>NC_136689.1:35357943-41185443 GCF_903797595.1 Erithacus rubecula | reverse complement strand
GGTTTATCAAATACGTAGGTGTGGTCTGTGTCTCAGGAAGACCTGTGTCTGTACACAGCTAGAAGATGTCCCACAGGTACCACTGGCTACCTGCCCTGTCTTTTGTCTGAGGTTTTGAATTGATTCCTTGCAGACAGACAGACTAGGCTGACTTCTGATCACACTCCAGTGTGGTTAGGTGGTTGTGGATTCCTTCATAGAAACCCTTAGTCAACTTCAGTGACACCTGACTCAGCTTTCCAAGTTATGAAAATGCCACACATTTTGTGAAAACAGATGGCCAGATAGGGGAGGGAAATCAGGTTTTTTGTTCTCTGATGATGACTGTGGTTTTCAAAGAGAATCTTTCCCTTCTGCCTCAGTCTTGATCTTGCCAAGTCTTGCATCCCTCTTTGTGTCTGGAAATAGATGCTGGAGATGCAGCCACAGAGGCCTATGAATAACAGGGAGTAGAAGGCAATGGTTTCTTAACAGCACCAGCATTTTTATCTTCAGTGTTAAACATATGAGTGGACATTCTTAGCAATTCTAGAACAAGGAAAGGAAAACAAGTGCAACATGAACAGAAGTAATGTACTGCCATGTCTCTAATGATGAAATGTCCTTACAAACTGCTGGAATGGTGGCCAACCTGCCAAGGTGAGGGGTAACTTTGCTAATTCATGTCTTGACTCATTAGGAGTGTTTCCCTGTAGGAATTCTGGTGAGAGAAAAATGCACAAAGAAACTGCATTATTCTTTGTCTCAAAAAAAACAGCTTTGACAATTTGATTGAATTGGTTCAGATTTTGTTATATCTCTGGGGAATACAAATAAATTATGAAACAGAGGAGTCCAAATTACTGTAAACTGTCTGGGTTCATGTCCTTACCCATGGTCAGCCAAGAACTCCTCATCCTTGAGTGTACCACATCACTAGGATACGTTCTTCTAGTCTTGGATAACTGTGTACTGGGGGAGACAGAGGGCTGGTTCAGGGGAGATGCCCTCAGCTAAGCTGTGGGTGATGGTGGTGAACACATCTGTCAGTGTTTCTTTAGTGACCCTCTAACCATAGTCTTCAGCACTTAAATTGGGAAATGGTTCTAGACATAATAAAAGGCAGATTTTCACATACCTACTGAACTTGAAGGTCAAATGATCAACTACTCTGTGAATTATGTGATAGTTTTATGATTTAATTTCTGCCTTTGTTAAGTACCTCTGCCTCTGTGCTTAGGAACCAGCCCCAAATCCAAATCTTTTCTTTGTAGTGCAGCTAATCTCACCTGGTAGGGCTCTAAGCATTGGTAAAACAGGCAGTTGTACAGAAGAAAATTATCATTGCCATTTTTTGATTGTGACCTGTTCTGTCTGAAAACTGGAAGATGGGAAGTTGCAGCCACCAAAGAAGTGTGAGGCAATGGCAGCTGCTGAGGATGTTGCTGCTCTGTTTTCCTCTGGTAGCAGCTTTCCTTCCAGCTTCAGGCCTGTTTGTGTTAGACTTAAGACTCTCAGAAAGTCTTATTTCAAAACCAGGGCTGTGAACATCTAATAATGACATGGTAGTGTTTATGCTTAAATTCACACAGTCAAAAAAAGAGTTCTGGAGTGTGGAATCTGTAAAGGCTTACATAATTTTTCTTCTATAGATGCAATGTAACTGAACATAAATGATTTCTCATTTCAACTCAGTAAAAGCCACCTTTTGCTTACCTTGGGACCAGGTTGTGCAATACATGGCTGAGGTAAATGGAGTCCTGGCAGCTGTTCTCTGCAAGGCACTGGCTTCTTGGAAGTGCCTGGATTACTCCCTGTGCAACTTCCTCAGTTGGGGAATTTTAGTAAGGAATGTTTTATTTTCTCCCAAGTTGAGCCTGAACAAGTTGAGATCCTGGTGGTCCTTGGAGTGTTGAGCAAGGCAGGACTTCGATGTTAATGCTCTTTCAAAGCTTTGGAAATTTGGAAAGCTGTTTACTAGTTTGTGCACCAGAGCACCACATTGTTTATTCCATAAGTGCTCCCAGTTTTCAGCCTTTCTCCCCTTGTGTGCAGTTATAACAGTGGGGGGATGGAGGCAATGTCTTTTTCTTAACACCTGTTTGCTAATTGGGCTAATTTGTAGCTGGCAAAGCAGGATGAAATCTATCTCCTTGTTCTCTTTCAGGCCCTGGTATATCCAGCTATGAGAGTAGCCCTGGAGCTCTTGCCAAGCCTCTTGATGACTGTCTGAATAAAGTCAAGGAGAGAATACCAGTCCATCTGCATAAAAACACTTCTGTTTATCTGGGGGCTACAGCTGGCATGAGACTGCTGAGGTATGGCAGAAACTTGAACTACTCTGTATGCATACTAGCATAGCAGTCTGTGAAAACAGAATGTGAAAAATGTACTAGATGCATTTTTACCCACTGGAAATTGGCCATCTCAAAAGGAAATGGAGCCCAGCCAATTTAATTTAATTAACTTTTTTGATAGGGAAAGTGTGCCTGCATAAAACCCCTCTGTTATGCTGTATTAAAAAGAAACTTGCTTTATTTTGGAGAAGGCAAGAGTTTAATTTTCTCTTTCACATCTGTCACAAAATACAGTGTTATGTAAATTGATAGTATTTGTGCACATCCATGGGCAGCAAAGGCAAATTGAAGCTGAACACTGCATTCTGAGTGTGGATGTGATCTGATGTGATGCAGCTTTTGGGGTCTGTCTGTGGCTTTAGCCCTGGCATAAACTGGCTTTATTATGCTTGTTCTGTGCTAAACAGAGCTGAAAGAGAGATGCCAGGACTGTTTTAACCTAGAAGCTGTCATATAAACACTCAGTTCATTAAGAATAAAGGTGTATGTAAGGAGAAAAAAATCTCACCCATGAACTTGCATGAAAAGGAGTGCAGTTGGTACATACTGAGGGAGTTGCTTGCTGAAACAATGCTGGATATTGGCTGTTCCCTATCATAAACTTCCCCTTTAGTGAAACAATGTCTATGTCATTTATTAGGTGATTAGGTAAGAGTTTTCTTGAATTGCTAGTCAGTGAACAATAAACATGAAATTGCCTTTCCAGATGCTCAGTGTCTCATGTTTTGTGAATTGCTTAGGTTGCAAAATGAATCGGCAGCCAATGAAGTCCTTGCAAGCATTCACAGCTACTTCAGAGCACAGCCTTTTGAATTTAGGGGTGCGCAGATCATAACTGGGCCAGAGGAAGGGGTGTATGGATGGATAACGGCCAACTATTTAATGGGCAATTTCTTAGAGGTGTGTGGAAAAACTGCATGGTTTTCTTTTCACTGTTTCTCTCTTATAAATGAGAAGTTCGAGAGGACGTGCCTGTGAAAGTGTCGTAGTTGCAACTTCTGTTTTCCCCTGAAGTCCCTAACAGGGTCTTTTAGTCGCAGTAAAAGGGCAAACATGAATCAAAGAATATGTTGTTATGGGAATGGGACATGGCAAAGGTAAAATCATTGATCCACAAAAAAGAGCTCTTCTCTAAATGGTATTGGGTCTTTACCTAAAACTAAAATCACTCTTAAATGCATTGGTATGTTAAGTGTGACAGGTGTTGATTGTCTTGACAGTGGTGCCAGCTAAAGATCTTTTCTTCTGCCTTTTTGCTGTCCCTGCTGTCCTACTGGTGAAGGACCCACCTAGCTTAGGGGTCTCCAAATTGTTTGGCAGTGTTGGCTCACCTGTCTTGAATAGACCAGACTGCTTGAAGCACTGAAGGTGGTCAAATATGCCTCAGCTGAGCCAGCAGTCGTTCATACACAGCTCTTTCCAAGACTGCTGAAAAGCTGCAGGCTATGAGCAGTAGACCAACTGTCTTGTGCAGACTGAGTGATACCAATATAAACATGCTCATGATGTTCTCAAAGTTGGAATAGGGTCAGGCAGCCTCACAGCAGAGGGGAGTCAGATGTGTTGGAAGATCTCTTTTTAGGCACAGGTATTCAGTGTGATTTAATTCAGAGTAAAAGCTGTACCAAGATGATCCAAAACCACTCATCTGCATTTGTGGCAGGAGCGTTCTGCCCTCAGCACCAACAGCACAGATTGTCTCACTAGGCTGAAATGAATTTCAACCAGTGCTGCTGAGTATTTCTGGCTGTCCTGACTGAATGGTGCCTATCAGATCATGGCCATTAAATAAAAAGGAATTACTTTTTGGCACTGTGAGTGACAGCTCATGGTGAACATGCAGTGTAAAGTAAGCAAGTACTGGAATCACCCATTCCGCAGGAATCTTTCTCATTGTGTGCATTCCATGCAACAAAGATGGCATCAGGTGGTGCAAGTCTTCTACCATATGAATTTTAATAATCCACATATCAAATTCCATATGGAAAATTCATATACATGGACTGCAAGGTGCTGTGAAACCAGTTTAGTCTAGAGACTTCTGTGAAGAAATATGTGTGGAATATCACTAGTAGAAGAGAGAAATTCTGACCTTTCTTGTGACAACGGGCTAACAGTCAAATTCTTTGAGGGATTGTTTATGGGAATTTTTCACTGTAGAATTTTATTGTGAGTCTATTTGCTAGCCCATAAATCCCATAGTTTCCCTTCTTTGTGTATACATTCATCTCACGATGCTTATTGGGTAAATATTGACACAGATAATCATAGCAAATCTCTATCTGGCGTTGTGACTGTGTAGATAAAATACAGAATTTGGGGAATATTTTGGGTAATAGGAAAAAATACCATCTGAATGGATCATACTGCAGTTTCAGTGGAAGAAATGTGCAGACTAAAGGTCCTTGTTCTTTTGACTTTGATAGAGTTTCATCTGAGTTTTTTGCATTCTTCACTCTATTTTCACTCTTTTCACTCTCTGTCTCTGTGATCTCTTAGTATTCTATTCCTTTAATATTTCTTCTTGCCTTGAAACAAGCAAATTTTGATACCATTTCTATCCAGATTTGCTCAAGTTCTCATGGGTATCTGAACTTCAATTCCCTATGTTCCAGGATATTCATTGCTCTGGCTAGTCCTATGCTTTGATCCTTGTGCTATCCTATTGAGTTGAACACTGTGCTGCATTTATTTTCCCATCTTTCAAAATCATTTCACTCTCTGTAAGTACATCCCTCTTATGTAAAAACATCTTTATGTTTTCCTCATCCTTACTTTTTTTTTTTTTTTAAAGAGTGCAGGACAGAGAAGGGGGAAGTTTCAAGAGGTAAAGAGTAGAAAAACTTGAGGGGAGAACAAGCAGAAGACATTTCTAATTCTCCTTTTTAAAATTTTACATGTAGAGAAACCTCTGGAGGACATGGGTCCATCCTTACAGAAAAGAGACTATGGGTGCACTGGACCTTGGAGGAGCTTCCACTCAAATTTCATTTATCCCTGAGGACCCTGAGGAGCACTTCAATAGCACCTTGCAAGTGAAGTTGTATGGTTACAACTACAATGTCTACACTCACAGCTACCAGTGCTATGGGAGAGATGAAGCTGAGAAAAGGCTTTTAGCATTGCTGCTCCAGGTCTGTTTGAGACCTTTTGCTATGTTGCTCTTGCAAGTGTTCAGTAACTGTCTGAGCAGGGTCTTAGGCTTGTGCTCTCTTCCCTTTGCTGGAGTCTGGAGACTCCAGTTGGAGCTCAGCTGTGCTTTGTTGTGGCCAAACACACTTAGGTTTCACACAAAGAACTTCATATTTATTAAAAAGTAATGAGAGTTCTGTGCCATTTGACAAAAAGGCCTTGTAAATATTTTGCTGATCTTACCAATGACTTCTGGAGAAAAGAGTTCCTATGAATTATAGTGATCAGCAGTGTTGTGCTGATCAGTCGTGTCAGTAAACAAAAATACATGCAGTTTAAAAAGATTCCTGTAGTTCATGCCAAATTAGGTCTTTCTTGCTTTTGACTAGTATTTACTATTTGGGGTTTCTTGTCTGTTTCTGTTTGAATCTTTTTCCCCCCAGAAATCAAACACCAGTGCCAGTGTGGATAATCCCTGTTACCCTCAAAACTATAACACAGCATTAACGATGAAGTACTTCCTTGGCAGCCTTTGTACACAGTCCCTGAGACCAGCAAATTACTACCCAAACCAGCTTGTGAATTTCCATGGAACAGGAGACCCAGGTCTGTGCCAGGAGATGGTTTCTTTATTGTTTAACTTCACTGCTTGCAGAGACAGAGAGGACTGTCCATTTAATGGAATACATCAGCCAAAAGCAAAAGGGAATTTTGTGGTAGGTTTGCAAACACAGTGTGTTTCTTTTTGAATTGGCTCGCTTTGGATTTCTGTAGTTCTGAAAGTAACCTGTCATCCACTCCTTTTCTATAGGCTTTCTCTGGATTCTACTATACAATTAATGCTTTGAATTTATCTGGGCACTTTGCCCTACATGACTTCAATTCAAGTATGTGGTTCTTCTGTTCACAGAGCTGGGCACAGGTAAGTGAGTTGGTTGTTTTTTGGTGGGGGTTTTTTTGGGATTTTTCTTTTCCATTTTAAACCTCTAAAAGAGGGATTTAAAAATAATAATAAATTCTATGTATTCAGAACCTTTCAGAAGGTCTGTAGCAACCCAGCATTTGTTTTTCCACTGTGCTTCAAACCATGTAGTATTTCTGTCACGCTTAACACTTGGAATAGGTTTCAAAATTTCATTTCACAGTTCTAACCATGCTTTAGAGATGACATGAAAATTTTAGAAACCGTAACATCCTCAATCTTCAATGTGCAGTTTTATGTTTATTTTCATTGTTTACTACATAAGGTATGTCACTTTTAGAGTTTTTCTGAATCCCTCTATCTAGTTGCCTATATCTTTACTTGGTGTTTCTGAAAAATGTTACTAACTTCTAATTAGAACCCAAATATTCTCTAGTTACAAAACTCCAAAGCATTTGCTTTTTCTATAATTAATATGTTTTTTTTTTAAAAAAAAAACCTTTTGCTTTCAGCTCCAGTTTATGCTGCCTAAATTTGAAGAAATATATGCTAGATCCTACTGTTTCTCAGCCAATTTCATTTATTACTTGCTTGTACATGGTTACAACTTCAATGCAGAAACTTGGCCACAGATACATTTTCAAAAGGAGGTGGGTAAAAATAATTTTCTCTTACTGTCATTTTAATCCAAAAAGGTTGGGGAGGAGATGGAAGATACAGCAGCCTGCAAAAACAGAATGGTTATAAACAGCCTTAATAAATAACTGTCAAATGTTTGGCATAAGACAAAGCCACTTTTCAAACCTCAGGAGCAATCTCAGCCTGTTTTCAGAGGTCACGGCATTACTTGGAGAAGCTACATAGATTCTTTTAAAGAGCTCTAAGCATCAAACACTTGTGTTTTAAACATTTCTCCAGTATTTTGCTCTAGGCAGTGATCTGCCTAAAGCACTTCACCAGTCAAGGTCAGTTTGAGCTAACCCTGAGAGCAGAACTCTGCTTTGCTGTCCCCTGGCAGAGCTTTGGAGGAGCTGGCAAAGCAGTTTGTAGTCAGTGAGTGATGATGAAGCAACTGGGACAGTTTTCATCCTCACCCAGATCATCCATCTGTGCCATAATCTGGCTCTCTGGAGTAAGAATGTATTTTGATGGGGCATTGCCTTTCAGTTGACAGAGAGAGAAGGCTTGCAGTATCTGTGCAATAGATGCATTTATTTTCCTCTTGGCTACTGCACAAAGCCTTACTCTAAAACCCTATCCCAGACTGTCTCCTAATGTCCATATAGTTTGGAAATGCTTTAGCACTGCAAAACCAACAAAATAATAGGTTGTAGATCTTCATGGTGTATTCTTAAATCCCCTCAGATGCAGGGGATGATGGCAAGCTGTAAATGAGAATTCAAAAGCAATGTTTTCTGAACAGTCATATCTATTACTCTTGCACTAAGGAACCAAGTAGGATTTTCTTGCCTTATTTTGACCTCTGGTGGACAATCATTAGCAGCTCTGGAGGAGTGTCCAATGTTTAGCTTTCCACCAGGAAAACAGCATAGAGTTTACTTTGAGATCTTAATCTGGACTGGGCATGGGGGTAGGGTGTGGATTTGTCTTGATATTTAAGTATTTATTGTATTGTCCCCAGCAAATAGGAGCAGCCAGAAACTGCAAGATTTCCCTGTATTTGGCCAAGAGTATAAAAATACTGAGCAAAACAAAACCCCTAAAGGCTAATTTAAAATTAATACCTTTGTTTCCTAGATTTTACACTAGGGTAATCATGAAACTCCAAAAGGCAAAACTACATTCTATTAATTAGATCTGCCCCTAGACAAATAGTAAGATCTAATGTTGGCTGATCAGCTAAGCTGCCCCAGAGATAACAGCACAGTCTCACTATGACTGGAGGGTGGGTTTTTTGTCTATGCTAGGAGTATATATTTCCTTTTAATTAGTGAACACAACCAATGAAAAGAACCTTGCCCTAATGCTAAGATCTGGGCAAGATCCAGAGCAAGATGATTTGCAAAAATTAAAAGTTTGAAACCTCATGATGAGAGGAAGACAAAGGACACTCTACCTTTTGATCCTGTGCTTATCAAGTGCCAGGATGATGACTTAATGAAAGGGACAGTGGAAAACTGGTAAACTCTGTTGCTTAAACTAGAGGTGGGGAAAGACAGCAAAGGAGGACCATGGAGCAAATACAAACATACTCCCTTTGCTGTTGTTTCATCCATTTTGAAGTAGTTTTTAATTTATGTTTATATTTTAAATGGAAGAGCCTAGTTTTGGTTCATTTGTAGGCACAAAACTAAACACAGAATAAAAATTATAAATAGACTTCCTGCTTTGGGAACTTTATCCTGGCTTCCTCTTTGTCCATGTTGGTGAGACTATTTGTGGGGTTTTTTTTGTTTGCTTGAACTCAAATGACATCCTGGGATTTGGCGAAAGTGAGGGGCTAATTTTAGGAATTGGCATTGTAGTCATGGGTTTTTTTATTTGTTTGTTTAAAATGTGTTTCTTGCACAGAAAATTGCATAACTGGCTGCCTGCATATAGACCACAAATCTTTGTACCCATCCAATACCTGTGTCTCATTTCGTTAGCCCAGTGACCAATTTTATTGCCATCCTTTGGAACTACAGAAAAAGGGTAATTTAAAATGGTTCTGTAGTTTCTTTGTATATTCCACTAAAGATTTCTCCTTGCTAATTTAAAGGACAATTGCAGTTAAGAGCAGTTAAGCTTTTGGAGTCCTCTTTCACTGACTGAATAGGACTCTTGTGTCTTTATTTCAGGTTGGGAACAGCAGTATAGCGTGGTCACTGGGTTACATGTTAAGCCTCACCAACATGATTCCAGCAGAAGGAAAGCTGATCCAGTTACCTCTGAAACCTTCCCTGTTTGCTGGGCTCCTCATCTTCCTCACAGTTACAGCACTGCTGTGCCTCCTCTTCCTGGTCTACTTGTGCATTGTGTCACACCATCGGAAGAACATCCCTCGTGCTGAACACGTGTTCATTCCAGAATGAGTGGACTTGGCTGGAGGCAAAACAAACATTTCTATAGTGCTGTTAAGCAGAACTTTATTTTGTCCCCCATTTTTCAAAAAGAAATACAACAGGAATGACTTCTGGACCAGAAGCATAGAGAAGAGGCACAAAGGAATCTGTGATATGGTGAATTGGAGGGCTTTTGAAATATTTTGGTAATTGTTTCTGTAAACCTAATCTGTCCAGTGTGCAGCAGAGAAAACATGTAACTTTGCTTTATAAGGGGTTATTTCCTTTTTCCTGCCAGGTATGCATTATTTTTTTTGTTCATTAACTCTAACTGGTGAGCTCGAGTTGTGATGGATTTGATCACAAGGGCAATTGTTTAAGATAAAATTAAACAAGCCAGTAGCAACTGTGGGAGGTGAGAACGTTAGCTGTCCTTGTGTGCAGTGCTGACACTAAAAGCCCTGAAGTAATCTAATTTCTGAAACTGGAACAAGCACTGGATATTGACAAGAACTGAAAGGAAGAGCTGTGATAGAATTGTTTTTATTGCTGTTCCAAATGGATTGATCCCCATCACAAAAAGGTGTAATAAACTGTCAACACCTGAGCCTGTCATTCTCCAGGCCAGCAAAACACCTTTTCTGTGTGGGTTCAGGAAGGTATGACTGGAGCTGCAGTCATGGCAGCCTTTCCACTGTCCTTCAGCAGCACTGGGGTTCACCTGGAAGATGTTTCTGCCATATTGACTCCAGAGCTTTCCTAAAAGTACTGCTGCCTTCAGGCAGCAAACAGCTGGCTTCCTTGAAAGCCCAGGCATTCTCCAACAAACCTCACAGGACTATCTCACCTTCATCTATACCCAGTATTAATTAGGGGACAGATAAGAGAACAGTGGCCAGTATTTTAACCCATAAATAATGGTTTTAATTTCAGTCTTTTGTTTCTATGTCACCTTCTTACTGATGTTTGGTTGTGGGATTGGGGTTTTGTTTTCTTTTGTGTTTTTTTCATAGGCTGACAGATGACTTGAAGGGAGCTATATGTCTTTTCAAATGAAAAAAAAGAAAAAAGTGCTTTTTCAAGCGGATCAATAGAGCTTTGTCCCTTCTCTATTGATATAATGCTAAGTCTTGTCAGTCTTACTGGAGTAGCAATAAAGTAAAAGGTATTAAAAGAAGATGAAGAACTCTGTGGCATCAAAGTTATATATGATAAAGTATAAAATTTACTTCAGAGTGCATGGACATTACAGAGGCTGGCATGAGATATTTGATGTGATAGATCTGTAATTGCAGTTATGGGTGAAAAAAATTCCAGACAGTTGGATGAGAGCATTAAAATGTTATCTTTAGTTGCCAAATTTCTGTGGAAAATTGTATTCTGGAATATTTACTTGCCCTACAAAACATTTGCTTTGTGAGTGGCAGGGCCATTCAGATGTGGTTTTACACAAATGGAACACACTTGGAAGTTAGTCTCTGTAGAGCTGGCAGCTATAGAACAAGTAAATTTGTTCAAAAAACATCTGAACTTCCAGATGTACTTGGATAGGCCCAGTATCTGTTCAAAGAATAAAATTCCCCCTGTGAACCACCTGTTTTGTTTTTTCAGTAGTTCCCTCTTGTCCTTATGCATATAATCTCCCCCAGTGTCACCAGGATACTTACCTGCTCTGTTGTACCTCTTCTGGCAGTTTCAAGTGGGAAAGCTGAGGGTGTTGAACTTCCAGCCAAGCAGCTTCAGTGCCCTCAGCAGATCCTTCCCCAAGTGTGAGCTGGAACCAGATCAACAGGCCAGATCCCTGTCCTGCTGCCCAGAACCAAAAAGGATCTCTGGCAGAGACAGGGAAGCTGACAACACTTGGGAATGTGTACAAACCAGAGGTTATTTATCTTTTTATACTCTTCAGTGCCTGCTTATCAAGATTAATAAAATTGTGAAAAGTTAAGCCAAGTGTACTTTTTATTTTTAGCATGTTCCCCCCCCCCCCCCAGTATTTTCATGCTGGTAGAAAAGTTATTGTTAATAGAGGGGCAAGAAATCTCTGAAATGCTGTTCTAGGTAGTGGAAATGTGCAAGCTGCAAAACTGATTCAGGTTCTGAAGTGGGCAGGACTCATTATCTTGTTCTCAGCAGGAAAATCCTGATGGTTAAAAGCAAGTCACTCTTCTTTTTTTTTGAATATGTTTTTTATATATGTATGTATGTATATAAGGTGCCTGTTCCACTGATAAGTCTTCTTTCTGCTGATTAGGTTTAAAAGTTGTGGTCATTTGACCCCAGCCAGCAACCAAGCCCCACAGGCAGCCACTCACTCCCCCACCAGCAGGATCAGGGTGAGAATGGAAGCATAAAAGTTGTAAAACTCATGAGCTGAGATAAAGACAGTTTAATAGGGAAAGTAAAAACCACACAAATAAATAAAAACAAATAATTAATTCACTGTTCCTCATGGGCAGCTTGCTGTTCAGCCATCCCCAGGAGAGCAGGGCTCCATCACACCTAGTGGTGACTTGGGAACACAAACACCCTCACCCCAAATGTCCCCTCCTTTCTTTCTTCCCCCACTTTATAAACTGAGCATGATGCCATAAGGTCTGAATGTGCCTTAGGTCAGTCTGGGTCACCTGTCCCAGCTGTGTCTCCTCCCAGCTTCCCAAATTCCCGGCCAGTGTGGCAGTATGGAAAGCAGGAAAGGCTTGGCTCTGTGCAAGCCCTGCTCAGCAACAACAAAAAGATCTCTGCATTATCAACCCTGTGTTCAACACGAATCCAAAACACAGTCCCGTACCAGGCACTGAGAAGAAACCTAACTCCACCAGCCGAAAGCGGCACGAACCTGTCAGACTAAAGAACATTCTGACTTAAGGCAATCTCGGTGTATTGCACACTTGGCAGAACGGGGCGGGCTCACGGTGGGCGGTGGAGGACCGCAGAGAGGAGCAGTTTGATGCAGTGCCCGTGGAGGAAGGTGGGACCTGCAGGTGGTTAGGGAAGAACTGATTCCTTTGGAAAAGACCCGGCAGACCGGCACAGCCACAGGAGACACGGACAGCAATGGGAACGCACGCGAACGCGCCCGGCGCCCGGACAGTACAGCGCATGCGCGCGGCGGCGCCACGGCCACGACGCGCGTCCCCGCCCCGCGCAGGCGCAGCGGCGGCGCCGAGGCGCTTCCGGCCGCTGGCGGCACCGCCCCGCCCTCTCTGCTGCCGCCGCCATCATGGTACGTGCGGCCATGCCCCGCTCCGCCGGCCCTGCCGGCCCCGCCGCGCTCCCGCCGCGCTCCGCCGCGCTCCCCTGCGTCCCGCCCGCCGCCCCGGCGCTCCCGCCCGCGCCTCCCTGTGCCCGCACCGCGGCGGCGGCGGGGAGCCCGCGCCCGCCGAGCCCGCGCTGGGCCGGGGCCGCGCTCCGCGTGTTGTGCGGGCTCGGCAGGGCCGGGCGCGGAGCGCGGCGGGACCGGGGGCCCTTTGCCCCTTTGCTCAGGCTTGGGGGTTTCGTGCGCTTGGAAAGCTTTCCAGGATCTGAAGGGAACTTAGGGGAAAGATGGGGTAGGACTATCTACAGGGGCATGTGGCGACGAGACATGGGGGAATGGCTTCAAACCGAAAGGTAGTAGGTTTAGATTAGATAGCAGGAAAAAAATCTGTACTGTGGGGGTGTTGAAACACCGAAATAGGTTGTCTAAAAAAATTGTAATGCCCATTCCTGGAAGTGTGAAGGACCTGGTTGGATGGAGCTCTGAGCAACCTGATGAAGATGTCCCCGCCACAGCAGGGTGGTTGGGACTGGGTGATCTTTAAGGTCTCTGTCCAACCCAAACCATCTGTGATTTTTTGGGGAGCTAAGCCTTGAATCCGAAAATGTTCCTGTGTGTGTTCTCACCTAACTGTGTTCCTGCCCGCTCTCCCAGGTGTTCAAGCGCTTTGTGGAGATCGGCAGAGTTGCCTACATCTCCTTCGGGCCACATGCTGGCAAACTGGTGGCCATCGTGGATGTTATCGACCAAAATAGGGTAAGTTGGGAGTGCTGCTCCTGCATTTCCTCATCTCTGCTTTAAGCTTTTATGCTAAGGCTGAGTATATTGAATCAGACTGAAATTTTGTTTTCAAGTAAGTGATTGATAGAAGGATAAGGTTTAACTGCTGTTGTATTTGAAACCTTTAGGAGCATGCTTTTCCCCACCAGCAAGTGATACATACCCCTCTCTGCTGTGTTTCTTATTAATAGAATGACATTAATGTATGTGTAAAGTGAATATTTGGGCTAGGGGACTCTTCCTGTGCACATCTTAATTTTGTGTGCCTTTTTGTTTTTTTAAATTCAGTTTGGTTTTTTATCAAAGGCCTTTAAAAATCTTTCTGTAAAGTTTGGGTTATGCAGGCAAGACCTAACAATCTCCACTTTTGACTGCATAATATGTGTTTCAATTTTGGGTCAGTGTTGTCAAGATACTGTTCATACAATATTAGGAAGCATCTGTCTAAATCAAATGCAATGGGAGAGCTGCTGCAAACCCCTGACATCTGCTTCCCTTTTTCAGGCACTGGTGGATGGCCCCTGCAGTGGTGTCAGGAGGCAGGCCATGCCCTTCAAGTGCATGCAGCTGACTGACTTTGTCCTGAAGTTCCCACACAGGTGAGTTGGCATCTTTCTTCCTTGTGTAAAAAACCCCATGCTGTCACTTGATGACTGATCCTTGTTAAGTCTAGGAAGTTCAAACAGTAGTGGATTAACAGACTGTGATATCATAGTTGAATATGTTTAGGTTTTCATTGGCAGTGTTGGCTGATAGCTGCTGTTCAGGAGCAAAGGAAGTCTCACAGCAGTTCTCACAGGTAGTTCTGTGGTGGGTGGTGTGAGGGAAAGCAATGTAAATGCTGCAGCAGCTTTGCTTTTGCTACTGCTTAAGTCATCTTCAGGCATTAAATAGGTTCCTTGCCTGCAGAACTACACTGGAATTGCAGGAGGCTGAACTGATTCTCTTCTTTTAGCTCAGTTAATGTATGAATTTCTGTAATTTAGAACCAGCAAAGGATGGTGCTTCTGATCCTGAAGCAGTGCTAGATAGCTGCTCATTTGAGGTGACTTGGGAGTAGATCCCGAGGTCCAGGCACTGGAGGCCTGTCACCTGTGGTGCCCCCCATGGTTCAATACTGGGCCCAGTATTGTTTAACTTACTCTTCAGTAATGAGTATGGATGAAGAGGCAGAGGCCTCCTTAGCAAGTTCATTGATGACACAAAGCTGGGAGGAGTGGCTGGTATCCCACAGTGCTGTCCTGCCGTTCAAAAGGATCCCAACAGATAGGAGAGACAGGCAGAGAGGAAATTTTGAAAGTTCAGCAAGGGCAGGTGGAGAGTCCTGCACCTGGGGAACAGTAATCCTGAGCACCTATACAGACTTGAAGCCAACTTGCTGGAAAACAGCTCAGCAGAGGAGGACCTGGGGGGTCCTGATGGACAAGAAACTGTCCCTGAGCAGCAGTGTCCTTGTGGTCAAGAATTAGGAAGAGCATGAACAGCTGGGTGAGGGTGAGGTGATGCTGCCCTGGTGAGGCCACACCTGGAGTGCTGTGTCCAGTTCTGGGCTCTTCAGGAGAAGAGACATGTGGATCTCCTGCAGCTCAGGTGACCGAGCACAGGTCACGCAGAAGTGGTGGAGATAGACTGGAAATACTCAAGAGCCCTCTGGACACAGCAATCCTGTGCCATCTGCTCTGGGAAGGTCCTGCTTGAACAGGGAGGTTGGAGCAGGTGACCCCACTGTGGTCCCTTCCAATCTGACCCATTCTGTGATTTTGTTAGTTCTAGTGAAGCATTTATTCAACAAAACTTTAATTAGGCCACTGAGATGCATGTGACATTGACTTGAAGTAGGAGTCTGAAGGAATGTAGTAGAGTCATCTTCCCTTGTATGAAATTTGGGAGGCCAGCATCAGAGAGAACCTTTTTTTAATGAAGACTGTGAATATGATTTCATGTGTGTTCAATGCAGTGCTCGTCAGAAGTGTGTGCGACTTGCCTGGGAGAAGGAAAATATAAATGAAAAATGGTCAGCGACAAGATGGGCAAAGAAGATTGAAGCCCGAGAAAAGGTAACAGTGTTTCACTGGATGAGGAGTACATGTACTGCTCCTGTTTTGTAAAATTAGGTACAGTCTAAAAGCTGCACATTTTCAATAGCAAACTAGGATGAAAGATGGACAAGGCATAGGTTTTTAACAGCTTAAACTTCTTGTATGTTAACAGTGAATGTGTTTTTGTTCAGTTATTTCTGTAACAGCCTCTTTTCCTGCATACTGGGATGGTGCAAAGGCCTTAAACTGTGAGCTAGTTCCAGAAGTGCAGCTAAACCTCATTTGGAGATGATCAGTTACTTTTGGAATGCTTTGGAATGCTGAGTTTTACTACTTGTATCTCAGAGTTTCACAAGTGATTCTTTTCACACAGAAAGCCAAGATGTCTGACTTTGATCGCTACAAGGTGATGAAAGCAAAGAGAATGGTAAGTGTTTAAGTGTTGTTTATATGCTTAGTTTTATATTTATATTTTGAGTTTGTTTATATGCTGCTTCTTTATGGGGTTAATGCTTGTAACTCACTTCCAGTGAGAGTGAGTCACATCCAGTGACACTCTCCAGTAGCCTTACTTTCACAGCTGGCTTGGGGTGTGAATGCCCACATTTCCATGAGTTTTCCATGCTTCTTTGTATGTCACCACCTTCTCTTCTGTAGTTGGCCAGACTTGAACTTGTATAATCCGTGTGTCAGTCCTCCCAAATTACACCTGAGGAAGGAATTGCCTGCAGATAAAATCAAATATTCTGGATGGGTTGCTGTTAGTATTACACCCTCTAATGAAAATCATTACACATGAAATACTGAGATGCCTGAGCTAGCAGCTAGAATGATAATGTCCACTTGGTAGATTGGAACAGTTTCAGGTGGAATTTGACATTTCATAGTAAAGGGTGATAATGAAAAGAGGCAGAATCTGAAAGCTTAGAATTTTAATTAAGGCAGAGTATTTGAACTCTTGCTCTTTTCACTCTGATAAAGTGTAAACATTTTCTTTTTTTTTAACAGAGAAACAGAATCATCAAGCATGAAATGAAGAAGCTCCAGAAGATGGCTTCTAAAAAAGGCAAGAAGCCAGGGAAGCCAGAGAAGGCAACAAAGGGCAAAAAGCCAGAGAAGGCACCCAAGGCTAAGAAGCCAGAGAAGGCACCAGCACCGAAGGCACAGAAGGCACAGAAATAAAATGAATTTCTCATTATGTATTAACTCTGTGTCCTCCTTCTGATTTTAAAATTACAGACATTTGATTTAAATTGTAGTCATATGTTTGTTTTTATTTCTGACCAAGAGTTGTTTGTCTCATTTTTTAATGTCCCAAGTGTAGTATTCCCCAGGAATATGCACAAGTGCTTTTGCCATTCTATACTCTGTACTCTATACCCAATGCTGGTTGAAATAATTGCATTCCCAGTTATTTCAAGTAGGTCAGATCCTGACATTTAAAAGCAGTCTGCTATTGGAATTGGTTGGGAATGTACAAAATTACTTGCACAGTCTTGAGTGTAAAATACATGAAAATAATTACACTAATAGTTATGTATAAATTCAGGTATATGCTCAAAGGATGTGTTCTGGTTAGAACACAAGAATGTCAGTGTTTGAAAGACTTGACAAATTGCTGTTTAAACACTAAATTATTTTCTAAAAAACTTTCACATTTTTAAAGTATTAACCTGGAGTAGTTGGATGCTTCAGATCTCAAGCACCGTAGTTGCCCTGTAGGCACAGTTACAGTAATTTGTGATGTATTAAGATGGAAATTGCTGGCATATTTTTCAGTATGCTTGCTTTTCAGAATGTTTAAGTTACCCTTAAACAGGAGATTCTGTTTCAAGACCTGAGGTTAACTCCAGTTCTTAAACTGTGCAGCATATAATTTCCACTATTTAATCAAGTAAAAGAGAGCATGACCTAAAAATCAGTTCATCTGAAACACTGAACTGCTCAATTTAGTCTTTGCATCATAAAATAATGTTTACAAATTTCAGTGTCAGCATCCATGTAATTTCCTGTGTTTCCTCCTGTAGTTTCTTGGCAGAAGATAAATTTTCTTCACATTGAATGGAGAAATCTTGTAAGTCTGAGGTATCTGGTAATTTAAAAGCAAATTACTTTTTCAGTCAAATATAAGTTGGAGGAGGAAATACTTTTAAAAATGAAGGCTGTGAGACCTTTATATAGTGATATACATACTCAAATACATGTTGTCAAATACACTGATAAGCATGTTAAAAATGTGTGCTTTAACTATTTGCATGGTTGGTGCTGCTTTCAGCTAGCATTAGACATATCCAAACCCTTAGAAGTATACAGTGTTGTCTTGAGCTACTTATGTATCCTTCAAAATAGAGTTCAAGCACATGGTTCATAGGAAGGGATATAACTGCTAAGGGGGAAAAAAAATCAGAAATTATGCAAATTGGGACTAAAAGCCATGTTTAAGTGTCTGGAGACCTTGATTTTAAATTGGATTTTGAAGTGATTAAATCCACCTACTCTGAAAATCTTTAACTTAAAAGTAACTTCAAAGTTGTATCAACCTGGAGGTCCTTTAAGGTGAAAGATTTGTCCCTCAGGGTTCTTGATTTTTTTATGTACTACTGTTAAGCTTGGTTATGTAAGACTGAAAGAAAAAATGGTGAAAGTGCCTGTACAGAAAATAGATGTGCCTTCAATCATGAGGAGCTCAGAAACGCTTTTTCTTCACCATTTACTTATTTTTAAACAGAACTACTTTGCCTATGACTGCAGCAATATATCCAGTGTTTTAATTCCAGCTGAGACAGCTGAAACTTTTCCATAATTTAAGGTGTACAGTAATCCTTGGGAGCTGGGATTGTCCTGAAGAGTGATTTGGTAGCGGTGTGTTTTGCACACTAGAGGGTTGTGTCTGCCCTAGCACTGCACCACAAGAGCAGAACATCAAAGATTTAGGCACTGCAGGGGAGAGAGAGGGTTCGGTGCCTTGAAAGAAAGCTGAGCTCTGTGACACCACACCTAACAAGCAGTATTTCTGTCGAAGTACTGTTTCTTACAATCTATCCGACAGGGGACAAGAGCAATAACAAGAATGTATCAGCTTTTGGTACCTGTGCATTTCTGACTGGGTGTTCCATGTCAGCAGCATCTGGTGCAACTCATGAAACCTCTCTGAAACCTGCAGGTCTGAACTGTGGGCAAGCCACCTTCCTTTCAGTCCAGCTCTCTGGGCTGGTTCTTCCTTTTTGTAAGGCTACAGAAGGGGAAGACCAGTGGTACAGGAATGTGGTTTATTTCTGAAGGTTACCACACGATGGCAACGTTTGCTCTTGTTAAGGTTCTTTCTAAGGCCAGGCATTTGTGCTGCCTTCCCGTGCAAGGAATAGTGCCAAGCAAAAGGGGTGACACAAACACTTGAGAGCAGTGGAAGTGCTTAGCCAATTCTTCATTTTGCCTTTATAGCTGACAAAAATGTACTTTGTTGGACTGTAGATACGCTTCTTATATTACTTGGTGGAGCTGAGCATGAAGAAATGGGATCTGCTGTTTAGAAAGAGCATAAAATGAAGTCCTTGTGTTTGTTTTCTCATATCACTTCATGGAAAATGTGTGAGCTTGCTGGGGGGCAGAGCATCTACCCCATCCCTGAGATCAGCAGATAATTGCTGTATTTCCTAAACCAATACCAGTACTTAGCAAACCCAGTCCTAATCTCTGTGCTGCAAAGTCTGGGAGATGTGAGCAATTCTAGGAGTAATATTAGACCCCTTGGCATGATCCATAGTTAAAAGGTGTAAAATCTGCTATTACCATGAACCAGCCACAGTTCTGGGCCAGCTGATTTGCTGGTGATGCATATTTCTTCTTGAAAAAATGCTGTATTTGCATGCTTCTGGTTCTTGACTAGCATGTCTGTTAGTGTATTTGGCATCTGAATGTGTTTCAATTTTTTCATTGAGATGTAATAGACTTGAAAGAGAAATCTCTGCATTTACTGTTGGACTTGTGACAAATCTGGTCTAATTTATAGCTTTATTTATTTTGTCTTGCTTCAATTATAGTTCCCCCTTAAATGTTTCCAGCCCCATAAGGTTTCTCTGCTTTTCTCCTGTGCACACTGATGAAGAGTCTCTGAAAGCTCCACGTGCCTGCCTTTTGTGGGCATGAAAGGGTGCTAATTTCTATTCACAGCATTATTGGTATATGAGTGAGTACAGCTTGCAAGGAAGTGGTAAGTGGAGCAAATTACAGGGATGACTGTGTGGTCTACTCATTTCAGGTCTTCAGTTTTTTGTTATTCCATTCTATAATTCTGGGGGAATGGAGGGGGCTGGGTTGGTTTGTTTAGGGGTTTAATTTGGGAATTGTTAATGTTGTTTTGAGTTTGAAGTTGCATATTCTATTGTCACACTCTGGTACTTCTGAGTTTTTACTGGCATTTCCTTCACTGAAGCAGAAAGATCAGCTTTTGCCAGTTTAAACATGACACCTCTGGTTGTCCTGCAGTCCTTGTCCCTGCCTTGATACAGGACCCATGGGTACAGGTGATGCAGCCACACCCTTGTCCCTGTACAAGCTTCATTCCTTTGGGCTGTGCAACTTTCATGGTGTCCTTATGTGGGAATGTGGCCCAACCTTCACTCTGTGCAGCTGTCCCTGTATTGTGTTCTTGTTTTAGACAAACAAAGGGTTGATCATCTTTTCCTCACCTCCTTTTCAGTGATTATAAAACTGAGTGGGCTCCGGGCAAGTCTTTCTGGCAAACTCTCCACCTTTTCCATAAGCTTTCAGACCACTATATGCATCCAAATTAGAGAAGTCTTCCACCTGCAGTCAGCTGTTTGTGCTGGTCACCAACATAAAAATTTTACCATTGCTACCATCACAGAGCCACTTCCTCCTTCTTAAAGTGCATTGACCCTGTTCTTGTTACAGAGGAAGTAAGTTTTAATATTTCACTGGTGATCCCTGGTTGGAGGGTATTTTTCAGGATTATTTAGTTCTGTACCTGTTCTTCACACACAGTGAGGAGAGGCCCTGACCTGCTCATCAAAGCCCTCAGCAGAGCTGAGCTCTTCCCTCACATCCTCTTTGGGCTGCTGGTGGAGCACAAGTGGTGTTCTGCAGCACTGTGCCCTGATAAAGGTTTATGTGGCAGGATTTTATCAGGAAACTCTGCTGTGATGAAAATGAGAGATACTTCAAAAAAGTAATGGTTTGCATATTTAAATAGCATGAAAGAATATTATCTTAGAGATTTCTGGAGCTTTACCTAAGGACACACAGTGGGAGAGCACAACAGCTGAATACTTTTCACAAGAACTCACCAGCCACTGTTTGTCCTATTTACAAAAGAAGGGTCCATTTCTAGCTGTGTTATTGCCACAGTCAGGTGCTATGTAAAAATGTTCCAAAGAAAAGATGGAAAATAGGCTTGAGGCTTTTTCCTTCTTCCTTCTCTCCCTTCCTGTAATCCCTGAATAACTTTACAGGGAGGGGTTTCTTCCTTGTTTATCTTTAATTTCTACTGCTTGTCTCATTCACATTGCACATGTGAGTGTTAGCTCATCCTGAAAGTCTCTGTGGATAATGCAAAAAAAATCAGAGTTCACGGCATAATGAAATAAATTAAGTCTGACTAGCTGAAAGTGGCATCATTTTTGCTTGCTTGAAGCATTTTTCAAGGTCCAGGGAGAGGCTGACAAGCTGCTGCTGTTGGTGATGCATACAGATTCTCATCCCAGATGTGAGCAGGCTTCCTCAACTCCTAGACACCTGAATGTGACCTTGGAAGGAAGGATGTTCATACTGGACATGCCAGGTCTATGCTGACAGTGTGGCAGGTCTAGAGTGGGAGGCAGTTGCATTTAAATGTCAATGCAGGCAATTGTGCCACAGGACAATTATTCCAACAGGAGACTGAAAAGCATCCACACACTCCATGCTGCAAAATAATTTCTAGCATCCTATAGAAAATTTGAAATTGTGGCCAGAAGAAAGTCCCAGTGCCACACCACAAGAGTGCCCAGGGTCGCAGGCACTGCCAACACCCCTGGGTGGTCACTGCTCAGACAGGAAATTCAGTGTTTTCATGGTCCTTGGAAGGAGAACATGCCTGACATGCTAGACCCTGACAATCTGATCTTTCCTTCTGGTCACTCTACTCGAAACTTCAGAGAAATAGCTCCAGGGCTATTGCTTTGTACCATTAGCAGATGATACAAAGCCCTCCCTGGGGGCATGGACAGGATGAAATGTCCATGCCCTTCAGTTCCCTCTTCTCTTCTCCTATGCTGCCGTACTGGGAGTGACAAAAGTTCACATCTCACTCCCTCTCCTGTCTGAAAGTTCCCAGAACCTAACCCTCTGGTTATTAGAAACCTTCTAATTGTCAACCTAAATTTATTAATGACCAATTTATAACCAGAAGGCTCCACTTCTTGCTTCTGTAACTGCAGGGCTGTCAGGAAAGATTCATGAGCCCATATGTTGGTCAGACCCTATTTTCAGCAACCACAATTCAAAGCTCTCAGATTAAACACTGCCTGATTGCTCCATGTGTTAATGCATACTCTTTCCCCTGTCCTGGCCTCACAGTGACAGAGGACTTTCCCTAGTGCAAAGGTATGTACACAGCCAGTAGAGTGTCTTTGTGGTCCCAACTCAAGCATATACCAATAGCTCATTCCAGGAAAAGAAACAGATTGCTTCTGTCTTGTTTTCGCTCTCTTATATTTTGGGGGGGTGAAAAATGTTCCATGCATCAGTCTGTGCTCATTTCCCCCTTTTTCCTGTATGATCCTGCAGGTTAGAGCTGGAGGTTTTTGTTGAGATGCTCTGAGGAAAGTGAAGTCGTATGCCAACTTGATGTCCCCTGGGTTTGGGACACTGGCACACAGCAAACCCAGGAGGGCAGGCTCTGCCCCCGGGATCTGATCTGTTCACATGCAGAGGTAGGAATTGATCTCTGGCAAGGTCTTGGAGAGACCCAGTCCCACTCTGGGGAGGCAGGGCATGCAGCACTGGTGGCTGCTAATGTGAATCTCAGGCAGCAATGCTCTGTGCTCCCTCCTGACATTGTCTGTGCTCCCTCCCAGGCTTCCTGAAAACTGTCTGCAGTTTTAGCCATGCAGGAGCTCTGTGAGAACCAGGGTTCACCCTGGACCTGCCTGTGAGGTGCAAGAGCAGGGATGAACTGAGCTGCTCCCTGCAGAGCCACACCACCCCTCCTTTCTCTCCCCAGGCACCTCCAGAGCAAGATGAGCTTGGACAACTCCTGCTCAGGAGGTCAAGGGAATCAGCCATGCATCTCTCTGAACCCCCAAACTAAATCTTAGCTCCTCCAAGCCCAAGTAATCTATGCATTAGTTTTGCATCTCTTCAGGAATTTTTTTTGTCATGATACAGAGTTTCCAGTGACTTTTCCTGGCCACCTTCCATAAGCGTGGTAGCACCGATGCCTTAAGTTTTTGTGTCATATTATCCAGATTCTATACTGCATTAGTATATAACTCTGAACTTCATATGAAGTGTTAGCAAGTTCTCCTCACAGTTTAGTTAGACAAAACAACCCTTTTCCATCCTGAGAACCAAGGACACTCTTACAGCTCCAGGCCCAAAAAGTATAAATAGCAGTGAATTGAGGAGAGCAAACTGGGAGGATGTGACTTAATAATCTGATGCTGTAATTGGACAATTGACCCCAGTATGTAAATGGACCAAAACTTATAAAAGTGTGAAACTTGTGACTCAGAATCCATCTTGGGTGGAGCCACAGCCAGGCTCTTGTACTGCCCAAGGGGTATCCTTTAAAAGCCTTTTAAATAAATACCTACTTTATTCCTTTAACTCTGTCTAGCCTCTGTTCCAGGTAGCCTCTCAAGGCATCAGCACAAGTGGATGGCTAGGCAAAGCCTTGGTTAAGAAAAAGTGAGGAGCTATGAGTGTAATGATTGCCAGCTAATGTGGTTTCGTGGCCAGTCAAACTCATCACCTTCCTGAGGAGAGGAATCTGTGCTGGCAGGACACGTCTGAGTGTCTCTAAAGCAATGGACATAGCACCATATGCCCTTTTTATTTTGCAAATGGTATCATTTACAGGGACTGCTTTACATACTAGATGAGAAACTGTCACAACAACAGATCCTAAAATGAGACATCAGCTTTTATATGTGGTGGGGTGGAATTGTTCTTCATCCAACATTGTATTTTCAAACAGTGATCCAGTTAAAGATACACAGACACACACGCATTTATTTGCTAGTGAAGATTGCAGATGGTGCAGGATTAGTGGGATACTAAATAATAGACATCTGAATCTCTTGATTTACATGGTAACAGCCAAAAAAAAGGGTGTTTCAGATTCATTGAAGTGCTGGGGTTTGTATCTAGAAAGGAGAAAGAGAGAGGAATGAAAGATAAGGCTTAAAAAAGGGGACTCCCTGCCTTGGGAAGGACTGACTGAAGTGTCTGGGTAAAATACAGGTAGAAAGTCAGTGTTGGAGTTCAAGCTGTTTTACCAGCTGCTGATGGAACCCAGTGGGATGGAGCCCTCTTGGGGCACCCATGTTGTGCCATCTGGAAGGTTCACCCTCTCCCATGGACTTGGGATGCACAGCACAGCTGGACTGTCAGTGACAGTTTTCATATGGGGCTGAAGCACAATTGTTTCCAAAAGCTGGTGGAGGATTGTAATAACACATCACATGTCTTGGACATGGAACATGGGTAGTAAGTTGTTTTTTTTTTCTGGCTGAACATGGGAGAGCTTTAAAAATAGCCCTTAGAAATTAAAAAAATGAAAAAAGAGCCCTAACTTATTTGACTCAGCTCATGCTCTGTAAAAACAATCCTGTGTTCTGACAAGCAATTCAGAGTTTGTAGTGTTTATCTAAAATGTTAAATTGGAGGAATGAGTAATCACCTCTGAAGGTCTTAATAACTCTTTGTCCCTTCCTCCATATGCTTATGTTTGAGTCATGACAACAAGGAGGATACAATAGGTATTTGTGGGAAGTATAAAGCCTGTGCACTCAGGGAACGTGTGGTTCCTCTGCAGATGTTATTGTTTTCTCTGGCATCTTAAACACTGCTTATAAAGGATTACTCTCCCTTCAGAATGTGACCTCCTTGCCTTCTGTCTTGAGTCAGACAAACGGTGACAAAGGCATCCCAGCAGCATTAATTTACTCTAATTACTGCATTGGGGGTGTGCTGCTTCTTCAGCATATTTATGAAAATTCAGTGCATTCCATAAATTACTTGGATGGGCTTATTTCCATGTGAACAATGAACAAAACCTGAGATACAAGAGTCATTCCCACACACAGTGAACTGAAAGAAATCACGCACATCCAGGTTCTCCTGTGAGTTAGGGACTCTTGCTTGTCCTCTGTAGGGATACTGCTTGGGTTCATGTCATGCTTTGACACCAGGTGCAAAATTCAGTTTTACACCTTACCTGCTTCTCAGCGCCTTCTGTGTCCCAGTGCCAGACCCAGTGTGAGCCCAAATTTCTTTTCATTCTGCTTGATCCCTATAGCCTTAATTTCCCATCTCTTTCACACCTCCTGCAGAGAAAGGGTGGAATACCAGCGTTTCCTCTACAGTTCCTTAGTAAAGCATTGAGACCCATTACTAACAGATAGAGGAGATAGTGGGGTGAAAAGGGAAGAGAAATTTGAAGGCTTTCTGAACAGCTTGTTTTTAATCACTGCTTGATAGGTATGATTTATCTGGGCAGGGTTTGGGTCTCAGAAATTCATTCAAGCTTATAATTATCTTGGCAGATGTGAAAAGTCATATTCATAGCCCCTCAAACCTATTAAAGCCTCACACTTTTCTAAAAGGAAAAAAAAAACCCTTCAGCTTTACTTTCTGAGAGGCAGAATAGCTTTCTGTTCCTTGACAGCTCTTGAAATCTGTCCCCTTTCCACTGCCTGTCTTTAGTTCCCAAGGGAGAAATGAATGCAGGTCCACTGGGACAGAAAGGGAAAGAAAAAAGTATTGCTGGGAAAGAAGAAAAAAAATCAGCCTATTTTCTTCCTTCTGCAAGCAGGCATTTCTTCACGAGGACAAGCAAGTGGAAAGGCAAGGCAGTCTCTATGAAATGGAGTCAGGGTTATACCAGAAGATTTTGCAAGTGCCTGCAGTGGAGTCGTACAACAGCACCCACAGCCTTCTTTGCTCTCCACTGGTTTCCTTGGATTTTGGCCTGCTTAGAGAACCCTAGGGACAGCTCTCTTGTTTCCAAGTACTTGCTCCTGGCTAAGCTGGATCCACCAGGAGATACCAGGAAACTGAGCCCCTCATACCTGCCTTGCAACAGGGACAGAACAGCTTTTCCTCCTCCCTAAGTACAAGGTGAGAGGGATGAGGCTCGGGAGATCTTTGCTGTTGGAAATTGTGGGTCAGCTGGCCTGAGCACCTGGTGAGAGACGTGCCTGTTTTAGAGACTCATATTTTGCCTGCAAGCTGGGTGCAGTCACACCTCCCTGCTCTTCTCCATCTTCCTTTGCTACCTACACCTTTTGGGAGTTTCTTGGTGTGGGGACTGTCCCTCATCCTGAAGAAGTGGTGTCTGTCTGATTGGCCTCAGCTAAAGTCAGGAAACATCAGGGAAATCTCTGTGTGTATGAGTATGAATGCCTGTGAGAATGTGAGCAGAGAAGCTCGGGATAAAAAAGAAAAAGGAGAGAAGAAAAGCAGTTTCCACTGTTCACATAGTCACTAATTTCTCAGAACACAGTAGCAGGGACGCTACTTATGGGATCTGGGGGCTACAGTGGTGGGCTTAGGGCTACCAGCTCAGGTACAAGATAGTCACAGGCTTATGGATTTGGGGAGTCGTCAGGAAACTAGTTTACAATGCATTTGGTTCTTAGGTCTGCTTTTTAAATCTGATTTTTGCACGGTGAATGTCATTAAAAAGCAGGGGAAGGAGGGGGGAAATAAATATTTTGAAATTTCATAATGCCAAGATTGGAGCGTTTGTTTCAAGGCACGCTAGATTTACCTTACTGGTTTGGCCACCGATCACTTAAGTCTGTTTGCTGCAGCCATCCAAGCCTGTTTGTGGTGTCAAATTCCTCAGGTGTCAGGCGTGCATTTTAAAGGGTTATTTGTAGGGAGAGGCAATCCAGAGAGACCAGCCGGAGCGCTCGTCCTGTCAGTCAAGGCTCGCAGTGCCGCTGCGCTGGCAGGAATCATTTTGACAGAAAACTGCATATAAATTGAATCATTTCAAAATTAAGAAAGGGAGATGAAGGCAAACACTTCCAAAATGAGGTGTCACCAAGAAGCTGTGATGCACAGGGTTCAGCCTGCAGAGCCCTGCAGATCCCTTCCCTGGAGCTCGCTTTGTCTCCAGACAAAGTCTTTGTGCCAAGGCCAATAGTAGGTTATTGCTAATTACTTCATGTTGCTAATTGTATTAGAAGTATGAGGTTATTATCTGGTCTGAAGAGAAGTGTTTCAGGGTGTTCAGTGCTGCAGTGTCCAGGACAGGCGGGGGTCAATGAGGTTGGTGGCAGCAGCAAGGGGGGGATGGAGGGCTTGGTTTCTTCATCCCTCCTCATGCCCAAGGAGGGCATGGAGCCAAAAGCAGGCACTCTGCTTTGGTGTGTAACCTTCAAACCACTTTGTTTCTTAGCTATAGTTTTGAGTAGCAGTGGGGGGGTAGGGAGATTTACCATATTAAAATAGGATGCACTCAATGAGCCAAGAGGGCATGAAGGCCCTGGGGCACTAGGACTGGCACAAGAGCACACTGAGCAAAAGCATCTAGCTGCCATTATTTTTTGCATCCACAGTGCTGCATCACCTTGTGAAATGTCACTGTGGACCATGCATGGTTAGTGAGCTAGAATAGGGCTTGGGGACACAGGAGCCTCCTCGTGGGTCTGCCACTACCCTCCTGTGCTGCTTGGTCAAGTGACTTGGTCCAGTTTCCTTCAGCCTCATCCTCTTGTCTTTTTAGACCACCATATATATCTTCATTATACCTCACAACAGTCTGCACTGTGCCTTTATCAGATTTTTTTAAAAATACAAATATCAGTAAATAACAATGCCAATTGTATCTGGTTTATGGTTTCCTGGAGGAGGTAGTTGCAGGTGTCAGGGAGCTGGGAAGCCCCCACACCTGAGACAGAGTGTTTCCTCCTGTCCCCAAGCTGGGCTGGTTGGGGCTGAAGCTGGTGAGGGGCTGTAGCAGTGGGCAGTGTCACATGCACAGTGAAGGACTGATGGGTTTTGCTTGACCACAGCTAGAAGGGGAAAGTTACATGAAAATAAAATAAATGCTTTGCAGTCTGGCAGGTACCTGTGTATCCTGCTTGGCCATAGAGGCCTCTTGAAAGACACTGCTGTCCAAAGCAATGCCTCCAGACCCTCTTCTCCAAAGGCCTGAGGAGATGGCACTTAGGAAATGGCACTGGGTGTGGGAACTGCACTGGGCTCTGCAGGGCTCAGCCCTGCAGTCTGCACTGCTGGCTGTGGTGAGGGTCCTCTGCCCCTGTGCCCCTCTCCTGGCTGCCTGCAGGCACTGGGTGCCCCAGAAAAACAGGTGTCTGAGCACGCTAAAAATGGTTTTAGTGCATTAATGCCTTTTATGCAGATAAGAAATTTTCTCCCAGGTCTGCATCCACTCCAGGCATTGATGTGGCATGGCTTTTTGCTGGATCATTACTGAAAGGCAAAGAAATGCTAAAAAAGACCTGCAAAGAGCATTTTCATGAGCACTTCTGCACAGACCTCTGGTTTGCTTTCCTGGCTCTGGGGTCTCTGTGGTCCCTGGGGCTCTAGTGGTTCCTCTACTTGGCTGGCAACGGGGTCACTGGGAACTAATGGACTCAGGAGGAGTGTGTGCATCTTCATCTCCTTCTGGCTCAAATTTGCCCTCGGTATTAAAAAAAAACAACAAAAAACCAAACCAGAAAAAAAGCAGCAAGAAGGGCTTTTATTGTGAAAAAGAGACTTTTCAAATGCCTGTTCCCCCCTTCCCAGCCTCTCCATTCCCCTCCCCACAGGGAGGTGGGTCTGGGATGAGGCAGAGTTTGAAAACTCGCAGCTGAAGTTTGAAGGGTGTCCTCCCGCCTGGGGGGAGCGGAGTGTGGTGACAGGAGCTGGGCATTGCAGACAGCCTGGAGGGGCACCTGAGTGACACCCCCGGCCCTGATTAGTGCCCTGCAGAGATGAGCCAGCTGATTAGCTGCTGGATAATTTTCAATTTTTTAATTACTATTTTTTAGGGGTTTTTTTGTGTTCTGTGCGGGCTCCTGGTGTGGTATGGAAGTGCCACAGGCGACCGGCACCCGCCTGAGGAGGTGACAGAGCGCCGTGTTGCCCAGAGGCGTTGGAGCACATGAGGAGGAGTGAGTCGGCTGCTGCGAGACATGGTAGGATTTTGGGGTTTCCTTGCTGAGCTGATAGTGGGAGCAAAGCTGGGTTTGCCCCATGGGATGAGGAATACATCCTGGGTGTCTCCATCCTGGGGGTAGCTTGGGCGGGAGCACTCGGAGGGTCAGAGCGTTCCAAGCCAGGGAATCACTACAGCACTTTTCCGTGCTTTAAAGCATTAGGGATGGACCAAGCAGATTGTAAGAATGCTCTAGGGATGGACAGAGCAGATTGTCAGGATGCCCCTAAAGGCAGTGCCTAGGGCTGCTGTAGCTGAAGCACTGCTGTCAGCCAGGGAGGTGATTACGGTCCCTCAGCCAAAAACCACCTCTTTTAAGTGGCCAGGTGGCACTGCTTCAGGCAGGCGAGCAGCGTGGGGTGTAGGCAGCAAAGTGCAGGCAGAGATCACGAAGAGCTGCTCTGTGCTTTCTGTTTGGTCTTGACAAAGCACAGCACTTTCATCAAAAAGCCACGAAATCGGCCAATTTGGCAAGAGAAAACTTCATGTCCCTCCCAAGAAATGTGCTTCCCCAGCATCAGAAGGTTTATCCACATCTGTAGCGTGTTCCAAACATTAGGGTGGTGCTTCATGTCATCTAGTTTTAGTGCTCTGTTTTGGACCATCCCTTGGCAGACACATCTGAGCAAAGCTGAGCTGGGATGGTCCCCCCATGCCCCATTACCCCTGCACCACCAGGGGACAGCAGGTGTCATGCCAGGGAGTTTGCACTGGGGCGGGTGCTCTGTCCCTGCTTCACTACCTCAGCCCTTGCCAAGTTTGTGTTGGGCAGGGATTGTAAACCTGTGATGGATGAGCTGAGGAGATGCCTGATGTTGTTGCCAGAAACTGGTCATTTGTGTCACTGGAGCACTTTTTTGTCCTAGAGAGTGTGCTGATGACTCAGAGCATCTCTGGGGACAATGCTTCTGTGCCAGCTTTCACTGGGGTGTGTTTGTGTAGGGGGGGCACTAGTGTCAGGCTTTACACTTTCCATCCTACAGTTTGCAGAAGCTGCTTTGGGTTTCTTAATTAATGAACTTCAGCAGTAGGAAAAAATTACAAGGCTGGTGCTCATGTCACCCATTTTGGGTTTGGAGATAACTCCTCCCTGTCAAAGGGAAAAGCAAGGCAACTCTCCCTACATCAGCCTCTTGTCTGCAGTAACGTTTTTCTGCACAAGCCTTCACTATGAAACCTTTCAAAGGCTCAGCCTGAGCCAGGTACCTGGTGTGGTCTCTCGTGTGAGAATGGGGTATTCACTTTTTGCCAGGATTTCCATTTTGCCTTGGCAAAGAAAGGTCTGTTTCTGCAGTCCTTTCCCCTTTGTGAGCATTGAGTGCTTTGATTTTGCCCGTAATCTGGGTTTGATCTGGGCACCTGCAGGCAGGGCACTGATGGTCATGAGGGATAAATCCAGGCTACGCCCCCCAGCTGATTGTCTTGCTGCTTCATTTGCAGCAACCCCCCAAACAAAATGCTTGAGATGATTTTTGACTCCTTTCAAAATCACCAGGAGGGTGACTCCTTGCAGAAAGCCAGAGGGATGCCAGCTGTGAGCTCCCCTGTTGGCATGGAGAGCACGCTTGCAGCCGGCTTCTTGCTGGATCCGGCCGCTGCACATGCCCGACCTGCTGCAGCAGAGAGAGCTGGGGGATGACTGCATTACAGAAACATCTTCTTTCTTCTGCCTTCAAAATCTGCCAGTGAGCAGTTTCCAATTGCTGTTGTTTGCCTAGTATGAGGCACTCTAAATATGAGGGGCTGATTACACTGTATTAATCCTCCGGCATGGATTCCAAATGCCTCAATTACCCCTTCTCTTTCCAATGCTCAGTAGCTCCAGTCCACCTGCAGCTACTTGCCTTGCCCTGAAGGAAAATCCCCTTTTCTGTGAGCCTGGCTGCACCAATGCTTGTACCACGTTTGCTCTGCTTGCTCACCCCATGGACTTTGATAGGAGAAGAAGCAGGCTGGGGGTGGCTGCCAGCAGACTTTGCCCAGGATAGGGTCTGCAGGACACAGGCAGCACTCAAAGCTAAGTAGCAAGCAGTTTTCTTTCCCCTTTTTTTTTTTTCTTTCAAATGTAATGGCTTAACAGGAGGAAAATAGGGTTACATTCTGCAGCTGAGGCCAGGGCTGGTATGAGCAATTCTGTTTTGAAGAAAGCCCACAGGGCTGAAAGGCCCCGCTGTCCTCCTCCTTCTCCCTCCCCTTTGGAATCCCACGAATGCACTTCTCTGCTCTCCAGGAAGGGAAAAGCCTGACAGTCAGCTCAGGGAAACCCAACTGTCTGACTTGGGCAACCTCCACTGGAACTTCAACAAGGGAATCCAGTGCTACTTCTTACCAACACCCCATAGAGGGTCTTTTGAGTCCCCACCAGGCAAGCAACCATTCCTGTTCCCTGGTGCCAGTACACCAGTTAGAAATGAAAACTGAAAATAAGTGGATCAAAATCCCTTCTCCCCAAAATATAGAAAAAACATAACCCCTGATAAAGTAAATAAAACTGAACCAAATGCCAAAACATGTGAGAGTTTTAGCAGCATTCCAGGCACTCACAAGCAGTATTGGCAAACTCATCAAGAGCAGGAGAAAATAAAATGTGATTTTATTGTAATGTATTCCTACCTATATTAAATACAGGCCAGAACACATTGCAAGAGGGAAATGGCTTTCTAGCATCTCTGCTCTTTGCCTCTGTTATGTGTGGAGGAGCTGCAGCAGCACAGCCCCTCTGGGGATGCCAAACCAGAGCTGGTGAGCAGCCTAAAGGTGCAGCAAGAGAAGCTACCGAGGTGAGGGGAGTTGTGAGGAAGGGGGTCCACGGCTCCCAGATTCCAGTTTTTACATCCCTGGGTTTAGAGATCCCAAAGGAGTCAGCTCCTAAGCTATGGTCTGTGGCTGGAACCTGCTGAGGAGCAGGACTGTCAGTTCCAGAATGCCACAGGAACTAAGCATATTCTTCTTCCCCAGAAGCAACTCAGGGCTGGAGGCAGTCTGTGTGTGGGACTTGAAGGGAAGGAGTCCAGCCCACGGGCCACAGGCTGCTGCCTCCTCCAAAGCACCCCCTGTACAACCCCTCAGAAACAAAGGCAAGACTGTTCCAAATGAGCGGGGCATGAGGCGCAGATGTTGCACAAAGGCAAGCCACATCTGTTTCACTGGGGAAGGGGCCCCCTACTTGCTGGTTCAGCAGGCAGATGGGAAAGCTGCTCTGAAAGCTTACGGAGCTGAGTGCAACAGGCTGGCCGGGAAACTGGGACGAGGGGAGGGGGAAAAGGGAAACCTGGCAGGAGCCTGCACAGCAGTGGTGGAGTGAGGGAGCAACAGCCTCCCAAAACTGCTGCTTTCCCTCTTTGACGTCCCTGCCAGGAATTTCTAGGTTGTGCTGCTCCCATGTAAGTGTGAGGGTTACGGGAATGAGCAGAGAGAGAGGAGGGAATATCCTCCCTTGTCCTGTGAGGGTAGCAGGACAGTCATGCATTCAGGGCTGCCCAGGTCTTTTCTACCTCCTGTGAGCATGGGATGCTGTTTCAGGTCCTCAGTGATCTGGATAGTTTGGGTGCAGGTTGATATCAATTTTAGTGAAAAGTAAGGGAGATGTTTGCACATGCAAACAGACCTGTGCATCTCAGTGACGTGTCCTGAAATACTGCCATCAATCTTTTGGGAGATGTGTCTCCAAGAAGTAGAAGATCCAGCTAAGTGCAAGAGTCTGCAGTAAAAGCCCTTTCTCTGATCTTAAATAGGAGAAAGATAAGGCATCTGAAAGTTTTTAGTTTGCTTGCTTTAAGCAGAAGAAGTGTGGCATGCTGGAGACTGTTTATTTTTGTGGTGCTTTGTGTTCACTTCTGGGATTAAACCAGAGTAGTCCTGAGCTGTGCTGTATATAGCACCAGGATGAAAAACTCTCTGTCCATCCCACACAGAGCTGAGTATTAGCTGTCTGCAAGCTGAGATTTACACAATGGGAGTGAGGAGAATTATGAATCTTTCCTTTTGCTCAGTGAAAATCACATAATTTTGGGGTAAGGATGGTGTCATCACAGGATAAGCAAGTTTCTGCCAGTACCCTGAAGAGCTTTAGTCCACACCAGATGCAGGACAAGGTGTGGGTCCCCTCTGGGTCTCCCCACGCAGCAACCCTGACCTTGACTACATCAGCTGCACCCCATGGTGTGGTGTCCTTCAGCCAGGTGCTGGCCATCTGTTTTCTTCAAGGTGCATCCTCTGCCTCCTACTCCAGGTCTTCCTTCTTCAGAGATACTGAACAGGGTATTTGGGATGCTGGAAGTCTTGCCACTCTTGTAAGCTAGTCCTGGAGAGGGCAAGGGGTTTATAAGCCTGTGTTTCTGCTGTGCTTCTTTAGCACATAACTCAACTGGGAGCAGACAGTGCAATGGGAATAGCACTGTTAAACAGAGCAGTTTACAGCTGTGACTGAAGATTTTGTTCAAAATGGTCCTTTGGATGATGGATGTGTGAGAAGGAGCTGTGCTTAGCCTATGGCTGTGCAGAGAAGAACCTCCAGGGCAAGAAGCCTCCCAAAAACCAGAACTAGTCAGTCTGGGTGGGAAGTTTAGAGCAAGAAACAGGACATTTCATCCCTGGGAAGCAAAAAAGCTCGAGGGGTTGATGCAGGGCCTGGAGGTTATTACTAGAGAGAGGCTGTGGAGCTTAAAGGTTTCCAGGTTTTTATAACTTGCTGCCCCAAGGCCGTAGTGATAACTGGGAAGAACTGTGAAGGCAACATTATTTGAGAAGTTAAAGGAGGTGTGTTGGCACCATCCCTTTGAAGTCAGTGCTCAGACTGAACCATGCCAAGACTGTTTCATCCATTTATGCTGCTGCCGGAGAGCTGCCCTCTGCTAGTGCAAAGCACGTTGGTCTCACATTTAGGCTATAAATGATCCCAGAAACTTTGCAGACTATCCAAAATTTAGCAAATTACAGCATGTTTTAAGGTTTCATCCCAGGCAATTTAACTTGGTCATTTTCTGGTTTGGTTTTGGACATGTTGGTGAGAGGCTTGTGTGCCAGCTCTGAGGACTCTGCTGACTCTGCAGGGAAGGACCCAGCACCATGTGGTGATGTGTCACATTTCCATCTCCCCACTTCACCTGACCCAGTGTTTGCCATGACTCTATTTCAAAGGCTTTATGGGAGCAGTCCCCTTTCCCACCTTTTCAGTGCCTGGCTTGAGCTTCCCAAGCCACCTGTGTGGAAGTGAGGCTGGAGGAGCACCTTGAGCAGGTATCCCCTACCTGCCACATCCCTGTCCTGGAGCCAAGCAGGATGGTCTTCAGGGTGTCTGTAGAGTGCCCAAATATGGTGGCATCATGGCTCTCCCCTCTGGAAGAGCATTTTTGAGGATAAAAACCTTCATCTCTGAAGGAAGAAAATCCAGACACTAAGCTGGTGAGGGTCTGCTAGGAATTGCAGCCACTTCAATGGATCATGAGGCTGGATGAATGGCTGTCTTATTCTTCATGCCCCATGACGATGTGGGTGCAGGTGAGTGTTGGTGGAGCTGTCCCCATGTGCTGGGGGAACACAGCAGACCTGTCTTCCTGGGAGCTAGAGCTACCTTTGGGACTGGCAATCACCATTTAATAGCTGTCTTTAGTCAATTCCTCCTCTGCGAGCCATCCATCTTCCCTGAGCAGGATAATACAGGAAGGCACTTAAGCACTTGAATGATGGGCGATGGATGCTGCCAAGCATTTCCTTCTGCTCAGACTTGCCCAGAGTCACTCCAGGGATGGAGAGGTTTTATCTCCTTCCATGTTCTCAGCACAGTTATGGGTCTCCAGTCCATAACAAACCAAGAAAGCCTCCTGAATGTGAAAAAGAAGAGGCTGATCCAATTCCAGATCTGATTGACATGCCCTCTCCCCCATTGCACCGGGAGCTGCTGCAAGCACCATGTGTGGGTGCAAGGCTCTGGAGACATTCCCAGAGGTGGGGGGCAGGCAGAAGAGGTTTCCCACTTGTTTTCCAAGCAGTCTTTGTTAAAATTGGTCACGGCAGGCTGCACCTCCTGCTGCCCAGGCAGTTTTGCGGTTCATTGGGCGGGCAGTGAGCACAGAGCTGGGTGGGTGAGCACAGCCCTGTGTGTGTCACCCCCCATGCAGAATGCACCCCGCTCATGTGCATCCAGAGAAATGCAAGGGCCTGCCTTTAACCTGCTCATCCACAGGGTGCCTTTGGCAAAGTCCTCTGAGCTTGGGAGTTCAGGCAGGCAGGCGGGTGGCTGAGACTGACATGGACATGGCTGAGCCATCCTGGCTTCTTTGGGCACCTCTTTGGGACAGTGGGATTTACTGCTGAAGGGGTCTTGCAGTACTGGTGCACGGGTGGGAGGACTCGTTTTAATGCCAGAGGAAAGCAGAAATCAATCCAGTTTTCAACAGCCACGTATTTCTGTGGCATCCTTCTAGTCTCAGGGCTGTTTCTTACATTCTTGGATAATGAAGTTTGGGATTTGTTTTTCTTTTCTTTCAAGCTCAACAAAGCCAATTTGATGCACTTTGAAAAGAAATTGAAAACAGGCTTCTCCGCTTCAAATTCTGCCAAGGTTCAAGCATCCTGGGAATACAATGTCAGGGATAACCCTCCCCCACCTCACCTCCAACCAGACTTAGAAAGTTTTATCTCCTAGCATCAAAGCTGCACAGCTCTCCACTGTGCCTTCAGAGCCTGGGCTGTGCTGTATGTCCCTCTGATGAGCAAGAATATATATTATTTACTTATTGGCATGCTGGAACAAGTAGTACCTCTCTTAAGCCTTTTTATGGATTTTGCCTGCTGGGAAAAGGACCTAATTTCTGGCAAAGACATGCAGTACTGTCAGTATGTCAGCCTGGCAAAGCAGAGCTGTACGTATGGTTTGCATTTCGGGCTGAATCTAAGCCATAGCTTAAACTGCAACCTTTTTTATACAGCAAGGGCTCAGAGAAAGATTCTTTGGAAAAGTATTTACCCAGGGCTTGTAAATACAGTATTATTTCTGCAATGTTTTGTCACCTAGGTTGTTATTAAATTTACAATATCAACTGCCAGAAATAACACAGAGACTGTACTTGCACCTTTTTTGTTTCTTTTTGTTGTCGATGTGGCAGGGAAACCCTGAGCTGCACTGGGGAAGGGAGCCTGCACTGGCCCTTGCCCAACTTCACAGCCCAGGGTTTCAAGTTCAGGCTGGGAAAGTGATGGGGCTCTAACTTGTGATGCCCAAACCCAAACTCACTTACAAGGAAGGCAAAGTGGGTTTGGACAATAATGACTCCTTAACCACTTGGACTGTAAAATGACTTGACATTAAAAACCCAGCAATCGTTGCCATCCGTTTGGCATACTCTGTTCTCCGGCTGTGGGTTAAAAAGAATTTTTCCTGCAGTGTTTTGAAGGTTCTCCATATGGCTCCCACATGCATTCTCCCCCTAGGATACTGGAATTTTTGTCAGACTTTTGTCAGGCTTTTTAGATATCCAGAGATGGTATAAGCAGCCAGAGAGTTATTATCAGCTGGATAACAAAAACAATCACTGTGAAAATCCTCCTTGCTGAAGAAAATGGTTATGGAGGGTTTTGATGAGAGTGGGATGGGCTGTGTCTCTCCAGAAGTGTGGGACAGGGGAGGTGCTGGGAAAACATGCCCAAGAAAGCACAGATTGGGAAGGGACTTGGCTGGGTGCAGATGGGAATACTGAGATTTACACTTAGCCCTATCCTTTGAGATTGATCCCATAGATATCACTGCTATTAATTCAGCATACTCTGAGGCCAGAGGAACAGATTGTGAGGCACTTACAGTGATGATTTGAAAGGAGTGTGGATATCAGGATACCAGGATATCAGGATACCCTTTATATGCCACAGAGTTATTTTGCTATGGTTAAACTAGGACATTACACCTCCCCTAAACTTTTGCTCAGGAGGTCAGACATGGATTGCAGATGTTTGGGAAAGGGTATATGTCTGAACTCCGCAGAATTTGCTTGAAATCTGAAGCATGAAGGTTTGGAGTAACTGAGCTTGGGTGTTGCCTGTTCCACTTGGTGTTGTCTATGGTTCCACAGAAAATTATGATCCCATCCAAGTGGGAGAAAGCTGGAGAGGCATCACAACCAGCCCCTTGCAGAAGTCCTGCTGCCCCTCAGGGTGCTTAGGGGTGCTCATGACCATCCCCTCCCCAGAAAGATACCTAAGACAATGACTTAGCCATGTAGTTTGATGACTGGGACAGTTAATGCCAAGCCTTGAGTGACCCTGCTGGTGATCTAGGACAGGACATCCCTCTATGGACAGTCTCACCCCAGACTAGGTCCTTTCTGCTCTGGGAAGAGACAAAGCAGGGGTCCCTGGCAGGTCTGGCTGTACCAGACAGCCCCTGGCTCCTGGCAGAGGCTGGTGTAAACCCTGTCTGAAAAAAGCATTCGGCCCAGCAGATATATTTTGCTGCACTACATTGTATTTCTGGGAGAGAAGCAATTAAGTGAGAGCTATAAAGCTGAATCACTCCAAGTGCACCATCAATAGCTCTTGTAAACTGCATTAAATCTGGTCTTGGAAGGTAGGCATGGATGGAACACCCCTAGGGTTGGGACCAGTGGATCAGTGGCTCCTCTTACCCACCTCAGCTGTGTCTTTGCAAAGGATGTGGCTCCTCACCAGGGGGCTGTCTGAAGCAGTCTCCCCAAGCTGAAGACATGAAACTTGATGGATTTTAGGATAATGCTGTGTCAGCTTATAAGCTTATGCACTGGGGCTGCCTGGGGCAGCTGCCTGTGGGGCAGGAGTTGTGCTGGTGGTGGGTCCCTGTGGTCAGTGGGAGCCTGCAGTCCTAAAAGGCCCATGGCTGGAAATGCTTCTGCTTGCCCAGCTGCTTTCTGGAAGTTATTCTGGCTGTTGGCTCTCACCTCCCCAGCTTTTTAGCTGCTTTTTTCAAGCTTCTCCTCTTATAAACAGTCTCTTATCCCTTCTTTGGCAATATATTGTCCTGCTGTGTCTGCCATGGATATGCTCATGCTTCCAAAATAAATAATTGGGAAAAAATTATCTAGTTGACCATCTCCTTGACTTCCAATGTGGGTTTGAGCTGCTTGGAAATGCCTGTTGAAAGAAGAGAAATAGTGCCAAGGTGCTTTTTGTGGCTGCAGCCTCCTGAAGTGTGTAAGGCTGCCCAAACCAGAGTGAATGAGGCATGGGTGCAGCATGGCTCAGGGACTGGATTGGCATGGAGAATGCCACAGTGCTGCCCTACCACTGCCCTCTACCTCAGCCTAAATGGCAATGTGCTGTGCTTAGGGCAGCCCCAGCTGCTTAAAGGCAGTTCCTTAGTGCTGGGAATCAGAATACTTTAGAATTCACATATAGCATAGATTGGATCATGGACTCAGAAGGGTTTGGGTTGGAGGGAGCCTTAATGATGTCTAATTTGAGCCCATCTGTCATGGGCAAGGACACTTTCCACTAAACCAGGTTAGTCTGAGTTTCATCCAGTCTAGCCTTGAACACTGCAGGGATGGGGCCTCCACAGATTAATTGAGCAACCTGTTTCAATGCATCAACACTCTCACAGTTAAGATTTTTTTTCCTAATATCTAATCTAAACCTCTCTTTCCATTTAAAGCTCTTTTCCCTTGTCCTGTCACTCCATATCCTTGTGAAAAACCCCTCTCCAGCACTCTCATTGGCCCCTTTAGGCACAGGAAGGTGCTGTAAGTTCTCCCCAGAGCCTTTTCTTCTGCAGTCTGAACAATCCCAATTCTCTCAGCCTGTCTTCATAGGAGAGGTGCTCCGGCCCTCCAGGAGTTTACACCCTTTTTTCTAACACATAGCCAGTCACAGGTCCTGACTGACACTTGGAGCTGCTGTGCTTTTGCTGGCTACAGTGATGGGCAGAGCTCCAGGGGCCTTGTCTCAGCACACATTGAGATATTCAAGTTATGGGTTCAGTTCAGTGTGCCACCAGAATAGGAGCCAGTGAGGGTGCCCAGAGTAAGGTCTGAAAAATAAAACCTCTTAGGATCTGGGAAGTGTTCACATCTAGATAGGAGTTTGCCCTGGTTTGGTGGGGTTGTTTTTGTTTTTTCATTGGTTTTTTTGGTTTTGTTTTTGTTGTGTTGTTGGGGTTTTTTGTGGTTTTTGTGTTTTGGGGCATTTTTTTTTTTTCATCGAGTCTTTTTAAAGTGAAATATTTGACCATGAAAAGTTCATTGCCCACAAGGTCATGCTGTACCTCGGTGCTGCAGATATGGCAGCCTCTGTGTGGGGAGTGAGCCCTTGCTGTGATTTGCTTCTGACGGGACTGCAGCTGATTTCTGGCACAAATCATGGCACCAGCCATAAGCCCCTGCAGCGGTGCTGTGGAGGCAGCGAGTGCTAGTGGATTCTCTTGCAGGGATCACACACGCAGAGGGGCAAACTCTGCCTGCAGTGTCACTCCAGCATCATTCCACCCTTCTGTCCCCGCAGGCCCAGCGACCGTGGCGAAGGACGGGGATGAAGCCGCCAGCCCCGGCAGCTGTGGGGGTGCTGCTGGCCCTGGCCCTGCTGGCTCTGATCCACCTGCCCCCTCCCCCAGAGCACTCCCTGTTCCCGCTGCCGGCCTCGTCCCCCCCGGCGCCCCCCAGGGAGGCGGCTGCTCCCCTGGCTGCAGGACAAGCCCTCAGGAAAAGGCGCCCCGCGCCCCGCACGGGCCCGCGGCAGGAGCAGGCCCCGGGCCGGAGCAGGAGGCGGCGGGGCATGGAGGGGGACAGTGCCCCGTGGCTCTCTGCTGATGACCTCCAGAAGATGCGGCTGCTGTCCCGTGGGCGGGTGGTGTCCAAAGCCCGCGTCCCTGCCCACGGGCAGGTCATGCGGGTGCGGCTGCTTGCCGTGGGCGAGGCCGAGGGAGATGCCGATGGGGACGTCTCGGCAGCCAGCCCGGGAGGAGAGTGCCAGGACGGGCGCTGCGGGCTCATCAAGCGCCCCGGGGACCTGTACGAGGTGCTGGCCTTCCACCTGGACCGGGTGCTGGGGCTGAACCGCAGCCTGCCCGCCGTGGCCCGGCGCTTCGGCAGCCGCCTCCTGCCCTACAGCTACACCGACGGCGCCCCGCGCCCCGTCATCTGGTGGGCTCCTGACCTCCAGCACCTGGAGGATGCCAACAACGACCAGAACTCCTGTGCCCTGGGATGGCTGCAGTACCAGGAGATGCTGCAGCCCCACAGGCTGGTGGCCAGGGATGCTCCCTGCTCCAGCATCCCACACAGCGAGTGGAGCCGCCTGGCCCTCTTTGACTTTCTTCTCCAGGTAGGGCTGTGGTGATTGAGGCAGCCTGTCCCTTCAGCTGTGGCACCAGTGTTCCCCTGCACCTGTACTGTCTGACCATGGTCTCCTTCTGCAGGATCACACAGCTGTGGTTTCTTGGGGTGTATTTTTGTCAGCTGGTGGGGAGCAGCAGAACTTTGTGCAGAGTATGGTCCATGTTTGGGACTTGCAGGGGAAACAGGCAGGTTGTGGTGAGTCTGTTCTCATGTGGGCAAGCTGTTCATTTTGTGCTGGCAGAGGCTTGGGACATCCCTAGAGACATTCCTAGGGTATCCCTAGGGATAAGCAGCATGTTTTGCATCAGCCCCATCACATCCAAACTCAGGGATATGCTGCTGGCACTGTAAATAAGGAGCCCTGCCTTGGACAGTACTGCCTTCCTCCTCCTCCTCGGCATTAATAGCACTTAATCTTCTGTCTGGAAAATCATACCCTGCTGCTACAAGGGACTACAACAGTATCCCAGAGAGCTATCAGGTCTTGGAGGGCAGCTGTGAGGAGTCAGAAGTGATTTCTGTGGAGAAAAAGAAAGCCTGTTTAGGCACCTGGGGGCTGTTTATCAGACAAACGAAAACTGCCCGAAAGGACAAGTATTAATACAAAAAAAAAAGAAAGAAGGGAAGAAAGAAAAAAACCCAAGCTACTAAAATATGTTTTCCTTATTCTTTCTTCTTTTTTTACAACTGTGACTGGCAGAGGTAGAGCAGTTCTGGCTGGGCTTGAAAATATTTTACCTGAAACAACCAGAGAAATTAGAAGATTAACCAATTCCCTTCCCTAGGCCAAAATACCGCTGAGTGCAGTGGAAAGGCTGAAGCTGCAGGAGAAAGTATCCAGTTCTAAAGAGAGTTCCTCCTCAAGGGCTGAACAGTGCAATGATAAACTCAAGGGCAATCCACAGGTTCTCCTCAATAATTCTGATTGAATCCTCCCATGCAGGAAAATCACACAAAAGTAAAGAGCCTGCAGGATATTATAGAAGTCGAGTAGCATCTTTCAGAAATGGCTTTAGCATCTCACACCCCTGCTGGGGAAGAAGAATTTGTGAGATTTGAACCCTCTGGTACATTGGCATTGAAATCTTGGTAGTTTTCTTCAATTTCTCTTAAAATTTGGCTTCTTCTATGTTGATTTCTCTTGGTATTTGCCATAAGGAAACCCCCTACTATGTGCAAAGTTTTAGTAGGGGCAAAATGCCAAGCCTGGTAGAAAAGGGGCAGCTGCTGATGGCTTTGTCCTGTGTTTTAAAGAGGGCCAAAACCAAATGAACTCTGCAGCCATATCCTGCCATAGGACACCCTCTTCCCATCTAGGGGGAGAACAAGGAAACTTACCCTAGGAGAAGACATCCCAGGCTGAATCATAACTGGAAAAACTATCAGATGCAAGGGGATGCCCCAGGATGGGATAAGAGAGGCTGAAGGTGAGCTCCTAGTAGTGTCTGAGCTTGGATGGGAGGTGTGGCTCATGTATTTATGTTCTAGCAATAATGCCAAAATTCCCATAAATTAGAGATGTTTAGGCTCTGGAAATAAGAAATTAAAAACAAAAAATCAGGGGAGGGCCAGGGGAGGGAGGGCTTGTCAGCATGTTAGGGTACTCTCAGGATCTCCACAGCCATCTGGTCCCTCTCCTGGGGCTCCACTTGGACACCAGATCTGCCTCCATCTCACACCTCTGTGGGTTCAGCACCAATCCACCTCAGTTTCACAGATGCTCCTGGGTGGGTGAGTGGAGTGCTGAGCCTATTTAATATCTCTGTAATTTCTCTCAGGATGTCTTCACCTTCTGTTCAGCCTGCAAAATAACATAGCAGGTGAGAGAAACTGGCGTGCTGAGCTCTCCAGCAGGCAGACTGAGGAGATGTGTGGAGGAAATGTGATATTTTGTTCTGTTTCCATGTGTTTTGTGACAAGATGCTAAAACACTTTTTTTAACTGGACTGTCTCCCAATGAGAAATACTGACCTGAGTTCTTCATAAAACCTCAGAAAACAGAGAGTTTTGTGGGACTAATCCTTCTTCTCAAAGGGTTTTTAATGGAATGGCATGGAGATCACAATTAGAGTTTCCCTGCAACATCTTCTGCAGTGCCTGGATTCAGACTGAACCTATGTGAAAGCACAGCCTGTAATTGGTAATACTATTACACAGCCTGTAATTGTAATTGTGCTAATTACCAGGGTGAAGGGAATAGGCAGCCTCTGTGGGTCACTTGGCTTCTGTCTCATTGTCACCTATAGATTCCTTCAGGATCACTGAGACCTGCTCCAGCCCTCCCAGTGGCTGCAGGAGCCTTTCTGCACCCTGAGCCCTGCCTCCTGGGCTGGCATCAGTAATGCTGAGCAAATCAGTGAGTCGGACATTTTCCTGCTGCAACCAGAAAATGTATTTATTTTATATATATTTATACATATTTCATATATATTTAAAGGAGCATATATGTATATATATATATATGGGATTTTTTTTGTAAACAGGCCTCGAGAGTGGGATGAGGTGAGGCAGCTCCCCTACAGGGTCATGTGTTGACATGACACACAGCCATGGGGAGGTCTGTTGACAGCCAACAGGGTTCTGTCTGCCCCACAAACCACCCCAGAGGATGTACCAGCTGCTTCTGACAAAGCTGAGGAAGCCCCATAAATACTGAGGCCGGGTCTGACAGTTTTATATATATTTTTTTTTTTTTTAAACCCTTCATTCCTCCAAGGGTGTGGTTGAAGCACTGGAAGTTGTCAAGCAACCCCAGGGTTTCTGCAGGGAACTGGGATGGGAAGCAGGAGGTTTGACAATCTGGAGGACATGGAGCCTTAGCAGCACCTGCAAATGATTAAACACAAATGTAGCTAAAACAAGTCACTGTGGCCCAACTTAAATGTCAGGCATGCTCTGCATATGCACAGATTGCTTTTTCCCTTGCCAATACTTTTCCATTCATCTTTCCATTGAGAGCTGCTCAGGTTACCATAGGGATGGATGAAAGGCTGCATATGTGACAGGAACCAGATGAAACTGTCATACAGAGCACCAGGACTTGGAAAAAGAAATTCTTTTTGAGGTTTCAGACTCTAGGTTTCCTTGGGTGCTTTGTTGGTTTTTTTTATTCATTCATCATCATGCACATATTCCCTTCCTTTCAGCTGGAAGCACAACCCCTTTGCTCTGTGCAGCTACAGATTGTGGAGGTACCAGGTATCTGAACCCCATCAGAAAAATCATCACCTTTGTCGTCACCTTCTTCATGCCAAAGGGGTTTTCCATGTGTACTTCCATTCCTCTCACCAGTGTATACAGCTTTTCCATTGCACGTCTGTCTTGGTTTGAAGGACGGGTGTCTGCCAATAAAGGCAGAAGCTTCTTTTTGAAATGGAGAATGTAAACCCCCTCCCTTCAAATTATTATAATTTTGAAATTAAGGGGCTCTCAGGCAAAGATATGGGAATTAGGAATAACAGGTCTTTACTAGGAAAATTAAAATAGAAATACAGTATTACAAAGAAAAATCCCAAAAACGCTGACAAAGTCAGAATACAACCTGACACCAGTCAGGATGTTGGTAGCAGTCCCATTAAATGGTGGCTACAGTCCTCTTGCAGTGACTGATGTTTTTCAGCTGAAGCAGTGATCCTGTAGAAGGGTGCAGTTTTCCTCTGAAGGTCCAGAAAAAGGTCCGGCTTTCCTCTGGAATCCAGTGGAAAGAAAGTAACTTGCTGTCCAAAATCTCAGTTTTCATCTAGGTAGGATAGACTTGGCTCCTCCCCCTGGCTGGAGCATCTCCCAGTGGGATGATGTAATTTTATCAGTCATACAGTGGGACTTAATGGCCTGTTAACAGCAGATGATATCTTCCTGGAGTGAGGATGGGTTGTGGAAAAGACAAAGATGATTGCCCCATCTTGTCTTAAAGATGGCCCATTAGCAGATAATATGTGCCACGGAGGTAAGGATCACTGCCCCACCCGGCTTCAGCAGATGGTGATAGAATACACATTTCTGGCTACATCAACATCACCTGAGGATCCCTAGAAATGTTTTCTTTTCCCCTGTATAAGAACAGCTCACAGTAGGACATCCCCATCCCAGGCACATGTCCCTGCTAAGGTCCCCAAATGTCTCCTGCAGGTTCATGACCGCCTGGACCGCTACTGCTGTGGGTTTCAGCCTGATCCCTCTGAGCCCTGCGTGGAGGAGATGCTCCATGAGAAGTGCCGGAATCCAGCAGAGCTGGTCCTGGTACACATCCTGGTATGTCTCCCTGCTGTCTAAGAGCTACTCTGGGACTAACATGGAGGTTCCTGGGAGGCACTTGCAGGGCTGAGGTGGTAGCAAAGGGAATGTAGGTTCCCATGGTGATGCTGGGTCCCTGGTGGGACCCAGGCATGGAGGGACATAGATATTGACATCTGCTTTCCCCCAAATACTCTCAGGCTTTCTCACTGCATTAAAAAGCTGCCTAAACCCCCACACTAGTGACTGCATGGAGTGAACTTCTCCTTCCCATCCTGCTGGCAGGTCCGGAGGAGTGCTCCATCCCGCTTGGTGTTCATTGACAATGCAGGCAGGCCACAGCACCCTGAGGAGAAGCTCAACTTCAGGCTCCTGCAAGGCATAGAGAGGTAGGAATGTGCATGTGCTGAGCAAGGGCTGAGCTGGCATATAGGGGATGTCCAGCAGCCCTGTGTGTGCTCACCTTACTGCTCCTGGGGCATCCCTCTGAATCAGGACCATCTCCCACCCAGGACAGGGTGGGTGGCTAGGCTCACAAATACACCCACGTGCTCCTGCCCTGAAGCTAACTCTTTATTCTGCTCTGGGTAGATGATGGCAGGCTCCAAAGCCTGCTTCCCCGCTTTAATTGGCAGCTGCACAAAAATAATGAATAATCAGGTATTTCAGCATTTTTTGCGCCATTGCCTATGAGGCATTTTGGCATGCTAGAGTCCTCTTGATTTGGAATTTGTTTGGGTCTCTGTCTGATGGAGCTATCCTGCATGCTTACCATGGGTAGAGTTTTAAGCAGAAGGCTCTTCATCCTGTGTTCCTCTGGATAGGCGTTCATTTCCTCTTGAAGCAGCTGAGTGTCCCACTGCTCCCCTGCTCTCTGCTCTGCCTTCCCTGGATAACCCTGTCTTGGTTTGAAGGACAGGTATCTGCCAATAAAGGCAGAAGCTTCTTTTTGAAATGGAGAATGTAAACCACCTCCCTTCAAATTACTATAATTTTGAAATTAAGGGGCTCTCAGGCAAAGATATGGGAATTAGGAATAACAGGTCTTTACTAGGAAAATTAAAATAGAAATACAGTATTACAAAGAAAAATCCCAACCCTGACAAAGTCAGAATACAACCTGATACCCTGTCAATCAGGGTGTTGGTAGCAGTCCCGTTAAATGGTGTCTACACTCCTCCTGCAGTGGCAGATGTGGCTCAGCTGAAGCAGTGATCCTGTAGAAGGTGCAGTTTTCCTCTGAAGGTCCAGGGATGATGTACAAAGGTCTGGCTTTCCTCTGGAATCCAGTGGAAAGAAAGTAACTTGCTGTCCAAAATCTCAGTTTTTATCTAGGTAGGAAAGGCTTGGTTCCTCCCCCTGGCTGGAGAATCTCCCAGTGGGATGATGTAATTTTATCAGTCATACAATGGGACTTAATGGCCTGTTAACAGCAGATGGTATCTTCCTGGAGTGAGGATGGGTTGTGGAAAAGATAAAGATGATTGCCCCATCTTGTCTTAAAGATGGCCCATTAGCAGATAATATGTGCCACGGAGATAAGGATCACTGCCCCACCCGGCTTCAGCAGATGGTGATAGAATACACATTTCTGGCCACATCAACCCAACACAAACCCCTTCCCTGCCTGTCTCTCCTGCTCCCCCCCTGCAGCTTCCCCGAGGCGGCGGTGGCCACGCTGCGGTCGGGCAGGTTGCAGAGCCTGCTGCTGCGGTCCCTGCGCCTGGACAGGGAGCTCTGGGACAGCCAGGGTGGTGCCCAGGGGCTGAGCCCCCTGCTCCAGATCATCGACAGGCGGGCACAGATCCTGCTCCGCCACATCCAGGAGCACAACCTGACGGTGTTTGAGGACTCACCACCCTGAACTGACCTCCAGCTGGATCACAGTGCTGGCCCTGCACATCCCAGCAGCCATGGATGCACCTCATGCCCTCAGCATGGACATTGTGAGACTCTGTGCTGGTGCTGGCTCTTCATAAGGTGCTTCCCCTCGTCTTGTAAGAAGCAGATGGAATCACAGGGAGCAGGAAAGGTGGGGAGGAGATGTCTTCTAAGATAACCCACAACTGCTTGAGAAAAGCAACAGTGATTAATTTAAGACTGTTATCCATCTCAGCATGGGTTTTCAAAGGAAGGGCACATTTGTGAGGTTTTTTTTGGGTGCCTTCACTCACACGCACACAAATACACACACAGCAACTATGAAAACTGGAGGCTTAGACAGTTGAACAACTGACAGGAACCCTGGAAAGAGTTAAGGAAACAGTGGAAGAAGTCACTGACATTTCCATGACTTGTACTGGGCTTTTTGATGATGCCTTCACTACTTCCAAAACATTCCTGACAGAGAGGCAGGGGGAAAGCAGAGGGGGGCTTTCTAAATGGATTAAACGAAGACAAGACACTAGAGCTGAAACTCTGCCTTTCCCCCTGCAGCAGAGGTGATGTGTGCCTGGGAGTGTGGGTGAGTCACTGCCTGAAGCTGAGACTAGGCAGGATCTTGGAGCTCAGCAGCACTGGGCTGCAGCTGCCCTCACATAGACTATGGTACCATCCCCATGAGAGCCACATGCTCCATGCACGTGCCTTGGTGGGCCTGGGCTGCTGCCAATGCTCTCAGTGTTGGACTTGAAGATTTGAATCTCTCATTCACTCTTTCCCTTCACTGTCAGGGGATTAAAGGTAAAACTACCCCACTTCTGAAAAACACTCCTGGCTGCTCTCTTGGGCATGACTGCATGTAACTCTTCCCCAGGCTTGCAGAAATATGTTTTAACAAAAATGCCAGGCAATTTTAGCAGAAGGCAGTCAAGTGCAAAATGCTTTCTGAGCATGCTGGCACCTCCGGCAGAGCCCATCCTGTTCCTGTCACCCCTCAGGCTCTTGCTCAGCAGCTCACTCTGATGAAGCACAGCAGCATCCCAGCTAGGCAGGTCCTCAGGTGGCAGGACTGAGAGATAATTCAAAACCAAAATGAACAGGAGGAAAAAAGATGCAGAGATGGTCTCCATAATTCCCTGCAGTGTGTTTCCCATCTGAGGCATGCCTGGAGCAGCCAGTTCCTGGCCTGTGGGTTTATGGTTTGCCACCAGAAGGCTTTTTAAAGGTCTCCATTTCTCCAGTGTTACAGTCAGAGCATCCATGCTTCAGGCACTCCAATTCACTTGTGCCTTTGGAAAGTCTCAGTGAGACTGGCATGGGTAACCAGCTGCACCATGCTACAGCTGTACCATTGCAATAAGTTGAGAACAAGGAGAACAAGGCCACCCATGCAGTGGGAGAGGAAAAGCTAGGTATGGATACCTTCCCCTCTCCATCCTTCTCAGCACTGTGTCAGTTTGAGAACCTGCAAGGGGATGCTTTAACACCCATGCTGATAACAGAGGCAATTACCTTTTTTCCCCTTTTGCTTTTTGCTGAAGAGAGTATGAAGTGAGACGTGGGTGACATGAATCAACAAGCAAGCACGAGTGCTCTCAAGAAGCATGAGCACTCAGCATCACAGGCACAGCAGCATCCAAAGTGCCATCAGCTTGTTCCTGGAGTCCTGCCCTCCAATTAACCACAGAGAGCCTTTCTCCCAGCACTCTATCCACCCCGTGAATTATCACCCCATTTGCTGTGCCATGAGATAGATGACGGTCATGGAAACCCTGCTAAAGCCTGAATCATGGGGATTTATTACTGGGAGGTGAGCTTATCTTGTAAGCTTGAAAGAGAACAAAATAACTCACCCTGGGTCCTATGAAAAGCCATATCCAGACATGGCTGTGTATGAGTAAAGGATACTAAATGTAACATAATTAAATCAAAAAAATATGCTGGAAAAAACTGTGAGGCAACAAGAGCATTAGTTATGATGTACAGCATCAATCAGGGTCTTTATTTTTCTCATTAAAGTGAGAAATTTCATTAAAGGAGATGTTTTCTTCCCATGTAAGCCAAGTTCTCAGTGAGAATCAAGAGACACATGGGGGCTCTCAGCAGTGGCCAAAGCTGTGGTCATTGCTGAGCTGGACCAGCAGCTTTTGCCTTGCCTCTGGTTGCATCTGCTTGACCTTCACATTGCACAAGGTAGTGTTTTTTTCTTTTGCATTTCTTTAGATGTAATGTAAGTTTGCTGGCTAAACACATGTGGGAACATCTGGAAGCAGTTATACATATGAATAAAAATCCCTCATGATTTAACAAAGAGTCATGTATGGATAAATGAGAGAAGCAAAAGCCAAGATCTTGCTGAGACTGATCATTAATCTTCTCTAATTAGTCCATTTTTCCATGGGCTTGCCTATGTAAGCAGCACAGGCTCTGTACTGCAGTCATGGCTATTCAGAGGAATCCTGTGGACTGCTTGCATCAGCCTTTACCATGTTGGGTTTGGTTTGCTCCAGCTATCAACGTGTTGTATTTCCCATAACAAACTTACTTTTATGGTTACAACTACTTCATGGTTATAAATATTCATGTGGGGCCATGCTTGACAAACTAGATTTCATCTGTGCAGGGATGCTGTTTTACCAAATTTTACTGCACATCATCACACATTGTGTTAGGGTGTGGTCACAAAAAAAGACGGTCCAGTAGCAACAGCTAAGGGAAAGAGCAGTGGAGAGACAGGGGCTCCTTGACTGGGGGAATCCCTGCAGCACCCTCCTGCTCACCCTGGGCACTTGGAATGTGCTCTGAGAACAGCATTTGGGAGCAGGGCACGCACCTCCGCGGAGCTCCACCAGGAGGGAGCTGCTTCATTCCGCAGAGATGCAAGTGACACGATCCGTGTTTAACAGCTCTGGCTGTGCTCAGCCCTCCAGCTGGCAGAAAACAGGCAGGGGACAGATTGGCTCCAACCTGCTGAGCACACACACTCACACATGCAAACACGGTCTGTGTCACTGCTCCTGATCTTAACCCCCCAAAGCTGGTGATCCCCGGGCACCCCCAGCAGCCTGCTCCAGTGCTTTGCTGGCCTCACCCTCCATAAACTAAATGCCCATTTGCTGCATTTAAGGGCCGCTTCTTGAGCTGGACACAGACCACTAAGTGGTCTTTTCTGCAGCCCCAGCACTCACTGAGCCCTCCCAATGTCCAGGGATGACACCACTGGGGTGGCACTTGGGGGTGAGGTGATGACCCACCCTTGTGCTTCCTTCCCCTTGAGGGTGGGTTGTCACAGGTGCCCCTCAGAGACCCCACAGGGTGCTCTGCAAAGCCCACCCAAGCATCCCCGTGCCTCACAGGGAAGAAGCGTGGGCTGACTGCTACCTGAAAGGCAAGAGCTAGCAAGTAAATCCAAATTCATTGTTAAATCTCTGGATATAAAAATAATCTGGCTTTTAGAAAGCAATTTATTTATGCTTTCAGTACTTACTTAAATATTTATGCGAAAAAGGGGGAAAAAAGGTCTGCTCTGACATAGGGCTATTGTTGTAGCAACAGTCTTTGAGATTAATGGAAGTAAATTAGCCTGATGTTTTATTTACATCCAGAAAAGCAATAGATAAACTCTCCTTGTGATGGATTTTCTTCATTAGCTGGGCGAATGCCTAAGGTACAGCTCTTGACATTGTTTCTTCCATGCAGTTAGACAAACAGTTTATCAAAGGAATATAAAATTGTCAGGAAAAGAAGCAGATTAATGGCCAGTAAACTGAAGATCATTGAATTTATGATATAAGTAGCAGTATCACTGGAGCTCAAGAAATGGCTTATTAGATAAGCACCATGTACACACAGAGGGAAGTGCTGAGCCCCTCCGGATCTGCTGCACTGTCGGCAGCTGCTTCCCAAATCCCAGTGGGGTGGTCTCCACATGGAAAGCCTCACCTCCCTCTTCCTTCCCTCCCTTTAGGTTTGGGTTTGTTCTGTAACTCTCTCATTTGAGCTTATGAACACATTATTTCCTCTCAATTAAAAACCCTTAAGATATCAGAGATGATAACTTTGTCTTCGTATCTGTGCTGCTGTAACCATTTCTGCAACCTATTTTGGTAATTTTGGCTGCTTTTACACCCATGATAATAATGCCAATATCAACAACAATAACATACAGGATTTATGATTATTTGTAAAAAATCCCCCAGCATTAGCAACTTACAGATCCCATATGGCTTCTGCAGCAATTACCTGTGGAAGGATAATTATCTGCCAGATCAGGCAAATGGAAGAAAGGAGATGAGGAACCTGGGAGAAACAAAACATTCCTGGGGATGCCAGAGGGGCTGTGCTTGTAGGTTCCTGAGGTTTCTGCCCTGCCAGACATGGGCTCAGGTTTTCAAGCCTCAGAAGAGGGATTTTGGCTACAAGGACGACTAAAAACCATGAATTTAACTTAGCCATGAATCTTGGTGTCCGAGTGCTGTCTCCAGCAGGTGGCATTGGCTCGACAGGCCTTTTCCCAGTGCTTGCCAAGAGCGTCTTAAAAGTTTCATCTCTGGACTGGCAGATTTCAAGCTGCTAAAGCATCATTAAGTCCCTAATTCCTTTGCAGCCTAATCCGCCCAGCTGTACTTTATATCTCTTCACAAGCATCACCTTTTCCTCCCCCATTACTCTTTTTCCAGCAAAAATCTAGATTTATGGAATCAGTGTTGCTCCATGCTGGGAGCAAGACAGAACAAGTGGCTGCTTGAAGAACAAATTGCCCCCAGACTATCATCGTGTTCCTTGGGAATTTCCCTGGGTTTTTTTGCTTTGCTTCTGACTGAAGGACCTGCCCCACTTTTTCTCCTCTTCTGAGCTGAGCCAGTTTTTATTCCTGTGGACCACACTCAGCATCACTAATCCAAGAGATGACGTGGGTGCAAACGGATTTCTTGCATCTGGCACCCTGGGGGCCCTCCTGGGACCCTCTGCTGCCAGCCACAGGCAGGGTGCTGCTTGTGCCCCCATGCAAGGGCTGGTGAGGCAATGCATGTCCCTCCAACTTCTGACTGTGGCTTGTTTTTGAATACCACATGAGCTTCTTTCCCCTCCTCAGTCCCTGTCCAAGTTCCAGGTTAGGCAATCAGACTCACCATTTTACTTCCTTTCAGGATGGGAAGCTGAAGTTGGTGATATCTCTGCATCACCAGGCAGAAGGGAGGCTCGTGTCAGGAGAGGTGAGGAGAGGCAAGGACTGAGACATCAGCTCTTTTCTTTCAATCTGTGAGCTGTCTGGCCAATACCAGGAACTAATGTGTCAGTCTGCAGAGGCATTAATGCAGGAAAGGGGCTGCCTGGCCCAGCTGTCTGGAGGAGGCAGCATGTGGTGATGCCTTCAGGAAGCACCTGAAAGGGGTGGGTGAAGGTTTTGTCCCACTAGATGCTCAGCACTGGAAAAGCAAAGATAAATTCTCCATGGACAATATTTCAATCCTGTCCCCAGTCCAGAAAAATGAATATGGTGGTGTTTCAAACCAGGTACAGGGAAGAGGCCAAGGAAAACCTGAGTCCTGACTCTGCAGAGAAAAGGAACAGGATGTGCCCATGCAGGGGTATTTCCCTGGAAAGAGGTGAGCATGACTCCATGGTGCTGCTGGCCAGGCTCTCTGCTGCATCAGACTCTTCCAGTCCTGCTTTTTGAGTGAGCCTTGCTGCCTTGGATTTAGTGTTTGGCTGTATCTAAGAAGGGATGGAGGTTTTTATTTGGGATGAGGTGAGTGGATACAGTGGCTCGGGTTACACTGTAAATGTTGTTTGCAGGTTGTTTGGTTTTAATTGCCCATTCCAGACATCTGGGGAAAGTTTGGAGTAAGCAAAGTGTGTTACATCCCAGGGCTCTTTATGTACATAAACAATTGGAGGTTTATTGCCTTGACCTTCTCTAAAATAAGTTCTTGGCTCCTCTGAGTTAAATCTTGGAGGAAAAAAGGGATCTAATAAGCTGAGCTGCAGATTTGGGCTTCTAGTAAGCGCATCTAGGTGCCAACAAGATACCAGGAGGCTGAGATTTGCCACAACTGGGACAAATCTTTTTAAATGGCTTTTGTTCATTTCACCAGGGTCTACCAGCTCTGCTCCTTGCCAACAGTAAATAGCCTGGGAAGAGGGAATTGTGATTATATTAAATTTTAGGCAATTCAACATGGTTTTACTTGATTTGGAGTGTGAAGGAGAAGTGGCACGACATCTATGCACAGAATGGACAGGTTAGGTCAGATGCTTCCTGCTTTATTATCTGAGCATGAAACATGACATCACAGGGAAAGAACCATAATTAGGTGTTCCTAATCCTGCCCATTTGAGTCAAAGTTGTAAACTGTGAGGGCAGAGATCAAAGGCTTCTACTGAAGGCCAGAGCAATTTTCTGAGGAGCTAAACAGGAGGGTAGCACTCAGTGCCCAATGCAGGGGCATCATATCAGCTGCAGCCTCTTCCCTGCCTTTATTTCTACTCCTCTTCCAGAAAAGTGAAACAACCAGTATGTGGGAGATCTCTCTACTTCAGCTGGGCATGGCCTTTTCAAGCCTGATCACAGTTCAACAGCTGGGGGAAAAGCTCCAAAAAGGCACAGCTGTGCTTCTGTGGTGACAGCCCCTGGGCTGGGGCTTCACATCCTGGGGCTCTACTCCAGCCCAGCCCCAAGCTGTGCAGAGAGAAAATCTGCTCAGCCCTTCCCTGCCTCTCCCACCTGGTGATGCTTTTGCACTTACCCTTCTAAAAAATCTCATCTTCCTGAGGCACTTTGATTGCTCTAGGTAGACCCTGCCCTTTGTTGCCTGCAGCATTATCCCTTCCCTGCCCCTGCCTGCTGGAGCTGCTTCTTACATGCTCCACAAAGCAACCAGGCACTGTCCTCTGTTTTAATTGCTTTTGCCACCTCCTGACTTGGACTCACATTAGCTTTAGGGGATGTGGGGCAGGGGAAGGGCTTGGAAATAGGAAACATTTGGGTGCTGAGAGGCAGGGGAAGGAGGGTAAGCAGGTATCCACTGGCTTGCTGGGAGCAGATGTGTCAGTGCAGGCACCTGCATGGATATGGACAATAATTTCTCTGCTTTGCAGAGCTACAGCCTTGAAGTTTGCCTCTTTTATTCTGTAGGGACCACTGACTGCAGAAAACAGATGCCATCTGTCCACCGTGCCTTGTAAATCAGATTTTAATCATCTCAGGGAGAGCTCTGTCTCCAGCTGAGTGCTGCAAACCAGGTCTGCAGGAGTTACTCTGCAAAATTTACATTTCTGAGATAGGTTACTGATTAGGGCTCCAGCTTCATACCAGGGAGGCTGAAATCCAATTTCTCCTCCTCTCACAGATTTCCTGGCTGATGGTGGAAAATATCTTAGGCCATGCCTGAATTTCTCAGGTAAGTGCAGATCTGTTTCTCACCTCCCAGCTGACCTCCCTCCCAGCACACTCATCCTGCAGTGTATCCTATATCTGCATCCAGCTTGGGCAGGGAGGCTCCCATAATGAAGGACACCAGTAAGCCAGGACCAGGAGGGACAGCTCCAAGATCCAGTTTTCCTCCATGAAAACTGAAGCCACAGATTGCAGTGGTGCTGGTGTTGGAGTTTCTGTCTCCTCTGGCACTGCCAGTGCCTGATGCCCAGCAGCATCAGGCTGGATAATGTTTATTCCAAGGGCTGGTGCAGTGGGTTGCAGTGGGCAGTGGGGGAGAGAGGCAGGGAAGGAAATGGCCCAAGATCTGACTCTGTCTGGTCTTGTACAGCCCTTACACAGGTCTATAAGGTGAATGGTGTGTTCCTACAACAATAAAAGTGTGCTGCCAAGGATGCTTACAAGCACAGGTGAACTGTCCTTGTCCCTTTTTTCAAGTCATTATATATTGCAAAATCATTGCAGGTATTATAGGGAGGCTACAAAGCAACCTCTTAGTGAGTAAAGAATCAATAATTTGTTTTCTTCTGCCTTATATGAGAACAATACCATAAAATCATGTTGGTTTATTAAAAAAGCAATACCCTCCAAGCACAAATGGCAAGGCTGATCACAGTCTGTCTGTGGGGAGATATAGCTCTTTTATCCACAGCCTCTGTGGACTTATTTTTCAAGAAAGAGCTTAGCAAAGCCTCTAAAACCAGGGTTATTTATTAGTTGGCATTGCCAAGTTTTGACCCACATCAGAGGAACTTGCAGGGGCAGAGCAGATGGAGCCTAGCATTACCTGCTGGAAGCTTTGAAACAAATCTCTGCCCTTTCTCCTCCATTCTCAAAAAGGAGATTTGCCAGAAAGGATGGCTCCTCACAGAGTTCCCAAGTCACTCACCTCTACCATTTCACACAAAGAAGTGCATCCTCCCAGGCTGTGTATCATCACATCACAAGAGGGTGGTTACAGCAGCCATATCCTGGGACGAATCAAGTCCTGTCAGCTCATCAAAACCCAAATCTAATGGTTATAATGATGCTACCTTTAATTTTTTGAATGTGACACCATTAATCTCTTGCAAGGGTACAGGAGAAGAAAGATGCCTCATGCCAGCATCTTCTGACACACTGCAGAAGCAAACCTGCATCCTTGGTTCACAAAAGTAGGGGTAGCCATCATTCATTCTGCAAAAAATCTTTTTCCCCCACCTCTGAGGTGCAATGGAGATTGCAGCTGGGCTCCACATTAGTGAACTGGATGGGGTGAGGGCACAAAAGCAGCATGGCTTGTGTGGAAACCATTTAATGGGGAATGAGTAAAGGAAATGCCCCCTTGTCCCCCACCTTCCTGCTCCTCATACACCCTCAGAGAGCTGTTCTGTACAATATCTCCATGGAGGTGCTTGGGCTGGAGCTCTCTAAAGGTTTGGGCAGGGCTCATGAGGCTGGTATGAGATGTCTGATGAGCAAAGTCTAGAATTAAGGGCATAAAAGCTTCTTTGTAAGAAATAGGCTAATGAGGGGTAGTGTGGTACCCAGCTAATGGGGAGAGCCCAGGCTTCACTGCATAAGCCCCCCACAGTGCTGGGATTAATTTTAATCAGCACTTAGACAGGAAGAGAAAATATTCCCCAGCTTTTTCCCTTAAAGATTAAATCATTCATTCAGCCAACACCCTAATGAGGCACCAACATATGTGTAATGAATAGATAATTTTAAAATAGTTAACTTAAACATTATAAACACCCCCATCTCTGGTCTGTAGGTGGTGTTTGGGGAACTAGGCTGGAGCGGGAAGAAGGTGGAACACCCCCTTTCCAGAAGAGCAAAGGAGACTAAGATTAAACCAATTCTTGAGTTGGTTTCTAATGAGTCTGCTGCAGCTTTTCCATGTGAATCAAAGAAATTAAAATCCTTGGGCAAAACAAATATTTCAATTCAAGTCCTGTTGTCTTCCTATTCCCTAATATTTCCCCAAAATCCTTATTCCTGACTCAGATGCTCAGCCCAGTTTCAGTTATGAGGATGCTGGGACTGGGGGTCACACCTATTTCCAGGTGGGACTGTGTTGTCTGGAGGATGTTGGAATCATCACCTTAGTGGAGCCCAGGGAGCCCTCAGCAAGGCTGGCTTTGTCCTACATCCCTCCAAGGGATCCTTCACTTGTGGTACTTCTCACAAGCATCATGATTTCTCCTTTCTTTCTTCCTCTGCAAAGGAAGAGAATTTAAAGATTAAATCCCACTGAGAAATTAAAAAATCATAGGTCCCTTAAGACAAAAGGTATACAGCTAAACCAAACTGCACAAGCAGGGCTACAGCTTTTCTACATGTTGGGGGAAGTTTGGTAGGAAAGTATTTCTCAGTTAAACACTCTCCCTCTGGTTTGGATTAATAGCTTGGATCCAACTTCACTATTCCCATAACAAATAAATCTTAAACCATAACTAGCCCAAGAGAAGAAGTATCTGCTGGATGTCTTTTCAATGCCATATTTTTTTCCTCTGTAAAACATTCCTCTTTTAAAAGCTCCCTGGCTCTTCACAGCTTATTTTCCATGGATTTTATAGAGATGTCGGTACCAAACACATGCAGACAACTAAGATTCCAGGTGGGAACATGCACAAGATACATGTGACAAAAAGCATGAGGCAAGATGTTCCCAGGAAAGCAATGTTTAATTTACAGATTGTCAATTATCCATTAGGAGATCCAGACATATTCTTTTTTTACATATTCAGTTATTAGTCAAAATTATTTGACTCTACAAGACCCCACTGCCAGTGTCTGCAGCCCCTCTGCAACCATCTCGGTAACAGGCTTCTCCTGCCCAAGGGGATGGAGGTTTGGAATGGTTTTGGAATCTTCTCCAGCTCCAGAGAGGACCCTACACTGAGATTAAATTACCATTGTGTTGGAGCACTGGGGGAAGATATTAAACAAGAGCAATGTATTGTTTGTACTTCTCTTAAACTAATAAACAATAGATGTTCCCTTCAAAGGTAAAGGAACAGCTAATAAAACACTCACAAGCTCTGTCTTTCAACCCCAATAAAATCCCAGCCTGATGTCAAAGAAATCCTTAAACCCAAGCATAGGACTTGATGTTGAAACATCAGCCCCCTAACGTGAGAGGAATGCCCATTTCCTCAATGTGCATGGGAAAAGCCAGAGTTTGAAGGGCTTAATCTTTTGCCATCAGGTAGAATAAAATGTTTCACCTAAAATCTGGAAGTCATAGATCAGGTCTTTGAATGCCTGCAGAGAAGTCCTCAAGCAGTTCTTGTCTCCAGGTGTGGAATGAGTTTGGACAGATTTTATCTCCATTTTAGCAAAACAGAGCAAAACATGTTCTACTGCACCTTTTTTTTTTTTTTTACAGTCCCCTCAAATGAAACCCTTAATCAGGCCTCTTTTTTATTCATTACACTGTCTCTGAAGATGGGAGGAAAGAAAGGAAATGTGGAGAATAAAGGGGAACACTGAGATCACCCTCTTGCATGGCAGAGGTGCTCTCTCTGGGTAAAGAGCTTGAAACACCTCAAGGAGGAAATAACTCTGATAAATAATGGGGAGCAAGGCCAGCACACCCACAGGTTCTCCACAGTCCTTTGACTTGGCCAGGAAACAGTGGAAGAGGACAGGAAAGCTGCCATCAAATGCAGAGAGGCTTTAATCCCACTTTTGCAAACAGCCCAAGAGCAAACTTCTGAGGTGGGAGGTGACGCATCAGTCCCATCCAGACCTGGCAAAGCCTGGCCTTGCATCACTTGGTCCTTTCCCTGGTTTGCTGCTACTCTGCTGGCACCAGGGGAGTGGTTGATGAGAGCTGGCAGGAGGTTGGGCACGTGTTTGAAAGCCAGAGAGAAACAGGGAAGATGTGGCATTTATTGTGATGGCTTGGTACCAGCTGGAACTTTGAACTGAGCTAACTGAGGAGAAAATGGCTCACAGCTCAGGGACAAGGTGACCTGGGAGGATTGGCAGGGGACACCAGATGAAAACCACCACCATGTGCCAACCCCCTGCTCTCTCCCAGCCTCAGCCCTGGAGCATGACTCTGGTGTCACCACAGATGCAGCCTGGATAATGGGAAAACAGTGATCCCACTGTCAGCAGCATTTTCTTTTGAAGCCCTGCCGTCACACATGGGATCCCACTGTGACAGAGTTTGAGCTGCCTTCCTAGCTAAACTGGGAAATTATTCACCCTGAGCCACATCTCCAGGTGAACAGTGGCAACTTGGTATTGGTGATGCCCAGTCTCAAGCACCTAAATCAAGCTCAGTGAAGCAATCCAGAGCCTCATCACTTGGTGTGCTGTATGACCATGGCTTCCAGTGGGCAGGATGCTGAAAGAAACACTGTACATCAAGGTCTGAAATATCTGGAGCTCTTGGCAGCTGGAGGGCTGGGCTGGGGTAGCAGCAGGTGCACATCAGGTGGATGTACAGGTACTAGTGTGGTTATGTAAGTGCTTTAAATGAAAAGGGACAAAACCTATTAAAATAAATTGCACTGGGTTTATGCCTCTTGTTGCCTCTGCTTCAAGCTGGTAGATCTGCAATTAGTTTGCATTTATGGACAGTTTACATTTTTAAAGCTTCGTTTTTAAAGTTACAAAATGCTTCACCTAAAAACATGCATTTCCAGACTGCTTAGACTTTGTGGAGAGGAACAGGTTCCCCTGTGGGTCAGGCAGCTTCAGAGTTAAACAATAGACAGATCCCTTTCCCAGCCACTGTCATATTTTCCCTCCTGCTGCATATCCATGCAGAGGTAAGCAGGCTCCCAAGGCAGTGCAAGTGGCTGGAGACCCCCACTCTGGCAGAGCCCCAGCAAAGGGGCTGTGCTGGCAGTGCTGCACACGTGTTCCACAGAGCTCTGTGTCTTTGGTCTCTTCCCTGGTAAGCAATGACATTCAAGGGCCTGATTTTTGTTTGTTCCACTGCAACCCATGTGGTTGTTTACATGAAGGAAGGCGAAGAGTGTGAATAAAGCTATCAGACCAGAACAGGGACAAAAAAAGGAAAAGCCCCATGCAGCTACAGCTGGATGCCCTGACTGCACCTGGCTGTGTTCATGCATGTTTGCTTGCTTCTGAAGCTGCTGATCACCTAATGGAGATCTGATTTTCCTACAGATTATGTGGGATTGGCTGTCAGATACTCTTTAACTCCACCAACCCCAAGAGAGGGTTTCCAGGTAAATGGCTTGTTTGGCCTGGAGCAGCACAAACTAAGGTGCACTGCTGTTCCACATGGGTCACTTTGTGGGTCTTTTCCCCTCTGAAATGTTACTGCTTTGAAACAGAGCTGAGAAAGCAGATCCAAAAACCTTGCCTAGAACTGTGCAGTTTATTTGTGTGTGGTGCTTACCTAGGTGGAGCTACTGGTGAGGATGCATCAAACTGGCCACCAATACACTCTTGCTTTTGATGGGATGAGGATTAACTCAGCAGGAACAAAGTAAGAGCAGTAGTGCTCACCTTGGGAAAAACTGCATTGGCAGCTGTGTCCACCACTGTCTGGGGTTACATACCTGCCATCCTTCCCTACACCACTGCTATAGTAAGTGTACTCTGCTGGTCAGAGATTTCCAAAACCTGGGCTGTAAGAAATGAGTTGTTTTGTTTTGTTTTTTTCCTGAGAAGAACACCCAAATTAGGTCCTTGCTCATAAAGGTGATGACACCTAGAAGGGAAATGTGCAATGTAGAGAAGGAAGCTAACTGCTCTTTGATAGTTTTCTCTCGGCCTACCAGCTTTGCAGCACAGTTTTGGGAGGAAAAGGCTGCCCTGAGGTTTCCACTGAAAATTCTGCACTGTAGACAGGGAGTACAAAGCAGCCCCATCAATTTCCCAGCCCTTCCTCTAGCCTGGGAAAAGGGAAATGGTACAAATAAGTCACTGTTTAATCAGAATTCCCCCCTCTAGACCCTAATCAATTGTTGAAAATTGTTTCAGACCCAGTTTTGAATTGAAAGATAGCTCTGGAATTTAGGTATTTAATCAAAAATTCTCCCTAATAGAGTTTGGTTCTTTGGTTTTTTTCTTTTGTTTTTTTCTTTTTTTTTTTTAATTTTTATTTTTTGGTGTGTTTTTTTTTGATTGTTTGTTTTTTTTGTTGTTGTTGTTGGTTGGGTTGCATTGTTTTGTTTTGTTTTGTTTTGTAGAGGAAGGAAAAGTTGTTAGAGAAACAAAATGTTTCTCATAGAAGCAGTTGGGACATGTGACTGTGGTGTTTGGCCCTTTGGAGCTGTAGCAGAAATGTCTCTGTCCCCTTTCTCCAAGGACACAGCATCGTCCAGGCATCAGTATTAACCAGAGGATGTCCTACAGAGTCACCTCCTGCCCAAAATTTAGCAAGTGAGAGGTGGGAAAAGAACAAGAACCCAAAACATCTGAAGCCCTCACTCCCAGAGAACTGAATCCCATTCTTCCCCCTAAGCAAACAGCATTTCAAATTGCTCCTCTGAAGCATCATCACCATCCTGAGGAAGGAATTTGGAAGAAGAAGAAAGGAAAGTGATTTTTCACAGCTGTCTGGCTCTGAAACTGAAAAGTATTCATGTGTGGAGGAAAGCACCTTTCTCTGTCAGAAGGAAATAGATGAAAAATATGTTTATGAAATATGGAGGACAGCACTCAACTTCCATTGTCCTGCAGAAGCCCTGCTGTCAGGGCTTCCTGGCCACAGCTGGAGACACAGCTGTCTTCTCATGAAGCTCTCCCCCTGCTCCCCTCTGCCTAAAGTCCAGCTCAAATTTTTCATCTTCTAATGGCAAAACAGAAGATGGAATCTAGAGAAGAGCAAATAAAAAGGACAAAGTAATGGAGAATGCTGTAAATCCTTGAAACAGAGAAGCAGGATTGGGATGAGGACTGGTACAAACAGCAAATCTTGGAATCCCAAGCTAAGACAAAAGGCTTTGATCTACAGTCCTCTGCTGGTGTCTCACCCCCAAAATTACCACAAAGCAGGAGATCCACTGGAGCCCACACAGCAGCTGCTGCCTCAGTACCTATTTGTGGATAGCAACAGGGACCTGGCAGGTTTTTGCCAGGCAGACTGAAGAAGCAGGAGGAATTGACTCATCACAGAAACATCACAGCACAATGAACATCCACAGGACAACACTGCTGGAAACCCACAGCAGGAAAACAACATCTCTGCTGGGGATGGAATGCCTGCAGACTGTCCCACCTCCATCCACCTTACCCACAGCTGGCTGGCTATTGCTGGAGGCCAGGATATGATTAAAGCAAGGAGAGACAAAGGAGCAGGGAGTCTCTAGTGCAGGGAACAGAGATGTTACCCTGAGTGGATCTGCCTGTGGATGCTACACTATGCACACAGGGACATGGCTAACCCAGAAGGTAAATCAGGCAATTGGAGCAAGCTGTTTGAATACACACCCAACAAAGTGAAACTCAATTAATTTTAAAGGCAGCACATTTGAAAATGGCAGGACTAAGCAGCATTTAAAGGTGGTGATCGTTGCCAAGCTATTTCAAGCAAACAGGAGGCTATTCCATGCATCTGTTTGAACGTGCCAACAATTAATTTAGTAATCAGCATGTTCTGAAGGGACAACTTGAGAGGGTGACAAACAGGGCTGGGCCCTATATCAGTGTTAATTCACCATGGCTCTCTGTGCTGGAGCAGCCCCACATTAGCAGAGGGTTTGGCTGAAAGCCCCTCAGGAGGGACATGCTGGGGGAGGTGACTTCTCTTACATAAGGACGGTGATGTGCCTCACACACGTGCAGATGGTGATGCTTCTCAAACCACCCACTGCACAGATGGACTGTCAGTCATCACATTGAAAGCCATTCCAAGAGTGTCTACCCCAAGTCCAGCAGGGAAAAATTAAGTGCTCTTTTATCCACTAAACCTATCCTGCCTTACACCAGCACAGACATCAAAGCAAAAATATTATAGAAATAAGTCTGCTATTTATTACAGCTCAGCAGAAGAGATACAGTAATAAAGATGCTGAAGTTTCTATTTTGTTCAGTGCAAATTAAATGATGCGCTTATAGAATTTCTTTCACCCAGGGATCCCAGAGAGCAACAACCTCCTTGCTGTGGACTTGGACCAACTCCTGCCCTAAGGAGGCTAAAGACTTGTGTCAGGGCCCTTGCCTAGGAGCCATCTGCACCAACAGCCTACAGGGTGTTGAAATTAATAATACCCTAAGTGTCTTCACTTAATTTGGTCCTGTGAGGTGTTGGTGTCTTGGGACAAGAGACATCCACAGACCCGAGAGCACTGGACATGCAAAGCCCTAAGAGATGGAGGCCATAAAGTGGCTTGAAATGGAAGAAAGAATAAAAACTTTAAAAGTCAATAGACAGTTGTAACAAATAATCATGTCATTCATGTAATAAATTTAGCTCTTAGAGATTGAGGTGGTAAAGCCAAAAAAAGGTACTTTGCAAAGTCCCAAGTTACTGTTTTCAAGAGTTATCATTTACTTAAGAAAAGGATCTGTCACAAAAGAATCAGGAGAGGGGAGAGGAAGGAGACAGAACCATCTCAATTTGAACTCTGCAGACCCAAATATTTTGATTAACAATCTCCAGTCACCTTCTGGAGCTGTAAAACCCACCCTGGGTGACCAGCCTGGGCTGCAACTACCCTATCACTGCCTGCCCCTACCAGCCATGGAGGTATTACCATCAACCTGCAGCTCCTGCTCCAACACCTCACGGCTCCAAGCCCTCCATTCAGTTCCTCTTCATCCTCATACATGTCAGTAAATGCCCTCCCACAGCTGCTGGCTGGTCCTTGCACTTGGGCTATTTAGAAGATCTGAAATGGCAGACAGAGGAAATCCTCCTGGGTAATCCATCTCTTTAAGCACGGACAAACCCAGCAGCAGTGAGTTCAAGACCAGCATCCTGCATTGCCCCCAAAGGGGTCTGGACTTAATCCCACATACTTCTCTTCTTCCAGGACAGCGTGGCCAGACAGCACCAGAGAGCATAGGGTATTCCCTTTGGGAGCAGAAACAAATGATGCAGTGCTGGAAGTTCCAAGTCTCTTGCACAAAGCAATTTGTCAGGAGCCCCACAAGCTCACCCAATGAAAAAGCTCTCGTGGATATCAACCAATCCAGCTCCAGTCCTGCCTTCCTGCACACATGAGAGATGCAGCCTCAGCCCCTGTGCACAGAGTCTGCATTCACTATAGGACAGAACTTTAAATGATGCCAGGCAAACATTCCTTCTGATCCATCAAGAAGTGGCACTGACAGAGAGAAGCAAGGGAAACAAAGAGCCCATGGGACAGGGAAGGTCTGGGGCTGAGAAATGGAATGGGCCTGCAAAGCACTGATGGCAAAGTTATTAAAAGGAAGAAAATTTCCTATGGAAAGCTGCCAGCACTCCAGAGCAGTCCTTGAGGTAGTATAAATCAGTGTAACATTACTGTGCCCAATTTATGACAGCTACAGGCTGCACCAGGGGCTCTCACTCCTGTGTGCTCTGGCAGAGGAGAAATTCAGGTGTAGCAATGAGGTGCCAGCACACTTTTACACTGGGTAGGTGTTGGAGGCAAATGGCACAGCACATTTTATCACCAGCACAACTTCAGTGTTCAGCTATCTCAGAACTTGGAAAGGAAAAAGCCCTTCTTTTTTTTTTTTTTTTTTTTTTTTCCCCACCTCTTAAATTACTCATAGCACTGATGAGGAAGACAGAATCTGAATGCACATTTTTGGAAAGCACATTTGATTATCTTCTGGAAAAAAACGAGTCTCTCTCTGAACACGACAGACTGTTTCATGCCACAGAAACCCACATATATGATACTTCATTGCTCTGTAGCCAATTTTGTTGATTAGTCATTAGGATATGAGAAGAAAATAGTTAATGTGCTGTAACCAGTCTGCAAATGTTATAAAACCTGCAATCATATGGAACTAATTTTAAGTGAAATGAGATGATCTACAAATTTCAGGCAAAGGATTACTACAAAAGGCACAGAGGAAAGCAAATAGAAAAGCAACAAGCAGATCAATATCCTGCTGAGGACGAACAATGGTTAGGAGAACACAGGCAGCTCACACACCCAAAGAAAATTATTTTTGAGAACTGATACAAAATGAATACTGACTAAATTTCAGATGTCTGAAGACTGATTCACTACCAAATAGGATACCAACAATACTACCTTTGCAAGAGCCAGCAGGATGGCCACTGGCCACAGGGCTGCCTTCAGCTTGAATGGATGTGAGGATGCAGGACTGCTGCAAAACCCTTCTGTGAGTGGGAGCTCATCAGCCAGAGAGTTCCTGGGGAGCCACGATCCTGCAGGCTTCCCTGAACAGCTCACTTTCACTGTCATCTTTTAGGAAGTCTTTCTCACTCAGCTCTGACATATATGGTGTGGAATGTGCAGCCACAGGGAGACTTTGGGGCACAGTTCGAATACTCACTTCAGCAAGAAGCCCATTTTGTCCTAAGAAAACAAGAATGGGAATATTCCCATATCCCTTTAAAATATCAAGACTAAAAGGTTGGCAAGGTTACAGCTGCAAAGCAAATGTAGACTTTGGGACTCATGTTCTGTTTCTTCCCCTCCTTTAAATCATAAACACATTTGAAAACAAAGCAAGACATAATGAAAATGAATATACAGAAGTAGCACTTGCCTGAAGGCCCAATGTTGTGCTGTGGTGTTTTGCTCATTTTTCAATCCTTCTGTTTCTTGTCCAAATTTGTACCGCCACATGTACTCTCCCTCTCCTTAGAACCCATATTTATAATCCTGCCTTGAGATGCTCTTCTATCAGCCCAGAAAGACATTTATCCTACTCTTCAAATGTCCATCCAGACCTTGGGAGGAAGGTGTGGACTGGGAGGGAAAGGAGAAGTAAGCACTTTTCCTTTTGCTTCAACACTGGTTATAAATTATAGAGAATGCAAATATTTATCAGGGAAACATCTCACACTCCTGCCCCTTTCCTTCTACCCTCCTCAAGAGCTGCACTTGTGACTCAGAACTGTTTTCCAAAGACAGTGCCATTTAGGGTCCCCAGCTAAAGCAGATCTGAGCAGGATCAAGTCCAAAATAGTCAGTGTGTTACCCTGGCAATGAAGCCAGATTCTGATTTCAGGGAAAATGAATTCAAGTATAAACTACTCCCCCCATTGAAATAACAGAGGTGTGAGTGCCATCAGCCTGATCCCTGCTCTGGCCAATCCAATGCCCTGGCACACCTACCTGTTTCCTGCCTGACTCTGCTTCCTTGCACCAGCATCCAGGATCACCTGTGCACAGAAAGCTTCCCTTTGCCACCACCCACCTATTCCCTAGCAAAGCATATACATATTAGTAGCTATTATCAACAGATTATTATGACCAAACACCAAAAAAAAAAAAAAAAAAAAAAAAGGATTTTCTTCAGCAGATTGTTGTAAATTCAATCTCTTCCCCAACAGCTCTCCCAAATTACCCCACTGCATTCTCACACACCTGTACATAACTCACAAAATGAAAACCTCTAAAACACAGTAAATTATTTTATCTACTTCATCCCTTCTACCTCTTATCTGTTACTACAACCTTTTGCAATAGGGATGCAGTAAAATCTGATTTTAAACATGAAGCTGTAGTCTGTAGTCATTCTCTTCAGTCAATATATAAACATAGGAAACTACAGATAAACATTTTGTTACAGCAATGGACAAATCTATTACAGTAATGCTTTAGACAAATAATAAAATGCAAAAAAAACCTGATGAAGTTTACTGCAGTTTAATGAAGGCTCTCGTACAAAATCTTAAACTCAAAGTTACAGTCAAGAGTTACTAAAAAATATAACTTACAATGAAAAAGCTGATGAGAATTGCCCACTTAGCCATGGAATTAGCTGCGCTTTAACGCTGCGCTTAAATAGTCACCACACAATAGGAACAGATTTAAATCACGACCAAGGTACACACAATTCACTTCCATTCTGTTTTCAATTACATGTATTCAGCATGTAATTTAACCTGTGGAAGTTACTCTCAAGAACACGGAGGTTTCTCTTTTTTTTTTTCCCAAACACTCACTGGAAATAAATACCATTGAAAGAATACATGTGGAGTGCAATAAAACAGACACTTAGGCACTGGTACAGTCTAGTCCTCTTCAGCTCTCTACAAACTACAGGACAAGAAGTTTTAAACCACAGATGGAGTGGAGAGCAGGTTAGAGCTGTACAGGTAGTGCAGCACGTTATGTACTACACAAGAGCACATCTGCAAAAGGTCCCTGGAGATTTTTGTTGAAGATGCAGCGTATCCACACCAGGTATATCGTGAAGGGCTTAATGTTTTCTGAGAAGGTGTGATTCTGATGAGACAATATATAAGGCATATAAGTGTTTTCCCCTTGCTCTTGTATCCACACTTCGTATTTTACTTCTCTGACCTTGAGATACCTCAGATTCCAGGGGATCTGCCAGGACACAGCAAGTTTAGCTTCACTCGTGCCCTGGACAGAGGCCTGACACTTGGCATCCCTCACTTTGCCAGGGTAGAGGCTCCCAGACCACTTCTGCTTCTTGGGTCCGGGCTTAGACTTCACAGTCTGCCTGATGACGTGTATGAGGGCCGGGATGTTCACCTTCGTGTCCTGGTAGGCGCGGAACAGCCACTCCGCGTTGCGGCAGCAGAGGTGCCGCGGCACCTCCGTGCTCTTGATGATGCGCTCCTGCTCGGCTTTGTCCAGGTGAGCAATCCCGCCCTGATCCCAAGGTCTGTCCGGGTAGGTTACGGTGTCTTCCCTGTCCGTGTTCTGCCAGGCAATGTACTGCAGGTCCATGCCAGGAAGGGTTGCCAGGGTTTTGTAAGGGGTGTAGTGCTCGGGGTTAATAGCATATGGGAAGAGCTCCACCACGGTGGCCCCTCTTGGCAGGAAGAGCGACATGACTAATTGGGCCCCGTGCATGCTGACCAGCATGGACGCATTGCTGATCAACCGCACGATGTCAGAAAATGAATGCTCCTCCAGAGAGACGGAAATGGTTTTCATCTGAAACTCCTGAGCAAGAGCCAGGATTAGTTCTGCCTCATTTAGGATAAGTCTGTTGATTGTCCGACTGAACACTACGATGTACTCCTCGCTAGAGCTTTCCTCCAAGCTGATGTTCAGTTTCTGCATCATGAATTTGGTGAACTGCCTGATCTCATTACCAGAAACCAAGATGTTAGCCTTTGGCCCTTGTGGCTGGACAAATCCGTACTGGTACCAAGTGGTGATTTTGGATAGTCCTACATAGGATTTGGTAAAGCAGAGGAGCCTGCCCAGGGTTTTAAGCTCCTCCCTGAGGAGCGGCTGCTTGTTACTCAGTAACTTGTAGAGGTCAAAGTGAACACCTTCATTCCACCCTTCCATGAAGAAGAGTCGTGCCTCCAGATCTAAGTCGGAGAACTGCTGCATGGTGTAATAGATGGGGAGGAGGTCGTCATGAAAGACGTGCATCAGGTTGTCTGGGTTGAACCTGTTGGCAATCAGCGCCACGTCAGGCACAAAGACCGGCTTTGGCATAAATTTCAGTGCAGCAGCTGGCAGCTCCACAAAGTTGAAGTACTGGGTGTTGTGGTCTTCCACAGAGGAGAGGTCGAGCAGAGCCGGCTGGAACCTCCGGGAGCCCAGGTTGGGCAGCATGACGGAGGAGTTGCTGTGGAAGTAGATGAACTCCTCGGCCTCGGTGGAGTAGCAGAGGGACTCGAAGCGGCAGATGCGGTCCGTGTGCATCCTGCCAGTGCACACCATCCTGGTACCGTTCTCCACCAGGGCCTGCAGAGCTGCATGGTAGTCAATCTGAGCCTCAGAAAGTTCCTGAGACTGGCGCATGAGGAGCAGCTCCTCCTCCACCATGGCAGCATGATCGAGCAGTTTGATGTATTTCCACAGCACGGCAGCGAGGATGGACACGAGCAGGGCATTGAACACAGCTGCTATGTTCATTCTGTACTTAGATCCTAGCAGGATGACAGGTGGGGAATGCAATGGAGAGGGAACACATCATTAACACTCTTTGACATGGTGAGGGCAAAGACCTGTAGAAAATAAAAGAGAGGAACCATTTAAACATCAGGCTTACAGCCCCACCATAAATCATGTTTTATGGATTATTCAAGAGAGTTTAGACTTATTTTGGCAATTTTCCCCCCTTCCTGGGAATTAGGGGAAAAAAGAAAACAGTGCCAAAGCTCTCCCCAAAACCGAAGGGAAAAAAAAAAAAAAAAAAAAAGCAGAACTGGGAGCTGTTCTACAGGAAGGCTCATCTCTCATTTCCATTTCTATGCTTTAGAAGAAGAAAATGTAAAAGAGTTTAAGGATGAACTCTGTCAAGATCTGTTAGAAAGAAAAATATATTCTCTGGAACTCTGGATCACTCTGCTTTTTGCAGACCACTCCCACAGTGAGAGGAAATAGCGCACTACAATCACTGGGCCATCTCCACTGGGAGACCAAGCTCCTCCTTCAGCTCTGTGGCTGACAGCACTCGGCAGTGCCCTCACCTTCACTGTGCAGGTAGCAATAGCTCCAGGAATATTGCCAGGACAGATTTTGCTACACTCCAGTGTGCAATGTGAACCAGTGAACATCACATTCAATTTCATTTTATCAAGGGGTGGGGGAAGGACTTGCAGGTCCATGGACTGCGCTGAGGGAGAATCCCAAGTCACTAGGGTGTTGCTCTGGCTGTAACCCAGGATCAAAGGCTAGGAACTGCCATCGTCTTCCAAAGGAAATATTGGCATGGGAAAGAGGAGAGTCCTGCTCTTTATGAGAGGAACGGATGTGTCATTAAAGCAATCAAACCTTCATTTAGTAGAGTCTGGCTCACACAGCACAGCCAGCCCTTATACAAATGATAAGTTAATGCATTTGAAGGGTTTCACTGCTGGCATTTTCCCATCCCAACCTGAGAACCTTTTCTGTGCTGCTCCAAAGCCTCCCTGGCTCTTCTTCTGTTGGAGCCTGCCACTGTTCTCCTCTTATGCAGAAACACTACTGGCTTATATCAGAGTATTGATTTTAACTTCAACTGTGAACTTCAATTGAGGTATTGATTCACCTACAGAATTTATGGGCTTCAATTTTCATTATGCATCAAGATTCACTGCTAGTCAGGGTGTAAATAATTGCACCCGTGACTCATAGGGAACTTTAGGAAGGGAAATTTCTGATTAGTATTTACCCAAATAGATTGTTTCTAGCTGTGATTTTTAAATGTAGCAATTTTGAATTTCCGTTGGTGCAAATGTGCCATGGGGGGAAAAAAAAAGCAATGTCTCAAGCTGTTCTCAACATGTTCTGACATCCCAAGTATCCTTTAGCATTTTAACCAAGAGACATTTGTACATGGTAATGTGGAGGAAGTTAGTCAGGCATGTTTGGGACCATAGCAAACACCTCCTCTACTGCCAAAGGAGTTCCTTTGAAAACAGCTACTGCAACTTAAAAGCTTCATCCTGCAACTTGGAACTGAATGGAGAATCATTCATGGAACTGAATGAAGTCAGAAGGGATTCCTACACCTCATTAGATCCCAAAAGCCTGGGAGATCTGTCTTAGGAAGAACTGAAGGTACATGGGGGTCTAGAAAATGCCAAAGAAACTAGTGCTAGCAGTAAGCCACACAAACTCAAGAGGTAATCTCTGGTTATCTGAGCAAGAAATTAATTTCAATTTCTAGCAACTTAAACAAAACAAAAATGAACTCCACCTCCTTTGGTAAGTAGTCTAAAAACTGCTTCATTTAGAAACTCCCTAAAAGCAAGCAACAAATTAAAAATGTGTTGTTTTGATTTCAACCATGGAAAAAAAGGAAAGGGACCTCTGTCCCAGTGGTTATCTGATACCAGGCAGGATCAACTCTCTATATACCATGCCTCAAAGGTGCTTCTCTATCTCATTCTCAATACTCATTAATCTCTTCAGCCAGTCTCTATTGAGAGAGGCATGAAGGACTGTGATAAACTCTTTTCTAACACTTAGCCTTTGTTCCCACCACAGCAACTTTAGCTGGGTCTTGTTCCAGGTGCCACAGATATACCGCACAGGAAAATGATGACAGTCACATCACATCTCAATCTGTCCTTCTCTGTCAACAGGGGATGACTGCTGCTCCTCATGGCTGTGCAACTCCCAACCATGGCTATTCCATGGACAGCCTGGAATGGAACCCCACTGGGAACAGCAGTACATCCCTCAGGGTCTGCTAATGCAATCAAACCAGTTTTCAGGAAGAGAAATTTTTGATGAGGACAGATCTTGAATTATTTTCCTGGTACCGACTTTCAAAGCTTTATTTTGCTTCTTCACTGTCTTTGAAAAATGTCTAATGGTATCATCCAATTCTATACATAACCTCTTCACTACAAACGTCTCATCTTGTGAGCACAGCTTTAAGGGACTTCAACAGCATCAGCAAGGAAAGGCTGGAGCCCCAGCAGCCATGTGCACAGCCTGATAATCAGTACATGGAGGAGACCTTTAACAAGCAAGTCCCCTGCTGCAAGCACACATTTAAAGGAAGGCCAGTCTGCAGGCATTGTGAAAGTGAACTTCTCTGGGTCAGAAGAACAAAGCACCTACAAGTTCAATTGAGTCAATGTAAGTTGCAACAACTTGGCAGAGGAGGGAAAACCACACAGCTTCTTTATTATTCCATTATGGCAAGGTGAGTGTGTATGTGTGGGTGTTTCCAAGGAATAAGAAGCCCCATAAAAACACCACTGATACCACCTGGATTTCATGGACGTTTTGGTGGTGGAGAGCTCTGCTGACCATTAAAAACCCCCTGAGCCAAACAGGCCTCCCTGAAAACAGCCTGTCCAAATGTTTCACTCCTGACTGATTTGTTCTCTCCCCTCCAGCCCCAAGGGAAGGGCAAAGGAGGCACTTCAGAAATGCAGCCTGATGGATGCAGCTGGTGTTCAGAGGTTAGCAATTCTCATTTCAGACTGCCACAGCCATACCTGCTAAATGGGTAGGAATGAACAACTCAGATTTTTAGTAAAAATCACCTGCAAGGCCCTTTTCTGCCTCTTCCCTTATTGCAGCTCTTTCACTTCCCTGCACTTTGCTGAAGTATGTGTATGTGCTTTAGCCAACCAGGTGTCAGGAGTATATGTTAAATGTTATCAATGCTAAAGTAATCCATCTTCATTTCTGTTCCTTATGCCAGTTCCTAAATCCTGATTCATACTGCTTGGGAGAAAGCTTCTTTTGACGGAAGCGAACAGTGGGACGTGGACAGGAAGGGGTGTTGCAGGCAGAAATAAAAGGAGAATTTCACAGGTACTCAGAGAACTGTCTTAATTCTTTGCCTGTTTTCCCACATTTTATCATCCACCTTTTTTTCAATCTGACACTTTCAGTGAAAACAGACCTTACGAAACTATAATTTATGGTCCCTCAGGGAACGATAGAGTATAAATAGTAACAAACAATCCCACTGTTGGCTTTCATGTACCCCAGAGAGGCTGCACCAAGGGAGTAAAGGCAAGCAATCACTCTCCATGTCCCCTGTTCCTCAGACCCCCAAGCTGAGGTCAGTCATGAAGTGCTGTCAGCAGCAGTAGATCTGGGCCAAGAAACTTTCCCAAGAGGCAGAGGGTAACACTGAAACAGGTGAAAACATTTAGTTTTCCACCCGAAGAGAGCTGCTTCACAATAAAAGAATTCATTACTCAATCTCTCTCATGAAATGGGTCTAGAGCTGCCACTCCCACAGTGTCATCACAGAGCATCCTAAGAACTGAAAGGCACTTGCAGAAGCAGGCCAGACACACTGCTACTTTTCTTAAGAGCACAGATGCTTTCTTTCTACACAGAGGGCAGCCTCTAGGCCAGCCACCCCCCGAGCTGCCCACAGACTCCCTCCTCCCCATCCCTACCACATTCATCCACCCTCTTGCTTCCCAGTGACACTGGGATAACCAGGGCTCTGCTCCACGTGAGTAATATGCCCCAGTTACCAAGGAAATCAATTCGACTGACATTCTTTCACTCTCTGCTTTGAAATGCTAAAGCACCATCCTTCAGCACCAGGAGACACAAATGATAGACCAGAGCCAAGCCAGAAGAGACATGCATGTAAAAGCTGCACAGAGCTTCTTGCTGCCAAGCTGGCAGAGGGCCATGATGCCCCATGGGAGGGGATGGGATGTGCCCTTGGGGACTCCTGAGAGGAGTGGGCTGCAGGGGAGCAGCAGGAGTGAGAGAGGCAGGTAGAAGAGGCAGGGTTCCCTGGCAGTGATGCTGACAGGGCAGGGGGCAGCAGACTTAGAGCCAGACATGGAGTTCAGCAAAAACACAGGTGTGGAGCCAGCTCAAGACCATGCAGGGGAATTAAGAGCATATCCTGAGGCTTGTAGCTCAGCCACAATGGATGCTGCTCCAGCAGCAAAGAGCCTGTGGGAGGCACTCTATTTTTGGTCAGCTCATCTTTGCTCTTTTTCCAAGAGTTTACAGGCATGAAAAGCTTACCCCATTTTCTTCTTCCACCCCCATTCACATAGCAAAAGCATCACAGTTTCATTCTCACAGCTTGGCTACTTCTCCTCTAACTGGCAGTGGCTGCTGGTGAGCAGGTAAAGTGTTCAGGAATATCCATTTGGTGTGTTCAGCAGACACTCCTGGCAGAGCCCTCCAGTGTCTTGCAGCTCAATAACGCTCTCATGCGAGTTTGGACACAGCAGCACCTTCTGCCTGTTAGCTACAGGTTATCTGATGTATTAAGCATCCTCAGGAAGTGGTAATTTCACAGGAAGCATAGATGGAGACACTGTTCTCCATCTCCTGTTAACATGCCTAGGAGATCAGAGTGGGTGGGATGAGAGAGGAATTTCCACTAATAGGCAGTTGGCATAAAAACCTGTTTGGATTCATTTAGGAGATGAGTTCTGTTGTTCTTTTTTTAATTGTGAAGCTACAGTAGGATGAATCACTAAAGCTATTAATATGATGGACAGTGTTCCAAATCTCTTCTCCATTTAAAAAACTGCAATTTAGGTAAGAAATAGGGAGAAAAGCTACAAAACCCACATAAAAATAATCCCAACTACAAAGAAGAGAAATATACACCCCCAAAGGGTGAAAAACCAAGAGCTTGATTAGGGAGAACAAGGGTGAACAGGGTGACCAGCACACCTAAAGAGGGGTCACCTATTCTTGCAGATATTAACAAAATGAGAAGTGCTGTTTTATTTATTTAGGCCTTGATGGACTTTTGTTACCAATGCCTGAACATTTTCCAGGCCAATGTTCAGTTTCCCATAGCTACAGCAGGCAAAAAAGCCTCATAAAATGGAAAACCAAAAAAGTATGAAGGAGACACATTTCCAGAGAGAATCACCACTCTGTGCACAGAAGGAAATGCTTCCTCATGGAAGCCAACTTGGCTTTGGCCCAGCTGGTCAGCTCCTGTGCACAGCCTGCCAGTGGAGGCAGGGTGTCCAGACAGAACCCACAGTTCCCAGAAACACAACACAACTGGAAGTGGACTGGGGCTGCCCTTGCCACAGGAGTTAGGGCAGAGCTGCAGGGGCAGGAAATGGGCTTCTTGCTATGGTAACACAGTGGGAGGGGTAGGAACAGATACTCCCTCCTCAAGGACATTTTCTCCATCAGCATTCCCCACACCTGGATCCATCTCTTGCTAGACTGGATTTCCCGGACCAGTACAGGAAAAAAATGCACGCAAACATCATGGCATTTTGCACTCCCCCTGCAAAATGTCTTCTGCTCTTTCTCCCATTCCTGATGAAAGAGGCTTAGCCAAGGATTCAGTGTACGTCACATATGCAGTTTTAAATACCTAGTTCATTCATCCTTAAAACAGAAGTTGCTAGAAGGCAACTTTCCCAATTGGAAGGAGGGGGAGTTAGGATTCAGCAGCCAAGAATTTGCTTTTATTCTCATCTCTGTCACAGATTCCCAAAGAACTAGAAGCAAGTCAATCCCCACAGCCCAAAAAGCTGTTAATCATCTTATTCACTCTATTTATTTAATGAGATACATATATCTTTCACAGTACATAGCATATTAAAGCAACGATGGTACACTGAATGATTGATATACTGGAACATTTTCTTTGTAAAAAGCAGCCAACTGTAGAAGTGCTGACTTTTTAAACAGGAAAAGAGCAGATTCTTGTAGAGGGAGTAAGCCCAGCAGTTAAAGATAAAAATATCATTACTGAAGCCTAATACAAAGAAAGGATATGAAAAATAAGAATATCTTGACTATGTAGTCTCAAGAAAAACAGTTAAAATAGAGTTTTATTCAGAAAAAAAAAATCAAAATGTAACAATATATTTAAGAAAACCCTGTCTTATAAAAACCTTATGTACAGATAGTTGTGATCAAAATTAGGTTCATCTTCAGTTTTTATGGTTCAGCATAAGCGAAGAATAGAAAGCAAAACCATAAGTCTTTCTATACAAGACTGCAACCAAGGACACTGATGCACTGTGCAATGGTCCCTACTGCAAAAGTACCTTCCATATGAACAGAAGAAGACTGGCGGCCACAGAACACCTCTCAGCTGCACTTATGGATAGAAAACCTAAGTTAGCTTTCATTTTGTTTCAGAATCTGTGAAAGCTGGGACAGGAAGAGATTTCCCAATGACTAGCAGCTATTGATTTAATATTTGTTGATACCCCTGTATTGATCTACAACCTAACTGGTTTAAAAAAAATTCTAACACTAAGCAGTCATGCATAGAAGCAAGCCACAAAGCTGAGCTAAAAGTATAAACCAAAAAAGAATACTTCTTGGGCTTTTAAGATCTGCATTTCCATGTTCTCCATCCATAATGGAGTATGAAAACCTTTCCTCAAACAAAATCCCAGACCTCCAGAAAATTTCCCTAAAAAAGATGCATTTCTGATAAACAAGCTTGAGGCAAGAGATGTAAGAAAAATGAGCTAAGACGGTGGAAAAGGGAAAAAAAAAAAAAAAAAAAAAGGGTATGTCTCTCAGCCCCTCAAGTCTTGTTCACCTTCCAAGAGTCCCAAGACAAAAGATGGAAACACAAGTTACTCAAAATTGCCATGGCTAGACGGAGGGGAAAGCTAAACAGGCAGAGTTCATTCCAGCTGATCTTTGTTCACCCGAGTATCCCATTGAAACCTATCTGGTTACATTGTCATTAACAGCCCTGTTATATGAGTAAAAAACCTCTCGTTTTTCCTGGTCTCTTGCTTTTAGTCTGCAAACAAGATACCTTTGTCAGGAAAAAAAAGTGTCAAGAGAGCAGCAGGTTTATCTTACTTCAGTGCTCTGCCTAAAGCAAAGAGGGAGCGGGGGTGGCTGAAGGGAAAATTTACTAATGCTGCAAGACTGAATTTAAAAGAATGTGATGCGAAATCCCAAAGTACTGAACAAATGATCTTCAGCTGCTCCAACTGTGCCTCTGGGCTTTAGCTGCCATTTGTATTTTATCTACCCTTTCTTTCTGTGCTCTCCAGTGGGCAGAGTACCTGTGTTATTCGGGTACTGGGACTGGTGCTTAGCAGCATTTCCAGCTGAGCTCTCCCCGCTTTCCATCAGCACCGTGCCCAGGACCGCTCCGGTGTGCTGCAAATCCTAAGCAGGAACCAAAATTGTTCGGCCAATAAGAACAGTGAAAATCCCTCCTTGGTTACCACAAGCTCCACATTACCATGTTTTTAGGGGAAGGTTAAAAAAAAAGTAATCCCTCAGTAGCACGTGTCCAGCAAGAAATACATTTCTGCAAACGTACAGAATTTAGTCCGTATCTGTGATGTTTTCCCCGTTAGACTTTTGTTTAAAAATGATAAAGCAAACCACTAGTCAAACAAAGAGGGACTACAAAGACGTGGGATTACGAATGGACTACTGACTCCCTTCCCACATGTGCACACACAGAGGGATTCAGTGTGAATTTGCATGGAAAGGGAGAGAGAGGAGATATCATCGAAAACATGCCAACCTCCCCCCTCTCCTCAGTACACTGCAAGCAGGACTGCCAGTAAAACTGAATTCAGAGCCGTATGTGATCAGCACAGCAAACACAGCACAGTTACAATGACACCCAGCAAAGAAATGCAGTAATTCCGAGCATCTGCAACCTTTTAGTCTGGGAAGTACCATCACTGGTAGATCAGTGTTTCAGCACATGCACGCATACCTGGTGTTGCTAAATAACAGGAAATGCTATCCGGTGCCCCTCTTTTCACAGGAGAAAGAAAAAAGAAGACACCTTAAAGCTATGCTTTGCAGGGGAACGAGCACTCTCCAGTCCTCTTCTTTCCTCACCACCACAAAGAAAAAGCAAGAATCCCATCTAGGAGCTCTCGGCACCGTAACCCGCGCACCATCTGCAGCCTGAGCTACCTTTCTCCCCAGGTCTGAGCATGCTCTGTGTGCCGGCGGTGTCCTATCGCTCCAGCTGGCTCACCTCAATTTGTTAGCCTCCCAGAGGTCAGCCTTGCATGCAGGATGATTTGCTGCAGTATTCCTGCAAATCCCCGACGGGCGGCCACACTGAAACAAACACCACCGCGCTTTTCCACGGAGCCGAGCATGTCTCGGGAGACAGGCGGCAAACTGCTTCGGCGAGGGGGACAGAAATTTAGAAATCCTGCTTGTGAGGATCATTAACGCCACCGCTACTCCAAACACTTCACACAAAAGAAGAAAACAATAGGAGAGAAAGGAAAAAATGCCCCTTGCTTGAAGACGTGAAAGCCTTTCGTCATGCTTTCTAGTAATTCCCTTGGCACCAGGAAAGCAATTTCCCAGCTGTGATGGTCAGCAAATGGCTTAGAATTGAACAAGGCTATGATTGCCCTCCTTCAGAGATCCAGGGAACAGCATTTGTGTACTAAAGTGGGGTTGTTTTGTTCGGGCTTTTTTTTTTGTCTGTTCGTTTGTTTGTTTTGTTTTTTTTGTTTTGTTTTGTTTTTTTTTTTCATGGTGGAACAAGTAATTCCTAAACACAAAGGCACAGAAATTATCCAGGACTTTATAAGAGAATCTCCTACTGCACACAAAGTCACGGAGGTGAGTGCCTTACACCAACCTTCACAGCAAAGCTTGAACCTGTGGGGACTGAGCAGCTTCATGAAGATGGCAAACAAGACAGAACTGACTGGGAACTTCCAGTTCTTATCCCACAATGGGATCTACATGCACATCATAGCCCTCCAAAAGGCTCAGGGCACAAAGTCACACCATTAAACACAGGAGTGCAACCCCAGCCCTGCAGGAACACTCCTGCAGGCAGATCACAAGCAAACATATGAGGCTGTGTAAATGTGCTGCATGTATATTTGCAGGACACATCTTGTTGAATATCTGTCTGTGAAGGTTCTCCCTTTGAGACCTAACAGGTAAAATAAGAAGGATACAAAGGAAGAAAAGTTCTCTAACACCTCTTCCCATGTGCTAAAGGTGGACTTCAAACTACAGCATGTGCCTATGCCTGCCCTGAGAGAATGAATCTCTGAGAGACACTAGTCAGTCACATTTCTCTGGGGGAAACAAAAATGAGCAAATGAGCCCACACAGTGCCCTCAGCCTGTCCTATTGGGACTAAGGAAATCCAAAGTCACCCTTCTCTTTTTAAGACCATCTCATTGTCCTGTTGCCCTCTGAATACAAAGATGTTGCCTTGTGCGGAGTAAGTCTGCTATTTTTCCCCTGAATTTTGAAACTCTAGGAGTGGAGTTAGATTAGGAGCTGACTTCACTTGAGAAAACACGTCTTGACTTTGTGCTTTCTGCAGTTCAGAAAGCTCCACAGCATGCCCCACCTGCCACTGATGCTAACAGGAGCCTTTCCACTGACCCCACAGATGCTGGTTAGCAACTTTATCAGTGGGATTCTGGATAACCCAGACACATCATGTTGGTGTGGTCTCTTTCTCTTAGACAAGCTTTTATTTTTCTGCAGAAGAAAGGACAACATATACAGACTGGTCTTCTATTTATGAATAAGCTTCTTCTTTACCTCTGGAATGAATTATATTATATGAATTATATATATTTCTTAGGTGCAATTTATTACAATGCATAGAGTTAAAGAGTTTAACGCCAGTCCTGAAGAGGGTCCTGTTTGTCAATCTGCCACATCACAAAGCATAAAACTACATCATTAAGGGGTGGGAAGGAACCATGATCAAATAATTCCAGCAATTGTGAAATAATAACTGTCCATTTCTATTGCACCATAAGGCATTAAGTGTGGCAGTCCCAAGCTCTTCACAGTCAGCACCTACAACAATCTGGTAAGGTTTAAATAGGAGGTCTTGGCTTAGAACTAAGAATGTGATGAATATTTAATACCCCTCATAAAGTTGCAGCCTTCAAAAACAGCACCACATTTTAGAACTCCTAAAAAGCAGTAGAGCACAAACAAAACTCATCAAGCTAGCAAGGAAGTCTGAATAGATCCCTCTTGGTTTAGGGCTGACAAAGAGCAGGTAAATCATTGTTTACTGAATCTTTTCAGTGCACATATATGTTGCAGAGGAGCTTGCATCACACTGAGTCACAGCATTTATTATTTATAGTCCCAGAAGGACTCTCGATAAGAAATTATTCTTCTTGCAGTGGTTTTGAACCAAAAGTGTATTCAGTTTGAGAGCACAAAAAAAAAATTATGCCTGAACTAACAAAAATGTCTTTGTACTGATAAGTACAAAAAGAACACAATGGAAGCACTTGGTTTCTGGACACCAAGACTGGGAGTTCACACAGAGAGGATGATATTTTGATTCTGTAGAAGCTAAAATTAAAACTTATGTCAAAAGGACCAGGACTTCAGCCAAATATTTAAAATTCCTAAACAAGAATATACTTTGATGGGGTAAAAGGTATTTTTCTGAAGAATATCTCGGGGGCCAAACTCCACTTTGCCCAAGTGCTTCAAGAATGACAGGCTTAAGAGAGAAATTAATAGATATTTATTCTCCTCTGCAGATACTTGCATGTTTTATACATACAAAACATATATTTACCTGCTATCTGAATTTTTCATATGCTAAATTGCTCACTCTGTTAGAGTGAGCTAACTGCTCATACCTATTAGGAACAACCCTAGCAGCATTGCAGGGACACACTGGCCTGCTCTGCAGTTGTATGCAGTGTGTGGAGGCAAGAAAGGTGTGGCAGAGTCACCTGCAAGCTCCCAAGGCAGGAGACGGCTTTGGTAGCTGTTCTGATTCAAGTTAGGTGTCACTTGTGCTCTTTCAAGTTCCCATTTTGCCATCAGTAACGACAGGTCAGCAGGGTAACAGAGATAAATCAATTCCCTCTCCTACAGCTTTGCCAACTGCACACCTGCAAATGTAATTAGTGCCAATGTGTCTGCAAGGGAATCTGAGATAATTCATGCTTATAGGAGCAGTTTGGTAAGTCAATGATGTTCAGCAAGACTGACATGAGAAACCAAGGGTAAAACATTGCCTGTAAGATGGTACAGCCTCACCCTGGTGCTTCCCACAGTTGCTATTTGTTCACTGTTTTTGCCCAGGCAGCAGGAAGATCATCTGCCCTCTTTCAGATGGCACTTCACCTCAACCTCACCTGAGAAACATCTCTCATTTTACAGACAAAAAAGCTGTATCTGTCAATGGGCTCTGGGTGGGATGTACCACACCTACATCCATTAATATGGGAGCAGCTTCCTGTCAAAAATCTACCAACAATCAAAGCCTCTTGTGTATTCCAAGGCTGGATTCATGAGCTTCAGGGCTCAAGACAGAAGCTGGGGCCTCCAAGACCACAACTGAAAGAATAAACATGGTAAAGGACAGAGAGAAAGAAGTTACCAGCTCTGTCCCTGCTGCTCTCAAAGAGCTGCTGGAGGAATAGCCACAAGCCTGACATGCTCTGCTCCCCACACACCTTCCATTCCTACCACACTTGCTGTGCAATAGGTCCAGGGGCCTCCTGCAAGCCTGGGACACCCCCCTGGACCAACAATTTAGCCTCAAATTGGAGGCCCTGTCAGAATGACCTGTCCTGGGAATGTTGGAGGAAAAGGAAGAGAGTCTCTTTTCCTATTGAAACAAACAGCAAGTCTAGCAGATATCTTAGGAAAATAACATGTTAATACTACAGCAAAATACAGCTATTGAAAGGAAAAACACCTCTGAATGTGAACATCATAGGGTTGCCAAGGTATGGAAAAGAAGAGACATAACAGAAATACAAAACTTGGTTTTCAGGAACTGACAGGCACTTAGATCTATAGGGGTGAACATATAAAAACTGTGTGGAAGTATCAAAAGGAAGGGCTTAAGAAGTCCAAGAATTTGACTGCCTTCACTGGATTATGCAACTGGTTTGCAAATGTGCTGCAATTGTTCCAGAACTGATGAGAACACCTCAGTTCACAAGCAGGATTACAGGAGGGCTTCAAGGATCAAAGTCCAGGACTTAGGTGCCTTCCAACTCAGAATATTCTATGACAGGACCTTTTCCTGAAGCTGCCTTTGTTCTAGCCTTCCACTTTTTCTATATTCAGAGACTTTGTGCTTTCTTAAAAACCTTGAGAACCCAAACCTACAAATCAAAGTCCTAGTACTTCATGGAAAGAACTCCACAAGGAAGCAGTAACATCATTTACAGTCCTGATCAAAACAGCAGTTTCGATCCAAGCTGGAGCATGTGCTTCAATTAGCCAGTCTCTGACAAATGCCTGGAAGTAGCCAGAACAGCAGCATGACAGGAAAATAGTTCAGAGCCAAGCTAAAGGAGAATCTAAATCAAATCAGGGGAAATAAAAAGCTTTTCTGCCATTTTGAGTCCCATAATTGCAAACTGATAGTTTTGCCTCCAACGCCCCCTTCAGCCACACCTGTACAACACATCCTCACATTTCAAAAGATGCAGCCAGCACATAACCCAACCCTACTCCAAGGACAGCAGTGTACTATTAACAACAGATAGGAGCACAGGACCACAGGATACCCTCCCTGCAGTGTAACCTTTTAGACCAACTCTAAGGGAGCACAAAACATCCATGTTCTGGGTGGAGAGCACATTCCAGGGCTGCTGACAGTCATATGAAATTTCACAACAGAGCATTAGGTCTCACAAATCGTAAAATAACTTCTACAGGAGGAAAAAAAATGGAGGTTTCTGACAGCATAAACCATAGGACTGAAAAATATCAGCTGGCCAATTAAAAAAATATGCTAACAACCGGGTTTTGATTAGTACTTAAAAATCCCAGTCTGATTTTCCCTATGGAAAAGAAGAATGCTTACCTGGTCCCTCATCTGATTACAGCATTATCAGAAGGCCCAGAAGAGAAGTAGTAACACATGGCTGCAGGCCAGGCATTAACTGTTGCTCTGAGGGCTACTGCTGCTACTGACAGGAGGGAGAAAGCAAATGAATCACCTTTCTCAGCTTCAACATGAACCACTGCACACAATAGCAAAAGTGTAATGAATACACTGAATTAATTGTAAAAACCCATTTCAACTCCTCCAGGTGTCGTATGCAACCATTTACAGTTCAATACTTAAGAAGAGCTTCTTTATGCCTTCAGCAGCTTGAAAATTCATGCAAAGACTATTGAATCTAGGCATATTTATCAAGGGCACAGCAGCAGGAGGAAGAAATCCAAGCCTGACCTGATGGAAAATTTTTGCATTAGACTTGCTGTTGTATTTATCTGAATATTAATAAAAACCAAGGCGGTTAATTTTTTCTCCATTTTTCCCCCGCCAATAAATCAATGTATCATTTCCATACAAGCCCTACTTGTGACCCACTTGTATGGAGGTTTTAACACCCCCATAAATAGATTATATGACATTCAATACACACAAAAAGGTGAAAGTTTCTGAGAAAAAGCAGGAAGTATCTGTTGAAAGAGGAATACCTGCAAAACTACTGACACAGTTGCTATTCACCTGTGGCCCTTCCATGATAGGAGATTCCTTACCACACCCTGCCAAAGCAGCTCACTTCTGTTCCCTTCCTTCCTACCAGCAAGATCTGCCACCTCAGTTGCATCAAATGCTGAGTCAAGTCTTTGGCAATGAGAATCTCTTCAATTGATGTGCAACCTGACTGCCACAGAGAAGAGCAACACCAGCCAAATAAACCAACTGCTGTTTGAGACAGCTCCAGTTAAAAACATCTGCCCTCATTCACTTTGTACAGCTCTGGATCCATGTGCTGATATTTGCAAAGCCAGGAATAGAGTGGTCTTTCAGCTACTTTACAGAGTATTTCAAGAATCAAGGGCTCTCCAGGCAGCTTCCTACATCAGGATGTGCTTTTCCATCTCTAGGCTTCTGCTGGCATTGATGCAGCCACTCCCCAGAGAAGCCAGCCAGCACAGGGAGGGCTGGAGCAGGGCTGAACCCCCTCACTAACAAAGCATTCCTAAAATGAGCCATAGTAACAACGTAAGTGCTGTCACACCCAGCAGCCTCAAAGAGGAAGGTCTAGTGACCTTGAAGACAAGACTAAAATATACATATGTATTGGCAGTGAATCCTATCCCAAGTCTGGAGAGGTCAGAGATAGAGGACATTTACAACCTTCCTGCCTTGGCTCATCCTGCTTCACCCCTTCTGTGGCAGCATGATGTGCTTATAATCTGACCTGGAGGCTGACAGAACAATCTGCTGAGGTAGCCAACCCTTCTTTCCAGGCAAAGGGATTAAAGCTACAGCACAAAAAGCTTCTCTTGCAACTACGAAGACACAAATCTGCACATGTGTTACTGCAGCAAGTCTGTGGAACAAGAAAGCACAGAAGTCAGGGATTGAGGACTGACTAGAAAAGAACCATCTTGCTGAGCGACTTAAAAATAACCACCATTTCTTTACCATCGAGGTGATGAGCCTCTAAACTAAAGCCCAAAATATACTGAAATAAAAGCCCTCTCATTTGATATATTTAAGGCTTAAAAATAAGCATGTATGCAAGAGTTTCAATGGGACAATACATGCACATAAATTAAGCAAGAACTGAAGAACTTTGTGTATAATAGCTTGCCTTGTGACCTCTGTGCTAAGTATATATATATTTGTATATAATACATATGTATGACTATTGCAAAATTCATGTAAAAGATTACAATTAAGACAGAGGCTACATATTTCTTCTATGTTTATACCCACATTAAAAGATGATTAATCAGTGATTTTATACATTCAAAGAAGTTAATTTCAATGAGCTGCTAGCTTCCCAGCTTTGGCTTTATATTTGACACAATCATAACAGAGTCAGAAGCCAAGATGCTGCAAAGCCATATATAAATGTGTATGGAACTGTCCCAGGCAACCTTACAGGAGAAGGAAAGGTGAGAGCAACTCCAATCTTCATTTTCTATTAACTCTCAGGTAGTAAAGAACAAACAGCCGGAAGCAAGGAGCAGAGGTAAGAACAAATCATTAAAAAGTGATAAGCACCAAGGACTCTAACTTAGCTAAAGGCAATAAATGCAGACACACAGAGAAAACCACATCATGCCTCCTCAAAATGAATCTGGTCATATAGTTTTAGTGCTGAGTAAGTGACTGCCTCAGTGCAACACCACAGAGCCTGCTAGAAAGGACAGTATTTCATCTGTGTGCTTAGATAACCTATTTTCCCAGGTGTGTCTCTTCCTTCTTCTAGAAGAGAAAATTACACAGCAAATTAATCTTTGTGCACCTTTTTATTTTTTACCACTCCTCCTCTTCCCTCCTGCCACACCTCCTCTCTATTCTGAAAGGTAAGCAGGAATATACTGAAATTAAAATAAATGACAACTGAGGGAACAGCCTGAGTCTGGTTTGGCTCACAAAAGTGAGTTTATGATACAGATGAGTCAGTGCAAAAAAAGAGGTCATGAAAGTGCTGTCACACACCTTTCTGGGGACAGCTTTTTGTCCACACAGCTACAGATGAAAGCCTCATCTGCTCAGGGAAACTAATTTTCCGGTGCAAAGGGATTTCAATTTACAATCCACCACCATCCCACTCAATTTCCATTACATGTGGCCAGCTGGGAGAGGGAAAACAACAGCGAAGTAAGACCCAAAGCAATTCACAACGCACTCATTTCCAATGCATCAAAGGCTTTACCAGTGAGTGTTCTGCGTGATGGACTGTGGTCATTCCCTAACTACATGTGACTGTCTGCTTCCCAGAAGCACATGCAAAACCCCATCACATCCAGGGAATCATTGACAATACACAGTGCATTCCTCTTCTGAAGGGGGAGTGCAGTTCCTACACACAAACTCATAAGGGTTTTTTTTTGCTGGACAGAAGAAGGGACAGAGGCAGTTGATTTCAAATTCCTTCAAGCCATTTCCAAGGTTACATAGACTGTGCTTAAGTACTTCATTGGTCACCTGTGATTCAAAAGTCACATACAGCTTAAAACTGCACAGGAGTCTCTGAGCCTAAAGAAACCAAGGTCTAAATTCTCAGTTGAGTACCACTCTTAGAACAAAACATTCACATTAGTACAGCTGTGAAGAGAACTGAACTGCCAAGAGTAAGTGTTATTCAGCCAAGAGCAATCAAAATTGAGCCATAAAACATAATGGCTGAAATTTTAGCACCAGAAGACATTAAAAACTCACAGCATGGCTTTGAGGAGAATGTAGCAGAAATATCCCAAACAGTCTGGTTTAGAAGCTCTGAGACGGGAGAGCAAAGATTACTTTTCAGTAAAAACCCACATGGTTTATTATCAGAGAACATAACCAGATGAGTAAGAAAATCTGTGTACAAGACCACTTTATACAAGGGGTGCATAGAGCATAACCAGAAAACATGTCATAATTTCTTGATGTCATTAAAGCATGGTCCTAATATACAGCTCTAAGCTGAAGAAAGAGATGGTTCTCTGAAAAAAAAAGTAGCCCATGCCAAATTTACACAAGGACTTCCAGTCAAGGACTCAGATCCCGTAATTCAGCTGCTCTTTGCTTCTTGAGCAGGAAAGAAGCCAGCAGATCAGACTTTAGAGACATCTTACCCTGCTAATTACATGGTAACAGCTTAAAACAGAGATTGTATCACACCCACTGTCTCTTGAGAGCAAAAATACAGGTGTAATCAAATTGTTAAGGTAAAACAGTAAAAAGATGGAAAGGCAATTAACATCATATACAAAGAAATCTTTGCAACTGAAAACACACTATTTGTTTTCACTGAGAATAACATTTCTCAGCTGAACTTTGACAAGTAACCTGGGTGGTACAAAAACCAATTTTTCATAAATACGAGAAACCTCTTCTGTTATCAAATAAACTCTTATTCCTCTCATCTTTAATTGCAAACTCCATATATCCCACCTCCACACAAGAACCAAGAAATCCTTATTTAATATCAAAATGGTCCTTGGCCCCTTTTTATGCACATGTGGCCTTCAGAACATCTAGCAGCTGATGAAGGGGCTCCTGGATGCAACTGAGCAGAGAAGTCCAGCTGCCAGTGAGTACCTAGATCTCTGTTGCAGTTTTATAAGGCAAAGGCCAGAGGAGACAAGAACACTTGCATCTGTGTTTTGAAGGGAAAAGCTGAAACATTTTACAATGGAAAAGGGATTGGTTTGGATGTGACAATTGTGCAGTGCAGCCTCTCACAGGTATGACAAAGCAAGCTTTGGAGTACAAGATGGTCAAAAGGCAATGAAAGCTGGAGGCAGGATGGGAAAAGTTCGGGAAACTTTTCAGTTGACACTGGAAAAAGCCTGAAGAGATGAAGGGGCAAATTACTGAGCTCTTTGCAGTTGTAAGGAAAATTTCCAAGTTAACTCTAAATAGCCAACTATACTGAAACTCAGGTGTGTCTCTTCTCAAACCTAAAGAAAACAACTCAAAAGAATTAGGAAGGCTTAGGACTAAAATAAAGGGAGGGAAGAGAAGAAATAATAGGAGGGGAATAGAGAACAAAAAAAACCACATACTTTGACAAATGATGTACAACAGAAGAATGTGCAAACTTCAAAGACTGTTCTAGAAAAAAAAAAAAAAAAAGAGACCAAACAGGGAGATTATTTTTTGATCTGTATTTATCAATAAAACACCAAGAAATTTCCAGTCATGAGCTTGAAACCTCATTGCAATGTATGAAGTAAACAAAATCACTTAAAACACAGGAGAAGAATGTGAGAATTTCAGTGCCAGCTGCAATGCTGTTGGATCAGCTGATGGTAATTCAGTGAAACGGATACTGTAAAATCAGTGCATCAGAAAAACTCAGCCTCCATCTCTCCTTTAGAGTCTTAAGGATGTAAGAGGGATGACATCTAATTCAGTACCAAAAAGCCAAATAAAAACATTTCCATCAGCACACAAATATGATATATCACCTCCCAGTTAGAAAACTAGCTCAAATCCATGAGGAAAGAAATAGATGACTTCACACTACCAGGAATATGTGGACAGCAACCAGAGCAGAGAACACACTGCATCCTCAGAAAGCACACGACATCAAATACAAAGAAGCAAGAAACATGGTAAGAAAATGAACTATAGGAGAGGAAAGAAAACAGCTGAAAAGAGCACTTCCACTAAAGGACCAGAAAAAGAACCAGATAGAGAAAAGATCATAGAATCATAGAATATGCTGAGTTGGCAGGGACCCATCAGATTGAATCCAACTCTTGGTCCCACATAGAATATCTCCAGAATTACCATATACCCCAGAGCATTGTCCAAATGCTTCTTGAACTCTGTCAGGCTTGGTGCTGTCACCACTTCCCTGCGGAGCCTCTTCCAGTGTTCATCCACTGTTTGGGTGAAAACTTTTTCCTGATATCCAACGTAAGTCTCCCCTGACTCAGCTTCAGGCCATTCCCTCAGGTCCTGTCACTGGTCATTAGAGTGAAGAGATCTGTACCTGTCCCTCCTTTTCACCTCCTGAGGATGCTGAAGACCACAATGAGGTCTCCCCTCAGTCTCCTCCAGGCTGAACAAAGTGACCTCAGCCACTCCTCACCAGGCTTCCCTTCCAGACCCTTCACCATTTTCATTGTCCTCCTCTGGACACTCTCAAATAGTTAAATATCTTCTTTACATTGTGGCTCCCAAAACTGCCCCCAGCACTCAAGGTGAGGCCGCTCCAGTGCAGAGCAGAGCAGGACAATCCCCTCCCTTGCCCAGCTGGTGATGCTGTCCCTGATGCCCTCCAGGACAGGGTTTGCCCTCCTGGCTGAGTTATTGAAAATTATTTTTTAATTATATTTGAATTATTGAGAATTTCTACATATTTCCCTGTTTACTAGGGAGGAAGAGTTATGCACTCCCATGTAACATCCTCAGTCTCTTCTAGTGCTTCCACCTTCTAGGCTGAGGGGCTGCAGTGCTGTATCACCTGCTAAGAACAAGGCTCTCTGCTCATGGTTAGCAGACACAAGCAGTGTGAAAAGTGAGAAGTGGAGGGATGCACTGTAAGGTATCAAACGATCAGGACTTCCATAGGCATCAGTTGTTGAGGCAAGGACAGCAACTTGGAACAGCTAAACCTGCACTACCCTCAGACTGCTCTTCAAGGGGACAGGAAAAGGCTCGTTCTCTTATCCCACTTCAAGCCACTAAAACAAGCCAAACCTCCTTTCACAGAATGAGCTTTGCTTACCCCACACAGCGTGGTGCCAGGTATATATACCCAATGGAAGCAATGCTTCTGCTTAGATTTAAGGATGTGCCTAACTCCTGGCTGGATCAGCACTATCACACACACATCCTTGTAGGGCCAAGGATTTGCATTCTTACACATCTTTAAACTTTCCAGGACATGTCATTTATCATTCTGACTGTGATAAAGGATGGCAACACCCTGCTCGTTTATCTTTCTCTCAATACACTGCAGAAAACAAAAATAGATTTTTTTACAACAAGGTGGAGGACATTGTTATCACGCTCCCTCTCTGATAATTTAACTATAGCATAACATCATCAGGTTTAAATTAGAAGAAGGAAGAAAAGACTTGAAGAAGAAAAAAAAAAAAAAGTGGGGGAAGCAACATTTACTGCAAAAGAAAAAAACAAAAAAATCTGTTCACGGATCACATCTGAAAAGAACATCTCTATTAAATGTGATTTCAGAAGAACTGACAAGAATAAATCCACGTGCAGCTCCCAGTGTTTCAACCTAAACATGGAAAATACACATTATTCTGAGTTTATAAAGGGCTTAGTTTTATCAGTATTGTTTATGCACATTTTCTTGGTTCATTTTAGACATATTGCAAGATATGACTTGGGTGCTCACTGATTTTAAAAGACAGCAGCTCCCTATTTTTAAATGTTTCTGAATTATATATGGGATGTGTACTCCTTCAGACAAAGGAACTCTGATAAATGATGTTCTGCCTCTAGCCAGGTGCTTCAAGTAATCTCCACGTTCCCACCTCTTCATCACACGAAGTAAAGATGAAGACTGCACAACGTCAGTCACTGCAGACCTGTTCAGGTGCTGCCTCTACCTGAAACAACACAATCCATGTGTTGAGATCCTCATCAGTCTCCATTATCAGAAGCTGAAATTTTTGCTACAGGCAGGGCCTGAGAGGGTATTGACTAGGACACATCCTCCACAGCCAGCATTATGCCAGACTGCATCCAGCTCCTCTCACAAGTTTTTCTTGATGGGATTGCTCTCCTTCCTAACTGACTCTCTCTTTTATGCCTGGCTAAGTGATTCTGGCTGCACCTGTGGTCTGCAATACATTTAACAAACAGCACAGTGTGCTCCATGACCTGGCTGCTCCTGAGCCATGTGCCTGCAGGAATGCTGCCTGGAGCATTAAACCCATAGCACGCACTTGAGCGCACACGCCCCATTTTGGACCCGCTTCATTACCCTTTTCTCAGCAAGACTGCCCAGAGTTAATTTAATGCATTTAAGGACTGAAGATCAGCTTTGCCACCCTGCAGTGCTATCAAACATGTTACAGGCAAAGGATTTGGCCATATTCCATCTATGGGGTTTCCTTCTGAAAATATCTGAGCTGATGCTTGAGCAGTATGAGAACAGTGCTCCATGCAACACAGACCACCACCACCACGGAGTGCTGCTGTGTCTTTACACTGACCCTTGCATACCCAATCCCTCCGCTATGACAGCATAGCAGTGGGACCATTTCCAAGACTCCTTTTCTGATACTTTAGAAGCATGGAACAAGAGTGGAATACACAACAGTGGTCCCTCTCTCAGCTGCCACAGAAGGGCACTTGCAGTGCCCAGACCAGGAAGCAGCAAAGGACTCACAGGAATAACTACAGGCAAGTAAATGCTTTCCAGCTCCTTCCTCAGCAAGAGCCTCTGAGCTTGGGGACTGTCATCTCAAGATCCAAAATTTCCATGGAATAAATCTTTTTCCTTTTCAAGGCTGACTTCCAACTTCACCAACACTTGGTTAGGCAGGATGCAATGAGCAGGAGGCCTGGTATAACCAGGACAGCTTTGAGAGAAAAGGGGGTGAGTCTGTGTTCAGAGCCACACCTGGATGTGCCTTGGCAGTGCAATCCCTCCTCTGTCTACAAACAGGCTTCCTCCCAACCCATTCAGAAATACCTGTACTATGCTTTCTACCAGTACTATATAAACTAAAAACCTTTAAAGTTCAAACACAAATCACTTCTTTTCTGATCTAGCCAATTGAAAAATGATGAATGACAACAAGTTGTGAAATTTATCTTGTCACCAGCCCATAATTGCTACTTGGAGCTTCAAATCATGGCAGAAAAAAAATGAAGAACAAAACTGAAATGCTTATAGCTTGTTGGGATTCTGGTTTACAAAACAGAGCATTATCTTTGCCAGTGTGTAAGGAAATGCAATTGCACTGTGGACCTCTGCATCAAAAACCATCTACTTTAATTAATTATTTGAGTATTACACCAGCAAGAAAAGAATTACTGTAGTTATTTTAGAGTTACACATTGCTTCTATACATGTGACCTGTCTGCAAAGGTTAATAAGAATTTGTCAAAAATCTAAGTTTATTTTACTACAAAATTATTAGGATTAAGGATTAGCATAATGAGATACTATGATTATCAGGACACCCAATGGTATCCTAATAAATAAAAAAATATTCTGAGATCTTTCTAAAGAAGAACTGTAAAAGGATTGAGGAGTAAAGGATGAAGAAAAGGCTGCATTTTAAGTAGATATGAGATTTTCTACAGATGGAGAGCTAAAGATAGGGGAAGACTACAGAGCCTAATGTCAAAGAAAAAAAGATCAACAACAAAACTACAGGTGGACTGCCAAGACCTTCCAAGTAAAATTATAGTACTTTAGGTACACTTGGTTTACAGCTCACTCATTCACCTTTCTTCACTAAAAAAGTCACTCATAAATACCAGAAATAAAAGCCCACCAATCAAAAGCAATCAAAGTTACATTTTTAAAGCTAGCTCTGCCCCTCTGTTCTTCCCCCCAGGCTTCCAACTTCCCATCTCAGAGCTGTCAGTAGCTGTCAGCAGTTCATATGAGAAATTCATCTGAACATACAACATAACTTGACAGGCAATACATCAGAAAACCTAGATGTGACAACAGTAAATTCCACCAGATGGTCCTGGATCATATCTATCTATTAAAAAAATTCTGACTGAAAAAAATCCTAACCACATATAAGCAGAGCTTCTGAGGAACGGGGAAAAAAAAAAAATCTGGTACATGATTCACCCTTTGTCCTAACCATGCCAGAAAACCAAATATGCAACAGCTCCAGCTTGTCCTGTTCATTACATCTATATGTATATTTCATCCTTCCCTGAAGGAAAGACTTCTAAATAAAGATGCCTCTCCATTAAAGGCAGTATGTACTACTAACAATGCTGCTTGTCAATTGAGAAATTTCTGTCAATGACTCTGGAGCCTGGTCTTGCTCTAGTACCAGCCTAGTCTCCAGGATCACCAAAACCATGTGGTTAGCTGTGAGAGTAGCTGCAAACTTGAAGCACATGCAAGAGTCCCTGCTTGCCACCCTTCCCATGTCCCTGTTGCTCTGGCAGGCAGCAGATTCTGTTTGGGTTTAGGTTTCCTGCAAACTTCATCAGTCTCTGCAGTGACTCTCTTAGGAGAAACCTTGGATTGCCTTGTCCACTGTCAGTCATGCAAGTCAAACACTGAGTGTCAACTACCCTCAATCCAGGTAAAACTGCCTTTGATCCATGTGAAGTACAAATCACATTCCAGCAGGCACGACCTGCTCCAGCCTCAGGCCTAAAAGGAACAGTGCTGTGGTGGGCACAGGGTCAGAGTGGGGACACTGTGCCACCCTCTGAGAGATGAGCACAGTCCCATGGCAGAAAACTCCAGGCTCAAAAGCAGCTCTGTGGCTATTTCACTGATGCTGTTCTCCAGGTGAGCACCACCAGCCTGGCCACAGCAGCAGCTCTGCTGTGACAAAAGTGACAGGCCTCTGAAAAGTAAATCAAACTGGAGCAGGCTGTCACTGCTCAAGTGGGACCCTCAGGGACACCATTCCTTGCTCCTGTCCTGCCCCTGCCTTCTGCAGCTGTGTGGAGACACGTTTTGCTCTGTGATAAGTAGTTGTGTGTAACTGCAAAAACCTACCATGTGTCCTTGTCCTCCCATGCTTAGAAATAAAAGGTATTTAGTCAAATATATTTGCAATTAGTAAAGCAAACAGACATGAATCTGAATGCACAGAGGGAAGGAAGACAGTGAAGGATGTGGTGTTACTTTATCATTGTTTAATAGGACAGGATAGTCCTCCAAGTCCTTTGGAAATTTGACAGTTGCTTTGAATGCAAAGCTGTGACTGTGGTAGAAAGCAGATCTACTCCCTGTCAGTGCACAAGCTGCACTCCACAGCTCAGGGCTGAGGAAATCTCTCTTCAAGCCAGTGCAGCAAAATCAGTTTCCACCAAGAAACCAGACTGATTCTTTAACCAAGGAGTAGCTCTGTGTATCACACATATCTTTTTTCCTTCCCCCAAGGACAGCTCCTTTCATTATAGACTCTCCTTTGCTGTTAATGGAAGTACACCTGTTTCCTGAGTGAGAAACACCTGTGTGTGGGATTACTCCAGTGCACTGTTTATTGTCTCCATCCAATCCATTTCACAATTATCACCTTTAGCAGAGAGAGAAAGCTACTTTTACATCATAGACCTGAGAACAAAAAGGTTATGAAAAAGCCAATTCCCCCTCCTCCTCGAACTACAACAAGGAATATATGACTTTTCACTGTGCCTTTGTCATTTTGACATAAAAGAAAAAGTCAGTGACATTTTCAAGTTTTGTTGTTGTGCACCAGTGGGGTTTCAAATACTGCAGAAGAACATAATTACATTTATAGACACTTTTGACTGGAACTTAAATGTTGCAACAGCTATAACAGTCTCTTAGAGATAAGAAAAATAGGAATTTAGCTCAAAATGTATGCTCTGATTAAACTGAAAATGGACACCACCTTTTTACTGGAGTGCCTTTTGGCATCTAAAAGTTTTTTTTATAAATACTAGACTATGATTTTCCAAACCATCAACTTCCTACAGAGAGAAAAATACACATCTTACTATTTATTCATTCTCAGCTGTAATACTGTCAAAGAGAAGGCATAACATGTATTTAATAAAATTGATAGAAAGTCACTTCCTCCCATTCTGATATTTAATTATATCTCATTAGAACAGCAAAAAATGGTGCAAATCAAAGTCCATGAATCAGCTGTTTACTTTATTTATTTATAGGCATTTATATAGTGCTCATCACCATAGCAACCAGGAACCTTTTTTCTTCTTGTTCAAAGGAAAAGTTGTAATTTCAAAATGTGATCCTTTGATGTCACAGTGCAAATAGGTACTTAGGTCCTGTGCTGCAAACCCTGTAAGCAAGTGCATGAAGTACATGAACCAAGTCAAAGGTGCAGTGAAAGAGACAGAACCAGAAAGGAAAAATAAAAGGAAAGGAACCATGAAACAAGTGAGAAAAAGGGAAAGAGTAAAGAGCTTTTTTATGAAAACCCACAATGTACCATGTTCCACAATAAGCCATGATCACTGCAGTACTTTTGACCTGTCATAACAAGTGACTGGTTCATGGAGAACAGTCCAATTAATGAAGACCAATCAGCAAGCTCCAAATTCATCCTGAGGACACTGGTGAATATTCTTAAGAAAGTCTTTCTAAAAGGATAGTGGCTTAAAAATGAGGCTGCAGAGGACTGTCTCCCTTTTGAGAACAGGGAAGTCAGGAGCCTCACTTTGACTAGTACTGTTTTTTGATCCCCCTGCAATTACGCATTACCAAATTCCCACAGAATTAATAGACCTTTTTAAAAATGCCATCTGCTCACAAAACATCAAAGAAATGTGTAAATTAGAACACTGCTCCTGCATACACCATTATAGAATTAATTACTAGGTATGTCCTGCAATTGCATTTTCCTCATGATACTGCTGGGAACTTTTCTTCAGACCCCCAAAAGAGACTAAAATTGGTTTTACACTATTTCATTTGGTTGCTTCCCTCCATTGTATAGATGATATACATACATTAACAACATAATATTTCAGATTCTTCTTAAAGCTAATGACCTTCTAATTGGGACAGAAAGGAAAAAAACATATCTTTGGTCTATTGTAATTTTGTTATATAAGAGACATTATCATGAATATTTCCTCAAGACACCGGTATGTGAAGTTATTATCTTCAACTCTGTATTTAGCTTGATCCTAACTTCCTCATAAGCCAATACTGTCCAAAGCAGTTAAATAAGGAGTGTTCAGTTGTTCCTAAACTAAACGCATAAATCTGTACTCAAGACTGGTGATTATTCTGTAGTCTTTTTTTATACTGTATTCTAAATAGGGCAGAAGCTGCATGTTTGACAGCAGGAAAAGTGACAAGTTCCTTATCTGGAAAAGCACCAGCAGGCACTGTTATCAGAGCAGACCAGCTCTTTTAAAGTGGATTGATGAAGCTATTTTTAAAAACACCTAATAACAGCACAGAGGAGACTCTGATCTCTGCAAAGGTGAGCCGCACAGCTCGATACTCCTGGGAGGCAGCTAATGAAACTGAAGCTTGTCATACACAGACTGCGTCCAGTAATTGGCTCTGAACACAGGCGGCGGAGCCTCCCCCGTGCTGAGCTCAAAGCCCCGCTCACAGCTTGCGCCAAACACGGGCAGGGCTGGGCTCACAGGTGTGAATGGCCCTCCCTCCCCGCCCGTGCCACCAGGCACAACCTGCGTGCTTGCAAGGCAAAGAAAGAAACCTGCCTTCTTGCAGCCCCTCACACCTACCAGTTGGCTTCCAGGACAGGGAGAGACAGCTGTGCAGGGAAGGTACAAAGTGGTGTTGGAGCAGGTGGTGTGCTGCTGGAGAAGAAGGGAACACGTTCTGCCACAGAAGGTGAAGGGAAGGGGGGAAGACCTAAAATGAGAAGGAAGAGAGTCCCATGTCATGCATTCACCCAGCACAGCATAACCACCAACAAATGGTAACCCTCAGTCAGTGCTCTGTACCAAGAGTGCAAAGTCCCTTAGGGACTGCCAGTGGCTTCCCCAGGAAGGCAGCCAGAGAAACAACAGAGCACCACTCATCCTCCCAAACCCCCACTGACCCTTCCTAGCCCCACTCTTCCCTGACCTCTGTGGGCCCACAGATCCACTCCACTTCTCAATGTGAACTACAACACTGAATTCTGCAACCACCCTGGAAGACAACCTAAGAAAATACTGTCCCACAGTGTGAGAGTCATCTCTGTCCTCTTGAGGAAATGTTATCTGCATAACTGAGGATCTCTGATCTGGTTCTGACTCTGTGATTTAATGCTCTCCTTTGCGCCACCTTCTTTTTCATGATTCTTCCTGCCTCCCACTACTTCCTAGAAAAATCCACTCTTTCACAGCCTAGATAAACTCTGACTGGAAAAGCCATTTTAAATAGAAAGCAGTTTCTTCTGCTGAGAAAAGTCATCTATAGCTCTGATCATTTGATTGTTTTACTTGTGGAAGATCTCTAAGTCTCTATGTTTTAAAATACCTTCCAAAGACCTTGCTATGTTAAAGCACAGGCCAGATACATTACAAACTCTGGGGAGCAGCAACTGAATGTGGGCTGATGTCATAGGGAACCATTTAAACCCACAGCACTTATGGAACACTTTAAAGCAAAAATTTTTAAGAGAAAAAGGGTAAGAAAAAGGGGAATGACAATATTCAATTTCCTTCAAATGATTGAAGAAAACCTCAGTAAGTTCACAATGAGATGCAACTCAGGAGATTGGAAATTTAACTGGAAATAGATTTCCATATAGTAAATCCATTTTGCACATTGCTTAATAGAGAGTGGGCTCTAATAATTAGTCCCAAAACATTACCCAGGCACCTAGAGTGCACGTTCATGGCACACTTCACAAGTGTTGGTAACTGAACTCCAGCTTTGATGACAGCTAATTAAAACACAAAAGTGACACTCCGAGTAAAACTGCCACCTTGCAATCATCAGCCGTTCAAAATGCACTCTGGCAGAAAAGCAGACTGCAAAGCAGCTTTCCTCTATCTAGTTCACGCATTTGGTATCTACCACGGTTTAGAAAATGGCATTGCAAAATAAGCACCCTGTCTTACAGCTGATGTGTTTAGCATAAGTCAGATTTGTTTCAGGGCGAACGTCCTTGCAGAGAATAAGAGCTCTGCTGGTTCCCAGCTAAGTCAAGGCTTGAGCTAACAAGCTAATCAATCAGTTCAAGCGTTTTGAGATTGCTCTTAAAAGGAGCTGTTTCTGTTTTATTACCAAAGTCAGCAGTCACTGTTTAAAAGTCAGCATTTGTCACTAGTTACCCAACTATGGCAGTGGTGTGAAAACACTGATACATTTCCTTGGCTTGAGCAGTTGTTCAGATACAGTTCTTATTCTCATCACCAGAGAAGAGCGTGCCTCCCGGGTTTATTTATTTTTCCAAACATGTAGCCTTTAATTTCACAGCTTATTTAAACAGTGGGTTAAATGAGGAGGGCTGGAAGGAAGCAAGGGGACCCAGCAGACTCCGGAGAGCCCAGCCGCGGAACATGCATGTGCAACGCATCCAGAGCTGACACAGGCAGGAGAAACTTTTCCACCATGCTTAGTCAGCACGCAGTAACTACAAAGGCGCAGGGAGTGACAGATAAACCCGGCATCCGTATCCATCGGGGCCAAACCCGCAAATCCATTGCTAAGCTTTTAAAGCCGAAGGCAGGTGTCGGGGGGCTGGGGGGTGGTGTCCCAAGGCACCCAGCCATCAAGGAAGCCTGTCAGGAGAACAGAACTGCATCTTTACCTGCCCCACTAGCTTTAAACCCGCTGCGCCTTTGACCTCTGGGGAGGCTATCGGAGTTGTGAGCGAGCGCTGCCGGCAGGAGCAGGCACCGCTCACCCTCACCGCGGGCTGTGCGCCGGACCGCTCTCGCTGCCCGCCTGTGCACAGCCCCGCTCCGGGAGCCTGCCCGGCTTGTCCGCCTCCCGCCGCGGGGTCACCGCCGACCACGAGGGACACGGTCCCGCTCCGCCCCTTCCCCATCACCCGCTCTCCCTTCGGGAAAGAGGCGGCAGCCGCCCCCTCACGAACCGCCCCCTGCGGGTGTCCGGGCCGGCCCCCGCCCCGCGCCGCCTCACCTGCCGCCCGCGGCAGCGACCGCCCCGCGGCCCGGCCCGGCCCGGCCCCGCCGCCTCCTCGCCCGCGGTGTCCCCGCCCGGCGGCGGGCGGGAGCGGGGCGGGCGAGCCGCGCATGCGCGGGGCGGGCGAAGGGCATTGTGGAGGCTGCAGTTCGCGGGGCCCTCAGGGAGGCCGTCCCGTCCCCGCGTCCGGTGCGCGCCCTGCACCTGCTCCTGTCCCTGCTCCTGTCCCCGTGCCCGGTCCGCACCCTGCACCTGCTCCTGTCCCCGCGTCCGGTCCGCACCCTGCACCTGCTCCTGTCCCTGCTCCTGTCCCCGTGCCCGGTCCGCACCCTGCACCTGCTCCTGTCCCTGCTCCTGTCCCCGTGCCCGGTGCGCACCCTGCACCTGCTCCTGTCCCTGCTCCTGTCTCCGCGTCCGGTCCGCACCCTGCACCTGCTCCTGTCCCTGCTCCTGTCCCCGCGTCCGGTCCGCACCCTGCACCTGCTTCTGTCCCTGCGCCTGTCCCCGCTCCTGTCCCCGTGTCCAGTGCACAACACTCTGCACTGTTCCTATCCCTGCTCCTGTCCCCGTGTCCAGTGCACAACACTCTGCACTGTTCCTATCCCTGCTCCTGTCCCCGCTCCAGCCCCGCCGTTCAGCGCACACCCTGCCCCGGTGCCAGCTCCCACCCCTGCTCCCGTTCCGCTCCCGGCTCTCTTCCCGAGCTGCCCTTCTAGGCTGATCGGTTTCTTGGAGACCCCCTGCTTTTCTCAGCCGTCTGCGCTGCCCACCTGCAGCTCCTCGTCTTTCTCCTAGATCTCCTCCAGCCTCCACAGAACCATCAGATCATCAAGGCTGGGAGAGACCTTTGGGATCATTCAGTCCAAGTGTCCACCCAGCACTACCGCTGTAACCCCTAAACACTTCACCCAGCACCAGAGCCAAGTGTTTCTTGAACACCTCCAGAGATGGTGACTTCAACACACCGCTGGGCAACCTGCTCCAATGCCTGACCACCCCAACAGTGAAAATATTGTTTCTAATAGCTTATATGAAACTCCCCTATCCCAGTTTAATGCCGTTTCCTTTAGTCTTCTCATGCTAAACATGGCAAAAGAGACCTGTCCCCACCTCACTGCAACCTCCCTTCAGGAGGTTGTGGAGAGCAGTGAAGTATCCCGAGCCTCCTCTTCTGCTGTACCTCCTGTCATCACCCCTCACTGTCCTACCCCTGTCCCTCTGGGTCCCTTTCTCACCCTCTGCCTCCCCTGCCCGACAGGCTTCTTCCTTGCTGTCCACATTCCTTGCATTGAGGCTTTTGTTTCTTATGGGAGCTTCCCATTTCCAAGCCCGTACAGAGCTCTCACTCAATGGGAAGGACAGATGGAGGTTTGGTAGCATCTTCCACCTTAGCTGGTGTTTGCATGCATAGCTAAATGCTCCCAGAGTGACAGGACTGCTAAACATGCATGCAGGAATTTAATATAAAAGTTTAACCGCTGAAAAGTTTGCTCCTGGAAAGCTGATAATCTTTCAGGGGAAATCAAATCTAAAAGCTCAGTGCTCCTTCCTCCAGCCTCTTTTTTCTGCCTTACAGATTTTGTAGCTAATAATCTGAAGAATCAACTTGTGTTAGAAGAGATACACACAAGAACTGAGGGTTTTCATGAATGCTTGTTGCTACTTAAAATTTAATTTCGTTACAGTCTCTATGAATTCTAGTGTTGAGCCCCTGTGGCTCAATGAAAATGTTGAGCTTCTGAGATTTCTTTTTCAGTTTGTTCAAGAACTATTACACTACTGAAATCCATTGCAGGAGATACCATCTACACTGTTTCTTGTTAAGTTTCTGAGTTATAGTTCAGCCTTTGATAGACTTCAGAATGCTGAACCCACATCCCTTTAACTAGAGCAACAGTGCCTAATAATCATTATCATCATAATTTTCATTATTTCATTGGCTATTTCACTGGAATAAAAAGTCACTATTTCAACAGTGTTTAGAGATATCCATTAATCTTCCCAAAGCATTTGTGAGCAGAAATCCTGACTAAGATTTCACAAATACCTGCTTGCATATTCACATAAATGTCATCTGCAGTGCTACTTTTCCTCCTTGTTATGAAATATTTAATGAACCAGTCAAAAGCCAGACACTACAGTAATTTGAATCAAGTGGCCAGTCACGTATCACAGACGATGAATGGCTAAAACACAGACATAATCATTCAAGAGAAAAAGAACACCCAAAAGCTGAAATGCGTTTCTATGAAATATTCATAGGGTTGTGGTGATTTATTGTCATGTCTGCTTCAGAATAACCTGCAATGGGAAAAAGAGCATAATCTGATAAACTTTTCAGGCAAAGCAGTTCATTTGTTATTCCTGGAGTAAGAAGTCTGTAGGCTCACATCTCTTTAAGCACATCATCTGTACGGGGTAGGGATGAGTTTTCCTTAATGCAAGGTTTGACAGGGGATACCTACTGGAAGCAGAGTGAACATGCTAGTGGCAGAGACAGTCCCTTCAGGTGCTGAGACATAGGTGCCTAGTGCAGTTTTGGATAGTTTAGATAGATGCCCAAGACATCTGCACAAGAAGACACTGCCTGGCCTGAACTTGAGCTTCAATGTAGTGTCGCAGTTATATTGCCCAAATCACTTCTGATGGGACCATTCAGGGAATAAATCAGCTTTTACAGACACAGGCAGAGGATGGGAGCTAGAACAGTTAAGTCACCCTTTACAGTTCCATAGACAGAACTATGTCTACAACTTGAAGCAAACATTGGAATGTTTCCAACCTATACATCCTCTCCTCACATCACCTTCTATACCTGTGCTATAGCTCTCTCTGTATGTACAGCCTCTTTGAATGAGCAAATACCAGAGGGTTGGGTCCTGGAAGCTGAGTCCACCCTGCAGAGTCACTGGTGTGCCTGCTCATGAGCAACAACACATGGGACTGCAGCACTCCAAGCCTTGCTCAGCTGAAGTCAACTAGATCCACTGGCTTCTTTGCTGTGTGTCTCTGTGTGAGGCTGCCTCAGCTTTTTTGGCCATTTACCTAATACCTCTGCTCTCCCTTTCTTTCCACTACCTCTGTGTGCTGCACAAATTGTGGGCACTTGTGTGCTTGTCCTTTCCACAGCAGGATGGTGGGAAGGATCTATGCAAGCTGTTGGTAGGATCCTGCTAGGATTTAGCCACTCGGATTTTTTTAAATGCCAGCTTTGTAAAATGCATTTGGTAGGGGTAGTGGGACACACAATCCCAAGGAATGTAGCAGTCTGCCTGTGGTATAATCACAGCTCAGCAGAGCTTGCTGGCAAACCAGCCAGTATGTAAAACTGGATGAGCACCAGTGATCCCAGTCCTGAAAGAGGTAATAAGCAATATCCATGGAGTGTGCTGCTGCCTAATCATCCTGCCAAGGAAAACCGTTTTAGCCAAAAACATCAGTGAAGCCATTTGGGACTGGAGGCACCATGGAACTCCGCACATCCGCTCAGCAAATGCTAAATGCAAGCAGCAGAGAGAGCTGAACGAGGGACTTTGAAAGTGTTATATGCCTCAAACCTCTCTTACAAATTTATGTAATTCACTCAAGAAATTATACATATTCATGTCATTTTACCTCAGGACTGTGAGTTTGTTTGGAGGGCATAAATGCTTTCTTGCCTCCAAAGAGTAAGATTTCATTAAACTGTCTCTCTTTTGGAAAAAGCTAACAGTGACCCCAATATCTGCAGTACCTGGCAGCCAGTAATAGCTGTATCATGATCAGTATCTGCCCTCTAGTAGCAATTTTTCACACACTGATGTCAAACACATGCAGGAGTGAAAAAAAGAAAAAAAAATCTGCTGCTGAGCAATGCTGCCACTGAAAAGACTTGTGCCTATGGGGCAGTGAGGACTCTGGGTATTCTGAAAGCACAGCTCTGATCCCAGTGTTTCACTCCTTAACCCCAAGGGCTGGATAATTGCTAGTGTTGCCAAAGAAGGTTAAGGCTTTGTTTATCTTGTTGCAGGTAAAATGAGGAGAAATGAGCATATGTGCTGCTAAACAGGTAAGCAAGCATGGCTACTCTAAACAAAGAGAGATCAAAAAAAGACTTCTAAGGATGACAGCTAAATATATCCACTAGTTTCATGGTGATACGAAGAGAGCAAGAAGAATTCCCAGGCTCACAAGCAGGACACCAACCCCTGTTTCTGCTGCTAGCAGTGGGATCCCACTGAGCATGGAAATGAGCAGCACACAGCAATCTGCACTAACATGACAGCAAAGCAATGGAGAGAGTAGCTCTTTCCTAGCTCCTCCTGGAGTGGTGGCAGCTTCTGCTTGGTTTTTGGAGTGGCCTGCTTAGTTTGGAATGCAAGCAAACACCTGATTTATTTAGCCATTCACTATTTAACAACATGGTGCAGGCAAGCTATTAAGCGATAAGGAATTTTTCCTTGTAACAGGAAATCCATGCATATATGGACTTGAAGTAGATGTTTCTGTTAAATATAGAAAAAGATTTGCACTAATCTAAATTCAACTAAGTATAAATCTCCCATGAAACAAAAAAGGAATAGGTGAGTACCAGTGACAATGAATAAAAAAGACAGGGAAATTGAGAAATCAATTACAGTCGGCATCAACAGATGTGCCAAAAGCTCCCTTGTATGACAAAATGACTGTCTCATGAAATATTAGCAACTATCCAAAAGTGGGAAAGTGTGAAAATCTTGTTGCTGTATAAATTATCTAAGACACTCCTGCCAATTATAGACTTTCTGTGAGGAAGAGAGACATTGGTAATCATGACAGCATCTGTGTTCAAGTGTCATGTGAATATTCTCGGGCGATTATTCAAATCAATCATTTCTTGTCCATGTAGGAAAGATTCATCACTCTTAGTACTTCATGTCACTCAGCAACTGAATTGATGGTGCTCTGCTATCTGTGCTGTTCTGTAGTCTGCCAGTTTAAGGTGATAGCACTGTCACATATTAATTGCTGAGGTGAAGAGCTGTCCAGCAGAAAGCAAGAGACTGTGGGCCCAGAATTCATGAAAAACATTACACAGGTGGTCAGAGACCAGCTCCCTGCTGAACTGAGCAACGTCCCACCGAGAGGCATTTTTGGAAGTGGCAGGAGCCACTGTGGCAGGGCATAAGAAGGCTCTAGATGGAGGGGGAATGTGATCAATTAAATTGCTCTTCTTCCACACAGGGTATTTATGAGACCTGCTAGCCATCTCTTGTCATTACAAATCCTCCAACTTCAGTGCCTGGCATCCCTGTTCACTGAGAATGACTCCCATATTTGATAATGCTCTTGCCTCTTGCCCTCCCAGCCCTGTGTGTTCTGACCTACCCTCTCACACCTGCTGTTCTGCATAAAGAGGGCCTCCTATCACCACAACTTCTTCCATTTTCCTACCCTTCCTGGCAGGAATCTGGTCTTATCTTCCTTTTTGTATATCATGAGGCATAATTTATCAATTCACTTTTTTGTTTTTAATTAATATGCCCCATCTATTCCTTCTGCCTCTTCCTGTAAACTATGCATGTATAAAGGCTGATTCCAGCCTGTTATCACAAGGGGACACATTAAAGCTGCAGATTTGCCTTTGCAAAGCCTTAGGCACCTGATTTTGTAAATTAAATAAAGTACAATCGACGTGTTGCTGCTAAAAGTACCCAGTATCAGCTGGGTTTCAATACCACAGGGCTTCCCTCCTTCTGTTTGAGAAACAAAATTAACACCAGTGAATGGTAACTTGAAATGGAATTTGTGCTTTAATAAAATAACAAAACGAAGTCTTCACAGAGGAGTAGTTTCCTTTTTTCTACATGTAAGCATTTGTAACAAAATAAAAGAGTGTTTAACTCTTCAGGCTGGTGATAACAAATAAAGATATGGTTCACCTCGACTTTCACATGCTCTGCCTCTCTTTTCAAAGAGCTTCCTTCCTTTATTCATGAGCTCTTTGGGGACAGGATTTTTAACAGTTCTTTCTGCCAACTTGTGGTTACCAGAATATTTGCTTTCCATTTTTTTAAAGCGTGTATTGTAGCTCCAAAGTATCCATCTGTAACTCTCTGAGAAATATCCAATAGCTTGCAGCTAGAATATATTCTGGGATGCCTAGTTTGTCACTGGTTAGCTCAGATGCTGAAGTTTAACACCTGAATTTCATCAAGATGAGCAGTCCTTTGAAGACCCTCTCTTCAGTCATCTCTTCCAGGTCACCCCACTGAAATGCTGAGAGATTATTGACATTGGTACTGAGCTGTGACCCAAGAGAGAATTTTTATTTGTTTTTGCTTTAAGGCTGTTTATGCCACAGATCATCCTCACTCTTTGGATCCCTTCTGCATCTCTGATGAGCTATGATGCCCTTCATTCACATAAGGTTTTGGCAGTGCATAGCCTATTTTTAGGAAGTGATTTTACAGGAAAGGAATCAGTTTTATGTGTTACACCTCTATAGGAGAAGTGTGAGGTCTGGACATAGAAGATATCTATTCCTGCTTCACTTGATGGTTGAAAAGTCCAGCCTCTTGCTCTTTCTATCTGCTTTTTGTAAGGTATGAGCTTTGCCCCAGTGTAGCATAGCCTAACTTTTGTCACCTTCATTTAATGACATGGATATAAAACAAGGAGGCATTATACCCCCTCCCAAGACTGCAACTTGAGATCTGTGTCCATCCTGCAAAATAATGGGAAACATCACGCCTAATGCTAAGAAATCCTTGCTTTGAACCCCAGTCTTCCTTCAGGACAATTACTCTCATTTTCAGCAATTTGTTTGTTTTTGCATCCACGCACAGACACTGCGGTTCCAAATCCAAGTGGGGATGAGTTGCAATGATTCCTCTGCTTCATAAACCCCAAAGTCCACTACCTGGGGAAGTGGTGGTCATTCCATCCTTCTCCCACCTACAGAGGACTCCAAACTATCTGGCTCCTGCCTGAAAGGGTTCAGATCTTTCTTCTCAGTGAGACCAAATGCTGTCTTTATCTCATGCTCTCTTTATCTCTTACTCTGAGGGCCAGACTGACAGAGAATGGAAACTGGTTGTCCTGCTTTTCAGGATGTTCCTGTCCCAGGCCAGCCAGAAGGAAATGCCAACTACCAATCCTTGTGTGGCATTGTTTTTAAGTGGGAATGTGTGGTCCCAGTGGACTTTCCCACCACTTAACTAGAACCTTGCTCTCCTTTACAGGACACCTAGGTACCACAGAAGTGGATTGGGAGAGCCAGGCCAGGTAACAATGCAGGCTTCCTTGTTGGATTCTGTCTGCCCCAGGAAGTATGTTCCTATGATCTCAATTTTTAACTAGCACAGCTAAATAAATGAAAACAAGGCAAAGAATAATGTTCCACTTCTCTGGGAGCACAGGGTCTCAAGGATGTAACATGGATTCAGCATCTCTCTGTTTGGTGGAGAATTCATACAAAGGATGGAATAGACCTCTCCAAGGCAACAGCAACAAAGGTAGTCTCCTTTCCTTTCCTTTCCTTTCCTTTCCTTTCCTTTCCTTTCCTTTCCTTTCCTTTCCTTTCCTTTCCTTTCCTTTCCTTTCCTTTCCTTTCCTTTCCTTTCCTTTCCTTTCCTTTCCTTTCCTTTCCTTTCCTTTCCTTTCCTTTTCCTTCCTTTCCTTTCCTTCCTTTCCTTTCCTTTCCTTCCTTTCCTTTCCTTTCCTTTCCTTTCCTTTCCTTTCCTTCCTTTCCTTTCCTTTCTTCCCTTTCCTTCCTTTTCCTTTCCTTTCCTTTCCTTTCCTTTCCTTTTTCCTTTCCTTCCTTTCCTTTCCTTTCCTTTCCTTTCCTTTCCTTTCCTTTCCTTTCCTTTCCTTTCCCTTTCCTTTCCTTTCCTTTCCTTTCCTTTTCCTTTTCCTTTCCTTTCCTTTCCTTTCCTTTCCTTTCCTTTCCTTTTCTTTCCTTTCCTTTCCTTTCCTTTTCCTTTCCTTTCCTTTCCTTTCCTTTCCTTTCCTTTCCTTTCCTTTTCCTTTCCTTTCCTTTCCTTTCCTTTCCTTTCCTTTCCTTTCCTTTCCTTTTCCTTTCCTTTCCTTTCCTTTCCTTTCTTTCCTTTCCTTTCCTTTTCCTTTCCTTTCCTTTCCTTTCCTTTCCTTTCCTTTCCTTTCCTTTCCTTTCTTCCTTTCCTTTCCTTTCCTTTCCTTTCCTTTCCTTTTCCTTTCCTTTCCTTTCCTTTCTTTTCCTTTCCTTCCTTTCCTTTCCTTCCTTTCCTTTTCCTTTCCTTTCCTTTCCTTTCCTTCCTTTCCTTTCCTTTCCTTTCCTTTCCTTTCCTTTCCTTTCCTTTCCTTTCCTTTCCTTTCCTTTCCTTATCTTGTAGTGCAAAACACATAACATTTGCCTGCATATTTGAGCAGGGAGTTCAGCTCCTTCCATTCATGTCACAGCAAGACAGAGCATCTCTCAGACAGAATCATTTCCCAACTCTTTCAAAGCACCACTGTCTGTGAGCATGCCCCAGCTCTCCCCTCATACAGTTTGTGCTGACAGAAAAATCATCTCCATCTGAAGCTGCTCCATCTCCCTGCAGCTACAGCCCCCCGTGAGCTGCAGCTGCCTTCCCCCTGCTCCCTCACTTACAGATGACATATCCCATCTCATTTATATTATTAAAATGATTTCCACGGGGTCACCTTCTGCTTCACGCCTGAAATGATACAGAAAATTAGGCTCTTCCTCTTGTGCCACTTGGATTTAAATTGTAGATTTTAAATCTGTCCTCACTTCTCGATCCTTTAATTTTCCACAGGCAGCGCCACTGCAGCAGCAACTGCTAGTGACTGCATCAGATGTTGAAAAAAGAGAAATCACAGGAGCATTGACTCATATGATGCTATGATGAGTGAGGTGGATAATAACAAACATGCAGCACTCTGCTCACCCACTGGGTCTCTTTCCATTTTCTTCACAGAGAACCTAAACAACCTGCTGTGTGGAGTATGAAAAAGGTTGTATCAAAAGGACATCTGCACATTAGTGCAGCGATTAGCTTGTAGAGGAGCACCCAGTTGTGAAAGGGCTTTTATCTTCCTTTCCACACACAGAAATGGTGTGTCACATGGAGGGATGTTTACACCAGACCCGACATCTGGTGGGACTTCTCGAGCATTTCATGAAGAAATATTTCCTTGCAGGTGAGTTTGGCAAAAGGCATCGGGCTGTTTAAGGTAAAGGGCTGGACGTTTTTAGGAAGTGTAATTGCAATTACTGTGTTTCACAGGTAAAAATGCTGCCAAGAATGAGTAGTTCTTGGTATGGGATACATAAAATACAGTAAATATGCAAACAGATACCTTGGAAATTGTGTCTTTCACTTAAGCTTGATTTAAATGTGTGAATTCTCTTCAGCTTTCTGGTATTTCCTAGTCTTTATCATTGTCTTTCTTTATTACAGGTCTGAAAGAAGCTGCTGCCATATGGAGAGCTGGAGCAGCCAAGAGTTATATTCACCAGCAATGCACTATTCAAAGCATTTAGAAGCTGCCAGTCCTCATGGTCCCAGACCAAAGCTAACCCTTGTAGCAGCACTATTAGGTTTTCTTGCTTCTTTTTCCAAGTCAGTTGGCACTCTCTTGTGAAGAACACTGTGTCAGATGGTCTGAGGGGTTAGTCCTGATGGCAATTCCTATGCTAACTCAGATGCAGCTGCATCCCCAATTACATTCAGTTTAGGGGAGAGAATAATCCTCTGCATTTTTTCACTGTGTGCAGTGCAGATCTGATGGGTCTCGCCTGAGTACTGGAGCAGGGATGGAAGAAAGGAGGAGCTTTTGCTCTTTCTTTGGGTGAATGACTGAGCTATTCCACAGAGAAGGCTACAAAATAAAAATTAATCCAACTCTTTCATAGCAGCTAGTGACTAAATGCACAACTGTTTAAAGAAGCACTGGCTATCTGTTCAGCCTTCCTTGCAGCATATCCTTCTATCCAGAGCATACTCCAGAATGTGGTTGGGGAGTGAGACAGGTCAGAGACACTGGAAAGATGAAAGCTATTGGATTAGCATTTTTGTCTTAGGGCTGTAATAGAAATCTTTAGTAAGCAAAGCCAAGGCATGAAAATCACATTGTAGCTTGAAGATGAAGTCCAATTTTGAGCTGAAATTCACTCCCTTTATCTGTCTCAAGGCCAAAGTATGCACAGAGACTCTGTAAGTCCTATATTCAGGGTGTTAGCAGCACATAGATCCCTCTACTGGTTCCTCTGTACAAGAATGAATTGGATCCAGAGCCCAAGGACAAGCTCATGTCAGAGCACTGCTGTAGGTCATGTTTTAAGACAACATTACCAGTTCCAAAATCAAAGATTAAAAGAAAATCTGACTGGAGGAGTGCTGACACATTCTGAAAATTTAGAGGTGAAAGGGATCTGGGGTCTTTTAATAAACTGTTATAAAAGTAAAATTGCAAAATACCACTCTTCTTCATGGAAACCTCAAGGCATGTTCCCAACTTTGAATCTAACTTGTAGACTGTATTCCTCTTCTGTTTCCTTTTACAAGACATAGTGAAATTCTGCCTCTTACAGAAGGTCCACACAAACTCCTCTGAGCTGTAAATATCTGATTCTGCTGATGGGACTCTTATGGACAAATTTATGCTACAGAACATTTCTTCAAATACAGAACATTTCTTCATATTCTTCAAATAGCAGATGTAATGGGTGCAAGGATAGTTATAGCCCAAAACTTTCAACTGTGCCTTTGGTTCTAGGATCATTAACTCCTGTAGGATTACCCACCAAAGTGGTCTTAGTTCTCTAGTCACCACACAATCTGTTCAAGGACAGTCTTCATGCAGAATAAGGAATGGAATAGGGAACCACAGGCAGCACTCTGAGACCAGGCAGCCTCAGCCAATAATGCCCCCTACTGATATTTGAACAATTCCAAGGCAAGAGATATCTCAAAGAGCTGGCAATGGCAGCAAGGCTGATAAAAGCAGAAAGAATGTGTGTGAGGAGCACAGACAGGTGGCATGAAGGTCTGGACAATTAAATGCATAGCACAGAGGAAAGTAACTGCTCAGGAAAAAATCAGATTTTGAGAAAAGGCTGGTTTGAAGGTCTTGTATTTTAGGGCGGAGGAGTCTCAGTAGCTAAAAGTTAAAATCTGGCATTTCAGCTGCCACAGAAGCACATGGACTGTCTTGCTCAGGACAAGGGAAATGTAGACATGGGCTGCTAGGGAGCTGCAGGGGCACCATGAGCTGCTCCTGAGACGTCTGCAAACCCATATAGAGGTAGATCTTACATATAGACCATGGTCACCTCACGTGGAGTGAAATTGAGACGAGATGGCAGTGACGTGACTAAGGTGCAAGTGTGTACGGGTAGGCAAATTACTTCTTTTCTAATTAGGGTTTCTGTAATGCCTGAGTCCTCTTACCAGCCCAGCAGTTATAATCCTTTACAGCCAAATGCTGACAGCAATTTCATTGCCTGTGAACCGCTGCTTGTAGCAGCTTTGCTGAAATGTGATGTCTGAAACTTGGGTTGCTCTGTTTTATGTTCCATTATTATATATAGAGCAGGTATTTCCAGTGATTCCAAGGAAAAACATTTTATGTTTGATACTGAGTATCCGTATGCTAGGAGTTACAAACTTGTATTTTTAAAATTAACATAAAGCTCAGATATTTTAGCAAAAAGACTGCTATTTCGTTTCCTCATCTTCCCAGGAGCAAAGTCAGCCAATTACATCCACTGAGAGCTGGCCAAGGCTGGGAAGAGCACTCCTGTGAACCTCCTGTGAGATGCAAGCGACTCTGGGGCTCAGTGGAAGGTGCTGTGCTTCCACCCACACACCTTCAGCAAGACTTAAATCGTCCTAGGAGCCACATCTGTGCACAAAGTACAAGGGTGAGTATGTAATTTGCTTGTCACGCATGTATCCATGGTCTAGGAGGGAAGAACAGGAAGAACAGCCTCCTCAGCCACAGAAAAGCTGCTTGCTCTCTGGTGATCAGAGTGAGGAATTTCAGTCAATGCAGTCCTGTGGACTGGGAGCCTCAGGGCAAGAGACGGGACCTGGCTCTGTTGCTACCCTCGGGTGAGTTACATCCTGTGAAAACACAGCCTGTGCTTCCAAACAGCTTTTTCCTGCCTATAGACTTGCTTAGGGAGTGAAGGTAACTTCCTGCTAAGTTTGGTGTGCCAGCCTGTTAGCATCAGACGAGACAGCATTTGCAAAAATAACAAGACGCCTTAACAAATCCGAAAAGTGAGGTTGGATTTTACTGTTACCACCATCCAAAAAAACACGGTGGATCAGTGTGCCCTTGGGAATACATTCAGACAGTGAAATCCAGTTTCCTTATCATGTGCAGTAAACACTGTGAAGTTAAAACCCTCGGTGGCTTCTTAAGCTTTTATCACTGGATTTATGTCAGCAAAATAGCATGGGAAGTGTATCCAAGTGGTTATTATGCACCACTCTGATCAGGCCACATGAAGTTGTATCTGGTACATTGTATGCAAAGGAAATCTGCTTTTGATGGAAACGAATGCATGGTTAATTTGCTACATTAGCATGTGATAATTAGCACACAGGGTTTATGATGTATTACAACTACATCTTAGTATGCATGCATGCAAATAGACACATAATACATCAGTGTGTTAAATGCAGGCATCTCTAGGACAGAAGGTGATACAAACAAATCTAAGCAGAAGTTTTGGACACAGGATGAGGGTTGCATAATGAGTGCCTCAATTTGCAGTCCAATAACATATTATATATTCCTCTGCACACCCTGAACAGTGTGCATATATTAAAATCTCTAATCTGTCTGCTTTCATATTCCTGAATATATTAGGACTTTCTGTGGTTCTTTCTTTTTAAAATGCACAATCCAGGGTCACTTAAATAGTTGCACCTGAAGACAAACTCTGTGGCTGGTGTCAGAGCAGGACATATCATCACTCTCAGTTTTGTGCATCTGTAACCATGGTGACTTTGTGGCTGCAGCTTTCCCCAGCCTTGGTGTAACCTGGGGTGGATAAAAGCATGCTTCTCCATCTGGTGCAGATGTCACGTACAGGATCTCTTAGGATACATTTTTAATTACTATGTTCTCTTAATTACTCCTCCTGATTTCCCTGGTGAATTGCCTTTCTCAAGTTTCAGTGACTCATTGTGAAACCAAGTGGTATCTTTGCTGTCTTCAGTCAGGAAAATTCATCCCAGACCTCTGCACCTTCTCAACTTTTCTCTTGTCTGAAACGCAATGCAACCTGGTGCTTTGTGCTTGTGGCTACTGACCAAATGAAGTGTTTTACAAGTGCAGATTTCCTTCCCTAGGCTGCTGGCCTTGCCAAACCATGCTGGGGAATGTGCCCATCCTGTCCAAAGTGGCCCTTGAGGGCAGCCCTGCTTTGGCTGCAGGCTGCTGAGCTCAAGGGAGGTGCAAGGACTGCATGGTGGTGACCCCAGCAGAGGTGCAAAGGTGGCATGTGACAGGGTGTAAGGACAAGGGAGGGTCTCATCACCCCCTTGGCCATTTGGTCTCCTCCATGGCTGTCAGGTACTATGGAGACAGATTCATAGGCCTGTGGGACGTGGTGCCATAGAAAATCTGTCTTGGTGTTCAGGGGGAAAGCTGTGGGATGCCCAGCATGTATACCCTACTCACTGGGAGCTACAGGCAGCAGTCTGTATGTCTGCAGTGCATAAACTTCACCAGCCCCTGCTGAGAGGGGGCTTAGCCAGGCAGTGTCCCCTGTCACCACAATCTTTTTAGATTGCTCTGCTACAACACAGTGTGCTGGGACCAAACAAGTCTGGATTTAGCCTTTTATTTGACAAGCTGTAATGTATCCCTTTTGAGCAATCACTTCTCCTGGTGTGTTAAACCCACTGCTGGGCAGAGGTCCAGGCAGCACAAGCCCTGCACCCCAGGCATTGACACAGACCATGCACATATTTCACGGCCACACAGCACGAGACTGAGAAGCTCTGGGGTGCAGTGCCACACAGTGTAGGGGTGTTTTTCTCCCAGTATACCTGGGGAACTTGTCTTCAACTTGGCCTTTGAGAAGTGGGAAGTCACCTTGTGCCGTAGATTAATCAGCATTTAACAGAGCACCTGTATATTCTTCCACTTCAACTGCACTAAACATAAGCAATAAGTGTGCTATTTCTTTTTTCTACCTGGGCAGTAATAGGTTTTCTTTCCATGAAGTCATCCTTAGCTGTAAGAGCCATCTCTGTAAATAGCTGAGCTGTTGAGGTGCATTATTTATCACCGTCAGATGTTTAGTGCACGGAACCGAGCAGCGGGCAGCAATCGGATCACCTCGCTGGTGTGGGATTTATGGTCAAAAACTGGGCCATGGAAAGAACACCCAGTACTTGTTAATTAAGGACAAGCAGTTCAAGACCAGTACTGCTGCATTTCTGACAGAGGGCAGCATTGAGTTTTTTATGATATAAAATAAAACCCAAACAAAACAGTTCTTGGCTCTCCGGTGATTGCGCAGTTCAGAAAGAAGAAAAGCCTATCGCTCACATTTTTCAAAAAACTGTGTTATCAACTGGCTTTTAACTAAAATTTAAGATGGCTATTTTTTGAGACTGTTTTGGCAGAGGGAGAGCAGGGTTGGGGTTGTTTGTTCACAGCTTTGTGGAAAATGCTGCTTTCTGGTCTGCCCCTTGCCAGGCCTTTGTTGCTTCTCCTCTACTCAAGGCCATAAAAGTCACCAGAACTAGATACCACCTGGGCAGCCTTGTGAGGGAAATATGTCCTGTAACACCCAGCTGTTCTTCTCCTGTTTTAGGGGCCTATGAAAAGGAAAGATCTAGAGGACTCAGAAATCATCTGGGGAGCCACCAGCTCCTGCTGCAGGCAGCTGTTCTGTGAATCAGCTTTGGACTTTAATCCCTTTCTCACTAAAAGCCTCTGTTCCCTCCTGGTTTTTAATAAGACCAGAGGGCTGTGAGGGCATCTCCACAGCAGCAGCAGGAAGGGATGCTGCTGAATGGCACCCTGGGCAAAGGGCTGGACTCAGGAAACTTTGAAGTGAGAATTTAGCTGGTGCAGTGTTTAGAGACACTGTCTCTAACCCTCTGTTTTCTGCTAGAAACACATCTTTTTTCCCTGCCAGCAAGGAATCAATTAATTTAATTCCTAAGCAACATAATTTGTGATTAGAAACAGTCCCTGATGTGGGGATTTACAGCAAAGCCCGTGTCTAACTTTTTAGTGCTCCCAGCCTGTTGCATCTCTGGCTTTGGCTACACCTCCATTTGAAAGGAAGCAATACCTGTATAAAATTGCTAGAAGAGTGGGTGCACCACGAACTTGAGCGGACAATTGGAAGCTTTCCCACTTAGGAGACATTTTCCAGTAAATGTGGATGTTTCCCAAAAGCAGTGGGTGTGAGAGTGTGTGTGTTATGTGCTGCAATACCGCCTCCCTGTAGGCATTTTCATTATAAGTTTGGGAGAGAACTGCTGCATATTCCATCTTTGCCCTGTCTCATTGGTATTCATTCATTCTCTAGTGGGCTTAATGTTGCTGTCTGCACAGGGGAAAAAATTAAAATAATAAGACAAGGAAATAATAGAAGAAGGAGGTGATTCTTTATTAAACCTTTCTTGTGAGTGAAGACAAGGATTCATTCGTCCCAAGCCTTTGTTCTGGGAGCCCACAGCACAGCAGTTGTCAGAGCAGGTTGCAGGAACAAGGTATTCAAATGCCTCAGAATACATCTATAAATCATGTCACCACTTTTCTCTGCAGGAGCCAAAGGGTAGGAGGGAAGAGAGATGAGAACAGCGAACAGATCAAACAAGCAACCTTCGGAGGAGACATCAGCCCCACCATGATCCTTGGCGTGATGTGAGCATCTTTGAGGGTTCCTGTAGGTAGCTTTATTTATCTAAAATAGGATGGACCCTAACCAAATATTTATGTGCCTCTCCAGTGGCTTTCAAAATATTTAAAGTTCTTTGCTCATGTGGACTGAAAATATTCAAAGGAGCACAAGTCCTCTTGACTTGCAAGATGATATGAGGACCTATGTCACATGTCTGCTTTTAGAAATACTTCTTGCAGTACAGCCAAGGCAGGCTGATGGATATTGTCCAGCTGTCCTGGTAGGCAGAAGTTGTGCAACCCCTCCAGGGCAAAGGGCATTTGGACAATGAAAGGGAAATTCGGATATTCCTGCCTTGCCCAGCCCTGATTGCCTTAGGAAGGATGCAATGTCTGTACAGCTTTACCTGGAGGTCAAACAGGACCTGATCAGGCCAGGGTCTGTGGAGGGCAGTTCAGCTAAGCTGTCAGGTCTCACAAGCTGTGTATGAGAGTCCTGGGGCCACTCAGGGCTCCTCTGCCATAGGGCCAGGCAGTGAGGCTGCTCCCCAGCCCTGGTGCCCCCATGCCACACAGTCTGATGTGGGCACTGCTGACTATCTGTGGAGCTGCTCACCATGGGGGAGAGGCTGCTGTGCCCCCGTCTGACTCCTTGGGTCCACTGTCCCCTTCCACCCCTGCACATTGCCTGTCTTTCTGCTGTGATGTCTGCCAGATCTCACTCCATGTCTGGTCACCCCTTGTGGCCCAAGGTGTGCCACTGGCTGCCACTGCTGTCCCTTTGATCACTGCCCACCCCAAGAGGACCTTGCCCAATAGTGTGCTCAGAGCAGCATAACATTTTGGCTGTAGCTGCCAATAGTTTGCCTCCTTTGCAGGTCGGCAAATCCTTGCAGGTCTGCTGCTTTCACCTATGGACCGCAGTATTTGTGCAGAGAGGTTCATGGCAGGCTTTATGGGTCTGGTTTTAGGGGCTTTTAGGTGCTGTGCATCATTTGTGCCTTCACCTCAACTGTCTGTCTTTGTATAAATGCATGTCTGGGATGTGGAATGAAAAATTGTTGAAGCTCACATTAGCCACACCATCTCCTTAAGTGCCTTAAATACTCCAGCTCAAGCCTAACTTAGGAGAGCTTAAATTTGACCCTGCTTATATTTGCAGCCAGAAGGAGAGCAGATAACCCACTTTTATCCTATGAGCCATGCAGGAACAGGCAGATCAGAGGCTCAACCAGCCAAGTATAAAACTTTTCATGGCACTACCATGACTGCTGTCACGGTAGATGACACGAGGACTGAGCTTTGCAGAGACCAAACCCAGCAACTCTGTTTATCTTCTGTGAAAAACCAGAGTCCTACTGCTAACCTTAACCTTAACCTTAACCTTAACCTTAACCTTAACCTTAACCTTAACCTTAACCTTAACCTTAACCTTAACCTACCAAATTTTAAACTTTGGTTGGAAAGAAACCATATAAAGGTGGCAAATGCTTGCAGTTTTGTTGCAAACATCCTTTAATGATCTGCAGCATTCCAGATGTAGGTCATGTTTACTACATCAAATGCTAGCAAACAGCAACAATACAATTTCACAGAATAAAACACAAATTCTAAGCAGAAAAAATGCTGTCTTTTGAGCTTCTGCTTCTTTAAAGCATTTTTTAAGCCACAAACAAACAAAAAATTATGCTTTCCTATCTCATACCTCACCTCAAGATGACTGAAGCATTTATTGAGTCATAATATACTGTGTGGTTGTAGTAGCAAGCAAAGCAAGCTGTGCCACAGAAGAACTGTAATGCCAGAGGAAAGCAAAACAGCACCATTGAGCAGATGATTTCATGTTTGGAAGAACAACCCTCAAAATTCACACTTGGAGAACGTGGAGGCTGTGCGTGGTCCAGTGCAGTGCCAGGGCTAAGGGTAGGGTACAAGCCTTCAGCAGACAGCAAATCACCATTTTCTATATGAGCTGCCTCCACAGTGAGGTGGGGAAAGCCTTGAAGGCTCCTGCCCTGGCCAGCCTGGGCACGTGGCTGTGTGTTTCATCCTGCCTGGCATTCAAGTGGTGGGTGCCAGCAGGAAAATGTGTAAGGGCATTAAGCCAGCTTCCTGAGAACATGCCACTGCTTCACCCTGCAGCCAACTACAGCAATCACCCTCAGTGCAACAAACCCAGCTTTGCCTCTGCAGGTACATCCCTCATGTGCTCCAGGGTGCAGGACTTTGCCTCTGCAACCTGCTGGAATTGGTGTGCCAGCATAACTGGGAGATACTCAGACACAGGATGGCTTCAGGCAGTGGAAATGATGGGAAAGAAGAAGGAGAAAAATCTTCTGAGGGGAAACATCTGTTCTCTTTACCATTAGCTACAAGTGGTACCTTTTTAATTACTGAGATGCTGGAGCCAGCAGAGGTTGTGAATGGACTTGGTAATTATTTAGAAGAGCCCCAATTGCTGGCAAGGATTCCCATGTAGTCATTTTCTAAGTGGATAGAGGGAGAAATAAATTCTTCAAGTATTTATTATTATTACAGCCTGTCAATTATGAAGATTTATTCATTCCTGCTGAGCTACCTTGAGACTTGGCTTTATCACTTCACTGCTGCTGCCACAACACTATTATATATGTGAAAATGTGAAGGTGAGGCATGCTTTTTGAAGTTAGACACAATTCATCTTCCTGAGTTTTGACAGCTCCCCACCATGTACAGGATAACACTGTCTAACACACCGACCATGGAATTGCAGCCTGCTTTTCTCAGGTTTGATTCAGCACAGCTTCTTAGCTCACACACTGTAACATCTTAAAGCAAGTTGAAAGTGCAATGAGGCCCAGACTTCAGTGTTTTCCACAACTATCCAAACAGCTGTATAAAACACCCTGGTCCATTGGGCTCATGTGCTGCATATTTAAGGCCATTGGAATTTGGATTCCAGTTGGTAAATTCCCCTTCTTTCAGGTGAGTCAGGTCCTGAATTTAGTCCAGGTTGACCAAGGTCTTAGGAAAGGTGGGGATATTGGTGTCTTATTCTGTGTAACTCATTTAAGCCTGTTCATGGATGCAATAGAGGCTCAGCACATTGTTTTCTGGTCCAAGAAGGAAGTGGTTTATGATGCCATTCCCCTTGGGATTTGTGTCCTTTCCTTTCCCCTTCCTTTCCCTTTCCCTTTCCCTTTCCCTTTCCCTTTCCCTTTCCCTTTCCCTTTCCCTTTCCCTTTCCCTTTCCCTTTCCCTTTCCCGTTCCCTTTCCTTTTCCCTTTCTCACTTTCTTTTTTTTTTTTTTTTTTTTAAATTTATTTTAAAAGACAGCAGCAGCCTTTTATGGTTATGTTGAGTGAGGGGCAGGTTTATTGGGGCAGAATTAAGGACATAAGAGAATGGGAGCCCCCTTATTCAGACCTCAGTTGGAGAGGCTATGCCCCAGGAAAACCTTCCCTATCTCTTCCTTCCCTGTTCCCTGTCTGTCTCACAGCTGCCTGTCACACTGCCCCCCAGGGTGCACGCTCTCTGGTTGGTAGGTGACTCCAAAATTTGCTGTCACAGGCTTTATTTTGGGAACTATCTGAAAGGCATGGTCTGTCTGTGAGGATTTGAAGCCCTGCTGCCTTTTGTGCTGTAGCCAGAATACAGAGGGTGCCAAGAGTGAGCCTTGAATGGCTGGGACCCCTCCAGTCCCACCCCAAATCGGGGTTCAAGGTCCTGGACAGGAGACTTACCATGAAAATGCTCTTTGCAGTCTCATCCCAAGCAACTGCGACAATCTGGGGCCATCTGCAGATTTGCCACCTCACTGCTCACCTCTTTTCCAGATCATTAAGGCGTGCATTAAACACCACCGGCCTTGGGAAGGAATTTGCGAGTCACTCCTGCGAGCTAGCTGGGAAAATGATCCCAGCTCCTTCTTTTCAGCCTCCATCTCTGTTTTTGCTGTGCTTTCCCTTGCATGGTGGGGCGATTTCCCAGTCATGGTTATGCAAGGTGTGTTAGTCAGGATCCATCACAGAATCAGGAATTTCTACATGGGCCTTTGGGAAGGAGCAGGTGCTGCTGCTGTGCTTGCCAGCTTCCCAGCTGTGCTGCAAGGTCTTTGCTGCCTGTGTCAAGGTTGTGCCATGCAATTCTTCCAGAGGCATGGGAGAGGCATTTGGGGAAGTCTCTTTTGTTGTTGCTGGTCTGCTCTGCGGCTTTTTGCAGGAAGTTGTGCTGCACCTGCAAGCTGGGATAGACAGAACCTGGAAAGAAAAGATATAAACAGCAAAACCAGAGCCACTGCCAGGCGAGGCAATTAGTTTTGTTTATAAAAACATGTATCCCTGCTGTAGTGTTTGCTTCCCTGGTGCATGTCCATTTTTCTTCTTCCTCTCTTTTTCTCATAACATTGTGGGGCCATGAGTTTCCCAGTGTTTTCCTCTGGCTGCTCCCCAGCCCTGCTGCTGAGTCAAGCACAATGCCCTCCTGCAGCAGCCCCAGGGTGATAGCAGAGGCAAATGTGCCATGGGGATCTGCACTCTGAACCCCATGCTTCCCCTCACCTGCCAGTTTTGGGGAGCTGCTCCTGAGCTCGTTGTGAGGGACAGGTAGCTCATTAAACTGCTTGCTGTGCTCTGCAGCATTTCCACTTGGCAAGGTCATCACTGCCACCTTGGGCCATTCCTCCCACCAGTGGGAAACCTTCCTGTGTGCTAAACCATGCTTGCTGAAAATAAACCAGAGACAGAGCCCTGAGGAGGTAAAACAGCCTGGAGCCAGCCTCAGATTATATCTTCCCTGTCCACCAACTATTTTAAAGAGTCACACAACACCAGTCAGATGGTTTGTACCTTACTTAACACATGGGATGGATGGCAACCACATCCTTTGCTGCCTTCTCTGGTTGCCAGTGCAGAGACCTCCATGGTTGGCTGAAGCATCATCCCAGATCTCAGCCATGAGCCTGGACATGGGCAAAGCACAATGCTTTCTTCTCAGCATCCAGCTACTCAGAGGAGCCAGCATTAGGGGGGAGAGTGGGCAAAAAACCCTGTCACCACCAGTAGAATCTCTTGGATGGTGGGAGTGCAGAGCCCTGGCTGCAGGTCTCTGCTGGACAGAGGGATGTTTGCAGCCCTGGGGTGTCAAGGTTCAGAGGACTCTCCAGCCCAGCTGGGCTCTATTTTTTTTTGGATGCATTGAATGGAAAATATTAGTCTGTAGACAAAACACGCTGTGAGGAGGAGCACAGGGCAGTGTGCCCACTGCAGGAGCTGGGGCTGGAGCAACAAGCTCCCCACATGGCCAAGCTATGCCAGCTATGGGCTGCTGGGGAGCAATGCTGGCACCATCCTCAACCATCCCATGCTAGGAATAGCTTTTACTGCTGCAAGTCACCTGGGCACACTCCATGGAAAATTTGAAGGTAAAAAGTCCTCTTTGCCTTCCCACAGCCTGCTGAGGATGTTGGGGAAGGGTTCAGTGTTCATCTGCCTGTGTGTCCAGTGTGTCCAGTGAGGAGGTGGCCAGCAGTTGGCCTCCTGGTCTAAAAATGATTCTCTTTTATAACAAACATCCCACTGGTCTTTGGCAGGTAGTAACCACGAAGCAGGAGTCTAACACACAAGCAGGGCAGGGTTCATCTCCCCATGTGATAAATATAGAGCTGGTACCTGCATCACACTGGAGATGACAACCTAGAGCAGCCCCACAGACACATATAGGGGGAAATCCCGACTCTGGGCATGCACCTCAGGTCAATTTTCCATAGTGTTTTTTTTTCTCCTACTTTAAATAAACCCAGAATTCATTAATTCAGAGCCTCTGTTTTTCTGTACCATCTGTTTGTGGGCCAGCATAGCTGAGAGTACCTGGAGTCAGCTCTGCTGCCACCTGCTCCCGCTGGGTTTTCCTCCTCTAGCAAAGTTTTAACCTTTGGTTTGCAGCCTGCTCAAATGTGGTTCATCATTAATTGGCTGGAAAATGCAATGGACTTCTGGGGCTCCTCCCTCCCACCTGTCTCCTTGCACGACCCAGCCTGGCCAAGCAGGACAGGCAAAGCCTGTCTCTGAGCTCAGCCAACAAGGATTGCAAAGGAGGGACACACTGCATGGCATCCCACAGCTCCTGTGTCCAATGTCCTCTGCAAATCCCCATCTGGATGCCAGGACTGATGGATGGTCCTCAGGAGGAGGCACTGCTTTAGGCACAGCCCTGTTTCTACCTTGCAGGGTGGCACAGCCTTCCCAATGCTCTGGTTTTACAAAGCCCTGTCTTGCTCCCTTCCTGACCCATCCATGTTGAGGCCAGAGGGGACCATCTCCATAATCTGGTTTTATCTGCTCACAACTCAGCTGTAATTTCTGCACTGAGATCACAAGCACTGCCAGAGGTAGCACCTGGCTTTTCAGAGGTCCTGATTCAGAGACTTTGAACATCATTACAAAATTCTTTGGAATATCTTCAAAAGGCTATTAATACTCCTTGTGACTTATTCAGGTGGGAAACAGCTTTCTGTCCACCCACCCTGACACAGAAGGCATGGCAGGCTGCTTGTACAGCCCTGGTGGATACATGGCAGCCCCCATGACAGGCTACACACCTCAACACAGCACTAGTGTGGAACACAGGGAAAACAGCACCTGGCCCCCAGAAGATGAGGGCAGGATGTTTCCATCCTGGTCTCTTTGGGAAGGGGAAAAGCAGCATCTCACCATCTGAAATCACAGCCCAGCTGGTGGGGCTGCCAGGCAGGTACTGGTGGTACTGTGCTCCAAGGCTCCCTCCCCAAATCTGGGGCCAAGTCCCTGTAATGTGGGGTGCCTGCACAGCCAACACCCTGCTGCTGGTGCCACAGCCCTGCTGGGGGTCCAGGGGCTGGGGCAAACCCTCTGCAGCTCTCCTCTCTGGCCATCCAAAACAAACTCAAAACCAAAGCTTTCCAGCTGACCTTCTTTTTGTAGTCATGGAGAGAACTTCTGGGTACAAAAAAACAATCCCAAAGACCTAAAAATAACCCTGGACTTCTTCAACAGGGCAGTTATATTTTGAGATATGTAGAATATTATTGAACACTGAGACCTCCTGCTAAAACTGTGGAGGAGATGAAAGCCCCTAAACTCCTGTTCTCTTGTCACCTGAGCTGACCTTCAGGCCTGGGAGTGCTTTTATTCAAGCACATTCCAGGACTCAGGCAGTGGGCTTATGCTTCATGTCCTGCCTGACTGGGACAAGGACATGCATTTGTCATTGATATTCTCTGCTCCTTCTGCATCAGAGAGCTCTGCTTTGTTTCTCTTCCCAAAACAAGCAACGTTTAAACAAGCAATGGGCATATTATTTTATTGAAATGATAAAATAAATAAATTAAAGGACCTTTTTGTTTTATAAACCTGAAGGTTCTGGATTAGGCCCTCTGACAGCATCCCTTCAGCACAAAGCTAGAAGAAACATGACAATGAGATATATTAGCAGCTTGAACACTCTGCTCAGTTTTAAGCTATGTATTATTGCAGGTCTGAAATGTTATTTCTGCTGGATATACAAAACCTTGCTCTTCTTACAGATTTACTTCTTCACTTCTCTCAAGCTTGTCTCCAACAGCAGGTTTTTGTGTTTTGTCTCCAGAGTCCAGAGCTCACTCATCTCACCAGGGCTGATATTGCCATGCTTTGCTCAGCTGAGTGCACTCAATGTTTTTGCCAGTTGTCTGCTGCTGCTCCAACCCTGTCTCAAATGCCCATTTCAGGAAGAGAAACTTGCTTGCCTGGGCTGCAGCAAAAAGAAAAGGTTGTTCTGAACTGGGGAAATGAATAACCATCCCTTCTTTATGCTAGTAACTTTAAAAGGCATTAAAATAGAAGGTTTTCAGGGCAGAAAAAGTCCCCATCACCAGGCTGCAGATGCTGCAGAAGCAGGTTTCATTATGAGCAAAGGATGTCTGGAAACAGATATTCCTTTTAACAAATACTCCAGTCACTATCTTGAAAAAAATCAGGTCTGTCACCTGCTCTGCTCACCTGTGAATGTGCATTGCCTCCAAATTTAGAGTTTCTTAGATCATTATGTTGTCCACAGTGGGGTTGCTGCCTGCAGAGAGCTGCACATCCCTGACCCCTGCACACATACACACGCACACACACACAGACACACATGCCAACAGCTATCTTTATGGCCACAAAATCCCATGAAAACAGATGGTGCTGTAGTAAAACTATGATAAACAGAGTGATTTACATACACAGGCAACTCCAGCTCTCATTAAGAATAAATTAAATAAAGAGACCCAAGATGCAAGCAGCTCACCAGCTCCAGGCACTCCCAGCACTGCTGATGCCTGAGTCTGGGATGCTGCTGCAGTCCCATGTAATGCTGGAGCCTGGGAACTCCAGATTTGCATTCCATATCTAATTTGAGATGGCGTGTGCATCGAGAGCTTCAGTCTGAGCCCACCTCCAACAGGAACTGAAGGAAAAGATGCTTTATTTAGATCTTAAGACTTTAAAGCAGAAGCTGAGACCTTTGGTGCAGGTGTTCCTCCCTTCAAAGCTGAAGCCCAGCATCTCTTGACATGCTTCAAGCACAACTGCTTTGCCAGCCCCAAGCCTCCCATGGGCTCAGTGAAGTTGGTAAGGACAAATCTGCCCCCTTTCACCTTCCCTTTGGCCACGGCCTCTGGGCAGGACTAGCCCAGTTATCCAGGATGGGTTGGCCAGTGATGAGCCCAGCATTCCCAGCCCTTCTCTGGGGAGGTCCCAAGGGGTCAAGGGCAAGTGTGACAGCAGGGATAGTGTGACCACACAGGAGCACACCTCAGCCCACCTCCCCTGCCGATTGGGGAGGGAAGAATAAGCATCCTTTGGGCCTTCTCTGCTTGCTGGGAATACACATGGCCCCTCCAGTAGCTCCCACTGCCGCTGGCTCTGCCAGCCTGGACACAGAGCCAGCACTCAGAGCAGACAGCTGAGCCCTGGGCAAGGGCTGTGCAGTGCAGCACCTTTGCCTTTCCAGAGGGACTTTGAAAAGGTAGGCTTGGCCAGCCCTTGGCCAGACACAGCTGCTGTACCTGGAAAGATAAAAGGTAAAGCCCAGAGATCCACTGGTCTGTCTCTGCTCCTCAGGGCTCCCCGAGCTTTCCAAGGCAGTGTGCCTCTCCTCGTGACCCCTGATGTGTCCTGCAGGACTTGCTGTGAGAAAGAGGGGGAGGAAGGATGAAAATCCAAGATGAAGCACAATTAAAGCCACTGGGAACCTGATGAGCCAGCTGGTCCCCAAGCAAGCACCCTCAGGGACCTTCCCAAGGGAGCAGGCTCCAGGGGCTGCTGCAGGAAACTCTCTGGGCAGCCTCTTCCCACGCAGTACAGCCTGCCTTGTACAGCTTGCCTTTCCTAATGCTTTAATTTTCAGGATTTTCACCTGAGTGGTTGAGTTTTTGTTCACAGTGTGTTCCCATATGGTTTAATTTGCACCTCTAAAATTAAAACAAGATTCCTTGCTGTTATGGGGCAGCAGGTCTGAAAACCAAGCCACAAATTTTTCTGTTTTTCTGTCCCAGTGAGCTTAGTCAAGCTCAGGGTTCTTTGTAGCCCCGGTGTCCCTTAGCCCAGAGCTAAAGGAATGGGGAGCTGTGGCAATGCCAGAAAATTTTCATTAAAGACTTTTTATGTGTCATCAAGCTGCACAAGTAAATGGCATTGAAAGGTTCCAGATGAGGAACTCCAAAATTTGCATTTAATTTGGTGTGTGGTTGGGTTTTTTAAAATCCACCATTAATCACTGCTCATGATATTCACAAGGAGCAAAGTATTTCTTTACAAAAGTGAGGCTACTGTACTCCTGAAAGGGGAAAAAGGGGGCAGTCCTGGGCAGCCAGCTTCTGCCAGTTCCTGCCAGCCCCTGCCCAACAGCCAGAGGAGATGTCTAGGGAGAGTGTGAGGAAAGCACAAACCATACAATGAATCTGTCCCACGGAAATGACATCCTTGAGTTTAGTAGCCCCAGAAGGATTTTAGTTACTTAGGTTTGTATAACTGCTTTCAGACCTCTGACAAAGCTCCCAGCACCTACAAATCCTGTGCCAACAACCTCAAATGGCAGTGAGGTGCTGATCACTGTTTCCTCACACTTCTTTTCAATGTGCTGCCTAATCAATCTACATTAGGATTTCAAGCCTGATGAAAAGGAATCAAAGTTTCTTTCTGTTTCCCTTTCTTTAATGGACCTCTCTGCTCACCCTTTCCTTGTAGCCATCTCACTTCTTGTCTGTCCAGCCCATCCTCCCACAGAAGCTGTTCCTTGTTTCTGTCTACCTTTTTTCCCCCCAGCAGTGCAGCATTAGCTGTGTTGATCTACCTGAGGCATCTCACAATGAATCAAAGGAGGCACAGGTAGAAGAGCTGCATCATTGGGATGATCTGTCAGGTCATCATGTCATGCACAGCGTTGCCTTTTTCATGGAAAATTTCACTTTTGTCCCATGGATCATGCTCAGCCATGGGGATAATGCTGCTGAACATGACTGTGGGTACACTGGCAGCTCCAGCTGTTTGAGTTCAGCTCCTGGGGTGACTGAACGATGGCAGAGATCACTCGGTCCATCCTGGAAAGTAGCACAAGTGAAGTAGGAAGAGCATGACTGCCTCAGTTTCTCAGTCTTTGCCTCAGAGTACCCAGAAAGCAAACACAGAGCCCACACCAGAGGGAAGCTCAGGAACAACCACTGAGGAAATGTCTTACTTCACATCCTGAGCTAAAAATGCCTCTCTCAGGCAGATAAAACAGCCTGGAGGGGGTGGATGCACCTCTTTCCTCTCAGGAGGAGCAGAGGGAGAATTCTCCTCTGGGCAACCCCTTCCCTTTTGCCTTGCTGCTCCTGAGCTCACAAGCATCTTACAATTTCCTTTAATTACTGCTTTTACCTCCTGCCTTTAAAATACCCACCCCCCAGCTTGAGTGAGGAATGATATTTTACCATCATTAAACCAGGCAGGCTGGCAGTATCCCATATGTTTTCCTATCTGCCTGGCTTTAAATGTGGACCAGCTGTGAGGTGCATTGAGGACCAAACCCATTCACAATCTATCCAATATCCCTCTATGTCTACCAGTGTTAGGGACCAACCTTGTTCAGTTTTCTCTGCTGTAGGTTGTGTTCCAGTCCTGACAATGTCCCACCTCTCATGATTTCGTGCCCTTCCTGGCTGTTCACTTGATGGGGAGCTGCACAAAACCAGCACAAAAGGCTATGGCAAAATTTGCACTGACATTTGCTGGCATTATTCTTGTTTTCTGGCAACTTGAATGTGGAATGTGTCTGATATTTATCAGAGAAAAAAATGTCACATCCTTTCTCTTCCTCCTGATCTGTATTAAAAAATAGAAAGGCAGTCTGGAAGCTTTCAAAGGCCCATGTTCTTCCACCAAAGACAGCCACAGATGCCTAAATGCTTAAGCACAGATGCACAGCATGCACCCCAAGGAGATTACCCTTCAGGAGATCCTTCCCCATGCTGGATTACTTCTAAATGATGCAATGTGATTCTAGTTTTTGCCACCTCACTCTTGATGTTCTGGGAATTGGCTGGCCATGTTTGTACCACCATGGGCCTTTTACAGCCCCATAATCCCCTATGGGAAAACAACAGGAGTGAAGGGCTGAGTGCTCCCCTGTCCTTGGTCACTCCTGCCTGCTGGTGTTCTCCCGTCATGAAAAATATCATTAAATATTAAATAAAAATAAATATATGAAAAATAACATGAGCAACATCTTCTTGGGTGGAAAAACCCAGCCTGAACACTTGCCTCTCTTTTTGTGTTAGGTGTCTTTTCCCCTTTTAGCTCAATTTGTGTCTTTGGTGGAAAGGCCTATGGACAGGACCAGTGTGAACCACAGCCATGGTTTCTGTGCTTCCAGATATGTGTGTGGATGTACAGCTGTGAGCCTGTGTGCTTCAGTGTGCAAATACACACATATGCCAATATGTGAGCTGATCAGAGTATTGCCCCTCCATGTTTATCATTTATTATAATGCATGGCATTAAAAAAGATAGCACAGCAGATCTAATACGTAATGCAAATGCCATATGCAAATAATTCACTTAATGTCACAGTGAGAGCAACAGAAGACAAGGAGTCTGACTCTGAGCAGGTCTGTGGGGTTTACACCTTACATTACACCTCACTCATTTGCTGGGAAGGCACGAGGAGAATAGCTGTCAGTAACACTTTGTGTGGCAGTGGATGCACCGTGCAGAACTGTGAGCAGGCTGATGCAGTACCTGTTATTGCCCAGATTAAGGATGGCAGGCAATTTACTTGCTAAAGCCCAACAGCAAATAATCTTTTCCCTGTGAAATAAATTTAGGCAGCTTGAGGTGGGGCCAGAAAGCAATTAAGTATATTATTAAAGCAGGGCAGGAGATTGTAATCATACATATGTATATTACATACTTACATATAGAGAAAGGCAAATAAGTCTGCAGCCACCTTTGGAACCAATATATTCAAGTTTGAAATGCAATAAGGCTGGAAATTAAGTGCTTATCTCCCTCTGTTAATATGTAATCTTCCTCTTTAATCAGCTGCATTAATTATTCCATCACACTGAGTTTTTACATTTCAGAAAAGCAGAAAAGTTAATTTTGTTGTGGTTCGTGGCTTTTGAGAATTACCTGGGGCAGGGCAGAGCAGGGTGAAGACAGGCTGGCTGCTGAGTGCTTCCTCCCCTTGCTAGCAGGGTGCTCACTCCAGCCCCAGGCTGAGCCCTCCCGCCCGCTGGGTTCCCGCAGCATCTGGGGGCAGAGGGACACTGCTCTGGATGGCGTCTGTCGTCAGGGAGACAAAGCATCCAGATTATCAGGCCCAGGATAATATGATAGACAATCAGTGAAACACATGCGGCTTTGAAGAAAAAGTAATCAGAAGTCTTCCATGGTAAGACAGGGATTTTGCCTCCCTTGCTTAAGAGGTCTCATTTACCCAGTGCAAATAGAAAACAGGGTTTGCTTTGTGGCTGTAACGAAGATGCAGACTGAGATCTGATAGTTACATACAGAATGTTAATAAATACATGATGGGAGAATATTTTTCTCAGTCATAAGGGCACAAAAACATCCTGATTAAGTCTGCTCCATTTACACCATCTGATTGCAAAAGGTGATCCCTGCTCACTGAGGACGTGGCAGTCAAGGGCACAAACCACAAGGTGAGGAAAAAGTCATCAGGACTTAGGGCAAGGGGTGCCACATCTGCTCCAGGGTGCGCCTCAAAATCTTCCAACTCCACTTCCAGAGGGGCAGAATGAGCCTGCTACCCTTTGGCTAAGGAGGGTAAAACAGGGATACCCAAGGCAGTATTTCCCTCGTGGAACAGCTGATATGGCTGAGGGCAGACTGAGATCTCTTCATGCTCTGAGACACCAGCACCTCCACTGAGCCCAAACTGCTGCTGCCATCTCAGGCAACACCGAGCCTCCACTGCCAGACTTAGATTTATAAACTGCTGCAGCTGTAATTAAAAAGTGGATTTCTTTCTTCTGGGATTGTAAAAAGCAGTTCTACAAACTGAGGTCAACACAGGAAAACCAAGTCACTCTCTTTAACCACTTCCCCTTTAGACAGAAAGATTGATACAATGAGCGCACACCCATGTACTGATTTTGATAAAATTACAATTTTCTTTGTTTAAGCAAAGTGTGCTGATATTATTAAAACATCCCAGATCCAAACCTTTCAGTTAACCCAAAAATCAGCTGAAAAGTAAATTTTAATCTCAGGGCATATTTTAAAATTTGTCATTTACTTTGGGATCAGGAATGGAATAAAATAAGGAAATTGCAGGAACAGAAATTATCCTGGTAATTTTTGTATTAACTGATACGACTCTGTCATTAACTGCTTCTGGGTTTTATTGCAGGACAGGGTTAAATTCAAACTAATGAAGTGAGGCCAATATACAGGCCAAATAACGCAACAGCTGGCACAGTGCTCCAAGAACTAAAGGAGGTCACAAAAACGATGCCAGCTCACAGTGGTTTACATAAAATGTACTTTGTCAAACTAACCCACCGCCTTTGATGGGATGATAAATTTTGCTGAAAGAGATAAAATGCCTTGGACTTGGTACTGCGTGACATTGGCTTGGAAACTGGGATGGCACGAAATCGATGTGTCAATATTAAATGAAATTAAGCAACTACAGGCTGCTTAATGTCCACATCACAAAGTAAATTGTAAATAAGAATTACCTTGTGTGCATTGTGTGCAGGCCACTTTGGGGATCATGTGTTTTGTGTCCATTACAACTAATATTTTTATAACTACTTAGAAGAAAAAACTTCACCCCCACTGATGATGCTTGTGGGTGACACAGACCTTGGGGGATAACAGCAATACCAAAGAAAGGATAGCAAGATCAGCATCACCTGCACGTGAGCAAAAAACACTCAGCTGAGCAGAGACAAACTTAAATCCCTAAATCTGAGGGCCAGAAGATGTTGATGAGGCATGTGATCCATGCCCACATCCAGCTTGTGAGGTGATCTTGTCCAGTAAGAGCCCTATTACAATTTAATTTCCTAGAAGATCTTCATATCTTCTAGGATCTGCCTGTAGTAGAGCCCCACAGGCATGTGCACCAGCTAGTCTTGACCACCTCAACATTTGGATGCCTCCTGAGTTCCTCCTCCTGGTTTTAGTCACTGCCCTCCCTACAGGGGCAGGACTGCAATTATATTCCACCTGGACTCACGGCCTCCCAGCATTTCAGCCTGCCCTTTGGGGACAAGGGACATTGTCCCTTGCTTGGCTCATCCCTGGGGGCCTCTGGACTGCTGCTGACCTGGGATCTCCAGAGGACTTGTTTACAGGCTCAAAACATCCTTCTTTCAAACATGACAAACAAATCTTTGCCTTAATAGCCTCACATTCTGTGCCATCTTTTATGTCCTCTCAGGATGTTATATGCCACATAAAACATGAGAGGTCATTAAAGTCAAAGTGAGAAACTAATTAGCCCATATTTACACTGAGGGATGCAAATAAATTATGTTACTCAAGTATCAGGCATGCTTTTTTAAATATTGGCTAATATTCTAGCAGAATCCTCAGGTTATAGAGGTCACAGAAGATGCTTAGTTTACAACAAGCACCCAAATATATGACTACACAGGGGTAACACCGACACCAGATGAGAGATTTCCCTAATACCACCTGCAAAGCTGCACTGAAGGCATTGTTACAGGGGCTCTCACAGCTGCTGCCTCTCACAGGGGAAACAAAGAGCTGTGGACCCTTCCCCATGAGACCATCAGCTCTGGCCCCAGGGGCTACAAGATGCTAACATATGTTCCAACCAAAATATATCTCCCATATCCTCAAGGGAGACAATTGCCAAAGCAGAGGAAGGATATTTAATCTGCTGTCCAGTAAAGGCTGAGTGCCTGCTGCTTCCCTCTGTTTGCTGCTTTTATTGGGATCTCTGCTGTGCTCAGCTCCTATTTTCATGAAACTCATAGAAACTTAATATCTTGGCACCTTTGTTCCTCTGTCAGATTTGTCTGAGGGCAGCCAGTGATTCCAGTGTAATAGCAAGGGATGCAAAGGGACCAAGCAAGTGATTGCATAGCTGTATTTCCTTACAAAGTAGGCTAAAAATAACAGTGACCTTTACGAGCTCCATTTTTCCATGGTTTGGAGCAGAGTTGTGAAATTTGGCAGGTGCAAGAGACCTTTGGGGTGTGCCTTCTGCTGTTCCTGTGAAAATCTTCTCAAATTTGGGCTAGGTATAAGCCTTTTGAAAACAAGACCATATGTTAAGGATACAGTTCAGAGGCATGTAAGAAGCAATTCAGAGGAATTCCCTGAAAATTCCACCCTCCCCAAGTCTCATGACACTTCCCTACTCTGTGCCTCTGGGGTCTCCACCTGGATATCCCCCGGACCCAGTATGAATACTGGGGTTGAAAGCAGGAGCACAGTTCCTTGAGAACTCCCTGTTCTCACCCTGCTAACAAACACAGGTTAAAAGGATGCTCAGAGAAACCACATGAAGGGACAAGGACATGGAGCAGGTGGTGGATCAAGGTGGTCCCAAGTCATCACATGCTGCAAAAGACAGCCTCCCAAACCCTATTCCTGCTTGGAGAAGGAGGACTTGCCACTGAGGCTGCTTTCAGATAAAAGCTGTGTATAAGCTGAGGTATTAATCTCTGGCATGCACGTATGTGAGTAAAATAATCCCATTTACGTGGTGTTGTCACGCACACGGCCATGTGGAGGGAAGGTCTCACTCAGATCTGACTGTGCAGCCACAATGAGGAAGAGAATGTTTAGCTTCATAAGAGATTAGTCATTTGCTTGTAGTTTAAATAAGCCTCTGAGAAACTGTTGTCTTGACCCTGTTTTCTGGCTGGACTGGTAAGAGTGGCTTTAAGCCGTGTCCATGGACTATCTGCCTCACTGAACCGGAGGGGCGAGCAGTGGCCGAAGGTGGTTTGGTGACTCTGTCTGAGTGAAGGACGCTTCCACAGACAGCAAACAACTGCTCTTTTTACTCCTAATTTACACAAACTTGCTTTAGGGGAAGGCAGTTTTGAAGCAGAGGATGAGCTTTGAGGTCCTTCATCCCTACAGGCTCCAGCCTGTTTTTTCCCCTGGCACTGCATGGCCCTGCTCTGACCTGTGCAGGACACACTGGGAGCTGGGATGAGGCAGATAGTGCATGGAAGAAGAGTCACCAAAGCAGCCAGGGAGATCAGTCCATCTGGAGCAGATTGATATGGGCACACCTGATTCCCTAGGGGAGCCAGGAAAGCTTGTCACAGCCACCAGCAGGAGTGACTATGGAGGTTGCAGGTGGCAGGAACACAGTGATGGAGGGAAAATTAATGAGGAATTGAATGAGAATTGGGATTGCTTGGGCAGAAAAGAATGAAATTGAACTGAAAGGTAAGGGAGAGACAAGATAGGAAAATGAAAAATACTATATTCAGTAGTGGCTATCAAACAGGATTTCTATCCTATGCACCCATGATGGCAAGAATCCCACAGAAAAAAAATAGATTTTTATTAACATGCACTCAGTTACATTAGTAATTGAAGTCTGTGTATTGTAGGGACTGTTTAATTAGAATTGCACTACCTGTGTCCTTTTTAACAGCTCCTAATTTCTGAGGGGTTAACTTTGTGATGTTGTTCTGCCCCTGCCATTTTCTTGACTGAATTCTAATCCTTCAAGAACAGTGCAGTGCCAGCTGATGCCTACTGGAGATGTCTACACACAAACCAGTACAGAAATCACAAAGGTAGGGAGAGCTGGAGCAAGCATTTAAAGGAGGCATTAGCAAAAGGGGTGGCTGTCCTTGTGCAATTTCTTCACTGCATTCCCCATGCTGCTGTCCTGAAAAATGCCCACTTGTGGACAAAATACTGCTTAGGTCTGGAGTGACTCCAGGGAGGGGAATCATGAGCTGCATGTTTTGCCAGCATTACTGGCAGTGGGTTAAGGATCTGCCTTTGCACATTGCCTGGTCAAGCTTGGGAGTACCCTGGCATGGGGAAACAAGAGGCTTGTGACACCCTCAGCCCCACCATTGATGCCACCAGAGCACCAGCTGTTAGCAGGATCAGAGCTGACTATCCTTAGAGAGACTTTGCTTTTCAGGTTAAGGCTGGCCTTGTGGTGCAGGCAGGTGCCTGCAGTTGGGTGTTTGAGCCCTGGCTGTAATGTGGGCGTAGTACAAGCCTGGCAGATCCCACACAGTGTCTCTCTTCATCACATGGTATGTCTTGGTGCTGTGGTCCTGCTGAGGTGATGGCTTGGGATGAGGACCCCATGCAGAGCCCCATGGGGACAACCCCCAGCTCAGTGCATGGAGCCATGGCACTGTCATGCATCAAGACACCCCTCTCTCCACGCCCCATTGCAGACTGCAGCCTGCATCCAACAAAAAGGCTGTTCCATAAGGGTCTCTCCACCCTATTTGTGATAATCCAAAACCCTTTTCCTCTTATTCATGGTTGTATAACAGCCCTAGTGGCAAATGCATCAGCTGCTTATTCGAGAAAGAAATCCTGGCAAGGCTGAATGCAAATTTATGTAAGCCAAATGGCACACCAGTTTTCCAGAGAACACTGGCAGAGCCCCACTGATATTCGGAAATATCTATTCTTTTAATAGCTGATGGACAGGTTCATTAGGTGCCTATTTTTAACAAGATGAAATAGATTTTGAATAACTGAAGTGACCAGCATGTCAGTCCTGAGCAGACAAAACTTGGATGCAGTTGCTGGGGATTTTTCCCATGTCAAAATGTGGCAAAGGCTGCAATAATTGACTTCTGTGATGCTGAGGACCCCCAGTTTTTTGGCACTTTGCTTTCTTCCTGGTGATGAGTGAGGAATTGCCCACTGATCACAAAAAAATACAAAACAGTTACATTTTCCCCAAACTCAGCTAAACTCCCTTTTCACCTACCCTCCTTAATTTGAAAAAAAAAAAATTTTGAGGTGGCTCAGACGAGAGTCCTGCTGCCACCTCAGCACAGTTCAACACCCTTTTTTTGAGAAAAGGCTGTAAATATTTCATGGTTGATTGTCAGCAAAATTTACCTGGGCAGGTGTTACCACTGAGAACAGTATATTGTGTATATATATACCAAATTGATTTTGGTTAGGAGTCCAATGAATTTTTAAGCAGATGGCAAACTGGGCAGTATAATAGGAGGAAAAACAAGCAGATACAACTCTAATCTTGTTATATAGGTTATATCTACTGGAGACCATATGTGTCTCTGGGTCTTGGATGTCCCCTTGAATTCAGAATGTCAAGGGCAGAACCATCAAAGTCTGGTGCTCTGAAGCCAGGGGCTTATAATATTATGGTAGACACAGTTTCAGATGCTTTCCATATTATTGCCAGTATGAACTGGGCCAAGCAGACCTGGGGAGATGCTACATACATTTTGCTGAGTTCTTCAATGAGAATAAGGTTGGATATCAATCACCATCCCTTCTGACCACGTGCTGTGCCAAACAAACCTTTCCAATGTCTAATGATTTGCAGTCCAAGGACCAGGCTTGTATTTTAACAGATGTAGACTTGCCTCCTTCACCAATCCCTTTATAGGAAGGGTTCATTGGAAGGTTAATAGGATGCTGAGAAGACAGACTGATTAAAATTAAATTAATCCAAATTAAATTAGGGGAAAGTCAAGTAACCCAGTCAGCTCATAAGAATTCATGGGAAAAGTATTAAAAAGAAGCAGTTCAGAAGGAGGAAACCAAGAATCTGGACCTAAGAGTGCTCTTTCCTCAGCATCACCCAGATGGATTAGGTTGAGGAGTTTGTATGGCTTGTAAAACCAGTCCCAGGAGCAGCCAGGAACACGCTGTGCTTGCTCATCAGCCCTGCAGCACACCCAGCTGGCTCTGGGACAGCCTGTGGACTCCCCAGGGGACAGTGTGGCTGGGAGCACCTGCTGGTGGGACCTGTCCCACGCCCTGCAGGGGGCCACAGGCTCTGCCCTGCAGCATCCCTTCCCTTCCCTTCCCTTCCCTTCCCTTCCCTTCCCTTCCCTTCCCTTCCCTTCCCTTCCCTTCCCTTCCCTTCCCTTCCCTTCCCTTCCCTTCCCTTCCCTTCCTCCCTTCCCTCCCTTCCCTTCCCTTCCCTTCCCTTCCCTTCCCTTCCCTTCCTTCCCTTCCCTTCCCTTCCCTTCCTTCCCTTCCCTTCCCTTCCCTTCCCTTCCCTTCCCTTCCCTTCCCTTCCCTTCCCTTCCCTTCCCTTCCCTTCCCTTCCCTTCCTTCCCCTCCAGGAATTCAGATGGTTATCTGCTTTCATGTGCAACAAGGCAAGCTTCCTTTTCCCATCATGTGAAGTTAGGAGAGGAACTGCTTCAGAAACAAAGGGTCACAAAATATTCACTATCCTAAAGAGAACAGAGCCACAGTTATCCTGCAGTTCAATGTGCAACCCCTAATATGACATGTGCCTAATTTTCTTTTAATTTCAAAATATCTGTATAGCATTTGCTTTGGATTTTTGCTTTTTTTGTTCTTATTCTATGAACTAAGAGAGGCTCTTTAAACTCCATAGTGTGCAATATCTGCTTCTAAGGAGGCAATCATCTCATCACAAGATGAAACAATATATATGTAAATGTACATTGATACATACAAACTGAAATAAGACATTAACATCTACATTTGGATGCACTAATTTGGGCCTAGTTATGTTGACACAGATGGAGTGAATTACTGGAGGAAAAAAAGCACATCTGTTAAATGTTATTGTTTAATTAAGCCATTAGCAACTGAAAGACAAGGGCCTTTAAATTATAGTATTTTATATTTATCCCAGCCCATGGTAGTCATATGGCCCCCCTAGCACTTGGAGTGTGTTGTGATATTTAATGCAATCAGCATAAAAATCTCTCTGTGAAAGGGACCAAGAAGGATCCCTCTCTCTGCCTTGCAGATGGGCAGGTGAGCTGCTTGGGATAGGAAATTCGGGCAAAGCACTGTGGTCTGGGGGTGGCATTGTGGCACTGACTTGCTTCGTTGGCCTGTGGTGGAGTCTCACAGGACATCCAAGGAAATCTTCATCTGGGGATGAGCATCCCTGAAACCTCTGGTCATTGCTCAGGAAGGGCTTTGCACCCTGGCATTTGTGTGCACCCAGCTGTGGAGTTTTGGACACAAATTTTCTACCTGAGTGCCAAGTTCTGTGTGCACAGCCACAGAAATTGGCAATAATCCTTTATTACAGCCACAGGCTCTCTCTGGAAATCTTATTCTCCTGTTCAATTTTACAGGGAATAAATTTCCTAGCTGGAGGGAAATTTCTTCCTGTGAGAGGGAAGAAAATGTCTGTGTGACACACCTTACCAGTGGAGTTACTATGGCACAGAGGGGAAGAAGTTTCATCATGTGCTCCAAAAAGCCTTCAAATTCACCTGGGAAGGGTCCACTGCTACTCCAAGGACACAGGGTTAGCCATGAGAATGTGTCCTGCAGTCCCACAGAACACCTGCCCCCTTGTTTAAGTTGCTTTTACTGTGGAAATAGAATTTCACACAGCTCTGGAGAGCTTAGAGATGTTAAGCATCCAGAAGCAGTGCAAAACCAGACATCCATGAAGAACAAAGACACCCTGTTAGCAGTTTTAGGGTGGAAGAGTGAACACCATCAGCCTTGTCTTTGCCTGGGCATTGAGGCTTTCTAGCTTCTAGAACTGCCTGGTAGCTGTCATGATGGGCAAGCAATAGGGTCATAAGCAGTGCCCATAAATTGTTTATTTAATTTTTCTGTGCCATTTCCGCCATCACTGCCAGCAAAGTGACGTGATAATTAGAAGTAAGAAATGCTTTCAACTTTAAAAATAGAAATGTTTTTCCCTTTAGATGCTGCAGGAGAAAGGTCTGAGTCTGCTCTCACTTGTGCAGGCATAAAACAAAATTAACCACACAGAAATGAATGGAGTCACATCTATCAAAAACTGCACAAGTGGCAGCAGAACTGACCCCTTTTCTTTTAAACTTCTTCCTGCTCAATACTGTAGGAACATCTTTTATATTTGATACAGTAATCTTTTAGAGCTGACCCCTGCCCCCCACATCAGAGCTGATGCCGTTCAGGAACTAACATGGATAGAGCTCCAAGAGAAAAATCAGCGTTGGTGAAGGCCCAGGCAATATGGGAAGCGATCCTTGGGCCAGCACAGAGCAGTGTGAAGTGCCACCACAGAGGGCCAGCGTTTGCTTTCCCTACACTAGAAAATATTAAAGCACAGCACAGTCACTGGCATGGGAGGGTGCACATGGGGCTCTCCAAGAAGAAACACTGAGGGATTCCTGGTGTGGGCCATTCAGCTGCCCTTGTCCAGAGCCATTGACTTTGGCCAGGCATGGTCAAGCCTCCATGGGACCTAAGGAGTTGGCAGAACACATGGAAACTTCCCGAGGGATGTGCCAGGGAAAGGAGACAACATATCCCTCCTAATGAAAGCAGTGGCTCAAAGACAACGAATCCCTTCTCCCAGGGAGCTGGATCCCAGTGCTCTGCTGTCTGAGGTGGCAGCAATTTGAAAACTAACCAGAAGCCTTGCTGCTATCCCAGAGTACTGCATTAAATAATTGAAAAATGAATAATTAAATTAAAAGAGGATTATTTCCCACAGGCAGGCAGAAAATTGCTGCCTGCAGGACAAAGGATGATGGTAACACTTCATTTTCTGCAGTTCTCAGCAGTCAGGAGTGAGGTGATGTGAATAACATCCACAGTGGGCAGGAAGAGCCCCCCTGAATCGCATTGGGCTTTTGGCTCACAGTTTATCCCTAAATTGTCTATCGCCAAGTGCAAGATTAGTGATTTCTAAAGAACAAGGAAGCAGGGCAGGAAATACAAGACATTCCTTTTTCCAAGAATGTCACCCTTGGGGTGTGGGGGCATCTATTTACGTAGAGGTACCTGAGGGATTTGCACAGATCAGTCCCTTTGACTCACAGTCAGCTGCTACACATATTTGTAGGATACTTTTCTATGTTTAGTCATCTACACTTACTTTATTGCTGGATGTGAGGAGACGTGCATGCTGCTTTGTTCTAGCACTTTATAAGAACAGTATAATGGCACTATTATATTTTTCCCTAAGATGTATATATCTGTTTGAACAGACGACGCATTGTAAGAGTCTGTATTTCTCATGAACTATAATTAAACATGAACAACTCTCCACATAGGATAACAATACTGTAATATACTTGCTCTCCTCACAGAAATTTAAACAAGTTGACATGCTGAGTGAATAATGATCCTACATTTATGCTGAATTATTTTCTCTGAGTAGCTACAAGCCCTTGGCACACTGATACCCTGACTGTATGAGGCACTGCAGCAGGGTCTGAACACGACCTGAGGGGAGTAAGTTGTCCTCTTCAACCCATCCATCTTCCCAGCACCTCAAGCTCTCCTCACACAGACATTGCCCCCTTCATTCTTTGTGCCTTCTGCATCTGGAAGCCCTGTTTTCATCCTGTGTATAAGGTTCCTTCGGACGGCCCTCCTAAACCCCTCCCTTAAACTCATATTTGTCCAGTGAAGCAATTTCTTCACTCACCACATCAGCGTTGGCTATAAAAGGTCAGGGTATTTTTCCAAGAGCTGTGACATTTTCCTTAAGCCCATCTTCTTGTCTCTTTCTGTCCAGAAACTTTATAGTCCCCAACATGGTGGTCATAGCCATGGCTGATCTGTCACATGCCAGATGGCTGTGATGGTGCCATGGGATTCAGAAACACACATGCAGCATCAGGAGGGGTAAGGCTTCAACCCTGTTAGTTGCCCTTTCTCCCTGCACTAGCAGGTCCATACTCATCACCTCATCACATGTATATCTGGAAACTGTGACCCAGTGAGGGAGGCCAGGGTTTCAACAGCAGATTTCTCATTCTCAACCCCCCTGTGCCAAAGCAGATGGGCAGAGGAAGCTCAGCAAGTAAACAGAATGCTTGACACTATGGAGTGGAGCTGCAGCAGAACAATTTCTGAATGCCAACCCAGGGCCCCAGTCCCAAAACCAGCTCCTTCCTTCCTTCCTTCCTCTGCAGAGAGAATGTCTGCAGGCTGCATTGTAGACATCTTTTGTGAGAGGTGGTTTTTGAACATGGGAGCAATGAACCCATGCTGGAGCTCAGAGCCAATGAAGCCAAAGAGGAGGAGAGGCAGGGGTGAGGGCCAGTCTGGCTGTGCAGATAGCTCCATTGCCCTCCTCTCAGCACTGAAGGGGTGGGGAGCAGCACAGCAGCTTCTGCCTCCATGTCAAACCATGAATAGCAGTGCAGGGGAGGTTGGTGGAGTGGATATTTCAGTACATGCCTTTTCTTTAGAACACCCTTGCCTTTGCTGAATGAATCTCTGGTCCCTTCAGGAATGGTTTTGTGGTGACACATCCCAGGGCAAATCAGCACCGGTCCAAGGCTAACATTTACATACACAGGAGTTGGAAGCTGGTATTCACACAGTACCCAACATCTCTCTGCCTTTGCAGCTATTCCCTTATCTCAGCCTGTCTGATAGCCACAGGAATACACTTGGTGATGTTCCCTTCTGTCCTGAAGCCCTCCCAGCTAAATCAGTGGAAAAGATCTTTGTCCTGCTCAGCTCTAGTCCCAGCTCCCTCCACTGCTCCAGCAGGGGCTAAAAGCACCAGAGGGGTACTCTAATCCCAGCCATCTGGCAGGGGTCCCTGGGGGACAGTCCTGCAGCTCCAGACTGTCAGTGTGCTGCCAGATGAGTGCTCCCTGCTGCTGGAACAACTCCCAGCCAGCCGACTGCCTCCAGCCTCCAGCCTCTCCTTCCCACAAGTGCAGAAGAAAGATCTGGTTTGGGGATGGGGGAGGAGGGAATTGAGCTTGGACCCTCCAGAGGGGCATTCATTTTCTCTTGCTCATCAGGAGACACTGAAGTACAGTTTTTGTGAAGGTGTGTCAGCCCCTGTGATTTAATGCCAGCACTGGCTCTTTGCACCTTCAAAGCTCTTTATCCTCAGCTGGCTGTTGTCTCCTCTCAAGAACCACCAGGCAGCTGTGCTGGGACCAGTGGCACCATGCAGAGCCTGTCCCCCTCCCAAATGACTCAGGCCCTGCAAGGGTACCTTTGCAAGGCAGGCAGAGTCAGTGTTATTCCCTCTGACAGATGGGAAAAATGAGAGGAGGTGCAATGACAAGACTCGCCCAGGGCCTTCCTGCTAACCTGTGCTGTGAATGCCTGAATTACTCAGCCCTGCACTCCAGCCAGTCAGCTCAAACTGCCTCTGGTTCTCTTTGCTGTAAACCACTGAGAAAAGCATCAGTGCATCAGTTCTGGGTCAAGGCAAGGCCCCATCTGCCCCTGTATCCCATCTCTGATGAAGGGCTCGGGTGGGCACTGGCAGAAAGGCTATGCCAATGAGAGTGGTACAGAGCATCTCCCTCCCAGCATGCCTCGAAAAATGAGTGATGCCTTTCCATCCCCATCACCTCTCAAAATGATTAAAACATTGAATCATGCTTTTGGCTTACAGAGCTGGCATTGTGCTGGTCTGTTTGAATTGAAGAGAAGAAACGCTTTGATGATCTTAATCAGAACTTCCCTCTAAACACACGTTTCCGTCCCTGCCACAACAGAAGCAAACACAGCTCTCTGCTACCCAGGAGATCACATCCAAAACAGGCTTCCAGCCCCAAAGGTCACCAGAACTGGAGGAAAAAATGTAACCCTGCTCTCAAGTTGTTAACCAGACCAAACAAAAGATTCCTCTCCAGTCTGAAGAGGAAGAAGGTCTCTATTAGACAGTGGGGTGTCACAGGGAGATCAGTGCATTTCAGCCTGGTTCCAAAGTAGGAACCTGAGGTGGAGAGGAGGTTTTTGGTCAGGTCTGGATGAGGTCCTTGGGAAGCACATCAACAGCATGACTGGGTGCATGGATCCAAGATCTATACCATGACATAAGAGCACCCAGCTGCACTTCAGGCAGGAGCTGAAGAAGAAAGAGTTATTCACCATATGCTTTTACCTTGTGAAGATGTTTTATATATTTTGCATCAGAGGTAAAATTTACTCAAGGAATGTAATAAACAGCATTGCCTCAAAGGCAGTGCACAAACTTTACACTACTGGCAGATTAAAAAGTCATCTGGTCCCTAGCGATTTCCTCCTGCACGTACCAAAGAAGTCCAAGTGCGGATAAATTTAACGCAGATGATTCTCATTTTTTGCTTCTGGAAAATGTTGCCCTGGCAGATCATGGAGTCAAGCTATGCATCTGTCACTCCCTCCAGTCAAGTCTTTGGGAATCTACATTTATAGTCCTAGACTTTGTACAGTTAGAACCCATGCCAAAGCTCACTGCAGTCAATGGAAAAATCTTGGGAAAAAACCAGTAGAAATGTTTTATAAAAGTACTGTTTTGATGAGAATATGTTAAAATGTTAGAATATGTAAAAAAAATCCAAAAATGTTTCTTAAACATTTCAAAGAAAAACCTTTTCAGGCAACAGATTCTGAAATGTATGGAAAATTGTGGATGTGTGCCTGTGAAAATGCTCAGGGCAGTGAGATTACCTGAGCACAGCATCTTGCCTGCCATGCTCAGCACCTTGTGCTCCTCCAGCACTTTGGCCTCTGAACTGGGTCAGAGGGAGTTTTGCACAGCTGACTCAGGTGAACTCCTGTTCCATTTCAGTCTATCTTTCTGTTAAAAAAATGCCGTTCTACAACTTCATTATTTGTTCTTACCATCACTGAGGAACCAGCAGGTGTTTTCATCAATAAAAGCAGGGAGATTTTTCTCACTTTCGAAGTTTGCTGAGAGATAGATAGAGATAGAGAAGGGGACACATATACATGAAGGGGACACACATACAAAATGACATATGACCAGAAAACTTCAGAGTGATAAATGGAGGAGCAAAAAATATGCATCACAACTTTAAAATCCTGTAGCTACTGCAGCAAGTAATAAAAGTCCTACAGGCAACTCCAAAACAACAGCATTTCCAGCTTAGGTAACCAAGTCACAAAGTAAAATAAAATGCTGACGAGGAGCATTTTTAAATAGTACAAACTCTAAGTACCATAAGACTTCTCCAGTAAACTTGGCTTCTTAAGGTGGAAAAAGGCTTATACCAACCTTGCTGAGCCTTGCACAGCTGGCAGAGGCCTCTCAGCTGAAAGGATATGGCAAGCCTGAAGCCTGTTTTAGCATCTCTTGGCAACAGAGCATCATCAAGCCAAACATTTTCCAGTGGTCCCACATTGACATTTTAGTGTAATTTAGTATTTTAGTGTCATCTACAGCAAATCCATGACTGAGGATATATAAAATAAGATGTTGATACAGTTGCCCATGGGTTCCTCATGCAGCATCTGCACCACCAAATTTCCTGTGTGGGTGCCCCATTTTCAATATTTAGACTTGGGGAGCTGCTGTGTGCAAAAGGCAGTGGGAAAAAAAGTCCCCAAGCATTGCCCAGTCAGTGCTGTCAGGTGGTTATCTCTGTATACAGTACAATTTTTATGGTTCTGCATAGTTAAGGGCTTACAAGGTCCAAAATTAGGGGCTCCTTTGCCCAGGACATCCATTAAACCTCACCTAGGAAGTGTTCTCACCACACATGTGGCCAGCCCACTCTCCCAAAATTGTGAAATAGGTAGAACACTTTACTCTTACTCTGCATGTTTTTACAGCAAGAAGCTTCATCCACAATGTGGGAATCCCGGGCATCATTTCCTCTCCTACAAGAGTAGGAATATATGTGTCCTACATACATGTTGTGACTACCAAATAACAGGTTCTATCCTGGGGAGGTGCTCCATGCCCAAAATAAAACAGGAACACTTGGCAAGAAACAACAAGGTTTGGTAGGGGAAACAAGCTGTCAAGGGGAATTCTGCTGCTGGAGCAGCAGTGAAGAGGAAGAGCTGTAGGACAACAGAGGCCATCAAGCAAGGTCGCTGTGCTAACTTCTGCAGCCTGGGTCAGGGTCCAAATTCTTAGCTTCCCATCTCACCTGAATTCTGGATCTTTAGAAATTTCATGTAACTTCTCCTCCTCTTCATGAGGTTGATGCTCCTTTTGCCTGCTCCTTTTACATGCCACGAGAGCTATTTAATGTCTTTCACAGTGTCTGATGATAGCGAGAGGCTTTCTCATGCCTTGCGCAATCATCCTGCTACGTGCTCAGGAAATGTGTGTCCCAGGACTCCAGGAAAGGCTGTTTCCAGGACATAGCTGCTGGTTTTAATAATATGCAAATATCTGTTAGCTGGTTTTGTAACTTGGGGAAGTTATGAGCCAGTGAAATTAGAGAGTGAATGGCTGTACACTCCAGAAACCCGAAGCAGAGCTCCAGCATGTAGAAATCAGTGTAGCTCCTCTGAGTCAGACAGAGCTGAGTGAATTTATTCTAGGTGAGGAGCTCTTGAAACTGGAGACATAACCCCCCATGGCCTGTAATAAGACACCATCCTGCTTTTTCTCTCTTCAAGCGTGCCAGCACTGCATCCTTACAGATGATTTCATGTTATGCCACGTGCTGGCCCTTCGCAGACAGCAGCGGGCACTGATGCTTATAGCATGCATTGCACGAGGTGAGAGGGGAAAAAACCACAGCAAGAGCTTGGCACCACTTTAGTCTCATCAGAGCCTTGCTCTGGATACTGGGAGTGTTGCAGAGGCTGTGCCTGCCTGCTTTGTGTGGGCATGAACAGCAGTGTTTGATTCCCGGGTGGCACCGTCTCCTGCCCTTTGCTGTGGCTTTAAGACACAGGGGCATTGTAAGTGCCTGGCTGCAGTTCTTAAGAATACCAGCACTCTGGGCTCTTGGAGCAGCTGCATCCTTATCCCTGGCATCTGAAAACCACTTATGTTATTAAAGTGGCAGATTTCAGAACTGGCATTTCCCCACAACCACAGGTATTTGAAAAATTCAGCAAAATAAAATGGCACGCTGGGATGGTTCTTATGGGTCCTGTGTAGCACTTAGGCAGGAGACAAAAAACACCAGAGTTGACTCTAAGCAAGATGAGCCTTGGATGTGATTCTTCCTCTGTCTCTGGCAGGATACAGCCACTGTGCTAACAAAAACATGAAGACTCTTCCAGAAACATTGATCTTGAAACTTTTCATGGCCTTGCACACAAAATGCTGCAAGACTCATAACCTATTTAAGGTTGGTGATGCAGAGTGAGAATTGTTGTTCCCAGGAAGCGGCTGGCTGATGAAAGTTTCACTGGTGTGAATAACCAGCAAAATTACAGGGAAAGGCAGCTGTCTTGAACAAACTGTTAATGGGACACTGAGCCTTTAACTGCTAGATCAAAGTGCAAATGTGTCCCAGAGCAGCACTGACTCACATTATTTGATGTCCTATGGGAAACGTGATGGTAAGGCTCATTCCAGCTCCTTAACTCATCAGGATCATTGAAACTGAAGGAGCTGAAGCCTCTGACAAACTGAGATGCTTCTGTTGGTCCTACTAGAATTGTGTCTGCACCTTTGGAAACCTGACCTTATTTGTCTCTGCCACAAGGGCCACCACTGCCACTCACACAGACTTGTCTCAATTTTTGGCCAAGAACAGAAACAGCATGAAAACGAAAATCTCATTTTAGCACTCATGTCAATTATTTATTCATGAATGCTGATTTATTCATCAAGATGTCTGCCTTCAGCTGTGATTTTACAGCTTTGCTAAACATGGGTTTCATTTAAGTAACAAGGAACTTCACTCTGGTCCTTCATCTATCTAATAAGGGCCAGCAGGGGTCCTTATTTAATAAGGACTGCAAATGGACCGATCTGAATTCTGGCTTTAATAGACAAAATTAATAGCAAAGATTAATTTCCTCCACTGCAGGAATAAGCATTAGGATGAGCATTATGAGGAAGTCAAACTAAATGATTGTAATTTCTAAGCCTTAATATCTATTTAGGTAGTCATTTTCCAGTTACAAACAATTAGATCTATGCAAAAGGCAGATAATGAATAGGAAAAGTAAGTGTTCTGTGGACCTTCCTGGATCATAAATGTCTCTCACCCAGTTGCCTGAGACTTTGACTCTGGAACCAGAGTCAAAGAGCCCAGTTGGCTGTCCCAGATCTATATTTTTTCTGAAGATAAAATAATTAATTTATTTTTCAGAGAAGATAAATCACAAGTATCCCCATTTTAGATAAATAAAATAAAAGCCTTTCTACAGCTATCCAACTATGAATCACCAGGACTTTACACAGAGTGATAGCCACTGCTCATGAAGGCTCTCTGTAATGCTGGATGTGGTACAGCAAGTCTGAATTGGCATACAAATCTTAGTCTAAGCAAATTCGCTCTGTAAAATGGGAAGTTCCAACACACTGCTGCTCTTACACACTTGAGCAGGCTCAGTAAGGATATTTGATACAAATGGTATAAACAGCAGCCATTGTACCTAGAAAGTTGATCAAGACCCAGTAGGAAACAAAAAGCAGTAAGGTCATCTGATTGTGATCAAGTCACCACGAGCCTGAGATCTGGTAAAAGCACAGCTTTAGCCCATGTTAATTACAAGTCTCTAGTAATGTTCTGCTGCTCAGCTGCAGTGTTCTAGGAGCTGTGTGGCTCAGATCAGAAGCAAGACTGTGCCTATGCCACCTCTTACTGACACTGCTGAGCTGAAGGACAAAATGAGCAGCCCCAGCTCTGACACAGCCTCCCTGCTGGCATCCACTGTTCCTCACACCTCACACCAAACTCCTCCCTACAGGGACAAGATTAATTAGTTTAAATGGTCCCAAAGCAGTTATGAAGTGCCCAGAGAACCAACTGAGTATGCAGAGTAGCTGGGTAGAGAGGATGTGGGGGGTAACAAGAAACCGCAGTGACCTGTTAAGCCAGCCAGAAGAAGACATGCACCCACAACCTACTTGTCAAAAAACCTGTAGCTCTGTCACACAGAAATATGTGAAAATACCCAAAGCCACATACTGCTCTACTTTCCCCCTCTGGATGTTGTTTATTAACAAATATTTCTACAAGCCTGGGGGAATGACACTGGGATGAAACAAAGTATGTACTGGCAGTGAATATGCACCATGGTTTGCTATATGCTTGCCTGACTTTTTAAGTGCCAATGATTTCCTTTTTAATTTTTTTCTTCAAAGCCTGGCATAGTACCATGACAGCTTTACAGTGAAACTCTAGTCCAACATGCTGACACCAACTAACAAGGCATAGCAAGAACCCAGCCCTTTCACATACTTTATGAGTACAGTGTGTTAGTGTTAAGCAACATTTGAAGAAATACTAGACAGAATAGTTCCCAGGAAGACCTGGATTCTGACTTCTTGCAGGCAAAGAAATATATGACAGAAGTGATAAATTCTAATGACATTGCTGATGGCCCACCTAGTCAGGGAGCTGTTGTAAGACTCAAGTGTAAGCAACAGCCCATGAAAGACCATCCTCTTTGCTCCTTTCAGTTAATTTGCTGTACTTTTATGCTGGCAAGTGTTGTTTGGTAACACTAAACAACATAACAGGGCAAGAGGTTTGCTTGTGTGGCATCTAGTGAAGATAAAGAGGTTAAAAAAATAAAAGCCCTACTAATAATAACTTGTATTACAAAGGGCTGAGGTGTACAGTACACTCTTTAGAACCACAATGAAGCCCAAAAGCAATGGCATGTTGACACTATCAAAAGTCTGCAAGCTTCACAAAGAAAACAACATTTAATCTCCAAAAATGGACAGATAAAAGGTTCAGCAAAATCTCTGCAGACATACAGTCCATCACTACTTTACAATGTTCAGGTCTTATGCAATTCACTCAGCTTCCCCCACTCCCCTTTGCCTTATTCAGGGATGGAAATGTTCTGCTGGCTTGTGTGCTGTAGCAGCTGCTTCTCTTGACATTTCTGCTGCAGGCTGGGATACAGGCCCTGAGAGTTAGTTCTAATGAAATAGCTAATATAACCCTTCCTCTCATTTCCCAATATTTCATGTGAATCAGAAATTCTAATTTAGGAAATCATTTATCTGAGAAGTCTTCCTAGGTTAGTGGAGATTCAAAAATAGTTTGAAATAGCAACAACAAAACCAAGGGTGCTTCAGGCTTTAATTTTCTTCCAACAACTTCTGTGGCTTATTAGAAGAAGGTAGATGCTATTTCTACCAGGTATCCTGCAAGGAAATTCAGTTTATTAGTTATTGGTTCTCACTCTTTAGCTGGGTGCTCAGGTGAAAAGAATAAGATACAGAAAGCTAATCATAGAATCATAGAATATCCTGAGTGATAAAGGACCCATAAAAACAATTGAGTCCAACTGCTGGCCCTGCACAGGACACTCCAAGAGTCACCATGTGCCTTTCCAAATGCTTCTTGAGCTCTTCAGGCTTGACCTGTGACCTGCTCACCTCTTGTGACCACTTCTGTGGGGAGCTTGTTCCAGTGCAAAACACCCTCTGGGTGAAAAACTTTTTTTTAAATATTCAACCTAAACCCTCCCCTGAGACAACTTCATGCCACTGGGCACAACAGAGGAGAGATGAGTGTCTGCCCCTCCTTTCCCCTCACAAGGAAATTGTAGCTGCAATGAGGTCTCCCTTCAGTCTCCTCCAGGCTGAACAAACTAAGTGACCTCATCCACTTCTCTAGGTCCTTCACCATCTTTGTAGCTCTACTTTGGACACTCTGTAATAGCTTTATATCTTTTCTATGTTTCAGTGCCCAAAACTTGAACACAATATTCAAGGTGAGGCCACACCACTGGAGAGCAGAGTGGGACAATCACCTCCCTCAATCAGCTAAATTCTCATGGTGAGAATATGTAGACATGGCACAAAGAGAGAGCCTGATTTTGACCCATAGGGTGCAAAAGTACAGGGGAGAAAGTGTCTTTACAGAAATTATTAATGCTGTGTTTCCGTGACAGAACATCCAAGATGCAATTCATGATAAAGAGGATTTGTCTTGGCAGGCCATTTCTCCAATGGGCCTGCAGGAGCTGCTCATTAGGAGTGCTTCAATCACCACCAGTGATCTCTGCAGACTCTGTAGAGAAAGCTTCCATTTGTTCCCATCACTACAAATACACAGCCCATGCAAACATTTGGGTTTTTTCAAGATCCACTGGGACTGCTGGCTAACAAAATCATCAGCATCACGCTGAGCAAATTTGACAATATAAGAAGAAAGCTGAGTGTCACTCAATGAGACCTGGGAGCAGAGATATCTATCCTGAATTACCCTTTCTGTTCTTCTGCCCATTACCTGAAGAAATGTGGCACATCTGGGAATCAGGAATTGCAAATGCAGTCAGTTACCCTCTCAGCTGTGACAGATTTAGTTTGAGTTCTGCTTGTATTGCTCAATAATTTCTTTAGGGAAAGGTGCATTGCAGGAACAATTAATTTAAAAAATGGTAATTAATTGACATATACACCCCATCTCAGCAGTAGAAAATGTTTGTTCCTGGCACTAGAAAGAGACAAGATTCTCCTCATCCCACGTTGCTTTACAGCTCCATTAATCACCTGTATTTGTTCCAATGGAGAATGTGCTTACTGCAAGTACTTTATCTCGTGCCTGCATAATTTCCATGCCCTGACTCTTCCATAGCCTCCAGGAAACTCCTCAGTGCAGGCAAATGTCTTCATGCAGTTCACAGAGGCACTCAACCATGCTGCTTGGCCAGCTCCATCAATATCATCTTGCAGCATATTGATACTGCTTTTTATGCATTGTATGTTTTTTAGATTCCAGGAACAGCCTTACCATCATTAACCAACTACACAGAGTATGTAACCTATGGTGAATACTTCTCAACACATGCCACCCTGGTGGAAGTTTACTACTGGATTGCCATGGACATGTTTCCAAGGTTACTTTTCTATTGGCCTGTTTCTGTAAGCTGATGTCTTGTACCTACACAACAAAACAGGATCTAGGAATACACCTGCCCTGGAGATGCACTGGGTTACTATAATTCAGTCCCAGCTGAGAGAATTACTGCTGGGAGTCCCCCAAATACAAGTGAGGTACAATCAGCTGATCATACAGTTGCCCCTCCAAACAGTTTCTCTGCCAGCTTCCTCCTTGAAACCTGCCTTGGCCTCAAGATCTAGTATTGATTCCTCAAACTCAGCTCAGAGATTTTAAATATCCCCAATCTCCCAAATTCCAGTTAGCATTTTGTGAGAAAACCTGAGGAAATTCAGCCACACAGCTTTTACACAGCATCCTAAAACAGCTCATTAAAAGCAAACAAACAAGAGAACTCCCCAAACCCCAAGCCCTTCCTGAAATGCAGCTTCTCTCCATCTAACTGTGTCCCACTTCCGAAGTCTTTGTGGCAGGAAAGGCAAGCAGGCAGCTCAAGGGGTACTCTCATGCTTTATTTTTCTTGTGCATCTCCTTCAGACTTCACCCAGGAGACCTTTTAAACCCTCTTTTATCACCTCTTTAACATTGCTGAGTTGCTGGCAAGTTGCCAGTGCTCCTGGGGAAAAAGGTACTAGTTTGTATTCAGAGATAATGTAGTCAATGGAACAAAACACATTATGCCATCCAGCAGCAGCAGCAGCAATCCAAAAAGTCTTCACATTTGGGATTATCAGGAGACACCACAGCTGTAAACCCTGCTGTGTATGCATAAGGGCTTGCCTGTCATCTTGGGTTTTAGGGATCAGCCTCCAAGTAGATACAAAATTTCCTGTCCCTATTCCTGATCAGCAATCGCTAATGAAATCTCTTTTGAATTTTTGCCAAGTGGAAAACAATAGGCTGCTTGAGAGCTTCAGCTTGAGGTGTAAGTTATTGTGCTTCCCCTGCTTAGCCAAATCCTGTGAGAGGGCTGGTGGAGTATAATCAGAATTCAGTATATGTGAAGAGTAGAAAGATGAATATTTTCTTTTTCCTTAATCCCAAGATACTTTATTATTCCACTGGAGAGGATGGAGCTGTGGAGATACCATTGCAACTATCATCTGGAGCTAAGATGTCAGTTCTGACAGCAGCACAGAGTCATGAGTTTATGAATGCACCCACCCTGAAGTCACTAACCCACCTCAAAAACTTTGTTGTTCTCTTTAAATGTCAGGTTTCACTCTGTTGGACAACAACAATTCTATAACCCCACAGACCAGCCAGAGCTTGGGCTAGAAAACATGTGGTATGAAACATCAGGAAAAGGTTCTTCACCCAGAGGGGAGTCTGGCACTGGAACAAACTTCCCTGGACACCAAGCCTGATAGAATTCAGGGGGTGTCTGAATGATACTGTCAGTCACACAGTTTAGTTTTAGGTACTACTATGAGGAACAGGGAGATGGGCTCTGTGATCCTGATGGATCCCATCCAACTTGAGATAGTCTATGATTCCATGATTCTGCATCAGACCATCAATAAACAGGGTCTCCCCAGCAGTTCTAGAAGTAGGAGAAGCTTCAAAATGGCAAATGGGTAAATGAAGCAATGAAACACAAGAACTGTTCCTCTAATATTAGGGGTTTTTTTTGTGAGATTTGCCACAAAAATCAAGTCATGAAGGAAAACAGGTATGTGACATGTAAGTAAATTCCTCTAAATTGAGAAAGATTGGCTTTTTTGAGAAATAGAATATAAAGATGTTTTGTGCCTTGAAAATCCTGGAAGATGATACTACTATTCCTATATACCTATATACTAAACCAACTACATACAATGAATATAATTTATTGTTATATTGTTTCAATAAACATGTTTGCCCATCTTCTTTTAACTCTAGCTGATATTTTAAAAAATGCAATCAACACATATTTCATTGTACTTACATGCTAGCAGAATGTTTCTCAGTTTTACTATGAATTTCCCATAGTCAGAACAAAAGCCTGAATTTGCCTGAAGTGACTGCCTGTTTTTGACACATACCTCCTTCTTAGTCAGCTGGTGCAAACCAGTCATCATGGAAACCTGAAATTCAGTGCAGAACAAGGTACTGTACACTGCAGGGAATGTTCCATGACTAACAAGGGATAATTTTTTCAATGTGATTTTATTTTCAAAATGAAGTGACTTTTGGCTTCTTCTTTTAGATTTGGGAATGAGCACTGTGTTGGGGGGTGTATCTCCTGTGTGTACCACTAGAAACTGCAGAGATGCACAGCTTGCCTGTGGAGATCAAAGCCAAAGGTCAGTTTGCCTAATGTTGGGATATGGGCCAGGCTTCTCTCTGTTTTTCTCTCTCTCCCAATATCACTCTTGTATCAGTGCCAGGAATTGGGATATTCATCTTCTCTAGGTAAACATCAGTTTATAAAACAGGGAATATAATTGCACAGAAGCAGCTATGATATGCCTTGGGATTAGTGAATACCTCCTAATTGAGCTTCAGTGAAAGCGGCAGTTCTGGCATTATTTTTATTCACCTTGTGGAAAATTATTGGAGCATATTTCATATAATTAGGATCAAGAATGGATTTGGCATCACTTCCAGCAAATGCCCCTGAACACTAATCTGGTTTATTTGGCACCACTGATGAAGTTTCTCTTGTGGGGAATACAATGACAACAATTAACCTGGCAATACAGAACAGAAATGGGAAGTGGGGAATTGTCTTGTCTTTTATCCACATACAGGATGAAGTGTGGCCTCATCCAGCAGCAAAGAAGTGCCTTGAATTTATTTTCTTCTTTTGTTTTTTTCTCCCATCTTGAGAAGCCCTAAGGAATCTTCTGGTTTTTTTCCCACCTATCTGAAAAATATCCATTTTTCATTCTGCTCAAGAGGATCCCAACAAGCAGACTTATTGAAAGTGTAGCTCAATGTATTGGATTGAACTGGGTGTTGTTGAATGACCAAAAGACTCTTTCTAGAATTAGACCAATATTGACTTTCAACAGCTGCCAGTTCAGACCAAGAAATCAATAACAGGATTTGGGCAAGGTCTTTAGGTTACTGCACCAGGATGTACTTTTTATTTATTTATTTATTTATTTATTTTTAATAATTGCGTGTGATCCATACATAGTCCAGTTTTTAGTGAGTTCTGTTTGTTCCTTCTCAATGAGTGTTCTGGACAACACAAAAAATCCCCTTTTTCCTCTTCTTTATCCACTCATTATGAATTCAGCACTGACAATACATTTTAAGATTTCCAGGTCAGGTAAAGTGACAATTCATCCATCCGTAGCCTTCTCTTCCTATGATCTAGTCCTCAGGCTAGAGGCCACAGTGAGGCTTGGGAAAATGAGTCCTCCAAAGTTTTTCAGGGAGAGTGTTTGGAAGAAGAGGCTTCCACTAGAAGCAGGAAAAGAGATTAGTATTAACGTGGGATCTTAAATACAGCAAAGCTTGAGAGACTTAGAGAGATTTACAGACAGAGGGAAACATGACAAGAAAGAAGAAGAGTGGAGTGATTTGGTTTAGCTGCTGAGCCAGCTGAGAAAGGGATGAGATGAATTCTGAGGGGAGGAGTGAGAGAGGAGGATTTTATGAACTCAGGGAACCTTAGACTTAACCCCAAAGAACACCATAAAGCAGTGACAAAATTTAAACAAGGAAATACATAGGCTTGTTTATTGGCATCATGCATGTTTTTGGTTTGGTTTTTTGTTTTTTGTTTTTTTTTTTCCTAGAGCAGTATATTTCTTTTACCAGATATAAGACCTGAGAACACAAGAAATTTCTTGCCCAGACTCATATTCTGTCCCTGATCATGGCAGTAGGAAACACCATCCAGGCAAGCATGCTCATTTTACTCAGGAATAGTCAGAAAACCTGCCTGCTTCCTCTGTCCCTGGTGAATGACAAGGTGAGATGAGAACCCTCAAGCACTGACAGCTCTGGGGCTCAGAGCAGGAGCTGCTTAAGCTGCTGAACAGCACAAGGAGGGCAGCTGTGGGGCTGGGACACATGATTCCTACACAGACTCCCAATTCTTTTAGTGGAAAGAGAGAGAGAGCCTAATGGTCAAGCAGTGTGTGAGAAAGACTGAGGAACAGGCAAGTGCTGTGATGTGCTTCTGTGTAGAGCACCTGAGGAGCCTCCTGTAAGCTCAGTGTAGTGGGGTCAGGGTGCAAATCCCTGGTGGGAGCCACGCTAGTGTTCATGGCAGGCAGCTGGAGATCACAGGATTGCATTTCAGTCATACTTTTAAAAATCTTTACAAACACAACAGATTTGGGGAATGCTGTCAGGTCTAGCCCCATCCTTTCTGAAATCCTTGAAAAACAGAGGAGACTCACAGCCTGTCCTGATCATTAACACCCCCCTCCCCACATCCCCCAAACAGCCTCAAGCAAATGCCAAAAGTGAGACCCCATCACAGAGCCCGTCCTTCCATTATCCTGAGCTGCAATCTGTGCTCTATCCTCTTCTTTGACAGCAGAAAGGGGATGCAGTAAATCCTGTGCAAGCTGTTCGCATCAAAACCAGCAGATGATCTTGTAAAATTGCTGCTCCTGGTAAAATACCTTGTTTAGTAAGAGAGCAGCTGCATACAGCTCCTGGATTGACTGTAGATGTAGCCCAAAAAGGAGAGAGTGGCAGCAATATAGCTGTAAAGCAACAAGTAACTGACTTGCAATAGGCAAGGTCCAGTATGGGTAAAAAACACACTGTAACAACATCCCAGCCAGACAAAAATGAGAAACTTCCTAGCAAATGTTGATTTGTGACGTGCAAGAGGAACCCAGCTACAGCCTCTGCGTGCAAACCAAGAAATGGCAGGCACACATGTTCCATGAGGAGTGGAAATGACTACTTTTCCTAAGCAAATAGCTCACTTTTGCCAGGTGTAATTTTTGCCAAGCCATTTCATCATGAGCTCGGTCCTCCAGCAATAATCTATGAGGTTTTCAACACCTCACCAGCTTTGTTGTCAGGTGAGCTAGAGAAAAGGGAATGGTTTATTGCCAACACAGCTGAACTACCATGGCCTATTTTCTATGTTCCAACCCTCACAAAAAATAATTTACAAAGCAGAGAGGAGCAAAGGGCAGGGCAAATAACACGGTACACAGGGGATCTGATCCTTGTTCTGGAAATGCCTGGTGTGGAAGGAGTGGCAGATCTCTCAGGCCAGACCTCCCAGCTGCCACCATCATCAGGGGACTGAGCAGTGCCCTGCAGCTGTGGCTGGTCCCTGCCCCATGTTTTGTGTGTCCCCTGGTTTTATTAATACTGCTGTTCTTGGAAAGTGATACACACCATACTGCTGCCCCAGACCTCACCCTCTGCATGAGATATTCTGGCTCATTTTTCAACAGTTTTTGTTAAAAAAATTATTTTTGTGCACACATAGCATTGCATTCCATTTTTAAATTTAGAGGCTCTTAAATCCATCCTTAACCCAAAAGTCTTGGATATCCATCTCCTGGCACCTTAGTTTAAAAGCTCTGGCCAGAATGTTTCATGTCCTCTCTTGTGCCAGACATTGCACAGCCCCCTAAACAGGACAGACAATGAAAAAAATGGCATATGCTTCGATACCAAGTTCCATGAACAGAAAATGGGATGTTACCCTTAACCATGAATTCTCCTCTCCTCTCCTCTCCTCTCCTCTCCTCTCCTCTCCTCTCCTCTCCTCTCCTCTCCTCTCCTCTCCTCTCCTCTCCTCTCCTCTCCTCTCCTCTCCTCTCCTCTCCTCTCCTCTCCTCTCCTCTCCTCTCCTCTCCTCTCCTCTCCTCTCCTCTCCTCTCCTCTCCTCTCCTCTCCTCTCCTCTCCTCTCCTCTCCTCTCCTCTCCTCTCCTCTCCTCTCCTCTCCTCTCCTCTCCTCTCCTCTCCTCTCCTCTCCTCTCCTCTCCTCTCCTCTCCTCTCCTCTCCTCTCCTCTCTTTTTTTCATCTGTGTAATAATAATTAGCACAGCTTATATGCATACTGTACATTTTCAGAGGGTTTGGGCACAGATATATTTACCTCACACTACACCAGAATTAGCAAAATAGCAATGTTCCCTGTCAGCACAAAGGGAAGTGAAAGATAATAAATCACTGACTTGTAAACTGCATCCAAGAATCAATAAAATGTAAATGGCTACAACACAGAAGGTAGAAATACATTAAATATGAATGATAAGAAAGAGTAATAAGGCTGAAAAACGATAAGGCTCTGGTTTTTTTTGCATGAGACAGAAGTGATGGAGGATGTTTCTGGACTGGTAAAAGAAGAGAAGCTCTTTTCAAACAAAATGGTATCTGACCATGTAACTCTGTCCACTACCCCTCTAATGGAGATACATCATACAAGTGTCAACAAACTTTTACCATCTTTACACATCACTGATTACAAATGAAAATGTAATGGTGCCTACACATGTTCTGGCTCTTATCTCTCCTCTAGGGGAAAGCACTAAATCCTCAGCCTGCCATGGAAAATGTAGCATTCAGACATCTGTGACCAGCATGTGTAAAGAAAGAAGATAAGGTGCGTATCCAGCCTACATCTGTGACAGGGGTCTCAGAGCCTCTAGAGAAAGATGAATGAGCACATATAAAAACTGACTGAAAATCTTCTAATTAAACCTTTGCTTTCCTCAGAAGTATTTGCTCTCTATGGAGTATTTTCTGTTTTGAAAGAAAAGCTCACTGAAAAGATTTTGGCCAATATCCTCAATATCCAGTGCTTACACACACGAACACTCTTCTTTTAAGAAATAAATAGCCTACTCTTGAGCAAAGATATTTTGTATACTTTAAAGACTCCCTGAGAAAGTTCAGCCTGCTTGCCTACTGTGTAAGGTAAGAGGAAAGCTGTTAATGGTTGCAGGATGACACTAGATCTATGGGCTGTGAGACAGATTTGGATCTTTGAAGAATAACTGTTTCCGAACAATAGGAGATAAATAAATCAGAACAAAGCCACAGGTAAGATGCTTGGATGAGCAGTGGCCTGCCAGTCAGAGCTGATCATTAGCCCATACTGGCAGTGCAGGTGAGATGAATAAGGCAGAGTTTCAACTTCAAACTTCTAGGCAAGGCTCTTGAGCATTACAGCTAGAAGTACAACAGATTTGTATGGTCAGCAATTCATCTTACTGCTTTAGAAATTTAAGAATAAAAAATGCAAATGCACCTTTCATGTGTTGATTACTTAGGGATGTACAAAAACCATGAACAGTGGCAGTAACTAAATGTCTGCTGGCTGCCTCTGAACACCACAGGAGGACACAGGCGAGGTTCCCTAGGAAACCAGAGATGCACTCCAAAACATGTGCAAGTTTGGCCAGCCGACAGTCACCCAGTTGTGTTCTGAATATCACTGTTAAAAGGTATGTGATCCAACTCTGGAGTGTAGTTGCAAGGACTAATTGTGGAAAGCCTAGAGGAGATCGGGATAGATTTATTCCTGGTTGCATAAATACTCAGACCTCTAAAAGAAAGAAAAGGCTGATTGCTAGCTATCCAAAATCAGGGGAGAGAAGGGTGAATAATACCTTCAATTAATCTAAATATTGATCTTAGTCCCAGACTCTGCTGGCCTAAATTCCACCTAAATCCTTGTGCCTACTGTTTTCTATTGGCGGGGACCCCAAAGGCTTCAGAGTAATTATTCCAGAGATGTGAGTAAGGCTTAGAGCTCAGAGCTGCCACTGCTCAACACTAAGTACTCAGATTAATGTGGAATCTAGTCCTGGCAAAACTGGGCATTGGGATTCAATGTACCTCCAAGGTGCTTATGAGGGAAGAAGTCTGCAGACTCAATGCTTGACCTTGCCTCTTCCAACTTCCAAACAAAATATCAATTTAGCATCTCTTGGGAAACACAGTACAGCACCTCTCCTAAGCCTTGCTCTCTTTCTGCATCCCAGCACCTCCAACCTCTCACTGGCTTTGCTCAGAAGTGAGCTAAGGCCATATATACAGGTGACCCACAGCGGGAATGAGAAGAGAAAAGAGGAGAGGAGAGGAGAGGAGAGGAGAGGAGAGGAGAGGAGAGGAGAGGAGAGGAGAGGAGAGGAGAGGAGAGGAGAGGAGAGGAGAGGAGAGGAGAGGAGAGGAGAGGAGAGGAGAGGAGAGGAGAGGAGAGGAGAGGAGAGGAGAGGAGAGGAGAGGAGAGGAGAGGAGAGGAGAGGAGAGGGAGGAGAGGAGGAGGAGAGGAGAGGAGAGGAGAGGAGAGGAGAGGAGAGGAGAGGAGAGGAGAGGAGAGGAGAGGAGAGGAGAGGAGAGGAGAGGAGAGGAGAGGAGAGGAGAGGAGAGGAGAGGAGAGGAGGAGAGGAGAGGAGAGGAGAGGAGAGGAGAGGAGAGGAGAGGAGAGGAGAGGAGAGGAGAGGAGAGGAGAGGAGAGGAGAGGAGAGGAGAGGAGAGGAAGCAAGAAACTTTTGCCCTCCTTGGCCAGATGATTCCTAATGTTTTGCAGATCCTTTGTCTCTTACTACTAGAAAACCCTTTTGCAAGTGCAGAACAATGGAATTTCTCATACTACTATGGAAGACCTGACATGACTGAATTTCTTTCCAGTTGCATGTCTCTGACTCTCTTAGAACAAGCCCCTGGATATACCAAAGACTGGAAAGCACAGAGATTTCAAAACCAGTGAGTCTTTCCCAACGATCTGTGGATCAAATGTCCTTAATATCAAATATGTGAGGATTGAGATGTTTGGAGCAGAAAGGGTCTGCTACACATGGACATTTTTACAAAGCTTTCCACAGATCAAAGAAGCACTGTTGTTCCTGAGCTCCCCTGCCCTGGTGTGAGATAGAGCAGAGAGGTGTGGCTGTAACCCTAGCACAAGTAATAAATACATTTAGCTGTTGGATTAGCATAATTGCTTGCCTAGTCAGCTAGCATGCAAAGTGCACAAACAAGTATCATAACAGTTTTATTACATGTACATGCTTGCGTTTCCTTGAGACATGATAAAACAAACAGATTGGTAATTTTGGAACAAGCAGGCAAAAACCCTAAAAAATGCAATGAGTAATTTAAAACAAATGTTAAGAAAATGGTGTCTTTAAGAAATCTTCTCCAAACTCTGCCCCAATTAAAAGGAAAGATACGATGACAAAATGTATTGCTGGTCACAAAAAACTACATTAAGGTAGCTTTTTGTTCCATTATGAAATATATTTTGTTTTGTGCCATTATGAAATGTACTTCACTGCAGCCATTAATATCCTTCCGTGTGAAAGGTGTGATTCGATCTGGAAACATTTTGAATGGGTGATTGCTCTAGAAATGTCCCCACCCTTTTCTTCGTTCAAACAACAGATAAGGAATGTGCCTCTTATTTCTCAAGTAGAATATTTAGTTCTTGCTGATAATATTGAACAGTGCCTTTTGAAGAGCTTGAATATCAGTGACTTACAACTGTTCTAAATACATTTCTAACAACCCACTATAATTTCACAAGTATGACATGAGCTAGCGAACAAGTTTGTTAGTCAAAACAAATAAGATAAAACATCTTTGAGGTTACACCAAGATGCACTCATCTGTTAAATGAAGCAAAATCAGCTGTTGGAGTTTGTTCCTTTTACAAATGGCCCATTGTGTGTGTTTCAGGGAACAGTGGGAGCAGTGAGCAAGACATGAATGAAGTAGTCTGTCAAATCCTCTGTTTGATTTATAATAATGGGGTTGCATTGACATGAGAATAAAATACAGCAAAGCATATGTTCACTATGAGTAATACAGACTCATTTATACTTTACAGGAGTATTAAATAAATAGTGTTTTCTAAAATAGTTCTAAAATGAATGTGGTTAAAATGCCATGGGACAAATTTTGCTTCACAGGCAGTGATCAAACAGACAGAAAAAATATTAACTCTGGGTTTTTTTCTCCTTAGGTTTCTAGTCCTTAGACTAAGTGGAGGGAGCTGAAACAGCATACATTTTCCTGTTGTGGGTCTAAAGAAAAACTAATCCCAGTTTTCCTCTGGAACAGAGAACAAGAACAGTGGCTTCATGACATAACTTGCTCAGTTTCAGTCCTCAAAGAATCTGGTCCCTCAAATTCTCAGTCGGATGTTGGCAGGAAAGGGCTGGGCAGGACTTCAAGAAAATATTGACATGGTTTCAGAGATGTCAGTGACAAATCCAACTCAGCTATAAAACAGTTACTGTGGGAATCCAGAGAAATACATGCATTTATCTTGAAGACTGGCAGTGCTTCCACATGAATGTTCTAATTAGGAATCATGACATCCTATTTCTTTTTTTAATACTCTAGCTGTAAATGGACAACAAATGTTATTTACCAGCAATTGAGCAAGAAAATGTCATTGTTTAAACATGGAAATGGAATTTAAAGTTCTGCATTTAATTACGCTTGGGGTTGCTTTTCTAAAAGGAGCTAAACCTGAAGATTTTTTTAAAATGTGGTCCAATATTCTTTCTCTTTGTAAAATGGGAAGAATGTTAATGAACATACCCAAGCTGCCATTAACAGCATGAAAATTGTCTGAAACACAGCAGATCTCCTAGTTGTTCAAATAATCATGCATTGTATGAGCATGGTTATTTTGTGTTGTGGTTCTAACCACTACATTACGTGACAGCTCTTACAAACCAGAAGTTTCCAAAGTCTCATTTCTATTTCTTTTCTTTTCTTTCCTTTTTTTTTTTTTTTTTTTCGATGAAAATGGCTGAGTTGTCTCTCCCAGAGACCTCAATTTGTGGACCTATTCAGTGTAAGAGGCAAAGTCATTATAAGAAAACTGCTATTTATTTATTTATTTATCTATTTCTTTTATTTCCAGCCTGGGTTGAGAAGTTCTAAACATTTGCCAGAAACTTTGTAAATCAGAAATCTGATAAATTAAACACACAGCATTCTTCTCAGACCACCTAGAGAAAAGGAAGACTAAGAAGACAAAGGAAGACTGAGCTACAGTGAAAAAAAAAAACCACACAAGGAAAATAGAAGGACTGCTCACTGAGCTGTAAGGCACAGGCCAAAGTGAAGCTGAGGTGTAGGTGAATACAATTTCTGCAGCACTGGTAGCAAAGCCCAGGCCAAGGCTGGAGCTGTGAATACTTGGGAATGTAGAGCTTCAATCTGCTAAACCTGGAAAGCTGCTCTGCCCTTCAATCTTCATTCCAGGGTGTGAGTTTAACCACACAGCTTTAAACATTGGCCTTTCATGCACTGGCAGAGATCATTTTGACTACTTTTGTTGGGTGCTGAGAGCAGATGTGTAAGTATTTGACACAGCATTCATCAGAATTAAAAGAAAAAAATCAAACAAAACCCTCTAACCCCAAACCCTTTGTTGACATGAATTTTAGTTTCAAAACTAAAATGTTGTAGTTGTGAAAATGGCAAAACCATCCCTTTAGATGAACATCAGTTATTCCAAAGAAACTGCTGTGTAAAACATGATTACTGCTGTTCCATGACTACAACTGCCCTCAGAGGTGCAATTCTCAAGCTTTCCTTCCAAGAAATTGCTTATTTTTAAATCCATGGCAATACATGGTTGTACAAGTCTTTAGCTACAAGTCTCCCCATCACATCTTGGTATTTCCTACAGTGCACTGGGTGCAATTAAGTTTAAAGCAGGGGTATGTACTACTAAGGACCCTTGTGCAGGTAATGTGTGTTTGAACATAGCTGAAAGTAAGCAATATTATAATGCTTCAAAAAGCTTTTAAATATTTGCTTTTTAGGATATGATGGCCCTGTTTCATCCATTAAAGAGGCAGGGTGGAATGTAGGTCATATCCTAGCCATTAGCATTTATGCTTCAGTAGCAAACAACTGGGGTTAAGTCATTTGTCACATGATCAGAATTCTAATTTTGATTTTAATGCAATAATTGTGTGCTTTTCCCCTGTAGCAGTGCACAGATGGCTGCTTTTCTACACTTTCTACCATGTTTAGGGTATTCAAGCCCCATACTTCACAGAGAATTTGAAATAATTCCTTCTGCCATTCATACTTTTCCTTCTTCCTCCCAGGTCAACCCTGCTCTCTTTATTATTCTACCCTGGAGAGGTGATTGGGGGTTTTGGGAATCCAGTTCAGACAGTCTTCCCCAGTTGGCACGACACCTGCACAAGGAAACCTGGCACTTGGTTGCACACAGAAGCCTCCCAATCTTTCCCAGAACAGAGAAGAACAGGGAGTACTCCTGAGTTAGGCTCCTAACTACTATAAAGAAACATGTTGGCACTAAGGGTTTGGCTTTTTTCTACAACTGACTCATGTTTTCCTATGCTGGCTCTTCTAGAAGAGTTACTAGGAATCCCTAAATAACTTGGGCCAAGCCCAAAACCATAAGTGAAAAAGAATGCAAGGCACCAGCCCTAGAACCACTCCTAACTTTACTATGTTTAATTAGTTTATCACTTAAAACACTAATGGCATGTCCACAGACTCTATGCCTCTACCTTTTCTTCCAGATGGCACAATTTTATCCTTTCAAACTAAGGCATTATGAGTTCATGTCATACCTTATTTCATTCATCATTTCTATGCCTGATGTTCTTTTAATGTCCTGTTCCTTTCTGAGTGAAGCAGGAGCTTTTGAACTCTGCCATCAGCTCACCAGAATGGGATGTGGGACAAAGGTATCATAGGAAGGGCAAAGTTTCTGCACTGCCTCTGTGCAAGTCAGGAGCCAGAGAGGCTGCATGCTGGGTCTCAGCCTGATATTTTTGTCCTCTTTGCCTGGCTAAGTCAGCTTGGGCCATATCCCAGTTTTCCTGTCAGTCCAAAGGTCCCCTGTATCACTGTCCCTGCTATTTGTATCACCAGGTGGGACTAGTTGCTTTGACTAAAAAGCAAATCAGGAGATAGGGGACAGAAAATGTGCTTCCTTCACAGCAGGTAGCAACTCTAATTGTGCTTGGCACAACTGGGAAACACTACTCTCCACCCATTGCAGGAAGCACACACCTTCTTCCTCTGCAGCACCAGGATCACCTGTAGCCCCTGTGTTTCCTCCTCTGTAGTACAGGCTGTGGCTGGGTGTTTGTGCCTCTCTTCCTAGGAGAAGGAGGGAGAGACCTTTTGGAAAGGCGTGCAGCAGGGTTGTAGAGCAACCATGTGGTGGTGGAAAAGCACAGTATTCCAGATGTGGTCTGAATGCCAAATAGAGGATGGTAATTGCTTCCACCCTCCCCTGGCCGTGCTCCTGCTGACACAGCCCAGGGTGCTGCTAGCCTCAATCACTGGCTTGGGCTTCCCCCAGCTGTCCCCCAGGACCCCAGGGCCTTCTCCACAAAGCCGTACCCTGCACGTAGTCTGTCCCAGATACTGTTTGTCCTGGTTGAATTTCACGAGGTTCTTGTCATACCATTCCTTCAGCCTGAGTCCCTCTGAATGGCAGCTCTACCCTTGACCATATTGGCTCTCCTACTAATTTGCTGTCATCCACAAACCTGATGAAAGGGCACTCTGTCACCTCCTCCAGGCATTCCTGCAGACATTAAACAGGTCAGGTCCCAAGATAGATCCCTACAGTACTCCACTACTTACTGGCCTCCAGAGAGAGTACAGCCCTTTAACTGCTGGCCTCTGAGTCCTATCATCCAGTTTTTTACCCATGTGGTTTGTCTGTCTATCTAGCCTGCAATGTGTTAATTTGGATACAAGAGAGTAGATGGTGTCAAAAGCATTGCAAAAGTCAAGGTAAATAATATCCTCTGCTCTTCCTCACCTACAAATCCAGTCATTTTACTATAGTAAGGCAATCAGGCTGGTGAGGCACACTGGCTGTTCCTGATCACCTCCTCCTTCCTGTGTTCAGGAAAGCATTCCAAGAGGACATGGATTTTGACATGGACTGCATACCAGTTTCCCTTTGGGCTTTTTTTCAAGAGTCATTGGAGAACACTGCAATGGTTGTGGAGTTTCTAGTCTCTACTGTCTTTCAAACACAAAAGGGCAGACTTGCAGTGAAACCAGACAGCTCCCTCAACAGCTTGGATACAGCTATGTTGATCCCATGAATGATCATGGGTCAAATTCTCCCAAGTAATCCCTGACTTGATCCTTACCTGTTGCTGGCAGTTCTCCTCCATGAATTCTAAGCACAGAGATCTGGAAGACCCTGATGGTATGCCTGAGGCAACAGTGGCTCTGGATGCCACAACCTCATTTGTTTCCATTGCCAGATGATTTGCCCCATTCAGGAATACAACCATGTTTTCTGTTTCCAGTCTTTTACTCTTGGAGCTGTGGCAGAAGCTCTTCTTCTTGCCCTTGGGATTATTTGCAAATCTTAAATACAGCTTAGACCTCAGAAAATATTTGATTTCTTTGGGTATTTCCAGCAGTTTCTGCATCAGCCCAGAAACCTGAGTTACCTCCCCTGATCATGGAAATGTACGGATCTAAATGTCCTCCATAAGCCACAGTATAAATTGTACTCTTCTATATCTGTCCAAAGGCAGCTGCTTTGTTCTGCTTTGTCAGGGAAACTGTTAATAATTTAATAATGAAAGGGAACTAATGAGGCCTATGGATTTGAGCCTCATGCTCCGATTATCCAGTGTCTAATGAAGTGTGAATTTTGACTGAAGCTTTTTCCACCCTGAGGGGAAAAAGCCACTCTCATCCATGCAGATTCTCCTGTGACTAATGAAGGGTGAGCTCACACTGCAGCTTTTGCTGTACAGGGAGTACAGGTAAAGTTACTGTTTGCTGCATAGGCCTAGTTTCATGACACTTAGGAAAACATGTAATTCTGGAAATATCTACCCCTTTAATTCAGATTTGACCAATGGGTTTGGGAATGACTAGGGAGAATGGACATACTCACAAAGCCTGGTCCAAAGGCATTATTTAAGCCTCAAGCATTTTGAAACACCCCAGTATTTTCTTGCACTACTTTGCATTTCAAACATGTCTCATTGGAAAGGTGAAAATAACTTACATTAAGCATTAGCCTAATTTTTGAAACAGGTGAACCGTGATTCATCTTTTAACGAACACATCCCTTCTCAAATCCTGTAGACTAACAATTTCACACATGCTTATACAGTCCAGACATTTGCCAGATGGCTTACACTTCTTGTATCTCATCTAAAACAAGGTTATTTCTAATGTCAGCCAGTAGGTATTCTGTAAAAACCAATATGATCTACTGTTTTCTTCCTGTAGTAGATTATGCTTGGAGGAATGTCATCTGGTCTGATTTGGATGCACGTATTCCATGAGCAATCCCTCAAACAGATGCATGAGGCTGTTGCTGTCACCTTCCCTAGGCAAATACATCCAGGCTAATGACTGACAGGTGAGGTGTGTTTTGCTGTGGCACAGCTATCATGTATTAGCTGTCCTGTTTTATAACTGACGTGGGGACAGAGGCACGGCACTTTTATTGCAGGGTAAACCAGGCCAGGCCAACCAAAAGCAGCAGCACAGGGCTGACATCCCCAGCAGCCTCACCACAGCTTGTGTGATTTTACAGGCATATAGTTATCACATGCATTATGTTTTCACTGTAAAAAAACCCTCAAATCACAAACAAGTCCCTGTGCCACTGAAGACAAAGGCCAGTGTAAGTGACTGTATATGTAACGGGAGATTTACATTACCTTGTTGGGGGAATGACATTGGTCTCACCCCAGAAGTATGTGATCTAGTGTAAACAGTGATAAAGCTGTCTGAAAGCAGGCAATTCCATCCCACTACAGACTGTCAGACTCCTTCCAGTCCCTATTCTCTCCACTGAAGTGCAGCATGTATTCTTGACCCTCTTCTTGGTCTCACACGTACTCATCTACAAAGGCTCATCCTGTTGAGTAAAAGCTGTTGTATTGCACAAGTGACCCTAAGTATAGTATCTCAAAATAGCTGTGTTGCAGGTGAGAATTTTTTTTTTCCTGCAAATGTATCCTTTTCCACCCACCTGTTCTCCCACATAAAAGCAAACATACGGAAAAGTTGAGTACATCTGAGTGCAATATCCTGTGTGGCAGTGCAATGTGATTTCTAGCTGATATAAAAAAGTCCTTCATGCCAAAATATTTTGCAAAGGAAGACTTAGTGGCACTGAACTGAATCATTATTTGGTCTTTGTGAGATGTGCCTTCTTCAACATGCCAATGAAAACCAATTAGAAATATGTTATTATCATTAACTAGAGTGACAGAATCTAGATTTAAGTTTTACGACACAATAAGCATGAGGCATCACCTGATCACAGCAGAAATCCAAGTGGTGCGTATAACACACGTGTGCAAACTTTGACTTGAGAAATCAGTGATAATCAGGCAGACACAGGCGATGGGCTGGTTATTGCAATCTCCTACATCAAATCCATCTCGTAAATTCAGCAATCAGTTGTGTTTTATTGGTGCCTGAACGGGTAAAAGTGGAGAATCAAGCCTGATTGGGAGTAGAGAATTTAGACCGTGGAGTGGTCTAAATTATGACCAAGTCATGAAAATCTCATTCTTGAAGGAGGCAGTGACCAGGCTAAACATATCCTGAAATCTTCATGCATTTTAAAATTTATTTCCCTTTTGAAACCTTAAAATACAAAATAATTATGTCCTTTTCATCACATATGATCACACTACTTCAGTTTAGTCGTTCCCTGAACTTTATTTTCTGGCTTAGTGTATTCACAAAGATTGGTTTCAAACTAAGAAATTCCAGGTTAATTCAATAGCCTCTGCTGTACATAAGCTATTAACAAAACAATGACATCTAAATCTTGTCAAAACATGGGAAAAAATGAAAAGCATTTCTCAAACTTTTTCTTAAAATTAGGCTTAGCTGTATAATGAGGTTTTGTATTCTCTCTCCATATATCTTGACTGGCAACTTCTATTTGAAAAAAAAAAAAGACCAAACCAAACCACGGCACTTTTGCAAAGTGCACTTTCAGTCTTTTAATCCCCTGGCTATTCAAAGATTTTGCTTCCTTGATCTTCAGAGGAGAGTCTTGCATTATTTCTGACGCTCTGAGCAACTGCTTTGCTCATCCCTTAGCTCGAACACTTCTGTATCACAACCACTCCATGTGTTTCCCTCGCCTTCACCACCCGAGCAGCTGGATCTGTGTCCATGGAACCTGTGCTCTGCCAGGTGTGTGTGTACAGGGAAACTCTGAAACCCCCGCCAGTCTGGTTCCTCGGCCTGTTTTCTCCTTCTGGCTTCAGTGCCACCCTTTCCTTTCACGCTCTCCGCTTCCAGACACTTCCACCTCGCACGGCGCTCCCACCCTTGCTGCCGCAGGGAGCCCAGAGCAGCGCGCCCCGCGCCCTCACAGCAGGCCAGCAGCCCGGGGCAGAGGCACCGCTGCCTGCCCCTGGCGGTGCAGGAGTCACCGTCCCTGCAGGTGTCTAAGGAAAGACTGGACGAGACACTCAGCGCCATGGTCCGGTTGGTTCGGTCACGGGCTGGACGATCTCAGAAGTCTTTGCCAAGCTATTTGATTATGTGATCGCTATACTCCCATTTATACGCTATTATTTCTACCCAGGAATCACAGGCGTGGCCCTTTCACGACTTTAAGCAGCCCTCCAGCCCAGCATCCCCTCCAGAGGGCAGGGGGCCGCCACGCAGCTGGCGGACGCACGGGCTTCTTCACCCTCTCCTCAGACCTTCAGCGCGTCGCCCTCCACTCTTATTTCTTCCATGTTTGAGGGGAATTGCCCAAGACACTCACGAAACCGAAGCCCAGGGCGGGCCGAACCGGGCGGTCCCGCCGCCCTCCGCTCCCCTCAGGCGCCCCGTCCCCAGCCCGCCCCACGGCCGCCATTGGCCCCCGCCGTGACTGCGCTTGGCGCGCGGCCGCCCCTCCCCTCCCCGCCGCGCGGCGCAGGCGCGCGTTGGCCCCGCCCCGCCCCTCGCGGCCCCGCGCGAGCCGCGGCCGTTGTTGTCAGTCGCGACTCGGAGGCGCAGCAGGAGCGGCCGCAGCGCCGGGTCCCGTCCGAGCGCAGCGCGGGCGAGGGGCGCGACACGCCGCAGCGCCGCCGGCCTTCCCCGCTGCGCTCTTGGACCCTCTCCGTCCCCTCCTGTGTCCCTCCTTCCCTCCCCGCTGAGCTCCCCGTCCCCGCCGCCGCTCCCGAGGGCAGTCGCAGCGGGCGCTGCCCATGCAGGGGGCGGCGCGGGGCGCGGCGCCCCGAGGAGACGCCGCCGCTGCCGCCGCTGCGGGCAGTAAGTTGCCGGCGGGGTTGGGCCGCGTTCGGCTCGGGCTGGGCCGGTGGGGTGTGGTGGGTTCCTTCCTCCCCCTCCCTGCGCCTTCCCGTTCCTCCCGGAGCCGGCCGAGCCCAATGGCGGCCTCGGCCCGGAGGGAGGAGGAGGCGGTGAGGGGACGTTTCCCGGCCGCCGCCGAAGGTCGGTGTGTCGGTGCTGGCAGGGCTGGAGGGGAGGCTGGGGGAAGGGAGGGGAGATCCTGCGGGCTCCCGGGATGCGGGTGTTCATGCGGGATCGGCGGGCTGCCCGGACGCGGGTGTTCCTGCAGGGACGATGGGCTCCCCGGACGCGGGTGTCGGTGCGGGGACAGCGGGCTCCCGGGGTGCGGTGTTGTGCGGGGACGGCGGGCTGCCAGGAGCCTGCCGTGCCCCCGGAGTGTCCGTGCGACACGGCCCCGTGTGACCGCGGTGACACCCGGCCCCGCGCGTGTGACCGGAGTGACACCGCTCCGCTCGCCACTCCCCCGCCGCTGCCGCTGCCCGCGCCGGCCCCGCCGCCTGTGCTCTGTTGCTGGGAAGGGAAAAAAAAAATAAACAAGCGAGGCGAGAGCCCCGCGGTCCGGCCGCGGGTGCGTTTTCGGGGAATGACGGTGCATCTCGCCCCTCGGAATCCGGTGCGTAGCCAACAGGTTTTCCTTCGTCTCCTTGTGCCCAGGGCTGGAGCGTGCCCCGCCTGACAGAGGCTGGAAGTATCCCTCGGTCTTTGTCAGTACGTGCCTTGCTTGCTGTCAGTACACTCACTACGTTGAATTCACTGCTTAAAGATTAGTATAGAAATTGGTAGAATAACCAGCAAGGTCCCGCATAAAGGTCTTTGTGCTTGCTGTCAGCTGAGTTTTGGAACCTAGGTGTTTAAATTAATGGAAGATGACTTTTAAAGATAGTCGATGTGCAGTTTTGGTGATAGTTGAAGGGCAGATACATGTGGTTCGTTTTATTTGTTTTGGTTTGGTTGGGGTTTTTTGGGGGTTTCTTTTTTTGTTTTGTTTTGTTTTTGTAAGTAGTGTGAGTAAAGTTAAAGTGTTAGCGAGCATCCACTAGCGCAAACCCCCCTATATTGGCCAGAGGATGTTTGGTGACAAAACTGACCTATTTTCAGATTGGATATTTTATTGGCAAGAGATGCTAGTGTACCTGTGAAGGAGAAACCTTTATGTGGGATACGTGCTTTGGGTTTTTGCTTATTCATAGGTAGTTTGTTATTGATCATCTCACTTCCAAGAGCTTGTTATGAGCAGATGAGGGCAAAGCAGTGGTTTCTTCGGTGGTACCATTGCAGTTACTGGGAGCGTACTGTATGATTTTCAGCCATCTAGCATGAATGAAGTGCATGCAAATATGCTTACGCCTGCCCTCTGTAGTGCAGTCACTACTTAGTCATATCTGCTGCTTTTTTGGAGTTGTTTATTATGGATATATTTAGATCTTCAGGCTCTGGGGAAGGACCAGTTTAACAAATCTCTGCAAAGTTAAATCTGTAGAGAAGTGTTTACTAGCAAATATTTATTGTGTTGGAATTAAGCATTTCTTTCAAGGCATGCACCATTATGAACTGGGTTAAGGAATGTTGGGATTTTTTTGGCAGATATATCACGGTGGGAAATTGGCTTGTGGTTGTTTTTGTACTGTTGCTGATCCTTAGAAGGAGTCTGAAATGCATAAGAACTAACAATCATTGCCAAACAGTGCAATCAAATTTTACCTTGTGAACCGTGTCAAAAGGCTTACTTAGACTAGTATCTGCCCCTTTTACTTGTAGTGCATACAGCATCCAGATTAGGGGACTTAGTAATGAAGAGTAAGGAGGAGAAGGTCCAGTCTTGTCTCTTATTTTTCCTGAATATCCTAAATGACCAGAAAAGTGGTAGAATGATGACATGATTTTTTTCAGGTGATTGGAAAGAGAAGCTAACCTGACTGCTGGAGCTTTGCCTGGTAGGCAAGGTAGCATCTAAGACAGCACATTCATCTGGCTCTTTTGAGAGAGTCTTTATGATGCACACTTGAGGCTTTCATGAAAAACAGGGAAAAGGGAGAATTGCATCTGAAGTGTACTTACTGTGTTACGGTTTTTGTTTTTATTTTACACAATTGAGAATCAAGAAAGTAGAGTTTGAGTGCTGGACACTCTACAAGTTACTGCTGTTCCTTGAATCACCCTGCTATGACAGCTGATACTGTCGTGTGGTATGTGTGGTTACACTGTAATAAATAGTCTGCTTTCCGATTATTTTAAAGAAATCACATGTTAAGGGTGTGCATGCTAATATGCTACTGCAGATACTCTTTTACTTGCAGTAGTTAACTTGTGTGCTGTTCTGACCAACGTGGTCTCTTGTAACTGCTTTGTAATCATACTTGAATAATTCTTTTGCAGTCTACACCTTCATTGTATCATTGTCCCTTTTGTCCCACTGGCAACTGTAATGCCAAAGTAGCATTTTCGTCTTGCTTGGCCTGCCTTGCTTTCAAGGGCACAGTATCCTGGTGGAGTGAGGTTTTTTTCCCTCACAATGTGTCTCTTGTGAAAGAATGCACTTCCTTTTTTGGATTTTCAAAATTTCACTGACGTGCTGTAGCTGTAAAGCTTATTGGTGAACTTCTGTCCATTCCTACTTAAGTATAGTGTTTTCTCATTATGTCTTAAAGTAAGAAACCAATGAAACATGGTTTAGATCAGGGATATAGGGCTGAACTGCAGTTTATGATGAATGTAGTAATGTTAAATTGCATAAGCTCTTAACTTTAGTAGCCTGTGAAGTTCTGCCCATTTTCTGTATCATATTATTTTCAAGCACCTAACTGAAATGCTACAGCTGCTCTAATAAAGTACCTGTTTTAATACATCTAACAGTATTATGTAAGAGCTTAAGAGGATTAGAAAAAAATGTATATTCCCTTAAAATGCCAAGATAACTCACCCTGGCAGAGTTCTCGTACTCATAAGTTGATTGAGTCACCAGTGTTAAGAACTTAATGAGAAATAATTATACTTGCAAAGTATAAAACAGAGCATGTTCACTTTCTGAGAAGCTGAATCCTTCTGTTATAATGATCTACAACAGTGCTGAGACACAAATTTTGCACTGTATTTGACTGCCTGGTTTCTTTATTTATCACTGAGCTTTTCTGCAGCAGTCTGGTATCTAGTTACTGACTGGACTTTACTTGAGAGATGATAGCATAGACTTTTATAATCTTAGCTCATGTTAGAATGTGGCAAATTTCAGGTGTGTGGCTGTTCCTGACTAATTTAGGATAAATGAGAGTAAACTATTGAAAATTACCAACTGTAGGTTGGAATAGATCTATGTATCAAGATTTAATCGGTTTGTATCCTAGGTGGAAAACGTCAGTCTCAGACCAGCCACTTAAGTCAATTCCATACTTGAATTTTATGTTACTAGATGTATTGCTAAGCAAACAAAACTACCTGCTATTTGACCTTGAAGATATTAAGAAATTCAATAGAAGTTGTTATTGCTAAGGGTATGCACACATACATGTCTGTGTACTTGTGTTTGAGATGTTGTATGTTGCTTTCACCTCTCTTGATACAGAAAAAAACCATGTTTGTGGTTCTGAATTCAAACACAACAAAGATGTAGTTGTTAAAACATTGAAATGTTATGCCACACTGAAGTGTTCATTGATTAATGGCATAATGTTTAGAGATCCTGTTAATGGTCTTGGCTGCACTGCCTGGCGTGACAAAACATGTGGTAATGTTAATAAATAGATATTTGAAAAAGGTGAAATAATTCTGAGAATTCACAAACATGAAGTAGATGAAAAAGCTTCTCTAACAGTGTTTAATTTGGTGGAGAAATCTGAGTTTTCTGCTTTCTGCAAAGTTCCTGTTGTAAGTTTCCTAGATGTGCAAAATATTTCAACATCAGTTTCATCTTCATAGTTATTTTGGAGGAAGAAAAAAGAAGAAGAAAAAGAAAATTATGGGAAAAAAGCTTGGAAACGTACAATTCTGGGCTAGGGAATCCAACTACCATGAGTTATCTCTGTTGCTTATACAGTTGTTGACTGAAATACCAGATCTTGATTGGTTAAATATATGGATGTCTGTAACTCAGATATCTGTGCTAATTTTCTGTAGCTGAGGAAAAATTTTTCTGTTAGTGGCAAGTGCAAAACACGAGAACTTAATTTGAAACTTACTTTTCTATATATTATGACATCACAGGGTCTGAACAAAGTTTTATAGCTGGTTTACAGATACAGAGAGAAAGTCCTAGCAGATATCACAAAAACTTAGAGCAAGTCTTTTTAAAGATGCTATCATATACTACTATGCAGAAGATCATTTATGAGATGTGGCTATTCAGGAAGATCTGGTATTTTTCTATACAATAATACTTCAAGAGCAGCTTCAGAACTTAAGTGCTGTATTGCTGAAGTCTCTGGTATGTAAACAGAGTTGTGTCTTTTGCTTTTTTTTTTTTTCTCTTTAAAAATGAAAGACCACATGCTGGCCTTTGAGAGAAGGCATAAGAGGAAAACAGATACAACATGAGATTAATTGCTTTTGGAGCTATGACTGGTGTGAGGATTTTAAATGGTGTAAAGCTATTGCTGAGTTCTTAAATCCATAGGGCAGCTTATATTTGTCTTGTGTAATACCTCCTCTTAGAAATGGAAAGTACTTGTGAACTGCAGCGAATTATCAGCAAGGTTGTGAAAGTACTTTGGGCTTTTAACATATTTCACAACTGGAACCAGTGCCAGTAACTACCGGCGATGGGTTTGCCAGTGGATCAGAGTTCCATCAGTCTTAGTGCATCTGTCCTCTTAATAGCTTTGGTGTCTAGTCTGTAATCATAATCTTACTGTTACTGTCCTACTATTGCTTTGCAATCTCTACCTCAGCGTAGTCTGTATTTTTTCTCATTCACCTGCTTGGCAAGGAAAAGGAAATAGACATTTTTGACTTTTAAAGTGGAAGCTTTGAAGGACCAGTTCTGATCCAGTGGCATCATTAAGTTGTCTGTATAGAGAATGATTATCACACAGATACCAACTATCATGTGGAGTTTCTACAATACAGTTCTCAAATTTTAGTTTGCTCTTTGCTAGTGTTTTGCAGACCACTCACCACAGCTTAGCTGTGTGAAAGAGGAAAGCTTAAATTGTCTATGCTGTGTGTGACTGCTCTAATCTTCAAGAAAAGAGATGATAGCAATCTGCCGATCTGAAAATTTGGGAATTCCTTATCTAAGAAATAAATGTGTTCTTTAATTGATGATATCCTGAATCATGCATTGTATCTTTTGCATTTTCTTTTCTTGTGCATTGGATCTACCTCAAAGTGTCTTGCTCTCAGAAGTCAGGTCATGCAGGCTGTCATCATTTTTTGTTGCAAAATGCTGTCACTTTTTTCTTCTCAAATCTATAATAGCGCTACCCTTCCCATCCTCCAGCATTTTATTAGTCCAGGAGCAATGTTTTATCTAGTTTATTGACCTGCCAAATATTTCTGCTGGATGTTCACTAAAAAATGGACCTTAGAATTGAAGAACCTTTGTTGGCATTTTGCTTTTACTTCAATTCTAAGATGAGGTAAGGCTAGACATCAGTAGCTCTAATGCCTGCAATACATTCTAAAATGATGAAACATAGCATTTCATTAGAGATTTCTCAAATGTTAAGAATGGCAGAACTTCATCAGCAACTGGCACCTCATATCTTTTCAGAATAAAATTCTGTAGACTGTTTAAAACTAAGGAGTACAGTTAAATTTTGCAGGTTAATTCTTCTTTTTATGTTTGTGACACAACATTGCTCAATAACTCTTCATCATGATCTTCATCATTTTAGAGGTAGCCAATGCAGAATAGTAGAGAGGTTTGCTGATATATCTTGGCATTTCAGTAACACAGTATGGACTGGATACAGACACTGAGGCCTAATAGGAAAATGAAAGAAGTGCATGTGCACCTTGAAAACTGTAGTGTTTTATTGTGGAACTCACTGGGAACAGGAGAGTTTATAGGGTTTGTCATCAGTGAGGGGGAAGATATGTGTGTATGCTGTGGTGCAGTCTCGTAAAGTGGAAAATAAAGTTTTGGAGGGCATCACATATATAAGGGCTGAATTGTGTCTTCCTCTGCCCTCCAAAAATGCTGCATGTACAAAATGTTTGGCTGTAGGGCAGGTGTAGATTGCCATGATTTCTTTGAGTACCTTTGAATGGTGGTTGTGAGGGCTTAGGCCATAGGAAGGGCTCTGCTGGATCATGACACCTCTGTGTGCAAACAGAAGGACAATATTCTTTACTGGGATCCTGATTGCCATATTGAGTCTTGAATATTCAAGAAATATTGGGTACTAGGAGCTTAATAAGTTTGAAATATGCTGGAGGAGTTGAGTAGTTTTCAGGGCATGTGATATGCATTGAGTGTATGTGTTCTTCACGTGCCACTCTTGCAGTGCCTTTTACCTGCTCCTAGTGTGTTGGTGCTCTCTTGCACCCAAAGGTGATAAAAAACCATCTGGGGGAAAGCAGACTGACACATCAGTGAAGTGTCAATAACAGTAACAGTGCAAGTAGTGGCTCATAGAGTTACAAGTTAGACTGTTTCTAAAGGTTCATGCATTAGCCTATAAAGATACTTTACATTAGGATGGCAGGTAAAAATTGTGAGGAAATATTGGAAAAAATGTGAAGAATTATACTTGCAGTTGGTTTACTGAGTTAATATGTCCTTCAGTTTGCTCTCAGATTCTGATGATTTGTACAAATTCTTTTCAGAGTGGAAAAAAATTGCTTCTGAATCTCCATATTCTGTTTATGTAAAATTTTGGATTTAGTGTTTCTAGAAACATTAGCAACATAAGTCTTACTTTCAACATACAGTTGTGTAGTAAATAAATTATTGGTGTAGATGCTGTTACTTATTTGAGACAAAAGAGACCAAAAGGAGAAAGAGGGTAAAATTTCTTTAATCTATCTGGTAGATGTGTGCATCCACTGAACTATTCATTCTAAATTCGTGTTACAGAAAATGAAAGCATGTGCTTTTAAGAAATGATTCATTTGATCTGTTTGGGTATCTGCTTTAGGGCACAATTTGTTTTATCACAGACTCTTATCTGTGTTGACTGAATCTCCATTTATCATGAAGGGAGACAGGAATGGTTATCTGTCTGTGGATGGACGAGTCCCAGTGAAGATTGCTTCAGTTTTTATGTCTGTTAGACTGCTGATGTCGAGAAGTGTTTGCATTGATAGTTTTTCAACATTTTGTTTAAATAGGAACATGAAGCTTCATTTTCTAAAGTAAGCTAATACACACACTAGGGTAAGATGAGCTAGGCTGGTCTTAGACACAGTATGTAATCGAATGGAACTTTTTGAATAGGCTGAATCACTTAAAGAAAAACTAGTGTCTCTGAAACATGCTCCTTTTCCTAAACAGATCTATTCATCCATCTTTTAAAGATGGTTGAATCACAGTACTGTTGTTAAGCTTCTTAATAGGATGCATGTGATATTACAAAACAGCTCTGCAGATCTCCATTAGGGGCTATTTGCAGTGTTTTGTGGGATAGGTATATGAGCTTCTCTGGAAAGAAGGATCTGTTCTGAATTTATTTATTGGTAAATGTCTACATTGCATAAAATGAGGATCGAGGGTGTAGCTGAGTTCTGGTATAATTAGGGGAAAAGGCATTTTTAGATCCATAATTAGCCACATGGATTAAACGCTGCTAAATGGTTACTTAACTCACCAACTAGTAAAACCTAACTCTAATGTTGAAAAATGAACTTACTAGAGATTTAACGTAATGTGAGTGAAAAGACAGGTAAATATTTTCTGTGACTTAATTGTCTCTTAAATGCTTTTTCTCAGGCTGTAATTTGGCTTGCTGCTAATGTGTGGCTGGTGGAAATTTTGCTTGTTGTCTGCTTTAGTCTGTAGCTCCTTCATTTGGGAAAATTTTCAAGAGGTTGCATTGTAAACTGGATCACCCAAATGATCCATCATTAAAAGTAATCCTGTTTTGGAGGGTGATGGCAAAACTAGAGGTTTGTATGGTTTCATCTGTAGTCAGCCCCAGAAGTTTTACTGTTGTAACTAAGGAGACAACTACAAAGGGTCTCAAAGAGGCTGCAGCCTGAAATAGTGCATCCTTAAGTGCTGTCAAAATTCTACTTTTTTACTCTTGGGAGAAACTGAATTTTAAAAAATGCTCTGAGATGTATTGGTATGGCAACTGAACTCCTTTAGATAGCATATTTATATTGTAACCAAGGCTTGTATCTATATACATAATGACATTCTTGCATCCACTTCCTACTACTGAACAATTCGAAATTTTTGTATTTTCAAACCATGTGTTGCATCTAAGATCCCTGTATTTAGCTGTGGGAGCTTTGTCTATGCTGATTTATTTTAAAGCCACAGAGTTAAGGATTAGTTGGCCTGTTATTGTGGAGGCTTTAAATAAAACTGTTAATGAATTTGCATTAATTTTTCTTACAGCTAATGGGGCTGCAATATTAGTAAATGTATCTTCTATTTATCTTCTATTTCTGTAAGCTCTTATCCTGTTGATTACTCTTTGATATATTTCTCCATGGCTTAAGCATAACTGGTTTTTGCTGGAATTCTGTTGACAGGTTGATTTTTATGTGTATTCTGTGATTTAGAGTTAAATCACTTGTTGAGTTTGTACAATGATGGTTGAGAATGTGCCAAGTGAACAAAGTAATGAGCATAAATCTTTCCTTACTGCTGAGTGTTGCAGTTAAATTCAGACAAGTTGTCTTTAATTTGTGTGCTCCAGTTTTCCTTTAATTTCTTTAATCTAGAAGAAGTTAGAAGTCAGATTAGCATGCTGTGGAGACAGGAGTACTATAAAGCATGTTTGGGTGAGGTTGGTTTTTTTTGTTTTTGTTTTTTTTTTAATGCTGGCAATCCCTTTAGGAGTGAGACTTTGGGGTCGCACAACCATATGGGGCACAGCTGAGTAATATATCCCCTCTTGCTTCATACAGGCTAAGATTAGGAGGTTTATGTGCATGCATGGACTGTTTTTCATTAGGGGTTTTCATTCTGGCGTTAGGTCAGTGTGATGGAATATTATACAACTAAAAAGTATTGCTTGAAAACATTGTCAGTGCACAGTGGTAGTGAAGAAACCCTCAAATTTGCCTAAGTAAGTAGAGTAGAACAGACCAGAAAATGAGTAGAGAAGGGTGAGAGGAATGCTAAAGTCTGTGGAATAACCTCTGCAAAAGGATTGATAGACTAGGATTGGAATGAAATCGAGCTGAAGCTAGGAAGGGAGGAAGCTGATTCTGTGAGTTGCTTGAGTCAAGGTAAATAGAGTATGATAGTTCTTGTTTTGGAACAGACGGTGAATGAGAAGATGCACAAATTATCAAGAGATTAAAAACAAGCAGGAGGAAGTGGTTCTTGTAACAGCACATAGTTAAGATACTCAGCTCTGCTGCAGTATGTTCTTGGTTCTAAAATTCACATGCTTTAATAAAGCACCTGCCCAGTTGCACAGGGAGGGGTGGGGTGGAATTTATCAAGTGCTATTAAACACTGTTCTCAGATGTAAAGAAGTTTTTGAATCTCTGAAAGATAAGAAGAGTCTTATTGTTGTATTTGCCATTGTACTATTTTGTTCCCTATGCATTCTGTAATAGTTTCTACCTGGTTGGAGAGTGTTTGGTGTGGGCATTTAGTTTAATGTAGCATGCTTTTATTCAGTTTTGTGCTTTTTTTGAATAAGGATGGGATGGTGTTACATGGGAATGGAGGGGAAGCTCTGTAAAATGAGCAGTATGTGAAGTATTGGGAAGTAGATATGCCAGCCATCTTCTAGTGGAGTGGTTTTTGAAAGAGCATGTGAAGTATAGTGTTCAGTGCAGAATGAAAAGGTGCATACAGCAACAAAACCCGGTGAACTTTGTTGAAGCTTGATGACTATCATTAAAGAAACACAAAACCCCAAACCTCAATGTTTGTATTGTTTGTTGTTTTATTAATGCTTGTTGTACTTAATCCTGTTCCTTGTCTAGGTTATGAAGTTTTGGAATTAATGGATTTAATTCAAATTTTACAGGGGTGCAGATCTCCAACTGAATTCTATGTGTTTTGTGGAAGCAGACAGCTGGATAGTGGAGACGTTATACCATGGCTCCAGCTGAGAGAAGCAGTAAGGTGAGCTTGTTAAAAATTACAGAATTGTTATAGGACCCCCAACCTTGTAATTGAATTCGTATGAAACCAGGTTCATTGGTTTCACTGTCTGTGAAATAACTTGTTTAGCAGGGAGTGTTTTTAATCTAATGCTTACATTTCAACTTGAGAATAACTAATGCAAGGGGGTGTTTGTTTGCCAGCTTCCTTTTCAAAGTTTTTCTTTTTGAAGTTCAGTTTTGAAACTGAAAATATATTCTAAAGAGCTGTGTTTTCTGTATTTTAGAGTTGGCAATGAGCCATCTAATTTTCATATTTCTGACTACTTTGCACTCAAAGTTGGAGAAACAGTTTGCTTTTTGATAACTACAGTTTTTTATTCAAACCTCCATCTAAGTTAACAATGCAGGAAAAGATTCTGGGAGGTTTTGTATGTGGAAAAAATAATGACAATGGGATGTAAAACTGTCAAAACCAGTTTTGAATATGAATATTTTATGAGTTGGGTTTTGTTTGCTTAAATGCCAAGTACCTGGTAAGCAGGAATTCAGTAAACAAAAGCTGAACTCTTGAGTCTTCTCTGCTTCTTTCCCTCTCTTTCACTTCTCACTCATTCCCAGGACTGATGAACATATGCAGCCTACCTCCAAACTTTTTATCACCAGTTTGTATAACTTCAGTCAAAATATTTAACAAGACATTTTATTTAGCACTAAGTACATCCAACCCAGATGTTTCATTTCAGCATTTAAAGCTTTGTACACTTGCTGTAATTACAGTATTGATTGATAATGCTGAAGCTAATTAGAGTAACAAAATTAAGTATTGTGTGTTACTCTGAGCATTGCTAAACAGAAAGCTGTTAAAAAGGAGGAGTAAAAGTCCCAAGCAATGCCATTAGAACTTTGTTTTATGCAGAATATGAAGGGATGTGCCAAAAGAGAGATGTATTAAGTATGTTCCTCTTGATGATATCATATGCTGCCCAGCTGTTTTATATTGTATCTGGAAAAGTTACAGCTTTGCTAATTCTAACAGTCCTTATAACACTGATTTCTTCAAGTGCTGCTTGAAAGGTTTCTGATGCAAGACAAGGCCACTGAATTTGAGACAAATTTTCATTATTGCAGTGTTGAAACTCACTTTCTTCAAGCAACTGATAATGTGATGTCAGAAATCTGCAAGTTAGCACAGCCTGCCTTATTAAATCCTTTGCAAAAATTTCTGAAGATTATTTAATGATCTGTAGTAATGGGCTAATGTACCTTGGGGTAATTACAGGATAATAATTTTGATTATTTTTACACAAGTATTTAATATTTTCTTTTTGTTTTTAGGTATGCTTGACAGTTATTATGGACTATTTATTTGCATCAGATACTCTGATATGAAAATACCACGTTTCCAAAGAGCTTAATTATTTCATCTTCTGCAACAGAATGGCAGGCTTCAAACGAGGATATGATGGAAAAATTGCAGGATTGTATGACTTGGATAAAACTTTGGGCAGAGGCCATTTTGCTGTGGTCAAACTTGCTCGGCATGTCTTTACAGGTGAAAAAGTAGCAGTAAAAGTCATTGACAAGACCAAACTGGACACTCTCGCCACGGGACATCTCTTTCAAGAAGTCAGGTGCATGAAATTAGTGCAGCATCCCAACATTGTGCGGCTGTATGAAGTGATTGACACCCAGACAAAGCTTTATCTCATCTTAGAGCTAGGGGATGGTGGAGATATGTTTGATTACATCATGAAACATGAAGAAGGGCTCAATGAGGATCTGGCAAAAAAATACTTCGCTCAAATAGTTCATGCTATATCCTACTGCCATAAACTGCATGTAGTTCATAGAGACTTAAAACCAGAGAATGTGGTTTTCTTTGAAAAACAAGGACTTGTGAAATTGACTGATTTTGGCTTTAGCAACAAATTTCAGCCTGGAAAGAAGCTCACCACAAGCTGTGGATCTCTTGCTTATTCTGCTCCTGAAATTTTACTTGGGGATGAATATGATGCACCAGCAGTGGGTATGTATGTCTGCTTTGGTTTCAACCAGTGATCTATAAATATAAATGCCATGATCTTGTACCTCTGTATTCTGTTTCAATATGATGTGCTATGTGGAAGGCAGCTAATTGGCAAAAAATAATATAACCTAGATGAGCTGGGGATGAGATAATGCTGGAGCATTATCTGTTTGAAGCTCTGTTTGAAGGAGATACTCAAGCATTCTCAAAAATACTTAGAAGTTCTTTTTGTATGAAGTGATGCAATTGTATACATTGTAATTTTTAAAAATTTTATTAGTAATAATGTGGATACAATGGACACATTTGTAAATATTCTGTTAGAGAGAGCCCATCTTCTTTTCAGAAAAGTTGCCTTTTCAAATTTATTTTTAACATGACCCCACACTCCCTTGCACCCAACCACGAGTGATTTTCTTTGCTCAATTTAGCCATGTAAGAATAGCATTGTGTGCTCAGCTGCTTACATGTTCTGCTGCAAGGTGGTGGGAAGCCATGTGTACCAAGTACTAACTAAAGAAAGCTTCAACTCCCTCTATGCCATCTCTGCCCTTTTATTGTCTGAGAACTGAAAGTGGCTGTTGAGTTCCCAGTTGCTCTTGATTGTGTAAAAGATAAAAGAAATTGCAATGTGTAAATGAGTCTTCACGTTTCTAGCTGCAATGTGGAGTGTGCAGGATGGACTGCTACATGTCATTCTCTTAGGTCTACTGGTTATTGTAGTGGAAGAATTTAGAGTCTTTTTAGAATAGCTGTAACCATTGATGGGGTCACTGAATATTGTCCTGTAGTCACACAGATTATTTAAATCTGTTAGTTGAGGTACAACTCACTTCCCCAACAGGTGTAGGTACATATAATTTCAAATGATGCTTCAGAAATGGTTTCTGATAGTCAATATGCCTCTTGTTCTTGTTTGCTCAGTGTATGATACTTTCACAGGTGTTACTAGCACCCATTAGGACTCTGTACATGGCTCTGTGTTTTGTTATGTTTTATAGCAGTAACTGTAGTGATGGTTTAAATTAAGACAGAGTTGTTCAGGTTTTTGCTAATTTACCTGAGGTAAACAATCAGCTAATTTTATGTGCTGACAGGCACACTGTTGAATTGCAATTCTTGCATTATTTTAAAATATAAATATATTTAGCTATTAGGTATTATGTTGTTTTGCCCAAACATTTAAATAACACTTAGTGGCTTCAAACTTTGGATAGATACTGTACTCTGGGTTTTCCAGACTTGAAAGTACTTTCCCAAGTGTGCTATAATTAGGAATTTTGGATCTCTGTTACTTCTGGGTTTCCAAATCCATATTGATGCTACAGTGATACTTTACAAAATTATTTCTATTTAGAGTCAGGTGATTTAGATGAGTTATTTCTGGTTTTATTAGTGGCAAACTAGAATTCCCAACTCTTGAGTTCTTCTGTGTTCTCCTATGTCTCTTTCAGAATTTCCTGAAGTATAAGTCTAACTGATAGCAGTGGCTTCAAATCTAGATGGAAAAATGCATTTGTTAATTATTCTATACAAAGCCTTTTGTGAGTTATTTCTTGAAAAATGAAATAGTAGTCAAATTTTGGAGGACGAGCAAAAAATTAGGTTTTGTTATTGCTGCCCAGTTGAAGATGCTTGGGGAAAAGGTGGTGTGTGGAGATTAATGGGGGAGGGGGAATTAGGAGCATTATGAGCAGATGGTCCAAATCGAATTATATAGTTAATGAAGCCTGCTTTGGACCTCTTAATGATGAATGTAGTAATGTTTGTTAGAGGACTTTGTAAACAATTAGGGAGGTAAACTTCTGAATAGTACTAAAAGAAAATTTTTGAGTGGATTCATAGAGGGAGAGGTCTGGTTAATATGGATTGGATTGATGTGAACAGTAGAAAAACTAGGAAAAAGTGAAATTATTTTAACTAGTGTCTAAGGATGCCACTTATCTTCTGTTTTTGAGAATATTTAAATATACCTCAGTGGTTAGTTTTTGCTTACTTATTCCCTAGTGTGCTGTCTCAGCTACTGGATACTTAAAACCTCTATCCTAGTTGAGCAATTGTAGTGCTTGTATGCTAACATTTTAGTGGCATATTTTTCATCACTTTGTAATACACTACAAAATCTCTCTGAAGTCTTATCAGTTACCAGAGTAAAAGTACCAAAATTTACTATGAAATTCCAGTAAGATGATAACCTTGAATGGTATAGATTTTCCTTTTCTAACTATGGGTGAAAAGGTAAGATACACTATATAAGTTTTCTAAATATGATTTATGTGTTTTAAATACAAAGATTGTTGGGGGGAAAATACAGCCATCTTTAAAGTCCTCTTTCTCCCACATCTTAAATGTTAGTTTAGGAAATCTGTCACAAAAAATGTAATTATGTAATGGAGAAATCAGCTTCTGCAAACCTTTCTTAAACTTGAAAGAGAAACTTTCATGCTAGGATGAGGTTGTACCTGTGGACTAGGAGTATGTATAAATTCAGAAGTAGAAATTTTCAGGCAAGTTCATCAGTCAAATTGTGATGTGAGTGATGTGCAAGGTGTGTATATATATATATATTGAAATAGTGGTGGATTGCTGTGAACTTGTTCAGCTGTTGGCTGAATGAGGCCATTAATATTGCAATAATAGTGACTGACAATGGCAAAGATTCTTCCACCATTAGGATGAAATTACATTACAGCTGAACCAATCTAAAAACTTGCTCCTTAGTAAAAAGGAGGTCATGCTTTCCCTAGTGCAGTGACATGGCCATGCCCCCTTGTGAGCATCTGACCACTTCAAATCCAGCTCAGTTTATTAAAATGACAAATTGAAATGGATTCCCCTGCTTAGACTCTGTGCATATTAAAGTACCTTTGCATTCCTTGCATTTTTAAAACCCCACACCTGTTTTTATTTTTACAAAATTTTTGCCAAAATTATTGGTAAAAAAATTGATCGGGGTATATGAAGGGTTTTTTTGGCCAAAGAGTTTGCCACAAATGTGGCTTTTTGGATCTCTTATGAATAATATTAGAATGAGTACATATAGGAAGATAATTTACATTTTCTTTCACCAAACAACTGAAATATTTAGGCCAAGTCTTTATTAAGTTATGTGCTTAATAAAGATGATAGAAAAGCTTGCTTAATGAAAACAACTGTTTCAGCTAGTTGAGGGAATAATCTGCCCTTTGTGATGTCACTTGAAAGTTTGCACTCTTGAAAAGAGCCTAGTTAATTTAGGTCTCATTTCCTTTTGTGTTTAAAGCTGTAGTTATAATGATGCAAGAAGAATATTGGGCAATGATTGTATGTTCCCAGGGCTTTTCAAAAAGCTGAGTGAGTTAGATAATGAGAAGTTCTGTTGCTTGTAATTTCCCATGGTTTTTTCATACTTAATTAAAATCTGTTCCAATCAGAGGAAACTGAGAGGACTGTTGTTGGACATAAAGTTCATTTCCTAAATCAAATGGATGTGCTACTTTAGATCAGAGTTCTGTCTAGAGCAGTGATGTGATACCGTGAGCTGCATCAGTATTTAAAAGTTGATAACTTTGATAACTGCAGATGAGAGAGAGCAGTGTGCTTTTGGTAGCACACCTCATTTTGCTCTACCAGCATCTACAGAAATTGGATTATTAAATAAATAAAACTGCCTCTTTCCTATGTGATAAAATTTATTTGGAGTTTTTCAGATTAGTTGATTCTTTCAGAGGAGAGCAGGTTCTATTTTAACTACTTGGCATCTCTGCAAAGTGTGAAGTGCTGTGTAGGCTACAGTAACGCTGGAAGACATAGACACTTGTGATAGGTTCATATTATTGTAGTTGGGTATTTTGCAAATGCATAGAAATATTTGCAGAGTAAATTCATTCTTCTGGGAATGAAAAATGGGCAAATTCAGATTGTAGCATTGGTTTTTTTTTATATTTAGCACAGCTGAGCACTGGTCTTTAGAAAAGTATTGTGAAACATAAATAACATGGTAGCTACCATCACAGTTCCTTAGTATTGGAGTCTGTCATCACAGCAACACAAAGAGAATGGTGGCGAGATGTTCCTCATAAAAGATGTGACTAACAGGAATATTGTGGTTACTGTAGCAAAGTGCTACTCAACTGGCACTTTATAGTCCAAATCCAACTTGCTGCTGCCCTGGAAGTTGCAGATAACTTCTGCTGCTTTAGTAGCTAGATACAGGCTTGCACAAGTCAGAGCTGGATATCTTCTGTCAATATGGTAAAACTATGTATTCATTACCTATGTATTCATGTTTTTGATTACAGAAGGAAACAGACTTTGTTATACATGTGCTGCTTTCCTGAGATGATGATACACTGCCTTTAGATGCACTTTGTGTCTGTTGGAATGAGCCCAAATTGTTTTCTTTTCTTTTTGCATCAAGCATTTTTAAGTTTTTACTTGAATATGGTGCTGGAGTGTGCTTAGTGTTTCAAAGCTTCAGCCATGGTCACGGGGTGCTTGAGCATAGCCAGCTAGCCCAAATGACCCTGTCTGGCCTGTATGGAGATAGTTTGGATGTTCCTGGGTGTGTATAACACTTTATTCTCAAACTGAATGACTAATGTAAAGCTGTGCCCAATGGCTACATACAGTAACCTTTCACACTAAAAACAATACTGAATATAAGAATTGACTGACTGGTGTTAAAGCAAGGTTGTAAGATACTTGCAGATCATAAGCAATATTGAATAATTGAGCATACCTGGCAGCATTTTGGAGTTTCAGTATGCCCAAAATCAGATTATAGCTAAATTCTCAGAAATGAGAAACATTTCTCTGCTTCTTTCGTTTTGAAAAATCTCCCTTTTTATTGTTGTATTGCAACACTTCAGACCATTTATACTTAGATACATTATGGAATGAGCTTGAGGCTGGAAGGGGACAGAAAGCTAGAAGTGTGATACTTGGCTGCTTACAGTATAAGCTGTGCCTCCCCTTCTGTTTTGCTTGCCTCAGTGCAGAGCTACCCCTTCTCCTGTGCTGCACTCTGCTGCATGGCTGTCCATTTGGTGAACTGATTTGTCAGTAACCTGACAGAAAACTGTTAGAAAGCCAAAAACTAGAAAACCTGCTCTCTGCAGACTGACTTCTGGCAGATTAGCAGAAGCAGATTAGCTATTTGCTCCCTTGGGACTGAGAGGAAGAGGTGGTGCACAGGAGGTGAAGGGAATATGGAGCTTGGAGTAGGGTTCTGGGGGAGAGTGGTAGGACCCATCTCGAGTTAGCAAGTTTAGGTAACTCTCAGCTCTGCCTGGCTCACTTCACCTTCTGTGTAAGAGAAACTCCTTTGACTGAAATTCCATCATTATTACCAGTGTATTTTTAGGAGAATTGTACTCTCAAGTTCTTGGCTTCAAATGTTTTTTAAAGTAAAACAGAAGGAATTGATATGAGTACCAGGTGTATTTCTGTCCTGTTGTCTTCTCTAGTGGTGTTGGTGGCCATGTTTTTCTGCCTTCACCTTGCTGTGCTGTGTATCTCATGCTGTTGAAAAAACTGAGTCAAATCAGAAATTAACTTTTAAAACTTTTTAGAAGGGACAAGTAGAAGGAATTGGTTGTAGAACACTTTTAGAAATTCAGTCTTGAGGATAACAAAGAATTTATGTTCTGTGGCAAATTAAATGCAAATAGTGAAGTTTATTTTTGATGAAATATGAGTTCAGTTTTTATGTATTATGCTATCCTTTGGTTCTTTCTCCCTCCTTCCCCCCCCCCCACCCCCACCATCTAATTACTGTACTGACAAGAAACTACTTTTAGTGCTTAAAATCAAGGATGTTATGTTGCAAGGATTGGAGCCTTGCATTTTGAAGTGAACCTTTGATGTGATGGGGCTGCAGTGAATGGTGGGAATTTGTGATCCTGATAACTTCTCAGTAAATCTGACCCAGATAATATTTATGAAGTATAATTTATGTTCTCTTCTGTATTACTTTATGCAGAAGTTTTCATGCATTCACCAGTGTAAACTGCTGGGTGAAGCAAAAAAATAATTTATCCAAGTGAAACTACAGAAGAAGCTGTCAATATAGGCTTCAGTTACTGCCATATCAGCTAAACTGTAATTTTAAGTGTAGGGATATAGTTTTGTTGCTGTGTTCATGGGAGAACTGTTTTCATAGTATTTCAAGCTGCTGTTGTATAGCAAGGTTTCGTTATGATGAATACATCTCCTCAGCCAGGAAGCTTAATTTCATGTATCTCTCATATAAGTACTCTGATTAATTATTTCCAGCTTGTGGCTGACTAATTTGGCAACACAGATCTGGTGGGACCGAAAGCAGTGGTGTACTACCTAGTTATAAACCAAATGCCCAAGTTCTGCATTCATGTGTGAAGCTGTATTCACATGTTAATTTTTTGTAAATAAAGTACAAATTATGCATTATACAGCTAAATTGCATAGGGAAAGATATTCCATCTGAACACATGAAGAATTTCTTAGATACTGGGAACAAATTATCTTTAAATACCATAAAAAAGAACAAAGTCATTGCAGTAAAATATGTACAATAACTGTATGTGCTGTATACACTTTGATATGTCCAGTGATTTTGAGAACATATTTTAAAAAGAAGAAAACTTTATGTTTAATTAATTCATTTATCTTGGCTAATTATTTTCTGGAGTAGTAGTATTGGAATTAGTGCAGAAAATGTTGGTTTAATTTGTTTTTTTTTTTTTTAATATAGATTCAGTAACTTTTTTTTGGCTAAACAACAGATGTCAGGGGAGATAGAATGTATTTTTAAAAGCAGAACTGATGATTTGGAGTAAAACAGGCTATTTTTGAATAAAGGCAGTGGCATGTGTTCGGTAAGACCTTTCAGTGGTGGTTTTTTTTGTTAAAATGCCCTTATTGAAATTTGAGATGCATTAGTTACCAAAAAAAAGCCAAACAAATGGACAACTGTTTGTATTTTAGTGGTTTTACTCAACCAGCAAAGCCCATGCTATTGACTTCAGGGAAAAATAATGAAATCATAGAATGGTTTAAGCTGGAAGAAACCTTAAAGACATTTAAGGTTATTCCCAACCCTCTGCTGTGGGCAGGGAGAATCCCACTAGACAAGGTTGCTCAGAGGCCCACCCAACCTGACCTTGAAACTGACAGTGAATGGGGCATCCATAACTTCTCTGGGCAACCTGTTCCAGTGCCTCTTCACATTGACAGTGAAGAACTTGTTCCTAGTGTCCAATGTAAACTTGCCCTCTCTGTTTAAAGCCATCAGCCTTTGTCCTGTCACTGCATGCCCATGTGAAAAGTCCCTCTCCAGCTCTCTTGTCTCCCCAGAACCTTCTCTTTTCCAGGCTAAACTACCCCAACTCTCTCAGCCTGCCTCCACAGTAGAGGTGCTCCAGCCCTCTTTAAAACCCTCTTAATTTTTATGGCTTCTCTGAACTCACTGCAGCAGGTCCATGTCCTCCTGATGCTGGGGCTTCCAAACAGAATGAAAATAGGAATCACTTCTGAAGATAAGACTTAGTTACTGATGATCATGTCTTAGTCAAGTGAAATAGCTTAGAACAGAGTTTCACCAGAGAGATCAGCTAATTAGGGAAATAATTTGCTAAATGCAATTTGCTATTTATGCTCTCTTTTTTGAGGGACAGGGAAAGGAAAAGATTTCTCTTAATTCTTTTGTCTGCTATGTGTACTAATAGTAATATTGATGCTATTTTTAGTGCTTTAAAACAAAGAAAAAAACATGTTCTGCATCTTAATTTAAAAAACGTTAGCCTTAATTGTAGATGTTTTCTTCCTCAGCCTTCAGCAAAAGAAAAATAAGTCCCATTTGACAAAGACAAAAAATGTTAACAGATGGTAGCATCTGTGAGAACTGGAGAGGTCAGTATACAAGTTTGCTCAAAGCCTTTTCATTAAACATTAGAGAGTGAAAAAGTAGTTAAATCAGCTAAAAGATGAGTATATATGAAAAAGTAATCCTTGTTCTTTACTCTTACATTTGAAATTTTACTGGTCCAGTTTGAGCATATTCCAGATTTGTCAGTAGTCTTTGCACATGGCAGTGTAAAAATATTTGAGATACATAGAAGTGCTGAAATCTTTTAACACAATAATTCTTTACCTTTTTTGTACTGACTTTTTGTGCAAGGGATGCAACTTTTTGTGATTTTTTGCTTATACAGGAGGGGAAATACTTTTCTTACTCTCTTTTTGAAGCACAAGTATATCAAGAAGCACCATTCAAATTATTCAGTGGTATAATAACAGCTTTTATCTTTTGTACTGTTGTATATAATGTTTTATCACTATTTTTAGTAGAAGTCTCATTTTCTGCAGTGTTTCACCTGTCATGTGAATTTTTACTCTTATATTGTGTTTTGGTTCTTCAGACCATTATGTGAAGCTGTGCTATGTGTTTGAGTATTCTTTCAGTTTCCCTCAGTCTATTCTGTGAACGGGTTCTTGAATTCTAACTTGTAACACCATGCTTGCCACTTACCCTCAGGAGCCACCAGCCTGCACCTGCTCCTGAATCCATCATGGAGGGTTCCACCCTTCAATCCACATGAAGGTTTTTGTTCACACAAGGTTTTTGGACACACAAGGAAAAACACAACAAGGTTTTTGTGTCTTGAGGTCAGAAGGGCAGTCTGCAGGTCTCCAATTGCTCCTTAGCCCTGAACATGCCCAGAGTGCAGAGATAATGATGATTTTACACAGGTTTTTCCTATTTAGCTCTGCATACAAGAACTGGGTATTGAAGTGCTGGTGTGTTGAATCTCTTCCAAGGCTTGTATTCAGCAGGTTTCTATGGATTTCTTAATGAAATCTGCTCTGAAGAGGTAGCAGCAGCAGGGGTAACATTCTTCAGTGCCTTAACACAGTGGTTAGAATATAATCCTGGAAATTTGGGTTCATTTCCACCCTTTATTTATCCACAGTCTGTTTGTTGATACCTCTGTAGTGGCAAAATAAACATGTAAACACTTCTGTCATCTCCATAAAAGTTGGTTTGTTTCCTTTTAGCTTAAGTGGCATCTAGTAGAAAATAACTATAATGTTCAGCCCTTATACTAAATAATGTGAAGAGAAGTTTATAAAATCTGGCTAAATTTACTCGATATTACAAGTCACTTTTAAAGAAAGAGAATTTCTCTAGAAACATATCTTACCAGCTGAGCAATATGCACTCTAAATTGCTGACCAATTCTAAATTTAAGTTAGGAGCTAAAAAAAAAATCAACCCTTTTCCAATAGAGGTCTGAAATAAACAACTTCAGTAAGTAGATTCAATTTACATTATGTATGTAAATGCAAATGTGTCTATTCCAAAATGAGTAGGGATTTTTAATTACTTAAAATCACAAGTTCATATAACATATAAAGTAGAACAAATGTCTGACTTCTGAAGAACGGTAGAAATTTGAGGGAATTGGAAGTATAAGCATCCTGTGTCACTTAAGTTGTAACTTACTGAAATCCCAAGTACTTAATTTAAGAGTAAATCACAAACTTCAGAAAGCAGTTCATGACTAACGAAATGGTGAAACAGATGAATATGGATATCCTCTCTGCAGTGTGCAAACTTGAATATGACAGATGTTTGACCACCCTGTGTTTAAGACAGGCCTAGCACAGACAGCTAAAGTTGTAATTTGGTTTCTATGGCAGTGACTTCACATGATGTAAGGAAATTGCATATACATAATCCTCGTTGTCATGGTTGATGGTCTTCCTGATTATTTAATGGCTTAGAAAACAAAATATTCTCTACTGCAGCTAGTTACTACTGCTCTTTTTCTTATTTTATTCTTTTCATAGCCACGACAGTTTTAAGTTACTCAGTTTAAAGGCTAAACTGTTTCTTGAGATCTTCACAGGACTTGATTTTGGCTATAAAATAGAACTGTGCCTTCCTTTACTATAATAACTTGAAGTTTTGCAGGTGATTAAGAATGCTAAATGCATTCAGCATGTTAGGCCTAATTTCTGCTTTTCCATCAGTTTTCTAAAGAGAGCAAATGATGACCCTCTAAGGACAGAAATAAGCAGTTTCCATAAAGCCTTCATCTGCTACCTTCTAGTTACTAAGAGTAGGAAAAAATTTGTGAAAAATAAATTATGGTTTGAATCTGCATTTTACAGGTGGTGTCTGTAACCCTTTTCTTCCTTGTGTTCCTTCAATTAAGGGTCTGAAATCTAGAACTGGCACTGACACTGATTATGGCAGGACAAAGCTCTGGTAATGGACATTGTCATGTGTGGCTTTGTGTATTGTTTGGGGAAATAATAAAATTCGGAAAATACACATTATAATAAAGTAACTTCTGATTATTCTTTACTAACTTCTCTGAGACAACCCTACTTAAAGATCCTGCATCTTTCAGCCAGATGACACTGTTCTTGAATAGAAGAATTCTCCAAAATCCACTGTGATTATTATACTAAATGGGTGAGCAGAAATTGTATAGAACAAATACATTTAGAGAACAAAGTAGTGTATTTAAGTGTTGTTGCAGTATATTTTCTGAATTTGACTGAAAACTGTGCAGCTGTGATAACAAGAGCCTTGTTAAAGGTGGTGTTGCATCAGTCATCTGGTTGGTTGGCTTTAGTTTGCATGAGGAGCTGCAAACAATTGATGTGGTCTGGTTAAACTGTGGCAAGAAAAGGGAAGAGGAATCAACCCCTTGTTTGGAGAGCTTGCATATGAAGGGGCAGGACAGAACTCTTGAATGTGTTCTATTAGTACACCTGCAGACATCCAAATGCTTGGCTCTGCTTCCACAAATGAGAGGCTTGCTGCAATATGATATTGCAGGGCTTGTGAAGATATTGCTAAGATGACATCTGTGTTGTGACATAATAAGGTCTGCACTAAATCTCCCAGTGATTTTTCAGTCTTAGATGTGGATTAGACTTTCTCAGGCACACTATTATCTTGCTTCCTGGTTATTAGTAGACTTTTAATTTTTGGTGAGGCTGCTCAGCTTTGTCCATGACGCTGCAAGCTGAGTCATTTTAGTCACCATGGCTGTAGGTGCAATGAAGTTGATCTTTTTACAGCTACAGCTGTAAAAATAGGCTGAGAATAAAAGCCATGTAATTGTTTCTGTCCACTGTTATTTCTTGGTCACAACAGAAAAAAATATCTGTTATGCTGGCAGGGTAACAAAATGCACATTTTTCAGAAAAGTATAATAGGAAGCTTTGCCTGTTGTATACAAGTGAGGTAAAGTGTAGTTGTTGCTGCTCTAGTGCTCTTCACTGAGAGGCTAAGAATATCTACATAATATGCCAAGGTTAAATGGTCTTAAGCACTATTTTTAGTATCTAAAAAACCTTTTTCTGCATATGCATTATGCCCTTTTAGTGTATATTTTGTGCATTAAACAGAATTTGTGATATAATGAATTGCAGTAGCAATTCAGTGCATGATTTATATTTCATTATTAACCAGAGTTTTAAATCTATTTTCATATAGCTGTGTTAAAATTATTTCATTTTACTATTTGTAGCTCGTTTTATTTGGAAAGATTCATTAATACAGAGTGGAAAATACAGTAACTAGTGAAAGAAAAAATACACAAAATTCTCTGTTATGTGTTAGTAATTACTGTTTTACTTGTCAAAACATAAGGGTTGATGTCTAATGGACACTGCATAATGGCAAGCAATAGTGTTTTGGGGATTTATTTTGCAACTAGAGAATCAGTTGGATTTTGCTTCTAAAAAGTGTTTTTAATTTTTAATTTTTATGAAGTAAATGTGCATATATATTTATCTAAATAACTTTTGGAAAAATAAAGCAGTACCTGTTATTGCACTTATCCTTTAAAACTGAAATACAGCAAAGTGTATGTATAGTCCAGAGAAGAAGCTGTGTGTGTAAAATAGAAAATAAGTTAGGAGACCACCTTGTAATGGAAAATACTTAAAGATATGTTCAGTATCTGCTCAATGCAGTTGAAATTTCAAGGCCTGGTAAAGTTTCCTGTATATGGTGATTTCATGGAACTTTAATTCTTGTCTTTGATTGCTGTCTTTTTCTCAGGATTGTCTATTTTTAAGCTTGATTTCTTATACTACTGTTCCTTTCCTTCTGTATAAACTTTTTATATGCTTCTTTTTAACTGAAAGTTTAATTAGATTGCTCCTCTCCCCAATACTTTTTCTCTTGGCTTAAATTTAGCCAGTATGTATTGCTTTATTATAGCAAATGTAATTTGTCTGTAAAAATGTATATTCTCTGGACTCTTGTAAAATACTTCATGCTAAAAGGACACATGAAGCATGCTGTTCTGTTGTGGAGAAGTATTGAACAAATACAAATACTAAGATCAAATCACAACAAAGATCTTAGGCAAAGTTAAAAATCTGGGAAGGATATTGATAGCCAAAAGATGACTGGTCATAGAAATGCATAAATTCACCCATCTTTTGTGCTTGCAAAAACTTCATGTAGTCTGTTGAGTGATGGGAGATAGATAATACACCAAAACTTTTTGGCTGCTTTGAAACTAAACAAGTAAGAAAGACAACAACTAACTTTATAAAATTAAAGGTGGACCTTTTAGGTGAAGCTGCCTCCCTGACTTGTGAGGGCTTTTAAAAGTCACGCATTCCTAAACATTGCCTTTCTGGCATCAAGTTATCAATGTATTAAAGCAGTTATTGAATCTGTAAACATGGTGAGGTCATGCTGAACTTGTAGACATGCATGATGGTGTACCAGCCTCAAAATGCTGAGTACCTACAGGATTGAGGCCCTAGTGAGCATAGCAGAAATCCAGTAATTGTCTGAGTTTAATAGCATACACTTAGTACAAATTAGAGCTCTAAAGAAAATTACTATGTAGTGTTTCTAGTCTCCTGTCAGCTAAACCATAAGAAGAATAGGTCATAACTAGCAAAATGAGCAGTTGTTTTAGGGATCAATCTGTATTATTTACTTTATGAAATAAAACTGTAGCCATCCTTCAGCATGAAATGCACGTTGAGTATTTTGAATGGTCCACAGAAAGCAAGATGCAGTTGAGTAGGTAACTTACGAGGATCCCTCTTGCAAGTCCTTGCATAAAAAGCTGCTGTGCTCTGTGTCCTAGATCACTGCTGGCTGCTCTCCCCTCTTTTCTTGGGAGGTGCCTGCTGATCATTTCTCAGCTGTTTGGTTTTACTGGATACTGATCTGTAACATGTTAAAGGTTTAAGGTTCAAAATTGTTGCAATTCCCAGAGCATGGAGTTGTAGCTGAAGTTTAAGGTCATGGAAATTTTATTAAGCATATATTGGAGCAAGTTATTTATTTTTCTGCAGTATGATTAATTTCTTAATATTTATGCTTCCTTTATTGAATGCAGTGACACTCATGAAACATTTTCTTTTAGGCAGGCTCTTAATGAAGATTTGAACTAAATATTAACTATTACACTAAGTAGGAATCAGCTACAGGGCTTCATGCCCCAAAGTGCTTCTTTTTCATCTTTTGGTAAGCCATTCCACTGGGGAACAAGAGAGTTGATAAATGTTTATTCTACACAAGCAGGAATTAAAAGGAAACAGGAAGACTCCCAGAGTATAGTAGAAATCACTGTTAAATGTTATGTTTGGTTATTAAAAAAAAACCACAACACAATAGCACCCAAACCCAGTACTCCACACTTTGTAGTATCATTGGTATAAGAAGCTGATTTTACATAAACTAATTTAGTTAACAATTGGAAGTGCCAAATTTTAAAACAACACACCACCAATGGACGAAAAACACAGCAAAATCAGTCTTACTGAAATAAGTGACTTTCTTTGTGATTTCTTACATCATGGAGTAGGTGGGGATTGGTCTCTTTATCCAGACAGCAACTGACAGAACAAGAAGACACAGCCTTGAGCTGTTCCAAGGAAATATAGGTTGGATGTTAGGAAGAATTTTTTTTTTACTGAAAGAGTGATAAAGTACTGGAATTGTCTGCTTGGGAAGGTGGTGGAGTCACTGTCCCTGGATGTGTTTTAGAAAAGACTGCATGTGGATCTCGGTGCCATGGTTTAGTTGAGATGTTAGGGCATGGTTTGTACTCTGTGTACTCAAAGGTCTCTTCCATCCTCGTGATTCTGTGATTCTGAGTAACATGTAAACAATACAGAGAACAGTTTATGTGAGTCCTTCAGAAAAGAATGTGCTTTGAATTCAAATCTCTTGGGTAACCTGTGCCTACCTGTTATCAAAAGGGTAATGAATTCTTGCCTTCTAAGTGACCAGGTTATTTTCAGCTTTATCTAACTGCTGTCAAAAGTGTTAATGCATCTCAAAGTGTTATGCATCCTTGAAGTAAGAAATTCAGGGGTTTCTTTTTCCCCTTCAAAAACTGTAAAAGCTGTCAAGCAATGGAATTACTTATTTTGTACTTCATTGGACTTAAAATTTCCATAAGTAATGCTCACAATGAAGAGTGCAATAATCATCCCAATATGAATTTTAAGAGTTGGATGGTAATTATGTCTGTATCCTCAACAGTTTAGTTTTTTAAAATATGTCCTTTATATGTTACAGATATATGGAGTTTGGGGGTAATCCTCTTCATGTTGGTCTGTGGCCAGCCACCTTTCCAAGAAGCAAATGACAGTGAAACTCTGACTATGATAATGGACTGCAAATACACAGTGCCACCTCATGTGTCCAAAGAATGTAAAGAGTAAGTAGATTGCTAAACAACTTGGAAGCATTCACAGAAGTGGATTTTTGTTATTTTTGGGAGTTCCCCATACTCTATGATTGATGTGTAGGATATTCCTTCATACTCTTCCTTTTGTGTGTCTCAGTTGTCATGCATTTTTTAAAGAATTAAAGAAGCTACTCAATACTGATTAGCTTTGGCCAACTCTTCTGCTGGACTAATTACCACGTGGTGTTGAGATTATTCTGTCACAAAGGTTATGGAGATACTGCTGCTTATCAATTTCTGTCCAAACAACAAATTATCAAAACCTGTCACACGGTGAGTTTTTGCTCGTCTCCTACTGAATTTCAACTGCAAATTAACATCCCAGGCTTTCAAGAGATAAAAATATTTGGTCTGGAAATACCATATCCACTTAGGAATCACGATTCCTTTTGATGTGTTTTTCTGCAGTGTTCACTGGAGCCTTTTTATTGATATGTTCCAGTATTTCCCATGTTTGCCTATTGGTTAATGACCTTTGGGCCTTTAGTGTATATATATCCCAGTTGCTTCATTTAAACTATTTTAAAACGTTTGTCTGCATCCTTGAATCTGCAGTAGAGTATCTCTTAATTCTCAATACAGAGAACCAGATGCCTTTATAAATGCTTGAAAAATGCATTCAGTTCAGTCAAAAGAATTAGAGCAGCATCTAGAATTCTGTTCCTTGCCAAAGAATGAAGTTTGTTACAGCTGTGGTCATGATGACTGTTCCTTCTTTACCTGTCATCTTTGCAGTCCAGGAGTCTAATGCATAACATGTTGAACAGCATCCTGGCCTGCATCAGCAACAGTGTGGCCAGTAGGACCAGGACAGTGATCCCTTGTGCTCAGCACTGGTGAGGGCACATTCTGAGCCCTGTGTTCAGTTTTTGGGCTCTCAGGAAAGACATTGAGATGATGGATTGTGTCCAGAGAAGGGCAGTGAATCTGGGTAGCAGCTGAGGGCTCTGGGGTTGTTCAGCCTGGAGAAGAGGAGGCTCAGGGGACACCTTACTGCTCTCTACAACCACCTGAAAAGAGGTTGTGGCCAGGTGGGCTGTTCTCCTAGCAGCAGGATGAGGAAATGACCTCAAGGTTAAGATTGGATATTAGAAAAAATTTCTTGTCAAGCCGTAGAACAGGCTGCCCAGGGAAGTGGTAGAATCACTGTCCCTGGAGGAGATGATGATTCAAAACCACTGTAGCTGTGGCACCTAGATGGTTTAGTGGTGAGCATGGTGGTGCTATTTTATGTGGTTGGACCTGATGCTCTCAGTAGCCTTTTCCAACCTTAATGATTCTGTAATTCTGTGCCATAGCTGGTGTGCTTGTCTTGTCATTAGTGTTTAGCACCCTCCAGTAACATGGAAAAGATGCTCTGAACTTGAAGAGCTTCACATACAGGAAGAGGTTTAAAGTACAATACAGGAAGAGGTTTAAGAGGGAGCTCTTATCAGTGAATTGTATCAAATCAATCTCTAGAGATGCTGCATGCTGTGCATAGGCCAGGAAACATATTTTCCAGCCTTTTGCTTAAAATGCTTGCTAACACTGATTTGCTTACAGGTCCAGATCTGCTTTCTCTATTTAAAGCATGAACAGTGTACAGCCAGTTACCCAGGTCCTCTGTAGGTTAGGTTTTCTTAGGGAAAAGACTCTGAGAATGCTTAAACTTCCTGCTTGGAGTGAGAGCATTTGTGGTTTGAGATGCATAAACGAGCTTCAAGCAGGAGGCACATGAGCTGCATTTGTGCCATTTTACTTCAGGTGTAGTTTAAAAAAAAAGTTGAATTAAATATGGGGTTTGTTCTCTTTCTTTTTTTTCTTTTTTAAAAAAAGCAAAGAAACTCAAGGCTCCCTTATCTCACCTTGCCTTTCCTCTTGGTAAGGGCAGAGACCACAGCTGATAAAAATAAATGTGGCTTTTTTTAGTGTAGAATTTTTAAAGAAGGGTGGATTTAGCTCCACTTTTAAATCCATACATCATCTCACACAGAAAAAAACAAAACAAAAAACCCAAACAACAACAACAAAAAAAGACAAATTGTGATTACCTTTGTGCTTTGTTGTGGCCTTGCAGTCAGAAGTTGCATGGTATAGTACAGCTAGTGGAAGAAAAAGCACTATATGGGAACCAGAGAGCATGTTGGAGCAATACAGTTTCTTTGTAACCTTGGCAACATAACCATATATCCATATTTGTTGAACAAAGTCAAAAATACGTCCCTCAAGAATTTTCCATGTATAGTAAGTGAACAGAGATGTGCTGTGCTAATGAAGTCTTCTTTCTCTGTTTACCTGGGGAATTCATGCACTTTCTTTCCAGCATTTGTAAAATCTCAGTATCAATTCAGTAACAGATTTGTCACTACATCATCCCAGAGAGTGTATTGGTCTGTTTAGGTGTTTTTCTATGTGGGTAGAACAAATCACAGCTTCTTCAAGGATACTGAAGACTTAAATGTCTGATAGTTACTTCAGAATAAAGTATTTCTGTTTATCTTGCCATTCCATATACTTGTTGACAGCAGCAATAGTAAATAAATCACATTTCTGTTATTTTACTGACTAGCTGATAGGTCTATGTAACCTGACAGCAGAAAAAGTCTTCATAACATTGCTCTTATAACTGCTGCTTTTTAAAACGTGTGTGTGCATTTTTGTTTAGATTTATTTTTTATTCACAGTCTCATTACACGGATGTTGCAGAGAGATCCGAAGCGAAGGGCATCTTTGGAAGAGATTGAAAACCATGCCTGGCTCCAAGGAGTTGATCCATCTCCTGCAACCAAGTATAATATTCCTCTGGTATCATACAAAAATCTGTCTGAGGAAGAGCACAACAGCATAATACAGCGCATGGTTCTGGGGGACATCGCAGACCGAGACACCATAGTGGAGTAAGTCGGCAGCGTTCCAGAGGCAGTTGGTTTTGTGCAGCTCTCATTTTTGATTGAAGAGCATGTTTAAATATCAGGCCATTCAGTTCATAAACAAAGTATTACAGTCTTGACCTGTGACAGGATATTGTGATAGGGATCAGAAGTACTTAAGTATACCCAAATTTGGGAAAGACTTCAAGACAATGTGTTGGAACAGTGTTTGGATTCCTGCAGTAGCCACCTTGAGTAAACTTAAGTGCTTTGGAATCCATTCTTGTTCTTCATCTCTCATGTATATTTGAAGATGACAGATTCTAGCATTTTTCCCTTATGACATCTCCAGTGTACCTGAATCTTTGTTAATTTAAAATATTCTCCCCTTTATCTATATAATGCATAATAGTCACTAAGGGAGCTTGCTGGAAAGCTACATAGATTCTTCTAATAGATTAAAACTGCCAAATTTCTAAAACATTCCCCAAATTGAAAAGGGTCTTAAATATTTTTATTTTACTTTTCTTATGTGTTTAGCTGTAAAAACCTGTTGATGGGGAAGGGAAAGCAGCAGTCTCACTTCTTAAGCTGTGTAACAGGGGCAGCCTGTTACAATATCTGAGTGATGCTGACTGGCTTATGAACTTACTTTTACTATAAAATCAATATGACATCCCTAAAATAATGAATTTTTTGTTCCATTTGTTGCATAACCACATATTAATACTTTGTGGTTGCATGTGCCAGTGAGAGAGCCCATCATTGGTATAGAACATTAATAAAAAACAGTTATCATTTAAAGAACGTAAAATAAAAAATGATTTCTTACTTTTGTTGGATGATATTACAAAGATGTCTCCTTTCACTTATACTGAAATTGCCAGACTTGTTGGCTCTATTTTTAATAAAATTAAGGCATGCTTGTCAAAAGATCAGAAATGAGCAGTTCTGCTTTCAGGCTCTCTTCCTGCTATGGGAAGCACAGCCAGCTGCAAGATGTATGTCCAATTCTTAGAAACCACTGATGGATGGGTTATTTTATGTTTTATGCTTTCCTCAGGGCATTGGAGACTAACAAATACAATCACATCACTGCTACTTACTTCTTACTAGCTGAAAGGATTCTGCGAGAAAAACAAGAGAAGGAAATTCAGACCAGATCTGCAAGCCCCAGCAACATCAAAGCTCAGTTCAGGTGAGAATTTAGGAATCTAAATGATAGGGAGGGGTTTGGTTTCTTTGTTTGTTTTTGAAATTGTCTTAATGAGAATATTAAATTTCTCAAGTAGTGCTTTCTTGAAAACAGCAAAATACTTGCTCACTGCAAATTTTAAATGTCTTTAAAGTGCTGTGGACACTTCAGAAACTGTTCAGAAATCAGTTGCACATATTTTCAATTCCTACGCTTCTCAGGAAATGACAAGACAATTTGAAGTTTGTTCCTAAAGAGGCAGGTTTTCACACCTCCTAGACAAGGGCTTGTTCATTGACCTTCAGCTCCTCATACAAATTGTGTTATGTAATATGCCTGAAGAAAAATTGGTTGCATAATCCATAAGCCTGCTGATATGGGATTAGTTATACGTGATAAATTACTCTAAATTTGATCTGTATGTTATGTTATTTTTTATGTCAGTTGCTGTGCCTGTTGTCTAAGAAAAATTGTCAAATTTACAATTTCAATCAGTCACTTAAAGATACTGCAATAGAGTGCTTTTGTTGACAAAAACATGATTAAAAAATCCTTATTGTAAAGGTCCCTGAGATTTTCCAAGCTTCAGCTTGTGACACAGTGAAACTAAAAGGGGCTAATTGGGCTTCTGGCATGTAATTGGTATTGGTATGTTCAGTCAGTTTATTTGCTCTTCAACTAGTTACCAAAGCATCCCACATTTCAGTTACAGCAGAATATGCTTTAGAAAAACCAACCAGCCAAATAAAGAAACCCAAAACTGAACCAACCAACCAAAACACTGAACCCAAAAGGCAAAATAGTATAATTTCCACTTGCACATTGATATTGGAGGATTCAAATACTGAGCATTTATTTTTCTTAAGCATTGTGGTTTTTCCTTCCAGAGTTAAATGTTAAACCATCACTAGGGATCTACTGGTATTGGATAAATTATTAGTTGGTCCATCTTGACAATTGTTCCAGTGAAGATGGAGGAGGTACTGAGGCATTTCCATTAACATTCATCCTGTAACCTCCAGTCTTTTCAAAAGTTGCCTGTTTAGGTAAAATACTGGTAACTGTGACTAGCAATAACAATTGTTAATAGTAATTTAATAATGAAAAAAGAATACTAAATGTTTGTGCCAACGTTTAGCATTTCTAACTCCAGCAGTACCTTCAGTGTTGTTTATCTGTATGATTAGAGAAAAAGACAAAACTTATTCATTCCAAAAGCTTCTCTGTGCAACTTTCATGAAGGGTCATATGTGAAATCATTTAATAGGAATAAATGCTGGGATGTCCTTCTGGTGCATAGTCATAGTTTCTTTGGCCTAACTGATAAAAGTAAGGTACTACTACCTCAAGTTAAATGTAAAAAAAAATGGACACACACTTAGGAAAATAGGTTAAAGTCTCCATTGATTGTCACTTTGGATTTAGGTTTGAGATTTTAGAGGCATCTCTTCTGAATACCATTCTGTCTCCCTGAATTAGGAGCTGATGCTCCATGAATGTGACTGTGTCTTTGTCATCCCCAGGTGGGACTGCACCCTGCACTGTATAAACCTAATGATCATTCACTCAGTAGTCACTGATGTAGGAAATTTTATCTTGGGCGGTTGCAGGTACTTCAGAAGAGTTACTGTTGCAGGTATCTAAGGGTTGCCTACAGATGCAGAATGGTCTGGAGCTTGGTGTTGGAGAGCTCCCCTCCCTTCAAGGGCAATACTGTAACTTTGACTCAGCAGTTCACTCATGATGGATCATCCCCTCATTTTTACATCAGCTTCCTTGAAAAAAGAAATCCCATGTGCCTAATGCTAAGTATTACTTATAAAACAAATTACTCTAGAGTGAAACATGGAGTTCACCTTCAATTGGAAATACTAAAACAATAAAATAGGCTTTTTAATTGTTTGGGGGGCCTTTTTCCTCAGTGTCACCATCACTCTCAGTAAAGAGCAGCTCTAGTTATATAAGAAGCTGAAACAAAAAGCTCAATTAATCTAAATTTTTATATGAATTTGTAAAGTTGGAGAAGGTGTAGCCTGGCCTATAAGTATGAATTTTCATAACAAGAACATCTGCATAAACTTGGGAACCCTTGTCCCAGCAGCTGTTCTTTGTCTCCATGATGGTTCTAAATTTCAAGAGTTTCTATAGAATGACCTTATGGAAAAGACAACACAGTAGTCCATTACTTTAATTTTGAGACCTCAAAATATTAAAAAAATAACCAAAACTTATTTTCAACCTGGAACTTCTTTTCTGTCCCTCTCTCCCCTCAGGTCCAGGGAATAAAGGGAGAGGCAGAAGGGAAGGGAGGCAAACATGGGCTGCTATGAGAGATAAACATACTGTAGTGAAGAGGTTTATTGCCTGGCAACTACAGTACTGTAAGATACTATATTTGCTCTTTATTGTGACAACTACAGAACTCTTCCTATTTTTGCTGACAAACCAGTCTGTTCTTCTAGCATAGCAAGTTCCTGAAATATTTAGATCTTCATTTCCTGTCATATTTGTAGTTATGTTTCTAGTGTATTTAAGTCCTGTTTGTTAATTACAGTCAATTGTTTGTGTTTAAAATACACAGCAGAGCACAAGTCATCAGCAAACTGGGTCAGTGTTTCCCAGTATTTCTGGAGACAACTGGGGCCTAAGGGAGGGTGCCAGTGTCAAACCAAGGAAGATCAGAGCCCAGGCTTCACTTCTTGTCTGTGCATTGGCTCGGAGCTGCCGCTTGTGTTGCCTCCCTCCAGGCAGAGGTCCCCACTGGAGAGAGGCTGGTGGAGGCCACCAGCAGCTCCCAGTGAAACAGGCAGGAGCCTGCATGGCTCCACGCAGGGAATGCCCCACACAGGCTCAGGCAGTGTGTGCACAGCCAGACCCTGCTGTTAGAGGGGTCTGGGATAGAGGTTACAGGTTTCTGCTACTGGTGGCTGAGCAAAACTGACACAAGTGCTTCAAAGCAAAGTCTGCAGCAAGGCTGGGTGTGTTTATTGCTGGCTTTAGTACAGCCTCCTCCTCAAAGTTTGTACAACTGGGGATGGAGTTGTCAGGAGACAACCTGGTATAGACCACTATCTCATACTTCAGGGTCCTTTTCTGTGCAGCCTTCAGCAGGTGTAGTCCTTCAGCTTGACCTCCTGACATGGCAGAGAGCAGGAAACTGATGCGATTCTTTTATCTTTGTATGCAGCCTGTCAGGCTACTACAGCTTTTCATGCAGTAGCCAGAGTATTTTTGTTTTGTAAAGTTAAGGAACTGGCAAACTTTTTAAAATGAAAGATGAGAAATGTGGGGCTTATGCTGAGTAAAGAAGTCGAAGAATTGTTCAGTATTAATGTGTCTGTAGGTGATGGTTTTTTGGATGAGGCTTTTAAAATAGAGAGAGTAAAGACTGACAGTCTTTGTTCTTCATTTATTCTGTGTGCATTATTGGAAAATTAAAATATATGTTAAGATATAAAGTTAAATGCAAATCATTAGAGAGTAGCTGAAGATACTGGAGATAAGACATCAGCTGCCTACTTGTTAAACTGATGCACACACTTACTTTCGTTTTGATTTGAGCCAATGCTATTACAGAGTTACATGTTTTCAACTTGGATTTACAGTTTATTCAAGTGTCATATTCTTAAACAGCTTGAGTTCTCAATTCATGCAGTTGTACTATTCAAGATTCTCAGCTAAGGACAAATAAATGTATGATCTCAGTTTGTGTGTGTTTAAAATTAAAGGGAACTTTATAGAATGGAGCTTGGTGAGAACAAGAGACTGTTTCATCTGACTCATCTTTTCAGTCTCACTCAGGTTACTTCTAACCTAACTTTTATATTAAGAATATTGGGGGGGGAACCCCAGAAGCTTCAGATTAAAAGTAGTTTGCAATACTGTCTTACTTAAGTTGTACTTAAATAGGCTTGTACCTTCCTCTAGGTACTTGTGGTTCTGTACCAATCTCAGATTATATTTTTGAGACACAGTTATTTCAAGTTTTTTTTGCTTAATTCATTTTCTCTGAGAGCAGTGAAATCTTAAATTTTGATTTGACAGTAACCAACTGTACTTTCTAAATGTAATTTCTAAACTCTGTATAGATGGTGTTCCTTTCAAATAGCAGCATTTCTAAAGGAATGCACATTCTCTGAGAACACTTCCTTGTGCTCAGTCACTCAGTACTGTTGTTTACAGACATGCCACTCAGGAGCCCAATTTGTGTGTCAGTGCTTGTGCTTCTCTGGTGCAGATCTTGCACTTCCTTCTAAGTTCTGAAATGCTTGCTGTGATGTAACTTCCTGTTTAATTCTTTATGCAGGCAGTCGTGGCCGACAAAAATTGATGTCCCCCAGGATCTGGAGGATGACCTTACAGCAACCCCTCTCTCCCACACCACCGTTCCCCAGTCGTCACCGGCTCGCACGGCTGAGAACGTTCTCAACGGGCACCGCAGCAAGGCGCTTGGGGATCCGGCAAAGAAGGAGGAGATCCCTGAACTGGCCGGGCCAGCACTTGCAGCAGTTCCATCGGTCAGCTTAAAACCCACTACAAGTGGCCGGAAGTGCTTGTTCAGAGTAGAAGAAGATGAAGAGGAGGATGAGGAAGATAAAAAGCCTATTTCTCTTTCTACTCAAGTTGTTCTGCGTCGTAAGCCTTCGGTTACAAATCGTCTTACTTCGAGAAAGAGTGCACCGGTCCTCAACCAGATCTTCGAGGAGGGCGAGTCAGATGATGAGTTTGACATGGACGAGAACTTGCCCCCAAAGCTCAGCAGGTTAAAGATGAACATCGCCTCGCCCAGCACGGTGCACAAACGCTACCACCGGAGGAAAAGCCAGGGCCGGGGCTCCAGCTGCAGCAGCTCCGAAACCAGCGATGACGACTCGGAAAGCAGGAGGCGTCTGGACAAGGACAGCGGGTTCACCTACTCCTGGCACAGGCGGGATAGTAGCGAAGGGCCGCCCGGCAGCCAGGGAGATGGCGGTGGGCAAAGCAAACCAAGCAATGGGAACGGAGGGGTGGACAAAACCAGCCCAGGCGACAACAACAAAGGAGGGGGGAGTCCCTCTGGTGGCTCTGGTGGGAGCACCAACACCACCTCGGGCTCCACTCGGAGATGCGCTGGATCTGGAAACTCGATGCAGCTGTCATCCAGAAGTGCAGGGGAACTGGTTGAAAGCCTGAAGCTAATGAGCCTTTGCCTAGGTTCACAGATTCACGGCAGCACGAAATACATTATTGATCCTCAAAACAATCTGTCCTTTTCCAGTGTAAAAGTACAGGAGAAATCAACGTGGAAAATGTGTATAAGCTCCAGCGGAAGTGCAAACCAGGCTTCATCATTGGGCAGCCTAAAGTTTTTTTCTGATCAAATGTCAGATACAACAAATGAATTGGAACGGCTAAAGAACAGGAACTTGAAAAACAATGTGCTACAACTACCTCTCTGTGAAAAGATATCTGTGAATATTCAGCGGAACCCAAAGGAGGGGCTGCTGTGTACCTCCAGTCAAACCAGTTGTTGTCACGTCATTTGACAATGACCTGGCTCGAACAGCTCGATCTGCTTGACAGCGTCATCCCTCCTGGTCAGAGCTGTGAACAGCTTGTCACACACCCCCTTTTGTTGTCTTAAGATTTTTAAGTGGGCTTCGAGCAGTTATTTATTATACTTTAATTTTGTGTTTGCTTGATGGTATGACAATGCATGGTCTTTGCATGCTGCTAGCAGATATGTTTTTCTTTTTCAACACAACAGAATATTTTATTGTGTAATTTTTACATTTATAATTTTACTATTGAAGATCTGGATTAAATTAAAGATCTGGATCCTAATGTAAATGAAGCACTTAGAAGTTTCATGTTCTGCACTTAAACTAGAGAGAGAAGCTTTTGTTTGCTTATGAAATGTTAATTCTTGTCAGAACCTTCTGTGAAAACTAAAATATGTGATATGTGGCATACTTCTATGTGTCTGAAACAGAACCAAAGCAATAATGTTTTGATGCTGAAAACTCTTTAGGGAGCTTTCAGATGTTCCAAGGCTTGTACAAAGCAAAGATGCACTGAAAAATAGTGATCTTGAAATATGATTTTAAACCCACACCTATTTGTCTTAAGCTATGATATGGATGAAGTTGTGGCTCAAAAATCAAACTGAAAAGATCTTGTTTTGCTAGAGGCAGTTTTCTTAAAAAAAAAAAAAAAAAAAGGCAAGTAGATTTGTAAGGCAGCTTTCTCCCATAGAAATATGTTAATATTACAAGCAGACAATCTTTTTTAATATAACAAAGGTAAATTATTAAGTCTACTTCTGAGTTTTTACATGCTAACTGAAAATAAAGTATTTGTATGAATTACTTTTGTTAGTAGTATATCATGACATTTAGTATTTTAGGTTTTTACCTTGTAAACCCTCTGCTGTTCTCTCCTCTCTTCCCTAAGATTCCAGAAGGCAATAAGGGATGGAAAACCTTTAGGTAATTGGATTCACATTGAAATTGTCATTTACAGCTTTGTTATTATTACTCTTTTTAAGACTTAAAATACTGCTGTTCCCCACATGTACACCACTTATTTTCCCTCAGTAATACACTTGCTCATAAAGTCCATTTAAAATAGCCTGTAGGAAAGTGTTTCTTTCACAGCTCTGAGCCTTCCTGTCAGGTTTCCCGTTGCCATGGCAAGGTCTTGATTTAGAGTATTTCTGTACAAAAGGATACTTTTGACCAGATAAATTAACTTTGTGGAATTTTATTATCTAGAATAAAATATATTGCAGATTCCTAGTTTTGGGAAGGGCAAGAATGTTTTATTTTTTCATGCTGTGCACTGGGTCTTCTTAGCAATTCTAGTGAAACTGGGGGGTACTATGTAGCAGCCCTGGGCAGCCTGTCCCAGAGGAGTTTGACACTGTTGAGCATCTTGTAACACTTTGAGAATGGTCAATACAGGTCGGTTTGTGTTGCTGTGGCAGGAGCAGAGCACCAAAGAACGGCTGGGGCAGGATGGCCACAGCTCTGGTGATCCCTGTGAGACTTCAGAGAGTGAAGTGCGTGGGGTGTCCTTCCTGCGAGCCGAGCCCAGGGTTCTGCTTCTGGAACGAGGCCAAGGACAAGTGTTCTGCTTCCTTAAGTTTAAATCTCTAGTTGCAGTTTAGTTAAAAGCTACAAGCATAGACGTGTGGGTGAAGCCATAGAACATAATTGCTTGAAATTTTTGAGCAGGGATCTTACCAAGGGCCAGAAATGAGATGTGTGCTTCACAGACAGTGAGCGTAACATCCACGTAGGAGACAAGTTTATAAAGGGCATTGGCAATAAACTTTATTTGTTGCAGCTTTTTTCCAAGTATTGTAAATACTCTTTCCTGATATGTACAGCCTTGGAATGGCACCTTTTAACTAACCCCGGGTGTATTTTGTTTCCGATGTTTTTATATACGACTGTATATATGGTGCTCACTTTAGAACAGCAGTGTTGACCATTTATGCTGCATAGTTGTATTATAGCCTTATAGTTGTGTGTGGCTGGTTGGACCTCTGGGTGTACAGATGTGTACAGATGTGTTAGTCTGAGTGCTGTCCTCTCCCCCTCTGTTGATAGGTGAATGATTGTGCATGTGGTGTACGTCGTGTTATGTCGTCATGTAAAAGGAAGGGCGAGAATAACCACTACATTAAGATAATATTGGACCAAACTATTTAGAGCAAGTAAACAGTTTCTTGTACCCCTTAACGTGTCTTTAAGAGTTGCATATAGTTACAGTAGTGTATAAAGTAAATATTGTGGAAAAACAGTTAGTCTTGTATTTTTCTGTATGTGTGTATATAAAAATATATAAAAAATAATGTACCTCTAGCAACTTAATCTGTATTTAAGATGTGACAATCTTGACACAGAATTTTAAGAGTAGCAGTCTAAATAAGCAGAATTAATGAACAGAAGTATAAAAATTTCTCACCAAGAAAGAATCCATGTGTGTTAAGAGGGTACAGAAATATCCACTGATCTTATTGCTTCTGGCAATGTTTGGCTTTTTCATTGTACAAACATTCATGGTGTGCGACAGAAATGGAAAATCCAGTTAATAAAAGTGATATCCTGATTGATGCATAACCGATGCCTTGCATGTGGATGGGGTTTGTCTCCTGGTGTTGGGTGTGAGGGCAGCACAGTTTCCCTGCACCTGGGGAGAGTGGGGGGCCTGACCCTGCAAGAGCCTGGCTTTGTGTGTGCGTGGACATCCCCTTGTGACTGCCAGTTATTCTCTAGCAGTGATCAAACGTGCTCATTTGGGCTTAACAGCTATCACAGTCATCATCCGCTGAGTTTTGTGTCTCAAGGCTGAGTGAGCTATTGTTCTTTATAATGTAAAGTGGGTAACAGTGAAAACAGGGGAGGGCAGCAGTGCCAGCCGGGCTGGCTGCTGGCATCTTGTCACTCTGAGGTGTCTGTTGGTGGCCTGTGGCTGGAGCAGCTCAGCACAAGCTGTGCTCCTGCAGTGATTTAATTCTCCTGGAACATGAACTGTAACCTGCCACGGCAGGTACGGACACAGGGATCAAGGGCATGGAACAGGTTGTGTGAACACAAGCCATTAACCACTGCTTTAGGCCAGGACACTTGTGCAGCTGAGACTCTGCCCCTGCTGAGGAGCTTCCCAGCTCTGGTCACTGCAAAGCAGGGTGGAGGCAGTAGCAGGAAAGGAGTGGCCAAGGAATTTGCAGGCTGTGACTGTGACTGAGACAGGAAAGGCATAACAGATCTCATAGTGCAAGGCCAAGCAGTATCTCAGTCGCTGGTAGGTGCAGGTCAGATACTTTTCATGTCAGATATTTTTAAAGGGCTTTTCCATTAGCAAATAAAGGGAAATCCCAATACAGCTGGCTGTCAATAAACAGGGAGCAGGGGCAAGCTGGAATGTCCCCAAACATCAGACAAGCCAGCCACCCTGTTAGCCTTTCCCATGGTTAAGTTTATGTGAATGAATCAGAATTGATTTGTTTGTCGTAAATTCCAAGTGATGACTTGCTTTCAATAAAAGGTGTTTGAACTGTAACACCTTGATGTGCCTGTACTTGGGAAAGTGTAGCAATGACTCACTCACTGAGTTGCTGAATGCATGCAACCAGCCAGGCTCCCTCACTGAAGTCACATCCCGGCAGTGTTTTGAGAGACTGTTGGATTGCCCTTCTCCACAGCAGTGTCTGCAGTTGTCTTAGCCAGCTCCTTCTCTGAACCACAGGCTCTGGCTATTTATGTATTTTTTCAGTCTTAAATTGTAATTTTAAGATGACTCAGTTTGGCCTATCTGTATTACAAATGACATCAATTTCTGGAAGTCAATAACCCTGTATTAGTGACAGAGTCAAGTCTTATTATATAGAGGTAAAGAAAGAGATGACCTCTATTTTCTCATGTGATGGAAGAATTACAGTGTAAGAAAAATGCAAGTATAAGGCCTGAGAAGCACAGAGAGGTAACAAGGACTTCATCAGGCTCTCAGATGAATTACGTTAGATCTCAGGAATTAATTTCAGCAAGCCCTTGTGTAACACCTTCCTATTTCCTCCCTCTCACTGCTCTCTTGAGAAATACAGAGCAGGGGACACAGGATCTGGTTTTCTCTCTGGGCAGTTGTGTGCCACACGCCCTCAGCCTGGGACAGACTCCCCTTGGGAGCCAGGGCTGAGCAGCTCGTGCAGCAGGCCCAGCAATGATGCCAGTGCTGACAGAGGCCATCACCAGAGTGCTTTGTGTCAGGCACTGGGTGCAGAGGGAGCCTCCTCTCTCAGCACCAGTCCCCAGGGCTGGCACGGACCCACCAGGCCCTGCTCTCAGCCCTGGCCTGGCCAGGTGAGGCATGGCAGAGCTTTCCTGAAGAAAGCAGTAGGAGGCTTTGTTCCCAGGGCTTTTCCCAGTAAGGAAGTAAATTTCTCTGAATGAGATTCACGATCAATTCCCTTAGGTCCAGACAGACTAAAATACCACAAGTGCTTGCCTGCTTATAGAGGGACCTTTCCACGTAATGCATGATTCCCTCTTCTGTTGTCTTCTGTAGATATCTTGAGTTAGCAGATCCCTCTGGGCCACACAATTAGACCTGTACTCAAAATGTACATGATGAGAGAACTTCTGTATCATCAGCAAGTGATTTATGAGTGCCCTTCTTAAAAACAGCTTTCTTGGATTGTTGCTGCTAAGGAGATTTGTAAAATCCAAGTCTTAACAGACAGGTACTGGTTACTCCTAGACAGTCACCTTCCCCAACAGGATGCTCTGCTCCAGCCTCATCCTTGGTTCTTCCCTGAAGCTTGGGACCAGAGATAAACTTGTTTTATTGTTAGACTCAGGGACTGGCAGCACTGCCACACACCCCTGTCAGTTGGCCCAGAGCCACAGCTGTCTAGAGGTGTGAGGCTCTCTCAGCTGGCTAAGGGACCCTGCCATGGACTGGGAGTATTCGGATTCCATAGCTTGTGAATGGCAGATACTGATAAATATCTTATTCTGACATTTTCAATATCTTATTCTGACCTGATAACTGATTTTGGTCAGTGAGTTTCATCCCTGGCATCCCATAATTTTTACCTGTGCACCTATGGCAGAAAGGAAACAACACATTCAGGAGCACAGATAGAAAGAGTTTTTTCTCTCAAATGAAAAATGGAAATGGATGCCACCATGTATGTATAAAAAGCCCAAAAGACAAAACCCAGTACCAAATGGTGTGAAACACAGGAACCCCTCCCCAGTGAAAGGACAAAGAGCTGCATACAGAGGAATAGGAGCTACATTTCAGTTCAGTGACAAAATACTATTTGGCACTATTAGGGGACATTTCTCAGCGGGTTAAAGTGTGTGTTTTAGGACAGAAATAATGTCTGTTGTAGCCATGCAGCATCTGTGATGCTAAAACAAGAGCTCTCCCAGTATGTGGAATAAACTTTAAACCCTATAAAACAACGGAGTCCCATACTTCTCATTCACACCACGGAAGGTGAGAATTCCTCCATACCTCCTCAATATAGGTGGAGAATGCACCTAAGAAGAGTATTATCCTTGTTTGTAGATAAGGAAACTGAGCAGAAGTGATTTGCTCAAGGCAAAGGCAACAGCCAACCTTACTGAAGTCACTGGGTACAAACACCTCACTAGAGATTTTCCTGTTAATCCACAGAAAACAAAATAAATGGACCCCACAAGGAAAACCACAAAGTCAGTTTTGTGGAAGATGACTTACTTGTTTCACATGATCACAGTTGACAAACTACCTGATTCCTTTTCTAACCCATCTTAGCCTGATACAGCAGCCATCAGAAAAACACACCAACTTTATGCTCCCAGACTGCTAGTGATTAGCAGACTAGCAGGATCCCTTCAAAATGGCTACAAGGTCACATGAACATACTCCAACAGGAACCCATCCCATGGATTTTTCTTCTCTGGAACTGCTCACTCAAAAACACTGACCAGGCAGTTAAAACTTGAAGAAGTGTGAGCTACTTCAGATCAAAGTGGGCACGAGGCTGCAACAATGGGGAGTTTTCATGGAGAACACATTGGTCCCCTCCTAAAAAAACCTTTGGTTTTGGGATCTCTACAGTACTACAGGAAGGGTGGTGTGCTTCCCTCAGAGATCCTCAGGGCAGAGCATGTGCAGCCACAGCCCTGCCACTGCTTCAGGAACAGGCTGTGAAAGCAGCACCCATGAGAGGCCCCTGAAATAGCAGCAGTGTGGGGGACTAACAGTGGGAGAAGCAAGAACAGAACAGCCGTAGCACAGGTTTGCTCCTCTTCCCAGGGGAACAGTCATTTCTTACTGGGTCACACCTGCACAGCCTGAAAAATCCTAATTCTTACTTCCAGACAAAATATATTATTTTGGCCTAGTTATATTACTCTGCTGTGGGGCCCTGTGGCAGAAATCTGAAATGTGCAAAGTAGGCAAACACCTTAATTATGGCAGCAGCAGATTTTTGTGAACAAAATTCCAGCAAGTACCACACAGTTATATCTACCAAAACTGAGTATCACAGCAGCCAAAAATAAATTGTCTCCAAGTGACAGGAGCAAACACTGTAGATTTCAGTCCTATTACTGTCAGAAAACAATGAAACATTAGACAGCTACCGTTTTGTGAAATGCAAGGAAAACTAAATTAGATATTCACTACAAACACAAGTACAGGTGTATCAAGTATCAAGTTTAATTGATCTGATACTGTTAGTTCATTTAACCAGAAGATCCATTCATACAATACTGCAGTTCAGAATCCAGGGGAGTGATACCAAAATCCAATATAAATTAGAAAATAAATAAGCTTCATAAGTCACTGATCAGCAATCTCTTCCCTACTATATTTTATTTACATAGCTTTTGAAAAGATTTTAGCTGGGACCAGTTTGGAGGAGTAACAAACAGGAGGATATAATGCATATTCTATAAATGTTTATGTTCAGCTATTTCTCAGATCAAATAATGAAGTACATTGTTGTTCCCTATGAAATGCACAACATAATTAATCTGCTGTGGACAAGCAGTAGCTAATAAGCAAATCTTTGAAATAACAGAAGATTGATTAGCTATTAGCTAAAAGGGGCAATAACCATAAATGGAGAGTAAATTAAATAATAGTCTAGGATTTTTTTTTCCCCCTTTAGAAAGTTAAAAATTCTAGTTAGCTTCCGGACGCTTTCTCACAGGATCTGTTTTCAATCACTCAGAGCACAGGGAGTCTGGCAGATTTCATCCAGACCTGGCATAAGCTGGAGTGCTTAATTTGGTGTTACCTTCACAAGCGGTTGCATATAGGAAACAAAGAGCAGGAGAAAATACAGTTTCTTACAGTGTCAAGCAGAGATTATTTACCAAGTTTCATACAAGCAGGTGCCACCTACTCAGTAGATGGTGGAGGGTGCACTCGGGCAGCACACACGCCCAGGAGCGCTGGCTCCGCCTCGCATGTGACCGCCTTAGTCATCTCATTCCTCCGTGTTTACTCCTTCAGGGACTCCGCCGCCAGCTTCATTTGCTGCCAGAGGAGAGAAACACCGAGAGAGACGCTGAGTGCAGCGGCAGCAGGAGGAATTACACAGACCAGCCAGAGCCCAACGCAGGACACTTCAGAAAGCACGCCCAAAAAAAGAGCTTGAGCATTTAAAAACAAAAAACACTGGTCTGTCGTGCCTGACTTTTACAAAATACACAATTTTAACAGAGGCATTACTTCTGTCCGTCAAAATACTAATCAAATGGCAATGCAATTTGTATGTTAATTAATTAATTTGTGATGAATAATGTCTTACATGAAAGTCATTTAGCCTTAAATATTTTGGCTTTTAAGCTGATCTCAAAAGGTCAATGAACTGACAAACTGTTTCCCCCACTTCCCATTGCAACAATCTGTTAACTGTTATTCAGTATTTCTTTTTTTGTTATTGTTGAATTGAATAAAAACATCCTGTGATATGAGAAGGAGCTAGCTGACTGCTATGGTGGTATGTGTTATTTCCAATCCCGTTGATAACCAGTTTTGTTTTCATTATCCTAGGATGCCACCAGAGAGATCTCCATGTGAAACCAGGGTAACAATCCAGGTGATGAAAATACCTGCTGAGTAAGAGAAAACAGAGCCACTCTGTGAAGCTCCTTGTTAAAGAGAATCTTTCATAACAAAGAACTTACAGAGGCAACAAGGAAGAGTTTGAACTGTGCTGAAGGCATCTCTCACACATCACCACCTGGGGATTGTTAGCCAAGGGCCTGGCAATGTCTGGAAGTTTGGAACCACCCAGATATAACAAGATACAGTCAGAGGGACTGAAATCCCTGAAGAAAAAGAGACAGCAGTGGAGAGGGAGACCAGCTCAAAGGACAGGCTGAGGAGCAGAGCAAGGAGATGCACAGCACTGCTGGAATTCACTCATGCCCAGCATCGCTGCCTCCTTGGAGGCAATTTGGCAGACAAGGAAATGAAAAGGCTGGACAAAGAAGAAATGTGAGTGATCATATGAAGGAACAATTTATGCAGCTTTCAATTCCTAAGCTGCTCTGCAGGTTCTGTATCATTCCTCCAGTGGAGGATGGACGTGTGCTACTGAGCTGAAGTTGTTCCTTTTACATCTGTATTTGATCTCACAGAAATGGCCCATGACATATAAGTTATCAGAAGTATCCAATAATGCTATAACAAATTTGAAAAAGACAAAACTGCAAAAAAAGAGTACACTATCATTCAGTTTCTATCCCACAACATGGGATACAGAACTGTCAGATGCTTCAACACAGCACCTTCTACCTTTCCTTTGTTGCTAGTCTGGGCCTTACCCTATTCCAAAATGTTACTTTGCTTGCTAAAACACACCTACAACAACTTTTCTTTACCATTTTTATCTGTATTTCCATGCCACCTATAACTGAAGTAAAATTAGTTTGTGATACAAATATTTATATGCTTCTCCATAGCAACAGTGCAGGAAAAAAAGCCGCAGCTAAAGGCTGGAATACAGATAGATTCCTCTTCTACATCCTGATTCACTTATTTAAATTAATGTCTGAATAAAACTACACCATCTTTAGTTAAAGTGACTTTTCCTCCTACTGCAAAAACACAGACACAGAAGACAGCACCTTCATTCATTTCCTGATCCATCAAATACAAACCTAATTCTCTTATTTTAGAATTATTTTCTTAAACTCTGAGTATTGGTGTAATTATATGGGGATTGATGAGGAATGCAAAGACTGGAAAGGTATTTTTATTCTCTGATCTCTGCAGGGCTTGCCAAAGTCTGGAAAAAAGCCAAGCACATGAGTGCTAATGATGACTAAATGTAATCTGTCCAGAAACTCTGGACCACTCTCATTTATTTTTGAAGGCTCTCCTAATTTTAACTGAGCTAATCTTAAACTAGGATTGTCTTGTGCTGGCAATCTTATGCTATTATATTTAAAATACATGATATGAACAAACAAATATCCCAGCTTCTTGAGCAGGCCAGTGAGTAGAAAAACCTCTAAAAATAGCTTCACGTGCTGCCATGGCAAACAAGGCCTGGGGAAAATCACTCCAAATGCAGTCATACACATATTTCAGGAAACGAATCATAAGCCATGTGAGAACCCCAAGAGCTGCATATTTAATTCCTTCTTTATAGTTTCCAATAGCAAAATGTATTTGGCAGTACCTGGCAGCAGCAGGCTCCCCCAAGAGCTATCTCTTGGGCAAGCAACATGTGGTGGCACCTTTAAACAGAGAAATTCTTTGCCAAGTTCAGGCTGAAGATTTTTTAAATTTTCTTTGTTTTTTTACTGTGAAAGTAAATGTTCCTGTTCAATGGGAAAATATTTTTCTGAGACAACATATGGGAAAGGGAGTGTATTTTTAAATTTTTATTGCTGAGAAAGGGAATTGATAAGGTGCCTTTTAAGATCACTTTCCCCTGACAGCCCCGACAGGTTCACTGGGAAACTTGTGGGGCTGAATTAACTACTCTTCCCTCAAAAAGACATTTCACTGTAAGCTTTAAGAAGTATTTAAAAATATGCAAAAGATGTATTAAAAATGTCTCAACCTCCTTGTTATACTTACTAGATAATAATGACAAAAAATGCTCATTTGAGGGGTATTAAAAGCCTCTAATCAGAGGCACAGCTCAGAAATGAGTTGGCTCAAGAAGCCGTTCTTCATTTATTATCAGCTGAGAATCACTAGTGACAGGTTTATACTTAATGCTCTGTTTTATACAGCACCCTTAGCAACAGCAGCCTATGCATGCAATACATGAGTAGTGAAACATGTTTAAACTAGTAATCATTTTAGTGGGGCTACAGCGCTGTTTATCCTAAAATTCTATTGTCAGGAAATGTTCTATAATATTTATCTGCTGTAATTTAATAGATTTGCTATTTCCATTTTATTAAGTTTAAATTTCCTTGTAAAGCACATGCAATGTAATTAGACAGTACTTCCAGGAGAAACAGCAAAAACCCTTCAATGTGGTTTACAAATAGGCTTTGCCAATTACTTAGATTTCCCTACATTTCAACATTAAATTTTCCGAAAGGACCTTATTAAAAAGGAACGGATACTTTCACACCACAAACAGCTGCATACCAAGCATGGAAATCAGGCTGCTTCCTTTGTGGGCTCACTCACAACCAGGAACACCAACTTTAGTGTACAGAGTATAGTAGTTCTCCAGTTAGAGGGGCTATGGAACTCTAAACGTGATTTAGTGCTGCCAACAATACCAAAACACAAAATTAAATAGATACAAACATGAAATAACAGAAATACACAGCAGCACCAGAGACCTCAACTACAGCAAAACCTGAGGAGCTGCCCAGGGATTTACCAGCAGCAGTGCCAGGGCTTGGCTGAAGCCCCAGGCTCTCTGGAAATGCAGGATGTTTCCATGAGGCAGGAGGAGGATCACAGCCCAGCTCGTTTTGCAAGCGCTGTGCCCAGGGCTGCGGAGCTGCTGTGCCCCTTGCTCTGCACAGCAGGGCTGCTCTGGTCAGGACTCTGCGCATCCCAGCTCGTGGCCTCCTTCTGCCCCTGGGCTGAGCGGCAGCAGCTGCCTCTCACAGCCCACCTTGCCAATCCATCTGCGACCTTCCTTCTGCACAGAGGACACAGAGGGGAGCCAGCATTCCTGCTGTCCCAGTGCTGGCTTCACACACACTCAGACCCTCATCAGAGGCTGTCACCTTTCCTTCATGGTTTGTGGGGACAGCCGACATTTAACAGGCACTAACAGCCTTTGCCGCTTTAATGCTGATTTACTGCCCTCGCTGAGCTCTGGGGCAGATGCTTACAACACTGTTCTTTTCCAGTTATGCTCAGACCTGGTAAGCCAGCTTCTAAGTACTCCTAATTTTACCACAGTGTGCCTCAATGCCAACTGACAATTCAACCACAACCTGAGGAAAACCATTTGGAAAATAGAAAGGATATAAAAGTGAAAACCAAAGTAACCAGGATGTAGTGACTCATTGGTTTGGTGCTTTTCCACAGGCATACTCAATGTACAAGTAGGTTGTGCATATAAAGAACAGACATATAAATAGTTTATACTAAATATAAGAATACATGAAGGCAGATGTTTTTTATCAGCAACCCCATCTTCTGGTTTTCCTGTATACACCATATGGAACAGCTCAGAAGCAGTTAGAAAGAGCAGTGGTGCATGGTACCTTTCCCACATTCTAGCATTAATTATAATATGAAAACATGACATATATTAAATTCTCCTTTGTAATGGTGTCCAATCACATCAGTAATTTCTTGGCTCTTGAGCTGTCTCAAGAACTGTATCAGCTTTATCTGTAAGTACCAACCAGTTACAGAAGAGGAAAATTAACACCCACTTCAAGACTCAGTAAGCCTCTTCCACAGGTAGTATTTTATTCTGTGTAAAGGTTTAAAAGCTTATTTAATGGAAATCACTTCTCACTGATTACAATGATGTACAGTTATGGTAACTTCATACCTAGAATCACAAATCTTCCCTCAAGGTTTTTGTCAATGACATTGAACACTTTGCAGGGAATGGTGCTTAAGGACTCTGGGCCTGGGGTTACTTTTAAGCTGCATTTCTGACTCTGACCACTTTTCCAGCAACCTGTTTGTTTCCTTAGCTGGAGATGGTAACTGATGCTTCTTGACAGCAGTAATAATCAGTCCCTGTATTAGTACACTCCAGTTTATAAATCCTAGGACCACACAGCCACAATGTAACACTAAATGCTTATTTTCATTTAAGTCATCCTGCACAACCCCTCATTCTTCTTGAAAGCTATTGATTTCCAGAACACAGTTTCTCCCCTACTTCAGTAGTATGATAAAAGACTTGTAGGAACAATTTCACAACTTCCTTATTTTCCAGACCAAGACCAATGGCCCTGTGATGCTGAAACCCAGTAAAAACAACCCCCTATAAAGGAAATCCACACATAAGGATTAAACAGTCAAATGCAGATTTTTCATAAGGAAGCGAGAATTTTAAACTTAAGATAAAAAAAGAAACAAATCCTGAATTGTCACTCTTACAAGGACTGTAAGGAATTACAGCAATTTAAATTTTTGAGGAATATTTACTAATCTCCTTACTTCTAAGTTGCACCTGAAAGATTAGATCTAGTTTTAAGTCCTCCAGTATATGATCAACTGTGCCACACCTAACTATGGAATCAAAGATAGGCAGGAAGGTGATGCACATGCCCTGAGACACCTGCCAGTACCTACAAAGAAGTCAGCAAGAAGATGGAATCAGGTTCTTGGCCAGGGTGCACAGCCAGGGAACAAGAAATGAAGTGGTCATTAAAAAGTAAGCCAAGAAAGCCTTAACACAAAACATTTCACTACAATGACAGCTAAGCACTGCAGCAGGGCCCAGGGAGGTTTTGGAGTCTCTGTCCTCAAAGCATCTGACAGGAAACCCCACCCTCTACAGCCCTGGGGTCTAATTTTGGTGCCAATCTTATCCTGAGCAGGAAGTAGGACTACTGACCCTCTGAGGTCCCTCTCAGGTTTAGAGGTTTTCACAGATGTTTCTACAGGAATTGTGACAGGAAGTTTGCCTGGATTCCACAGACCCAGAGCAGGGATCTGCTACAAGCAATAGAAAGTAACAGGAAAGAGCAAAAAAAAAAAATAAAATTCTCTTCTTTCCTTCTTGTGTGCCTAATTCAATATAGAATACCAAGTACAAAGCCAGTGTTAATGAAACAATAGGTTTGCAAAATTAGTAAGTGCAAAGTCAGGAAAACTTGCAGAATCACATAATTTGTGCCTTGGAGTATTGTGCCTGATTAACAGCGCTGCGAGGAATAGCAGGCAAAGCAACCCCATTTGTAGTACATTTTTTTTCCTAGGATTTTTTTTCTGATCTACTTCAGATTGTCTCTGATTTAAATTTTACAGTATTAATTAATATTCATTACAATATTTTTACAGTATTAGTCACCCTTTCCTGAACCTTTAGTTCAACAGACAATACAAAAATGAAGAATAGTGGAAGTCACACATGACAGTCTAATGGTATTTTCTTCAGAATATAGTTTATACATTCTGTCCCTCAAAATACTTACATTATTTTTGTCCTTGTGTAGCTCATATTTCCTAACTTTTTTTCAGCATAACTGGCCATGTAGTTGCCAAGAGACAGATAAATACACAATGTTAAACAACATGTCTGAATGCCTGCTGAGGAGTGTGTGCCAAAACCATCCTCCCAGGATGCCAGCCCAGCCCAGGGGATACTCTCCCCTTCAGCTAATACAATTACCCCTCACCCAATCAGTAGCTGGCCAATGGATTTTGGAGTCAGAAACTATTGACTGGCTATGAAAGCAATGATGCAAAAATGTGCAATGTGACATGACCTTGGTGACATAGCAAAGGGGAGGGATGGACTGTGCAGTCCTGCACACATTTCTTTCATTTTGTGCCCTGAGTGACACAAACATCACTATGGTTTAAGGGAGCAGTTGGCCCCTAGGTTAGCAGCACATCAACAATGCTTTAATGGCTTCAGGGTGAGCAATGATACAATTTATTTTCTCAGGGGTTTTGGAGGATATTAATTACCTGCTTGCAGTTACTAGTTGCCACAAAGAGAAAATGAGTAAAGCAAACTATTCTGCCTCTCTAAAGTTTAACAAGCTTATTTACTAAGCAGGGTGTCCCTGAAAGGCACATACCTTTTGGAAGAGAAGTACCCAGCACCTCGAGAGTTTAACGATCCTTCTGGATACAAATTCCTAATATATGGATATGGCTGACACTGAAGCTTAACTGCAGACATAGCTTTATACCAACTGTAATCTCCTTCCCTGGAGATACTCAAAAGCCATCTGGACAGAGTCCTAAGCAGCATGCCCTGGAGGTCCCTCCTTGAGCAGGGAGGTTGGACTAGCTGATCTCCAGAGGTTTCTTCCAACTGACCCATTCTGTGGTTCTGTGAGAGCAGTAAAAGCCTGGCTAACAACCAGGCTCCTCAGTATGCACTAATTCACCACTTAAGCTCACATACCTTGCACTCACTCTGCCTCCTGACCGAGGAGGCACAGCTGAAGCTGCCAAAGAGCCTCTGAAGCAACACCAGCAGCGGTGAAGGGCTTGAAGGCATCGGTGGCACTGCAGGGGGACAGTGACAGCCCTTCCTCCTCACACTGCTTGAGTGGCCAAGTGCTTGGTTGATGGAAAAAATACACAGCTCACTACAGCTTCTACAGAAGAAGCTGGAAGGAACCTGCTGGGTTACAGACACAAGCCTCCCTCGAGTGCATAAACCCACGTCACAGAGGTTTAGCCAGGGCAGACCACACAGCATCAATTCCGGAATTGCACAGGCCAAAACCCACAGCTCTTGCCAACATCCTTTAGCAAATCTACCAGACAAAAGGCAAGAGACCAGTTTAAACTATTTAATGCCACAAAGTGTGCAGAGGAAAAACTCAAAGAGAATGAACGTGTCTCCTTGTAATCCATGCAACAGGAGGGAACAGACTGTGTGAAAAATAGAGATAGTCTCTCAAAATGAATTATGCTCAGCCCTCAGAAGATAAAAAAACACATTCCACTACTTTCTGGACACAAATTTGGCCACTCCTGAAACCCAGGCACATAAACCCCAACAGCTAAGTACTACTAAAATTCTACCCCCCTCTGCTCTGCCAGAGGACACAAGGGCATGGCTAGCCCCAGCCCAAGCCCAGCTGGTCTGAGTTTTACCCTGAGTTCACATTTCTCTCCAAGCTTATGAATTTGTGGAGTCATAAAGAGCCCAACTTGGTTTCAAATAAAACAGGATAAGAAGTTTACTTCTCTGTGCAGGACATTCACTGAGTAATCTAGATCAGCCTCCAGATACGAAACTCAGAACCCAACTTCAGGTACTATTTTTAGAAATTACCATCTGTGACATAAATCTGACATAAATAAGCAGAAAAAATTGCAGGGCACATGGCTGTCCTCTGCCCTGCTACCACACAGCAGCCATAACACTGCAAGTACAAAATTCCCATCTCTTTGTGGTAGGCAAGAAACTTCAGCCTCACAAATACGTCAGAAAATGCCAGAGAAATCAAATGTCTGAAAAATAGAAGTAGGAAATTTTATAGTATATCTGAAAGAAGCTTCATGTTGAAAAATCAGACTTCAGTGCTGGACAGACACATAGGAAAATTAACCACTGTTGTGAAGGGAGTTCCAAGAGGCAACGTGCCTCTTTGTTTATCTGTTGTATCAGCATGGAAAAGTAAGTTTAATTCTAAAGTAACTGTTACTACAGTATAAAAAAAAGTCAATGCAGTAAAGTAGGAAAAACTAGTCAATGTTTAGATTATTTGATGAAGAACTACTCTCAATTTTACTCAAGGGTTTATTAGGTAAAGAGTCCAAGGCCAGCAACGAAGGGACCTGCCAGGCAATCTTATTCATTTTCTTCCCCTGCAGAGGCTCTCCTGACCCAAGCACATGTTATTACAATATAATTTTGAGTAATACTTTCATTCTTGCTTTTCTCTTCAAAGACAAGTTCTGCTTCCTGTGAGGGCTCTGCAATTGCCTAGTTACAGTCTAGTGAAAAATAATCAACACAGAGCCAGTAAACAATTTCTAGTTACAGTAATTTTATATTCTGAAGCAATCAACTCAATGAGTGTCAAAGTGTGTCAAATAGGTCTTTAAATACTTACAAAATGGCAATGGCACCACTGACAGAATTTCATCCTTCACTAGAGATACCTGTGAAAAGGCAAATTCCCTCTGGCCACATTCCCAGCTTCTTGGGAACACTATGTATCCATGGAAAGAAATAAATTGTTTTCCCTTAAACACTGGGTCAAACATATGTACCAACTGATTACAGGCTATTGATTTGCTCTTAAATCTATATTTAAGTCAATATGTGTCTGATTAGATAAAGTTACTCAAATTAGTTGCAGTGGATTTATGGTTTGATCTGTGTCAGGAAGTTCTTGAACTAAGCACAGGCAGAGGATGGGGAGATAAATGTTACCCCTGCTTTTCCTAGACATCTGCATATTGCCACTTCAGAGGCTTTGGTACAAAGCAAATATACATGTACACAAAGGACACAGCTTCCTAAATGTGCCATTTTCATTGAAGAGGCACAACTGAACACAGCATTACTCTCAATGAACTACAAAACACTGCCTAGTAAGCAGGTAGGAGAGTAGAAGGTTGGTTTGCTAGTTTATAACTGCATTTCTTCAACATTAGTGAAGTTGTAACAGTTGACATAGTCCTAAATTACAGGTATGGCAATATTTATAAATTTATAATCTCTATGAATTGCCCTGCTAAGGCTGTTGCAATTTTGAACAACCTAGCAAAGGGTAAAGGTCTGGTTTCCATGAAGGCAATGGCAAAGTTCTCTTTTACTTCAGTGAAACCAGCCTTTCTCTTTATATGTTTCCTCTGTTATGAGTGAACAAAATGCTTTTCCCCTTTTTCCAACACATTAGTGGGAAGAAAACCTCTCTGCTGTAGGCTGCTCACCACTCTTGTTTTGAAGTGATGCAGTGCTCTGCCTCCACAGCCCCCTGTTCAGAGCTACCTGCATTTTGTCAGGGACCCTCACAAAATTCTGTGCTTTTCTGCCTCTAATACCATCAGCAATTTCTTTGCAAAGCTTTATGAAATTCTTTTGCAATAAAGAGTAAATTAAAGCTGTATAAGAGCAACTATTTTCAGTCTGAAGAGAGATGAGATTTTAAGCAGCTCTGTAATATAAAGACAAACAACAACCTGTAGATACATTGATGAGTATTAGCATTTACTCTCTTTCTGAGATCTGCTTTAGTGCCTTTGAATGCTCTATGCTATGTAACTGAGAAACTACAGAAAAAGATTTGGGGATGAAGTTTAAATGAAAAAACAAAAAAAAAAAGGATTAATTATTTCTGACAACTTAATTTTATTATTTTCAAGCCTTGTCAACCCTATAATCCCAGTTTCCTTCTGTTAACTTTTGTGCAATACAATACATAAAGGCAGAGTACATGTATTATATAAAATGCATCTACATTTGTAAGAATTTCTTTTAATAACATTGTGGCTTTTAAGTTTAGAACTTTGTGTTGAAATTGTTACCATCTAAACAAAACCTGAATGATTACAAAAAATGGTCATGCATATGGCAATAATTCTTCTACTGTGTCAATATGAGCCTTGTGTCTATGCAGCCTTTCCATGCACAGAGTAAGTCAATTTTCATATGACTTGGTAATATTACTCCTTATTTTTTCTGCTTTTTCATTTCCTTAAAGTATTTTTGCTTTATTAAAGCATTTTGCTCCCTTTCCTTATTTATTCCTTGTGGATTCCCCACTGTTCTGCTGTCCTAGCTGTACCCTCTCCTTTTTATTTTCACTCTCAATTCCTTCAAAATGAGAAATCTTTCCCTTCTGCATTTAAATTCGCAGGTGGGTAAGGGTCAGATTTGCTGGCAGAAAAACTGCTGAGAAGACTGGCCCTTGAGGCTGGCAGCTTCCCGGTGGGAAGAGAGCCACACTCCTCCTCCCACTGCCATTATCCTGCTCTGCCTTTCAGGAGCAGTGGGAATCACAGGAAGGACAAAGTACTGCTAGCACAACCCTGCTTTGGGGCCCTGCTCCGAGGGGCTGGATAAAGCTGGACAATAAATTGGAGCCTAGAAATGAATGTGTAGAACAGATATATGCAGCTCCAGTCCAGCTGCTGTTCTAGACTGACCTCCTTCTTTTGCTTCAATGGAAATTAGAGCTAATGGTGCCAGCTTCAGCATGCACTGGGGGATTAACTATTGTGATTCATGTTAAATTGCCACACTAATTTAATTCTATCAGACCTCAAGGCTTGGCTTTGGAATGTTTGTTATACATTGCAAAGTGCTTTTACTGGATACCCTGGTACTTTACAGAACCATCACACTCCCATTCCTCAACTTTAATCTATCACAATAAATATATTATCCAGCATACAACACAAACATTTAAAGTAATTTCTCTTCAACATATTAGCTGTAGCACATCAAAACTGTCTGATTGCTATAGAAACACTCTACAAAATAACCATTTGTGAGAAAATATATTTTGTTGCAAATTTTGTAGCAAGACCTTTACAAAATAGGTTGTTGCATCTGTCAAACCAACCACATTTTAACAAACACAGCAGTAAGTGCTGTGAAAAGACTCTAAATAAATGCTGAAAACATCATATGATTTTGCATCAGTAAAGTGAGTCAATATTATCCAGTGAGTCACCTAGCTAATTCACAGCAAATTTATGTGATGGTAAAAGATGGAAGGTGAACATACATTTCCACAGATCCTTCAGGGCAAATCAAATATGCAAGCTAGGGCAGGACAAATAATTGCAAAATATTAACAAGCTGCAGAAATCCACTTTCTGGACTTTGTGCTTGATAATATGTCAGTGCTCACATGCTCCTGCTTCCTTCTTGGCACTGGAAACAATCAGAAAGTAAGGACACACCATTATAGGACCAACAGAACTGCAAGAACCATGGCCATTAGTTATAACCTTTTCTAAAATAATAACATTTCACAACCACAGCAAAAGATTTCTTCAATAAGCTAAAGCAAATATCTCTTACCTATTAAAATGACAGCACATAATTTCGCCTACTAATAGGAAATTACAGTAATTATTAGTGGTGTAAGGTAATATAGCAGAGGCCGTGGTTTACAGTAAGCCAGCATAAGAATGCATCTGCCAAGGACCTGAATAGAATCCACACACCCAGATTCTCATTTTCTCTCTCTGTACCTGTATACTGCATCTATTTATCTATCTAAAAAATAAAGAAAACACATTCATAAAGAAGATTTAACAGTGCTTGTATCTAAAGGGGCATTATCCACAATATTAATAGGAGGCTGTTAGGTTTAGGTTTCCATGTGTTGGTTTTTACTACCCTGAAAATTCTCCTCTCAATGCCTTCCTCATTTGGAACTGTGAAATTTGGTAACTGGCCAATATTGCTACCATAATGTTATAGAGAATTCACACTTCACTCCAGCAAAGGAGTTTTTTCAGCAGGCAATATATACTAAAGACTAATTGGCACCGAGCACTAATTTAAAATATATATGTTACTCTATATTACTCAGTATGAATCTTACATAAATAAACTTCAAGTAATTATATTAAAATTTGCCTTCCTATTAATTTTTCATCAAAGAAACATATCTCATTGAAATTGCCATCTGCTGAACTTGCTTCTTGACTTCGTTTCATCTATCTGTGACATGGGAATAATCACTAATACTATTGGGAAAAAAATATATAAATATCACCTTAAATAAGTTTTCCCTCTTCTGAAATCTGCAGGGGTTTGACTAAAAAGAAGAAAAGAGGGTTTTGTCCTGTGCTAGTGAATGGCTGAATCTCCTTTCATGATTTCTGCTGATCAGTGAAAAAACAGAAAAGAAAACCTATCTCAGAATCACTATGATCCATATAAATGCTCTTGTATTACATGCTTATGCAACAAACTGGAAGATTCAAAGTGGCATTAAAAATAATCTTGTTTGTGGAGCAGATATGAAAATTCTCCCTATTAATGAGATAAGCTTAAAACTAATTGATTACAGCAAGTAAGCAACTACTCCCACTAATTGTTGCTCCAAAGTTTTAATTGTTCGCTACACTTTTATATACTTCTCATGGAAGCAACGGGACAGATCACTCCCAGAGAAGTTACTGGATAAACTAATTAATGGTTTGGTCTGGTAATTTCAACATCACCATGTTAAAAACAAGTAAGGGAAGCTCTGGGTGTGTCCCACCTGCAGAAGAAAGGTGTCTTCTTGCCACATGTGAATCTAATTTAGCCACTTAAGAGTTTCTCAACTGGAAGACCAGCTAAATTCTGGGTTTACTCAACAGTACTTCCAGCAACCCAAACCCATCTGTCTTTCATTTCATTAAGAATTTACCTCACAACTAGTTACCAAATGTAAGCTAGAATGTGTTAAGAGCAGACCTTCCCAGGAAAAAAATCCAGGCTGATTAATTTATAGAATTTCTCAAATCAGAAACAGAAAGGACCAAGAGTCACAAGAACCTTATCCACTTAGCAGATTGACTACTCTTATATATAAAAGTAATCTTACGTTTTGAAAAAATCCACCAGCTCAAAAAGTGGCTGATAATAACCTCCACTTCTTTCACAGAAACAGACCTCCTTAATTATTCAGTTTTTTTCAAACTATTCAAACACAGAACTTCTCTTCAACAAATATCCAGCAATACCAGCTGTATTATGGGCAGTCCTGGTCTTCAACAGCATGTAAAATTGTCCTTAAATATCTAAGGCTATGTTGCTGCCTAAACTTTTCCAAGTCTTATTTTTTTTTTTTTTTCTTCCAAGGTAACCAAAAGCAATGCACAAGGCAGAATTGTACAAAGCTTTTGAAACTTGCATGGGCAAGCAGATGGTGACCTGTACCTGCAGCACAGACACCCAAAAACACCTCTGGGGCAGGAACTTAATGCTTGTGCATTTTTATAGAGAGCTAAGGCAACAGAAGTCTTAATGTGTTTAAGCCCTTTATGTGCTGCAACTAAATAAACACTGCAGAATAAATAGTTCCCTAACACACAGTTCTTCTGTCTCAGAGTCTGACCTGAATATTAAAAACCTGGGTTTGGTGATCCATTCTGGCAGATGTATCATATCCTACATGAAAATTACCAAAATAATTACAAAAACTTTTAAAATGTTTCCACTTTTTCCTATTTATTTCCTATCAAAAGCTATGGAGTCACCACACCTGCACATGTTCACTAAAAGTGCAAAATATTTTCTCTGCTTTGCTTTCTAAACTTTTAACAGGTCTTCAAAGAAACTCTAATTGGTCACATCCCTGAAAGTTTGATCAGCCAATCTGGACAACATCGGAATAATATTGCTCAAAATGGAAGGAGCCTTAAAGATCACCTAGTTCCAATCCCTCTGCTGTGGGCAGAGACACCTTTAGGACCAGGTTGCTCAGGGCCACATCCAACCTGGCCTTTAATTTCAGGGATGGGGCATCCACAATTTCTTTGGGCAACCTGTTCCAGTGCCTCACATTCCTCATAGTACAGAATTTCTTCCTAGTATCTAATTTAAACCTACTCTCTTTCAATTTGAAACTACTACCTCTTGCCCTATCACTACATACCCATGTAAACAGACTCTCTCCATTTCTCTCTTAAGGTACTGGGAGGCCACAATTAGGTTGTGCAGAGCCTTCTTTTTTCCATGATGAAAACATCACTTGTTTTAGTATCCAAAACTGGTTTTCATCTTCAAAAAAGTTGTTGCTTTATTATGTTGAACATATTTGTTGCTTTTTCCTGAGGTTTCAGAGTTGTTGGCTTTTTCCTTCCTTTTTTTTCTCTTAAAAAGATTTCTTTACTCTTTACCTCTTCATCCTTTCTGCTTAATTGCCCCAGTAATTAATTCCAGAGTTTTATCTGGGAGATGGCTCTTTCTGGCTTGTGTTTTTTTTAATAAGACAATACCCTACCAAACATTCAGTGTCTGACAAGATGACAATTTCTGGCCCAACAAGGCATGTTTTAAAAGTTGCCTCCTCTGCTCTGAGGAACCAAGGAGAGGTCACAGAAATGAAGCAGACTCTTGAGTTGAGAAGTGCACTATTGCAGTATATATTGCTCTGGGACAGCTTTGCTCTGAGATAGCAAGGTAGATAGACCAGGCTATGGCTCATTTCTCTACACACATTCCACATTCTTCTGACTTTTGGAAGATTCCTAATTTATTCCACATGAAACAAAAATTGAGACAGTAGAGAGGAAAAAAAAACCAAAACCCTTGGAATACGAACAATACTATTATCATCAGAGAAAACAAATAATAAGAAAAAATTATTCTCCTAAGAAAAGAAGCTGGTCAGACAAAAAAACCAAAAAACCAAAAAACGAAACAAAACAAAACAAAACAAAACCAAAAACACCCCAAAAAACAAAAAAACCCTGTAAATGAGGAAGAAACCAAACCAATCCAAAACCAAACAGGGAAACTAAACAAAACTAATAAACTTCACATTCTCCAAATGCTTCTCAAAAAAGCAAATCTTTCTGTTTTCAATCTATTTCAGAGGATACATAGCTATAAGTAAAGCTCATTGCTCCTATTACTGGGTGAATAACCTAGCAAACTTCAGAGGCACAATTGCTCTGAAATGATAGCTGAAGTTTTACTTGTTGTCCATAGAAAAGAAAGGAAGAAAAAAAGAAAAAGAATATTACAGTACCTTAACTTATAAAAGGTTCTATTTGATTCAATCCTGCTTTTCCATTTAATTTTCATTCATTTTACTAAAACTTTAAAATACAATAAAGCTTTAAAAAGTATCTGTCTGAATTTAGCTCTTTTGGCAGATACTTTCCTCCTGGCTTTCTAATCCGTTTTATATGAGCTGGCACCTTAAAAAGCATGCTTTAGTATGCAGAGCCTAACAGTACTGTTGAAACCTCCTGACAGCCTGCTTCTCACAAGCAAAAAAGACATTATCTCCCCAAAAGACCTGCTCTAAACAGTGTTCTCTTTTGCACATGAGCTACCTGTCACCCCATGCCCTGTTACTTGTTATTCATAGAGCTGCACATCAAAGAGAACCAATTCTGAGAGCACATACAGGAAAACTTACTCTCTTGGTTAAGCACACAGCTGTTTATATAATAGTGTGCTGCTTTCCATGTACATAAATTAATTTAGTTTTTATGAAAAAAAAAAATCCCTGGGAATATTGGAGACTTCAGTATCTTATTAAATAAACACAGAGCAGTAACATAATATTGCTTCTATAAAAGAGTAACACTGAGACTGATACACATGCAATGATGTATTGATGCTTGTCTGTAGGAAGCTGCAGTATGAGCCCCATGATTTCAGAAAGTTCTTAGCAGAATGTTATACAGAGCAGACAAAAATGCTCACCTCAATTTAACACTTACTTCAGGAAGAGAAGGTTAAAGGAATTCCACTGCTGTCTGCTTACTAAATTACACCAGAATACATTTTAGTACTTTATAATCTGTTATATACAATATTCAATATCTGTATTTTCAGCTTGTCAAAAGAAATATTTCAGTTTTTACAACATAGTGTGTGAATTAATTAATTACACACTAGGTAATTAGAATCTAAAATATTAACCATGCTAATGTAAAAGGATATTGAATACTAATTAAAAACTCACATGCTCTTTGACCCCAACCAGCTTTCTTTGAACACAAAACCTCTCAAATTTCTCAAATGTCAAATCTTGCTGCTTTTTCACAGAAGTGTTGGAGCCTTCAAATGCAGCAGAAATCCTGTTTTTATGGTGCTCTGCAGAGCAAGAAACAGGGAAAGAACAGGCAATGCTTGTATGTTGGCTGTTGCAAACATTCAGGATTAAAAACCCCCTATATCCTTCATAAGCACATCAGGCCTTATTTCCTCCACTTAATGTGCTCCCTATTTTGCTTGCATATTGAAAACCCCCTCATGTTAATGTGACTAACTTTCTTATATTAATTTTTCTTTATTTAATCACTTCACAATTCAACTATTTCATAGTTCAGCTGTTGTTTCAATGGGATGGTCTCTAGCAGATTTGTTGGCAGTCTGCACCATATGTAGGCTCTGGCCAGAATGGCATTTTCCACAATCTTGTGCAAGAAACAAATTTAAGGAGAAAATACAACCGTAATTAATCGATTTTCAGTGCTTTATGATGTACAATCCTACTCAGAGTTTCTCAATTCTCCAAGTATCTGCCTTCCCCTGAGGTTTTGTGCACACACTAAATCTCCTCTCCCAAGAAGACTAACACATGCCATCCACATACAGTTTCCTACTGTGGGTGTGTATTCATAACAAAGTGCAGAATCCAGTATCCGAAGAGTTTATATGTATGCTTACAGTTAAGAGTATGCTCTGTCTGCTTATGCTAAACTAAAGGACTTGGAAGTAGGTAAATGGTAGATTTGCATATCAACAAAACACTTCTGACAACTCCAGTTATTAATGGGTAGCTTCCCTTGCTCCCTTCAATGCCTGTCCACATGATCATTCACACAGTCTCTGATTCAAAGCAGTATCCTCCCACATATTCAAGGTTGATTAGGAGTTAAAATCTGAGAGTCTTTCAGCTGAACAGCTGACACAGGACTGCCAAGAACAGCTTTGCTTCTGCATGTCTCTAGAAGGGCAGAGTTTGGTAATAGGGTAGTAAACATGAGGGTTACTTTTCAGATATCAGGACCACAGAATTTCCTGTGAACTCAGCATTAATTCAAACACTGATAGGTGTAGCTGGGTAAGTAAATGCAGGCAAGTATCTCCTGGCAAACTCTGATGACTTGTTACCTTGTTAGTCTTCTTAGTGACAGGCTTATATTGAATATAATTATCTTGAGTAACCAAAACACCAGAGTTAAATAAAAAAATTAAATTCTGAAGCTGAAGTCTTCAAAGCATATGGTCATCCAAATTGTAACAGGCACCTGGACAAGCAAGTAACATAATCACATACCTTGAACTGACAACATGCATTACTACAGAATAATCATTATATAATAACCCTAAAATTCAAGCAAGTCTCTGAATTCCAACAACTGCCTCCTAAAATCTGCAGTTTTCGCAGTGACAGTATGTCTCTTTAAAATCACTTGATTTAGATGTCTAAAGGTCCAGGGCCATGGACCAAGGGACCACAAAGTAACTTTCCAGCCACCACACTATTTCAACAGAAGTCAGAACTTTGCAGAGGTCTCAAGGATGCCAAGTGTCTCTTCACCTTATGAAAATCAGTAGCTGTGTATGAAGGGAAATCCAAATCTATCATTGAAAACAGAATTGTAGCTCAGAGTAGCTGCCACTTGTTTAATAAGGATGTGCACAGCTGCCTATAGGCTCAGGAAAGACAGGACATAAAACTGAGGAAATTGAGCTTCATTAGCTCTGCTGCCTGTAAGCATATGGCAATGGCAGAACATACAAATGGAAAAGTTTATTGTGTAAGAAATCAGTCCAGTCTCCTTCACAGTATCTGTCCCTGGACACTATTGATAAAATACAGTCTTCATTTTTTTCCCCTTCCCTGTTTATAACCAGCATTTATCAGAGTTCTGCTCTATTTTCACTAGTCTCTCAGCATACATGTACCAATTTTTTAAATTTCTTTTTACTTCTATCTAAAGATGACTGTAAGACTATGTCCAAAATACCTTTTTGCCCTTTTTTGTCTCCAAATGGAAGTTATTGTTCTATTTGAGAGAGGCAAGCTGGTAAAAAGAAACTGTGTCACATTTCTAAAGAATAAAATTAATGCAAGCATATGACAGAAGGAAACTGTCAACCACAACAAAAATCAGAATAACTACAACTTACTGCTTTGATAAACTTGAGAACACTCATAGTTTATAGAAATGCAGTTCTCAAAGGAGCCAGGAGAATAATATGTGCCATGGCAACCAAACAGAGCAGTCTTCTGGCACTTTCTGAATGAGCATTTAGGAGGAGATTAATTCAATACCCTGCATGATGAAAGGGCTCTTGAGATCCATAACTGTCTCCCACAAATTACCCTTATTGTACAACTGGATGTTTAGAACAGATTGCACATTATCTATATTGAACTAGAGCTTTCACAGCAAATTTATACGAAACAGATTAAGCCCACATTGATGTGTCACACTATTTTTCACCCACTCATTTCAGGGCATTTATAAAAATGGGCATTTTATTAAATGGATCGTTGCAGTTTTGCAGGATTTATTTTTAAGCTTATTTATATTTAGAAGTACTGTAAAGCCTTTTTACTATGAAACTTTGAAATTTCTGAAACACGTAAAAGCATAAAAAGACACTAGAGAATTTACAGTATAGTATGTAAACAGACAGCAGACACACTGCCACGTAATGCCACGTGAGCATTATCATCTTAGTCATGCATTTCACGCTACTTTGAACTTAAGAGTACATTCAAGTGATGACACACCTCAACAAATAATTATGTCTTTTTATTTTTACATATTGGAAATTATATTTTTCAGCAAATGCAGCACCTGATGAGCACCAGATAGCTCAATGAAAGCAAGTGTCTTATAGAATTCATTTTAGAAGTGTGTTAAACCTCTACCCCCTTCATCAGAATCTAAATTACTATGAAATCTTGCCTCCCAGGACAAACATGATTTGATATTTTGTTTACTGATTTACTCATATTGAATCCAATCATACTGTGCAACATAAAAAGCAGAAGAAATTTGGAGTAAAACAAGATCTAGAGTGCAAGCACACTTAGAAATTACTGCAGGATAGAAGAGCCCATTACTCTCAGGAAAGAGGAAACACGTCTTGTCTCTTCTGAGGCTACTGCAAACTCTTCTCTGCACCCAGAAATGCTCAAGATGAAATATTTCACCTGCTGGATTAAGTGAAGAGCTTTCCAGTTGTTTGCAGTTATGAGTAACATCTGGATTGCACGAACTGTTCTGAAGGATGCACACTCAGAAAGTAGTCTTAGCCAGTCTGATTAGAGTTACTCGAGGTTGAAGATTATAAATAGCTTTGACTCAGTTTTGTATCTGGCAACTGTAATGAATGAAAGGTGAACTTTTAAAAAAAAATTCTAATGGCCACACACAATTTGTAGTGATAGACAGTGGAAATTAGACACTTAATTCCTCAGCATTTCTGAAAATCCTACTTCGGCTTTGATTACATTATCATACATTATTTCTGAAAAACCCCTCTCTTCTTTATAAGTAGGAATACATTAAGCAGACAACAAGAAAAACAAAAAAATAATGAGTGTAATTACAAATTTGAAGATCCAAGACTTACGTAGAGCTACCATTTATCTGCAAATGAGACAATTCCGAATCTACACTGCTTAAGTATTGATTGTACTGTGTGTGGAGGAACTGAGTATCCTGAATAATAAATACCATGCAAATCAAGGAACAGAAGTTAGGCTCCAAGCAGAGAAAAAAGAAGTATTTACCTTGCCATTAAACAGCGAAAATAAAAACAAATTTTGGTAAATCAATCTCACTCACTGAACATCCCATAACTTAGACTGAGCTAAGAATATGAGGTGGAATAAAAATCCAGAACACAAGCAGCAATGCTGTGGTTTGCTAAGTTCCCTTCAATTTACTACTTCTCACTTCAGTCCCATTTTACAATAATTACATCACTGAAAAACCTTCCGTCCTCACTTTGGTACTGATAATTAATGCTGTTCTAAGTTTCAGAAGGTCTTTAAAAACATTAGGCATTTTAAGCATTCAAACATCACCAAAAAAAAATCCCTCTGGACTTCAGAGTGAGAGGCTCTCAAACCTAATGGAGTTGGGCTGATTATTCCAGATTAAGACTTTCTCATCTCTTGACTTTTAAAAAGCAGTGAAGTAAAACAGATTTGTACATTTCACCATTTAAACTCTACAGGAAAGCTACACAGGTTTTAATACCTGTTTTTTAAAAAACAGTTGAGGTTTTGCAAACCAGTATAATGATACCTCTCCCAGAAGTATATCTGCTAATTAACAAACTGCCAAAACAAACCTTTCCTGTATAAATAGAATAAATATGTTACAATTTTAAGTCAATGTATTTCCAAGGAATTAGAAACAGTAATTTGAAAATTGTCTCAAAGGATTTGCAGAAGTACTTACGCGATCAAGTAACTTACTTCTCCCCAATACTACTGCCTCAAGATCATTATTTTCCAAAGCTCCTCTTCACAAACAAGCTAGACAAATCTACAAAATGTGGTAAGAATTTGATTCTGCAGTTCATGAAAGAAAATACGTAACCAGAGAGCACAGAATCATTCACAGATATAGAACCTATCCCAACACCAAATTCCTCTGTCTCCACGTCAGCCGAATCTGAGGCTTTATGGCTGCACTCTTCCCTCCCTCTCTTTCATAAAAAACCCCAACCACAAGTGACACAGTAAAAATTATCTTTCTGATCTGTGCCTTTAAAGTTTCACCATTCTCTTCAGCCTACTGTTCCTTCACATGAAACTAAATTCTTCCAACTTTTGGAAGTTTTGTAATCTATTCTGCATCCACTTGCTCCATTCTGACACAGAGAACTGAACTCTTTTCATGGCTTTGCCAAAAAGTAATTCCTTGCCAGCATGCTTCTCCCTCTAAATCATTGTTCATTCATGTGACCACACAGGTATGGAAAAGCTCTCCATGAGCATTCAGAAAAAGCATCCTGAAAAATCACTTCAAATGTATAAAGAACAGTTCATAAAACTCTGATGAGGCATTTATTAGTCATTTATCATGAAGACGTTTTCCTGGGGAGGCTAAGAGCTCTTCATTAGATCTCATCAGATTTGCCAAAGTACCTGATTGAGTTTTTTTTTACCATGTCCTTCAGAACCTATTTTTGCTATAGTTCTAATATTGTAGTTTAATGTAATAGAAAGTATTATCTAATATTAGCTATAGATATCACTTCTTGCCTCCTATAATAACTACAGTGAGAAACTGGAAATGCAGCATGACCTGTAACATATTTAGAGTATAGTATTGAGAAGAGAATGTATTTTGTAGGAGTGAGTTCTTTCCATGACTGAGTAAAGACATAATGAGAGCTGTACTTCACATTAGGAAAGTTTTACAGTTCCAGATATTCTGAATGAATGCAAAATTTATATTTAGTAAGATGTGTTCTGAAGGCATCCTTGCCATTTAAACACCTTTTGAGTCCTTAAGAACAGGGTTGATTGTTGCCTTGGAAACAAAGACTGCTCTAGTGTGTTCCTTTCAATGGATTCAGTCAATCTGAAGTCAAATTTCCAACTACTAATTTTATAGGCAGTGCAGGTGCAAAAGTTTTTAAGATCAGAACAGAAACAGTTTGCAATGCTGTTCCCTGACAATACTGTTTATTTATTTATTTATTTTGTACTGCCCTTGGGAAGTGATTATATTCTTGCATAACACTCTCCAGGAAACTCAATTGTATATTGTCCCTCTGCATAAGAGGGTGATTATGATAATGGAGGAAACAAACCTGAAAGTGAAAATGCAAAAACCTTCAGGCATAAACAAACAATGTATAATTTGGTCCTAGTGTTCTTTAAACTGGTCTAGGATATTTATTAAAAAAAATAAACAGGGTTATCACATGAAGAACCACCCAATGCTCTACTTCTATAGATACATTTTTTTTTTCCTATGTATGTATGTTTAGAAAAATTATTTGTAAAAATGAGGACTAACATTTAAAAAGACATTCCATTCATCATTTCAGTGAAGTCACTTGAAGTCACTTTGTTTAAATAAAGCACAAAAAAGGACATGAAGAGACTCTACCAAGCAGGACCTTTGTTAGGGGATGACACTCATATTTTCTGAAGTCCAAATTCAGTCTTGTACTAATGAGCCCCATTATTCACCTTCCAGTAGATCATGACGAATCTAATTTTGTCCCTTACCTGGTCAACATATAAACACTTCAATTTCCAAACAGGATTTAAATGATGGGCCAAGTTCTTAGCTGGTTTCTACTCATAAAAATATTGACACTTCACCCTGAAGGAGACTTTTCCCAAGAGGCTCCATGTACAGTTAACAGAGAGGGGTAGATTCCTTCACAGATGGCTCATAACTCAGAGTAAGATTCCTGTTCTGAGGAACCTCTATATCTGCCTTTCTTCAACGAATGGAGAAGACTGGCATATCTAAAGCAAGTTTTCCCTGTACATCTATATAATATTCAGTGCAGGTAATTTAATAGTCCTAGCTATGATAGCAAAATGCCAGTACTACATAAATACCTCCAATCAGCTACAGGAGTTTTATGCTGTTAAAAGTATTTTTTACTTCCTCACATGTACAGGGCTCCTTAACTTCTATTATCTCCCATTGTCAGAAAATTACAAAGAACATCTCCAGAGCATTCATTTATCAAACCCAGTTTGGAGAAACTATTGTTTCCACTCAGCTGTAAAAGAATCACTCACTTGCCCATCTTAAATCTACATTCTCCATTCCTGCAGGTGATGTTCAACCAGACTCTCCTTCAGTCTGGATTGAATATATCTAAAAATTTCTCATGACCACACTTGCCTTTCTAATCAAACTGCAGAACCCCTGTCTCAAAAGACTGATGAAAATGGAAGTTATTTTAAAAGAGAAAGAACAGTTCATTCAGGAAAAAATTTATTTCCACATAAGCATCTGCAGTATAGGGGCCACAAGTAGCACATATACCCATACTTTGGAAAAAATCCCCAAACCTTTAAAAAATCCTTGAAATAATAAACAAAATTCAAATGAAACAGCTACTGAATGATTCAGTTTTTAAAAGTTGCCATGGACAAGTTGATTCAGTTTTATCAAAAAACAGTTATAAGGGTATATGGCTATGCATGGGTATATATGCACTAGAGTTAGTGTATTAGGAAAACAAAAATGTGCTGCAAATAGAATAAGAGAACTCACAGTTAACATACATTTCACCATGATAATGAAGGCAGGAACTGATCATTTTTTCTACTGTGAAGACAACAAAATTGCTTGATTTTGGTATCAATGCAAAGCTAAAAAGCAAAGGAAGGAACAAGATCCTCTAAATGTGCCATGTGCAACTACCTTTCCTGTCACTCCTCCACCTTCCTCAACTTCCAATTTCAGGTTTCAGTATTCAGGTTTTTTTTTTTTTTGCACCAAACTTTCTTTGGAAACCATCACATTCTGTTATCACTGAAATTAAGGCCCTCAAGAACTGAGCATTTTGAGTATTACAACAAAAATGTGTGCATAATGAGGGTAAATTAAATGCTATTTAATCTCTTTGAGAGGCTGGGAGATATTGTTCAAATACTGAATATTGTGATGAGAATAGATTCTTTTCCTCCGTAGTTCTTTGTGTCCTTATAAAATCGATGTAAACAAACTGCCTAGCAGAGCAAGGCTGCCATGGGTACTTAAATGACTTTTTTCAGCTTGTTTCTTTTCCTGGATTAATTCCATTGTCACTTTGTGTAGAGCTGTGGAACATTCATAGTGGCAAATAAATGATGTTTACAAAATACTCACTGTACAGGGACTTTAAAATGCCTAACAGCTGATTAGAGTCCAGGGTGAACTGCAATGAAGCAAGGAGTATAGTTATGAAATCAGGTTCAGGAAACTCACTGCATGACAACCTAACAACATCACCTCTCCCATGGAGACAAGAAATACTAAGATAAGTAAAATAGAGAAATGTGAAACTGGGAAGATTAGAAGAGTCTGCACACCAAAATGAATAAAGACAAAAATCCTTTCAGAACAAAACACAATGAACAGAATACAAAAAGCAGGTATAAAACCTGGGAGAATAAATTTAAGAGAGGAAGAGGAAGAGACTATTTTATGCCATCAGTTGTGCAAATCACATTTACTTCATAAGCAGGGACACCTTGTCAGATAAGGGTAACCATCTGGCCACAGAATGACAAGCAGAACTAACTCGCTGTTAAAGCAATGAGCTAACTTGTTTGCCCCTTGTTTACCTAAAGGCCTAACACTAAAGAAACATTATTTTACCTAAACTGGTTCTTTAAATTATATTGTATGGATTTGCTGGTGATATACTTAACACCCATGACTGTTGGGGACTGCTGGTCCTGAAATCTCTACTAGAGAAGAAACAACCAGCTCCCAATTTCTTTACAGATAAAGGAACCAGCAAGATATAACCTCTGCTGAGGCAAAAAATTACAGTGCAGCATGATGAACACAGACTATACATACTGTATATACATACTTAGCTCCACATGTAAATAATTGTATTATATAATTTTATTACATAAAAACTGCCTACAGAGACCTTGCTCCAGTGATTAGTAAGTTACATGTGGACAGGGTGTTTGTGTGAAATGTTCTACTTAAACAGAAAAGAACTGCAGGATGACTTCATGGTGCAAACTTCCTAGACATGGGAAATAAGGACAGAGATCTTCCTCAAGGAAAAGAAATGAAACTCAGTTTGCTCTAACAAAGCAAAAATCATTTGCTCACAAACTAGACATTGAGAACCCAGCAACTGTGAGGTTATAAAATGTGTTTCATGGCACTGAAGAAGGAAAACAGGCTGCAGTAACTTCTGCCAAATGTCTCTTTGTAGAGTTCACAGAAAGCTGAGATTACTTTAGGACCAGCCAACAGACTGAAATAGCAGAAAGCTTTCTGCAGGAGGCTGGGGTGGAAGGTCTGACATTCAGCTGAACTGCCCCTCACTCTGGCAGTGAATTGCATCAACAGCACTGTAACACAGGAGAGGCAGCAGTGCTGGGTATGAACACAGATCCCACCTGCAGTTCTGAGAAGCACCATCAGGCAGAAGAGGTAACTGGGCTATAGGCTGGACTCACATATTAGCAATCTCTAATAAAAAATGTGTTCAGTTTAGTTTAATGTTGGTCAGGTACAGAGGCTCCAGCTTAATGGTGATTATCCCAGGACCAAATCAAACTTTCTGGACAGAGTGAAACTAATATTGCTCCTGTTTTGTTAGAACAGTGACAATTACAGTACTCTGTCAGCATTTGGCCTCTGGACACATGATCCATGTTCCAGAACATCTGGATGAGAAGAAGCTCCTTGCAAACACTCCATGCACATGCCATGTGCATGAAGGCATTATGCTGCCTTTCCCACCTCTGAGCTAGTTTATGAGAGGAGACTGAGGGATGAAAAAGAACACTCCTTTGCAAAGCTCAATTCAATTTCCCAATAACTTCAGAAGAGAATGTCTTATAGAGCTCTCACCTGTTATCTGTTACAGTTACTACAGTGATTTCAACCATTTAACCTGTAATATAAATTAAATCTGGCACACTGTCAGGGAGGAGCTGTAGCTATCTGATCGAAGCATGAAGAATTGAGCTCTTAGTGCTGCCATTAAAATGTGCTGCAGAGGGAGGAAAAGGTTCATCATCAAGCACCTTTCGATCTTGATCTTAAACTGCAATGGATTAAAGAAACTTCAGCAGATATTCCCCCATTAAAAATATACATGCTTCTACTTGCAGGAGAATTGAAGTCAAATCTGCAGAAGATTTTACTAGCAATAACAAAAGAACTAGAAAAAAAAATTGCTGAGCTGCAATTCTTTTCCGCAAATGCAAAGAAATGCTTATTCAGACTATATATAAACAGCAGGGCTGTCCTGCTGGGCCTACAAATTCCCCACCATTTCATAATATTGAAACATATTCCACAGCAATACAAGTTGCTGTATGTGATTAGCTCTTTTATACTTATACTCAGTTTAAAAAAAATTAATTTCTCATGGACACTCGATTTTGTTCTCCTTACAAATCATTGTATTACTTTTGAATATTTTAATACATGTATCTCATGCAATCATGCTGCAGAAATAACAGAGATGCCCATTTTCCAAGAGTGCTGCATGTGTTTGCAGGCTGGTTTCAGGCGGGTGGCAGGGAGTTTTGGAAGAGCAGCCGGTGACCTGGAGCATGGGGGAGCTCTTATGTAATATGCTTATACACCTTACATAACTCTCATGGAGTGTGACAACCAAACCATCTCCCAGATATTTGACTATCTGACAGCTCTCCTTCTCTAACTCTCTCACTATCCGGCTTTCAAGGAGATATTTTAAAAAACTCCTAACAATCCTCCCTCAGTTCCCCCGCCCGCTGAGCTCCCCAGATTACAGGCACTAATGGCATCATGCTAGCTACCAGCAGGAACAGATGAGGTCTCTGCTTTTTGGACACTTCCACATATATCCCCTGCCAGTAAACCTAACTTTAGAAAAATCACATTTTGCACACTACAGCCATGGTTTCACAGCAGGAGAAACCTGTGTTTTCACAAGTGCTTTTTCTTCTCAGTCCCCAGTAATTTAATCTCTAGCTGAGTGGATGGCAAATATTAACCAAGGGCATTCCCTGAGGAGGAAGGGAAAGAAAATTTGTTGTGCAGTAGTCAAATACTTAACAAAGCTACAACTTTTGAACATATCCTGTGAAAAAAACATACTTACCAACTGATATCTGAGATATTTGCTGATATCAGTGCAAAAAACAAGGTATTTGAAGAAAATAACATCAATTTGACTTTTCTGGGATAGTGACACAATACATGATGTCTTTTTTTCTTTTTTTACATGCTTTTTATAATAATTTATAGCTTGCAGAAAATATAATTTGTAAAATAAAGTCTTTCCAGAAACTCTAGGTATAAATAATGAACTTGGTCAACAAGTTTAACTCCTAGCACATTGTTGTAGCCTAACAGCCTTATTTTGGATCTGTATTATAACGACACTGGCAGAATACAAAAGGCAGATATGTTATTTCAAGTATGAAACAATCAGCATACTCCTTAAGTGCCAGCTCTAAGAAGTAGAGCCACCCTGGTTTTCTTGCCACGGAAGTTGGGACCTTAATTGTGAGATACCCTCTCTTTAACCTTGTCAACAAAAACGGAACAAAGAATTTGAATTTAAAAAGTAGCATTTAGCAGTAGCATGCTTAGAACACAGACAGAGGATACAAGATAATTTGACCTAAAAAAGCTAAGAGGCTTTGGGCATTTAAGCAGACTCTCAAATGTTTATCTTAGTGCAACAGTTTAGCCCTCAAAGCTACCAGGCAGGATTAATGTTTGCTGGAAATATTATTGTGCACGCACAATACCTAAGTAGAAAGACAGTAACTTTTAAATGCACATCCTCCAGGAAAGGCAGTCGCCTATAGAGTCAGTGGAACTTTTCAAAACCTGCTTATTGTGACTATAAAGATGCCTTTAAAAATATAAATAAAATAAATCAGTAGTTACAAAGGGAAGAGGTAACTCAAGCAGCAGGCAGAAAGCAGGGGCTGCTGAAATTTGGCTACACATTATGGAGGTGCTGGCCAGAACTCTCTAAAATGTTTCCCCAGAACTACAGGAGATCTCAAACAGCAGAAAGATTCAACCACTTTGTATTATAAATACTCTTTGCATGAAACAAATTCTAGACTCTTCTGCACATAAGAAAGCTAATTACTATTGGAATGTTTGATTTATAAATGAACAAAAATTTCAGATGCACAATACAACTTTATGTAAGACTCACACATGCAAATAATCCAATATATTCATGAATACATGCCTATTCTTCAGTGCAATATTTTCCTCTTTCTCCATAAAGTTAATGAAGTTTGAAAGACTGGACTTTTAAATGTCCCAGTCCAAAGCAACAGAAATGACTTTAAGAAAATAAACACAATCAGGCACTGTTATGTTGTGGTGTAACTGCCCAGCATACTTCAAAAACACAACAGGCCATGAGATCAATCCACATCATGTCATGATATCTTGTCTAATGACAACTATCAAACTGGCAGTATTCAAGACTTTCCATGTTTTGGCAGATTAAGCAAATTTCCATTAAAAAAGAACAGCAAAGTATCCTTAGCACCTAATATCTCGATTATTGTGGCAAGAAACAGATCAGGTAAATTAATTCAGGTATTGTAATGGGGTGGAAGAAAAGAAACTAGAGGAATCTTGCCAACTTGAATCTTCCCAGATTTGGTAATCGGTCTGGCTTTCACTGTGTTAGCAAAATGTTAATGTGGCCTCCAAGAAAGAGGACTATTTGCAACAATGCACATTATTTGACCATCTATACACAGAGGAAAAAAGGAGTCAGCTAAAGCCCTAAAGCATGTGATTTGATTATACTAATTGTCTTAAACCAAATTTGCAAGCATCATTAACAAGCTAAATCAGGCCATCTTATTTTCCACAAAGCTCATAAAATAAAGTTACAGAAACTCAGATTCATGTATTACAAAAGGACCTCCATAACAATTTAGTGAAATACCTCTTCTCATATGTAAAAGCTAAAGACTTTTTCCCACCAAGCCAAATTAAAATATATTAGAACATCTGCAAATAATCAACCTATATCCTTGGCACCAAGAGTAATGAGTTGTGGACCTTCTTGCTGAAGGACACTGTGGACTTTAAAGCCAAAAATGGTTCAAAAGGGAACTAACTTTGGAACACAGAATAACTGAAGATTACTAAATACAAAGATACTACATCTGTCTTAGAAAAATCAAGAGCTAAAAATGACTGGGAATTGTGAGAGCTTTAGGAGAAAGTACACCACCTAGTTGCCACACTTCCTTGCTCTTTTCTAGACATTTGTTTGTGGATGCTGGTAGAGATGGCATACTATCTTTGATAAAAGTTATTTTTGACCCTGATATGCTCATTTTCTAGTCTGGACCAACATTTACCTATTTTCACAGATAAAAAATCATGCCTCCTTTATTTAATGCCTGATTTCAGACACTGGGCCATATGATGTTTTTATCAGGAAATCAAAGAGTTCTCCCACTACACTTCCACGCACTGGAAATAAATACATAACTTTACAGAATGATACCTCTTACCCTTTTCTTGACAAGCAAAATAAATAGTCCCTAAATAATGTTCTCTGTACTGCGGTAGCAAAGGTTACTAACTGCTGGTTCAGGCTGTCACAATTTATGAGAATCACTTGTACATGTATTAAAAAGAACTGCTGATACTGGAACAAAAGGCTTATGAATATCCCTGTGGTAGACAGAGACTTCTCACACACCCTCTTAAATGTGTATTAGTTGGAAAAAGTATCAGAGTTTAAACTCTGCAGACTTTCTCATCATCATCTCCTGCATCCTTGTATGCCATAATAGTTCCTTTCTGATTCCCTATTCACACAGGCCCATTAAGAAATGCCCAAACCAAGTTCCTTTGATAATACATGTGCTACCAGTCTCCTCGTAAGGAAGCTAGCTGGTTGCAGGAAATGAAGAAAACAGTAAGTTAGAATTTCTTTCTGGTTGATACCTCACACCTGCTTCTAGCAAGGTGACTCAACACAGGATCCTGGTTTTGCTGCCTGAGCTGGCACAGGGGGAAAAAGGGACTCTCTATCTCCCTTTCCCTTCACACACAGTGTCTCTGCATCTTCCTCAGATACTGGACATCCTGTCACACCCTGTTAAGGGATCAATTTTCTGCAGTTCCTCATCATTTACCAGTTTTATTTCAATCAAACAGCATCCACCACTGAAAAGTGTTTCTCCACCACAGTTACAAAATCATTAGTGAAAATATTACTCTACTCACCTTATCTGGGAAACACATACACTAAATTTTGCTGGTGCTGCCTTGTCACACATACATATTCAATTGGAGTTAGAGTGCTTACATCTCTACTAGTGACAGAGGTTGGGCTTTTTGTTCTGACACATGTATGGTACATTTTCACAAAGCAAATCTCTCATACAGTTCAAAGTGTTCCAGAAAAAAAAAAAAAAAAAAAAAAGATTTTATTTTAATCATCCAAAGCAAACAGGAGAAAACTCCAAAAACCTCTCTGACAAAATATCACTCTGCAGGAAGTATTTATTTTAAAAATATGACCCTTCCTAGTCCACAAGGAGCTTCACTTATACCAACTAGCTCAACATGGGGATGTGGCCTGCATGACTTCAAGATGTCCCTTCAAAACTACACCAGTCATATTCTGTGAAATCACAAACTCTTAAAGAATGTGTTTAAATATAGTTTAGGTGTCAGTCTGGATACTGCTAAAGAGCAAAATTATTTAAGACACTATAGCAAAATTCTTTATATCATGGATACAGCAAGCCTTAGAAAACAGGTACTGACACAGAATACATACTAGCTAATTATCTATGAACAAGTGGGTAGTGTTCTGTTCTGATACAACAGAGATACCTACATCAGACATGACTATTTTTCAGCTGACATGGATGAGCATATGTAGAGTTTACAGAAGCTTTCTAACATAATGGAGTTAAAACAAATAAAACCACCTTTGCTGGACCAAGCTGTTTCATATCCATCTGTTCATTTGGAAAGTTCTCCTCAGCACAAATTTGCTATATTCAAATTTTAGAATTATCATGAATTTTGAGAAGCAGCAAAAAGAACAAGTAGACAAAACCAGGTTGCCAAATAATATGCATAAATTACAAGACTATAAATGAAATATGAATTGATACTTTGTTCTAGAAAATTATGAGTGGCAGAAAAATCCCAAGCCAAAATTCAAATGATGCCATATGTTGTCCAGCTTGTGGGAACTCAGTGACTCCTCAGGAATGGTAATTTGACTAAGAGTCAGTCACCTGCATTACCTGCCAGGCAGGTGTCCCCAGACAGACATCTCAAGAGACAGAGGCATTCAAAGACTGAAACCTCTTGCAATGCAGACTTTGCCTAGTTTTGGAGAAAGAAGAGCAACCATTCCATCTATCCTGAACTCCACGAAGATGAGAGGGTGAGGGAGAGGAAAGTTAATGCTTTAAGAAAAGTTTGTAGAAAAAAAATTATCTTAGTGGATATTACTGCTGCTACAGTGCAGTAGTTGGGAGAGCCACTGCACACATTGTCACTGCTTGTGTGACAGGAATCCAAGCCATGCAGGATAGGGTTCTGTGACAGTCAAAAGAGTGGTCTTTGCAGTAAGAGATCCCTGATGAGACTAAAGCTCAAGCCATAGTTGTAGCAGAAAGTAAAAGCAGAAAGGAAAGATGGTGCTGAGCATGGATTCAGTAAAGGACAGATCAAAGTGTCAGTAGCATCTCCTCTCTTACTTTGCAACACAGCCCTTGACTGTACTAAAGAATTTTGCTGTCTCTTGTGAACTAAATAAAAATGTTCTGTACTTATACACACTGGTGACACCATTTATACCTGGCTTGCCTGTACATACCTGTGATTATAAAATAACCTGTGACCTGTCCATTAAAATAATGTCTCTAACTTACAGGTTCAGGTCAACCACAGATTGAAAAACAGAGAAAATACTACACAATGAAGACAAGTACCAATTTTACCTTTTTAAAATCACCCTCTCAATATATTTTTCAACTATATCAGCTCTTTAGATGCTGGGAGAAAGTACAGAATCAGATATTTGGAAGTGCCAGAAGCAACAGACCGTGAAACCACCTTTACAAAATTCTCTGTGATGGAAGTGTGAAAAACATTTGCACAAGGACTACTCTAACACACCAAAAGCATGTGCTACAATTATGTATATATAACACAATTAAGTATGAATATACATTATTGAATTTAAACAAAATGTACACACATTAACTACTTTTTTTTATGCTATCCAGACAAACAATTAACATCTAATTTTGGAATACAAATTAATCAACACGGCAAGAACTTGACTATTTGCCACAAGTGTTACTGAAATGGCAGATATATATATATCAGAGTGCTATTTCTCATACTACATAAAGTGTGAGTATTCAAGGCAGCACCAGAAGGCATAGAATTTTTTTTCAAAATAAAAAATAAACAAAAGCCCAGTGGCTGGGTAGGCAACATAGCATACTGAAGACTTGTTCTTAGAATCATCATTATCAGGCTGTGCAGCATGTGCAAAGACTCAGTTGTGGTACAAGTGTCATAACTACCAACATGCAGACATGAATCCACTTTTAAATTTTTTCCTCTTCTTCAGGAATTCTGTGGGTTCCTGCTCTTTGGTCTCCAGTTACATCCCAAAAAAAGCTCTTCCTTGTACACAGGATGACAGAGATCTTGGCAGGAGGGGTGGTAGTGGTATAATCAGTAATAGTTAAATATCTAAAATTTGGCTGAAATCATGATCATCTCCAAAAAGTTGAGATGTATCCTACTTATTGTTTTCCTGCTTTCAAAGAGAAAGCTTTCCAGAGTCAAGTTTAATTATTTCAAATAAACTAGCATTTTCTCTTAAAGTCCACTGTTCTCACTGGGACCTTTTGAGGCGGCATAGGGAAAGGGACATTTAAAATGCAATAGGTGTGTAGGAGTCCACAGCTGCTTGCAATAAACACTGCACTTTTTTATCATCAAATTCTATTCAGTTCTATAAAAACAATCCCATTATTAAAGCATGGTAAGTGTAACCCCACAGGATTCTTTTCTCTTGAAGGAATTTTAACATGAGAAGAGATCTAATTTTTACTTCTCACTCTAGTCCTTCACCTTCTTAGTAACAGGTACAACACATTTAGAGGTCTGTAACTACAGACACATGTAAAAAGCTGTTGCCAGAGTTCTTGAGATCAAATCTCACAGTGCACTTTACCCTCGTTTGTATGGGAAGTGGAATAGCCTCTTGCCTTGCATCCAAACTAGTACACACATAATTGGGATCCCCTCTGGGTTCTGAAACTATGAAAGGCTCACACAGCTGCAGCACTCTTACAGTAGGAATAATTTTAACTTAGTTTTTATTCTATCCTCTTACTTCAGGTTTCCTTGTTGAGATCACATCTTGTCAGTGACCTGGGACATCAGGCAAAAAGAGACTACTGAACTGAATGATATTCATTCCATCACCAGGCTCTAGGGCAGGATTTGAAAACAGGTAAAATGGATTAGCTTTCCAGAGAGATTCAGCTGTTCTGGAAACATAACATGATGCACAACTGTACCCCTAGCAACAGCCACAGAGAACAAATACATTGCTGAAAAAGAAAGTTACACCTGCTGGAAAGATGGTGCATTATTTGTTTTTGTTCCCTTTAAGAGCATGCAAAACTATAATCTACCATCTCATTATACCTATTTTAAAAGTTCATATTTGTACTGCTAGCTCTCAAGGGTCCCACAGTTATATGTTTAACTTATTCCCAATCAGACAGACTTGCCATCTCACCTTCAGCTGAAACTTAGAAAATGGGGAGACACAAATCTCCTTCCCAAACTCGATTTTACTTTTATTTTCTTAAATCCATTTTTGTTTTGCTAACACTTTTCCATTGAAAGAAATTTTAATTAACATACTCTCAAGCAAGCCCCAGGATTAAAGGAATTCATGTTTAAAATACCCTGTCAAAACTATGTTTGAGCACAGTCTGTTCTATGACTGGGTGCAAGTCTTTCTACTGTTATGAAAATATAATGAATCCTACTTGCATTATATCCTGCTGCTACCAAACATATGCAAATGCTATATTGACATGTCTGAAAGTTCTGCTTATTCATCAGGAAAAAAACTGCATTTGTGAAGTTGAAGTAACAGGTTTGGCCTCTTAAAAAAGCCTACAGCAACTAACAATAAATAGCAATGGTTTTATTTTAACATTAGCTGTGAGTTATAGCTCATTACACAAAACTGTAGAGTTTATGAAAAAAAAAAAAGGGTAGCCATGTATTTATTTAGAAAAAAATGAGACTTTATTTTTCTTTTTCTTTTTCTTTAGAAACAATGCTACTTTTAAGGATTGTTTTTTTGGGGGGGCTGGGGGGAGGGTGGTGTCAAAACATAAACCAAGCAGTTTATTTGGCCACATTCTGTTTTAACCATATCTGAGCTCAAGTTTCATCAGCCTTTTCTACAGGCTGCTTCACAAGTCTTAGATTATTTGAATGAAATCTTTTCATGTCAACTACTTGCTGTCTGACTGCAGCCTTGTGTTCATTTAGCAGTGCCAGCAAGCATGGAACAAGTTTCAGCAGTGTTTTGAGGGCAGTCCTGAAAAGACAGGTCCCTCTAAATTATGGTAATTATAGCACCAGATAAGGCAGAAATCCACTGAGTTTGCTTCAGACTCACAAAAAACTGTCTTCAGTTCCCATTTTGCATGATAAATAAACAGGATGTTAAGAACTAATGACTTATGCTCTTCCAATGTTAGTTAGAAACAAAGATCCTGTTTTCCTCCTTCCCCCACAAAAAGAAAAGCATCATTTCTGAGGCTCACTGATAAGCCAAGCAGCTCTTGGCCCATCCCAGCTACAGTCATATTTTGAGACACATTATATGCTAGTACACAGAAAACCTCTGCAACAAAAACAGCTTGAAGAGGTGCAAGGAGAATGCACAAATGTCACACAGTACAGAAGACCCTTAAGTTAGCAATACTGTTTTGATCTGAGCTGAAGAAATCTATTCTCAGAGAGGCTACACACTCTAACAGGCCAGCACAGTGTATTCCTTCTGGAAAGGATGTGATTAGTGCTAGTGGGTACTATTCCCAGGGGAAATGGCAAGGTTCAGCAATTGCAGTCAGAAACCAGAAAGCTTTGCCATTATTAAAGCTGCTGCAGTGTGAATTGCAATGATAAGGCACTGAAATTATTTGAATCAGGAGGTTTTCACTGAGAGAACAGCAACTTTCACATACCAAAATACCCGCAGAAGGAGGGAGGAAGGGTTTAAACTTTCCGTATGACTGCACCTATGTGAACAGACACCGGTCTCTTTCTGTCATTGCCTCACTACCTTTTTCAAAAAGAAGCTTGTTTCTGTCATGTTTTGAAGAAACCTCTGGTTAGTGATGATGATGCAGAGATCAGCCACAGCATTCCTAATTTCCTGCATTTCCTTGAGAGGGAACTGAGACACAAGACCCATTTTCAGGAAACAATAGACATTGCTGGAGAAATCCTCGTGAATGTGGCATCTGCTGTTGCTTAAAGAAACTTGTTATTCTGCTGAGAATAATTAGGAAGGAACAGTACTGACTTATAAACACCTGGACTTCACTCTAAAGCAACTGAAACAATTGTTTATGGATATCCACAACACACCCCTGCCATTAAGCAACTGCATATGGATGGTACAGCTGCCAAGGGAGATACTGTACGAAAGAGCAAAAGGTCTTAACTGCATTGCTTTATCAGTCTCTGAGCAGAAATGCACCAGGGAGGATAAAGGAGGCATCTTTGCATGGCTGGTGCTCACTAAGCCTGACCCTTTTCATTAATGCCAGTTGAGGAAGGGTGACAGCTGTCAATCAGCTGACTGGGCCCTTTACTCATGAGCCTGTTATCTGTCTGGAGTCGCTTCCTGGTGGAATATTTACAGATGGACACCAGATACCTAACAGATGGATTTGCTTCTTCAGAGGAAGCACTGAAAGGCTTCACATATCAGAAGAAAAATGCATTCCTGCCCACTGATGGCCAGAAGACTAAGGAAGGAATCGAGAGCATAGGGATGACAGGATATTTATAGATTGGGTCCCCTTGGAAGTAAGGGATGGGGATGAAACTGGGACGGGATGCACAGAGCAAAAATCCTCTGTATCTGCATTTCTGCTCCAGCTTAAAGACAGTTTTTGTCCTCTATAATTTCTCTGAAAAAGCCAATTCTTGTACGAAAATGTATTTCTCTATTGTTGCCATCAGGGCTATGTTTATCTTGCTCAGAGACTGGCACAGGAAATGCCATTAAGAAAAAACATCTTTACTCAATTTATGTAATTCGGATGTTTTAATGTAAAAGTACCACAAAAACCCCCGAGCATTTTCATATCACCCAGCTTGTGTTTTCAGATCTAGTATGGATATTGTAAAAGTAATTAGTTGCACTGTGTGAAAAGATAGGCCATTCCCCACCATTTAACACTCTGTCCTTCCTTCAAAAATATCTACTAGTCATACATTATCTTGAAGTGGATATTATCTGTACTTTATGATCAGAAAATAATTGCATGAATAATTATTTTTCCACAATTTGGCTATCTTTTGCCTGGGTCTAATTTCAGTGCAGAAAATTGGTATTTAATTGATATTTGCCTCAACTGGAAGAGGTAATACTGGGGAGGTCTCCTAATACCTGAAAACATGACTGTAATCTAGTCCATAAAATGAAAATTATGCTGTTTCTTCTATAGTTGTCTTGTGTTTCTGGAAATTAGACCTTTCATAAGGATATATGCTGACTCAACTCCAACCATGATGGCTTTTTCTTTACTCATTAAGCTTTGATCCATCCAGAAGCTGAAGTATTTATTAGTGAAGCTTTTATTGTCACTGCCCTGAAAATGCTAGACAGTGACCTCACACACATTTTGCATCATTATTTCCATGTACAATGTATGCAGTGGTGGTTCTTGAACCACTGGAGAATTAACTGACTGTTCCCATGCTGCCTGCAAGCACATCTATACTTAGTATTCCCTAAAACAGGAACTAGACCAAAGAGCATGGCATGCTTCTGCACTTGTAGCAAGCACATGCAACAGAGCAGAGTACTGCAAAAATGCAAGGAGAATCTCAGGCACCTCACTCCCCTTGACCCAATGGCTCCTTTCCCAGGAAGGATCCTGACACTCACTACAAAAGGGCCCATCACCCTGGCAGCAGACAATACCCACTTCTAGCTGCCCATTATCCAGGTTTCTTTCCAAGGCAACAAAGAACCTGACAACACTTCAGGGAGTGTGAAAGGAGTCCTCCTGCACCTCTTCCAAGAAGCTTAATCCATAATCTCCTTAGTCCTCTACAATAAAGTTCACATTAATTTATTCTCTGCCCCAGTTCCCCCCCAAAATAATCTAACCAGCCTCCTCTATCATTATTTACATTGAAGGATACTAGAGAAATTTGAAGCAAAATCTACAGCTGCAGCACATTCTCCAAACTGGATTCAGAAAGATTAACGCATATTGTATTGAGTTACATTAAAAAACTTTGTTATGATACTAGGACTGTATCATAACGAAGTCTTTTTCAAAATAAATCACATTTTTCAATCCATTCAGCAGTCTATTCCTTTTCAACAGTCTTAATACAAAATATGTAAAGAAATGTTTCAAAGAAACATTTCAGGAGCTCCTAAAAACCTTCCCTAAAGTTTTTGAGAACTTCAAAACAAGATTGATATCCCAATATAAAATTACTTCCTTTTTTTAAATGGCATTTTTCAGCACATAGAAGGGTTTTTTTAACAAGCTCTAATGATGACTATTCATGTCTATTAGAGAGCTGAGACACTCTATTCCCTAAAATCCCTTTCTAATAGACACTCAAGTCTTCAAATTGATTTGAACACAGAATAGCAACAGTCCCACTGTACCATGTTAAAAAGCAATTAGCTTAGCATTAATGAAAATGTAAAGGTACTCCCACTGCCTAAAGTTAAGGATCCCAAGCACAATCAATACAATTGTTCAAAGCAGCTGTATTAGGAGATCTTCTCTCCATGCACTGTATACAGAGCCTAATAATCTCCTTCAGCATCTCAGAGATTTACAGTGTGGCACTGTTAATACCCTCTAATAGCTACATCCCAAGACAGCAGCACTCTAAAAGATTATATGGTAAAACACAATGGAATGCATGTCTGGATAGCATCAAGAAAGGAATGTGATGCATACTTGCACAAAAGTATACAAAACAATTTCTCCATAACATTTGATCCCATAGGATATTTACCTCAGATATTTATGCCTGTTGTTTTAAATACATGGTTTGGGGGATTCTGTTACTCTTATTTTTTGCTTGAAAGTAAGATATACAGCATAAATTACCATGCTGGCACTCAGTAACAAGAGGAAGAAATAGAAAATGTGCTTCTGAAATAAATGTTTTGGTCTCTTTTTGTAGCGCCAATGTACTACTTTTAGATGCAGATATTTTTCACTCTAAAGAACAAGGAAAAAAGCCCAAATACCTACATGTCTGTGGCATACATAGCACAGTATCAATCAGAGGAAATCTAAAAAGGTGATGACATATACTTGCATTTAAACTACTTATCAAGGCACTTGAAACTCAGCCAATACTCTTCCTAGACTCTTTAGGAAGTCTGAAAGTATAGGTGAGAACTAGGCCAGGCTTCTGGTTTTTGCTTAAATTCAGACTAACTTTTTGCCACTGAATTAATGAAGCAACTCTGAAAAACTGGGAATCAGGCATATATTACTGTAAGAAGGCACAGATGCTAGGATAGGAGATGAAGACCTAACTGCTGACATGCACACACACACTGAAAGAAACTCTCTATTTATTCCAGGTGGAACATTGTGACCAAAGGTGACTATTTCACTTGACCTTAGCTTTCCAGTGGGTGACCTGGTTTTGACTGTCTACAAAATGCAAACAGAGAAAGAACAGCTGAAATAGAAAGGCAGTCCTGTTCCTTTTAATATTATCTAAAAACCCCATGAGATTCCTGGCCAGGTCCTGGTAGCTTCATGTTGACCTACTAGAGAAAAGCAAAACAAAACTATCAGGCATCAGATACGACTGTAATTTGGATTTTGTTTGTTAGGGCTGATTAAGAAAGACAGGACTGACCTCAATTGTGATGTTCTAGTATCACACAAAACTGTGGGATTTTAACTACAAAAGGCAGTGTATGGTTTACAGACTCAGTTTGCTCAGAATCAAGAGATCATTTTGTCACAAGCAGCTACAGTAGATTCTTTAAAAAATAACCTTCCATTTTATACACATAAGAGATAGTATAGAGGAGCTCACACAAGTGCATGTTGAGCACACAAATAACATGTTTGTGTAAACCCATGCTCTACAGTGTGAAAATATCTAAAACTGCAAAAAATAGGGAAATCAGTCTCCTCAGCTCAATGCTCGAGTTTTCATTCTTAGTTTAATTGTTTTCTTACATATAAAATAGCTTAGAAATCTTATCTACCATTGTACAGTCAGACACTCCTAGAGAATGCAAAAAGATTGCAAAACCAGCCCTGAAGAATCTCTGTATCCTACTGAAGCTAATCCCATGCAACTCTTCATCTCTTGTGATCTCCACCACCAACCCTACAGAACCATTGGTTAAAATAGAAATTTTCAGTAAAATACTCTAGCTCCTTATTTTCCTAAATGTTTTGGAATGTTTGTTAAGTATACTGCAGAATATACCTTTTTACACAATAAAATCAGGATAGTGTATGGACATTAAAATAAGGCAACATTACAATTTCCTCACATGTATATACTTCTCAACACAATTATTTCAAACATGTTCAGACTGTTTACAATTTCTGACTAATACTACAGCTGAGACAAATCTTTACTTGTGATGGTATTTCAGAAATGAAAGAAATTCTGGTGTTGTAATAATAAATATCTCCAGGGGATGAAATGAGGTTTAATAGAGCCCAAAGTCCTTTAAAAGTGACAAATATAAAGAAAGTATGTGTGCACACACAAGTAGAACAGACATTATAAGGTGCTACATTACCAGTCACACCAGGAATTTAAAGCTGTCTGAAAGGACAAATTATTTTTCTGGTGTGGATTTGCATACATTGGTGGGTTGAAAGGACAGATAAATAGGTTAAAGCTCTCAGTTCCACTTCTTAAGCAACGATGGATTAAGAGAAAATGAAGCTGCATCTGAAATGCTCTTACCTGTTGTTTAAGAGCCTCTAAAGATTCAAATTCCAATTTGGCGAGTTTCATCTGGATTTCTCTTGGTTTATCAGGAATTACAAACGCCATGATAAACTTTATTGCTAGTAGCAAGTGCTGTGAAAAAAAAGGAAAAAGAAAAATGTTGTTTTATAGAGTCTGAAGCATGGAGAAAACAGCATACTATTTCTAAATTTTAGTAATAGTAGTATAAACAATGATTTCTTGTGACACATACAACACAGCTTACTATAACCACATTAGGTCTCAGCTACTTCATATTTTTTCTGTTTGCAGTCATTCCTAATTTGAATCTAAACAGAGATAGTCTGCCTTATTTTCAGAGTAATCCTATTTTAACTGTATACTATAACATTGTAACTGAATTTTGCATTTGTGATTCCAGATAAAATAATAGCTTTTAAAATGCATTATTGGTGCATAGGAATTGAATATATTATATACTGCACCCAGATATACAATTTCAGAGTGAATTTTTTACATTTATGGAAATATATATACAAATACATATCAGATTAAATTATAACAACATACATATGTGCACGCCCACATATATGTATGTTATAATACAAATGAAACAAGCTATTGCAATAGATATGAATAAACACAGAATTTATGCATTAGAGGAGTTACCAAAATGCAAAAACATTCCTGAGAGCATCAGAAGAGAACAAAACTAAGTAAAATATAATCCTTTAAGAAGTGGCACACTCATGAACAGAAACTTTTCAGGAAATACATTCCATGTATAAGATGTCAAATTAGTCATGATTTATTGCAAAACTTTATAATCTTATTTAAGAGAAAACAGTCACAAAGTTCTGTTGAACCTAGTCACTGAACAGTCTTTAAATTTCACTTAAATATGCACTATCTCACAAAAAGCAAGTGCCAAACTGCCAAGTCAGTAGTTTTGTTTCTTCATTTACGTCAAGTGCAATCTAAATAATGAATCTTCTTCTATCAAGGCCTGAGCTGACAGTATGCTGCATATCCATAAGCAGGAACTTGCTCCTAGCTGAGAAAGCCCTGACCAAGATAAGGCAACACTCAAATATATGTGCTTAATTTCAAGCACATTCTTACACTGCCATGATAATACTCATGAAGGTGCTTAAATTTAGATACCACATCCAAGCTACTTCCCAAATTGCCCTGATTTTTTTTAATATAAAATGAAGCAGAGCTGCATTCCTCTCTGAAATACCGTTTTGCTGAACTGTATGATCTTGATGGACTTGGGCACATGAATACAACCTAAAAGACCAAAAATCCCTCAGATTCTGGTATTACACAGGCAAGAAGCTAACAAAAACACTATAGACTTCACAGTAGCTGTGGTGAAACTCTAAACAAGCTAATATATAACAGTTAAAGTAAAAAGTCAGATTATGGTAACAGAAGAACAATGACAAAGAGCCATACATTAAAATATTTCTTAAAATGTATTGAAAAACTTAGTAGGTCTAGGAAACAAATATTAAAATGAATAATATTTCCTTAAAGAGGTGAAAGGAAGACTGAAAATTGACACAATCAAAACACAGACTAAAAGGTTAATGAAGCAATTGGCAATGATTGCTGTGTAATGCAATGGTTAATACCACTTTATTTAAATATAACATTCTCTCACCCACTTAGATTTTCTTTTCCCCCTCTAGTTAATATCATCTGCTACTAAGAAAATTTTCTTCAGAAAAGAAAATGATAGCAAATAATGTTGGTTTATGCTAGAAACACACAGCAATAAAACATGTATTATCAGAGCCAGCTTTGGAGGAATCTCTTAAATTAAAAAAGGTAAAATGTTGAAGACAATAATTGAACAAGACAAACAATATTCCTATGCAGACTAGAGTCATAAGCAATCACAGGCTGAAGAGGAGTAACTAATCCACAGATAGAATTTTAGTATGTAAGTATAAAAACAAAGAGATCAGATTGGGAATTCCTCAAAACTAAATAACAGAATTGGGCTAAAAATCTTATACTTAAGACAGAATTAACAAAAACTGAGGCATTTGGAGAAGGGTATTTATCTGGAAAATTACAATGGACAGTTAAAAGCAGACTCAGCATCACAGAGTGTCACTTCTCAATGCCCAAAGTTCTTTGCAATAATGTTCATCTCACATTGCTCAACAAAAAAAAATTGTATTTTTTAAATCGTATTAAGGAGTGAAAACCAGAGTTTGCTACTATAATTATTCTGTCTCTTGAGGAGGTTTGAAACCATAAACCAAGCGAGTAACTTTACACAGAGACTTCAAAGTAGTTCCAAATTCAAACAGCCTTTAAGAAAATACAACTAATAATTTCTAGGAAATGTAAATAATACTATGGAGGATAGAGACTAAGTTTTTCCCATTTTTGATACAGGTGAGAAAGGAATAGAAGAGACATCTAGGGAAACTACAATAAAACCCAACAAAAATACAGCAGTTAATCCTGGAAAACACTGTATCTTTTTAAACAAATTTAGAAGGGCAGTGTGTTTTAATTGCTTTACTATGTGATGAGTTTCATTGCAACATTAACTAACCTGGCTGCTTGTCAGAAATTAGTTTTCATCCTAGCACAACTCAGCCAACAAACACAAGGTTACAGTCTTAAACACAAAGGCAAAACCTCTGACTCAGTCTTCAAGCCAGAGAGGGATCAAAAGTTGGAGTACAGATGTGGGCCTGCCTCACTGTCATGTCTTTCCTAGGTATTCACTTAGAGCTTTTGCAGGGAAAAAAAAAAATAGAATTACAGGATTAGATAGAGCTTTGGTTTACTCCCCTGCATGGATTTTAATGTCCTTTTTCCTCCACGAAAACAAAGCTTTACCAGTCATAAAGTGTCCAGACTGTGGGGGATGTCCCTGTGTGCAAGACCTGTGACTTCAGAAAACACATTGGACTTAACAGACTGCAAATTGAGTACAAGCCCACCTCATAACTCCCATGAACCTGAAAAAAGACATCAGATAAACAACCTCCCTTGGATAACTTTTCCAGTTGTTCTTATTTGCAAATTTGGAACAGTATTAATAAAACTGTCCAGGCAGAAATTATGAACCTGGGTCATGTGATCCATAAAACCTCTTGAAAATAAATGGATCTATTTTATTAACAGTTTACATTCATTTTGAAATTGCAACTTGATAAAGGAAATGTAAGTAGTTATCCGAGAGAAACTGAAGGAAAAAGTAGGGAGTTGAGTAGTTAAGTTCATTATATCAGTCACATTGTCATACTGATTTTTTAAATGAAAAAAATTTCAAAAAAGAAATGGAGTATTGTATAAATCTCTTAGGAGTATAGTACAGTAAAATACTCTTAGGAGTATAGTATAAATCACCAGAAAACAACAAGATTTGCTTTCATTACATTAACACTAGTATGAATATGTTATAAAATTGAAATACTAAAGTTTATCCAAATTTGGTACACTAGTGTAAATGTATTTGTTCAATATTAAAAATTTCTTAATAGAGCTGGGTTTTAGGTTTTATTTTGGTTGGGTTTTTTTTGTTTTTTTGGTTTTTTTTGTTTTTTTTTTTTGTTGTTGTTGTTGTTGTTGTTGTTGAAATCAGGTCACAGACCCAACCATTATTTCAAGCTGCAACCATTAAAAGGCAGTGTTGTTTCCAAGAACATGCCCTTCATGATTACAAGAGGACTATTCCACTGCGAGCAAAACCTGGGGTAACATTCCCACAAGCTGGAAGCTCTCCAGTGCCAACAGCAGTCTCCTCTTATTTTGCAATGTGCCAAGTGAGCACACAAGCAGCACTGAATCTCTTCCCCCTGATAAATGCAGTGCCATCAAACCCTTGTGGTCCTGTGCCAGGTGCTTGGAGAGCCAGAAGAACTATTCTGTTCTGCAAAGCCACCGACAAGAGCAGAAGCAGCAACTGTGACTGGAGCAGTGAGACCCCAACCCCACCTCTTCTAAAACAGAAACTGCAAAGTAGGGTTAAATTCCTGAAATTATGAACAGCTAATTTGATTTCTATAGTGGTTTTACCACAGCAATTCCTGACAAAATCTACTCAACTGAAGAAAAAAAAGAAAGGAAAAACAGAACACAGCAGTAGCAGTGTTGGTGGTTAGCTGATAAAGTGCATGTCAAACATCAGCTTGGGGAGACATTATCAAAATTTTGCATCAAAAGCCTATTTTGTAATGTACTATTCATAGAAACTTTCAATTAAAACCAGAAATCTAGGCCTAGTCCATCCTAGAACCAGTCCATACTCTGAAGCAGGATGGTCTCTGGTTATTAACTCTGTAAAAGCCAACACCTGAGAATGGCACCTAACTTGGAACCTCTGTCCTCTGCTGACCTTTGTCAAAGGAAAGCATCACTGGAGAATCATGTTGCTATCAGAGCAGAAGGCAGGGAGATCATTAGCTTCCTTGCTAGGACTCCAAATCACAGTATTCTGACATTAAAATAAGCTAAGTTCAAATACTAAGAAACACAAAAAACCCCAAAAAAAACCCATAAAAAACAAAAAAAACTCAAAAAAACCCAAACCAAAACAAAAAAACCCTAAAAAACAAAAAAGCAAAAAAGCCCCACCAAAACATAACAAAAACAAAACAAAAAACCCACCAAACCAAATGCTGTCTTTTAGTGGCAACAATTTTCAGTCTTCTGGGTCTTGCATCTTTCTCAGCGGAGAAAAAAAGGCAGGAGGAAAGTGAAAAATAATTCTGTCAAGGGAGCAATACAGGCAAAGAAAAATTTTCATAAAGCTCAGGAAGTTCAATTAAATTAAACTGTCTTTAATAGACATCAATAGATTTATGAGCAAACATTTCTGCAATATACATAAGAAGAAAGTATGACCAAACCTTCTTTCCCTCCTGTAGACTGAACTGGCTTCAATAGTGCCTTCCTAATGGGACAGAATTATCACAGCTGAGGGACTTTAAAAGGGGCCTTTCTTCTACTACCCCAATAAATGCTGCTTTTAAAAATCACATACCCCATATATTTTTAGGGAACTTTTCTTTCAAAACTTCAAATCCTGGGGGATGGGAAAAGTTACTATATAATGGATCTATGTCAGGGCTTCTTCACCTCTCCCATTAACCTTCTCTTCCAGAAACATCCACAATCCTAACACCTGCCACAATCTGTAAGATCCATCTACCCTATTTATTTATTCCCAAAGCAGCATATTCCATTTCTCCTTCATTTCAGCCTCCTCCCTGCTGAAACTCCAGGAAACCAAACACTAGGACTGAAGTGCAGCCTTCCTGCCTCAGATCCAATGCCTCTTGCCACTCCAGCACAGTGAAATGTGTCTTAGTTCTCAACTGGAGTATGCTCAGTACAGGTGAAAAGCTCATGTTCTTACACCTGATGTGCTTCTTGAAGACACAACAAAGCACATAAACCAGAGATATTTCATAAGCATGTATTTTTACCAAGTTGGGACAGTTTTCTAATAGAAGATTTCTTTAGATCAGAGAGAAACTTCTGTCAGCCTGCACACTGCTACCTCAGAGCACAGATGCAATGCCTGAACACAGCAATCATCTAATTTTATATATTTATAAATAGCTCATATTTATTTCTTTACCTATAGATCTTCAACTTTCATAAAAGGTGGAAGGCATTTATTTTAAGTACAAAACCTCGAAACTCCAAACTTCACAGAGCCTGTCCAGCAGGGAGTTTCAGCCTGTCCCATTACAACGTGGCTGAGGTAGATGCAAGTGAGCAGAAGTTTATTACAAAACGTGTTGGGGAGCGTGAGCAGACAGCATTACCCAGTCCATTTATCATCTGTAACAGAACAACCACTTCCTTCTCTCAGATCCTGAGCACACACACACAAAGGCTGCCCAAGGAAGCCTGGCAGCTCCATTTCTGCCAGAATGTTCCACAGACTGTCAGAAGGGCAGGAGCACATCACCCATCTTCTGCTGACTGCACCAGAACATCTGAAACCTAGACCCACTCAGCAAAGTACTTAAACTTATGCTTGGTTTTAAGCATATTTATGAATATATTTAGATTCAGGAAAACATTTAAGCCTGAAAATGCCCAAGTCATTTGCTGAATCTGGATCTTAAAATTGAATGCCTGAATCACAATGCTTTTTTTTCCTTAGAATGTAACATGTACTAAATTCACAAGTTTGAATGGAAGAATGCCAGCTTGCATGGCACCTCCTTGCTTTACACCTCAGAAACTGTTTCAGGTAGTGCAGAAATTCTGGTCTGTATTTTTACTACCAAACCACTGTAAAATGTCACAAGTATAAATCTATACTGAAAAAGATACCAGGCTTTAATATGCAGTTTTGAGGTATATTTCAACTGTAAGTATTAATCTGCATCATGAGAATCAGGTTCATTTTAACAGATCTGGCATCTGGAAGCACTGAAACTCATCCCTTTCCAGATAAGTCTTTGTCTTATGCCTCTAGACTACTGAGTTGGTTTCTCTTGGAAGAAGCAAATTTATTCTGAATACTACAACTGCTTCATATACTATCAAAATGAAAACAAACAAGCAAACAAACAAAAAAGGCATTTCCAGGCCAGCACTCCTGAGCAAGAGACTAACATGTAAGACAACAAGAAAGGGGTTTTTTAAGCAAACAGAAAAAAGAAAAAGTTAAGATAATCTCTAAAGAAACAGATTCTTTGCTCATATTTCCAGGAAGCAACTGCAGAAGCAATGAGCTAAGCAAAGCAAAAAATAAAATACTGAAAACATCATCTCCTAGTGAGGAAGCTGGTCTCTTCTGCCCTTACATATTTTTGTACTCTCCTTCTGTTTTCAAAAAGATCTCTACAAGACTGATTGGAATGCAAGCATAGGAAGCCAGTCCTATTTCTGAAACTTAGTTCTGCTTTTGAAAAGCCTTAGAAAGTATTTAAACCAGATACAAATTTAAACATAAGTCAATCAAATAAACAAATATTTATTAAATCAGGGGAAGTCAATTAAATAAATATTCCATCCAAAGATATTCTAATAAACTCCAAAGTACAAGTATTCTGGTCAGTTATATAATTGTGACCATTTTTCTGTCTTATGGCACCATTATGCTTTCTAGTAATTTAATATTCTTTTAAAACAAATTTTCAAATTATTTATAACTTATTTTTACTAGTGTTTAATCCACAGTTGTTACTTATCATATTCAGACAGCAATGAACTGAAGCATTAGCTAGTTTTATTAGACTTTTTGAAAATATTGAGAAGCCCAACTGTTCTCTGTAATTTTCTCCAATAATAACAATTAAGATACGAGGCAGCCCAAAATCTATAGAAATTTTGACACCAATTTACTTGGCACTGAAAAAAAGTCACTAATTTATTACTTCCCACCATTTGCATATCTATTCAAGGCTTTTTATAGATTTTTTTACATGGGAGTTTAAGCCTACCGTTAGATCACTTCAAGACTGAGGTATGAAAAAAAGAGGGCCAAGTGCTAGTAGAGAGGTGTTTTACTTACACACCCAAGCAGCATTTCCCCCTCTCCAGGGAAATTGCCATTTTTGTATCTATCATTACAAATTAAGGATTCAGCATGTTCTAGAAATACCTGTTGAAAGAAAAAAATTCTGCATAAAAGATCTTCTGGTATCAGTCTTCTACACAGACTCCTAACTGACTGCAGCTTGGGAAAAAACAGTTGCCCTAATAATCTTATTGTATAAACACAGCATATTATGACCCAAAATATTTTATGATACAGCACATTTGCAAAACTGTCTGTATAAAAGCCTCTATAAAACTACAGAATAAACAAACGACATGTTTTAGACATGTTACAGGAACAAGATTTTTCTCACATTTGTTTAATCCTGTAATCAATTCAGAAGACATGAAAAAATCACTATGGGCGTAAATTTGTCTTGGAGGTTTTAAGTATCTGCTAATGGTTAATCTTGCAGTAACCCAACAGTTCTTCAAACTGGCATGATAATACACCAATCCCTATGTTACCATTAGGTAATCCTGAAATGTTTTGGCACAATGCTTATCTCAATTTATGGCCAGCATTTAATAGAAACTGAGATGAGAGTTGCCAAAAGCCAAATTAGCTAATGTTGAATGTAATGAACAGCAGAGCTTTGATCATGCTCTGAGATAAATTCTAAGTGAAAAGTGGAAAGAAGGATGCTCATGGAATTAAAATTGACAGCATGATTAATACAAGCCACATGAAGGTGCCTCTTAGCTGATTGCTAATATTACATATTGGCTCCCATACTGAGAGGTACAGTTTATTGTCAAAATGCCCTAATGTTCCACATCAAAGAAGGGGGGGAAATTGCCATTTTCTATTAATCTGCAAAACTTATACTTCTTTCCACATTTAAGTCATACATTTTTCTCTATGAAAAAAGATACAAGGAAATTATGGCATGAGTCACTGTACTTATGCATTGTAAGGAATTCTGTTCACCAGGGCTCAGAAATTCCTCCTTGGTTGCCTGACTAGATGACCTGTGATTAGTAAGGAGATATGAAGGTTTTTGCCAGGGTTTTAAAACTACTGGTAGTTCAGTAATAAACAGAATGTTTTGTCACTTACTGCAAACATCACAGATTTTAGGAATTTTTCATTCCTGCTTCAACCAAACCTCATTTGTCCTACTCCAAGCCAAAGTGAACAAATACAAAACTTCCAACTGAGCTGTGGACAGATTCAGCAAAGATACCAAAATGTACACATATGAAAGCAAATCCACTATACTTCAATCTCACAGAACCTCAAAACTCTGGGATGGTTCTGAAAACTGAAAGAAAATTAGACTCATCTGACTTTTTTTTCCCCAGTTTATGAACAGGTGATGGAAGAGGTGATGTTGCACGTACATTAGAATTCAAACTATTTTAAACATTTAAATTGATGTTCTGTCACCTTGACAGCAAGAAACAAAAAAGCCCGGAATTGGTATTTAGTTTTAAGAGTGAAGTATCAGCCAGTCATTCTTCAAGATGATACACACTATCTTTTAACTGTGAGTAACAAGTCCTCCAACTAGATGCACTGTATTTACAGCTATTTGCTTATTTCTCTTACAACTCCCTGGCTTTACATGTAACAGTCATAGGAAGCTTTCAAAGCTGACTCACAAAAACATTCATCCTAGTGAAAAATCTCTTTGCCTCCCAACACCAAGATAAATAAAGAATCATGACTGAATAAACACATTTTAAACAAAACATAGCGTTTCACCACACTTCCAATGCATCTTCACTGAATGAGTCAAGATTTTAGTGCAATGCACAGCTTTCTTCCTACTGAATTGCATTCACCCTGTTCTAAGCATTTTGCTTTGCTTTACTTCTGTTAAAAGCTGTAAGCAAATTCTGTAGGACAAGGCACATTCTTTAATCTGGACCAAAAGGTGAATCAAGTAATGTTAAATAATAAACAAAATGTCACAGGCATGACTCATCAGAGACTAAACAAATGGTATTGCAATATATCACACTCTAAGCTGCAGATTAATTGTCGTCTCTATTCCTGTGCAACTTTAATCAAAACAAATTAACTGAATAGGGTCCAATAAGACGAGCTAATCTGAAAGAACTGTGGAGGAAAAAATCACAACTGACTATTTTTCATATTGGGAATTCATCACCTGGATTTGTTCCTGTAGAAAGTAAGGGGCTTTTTTGTCAAAACTATGCGAAGTCAAATAATCCTTTCCTTTTTATAAAGGTCAGGACGAAAGCTTTCCATTCAGCTGGAGTATTTTAATTAAACATTGCAGCAGGTGTTTGGATATGCTGCCAACTCCTAAAAAGCTTTCATTAAAACTGTATCTTTAAAAAAAAAAAAAAAAAAAGACCTATACATCCTCCTCAAACCCTCTTTATCTGTCTTTTCTCTGGATGGGTATTCATAAAATTACACACCATTTTCTCTGTTTTGGAACACCATTACCTGCCCTAGCTATAAAAAGATTTCTTCAAAGCTGCTGGAAGCTAGCCATGCAATTCTCATATCAGCTTTTATGGCCATGGCAGATCCCTGCAACTGGCCTGCTTCAGCTTCTTGGGAATGTAATTGGTTTATTTAAGCTGACAAAAAGAGAATCTTTAACTGTGAGCCAAATTCACTTTTGAGACAAAATCCTGCAGTTAATGCTGAACTCTTTGTGTCATATGCAAGTAATCAAGTTTTGCAGCAGTAACACACCTGCTAACTTTTTGCACTCATGTAAAAGCAGTCTAAGAAACACTTCCAGAACTGCTTGTATCATTAAGGAATGAACTGGCCTTGGAAAGGTCTATTCTTCACAAGAGAGGAAGAACAAGCCATTCTCTACACACTGGCAGCACTCAGTGATTCTATCAAGTCCTTCTGTCAGCTGAGAATGTGAGTCAGAATGTGAATCCCAGCACAAATATTACCAAGCAATTAATTCCTGTACACTGGGATACACATAGCTCCATCAGTGCATACTGCTTTCCAAAAATATCAGCATAACCCAGTGCTTACAGCTTGGCAAATTCAGTGGGCATTTGTGCCATCTCAAAAAATTCACATTTGAAACAGAAGTTGTCAATTGAACTCTGATGTACAAGGAGAAAAGAATACCAGCAAATATTACAATACAACAACAAATACTTTTACTTATGTACCCATTTAAGAGGTTTTCTTTTGAGGCCTGATAGTTTGGCCTTTGGAACTACAGCCAGAACAGAAAAGCAACAATTTAATCTCAGTGGGGTAAGAGCTTTGACAACAGGTAGTGAGCACAACTTCTCATCTCCCTACAAAGATCAAGGCTGAAAGAAGGAAAAAAAAAAAAAAAAAAAAAAGGAAAAAAAAAAGGAGCTCTATTTACAGATTAAATTAGAATTTTAGAACCATTTGGAGCAAGACCAACTTGCAGCAAGGGCTCGGCATCACTTTGTTGCTATGGAACATTATCACATAGGAATAATCACCATAAAAACCTGCAGCTGACTTGTTCTATGGCAGAAATTATCTCAGCTGAAAAGGACACTTTCAATTCAAAATTGATTAAGCAACAATTTTGAACACGGCTCTGAAATATACCTGAAGAATCTCAAACTGGTAACACTGAGATGTCAGACAAGATCCTGAACCTTACTAACTAAATTGGAACAGGTCCTTGTGCAACATGCACACAAGCAGAGACAGGTGAAAAATGGAGACACTTCACACATGAATGACCCATGCTGTCTTGAGACTGTGAATCCAGGAACTGCAGGAAGAAATCACTTCTACCTGTGATTTTAGAAAGCCTGCTACTAATAATTCAAAGATGTAACATGATACCAAAAACAACAGAAACTCAGCTTCAAAACCCAGGAATGAGAAAAAGCCTGTGAAGAGGCATTAGCTCACCACAGGAGTAACTTCTAGCAGTGGTGACTTGGACTTGCTGTGAAGCAGGATAATGATGTTACAGAAGTATGTATCCCACTGACTTTGAGTTTTGAACCAGTACTGGGTCTGCACACAGAGACTGATGAAAAGCAGGTATTTACTTCCTGAATCTGGGGACCATTTGTCCTTACTGATTTGCCTTGTGACCAGACTGAAATGTAATTCTCTTTCTTTTCTGAGTTAAGAAAACACCAGAAATGAAAATGTTCTGCAGTGCCTTCCCTTCTGTTTGTAGATTAATCAAGTTACTGCTCCTTTTCTGTGCTAAGTGTGGGTAAGGACAGTTCTTCAGGACAACTGAGAGAAGCATACAGAGAAAGGCAAAAGGATGTGAATGTACAGACTGAGCAAAGCTGGTGTACAAGGGCAAGACTTGCTGCAAACAGAGCATGCCTTGGAGTGGACTGTGCCCCAGCATTCTGCCAGTTTCACTACCCCAAACAGCAATGTAAGCCAGTTCACCATCTCCACACCCTGCTGGCTTCAAAAGAGACAAGATGTATCCTGTGGTGCAAAGACAGGTGTCCATCTCTAAAATTAGGCAGTTCTGGTTAATGAATGCAATTAATGTCTACAAAAGAAACATGTTTATAAAAGTGAAAACACTGAAGGATCACAACATTTCAAATCTTTCATTCAAACAGACTCTCAACAGTTACACAAATCTGAATTACAAGCAAAACAACAGCACTGTGAACAGGCAAAACATGAACAAAATTTTCTTTGTTGAGAGCCTTGCCTGAGCTGTTACTCCAGAGTAGAAATATCTAAAACCTCCTGGCCTAGATTTAATCTTTTTTTCTCCCTTTTATATCCTTGACCAAGTGTTGTTTGTTAATCCAAACATACACATCCTTGTGTAAAAAATATATTTTTCCCATATTCTCAAAAAGGTTAAAAAAATACAATGGGAGAAGTTTTCCAGGAATGCTTGAGAGATCTGTCAGTACTTGATATATGGGGTTTTGTGGCATAACAGTTAAGGAATTATCTTCTAGCTTAATAAACTGTAACACAAAGCAAAAGGTTAAAGTCATGTCAGATAACAAACAGACTCATAAATCAGTTTTGCTATTTACATTTTTTCCTAATGTCTCATCCAGCATTTTTACTCAGAAAAGAAGTGTAAGTATGTCTCAAACACAGTAAAAAAAAAAATTTAAGTCAAGTAGTATTCAAAAATAAGACCTCCCAGCATGACAAAAAGCATTATGGTAATAAAACTGAGTAATTTTTCCTTCAAACCAAGGGAACATTACTATTCTTTGATAAAACTGGATGGGTTTGGGTTGGATAAAAAGACTTTGCTGTATACAGCAATTTAAAATCCATTTTCATGATGAAGCATTTTAGCACCACAGATACCAAGTTCTCTCAAGCCAGAAATAGTACCTTTACTAGTCAGCAGACTAGCTTGCTAGACCTTGTTTACTTTCAATGGGAACAAGCATATTGCCCTGAAATCTGAAAAGTATCTAGATAGTTTTCAGAATTCACAGGGATGTCAGATGTTAACTAGAAAAGTTCCAAACACTGTACTGCTTCTGTTTTACATGATCACAAAGGCAATGCTTTTTTTTTTTTTTTTTTTTAACTGCATACCTGATCTTTTAAAATCAGTTACTATATTTGAAACACTATAGCACTGAACACATGGCACATGCACAGCACCCTATTTTGTTCTGGCTCAGATTTTCATAAATTTGAATTTTCTATCGTTGTTTTGGGGGGGAAGGGTTTATTTTGTTTTAAATAATTTTTGCATCTTTCCACATTGCATTTACTAATTTTTGCTTAACTTCTCTCCCACAAACAAAAAGCATTAGGTAATACAGTTCAAAACAAAAACATTTGAGGATCATTAGTGTCCTGGATACTTCTGAAGATATAAGCCATTCTTCAGAATCATTACCCTACCGAGATGAATACTTAGACTTTAAAACCATGTAAATGGCAAGAGCATTTTTGTCAAATTGCATTGCCTGAAGTGAATATAAAACACGCTTTAGAATTCTAAAATATCATTTCTAAAGGAAAGAATGCCATTGCAGAAAAGGTTTACTTAATTATCCTGTAACACAGAAAGAGAGACAACAAGATACAGTTGTATTGATTGGAGAGGTGCTTTGTTACTCTGTCAGAGGTTAAGTCCTTGATCTCATTAAGGACATGCTTGGTTGTTAGTAAGGGTAATTTTTCTGACAGTGCTTTGCATTTGAGGGACACAGATTGAATTTATTTTGGTTGGGTTAAAAGTTCATCTCTCCATTTCTTTCCCTTCTTCTTACTCCCCACCATGCCAGCAATTTTATCTTCACATGGCCAAATCAATTTTCTTGTCCTTTATTTTTTTTAAAGCTTAAATATATATGGCTGACCTTTACTTTAATTTAAATTCTCCTTCATACTTTTAGAATGTTGTCAAACTTGTTATCTCCAAGTGAACTTGCTGCTGGACAGTAAAAGGAGTCTTTTTTTGCCCCATCAGTGGCAGGATATGTTTAATAGGATGAATTACTGGGATTCTCTGATCAATCTGTAATTCACACTACCAGTTCTCAACATATTTCCTTTAGAAATACACTCTAATAACTCTTCTCATGGCGAAAACTCCTGAGGTGTTATGCCTCAGGAGCCCTCAGTTCTGTATCTGGTATTAAGAACGAGGAGATAGCCATTCACAGAATTAAAATGCCACTCCTGTGTAATCCAAAAGACTGATGCATGAGACCCATCGTTTGCACCCAACACAACAACCCTGGCCTATTCCAAACAGGGTATGGTAACCATGTAGTATCTATTTATTTGCAGGTTCACTGCAAGAAAGGTAGAGATTCAATCATTAAGGAACTGCTATAAATAGAAAACCTAGGGTGATGGCTCACATGTTGTTTACAAGTGTTATGTATCTTCTCTTTCTAGATATTTGTATAGCAGCAGCATTTTAAAAAGAGATTCATTTAAAACCATACAATTTTCTGAATATACAGTGCTGCTTGTAACATTACACACATACCTGTTTTTCATAATGCACTTGTCTCTGTTAAATGCAGAGAAGCAATAGAGACAGACATTATTTGCTTCAAATATAATAATTGAATCTATATTTTCTTGACATACAACATTCATATACAGTTTTTGAAAGTAAGTTTGGTTAGACAGTGTCACTGGGAAAAAAGATCAGGCATCCCCTGCATTTTTCCAGAGTGCAAACAGGAGCAGCAAAGTCCAATTCTGCCAATAAAAACTTCAATCTGAATACAAGTTATTAAAAAGCACAATGCTAATCAAAGCTTTGGGCTTGTTTTAATGTTCTTTCTTTTCCCTTGCTATGAGACTTATGTTCAATAGCTTACAACTAATATGTTAGAAATGCCAACCAGGTCTGCTATCTAAAATGCACATGCTGTAACTCTCAGTCAATAACAGGTCTAGGAGAGATGACAGAACAGACGTGCACTCCCTCTGTAGTGCATCATATTTCTTCCTTGTATGCACTTAGATGTTTCCCAGTGGACAATCTATTCTTCAATAACCTGCATGAACTTCTGTTTCAATCTTCTGAATAATAGATCTAATTTACACAAAGTAAAGTTACTTTATGAATTTTGCTTTTATACATTCACCTGCAAAGTAAAGCCTTGTATCTGAAAGTGCTTATCACTGAGCAACACTCCATCATGAAAAAGGTTTATAAATTGACTAAAAGCATTTTCAAGAATACTAGCTTTGTTTTTATCTTGAATGATTGCCAGCACAGCTTCCAATCATGAGGGAGTAGACTTGAGGTCCCTTGCTCACTCACTCTGCTTAAGCTTAAATAGTGCAAATAGCCTTTGCTGTTTGTAGTCCATCAGCAAAACATTCCCTCAGGGCAGAGGAAAGCCATCTGGGAGCATCAGCCTTCTCCCTAAGCACACACAGCAGGCAGGGGTAGGCTGTGTGCTGCATGAAGATGGGTGGGACCATAAAGGCAGCATGGCTGACATAAAATTCCTCATCAGGTTTTGGGCAAGGCCATTTTAATTCAGTCCAGCTAGATACCTGCATATTCCTCAGTTCCACACACTCTATGTACACTGATGATTCAGTCTGAGCTCCTGCTCCAAACACCACAGTTTTGATCAATGACAAGACAAGCAAGAAGGCACAGATTTATGATTAAAAATGAAAGATTACTGCTGAATGGTGAAGCACGAGCTCATCTCCTTCTTAAAACTTTAACTCTAATTTTTCCTTTTTTTGGTTAAAATTTATTTAGCCATGATGCTCACATGACAAAAAGCCCTGTATGCCTCATAGCAGAGAGGCAGAGCCAGATTAAAAGTAGAACAAACATGTCTTCCTCCACAGATTAGAGTAACAAATGTTATTAAGTCAGACAATAGCTCTGGAAATGAAAAATGAAAAGCAATCCCCTATCACCACATACCTCAGAGCACAAGCTTGGAGATCATATGCTGAAAACCAGTTTCTGAGAAAGTGTCAGCATGCTCTATTTTTGTTGGCACAACCAGCAGTGCTCTAGTTCTGAAAATCAGGTCAATGCTACTTTTGTACCTACATGCAGAAGCTTGAAATCAGACACCTGTATTTTATAAGTTCTGTCTTACTATACAATATTAATGCTTTGTCCGAGTACTTGAGTCACTGAAACAGACAAGCACTAATAATAATTACCCTGAAATTAAAGAGTAGATGAAAAGTTGAATCAAGACTTTTTTGTTGAGCAAAAGTAAATTAAAATCATGTATGAGATTTTCTTTCATCTAAGTTTAATTATCTAATAAATCAAGCATAGCCAAAGCTAGCAGGTTCCATATCCCCAGATGGCATGTTGTTCCATTCCAAATGAAGGCAGCAATGACTCTCTGCAGGTGTCTATACATTCCCCTTGGCCCGACAGTAGTCTAGGCAACTGGCTTCAGACAGATACTAGTTTTCACATTGTTAAAGGTTAGGGGACACTTTCCAATTTGTATGATTTTAAGAGTAAATGCCATAAAAACCTCACCAGTTGAACTCGGAGAGAAATAAGCACAACAGTGCTTGAATAGAAGAAATACTCCAAAACCCTTCTATGAAGAAAAGTCATTTTGAAACATTAAAAACAATGTAACTTATGAAATATGAGGTACAGTTCCTAGCCTGTTGTGCTTACTAATTACTAAAATAGTTATCTTAGATTGTGAAGTGTGTAGTTAATAGGTTCATTTACATGAATGGGTACAGGCAGAGGTCTCACATTTTACAATGCTGATCTCTCCAGGGCTTCCATACAGTGTTAATGGCAATAAATTCAGTATTTTAATAAGAAAAAGAAAGACTTCAGAAAACCTCTAACCTATATAAGAAATATAGACTATTACAGAAAATTCTGTGAACTATTTTTGCATAGGTAAAGAATACTGAGACTACAATACTGGAGAATATTTTAGACAATGTCTCTTTGATGTGTTCAGTCTCAACTATTTTTAAACTACTGTATTGTGCTAACACTAGATTATCACAAGATGAACATTTTTCTTAATTTCTGACTTCTGCTGGGAAAAAACCCAAACACACAAAGCTACATCTTTACTAACTCATCATCTGGGACATCCCAAACATTTGTACATGAACATCAAAAGAAAATCAGAAAAGATGCATTGATATCAAGCTTCTGTAAATTATAATACACTTAATGTACAATAGAATTACTGAATTTATTTCCTTTCCCAAAACAAAGATTACTTTAGCTTTCTGAGTCTCTCTCACCACCATTCAGCTGTGCAGCTTTCTCTAGTGCTGAGGAAATGAACATAGAATTGTTTAGGTTTGAGAAGACTTCTAAGATCATCAAGTCCAACTGTCAACCCAGCACAGTAAAGTTCATAATTAAATTATGCCCCTACATGCCACATCTACAGGTCTTTTAAATATCTCCAAGGATTGGTGATTCAACCACTTCCCTGGGCAGCGTGTTCCAATGCCTAACAACCCTTTCAGTGAAGAAATTTTTCCTCATATCCAATCTAAACCTCCCCTGGAGCAAATTGAGGCAATTTCCTCCTGTTTTACTGCTTTTTACTGAGGAGAAGACACTGACTCCCACCTTGCTACAACCTCCTTTTGCAGCTGTAGAGAGTAAGAAGGTTCCCACTTTTCTCCTTGCCTCCTTTTCTCCAGGCTAAACAATCTCAGCTCCACAGCCACTTCTCACACAATCCTCACTCAACTCACTCTCCAGACCCCTCCCCAGCATTGTTGGCCTTCCCTGGACTCCCCAGCACTTCAGTGTTCTTTCTGTCCCAAAAGTGAACACAGGATTTGAGGTGCAGCCTCACCAGTGCTAAGTACAGAGGAACAATCCCTGCCCTGGTCCTGCTGGCCACACGATTGCTGATACTCTCAGCATGCTCAGCAATGGTCTTGGCCACCTGGGCACACTGCAAGGTTAATGTTCAGCTGCTGTTGACCACATCCCAAACAGCTCCTTTTCTTGTTGACAAGTGAGCTTTCATCATGCCAGTATGTCTCCCATCAGAAAGTATTTAACCTTGGTTTTGCTCATCCAGCAACTCCTCATTTACACAGCAGAAGAAATCTCCCTCAAATTACAGAGAAACACACAAAGAAAAGCCCACCTTCCAGGAACAAAACCCAGATAAAAATAAATTAATTCTAATTAAAAACAAAGAAGAAACAAAGGCAACTGGGGTAAAAGCAGCATTCTGAAATTCCTAAGTAGGTGTTCAGAGATAATTTTTTTGTCAGATGTAGTCCAGGAATTCTAAATCAAAATAGGTAACTTGTAGTTCTACCCACACACTTCCAACTATTCTCCCTACTCTAAGAATTCCCAGTGGAGATGTGCAGTCAAATGTGCTTTTAATGACACATTAAATTAGGAGTCTCATACCTTTTCAGAAAACTTAGGTCTATTTAATGCTAAAGCCCTCTGGCCATCAGTATTTCCATTTTAGTATTTCCCATCAACAAGTCAAATGCAAACATTTTAAGCTTCATTAGTCTTCAGCAATCCCAAATGCCAGTTTCTTGATTACCTACTGGGTTATTGCATATTACTCCATCTCTTAAGCTGGAAGAGGGATTACAGTATTATAAAATCACTTAGAACTTGCATCATAAACTGAACTATTGATACCATCTGTTATAAAAGAGCGAATTGTTCTCCCTGATGAAGAAAAGATTGAGGTTAATCTGCTTCCCCAGTGCTGTGCAGGGAATCAGAAGAGCAGGGTACACTAAAATGCTGAAATCTATAGATGCCCATTTCATGACAATTCTATATTATCTTTTCAACAACCTGTATGCAGAGCTATTTCAGCACATCAGTCTCATGCCCTAAAAATTCTAGAACTATTCTAGTTCTTGAGGCTGAAAATTACTTTTTTTCTTTTTTAAAATGTGCATATTATTAGCTATAACATTGTTTCTTCATGCCCAGATAGTTCAGCTGGAGAATCCAGTCTCTGCATGAGATGTTTAAGACAGTTATTTCAAGTGCTTCAGGTCAATAAGCCAATAGTACAGCACTCTTGTAAATGAGGCCAGGATTTCTCATGAGGTTTTACCACTAACTTCAGAAATACAAAATTATTCCTTTCATCCTCTTTGTCTTACCTAACACCACAGATCTCATTTGAAAAAAAAAAGTTCATTGTGTTCTAGGAGACTTCACAAATAAAACTCTGAACACAGATTCAGCTGGAAAATGAAACTCTTACCTACATTGCCATCTTATTGTTTGCAGAATGGAACAATTACAATTTAGAAATAAATTCATTTTCACAGCAAAATTAAAAACAGAAAGCTCATTATACAAAGAATAAAACAACTTTAAAGAGCTTTATTTTATTTTCTCATTTAATTATTTTCTTATGCAAGTATTTTGACTGTGTGTTTAGGCCGAATTTCTCTCCATCACAGCTCAGTTTCTGATAATGATGACTGATAATGAATACTGGATTAGAAAGCAACAGTAAGATCCTTCCTGCAAGAAAGGGTCGTATTTTAGCTCAAACAAAATATCTAAAAATATGCAAAGAAATATAGAAGAACAGAATGAAAACAACAGGTGAAAATGCATCCTACATTCAAGTGCAAGGCAGAGAAGAAATTCCTTTTGAGTAGTTCCAGGAAGGTTCTCTGGTGGCGGATACTATGATGAAAAAGGAAAAGAAGCATCTTACAGATAAAGGAGAAATAGTCTGGGCTCAGGCCCACTTATCCATTTCCACTAGATTTGGAATTACTACCATAATTGGCATCCATAACAAGAGCTCTTAAGCTAGTTTGTATGATATAACAAAGTTATCTATCATTTACAATATAAGATTCACAGTGAAGAAAATTTGCAAATCAGCAGAAAAAAAATCTAAAGATTTAATTGGTCAGAAGAGTTAAAAGAAAAAAATCTGCGATTTTGCATGAAATTATGAGGAAATAAAAAAGCTTTACAGTTTGTAACAAATTAAGAAATAAATTATATTTAAGTTACTTTAAGACTTCAGTATGTATTTTGGGTATGATGGGGAGAAAAGAGCTAATGAAAATATTTCACTTTTAATTACAGGTACAGGAAAAAAATAAGTACAGCTTAGTGAAGTAAACCTCCCATTTTCTCATGTGTGCACTGTTCCCAACAAATACATTTAAGATCTACATGCCCTACCATATGAAAACCAGATGTAACCTTACTCATGTCAGACACATACAAACAATTCAGGGATAGTACTATCAAGAAGGCATCACTTCTGAAAAAGTACAAAGCCACCTTAAAATCCTGCTCTTTAGTGTGGCTGCATATTCAGTTTTTCTCTCAGAGGAACATGAACATACCATCAGGTGATGATAAAATCTAGAGCTGTAATGCTGTTTACAGTGACTATACATGAATCAAACCATGGCTTTATCCAAGTGTGACAGAATTCCTATGAGATGGAAGGAGCTCAGTGAACCATCACACTCTTCTAATGAGTAAACACCTTTCTGTCTCTCCTAATCTCTACAATAAACAGCAGTCAGTAATTCTAGGCTCTCCTCTTCACTCGGTATGACATCTAATTCTGAAAAGATAAATGTGATTATTTTGACAGAAAAACAGATGATGCAAAACAAATTACTAGCATCAGCCTTCCTGTAGAATCACACCAGAATGTTCTCAGAAACAAAAGCTTTCTTCCAGTCTAAACTCACATCTGGTTACATATCAAGTTTTCAAACATATAAAGCTTGAAAAATAATTTTGCTATCCACCACACTTACCTAATTTTGAACAAACACTACTGAAGGCTAAAAAAAGGGCAAGTTATCTGGGTATACACAAATGCAGACTGAAACTGTGAAGACTGAACACTCCTTCCAGTTTACCAGAATTAGAGTAATGTGCAACATTCTGTCTTACTCACTGTGCTGCTTATGAAGCATTTTAATGTCATGGTTAATGAAGTTTCAAAAAACCAACAGAAAATACTTTACTTTTAAATTCAATCATGCTCACAAGATTTCAGTACTGAACTGCTTGCTCTAAAAGGTCCTTTACTTATTAAACTTCTAAGACAACACTGATGAGCAGATGAAGAATCTAATAAAATTTATCATGTTTTAGTAATAATGCAGCAATCATATTATCATCATTTTTTAAAAAATTAGTTTTCCCAGATTAAATTTACTGTAAAATTTGATAGAAACCAACTCTCTCCTACTGCAGCATTACAGCAAAAGCCTTGGAAAAAAAAACCAAAAAACAAAAAAACCAAAAAAGCAACCAAAAAAAACAAAACAAAACAAAACAAAAAAACCACCCCAAAACAAAACAACAACAACACAAAACAAACAAACAAACAAACAAAAAACCAAACCAAACCAAAAAAAATCATGCCCAGTATACGGAACTAGGCTCTAGCATTTTATTTCTTTGATAAACTGTTTTAAGCTCTCACTTACAAAATTTTTGAAGCATTAACTTGATATTTGGATTCAGCTATAAGACTTAACTACATTCAAATTGTTGAGACTTTGTCAGTGTTTGATAGTAAACAAGAAACTGGATGATTTTGTTATGTGGTACTTCCCATTTAATGATAAAGCTAAACATGTTCCCTCAGTAGTGATAATTCTTAATTAAAAAAAAAAATGCAGACAGTAAGGAAACTTCTTAACCAGCTATACAAGTCACTGTAACATGGTTACCACAGCACTTATAAAGCCCAAATATTTTCCTCTTCCTGTTCATTACAGAATGAATAATTTTGTCTATTGCTAATTTAGATATTGAGTTATTCCTCCAGTGAAGTTAATACTTTTTGGTTAAAGGATTTTCCCTTTTTAAATTCTGGCTATCTGTAGGGAATTCAGATTTTTCATCCTTCTCTAAGGGACCTGAGAACAGAGGCATTTTTCTTCCTACTTGTTTTAAAAATTGCAGGTGCTTATGATCTGATTTATCATTAAAAAAAAAAAAAAAAGCCACCAAAGCAAACTCTTTTAAAGACTATTACACAAATTAGAACTACATAATATAACTGGAAGCTGCTTCAGTCCCTTTGACCTTGTGTTCACTGGAGTAAATAAAAACAAATAAAAATTCCTCTGTGCTCAGGCAACTCAATCCACGGTAACATCATAAGAAAAACAAAGTAGCTTTTGATCACTTAGGATAGAATGAACAGGCTCATCTGAAGTAAGTGAAGATCAGAGCTTCATCTTTACCTTTTCAGGAGTTAGTGAGAAGGTATTACAGCACAAGCTCACAATGTACCAACGGGGTACATCCCATCCACAAGTACTGATTCAGCTGGTTTGCAACCCTTATCTGCCTTTCAGTTCAAGGAACTGGGGCAGTGAGTGAATTCATACCAGTGACACTTTCCAGGAAATGGACAATCAGCAAGAATGATGAGAATCCTGGACCAAATACCTCATTATTTTGCATGCTATTTTTTGTAATTGATTTCCTATCTCATTGCTTCTGCTACTGGATTAATTACAGCTTAGGACAGGGCCTCTTCTGAAGCAATGGTAGCACTTTTTCCTTCCTTGTAAAATGCCTTACCAAATTTGCCTCTTTTTCCTCTCAAGAAATCACTGTCTTCCCTGGTCTGAAAGCTCACAAATAAATCACTGCATGTCTCAAGCTATTTAAACTGTCAGTATTTCATTTCATCAGAAACTGAAAGCATAATCTCTACTAGACATTATATGTATTATCATCATTTATTTGTTCTATATCACAAAAATCACAGGTTAGCAAAGCCAAACAAAAATTAATATCCCATCAATGGGGGAAATGAGGATTTAATTTTTTTAAATTTAACAACAATTATATTTTATGTTTCAGGACTTTAAAATCTTTAAAGAAGGGAAGCACTGATGAATCTGAAGTCAAGGACCAGGGACTCATGGCCAGCACTCAGGAGATCAGATGTTCTGGTTAAGTGAGCACTAGATGGGAAATGCTTAATTCATAGTCCAAACATCATAAAATGCTCACCAGCCCTCTCAGGTAAAATACTGCCCTGCAGGACACATTCACTTCACAGTTGATTAACTAAGAAGTTCTGTATTTTGAAGATAGGAAAGAATGTTAAAAAACCCCCATAGAAATAGTACTTCCAATATATCTTTCCTAACTATAGAAATACCTTATGTTAACACACATATACATATACTCATCCTACCATTGTATTGCATTTGAGATGTAGTCCCAAACTACAACTGAAGGCTTCATGTCACACTTGATCTTTGAAATTAGTAAGATCTGTATGTATGCAGCTGTCTGCTAACATTTTTTGGCAGCAGAATGAAAACCTTTATCTTTGATGTAATCAAGTTCAAATTCATAGATTTTCATAGAAGTGAAACCATACAAATGAATTATTTGGGGCATAAGAGTATTACACTCTCTTTATAAAAGATATTATTATTTCAAACCAGTTCAAAAGCTAATATCACAATCTGCTGGAATAGCATTGGGTGAAAAGAGGGGCTGGGCTTTGTTCAGAGAAGGTGCAGGAAAATGAGCTTTTATTCCACTGGAGAATTACATTAGAATCATTATCTTGTGCTTACCAGGAAACCAAAATACTCCTCACAATAGTTAGGACCTACAGCCTCCTTTTACTTCATTTTGTCATGGTGGAGAGGTAAATACACATACTAGGACTTTCTGAAAATAAATTCTTGACATGCTTTTAACAGAAAATAGTCTTTATTAATAATGAGTTACAGATGTTTCATGACACAAGTCTCACAACACCAAAGAGGGCAGAACAAACCACTAGAGACATGCATGTATGGGATATAATCTAATGAGTTCTTTTGGAATTTATATGGGCGTACAGGTGTCAGTCATCTGCAACTATTTTAATTTTAGAAGTTCATATTTCAAAACACTGTTTCAGTTTTACCTCCTCTCCCACGAACAGTACTAATGCTATGGGGACCTTTTTTTTCCTTTTCAAAGTGCTTGAGGCTGGCATCAGAAAGTACTTTAAATTTTAAGAGTGCCTTCTGTGCATCCCTGTCTAGCATGTCTAAGAGGAAATATTGTCAATCAAGTCTGACTAGCAGCCATACAGGTCATGAAAGCAGTTGCATAACCAAACAGTGGGGACAGCCTTTGTATTCAAAAGATAATGCAGTGCCCCAGGTTTGAAAACAACAAAGCAAGGGAGGTGTGTTCAAAATCTCAGCTGAAGGAGAACACAAACACCTACATACTTTAATCTTGGAAAAACATTTAGGACACTGACTATCCCTCTGTACCTTCATAAAGACAAAAGAAGCCTGGTACACCTGGGAATGACTGCCTGTTTTGTTTTGCTGCTCTGGTAGTTATAAATGACACATCTCAGGCATCGCTGCTGCTGCTTTGTTGCTGTGAAGTGACAGCTGAGAAAAATTATGATGCTAGAGATTTGTGTTATGAATATACAAATAGGTGAGAGACAAATGATTCCTGCAGACAGGAGTCTAGACATTTCATTTAGTAAGTGCTTCTCCCTTTTCCCTTTCCTTAAATCCAGCAACCCACCAAACACACAGTCTTATCAAATACCTCATACAATGTGCTTCTGGAAATCTATTGGTAAATAATGGTGCAGACATTATTACAGCCTGAACACACTCAACAGCTTCAGCAGCAGCATTGATCTCACTGTCATAAAAGAGACTAGTCCAAGGTTCCTGAGCCTACTGGGATGCTGAATAGTCACCTCCAGACAGCCCTGCTTTGTGTGCACAGAATAAATTGAACTATTGACAATGAGATATTTGTTATCTTTGTAACAAAAAATCTTAGTGAAAAAATGTAGTGAAAGAAAATGTAACTACCATACAATGTACAAAGAGTAACTTTCTTGAGAAGTTGCACATTAGCTCTATAAGAGCTTCTGAACAATGCTGAAATGTAAAAGGCATTTGGAGTTTGGTTATGTTGACACATATACCTGCTACCCCATCAAGCAACAAAGGAAAAGGGTTTAAGCTATTTAGGAGAGAGAAAAAACGAATCCTCTTTTTTTTCTTCTTTTAAACACAATTCAAAGCCAATCTCCAATTAAAGCTGTGTATTATCAACTCACTTATTTAATTCATCCCCAAAGGACATGACTTCAGATCAATAAAGAACATATTCTTCTATTGTGTTGACACTGAACTAAACTGAAAAAAAATTTAGCATGTAACTGAAATAGAAATAAGAGTATCAAAAGTATGTTCACAGCATCAGTGCAGCATTCTAGCAGTTAGACAGTGATAAAAACTAGAATGGTTTGGTCTTTTTGACTCCTTTCTGGGGCTTCAAGGTAAGTTCTCTCTGCCACACATCCCAGTACAATTGTTTCAATTGCTGTTTAGAAAATAAAAGGATTCCAGTGATGGCTAAATTTAAGCTTACAATTTCCAGCCATTTCAGTTTTTTGTTGTATTTGTATAGACTTTCTAATAATCCACTTCAATACAAATGTAATCTTATTTTTAGTGTCTAAGTTAATAAAAAGTACAAAATTACAAAACTAAAAATGCTACAGCTTATACAATGGCATATTAGAGGAGGCTGAACTATTTGAAGTTAAATCAAGAACTGGTCAACAGTACACCTCATTCAGTAGTGACATCAGGAGTTCTTAAGAGTCCTACATCCATTGGGGAGCACAGTTATATTATATTTACAATAGAAAAGTTGGCATGGCCATCTCAATAATAAGTACCTACAGATAACAAAGAATCCCACCCAGTCTCAGAGTCCCCTTGCCTGCAAGCTCGTGAATGCCAAAAGGAATAGTAAGACTGTTTCCATTATGGTGTTCTCTATTATTAGGCCAGGTCTTGTTTCTGCAACAGAAACTTTTCTAAAAATATATTTACAAGCTCAACTAAGTTTCCTGAATGTCTTCATTCCTGAGTAGTGTGATTGTTTTCATTACACACTGTGCTAACAAGAAAAGAATGCGTATACAGACGTACCCAAGAAGAATTTGATACACAGACAAACAGCACAACAGAGAAGGTTTACACCACCACCACCACCTGGCTTATGCCTCTGTGAAAAGTTCTTGTCACCACTAACAACCAACAATTAATGTCAACCAACTTGCATCAGCATAAAATTGTTTCTTGAGAACACTATAAAACTTGATTGATAAACAATTTTAATGTAGAATACTTAGAGTATCTGAAAACATGTGACGAGTTTACAGAAAGTTTTGATTAAACAGCATCACATAAACATAAAAGGCTGAAAAATAAGACATATTATAGAGCTCAAGGATACCATCTTAGTACGGTTGTACCTTTTCTGCAGTAGCACATCAGCCATCTCAAAACAAAGTACTTGTTCAGAATATTCAGATCTTGATGATTTGGAAGAAAAATAAAATAATTTCAGAAAACAAATCTGTGGTGCTTAAGCAACAATAAATTCTGAAGAAACCAAGGTGCTGCAGAGGTACCACATCTCTTCACAGACGGCATAGGAGCAAGACAAACTTTCAGAACAACCAAGTGAAAAGCTGAACCTACAAATGGTTACAAAGGTCAGGTGACAGAATGGGGGAATCACTGTTCTCAGAAGCAGTACTCAAAATAAGAGATCTGGAGACTGGCTAATAATAATTTGGATATTATTCCTTGCACAGCATGGAAGTATTGTACTAAATGAGGTAAATGAAGAAATCTGGAGAAGACAGAAAACAAAATTACTTTGGGTCTGATGAGATTAGTGCTGGAAAAGTAAAGGAAATGTAGGATTCCCCACCTCAACAGCAACGCTGTAAAAATGGGGAATGCTCGAAGAAAAAACCTCAATGTATTGGGGCTTTTTTGACTGAAGAATCACAGTGACAGAGTAAAGAAGCCTTTATTCACCAAGAAGAAAATTAAAGGGTAATTTAATTAAAGTATAAAAGGAAGACATCAAAGGGAACAGAAGAATCCTAATTTAGGGAGGCAATGAAGGACAAGAAACTGAAGATGGTCAAATGCAAAACAGGTGATTTTTCTTTCCTTAAATGGCATGATTTATGCTTGAAAAAAGATATTAAGGTACCATTTTTGCAACTTATGTACGTGAATGCATAATTTTCATTAATTGTTTTAGGGTTTTGGTTGGTTTTTTTTAAAGATCAAATACCACCAGCTCAAACTTTTTAGAACTGAAAACATAATGGAATTCTGTGTTTAAAAAACCACAGTGTTAAAAAAAATTTGAGGGGTTTTCTGGCTTTAAAACCTGGCATCTTTAGAAATATTCAATACAAATAAAGTATTACTACCTGAACATTATTTTTTTCAGTACATAAAGTGTTCTATGCAAAATTCCCATTTTCAAAACTTATGTGTAGTACTTTCACAAGTCCAAATGCCATTTGGCAATCTTTGTAGCTTTACTGCAATAGCAAAGAAATGTTCTTTCATTTGACGAGCTGAAGTGCCTCAACAGATCAGCACATTGGTATTAACTAAAGAATTACCAAATATATAAAGTCTGTGTACACTTTACTTTAAAGTGAAGAATTAAAAAAAAAAAAAAAAGAATAATAACATAGTATACTCTTAGAAATCGACTGCTTATGTTTCAAAAGACATAAATCACCTAATTAACACTGAAATAAATTGTCTTTTCTCTGACATGAGCAGTGAGAACGGTCTGAAAATTATGGCAGCAGAAATGAACCACTGGGATAAGAGCAGAATGAACAATCAGGCCAAGAATTCATAGGGTCTCCTTGTAAATTACTCAAAAGTAAGTTTAGCATTTCACTTAAGTCTTATATCAGTTTTTCAGTAAGATACAGGACCTAGAAATCCCGTTATCACAAAAGAAGCCTGATGATGCAGAATTTTATTTGCTGTTTAGAAAAGAAAAACAGCTGACCCTGTGGTGCATCAATTTTTGAAAAGTCAGTTCTTCACATGAAGAGCATTTTCACTCAAATCTCTAGAATTTTGAAGGGCCAAACAGATTTATTTTGAAATAGGTCACTACTGAGTAATGGAAGTGGTGGGATTTTTTTGTTGTCCATTTTTGCTTCTTCTTATCACCTTCTAAAAGGAACCAATTTTTTCAATGTATTTGAAAAGGAGAACTTCAAAGAAAGGACATCAAATCTGCAGAGAGCACTCACATAGAAGATAAAACACTTCCTATAATGATCTATGAACTCGAGTACAGGTAGCCCACCTTCGATTCAAGGGCTCAATACAAAGACAAAGCAACAAAGGAAGACAAATTCATCAAATCATTCAAGATGACGTCAACCTCCAGCAGATATCATACAGGCCTTGTAAAATGCAGTTACCTTGGAGGGGCTTAGAAAATGGCCTAAATTAAAATTCTACTAGTTCATATAACATTAATAAACATTTTAAAAATAAATAAATGAAGGATTGCTTATATGGAATTTAGCAAGAAACTAATTAATTTATCATATAGCTTTACGCTGTTAATAGGCTGCTGTGTAATAAATATTTAGCTGTACCCTGAAGTAATTTTAACAAGCCAAGGGACTCAACACTTCTTAAAAGTCTTCTGAATTTCAGTTGGTAAAATATGGAATAAAGGAACTTTTCATGGAGGAGGAAAATGTGAGTGGCTAAGTACCTCTAACATGGACATGCACCTGTGATGCTCTAAAAGACATGAGATTAATACAACATCCTTCCTTTTGTCAGTTTCTAAATTAGGAGTTATTTTATACTCCCATTCAAGAATTAACTGGAAAGCAGATCAAGCTAGCTGCCTAGGAAACCTGAGAAGCAATATAATGGAAATTTAACTAGTTTCCCACTTTGGAATGAGAACAACTCATGAGAAACACACAAATGCAACCAGAACAAAAGAAAGCAAAAGTGAAAAGGAATTTCCTACAAGAATTCAGGTGGTATTTCAAGCAGCTATGATTTGTGAAGGTATTTATTTTTAATTCTAGTGACCTGAATCTGTTTTCCTAGATGAAGGGAAAATCTGATGGCAGTTAAAACCAGGAAATAAAGCATATATGAATGAAAATGGTAATCTGCTCTTTCCAACAACTTATTTTGCAGACAGATTTTTTTTTTTTTTTATGAAAGACTTGGAATTTGCATAAAGCCATCAAGGAGCCTCCTTAAAATGCCTATGAGAAATTGAGATATCTTTTCCTTTTGAAAGTGGAGGATAACTCTGAATAATTCATTCAGGTCTATATTGAAAATGGTGTTACACAACTCTAAAAGGATTGCCATATCTTCTTTGAAAACAAGAAAGCAACTAAGCAACAAACCTCATGGGAGTAAATAATTAACACAAGAACAGTTCTAGCCTTTCTCTTCCATTCTTCTTGCTTTAGTGGAAGAAGAACTCAAACAGAGCAGAAGTATTTGATACATGAAGTGTCACAGTATCCCTATGAGGTAAGTAAAGATAATTGCCAGAGAATTAAACCACAGAGGTAAGCCTCTCACCCTGGGCATCATGGACTGCTGCATCTTCAGGTTCATGGTACTCTCTGCTAGTCCTTTTGCTCAAAATTCAAGAACAGGAGTTCTTGAGTAAAAGGAGACACACACTAGATAATTTAACATCTGGAACTGTTCAATCCCGGGAGACACTTTCATTGCACAATTCCAGAGGTTTGCCCATGTAATCATTACGCACTGTTTAAACAGACTGGCAGCATTTCCTTTCCATATGGATTGTAATTCAGTCTTCATTTTCTTATACAGCTATAACAAGTTGTAGTCACTCTAATTTTTTCTTGCAAGTGTTTTCCATTCATTCATTAATTATATCCTTGAACGATTTTAGTTTGTATTATTACCATTTCATAAAATATCATTATTAGCAATGCAGGAAATTAATCCAATTCATGCATAAATTACTTGTTGCAGGTCCCAAACAGTTTACACAGGACTATCAGGATCATAAAGATGCACTGAAGCCACAGAATGTAAGACCCTCTGGTATTTTCTGTTGTATTTCCTTTCAGGAAACCAGCAATCTGCAAATGTGGATGTGGAATTGCTCTTGTACAAGAGATAAACAAGAACTTTTGATTATTTTCTCTGGGCTAATTCAACTTCTGTCTACACTGTAATGTATCTGTGGGCCATATAAAGACCTTGGTCTGTACCTGGGCTTTCTAGTAACCATTTATCCCTTCTTTTCAGCCATGAACTTATGTATGGGTTTCCTAAGATCCAACTTTAAAAAAGAAGAAAAAACAAAAAGGAATTGAGGAATTGCTGCCTTTCAGCTTCCCCTACAACCAACAGAAGCTATTATATTCTACTAGCTACCAAAGTCTAGGAGAAAGGAGAATACATGCAAGGGTGTTTAATTTAGCTATTCAACTATATTTTAAATGCCACTTAGCACTGCAGAGTTGCACGGGAATTAAAATGTGTACATCTCAACAGTCTAATTTGCATTTGTGAAATCAAACCAAGTACTTCTTTGTTTTGTTGAAGAACCCTGTCTTCATGACGTGTCCACACTTCGTATTCCTTTGTTAAAATTTTCCACAAAATTGTAGCTAAACCTTCCTATGGATAACTTCCTTAAATTCACAGGTAGCAATAAATAAATAGTAACACAATCAAATGCCTGACGTAGATGATTCCATATACAACCTTGATTTATGCATTTTCCTCTTCCAAACTTCTTACCTATTATCTCTCTTTAAATATCATGTTTAATGATAACACAGACTTTTGTTCAGACTGAAATAGGTATGAACTCCCTATAAGCAGCACCATGCAGAAATGCTGAGGATATGTAATTCTGACTGCACTGCTGGGTGATACAATGATTACCATCTCACAGACACAAGCCCTAGGTACAGTAACACATGAACAGGGATATCCATGCGTGTTCATTCAATACACTCACTTTAATTCCCAGAAGTTGATAAATATAGAATGAAAAAAGCTATTTAAAAGTTAATTTTTCAGCTGTTAAGGATAATAATTCAGATTTTAAAACTGCATTTGTGTGTGCATGGGACAGAGATACTTGGATCTTTGCAAAGACTGACAGGCTCAAGGCTGATCTACTTTTGAAAGCAGAGCACAATCCATTAAAAAAACCCTTTAAGCTCTTGTCACATCCATTAGTCCTTTTTTGCTACCAAAACAAGATCCATTTGTAAATTATCAATTGGTAAGGGAGTAACATTGAAGTGGGCAAATGCACTTGATTCTATTGACTTTTTATTAAAATCAACTAAATTTCTACTAAGCTCTCACACAGCCTTACAGTATAGTGAGAAATTTAAATTGTCCTCCTTCTATCTTTAGCCAGGAGAGGCGATAGAGTTTTAAAAACATAAAGAAGATAATCCTCTTAAACAGGATGAAGCAATCATACTTAACTGTAAAATAACCATGCAGCTGTTAATAAGGTGCAAGTTAGCTCTTCTGCCAAATTATTTTGTATTTTAATAAGTACTGTAGTGTATTTAGATAAGAACATTGATTCATTTGACCTAAAGCTATAGATACACATTTCACAATATTTTTTTCCTGAATTAATGCATAGGCAGTTAAAGCAAACAGTGAAGACAAAACTCAGGTGAAGTCTATCAAAGCATCATTCCAACACACAAAATTAGGTTTAAACTGCGTTTGTCATTACTGAGACTCAAGTTTTACTGTTGTTTGGGCAAAAAAAGCTAAACTAAAATATTCTCATCTGTCAGTTCAGCAGTTTCCTACTAGTTGAAATTGACCAAACATAACAGGTTGACAGTGCAGGCTGTGTTACGTAAGAAACATATAAACACCTCCAAAACTTAAAATAATCAAATATTTTTAGTATCATTCAACTTCCTCTCTGGCCAGTTCTTTTTTCAAAACAAAATCCCAAATATGGAAATGAAACTGTTATTGTTCTATTTAGAAAGGAAATAAACAATGAACTACCAAATTTGCAGTTTTTCATTCCTGAAAACTACTACTATTTGACAGGTAACCTGCAAGAGGGAGGGATGTTAAGAGACTGGCCCCTCTACTGCTCACAAAATAGACTCCAAACAATTCATTTTGTCCCCTGTTCTTCTAAATATCACATAAGAGTCTTGCCTGACTTCCTGCCCATGTTTACTTCAGCAACAAATATCATGAATGCCTCATTCAGATCTTAATGTTTAGCTTCCAAAGGAAAAAGGCAGTTCTGAAGGAAAAATAAAAATATAAAAAAATAATCTAATAAAGTACTGGAGCAAAAATCATCTCAAAAAGTCATGCATATATAAAGTTGAGCTTTTAAGAAGTACATACAAGTAGTTTGAATAATGTCACACTTGCAAATGTATCAGATGGAAAGTCTGTGCAATAGTGTATTTGCAAAAAGAAAAAAAAAAAAAAAAAAGGTGATGCTGCACTGTAAGGCCTTGTTTCTTTTCACTATTCAACATGAACAGCATAAGTTATCACTCCAAAAGCTCATTCTCCTTTATTTTTCACTAGACACTCAGCCACATAACTACCAGATCCCTTGCTGTAACACTCCTATGCAGAGTAGAGCAAGTGTAACCAGAAGAATCAAATGCTAAGAAAGCAGTATATAAAATCTGTCTCTATGGATTTAAAGAAGGCCAGGGACTTTGGTCTTTCTGGACACTCAGAAGGAGCAGAAAGTCATGAAGCATTTATTCCAACAGCCTGAGAAAACACTGTTTAATCTGAAGGAGAGATTTTTGTCTCTGAATAAATTCATATAAAATCTGAGGGCTAAGACACATATTGTATATATATATATATATATATATATATATATATATATATATATATATATATAACTACTGTATAGAGGAATAGCCACAAAAACAAAGGCAGCAGTCACTTGGACAACGAGGGAGGAAGAGAAGTAATGTAGGGTTTGAGTCCAACTCCACCATGAAAGGAAGAACAGAACACAGAACTGCAACAAAAATCATGAAACAACATTAGAGGGAGTAATTATTGTAAATAGAGCTGTGGTAAAAACAGAAGCATGAAATTAATTTTAGGTTGTCTGCAAGGTATGCAGCAATTTTTCAGTTAGAAATTTTCAGTTTATAGATGAAACCATTAATTTCTATACAGCATTTTTACCCACCCTAAAATAAAGTGTACTTAAGGCATTTAGCTAAATAAGAGATTAAAGATTTATTTTTGGAATTAATGTATGTGTATTCATATGAGTGCAAGTTTTAGCAGTATCAGTCGACTTTCCAGGCTTTGCAGAAGGTCATCATGTTTCTGACTAAAGAATATTTTATAGCAGTCTCTTCAGCCAGAGTTCAGCAACACACCTCCCTCTTCATTGCATGCCCAAGAAAGTCACATGTATTTTCCAACCTTGCTCTGCACTATGCACTATAGGGACTGCAGGATCAGGCACAGGAGAAATGCCCAAGCATTCTAAAACAAAGTTCATTGTTTCTAACACTATTTACACGCAGATTTTTCCTTCCAAAACCAAACCAAGACTTATCATTAAATCCTAAGTTTATGCTACTACAAGTAGCAAGAGAAAATCACAGGAACATCATCTATTACAGAGTAATACCTTAAGAGGAGTAACTCCACTGCAATATTTATCATCTCCTTTCAGACATAAGCTACCAAAGATGGCCACAGTAAGCATCTGTCCACTCTGTTTAGGTTAGGCTTTCTTAATCACTATCTACTATTTATGGAAGTTTCTCCTTCCCTAAGATCATTGTCAAACTACAGGAAAAATATATACTGTTAGGTAGACATCTGACAATATTTAGCACAATTTAATGCCTTCATTAGTTTGAAACACAAATACCAGTCATCTCTCTTTAAATAAAAACTAAAAGATACACAGGGAATTATGTTATCACATTCAAAACAAAAACTGTTTCTTCTATTACAGAATATTCCTTCAGATAGACAAGTGGGAGAGACCACCAGAGGTTTTCCAAACAGTAATTTGTAATTGTTCAAATCATTATTTGAATAATTAAAAAAAAAATTTAGCATCCATTCCCTTAATGCACATAAACATACTAAAAGAAGCAGTCAATGCACAGTCCTATCCACATAATGATGCAATACAGAACACTTTTGGAGCAACTGTTCTAGGTACTTTATGCAGCTTTTGTGACAACCTATTCTTTGACTTCATGAACACGGTGGACAATAACTTGTCATTGACAAGATACAGCAACAGAGCCATGCCAACGAAGTTCAAAAGTCAAGGAGACTCCAGAGACAGAAAATGGCTTGAAAGTGTGTTTTTTGAGACCTCAGGAGGAACCTCTCACATATTTTTAGGAATTTAGAGCTAAATATAAGAAAATGCAAACTCCACAACTTTTCAGAATTATTTTCTATCCAATGCTTCTGCACAGCATCCTACTCAGATTCTACCATCTCCAAGCAACACCAGCCTTTCCCTAGAGAGTGTGTCCTCAGATGCATCTCACTGTGAACATTATGTTACTTCCCTTGTCATCAGGCACTTTGCACCATGCTTAGGCTTTCTCAAACTCACAGTGCTTGGTTTTTGCTCAATGTAATTGACTGGGGAAAGGCAGCTGCTCCTGCAGAAGCACAGTGGCTTCTCGTCCTTCCCCCCAAGTTTCTTCCTCTTTTTACTGTTTCTGCTCACTGAAAGAGGTGCAATTTTTTCATTCTGTCTGCACAACTCTCCATGAAAAAAACTCCATCTGGCACTGCCTAGGACAACACACACTGAAGAAGTTAGTGCTGACATCAGCATCAGACTGCAGATCACCCAAAAAACTTGTGGGGAAGCTGTATCTTTGCCCTCACCTTCTGGGTCTCCTGAGACTAGCCCTTCTTCCCCTGCTCCACCCCTTTGATAGTGGTTTCAAAATTGAAAAATATGAAAGCTGCTTTTAGAAGGTTATGAAAATAAATGTTATTGTGTTACTGAGAACAGAGTGTAGAAACATCCAACATCCTGTCTCTGGAAGGAGGTGTTGAAGAAAAGATGTGGATAATCATAATTTCCCACGGCATACCTCTAAGAAAACTGCTTCTTCAGCACCACTCATACCAGAAATTGTATCTATGTCTTAGGCCTAGTCCTTCCATTCATTAAACGTTTTGAAAAACATAATTGAAAATACATCAATTGCACCTTGCAGCCTGATCACTGTGCATCACTGCTAGAAGGAAACTGACCAAATAAACTGTTTACATCAAAATGGCTTTTTAACCCTAAAATTTGCTCTACATGTGAAGTGCATCCCTGACTGTTGTATTCATCCTAACAGCATCTTAAAACCCCCCCAAAACAGTAACAACTATTAGCAACTATTTCAATAGAACTTTGACAGCAGTGATTCAAACTAGCAGCTCTTGTTTCATCATGAGGTTCCTTTAAAAATAGATGGACCTGCACAACCATAATTTTGTTCTGAAAGTATCTTCTAGATGGTAAGAAGAGCAAAGCATACTTTAATAACTAAATACATTAAATCTGAACTGCAGAGGAAGCTAAATTAACCCCACAGGGGTTCCCATCTCTGTTTTGCCAGTTTTGTTTTTGTTTGCTTGGATGTGATATAAATATTGAAACATTTGCCTCAAAGTACTCCTGAGTACACACAGGAGACTTGCAGAGCCAGTTCAGTGTCAAGCAGAGGAAAAGGAGAGCAAATGACATCCTGTCTGCTTATGTAATTTTTTTCCAAAGTTTTCTTCCCACAGTTGAGATTTAAAATAGTATCTTAGCTGCATTATAAAAGCAGAGTGCTATAAGTTTACAAGAACTTTATTGTTTACCACAAGATGAGCATGTAATAGATAATTAGAAGAAATAAATTGCCCTGTACAAAATTCTAAACTCATAATTACATATTTTCCCACATACTTTAACTCAAAAGGAGAAAACATGCCTGCAAATGGAAAATGAAACAGAGCATTGGTCTTTGTCAGACCATTTATTTGGGCTTAGGCAATTTCCCCAGCTGCTGACATAATAGTGCAGTGTATGCAGGATCACTACATATTTCAACCCAAGTTTAAAACATTTTTCTTCACTTAAAATGCATTACTGGTTCAAAGGATCAGCAGCTTAGTTTTACTGTACTGCAAGCCAGTGTGCCTGTGTAACAGTGAAATGGGTTTTTTTCTGTACACAGTATTTAAAAACTTGTCAGTATTGAGTGAAAAACTGAAAAAATGTTTAAGTTCTCAGATGACTCTTATTTCAAGTCATTGCACACTCATTCTTCTCCATCAAGAAAAATCATTATTTTGCTTATTCTGGCATCACACTTATGTTGTCACTGATCATAAAGAGCTACCCGTTAAAGCTATTTTAAGTCAACTTTCATTGAGCTTATTTCCCACAACCCAAACATCCTGTCACTGGGGAAACATCTGTGGGCAGGAATGCAAATTATCAATTATATCTAAGGAGGCACAAAAGAAAAAAGTGTAATAATCTGCCTTTGTTTTTCCAACATTCTATAAATAAAATCTTTCTGAAACCGGATTTCACAGTTCTGCTAGACTGAAACAGTTTGAGGTTGTTGTTTCATGCCATTATTTCCTCCTTTTAGTGTGCTCCATAAAACCTTCCAAAAGTTATCAGAATTGAAATACATTTAACAACTGAATGCTGATCTGCACTAAAATCCCCATCTCCCAAACAATACTAAGGAACTTCTAAAGCCCGTCAAGTTCCTGGATACTTTTAAAATGCTAACACAGACAGAATTTAAAGCTCTATGATAAACAAGCAGAAACTGTTTTGAGTTCTGAGTTCCTTGGTAAATCAGCAGGGAGAAAGGGCAACTTCCAAAATAATGGAATGCATATTATAAATATGTAGAGCTTCTCTAATCCAGAAGTGACACCAATATACATGTACATTCATACTATTAGGGTTACTTCAGCATAATTCCTAGCCAATATTTTTTATCTCTAGAACAAGTACAGATCAGGTAGCAAAGGCCTGATAGAATTTTTGCTCATGTAGCATAAAGGTATTATTAATAAACAAAATAATGTGCCATTTTAACTTCCTTTAGGCTTAAACTCAAACACAAAAAAAAATCCAAACAAGCCACCAAAAAATTCTAAACAAAAACAACCAACTAAACCCAACAACATAGACAGAAACCCCCAAGCCTCAAACAAAAGAACTCCCTCACAAAACAACAACAAAAAATCCCTGAACAAGTCATCCAAACTAAAAACGAGACAGTTATCCCAAATTTTGAGGTAGTGGCAGTTCTCAAGTAAAACTTTTTCTCTCTCTCATTTCAATATTCTTCTTGGACCTACAGATACATGTAACATTTTTACTTATTCAAGCTATTTAAAGAGAAGCATTGTAACAAACTTAATCCTATAAACTGCTTTCACTTAACTATATATTCTTACACATCTTGTTATTTTGGAGAAAGTGCTAAGAGGTAACTATCTGCAAGAAAAAATAAGTCTCTACTGACTAAAGACTATGAACATTCCTGTGCAGTGCAAAGATAATTATGTTGTATTCCTGAATGTACAAACTGTAACATAAATCCAAGTCAACACCTTGCTAATACATATTCTAGCTATCTGATGTGGACCACAGCTATAAGTATATACAGTTAATTAGAAATATCCAAAGGTATTCCAGGAAGGAGTCAGAGATATCAATGCAAGACAAATAGTTAAAGAACACTTAGTGCAACAAATTAATGTACATGAAAATACATTAAATAAAACAAGACTTTTTTTTCATATTACAACACATTAGAGATTAGTATATGAAATAACAGAAAAAGCTTCAAAAGCTTGTTAACTTCTTTTCCTCTTTAGTACCTTCAAAAAGAACATGCCTCTATGACAATGCATTAACTTTTTCTTTCAACCCTGTTGTTGAGATGTTCTGTGTTTGTGGAGGCAAACACCACTCAGGACAAGTGCAATAATGGATGCGCATTGTTCACTGGGAAAATTTTAAATACAAAAAAATTTATTGAGTAAACATTCATGAAATTTATAATCATGAAAGATATAATTTTAAAAATTCTTCCAGTTTATATTTAAGGGAGATAATTCACACATAGACTATAAAATTACCTTTCCCATTATAAACTCCATTTTCATAGTTAGCTCCTTCCCATAAAGTGGCTCTTTAATCCCACTTGCTATATTTTCACTTTGCTAACAGGCTGTAAACATACTATCTTCTCCTTTTTATTAACCTGGCTCATTAACCATCAGCTTGGAAATATATACATCTGTCTTACCGATTGTTTTTGCAGTTTATTTAAACTAACATTAGTATGCTACTTTGGAATAATATCATAGTTATGCAACCAAATTAAGAGTTTTAGCATAATGCTTACAATTTTAAATCAAAATGAAAGATTATCGTTTTGGGAAAAACAGGTTGAAAAACCATTCTTATACAGAACTGTACAACTTCTTTCCTCTTTTTGCTCACCACAAACACAACCTATCTGTGTAAGACCTTTCACAGATTTCCACTGATCAGTATCATCCTGATACCAAAAGTGAAATTGCAGAATGCTTTAGTGACTGTGTATTCATTTGACCCAGTATTTCAAGTATTTGCACTGAACACATGGAAGTTTCAATTCAAAGTTGTGATCAAACTGCATCTGTAATAAATACATTGTCAAAGTGCCACATATGAAGATCTGATGGAAAGTCACAAAATAATGGTATATATGAAAAGGCATTGTAATAAATTATTTCCATGTGACAGTAAACTTACATTCTGAGGATTAATCTAGAGGATACATCAAATTCACTGTCCTGCTTATGTCCAGGTACTCCCAGTCACCAATGTCATGCAAAATACCTGGAGTATGCACTGCATATGCTTCACTTGATGGAAAGTATACATTTTCTATATATTTAAGTGTTCTAGCTCCTCCAACTTTTTCTTACAGCAATTTTTTAAGAATATATGGAAATATTTTTCAGCCAGTTATTCCAAGACAATCTTTACAGAATTAGATCACCACAGACCCCTACCTGATCAACTTCAAATTAGATAGCAAGTATACATGACTTACAATATCTCCTTTTGAGTGATGGATATAGGAGTACCCTCACAATAGATTAGCTTGGATGTTGCCTCTGACAGAAGAGTGGAAAAATGTGAGAGGAGACATGAAGCGAGATCCAGAAAAACAGAAATCTGCCTCCAGACTTATTGCTGGGGGAAGTGAGCCAGAGTTACAAGTCAATAATGTCAATCACACTGGGCAGGGGTTCTTTTCTATGGAAGAAGACAGCTTTTAGCTGAAGAAAACTGACCGCATCCCAAATAAGACATTTATACTTGTTAGATTATTTAAGTTAGATAAATAAGGAATTTAAAGTCCTCATTTTCCTTCCACCAATACATGGACTATTGCTTAGCTCTGGTAAAAACAACCCCATCCCTCAACTTCTGTTTCCTAATTCGCAAATACTTAAATTTAATTTTGGTTTAAACCAATTTTAAGAATACATTATGATGTATCCATTGATTATTTTTGTGTAAAAAACAGATGCCCTTACAGTGAGTGAACATTCTGTTCTGCATGCACACAAGAAAGTGTATTGCAATTAATTATCAAACTTCATGACTATCCTATTACAAATGTTTAATGTTTTTTTTCTTTCAGATACACTCTAGTAGATTTGAGGTATTTGCAGCTAATATTCTAAAATAAACCAGTTTCATCAAGCAACAGGGCAATTCACCAGGAAATAAAAACATCAAGCAGGGACCAGGCAAAACAGTGCCTTCATTTACAATGTGTGAATCCTTCAAGCAGGAAAACCAATTATCAGATAAAAATAGATCTGCACAGAGCCAGGATGGCTTCAGATTCACTGGGGGTTGAATGTGCATTGACCAAAAAAACCTCCAAAAAGCACACACACACACACACACACACACACAGAGTGGCAGAAAAGTTTATATAAAGTTAGGAAAGCACACATTTGGAAATGGTTGCCAATGCTCTTTGGTAGGCAGCAGGAGGCAGTAACACTGGGATGAAAAGCACAAATACAAAAAAAAAACCCTTTAAACAAAGGAACATCTCCCTCATATCTCAGACACCAGTGAAGTTTTCAAAGAATGCCCAGCATTCATGGCATCCAATGGTAAAAAGACCTCTTCTGTGCCAAGCACAGAGAGGGTTCGGCTACACGTCTTCATAGACAGAGCTGAAACCTAGATTCAAATATGTACCAACACAGAGATTCAAAACCTGAAACCACATTCAAAGATTTCCAGAAGGCAGAGAATGAAGGCTTAGGCTATTCAGGGAGCACCTCAGAACAGGAGGTAGGTCTGTGTTGTCAGGTCTGGACAGAATTTTAACTTGGGAACATATAATTGGCTAACAGAAAGAAAATTGTCAGTGTGTTAAGCTTTAACACTCAAGGTCTCGCAAAACTTTATACTCATTAAGAGACTCAAAACTCTAGCACTAAAATAGCTCTGAATTACATTTAGAAAAAATCTTGGCATCCACATTTACAATACTGAGTTTATTCTGTTTTTTTCTTACTAATGTTTATACCATAAGTAGTAAAAAAATTTAAAACTACCTACAGCATGGAATTAATTTAGTAGTGTAAATTGTAGTGTATATTTCTGGAGCTATTTAGCAAGCTAGTATCTTTTTTTTGTAATTTCCATTGGCATTTGTCTCCTGCTCTGAAATACAACCACAGGCATTGAGATAGCCACCCCATTTGTTTATATAGTTACAGGAGCTTTTCCTAAAACTCTGCACACTCTCTGCCAACGTGCAACCACGTAATCTTCATTGAAGGGCTGATTTTGGTCCTGCTTTTTAGTTTTTCTGAAGACATGAATAGTGCTTCACCTCCATTGTCAACAGTCATTTACTTGTATTTTCTTACCCTAAGATGGACTTCAATTATACTGAATTTCAGTAGTTTAGTGGGGCACTAAAACTCAATTTTAATTCAATACCAACTAAAAAAAAAAATCATTTGTTTCCTTTTCATAAATTACAGTTTTCTAAAACAAGGTTTAGACATACCTCCTGGCCCTGCACCCTGTATTGACACATTTGCTTCCCCTCTTCCCTCTAATAATCTACTGAGCCTCTTCCAATCCAGATGAGACACTTCATGCATAGCTACTGATACTGAATGCATGAATAGGTAACACACATTCAATATATTCTGGTCTTCAAATTATAAGAACATTCCTTTTAAGACATTTTAAATATGCCTCAGACAAACTTGCTCTTTACAAAGTCACTGAAATATTGCATACAATGAAAATACTGTCACTCTTTTAATCCAGAAAACTAGTGCCAACAAAAACATGGAGGGATGGAGGATTACTGTTCTTTATGCCTTGTACTAATATTCAGACTGTTTTCCCTTGTAAGAAAAGTGAACTAAACTTTCTATTTACGGTTAGAAAATTTTAAAAGTCAGTATTTGTAATCACAGTAATTTGAGAATTTTAAGGAATTCTTGCTCTTGGAATATACTAAAAACATATTTCTGTACTAAAAACATAATTCTCCCTTAGCTAAGTCTAAGAGAAGTGGCATCAACAACAATAAATCACATTCAAATAAGCCAGCCTTGCATCGATCAGCTCCAGAGACGATTCTGCAGCTGCCCCAGCAACAAGCAGAGGAGTGAGCCAAAAGACCAGAAAAGAAGCCCGAAAGCAGGTCAAGGCTTGCGAGCCAGAACTTGGCATCTGGGTCTTACAGCTGTCAGGGATACTTATGAGAGAAGTCACTGTTGTCTACAGATTTTGAAAACAGTTTGGGAACAGGAAGAGGAAGAAGAAAAAACAAATCTATCTACAGCTATTACGAGCCAAGCTAGAGCGGAAACGCGATACATGCCGCCACTTGTCCTGTCACAGCACTGTGATCCCAAACCACTACACCAATGAGAAAAGTATTGTCTCCACAGAAATACAGTTTTGTAGTGATGTGGAACATTAGACTCCCAAAGATTTTTTTTCTGGAAAAAGAAACTCTAGTGAGCAAGATGGGCATAAAAACTAGACAACTACTCCTTTTTGTGTATGTGTTTCAAAATAAAAAATTTTGCCTTAATTTTTTAACGGGGATAACCTGTCAAATTTTCCTTAAATTCTCCATTGTATAACTACTTCCAGCACCACCAAGAGCTCCAATACATAATCAACTTTTCTGTTGCCAAGTTGTATGTATATTAAAAAAAAACAAAAAACCCCACAGTTTATCCAGGCATTACTGAGAAAATCTGAAGCTACACTTTCTTTATTAGAGATTCCATACTATCTAATGACCGACATAAAACTCAGAATGACAACTGCACATTTCAAGAATCATTAAATAGAAATTGCAGCATCTAAACAAAAGAAGAGACTCAGACCAAGAATTCCAGTTTTGCAAAAATTAATTTAAGTGCACATGCAGGCAAAAATCCAAAGCTAGTGGCAGTTTTTGGGAAAGCTGTCTCCACAGATTCTGTACTGACAAGCCAAGCAACTGCCAAGGAATGTTTCAAAACAAAAGAGAGACTCTTGGAAAGTGCCAAAGGAGATGTTATATTCTGCCATTACAACTCATGCTTTATGAAAAGGAAAGAGAGGACACTTGTACTGGGATTCTCATTGGCACTGTGAATCAGGCACATTCCGTACTAAGCACATTCCCAAGGAAATGCGCACGCTAGCGTAGACTGCTAAAATGAAGAAACATTCAGCTGTGATGACAATCAAAAGAAAAGTAGAAACAAAGATAATGCAACTGATGTCCAAAAAAGCATAGTTCTTTAAGCAGAAGTCAAATGAACAGTAAAACTGTTAAAACACATAATTTGGCAGGATATTTGAATTTACTTTCTCCAATCTATTCTTCCTTCTAATCAGTCTCTATGTTTACTTGTAGACTGAGATACCATCTCTTATTTCATTTTCTGACTTTAAAAGAACTAGCTAGTTCGTTATATTCTTGACTTTGTAGTCTGATATCCATTCTCTGAACGTCACTCTTCCATCTGTTTTTCATGGACCGTATGAAGCATCAGAAAAGCTGTCTGAAGACACCCTTCTCCAGCACACTCTCCACGGTTATACAAATAAGCCCTCTAGTGGTAAAAGGACTGTGAGACTCACCATATTCCAAGTTTCTGTGCACCCCCTCTACGGGATAAAAATCTTACTCTCATAACACCTCCTAAGTGAAGGTGAGCGACTAATAGCCCACAACCTCTTTTGAAAGCTATTCATTGAAGATGACAAACTTTATCTTGAGCATGAGTGGTGGCTTTGTTACAGAATCCAGAGATAAAAACTTAATTATCAACACAGAAAAGAACTGTCAAAGGTACAGAACAAATTTAGCATAAAGTCACAGAACTCTCCAGATTTTATGATTGTTTAAGAAGTATGCCAATGCAGAGATAATGAGCTCCACCACACACTAGCACTTAATTAAGCCCTTTGATTACCAAAATCATGAGTGAACGCTTGCATTCTTTTCATTCTAAGATACTGCATTTCCTTTCCCTTCCCTAAGTATATTTATTCTCTAGTTCTAAATACTAGTCAGTGACAGAAAACACCACCAACACTGACCTGCTTGCGGCAGTGATTTGCATTATAACTGGCCAAACATTGCCAGTGCATCAGATACTCTATTTGAAGCAATGCAGCTTCACATGCTGGCAGACTTAATACTGTCAAAAATTCCTAAATATCATTCTAACATTTCATAACAGAAGACTAACATGCTATCTAGTTTAAAAATAAAACAGTTATATTTTATATTAGCACGCATGAGCAAAAACCTCCCATCCACATACTTCTCCTCTAACACACCAATGCAACAAATTTTTATTACATGAAAAGGGGTTCAAAGTGACAATTTTGTATTGGCATATATTCAGCTGTTCTAATGAACCAGAATTCTCTGTTTGTCCAGATCAGAGCTTTCATTATGTTTTTAATGACTCGAGAGCTCAGTGACAGTATCATGGTGTGTTTGCAACCTCACTGCAGGGATAATGAAGGACACTGCTGAGAGTGGTCACTAATCACCTCCACAAAACACTGCCTGCTTAAGAGCACACCAGACCTCCTTTCTGTTCTGAGCAGAGGTGAGCTTAGGGAATCATGGTGCACCATCAGTTCACAGAACAGACCCTTATCTTTTCTCATGTGACAAACCTGCAGCCCACCAGGTAGAATTCAAATGGAAGACTTCTTTGGAAGTGCAAGTGCCAACAAAACTCTATCAACACAACAACAAATTAATTTTGTGGCCCCCATTTAAGCCTTTCTTGTATGATTCCTGCCTATCATGCACGTGCCCTGATATAACAGTAAATGGTGATAATTCAGAGAACAGTGGCAGAGGATTAATCACATGCTCTGTTGCAATTTGACAGCTACAAACTCAGTATTACTATATATTTCTGAAATTCCTTGTAAAACCATCACAAATGAAACTATAGTGCAAAAATGCATAAATTCGAAATGCAGGTTCAAAAGCAACAACAAAAGTAAATTTAACTACTCTGACAAGTTTGATAGTAGTTTTATCACTTTGAAAACATTCTAAATCAAGTAATTCAATAGAAAGCACCCAAATGACTGGAAGAAAAAGCCCTCCAATAGTAACCATTGGCAACTATCAGGCTGGAATGTCTTGTGGGGGCCTACAAAGATCTGCCATGAATCAGATTCCAGTTCAAGTTCCACAGACAATTTTAGTGTTTGAAGAAGTAAATTTGCTTAAGAACTACTCATATGATATCAAGCAAGGAGAAATCCAAGTGCTCTAATGAGCACAATTAGAATCCAGCAACCCTGAAAAACCGCAAAGATAGTCCTACTGAACTGAAAAACTAAAGTAACAGTCCCAAAGAAGAAGACAATGTAGCTACACATTAAAAGATGTGTAGTACTAATTCAGAAAAAAATAAATATTCAGTAAAAAGCTACTGCAGAAAAGACAAGAAAATATTTCACATGTTAAAAGAGCATCACATACAACACAGGGTGTACCTGAACCTTTCTTACACACAGAAATCTGTGCACTTGTAGCTTGATTCATGTATCATAATTTTAATAGTAGAGACAACCCTGGTGAGAACAAAATTAAGTATTGAAATTACTCACCTGTGAGGAAAAGTTTGAAGACATAAGTTCATGTGATTCAGAAAACAGCAGCTGGAAACTGATCATTAAAGGAACAGTGACTAAATATTTTTCTACGCCATGAGTATTAACCGGCCTAACTTGTAATTGGGACACTTCAGTTAAAAGTTCAGGAATTAGAAGAGGAAGCTGATAAATAGGTTACTTTGCAAGGTTCAAAGCCCTCATGCTAGCAATCTCACATGCTATGGGTCTGGTCAAGACTGCATGATCTTGGTTCAGAACAGCTGAACACAAGTTAGATGAACGGAACTTAAGGCAGGGTCTTTGAATCTTCATTGCCCAATCAGCCAGGCTAGCAGAGCTGTTACATGGTTCTGCAGCTCCTCCACCTTCAAACAGCCACCCTTGACTTCTCCTGATGAAAAATGGGGTAAACAGGAGCAGAGGGAGGATGATGTACACCTGAGCCCTGTCCTGCCAAAGTGAAGCTTTTTCTGAGTTACTCACCAAATTACTAGGTAGCCCTCTCAGGCCCTGAATGGCTTTGATACTTTGGTTTTCCAAATGTAGCTCAATTCTGTAACAGAAAGCACCTTAGAAAGGTACCAATGGCAAAAGTGCAGTTTATAGTCATAGATGGCAGTAGACTAAGGAATCTAACATGAATTTATCTCTAAATCTTGACTTTTTGCCAAAATATTGAAGCTACTATTGCGTGTTATACAATGCATACACATTCATAAAGACACTTTTGTAACAGCAGAATCCATCAGTATAATCGTACAAGGGCAATGCCTTGAAGCAATGCACTAAGAGAAAAGGACAAGATAGGAGGCATCTTTTGTCTGAAACAGTGTCAACAAAGTTTTAAGTCTTCCACCAAACTTTTAAAAGAATCTACAGTACAGTTTTTTGTTTGTTTGTTTGTTTTACATATTAGCCACAATTAGTCTGTGGGATAAAAAGAAGTATCTGTCTCTTTCTATCTTTTTATGGCTTCCAAGACTATATCCTATCACTCACGGAAGCTGAGCAAAGGAAGATGGAGGGGCCATTATTAATGCAATGTGAACACTGCAAAGGAAACTGGACTCCCTCCTCCTTTTTGTTCAGTTTCTGGTAGAAAGACAAATCTTACATTTAGCTTCCTTAGCTAAAATTTGAGAAACATATCATTCAGCTGTATATACTCCTACACTTCAGCTTCAGAAGACATTTTACAACACATAGCTTTTGATCCCTTGCGGCAGAAATTATTTTGTATTTAAACTCTGTAACTATAGATACTATTGATTTCAGAGTTTAATCTACATGGAGGATGGGATGGAAGAGCAAGTTGCCAGCACTGTTAATCACCCCACCTTCAGGAACAGTTAGGAAGGGAGGGGAGGGGACATGAAAAACAGGCTTAAAACCTAGCACATTTGGAATTCCTCATTTTAAAGATTTATACCAGAATAAAATTATTAAAATACTGTAACAGAGCATCCATATGAGGAGGTACATTCCTAATATTTCTTCTTCAGCATTACTATTAACTTCTCTGGCTAGTTGAAGTCTTAATGTAACCATCACAGCACCTGAGGTTGCTTGGAAAGTCAGATCAACTTGTGAGACTCACAAAAATAAAACAACAAAATTATACAAGGCTCTACCAATACTCAACAAATTCAGAACTTGGAATTCCAGCCACACCAACACAATATCCATGCAGTTGGCAAAGAACTGAAGTCTCACTACCACTGAGGAAATTACCGGTATGTTTTGTGCTACACATAGCTGCCAAGATAAGCACCAAAATAACTAGAAAACCTAAAGATGCAGACCTACTCATTCCTACTGATATAGCCAGAGACAGTTTTATTTGGCTATGACAGGACCTTCCAAGTTTAAAGAAGATCAGTTCATGAAGCTATTAGCATAATGGTACCAGTATCAGTTTTCCACCTGTTGTCTGCTTGGGGAGGAATATGGCTACATCCCATTCTCACTACCAGCTGTGCTCTTGACTCTTAAAGGACAGGTTGCAGTCAGAATTTAGAAGTCATTATAGACCACTTTAATTACAGGGAGTGAAACAGGAGCACTGACAGGAATAGTCTATAATCTGTTTTGTGGACTTCCTATTCACATGTAATGAGTTCATCCTCAAATCACGCCTATATATGCATTTCTAAAAATAATGTAATGTACTTTCTACAGAATTATTTTGTTAAACTGACATCAAGACCACTGGACAGATGTCACACTAACACCCATCACATTTCTCCTGCTTGGTCCTGCAATTCCTAAAATTACACAGGAAGTGAAGCAGGACTGCCAAATGGAACCAATATTAGTGTAGCTTGATACTTGCAGGTGTTTTCAACATACTATAATTCAAGATGCATTAATAATTTTTCTGTTACAAATCACTCTTGGTATATCATCTTTTTTTCTTAAGCAAAGCCTTTCAGAAGCTAGAACAAAAGAAGTATTTGAATTAATGTTATTTGCTAAGCTATAAGAGCAAAAATTTAAACATTTCCTGTAATAAACTGCTTATTTCCATTTCACTGGATTCTAAACCAAGTTTTTCTCAGATTTTTCAGTGGTTATGAACTTCTGAAAAAAATACATAATATGCTGAGATGCAGATTAACTGTAGTATCACAAACTATATTGCAAGTTTAATAAAAGATAGCCTAATATTTGACATTGGTTTATCTATAATCCATATACCAGGCACATACACACACATTTTCATCATATGACAAATCCTCTGACTAAAACTAACCTTGATCAAACATATTATGGTTTATGAATTCTCAGCAGCATCTATCTGTATCTCTTTGGGTAATTCATTGTAGAGATTTAGCTGATTATAGGCAAGCATGAGTAATCTCCCTTGACTTCAAATGAACTGTTGGAGGCATGAAGAAAGAAGGACACACCTCACAGCTTGCACACAGGCACAATAAATGAAAAATCCTTTTGAAAATTACCTATCATTCCACCAATTTCTTCAGATCAGAAGAGTGAAAATTTGGATTGACACTTTCTTCCACTGTAAGATAAAAATTCAGTGCACAAATGAAGTAATTAAGCCCCAGTTCTTTTGACATTTACTTTCCAGCATGACTCATGACCATCTTCAGTGTGCATTTAATAAAACGTTTTCAGAAAGAGTATTAAAAACCTCTCTGCTGCAGCCTTTCAATCCACTACTGCATTTTCTTGCACAATTTGAGTTCCAACATCAGTTTTCATTTAAGCGTGCCAGGTGGCATTTAAAAAACAAAACAAAGCAAATGGAGAAAGAAAAACTTTCATAAATCCAGACTTAAAAACGAAACATGATGCTTCAGAGCTTTGTTTAAAAAAGGCTCAGGAGGGTAAAATCTATAGCAACAAATTTCACTCGTTTTGAAATGAAAGACTATAGAACTCATGTTGCAAGCTTGTAATAAATGACTAGTAATTATTTTTATTACACTGAGCAGGTATGTAAAAAAGTCAACAAGATCATGAGACCCATGTTGATCCAAAGGTTTAATACTCCAAACATGAATTTTAGAAGTTATTGCAAAGAATTTCCGTAAAAAAAGGTAAATTCTTCTGCAATTTTCTAACTAGGAAACATGAGCAACAATACTACATTATTAAGACTCTTTCTGTAAAGAGGTGTTTTAACCTACAATACATTGGCTCCAGCATGTTTGACTGGCTTTTTCCTGCTATAGTCAGTTTTACTGATTTCCTATTCTCCAACTCTTTTCCAGCTGCAGCTGCAAACCTCACATTTTCTACCCTACCTGCTCAGAGCCACTCATTTTCACTCTTAATCATCAGAGGATACAAACAACAAAGTGCATTTATTGTCCAATGCTGCACACAGTTTAAAAACCAAACACACCAACCAAAACATACCACGTTAGACAAAGGAATAATAAAAAACTTTTCCTGGAGACAGGAAAAATACTGCAGTCTCTAAAAAAGGAACACTCCTAGTAAGAAGAGCCCTATAGCTCTACCTATTCACAGATTCCTTGGAAAAGCCATTATTCAGACTTGTGCTGGCAGCTATGGGGAGCACATTTTCAGAGAATTATTTAAATAATTTAAGAGAATAAACTAATACATTATTTACAAAGCAAAACAATTCAGCTTCATTAAATGCTAAGCCAGTCTTGAAATGGTTGTGAAGCAAGGAGGCTTTGAATGTTCATACTCTGTCTTGTCATTAAACAATTACTAATCCTAATCAAGTGGAAAGTAAACAATTAATATTAATAGGTATTAACTTGGCTTTTGTCTGGACATTCAAGTTCCAACTGCCAGCAAGGAAGTGTATTCAGCATATTCAGGCTTGAGCTGTAAATATTTACACATTAAAGGAAACTTCTTTGTGAGAAATATTAAACTAAGTGGGTTTTAAAGAGATCTGAAAGTGTGATTCTTCTAGAGTTCTTTAAAATGTCTTGTAATTGTCCACAAAGATCTGTTCTCTATTCATCCTCCCTTTTTAAAGCTTTGTCATTCTGGCATCCTTGCACAATCCCAGAAGAAACAGGAAAAAATTTCCTTACTCTGTCTTCTCCTGCTGTTCTTCCAGGCTGACACTTCTGAAGCATTTATTAGCATAGTTAAGAAATGTGCTCTATTCCTAAAGTATCTCACCCATCCAACCTTCCTAATAAGAATACAGCAGTATCTACCAGATAATTGCAATTCATGAGGAATGGCACCATCTCAGACACATCCATTTCTGATTCCTACTGAAGGAACACAACCCTTCTGGAAAGTTCAGATCATTTAGCTAACTAGCACCTGACACCTTTGTGGCTCCCTGTTTCTACCTCCACAGAGAGGAGAGTATTCCTTTTTTGCTGTCATTGTTTCTACCTTCAAGGTTTTCTTACACTGAGAAAGCTTCCTGTGCTCTAAACCTTCACTTTAATGTCACAACCACTTTGGCAGAATCCAACTTAAGAATTAAAATTCCTTCTCAGACAGAAAAGACAATTAAAAAAAAAAAAAAAAGCACAGAGAAAAACCTATGAAAATCCAGGACAGAACCAATACATATGGTAATTACAAGAGTATATCAACATTAGTTGCTTAAGTAGCATTTTACTGAAGTATAATTGAAACTTTTTTGGAAAAGTAGATACACCACTGTATAAAAGCACTTCACACTTTCCCAGGCAGCTCTCATCTTCCAGACAATTTTCAGTTATTAGACAGGTTACACTGCAAATCACCAGATTCTGGGAATTAATATTGAAAGAGCATGACTACATAGTTGGCTGTAGTAATTTACTCTTCTCTTGGCCTCTGCTGCAGAAAAGATCCTGGTCTATAAAGACCCCTGATCTAATCCAGCTCAGCCATCCTTTGCACACTGTCTTCTTTAAAGACAAAAATCACATTCTGAATTGTGTTAGCAAGGAATGAACATTACTGTCAAAATGCTCCAGTTGGGGCAGACACAGCAGTAAAATACATCAACACATTCCAGCTATCAGGCTTGAAAAACCTAATGCAGTACCTTGGTTTCTTGCTGTCTTACACATTACTGTATGTGCTGATATATTTAACACATTTCAGTGTTTGTACACAGTTTGAAGAGCACAATTCATTCATCTGTATGATTATTTTTCAGTTTTGAACATATCAAACTGAGAACCTGAACATTGAAGGGTTTCAGTAAAGAACAGAAAATAAGAAGAAACAAACAAAACCAGGAAAATGGGAAAATTTTAGGCTGTTTTAGGATGAGACTTTCAACAATCTGCTGGACTATTTAAGCATAGATGATAATATGCCTTTTCATTTCTATACTAGTAGAAAGCTGAAGAGAACAACTTACTTAGATCTTTGAATTTTTTAGTGTTTGTTTTCATTCTGACACACTTTTGGCATTAAGCTTTATTATTCAAAGTGACCAAAATATCAACCCTATATCACAATGAATATCTCAAAAGAACCAGTAAATGGCAATAAAAAAATCTGTGATAAATTTTGATTTTGCAAATAAATATAATCTGCAGTAATGTACAACCAGCAAAACTGGAATTTCTTTAACCTCGTTGATATGGTTCCAGGAGGCTTCTTGAAGCAGCTAACATTTATAAAACTTTATACAAACAAATCCATGAATCTTTCCCCACATCTGAAAGGTGAGAAAAAAACCCCCTGAGAACAATCTGTTCCTGTAACTCAGAAGAATAACTTATCTAAAATACTTCTTCATTTTGTATTAAAACTAAACCCATGATTTCCAAAGTAATATGAATATAAAATGCACTGATATTTAAGTTCATTTTTACTTTTACAATGTTGCCAAACAGTAAAATAAAGAACCAGTAGATTTTAACCAGTTAAGTCTTTAGACATAGTCTTTATATAAGTCTTTACAGCTTTCGAAGTTCCCATTAAGTCTCACACCGCAGTTATTCAGCAACTATTGGACATTTTTTCCAGGGTTTCAGCCTGAAGTTAAAATATCACATTTTTATGTCTCATAATTTCAATTCTAGGAAGAAACCAAACTGCAGTGGCTTACCTGTCTAGCAGAGAATAAAAAGCACACCAAATTATTTTGTATTGAATTAAAAATAAAAATATGCGTATTAGATTTTTAAAGGAGGGCTTTTAGATATTATTTCTTATAATCATTACATTAAGTAAATGTTCACAGCTGAAGTAGAGGTATTCTAGAACAGAACAATATACTAATTGAAATCACTAGTGCTTCGTATGAATATTAACTTTTAATATTCAGCATCAGTAATACTGAGGAATTATTTTATGTATGTATACAACAATGAACCAAATAATTACACTATTTGCATAAAGTGCATTTTTCCATTTTCCTATGTTTTCCCATTTTCACCATGCACAAGCACAGACTGGCAAGGATATGTGTTTCACTGAAATAAAATACTTGATGAATTAAATTGCCAAGTATTTGCCAAAAAATGAACCATAAAGCTGTCAGTCAGGTTTGAACCTTAGCACAAAACATTTTTGAAAAGCACATTTATATTTAACACCCTAATTAATCTGCTCATTATAAGTAAATAATTTTTCATACACATTTAACTATTAGGAAGAAGTTAAAACCACACATCAAATATTTACCACAAAGTACCCTACCTTACAGTTATATCTGAAAATTGCCTCAGGTTATAAATGTAGTATATATGCATGCATGTCAGAATGGAAGAAATACATTGCCACAAAAAAGAATTAACACATGGAAAGAGAAACACATCAAGACTCAAAGTCCAAAAAATTTCAACACTTAAGAAAGTAAAGAGTTGCCTAACACTCCCGGAAATTATTTTCTCTGATTAAAGAGCAAATACACTGAAGACAAAGAAGGAATACACACTGCAATTAGCAGAAAGATAAAAGGGAATAAGCATGAATTAAAAAAAAAAACCAAAAAATGAAAAGTTCATTTAAGTGGCATTGACAGCATGGAAAGCAGAGAAGGAAAATTTGGAGGAGGCATGTACAGGGTTGAAAATCCTCATATATGAACAGAGTTGAAGAATCTGTTTGTTACACTTAGATAAGAGAATGTCTGGGGGAGTGGGTAAGATCTAATTACATTCTTCCAGTGCCTAACAGATAGTTTTCAAGAAGACAGAGGTACCCTCTTCACAAAGATGCACAACAGAAGAACAAGTCATGAGCTACCAAGTTGCACTGGACAACTTTTTTTCTTCCCATGAGAAGACCCTTATTATTCGCCACAAGAACAATTAAACAGTGGATCAGGCTGCCCAGAGAAGTGGTTGACTTTCCCTCACTGGTAGTCTCCAAGTCTTAGCTTATCTTGATAAGGACATTAAGAACTTAATGCAGGGTCCTGCTTCCAGCAGAACGTTTGGGCAAGTAATCTCCAGGGATCCCTTCCACCTACACTGCTCTTTAATTCCATATGTGAAACTCTGCAGTTCCTATATCCTATGCTAGGATCTGGCAATAATACAGAAATAATTCAGCAAAAACACCACTTTATGCACAGCTGTTATGCTTCAACCTTTGCATTTCTGTAACTTCATCAGTATCAAAGGATTTATATCAACAATGGAGAGACCGGGACATCTGAGTTTGGATCAGAAGCCAATTCTACTGAGTATACAAGGTTTTTATATAGGGTTTCACTTGTATGGCACCAACATAGGATTCTATTTTTGGTTACAATTTCCCATAAGTTGCACATTCTTCATGACATCAGTCAGCTGGTAACCTTATCACAAAATTTCACATGTTTCTTGGTCACTTCGTGCCCAGAGAGCATTTATCTGTGTCTGCCTCTCCCATCGTTTCTGCTCGACCAGGCCTTTATCAGTTCCACTCTCTGTACTCTCTCTGTTTTATTCCCTACAGGTTTACACATGTGTGTATGCTGACACAGCCTATTTTTCTGCATTTTTTCCCAGCTCCTTTAATACTGAAGTTGGCCCTTACATAAATATATATTTAGCATATCTTCTAAATCCCAGCCTCTAGAGTTCTACGAAGCTATTTGCTCCATACATGCAGCACGCTATATCATGCAGGACCATGCCTCACTTCTACATGGCCAGAATGGAATCATGCACATTACTGACAGGAAATAATTCAGCTAGAACTGTTTTGTAAAAAACAAAATTACCCAGTTTTATCGGAGAACACAGATTGCAAAACATTTAAGAAATTTTAAAGGCAAAAAAAAGGCGTAATACTTGAATTTTGACATAACAAACCACCTAAAATTGCTTTTGCTCAGAAAGTGGATTCGAAAGATCTTCAACTGCATTCAGGATGCAATGTTTACTGATTCACATATTTGTAGAGAATGCACAGTACAATGATGCCTAGAACTAGATGATAAATATCTACAAGAATTCAAACTGTTTGACTGGTAGTTTTACCCAGTTTCTCTGGCACACCATTTCAAAATCAACTTACTATTATTCAAGCTTACTATTGAGCTGACTGAGTCTTGGGACTATTACATCAAGATTGTGCAGCAGAAGCTCAAAGAGCTTCTAATCTATACGAGGAAGCCTTTGATGAATTATGCTTACTAAAATGGAATTCTAAAGAAAAACTATACCAGGTAACTCTCAATCACTTTGATTTTCCATCAACTTTATTGACACGCTATGATTCCTGCTTTCCAGCCTTTTATAAATGGATCATCAGCCCCTTCTCACTCAGAAAAACTGAAGTTTAAGAAAGCATTACTTCATTTATTTCACTCAGTACTTCTTAAAGAACTGACTTTTCAATACAAGTTTCTCCACGATGTTGATGAAGATCTATGTCCTTATGAGGACACTATGAAATCAAATCAACATAGACCAACTGTTTAAGCCATGTTTACTACAAATACACCAGCTGTGTCTCTATGCAAAGGTCCTCATTTTCATCTATAGCAGAGCTGATTACATTCTTCCCAAAAATCACATTTCATGTCAGATTTTATATTACCATTTTCTAGAAGGACCTTCATTACTGTTTAGTATTTCCAAGCTAATTCCCAAATCCCGAATGTGACATAGGACATCCAGACTAAGTGCACTTCTGCAATAAAGTTTTCTATTAGTTTACTACACTTCAGGGGTGGATGCAGGAGTTGCTTTTGGCAGCTAGGACACATTTATGAGGAGCTGTACTTCACAGCTACTGCTTCAAAACACCACTACTGATGTACTGTTATAAGCAACAATCACTGCTTAAGAGCTGTACATAGAGCTGATTTCTTGAACTCAACTCTTAGAGCAGTCCTGACACTGATTTAGTATTAGCATTCCTTAAATTTATCAGAGTCCACATTAAAAAGAAACAGTCATCAAGAACAAAACTCTTTGTCAACAATTTCTGCAAGAAAAAAATTAAAAAGCACTGTGGAATTAAGGTTACACTTGTTTTAACCTACTTCCCTAACTATGCACCAAGTTTCCTCAGAGTTATTTCCCTTTTTTGTGGTTCAGATCAGCGTAGGCAGTCAGAAGAGGTTTGGAACAGTTTCACACAAGCACAGACGCGTGCTTGGAATGTCCTACTTTGCACCTGAATTAACACCAGAATTATGCGCCTATGGTGAAGTCTGAATAACTAAACACAATGTGATACAACTATTTTAAAATTATGTTAATCAGGATTTATTGTTCCCTGCTTAAGGGGCATTCAGCTACTTCTTTTTGTTTGAAAACTGCACTGGTTGCACTCAGTTAGCATCCATCCATAAGTAAAAGAGGGGAATCTTATCATTCTGCTCCTGGTTCAAATCATGTTGCCATGGAAGCAGATGTTGAATTGATGAAAATAGGTCAACTGTTAAAAAAAAAAATCACTGGCTTAATACTTGAAAAATATTATTATATTTATTTTAATGCTTGCCATTATTTTGAAATTAGTAATATTTTGTTCTGTGGTACTGTAATTAACACTTACTTCACTCACACAATACATACTCCCACCCAAAATGTGGACAGAATCAAGAGTTAAGAGCTGTTAACGGGAAAAAAAATATTTTGCATAAATCAGTAGGGGCTGGGTACAGAATGCTTACAAGAATATCACACACAGTTCTTTGTTACTTCAGTAGTGGGTGGTGCCATATAAACTGTTTTCATATGAAGAGTATTAGTATTATTATTGTAAAGCCATAGTATTTTTTGAAAAAGAAAAATGAGGACATCGCTAATACCTATGCTTGGCTTTGACAGCAACAGTGTTTTTTGTTTAGTTTTTCATCAAGCAGATATATAAATATCAGTTACTAAAAACTGATTAAAATACTTAAAGACAGCTAAGATTTAAGTAGGTTGTGCCATCAATAGAACATGTGAAAATACACATAGCCAACTCAAAGAAATTTCTCTCTTAGCATTTCCAAATTGCCTGCCAAGATGCTGTCAAAATAGCATAAACACACAGTAAAATGTTCATCTTCACCTGCAGCAAAGATCAGAAAATAAAATAACTCAACTGTATCATATTTTTCTGAATCTCTATCAGGTTATCTAAAATGCTTTTCTATCAGAACCATGACACATTTGAATTTTTTTCTACCTTGACTGATGTACTTTAGATACATCAGGTTTGTCCTAGAAATTTAATGTAATATATTCTTTTCCTGAATATTTCCTTACAACTGAAATGCAGAGTTTAATCATTAATAAAGAGAGTAAAGGTGCATGGGAATACTGCCAATACATGAGATTTGTGGTCCTTTCATAGTTCAGAGATCTTTCTGTAGATTAAGTGATACTTAAAGCAGAAAGGCTCAGTGGTGCAGAAGTCCTAAAATTTAATCCAGCACAAACCTACCACAGCACAACTGCGTGTCTCCCACACACTGCTGCTTCTGCCCTGCTCCCCAGTGAACTGGGTCAGACAGCTTCTCCCACATCAATCCCCTGATCTGTTTCATCACCCACCAGATAAAAGAAAGTCCCAGTGTAACAGAAAGATGGGAGTAAATACATAGGAAGCAAAAGCAAACACATCCCCATGTCCTGAAGGTGACATAAATCTACACTGCTGCTGTGCATAGTCCCACAGCATCCAGTAATCCTCCACTCTGAACCTTTTGTAATCAATGTTTAAACCTGAAATATGTACAACAGAACCTCTGATTTAAAAAACTCTTAACTAAGAACATGTTTAACTGTCAACACAATCATCTTCAACAGAAACAAAGGTCATGTTTGCTGTGTGCATTTTCATACTGTTTTTTTAATAAAATTTCTGTATAAAATCTGTTTCACTTAGGACAACTCTTTTGGACTCTAGAAAGTTCAAAATTTGTGTTACAAAACTTTTTGCAATATTGTATGACCTGAGCTATTCTCCACCTCATTAAAAAACTAAAACTAACCAGAAAAAATCCCTAGCCCCACACCTGTGAATTTGTCAAATACTGTTTAAAATGTACTGATAGAGTGTCCTTATGGAGACTGCAAAAGTCTTACATTTCACATTCAGTAGTTTTGGAACTGTTTATAACAAACCAACAACATTCCAAAAAAAAAAAACAAAAAAAAACCAAAAAAAAAAAAACAAAAGAAAAAAATCACATGGCCTTGTAGCTCTCAGTTTTTTCAGACAATAAATAGCTGGTAATAACAGAAAAACAGCCACAAAAACATCAAACTAGCATATTTAAAATCATCAAGCATACTGGATACTTTTCATTAAAACTTTATTAAATAGACCTTTTCTGACTAGTGCATTATGCCTTGCTGTTTTATTGTTTGGTTGTTTAGGGTTTTTTAATGAAGGAGAATAATTAGAGAATACTTGACTTTTCTTCAAATAATTACCTTTAGTTTCCTCTGGCTCAACCAGCATTGGCCTCCAACAGTCCTTTTGTATTATGTTATTTACAGATCAGTGGTCTTCACCAAAGTTGCTTCTCTATATAAGACCACATTTTTCCCCTCTCCTCCCATCATAACTTTTCCCCCCAAACCTTCTTCCCTTTGTTTTCTGAATCTCCCTTTCCCCAGCACTTATAGATAATTTGAGATACAATGTTAAGGAGTTCCAAAAGGTACCTAATTGTTATGCTAAAATTCCTATTCCCTAAAGGGTTATATATAAACAGAATTTAAATTCAGAGAAAAATGCTGGTATTCTCCTTTGGTCTACCAAGCAACAGAGGGCTGCCTAGAGATCAAATAGCCAGCTTCACATTTAAACAGAGAAAAGGACAACACACAGCAAGCAAAGGCAAAAACAGCCCCATCTCTAAGTTGTCAGAAATCCATACTGCTTACATTTACTCACCCAGTTTTCATGATATCACCTCTCTAGATATGTTGTCCAGTAATGAGCTATATCATTACATTTGATTTGCTAAATTACTTTTATATTAAAGCACCTCACTGAGGTTAATGTAAATATCCACACATGCATAAGAGAAGAGTGCATCAGGGTGCCTGAAGACACAAACTTCAGCAAACCAGTTGTCATGATTGGTATTTACAGCTAGCTCAGCAAAGCTTAAGGCTTGGAAAATAAAACTCAAAGCAAGCTCATAATTCACTGCATAACACTTAATACCCATAAACAAACAAAAAAGAAATATATGCTGCTGATGCACCTCTGTAACGTGATGCACTTTTGTAACTACACGTACACAATCCAGACCTTTTGCCCTGACAAAAGTAATGTAGTTTCTAAAAGCTAAAATAGAATAATGGTAAAAATGAAGGCAATGTAATACAAGAAAGCCCTGAAGGAAAGATTTATAAGGGCATAGTCCTGCAATATCTGTTCTGTAAAATACCCACAGTCTTCCCTCCATGTCTGAAAAGGAATGATGCTGATGTGCTTACTACACGGAATTAGGAGAAGATTAAACCCAAATGCTGTTTACAATCACAAGTATTTTGCAGACATGACTCTTAGCTGTTTCAGATAAGCCCTACAGAATACGCCCATAAAGATTATGTAGGAAGTCTTTTTAAGATATCCTGGGGTCACAACCCAAGCAGAGAAATAAACAGTTCACAAAAATGTGATTATTTGGCTTCTTGAAATAGCACTACTAAATATGTGAAGTACATGAAGCAACAAATGCACGGCATCTTGAGAATGCTTGGGAAAGTATGGTAACAGCATCCATAGTAAATGAAAACACAGAAGAGAAAGAAATAAAAAAGAAAAACTTTTAAACACTTCTTTGATACAGAAATCTTAATTTGCTCCTAATATAAAATGTGAGGTAAAATCTGCCTCCAGCTATCATTTTCACTGGTGTTTGTGTTATTTCCTACAACATGCCTTGTTTGAAGGCAGACTTACCTCTACCAATGCAACAGTCAGAACAAGCTCCATTTTTGAGTCTGGGAAAAGGGCATCCACTTCTGGAGACATTCCAATCAGTATACAATTAGTAACAACTGATATTACACTCATAGTTTCAAAGGCCAACTGAAATAAAACACAAATATATTTACAGTTATGACCATTACCTCTAACTTACTTGTCCCCAGATTGCTCTGTGAGACCTCTCTCTTCATTAAAGCCCCAGAAGACCCATTAGTTTAACTTATTTTCTGTCATCTTTTGAATTCCATGGCATAGGACTTGTTTGGCAAGCAATCCAGATCTCACAACTTGACAATACCACAACAAGGTTGCAACTTGAACACATGCAAGAGTAAGCACTCCTCTACAGTTGTACTCTTAAACAATTTTATTTCAGGATAAAGGAACAACTGCAAAATTCCAAGAGGAACTAGTAGTCCTAACACTGGTTTTGGAGGCTCTGTCTAAATTCTAAGATAAAAAGGTAAGAATGGTTCAGAATGCCTTTTTAAAATCCCAACCACCTGAGATTTGTTGAAAGATTTATATTTAAGCACATGCAATAGAACAAGTTTAAGAAGCTCTTGCCTACAGAGCTCCCACAAAATGTCTGAAACTATTAATACAGCTTAACAATTACATTTGCAGTATAATGGTTACTTATTCCAAGGTCCTGTCTGGAATGAGAAAGACTAATACAGAATTGTAATGACTGTCACAATGAACTAGCAGAAATAACTTTCTCCTTGACAAGAAGCTAGTGACTCAGCTCACCTGATAAAATAATTCCAGTATTCCTTTAACAGAAATCTTTCAGCAAATACTCTTATTTCCCATATGAAATGGGTGACTTGAACATTTAGTTATTTTTAATTCAATAAAGAAAATTCATTTCTGCTATTAATGTAAAAATGACACCATAAAATAAAATTACTTTACTGTCGTAATGTTATCATTTTTCAGTCTACTCCCTTGATTGAACAAACTATCTAGCAAAAACAAATGTATTAATACACCTGCAGCTATACTTGTGACTTATGACCACAGTCTGATTATTCTGGTGGCTACACAATGGGTCAATGCAGCTATGCCATTAAGATGTTGGAAGCATTGGTCTGGACTTAGAAAGTACATCCCATGTTAAAATGCAACATTTTTATGACATATTATTAAAAGACCTCACCTCTAAGTCCACTTCACCAATATCTATTTATGTGTCTAATGAACATTGCTCAGAATCCTTGGTTTGCATGTTTTTACTGTATGTTTTACTTGAGGTTTCAGGATTTCATTTCTCATGTCTCACTTGCTTAATTTGATAACATTTACAACCCCTCCAAATCGAATAATCTATTAGGCTCATTGTACCCTTTATCTCCCTTACATAACATTAGAAAACCTGTTAAATAAAACTAGAATATGGATCATCTCCTAGAAAGGTCCCCCAAACTTATCACACACCTTTGTCAAGCACTGCTATTATGGAATGCTGAAGTTTCTGGGTGCAACTTAGTCACTCTAGAAAACTCTGGTCAGGATCAATTCACTGATGCAGCATGCTCAACAGGCCCCAAATAGCTGGTGGCAGCATGACTGCATGGACAAACAACTGAGGACAGAAAATGCTTAACCCAGTACTATTACCATGAAATTGTTTAGATAGACTTCAGTGTTCAGGCTGTGCAGAAAGTTCCAGCTCCTGCTCACAGATCCAGGTTATTTTCAAATTAGTCAGTTTCAGTGCCAGTAACCACAGGTGCATAGGTCACAAGCCTGGCTTAGGAATCCAACTACTCACCTATTCTTTCATTTCTGCTGAAACCCCCACTGAGCTCCAAACTTCTGAGACTGCATCAGAAGTTACCATCTCTAAATACATTGGCAATAAAAAGTACTGGGCAGTATCTGGAAGCTTTGTTTTGTTGAAGTTGCAACAGGAGTACAGTACATACACAAGAACTAAAGAAAAAATCTGCTTTCTTTTCCAAGGCAGCTGAAAGGTATGTGATCAAAAAGCCCACCAAAAGTATCACTGGGATATAAAGTTGGATAAACGATATTCCAAGGCATTGAAGAGAACAAAGTACCTACTGAACTTTAAAGCTACTCAATGGACAAACATAAAGTTTTCATATTGTTGCTGAAACCTCTTATAAACAAATGAATACCAAAAAAAAAAAAAGAGACACGAAAATTACCTGCCAAACACCAATACTCGCGGTGGGTTCTGCAAATGGACGCTTGTAAACCCTGCACATCTTTAAGGCATCAGAGTATATCTCTGTAATGTTGTTTAACACTGCAAAAACAGCTGCCAGTGGATAAACACATGAGAAAAGACTCACATAGCCAAACTGTAGGAACAGCTCCAGGTAATCATCAAAAGTACCCTGAAAAACAGAGGAAATATAAGAACAACTTTAACCTACAAAAAAACTATGAAGAAACACAGAAATAATACTACAGCTGTAAATATGTTTCCTGACCCAAATCAGTTGTTTGGAAAAGACTGCTGATAGCAGACAAGAAGAATTTTTTAAAAATCAATTTTGGAATTATTCAGTCACTAAAAACTTCTTACAGAGGCCCAGGTTTTTCCTTTTGCCTAACGCATTTTCTGCAAGTCACACCTCCTATCCTTATTCCATGAAATAACTACATAAACACACTGAACCTATGCAGGTTCCTGAGCATCTCAGTCAAACACTAGCAGAAGTTATAGTGAGGAATAGAAAAACAGTGCCATGCATTTAAACTGGCAGACCATTCTCCTGAGAGCACTGCAGCAATGAAAGTCCTGGCATTTCTGACCGTCCATGAAAGACCTAACTAGAATGGTAGGCTGCTAGATAGGCAAATATTTTGTGGTATTTCTGCTTCTGTTTATTTCAATATGGGTAGGACAGAGTTAGTGGCCCACTTGAAGATTGAAATCTACAAGGCAGCATTGACATGAGAAAGGAAATATTAGTGCAAACAAAAAACCCTATTTAACAAATCCCAATAGGTCCATGAACTGATCTTTAAACCAAGAATCTGGGTACTTAAATGCTGATAAAGTATTCATATGCAGGTGATCGATATTTCTTTCTATATTAGTTTTGTAGTATTAAAAAAAATTTGCTATGATTGCAGCAATTTTGTTACAAAAGAATCAAACCAACTTTTAAAGAAAAAGTGTTCATAAACAAAAGATGGTGAAATACCACAAAGAGGGCGAAGTGAGATCTAGGTATCTTGTATTTACACTGACACATGTATTGACACTAACTGAAATTATTGCAAGAACCACATGAAAGTGGTTTTGGCTCCATGCATCAGACACACAGTTATCTACTCTTTTTTGCCCATCATAGCTGTTAAACTGACTGCCCTCTCCAACACCTAGTGCTTTTTTCTCCTAGGAAACAGAAGAGAGAAGCAGAAGTCTGCAAGCTCACAAATAAACATGGGGTACTCATTAATTGCATTTCTCACTTGAGCTCATTTTGAAGTTTCACAATACAGTTAGGTCTCACAAACCAATCTGCAGGCCAGACCATGAACAGCTACCTAACTCTCAAGCCATTAAGATTTTTTCCTCAGAAACATTTTGTACAAACTGTAAATTTTACTAAGGCCTTCTACAGGGACACTCACTGGAATGGCAGCCACACATCTGCTACTGCTATCATTTTCTCAGACAATCACTGCAGGCAGAGAGAGCTTTCCTCTGTGCTCCTCCTTCTTTTAACTGCACAGTATTCCCACTGATTCCTCACACTTCTCATTTCCTTGCTTACCTACTGGCTTTTAAAATAGCAGAGTATGAAGTAAATAAGTATTTATTTTTTTCCTACTCAATTCATGAAACTTTGTGTGGGAAAATAGGAATCTGAGACGATATTAAAGAAATTTCTAATCTGTGCCATTGGCAGCCCCAAGATCAACTACAGCATCAAGGACACAAAACCAAGGAACAAATTAAGGGGGGAAAATTTACCACAGGAGTAAAACAAAAATTATTAAAATAATTTTTAAAATTATTGCAAGATGTTTTTACATCTTAAACAGGGTTAAGGGCTGGATATTTGAAAAGTAAGCAAGAATGAGGACAAAAAGAATAGAGAATTAAGTGCTGAAGAGTATGTGAAAGAAGGAATTACAACAAAAGAACCTGAAACCGAATTCTGTCAAGAGTCCTCAGCTACTGAACAGTCAAATGCTTCCCCCTTGTGACAGTTTTAATTATAGAAAATATTCTTCCTGCTGACAGCTCACTGCTTGCAAACAAATCAATAGTCTAGTATCATTTATTCACAAGCACAGCAAAACAATAATCTTTAGATTGAATATAAAATTAAGGCTTTGAGTACACAGTATTTAGAACTGAAACTGAGGCTAGCAGTGGACACAATCAAGGCAAAGTCCTAACTCTCTCCAATTGACCTCTTGGGCTCCTGTGAAAAAGCATTCAGGGCACAGGTGCAGATACATTTGATCCAGTTCTGCAAAAGAAGCACTGGGCAATGTGACTCAGAGACACCACACTGGCTTTGTATGTGACAGCTGAGAATCAGGAGTCAGCTCAGGTCTAAGAGGCAGAGTTTATTTGGTCAGGCCTGATGCTGACACACAACTCTGGGAGCTGTGCTGGCCGATGTGTATGTATAGTGTTGGACTGTGCTGATTTACCAGCTCAGACACTAATGCAGGGACTTCTGCTGTGTTCTGCACTGCAAGACAGCCTGTCTAATTCTATCTCCCTCCAACCCTTCAGGACAGGAACACATTTGTACAAGTTTTAAATTGTAAAGGTGATAGTTCTTTCTCCTTCTCCCATTTCATGGCACTTCATGCAGGAAGAGAGGAATCTTATATGATGTCATTATCAAATTTCAAACTAGTAATGTCTACCTTTTACAAGAAGGGTACAATATCTATGTGTACTTCTTATTCTATAAAAGAAAAAATCATATAGTATTAAGACTCTTGTGACTGTGCTTGCAGCATCTGATCAACTTGTCAGCCTGAGTGTGAGGCCTTAACATACACACTGACATTCACTGTGTGGATTCCTTTAGAATTTTAAGTAATGGATTGCATGAAATCTGCTAAATACAATTAAAAATTATACTGGGTAGGAGGTGGTCAAGAACAGAACCAGGAAGACAGTGAATACCAAAGGTGTGGTTTCAAGAGGGAAGAGCACCCAGCAGGAATCTGTTTTGAAGAGTCAGTTTCCTCTGTCCTCCATTTCTCGACCCGTCCAGACGTAAGTGCTCTCTCCCAGGATCTAGTTTAACTGACCATTTAAATTAGTACCACTGCAAAATCAAACAAAAACAGAAGTAATTTCTCTCTTCCCTGTGCCAGCCTACTCATCCTGGTAGTCTCTGGGCATATTACACACAGGGCATATTAAGGGCACATTAGGACCAAATAATTCTTTCCAGTGATACGGGGTTAGGTAGCTCCAGACGAGCTGTTCATTCCTTCCCCCCTTCATTCTGGGTTACTAGGGATCCTGCAACTGTATCCACTTCCTGATCAGGATAAACAAACAGCTGCATAAACAGCTACCAGCAAACCTGATGAAGCAGGAAATAAGCTACCACGCCAGAAAGTCAAAAATCTGTCAACTACAGCCCAGAAAAGTTTTAACTCTTTACAGGTACTACAACGTACCAAATAGGTTCCCATTTCTTTCTCCATGTTGACCTGTTCAGCTAGTGACAGGTCCACACCAGTTTTTCTTGGAACACATGCGTTTCTTCATCTCCTGTTGTATCTCTTCTGGAGCCAGTAAGAAGCAAGGATCTGCAAACTGGTTGAGGATCTGTGATGTTATCAGCAAAGTGGCCAAGATCTTAAGATTAAAAAAAAAAAAAAATTAAAAAAAAAAAAAATACAGCTGTGATGAACCTACAATCATTTGCAATTCTGTGAGCTCAAGTAACACTAACTATACTATGAAAAACAGACAGCCTAACAAACCTAGCAATAGCACAGGAAAAGTATAGATGATCTAGTTCCAATCCTCTGCTCTGAATTAAAAAAGACTAATTAGGAGTTAGTAATCTAAGTATTTTGTGTATCTGGTTGTACCATGAAAACAGTATGCCACATACAACGAAGGGTAAGGCATATTTAATATATGCTAATGACAATCACAGAGCTAAAGACTAAATTTTTTTCTATGTTTTTCATTTCTTGATTTTACCTGAAAGTAGAGGAAATGTCACAAATGTTATGTTTGGTATAGGTATGTCAAGTGTTTTGCTAGAGATCACTTCAGAGTAACAGATGTCTTAAGCTGAAGTTCTTGTTGTACTGCTCATTATGTTTAGAGCAGAAATATTTTCCTTATGCCAAATTTTCATGCATTTTCATACACTGATTTAAAATACCAACTACAAATTATTTTTTATTTTATTTATTCTCAGATCTTCACTGTAGTTGGACTTAATCACGACCTTATCCTCAAGAGCTCTCATTTAAAACACTACAGAGAATAACATCTTCTAATATAAAAGGAAATAAAGAGGAAATCAAAATTTCCCAGTCTTCTTCTCTCTGTGTGACAGAATGATCAAATTTATTTGAAAACAACTACTCATTTACACAGAGAAAAACAATTACTCTAATCTTATGATTCTGAAATAATGTTAGGGGAACCGAAACATGGAAGCTGGATTTCTAAGAAAAGATAGGTGAAATAAATTAATAAATTAATTGCCAAGTTTATGTTTTAGAATAACCATTGAAGCCTGTTTCAATCAATCCTTTACTTTCCTAGATTCATCAACATTCTTTAGATATTCATGGAACTCACCTGCCTCAAAAGCTTCATATCAAACAACACAAAGGCAATGTAGAAGAGAGAAGCAAAGCAATTTAAGAAGTTGAACTGCAAATAAAAAATATTTGATTTTAGTACTCCAGCAAAACTTCAGATGCAGATTATATTCTAACTTAACACCTGCCATGATTAAATGGTTTCCATGAAGATGCAAACTGCCCATCAAAATTTTCTTTACTATTTTTAAACTTTAGGTCAGTAAAAATACATTTTCAATATTTGTCTTACTCAGTTTTGCACTTAAAAAGCTTAAAGCTTTCCTAAAGCAAAGTGTACAAAGAGAGTTACACCTGAATTATGAAATGTGGACATCAAAAACACATCACCTTCTACTTAACTTTCATTTTTTGGCAACTTCTCCAGAAAACATTAGAAAAGGGATACAATGATCTTTATTTAAAAGTAGTGACTTTTTAAAAAATAAGTATTTTGTCAAAATATACACACTGGGTGGCATGTCTTGCAATCTCTAAAAATGTTCCTTTATATATGTTAGTCCCAGTTTACATTTATCACTTCAAAAGGTTTTAAGGCCAAGAGAAATATTCCCTACTTCTACAATGAGGCATAATCAAACTGAAGTTTCCTACTTGCTGTTAAGTGCTGCAGCTCCTGTTTTGGAGCTCTTGGCCAATACAGATTATATTGGGAGTGCAGAGAGCCATTCACAGACTGAGAATGAAAACTGGGGGAAACTTACACTTGATACTTCATAATTTTTTTAAAACATTTACATAAATGCCTTATGGGGGAAAAGAAATGGTTCTAAGTCTCATGAGAAAGGCTACAGGAAGAGACAAAGCTCTAACGTGATATCTACAGGAGTTTTAGCTCTAGACATTACCAGTAACAGATGGGTAGCACAGAGATTTAACACCAAAAAAAACCAACCCAAAACAAAACAAACAAATTAAACAAAGCCCAAATACACACACACATACAAATACATGGTGAAGGAAATAAAGAAGGAACTCAAAAGAAATTGAGGAAATAAAAAAGGAAGAAACTTAAATGATCTTTTCAGAAAGGGAACAAGATGAGATAAATGAAATAGATCCCCATATGCTGTGAACTACACAGGAGTAGACTGATGGACAGGTATTTTCAGGTTCCTCTGTCAGGTTGTCTGAATGTTAGTATAGGTGGAAGCTAATACATAAACTTTTCAAAACATGGTTTACCATAAAACAAAAAAATTGAACAGACTAGTTCTCAGTTGAAGACAGGACCACACCAATTAACAGAAACATATATGCACCATCATAATAAAAGAACAATTTGACACAAATAAAAAGCCAACTCTCCACTACAAAAGAGGCATCTAAAATAGTCTAGCAGTTACTGCAACCATAACAGAAATCTTGTTTACTCTGATATTTGTGCTACTATTTGGCCTTGAGCAAAACTGCAGGTCACTGTGGTGACCTACACACAGGAAAAGCACTAATAAAACACAGCATAAGCTGTCTTTCCAAATAATTTTTAAAGCTGCTTATATGACATACTTACCACTAAAACCTTCAGAATTAAATGATTCTGATAAGAAGATTCCAGCCTGTGATTTTCTAAAATACCAACAAAATTATTAATTAGTAAACAGCAGAAGCTCCTACCATGTACTACACATTGCTATCCAAATAGTATACAGATACTTTTACTCCACATGAAAACTACTTATCTAATAGTTTCTATTATTCTAACACTTAATGATAGAAAGAATTTATACTGTACCAATACCTCAATTTATGAAGCTAATCTGATTGACAGTATTATCATACACATTTTCCACTACAACTCCAGTATTTTTCCTACTGCAAAAGTTTCTTCTTTTACACATTTCTTACTCTGAAGATCTATTTTATGAAAGAAAAAAGCATCCACAGCTTTTAGGACTTAACAAAACATGCCTAGTTATTGATTACTCTTTGGCTAGTGTAAGACTAACAGGAATATGTAATTAAAAGTAACAATACCAAATTTGATTCAAAGCCAGTAAATGCTCACAGAAATATTATCCTTTCTCTCCAAGGAATTTAGGTAAGACCCTACACTCTAAAGCAAGACTACAGTATGTGAAGTACAACAGATGCATTACTCCTAAATTGAGATTTTCAATTCATTCAAGATAAACTGTCAGAACCTGATATTTCAGGAAGGCTGATTTACTAAAGAGGAGAAAAGGGAAGTGGATGAGAAATTTTCAATTTCTTTTTGCTTTTGTTGTTAGATTGTACCTTTAAGCCCTGGGTAAGCAGTAAGTGGGAAGGCAGCACACTAGCACGTGTTGTGTCAACAAGGCTGAAAGGAGACACCATCACTTATGGACCTTGCTCAGGACAAAACAGTAGAGCTCTACTCTGACAGGAGCATCAAGTCGGGCCTGATGTGAAAATGCACTCAAGTGACTGAAATTTTTACTTTGAGATTTTGCTACACAATCAGCTTTCATGATAAATGGGTGCAAGAGGGGTGCTTAAAATACCCCAGAATGTTTCCCATGCTTTGTCACTTTAGCTGTTGAAGTCAGATATTATCTGAAAATATGCTGGGTGGGAGAGAAGATAGGACAAACAGATGAGCTTTTCAGCCTATTCAGAGCATGGCAGCAGAAACAAATTGGATTCCACAGGAAAGGCACAAGCAGGTTACATAAATACTGCCTCTGCTGAATATGAAACATCAGCATCAGTCTGGATAAAAAAAAGACCTTTGCGTTGCCTGTTAAAGACATTTTAGTCTATCAGATCAACATAACTGGGTATTTCACAGAACCACCTTTTCTTGCAGTGTAGTAAAAACAATGAAACAAAACAGCCAGCTGAGCCCTATATACAAATTTAAAAATCATTATTTGAATAAAAATCTTGAACAGCCATAAACAAAAGAAATTGCCTGCTTTTACTATCATGGATGTCAGGTTGAATTTACTGAGCAAATCATTTTGGCAAGGATAACCAACCCCCACTTCAACACCTCTTTTTATTCTGTGTTCTGCATCAATCTCCCTTTTGCTTCATCTTTCTTCTCTTAACTTTCTGGGTTAACTTTAGTAATCTGGATTCTGTCCTGCAAATCAATGCCATATTGCTACACAATATGCTACAAAAAAGCTACGCAAAGCAGTTAATTCTCCATTAGCTTAATCTATTAACTTTGTCTGAAAATGACTTCACGTGTCTGTAGATGTGCTAAAATTCAAAATAAACACCAGCATTTCACTGTCCTTATGTTAGGTTACAAAACACAAGGCCCAATCTGTTAAATAAATCACACTCACAAGGGGAAAAAAAAGATTATATAATAACATTCCTCCTCTTCTGACAGTGTCCAGACAAACACATTTTAATTGGAATGTGGAAACCCAGTCTTTATTATATAAGTAGCATACATAAGCACTCTCATGTGACATTTAGAGTGGGCTTAGATTTGGTTCCATTGACTCAGCACTCTGCCCTCTACAGTGATGTACAGTAGACTAAAGCATAGTAAGCAAACTCAGGTTGTGAATGCCACTTGCCAGGACAATCCTTCCTGCCATCCATGCACCTCTGAGCTCTTATCCTCATGCTCTCCCTCCATCCCTTTTGTCAGCACTGTGGCTGAGACAGCGAGCCAGGGAGCTAAATCAGGGAGGGGGAGCTTCTGTACCAAAGGCAGAGAGGCGCTGAGGAGGAAGGCAGGATCATCCCTTCTGACGGCATGGCAGACTCAGACTCAAATTATACCAAATATGAAACTGCAATCCCAGAACACTCAAAATACAAGAAGTTAAAATGGTCATCTCTTTTACCCCACAGAAAGAACCTACTTTGGGAAATCTCTTCAGCATTCTGTTGAACAAGAGCTCACCATAATGCATTCTACAAAGAAGCTAATTTTAGGTATGTGAGATTCTAACTTGAAAGAAGAAGAATTAATCAATTTCTTACCCCATGATGTTAAGAATTCAGCAGCATACCGATAGATACGGTTCATGATTTCAATCACAACAGCATAGATGATACTGGGCACATATAGCATCAAGCTGCTGAAGTTGGACTCATTCTCTTTGTGATAATCCAGAGCCCACTGCTCCAAGTCAAAGTAAATCATCATCACATACAGTGAGAAGTAGAGGCAAAGGCACACAAATGGTAAGGACACCAGGTAAATCCGTAACTGTCTCTTAATACTTGAGTACACTGGCTCCTCCCTCCCTGTGACAGGATTGATCCCCAGCACACCATGGAAGCCTGGTCTTGGCTCCTCAAACTGTCGTTTCATCAGCAGCGTGCCCCAGCGGTAGGTCAGGATGGCGCACATCCGCTTCCAAACCTCCAGGATCACAGTGGACCACAGCAGATTGAACGTGGCAAACATCACGTATTTGTCGTAGTCCTCCCACGCAAACACGTAATAAGGAATCCCAATGACAGCCATCGGAATCAAAGCAAATGTGAAGTATTCCAAGAAGCCAAAGTAGAGAGCAATGGTTTCACCAAAGTAGCAGCGTATGTCATCTGCAGAAAGAAATTAATCAAGTAAGACTACACTTAACAGAGATGTCAGTACAGTATCAAACTTGACCTTACATGAACTTACAACTTTCCATTGGCCAGAATTCTTTTCTTCTAAATAACACAATGAATATCATTGTTTTTTTTTTCTTTCTTCACCTTTATTACAAAAAGTCAGATGGTTATCTGAATTCCTTTTTTTTTAATGTTACATATATATCCACATAAACATACTATTCAAATGTCTAGGAAGTCAAACAGTTATCCAGAAAAAGGGGGGAAAAATGAAAAAACTCAACCAAAGAGAAAACACTATCATTCTTGAAAACAGAATTGATCATTGAATGGCACAGAAGACATTTGATGTAATTAAAAAAACAAACTTTGATACCAAGTGACACCCAGCTTCTGAAAATTCCCACTGGCATATGTACTCACGGGAAACAAATTTATTTCAGCTTGCCCAGAGACAAAAAGGGCTAGTTGTGCTTTGACAACCCTCAAGGAACTGAAGGGATAGATGGACAGGTGTATTAAAATCTTAAACATATCAGATAGAGTAGTCTTCGTGAAAGAACTGATACTTGCTGTACTCACTAAATTTGTCTGCTCCAGTGCTACAAAGACGTAAAAAGTGCACTAGTAATGGGCATATTTCATGACAGATATATTACCTCCAGGACATATCACTTATATTACTATTTTTTTAAAAACGGGATTATTATTCACACAGTCTAGAAGTTATTTGATACAGAAATGCCTACCAAACAGTTTAGAATGCTGAAATCTCCTTTCTTTGCCTGCTTGGACATCCAGATGGTTTGTATGTCACTGTCCTGTATTTACCAGCTTAAAGAAACAGCCATAGAAGCATGACCTCTGAATTGACACTGTAAATACACACTACCACAGTGTATTACCTCTGCAATACACTCCCACAAAAAAACCTCGCATATAACACCAGACTATTATGGCTTACAAAACACTACAGCAGAAATTCACCACTGTCAACCAGACAAAAGTCTCTGGAAACAAGAAGCAAAGGTAAACAGACAGAAGGATCAGCATTCCAACATCCCTGTCAATCAAAAATTAATTAACCAATACATTCAAGTGCAGGTCATTAGCATCACTTCACACTCCAATATGAAAGACATCCCTAAATTAGTACATACTTAACAGGCTCTTGGGATTTATTTCAAAATTTGGTATGATTCAGTGCCAGTCCAAAAAAAAAATCCCCTTTCTCAAATAAACAACAGACCAGCACACAATAAGGCTCCTAACACAATACTCTGGAGGCAGGGATTATCAAGCCAGATCTTTAACTTCCTGCTGCTCAGGAAAGAACCTCATGTAACTGCAAGACCCAGAGATTAATAATGAGGCAAGCTCCCAAATGCTTATTTTCTTATTTTTAATAAAGTTTACAAGTTTAGAACTAAACTTTCTACATTGCCAGACTAAAAATAATATCAATTTTAAGATTTTTCAGTGTCTAAAACATACTCAAGTGATGCTGGCATGCAACAACACACAATCTTCATTCAAACAATGAATTTAAAACAAACAGTTGTAAATACATTTTTGACACACCTACAACACAAAAAAGCTTTGGGAGTTCCAGACACGTGGGAGCTTGTCAAGTCAGTTTGAAAAAGCATTCTTGGCTTGGGCCATTCCTGCTTTACTAATGAGAGGGGAGAATTCATGATGTGCAGACTACTCTTACATGGAAACTCACAGACAGTGAATCTGCAGACTCTGGAAGCACCAATTTTGCAAGTCTAGAATAATTTCAGAAGGTCACACAGGAAACAATAAAAGAGGAAAAACTTGCCCAAATGGTAAAAGAGCAGAGGTCTAACTTCATGACTCCACTGCATGACCACAATGCAAAGGTTGTTCACATACCTAAAGGCTGATAACCAACTTTCACTCGGCCATACCAGTTGTGACTAAGCTTTTTCAACTCTTCTCTATCATGCAGAGGGAAAATTTGAACAAGAATGCCACTGGTCAATAATCTTCTCACTAGAAGAGAAAAGAAAAAACAGATACCTAGCACTCCTTCAAAAGACAGTGAAATTGACATAAGTAAACAGGTCATGTGTACTTAGCAAGCCTAAAGTTCCTTTGAAATAGATCTAGCACTCAAATACTAAAAAAAAAATTGTCTCATAGTAATTAAAAATTATAGAGAGAATTTACAACTATTCCTGAAAATTCTGTGCTGTCCACAGGAAGACAAAAGATCAACCTTTTTACATACAATAACTACTCCACAGCGTTGCAATATAACCAGATGCAGCTTCAATAGCAAAAAGTGCTACAGGTCAGGACTGCAATGCCACATGTAGCTTTGTGGGGATAGCCACAAAGCCATCATGGTATGAATTATAGGAAAGATACAAAAAACCCCTTTGAATTATCACTTTATGCTAATTCATAAATTACATCACATCTTCATTGCAAACAAACTACACATTCCACAATTTGTATTTAGCTTTGTTATGGATAGCAACAGTACATACATAGACAAACAATTAACAATCTGTCTGAAGCAATAAAAATAGGAAATAAATTTAAAAAATAGAGAGGCACTGGAAGTGTAACAGTATTTTACTACTTCCCATCATCATCTGCTTGACATAACTGGTAAAACACCTTGGCTATATAAGTAATTACCAATGTAAATAACATCTGCGTTTATTTACATTTTTTTTCAACCACTAATATGCAGAGATCTGCTTCTCTGATAACCAACAATAATGAAAAAAGATACTGTTAATAAAAGAACATAAAATTTTTAAGATACATTCTCCTAAGATTCTGTAGCATCTCTGCCAACAAACTACTTTCAGGTACAATAAAAATAGCACCAGCTCTCATTGCTTCTTTCTCCCATGAAAAGGAAAGGCTCTCGAAGCAAAGGGGACTATCAGTGAAACCAAATAAATTAAATAAAACTTCCTTCCTATTATGAAATTTTTAACTCTAGAACACTAGTACTCATGCCAGTATTTTTGCACAGAGAGAATCCAATTGTATAATAATTTAACTTAAATTATAAATACTTTTGGTGCTAATAAAAAATAATGGATACCATCAACATGTGCAAAAACTACCCAGCTGAAAAGAACATAAGGCCAGAGCCTCAGCCTTGCAGAACAACTCAGGATGGAAGGCCCTCTGGAAGTAATCTGGTCCACCCTCCTGTTTAAAGTAGGTGTGGCTTAAATTGGGCTGCTCAGGGCCTTGTCTAGCAAGGATTTAGAAGTCTCCCAGCACAGTTACCAAAAATCTTTTTAATTCCCTGATCAAATGTTTGATTGCCCTATTGAGAAAAACACTTTCTGATTCTATTCAGAATTTCTCTTGTTTTGTGCATCCATTGCCTTTTGTCCTATTACTGAAGCAGTGAATAAACAAAGTTGGCTAAAAATAGTGGGACTTGAACAGCTGAAAGATTTCTCTTCATTACAGGAAAATTAATTTTTTTATCACCATGAACACTATCCTACATCAGCGCAGTGAGTTAGAGCAACAAACTACATTACTTACCAATTGATTTTCCTGGGTACAGCTTTGCCTGAGGATATCCAGGGATTATTTTCTCTTTTTTGGCTCTCAAATTTTCAAGTTCATGTTTGATGATGTACTGACATTCTGCCATTGTGAGGAAATCATGATTGTCATCTAAATAAAAAGGAAGATTATATGAAATGGTGCAGCACAGGATGTAAATAACTACAAAAAATTATCAGAATCAGGGAAAAAAAATAATTACAGCAACGAATCTGTGTCAACCCCATCAATTTATCATTATGGAAACAACAGTCAGATTTCCTTGAGATAAAAACAATTTTTTCCCCCTTATGAATAAGAAACTATAGGGATTGCCCTAAATACACTAAGTAAGAAGCTAAAATATCAAAATTACTCTAATACAAAGAATAACAGTATAGTATTAGTTTAACTGGGCAACCAGAAATACAACACAGAGTGCACAGTTTCCTTTCTAGGTGACCATGTCTCTGATTGCACCTGGACAAAACTAAAATTACATTTGTGTTTTTTAAAAAGAAAAAATACCAGGAGATACAGCCAAAAAATATTTGCAGCACTTGGAGATCCAGCTAATCCTAGAGATTCTGTGAGCAGTAGAATTTGTGTCAGATTTGCATTAATAATGTAAAGACATGAAAGAAACAGAAGTGCCACTTTTGCAACTGACACCTCTTCCGAAGGCTTCCTAATTTCAGGAAAGCAAGGTCACAAAACTAAAGACACTGCAACAGTTATTGCACAGCAGTGGTGTTGAGCAAAATTGAACAATGAAACTTAAAAACTGTTTCAGACAGACACAAGAACCCTTTATATTGAAAAAGTGTCTTTATATTGAAAAAGTGGTAAAAGGCATCACTCAATCATGCACATTAGAAGTATTAACACGACTAAGCTGCAACTCTAGTATTTACCTAAAGAGCAAAAAATGAGTTTGGCCACTGTAGAACCAATACTTTACAAAGTAGCACATTTAAAAGGAAATGTTCCTGTGTTGGCATCCCCACAAAATAAAAGAGAAAAAGGAATGATTCCACTAATCATACCCAAATTCCACTGAATGCATCTGTAGTGTTAATTATTGTTTGTTTGCTGTGTGCATGTAACAGAGAAAAATGTTTTCCTTTTTTCCACCTAATTTAAAGATAATAAGCCTCAAAATCGGTTCACAGAAATTAAATTGCTACATTAATTCATAACATGGATTGCTAATCATAAATTCATGTTTATCAAGTCTTTTTCTTGTCCTATTTTCCACTAAAATCTTTCATACATATAAGAGACTACTTGGAACATAGAGAAACGTGAAGGAAAAGACAAGCAAACAATTAAAGCCATGCAAAAGAAACCAAAAATTCATTATATGACCTGAGTTTCCATTGTAAAAACAAGTATTTTTTTAATGACTTGGTCTCCAATTGCTGTTCACAGCTACCATTCCAAGGAATAGAAAGACTGTAAAAGATTTAGCAGTGTAATTGCTTATAAACTTTAATTACCACTTTGCAATGAAAACGATTCCTACAATTGCTTACCTGCAAAATGTTTGAAAGTTTTTCTACTGCTGTATGTAAAAGTTCTCATGGAGTTATCACTGCATTCCTTCACCAAACCTACAGTTTCAGCTCCCAGCAACAGCCTTAAGTGGGATGCTCCAACTAGATAAATATTTTCAACTCCTTTTTCTGTAACCAGCGGTTTAATCAGTAGTTGTGCACCTTTAAAGTAAAGGGGGGTAAAATAAGTAAGAAAATACATTAAAATTACATCTAAAACCCCTAGCATTTTAGCATCCAATATACTGGCTCTAGCAACAGGAGTGCTGAAAATGTCTGTTTTTAAGGGCACCAAGAGCACTTGACATAGGGTGTTCAGCATCTTGCACTCCCTGATTTAGACCTGTTTCTGTTCAAGCACTCTCAACAATGAAACAGAACAATGGGGACTGTTTGGACCTATACCCCTAAGGTTCACACCAAGTGCTTCTGCAAACAGTCCCACTGGCTTTAAGGAGACTAGATTTTTGAAGCAGAAACATCCCTAACTTATCTAACAGAGGCCTGAAAGCAAGTTTGTAGCCACAAATCCACCAGCCACAGAAATATTACTGACCATAAGCAATAAGCTACAACAGCCACAATTAATGACTTTTTGTAGAAAAGGTTTTTAAAAAGTCTAAGGAATTACAAATCAATTAACCTAACTTCAATTCCCAGAAGTATACCAAAACGAGTAATAAAATACTGTCTTTGTAAGACCCTACATGGTAGCAAAATATATAAATAAAATCCAACATGAAGTTCTCAAGATTAAATTGCTTTCTGCTAACTTAATTTTGTTCTACAACATGGTACAAAGACTTATGGACAGGATGTGGAGTGCCTTGATTTAGGCAAGGCTTACCATGTTTCTGTAAGCAACAGGACAAACATGTCTAGATAACTGCTATAAAAACTGACATCAAAGCTACATTGAAACATAAGTTATCAGGACTTCAATGCAAAAAATGGAAAAATTCTAGAGTTCAACTGGCATTTGACCTTAAGCCAATGTTTTCATTAATAACAGGGTTAAATGGGTTTAAAAAATGAAAAATTAAATGAAATTGGCAAACAATCATTAGAACACAAATTCCCTGGAAACTAATTTTCTATATGTCTTCATATTATGGTGACAGCCCATTTGATTTCAAAGTGCTGCAGAAGATCCTACTGTACTCACCTCCATCTGCCTTTTTGTCCACAATTCGTTTAGTGAACCATTCTATGGTTTCTTGTTTGGTGCCTTTTGCAAGTTCAATTACTACCAGGGGCCTGAAGTTAGACTCAGCAGTATCCAAGAAAGACCAGCTTTCCACCATCATTTTCGTTTTTTCCGCCATCTCTTGAGAACTTGCTAAGTACAAAACCAAAATAAAATGCAAGTGCTAAAAAATATCTCATACAAATCTAAAAAACATAAAACTTTACTGTAGTCAGTTATACAAGTCTGTGCTTATTAAAGGCATAGGTGTGCACTTTTATGCACTTACTACTAACCAGGATGAGCAACCTCTGCAGTTGTCAAGATGCTACTGATCTCCCATGGCATTTCAGTCCTACTCTCTAGGCAGGAAAACTGTTGTTGAAAAGTATAGCAAAGCAGTAATGATAGGGAAGCAAATAAATAAAAACAAATCAATAAGGTGAAATTATCCTCAAAAACAACAGCCTTCAACTTCTTCCAGTGCATCTATCAGCAAATGAAAACATTAACAGAACCTTAGTCAAACAGGTATTTAAAAATCAATAAGCTTCTCATGGTATGAGTATGCAAACACATAATAAGGAAGAACCTTCTCAGTCAACCTTGTGAAGCTTTAACCATACCAAGGAAACTTATAACATCTTGGGTAGGTAAGTAAGGCACCTATCATACTGATAGGCAAATTAAGCCCCAAGCACTTAAATGACTTTTTGGAGCCTATAAACCAAATGTTCTGTGACAAAGTCCAGCTCTAGGCACAACTTAATGTGTAAATAATCCAAATTATCTTAGCAGGCCTTTATAGACTAGCAGACCCATTTAGGCTGGAAAATGCCTTCAAGACTGAATCCAACCATGAATGCAGAACTTCCAAGTCCATTGCTAAACAATGTCCCCAAGAGTCACACCTACAGAGCTTCTAAATAACTTCAGGGATGGTGACTCAACCCTGGACAGCCTGTTTCAATGCCTGGCAACTCTTTCCATGATTAAATTTTTTGCAGAATTTTAATGGCACAACTGGAAGCCATTTTCTCTTTGTTACTTAGCAGACCCCCACCTTGCAACAACCTCTTTTCAGGTGGCTGTAGAATGTGACAACGTCTCCTCTGAGCCTTCCTCAGGCTGAACAACCCCGGGCTCTCTTATCTTGTTACAAATGTTGTATAAATTATTCCACAGATATCATTGTATCATCCTTCATAAAGCAACTTAGAAATGCTGATATAAAATGATAAATCTGGTAACTATCTACTCCATTAAAATAAAAAAAGTAAAGAAACCCCAACAAAAAAACCTATGACAGATTCAATTCACTAAATATTTAAGGGGAAGGTTTGGTGATTTTGGTTTGGGGGTTTTGGGGTTTGTTTGGTTTTTCTTTGCTACTAACTTGACTGAAGAAGGGGATTTACCCACTGCCTTTACACAGTTTCCCACTCCTGTTAAAATAAGGAAGTTTCTCTAAGGATGTGGTTCAGATTTTATAAACATTAGAGTTCTGTGATTCAGGGACAAATCAGTCTCCAGTGTTTCATATAAATTATCCTACAAAATACAGTGATACTGTAAACATATGCATATCATGATAAACAAGTCTATTCAACTTGTCAATTTCAACTTGCAGAAAAAAGCTTTCAAGCCAAATTTCAATGGGGTTTTTGGTTAGTTTTACTTGCCTTTTCACATACACAATTCTGCAACATACAGATTTACAGCTGTGAACCCAATTATTCATGTCTTGAAAAAAAATGCACTGCATTAATAAAGTATTTTTTAAAATTTCAGATGTGTATCTGCACAAACAGAATGAACCAGACACGGTTCATGAACCAGAAAAGCATAATCAGGGATGAGACACTGTAACTGAGTTTGTCATTGACTAACTACACTGTCTTGACAAGTCACTGCACCTTGATGCATCCCTATCCATAATCAGGAGTTTGCTAAAATTACACCTGGCACATTATGTATGTTGCCATTTCTAAAGAATTCAAAGAATGAAAAGCACTAGATAAATATTAAATATTACCTACTGGTTAAGAATATCACTTTGCAGAACAGTTATCTCTTGAAAACAGCCTTTATAAATAAACAGTGTGCTACTCAGCAAACTTGGCTGGCATAATTTATTCAGAACCATTGTCCTTGGCATGGTGACTGTGCATGAATCACAGAATCATCACAGAATCAAAGAATGGATTGGTCTGGGGGTACGTTAAAGATCACTTAAGTTCCAATTCCCCTGCCATGGATGGGATCATCTTCCATAGACCAGGCTGCTCAGAGCCCCATCCAACCTGGCCTTGAACACTGCCAGGGATGGGGCACCCACACCTTCTCTGGGCAACCTGTTCCAGTGGCTCACCACCCACACAGTAAAGAATTTCCTCCTAATATCTAATGCAAAAACTACTCTCTTTCAGTTTGTTTTTTTCAGGCTTTCAGTAAGTCTGTTATTTTCAGGCTTATTGCTGCTGAAAACTACAACACAGCTGAAGCACTCTTCCAAATCGTGCCTGTGCGATTTCCAAATGTATTTTCCTAACAGGATGTCCAATGGCCAGCACAGACCCTATCCGAGTTAATTTGGCCTCTTCTCTCACTCTACACTCTGGGTAACCAGTGACAGACCCAGAAGCACGGGGAACAACCCAAAAAGGCCCTCAAACCCCCGACCTCCCGCTCTCACGGGCAGGGGGTGACGGTCACGATTAATTTGGGTGGAAAACAGCTCTGGGACCAGAGCCCACGACCAAGGACCACCGTGTCAGCTCCGGCAGAGGCAGCTGCAGCCCTTTCCAGGCGTGTCGGTGCCCAGCGGTCAGAGCCAGGCTCACCGCCCAGCCTCCACCCCTCGCGGCCCCGGGAGCCGCCACGTCCGGGCCGTGCCCGCTCTGAGGCGGCCCATCGCGGCTCCTTCCCGCTGCCAGGCTGCGCCTCGCTCTCCCTTTTTAGGAACCAAGCGCGGGGGAGGAGGGCAGCCCGGCCGGTGACTCACTCCCTGCCCCCGGCCCGGCTGCGCTCCCGGTGCCGCCGCCCCGGCCGCTCAGCCCGCAGCCCGCCAGCCCCGCTCCGAGCGCTACCGGGGCGCCGGGTGAAGCGCTGCGGGCGGCACGGCCGCCCGGCCTCGGCACTGGCTCCGCGCCGCGGTGGGGTGGGCGGGAAGGGCGGAGGCTCCTCCCCTGGCGGCGGCGCGGGCGGCGAGAGCCCCTTCCCGCTGAGCGCCGGCCGCCCACTCCCCACTCACCGCCGGTGCCGGCTCCACATCCGCAGGGCAGGGCGGGGCGGGGGCGGGCGGCGGCCGCAGGCACCGGGCGCTGCCAGCACGGGCCGGGCCGGCCCAGCGTGACACCGCCCGCTGTGACACCGCCCGCTGCCGCCGCTGGCCACGCCCCTCACCGGGCCCCGGCCCGGCCCGTGTCCGCCCGCCGCCTCTGCGGCCTTTCCAAATGCTCCCGTGTATTCCAAATGCTCCCGTGTCAGCGTTTCAGCAACGCTCCTATGGACCGCCAGCTCACACTTCATCCTCTTGTTCATTTCCACCTTTTGCCGCCTGTGCTGCCTCCTGTCACAGACTCACACAATCAATTGGCCTGGAAAAGACCATCGAGTCCAACCCATGAACAGCACGGTGTCAACCAGATCATGGCACTGAGTACCACGTCCAGTCTATCCTTAAACACCTCCAGAGATGGGACGTCCCTGAACAGTCCATTCCAACATTTATTCACCCCGTCTGTGAAGAAATTCCTCCTGGTGCCCAAACTAAACCTCCTCTGCCACAGCTTGAGACAACATCCTCTTGTCCTGTGCTGGTTTCCCGGGACAATAAACCGACCCTCACCTGGCTGCACCCTCCTGTCAGGTGCTTGTAGGGTGGCATAAGATCACCCCTGAGCCTCCTCTTGTCCAGGCTAAACACCCCCAGCTCCCTCAGCCACTCCTCATAGGACTTGTGCTTCAGGTCCTCCACCAACTCCATTGTCCTTCTCTGGATTCACTCCAGTCCCTCAATGTCCTTCCTGAACTGAGGGGTCCAGAGCTGGACACAGCACTTGAGGTGTGGCCTCACCTGTGTTAAGTACAGGGGGACAATCAGTTCTCCATTCCTGCTGGCCACACTATTCCTGATGGATGTCAGGATGCCATTGGCCTTCCTCGCCACCTGGGCACACTGCTGGCTTATGTCCTTCTCTGGATGTGGCCCAAACCCGCTCCTGGAGCTTGAGTTATAAAAATCATGCACTTCAGCTGGGTCAGTTACTTTTCCAAACATTGTTTTTTACAACAAAAGAGAACATTTTTGCATTTTGATACCAAGACTTTTGTGGAGAATATCGTTCCAAGCATCCATTTATAGCTAGGAAGTGAGAAGTGTGACTGTAAAGCAGTGGCGGCAGGCAAAGGATGTGGCCAGCAAAGCACGCTCCCCTGCAGGGCTTGGGGAAGACTTTTCAACATATTTTGAAATAAATACAGATATTTGTATGTAAATTTTGTAATAAAACTTTGATTTGTGTGTGGTAGCAAGTATAAAAAACTAGCTTTTGGTGATGAATTTTTCTAGTATTTATAGCCAGTGAAGTAGTGAGGGTCTAGGGCACCATGGAAAATGGGGATCTGCAAATACTTGAAATTTAGGTACTAGAGATTGCAGTGGAGAGTAGAAGACAGACATTATCTGCATCAGGTAGTTGAACAGAATATCAAACTTCTTAAACTGTTTTTCAGTCTTTTCCAGCTTCCAGTGGCCTCACAACGTAGTCATTCATCTCTGAGCATCACCTACTGTGAAAACTCTCACTTCCTGAACAAGTAGCATGGCAATAACAGAGAAGGGGGGTTAACAAAAAGGGGGGTTTAGACTTTACTCTTGTGGTTTGCATGTTGGATGTCTCCAGTTATGATGCGTCTTACAAATTTCCACAATGTCTTCATGGGCTTTGGGCCTCTGGCCTTCTTAGCCTGACATCCTCAGTCTTCTAGTAGTTTACAAACAATTATTTAAAAACTATCTCTGACACCTCCTACATTTATGAGTTTTCAGTGGGGACTTGACATTATCCAGTTACTTCAGCCCATGCAAACAGTCATTCAAAATCAATTTATTTTTTCCTATCAAATTAATTTTTCTATTGGACAGGGTCATCTTATGGCAATATTGCTTGATGAGACTGTCACATTTCCTTAATGTTGTGTATCCACTAGGTGTCACATTCTTGCTATGCAATGAATTCTTTACTGTTACAGTTTCAATTTCTCTCTAGAAAGTTCACATTTTGCTAGCCATGCATAACGGTACATAAAGCTGTATTCACACAAGAAAAATAGGATTCATAAGTAGGTAGTGGATGTGTCTACAAAGTAATCTCCACATGCATACATTGCTGGCACAGTGGGAACAGTCTCACCAAAAAAAGTAAATTATTTTGAGTCAGTTGCAGTGTTGTAGAGGCTAGAAATTTGCTCTTAAGAGGATTAGCTAATTTAAAGATGAATCAGGTATGCCCATCCTAAATTTCAAACTGCACTAGCTATAGCTAAATATACATCCCAAGCTTGTATCTGTTAGTGACTGTAGTCCAGCCTTATGATTCTGCTAGCTGATTATAGCATTTTCATGGTCTGTCCCTGTCAGGCACCATGCAGACTGCAGACATAGTAGAATGGATGAGCTGTGGTAAGGCAGGAAGAAAAAGGGGGGAAAAAGCGAGACAAAAGAAGAATCCATGAAAATTTCAAGAGCAGAGGATTTATTTTTATTCTGTGGTTAACTCTCTTCTCCTGGACCAATGACTACCACAATACCTCACTAAATTAAGAACCCATTAACTTACTGTGAAGTAAAACTGGCTTGGTTGAAACTTCGATCATATTTTGAATATAGTTCAATGGCTGGCTGAGCCCATCCAGCATCTCACTGCCACTGAAAGGGTGAGATGTCACTCCCAGTCCACCATTATAATTTCTTTCTCCCTGTACCCATCCCTCAGTCCACCATTATAGTTTCCTTCTCGCATACCCACATTGTCAGATCTAAGGCAATTAGATCTGACACTCCAGACCCCACACTTAAGCCAACTCTGGCATTCACCAGATCCATCTCTGAGTCCATTCAATTTAACAGCTCCATAGAAAACCACCCACTTTTGGTTTGTTTTGCTCTGTTCTCTTTTAGTGATTTAAATAAACTCAGGTAAAGGTTAAAGAGCTGGCCCAAGGAAAGCACCTTTCCATACAGCAATCCTCATTAATTTAAATGCATGTAGATGTATGTACAATATGACAACCATGCTTCCCAAAGCCACATAATGAGATTAATATTGGCTCTTATCTGAAATCATATATAATAACCTTTACCTAGATTTTGAGCCATACTGGAACACTGTGTTATCATAAAAGTAAGGAGCAACTAACAGCAAAATATCTTTTTAATTCACAAGTTAATGATGCATTAATTTGAGTGCAAAATGGATTATGAGATACCTAAAATTTAAGACTAACATTAAATTACCTTATTATTAATAACAATTACATTAAAATTTTAGTAATTAAATTTTAATCAATGTGTTTGTCAGAGTAAGATACAGTGACATTTTACCAATTTTCAATGACATTTTTTGTCAGATTATACAAGATCTTTCCAAAAGTATAATAAACATTATTAAACTGCATTCCTGCAAATGGAGGGTAAGTTATTTTTTGAGTCACACTTGGCACAATTTTTACATTCTGACAGGAATTTTCACCTAAGTGTGTTCAGGCTGTATGAGGACTGTATGAAAGCTTTGATTCATAAGCACTGAGAAACAAAGGTGATTGATTGTCATCTGCAAGGTACAAGGAAGACACATCTCTTCCATTTCACATTGTGTCCATCTGATTAGAAACACCAAGTTTTAACGTAGGTATCTATTGCCAAATAAAATCATCAGGGAACAAAAAGCCCTATCCTGTCAAACAAAATGGAAACAACTTAAAAAGAGGAGGATCTGCCTGCCTAAGCCAGAAAGAAGTGAGAGAAACCATTCTTATATTATTACCCAGGAGGAGCAAGTAAAAGATAAAACATGCATAAGATAGTATTCTGTTTATATGTGAAGAAAAATAAATTTAAAGTTCTCAAGGCAAACAGCATTCTAGCCAGTATCAGAAATACTGTGCAAGGAAGAGATCACAAGTCCTATAAAGAGCAGCTGAGGGATCAGGGATTGTTCAGCCTGGAGAAAAGGAGACTCAGAGGAGACTTTATCAGTCTCTGCAACCACCTGGAAGGAGTGTATAGCCAGGTGGGGGTTGGCCTTTTCTCCCAGGCAACCAGTAGGACAAGAGGAAATGGCCTCAAGTTGCACCAGGGAAGGTTTAGATTGAGTATGAGGAAAAATTTCTTCACTGCAAGGGCTGTCAAGGCTTCAAACAGACTGCCCAGGGAAGTGGTTGAGTCACCATGCCCAGAGGTATTTAAAAGCCATGTAGATGTGGCACTTGGGGACATAGCTGAGTGATGGACTTTGCATTGCTGGGTAACAGTTGGACTCAATGATCTTAGAGATCCTTTCCAACCTAAATGATTCTATGTTTATTTCCTCAGTATTAGAGTAGCCTGCACAGCTAGGCAATGATGAGGGAGATCCATCAAGCCAAGTAAACTTTATGTTTTGGGGAAGTGAATGAAGTCAGTAATTTTACTGTCATTTTACATGAATAAATGTTTCAAAATTTAATTACAGAACTTCGAAAACAATGCATCCTTTCTAATTTTCTTTTGAGATGCAAGTGTCAATGTTTAGGATGCCCTAGATAGTGAGCTAGAAACCTGGTTTACAGAGGCTCCCTGATTTCATGAAAATAATATATGAATTCATGTAAAAACTTCACAATTAGACACTGGGGCCCAGATAACATCATTGTGATAGGGTCAGGAGCAAAAAGGCTGAATTTTACTGCATTTAGACAAATGGAACCATGAAGGTACTGAAGTTACAGTGCTTCTGATTAATCTATATGGCCTTCTGTTTCTATTAGCTATCCCTTCATTCCTAAAAGAATGTAGTTTACTGGATCTCACCATCCACCTGCTGTGGAATAGCGTCCTATAACCTATGATCACTGGTCTATTCAGAAGTAACTCATCACTGGAATTTTCAATACATTCAGTTGGACTGCCTCCATTCAGTGACTGGCATACACCACCTTTTTATTCTCTCAGCTGGAGACTTCATCAATTGTAAAGGCTGCATTTAGTATAATTCCACCTGGGCAGAATGTACTTGGTTTATCTGTTAGTGCATGGCTAGAAAAAGTACTGCACAGTCAATTGATTAATTACTATGATTTACTGGATGGCATATTTAACACATTCTAACAAAATATGCAGTCTGGATTAATCAGTAGCCATGATGCCATGCCTGAGGCTGTGCCTCACAGAGGCAGTCCCTGACTATACTATCTGATGCAGCCTTTCTGCCTTTTGTGTTTTTCAAATACCTGTTTTAATAATATCTCTGCCTGGATTTAGGAACTGAATGGAGATTATTCTAAAAAGCTGAAAGAGCTTGAACAAGGGTTGGGCATGTCAAATTCAGGGATTTGTTATTGGGTAAAAGTCCTTTCAGCCACTACCTTCAAAGTAACACTCACTGAAGATAACAACATGATAAATCTCCTTACAGTCCTATGCTGAGGGCTCTGAATTATGAATGGGAATTGCTGCAGGAGGGCTGAAGAAGTTAATGATTCCAGTTGTCTTTCACCTCTTGTGCCTGAAGTCAGCTGTTGGACAACCACAGCATGAGGCTTTAAAACAAACCAAAAGCAAAGAGAAACACCATCAGCCATTCCAAATGACATTCAGATATGTACATAGTGGTTTTTATCATGGTGTGGGAACTATTTAATGTGTTCTTAAAGACAACTTCACAAGGTTATCTATATAGATTGCAAATGCCACACCTGTATACAATCCATTTTACTCTAATTTTTAAATCGTAACTTGAGAACTGGTCTCTTATGGAGTTCTTGATTATGAGAAGTTGAGTTCTGTAGTTTTTCTAGCTGATTCTTCACAGTGTCATAAACTGATTTCTCTATGGAAATACGTTCACTTACATAGTTAGGCAAGGGCTGTAGCACTGGCACTGGCATACTGTTGGCAAAGCAATCTGACAGCTGTCCAACAGTTTTAAGTCTAAAGACACTGCGATCTATTTTTCTTTCATGCAGTACACGTTGCACTGTAAGATACATTTCCAAGTCTGCATATACTTTCTTTGTTTAACTGCTATCCTCTAGTATGAATTGTTCACCTGTTTCTTTGAATGTTCTCACCATTGCTTGGGAAATGACAAAACTATAAAACTACAAAACTACAAAACTACAGATATCCCACTGCTATTAATTGCTATTTCTAAGGGCCCAAACTTGTCATTATTACTTATGTCAGTCTAGTTTTACATGCTACATCCATATATTCAGATTAATATTTTCACTGTCATTTTCAGATGACCCCAATTTCATGCGAACAGGTGTTTACTCAAAGACTTTAAAACAGAAATAAAATTGCAGACCTTGAATAAATCACTCTTAATTTTTTGATCAAAATATAAATGTGATCATTTGACTTCATAAAATTATGGCCCTTGCCCCCTTAAAAACTAACAACATCAAGAAAAAAAATAACTAATGAAAACAGCACCATTTGAAATATTCAGTGAAACATTTTAGCAATCACTGAAGACTAGCTATTAAAGAAAAATGGGATGAGTCAAAAGAGAAAGACTTTTGCTGTGATCTCTTCTGCAGCGTACTGACGAGAAAAGTACTGACAGAACTAGGAGGTGAGCATATGCTATTGTTAAAAGACTTCATGTGCTGATCTAGTTCAGCATGTACTTTTGGTATCCAGCTAATTCCTTGAATGCAAAGTCACATACAGTTTTTCAACATCTGCATTCACGTGGGTCCCAGTGCTGTCATCAAATGTTCAGAGCACGGGGTAATAAAGAGATATCTTCTGGCAGTTCAGGGGAAGGCACTCAAAGTGAATCTGAAGAAATGTTTAACCTGACTTTTCTGCTCTAGTCATACATTCAAAACCACCACATACAAAATATTTGTAATGTTAAAGATATTTACAAAAATTCCAACTAATTAGAGACTAGTAAATTATCTTTCTTAGTATCAAGTGTTTCACTTAAAACCTAGTACTATGAGCCTGTACAGAAAAACCTTGATTTTATCAAGGTCTTTGAATTTCTCTTTTATTTCTGTAATCTATAATTCTATAATCTGATTTGAAGAACACTGAGATATAGCAAACCTATTAATAGGAAGAATTTATTTTAGTAAAAATCATCTCCAATCAGCCATTAGAAATGGAATGTGGTAGAAAATATAAATTCTATTTCTGTTCTCAGTTCCTTCTGAAGCAGATGTCTAGTGTTTGTCAAGAGGGAATGGCAGAGGAGTGTATTATTTGCCCTGTTTTAAGTTGCAGAAGGGAGTGCTCCCTTGTGCTCGTACTACAGTGAAATAATCTAAGCAAAACATTAAATTGAAGAATTCTCCATTCATAATGTCATGTCAAGTACAAGTCAAGAAGAGATTAACAATTAGTGTTTCCCTTAAAAATCTTTTGCCTGGGGAGCAAGTCATGAACTAAAGTCTGAAGTCATGTACTAAAAACAGAGAATGGAATGCAAGTTTTATTTGGGGTTTCTTCCCTTTTCAGGAAAAATAATGTTTTATTTGGCATTACATTATGTAACCAGGAGTCTGTTCACTTCAGATTTAATGAGGGTGTAAGGTGTCTGGGTGCAGACAATCTCAGTCAGTCCAGCCTAGGTGTGAGTGGGTGTATTTAAAGCTGTATGTGAGTCACAGCGAGTCTTGTTAGCACTGCATGTATCTACAACTCATGGGAGCATAAAGCTTTATATGTTACTGCAGTACTGGGGTGCATGGAAGCTCTAACAAAGCCAGCAGGTGAAGGCTTCTCTCTTCTGTGCAGGGCCTTGTATTGCCACCCTGGCCACACTGAGCTGTGTGACAAGTACACCCTGCCCTGGAGGCACATCAGGTAGGCAGGGCCCGGGGGCGGGCACACACAACAGGGTGGACCAGCAGTGCAGGCAGAGATGTACCTTAGAGACAGCCACAGCTTCTTCCCAGAGCTTGGGACTGGTGGCTCTGAGAGAAGCTCCAGTGCTACACTAATAGCACCAGTTCCCTGGACTACAGCAGGGAACAACCTGGTGAAGGAGAGTGTGGAGGTGTGGGAGGATTCATCCATTGCTTTATGAAATCCACACCTGCAACAGCATGGTTCTTTCTCACTTGACTGTGAGAGAACTGACTGCTCTTCTGGACACCCTGGAAATGCTGGGAAATACTGAGTGACTGTCAGCACCCATTTATGCTGTCACTCTGAAGCTGACATCTTGCTAACAGAAGTAAGAGTAAGAAGCCAGGCTGGTTCTGTCCCCAGCTGAACCAGCTTGTCTGAACTGAAATCCCACCTCCAGACTAAGTGAGGTGGTTTCAGGTGTCCATCATGCCAGTGTAGGCGCACAAGTAATACATGCAATCCCTCAGGCACCGACCCATGCACTTATAAAGGACTGATGGTAAGAACTGAAAAGCTGCCCTTAGTGGTATTTAACGATATATTCAGAGAGATGGTTTTCCACACATCAGATAGGCAGGACCAGCAGAATTGAGGACCTTTGTATGTCTGGAAATATGGATCTGTGCAACTACTGGTAGAACAGGCTGTTCTGGACCAGTTGCAGCTTAATATGTTTGTGTACTCTGTGAGAATGTGTGCGGCTGCAGAGCTTCACCAATTCAGAGATTGAAACTCACACTAACCTAGGTTTGAGACATCTAAAACATGTGATCCAAAACATTTTGGGCATTTAACATTCTTAGAAGCAGGGAGATGGGTAGATGGCAGAATTAAGATGGGTACTGGCAATATTAAATGGTGTCAGTAACAGTGTCCTGTGCTGAAGGTGATGATCCACTTGGCAGCACTGAACTAGCATGCTGGCGTACTATAGATATCAGCATCAACTAGCCAAAAGAAAGACAGTTTGGGAATGTACTTGGATTTTGCCTATCCTTTGTGTAGGCCCGTGTTAATAAGCAATGCTGAGTTACCAGATATATTGGATTTTTTCCTTGATCATTAGCAAAGAAATCAAATACACATCCTTTTCTGACTTTTTAAAGGAGGACCTTAAATTCAAAGGTGAAAGGTGCTTTCCCTTCAATGGATAGTATTTGTGCCAAATTTAGTTAAATGGTCTGTCAGGAGACCTCAATACACTCATGGGACTTTGTTGTATGACCAAAGTAATGTTGTATGATAAATATGAAGAAAAACAGTATGCTTGAGTTTCCCAAAAATGTTAACATTGATATAAAAAATGCAGAGCTTTTACGGTAAGATGTAATATTATTTGCACAATATAATTTAAATTATTTTATGGCCATTTTGCAGATTTATACATTACTATCTCCCTTGATTATGCTATGTAGATCCACAATTGTTTTATTAATTTTTTTATTTGTTTGTCATGGGATGATTACATTTAATTATTGTTTTATTCATTATGACATCATTCCATTTTCTGAGGGATAGAGAAGGCAACAAGTGTACTTCATCAAATTGAGGAGATTTAATTTCAAAAGCTATATATTTGTTATTTTAAATGTACATGTTTGGTATAGGACAAATTCAACATCGTTTGAACATATATGAATAAGGAGAATTTTTTTTAAAAAATGATATTTCCTTAAAAGACCAGACACCTTTAACTGACCTTTACTAAAGCTTCTTCCGTACTAGACACCAAAATCAAATAAAAATTGAATCCCAATAATGTATCCACTACTGTACTTTATACAGTGTGGAGTCCTTTCTTACATAACTCACACACATTTTTTAATATGATTTATTTGTCTTGACTCCACTAAGTCCAGCCCATGTAACTGAAGTACAAATGTTTGTATTTTCAGGGCTGCACATCAGTGCTGTGACACATCTAGGTGAGGAATTGGTTCCCCAGAGAGGTTCCTCCACACTGCTGTTAGCTGGAGTGTCAGCTGAAGCTCCCCGGGTGACCTTTCAACTGCCACTCACAGAGATTATCAGCATGATCTACTGCCACTTGACACACCCTTGGGTATCAAAGGTTTCTGCAGAGAGCTGGCAGAGACACCTCAGGACTGCAGACAGCCCTGCACTGTGCTGAAGCACCAGTGGGAGTACACCACACAGCAGTGAAAATGGCACTAGACAGATGTGTTTAGGCACCTTATTTAGGTCTTTGCTTCTCTAGCTAGGTGGGCATTTTATCTGTCTTCTCAAGAGATGAGTTTTCTGCATCAGCCTCAAAAGCCAAAAGCTCTCTACACAAGAAGTTACCCATCAAGGACATGACTGCATGCATTTTTCTCATTTTGATTAGCAAGCATAAGCATTATTTTTTTCTTTTGCACAGCCTACAGTAACACCTTCGTACATATACCTTTCTATTATTTCTCCAGCAGCACAAACCATAATCAAACTTTGGGTGTGCCCACAAAGAAAATATACAGTATTAAATAAACACATCAGTATGATTACTTAGCCACACACCAGTAAGCACTTGAAACGTCTTGATAAGAGTAAACTTCAAAAGTTTCCCCTTTCTCCTCGGAATTTCTTTTCACAACCAAATGCTCTACACAACAAAATGCTGCCTGTAGCATACAGAGGTGTGTGCTATGTTTAATCCAATTAGCATAGTTACAAGTAGTGGTGGAGATGCAGCAGCATAGGCCAGATATTATATACATTTATACATTATATAAACCGTAATAAAAGCCATACAAAAATCTAGCAACATGCTGTGAACCTTCTTGTTGTTTTCTTAGGCTTCCAGCAATCAGTGGCCAAAGGATTAAGATGCAATTTGTCTCTGGCCACTGTCTTCAATGCCAGTCAAGAGACACCTCCCATTGCATACTCCTTTATCTACAGTTCTGTCTCCTCAGTCTTCAACAGCACCACATTCCACTATTTCTATCACATGAAAAAGTACTTCCAGATGATATTTTTCATCTATACCATGATTCACAGAATGCTCCTAATTCTTCTATTGTGAAGTTTTGTGAATGCTTGCTTCTTTTTTACCTTTCCACACATCCATTGCTTTAAAGATTTTTCTTGTACTACTTTCCACCACCACTCTTCTAGACCAATAATTTTAAACTGTTTAACTTCTCCACACATGAGAGAATAACACAGTAGTTATTCTTTAACTCTGAAAGTTTCTGCCACCCTTCCTTCAACTTCTTCTTGCTCTAGGCTACTATACCTTTTTCAAAATGGCATAAGCAAAACTCTGTACAGGGGTAAGGATACTTCAGTCACAATTAAAATGTTTTATTTATTCCTTCTCTACACTTTCTTTCCCTATCCCATGATTAAAACAGAAGAATTCATGTAAGGTGTTCCAGGAAATAACTTGCAGCCACAGCACTACAAAAATGAAATTGAATCTGTATCTCTAAATATTAGTATTCTCATAAGTTACACAGTGATTGGCCTTTACTTAGCATAATTGTGCCATTTTTGTAACTGACTCTTAAGAACTCTTAAGAAATGCAATAGTAAGCTGTTTGATGTTACACAGGGTACACTATACCTAAACCCAGAGATCTGCAAAGACAAAAGTTCTGCTGAAACCAAGGTGCCAGGCAAACTGACTACTACATTTAAAAACCTGAAAAATATTCAATTACAATCTATTTGTATTGCCCAAAGGAAAAAAAGGTAAGATGAAACCGTCTCATGTAGAAAAGCGTATCCAAGCAACAACTCTAAGACTCAAAAGAAATAGGTCGTGAAGAGAAGCACTAAATTTAGTAATCAAATGTACATTCAGCAGAAAAGATAAAGAAGCTTTAGTGAAATAACGTAAAGAAAAAAGAAATGAAGAGATTTCTGAAGCTGGGAGACATGAGACAAAAGATGTGCACTTGGTTGCAACTGTGCAATTGAAAAGAAATTCCATGATAGTTAGCTGAGTTGAATACATGTGAAACGTAAGATAACTCAGAGCAGATTTTGGTACAGTATTTTACTTTTGGTCAGTTTTAGCCAAAGCTTGATAAGAGCTCTAGTTCATTGGGTCTCTGCACAAGCAGACTGAAGTTATGATATGTTAAGCTGGTACAGAAATACAATGGTAAAACTTTTACTGACATTACAGAGTCTTGCAGACAGCCACTGTAGTTTGCTTTTCAGTGTAATTAGGTCGGTGACAGAGTTTTCCTCCATTACACAGAATCGCACACGACTTAATGAAAAGGTGTGACCACAGCTGCTGTTGGCATCTCACCTGAGCCTAGTCAGTTCAGCTGAAGAACTTGCTCACCAAGGAGCTTACCTGGAGGTGTGACAGCTAGCTGTCTTGAGCCCCTGATGTGATAATGCTAAGCGAATCACTCTGTTCCACAACTTATTTAAAAAAAAAATTTAAAAAATTGTACTCTCTTTGTCCCTGAAGAATTTTTACTCCATTTCAGAGACTGCCTTGTTAAATCCTTGGACACTCATGGATGGCATTTTTTGTAATAAGGGAGTTTCTGCCACTTCAGATGCACCAGCTTTGCCACTCACGAGAGCTTTTCTTCCATTGTTAAACTGCAGATTTTCTCACCTTTGGATAAGGTCTGAACTCCACGGGCACTCCCTACCCAACACAAAGGTAGAGCTAAATTAGGAAGAACATGGAAACTCACAGTATCCAGGAAAGGGTTGACTCATGAGCAGCAGAGCCACTTGTCCCTTCCTATTACTTAGCTCAAGCCTCAGCAGAAGCTGTGCTCTGGGGGTGCTTGCTTCCCACAGCAATAGTTCAGCAGCATTCTGCTGCTGTGGGAGGCAGCAGTTTCAAAGCCAGCCTTCTCCTGAGGTCCTGTGGGAAATACCAGTAGGAGAAAGTATATTTCTCTCAGAAATGACAGCTTATTTTCATTCAGAAGGTTAGAAAACTAACAAACAAATGCAGTATATATGCTGCTATATACTGCAGCAATTTGAACATTATGATTACAGAAATACAATTTCACATTTAATATAAATTAGTCCTGTAGATTTGCTGTCTCTGGGAGTAGCCATTGATTTTGCTCTGTGGGCACTGCCGAAAATAGTGGGCAGAACATGATTATCTAATGATGCTAAATTTGCCTTTATTTATCAGCAACTGATATAGCAAAAAATACTGGCTGAAACCCAGACAAACATGGCAAGTCTGGGGTGGGAGCTAAGATATGTGGTATAAAGGATAGCACTGTGGTTTGAATGTGAATGCAAAGGTTGAGTATATTTAGGAAAGACAGTGCACATCTGTCTGTCATCAGCACCCAGTTAAACAAACAGGAAAAAAACCATGGAGAGCAAGACAAGCAGCAGTTACATGCCTCCAACAGAAGCCAAAAAAAGAAACTCATAACAGACATTATGCTTTATGTAGCTTGATTCTTTCTATTTCCAGGGAAATAAGACTTTGTGAACATTTTTTGTAAATCAAAACAGTGCACTATAGACATAACTGGGTTCTCTGTCATGGCATTCCCTAACTAAAAAAACTCAAAAACAACCCAAAAAACTCATAAGGCTGAATCTGCCAGCAACAGAGGCTACAAAATAAGGGGGAAAAGTACTTTAAACTGAACTTAAGCAGTTACTCATCTTGACATTGCCTTACAAAAGTGATCTTTATGTTGAAAAGGCTGAACTCCAAGGAGAAAAATATTTTCCATTCCAGTACTACTTATTACTGCCATTTTCTACGAGCTAGAATGAGTAAAAATATCAACTATTTCTTTATTTGCCTTATTGAGCCATAATACTTTATTATCAAAAGAGAACAATAAAAAAGGGATATTTTCTCTCAAAAGAAGAAACAACAATTATAATAAAACATGTCGACTGACTGTTGCTTTCAGTGTTCTCTTCACACACACACAGAAGCAGATTTTACTAGTAAAGGTAATTATTCTTTACTCATGTTATACACATGAAGAACTGGAACCTAAGAGGGATGAAATACTCTGAGCTGTTTTGATTAATCTGATTGAAAACACTGTATTTCAAGTACAGAGGTATCAAAATAATATTTTCAACAAAAAAAGCCTGCAATATGAACCTATTTCACAAGAGAAATGACTGGAAATTCTCAAGTTCAGAGTTTACCAGATACCAAGTACAATACCCATAGGAGGCTTAGCATGTTTACTCATGGCAGATGCTTAGAGATTGTTGACCAGTTGAGTATTACAACATATGCTTTAGGGATTAAAAAAAAAAAAAAAAAAAAAAGAGAACTGTGGTTTTACATACAAAGAAAACTCCAAAACATTGCAAAAGTTTTTATTTGCAACCAACAAGGTGAAGATTAGATCAAGATTACACCAGAGAAGTTGCACTGTGTTTCATAGGTAAATTAATTTAACTAGAAGCAGGATTGTGAGGAGGATCTTTTGGTTTGAAACCTTTCACTAGTATCAAATGGAGTGGCATGGGCTCCAGGCTATGAGACAGGACAATGGGTGTACTGGCGGACAGGATCCACTTCTTACCAAATCCTGTAGTGATAGGAAAAGGGGCAACATTTTCAAACTCTAGAACACAAGATTTATATTTGATATAAGCATGAACTCGCTTGTGATGACAGTAGTGAGGTACTGAACAGGTTGCTGAGATAAACTGAGGATACCCCATCTCTAGGGGTGCTCAAGTTGAGGTTGATATGGCTTTGAGTAACCTGGTCTAGTGGAAGGTGTCCCTGCTCACTGCAGTGGCATTGGACTAGACAACCTCTAAAGCTCTCTTGCACCCCAAACCCTTCTGTGACTCTATGATTCTATGACATTAAAAACAATCAAAACAGAGGGTTGAACTGTCCTCAGAAAGTCATATTACCAGCCTCACTTACACCTACTAAATTTCTGATTATGAAGGAGATGCACATGGCCTGTTCTTAAAGTGACAGACTATGATCATACCACTGGCAACTTTTTTCCAGTACTCTACCCTTCAAAAACATTTTTCCTAATGTCTAACCTAAACTATCCTGGTTGCAATTCCTGCTCCCAGTGGACATAGAAAAGAAGTTATTCCCATCTCATCAATAACTTCCCATATACTTGTGGACTTCTGTCATTCTCCTACTCTTACTCTTCCCTAATTAACTAATCTGAAATAATTTGCTATTTCCTCTAGGTCCCTTGACATTCTGGTTGCTCTTTAGGTGGTCCACATAATTTTTCACGTGCAGCATTCAAAACTAGCTTTACAACTGTTAAGCAAAGCAGAATTCCTGCCAGGTCTTGCAAACTCTAATCCTCATAATACATCCTACCAGAACACTTACCTTTTTTTTTTGGCAATAACAAACCATGGTTGACTCACACCCAGTCTATGACCACACAAAGCCCAAGTTACTGATGTACACAATTTCTGCCTAATCAGTTTGCCCTACCAGCTGATTATTCCTGTCCATGGCTGCATCTGTTTTGGCTGAATAACTTTCCATTTTTTTCATATTTCTAACTGAAGATTTTTTTTTTTGTTCCTGCCCTCCAGCATACCTGCTCCCTCCCAGCCTGATATATATGTGAATTCAATAAACAACTCTCAATAAACTCTTTTATGAGCACGCATCCATGTCACCAGATTCTGAATTTGTGCAGTCCAACTTGATACACAATTCCATTTTGATGGAAAACCACTCTGTAACTCTGGTTTTCCAACAAGTGTTGCACACACCTAGCTGCAGACCAACATGGACCACACATTCCATATGGTAAGCACATAAAAAGTTCCCTGAAAATCAAGACATATTGAATCTAGAGCTCCTCTATATTCATAAAGTATGTCATGTTGTTGTAAAGGCAATCAGATTTTTGAGGTGTGAGTTCTTGTTGCCAGTTACTCATTCCTATGTTATTTGTCAGGAATGTACAAATATATTTTTCACATTTTTCTAGAAAAATTTATTTTCTTAATAATGTTATACCTTTTCTTCTTCTTCCTCTGTCCACTAGGCTTGTCACTTTACAGCCTCCCTGTATCCTACCCAGTACTCATAACTTATGTTGATTACTGACACTCAAATATGACACTCAAATTACTCAAATATGTTGATTACTGACACTGGGATTATGTTAGTGAGAGCTTTAAATACTCTAGGACATAGTTAAAGAGAGAATTCAGGTCAATTTGAAAATATGTGGCTTCAACATTCTACCCTTCCTTAACTGAAAATGCACCTTGCTAGTGCACTCACTCCCCTATTTTACTACCTTAGTGACATCTAGAAGGTACTGCATTCCTGACACCTTTTAGTATTCTCACTTTTCAATTAGAGCACACTTTCTATTTCACACAATTAATGAGCTTCTGGAGTGATGTGGGGGTTTTATTTCACTTGCTAATTGCATTTCACGTCATGCTCGTCTTTCTGATTTTGCTCTCACATGCTTCTGCTGTACTTTTATTCTCAGCCCTAACAACCAAAAAAGCTAACTTACTTTCTCCTTTCCTGTAGGTTTGTCTCTTCAGTTTGAGTGGTTTAACTGAGCTGGTTCCTCCAAGTTCATTGAAAACTGTCTTCCTGACTCCTGTGGGGTTCATGTTGATCATACTCCATGTTCTAGTCCTGCAGATCACTAATCTCTCATCACTCTGCCAGGTCATGTACAGTCTCAACTAATGCTTTCCCTAACCTTTTCAGCTACTTGCTTCTTTCTGGCTGCAATCAAAACTAGAATAGCCTTATTGCTCTGTGTAGATTTCTCCAGAAAATCTGGAAGGCTCAATTGCCTCCAGCCTTGTGTTCATGTAGGTATTCACATTCACAGGTGAGGGAGAAGAAACAAGAAGGTTGTGGCACAGGGACATTGCTTAAATTGCACGCCCTGTCTCATGCAGTAAATGTCTCATCATCATGAGTTCTTCACAGGGACCATGTATGAGCCAGACAGACACAGTTACAGCACCCTCCGTGGGAGCACCCTTTCACCCACCTGAAAACATGAGAGCTTGTCTCTCCCCAGCCACTCCTGTGTCTAGGAGGGAATTTTAGGTTAGTCACATGTGAGTCATGAACTCTGGAATAGCCAAGCACGACAAGATGGAAGTTTTGCCTAGCAACACAGCCTGTCACAGCCTCAGCTGCTGAATATACTGATATATTAATAAATATGTATCTAGACACCCCTCTGTGCAGTTCACTTGCTCCTTGAACCCTTAAACTTCTGCTGGCCTTCTGGTAGCTGACTCTTGCACATAGTTACTCAATTTCCTACTGCCACTGCCATGGACACGTTTTCCAAATGTTGCCTATATGGCAGATAGAGGCTATGAAAGCAAACCCACTCTGAGACAGTGTGACCAGCAGCTCAGTCAGGACTGCTCTGCCCTTTACTCTCATCACACCCATCATGGTGAAGTCAACCTATACTCATTTAAAACACTGCCTATGCCCATGTCCTCTAGGAAACAGGATAACATGTAGCAGACACACTAGGAACACAACAAGCATGTTGCCACTGGTCTCAAACTGCCCCTCCAGCTTGGCAGGGAGCACTAAGACAGAGTCCACAAAGCAGTAGGACAGACCAGAATTTGAGCAAGCTGCCCAGAGCTGCCGTGGCAGTGTAGACAACTGGGGTCTGAGAGGACCCAGCAGTATGGGTTCCCAGATTCCACTGAAAACTGACACAGTTATGACTTTTTGTTTCAATGACTGAACCAGGGCTGAAACATCCTGCTGCCATAGTACTGAGGTCCAGAACCAGGCAGAAGCTCAGCTAATGTCAGGATTCTTGCCACACCTCAGTAAAACAAAGAGCCCTACCCAGGGAAACACAGACAGCAGGGCCCTGGGCAGAGTTCCTCATTTATATCTTCAGTATTCCAGTGCTATTTGGGCTTCTGCTTAGGCTTAGCCACAGCTAATTCCAATTCCTGCACCTCCAGGCCCTGAGGCTACTGACAAACAGCCTTCTCTCCTGAAGGAGCACAGCACAGGCAGTCAGACCTCCAGTGACAGCAATGCACGGACAGGAGATCCCAGGGGCATTCTACAGCAGCTCCAAGGTCCTCCTGCAATCACAAACAGGTTCATTTGCAGAAACCAATCAGTTTTATTCTGCTTTCTCCCTGCTATTCTGAGGCCCTACAAAATGTCAAAATAAGAGCAGGCATAATAAATTACTTTACTTTCATATAAACATGTTTTAACAGTCTTAGTCTGTAATACTTGGCCAGGTCAACCCCTTCTGCACTTTGTTGCTCGGACTGATTTCAGCAAGCTGCAAACTGCAACTGAGGCAGTTGGAGAAGTAGCTTATTACTCATGGGTAACCTTATTAAATACCACTTATTAAATAGAATGGCACTAAACTAATTCAATAGTGAGGGCCAGATACAAGCCCCACTAAACATCAGCACAGAAAAGTGAGATTAAACAGTAACAGGGACCATTCCCTTTGAGGCCTTTTCAGTGTTCAGAAATTTTTCTGAAATACAAAATTGGAAAAATGAATCTGAACTATTTGCTTCTCATTACAATACAGGTGTGCTTCATTCATTGACACTCCACTGCAACATTAGCCAAGTGATGCACAACTCTTTCTTCTACCAGCATTATCAGAGTCATTTCTTCATGTACAGAAATACAGCTGATTTATCCACATAATCAAATCAGCTCTGAAGAAACTGAGTCATTCCTCAGTAAGAGGAAGAAGGACTGCTAAGTGGAAGTGGGTTGCTTGTACAATTATACTCTTAAACAAGTGTAACCAATTACTGTTCGGGTGAGCACCACTGAATTAAAATCACAGAGATAATTGTGTCTGAACACTTACATATTCCATGAGTAGGATGTAAATCTCACTTATGAGGTTTTAAACTTACTATTCTATTGCAATTAAGAAGAAATAAAATCATAGCATTCAAAGTTATTATTTCAGTCTGTTTGCAAATTCTAGCAGCCACTGTTGCAAACCTTTGCCAGTGATCATATACTTGTAGAAGTATACACACTGATAGTCACTTTTCTCATAAATAAAATCTTTCAGAGCAATAATAAAAATAAATGCACTCTCCTGAGAAAAATATCATATTGCCAAACCATTGTGACACAGCCAAACAAACTTTAGCTGAGATTGTGTAATCTCAACAATCGCTGTTGTTAAATTGCAGAATGGTTTTAGCTGAGAATTACTTCAGCTGTTACCAAATTCACCTTATACCTTTTATCAAAGGATTTCAGAAACCAAAAGAAACAGTAATCATCATTCCATTTGTTTTTCTAAAAACAGCTTTAGAGCTCAGTGACAAAATTCAGAAGAAATGCAGGACAAAATCTTCTCGCCACTCCTTCCACTTGCTGCATTTTGTTGCTTTGTTTCAATTAAGGTTTGTTGATTGCTTAATACAAATGCAGTTCTTATCCAACTGACAGCAACACAAACAATATTATGGGGCCAAATGCTGTCTAAAATAAGCACATCCCAGCATTCTCCTCCCTGTAGTCATAGCTGCACTTAAGTCTTTCCAAACACTTGAAAATGACAATCACAATAGGTATTCTACTTGGAATCACCTTAGGGACAGATAGTACTTAATTTTGCATCCAGAACTCCTAATTTGCTTCTTAGATGTAAAAACAAGCATTAGTACCTGGAACACCTAGTGCTGGCTAGCCCTGCTGCCCTCTTTGCAGGCCTCGCTGAGCCAGTTGGCCCAAGATCTGTCTGGGGGGGGGAGCTGACGCTTTAGTTCGTGTTTTGCTCTCTCTCCTGCGTTACTTGTCAGCTGTGTGCTGGCACGGGGCCTTCGCCGCCTCTCCAATGCCCGGTAGGAAAACAGTGGGGAACGCAGCCCCTCGGTAGACACGCACAGTATGCCCGGTGTGTCCGCAGCATGTCTGCACGGTGTGCACGGTACAGGAGACACACACACGCACCGTGCGCCCCACACTCTCGGGCGGAGCCGCCCCTCTGCCAGCCCGGGAGGCCGCGGCCCTTCGGCACGGGCGTCATCTGCGCCGCCATCCCGGCATCAGGAGCCTACCACCGGGAGCCCTGCTCCAGATGCACACCGGCGGGCGGCTGGGGAGCGCCCGGCACCCGCTCCGCTTGCAGGGGAGCGGGACCGGGACCGGGAGCGGGACCGGAACCGAGCCCACCCCCACACACCTCCCACACCCGCCCCGGACGCTGCGGGCACGGCCGGGCCGCGCAGGGCGGCGCTCGGGCTGTGGGCGGCCCGGCGGGGATGACGCGCGGCGGGCGGGCAGGAGGAGGGAGGCAGTACGAGAGGGAGGAGCCCGTGATGGCCGGTGCCGCCGCTGTCGCGCTGTCCCTCGCTGCGCTGCCGGCCACCGCCGCCGCCACCCCTCCGCCGCTGTCAGCTCCCGACCACCGCACCACCGCCATGGCCGAGGAGGAGGCTTCCAGCGAAGGGTGAGTGCAGCGGCCGCGGGGTGACCTCCGTCCTCCCCGCGGGTGTCCTGGAGGGCGGCAGGAAGCCTTTCGGGCTGCCCGGGCCGTGCCGTGCCGTGCCGCGCCGCCGCGGGTGCTGCTCGCCCGTCTCCTCTGCCGCCGGCCCGTCTGCCCGCGGCGCCTGCGGGCTGCGGGGCTGCGACCGGCCCGAGCGCCGGGGCTGCGGGGGCTTCGCCTCCCCGAGCGCCCTCCGGGCTCCGCGCTCCGCTCCGGCCCTGCCGCGCTCCGGCATCGCCGCCCGGGCGCTCCCCGCCGTGCGGGCACGTTGCCTGCCATGTTTGCTGCCGCACAGCCCGCCTTCCTGCCATGGCTTCCCGCCTTCTGGCACGGGCAGGCTCCCGGCAGGGCTTGCCACCGGCTCCCTGCGAGCTCCGTGGCTCCGCTGCTTCGCCTTCTTTGCCGGAGCTCCGCCGTGGCTGACAGCTGTTGTCATTGCACACCTGCCCGCAGGCGTGTCCCTGCGCGTTTTCTGCCGCTTTGCTGTGGCGTACGTACGCGCTCCGGCTGTCATCCGCCGTTCGCTCTGCGCCCCAGAGGTCACACGGCTGTGTACAGTCCTGGCGCATGCTCCTGTGTGCCTCTGCGGCTCCATCTGTGCGTACAGATACCCCTTGTTTTCCCTCCATCCATTCGACACATTCACTTGGATTTGGAGCAGAGTGCACTTGTGCCTCTGCGTCTCTATCTGTGCGTACAGATACCCCTTGTTTTCCATACATCCATTCGATACATGCACTTGGATTTGGAGCAGAGTGCACTTATGCCTTTGCGGCTCTATCTGTGTGTACAGATACCCCATCTTCTTCCATCCATTCGACACGTTCACTTGGATTTGGAGCAGAGTGCACTTGTCAGCCTCTCTATGTCATCGTTCTATACAAGTAGGGGATGAGAAGGCATCTATAAATTACAAGTATACGCTGTTGCTCTAACTTTTCCAGTACCTTGCTAACTTTTTCTTTGCTTTCATTTTCTTTTCTTCACCCAAGGCATTCGCATCTACTGAAATGACTCCTATGGCATAAGTTACCCTGCCTCTACATATATCTCTAGTATTTGTTTGTAACCATTTAAACCCTTGATATATGACTGTATTACAGCTAATAACCATTCTTCTGCCTGAAATTACATAGTTCTGCACTATATCTTTTATGAGTATATGTTGAAATGGTTATATACAAGTTACTAATCAAAGGTCTATTCTTCATTTCACATGTTCTTTACATACTCTACAAGTATGCCTTCTTACATGTATGCTTTATTTCTTGTTACACTTAAGCTTCCATTGGAAACCTATTTTTATACTCTACCATTGCCTTCAAGTATGTTGTCTGCCCATGCAGAGTAATACAGTCATCCTATCTCTGAGTTTGTTTACTAAACATACTTAATATATCTGCTGGTCACTTATCTCAAAGTTTGCTCCATCATGTTTTATGGTTCTAGTTCAAACCGTGCTCTAGCTCTCATATCTAGCTCTGCTTTAGTCATACATGTGCTTTATTCCTTCTGTCAGATGTATAAACATGTTTTGTAGGCACTGTTTACATGAACGTTTCCTCTTTCTTTATACTTTAAATATCAGCATATATATGGGTGGTATAGCCCATTACTGATTGCCTAGTCCTCAAAAACTCATTTCTTGCCCTTTCTTCTACATCTCTCTTCTTGTATAACTAAGTCTTGTGTTATTTTGAGAAATCAGACTTTAAATTCTTCAGCTATTTTCATGAAAATCATGGCATACATTCATGACTTCTTAATTAAGGATATTGCTATTTGCATGTTGTTATATTATGTGTCTGTTTTGTTACCGTTCCAAACTATCTTAATCCTCAGTCTTGCTCTCTTTTTAGTCCTTTTTCAAGCTTGGATTTTGGTATTTCATCTTACATATTTTCCGGCTTTGCCGGCTCAATCTGACCAAATCTGGGCTATCCATCTTTTCCAAATTCCCTGTTGTGCCATTATCACCATACATACAGAGCATTCTCATTTCAAATGCAAACTCCAAAAGCTTCCCTTTCGAAGCAATGTGCAGTTTTGTTTACTCTCTAACTCTGCACTCTCCTCTTTTCCTCGAACTTAAAATAGCTTTCTAAAATCTTCCCCTTCACACAACCTCTGCCTTCTGCAACATTACCTGCTTGAAACTACAAGTGAAACCCTTCTTGGTTCTGTGTTCTAAGTGCAAGTCTTAAAATAGCTCTGCCTCAGCCTGTTTTGTTTGTGTGTTCATTCAGCACATTAGCCTGAACTGCATTAGCTGTCTGGTGTGATCACAGAGTGCTGAGTGCTGCTGAGACCGTGCCAAGCACCCTCAACTCGAGTTGCCTTTCAGGATCGTAGCACTCGTTGATCTGGACAGGGTTAAGCTGAATTTTCAAGAGGATTATTGCAAGTTTCTCATGTGGTTTACACAGCTGGATGGCTTTTAAGGGGTGTTGATTTTCAGAACTTCTGAACGATTAGACATTGAAGTGGTATTTTTCAGAGCAAGCCTCCCAATCACTAAAGATTTCTAAGAACAAAATCTCACCATCCTTTTCCACGAATTCAGAAAGTGCACCTGTGTTGAAATGTTAGTGCTTTTATTGGTCGGTTTCTAGCAATAATTAAAATCAGCATTTGTTCTGAAGTTGAGCAAAGCTCAGTACCTAGGGGAAGTTGATAAACAAGACAAATATGTTAAATAATTTTTCATTTAGAATACCATGGCAGTGATAGGAAGTTACAATATGCCCTCAAACCCCTAGATTAAATTACTAGTGACAGGTGCACACAAAGAATGAATGCAAAGTTTATCTGCTTTGAAAACAATAGTGTGACTCAACTTGTTATGCAACACACTTGCTTTTTTGCAGTTTGGGAGCTGTGCAAAGCATGGTGAAAACAGAATAACAGTGGTTTGGATACTTTCTGGAAGATCTCAGATGAAAAATATTCATGGCCTTGTCGCAACTTTGAATAAGAAGATTAACTAAACAAATGTTTTAGTAGTCACAATGACAGTGATTGCTTGGCTAACATGTTACTGCTAGTGATTTCCAAACCTGTTTACAGCCTTGGACCTCCTCTGTGTGAGTTTTAGATGGAGACTTCTGCCTCTGAGGCAGACAGCCTAGTGTCAGCCTTTTGCCAGTATTGAATTCACTTATTCACTCCTGATGCAGCAGGACTGCTTATGGCTTGTAATGTAACTATGAAGAACAGCTACTAAACAGAAAAAAGCTCCCCAAACACATAAAAATGTAACTAGGGAGAACAGCTACTAAACAGAAAAAGCTCCCCAAATTGCAATACTAGAGTTTTTTTTCCCCCTCTGAGATAAGTGGAATAGTTTTCTTTGAAATGAAACTGTAAGGCATCTGCATTACAAGCCCACATCAAATTGCTTGTAAGTGGCCTTTAGTCTTACCAAATAGTGGCTTGGAGTAAAGACATACACTCTAACACCAGTGTTCACAATTATTTTTATGTTATCCTTCAAGCTCGTTTGTATTACAGAACTCAATTTTGAAGTTAACTGTTTGATTAATAAAAGGGGAATAGTTTATTAGTGTCTTCTCTTTCGTAGGATGTTTCACGGTGTTACAGCATGAAGGGGCACTCTCAACTCAGAATTTTTGCCTAAATTTTTTGATGGTTACGTGATCCAGATTTTAAAGCAAACTGAGTGGGTAGGCTGCTGAAAGCAGGATCCTGCTTACTTTTCTTCTTTCCTATAGTGCAAGCTACAACTTGCATTTTTAAAAACTGAGTGAGATGTAAATGCAATGTAGAAACCAGATGCAGGAAAAGGTGAAAAGTAATTTCCTTCCTCTTTTCTGGCTCTGTCGTTTTGGCTGGCAGGGTTGTGTCAGTCATAGCTTCAATGCTTAATGCCTTTTGTGTTATACACGCATGAGCTCATCAGAAGGTGTTTGTACGAGCAGGTTTTCAAGCATTTAGGGGATTATTTCTTATGATTTCTGGTACTTGTATGAATCTGGGGAGGGAAGGTCTGTGTTCATCAAGATCTCTCATTTCCCCTAGTGCAGACTAAAGGGAGAGAGGGAAAGATGGCAAAATGTAACAGGGGCTATCTTCTCATTCTGGTGGCAGAAGAAAGATGCTCATAACCCCACTTTACAAGTATCAAGCAAAGACACTTCTCCAAAAGCTGCCAAAGTAGAATTAGAGGGGGTCTTAGTGGAAATGACAGTGAAGCTATAAATCCAGAGGGGTAACTAGCTGTGGGGCTGCTGTAGTGCTGGTGACTATGAGTCACTGAAGAACACATTTTAGCCAGTATTGCATGTATTTGGATATATGAAAGTTGTTTTAGAGCCAGCTGGGGGCTGATAGGTCCTATTAGAGATCTGTCTCTTTGAAAGGGACAATGTCTGTGTGCTGGGGGATGTGACTGTTCTGAACTTCTATGGGATACTCTGAACAATTCTCCCAGCTGATAAACTATTAAAATGTCTCTTCTTTTATAGAGTGGTTTATATAAGATTTATTGCTGAGGAAATTTCAATTTTTGTGTTTCATAACTTTTGAGTATTTACTTGCAATTCTGACATTCTTGTGGAATAGTTTTTTGTACATTATTTGAATTGACAGCCAGGGAGAAGAGGGCATGGGAGGAAAGGTGAGTGTCTGCATTTATATTGGCTCAGAAAGATCCAGATGAGAAGCTGAGCAGCAGGAGAGAGGTCAGTGGAGAAGAGAGATTTGTGAGTCAGTAAAGCTGTGTAAGGGAATGAGGTTGATCTGGAATAAGGTTAAGAGGGTAAAAGGAGGATTTTAAGTGGCAGCAAGAACACATGGTGACATGGTGAGGAATGGCAGAGAAGGAAGGTGCTTTGAGTGTGTTGTACTAGAAAACTCAAGATGATAGGAGACTACATAAAGGAGGGAAAGATGTGGGCATAAAAAATTGTGTTCTCTGAAAGATGCAAGAGTGCCTGTTGCCATTGAGAAAGTCTGCTTATATATTGAAGTGAGGGAGAGAAGGGTGGCAAAAGGAAAAATGAAGAGGTGAGGTGGGTTAGTGGTCCAACAGACCATTGTAGATTTTTTTCTTGGTAGCATTTAGTAATTTGATGTCCTACCAAAAGCTTCTTAATTACATCTTTACCTTTCCATAAGGGGACTTTTAATGTGATGGCTTCTTAGACCCATGTAACTTCTTAACTTTTTAAAGAGGACTTGCACTTCCTTGACATGCAAAGCATTTGTGATGTAAGCATGTAGAGAAAATAGTCTTTTGTCAAAAGGGTTGTGCACCTCTTAGGTTTTCCAGAAAATGGAAATGGGGATAGGTAGTCCAAAACATTGAATATTGGTTTTTCCATTTTGACATGGGTAATTCTCTGTCACCTTAGGTGACTATGGTAAGGAAACACATCATAGAAGCTGCTCTGAGTTGCAGTGAAACAACCCTGAGTGTGTATTCATACAAGTGGGGTTTGTGTATAGCATGTTTGGAGCTGAGGGAAGTGATCATATGCTTTAGACAGTCTTACATCTGTATTCTTAAATGGCTCCTTATGGAAAAACATTCACTCCTGATGTTGTGATCAAAATTGTGCATGATACACAGTGGAATTTTACCAAAAGAGAGGCAGGTAGGGTGTGAGTGGGCAATGGTGTGGGTTAGTGAGAAGTGCCTGTTCCATGTGTGCTTCACTCTTGGCCAGTTTGATGGAATTTGGGAACAGGCTGAAATGTGGGCTGCTGGCATGGTAGGTATGAGAAGGCTGCAAGGATTAAGCAAGGCTGAAGTCATGCAATATCTGAAGGGCAGCAGGAGTACATTAGTTGATGTATGAATAAAATAGAAGAAGTAGAAAGTTGAATAACATCTGAGGGGAACTAAGAGGAAATTTTCATTTCCTTAATTTTAATTATGCTCTTCCTCATTAATTTTTACTGCAATGTGCAGTGTGTTGTTTGTAAAAACACGTGAAATGTGTTTTAGCTGTGCAGCTTCCCCTTTGCTTCACCTCTGCATCTTCATCTCTGTATTCTGTGTTATTCTCTACTTGATATGTAGTTGCTGATACTTTTTTTCTTTGGATTTTTACTTTTTTTAGCTTTTAAGTAATCTATTGCAGCTTCTTTGTAAACAGTGTGAACATTGCAGGTTGCAGGCTTGGGTTACACTCTATGGGTAAACTTCATTCTTGTGGTACATACTGAAAAAGCACTTGCCATGAAATGGACCTTTGGGAATAGCTAGAAAGAGGGTGGAAAAATTATAAAAGCATAGAAAAGAGGATACATATGTTTGAAAAAAAACCCTCAAAACTAAAAACCAGAAAAAACACAGTGCTGGGAGAGACAGAAGAAAAGGGGAGGGGGCTGCAATGAAGCAAGTTATTCTGCAAGGTGTATCTAGGTCTGAGGTCCAGCATGGAAGGGAGCAGAATTGTAGGTCCTCTCCACTTTGTGAATGCTCAGGTTACTCAAATGACTTAAAATAAGCACTATAAACTTTCATAGCTCTAAAATAGCTAGAAAATCTCATTGGTTATGGAATCACATTAATGAGGTACATTTTCAAGTTAATAAGTGATAGTTAATTTTGATAAACAGTAATAAAACTTGCTTCTGAATTTTTATATTTATTCTGATGTTGAATGTTCTGAACACAGAGTTCAAGATGCAGTAAATACATGAGGAATGCATTGTTTTTACCTCTGTCCTAATGCAGAGCAGTATTCTGCAATAACCTATCATGGGTTTTGTGTTGGAATGGGGCTGATGTATGTTGCACTTCCTAGAAATATTATGCAGAGGTTTTCAAAACATTCTGTTTTAATGTTACTGAAGTATCCAAGAGTTTCACAACATCTAATTGCATGGAACATCTTGGCTCAAAACTCATCTAAACAGGACTTTATGGGCAGGGTTATAATGTCATCTGGAAAAAAAATATGTTATCCTGTTTTAACCTGTTGTCAATGATTGCATCCATTTTTTTGTATCCTTATGAAAAGGTAAACAGACATTTCTTAAAGCAAGGAGATTTTTTGTTCCCATTTTGTTCCCATACCATATTCCTTATACTTGCTTCTGGGTCTTACCTATTTACTATGCACTTCAAGGTCTTTCCCTGAGGATTTTTAGTCTGTTCATGCAATGAATATGAAACATGGAATGTTTTTCTTCTCCTTTTGTCTGCAACTGCTGGAGTGTTTTGTCCTAGGAACATCTCATTCAAATTGTTGAGGTTGCTACATCTGATTTCTATTGTACATGCAGAAACTTTGTCCCTGGATATACAGCCTTCACACCAGCAGTTACTGTGTATGTATACCTGAATGATTCTGACTATACTCACTGTTCTCAGAAGACAGAAACATTAAAGAACATGCTGCACTTCAGGGACAGGAATGAAGGACTTCAAGGACTCCTAAAGTTGCTTATGCTCTTAAGGTTCTCATGAAATCATATCCTAAGTCCTGTTGTAGAAACATCCCTGCCTAGTTAAATGTGGACTTGATGTCATGATTGTGTTACTGTCTGTCAGTGGCAGCTCTGACTTAAAAGCTTGATGTCCTCCAAATTGACTCACAGTCTTTCTTTCCACCTTGTTAGTTCATTGGTCTGCTGGTTAACTTTCTGGCTTTTCTACAGCTGGGTTAAACCATAATTATCTGGTTTAAAATCTAGTGCTTCTTAAACCTGAATTTCACAAATCTGGCACAGAGAACAGCCACCAAGATGGATATAGTGATTGCTGGAGGTTTTCGCCATGGAGGTGTTGCTGGTAACTTAACAAAGGATTGATTCTTGCCATCATCAGTCATATAAACAGCACCCAATATTTTCATATTCCTGGCTATTAAACTATTGAAATGGGAAAGGAAAAGTTTATTATAATACAGTTCTGTGCTGGACAGAAATGAGCCACATGTAAACCTGCTACTTCTCTCTGACATTTTGAGGCAGAAAGTTCTATTTGACTGTGTCATCCTTGACTGTTTCTTTTGCTTTCTGTTGTTTCAGGTTATTACCCATGAACTTGAAATTTAGTAACCAAATATAGAATTTGCTCTGGAAACCTGGTGGTGTTAGTGGTAGAAGAAACCATTCTATGTACCTCTTAAGCTTTGTGTAGGCTACTGCTGATGCTGAGGAAAATGCAGAAAGCATCCAGTAAAAAGGAGATAATGAAAATGGTAAAAGAGTATCTGTAGTTATTTCACTTAAGCATCTGTCCTGTGTTAACTGTGAAGTATTTGTAGAGCATTATAGTAGAACAGTTTTATTTTTTAAATTGACACTTAGCCATAAATTTGATATGCTGACCTTTTTCCCAGTTATGAATACCTGATGCTTCTTTTCACTCCTATTTTGCTAATTCTTAATATTTCTATAACAACTGAAACGGCTGAATGAGTTGTGAGATGGTATTTTTACATGGTATTTTTATGGGATGAGGTTTATGTAAGACCTTAAAAGAGTGAACCTTATGTTGCTTATGTTTAGTTTTCAACATATTGGCAATTTTGAATTCCTTTACTAAAAAAAACTTTTGCCAGTACTGCAAAAATACTTTATGCATAAACAAGAGGGTAGAATCTGAGCTGCACTCCCAATAGCTTATCTGTTACAGTGTAAGAGTCTCTTAATTTGGAGCTTGCTCAAATTGCTGTGTGCTTATAACTGCACTGTCAGCTGAATGACCCTGAAAATCCCAGTGCCATTCCTCTTGGTGCTGCCAGTAACCAAATTGTCTGCATTAATTTGTTTTTCTTTCCTTACTTGCTTCTAAATGGCTGAAATTAATTCTGAGAGTCAGGAGAGGAGAGGGTTAGGGTTTTTGAGAGATCAGCTTCATTCTAATAAGATTTAAGGGTAAAGGGTAAAGCTTGAAGTAGTTTACCAGTGAGTTCACTCAGTGTTTCAGCTTTTAAAGTTTTCTGGCTCACTCCCTAGCTAAAATATTGGTAGTTTGCAATATTGTCTGCAAAAGTTTGATTAAAAATATCAAATACATTTGTTTCCTGAGAGCAAGACAAACAGATGTGCAGCTCTGTTGGTTGTGCCTTCAGTTACTTTATCATAATCCTTTCTTTGCAAGTTACTGTGTATTTGTTGTATAACCTGAGCTCTGGCTTCCTTACTGATGTAATTTTTAAGTCCAAATAATTCTTTGTGACAGGAAAATCCATTCTGCATACTCCTGTCACTGCTGCATGGTTTTTGGTCTGTACTGGGAGTTTTGATTACCATACTAACTTCAAAATTCTTAGTGAAAAGCTGATTTATATTCAACACTTTAGAAAGGTTTATGCATGTCCTGTCTTGCTGGTTTAGAAATTTTTGACAGGTGATCATGTAGCAGATGGTATTGTATTAATTTACTCCGGTTTGGTGGAGTTCTGTTACCATTTTGCAACCTGTTTGCAAACCCCAGGCTTTTTGGTTTGCTCTTCTGCCACACAGACTTTCCACAGGTCATGTCAGCTAGGTCTGCAATGCTGGTGTATGTGGGGAGATGCCTCAGTTGAATGATTTCAAGCTTACTACATCTTGTAAGTCATGCATTTGTATAACTCTAATGTAGGTAAATCATAAGGTTGAAAAGTGAGAGAATGAGCTACATTTATATCTCCTGGACAGAGTTATAAGCAACTTCTGCTGGATATTTTTATGTGGTAGAACTTTCGTTTTTTAAATCCACATTACAAGTGAGAAATCAAATAGGCTGTTCAGCTGTTTTGGTACATACCTCATTGTTAAATGTTAAAATGTTTTGAATTCTTCAGCAGTATCTAAGCTTTCACAAACTTTTTGTATTTCAAATTTGTAATTGGCTGCAGATCCATTAATTTCATGGAATCAATTCTCACAAAGCTGAATAGGGTTAATGGAGCTGACAGAAAGGTAACTGTGGTGCAACCAATTTGTCACATTCTTCATTTGATTTGATCTGGATAGTGGAGGTGAATGGGTGGATCAGATTCATTGTACCTCTGCCTCTACTTGATTCTCAGATCTTTTAAAAGTTACCCCCAGGCAATCCAAGCAGTGCTGTGGCAGCAAGTTCTTGATTCAAATTAACATTCAAGCAGCTAAGGACAAGCAGTATTATCCTGAGCTACAGCTATCACAATGTTCATTCACTCAGTAAGTGTCAAAATACAGTAATAATTGTTTCTTTTTATCCTTCCTTATGCTTGCAACCAGGGTCTCAGAACACTTGTTCCAGCCAGCCAATGAGTTAGATCCTGCCTGATGGCTTGGCCCCTGCATGTGGTGGTTGCAGCTCCACTTGGTCATATGTTTGTGCATGTGCCCCTTTTGTTTGCATTATTTATTATTATATTTGATCATCAACATAGTCTGCTGATGGTCCCCACTAATCTTCTAGTCTCACACTAATCACTTTGACTTTCACTAAGGCATTCAGTGAGTGTCTCCAGGGCTTCCCTAGATGTGTCAGAAGTATGGAAGTTTGTGTGAAGGTCTATCACCAAAGAGAGTGACTTTCTTTGAATGCCTGGCAGGCCAGCAGCCCCCCCACCCCCCCTTCTAGCCTCTGATTTTTCCAGTCTGCAGTACTGCAGATATTTTCAGATGGATGTGAAAAATGTAACTAATCCCGAATTGAAGATGTGAGGAATCAGCCTATGCAATGCTTTGCTCTACTGCTAGTTATTGATTTTTTTAACATGGATATGCATGCTGGCTACTATATGGCCACAAACAAATACATAGGTTAAATTCCACTGGTTACGTACCTCACTAATTTGATGTGTGATACCTGTAAGTACATTCAGTAAAAAACTACAAAAATTTTGGCTGTCAGTTGTCAGATTTATTTTACACTTTCTGAAATAGGAAGCACTTGAGGCCAGTGAACCTCTTCACTCCTCAAAATACAAGATTCTGCTCTTGATTTTTTGTAAAAAGACAGGTGGTAACAGAGTGTAAGGGAAGTGGTGGGTGATGAGAGCAGTGTGTTGTCTGCCCCTTCTGGCAGGGGGTAGCTCACTTAAAATGTGAAACTACTTCTGGAGTCTTTATTTTCCTTTCATAACTCACCTCTATTGCTGGTTTGTACACTGTTTTGAAAGGTCCATTGCTTCATTTTTGACATTATGTAGCACTTACAGCTTTATATCACAGAAATAAAAATTGTAGACCTTGTAAGCAATGGATGTTCCTGTATGCATTTAGAAGACACATGTAGCACAAATGTTCAAAAGAAATTATACAACTATAGCCTTCCAAAGTTATCAGGAAAGTTATTCAAATAGAGTAAATATTTGTTTATTCTCCATGTGTGGAAAACATCTAGCAATGTGGTAAATGATTTTTGGAAGGAGGCAAACAAAGGATTAAGTCTTGAATATAGGTAACTAAATTTTTTTTTTCTAAAATAGTGTTTCTAGAAAATGCCACTTTTTTTTTTTTTTTTTTTTTTCTGCCTGAAAGCCTTCACTGCTTACTCTTTCAGTTTAGCAAGTACAGCAGGACAGAGTTGCAAACATAGTTTCAATTTTAAAAGCTTCAGCTTACTGATTGTATTTGTCAAACTATACATGTATGCAATGTCTCTTCTGAATTAAAATCTAAGTATTTGTAAACAGTTCTTATAACTAACAAAAGAAGGAGTGGGCAACTTGATAATTCTGATACATTTTCCTAAATAATTTTCTTAAGTATCCAGGTGCCTCCCTAGGACTAGGAAATACAGTTCTGGGACTGTGATCTGTAGATGTCACTTCTGTTTCATTGTGACCATATCCCTGCACTATTTTCTTGTTGACGTGTTGCAGCTTTGCATTTCTGTAAATAAATAAATAAATAAAACCTTTAAAGTATTTTCTTCACTGATTCAGTGTTTTTCCTGAGAAAAAATTGCATATAGAGTACATAGAGCTCAAGGAAATAGTGACTAGTTTTGTTTCTGACCTAAGAGTTAAGAATGAAAATGCCTAGTTGAGCATGTAAGTAGCAGAAAGCTTGACTCAGAAGAGTGGTGACCTAGCTGTTGTTTAATAATTTACCAGAGTAATTCATAGCACACCATTAGTGTTATTGTTAAACTCGGATTTCACGGTTACTTGCGGGCAAAATTACTTTTGGCTTGTCCCAGCTTTAACTTCTTAAAATAAATGCATAGTTTAATATGGAAGCAGAATACTTGGATGCCCATTTTTGTATAAGGTGCTAAGTTTCTTCATTTCTTAGATTGCATGAGCACATGGCACAGAGGATGTACAACAATCTGTTTCCAGCCACTTAATTAAAATGATGATAACAATTCCCATGATTCCTCCTTATAACAATTCCAGTGATCTGGTGGGTCAGAAAGGTTATTTACAGAACAGCCAGATATTAGTGTAGAGGAGTAAATAATACTGAATAGCAGTGGGCCTTGAGTGATTGGATGATGAATCCTTTCTGGTCTGGGTTTTTTTCTTAATGTCCCTTCTCAGGTTTCTATGAATCTGAAAAATTCTGCTTGCGTTGCATTGTGCATTCCCAGGAAACCTTCCATGTCATATCATAAACTTAAGGAGCTTTGCAGCTATAGCATGTCAGCCCCTTTGAATGTGTGAAGATCATTAGGGTAAAGAACTTATGGGGGCCAATATTTAATTTATTACTGATGTGTTGTGCATGCTGAAAAACTGGACATTAATAACCTAATAGTCTTTCAGCACCAATTGTTGTGTAACTAATACTCTCAGTGTTTAGTCCTGAAAATCCTGTAACTAACTGGAAAGCAGTTCAGCATAGAAAGAGTGCTAGAGAAAGTAGATTGGGTGACTGACATCTTCCCTGTGAGGAATTGTCCTGCAAGGACAGCTTTGTACTGGTCTAAGCCACTTCAAAACTGGTGAGAGATGAAAAAATAAGATTCTGTCTTAAAAACGAGGGGTAGATTAGCACCCAGGAAGAGCTGTACCAAATTTCCATATCCTTTGCAGCACTGGGCAAGGCAGTGCTGCCAGCTGAGTCATTCCCCATGCTCTCATGGTCAAGGTGGCAGTACCAAGATAGTAACTGACAGCTGGAAAAGCAGCTTCTGTTGTGGGAATTGCTAGTTTGTTTTCATCTGGGACTTCGTTTCTAACTTTATAATTAAGGTCCTAGGTTTTTGCTTTGCTAGGATAAACCTGCTTATTTTTCACTTTTTAAATTTAGAGTAATAATCAGGTTAGGCTGGTGAGTGCAGAGCTTATTGCTTTTTTGGAAATAATAAGTTCATGCAAGGTTATGTGTGTGCAGGCAGACTTCCAAAGGAATTTGAGAGGAGGCTGGACTCCAGTGATTGTTACATATCCTGCCAAGCTTTTTGGGTCGACATGAGGACTCATGTCTCCAGATCAGTATGCTGTGACAGGAGGACATGATGGAGAAACTGCTCAGCCTTTGATGAATGCCCCTGTTTGTGATGCCACTTTATAAATCAGGAAAAAATTAATTCCCTCCCACTCCAAAATCGTGTTCTTCACACCATGTGCTTAATGTGGGCTCTCTTATGAAGAGCAGCAAAAGAAATTTCTTCAAAGCATTAGTGCCAAAAATTACCATGCTGCTCAAGACATTTTTATTCTGTACTGCTGTTGTAGGTTCGGATGGTTGTTCAGCTGGCTTCCTGCCTGGTGTCCCACATCACTGCTGCACCTTAAAGAGGCTGAGGACAAAATGCTGAAATGTAAGTCTTTGCTTTTAACAAGTTTCATAGATATAATCAGATTTTCTATAAATTTACATTAAATATAATGAGAGAAGTTTTTCAGTGTGTCTTTTACACTGTTATGAAATAAACAGGTTTAAAATTACATTTTCATTTTTCACTTATGTAGATATTTGATTAGAAGCTCTCTCCCTTGAAAGGAGCTCCTCTTTAAAACAGTGGTTTCAGTAGAGTGTACTTTATATTTTCTCAGGCGTGTCTAGCAACATAATTTTTTCCCATTTTTTCTCCAGGTATTTCAAGCATATACAATAAACGATACGTGTATTTATCTAATGGAAACAAAATATGGACACTAACGTTCTCTCCAGACCTTTCAAATAAAACTCCACTTGTTCTCCTGCATGGGTTTGGAGGAGGTGTTGGACTGTGGGCTCTCAACTTTGAAGATCTCTGTGAGAACAGGACGGTTCATGCTTTTGACCTCTTGGGATTTGGCCGTAGCAGTCGACCACACTTTGACACTGATGCTCGGGAAGCAGAAAATCAGTTTGTGGAATCCATAGAAGAATGGAGAAAGGAGGTGGGGCTAGAAAAAATGATTTTGCTTGGGCACAACCTAGGTGGATTCCTGGCTGCTGCTTACTCCTTAAAATATCCATCAAGGTATGTGAAAATAAAGGGATTCCTTTTCTGTATTCGACTGTTGATTTTAATATAGATTTTATTTCATCAAGCTCTTTATAAATAATCTTTATGTAGATGACTGTGATGATTTGTAGAAGTGATACTGAATTCTCAGACCAAAGTATTAATTGTATGGTTTGTTTCCAGGTGAATGAAATAAGTGGATATTGTAAACATGATTTTCTGTGTGCTTTTCTGTATCTCATCAGTTCAGTTGCCATGTTAGAAGATGAAATAGCAGTGGATATATTTATTTATGAGTGAATGTTTTGTCTCAAAGATTGTTTTTTTGAAGGGAAAACAGGCCTGTTTCTGCCAAACTTCCCACTCTTATGGATAACATTGAAATTTCTGAATATTATTTCCCTAGGTAATTCATACCTATATGCTAGCAGTCAGCCTGGTGCCAGCAGAATGATGTAAAAATTCAGTGACTCTTTGCTTTAAATTGTCTGTATGCCACTTCATATTTCTTTGCAAGACAACCCATCTGCATCAGTTCTTTAATTGTATTTCATCAGCATTTTCTGCACCATGTTGTGTCCAATAGTTAATACATTTATTTTGCTTAAAGTAGTAATTTGTTTCTTTTATATATCTGGTTATAAGTGTGGTTATATATCCCCTGCTGAGCTAGGATCTCACCAACTGAGGTAATTCTGTGTCAAAAGAGAATAATGCTTTTGTTGGGATACACAAAGTAGTCTCCTATGAGAAACTGAATATAAGCTTAGCTCTCCACATCATATAGCAAATTCTATATTTTACTAAACATAGCTTACTCTTTTCTATTCATGTCAAGTTTTACTGTTTCTTTGTTTCTCACTTGGATATATTTGAAGTAATTTCATGCATCATTTTCCCCTAAAACATTTTGCCTTTTTCTTTCTAAATGGACAACAGTTAGCACAAGTAGCTGGAAATAATGTGTGCAACTAGGTGTGTTTCTAATGCAATTAGAAATTGCATTCAGAATTGCATTAAAGATATAGAACTATTATCCTTTTATTTATAAAACAACTTCTAGCTAACTAGTTAGCTTTTTGTAGGGATCACTTATAATTTCCTTAAGTCTTTTTCCAATCTATCTATAGATGGCACTGTCCCATCCCTATGGGATGGGATATTGGTTTTGCCTGCTGCTGATTTACACCAAAAGTGATGCTTTATTTTCATGCCTCACTTTGCTTTAGATGGGGTTAATTAATTTGGGGATGTTTCAGTTTGTGCTCTCACATAATTAGTGTTTCTCTGAAATTAAACTAAGACCACCAAAATAACTGTTGACTGTTAAAATTTGTTAAAATTGACTGTTAGGGTCTTAAAAGAGCCATGAATCAGTGATAAATATAGTACAGCTTTCAGCCAGGTTATCTAACAATGCATTAGAGGCTTAAGGGATTCTGGATACATATTGTTAGGAAAGTAGATCTGTTTCCCCAAGCATAGGTGATTTGTTAATTTGCTACACTGTACCAGAATCCTTCATGGAAAATCCAAGGCTACTAATCCAAAAAGATTCCCATTTAGCATATCACCAACTTGAAGTGGGCCATGATTTTCAAATACTGCAGTTTCTGGACATTTACTTTTGGAGTGATTCTCATTGTCAACTTCCCATCATCCTGGGTTATGTTTTAGGCTTGATTACCAAAAGGAGAAATGCCAATCAGGAAGGAAAGTATTAGAGAAAGGAAACAAAGGTTACTCTGTTTTTATTCATTTGTTTTCTGTATTATACTTCATGCCACAGTTTGTGCATGGAGTTTGTGGCTGTCCTGAATGGCCCCTCATTGCAGGCACTGCTGTGCCTCTGATCTCTCCTGCTTGGTTTGAACTAGATTCTACCCTTTTTCTCTTACTGTTGCTATTTGCTGCAGGATGTGAGTATGGCCATAGCTGAGCCAACAACCAGGAAACGTGTTTGTGATGTTAATCCTTTCCAACCCTTCATTCCAAGCACAGGTTTTTAGTTTTCTAACTGATCATAACCCAGAAATAACTTCTGGGATCACTTCGGGCATCATTTTAGCCACTATGAACTCAGATCCTGTGTTAATACATACTCTTATGACTTTAACAAGGAAGGATGTAATGAAGCAAGAAGTAAAGATAAAAAGGCAAAAAGTTAGAGATAAAAATAGAAAAACCATAGACAGATTTAGGTTAGATAAGACTTTTAAGATCTAGTTCAACTCTTAACCCAGCATTTCTGAGTCTACCACTAACCCTTGTCCTTGAGCACTGCATCCACACATCTAAATACCTCCAAAGATGGGTACTCAATCACTTACTTGGGCATAGTATCATAAAATGGTGTAGGTTGGAAGGGACCTAAAGGATCATCTAATTCCAACCCCCCTGCCATGGGCAGGGACAACTCCCACTAGACCATATTGAACAAGACAGCCTGTTCCAATGCTTGACAGCCCTTCCAGTGAAGAAATTTTTCCTAATATCCAATCTTCACTTCCTTGATGCTGTTTCCTCATGTCCTATTGCTGGCTACTTGGAAGAAGAAACCAGCCCCCATCTTGCTACAGCCTTCTGACAGGTAGTTGTAGAGAATGGTAATGAGGAAGCTGACATGGAAAAATCATCTTAAAATGGAAAACTGTAGTCAAGAGTCACTTTTTTCCCAGAAATCACCACTATCTGGGACAGTTAAGAGTAGATGTTATTATGGGATTAAATGGAAAAGGGACAATTAAAGGGAAAGGGACCATTCTAATCTACCAGAGTGAATTAGAATTTTGCTTGAGGGGGGCCCAGAGCATGAAGTGATCAATAGTTGCATGTGCTGCAGGCTCCTACAATGCTCAGTGTACTGATATTCCTTTGAGTAATGATTTTACAAATTCTCTCTCTGATGTTTTCTTTCATGACCTAAAATCAAAAAAATTAGAAGACTGCTGCTAGTTTTACTCTGCCTTTTTCAGTTTAAATTTTACTTTGATAAGATGATTTTTCAGTTAAATTGTGTCGCTTCCTTGAACAGAGATCTTAGACTTCTAGAAACTTCACTTTAATGAAACAGATGTAATTATCCTCTTTTCTGTCAAATGAAACTGCTCCTGCAAATAATATTGACTTAGCATTTAGATGAGGTTATTTTTAAAAACAGAAACAAGACTATCCTTTCTCTCAAATGTTTGTGACGGTGAGTATCTGTAAAATACTGGGTTTCTCTTTGTGACACATGCTTCCATGTTTCTGGTTCATACATATGATTAGGTGCAATTCACTCTCTAATTAGTAATTGAAATCAAAACTGTTGATGAATCAGAAACTAGGTAATAAGCTTCTGTGATAGAAGTGACTAAAGTAGACTGTGTGTATGTATCTGTAAAACAGCATGCTTTCCTTATGCTCTGTTGAAGAAAAGCTACTGTACTTTAAACTGCTGAACCTTTTTTGCCAACAGGGTCAAGCATCTTATCTTAGTGGAGCCGTGGGGTTTTCCAGAGAGGCCTGACAGTGCTGAACACGAAAGACCAATTCCAATCTGGATCAAAGCACTAGGAGCTATATTGAGTCCATTTAATCCTTTAGCTGGGCTAAGAATAGCAGGACCCTTTGGTGAGTTTTAGCTACTCTTAAATACCATTTCTGTTTTGGTTAAATATAAACATGGAGCAGACAGAGCATTATGATAAGCTTTTTTGCAAGTCTGTGTCAAGTTGGAGGAGAAAGTGGAAGAGCTTGAAGAAAGTTTGAACTCTTTAGGACAGAAGGCAAACTCTTGCTTTTAGAAATACTAGTACAGTACAGCAAGCTACCCTGTATGATCTGTACAGGCTCCAGTTATAGTGAGTTGGATTATGCAGACATCTGTTGGGGAACCCTGACAGAGAGGTGTGAGTGTGAAAGGTTTTTTTCTGGTTGCCTCTGGTCACAGTCCATTTAACTTCCCTTCTAATTCCAGTTTGATGAGCAATTGGAATTTCCAAATTCCCTTAACATTATAAGGTAATCTCTCATATATGCAAACATCTGAGTTTAGAGAAGTTGAAACTGGGTTCTTTCCATTAGCCATTTTCATACTACTCTAGAAAATCTTGTGGGCTTCATTGGTGTACTGCATTATGGTGGCAGTTGATATTTCCATTTCTTCAACAGCACTGATGGAATGGTAGATAAACTCTGTAATACTAGGGCTAGGTAGGCCTGACCAAAACTATGGTTTTAGTTTATCTGGGGAATGGGGAGAAGAGTGTAATAAAATCTAAAAGTCATTGTATGTATTCCTTCTAGAAGACAAAGAGGTTATGTGTCTGTTACTCTCTGTGCTACAGAAGTATCTTCTGGAGTGGCTTGGAAAAAGATCCTTCTGGCCCCTCACAAGTTATAATTAACTCACCTCTTCATCATTTTTGATATTCAGTCTGAAGATAGACTCGTGAGATTTCCAGGCTTTGTTTGCATTTAAACCACATCTGTTTCCTATATCTGTTTCTATAGAATATATATTTTAATGTGCTGCATATGCTGATTTGTTTATTTCTTTCCAATAGTGTGACAAATTTAGTTTTTTCAGACAAGCAACATGTTTTGTACAGAGCAACACGTTTTGTACAAACAGATTTTTGTTTTCTAAGTAAAATGCTAATTTGGTTAACAAAACAACCTGGAAAATATTGAGTGATATGCACTGATGTGTTCTATCCAATAACAAGAGCACGCATAAATCAATCCACGTGGGAAAATTCAAAGCTGAAATTGTCTCCCTTAGCAATAAGTGGAGTCAAACATGCTGCACAAGCAGACTGTCTTGGCAAGGTGTCCCCAAACCTAGCCTTGCTTATAGGTTGCCATGGAGGGCAGTGCCTTTAAAAATTTTTTGATCTGTTTCTCACTTTACTGGTAAAAAAGTTTTCTGTCACCAACTTAAGTTCTTGATAGGTGAAACTTAGTTATTGGAGAAGACTAGGTCTAAACTTTGTGCTGCAAGTAGGCATCAGATGTAACCTGATGAAGGCACTGAACTGAACCCAGATTTTGTTCCATGTGCAAATGTGCTTAAGCTGATGGACAGACAGTTGTTTGAACCTCACTCTAAAGCCAGTTGCTCTTGTTCAAAGGTATGAGTTCAAATGTGAGCCAAGTTCATTGGGATATCACAATAGTATCACATAGATATTTAATCAGGCCCACGGGCAAATACTTAAAACTGTGAGAGAGACAGAATCCAGAGATATTTTTTTGAGTGGTTCCAGGTAGTTGATTTGCATGTTTGATTTGCATGTTTTCCTTCACTTTCTGGAACAATCACCCAGGAATGTCACAGTTTGTTGGAAGTTTGGTGCTTAGGCTGGATTTCTAAATTCCAGTCCTAGAGCTGGATGCCTGAAAATTCCTCACAACAGAACTGTCACTGTGATCACACCCTTTTTGTGGAACTTGATGTCTTCAGTGTTAGAATTTCTTACAGTATTTTAATAGACACTGTGGAAAACATCAGCCAGACAATTCAGAATTTCTTCAATAAATATTACAACAATGATTTACAGTCTGATTTCATTTAAAAAATTTGTTCCAGGGTGCCTTGAATGCTTGTTTCATTCTCCCCCATAAATTCCCAGGGAGGAGATGTTTGGGAATTGGACCCACACACAAAGCACTTCTTATCAAAACAGAAAGTGAATTCTAAAATTTGGTAACACTTCATGCCATGGCCTTTACGCTGATAGCAGGGCGAGGCACAGAATTTAGTCTCTTTCTTCCAAGTACTCTTATTCCAAGCCAGCTGCATTCATTTCTGTTCAAGAAACCCAAACACACAGAAAAAGAAGTCCAGCAATTGTATTTTATGTAGGGAAAACAGAGCAGAGCCAATTGCCAGACTTTTTTTTACAAAATCTTCATTGCTTTGGGAGTTAAATCAGTGTTTCATAAGGGAATTAATTTCTCTTGCACTGTATTAGTTTTCTAAATCTGTTTAAAGCATGCGTAAGGGCATGTTGCAATAATCTCAGGGTTACGAAAACATAGATCACTGTGACAAGGTCTACATAAATAATACCAGGCCTTTGCCCAGGACTGGGTGGGAAGAAGTGACATCATTATAATTGCACAGAATAACAACAGTATGAAGTTCCTACCATCTGGAAAAAGGGAAGCATAACCATGGTCAACTCAGTGTCCACGTGGAGACCAGCGGTGGTCACAGATCAGTGTTGGGATCTGCTGTTACCCATCTTTGTCAGCAGCGCAGACAGTGGGGTTGAGTCTGCTGATGGCTCCAAGCTGTGTGGTCAACAAGCATTAGGGGAGGGATGCCAGCCAGAGGGACTTGGACAGGCTTGGGAGGTGGGCAGTGCCAACTCATGAAGTTTAGCAAGGCCATTTGCAAGGTCCTGAACCTGGGTCAGGGCAGTCCTGACCACCCCTGAACAGAGAATAGATTGAGAGCAGCCCTGAGGAGAAAGATCTGGGGTGTTGGTTGATGAGAAGCCCAAAATGACCCAGCAATGTGTACTCACAGCCCAGAAAGCCAACCACATCTAGGGCTGCAGGTACATGACATCAACCCCATCAAGAGCAGGATGGCCAGCAGATTGAGGGAGGTGATTCTCCCCCTCTGCTCTGCTCTCATGACGCCCCATGTGTCATACTGCACCCAGCTCTGAGGCCCCAGTAGGAGAATGTTAGACATTCCCATTGGAAATAGTCGGGAGGAGTGACATGACGATGGTCAGAAGGCTGGAGCACCTCTGATGACAAGCTGAAAGAGTTGGTTGGGATTCAGAAGAGAAGGCTTTGGGGACACCTTGTAGGAGCCCTCCAGTACCTAAAGGAGGCCTACAAGTGAGCTGGAGAGCAACTCCTTACAAGGGTCTGTAGTGATAGGACAGGGGCTAATGGCTTCAAACTGAAAAGTTTAGATCAGATGTTAGGGATGACTAATACTCTTAAACTAAGATTAGCCTTGTGGCGAGGCTCTTGTTCCAAAGATCCATCTGGTCAGTGTAGAAGAGGCTTCTTCTATAGAGAAATGATTCAGAAAAGGATGCTTAAGTTTAGAAGGCCTGAATTGGCCCCTGAAAAGACCCACTTCTCTACTGGCTTGTTAGGAGAGCATGAGGACAATGGTTTACAACATTAAATCTGTTTATTTATACCTGTGCTTGTGCCTTATGTTAAGATTTCTACACCTGCTTTTCATCATAGGCTTCTGTTCTTTTAACCACACACAAGTTAGATGAACTAGCTTCAGAAGCAGACTGTTCTGTAAGAGGAGAAGACAGACTTAAGAAAGAAAAATACCCCAGTTTTTTCAACAGTGCCTTCTGGTCCTGAAAGGTGTAGTGCATTTAACCTACCCAGTGCTGCCAGAGCAAGGAGAATGTATTGGTGTCATGTGAGACTAAACTGGTGACAAAAAGACACTGCTTAGCCCTTTTACTGGTCCCTGTTGTAGGTTTCTTCTATTGCTATAGTGACCCTACTCAAACATTCCCCATATGTTTTCAAAAGGGAGAGCAGCATAAAATTCTTTATATTTCATTCCTGGTAAGTGTAATTCCATCCTGTTTTCCCTAAGACATGCAAGTGGTAAAACCAAATACAGGTTTAGAAGCCACAAGTTTCAAGGGTGTGTGTTCTGAGGGCTCTAATGAAAAGCATTAGGCAATCTGATAAAATAATTTATATACATTCCCCCTCTAATAGTGTTTTCTCTTTTAACAGGATTAAGCCTTGTTCAACGTTTAAGACCAGATTTCAAACGAAAATATTCATCAATGTTTGATGATAATACTGTGGCTGAATATATCTATCACTGCAATGTACAGTCACCCAGGTGAGTATGAACTTCCCAGTGTATGTTTTGAAGTCTGTTGTTCATTTACTGAGTGCCTGCTACTCCCTCCAATGGCCATGGCAGCAGTGTGCATGCTATTTTTTTTTTATTGTGGCATTTATTATACTGACGGAAAAGGCACTTTTTCTGAATTCCTGATACTGATAAATGTAAAAAATATCCTAATTCTGTGAGTTTGGGCACTGCATTTAATGAAATAATTGTTGGAGAATTTTAATGTGTAAAGAATTTCTTTAAAAACTTTAAAAATAAAGCATTTCATTATTTTTAAGTGCTACCACTTAGTCATACAAAAACATGGGCTTTTTCTGTTGAAAATTATCTGTAAACCTTGGAAACTTACTCTTCTTAATTTAAAAAATCCCAGCCTCATGTACTCTGTGCTACCAAAAGGCACAGATACCCTATATTATATAAAAAGCAGGTCCAATAGCAACTGAAATTGTTTTTACCCTTTTGAATGTCTTGAAGTGGTGAAACAGCTTTCAAGAACATGACAATTCCTTATGGATGGGCAAAAAGGCCAATGCTGCAACGCATTTCACAAATGGATCGAGACATTCCTGTCACAGTGGTCTATGGAGCACGTTCCTGTATAGATGGCAATTCTGGCAGCACTATCCAGTCTCTGAGACCAAATTCTTATGTGAAGACAATAGTAAGTTCGACTTCTAAAGCAGTTGTTTGTTTTTTGTGTGGATTTGTTTAAATCATATCTATGTGGCCAGGTTGGATGGGCCCTGTGCAACCTGGTCTGTGAGGAGGTGTCCCTGCCCATGGAAGGGGGGTTGGAACTAGATGAGCTTTAAGGTCCTTTCCAACCCAAACTATTCCATGGCTCTGTTTTTTCATAGCAGCTGTAGAAATGGTGTCACTTTTGATTTAGAGCCTGGGGTGATAAGTTCTGTTTTCTGTAAGAGAGAGAGAGAAAACAAATGTTACATCCGAGAAAACCCAGACAAAAGTGTTGAGTCCGCAGGCTAAGAACAAAACTTACTGTAGCACTAGAAGCCAAACTAGATCTGTGAGCAAAGTGATTCTATATTTTATTCTACAGTAGGTAGAAGTAGGTGTTGTGGTCACTGTGTTTCAAACCACACCACTCCACTATTGCCATTTATATGTAAGGTAGTGGAGAGGCTCTCATAAACTCTCTTCATCTGTCTATATAGTCCATTTGTTCCTCTGATCAGAGAGTAGTTTTCACCTAGTGCTTAGGTTCTTGTGAGCATCTTTCTTTAAGTCATTAAAAAATTACTTAGTGTTACTACCTAAGTAGTCTTACTACCTAAGACATTTTTGTTTAGTGGTATGATACTTTCATTTAAAATGTGTGTACTTACAACTTGTACAAGTGCACACTGCATTTTTTGTTGTTGATTTCTATAAAAACAAACTAATTTGAAAGTATTCTTCGCACATTTTCACATCAGTCAGCTGTGATAATTGAATATGCATACATGTTAAAATGCTGTGAGGTGATAAAATGTTTGAACATGCCAGCTGTGATGTCTGGAACTATCTGGACAGAAGTGTACAATGTGTAATATTGATAGTATACTATAACAAGTCATCCAAATAAAATTTTATAACTTAATGCAGCTGAATTTAGAGGTGAAACTCAGAGAAAAGACATTGTAATCAACTGTATTCAAGAGCACAGATACATTTAATGAATGCTGACATGCAGACTGGAAGGGTCACTTAACTGCTTAACCAGAGAGAGGGAGTTGTAACAGAAAATCACTGTTTAAAAGTGTACAGTATATTGCTGGGACAAGCTTGTACCATTCAGGGAGATTTTTTCCATTCTAGTTGGGGACTTTAAGAAGGGACTGTTGAAAATTGTATTGTATTCCAGGGTAAAATTTTGCCAAGCCAAAACCAGATTCTAAAAGGTAAGTTGGAGTGGTAAAATTGCAGGTTCGCTCAAAAACCTATAGGAGGGCAGGAGCTCAAATGAGACCTGGATGTGGACTGGGCATGCTTGGTAAAATGAACAGAGATTCTGTGGTTTTGTTAAATGCATTTATGCCTGAGTAATTTTTACTTTGAGTTTCTGGGAGTTTTTAACACAGTAACATAGCTATATTTGTAGGAGATTCAGTTAGAGACTTAAGAGAGGATGTTTTAAGGAGGGGAGGAAAAAAGAATTCTAAATAAAGATTTAGTCTTGAACTGACTGTAAAATAGAAAGAAAACAGGTCAATGCTGTATGCTTTGGTGATGGTTTACTTTGTAGTGTTTTTGCATATTTGAGTGGAGAGTGAAGAGAACCAAGATGCATCTGAAATTTCATATGCAAGGCATATATATCTGCTAAATTTTTTGTGCAGTGACTTGTGCACACTTCAGTGGTGGGGCTTTTTTCAACAAGGTGAACAGTTGAATAAGCAGTAGTTTCACTTCTTTTCCTTTGTAGCAGTTTCTTTACAAGGAAAATAATATTTTGGTATTCCTAACGTTTAGAATCTTTTTTAGCTGTATGATGCCAACTCTTAGGTAATGTATAAAAGCCAGATTCTTCACCTGTCCCAGTATTTATTTGTTTATTGCATTTTAGTGATACTGACATGCTTCTTCACCTTTGTCCTCCAGGCTATCCTCGGTGCAGGTCATTACGTGTACGCCGATCAACCTGAAGACTTCAACCAGAAAGTGAAAGACATCTGTGACTCAGTGGACTGAATGTCCTCTGCTCCTCAGAAAGTCACACCATAGATAGCATTTAATGGCAATACTCTCTAGGAAATCACTAAAGAATGCAGAGCTAATGGAACAGGCTCTGCTTGCACACTGTTTCTTCTAAGAAGCCATTTGCACACTTAAACCACTGAGTGCCTATTTTTGGGGGGAATGAAGAGGTTTGAACCTAACTTTGTACAGCTTTTTTTTTTTTTTTTTTTTAATTGTCCTGTCAGATACAAAATTACATGTAACTTTTGAAACTGGAATTTTCTTCAAAATTTAATTGAACTTTGCACAAGTTGAACTCTCTAAAAATGCAAAATTCTCCAACATGGAGACCTGTATCAATAGAGATACAATGTACAAAATGCAATTTGGTTTCTTTGTGAACTGTCATATTTTTAGCTGATGTTTCATAGCAAGAATATGAAACTGCCTATGTATTTCATTTTTGGAACCCAGAACTCCATATACAATATTTTAAGAGGATTTGTTTTTAATTGGAGTGGTAACAGCTTATGAAACTGATTTTGGGAAGGGGATGGGGCCAAAATAATGAGCAGTGTCTGTCACTGAAATATGTTTGTTAGTTTATAAGAAATTGAGGCTCAATATTAGGAAATCTATCTTCTGTTGGATTTTATTTCCATTTATCTCAAAGCATCCTTTTCCATCTGTGCAACTTTTACTGAAGACTCAGTTTGCAAGAGTCAATGATGTCACCAGCACTCAGGCTTCCATAAATATTTTGATGTGTAGATTTCTGTGATTTGAAATACAGAAGATAGCTGTTAGTTACTCCACCTATTTTTAACATTTACTGCAAGATTTGTTACTAGTCTAAATCTAACAATTGTGGATAAGTTGATAAGATTTTGATTAGGGCTGGGAGATATCCACCTGTATAGTGAGCATATTTCTCATTTTCTTTCATTAGAAAGCCTAGCCCATATTTTAGTGATTTTGAGCTGAAGGAGAGGCAGAGGCAGAGTATTGATGTTCTCTAATTGGGAACTACAACAGCTTAATGTATTTTATTTAACATTCAGCCTCCTTATAGGAAGGATTATTATTGGAATGAGCAATACCACTGTAATGATTTGCAATTACATGTTTTGGAGATTCTTTATATATTTTAATTGAGTATTTCAATATCAGAGATAGTCCAGTCTCTGCTACTTTTTAAATTATAGTTTGATGTTAGTACTTCACATGCCTAGTAAATTATGTTAAGAAAAATACTTTGTCACTTTAAAGCCAAATAATGTGGTGGTTTGTTTTTTAACAAGTTTACATACAACTATGGATCTGGTTTTGAATATTCAATTGACTACTGAAGAGTTCTTGATACTTTTATACAAGGAAAATTTGAAATAATGATAGCACCATCTTAAAGCTTGAACTATGTGCATTTTTTTTTCTCAAATTAAGGAATTGTTACACAAATTTATGATGTGGAAGGCAAAGGTACCTAAAATATTCAGAAGGTAATGTGATTGTGTTTCCCAGCAGAACATAATCTCTCTTACTGAAGGAGATATTTACCTATATGGTGCTATGTAAACATCAAACAGTTTTTGTGACTGCCTTGACTGGTAGCACTTCATATCTAGCAAGATAAATATTTTAATTAAAAATAAGTATTGCATTAAATTACTTTTTTAATTAGCAGATGCCAGAACTGTAAGACAAAATTTTGGGTAATTTGGTAAAATCTTGAGTTGAAGATGGAAAATCAGAATTATCAATTCCATTTTTTAATATAAGCTATAAATTATCAGTCATGCCACCATTTAGGTGGATGCCTTCAGCATGTTGGTTATTTTTCACCCTTTTCAGTGTCTTATTTTGTATTTATCAACTTAAACAGCTGCTTTAGTTGTGCATAAAAACCTCATGCAAAAATAAACTTTTGAGTCTCCTCCAAATAATGAAAGGTGAAACAAATTATTGGTATTTTCAGATAGCACTTACTGATGGGAATTGTAGATTCCACATCAAAAGTTGGAAGTAGGGATAAAAATTGCACACTGGATGTGAATATTGTTTTAAATATCCCCTGCTTTTTCAGCTTATTGTACTAATAAGACTTACTGCTTATGTTTTGCACAATAAAAACAATTCTGAAATGTTACATTTGATTAATGTTAAGACATTATATTAGGGTTTTTTTTAATTATGTGCAATTAAGACCTGGAAATCAAGAGTTATTAGTAAGTTGAGGTAAATGAGGTAAAATACATTAAAAATACAGTAATACTTATTTTCAAATAAGTAACCTCTGTTCTTAGGTTTCCTTGTATTTAACAGAAGCTGGTGAGTGTTTGTCAACAAGTAGCTGCAAGATGAGAATGTTGATTGTATGTATAGGGAAAAGGATTCTGTAGAATCTTCCAGGCAGTATTAGATGCTGCTGTGAAGGTCAAGGTGGAATTCTGAATGTCCTACTGTGTGCAACATAACCTGATCAAATGACTTTAATAAATGGCATAGAAAAGACTTGGCTGGAAGAGACTTGGGAGCTAGACCTTTTGTGAGCAATTTCTGCCTGGAAATAATCTCTGATTCACCAGAAGTTCTGTTTTTGTGCAATGACCACTTGCTTAAATGTACTGTGGTGAGCACTGAATGCTGATGATGCTATTTTTTATTATAGCACTATAAAATAAGACAAGAATCACAGGCATAAAGGCACCCAAAGATCTATCCCATTCTAACATCAAAATGAAGACAGCTGTGTCTAGAGTGTAACAAAAAGGATCCAAAATATTAATAAAAATCCAAGATAAACTGCCTAAATCTCCAGGACACACTCTTCCTGAGGTTGTTGTGATAAAATTTATTTAAAGTAACTTAGTAATATTTTGTTTGCCATGGCTGAGTTCATCTTGTTACTTATTGAACCCTGCCAGATTAGATTTTAGTTCTGAAAAACTGATTTTCAGAGAATTTGTTGATAAGCCTCTATAATAAAATATTTGCAACCATCACAAGGAAGTCCCTGTTTGTATCTGATTGTGAAATGGAAATGGAAAATGTGAACTCATATGTGTTGGTCTTGGAAAAATGGGTTCCAAACAAGAGACACATCATAGTCTGGTTTCACTTGGATTAAACCAATGCTGGCCTTTTTAAGAGTTATCTTTTTAAGGTTGCTGCAACAGTTTGTGCTGAACTGATGTGCCAGTCTCTGTCTGAAATCTTTCTGTGGTCACTGTGCTTCCTCAATTTCCCAGCCCTTCCAGATCACAGTTATTCAGCTTTTCCAGTGGGATGAAAATAAGATTAAATGCAATAAAAGCATCTGGAATTAATGTGTGGGTGGGCATTTTTGCTAGCATTCATTCATTCTGTGAGCCTGCAAAATCCTAAGGCTCACAGTCAATTGCTTTTAAATGGGTAATTTCTTGGGGCTCCATGGCATATCTGTTATTTGGTTGGGTTCTTTTGGCCAGTTGGCACTCAACCCATCCTGCAGTCTTTGAGCAGCACAGCCATGCTGCCTTGAAGCCTTCATCGAGGGATTTATGTTTTGTTGGAGACACAGGTGAAACTTGTGAAAGGATGAGGCACTACAGGGAACTGAAGAGACACATTTTAGTGGGACTGGGCAGGACACAGGTGTGTGCAGCAGCTGCCTTCTGGTGTTAGTGGCAGCAGATGGAAAGGGATGGAGGCTTCAGGTTTTCAGGCAAGGCGGGTGCTGGACAGACCAGTGTGGAGAGCAGAGGCACATGGCTGGAATGACAGCCTGCAGCACAAGGAACAGAGCTAGAAGAGAGTGAGACAGTTGGAAACAGATACTCAGCTGAAGAGCTTTGGGTGGGAACATTCAAGAGCTGGTCAGCTCTGGAGGAGGATAAGGGAAATGGTGAGGGAAAGGTTTGGGGAGTCTCATGTGCAAGTAATGCAGCTTACCAAGGTAAGGAGGACACCAGCACCAGCTGGAGGGAAATGTGGTTGGAGAGTTTGGATCTACACTATATGGGGCACTTCAAAGTTTTGGTATCTCTCCTTTGACTAAAGCTTGTCCTTGGAATGTAAGTGCTTTTTCCCAAGCTGGACACCATTCCCTCAGACTGGTACTTAGACAGAAACCTTAAAGAATTAGCTCTCATGCAGCACTCAGAAATCATGAGAAACTGTATTTCACAAATCAGAAGCGAGATGATGGCCAAGCATATGATAGGGGGTCACTGGACTCCTAAAGTCAAATGAAAAATCAAGATGTGCAACAAGACTTGTCACTAAAGATCATAAATTCAACTTTTTCAAGAGGAGTGGCTCTGTTCCAGTTCTCATTGCCTTTGATCACAGGGATATCCTACTTTAAGGTTTGGATGTGGGTAGTAGAATGTAGAAGTATGAAATATGGAAATATTTGCCACATATACTTTAAAAATAAGAAACAAGTAGCAGGAATGTACTGAAGACATTTTTAGGTATGTACATAATTTGCATTAGTAATTAGCAGCAAGTTGAAAGTGATGACAACACTGCAAGTTAGGTGTTTGCTTGCATTTTATGCTTCACTTGCAGAGAAAAGCTAGCAAACTGAAACTGTTAGTTTTGGGAAGCAAGGCAGGACTGTAAAATGGAGTGTGACCCCAAATGCATGCTAAGGAGTAGATGTGCTTTGAAAATGAGCTACTGCAAAAGCAGGATCTCAATATATTTACAGGTCTATTTCTGCACTCTCGAATTCACCTTCTTGATGTGTAAATGACTGGAGCTGTGAATGGTGCAAGGTGCGGCTATCACTTCCTTTGTAGCATTGTGATATTTAAATGCATGCTGATACCCACCTGCCTTTCTGCTTTGACTTTATTTAGGGATTCTCACATTCACTCGGAGCTCAAACCTAAAATGGAGTCTGAACAGCTCAGTCTATGTAAATCCCTGATCTAGAGGCCCCCTCTGAAGAGGAGATTATTACTCATATCTACCCAAGGTTCATATTCTTCTTGGTGCCTGCTGGACACTCAGCCCATGTTCAGTCGTGTGCCATGGCCAGTTCTGCCTCATGAGCACCCCCAGTAGATGCTTTGATAAGTACAGAGTTAAGGAAAATACCCTGCAGACAGTGGAAGGCAGATTCTGGTAGTGGGTCATGCATGGGGGAAGAAAGACCAGCACATTCCTCAGAGTGGTTAGGTGGTGAGCCCCATCCAGCACTTGACCCTGGTTTGTTTCCTGGTTTGCAGGACCTGAGCAGCATGCTGCTGTCAGATTTGATTGCTGCACACTCCCAGCTCCCAATTTATTTCCCCTGTGTCCAGTTCTCTGAGCTGCAGGATGAAGCCTTTGATTCTGTTGGGCATCTTAAACACCTCTGTCCAAGCATTCCACCAGCAGTGAGCCTGCTCACAGCTGAAGCCTCTGTGGCTGTTTCCTCAAAGGAACTTGGCAGAGGAATAGTGGGTGCAGGTAAGGCACAGAGAAAAGTGAGAAGCTGGCTCATCCCCTGGCACTGACTTCTTCCTTTCAGCCCCTCCCTGTGCTCAACAAGAGGCTTGGCCATGCAGAAGGTTCCTCAGTTAGGAACACATCTTCCTGGCCAAAAGTTGTAGAATCACAGAATGGGTTGGGTCATAATAAACTTCTAAGATTACCTAGTTCCAGCCCTGAAAGCTGCATCCAGCCTTAATTACCTTCATGGAGATGTCCCATGCCTCAGCCCCCATGCCAATGGGTAGCTCTTCTGCACAGGCAGGAATGGGCTGCACTGGGACTTCGTGCCTTACCCCAAAGCATCTTCTAGGCAGTGTGATGCCTGCCATAGCTCCTGACAGCAAAGCCTGCCTGAGTACATTAGTTAGAGTCATGCTTTGTTCACAGAAATTCAGGTGTGTCACTGGAGCGTTTGTCATCAAAATGATGCATAAACTATTTTGAAGGTATTTTGAATACAGTCAGATTTCAACAGCAGTTTGGGGGACAGCAGCTGCTAAGCACATAGTAGTGTTTGCCTGTTGTAGACTGACTATAGATTTGTTTTATGAGGGTTCTAAAAATAGTTTTTGCTAAAATGATGGAGGTTTAGTAAGAAAATGAATGTATTTATTTTAATCCCAGCAATGTCTGGAAACAGATGAAAATGCAGCCAGGTGAATGAATCTAACCTCTCATTAAGTCACATCTTTAATTAATAGGCAAATTATTACAACAATATTTCCCCCAGCTCCTTCAGTGCAAGCCAGCTCCCAGCTGGGGCTGCACACCCCTGCCACCCCAGTATCTCCATGCCTGCACTGTTGGCCTCGTGGAGCAAGGAGGGAGGGGGAGGCTGTCTCCTCCTTTCCCCCCTTGGTTGGGAAGCTGAGGCTCTCTTCTCCTTTGCTCCATCAATTCTCCGCAGACCCCACTAGAGGGGACACGGCACTCCCAAACCGCCCCGGCGCTTCCTCCGGGCTCCGGCTTCTGCACGGCGCTGCCTTTAAAGAAAGAGCTGCACTGCAATTTCTGCTTCCACGCTTGATAGATTGATACCTAAAGGCACGGGGCAGGGCTGAAAGAGGGATTCCAGCCTTTTGATTCTCCCCTGTCATGTGGGAAATGGCAGGCTGTGGAAGGGGTGAGTGTGGTGCCCTCCCATTAAAGCAGATCCATGTAGTACTGCGTCTTTGTTATATTTATCCTAATGCCTTTACCAAGGCAGAAATGAAATCCACACAGAAAGACTAGACATCGGAAAGAGGCGGGGGAGCACAAATGAACCTCCTCTATTATTACAGACCAGCCCCAAAATGAGAATAAATGGTGATAAGAGGAAAAAATAACTGCGACAGAATTATTAAATAAGGGCCAACTTTTAAAGTGGCTCCAGTCTGGCTTCTAATTTTGTTCCTGTAATTTGATTGTGGGTTTAAATGGGACTGCTTAGATATTAGCTACTTGATCTGCAAGCAGCAGCAGGTGAGCAGCGCAGAGAACGCGCGGAGCTGGGCGGGTGCGGAGGGGACGGAGGGCAGGGAGAAGTTCCCCCCTGCCAGCGATCCCATCACGGACAGACCCGTGGCGAGACCCCCAGACACGGCCCGAGTGGGACACGGGGCACGCACCCCGCAGGAACCCCCCGGTCTGTGCCAGCCTCGCCTCTGGCTCCGGGAATGCAGCAGCAGCCCCTGGCTGGCCGTGCCCCGGGAAAAGCGGGACAGCTTTGCCGCTGCTTGGCCACGACTGCGCTGACAGGGCTGTGGGTGTGCACTCACAGCTGGGACAGAACGCAGCTGGGAGGAAGCGGTGCTGTGGAAAACCAGGGCAGAATTCACTGCCAAGATAAAGTATTGACCCTTCAGCGAAGCCTTTCGGGGCTGTAGCTGGCACCAGCACAAGGGCACCTCCAGCCTCCAATGCAGCCTGCTGCCGCTGCATGTCACTGTTAGGACAGCGACCCAGACTGAGCTCTGTGCGGCTCTGGTGGGGACAGACCCCGCTATCCCCCGGCTGCCACCACCCTGCGGAGAGGGAGATGGAGATGGAGATTCCCATCCTGCGAGAATCCAACACCCAGCTCCTGTTGCCCCATGGCGAAAGCAGTAAAAAAGCTGAGCTTGCCCTGCAAAAATAGCATGTCCCCAAAGTGACAGAAATGACTTATATTTTCATTACATGTTTCATTAAAAGAGTGAGGCTTTTTCTGAGATAGTCACCAAAGTAGAACCTGGTGTGGATAACTGGGGCACAGGAGTAGGAAGTGCCCTTCCTTCTGGTCATTCCCAGTCAGCCCAGTTCCTCAATGGGGCAAATGGGGTGTACCAGCTCCTGCTGAAGGGAGGGATGGTTCATGAGATTTTAATGGCAGGGTTGGTGACTGTGGGAGTTGGGACAAGGTGAGATTCCTTCCATCAGCTCCCCTACTCAGTGATCAGCTATCCCATAGCAGGGAGCAGGACTTGGCCCTACTACAGCAGGATCATGGGGCTGGCTGGGATGCCGAGGGGTGCTGGGGCAAACCTGTGAGGCTGAAAATCCACCCCATGGTTTAGAGAATTTATGGCCATGGTGAAGCCCTTATGGGCATTGTGCTACTGGGCACCCACCTTCCCAGACTGGGTGCTGATGGTGCAAGGAGAGGGGACACCTTGGTCCATGCCATTCTCCTCGTCTGTATTCCTGTTTCCAGCTGGAGATGGGATTAAGGTGACAGACTGGATGAGGGATGATCATGTGTCTGCCTCAAAAGCACCTACTACAGAAACAGGGCACAATTCATAGCTCAAGGGGAAAATGTTCCAGGCATCAGTCATCAGGGGACATGGCTATAAGTAAAGCAGAGGCTTTTCCCCTCATGGGCCTCAGCCCCATGTGCTTCTGGACATGTAACAACACTCTCTGGAGATATGTGCTGAGAGGGGAAGGAAAAATACCTGCAGCAATGTCACCTCGGTTGGATAGGCGATACAGAAGGAGAGGTGACATTGCTGCAGCCAGGAGTGCACTTATGACACAGGCTCACAGTGGCCAGCAGTGTCACCATATGTGAAGCCATGTTTGATCTACCCATTGCCAATATTCATTACCATGTGTGCCAGCTGCAGCTAGACAAAAGCATTATAGTGTCCCAGTGGCATTCAAGGAGATTAAATGGGAGATGTCCATGGCACCCTGTAACTCCTTGGACCAGCCATCTCAGCACTTGTCAGATCACCTCCCCATCCTGCTGCAATCTGTTCTCCATGGTCTTTTACCACTGAACCCAAGTGCTTGACCCAGACCCTGTGGCCATGTCACATCTCCCTGTTGCTCCTGAGGGACTCAATGTTGGGACAGAAACAGTTTAGCAGTCCAGCACTTCCTGCAATACTGAATTTCACAGAGCACCTTTCTGATTGAAATCCTCTAAAATGCTCAGCTGCTTGGCAGATCCCCCCAGCACACTTGCACAGGCTGTTTGTCTCAACAGGATATTAAAAAGAAGAGGTTATAAAAGCAAGGCGTGATACAAGGCAAGGCTTAGCTCGCAGCACCAATATTTACATCCTCTCTGCAGCTCATGTTCAGCAAGCAGGAAACATCTGCAGCCCTCATTGCCCACTCCTCATGCTCTCCTGGACTGCCACACTCCCCCTGGGGTCTCTGGTGCTATGATGGCAGTCGAGTACACTGGTCCCATTGGTTGTTTTCTCATGGGGGACCAGGATGCCTGTTCCAGCTCTGGCTGGGGCAGCCAGCCCTGCCTACATTGTGTTGCCTGCCTCTGGTCCTTCCTGCAGCGTGGATTGTAATAATGGGTGGCTTCTCCTTGGCACAGACACCTTGCTTAAACAGTGTTGTTTATCTTCAACCTCATCTGCCTTTGCTCTTGGCTGGATCTCCTGGTGGTACCCTGGACCCAGCTCACCATGCCAGAGACTGTCAGTGGCCTCCAGGTCTGAACCTGCTGTGGCAAATCCCCATTACTGGCCAAGTTGTGTTTACCCAATTTCCCAAAACTCCTCAAGAAAATTCCCCTTTGCTATTTGGTCCCCATCAGCTCCATATCTGGTTAGTCATTCAGGGCAAATGGTGTTTCCCATGACATTACCAGGGATCACATCCTGCTGGGCCATGGGTACATGGTACTGGGCCATGGCCAGCTAGGACAGGGTGCAGATGGTGAAGCAGTGAGCAGTCACACACAGCTACCCACTGTGACATAAAATGGCATCTCTCAATTTTAACATCATAACAGCAGGCCACATTTTCTCAATGTGTGCAGAGACAAGTTAAGATAGCTTCCTATCCAACTCCAGATCCCAGTGAACAGGACCACATGCAAAAGAGATTTCTCTCTGTAATGGCTGCCTGGTCTCATAATTGTTTGTTCCTCTTTGCTCCTAGCCCCCAGTCATTTTCCTCTTTCTTCCTCCCTTCTGGTTTTACAGTCACTGGATAGACAGGCTCACAAGGTATTTTTAGATTTCTAAATTACTTTTCAGATCTATTCTAAATTTATCTCCCAATAATCTGAAATCTTGACATCGCAGGAGTGAGAATCAAGTCTGAAAAAGGTCTGTCTTACTGGGCTGGACCCTTTTTCTGTGGCATTCACTTGGTCTTCTTTCTTCTCATCGAAATGGGGGCTCAGAGGAGCCCACGGACAAGGGGGAATGGAGGCAGCACCCCAAGGTCACCCTTTACCTGGGTGCAAAGCAGGGAGACAGGTGCTTAGCTGGGTTTGCAGCTGCAGTGCATTGAACTTCCATGGTTTTTGTACCTGCAGAGCTTCCTGATGGGGAAACAATGTTTTTTTAAAATTAACCAGAAAAACAGGTGTTCTTGAAAAAGGTGATGCTGCAAGCCCAAGGCACAGCTAGGAAGAGGAGGCAGGAGTCCTGCTGCGCGATTGCTGCGGGTTGCTCTTATGCAGAGCTACAAATAGGAAAACTTTAAAATATTCCTTCGGGGCTGGGCACCCTTTGAGCCGCTGCCAGCTCCTCCCTGCAGTGCCTGAAGGATAAAGCTTTTGTCCTCACTTCTAAATGTTCCACACCCTGCGAACAACTGACCCCCAAACCCTCAATAATTGCCCTTTGCACAAACCACGTGCAAATGATTTTATCTCATGGCTTCAGATGGATGAAACCCCTGGCTGTCGGTGCAAGGCTGATTCCCGACATCCCGAGCCAAGAAGCTACAAGGGCTAAATGCTCTTAAAAATAAACTATTTCCTCCTCCGTCGTTCCCGACAGCCAGTTCCTAGGCAAACCAGCAGCAGAAGGATGCTCCGGGCTGGGGGAAGGGGAGGGAAGGAGAAAAGGAGGGAAGGAGTTAACCTTCTTCCCGTGGTAAAGCACCGAGGCTGCTTGCCAGTTTTCGGAAAAGCTGCAAGTCATTCTGCCAGGACGAGGAGGAGGTTTTGAAGTCTCTGGGATGTTCTCAGGAAAGTGCCGCAGTACGAGCCCAGCTGAGCTGGCATGACAGGCAGGGAGGGGACCTACCCGAGACGGGAAGCGCGGAAAGAAACCCCAGGCAGGAGCATCCTGGCAGGATGCAAAAATGCTGCTGTCTTCAGGTTTCCTTCCTAACCTTTCCCTCTCCTTTGGCCCTCATCCTTCACCAGTCCCAGACCAGTGTTCCAGACACCTCCATGCAGAGAAGTAATTTGGGGAGTGAGACGGTGCTGCAAGCCCAAGGCAGGAGTAGGAGCAGCCACCGCCACCCTGGATCACTGGAAAATAGTGGATATCCTCTGACTGGAGAAGAGGTCTGCCAGGGCTTCACCTGTCCTGCCTGGCCTCTTCCTCTTTCCCCCTAACCCTAAAGATCCCCTTAGCCCTAAAGATACCCCAGGCATTCCCACACTTTTTTCCAAGAGAAGTGTGCTGGAGTTGATGGAATATAAGAGGACATCTTGCTATCAATACTCATTTCCTGGCAGGAAAAAATGTTTTCTGGAAAAAATAATAGTTTGTGGTGCATTATATTCAGACAGAAAATAAGTAGCCCCCCAAGGTAAAATGTAATCAGCAAAATACAGGGGGTCCCCTTAGGCACATCTCGATGGTGTCTGAGCACAGTGGCTGCATGGAGTATGTGGTGAATGCCCAGAAAGGTGAAGATAGATTAGGCAGAAGAAAATAAACCTCTACTGAGTGGCGCCACTTTGGAGACCAAATTAGCAGGTTTGGGAAGCAGAGGCAGCAGGGTGGAGCAGCAATGCAAGGCCACTGAACTGCAGAATTCCTCTTTTGGGGAAAAAAATCCCCCTCACATATGGATCCCACCTTGATTTTGTTGCTTGGCAGCATAAAACCCATTCGATTAAAGGCATGTAAAACCACCAGTGTAATTTCCTGGCTTATATTTTTACGTTTAGAGCATATTATATCCAGCACAACCCAGTCTTTTGAGGGAAGCTTTGGTCAATTAAGATTAGCTGTCATTCTGCATTTATTACCATCATTTATGAACTCTTCTCTTTGCCAACAGGCAGAAGGAGAAGATGGTGCACAAAATAAATAAATAATTGAGGGAGAAGCTCATCAGGGCCCTGATTTCTATCCCCCTGTCATTGCTGGCAAAGCTCTGTTCTATGAGTCAGCTCTGGCGGGCTCTGGAAAACCATCTCCGTTTCAGCGCTGCTGTTAACCCGCACATGGATCCTCCTGATGGCACCAGGGGTGAGTCAGGGGGGCACGAGCAAAGGCTGCCTGCCAGCTGGGGTGCCACTGCCCCTAACCTAAAGAGAAAAAGGCACTGAGCCTCTGCTGCACTGGGCATTGCTGGAGGGAGGGAACCCCAAGATACCCAGCAAACAGGGATGGTGGCACTTCTCAGCCCCAGACTGCATAGGGGCTGCTCCAAAAAAGGGCCAAATTGATAGAAAACATGGCAATATTTCAGATATGTCTACCTAAATGGGCAGTCCTAAAGGCTCTGTACTCGTGGGAATGAGTCAAAACCTACTTTGTCTATTTACACCTTTAGTCCCTGCCTTGCTTGTGCAATTGCATAATAACAGTATGACCTTGAGAGAGAAAAATGAGCAGCTCCAGGATGCTGGTTCAGATGATGAGAGCTTGTGTAACACTGTATTTCTGGCAGGCTGTCACTCCAAAAATGTATATCCCTAATCAAAGGTAGATTTTTTAAAAAATACTTTTCCCCTCTGCTACCACAACACTATTTTCAAGGCACAAGTTGTTAGCAGTACATTGTTGGCCGAGGGGTTAAATCCTCACGAATTTTACATTGTGTGATGTGCACCTATCATTTCTGCATACATCTAGAGTGAAGATGGAATAGCTCATTACTCATCAGTGACAAATAAAAAGTACCATGAATCAAACTAATGGTCATGGAGGAAAAAGGAAGATGATTGGGTTCCCATTGTTCAATGGCTTTCTTATCTTTCAGGAGCACCAAGGAGCAAACAAGCCCCTGACTTTTGTAGAGCGCCTTCCCCCTGTGAGAGGAAGTAACCCATGCACTAAACCACAAGTCCTCTGCACAGTTAATAATTAGAGAATCTGCTGAAAGCAAAAGAAAACAAACATTGATTAATATAGTACCTAGAGGGAAGATTAGGGACAGGTTATGATTCTTGGACAATGGGTCTTGCAAAGCTCACAGAGGCAGTGCGGGTCAGGGTGAAGATGCAAAGGTTCATTATCAGCCCACCTTATCTGGTAACCCCCTACATGGGCTGGGCAAGGCTCCTCACTGCCTGTTTGTAAAGGGCTGCTGCAGCCCACCTGGGCACAGCGTCCTTAAAGAACAAATAAAGTATGGGCAAAAAGGTAAAAGGAGCCCAGCCTGGAGGCCACAGGGCAAAGATCGCTTGGTACCCTGCACCTGGTTGGGGCAAACCTCACTGCCAATACAGGCTTGAACAAAGATGATGCTGAGGAGAACTTGGTGGTGCTAGTGGATGAAAAGCTGGACATGACCCAACATGTGTTCCAAAGCCCAGAAAACCAACTACATCATGGGCTGCATCAAAAGCAGCATGATCAGCAGGTTGAAGAGGTGATTCTTCCCTTTACTCCACTCTGGTGAGACCCCACCTGGAGTGCTGCATACAACTCTGGGGTCTTCAGCCCAGGAAGGACATGAACGTGCTGGAGTGAGTCCAGAGGAAGCCATGCAGGTGATGGTCTGGAGCACCTCTCCTATGGAGAGAGCTGGGATTGCTCAGCCTGAAGAAGAGAAGGCTGTGAGGACACCTTCCACTGTTGCAGTACCTAAAATGAACTTACATGAGAGATAGATAGGGGCTTTTTATAAGGGTCTGTAGTGATAGCACAAGGTGGAGTGGCTTTTATTTAGAAGAGGGTTGGTTTACATAAGATATAAAGAAGAATTTTTTTACAGTGAGGGTGGTAAAATGCTGAAACAGGTTACCCAGAGGGGTTGTGTATGCCCCATCCCTGGAAAGATTGAAGATCAGGCTGGAAGGAGCTCTGAGCAGAATGATCTAATTGAAGATGTCCCGGCTCATTGCAGAGGCCTTGGACTAGATGATCTCTAAAAGTCCCTTCCAATTCAAACAATTCTATGATTGCTGTGGTTCAATTCCAGCCCTGCACACCCTTTTTCCTTGGGAGTGAGGATACCATAGATCTCTTCCAAAGGGATGTGAAGGCCATGGGACAACTCCCATGAGGTCACATCCCTCCCTTGTTCCTGGACACGAATCAGTGTTCTATCAGACCATCTTCAAATCCACATATGGTCACCACATTGTTTCTCACCTCTCTTAATTTTGAGGCACACTCCCCACAAGGGTGGGGCCACAACCTCCATCTCCCCACAGCAACATTAATGTCTAAGAACTTAATATTCCTCTGCAGCATTATCTTTCCATGTCCTTCCCTTCCAGCACTGAAGTCTTTCAAGCAGCTGGTAACAGCACAAAGTAACTTGGAACCACACTGACTCTGCTCTGAATCCTTTTGTGCAGTATCAACTCTTTGGGGTCACATTCTTTGGGGAAGCTGTGGAAATTCAGTCCATTTGAACCCTGTGTGCTGCCTGGGGCCCCATCCTGCTCTGTCACCTACAAAACACAGGTCCCTTCTCTGCTGAGCCACTGAGGGGGCCATGGGGCAGGTGATGCTCAGAATCTGCTACAAGACCTCAGCTACCTCCTGTATTTCCCCAGCTTTTGGGTGCTTCTATGTTGCTTTTGGGTGGAGGTACGCAATATTCTCAAAACAAACTCCCCTCTACCATTTTTCCCTCCAGAAACACCTTCTACTTTTTCTTCCCACCCTCCCAGAAGAACCTTGGCCACACTGAGAAGCTCCACCAGGAGCAGTTTCTGTGAGCTACTCCTTGATTTCCTCCTGAAGCTCCTCAGCTCTGGATGGCTCAAGGAAACATTTTGCTTGTGATGCTGGGAAAATTCAAACCAACCAGGTGTATTGTGCATGATGGGGATGCTACTGAGAATGATTATGTATTTTGGCACTCAGAGAAGGTGGTAAGTGACTGGTGCTGATGCAGCGGGTCCCTGGCACAGTTACAGCACTTACTCTTTTGAGTAGAGGTGGATTTTCAAATAATTTGCAAATAAATTGGAAAATCTTCCTGAGTTACAAGCACTTTGGAAAATACATCCTTTGACAAATTTAGCAGCAGTCTTCAGACTTGTGCCTTCTCATGCATGCAGCAGAGGAAATGTGTAGTTGTTTCTCCAGCCTTCCCTTAGGGGCAAAGTGCTTCACATGTGTTGCTTCCATGGGCTCTCAAAGAAAGTCCATCTCCTGCCTTTGAGCAGTGAAACTTTGTCACTCTTTGGGAAAGGAAAAGTCTGTCCCAGGGGTTGTCCCATTTCATAGGAGATGGAGCTCTTTTCTGAGACAATGGAGCTGATGAGTTAGCAGAATTCATACATCCCTTTAGAGAAAAGGAAGGTGGAATTAGGTATCTGCTGATAAATGGGGAAGTTTGCTGGGGCAGGAATGGTCTTAGTGCAGCTGAAAACACTGGGAGCTGACACATTTTGGCAAAGCACAAGGGCTGTGGGATATGTGGAGAGGATGTGGACAGGACAATGAGGGGCATGTGAGGGGCATAAGCTGCAGAGGCAGCAGGGAGGTCTGCAGGGTGTGCAGCTACCTGCTTCAGCAGCTCTGCTTCACAGAAGCAGCCTTGTTCTTCTGCATCCCTGCAGAAAAGCCAGAACTTACAAATGAGCATGCTCGTGAAAACCCAGATATGGAAATAGAGCTGGTATTATCCAGATTTAAGTCATTACATTTCCTGAATGTAAAAGTATTCCCTCTGCAATTCGCCACTGTACCAGTGGAAGCTCCTCAAACAGATACATACACAGTAGCATAAATACATACATGGATGCATGATGAAAAAAAATCCAAATCATGCATTCTGATGTCCTCCCTTCCACAGCCCTTGTCATTGCAGTGTGTAGAGGTGCAAATTTGGAATAAAACATCTAAAAATTTGGAAAGTCGGGGTTGAGGCATCCCCAAATCCATGACTCTGCCCAATGTTAGCGTCAGAAAAAATAGGAGAGGATTCATTAGACTGTATTTTAGAAGACAGGTTTGTCTAGTGCTGGAATGAAAACTTAATTGAACTGTCATAGTTGTGCAATTATTTCACAGTGTCACTAAGGGGAAGGTCTCAGTCATTAAGGTTTGTCTCAGCCTAACAAATATACAACTCCTTATTTTGAATAAGTTTGGGTTTTCTCTTGAATTTAACAATTGTTTGTGGATTCACAATGTTTTGTTTCAGCAGAATCAAAATTTGTCAGTGATGCACTTTTTCCTAGAAATGGCTGCTCTAACTTACACCTGCCAGCGCCCCAGGATTTCGGTTTTCTCTGCAGAGAACAGAAACAAGGAAGCCTAAAGTGAGTTTAGGGAGTTTGAAGGTTATATACAGTGATTAAGGTTATATACAGTGTTTTCACACCCTTTAAGGTTTATTGTAAATTCCTTCACATACAGGGACATCAACTGGCTATGAAGCAGCTCCAAAGTCCTTGCTCTTCACACTCTCACTCATGGCTCCCACTCCACCCTCCAGCTGCACATTCCTTTAATGTAGCAGCCACACAGCCTCTTTTGGTGGCCTATCCCATCTGGGATTGTGACAGCAGTTCCTGAGGCTACTCCCAGGCAGGGAGGTGGGTGGCATGGGGCTGGAGCAAGGAGACAGGACCCCCTGCTCCCTCTCTTTGATTCTTGGAGCTGACCTCCTGAGAAGGCAAAGTGCTGACCACAGATCTTCTCCTCCTCCTCCACTCGCTCTCCAACAGTAATGCACATGTGCTTTGTCCATAAATATATTATTTTGTGTTCCTGCCAGCCCAGACTAATAGGGCTAATGTTTCCTGAGGAGCAGCCCAAAGCTACATTAGCCGCAGATGTTTGATTGATTTAAAACAAAGAGCCTGACCGCCAAACTGCTCCATATGGTTTCTCTTCCTGTCACTTTGCCTGCAGGGTTATCTCTGAAATGCAATTAAGGTGCTTAAAAGTACATTTTCAGGAAGATGCAGAATTGATGAGGGTGGGTTTGCCGATGGGTGCCTCCAAATTGTTAGAGCAAGAGCAAGGAAAGTCATTCCCTACCCTTAGCAGCTGCACACATGGTTTTTCCACTTAAGTGAGGACCTTAGGAGGGCAGGCCAAAAAATGCCCCCATTGTAAAGACTTTGCCGTAGGTGTACTTTGCCAGTACTCATGTCTCTTGATATTCTGCTCATTTATTATTGAAGTCAAACATTTCTCTAATTAGATATTTACTTGTGAACTTAAGTGCTGCAGGGATTTCATTCGACCTCAGCTCTCCTTCACTCACTCCCACTGCCAGGGCACTGGAGATGAAACCCCTTGCCTGTGCAACTCAGGCAGCTGGGCTGGAGACCCAGTGATGCTGCAGAGGACAAGCCAAGCTCTGCTTGTCATTTGCTGTGAGCAGGGTGCCAGCCCTGCCTGTTCTCTGACACTGCCTGGGGACACTCACCCAGCCACTGCAGACCCAGCCCGCCAAGCCTGGCTGCTGAAACCATCCCCCAGCTCCCTGTAGGGCTGAGACCCCTGCCCCATCCTGCTCCTACCAGGACCCAGCCTCGTACACCCTGAGGTGGCTGAGGAGAGTGAAGGAAATTCACGGCTTTTTTGGTTTTAATTCACAGAGTAGATGTTTATAGCTGAAGGAAGTGTGCTTCTGCATGCCAATCCTCTGTCTTCCCCTCAGTTCAGCTGACAGAGAGGAAGGCAACAGCCCTTTACACCATATTTTTTAAAAATTGAAATGCTTTGGTTTCTGAAAACAGACTTTTTAAATCCTTTCCCATGAAATTTCCGAAATAGGCTCCTGGTATCTGGCACCTTAATCCATGTCTTGGTGTGTAAGGAAAGGAGAGTGTGGTAAGTCACCTGCAGTGACCTAAGCCAGGTCCCCTCTCTGGACCACAGACAAAAAATGCCAATGGATTTGAGAAGGGAATCCCAAGCCATGGTGCAGGATTAATATTGTATTATGGACAACAGAAATAATTATGTTGCAACAGGTCTGAAGATTCATGGCAACAGTACATGCTGTAAATATACAGCACTGCAGGATAATTATCTGGTGCTCAATTCTCTTCAAACTAGACCTCTGTTAACCTTGTCCTTACCTCTCTCAGAATTAAAGTCCTAAGGTAATTCATCACAGAATTTCTTGGTAACTTCAAGCATAATTGCTAAGCAGTTTTCAAGCACATACAATTACCACACCCAATTAATCTCATCATGAGTCTTAAAGCCAGGTTATTAAATAGACCTGAGATCTAAATAAATTCTTGTGTGTTTATTTGTATAAGTATGTATACGTATATGTATATGTATATGTATATGTATATGTATATGTATATGTATATGTATATGTATATGTATATGTATATATGTGCATCTATGTCAGTCTGTCTCGGTGAGGAGGAGAGCAGCTCTCAGAAATGCATCTTTCTGTGTCAGCTGCTTTGTTCTCTAATTGGGCATTTGTAGAAATATTACCTTGGCTAAATTCACATACGTGACCACCACTATCCAGTTCTTTGTAACTATTTAAAGCAACTTTGTCACAGAAAACCGACTGTACAAACAACACCATATTGCACGGTGTTTATTTTCTTTCAAGGGCTTCCAGAGCAAATGTTCTTCAGCTCCAAACAAGAAGAGTAGCTTGCTTTCTTTTTTTGTCTGTGCTGCAAAATCAACCTGAGATATGAAACCTCAGCTGTTTTCTCCTTCTGGCTTTTATACTCCTCTCAGTGAAGGGAAATAAGGATTAGAAGAGTCTGCCCAATCTTTGCTACCCTGAAAGATTAAGCAAATGAACTTAGCCACTTTCTGATTCATCCCTGCACTCCTGAACATCAGTAATGAAACAGCAAAAAGGCTCATTCCTTCTGTGTGTGTGGGAAATGGGAAGGTTTGGTTCTTTTGAGGGAGGGTACAAAAGACATTGCTGGCTTGAAGCACCTTCCCCGTGGCCTCAGCAGTGCTGGGTGGAAATTTCATCAGCAGGAGGTTCCATTCCTTCTGGGGACACAGACCCAGGCTCCACACAGCCTGACTGGCTGTGGTGGCACACCAAATAAATGGTCAGCCTCCTGTGTGGAGCATCCATCCACATCTGCTCTTCCCATGGGACAAGGTCCTTGCCAGGGCTGCTGCAGAGTCCACATTTGAGGGCTAGTAACAGCATGGCCTTTATAAGCTGCTTCAGGATAACATGCAGCTCATAAATAGGAAGAAAATTTGCCACAAAGGTCTGTATTTGGCCATCAGTAGGTTCTGGCACAGACATTAAGCACCTGAGGCCTGTGGTGATTGGGGAAGGTGTTAGAATAATAAGATGGGGAGCTGGAGTCATCCAAGGTGATGCAAATTTCTGCCCAACAATTTACCATGGCTATAATATGAAGACATTTCCTTTGAACTGAAGACCCCCACAGGGACCCTAACGCTCGATTCAGAAACCTCAAAGCAAGAGGAATGGAAGTGACCTGTACTCTTCAGAACTGAGCATGTCCTTCAGGCTTTAAATGCATTTTATGGAAATTATGTAAAACAACTTGCTAAAATGGATAGGGAACAAGATTCATCATATGAAATTTGAGAAAATGTCTAAAAACTTACAGGAAGAGAAAGATGATATTTTCCCCCCTGCTCTACTCTACAGCTTTGTATTTACATACAAGGTTGAATCTGCAATTTCCTGCTGTTTCTCCTTTCTTCTGATAAATATTTTTAAAGAGAACTGCCAGGAACGTTGCCAGCCAGGCAAATGTACTCTGAGGTGTTATTTGTAATGCTCCTCTCCAACCCCTGCAGACAGCTGTGTCCCCTGCCTTGCAGGACTTGTGCCTGAGGAATACCTGTCCTTGGATGGTGCTGCTCTTGGTGCCTGCTGTGCCTGACATCAGGTTCCCTGCCCCATCTCTGGGACAGCCCTGTTGCCTCCTCTGTGCAGGAATAAGGCCTGATCTTCCCTTGAATCTGCATGTCTGAGAAAACATTGCTGAAAACTCTGTGTGAGCAACTCCCTCCCAACCAGAGTAATGGATGCAACCCTGGGACCAGAATGCTGTGAGCAGCAGGAAATGTGGACATGTTAATGGGAAATAACCATGGCACTGAGCCATTGCCCACTTTGGACCCTTCTCTGATTCCTCTCTAAGTTACAGCAAATTCAGCTGGTTCTCAGAGTCACGCTTTATCTCCCCTCTGGGAGGTTTCTGGGTCAGCTGTATTAAAATGCATTTATTCTTAAGGGGGTCAGTAATCTGACACAATTGTGATGTACGAGTGAATGGGGAGAATACATAAATTTCTAACAGCGCAGAAAGAAGAATCCTGGAATTTTGCTATCTGTAGAAACAGAGCATGGGATCTGTCACTTCATGTCACGACAGCCAAATTAAACAAATGCAAGATGGCAGGAGGAAAAGAAACAAAGGACTTCTATCCAATTACTTCCAGAAGCATATTAAATTAGGAGGGCACTTGCTTTTGTGTTAGCAAATAAGTATTTAAATGGACCTAAAATTTTTTTATATTCTGAAACTTGGGTTTATCTGCATAGAAGAAATGGGTGCTGTGGACACTTGTTCCTGAAAGGGAAATGGAGGACAGGCAGCACCTTTTCCAGAGATTGTAGGCTGCCATGTGCAAGTTCCATGGCCAGGAATGGTGTTGAGAGGAGTGGTAGGGGCAGTGAGAACACCTGGGCATCCAGTTTTGGATGGTTCCAACACCACTGCTGAAGCAACAACCTGAGGGTTTCACAGGAGCCCTGGAGATGAAGATATGAAGCAATAGCTCAAGTTTTCTTTTCACAGCAAGGGACAGAGGCAAGTTACATTTAGGTCATTTGAAAGTCCAGCCTGACTGGGAAAAGGTGAGCATGGATCTGCTTATCCTAGATGATCTCAAGATGAAGGAGATTTTTTACCAAGTCTGTGAAAGGTGGACTTGGTCAATGCAAAGGTTCCTCATCAGAAATGCGGCTTGGAAAGACAAATCCAGCAACCTCTGGCATGTCTGATGTGCTGTACTCTGCCAGTGGTCAGAGCAGGCTGCAGCAGGGCTGAAATGAGTCATAGTGAGAACAGGAGTGTGAGTCAAAGACACTTTCCCCTGGGTGCACACAAGGAAGAGGAAGGTGGAAGTGTCAAGAAACATCAGGAACCATCATGAAAGAGAGAAAGCAGACACTGAAAGACAGATGTGAGCAGTGACAGACCATGACTAGGTGCTTTCCCAGAGTGCAGGTAGCCACCCTTTGCCACAGCCTGGGTACCTGCCTGAGTAACTCATGAAAGATCCAACAGGAGAGGGCCCCAGCCTGGCTTGTATGGACAAGCCTTGGGAGCTTCAGGGGGGAGGTCAGTACCTGGGACCCATAGGATCCATACCAGGACAAGAGTACAATCCCAGTGAAGTGAGGAGAGGTGCATTCCTGAGCAAGGAGGACACCACTGCCACAGCTTTTGGGCTATCTCCATGTCCTTTTTTTTTTTTTTTTTTTTTTTTTTTGGTGCAGGTGCAGTGGTGGGTCCCAGGCAAAGGGAGCTCACTCTTGGCCAGTGTCTCCTGTGCAGGAAATGGGCAGAAGGCCAAGGAACAGCTTTGACTCTTCTCTTCTGGTAGAACAGGGAGGGCAGCAGGTAAAGGATGCCGGGGTGGAACACCTGCATCAGACCTCTGCACAGCAGCAGCCTTGGACAAATTCTAGACCTATTTATAAATTGTTCTGCCATGGTACTTTAACCTGTGCAAGGCCAGGGGCTCCCTGTTTAAGGTGAACTGTGAAGACCCTCTCTGGATCACATACTGGCATGATCAGACTCGTATTGTTGAGTATTGAGGCAGGGAGAGAGGGAAAAAAGAGGAGGCCAAATTCCTTTGTCACATACCCTGCTCTAAGTCCAGAGTAATTACATTAAATGTAATGAGCCTCCACACTTCCTTCCCCACTCCCACTTGGGAACAGTCATTTGTTGCTGGCCAATTCCTGCAGCAGCAATGTCCTTCCCTACTGCTTTGGCAGAAGTGTCCTGGCCAGAGAACCACAGAGAGGAGCAAAAGCTGCTGCCTCGCCCTGCCCTCTTCTTCTCCTCTTCCTCTTTGCCCAGGGAGAAAATAAACACTGCCCCTCTACTAAGTCACCTAAAAGCAAACATCAATTTCATGTACATCCAAGCTCTCTGGTGCTGCCAGTCCCAGTTCCCACACTGATTCACCACCCTGCACCATTTTCCTCTCCACCTACCTGAGGGAGGTTGTTCCCCAAAGAAACACAGTTCACTAGTTCCTTCAGAGCAATGCCAGCAGGTCTCCTGCAGGCTGGTGGTAGCCAGCTGCACTCAGCTTTCTGGAACCACAGGCTGGGAAAGGGGGGAAGCCATGGAAAGAGAGGCTCTGTTGGCTAAAAAGAGAAGTGGTGCAAGAACAAGGAGCAGAACAGTCTGACCTTCCCAAGGCCAGGAATATATGGGCAGTGCTTCAAGCAACATTCAGTTTCCTAGATCCCAGGCAAAGGCTTTCCTGCCAGTCCAGCTCACCCCACTGCAGCCCACACAGCAGGATGCTGGGCACCATGAAAGCATCCTGCCAGCCTGGCAAGCCTCCTCCAGGTGCAGACACCTGAGACCACCAGCAGCACATAGAGGTGATTAATCTTCCCACTGTGTGTGCCACAGGTCTGATCCCTGTGGGGCTGGCTGCCTCTGCAATCCTCATCACCTCGGGGTTTTATGGAGCTGCACCTCCCAGGTGGGAAGTCTGCTCCACAGAGCCATGAAGGATATACAATATCTGCATGTTGCTATTATTAACTTGAGCACCTGGAGGAGGTGACAGCAAAGACCTTATGGAGGTGATGAGTAGCTGCATTTAAGCCTACCAGTTTCACCAGAGGAAGTTTTGGGGCTTTGACATAAGAGCAAAGCTGCCTTCAGCACCTGAGCTTCCTCTCTGCTTCTCTTCCCCAAGCAGGCAAATATTTCCAGGCATGTAAATGAATTCTTTTGTGCTTAGTCCCACTGTGCATTTGAGGCATCAGGGTTGGAATGCATCTGTGCTCAACACAAAGCAAGGGAGAGAAAGAGGTGAGATGCAATTCCACCCTCCCCCTGAACAGGAGCATTTGAGAAAAAAATCCTCCAGAAAAAAAAACCCAAACCATCCTCTGCTTTCTTCTGATGGTGCAGGCTGATTTGTGCTGTCTGTAATTGTAATCAAAGTTAATTTAATCCTGGTGTGGAGGTTGCTGAGCAACTGAAGACATTTATCCAGAGGAGACAGGGGCTGTAATCACGTCACCTCGTGTAAAGTTTAGGGCAGCCACATAACACTGCTAATGCCCAGGGCAGAGAGCTGTGGGTCATGGGAAGACATTGGTATTCCTGGTAAGCACAGAAGCCAAGGGAAAAGCACTAAGGTTATGCCAAAACTGTGCTTTCTTCTGTAGTACAGACAGAATAAGGCCCCATAGGGGCACCATATATGAGCACAACTTCCAGAGGATGAGCAGAGAGTTACAGACATAAGCAAAAATGTGCAATGCCAGGAAAATGGTCAGTCAGGCCAGTTTATGTCACACGGGGCCCCCTGATGCTGTCTTTCCTCAGAAATCCCATTTTTCCCCAAGGGACCCCAAGTCCTCTGTCTCCGGGCTGTGCCAGCGCCTCCAGGACTCCATGCTGAGCATCCCTCATCCGCATCCCAAGGGATGCTGCACAGGGAAGGGGCGGAGCTGCCTCCCTGCTCCCGGCATCGGGGAAAGTTGGGAAGCTCCAGCGCTGCCGGAGAAGCTCCTCTGAGCTCTCTAAGTGCGGGCCGGGCTCAGGGCCCCCGCTGAGCCATCATCAGGGCCATTTGCCGGTGATGAGGCGATTTCCCGAGGTCGCCTCGCTGGGCACCTGCTGCAGCGTGATTAAGTGGTTCAGCAGGAAAGGAGGGGTCCTGCCATCAGCGCCTCAGCAATCAAGGAGGACCTTTTTTGTTTTTTTTTTTTTTTTTTTCTCTTTGCTTTTCTTTTTTTTTTTTTTTTCCTTTCTAATTATTGTTTTGTCCAGAAGCAAAGTGCTTTCGTGGAATTGAAAGGTCTGTGGGTGCACCAAGGGCAGGAGGAGAGTGGCAGCCTGCCAGGGAAAAGGAGCAGAGTGTGGTGGGATCCCAACACTCCAAGTGGCTCCTTACCCCAGCTGCTTTCTCCTGGCAGACCCTTTGGAAAAGTAGGCACTGCAGAGCCACCAGAATCCATCTCATGCTGCACTGGCCAGACTGTCTCTGAAACACCAGTTGCAGGGGGGGAAAGGAATTATTTTGCTTTTTTAGAAGGCATGTTGGGTTTCCAGCTGAGAGGAGTAGCGACATGATGACTTAGGAGCTGTGCTTTGGTGTGTTGAAGTGACCAAAAACTTGGACATATGGCAGGAAAATGACAATGCCCTGAGTAGTAGAGTTGCTGCATGTCAGACCTTGTGAAACAGTAACAGCTCAAAGCAGGAGAATGGAGCAGGTAAAGCCTTATTTCAAGAAGCTTTCCCAAAAACAGGCTTTTCAAAACCAGAAAAGCCATAGGAATTTATTTAGTTTATTACTTTGTTCTGCAAAGTTTGCTACATTTTCCATGATTTTACTCTTTTTCATAGAATTCTTTAAGTTGGAAGAGGCATTCAAAACCATTGAGCCCAGCTCTTTCTCAGACATTGCCAAGTCCATCACTAAACCATGTTCTTAAGTGCCACATCTACATGGCTTTTAAATACCTCCAGGGATGGAGACTCAGCCACTTCCCCGGGCAGCCTGTTCCAAGCCTTGACTACCCTTTGGGTGAAGAAAATTTTCCTCACATCCAGTATAAACCTCCTGTGGTGCAGCTTGAGGCCATTTCCTCTTGTCCTGTCCCTTGTTACTGAGAGAAGAGACTGACACCCACCTCACCACAACCTCCTTTTAGGTAGTTGTGTGTTGTGTCCAAAATGTGCAGGATTGGGCCGTTTGTTTGCGATGCATAACAGCCATCTCTCCTCCTTCATCTCACACCTTTCAGGGAGTAAAGGCATGACATACTGGGTATTGACCTGCCAACCACCCACCCCAGCACCCTCCAAAATGAGCCCATTCCAGGTGGATGTGGCTCTTCCTCACTGGGGAAGGCCGTGCTTCTGCTTGCCAGCCAGGGTATTTGCCAGTCCCCACTGCTCATTTCCTTTGCTTCAAGCATTTGGTGGTGACAGCAGCACTGAGAGTTTGTCTGCCCTGGAAAGTGCCAGGGAAGCCTTGGGGTTCTGTGCCAAGCCAGCCAGGAGAAATGTACCAACCACGCTGTGCTGGGCTCAGGGCATGCAGAGTTCCTCCCCAAAAAACCCCAGACTGAAGTAAGGGTAAGGCAGTACTGAGATGTGGTTGTCAAAAAAACAAAAAAACAAAGGCAGGTGAGCAAAACCACAAATTTCAAAAAAACCAAAAAACCTGAGCAACTTCCTTCTGGAAAAATTAAGATGCAATTTTGATTAAATCCCACACCTCTTGGGTTGTCCAGGCTTTAGTTTCACACCCCAGTTTTGGTCAGTCCTAGTGCAAATGGTTCCAAATATGGCACTTCTTGGAGCAGTTCCTTAAAGGAAGTGGAGAGATGAAGAAATGCAATGCACTTAATGAAATCTCACCATGGAAGCCAAAATAACCATTGATGCACCACCCTGCACAAGACTATTTTCCATCTTCTCCAAGGGAAAGCTCCTCTGAAGCCCCACCACCTTTCTGCAGTGTTTTTTTTTGGTTGAGGTTGGTCCAGCAAGGGTCCTGTCCTAATCCATTCCTGGTAGTTTGAGGACTTGCACAGCCCTTACCTATGCCTCATGGGTGAAGTTTTCCCAAGGGGATTGAGAATAAGACCTACAGGGATTCCACCTGGGCAGCAGGTTGGGTATCACAGTCTAACTCTGTGCCTCATCCTAGATCTCTTCAGCACTGTACTCCTCAACAGGGAGAGAAGTGAAACAGCCAAAGCATTCCCCATCCCACAAGGAGATTCAAAGCCTGTCCCCAGGCTTTCAAGTTTACATTTATTCCTATGTTGCAGGCTTTTTTTTTTTTTTTTTTTTTTTTACTATAAGGGAAATATTAATTTCATGCTTGGCTTGGTTCTCGAGCAGCAGCATTCTCCCTTCTGCATCACAACTGCACTTTTTTCTCCACACCAGGAGCTGCTGAGCCTTTTCCTCTCCCTGGGGCCATGGGGATGGGCTGCAGACAGTGGGGTTTAGGGCTGACAAGGGGTTGTTTAGCACCAGCATGGGGGCAGCAACCCACCTCCACCTCCAAACCTGACCCCCTGTGCTGACTGGTGACATCCCTGTGCTGGAGCCACACCATGTGCAGTGTTTGGGAGAGATGCAGCATGTCTCAGCTTTGCTTTAAACCATGTTTCCTGTGATAGAATCCAAAGTGTTATTTGATCATGTTAGAATCTGTTTACATCATTTTCTGTTTGTTTTTTTCTGTAAGTCTTCAAATTTACAGAGCCTTGGATGGTCCATTTGCAAAAATAAATCTATGTTGTATGCATGCCAAAAAAAAGAGAGTATTTATCTCTTTCTTAATTTTTCTAAGTGGCATTTGTTCCTAGCACCTTTAAAGCCCTCTGGTTTTCTGAAATTTCTTTCTTTAAGTCAGTGAGCACAGAGAAAGCAAATGCAGAAGCAGCAGTTTCAGTAGCTGGCGAGGCTACTGAGGATTTGTGCTGACATACACGCTGTGCCTATGGCTGAATTAATAGTGCCACCAAAGCATTTGTATTTTCTGGGGTTTTTCACTCTGACATCAGAAATGGAAGCACAGCCACACCTGCACACAGGGAGTGTGGATGAAATGTACATGGAATTCATCTGCCATTCTTACTTATTCTCCAAATTAGATCATTGTTGAGGTTACAGGTCCAGAAATACCATCCGATTCCCCTTTGTTTCTCTCCAACATGGGTGAGGATTTGTCTTTCTGTGGAACTGGTTTCCAGACCAGTTTCACACCAAGATATTTTTTTTTTCTTCAGTAAAGTTTATCTTCATTTATCTCAATATAACTGACAGCAGAATCTAGCCCAGACTGAGAAACATAATTTTTCTCCTAAATATTTTATTGCTTGTTGTTTTAATAAAAGCTAAACTAGAAATATTTTCTTCCACTGAAAAATATTGAAAAATAATTTTCTTCTTTCACCTCCAGAATTCAGCTTCCCACACAGCAACTTGGAGATGTCAAGCAGTCTATTCATTGCTCAGATTGTGTTTTGATGCTGCTCAGAGTTCCCAGGTAAGAAAATATGTTCAATCATTTACAGCTGTGAGCCAGAGAAAATGACTGGTGCCTTAAAGGGAAAGAAAGAAGGAAAGAAGAGATGTAGGTTGTTAAGTGAAGGTGGAGAGCAAAACAGATGAAATTGATAAAGTGGAAAGCTATATTATTCACTCCAAGGCTCCATTTAGTCCCTCTGGCCTGGTAGTTTCAGTAAAGTGAAACTCTTGCTGGAATCAATACTGCTATCATTTCACAAAATTACAGTGGTTTGGACAGAAAACTAGTCATAAATCAACTTCATGCATGGACAGCTGGAGGAAATATTTCTTGTTTTGAAGATTTGGGTGCTTCAGAACTAGTAAAGAGGATCTTGGCTCTCCAAGAATCCATATTTACAGCATTTCTTGGAAATAGAAGCTGCTGTTGCATATTCAAGCAAGTCAAAATAGCAATGTGAAAAAATGGCAGTGCCTCCATTTTAATCAGATGAGGAAAGAGTGTGCTTGATTTCAGTGAAACTCAGGTGTTTTGGAGATGGTCCCATTCTCTGGCACTCACTAGGAGTTCCTTCAAATTCAGCTAAGAATGTGTCCTTGTTGCTTCTTTTTCCTACACCTAGCCTAGATGCCACAGATTTTGAGGGATTTTTGCACTTCACCACTTTCAGCTTAATGGCTCAAGAGGCATATGGATAGGGCATTTCAAGTCTTTGCCACAGGAAGATGACCAGCCCTCAGCTTCCAGGGAAAGGGACTGCACTTGGAGACCGACCTTGTCTTCAGTATTTTAGGAACACATCCTTGAAGATCCTTCAAAGAAAAGCATGAGAAGCACAGCCAATGCCCACCTCAGGAAGGTTCCACTACATTCTTCTGTGTTTTCTTTAATAATTCTGAAATTCAACATTTTCTGTATTTCTTGTTTTCCAATAGAATATGTCAGATGGCAAGAAATTATCTGTGTGGGTGCTGGAAGCTTCAGAGATATAATGCACAGCAGAAAAAAGTAGGTAAAGATAATGTCTCCACATCTAATTCCCTGGTCTAGGCAGAATAAAAGTCAGCTACAACTCCAGGACCACTGGCTGGCCAATGAGGGACCCTTAGACAATCCTGTTACAATCCCATTCCTCTTTCCCCATGATGCAGAAAGGGATGGCATTGGGGCTGGGGCAGAGCTGGGAAGGCTGCTGGGAGAGGCAGCCCTGCTTGTGAAACCACCCCAAAGGCTGAAAGCATCCCAGGTTTCTAAACTACAGCCTCTATCAGACTCTGTCTTGAAGAGACAGGCCTTTGGATGTCTTTGCTCAGCCCTGCTTGCAGTGAAAAGGCCAGTCTACTGGGTCCTGAGTGGGTGCTGCCAAATTGAAGAGGTGGAGATACAGCATTTGCTAATTTGGGATTGCATCTGAGGTGACTCTCTGCTTGTTTTCCCTCTAAGGTGCTTGTGAAACACACATTTGTGCAATATCTAAGCACCACATCCATAATTACTTCTAATGGTTTCCCCTATCTCTTGCATTTAGTGCACTGGAATTTTCTCTTAATTCTGTCAGATATTTCTGGAAATTGCTTAGCTAAATTTGAATTCATTAAAGACAGCAATCATCATTATTTGATAAATAGCATCATTAAATCCATTACACAATAAAATATTGCAAATAAGAGCACAAGTAAATATTTGCAAGAGTATTCACACTGTATTTCCTCTCCTGGCATTTTGAAAAGCTCTTTTATTGTCTCACAACAGAATTGCCAAGTAGCTACAAATGCTCATGCATCATCTGCAAGCAAGGGAGAAAGAAGGCTGCTGTTTAATAAAATTTGGTTCATCCAATCAGGGAAGGGAGGGAATAACGTATGATATGAGGAGCCAATTGGGTAGCATGTGCTCTGATGATTAACACCAGCCAATTTGCTAACAAGACACAAATAATAATCCATAATCAAAAATAATTCAAATGGCTGAGGCAAATAGACACACTTACTTGAACAGTGACCTGTTCCTTACTTCACTGGCATAAGCAAATGGGCTGAGGGTATTGGGTGAGTCACTTTTGAAGGACTCAGCTCAGTTTCCAGATATTTAGAAAATTAGAGAGTGGCAGGGCAAGCTGGGAAGTGTCCCAGGAGAGAAAGGGTTTCTCTGAGAAAAGAGGGGAAGAGCACCTGCCTGGGAGCCTTGGGGTGCTATGGAGAGGACTTCATGGGACCCCACAGAGGTTGGTCCTCTCCTCCAGAGTGCTCCTCTGCTGCCAGGCTCCCTCTGCCCCTCTGGAAAGCAAGCAGAGATGAAAAGTGCCTACACCTCCAAAGAGGGTTCAAGGCTGGCAGTGGTTTCATGGCCCCTTGTCCTTCTGCCCTGGATTGGTGCCCCATACTCCATGTGCTCTGTGCTGCTGTCCCAAGTGCAGGAACTCAGCAGCAGGGACATCCAGCTGCCTGTGGAGAGCGCTGGGAAGGCACCAAAAGGGTTTTACAGCTTATTTCAGCCAAACAGTCACACTTGGGAGCTGAGGCACTAGTAACAGTGAGCGGCAGGACACTTCCCTAATGCTTAACAAGTCAGGCTCCACTGCACTGGAACTGAGTCAAGGGGGCAGGAGCCATTTAATTAGACCAAAGCAACTGACAGCCACTCTGCCCTAAATCTTCCCTTGCTGCCTTTGAGGTCTATGGTCCTCTGTGTCTTAATAGTAAATGATATCTCAATGATGGGAGAGAAGGGAACAAACATGCCTCTGCCTGTTGCTCTGATGGAGCAGGACAGCAGGACTTGTAAGGGATCAGCTCAGAGGCCAGGGTAAGAATGGGGGCTCCTACCCAGGTTTCCTGGATAGCTGTAAGATGATGCTCCCAACAAAAAGAGTCAATTCGAGACTCATCTGTGGTTTTGTGCATGAGGAGGAGGGAAAACAGCTTTGCCAGCATGTTTGCAAAACCTTTCTGCTGACCTGAACCAGTCCTTTCCATAGGCTGCTCCATCAACACCACTGCTGTCACCAATGCCATGTGGGGTTTCTTTTCCCAGTCTATTTCCTCTGTGCCTGCCAAAGAAATTAGGATAGGAGTACAAGTATGCTGATGAAATTTGGTGAATACTGATGTAAGGACTATTATCCCCTATCATGTTTCATCTGAGGTGTATTAAAGAAAATGTGGTCACCTAATCGCTTAAAACAGTGAACAATGGGCATTAATTTCTTGCAAATGGCAATAAATTGCACCTACCACAAGTCAGGAGTGGAACTGAGCTAATTATCTCACAGGAGACAGAAAGGACATACCTCTTCAATAAACAGATCCCTGACTTACATTCTCCTCAGCAGCCAACAGCTGCTCATTCCTTCAGATCCCATGTCCTGCCTTGCTGCTGGGAGGCAGAGCAATTGTTAAATATTCACCAATCTGCATTGCAGACTGAAGCTCTGTCCTCAAAAAGCTCACAGCTCACTCCTGGCCTCTGCTGAGTGGTCTGGCTCCTCTTGGCACTTATGTTTCCCATGCTCCTGGCAGCAGAAGGCTCCACCTCAGTGTCATTTCCACCTGCTCACTCCTTTCCATGCCATGCAAGGACCAAGTGAGCATTAGAGGGATGCTTGCCCAGCTTTCTTCCAGATCTCTTTCTGTTCCATAGGAGCATTTTCCTTCATTGTTCCCCACGAGCCCACATCTCCCCATGGTTGATAGCAGGGTAGATATTCCCCTCAGGGTGGTCACACTCCTGGCTGTCTCCCATCTGCCTCATGGGGAAGCCTAGAGTGGCTAAGCTGGGTAAGACATCATCTTCTAGCAGTATTTGGGACCAATCAGCCTCTCACTTCTAGCCTGCTGACAAACTCCCACCTCTAGGTCAAATTTACTGAAATTTTTATTTCAAGCTCAGGCACAGACCCTACAGGATATGTAAGGACATTTCAAGGTCTGGACTCTCTCCTGCTTTCCTTTTTTCTTATTCCCGTTGTTACATTTTATGACAGCACCCAGACAGTGCTCAGGACACAGTGGTTCACAGAGGTCCAACCCTGGAAAGGCATCACCTTCCCCTCCCTAAATCACTGGTGCTGCAAACTGCTGGCAATGTGATGCCATGCACTGGTGGAGGGATTGCACACTGTGAGGCTGCAGGCATGGCATGGCTCTGCTGCTCTTGTTTCTGTGCCACCATGTGGCATTTCCACCCATATATTATATTGATGCAACCAAGCTACAATACCTTTTGTTGGGAAATTTTTTTCAAGTCTCCTTCTGCAGGCCAGCTCTTCCCACACACATTTCATTTTTGCTTTGCTCCTGAAGTCCTTCTCCTGAAATGACTAAAAGGAGCTCATGAGAGCTTCTACCAGCTGAGGACAGAAGGTATCTGCTCATCACCCACTGCCATGGCTGCTGGCATTCACCTACCCTTCCCACAGTATCCTTCCAGCCCACAGAGCTTTCCAAGGTCTTTCTCCTCCCACCCTGCTGCCCTCAAACTGCCCCTCTCCCAGCCTTGGCCCTTTCCTGTACCTCACCAGCCTTTCCCACACCTCTGAGTCACACTCACTCCCACTCTGGTGCTGACCCATCCAGCAAATCAAGAATTTCTCTGCAAGTCACCAAGCCACCATTTAAATCTGATCTTAAATTTTCCTTTCAACCTTTAGCCAGTGCATTCCTTATCCCATAGAGCATTCAGTAGATACAGTACATTCAGGCAGATATATATATGTATGTATATGAAGGAGGGGTGCAATGTTGCAATGCATAAACCATCACCTCTTGCCATCTCTCACTGCATTTTTTCCTGCTTTTTTCACCAGTGGCCTTATATAAAATGATTTGCAAGCAGCATGTGGGTTAAATTATAACCTTTCAAGGCAGCCTTGCTGAGAAGGGTGCAGAAAGATCAAGCCCTATGCCCTGTAATGGTCCCTTTTTGAATTCCTGAAGTAATTAGTGCCTAATGCCACTATACCCAAACATGCAGAGGACATTGCTCTAATACCTGGCTGGAGGCACATGGGGAATTAGCAAAACCTGCCTTGGCCACTGCTGGATAAACATATCCTGAGCCCTTGCCTTGCCTGGGACTTTGGTTACTCCTGGCTGGCTTAGGTTAGCCCAGTCCCTAAGTTGCAGTTATGAAAAAAAAAAAAAGTATTGCAGAAAGTCAGGGAGATGGGAGAGGGCAGCCAGGGGAAGGACTGCCAGGATCTGGCACAATGGGCAGGACCACCAAAACGTGGCAGAGCAGCATCAATGCGGGCAGTAGGAGTGCACAAAGAGCAAGGCACAGAACTTAGGGGTGATGCCTGCTGCTCCTCCATGACTTTATCCCATTTTCCTGCCATAAGGCATGGAAAAGCCCTTAAAGCCACTGAGCAGCCCAGGACCGAGACCAGCTCTGTGGTGCAGGCAGATTTTCTGGAGTGACAGCCATTTGGCCCAGCCCTTCATTAAAATATCTTAAGTGAGGCAGTGGTGAAGGTGGCCTGCTGGTAAAATCATGACCAAAGAAATTTCATCAGACTCGTCAGAGAGAAAGTTACTTTTCAACTGTTTTCTACAGCTCTCCTCACACAGACACTTCACAGTGGCAAATTGTTTTCCTGCATATGTCCACACACAGCCAAGCTGCAAGTGCAGACAGACATCTTGAAAGAGAAAGGCTGGGCTCTGCTAGGTCTGATCCAGGCACACCACAGAGTCTTGGGTGGCCTCATCCTTCTCGCAGTATCAAAATTTAATAGGCCAATAATCACAGGGTGCTGGCCAGACCACAGCTCTGGCAAATGGTACTAGCATTTCCCAGAGGTACAGCAGAAGATTGTCCAAGGAATTTCCCAACAGACAAAGCATTCTGAGATGAATTTGGGGATGCAATGACCGTAATTTCCAGACCTCTCTTCCTTCAGGTTTTTTCCTGGCTGTCCATTCCCCATTTAGCTCTCTGAAGGCTCAGGCATCTGTAGTTACTAATTTTGCCCTGTGTGAGGGCACAAGGCATCTACACTTTGCCATGAAGTACTACATAGTCAAAGCATGGCTCCAGCAAGCACGAATTTTTATTTTTGGTGCTTACTCTCCCTGGGGGACCTGCAAGCCTCCCTCACTGTGGTACAGGAGGCGGTAAACAAGTGGGGAAAGCCTAGGCAAGCAGGTGTTCTGTTCTTCTCTTGTCTGATGATTTGAAATAGTATAGACAGCACTGGCATGTATCTGAAGAGCAATCATTATATTTCCATAACTTTACCCGCAGAGGACATGGGAGTTACAATGCAATCAGTGCTATACAGTTTAAAGTGTAGCTGAGATGCATTATAAAGTCAGCTGCAGCAAAGAACATATGGTACAGCTTGCCACCCCACTATAGTATTTCTTCAAAAGACATTTTTCTTACAAAAACTAAGACATTATCAGTCAAATTATAAGTAACCCATTTCCATTTATAGCATACAGTCTACCCTCTGAGTCACACACATGATAGGCAATAGCAGCTGTGAGACTTCTAAAAGTTTGGTTGGGGTTTTTTTCCCTTTTATTTTTATACTCTTGATTCTGAAAATGTTTCTGCTTGAGTGGTGAAGTCTTCCCTCACCTCCTTTGTGAAAGCTAAGCACAGCCACAGCTGTCCCTTGCCCTGCTCAGAGGGCACATGTGGCCCTGCTGCTCGCCCTGCTTAGTGCTTCCAGCCACACAGCATATATCTCACTGTCTAGTGAAACTGAGGAATCATTTCTGCAGTGGCTGGGCTGATTTTGCCCAAAAAGCCAATCAGACATTTGGGGGAAATTGCCTGAAACCACATATTTACCACTGCATTATGGTTCACCCCTGGCCAGCAACTAAGCACCACACAGGCATTCACTCCCTACCAGCAGGGTCGGGGAAGGAATTGGAAAGAAAAGGAAATCCTTGTGAATTGAGATAAAGTCAGTTTAATAGGTAAATAAAAAGCCATGCACCCGAGCAAAGCGAAACAAATAAGTAGTTCACTGCTTCCCATGGACAGGCAGGTGTTCAGCCACCTCCAGGAAAATGTTTCCATCACATCTGACAGCTAGTTTGGGAGACAAATGCCATCCCTCCAAATGTGCTCCCCTTCCTTCTTCTTCCCCTACTTTATATGCTGAGCATGACTCCATATGGTATGGAATATCCTTTTGGTCAGTGGGACCCACTGTCCCAGCTGTCCCCTCCTAACTTCTTATGCACTTCCAGCCACTTGCTGGTGTGAGAAGCAGAAAAGGCCTTGACTGTGTGCAAGCACTGCTCAACAATAACGAAAACATCCCTGAATTGTCTATCAACTCTGTGTCCAGCACAAATCCAAAACAGGGCCTCATAGCACCTATTGTAAAGAAAATTAGCTCAACTCCAGCCAAAACCAGCACAGCCTGTTACTGAATCCTTCCTACTACTTTTTGTGTCACTTGCAAGAACAAAGTCTCCCTTTTCTCTGAGGAGCAGAAGTGCTCTTTGCCATACTTAGCAAGACTTTGGCATTCCTTGATATGGAATCACTTTCATTTATGGCATGTTTGGTGTTTGCTCTTATTCCAATGTGTTTTCATTTAGAAGCCACTCTTAAGGATTTCCCAGCAAAGAAAAAATGGTCAGGGCTATTTCCTTGGGGAAGGAGGGCAAGAGGAATGTCTGAAAATTATTTAACAAAGTAAACAATGCACTGAATTGTCGGGAAAGTATTGAAGTGCACCAGATGGGTTGTGTTTGCAAGCTCATTTGCATCATGAATACTTTGGCATCACTGAGATTTTACATAAGTCTCCTCCTTAATATTTTGTTACTTTACAATCATCTTTGTGCTCCCTCACTCACAGACACGCTTTTCAAAGAGACTGAATTCAGAACTAGAGAGGCATGATACAACTGCAGTAGGGAAGGATTGTATGTTTAAGGGTCTGAAGTCGGTCTGTGACTGTCACATATCCTAGAGTAATATCCCGTAGGGTCTATTAATAAGGAAGCTTTTATCCAAAACTTCCTTAAACCTTCAACAAAACTAGGGCCTCAAGCTTCAGTCCCACCTCATTTGAAGAGGGGTGGGGGTCTCTATCATTTCTACTCAAAAAACAAGAATATTTCCTGTTTAATATATTAGGCAAAAAGTATTGAGTCTATGATTGTAGATATGAAAACCACTGTGGAGATAAAAACCATGAAGAAGAATCTGAAATATTTCAAGTCCACACTGCAACATTTGCTGATTCCATCCATCTCTTCTCAGGTTGCATCAGCAGAAGGAGGTTCCTGAATAACACTGGAGTGGCCAAGGGTGTGCATCCAAGACCTCCATGCTGCAAATTTGCCCTCATAAGTGTCATATTCTTCCACAATGGACAAATTGCTAAGTACACAGGGGTCAAGCTGTGGGGACTGGTCACAGGAGAGTCTTTGAGTACAGCACAGCAGCTTGAATGACAAATAACTGGAGAAAGAAGTGTGCAAGAAGGAGAGTGGGTGATGGTGAAAGTGCTAGGTGTGGTGAAAAGCAGATGTAAGAGTCCTTCATTACCTAATAACTCTGGGTTACTGTCCTGGTTTGAAGGACAGGTGTCTGACAATAAAGGCAGAAGCTTCTCTTTGAAATGTAGAATGTAAACCCCCTCCCTTCAAATTACTATTATAATTTTGAAATTAAGGGGCTCTCATGCAAAGATATGGGAATTAGGAATAACAGTTTTTTACTAGGAAAATTAAAAATATAAATACAGTATTACAAAGGAAATCCCAACCCTGACAGAGTCAGAATACAACCTGACTCCCTGTTAGTCAGGGTGTTGGTAGCAGTCCCATCAAATGCTGGCTACATTCCTCTTGCAGTGGCAAATGTGACTCAGCTGAAGCAGTGATCCTGTAGAAGGGTGCAGTTTTCCTCTGAAGGTCCAGGGATGATGTAGAAAGCTCCGGCTTTCCTCTGGAATCCAGTGGAAAGAAAGTAACTTGCTGTCCAAAATCTCAGTTTTTATCTAGGTAGGAAAGGCTTGGTTCCTCCCCCTGGCTGGAGCATCTCCCAGTGGGATGATGTAATTTTATCAGTCATACAGTGGGACTTAATGGCCTGTTAACAGCAGATGGTATCTTCCTGGAGGGAGGATGGGTTGTGGAAAAGATAAAGATGATTGCCCCATCTTGTCTTAAAGATGGTCCATTAACAGATGGTATGTGCCACAGAGATAAGGATCACTGTCCCACCTGGCTTCAGCAGATGGTGATAGAATACACATTTCTGGCCACATCAACCCAACACAGTTACTGCAGATGGACACTGAAACTTTGGATTTTAATCCTTTCTTTATTATTGCTTCAAAGATCTATCCAGACATCATCAGAGGTAAGCTCTACCAAGAGCTGCACACATTTACCAACAAATCCACTACCATTTTAAAAAACCCTGCTTAAAACTAACTGGAAAGAGAGGGTAGATTGAGCCTTCGAGGGTGTTTGTGTGCCTATCTGCCTCCAGACAAGGGGAGCAGAGAAAGAAAACGCCATGATTGCACATTGCAAGCTATGCCTGTGTTTATGCTTTACACTGCTTAAAGACACCTGGGTGGGGACCTGTGCCACCTGCTCTGCTCAAGAAGAATGACTACAACACCTTGCTGCAGCCATTTGTTTTCTAGTAAGAAGGTAGTCTATGGCAAAGAAGGCTGATTTTCAGTACAAGGAGTTTCATCATCTTATTTATCAATTCAATAGGGTCCCAAATAAAATGAGTCTTTCTTTGCTGGGTGGAAGGGTGTCTGATCTTCATCTTGGCAAGCTTTTGACTTCTCTACATATAGTTGTGGGTGAAGCTGAGGAATTATTTTTGCACTTGCTTGTGAGAAGAACTGCATGGAGTTTAATATAATCCCCTCACATGAGCTACTTTCTCCAAGAAAAAAAAAATAGTTGGATGCAAAATCTTATGTCCTGGGTTTAATAACACAAGTTTCAAACGAAATAATATTGGTTTTGTACAAGTGAACCAGCACCTAAATTTGACTCCAAGGAAGGATGCAAACTGCAGAAGGTGCCCAATTTATGCACATGAACGGGTAAAGAAAACAGCTTAACCCAGAAGTTTCTCCCTTGCTCCCACTTGTGGCATCCTCTAGCAGCAGACAGGGAAGTGACCTGAGGTTTGGGTGCCAAAGCAGTGATTCAGGATGGTCCTTACAGACCCACCTACTCAGCACAACTTTGTACCAACCCAGTGAATAATCTCTTCCACATTCTGGAGCACTGTAACCTTCCAGAAGGATGGAGAAACTATCTGGGATGGATCCAGGGATGCTAGGGGAAACTGGGCAGAAGCTTTTCACTCCTGGCACACTGGTTTCCCTTCCTCTGCTTTCCACCCTGTTTACTTTGATAGCTCAAGCCATTGTCTCACCTCACTGGAAGAGAAACCAGTGGATTTCTATTTGCAGACCTCTGGATGTAAGTTCTTTACATGTCTGTTCCCAATTATTTCTCCTCTTGCAAAGGAGGGGAGACAATATAATGAATACATCTATTTTGTGGAACACAGTTTTAATTGAATTGTTTGCTGCTGTTTCTACCATTGGATTAAGAGAGCAGATCTTCAATAGCAAAGAGATTAAGTGAGTTTGTATCTGCAGAATGCAAGTGAGAGGAGTAATTGGAAACTCTAAAGAGAGAAACAAAGAAATCACAACTACTGCATCACGAATGGGAGAAAGTTTTGCACTGCTATTGTCACATGCTATTGTTACGTGCTATTGTGACGTTGAAGTAGCTCCTGTCCTGCACTAAAGCTTGAATGTATCCATTGTTCCCTGGTCTGGAAACAAGATCCAACACACTTGAAGAAAGATCCTCTCCATATTGGAGAAATAAATTTTTGCTCAGACCTTCCAATGTTACTAACACGAGGCTGAAAACACCTGCAAAAGAGCCTGTTAGGCCCTCCCCCAAAGTAAAAACTCTATCCCAGCTTGCATGGCTTGCCAGCTTGTGACTAGTGTATGTTCCTTCAGCTGAATAGACTTTGGGGGATTTACACCACATGAGAACCTGACCCTGTGAGCTCTCCCTTGGTTGCAGCAGTGACTGCAGGGAGGTGGGCTGGATTCCACTATGCGAAGTGTTTTGCAACTGGGTATGGTGTAATCATGCAAAGGCTTGGCTGCCTATAAAGCCAGGGTGAGCTGCCCTTCCTGAGCTGAAACCCAGTCTCAGAGGGGTCTGCCTTGCTCAGGCAGGATATGGCTTTTCTTCTTTTTTCCTTTGGTCTTTTTTTTCTTCCCTTTAGCAGACAGAAAACTTGTTCATTTCCCATTCCTGCTTACTGAAATATTCATCAAAAATGTTCCACTGGTATCTTCTTTTCTGCCAGGGAGCTCATCATCCAACAATTCCTCTTCGGTCTTGACTTGTAATCAGAGCAATTAGCAACCCATTAAAGGTCTCAGCACGCCCATGTCTGTGGGGGTACAGAGTGCAACTCAGTAGCTGGCCCACTTTGACCCCAAAATCAGGCAGAAGACCCACAGGCTACAGTCTGTTGTGCAGAACAACAAACCCACATCAAGAGGAGGGGTCGGATGCTTAGAGAAGTTTTCAGTGCACACAGTGAGATCACAGAAATCAGCACATCGATTTGGACTGATCTCGTTGGTGAGAACACAAGATCCCAGGCACTGCCTGAGAGGTGGAATATATTTCTTGCCTGGGTATTCAGCCTGCTCCAGACAAGGTTGCTCAACTCCTAGGTGTATGGTACTTCCACCTCTGTTTTTGCTGGGAGGAGCCAAAGGGAGCATGAAGGGCTGTCATTCATTTCCTCTGATGCTCTGAAAAAAAAAAAAAAAAAAAAAAAAGCTAACCAGATGGCAGTGGAAAACAGGGTAGTAGGGCTGGGCTGTTCATCCCTTCAGTGGGCTGAGTGAGCCTGCTTTGTCAAAATCCACAGTACCTTTGCAAGAATCTGATTGTTGCTACTGCTCAAGACCAACACACTCTGGGCTTCAATACCACACTTCTGCCTCTAGAAAAGCACTTTACCATGACTCAGGTTCCTCCCTGGGGCTTCAATACCACTCTTGTGCTTCTAGAAGAGCACTTTACCATGACTCAGGTTCCTTCCTGGTCAGTATGACCTCATCAGCTCGCAGGGGAAGGAAGTCCTGAGCCAAGATCTCTCCCTACCTGCTCTCTGCACCAGTGATTGACTACCCAGCATGTAGCAAGGAGCTCTTCCTCGGTGTGGAAGGTCAACATAAACACCATCCTTATAAATGCTCCCTGCTGAACGTAGGTGCAAGGGTTTCCAATTCTATGTTCCAGTCTGTGCCTGGGGCTTAAGAGGTCAGGACCAGAGCAATTAATCACCTTTCCCCTCTGTCCTTTGCCTTCCTAACATATCAGAGATGCTCTTCTGCACTTCTGGGTTCTGCCTCTGCTAATGTCTCTGGAAAGATAATCTGTTGAGAAAGAATGAGAATTATTAAATCAATAAACACTGCTAACCTTTCAACTGTGTCCATCCAAGGAGATCTTCTCACCACTGCTGCAATTGCTTGCTTTAACAGATTGAAAGCAATGTGTTCTTATTGCATATGTCAAATAAGACAGGAAAAAACATGCTCTTTCTCTGTCAGGAAAGTGAAAATGTCCATGGGGGCTCCCAGCATATTTCTCATACCTCTAAGACTGAAAGCCCTAAACCCTGTAAAAAAATCTTCCTGTACATGCCCGAAGATTTTTACTGAGGGAGAAGCAACCACACTTATATACAGCCAGGTCAAAATACTTGAATGATGCCTCAAATTATTTTAATGACTTTTGCCAGAGTTGGGATTCTTGAACAGGAAACATCTGCTTGGTTTTTTTTTTTTCAAATGCTCATCTGGAAGTCAAAATGCAGAACTGCAGCACATTCTTGAGTCTAAGCCTTCCAGGAGGAGCAGTGAGTTGCTGGGGCATCTTTCAGCTCCTCAACAGTGAGTAGATGACTAAACATTTTGCTGTTCTCATGAAGGCCAAGGTCTCAGATAAGCACATGGCGACTCGGCTTGTTATGAATATCAGCAGAAATTGCACGTGCTTATCTCATTTCACGGTTTTAGCGAGTTTGTTTCTTTGGTCTGCACAAGAAGTATCTGTTCTCAAAGCCAAATCTGCAACGTGGCACTGCAGTAATCACTGGAGAGAAAGATTTTGCTCATTCAGGAAATTTCTCTCTCCTCTAAATATCAACAGGATTCCTCAGCTTCCTGAAAAACACATGAATGAACCATTAATAGGTCTTGGCTCTTGTGTTAGAAAAACATTATTTAAATTGTATTTGGGGATCATCCCTGTTTACATGCCTGCAGGAACTGAAATTGCTTTCCAGAAACTATTTCCAGATAATACTAGTGTACATTCTCCTGACTTAAAAACAGCCAACTCACTGCTTAAAGCACAGGGTAAAAATCTTTCTATCTGTAAAATAGAGCACAGAAAGTTTTCTTAAGTTGTTGTGAGATCCTCCTAAAGCCTGTTGTATTTATATTTTTTTACAGTACAAATATGACTCTGAACCTCCTTCATCTTGCAGCAGGAATGGGCCAGGCTCCTGTGTTTTTTGTGTGTGTGTGTGTGTGTGCTGTGTCAGTGAGCTTCCCAGAGACTGCAGGAGAGGGATTTTCAGGAACAATGTTGTCAAAGTTAATCCTTTAGGGGGAAAGTACACTGAAATCCACTGCAGTTTTAAACAGCATCAGTTGTACCACTAGTGTTTAGGTTTGTTTATTTGTTTCCTTCGCACGTTCTGAGGAAAGAGCATGAAAAAAAATATTTTCTGTGTGGTTTTTGGTTGTTTGGGGTGGTTTTTTTGTTTTTTTTTTTTTGTAGGAGCTGGTACCACAACAGTAACCTGACACAGTGAACAACACAGCAACACAAAACAGCACTTCCAGGGCATGGAGTCCTTTCCCAGCATCTGTGGCTGTGAGCTGCAATGCCCTACAGTGACTCACTTTCCTCAGCTTGGCCTGGCTGCAGAAACACCTTGATGTGACTTAGCATCACAACTCCTCAAGGCATCTCAGCACAGAAAGGATGCACTGAGCCCTGAGTCACATCCTGCCCACAACACAGCATCTGAGATCCACAGGCCAGGCCAAAGAAGTGATTTGTTAAATTAAAGAAATAGCCAGTAAAACAGAATAGAGATCCTGCAGTACTGTGAGTAAGCCAGATGTCTCTCAGGCTTGTTGGAGACAAGTTGTTGGAGCAATCTGCATTGTGCCTGCACTCAGCCTTGTGGGACTTGCCCAAGTCCAAGGACAGCTTTAACAAAGTGTCTTCCCCTTTATCACATGCAAGTGCATTTAATAATTGCAAGAACCCAAGCAAGGAGCAATGCCCATATTCCTCTCCTCTCTCCCTGAATCACTTGTAGGAGACACTGCCCAGAGCCAGTGCCCACCTCAGTCTCTCCTGGGACTGGAGGCAATAGCAGTGAGCAGGAGAGCATCCTCTGCTGCCCTCTCCTCCCTCTGCTGGAGTGCTGCCAGATTACACACCCATTTTGGGGGTGATGGACACCAGCATGGCAGCAGTGTCTGCCACAGACACATCTCTGATGGACCAGGCACATTTGCCACCACAGCAGCAGCCAGTCAGTCGGCCTGGCAGTGTCCCATGGGAGCCAGGGGAGGTGTGGGTTAGCACAGCTCACACTGAAACCTTTCCAGACCTGCTGCCAAGCACAGCACCTCCAGAGACTCCCCTTCAAACAGGAGATCCATGAGAGCTACGTGCCAAGCTGCAATAAGAAACGGAGGCTGCGAGTTGTGTAATATTTACATTTAATACAATCCACTGACATCTGACATTTTTCTGGTAAATTTTACGTGGGCCATAAACACTTCTGGATCACTGAGTAAATTTTAACTCCTCTGAAGGTCTTTTGTGCTGGTGGTATCTGGAATGAAATACTTTTCTGCCTTTTCCTCCCCATCCTCACCTCTTCAAGCACTGGGATCTGCCACGGGACTTCTCAGGCATCCTCGGTGCACCAGTGCTTGGAAATATTTGTATTTTTTGTGTGTGATATTCCCTACTATTGGTTTCCCTCCACAAACAGCAGGCACATGGCAATCCCAGCTTTCCTGCACCCCAGCCCTTAGAGCAAGCACAAGCTTGCACAAGCTGTCCCCTTGGTTCCAGCAGTGCTACTCTTTCACTGGGTGATTTGTGCACAGCTGTCCTGCAAAGTGATGGTGTCACAGAGACACCCTTTTAAAAGCAATAAAAATTCAAAAACAGGGAAAGAAAATTGATAGTTGAGCAGGCAGTCCACCTCTGGTAATGAAACACGAAGCTGAGAGACAAGGAAAACCTGAGTCAAAGGCAATGGCTCCAAGCTCTGTCTCCAATCCCTTCCCCTCAGACCTTGGAAGGAGGCCAGCAGAGCATCCTGGTATCTGAAACAGTATCCGACTCTGAAATTCGGATCAATTTGCTCTCTGCAGCCTATTAACTTTTTGTTAATCCTCCCCACATTGTTCCACATCTTGCCTTCCATCACGGACCAGGAGGGCTGGTGGCAGTGCCAGGGTGACTAATGGCCAGTGCCCCTCCAAACTGGGACTGTTCAAGTTACAGGCAGGTGCGGGGCTTAATGGGCGCCGGCGATGCTGCCAAGATGTAATTGCCGTAAATCAGCCTCAGCCTTGTGGAGACAGCTCCCTGTGTTTTGAAGTCCATTTGCCCTTATTGCTTGTTCAGCTCCTTAATGCATTAATGATAAGATAGCACGGGGAATACACAGTACAGCCTCCTCTCCACCCACAAAGATCCTGGAGTAATGAATCAATACTGCGCCTATCTGCTCTGACCACGGAGAGAGGAATGCAGACAGTGCTGGATACAGGGGACATCTCTTTTTCCAAGGGTTTCTTTGCAGTCCCAGGAGAGGATTAAACATCTTTAAGGACTGTGGGGGCTGTTTTGAAGAAAGACCCCTTCTTCTTGCACTTCTTGTCTTGCTACCTGTCTGCATGGTTATATTTTTGTTTGTTCCTGTCAATGCTGTTCAAACGGTTTTTTGATTAAAATCTGCTGCATTAACAGAAAAACAGGAGAGTACCACGTAAGGACTAGATTGTTTTTTCTTATGTCTGGCAAGCTCAGTAAATCAGGTGTTAAGTGGTACTTCATGGCAAATAATTTGTCTCTAAATGGGCCAAACTCTTGACCTTCAAGTAGATGACAGTGTTAGGACTCTGAGCTGATCCCAGACAGGCAGAGGACAATTGTGGGCGAGCTTTGAGGTCTGTCCTGATGCTCAGTGCCACCATCTCCTGCTGTTGGGGCACCCGGCAGCCATGGCATTGCTCCTCAGCACAGGGCAGCTGTATGGGGACCAGGGAGGCAGAGAAACCATGAGCCAGCCAGTGAAGCCAGGGCAGCCAAGGCTACCTCCTCAGCCCCAGGACTGATCAGCTCCTGTGAAGTTGTTTGGCTTGCCCACAAATGAAAGAGCCCCAGCACTTTGCACAAGCAGCAGGTCCTTTTGAGCTGGCTGAGTCTTGGCAGAGTTTTCTCCCCTCCACCCCCCTGATTAGTGCATTATAACCGCTTGACAAATTGCTGGTGCTCTATTGACACATTTATGCTGCTGCTTTCTTCCCAGCCAGTCAAGAGGATCCTGGCACTTTTGGGCATTGCAAACACTGGCTGATGCAGGCATCACTCTGTAAGAATGAAAAATGCGGACTTCCATTCAGAGACTATCATCCTTTTGATGCTGACATCGTTCTCATTCTGCCCCATCTCCTCTTTTTCATGTAAAAAACTTCGAAGCAGGAAAACCAGACGGAAAGGGCAAAGAGGTAAAAATCTCTGTCTGGCTGTTCTTCATTGCCTAGCTGAGATTAAGGCAAAGAACAGTTTCTACCCACAGAACAGCTGGAGCAGTGAGCTGCCTCTGCCTTAGTCTGATGGCACATCTTGCCCCTATCCTTGTCACCAGTGCAAAGTAGTGGCTGGCCTGACCTGTACCAGAAAGCACAGCCCCAGCAAGAGAGCTGGGATGGATTTCAGAGTGGGCACAGTCTAACTTGTCAGAATAACCCCTTCCCCAGCCCCGGTCCCCAGCTAGTGTGGTAAGCTTGGGAACTGGCTGTGCCTCAGGTATCAGCCATGAAGCTGTCTCTGCACTGTCTCACCTTGCTTGGGACAAGGATGACCAGTTGAGCTCTGCTTAGCTGCCATCAAAAAAGCAGATGAAAAATGGAGTAAAGTCCGGACCCCTGCATTTGTTCTCTGGTGCAAACAGTCTTGATATCCTTGTTTTGTTTTTATTTTGAAATATTTTTAATCCATTGCCTCTTGGAAAATTTTATGCCCTGGATCAATTTGTGTTCTGAGTATTACAATGTACCTAAAGTGACTCTGCAATCTGGTGTCACAGGTAATAAAACTTATTTATTCACTCTGCTGTCCATTACTGAATTGCATGCATTAACTCCTTGAAATATTGTGGACCAGCTAATTGGGTGGGTCCTTACACAGAGGTCCATGTCTTTGGAAGTGAAGGTCAAAAGTTTTGGTCCTGCTGCTGCACGTGTGTAAGTAGCTGTCACCCTGGGCAGGCAAAACTCTGCTGCCAGCAGAACTATGTGGAAGTCAAGAGATGCTACACAATTAGCAAGTGACAATCCTTCTGGCAGTGTACAAAGCAGAGAACTCTTCTGGTCTGGTCTGGGTGTGGTGTCAGCTGCCCTGGAGGCATGACTCAGCTCAGAGGATCTGCTGCACCAGAACATGGGGCTCAGCAGGGCTTGGGCCACCAAAGATGCTGAGTGCAGAGTACCAAAGGCTTGCAGGCAGATGCTACAGGAGAGGGACAGATAACCCAGCTTTGTAACAAACAAACAAACAAACAAACAAACAAACAAACAAACAAACAAGCAAACACTACAGAGAGATGGAAATGGGTTGTGACTTACCCAGTGAAACCACTGCAGATGCAGATTTGTGCCTTTTAGTACATTTTCAAGTGCTTTTCTAGCCTGCTGCTAAATAAGCCAAGGTTTTACGGGTCCCCTTAGGAGAGGATTTCGTAGTTGGTGAAATGTCTCCATAAGGAACCATTTCTCATGCCTCCACCTGAATTTTCATTTCTGCAGTTTCACCCATTTCTCCCCATTATATAGTTCCCAGTCTTGCATGGCCCTGGGGAATCCTCTTATTCCTAGGTGCCCCATTCTTCAAGTCCTTGGAGTCTGCAATTACGTTCCCCTGAGATGTCATTTATCTGAGTGATGTGCGTTTAGTTACTTTAATCTTTCCCCATAAATCAGCTTGTTCAACTTTCTCTCTGTTTCTCATTTATGAGTTTTTCCCTTTCTGCCATCTTTCCAGTATTACTGAGGCATCTATAAGGGAATTTAGCATCATATTTTCAGCCTTGTGTGGGAGGACCATCATTTTCTTGAACAATCAGATGGCATTGACTATAGGTTAGGTATTTTCTAGGCTATACAACTCACCACTACCATAACTTTTATATCACTTATCACAGCTGGGTTTCTCTTTGCAATACAGATTTCCCATTAATTACCCACCGCTACTGACTTCACTCCTTAAATTGGACAACAGGTTCTAGAATAGGTCCTAAGTTGTGGTTTTGTGCATTACTCTGGTCTGAATATTAGAGAACTAAGTGAGCAGATGATTAGACATCTGCTTGTCTTGGTTTTCTTATGCCTTTCTTTGAGTGCCTAAAGCCTGGCTAGACTAGTATACCATGTCCAACAAGGCTGAAAAATTTGGCAGCTCCTGTGATCTTAACTGACATGACTCTTTTCACAGATAAATACACACTTATATTATTTTTTTTTCCAAGTACAGAACTGAGACTGCAGAAAGGTCCACAGGTCACCATTCTCCTCAGTTACAGGCAGCTGCTTGAAATAGATGCTTAGTCTGGAAGAGCCCAGTAAGCTTCTAATATATATTCACAAAGGACAAGGCTCACTCCATCACTGTTGCAAGCACAGGACTTGTAGCACAGAAGACCAAAAGCTACACAAATAGCAATATGCTTCAAGTGAAGAGCAATGAAGGACACTACCAACGTCCTAAATCCCCACACCAGCAAGAAACTTGTCAGCTGAAAATGTCCAAATGAAAGATGGATCTCCATCCTTACAGTATTTCTAACTGTTCTTCATTGTGTTTTGCTCAGATGACTTCAGTCATTTCATAAATCACTGCAGCTCCATGGAAGACAAGCAAGGCACCAAGACATGCCCTTGGTCTGAGATGAGAGATACTGAGTTGTCACTCAGCACTGAGGAAAAAGAAAAGATTTTTTTGATCCTCTGCTCAAGGTGGGAAGTCTAAAGCCATGTACTCAAATCTACTCAAAGGCTTCAGAATTTGTGGCCTATACTTACTCTGGGTTTTTGTAACCCAACTTTTTGTTGCCCTTATCTAGCAAAGCATGCAAACATCCTATGCATGAGCTCAGAGAAAGAGAAGCATATTGATAAACATTGAGAGCTCAGTGTCTGCTTTTCAAAATGTGGTTATAACTTTTTCTTTCACTTGCTACACTCTAATGTACTTCATGTTGATGTGTCTTTCTTCTGTTTTGAAATTCCATACAGAACATCACCATTTATGCAGCAAAAAAGTCAGTTTTTAGATCAAGTGCTTTACATTTCACACTGGCCACATAGCTGCAAATGAGTATGATGGAAAACATAGACTATAATATGAAATTCTTGGGGCACTGACAAAAAATGCAGCCCTTTCTGTGGAAATGTGGAATCATGGTTTATATACTCATTGTATCATTGTTCAGGTTTCAAGAAGCCCAAAGGACATGGAATCACAACTTGTGTCCCTTACAGAAACGACCAATTTCTTTCCACAGGAACACAATCAGTAGAACAATGAAAATAATTCATCAGATTAAAGTACTAACAAATCCTGTCCTGACAATTGGATGTTATCGTGCTCAATTTCAGCTTAATTATTTTTGTATTTAATTACAAAACGGTTAATTACTTCATTTTAATTATGTATCTCTTTTAATTAGATTGAGGCTTAAAAACACGATAAGGCTGCTGCCACCCCACAGCCCTTCCATCCTTCATTTTATCTCACTCTGTACCAGCTTCCCCTTGCGTTAGTTTCCTGTGCCAGGTCTCTCCCAAATCCCATGCATTGTGTTTACCTTCACTTCAGCAAAGCCCTGGCATGCAAGTATTGTGGCAAGGACAGCAGCCTGCACAGCAAGACAGTGTGCCTATGATTCCACAGGAATGTCTGCTGGGAACAGGGACTTTGCTGTCCTCACACATTTTCTTCTGTTGTGCGAGAAGTTCAGGAATGATTTTTTATTTTTTTTAATAGGTGTTTGTTTTGGTGATAGGCTGAGAGAAGTGTCATTCCCCTTTCCCTGTTCCCCTATCAGACAAGTCCCAGACTGCTCCTCCTACAAGGCTGAAGATCCCAAAGGGAAGCACTGGCCTGATCTTCTTTTCCAACCACAGCCGGTGCCATCTCTGTCTGCCCTGCTCCCAGTTCTTGCCTTCCCCACCCTACTGGTCAGAATTAACTCAACAGCTCTCTTTGCATCACTAAAACAATTAACAGGCCTTTGAAACCAATGGAAATGTTTCGTATAGCACAAGAACTTGCCCCACCCATGGGATCCAACCTGCCATTCCCTCAGTTCTGGTGAGGACCCAGCAAGCGGAGGCAATTAGATACAATCCAATTTGATAAATTGTCTTTGTTTTTTTTATCTCAGCCTATCTGGGTAATTCTAATATCAGAAGAATTGCTGAAATATTTATGCTATGCTTTTGAAGAAAAGCAGCTTGCATTTAAGAACCAGTCTGGCTGAGGGCTTTTTCTGACTATTTAATGTCCTGGCTTTTCTTTGACTTCCTGCTGTGGGAAAGGATGAGTTTCAGGGAGATTGCAATCTCCTGGAAAGTCTCTGATAGCGAAGTGGGTGGGTGGGTCTGTGGCCATGGGAGAGCAGCAGTGGTGTGCACCCTGTTCCCACCTCTTTCCTACAGCTTCTCCTGTTCTCCACTCCAAGACCAAGCTAAACAGAGGCTGGCCTGGCCTGGCATCTGTGTCCTCAGGTCTTTAGGCTTAGAAACTAACTGTACCAGGCAGTTCACTTCTGCCTTGTGTTGGTACTGTCATGACAGCTGTACAAAGCAGTGGTACCTAAGAAGCAGCCTGATGGATTGGAAAGAAACATATATACATATATATCTGTGTACATATATAATGGCCAGACTAAGCAGAGGGTCTGACTAGCCCCTGCCCATCACTGCTGTTTTGGGTCAGCCATCCTGTAAGAAAAGGAGGGAGACAAAGTTCTCAACTCCTTACAGATCAGGGCATTAAAATTCAATGTTCAATGGGACTTCTCTAGTGACTTAACCATTTGTGATATAAACCTTATTGCAACAACCAGTCCCCAGCACAGGGACTGTGAAGCTGATTTTGGGATCAGAATCAGAGTTAGCCAGAGCAGCTCCTTCCTGCACACCCTGAAAATGCCTGTGCTTAGCCACACCATGGCTGCAGCTGGGCTGGCATCACAAACAGCTGTAACCCAATTAATGGGTGTGACCTGGGGGGAAAATGGAGACAACAGGGAATGTGGTGGTGTCGTGAGAGACTGTGAGTGAAACACTTTTTAGCCACCCTTTCAAAGAGCTGCTGTCAAGTGCTTTATTTTTAATGCTTCAATTTGCTTTCCTCTTCTTGATTGTAATACCCTTCTTGAACTTTGCAAATAAAATGTGCTTTCCCTTTTGATTTTTGTCATCATCTCCCTGGCAAATTATCAGACTTTTAATTCTAAGCCTCCATTTCACTCCCCCCTCCACCTAGACTACCAGCAGGGTGAGAAGTTAATAAAGCATTTCTCCTGGATTCCCTGCTCTCCAGTGAATCAGCACTCTGCTCACAGCCCTGGGAGAGGTATATTAGATAAGTTGCACTGCTGCTTCCTTTCAGGAATGAGGTGTTAACTGAGGTCTGGAACCAGATAAGTCTGTGACAACCTGGATTGTACTAACTTCTCCTCTGTCAAAAGTTTTCTTCAGTTAAAGCAAGGTCATAACCCTGTGTCTGCAAATGCAAAATGTTCCTTTTCTGCCAATATCTCAAATGACTGGAAGGAGAAGAGGTGCCTCTGGAAGAAAAAAGGGAGTTTTGGAAATTAATACACAGACCTTAATGACAACCTAGGAGGAAGTCCTAAGTGTCTGGATGCTATCCATATAGAAACTGCAAACTAAATCAGAGCCAACACTGTTACTTTCAGGTCACTAAAAAGAATTTCAATAGAAAGATGATCCAGAATAGACTGGTCAGCAGAGGAACAGGCAAACTGAGCAGCCCTTCTCCAGTTGTGGTACAGAATGGCTCTTCCTCAGGTCTCAGCCACAGTGCCTGACCTGGGCAGACCCAGCCATCCTGAGGATCCCTGCTCAGGCAGCTCCTTAAAGCCACTTCTTATCACAAGCTTATCACAACTGCTTAACAGTAGTAAAAGAGCCACAGGGTAGCAGCTGCCAGGAAGGCCAGGTCAGAGGCTTAATTTGCTCAGTGGTGGTGAAATTCAGACATGATGCTGGGGATAGTGCAGGCACCTGGTACCCACATCTTCTGGGGTCAGCAAGAAATAGAAAATGATGGAGCCACCACAGAGCACATCAGCCAGACACCTCCATGGGGCAGCAAAGGCAGCAAAGTTGTCCACATCCCTCCAGATAGGCTCTCCAGGGCTGGGGAAATGAAACTTCTTTTCTCAGGAGCATGAAGACATCTGTGAGGGCAGTTAATTGAACCAGTGTCACAGAAAATGATGTGGGTAATGACAGATAGTGTCAGCTCATGCTGCTGTTTCAGTTACTGAAAAAAGATGAGATGAGGGCAGAAATAGAAACAAATGGAAGAGAAATTTCTAACAAAGGTCAGGGAGAAGGTTTTATTTTTATCTCTCCACCTTTCCTCACTCAGATAATAAGTAGTCTGTGCCACCAGAAGGACCCTGTCCAGATACTCATCATTGGCCTGGTTCTGTGCTGAGTTCCTGGAGGTCCTGGCATGGTGTGTTAAACACTCACCATTGCTTTCCCAGGGCCTTTCTCTTTCTCTCATATCCAACTGGGGAACAAGCAGACCTGGCAGCCTCAAGGACTAAAATGAGGTACAGCCTGGGTAGGAGCAGGATGCTCACAACTTTCTTCTGAGCTGCCTGGGACCAGAAACAGGGGCATGCACAGGAGCAAGGGAAAAGCCAGCTCTGCCCTGTGTGGCTTTGCTGTGCATGGCAGAGGCAAAGCCAGACATCCATGATCCTGGGCCATAGCTCAGCCTGCCCATGGGACACTGCCCAGCAGCTACCAATAAGAGAGAACAAGAGTGTTGAGAGCATCTGAAAGGAGCTCAGTGCTCAGCAGCACTGAGGGTTAGCCTGTTTCTGGCTCATTCTGTGATAATGCAGCTTGTGTTTTGGATGCTCGCTTGCACTTAAGCCTTTTAATCACTTGTTCATTAAGAAAAGGTTTTCAGGACACCTTGCTGAGAGACAGCATCTCATATACCTCTGAGGAGAAAAAAACCCCACTTAGTCAAACACTCAAACCACTCAGATCCTAATGATAGAATAGTAATGAGATTGAAGTGTATTATCGACTTAATGATAAACTAAGAGATTTGGCACCCATAACATGGGTTGACTCTTTAAGCCCCTTGGCTGGTTCCTGAAGGATATGTAAGATGCAACTGGTAGGGGCTGGAAATAGGTTATTTTTCTGTTGGGAACCAGGCCAACTAAACTGCATTTTAAAAATGATTTTGTGATACGTTGAAGGAGTGGTTCAAGGTGGTGAAAAAAACCCTAACCTTCCTTCATGTCATGAGATTCATGACATAATAGAGGAAGAAACTGGATTTATGGAGGGAAAAATCCTGATAGGGTGCATATTATTTCCTATTTACCTCTGTGCACATCAATCTTGGCATGTAAATTGGCATTCCTTAACTCGTGCTAGAACCACCAATAGTTTTGGGTCAAAAGGGGGCAGAGTCAATGACTAAGCCCATCTTGTCCACAGTTATCCAGGATTTATTCTGAGAGATGAACCCCTCCTCAAGAAACCCCCTTTTGGCATTGCTAAAGGCCACCACTGACAAGCATGGAGAAGCTCTCATATAAGATTCAAACTACCACTGAAGATGGAATAGATGCCTTTTTTTCCTTTTTCTGCAAAGCCAGCAGAATTTGAATGTATCAGTCTTTTCCTGTTCTGTACTTGGATCCTCACTGCTGAGCAGCCAAGATATGAGATTTCCAGCCCTGCACTTTCTGCAGACTTTTCTCTGGCTGTGTTGAAATGGGGAGAGAGGCCCAGGACACCACACCTACATGAATATTGCATTTGCTAGGAACTGATGCAGCCTTACATACTTATATACACAAGCTACAATATATATACTTTTATTGATTGGTCACATATAAAGCACAATCTAATGCAATGCCCACCTAAGCAATTTGCAATTGTTTTAAAGGATCCTTTTCTGACAGAGTGATTCATTTCTAATCTACTTAGACACTGGACATTTAGTGTGTTTTATTGTTAAGAGTGCTCCTCAGCTTGGCCAAAAGGGAAATCAGCTCTGCTGGAGGCCCTAGGAGCCCAGAAACAACTAGGAGTAAACCTGGGCTTTAAAATCTCTTCTCAAACATAAAGTTATTTTTTGAGGTGAGCTCATCTCGAGTACTTAAGTCTGGCCCAGCCATTTCTGGGCTACCCAGATGGATAACATGCTGTGAAATAACATGCTGGGGAAGCCACACCAGAGCAACTGAGATGGGGGTGCCACATGAGCTGTGGCTGGAGTCTCTTGGATTGCTCAGCCTGTGGGAATGGCATGGAGCTGAGTCAGGGGAGGTTTAGATTGGATATTTGGAACAGGTTCCTCACCCAGAGGGTGGCTGGGCACTGGAACAGGCTCCCCAGGGAAGTGGTCACAGCACAAACCTGACAGAGCTCAAGAAGTGTTTGAACAACACTGTCAGACACAGGTGTGATTCTCCTACACAGGGCAGAAGTTGGAAAAAATGATCCTTGAGGGTTCCCCCCTGCTCAGGATATTCTGTCATTCTGCAATATCAAACTTGCATGAGTGCACAGGTGTCTGCTCAGGATGGAGAGGGTAGGTTCAATTGGAACTCAAAGAGTCCCAGCACGAGTCTAAAATTCTTATCATAACTCTAAAATGCTCACATAACTGCATTTTTTCCAGAGAGGGTGTTTGACTTCTGCTTAGACTTTGTGGTTTCAGAGTCAAACCAGACATTATGGAACTTTTTTTCACTAAGGGAAAGAAAGCTCATTCCAATCAAACCCTACAGAAACAGGTGCCTTTGGACCATCTAATTTAAAGCTGAGGCTTCAACTCATCCCCAGATTTCAGTCCTAAAGGACCAGATGCTATTAAACTTGCACAACTCATTGTGGAGCATCAGCAGTGGCTCTCGGCAGCCTGGGATGGGCCTGATCACATTGGAGAAATGCTGCTGCTTGTGCAAAGCTCCCTTGGGAGGGAGCATGGCTGGCATCCTGGCCAGGAGATGCCCTGCATGCTACCTGTGCTGCTGGGCATCACCAGCAGCAGGGCTGGGCACATCAGTAGTTGTCACACCAGTATTGTCTCCTGGGGCATCTTCCCAGAAACGTCACCGATGTCCCACAGCATCCTGCCAGCTCTCATCTGGGATCTCCATGCTGCAAGCCCCTGTCCAGTGGCAGAGGGAGGATGTGTGTGCACATGCTCTCCAGGTATCACAGGGGGCATTTATCCAGGCAGCAGATGCCTCCTCCTTGGGTGCTGTTTCCCACCAGCTCCCAGCACTCCCTTTCCTTGTCTGAGCTCAGAGAGATGCTCTGCTATTACAGCACAGTTCTGGGGCAGCCCACTGCTTGTTTTGAAGGCCTGGAACTAAATTTGTCAGATAAACACAACATTATTGTCATAAGTAACTAATACAATAGACAATAATTTCATTCTTTGAAAATGAAAAGGCACCAGCTTTTACTAAGATAATTTTCCCCCTTCTCAGTCTCTTACATGTCTAAATACAGACCTCTCAAAATCAGCTCTCTGTACTGTAAATCACCTTAATAAAGGGTTAAAAATGCTTCACATCATCATGCTCTATCATCAATGCTAGGGGGCATTTCTCTCATGCACCAATGTTCAGCTTTTGCACACTCACTGAGGTTCAGAGGTCAGCAGCAGACAAAGGCAACATTTTTAAAGAAAAAATGTAAGTCAGTAAGAAGGGTAGGGGTTTTATCAGTTTCTGTCCTACTTGCTCTGCTGTAATTACTGTTATTAAAGATTTTTTAACTGCATGTTGCAGGATTCTTCTTTCTTGTCTAGTGCAGATCTGGCACCCTGAAGGAGCCTGAGCCACCCATGGCTGTTCCTCCTGCACTAGTGGGATTGTTATTCCCTGCAGCAGCTCTGGACCAGGTGCCTGAACTGACACCATGCTCTTGCTGGTAGACTGAGGCGCACTTGCTGTTTAAAAAATTGGATTTAAACTATCAGGTGTTATTATCCAGCCCCTTTGCTGGCATCAGGGTGTGTGCATGGGGAAGAGAGGACAGGACACACTGCAGGAACATGAGGAGCTGCTCAGAGGACCCACTGGAGCAGTCTCCAGCCTCCAAGTCCCCCTTGTCCAAGTCCTCCTTCCAGAATCACAAGACATGAAAACCCCACAGTTCAAGTCTGCTTTATGGTTGATGTGTTTCTGCTCTATTTTTCTACAGATAAATTAGTGGAGCAATAATTTATGAGAAATAGCGTGATGAAATCTGGAGTGAAATCCCAGTTTAACTGAAGCCAGCAGGGTTTGTGCTTCCTGCATAGCAGGAGTCCACATGTCAGCAGAGAGACAAAACAGAAGATGAGGAAGCAGTTAATTATTCCTGTGCTTTTCACTGAGATCACTGGGCCAGGGACTCCCCTCCCATCTCTCCTCTTGCAGCCACGTTCCTCCCTTGCTGCTGGAGGCCTGTTGCCCTCACCAACACACAGACAAACCCCTAAGATGGGACCCTGTGCTGGATGCTGCAGCCCAGCAAGGAATTGGTTTATGAAGCAGATTGCTCAAACACCAGAGGAGTTTTACCTTCAGAGGCTGCTCTTGCATTTCTGGTCATCTGCAATAAGATAACAGGAGAACAAGGGAAGGAAGAACTGCAAGGTAGATGTGGCTGGCACTAGGCACAGCTCTGAGCTCTGAGGGTTGGAGATACCCACAGAGAATTCCTTCCCCCATCTGTTCCTCTGTAGATCACTTTAAAAATTAACTTACCCTATTAAAAAGAAAATGTGATTGTTACCGTTAAGTGGCTGCAGATAGTTTGTCCTAACCCCCCTCAAATTATATCTGAAAATGCACAATTAATAACGCATTAACTTAGAAATGAGGGAGAATAAGTTAAAATTTTGTTATAAATACGTTATATTTCGTGTAATAAACAGATTTTTTTCCTGGCCTATAATGTTGCAGAAGAGATAATTCCTCCCTACAGCACATTTCACACTTACCCAGTTTCAGACAGATTAGCACAAATGACATTTCTTGCTCAACTCATCTCATTTTAGAAAGCACTCCTCCATCAAGTTACACTACGTTCAGATAATTATTCTATAAATATATTCTTAAACTAATCGTATGAATGGAGCCAAAATACAGCCACATCAGCTCAGACACTCCTTCTGAGCCCAGCAGAAGATGCAGAGCACAGGGAGCTGCCAGGCTCCTTCCACCCGTGGAGGGAGTGGATGTCTGACAAGGTCAATATTTATGCACAGTTCACAAATAAGAGAATAACCATTAAAATCAAGGTAATACAAATAAAAATAGGTTTTAATGTTTCAAAAAGCTCAAAGGAGACTTATAAATCCATGAATTTTTCATCAAGATTGAATCCATTGGAGCCTAGATCCTTCTTTCTAATAAATTCAGTTGTCAGATGCAGAGTCCTTTACTGCAAATGCTGACAGTGCTCTATCAGTTCCCAGGTTAGGGTTTGCTACAGCAGGATTTTCTTTCTTTGTATTTAAATTGATCATGTAATAAAACCTGCTGCTTGAGCAGTGGGTCTTGCATCAATTAAACCACTTAGTTTATCTTCCTTTTATTCCACAGCAAATAAAAATAAAATGGCTACAGGTAGTGTTTTGTTGTAGTCAGAGCTAATCTGGGATCAGTTCTCTTATGAGAAAAACACTGCCTGAAATGAGATGTGAGTTCTGCTTTGTTACACTCTAGAGCACAGAGCAGAATAGTAGCACTCCAGAGAGCCATTTTCCAAAACAGTTTCCTTGCAAGTATTGCACTGATATCCTGGGCAAAGCAAAATGTAGAAACATCTTTGTGCAGTTATCAGTAAATTTGACCTTGGAACACTGAGTTCTGTCTGTGTTTCACAGGATGTTTTCACCACCTTTGAACAATTCTCCATGAGGTTTGCCAGTAATGCTTATCCTGGCTGATGTTGTGTTAAATCCTTCTCTAAAAGCTTGTTTGCAAGATGCCACTGCAGTTCTGAATTCCTAACTGCTTTGGTAGCATTGCTGAGATATTGGTGGGAAAGCCACAGAGATGCTAGGCCTGTTAGTATCAACTCTTGCCCTTCATTAGTTTTCCAACCTAATTTTCCACAAGTTAAGAGAAGTCAAAAAATAACAGAATTATTTGGGTTGGAAGAGACCTTAAAGACCATCTTGTTCCAGCTCCCTTGCCATGGCCAGGGACATCTCCCAGTGGACCAGGCTGCTCAAAGTCCCATCCAACCTGGCCTTGAACACTCCCAGGGATGGGGCATGCACAGCTTTTCTGGACCACCTATGCCAGTACTTCACTAAGTTTGTAGCAAAGAGTTTCTTCCTAATAATCTAACTCTACCCTCTCTCAGTTTGAAGCTATTCCCCTTTGTCCTATTGCTACATGCCCTTGTAAGAAATTCCTCTATGACTCTCCTGTAGCCCCTTTAGTTACTGGAAGATGCTCTAAGGCCTCCCTGGAGCCTTCCCCACTCCAGTCTGAACAACAGCAACTCTCAGCCTGTCTCTGCAGAAGAGATGCTTCAGCTCTGATCAGCAGCCATTAGCAGTCAGAACAGCATTTCATTATCCAAGCTGTAAACAGCCGGTAGTTTGTGACCATTCCTTTTCTGTTTCATGATTGTACCTCCATGCCTGTGCATGGATTGCTATTCCTCACTGGCTGGTTCACCTGAAATCCAGTTAGCTGGTTGAGATGGTGCAGGACTTGGTGCCCTTTGCTTCAAGCAGTGTCTGCACTACAGAAAGGTGCAGTGGCTTCCTGGTGGCTTCTGTGGTGAGAAACTTAACTTCAGGATCACCTCACCACTGATTCAGTTTGGGCAGCACCTGGAAGTTCAGCCAGGGAAGATATTTGGGATCCAGTTTTCATCCCAGTCCCCCTTTGCAAAAGCAAAGCTTAGTCAACTGCCCCAAAGGCAAACAGGAGATCTGCAGTGAGACAGGCTTGGAGTCCACTTCCTTATATATTACAATACATTTGAAGAACAAAGTACAGGTATTCTAAAATGTATGTGAAAATTATTAGTACTCAGCTGATTCAAAAAACGCACAGAGAATAACTTTAATAAAGTCTATGACAAATAAACATGTGAGGGATAAAAATTCCTGTGAAGTTTTAATCCAATAAATAAAAAACATAGTGTTAATACAGCATAATTGTTTCATTAAATATTTAAAATGCACCTTTCATACTAAATTTGTATTTTAACAAATATCTATTCAGTTTATAAACTTGTAAAGCATTTTATGAATTTTTCATACAGGCAGGAGAAACTTCCTCAATAAAAAGAACTTAATCCTTACATATTCAGCCTCTTGATCGAACATTTCCCTTTTATGTCAGGATACATTTGTATAATTCATTATAATTTATAAATTTTCTACTTAGAGATAATGCAATTACAAATGTTTCCTGCAAATCTTTCTTACTGGCCTTACATACCATTTCATTTAAATACCATTCTGTTATTTACAATTGCTTCATTTTAATGAGAAAAGATGTTCACAACCAATTATTTAATTGCATGGTGCTTTGCAACACACTATTCATCTCTTTCAAAACAATTTGCATTTTGTGTATTTGGAGCAGATATCAGAAAACATTATTGTAATTTTCTCAAATAACATTTTTGCAATGTGCCACTACTTGGGGCAAGAGCTGATACAACAATGGAAATCAGCAGTCTCAGCAGCCTTACCAAGCTTGTATCCTCCTTTACTAGATGAAATAAATATCTTACTGTAAGCAGAACTTTATTCAACAACCACTTTAATCCTCTGAAAAATGAACTGAAAATGTTAATTTGGATGAGGCTTGTAAATGTGCCTCATTTTTTCATGTTCCCTAAAGAGTGGGCAAATCCACCAGAAACTCTGGCTGTGAAGGAAGGCTTCTCAGCCTCACCATATCTCAGTAAAGACATCCATACAGTGCTCCTTTTTTGTTCTATTTATCTTTATTTTTTCCCCTTTTTTCCCCCTTTTTTCTTTTTCCTTTTTGTCATTTCCATTTAATTAAAGTCCAGGTTGTTTGAGGAAAAGAAAAGGTGCTGAACAATGAAATCATCTGTAGGCAGAAAGCATCTCTATAGCACAGCAACACCCTTGCACAGAATTTTGGTGAGGTTTTTTAGGGCATGTTTTTGGGTTTCCCCTCATTTCCTGATCATTACAATTCATATGAAATAGTAGTTGCAGGAGGCCACCTAACATTGCCAGCAGAGGTGGTGTTTGTGCCTTGTGCTCTTTGAAACACAAGTGTCAGCATTTCATCTGATATAAAAATGTGGATGCAATCATATTTTCTTAGACCAAGGGGATGTGCTCAGACCTCACTTCGGCAATTACCAAAGCAACAGGTGAATGGTGTTACACAAGACCTCCTAAATAAGTGTTTAATTTTGCATGGTTGTCTGAGCAATTGTTACTACTTCCTATGGGCACATGGGTTACAAAACATCTTTAATTATTTCACTATACCACTGAGGGTTTTTTCCGTTTGACCTCTCCTTCTCTAACTGCTCCTCAAAATCCTCCTCATCAATGCATGACTGTCTTATTTATTGCACACTTTTCACACCCTGCTCTGAAAGCAGCATTTCACAAACATTTAACTGACTCTCATGGTGCTTCTGCTGGGATGAATTATCAGTGGAGATGGTTATGCAGACAGAGCCAAGACACACTGAGCAAACACTCCAAACTACCCACTAAGTCAGGATGGAGGGTTTGAAATGCCTCAGGCTTATCATTTGATAGTAGATCATATTTTATACAGAGCTTTATAGGCTCAGAAAACAGCCTCTATTGATTTTAGATGCAACTCTGCATGCCAAGTACTCCTGCAAGACCAGTCCTGGGATTTCAAGCTGGGGTACCACAACATGCAAATTTCCATCTCTGAATAGCTTGGTTCATGTGCCTTTCCAGCATTACAAAGGGATTCTGGGGCAGAAAACAAGGCTAGGCTGAGATTCCAGGTGAGGATTCAGCTGTGCCACAGAACAGACCTTTGTGTGCCCATGGCACATTGCCATGTGCAACCCATGTTCTGCTGGTGTGAGAAATGAGATGCAGAGAACCACTCAGCTGGTTTTGCAGATCTGATCAATTCCAGAGGCAAACCCTTAGTGTACACAGTGCCAATCTGTTGCACTCCACAGCCCAGTTGTCCTTTAGAGAACTCAGCTGGGCCCTGAGATATTGTAGATTTATTTACCACAATCAAATGACAGTTGTCCAGGCTGTCTTAGTTTTGGCAGCTTCCAATGTTTGAGGAATTTCCTTTATTAGCTTTAAGACAGTTACTTTTTCATGCACTCTTCTGCCTCCTTTTTCTGAGAAAGACATTAAAAAATGAATCCCATCATTTAACATCAGTTAACATCCATGTGGTCAGCAGGACAAGTAGTTAATAAGCAGATGCATTCCACAATGGAGGGGTTTTTTATATTCTTATATTCTTATTCATATACTCTAAACAAGTCTGGGATGGAAATGGTAGAGAGCATATCCTGACACAAGGTTCTTGGCCACAAAATAATTGTCAGCTCTCATCTCAAAGCTTTCAAAATTCAGCTGAGAGATATATGTCTTTCCTCAGCTTCTTTCTGAGAAAAAAAATAATGAGCAGCAAACATCCAGCACAGAATACAAGATGCAAATATGCAATAATAAAATAAAGGACACATTTTCAATGTACAGAAAGAAATGTATTATCATATAAAATACCAGCAAAAGGTATTGGCCCCAATGTCTTCTGTAAGAAGAACAGCTTCTACAGTCCTAAATAGTAATTTTAAATAATAATATTTACCAAGTTATTCTGATTAGACAACAAACAACAAGCAGGAATCCAGAAGGATCATTGAGACAGTTGTAAGCATTTTGATATGCAATCCTGAGCCTGTGAGCAGGTGGGTGTAGCCCTGTTTAGAAGACCTTCCAGGAGCATCACCTCCAAGTGATCCCTGAAATCCTTTTAATATTTCATGTTGCACCTTTCTTTATGCCTGAGGCTCTCTGACCAACAGCATTAAGGATAGATTTCCTGTAGATGTGTGGCCTGGATAGAAACTGGCTTCACTGACATGGTCTCTCTTCCTTTCCTGGTCCCCTACTTTCATGCAGGTTTGTGGAACCTGCAAAACCTCTGGTGGATTTTTCTAGGAAAGGTTCAAAAGTTAAGCAGAGAGGGCAAGTTGGCATGATAAGGTTACAAGCCCTTTTATTAAGGAGCTGGAGCTAGGAAGGTGTGTGCATGTATGGTCACAGAAGGGCACTGCACACAAAGCACAGCTGGAACAGCTGGAGCCATGCCAGTTTACATGAGCAGAAGATTTGGCACATCATTTTCGTGGTGTGCAGAGAGCCCAAATGGTTTCCTTTTCTTAAAGCAGTGCAACACTTGAAGTAGATTTCTAGGGCGTAATTGCTGTAGCTACTGCATGTATTTATTATCTTTGCACAATAACTGACTCCAAAGCTTAATAGAATGGGATATCATTTCTTGCACAATAGTGATGTCTTGTTAAATTATTCACATTATTTATTTGACAGATACTAATAACCGTTATTTGGTATTCAAGAGGGAGACAAAAATGGCTATTTGTTACATTCCTCCATTATCTAATATTCATAAAACGTATGTGATGCAAAATGTCTCTGATGGATGGCTGTCTAGGATGTGTTTGTATGTTTTGTTTTATTAACAGAGGAAACAGCTACTGAAACTTATTTACAACTGTCCCCTGGTGCTCAGGACAGAAAAATTGATTTCTGATCGCTGGTCCTCCTTCTTCCACATTCAAAAAATATCCTGATTTGGACCATATCCCACTCTCACAACATTCCTCAGCCTTTCCCTGCGTGGCTGCCAGCCTGATCTCAAATCTGCTAAAATGTGGGCATTGGATTCTTGCTCTGACCCCTCCACACAGGGCTGAGATCCCTCAGGAGGTCTCACTTATCCCAGAGGTAAATTGATGTTGACATTTGCCTTCAGAGATGAAAACCTATTATATGAACATTGGCTGTGCTTTCCACCCCAGCCAATACCCCACCAAGAAACTGTACCACTCACTCATAGGCTTGATTCACATGACAGAACGGGCTGCAGGCAGGATTTATTTTCCCATTGTTGGCTCCCATTGAGGCACAGGGTATTTAAGTGTTTTAATAGACATTAGTCATGTAAATCCCCAGTTCATCAATAGGAAAAAAGGACTCTGAAAATTGTTAAATCTGATTTTCCACGCTTAACCTGCTGTTTCTATCACAATTCTTCTTTTTGTTGTTGTTTTCAAGAATGTTATTTTGTTTATTCAGATATAATGACCTAAATACATTCAGTAATGCAGAACAATGAAGGGAAATCAAGTGTCCTTGATTCCCTGACATGCTCCTATGGAAATAACTGATTAAATCGTTCAAAGCAACAGATTTCCTCATCCTCCATTTTAATCATCACATTATATACCACTACTCAAGTTCAAAGGCAAAAAACCAGAAATTAATTTTTAAATGCACATCCACCAGCTTCCTTTTAAACCCTGTAAACAAGTTTATCACCTGATTCCATAACCTCGAGCAAGGGTCTAAGGAGCAAAACAGGATCGAACAAATCCTAAAAAAGAAGAATCATTACAGGTTTCCTTTCCAGTACACCCCAATCAGAGCACAGAAACGTGAGCTCAGAAATGGGAATTCCTCATATTTCTTTAAATAGCTTAGGTATTTATTTTTCTTGCAGATAAAACCAAACTAAATAGGTTTACAAGTAGGCTGCAGGTTGAGATAAATGTTCTAAACCAGCTTGGAAAACCCAGGATCTTTTCTCCAGCAGCAGACACAATCCATTAAACACAAGAACAAGATAGGAATAATACACTGTACTAGCAAAAGGGTGGTCAGGCAGCAGTGCTGCAGGGAAGGATGTGGGCTTGAAAGGGTTTTTTGACCCAAACATTAGACCTGATTGTGTGCTCTGGAACAGCCAACACATGAAACCATCCCTCATAGAAGAATCAAATTCAGTCTTGGATGCAGTTTCTAAGCATCTACTGCATGTATTGTAGCTATAATATTCATGGGCAAGAATCCAGTTTTTTCACTATTATTGCCTCTGTATATCACATAGCACTATGGGGTTTGTGTTAAGCTAAGGCACTCCGTCAGTGATGAAGATGATGATGGTATTTACTGACTCCACATCCCCAGTAGGAGCTCCAAGACATAGTGAGGTTTGCCCAAGTGGGGCATGAGCCACAGGACAGGTGATTTTTCCCATCCTCAGCCCCTTCAGATCTTGGTCCAGCTCACACACAAGGGTGAGAGCAAAACTCAGTGCAAATCATCAACACCACTGCAACAGACACACATCTCTGTGCTTTCCTAAACGATAAGCAGACACTTGGGTGACAGACCTGTCATCACCTTTTGGAGAAGCCAAATAAGCTGTGTCCAGAGGACCATCCTCATCCACAGACATACCAGCTCTTCTGAAGGGATATAACAGTTCTTTGGTATCCATTCAACCTGTCTGTCTGGTCTTTTTTTCATTACATTGCCTGACAATTTGCTTGGAAGGGAAGGCAGATAGACAAGACTGTGGTTTCCCAAAGCTCTTTGATTTTTTTTTAAGAGAGTATCCTATTTACCACCTCCATTTCCTGGCACATGACTGATGGAAGGCAGGAGTTACACATTGTACTCAGTTGTTTGGCAGTCTTGTAATTGAGTTTCCTTGGGAGCCCAAGCTGAATCCTGGCTGGACCTGGTGATTTGCTGCTATTCATTTCATCAACTTGTTCTAAAACCTTCTCTTCTGACAGTCCAGTCTGAGGCTGTTTCTTGCTCATCTCCAGCTGGAAAAAGCTGTGGCATGGGAGGTCTCCTGAGACTCCTCTCCAGCAAACACCAGCACAGAGATCTTGTCTGCCTTTGCTCTTATGGTCCTGTCATCTTTAAGTGTTCCATTACTCCACAGTCTTCTCCAGGCCCTGTGTGTTGGCTGGCAAGTAGCCTCTGCCTGATGTAGTTGAAAATGGTTTTGTTGTTGGGTTTTAAGCCCAACAATTAAATTATTCCACAAAATTCTATTTTGGCTGCCTTTACTATGGGTTTCCACCTGTTTGCTCTTCTGCTTTCCCTGGTGTGGACACAACCTACTCTTCTAAAGGACATCTTTGACAGTCTATCCAGCTGCTTACCTTCTGCCTGTTTTAATTTCCTTTTAAAGCATTTTCTGATAACTGGAAATACCTTTACTGTAACCAGGTGCCCTTTGAGATAACCTGCAAACATTTTACCCTCTTGGCTGGTGCTTCTAGCTCCTTTCTAACAAGCTGCACATCACCAGCTCCTTTGGAGCACCCAGATGCTTTACAGGCTGCATTGCTGCTGCACCTGGTGGACACCTCAACCAGACATGGTGACCCACCCATCTGCTAAATAGCCTGAGGCTGGGCACCATCACTTCCCACTGTCCCTCCTCCTTTGCTCTGCTGTACCTGTAGTTTTTGCAGGGGGGCTGGGGAAGAAGGGAGAAGATTCTGGTTCTGGCTTACCTACCCTAGTTTAATCCATCTGGTATGGACTCTGGGGAGTGAAGGACTCTCTTTTTCTGGAGGTGGGGATGAATACTTCTCTTGCCCTCTTCTCCACCACCTTGTCTCACTCAGCCAAAGCAGGGAAGTGACCAAGGCTGTCCTATAACACTGTCCTGCTCCCCCACAGCTCCACAACACCATGGCCCAACACTGAATGAGACAACAAGATGCACTGCATGTGAAAACCAGCTCCATTGTGAAGCCTGTGGTCACAGCAAGCAATTACCTCTTCACAGCTTCTAATTTTGACTCCTGTAATGTCTTCTTTTATGATGCCTGCTCACTAAATATTAATCTTCAAAATGCAATGGCTCATTTCTTAATATGCATGTAGCTGGACTCATGCCTGTGTGCTTCCTGTGCATTTCACAATGCAATAAAAAACCTGCTCCCTGCTCTTAATGACTTTGTGATTTATTGACTTGCCCATCTTTCCTCACTTCAGCTCGCCAAGCTTTATTTATTCCTCTTGTACATCAAGGGATGTTGAGGGAAATAAACAGCACACACCCCACCTTTGCAAGCAAACAAATGCATGATGGTGATACAACAGAATCATCATTAAGAAAAGTCCTTCCTTGGAGGTATTCACATTCACTGCTCTTTTGGCAGCTTGCATAACCAGGCCCACTAAACACTGAGTAATTATCCCTGTTTGGGATTTCTCCCTAATGCCTTTATCTCTAGCAACACTGGCAAAGATTTTGCTTCATGTACAGCCTTCACTGATCATGTAATCACAAATACATTCAACCAGTTGTCTCCTGGACGTTGGAAGAAATGTGTTGGTGTAAATTGCTGAAATTCAAAAAACTTTCAGCACAAAATTTCTCAAAATTTTTATCTCATTATATCTTGTGGTTATCCACAAAGCAAACTATTCCTCTTTTCTTGAAAAGAGCTGTGCTTCCCAACTCTAATCCCAAACCACACTCCCAATTTTTTTCCCCTGACACCCAAAGACCTAAACTGTCTCTGATTTCACAAGTCCTGAAAAAACCCTTTGGTTTTCTGGGTAATCTTGTTTGTTGAAAGAGATCCTTCCATGGGTGATGTGGACATGGTGCAATGCTCTCTGTGCTCAGTTTCTCTCTGGCTGTTCCTGCACTTCATGTTTGCTGGTTAGTGTTGTGTGCATGAGAAAGGGAATCAATAGAAGCTGTTAATCTACGCCCCTAGAATCTCTGAGCTCTCACAATGCAACAGACACTAAAAAATAAAAGGCCAAGATTAAGCAAGTGCCAGGACAACTGTCTGAATGGGAGTCTCAGCAAAGAATGGGAGAGCCAGCTCCAAAATTGGAAGAAGAGGGATTTGTATCCTGTAAAACAAGTGGTGGCTGTGGGAAGAAGCAGTGCAAGGTGAGGTGCAAATGCTCAATGCTTCTAAAAAAAAATGTCCCCAGCCTGGGTCCTTCAGAGAAATCCAGGGACACCAATGACCAAGGATGAAACAGCTATCTATCAGGAAAAAAAAAAATAGAGAAAAATATAAAGCAAAAGTAACTAAGCACATCTCTATGCAGCAGTGATGAAACTAAACTGGGAATACTAAGTGTTTTTCTGACATCCATGTTACCAGAAGTATTTGGAAAAAGTCAGCAAAGATGTAAAGAAGAGAGCTCCAAACCAACTGGACAACCAGGGTGTGATTCTCTGGTGGAAGGCTGGGTGTTCGATCTGTCTAGCTCATCAGAAAGATGACTGAGGAATGATTTGATAGACAGCAGCTTTTTCTGCTCTAAGGGAGGAAAAATACTGGGCATAGAGGAGCTCTTTTAACCTCATGGAGGAAAAGGACAGCAAATATCAAAGACTAGATAGTCAGATCAGACCAAAACATGACACACATTTTTAGCACTAGGGTTGATGGGCAGTGGGAGAAAACTGCCACAGAAAGTTATGGATTTTCTCACCCTTAATTATTTCAATGAATTATTAAAATCTTTCTGAAATATGTGCTTCAGGCAAACATGAACATCCTGTGCTTCATACAGAGATTAAATGTGCTACACCAAGGGGCAGAGGAAGCAAGAAAAAATGAGAGTAGCCTTCTGGCCTGGGACACAACCACCATGACTGACCTCCTTCAAGCTCTTAGGGGCTCTGCCTGCCCCTTCAGAGGAGAAAGACAGATTTTTCTGCTTGGCAGTGGTCAGATCTGGGGGCCTGATTATTTCTTATACTGGGGGGCTCTGATGACTATGCTCCTGGACTTCTGTGCCTGAAGACTTTGGCAGCACTGCAGAAGGCAGGAAACTCTTGTTTTTGTTTGCATCTTGGGTATTTGCAGAAATGTCTCTTCAATTAGCCTCTCCTTCTGACATACGTCCAGTCAGCTGTCACTGATTGAATTATTGCCTTCTGGATTTTATTTCCTTTTTTTTTTTTTCTACTAAATAATCCATCTTGCATATCTGGTTCTGTAAAACTATCACTGTTTCATAGGATTTTGCTGGAATTTTCTTGGTTACCCTTTAAAACTCTCCTAACCACCAACATGTGTCAAAACTGGTATCCACAGGCTGCTGATTGCTGTTGCATACACTCAACCAAAACTAGCTGGCAGAACCAAGTTTCCTGCATGCATTGGCATATTAGCCTATAAAGTTATTCATACCAAAGTGCATTTCTGCTGCTTAGTTGAAATCTTATCATCTTTACCCTTGCAGGGCTTTTCTTGGCTGCAGATGCAGTTGTTTTTGTCATTTCCTTGCCAGGCACAACACAAAGGCCTTATTGACTATTCTTGCTAGAGCCAAGGGAAGATACCAAGCAGAGTTTTGCTTACCTGGTAGTCTTCAGCTCATAAAAGACTTAGGCTGGTACCATTTTCAACACAGTGTGAGTGAGGGCTGCTGAGGGCCTGGGTTAGTCATGCCAGTTTTTAATTTTTTATTATTGCACCTACTACAGTTCATCCATTGATAAAAATAGTTTGTACACACACTTCATATCCTGCTATTTCCAACTTTGGGCAGTGTCCACAACCCTGTAAACTGGGAATCATCTCTGAAAATACAATTTTCCTCTTTTGAAAGGCTGAGGAAGCTGTTCCTCACTATGCAGAGGAGGAGCCTGGCAAAAGGTGTGCCAGAGTGGGGGGCACAAGGCAGCAGACAACCCATGGACGTTCTATGGGGTAAAACCCCTGAGAAGGCACCTCTCTTGCACAGGAGGGATGCTTTGCTCACCCTGCAAGCTCATCTGGGGACTCTTGCACTGCTTGGGCAGCTGGAATGTGCTGGGGACAACCTCAGCAGCAGAGCTCTGCTGCCTCCCAGATATTGTCCTGTACCACCTCCTGATCTACACACAAAATCCCCTGGCTGAAGCTGGGTCCTTTCTGAACCAGGGAAAAGGCTCTGGCCAGGGTATCCCCTTCCAGCTGAGCTGGTGAGGATGCGGGTCATAAGCATTTGCATTGTGCTGGTCCCTCCACACCTGCACAAGGATGGGTACAAGTCCTTTCCCACTGAAGGCAGGAGGGAAGAGGGAAGCTTAATGTACAGCACTTGGGGCAATATATGCCATGTCCTGACCATTCCTTGCCGTTTGCTATCTGGGATGTAGCAAATGAAAACTGTAACTAGGATCTGGGAACCACTGAGGGTAGCTCTGAACACAAGGACAGGCACAACAGGTGAGAGGAAGGTCCCCATGGCCAGTGGCAGGACAGCAATGCAGGGAAGTGCCTCTCCTCCAGACACCGACAGCCCAGAGGGTACCCGAGGCACAGCTGCTGCTGTTGTATTTGACAGCTTTTGTGGAGACTTCTGCATACATCTACTTTGCAATCCATGTCGTTTTGGGGGCACCATTAAACACTTCTCCTGCTGCAAAAACTACCACAGACATAATTCTTACTTTGGAGGCAAACCATACCACCAACACTCTGAGCCGTGGTATAAATTACAGCAACCTTTAGTCCTTCCAATGCAGCAGGTGGCAGAGGAAGAGGGAATTGAGACTTGTCTCTGACAACCACCTTTATTCCCTTTGCTGAGCCGCCTCCAGCTTTGGCTGGCAGTCAAGCTCTGCAGCACAAAAATTCTGAGACCTTGTACGTGCAGCTCACGTGAGCAGCTCTTCCTGCAGAAAAAGCCCCTTGTAAGACAGGGAGCTGGCCCACAAACAGGTTTTCTTTTCATCAGAAAGGGTTGCAGGTTCAAGCTGTAATTTGTTTGATAATTTTTTTATTGTGCTGGCCAACATGCTAAAACCAGATTTATTAATGAAAAGGACAACATCAGCATCTATTCCCTGTACAAACAGACGAGAAAAGTATCTGTAAACAGCAAAAGTAAGACAGAAAGCACAAAGAGCAGCATACCAAATTACCCCTGCCATGTGGGTCACTTTGGAGCATGTTTTTATTTTATTAAACAGCTCCTACACAAAGAGTGTTTTGCTCAACTAAGGTTTCATACATTGAATATTAAAATGATACTGAGGCTTGTAAGTGCTGGGGGCAGGGGGAGAGCAGATACGCCCCTTTTATTCCTGGAGTTATTGTTTTACAAATAAAAGGTGCTGATGACACTGTGTGTACAACACAGATAGGGCATTAAAAAAAATCACTGCAGTGGCTTGATAGGGATGATCTGTAGCTGAAAACCCAGTAATGCAGACAGTAGGTGAGGCAAATGTGCTGAAATGTCAGGATGTGGAATGCCAGGAGAACAGCCCTTAAAATAGTTGCACCAAAAATAGCCTCTGTGGACAATAGGCAGGGGGTTCGCCTTCATTTATTTCTATTACCAGCTTCTTGACAGGCCATCCCTCGAGCACTCCTGGTCCCAGACAGAGCAGGAGCTGGAGGCACCTTTTTGTCACATGTATATGTGCCACTGCTGCATTTCCCACAGGGGTGGGAGCACCCACCAAAAAGCAAAGTGTGCTGGGGCTGCCACAGCCAGGGGACGAGACAGTCGCCTCGTGTGGCTGGCAAACTAAAGCAGCTAAAACTACACCTCCCCAGACTTCAGAGCAGCTCTCTGCAAATAGCAGCAAATCCTCTGACAGGGCCCAGGGGAAATAAATTGAAGGGTGCCTCATGAGCTGGCAGGGTCTGCACAAGAGCAGGGGACAAGAAGTGATGGTGCAGCTCTGGTGGGGAACAGACTCCTACCCTCCATCATGCTGAGCACACCCCTATCCAGTAACCTGAAAAAATCACCTCTTCCCAATATATCTTCCCTGCAAAGCTGGGCCAGCCATCAGGAACTGCAGGCGGTGCCCACACAGTCATCATTTGTTCTGGAGGAAAAGCCATCCCTCAAGGCTAAATCAGCACACAGCTTCAGGGTGACTGCAGAGATGCTGAACAGTACCAGTGTGACCTTAGCCAGGCTCAAAGGGAAGGACCTTTGGTTTCTTCAGGTTAACAACTTGAAAAACCAGGTGTGTAGGCAAGAACCAAATCACCATGTGTCTGAGCACCATGGTCTGAGGACTAATTACACCAGTCAGGGTAAGAGGCAGGACCCAAGGCAGGAAGGGGACGCCTCTAAGGAAAACAAAAACAGGAGAAACACATTTTGGCATGTGGCAGAATGCAGTTATGTCAGCAAAATTTGTTTTCCAATACATGCAGTGAACATAGGTGGGAATTCAGTGCTGGATTTGCAGCCAGCAGCTTACAATTCAGTGTGATGACTCAGGACTTTTGGTTGCTCTGCAGGCAAAGGCTGCTCAGAACTTACACAGAATTTTCCACAACAAGAGACCATGTCTCGTTCTCCTAGTTTTTTTCCTCCTAAAGCTAATACTGCTAACTCACAGCATCTCAGGTATTTTGTATTCATCATCATAGCCTTGAAGAGTTGTAACCATTGTTTGCTGGCTTTATAGTCTCTGTTCTTAGAAGTGATGTTGTCACACTTTTTCTAAAGCCTATTATCTGGTGCTGTATCTGCCACATCTCCCTGGGATCAGAGGGTGAAACAGTCATTCATTCCATCATTCCTCTCCCTCGGGATGAGATCTTAGAGGTGATTCCTACTCCTGATTTTGGTTTTGTAATACAGACATGGTGCATTGCTTATACTCCCTGTGCAGAGTCACCCTGTGCAAGTCCAAAGGGTCCAACCTCTCCTTGCAGCAGAGGGCTCCCAACACCTCCAGTGTTTTGCCTGCCTCCAGGTGACAGCAAAGATGGGAGTAAGATTTATTCCTAGGTCAGGGGTAATTAGGTAACGCGAGGTTTAGAATAAATGGAGCATAAACAGTTCAGGTGTTGGTAAGCATGACATGGAAGTAAATCTGAGTGAAGCTTTGACTCTTTCTAGAGTTGAGTGAACACAGACATTGAAGCACTTGGGAAGGTATAGGAAGGAGGCAGACTGTAGCCTTCAGAAGCATAAATCATAGACTGTATCTATCTTCTCCAGTCATTAGGAAAAAAGAATGAATAACAGAAAAAGAGAAAGGAGAGCAGGTCAACAGAGAAGGGTGAAAGGTTAATTTCCTGATTGCTGGGATATGAAAGGTAATGGTCCCAGATGCCTGTGAATTTCCTTTTGAAAGAGGCATCATCATTTAATGCACTCTTTTATTGCCCCTTTCACATCAGCTTCCTCGTATTCCAAACAGTCTTTTCTTCTGCTATTAAGCATTACATTTCACATACTGTGGACCTTGACGGTTTTGACACACTAGGTAAGGGCAGTAAATCTCCCAGAAACATAACCTGCTCCTGCTGAAGGTAATGGGAACTCTGACACTGGTGGCTGTGGCAAGCAGAAACCCACTTCTGATGACTAATGGCATTAGTCACATTTTTACTGGAACCCCTTGTTTATGAACAACCCCAAAGCATTTGTTCGGAGAGCTCAATTTAAATGCAAACATTGCAGCTTGTGTTCCATTTTATGATATCATGAGCTTCTGAACTCCGGTTTATGTCATCTGTAGTCTGCAGACTGCCCATTGCTCCCATTTTAAGTGGGGGATTTGCATTTTGGAGGGCAGGTGGCATACAAAGGACTCTTTTTTACAAGCATGGTATGTGAAACTGTAAGGGAAAGCACAAGTCAACGTGTTAAACCAAATTTTACAAGGTTGAAAGGTTACAAGGTGATGGTGATCCCTCCCTGGTCATTTTCTACTGTTAAATGAATGGGCAGACCCATTGGAAATGATGAGCATCAAACCCTAAGATTTATTTAATTCAACTCAAACACTCTACAGTAATAATAAATTAACTTTTTGTTGGCCATCTGCAATGGCCCAGCCACATCATTCCCTGATGGAGGACTAAGAACAGGCCAAGGGATGTCCCCTGAGCCACCCTGCATCTTTGCAGCCATATGTGGAAATCTCTCCCAGGCTTTCCTAATTCCTGTCCCATAGAGGGTTGCCAGACCCACATGTGCTGCAAGAGGGTCCAAAGAAAGTCCTTCCAGGAGCAGAGGGAGAGAAGCAGAGAGCTGTCTCTTCCCCAAGCCTCATGGGAAACTGGCAAGCCTCTGAAGGTCTGATCTGCAGTCTGCTGCTTTTAGTACTGTTATTACTCCAAGCACGTGGCCCATGTGGGTACTAGGTGGGCGAATCATTTTTGCTATGCCTTGATTATTATTTGTGATTATTTTGTGGTCACTGGTGTTTAGGTCCTAAATAGACATGGCAGAGCAAAGCAATATTATCTATTGCAGGGAAAAGGACTGGCAGCTGACAGGGGAGCAAGGCAATGGTACTCACAGCTCAGGGCAAGAATAAAACCAAATCTACAAAGTGTTTCCCCAACACAACCAGAAATTCACCTTTTGTCTTTATAAAACATTTCAAGTTAAGCTCTGCATCTCAGAGTCTACAGGACTATAATAGGTAAAATGGGGTTTGCCAGCTTCTGACAGGGGTAATACAGCACCAACCCTGTTCTCATGTACTGCAAATAAATCAGGGTTCACCTGCTGCTTTTTGGAGAGAAGCTTGATGTGTCTGGGTAAGCCCTGAACATGTCGTGAGGTTTGCCTGATGGCTGAACTACCTCATCTGCCTGTCCCCAAAATTTTACATGCTGACACACAGATGCAGCGCATGCAACTTAATTTTGTATCCTCCAACTATGCCGAAACAGTATTTTCACTTCAGCAGAGAGCTGGGATCTATGTAAATAGGCCACTAAATGGAGTTATGTGGTATTGGCATTTCTCAGAACATCAGAAATGGATATTGCCATCTTTTGAGATGTGGGATGTAAGATGAATAGATTTCATACCATGACTTCCAAGCCTCCATACTAGGGCTTCTGATCAACTGCCCTATTCACCATAGTTATGGAAGTTATTTATGTTAAATAGATTAAAGGCTGAGCAACTTAGATTTTCTCTGAGTGATTTGTTGTTTCAGCTTCTTTTATGTTAGCATCTGTTTGCATTAGTGCGGAAATACCATACTTGCCTTCCCTTGAGATAAAAATTTGCTTGTGGACTCAAGTTTATCTGTATCTTGTTAGAGTAGCAGTGTCTTCTGGGGGGGGCCAAACAGGCTGGCTCCTGGGGGCCATTACCCAACAAAGCACTTAATTCCTTACACACCTGGTGAGGAAAAGCCTATGGCAGAAGCAGTGAGAAATACTCCATCTTCTCCCACAAAAATAATTTTAATAGGTTTTAAGCCCAACTCTTTTCCCACTTAAGTCACCAGCCTAATTCCTAGAAATGTACCTTAAAAGCAATTTTATGTACTGTGAGTTGCAAGACTCAAAAGTAATCGACTCCTTCTGCTATTTGCAACTTCGCTATTCATTGGCATTAGAGGCAGACTCTTTGGAAACCCTTCATAGCACTGTTTAAAGACTATCAATTCTCTGTTTTATGTAATGTAACCTAATGTATTCAAAAGTTACTCTGAAAGACTTCTTCTACCATAAGTATAATGGGATGATTACATTACTACGGAAATTTGGGAAATTTATACAAGAATGATGACAAATTCTCTGTTTGACTCAGGCTGCTTGTGCATGTTTTCCCCCTCTCTCTCTGCCCGCCCTGCCTCTTGATCTGTGCTGGGGATGGGTTAGTGGATTGCTTCTTATTTTGGAACAATTGCCAGAATTTCTGTAGTCCCTCTTGTAAGAGTCTCTTAGGCAAGGAGAAGCTACAGGTGTATCACACTCAAGCAGGAATGCAGCCCTTGTTCCTCCGTGCCTTTGCTGGGCTCTGAAGCCCTGAGTCCCCACCATGGGCAAATGTTCAATTCTACTATCTGTGCAGCCTGGCTGGGAACATCTGAGCATGGGATGGGGCAAAGATGTGGCAGAGGGGTGTTTCAGGTGAAGGTGAGCCAGAGGCTTTACCTGAGTACTGCTAGGAACAGAACAGAGTGGAGTTTTATATTATACTTCTTTTGCAACCTGCTCCTCCCAAGCTTTGCTGCTTCTTAGCAGTGCTAAGGGTTTAGAGCATCTGTGCACCAGAAAGCTTTCCTAAATCAATAGTCTCCTGCAGCTACATAAATAGCTAACTGGAGCAAAGATGTTTATTTTTGAAGTGGGAGATGTTGCTCCTGCGACAATGTTTTATTATAATGATTTTGATCCTCAACCTGCAATCTTTACACCAAGACAAGACTCCCCTTGATTTCAGTGCAAGCTTTGTCTGACTAAGGATTTCAGAATTAGCTCTTTGCTTTTATTTTTATTGAAAAACAAGCCTGCACTTGACAAGGAAAAAAACAGTAAGTGGATCATGTCAGAGACACAAGTTCCTATGAGAAATTTCTAGCAGGAAAAACACAGCTTTGTGATTACATGGCAGCAAGCTGCAAGGTTAAATCTTCAAGAGTTTTCTGGGAGAAAAAGATGCTAATGCACTAATGCGAAGGGTACCTATTCCACCAGGGAAAAAAGATGCAACACAGCACACACCGCTGCTTCCTCTCTGTCAGAGACTACACAAATGAGTAAAGGTTGCAGCAACCGAATGAATGATAATAAAATATAAACATTAGGAAAATATTTCCAGAAAAAAATTAACATCCAAGATAAAAGACACATTTTGATCTAAGGATTCAATCTGAAGTATACACATCAGTCTGGATTTATTTTATGCCACCAAAAGGGCCCTGATCCTAAGGATAAGCCCAGACAGGAGTGGCAGCTCTGCACCGGTGCACTACCTAAAAACGTGCCATTTGCAGGGAGGAGCCACATGACAATCAAACCCTGCAAAGATGGGGAGCACATAAAGCTAATAGTAATTGCAGACATGGAAATGGCAGCAGAGGGGCTGGGGTGTGCCCAGGGTGGGGGGCTGCTCACCAGCCCTGCTTTGCAGTGCAGACAGGCAAGCAGAACCAGGGGAGCAGGGCAGCTACGGGTCTGGGACCCTGGGAATGGAACAGGAAAATGCAGAGATGGGGCTTCACTCGGAGTTGTCCCCTGCCCCCAGCACCAGTGGACCCAAAAAACTCTAGGATAAAATGTCAGCAGGGTAGGGGCATCCACTGCCTGGTCTGGCAAACAGGAGCAAACAGGATGTTTGGATGGGTTTGGTGTTTTGGGGTTTTTTGGAAGGGGGAGTGCAGTTTGGGAATAATTGGCTTTTTTTTTTTTTTTTTTTTTTTTTTTTTTTTTTTTTTTTTTTTTTTTTTTTTTTTTTTTTTTCTATTTTAAAGACAAAATTTCCCCTTAAAGCAGAGGGTTGTGAATGTGTCACTCAGCCCGTATGTGTTTGCTGAGCCCTGGTATGCACTTCAGTGCCCCGCTGATGCAGATGGGTGCTCCCAAAAGTTCGTCTCAGTTCTCGTTTGTCTGAAACTCTCGCTTGACACGAAATCGGGATGCAGGCACAGACACAGCAAGGTGGAATGTGGGGGTGTATTCTCCAGGGAGTTGGGGGTGGTGAGCATTAAGGAGCAGCAGCCCCGTAGCCCAGAAGAGGGGTCAGAAGCCAGGATTAAGTAACTCAGCGCTCTCAGGCACCAGATTTCAGAGGTGTGGAGCAGTGGGGGACACGTGTCAGCCAAGCCGGCTGCTTCTCCAGCACTCCGCGTGGGCAGCAGACGGGAGACAAGGACTCTGGCAGGGCGGGTGTTCCCCCGCAGGAGGCTGCACCAAATACACATCCTGAGAAGCGGAGGTTCACCAGCATCACGCTGGTGGTAAGAGCGAGCTGTCAGCTCACCCTTACTGCAGGCTGACAGCCCCTTTCATTGAGATCGCGCAGCTCTCTTGATCGCGCTTTTTCAGCAGAGAAAACCCCGGGGTCGGTGTGTTTAATGAAACTCATCCCTCCATAGGCGTGGACCGCAGGCAGTGTCCCCAGGCCAGCAGAGCGCGGTGCGGGGACACGGGCGGCTCCTCCCGCCGTGCCCCCCCGCACAACCCTCTGCCCGCTCCAGAACGGGCTGGGCACGCCGCTTTCCGCTCCCCGCGCTCGGGCACCTTCGCCAGCGGGGAACTCACTGCGGCGGCGCTACCCAGCGATCGGTACGGACCCCGGGGAGGCAGGGCCGGGCAGGGCAGGGCGGGAGCGGCACCTCCGACGGAGCGGGCCCGCCGGTGCTGCGTGGGGTGTCCGCAGCCGGGAGCGCGTCGGGATGGCCGGGAGACGGGAAGGGTTCCGGGACCCCCAGCACGGAGCCGCTCCCGATCAGCCCCTCGCCGCGGCACTCCGGAGCCGCGCACGGCCCGCCCGCCCCCGGCGTGTCGCGGTGCTCCCCCGCCCCCCGGGCCGCCGCCCGGCGGGTCCCGCCCGGCTCCGCAGTGTCGGGGGCTGCCCCGTCACCTGATCGCCGCCGTCGCCGCGCGCGCGCGCTCACCGCGCCGCCCCCCCCGCACCGGCCGTCCCCCCCTCCCCGCGGACGGGGGCGGGGGTGCCTGGTATATACGGCCCCGCCGCCCCCGCCCCTGCCTGCCTCCTGCAGTACGGGAGGCTGCGAGCCGCCGCCGCCGCGCCGGGCCCCGGCAGGTGGGCGAGCCGTGCCGAGCCGGGGCTGCTGCGGGGTGAGTGCGCGGGCGGCGGGCGCGGGGCTCCGGCCCCCCCACCCCACCCCATCCCATCCTCTCCCCTCCCCGCGGGGGGCGGGGGAGCGGCGCCGCCGCCGCTGTGGGAAGGTGCCGGGGGGCGGCGGCCGCGGGGGGCTCGCCCGGGTCGTACCTGTTGCGGGGCTCGGGGGCCGGGGGGCGTGGGCGGCGGGGGTGCGGACTTCGAGGGGCGGCGGTGCAGCCCCGCGGAGCCCCAGCGCTCCGGCCGCCCGGGATGTGGAGCGGAGAGTCTCGTCCTGCCCGCACCGGCACCGCGACCCCGGGGCGGGCGGATGCGCGGCCGGGGCCGGGCACCTGCGCTACGGCAGCCCGAGGCTCGCCCCGGGCGCTTCCAGGAAAGTTTCTAGAACTCCTTAGGATGGGAAGTGGCATTAACAAAATTGCGGTCCCGGGGGCCGGGCTGCCGCGCCGCCGCCGCCCGGTGAGGACGCTGGCGTGGGGGGCTCGCCTTGGCGAGCTGCCCTTCCCGCAGCGCTGTGCGGGCTGGCGGAGCAGCAGCGTGGCCCTGCCTCGGCAGCTGCGGTGCGGGGCGATGCGGAGCCTGCTGCGGGCACGGCGCAGTCGGGGCTGGACGACTAGGGGGTGCAGGACACGCGTCCCTGAGAGCAGCTGTGGGGAAAAGGGTGCTGCTGTTCCTCGGTTTTCGGGGTGTGTGTTTCTGGTCTCAGTTGGGTTTTGGGTTTTCTGGGGCTTTTTAGTCAAAACCCCTCCAAACTTAGCGGGCTTCACATTCTAGCCACCGCGTAGGTGCTAGAATGGAGCAAGCAAAGCGCAATCAATTACTTTATGGTTTCGTTGGGAAATAGAGTATATGAAAAAGCCCTCCTCTGATTGCTGGTGTGTCGGGAAGAGCAGCCGCTCTCCAGGAGCGCGCTTTTGCCCGGCACATTTTGGGATGCAGGCACTGGACTGGCATGCGCAGGAAGGTTCCAGAAGAGCAGTGCCGCCTGATCCCCGGGCAAGGGAGCGCCCCAGAGCACCCACCTCTCCCCAGGGACTGGAGGGGAATGAGCAATCAGGCTTCCGCACCGACACAGCACATTCCCTGTCACCCGGGAGGGGGGATGCCCAGGTAAAGCTCGAGCACTGCGTTTGGGATGAGGAGAGCTCGGCTGCCCTCGTGCAGTCGTGGTTTGGTGATCAGGCTGTAGCTCGGTGCAGTCATTAGCAGGGAGCCACCAGGAAACGCCCTTGCTGTGCTGCTTCTGCTGAACTGGTTTTGAGAAATCCAGGACCTGGAAAAAGTCTAAAGTGGCCATAGAGGGTGGATGCTCCCTTTTAGCAATAATGGCTTTTAGCAAGCCTTCTCCCTCTTGCAGTAGGGCACTAGCTCTCCTGGCAGCATATGTTGCAGGATGGGTTCTTTTTGCTTTTTAACAAACTAGAGCAATTACACAAAATCAGCTGAGAGGGGTGACCTACTTGGAGGGAGAGGAGGGATAAAAGTGTTTGAGAAGGAGACCTTGATTTCAAACCTCACCTTACATGTCCCACCATTTGTCCTAACCAAGCAGGGTCCTTACCTCTGAAGGTGTGAACTGCATGGCTCAATGGCTTGGTGCCCACCCCACCTCACCTTTCTGCTTCAACAAGAAAGAAGTAGTTACTCATGAAGGGGCATTTCAGGTGTTTCTTAAATATTCTTGCATTACAGCTGTACCATCAAGAGGTTAAATATATCTAGAACATTTCCCCTTACCCTGTCTCTCACCACGTTTAAAATTAGAACATCATTAGCAAAATTGTAGGTGGCCCTGGGGAAGCAGGGGATATTTTATGGTTGAAAGTCACAAAGCCATCAAATAACACCTTCACAAATACCTGGGTCTTGCAGGTCTTCAACATGGCTGGCACTGACACAGCTACCTTCCCGCATGCGGCTCAGTGCGACGTGTAAGTACGAGAGATCTCCCTATGAATTGTGTGTGTGTGTATTTTAATAGATTAATGGTTCCTTCCCCTGCTTTAAATAGGTGGGTCGATTGCGACAAACGGCGAGCGTAGCATATTGCAGATGTTTTTTGGTTCTGGGGCATCATGGGTAATGTCTGAAAGGCTCTGCTTTTCATACCAAAAAAAAAAAAAAGTAACTAGGAAAGAATTTACCTGTGTTTCCAGTGCTTGCATTATCAATACCTATCCCTTCTTAAAGAATAAGATGCATTTCAAATAATTTGTGACAATGTTATGGCCTTGCTTGAGCCATTAAAATGTTGGAAGGTAGGTACCCCAAGGATTCCATTAATACCGCTCAACAGTAAAGGAACAGGTGAAAACTGCAAAGCAAAAGTAAGGTATGGTAACCAATTCAACTTATTTAATGTGGAAATAGTCTTTTTATTGTAAAAAGAATTAAAACTGTGTTACCAGCATGAAACATCAGCGTATTAAATGCGCATTCAGAAGGGAAGAGTTGGCCACGTTTCACCACAGGTTAAGTAATTGTGGGTTAATAGGATTCTGTCAAATACATGCTGGGAAATATTAGTTCAAGAAGTAAGGTTTCTTCACAATATACCTATATTTTACCTTGAAAATAAGTCCACATTTCTAAAAACTCTTGCTGCTGCATGATGGCTGTCTGGAGATGTAAGAGGTTTTTAAAAGATGCTGTGGAGGGGAGAAATAATGGCTCCTAAGATAAGTTTTAAAAATAGAAGAAAGGGAAGAATTGGGCCTTCTCCTGAAAACTGTGTCCTACCTGACTATTTTCCCTTTAATCCGTCAAGCTAAGAGATGCTCCATTTTGACTTGTATTAGCATAATATTGTTGGCCAGTGTTAGTCAGACTTGCACTTTAAAAGATAAATGAGAAGTTTAGTTAAACTGAGTGTATGTAGGAAGACCTGGGAGAATGTTCTATTACTTTAAATTGTTTTGAAAACGGAACATATTTTCTGGACTCTAGCAGTGTCTTCGATATTCTCTCACAGTGTGTACTTGGTATTTCATGATAAGGTATGGCTGCCTCAAATCACATAAATAGGAGTTAAGTAAATGACATTTTTCATTATAAACTTGTAATTTGCTATTCTTATGAACGGTTAAATTTATGTATTTATTGAAAATCTCATTGAAACGTAGATTTCATAAGCATAAAGTTTTTAACATTCTTTTCACATACTGTCCGTTTGCGTAGTGTCAGTATATCTGCAAGGCAAGAGAAGAGTACTATTTACTTCATCTTATTTTACCCATTACATTTGATGTGTCATATGCAGATGGAGTGAGGTTGATGCAGGATGTGTGCGTGGAAAAATCCTCTTTCTCGAAATATATTTAGAATAAAAAATTGACCGATATAGGCTTGCCTGGTTTTGGGGAGGAGTGGGTGCTTTGAAAAAAGATTGGAGTTTTTTCTTTCCCATAATTAAAGAAGTGGTTTCCTAGTTTAAGAAACCAGCAAGGGAGGGAGAGATGCAAGACGTTATTACAAGAAAAGGTCAGTACTACCCTGTTCCTTCATTGTTTCATTCATGGGTTTGTTTTTTTTTCTCCTCGTGTCCGACCTGCCAAAAGATGATTTAGGAGGGGAGGGAGAGAACAGAGTGTGTTTATAAGGTAGACACATGTATCGGAGGGAATGCTTAATTAGGAAATTGTGATAGAGCCCTACAGCCTAATGGAGTGAGAAGATGACAATTCTCAGCCAGCTGGGTGGGGCACAATGCAGTGCTAACTGTAAGCCTTTTGTCTAATAAAAATGCCTGAAACAAAGTGGTTGACTGGCAATCAGCATCCCACTTGACCTTTCTAAAGCCAGGAAAACAAAGTTAATGAATGTATCTTTCAGTCGCCGCCCTGTATATCGGGATTTTTGTGCATTACTGGAGAGCCACGACTCTTGCAGCTTTGGTTCTTATCGCAGCATGGCTATTCAGAGTTTGAAAGATGATTTGTGAAATTGTGCCTGTTGAAATTATTAAAGCCTCGAGCGAAAGAAAAGCCCTGTATACAGCTGCTAAACTACTTTGCCTGGTTTTGAGGTTTCTTTTCTTGTCAGTGCAATGAATTAACTTCACCAGAGTTTCACAGGGTTGCTGAAAAATACAAATCTTCCTGTTCCTAAGCTGTGCTTTAAGTCTCCCGTATTACTGAATAGTTGGAATTACTAGATAATTACAGCAAACCCAGTGCATTATGTAAGTTAAATGTAGACATTGTTTAAAACTTTATTTTAATGAGGTAAGGCATTCCGAAATGCTCTTGCTAGAAAAATGATTTTGAGCTTTTTTTCTTTTTTAATGAGGAAATACTGCATGACTAAGAATTTGTAGCATTTCGTAAGCAGGGTACTGGTAAGACGCTGTTATTTTTTTAATGCTCTAGAAAGTAAAATCAAGACTAATAGTCTCAGATATGTGCAAGCAGCTATTTACATGTTGCTAAATTTGAAACAGTATAAATTGTATAGCTTGTGCAAGACTCTGGTAAGCCTGCATCTATTGAAAATGGTGAAAATCTGTTCTGATGCAGATCATCAGCGTGAGGGGAATTTTATATGGTTGTGAGATACCTTGGAAACAGAACTAATATTTGTGCTGGTTTGTTAGTACATTAAATGCTTAATTACTTCCTTTGAACACGATTGAGGAGGTTGATTTACAAATTAATACTTGTTTTTAATGCTAGGTGATGGTATCGCCACTGAAATGCAGAATTCTCCCTGGTTTACACTTTCTGTAGAGACAAACAATTTAATTTGCATGTATCAAAAAGAAAATGGTGGCTTCTCATCTCTCGGTGAAGACTGAATAGAAAACTGATGTGGTGATGTCTTAACACTGGGGCACTGTTTCACAGAGAATAATGTATGCGCTGAACTGTCATCATAAAATTAGACAAACTTTTTAATGAGCAGTGAACGTTTTAAGATGCAGTTCCTTTCTGCTGCACTTAATGTCTGCGTTAATACAACACACTCAGGCTCATGTATTGTATTATAGATAAAACATGGAATAGGCTGGAGAGGGGAAATGTGAGTGCTATCCAGGAACTGATTTTTCTTAGGCTTGCTGTGGGATATTCAATAAGATGAAGAAGTATAAATGGTACATATTTATCATCTGAGCATTATTGATCTAGATGAAAAGAAAACAAGTAAAAATCAGCATTTTAAACAGAACTTAAAAATGAATCTCTAAGACTTTGAAACCTGTAATCAATGTAAATTGGAGGGGAGGAGAAGGAAGGGATTGGGGGAACAGTTGCAGGCATTGAGCACATGTTCTACTTCTTCAGCTTTGTCTGAGGAAATAGGTGTTGTGATGAAGATAAAGCAACCACCTAAATCTACTGGATTTCAGATCAACTGGTAGCATTTGTGAATTTTGCAGGGTATTGCTGCAGATCAGCGTGTTGTGTCTGTGCTTTGTTGGAGCAGCAGACCTATTTGCAAAGCTGTTTGTCACACTGTCGTTTTCATTATAATAAGGCTTATATGGAAATACTCCTGCAATGCATCTGAAGGAAAGACGAATGGCAGCATTTACAGGAGGTGGCAGATTAAGCCACAGGGAAGAGGGGGTCGGTGTCCTTCCTCCCAGCCCCCTTACTAAAGAAGGATTGACATTACTTTGTTTAATTATGAGGCACGTTGTGCTGGACTAATGTAAAGATTAACACAATGGGGCCCTTAACCTGGTTAAGGAGCCGGGGTCCTGCCCCAAGGTAAATAATGGATATGAGTTTGTTTGCCCAGTGGGTCTTACTGGGTGGAAAAATAGCTGGGAGTATATTCCTTTTTCTTTTTAAGTGTTTGTCTAGCATATAAATCAATTAAAATTAGGAGTGTTTTGGAAGAAGTTTGGCCTTTTCAAACAAACCAAGAGACTTGGATTTTGTTGTTTTATTTCCACTGAAGGGTCTGATCCCATTTTAATATTTTTGAACTTTAAAAGCAAACCCATCAATTTCAAGATCAAGAAAAATAAATGGTGACTGCTTTAGCCGATATAAAGCCACAGCTGCTCTTGTGGACTTGTGCTGTTCATCCCCTGTAGTGATTGTGGTCCACTGTAATGCAGCAATATGCTGTTAATTCTTGAAAATTTGGAATTTTTTTTTTTTTGATGCATAGAAGAGACAAATCTGAGCAGGGAAGGTAGAGATGAGGAAAAAATGTGTTTTTTCTCTTTGTGAAAGACAGCTTTCCCTGCTGAATACATTTAATTTTCTGTCTTAAATGAAGGATGTAAGTCCTGAAGGAAGATGCAGGCTTTATGTGCAGGAAGCTGCAAAGCTGGACTCAAGTTCCTTGGTGTCCTGATGGGTCACACTTGCCACTGTGGACCTCACCTGGGGATGGATAGCTTTGGCTGAGTTTTTGGCTGCTCTTCGTTCTGCTGAAAACCTATGCTTGTCTTGGAGGCTGACAGATAAGAAGTCCTTAATTTTAAGGATTTACTAAAGTGTGAGCTTAAATTAGAATGCTTCTGAAAACAGATCTAGTCTAGATTTAGACTACAACTGGGAGGAAAAAAAAAAAAAGGTTGTAAATTTTCAATTTGGTTAACTATCAAGGCAACAATGCTGCAGACAGTTTTGGAGCACACTGCAGGAAAATGGCTGCCTTGCTTTTTCCTGGTTGGGCTTCCAGCAGTGAGCTCTGCCCCAAGTCATCGCTGCTGGCTCGTGGTCCCATCAGCTCAGCTGAGGTGCACCTTGCACTCCTGGCATCGTCTGTTAGCACAGGCTCCATGCTCACTCACACTGCCAGCAGGCTGTGGACTTTCATCCTGAGCAGCTTGACTCACCAGGACCTCTTAAAACAAATATTAGCAAGGCAGAGACCAGAAGCACTGCTGGGGGAATGGTGCTGTTGGCTGCAGTGGTGCCGAGGCGTTCCCTGCTGGTGGCCACATTGTGGCACAGGATCCTCCTGAGAGAGGAGTGTCTGCAAAAGGCACCAGAAAAGAGCCTTTTATCACCTGCTTTCCGATTCAGAGTTAGCCAGCTTACCAGAACAGGGTTAGTCTAGCCTAAAGAAAGAAAAATCTAGCACTCAGTGGCTGATGCCACATGTCACACAGTTGCACACAGGCAATCCTCAGCCCTTCTGTGCCAGAGCAGGTGCCAGTGCTTCAGCACTAGCTCTGCTTGCAAGTCACCATAAAGGGCTTGCCAGGTTCATTGGAAGCCAATGGAAACACTTTTGTGGTAGGTATATTTGTGTTTAGGTTGTGTTTTGGTGAAGATGCTGGTGGCTGTGTGTTTACGTCTGTGCTCTTGGCTGATGTGCGGGTCCAAAGGAGCCAAGGAAAGACCAGACAGAAAACTGGACAAAACTCCACACTCCTAGTGTGAGCTATGGCCTGCTTTCCCCCCTACCCCAGCCCAGTTTGTTACTGGTTCTGAGAGCCATTGAAGATGGGCACAGCCTGAGGAGCTTGGAGCTGGCAGGGAAAAGCTTGTTCCCAAAGGGGATGATGGTGTTGCAGCTGATTTGAGAAGCAGAAGCTCTTCAGGTCTTCCAGTGGGTCTCCAGCTAGACAGTGAATATTTTTTCTTTTCTTTAAATTCTTCTTCTTTTAAAGTTAGAGCCACTGCCTGGTGTCTAATTCTAGGATTGAAGGCTAGATGTGCAGGGACTTAAGACAACTCAATCTGTCACAGATGCCAAGCCTGACCTTGGACACACAGATAAGCTTCCCTCTAGCAATGCTTTTTCAGCAAAGACTTGGATGAAATGATGTTTATTGACATCTTCCAGGCGTGCTGGGAGGTCTAATATTTGTAAAGATGTTTGTGATTCTTTGGGAAGAAGGGCAGTCTGCTTCTGGCTGGCACTCCTGCTTCCTAACCCACTTTGGTTAGGAGTGAGGTAGCATGGTTTGAATCTCCACTCTTCAAAACCTACTCACCAGGGGCTCCTTTAGCAAACAGGGACAGATTTCCTGGATAAAGGGTTTGATCCCCAGAGTGCTTGAATGCATTATCCAGCTGGCTGTCAATATCAGAGCTGCTGAAGTGGGGAGTGTACAGGCCTGCATGCAGCCTTCTTTTGGATAATGGAAGATGCTTTTTCCTTGTTTTGTGTTTTAAGTGAAAACAAAGTCTGCTGGCAGGAGAAGTCGGAAGCACAGTGTGCTCTGTAGTGCAGAAGGGGCTTTGACACTGCTTAGAGCCAAGCAGCCAGAGTGAGGATGGGATTTGCTGCTGTGAGTGATGTGCCCTCTTCCCTCTGTGGTGTTCTCAGTGGGAAGGCTCCACATCTGCCTGTGACTTTTGCCCCTGGACAGCAGCACTTGCTGGATTATGGAGGCTGTCATTTATCATCACTGTCTCTGACTGTAAAAGACAGTCCAGTGCTCCTGACAAAGTGATGGGAGGATTGGGTATGGTCGAGAAACAGCTTGTAGGCTTTTTTAACTAGGAAAGGGATTTCAGAGGAAGTAAAGGAGGTGGGAGAGAGGTAAAGACTCCTAAAGAGCTACAGCAACAACTTTACAACCTGCACAGAGGGTTGAAATTTGCGTGAAGGATGGAAAGTAGAAAAAAATAAGTGTACCTGGCCACAACTGGAGATAGGGATTATTTAAGAAAATAAAGAGTGGAAGGACTTGTATTCAGAAAGGTCAGAAGGATTAAGATTCCTTCCAGGGAAGGCCAGTGGGAGGTGAGTTCTCTTGGAAGAAATATGCAGCATGTCAGAAAAGGAAACTGGTGGATCACCCAGGTGCTGCAGGGGACTCGTCAGGGCTGATGGGTGCACCAGGTACAGGGAACCTGGGAGCATATTCTTGCTGTCCCTGTGCCAGGAGGCTGGTGTCCAGCTGGGCAACAAATAGCCTGTTTGAGGACTTCAGAGGTTGAATGGTAATGGGACTATCAGCACACTTGTCACCTAAAAACTAACAAGTCCTGGTACTTGCTAGTTCAATTCTACTCCCATTAAAATCTGCTGGCTTTCTTCTTTTGGTCTCAGCAGGTACAGCTACTATGCCAAAAAGTGGATAAACTACCCAGGTTCAACATGAGCATCTCTAAGAAAGATACTGAGTATTCACATACCTGTTTAAATTGAGAGCTGTGGTGCTCTGTACTGCTTTTTTTATTTTAAGGCTTGTTACCTATTCATGCAGTGTCAGTACTCTGGAGACCTCCTGGTTTTCCTTCAGACATGTTTCCAGTGGCATAAAAGTGTAAAACCCATTTGCCTAAGTCTTGAGCAGGGTTGATCAGTTTAAAAGATAATCCAGCAGTGTTAGGAAAACAAGTTGAAGGTTTCATGAAAATTCAGCAGACGCTTCCATCTGAGTGCACATGGGCACCTAGCAGGGTTCAGTGTGCTGCACTGGGAAGGTTCTCCTGCTGTCTGGTAGCTGTACTGTCCCAGAGATACAGGCAGGACCTCTGGTCACTGCCATCAGGTGAGGAGGGAGGAGGTGCTGATTTTGTTCTGTGTGTCCACTGCATGTTAAAGCTGGGTGAGGCTTGTCTGAACAGTGTGGCAGCTCACAGTGGAGCAAGGCTGTGGAACTGGGGTGAGAGTCCTTCCTCCTCCCATACTGTGATGCCTTCACCAGCAAGGTGCCTTAAAATCCACAAATCTGCTCTCTCCTGGAACGTGTGGGTTTTTCATGGTGGCTTCCAGATCCTGCCCGCTCATATCAGTGTCACACACTCTGCTGCCTGCCTGTTTCTCAGTGGCCATCAGTCTTGGTGGCTTCTCTTCATAGCTTATCTTGTTCTTCCTGGCTGCCACCGTGCCTGCAGCAGGTCTGGGTGCTGTCACAGGCTGGCATCCCCCTGCAGCGGTGATGCAAATAACAGATGGTGCAAGAAACTCCTGTCTTCAGTGTGTCCCAGCAGAGGTGCAGATGCAAGTTCAGGCTTCTCCTTAGGAGCAGGGATTTCTAGAAACACCTACTCCATTAGCAGCAATGGTGGCAGTAGCTGTAGAAAGCTTTAGTAGGTACCTCCACCCACACCCTATTTCAAAATAGTAACGAGAACATTCAGCAGTTGGCAGTCTAACATGTCCAGGGATATACAATTTTTTTTTTTTTTTTAAAGCGGGCTTTGCTGGTTATTCAAGAATCATGTGATCAAAAGTTAAAAAGGTTTTATTTTTCTGCATCTTGAAGGTTCAAGTGGCAACAATTTCTTTGGTTCTGCGTCAAACGGTTTTCAGTTTGACGCAGAATTTAGCCACAGCCCAAAAGCACCACGGCTTCTCTTTGGTGGTGCGGAACTGGTGGATGATAATGTATCAAATACCAAGGAACACTGAACAAAAGCTCTTTTTAAAACAAACAAGAAAGCCCTACACTAAACCTCAGAGAGGCCATAGCATTGCTTGTTAAGCTGTTTTGGACAATTGGGCTAGGGTTGGGAAGCACATTGGGTGCACATGCTGTGTCAGGGAAACAGGAAAAAAAAAAAAGTAATCCCTCTACTCCTGCTTGCAAAAATAACCCAGGCTAAATCATACCATTCCTTAACTCCACCTGCCCTGAAACTTGGTGAAGGCCACCATTCCTGCTGCTTTTATTGGGTCAGAAAGTGTAACTTTGATGCCTCAGGAAATGCGGAGGGACAGGGCTGCCTTGTTGGCTCTAAAGATGCGTAGGATCTACCCGCTGGTATGGAGCCACCAAAACCACAGCCAAGCTGTTGCTACACCTCATTAATGGTTGGTGGGGGCAATGTTAGAGGCTGTGGTGTTTGTCTCCAGACTTTTTTGGAAGAGATAATTGAGGTGATGGAGGAGATTTTTTTTTCAGGCAGGCAGGAAAAGGGATGTCAGTTGCTTTGCGGGTACCAATTTTTGCATTGTCTGCATCTAGCTTTATGTTGCTTGGTCATTTTATAAATAGATCCAGTCAAGAATATGCCTGTTTATGCAAATCTGCAAAAAACATGGTAGATGTGTTGTATAGCCAGCCTACAAGGAGTCTTGTTCCTGTCTGATTCTGGAGACACCAGTGTGTGTGATTTGCACTGCTAATGGGGATGTAGGCAAAAAATGAAAGGCAGAAGGGTCTTTGTCCAGAGCAGCGGACCAGCCAGACCAGGAGGAGTTCAACCTTGCAAACTGCCAGCTGTTGGAGGGTTTGAGGGGGTGTGATATGGAGCACATGGTTTGGCAAATAGCTATTAGGGGTTAATGCCACCCAGAGCATTTCAACCCCATGGGCAGATCCCTGGGGCTGGTGGGTAGGGGGGCCAGGCAAGGGGTTTCCCTCTTGTAGCATTAGGTTTTGGGGGTTTTTTGTTGGTTGGTTAGGTTGGTTGGTTGGTTAGGGTGTTTTAAATTTTTCTGCCCTCAAATGCTCTGGAGGCTGTGCCCTCCCTCTCCTATGACTGCTGAGCAGGGTGAGGCCCCTCATCTGCCAGCGCCATCCCAAGCAGATCTAGGGGAGCCAGGCTGTGGGATGCTGAGGCATCCCAGCTCAGGCACTCCCCACATTGTGGAAAATGCAGCAGCACCCACATTCCTCCTTGGTCTCTTAAAAGTAAACCCACAGGAGATTCCAAAAATGGTGAAACCCAGAGTAGTAATTCTAGAGAATGGCTATTATTTTATTATTGGGAAGAAATCGTCTCTCTGTGTGGGTAGGAAAAAGGAAAATGTGAGTGTGTGTTCTGTAAGGACGCAGGGTGTGGCTCAAGCATCAGTAACAAATGCTGGAAGAAAAAATGCTCTTTGTTCTGCAGTCAGGTGGGTTGACAACTATTCTCACCCATCCCTGGCATGCATAACACCCAATGCAATTAAAAGATCGAGGAAGGCTTGACGTGCTGAAACTGCTGCAAGTGCAGCAAGCAAAGAGATTCAGCCTGGAATCTGCTTCTTCTTTTGCTTTCCGAACAATTAAGTTCCAAAGGTTGTAGCTATCAAAATCAGTATGTTTGTTTCATACTGCTGCGTTCGTTTAATGTCCATGGTTTTTGTGTTTAATGCTTCAGATGGTAAGTTAAAGCTCTCTAGCACTAAAATTTATACTGGCCTACATGTGACTAGAATTGGACCAAAGTGTGCATTAATGTGTATTAAAAGCATGTACATCCATATATGCTTGCAGTACAGCAAATTGACTTGTAATGATAGTCTCGCTAATTGCAAAATAATTTCAAAGCTATTCCTTTTAAACTACCCTTGTTTGTCTCGCAGGTTTAACACTTTTTATTTTCCATTTATTTAATGAAAAAAAAAATTACATTCACAGTTGGTTTTAGATTGCTGCAGGCTAAAATGCTATCTTGAGCTTAAAAAAACCCCTACTATCCTGGTTTTTTTATGTTTTGTTCATTCTGCTGTGGGTTGGTTTGATTCAGTGACTAAAATCCTGCTGTCTTTTCTCCCCCTAAGCATCGGAACTAAAACTTGGTCTCATTGCATTTGCTGGCAAGAAGTGAAAATCCTGTGCAAGTGAAATACTATGAACTTGCCATAGACAGGCAAGTGGGACTGACTGTGTAAGGCAATGAAAAGAGGATGTGGCCAATACACATCTCTTTCCATTTTAAATAAATTCTTCTAAATTCGAGGTCAGGAATTTAGACGCTTACTTATTTTATGTGTCTGTATAAATATATATATGTATATATATGTCTTCTAAAAATGTCTTATTTCTTTTTCTGGGAGGATGAGAAATCTACTTGCAAATTTACATCTTGTGACATTTCCTTACAACTGCACACTGGCATATGTACTGCTAGAGGCCAGCCCATCATTTCTTGGTAAAAAGAACCTTTCAGCTCGGTTACCTCCTGTAGAGAGCTAATTTTCCAGCAGTCAGGCTTGATCTGGATAAATAATTAGAGAGCACGAGAGAGAGATGAAGATGATCACATCAGCGCTGTCTGTAATTCAGTTAATACAGCCAGACCCTGTGATTTTGTGTCTGCAGCGTACTTGCGTGGTCTCAAAAGCCACAGAGGCGAGCAGGCAACAAAGCCAATCGGTTACATTTGTCTTGGAAGAATTAGCGGCACTTTTCATTCATTTGTGGGAAGCCAGCAAACAGCTGCAGCATGCATCTGCAGCACAAGAAGGTGATTCTTGACACGTTCGCTCTCCCCAGCCTACCCCCACATATGCAAAAATGTCATCGTGCAATTAATGCTGGGGTGTTTCCATCCTTAAGGATGGCTTTTTTTTTTTTTTTTTTTTTTTTTTCCCTCTACAGTTTGAGGCGTTGAGGTGGTTTTTTTTATTTGAGTTAAAATTGGTATCTTGTGTAGCAGAGTAAAAGCTGACTTGGGGAAGCCTACTGTTTTGGCATTTCTGGATTTTTTAAATTTATTAATTTTTAAAATTTTTAATTTTTTTTTTTGAGGCTTGTAAAAATTATCTGATAGCAATGCTAAAGTGCAGAGATGTGCCTGGCTCTCTGAGAAACAGTAGCATTTCACATGACATTTAACACCAGTGGAGGAGATCCAGTTAAAGCAAACTGCATTCTCGTACAGTCTTTGAGGGTATGTTTGTTATTGATGTGCATTTGTTCCTCCTGCCTATGGTGCTATAAAGGGGTTAAAAATACATCTTTGGTTCACTTTATTCCCAGTGGTGGCTCCATTGCATTTATACATGGATCAGATTAAAATAGGTCAATATCTTTTGTGGAAGGTCTTTTGACACTTTGGTGCATGACTGCAGTACACCTACCTTGAGGATGAATGGACCCGGAGGAAATCCAGGCTTTAACAAAACACAGCCTAGGGATACTTTAGGATCACATTCCTTTATTCATTAACTAAATCAAAGACTTGACAGGAGATACTTTATCGTCGAGTCAGTCTAAATAATACTTTTTGAGGTGACAGATAACTTCTGCTGAAGAAATAAGCTGTGTATTTAGGTAAGAAAAATCTGAACGGTGTGGGATTATGCTGTTCTTTATACTGCATCATTTGCATGGGAATAAATGTATGCGCTCTAGCTGAAAAATTTCACAACCTTATTAAAAAGAAAATTGTGTATTCAGGAGTTGCCTTATGGCAGGAAGTCTTTGTCTGCATGTTTGCTTTATTGCAGTTGTTCGCTGCTTTGAATCGATTTTGTCTACCAAATCAGTATATTGAGGATGACTGGGGAAGGCAGGGTGAAGGGAGAGGGTGCAGCTCTGCAGTTTGCAGGACCAAAAAGCTGTTTGCTGCCTCATGGTGTGTAGGGTTTTTTCCTTCTTTTTTCTTTTTTTTTTTTTTTTTTTTAATTCAAAAACCCACAAACAAACCTAACTTGGAATTTTGGAATTTCCATGATATAAAGAGGAGGAGGCTTTTTTCCGATATAATGGCGCCATTAACATCTATTAATAATGCAGACAGGGTAAGTAGCTGGAGTTGGAGCTCCCCGGGGGCCTCGTAAAACAGATGTGCACTATATCTTCCCGGATTTGATAGCTGCTGGGGTCGAGGGGGTCGCTGTGGTTCCCGTTTATTTCCTCTGGCAGCGGTTTTCTAATTTGAGCACCTCTGTCTCCTGGCTACAGTTGCCTGCTGTGCCGTGGAGGGGGTGTTCGCGCATTGTCATTCCTGCCGCCGGGAAAGGGGGCTCGGCCACCGCCGCCCCTGCCTCGCCCGCTGCTGCCTCCGGCTCCGCTCCTCTCCCTGCCTCTGCTCACACGCGTCTGTGCTCTTCAAGGTGCTGCAGCCGGGCTCTTTCCTTTAGATCTTTATTCCCCCCCCCCCCCCCCAAAAAAAAAAGAAATTAAGGTAAGTGTTTCCTCCTTTACAGGTTATTTATTTATTTATTTATTTATTTGGTCATGGGAAGGAAGAAGTATTCCACCTTGCAAGAGCACAAGTGTATCACTTGAGGCTCCTGGTGGGAGATGTAGTTGCTGTATACCCCCTTTTCCAGGATGATGCTTCGCATTTTTAATTGAACGTATTCACAGTGCTGCCTCTCAATAGACAGATCTGCATGTTCTTTCTCTAGCTGTCTGCATTTAACTCAGGGGGTGGGTTATACCAGTAGGATTTAAAAATATTTCATTCCTTGTGCTATCTCTTTAATTGCAGATTACCCTGCAGAAGTAGTGATAAAATACTAGTGGTCACAGTGTATGACAAAAAGTCTTTATAATTGGTTTTGTATCAGATGTATTCTTATCAGAAAGGTTTAGGTTTGCCTCCAGTCCAGTATGATATGTGAACATCTGTCCTTGTGTGCACTTCCTTTGCAACGTAGTCTTCCTATTTGTATTTAAATGTAGAGGTATGTGCTTTTGCTAGCTTGTCATAGACGGGAGGAAAAATCCTGGTATCGGGTCCAGATCCTTTTCAGCTTCTCCCACCCTCTGCGTTTTTCCAGTTGAAAGTTTAGAAATGTGCAGAAAGGTAGTGTAACTCCTTGGAAAGCAAGAGACAGAGCAGTTACTTCCCTGCCTTTTTTATTCTTCCATTACTATATATGCAAATGACCAACAGCATCTGACTGCAAGGAGCAGCGTATTATATAGGGAAGCATGATGTCTGCTGTATGCACTACAGTAAACCCCTCAGCTGAGAATCAGGCTGCATCTGTTTTTTTCAGCAAGATAAGGGTACATCAGGTAGAAGGAAGCAGCAGAGGTGTGAGCAGGTTGTTTTTGGAAGTGCTGCGTAAGCCAGTTTATGGGATTTCAGCAGGCAGCCTCCCGAGTGGAATGGATGGATCTTACTCTTCCCCCACATTCACTGAAAACTTAAAATGCAATTTGCCTCTGACTTACCCCACACTTAAAAACCCCTTGCTGTATTGCTTTCTTCTCTCCTGCTCACTGAGACTGCCCTTGAGTGTGTGCACTGCCAGACCAGGTGCCTCATTTTAAATGGGACCGTGCGGTTTCAGCCAGACCTGGTTAAACTGGGCTGTGAACCCCATGCTAACACCTTGACTATGGCATAATTTAAAAGAATGAATATTTATAACATTTGTTCCTCAAATGTTTTCTTTCTCTAACAAAGCTAAGAGATTGAAATGAAATTATCTTTTTAACACATGTGAAACTTGGAGGGAAAAAAGATTTACAGGCAAAACTGCGGTTCATATAAAACTTTAGCTTTTTTCCCCTTTTATTAGTCCAGACTATACTTGCAGATAGCTGTCTTTTTTAAATATATTGATTATTCTTCTCTTTCTGATAGCATTACACTGCAATTCTAATATCATTTTGACTTAAAATATAAATGCACAGATTTTATTAGTTAAATGGGTTTAATTTTAAAATGTGAGCACATTTGCAAATAACTTAAAAATAGAGCCATTTTTCTTAGGGAAATTTGCTGTCTGTTACTTCTGGTAATTTTGTTTGCTGAATAACACGCAACATTTGTCCCCTCTTTACAGAAAAGGTCAATAAGGCTCATAACTGACAGGTTCAAAAGAACAATAAAATGCTCTGTGTTTTTAGCAGATGCTTGAGTCAATGGTTTTTATTGATATTTTGCTAACTTATAGTCTGTTCGCTAAATTCTGTTATGAATGTATACAATATTTGTATCATTGAGACTTGTCTTTGTGAAATTGGTGTGTGCAGCTATGTCTGCTGTTAGTGCTCAATTAATCCTTTTCTCCTGACTCTGTGAAACAATCCCTTCAGAATTAATTGAAGACCTAAGCATTAACCAGCATAAGGAGAGGTGGTAGGACCAAGCTTTGTGTTTTATAATTTATACACAAAACCAACAAACCTAAAACCTTTTTTTTTTTTGTTTTTTTGTTTTCTGTTTGTGGCTTGTATGGTTTATTTGGGCCCCTTTTGGATTATCAGTGGCAAATTTAATGTCTGAAATTCTGTTCAGATGCATATGTGGTGGCTTAATATTTAATCACTGGTCATGATTGAGTTTATATATAATTCTCCTTTGCCCTATAAGACTTTCCCATGAAATGAAGTCAGACTATATGGATTTTGAGTTGTTGGTGTGCATTTTCCTCTTATTTTTCTACAAGGGGAAAATACACATACAGATACAATCAGTAATAGGAAATAAAAATTTTAATTACTTTTATGGTACGATTGCTGGCTGGATAATCAAAGAATTTTTTTTTTTTTAAGGTCAAATAGTAAACAAAGCTAGAAGCAAAATTGTACGCTTAGGGAACTTTGCTGAATATAAAAATACATTGCCAGAATTCAGGCTTCTGCATTCTTTGGGAAACAAAGGAAAGATCCTCTTTCCTTTGTTAATGGTATTTATCATCTTTAACTCATTAGTTGCTGAAGGCAGAGATGAAATGTTGGAGGGACTGGAAATGATCCATTGATAAAATTCACCCAAGTTCTTTGAGGAATGCCTGTGTGCTGGTATTTTGCAGTTAAAATGCACACAAAAGTAAGTAAGCTGCCGGCTCTGCTCCTCTTTAATGCTCCCTAAAGAACATCGAATTTTTTATCTTGTGTTGATGCGTGTTTCATGCCTTCTAAATAAAGAAGAACAATTGCAGGATTCCTCTTTATCTGAACTTTGGGTGCGCCCTTGTGTAAAAATGGAAGTGCTTTGTGAGGCATCCACAAGAAGGGAACAAAGTAGAAGGAAATATGGGGCTGCTTTATATGGCAAGCTGTGATTTGGCCTCTGCTGAAAAAAATCTAATTTTATTTTTGTCTGAGCCCTCTTGATTTAATGAGAAGTTAACCTTTTGCAAGTGATTGTCTACAAAGCAATGTCAATTATGGGCTGATATAGAGCAGTATATACAAATATATATAAATATACAGGTATTTTTATTTTAAAATTATCTTGGTTTTCTTTTTTATTTCCTTTTTATGTTAAGGGAAAGATATTTCCAAAATGGGATATTTTGTCCTTTGCTTTATGTGGGTGTAGCACTTCTGCATGACACGTTTTCTTTGCTTTTTCCAAGTCGTTTGAGTTCTCTTCTAAATTAATTTTAAAGAATGATGTTTCAGTGGATGCTGCACTACATTGTCTTGCTTACATAAGGCTTATAAGCCCACAAAGAATTTGTAATTTCTTTTTGTTTATTTATTCCCATTAAATTGTATGTACATGTTCCTTAAACTTTCTGTTAGAGGGAAAAATAATTCTTCCACCTAGCAACTCTTACATTTTTGTGTGAGATCTAGCAGTTCTCTAACCAGGATCTGTACTGTAGCTGCTTATGATAACTGCCAGCATATTGATGTGAGGGGAGGAGCAGAAATCTTAACAGCTCACACTCCAGACACCCACACTGATTGCAATAGAGGAAACTGCAGCAGCAAAACAGAATAGTAAATACAGAGTAAGAAATCGTGAAAATGTGGCAAGTTATAATTACAAAGAGGGCACTTATATCATGCTGAATACTTTTTTCTGTGTATGATACAAGTGAGATTTTTTGCACAGGGAAAAATCCCAAAAATTGTCTGTTGTATTTTTTGCAATTGTTTGTTTTGTGTCGCCTGACTTCTAATTAAATGACCTCAGAAGGAGGGCTGCTTGTTCTCTGGATTGTGACTGGCTTCCTATTCCTGAGAGTCAGGACCAGGTACAAAAAGAGGCAGCATTGGTGGTGAAAGCTGAAGAGCAGCAATGATTCCCTGAGGATACAATTTTCCCCTTCTTTCTCTTTTGCTCAAGTCAGATATACACAGTCTTACATTATTCCTGTACGTACATGTGGCAGAGTGGAGGTGGATGCACCTTGGAGTCTGCAGGGATTCAACGTGCAGGTGCCAAGGATGTGCAAGGACAGCACTTCCAGTGTCCCTTCTGAGTTTTCACACATGGGAATTTGAATTACTTCATCCAGGCTGTTCCATAGGGACAAGATTATTTGGATTGCAGAAGGACATAAATCAGTTATCGAATGTGCCTGGGAGGATGGGAGGCTGCATTTGTGTACAGAATAGGAGACAACTACTGATTAATTATGCCATAAAGCAGACACAGCTTATAAATGTGCACATGATAAATGTCTGTATCATACACCCTTGTCCACTTTTTCCACGGACAACCCATTTGTCTCCCTCAGGATGGCTGCAAATATTGAAAACACCCATCCCTTTGAAAATAAAACCGGCCAATGTAGTGAGTTTTGCTTCCTCCTCAGTGAAATAGTGAATTCACCCGTTTGTTGCCCATAAAAAGTTGGGGAACGATTGGCATGTTGTAGGCAGCCTGACCTGCAGGAGTGGGAACCTCCAGGCTGGCTGAGGGGCACAGCCTTTGGCTCTGCAGGAGAGAGGAGTGCTGGGCTGTGTGTGAGAGAGGGTTGGAGACAGTGCCTTGGGTAGAGCCTCTGGTGTCCATTCCTTCCAAGGCCTCTGCTCTTTGGGCTCTAACAGGAAGGGGAGCGCTGCCTTTTGGGGTTGAAGGAATTAAGAAAATGTGACTTTGTACCAGCTTGCCTTTCATTTCTGCATTTACTAAATTGCCTTTTATTAAAAGGCAAAGTCACTTTCCTGACGCTAGCTGCTCTTGCTCTGACCTTCCCCCAAGGGCACCTGTTATCCCAAAGGTAGGGTTTCTTTCCTTGAGGAAGTAACATCACTGTCCCTCCCTCCTGCCTGTTTTATGCCCCAACAATTAATTTTTGTGAGAATCAATGTATCTTCTTTGTGTGTTTAGACCACGAACACTGCGTAGGGAGATTAAACTGCTGTGCACGACAATTATGTGTACACGAAACTCTTCATTAGCCTCCATACTAAAGAAAGGAGAAAATAGATGTCACAGAAAAATTCCTGCCCAGTTCTGCTTCCTCAGCAGATGAGTGGGAGTGTTGAGGTACCTTTCTGGAGCAGCAGCGCGCAGGTTTCCAGGCAAACCTCATCCCCAGGGATAGATGAACTGCAGCGTGGGGATGCAGAGAGGGACTGCAGCGTGCTGCCAGGTGGTCCTGGCTGTGTGGCTGAACAAGGAGCTGGGGGTGCCCACTGAGTGAGGGAGGTGTCTCTGTGCTGGAGCATCTCCATCCGTCTGCATCACTTTGTCGGTGAGCCTTTGCTGCCTCTGGAATGAAGCAGCAGAAGCCAATCCCTCATGAGACTGTGGCCCCCAGCAGAGGGGCTGGGAGGGCTCAGTGTGTGGTGAGTCACTGCTAAAAGTCCACTGTGGCTGGTAAAAGGGCACATTTGTGCTTGAAACCTGCTTGAGGGGGTTTTCTCAACACTTGCATGCTCCTCGCTCTGTTGGAGTTGAGCTTTGAACTGGTTTAAATTCATAAAACATCAAGGAATATGCAGATTTTTGTATCAAAAGTCAGATCCAAGAGGCTATTAAATACTATAAGTACTCTATAATTGGCTTGATTAGTCTAATATTAACTCCAAGTGACACTTAAGTGACATCAACTGTGACAACAGAAGTGACACTTTTGAATTGCCTTATTTTTAGGGAGAGTGTTGATCATGGCTTTTTTAATTGTCACTGTGGCATAATGCTCATAGACCAACATATTTCTGGCAAGCGTGACGTGTCCCTTTTCTCTGGTGTCAGGGGTGTGGACAGTGAGTCTTGCTGCTGCTCAGTAGGGTTCCTGCACTGACAGTATGCATTTGTGTCAACAGAAATCCATGGATTTCTGTTAAGCTATTCAGAATGTAAAGGTTTCTCGAGAAACATTTTTTTATTAGTTACCAGTAATGCTTACTGAGGCAAGGAAGAAGAAAAAGAACACCTTTGTTAATGGCAAAGCCTATGAGGCAGTTGTTTTCAGCAATCTGAGTATGTGATAAAAGAGCATCAAGACTGCAGCATCCTTTCTCATTCCTGCTGGTCAGTAGGCTCCACACTGTTGATTCTGTCATAGCTTTCTGAGAGAAACAGTTCCAAGTACTTGGCTTCTAGAGAGGGCAATTTTCACCACTGTCTATGTCCTTGCTTCTGGCTCCCAAGCTGATACCAGATATAGACAGTGACCTTGTCTGCCTTTGCTAAGCCCTGCTTTAGATCTTGAAGGTTGTGTTAGCCTCAATCATACAGGCCAATACTATTCTTCGAGCTTATGTCCTGACAGGCTGAAATCCCAACAGTTTAAGAAAGCAATCTCCAAAAGTGTCAGTCCACTAATCAAAACCCAGTGACTGCAAGCAATGTCTTTATTGTGGGAAAATCACAATAGTTCTGGTGAAATTTGATTTTTCTGTAATGATTGTTTCACCTACATTTATAATGATGTAGAAGATGAGAGATGCAGAATAGTTCTAATAAGGAAAAAGATGGTTTAACTAACTTCCAGTCTTGGTGGATTTCTGTGATTTTGGACACTGTTTCCCAAAAGATTCAATGCAGAATTTCTGGTTGGTTTCTCCTGTAGGAAGTGCAACATGGATTGTAGATAAGCAGATTGAGGACTGTCATTTTATTTTCTGATTGACTAGAAATAACCACATCCACTGTTTTATTACTCTGTTCTCTTCATCTAATAACTCTTAACTCAACAGGCCTTTGAGATACAGGCTTGCACTTTTTCAGTCCGTTTCCTGGACAATGGAGCCGTGGTCAGTTTGGCCGATAAATTCTACTGTAATGTATGTCATAAGCCTGGGTAGGAACCTAATTAAATTTGCCTGTGCTTCCCTTTTGCTTCTTTCCTTCTTACAGTCACTGACTGGACTTTTATCCAATATCTCCCATACAGCTTGAAGGAGTGCAGCTGTCTGTGCAGAACCTGTGCTGCAATACAGCACAGATCCAACTTTTCTTAGTGTACCCAGCCATGCATGCAATAACTTTGCTTCATATCCAGATCTTAAATACACTTTCTTATTTCACATATTCTACATGAAGAGCATTTACAAGCTAATATTTTTTCTATATGTTCCTGTTGTATTTATTTTCCAGTGGGCTCATTGAAATTAAGCCTGTGATAAGTCTGTAATTTCAAAAAATCAGAGATTCTTCTCTGTTGTTCTCATGATTACATGAGATAAAATTTATTAAAGATATATTGACTACATATTTGGTCTAATCTAATTACTTGGTTTATAAAAATGAGGTTTTTAAAAATTTCTTGGGGTTTGTGGCCTTAAATTCTGACATAAAACTTGTGTCCTTCACTGCCATTGCTGATGGCAAAGTGTTTTATTCACAATTTAATATTTTCCATATGAGCATTCCAAAGGCTCCTTATCCTCAGTGCTTGGGATATGACAGGTTAGAATCTCATGTGATTAACAAGGGCAGTATGTGGTGTTGTGTGCCTCTCCATTCTCTTCATTCATCTCACATGTTACAGCTCAAAGACTGATTATCCAAGAGTCAGAGTCATGGTCAGTCTGCTTGGGTGTGATGTGAAGTCTGTTCATTTCTGCTGCGTGACATTCCAGAAGACCACTTACTGCGATAACTTTGTAATTTAAAAATTGTTCCATGGCTGTGCACAGGTGAAAAATCACCTGTGCTGCATGCCCTGCTTTATTTGAAATGTTTTCTTGCCTAATCAGTGAATTTATCCCATATACTATTATAAGACTCTTCTCTCCGGTTTCCACCACAGAACTGTGAAGCTTGGAACGTTACAACTGGAAGAATTGTTTTTATTTGCTACTTCCTGGAAATCTCTGTGTTATCCTGAAGTCAAAGGAATGCAGTTCATGCAAGAAAAGCCAAGAGTAGGAAGATTTTCATGGGGCTTAGCACTGCAATGGGGTCACAAGTCTTTAGTTGGGTGTTGTTAGGTAGACATCGTATGCTCGTCACTTGAGGTCTTGAAGGACTTGGCATGCGGCTCTCTTTGTGTTCCCAGCAAAGATCATTAGGTTATAGCAAAGTTCATGTGTTGGATTGTCAGAAAGATTATTGGAGCACCTGGAGGTGACTACCAAGCCAGAAGAAGACTCTTATGGATTCTGAATAAGACTTGAGTTCCTGTTTTCAGGACTGATCTGTGTTAGGATAATGAAAGGCAGCTGCTGGCTGAGTGACTGATGGGTGTAAACTCTGTACTGTATGTCCCTTTTACCCAATTTAAAAATCTCTTTTAAGCACTACCACCAAATATCCTGCTTAATTGTTTCTTTGGGGTTTTTAAACTACATATAGAAAGAAGAAAGATAGGTCTGTTTCTCTTTGAAAAGACACAAAGAAAGAGAGGGAGAAATACGTGGATTAATGGTTACCTGGACTGGAACATCTGCTAGGTGTTCAAATGAAGTTCTTGTCTGGCTATTTCTATTGATCAGGGTTTTCTGTTCCAGAAGTAGGTTTGTAAGGCCTCTGACCATGCAGATGATCTCCCAATGTGTCTGGTCAGTTGTCCTGGTTTTTCTTATATCTGAGAAAACCCTGCAGGAAATAGTGGTAGAGCTGGGCTCTGTGGTCACACCCTAATACCTCACTTGCCGAACAAAGCAAACCCTTAATTACAAACTCAACCACATTAAAAAATTTGTTGAGGGCTGACATTTGTGCATGAATTAAATGTGTGATGCGTTTGTTGTGGAGGCATGAGGTTGTAATTAGGGTTTTATGCGATATTGTAAAAGGAGATTAATGTATAGTGTGTTTCCTTATCAGCAGGAAGCAGGAACCAGTTCCCTGTGACAGCACGGAGCCAGTCCCTGTCCCCAGACGTGTGCCATGAAGGCACAGGCTGCAGGAGCCTGTCTAAAGGGTTCTATTAAATGGAGTTTAAAAACACTGGGGAGGCATAGGTTGGTAAGATGGGAGTTGAGAGTGCTTTTAGAGTTTAGTTCTAGGATTTCTAGGATTTCCTAATCAGCAAAATGCCTCCTGTGTAATAGCTATCATATGGTGCCTGGCAGTGGCAAGGAAGTCCAGCTGGCTCTTAGGCCAGGCTGGAGCTCCATGAGGAAGCTGCACAGGGACATGACTGGGTGACTTTTAGTAAAGTCCACCTGTATTTTTCTGCTGTGGGTCCCAGATTTTGCTGCATTGCAGAGCTTACAGAAATTCGTGTTTCAGCCCTAACCCCTCACCAGCAGATTTTTCAAAGCAATTTGCTTGTACAGCCGTCTCCCCCTTCCCACACCTACACAAAAGTTTTTTAAATTGTTTTTGTCTTGCTGCCTTCTCCCAGCTTCTCTCTGTACGAACTGAGCTGCACAGCAAAGGTGGTTATGAAATCCTTTGTATATGGGCAGGATTGATGTTTTCAACATCTGTCCTCCATTGAGTTAAAATTATGTTTTTAACTTCATCCACGAGTCTTGCTTTTTATGTCCAGCACAATGGATAGGCCGGGCCCAGCCCCCTGCATGCACTCTCTGCTGTTCTTTCTCTCCTTCGATGGGAAGCCCCCCGTTTCCCCACGGTGTTGACATAATTTCAGGACTCTTTAAAGCCACCCACGTGTGTACGTAAGCGGTGTGCTGAGCCGTGCATAATGTGGTCACTTGAATGCCTCTGGAATGCCTAGGTATCATGTGAAGATAATGATCCATATAAATGCATTTCATAGCAAGAGGCTCATCTATAGATGGTGTGCGTGTAGGTTGCCTTGAGCATTGGAGCTGCTTTTGCGTTTTGTTCCTCTTTCCGCTCGCTCAGCCTTAGATCCCTTTTTTCAGCTTTGTGTCTTTAAAAAGCTTTGCTTTTGTTAGCTGCATTAGAGATATTAATTGTGCTCACAGAAAGCCACAGTTAGGTGCACATGTATCAAAAGCCACTGTGCTCTTCATCTGGAGGAAAATTGCAGATTGTTTTTTTTAGTGATTTGAGTGGTTGGTTGCTGCTCAGTGGGAGAAGAAAGTGGGACTGGTTTTTCATACAATTTCTACATTCTTTCATTTTTGTGTGTTTGAAGAAAAATGTCAGGTTTTCCACACATGGTTCATCCTGGGTCTGCAGAAAAGTTCTGTTCCTAAGGACTGAAGAAACAAAAAAACCATAGATTTGCAAAACTATTATTAAAACCAGCTCCAAAATTCATTTTTCTCTTTCTTTCTCCACTGAGGCAGCTAAGACACTTGACAGTTTTAGGTGTTGGCTGGTGAGGGGTGGAACTTCCTGTTCCTGTCTGTGTGTATAAAAATATGGCTTGTCTGTGATGTGCCAAAGCCTCATGGTCGAGTCATCCCCACGGCCCTCAGCCTTCTCACTCGCTTTTGCATCATCTTTCCTCCTGCTGCCAGGAGGAGCATGACAGCCCCATCATTTCCTGCTGGCACTCTGAATCATGCCCTTCAGATGCCTGAAGCTGGAGAGCAAATTTCTGCAATTAGTGGGCATAGAAAGTAATCCTGCCCTCTCCATGGCCCTACAAAGACTGCAGTCTGATGTGGTGAGCCAGTTCTTGGACTGGAAAGAAGTTAGGTCTTTGCTAAACAGGGACTGTGGATACTGCCAGTATGGTCTTGCTAGGGCTTCTTGCATGCTTAATGTGAGATAGACCCATCTCAAACACATTTTTTGTTTTTTCTTATTTTAGTCTCCATATTGAACTCCTGTGGAGTCTGTCTTGACTTGTGCCTTTAACCCTGTTCATTCATGAAGGCTGAGAGCTCCCCTCTTCATATCCCACATCTTTTGGCATTGAGTGAGAACATGGTGGCTGCAAGAAATGCTGATGGGTCATCAGGTGTCATTAGTCTGGAACTGCTTAATTTGAAGCATACTGCAAAAAATAACCCCTCCAAAACCAGACTAGTTCTTGGCTGGGAAATCCATATGTCCTCTGACCTCATGTCAACAGGAGAGGGACTTGTATGTTCTAAGAAAAACCTCACTACAAACATGTAGACTGGAGAATAGGGTAAGATTTAAAATCATCTCTGAAAGATATTTTCTCAGTTAAAGAGGAAATAAAGCAAGTTTTGATTCTGATAATCTTACCTTCATTATGAAAAAACGTAGCCTATGAAAGTAGACCTGCTGGTCACAATCCAACGCTTTCATAAATGTTTAAATTAAAATGAAGAAAAACCCCACTATTAGCATAAATATGATCAGAAATGGGAACAAGAACTCAATTTAGAGCACCACACTAACATTATTATTAATCAAAATACTGAAGACAGACTGCTGACAGCAATGATCCGTGCACATATTAGGGAAACAAGGAATAAGGCTTGTACTCAGAGATCATCTATATCCTGCAAAGCCAGGGTGTATCCATCATGTCACTAAATGTCATTTGTTATCCATTGTAGAATAAACTCCTGAGTTAACACTTTTGCACTGCAGGCTGCCAGGAAAAGCAAGAAAGCTCCTTAATGTTGTTTAGTTTTGAAAGCATTCATAATTTGGGATGAAGTTAAAAGTACTGATAGAGCATCCCTATCAGAGTCTGTGAATGAAGGGGATGAACCCCAAGAGAGTCCCTGCTACACAGCAGATTGTTGGGTTTTCAGGATAGTAAATGGATACGCTTTTCTCGTAGCCAAGACATTCTTCCTGGGCCTGAAGTGGCAGGGGCATGAAATCGCTTTGTAAAGCACATTGTGTACCACAATGCTACCTCTAATGATTATATGTATTCTAACTTCCAAATAATCTCTTCTCCAGAGTGTTCAAGTATTGCCTCACCTAGTCAAGCAAAACCTTTTTTTAAGGATGCACTCTGTGACAGGAAAGCTGCAACAGGGTTCTGTGGCTCCTGAGCCAGTGGTTTTGCCTCTGCCAGCTGACCCAGGGGCACTAAGCTGCTGAAATACCCAACTTCTCCTGCCTGGCAAAGCCTGACTAGAACAAACTGTTTGTTCTAGTGCTGCAACATCAGATTTATGGCTTCTCCTTGGAGAAGTGTAGTGCTGGAAAAAGGTGTCTGCCAGAGAGCAGTAGCAGAATTTTGGTACCTTCCCCTACTGAGGAGACAGGGAAGCCATGCCAGGTTATTCTGGGTTGTCAGGCTCTGAAGACACTGAAGGGACAAGGGTTCAAACAAGCATGTTTGGGCTTCTCTGCCAAGGCTGCCACTGGTTCTAAGGGGAGGGCACCTAACCCCTGCAAGTGCAGTAATCATCCTGCTGAGTATAATGGACCACCAAAGAGCTGGTGTGTACTAGTGACTTTTGGGTTCATGAACTGTGCAAGGTAAAAGATGCTAAGTTGTCATCACAGTTTTTTTTTTTTCTTTACCAGTTCTATATGACACTTTTTAACATAATCTGTGTGAAAAAATAATAGTTTTTGTCGTTCTGTCTTGTGCAAGTATATTTATTATATTATTTATTTTGTCATTTAACATGCTCCTTATTTGGTCTGTGGATTCAGAACAGATTTCTGTGTCTTTTTGGATTTGCTGCTAATTCCTTTAATGTGCAAGTAAGACCACGAAATTCATAATAGTTGTTATCTATGAACACTTGAAGGAAAAATTAAAATACTTCCTTTCAGAACACTTTCAGGACCCCTGTAAGAGACATGGTATATTGTATATATTGTACAGATATACAAAGATGTTATTCAAATTACTGATAAAGTACACTAGTGAAGAATTCCTGCCTGATTCATCACATCCCCTGCAGTTTCCACATGTGACCTGCAAAAGGACAGGGCCTAAAGTTCAGCAAAGTGTAGAAGTGTTTACAAGTTCTGTCAGCAGTGTAGATGCTGGCAGTCGATTCCTTTGTTTGACTGTCTGCTTTAGCACTTGCAGTGGCAGGGACTTCCACAAGCCAGAGGTGGGAAACAAATGGCACAAAAAGCCCTGTGCACTGGTCAGTGTTTGATTGCAGCTGGAATATCTTTGCAAGTTCAAATTTTATACACTTAATTAAGCAAACAGATCTTTCCCATGAAGCAGATTCTGTCTCTATCTGCTCCTGTTGAAGCCAGTTGGCCTTGGGGGCTGTGTCAGAAGAATGAATGTGATGCAAAAGAGAGTGCCTGGGTTTACAGGGGGAAAACCTTGACATGAGCATCATCCCTACAGTTAAACCATAAGCAGTAATTTCTGTCTGTTATTGGCACTGTTGAAGAAATCCCAATGATGTGGAGGTTACCTAGAAGTATAATACCTGGTTTCTTTGTAGTATGTGTTGAGGTCCTTAATTCTTTAGGTGGTTTTAAATTTGGGTTGAAATATTACTTTGCACTAGGACAAATATTTCAAATTTTGTTTTCTCTTTACTTTGCTTACATGTGACTGAGCTCGTCTTTTTAGAGCTGGCCACATCAATGTCACTTAGGTCAGAACCCAGACATGTGGCCCCCAATATTACCTAGGTGTGACATCATTTTCAGCTGCTAAAGAAATACAGAATCTGAAATGAAGGAGGAGGTGAAAGGGACTGCAGACTGTAGTCTATAATTGGGAATCTTTACTTTTATTAAAAAATGTCTTAGCAGAAGCTTTGTTGTTCATCTTTCCATATAAGTGGATATATTCTCATTGTCTGCTGTTAAGAGGAATATTTTTAACAGCTATTGAAAGGTCCTTGGGGTACATGTGTGTAATAATAATTTTTTACTTTTAAAGGAAATCATCTGTAAATCCCATTAGTTATCATTTTTCAATTTTCATCTTTCTAAGCGTGATTTAACTTCAAGTGTTGCAGTTCTTAAATCTAATTAAAGAATCGCCTTTAGTTCCCATCAGAAAGTCGACCTACTGTAGATTGTTCAATTGAACGCTGGAGATGAACAAATTGAAGCCCTTACCCATTCTGGTATGGAAGAGCCGTGGGGACATTCCTAGGGGGTGGGACAGGGCTGAATGTGGCTGTTCTCCCACAGGAGGTGTAGGTCTGGTCTCACACCAGTGGGGCTTCAGGAGGACCCAGTGGGACTAGCAGTGGGTAGATGGAGGAGGCACCATTCTCCTGGTGCCTTGCTGGGAGGTGATCCCTGCCAAGGGGAGAGGGCCACAAAACCAGTGTTTTTTCAGCACTCTGCCCCTTCAGCCAGGCTCCTGGTGGGCAGCAGTGATCCCTTTCCCCACCAGCACAGTGTGTGGCCTCCCCCTGCTGCTGCAGCCCCACTTTGTGCTCTGCAATATCCGATAGCAGCAACCATGGAAACCGCTGCTGACGGTGGCTTACAAAAGAATTTGTTAATTAAAACATGTTTAAAATTATAATAAACTCACTATCTTAAATCCACCAGGGATATTGCAAATGGTATCCCACTCTGCCATCACTCTCCAAAGCTGAAATGCAGCTGGAGATGAAATGCCCCTTTGCATCCAGTTCTCATCTTCTGTTATCTTAGCACACAGTCAGAAGACATATATTAGTATTAAAATTTTTATAGTTGCAGCAGTGAGGGCTTGACCCAACCCTGTGACCATCCATAAACTCTGATATCTGCCCCCCAGTTTAGCAGCGCAGGTTTGTCCTAGCCCTTGTTGGAGGAGGCTCTGCAGTGGAGACCTTCTCAAGAGAACAGGGAAGATAAAGGGGAGCAAGCAAGGAGACAATGAAGCTGAATAGCCTGGAAAACAGGGCAGAACCACTGCAAAGAGAATGTGAGGCTCAAGATCAGACTAACTTCACACTGATGGAAGGGAAATAAAAAGCTAAAATCTCATGGAAATCTGTGTGTGATTGAGCTGAGAAAATGCTGCATATTCTGCGTCAAGTGGGGTCTCACAGGAAGTAACCAAGCTGTCTTTGTAGGCTGGATCCATGATACATGTGAACCCAAGCATGGTTTGTTGCCTTGGCATGCAGGAATCACATGGAGAAGGAGGGCTGTGAACATAGAAATCAGCATCTCTGCTAAAAATTGCTCTAAGCATCACTGAACCAGCACCTAGATGTTGTTCTTTAAGAAAATACGATGGTTTTTTGCCATGTCAAACAAAATGAGGGAAAAGTAGAAGCCAGTAAGGAACACTTTTTGAGGCAGAAGAGTTAATGGAGTTCCAGTGAGATCTCTTTCCTAGGGTAATTAGAGGTGAGCCTGTGACTAGATGGGTAGAAGCACCAGCACTTCTGCAGGAGCCCTCTTCCAGCTGGGTTTGTGGCATGCAAGACTTTGTGTAAACTGAGGAATGGATTTTTGGCATTATGTACACATTGGCAGATGAGTTCAAACCCTGCTCTAAGGCATCCAGAATAAAGAATATTAACTTATTAGCGTTTTCTGTTCATCAATACAATGAAAATTGCCTTTTTAAAAATTATTATTAGTTTCCCTTATGAAAGACTATAAAATAAAGGCTGTGTTTAAACTTTTCCAAGGAAAATATTAACTTACTCTAAGGTCAAAATCTCTTGAATTCTTATCTCTGTTATTTCATTATAATTCTTATCACAAATTGATCATTTCTCCCAGCAGAATTAATTGGTTCTGGCCAATAACACGCCCTCATCTCGATTTCATTGGCTTGTATCTTGGGCAACCCAAGAGACATTCTGCCTCAAATGCCTCAAAATATCCCTACTGGATAATGTAAGTAGACCACCAAATTAGTCCTATTAAACTTTTTAACCTTTCAAATTTAAAACCCACAGATTTGAACACTGTCCACAAACAGAACTAAACATGCTCAAATCTTTTTGCTCTGTCATTTTTCCATGTTATCATATGCTTAAAGTAAAATGCAGTGATCTCTAGGGGTTATTTCTATGCTACTGTCACCAATAATTTATTTTATGGTCAAAATAAATATATTAAAATAGAGAACTGCATTCCAGCAACATACCTACAGTTAAACAGTATTACACCTCTGTGTGCTGAGGATTCAAACCAGTCAATTTGTAATTCACTTCCTAATGTCCGGGAGGAACAGAAATGAACTGTACAGAGAAAGAAAAAGGACAGAAACTGTATTGGCCTGTCTTGCTGAGTGAAGTGATGGATAAAATGTAATTCTGTGAACAGCATAACTTGTTTTATTGTGGAATGTAACAACATACTTGGGAAATGGTTGCACCCTCTCTGACACTACAGAGAGGTTGTTCCACATCTGACACCAGCAATGCCCCTCTCAAAAGTGCTAATGGCAGCTAAAAGTTGCATTAAGGAAAGCATTTCAAGCTGACTCATTTCAATAGGTGAACAAAATCACTGGATCATCTGACAATGGCATGTAAAAACTACATCTATGTGTTTTTCCTTTGCTAGCAATATGAAGTAGAGGTACCAGGGTTTTTTTCAAACCTTTCCCCTCCTCTTTTGTGCAATGGTGAGGGATGGAAGAGAGCAGGGAGCTCCATAGCAAGGCCCTGTATCATCCAGACTGCAGGAAGACAAGAGGCTGCAGTCTGCCTCTTGTCTTTTTCCCTGCAGAAATGAGGCTCTCCATCACGGATATAACAATCCCCAGAAGTGTAAAAACTGTAAAATGTGTGTTTGTGTCAGGAACAGGTGTATGTTGCTTTGACCTGATTTCATGAAACTTAGCAGAGATTTTGATGACTTTTTCCAGCATGTCATGTTACTCAAACTCTGTTCACAGTGCTGTTTCAGAGGGGAGGTACAGCAGAGAACTCTGAGGCTGCAGGCTCCAGGCACAGGAGACTCCCTCGGCTCTGTGGCCTGAAGGAGAGTTTGCATTTCAAATTCACTGTAAAAGTCTAATGCAAGTCAGAAGCAGGGAGGGAAGAAAAAACACACAACCCAGAAAAAAAAGAAAAATCCTTTTTGTCAGCCATCAAGGTGGTGTTTTGGGAAGAGCTGTCCCTAAGCCCTCAAGCAGAGACCGAATCTCAGAGGTCTCATTTTCAGGTTCCTGGAGAGATGCTGAGCTGTTTGATGGGAAGCAGTTGCTTTGTTGTGGACATTTGCTGGGTTGTTTCATATCAGTGGTTGGGCTCTGGTGGTGTGGTTTGCCTTCCAGCTGTGCTTGGCAGTGGGCACCAAGGGTGGTGTGAGAGGCTGATGGTGAAGAGTGGAGTTCAGCACTTCTTCAGAGCAGCCCTGTGGGTGAGGTGGCTGTGCTTTCTGTGGTGTTCTTTCTGTGGTCCACTGGCAGACCATGCTTTTGAGGAGGGTGAAGTTCCATGAGGCAAGTGAAGAGGATAGTGTTTAGGCTGCCAAATTCACTGTCCAAGCATGGGATGGCTCCTGAAGGGTGTCTGAAAACTCAGGAGTAGCTGACAGTGACACACTTTAGCAAGATGTCAGCTTGCTGGATGTGAACAGTGTTGTGTGTATACACATAGATTTGTCTTTTAAGGTAGCTGGTCCTGAGAAGGACTCGGCTGGGACATTTGTGTGTCCACTTTAGGGCACAACCCTTCAAGGAATGTGTAAGGAAGGACAAAGGTTAAACAAGAACGACAACATATTTAGGAAATAGGATGTGGGAGAGCAAGTTGAAATACTAGAAACTGTCATCAAGTCTCTTGGCTAGGCTGTGCGACCCTGGAAGGTGTAAATGCCTGCTGGAGAGAAGGAATAGCCTGTGATCAGTCTGCTGTGAGTTAGATAAAGAGCAGTAAGTTGAAGCAAGGAAAATGTAGGTCAGATTTTAGTAAAAAACTTTGCAGCAGAGAAGGGAGAGAAGCACCAGAGACTCTGCTTGCAGCAGCCCTGCACCAGGGGAGTTTGAGGAGAGCTGGATAAATGCTGGTCAGGGAGGGTTTGGTTCTCTGGTACTGCTGGCAGGAGATAGGAGGAGGCTCCCTTTGTACCATGTGTTTCCCTCATTCTCATTTTGTGATAGTTAACACTGGAAAATTACCACTGCAGATGTGAAAAGTGTGAACCTGCCTTGTGTCTGGCGGCTGATGGGCACTATGCACACAGGTGAGGACAGAGGTGGGTGATGCAGAAGGGCAGCTCTCCCAGCCTGCTCACCCCATCACAGCCACTGCAGATGGCTGCATCAGTGGGTAGCTCTGCTCCTCTCAGACATACCCCCTTCTTTGTGTATAAATAATTCCTTAAACCTTTCCAGCACTTTGGTTATGGGATTTTTACTGGTGGCTAAGTAGTGGTTTTGTATCTGATGTCTGCTGTGTAGAAATCTTCCAGTGCATCTTCCAGCCTGGATTCTGCATTGCCTCGTTGGGGCTTTTTGTCATGTGTCAGGTCACTAACATCACTTCAGTAGGGTTTTATAATTGCATTTAATATGTCACTTACTATGCACGCCTCATCTGATTTCTATGGCACTAATGAGATAATTTATCTTTGCTGGGTAGCAGTCAGTTGTGTGTTGATAAGGCATTTAATTTTACCAAGTTATAAAATCTTGGCTGATTTTAGAGAAGGGTCAGAGCCAAGATAATTTTGTATTTTAAAATACTTATCAACTTCAAGTCCTTAATGTTAGCTTTCTTTTTGTCTTTTCAGCTAGGGTAGCACCAGCCTGAATTTTATTCAGAGAATTCATAAATCTTCTTTTGTCATTTGAGTGATAAAGGAAACCATGAGAAATTCTGTGCTAATATTTATTAGCTGTTTAGGGCTCATTTGGGAAGGGGGAAGATAGCAGGGAGACAGAGCCAGTTTTCCAACTACCAAAGCAGCAAGACTGTGCAGAAGTGAAAGCCCAGCAATCACATTAGTGTGTGGGAGGGATATCTTCCACCAATTTAGGGTTTTTTTATATTTTACTTTAATTTTCAGGAGTATCTGAAGCTGTGTTCTCTCATTTTAGCCTGATTAAGGGATATAATTTGTTGGAAGAGTTTTAGGTTTTAGCCACTTTTTCAAGTACTGTATTTCACTCCTGCACAACAGTTATCTTGCAAAGTTAATTGCTCTTTTATTTTACAGCAGCGCTGACTGTGTTTCATATCTGAAGGAAAGATGACATTTGGGTTTTCTAATTTAGAAGTACAAAAGGGGTTGATAGAGTCAATGTTAGTACCTGGTTCACATGCCCAAAAAAGGTGCTTGTGTTAAATTACAGGCTGCTGAAGCTGGGGCCAAAGATAACGTTATTAGACTTTTGGAATAAATACAATTAATGGGACAACAGGGCTATCATATGGGCCACCTCTTATGTAGATACCATATTAATTTTCATGAGTAGGAATTAATAATTTAAATCAAATATGTGCTGGCACGTTATTTTTTTTTAAGCTTTCTTGATTTTCCCTCATTTGGAAATTCTAAGTGTCTAAAAATGTTCGTGGTTTCTTAAGTCCACCCTGGCAGAATTTTGGAAAAGGAGACGCCTCCGCTTGTGTATTATCTCTTCCTCTAGGTAAGATCTGTGAGATTCAGAATACAAGTTACAATTTGTAATGGAAAAAAACCCTCTCCTGAGATATGAAAAGAGTAGTCAATTAGAGAATGCTACCATGTTTTTTAAGGCTGTGAAAAGGTAGGATAAAATGAGCACTCTGGCTCGTGCTGAGCTCCTTGGGAACAGCTGCTGTGCAGGATTCCTCCTGAAAACCTTGTCCAAACAAATCATCATTTAAATACAGAGTTGTCACTTTACCAAAGCCTCACTCTTGCAAGATCTTTCACGTCTGTGTTTGAGATGGATGTATTGTAGTACGGGAGCCTGCAATAGTTGGATCTGTAGTGTCTTTAGCTCTGTTGGTATGAGGTGAATCAAAGCATAGGGCAGCACTCAGCTCCTGATCACAGTGGCTCACAGTGGCTCAGGGTTTGTCAAACCTGTGAAGAAATCTGGGGTATAGCAATGATGCTTCCCCTCGTGTTGCCTCTCCAAGAATGGATATGGACTGTATAATTTTCCCCTATTTTTAAGACTGAAGTAAAGGAAAAAATATTCTATCACAAAACCTAGAGGGTTTTTTTAATCTTTTAGAAGCACAGACATGGTAGATATTGGGTGGACTGTGGTATCAGTGTGATGGATTGGCACAATTCCTGTATCTCCCATGGGGCCAGCAGAAGCGTGTATTATTCTGACATGCTATTTTGAGAGGAAGAAAAAATCATTCAGATCCTTAAATCATCTTTTGTGAGCAAAGATCAGAAAAAAATTACTCTGTGGCAGACAGACGTGTCAGGTTTTTGAGCCCCTCAAAACATTGCAGTGTGCTTTGTTCCCCACTTCATTGCCTAACTTCAGTCTGCAGGACAGGGCACTGTGAATTCCTTGAGTATGTCTGATTTTGCACCAGCCTCCATCACATTTGTGTACTGAAAATCAGTGTGCCTGTCATGTCTCCCCTGGGAAACAGCTGATTTCTTTGTTTTGGCAAACTAAAATAAAAGCTGAGAACAGTATAAGCCCTTTCTTCAAACAGTGGTTGGACCTGATATGCTGAGAGCTTTTGTTTGTTCTGATGTCTCTGACCAAGATGTCAGTTGCCACCTCAGAAGTGTAAATCAGTTAAAATACCAAAAAAAAAAAAAAAAAGAGTGAGATTTGGCCTATATGAAAGATGAAATACTGATTTTTTTTTCTTTTTTTTTTTTTCTTTTTTTTTTTTTTAGGGTCTGGAAAACCCCTAACTGTTAGCAAGATAAAATAGTTTGAAAAGCTTCCTAATGTTTAGCAAATGGTCAAAAGCATTTAGGGTACTTTTTCACTTTTGGTGGGAAAAAATGCCTTTTAAGCCTGTGGATTTGAAATATTTTGTGCTTGTAACTACCTGCAGGTGGTAATTGAATGAGGGCAGAGTTCTAGCAATAGTTTGAGATGAAAGGAGGTGAACATCTGTCCTGCTTGGGTTCCTCTCCAGACTACTGTCACCGATAAGGGGTTTCACAGCAAGCAGAGACAAAGGCATTACTTTGGTAATGTGCAAAGTGCTCTTCGTGTTTGCAAAATTCATTGAGGTTGTACTAAAATTGCTTTATTCTGGTATTGAGAATATGAGAATATATTGAGAATATGTGGCTGCCCAGTGCCATTTCACCCACCAGTGTTTGTTCACCAGACAGGTTTTTGCTGAGAACATCAGTTCTAAAACCCTAAATGTTGTTCCCTTTCACAGCCCTTCTTGTGTAGAGAATAAAATAGGGAGTGCAGTTCCCCAATGCAACATCTTGTCTCTGTCATCCAAGGATGGATGAAGTGTGTATGAAGGCATGGGCTCCCTTCTAGTACGCCTGTTTGAAGTTGGTTTCCCTGCTGCAAAGCTGGCTGCCTTCCCCTCAGCTAAAATATGGTGCCTATTCAGGAACTGAGTTTGTAAAACCAGTTTTAATCTCTGCATGGGGTGTTAAACTGCTGTTAACTTCAGGAAGGGTCTGTCCCAAGAAGCACAGCAGATTGGAGTCCAGCACGTGCTGTCCTCCAGGCTCTCCCTTTTTAAGGCAACAAAGCTGAACTTAAACACAAAGCAGGAACAGCTTGGCTTTTTGATCCCTACACTGAAAGACATCCACATTTCAGGATCAAGGCAGCTCTGGAAATTCCTACATCTTGAGCTGTTAAATGATGTGAAAAGCTCCAAAATGAATATACATGTGTGCAAAAGAATTACCAAAGTGCTGAAAGCAGCATAGCTGTGTCAGTCAATGCCAGAGCCCAAGTGAATAAATCCAGGCCCTGGATTCTTCCTGGCAGATCTGAGCTGGCTGATGAGCAGGTCTTGCTGTGGCCATGCCACTCACCCTCACGGGGCTGACACAGCTGGGGCTTGGGAGTCTGCACTGCAGCCAAAATGTGGCTATATCTAATTTACATCTGATATTGGAAGGGACTGTCTGTGGAGAAGCCCTTCAGAGAAACACCAGGGCTGGGTCACATTTATTTCCACTCTCTGCTATCTAGGCTAAAGTGGCTTTTGACTGAGGGATGTGATGCTTAATGGCAGTGGTGAATGCATACATATTTCCCAGGATCTCACTAGAGGGGGAGGAAAAAAGCTAAAATGTAGTACTGTGTCTTCAAAGGAATGTGGCCTCTGTACTTTTTACTGACACAAATGTGGGCTTAGAAGGGAAACCTGCTGGGTATTTCTCACCCCTGATACTAAGGTAGTCCTGTACCAGTAACAGAAAAAGGCAAGGCTCAGATAACTCTTCACAGAGAGTCTCTCTGTATTTGGGATTAGACCCTTTTCTCCCTTCTTTTTTTTTTTTTTTTCTTTTTTTAAAAAAAGCAAGTGAATATTTTTATTAAACATCTTGATGCGCCCTTATATTAGTAGGTATTTGCATCTGACTGGTCTGTGGCCAGTTCAAGAAGTGTCATCACATGAAGAATTTATCTGGGAACCACATTTAGCTCTTGAGTTGATAAATATAGAAGAATGTATGAATTTCCTGAAAGCTGGTGCATGAAAAAATTAAGGGAGAACAGAAGGAAGTGTGCAGTTTTAATTTCTGGCAGGTCAGGGCACAGAATTCCTTACTTGCATGTGTCTTGTTTTGCAGCATCAAAGACTCACAAATATTTTTCCTTATCCAGTATGCGAGTCAAATTGTCAGCTTGGGAATGAGATGTGCGTTGAATTTTGACACCAGGGAGAGTTCCAAGGAAAGGATTGGTATCATTTTGGTACCAGGTGACATGGCTGTACCATAGTTTAGCAGCTGGCTTAGTGATCTCCAGGGTCTGAATTTCTTCCACTTCATTGCCAGCATCCTCTTGCGAGGAAATCAGCGCGGACTCTTGCAAATAGCTTTGTCCTTTCTCCGATTGACTGTGCTCTTAATAATCAAAACGGGTTGCAGGCATTCCATTAATTGTCCAGATAATTAGCTTTAGGCAATCTGGCATTTCATCTTTGTCTCTGACTTAATCTCAGCTAGTTTTTGTTCAGTCGCTGGCATGTGTAATTCCTCATCTATTTTGACATTTCTCTGTCACATTACCATTTGTCATATTTCGATTCCTCCGGACTGGAGCAAGCTTTGATCAGTTCCACTGGTCTGCAGCTTACTTATGCTACATAAAACACAAATAGTTGTAACTTTTTGTGCCTGCTGATTTGATAAATGTGCATTTTCTGCTCCTGACATGCACTGGCAGCCTTAGCTGGCTTGCCTTGTCCCTCCTGTGGCGCCTCCACGCAGGTTATTAAAACCTTCTATAAGAGTTCTCATTCCCTGGGTGCATTTGTGGTGTTTTAAACAATTTTTTTTTTTTTATTAATCCCTAGAAGGATGCCAGATGGTGAAATGTTGAGGATATGTGATAGGGCTGTGTGTGCACACACATTTTATTTCTCTGTGTGTGAACACACGGGGTGATTCAGTGTGATGGAAGGTTTTATTAGATAATAAAGCTGTTTTTTTAAGTTATGCAGGTCACTTTACGTGAGTACTAAAAAAACTCAATTTATTTGGCTCTGTGCAGTGTATGAGTTTATGTAAAAGTTGTTTAGAAATATCCACTACTGCTGTTTGGGAGCACTTCTATTACTGCTCCCCAGAAGTTGGATGCCTTCTGCTGCTGGGTCCAGATGAGAAAGGAGAAGCTGTTATTTTGTGTTCATTTGGAAAACTGTGAACCTCCCAGTTAGTCACATTGGTCCCAAAGTGCTAGTCTGAAACGCAGCATGGGCATCAGGGGCTAGCTCTTAAATCTGTCACTGGTTCCCTGGGCATTGCACACTTCACATCTGGAACCAGTAATGTGAAAAGATTTGGCAGTAAAAAAGAGGAAAACGTTTTTCTGCTAAGTAGATTTTTGTTTCAATTAGGTTTGAAGCTGCTGAAAAATTAAAAATATTGGATCAATGTTGGTGGAGAGGTGTTGCATGTGCAGAAGAAAACCAGAAGTGTGTTTTCTTTTTGAAAACTGAGGAGGACATTTGTTCTATGCTTTACTGAATTTCCTATCCTCTTCTTGATTTCAAAGGGAATATACTGAGCTTCTTCCCCCCAGGACAGAAAAAATTTCCATTGGTCATTGTATTGCTGGTTTTTTTATTTATAAGAACAGCAGCTATCAGGCAGGGAAAACTTCTCCAAGATACAAGTGCTCTATATGCTGGAAGTGCTGTGTTTGGGACCTAGCCAGGATCAAGCACTGCACATCCCAATATTGCACAGCTCCTTAGAGATCAGAAGGTGTTTTTCTCAATAATGTCTCCAAATCTTGTGACCATTGCTGTGTGGGAAACCTGCCTTGTGCTGCTTGTCTTTGAGAAAAAAGTCCAGGAGGCTTCAGAGCTGCTGTTTTGGCTGTGAAATGCCAATGTGAGGCTATGGCTCAGCACTTCCCCTCCAGAGACACCAGCTTCTCAGGAGAGGTGATGTGCAAACACCAGCTCAGGGGAGAATAACATACCAGGCACTGACTCTAAATGTAAAGGACAGATAGCTAAATTTCTGTCTTTGTGCACACAAGTCATCCTGCTTAAGTACATTGTCAAGCAGAAATTATGAAATCCATTACTTCATTTATAACTAGCTGCTGTGTAAGTCCTCTAAGTGGAGTTTAAGTGCAGTTAGGCTTTTTTAAATATCCTAGTTCCCATTGGACTGAGTGGAACAGCATGCAGCATTTTCTTTGGTTTTTTTCAGGCTGAACATGATACAGTTTCTGCAGGATGCTCTGTAATGGCTGGATTTGTCATGTTTAGGGTTCAGTTTCTGAAACACTGTGCTAAATTAGCTATTTTTTGCTTACAGTGGAGTTAATTGAATTCATACTCTGTTCCTTGCTATATACAATTTCCTCTTCAAATATAATTGTGTTTTATGGCAAGAAGCATTGTTTTACATACTCTTTTAGAGCTTAGTACAAACTGACCAAAAGTTGCAGGCTCTGAGATTTTACCAAAACTCATCTTTTTCACAGTGACAAATTTCTCTCAGCTGGCTTATGTGGGGCTGTGGTTGATTGGTTTTAAAAAGCCCTGTTTATCGAGGCCAAGCTTACTCTTCTCTTGGTAATAAGATTTAACACCTGTGATGCAATAGGTAGGTAGATTTTAAAGCCAGAAGGAGCTGTTAAATTATTTAGTCTGTGTGACACAAGCTATAAAATATGATTTAAACTAGGTAGTTTCTGCAGTGAATCCCCCAAGTGGAAGTGGAAGCTGTTTCTACCCCTTTGGCTGAAAAAGCCAAGTATATCCTTCTTGGGCTGCTCTGGAGGAGCTGGAGCTCTCCCTGTGATGACTGAAGGAAGGAAGACAGCTGAGTTTGCTTGTGTACTGTTTTGGTAAATACAGTTTGTTTTTAATAAGGACGGCTTTAAGAGGTGTGAATCCTTGTAGTTATGGGTGACTCTTTCTCAGCCTCTTCACACATTTTGCAGCCGTGGGAGGAAGTATTTGAACACAAACATGATTTGGGATTTATGGAGACTGCTTGTGTGAGTAGATTTATTCATTTGCAATGCTGTTTGCCTGACTAAGCTCATGTATTACGCTTTGCCTTTTATTTTCCCTCCATGGATCCACTACCACCCTTCACCAGGATGAGCTTGCAGGGAAGAGTACAAGCACAGAGTGGGATTTGGGTTCAAGTTCCAGCTTCAGTTATGCTCTTGCCTTTCAACACCTGGGCTAAGAGCTTTTCTCTGATTTTCTGCAGGTGTTTCTGAAATAAGAGGTGAGCCACTGCATCCCTGCCACATGTGCTGGCTGGAGATAGGCGTTTGTGTGAGATTACCTGAGAAATGGGTTGGGGGAACTTTAAAGCCGCCAGCGCTAATCAGCATCCTGCACACCCGGTTTATCAGGCACATCAGATCCAGGGAACAGGGAAAACCGGTGCAGGAAATAAGGGTCAGGAGTGACAGGTGGGGAGGAGGGAGAGAGACGGTTAAGAACCAGCCAGCAAGAAAATGGAAAGGGTCAGAAATGTATTTGCTGTGGCTGCCTGTCAAAAATCAGAAGCTGATGCATGCTTATAAAAGAAACCATTTTTTTGCTTTAAGATTTCAAATTCGAGATTGTTGGTGTTCATTCTGCAGTGAGTGGGCAGAACGAAGCACGCTGAGGTCCCAGGCTGTGATTCTTTGGTTGTCAGCTTTGTGGTACTCTCCTAAATTAAAGCAGCAAACATAATAGATTAGAGTAATAAGATACAATGCTGCATTTGTTTCCTGCGCGTGACAACAACAATTTACCTTTAATCAAGAAGTTATGTCCTCTAAAATTTAATTTATAGGCTGTTTCCTAAAATTAGGAGCTGAGACTATTTCCTGTCAGTCTTATTCTGCACTATTTCTCCTAAATTATTTAAAGGTATTAAAAATGCATAGCACATATACTGTACCAAGTCTAATGAAAGAAAGGATTGATCCTGACTTTACATTGAATTACACATTAGCCATTATTTATGGTTACACTTTATTTCATTTTGGAAACAGAATTAACTCAGATGAATACTTTCTGATGGACACTACTCAGTAATCCCCCCATGTTATTTAATGGGTTTTGTAGATCTACACATAAATGTTTGCAAAGAAAGCTCATTTCCCTTTTAAATTGAAATGGGCAAAGTCTCCCCTTTACATTACAAGAATTTACCATGTTAAAATCTAGTGTATGTGGTTTATGTTTGGTTTTTGTTTTTTATTTTAATCATGTGTCTATTCATGTCTCCAGTCAGGGAAGAAGGAGTCAAATAAAAATTTAAGACAAATCCCTTCTTCCTTGCCTGTCTCTGCCAGTCTCCTCTGCAATATATTTATCTTTTAAGGATCTGGGGGTTTGCCTTGAAATTGTAGAAGAATGTCATGAGGAAACTGCAGCCTTGTTAAAATACCATAAAATTAGGTAAGTCTCATATAAATGGTTAGCTATTGTATAAAATTTGTCTGATAGCTGGAACCTTCCTTTGACTGGAGAGTCTAATAGGTTGGTAAATTGTGAAGCATTTCCACTGCTAATTGCACATGTATTAGCCTGGCTTGCTAATGAAATACATTCTTGGAGAAGCATATATATCAGTTACAGAGAGAAATAATACTTCTGATGTCATCCATGCAGATTGAGGCAAAAGCTGGCAATGTTGGGCACTGTGGCTGAAGGCCTCTGAGTCATGGCTGAGCTCTGGGGTTGTGCATCACAGTGGTGGGAAGAGTATTTCCTGGCTGTGTCCTTCTAAATCCAGCACTTGATCAAGAGAGACAGAAGTAATTTAAACAACTGTTCACAGCAAGGCAGTAGTTTTGTTCCTTACGAGAAGGATCTGTCTGCAGTTGCTCAGATCTCTCTTTCAGGCTTGTGAGATGCTATTTATCAAGGAGGGCATCTTATGTCAAGCTTTTTTTCCAACCTCTGTCCAGGAGTGGGATGGTCCCTTTCCCAGCCTGCAGACCATCCAAAGCCCAGGCAGTTCCCACATCTCTCACTCAGCATCTTCTGATGCTTGCTCGATTTGAGGGCTCATGTCCCCATTTGCTGTGGGATTCGTTCTCCTGCCTGCCCGACATCCTGCTGTGTTCTCAGGCAGCTGAAGAAGTGGCCTGTCTTGTGACAAGACATCCCCAGCCAACACTGATGGTCTCCACCAAGAAAATCTCGCCAAGGCAAGGAGTGACCTTGTCAGTAATGCGGGTGCAGTAATTACACACATTTGCATAAATGCCGCTAACATGTGCTATTGCTTCTAGATGAGCAGGCCCTCACTTAGCAGCAGCACAGCCATTAATTATAGGAGTCAGAGGAGAGGTACAGCTGCAGATCTGCCCCGTCAGGATTTATCAGGCTCCATTTTATAATCAATGGTTTATTTATTAAACCATCACAAATGGTGCATGCGCTCTAGCCACGGCCGGCTGCGGCTCTGCTTGGATATTTCATCAGAATCAATGGAAGCAATCATCTGCTTTACATCAGGTATTGAACCTGTGCAGGTCCTTGAGTGACAAATGACTTTATTGTCTGCGTGGAATTGACGGGAGCTGATGCTTAAAGCTGGGGATGGGGGGAGAGGTGGTGAAAACACTCAATTCCTCCATAACTGGTGCTTTTGCGCTTTTTTTCCCCCTTTTTGGTTTTTTTTTTTCCTCTCTCTCCCTAGCTCCTGAAAAACAAATCAGAGTCTTTATCTCTGTGTGGCTGAGACTGATGCAGTGAGGGGAGAGTCTAGTGATCTTGAGGAGAGAGGGAACCTGCTGGAAAGAAAAAGGGAAGGGGATTTGTCCTGCTTTGGATGTGTTAAAATTCAAGGGAGCAGCCAGAAGCAGTGGCCACTGCAGTGATCTTGGCTCTGACCTCCCGATGTGTTTTGGGGATGCCATGGGGCCCTTTGGCATTTAAGGGCTGCTGCCAAAAAAAAGGCAAATCAAACAAAATTGCATTTGAAGCAAAGCAGTGTCCAAACCCCTGGAAATCCCCCCTTAGCCCTTCTCATTAACATTGACCAGGCAGGGAGTTGACACTAAAGCTGTCTGATTTGCATGTTGCATGGGGTTTGTTATTGACATAATGAGGTTTTATTGGATTAAAGGCCTTGCTGCCAGAACTAATTGTTCAATAGAATATACAGGTTTTTATAAACCTCCAAAACTAGCCTTTGTAAGATCTGCATTAATATATTTCACACCCGTAGCAGTAATCCAGGCATACTGTTCCTATGTACAGCAAGGTAGAGGATTGACAGGGAGACATGTCTCCCTGTAAGACAGTGACATCCCACAATGTCATACAAAAGAAAGGCTTGGGCCAGTGTATTATAAAAATTGTGCATTAAATAAGTATGTGCAACCTGTATTTGCTAAATTATATCAGTGATACTTTGTATACTCGAGTCAGTTTTCCTGAATGTAGAAAGGGTGGGGGAGTAATTTTGATTTCACCTGGGAATAAGGTGAAAGGTGATCTTCTGCCTTTTCAAAACAGTTAAGTCTAAGTATGGGCTACTGATGGTGTTGTTAGAAGAAAACACAAGGCATTGAACACTCCAGTGTACTCCTCACCATGCACTCAATTTCAGAAGTGAATGCCAAGCTTGAAACTAGTAAACGTAGCTACAGTCTGCACCATGTGGAACCCAGGCTTATGTTTCCAGCTCTGCTGCTGGCTGCCATTTGACATTGAGCAAGACATTGAACACAGAGAGATAAATATTCACCTGTCATCTTGGGCAGCTGTTCCAATCACCTGCTCTCAAAGGGCAGTGTTCTCAAGGATTTGCACAGAGAAAGAAAGAAATAAACAAACAAACACCTGAGTGTTTATTCAAGCAGCTTGTGTCAGTATAGGAACAGAAAAGCACAAATATTCCTTTTTCTGAAGACTTGCTCCTGCCCATCAGTGGGTGGTCTGTTCTGGGGGGAACAGCAGTGTAATGTGTGCGTGAACAGGTCTGTTCCTGATGCACAAGGCTTTTGGGGTGTGTCCCTGAGAGCTGCAGCCTGAACACACATTTGCTCCTGACTGAACAGTCCCCTGGGTGCAGATGAGCACCACATCAGCCTCAATTAATGCCAGTACCACCCCAGCAGCTGACATCCAACCAAGGAAGCTTTCCCACGGCAGCCTCAGTCATCACGATGCTGCCTGCTCTTACACTCTCCAAAATGTTCACAGTTGAAATTCTGCTCAGAGTAAGTCACACTGTCTGATTTATAGAAGACAGAGCTGCTATTTTTCACTGTAAATGTACATCCCAGTCATTTCTGGTGGTGTGTTATAGTGAGAAATTGTGTATAGGATAGAGTTCCTAACTGGTGACTAACACAGTGATACCTTTCACATGTGTGTTTACTCTTGCTGTTTTCCCCTCCAGTACTACTAGCAATAAAAACTTGGTGAATGTAGGAAATGTGTAGAGCTGCAGATGTTATATCTTCTTTTCATTGACCTATTTTCTGTATAAAAGAGGTCAAATCACATTAGGTTTTCACTATTGAGATCCCAGGGCTTTAAACATGAAAATTAAACTAATGTATGCTTATTTAAATGCACTAAAACCTGCACGGATACTTTTTTTCTTCTTTCTTTTTTTTTTTTTTTATGAGGGAAGTTAATTATCTGAGCATAAAAGTGCTTGGTGAAAGATCATAAATAGAAAAACTTAATCCTCTTTTAAAGATTTTATTTGGCAGTAAGGTATGCAAAAAGGATGGATTGTTGCTTCAGAGTTACTGTCTTCTCCTCACTTTGGTATTAAATGCATTCAAATTTATACTAGCCAGCTCTTTGGTGTGCAATTTGTGTGCATGTTGATAGGGTTTCAAAAAGTGGTGGGTTGTTGTTTTTTTAACCCTCTTTTAACCCTCCGGGGGCTTTTTATGTGCAAGCCAAGTGCTTCTGCACGCATGATAGAGCAATTTCTTCACTCTGGAAAGTGCTACTAGATAGAAATATGATAGCAGAGCAAACATTGACTTCCTCAGAATTGTTACTTGCTCAAATAGGAATACCATAGCAGAATCTTACACAGGTCAAAAGTGCTCGTCTCTGTGCTGATGAAATCTCTCTCAACAGTTTTTGGTAGGTTTCCAAACAGAGAGCATAGTTGATTGCAAGTTGGTGCACAGTGTAGGAAAAGAGCTTATATATCCTTCTGATGTGGAAAGTAACTTAATTTATACTTTGAATAAAAAAGTATTTTTATAATTATTTAGGGTTTGTTCCCTAGCTGGAATAGATTGGCAGGGTTTGATTTTGGTCAGAGGACTCATACTGATTTACCCACTTGGGAAATCTGAATCTTGATGGAGATGTTTTGGCAGGTTTTTTTGAAACAACTTCATCTCACTGGAATGGTTTAATGCAATGCCAGCAGAGCCTGGAGAGTAAAGGTGCACATGTACAGATATATGCAAAGACACAGGCATCCTTATAAGAAGAGTGGATTAATAATCATACAGACTACTATTGTACAGAAGTCTGTCGTGAAAACTTGAACCTAAGCTAAGCATATGTGCATATATGTAAAGCCCATTTCAAGAGCAGATTCACAGCACTTAAAATAGGATTTTAAGAGGATTAATAATATATGAATAATACATATCCAAGATAAACAGCAGCAGTGTGGGTTTGGAAATGGAGAAAAACTTCTGTGAGTTTTGGTGGAGGCTGTGTCCACACTGGAAGTGGATTTACTGGGGCACATCTTCTAACAGTAAAAACCAGCTCCAGGTCTGCTGCCTTTGGAAAGGAATACTGATATAAAACAATGGAGAATCCAGTTCAATCTGTCTAGCATACAGACCTATTACCATTGCATATAAGTAACAATTTCATACTAGCATTTTAAATTATTATTCCCTTCTTAAACCGTATGCTAATTTTCTTAAAGAGAAGTCTAATTGCTCTCTTTATATGCAACTCCAAGTCAAAAGCTTAATTTATCCCTCCAGTTGGATAATTAAATCATACAATGTTCATCTCTTGTGACTCTTCCTGTCCCAGAAATCTTAAATTCTTCTCTAGCTGTCTTCCACAGAGCACAGCTCCTGACAAAGCTTTCACCTTTAATTTACTTGTGCCAGGAAGACAGCCGTTTGTCTCAATTCAGAAACAAGGCTTCATTTTCCTTTACTTGAGTTTCCCTGTATATTTCTTTTCCTAGAAAAGAAACCCCATCTCTCCCACATGTACGTTCTCCAGGCATTACAAAACAGGACTTTTTTTTCCCCCTCCCTGTGACCTGGTTTTGCAAACCTGCAAATATTCCCATTTAAATCAGCAGCCTGGCTTGTATGGTTGTGGTTTGGGAGATGGAAAGAGTGGTTTGAGCTCCTCTGTGGTGTAGTTTGAGTATTACTTCTGGTGGGCAGTCAGAGCAAGTCCTAGAAGTCACTGGTGCATTGCACCCCACAAGAGCAAGCTGCAGGAGTATAGGCTTGTACTGGAAAATAAATTGAAGGTCTAAGAGTTCATACTTGGTGAGGTATTTCTATTAGAATTCTTTCCATTTTAAGATTCAACCTTCTTGCTTCATTTCTTTAATTCAAAATAAGGAGTGTTTTGAAAGCTTAGCTGTAGATTAAGTAGACCTGGAAGTGAGCAGTCCTGCTGAAGTCAGGAGGGCCATGCACATGTCAAAAATGAAGACCTCCTAGCAGCTTTGTTCCAAGCTTTTGCAGGATTGCATCCGATAAAAGGTATCTCCAAAGAATTTTCTTGTTGTGCACTTGTGGCATTAAAAGAAATGGTATGACAGGTAGTTTGCAAAGTGGCAATTCTGGTGTTGAAACATTGGTTCTGATAATATTTCTTAGGCATAACAGTGCCTGTACCTGAAATCGTGTTAGCTTTGCTTAGCTATTATGCTCTGGGTGGAACTGCTGTGTCACTGCACGTTAAGGCAAAGGGTTGGTGAAGCAAGAGAAGCTGACCCTTAAAAAGCTAACTGAAGGTCTGGCTTTGTACTTTGCTTTGTGTTAGGGTCCTGGTGTGCTTCCACAGCATAGCGTGCATACCAATGCTGCTGACTGTCCTTTACTGGAACTGCAGATCAGCATCTCATACCTCCCCACTGATTTTTAAATGTTTCGTGTTTTCCAGTACATTTCATTCATGCCACTATTCAACACCAGTATTTAAACATCATTTAAAACGACGACGCTGGTTTGGTAGGTGCTGAGACACTGCTTGCCCTCCTTCTCCATCTTCCCCCTCCTCCATCCTACGGATCCTCTGCATCTGCTGTCCCCCTCATGGCTGACTCAGGATGATGCCCCAGGAATTCCTGATGGAAAAGCTGAGACATTCCTAGAATTTAAATTAAATGTGCTTTGCACCCAAATGTACGCAGAGTACATTTATTTTGAGTCATGCAGCAGCCTGTCTTGTAATGCAGTATCTGGTTGAAAAAAAAGCATCACTGTTCCTGATGGCATTTGTACTGTTGGCTCTCACTGGTAAAGTTCTGCCTGCTTTGGGTTTAAATAGGACCACAGAAGTGATTGAAATTCCACTCTCCCTGCAGCTGGCCAGCTAACCGAGGTGGGAGTTGTCACAGCTATGGATTTTTCTTCCCTTCCCCTTGATTGTGAAATACCTAATTTGTCAGATTTCAGTTAAGGATCTTTGCTTGTGCAAAGGCTGTGGGTCCTTAAGCAAGCAGGTTTGAGTGCAGATGTGCTGCAGAAAGTGGGTTCCTTTTTTTGTCTTGCAGTCCAGTCGTACCTACACAGGCATCACTAATGGTTCTTTTTAAGTGTTGTTTTAAAACTTGTGGAAGAGTGATGCTTAAAGAATATACTGCAGTTGAAAGAAGGTGCTGAATTGCCTGAACTACTTTCCAGAATAGTGCAGTACATGCTGCGGGTCAGCCTTAGCACCTACAAGTAGATTTTCTTGTGTGTGTGCATATTAACCTTGAGACAGCAAGGAGCCACACAGGAGGAAGCACTGTGATATGAGGGCAGTGATTTTGTCAGAGGTCTTGTGTGCATCTTGAAGGGTCTGGTCCTGAGATTACCCAGATTGCTGAAGTTGCACAGAGATGTGGACAAGGAATCCCTTTGAACACTGACCTTTTGCTTTTCCCTTTTTAGTGATAAAATATTCAAGGGAACAGAAAGTGACCCATTTTGTGCTCTGCCTGTCAAGCCATGCAGAGGAAGGAGAGTACAGCAAGGGCCCAGGCGGAACCCAGTGAATGCAAATGATTTATGGAGTAGCTGCTTTAAGCATTTTGAATTACTTCTATCATCATCCAGTAGAGTCTATTTATGTGTATGAGCTTAAACACATTGCCCAGAACAAATGGATGGCATAGGCAGCTGTGACACTGATAGACACTCCAGCACCTCTCTTTGTCCCTCTGCTCACCAGGTATTTCCCAGGGATTTGTAGAGGGAAGAGATGCCCTGCTTTGCAGCCACTTCACATAAGCTTGGCTTTTCCTCTCTGCACCACAACAAAGCAAGCCCAGTTAGTTACTTGGTGCACCCTGAGCTCAGAAATGTTTTGCCAGCTTTAACAGGGAATTTTTTCTTGGAGGCTGCAGAGAAAGGCAGTTCACCTAGCCAAGCTGCAGAAGAGCAGGGAAGATCTCTGATCGTGGCAGCTGGGTACACAAGTGTGTGTTCTTCGTGTCTGACCCAGAAGCATCTGTGGGCTCTGCTTATCTGAGGAGTGTCTGTGCACCTTTGGGATCCGGAGCCACACCATCAGTGTGGAAACATGGCAGTAAGCTTGCTCAGAAAGAGAGGAGGCTGACTTGTCTAGCATAGTCTTTAATTTCAGAAAAGATTCCAGGGTGTGTCTGGTGGTACACATTTTCCCAAGGCCTGTTTTAGCATATCTTTCCTTCTAGGTGTCAGATGTTTCATCTGGGGTTAAACTAAGAAGCAAGAACACGGGGATCAACCACCAAACCACCATCAGCTCCACATTTTACACTGCTCAAGGAGCACTAGGAAGATAGTTTGTGAAGTTTGGTACACTGTGGAGCTTTTATAGGGCTTCAGCATCAGTAAGCAGCAGAATTCACAGTCCTGGGAGGCCTGAAGTACTTTTTCCTCCCTAGCATTACCATGCAGAGAACATATGTACTTACAAGCAATACCAACAAACCAGCTAAAGGTAGGACCTTTGGATGTGCTTTAAAGAATGTTGCCAGTATTCTATGCCAGAAATCTTGTTCATTCTCGCTCCAAAGGAGAGCTATTTCAGGGCAACTTCTTTATATTCCCTGCTGGTTTTTACCTTTTTTTTCCTTTTTTATTAAGCTGTGTCCTATTTCTATTTAATGCACCAAAGAGCATTACACCTGATATACCTCCAATTCCTTAGTGGCATCTTCAGGAAATGAAAAGTGATCAAATTCCCTTGTCAAGTAGGACGCTGACTTGAAGATTCCTCTCTTCTTAAAAATCTAACCTAGACGTAAAACTTCTAAAAAACTTGCAACCCAGATAGTAATTATGTAGATTTAAAATGTGAGGCAGGACAGTCCATTGCACAAAGCAAATAGTCCCAAAAACCACGAATCTATATTTTCTTCACAGGCGTTTAGGTCTTATACAGTAACCAATTTTATGAAATACAGTATGTCTGTTAACCAAGAGAACTGAACACTTCAGTTGCTTAGTAACTAATCCAATCCAAGGAGGAAATAAAAATAGCATACATAATTTTAGAACCTTTAGGACCTTTGCCAAGCAAAATATTCTCACCATCAGTAGTCAGGTTTGTGATTTGAATGGGTTATCTCAATAGGATAGATTCTATTTATTTTATGTAGATAAATGGTCCTAGCTTTTCAAATCTGATTAATTACATATCCGGGCTATTAGGTCTTGTAGCTTCTGTACTCTTCCACAACTTTATTTAACTAAAAATACAACATAACGAAATATAATACAAATAAAAAAGGAAAAATGTTTTAGTTGCTGGCTTCTTTTTCAGCCTTAATCTTGTTAAAAAGACGAAGACTGCAGTATAACTCAATAAATCACATTATATGGCCAGGAGGAATGTCATAAGCATCTGCTTAATTCACGTGTGGCTTTTTCCTACACTCATCTGTAAAGCTTGTTGAAGGGAAAAAGGATATTATTTTTATAAAAAGATATTATTGCCACCATTGGTGAAAATTGCCATATGGTACCATAGCTTATTCAAGCAAGGTAGGAACAGTTTCTGTAAAATCATGTTTTAGCTGACAAAATATGACTCCTGTTTTAAAAAACATCTTCAAAAATTCAGCATTTGCCTACATTTTTAGAGGCTTGCTGTGTTCCTGCACATTGCTAGTGTGTTTGAGAAGTTTCATAAAGAAGACTTTTGTAAATCACGGCGAGGACCTGCATTTTTTTCCTCCACATTTTTATCAGCCTCCCCACTGGATGAAGGATTTGCAGGACTAAATTATAATGTGTGTGAATAGCATTGCAAAGGTTGGGTCTCTTGCCCTTATTCCTGAGCAAGGTAGGCAGTTTGGGATCTGATGTTCCTGTAGTGCCTGTGTCTTGCAGCAGTCATGGTGCTCTGGGCTATCAAAACAGATAAAGCACTCCTTTCTCAGAACAATTTGAATTCCAGCTTCCAACTACATGAATTCTGATTTAATTCCCTGCTCCTCTGAAGCATGCATTTGGGAAGATCTCAGGTTTTCCTTAATCTCTCTCAGTTCAGTAAGTATTTTAACATAGGGTGAAAAGCACTCAGATTCAGTGGTACATGGCTGGTACATTTTACTTGAAGAATATTTTTTTTAGATGTAGTGATTCAGCACATTTTTTCCTTCCACTTTAGGATCATCATCCTGTAGGGTAAAAAAGCTAAATATAGCAAATACATGCCTGCACGGTAGTTTTAATACTTTTTGCTTAATGCTTTTTCTTTTTTTTTTTTTTTTCCCCATGGAGTTTCAGACACTGCTATTCTTATTTTTGGTGTTTTAATTTATTAATACAGCTGACAGGATCGTCTAAAGGAAATTAAGATTGTTCATCATTGTGTGCTGAAAGAATTGTGTGCTAAATCCAAGAGGAAGTTTCCTCTGGAACATCATTCTAATTAGTTTACGTGCCTGAAACCAGGAGAGATGCAGTAGGTATGTCTGTGCTGGAAGCAGAGCCCTGCAAGCCCATTGCTTGATCCAAGGAGCTGCCCAGGAGGAAATTTCTGAGCACGGCAGCAGGAGACGTGGTGTGCTCCTCTACTGGAATTTGGGGTGAAATCCACAGGAAGGAAGCTCTTGAATGGAGCCAGTGTCTATTTTCTGCTAAGAGCTCCTGCTCATTGCTGCCCTGGCTGCTTGTATGACTTTAGAGATCTGCTTTAATATTTGTATTTTATTGATGACTAAAAAAAAATATGAGTGCTGTGGTGAAATGCAACTTGATACACAACTGATGTTTTTTGGTAAAGAAGTTCAAAAAACATTGTGTTAATACCAGGATTCCTGGCCAAAATGTATTATGGAGTTAATTCAAGTAAATTGCAGTTACTCTGTAGCAAATAATTACCACCTGTTTCACATCTGTCTGAAATCCACTCAAAATACAGCAATCTAGTCATCATTCTTGTATTATTTATGTCATTTTATTATTTGCTGTTAGACTTCTATTTACTTACCCGATTCACAACAATTTTTTCATGCCTTCTGCACACAGAATGATGAATTTAATAACCTCCTTTGGATTTGTTTATAAAACCTTTCAAAATATGTTTGCCATGCATGACAGGGCTTCTGAAAAGCCGCAGACACCCGGTGGCCTGTTTCATCACGAGCTGCGGTTGGGAGCGTGCCACTTGCTGCCCTGGGACCTCAACGCCTCCATTTCACCTTCAAAAACAGTCCACATTAACCTGTCACACCCGTGATCTCTTGAGCATTTTCAGCCACATTTTGCTCTGTTAATATGGGAGCTTCTGGGTTGCTTGCTCAAAGCATTGGTGTGCTTTGATGTTGGATGGACAGTGAGGCAAATGAGGGGATTATGGCAGGAATGATAACCTCCTGCCAGGGTACCCAGGTACATTACAACTCCAAAGGAAGGACAGGGACAAAAAGCCAAATGCTTTAAAGTACTCAAAACAGTCTGCAAGCATGGCTTGGGCTTTTTGTGCTTTGTGCTGATCGTTCTCACGCACAGCAAGACATGTTGTTGTAGTGGTTTCTTTCGATATTACACTTCAGGACAAAATGGCATGTGCAGGAAGGAGGGCAAGGGGTTAATTCCTGCAACACATCTAGGCCATCCCCTGAAATCACAGGAGCAAAACCAGCTGAGCGGTGAATCAGGCCACCCTGCCTCTCCAGGACAGGAATAGCAAGAATCAGAAATCTTGCCCTCAGCTGTTCTGGCATGCAGGGATGAAGAGGGAAGGCACAGGGAAATACAGCCAGTCACTTGCCTCTGAGCTTCTTCAGGTCTTTTCCATTACACCCAACTGGTACTCTGGTTTTGCAGCTCCCAATAGTGACAGCAAAACATGGTCCCCCCTATACTTTCAACCTGAGTTAGGGTGATTGGCCTCCCAAGATGTGCTGCTGCGTTAACACCCCATCTCACCATAGATTTTTCACCTTAACTCCTTTTCATTTCTGTAGTAGCTTCTTCACATTAACCTCTCTCACAACAGGAGCAGTGTTCTCCTCCACTAGAACCAATCCTGCTCAGTTGTGATGCAGTGCCTGTGCCCAGCATGTGCAGATGAGGGACATCTGGATGCATGTTTCTGCTCTAACACGCTTCCCTGGGAGGGAAGGGCAGCAATGGGCTGGGTTCTCCAAATAATCATCGAAGGTGGAAAACAAAAATAAATTACAGCTAATGAAAGTTAAGCTTGGAGGGTTCCAGAGGAATGAGTTACAAACTCAGCAGCACTATTGCATGTCTTTATGATACCTCTCAAAACTGCCTGTCAAAATCTCCCATTAAGAAGCATCGCAGATTAGTAATTATGCGCATCTATTAACTAAGCATCCATTCTTTCTCTCAAATGCTTTGTAGCAATATCTCTCCAAAGAAGCACATATCTCATCTAGGTGTCTGCTAGATGGCCATAACACCTCCCCAAGGGAGATGCCTCTGATAACACTATATTAAAGACAGGGCTTGGTTTTGTCTCTTAAACCGCTATCACACAAGCCAGTGCACAAGGAAAGACACCTATTATGATTTTGTAGATAAACGTTAACAAAAGCTGCCTGCACACGTGCACACACAGAAAAATTTAATGTTAACGTTGCAGGAGGCTGTGGTGATGACAGGGGTACTTTTATTGTCAACTCTGCTGGGGAAGGGAATAAAAACCCTCTTATTTGTGCAAATAACCTCAGCTTAGCTTTATTCCCAAGTATCCTATTTGCACATATGAGTATGTTTTGTCAGCCATGTCTTTAGGTACAGGTTTTCATCTTCAGCTGCTTATGCTTGTTTGTGTTAAACAAATTAGTGCCATAATAACACACACCCCCATGGAGACATGAATATTGTATAGTAAGAATCTGAAATACATGGTGGTCTTGCTTTATTTATTGCAAGTTTTGTTGTTCTGTTTTGTTTGGATTTCCCCCTCTCCTCACCCCCACCCCCCCCAAAAAAAAGCATAATTAAACTCTTTTATGCTTTGTTTTCCTGACTATATTTTGTTCATTAATAGAGAGCAAATATGAAAAGAACTAAGAGCAAAACTGGAGGCAAAGGATAATAAAATCTATTGCTATTAATTAAATGGAAATCTTCAAACCTGCCTCCCTCCGGCTTGCTGTCTTCCAGATCCTAGATTGCTTCATTCTTTCAGTGACTACTGCTAGACAGACACATCCTGTTCTGATGAAAGAGACCAGCTGGATTTAGGACTGTGACTTTGTGTGTGTGGTACAACTGACCATATGTGATTCTCTGTCAAGTTTGCAGCTTTAATAGGAAATCTCTCAAGTATTTCCACTTTGATTCATGTTTTCTCACTGGTTTGATAACAAAAGCAGGTGGCTTTGTGCAGCTGGCTTGCACTAATACAGGTTGTGGTGTGACTCTGCAAAGGAAAGGGAAGTTTTTGCAGCCTTACCCTTAGGAGTTGCTTTGAGCTGTTCCATTTGCTTGTTTGTTTGTTTGTTTCGGGCTTTTTTTATGGAAAAAATATCTGGGACCAGAAACTACATTTCATTAGGGATATAATTTTGAATTCTTATGCAGATCATGGTTTTTATCTGGCTTCAACAGAACTGAATAATTCTGTTAATTGTTATTGTCTTCCTGCTGGCTTTGAGAAATGTGTGTCTCCAACCTCTCTAGGTCTGGCAACAGAAGGGTAGCTAGTTGTGGAAAAAAAGCATAACAAACAGCAGATAGAATTTAAAGGAGTTTGGGATCTTCTTTTCCTGAAGAATAATTTGCATTTACTGGTCTTCCAGGCCTCACAGCAGTACATATAGGGGCAAAGGACAGTGATAGTTGCACATATAAGAAGGAAATGGGAATAGGACAAATCCCTTCATTTTGCACTCTATGTAAGTTTTACTTAGAACATGCAGTGAATTATCATTTGTAGTGGATTACTTTCACCTGTACTCTCTCTGCTCCACAGCTTTGTGGGATTCAGGCAGAAAATGCCACAGGAAAATCTCATCTTCTAAGATTTGCAGCCTCAAGGCACCTGGCAAGGCATCGAAACTTCCAAGTCAGCCAAGTGTCTGAAGTCTCCTGTTAAACAGGCACACAGAGAAGGCAGAGGTTAACACTCAGTACCCAGCCCTGGGCTTACCATTTCTCCTTTAGTCGAGTAGGTACCCCTTTTGTATTTTACATTGCCAGTGAGTTGTGACCAGACTGTCTCTTCTTTGCACCTATCAAACACTGCATGTTTGAATAGCGCCTTAATTACAGTGAGCGGTGTTTGCAAACAGCATCTTTTCACTTTCCATCCAGACTTTCTTGGTAGAGCAGGGGCAGAGAGGAGGCATCCTAGCAGGTGTCAGAGTCTCTGCTCACCTCACAGGTGTGGAAATCTCCTTGCTGGTGGTGAGGGGAGATGCCTTTTGCTGCGGCTGGGAGGGAGGAAGACTCAAGGCACCGGCCACTCAAACACTCTTCCTGAAGCATCCATCATTTTGGGTTAGATGCCAGCACCCCTGGTCCAAGGGCTGTCCCTCTGTCATGCAGGGAGCACATAAATAGAGGTGGGAAGATTCAGAGCAATGATTTGTAACTTGGTTTAGCTGGCTATTCCTCTAAACAGTGAATAGGCAATCTGGTAATGGGCTGTAGATTTCCCAGATGAATGCCTCCTTGTTAACACATAGATGTATTTTCCCATAAAGAAATTCAAAAATTGATGTGTTGGCATCCAATCCTTTATGAAAATCATATATATATCCAAGTGAAGAATGCATAATTTGAGTCCACTGAAAGAAAATGGTACACTTACTTAGGTATTTTGTGGATATTTGAGGTCTTTTTTCCTTTGAAGCAAAATTTGCATTTTGTGGAGATAAAAGATGTTTAAATTAGAAAGGAGCAGCACAGCATAAAAATTATCAGTCTCTGTCCACAGCAGAGCATTTAGCAAGGACTGAATTGTTACTTGATGCAATTCTGGGATACTGATGAGAAGAAGGATGCTTCCAGATCTTCACAGTCCTTGCAGATGAAGCTGCAGTGTTGGCAGTCAGTGAGATAATACCACACCTGCATTTTATTTTAAAGTGTGACTATACTGATGTTGTTCCCTATTGCTGCAAACCAGTTTCCTAAAGTATATGTATGTTTTTTTCTCTTCTCAGGCATGTACAATTCACTATTTCTGAATGTTTGATCATGTAAGCATTAGACCCTGTAAAGCAGCTTGTGTGAAGTACCATGGAGTGAGCTGTCTCATGAATGGTGGCAGTTCTGTCCTGCTGCTGTTTCCCTAATGGGGAAGAGGGCATTGACTTGTCTCAATATTGCATTCAGCAAGCAAATCTTCATATTATTCCTTTAAATCAAAATGGGCAGCAGCAGCACCCTAGACTAGTATGGTGCCTATCAGAAGTGTACATTTCATCTGAACATGGCTCAGAGACTATTTATTTTCTCATTATAAAGAATATTCTGGCCCAGTGTAAATGTCAGTGAGCTCAGTGCACTTTGTGCAATGAAACAGATGGATCTAAAACAGTAGGAAGAGGCAGGCCTGGGTCCTTAGAACCCCTGAAAAGTACTTACTTACCCTTGTTTGTTTTTTAAACTGCATTTGATTCCCTCTGCCCACTAATTTGAATCTTGGTCGGCCTCAGAAGAGCAGTAACTTTACACACACCTCTTTCTCTGAGAGGGCATGAAATTACTTTTCATGAAGAGAATGATCTAGCTGGTTGTGCTGTGGGGGTGTTTGTTGGTTTCTTAATAAATACTTCCTTAGTCTGGATTTTAAATATCCCATACACAGTAAGGAAAACGTGAACAAGACATCCTTCATGACCAGATGTGTTGATGGGAAGGAGTCTCCTATGAGCAGTGAACGCAGAGAGTGTGTAGTGTTCTGTTTGGTTGTCTGCACTCAGTAACACTTAGCAAGAGACAATAAAGCATCTGAAAGATTATTTTGAAGTATTGCACGTGTATTGTTTCAGTGAAAACATCAGAAAAAAATCAGAAAAATCTTTTTGGATTTTGTTGTGATCAGAGATTCCCACTATCAGGACATCTAAAGGCAATCATGATCAACATGGATTACAAGGTGATTTTTCCAACAGAGAATCAGCTCACCTACGAAAGCATCTTGCTGTGCATATATTGCACGTACCAGCCTTTATTAAGAAAACAGCTCATTATTATTCTCCTACTGGCTTTTATTTTCTTCTCCTCCCTCCCTTGCAGGAAGGCTGCATACAAATATAGCAATCGATTGAGAGGAGATGTTCTTCCTTTATGAGATTAATTACAAACACGGGGATGCTGTGTCTGGCCCGTGCGTGTATGATTGATCTCATAGGAGGAAATGCAATAGGAAACTAATGCTTCCTTTTATCCAGTAAGCAAAGTTCAGAGATGTTTACATTCTGCTAGGTAAGCACAGCTGTCCAAAGATGTGAAGATGGATGGACTGTCCTGTCAGCACAAATTCATGCCCAGGTAACAGGCTATGCTGTCTCTGCGGACCCCTCTCTGGCCAGGAGGCTGTGGGGCCAGAATCGTTCATTTAGCAAACAGCTTAATTGTTTCACATTTTAATTAGCGGGGAGATCCAGACACAGTCAATGTACCAGGAGGGGCAGCAAGGGGAAGGTGCTGGAGGACCTCACTGCTGGGGAGGGGTGAGGAGGAATGCTCCTGGTGATGCCAAGGAGGAAGGCTCCTGGATGGGGCAGCCGGCTCAGGAATTGCAAGGGTTTGTCCTCTAAAACCTGGCTGGTGTAAGGAGACATCTGCATGTGCACTCACTACATGTAGCTGTGGAAGCATCTGCAAGAAAGTGCAGCACTTTGCTGCCCTTGCCTTCTATTTGTAGATAAATTCTGCAGAGGTTTGTTCTGTTCTTGGGCACAGGCTAGCACTTGTACTTAGGCAGAGAAGCAGTGTCAGAGGTGACAGATCCAGCGTAGTGTGACTCAGCTTTCTTCCTCAGAGTATTTTAAATAATGGATGTGCTACTGCTGGTATTTAACTCCTGCCAGAGCTGCTGAAATATATGGTGTCTTCAAAATACTGTAACATCGAATCTCTGCTCAAGCAAGGGAGGACATCACCTGGCAAGGAAAAAGAAATCCGAAGAGGGGAAGGGAGGAGAGAAAAAGCTGAGCCATGATATCTTGTAACTGTGAGAATGCCCTTCACCTGAGGCAGTGAAGCAGTCAGCCCAGCAGTGTTGATGGAGAATCCTGAAATCGATGCTGCAGTGTGCGTTATATTTATACAAGCATATGCACTACGCTGATGACGAGAGAGAGAGAAAGGGCTGTTCCCTGCGTTAAAATAATTAGTGTAATAAATACAGCCTGGCAAGCGCCAGAGGAAGTAGGGATCCCTTTGTTCACATCTCGCCACATAGAGCTGGGTAAGCAAGTCCTGTGGAGTTAACCTCAGAATTTATTCACCCTTTTATTCTCTGTCTGGAGGTCTTGAGCAGGACGTGCCGCCGATGCCAGACTTAACAAGCGGCACTGGCTCTCTCCTGCTTTAGAGTGATGTTGAGGATTTTATGGGGTTCTTTTCTTTTTCTTCTTTCTGTCCATGCAAATCCTGCCTGGTAAACGAGGATCTGTTTGCTGTTTAGCAGTCAGTTTGCTTGGCTTGACAAAGGTTATTGCAATAATTGATGTTCCTCTTCTAATAATTAATGTTAATGAGTCCACTAAACAGTAAACAAGACAACAAAGAACTGTTAATGAGACAGTCTTTACTCATTTGTTTAATCTTTTAGTAAGATAATGGGCGATAAATATGTCGCTATTCAGCCATCTTCAAGTCCTTAATGCATGGGGAGGGTTTTAAAAGGAGATTTGAGCTGATTTTTTACACTTGCATTTAGTAAATTCAGCTGACTGTGTAGGTGGGGCGCCTGAAAGAATTGGGAGACCTATATAATTAAGTGCCTTGACATTCTGCTTCTGAAGGACATTGGCAGATATCCAAATGCTATGTTCTGCTCTCAAACTATTTAATTGAAACCATACAAAAGGGAGGGGGTGGAGGGGCAAAAGAGAGGGAGATCTTGGCAAAAACCTTATGTGAGGTTTTTTGCTATTGGATTGACCAGACAAGGCAACAAAGCTGATAAAACAGGATTAGCAAAATTGCATTGTTGGATATTATATGCTGTGTGACATGTACTACAGCAAGGGAATTTGGCAGGATTAACCTGCAGAGGATAAAGATGTACCAGACAAGAGGGCTGAATTAATAGACTGCTGTGACCAAAGCAAGAAAATCTATTTGCATGGGATATTAGGGGTGATAATAACCTTTCAGGGTGGGGTCGCAGTTAATACCCTGAGTCTAGTGCTGACCCCATGCCCAAGTCCTGCTCACTGCCTGCAACTCAGTGTATAGAAACCAGCTCATTGGCTTGGCTTCTTATTACTCTTGCCTGTTTCCAAATATATATATATATATATAAATGTGTACACATGCACACAAAAAAAATGGCTAATTCCTAGGCAAGATTATCAGTGTTACTGGATGGATTTGTGTTGGTGGATTTTTTTTCCCCCCAAACTGAGAAGGTTGTTTTCCTATTTATAGGAAGATGAGTTTCTTCTCCTAATGCACTAGTGTTATCCTAAAGTAAATATTTGGGTTTAGTGGTTTCCTCAGGGTTTCTGGACCCAGCCGGCCATGGGGGAATGCTGTTCCCTCACTGTGTGTTCCTCAGCTGTTCAGGAGATTCTACACTTCCCTCCGTGCAATCAAGCTGAAATCCTAAAAAAGGTTTCAGACCATGTCGTGCCGAAGAACATGAGTAGATGACTAAATAAAATCATGTTAAGTAAAAATGGGAAAATATTAAATTTAAAGAATTTTAGATGTACATTAAGGCTACACCGGACTATTTGACCAAGAGGGTAAAGAAGCAGAAAGCCAACCTCCATCTCTGGTGTGTTAAGGGTAGAGAAAGTAGATTAAGCATTCATTTCTCATTTGTACTACATGTAATTCTGTTTTTTAACTTAAAAAGGCCTTTAAATTTGCTTCTTCCAGACTACAAGCAATGTATATATGGTAGTGTGCATTTTTAAAGTAATCTGATATGCTTCAGCGCAGATTGTATTAAAGGATTCAGAAGGATTTCAACAACCTTGAAAAATGCTCATATCATTTGCTTTCCCTTTTCCCACCCACGGTATTAGTGGCAGACTTTAGTGTTCCCAGGGAACAGAGAATGTACTAAAAGTATTTGGCATTGCTCTGTGTGTGACACAATGTGGTTCACTGAGTGTGCTCAGTGCCACCACAGACAGTGAAAGATCTGCTCTGGTGAGATGATTCCCCTTTATCCAGCTGATCACCATTGATCAGCACCAGCTACAACACACGTTCAGCTTTCTGATTCTTCCTTTCAGATTTGAAGGCTGATGGGAATATTAGATACATGTAAAATGTAAATACTCTTTTGTTTGTTTCAACATGTTACAATTTTTAATAAATATACTCTTTAAATTAAAGCTTTGTTAGTACAACATGACTGGGACTTTACAAGTGCGCACACATGCACAGGTGTCAAGAAATGTAGTTCCATTTCCTACAGCAACTAGATTGCATAACTTGTCTCTCTGGAATATTTTCTAGTGCATATCTTACTCACTTCTCTGCCCAGGGACAATTTCTCCCTTCTCTGCAGGGGAAAGACAAGGCATGAAGTTTCCCTTGGATTAATTTGGGCAGTGGGCATGGAAGGGAGATGCTTCCTATGCCTCCAAATCCAGCCCATTTCAGGAGAGCTATTAAAAACCAGCAATTCTCCCTGGAGGTGTGCTAGGCTGCATATCATATAATTTTCTTTCTGTCCAATGTGCTGAAGGATTTCCTCAATGAGTCCTCATCCCAGGGATAGTCCTGAACTAACTTACAGAAACTCTGCCTCCTTCTGGATATTGGGTTCTCTAATACACAAGATCAAGTTTATTATTTGCTTATTTTTCACAAGTTCCTAGATCAGTTAACCCAATAAAGAGTTGTTGGTAGCCCCTTAAGAATGAGCTGGCTCTGACAAGTGAGTCATTGTACCACCCTTGCAGCATTTTGAGGGGAATCAGGAAGAACCCCATGTCTGTTTCCACCTCTTTTTGTCTGCTTGAAAAGCTGCAGGACCACCTGCAGCTGTGCCCTCCTCAAGACCAATTCTGCAGTGGTGCAGCATTGCAACCCTGAGCCCTTGTGCTGTTTGAGAGACATGCTGTGTGCATGCTGTGATGGCTGGTGTGCTCACCAGTGTCAGTCCTGCACAGCCCAGGGAGATTTCTTTTTCCCTTGAGTCCCAGAATCCATAATTCCCCTTGTGATATTCCAAGAAGCTGGTTTTTCCTGGTCAGCAGTGTGTGTGTCCCTCAGCTCCTGAGATCTCCTGTGGGATGGGTGCCTTAGAGGGAAATAAAGGGCCTGCAGGCCAGGATGTTTGTGGGATGGGAAGCACCTTCCTGGATGCCAGTGTGCTGGGAAGTTTCTGGGAATGGAGCACACATGTGCTGTGCCTCCCCACCTCTGAGAAGCAGAGAGTGCTGGCGTGAAGGTTCACGGCCACGGTGCACTCGGGAAGTGAAATGGTCCCTCGGGTACTGCTCTCCTTTTGACAGCATCCTGGGATCTCTGAAAGAGCAGCCTGCTTCTCCCATGTCTCTGAGGGCTTGGCTGAATTTCTAGGTTGCTTCCTCCCCCTTCCAGCCTCCAGCTCTCATGAGATAAGTGCAGGGAATGAATTGCAGGAGTGCAGCTGTACACATTTGCAGTGCTGCGCTGCAATGCCACCTCTGCGAAACCTTAGATCTTGAGTGCCAAACCAGTTTACCACTTCTATTTCTTTTCTTTTTTCTTTTTTTTGAACCCTTCACATGTTTGTATTTCAAACAGACATGGGTATATAAGTGGTGGAATCCGTGGATCTAACCCTGTCACTTTGCTTTCCAGCACTCGATGGTGTAGAAGACGGACTGCAGAGAAGGACTGAGCGCAGAGGAGCCCAGGAGCAGGGAGCCAGCCCCGGAGCAGGGAGCCAGCCTCGGAGCAGGGAGGCTGCCAGGGGCCCCTCAGGTGCTGTGCAGCAGCTGGTGTTGTGAATCAGGCCGTCACCAGTCGGAGAACGGCTACTTCACAACACCAGGGTCGCACCGCACCACGCTTCGACACAGCCGGGGAGCAGCAGCGTTCCTGCAGGCAGGAGGGGACGGGGAGCACCTTCTGGCTGCTTCCATGCAAGCCCAGACCTGCAAAGGTAATCAGGTGCTCAACTCCTATTTAGGCACCAGCCTCCCACTGAAGTCTGAAATAGAAGTTAGGCCCCTAAATATCTCTGTGGGTCTGGCCCCGACACCCTGCGTCGCTGTGCAGTGCAGAGCTTCAGCAGGCACAGGGCAGCACTGACAGCAGTGTGGTCACTGCCCCTCCACATGCCTTATGAATGTTAAGGAACAGGTAGCTTTTATTAAGCTGTGGAAAACAGTAAAAAAAACCCCATCTGCATGCTTCATGTGTGGTTCTCCCTGACAGTAGCATCTGTGGTCCTTGCCTGTGACTTTTTCTGATCCCTTCCCTATCTTGGCACCCAACCACATAGTCTCTGTAAAAGGTCCTGGACCTACCAGGAAAAAGTTGGACTCCTTGCTATTGACACTAACACTGGTCAGCCAACATGCCTCTATCTAAACCAGCCCTAGGTGTGTTGTGATGAATGAAAAAATGAACAGTAGCATAATCCAGAAGTGGTACCAACAACTGCAGTCCTTAAAATAGAGAAAAAGTTGCTAAAGCAGTGCCTCATAAATTCCTAGGTGTAGAGGGACAGTGAGGCACATTCAGACCTGTAACCCTGCAACATGTGCCAAGCATTTCAGATTTTAGAAACAGGCTCTTCTCTTTGTACCACACCACCAGTTTGATGTTAGTTTGAGAGGAGTGGGTTACAGAGCAGTGCTCTCCATCCAAATCTGGGCCATGTACATGGAGGGTGGCACACACCTCATGGCTGGGGTATACAATCCCTAAAGTCAAACTGAAAGGCTGTTCAGTTTTGATTTCAGAAAGCAAGAATGTGCTCTTGGTCTCAGAATGAGGTTTCCTTTGGTGGGTTTTCCCTTCTTCCCACCCCTCGGGATGACTCTGTGCTCCCAGGTGTGTCTGGCTGTTCCCTTGTATGATATAAAAGACTAGATATGTCTAAAGAAAATGGTGAAGAAATGCAGAGAGAAACTATTCAGGTAACATAGAACCAATGAAGTTTTTTTTAAAGTTTTCTACATTATCCTAACTAATCTGACTGAAGATGGCAGTAAAAATTATTTAAATTCCATCCTGGATGTAATACTGCTGGCAGGGAGATAGATGTAGGGGAGAGTCAGGATCTGAAATAGTATGGGACAGCCTGGAAATGCAAATGAAAGGTGACAATGGTGGTTTCATTGGACATATTAATCTTTCTGTTCAGGTGGACTCCCTGCACAAATAGCCCTGAATCCCTTTTATAGCAAAAAGTCAAATAATGTAAGAGATGTATGGGAGGCTCATTCATACCTTAGGAGGGCAATCTGTGGATGGATGCAGGCTAGCACTGGTTTTTTGTCATTGATGAGAGGAAAAACTAGATCATGTTTCTATGAATTTGTGAATTCAGCATTCAAGAACACTGGTTTATTAAACTTGTTCTCTGCTAACACAAACTGTGTGGTCTGTGTGGTAACCTCATTGTTTATTATAACCTTGTTTTAAAGCTTGAAACTTTTCTCTACAGTTTGTTTCGTGGGGCAATGCACAAAATTCTTTAGAAACAGGAGGCATCAAGGAAATAGTTCCTACAACCCTTGCATACACACACACTGATATACATGAGCAGCTATTCCTACATGGAACTAAACACCATTTCATCTTTTATTGTGAGCCAGAAACCTGTTTGACTTACTCAGTTCCTGTCAGTAAGTACACAGAACATTTGAAATATGTTAATGCTTAATATCCACTGCCAGGTGACCTGATAAACTATCTCTATATTTCTCCATGTATGATATGTAGAGATGGGTCATTTTCAGCTCCTTTTGTTAAAGAATTTCATGGGAACAGCCCACTTCAAAGGTACCCTTGGGGCATTTATTGTACTACAACTCTTAACTTGAATACATCACCTTTTATGCTCTTCTAAAGCATTTTCCTAGCAAATTAATGCAGGCCATAATGCAGCTCTGCTACTGAAAATCAAGCACTCCTGGTATCATCAAGCAGCCTAATCATGTCATCTCATGAGGAGGATTGCTGGTTGAAAAGCTGACTGTCAGCTTCAGGTGATGGAACCAATTTCTCTTTGCTCCCTTCAGCAGCTGGCACGTGCTGCAGTGAAAGGTGAAGGCACAAAATAAATAGTTCAGTATAGGTTTTATATTTGTGGAATGTTATTCTTAATTAGCACCTACAGTTCACCTTCATGTCAACCCCAGTCCTGGCTGCTGAGATGGAAAAATAGGTGCTCACCAGGTTTCTGGACAGCCCCTCAAAAGTGTGGGTACACTCATAGAGTTTCCTGGTGCTTTACAAATCCTTTCTCTTACTTGTGTATTATCATTTTTAAAAAGTGGAAGTTTACCCTGAAAAAATACCCCATTAGAATTGTTGAAAGGCATGATTTTATAACCTTAATAAAACACTGTGCTCAGCAGTGGGGGGTAGAAAAAAGAGCAAAGTCTATCAAACCTGAAATGCTGGGCTGTAGTCTCTTGAGAGATTTTTTTTTATGGGGTTGTTATTCCAAAAGTGGTTCTTATATCTAAGCAAATAATACTTAATTTCACCCTTGAACCCTTTGAAATTTGAATGTGATGGGTTTATTTTCTCAGCCCATCCACACTGTTCTTCAATTGTTTTGAATGGGTTTTTTGTTTCCTTCCTGGGCTCTCCAGCAGCTCACATACCACTTCAGAGAGCAGCAGCCTTGTAAATTTTGTTCTCTTTTTCCCTGCATACAACAGCCAAGCTGACAGGCACAGTAGGGCTCAGCATCTCTTAGTTTCTGCGTTTGCATGCATGCTGCTTTCTTACTGTGGTGTTCCTCATGAAAAGTGCCATTAACAGATTTCCTCTTCGTCTCTTTAATTGGGCTTCCTCTTTGGCAAGCAACTAATGTGAAATTAAAATGATATTTCAGGCAGCATTGCAAAGCAAACAGTAGGTGGGGCTGAATTTCGGTACCCACAAACCTGAGTCAGGTTTTATTTCAGTGCTATAAAAGCTTCACAATGGGAGGGAGAAAATACAGAAACAGTCTTCAGGCATCTTAACATGGTGAGCAAGAGGTGACATTAAGCAGAGAAAGAGAGGCTGGTTCACAGCTACAGTTTTAAATGTAGCATATTAGGTATTTTTAGAAAAATCAAGAGTTTTCACAGTGTATAGTTAGGACTCAAATGTGCACATTAAAGGGCCAGAAACATCCCCATTGTGCAATCAAGTGGCACCACAAAGAGCATAAAAACCAGTAGGCTAAATAACCAAGGCAAAATAACTTTCACTCCAAAGTTGATGTAAACAGAAGGGAGCAAGCAGTCAGCTGAAGATCACAAAAAACTTGTCAGAGAAGTTTTATAACCTATCCTCTAAGGAGAGTCTCTCTACTTAAAAGCCAAAGCAGCAGAGACTTTGCTGTGTCATGCTCTTTGTCTTCATGAATATGAGAAATTCCAAAAATTATTATGCTTGGCAAACAGTTGCCTCTTTCCTTAACAAGGCTAACTATCTGTTCCTCAATAAATGAGTTTTTAACATTGCATTTAATTAGACCTAGTTCTCCAACCATGCATTAGCAGGAAAGCGCTGCCCACGCATGCAAGCCTAATGCATGCAGCTCTTGCTGTCAAAGACCATTTTGAAAAAGATGATGTGCAAAGCAATCCAGCCAGCTGCACTCTCACACCCACTTCATGCCAGGAAAACTCCTTTTCTCACAGGGACATGGTCATGGTGTTGGAAAGGAGGCTGTACACCTTGCACCACTGCAGCTTTGTCCCTGCTGCTGCTCTGTCTGCAGGGTCTGGAGCAAGGGCTTGGAATGGTCTGGCTCATTCCAGGTCTGGAATAGCACAAAAAAAAGCAGAGCTGGGAAGGTGTCTGAGCTGTGTATTAGTACTTTGAGTGTATGGCCATCTCCATGATTCAGCTAAAATATTGGAAGTTTGGGAAGAAAAGCTCAATTTTACAGAATTCTGGCATATGTCAAAACCTCAACATTCCAATACATTGCCTGCCATATGCCTTTAGTGGAGTGGTTACTAAGATGACTAAACCTTTATTCCTTCCTTTGCATAAGGAGCTCTTTCTACCCTGGTCTGTCTGCCACTGGGGATGTGTAGCTGTGGCAGCATGTGTCCCCAGGAAAGTCAGCAGCTTCTCAGTGTGAATAGCAGCCTGAAACAGCTGCAAACTCTGCAATGGTGTTTCATTTCCAAAGCTCCAGCTGAATCTCAGCACTGCTGATGCCAGATCTGGTGGAAGTCTGAGGAGGCAGAGCTGACAGAGCAGGGCAGTCTTCTGGAAAAGGTGCTGCTATCCCCATACACCTGACAGTCCTATTCCTTGATAAATGGGAAAAGGGGGGATACATGACTATTGCTAGGGGGGGTTACATGACTATTTTTTGCTATGTTAGAATAATGGTTCCCATAGTAACAGCCATGTGGGTCAGCACATACCCCAACTCTGAAGAAAAGTTGCGAAAGACTTGGAGATAAAAAAATCCCCAAATGCCAGGGTGTTACCAGAGAAAGTACTCCTGCACTCCATAACCTCTCCCTTTGCTGGATTTCAACACATCCAGTTTACTATTTTATTGCTCCAAACAAACTTCTTGTTCGACTAAGGGGACCTCCAGAGAGACCCGTCACACAATGACAGCATCTCCCATGTCAGCTGCAGTGTGTGATGAGTCTCTGGTGAGAAGCAGCAGCTCTTTTCCTCCAGGAATGGGTTTTGATCTCTTCCCACTTTCTGCTAGTCTAAACCCAAAAGTATTGAATCACATTCTGAAAGCTCTGTTGCTGTAAGAGTCCTTCTAGTTTTATCACTCGAATTAAAATCGTACTGGCTTCGAGCCTTGAATTCAAAATAGCAATGTCTCTGCTGCTTAATGACAAGGTAAGGGAAGCAGAGCTGGTGACTGCTCCCAACAGCCCATGCAGAGGGAACAGCATCACTCATCCTGTCATGGGGGAGATGTGTCTGCTGTCAGGAAAGAGAAAGGCAGAAATCCTCTCTGCCCACAGCAGTGCAGCAGCAGCATGCAGGCAGCTGCCTGCATGGGAGGTGGAGCGTGCCCCAGGGCCAGGGCAGCTTTGGGTGGAGTTGGCTTGTTTTAACCCACGTGAAAGACAACCCACATGGCTGGGGTTGGTTTTTTCCTTTATAAACAAAGGAGTTCAATTTGTGCTGGTGAAAAGGGAGACGTTCACCAAAAAGCCCCCCTGTCCCTGCCAGGATGAGCAAGCAGATTCCCAATGGCCAAATACCATTAACACTGATGCCTCCATCATGATGAAGCTGAGCTCCTCCCTCAGTCCCTGTCCTTGCCTCCCTGTGTCCCAGGCACATCACGAATTCAGGCACCTTCAGCAGGGCTGCAGCTTCATTCACAAGAAGCTGAAGATTTATTCTCTCCAAGACAAGACCCCGAAAAATACCAGATTGCAAGATACAGATGTTTATAGTGACTGAAATACTCAGTGACCAAGAAAACCCTCACATGAGCTTTCTTTTTTAATAAAGCAAACTGCTCTGCCTTGTCATGTGAATTAATATCCCTGCAGCATGGCTTTGTCTATTTATTCCTTGCTGATGTTGTTTTTGATCACTACTAGATGAAAATGAAATCTTGGATGCTTTGGGGCTGCTCTCAGGACAGATTCAATGAGATGAAAACACATTTCAGGAAATACCACTGAAGCCAGTTTTTGTTTTAATTTCCAGGGACACACAGGGCTCCAGTTCCCTGGAGTCAGGAAGAATTGCAATTGAAGAAAGGCACGCTGAAAACACATTGAAAGTGTGTCCTTCCAATCCTCCAAAGCAAATGTCACCTAGGGGCATTGCTGTTTCCTCTCAATCACAAGCTCTTCTTTTGAAGGCAACAATTTGGCAGTCCAAGTCCCTTTTTTCACAGGCTTTTTGAATATTAAATGCTCCCTGGGCACAGAGAGGAGCCAGGGCTGTAGCACCCTGGCACACTTTCTACTCACTGGACCCACAGCCTTTGTCCTTCTGTCCATCAGTCCATCAGTTCTGTCACCAGGTTACCCAAAGCCCCATTTCAGTGGCTGCTTCTCTGGCTTGCTCGTGGCCTCACAGGCAGGTCCCAGCTAAGGGGAGCACAGGGACTTTACCCTGCACTGGGGGTTGCTCTTCTGGCTCTGCTATGGGGTAGCTTCTTTTCTCTTCTTGAGTTCATGTCCCCACATCTCCAGCTGGGAGGTGTCCCTGGTTGGGGAGGTGGTGTGAACATCAGGTAACATTCTGTTACTCAACACTCATCATTGCACAACTAGCCTAAGGCAAGTAGTGCTGGGCTGGATGATTTGCACTGGGTAAATCATTGTTTTTCACAATCTGTTTGGTTCAAACCCAAGACAAATCTGACTCTGCATCTGAAGAATCAAGTCTCTGAACGTAAGCACATGACTGGCGTCCACCAAGTCTCATAGTTACATTTGATCAAGTCAAAAAAAGTACTTTTCCCCATATGTTTATAGAAGGAAAAATCCATATTTGGAAACAGCTTGATAGAAAAAGTCGAACACTCTGTTACTGGTTATAACCCAGATTAACAGTGACAGACTCTGGGATTTCCTTAAAGGAAAATAAAAATCCAAACCATTTCTAAATGACATTTTTCTGACAAAAATAAGCATTATGGTGGAGAACAAAACTTTTGCCCACACTTACCCTGCTCTGCAGTGCAGTGGCAAGAGTCTGGGTGCCCCAAGTCACCTCCATGAGGGAGCAGGGTGGGCAGGCATGGGTCTCTCCTTCTGCCACTCCTGCTGTGCCAAGGGAACTTAAAAGGCCAAGAAATTTGTCCCCTTTCAGATTTCCTTTCAGCACTTCCCCAGCTTTCTTTGTATATGCATTGCACATGACACAGCAGGGTTATGACCCACAGCAGGGTTTTTTAAACACTCATACAAGTAATAATAAAAAAAACAGACCATCCCCATCTGGGTGTCTCACAGAAATGGATTTAAAGGCCTGTAGTCTTTAAATATTGTGCTATTGTGACAGGACAGAGCCTACAGAGAGGCTGACCCAAGTTCCACCACTGCAAGGTGGGGAGGAGATCTGTGATGCTCTACAGCCCAAAACTGTCTCTCAGCCACCTGCCCAGTTTAATTCTTAATGCCTACACCTCTCCAAAAACTTAGAGAAATAAACAAATTAAGTTTGCTGGCACATCAGCCCAAAAATCTCACAACAAGGAAATGGTGCCTGTACCTGACATTCTTACCAAGACCCAGTGAATCCATCCACCATGTGTGAGGGCTGAGGGCTGTCTTTTAATGTGCAGGTCAGCATCAGTCATCTGCAGTGTAAATATAGTGATGCAAACAAACTGGTGAAGTGATTCAGGAACTATGGAGTCAAAAAAACTTACACTTCCCTCCCATCCAAGACTCGGAGAGGAGGAGATATCTGAGTACCTTTGGGAAGCAAAAAATATTTATATGGTGTCCATTTTAATTACCCGGTGAGGGAGCACAGCAGCCTGGGTGAGTCTCCTGCTATCCCATGGCAGGGTGTTGTTTCAACATAGTAAAATACAGAAGAAAAAATACCAACCCACATGCAAGTTTCTGAAACTGTCCATCAAGACTTTCCTCTTTCCCCAGAGAGCCCAAATTCTCCTACATGGCCACAGCAATTTCAACTTCATTTTAGAACAGAAGACACTGACATGGAAACTTGGGGTGGGGGGGGGGGGGAACCCTTCCAGACTCAAATCAAAACAAATCACTTTTTTGCATATTAATAAGTCTCCTGATTGAAAGTGTTCTGGCTGTTCAAGGAGGAATATCAACAGTAGATGCTGCTAATTTAAGCCTGGCTAATTAAAAGCAAAACGAAAAAAAAAATTACTCCTGTAGAAACAGCCGCATGCACTCACCCAGCACATTTCATCAACCTCTGCTTATTCTATCTGGGTTTAGGGAAACAATCCCATACTTTTTTACTCTCTTTCTCGGCTGGGTTTTCCCACGTTTCCTCCAGCACCCTGCCCCTCTGCAGCAGCAACCAGCAGCACCTGCAGGACACCCAGAGCTGTCACCTTTTGTTTGGGGCTTTGACCAGACTGTCACCAATGGTGTGGGGCATTGAGTCAGGACCATTGCTGCCTGTAAGAATTGACACCTGCCAGAGTGCCACCACGAACTTGTCATGGGTGTGCCCCCTTACCCAGCTCGCCTGTAGGAACATTAAACTCTAGCAGCCCCAGAAATGACCCCTTAACCACATCTCACCAGTTTGGCTATAAGGATGGTGTGGGCTACTGTGGCAAAAAACATGCTACAGCAGGGACAAATGGCTTTCACCACCATTCCCCCTGCCTGGCGACCAATCTCAACACAGCAAGCAATCTGGTCAGGCACAATCCTGCTTCCCCCCACTCATTACAAACCAGTCATGGAGTCATAAAGGCTGGAAAAGAACTCCAAGACTAAATCCAACTTTTAGTGGAATAATACAACGCCCACTAAACCATAGCACTAAGTGCCACACCCAGCTGTTTCTTGAACGCTTCCAGGCCTGGTGACTCCACCACTTCCCTGGGTGGCCCATTCCCATGCTAATCACTTTTTCAGTGAAGAATTTTTTTCTGTTGTCCAATCTAAACCTCCCCTGGCACAGCTTGAGGACATTTTTCCTTGTGCTGTTGCTTGTTACCGGGGAGTGAGAGGCCAACCTTCACTTGCTACAATCTCCTTTCAAGAGGGAAAGGTAAGGTCACCCCTGAGTCTCCTCTTGTCCAGGCTAAACAATCCCAGTTCCATCAGCCCCTCCTCACAGGATTTGTGCTCCAGACCCTTCACCAGCTCTGTTGCCTTTCTCTGGACTCACTCCAGCCTCTCAATGTCCTTCTTGTTGGGAGGGGCTCAGAACTGGACACAGGATCTGAGGTGTGGCCTCACCAGCACTGAGTACAGAAGGACAATCACTGTCCTGGTCCTGCTGGCCACACTATTTTTAATATAAGCCAGGATGCCATTGGCCTTCTTGGCCACCTGAGCACACACTGGCCTGTGTTCAGCTGGCTGTCAGCCAGCACCCCCAGGTACTTTTCCACTGGGCTATTTTCCAGCCACTCTTCCCCCAGCCTGTAGCAATTTCATTTGACAACAGCACATACAAATGATGCAAAAACTCTGCAAAAAAAGAAAAAAATGAATGCAGGCACAGTGTAGGAGGAAGGAAGGCTGTATCCCTCCCTGCAGAGCTCTGGCAGTGTCCAGCAGGAGTCAGGAGAGTGGGTGGCAGTGAGATGCCACTTTCCCCAAGCAGCAGTTTTCAAACAGAGCTATTGTAGGAAAAGCTGTGGCTGGGCTCTCCAAAACCCACCAAGAGCTCTGCTTTAACAGCTCAGAAGTGTAGGGCTTGGGCAGCATTGCTGCTTATGTTCACTGGTTTGAAACAGACGAGGAAGAGTCTGGTCCATACCCACGGGTTCTACACACACAGGGGTACCTGCAGTCAGGCAGAGCCCACCCACAGCAGTGCCAGCCAGACCCCTTCTCCTGCTACCCCCTTCTTCCTGAACAGGGTGTGGGCTCTGCAGCCCAAGCAGGGAGGAGAAATGCCTCCATGAGTCTGGTGTCAATCAGCACATTCCCATTGAAATGAGAAATGGCGTTCTGTTCTCCTTCTTTCTCTTTATCTGTTTTTCTTTTACGGTTATTTATTGCGTCTCTTTGAATTTGCATCCCAGGGGCTCTTGTATGACAGAATGTAATAGTATTAGTCACCGTTTCACACATTAGAGAACACAATATTTAGCGTTCATAGCAATTTCTAGCTTAAAAGTGCCACACAAACATTAAAATATACCGTATTTTCCCCGTGTTTTTAAGGGATAACTTGTTCTTGCCTGAAGCTATACAACTTCCCTTTTTATTATGCCTCACAAGAGCTGGGGTGTTTCTGTCACCACCTCTGTCACACCAGAGAATGCCAGTTTTATGGCCCCTCCCTCACAGCAGCTCTGAACAAAAGGAACTTCCCTGGCTCCTTTTTCTCCTCATCCATTCACAGTTCCCACACACCTGCCTTATTCCCAGCTCCTGAAATCCAAGTCCAGCATTAGACAGGACCAGCAGTGGTCAATCATTCTTTTCTTTGGCAGCTTGTCCTGCTGCCTGTCTGAAAAAATCCTGCAAGATATTAAATTTCTTTTTCCTTTTCTGCTGACCCTTTGCTCATGCTGCCAATAAGCTCATTTTCTGTCAGGCACTACAGATGTGTGCTGTAACCCACCTCACAGCCCTGTGATTTGAGGCATGGCAAGGACCAGGAGCTTGCAGCAGGTACAGTGGAGGTCTGCAGAGCTCCTGGAGGTAATGATGAGGCTGCCCTGCATCATTCTGGGGATGAAAAAGACCTTATCCAATAAATCTGTTGTCTGAGCGGAATGCTGAATGCATCTAATGAAAAAGCAGTATCTATCATGTTTATGTGGCAATATCCAACTTGAGATACAGTCTCATAAATTTTACTTGTGTATTCTGGAATACAGAAGAAAAAAAATTACATAATTAGTGACATAATGTTTTACATGCTATGGCATTATGAGACTTCTTAGTCCCATAGAGCAGCATGTGAAAAGTGGTTAAGAATTTAAAATCTGTTCTCTTTGCATCAGTGATTTTTCTACCTACAAGAATCTGTATTTTTTCAGGATCTGTAAAGCTCCTCCAAGTGTTCTGAAAAAGAGGCCTAAGATAAATGAGCATGTCAGTACAAGTCTGCATATATTACCTTTCCAAAGCAACTCTGCTTTTGAGATTCCCCAAATCAAAAAACCCCTCTTAATGTTACACCTCAAAAAACATTTTTTGATCCTGTGCATAACAGGTCTTAATCTTGCCTTCAATTTTACTGCCTTTAGACAACCGAGAAAGGAAGATTAAAAATACTGTCTCAGTTGGAGACATCACACAAGATTTGTATTCATTCCCCAACTGTGATTTGTAGTATGATGAATTCTCAAGAAATATCATAGCTTGGCAACTGTATTCCTGAAAAAGAATGATTTGAGCTGGATAGAATCTCTCCTGGGTCATCTAGCCCTCTGCCCAGTAGTGATGGCTGTGCTGTGGCCTTGGCTGTACTGAAAGGTCTTCCATGAAAGAAAAACAACAAAAAGTCTGTCGTGGTATGTATGTCACACACACACACTAGATTTGACAAACCAAAAATCCCAAATCTAAGAACAATGAAGCATATAAATATGCCAATTCAGGAGTCATAACAATCCACAGTTTCCACAAATTGCACACATTTTTCTTCCACCAGCCCCAGCCTTACACGCCTCATGCATTTTAATGCACACTTGCAATGCAAATGAGTTTCCAATAATTCCTGTTTGTCAGCTGAACAAAAACCAAAAGTCTCAACCAGAAAAAGTTTCTTCAGCCTCAACAGATGATCAGCTGTGCCTTCAGCCTCAGCTTCTGCAGGTGAGTCAGTGCCTGAGCTTTGGGAAAGAGAGGGCTGGGACTCTGGTCCTCAAGCATGCTGCTTTGGGAAGGGTGGGAAACTTGAAATAGGAGGTTCTTCCTCTCAAATTTAATTTCTTGTCTATGTGCAACTGCCAGGTAAAATGAGCTCTGTAGGCAACTTTGAAATGGAATAAAACATGCTGCCTTTTGAACCACCAGAGAAGCACCTGTAGTTTCTACAGTGTTCAGTGAGCTTGTAGACATCTGAGCTGAATGGGAGCCAGAGAGCAAGGCTCACACAAGCCCATGGAACCCATGTCTTCAACTCCTTCCTTAGTGCAGGCAGCCAATGGACAGGCCCTTCCCTGATGGGGAATCCCTGACAGAATCCCTTCCCCATTCCATTTGATGTCTTCTGCTAGTACTTTAATATTATTTCATGATGAGTGGGGGGAAAAAACAAACCTGCCATGGTTTGTATTTCACCAAGGGCTTTGTAAAATCACTCATTTGCAACAGATGTAAGCATGGACGGATTCAGCACAGCTTCTCAGCCACACATGAAAATCTCCCCAGTCTGATTCTGGAGGCTCTGAGTTTCATACACACATGTGCACATCTCTCTTCTTTTCCTGGTGGTCTGCAGGGACAGAGCCCCTGTCTGACACATTGCCATTACCCTCCTGCTTCTCCAGAGCTCAGCTACGAGCAAAAACTGCCTGTGACTTGCCCTGGTAAGGGTGGTACCCACTCTCAAACTCTCTCATCTCCTGTCAGATTTAAGAAGTGTCTTGTCAAATTAATATTTGTGTATTTGATCACCTCAAGGGGAAAATATGAGGATAGGAAAGAAAAGACACCTCTAAGTTAGTTTTGATTGACTACCATGAAGTGCTTGTCAGTGTGTGCTGGTGTAAGGCACAGCAGCACCAGTACAGGGTGCAAACCAGCTGTGTTGAGGGTCTTCATGGGGTTCTGCCTTTAAACCTGCAAAGCTGGAAGCTCTGTTTTACAAGATAATTCAGCCTAGATCATAGGAGAAGTTGAGCTTGATGAGCCTGACGTGCTTGAGCAGGGAAGCTGGACTTGGTGACCTCCAGTGGTTCCTTCAAACCTTACTCGTTCTGTGACATTGTGATATAAAAACAGTTTGGTGTAAATTATGCACTGTATTCTCCCTGTTTAAACTGGATTTTATCACAATCTTTACTACATAGCTGTCTCCAGCCTAACCAGTGGTCTTTGCTCCCAGGCTGGAGGAGATGTGGTGAAGCAAACTCTCTGTGCAAGCATAATTTCTAAAATCCTCCTTAGCCTCTCTCCTTGTTCCAGTCACACAGGGAGGAGAATTGCAAAAAAGTAAAAACTCATGCATTGAGATAGGAATAATTGAAATTAATAAGAATCGAAACAAAGTAAAATATAACAATAATAACAATAGCAACAATAGCAATAACAGCAGCAGCAGCAACAACAACAACAACAACAAAAACAACAACAACTACAATAACAATAATAATAATAATAGTAATAATAAATAATGGTGGTGGTGATTGTTTTTTGTTATTGTTACTATTTCATGAAAGCAGAAAAACATCCCCAAGAAAAATAAATCCCAAGTAAAACAAATGTTGCTTGAAACACTGCAGTTGTTCACCACCCACTGACTGATGTCCAGCCCCTCACCAAGCAGCAATTGGTACCTCCTGGCCAGCTTCCCCCAGTTTACATACTGGGCATGATGTTTTGTGGTATGGAATATCCCTTTGGCCACTTCTGAGCAGAAGTCCAGGTTAAGCTCCTTCCCAGCTTCTTGTGCATCTCCTCACTGGCAGAGAATTGAAAACTGAAAAGCCCTTGACTTAGTGTAAGCACTGTACAGCAACAACCAAAACATCAGCGTTTTACCAACTTTATTCTCATGCTGTGTTCAAAACACAGCACTGTACCATCTACTAAGAAGAAAATTAACCCTGTCTCTGCTGAAACCACAACAATCTGGTGACCTTTAAAGTATTTATTTCTTGGCAACAGGTCATAAGTTCAAAAGGGAACACAAATCTAAGACTTCAGCTTTGGGACAGACATTTTCTAAAGACTTAATTGGATGCCTGTACCCCCTGGGTACCCAGCACTCTCCATATTAATATTTGCAAATGATGCTTTGAGGTATTTCAGATCTTTTAGGGCAGAGAGATTTCTCTGAAAAGCAAACCAAGTAGGCTGTGATACACTGCTCTGCCTCCTTTCTCAGCAGCTCTCTGTAGATATTGCACTGGCAGGCAGCTAGTGAATTTCAGGCAGAAAGAACGGCCAGTTTTTAAGTTGCTGATTCTTGTATGCATAAAGTGGGTACATGGAGGCACCTAAGATCTAATATGAGGTTAAAACCAGGTCCTGACCTTGTGCTGGCACACAGCAGGTAATTCATGGGTTATTGTCAAGAGGCTTTGCTTCAGTGACACACTTAGACAGCTACTGTGAGCAGGTGAATCCTCCCCAGTGCAACACAGCATCAGGGCTGTTCAGGTTTACACTGTACCTCGTAAAGAGATGGTAGAAAGTGCTCAATTTCTGTTAATCTGCCCAACCCACAAACCTAAAATAGACTCTGCAAAAAGCCACAGCCTCATGACCCCCTCTCGTGCAGATTGAATTAAAGATATAATTGAAGGTGCCCTATGGGCAAAGCTAAATGTCTATACATGCTGTGTTTGGACAATGCAAAGAACTCATAAAAAGCACTAAATGGCTTTAAAACTATAGATACATACCATCTGAAGAAAGAGACATTCAACCAGAGGCTGTTCATTCCCCATGACCCAAAAACCAGATGCAGGCTACTAACTGAGCAAACCAAGCAGGAGAAGTAGGCAACAAAGAGAATTTGGAGTGACTGAAGATCAGAATGGGTAGAGAGGTGATAAAACAAATAAGGAGATAAGGACCAGACGTGAAGCAGAGACATCACACGGAGCATCAGAATGAGCAATTGCCAGTGGGCAGCGCATCCATCACAATGACACAGGGATCTCACAGGTGACATGGGAAAGCAGAAGAAAGCCCTGCACTGCTACAGGACCTGCTTCTGGCAAGAGGTTGTCACTCCCCCAGCAGAAAATAGGACTATAGGTGAGGTAAACAAGGCCATAGGTGAGTATGAGTGGTCTCAGTCTGTTTCTGGGAGGCAGTTAATTTAATGCTGCTCGCAGCATTACTGCAGCAAGAATGCAGAATTTCAAGTGTCAAGTAAGTAAATTTGTATTAAAGTAACTGCAATTATACACAGCCTGCACTTACTCCCACGGGAGGCTGTGGCAGGTTTGTGATGGACTTCACTGAGAGCAGAATTAGGATGATAATCGATACAAGCACAGCCATCATTTTGCATTTTCTTGTAGCTGCCAAAGCCTACCATAGTAAAAGCAAAGGGCTTTTTAGATTACAGAGCAAAGGCCTGCAGAGATTTCAGCTAGTCTCTGAATAATGGCATGTGATCAAGTCCTTTTGTGAACAAAAAAAGAAGAGAATTTCCCAATACGTGAATGTAATTCCAATGCTGTGATAAGTTATTTGTTTCACTGCTAGTTAGATCACTGCACAGTGTTCAGTGGCACAGAAAGTTTTGGTCAATCAATGCATTTTTCATTTCTCACCTCTCATCTAAATACTGGTTTGTGCCTCAACTGTGTTTGTTAGTGGCACATGCATCTCTGGTCTAACAGAAGAAAAACTAATTTTAGTGCTGTGAAAACCCCACTGTGCTCAAAAATTAACCACTTCCTTCAATTACACAAACAACCAGGTAACTGAAAAAGTAATTCAATTTATTACTAATTTGATTGCTTTTTGAGATTAAACAAAAAGGTAATAACAGAAAGAATTCATCCAGATAGCAGGGGGCCAGAGGGAATTAATGGGAGGCAACCAGGGCTGCAGGTGGATACCAAAGGTTGCTCTTTTGGTCCATCTGAAGTTGCCTCAGAAGAGAAAGGCTTGCTGAGCACCACTACCACAAAAAAGCTGAGGCTGTGAGACTCAAGGCATGATTACATTGGTGAATGGCCAGTGCAAAATATAACTGTACCTTCCCAGATAACTGTAGCATATCCCATACTTCTGATCTGAAGATTATGACTTCTGTGCCTGACTAACCTGAAGAAATAACAAGTTCTCTAAACAGAATTTATTTTCCAAGTAATTTCCTTGACCTACTTCAGGATGAGCCCCTTTTTGTCAGGGGGAGCAATACACAGGGTGTGCTTTGGCTTTCAGGAGCTCCAGAAGGAGCTGAAAGACCTGAAGGAGCTTGAAATGGAGCAGAGTCTCTATCCAGCAGCAGGGCACACCAGACCCCAGGGAGGGCTGAACTCCCTTTTGCACAGTGCTGGAATTAGAAAAATATTCACATGCAAAAAGTGTCTCTTGTAGTGCCTATTGCAAAGATTGGCCAGGAGCAGGTGAAGACAGAGAGAGGACAGTGACAAAGAAAATCTTTATTTTAAGATGCCATTTGCAAACTGTTCAAAAAGAAGAGAAGGAAGGTAATGATGATGGCATGAGACTTTATGCTGGGGAGTTAGCAGATTTTTTACCTCTGCTGTATGTTGAAGCTCAAGGGAGCTGCTCCCTGCTGCCCATTGGTTGAACACGGGTGAGAAATCAGGGAGTGGAGCTTCACAGGGGCCATTCATGACTACAGAGAGTGGAAGACACAAAAGGGTATCCAGCTCCCTAGCTTCTTACCAGTCCCAAGGCAATCACTGTGCTCTGCAACAAGCAAAATCCTTTCCACAAGGACTCTTAGGATTTCTGCAGTTTTCATGATCTCTGGGTTCCCTCTATAGTCTTGGGGAGATACAGTCTCCTCTTTCCTAAACCAGCCTCTTCACTGCAAAGCCTCCTTCTCCATTGACTCTACAGCAAACCATCCCTCTTTCCCCTGCATCCCTAGTTAATGAGGCTCCTTGGTTCCAGGGGGCAGAATGGGATATGTTCTCCCTTACTCCTGCAACTTCTAGAATTTTTCCCAGGAAGACACAGATGAGCAGAAAGAGCAGTTCATGCTCACTTATTCTCTGACCCTATGAGGATGCAACACTGAGATGAAGGGCTGAGACAGTTCCAAATTGTCCTGGACTTTGCCCCTCTACCAAAAAAAAAAAAAAAAAAAAAAAAGCCAGTGCCTGGAAAGGTGCACTTTTCTCCCCACCTCACCTGCTTTGCACCTGCATGCAGTCAGGAGGAAGGATGTGGCTGAAAAATGGATGCACAGTTCCCTTGATAGGAAGTTCTGCTAATATACAAATTGATTGCTGGGATTAAAAGTGTTTCAATTCCCAGCACTTTGCTCAGTATACACTCTCTTTTGACAACATGATGTCCTATTGAAGCTACTCTCCAAATCTTTTTGCTCTTCATATGGGAGGTTTGATAGGCAGATTTGGCTCTTGCCTTGTGCCCTCAGACAGGGCACAGGGATAAGGGGAGGTCATAGCTGATCTCTGCCTCACACTGGTTGCCCTGGGGTCAGCCAGATTAATGTTTGCATTTTGTTTGGTTCATTCACCATGCTATCAGGGTAACCCAAGACAACACGGGTAACATTTATTGTGAGCTGGCCCCTTTTTCATTAAGAATTGGCCTAAATCCACACACATTTAATGGTAATTGCTAGGCAGGCAGCACAGAGCAAATACCTTTTATTTCAAATCCAAGACAAGTCAGTGCTGGCTGATAGTTTGTTGGCACTTTCCTACATTAATTAAGTACCTCTCATCTAATATTACATGCGGTCTTTCTGAAAACCTCTGGTGAAAAGTCTATTTGTTAAAAGTGCCAGTTGAAGTCAAAACAACATCCAATATTGCAAATTAGGATTCCAGATTCCAGGATGAGATCTATTAGTCTTTCCCTGTTCAACTAATTAAAAACATGGAGGGACAAAATTTGTTTTGTCATTCTTCCGTCCGTAGGAGTCCTTACAGTAGCTAAGAAAAGAAAACAAAATTCCCTTCATTTATCTTAAGATATCGTCTGGCTTACCCATCTGTGAGCAAAGAATGTTTTTGCTTAGCTTGCTTAACTAAATGAATCTTGGTTCACTTGCTTGCAGCTGAAGACAAATTAGGCTGATTATACACGAAAGGGCATACAGTACATCTAGGAATTAAACTGCGACTGGGTGTTTAGGATGAATGAAATGAATAGGCAGCAACAGCTTTGCGTGGCTCTGAACAATCAGCAGTCCCCTTCTCCTGCAATCTTTTTAAAGCACTTTTAAAATAATCCTCGGTGTTATTCTTGTGTGCAAGTCGCCGGTTTGCAAGTATGGATTTTTAAAGAAACAACAACAACAAAAAAAAAATCCCCATGCCAACTTTTCCCCCTGTGGAACGGGAAGCACTGCCGAGCTCAGCAGCTTGCCTTTCCCACTCAGCGGAGGAATTCCTGACACGCCACGCTGCCTGCGGGGCTGCTCCGTGCACAGACCAGGCACAGCATCACTGCAGAGGCAACAGCATCACCCCCTCCAGCAGCTTTATTTCCCACATTCCTTACTCCATGGGACACTGCAGAACGTGTGCTGTATCAGCTGCAAGCCCTTGACAGGTGGTATTTCACATTCACCGCTCTCGCCGGTATGGGGAGTAGGCTGAAATACGGAGTTCTTCACGTGTCGGTGGTTTTCAGTAATTAGCATATTTCAGCCCAAATCACAAACATCCTCCCTTGAAAAGAATGATAATTGGTGACAAAATCCATGGCATGCAGTTACATCAAATGCAAATTTGGGCTAGTAAGATAGATGCTGGGCTGCACTAGGGAGAATTAAATGCACCACTGTTAGCAAAAGTAATTTTTGCTAACGTTTTGGGCATAATGATTTTTTAGAAGACATTTCTAATTCTAATGTTTATGTGATAAAAGCGGGGATTTGAAATACGCAGATTAAAAAAAAGTCTTATTGGACTGTTCTTGTGGCATGCCATTGACCATCCCCTGTACAACTGCTTCTCAGTATGACCATGAAAGATCAATAAATCTCAAACAAACTGGAGATTTAGACGTCCGGTTCCTCTTCGAAACACACATCCTCATTTATTCTATTCCAGACACTTGCTGACATGCAGTAATTCCAGTTTTGTGCTCTCTCCCCTCACTGTGCATGTAAAAGGGAGGTTGGAGAGTGTATCTGTTTTTTTTGAGCCAGCACAGTCTTAAGTTCATGCTAGTTCTTTTGCAGTGCTGGTTTTACAGCTCTGTGACCCGAGCAAGGGCTCAGGAACATGTTTGACCCTGTGATTGATGTCAACAGGGGAAAGAAATGCAATCCCTCTAGCAAGAGAAAACATACATTTCTTGAATAGCGGGTGTTGCCCATCTACTGAAATCAGACGAAAACTGAAAGACAAATATTTGTACTCAGATAGGACAAATCTGTCTTTTAAAAGCAACAGACAGCTCCTGGGAAAAGTGGTAGAGGCTTGAACTGTACAGAACCCCAGTAAGGAAATTCCTTCAAACAAAGGTGTTCCTTCCTTCCTTCAAACTACTAAGGTATTTGGACCTTGCTGACCAGAAGTTTTTCTCCATTATGATAATCTTAAGCCTTGAGGAACTCCATGGGTGCACATGGATGACTGAAAGACAGAAATATTGCACTTTTTTTACCCACTATGACACAGGGAGCCCAAGGCAAAGTGAACAGTGAACCCGGGTTCTGGGTTCAATTACAGCCAAAGCCAACTTTTCTTCCCATCTCTTGTTTCCAAAGTGTGATTGTTTTTTCCATCTGTACTTGCTTTCCTGCAGTTTGGCCAACCTCTCTCCCTGGCCATCCCTGCCTGTACTGCCATGGCCATCTTCCCTCCCCAGCATGCCAGGACTCAGTCACAATGGGTGTGATACCTAAAGCCTCCAACACCTGCTATGCTTCCTACACTCCATTTTAGCAGCATGGACAGTCATGCTAGGCTGACTCTGTCTTCTCAGCTGCCCTAACACATATTAAGGCTCTGGAGATGCAAGAGAGCACTTTCCACACCACAGGCACAAAAAAATACCCAAAGCTACAGCAGCACCTGCAGACCCAGCCACTCCCTGTTCAAAGAAATGTAATTCTCATCTCAGTAAGAAATCAGAACAAAAGTTTTCTTTCAAAGACTTTCTGCCTGCAAAAACATGGGAAGCAAATATAACAAGTCAAATCCCCAGGCTGAGATAGCATTGTAAGCACAAGGCAGGATATGGCATTTGGTGTGAACTGGATGCTATTTTTTAAAAGCTGATAGGTGCTCATGAATATAAGCAGTTTACTTTAATCTAATGTGGTTTTTTCCCTCTGAAATGACAGGTTCCTATTTTAGTATATAAACTTGGTTTTGATGTAACGTTGTGGAGAAAACAAGACAAGCCATCATAATATTGGGGGAGCTGTAACACAATTATTGAGCTTTCATGATATAAGCATCATAGCAAAGTGATTAGCTACATACAGGAGTGCACATCCAGCTTGCTTTTGAAAAATCACATTCCAAACACACACACACACACACATACACACACACACACATATATATATTTCTGCAATTGCCATATAAATAGACATTCAGTCATATCCTAATTTACAAAACATACACATACACTACTGGCAATAGGTGTGATAAACCCTCACCTAACACTGAACAGCTTTGTCTCTTCCCTCACCACAATTTTCTACCATGCTGAAAACAATTTTGCATGTACTGCTGAATCCAGGCTCTGAAATCTGAAGACTGTTAGATCACCATGCTGTACAATCACCAAATGCCAGATTAAAGTGTACAGAGGCACCATATTACTCCATTATCAGCAAAGCACAAATACATCTTCCTTCAATTATTATTTATAGTTTTAAGAAGATTAATTTCTTTCCAGGAAAGAATGTTTGAGAATTCCCATCCGTATAACATAGCAATGTTATGGGTATCTAAAGAAAATAAAAAAGTGGCAATTCATTTTATACATGTTCTGTATATAATTATTAGCTTTTTAAAAATTTAGGATGAAGTTACAACCATCAGGTATGTGAATAATATGTAAAACAACTGTGCTTTCCTGGTGTCATGAAAGAAGAAATTTAATTAGAATCTTACATTACTGCTGAAATACATTTAATGTAACAACAAAAAGGAAAATAGCAATGTTAATAGCTAGCTTGCTTTAAAAGCCATCAGTAAGTGACTTCATGTGGCACTGAAAGCTGCAGTATCCCCAGAAGTCTACATGCAGGGAAATATTAAAAAGCAGTCACACAGGGAGAGAGAAACTAGGATCAGAAAAGAAGTAATCACAGAAGCTCCATTTCTTTTCCAGCCCTAGAGACATGCCAGTCCTCTCATCTTCAGCATCAATGCCCTGTCAGTGAGAGCCTGGCAGCCCAGGGAGACGATGCTCCTGGGGCTCGGCATGTGTCAGGAAATTCCTCCTCTTCTCTGCTGGCTGGGCTGCAGTGGCTGCTCTGGCAGCAGGAGCAGCTCAGGGAAGGGAGGAGGGAGATGTGCTGCAGGGGCCTGGGGACGTGGGAAGCAGCTGGGAATAACCCAAGCCACACTGGCCCTTCTGCCTCAGAGATGTTTGCAGGAGTTTTTGTGGGGAAATCCAACATACAGACAAAGCCACAGGGAGTAGCTGTTTTCCACAACATGCAAAACCAGGCTGCATGGCATACATGTGAAATGAAACCTGCCTACTCATGATGGAACTGCAGTTTCAGTTCAGCTGCATCATTTGCCGTTGCTGTTGTATAAAGAACAGCATTTAAACTTGACATCAACCCCTTCAGTCATACAGGGCTTCTCCAAACAGATGATTCAACAATCACCCAGGTAAAAGGTTTAATGAGCACTTTAAAGTCTATCTTCATCTAGAAAAGACCCCTATGCATGTACATAAGCTTTGGTCAGAATTTTAAGTGATTCTTAAAAGGCTGGTTGTTAATAATAGGGTCTTCTCCTCCACTGGAAAACATGGAGGCATTCATAAATTAAGTTTTTTTTAAAAGGTTGAAAATTGTGGAGTTGGCATCACTGAGATGTGCAGATGACCAGCAGGGCAGGTCATTGTTATCATCCAGAAGCACTGGCTGCACCACTGCATTCACCATCCTGACCAGTGAGTAACTGGAAAGCTTCCCTGGGAAACCAGCTCACAGAGACACCAGCAGGTTCCTCATGCAATGAACAGAAGAACAAAGACAGAATTTAGGGTTATTTTGGCTAACATTTACCTGCATGTTGAGCATTCAGACATGAAGGGACACCAAACCCCTCCTGAGCCCAACATTTGTGTGTCCCTAACACTGAGCAGACACAACCTGACGTGTGACCCACAACTGACAGCTTGTAAAAGGCCACTGCTAGGAACAGCAAGCCCTCCTGAAAACCTTTCCCAGGATAAAACTGAGTTTCCTATTTTTCTATAGTGATTTTTGGGTTTGTGCATGCTGGCCGGTCTATCCCAGCTCCGTGTGAACATAACTGGATATAAATCCTGGGTCTCTTCTGCAAAGGCAGGAAAGCACAGACTGCTCACAACACTCATGACCAAATCTGCAGACTCATTCTTTTCCCAAACCATTGAAAATACTGGCTTGCTAATTCCAGCAAACTCTTCATCCAGGATTTCCTGGGAATGACCAAGCAGTTTAAGATACCCAGCAAACCTATTTTCTAGGAGGTTCAAAAGGTAGGAAAAATAAATATGTCAAACAAGGATTTTAAAGCAATAACTAAGACAGTAGAAAACACGAGCCCAAAATGTTGGCTGTACCACTATCCTCTAATATTTTCCCTTTCATATTAACAAAAGATCAAGTTCTTAAGCCTGCTGAACTCAGATGGCTAGGAAAACCTGAGCTCAAACAGAAGCTGCTAATGAGAGGCATTTCCTAAAGCTGCTTTAGCAGGTGTTTCCTGCTGAAATGGGGAGGGTCACGAATGGAAATCTCATTTGGAAAGTTTCTAACCCCGAGGATAATATTCAGTGGTGCTGCCACTCTCACTGCCATCTGCACTAGAAAGTGGCTCAGACTGAACTAGATAGCACTTGATCCCACTGAGTGAGCCCAATTGTTTGCATTCTTGCACAAATGTGTGAATGGCAGCCTTCCGGCGAAGCAAATGCTGGGTCTGCTCCCTTCAAAGGCTTTGCCAGTGATCCTTGCCCTGCTGGCTTCATCCTTAATTGGCCTGCACGGTGGGGAGCAATTAAAAATAAATGGTAGCTTGCTGTGCTGCTGTAAGGGGAAGTTTTGCAACTCCAGGCATGAACGCAGCTACCTTAGTGCACGGCGTATGCCATTCATGGGGAATGGCACAAGGAAAGGGGAGAGACCTGCCTGTTCTGAGTAACTGCCAAGGGAAAAAAAATCACACTGTAGTCTGCAATAAATCAGCATTAACTTTACAATTAAAGGTTTGATTGTCTGGGGCCAAAGCATGTTTTCTCCTGTGTGCCTGTGAAATCTGGGAATGGCATTTCCTATTAGGCCCGTTGTGCAGAAATGGGATTTTTCATACCCCCCATCAATTCAGTCTCACCAGGGAGAGAAGAATGGCTCTTATCTGCTTGGGGGAAAAAATGAGGTTTCTTCAAATGAAATACCCGATACCAGAAGATGTAAAACTAGTCTTTAATGATAATCTCTAAGAAAAACAGTGTCCCATAACTGTGTCATGAGGCTCTCTGAAACTTAATCATAAGGGGGGAATTTTGAATGAGCAATTAACTTGCCACAATCATCTCTATCAAGTAATGAAGTTTCTTAAATAATTTCCTACTACATATTAATAAAAGTTGGGTATATGGATGAACTAAAAAACATGATCATTTATGGAAATAAAACTTGAATTAAATATACAAAGCTTTGCTACACAGTAACCCATATTTTCATGACACTCAGAAGTGGATTAAGGCACAAAAAAAGAAGAGATGCTGAGAGTCACTTGATTTTCCTTTATTCCCTGAAGATATTTGACACTGAAGGTGGTCAGCTTCACCCAGGAATTAACCAGATAACTCATGTCAGCAACAGCCATTTTACAAACATGCCATTTCATAATGATGGGGTTGCACATCGTTTTTTGCATCTTGCTGCTTTACTACAAAGCATCTCTGTGCTTCCTGTATCATAAAAGTGTCGTACCTTCAGGGATGTCTCTTAATTTCATGGTGGAATAAAAATAGATGAAGTCTGCCCTAGGAAAATCTCCAGGACATTGTTTTCTTTTATCTCTCTTTGTTGATACTAAATAGAGGCTAACAAAAGGCTTTACTCAGCTGATACTCTGGAAAATTTGTGATGCAGTATGTAAGAGCTTAGCATCTCTGGAAAAAGCTACCACTCTTTTTAAGCAGATTCAGTAAGCATGGAATACAGCAAGTGTAGGAGACACTTCTTATTGTACTCTTTTTTATGTCCAGTGTTTAGAAAGAAAATCTAGACATACATCTAAAAATTATTTCTCCCATAGATAACATGTGATGTCCCACAGTCTTCAACACACATGTTGGAGTGGGGCAGCAAGGTTTATTAGCTATGACAGGGGCACTGGGACTAGAAGGCCTTTAAGGTCCATTCCAAGCCCTCAACATTCTAAGAGCCTGTGATTCTATGCACCAGTGCAGTTCAAACTCTGAGATTACACAGAGCTCCCCCCTCCCAGTAAATGACCTAAAAGAAGCAGACTTTTTTTTCAGTAGATTTCATCCTCAGGGGGAAACAGGTTATATAAACTGGATCTCTGCACAGAAGTATCTTGTGTCTTGTGCTGCAGTGTAGCAAACCATCTGAACTGCACTGACAGCATATGATTTACTCAATTGCTGAACTAGGACATTTACATGCAAGCACATTTGTTATATTGTTTGTAGGCACCTCCAAAATTCACCTCCTCCAAACCTGCAAAATTTCAACAGCAGTAGGATGCTGTGGGGGTGGCAGAGGCACTTTTCATGTTCGCTCCATAGATGGCTGGAGAAGATAATGTAATTTCTAATTCTTCAACAAAGAAATGTCACTCATCCAAGGCATTTTCCTTTTAGTCCATTAATTCCTGATGCAGTTTCTAAAAGATAAAAAGTTCAAAATTAGGCAAATCTCTCTAAACCAGATCTGAGCACAGAAACAGTTAGGTGGCAGTTGCTTAGTGATAATCACAAAGGCAAAGAAGAAAATACTGCAAGCCTTGCTATAGCTACATGGTCAATGTGATGAAAAGGCCATGGCCTTGCAAGGGAGAAAACATTGAGCTGGTTTGCTTTCTTGCTTGTGAAGATTTCTTATATGCTTATTCTACCTGATTATATTCAACATTGACAATCAGGTTTTTTGACTCCACATAAAACATTACTACTAAATAATGCTAGGTTCTAATATATTGTTACTATTACCTTTGTAGTAAGGTCTTTAAAAATCAAGTCGTATTCTAAAGCACAGGATAATTCACAGCACCTTGCACATACTTTTTCTTCCTCCCACACACTTAAAACACAGCATTTAAGCACCATGAAGCATATTTAGATGAGGCACAAAAGATGCCAATGATATGAAGGCTGCCCTAAAAAGTTTGTCTGTTCAGACTACTAGACAAAATCTGTGAGAAGACTTTAACATTAAAAAGCTACTTTTGCTAGGGGTGGTCTTATCAGCCATGAGGTCACTTATGAGGTTCCTTCCCCACTGCTCAGGACCTTTGACCCCCTACAAGTCACTACATGACAGAAGATATCTCCAAAATTATTTCTGACTGTTGCCAGTCTATTCTTGTTTGAGAAGCACAAGCCACAGCCAAGTGAAAACTCACCTTTTTTATTGTTAATTCCTGGTTACAGTGTTTGTGGCAAAAATGTGATTTTTATAATGCAAACTATAAAAATTGCAGTTTTACTTACCTACCTGCTAAGTGCTTTTCACATTTACAAATCACTCCAAAACAGAGAGAAGGAAGTGAGACAAAGACTTTTTTTTTCTTTCTTTATCAAAAGATTCTATAATTCTTTAGTCAGGAACAAAAAGAGGAGCACTGCCCTGATCCATCTAAAAGGACTGACAAAATGAAGATGCAGATGATTTCTAGCCCTGAAAGTAAGTTGTGTATTTATACAAATTATGCAAACCTTGGGGGAATACAATACAAAGCCAATAGTGCAAATGAACTAAAGATTAGCCCAAACATAATGAAATGCCACAAGGGAAATTCAGATTGTGCAGCACCTACACACGTGTAAACAGATCACTTCCACACTGCACAGGGGTGACTTCCAGCATCCTCTGGATCCCTTTCCCTCAAAAAACTTAGCATCTCAAGTTTCGTCTCACAAAGGGCTGGGGAAGGGATGATACTGGAACGAGGAGTTCAGTCCTGGACACATCCCTGCTCGTGGGCACCAGTGCAGCACCATCTGCTGGGAACACAGACACTTTGGACAAATCCTTCCAGCACCAGTGCTTGTCACCACCAGTGCTTGTCACCACCTGTCCTAAACATGACACACAGAGAAAATTTACACCTCCCTGCTTTTTTGCCCCTCTTTTCAGCAAATATGAAGTGATTAACCTCCACAGGCTAATCTGACTATTACTTGAGCAACTGGCAGCTCACAGGACTTTGCAGAAAGCAATAGGATACACAGAAAGCTGGCACTTTAAGGTCCCATTCAAGAAGTCATTTCAATACAGTTACAGGTAAGTGATGCCAAAATGAAGCCAGGAACAGGAGGCAGGGTCCCGTGGACAGAGCAATGTTTTTAGGTATTCAATATCTGCAAGGAGATTGGTTTCAGACATTCAAAGAAAGAGAGAAAAGAGAGAAGAAAAGAGAGACAGAAAAGGCAAGGGTTAACTCAGGTAAAGGTGCTGCTAAGTGAGAGATCTAAGCTAGTGAGCACAGCACTTGATGAGTTATTATGTCAGTGAGTTATTGCTGAGTTATTATGTCAGTGTTAAATCTGTGGAAGAATGAATCACATTTCCACAGTTAAAACCAAGCTTCATTATAAAGTAGGACATCAACATCTTTATTAGCTACGAAAAACACCATGCATCCTCCCTACATTAACAACAAGAGCCAGCTGGAAAATTTTGCCAGACTTTTATTTTTCCTCTCAGAAAAGCATCTACTGGAGGAGTCAGAACCTTGGACAGAAATTAGAAAACTTTTACCCTGACAGGATACTGCAGGACAGAATTTCTGCAACCTCGAAAGGGCTGGTAAAGGGTGTAGGCAATACACTGAGATAACAATACTGATGCTATTGTGAGAATTACCTTGATTTGTCCATCCTCAGGGGTCTCCTCATCCCATCCTGTTGAGCTGCACAGGCATGGCCAAAAAGACATTAACAAAAAATGTCCAAACTTTTTGCATACAGAAGGAAATACAGAGTGATACTCCTGGAGGTTCCACAGTTTTGGGGTGGGACATTTTTGACAAAACCTTAATTCTAGGATCTTCTTCAAAAGAAACCCAAACCCTCTGAAAGCTAAGGATCCCTTAGTATGATGTAACTTAGAGTGAGTTGAACTAAAATGATATTATCTTAAAGTATAAACTTTACATTGAGTAAAAGAGAGGAAAGACATCCAGGAATTCTCAGTGGAACTGTAGGCATTATTCAGTATCAGCTAACCAGTTATACATTCTGTAAAGTGGCAAAATATATCAGAGATTTAAAGACCAGAGGCTCTCAGGAGAGCCAATTCATCTAGTTTGTTTGAAAAACTCTTCCACTTCTTTTGGTAACCCCATGGACTGAGTTAGCACAGACAAGTCTGCTTGTGTGTTCAGACTTTTGTTGAGAATTTTTATTCACTGAGAATGTTGTCATGGATTAACAATCAAGAAAGGGTTATCTGTCAAGTTTTTCAGATAAATGCTTTCTTTTTCAGATAAATGCTTTCTGTTTATCAATGAATCAAAATATTACTGGGTTTTAATCACTACCTGACCACAGCTTTGTAAATTCACTACACCACCATGTCATTTGCTCCATGACTGAATTTGAAAGCAGGGTAGTCACTCATTCCTGAAAAATCCAATCTACTACCCACAGCTTATATTTCTCCTAAAAGATTTTATGAATTTGGAAAACAATTTCTATCATGAAGGTTTCACAAAATAGCAGGGAAAATCGAGTGTATAAATCTATATAAATACTTAACTGCAACAACCTCTGGCATTTTAATTCAACATAGTTTAATTTCCTTCTTATAAAAATGGTTTCATTTCACAAAAGGTATTTTTTAACATAGGAACTAATAGAATTTAGATAATGTGAATTATCCAAATTTACAGTCCTGACAGCCCTGATTAATTCTTTTTTCCAACTATTTTAGTAACAAAAAATGAAAAGGAGGGAAGGTCACTGTGACCAGCAGTTTTCTCTGCATCCAGCTGGAGACTGCTCACAGCAGCTATTTACAGTTTCAGTAGACAAATCCACAAGCCCCAAATATTTCTCAAGTGCTAAATCAATTAGTCAATATTTAAAGGCCATATATGAGAAAATTCTTTGTTCAGTTGCCCCTGAAAATGTCACCACTGTTATCTCACATATACAGGGCACAGCAGCAACTTGCAGGCTCCATCAGCTGATGGCTCACTCTGAGAATCAAGGACACCCAAAATAATTGTCCCTGACCCAAAGGCCTACAGTTTAAATGGCAAGCCTCCCCAAAAGGATGACATGAAGTGTTATCTTGAAGGGAATAATAAAAATGTACAGGTTGTGTGTCCTAGTGAATACTGTTGCAGTGTATATAATTCCTTTTCAGAACAGTACCACTGCATCTCCATTTGACTAATGAGGTGTGCTGGTTTAGTTTGGTTTTTACAGCAAAAACACTATGCAATACAGCCTTTTTATAGGCTGTGTACTAATTCATATTATATGGCTTGACACCTTCATTCATGGTGGAGCAGCAAATAGACAAGGCAAAAGAGATGGTAGTGTCCTCACAGAGCATGCCAGGATTTCTCTTTCCGTAGTCTCCTACTTCTCCTGTTAATTTTTCTTCTCTGGAAATGCAGAGGCTTGTACATGTATGAAGCCTGGCTGCAGTGGCAGGGCACACACTCCAGCTCATGGGGCAGCATGTGCTGGTCAAGCAGGTTTACTTGTCACCCTCAAAGTGAAGACACAAAACCCAAGCTGAGTGCTCAAGCATGGAGAAGGTGAGGTTATAGCATGGAGAGATTTGTTGTTTGAATACCAGTTCTCATTCCCATTGGGGTGTGCCCTTAGTATCTACTCACACATAAAAGGGCAAGGCCAAAAAATCCCATCACATTGCTCTGTGCAACCCCATGTGTAGCCTCTCTTGGCTGTGCAGTAGGTTCAGCCTCACCAACAAATTCCAAAGTGAATGTAAGAACTCAGTGCAGATCTGAACTATTTATAGTAACCTTCCCATCTCACTCCACAGAAAGCATTTGTTTAGAGAAAGAGAAGAGGAGGATGAGGGTATCAGAAAACAGGTCTCTGAAAAAGCAAATGCTGCATATAGTGCCTCACCTTTATAATAAGGCAGCAATTTGTTAATTCACCCTTCTATTTTACTAAATACAGCCTATAAAGTAAGGAAACGTATTCACAGAACTACTCCAAAGAAAATATGTTAGTTACAAACATCCAGATTCCTGATTGGAAATAACTCTTTGTTTTTGGCTATTTCCTCATACTAATTTCCTCAGCAGACAGGAAAAATAAGCTAACAGCCCCCAGTAAGACCACAATGCAGATTTGTGTGACAAACCACTACCTGAAGATGAAGTGTAAGTGTTATGGGTGAGGAAAAGACAAGGTACTGAGTATATCCTGCAGTACAGGAAGAGGTTTCAGTTCAGCATTCACCCAGCTCTGATCACCTGAATCCCTGCCAGCATCATTCTTAGCCCACATAAGGCAAATGACCGATTTCACTTGTCTCTTTTCAGACTGCTGAACATGTGAAATGAATACAAATACCTGGCTTTTTTCATGGTTCAAAACAGAGGAGGAAACTCAAACATGAGCTGCAACAATAAATACCTATTTGCACATTTACAAAAGTAACATATAAATCTAATGCAAATAAATTTATTTTTTACATTTATTTCAAATTTCACTACACAACACAAATTACCTATACAAATTATTTTCTTTTTAATTCCCATAGACCAAGGAACAGTCCTGAAAAATGTTTAGATGTGTCATATATGGAAACATATTATTCCACAGAGGGATTAATGCTGCTTTACAGCTTGTGTGCTCCAGCTTTGGGAAGTTGTTCCCTCAGGAACAACATTTAGAGCCTTCTGCTCATAAAGCTCTGCCAGTAATTTTAACTCCCGTGGAAGCTCTCTCCCCTCACAAGCAAGATGACCCCTGACACCCAGTCTTGCCTGAAACCCTGTTCAATATCTTATAATTCCTAGCTCTGTAAACAGTGGGATAAGACCTGACATCTCTCTTTTCTGTGGATTTGCTCATGCTTATTAAAGGGTGAGTCTTTCTTTCCATGGATGATTTCTCATCTACACATATGTTCATATTTCTGAAATATGCAGGAACTTAATAGCCCTGGTCTCTATCCCATGACAGTCAAATTTAGACAAAATTCCCCAGTACTTACTCAGAGACCAGGAAGGAATGACTGGCATAATCAGGCACACAAATAGTGAATGCAACACGATTGCTGCAGCCAAGAAAAAAAAAAATTACTGCCTCGCTGTTCTGACTGATGTGTTGGATAGTGACAACAACATTGCTATTCATTGAGAATTATCGCTTGTTGCCAGCCTTCTTACAGGTGAAAGAAATTACAGCACTTGAAAGAAAGGCTCCTGAGGTGCAAGGAAGGTACTTCTGCACAGATTCTGTAACATCACAGAAGACTCAGTCTTCTTCGTTTCTGTACCCTGTGCTGTGTGAATACATAACCTCATTTCCTACCTGATCATCACACCATGATTAATTCAAAGCACCCCAGTTTTCATCTTGAGCAACACGCCAAATGTTGTGAATGTGAAACTATAGTTTTAATTACCATTATGAATTAATGTCTTTCAGCCATCCATGTATAGTCTCTGCTCAGAAAGTCTTCACATCTTCATGAAACTAGCACTTGAGGTGGCTCATTCAATTGTCCTCAGCTGACTGGCCTGGGGAGCAGGAATATAACTACTCACTTAAGAATGGTACCAACGTAATATTATGCAGAAAGCCTATAGCGGAGTCATGACTCATAATGGGGTTTCAGAGCTGTTTAGTTATCTTATTAAAGAATGTTTTCTCTATGTTGCATCAAAGGAATTGCTCTTGAAAGTGGCAAGCTGAAGGGCAGCCCAGCAAATAATTCCTCCTATAACAGTGAAACATCTAATTTCTTCAGTAATTATTTATTTGTTCACACCAGCAAGCACGGAGATATTGTGATCAGCTCCACACAGTAACAGAGGAGCTGCTTGCAGGACAATGACTCCAGAAATCACACATTCCACAATTACTTATATGCTCAGTCTGACCCACTGAATGACAGCCAAGCCAAAGAGAGGACACTCTTGCAGTTAGCATAGCACAGAACCTGGGCCATCACAAACACATCAGCAATCCTCATGCTGATTAGAAAGAAATTTATCTAGGTGAAGAGGTGAAAAAAAATTGTCTGTCCCCAAATGCTGGCTAAGCAGCAGGACAGACAGGCAAGGAGTATTTAGATTTTAAATGAAACTGTCTTCTCATACCCAGGATGTAAATAGCTGAGATGCCACTCAGAGGTTATGACCCAGCCACTCAACCCACCTAAGTATGAATATATGCAAGTGATGTCAATATTAAGCAAATAATTTATGCTGGATGAAACTCCATGCTGAATGGGTGCCTTGGTTGGACTCAGTATCAATGAATTTTACCTCCGACCCTCAATACAGCACCTAGTATGTGCCTGGTTTATTTGAAAATCATTTTTGGTTGTTTTCAAATGGCATAATAAATAACATGAACAAGTAAGCAGATGAATGCAAATGTAGGTAAATCTCTGATCTACTCTGCTCTTTCCTACACAGCAAGCTGCTGCATTCTTATATATGTGAACCAATAATGTCAGCTTTCATGCAACTCCTCCTATAGATTACCCTGGATATGTCAGTGGGAAAATGCTCAGTGGTAAAGTCAGTATACATTCCAAAATGGTTGCATGCTGCTTTGGTTAGGGCAAGATATATAATTAGGGCACTGCATAACAGCATGGCTTCATCAACTGTAGAAGGTACTTCCATTTCCAGAGAGTAATATTGCCTCAAAAAATTATAAATATGTAAGTAGCAGACATTTCCTATATCTGCAGCTCTGAAAACACGACTAACTGCAAATACACTCCTCAGGTTCAAAACCATATATACAAACTATGTAACATACTGGGGGATGTGGAGTGATCTGATGCTTATGGATGAATCACCCAAGGAAGAAAAGGCACAGCAGGTTGTTCTGAGGCTTCACACTCAGTACATCAGCCACCTTGACACTACTAAGGAGACAAAGATGTAAGGCCTTAATGGATGACCATGGCACAAGAAATTGAAGCCAGAAATTGAATGTAGGAGCCAGTCACTTTCAATGCCTAACAGCAAGATGAATTAGGTCTCAGATTGGGGTCCCAGTTTGCGATTGATCACTGTCACTATTCAAAGTTCAGGATTTCCTTACTTTCCCTAGAAGCACTGCTAAAGACAATCCCCCACTGTTTCTTCAGTCAGTCTAAACCACAGGAAAGTTTTGTATTACTGTGTTTAGTCTTCACCACTCCTTTCTGTCTTTTAAGAGTGGTTTTCTGAAGCCACTTGGGTTTTTTTTTGTCTGTGTTCTGTCTAGCACTGTTTTCCCCGATTATCTACTAGTTTACTGCATTCTATTTATATCTTACTGCATTGCCCTACCATTTCTAATACCATGCTTTTTCTAGCTCTGATTTACTCAACTTTAATTTCCTCTTTTCCTTTCTTTTTTCCTTTCTCATCTTGAAATCACATTTTGTAATCCTTTTTTGGCAGAAAGATGGAGGTGTCAGATACTTGCTGCTGTGCAGATGCTTTCCTCCTCATTCCATCTTTTTCATCCACCCACTAGAAGGTGCTGATTCTAAAGGCAGACTTAGTGGTAGGTACATGGTATGTAATATCCATGTAAAAGCAAAGATATATTTTATTTAGAGAATTTTAAAAATAAATTGAAACAATGTGTAGTCCTCTACTTGACTAGCTAATCCTCTATTGCTTGTGCGTTTTTAAAATTTCTAATTCCAGCTAACTACCTAGTTTATTCTTAAACTTCAAAAGGTACATGAATGAGAGGGAGTAAAACAGAATACGAACCTTTACACAGGGGTTCCCTTGTGGAACCTTAAAACCGATTAGCCACTTTCTGTAAGGTTCAGATCAGATGTGTTCATCTGGAAAGTCAGTCTCCCAGAATAAATGTCAAGCAGCATAATTACAAAAAAAAGGCAAATCATACAGATGATTTTCAAGGCTTGCAAAACCCTGTGTAAGAGGTCCTTATCCCTCCTATGACTATCCTTTGATAGAAACAGAATTGCCAGAGGGAAACGCTGATTCTATATAATCAATAATTTTGATTTTCAAGCTGTCACAATTCAGTAGTAAATTAGGAATCAGAGGATCTACCAAGAAATGCCAGATGGTTCATTACAAAATATAGCAGCTGTCCTTTTTCCTCCAATGACTCATTTTAAACTGGTGGAAAATGAAGTTACTTTAATCTGCCCTGTACAGCTCTATAATAAAAATAGAATCCAGCTGCTCACTGGATTCACCTAGTCTGCCATGCAGTGTAATCACTCAGCAGTTTCACAAAACAGATTATGTATTTTCACTGAGGTATCTTTGCTCTCACCACCCTGCTGGCCCTTGTCTACCCAAGTTCACAGTGTCAGGGCAGACAAGGAAACAGCTGTCAGTATGAACAGGGTCAACACCCACACATGGGAGCTACCAAGGACATGAGCTGACCACGGACATTGTACCTCAAGCCCAATACAAGGGCACTTAGCAGCATTCTCATTAAATGCCATGTCAAAGGTGCCTCCTGACTCAAGAGCCTGGAAGTGAAAAGCAAAAGCAATTTTAGAGGGATATACATGAATGGCTTGAAAGAAAAACCAACTTCTTACTTAATAGATCAGCAATATACCTATCTCCAAAGCACTGGAGTATTTGAACAGAAATCAGGAGATAAAGAAGTTACTTAAAAATTATATCAGTATTTACTATCTTTGGGTTCCAACTTTGCAAAACCAGTAGCTCAAAACTGGCAATAAATCCTTGCAGTTATAAAAGTTATATGCAGTTATATGTTTCTTAGACATACTGGACTGAAACTATTTTCTGTTTCTTTTTAGTTGTATCACTTAAGGGCTTCATTTGGTGTGTTTTAAGAATGCAACAGACTAAACACACTCTTCAGAGCTCAGTCTCAGTTATTACAGCACAGCCAAAATCTTTTCACCATGGTTTGCTAGAGATAACAAATCTCTCCCTCAGCCAAACATAAAGATGCAAGCAATGTAAAAAGAAGTGGTCCAAGGGGACATTTTTCACATTGCTTCACTAAAAAAAAGTTCATTTTCAAGTTAATTCTTTCCATTCCCTAGCTAAAAAAAAAAGACAGCTTAATTCCTGTTGCTAGATGAGTATATTACCAAAGTCTAAAATACAGCCTAATAAAAAATTTATACGATTTGCTCACCTATGTAGCTGGATTATGTGTTTATAAATTTCAATATTTCAAAAACTTTTGGAAGATTGCTTAAATGTATCATTGTTAGATCTGCAGCCACAATTTCTCCACAGTAGCAATATAAATTACATCAGCTGGGGAGATAAGCGCACTCACTTCTCTGAGGGGGAAAAAAAAAAAAATATGGACATTACATAAATATAGCGACACAAGTTCCTTCCTCCTGCTTGAAAATTGCCAGGCATCTCTAAGTATACTGGTAATTCTGGGGGAAAAAATATTTTGGGCACCACAATCCCATTTTTACTTTCCAACACCTGGTACCTCATCTTTCTATTACTGTCCTGAAGTATCTAGAATGAACAAGAAATCAGTGAAACAGAGCAACAGATCAGAAAAAGTTTAATTAATTCTAAAATTTAGGTATGGCATTCAGACAGATAACTATAAAGCTCAAGAAGAACAAGCATTTATCTTTATTTCAACACAGGACATAATTTTAAAATAAAGTTTAAACATTTCCTCGCAGTATTGCTAATTCAAATGTTGTTGGAATGTGAAAATAAGTATTTTTTCATTCTTAAGCTGTTTATATGATTTTTTAAAGTTTTTTCCCCTTTAATAACCTACAATTTTAATAAACACTTGACACTGGATTTCTTTAACAGTGCCTATATGTTAAAATTCTCTTATCTTTCAAGTATTTTTAAAAGATGGTAAATTGATCCACTTTGCAAGACAATGTTTATACTACCTCTTTTTAGTAGTATTGTAAACTGAATGCAATCTGTTTTTTAACATAATCCACAGCTGCTTCAAGATGTCCTTTCTGAAGCTCTAGTGCTTTTTTCAAAGTACTTTAATGAAGAATGTCTTTAATCAGTATTCATTTCAAGCAGATTTTTATTCATTTCATAAAAATCTGGTCCGAGGAGAATTCTCATCATTGCAAATAACTGACTAAAACTAAAATCCTAAAAAATAGAGTTAGCAATCAGATAATTTATATGCTATTTTCCCAGATTGCCTTTATTACTGCTGTTCAGCATATCTTCTTCTTCATCTTGTTATAAAACTTAAGAGACTGTTACAAACTGGAGAAGGTTTGAACTGAAAGGTTAAATTGTTAAATTTAACCAGAGCTGAATGTTTTATGTAAGCCCAGCCTTGCAGAACACTGACAATGATAAATATTGTGCTGCTAACTCCCTTTTATTGGGTCCTTTTTGTCCCAAGGACCAGAAGCACAATACTGAGCCACAGGAGAAACTGCCTAGGAAATTTGTATTTTCTTCTTTGATTAGGTTTAGTTAGCCATTTGCTGACTTTCTGTACTTAAGCATGTATGTGCAATCTAAAAAGATGACAAGCAAATGAAAGTTAAGTTTCCCAGCCTCCTTGTTGTTCTTTCTTCATCCATGGAAAGATTTTAGCAAAAATACAGTGTTCTCTGTCTTTATTTGGACTTATATGTATTATCTTTACCTCTGGATGGAGAAACAGAGATAAAGTGAGTTACATGGGCTGAAGCCATATAGTGAGGCAATGCCAATCAGTAGAACACACTTTTCCAACTACTCTTTTACATTCACAGTACTGCACTTCTAGCAAGTTGTGACTTATTTCTTTGCACAGATCTCAGTCTAGGATGTATGAAATGTGAACACCAGAAAGCACTAAGCCATAGTGAAATGAATTGGCATTAGAATACCACCTTATTAAGTTTAATAACTCTGGATTTTCATAACACCTGCCAATTAGATTCAGTCTTGGTGCAACATTGCTTTTTTTAAGCTAACTTCTACATTTTCACATTATCACACAGCAGATGGTCCTGAAGCTTTGGTGTTCTTCACCTGTGTTGAAACTACCACCCCACTCACAGCCCAAACACCATCTTCTATTGTTTTCTGACTATATAATCTTTCTGAGTAATTTTCTCCCCCTAATTCAAGTCCTAAGAATCTGTTATTTGAAATACAAAGTTGGTGTCCTAAGTACAACAGAGATATGGAGGTCTTAGAGCAGGTCCAGTGGAGAGGTTTAAAGTTGATCACAGAACTGAAGCATGTCTCTCACAAGGTAAGGCTGAGGGAGCTGGGCCTGTTCAGCTCAAGAAGGGATGACTGAGAGGGGAGCTCATCAATGTCTGCCAGGATCTAAAGGGGAGATGCCAACAGAGCCAGGCTCTGCTTGGTGGTGCCCAGCAATGGGACAAGAGGCAACAGCCAGAAACTGATGCACGGGAAGCTCCAGTGGAATGTGAGGAAGAACTTATTTACTGTACAGATAACCAAGCACTGGAACAGGCTGCCCAGAGAAGCTGTGCAGTCTCCCTCACTGGAGATATTCAAGAACCCTCTGCACACAACAATCCTGTGCCATGAGCTCTGGGATGGCCCTGCTTGAGCAGGGAGGTTGGACTAGGTGACCGAACTGGGGTCACTTCCAACCCGACCCATTCTGTGATTCTGTGAAAACACCGCGTGGCCCCTCAGTGTTGGTGAGGTTCTGAAGTGCTGTGCCCGAAGGAAGGAATACTGCATCACCCAGGGGGATGGAACACCTAATAGAATGGGCGAGTCTGGGTGCTGACCCATGCGACACCGAGCCCGGGGCGAGCTGGGTTTGCTTACGGGCTCTGGCAGTTCTACACCCGGTACCCTGGGCGCCCACAGCCCGAGGCTGTGCCCGTGGCCGGGCCCGGCAGCTCCATCAGCCGCTTTGGGCACCATGGGGGCAGCACGACGGCTGCGCAGCACAACCCAACCAACGCGTGCCCGCCTGGCCACGGGCTGCCGCCACCGGGCACGGCGCCGGGAAAAGCCGCGCCCGCCGCCCCCAGCGCTTGGTTTAACCGCGCAGGCGGCACCGCTGCCCGGCGAGAGGCGAGCGCAGGCGGCGGCTGCTCCCGCCGGCCCCCGCCCCGCCCGGGCCCGCCGCGCCGCGGAGCCGCCCTCACGCCGCCGCCCCAGCGCTGCCCGCCGGCGCGGCGGCTGCTCCGCTCTTTGGGCGCTCAGGTGGCGCTTAGGCGAAGCGTCGGGGAGCGGATCGGTAGACGAGGGCAGAGAGTGAAGGAGGGAGAAAGTGGGGAAGCGGCGCGGGCGGCTGCGGCCTTCTTGAGGAGTGTGGAGAGGTGCGGGGCCGCTTCCGTCAGCGCCCTGGTCTGTGAGAGGTTGCTCCGGGTTTGTGTCTGGGGGCGGGGGGGGGAGGTGTCACGAAGGGCTTGTCGGTGGCCGTGGTCGGCCTGGGCCTCCATTCTGTTGGTCTGGGCTCCCTCGGGTGTCCCCTGAGGCGGCAGCCTGGGAGGGGTTTTCCTCCATTCCAGGTCGGGCCTGCGCCCGTGGTGGGTGCCGGGCTGGCGAGGTTGCAGCGAAAGTTGCACTGGTCGGTGGTTTCTGTGGGCTCTGCTGCTGTCTCTGCGCCACCGAGATGCCGCAGTTGAGGTCAGGGAAACTGGTGAGAGCCGGCGAGGTGAAGCAGGTTGACCTGGAGGTCAGCAGCCCCAGCTCTTCGGGGACAGGATGTGGGCCAGGGGGAAAGCTGCTAGTCAAATGTAGTCCTCGCTTGGCACCAAAGAGAAAGCCTGGACAGTCCTTACCTTCCTTTTTGGAACCTGACAGGCTTTCTAGTGCTTCCTTGAAGTGTTGTGCTCTTCCTGTGCCTGTGCAGAAGGAGCAAGATGAGAACAGACAGAAATTCCCAGGTGTAAAAACCAAGGGAATCCAGCGCAGGAAGTCTCCCAGCGGAAGCAAGAGTGTAGGTTCAGCAGTTTCAGACACAGCTGAGTGTGAAGATTGGCAAGCAGCAGCCACGGCTACAGCAATGTGCTGGGAAGAGACTCTAAGAGGGACAGGTCAAAGTCAACAGCTATTTTTCTCAGGAACTAGTTTGCAGAGTAAGTTCTCAGCAGGGAGTCAAAGGTATGAACATTTCTCAGAAGACCTGAACTTCTCAGGTTACCACAAGGGTTCAAGGAACTCAGGAAAAGAAGGCAAACATTCCTGTATGGAAATAAAATTAGAAGTCCCATCCTTGAAGGGGGAAATTGAGGGTTCAGGGAAATATGAAATATCCTGTTTTCCAGAACCAGGAGGTCTTCAACCAAAAATGGTCGTATGGAGTACTGAAGTGAAATGCACTGACTCCATAATGATGCAGAATATGCAAATCCCAGATTTTGGGAAGAATTTGGGCACTCGGGGAGCTGTGCCTGAACCAAAACCTCAGCAAGAGGTTGATATAACAGAGAGGTTGAATGGGTGTGAATTAGTTGGGTCAAGAACACTAGGGACACAGAAAAGAGAAAAGAGACGCTTGGGCAAGAAAGGCAGGAGACCAGTGGTGAAACCAAAAGTACACGGTCCCAAAGAGAGGGATGGTTCTGCCATGCTAGAGCAGCATACGCAGTGTCCAGAGTCCAGGAATGGAGCTTTGGGTATGAGGAACAGAAATGCATTGCTGTCACAGCAGCTGCAGGATCTGAGTGGACAAGAACAACCAAGAACCAGAAGAAAGAAGCGTTGCATGAAAGAAGAGCAGCAAAACTCAAGCTCTCAGAAAGGACCAGACAACTCAGGGGAAAGTGGTAAGCACTGTTAGAGTTCATTATAGAGATACAGGTACAGAATTTGGGCTCCCAAATTGGTCTAGCAGCATGACCCCTTTAAAGACTTAGTTTGAGAAAAGCCAGAGTGTGCTTCCCAGTACTGTGAATACCATCAATCTTAGAAGGAAACATTTCCAGAAAGAGGAAAGGCTTTTCTTGAAGGAGAAGAGCAGTCTGTTTAACACCAAGGAGAGTAGGGCAGTTAGTCTTTGAGGGGGTAGAGAAGAGGGAGAGAGAGGGAGAGGCATGGGTAGAAACAGGCAGGCCTTTGGTAGGAAGTGCTAGGAGTTTGTTTCCCCCATTTCTGCAGAGGTGGTCAGCCACAAGTAAAAAAGGGGGCAGTAGTTTCTGCAATGCTAGAATAAAAGACAGTAAATTCCTCATTCATCTGTCTGTTATCTGTTTATTTTTGATTATGTATAATCCTGTCTTATTTCAGTGTCTGCCTTTATAGGTTGCTGGGGTTTGCTCTCAGAACTTTTTAGTTGCTATTTTCTGCAAATTCCAAAAGACATAGAAGCAATTATTGTATTTTGATGTTTTAAGAGAATGCTGAGTCAAACTGGAGCAATTCTGAGATAGGAGTATTAAAAGTCTTTTATTCAGGATGATTGTCGAAAAACATTATTTTTACTTTTGAAGTGAATGACAAATACTTACTGTAGGGTATTAATATTTTATGTAAAAACCATATTCGAAAACCAGAGGTATTAACATTGTGTTTTACCTTGAAAACAAAGGTCTGAAAAAAATAGCATTATGTTAGTGTGCTCTTGAGTCCATTCTCTAGTCTAGATTTTCAGATGTATGGTTTCTAACATAATTTCTATTTGCTTTCAAATAAAAAGCAGTAGTATCTAAAAATCCAATTCCTTCAATTTTTCTGGATCTTCATGGTCGATCTGATGCATTTGGTTGGACAGTGTCTCTGAAAGACTGAATAAGTGATCCTACTACAGAGAACAAGATTTTTAAGGCTGAGTGTGCAGGCAGCATCTGCATTTTCTTGCCAGATTTGCTGTAGTTTGTTTTTCACCTGTGTGGAATACACAACAAATACACAACTTCAAATGTCCTTATGACGCTGTAAGGTTCTGTTTCTCTATACTTTTGTTTCTGATGATAATATAACCTTTTTACTCTTAAGTATCCCAATATATTTTTTTTTTTTTTAAATCATCAAACTTCACAAAAATATTTTAGCCTTATACAGTGTCATGTCTTTAGCAGTTTTAAATGTTTGGAGGTTTTTGTTCTCTTTATAAAATAGGGTAGTCTTTTTCTCTTAGTTTTCTTTAATTACACTTTTGTGTTTTTAATCAGCAGAGGAACAATTGAAAACAATTGAGCAAGACTCTGGTACTTCACAGGCTGTGAAGAAGGTTAAGACAAAGCAAAACAGAGCAGAAGGTTCTAAGGAAAAGGAATCTCACTATTCTAGATCTTTAGCAGTTTCTACATCAGGTGACACTGAAAGGAACAACTTTTTGTGCCATACTGTAACAAAAGAACGTGGTGTGCAGTGTAGAAAAAAAAGACAACGCAGATCTGGTCAAATCAAGCACTTGAAAAGTTTGACTGCAGCTGGGAAAGTGATAAATACATCTGCAAAGTGTGATGCTGATCATTGCAATAATGCCCTAAACCATTGCAGTGGCTTGCTCTGTGCAACTGATAAGAATCCATTTGTGATACTAGAAGACTGTAGTTACATTAATACATTAGTGAAGCCTTCAGCTAGTGGAACTACCAACAGTTATAAATTAAATGGATTCTTCCGTGTAGCCCATGGTACTAGAGACCTGAATGACAGAATTTGCAGCACTAGTAGAATGCAGGATGAGAGATCACTCATAAAAGGTGGTTTATCATCTAATAAAGAAAAGAGTGAAAATGAGGAAGGCTGTGTTACATGCTGCCTGAGTGAAAGCAGTATGTGTTTAAGGGGAAAAAAGTGGAATATTGGTAGAAAGCCTAGAAAAAAGATGAAAATCACAGAGAAATCTGCAGATGTGACTAGTAAATGCAAGAAGTGTGAGTTAGAAGCAGCAGTTGCCATGTCAAGCTCCTTTGCAGTTTCAGGACTAAATCATATTGTCTCTGCTTCATGTAATCATACATCAGATTTTGATGCAGAAAAAAATACTCATGAAGTACAAACTGAATCAGCCTGGAGAAAGAATAATACCAAATTACTTGCATTTGAAACTGGCTTTAAGGAGACATCTGAACTCTCTGTACTAGTAAAAGGAGAAAATTCAAGCAGTGTGACACATAATGCCTCAGATAATCTGAGAGTGTTAGCTCAGATCCATGATGTTTCTGATCGTCACAAAAGCAAGACAGGAGGAAATTTGAACAAAGTTAATAAGAAATTGCAGCAGTTTACCTGTCAAAGAACAATACCCATGACTGGTAAAAAAGTTTGGCCCATTGAATCTTGTGCCAGGACTTCTGGATTGTTTCTTAAAAATCATACGTCTATCTCAGAAGGAGAAAGACTTTCAAAGGCTGCTTTTGAGGATTCCTCTAATAAAAGCAGTGTTAAAGCAGTAGGACATAGTGCAGTGGCTGGGAATGTGAGACAGCTGGATTTGTATACATCATTGGCAGAAATTGCAAAAGAAATTACACATAAAAAGATTGATCCAAATATTGACTGTCAGGCTTCACTTGAAGCAACGGAATCCTCTTCTGTGAACACTTATGAGACTTTGACAATGAACAATGAAAATGGAGAATCACCAGTTAATACAGATAGAAGTGCCGTGGCTTTTAACCATGATGATGTGCAAGAAGTTAAAGCAACCTTGAATTTTACAGCAAAACAAAAAGATGAAAATGAAGGAGATGTAACAGAAAGAAACCTGTCTGTGACAGTCCAGAATGACACATCAAAACAAAAGGATAAAAATGAAGGGGATGTGATAAATAGAAACCTGCCTGCAATGCTCAAGAATGACACAACAAAACAAAAAGATAGAAATGAAGGAGATATTACAAATAGAAACCTGCCTGTGACAATCCAGAATGGTACAACAGAACAAAAGGATAACTATGAAGGAGATGTGACAAATGATACTTGTACAAGTAACACAAACAGTATAAACTTCAGCCCTAAAGTATCAGTAGTGAAAAAGACATTTTCTGATTTAAACCTAACTAAACCATTAACCTCTGGAAAATTCAAAATTCCTTTAAGCAGAAACAAGCCCAAGTCCAAGAAACAGGAATCTGTCCATTCATTTGAAAGCAAAACTTGTAGTCCACTAGAGCTTCTTGAAAGCAGTAGTCCAGGAAGGCAGAAGACAGGTGGAGAGACTTTCTTGCTAAAATCTGAGCAGTGTCCTCTTCCTGTCATGAGTGATGCTACATCTCCAGCTTCCATACAGACAAAAGTAGATGAGATTGACAGTAAGGACTTCCAGCACAGTGGCTCTGTAAACCTCTCTGATGAGGTATCTGTGCTCCCTGAAAGTGCATATCCACATGTTCGTTTTGACAGACAACCAGAGCCATCTGTGCCTGATTTCTATGGCACTGAATGTGTGCTGAAATCTAGTTTCCCTGATGATTCTTGGAATGCAGTTGACCACCTTGTTGGATTGGAAATACATGGTGATAGAAAATCAAGAGGGAATTTTTCACAACACAAAAGTCAAAATTTGCCAGATATCCTTGAAGCTTACAACCAGGATGTTCTTGTCATTGATGTGATTCAGGATGACCCTGACCTTTTTGGAGCCAGTAATGAAGTGGAGCTTGCACCTGCACACTATGAAAACAGTCCAGTGAAGGCATCCTCTGCAACCTGCATTAAAGACACAGAGGTGTATATTAAGCCTGAGTCTCCCATTACCTCAGAAAAGACATACTCAGAGGAGAGTAGTTTTAGGTATGCATATCGTTCTTTTTTTTATCACAGTATTCCTAAGTACTTTAATCTCATATCCATATACTTTGGTTGTAGTGATCAGGCTTCCTTAGAGAACTTTTGCTAATTTATGTTGAAATTACTTCTTTATTTGATTTTGAGTGTCTAAGTGTGATTGAGGTATGACAGTATTCTGAATGCAGATAAATTAATTTATTCTTCATAAGAGCTGGGATAAACTCTGTATTGTAGGACAAGGTAGTCCTAAAGGGCTACTTTAAATGTAGTGTTCTGTTCTGCCATTCTTCTTCCCTCTTTTTGTCCTACCCCCTGACGTGTAAATATTTTTTTTAGATGTGTGATTTGGCTAAGGTGTTCCAGAGGTTTATCATCCTGCATCTTTATTCAGCAAGCTCCTGGTGTAAATCATTAGGTGTTAATGTTTTACTGGGTTTTGAGATGATGATAAAAGTCACAGGAGGAGGAAAATAATTTTAAAGTAGAAACTGACTTCTGTAAATGATAGAGTAATGATATAGTAGTTTTTCATGGAATCGGTGAATTCATCTATTGTTTACTCTGTTTTGTCTCTTACTTGTCTTCAGTGAAAAAGTTTTGAGATTGTATTTTTCATTTTACCACAAAAAAAAAAAAAAAAAGGTTTAGATAGAAGTAATCCAAGATTTTCTTCCAAAGATTACATTTTTTATTGGGATGGGTGTTTTAATTTTCTTTGTGTGGTCTGTCTAAGTGGCTTTATGTTACCTGTATTTTAAGTAACACTTCAATTTTATTTTCAGGATTGTACCACCTGCTTCTTTTTTTTTTTTTAACTCACTGCTCTCCTTAAGCTTTCCTTTTCATTAAATGTATGTGCTAAAGACAAATGAAATTTTCTTTGAGATGCTGAACACTTCTTTGAACATAAGAATATAAAACTTTCAGATGTTAATAGAATAAAATTTCTGCCAAAACAAGCCTCTAAAGAACAGGGCAAGTCTGTAGTAGGACCATTCAACTTCTTGAGAAGCAGCTAGGCTGCAACATAGTTAATTTATTAGAAGGAGTATTGATTTCTTTCTGGCACCTGTTGAGTTTGTTTGCCATTAGCCAAGGAAAATAAAAATGCATGGTTTTTCTTTCTTAAAATTTCCCCTTGATTTGCGAAAGAAACAGGCAAAATTTCTTATTTTGCTTTTTACCTTCCATAATTTGATGCAAGATTATTAGATGGTGATTAGCTGTAGTTGGTAGCAGTCAGGAACATGTTAATGAACTGAATATGAGAATATTGAAATAAGGCAATAGACCTTACCACAGTCTTATTAGGTAACTTATGCTATCAGCAAATAATAATGAGATCATGACCAGTTCATGCTTTTTTTTTTTTTTTTTTTGTTTAGTTTTACCAAATACAGCTGGGACTTCAACAGGTTATTTCTCTGGTTCTTGCATTTTACATAGAGAAGAGTGCTATGGTCATTTCCAGGCATCAGGAAAACATTCTGGCCTGAAGCCTGAATGGGGCAGTCAAACAAATTTTTCACATATGCCTTTGTTTCCCATTTTCTGTTGCCTTGACTGGACAGTGTTGTCATTACACTTGGTGTCATTCACCAGGTACAAGCTTACAAAATCTGTGATGATCATTATATATTCTATATGTAACACTTAAAATACTTATTTGTCCCTCCTGAGCTTTTCTAAGGAGTAGTATTAATTTTTTCCCAACTTAACCTTGAAAGAGGTGAAGTATCTTCCTATGAACACTGTTTTTGTAACTTTCTCTGGGATTCATTGTTACGCAAATCATCTTGAATATAAAATTACTGTAAATCACATTTTTTAGAAACTAATGAATTGACTCATTAACACAGTATTTTCTTGATTTGTTATACAGAGAAAATTTCCCTTCCCAGTATTTTAGGCAAAGATTAAATGAGATCATGAGCTTTTACTGAAAATTTTGGGTTTTGAAATGTCTTGGTTTTACTTAACGTGTTTAGGCATATACCTGAAGGGATAAACATAAGAAAGCCAAAAGAGAAAGTTAAAAGGAGTCTTAAAATAGTGTGTTAGATGTAAGGATTCTGTCCATGGCTAAAGAACTTTTGATTGTATGTAACTGATAGATTATTTTTGATTTTTTGCAAGATGAAAATCTGAAATACCCTTTTTGTTCAAAACAGATGTGTGCAAGAATCTGGAATGTCAAGTGATACTGAAAATTCTTGTAATTTGATGTTTAAAGGTAAGGGTCTCTGGAAATTTTTCATTTTTGGTATATAAACAAAAGAAGAAAGAGACCAAGAAAATGTTTTGTGGCAAAACCAAGGCTTTCTGCTTTCCAAAAAAAAAAAAAAAAAAAAAGGAATTTGTTTGGTTTTGTGTTATCTTTTTCTTGTAACAGCAATTTGTTTCTTAATGCATATTGAGTCAACATCTTTCAAAATGACACAAGCCTGCATCATATAGAGAACATGTACTTTTCTGTTGGTAATACTGGTGGGTTGGAGTGGGTTTTTTTGGTTTGGTTTTTTTTTTGTTTTTTGACATTTCTCTGATAGTTTTAGGCAAATAATTCTGTTAGTTGTTGAGATCATAGTAAGATGCTGAGTCCTGTGATACTGCTTTGGAATTTCTCTTGTGTTCATCAGCACACAGAATTTTGTAATCAGGTTCATTTCCAGGTTGTCCTTTCGGGGGTTTTTGTGGATGCTATGCCCATTCCACTGCAACCTTGTTTTGTTTTGAATGTATGCCCTTTCTTAATGAAATAAGGTTACTTATGATTTAGTGGAGTTTTTCTTCCTATTTAAAGCAGAACAGTCCAGCTAGGCAGCACATAAATATGATTTGCTTTGTTTTCTATAGTTTGCTTACCAGACCTACTGTGCAAGGTATACCTAATATAGAAGTTTCTACTAGATAGGTTGGAGGAAGAGGATTTTGACTTTGAATAGAAGCCTGTTACTGACAGTGGTGAACATAGGGTGCTGAGACTGGTTTCTGAGGTTCATGGTTTGTCCCTTCTGGGTATCAGTTTGCCAGCTTGTTGTCAGTCTGACATTCTGACATTATGTGTTGATTTTGTGATAGTACCTCTTGTGCTGGTTTTCCACACTGATGTGCTACATTCATGTAGTAATGTAGGAAGTGGCAGATAGTGCCTCCTGGAAAGGAGTGACTGGAGACTATTCAGGAAAGAGGACATTCCAGGCTTCAGGTATTAGAAGGCAAAATAAAAGATAATGAGGTTTTAAGAGCTTAAGTACCAAGAAATAGACACAAGTTCCCTGAGGAGGAGTCAAGAGGAAGTGCACAGTTAGGCCTCTGGTCATGTGAAGAGACTGCAGCCTGTGCCATGGAATCTGCAATGTTTGACATGATTGAAGCCAAACCTAGCAACACGTTTTGTACTATTCAGTAACTTGTGCATTTTCTTTGTTGTTTTACTTCATGTTCTAGCAAAGTCTGAGGCTCAAAGTCTTTGGTTCTTTTTGTGGTGCTTAAGTCCTTCTTCACAAATCTGAGAAGCAGGATCACATCATAGTCTTAGATGAATATGCTCACATTAACTTATGTTTAATTCGTGACTTCTAAAAAAGACCTGCACAGAACAAAATAGAGGTGTCTGGTTTTGCTAATTGCTGACTATTTATGTATTTATTTAGAAATATGTGTTACTGCTTTGGTGTCCTGTGTTACTTAGTGAGGCCATGGCTCCTTGCCCTAGTGGCGTCACCATTTAAGAAGGGGAAAAAGTACTACAGTTAAAATATTCCGGATGACATCAATCCTCTTCACCTTTCTAGTGGAAATCTTGTGTATGTTGTCTTCAGCCAGATGTGTCTTGTACTTGGTGATCATAGAGACCAGTGGCTGTAAGAGAAAAGCCTTTCCAATATTAATCTGATTCTTTGTTCCTGTCTGGACAACATAGTGCAGTTGGAAGTCATTCATGGGATCCAGGAGTGAATTTCTTTTCTATGTAGAACTCTTTTGTTGTATATAAACAGACGTTTCAGAAAGTTGCAGCCAGGTGTGTTGTTCATTTCCTGTGGCATCTGCAAAAGATGACACTGAATTCTTACTGAGTTTACTATATTAGAGGAATTTGGAGTTTCTCAGAGCTCCCTATATTTAATTAAGTGTTGCATCATGTCAGTATGATTAACTTAGACCGTTTTCTAACAAAGACAAAGTCTTTTTGCTTAGCAAGTTACTGCACTTATCTTTGGCTGTGTTTAATAAAAAAACTTAACTGAATTTATTTCTAAAATCTAAATTCAATATTCTATAAATATACCTGTTGTACTGTTCTACAGAGACCATTAAAGAACATACAGCTTGGATAGAATTTTAATTGCAGATTCAGCCTAATATTTATTTGAAATGGTTCCTGCCTTAAGCATGAAATAGTTTTCTGTGTAAATTTCACATTTGGGAAGTCCTAGGAGTTCTTAAATGTCATTAGCTGTAAGCCTTTGTACTATTTAGGAAATAAAAGCTTTGTTGTCTAGTAGCAATGGAAACAAATAAAGCAATGCATATATACAATTTCAGCTGAAGATGTGAAAACTCACACCTCCTCCAGAGGAAGCAGTCCTTCAAGAGATGTTAGTGAGGACTTCCTTAAAGATGGGCAACAGAGCAAGCTAGATGAACTTTTGACGAGTTTGGACGTGGATGAAAAGGTACTGCGAAATTATGCTTTCTCTCCTTATATAGTTTTAAGAAATTACAATCCAACTGATTGGATAATTTTAATTACTAATGCTGTTTTATCAACAAAATTTTAAATTTCCTGCAATAAAAAGAATATTAGCATTTTGTAGATTACTGTGTATTGGCAATGTAATCTTTGTTTAATAGAACTTGGTGGGTTTTTTTGTCTCCAACAATTAAGCTTCATATTTGAAGTGAAACAGGATATTGTTACATCAGTTGTTGCAGTAATGCTGTGTTCCCAATGGTATAAAAATTACAGTTCCAGTGTACACCTATGAGTGCTGCTTTTCATGTATGACGTTTTTACATAACGTACCTAATTTTAAATGTTGCTGTTAAATGCCTGTCAGTATCAGAAGGATGGGGCAATGTTGGAAAGCTGGGGAGCTGCACAGCCATCATGCATTATAGAAGAGTCATTTTGGGCTTCGTTACTTGAGCAAAAGGGCCTTTAACATACAGATTTCTAGCTATTCAGAGGAGATAATTTCCATGCTCACTGACTTTGTCTGTCCTTTCTCTGTCTTCTCTCCTCTAGATAATTAAGTCTGGGTCTTTTAAGATTTGCTGAAGTTTTATACTATTTACTTCTTTGATAATGAATTGGAATTTACATCTCTGCCACTCATACATATTTGCTTATAATATTTACTGTTTTCCACTACTTCTGGAGGAGGTAGTGGTTTTAACTGGCTAAGTTAAACTGTAAAATTCGCATGGTTAAAAGTAATTGAGAAGTTAATCAAACAGCAGAGAATCAGTTTCCCTTTCAAAATCATTTAAAAGAAGAGGGACATGTCCTTCAGCAAATGAGATTGGGACTGCTAACATGTGACTCACAAAGTTAACAGTGCCATTTTGTTTCCTGATCTTTTGGAGAGGCAAAAAGAGTCTGTCAAATTTTAAGGTTTTCTGAAGGTGGGGTACTTGTTGCAAAATTACCAGGTCTGTCCCAGTTGGGTTGTTTTACACTCCTGTGGTTTTATAAAATCAGTGTCCTAGTGCTTGCTTTTGTGTGCTGTGTTGGACAGTAGAAAATACATACAAGTAATCTCACCCAACCCAAACTCAAACCACAAAATGCTTCCTATGCCCCATCTAAACTTGTTCTGTATGTGGATAGAAGATAGCAGTTCACACCTGCTGGGGGAATGCAGTGGCAGAACAGTTATTGCAATTAATACCATTCGGGGAAGTTTTCAGATTCTGCTTTTTTGATAGTTTTTTCAATTAATAATCCTATGAGAAGGGCAAAAACTAACCATGGAGAAAATGCTAAAACTATTCAGGAACTGATAAAATGAAGTTTAGAAATCCTATGAGAGCAGCTCTAATTCTTTGGCTACAGTAAATTGGTGCTGGAATATGAAGTTCTAAGTTACTTCTTGAAAAATGGACAAAACAAAGCTAGGATTCTATTACTTCATTCTGTACTAGTAATTTCAGATTCTCTCTTCCAATTACATTTTGTGCTGTCTCTTTTTCTCCATGTCATTGGGGATTTTGTAACTATCCATGATTGTGTAGAGCTGAGCAAAAGGCTTAAATTCCTCCTCAGTGCAGTTTTAAATTCCATTGAACTTGATGGAGTAACTTTTGTGGTGTTCCACACATATGTCAAGCACAGTTTAAATTGGGCAGTGGGCCTATAAATTGCTGAAATTATCATGAGAGCAAAGAGAAGGCAGTCACATCACCTTTTTTTCCAATTAACAATCATTATTTTAAAGAACACAGAGTATAAAGGCCATATGTCCATGAACAAAGATATTGTAAGAGTAATCCTACACACTGAATTACAGTTTCTACAATTAAGACTGTCTTATCACACCTTGCAATGTTCGCTAACAGTTTTAAGTCTGTAGAGTAAAGCATAACAGGCTTAGTAGTGCTTTGCTGTACCTGAAAATAACTTTTAAATATCTTCACAGTTCAAACTTGCAGATGGAGTGCCTGATATTGAAGAAGAAAACAAGAGTGAAGCTGAAAAAAGGTACATATAGTGTGTCCTTCATGCAACCTGTGGTATTCCCCAGTTTACTATACAAATAACACATGATACTGTTACCTGAATACTACCAGTATTTAATTCAATTTTCCATATTACTGTAACTATGTGGTGAAGAAAATAAATGTGAAATAATATAATTTCACTGCACAGAACATATTATAGGCTGACAGGACAATATGGCTTGTTTTGTCTTTTGACTGGTGGCAAAGTATATTAACTTCATGACAGTGTTTCACATTCACATCTCATTGTGAGTGTAGAGTAAGATGCCTTTCTTGCCACAAGAGCACTTACCAGAACTTAACAAAACCAAAAAATAACAATAAATAAATTGTGAAGCTTTCATTTTTCTTTACTGTTTATGAAAGAATTGAAGTATCTCATTCAAATTCAGGCTGTACTGCAGTAAAAAAAAAAGATGCTTAAAAACATGTCACATGCTTTACCGTTCTGCTAGCTTCAAGCTGTGTTTGCAGTGTTTGTTGTACACATCATTTCTTAGTCTGATTTACAGAATCACAGAACTACCTAGTTAAGCTGAGTTGGAAAGGATCCATAAGGATCATCAAGTCCTCCTCCTGGCTGACCACAGCAGTATTCCCAAGAGTGCCATGTGCCTGAGAGCATTGAGTCCAAAGGCTTCTTGAACTCTATCAGTTTTGGTGCTGTGACCGCTTCCCTGGGAAGCCTGTTCCAGTGCCCAACCACCCTCTGGGTGTGGAACCTTTTTCTAACATCCAGCCTAAACCTCCCCAAACACAACTTGAAGCCATTCCCTTGGGTCCTGTCACCAGAAAGAAGAGATCAGTGCCTGCCCCTTCTCTTCCCCTCATGAGGAAGTTGCAGACTGCAGTGAGGTCTCCCCTCAGTCTCGTCTTCTCCAGGCTGAACAAACCAAGTGACCTCAGGAACTCCTCACCAGGCTTCCCCTTAACGCTCTTCACCATTTTCATTGCCCTCCTCTGGACACTCTCTAATAGTTTAATGTCTTTCTTATGTTGTGGTACCCAAAACTGCACAAAATATTCAAGGTGAGGCCACACCAGTGTAGAGTAGAGCAGGACAATCCTGTCCCTTGCCCAGCTGGTGATGCTGTCCCTGATGGCCCGCAGGGCAGGGTTGGCCCTCCTGGCTGCCAGGCTGCTGCTGACTCACATTCAGCTTGCCATCAACCAGAACTCCCAGTTCCCTTTCCTCAGTTCTGCTCTCCAGCCTCTTGTTCCCCAGTCTGTCTGTTCTTTCAGGGTTGCCCCATCCTGGGTGCAGAATCCATCGCTTTTCCTTGTTATGGTGAGTGGTTATCTGAGCCTGAATTAGTGTCAGACTGAGAAATTTTCATTCATCAGCAGTCCACAAATGACAGAGAATTAGTTTTTGTAGGAAAGAGATACTTAAGATGGAATTCTTAAGTTATTAGAAGAGAAAGAACATATTTTAGAATGTTGTGGTTTAGGAGCAGTAATCATCAATAAACTACTGAAAAAATGAATCCTGTCCTTGAACTAGGACACAGTAATTTTCAAAATAACCAAGAAACCTTAGCTGACACAAAAGAGAATGCTGCCTTTTTTCCAGCATCTCTCACATTTCTGCAACAGACTTGAGTGCACCAGAAGTCTGTTGGTGGAGAATACTGCATCTTTTTGTTAATCCAGTAGAGAACTCCCAAACTCCTCCTCCTGCTATAAAAATACCCATTTAGATTTGCCTTAGCAGCATAAATAGTTCTTTATATTACAGAATAAGTAGATTGTGCTGAATAAAACACGTTTGTGCAATGCAGTACTCTGTGTGGTAAGAGAAGAGGCCTTCATTTGGAGTTGAACTGTTTTCTCCAGTTTTACTGAAAAATGCTACCATTGCAAAGTTTTGTCTAGAGGAAAACATAGTTGCTGTTCTTATTTAGCAAACTCCGCTTCTAGTGATTACTAAAAAAAATGCTTGAAGAGCTAGATGGTTTACAGTTCCTAGCAAAACTGTATGTAGTTTCATGTCTAGACTAAGGAAATCTGAAGGGAAACTGCTATGAAAATCCTTTTGTGTCATAACTGAGGCTGGCATCATGAGGAAGCATAGGAAGATTTTACGTGGTAATTTGAAATTTCTGAGTAACTGAACCTGCAGATTTTTTATTCCCTCTGGAAGCCAACTCAAATGCATTGATGACACTAAAGACTGATCTTGAAAATTTTGGGTTTGTTAGGTGGATTTTTTTCCTCTCTACTGTAGCATTTTTATTTTAAATTGTATTGAAAACATCCTAAAGTTTAGGAACTAAACTTAAGGAACTATTTGAATTATCCTGGCCATGAGAAGTATTAAATATCTTTAATCCCTTATAGACTGTAGCAAGTCTGTTTCTGTCTGCAGAGGATCAAGCAGGTTAAAATGTCCTTTGTACTGAACCAGGATTCTTAATTGAAAGGGGGAAGGGGATGATATTTTTCCTGTGGCTTTGTTTACAAATACAAAAGAGATTACTGAGTATTTTGCTGGCAATATTTTAACTTATTTTTGAAAACACCACATTTTAGTCATTTTATTCTTTGGAATTTACATATTTGGGAATAAAAGTAGAAAAGTCTTTAATTGGAGTTCCCTTTGAAATCACCTAAATCTTCTGTCCATTAGGCAGTTTTTAAGAAAGAAAACAGTTGTACTGTTATTCTTCAAATCCAATTTGAAAAGCCTTGAGGTTTACTCCTTTGGTGGATATTACATAACTGATAAATGTAAAGTAGATATTTCTTCAGAGGTAACAGAAATCATCCCAGTCTTGTTGTCACCATGAGCAGAGGGGGGAAGAAGTGGTTCACTGATGCCTTTTCTACTTATTTATTGTATTTTGTATGGTTATGCATTAGGGCAGAATGATCTCATTTTAAATCATAATCATATTGAACTAGGCAAATGAGAGTAATGAAAGTGAAATTGTTGGCACTGCTGGCTGTTTAAATTTAGGGCAAGTTTTGAAGTGTTGTGTAAAGTGTTGAAGAAATTCCCATCTTTTATGCACTTAATCCCTCTTTTTAGGCATGCAGTACATGAAAGAAAAGCATGTTTAATTTGGTTAAACAAACTAATTTTTACAATTTTTGGGTTTTAATATTCAGCAGTGACTCTAAATGCGAAGCGAACAGTGAATTGCTATCAGGATTACCATTGAATGACCAAAAAGTAAATCTCTTCAGTGGAAGTACAGAGATGAAATCCTGGACAAATGGTATTGTACGCTGTGTTGATGAACCCTTTGGGTTTTTGGGGGTTTTTTTTCTTTATTTGCCTATAAAATCTTAAGGGCTGTCTTTAGTTCCCAAAGATGTTGGCTGGAATTCTGATTTGCATATACGAAAGCAATACTGCAAGCTCTCATATGGTGGGTTAGTGAGAGGTTTGGGGTTGGGTTTTAGCAGCATTCTATTTATTTTGTAGGGTCAAATAGTGATAATTCTATCTGATACTTATGCCTCTCAGATACTTTAATGGTACAGCAGTGCCTGCATTCTTAGTAGTCTAACACACTGTGTTTGTTACTAGCAAGTAACTTGTTTTCCTTTATTTGTGGTCAGAGAATGTGACTGCAGAGAATGGGACTGGTCAATGTAAATAAAACTTGCTAGAGTGGTTTGCCCACCTTGCTGAAGGTCACAGCTTTGTTGAGTATGCCAATTCAAATGTTTTTGAGGCATTCACTAGACTGGATCAAATAATTACATAGATTTAATAAGTACCACTTCATGTTGACCCAGTATATTTCACACCTGGGACAGATACTGCTTCAGTGTCTGTGCCAGCAGAGAAGTCATAATGGAACTGCAGTCACTGCACTTAACAAATCTGACATTTAGCCTTGCATAAGTGCATGGTTTATTTGGTGTACAAGATAGAGAAAAAAACAAATCGATTACTTGTGGATAGATAATGCATTCTGTTTCTTTGCAACAGGTGCTTTGGAAATCAATGTTTTTAGAATTATTGATTAATGTGGATGTTTATAAAAATGGATTTCTTGAATTAAGATCAGTGACAGGGGTTCTTGTTTAGTTTCAAATTATACTGTCGGTCTGAGCTTGTAGAACAATTTTATCATCATGTCATTTAACAGTATTTTCAGGTAGTGCAAGAAACGCATGCTATAAAAAGCAATTTTGAATATGTCTTCAGACTCCAGTTGTTTGAACCTGTTCATGTCTTTGGCCTTCAAGGCATATACACCTTCTGAAGAGTTCTGTCTTCCTTCTTAAAGTCACTTGAAAGTTGCCAAAGCAAGAGTTTCTGTGCTAAGACAGAGCAAAACATCCTTTTATTCCCAGAACTGTGCAGGCAGGATTGACTGTTTCACTTTAGTGCCTGCTTCCCTACAAGTCTGACCTACAGTCAGCAAGGGAGAGTACAAGATCTCAAAAGGACCTGGTCAAAAATTCTGTGCTTGGGAATTGGAATTTATCAAGTGGCCCACCATCACTTCACAAGTTTTTGTCGTGTGACAATACATAACATTAAATGCTCATTGTTCTACATTATGCTCTTACTTCTTATCCAGTGATAACCCTATCTGTTAGGAAGGCATAGAGATTAAGAACCATGTACATAGTGCCAGTATCTGGTAGAACATTCTTCATTGAATGCTCTTTAAGAACTGTAGTTTGCCAGAAAGGCCAAAGCACCCTGTCTTTTGAACACTCAGTTCTTTGAAGGGGCCAGATGGGAATCCTAGAATGCAAGGCATTCAAAAGCTCTCATTTGTCTTTAGATATGGAGTTGAAAATTTGAACTTTTATCTTCCAATGACATTATTCATTTTTCAAAGAAAGAAAACTGTAATTCAATAATAATTAAAGTTCTAAAACCAAGTTTCATGGTTAAGAAACCAGTAACTTACACTGGACTTAGACTTGCTACTTGCACTGCTTAAAACATAAAAGTATGAAAGGTTTTCTATGAGTTCTGAAAAAATAGCTTAAATTTAGGGCTAGTGATGTTGGGAATGCAAAGATTACTGATAAAATGGGTAGGTTTTGAAATTAAGACTTCTGGATATTTTTATTCTTATCTCTGTAAGTTAGAGCAGGAGCCTTGGATAAAGTAGTGAAGTTTTTAATTTGAATGTGCTTACTCTTGAAGTTTGTGTAAAGTCTCACTTTTAGGATAATTAAGAAAACTGTAATTTAAATTACTGGCTTTAGACTGCATTAATCAAATTTTCATTAATCATTGCTGTGACTTGAAGGAACTATAAATATAAAGGAAAATAAGATAAATGAGAGTGGTTTCAGTATGATTCGTTTTTATTATGTGATTTGCTGCCTTCATCCTAATTTTTAGGTTACAAATCTTCAGGAAGAAGTACTTTACTGCCAGTGAGGAGTTGTGGAGATTTTGAGCCATGGAAGATGGAGAGAAATGCAATTGTGAGTTCTGATCCTGTGGCACTATATTTCTTATGGTTGTTCAGCCAGTTCCCTATGTATCAAGTCAGATGCTGTGAATCTGTATATGTTTATGTTTTTACACCTTTAGGGGTGTTATCAGTGAGTAAGTATAATTTCTGAGAACAAAATCAGTGATGAAGGGACTGCTATTCACAGTGAATTTCTCTTGATTTCTGTTTTCAGTTTAAGCAAAATCAAATAATGGTTTTTGCTTTATTGCTGCTTATAGAACTGAAAAACAGACAAGGTTTCACATGTATAGGACAGCCTGCTTTGCCCATGATGCTGAGTACTGAAAAAGGGTTAAGGAAATAGATGCCCCAGAATTCTCAGATGGTTATGCAGAGCCATGCAGGAATTTGTCACCTTTCTCCCTCCTCTCTGCTCTTTGTCCATCTCATTTGGAACTTTTTGCGTTATCCCTGTTTGTGATCTTCAAGACAGACTTTTGTTGTATTTAGATGCTACCGTGACAAGACAGGGGATTGATCTTTGTGTCCTTTGAAATGCTGCAGGTATAGTGTAGAGATGATGGTTGTTTCAGAGGCTTAATTATAGATCACATTTTCTGCTTTTCTTTATAGTTTGTAGATATTTTGAAATCCTAAAAAAACCAAAGACCACCATATTTTCTTTCAAGTAATATTATTTGGCTTTTTCTGCTTGTTGTAATTTTCTTTTATTCCAGGCTTGTCATTCAGTCCAGGAGATCCTTGATGCACTTAACTTGCCCCGTAAATACTGCAGAAACTATTTTATGACTTCTCGTGGGTGTGAAAGAACAAAATGTTGGTTCTACCATGTTCCAGGACATGGGGATGAAAAGGTAAAAAGATTCATTGAAGTGAGTAAAAGATTGTAAATATGGACACTTCTTAGAACCAAAACATCATCTCCTTTGTTCATTTTTATATGGGAAGTGAGTAATCAGAGATTGATGGATGAAAAAATTGTTCAGAAATTCTTCCTCTCAAGGTCTTCTAATTTTTTTTTTTAAATGGTATAATTTTTGACTAGTAGATACTTTAGGACAGCACGCATCAACAATTAGACTGTACAAATAGAGAGTAGTAGAATGGGCAGATTCTGAGACATTTCTGTCCTGAGGATCAGAGACTTCAAGCTACACTTTGCAAAGACTTTGTATGTGTTGTTAAAGTCAAAAGCCATCTATGGTATACTACTTTCTGAATGTTCTGTGCAACAGTGGGCATGTTTGTTTTAAGATGCTGTAATCTCCTTAAATAGAGCAGCAACTCTCATCCTATTTGCAAGCAAGAATAGTTTTCCAATATGGGCAAAGTAAATGTGTTTTCAAATCATTTAACAGAGACATTATGAGTTTAATGCTTCCAAGAACTGTGCAAGGCAAGCTAACTGTACTGACAAGTAATAAGATTTTTAAAGTAAGTTTTGTAAGTTAACTAGAAGTGAACAAAAACATTAAAGCAAGTAACCAGTAAAAAATGCCTAAACTTGTCCTCATCAGATCTTAAGACTTATTTCTTATCAACCATCTTACCTACTGGTATGAGAGCAATTTTACCACTGATGTCAGTAAGTAAAAAATTGCAGAATCAAAATGTAAAAAGTAACTTGCAATTAACCTGTTAGACATAATTGCTAAAAAAAATTAACATCTAAAGGAGCTTGTCCGTCTTACCGATATCTTAAATATACTGCATCTGAATTCTTAAAATACATCAGTGTAATTTGGTTTTATTTTTCTTAAATGTTTTCTCTTTTCCTTTATATATATATATATATATATATATATATATATAAATATAAAACTGCCTTATATTTTTATTAATGATTTCAAAACCCTTTAAAAATTTATATTGTTTATGATATCTTAAACTGCTCTCAAATCTTAGTACTTTTTTTCTATGGAAGATATTTCCTTTTTTGTTAAGTGTGATATATCTTTAGCAGGCTGTAATGAATATTTGTAACTATTTTCAGCTAGTTTATCTGAATTATTGTGGTTTGCAGTGCTTCATTATATTACAGGCACATTAAATAAATATTTGCCTAAAACTCTTAAAAATTCATTCAATTTGATTTTACTTGTGCAGCATTCTAGCACACTTTTAACTGTTCTACCCACCAAACCTAGACAAACATTCTTGGTAGCCTGAAAATATATCTGAGTTTTGTTTGTTTGTGTATGAATTTGTTTTTAGACCTGTACATTTGAAAATGATAATAGGCCAAGCACCTCATGGTGGCACCAAAGTACATAAATGAAAAACAGGTAAAGAAGCAGTAAAGGTGTCTAATCTTATAGAGGAGGAATAAATCTCTTCAGGAGAAGAACTGTTGCGCAGAGTGATAGTCCATCTGCTTAGAACTGTGTTCTCAGTGATAAGTTACCAGAGTTTTTGAAGAGAAATACCTTTCTCCATAATGGTATTTTTTCTTTCTCAAAAAGAACTGGTCGATGCTTTAAGGCATTCCTTCCTAGTATGTAGCACTTTACAGCTGTAGTTGATCACACAATACAGCACTGCTTGAATTCATAAAAACATCATACATTTTGAATCAGCATACTCTTGAGCCCAGCAAGTTGCACAAGTTACCAGTTTTTAGGGTTTTTTTAAAAAAGATGCCTTTCATTTTCAAACAGTGAAATCTGTGTTGCATTAGGTAAACAAGATACAATACTTGCAGAAGTATATAAAGGGAGGGGGGTTCTTAACTATATGTATCAGTGATGGAGAAGAGGGTAAAGGAGGTGGTGCTGGACTCTTCTCTGTGGTCCTCAGTGAAAGGGGGGGGACAGTGAGCTTAATGCAGTAAATTGTTTTGCTCAAATGGCACTTCAGAGTGTAGCACAGGCAATCATTTAACGGTTAAATGATTGGTTTCAAAATGTGTTGTTGTGCAAGCTGTATTTCTCTTTGTGATTTTATCTTAGCTTACTCATTAAGTTTTTTGATTCCTATCCATTAAAGAAATTTTTACTTTCTGTGACTTCATACTCTCCTTTTCCTTGATCCTATGAACCTCTTAACAGGAAACAAAGAAGGATATAAAATAGGAAGATTTCTGCCTTTGTTAGTGTTGTTTTACAACTTCAGAGCCTTGGATGTATGCTTCTGATGTAGTGGATTATGATTTTGTGTTTTTAATGTAGCTTCCTAAAGAAATGATATACTGCACTGTCTTTTTTGTTACTGTCTCTGACCATCACTGAATGACCGTTGAACTTTTTGGTCAGTTTCAGCCACATTGAATAGGGATTGTGGATCTCAGAGCTTTCACAGTGGACTTCCTGTAAGAAGGATACTGGTTTTGATCTTGCTGAGATAAAGGCTGCAGTAAGGGGGTTTCTCCCTTACTAAACAACAGAGTGGACACTGACTGGGGGGTGCTGAAGTATTTAGTGAATTCCTGTGCTTGTCCTTCTGAATAAGCACCTCTGTTGTAGTAGGACCATGTTTTTTACTGAGGAGTTGGTTGGTTGTATAAGATACAGAGGCATTTATGTTTTTTATTAAAATGTATTGAGTCATGGAATCAGCTGATAGACGACAGAATAGTGTGATTTATAATGCCTTTTGAAAATAGGAATAATCTCTTTCATGTACCTTCATTCAAAATCTATTACAACTAACTCAAAATTTAAAGAGTCTCACATTTTTACATAGTGTGTGGGTGCAGTTACACCTTTCAAAATTGGAACAACTAAATCAACTGAAGCCTTCTAGAAGGTGTAAATGAATAGCACATTTAGTTTCTTTTATTAATGTAATATAGCATGTCCCGTGATTGAATACTACTAAAAGTGGTGGTTCAAGCAATTTCAGTAATACTTGGAACAGTAAGAGCTCCAGATGCACTCTTGGCTTTTTTGGGAGTCAGTCCAAAGAAAGGAAAAACAGATTCCAAAAGAAAGCAAACTAATCTCCATACTGTAAGCATCTGCTAAAGTTCATTCTGGGAATGCCCTCAGCCCCTGGGATTATAGATTTGGGTTGAGTTAATCTGTTCCCAAGTGGCACTTCACATATTTTAATGATCAAAAATTTGATACGGTCTTCTGAAAGGTGTATCTTGCAGTATAGCTCAACATTGTGATACTGCTTCCAAATAAAAACTCTAAGCTTCATTTATACTTAGATGTACAATTATTGTATTCTTTGACTTGATGATCTAAACAGGTTAATAGTTTTAAAATAAGAAAGATGTCTTGGCCATAAACCAGTATCTTCTGCTTTGATGATAATTCATTTGCTGTTTAATGAGCTTCAGAGCGAATCCTGTGTCATTTTGAAGTTGCATGTGAAAATAAACCTGATTCAGTTCTGTAGTACTATGACTACTAATTTAGGGCATTTTCTCTCTCTTGATACTTAATTATTTCACAAAATAGTATTAAATATGACCAATTTATATTGTTTGCAGAAAGACTGTTATGTTCCAGAAGTGACAGGGAATTTCTAAAAGGGCGTGGGGGTATTCCCTAACTTGGAATTCTAAGATCTAATATCAGTAGTCTTTATTTCTTCATCTGCAGAGATGGAGCAAAATGTTTAAGTATCACAAAGATGACAGCTTAAGATGTTAAGGCAAGAATGTTCCAATTGTTCCAGCTAAATAATATTAAAATATATAGGTGTGGATTTCTTTTTTTTTTTTTTTAGCCAATTCAGTCTGTGGTGAAATGGGTCATTAAATCAAGTTAGTTCTCAGTTTTTTAATCTATGTCTTTATGAATGATTCTTTTGGGCAGTTGATGTTACCAGCTTAATTTTTGGGTGATTTTTTTGGCTTAGTTGATACATTCATAGAATTTTTGCTTACCACATTTCACTATCACATTTTTGCTTGTCTTTCTTTCTTTAGTCTGCCAAATTTATACTAATTCTGAAGTAACTGCATTTTCTAATCATCTTTTTTTTGTTTGTTTATTTGTTTGTTTGCTATGAGTATATGCACACACATGCTAGCACTTGTGGTCTCAGCAGCTTCTTTCCCAGACATTTTATCTGCATTGTTTTTTCTGTTTGATGGGATTTGTTAAAAGGAGGCCTTTTGACAGTCTTTGCCTACAGATTCCATTACCTTCTTATATCATTTGTCAGTATGTATGGCTTACATGTAAAGCAGGAAGCAATGTAAAGCTCATTATATAATAGAACTCGTGTACGAGTAGTTCTTTTGTTTGGCATAAACTGAAGTTGCATTTTACTGTAATTTTTTCTTTTTTTACAGATTTGCATGGCAATTCTTAGGACATACATCAGTATCAAAGAATCAGGCCTCCTAAAACGTGCAGGTATGGTATAGCAGTAGCTATTACTTAGCTTATTTGAAGCAAATTAAATAGGCTGTTGAGAGACAAATCGTTGCCAGTTCAGCAGTGAATAAAAAGTTCTTACTTCAAATGAAAGAATACATTCAATTTGCATACACACTTACCACCGGAGGTTCTTAGAAATCCTGTTTCTGCTTAAAATGAACTTAACCTGACTGCAACTAGATTTGGGAGTAGAAATATGTAAATAAGGCAGGGAAGAGGTTTAACAGAACACAAATGGTGCTTTTGAACACCCTGGCAAAACATCAGAAACCCAAAAACTTGGGAATGGAAGCTCTTGAAATTAAGTGTTGCTGCTGCACACACCCCCAACAGATTTAGTTTGGTCCTTACACCATATATGCAAACGTTTACACGTTTTAGGGACTGTAGTTCATTCAGATCCATCTGAGCTTTTGAGTTCAGTCAAAAAGAGCTTTTGTTTTGTTTTTACTCTGGACAGTGATTCCTTTTGTTCTGGTTCTGAGCAGTCTTTAAGTTTTTGAAAGCTTGTTAGAGTGTTGCAGAATAAGAGTGGGGAATTCAGTTGCACATGTACTGCCATGTTCCCATGCTGAACATGTGAGTGTTTTAATGTGGGTAACCCTGGATACCAGCAGGCCACTGTGTGTGTCCAGCAAGGAAGGGTGGCACTGGAACAGGTTGTAAGACCAGCTGTGTTGTAACACAGCACTTCACTTCCTAGAGCTTCCTCTGGAAAGGCCTTACTACCTTGATGCATGTACCAAATCTAACCTGGGTCTGTGCATTTTTCTTGTGCTGCACCAAATCAGCTAAACTTTTCTGGGAACCTACAGGGCTTACAGTGCTCAGCTCAATGATACAGCATTATTTCAGAATAATCTGTCTGGTTCTGGTAAGGTTAATGCTGTATTCATACTGGACACTTTCACCCCTATTTCTCCATATCCCTGTCCCATAATATCTTGGACAATTAAGCATTATTGCACTGTGTCTAAAATGTAAATAAATAACTTGTTTAAATAGCTAGCATTAGTTAACCCCAAAGTGAAATTCAATTTAATTGATTTTTCAGTCCAGATATTTGTGCAGTATTACAAAGAAGTTACTCCTGGTGTGGATTTTGCTTCTGAAGTGCTCAATGATCTTCTTGTTTCATTGCTCAGCAACTGTATGTTGCAGGAAGTATTTCAGATATTGAATGTAATTGCACAAATCAAGACACTGGTAGGTGACTTCGTAATATTTTTTAAATCTTAGTTTCATAATTTTAGTTTTTTGAGTACTATGCCATTTATAGAAAGAGGTCTGCTTTTAGTCTGGTACTCAGATCTTGGGTGAGGGGAGTAATTCAGAATACCCTCTTTTGAAATCTCTAAGCTCTCTAGTTAAATGGAGTTGCAAAACTGATGATGCTTTTTCTGTCTATATTAGCCAGCTGTAGATGTTCTTCTGAAAGTTTTTGAGCATGTGGCTTCTTTGAATATCAGAAATGCTGTGCCTACATTAATTAGTACCTTCTGTAAGGTAGGAGTTTCATTTGTATTACTGCTGCTTTTTGGAATTTATGAAATATGTTGCCTATTTTAAAACTTGAATATATCAATTTAAAAAACAGTACTGAAATAATATTTAGTGCTATTGTGAGTAGCTGTAGTATCAGTTTTCATTTATTCCTTCATTTCTGAGATTCACTGCAATGTGTTTTTTCCCAATGCTGTTTGCCACTTACCTCTGAAGATGCATTAAGTCATTGCAACTTCTTATATTCTTACTTTTCTTACCTTATGTGATATTACAGCTCATTGATGCTGGTATCTTCCTCGAGTTAGAACATTTTGACTACATTATTAAGTTACTTCACCAATTGCAAGTTTCCACATGGGAAATGAGTACTGTGTTGAACATAAAATCCAGGTAAGTCTTTAAGGAGCTATTTTCTAATTACAGCAGCCTAGTTCTTCCTTCAGCATCTATTTTTATAAATTTATGTGGAATCTTTAAAAGATCTGTTGATAAAAATACTATCATATCATGTGTAATGGTATTTTAAAGTGCTACTAAAGTGCTAGTGTATTTTAAGGTCAATCTGCTGTGTTTCAAAGATCAAGCACTGTTAAATCAAAACTTAGATTCTGATTTCATATCAATCATCATTATACAGTCTGCTGCCAGCTGTGATAGAGGTTTATATAGCTAGTCAAATTAGAAACATCATGTTTTAATATAACATTTAGGCCCACTTAAACAGTATTTCTGCAAAAAACAACCCTTCTAGGATTAGTTATAATCTGAAGTAGTTTTCTAGTTTCCTTTACAGTGTGACTACATAAACATTTGTGCCAACACTACTAGGGAGGAGGGTCATTTTTTTGAGTACTGCTGGGGTATGCTGGGCCAAATGTCAAATCTCTTCAAAAATTGCTGATACTTCCCCATCTCTTGAACAAGGTTGTAATCCTTTTTCATTTTTGTATCATCTACATCATATGCACACACACGTTGAGAAGCTAAATTTGTGGTTCATAAACATACTTTTGATTCTTAGTGGAAACCAAATATGCAGCATCTGTGAAAGTAGCTCTGCTCAATTACTTGTTTACTACATGCCCTAACTTCCCTTGGCAAGATTGTAAATGAGCGTTTTCAGTGTAATATGAAGCAAATAGGATCAGAAATCACATCAGTTTAATGTTCATTTGTGATAATTTGTTGTTCACCTTCTGCTAGTTCAATTAGGTGTGTTAAAATTTAAGTATCCTTTTTTTTTCATATGGAAGATTTAAGGAAAGATATTTTGAAAAGACATGGATTTTTGACTTCAGCTTGGCTGTGGCTGAAATTCAGGTACAGTATGTTCATTCTTCATTACTTCTTTTAAACCTACATGAAATAGCAATTTCTAGACTTTTTTTTACATTAGTGGGCTTTATTATTAAGTATAGTGAGCTTATGCAAAGCCATGTTTGGAAATGCTTAACATGCAGGAGAAAACTGTCTTTGGCCTTTTTGTAGTGTCAGTATTTTAATTTGCATGCTTGGAGTTTTTATCTTTGTTTTGCATCAAATTGAAAGATTTTGTAACTTTAAGCAGTTATTTCCTCTGCTTTACATTTGTTGTGTTTTTAACTGGTAGCTCCTCACCTAAACTGTATTTAAGACGTTACTTAGCAAATAGAATTCATATCTAGTATACAAACACACATTTGTAAAAGGCTGCAATGGACAACATTAAACAGTATTTTAAAGAATAAGAAAATACTGTAAAGCATTCTTCATTTGGACACTTGTGTCTTTCTTATTCAGGGTCAGATTACTCATTATCTGCAATTATAATATAGTTTACATATTATCACACATCCTGTGTAGATTCAGAGATTGAAATATAAAAAGGCAAAAAACTACTGAGTTTTTTGCTCCTTTAACACCAAAGTCATCAAGTGATCTGGCAAGCAGAAGACTAATTCATATAGAAAATAACCATAAATTCAGTGTGCATCATGGGGAAAAAAATACTGAATTAATGCCAGTTTCTAAATAGGATGAATAAGTTATGAGCTTCCTCAACTGGGGTCATGACATGAAAAAAGGCATTTAATTTCTTGAGGGATAGAAGTTATTAGCAATCCATGCAAGTTTGGCAACATGTAACTGCCATATGAACATGAAGATTTTTGGCAGTAGCATTTCATCTCCATTTTTTTCTCCTTTAAGTCTATCCCAGGTACATATCTCAAATTTATATTACCTCTTTGGTTTTCTGGAAGCAGGTTTGCTTATATTTATTCTTTTCCTTCTTTACAGCATTGCAAGGTAAAAAGGGATTGGATCAAGCTGGGAGCTTTGTATCTTAATGCAAGAACTGGATGTGAACATTTTGATGATCTTCAGAAATTGTTTTTATCTATTGCTGAAATTCTAAACAAAGCTTCTGAGACTGACAAACCAGGAGTCCCTTTTTGCAGTTTTGTTGATGCAGGTAAATAAAATTAGGATGCAAGAAGTGCTTTTTGAAGTGTTTTTAAAAGAGATAAAAAATTAATGCATATAGTTTTCTGATTATTAGTTAATTTTATGTTACGATGTTCTGATTTTTTTGAGGTGCAAATACAGTCAACTGTAATGTTCAGTAGAAGCTATTTTCCAGTAAAACTAAAATGCTTACACTTAAGGAAGATTCTGAAGGAGAAACAGTAGTTTTGTGAAATCAAAAAGAGAGCCCAGAATTAATTATCTTTTAATAAAAATGGCCTATGCTCAGGACAACAGCAAATATATTTGAGTATTTTCATGTGAAGTGTCACACTGTTAATAGCATAAATAAGCTTCAGTGCTGTAAAAATACATATATAGTTGTGTATTTTAAAATATATTGAATAAATTGCATCATGTATATATATATTTTTTTTAGTAGGTAGGATTTTTAGAATAATTTTATTCTCTAAAGAACCAGGAGTTTCTGCAAGGACTAGGTGCTCAAGAACCCAATGTTTTTAATAGTTCTGGCAGGCTTTCTTGCCTCTTTCCTCCCTATGCCCCTTCATTTGCATGTCTGCATCATTCTTCCTAATGAGTTTGCAGATTACTGGGGCTTGGTGAAGTGTCAGTGGGATATTAAATCATTTTGCAAAGGGTTACTTAGATATTTTTCAAACTGTATTATCTACTAAAACATAATGATTATTTATTCCAGATATGTAACATATCTTTTCTGACCCAGACTTTCATAGCATAAAAAAGCTATCAGAAGTTCCAGTTGTGACATAGGGTGAAAATTTTATTGGAGCTTGGAACTTAGTCTGTCTTTTCTAGAACGGTGGTCTCCCAACTGATAGGCACCTCCATCAGTAAAAAATTTTTGAGCAGTCACCCACAATTTATTTATTTATATATTATATACATATGCTACTACACCAATGTATTAAATTCACTATAAACCATACACAAAAACAGGAATTGCAAATATAAGAAAAGTATTAAATAAACACTACATTTTAAAGTATTTTACTTACTTTTATTTTCTAATAGTACAAAAAATATTTCCTTACCACAGCTGAATAGATTGTTGTGCTCACACCCTACTTTGAGACCACTGCTCTAAAATTTAACAGTACTTCCAAAGAGGTTGTAATTACTCAGTTCTGCAATTACCAGAATTTATTTGTGGTGCCAGAAAATGTGAAGCCTACTTTACAAATAATGATGTTACTAAATTAGGCCATTACATGTCCAAGCATTTTATGGATGACTTAGGAAGTTGCTACTTTCAATGGCAAATATTTCAGAAAATGTATTTAGTATTTTCACAATTATTGTATTTTTGAAACGTGTAATTTCTTCAAAACTGCATTTACATGTTAAATAAATAAATAAGCCTTTTTTTTTTTTCTTTCCAGTAATGAAAAATTCACACCATAATAAAGCAGACAGACTTTTCATTGGAAGGACTGGGATAAGCGTAATGTATTCATATCACAAAGTACTGCAGTGGCAAAAGGTATACAGAGCTACAGAAACCTGACTGGAAGAAAAAGAGAAAAATAATTAGTAATTTCTCTTCTGGATATTAAACTCTAGTTTCTCTAGTGGAATGATTGTGTGTGTTACCTGCCTCCCTGCTGTCTTGGTACTTCCTAAGTGTCCAGCTGAACCAGAGCATTTTATTGTGCCTTTCTGAGCAGTAGTCTTCTGTGGAGCTAATCATAAGTTGTTCTTGCAACCTAGAAACTGATTGCTCATGTTCATCTTGTGATTTTTCTGAGCTGAGGTTAAATCTGAACTAGGAGATAGGTCTTCCTGAGATTCTGGAGTGAGGTGCTGATGGGACTATTTCCCAAAAACATCACTTTCTTTCATCTGGCAATCATGCTGCATTCTGAGACCTCACAACTGAAATGATATTTAGAGAAGTTTGGGCGATTTTCTGCACTGGTGTTTCTGCATTTGACATCAAATGGAATGGATAAGGCCAGGAAGGCACAAAAGCAGCACAGCACAGCTGCACTTGATGAACTGCTTGTTCCCCAGGAGTACTGGAAGTACTTTTTTTCCACTAAATCTAAGTTTCTAAGTTCTGTGAATCTTGCAAAACTGAGACATCACAAAGAAATACCTTTACAGTCTTATCTTTACTGTCAAATATTACACAGGGACAGGATTAAGAGACTAGACTTTTGACTGGATGTTTTGCATTTCTTAGGCCTCAGGCAGTATTGGTCATATTTCACTGCAGCAAGATCATTTCAGTGTTAAATTTGGAAGAAAGGAACCAATTCATACAATACTTAATCTCTTCTAGAAAGCAACATGAAAAGTGATAGCATAAGAAGTAATACAGATCCCCAGTGATTTTAGATTGGGTTTTGGTCAGTGATGCCATTCTGAACTTTGGCCTGATCCTTTCAGCTGATAATTATGCTGTACTGGGATGTTCCTCATCCTGTACAAGATGATTTCTAGAATGCACTTCTATGAACGGAAACAAATGCTCCCATCCCCTTGTCTCTCAAGGTTTTGGGTTGGATTTTCTTGTGAGTTACCATCAAGGAACTCTTTCTGGTTCACATTAGGAATTAAATTGTCTTTTGTGTGATTGTCTCTAGGAGATGACCTTCAGGAATTCTGTTATGTAAAAAACCTGTGCACTGCTCAGTCTGTTTCCAGAGTCAAGCCAAGTCCCAGGAGATACTTGATGGAGGGGTGACCATGCTGCACCATGTCACTAATGGCCCTTGCACACATGGCCACCTGCGCTGGCCATTAGTCTAGAGGCAGGATACCTGTTCTGATGAACCATTGATTTTACAGCATCAGCTTCTTGAGTTGAATGGCCTTCAGCAGGTCCCTATCAAACTGCAGCACAGTGTGGTACTGTTTAAAAGTAAAGGGAAGGAGAGAGGGTCTTTGCACTAGCACTTGTGTAATATAGCACTAGAACTCTTCAGGCATTTTTGTTCCATAAAACTTAGCAATTAGAACAGTTAAGATGCACCTGACCACAGAAGAGAGAATCTAAATTCTTGGTATTGAGGAGTGGTAGTGCTCACATGCCCTCTGAAGAGTTTAGTTTGGCTTGGATTTTGGCTGTTGCCTTCAGCATATAATGTTTTTGTGCCTTCAGACATTTTAGCTGCTTTCCAGATCCATCTTAAGGAAGAGTCTTATCTTGGATTGCACAACCCCTGATATTTCAAGGAGATTCATCTTCATGTCCTAATTTCAGAGGTGCAAGGTGTGAAAAGCATGTGTTGCATTGTTCTTGTACAACAAGAGTTACTGAAAATAGATGCTTCTTACAATACTATGATTTATTTCATGTCTAGAGCAAAAGATCTTTGTTTCTTTTAGTGTTGTGTTAGGTCTCAAACCTACTTCTCTAGAGATTACTGACAAGATCCTCAAACAGCTTTGTAGACAACCTGTGTTGACCATATTAGAGTGTGAATGAGGCTCTGCACTGAATGAATTTTATCAAAATTGGCAGATTCCAAATTTATCTCTGCTTCTGGAGCTGTCATTCTTACCTCTCTCTACCAGTTTCACTCCATTATATATATATATCAGATAAATCCCTAATCCTGGGGTTATGGGCAAGTATCTACTTGTTCCATGTCTTTTTTGCCCAAAAGGTAGTTAATAAAGTAAGGTAGTAATGGATTTGCCCTTCCTGCTCTGTCCAGATTAATTCTGGCTTTAGGCTATGCCCTGTGCTCTTATATGAATATGTTGGACTGCCTGAAACTCTAAATGTGCTTTTCATATCATTTTTCTCAAGAACACCAAACCCCTTTATTGCAGAACTTTGGTAGCTCTTGGGGGTAAAATATGTATGCTGCTTGGTTCTGAAGAGAATTTTTTGTAAGAGGCAAGGAAAGTTCATAAAACAGATGTACTTCGAAAAAAACATGCAACAGGAATATGTCTTATATGGAAACGGGTCTTCAAGCAACACTAGACTGCTTTCTGGATATTTATTTGTAGAGAGTTCTGTAACATCAGTCTGCCTTTGGCATCTCTTTCATCCACTTCCTATTTCCATTTTTTCTTGAAAGACATCACTATGGTTTATTCTTAATAAGCTTTTTAATATTTCAGAGAACTGGTCAGACATTCTAGTCCAATTAAGGATCTCATTCCTCAACTGCATTTTAACTGAGGGGCCTTCCTTTCAGGATCACTTTCCTGCTGATAGCTGCATGCTTTCCATCTTCCTATAAAGACCACTTTGCAGTGGGCCCTCTTTTGCCAGAAGCATGGAATAGATGCAGATCCTCCTTAATTTTATCTTTCATATCTGGTTTGCACTTAGATTTCAAGTTTCACCTGAGTCTTTCTGGTATGTATTTTCTTCTTCAGCCACATACATCTACAGTTCTTTATACCTTAAATGTTGACTGCAGTTAATGTTAGTATTTTTTATGGGTTGTGTTGCAGATTAAAGATTGTAGATACCTGTAGGTTTTCAAAAGTGTCCAATTTTGGGCACATACCAAGTTCATAGTGTATATGTACATGTGTGGGGTTTTTTTAATTAGCATCTTACTGAGTAATTTTCTGCCAACTTCTGTGTTCTCCTGAAGCTGTCTTTCTCTCTGCCACCATGGCCCTTGTTCTGCCACCACCATGCACACTCACACACACCACAGTTTTTAGTAAGCCACTTCATCATTGATGCACCCACTAAGCAAGAGCTGAAACATGTCTGGTTTGGAGTTTTGTCTTTGTTGCTTGACTGGCAAGGTGTAGCCAGGTGGGACAAGTCCTGAATTCTGCCTGGCCATCCCTTGCTGGGAATATGATTTTGGTACCTCACCTTGACTCGATCATCGTCTTTTTAAGATTCAGATTGTACTTACCTTTGAGACTGCTATCTTTCTTTCACTTTTGACAGAAAGGGACAGTCAAAAAGTTGTTAAGATTAAGTTTCTGTAGAAAACTAGTCTAAATATCAGTCTGGAATCCGATGATAAAGTTGTTGGTTGTTACAGTATTGGCCAGATAGGCCCATCTTCTTCCAGTTTATTGTCCTGCTGCCTATAATCATCGGTGTTTCCTTTGACTTATGATGGAGTAATTATTTAAATTTAGCATTTACATCTCGGCTGCAAAATGAAAGCTCTCTGTATGATCTTTTAGAATTTTGTAAATTGTGTAGTGCTGAATGTAATCAAAACTAATTAATAAACCAGAGTAAGCACATACAAATTAATTATAAAGTATATTAAAAATACTGTATTGGACATTATATAATAGAAATAATGTTATGGCTAATAGTGTGTTGGGAACTCTTTGACAATAGGTCAGTAGAATTTTTTTGTCTACATAGTAAAAAAGACCCTAAACTTCTCATTTGAAATTTTACTACAATTCATCCCTGACTGAGTTTGGATACCTGTACATCTGTGTCACCAAATTAAATCTGTTCTGTTTTATATAAATATACTCTTGTGTTCACTGATACTATTGCTTTCTCTGACCTTCCCCCTTTCCCTCTCCCTCTTACACTAGGGAAGCAAGGTTTTGAATAAACTGCATGAGCTACAGATAAATTTTACACTCTTGAAAGGACTTATAGGTCCAGGGAGGTCAGCATCCAGATGTCAGATTGTTAATAAAGCCACAGAAATCTTTCTGCATTCTGGAAATTTGGATGGAGCAATTAGGGTATTGAGAGGTAAGCCTGTCTTAAAATTTTGACTTAAATTTGAACAGTTCATTTCTATGACAGATTTCAGATAAAAGTTACAAGCTGGTGTATGATACTAAATACAGTTAATAATACTGAGGCAATAAAGGAAAGGTGATCATCTTACAGGTTAATATTCTTGATATGTATAAGAAGTATTACAACTAATTTTTTCAGATATCAGCACCATTCTACCCAAAAATCTGCTGTAGTGAAGGAGGAGTGCACCTTGGAAAATTATGCTGTCCCATGTAGTTTTCCTTTGAACCAGGGGACACTCAGTATCAAATTTCTGGATTGGGTTGGTGCAATGTTCCTTCGCGACTCACAGTATCACCATTTAATATATTTGCTTTTGAACAATACCATATTTCTGCAATTAATACATATGGCTTTTTGGAACTCTGATCTGCTGAAAAGTAAAAAGAACAGAATGTATGCTGTAAAGTGAGGATGTAAATTTGCTGTTCAATTTTATAGCTGTACACAGATATATACTTATCTATATATGCCATTGACAGTCCATTTTACTGCAGTGATATTTTGCAGAAGGGGTGATTTATAAAGGTTCAGAGAATCAGTCTAAGGAGTGTTGGTCATGAGCAACAAATTATTAATAAGTCAAGCTGAACTTTCTGGGCAACTCTGTGTCACGGTACAGTTTACAGTACATTCTTAATGGCCCAAAGTCTCAACATCCAGAAGTTCTTAGAAATAACACTGCACTGTTGTTTGCCACAGAGTCCGAGTGGGTTACAGATGCACCATTGTGGCCCTGTGATAAAATGGACATCCTCAATCGACATAATCTGTTGTGTGCAATAGTGCACAAATACTTGAGGAAGAGTTCATACAGGCAAGCATTTGAAGTTCTGCAGAACTTACCAGGTTTGCAGAAACGTTCTGGTAAGTAAAGAAAAAGATACTGTGTAAAGAGAAGAAATTTAACAGATGATTCTGTGCTGTTCGTGTAGTGTTTTCTAGCTAAAATTTATTGAAGAAGGGTTTATACAAGCCTGTTACTGTTTTCCAAGGAGTATGGTGTCATTTAAGGATGTGCTCTGCAGTTGTTGCTGCACTTGTGCACACACTCTTGGATGTGCACACATACCTGTCTTCTTTTGCTCAGTTATTACACAGGGCAGCAGGAAAAACCCATTAACTTTTTAAGGGTCATACACGGTCTATACAGTGAGATGAAAAAGGGATATTTTAATTTAATGAGGTGGGGATTTTTTTCTTTAACTGAGGTAGCTAACCTCAGCATCTCTTATATCATGTTAAGAACCAAGTGCTCATTTAGGCTCTATTTATCTGACAAATTTTGGATGTGATACATAGTTACTTAGGCTCCACTGAGGAAACATCAGCTGATTCCTGTGTGTAGGTCTCACTGTGTACTGCCACCTTTAGGAATGTTAGGAGAGGTTGGATGGAAGACCATCTACTTAGAAAATACTGAAAGGATCTAGTTCTTTGAGTTATGTGGAGAATACAAGGCTGCTCAGTCCTGCCAAAAAGGAGACAGTTCAGAATAAGAGAAGCAGAAAACCAAGGGGTTTTTTATTGGTGGAAATCTTAAATCTGATGGATCAGGTGAAGATTGTATTTATAGGCTTGGGCAAGTAAATGTATTTTTAGCTAATTCTATTAGTTTTGGCAGCAAATTATTACTTGAACCTTAACACTTGTCCTTCACAATATGAATGAAGTACTGTATAAAAAGACTTCTGATGAATAAAGCATTCATGTTTCCCCAGCCTTGTTCCATCTTGCTGATAGGGACAAGAGTTCTGATTTAGGTACTTATTGAGAAACAATCCTTCAACTAGGTTTGCATTTGAATTAATTAAGTAGTTAATATTCCTAATTCAATTTCAGATTTTATAGATGCTTCTCAATACAGCCGCCTTTTTAACAAGCTGATAAATGCCTGTTTTGAGAACAAGAACCTTGGGGTCTCATCTTCTGCAGTAGACTTCATGCTTTCCAGGAAGATTGCTATTGATTTTGTTTTGCTTAGAGGATTAATCACGGCTTTGGGAAGAAGTTCTTTATGGTCCAAAGCCAGGACCTATTACAAAAGTAAGTTGCTTCTTAAGCAATATCCTCTCCTTACAATTTTAGATAATGTGCTCACAGCATTTCAGTATGAGTAAAAAGAAAAGTGGTATTTTCTGCGTTCATTTTCAGGAAATTATTTGTAACCAAAATATTTATTAGGAAATGGTGAGATGAAAATAAGAATCAGTGCATACTACCTGGCATGAAATAAATGCAATTGCAATAAAATTATTTTTTTACACTCAGTTTCAGAATTTCAACTATGTGAGCCCTGAAATGTTTGAAAAGTGCATCATCTTCACATTTTCATCTAGGCAAATTAGATTTCCTCATACTTCTCTCTAGAAGTGTACCAGCATCTCTGTGGTGGTATAATATTTAAGATTTGAGAAGTCTAGCTAAGTAGTTTTTCCTAACTATTGAGAAAATTCCTTTCAATTAAAAGCTAATAGTCTGTAATTGTTTTCAACTCCCCATTTCTGAGCTAAGATAATACTGGGGGTGCCATTCTGCATAGGGTCTCTCCATATTGTCACATTATTCACTGTTTGATTCTGTCTTAGGATTGTTGAGGTTAGCAGACTGCTTTAAGATTCCATGGTACCTAGGATGGATACTTGGTTTTGTTAACATTGAAATTACTGGTTTTCCTCATCTCTTTTTTTTTTTTTTTTTTTTTTTTCCCCTGAAATGCTGTGTATGTTGGGTTGCTGGCATCACTTGCCATAAGAGAGGGGAGCAAAGCGGGAGATGCTGTTCAAATGTTCTCTCACTTTGACCATGATTAACAGCATTTGTCCGACCTGCCTAAATTGTACTTGTGGTATGACACACTTGGCATCCCCAGACCTCTGATAGAACTTTTTAATCATAGCTGATAAAACTCATTGAAAAAAAAAAATCCAAACATTTTACAAACATGAATATTATGTGTGAATGCTGTGTTCTCAAATCAGGCTATTTCATAGGTGAAATAGTAAAATCCATTACAGTTTTGGGGTTGGGGTTTTTCCACATTTAGTCACACAGAAGAAAACAGATCTATGTTTAGTATTGGTAATCCTAATTCCTTATGTTTCTGCATTTACTCACAGATGCTTTATCACTGGGTTATTACCCAGAGCTGCAGGGAAATTTATGTCACAAACTTCTGAACATTCCCTCTTACCTGTCTGAAGTTGAGATGCTGTTGACCATTGAAATATTTCTTGTTTCAAACGCCAGTGATATTCAAAGTCCAAGGACTAGTCAGGTTCTTCAAATAATACTGAAAAGGTTTGTTGTCTGATACGTGCAGTTTTGATTGTATTTATTCATGTGATCATGTGAGTAATAGATCTTGTTTTCCTTATCCTTCCCTAAGAATACATCTCTTCATTTTGTTTCTTGGATAAGTGAGAAGATTTTTATCTCCTGTTTCCATGTGTATGCTACTGTACATCTGCTTATTTTCTTAAAGATTAAGTTCTGCTCTTGCAAAAAACATAGGCCTGTCACTTGGGCACAGCCTTGTTCCAAAAGTGATTACATGCCAAAACTGAGTAAACCTTATGGATGCAAGCATGTACATGAATTCTTGCGATATCCAGTTCATTAAATGGTTTGCATTCCTTTACTGAATTTTTCAGCCCAGAGACATTTTTTCATTAAATGTGGTATAAATATTGCAGAGCTACTTCGCACTGGCATTAAAGCCTATTACTTTTCATTACCATTAAATATTTTAAAAATACACCTTCATTAGCTTTTTAATTCTTCAGAACAATAATATAATCTGTCTAGAAATTAATATAATATTTATCAATGAAAAATACAACGCATTATTTTAATGTTTTTATATTTTTCCTGCCAGTATAAAGTGTTAGGCAAGTGACACTGAGCCTGTGTGATACCTAATATTTTATTTGTTAAAATTCCCTTACAGATCTGAAGATGCAGTTCAGAATAACAGTGCCTATCACAGGGCAGTGGAGAGGCTGATCCAGGCGGTTCAATTATCTGATCCAAAGCTTTTTCTTAAGCATATGACAATGAATGTTAATATGGAAGAAGTTTACAGCCTGGAGCATTCATCTGCTCTAAAATGGCTTCAGGAAAATATGGAATGGGCTGAGAAGGTCTGGCTGTTTCAATAATTACTAAACAGTTTTCACTATATTCAGACTGTGTCTTATTGATTTACAGCAAGGTTTCAAACTCAAGTTGTGGTTTTAAATACTGTATTGATGATAATGCAGATAGTAGCACAGAAAGAGTAGTTTTTTTCCCCAACTGTCACACTGAGTTATATAGATGTTTTGCAATGGCATCACCAGATAATGAGGAAGCTGCAGCCTCAGAACCATTCTCCATTCTTACAAAGAATTAGCACTTAACTTGTTTCTCCCAGCAGGTAATCATATAACTGTAGTATAAGCATATAGATGAAAGTGCATTGGTTGGGTGCATGTACTGTTCTTGAGTGAGACATTTTCCACATTTATTCATAGTCTTTAGAAGTAATACCTGGGGTTTTTTTGTCTGTTTCACAGTAACTTGTGAGGTCACTGTCCCAAATCTTTGCACCTTAGATCTTGATTTGTTTGCTCCAAAAGGCCAGTAAAAAACACTGAGAATAAAATAGCTGCAAAATCACTTGAGACATGCATGATTTAGGATATCTTTCTTCACGGAACGGAGAGCCTATGTGTTGCTCACAGCTGAAGGTTTAGTTGGTCATTTAATTAGATATCTATTTGATATAGATAACAGCTTTTGTATGGTTTCACATTTGTATATATGGATACTTCCACTGAAAGGGAAAACTTGCTTTCTCCCTTGATTGTGCTCTTAGATAGAGATGGTTTTGCCCATCTTTTAGGTTCTGCCAACTGCATGATGAGATGGAGACTTCTAGTAAGCTCATTCCACCATTCCTGGTTCTTCAGGATTTCTGCTTTTTTCCAACTGAAAATCCAGAATCACATTCAAAGCATGAGATGCTAAGTCACACTCTACAGCCTGAATAAGAAGAATCAAACATTTAATATCAGAATAATATCAGAAAACTTCTCATAAGACAAGCCTCTGTCAAAGGTGATACTTACTGAGCTCGCCTCTTTTGTAGTGTTGTTATTTAGATCTCCAGCACTAACCTTCTCAAACTTCTCAATAATACAGCTCTTTTGGTCCTGCTCTCCATCAATTTTAAAGCCTTTTATTCTGCACATTTAAATTTTTACCTATAGAAGTTCATGAGTTTTTAGGCTGTTCCATTAGAAGTGAGACTAGGATGGTGGCACAGGACCTCAGTGTTTGAAAAATGTCTCTCCTTGGGGTAGCATAAGTCTCTTCCCACTTCCTGCAGCATTATTGCAGGTGTCCTTTGCAGCTCTAAATCATGAAAGCTATCATGACCTTAGTACTGGATGGTTGGTGGAGGGTTTTGGTATCCAGGTATCCAGGGTTTTTCTCTTTGGGGAGGTTGCTGCTCTTGGGGTTTATGCTGTTAATCTGATGTCATGAATCTGATCATCAGTTGTTGGATTCCTGACCTCCTCAAGGCCACGTCCTGACCTTTTTCAATACCACATCTCATCCAGTCTGTTAGGGAGTTGCAAGTGGAAGAGAAAGGATTGAATAGGATGACTACCAAGATGATTACTTTTCTCCTGTGCCACCTGTACAGAGAAATGCTAGGATAGAGGCTCTTGCCTTTTCACAGGGTATCATTCTTCTGTAGGGATCATCTGCCTGCCTTGTAAAAAATGGTAGATCCAGTACCAGTGGTACCAGATGGCATTTCTGTAGCAGCCATCCACTTCACTCTTAGAATACAGTTGGCACTAATCCAAACAGAACGTTGGGTTCTGCCCCTGCACATTCATGAAGATGGTTTTGCCATTTGTAAGGGTATCCACCTGGTCAAATCCAAGTGGATTCTGCTGATTCTACTTCCCAGTAGCTGAAAGACTGGGTTAGAAGTAGTCAGGTTTTTAGAGGGCTCTAAACTGATGCTCTTGCAGCCACTCCAGCATTAGTGAAAAGAGCAAGGAAGGTTGGAAGGTTCCAACAAACTAAAACTGGTACTAAGAAAAGAAGTAATTTTTTCTAATTACTACTTGTAAGATCCTTTGTGGCTTAATCTCTCTTGGAATTGGGCAGAGGCTATCTGATCCTCAGCTAAATCCCACATTTCTGTGAGTGGTACCCGATGTGGCTAATAGTGTGTTTGACAGACACAGAAGGAACAACATTCTCTCTATAATCTGTATGGCTTCAAAACTTGGGATGTTCTAGAGAGAGCAGAATTTTTTCCTCGCTAAGCAACCTTGAATTTTCACTTAGATCATCCCCAGAACAAAACTCCAAATGTTGCTTTATTTTTCAGAAAGAGGTTAATCATTGACCTTCAAGCTTGACTTGGAACTGTGTAAAATTTTTGCAATGTTTTGGCTCCATGTCCTGAGTATCATCTTCAGCTGATAGGATGTAATCTCAGTCATGTTTTATATTAACAAGCAAAGCAAGCTCCTCACATCATTGCTCAGAAGTTTTGTTACAACTGAGGCTTCTGGTATTAGTGTCAATTTAGTGTTTCTCCCTGTATCACCATGATAAACCAGTAGGCAGTTGAAACAACTTTGCTGTTAAGTCCCTTATTTTACGTTTTTGTTCTGTCTGGGTCCAAGCGAAATACAATGCAAATCTTAGCATTTTGATGTATATCAGAAAGACAGAAAGGTTTCTTGAGTAACATTCTCTGTATTTTGGTTAGAGAAATTCCATGTGCCAAACAGGGCAAAACTGTTGGTTTTGTCCACTGTGGAATGGAAATGAGCCTGAAAAGACAGAAAAAAATATCCTGAAGAATGAAGTACAACAGAGGCAATGCAGTTTTGCAGAGCCAGTCACACACTAGACAATATCCATATTTTTGCTTTCTCTCAGTATAAGTTAAGCTGAAAGAACTTCTATGTTTGACATTGAACAACTTATTTGGTATAATTTTTCATGTAGGAAATAAAGTGTATGTTTACTTGTTTGCAGAGAGAGACAGGAAAATGTGCAAATAAAAACTTCCCTGTGCTGTGCTCAGTAGCTTGGAGTAGACAACACTGTGCTCCTTCAGTATGTTGTTAGATGCATGAGAAATTCCCTCTGTGAAAATCTTCCTTCAGTTGTCACTGATCACATGCTGTGCTCTTGGAAAGATTATTTTTGTTTGGTATGGACAGTTTCTTGTAACTAAAACAGAATAATATGGTTTGGAAGACTTACCACAATTTTATTTCAAAACATTGATTATTTTGAGAATTTCAAAATGTGGGACAGAGGTGAGAAGCTGGGAAAAGGACCTTGATAGTTTTATGGTGTTTTATAAAGAGCAATGGAGACAGAAGTTGGAGCATTTTGGAGTAGTTGTTAGGTTGTTAATAAACGTTTTTTAATATTTATATAAAGCATTGAAAATATCTGAGTCTGTATTGTTATTAAATTATTTCCTTTTATTCAGATTCCTGTAATGACAACTCTTACATATGCAACAAGATAGGCAAACAGGGAAGTAGATATGGAGTTTAACATCTTGTAACCAGTACAAGAGTCTAGAGAATGATATGCGGCATAAGGAGGTTAAGAAAGTGTGAAATCAGACTATACAGTTCTTCACCACACCAGAGCACACAATGTAGCAAATGCTCATGAATAAATTGGGTTGAAACTCCCAGCTGTGGAGATGGCCAGCTTCCAACTCTAACTGGAAGTGTAGGCTACAGCCAGGGTTACAGGCTGTGCTCAGTTCACTGAAGAATTCAGATGGATGTTAGTGAGAGCTTCACCTGAGGAGAAGTAGTAAAATTAAATGTCTCTGCTATAGTAGTAGAAGTTTAATTAGTAAGTCTGAATGTTGTACTCCTAAGCTTAGTAAAATTTAGCCATAGTAAAAGCAATGATTCGCATTCCTTGTCCTTTCACATTTTCCAGATGTGTCTTGCGTCTGTGGTTTTATTGAAGAGGGTTTTTTGCAAATTCAGCTCTATATTTTTCAGTCTTAATTCTTGCATAACTTTTTTTTGGTTTAAATTACTAGAATGATGTGTAGTGTCAGAATGATACTGACAGGATTGTCTCAGAGTTCTGGAACCATTGCATGTGATGGGATTGCAGAAACTGATGCTATCTTTTGACCTTCCACAGACCAAGGACCAAAACAGAAACAAATGAGTAAGGACAAAATAATTCCAATTGCCACTTGTAGCACTTAGAATTAAGTAGCAAGAATTTTTTAAATTCTCTGTTAGGACTCAAGACATCAAAACACAAAGTTTTTTTATCTGGTATAAAACAAGCTTTCCATAGTGGGACATGTCCTGGGTATGGATAGGGAATATTGTGACCAGATAAAGCCACAGTAATACTCCCATCAGCACAGTAAATGGTGATACTTAGCTAAAAAGCAGGAATTAATTCCTGCGCTGGGGCAGGATAGGAGTGCTCTGTTTGAAAATGTGTACGCTAAGCAGTGGAGCTGGTATCTGGCACTGGCAATTGCTGATGACCTCTCCCAATTCATTTTATTCCTCAACAAGTTAAAATAAATTTCAGGTGAAACAAACAACATACTTTTCTGTTGAATAAATTAAGTTTATTTTTCCATTTGCATAATTGTCCAGACAATTTGCTTACATAACTGATTGGCTTCTGTTGGGAAGCGAAAAACATGCTGCACGTTACGGAAATTATGAAAATCCCCCAAGGGCTGTGAGACTGTTAACTTGATTTAAAGCTTCACTGAACTACAGATAGTTCCTAAACCTTGACAGTTCTCTTTTTAACCTTTTCTGGCTGAAAATGCAATAAATTGTATGCAAATAACTCCAATCCCTAATCTCCCTTTGTTCTCGATCACCGACAGCAATAGATATTTTTGCTCCGAGGTTCCATGTCCCTGTATCAGCTGCATTTTGACCCCAAGGATCCTGGGAGAAAAACAGATGTGAGAATGTATTTGTACATCGAGCATTACTAACGTAAGACATCGTCTTAAGCTGTGCCAGGGGAGGTTTAGGTTGGACAATAGGAGGAGTTTCTTCCCAGGAAGGGTGATCAGACACTGGAGTGTCTAAGCCCGTGGAGGTGGTGGAGTCACCGTCCCTGGAGGTGTTCAAGGCTGAACCTGTCACTCAGTGCCATGGTCCAGTGACCGGGTGGTGCTCGGTCACAGGTTGGCCTCGGTGATCTCCGAGGTCTTTTCTAACCTGACTGTGTGTAACTGCAGGAAAGTAGCTCTTGCATTCCCCTCGGGACTGCAGAGTTCATGCCTGGTTTTTCGCCTACTTGGTGGGTTTTTTTCTGCAGAACAAAAGGCGACCTAAAGCGCACGCAACCATTTGGCTAAATTGCTCCCATCCCCTCAGCAAAAAGGCAGGCATTCCTTCCGTCGGGGTTTTCCCCTTCTGTATGCATGAGGAACCGCTGCAGGTGTAGCTGGACTGACGGGCGCAGCGCTCTCTGGAGGGGGAAGGGGCCGCTTCCCTCAGGCGCCCTTGAGGGGCGGGGCCTGCGGGGCGCGCGCCTGGCGCCGGGGGCGGGGCCGGGGCGGGGGGAGCCCCGCCCGCCCGAGCGGCCGCTCAGCGGAGGAGCCGCCAGGGGGCGGGAGCGCAGGCGCGCGCCGGCCCCGCCCCCGGCGGGAATCCCCCCCCGGGCCCGCCCCCTCCGGGGCCGTCGGCGGGGGCGATGGGGCCGAGCCCCGGCGGGCGCTGTCCGGCCGCGGCGGTAAGCGGGACCGGGCGGGGGCCCTCGGCGCGCCGCTCCGCGAGCGGGAGGGAGGGAAGGCAGCGCGGCCCACCGCCCACCTGCGCGGGGGGTCTGCCCGGACGGCGGCCGGAGGACCGGTGCGAGGCCGAGCCCGGGCGGTGTGGGGGGGGTCGGGCCGCGTCGCTCGGTGCCCGCCGGACGGGTGGGGGCGGCGGGCTGCCCGCGCGCTGGCACGCGCGTGGCGGTACGTGCGCGCGGGCACGCGCGGCCCCGGGTCTCGGCCCGGCTCGGCTCGGCTCGGCTCGGCTCGGCTCGGCTCGGCTCGGCTCGGCTCGGCTCGGTTCGGCTCGGTTCGGTTCGGTTCGGCTCGGCTCGGCTCGGCTCGGCTCGGCTCTGCCCGCCCGGCCCGGCCCGGCATCGGCGGCTCCTCATCCCGCGCCTTGCTCCTGACGAGGGTGCGAAAGGCCCGTGAGCCTGATCGCGGTCAGCTCTGCCGCCCTCTGGGAAGACCTTGCCTTCAGTGGATCTGAAGGCGAATTCTACCAGGGCTCTCTGTTCGGTAGCTAAAGTAGTTAGTGGTCGGACCGCTGCCGCTCATTTCCTTTCAAGCAGCGAGCGAGTCACGTTCGCCCGAGCTTGTTTTCTGAGCGCTGTCATCTTGTTGATTCTCAGCTGTTTTCTCCGTGCTGCCTCGAGTGTAGATAAACACCTGGAGCAGACAGGAGCGGGGGGCGACGTCGTGGTGCCACAGGCTTCTGCGACATAATTCATGTTTTGTTTTGTTTCAGCGGGTTTGTGTTTGAGGTAGGGTGCAGGTGAAACTTAGACCCAGGAGGTTTTGTTTTTCAGCTAAGCAGTGTACCAATTTCCAAGCAGTTAATAGAGCATCTAAAGTAAGAAACAATGATGCTTTTGTCTGGTTATATAAAGCGTCACCACGGATTAAGTGAGATTGTTGAGTTTTTTTCCATTCTCTACTGAATGCCTGAAGCTAAAATTACAGCGAGGGAAAACTGTTTTATGACCAGAGGGTTTGTTAATGTGTTTAACTTAATTTATGATTAGGATTGTTGTTACAAACAGTGCGAATGACATGGTTACTGTTTTGCCCACCTATCTGAAAATCAGAAGACAAAAATTATCAAGTGTTTTGGGGTTATTTTAGCTCAGTATGTTTTTTTTCCTCATACTATCTGCCTCTCGTAAAAATTTAAGTTCTTGATTAAGTACATTTGTATTAGTTCTATGCACTTCTGAAACTTTAGGTGTTTTGCAGACTAGGCATAGGAAGTGTCACACTGTATCGGAACACGGATGATGTTTCTCTGGTAGCTGTTCATCTCGGGTTCTTTAAAACAGCATATGTAACAGGCATGTTACTTTGATGACTGCAACGTGTATTTAAAAAAAACGCTTTAAAACATTGCCAATAGGGAGCTTACCTCATAATCCCTAATAATTAGGTGTGTACAGGCGTGCCAAGTGGTTTGTCTCCAGTTGGCAAACTCTAACCTACAGTTGCCTAGTGCAGAAGTAGTTACTGGTAAGAATTGCTAATTCATTCTTATGAATGTCAGCAAACCTTTGATAAAGATTCCCAGGCATCATTGTATGACAGTGATTCTCCCTCTGGTTTTATATTACCCTCCCATAAATTAGTTGTACATGTGTTTTAAAGTATTAATATTTGAGTGTAGGAATTAGTAAAAGTTTATATGGAATTCCTTGTGTTAGTGCTTAAAGAAAGCTTCTATTTATTTGCTTTTTGAATTCTTTGGAGCTCTTCCCTAACTGGAGTACCTTTAAATGTTCATTCTCATATCAAGATACTGTAACAACTCTTAATATTGGCAAGATTCACTGTTAGTAGAGGAAACTGAGAGCATTGTTATACAATGCTTTAGGTTTTGTGTGGGGTTGCTCAATGTTATATTACTATTGTGACTTTAAAAGTTATCACCCAAGGTTTAGGAAATGCACTGGTAAGTAACAGAGGAAAATAGCCATGTCCATTTCTAAAAGTTGGTTTTTTTTTCCTTTTTTTAAAGTGAGTTAGTGGATGGCTGAAATTTGGCTCAACCATTAAGTTGCTGAAATGTTTTGCTCCTTGAGAACCGTGAGAAGGTATGGCATGTTAATGACCTAATTTAGCTTTAGCATATGTTTCAGTGTTTGCTTATGACTTGCCTATTTGTGAAACTGGTTTAGTATTTTTGTTTCATGCTTATTTCTGTGACATTCTCATCTTTACAGCTTGAAGCTTTCAGCAGAGCATCCACAGTTGAAAACCCTCCAAAACCAAATGCCTTTCCTCAAGCGAGATGTTAAAAAGGCTCTCAAGAAAACAAGGGTTTTAAAATTACTTAATTATGAGAAATATGAATCTGATATCCAATATATTGAGTTATTGCATTATTGAGTTCTTAAAGCTTAGTGCTGCAAAATGTGTGAATATGTGTGTAACTATGAACTTAATTTAACAGAGCTTTTCAGTGCCAAAGCTATACGCCAAAAAGTTGAACTTCGGAGAGATGTGAAGAAAAAGGAAGTTGAAGGGACTTATTAACCAATAAATTAAATCAGTCTTGGAGTATGATTGCATAATGTGTTCTAGTAGAGATTGTGTTTCATGTCTTTCATGGAGACGCTGTCCTCAAGGTGGTTGTGACCTTGATTTTAATACGAAGCCTGTCTCAGCTCTTCAGATCTAAATGAAGCTCTTGGAACAGTCTTTGCTCCTTGTGAGTGAAGCCACAAACATCTTTCTTGCGTTTTCTCCCTCTAAATCCATTTTAATTCACTTACTTTGTCACTTCAGTTGAAAGATGCCTCAGAGTTCTGTCTTTCACCTTCAATGAGTGAATTCTTCCTTCTGTCACACAGACTAATTTTGGCCTTTGAGCATTTCTCTTTTAAGCAAATTCAAAATAGACTTTTGGCTGGAATCCTAAGCCTTCCTTCTAGCATGACAATGTTGTTTAGATACAAAACAAGGGAACTAAAGTCAGCCATACTTGGCCATTTTTCATGTAAAATAACAGATGGAATTTTATGGTTAATAAACTCAGAAGTATGATTAATGGTTTCCAGGTATGTTGAACTTTTTTTCTGAACTACTGGAGACATGACGCAGTGTAGCTTGAGAGTGGATGTGGGAAATAGTGTACAAATAGGTGAACAGAGAACTGAGCTCCCCTTCCTTCTAGCAGCTTGGTCTAGGAGGATGTGAATTTCTTGCATGGCAGTCACCTGCAATCAGAAGAAGGTAACTAGTTAGTTTACTTTTTTCCTTTGCTGGAAATACTTTTTTTCCCTTTACTGTTTTTTGTCTGCTTGCTACCCAAAAAAGGAGAAAAATTTGCTATTTTTTTTCTCAGCAAGACAATTATTTTGTACTTTCAGATCCAAAATGATAAAGCATATGACCAATTGGACTTTTTTCCAGAGTGCTTTGCTTCCTGTCTTGCCTAGCTACTAGAGGTCTTTTTCCTGCATCACTGGGCAACTGTGGCATGATTTTGTCATTAAAAGCTTTCACTCTCCCTAATAGCATTATACTGCTTCACCATCTCCTGCTGTTTTGAGTAGGATCATGGGATGTGGTGATGACTAGTCTTAAGAGTCTCTGAGATGCAGCCAACAAGATGAAGTGTTTACCACTAATATATTTTAGTGCCTTTTTTATTTTTTAATCTTACATTTCATCTACATGCATGAAAATTGTTTTTAAGTCATAGCGGATTTGGAATTCCATCATGGGAGTTTTGTCCCACTTTTCTACAATAACTTCTGTTTTCAGCAAGCTGACTTGTAAGATTTGCTAATTAAATATTTGCCCACCTCTTAGGCAGAAAAAAAATTTGTCTTCACTGCTTTCATGTTTCTAATTGAAGAGCTGGGAAGGTTGACAGAAAAAAGGTAAAGTAAGGGTCACTGCTTCTGCTTGACAGCCCAAATGTTGTCATTTATCATTTTCCAAAATAAAACATTCTCCTTATTGTCTGAGCACAAATTTGGGGGTTTTTGGATTTTTTAAAATTAATGATAGCAGTTGAGAAAGTCTCCCATTTCTGAGTCCAGGACGATTATTTGGTCTAGGATGCTGGACAAATAGCTCTCTGTAAAACAGTCCTGCTAACTACAATTAATAAAGTTATTAGTTTTATGTGAGTTGGAAGCAATTTTGTCTCTAATCTGCTGTATATTTTCCTATTTGGGGGTGGAATGATACTGCGAGGAGTGAAACTGCATTGTACTGCTTAACAGAGCAGAGTCTCTGCCCTTCTGATTTGCAAACTAAAATGAATTGTAAATCACCAAAATTGGCCTGTTGAATTTGTTAGCTTATGAAATCAGCTGAAGGTAAAACCTATTATTCTATATCTCCCAATTCACATTTTCTTGCTGCTTTTATATATACATTCTTGCTTCTTAGTTTGCTAAACCTGAATTCTGCCTTTGAGCTATGGCAGGATATTTTGGTGGTTTTTAATGCAGGATTTGTTTTTTCTTTCCATTTCAGTCTTCTGTTACAGAAATATGCTTGTTACAGAGCTGTTGTTTAATTTCTACATAATTGCAGGCATTCAATCATTTGAACTTTCTGAACTTCCTAGAACTTCTTCAACTTAACTTTTCCTTCTGATCTTAGGTAAAACAATCTTCTTCTCTTAACCTTAAATTCTTTTAGTCCTGGTTTATTGTAATTCAATGAAGATAAAAGGGCAAAAAGTATTGTCTTTTTACTTGATGTTTTCTGTAAAAGAGTATGTTCAGGAAAGTCAATTTTGTTTTTTTAATGGACACAAGTGTGGAACTCTGAAACTAATGCAGAATTTTTTTTCACTGAATCCTGATTGGTATTCCTGGGTAAAATTTAATATTCTTTTGGCACTGCTTGAAAAATACTGGGTTTGGCTTTTTAACTTGGAGGTTCGAAGGTATATAAGGGTTAGCTTTTAAGAGCAGCTTTAGCAATGTCTACAAAAAATGCCACTAAAGCCACTATTTGCAAATTGAACTACTTGACTGGGGATTTTTTGAGGTGTGTTTTAGAAAGTAGAGAGAAATTCCTGTTCTTATTTACATGTCTTGTTCAACCACTAGCATCCACCATTCCTCAAACCTGTTGGATTGGCACTCTGAAAACACAACTTTGTTCATCCCAAAGGGAAAGATCCAGAATTTTGACTCCTAATTTAAATTCTCCAGTTTTAAATTATTATACTTGAACTGTGACTGTTTGCTCCATTCTGTCACATTTTAATGTAATTATATCAGTTTGTCACTTGATTGGTAGCATCATGCATAAATACTTTACTGCTTTGTTAGGTTATGTCTGGACAAGATACTGCTGCAGTGGGTTCTTCAGTCAAGAACTTTGTCAGGTGCTGATGCCATCAATGCTCTCAGACCTTTCTATTTTGCTGTACATCCAGATTTCTTTGGCCAGCATCCCAAAGAGAGGGTAAAACTACTTTAGTATGCTTTCTTTGTAGATTTCATATATCAAAGATGGAAACTTTCTACTTTTCCTACTGTCAGAGAGACAAAAGTAATGTTAGAATTAATTATGGTTGGTACCAGAGAACAAAAATATGCACTTCCTTAATTTTTAACAAGGATAGGTCCTGTAAAAGTCCCTGATTTGTTAATCATATTTTCTAATTGTTATAAAGAAAATACTGAATTCTTCCAGGCTAATTTATAATACATTTTACTTTATCCTTTTGAAATGCTGTGCATTATATTTGAATCAATTAATTTCTTTAAGCCTGAAAACCATTGGGTTTTGGAATGTACACAAATGTACAAGTATGTACACCATACAAATTTTTTCATGCAAGGTAATTATAAATGCTGAGAATATGAAGAATATTACTGCTTGTTAAAAGCAACTAATATTTTGTGAAACCTAATTCTGCATGTAAGATTAAAAAGGTTTAGACAAAAAATGGTCAAATTCATAATCTGTAATTTTTGTTTGTTTTTGTTTTAAAACAGGAAGTAAATGAAAACTCTCTGAAGAGGCTAAATGGTTACTTGGAGAACCTACAGAAACCAGGATTTCGTTCCTTTAAGCCAACTCAGCTTACTTTTTATGTAAGAGAAAGAGAACCAAATTCTTCTAATGTTCAGGAATCCTTCAGTGCTTCAGGTGCTTTTATATTGGGTAGAATGTATCTTCCTATATTTTAATTCCTCCAGAGCATTGCTTAGCCTTGTGCAGTCATAACGACTTTTCTCTGAATTAAATCCTGTCAAAGTGTGAAAATGTATTAGATCAGGCAGGTGGGACCATACCAAGTAATTACACATCTGAAGCTTTAAAAAGCCTTGAAAGAATGAGACATGACAGCCCTCAGGTCAAGTTACAGTATAAGGAAGTAAAAAAAGGTGGATGTAAATGATAATATTTCTGCTTTTAATACCATTGCCATGTTTAACTGTAGGAACGGTTGGGTCCTTGTCCTCATTGCAGTTCATGTGTACTACACAATGTCAGGGCACTTGTAGAATCAGTAGGAACTTACTCTCTAAGCAGAGGCTGTATAAATCTGAAGTTTCAATTTAGTTCATTGTCTCTTATCTTTGAGACTTCAAAAAATACTGCCAAATTTGGGATGTTGGCTTTCGATTAACTTTATTCTACAAATTTGTCTCCAGCCAATATGCCTTACCTAGCAGAAGAGATTTACATTCTATATCCTGACAGTCAGAACACCTGAGCAAATTGTGAGGGATCCTCATGCTAGAAGATAAAATCATGCTGGTTTTCAAGAAAATGGTAGTGTTATGTCTGGTCTCCTTAACATTTGAGCTGGATGCTGTCCTCTGCTCTTGAGCCAAAGCTTACTTTCTAATTAGGGAAATTAGGTCCAGTAGCTAAGTGATGGGACATAGTTAAACTATGTGCATGGGAAATTTTGCAGTGAGTATTGAAATAACAGTATCATCATAATTTCCAACTAGCTGAGCCTTGTTTAGCTTCTTGTGTAAGAGGAAAGAAATGGAAATGCATTTTAAATAATTTTAATTAAATTATACTTGTTTTTTACAGGGTTTCGAGCAGTCAGTTTTACATTACATACTAGGGATCTCCTGAGCACAGTATTAGATATTCTCAACTCCTGCAGTTTATCTACAGAGCATGTTCAGAGTTTGAGTGTGAGCTCTCAGCCCCACAAGGAGGCAAAAAGCACAGTGAACAGACCTATCAAATGGGATAAGACTTATTATTCATTTACTGGATTCAAGGATCCTGAGGAAGAACTTGAGCAAGCCCAGAGAGTGGAAACAACGTTACTGTATGTAATGCTTTCTTTGAACTGAAATTTTGGAACCTAAACTGATCTTATTCTAATGCTTAGTTTTTAAAGGTAGACAACAAACATTCTGAACAATACAAAACTTTATTGTCCAACATGTAATTTTGCCATGCTTTTTATAATTAGAGTTCAAGTGAGCTCCTGGCGTAACTACAGTGCCAGCAAAGCTGAAGCATTCTTGTCTCTGCTCAGCAGTCATGTTTGGTCAGTCTAGTTTTGGTTGATCTAGTTTTTCAGATTTGTGGAGTATTGGTGGCAATTCAAAAGGAAACAAGGGCTCCACTTGCTCCAAATAGCTCCTTACCTCATACAGGACTTCAGTAACACAAACCTATGTGGCTGTTAACTTTATTGTTCCTATTTCATTATCACATTCTGTTGAGGGTGAGAGATAATACATAAAAACTAAGGTCAAAAGGTTTTAATATACGATATCTTACTTCTTCTTGCTTCTCATTTGTTGTTCAGCAGGAAAACCTTAATATTTAAGTCAATGTAATTATAAATGCTGAACTTGCATTACATGTAGCATGTTTTGTAGTAAAGTTGGTGGTTTAAAAAAATTTATATGTGCTCATTTCGGGACACATACACATTTTGGGGCCTTGAAAAACTTTTTGAAACAATGAGATTTAGGTGCCATTTGAAATGAATGCAGAACTGTGCTGGAGCAAAATATGCCCCTTGTCCTGCATACCACGTCACAAATAAAACTACTGTAAAACACACAATTATAAAACACTTAACTGAAATTTAACATGCTAGAGAATATTTTTACTTATTTTTACACATTTACAAGAAATGCCACAGACAGTTACGTATTAACAGTCTAGTTTTAATACACAGACAGCTGGCATCAGGCCTCCCTTTTTAATTGAGTTTGAATTTTTTTGCTTCAAATTCAAATGAGAATTGAGTTATTTGTTTGCAAAAGTGAGAGTATGAAAATTAGTTTATACTATGAACAAAGATTAAATCTCTTAAATAGTAACATTTTTCTAGAAATGAAAAATGAAAGTGTAGATGTCCTCAAAGAGTCATGTTTGTCTGGTTGTGATTATTGGCAAAAAAACTATAAAACTTTGACCTGTTTGATCTATGTTCATGTCAGCTCTGTAAAAGTTACCTAACTTAGCCCTTTAGTACCACCTCCCATATTTGGTAGTCTACTATTATCACTTTGTTTGGGGTTTTTTGTTAGGTTTTGGTTTGTTTGGGTTTTTTTTAACGGCACATATGTGGAAATTCCTTAAATAAAGTCACAGATTTCTGAAGATCTTCCCTGAACTCACACTGACTTGTTTTATGCCTTTTAGATACACATCTAAGTCTTACAGTTTTAACACTGTCAATGGTTTTGATTTTCATTTCTTAGTCCCCTCCAAAGACATTAAGTGACAGAGTTTCCTCTGTAGATACCTTCAGGTGAAGTGTTCAGCCATTCCATCTTCTATCCTGTTTTTAAAAAATCCCTTTACCTGATAATTTGACTTGAAACACTTAGATTAGCAGTAAGAATTGAGTTAACTGTACTGCTTACATAATAGATCATATAGCAGCATGCCTCTACTGTTGAGTATTTTTCCTCTTTCAGGTCCTGGCTAGATTATAATGAAGCAAGTGCAGTAAAAAAGCTGAAAAAGAGTTTGCCGCTTAGAAAAGAATTAGAACGTTTAAAAATTGAACTTTCTCATGAACTCCAGCTCTCAGATATCAGGTAATTAATTAGATCAGTTGAACTTGGATTAAGACAGTCAAAGCAAGGAAGTTTTGTCTAATACTATGCTGTGAACTTTAAAAGCTTATTTCAGCAAAACAGCTATATTTCATATATGAAGAAGTGTTACTAGAGTATTTTTCTAGAAGTATTCTGGGACAAAAGTTTCCTGCTACAATCTGCTCTGAGAGACCTCCTGTCTGTAACTGAAAATATGGGCTTCAGTTGAAGCATACACGGAAATAGAACTGGTGTGTATGTATTAGGTTGGGTGTTTTGCTGGTTAAAATTGCATTTCCTAGATTCAAGTTAATATCTACAAAAGTAACTAGACAGGCAGTGAAATGCAGCTTTGCAAATGCTGCATAATGGCATCCTGTGAATGCTTAATAGAAATGTTCTTTATTCTAGTGTTTAGTTTCTCACTCTCCAGAGGAGGAGATTTGTTTATTTGAAAGATCTGAGTGTAGTTGGAGGTCTTGTTTCTTCAGAATATTTTCCAGAAAATAGTCTGCAATTTTTTTAAATTTTTGTGCCTTTGCGTTGAGGATGTTGTGAAGTGAAATATTCAGGGTGGGAAAAGTGGCAGCGAAGGTATTCACAAATAGAAAAATAAACTTTGGGGGGATTATTTCAAGGGCTAGTCTGTTAGGTTCTATTTTTTTAACCAGGAAAGAGAGTTGGAGCTTCTAAAATCATGCTTTTGTCCTTTCACCCTGCAAAAGACCCTGGTTTCCTTTAAGCTGAAGCCAGGTTTTTTGAACACAATTTCTAATTCTCTGTAACTGTGCTGTGGTGGAGAGTTTTAACATGCTGAAACAGTCTTCAGTATTAAGTGCGTAGGTTTGGTTTTATTTATGGCTTGGTTTTCTTAAATAGTTTGTTCTTCCAAAATACATTAAAATTTTTGTGTCCCATGAAGAGTTATTAATCTTCCATGAGTTACATTGTTATAATTCTGAAAAGGATGTGAGTGTTGGAAATCTGACAAACCAGTATCTTAATAGGACACTATTACTTGTGATTCTGGACCTCATGCTAGTGTTCACAGAGATCTGAAAAATAAGTGGGTCACTGGCTTTATTCCATGTATAAGTTTAGGACAGATGAAGAAATGGCCACCTTTTTATTTCCCATCTGGTGCTGCTGAAAGCAAAATGATATTGCTAGGTAACAGTAAATAATTTGAGTTACTTATATTTGATTAAATTGCCTCACAAATGCTGTGGCATAGTGCCATTCTCTCCATCCCAAGGAGTGAGGTTTTGCCAGTTAGGTTTCCCTAAATGAGATGATGTGGGTGACCCTGGCCAGCAGCTGAGCACCCTCACAACCACTTGCTCATACACTGCCAGTGGAATGGGAGGAAAAGAGCAGGGAAAGCATAAGCATGAAATTTTTTTTGTTAAGGCAGAAGTTTAGTAGCTGAAGTAAAGCAAAACTGAGTTCAAGCAAAGCAAAAGGAGAAATTAATTCTCTGTTCCCTGTTGATGGACAGGTATTTAGCCACTTCTGTGCAGTTGGGCCTCAGCATGTGTAATGCTTGCTTGGGGAGACAAACACCATAACTATGAAGGTCCCCCTTGCTTCTCTTTTCCCAGCATTTATTGTTGAACATGACATGGTCTGGAATATTGCTTTGGTTAGTAGGAGTCACCCAGCCTGGCTGTGTCCCCTCCCAGCATCTTGTCCACCCTAGCCTACTTGTTGATTTGTGGGGGGCAGAGTGGGAGGAAAAATGACACCTAGACACTTTGCCAGTACTGCACAATAGCCAAAATACTCATGTGTTATGATCACTATTGATAAAATATAAAATATCGGTGTTATGAAGAAAATTTATTCAATTCCAGACAGATACAGTAAAATAAAGGAGTGGGAATTTTCCACTTGGAGACAGTTTTATATCAACTAAAAGTATTTTTCCAATACACTGGGACAACTTTGCAATTCAGATGCTTTTTGAAATTTGCTTAGCAATTGGTCTGATCGATCTGTGATGGAAGAGATGTCAAAATTGTGTATTACAGCCAGCAAGGTAACACCTGGCTCTTGAATGGTTTAACAAAAATTACTCCACTGTAAAATACAAATAATACATAGTGACTTTCGATTGGAATCATAGTAATATTTTGGGCTAGGAACAAAAAGAAAAACAAACAAACAAAAAAAATAAAGACAATGTCCTTACATATTGTATTTGCTCCTCTGGACAAACATTACACAGTGTCCAAACAAACTGCATGCTCCATGACAAAATCAAATACTGGATTGTCTGGTGCTGTTTTCTTACTAATCCCATCTTACTGGGGGAGAGATTTACAAGTTCTGTCTACCTGGTTTCATATTTATTTTTCCTGGTGTTGGTCTTCTTTGGGACTCACTTTAAGAAACAATGGAATTTTATTTATGCTTTTTGAGTTTAAATAGCATATGACATGGACAGCTTTTGAGTAGCTTTTGCTTTTATTACTGTTGGGGTGCTATTTTGCTTGTGTTATAAGTCTTTGAGCTGCATCTCAACTTGTGTGATTTTTTTTTTCCACAATATTGAGGATTAAATCTTTCAATTACATTTTTATTTAGGTGGCAGAGAAGCTGGGGCATTGCTCACCGCTGTAGCCAGCTACACAGTCTGGGTCGCTTGGTCCAACAGCGACCTGAAGTATTAGAGAATGTTAAAGGTATTTCTGTTGCTTGTTTCATGTATCCTAATATAGTATTGATTCAAAAATGAGCATGGGTCTTCTGTGACAAGGGAGCTCTAGTTCTTATTGCAAATTCTTTTGATAACTGCAGAAACAAACTTGTCAGGCTTACTGAAAAGCTGGTGAGAACTTACATTTAAAGCTACAAGGTATTTTTTTAAATGACCTTTCTTAGAGTTTATTCACTGTACTCAGCTTCTAGTTTACTTCTTAATAAATGCTAGTGGAATCTGTTGAAGGCACTAGACTTAATGTTAACAATAAAAGTAAAAAATCTGAACTGAAATTCTCAAAGGGTGGAGATAGCAATAGATTGTTGCCCATAATAGATCCAAGACAAAAATGTGAGTAGGTCTCTAACCCGACTAGAATACCTTTAAAATGCTACTGCTTTCTTTTCTCATGGGTGTTCCATAAAATAACTATACTAATGTCAGTATTTTCTCAGGAAAAACTAAAATATTCTGTAAACCTGACCTACCATTCTTCTCATACAGCTGTTTGACCTGTGGCAGTAGCCTCTAATTGTAATTCCACATTTTATACCTGTCTGCAGATATTCAGTTTTGAGTGGCTTTCATTTGAGGGTTCACCTAATCCTTTTCTAAAAGACAGAGCAGGAAGGACAATGAGTAGTAGTTTTAAATTGTATCAAATTTCAAATGAATTTCTTTTCCTGAGCATGCTAAAGATAGAAAGTATTAAAGAAGTCTGTCTTGTGAACCTGTCGTAGACTCCATCTTTGAAGATACTTAATAATGCACTGGATAAATACCTGTCAGTAATTATACAAGTACAGTTGATGTTGCCTTAGGGTACAAGGATGGACTAGATGCATTGAAGTCAGTGTTGCTCTTTCTTTGGGATTGTGGAAAACTGATTTTTGAGAGCAAGAGCTTCTATTTAAGTCTTGTCTTGTAGATTAATACATCACACTAAAGATTTTTGTGGAAGCTTATTTTGATGAATATTTGCCTGTGCTTTTACCCTAAAGAATTCTTGAGGATCTTTGTACTCAACTTAAAAAAACATACATTCAAAACTGATTCATCCCCCTAAAAATCCACCTAGAATTAGCCTTTTATGTTGTCTCTGTTTTAAAAAAGAATGAAAACGTAATATCCAAGTGTTTCTTACAGCTTGCATGTTGCTCAGAGTTCTGAAATAGAGTTGAATGGCCTTATTAATAGTTAATTCAGCAACTTTTAATTTATGCATGCTTCAAGCATATAGCATGTGTATCCACTTTATACATGATTTGTACATGATTTTTTCTTTGAGATTTTCTCATATTTTAAAAGCGGTCATAAGAAAGAAGTTCAAGTAAATAAAAATCTATCAAGTTCAAACAGAGAGAAGGCAAATGCTGGGTCAGGTTTGTATGTAAAAAATTCTTAAACTGGACTTTCCAAGAACCTTTCAAAATTTTGAGAATAGGAGAAGCAGCTGCTCATATGTGTTTGTGCTGCAGAAATGTGTTGCTTGTGACATGTTAGCAGCCTAGTTAAGTCTTCAGTAATTGTAGGAATGATTGCAGTAACCCAGATCAGTAAAGAGTTGTGTTCAACCTCTAGGACGCACGGTGGTATTTACAGACCGGTCAGGTATGAGTGCAGCAGGTCACATAATGCTGGGGACCATGGATGTTCACCATCACTGGACCAAAGTAAGATTTCAGATTAAATGCAATTGCCCTTTGCTATGACATCCTTTTTAAAACTATAAACAAAAATGTTAATAGGTGCAAATAACTACTGAGTGATTTAAAGCAAACACTTTAGCTAATGTGTTTAGCATAGTGGTGTACACTGCATTTGAAATTTAATCCTGTGTGTGCAGTTACTAGCAACAGTCTTTGCTAGATCTTTGCTTTCATTAGTAAGTCAGTACTACTTCTGATTAGATATAAAGAAAACTAATTTGTTATGCACTGTTCCAGTCCTGGCAGAATACTTGGTGATCCATAGAGAGCTCATTCCCATGAAGAGCTAATGGATTTTATTCCGATCTTTTGTAAATATGAGATTTAAAGGGAATTGTGAACTGATGATTTCAGTCAATGACTGCTAACCAACTCTGTCACTCCCTTTTGTTCTTTTAGGCAGCTAATGTTGCAGAATTTTATCTTTAGTGACTATGTCAATTCTGCTGCTGCTTGTGTAAAGTTCAGAGTTGATAAGCTTTCTGACATCCTAAATGATAGCATTGTATGCAAAGGACCAAAAACTAAATATGTAGCAGTATCAACATGTCACTTGAGGAATTTTTCTTTCATCTTGGTTACTGAAACATTACAGATAGTTCTATCAAAAAATATTTATTTGTAAAGGGGATTATTGGTGGAATTTAATAGTTGGAAATTTCACCCTGCTGGAATATCAGAATATTCTATTTCTGTATTCCAGTCAGTGAATAGTATGAAAAGTTAACACTCAATATTTTTTTGGTGGTGGTTTGAATTTTTGCCTTTATGTTTCACTTAGCGGAGGAACCAAACCATGGCTTGTTAGTGTGAACAATTTACTAAGAATTTAAACTATGAAACTAGAATTTAATAGAAAACTTCCTGAGATTTAAGCGTTGATAGTCATTGCAATGAAAATGTTCTGATCATACTAAAATAAATGCTGACTTCCTTGAAAAGATGAGTCTTTCTAACCTTTGCTACGGATTTTTCCAAAGGCATCATAAAGCCACTCAAAGTGCCATGCAAATGGAACAATGTGTGTAGTTAGTTATAGTGATGGTGTTTGCTTGGGAAGACAAAACAGTGGTATATATTTGAACCTGAAATCAAAGGCTTTTTATTTTGAAATGCACTGAAGATCATGTGAAATGTTACACAGAAAGTCAGCGAAGATCTTGATGAGGTTGGTGATTCAGTTTCTAGAGAGTATATTTGTCCAATTCTACATCATTTTAGAAAGTAGTCCTAAGTGCTATTACTTTTTTGTTGCTAATTGCTAGGAGACGGAAGCAGTAAAATACTGTCCAAGTCAGTCTGTAAAATGCTTGGTCAGAGCTACAATACTTAAAGGAGTTTCACTATTTTTCTCTGTAAGAAATGCAAATGCCAAACCAAATTTTTTTTTGTGCCAAAAGCTGTTCTGATTCTACTATCAGAACTATCTACTGTCTATTCTGCTGTTTTTCTGGGTTTCTAAAGAGATAGTTCTGAAATCACTGACTTGTTGCACCAGCAGCTTTTTTTGTATGAAAAACTACTTTAATATCAACAGAGTAGATGGTAGGTAGTGACTACTGTATGAAGAATAACTCTACCACTGTAAATGTGCTGATAAATATTTTATATAGGCATGAGGTTATGTATTTATCTTTTATCTGAGACTATTAATTTCTGAATATATAGAGAACATCCATCCATGGTTTCATGTCCTTTTGGTACCTTTATTTTATAAATACAGAAACTACTTAAAAGCTTCTTGGATTATATCTTGTCCCAAAATGTATATACTTGATATTTCTCACCTGTGGTATTCTTTGATTTTTATTTTTTTCCCCTTGGGTTCCGTGCTTGCATTCTTAAGTGTCTTTTTTTATAGTTTCTTGTTCTTTTTTAGTTTATTATAATTAACATTTAAGCTCTGTAACATAGAAAATGTTTGTTCATGTGTATGCATAGATTTTTGAGAGACTGCCAAATTATTATAAGCTTCAAAAAAGGCTGCTACTCTTGGAAGATCGGATAAGCCAACTCCTGGGAGGCATCCAAGTAATATATATTGAAGAGCTGCAACCTCTGTTGACTCTAGAAGAGTACTTTGAGCTTCTGAACTCTTTCTATAACAAACTACGTGACAGCCGACTACCTTTTCATCCTCGCAGTCTGAGAGGCTTGCAAATGATTCTGGAAAGGTAAGTATTGGCAGGGAAGGCTGATTTCTTCTTTTACTCTTTTTGTTAACTGCTCATTGCTCTCAGTAAGAAGAAACATGATATAATCTCAGATTTTCAGTATGTCAAAGTCTTTTTGTTTCTGAAGGTTTTAAGAGCATTTTTTGGGTTAAGAAGGAATCAGACTGAAGAAAATCCTGCTTAATTTCATTCAAGTTGGACTCAGAGTTCTGTCTATTTTAGAGTGTTCTGCAGGGTTAAATCAAAAGTTTTGTGCTGTCATGATGGTGTTTTTATTTTTTGAGAACTATTGCCAGTTGCTTTTGAAATTTAATTTTGAAAAAGCATAACCTACTATATTTCTCTGTTCTCATGAACCAAACCTGATAGCTTCACCAATTATTGTGATTATGATTAATTTATATTTTTTATCTTTAGATTTTTTTTCTGAAAGTAATTTATATAAATAATTGCATTAAAAATATACCTTGTTCTTTACTTCCATTGTTCATTAGTGACAGATATGCACCAAGCTTACATGAATTTGGACACTTTATGATCCCAACGGTCTGTGATCCAGCAGCTCTTCAATGGTTTATTTTTGCCAAAGCACAGGAAGCAAGAGAGAATTTGAAAAGAAAAGAGGAGTAAGTGTTCATGTGACTGTATACATTTAGCTCTTTAAAATCTTTGCATGTCCTGTTTTTTATTTGGAGAGGGAGCAGAATTTTAAGGAATGTATTCATAGCATTTGGTGGAAAAGCCCCTTTTGTTTCTAAAATTATACTTTACCCATCAGCTTTACTAAGTAAAGAATTACAGCATTAGCAAATGCCAAGTTATTAGAAAATACCCTCTTTCACCTTGTAGAGACAATTGTACATCATTCAGAAGTAAAATGTCTTTGCTTACAAGACAAAATTGCACAATTCTTTTTACAATCACGTCCCCAAAGAAGAGGTGGAAAACACCTTCTTAATGAATAAGAAATGCAGCAATTTTTAATAATGTTAATTAAAATACGACAAAAAAAGCAGTGAAATCTAAATTCAAAATAACTGAGACCAACTGGAGGATCATTATTTCTAGTTGTTGGCCAGTTAATTGAGAAAAATATTAATTAGTACCTAACAAGGTGAGGAAAAAAAAAATGGGAAAGAATGGTGAGAGAAATACCTTGTAGGTACTCTCTCTCACATATGTGAGACAAGAATGATAGGGAGTCACACTTAATATTAGGGCCATGCTTTGTAATATCCATCAGAACTGTGAATTTGTTTCTTGACCTTGTACCTGGTATGTGTCCTTGAGGATGAAGTAGAGGTACTGGGATTTTTTAATAAAATACTGTTACAAGTAAGTGGGTGGTACCTGTTATTTCAGAGGACATTATTGCAACTTTATTTTTCTGCTTTGGAAACCTTTTCTTGAGCCGTTGACCTATCACAGTGTCGTGAATCTCTACATGATGTATAGATCCAGATATGTTTCTGTGAAATTGTTTTAGGCATGAGTCTTGCTGAAGGCACTGTGGTTTTAGCTCTGTTAAGACCTCATTACTTGGAAAGATGCGTTTTGCAGGTGGACTTCAGTAAACATGATTTTTTGGGATTTTTCCACAACTCTAGTCCATCTTGGAAATTAGATTTTTGCCATATAAATTGTAATTACTGATTAGTTCTCTGTGTAACTATCCACATGTGACAGCTGGGAAAGTATTGTCTATAGATTTTGGGAGGGATGTTGTAGCAAATGTATGCATTTGCATCTGGGTAACTCACTCTCCAAAAAACCTCACACTACCACACTTCATAAAGACACTAATCCAGGAAAACCGTGCCCTCTGAGTACAAGCAGCTGTGTTGTAAGAATGTAAGAGCCAAGATGCATATCTTGTGTGCTGGATGATTGCTGGTTTGAATGAAATAGTAAAGAATAACTATACTGAGTCACAATGTCTGTCCCCATCGTACATTAGCTTACAGAGAGGCTTTATGGATGGAGCAAAAAATGTGGTGGGTTTTTACTCAATACTCCTTCCCAGTTTCTGTCTGACTGCACTTGAGAAAATACTTGAAGCTGGAAACATCTCATGTTAGTAGCATTCAATAGACTTTTTATTTCTCCCCCTCTTGTCTTAGTACTTTTTGGGCCAGTTTGCATTTTGTGGCTCCAAATAGTCAATGGCAGTAAATGGCATATTTGAATCATATAAGGCATTTGTATGTAAAAGAGGAAGGAGATGTTCTGTGATTTATAGACCCACAGCCTGATGATTTAATTTGTCATTCTTTTATTCTTGTGTGATAGAAGATATGAAATAGTCATTCTGTATCACCTCTGCTTTTTTTTTGCAGCTGTCTCATATTTACTCTTACTTGCCTTTTATCGAAGCTGGAAAAACTCCTTTTCCACTTAATGCTTCCTTGGACTCATTAATGTCCTTCTGATTTTCCTTAGCCTCATAGGGTGGTTAAAAAGGCCCTAAGATAAAGGAAAATACTTTGGCATGTACTGGCTGTACTTTGCATATAGACTTGAATGTTTTACATGCAGTAACAGCATAGAGTGGCTGTAATTCTGACCTGCATGCACAAGGAAATCCAAACACTGCTGCTCTACAAAGTGCTGTTGTCTGTGGTTAGTGTCAGTCTTCTAGTCATGCAGGATTCTCTTTCCCATGCTTCTTTAAAGTATCAGGTTTGTATGGTGATAAAGGTGTAAGCCTCCCTGTGGAAGTGACAGAAAGCAAACCTGCAGTTCTCCAGCTAATTGGGATTCCTTCAAGGGAGCCTAAGATTTCATAGAACTGGAAAGCTTGGTGCCTAGGTACTTGGGAATGCACTCAGGAAGGTGGCATAGAAGTGATCTGTAGAGAGGACAGGCTTGCTGTAAGGTTAACTCACTGGCTCGGCTTATGGCTGACTGCCAGAGTGGGCTGGGCTCTTGGGCAGTGATCTGAGTGCCTCAGCAGAGCTCAGTGCCATGCAAGTACACAGTGGTCCCATCCTGAGCTCTGGAGAGTTGTGACAAGGCCCCACAGTAGCATTTTGATGTCAGGCAAATGGCCTCAGTAGTGATGTCTGTGCTTAGCTTGGGCTGATTCTCAGCCCAGTGGTGCTGCTGCTTTGTAGCCCCAGCCTGTCCAGCTCAGGGTCTGTGCTGTAGGGCAGCAGTGGTGCTGTGTCTGCAGCCAGGCTGGCTTGGAAGTGAGCTGTGTTCGTGTGGCACAGTGCCTGAGCTAGTGGGACTGGCTGAACCTGAACTGTCTCTTCATCAGTTGATCAGTCACAGCTCCAGTGACTTAATTAAATCTACACATTAACTTTCTTTCTGAGTAGTTTGGGTTTGCCAGGTGGTATCTTATTTCTCTGAGGTGAAGGAAAGAAATCATCTACAAGCTTTGAATTCAAAATTCATAGAATCATTTAGGTTGGAAAAGACCTTTAAGATCATTCAGTCCTAACACATCAACCAAGTTTTGCAATTGGGAAGTTCCTAAAACACTTAATATGCATTAGTTTACTTTACTTGACAGTTGTTGGTTTTGATTACATAAGGAGTACTGGTTTAATTAAGACAGAGTAATTATGAACATGATTTTATGCTTAAAACCTTAACTTTCAATGTTATTTAAGTATTTTCATTCCTTATATTAAAAATGAAGCCTCGCAGAATTTTTATTATTGTGTTTTTCCCAGTTACTTAGTGAGCAAAAAGATGTCTTGGCACAGGCTTTGAAATGTGAGTCCTTGGGCGTGGGGTGCTCATAGTCATGGAAGAATGTTCACTCTGGCTTCTGAGATTAGACACGTGTCAACCTGCACAAAAATCTCAGCTCCATCATAGCTGTATATGAATTGGCACTGGTTTTTTTACAAGCATATAATCTACTTATTTCAGTATTTCTTGTTTTAATACATATTCAATATATATTGAAATGCTTATTTCAAAGTGGATGTTTTTAAGAGATGATGTTGTAACTTTGCCACTGTGTGTTGTCTCCATTTGCTAGGATGATGATTACAGAGAAGGAGCTAATCAATACTTCCACGGAAAGATTTTCTTTGGATCGGTTGTATAAGGAACCCAGTGTTTCCAGTGCACAGATGATAGATTGTTGTAAAAGGCTGCTGGAGGAATCGTTGCCCTACCTGCAAGGCATGCACCTTTGTGTTTCACATTTCTACTCTGTGCTGCAGGATGGAGACCTGTGTATACCTTGGAACTGGAAAAACTGAGGGATGTATCTGATAATCAGATTAATTGTTTTATTTTCTGTAAGAGGTTATAAATATGAATGTTTTTAAGAGTAAATTATTGAAATCTGTATTTTGATATCAGTATTCAGTTCACAAATTTTCTTCCAACTGCTGCTGAGGAAGGATTGCAGTCCTAGACAATTTGCACAATGCACAGTATTGATAGTCCTGAGAAAGACATCTGTACATTATCCATACTACTGTAGGAGTCCCAGTTTATGGTTACAGTTGTGAAACCCCATTTTTGTAGTGAATTCTGAAAATACATTAAATTGCAAGTCTGCAAAAATGTGCATGTGTGTTTTTAATGTACATGAATATTGCCAGATAGATCATCTCAAATAAAGAGTGTACTACTCCAGCCCGACATTACATGGTGTCTTAAGGGGTTCATTGAATGCATAAGTTAAGAACAGAAGTTATCTGGTAGCAGTGCTGGCATTTCGTATTGCTGCCTATCCCTAAATTAGAAAAAAACAAGGGAAAAAACATCGGAATATTTCTCCTTTGCAGAACTCAGCCGTATATTAACTTGGAGTCTACAGCAGAATTTTACATGCTGATCCAACACTGTTGCCTTAGAATTCCAAAATATGTCAGTTATACTGTCTGTGGTTACTTTAAAGCAGATGTCATTTTCTTTGTTTTCCAGCATTTGCTCCATAAATACCGACAATCCTCTTTACTTCCACTGTAACAGGTTGCAAATCTCATACACAACAGTTAAACCTTGAGTAGTTTAATGTGACATCTAAGGAAAGAAAGCACTGATTTGTGTGGGATTGTCTGCAAGAGTAAGTACTTCTCAGTAAGAACAAAAGGAGTTTGCAGTATGGCAAATGTGTGGATCCTTACTGGTACTTTATTCCTTGAAAAAAAATGAAACAAAGTGTGAAAGCACGTCAACACTTTTTCATTGTAATATATGCCAAGATACATATTTGAATTACTGCTTTGCAAAATATCATTTGAGAAAGACCAACTGCTTAACATTTCTGGATTTGAATTTACCATAACTGGCAAAAAGAAAAGGAATTTTTGAATGCTTCCCTGCCTTTTATTTTTGTTTGTAATGAATGGGGAAATTGGTGTGGTTCTCTGTTTTCTCTTGCTAGAAGGCTCAGTATCAAGTTGTTTATGAAGATGTCAAAGCAAAAAAAAACCCACTGTGTTCTCAAAAATATCTGTTCTAAAACATCAGGACAGAGGCTGTGACTGCCTCAGACCTTCAATCCAGGGGATTTACCGGCACTGCCTGGAGACGTTTTGAGGATCAGTTGACAGTTTCTTCTAAGTAGTTAACTTCCATGGCACATGCCCTGCCTCAGTCCATCTAGCACTGCTGATGTTCTGTGTCCTACCTGTGCTAAGCAAGTCAGTCCCATCAGCTGTAGCCCAGCAATATTCCCTTGTTCAGCTCTTGGAAAGTAGGGTGTTTTTGGGAATAAAAAGACTGTATTAGTGTTCTTGGGGTTTTTGTTGCTTGAGTTGAATGACCACTTATAGAGCTTGAGGGAAGAAGCAGCTGTCCAGTTTGACTGTAGAGTAGGTGATAAAAGGCTAAGGGAAGGTGAGTGGATGCAACAAGCCTGAGTTGATCCTGTGAGGGCTGATACTAGTGTCACTGGAAGTGACTGCACCTTCTCTTGCAGCACAGAGCAGACAGCTGGAAATGGCTGGAGAAGAAGACATAAAGAACCTTTATGAAATAGAGCATGGAATGTTTCTCAAGTAATGGACACCCTGATGTGGAATGGGGGTTGAAGAAGGCGAAGCTTGACAAGAGAGAATGGGACTGTATAGGAGCAGTGAAGCAGTTGCTGTAAAGCATTTCTGGTCTGGGATGCATCTGAAGATTCTCACTGTTCCTTCTAAGGGAAAATAGCCAAAATCCTGTGGCAGAATGTGTCAGTCCTTAAAGGGTAGCATGACAACTTTCCTGACCCAGGCTAGGGTCGTGGGTCAGTGCAATAAACCAGAGTTGCAGTGCTGCCACCCTCCCACCAGGGAGATGGTTGTTTTATATGCCATGGGGGTGTGCCTTCTCTCATCTGTTGTGTTATTGGTTTTTTTTCCTGAGTTCTGAAGGTAATGCATTATGAAATCTCTAAAGCTGCTCAAAAGTTTAGCAGTATAAAAATGAAGATTGAGTATAGGTCAGTAATTCAGCAGTGTAAGGTCTGGGTTTTAACTGGTTTTTTATAGTGCGCTTTCTGTAAGTTGGTTTTGCTACTGAATGATCAAATTGCTTTTACAGACATGTGGGCCTCTTTACATTCTTTAATGTACTTAGAAAAACAGTGGGGGAAAAGGTGCATTGCATGTTGTAGGTGCTTATTTGGTCAAGACTAAAAGTAACCTATGTTATCCATTTAGATAAATGTATATGGGTTAAATCTGTCAGAATTACATTTTGATTTCTAACATTTTATATATGGCAGGGGATATACAAGGGCTTAGAACTCTGAAAATCTTTGTCACTATCGCAGGATGGAAACAGGTGATGAATTAAAACTTCTGTGGTTTTAAATAGTGCAGAACACCTCAAATTCTGTTCAACAGGCAGTGTTGTCACCTCATTGTGGAAGTATTTTTGAATGAGTTCTGACATCTACTGTAGTTTTATCCAGTACAGCACTCCTACTTGCTCTGTGAGCAACAATTAAAAACGTTTGTTATGAAGTTTCAAGAAACATCCTCTTTTTAAAAAAATCCTAATATTAAATCAGGTGGAATTGATGTCTTGCTGTTTTAATCATTACTGTTTGGCTTAGATTTGAGTGTTTCTACTGTTCAGAAGTTTGCAGCATACATTTGAAAGGTAAGTAAGAAACCCTACCACTGATCAAAGAATTGAAATGTGTGTTGGTTATCCGTCATGAGTCAATAAACCGTGATACCCAGATCGTGTCATTCAGCCTCTGAGAGTGGTTTAGTATTTTAGTGCAGCTGCCAGAAGGAAATTCAATGCTAAAATAAAAGAGATGGGGGCTTGAGACAAAATTTATCACCTTAACAAGTTATTTTGATGCTGTTTAATATTGTGACCTTGAGATGCAGGCACTGACAAACAACATTTTCCATTTTGTCAGGTGTTGGTGTAACATTTTACAGTATCAGTTCCTTGTGAATTCCAGTGTTACAGAACTCCTGCCTGTGTTTTAACAGCTATGTGTGAAAATTGCATGAAATTACATGCAATAGTGCCCATTTTGTCATTGTTCTCACGGCTGTTAACAGCTGGGATGCAGTCCCCAGCACTAGTAGGCTTGCATTCATGTTTTGTAAGGCATTCAAAAGCTTGATAATGAATCTTGAGGAAGACAAAAAAAGGGAAAGTGTCTCAGAACATTAGAACTGATGTATCAAAGCATATCCAAAATTCATCAAAACTCTTCATGGAAAATGTAAATCTCATCTAGTTTGTGTACATGACAGCTTGAAAAAACTTTCTGAGGAAACTGAAATTTTTACACTTCGTAGTTTCCAGTTGACTTTCTGAAAATATATAGTATTTGTCTGAAAAGTGTTATCTCTGTGACTCCTTGGACAGATTAATGTACGATGTATGTCTAGTACATGTATACAAAGATGAGACTCTCCTAGTATTTCTTGATAAGCTTAATATTATGCAAATTTGTAATAGAGAAGGACAAGAGTATTTGTTGGGTATTTTTTATAAAAAGCCTAACCAAGAAAGAGAAAACATAGCTGTAAATGCAGTAAAAATGTTAATTTTATAAGTTGAGAGAGAGATCATCCTTTTCAGCTGCATATAAATGCTAGAGTAATTTGACTTCAAAATATAAGCTGAAAATCTGGGATCTCAATTCTGTGCATAGAAAAAATATCTAGATCTCTCCCTGGAAAGCCCTGTTAAAACTACAGTACATACTGGGAAATAATCTTGTTTTGCAGTTTGTCCTTTTCAGCTACGTATTCCTTATATGACTGCTTAAATGCTGAATAATTTAGTACTTCATTTTTGCTAAATCCTCAATGGGGCGCTGTGTCTAAATAGCCAGACTGATTGATTATGAGCTCAGTAATGTGTTTAAGACAAAAAACCTTTAGAAGATATTTAATAGAGCTGAAATTTAATATTTTCTAGCTGGCTTTTATATTCTGAAACTGTCTTTTCTGTGATCTTCTGTTTCCACAGCTTTTGGCTATTATGTGGCTCTGTATTTTAGTGACTGTAAATGATTTTTAACCCTTTTGCTTTTCCTAACGTATTTGCCAAAAGAGCACAGGTTTAAATGTCTATGCTGTGAACCATGCTATGGACTCCCCCAACATGCCTAAAATTGAGCTGCTTGTCCCCTTTGTAAGGGATTTTAACAAGGAATAAGATTTCCGAAAAGTGAGAGTGGCCCAAGTTTGTGCCAAATGTAACGGCTGCAATGGCAACATGAATGGTTCTTAACATCGAGATTAAATAAAAAGAGAGGGTTCATTTTCTTCTTATTTTGTACCATCCCTACCTGCCTACTCAGGACAACTCAAGGCAATTTACTGTAGATTAAGATACCAGTTTGAATTCCTTTTTGATTGTTTCTCTTTCATCATCTCCTTTGTAATTTGATTTTTTTTATGTTGCAGGGACATAGTTGAGTAGTCAGCTAATGCCTGTGGTAGCTCTGTGCACCCTCTCTCTGTAATGGGATATTCTGGGACCATTTAATAAAAGCAGCAATCGGATGGGAACCTGATGTCCTCCCTCAAGACTGCTCTGTGATCTGATGGCCACAGTTCAAGATCAAGGAGTTTCCTTGATAGTGCTTTGTCCAGCCCACACATTATTTTACCTATTGGTTTGTCGTGCTCCTGGAACTTCTCCTTCAGAGTTGCTTTTTTTTAATGGGATGTTTCAAGTTCATTGAGTCAGTGGGTTGTGGATGTAGACTGAGATTTTTGAATCCTGTGTTATCATCCAAGAGCACGGGTAGCTTTTATTTTCAGGTTGCATTGATTTCAGACAGTCCTTTGAGACACAGCTGCAACTTTTACAGCAGTGCTGGGGGAAAAAAAAAAAAAGTTTAATAAATGCAAATCCTTCCATTTCACGCAATTCAAAGTGTTATAAAGTACTTAACAAGGAGCACTAGATGTGGCTTTAATTTGATCTCTGTCACCATTTGGCAGCCAGGGCACTGCTGTACATGGACTATGTGATTTGGGCCTCACCCTGCTACCAGGATGCTGTGAAGGTGATGTCTCATAAAAGCCAAGCTACCAAGGGTGAGCTGATGTCTTCATCAGGACTGCCTGCACAGCCCCAGGGGAGGACATCTGATCACAGCAACCTCCAGGCAGAGTGGTCTGAGGAGCCCTGCTTGTCTACAAAAGATAAATAAGTAAGTAAAGTAAAAATAAAAATAATCACAGAAACAATAGTGAGGACAGCCTTGCTTAAATGACTACCTGAGTTTGCAGCAGTGTTGACAGAATTAACAGTTTATGGTGTTTTGAGTAAATTCTTTTATTCAATTTTGCATAATTCAAATAAGGGAAGATTCCTGGAGAACGATGTTGCTGTCTTCGAAATACACAATCCCTCCAGCCAGGTGATATTTAAACACAGGGCCACTAGTGTATGGCACAATCAGATGCACATTCCTCTCTGTTTAATCTTTGAGCTTGAGAGACCTTTCTCTAAAAGGTCACAAAGTGTTAATCTGGATGTGACTAACCAGTTCACAAGGTTTTAGTAACAGGGAAACTTGTCTTGGGCAGTACTTGTATGATGGCTGGAATAGCTCGGTCTCTTGCACTTTGTATTACCACAAACAAAAAAATCTAAATTAATTAATAAGAATTTACAATCCCATATGACTGCAAATGTTTCTTCACTGCTCAGGTCTTCGTTGCCCTGGCATGACAGACTTTGGAGGGAAAATAAGCTCTGCTGTAAATTGAGGGATATATGTACATTCTGGTTTTAGCCAAAAATCTGTGCTTCATTTTGAGATGGTGAAAAGTGAGGGCCTTGCAGGTCTAAACCCTTCATGGCCAAAGTCAGGAGGCAAAAAAAAAATTACATATCCTTTATGGTTCTTTCCCTCCTTACTGGGTATAGAAACCATAACTGTAATCTTCTGGCAGGAGCCACATTTCATCTACAGTTCTGGCGTAAAAATGAGGAAAAGACACAACCAAGTTTAGGATTGTTTCACCTTGGCACTTACGAGTTTTTATCCACCTCCTTCCTAATGCAGCTGAGTTTTCTGCTTGTAATTTAGTAGTATATCCCTAACTGAGTGGCAGGGGAAAGCCATAGAAATGTTACTGCATTTGCAGGTATCTTCAGATGTCTTCAAGGAGTCCTAAAGCACCTTCTCAGCTCATGGGTCTCTCTTAGCAGCCTTGAAATTTAATCATGCCTTTATTTGAAAAATCTCTTGAAAGTACCCTCTCAAATACCAAAATGAACAGATATTCTATCATGCAAGTAAAACTCTGTGAGTCTATATAGGGAGCACAGTATATCTGCATACAAGAAATTGCAAACCAGGGTTTCCAAAACTGCTTTCTGCTTCTGACAAAAGAAAAACTTTGCTGGGCACAGGCACAGTGTCCTAAACCCTCATGCTCCATCATAGCCCCACAAAATGTACTCTACCTGCCTTCAAATATGGTCTTGCATGCTGCTCATATTGGTAGTAAACTGTAGAGATACAAATATTGAGTCATCCATGGCACAGGGTACTTGGCAACTCCTCTGTTCTTTTTTGGTGTAAAGTTTGTGCTGATTTGGTCATTCCCTCATTGTTCCCTTCTTTTATTATGTTCATTTATTCCAGAGATAACCAGCCTTTCTTGAGGACGGAGTTAATATTAGGTGAAACTCAATTATGCAGTGATTAATGGAGGCCTAGGTGCAGTTAGCAATTACTTAAAATGGGCTGCATTTCCTAATGATTGCCTTGTTCTCTACAAATTTATTTTGCAGACAACTTATTATACAGAGTTTTTCTTGGGTAATAAATTTGTGAAACATTTGCAGCATCACCCTGAGGCACCAACAGAAATTGCCTCCTCACTGATAAATAATTTAGATGGGTAAGATCTTGTGCAGACCCCATACACTCAAAAGGCCTCATCAGTTCCCAGCTTCTGGAGGGAAAAGGTGACCACAAAAGCAAAGAGAACTGCCCTGGAAAAATTGAGCATTCACACCATGGTGCACTGTTAGAGTAATGAGCCATGTAAGTAAGAGGCATAGACAGTATCTGAAATATAACTTGAAATAGCTGTAAGCTGTGCTAATGTTTCTCTTTTTGCTTTCTTAGTCATTGTGCAACTCATGCTAGCCAGGTTATAACCTTGGGATTATTCTTTATATGATGAATATGTTTAGAATGAATATTTGTGTCCTGTAACTTTAGCCATAGCATAGGTTATTAAAAATTAATTTAATGGTCCTCTAGGATCCAACTCTGGAGGTAGCAAACAAGCATCTCAGTTATATATTGCCTTCAATTATTCATTAAGAGCTATGGGGAGATTTTCTAGAACATATCTCTAGCAGAGCTCAGAGCTATTCTAATGCCAACAACAAAGCTCCACTACTTAGTTTAACAAAAATGGACATGATTTCCCTGTTGGATTTCTCTGTTTGAGCTGTGTAATATTTTATCACATTTAATAACGTTTATTACAAACGTGACTTGGTACAACAAAAATCCTCGTGGTGAGGCTACAGCATCATTTCATTTTGATCAGACATTTTGCCAACAAGAATTTATCACCATGTGTATGAGCATAATAAATAGTTGAGGACACACAAAGCTTCAGTATGAATTATTTTCTTGTACACTGGTGCCATTTTCTCAGCAGTTTGCACTCCCAGTTGTGTTTATTCTGTCCTCAGTGTTATTCTAGTTTGGACTTTGTTGCTGATTCCCTTTCGGTAAAGCAAAGCTGTTTCCCTCAAATACTGTCAGTGCTGCATCCTTGCTATGGGAAAGGGTCTTGTTCCACTTTGTACACCAGATGTACAGGTGCATAAATGTACCAGGGTCTGTGAGAAGTGTGTCCAGGAAAATGTTCACATTTTGAGAGCCAAGAGTTGAATTCAGGATGCTAAAATCTGAGTATTCATTCCCATATTTTGTTTTCTTTTTGGTTGTTCTATTTTCTTAAACATAAACTCTTAGCCATAATTGAACTTTTAGAAGTTTATTAACTGTTGCAGAAGTCGGTTTCCAGTGGAGAATTGCATCAGAGTTACTGTAAGCTAAATGTACACTTAAAATGCTGTTAATTTCATGGTGACAAGCCCTTGTATGACTTCAGTGAAGTTCTTTCTCATTTACATAACAGCCAGCTAATTCATTTTATAATATTTCCCCTTTCCTGAAGGATTGTGTAGTACTTCTGTAATCCTTGTTGGATGTTTTGCATCCAGAAATTACTGCTGAAACAATAATGCATCAAGTGTCCTGGATTTCTTTGTAGATTTTTAATTTCTGCTACAAACAGGTCAAATGCAAAGGTTTTGTGAAAAGGTTGGTTTGGGTTTTTTTCCCTTAATATCCTATTTTGAAAGGAAGAGCTTGCTTTGTCCTGTAATTTTACTGTCCTAACAGGACAGCACAACTGAAGGAGAAGATAGATTGGTACATGCTTCAGCACAGTTTTAACTGAACTTTCAACAAAAGCAATGTGACATTTCCCTCCCACTATAAGAAGGTTCTGAGGAGAGCCATACCACGAGCTTCACACTGACAAATTCATTTGACTGCATTTTCATGATGCAGGGATGTGGCTTTCCTGTAGGATGCCTCTTGGAGAAAGGTCTTGTCCACATGCATTCACAGGGACATGCTGCTTCCATTAAGTTACAATTAAGGGAAAACCTAGGCCAGACCTCTTCTATAGCTTGCCTATGTTTCATTTCCAGACATTCTGGTTTATAAAAAACTGGATCCTCTGCTAAATTGCCAGCAAACAAAAGATGAGTGATGGTATTACATGATCCAGCAGCTCAGAACAATTCCCAGGCTGGATGTGAGCACATGAGCTGTGCTGGAACCGGGGGGACCTCCAGTTGTCCTTCCCTGGCATGACCTCCACTCATGCAGCAAGAGGAACATTCTGGTGTCTGGTACCTGGTGAGAGGAGATCCATGCATATGACAGGATTTCTCCATACACATAATCTCTGCCAGCTCAGGAACCAGCATGAATCTGAATTTGAAGAACCCGTTGGTCCACACAGAAAGATCAAGAAAGCAAAGGCACTGCCTGCAGTTTCTGACCATCCTTCAGGTCATGAGCTCTGGGCAGAAACAGCACTTGGTCCTCTGGTGTGCCTACAGTGGAGGCCAGGAAAAGATCAGAGTCTGCCTGCAGGACTTGCAAAAACCTGAGTGAAAGGAGAGCATTTCAGCCCTCCCTGAAACAGGTTGTTTGCAGGTCCCCTTCAGACAGGGATGTCATGAGGGACGTGAGGCACAGAGCCGTGTTCTTGTCACACTAGTTATCATCTGCTGCTGCTGCTGCTGCTGCGGGTCACAGGCCAGCAGTGCCTGGTGACTGCAGAGACCCACTCTGGGCAGGGATATCTTGGTAAGGTGAGGGGCTGGATGGGCCAAAGCCTCTCCCCAAGAGCCAGGACTCCCCACATGAGGGAAAATGTTCGTCCTCTGTGGGAACCCAGCCAGAAAAGCTGGAGGCTACCTGGAGGCTGGGCAAGGAACACCATGGGCAGGGAGAGCATGGCTGTGGGCAGGAGTGCTGCAGGCAGCAGGTTTGCACCACGCTGTGTGAGCACAGGAGCTGTGCTGAGGCTGAGCCTGAGGACCAGCACCGGGGATGTTGATTCTTTCCAGAGTGATCCAGGACATGTGGGGTAGCCAGGCTACTCCTGATCACCTGTTTTTAAAAAATATGTCAGTCTCCTGGAAATGCTTCCTTGAGATGGAAATGCCTAAGTTTGGTACAGCATAACTGTGAGAGCTGTAGTCATCACATCTAAACAACCACATAATTCCTACCCCAAGTTCTATGAACAGGCCTGCTCATGGAGCAGAGGTGAATGAACAGGCTTCTTCCATTTGCTCACATTTTGTCTCCGGAGATTTGCCTTATCTCCAGGTCTTGCAGGTTGCTTTTCTTTCCTGAGTATGTGCAGTGATAGTCAGCAAGCAGCACCCCTAAGGTGCTGCCAGTGGAGAATGAGAGCATCCCGTAGGAAATGTGCTGTTACAGCAAAACTGGCCATGAGACCCTGCCACATCCCACCCACTGCCCATCAGGTGGGCTGGATACCCACCTCTACATCACCACCATGTGCTGCCCTCCTCCAACACAAGGCAGCAATTCCTCAGTTCTCACTAAGGAACAGCTCTCTGCTCCCAACCAGTTCATGCTCTGCCATTGCCATTTCCCCCAGGGGCACAGCCAGACCTCTCAGCTCCAGCCCCTTAAGTCTCAGTGCAGGACATGCTTTTTAGGGCTCCACTGGCCAGTAAAATTAATTATATTCTGTATTTTTTTAGAGCACCCTCAAAGACAGGTTATTTGTGTATGTTGAGGGTTGCATTCAGTCTCTCTGTCCAGGTGAACTCTTTGGGTCTTGTTTTTCACAGAAAAAAGAAAATGTCTATTTTTAACTTAGCAATTTAAATGATAAATCTATGATGGGGTGTGGCCTAATGCAAGATGAATCTCTCAAATATTTTAACAAAGGAGAGTAGGGTGTGTGGGACCTGGAGCTCTGTCCTGCCAGAGGAGCAGCCCCGCCAGCACGATGAAAGATATTCCACTGCAGGATTTCTGACACAGGCTGCCCCTACATTTCTGGAATTTATTACAGAGGGAAGGGAAGACAAAAGCTCAAGGGAAAACAAAAATCTAGGTCTGCCTCAGGTTATTATAAACTGAGAATTGATAGGCAGGCTCAATTGCCTGTTGCTAAGCAGCCAAGAGAATTGGTTGACCATACCCTGGGCCTTTTAAAGAAAAAACACAAAGCAAAAAGCTTTGTCTGTGTGTGTGTGTGTGTGTGTGTGTGTGTGTGTGTGTGTGTGTGTGTGTTTGGTACATGAAATAACATGTAAACAACATACTGGAAAATAGATACCAAATTTTTTGTTGTTGTTGAATGTTTGTGAGATGCTGCTGCATGGGTGATGTGAAACAAGTCAGGCCCTTGGTTGGGCAGGATAACCTTTGTTTTAAAATAAAGAGAGAGACAGAGAGGGATTCTGCCATGTAGGAAGACCAAGCAGCAGTGCTTCCCCATGCAAGAGTGCCTTTAGGGCATGATCTTGCATCCCCCTGAAAAGCTGCAGGGCAAAAAGCTGATGATCACAGGAACTGATTCCTGGGGAGCCAAGTCCACCCCTCTCCCAGCCACTGTCATCAGCTACTTTACCATTAATTTTTTCCAAACACCAATGTGTAAAACAGAACAAAGTAGTGGAGAGCCCCCAGCCCTCATTCTCACCACTGCTGTTCCCAGCTTGCTTTTGGCCAGAGCTGTGGGAAAGGCAGAATGCAAAACTCATACTGGGTGACATAACACCAGGTCCTGGGGAGAGAAGGGAAAGCCCAGCCCCACTTGGGGACATCTACTATGCTGCTGGCTTCCCAACTCCTGGATTTCCCCCTTTGTGCTCCTGGCAGTCAGGCAGCTGAAGTGGGAGGAAAACTACCTTCCTGGCAAAACAGTCTACCAGAAGGTTATGGGGGGGTTTTGGCTTTTTTTTCTTATTGAGCTAAAATCATAACATAAAATGGACATTATACTTGATGAAGACAATGTTGTCTTGGGAACCAACTTTCCTTTCAACACCCATGATTATTTCACACCCTTTTCCTTGTTGCTTCAAGTGTGATTTGGCCTGCCTTAAAGCTAAAAACCCAAAGCCCAACTTGGTTTGCAATAATCTGTCTCAAAGTTGGCGAGTTCTGTGTTCTGACTGACATCCTCATGTCCCTCCTCCACCTTCCCAGCAGACCCTCACTCACCAGCAGCACCCACAGGATAATCTCAATTCAGAACAGGTCTGCAGCAACCTCACTCCTTTGCACCAAACCATGTCTTCCCACAGCATCCAATGAGAATCCCCTTGGAAGCTGCTCACTATGGAGCATTACTACCTGTCCAAACCAGCCGTAACACAGGCTCCTGCTCCTCACACATGCCAAGTAGACCTGCAGAGTTTTGGGGTGGTGACAGCACCCTGGTACCACTCCTGGCTCACTCAGTGACCTGGGGTGTGCATGGGCACATGGGGCCATCGCTGCCATGTGCTAACAGGGGCGGGTACAGGGAGGGAACACAGCAGAGCAGGGTCAGCCCACCCCTCCTCCCCCTCCTTCCCCGACCCCCGGCCTAAAAATAGATGTAATCGGGTTTCAGAGAGGAAAAGAAGCAGAAAGGTCAAGTGCCATGACCTTAGACATGCTCTGAGGCTGCTTTTCTGCTGGCCCAGCTGGCCCTGGCTGGGCCCCCCGATGGCGTTTCCGGAGCAGGAGCAGCCGGGGCGCTCGCCCTGGGCACGGCCATCAGCTGTGCCTCTGCTCGGGGGCTTCTGCCTTCTATCCTGCCCACCCGCCTTCCTGCCTGCAACCAACTCCTGCCTTGCTGGGGGACAGCACCAGTGGCCCCCAGGGCTCCATCCCTCTCCTTGCTGCAGTCACCTCACAGGGCCAGCTGTGCCCTCCGTGGGGGCACTGCCAGAGCCACATAGATTTTGGGGTGTGTGAGCCCAAATCTGTACCAGGTGGGTGAAGGGAGGCACCCAGAGCTTTCCTTTCATCAGCCCACAAGTATTGGCTTTCCATGGCTGGCCCACATGGCTGCACTGCTCTGTTTGATTTTGTCCTCATCATAGCAGAAAAAAGCAGCATATTTCGTGCTAGAAACTCCAGACCTGGAGCAGGGAAGGTAGAAGATATTGCATCTTTGCAATTATATTTCCCAACTGGTGAGAAATCCCTCCATCCTCCTTTGCTTTTCCCCTGCTCAAATAGCATCTGAAAAACTTTGGTAGTTTTTTTGTGTGTATGTGCTCAGTGCAGGTATGAGTCAAGATTCACATTCTGCCTTTTCTTTTGGTGCAGTGAAGAGCACACAGTCCACCCTCCGAATCCAACCAAAGATCCACAGAGACTATTGTCTGCCTCTGCCAGCCCTAAGTCTGCCCTGGCACTCTGCATTTGTGAATGTTGCAGAAGTCACTGTATTTCATTGTTCATCAGTACATATAGGGCTGGCATGGCAACAAAACCTTTTCCTGTGCTTTCCTTTTGCAGATTTTCATGTTTCCTACTGGGAGTACTTTACTCAATGGTTTAATTTTTATTGCAGCAGGAAAATGTAACAGTGCAGCAAAAGCAATCTGTGGGTGCCATCAGCTCAGAGCATCCTAGGGGCAGACAAAATCTGCACTGTGTCCTGACCTGCAGATGCAGGAGCTGGCAAAGCACAAATACTGCAAGGAAAGCTCCCTTAACACATTTATTCTGCAGAAGGCAGAGGGGGCAGGATTTGGGTTTCTGGGGATGACATGCAGCTGCTCCCTCCTCTTCAGGGCTGGGGGCAAAAGGGTAAAAAAATGACATGTTAAATAAACCATAGCATTTCTGAGGTGTGAATGGTTATTCTAAGTGACTAAAGTACCCAGCAATGTAGCACTCTGTCTTTAGCATTTTACTTGTCCCCTCAGTTTGTCCTTGTCCCCTGCTTTTATCCTATAAAGCTCCCACCTCCGTGTTCCCAATGCTTCCTTCTGGCTTGCCTGTGTCTCAGCCCTCCTCCCGCATCCTGCATCCCTGGGATCCTTCCTTATAAAGCACAGCGGAGGATTTCAAAGCTGGTTGTCTCTGTACCAGTCCCCCCAACCTTGCCCAAAATAACCATTGCACACAGAGAGGTGGTGGCTGTCATACAGAAAACAAGTGTTTTCCAGGACCCACCAGTAGCTGTGTGCTCACACTGCACAAGCTGTCCTGCCATCAGCTAATATCCTGGACAGATGCATGGAGATCTATAGCAGATTTTTTTTTAATCCAAAATATTGATACTAGAAAATCACTTTGAAAGGGTATATTCTGAATAACACTCCCTTTTCTTTAATTAAGAAGATTTATCCATTAAACAGGCGTATTCTCTGCTTTAAATGTTCACTACTCCTGCAGTTTTCTGCTTCTGTATGTCGTAAATCTTTTCCGGGCACGTGGCTTCCTCCATAATGATGTGTGGAAAACCAGGTGCATGTCATGTTATTTACTACTGGTTATTTGCTTCATCTGCAATACCAGGATCTGCCATCTGAGGTGGGATTTTCCTCAGGATCCTTAAAAACTTTATCTCAGAGAACAAATCAAAGAGCTGCTTTTAAAAAACAGTTAAAACCAAGCCCTTCCAGTATGAAGTTTTCTTGACCCAGATGGGAACTCATGCCAGCTGATGAAAAAGCTTTTGTAGGAGACTGGCTCAGCTTGGCCAGTGATGCCAAGTGGTACCTGAAGACACCAGGTGTTGCATGAGCCCTTGGCACTCTTGGTTGAGCACAGGGAAGTTCCTGGCCATTGGTATCTTCAAACCCGTAATGTGTCTCCAGGCAGCAGGGATCCCTGCTCACAGTCCAAAAGGATATGTGTGGGCCACCATCTCCAAAACACCCTTTGTGACCCACTGGAGGAAAGGCAAGGCTGTGTTGTGTGACCCCAAATTTAATGCACTCATACCCCTATGACCTGCATTTTGTAAAATGGGATCGATTGATCATTCTTTTTATTCATTCATACTGGTCAATTCTTGCTACAGCTATAGATGCCAACACATCTCCCCCTTGCTCTGCCAGATCTACCTCTGGGGCATCAGAATTAAAAGCACTCAGTGCCAGACCACATGCAGCCCCAGGGATGGATGTGAGAGCTCAGGGGTTGCTGTTCCCAAGGAGCTCACACAAAATGTGCCTGAGCTGACAGGGACATTGCCACCAAGATGCCTGTGGGCTCCCAGGACCCTCTGGGGACAGCAGCACCCCAAAGGCTTTGACAACTGGTTTTATGGACTTGAACAATGCATGTCCTGGCTTAGAACACCCTGGCACAGCAGCCCCATGCTGCTGCCGAGTAAGGAATGCTGTTTTGGAGATTGAAACCTTGCTCTTACCAAGCTGTAGGGCTGTCAAGGGTCACTCTTCCCACTGGAGTGGTAAGGGGTTCCCCACCAAACTATGTCTGGTCAGCCACATGACTGCTGAAATGCGTGGGGATGTGTTAGTCCTGGAAGTCACAGGATTACCTCGTGTCAGGCTGAAAAAAATCTGTGATTTTTTATTGCCACAGATTGCAACTTCTCCTGAAATTTGATGTAAACTTTCCCCAGAAACTGACTTGCTGGTGCAAGAAAAACTTGCTCGTATATCTACCCAAGCTGAGCATATTCAGCTGCTTGAACAGGATCACCAAGATGAGTTGAGAAGGCTGGACCCAAATTTTCTGGTGTGCAGTGTGACTGCTCCAAGCAGACGAGAGTTGTGCTGGTGAGCTGAGTTCAGGATGGTTTTTTCTTGAGGTTTTTCCCAAATTTTTGGCTGATGTTGACCATTTACTCACAGCAGCAACATTGCAGAGCACATGGCATAGGAGCAAGAACATGGGCAGTGTGCAATGAATTGGGCTTTGGTAGACAAAGCACGTGCCCACAGCATCTGATGCAAAATCTGTGCTAGACCTCTGACACAGTCAACAGAAGCCAAATGTGCTTGTGCCCCATCTCCTTTGGGTTTCTGCCCTGAGTGGCACAATTACATGTAGGAAGGGTCTGTGGCCTGAGCTATGAGTTGTCTCTGTACCCTGCAGCTCAGCTCAGGGTCTGTACCATGAGATTGCCCCACCTCCTCTGACTCATCCTATGAAGAAAAATGTGTGGTGGAAATGAAACCTTCCTGAAGCCTAGTTTAACCAAGACTGAAAATACTGAGGGATAATCACAGTGACTAAAGGACAATTGGGCTTACTTTACAACATCTCTTGTGAAAAACACAGATTCCTGTAGCATTTTTGCATGAACTCTTAAAACTCCACCAGCTTCCCAAAGTGTGAATTTTGCTTCAGCTGTCCTTGAGAAACTTCATATGCCAGCAGCCAAGTGGTGCTGCACAGAGCATGGCTCTTGCTATGGCAGATGGAATTCAGTTGCTTAATGTGTCACAACCATGATTTTCAGGCTCCTGCTGCTTCGCTTCTTGAGCAGGAGGAGGGTCAGGAATCATCAGCCTGGGTGCAGCTCCTCTGCTCTGTTTGCAGTTGTAGAGCAGAAAATGAAAAGCAAATCCCCAGGGCCAGAGGTTTCTCCAAGGTTGTATCTCCACAAAAAGCAGTCCGATTCCTTCTGGTTTGTTAATCATGCTGCTAATCTTCTGTGGGAAGACAGCACACTCCAAGGTGTGTTCAGTTTGGCAGGCAGACCTGACAGATGCTAACAAAAGCTTTTAAATTACCCTTTGGGAAATACCTATGAATTTTCAGGAGGAAACTCAGATGGGCAGTTCTCAGAAGGTGAGAAGCAGCTCCCGAGGAGGGTGGCAGATAAGCCTTGCTGAGTTGTTCAAAGTCAACTGGGGTTAAAAAGTGAATACCACATAGCAGAAAGTGAAAGAATTATGGCAGTGGGTCAGATCTGGTGTGTCTCCTCATCCCAAACCTCCCTCTAGCAACAACAAGTAGCAGATGTTCGAGGAAAGATGAGAAACAGGGTAAAAGTAATAACCTTGTATGTTCTCCTGGTTTTCAGCACACAGTGGTTTTGGCAAATCTCTAAGTCTCAGGGATAAATTATATATGAAATCTTTTATAATTCTTATTTCTGTGCTACATGACTATGGGATTTTTGTTCTGAATCCACATGAGCTCATTCAGCCACTGAACAGGCTTTTCAGAAAGACAGCATTATTGCAATATCCCGATCTTCTCTGTGGCTTTCCACATGACTGCTGTTGGAGGGCAGCCTCCTGGGCTGTCTAAATCCAGACAAGAAGCCTACACCAGCTACCACTCAACAAGTCATCAGCTCCAGTTTCCCAGTAATTGTATTAATGGTTGCAGGTCTGACCACAGGGGGAAGGTGTGTCTCTCTCTGTGGATCAAGAGCAAGGCCACAGTGTTGGTTTGCTCAGTCCTCCAGGGCTTAAGGGCCATTAAAGCCTGTCAGGATGGCTGCAGATTTCTCTGCAGATTAGTGAGATATCCCAAAGGTTTCATTGAAAAAGGGAATGCCTAAAAACACAGGGGAGAACATTTTGAACGTGTGGTGCAGGGGGCTCTACCTATGTTCAGGTGGATGTGTTTTGAAAAAGACAGAGTGAAGAGGCAAAAGCCTTTTTTCTTTGAAAAATGCTCAATTTCAGCTCCAAACTTGGCACAGCAGAGGACAGAGTGGGGTTGTAAGTTGTAGCCTGAAGCAGCTTCCATCCCTTGGGATGCCCTGGGGCACACCCCAAGGCATCGGCCACTTCAAGATGCCTGGAGAGGCAGGGGGGCAGTGGGTCAAGGAGAGGCCGTGGCCACTCCAAGGGGCAGTCCCAGGCTGTAACCCACACCGGACACCGCCTGCTTCCACGGGCTGAGCTGGTGGTAGGAGAAAAAGGGAAAACTTAGGGCAGCCTAATCCAGCATTAAAGTCATCACTAATTCTCTCCTTCCTGAGGACACCTGAGCCGCAGGGCTGTGCGTGGGCTGCCGTCCCAGTTGGCTTGAGCAGCTGCAGCCATCTGCAGTACTTGTCTCCAGCAAGGTACAGCTTCTGCAGGATGGAGCCCCAGGGTTGGATTTCTGCTCCTCAGAGTCACCCCAGTCGTGAGGAGAGAGGGATGCAACTTTTTGGACAAAAGGAGAGGGAATATGTTGCGTAAATAACCCTGGTGCCAGGTGGGAGATGCTAAGCCTCTATGTCTCTCCAGTGGCAATGCTTGGGAGGAGGGAGAAGTGGTTGCCTGGAGCAGAGCTCTCCCCTTACCCCAGTAGTCTGAGCTGTTAAAAACTCTGCAAAGGGCAGGCAGAGGGAAAGCAGAGAAGTCCTATCCCACAGGGTGAATAGGACAGGTCCTGCTGTAAGCAGTTCACATGTTGATTTTATCCCCAGTTGCTGCCAATGATAAGGAAAATTGCCAGATCTGTGAAAAGGTGAGATAAGGCCTTCTTCACCTTCTGTGAATTCGTGGCTTTGCATCTTAACAATGTGGTGATGGGCACACTTAGATCCAACAGTAATATAAACTGACTCCAAAACATCAGATTGATGCAAAACCTAGAAAGGAGAAAAGATACAAGGACAACACACTTTGCATTTTCCTGTCCTCTTGGGTTGTTAGACAGAGGCTGAGAAAACTTTTGAAATGCATAAACAAATCAAAGAACGAAAAATAACCCCAAATTATTAACTCACACAGCTGTACATACAAGTGATGCTTACTTTTAAACTAAAAGGATTTGATTTTTAAAATCCTTGCTATATTATTTAAGTACACCATAGCATATATGTTGAGCATACAACTCTATATCCTTCATCAGCTTTGCTTTCTACCCTGCACACTGATTTTTTTTTTCCCTTATCATTATTTTCTACTGCTTGGAGAATGAAATCAGTCCAAGGACCAGAGGAGCTTGCTGGTTCTTCTGCCCTGCCTGAAAGCAGCTAGGCAGTGCAGGAACATCCATCTAAGGGCTGTCATCAGCCCAAGGGACAGAGGGTGAGATCCAGCCTGGAGGATGCGGGTGTAGGGCAAGGAAGGTGAGAAGGGCATGGGAGTGATTCTCAGAAGTTACAGCTGAACTGCAAGATTGCTGAGTGCTCTCAGGGAAGGTCCCAGGCCAAGTCTTGGGTCACAGACCCACATGTGTAAAATTGGGATAATTTTTTCAAAGCCTACATGGCATTCAGGAAGGTTATAACTATGCATGGGCATGAAAAGCTCCACCATGGCAGACTTGTGGTCCTTATAAGGGCTGCTGTCTCTCACTTGAGAGAAGAGGCTTAATTCAAATCATCTGTCCCCACTGGTATTAAAATTGTTATCACCATTCCTCTTTTGGCAGTCTTAGTGCAATTGTCCTAGAACTAACACTGCATTTTAAAAAAATTTAACTGCAGTTTGACCTCCACAGCTCAGCTTTTTTTGTTTCCTTGAAAATAAAGGTTGGAACTTGTTTTGATTTTCTTCTCACAGTTCTGGCCGTGACTGGGCTTGAAAACATAAATACCAGTTATCATCATTCAAACAAAAATGACTCGGAGGAAAAATAGTGCCATTATTTGGAAGACACAGCACAAGTTGCTGGCTACCCTCCTTCAGAGCAATAAAGCATGGATAGTTTCAGTGAAGAAGTAAAATTAGTGCCTGAGTTTCGCATCCCTGACTGCTATTCCAGACTGCAGTTTAATTCAGCTGTTTATGTGAAGATGCCCTATTGGGATAAGGCAATGAATCTATCCAACGTTGTGGAGATGAATGCCTTTATTCTTCCTGAAATAAAAATGGTGTCACGGGATCTCTCATGCCTCCCCACAGACAGAAGCTTGATTTAAAGTGCTGTCTGAGGGATCACATCACTAGAAGCACATATTACTTCCTAGCTCAGTGCTGGGGTGTTGACAGAAAGCAATAAAGTGTCCTCAGCCATGACATGCAGTGAGATGTTGTGTTCCCAAGCGCAGCTCAGCGCCCAGGCACCTGTGCTGTGGCAAGGGACAACCAGGCTCTTCAGTCCCTGGACCATGATGGCAGATTTGCATCCCTTCTCTGTAGATACTTTTCTCTCCAAATCAGTATAAGCATGGCTTTGTAAAGAGCTAATGAACTTGAAACATCCAAGCTGCAGCATTTACTCAGCTTAGCTTTTGACAGTGTAATTTATATTTCCCTGTCCACATTGCTATTTTCAGACATGGTTAGTACAAGTATTTCAAGTGTAAAGATCCTTGCTAAGCTGAAACTTCCCCATAATTTGTCTATTATTTGAATCATTCCTTGGAATATGTTTGCTCAATGGTGTCAGGAGCCCCCAGCTGAAATCACTGGACATCATGGACACCCAGCACACCCCTGAGGAGGGCTGGAACCTGGGCCACTGGAAAACACATCTGAGAAATGTGGCAGCCATCAAGTGGGAAAGATGCAACAGTAGGCACCACCTGTCACTGCAGGACCATCCTGACCCAGGAAGGATTACAAAATCCCCAGGAGTCAGTTGTTTCTGCCATGGTCCCCACAGAATTTCCCAGTGTGGGGGAGAGAAGAGAAGCATTTTGTGGTTAAAGAGAAGGTGATAGTGAGAGTGTGCAGAGGAACAAGGCTGGGCTGACTGGAGCAGGATTGCACTGATTAGAGCAGGTCTGTGCCCAGAGGTGGAGAACAACCCACAGTGGCCCACTTGGAGCAGCACTGTGAGATGTAAAGCACTGCTGTTTGTGAGAGCCCAGCCTTCAGAAAACAGCCAGCCTGGAGGAATGGAGTGTGTTGTGTAACCAGATACATTTGCAGGAGGAGAGACATTTTCACTGAAGTTGCTAAAACATTACTTTTCATGTCCTTTTTGATATCCTGCCCTTCCCACCACCCAGTATGTTTAGGACAGGCAGGCAACAGTCAAGCAGGGTGTTGCTTTAACAAACATTTGGCCCATGAGGAAAAAATTGCTTCAGCCACAACATGGAAATCCCACTGCACTGAAGTCACTACCAGGAGTAAGGCTGTCTCACCACCACCACACACTTGGCTTTACTTCCCTGATGGATCATTGTCCTTTGGAATAAACCCTTTCTCTGCTCCTGTATCCATTCCCAATCTCCTCATGGGAGTTTACTTTGTTGAACACAATTTTGAGGCTAACTTTCTGGCACAGCACTTCAGGGTCAGCTCCGCTCTGTGACGTCTTGCTCAGGTCTCCTCCAGTGTTTTTTTCAAGATAGAAAGTGAGCTGAATTGAGATAAATAGCCCTGAAAACAAAACAAAACAAAAAAAAAAAGGTGTTATTCAGTGATTTGCTGTCTGTATAACAAATCAAGAAGTAAATAACATTAGTAAGTAGGCATACTTGTGAAGCCATTGATGTGAGAGGGAAGAAGCTGAGCTGATGGGAGAATGATGACTCCACAAGCATGTATGATGCAAAAGGTTTTAATGGCATGGCACTGGTTCCTTGGCAAAGTCTGGTTCAATTCCTGCACTGCACAAATCCCTGTGGGCACAGGGAAAACTGCTGGGCAACAACATCCTGGGTTTGTCTGCAGCCAAGCTAAGGAACAACTTTTGTGTCCCTGTGCAGCATTGCTTGGGCCACCAGAAGGAAAGGGCAGCTTTTTTCTGAGCCCAATCCCAGAAACAGCTCAGTGTGAGGCATGCTGGCAGAGGCCAAGGTGGCAGACTCCCCTCTTGCACTCCTGCAACTGCTGCTGCTGAAACACAACCCTGGCTTTAAATCAGTTGCAGTGAAACAGAAGGCTTTGAGAAAACAAACTCCTTCCAAACATATCCTTAACTTCATTTCCTCTGATGGCTCTCCTTCTTTCTGGGCTAGGTTTCATGGGTCACTTTGTATTTTAGATTTTTTTTCTTCTTCTTCTAATTTTAATTCTTGTCCCACCAGGGGTTGTTCTTTCATAGAATCCCAACCACAAATTCTCAGAGCTGAGACAGGGAGTTGCCTGTGTTCTCTCTGCTTTTTTTCTTTCCTCATTTTTGCTAGGTTTTAAGCTGAGTCTTAACATATCCCATATTTTATTCATTTAGGAGGATTCTTTTACACCACATGAAAACTAGATTGTCTTCCCAGTCTGTAATCACACTAAAAAGATTTAAACCAATAACAAATACAGGTTTTTCCCTAAAATATTTTTCCACCAAACACCACTTCTACTGAAATGCAGCCATTTGAGCACTATTTATTTATCTATTATGTTTCCAAACCCACAGTTGGATCATCCTTATCAACAGTCACTTCTTACAAAGACAGCAATGTTCAACACCTTAAACAGGGGTAGGATTAAGATTCACTTGCCTTAGCAGTTCAGCTGGAGCAAAACTTGGCAGAACTGGCAGAGTTTCTGGAACAGACCCAGAAGAGGAAGGTGAGGGATGGGATGTGGACTTTGTGGCTGGTTCACAAAAGCATTCTAGATATGATTAATGTGATGTTTGTTACTCTAAGGCAGTGGATTAAGGTTTTTTTGCCAAAAAATCTGTTCTTAAGTGCAGTACTCCTAGCCCACAGCAGCTCCACTGAAATGTCACTGGCTGGGATTATAGTTGTCTGATAGATTTTCATCTCCTCTTCCATTTCTCCTGTTGGCAGAGAAAGGTCAGTTTGCCTCAGGCAGTCCAGCCCTGAAGTACCTCTGACTGCCTCTTGGTAGGATTCCCTCAGGACAAAGCTGGTGGATAGAGAAGTCACTCTCCCTGGTATTTTTAACAGTGAGAGAAAGGTCCCAAAGCCTTTAGTTCCCTTTCTCTTCCTGCCCCCAGCACAGCAGCAGCAAGACCAGACCTTCCCTCTGACTTCCTCAGGCCTCTGCCACTCCTCCACGTGTATGTGATTTTTATTAAAACAAAAACAAAAGCATGAAACCACGCCAATTTTCAAGGCCTTCCCACGGCTAGGATTCACAGAACAATAGACTCACCAAAACACAGACTCATGGTATCACATAATCATAAATTCACCGAATAGCTTGGGCTGGAAGGGGCTTTTAAAGGTCATGTGAGTTCCAAGCCCCCTGAAATGATCAGGGACACCTTCAACTAGATCAGGATATTCAGAGCCTCATCCAACGCTGACCATTAATGTTTTCAGGGATGGCGCATCCATCGCCTCTCAGGGTCGCCTGTGCCAGTATCTCACCATCACTCCCTGTGCTACCGCGACAGACACTTCTAAGCCGGTGGCCCCGTCCCTGCGGCATGCCCGGGGTCACCCAGAGCCCGCAGCGTGCCCGGTGTCACCCAGAGCCCGCAGCGTGCCCGGTGTCACACGGCGCTGTCCCCTGTCCCGGTGCCGCCGGGTACCGCTGGGTGCCGCTCTCGCCCCGCCGAACCTGCCGAGCCCGGCCCGGGCGCTGCTGCTGCCGCTGCCACTGCCAGCACCCCCGGGCTCGCTGCCCTCAGCCCTGCTCCTCTCAGCCCCTCTCCCCTCAGCTCCGCTCCCCCTGGCCCCTCTCCCCGAGCGCCCGGGCCGGGGCAGAGCGGGGACGCGGCCCGGCGGGAGCGGCGCCGCCCGGGAGCGTCGCCGGGACCGCGCCGTGCGCTCGCTGCTCGCATCCCGGGCTCCTGCCTCCGGAACGAGCCCGAGCCCTCCGCAACCGCCTGTTCCGTGGCGGGGGTCGCGATCTGCCAGCCCCACCGCTGGGGAAACCGGCCTGCAGCCTTTGGGTACACACCCCCTGTTCCTATCGCTTCCCATCGGAAGCGCAGATGGTGCCGAAGCTCCATCAGGGCTGCGAGTAGTGCAAGGCTGGAGACCCTCAGCCAAAGCTTTATGATAGCAGCCAGGCTCTTCGCTCCCGCCGTACTCAACGAGGGTCCGACACTCGAACAGCTTCGTGGGTCTGGGCGTAAGAAGGTGCGAGATCAAGGGAAGTAGGCTAACGTGGGTTTTGGAGATTTTCGTTTGGCAGCTACATCTTATGGAGTATTTTCATAAAGTAAGTTCAGTTTGTCCCTCTGGTAATGCAAGCTGCTGTATTTTTGGTGGTTTTTATATTCCCATTTAGATGGGAAATACTGGATTGCATAGAATGAGGATAATACTTTAAATGAACATCTTTTCATTATAGTAGTGGATGTTTACTTTTAAGCTGGCAAAGAGCAGATGGGCAGCTATCCACAAGCACAGGACAGTGGCAAGAGCAGCTGGACAATGCATTAGCTCATCTCTATTTAAAAGTACCTAATTAGGACTTCAATATCAGAAGTCACTTCAAAATGGAAAACAAGTTCTGACTACAAACATGAAACAAATTTCCCTCTGTTCATCACTGGTGAAGTTCAGCAATCAGCTTTACTTATGGACTTTTCAGTCTATTTTGAATATTTATACTGACAGTTTCCAAAGAAAAGAAGAAACGGGATATGGGGACAACACAGACTTCGGATGTAACACCTACTGAAAAATTCATTACGTACCTACCTATCTGTTTGACCCCAGGTCCATTAATCCCAGAGTGAAAAGTCTGACAACCCAAGAGGGTGTGGGCTTTCAGAGAGGTCTTTCTTCTTGGTCCACAAGGTTTCCTCACAAGGCAAGACCCCATCCCGCACACACACAGCAGCAATGTCCCTATGTGACTTTTATATCCATTGGAGATTGATGGACCTGGATATCCACTGACTTGTGGCCATTAAGCTGAGATACCTTTCTGTGAGCCTGCCAACTATGCTCAGCCAGAGGAATTCCTCCTCTGGAAATGTGTACATTGAGGGAGTGTGGATTGTATGCGATTTTAGTTGCTATAGGATTAACCTTTACTCAGCCTGTAGGCTGGTGAGGAGGATTTAAGTGATGTGCTGGAAAATGTCCCCTGGAGATACTAATCTTTTCCCCTTCTTTCTTATTTCACTTTAAGCCTTCTTCAGGAAATTGCTTGTGGTTTAAAACTGAGATCTCTGATGTACCAGCAAATACATCTCCCAGGGGCCAGAATCTGCATTTCACACACAAAACCCACTTTAGTTAGCTCAGGTGTCTGTCAAAGCACCAGTGTGTAAATCAAGGCAAAGATGTAGAGAATGGAGAAATATGCTCCTGGAGCCATGGCACATGAAAGAGCACATCTTCAGAACTCAGCACGGGCTCTGAAAACCAGGATAACACACCACAGAAACTATTTGAACAACCAAGGAAAAACAGCGATTTACCTGAATGAAAATTTATTGAAGATTAGGTATGTCTTTTCTTGGGAAAGGTCTGCAAAAGTTGGGTATGACTTAGTATTGTTTGGGTGGCTTGAATTTCTAAAGGCTGGGCTTCCACTATAGTCCAAATACAGCCTGAGTAGGAGTTTGGCCATTTATCACCCTGGGAATATAAATCAGACCATGGACTGTACCCAAACTGCACATTCTGTAGGGTAATCAGGAATGTGAAAAAGGTTTATGTGCTTCAAAACTGAGCAACCAGTACTAAGCATGGCTGGCCAAACAGTATTTAGTATCCCAAATCCTGCAGCAAGCTGTAAAAGTTTCAGTTGCATCCAAAATGTATCATTAGGGCATTTCACGATTTTTGGTAGTCAGAATTTTCCCAAATATCTCCAAGCATTTTCATTACTTTGTAAATTTTCCCCAAATAGTTCAGACAAATTATTTTCAGCAGATGGCTTGTTATGAATAGCTTGTGGATTTTTCACTTTGACATCTGTACTGTGTTTACTGGGTGGTTTAATCAGTTCCTGGGCTGAATGACTGAAATGTTTGCAAGGGAGGAAAAATGAGCACAGGATACTAAATAAGAAACAGTGCATTTCAAGGACAAACATATTCAGCTGACTGTTTTCACAAACACTTTCAGAGATTTCCAGCAATTGCTGGCTACCCTGTGGATTCTGAATGTTGTTGTATATCTATGCCTGCAAGCCAAACTCATCTCACAGCCAAAGGGTAATTTTGAGCTTCTTCTCAATTTTGAGCAGCCATGTTACTTGGTCAGAACCCATCAGCAGAATTTTTGCTCCAAGTAGTTGTATTTTAACCACTGCCCAATCCTGACTGTCTCGACTCTGATGTGGAGGCAGTCTAACATGTTAGGCAGAGTTGCATGTCCAAACTATGCTTATCTCCTGGCTTTGTCTTCCTCAAAATAACATTGGAAGATAAGGTACACTCTTTCTTTGATCACTAACCTCCAACTCGTGAACGTTGACCACAAAGGATAAGTATGCATTGAACAGAAGTCCTAATGATTAGCACGTGATTACAGTTTCAAGGAATGGGAAATTTTGTTAAAAATTGAAAAAAAAGAAAGAAAGAAATTCCCCCTCCACCAAAAAAATACCAGAAACAGAAACAAACAAAAACCAAACCTAACCAAACCAAACAAACTAAAACCGTACCAAACATGAGGGAGGCTGAAAAGGAGGGGGAAACAAGGCCAGTATAAAAAATTTCAAATATCTTCAACAAAGCCATAAACAAACATACATTTGCTGATGACAATTAGCATACTCTTGCTTTGTAGTGTCTTCTCCTGCCTAAACATAATTTAACCTATTAAAAAATGGCAGTAATGGGGAGAAAACCACCAGGACAAGGATTGTCTCTGTTGTAGGTTATATGGCACATGGTATAAAGGGGTTCTAACACGGCCGTAATGCAAATATTGAATAAAAATAGCACTGGGAGGAGTGGCAGGAGGTTGTGAGGCTGCAGCACCAGTGGCAAAGCCATCTGCAGCAGCACAGGCTGCATCACGCTCCAGGCTCCAGCCCTGCCTTTTCTCACACCAGATGCTGCTGCACCCACCACCTCGGCTCACCCCCGGGTCCCCGGCATGTCTGGCACGCAAAGGCTGGCCTCAGGTTTCTTGAAAGGCTTGTGATTTTCTGCCCTGAGTTGCCATCCAAATGGTAAGTAATAAACACTTTAATAATTCATAACCAGTCAGTAATATCTTAAATAATTTAACAAACAATTTGTCATCTTTCCTTGTGGTAGAAGATGCTGGCTGGAAAAACGCTGAGCAAGGTTTTGTGTCCACCTCAACCCTCCCCAGGAGTGAGCTTTGCCCCTGCCTGAGCTCAGCCAGGTGGGTGCAGCAATGGGAGCCTGCCCTGACCTCAGGGAGGGGTGAGCACCAATCTGCTGGTCAGAGGAACAGGGGGAGCCACATACCCTCTCCTGTAGTGGTTGTCTATACTCAGAGCAGTATTTGTGGAGCTGCTTTCCTACCCACTGCCCTTGGTGCTGAGACACTCAATTCCTATCTCATGTATCCCTGCTTTCTTCCAGTGAAACATCCAGCTTCCCTGCACAACAGCACAGACCCTGGAAGTCCCAGCTCCTGCCGTGTCACCCAGGCTGTGAAAGGATCACAACAGGCCTAGGGCAGCTGGGGAGTCAAGTGGCCCTTCATTCCCACATGGTTTAATCAGCAAGTCCCAACAAGGTGGATGTTATCTTCCAAAAGCATGGAGAAGACCTTGGAGCTATGCTTAGTCCAAAGAACCACTTCAGAAGATAAAGCCCCAAGAGAAATGAGACAAAACACCCTTCAGTCAAAACCAGCAGTTTTACCTGTTTAGAGTGTAGCACACACTGCAGCATAACCCTGGCATTAGGCTAAACAGAAGCAGCCAAGGTCTCCAGGTGCCTGGAATTATACAAGTGCTTAAGAATGTAATTGAGAAAAGCACATAAGGAACACAAGTGGTGTCAGCCTGAGCATGATGAGTATATAATAAATCATACAGAAACATTATTTTTTATTATGTTTCAAAATAAGTCTGTGCTCTTATTTGCAAGCAGTTCTAATCCTGATAATGGATGCGATGCCCTGCACACAGGCTTTATTGGAAAAGATGTTGCATTGACTCCATTGAATTTACACAGGCAGAAAATGTGGTTGCCAGAAAATCAGCTGTTCCCCAAAAGCTATGGCATTTGCTGTGTCTAAGTATATATTTTCATTGAAGAATAGCAGGCCACCCCACTAATAAAAGTGTTTAAGACAACCCCAGCTTTGCATTGAGCATCTAGCTAGAGCAAACAGGCAGCCAGCCCAGAGGAGCACTGGGAGAAGGATGGCAAGAGGAGCAGGACAGAGCACCAAAGGGCAGCACTGCCCAAAAACCACACCAGAAGGAAGTGCAGCCCATTCCTGCCATCCATGAGGGTGAGAGCTCAGACATTTTGCAGAGCTTGCTCTCAGGAAATGGTCTAGCTGAAAAAAGGAGGGAAATCTCCAGTAGCACCCTTCTTAACCTCAAAACACACCTGCAGTTAATTGGCATGGCACATGTTTAAAAGCACCAAAGCAGGGCTTAGGACCTTTACCCAACCCCAAACAAGTGTAAACTTCTAAGCATTAAACAACTTTAAAAGTTCCCTCTGGGAATTAAAAGTCACTTTTATGACTCACGACAGAACTTTTTAAATGGCAGCTCCAGGATAAGGGAGAGCAGAGGGAGGGCATGGCAGGGTTCTTGTCCACTGTTGGGAGTTTGCTCACCAGGAGATGATTTTGTCCAACTGATCCTGGGGATCCAGTGGCTTCTGGAAACAGCCCCAGCCCAGCAGGAAACAGCTGTAGATGGCAGGCAGCTAGTCTGAAGCAGTCCTGGGGATTTCTTTGAACCAAAGGACTTGGACTTTACCCGTAATGCCTTTCCCATGATGAATGACATGTAAATTATCTCTCATAGCAGGTAGTATGTGTGTCAGCACTGGCATTTGCCAACAAAGAGAGTTTCTTTGGGAATTTTTAAATGACATCACAAATGTATGACCTTACTGTGTCTGCTTAACCACAAACACTAAAGCAGCACTAATTAGCTCCTTGGAAGTTCTCTCCTAGCCCTCAGTTCCCACTGTCTTTCTCCATCCCTGCTATTTCTTCTTTGACAGATCTTATTGTGCTCAGGAGAATCCCAATGTTGCAGTCACTGTATGTCCCAGAAGTCACACCTATTTGATGGTTGCAATATTTTTTGACTTCTTTTTGAAGTGATCTTTCCTTTGCCTCAAGGTTTTCCCCCTTGATAACCCCAGAACCCTTTTCAAAAATACACAAGCTGACAGGTTGGTGGATGTCAGAAAAACTGTCAGTTACTGTATGGGCAGGAATCAGCCTTCTGGGAGATGCAATGCATTATTCATCATCTTCTGAAGATCATCTAGAGGTCAGGTTATTTTGGCCTCAAGGTGGCTGAGATAGGCACTCAGCTGGCCAGGCTCCCTGTACCTGGAAGCCTGTGGTGTTACGCAAGGCGCTTGCATCAGAAACCTGAAAAGCAGAGAGGGCTTCATAGCTTTGCAGATCACTGCTAGCAGGATCAGATAGCTCTTCACTGGCTTTTGGAGACACCCTCAGGTCTCAGAGAGTCAGCACTTCAGGCTTTGCACAAAGGTAAAAGCTCTGCTGTTTGGTCACTGGGGAACTACAGTTTCAGCAGTTTTTAACACAATTTTCGGATCTGTACAATCAGAGAATAAAAGTTCAAAACTTCATCCTAAAAGACAAATTTATTCTTTTGGTTCAGAGCAGCTACCTGCCAGGGCCAGTGTGGTGGGGTGTTCTGGAAGTTTTGTTTTGACAGTCATGGAGTATCTTTGGGAGTTGTTTAATATTATGGGAAGTTTACAACCTTTTTCTCTTGAAAACAAAGTATAATTAGCCAGTTAGGTGAAAGCTTTTAGGGTGCTGTATATAGCTACATCAAGAAAAGACATAAAATCAGTTTTAAAAATAGGGGGTTTTTCATGTCTAGGATTAAAAAAAATAAAAAAAATAAAAAAAAAAGAGTGAAAAGTGATCCAGCATTACTAAGCAGAAATACTGTTTGCATCCAGAAAATACAAAGAATTTCCTCATACCTCCAGAAATGACACAGTATTCCCCATCTGATCTGATATTACCACTGTTGAAAAAGACACAACAGAAAGGCTTGAACTGGACCAGAGTCTCATATCCAAATTTGTGCCTCTCATTCAACTCTGCAATATGCATGCAATTTAAAGGATTAACAAGTATCAGCAGAAATGGAAACACTTCAAGGGACTAACTATAGTTCTTCAACCTGAGGAACCCAATATTGTTATTTTTTCAATTGTTTGAAAACAGACAGTAACACCGTGGATTATTTATTGGTCAAACTGCAAAAGCTCTGCAATTTTAATTTCAGTTATTAGCTGTGACTGTCCTGTGTTGTCCCCCACAAGGAGCATTTGGGCTGTGGTTTCCAGGCTGCACAATGCTCGCTGAGGTGCTGAGCATGGGGGCTTCTGCAGCAGCTCTTACTCTGCACAGAGATCTTCACTTGCTGCTTTTATCATACTTGAAGGTTGCTTTGTACATCTGTCAGCTTCAGCCAGGTCTGTGTTTGATCTGCCAATCAATGATTGACATGAGATCTGCCTTCAAAAAAACCCAAAAAACAAAACAAAACAAAACAAAACAAAAACCAAAAAACCAAAACAAAACAACAACAACAAAAAAAAAAAATAAGGCAGAGAGGAGAATCTGGGGAAGGGCCAGATGGTCAGACTCAATTCAGTACCTGGGAAAATTATGAAGTCCTGAGGGATTCTATGTCCACCTTGTGAAGGACAGGAGAGTGCCTGTGAATAGCCAGAATAGCCAGCATGGGCTCTCCAAGGGTAAGGAGTGCCTGACCAGCCTGCCTACCCTGCTGATCAAACATGTGCCCTGCTCTGCAGGGTTGAGGAGGGCAGTGGATGTGTCTTTCCTTGGCTTTTAGCAAGGCTTCCACCATGATCTCCCATAACATCCTTGTAGCCAAACTCAGGTGATATGGGCTGCATGGATGGACTAGGAAGCAGGTGAAAAACTGTCTGGATGCTTAGGTTCTGGAGGGAGTGGTCACAGACTCAACTCCTCAACAAGCTAAGAGACAATGACAAAACAAGAAGAGGTCAATATTCTGGAGAGCAGGGCTGCTGTTCAAGACTTGGACAAGATGGAGAAATGGGGCAATGAGGACCTCATGAAGCTCAGCATAGGCAGGTGGAAAGTCCTTCATCTAGAATAACTCCCTGCATTATTGGGGACCTACTGGGGACCTGGGCAGCAGCTCTGCAGAAAAGAACCTGAGGGTCCCTGTGAGCAATGGCCTGAACATGAGACAGCAGAGTGAAGGCTAATTCCAGGCTGGGTTGGATCAGCAAATGCATAATCAGCAGAGCAGCAGTGAAATTGCACCTGTGTTACTGTGTTCCATTTGGGCTTCCTAGTGCAAAAGAGTTATGAATATAATAAAGGAAGTGCAGCAGAGGAGCACTAAGATGGTTGGAAGACTGGGGTGTGATGTGCAAAGAAGAGCTAAGAGAACTGGGCTAATTTAGCCTGAGAAGACGGGGAGGGCAAGAAGAAGCAGTCAGGAATTGCAGCAAGGAAAACCCCACCTGGATGAAAGGAAAATCCTTTGTTGTGATGGGTGGGTCAGACACAGGAGCAGGGTCACAGAGGGGCTGAGGAATCTCCACCCCTAAAGATTTTCAAAACCACCCTGGTTATGTTTTCTGTGCCTGCTACCACTGCAACAATCACTCTCACAGGCACTACAAGAAATAAACATTTTACCTGATTATTTTTAAATTCCTACCAGAAGAGTGACAGATAGTACCATTTACTCAGTGAAGCCTTGAATGTCTTTTAGGAACACAGATGCTGTGACTGGCCCATGGGCAGTGTGAGGGCAGGAAGGTGAGTGCCTGAGGCTGTGGCAACACTCAGTCTCATCACGCTGGTATGGACCCCATGAAATGATTGAGAAAGCTGCTATAGCCACAGTTTACTTGGAATTTGGCCTGGAGTGAAGTCAACAAGAAAGAAAAAAAGCCTCTAACATCAAAGCTTTCCTTTCAGGGTCAATTTACACCCTCAAATTGTCTGTTGCCTGAGTCAATCTAACAGCTCCTGCTGAACAGGGAAGGTTTACTTACCTCCAAGGATCCCTGACCCACTCGTGCTCCAGCTCCCCATCCCATCACCTCCTCTGCTCAAGCACTCATCAGACCCTGCTGTCAGCTGCCTGGGGTGTCCACAGATGAGCAGCAAAGAGCAGAAGCTGGAGGCAAGAGCAGGACTTGCCCCTTTCTGATGTGTTGAGCTGTTAGATTGGCTCAGCCACCTCCTGTCACCTCCTGCCAAAGGGCTGGGTGGGAGGGTGAAGGAGCTGTCTGGCTACAAAAAAACAATGCCACCGCTGGAAATGCCTTGAACAGTCTCATTGTGGAAGAGATTCCATGGGATGTAGTGGCAGCAGATGGAGCAGTGGTCCTCTCTGAGTGCCACTGGCAAGCAATGGCAGGACAGGCACTGGCTGCTCTGCTTGGTCTCTGCACGGGAGATTGCAGGGTGCATTTACCACTCTCACAGGGGAGGTCACTCTGTCCCCTCAAGTGCCCACAAGGCCAAAACAATTCCCAGGTGGATGCTTTTTCTTCATCTACCCAAAGCCAAGGAAGCAGGCTATCTAATATTGGCTGGCATAGGGTCTGGTGAGAGGAGATTACTGACTAACCACTTATTTTTGCAAAAAAGAAGCTAGCAACATGCATGGGTCAGATTGTCTTTCTGCTTCATGTATCACAATCCAGAAGACTGTTCCCAACTGCTACTGCAAATCAGTCAAAAGTTTCCTGACTTGGTCTCCTAATCACTTATCTTTATTTCTAGTTCCACTGTATAGTTCATCATGCCTTGAGGACACAGGACAAAAGCCAGGAATCCTACAGTGCAACTGCTCTCTTAATTCCTTGGGTGTCTTCCCTGCTGATACATAGCAGAGATTGGCAACTAATCTATATATAGTACAGCACTGCAGCCTAGACACAATGCCTTTATTCAGCGTGCATGCATGATGATGTCAGCAATGGCTGTTTAATTGCATCATGGGAAGTGGAGGGAGAAAAGAATTGGAAAAAAAAAAATAAGAAAGGGGGCCCCTGGCCCCTCCACTTTACATAATTTCCTTCACCACCAGATGGGAATGCATGGGAATGCTGGCTCTGCATCTCAGGAGCTCCCTCCCCAAAGCCTGGCATTGCCACATCTGTTTCCCTGATTTCCTAGTCTTCTGATCTTCTTCACCTGCCCTGCACCCCACCACCTTGGGCGAGCTTCCTGAGATGCTGCTACCGCTATTTGATTTGGCTTCCTGACGCTCGCTCCCTCCTTCCTTATTTTCACTTCTCCATCTTGCAGTAGCATCCAAAGGCCTGTAGTTGTGAAACACCCAGAAAGGATAGGGTCTGCATGCAGAGACCACACAAAGCCCCCTGGCTGGCTGTATTTAAATAAAAGAGCATCTGTACTGCCAGGCAGTGGTTCACAAAAGGGGCTGTCAGGCTCAGCACAACTCCACTGCTCTGCAGCTAGCAGGGAACAGAAGATACACAGACTTCTCTTCCCAGCAGACATCCATCACCGTAAATGTACCTGGGGTTTATGTGAAAGGAGAGACAACACCCTCCCTGCTTTAGTACAGCAAAAAAGGGAAAAGACTCTCAGAGTGACAGTGCTCCCCTCTCTAAAACCTACAGTGTCGGCCAAATCAACAGCTTTAAAACTTTCCTGAATACCTATAAATTTCCTGCTCCTGCAAACAGGACCTGTGATATCCCCCATTTTAAGAAAGCTTCCCTTTGTCTTATCCCCCTGCCTATTTATAGCTGCTGGTGTGGAGGTGTACTGGGAAGGCTTTACACCAACAGGCACAGGGCCCTGCCGTGCATGGCGAGGAGGCACGTGCAAAGGGACATTTAATAGCCTCCAAGAAAGGGCAGCTCCTTGGGCTCCTTTTCTGGGAGGAGATTCTCTCCGAAGGGTTTTAGCTTCCTTTTTCCCCAGTGGCATGCGCTGGGGGCTTTGGGCTGTGACATGACTCAGCGGCTGTTTTTGTAGGTCCACTTTCACAAAGGACTGCAGGAATGCCATTGGGGTCTCAAGTAGGACAGGAGGCAGCTGCCTTATCCCACTGCCAGTGAGATCTTGCCAGGCCAAGAATTTCTCCCTTCTAGGCTCCCTGGCAGAGCAGTGAGGAGGAGAAAGGCCTCTTCACAGGTCACTCCTTGTTCCCAGAGTCTTTGCAGAGAAACCAAGATCAGAGACTTCAACCAAGACAGGAAACTCCAACCTCTTGCATGTCTGTGAGTACAAAAGCCTCAACCTGTAACCTGAGCCTGGAGGAATAGCATGCTGCAAGGTAGCAGAAGCTTCCTCTGAGTCCACCTTACAACTTTCCCTACAGGAAACACAATTATAACCACAATAAATACTCACATGAACCAGAAAGTTTGTTTAGCACACTGCCTGGCTGCTTGCTTGTGCATTCACTCTCGTAAAGGATCACATTACCTTTGTATGTACTGTCCCTGACCAGTGTTAGTTTCAACATATAAAACTCTAAACAAATTAGCTCCAAGCATGTTTCCTGCTAAGGACAATGCAGAAATAGCACAGCTTTTCCCTCTCAGCATTCAGTTTATACCTCTGACCTGTCTTGATCAGAGCAGCTGGAGGACAAAGCAGCACCTGAATGTGGGTCAGGATTAGTGCTGTATGTTACATGAAATCATCTGAGGGAGCCTGCCACTGGCGGAGGGTCACAGTTTGCCAGTGCTCAGGGAATTTTACTGCATGGCCCTGAGGGAGAAGCAAACTGTCTGCACTCCCCAGGGAGGCACTGAGGAGGCAGAAGAAGAGAGACACTGCTTGGATGCAGGCAGTCTTAAGATGCAGAAGGATGTAGGAGAAGAGATGGGAGGCACTATTGTCCCTCTGAACACACTGCACAAGCACTTCACCCTCCTCAGCACAAGGTCAGTGCTGCAGCATGTTGGGGGACACTCACAAGTCCAGTTTGGGGGCTGGTAATGAATAGCTGAGGGTGCCAGGCTTCCCAGCTCCCGCCGCCAGATCTGGAGGGGAACAGCTGCCTGCGCCCAGAGTTTACACAGCTGTGGGGAAGCATTAGCAGCTGACAAGCCACTCTCCCTTAAGCGTCAGCACACACCACCTCTCGCTGCTAGGGGCACTCCCCCAGCCGAGTAAAAGGATCTGGCAGATGTGAGTGAGAGTGAAGGTAAGGAGAACTTTTGAGTTGCAGCCGAGTTAACTGTGCGGAGAGGATAAATGTGGAGTGAGGGATGGCAGCAGAAACAGTGTCAGGAAACGGGAGGCTAATGACAAACCTTTTGCAGTTATTAGTCCATAAGGTTGGCACCTGCTTTCTACCTGCAGCTGCTCAGAGCTCGCATTTCTTGACCCGCAGAGCATGTTTGCAAGATATTTGCCAAGCTTTTCCTGAAAGGGAAAGGTGATCTGATGGGACATTGTATTGAAGGTGAGTTTGAGAACCTTCAAGACTACTCCAGCATCAGTTTTCACTCCCAGTCAGTGAAGTCACTTCTTGTGATTGAGACATGGATTTAGATCATCCTTAATGGTAGGCAGCACATTTGAAAGCTGTTTAGAACAGAATTAGGGTGAGAAGAACCAGACATTTGCATCTTCTGGCCTTGAGCCCATCCTTGGGGGGCAATAGTTGAGCTGTCATCATCAAAGATTAAAGCCAACACAGGTACTTAGCCTAACAAGAAATCTGATTGAACAGATGGTGAATAGAGAGAGATTTGAGAAGTCTGGAAGAGGAAACTGGCTTTAGAGATACAGTCATTGGGAGGTAAAGGTGCTAAAAGTCCTTGTGTTGCTAAATCCCCCTATGTTAGAAATGGATGATTTTCAGCCAGAATTTCTGAGAAGAGGGAGGAATTTATCAGAACTCACAGGGGGAAAATAAAGAAAGGTCATTTAGTTTCGTCTCAAATGCATACTGTGCAGTAAGAAAAGCTAGAGCAAGGCCTAAGAGTAAAGGTGCGTGTGAAGACATTACAATAGAAGTGAAAACACCCAAAACTTTCTATAGCACATTGAAAAATGACATTTTTTGCATTTGTTGCCGTCAGACCTTACTGCTGTAAAGCAAGACAGTAGGTGTTTGCTTCTTTCTGGGAGTAGAGAACTGATGCCTAAACCTGGCAGTGTCTTGGAGTTAAAAGTAATGTCAGCTGCTTGAGTGCAAGATGCCTGATTCCCAAAGCCAGCCCTTGTAGACTGCACAGATGCAAAGATGCACACCAACAACAGCTACAGATTTCACTTGCACATGTGCACAGAGGAGGCTCTCTCTGTTCCTCTCTGGATCCCATCACACCCTAACAAGCACATCTTTAAACTCAAGGTGACCCTGCTGTAGGGGAGATGGATGGATGGAGGAGGGGGTGTCAAGAGCTTGAATTAATATGCTGAGCAAGCCAGTTTCCAATGATTTATGCCACGGGGACAACACTTACTGCTTCTTTGCTCCCCAACCCTCCACCCTGCTCAAGATCCAGCATACCCTACAGGAAGCTCAGCAACACATGCAGAAAGTTGAGCTTACTACTGTACTTACTAATGGATCCAATGACAGATATATGGTTGAGCAAGAGTCAGTGTGCAGGAGCAAGCATGGCAAATTTGGAATCTGAGGCAAATTTAGAAGTTTGTGCTCGCAAGGGGAAAAATGAGGGAAGGAGAAAAAAACCAGCACAAATCAGTGCTAAAGTGGCAGAACTTAAGTGGCACAGTTGTCCATGGAGCACAGTTGTGGTGAAAACAAAAAAAAATATGGATATTCCTCTGAGTGTAATGAATAAGTCACTAACAGTGAGCTAAAAACCAACAACAAAACCTTCCTCTTTCATTTGTCTGGCACTATTTGACAAATGTGAAACCTCCAAAGGCTACACCAGCATCAAGATCTTGCTAAAGACTTTTCTTGTTAGTAGACCTGCTGGAAGTGATGTTTTTGTACATTGATTTACTAGATGAATTCTTGAGCAGAAGAGACAAATATCCAAGCAGGTTGTAATGCTGTGTCTCTTGTCTCTTTGTTAACAGATAAACAAGGAAGGGGATTCTCAGGGGCACCAGGACAGGGAGAGTTTTAGATCTTGGTGATCCCTAGGAAAACCTGTGCAGAATTTGAAGCGAAAAACCACTTTATTGGCTTTTTATGGCTGTGGCATAGCAATATTGAAGTTGGAAATGTTTTCTGGGTCCTTAGGTGCAAAACAGCAACAATGATAACAGGAGTTGTTCAGACCTCTCTGTTTATCATTACCTGTGCACACTTAGGGACTTGCACCAGCTCCTCAGCGACCCCTGCTCACAAGACCTGCTGAGCTGAGCTCACAACACTGCCTTGGTGTTCAGCAGGGCAAACTGCATCAGGCTGCTGGACCACTTCATGCAGGTGGCATAGGGGAGAGCTCTTCCTGGGAATGTTTGCCTCTAAAACTACAGTAAAATATCCCCAAACTCACAATTACTCTACCTGGTTCTATTTAACAAAGCTTTTAACCTCCAGACCCCTGGGCTTTCCAGCTGTATTGCTTTTGGCAGGAACACCATTCTGTTTGTCCTGTAGTGCTGCTGGCAGAAAGCAGATGCTTTCCTTCAAGAAAACGGAGCTTCCGAGTGGAAAGCACATCCCAGTATTCTAAGCAGATGTCAGAGAATGACTCAGGTGCAGTCTTCTGCCCCAATGTCCTATTTCCCACTAAAATTTAAGGGAAAAAAGAGAGAAAAAAAATTAAAAAGCATTTTTAATGCATCCTTTAGCTGCAGTGGCTGGGCAGTCAGTCAAGGACAGACAAATGTTGCCAAATAGAGATTTTACAACTAGGTAGAAGCTGGCTCCAATCTTCAGAGCTATTTCGATTCTTATTAAGTGTCTCTGAAGATCTGGCCATTCATGCCCAGGTTGTAGCATTGTTAGAATGTTTTAATGGTTAATGTTTTAACACAGTTCTGATGTGATCATGACATAATTATGATTTCAACACAGTTTAAAAGATGGGCTTGCCTTTTTTACAGTCCACATTGTTTCAAATTCAGACTAGCAATAGTGTATGAATGGAGGACAAAAGAAAGATGAGAGAAATGGGTTGAAAAAGACTGGGAAAAGTGGGATAAAATGTGAGAAACCTCAGCAGAGTGACACAAAGGAAAACCAGCAGAACGCAGAGAAATGTCTCAGACGCTCACGTAAGCAGGGAGATTTCATTTATTTGGCACAGAGGGACAATAGCCCTGCTAACCAGGATAGCTATTGTTCTTTTGTTTTTAAGAAACAAAAAGGGAAAATGCGAATCACTAGCTTCCCAGGGAAAAATCATAAAAGTAAGTTCTCATCCTGCTGTCCAACAAGGAATGAGAAGCCTCCCGCACTTCACCTATCGCCCCCACGCTGTTATTCACCCACGTGTTTGTCGGCTTAGAAAACAAATGAAATATATTGAGGCCCCACTCTGAGGAGAGCTGAGGGTGTTTTTATAGCAGAACAATTTAATTGAATCGAAAACCATCGAGTCAATGCATTAAGCAGAAAAATGCACGGTGCTATCTGCTGTGTAGCTGAGTGCACAAGTGCTCCAGCAGCCAGCGTTTCAGAAGGATTATAATACCGGTGTGTCCCCTTTAGCTTTATTTCAGCATTTTTTATACTGAAGACAGAAAGCCATCCATAATTGGAGGAAGCCTCAATATGTTGCATTCCTTCAGTGGTGGAAGTGGAGAGAAGAGAAAAGGAGGACTTTGATTCAGCAAGACAGAGGTGCTCCAATCCGAGGGTGACAGCTGGAGAATAAGGACCCTCTGTTCAGGGACAGTGAATTGCTTATAGCCTTTTACAAGCTCGGGGAGGGTGTAAGATGTAAACGAGCTTTGGGAGCTTTGGCACAAACACAGTGGATCCTGTCAGCAAAAAGGACCTTCCACAGCGCGTAGGTAGCATCGTGAGCCCTGTCAAGGACCATTTGAAGCATCGAGGCACAGAATTGCCCCCTTCAGCCGGTTTGTTGGAAAGCAAACAGCTGTCACCGAGGGAGGCAGGGGTGTCAGATATGCCTGGAGACATGCATCTGGGAATTTCTGCCCAATTAAAATATTTCTGAGCACAAAAGATGACAGTTTCCATTGAGGGAGGTAGTGCAAAGCGTTATCTGGGAAACCCAAACAGATCAAGCGTGCGCTTGTTGTTCAGGGAGTTCCCGCTGTTCACAACCGACTTCATCAGGGGAAGGACAAGCATCATAAGTCTCTGCGGCAGCCACAGGACAAATAAACAGAGCTGAGGCAAAGCTCAATGATTTTTTAACCTCTAGGTAGTCAAAGCTGTGGTGGATTTCACCTGCATGCTCAAATGTGAACATATGGATTTGTAGTATAAAGACCAAAGCCCCAGAGCCAAATCCTTTAGTGGTACATAAGGCAAGCTCTGAGCAGAATATTGTACTGAGGAGCATAATAAATATTCATGGTTGTTTACAACTTAATGCACGTGTGTTACCCCATGGACTTCATCAACGATTCCCATTGCTTGGGTCTTGCATAAGGATGTAAGCACTCCTGAGTTTCTCAGTTCTCTGAAGGGCTTTTTGAGATCCCCATAGGCATGGCTAGAGCTGTATTTAGTACATGTCAGCAGAAGGAAAAGGCATTTTTAAGTAGACAATTTAAGTTCGTGTTATTGGTGTTGTCTAAGGCCTAAACAGCATCTGTTGTTTGCACATCTAAGGGCTAAACAAAGGAGAAACATAAGTGAATATATTTTAATAACCAGTTTTCCTGTTCTGTGGTGGTTCTGAGAATTTATTACCATTACTGAACAGCAATTAGTTTTGAGTTTATTTTGCTTATTTACAGATGATTCTATTCACTAATCTGTATATTTTCCCCATTTTTATTCCCTTTCCTGGGTTTTTTGTTTGTTTGTTTGTTTCAATTTTTTTTATTTTCCAATCCCTAAATCAGTTTCACGTTTTAAAATTTCTCAGATTCCCAGCTCCCTTGTTAAGGGTGCAGTGCCATGCGTCCTCTCTCGCTACCACAACCCCGCTAACCAAGAGGGTGGCCACTCGGTCGTGCTGCAGAGCCGAAACTTTCCACCCACGCGTTGCTGGTGGCGGGCTATTTCATTAGAACTGAAATAATTGTTGCAGATTTTTGATTAAGAGCGGTCTCGCAGCAGCGCAAACGGCATCCCGGCTGATTTTTGCTAACTTCATCGCGGCACTTCGAAGGAGAGGAAGCCCCTGCCCAGCAGCAAACCTCCCCCCCTCCCCGGGCCGCCCGGCACCGCAGACCCGGTGGCAACCGCGAGAGCGCGGAGAGGAGCCCGTCAGCCCTGGACTGGGCGTCAGAAAACAATTACTCGAGAGACTTAATGTTTAAAGCTGCATTAACGCCTCGAAGAACGGCTTTCAAAGAACGGCCCCGCTAGCATCCCAAACCCAAAAAGGGCGCGAGGGGCTGGCGACCGCCCGAGCCGCGGCGCGTCAGACCCACGGTGGGAGGGGGGTCCCCGGCGCTGAGACCGGCGGTGTTAAAACACGGGGGGTGGGCGAAGGGGGCTGGATGCGGGCGGATGGGGGCAGGTCGGGCCGGAGGAGGGCGAATGTTTCCTGCCCGCCGCCGCCGCCCCCCGGCCGCCCCCCGCAGCCGGGCGGAAGTCAGCCCGCGCCGTCGGAGCTTAAAAGGCTCCCGCACGCCGCGCCGCCCCAGTGCCGGCGGCCGCAGCGGGGCCGGAGCCAGCGCCGCCGCCAGCCCCGCGCCCCCCCGGGGCCGCCCTCCGCACCCCGCCCGGCGGGGAAGGCGCCCGGCGCGATGGCTCTCCCCGGATCCCACGCCGCCTGGGACGGTGCTGCCGCATCAGTGAGTAATTCCTGCTAATTCACCCCCCGGGGCCGGTGGGCTCCGGCTCGGCAGATCGCGGGGGAGGCGGGCGTTTTGGTTTTCGCTGCTTTCCTCCACCGCCCTACCCCCTCCCTCCTCTCGCCCCTTCTTCGGGTTTTATATTATTTTTGTTTTCTCAATAAAACACCACGCGAAGAGGCGAGATGACAAAGGAAATGTGATCCTAGGCGCTGCAGGGGCTCAGAGCGAGAGAGAACCGGAGAGGAGGAGGAGGAGGAGGGGGCGAGCGTAGCGCTCTCGGATAGCATTGCACAGCGGCTCCAATTTGTGCGAGCGAATATAATACACCCCCCATGAATAATTCAGGGCGGCCGGCGGGGACCTGCCGCTGCTCCTCTGCCCGGCCGCCGCAGCCTCTGCGAGCCGCGCCGAGCCCGCAGCGCTGACCGGCCGGCAGCAGCCCCCGAGCCGGCGGTACCGCGTGTGCCGGGGCTGCTGCGGGCTCGGCGCTGCCCTCCGCGGGAAGCCCCGCGTAAAGGAAGGCGTCTGGCGGGAGAGGCGAGACAGGGGACTGCCCTTCTCGGCCGTCCTCGGAGCCCTTTTATTCTTCCCATCTCCTCCTCCGCGTCCCGCCAGCTTGAGTCTCTGCCGGTGGGGTGGGCACCAACGCCGCCCTCCATCCCCACCCCCCAGTCATGCGGTGGTGGAGCAGGCGTCGGCGGGGGAAGATTGGAGCCGGAGAAGTCTGCCTGGCCACTGTGTTTCAGTGCCTCTCTCTCTCCTAGAGCTGCTCTGGATTGCAAAAGTGGAGGGGGGAACTGAAACGAAATTTCCCCTTCCCCCCCGACAAGCACAGGTTTAAAGGAAAAGAGGAAAAAACCCAACGCCCCAAGAAGAAAGAGCGAAACTTGAGTTAAGCCCCTGCTGCCCCCCCCCCCCGCCCGGCCGAGAGGGACTTGCACTGCCTCCCCGACCCGGTTCTGCGGCCGTGGGGACCGGAGCCGAGACCCGGCGGACAGAGTTCGGTCCCCGCTGGATGCGGCGGGGACCGGGCGGTCGGCGCCCATGCACTTTCCGTTGAGGAAGAGGACAAGTAACCAAACCACGTTGTCAAACTGCTGACCCGAGGGGGAGATGAGAAGACTGTGTGAGGTATTGACCGATCGGGGAATCGATACAATTTGTCTAATGCAACGGGGGATCGGGGGTTAAGTACATGAGAGGGAAGAGAGGATCCATTTACTGAGGGAGAACGGGACAGCTACACCTTGATACCAAAAATACTCCCCCCCTCCCCGCAGCAGCCAGCCCGGCAGCAGCGAGGTACGAGGAGAGGACCCAGCTCCCTGCAGACCGCCGGATCGATGACACCGTATTTGCAAAACCGGCCCATCGATCCCACTTGGCAAAACGACTGATCGATGCCAGCTTGCTCGTAAGCTGCTTGCAGAACTACCTTCTCCCCGCGCCTCTGCTCTTCCGCCCACGTTTTGGTGTGGTTTGTTTGTTTTTGGTTTTTTTTTTTTTTTTTGGGTTTTTTTTTGTTGTTGTTGTTTTGTTTTTGGGGGGGTTTTTTGGTTGTTTTTTTTTTGAGAGGGAGGAGAGACGTTTTTGCCCCCCATCTCGGGGAGTTCAGGCCCATCGCAAATGGCTTCTTTTCCCGAGTCCGACTTCCAGATCTGCCCTCTGTGCAAGGAGATGTGCGGCTCGCCGGCTCCCCTGTCGTCCAACTCCTCCACCTCCTCGTCCTCCTCGCAGACCTCCAGCTCCTCCGGGGGCGGCGGCGGCTCCTCCTGCGGGGGCCCGCCGCGGCGGCTCCACGTCCTGCCCTGCCTGCACGCCTTCTGCCGCCAGTGCCTGGAGGCGCAGCGGCACCCCGGCGCGGGGGACGCGCTCAAGCTGCGCTGCCCCATCTGCGACCAGAAGGTGGTGATCTCGGAGCCCTCGGGCATGGACGCGCTGCCCTCCTCCAACTTCCTCCTCAGCAACCTGCTGGACGTCGTCGTCGTGGCCGCCGCCGCCGACGAGCAGAAGAACGGCCGCGCCGCCGGGGCCGGCCCCGCCGCGGGCTCTGGCGGCGGCAACAACCGGCACCACGGCCGCCCGCCGCCGGGGCCGCCCCGCGCCGCCGGCTCCTCGCCCGCCGCCGCCGCCTCGGCCGCGCCCTCCTCGACGTCCTCGTCGTCCTCCTCCTCGGGCGGCGGCGGCTCGGCGGCCCTCCTGCTGCGGCGGCCCCACAGCCGGCAGGGCGAGCCCCGCTGCAGCTCCTGCGACGAGGGCAACGCCGCCAGCTCCCGGTGCCTCGACTGCCAGGAGCACCTGTGCGACAACTGCGTGCGGGCGCACCAGCGCGTCCGCCTCACCAAGGACCACTTCATCGAGCGCTTCGCCGCCGGCCCCGCCGCCGCCGGCCCCGCCGCGCCGCTCGCCCTCAGCCCGCCCTACCCCGCCTCGCCCTACAACATCCTCTCCGTCTTCCCCGACCGGGCCAGCTACTGCCAGCACCACGACGACGAGGTGAGCGCGGAGCGTGGTGCGGGAGGGAGGGAGGGAAGGGGCGGCCGCGTTGTCGCCCCTGGCCGGCGCCAGAGGACCCTCGACCGCATCGCTCGCTGCCGGGGGGCGGCGGGGACCGGGCGCGGGGCTGGGGACAGGGGGCAGGGCCGCCCCGCCAGGGGACACACCGGGGGAGGGCGTGCGGCGAGGCGGCGGCGTCCCGGGCGCGCCCCGCTCCCACCGGGCGCTGCTCCGCGCCGCCGCCCGGCAGGAGATGGAGGAGGAGGAGGAGGTGAGCCGGGGGGGCCTCCGCGAGGTGCGGGACATGCCGCTCCCGGAGGCGGCCGGCCGAGCCCCGGTGTGCCCCTGAACGTTTGCAGCGGGGGCATTGGGCTGCTGCCGGCGCTCCGCCCCTCACAGGGAGCTCGTCGAGCGCGTATACCGGGGGGTGGCGGGGCCGTGGAGATGCGAGAGAAAAAAGTTTAGGGCCCCCACAGCCCCAGTGCGAAGTCAAACTGGTTTGTGGAGTCTGCTTTGCACAGCCGTGTTCGGCGTGTAACCCCCTGGAGAAAGAAAAACGAATAAATAGGAAAGGAATATTATTGTGTTGAGAAAAAAACCCAACTTTTTGATTGCTTAATTATAAATAAATAAAAGGTAGTGAAAAAAGCTAGCGGAGATATTAATGCTTGCATATGCCAGCTGCATCTACTGCTCTTGGTCTTGTCTGCTTATGCGGTGGCAAACATCTACTGATGCGAAAACAGGAACTTGCTTTATGTGGTGTTAATCTAAAACGCTTTGGCTTTGCAAGTTTTGATTCTGGTGACCCTAACTAATGTTTCATAGATCTCAAAAGAGGCAGTGGCTTCTTCAAAATGTACTTTAAATTGTCTTAAGTTTCATTGGGATAGTTTCTTGCTGTGATAGTTTGAAACTTGATTTTTCGTTTGAAGCTGGAAAATGGCGATCTGCTGACTTTCCCCTTTTGCTCTGGGGTCAACGCGGGGGGATTTTGCTGGAATTTTCCAGTAACCGGTGTTGGAGGTAGTTTCTTCCTTCCAGGATGAAATTGGACAGCACAACCAGGGGCTTCAGGGAAAAACCTGCCTGAGGGCAGGGGGATAGTACAAGAGTTTCCTGTGGGATGCTTGCTTAACTGATACATGAAGGCATTTAGCCTAGGGAAATGCAGTGATGCCTTTGTCTTCAGTTTTCAGGGACACTTTTTCTATCTCCTCTAATGTTGCTATAGCTATGAAATAATTCTAGAAAGGTCTGGCATTCTGAATTTCTTAAAGTTGCTAGTGCCAGGACAGACCATATGAATTCTGTGGAAGAAAGACCTTAAAGTGACGTTTGGGGGACATGGAAGTGTGATTGAGGAGCAGTCGAGTTTTTAACAAAAAAAGCAACCCAGAAATATGGCGACTGGGCTGCCTACAGCTTTTTGTGGTATCTCAGTGTCTCCTAAGAGTGGGCTTCCTAAAGCACTTGTGTAACATTGAATGCTGTGCTGAAATGAGTATGATGTTCTTAAGACACTGGAAAAAGTTATCTTTCTGCATTCATTTTAGAGTACAACTGGTCTTGTGGTACAGGCTAGAAAGCATCTAGTTTTTGTCCTCTCAGTAGGATGAAAGTTCTTTTTGAAGTGTGTAAAATGAAACAATTGGGGGCTTTTGGCCATAACATAGAATATCCAGCTTCTAATGCAGTATATTCTTCATCACTTAGTAAAAGAGTAGCTGGAATAGAAGCTCCAACGTATTTTGTGGACTTTAAATGCTTAAATTGCAAAAGGAACAAGGTATTGTAGCCTTGCTTAAACTGTATGGCGCTTTTTTTTTTTTTTTTTTTTTTTTTTTAAAGCTTAATTTATTTTACATAACTAATTTTACTTTCAACAGTACACTCTGAAAAGACTACACCTCTTAAAGGGTTGGGTTTGGGTGTTCCTGTCCTGTAGACCTAGAAATTATTTTAAAACAAGTTAGGTATTTTCAAGCCTTTGGCTCCTGTTGAGAAAGGCTTTTATTCTGCAAATTAATGATCTACTACTGTTCTTGATTAGTTCATTTTGGTGGCTCCTTAATGCGGGTGTGCCTGATCAGTATTTGCAAGTATTTATAATTCACTCAAGGGGAATTGTCTGGGAGAGACTGACTGTTGGGAACAGTTTGTCCTGTAAATCTTTATCACTTTGGCTAAAAATATGGGTGAGGTATAAAACTTTTTTTTTTTTTTTTCTGAGAAAGGGTGGCTGCAAAACTGTGAGGGTTATTGCTTGTTTAAGAATGCTATTTACAGCCTCATAAAAGGAACGATAATAGAAAGGCAGCCTTCCAGGAGAGTACTTAGTGCATCACTTAAGCACTTTGTTGGGCTAATAGTGTAGAAACAAACCTGAAATGCAAGGCAGCAATGGTAGCCTGAAACCTTAATATTAGTAAATGAAAGTTCTGTTTCTGCTCAGTATGTGAGAAAAGCTAGTGAGCAGGACATTCCCTCAGATTAATTCATGCAGGTAAGATTTGGGCATAGGCAAATCTCATCTACAAGCTGCTGTAGGAGTAGCTCTCTTAAATGCAGAGCTGTCCTTCCTCAGGATATATATCCTCCTTACTGACCTCATCCCTAAGGGTTTTCTGCACAAAAGTTTCTGGCTCCCTTATTTTATGCCTCCTTGCCTAGAACATGATCCTCCTGTCCTAATATTGCTCCTCATTTGTTACCTTTCATCCTGTTCCTCTCTGGTCTTTCCAGCCCTCCTTCTGGAAATCGCTGTCCATTCCCCATAATTTTCCTTCATTCCACCTCCGTTTTGAGACTCCCTCGAGTGAGAAGGGAAATAGCACCGTGGGTGGTGACTTACTGGGTGTTCCAAGTCTCAAAACAAGACTACACGTACACATTTGCCAGACAAGAGCAGTGTAGTTGCTCATCCTCTTAATGCAGAGAAATGCGGATTTCAGCTCTTAACTGGGGTGTCTGGTGTAGTCTCTTTTTAGTCAAGACTGTTCTGGTCTCGGTTGAGCTGTTGACCCCTGTTGTGTGCTATGAGTGTGTAACAGTCTCTAAAACACAGAATATTGACTGTTAGAGCAGTGGCAAACAGAGGGTAGAACTCTGAACATTGCTTTTCAAATAGACTGCCTGCAGATACTACAGTGTTGCATGAAAGAAAGTGAATAAAACTGTTGTGGGGTGGGAGGGAAGCAAAGGCAAAGTCTTAGAGTTGCTGTTGAAATCCAGTTTGGTGGTTTATTACTGGGAACCTCACTGTCTGATGTAAAATGCTATCATGGCAGCAGGGAAATATTTGATTTCATATATTTGAAAGCATTCTGCAAAAGTAACCATGTTGCAAGCGTGATCATTTTCTTTTGTCTGGCAGTGGCTTTTGTATGGACAGAGTACATATGCTACAGTATGCTACAGTAGCAATTAGGTGTTACTGTTATAAAAACCAACTAGACTAGGACAAGATTTTGCTTTAGTCTTACCTATAATTTAATCAAATATCCTACATGGTAAGTCAATATGTTCATGATTGTTTTATCTATGACTGAAAGAGCACCTCTGTTTTTCTTTTCTTGGAAGCATTAATAGGCTGTAAACCAAACCATGATCTTAGAAAATGTTGGAACAGCTGTAGGACACTTGGCTTTTATTGATAAACTATCTGGATTCGAGTGTGTTTGCAGAAAGTGGAAAATGCCACAAGTGGCAAGTTAATAACTGAGGTTTCATTTATGCCAGAATTCAGCTCCTTGTGTGCTTTAATGTACCTCTTCATGATAACAGAGGCGGATGGTGGAAACACCATAGCAGACTTCTGGCACTTTCTAGGGAAAGTGTGGAGTTGCCAAATTCAGTCAGCTTCATGGTGTGTGACCACTCTAGTTCTTGTTGCTCTACAGATTCCATTTTAGAAGTGGTTCATGGACTACCAAGACATACAAGAATAGCACCTGTAGCACCACAGCTCTCTCCATTGCAAGAAAGGATTTTAAAGGTCTTTCTTCCTTTGCCCTTAGGGAAGACAGACTGTTTCTTCCTTTTCCTTGCAGCAGGTCTGTCTTTGGTTAGGTTCTTAACTGATCAGAGTAATTTACCAAGTCTTAACTTTTTGCCATATTAGTGAGTTGCAAAGGTTCATGGGGCTATTGGAACATGTAGACAATACTCCTAAAATCAAATTGCTATGTTGAATTCTGGGGTTGTTCTTACCTTTTTAGATTACAAATAAAGTGCTTTTTTTTTTTTTTGTTTTACAGATTGTGAAAGATGTAATTTTTGGAGGCTTGTACATGTATAGCGGAAAACATTTAACTGCATAGCTGTAGCTGAACTAAAAGCTACTTATAAGCTGGTACCTTGACTAAATTTGCTGATTGAATTTGTCTAAGCTGTCCTTAATGTAGGGTAAAGCTGTGGTTTCACAATAAGGGAGCAAGCTGTCTTAACATCTCATGGCTACTCAGAGAATAGGGGATCTCATTTCCTCCTCTGTTCTCCCCAGGCTTGGCTGTGCACTCTCATGAGATGCTTCTGTGAGCCAGTTTAATTCACTTAACACGACAGAAAACTTTTTTTTTTCCCTTTTGCTAGCACTGGTGTAAGTTTATTTTAATTGCAATCTGCTATGAAGGGAAAGGAGGAATAGAGTGGTTAGACAGGAATGATAGGTTAAACGTGGTTGTTTTTGTGCAATGGCTTTCCATAGTGCCAAATGCTGAGCTCTGCTCCGTGGTGCTCCCAATGCCATCCACCCACACGTCTCGCCAAAGAGCTTGGCTGATGCAGAGGGAGTGTGCCCAAGTTCCCAGCTCCAGTTCTGCACCTCTTGCTCAAGGGTTATTTATATAAAACTGCAGTGTGTGGTACAGGCTCTTGCTGTTTCTCTTCCTAATGATTATGGGTTTTGCCACCTAACAAAGAGATTAAGAGTTTTAGGAGTGTATCTGGAGGCAGTGGTTTTAAAATGCAGTACTTTGTGTTGCTGGTGTTGTGACTGCTAGAGCTTCAGCTTTAGAGAAAAATGTGCACATGAGCTAGAGAAATGCATACTTCCAGTGTGTGCAAGAGTGCATATAGTTCTTTGTACTCATGCAGCCTTTTTATATCATACTGTTTCTTCTCTTCTGATATCAAATGCACATACAGGTGCCCATCTAAACACAGTGCTTCAGATTTGGTTACTGACAGTTTTTCTTTTTAGAATTTTTACTGATGAAGAAAGCAGGAGTACTGAGTTTTGTTCATATATGATTTATGGAATGTGGATTTAACATCCTTAAGATAAGGGGTTGGGATAATCTTTTTCCACAATAATTTTTAACTTGCATATACTGTTCAGCTATCAGGTGTTAAACCTCTGGGATTACTCTGCCTTACCTTCCCTTTAGATGCCTCTGCCCCATCACATCTTTAGCTTCTGACTCTTCCCTGCATGTAGAAATCTTTTTATTTAACTCCTTCCCTTTAGTAAGGGAATTTAAAACTTAGGGGTTTAAAACAGCTTTAATACTGTACTCAACAGAATTCAAACCCCCTCTTGCTTTGCTTTGCAGTGCCTGGTGTTGAAATCCACTCACCATTTTAGGGTAAATACAGCAAACTTGTCAAGTTTTTCTCTTGGTGGTAATATGATATTGTTACACTGCTGCCCTAATTAAACATTACTTCAGAAAATTTCCAGTGAGTAAAAATTGGAAGAAGCAGAAATGCCTTGGATGTTCAGGCAAATTTCATGGACTGTTTTTGCTTAGAGCATGTCTTTGAAAACCCAAGAATATTGCTGTGTGTAAGGATATTAATGCTTGTGGGCTGCAGCATAGACCTCTGAGGTTATAGTGACTTCTGAGAGCAACTGGAGATGTGCATACAATAAATAGGCATGAAATTAGACTACTGTATGCCCATAATTTTTTTTAAATTACAGTTTTGTTGGAAACTGATGCCTTGATGTGTATCTCATAACTGGGAGAGAAAATCTAGCTGAATTTTTGCTTCAGTTTAGTAATGAAATCTTGCATTGTGTGGAGCAGTTTCTCCTTTCAGCTAAATCTTCAGAGCATGTAAACATGCTTGCTAGACCATGCTTCCTTAAAGGAAAACTACTTAATTCCTCTGTTTTGAAGTCAAGGAGGTATCATTCCTCTTCAATACTGTCTTGACCCAGTCTCTTCCTAGTTTTCCTCCCATACTCCCTTCCTTCCTGCAAAGTTGTTGGTGTCTTTCCATCAGACAAAGAATCATGATGTGTTGAGAGCACAGATCTTAAGCTGCAGAACAATGCACTGAATGCAAGACTAATGTTACCACAGATAAGATTTTACAGAAGGGGTTTATTGTCTTCAGCTGTACTCCACTTTCAGTAGAGCAGTAACAAATATAGTCTTGGGTCATAATTATGTAGTACATATTTTTTACTAATGCTGTTAACCTATCATTCCAAGTCTTTAATTGAAGTGTACTGGATGGGAATGGGACTGGTTACTGCTTGGCAATCCAAGTATTGGTTAATGTAATGAATGGATGTCCCTGATCCTAAATTATATTGGGCATATTGACTTTGTTTCAGCTGTTCACTTCATGGGCTCAGCTGCAGCTCCTTCATGGGTTGTTTTCTCCTTTCTTTGGCTGTGCTTGAAGGAGGGCTCTTGTGGATGGGATAGATTTGACCCTCCTAACAAATTAAGCTTGTGCATCCAAATCAAGTCACAGAAATGAAACAAAAACATGCTAAGGGATTGGAGCAATACTATCTGCCAACTTATACCTTAAGTACAAAAGTTTCTTTACCATGTAATGTCACTTCTGGCATTATTTTATCTTTGCTTTCTGCCCTACCATCTTAAAGAAGAGAAATTGTATGAGGCTAAGACAGTAGCATGCTTCTCAAGTTCTTTTAATTATCAGCTACTTGTTTCTTCCTCTGCTATCAACCCTCAACAAAATAAATCCTTTTCAGTTATAGAGTCCATAGCTGCTAATCTTTTTTTAGCAACTAAAAATGTTGGCCAGCTTTGAATGCTCTAGCTGTATAGCATAGTATGAAAAGGAATAAAACCCAGTACCCACGGATGAGGTTCATGAATTTGTTCTGTGTTGCTCAGGCATCCCAGATATGTGTCCAATACTGACAAAAGAATTAATTCAGTTATGTTTTCAGCTCTAAGAAATAAGGGCTATATTCCTGTTATTTCACTTGAGTGTGTAATATGCATTGCTAAAACCCCCAGGGGGTGAACTTGTTGAATAGGATGATCACTAGTTAGCAGTTTCCTTCATATGTGGTTGAAATATATTTTAAGTGACTAAGACCTGAACTGAAAACTTTAAATGTTTATTGTTGTATGGTTTTGTATGCTTTGTGCCTCTGCCCTGGTGCTGGCTTGGAGAAAATGGATTACCTCCCAGCAGTAGGGAGGCAACTTGGGGCAAGCTCTAAACTTATTGGACTGGTGAGTCACTTTTCAGAGTTGGGTACCTAAAGTTCAGGGGATTGTGAGCTATGCCTTGAATGCTACAGAGAAAAGGACCTCAACTGAAGAAACATGTTAATTGCCTAAACTAATTTGTGAAGCAGACAAATTAACCCAACCAAAGGTGACTGCTGTCACCTCAGCAGCTATGTTTTATTCCTGTTTATTACTACAGTGTTATCTCTCCTAAGATCACTCAGGCAATCACCAAGGCTGTTCTCATACCGATGCCTTCCAGGGATGTGAGAATAGCAGATGCTCTCTTGAATCTGTGTTATGGGGGAGAGGGGTACCTTAATGAGCTAAAGGTAATAGCTGAACTTTTCCCTCTAATGTTAGTCTCCATGCATAAACAAAGTATTTAATGGTGTTCTGTGAAGTTTGTTAAACCCTATCTTTTTCAGCTGATTGCTTGTATTATATGCCCACCTCTTATTTTGTGTATAGCCCATGTTGTTATAAACTACCATCTATTGTAAATATTTCCTTTTGCTAGGCAAGGTATTGTGAATGTGCAGAATTATCAAATGCTGTGTTTGGCTGGATTAAAAGATTAGCAGGGACCTAAAATTCAGCAATCAAACTCCAGTGTGATTCTTGGGTGGAAGTGCTGGAGCTTGTTGTTTGTTGCCCATGTCCCACATTGTCTTGGGTTTTATGGATTCTGTTTGCTGTCTAGAGTGGCTGGCATATGCTAAAAAACAAATGTTATACAACCTTTTGTTCAGCTACTTGTAGTTAACAAAAGGCAAACTATTATTTAAGGTAAAATGTCAGCTCTCAAACTTCAAACCCTTTTGCCTCTCCCTTCACTTCAGTGGTTCTAATTTTTCAGCTGTTCACACTGTTAGACAGTTAAGTGTACAAAATAAAAATCCCTAGCCTTAAATATTGGGTGTAAGCAAAGCTTGAAAACTGTCTGCATTATGGATGGTCCTTAAGCTTTGTAATCCAATATAGTGCTGCATCAGGGACTAGAGAAACGCTGCTGTCTTGTGTCAGGGATGGTAGTGTGAAGCAGCCTGGCACTCACTATCCTCACTATATATCCTCACCTATTCTGCTGTTTGGGGGAATTTTGGGGAAATGTGGAGTCATTTTGGGAAAATTTGGGGGATTTTTTATGAATTTTAGATCGTTTTGGGTCAATTTGGAGCCATTTGGGGGGATTTTGGGGGCATTTTTGGGAGTTTGGGATCATTTGGGGTAAATTTAGGTCATTTGGGGGGAATTTGGGATCATTTTGGGAGAATTTGGGGACATTTATGGGCATTTTTGGGGAAATTTGGGACCATTTTGTAGCAGTTTGGGGCATTTTGGGGGTAATTTTAGGGGATTTTTGGGACATTTTTGGGTCATTAACAGTTCTGCAGTGATTTTTTGATTGGGGTGATTTTTAGTGTCACTTTGGGGACATTGTAGGAGAATTTGGGGCATTTTGAGGGAGTTTGGGTCATTTTTGGGTTAGTTTGGGTTAGTTTGGATCAATTTGGTAATTTTGTGGCAATTTTGGGACCTTTTGGGGTCATTTTGGTTCGTTTTGACGAAATTTTGGGACATTTTAGGGGAATTTTGGGGCATTTTGTGTCATTTAGATACAGCTTTGGGGTAATTTTCGATTATTTTGTTTGATTTTAGTGTCACTTTGGGCACATTTTGGGTGAATTTGGGTAATTTTGAGGGAGTTTGGGCCATGCCCACGGTGGGCAATATGCAAATGAGGGGGGACAAATATTCGGGAAATTACTGTATATGGGGAAAATGGGAAAAAATTGATAAAAAATAGGAAAATATGGGGGGAAATGGTGGTGGAGTGGGAGTTGGGGTGAATTTGGTGGTTTTGGGGACATTTTGTAGCATTTTGGGGGATTTGGGGGTAATTTTGTGTATTTTTGGGTCAGTTTGGGGGGATTTGGGGTCATTTTCCGGTAATTTTGGGGACATTTTTGTTGCGTTTTGGGGCAGTTTTAGGGAATTTTGGGCTAATTTTTGGGACATTTTTAGGTGAACTTGGGGAGAATTTGGGGCATTTTTGGGGGAGTTTGGGCAAATTTGAGGGAATTTTGGGGACATTTTGGGGCCGTTTTAGGGAGTTTGGGATCATTTTAGGGGGATTTTTGGGTCATTATAGTCTCACTTTGGAATCATTCTGGGGTCATTTAAGGACAGTTTTGTGGTAATTTAGGATCATTTGGGGGCATTTTTAGGGAGTTTGGGGTAATTTTTGGGTCACTTTCAGGTTCAAGGAGCCACTGGAGGTTGTGTTGCAAACAGATCTCTGGTCTGATTGTAGCAGAGCTGGAAGGGAAATGTGTTTATTTTCTGTTAACAAATCTGAAATCAAATCTGGGTGTAACCATGGAGGTGCTTCCCCAGCACAGGTTTCAACCATTCTGCTGGAGTGATAAAGCTGTTTTTGCTTGAGCTGTTAGAGGGAAATGAACACCTCCCCATAAGATGACCTTTAACAAATGTTCAGGCACTTGTCACAGGCTTGAAGGAGGTGACCACCACTAAACCCAGGGGTGATTATTAACCAGTGAACCTCAAAACTGGGGACAGCTTGTACTCACACAAGAGACAGTTGTCCATCTTTCATTCACATTCATTTTTCCCTGTAGTATGGCACAACTCTCCTCCCTGCCACTACTGAACCAAAGACCATCCCACCAAAGAGAGATATTTATATTTACACTCTCATTCTCCATTTCCAGAGATGAGACTGACACATCCCCATTACCTCTTGCTCGTGTACTCCACTGGCCTCAGTGACACTGGTCTCCTGGGCATGGGTGGCCTTCACCTGAAGCACACATCACTCACTAGATCAGTTACTTTCCTCTGAGTCCACACTAGCAGATGCTTCCACACAAAATGTTTTGCTCAGTCCCTTTCCCTAACACAAGAGCCCAGAACAAACACCATTCAAGCCTCTGGGACCTTCCCCCATCACTGTTTGAAATCCCCCTCAGAGCATCCTGGACAGCCTTAATCATCAGCTCAGTCAGGAATTTATATCCTGAGAATAATGCCACCCCAGAGCACAGCTATTCACCTGGGCAGTTCTTGGATTCATGTTCTCAGCCTCTGTAGGACACTGGTTGCCAATTCTGGATCTCTTTGTCAGAGGAGGCAATAGAGGCTCTGTTTCCTCAACAGCTTCAGTACTCCACTTGAATTTACCCACTAGGAAGAGGAAGTGTTACCTAAGTAAATAATAACTTTAAATTATTTTTTAGCAGGGGAGGCAAACAGCTACAAGCAGGTTCAGCAGCAATTTGCTTCAGAAATCCAAATTCCAGTGCAATCCTAATGGTTGACAGAGCACTACTTTGGATTGTTTTGAATGTTTTAATGAAATTAATTGGATGCACTTCAAGTAGTAAGGATAAAAGTAGGATTATTTTCCTAGTTTAAACATACTGAAGGATGTAAACAAGAATTGAATTACTATTCACATTAAGTAACCACAACATGCTTCCATCTCACCAATCACACAACAATGCTTAAACTTAAAATTAAAAATATTTGTGGCACCTTTGGGATTGTTGGTAGTGCAAAGTTCTTCTAAATCAAAGTTGTAGGACAAACCCCCAAAAGTTTTACAACCAGATCAGCTCCACATTGGCTGTTGTGCTTACACTGATCCCTTTCATGCATCTCTGACACCCTCAGGACTCAGTGCCTGGCTGGCAGCTGCAGTGGTGCCTTACCTACGCCCTGCTGCTCAACCACTTTGGAAATGATTCCCTTTACTGCAAAGTGCATGTGCTACCAGGGATTTACGGATGCAGTCTAGCAGATAAGGAAAGATCAACAGGCAGCAGCAGGACCAGTAAATCCCACATATGGTACAATGGGCATCTCTTATTGATAAATTCTAAAGAAAGGTTAGTGATTTTAAAGAAACATTTGTGAAAATATTGATGTAATGATTTCTCTTGTAATGCTCCAGCACCTTATTCCAGCGTGAGAAGCAGTGTGTGATTTTTGGGGGTTTTTTTTTGGTTTTTTTTTTTGGTTTTGTTTTTTTTTGGGGGGGGGAGGTCATTTTGGGGAGATTTTGGGACATTTTATGAGAAATTTTGGGAAAATTTGGGGGATTTTGATGAATTTTGGGGCAGTTTATTGTTCATGTAAGTGAGGAGTTGTTAAATATGTGACATTGCAGTAGGAGGGTCTCTGTTGCCTGTAAGAGGTGAGGATAGAAGAAGGTAAGGACAAAAAAGAAATTATATGTGACTGAGGGTGGTCAATAATATAGGTTATGATTAATAACTGGGAGATGAAATAACTGTTATTTGCCCCCTTCCCTCAGATACTACTTTATTTTCTTTCACCAAAGGGAACTGAAAGCCATTATCCAGGTGAGCCCCTCTTGTTACAGCAGTCTTGTGAAGGTTCAGGTAATTCCCCAAGGAGTCACTCATTCCAGTGGCTTTTGTGCACCCACACTGAAGTCTGTAGTTGTCCAGTTCAGCCAAAATAGATGTCACTATGGAGAGAGGCAGCCCCAGCATCTCTCCTTTCCCTGCTTGCTCATTCACAGGACTTTACTGCTGCTGAAGTGGCAGGCACTTTATTACTCAAATCAAAGATCTCTTCTGTTTTCAGAAAGATCAGCTCCTTATAATTGCCCGGTCCTAGTTTGTATGAGCACTCCTATGACAGGACTGAGGGGAAGGAACAGCAAGGTAAAGGAGGTAGGACTGTGTTTTTGATATAAAATTGCCCTTTAAAATCAGAGATGAGGAGTCAGGGCTTCTGATGGTCCCTGCCCTACCAAGACACACTGGGGCAGCAGTGTCACCCCAGTGTGGATGGGGACAGAGGGCACTGCCAGCAGCAAGGGGAAGGGCTGTGTTAGGATCAGCACAGCCTGTAAGGATAGTATTGGATAGTATCCTTACTATTGCTGATCTTCTGTAGCCTTGAATAATGCCATGTCAGGCAGTGGAGGCTGTAAGGGAGAGCCATCAGGCAGCTCTGGGGTCTTGCTGTGCTTTGGAACAGCCATACAGTTCCAGGACGTTCTAATAAGTGCATGTACAGCAGAGGGAGTGTATTTCTTTGAGGAAGAACTTTCTTAGAGAAAGAAGGAGCAGCGTGCCTCCAAGCCATCTTTTTTCCCCCTTTAAAAGCAGTGCCGGTAAAGGGTTAAATTCCAGCCCCTGCAGCACACCCCGCCCCCACCGCTGTATATGGTGTGCCCAAAGGCACTGGAGATTTAATACATTGAAGTTGGAGCGTGAAGGGGGTCTGCAGCCTGCTAGACAAAGTCACTCAAATTTCAAGAATACTTGATCCATACAAGGATGTTACTTGAGAAAGGCATGGCTTCTCTGTTCAGAAACCGGTTGCCGAATGAGCCGGCCGAGTGTCCCAAGCACAGCTTTTGTGGCCACATGAGCAAACTGGAAACCAGACTTTCTTTAACTGATGGTTGACTGATCAGCAAGCTAGCAAAAGCTCTTGTGAGAACCAAACAGCCTCCCCTCAGAAAAGTGGTTATTTGTAGGGGAAAATGAAAATTGTTGTTTCTTCCACTGAAGTGCTTGGAAGTCTTGGACACTATTGTGCGGACAATGATATGAGAGAATTTAGTTGAATTGACTGAATATTATTCTGAAAAACTGAAAAATAATTTCCCCTGGCTAGTTACTGTAGAAGTACCTACAGTGTTGCAGCTGTGTCCCAATAGGATGTATTTGGTGTCAACTTCTGTTAAAGGCTTTTAAATGGATGGGCAAATATTGCATGGGAAGGAAAAAAAAGAAAAACAAAACCAAAATTACCATAATAAAGCATCTGGTACTGGAAAGATCAGGGAATGGGTCTGGAGTGGATTCTACCCTGAAAGAAATAACAACTGAGTGAGCAACAATAACAAAACAGTAGGGAATTGGAAAGGATGAAGTACAAAAGAATTCCTGGAACACAGAGGTTCCAAGTCTTTCTAGTGCTGCTCTTGTATGTACTAAAATGGTAATGGGGGTAAAATTTAATAGTGTCTTTGATTCTACCCCTCTTGTACTTCATACAGTTATCAGTGAGGGGGTGGATGTAATAATTCCTGCCTCCCCCAGTATCATGAAAGTATTGATAAGATTAGAATTAAGAATTGGATTAGAGTTCTAAATGATGGCTGTTTTACAGAGTTCCCAAAGGTACTACATGCCCTCTCTTAGTGGGAAGGTGCTGTCTACTTTGTGTTCCAGACAACATGTATTTTAATTGACCATATTCCATGGTATCTCCTGTGCTCTTCTAGCATTACTAGTTTTTTTCAAGGGCTCTGAGCCTTCTGCTGGATAACTAATGAATGGCTCCATAGCTTTCTGTTGCTGAAGCATGGCTCCCTCACTTGAAATACCCTGTGGTTGGTGGGATGGTTCATAGGGAGGTTCACAGTGGGCATTCTAAGCAGGCAGGGCTAAGTGGAATCAAGGCTGAAGTGTCTTCAGCTGACAATTTGCTGGAGGGCTGTCCTCTCCAAACCTCCAACCACTCCTGAGATGGGCTTTTTGCATTTGTATGCACTTCCCAATGCATACAAATTTGATAAACTTCCTAAGTTTTAGGCAGTTGTGACTTGTCAAGGCAAATACAACTTAATCTTCATGTTACTGCTTTTCTGGCAAAGGTGGAGTTATCCCACCTTTGCACCTTGTCAAAGTAGTTCATTACATGCCTCTGAATCTGAACTGTTCTCAGGAGCAGCTTTGTCAAGTTGGTCCAATTTCTTTGTCTCTTACCAAGACAGGTGGAAAGCCTCTAAGGCCACGTTCTGCTGAACCTGATGGGATACATGTGGAGCCCTCATTCCAGATGGCTTATTCTTCAAATAATATTTACAGGGAGCAGTTGTATGCCTTGATGTAGTTACATATTCTTATATGGTTAGAGCATGTTGGTAGTAACAATTGAAAATTCTTTATGATTTAGAAGCTAGGTCTTCTACAGAACTACTATAGAGATTTTTTTCCTGGAAGTTCTGAAGCACTGCAGTTATAATTAATATAATGTGTGCATTTCATTTCCCCTTGTAGGAAGCTTTGGCATTGACTTGGATATAGGTAAGGTCAGCATGTCTTTCCAAAGAATGGAGTAGTTGGATTCTGTGGCTGGCCACTTGAGCTTGTAGTGGCATACTTGGGCTTGGCTTAGATCCAGAGGCTCTTCTTTCACTGGAACACTTCCTTGTCAGTCCTTTCATTTCTTTTCCTATGCCTCTGAGCCAGTGAAGGGGTTCAAGTAGTACGTGATTACTGATAGTCTTTTACTAGTGCTCCTATCTTGGTCTCTTGGCAACAATGCCAAAAAACTTTATACACTGTGAGAACAAATAGGAGAACCATAATTTAAAAGTGCAGGTGTTAACATAAGTTTACTTTCACAGAGCAACAAAAAAAAACCAACTTGAGCCGTTTTAAAAGTTAATAGTTTCATTTTCTTATGTCAGTTTTTAGATGCAATCAATTAACTTATACTTTTCTTCAGAGAGTACCATAATTTTTATAGTTGTGGAAGTTATTTAGGGTACTAAACTACTTAACTTTATTTTAATTTGTTTCAAATTTGCTTTTCTAGCTGCAGGAACTTAGTGAGGAGGAGTTGTGTCATTTGACAACCAGTTTCTTAAAGTGAAGTTATGCCTTTCAATTAACATCCTTGTAAACACAATTCATTGCACTTTTGTTCTGTATATAATATTGCTTTTGACACCTGTTCTTAATGCCAGCCTATGCCATTTAGTAGAGAACAGGGGCTGCTAAGGAGCTTCAGCTGATGAAACTCCTCAGTGGTGTGGACTGGAGACTTTCTCTTGTCCAGACCTGCTCATCTCATTTCCTTCCCCAGCTCTGCCTTAAACTTTGAGAAGGAAGTTGAACAACACGGATGCTTTGAAAAAATTTTCAGTGAAAGCCGTAGTTGTGCATTTCATTATAAAGCATTCTTGTGACTAAGCATCTGACTCTTAAAATGTCATGTTTTTTGGTAGTGCAGGTCACTGTGTAACCATGGAACAAGTGTTCATTCCTCTCAGCTATTCAGTAATACACTTTTTTTGTTGCTGTTCATTTGTCTTCATTATATATTGTCAGTGTATGCATGTAAACATCATTTTTATATAGTATTTATGAGGGTTTGGCTAGCGCAGTAAGAACAACTTATTTTCTCCTGAATGAAAGAATAAATCTTGACAGTTAATCAATCTAGGAATAATGTATTGAACCAGTACCCTGTCAGAACTGTTGTTTTGTCTTCACCAATGTTCAATACAGCTGTTTCAGAAAAAAAAAAAAAGGAGAAAGCTATTTAGTATGTATTTTAGAGTAACTGGTCTGCAATATGTCCCTCTACTTAAAATTTTAAGTTATTGTGGGGAAGCCTTGACATTATTTTAATATTAGTTTTCTAATATAAGCAACAGGAAAAAAAATCATGATCTTAACTAAAAATACAGTAAAATGCATGAAATTCAATATGATCTGGTCTACAGGAGAACATAGTATTTTCATCAGTGTGTTTGTTTGAATTTTCAATTCATTTTAACACCATCCCAGGAGGAAACATAAGAGGAAACACTTTTCACCAGCTAAGGGATAGATTGGAAAGAGGAAATGTTGCATATCAAAGCAAAGACCAAAATGAAAAATAGAATAGTGATACCTCCCAGCTGAGATTATGGTATGGTATCCAAATGTGCTGTCAGCAGGTGAGAGACTCACTGACATGGAATACTGTCTTGGAAATCTTGTTTGTTTCATCTAGTTATTCCTCAGCATATGAGAACAGTGTGTTAACCTCATTGCAGAATTCAGGTACATTTGTGTATGGCTTATCTGGGGATGGAAATCAGACAGACTGCTTGGGGTAATGATAACCTCCCTCCTTAACTCTCTCCTAATTATCAGCTTTTTGCAGTTTATTCCTTCCTTTGAGAGCAGTTTTTTCATTTTATGTAGTAGTGTCTAATTTAGCTCCAAAGCTTCCTGGTATGAATTTTCCTTAAGGTGTGTGTAAAGAAATAGTCAACACATGTGTTAGCAGATTCAGGTTTTGGATATAGATGGGGCAATTTTCCATTTGGCTCCCCTGGCAGAGATACTTTGATAAATAGCTATGTAGTCCCTTGCAGAGGGAGGGAAGTAGTATGGGGAAATAGTCCAAGGTGACCGACGCAGCTCCAAATCTAGCAACTTGTTTTGGATGCACATATTCTAATAAAGTAGCACATGTTTTTTGAGCAGCATGATGTGAAATGATATAAAATGCTACACTTATTATCTTACTATCTAAGAATGGAAATGACTCCTCAGAAGCCCCTGTCTAGCCCAGGAAAACTGTTGCTAGTCATTCACATGGATACAAATGGCTGTTGGGAGATCCTTTCCTAGATCAGTAAGAGTCAGAATATCATGGTGTGTGGGTTGTTTTTCCCCACTTCATGTATCTGTTTTTCTCCAGGCAGGGGAGACATTCCTGCCAAATATGTGTGCCATTGCTCTTTTTCTGCTACAGCTAGGTGGAAATGCTTTCAAAATGAAAGATCTTTGTAAATCAAAGTTTAAACAAACAAAAAGAAACAAAACCAGCCAAAACAAATTCTCAAAACACCCAGCTCTCATGTGGTCAAAGAAGCCACTTCTTGGAGTAAGCTGGCTTGTTTCATGTTTGATCCCATATGGAGTTACGGAGGGAAACCATTCCTCGAGTGCTTTTGTTAAATAAAGCTGTTGCCATGAATTAAGCAACGCTGCCCTGGAATGTTTCTGATCATGGTCTTGCAGAGCTTGTGACCTTTGCACTGAACATGTGAACTGAAACTTCATCTTCCAGTGTTCAATAACCATGTTAAAAATTCAGAGGTGAGGCAGTCTTGGGATTTCCTTAGGCTAGCTTAAATGCCAAGTGAAATTTAAGTACTGATTTATTCAGTTACTCTTCCTTTTTTTTTTTTTTTTTTTTTTTTTGTGCTAAGTCTAAGCTACAATTTGTATTATAAATCTGAAAATTCTTTATCAATTAAAAAGACCTCCACTATTGCATAGACAATGTCTTAAAAGGCTTTCATTCATAGAAGCCTACTGAAGCACTAAAGTATTGCCACCTTCTTGTCTAGATGCATTCAATTACTCTAATTAGAATGTCTGTAGTAGTATACTACTACTGCTTCTTAAGGCAATTGCTTTGACCAGGTTGTAGTGCCTGCAGAGGATATCCAATTTTAACTGAGCTGCAGCTGAAAGGGCAAGAGAAGCAGTTTAAAAACCTGTGACTCTTGCAGTCCATAACTTTGATGCCACTGGACTTCCTACCCAAATTGAATGCTACTAACAATTAGTCTTTTTCCTGTTGACCAGATAGGAACACTGCCACCTCTTGGCTACTCCTGACCTTTGTGAACAACTTTATTTCTTGTGATGCTTTCTGGTGCAGTGTTTCTGAATAATTAGGTGGTGGTGTAGCAAAATAATATATATAATACTGTAGACTTGAGATCCTAGTAATTGTGGATTCTACCCTGGAAGAGAAGAAACATGGAGTATTACTTGGTCAAGTGCCTTTCAACTCTGACCCATAGCGGTATACATCCCTTAAAAATATACAACTTATGATGGACTTTTGCCCTCACTGGATTAGCTAGCCACACGATTTGATAACAGTGACATCTGCAAGTAATGTCTGGCACAAAAGGGTTTCAGCCTTTATGCCATAAAAAGGGAATTGACAAAGTATTTTTATTTGATTTTGGTCAAAACTATGTTGACTAAATGCTGAATTCTACAGCTGGGGGTGGGGGAAAAAGGCTGCATTAGGTTCTGACCATGTTTCTAATACTAGTTTTAGTGAAGCTGGCTTGAGGAGTAGTTTAAAATACTGAAGGTTCAGGATTCCCTGTGTTGTGGGGAGCTACAACAGTTAGCCCTTAATTCTGGAGCACTTCCTAGTTAAAAGGGATGCTATGCCTCTACCCAGAGGACTTTTCTTGCAGCTTTGTCTTTTTCTGTAAACATCCAGTGTTTGTCTAGTGTGCAGTGAACTTAATGCTAGAGAATATGCACAGAAGGGTGACTTCTTCAGCCAGTTAACCTGCCACAAGCGAACTGACCCTTGAGGAACCACTAATGCTGGCTTTTACTCTAACAAGCCAGTCCAATGAGTGCTGGGAAGAACTCCTACTAAAATCTGCCCATGTGACAGAGAGTCTGACCTGCTCTTCTCAGAGGACTTTTCCTGTAGAAAATGCTGGTGCAAAGCAGTGACACCCATACCAGCTAGTTACAATCCCCACCTCAAGCAGAGAGGTTTAGTGGAATGTAGAAACTTGAGAGAGAGACAAGGTGCTTACAGAACTTGAGAGGACTTCAGTGGTTGAGTGGGATTGTCAGGATGCTAACAACATCCTGACTCCTATATTAGCAACTGCAATTAATTTCTGGATATGTAACTTAAGCTCCATAATGGCAATAGAGGATCTGGGTTTCTAGCATCTGTTCATAAGTTGCATCTCAAAACCCTTTCTCAAAGGTAATCTCATTCCTACACCCCCTACCCCAGCCCCTTCAGGTGTGGGGGTGGGAGGGAATGATGGGGAAGAGGTTTTGTGCTGTTGTATCCCTGTTTTATGCATGTCTCAAAAATGAGGCAGGTGTAAATCCAATTTCCTGTGAATGAACTTTCAAATATAACTTCTGAGATGGTAGTTTAGAGTCTCTGGTGGGAGAGACTTTTATAGAAAAACCAGAGTGACTGAAAAGGAAAGTAAGGAAGAGCCTGGCTTCCTCATCAGTAGGAGAGGAGGGGGCCTGGGGTGAGACTCAGTACTCCAGTGGCTCTTATCTAATATAAATAAATTACTTATTAAAAACAAACAAAAAACCCAGAAAAAACAACATATTTTTGTTTACTAGAAAAACCTCTGTGTTTAGTTTTGATGGGATACAGATAAAGGTGTATTTTGCTGCTGCTATGGCATTAATGAAAATGCTACTTATTTTTGAGCATACTTAGTGCACAGTCAGTTGCAGTGTATAAGCAGCAGTGATGGATTTTTAAAATGGAGGCTTGCTAGAGGGAGGAAGGATTGATAAATATGTATCTAAAAATTATTGAAAAGCATTAATTTTCAGAAGTGTTTCTGTAGTGCCAGATTCATTAGGATAAAATGTTAATTGAATAGTTGTGGTTAATTTGTGATAAGTGAACAGATAATGGAAATTTCAGGATGGCTCAGGGCTATTACGATGGCTAAGTATTTTGCATGGAAGGACAAAAACCTACCTTAAGGATTTTTTTCAGCCTTTTTGACAAAGCTTAAGAGTTTTTAACATCTCAAAACATGTTTGACCTCCCCACCCTTAAGCCATTTTGACACTCTTTACCATTGCATTTCAACAGGAAAGAAAGATCCTTTTTATAGCCAAATGGCTTCCTCCTTCTCTTCTCCTCTTTTCCCCTCCATCCCCCACCCCAGAGAGCCTTTCTAGTGCTCAGGCTTCAGCTGCTGCCTGGATACTGGCTACATCTGTCTTGTTTAGATGGTCCTAAGAAAAAACAGCACTGAATGTGACCGGAGGGCCAACAAGATATGTTTCTTTTCAAATTTGAAAGGAAGCCCTGCACTTGCTTCTGCTTCTTTCTCTAAGCTGTTTTTAAATCAATCATGGCTCTTGCTGGTAAATGTTTTCAATCCCCTCCCTCCCAGAAATGGTCAAAATCCAAAACATTTGAAAAAAGTCTAACGAGTTAAAGATGGTGTTGTTCTCAAGCCTGTTTCCCCACATACAGCTTCCAATTTAAGGAAATAAACTCTTTATGGGCTCTTGTTTTAAGTCATTGAGAAAAGTTTCAAAGAGGATAGTGTGACTCTAGGTGGAATTTGGAGGTTTGCAAGTCCATAAATACTTACACTGATGGCAGACTGGGCTTTTGTACTTGTACTCCTATTTGTGTTAAAAGGGACAGCATTAAAAACTGATCCTGGACCTAAGCAGTGCTTGATGTTTTGTGGTGAAAAAGATGGTGACTGTCAGGGAAAGAGTAATTATGTGAGGCAGATGGAGGACCAGTAGTTCCTATTTTGGGGGAATCATTTGATATTTTTAGAGTGCAGGATTAGGGCAATGACAATCTCTGCCAGTCAAGAATGGAGTTACAAAAATGTGGGGTGGTGGTTCTGTTTTTAAAGGTTTCTCAGCTGGGTGGGGGGAAGCCGTGCAACTTGATCCTGTTCATAAAATTCAGCCATAGCTAAAATGGATTTGCCCTTGTGACAATCTCTTGTTACTCACAAAATAGGAGACTGTATTAATGCATGAGAACACGCTGATGTTTTTGCATCACAACCTGTGTGTGTCTGGCTGGAGGCGCTAACTTTTGGTTAGCAGTGCCTTTAGCACCCTCCTAGCTGAAAAATGCATCTTTATAATGAACTGTAGGAAACAGAGGGGAAAGAAATAGCAGAAGAAATTGCTCTTTTAAGAGTTCCTATCATCCCTTGATTAAATAATGATTGCTACTACTTTTATTGGTTAAGGTTATCAGCTATTTCATTTTTAATAGGCTTATATTACAGTGAATAGTTCTGTGCATGAGCTCTATTTTATTGCTAGCTGTGATGTTTATAGTCATGAAAATAAGGAATAGTTGTCATGTTACTGTTGCGACTTGGGTGTCCAAGAACCTTGTCCTTTAAATTTTGTGGAAATGTTGCCAGAGTGAAACTGTGTTTCATTTCAGCATTTCCTCTGTAGTTACAGTGCTTGAACTTTGGAATCCACTTTCCTGGCCTTTGTGTGGGGAGGCAGAGCAAAATGGATGTTTGCCCTGAACTCAGCACGTGCACTGAGCTTCAGATAACAATTATTTGGCTTTTTAACATCCTTGTGTTTGGCATGTTGAGCCAGCCACACGGGGCTGTCCTGTGTTTTAATTTCCACTAACCTCGTGTTTCTGTGCAGAGATGTATTACCTTACCCAGCTCTGAGGTGATTTCAGCTTGTGTTCTGGAAAAAGACTCTGAAGTTTGGTTCTTAGATGTGTTATAAGGACAAGTCTCTACCTCAAGGCAGTCTCTCAATGCATGCTGCAGGATTTGGTGTAGAATGGGTAGCTTACTCCTAGAACAAAAGGAGTACTTTTAAAATGTGTTTCCTTGCAAAAATAGGAAAACAGATTTGCAAAAAGTGAATTTAATAATTCTGACTCGATTTCTTCCAGACTTGAAGGTGTAGTTTTCAATTTATTTCACCGATTTAATAAAAATTAGTGGCCTGACAGCTGTTGGCTCTCAGCAGACCTGAGAGGTCACAAACTAGAGTGGGCTGTTCCTATACTGGTGGGTTTAACAGTGCTGGCACAAGCTGATACATACACTAGCTAGATTTTTGCCTTCACCAAGAAAGCTGTGGAGCCCTCTGAGTTAAACACACTTGCAAGTAAGCTGTAGCGTTGTTTTCAGACTTCTCTTGAGAGATGTGGAGTTACCTGTCTGAAATGACCTGCTAATGCCCAAAGACCTCTCTGACTTGAAACCCATGTCCCATTTTACAGCCTGTACCTTTTCCCCTGCAGAAAAATGGGGGGCTGGGGGATAGGGATGGAGATTAATGTATCATTAATGATCAGCCCTTGCTTGATTTTCGGTTTGCTAAAAGCTGAGGAATTTTGAGTTTCTGTCATATTCTGTCAAAAACCCAGCACTTGGCCCATATTAGCTCTGTGTGCTGCTCTGTTCCTCTGGTGTGGGGTGGCAGGATAACACCCAGTGCACGCAGGAGTCGTGTACAAAAGGGGGGAAACTGAGGGCATTAATACTGTGTCAGCGCTAATATCAACCTCCCAATCTTTATTCCTTGTCACTGGAAGCTGAAGTTTGGCCGCCTCCAGCCCCTAAAATGGAGGCTGTTTGCTGATACAAAGGCAAGCTGCGATGCTGCTGCTGTTGCCGGAGGGCGTTCCCTCCCCACCGCTTGGCTCCTCAGGCGCTGGTTCTGCCGTGGCCCCAGCGAGCCAAGGGGATGCTGCTGCTGCTGCTGCTGTGTTGGGGAGGAGGGGCAGGCTGGTCCCTCTCTGCCCAGCTCTGCTTTCCCACCACTGGCTTGTACATCAGCACCAACTCTTGCACCTGTATAGCACTCCTGTCACTTTCCCATCATCAGTACACCAGGCTGTGTTAGGGACTGATGAGCAGCTTCATCCTTTATCATTATGGATGAGTTTTCAGGGTAGTCTTCACATCACTTCTCTGCTTGTCTGAACTGGGAGGGTGCTTGAAAGGGTGGTGGTTCTTGAGGAGGTGTGTTTGCTTGGGTTCAGCCTTGAAGCCTTTGTGAAACCTCTGCTGTGTAGTTGTGAAAGCAGGCTGAGATTGTGCTGGTGCTGCATCATGGAATAGATAAATGCTTTGTGTAAGTTCGGAATCTTTTTGGAAATAGAGCTGACTTCCTCTGACAGCATCCACAATACAGCCCTGGGGACTTGTAATTCTGCCTAAACTGGAGGGGAGAAGTGATGTGGGATTGGGATAATTACCTGAAACCTGGAGTCTCTTGGGACTGAATAGCTTCTGTTTGATACCATGAAACCACAGTATTAAACAGCTTTCTCTTGCAGTAAACCTTGAACCACATGCACCATCAGGTCCAAAGTATTGCTTGCAGTGAATTAGCTTTTTTTTTTTTTTTTTTTTTTTTTTCCTTCAGCACATTAAACTATGCCACTAACAGAAGAGCAGTCTTTATCAGAAGAGGCACTGGTCTCTACTGCATGAGTTCACAAAAGTCAGTGTGAAATCTGTAATGGGGGCTCTTGCCTTGTTCCTCAGTTTACCAGAGCCTTTTGCAAAACCATCTTACAGTGGAGCTCTCTACACTTTGACTTGTTAAGTTGTAATGCTTTATCTTTCAGATTTCCTGCTTGTGTCTGGCACAACTTTTCACCTGTCTTCTAATTCAATACTTGGGAGTTTTTTGAATGTGGCTTTAATGAACAAATATAACTTTGGGTAAAGGGAAGAATATTAATGTACAGTGTAACAGGGGCTTCTGTTCACTGTAAGGGTCTTTTGACCTGCTTATTAGTGGGGGCATTGTTCTGGTAAGCCATTCCAGGACCCATCCTGCCAGTCTTCTGCACAGGATTAATCATTTCCTCTTGACCTCCTGCTCTCTTTTCCTAACATGTTGCATTGATCAGAATCCTTAACTCACAAGTTTGCTCCTGTTTTTTAAAGAACGGGAGGAAAAGGAGGGGGGAAGGAATGCAAAGAAATTAGATATAATGTGTGCTGTTAACATTCTTAGTAAGCTTTATTCCTTTTTTCCTGCTTGACTCCTCCCATCTCCCAAGAAAAGAAATCCCTTCCTGGTATGTATTAGCTCCAGATCTCAAGCATCTTGAGTGCCTCTGTTTCACTGGAATTACTTATTTTGAGCATGCAACTTCCTGCAAGATCAGCTCTGCTTAGAAAGGTCACATTTAAAGCTTTACCTAGCTGAGGCTTTCACAGGATACTGATCTACCACATTAGAGCATTTTCTTAATCTTATCTGCAGTGTTTCCATCATGGGTTAGGCAGCATCAAGAATATTGCATGTGACTCTTAATTTTCCTCTCGTTTTTTTTTGGTGGTTTTTTAAATTTTTATTTAATGCCAGAAGAGGGGAAGGTATTTATGGGATCATATGAGGTAGCTCCTAGTAGAGAAAGCTCCATGTTTGTCTTTACTGACAACATCTTCATTGCACCTTTAAGGGAGCTGTTGACTTTAGGGTACAAGGGTCTGCTGCCAGCCAGTCCCAGATTATATCAGTAACAGAAAGGAGGACTTGTTCTGTTCAAATCACCCACCCTGTACTCCCCTGTTACCTGCTGCTGGCAGGAGAAGTCTAGGCCTCAAATTTTGCTTCTTAATTGTTCCAGCCCACTTCTGCCCAAGTGTGGTCTGGTTTTGAGAAGGCTGCTGTGGCTTGAGCTTCCTTTTCTAAGGTGTTAACAGCAGCTCCAAGGGAGAAAGTTAAGCTGAAGAAAAGGCAACGGGAGGAAAGCAGGGGTCTGTTTCCTGTTCTCATGGAACCTCTTTCTGCAAGGCTGCATGTCAAAGATAGTCTTCCACTCTTAGTCCTCGCTTAAGATTTCATCTCCTGGAAATAAATCATTTAACCTGCTTTGTATCTCTGAGCAGTGATGCTGGCTGATAAGCTGTTCTAGGTGGCCTTGATCAAATCAGAGGAATGCTACTTTGTGCTACTCTGGGGTTTCATCTTTTTACCCCAGTTGAGGCTCAGAATGGCTCCAAAGGGCACTGAGACATGTGACTGACAATGCACAGAATACTGAATAGCAGAAATTACAAAGGTAGAAGTAGACCACAAGCTGGAAAGTTAAACTGGGTATAGTCCTATCAAAAGCAAGCAGATTGGAGGCTCTGTCTATCTGGTGATAAATTCATAGTCCTGAGGAGTGAGAGACCTGACTTAGCCAATCCACCAAACCCATGGCACCTGAGCATGAGACACAATAGCCCTTTGTTCCTGAATCTGTGGGAATTATTAGCTTTTTTTAACTGCTGGTTTTGGAGGAATCTCCAGATTCCATTTTGTTTCCTGCCCTGAGGTGGGGTTGTGGGACTGTTCCCAGCAAGAAAACTACGATGGCTTGTAATGTCTTCTTAATTCCCAGAGCTGTGTGTTATGACCAAGCAAAAAGGCCACATCACAAAGCAGCATTTTGCTGTCACAAAGAAATTGGGGGCAAGAATTCTGAGATAATGCAGGACACTGCCTAGCAGGAAAATATTCCATATTTGTCTTTGCTGGCATCATTTTTGTTGTGTTGTTAGGCCAGGCCTTTCACAAGAGCACCTCTGTGAAGGTGGAAGTGTTGTCTGCTTGGTAAATAGACAAAGCAAAACAAATCATCTGCACTGAAGGCTTTATATAATTTATATATTATCAGTCTGATAGCTCTGGCACTGTGCATGTGAGGGCAGAAGGAGCTGTACATCTTTCCTGTTTCTCTCAGAAGATCCTGTGGGCTGGGTGTGCTTTCAGCCATGCCCCAGACCTTGCACTGAGTAGTTGTTTTTAGCTGCTCTGGCCACCACACCCGAGCATCTAGGCTATTACCCCTGGGCTGGCTGTTTGCTCCCCTGGCATCTGGCTCCAGTGATAAGGGACACAGTAGGGAAGATGAGGAGGAATGTGCAGCCACAGAAGGGGGCCTCTTATTTGCCCTGGTCCAGCTCCAAAGGTCTGTCTGTCTTTTCCCCAAGCTTCCTTGTAAAAGGCTGCAAGTCCCTTACTGCCACTGGTTGATGCCAAATGGGCCCCTTCAGTTGGGGTGTGGAAGGGGGTGGTTGCATAACACACTTCTCTTTTCACGTGTTATCTTGATGGACTGTCTTGGCAGTTATTAGCCTGTTCAATCCGGGGAAAAAAAGTCAATTGACTTGTTTCTAAAGCTTCAGCTGTGTGAGCATACATACAGTTGTTTTCAGCATTGACACTACATGGTTGAAAAAAAATTGCAGTGGTGATTCTCCAGGAGTTTCTTGAGAATTGTTTCAAGATAGAAGATGTCTTTCCTCTGTAAGTTTTAAATTCTGTCTCCTGTTCCATTTACACAGATGAGAACTGAGATCTCATGGAAAATGTTCTTTTGTTGTTTTTATTCCCCCAGCATAAGCAGAGAAGATGTTTTTTTGGTTTTACATGGCAGTCAGAATAAGGCTAAGGCAGGATCAGGGCCAATCACACCTTGTGATTAACATCTTATTCCACTGCCAGACCATCTTCTGCTGAAGAGCACGTGACTGACTACCTGCAGTGCTCACCCAGCATTTGGCTGCTCATTCTGGTCCAGGGAGTACACTTGAAGCCCTGAAGAAATCTCTAGGGCATTGTCAAGTCTCATTTTTAGCTCAAGCAAGAAACAGAACTCTATTTTCAGGAAAGAAACTATCCAAGTAGCTGGATTTTATAAGGTTTTGTGGCAGAAGCTGTGTCAGTGCAATATCCCAATTCCAGAAACAGCCTTATTATTCAGTCTGAAACCAGTGTAATTTGGTAACTGGCCTGTTTGTGTGAGAATTATTTTTTTTAAACTAGAGATGTGAGGACTAGCTATTTCTAGCAAGGCCTCTTTTAATCTTTACTCGGAGTGTGGTGATGCACCAACACAGGTTGCCCAAAGAAGTTATGGATACCCCATCCCTGGCAGTGTTCAAGGCCAGGTTGGGATGGGGCCCTGAGCAACCTGGTTCAGTGGAAGCTGTATCCCTGCTCATTGTAGGGGTGTTGAAACTGGATGGTCTTTAAGGTCCCTTTCAATCCAAACCATTCTGTGATTCTGTGGTCTTATACTCCTCTTGAAACCGTGGAAAATTGTACAGCAACAGCCGTGAGAGTTAACTGAAGTAGCTTGCAGACCTGATGCAAGCATTGATTTTTCTCTTTTTGAGGGAAAATCTACAGTGGCAGAACCTATCCTCTGTCTAGGAAACAGAGTGGGCACATTCAGGCTACATGAAGTGAGGGTGATACTTCATAGTGTCTCAGCAGATCTGAATTGAGTGCAGAAAGGATTAAGATTGGTGCCATCTCTATGTGTTGATTTTGGAAGTAGATTGAGGTTGCTTTCTCTAACCAATTACCAGTGTAGTATTTCAGCGTTCACACAAACTCAAGTAATATCTGTTATTAAAACATGTAAATGTTCTTTCACTTGTCTGAGCATTAGATTGTTACACTCTTTGAAGAGACGAGTCTTAACAGAATGGTTTAGCTCTGTGACCTGTATGTAGCAGTCTATATATTCAGAATATGCTATGTTGTGTAGTCTTTGTAATCACAGACCTTTCCTAGAGAGAAATGATGTGGGAAGAGTGGTGATTCTGCAATTCCTTATTCACTAAGATTAGGTGTTAAAGATGGTGTTCTTTTCACTTTGCTGGTGAAAATAGTGATTGCATATGAAAGAATCCTGACCAACTGGCTTACAGCTTACCATGTGGCTTACAGCACGGTGAGGTATTTTACTGAAGTTGTTAGTGCCAAATTACAATTCTCTGAAAATATTCTTCCTCCCCCTTCCTCATCAGAGGCTGTGGATATACAACCCAGTCTATGCCTGAAGTCTCTGTAGTTTAGTTTTTCACATGAAGAGCTGCCCATGAGTAATCCTGGGACACTTGACACAGGATGTCTCTGTGTTCTATTTGGAAAACTCGTGCTGTTGTCACAAAGGAAAAAACAGCTTATTATTGTACTGCCCTGGCAATAAAGCAGGCGTTCCATGACCCTTTTAGACTGAAGAAATTGCTTGAAGTTGCTTAAATGTGCCTAGAAATGTTTTAAATCCACCTAGAAATACCTGAACAGCTGATTGCATGCAAACTGGTTTTCCCTGTGTGTGCATGTGCCCAGCTGCTGGTGGAGGCTCAGATCTGCTCTTCAAATGTCCCTGGGCTGGTCGGAAGCCCCTTTGATACCTGTGCTGCTGCCCTTTGCCAAGCAGCAATAAAACCAAACCCTTTCTAGGAACTTGGAGGCAGCCAGACCAGAACTCTGCACGTACAATGCCAACGTTCAGCTGAGCAGTTTATTAGGAGCAGTTGGAATCAGAGGGCAGTACTAGATGAAGATTAAGGTCAGGAAAGCTAGAGAAAGAAAGTGGAGGCCCAGTTTTTTACTTTGGCCATCTTTCCTACCTCAGTAAAAAGGCAGTGGGAGTACAGTTAGCATGAAAGTGTTGTTCTGAGTCTTTCTGAAGAAGCATGAGCTCCATCTCGGAAGTATTTAATAAAAAAGAATCCTAAGTAAACAGCTTTAAAGTGTAATTTCTGAAAACAGAACTCATTCCAGGAAATAAATACAGTATTCTAGTATTCTGCAGTGAATTCATTATGTTCCTAAATTCTGCTTGCTGTCACTTCTACATGACTAAAAGATAGTTGGATTTCTGGAGTGGCTTTTCCTTAAAGCTTGATAATTTAATATTAATTATTTGCACTTACAGATTCACAGTGCAAATTTGGTTTAGAGAGATTAAAGTTAGTTTAATCTTTGCCTGCAAGACCCTAAACTTCTCCTTCCCACCCACGCCTTTCAAGGATAGTATTCCACTGTGCCAGATTGCCCATATTGCCACCAGAAAATTGCTTGGGCCACTTCTCGCAAAATCAAAGGTCAACTCCATGCCTTGGTGGCAGCTGGGAAACTAATGATTTAATGCTGCTTTGACCTTTGGCTTCCTAGTCCGTTTGAGTCTGACCCAATGTTTTAATTTTCCAGTACTGCTGGGCAGTTGGCTTTTGTCTGTTTCCAGATGTAACTTGCATATTGAGGCCTGTTACTGAAGTGAGAACAAAACAACAAAACATCTCTGCCTGCAAGAGGAAGGAAAAATAACAGCACCTACATCTTGTGCTACAAAATACAGCTGTCTGATGACACTGATGCTTCCACAACTAACCAAGTTCAGGTTTAGAATAACAAAATGTGATTATTTGTCCCAATATTCACATCTAAAGTATGTTAACAACAGTTCTTAGTGAAATACTGCTTTTCTACATGTCTGTATAAAGTAACAGAGGAAAAGCAGTAGCTCTTTGCCCTCCGTTCTGCCCTCAATCTCTCAAAATAAGTATTTTTTTCCACTGGAATAAAAGTCAATGTTTATTGTGATACTGGGAAATAGAGAAAAGATAACCAGTTGGTTGTTGAAAATTCACATGCTTGCTTGGGCTAGAGAATTTAAACAAGTGTAAAGTGAGATGGAAATCAGTGGTAGCATACCTTGTATTGTGATTGGGAAGTTCTGGGGTTTTTTCCCCTCCAGAAAAACGCAGCACTCCTCGAGAGTATTTTGTCATGGATTTTTGGTGTATACACAAGGTGAATAATGCATTAGGCTTTTGCAATACCGGTAATTTTGTGACCATTGCCAGTACAGTTTGCATTTGCTGTTAATGGTGTGATAATGGTGGGGAAAAGCACCCTAAGGTGACTCTTCTGTTCTTACTGAAAAGACTGCTGATTGTTTGGGAAGCTCCCCGTTGAGTACTGATGCATATGGAGGCTCCTGAAAGTGCAAATCTCTTGTTGTGCCTGCTCTGTGCCCATCAGGAGCACCAAGTGGGCTCAATTCCTGTCTTAACCACACTGCAGCTCCCAAAGGTCAGCTCCTACCCGGGCCTGCCTGTGAGAGGTTCGTTTTGCAGAGCAGATGGGCTCCTAAAACTTTTATGGTTTCCAGTCAAATCACCTCAAGCTGTAATCTCATTAAATCTTAAGTGAATCAGCGGGTCTGGTTATTACTTGAAAGCAGTGCTGCAGGAAGTGATGTTCCTGATGCAGTGGGTCTGTCTTGGCATTAAGCTAAGAGGGACTTGCCTGTGTGTGGCTCTTGGAGCTGCTCCCTTGCTTTGATAGCAAAGGTGGTGTGTGGGGTGCAGCAAGTTAACCTTTTGGTCCAGCACAAAGGTGGAAATCAGCTTTTCCTGAAACCGTAATTGTGTTAGCTTTGTGAGTTTAAATTCTCACTTGCATTCTTAATCACACCCATTGCGCTGTCCCAGTGCTCGTTTGTGTCTTAAAATAAATTAACAACTACTAATTTAGGAAAACAGCATGGTGCTTAATGCTGTGCACAATTGCTGAGAGAACTGCATGACAGCACTGTCCAAAAGCCTGACTTTCTTCCTATTTCTTAAATTCAGCATAACTGTCTTTGGGAGAAAATATTACATAAAAAAATCTTCTGGAGAAAGGAGGTGGCTTAATTGAAACTCTTTTGACCAAGCAGGGTTGACTCTAGTTTAATTGTCCTGTGCTTGGAAATCTGGTTAGGCGTGTTTTGTGCCTGGATTGCAGAAAGGCTTTTTTCCCTCTTTAGAGAGAATAAACTTAATCTATGACCTCCTCATACTTCTTAGTAAACAGGGGACACGTAGGACTAGTTTGGCAATACATAAAAAATTAATGATCGTGGCATAATACGTAAGACTTGTGTACACAAGAGCGTTCATAAAAATACAAGCTGCTGATTGTGCAGAGATAATAAAATTTCTTCTGCCTTGTCTACCCACTTCCTCCCTCAGAATATGTGTGTGGTGTATGAGACCATACCTTGTGGTAACCCAGCCTTTTGGCTAGTTCATGTACCTAAACTGCATCAAAGTCCTGCTGACCCTTGTCAGAAACGTCTTGTTTCTAATTTACGTGTCTATGTGCACTTTAGGTGTAAGAATGTCTGCTTTCTAAAGATTTTATATCACAAGAAATTGTAGCTAGGGATTTTTTGTTGTTTTGTACTATGACTAATGTGTATTTTTCTTTCAAAGAATTATGCAAATGTTTAGCCCTTCCCTCTTCGTTTTTCCTTTGATTGTGAATCACATTCAAATCTTCTCTTCTAGTTCAGCCTGGATAGCTTTTCTTCCCTTCACTAATGATTGACCCTGTATTTTCATTTATCCTGATTTAAAGCTTAAAGAAGGCTACAGTTAAAGTTTAGGATAAGTCTAACTTGCCTGCACAATGTAGAAGCAATCTAAAGATAGTGGAATGTGGAACAGTGCATGCTTCTCACTGCTATTGAAAAGGTTGGTGCTCTCACTGAGGGATTCTAAGTATTCAAACATTTTAAAAATCCAGAATGCTTTTAAATTCTTAAAAAAAGTCCTTGAAATATAGCACTGAACCATGACAGGGTGGCATCAAACCACTAAAATTTGGTCAGACCAAAGCTGTAATGCTCTACAGCAGAATCCTTTTGGTGTTTGTAGGAATGCCACACTCTATACTTGCCCCAAGGGAGCACCATGGAATGGATAAAAAATAGCACCTATCAGTCATAACTTAAACCTTGACTGTGATAGAAGATTGTCCTCGTTCTCCCAAAGCTGAAGCTACTGCTCAGTAATGGCATCTATGGCATAGTGACAAAGTATAGTCATTAGTGTTATTATCTATGAGCACCTCACATCTATCCTGCAGTTTCCAGCATTCCTAAGTTCAGAAGGAAAGCAGTCTGAAATCCACTCCATGCGAAAAAAAGCTATTAGAATAGAACACTGTGCAGCTCTATGACAGAAATGTCAGAAGTACATTTTCAGGGATTTAAAAAAAACCCTTCCACAATCAACAAAGACCACTTGGGGGAAGAGGGGCTTTAAACTTGTTTGTACCCGTATTTTAGCCACTTGGGAATAAGTATGTGGTGGGTAGGTAATTCATTCAGAGTTCTGAAACTTGGAGGTATTGCTTTTGCTCTGTTGTCAGAGAGGAAAAAGAGGAATAAATATACACTTAAGATGAGTCCTGGTGGACAATTTAAATGTTTATATGTAAATAAAATTCACTTTATGTTAATGGGTTGCTAACAAAAATTTTCTTTTGCTCATGTTCTTTTATGGTGATGGAGAAAAAAATTATTCTGTGAAAACACTTTTGACTTCCTGGAACAGCTATTCTTATTCTTAAGTGTCTTTCCTTTATGATTTACAGTACCTTTTTTTGGTTGTAACTACAGAGCTGTGTAATTATATGATAGATGGACAAGAATTTACTCATTCACTCACGAGGGATTAAAGAGTAACCTGCAGTAGTGTTTGTTATATGATTATTGAAATGCCCTGTGGCTGTTAAGACAGCTAGGTCTTCCAAAACAAACATTAAATACTGGAGTTCAGTTGGAAGTAATAGTGCACTAGCACCCACAGGATAACACTTGCATGAGGAGTCTTTCATAAAATGTGATTTGCATAATCCTCCTTAAAATTAAGAGGAATTGTAACAAGCGTATTAATCTGACAAATGCAGTCTGACATTTTACTACAAGCTGCATAGCTTTGGTCCTCAAGGACAACATTGTTTCTCTGAATAAGATATGTGGCAAGCCCTATGCTGGGAGCAGATAATGATTATTTTTGACATGGATGGTACAATTTGATAGTGTTAGCTAAGGAAGCCTATAATAATACACTTCCTGAAACTACTGCCTGGATTTGGCGCAAACCAATTTTGTCTTTTCTTTTAATGCCATCCAAATTTGGTTTTGCTTAATTAAGATTTCTCATTTAAGAAGAATCCCATACTGGGTCTTTTGGTAAAGAAAGAAGTTCCCTTAAATGCCCTATTCTATAAGGGCTTCATATGTGGGTGTATCGTTGTTGGTTAAAATAGTGTTTGGGACAGAGAAAGGCAGAGGAGGCAAGGCAAAGAACAAAGTGGGCCAATTCGGTGCTGCCTTTGTGCTTTCCACAAAAGCTGTTCCACATAAGCAATAACTAAAAACATTGCAGTATAAAACACTTGGATTGGGTTTATATGTCAGTTTTCCCAGACAACCGTCTTGCCTGTATTTCCTAATAAAAGGCTATAGTTGGTCATATTCACTTTGACCTGAGTTTGATGTGCATATGGCAGTGGTAGTAACTGGACTTGTTTAATAGGAATGGATTGTTTCACAATTAAAGAAGAAAAAATTTAACAGTTCCTGCTGTGGGGGTTCAGTACCACGGCTGTTTCTGTTACAGCTTTTCTCTGAAGACAGAGATTCAAGGCAGAAGTGGGAGGAACAGCAGAGCTGTGCTGTTCCCATCAGATATTGGGGCTGCTGCAGTACCCAGAGCCTAATGCTGGGGTGGGGAGAAGGAGAGCAGAAGAGGATGCCACTTTCTACCCCTTCCCCATCCTGCACGGTCAACTGGATAGTTTACCACTGAGAGCACGTGGGGACAGGAATTCCTTCCTCTAATATCCCAGGTGGTCAGCTTATGCCCTAATGGGTAAATTGCTTTTATTGTTACTTGCTTTTACTCCACACAAAAACAGAACCATAGCAATCTTCTGGAAGTTAAAACTAAATTTAAAACTGATAAGGGGCATTTAATGTTTTGCATATGTAAAAGTCTAGTTTTCATTGCAAGCAGCCTAATCCTCCTTTGGTAATTGCTGTGCTGTCTCGGTGGGGATATTCACTCCCACAATACTGGGTCACTCTGGAGAGCTGATACTGGAAAGCAGAGGAGGAGGCACAGTTCTTGTACAGGTTATGTGGAGTGATTGTGCTTACCAAGATGTTACTCAAACTGGAGTTACCAGAGTCTGGTAGTGGTGGTGTTAGGTACCAGAATCTAGCTTCACTTTGCTAAATGTGTGCTAACAATCCTCTCTGTTAAAAGGGCTTTGAGATTTGTTAGTCTACAGGTTGATGCATTTTTCTTTCTTCCTAACACTTTGAAGTGTAAGGAAAAGATTTTTTTTAATTATGTAGAGATGATATAATGTTATTAAAATTACTTTAAACGAGTAATCAGTACAGAGACAATCCCCTCAAATAATGTATGCACTTGAAGATTAGAAATTAAACATGTTGAACTGCTGCCTAAAACTGCTTGTTTTATGTTCATGTAAAAAAATACTATATCTAAGACTTAAAATATTTGAGCACTGTTCTCTACTAATTGTTTTGACTCTGAGTTATTGTGCTTTTCCTCTGTGATTGTCAGTAAGGCCACATAACCAAGGGGGGAACAAGGAGACAATGAAGCTGCAAAGTGGGCTCAGAATTCATGCTTGCTTAGTTTTCTACTACTTAGTTTTTCAGTATTCTCCAGCTTCTGCAGTTTGACTTAGAGGTTTTTCATGTGGTGCTTCAACTGTGGGAGTTTTCAAATACATGCTTGCAATCTTTTTTTTTTTTTCTTCTTTTAGCAAATGAGTATTGGATGATGTAGTTGAAGCATTTCATGGTGTGAAAATTAAGTCCAAACTCCTGTTCTGAAGAAATGCTTTTCTGAACCAAGATTTCTAGTACTGCTTAAAAAAAAAAAAAAAAAAGGAAAACCAGTATGATTTCCCCCCGCCCTCCCCCCCATACCTCACATAAAATAAATATTTTTTAAAACCCTAGAACCTATTGCAAATAAATAAAGCAGAAGTTTATCTAGGTGAATGTGTTCTTTCTTCTCATACTCAGTTCATACTCAGTTTTCCCCTAGCAGTTAAACATTATGAATTTAGGATGGCTAGCCTGATAGGCCTTCTGACCCCCCCAGAGAAGCTCTCTAACAATATTAATGAGAATCAGTTGCATCAAAGTGAATTTTGTTAGGTAGTGGTGGATTGACTAGAGACTAGCTGTATAAGAAAATCAATCCTACTCAAGACCTGCTTGTGTTGGGAATCAGGGAAGTCTCTTTGTCAAACTGTACACAACCCATCTGTTAACACATGTTGTTTCTCAGTTGGTTTGTCCTCAGCATGAGGACTAGCTGCCCTTGAGTGAAATCTGGGAACTTTAGGGTTGTTTGTTTCTCTTCCCATTCCCTTCCCCCATCAAATCAAGAAAAGAATATGGTTTGTCTCCAGTATATTAAGAGACAAAAACTTTGTTTGCAAGACAAATAATGGCATCCTTGCTGTCATATTTCCATGTGAAGATCAAAATTGCCAAGGACCTGAACAGAGAGAATGTTCTCTGCAGTGGTGTGGCAACAACACAGGTTTGAGGAATATGGATTTTGAGAGGTGAGCCCTGTACTGACAGTCACAGAGATGACACAGGAGCCTTGTGTGTACCCCACACTAAGAGTTTGGACTCTTAGTCCAACCCTTGCTGTGCATAGATGGAAAATTTCCAAAGCTCTTCCACTGATCTATGTGGGAAAGGGGAGAACGTGTTGCACAAGGAATTTGTAGAGATGTCAATGTTTGGTTCTCTCTAAAGTACAAAACACCTTGTCCAATAGCAAAGAAGTTGTCAACCTGTTGCTGTTTACAGCATTGCTTAAATCATGGCCAAGGTTTGGATCAGAACTTTTAAGATACTCTAGTTTTCAGAGAGTTGAAGAATTTACTGAGTCTAAGTAAATTTGCAGGGACAGATGGGCCTGAAAGTAGAACTGTGTCCTGACCCACTATGTCAGCCACCACAGCAGGCTATTAGCTTGCATGCTTGAACTGTTGAATATTTAGATCCACCCACTGTCCCCTGTGCCAAGACCACCCTGCTGCTACTCATGTCATGCAGATTTGGCACAGAAGCTGCATTTAAACAGCTAATGAGTTGCATGTTGAAGCACAGGCTGGTCTCCCCTATTGAAATCCATGAAAGAGCTGTGACTTATCTTGGGCTGAGTAATCTACTAGCTACTGATACCATTGCATCTTTCCCTAGACTGGCTCCTTTACCTGTTTCAGTGTTGAAACAGATGTTGTTACTTTTCAAAAACAAAATAGAGTTGTTGTGGTTTTGTTTTGCTTTGTTTTGTTTTTTACTCCAAACAACTTATTTAAAAGAAAATAACTGAATGTTGACGTGCCATTATGTAATAATAATCAGCAGTCCATTGTGGGATAATTATACCTGCATCACACCAGTATTAACATTAAAATAGTTTTAAGCCTTGCTTATCTCTATTTAGGAAGAATTGGACCAGTGGGTTAAGTTGGAAGCAAGATGCCCTTTCCTGTCCATCAGTAACTGGAATCTCTGAGGTTGTGAGTCAGATCAGCTGCCTGGGTTACCTTGCACCCAAGAGCTTTTTAGCAGGTTAGCTGATGAGATGGGCAAAGTCCAGTGCCTGAAGTGGTGCTTGCTCCATCATCAGAACAGATCAGTGGGGTGTAGTGCATCTGGCAGAGGTGCTGCCAAGAGAAATGCTTGGGAAGCTGCTGTGCCAGGTGGGTGCCTAGAACCAAAGCTGCAGTTAGCACGTGAAGTTTCATTTACAAGATTTTAACCTAAAACACAGAGGATGCAATTTCATAGTAGGCTGGAGCCAGCAGATGTTTGAAACAGCCTTGTCAGAGGTGTGACTTCCTGTCTGCTGGCCCGGTTGGCAGCCTGTTGTCACACCATTCCAGTGGTCATGTGGCCTCCAGAGTGAAGTGGAACCTGATTGTCACTTCTACCCCAAATCCATTCAAATTTGCAAGTGCTGTTTGTGTTGGCAAAGGCCACTTAAATGGTCTCTGCTCCACTCCCAGCTGGCTGTTAATACCTGCTGGGTGTTCTAAAGGTGATTAATGTGGCTATGCAGTCTTTCAAAAAACTTTGCTTTCAACCTGGATGGGTTGGCTGACTCAGTGCTGTCACCACTCTGAAAACATGTAGCTGTTTTTACTGGATTCATGACATCACAGGAGGATTGAAGAAGGTAAACATTAGGAATTTTAAGAGTATAGTAGTCTATTTGATTTACCGGGCTGTTTAACTCAACTCCAGTTAGATACTGTTCTCTTCCAGTTAGAACTTGAGACGAATGCTATCAGTGAGAAGATTTACACTGATTTCCAGCTGTGAGGTTGGCAAAGTACCAGAGAGTTGTCATCAAATGTCTCTATGCCCTTAATTATGGCTTCTTCCCCCTTCCTTATGCTGGTCCTACTGATCTTCTGATCCCAGGCTCAGCTGATAAAAATAGTTTATTCAAAAATGCATTTTATGCTTTTTGTAAAGATACCCAAATCTTTTCGCTGAGACTGGATCAGTAAAGGGAGGGGAGATAGTAGCAAGAAAGGGAAGATTTAGGGCTTCCTCACAGAGTAGGAAGAGCTGTCAGTTTAACTGTGGAGTGAAATGACAGCCTTGTGTGTGATTTTGCATTTGAGGTTTTATTTGTGAGCTTCCTTCCCCTGCATGTGCTGGGCCAACAGATACCTGTGTGGCAGAGAAACAAGGAACAAAACCCACTGGAGCATCTGGGGAACGAAGGGTATTAACACTAGTGCTGGAAAAAAGTGTGTGGAATTACTGTTTTATTTCCTATAAACAGACTTGCATGAGCCAAGTCATCTGTTAACTGAGCTTTTATTATTCCAGATGGGGTAAGGAAATCAAGGTGAATTTAAGAAGGGCTGAATGACCCTCTTGCACTCAATGAATTTCTAATTGGACCAAAACCCACCTCTGTTCATCCAAGTGGCAAAGGAAGGGAATAGTAAACTAATTTCACTCCTTCCACTAGGTACAGCTACCTGTGCATGCTACATGCTTTGTGTAGGACAGATCTGTAACTCTTCAAAGTGCCCATGCTTTTGTAGGAATTTTATTAGAATATTGAGCCAAGTTTGAGGAGTACCTCTCTTATCTGCTGGAATTGGTGCGTAATTTCCCATTACCACTGTATGCAGAGACAATTCTCCACCAGAACATCAAGTTAAAACACAAGTTCTAGGAGCAATTTGATCATTAACTGGTATCTCTGAATGCCAGATGTTTAAGGTATACTGGGAAATTGCCTGTAGTTCTGATGTGTATCATGTGACTTGTCCATGTCTTCAGTCTTTACATTTAGCACTCGAATTTCAGATTCCTAAAATACTACTTTCATTTCATCATGGTGTGAATCAAGTTAATTATCACAAATTGCCATTGGGGTGGAAACAAAGGACTAGTTTCCTACAGAGTAAAAATACTGCCTATTTTTGTTTAAACCTGCAACAATTATCTGTATCAAACTTCACACCACTCAGGAGGACTAGTTCATTTGTATACTGTTTAACAAAAAATAAAATAATTGCTGCATGCAGCGAAGCAGAATTTTTGGGAGGGAGGGAATTTAAAAAAAGAAAAAAAACAACCCACAGTGCTGAGGAAGTAGGACTAAAATTCCTTGGAAAATTGTTTTATATGAAACTCAGTCATCTAAGCCTTACATGCTACTAACAAAGCCACTGGTGTTTGAGTTACTGTCAAGGAAACTTGATAATAAAACACCTTTAGTAATGGAAAACTTTAAACTGACTATAGTAATATTTTCTTTCTAATCATAAAATCAACCTAAGTTACAAATACCTACTGAAGCTTTTCCAAAAGTAGAAACCAAGAGGCCACTGTTTTGTCTGTAGACTTCTTTTATTGTTGTTGGTTAAGATTACAGGGCAGCTTTTTAGAGCATCAGACTTGCATTTTAAAAATAATGTGGCCTTATGTGTTGCTGCCTTGTACAAATGAGCACTGTAGGCTTAAAAAAAATCTTTGCATGATACTGAAATGTCATGACAGAAAACAGATTTTTAGCATGATTCCCCATGCTTTATTGTCCATTTACATTTACATGTGCTCTGAAAATGAGAGAAATAAAGTGTTTGCAAGCTGGGAGGAGAGAAGGGTGTAGTGAGTGTTGCTGAAAGAATATTTATTTAAGCCCAGTGTAAGAATAAGCCTCAGATGCTGCTTCTGCTGAATTTTCTCCTCTGTCATGGTGCCTACTACATTCCATTGCTTTTGTCTGGGCTTGGTATTTGGGAAATTTTGGTGAGGGCTGGAAGGTGGGGGGGGGGGCACGCTGGAAGCTGGTCAGCAGTAAGGAGAGAAGGGCTGGTGTGGGAATTGTGGAGTGGGGTCAGGGTTTAACTTTAGTGGCCATTCATCAGATGATGATTGATTGCTGTGCAGTCCCGGGGGACGTTTAACAACATCTCCGCCCATCCCCCTGCCCCCTTTGAAAGCAGATGGACCAAAAAATGGGGAGAGCGACACCCAGGAATTCCTGCTGTTGTAAAATGTTTTTACGGTGCACTGTACAGCCTTTCCTGAAGCAATCACATTTATGGCCTTGCTGTTGTATTTCTTGGGCTGCTGTGGCTGTAAAAGATGAATAGCCCTGTAACATGGTTCACTGATTCTGTTTAAATTGAAGTAGGCTCCCTTTATTGTTTTGTGTCTAAAATTGTATGCCACCAATTCAGGAAATATTTCCTGTTTGGGAAATAATCAACCCATAGCTGATTTATTTTAAAATAAATCACTTTTAACTATCTCTAAAACTAGTCCCCTCTTCCTTCTGATTTCTCTCTTCACTTAATTCTGGTAGAAATTCTAAAGTACTAATTAATGTAGTAGAACAGCTCTAAAAAAGAAGTAAAAGCTCCTAGACTTGCTTATTAATCTTTTTCCCTTTGCTGGATAGGGTGTTGTAGGGTACCAGTTTTTATCTTAAAAACAGTATTTTTACTTAATTACTTAATAATTACTACAGAAAGAAGCAATTAATTAAATGCAATTTATATAGATTATAAATTTCTTTGGAAGGACAAATCTGTTTCCACTTTTATACTTCTTTCCTTGCTGCCCATCAGAGCATTCATGTGATTTGGAAAAACCAGTAATATTTGAAAGTAGTTGCTTACAAACCAATTTTCCCGATGTTTGGGTAAATAGTGAAATTAACAGGACAATAGATAATTTACAGCTTGATGGATCTTTTGGCTGCATCATCTCTGCTCCTTCAGATAGGGAGGGGGGGAAAATTTGTAGGACTTTCCTATAGGTACTATTTTGAGTTTTTGTTTTGGTGGGGGATTTTTTGGAATGTTTTTCTGGTGGGTTTTTTGTTTGTTTGGGGGTTTTTTGTTTGGTTTGGGGTTGTTTTGGTTGTGGGTTTTTTTTGTTGTTGTTGTTTTTGAGGTCATGTGGAATTTGATTTTTACTGAGTGTAAGCTGATGTCTACTAAGGAAGACTTAGTGTTATTCTTCCCTTCCCTCCTACTACTCCTGCCCATCCACACTTCAAGACCAGTCTTGTTATTTGTTCTGTGAGGAGCAGGGAAGGAGCATTGCAATAGCAGTGAACTGAAGTGTGGGGTGGCCATCTCACATTGCTGAACTGGAAGAAGGGGGGGCTCTGCTGGAGCTTTGGGTGTGCTTGCTGTGTGTGCATCAGTTCTGAATTGAGAACACAGCTGTGCATTGTCCTACACCTATCCTCGGTATGATTATTTTATTTCTTTTTTTTTTTTTTCCAGGGAATTGCTTGTTGGGGGGATGAGGGGAGAGGGGAGCTCTGGCTCCCCCTATCCCCCTCTATTTAGAGCCAGGCATAGAAACTTAATCTAGCAGTACGTGACCTTTGTGGCCATGACCTAGGGACTGGGATGTGAGCAGGCTTGAGCTTAACAATAAACTCCTGGCTGTGGCTGCAAGCAGGGGCAAGCTGGATGCTGTGCCCAAGCCCCATCAGCCCAGATGGCACAACCCCCCTCAGTGTTGTGCCCTGTACAGCCAGAAGCTTCCCAGCTTTATTCTCTGGGATTGTACCCACTTTGCTGGTAGGGCTGATGTACAGCCTGCTGGGTGCTCCTGGCAAGGGCCTGTGACACTGACCACAGGAGGAGAGCTGCCTCACATCTCTGCCAAGTCTGGGGGTTCTTTTGTAGTATTTGTCCCCAGAAAGGAGTTTCTGAGGAGTTGCTAGTTCTACTTGAGTCTGACTACTTCAGTGCTCTTCTGGTGGCTGGCTGACTCCCCTCCCCACAAAGAGCACTAGGGATTGTGCATTTGTGTTTTTCCCCCTCTGTGTACTTAAGGTAAAGTGTAGTGATGGAGATCAGACTAGCATATCTACTTTTTGCCCAACCTTGCTAACTCATTTGCTGTCCATTTTTAAATCTAGGCTGTTTTTACCATTTTTTTGTTTGTTTGACTAAGAAATAAATAAAGCCTTATCAATAGCTCTATAGTATTTACCCAAGACCATCCTCTACCATGTCCTGTGTAATCTGCCTGTTTTCTAAATGACAATATGGCTCTTGTCACTCTTCATTCTAAATTCAGGAGTGATGTTTCCCACCACATTTTGGTGGGTGGTAAGAGGTAACTGAACAGTTTAAGCTTGGTTTTTTCTTTGGCTTGAGCAGCTGGGTGACTCTCTTACTCAGTGGATACTGTTACCTTACAGCAGGAGTCAACAAGAGCTCTTGCTTCTGGTATTGACTTATTGTGGAGGGGTAGTAATAGATTTAACTTGCTTCTGGTCTTCTGTTCATATGGTCACCATTTTCTTTTCAGCTGCTCTGCTTGACTGAGGCCCCAAATCCCTGCTGTATGTTTTTAAAGTATATCAGATTCATATGCCTTAACTTGATACCATGTCTTGGTTTTCATTCTCTCTCAACTTCTGTTGTTTAAGTGGAGTTATTCAGCAACATGTAATAAACATTCCCTGTAATTTCAACAGAAAAATTACAGCACTCCTGTGCAAGTGAACATTGTATACATATTTAGACAACCGCAGTGTAAGGACAAGGATCTCTCTAGTTGAAGATGATGTATTTGAACAATACATTTCAGACCTAAGGCATTTTTTTACTTGGAAGAATGGGAATCTGAGACAGTGTTTGAGGATTTAGTGTTTGAACAGAAGCAAAGTAAGTCTGTTCCAGTTTCCCTACAGCAAAACTTGATTTCAGGAAAAAAAGGGCAGGTTTTAGTAAAATCTGGCATGTGCACACAAACACACACATACCCCTTTGAGAAATTAATCCATGTACCACTTCAGCTGTTGCGCTTATAGGAGCTTAAAATGTCACTTTATGCAGCCTAGGCAATCCAAGAGAATCACCTGTCCTGTCCTTCCCCTTGCTTTTGAGGGAGAAGGGAAAGGGGGATGTTATGCACCATATCATGAGCTGTTAGCTGGAGTCAGGAGTGGCTGGATGACAGCTGGGAGAAGACAGGCATATCAAACACTTGTCCAATCTTTGTTCTGCTCTTGCTCCTTTCTGTGAGGTAGGCTTCAAATATCTGGTGATGGAAAAGTTGTTCGTAGTATAAAACCTCATGCCGTTGCACTGTTCCATGGTAATAAATATTTTCTATTATTACACTCTAAGAAAAAACTGCTTAGTTAAGAGCAAGACTTGAATACTGAACTTTTGTTGGAGTGTTGTGCTCCTTCGTTTAGATATTTGGAAACAAAAACTTGAGACTGCTGATTTCTGCTTCCCTCTAAGAGAGCAGGCTTCCATGGAAGTTGCTATTTCTGTGTGTTACTTCCCTCTACTGGATGGAATGGGAGCAACTACGGTGTGAATGGATCCAGCTTTCTAGGCTAACATCTTGGTCTGAGTTGTGATTTGAATATAGGGTTTGGAAGTGCTTTGTGAACAGAACAGGGATTTAGTGGTTTCCCACAGGTCACTGTAGCATTCAAATGCTCTCATGGACATGATAAAGTTCCAGTCTAGTTTTCCAACTCAAGCATCTCAAAGTACCACTAGCATAGAAAGCACTGACATAGCATTTTTGTTTCGTTGACGAAAGTGGCAGGGGTGAGTTTTGTCTAATATTTTTACTGACCTGAATGCAAGGAATTAGCATATTTTGAAAAGAGAAGATGGTTCTTGGCATGCATGGTTGGTTTTCCCCTTGTGAGCAGTGGGTGTGCTGTGTTGCAGCTCTCAGTGTATGGATTATTGAATGGCCCACTTAAGAGAATTTGGTGTTTGTATTTGCAGGAAAAGTCTTCACCTGAAACTTGCTATGGATGCCATCTCCGATCTGTAAGTGTTGGCAGATGGCTTCCGCTCTTAAGAGGAGCTGATGTGGACACTCTTCCTAGTATTGTATTGCAAAGAAAACAATGACACTTCCATCTAACTGTTAGGGCATGATTTTGAGTTTACTGGGAAGGATAGCTCTTCCTCTGTGGAGAAACTATTGTGAAGTCTTTGCCTATTGCTACTGCCTCTAACCATCTCCTTTACAGCTGAGCTTTTGGATTTTTTTTTTTTGTTGTTGTTGTTGTTGTTGCACATCCTGGCTCTATTTTCCCTTCAATTCTTCTTTATGTAGTGATGGGGTTTTTTCCCCTTTTTCCAGGTACTGCATTTCTACTGTGATACCTGTTCTGTCCCCATATGTCGGGAATGTACCATGGGACGACATGTGGGTCACAGCTTTATCTACCTCCAAGATGCCCTACAGGACTCCAGGACTCTCACCATTCAGCTCCTGGCAGATGCTCAGCAAGGACGACAGGCTATTCAAGTAAGACACTCCCAACTCGAGTACTTAATTTCCCCCTCCTTCTCCCCCCTCTCCCCCCCAGCTTGTCTGTTACAGGGCAAGGTGTCAAGGCAAAAAGCTCTCTGCTTCTGCTGTCAGTCTTCTCACCCCTTCTGTTTTCTCAGATCTCTGACAGAAGTGGCGGTGGAGCTGAAAATAAAGTGCTGTTATATGATTTTTGCATTCTTGCAGCATAATCCTGTCATGTAAATCACAATATATATGAAGCTCTGCACAAATGCACTTGAGTGTGAAGCATTTCAAGAAAGTTCAGCTCTTGTGTGGCAGTGCCAAACCTGGTTTTGTTTTTACAAATGCACTTGAGTGTGAAGCATTTCAAGAAAGTTCAGATCTTGTGTGGCAGTGCCAAACCTGATTTTGTTTTTACAACTGAGACTTTCTTTGAGCATCTTCCTGCCTACGTAGCTTCTAGCACTCTGCCTACCTTTGACTCTTGTTACATCTTCAGTGTTGCCACCAAATACAAAATACTAATCAGCTGCTGGATTAGTGTGAAATTCCTTAACCTGCATGAGGATCTAGAGCTATCTCCATATGAGGATTGCTCTGCACACTCAGATGCACACTGCCTGTTACTGTGTTCTACCTAAGCAGTATTTTATAGTGCAAATACAAATACCTGGCAAGGGCTGGAAAGAAGGTAGCAAAAACTAGAAGAGAAATTTTCACAGGGAATTTAAGCTGCAGTGAAATATAGGTCCTTATTTTTGCTCAGTTATACCTAGTGGTAGATTTGGTATTGTATTAGTAGTAGTTTTGTCTATAGGGAAACTTTGGGTGAGAAGGAGGGAGACTTTTGGGGGAGACCATAGTGAGAAGCTTCACACCTGCTGCCATGTGGTTTTGTTAGCATCATGTTCTAAATTTGAGTTGGGTATTACAAAACTCAACACTATATGCTTTAACTGCTAAGTTTTGTTGTTTTTTTGGTTTTTTTAATACTTGCAGAATGTCATGGATAGGGAGTTAACTTAGTTTCTGAATTGGGTGAGCTTTCCTGGCACATGCAAGGTACAAACAATTAAAATAACCCAAAGTTCATTGTCCTTCCTTTGCTGCTAGCTTCTAGTAAATGAGGGAATTTAGCTTATTCTGTAGGACAAGAGCAACTAATTAGTCTCTCATTAAGTCTTTGCACCAGTGGAATGATAATAATTTATGTTGGTATAGATGGTAATCAGTTGTTGACATATTTCTTCAGCTTCTGATGTTAACTTGTTACACCAGCACAGTGAACAACATGTTTTTGGAGCTTGATGGCTAATTTTAGATTCCAGCTTCAGACAGAATCCTGGAAAACATAGGGTCTTCCAAGATTTTTTTTTAAACTGAGTTATAAAGCAGTATCCATACTGAAATGTTTCACACATCCCTGAAATGACAAGAAAAAAGGAATTACACTAGTTTAAAGACCATCACTGTGGCAGTGTTCTGAATTTTTCCAGGCTGTCCAAGACAAGGTCTTTGCCTATTAGTAATTAAATTACTGCTTTTGACCTCCAGGGTTCTTAATCATCTAACTGGTACAACTAAATCATCTAAGACTTTTGGAGTAGAAACTAGCAGGGGATCATGGAGCACCACTCTGCTACTATTGTAGAAATGCTTTTGTGCCTAGTTTTCTTCCCACCAAGTTTAAATTCTCATTCCTCCCTTATCTTTTCCTGACTTTTATGCAGAAGGCTCCTGCCATTGTGGTGAGTTGATTGTTACCTGATGGTGCAGGTAAAAGTTTCTATGCTCATGTAACTTGAACAAACAACTCTACTGAACTTAGCTCATGCAGCTTCACCCTGGTCTGACTACAGCCCATCCAGGTTAAGAGGCTGGTTTAGGAGTATTAGCTGAGCAGCTTGAATAAAGATCTGTAAAATGAACCATTTTTTCAAGAACTGAGTTGTTTCATTGGTTTAGTGGGGTTTTTAATCTGGACCACTGCACAGAAGAAGAGTAGTGAGCAAACAGATCAGTGATAAAATTAACAGGGTGGAAATCTGTATGTGCATGTGCCAGAATGGGAAAACTGTTCAGCCCAAGCCAGCTGTTCCCAAAGCAACATCAGCAGAAATCAGAAGAGCATGTGATGCTGTTAAAAGCAGAGGTGCCCAACTCAAAGTTTGCATGGAGCAGAGCTCTCCTTGTTCTTGGGACAATATGGCTGTGAAGCTATATGTTTATCCTAGGGAGGAGACACCATGTCAGCATGAATTCAAAACAAACTCTAAAATAAGTAGTCTCTAAATTAAAAGAAATTGACTTGAGTGGTTTTCTTAAAAGTATGGAAATAGCCAAGAGAGAATTAAATGCCAGTACAAGCTGTAATATGAGGAACACAAGACTAGAGCTCTAAGAGGCTTGAAAAGTAATATGTTGTAGTAACACCTCTTAGTGGGACTGATATATACTGCTGTACCATGAATTCTTTCTTAATCAGCTCTGAAAGTGAGAGCTCCCCTGACAGAAGATGTTGAGGATGGATGGGGAGGGGTAGTTGAGAATGAATGGGAAAGGGTGGAATTTGAAGGGCGTTGCAGGAGAGAGGAAATCAAGCCATGAGTCAACTGGCTGGAGAGTATCTGGTTAACCAAAGTTGAAGGCTTTTAGGAAGAAATGTTTATTTAAGCTCTTCCTGTGGCTTCGGAGGAAAGATTGTTTTTCAGACTTAAAAAAAATTGCTGTGAGTTGGGATACATTTCAACCTCTTGATCCACTGAAGCCTGATGTAGTGTGTCACTCCAGAAGAGTCCAAACCTCACTTCTCAAGGAAGTTGGAAGTCCTCTGTCAGAGCAAGCCTGAGAGCAAGAAGCGTGGGGTTTTTTTCCATCAGTGAAGTTTCTGCAGCACTGGCAAGCTTTCCATGCTTCCTTGTGCTGTGATGGCCTGGCCTGCATTCCTAAGCCTGTCTAACATGAGAACTTGTCCCTGTGTGATGAACTGATCCAGCTGAAAGGGAAGCCTTTCTGTGGGTTCACTTTTTGGCTGGGTCAGCCCTCTGGCTGGTTCACTGCAGGACTACAAGGACTGCTGATGGTGCCAGGGAATGAAGCAGCAGCATCCAGCTGGGTTGCTGGTAGGACTCTGTCTTACTTCAGCAAAAAGCTATACTCCTAGCTGGGATACTTTTCCAGCTTTTCAGATTGATTCACAGGGTGACATGAAAGCCAAAGTTGACACTGGATAAATGGTGTGGGAGGAATCAGGACTGCTGCCTTTCTATATGGGGAGTGTGTCCTGCTGCCTTGTTTTACCTCATGAAAGTGCACACTTAGCTGTCTTCTTTCAGAATTTTTTCCAAGGACTAGGTCACAAACTGAACGTAAATCTGTTATGGTGAAAGATAAATGGCTTCTTCAAAATGTCACCTTCTTAAAATACATCTATACGTGTGTAACTGTATATATGTATGGATGTATGCATGTAATCTAATGCACTTGCATAACAGTAAAGCACTGAGTGCTCATGCTCCTTTAGGGTCAGTTTCCTGGTGAATATGTTAAAATACATTTTAATTTGTTCATCTCAGATGGCTTATAAAGTGGGTTTATTGAAAAATAAAATAAATTCTTTCTTAGCTGAGCCTGTAATTGGTTTTGCTGGGGTGCTTGACACCATGCAAGATTCTCCCTGCCTGGTGAGATTGGTCATGTGCTGAATGGAATGGGAGCTGCTCTCTTATCATGAAAGGCTTGGGTGCTTCTCTCCCAAATCTGTGGGGGAAGCAGTATGAAATAGATTAACACCTTTTGGGGGGGGGTAAGGGGGCTCTGTAAGAAACTCTGTTCAGAGGAGGAAGCTGATCTGTTGCCTTGAGCCTCTGCCCTTGGTGGGAGCTTCCCTGTGGGCTGCCATATGGATCAGTGCTGCTGGGAGGTCGATACCTGAGAAGGATGGCACTGCTGTGCTGCAAGGGATCGTTTGGGGCTTGTCACATTGAGTTAGCTCAGGCAGCCTTGTGTGTGGCTTTGAAGTCAGGCCTGCAGGTTTGAGAATCTGAAATGAAGCTTTGAAAACAAAATGGAGTCTATTGTGCTTTTCTAAAGCTGGGATTTATATCAAGAGGCTAAATTTCTTAGTACTTTCAGTCATTGTTTTGTGTGGTATTTCAGTGAGTTCCCCAGTGCAGCATATGAGCAGATGGTTATTGGGGAAGATGGATTTGACATGTGTCTCTGTCCAAACTGCTGTTCTGCCTAAATCTGTAGGCAAAAAGTATGTTCATGTAGTACAAACCAAAATGATTGTTTAGTTGTATCTGGCATGAGTTAACCTGGCCTCCAGCCCTCCCTCTGTCAAAGTTTCTTTTAAAATTGTTTTTGTGAGGAACTTCAAGTGAGGATGTTCTAGTGTTCTCATTAGACTGAAACCTTCAAATTGATCCAGCTACTGTAATTTGTGCTGTAGCTGCACCAGTGTTACTGCAAATTCACTGCTAAGCTTGTTAATCCTGGTACCTTTCACTACAATTATATAGGATCTTCCAGTCAATTTTTCTAGTATAAGAACATTAGGAAGTTTGTATTTGTTTCTTGAGGCTGGAAAAAGCCAACTGTTATCTCCTGGTTGTTTTATCCTGCTTTGACACAGTGATAAGTAACTGGAAAAGTTTAGTGAAACAAGCCCACTGTATCTTTTTGTGCTTTAAGGAACTGAAGATAAACCACTTATGGCTGGAACACCTTCTTTGGTGAAAGAGGGCTAACTTGAGACATACCAAAAGTTTCCTTTAAGATTTTTGTATTTAATATGCTCTTAAAATCCAGAAAGGAGTTTATCAGAGAAGAAGCTTCTCAGCTGTTGGTTCCCCACTGAGTAGGGTTAACTTAAATTCCTTAAGGGTTAAACTGCAAATCCTCCATATTGAGGTAGGAAAGTGTATATTTAATATTCTTCATTCAAACCTGTGGTCCATTCACCCCTCAAATACTGAAGAGTGCCTCAGTAGAACCAAAATTTTCTTTTGAATTCAAATTTTCTCTCCAGACGTTTGCATTTTCATTGCAAAACTTGAGACTGGGAAACTTAAATGTTGGAATTAATGACTGAAAAATTATACCTCCCTCCCATCTTTGGATGGATGGATGGATAGAATAAAAAAATCTTAGGGACTGTTTCAAGTATGCTCATGCAAGCCAGCATTGATGAGTTGAGTACAATTACCATAAGCAGCCTTTATGTATCTCATGGCAGCCACTAGTGAAAACTTAGGAGGCTAGAACATTAAATTTTCTGTAAGAATATTTAGGTAAGCATGAAATCATAGAGTTTTTTTTTTTTATAACTTGAGGCTCTAGCTCCTACTGTTCAACAGAAGGCAGGAAATACAAAAAAGTGCTGAATGCTGCCATTCTACAAAATGGCTAGTCATGGTTTGGGCACCTCTGTAGTCCAGAGATGGATGGATATCCAGGAGTATGGCCAAGTTCTGTAATGCTAGCCTGTTGCTTCTGACCCTTGCAGTTGATTTCTTCATAGCTTTGTGTTGTACCATCAGTTGCCATAGCCACTGGACCAAGATCATCACTAGTTTTTTCCCTCAGGTGGTGAGATGAGAGCTCACAGAGGTGTCCACCTAAAGTGACATTGCAAGGGACACCCAGATTCCAATACAACTTTGCCCTTCATCTTTTACTCAAAACTGAACTGTGATGATAGCAATAGCTGGTGGTGGGTGTCTGCATTGCTTTCCTTTGTGCAAACACGTTTGTGTGCCTCACTGGAAGCTCTCTGTGCTGGTTCCTTGTGTGGTGCCCCCCCTGGGACATCTCACCTGCACAAGGACTGTTGCTACTTCAGTTTTACTCTTGAGGAATTGGAAGTACCAGTTTCAACCCTAAAGTTTACAAGATACACTGCAAAGTAGTGGTGCAATTGTTTTTACTAGTTTTTAACAAACACAAGGTACTGGTGGCTTCTCTAATAAAATGGGGAGTGGTATTGGTGGCAATTTTTTAGAGCCCTGAGAAGCCACAGGTGGAGAGGTACAGCTGCAAATAGATGATTGACTTTATTGGCCAACAGCAGGAAACAAAACAGTTGTTCTCCATCTCACATTCAGCACAATTCTTGGGTAAATACAGACCTTGTCTTCTGTCTCCCAAGTGTGTGTGGACTGGCTGACCATCTAATTCACTAGCGCTGGAAAAATTATGAGGTACCATGAGGAGAACGTGTAATAAGAGCTATTTTTCTTTACAAGTATTTGTTGTTAAAAAGATTGTGTGGTGTCTGAGCAGAACAAGAAACAATGTGACTTAGCATGCTTCCTTAAAAGTTGACCTCTCTGAGACAAGTTCTGCACAGATAATGCCTGCAGAACAGCAGGAGTGAGTTTTCATGGCAGAACTCTGATTTCTTACAGTAATCAAAGTGAACAAGGGATTTCCATGTGAAGAAGACTCCTAAAAGCTATACTTAACACTCTTGGCTTTTGCTTCAGATATAGACAGATTGCTATTGCTGTTCCCACATCATGCCTCTGCATGTTTGATGCAGATCAGCCTTCCTAGGCTGTTCTAGCTTATTTGGACAGAGTGTAGGATCCTCTGAATTTTACCAAAACCTCACAATATCCTGGATGATATTATAATCTTGGCATTTTGGGTATCCCCCATTGATCTGAGCTGTTCATACTTGGGCAAGTTAAAATAAATCCAATGATTGACATGACTAATTGGTAGACAACCAGATGAACATAACTGGTTCCTATAGCTGAAAGATCACAGCATCCACTGAGAGTTACTGCCTCTCCTGCTATGATGGAGTTCTTCAAAGGTGGAATCTGGTTTTAGTGGAGATGAGTGAGGGAAGTTGGGATTGCTCTTACTTCTAAAATATAATAAGGAATGCATATATATTTATATAGATCATGGTTCTAAATGGGTACTGAGTACAAAAAGGAAAAATAAGTAAATCAAGATTTTATGATTCCATAGACTCATTGTTAAAATTGGAGTATGAGTGGATAGTTTCCCTGACACTTCTCAAGGTGATACCTCTTTCTCTTTGCAAGAGAAGGAAGGTATTTTGCTGTACTTGATGGGCATCCAGATCTGTTTTGGAAGAAATGAATGCTTTTCCCCTGCAGTAGGGAAGCTTCTGTATTTGAATGGCAAAGAAGAGGTGATAGAGGCACAGTATTCTTACATGTTATATTCTTCTAGATAGGCCTAGGCCTACTGGGTTTTATGAAGTTCTTAATCCAGGCCAATTGTGACTTCATGACTACTTTGCTAAATGATGTGATGAGATTTGTCTTTTTTTGTCAAATTTGCCTGCCAGAAGCTTTGTGAGAGGGCAGGGCAGGTCAGCCTCCAGTGGGACTGGGATATAGAGGCTGTCTATGAGTCTGAAGACATTCCCTGTTGAAAATGTAGTGAAGGTGACTCTGGGAGCTCATGAAGGAGGAAGAGCTGGAAGACCTGCTCCTCTTTCTGAGCCCTGGGCTGCAGGCTGGCTGTCAAGTAGCACTCCTGTTTTCTCCTGACAGTTTGTAGGAGAATTCTTTGGAGAAAAAATAGAAATGTTGTTTTGTCTGATTTTGTCAAGGTTGTCTTGAACCAGAGAGCAATCACCTGGCCACGTTAGTTTTCCTTTTTCTTCCAGAAAAGGATCTCCTATGTGAATTGGAAAAATAAGTCTAGTTCAGACTAATTGTCTTTAAATAACTTACCTGGAATAAAAATGTCCAAGTGACACTCTATTTAAGTTCTTATGTTTTAACGTTCCAGTTGTTGGCATAAACTAGATGCTGCTGAACTGAGAGTTCAGAAATACTGACAACTATTCAGTGAAGGATGACAATGTACTGTCTGACCTTCTGGTGGTGCTGGATCATGTTGGGTAGTTCATAGATTTGTTGCAACAGGTGGTTCTTGGATTGGTACATTCTCACACATTACAATTAAAATGAGAGTATCTTCCTGAAGGTTCTGAATACAGTACGATAAAGCCTTTAAATTCCATTTTAGCTGATTTCAGTGAGCCTGCATTTTTGAAGAGAAAGTGTTTCCAATGTTCAGAGGGAACCTCTGTTTCAGTTTGTGCCCGTTGCCTCTGTCCTGTTGCAGGGCACTGCTGGAAAGAGCCTGGCTCTGCCCTCTCAGTGCCCTCCCTTCAAGTATATGTGTACTTGCAAGAATCACCCCCTTTTTTAGGCTGAGTACCTTCACAGGCCATCGTTTTGTTCTAGAATTTTGTAACTAATAAGTTACTGTCTTTTTAACCTATTTGAGGGTCACAGGTTCACTGTATCACAAAGGTGTTAAAAAAATTGTTAGCCATTGCTATTCAACCTCTTCATTGGGAACTGTGATCTTTCAGATTTGCCTGGTCTTTGTTTTTATGCCCCTTTCTGTTACATTTTGTGGAACCTGGGAGTATTTTAGGGAGGATTTTTTGAGTAAACCATTTTTAATTTTGGGGGGGGGGGGGAAGAGACACACTCCTTCTGGGTGCATTCTGCAGTTTTTAAAATACTAACATTGTAAGGTCATATTCAAATTAATTTGGTCTCTACCCATCAGGTGTGAATAACTATGAATATTTTTTACTGATATTTGTTCTTCACTTTTTGTTTTAAAATTGGTTATCTCCATACTCTTTTTAGGGGTATTTCTGTGCAGCTCAAATGCACAGGCAACACAGTTCCCTACAATGTCGTTTTTGCTAGAAGCAGACTCATCACACAATAAAAGTTTGCAGCATTTTGAGGGAGTAGAAAAACTGAGTTCTCTACATGGAAGAAAACATGAGTATGAATTTCTGTGCAAATCTCTAGTTCACCATATTAGCTGCTTGCTGGAATTGCACAGGGAATTTAGTTCTGTGGTGTTGGTGCAAGGCACAGTGAAGATGTAAAGTCTGTGTAATAGATGTATTTAAATAATCCTGTCAGTTTTTAGGCTGCACTGTATGAAATGGGTGAAGGCCTAGTAAGAAATTGAGTTGTCACTTTATGCCTTTACCTGACAGCATAGTGAAATGTAAGCAGCAGTGCTCTGATGCATTTTTAATTGGTTTGGTCGAGTCTTACGTGTGTTTGTCTGTTTTTTTCTCCCCAGCTGAGTATTGAACAGGCCCAGGCTGTGGCAGAGCAAGTGGAGATGAAAGCAAAGGTGGTACAGTCTGAAGTCAAAGTAGTGACCACTAGACACAAGAAAGCCTTGGAAGAGCGGGAGTGTGAGCTGCTCTGGAAGGTATGCACCCTCACACCTGTGCTTTGAACTGCTGATAAGTGCTTTCCAAACTGAAAAAATACTCAAACTACTGCACAGCCAGATTCAGATATCCAAGGAAAGCTGCAGGTTTCCTTAACCACTCCACTGGTGGGGTTTTTGCAGGAGCTGCTGGGTCCTTAGAGCAGCACAGCCCCACACACAGGCTGGGCACTCCCCCTGCTGGCCCAGCAGCTGCCCCGAGAGGAGATCCCTCTAAACAATGCCTTCAAAATACCTTCAGTGTGCTGCTCTAGAATTAGGTACACAGTATAATTGGTTTTCTGGCCCACTCCTCATAAAGGACAGGAGCAAAGCTGTATATCCTCTCATGTCCTTTGTTGTTTTAAAAAGGCTGCTAGAAATTCTGTGAGACCAGCTTTCACTGTCCCCATCCTTAAAAACCTTTACTGTCAATCAAGGTAGCATCCTCCCTTCGATTATACTTTTAAACTAGCATAAGTACTCTTTTCTTATGCTAGTGTATATATATATATACACGTAAGAGTATCTGCACAATTCTGAACTAATTGACTCATTTCAGCCACAATGCATGCATGGTATTTTAGAGGAGGAAAGGAAGTAACAGCCAAGTTTGTTACTCATTTCAGAAAAGTAATTCAGTGGTCATGGCCCCCTGCAAGAGAAACTTTGTTTTCTTTTGGAAGTGTCAATAGCATGATTAAAATGGCACTTACTATATAAAGTGTACTTTGAATGCTGCTTTTTTGGGGTTTTGTATTGAGGGAGATGAGTTCACTTTTCATTGTTAACCTTCTCAGAAAGCTCGGCAGCTTTCTCTTTTAAGGTATTCCTAGTACAGGAAGAGTGAGATCTGCCCCTAAGCACTTTTTATCCTGCAGTACTGTACAAATGCACTCTGCTGGAATATCTGCACTGAGAGCAAGTTCTCTTCAAGTTGGAAAACATTATTTTAGGGAGTAAACTTGGTGGTAGTAAACGATTTTAGAAAAACAAACTGAGTCTATCAAGCTCTTGTATCAAGCATGCTGATAAACAATTTTGTACACCAGAGTTGAGACTAAGGAGTAAACTGAGACCTAAGATCAGTAATCTGTCTTGGACAACTATTGAAAGAAGCATCTCTTTTTTTTTTTTTTTTTTTTTTTTTTTTAAATACAGCTTGGTAAAACCTACATACCTCAACTTTTATAGCATGTTTGTACATACATGATCTAGTCAGTGTCTAACCAAGTCTTCCTTCACTAAAATGCATTCCAGGTACTATTCTTTGACCAAGCTGGTATTCAGACATCACGAAATGTATTTTTGCAACAATAAAGCAAGGACATATTACATTAGTTTTACGAAGCAGGTGTCTTTGCCAGATGGTCTGGAGTGATTTTTCACAAATAAAGGTAGACACAGGCTTATACAGATGAGTTGCAAAACAGACATTTTTGCACCAACTCAAGTCCCTTAAGCAGGGACTGGCAGCAACCTTCTGTGTTATTTGAAATGATGCTTACAAAGCATCCTGTTTTGAAGCACAGGCTCAGCATGACTGCCAGTATTTACAAGAAAATATTAAAATAATTGGGCCCTAAAGCTCCCTAGGGATAGATGTCTGGTGTTATCCAGTCACAAGAAAACAGTTCTAGCAGGCAGGGAATCACAGGGAGTCCATGTGCATTAGCTGATGCTGACACCCAGCCTCAGCTCCGTGGGACAGCAACCCACCTTCTGAAATTGATCTCTGTTCTGTTCTGGTCAGTGAAACCTCACCTGCTCTTCTTGAGAGGCTGCAATAACTCCTGTGCTCCCTGGGGACTGAATGAGATGTGCCTTTGGACGATCTGTCAAGTACCTTGCAACTAGAAAAACAGAGCAGCATTTGAGGAAGCAAATAATTACTAGTAAGCAAGTGATTCTTGCTTTCAAATGTCACTCTGATGCAGCAGATCTGCAGAGTAGGAATGTACTGTTTTGCCTGGAGGGTAGGAGAGACTAATAATCCTAAATTTGGATAAGTAATTAGTTGCCCTTGTTTCTTCTTGCCTACATCATGATTTTAGAGGTTTGTTTCGAAGCTGTGTGTCAGCATGCTGTAACAACATGGGATTTGTGTAGAAGGGAGACTGAAGGAAATCTGTGTTGTGGTCTGTCTTTCCTGATGTAAGCGTGCTTTTCTCTCCCCGCTGTTTCCCACAAGGTGGAAAAGATTCGCCAAGTCAAGGCCAAGTCCCTCTACTTGCAAGTTGAGAAGTTGCGTCAGAACCTGAACAAGCTGGATAACACCATTAGTGCTGTTCAGCAGGTCCTGGAGGAGGGCCGGACCATGGACATCCTTCTGGCTCGGGACCGCATGCTGGCTCAGGTGCAGGAGCTGAAGAACGTCAGAGGCCTCCTGCAGCCGCAGGAAGACGACAGGATCATGTTTACCCCCCCTGACCAGGCGCTGTACATGGCCATTAAATCAATGGGCTTTGTCAGCAGCGGGGCCTTCGCTCCCTTGACCAAGGCCACGGGGGAAGGCCTGAAGCGCGCGCTGCAGGGCAAGGTGGCCTCCTTCACCGTGATCGGCTACGACCACGACGGGGAGCCCCGCCTGTCGGGGGGCGACATGATCTCTGCCGTGGTCATGGGCCCCGACGGAAACCTGTTCGGGGCCGACGTCAGCGACCAGCAGAACGGCACCTACCTGGTCAGCTACCGTCCCCAGCTGGAGGGAGAGCACCTGGTGTCCGTGATGATGTGCAACCAGCACATCGAGAACAGCCCCTTCAAGGTGCTGGTGAAGTCGGGGCGCAGCTACATCGGCATCGGGCTGCCAGGGCTGTCCTTCGGCAGCGAGGGCGACAGCGACGGCAAGCTGTGCCGCCCCTGGGGCGTCAGCGTCGACAAAGAGGGATTCATCATCGTCGCCGACCGCAGCAACAACCGCATCCAGGTGTTCAAGCCGTGCGGCACCTTCCATCACAAGTTCGGCACGCTGGGCTCCCGGCCGGGCCAGTTCGATCGCCCCGCCGGCGTGGCCTGCGACGTCTCGCGCAGGATCGTCGTGGCCGACAAGGACAATCATCGCATCCAGATCTTCACGTTCGAGGGGCAGTTCATCCTGAAGTTTGGGGAGAAAGGAACCAAGAACGGGCAGTTCAATTACCCCTGGGACGTGGCCGTCAACGCAGAGGGCAAGATCCTGGTCTCTGACACGAGGAACCATCGCGTGCAGCTGTTTGGGCCCGACGGCGTGTTCCTCAACAAGTACGGCTTCGAAGGGGCGCTCTGGAAGCACTTTGATTCCCCCAGAGGCGTGACGTTCAATCACGAGGGCCACCTGGTCGTGACGGACTTCAACAACCATCGCCTGCTGGTCATCCACCCCGACTGCCAGTCGGCGCGCTTCCTGGGCTCCGAGGGCACGGGCAACGGGCAGTTCCTGCGCCCGCAGGGAGTGGCGGTGGATCAGGAGGGGCGCATCATCGTGGCCGACTCCAGGAACCACCGCGTGCAGATATTCGAGTCCAACGGCAGCTTTTTATGCAAGTTCGGCACTCAGGGAAGCGGCTTCGGTCAGATGGACCGTCCTTCAGGTATAGCTGTCACCCCTGATGGCATGATTGTCGTGGTCGACTTCGGAAACAATCGAATTCTCGTCTTCTAATCTGTGTTTGAATTAGGAAGAAACTGTCTCAGGGAAATTCTTCTAAGAGAAAATGAAAAAAAATACAACGTTAATTCAAACCTACCTCATCTTTAATTTTTTTACAGATGAATGTACTTACCTTTTCTGCAGGGAGTGAGCCTGTAAAATTGAATTCTATCTACCTCATTGTTCTCCCTTCCCTCCCCGGTTTATCACCCCCTCCCCATCCCCACATACTCATAGTTCAGAACGTTTTACCTCTTTTTCCCCGGTGGGGTTTCATGCACAAACAAGAGTTGCTGTGCACATTAGGTGGTTTGTGTGGTGAGTTCTGTTAGACTAAGCCAAGAAAGGCGCTATGTAACTTTTTAAATGGAGAAAATGGTAGTAGGTGTTTGTAGAGAATTTGTGTTCTTGACCATTTTGCATTTCTGTGGGTGGGGGACATGGGAGGGAGGGACATTTGTTGTTGTTGTTTTGTTTTCTTTTTTTAAATTGCTGCTGCAGCAGAGAACTTTTTCCTGTTCTCCTTTTTATACCTCAGTGTGTTTGATTTACTGGCGAGCACAGCATCTTGTTCCCAGACAATTTTGAAAGTGAGTGGGATTCACTCGCCAAGAAGAGCAAGTTTGCATCTTTTTTGGCATTTCTGTGTATTTTTTTGCTGAAACACAGTAATTTAACAGCACAAAGCGAAGCTGATGAAAATGCACAAAAGTTCTTTAAGTTTAAACCAAATTGTTCATTTTGGTGGCTTAGTGCTGTCATTGTAAAGTTAGATAAAAAGCAAGGCTTCCTTTAATGTATCCTGTCGTTGAGAATTTCATTTCTACCCCTTTTCACCTTAAAGCTGAATTAGTTTGAAAAAAGTTACTGTTTCTTTTCATCAGTGCCTCTAATCTAGGTGTAACAGAAGAGGTTAGGAGGAGCATGGAAACAGGGAAAATCAAACCCTTTTGATTTACTTTCTTGTGAAATGACTTAGCGTTTTTTACCCCTCCCCATATAGAAACTTTAAGGGAATAACATTTGAATTTGTTAGAACAGAAGTGGTACCTTTTTCCAAAAGTAAGAAATAAGCACAGCTTTGGAGATTCAGGGTGTGATTTGGAGAAGTCAACAGTTGTTTTGCTTTGGTTTTTTTTTGTTCAGAGAGGATTGCAATAACTCTGTATCAGTGATGATTTTTTTTTTTTTTTTTTTTTTTTTCAATCTTCTGGCTTCCCCAAAGAGCTGGACTGAAGATTTTGGGAATATCTACTGTAGCTTTTAGGGTGGGTGGGGTGGGCCTGTAGCTCTGTGCTGCAGGATCTCTGGCTACAGATCCAAGTGTAGAGTTATCAGTACCAGCTAATGGCAAACTGCATCAAGGTGAAACTTTGCTGCTTTTTTCCCAGGGCAGTACCAAAGAATTCTGTGTAAAATTAATATATATGATCCTTAAAAGCTTGGAGGCAGGGGAAAGTTTGCCCTTTCGGGGATATAGAAACAGGTGTTCTGAGAAGCAGAAACTTTTGGGAGGAGAATAGAGATGTCTTTAGCAAAATATGACTTTGAGTCCCTGGAAGGATTTGGTTTTATTCTTCGGTTTCTTGCATTCCGGTTTAGCTGTTCATGCAGATATGGTCTCTACAGACCTGTTGTTGCACCCTCTGGTGCTGGCAAACAAGAATTGTTTAAAGTGGGAAACAGAGAGCTCTTCTGGCTCTCTGTGATGGAAAAACTCACATCAGTACCCCTGGGTTTGGAAATGCCATTGGATTTACCTTACTGTTTGCAAGAGAAGGTTTCTGAAATGTAAATGTGATTGTTGACAAAAAGTCTGAAGAGCCTTAACCATCCTTCAAGGAAAGGGTTCATCTCTCTGCCAGCCACCATGCACAAAAGTGACCTGAGGTTGAAAGGCTCTTTACAAGTTTGTGAGAAATCACTAGGTGCACTTTCCTTCTTGCTGCTTTTCCCCTCCAAGGAGTGTTAACTTTCTGGGTTTTGTAGAAATACCAATGATGTGTGCAGACAGAGAGAGCTGCCACTTTAGAGGAGGCTTAAACTAAAGGACCAGAAAGAGACAAGAAAAATTCATGAGATGGAAAAACCTCTTTCAAAAGAAGGGTGAGGAAAACCACCTAAATTAAATGGGATAAAACAACTGTGCTGCCTTTCAGCCAAAGCCTCGAGGAAGCAAACTCTTCAAAGCAGTGTGTTTCAGTTAGGCTTAATCTTAGGATGGCATGGTTTAAAAACAGTCTTGAAAGGATAATCTTTTATACAGGTGTCTGTCATTAAATTTCTGTGGCCACACAAAACATGTATGAGAGAGAGCTAGTTTACCTTCAAGTCTTGCAATTTCTGCCTGTGTACACACCTCCCTTCTTGGGGGTGGCCTGCAGTTGTGACAGATGTCCATAGTTGGTCGTCTTGAATTATTCAGCCCAAGAATTATTTGCAGCTTGGACTGTGAAAACTAATAGCATGCAAGATCTAGATACCAAAGAATACTGGTTTTAAAAGCTTTAATGTTTAGTCTGCAGTGTCCTTGCATTTATCCTGTCATGTCTTAATGAAAATGCCAGGTCACTAAATACTTTGACCAGAGTGGCTGACAGTGTTGAAGTGTCCTAGAAATGCTCTTGTGCTTAAATGCTTGTGGGGTTTGCCCTTCTCTGGGACTAGAAGGGAGTTGTTTTTCCAGGCATTTAAATAAAAAAAAAAAAAAAAAAAAGAAGTTAGGTGTGCAGTCAGGATTGTACTGACCTGAAGGAATGTTTTGCCCCCCCCCCAGCCTGCACTGAGTGGAAGGTGACAGACACTGAAGTTGCCCTTTGCTGTTTTGAATGGAGCCATTGCACAACCCCCAGCTCAGTCAGGAAGAGGAATGACTTAAACTCTTTCTAAATTGCTATCTGTTTAATTCAGTGGGATTTGCTTGCAAACTGAACCTTGAGTGTTTGACCTCATGTGTTGGGGAGCTTTCTCGTTTTAAAAACACTACTATTTAGCTACCCAAAAGAATTTCTTATCTTTGTGATGGATAGTGCTAAGCACACTTGGTCTCATTGAGAAGTGGTAGTGTAGCTTATAAAATGGAGTGTTTGATATGCAATGAAAAAAAGTAGTGTTAATATACAATGCCAACATCAGATGCCCCATAGAGGCTTATTGAAAAGTAATAAATGAGATTCAAACCTTGCTCTGCTTTTCCATGCATGTTCTCAGGTTAATACCCCAGTATCTTAACATACATGCAAACAGAGAGGAAAAGCAAGGCTTGGAAGCTGGATTGCAAACCAAACAAGCATTCAGAGTAACCTTCTTAACTAGGGGAAATGGCCTGGAGAAGGCTAAAGTGAGTGTGTGCCTCTTTTTTAGGGAACAGCAAATGTGGGGGACAGAGCTGTCTACTCGAACTCCCAAAGGATTTTCTTTATGCCAGGTTAAACCAGTTGCACTCTGTAAAGCTTTTGCTTGACTAAATGTTATCAACAATCAGTGTGACTGGTTTGGGTGTTCAGCATATAAAGCAATCTCATCCTTTCTCAGAATTATTTAAGCAGGGACTTAAGTAGCCAGCTGAAGCAGATTCAATACTTGATAATGCAGATCTTTCACATAACTTGCTCCTTTTTATTTAGTACCTTTTAAATATAACTTATTTAAGGAAGCCCATAAACCTGGAACTTTTAAAGAAAGCAAGGAAAGGAAGATAACACCCGAAAACTAGCATGTTAGGGCCAGACATAACCAACCTGGGAGAAAGAACAAGTCACTTGGATGTGGCATTCCCTTTGAATTGAAGGAAAGTGGGCCCAGTCTGTTATGTTACAGTTAAACCAAAATTGATTTCTGAAGAGAGCAGGTTTGTAGACTCATCTTGCCATAACTTTGATCATAAGATTTCTTTGTTCAGTTCTAGTTTAAAAAAATATTGTGCCAAAGTTTTGTTTATTTTTTAAAGGAGTGTAAGCCAAATGGTGCCAAAAGGTAATAGGGTATTTAAAAGTAGAGATATTTAGACAAACAGTTTGGAACTGTATAAAAAAGGAACACTGGTACTTGCGTTAGACAAATATTGTACCTTTGGTCTTTGAGTCCTTGGGAGTTTGAAACCCAGTTTGCTGTGGTACAAAATGCACAACTAGAGATGCCACTATCTTTTGCTTGAAGTTCTACCTCACTTTGCAGAAGTAAATCATCTACCTCAATTTAGCATCAGACAGGTTTGGGAAATAGTTGAGAATCTGCCTGGGGGAAGGATTCATCCTGCCTGTTGGAAAAGCATTTAATTGAAACAGAGATACTAAGTGTGTACTATGTGGTGACTGCTTGCTTTTGTTTGCTTTTGTTTTTGCTGCCTGCCTATGGAGATATTAAGCTGCCCTTGCTAGAGAATCTGTAAATAAAACCAAAATTCAGGTGAACTGGACTGAGACCTGAAAAGCTTTTGTGTTTGTTCTGGTCTCACTACGAGGTATGGAAGTGTAAACTTTTGTTCAGTATTATGACACTACTGGCTGATGTGACATACTTCATGTTCATTTGCAGTGTTCTTATGTCCATAAGACCTTTAGGTCTTCTCTCTACAAGAGAAAAACTTTTATGCATGCCTACTAATGTATCCTGTTTGGGAGGACTGGTGTTTTGATTGCTGTAAACACAATGCTATACCAAATGCTTGAAGGGAATAAGGTCCTAGTTTTTTTATTTTGTTGACTTGGTGATTGTATTAGTAGCTTGCTTGACTCAATGGGATTTTTTTCCACCATGACAAAGCAATCAAGTTCCTATTCCTGGAGGGCAGCTTAGGTTCAGACATACTCAGGAGAGGCAGTTTAAAACCAGTGACTTGAGGTTTTAGGCAAGTTAAGTAGTGACGTGCAACATACCCTATTTTACCTGTGGAGTTGAGTTGCAGAAGCACATTTTCAGACTACTCTACTGGAGAAAAACAAAGTCCTTTTTCCTCCCCAGCTCATATTAAGGGGTGGCAAGAAGTGGGTACAGGAGACCCCTAGTAACAATAGGCTATGTTGGGTTTGATAAATGTTATGGTGGGAAATGTACATTGATGTCTCTAAGTGATCTTACGGGTTAACAAGCCAGACTGGCATCTTTTTCCATCATTGTTCAACCAATAATGGTTCTAAAAATGCTTTGTGTACCTGCATGGTCTTAGACCTTCTATTAATGATTGTATCAACTTACAAACTCAGGTAGATAATTTTTTAAGCTCTTTCATAGAGCCTTACTGACTGAATGTTAAGTGTCTGTGTACTGATGTAGTTAAGTAACTTCCTTTTGAACTACCAGACTAGTTAAAAAAAAAAAAAAAGTCCTTTTATAGGTTTGTAGAGTACTTTTCAGACAATTAGTAGTTTTTCCTTCAGAGGGAGAGATGTCTGTTTCTGAGTTTTGTTTTTAGTTGTTTTCTTTTTCTCTAAAATGACTAAGAGGTTTTTAACTAGTTTGTAAGGTTTGCTTAGTCACCTGAGTTGGTGGGGGTTTCTTACGTCTGTGACTCTTGTTTGTACTGTGCATTACCTGTCATGCCCTGCTCGCTTTGTGCACAGGTCCTTGGAGGGAGTTGAGGGTGTGGAACACATGCCTGCAATTTAACTCAAACAGAAACTGCAAGCCTTGTACAAAATGGAGCTCAGCCATGTGAAACCAATGTCAAACATGCGGGTTTTTCTCCCCTCCCTCCTTTAATTGGCTGTAGATACATACCTCAACTTACGAAATTCTCACTACTGATTTTTAAGTAGCATTGTCTCAGTGCAGGTTTGCATCAGGATCCAGGCTGATCTTGTTATTCTTTGGATGTTGGACATCTTGAGTTGATTTGTTTTCTTAGTTTCCTCTTCTGTTATTTCGTTTCTACTTTAGTAGCTAACCATGCTGCTCTCCTAATAATAATTGAACATCTCAGGAGGACAGGCAGTGCTCGGCTTTTAATGAGCTGCTCAGAGCTTTTCTATCTAATTGAAAATGAGTCTGGCTGTGACAAGAATTGCATGGTCCATAAAGGGCATCACATTTCTACTTGGACAAAAAGTGATACCATTTTTATTTGTCAGATGTTGAGTACTGCAGAGAAGAAGGCATGACAGGTTATGTGCAAACTTTTACGTAGAATAAGTGAACAAAATGTTAGAACCCTTGTGTTAATGGAGGCTTCTGAATGTATCTTTGTGGTCCATAGGGAAGGCTGAAGGATGTAGCAAGGAGACGATGTATCAGCTACTGGCAGCCTTAAAACAAAGTCAGTGTCTCTCTGGACTTTAAAATGTTCCTATGCAGTTTATTTTATTTTTGTTTAATCAAATAAATGTGAGGTTTTTTTCACGGCAACTCTGTCTGTGTGTGTGTTTCTGTATTACCCAGAAAAGGCTTTCTCTTCTATCAGGATGCAAAAAAAAAGAAAAAGCCCCTCCTAATTGTATGTGCTATTAGAAAAAGTCCTCGTTGTGACTGGAGGAAAGAGTTGTGATATTGAGCTCACTGCTTCAACTCCATGCTTTTTTCCCAATATTTTGCCAGAAAGTTTCTGGTTTAACATAGAAATGGACCTAACAAAGTTTCCATTCCTTCACCTTGGCCACTGAAAGAATGGTTCTTCTGCATGGCAGTGTAAACAAAGCTACCAAATAATTTAATAAGTTTCTCTGGCATCTTACAAGCCAGGCTCTCAACAAAAGTTGGGTGAGTGGAAAGCTGCCCCTTTTCCTCACAACCTTAAAAAAAGTTTGAAAATAAATGGTGAGCATAGGAAGATGCTCTTCAAGTAAGGCTTGAGAATTAAACCCTCTGACTGAATTCCCAGCATGGGTAGCAGTGGAGGTGGATTCCAGGCTCTGGAAGTAAGTGCTGTCTGCTTTAACTTTTCCAAGCTGGGATGCCTTCTGGGTCTGTCCAACTGTAGAGCTCTCTCAGCACGATGCTGTGTTCCATTCATCAAAATCCTTAACCAGGCTATTGTTTTCTTCCTGCTGGGGCAGCTGCCAACATGTCAGGAGTACAGAGATCACTTCAAGTGGGAGAGGGGGAGAAGGCCTTGTGGAGGCAGGGGACAAAGGCTGCCCAGGTGAGTTTGTCCAGCTTCTTGTGTTACTCTATTCCCTTGACTCCTCTGTGCCATCTTCCTGAAGACAACTGGAATGCAGAAGCTCCCTGAACACCAGGAGCTGGCTCAGGACACCGCTGAGTGAGTGCTGTACAGTCCCTGCACCAGGCCATGGGCAGAGCTAAAGGTTTCTGAGAAGAGAAGCAGCACTGGCCATGGTGCAGGAACAGTCCTGAGGCAGTGACAAGGCTTGTGGTGTGTGGTGGGGCAAAAGGAAATGCACCTCTTTCTCCTGTTGTGGGAATAGGAGCCAGTGCCTGGCTGCAGGGGAGGTCCTGGAGGGAAGGGGAGAGTGAGGGGAGAAGGACAGGTGCCCTTTCCTTCAGCAAGTGGCCCAAACCAAACTGCTAAGCATTATTGGCTTTACTGACTTAACCCACTGCTGAGCCTGGGCTGCTCCTGCTCCCTGTTTTTCTACCAAAGGGCTGCTTTGCATGGCCTTCACTTCTTTCCTACCAGAGACTAAAAGCTACTGAGGGAAAAGGATTGATGGGACAAGCCAGGTTCTTGGCTGCGTTGTTCTTGTGGTTTTGATATCTATTTTTTCCTTTCTGTTAAACGATGAGAGTTGAAAGCCGTGATCATCTCCCATCCGTCCATCCATCCATCCATCCATCCATCCAATCCTGGCCGTGTGCGAGGCAGTGCCGCGGGCAGCGGCAGCTGCGGTGGGGCTGAGCCGCCTCGGGGCACGGGAGCAGGGGGAGCTGGGCAAAGGCGGCTGCGATAAGATGCGCCTTATCTGGGAAACAACTGCATCCTTCACCGAGCCCGGGCACGGCCAGAGCATCTTTTGCATGTGAATGCCCCGCATTCCTGGGGGGGCGGGGAAGAATCTTCTCTATTCAGGGCCCGGGACCACACAGGGAGCATCTTGAACCTTTTTGTATTTAATCAGTCAATCTACTCTGACGTAAAGGATGTATCAGCTCCCTTTCTTCCTTCTTTCAGAAAGGTGATCACTACCTAATTTTTTCTGACACTTTTTTTTATTCCTAGTGTTTCTAAACTGTTTTGCCCCTTCCTGAGGGCAAGGGTGCAGTGCAGCTCCTGCGATGATAGAAAAGTTGATGAAAAAGGCAGCCACTGGGTTTTACTCTGAAAGGATAGAAAAGCAGGGCAGGCAGGTATCTGACACTAGAGCAGGTAGCAGGTCTCAAGTTTGCTGCTGTCCTGCTTCCTGCTGGTGACACACCTGTGCTCATCCCACAACTTGCACATCATTTAATACACTTGCTGTTCTGTTTCTTCTCCTGCTGCCTTCCTCTGCTGGACACATCTGCATTCCCTCACACTTGCATTGCTGAGAGCACAAGTGGCAGGCCACGAATGCAAGGTGCTGCTTGGAAAAGTGACCTTGGTGCTGGCTGGAGGCAAAGTACAATGCCAGCAGCACAGGGAGATAAGGCGGTAGCTCAGCTCTACCCTGGAGATTATCAGGACAGCTGCAATGGCACAAAACAGCCCTGGAGGGACTGGAGAGGAGTGCTGGGCTCCTTGCTGAGCTCCAATTACCTTATGCCTGCATTAGGTCTCAAGGCAGGATGGCTCCTCCCCTCCCGTGCTCAAAGTTACGAGGGTCCTTGATTATGCTGCCATCTTCCTTTGAGTAAAAGACAAATTTTAATTTTTTTAAAGAGAGAGGTATTCCTCTACATTGAAAACTAGATTAAAAAACGGCCAGAACCTCCCAAAAAAACCCCCAACCCACCCCCCTGCAAAAAAGGCCAACCAAACAGCACCCTGCAAAAATCCACCCCAAACCCAATCTTTTTCTTATTGCCAGGCCCATGCTTCCTCTGTACCTGCACCATTACACCTTGCTGCAAAGGAAAATCAGTGAGAGGAAAAAAAAAAACCCAACCAAACACACACACACAAAAAGCCAACAACAACAGGTTCCCCTTTGCTGAGAAAGAGCATGGGCTCATATATGTCAAAACAGCAACCAATACAACAGCTCAACTGCTCTTTCAGCAGGACTTTAGTTCAGGTAAATGGTTCTCTCTACTCACTGCACTCCCCTCTGTTCTCTTCAAAAAGAGCTGAATTACACATGGATAACCTTTTTTCTTTTTGTAAATAAACTGCCACTCCCATTCAAAGCAGGTACCAGCACCATTCATGAAATAACCTTTACAAACAAGTCTTTTGGTTTACATCTTTTATTAAAAATTTACATAAACAAACACACTCCAGCAATTGGGGTATTCAGGTGCCCTAGGTTAAAAAAATATACAAAATCCCAAGCCCCCATTATCAGGGCAGCAGCAGGTTAAAGCACAACCTCACTTCCTTTGAACAGTGGTGAAAGCTGGCATCTGAATGGGCTGGATCGAGTGGACTGGCTGAAAAACAGGCTTTTTCCTCATGTCAGAGAGTGTTTTCACAGAAGGGAGCAGCTGGTTCCTCTTGATGATCTGCAGTGCCAGCTGCGTGTTACCTACAAGACAAGTTTCAATTAAAACACCCAAAACACCATTTTATGACATATGAATTACTGTTCAGGGACAGAGCTGATGAGCCAGCCTTGGGCTCAGGCCAGGTACAGCACAGTCCTTCCTCTCCAATGAAATGCTTGCACAGATAGGAAAAGCAATAGACAACAGGAAATTTGAAAAAAATAATTTTGATTGAGTCCACCTATTCTTAGCTGAAGACATCAAGCTTTTACTTCAGAGCTGGAAGATGCCAAAGCACCTTCTAATTTCCCAAAAGTCACCTTTTCTCTCTCCCAGCTGCACAATGAGGTGCCAGATCACACACAAAATGTCTCACACAGTGACATTGTAGACGGTAATGCAAATGCCAAAGGAATAAGATGTTTTTAAAAGAAGAAAATTTGCTTTTCAGCTGTATATATGGTCCATCAAATAACCATCAGTATACATGGAAAACTTACTCTTTGTTAAGAATTAAACTTGTAGAATCACAGGAGAAAAGACACTGACTTCTGAGGAGAGTATTTCTCCCTCATACTTTTCTTTCCCAGAAGTTTTAGTTTCAGAAGACATGCACCATTGTGTTGTCATTTATAGAACAAAAAATGTCTTCAGCTTCTTTTAATTACATACTTAGAAGAGGGTGAGGGACATAAATCTGACTTTCTACTCTCTTCTGGTCTGTACATATTTGTTGCAGAATAAAAGTTTCCAAAATTCCAACTTACAAAGATGTTTCTAAGAAAAGCTTTGCAGAATTCTCAATGCTCAAATCCTCTACCTGCCTGCAATCACTGAAGGTGAAAAGGCACACACAACATTTCACAACACTTGAAGTGCCCCCCAAGGGACACAGGTCTGCAACCATGACAGCTTCAAGCACCAGCTGCACCAGTCTGCTCACACTGAAGAATTCAAGTGCAAGCTTTCCAGTTTCCCATTATGTAGAGCTTTCCCCTCATACAAATGAAGTGAACCTTGAAAAGAAAGCATTGTGGAAGAGAAAGTTATCAGTATTACAAGCTTTGCTGCCATACTTGCTACAGAGTATGCTGCCATAGTTGACACAGCTGCTTTGGGAAACTTGGACTATAGTAGTGTTTTAATGGAGAAAGCTTTTCAAACCCTCTTTATAATATAAACCTCATCAAGGGTTTTACTGATGCTATCCAAGGCTGCTGACTTCTGTACTAAGATAAAAACTTCAGCTCAGGAATTTAATGCTCAGGAGGTCTGGAGTGTGTAAGAACAGGATGGCAATAAACTGTGGAAGGGAAGGTGCACATACATGGATCCAAAGCAGTGCAAAACACAGGCATTGTAAAGGGTATTGTTCAAAATACTGGCATTACTATCTGTATAGAGTAAGAATGATGACAAGTGCCCTCCTCCCTTTGTATCCCAAAGCTGGGATAATTTAGGTCGACAGACTCACCGTTCTGCAGCTCAAGATACACAGCCAGCAGGATGGCCTCTGGAGGGATCTCTTTGGGGTGGATCAGTGAAGCAGCCTTATTGAAAAAGGAGTGAAGGGAAAAAGTGCTTAACAGAAAGATCCAGCACAAAGAAAGTGCCTCTTGACAAGATTGCTAGCACCATCTTAGGTAACAAAACTAAATAACAATTCATCAACTAAGAGCAGATTTTTTCAGACTCATGCACTCCATAGGTTTAAGCATGCAAGGAGAGACTGCAAGATTATCTACATAGCAAGACTGTTTCTCACTAATTAGCAAGACCATCTGCTGTGTGCTTATGTCTGTATTTCTTGGGCCAGCCTAGTCTGGTTTCCTGGTGAGGTGACAGGTGAAGAAAGTAACCTCTACTGCTCCAACATTCATAATACAAAGTTAATAAGGATTGTTCATTAGCTTTCCATATACAACCATTTTTCAGCTATTAAGTCAATGAATTTATTGTAGATGCAGAGCCCCACAGTATTTTACATCCATGGGTGGCCTTGCATTCCTTTGGGTTTTACACAGGTGTTACACAGCCCAAGCACAGACACCTGCCCCATCATAAGAAGCCTCAGGAGGAAAAAGAGCCAGACAACAGCCTTAAGTAGCTGAGAGCCTCATGGGATCTCATGGGAATCTGTTTGCATACACAACTACTGAAGTAATTTGGAAGCTACTGTTTCAGTTTGTAGCTCAACAATGCATCCAAGCAGTCTTCCTGACAGACAGAAGTGGCTGCAAAAAGAGAAACATCATGACTGAAAGAGATGGGTCCCAGCCACGAGAAAGACCAAGTGATGTGACACAGGCTAAGTGGAGACAGTATTTCAAAAGCACTACTTGAGAATTCTTGGGACAAGAGGCAGACAAGGAGCATACCTCCAGAAGAACTGCAGATTGTTCTCACAGCCCTAAAGATAATAGTTTTGATGGTGAGTTATTAAATAACTAGGGAGAAAAACCTTCTCTGAATTATAACAATTCCTACTAGACCATTAAAAGGACCACAAAAAACCCCGAACAAGTAAATTTAGAAATCATGAAAAGGCTTCTCAGCCATCTTTCACTGTTCTGATAGGACCTAAGGAAAATAAAATGCTGCCTTATAGTGGTACTGAACATTTTACACAAGGAAGGAATTTGGAATTAATTGTTTCCAATAGAGACTGGTTCACAAAGACAGAAGAAAGCCACCATCTCAGCAGGGTCTGCAAATAAGCCTGGGCTGCGAAATCACCAGTTCAGTTCCTGTGGTCTGAATGGCACTTTGAAGGAAGCACATTTGTCCCCAAAGCTGCCTTGAGATTTGTTTTTCATACCTGATGAAGACACTTTCGAGCTTTGTCATACTCGCTCCTCAAGCAGTAAGCACTTCCAAGGTTAAATAACATCATTGTTCGTGCAGACGTGACTGAACTGGGGTAACACTGTGGTGTCTGCTTGCCAGCTGCAATTGAAAAAAAAATAAAATTCTTGTTTTTCTTACACTTTTATTCCAGCTGGCCAAGTAAGTTCTTGTACTCTGCTGAATACAGTGGCTGGTACTTACAAGATTCCATTGCCTCATTCTCTCCTTTGTCGGACCCTGAAAAGAAAAAAAAAACAAAAACAAACACAAACCCATCATGTTCCATGACCTTTTTAAAAGGTTATTACAAAAATAATACAAAGATACAAATTTTCTGCTTTCCTCACAGTCTGACATTAAAGAGGGAAATCAGATTGGGTTGCTCAGGAGTTTATGTAATTTTAGACATCCTATCTTCAGTGTTGTGCTTTTAGATTTGCATATGAGTACAGTGAAGTTTAAGCTGCAAGCATGTCACTGGAATCAGAGCTGCTGTAGACTTCATCATACAGATGGTTCTGAAGTACTTGTCTCTTACAGAATACACACTCCCAACAAGAAGACCAAGATTCAGATTAACTAAGTTCTCTTCAGAACTATACCTCACTAAAGTAGACTCCAGTGGTATGACAAAGCCTGGTTTAAAGACCAAAAATCTGGAAGAGATGGTATAAAACCCAAACTTAACCATAACAGCACATTTAGCAAAAGCAGCTTTCAAAAGCTTCCTTCAAACAAGCCAAAATACTACAATATACAGTCAAATTAATGATACAGAATTAACCACCTCATAGGAATGACAAACAAGGAAAAGACACACCAAACACAAAGCCAGGAAAACACAAACAACAACACAAACACAAACTACAACCACCCCCACCCTGCAATAACCTACAGGTCTTAAAACAAAATGTCTTAATCATCACTATATTTGTGTCTACAAAGTTACAGCAGGAAGGCAGTTGAAAGCATAACCAGTTATAATGAAGTGGGGATGCATTAACCTTGATCCTGCTCATTTGAAGAGATCCCAAGGGAAACATCAGTGACATTCTCGGGGTTCAAGTGAGTGATGGCATCAGATATTCTGTCTAGAGAGATGAGAGCTTCTGCTGCATACAAATGCCCGAGAAACCTACAATACCAAAGGGTCAAGGGTACAAATGTCAGCACAGCAATCCCCACAGTTTGTTATGTGAGACAAACAATGTAGTTTTTAATGTGAGCACATGGGAACTATTACTGGGAACACTTGCAGGGAAGTTAACTTTCTCATAAGGTATTGTCATAATACCCAGTTCTGCTTTTAGGTACCAAAGTTATAAAAAAAATTCCCACCTGAATACTGACAATTCATCCATGCACATCCATTCCACAGAGAAAGTACTTTGGTGGGGCTTTATTCAGAGAATTATAAAAGTCACCCCAGAATATGGATATATTTACAATTTAAAGTTACATTATTTTACATTTAATAAAAATAAAGCACCTATTTTCCTGGGACCAAGAGAGACACCTCCTTGTCTTTGCAAAAGACTGTTATTTAGCATTTCCTTCATCACATAACAGTAACACAAAATTAAGTGTTACCTTGCAAACTCCTCAAAGATCTTGCTAATACAATGACTGTGTGAAAGGATGAGCTCCTGCAGTACTGTGAAAAACAGGAGCCAAAGAATTTAATTGGCATGAACCAGTTTAGAGCATGGTGTCAGCATATAAAAATAAGTACGAGCTACCTTGCCTTCCACAAGTACATTACCAGTTCTGAAAAACATTACCAGTGTAAAAACCTCTGCTATACTTTATCCTGTGCATAAATGCACAGTGTCAGAAATATAGGACTTTTTTGAATCTGTACAGCTGTATGAGAATTGGTGGGTAGAAAAAGAATGCACTTTGAATATTCTTCCAAAAAATACAGTACCAAATGAGAAGTGAACAAGAGAAACTGAAGACTGGAACCTACATAAGCAGCAGTAGCAGGTGAAGTGATGGTCCTGCACACACAGGATCTGTTACCCTGAGTGACTGAGCAAACCTTCTCCTCTGAGGCTGTAGTTTCATAAGAAACCTTTCAGCTGCCTGGGTTTGGGCTGTTAGCTACCCACAGCTGCACATCCCTGCCCCTTGTGCTGTGCCAAGCATGGGCAAACCCACAGTGAATCATGACAGAGACCTGATGGTCCTGCTGCTGCATGGGACCCAGAGCTGCAGAAACAGTGACAAAAGCAGCGATTGATTCCAAATTGTGTGGAATTCATACACAAAGGAAGGAATTCATGTTCCTGTGTGTCAATGGACATATAGTCAGGGCTCCAACAAGAACAGGAGCAGGCCAAGCAATTCTTTGCATCAAACACAGATTTGGCAAGCAACTACAGACATTGGAAGCTTCAACTCAGAAATCTTCAGCAAAAAAACAGGGCTGAGAAAGAAGAAATTATCCCATCAGACTTACTTAAGAGACCCTGAGAGCTTTGGTTGCTGCAGAAGTTTATCTGCATGATTCAATGCCATAAGGTTATCCCCCAAAGCCAGAGCCACGTAAGCACTACACGCCAGGATCGAGCACCTGGAAGGAAACAGACCAAAAAAGAGGGGAGGGGGAGAGAACCAATATGTTAAATGAAGAATTCCGTGATTCCAAATACACCTGTTAAATTTTCTTTCCTATTTACTGCTAAAGAAATAAATCAAACTTTCAGTAATGACTTCCCATCTATCTAGGAAGTAAAAGAGTTAGTTTTCATTATTTATGGGCTCAATTGAACAACCAATATAAACCAAGAATCGCCATGGTATGCTCAGTAAGATTTTGTAGTTTTCATCATAAATAAAAAAGGATGAACTTCACCATGTGTCATTTTCTCACGGACATTTTCCCTTTCTCACACTCTTGTTACTGGTCTTGCCTCGGACTCTAATCTGTACCCCTCTGCCCTCACCTTCTGTTGCAGAGAAGATTTCTAGATTGCTATAAGACACACAGTAGCTATCAATTAAGCTGTAGCACATTTCACTCTTCTACTGTACAATGCCTGCACATAGGGAGACAAACATTGGAGAATTTGGCATTTCCAGTTTTGTGTTCAATTGAGGGCTGTAACCCAGTGCAAAGACTGACTGATCCATGGCATTTTGTTGCCATCACAGACGTGCTTATCTTTCCAAAACCAGAAAATCTCTGGCAGTTCATTTAATGAAATCTGAACTACTCACATTTTCCATCTTCAAACAATAACCCCACATCAGGACGCCATCATTAGGCCAAGCTTCACACTTTGTAATAACTGCCCCCCTCTCCAAACACGCTTCTTGGGGATATTTTCCACTTGGTGAAACATCATTCAGTGCAGGCTGCCTTGTCCTCAGGGCACAAGCACTGCCCACGACGCCCTGCTGTGAGCAGGACTCTGTTCTCCTCCGGGAGGACAAGTGGATGCTCTGAGCAGGGTCCCACGTTGGGAGCGATGGGAGGAGAGCCGCCGGCTCTCCCGCTGGTAGGCGGGCTATTATTGCGCCAACCTTCTGGCAACTGTCAAGCCTGCTTTTGGTCCAGCAGTAAGTCATGTAATTCATGGCAGGGCCTGGGGTGCCTTTATTCCCCTTTCCCAGGAGGCATGCTCCTTAATTATGCGTAAGCAGGATAAGAAACTTCTCCAGTGTTTCCCCCTACCCCCCACTTCCTCTCCACTGTGCCCAGATGTCACATCAAATCTGAACACATACAAAAGCTTGAGAGAAGGAGAGGAAAGCTTCCCCAGCTCAAATCCCAAACCTAAAATATTTCTGAAAGGTTGTGACTGGGGAGTGGGATGGAATGGGAAAACAAAATCTCTGCAATAACAGCCTGCTTCTAACTAACCTCTTTTTGTCTCTGCCTTGAGGAAGTACAGCTTTAAAATCAGCAGAGATGCCGAGTGTCACCAGCAAAATACCCTTAGACAAGCCAGGGCCTGCAGAGTTGGTTGTTACTGCCCTTCCCATCAATGTGTCTTACATTTCCCACAACTTTTTTAAAGCCTGTTTTTATTTCTGCACGTGTAAATTCAAACACAACACATGCCCCAATCACACAACAGGATGAAACCTACTCCTCTGCTATAAGCGCTAGTCATGGTTTGGGCCACGTAAGAGCTGGCAAAAGCCTTCATCAACAGCCATCTAAGGAGGCAAATATTCAGGTTTCCTCCCCTGCAGTTGCGTTCTTGCAGTTGGATCCATTGTTGAGCTGGCTGAACCAAACGCTCAGGAGAGCTGACAGCCAACCGGAGCAGAAGAATTGCACCACAAGGGAAAAGACAAACTAGTTTTTCACCCCGGTCAGGATTCTGACAGAACTCCACAGGTCGCCTTTGAGCACGGCAGACTTCCAGCATCACCGAGCCTCCACATGCCCTAAATAAAACTGCCTTTGCACTAGGAAAAAGAAAAATGTTTTTTTAAACTGCCAGATTATGTCAAACAGCCTCTTGTGTAGGTCTAGGCAACAGGATTTGTCAGCCCACACAGACTGTAAGTTTACGGAACCCAAACTCCACATCTGACTGGCCTTATTTCTCAGGGAAATGGCAAGTCAGAGCAAATCCAAATCCTCAAAACTTAGTATGAAGGTACCAAAAATGACATTTCTAAACCATTAAGAGAACATCAGTAATCTGAAACAATTTCAAATAGCTAAGCCAAACAATGGGTACAAACTATCTACTTTTTATGTTTCAACACAGGCAAACAATACAAAATACTAAGAAATACAGAATGCAAAATGTGCAAACCAGCAAAGGGGAGATGGGGGAAGAACTACACAGTGGCCAAGAGTGAGGAAGAAGAGAGTGAAACAGCTATGGGTGATAATCACTGTGAGCTTCTAGTATTGTGACAGGGCCAAACAGACCACTCAATGATTAACTGAATAACTGAGGTAAAACTGGGTAAGTGTGGAGAAAACAAATGATCAAATTATTCCTTTTTCTCTATCTGCTTGGATGGGGAAAATCAAGGTTCTCACATAAGTCTAGGGAGAAAGACTACAACAAGGAGTGTTGCCTGTCCATCTCAACTTCTCCAATAAAATTCACAAAATTTTCCCAATGTAGCACTGTGGTCTACCAGAACTTCTTTTCTCTTGATGTATCCAAACACAGTTAGGTGGCTGTGGTGTGTGGAACATACCACTGCCTGAGAGCAGAGAGGGGAATTGGCTTGTCCAAGGATGAGAAGAAGCGAGGAAAATAATTTAGGAGAAACACAGAAGAAAAATCTGGAGTTTCTACTTCCAATGCATAAATTCTTAGCAATGACTGGTATCCTCAGACTTCTGCTTGTTGCTTTTAAAACCCTGCAATTGAATTACTGCTAATTAGGAGAATAATCCACTCAACCAATCCGTGCAGAAGAATCAAACAATATATAGGACAGGTAAACCTTTCCTAGATATTTTTAGCTTTTAAAAACTGTTCAGGGGCAAAGGTAAGTCAGGCATTTTGAACTCTTACAAGGAGGCACAACTGTAGAAAATCATATGAAAAAAGCAATCACAGTCCCTTTCCAGTTCTAGAAGCAATAGAAGTTTTCCAATTCAGTAACTTTCCAGGAAAAAACTAAACATATAACTTCCTTAGGATAATTCTTGACAACATCCAGGATTTTTTTTCCTTCATTTTTTCCAACTCAACAAGAATTTCAGTTTTCTCACTTAGTTCCTTAGTGAGCAAGGCTACAGGAATTTACTATTTACAATATAAATATACAAGACTACTATTTGAGTGTAGCATATTTTGCTAATCACATCTCTGGAAGCTTAAAAACAGTTTTCTAGAAATGTGTAGTCCTCTAGATTAAACCAAAGCAGGTAGTGAAAAAAAAAATATATATTAGTGCTTTCCCTTTCCTTATATGAAGTTATTTCCCAGAAGCAGCTCAATTCTTGCTGATCTGCTAAGTTTTTTTTGACATGTTGTCAGATTTCATCAGTAAATATCAACAGCTGATTGTGAAAGATAAGACTACATATTAAAAAAAAAAAAAAAAAAATCACAGAATGACACCATGTAATTTTGACATGTGGCAGCCACATTTTCAACAGTCAGGAGGAGAAAAAAACCCACAAGCAACCCACATTACTGTTTTAATCCAGCACATTCTATTTTCAAGTAGCATGCTCTTGTACCACTTCAGAATAAATAATCAAAGTCACCTCACAGATTCCTCCTGAAGTGCTTTTAAATGAGTACAAGAAGATTTGCTACATGTAGTGGAGCAAGGGAAAGGTTAAGCTGGTCATTATAAAACATAGGTTACCTGGGGTTAGGCTAAAATAGAATGTTTACCTAAGAGTTCAAGTGGGAAATTACTGTATGGTTTGTCCATAATGCAAACTTAAAACAGATTTCTTTGTTGAAAACAGGTGCAAGCTTTATAATAAGAGATTTTGAACAGGCTGGAAGTCACCTGAAATAATTAACATTGCCAGTAAATGGTAATCTTGTTGGGGAAAAGTAAAGAGGCTCCAGATAATATGATACTTATTTACACACATGAGTTATTCTATGAGAACACTCAGACTCCTGAACACACAGTTTAAGGATCTTTGAGAACACATAAGAAATCTACAGTGAAATTCTACCTGTTTCTCCATTGTGAGAAAGCAAAGGGCCCGGACAGAGGCATTTTTGCTTTCTATTTTATACAAACTATGGATTTATTCCTGCTGAAAGGAACACCATTCTCATATGTAAAAACAGCTACACTGATTTCCACTTTCATTTTTTCCACATCCAACAAGCATATAATATGGGGACTAAATTCCAACCTAGTCTTATTGTGGCTTTAAAGGGAAAGGTACTTACAGTAATTTCCATCCCCTTCCACCAGTGTCAATAGCCATTCTGTTTTAGATTTGTCCTTACAGGACTTGATATTCTCAGTTTTGCCCAATATATAATGCTAAACTTACAATACTGGTATCAAACAGACTGATCTACCTAAGCTGAAATTCTGGAGGGTTTCTATTTGTTCAGATTCAAAGTCCAGAAGAAAGGAAGCACACACATTTGAAAAAAAGATTACCAGCTGCAATTCAACATTGCAGGTACGTACAAAAAACCCCTAGGAGTCACATTTATAGAAGAGGTTTATTTAATGGTGGATATTTTATATTATTTACTTGCCTTAAATTCTCCAATTCCTGTTTCTTCAAAGGTGAAGAAGGAGGAGCTGCAATGAATTTATCCCCTTCGTGACTTTTATTGCTAGAATAAAAACAATTACTATAATAAATAATTTGAAAATTCTCAGTGTATTTATTCACTCCATTTAAATGAACATAAATTTTGCTGCCTATAATAGAGGGAGTTGAAATTATTCACAGATTGAGGCACATGCTCTTTTCCTAACCATTCTATTTGAGAAGGAAGAAGTGGGACACTTGCTGGAAAGGATTTGACTGACAGACCAAACAACCCACACCATTCTTCACAGCCTTGAGCTATTTTTGAAGTTCAGTGTAGGATAAGCATTTTTAACTGGAGGGATACAGAATTTGCTGCATTAGTAGCTTTTCTTCTTTTAGCCTGTAAGAAAAGCAGTAAACTAGTTTTCTCTCTGGACCTCTAAAAACTTGTTACATAAATATTCTAGAAAGGTAACCCACAAAGTGCTACAGCTTCCTTTAGACTTCTAGCTATCCTTTATTACAAAAATGTCTCTTTTTTAACTTTTTTTTTTTTCTAAATAAAATTCTACTTTCTTAAAATTACACCTTGTTTGTTTTTTTTTTTTTTTTTCGGGGAGCATTTGGGAAGTATTCATTCTCTTAAAGAAGCATGAAACTTCACCCTCCAATAAGCTGAAAGAACTTCCTTCTGGAATGGGAACTGAAGAGACAACTAATGGCTGTATCTTGGCAGAAAGAGACACCAAGGTCTAGAAAAAGATTTAAAAGAAAATTCAGAATTGAAACTGAAACTGTCCACTTAACAAGAACTTAATTCATGAGTTTCAGGTCTGTCTATTACAAATAGGTAAGGAAACTCCAACATTCAAAACATACAGCAGAAAACTCCAAGGAAATCCATACTCAATACTGCTGTAGAGTATTTACCTCATGCCTTTACCAAAAATTAGTTTAAAAAAATACCCTTAACCACTAAAAGCATTCACTGTTTTCTTGTGAATTAGAGAAGAATCTGCCTTAAGAGTCAGTTTGCTCAATTAGTGGGATTTGCTTTAAAACCATCCTGTTCAATTAGTGTGATTTTCTTCAAATGCCTTGTATGTTTTACTGTTCTCTCACAGAGGTTCCCTTGTCAGAAGGAACAAATCCTCAGAGAACTTTTCAGAATGTGACACAGAAATTCAAGAACAGCCTCCTTTGTTGGGTATTTTGAAATTGGCAATGAATACTGGGAGATATGAGGGAGTCTTTTCTTTAGCTTTTTTTCAGCTGAAGAAGCATCTGGTTTTGAAAGCAGAAGGTAGCAAAGGATCTTCCCACACAGGGCATGTTTTCCTTTCCTCACTCCTACAAAAATAAAGGAAAACCACCCCAATAGAACACAAAAAAGCTGTCTTGTCTGAGTAAGGGCCACCATTTTGTTTTCATCACTGCCCCTTAGTGAGCCTCTAAAGCTTCAAATCAAAGTCCCATTTAAACCAGAGAAGATTCACCTCAATAGACTGCATATATACTTGCCAGATAACCTCCAACCTTAGTAGAAGGAAAAAAAAAACCCTACAACAAACAACCAAACAAAAATAGAAACCCACAACCAACCCCTCCCCCCTATGGCTTTTATAAATCATTTTTGGTCATTTGACAAAGATAGATTATAATTGAAAACACAGGATTATAGAGAACAGCTTTCAAACATTGTTTTAACAGTAACAGCCACTGATCCCCAGCCAGTCTATCTGCAGACAGCCTCAGAATGTACAAGGGTGCACCTTATGCCTACACAACACAGCATGTGTGCAGTAATTCCTGCCTTGTGACAAATGGATCTTATCTTCTTAAGATTTATCTGTACTCAGGTCTGACAAAATCAGTGTGCTTTTTCATTACTCTCAAAGTAGCTCAAGTTCTACCACATACACTTTTTCCAGATGAGTTATTTTAACATTTCCCCTCAAAATGGTCTTTAATGAAAGTGCAGACTATGATCAAAAGTCCAGAATGTATGAGGTGATGCAATAAATTGAAACATCTTCAACATAATGTCTATCAATTGCTTTTTCTGAAACTTAATCAACAAAAATTATTTTTCTTGAATTCTTTTCTGCAAAATATGATTTATTAAGCAATAGCTCCATGCTGCTTTCCTACCTACTTTCCAACTCTAGTTTCTCATTTTAATGCCAACAACTAAGGCTGATGAATGTCAAATCTGATCATGGGGAAATGTTTACAGCTGAGTTTCCAGACATTCATATATATATTGAATCAAGTACACAGCGCACGTGCGCACACCCACAAAATCAGTGTAACATGTGAAACTTCACTTACAATTAGAGAAATACCAATATGCACAGCAGGAGGGTGTGGGAAAACATAACATTTGCAGCACAGAAAAAAAGATGGCCAAGGAAAAAAATAATTTCACTGTCTTAATTTAATAAAAGTTCTTAGGGACAGGAGGAATCAACTCAGTATTTTATTCTGAAATTAAAATATAAAATAGCTGAACAATTTCCTTGAACAGGTCAGCATTGCTAAGGGAATGTACAAATATGTTCTGTTTTTCTGCTGGCCAGACAAGATAAGTAGCAGACACAGACTGTCAGCCTAGAGTTACTCTGGACAAAAATAAAGGTTTATATTCAATTCTGTTTACCTGCATGCTTCACTGCTTTCAGTGTTTTCTGTATTTCCACCCAACTGATTACCAGTTTTAGATCCATTTTCCTGCTTGGGCTCCTGTTGATCTTCTGGCAGTAGCAGCAAGGCATTTCTTAGACAAATCGCTGCAAACTCCATGCTGGCTACAGGTATTGCTGAGGACTGCCCATCACTTAAAGAGACAGAATTTAACCAATAAGCAGCAATCCTACTAAATTAAAAATAAAAGCAGAGCTCCAGAACTATCTGAATGCAGAGAAAACTTCACCCTAAAAATATTAAATAATGTTTTAATATACCAAATTTAATTTATGAGGACAGAGTATCTTGTTATTTTTACATATTGAAATGTAAAATTGAAAATACATCAAGATGCCCAAATAGATTAAACCACATAATTTCTTGATTTCACTTACTAAAGTTTTAGGGCAGAGCAACTAGACTCTTCCTGCATTTTTCTAAAGTGGATTACTGAATATATATATATTCATTCATTAAGTGAGAAAAAGAGGACAGATTTAGCTAATTGAAAATAAAAATTTCAGATGAATAAATTTTAAGCTTTAATGCTCATCTTACTTAAAATAAACACGCACAGCTAAGCCCTCTGCTGGCTATCACAGAGGAAGCACAAAATTATGTTTAAGATTCACCAAGCATTTTAGCATGTCTCTCTCTTCACTGCATGAATGAACAGTTATTCAATGACAGTTTTAAAATCTCTGATAAACAGATATATATCCTTAACAAAGCTATAAAAACCAAATAAACAACCCATGGAAAACATACTCACTTATAAACAACATTCTGTATGGACTGAGATGCTAGGACTATCTTACGGTGGTAGCCTTGACCTACTATTGATTGCACAATTCCCTTTTTACTGGGAAGACCTTTAGTCTCTTGTTCTGATGTCTGAAAGGAAAAAGGAAAAAAAACCAGCTTAAATATCAAGGCTATTGAATGAGAGCTTGACAAAAGTGAAGGTTGAAAGAAGACCTTGAACCCTGCTAAAATATAAGAATAACGGATAATGTTTTAAATCTAAAGTACAATGAAGGATCAGGCACTTTCTATTGTCTTTGTATTGCAGAGGGGTTTTACTGCACACAGTATAAGCACAGATTAGTTCTGACAGCTTGTCTGATAGCCTACTGACCTAGTTTCTCCTCTGTTTTGAAAGCAAAAGAACAATGAACCAAGTCATATTAAAAGAACTGACAGGATATCTAAAAAGAAATAATTTGATCTGCCAAATAACATTCAGACTTGGCACTGTAATGCTTGCCATCCTCTCTCTGCTTACACAGCACTCAACACGCTCTTTGGAAAAGCTTCTCCAAAACTGTTCCACGGGGAGCACATAGCTGAACAACAATATATGCAAAGGTACATTACATTAAATTGTTTAATGGATTGTTGAGCATGCAGACACAATCTGGGGGTCAAATGAACTTAAAGTACCCTAATTGTTTGTCCCAAGAATTATCTTTACACCATGTTTACTGGGGTTTATTTGGCTGTTTTACCATGAGCCATCTTAACTTCATTGGTAAGTTTAGTGAGTGATGAAGAGTTGCAATTTTGCGAAAAAACTTATCCTAAATCTGGACTTTCAATAGTTATCACTTAAAAAAAAAAAAATCAGAATCTATTGTAAACATATTGACATAGTAGCATTTACTGCCAAATAAAAAATGCATATATATAGTTTGCATATGAAGCACCTATTTCAAAAAAGGTGTTTGAAAGGAATCTTCTTCCATTTATACTTTATTAACTAAAATTCTAAACTGGGTGAAAATTAGCTTCAGTGAAATTACTTTTCTGCATGGTGTTCAGAGCATAAATATGAATCCATGCTTAGATATAAAGGAATATTACTGCAAATTGAGTTACAAGATCAAATTAAACATATTATTGACTTCTGGGCCTCACTCGTCATGTTACAAATTAACAACTTAAAGACTTAGTCTTTAAGTTATTTTTAATATATATATCTTTTAATATTAATAACATTCAAAGTAAATTTTTTTTCCTTTTAGGATTACAAATTTAGGATTACAACAAGCCAGTTTTTTTAACATGAATTCAAGCTCTCTGGTACACCACACATCATCATAACTGTACAGGAAAAAAGCCTTAGGAACCTGGCATAATCTACTGTTTTGGCTAGTCTGCAGTAAATAGGAAAGTGCCCCAAAGGATTGGTATTTCCCTTTTCCAGACTACTAAACACTGTCCTTGTAAATGGAATCCTAGCTTTTGGATTTTTGCCACAGAACCTAAGCTAATTCACTGTCACATTCAGCTTTCCACTAGAGATGATCACATGTGTCTTCATTATCTCTGTGACGTGTACCCAGCAGGATTGATACAGAAAATTGCAAAATTAGTATGAAGAAAGCTGTTCTTCCTGCATTAGCTCTGTTTTATAAAACTCAGGCAATCTGACAAGTAGCACATACAGAGTCACAGCCAGTCCAGTTTTGACCCAGCACTCTTGAATCTTTAGTGCTCTGCCTCTGAAATCAGTATACAAGCAAACCTCTGCTATAAAGTAGTATCTTTCTTAAATTCTCCAAAATAGAAACACCAAAATATTGAGTACTATTCAAATTCCCAAGGGAAAAGTTATCAATTTTGTATTTGGATAGTGTGCACTAAATAAATGCACAGAGGCAGAAAAACTCAGAGAGGAAAAACAGAATTCAGGGGTGATGGGAAAATAAGAATGAATATGCGTATTTATTCAATTCATCCCACACATCCTGTGTAAGGAGTGAAATGGCCATACTGTGAGAATAACTGCATAGATCAAAAAATTACAGATTACATCATCACTCCCCCACACTTTAGGGGGTCAATTACAGTTTTACAGGGAATCAAGTACAGTGTTATCTTAATTTCACAGACATACTATTTAGGTGCAGTTTTTTCTTCTAAGAGCAAATGATCCTGTCCTCAGGCCTCTGAATTTTATCATATGGGTTTATCCTAACCATACATGGATCAGCAAGTTGAAAACAAGATGTGTCGGAGGATATGTAACATGCCTGCCATCAGCAGGCTTCCACCAACTTTTCCAGGAGAAGAAGGTGAAGACTTAGCAATTAGAGATTCAGTTTCCCAGCAGACATGATCCCAACAGCTTCAGGATGAAGGCTGATCTCAGCTTCCTCAGCTCTGTCACTTCCATGCTACCACACTACAAAGTCTCACCCTGCTTAATCTCTAGTGGACAATGAGTGAGGAAACAATGAAACTTCAGATGAGCTTTGGCTGCATGAAGAGAAAAAGACCACATGCAAAGAGCTCCCTTCACCTGTTGCAGCTCCAGACTAAACACATAAAAATACATACACACAAGAAATAATTGATCTGGATTTACAAAGGTGTTACAACATCAGGCCTTCAAAATACAAAGCTTAATTCTAGGTCTTAGTTCTACCTTTCTATAATCCCATGCCATTCTTTACAAGAATTTTCCAAAGCTACTTACCCCCTTATTGGCAGCAATGCAGCATTCTGCTATTCTCAGCCACAGACGAGGGTTTGAGTGATAAACCTGGACTGCCTCAATCAGGCATTCAAAGGCAGCTAAGGGCCTCCCAATATGCAAGAGCTGAATTCCACAGTTATAGAGCAACTCGTATCGTTTGTTAGTCAGTAGTGTACACATGGGTCTCCCTGAAAATTTTTTACCTGCAGAAAAGAATTACATCATATTGGATGTGCAGCTCAAGAAAGCACAAAACTCTATGAGGAAGAGGGAAGCTGTGAAGAACACCCCAAAGCTACCAAAATTCCCCCTCATTGCTGAAATCCACTAGCCTCCCTCTGTACATTTCTTTCATACCAAAACTGAATTCAAAGACAAATTAATTGCATTCTTAATAAAGACTGAAGTACATTAAATGCTAACCTCCTAGGTTCTCTATCACACAAGCTAAGTGTTATGCAATAATACTGAATCCCAGATTTGTGAGAATACACATCTACACACAGCACAGAGAATACAGATTCCAAATGAAAACCTCTTTGCTGCTAACAAGCATAAACCACTTTCTGTCTTCACATTAATACCTAAGGCTGCACTGAGGTCCAGGGGAGAAATAGGAAAAACAATAAAATGTCTCATGGCGAGTATATTTTAAAGAAAACAAGAAATGAAAGCAATTATATCTTCTTCATGAAATGATGAAGACTAAGTGAGGAGGCCATCTATAGTCAGACAGGAGAGGTCTCACATTCACAAGCCCTGGTCCTGCTCTCCAGGACAACACAGAAAGGCATAAACAATCCAGGGCAGGTCCTATACTGGACCTTGCTCCCACCAACAAGGAGGTGCTGGTTGGGACTGTGAAAGAGTGGAATTAAGGATCCTTAGGACAGCAAAAAGTATGCACAGCAAGCTCACTACACTGGACTTCATGCAAGTAGACTTAGGCATCTTTGGGGATCTGATTGGTACAGTACCATGGGATAAAGCCCTAAATGTAAGAGGAGCCCAAGAAAGCTGATTAATATTTAAAGATCATCTCTCCCAACTCAGGAGTGATGCATCTCAACAAAGAAGTCAGGCAAAAATACCAGGAGGCCTCCTTTTTTGTTATACCTCCCTAACTGATGGACAAAGTCTATAAAAGAGAGAGAAGTAATTGTCCCAGCACCATGGTACATCAAGAAAAACAAAAAGATAAAGAATATATTTCATCATCATCATGTATTTCTGGCAACAGTAACTATATTCTTACATCAGGTTATCATCAAAACTCTCACCCCTCTTACCCTGCTCTCCACCAAGAGATGGAAGGGGAATTTTGCTGATAATTATTCAAGCCTTCTGTTCTCTGTTTCCTAGATTTGCCAACCCTTCTTCCACCCACCATCTGTTTCAATCTCTTGCTTACCTGGATCCGAGCTGCCCGTTCCCAGCTGTGCACATGCATTATCATTTTCTTGCAAGGCTTTTTTAAAGTAAAAAATTCCTAAATTGTGCTTTCCCATTGCAAAGTGGATGCAGCCAAGATTGTTCCAGAACATACACCTTAAGCATTCACCTGACAGAACAACAAAAGATCATTTTCAGAAAGTGAAAATTGTTGCTAAGCCCATGAAATGCTCCAAGCACTTCTCCATGGGTCAGCATATTATGGCAGCCTGTTAAAGATGTTTTTCAGTAAGATGTTCATGGATGATGTTGTAATACCTGATATGATGTACATATATATTTATGCCAACCTAAACATACAAGAAGGAAACACACTCTTCTTCATAAATATATGTTCAGGTAACACTGTGAGAGGTTCTTTTTAAATAATAAAGGACAAGAAATATTAAAATTTTCACTTATGTATGGTCACTAAAGTTTTACAGGGTTAACATAGATAATAAAGACAAATGAAAAAAAATCCCACCCTAAAAATACAAAAGAAAAAAAACCCACACCCTAAAAATTACTAAGTGAACATTATACTGTGCAAAAAAGCTAATTCAAAAAAGTTATGTTATGGTAGTTTAAAAAAATAAATTAAGTCATAAAGAGAACTTTAAGCATAAAAACTGCCAGAGGTGCTTCAACTCTAGATCTATTAAGTTGCCTTTTGTTTCATTTATTGATTAAAAAACTCAATTATGAGCCTTGCAAATATAAGACAGCTTCATAAATCTACTCTCACAGACAATCAAAAACTTCTGTAGAATAACATTCAATGAAAATCACCATGGTGTTATGTGAAAGACTACAAGAAGAAAGATGAAACACACACAGCACATAAACCCATGATTTTCAGGGCTGACAGTGTTTAGGATAAGTGTTTTAAGGGTATTAAAACTGATATCAACAAGTAGTCCTATAATACTAGACATTGAAGTACCTGCAGGATGAAGGGTTTTTATTTTACCTGTTTTCATGAAGCCTGGATGTTCAGCAATGTTGGCACTGTTCAAAAGTTTGACAGCTTTACGGTAATTGCCTCTCAAATACTCAAAATTGCTCTTAAGAAAGAGAGAAGGAGCTGACTGTGAAGGAGAAAACAATAATTAGTTATCTCTTGGTTGATGATTTCTACTACTAGTGTTATATCACTTCACAAACTTGCCTCTGCTGCCATTAAAAAAGCAATGGGTTTAGACCATATTACTTTTAAGAACTCTCTCATGAATTTTAGAGAACCCTGTCAGGAAATGGCCAAGAGCATAGGATTTCTAACCTGTCCTCTAACACCTTTCTCCCCACACTTCCCCTCCCAGAGTTCCTCATAGGCTGCAATCTTCCTGGTCTTCCAACAGAGACCTCATGACCCAGAAGGTTTTCTGTAACAAGCCATAAGCCTCCAAAAATGTCAACAAAAAACAAACCAAAAAAACCCAAACAAAAAAACAAAGACACCAAAACAAACCAAAAATTGACCACATATCCCAGAATTAATCTTTTATGAACTGGTTTAAACTACCAATTACATCAAAGTTTGTAATATGCATAACATCTACAGTAAACTAAAACTTATTTCATTTCAATTAAAAGAATGCTGAACCTGTTTATTATATAGTTTCACTGTTATTTTGGCACCACAAAGCATATTTTTTTAGCAACTGAAAACAGCACAAATAAGAAATTCCTACATTAATTACATTTGCAGAGATGACAAACCCAACTGATTACATAAAGAATTACTTCACACATCCACCCTCAATAAGACTTGTTTTTGTAAAGAACATTAACAAATTCAATTTTAAGACAGAGAACACATCTAGATTTGAAAAACAATAGTCTTAAGAATACTTACATTCCCAGCTGTATTCATAACTGACTTGATCTCCCTTTTGCATGCTTTTAATGACTTCATCTGGATATAGGCTCTCACCTTATACTGTTAAAAATTATATTTGTTAAATAATATACAATAATTTCAGCAGGTTGGCAAGACAAATTGCATCTAGACATTTACTGCAGAATATTTTATATACATCTTTAAAATAGGAAGCAAAAAGCTATTAAAAAATCTTCACAAAAAAGATATTCTATTCAGACTTTAAACACCATATTTAGAGGATTTGTATTTACAATAAATAGATGAACATTTTGTTCAATGGCCAACAGCTGCTCTATATTCAAACAGATAGCAGCACTTAAATTGACAAATTAATTAAAATAATCTAACATATTAATCACAGACATTTACCTACTAAACTGAAAACATCAGTAAGTGGATGCTAATAGAGAAGCATTCTGATTCTTTGCATATTTTTCAACAGAACTGCACAGTGAAATAAAAGCTCAGCTGATTTAGACTGTTGGAGGTTGAACAGACAAATTCAATGCAGCAAACTGCCATTTAAAGAAATCTTTATAACACACAGGGACTGAAATGCTGGTGGCAGGCAGGATGTTAGGTCAGTTTTTCCTGTACATGTACTTAGAAAAAGGAAGACTTAGATAATTTCATTGTTTTGCTTTAAAGCAAGGAGAGAGAAAGCATCATAATTTGGGCTTAACTAGTTTTGAAGGAGATGACACTCAGATTTAGAAAACCCTTGAAGTAATATTGCTGTACAAATAACATGCAGACCCTTACCTGATGTATCTTAGATTTAGCAACTTCTATTAAAGCTCCACTTTCAGCTTTTTGATTCGAGGAATCTTTACTGGTATTATTACCTGACTGTCAAACAAAAAAAGGAAGCATTACTGTTAGTCACCTTTTAAATTCAGTTGACAGATTCAACTCACATGAAGAAAAGTATTTAATAGTATTAATAATAATACAGTTTTGAGTATTTAATATGAAAATACACATATTCCACCAGAAACTAACTTCAGCTTAACAATCAAAATCCATGAACTACACCAGCCTATGAAGAGCTGAATTTTGTACTAATATTAGTGTTACACTAATATGTTGCCCTACAGTTAAGAAGAATTCTTTTACCTAGAATGACTACATGCACATTCTAGAGTACCTCTTTAATACTTCCTCAGTAGAATTACTATACCTACAGAATATTTTATCTTAAGTGTGATACCCATCAACAGGAAAACACTGAAATGCCCTATCTTCACTTCCAAGCCACCACTGATTCTACTGATTTTTCCAAAAAAGTACATGAAAGATTTCATTTGAAAGTGTGCCTCATACTTTCAGATACTACAAAAACCAGATACTTAATTTCCCATTCTATGTTATGCAACTGTAGTTCCTCTGACACTGACTTCCCTTTCAAATTTAGGGTCTCATATGGTCATAATCAAAGACAAACAGTATTTGACCCTGGAGACAACTGTCCTCCCAATGCAAGTCTCTGACTGAAGAAAGACATCTTAGCTCCCTGGAGTAAGAGAAAAGAGAGTGAATAAATGGCTACCACACACAATTAACTCAGTTACTAACATATTTAAGCTGCTGTCTATAGTTACAAGTGATCTAACATAATTTATAATTCACAAGTATTTTAAGATACTCATTTTGGATTGAGCTAAAGTATACTTCTGATAAAGAAGAATGGCATTTGTATGATTTTAAACTTACCTCATTTTTTCCATTCTTGCTATTATTGTTGCCTTGTGAAATCATTTTTTCCAAAACAGCGAGCAGATGCAAGGCTTTCTCAGCTTGGTAAGTTAACAGGTATAAGTCTACAAGCAAGAAGCACACAGCCTGGGCAAACTTCTCTTCTGTGAAAAGCAAAGAAGAAAAAATTGTTTTAGAACTCTAGTATCAATCCCTCAAAATGTGGGCGGAAAAAAAAATTACTATAAAGCGTCATCTATGCAGCATTTTGAGAAAAATCAATATATTACATAAGAAAAAATAATATCCATCCCACAGCTAAGTACATACTTAAAAGAAAGCTTGTTCATTCAAATGGCATCAGGATAAAGGTAGAGACTAAAGACAGCTTAACATGTACTTCATGTTCATAGGTTCTGAGAACTGATCTAAGCAGATCAGCACCAAAGAAGCAGCATTTAAACAGACAGAGCCACATGCAGATGTAGAATCCCACAGAAATCAAGAAAATTCTGTACAAACACATCCCTGTTTAGCTGACTTCACAAAGTAAGTCCCAGTTATGCACGTCAAAAACTGGGAGGAATTGAAGCATAAACACAGTAGCTTTTACTTAATTTACTGAGACTCACACATCCTTCAGCCTTCTCACTTCTAACATTTAATGAGGACTAAGAAATTATTTCATTTCGTATGGTAATTCCACTACAGAAGGTATCACAGCTCATAAAAGTTGCAGACTTTGTATTCAGACATAAGCACATACAATTATGTATTACCTAATAAAGGTATTTCAAAATGAGTGCTGTGAAACACACACCCACCTGTACAGTTGCATGATGACTCAAAACATTAGATTTAAAATAATTTCATTAGCCTGTACATATTATTTATATAAATACCTTTTCAAGTTGAAAAAAATCCATTTCAGTTTCATAGCACTTGTCTGCTAAAGCTCTCTGAAGCACCTTCCCCCAAATTCATTTGTTGTCCTTCATGTAAGTGAAATGTATTCTTCATTCCAAACCCTAACTAATTTCTTAAAACCATATTAGACAAATTACAGATCATTTGTCTGATAGTGAAAAAGACTGAATTATCTTTCTCCAGTTCTTGAATGAGCAAGATCCCTCTTTCTGCCTACATACCAAAAGGCTCTATGAACTGGTACAGCTTCTCCCCAACAGATATAGCTTCAGTATACTGACGCAGATGGTACAGGATAACAGCTTGATTGTAGTACAACATACTGTTCTCAACATCATCCAAACCATCCATTTCTTCAACAACAGAATGAACCTGAAAAAAACCCACTCATTTAATTACACTTTCAGTACCTATGATTTTAAAATACCAGGTATTTAAAAAGAAAAATGTCCAAAGCTATGAATTTCTCTTAAGGTACATTATAACTTACTGACCTAATAAACTTCACTGTTGTTGAACATCAACACAGCAAAAAAACCATACAATGAAATAGAAAGTCAATTGAGTAGTAAAGTATTATTTTCATTTTTCTATTATTTCACAAACTATTCCATATAAAGGAACTTTCTACTGAAAGAATATAGCAGGTCCTCCTACTGTTATAATCTCAGACCAAGTTCAACAATAGTTAAAAATACAACTAGAAAACTGTCCTACAAGATTAAACTGACACAGATGTTTAAAAGTAATGGTAATTTCTTATTTTATTAAATCTACAGGACAAGGAGCTGAAGTTTTACTCCTACTTCACTGAAAGATCCTACTACTATTAACAGTGCCCAAAATCAGATACCATGTCAATGCAGTTGCATTACCTGGTTTTTCAGCTGGTTAAGGGTTTGTCTCAAATTGTCTGTCGTAGTCTGATTACTTTTACAGAACTCTGCAACAGCAGTATTCAAAGTTATTTTGTAGTCATCTTTATTTATGTCTTGAAGGGTATTTAGGTGTTGTAAACAAGCATCATAGTTTCCAGCCTGTAAATTGCACACATAGCAGAAGCACGCATTAGAAGAGACAGTCTTCCCTTTATCAATACAAGTGAACACATACTTTATTATTTATGCAGATTACCATGGATGAGAAGCAAGTCTAAATGTTGAAGCCATATCCAAACTTCAAAAACAATTTGGTGGAATAAGGACAAATTAAGCAGCTGGTTATTATTAACAGATGTTCCCATGAAAAGTGTTATTCTCATTTCTCTTATCATGTTAAGTTTCAAGACCCTGTTTCCTCACTTTCCATAATCTTTCCCTATTTCATGAACAGTGAGCAGACACAGTTGCTTACACAAGTTTCAGCCCAAAATTTTATGTTCAGTCTTCAGTTCATCTGAATATATAGAGATTTACAACTTGAACTATGGAAGTTAGCTCAAGAGAGATGGGAAAAATAAAGTGTTGCTTTCCTAGAATAGATTTAAAAAACATTTTTACATGCCCAAAAAAACTAGAAGCCAAGCATGATGCTCCACTGATGTGTGATTTAACAGAAAAATCCCTTTCTTTGACCAGACAGATAAGCAGGTGCATTTCCATCTCTGTCAATGGCTCACACCCAAAAGCTAAGCTCTTGAGTACCACCCTACACTCACTCCTCCTTTTCAGGTGCTGTTCTTCAGAGCTTCTCCCAGACTCCTGAGTAACCTCATATTAAGGGCAGAATACAACAGAGAAGAGCTCTGGGGTCCTTCTGCTCTTCCCAGAAAGTTGCCATTCTGCAGCTCCTTGCCATGGAACCATTCCAGCCCCTTCAGTCTGGCAGGCAGACACAGTTATACAACATAGCGAGATGTAGCAGGACATTGACACATTTTCACAACTCTAAGCATCAACTGCATGGATTGCCTTGTGATCATGTGCACAAACAGGAACCAGAAACTCAACTGCTGGCATGCTCTTCAGTTAAGACAGTTCATCTCCCAGTGATTGTCTTCCTGTGCTCACACTTGGAGCTTCTCTTCAGTCAGAGCTTTCAGGTCACAGCAACAAGGCTTTTAACTGTGGCTGGACTACAAACCTTGAATCTTTTGATGCTCAGTTTATTTTGTGATGTTTTTCATCATCTAACAGTCTTTTATGCCACTCTACTTGATCCTTTTAAGAATGTAATACTCAATTTTATAGGAATTCTGTCAAGACTGAAACTGGACTTGTAATATGATAAAGCAGCATGAGAGGCAGTCCACAGTGCTACATGGAGCTAATCAATAGCAAGAAATTGGCAAACGAGGCATCAAATAAATTCTGCTCACATCTGTTGCCACCTTACTCCATGAATTCAAGGAATTCTTAAAGCTAGAAAAAACCTGACAAGACAAACCAGATTCACTGGACCAGGATAAAAGTAAAGATGAAATCATTAGCAGATCAAAAGTATTTTAGGCATTTAGATGTGTGGGCAAGGTGGAAAACAAATGACTGTCATGTGTCTCTGGTTCTCAGGATCAAATGCCACTGATTAAAATGCTGTTGAAAAAGAGTAATTGAGCTAGACAGAATTCAAGAAGACATCAATGAACAACACAGCCTTAAGAACCAGCTACATGCACTTTATGTAACAAAATGAGTGAAACATAGAAGTACTGAGTGAAACATTGAAGCAAGAATCTCAAAAGACAACACTTAAATTCTTCCATGACCTATTTCACAAATTTAAAATGGAATTTAAACAGTAAGGCATTTTGGAGACAGAATACAATTGAAAGGAAAAGCAATTATACTTCCTGTCACACTGTGTAAAATCAGGAGGTAGTACAGAGAAAGAAATAAACTGAAAGACCTGGCACCTGAACTTTAACACAGAAGGAAAAAAAATCTTCCAAGAAACACAAAACAAGTAGTAGCTATTGCCTGTAGGTGTTAAGATTCAGAAATACGTTTTAATGCAAAGTGACAGGGCATTATACAACACTTTTTGTGAAAGTATATGCTAAAACACAAAATGTTTGTTTCATTTCTGTTTTTTAAATATATGAGGTTCCTTTAAACACACACCATTTTTAGCTTAATGTGATTAATATTTTGAGAGACCATGCTTCTTCTAATTAACTCATCATATAGCTTTTAAGGTTACTAAGTTTTGAGAATCAAGTTATTAAAAATGCTATTGTTCCACGTATCCTCTTCAGTCTTCTCAGATCACAACAGATAGAAAATAAAAATGCACATGCTCTCTTTACAACACAACTAGCACTACTTTTGAACATCCTCTTAATGCATTTGCTACTGCCTTGAGAAAACAGGAAAAACAGTTAAACATGTCCATTTAGCAGTAATGTGGTAGCTTAGAAGTCTCAGTTTGACTTTGTCTTACCTGAAAAGCTTGTAATGCACTGCTCGACAATTCCTTTTCCTGATCAGTAATCCCAGAAGTACCTGCTCCTTCATGTTTTTCAGTACCTTGATCTGTAAAGTGGACAGAAGATTACAACAAAGCTTACAAGTGTGATGATAGCTGTGCAGCTTAAAAACTATGTTTTTTCCAGTTCTCAAGGTCCTTCTTCAAATACAAGTAATTTTCCAGATAACTGTAGCAGCATCCCTACTACACTATCTATATCCCAAGTGCATCTCCTACCACAATATGTCAAGTTATTATATACTCCTAGTGAATTCCTCTACATAAAATGTAAATTACGGCACTCAATGAACAACCAAAGTCCTGTTAGTTAACTGACATCCCACACATTTTAGATTTCTCTTTAAAGCTGCAGCCATACACTAGGATTGTCTTATTTTGCTCAAAAGTGAAGGCCATGCATCGTGAAATATGTACCACAGTGGGTTAGATGAAAACCCACAAAAAATCAGTATAGTGCTTCCTAAACAACAAGCAAGGGATACTCTAGAGTGCAACAAAAACCAGAGTAAACACTGGAACTTTTCCACAGCTCCTTATTTTGGAAGAATATCTTCCCAAATAACAGGCTGCACTCGAACCATTGCTTTTAATAATCATTGTCAGAACTAATATATTTTTTCAGAAAACTTCTCTGTACTTTTGCATCCTTCAATATACTCCATCAAATGCTGTCTGGTGATTACATTGCAAGGCACAGGCACATGCTGCCTGTTCATTTTTCAGTCTCATTCCAATTCTTACAGATCTTCCTTTGAATCACCTCTCTTCCAAATGTGAGCAGGAGAAGTTTATTCTCCATCTTCCTCACATTTTTCCCAGAATCTTCTCCAGATCCTTCTCTTCTACTATACCCTTTTCCAGACTAAGACAAGAACAACATGTAGCAACTATGATGGTGGCTCCTTTATGCATTTATATAGCAATGTAATAAGGCTTTGCCTTCAACTTTGACATAGAATTCCTAATAATTTGTTTCAGTCACCATTGAGCATATTTTTCAGAAAGAAGGCTACTAAATCCTTTTGTCATCATGTAATTAAGAATTCAGTGAAGTTGCATCAAAAACCACAGTACAGACACTCAATTTCAAAGAAGCTGAAAAAATACCCCACTAAGCCCTTCCTTGTGCTGAAGACAAACTACTGAGAAAAAAATAAAACAATCAGGACACTGGAGAGAGTATTTCTAGTAGCATTCATTAATGTGCTAGAACATACAAAAATCATCCCGTGTTTTTGAAACAAAGACTTCATAAACCAGCAACGGTTTCTGCTTCTGCAGAAAATTACTTCTTGAATTTCACAGTGGAAGATCTGCTCTAACACACATTTTAGACTACATAGGCTTTGTAAACTCCATGTTTGCTTTCTTCTTCTCTATAATTAAGAGATACAAAGCAAACTCCGCTAATTTTGTTTTTGCTTCGAACAAATGAAAACATTTAGCTGTGAGATCCTCTGCAAAATCCATTCCCCATCATCACCAATATATCTGGATCTTCTACTACTGACTATGAAAATTTACAAATATAGGACAAACGACAATTGTGAGGGGCAGCCAAACTTCAGAAGATTCATCAAATAATATCCTCAGTAAGAACAAAACAGAATTAGCAATCTATTAAGTTTGTACCTGTTTCTGGGAAATAGTGTCCCAGCACTATTTAATAACACTATTGCCTCCTGCATTTGAGCAAGAATTGTAAATATTTGGTTGGGATTTTCATCCTGCATTAAGATGTTAACAAAATAGTGATTTTATAATCTCAACAAATCTTACACCATCAAAAGTAAGCCACTGTCATTTGGACAAAATTCAGGGTTCAGAAATTTCAGTACTCTGGAGGAAAAGATCCTCAAGGGCCTACACCTGCTATACATTGATCATCACCACTTGCACTGCCTTCTCCTTCAAAGGAAAGGCAGAAGAGGAATTTAAACCACAAAAAAAGCTCAGAACATTTCTGATGTGCCAAAAGCTTTCCACAGTGAAAGAGGAAAGGAACAGGAAGTACCTCAGCTTCAACCTAAATATAGCACAGGTCTGATTCCAGATCTAAACCTTGTGATTATACAGATGAACTGAAAGCTCTCACCCTCCAAGGACCTCTAGAACAGTAAAAAATAAGCAAATGCATCTCCCCTCAAACTTTTATGTTAACAGTGGCATTTTCTGCTTTACTTGCTCAGCATGCCTGACAGATTGTGCTGGTAAAGGTAACCACAGTGCAGAGCCTTGAGACTAAAGCTCTTGAAGCAGGTAACACTCAATCTGATCAGATACCTCGCACATAGATTTACCAAGCAGAGAGCTGTCAACTTCCCCATTTATTACTGATTACTGCCTTTATACCCAGTTTGTAAGACCAGAGTCTCAAAGGAATTCTGAAGTAAAATGTCATCAATGTGACAGATAAACCAAGAGACATTGGTCTTTTGTCTGCAATAATAAGTACACTTACATAGCTTGGTTGAATGTAATTCCTAAGGAAAAACCAGAACAGGTCTTCAAATTTCACTGTTTAAGATTGTTGATACATTAAACAAGCAAACACAAAACATAAAATGAAACTGGGCACTAACTACTTTAAGCAAAACCAGAGCTGTCTCTCTAATCCAATCAACTGCACCTACTACCACTCAGTACACAAAGTAGGTTTGTGAAACCTAAACTGGAAGCTTATCAAGAAAAAACTAAAATCCAGCTGATGTAGTTCACAGCATAGCTCCTTCCTTTGAAAAAAGCACAACAAGCCACTTTGGCTACTCTCTACCCTTTTTGTCCAAACACACCAGAAACTGTTAAAGACCTAAAAGCCACTCCAGTCTAATGTGATATGACATCTTTGTTTAGACTGGGATCTACTGCTGGTCTTTGCTACTAGAGATCCCTCTGAGAGGAGCCACCTGAAAGCTGGCTGGCACAAGATACTGAACAGAACCCACTAATTCCACTGAAGTGGCAGGGGTGGTGGGGAGGGAGTGCTCCTGTTCTCTTGGCTGCAAAGGGCTATCCCAGTGCTTGCAAATAAAACTTACTTCCACGTTCCTTGAAGCATTTGAAAGTGAAAAAGTGAGAAACTTGTTCCCTGGCAAAAGAAACAACGTAACTTGCTCACTTGGCCACTGAGACCTTGGACATTCTTGCAGAAGCACTTAGTGTGGGTAACACATGGCACACCAGACACCTCCAACATGTTCCCATCTGTACAACAGCCACAATTATCAGCTGAAATATCCAGAGCAGTGCAGATTCTCTGCTTCCCAAGTGAGGGAAATTGATATATCTCTGTAACTTAAATTTAAATATGGACCTGTTTGTTTAACTTTACATTTGTCCAACCTTTATGAGTACAGACCAACTCAAACTAAAACTTGTGTAGGCTCATGATAAGGGGCAAAAGGGGCAACCTGGAAAAGGATGAAAAACCAGCTGCTCAGATTTTGATCTGGAGGAAGCTGCTGCACTGAGCTGGAAGTTAAAGAATCAAAGAATTATCTTCCTAGCTATTGATCCTGGGGCTCAGCAGCAGGAACACTGGAGGCTGGTTTGCTTTGTACAAGCAGGAAGCTGCTCCTGCTGGAGAAGGTACATCATGGTGGACAGCAGAACTCCAGGAAACTGGCTCTGTGAGAGGAAAACAAGGAAAAGTATGAGACTGCCACTTGAGAAGAAAGATTGCTCTTCTCATAAGCTTGCTGCCAGAATGTCATAAAAGCAACAAGAAGTCATATCTCCCATATACACATACCTGAAGACACCTGCAATCATTATCTTTCCCATACCTGCCCTCTGTTTCTCCAAGGACTGCTGCTCCTTTGCTCTCTAGTTCCTATGCCCTGCAAATTACATCTTGCATCAACTGTGCTGTTGAGCACCAGAGCATCTCTGGAAATATTCTTAATTTCCAAACTCTCCAGGCAAAGGAATAATAATCTCTTGCTCCAAAAGAATTTTGAAAGGTATGAAGCCCAGCCAGTGCCCAGCCATTACAAGATAACAGTTTGTGGCACCAAGATTTATGTTTTAATTTTTGTACCAGTATAGGTATAATGGGCTTCTTTGGCTGTGCAATAAAAAGCAAACATTTCTCAGTGGAAAGATACCTATAGCTCACTGCTATGAACAAGTGCAGGGTGTAAAATATCTTGCCATAGCTCACATCTTTGATTCATTTGTCACATACTTTTAAGAAAGTAAAACTGAGAAGTTCCTTCAACACTTCAAAGAACATCAACAAAAAAGTATCAAAAACTTGATGCAATTTTTTTTCTTTTAGTTTAGCAGTCACAGTTCTTATAAATAAACAATAGTAAACATCATTCAGTGCAGTATACTTATTTTCCCCGAATTTTTTTTTCAAATACTGATGCATTTCATATTTACCATACAGAGAAAAAAAATGCTTAAGGTGATTTTAAATAATGCTCCCCCCCATAAAAATAACGAGGAAAAAAATGTGACAGGTGACCAGAAACAAGACCTGAAGAAATGGCATGAAGCTGTGTCAGGGAGGTTCACGTTGGATATTAGGAAAAGGTTCTTCATTCAGAGGATGTTTGGGCACTAGAATGGGTTCCCCACTTGGCACCAGGCCTGAAAGAGTTAAAGAAGTGTTTGGAAAACACTCACAGGCGCATGGTGTGATTCTTAGAGATGTCCTGTGCAGGGCCTGGAACTAGAATTCGTTAATCTTTATTGGTCCTTTCCAACTCAGCATATCCTACACTTCCATTAAGCAGACTTATACAATTCCATACATAAGGCTTTCCTCCACATCACCCTCTTCTCCATCCCCCCACGAGCTGACATCTGACAGAATGGCCTTTCCTGCAATGAAGACTTCTGTTTAGCAGAACACGGCTTATTGTTTAGTCTCGGTGATTTACTCTCTGCAGTGTCTTTTCAGGCCCGAGTTCAGCGAGCACGCACTCGTGCCCTGAAACCACAGCAGCATCCCTGAGGGAATCAGACTGAACTCCGGCGACTGAGCAGCACTACCAAGAGTTATGACCTCCGCCGTACCTTCTGCATGCCCCAATTTAACAAATTAACCCAGAAGCTCGGCTTCTTCAGGGGTTATGAAGCTCTGGGAGACACAAACACACAGACACACACACACGTCCATAGGGCCCTTCCCAGCCAGGAGGGGGCAGCAGCTCCGCGCCGCTCGCCGAGGGCAGCGGGGCCCCGCGCACGGCCCCGCCGGTGACCCGCAGGTGTCACAGGGCCCCTCACGGCGGCGCCGGACAGCAGGGCGCTACCGCCCCGGCGGAGGGACACGGACACGCAGCCGCGTCTCCCGCCGCCCGCCGCCGCAGCCCTGGGCCGGGCACGGCGGGGCCGCGGCCGCTCCCCCCGCACTCACCCGGAGCCTTGTCCGCCGCCATCTCCGCAGCTCCGTGCGGGACCGCGCAGCCCGAGCGCGCCGGTAGTTGCCGAGAGTCCCCCGCGCGCTGTGCCAAAGGCGCTGCCCGACCGCCGCCACCAACCGGACGCTGCCCCCCGGCACCGCTTTGCCGCCGCCGCCGCCGCCGCCGCCCTGCGCGCGCCGGGCCCGCCCCGCCGGTTGCGCCGCCCGCCCCGATTCGCCCGCCGCTTCCGGGTTCCCGGCGCGCCCGCCACGTCCGGTCGTTGCCGGGGCACCGCGGATGTGACGTCAGGACGCGGCGGGGCGGGAGGAAGAGGGGAGCGCGGCGGGGCCGCCATGTTGGCGCATGAGGGCAGCGGCTGGGACACCGCCCGGTACTCCGCGGCACGGAGCGCGCTGGCAGCGCCGGCCGCCGACTAAAACGGGCTTTGTCCTTTCTGCCCCGTCAGACGTGCCGGCGCTCATCCATGTATGTAAATGTCTAAAGGTGGGGTGGAGGGTGGAGTCTAAGAGGATGGAGTCAGGCTCTGCTCGGTCGTGCCAAGCAATGGAACAAGAGGCAACGGGCCCAAACCCACCCATGAGAAGTTTCTCCTTAACATGAAGATGAACTTCTTAGCTGTGCGGGTGACCGAGCACTGGAACAGATTGTCCAGAGAGGTGGAGGAGTCTCTGGCACCAGGGAAATTCGAGAGCCCCTTGGACACAATCCTTTGGCATGTGCTCTGGGAAGGCCCTGCTCGAGCAGCGAGGGTGGACCAGCTGTTCCACTGTGGTCCCCTCCAACCTGGCCCATTCTGTGACCCCTCCGGAGCAACAGCAGTGACCTGGAGGCTTCCATTCAATGTATTCTCTAGATCATATGGATATCAGGCAGACTTTCTGAAGTGTTCTTAAGGTGCTTCTCCCCGTACTAATTGCACAGTAAGTGCCCGGTGCAGGTTCGGTGCCTGCATTCACATTCCTTCCTAAGTGGCCGTTTGGGCACTGGACACCCGAAGTTTGGGCAGGGGGGACAAAACCCTAATCAGACTGAAGACCCCAATTAGCCTTTGCAATGATCATTAGTATACCCGTTATTAAAGTAACAGGCATGGGCTAAATGGCCCTGGCATAGTCATGAATATTAAAGATTCTTAAGTGTTTGTGTCCGGTTCCAGGCTGCTCAATTCCAGAAGAACATAAAGGTGCTGGAGTCGTTCCAGCAAAGGTCAGAAAAGCTGGCAAAGGGTCTAGAGGATAATGAAGAGCAGCCAAGAGAGCCAGGGTTGGTGGAGAAAAGGAGGCTCAGGGGTGACCTTATCACTCTCTACAATTGCCTGAAAAGAGGGTGTAGTGAAGTGGAGATCAGGCTCTTCTCCCAGGCAACCTGTGACAGGACTAGCCTCAAGCTGTGCCAGGGGAGGTTGGGCATCAGGAGGAATTTCTTAATGGAAAGAACAATAAAACATAAGAACAGATTGCTCAGAGAGGTGATGGAGTTGCTGTCCCTGAAAGTGTTTAAGGAAAGGCTGGACATTGGCACTTACTGCAGTTGTGTGGTTGACAAGGTGGTGTTCAGTCATAGGCTGGACTTCATGATCTCAGAGGGCTTTTCCAAGCTAATGGATCGAGTGATCCATTACTTGGATCTGCTATGCATATATACATATCCATATATATATACATACACATACACATATATATATGCTATATATATATGCTATATATAGTATTTAAGCATTCACCTTTGCTTCCATGTATCTTGGTAGGCACAGCAGCCACTTCTTGTTCTGACTATTGGGCATGGACTCTGTGGGTGAGTGCAGAGGAGCCAGACAGGGAGTTCTCTTTTGAACCCTCAGCTGTGTTTACAACAGGAAGTGGGATGAGGTTAGAAAGCACCCCAAAGGTGTCCCCTTCAAGCACCAAAAGGCTCTCTGCATCTCCATCCCTTGGAGTCAGTCTCCAGAGACACAGGGACAGTTACCCTTAATGGCCATTATCAACCAGCACTGTGTGCTTCTTCTGTGTCTTCTATTATTTCTCCAGACATGGCTCTCCAATATTTCCCCCTTTCCCCAATCCTTCCTAATTTATTCCTGTTGAACATCACCTTGTTTTTCTACTTGTGACAGCAAGTGTAGATACACTCAGCTCTGATCAAGAGATTTTAGCTTGTATGGTTTTTGCCTTGTTGCCAGCAGACAACACTTGTCAAGACAGCACAGAGTGTCTCATGCACACTGCATCTATGGTGTGCCTATGGCAACTTAGAGAAAAGTTTAAGGAGGAAAGTTGTCCTTGGGGAAGTCAACAGCTACAGGGATTTAGTGGAAGCAGGATTTCATAGCAGTCTTCTTGCCTCCAGTGTTCTCCCTAACTGCTGTCAGAGGTCAGGTTTGTAGGTAAGGGAAGATTTAATATAGGGATACAGTTGGCAAGAAACAGATACTAACACACACCTTTAAATCAGCTTTTAATGAGCCAGGCCCTGTAACATGAAGGATTCTGAAAAAGAACAGAGTTATTTCAGGAATTTGAAGAGCAGGATGATTCTTTCTATTTTGTGATATAAGTTCTCAATATTCCAAATTATGTCTAATAACTTACTATTTAACACCACATCTCCTGTTCATCTTCACTCGGCTCTGATCTTCAGGCTTTCTTTTAGACACATATATATGAAAGAATCACATAATTCTTATTCTTGAATATCTTATTTCAAGTCTCTGAATTTGTTATATCTTCTTTTGTAAGGAAGAGCTGTTGGACAAGCCTGTATGTATTTGCGAATATCTGCAAGTTAAGTTGCAATAGCAAGTCCTCCTAATGTGTATATATTTAACTGTGTAATTATTTATTTATGTTGCCATTCTGTTTATTTATATGTACACATATATATGTTAAAACCATGCTGTTTTGGTAAGAAATAAAACCTATAAAGGGAAGAGTACTGTGCTACAACTGTAACTGCATATTCTCTCTGATTTTATCAAAACAAGGAAGTCACCAAAAATCTATGCTGAGTGACCAAGCCAAAATGGCCAGTGTGGACCTGATGTGAATGTTAGTGTCCCTGTTTCCCAGGCTTGGTCCAGTGTTTATTGCCAGCACCTGAGCAGGAACTTCCTTGCTCCAGAGCATGTCACATCAGGATGGGCAGCACAGTGAAATTGCCATGCCCTACTGTAGCTTTTCTTTAACGTGTCAGAACCTGTCATCTCTACTTTCCTCTAAGGAAAGAGGAGCAGATTTCTTGCATAATTGTTTATTATATTATACAATTGTTTCTATGATACAAGTTTCTTGTATCAATTGCATTCTGCTTGGGATCAATGGTCTCAGGGAGGCAGGCACGCCATCTGCTGTGGGAGATACAGAATAAAATCGAATATCATTTGAAAGAATAAAAAAAAAAGTGTGGGAAAAAAAAAAGAAAAAAAGAAACAAAACCAATCCTAAAGTATTATCACTCCTGTAATTTTGGTTTTTCAGGCAAGAAATGACTGCAATTCAGGCTTTTACAACAAACCTCATTCTGAAGAAAATAAATATGGTACAGAGTTGAGCAGTTTTCCTAGGTTTCTTTTACCCGTTTCTAAGCTAAATCATTAGAAGCCCAAAGGAGCCAACTGTAATTTGTAATTTCAAGTAGAGTGGGGGAAGTTTCAGGAGGAGTAAAACCTATCTGTTTTCAGACAGAGTAGTCTCAGCATCTCATTCCTGCCTTGTACACTACCTTCCTTTTTCTTTCCTTCTTCCATTTTCTCTCTGCTTTTGGCCTCAAAAAGCAAACTTTTCAAGGCTATTTCAAGTCCTTGGAGACACAAACACAGCAATACAGCAATCTCCTACCCAGCCTTACAGCTGTAATGAGATGTAGGTAACGCTCCACTGATCACACCAGCAAGACCTGGCTAGCAGAGGAGAAAATTGGGATTTTTGGCATCCCCAGTCACTGCTATGCTATGGAAGAGAAAGAAGAGTATGGCCAGCTCCAAAGTGACCTATGAAAATTACAGTTCTTTCACCAGATTCCACAGTATGAAAATTTCAGCAGCACTTTAGTATATTCAAAAGAGAATTTAAAAGGAGAAATGCTTTCTATATTACTAATAAAGCTCCCTCTCCTTTGCTACTCTAATTTAAAAGCCTTTACCCCCTAGGTGGCACTATACAATAAAGCAAGGCATGTTTAAATATGGAATGATCATTAAGAAAGAGTCATTAAGGTTGGAAAAGACCTCCAAGATCAACCTGTGGCTGAACTAAACCATAGCACTTAGTGCCACTGCCCTGGTCCTGCTGGCCACTATTTCTTTTACAGGCCAGGATGCCATTGGCCTTCTTGGCCTCCTGGGAACACTGCTGGCTCATGCTCAGCTGCTGTCAACCAACACCCCCAGGTACTTTTCTGCTGGGCCTGTGGAATTCTTGTTTACAACATAAACTAGCATAAGTATGTTGAATGTAGCTATTAATCTCAGTTTGGTAATCCTCTGTTTCTGAATCTATCTCTCAAAGTCAATAAAACATGCTGCTGTGAATCTCATTTAAATACAGTATTTTTACTTTCAGAGTGCTATGGAATATATTTTCCTGGAAAATAATTGTGCATCTCCTGTGCTCAATGAATAAACCAGCAGAGGCTGTGCTTACTTTAGCAAGTCATTCAGAGCAGCAGGAGCAGATTGACAGCTGTAAACTATAGGGGCTGAGGTTCCTCACAGCTCCAGTATATTCTCACAGGAGTTATTTTGCATCTGGTGGGAATTGGCCCAGTACTGCACATCATCATCACCTATTTGGAAACTCCCTGAAAAAAAGGTCTCTCACAAAACCTCCTCGATCACAGGACCTCTAAGAAGCACCAAGTTCCCTTTTCACCTGTCTCACATAGATATGTTTCACACCAGTCTCCACTATGTACATAAAAATTTCACAGGCAGAAGGAAGTCCTCTTTTCTCACTCCTCCAGTTTCTGAATGACACTGTTTTACTTGTTTGATATCCTGCTCTTCACTCTAGTGCTGGAACATAGATTGTTTGGTGGCACAGGGGAGGAGGAATAGCCTTTGCCCTCCAGGCACTGTAACAGTGCCAGGAAAACACCTTGAGAACACACTTCTTACCCCCTGCTTTCACATACAAAAAAAAAAAAAAAAACAACAAAAAAACAAAAAGAGAGACAGGATATCTTTCTGACAGTGTTTACCACTGTGACAGCTTTGTTAACAGTCAGAGATGCTGAGCCTAGGAGACAAGCTTAAACAGACAGGATGTTGGGATGTGGAGAGAAGTGGGTGCAAAAATTCTGAGAGCTAGGGAATACCACTGAGAAACAGGGAACTGTGGAGCATAAGGGATTTAGAGGAATGATGCTAAAATATCCTCAATAAATTTCTGTAATTCCCTTTTGAGAAGAGGTGATCTGCTTTTCTTCACATTTTAGTACCTGGTAAATAACTCCATCATGTACCTCCTCTTTGCTCGTTGAAGATCTCCTCTGATTTTCTTTGTATATTATGTATTATGTGTTTTCCCTTCATTTGGCACTCACAATAGCATCATTATCTTTTTCTGGTAATGGGTTTAAGCCCAGAGATCATCCAAACTGTGCCCTGTAAGATTTTCCTAGGATAAGAGACAAAATATGGTTTTGTATAATCATTTTAATTTTTCTCTTCTGGTGTCATCCAGAAGAAATCTGCCCACCCAATTACAATTACTCTGGCAATCAAAGAGGTTGTGGGAGGAGAACTATTCACATATCACCATACATTTTGGGTTGTTTACCTTCCTGTAGAGAAGGGCAGCACAAATCTTACAGAACTTTGGTTTCCAGTTCAACTCCCAAATTGACAGGAGTACCTTTATTTCAACAAAAGTATACTAAGACCCAATCCATAACTTGCAGAGGGGCAAAATTTCCAGTGTAACCCAGTTAGCAGTAAAAGGTCTCTAAAACATTTGTGATTACATCAGTGCCTTTTAGTGCAAGCAGGAATTGATTTATTCCTAACAGGAGGATGTCTGCATGATGTATGTGTTTATGTCCAATGTGTCAAGCACTACTTTATGCCCTTCAACACTGCAGAGCTTTGACCCTTTTTAAGACACAGAATTAGAAAGCAAATGTACCTATGTTGCATAAGAGGCTCTGAGGAAACTTTGGGTCTTTCAGTCCAACCTTAAGAATTCTTCCTTGTGCTGGCCCAAGCTGATATGCACACCTAGTAGGAAAGTCTAATACTGGGTGTCATTGGTTTGCAACAGTTAGGAGGCTGAAGCTTATTAGGAAATTATGTCTCCAGGCACTGAAAAAGTAAATGCTTACTAATGACTTGTTTGGTGTAGTTATTATTTTCAGCTTTTGTCCAGAGATCCAGAAATAGTTCATTTGTCTCTTGAGAAGTAAAAAGCATTTTTTTCACTGAAGAAATAAATTATTTTGCTATGTGAGATGTTGTGAACACCAAAAAAAAATGTGTTCAGTACAGTTTTTCTACCTTAAGAGTGTGCAGTAGAATTTTTATGTATGTATTCATTTTTCTTCCTTACTTTTTAAAGCTCTCATGGGGAATTAAATGGGATTTTTTTTTTCTCCAAACTTTTAGGAACTTAGGAACATATGACTGTCACACAATTTGTTGAAAGATGTTAAGTCTATAGTGATGGAGTTGTTTTTTTTTAAGAAATAGGAGCGGGTTTTACCTATTATTTGCCTAAAATTGTAGGCCTCTGTAAAACTTGCATCTAAATGCCTTCATGCTGCACATCTGCAAATCATACAGAGATATCCCATTTTGTTTGTTTGTTGTGAAAAGCAACAGGAAATACCCTGTTGGCAGCTACTGTTCTCTCTGTGAGTCTGTGAAATTCTGACTCAGTCTCCAGTTCAATTCAAAGCCTCAGGTTTTAATGATACATGATTAAATACAAAGGGGGTTTTGTTGCTTTTTAAATTAAATTTTAACTTGCTGCATTACATCCCAGGAACAAAATACTGCATGTGATCCTGGATGAATGTGGGACAAAAATCCTAACCCATGCGTTTCCTTTATTTATAAAGATTAATGTACACTTTATTTTATTTCAATAGTTTATGTTGACTCCTGAAGTTCCTAATATATTTGACTGTAGTAGTAATTTCTGAAAGTTATTTTAGCTTCTTTCTATCTGTCCTTCCTGCCTAATCTAAGTCAGTTGTAAATGCATGTGCCTTCAAAAGAAGGAGGAAAAAAGCATAATGAAAATAGTCAATGTGCTCCAAAATGTTAAAAATATGGAAAACTATTTAAAGAACAAAACATGTCTCAGGAGCTTGAGAATCACTGTGGACTGACATATGGTGATCATATGTCAGCATATGCCTGTGCTGCTTCTACAGCATATCTCCATTTGCTAAATTCTATTTGTGTCCAAAGTTGTAGCAAGAAGATCAAGTTTCAATGCAGTTAGAAGAAAGTACAAACATGGTGATATGTTTAATTTTTAATTTTCTGTAGAAGCAATCCTGCATATTTTTATTCTTTCATTGCTCCTTTTTCTGACTTCAGAGACCATCTTGACACTTCAATTTACCCATCTCACCCCATGAGATGTGATAGTAAATTCTCAGGATCAGGAAAATTGGGACCAACTCCAAGATTAACAAATATTTTTTTAAGTTGCAGGGGGTGAAAGATTCAAAAGATGCAGTGCATAGAAACATGTAGAATTAGAAGATGGGAAACAGTTTCAGTTTCCTGCTCTAAATCTAGTAATTTAATAACCTAATCACTGAGTCATTGTGTGTATTTGTTTCTGGTTTCTAGAACCCAGAAATCTCATTCTGTACTAAAGAAATCTCCCTTTGGAAAATTTTGCTGAAGTTAATATAATTTTCATTTCAATTAAATAGAAACATTAGAAAAGTGCTGGGAAATTTCAGCTGCAAACTAGCTGTGAGTTATGAGCTAACCCCAGTTCTCCTATTGTTTCCTAAGAAATATTCCTTTCTCCATCCCAAAGTTGAGGATATCTGTTTCAGTTTTATAACCCATGTTAAAGCTGACAAACTACATATTTGACTCTTCTGGCTACTAGAAAAGTAGGTTATTAGGAGCAGCAAATAATGTTGACAATTAACAGTAAAAACACTGAATATTGTATATGGGTCTAAGATTCCTCCCATTACTAGAGTGTAAGTGGAAAGCATTTTACCTAAGGATACTGCATGACAGGGAAATAGGTTAGAGAAAGAAAAGATTCCAAGGGTAACCTTGTGTTGTTTGGGTTACACAGATAAAGAAAATGGAGCACGTATTTCCTTTCTATCTGGAAACACGCAGTGAAGAATTCCAATTTCCAGTCAGACAGGCAGGGAGTGGCGTCTCCTCTCAAGATAAACCCAAAATATCTTTGCCAAAGGAATGTCTCTAGGATGATACTGCTATACTCCAGATGAGAAATTCCCCCACATTTTTGAGTCTCTAGCATGGATGAACACAGCAGACTGGTGAAGCAATAATTTAATAATTCAGTTTCATTAAATAGGACATAGGGTAGCTACATGTGTCAAGAGCTAGAAGAAGGAGAGCTATTTTGAACATGCACAGGCACCACCATGATTTCTGCCCGAGGATTGTCACACTGAAACCTTTTGCAGGCTCCTCTCGTAACCCAATACTGCGCTGGTGGTTGAGGAGAGGCTGTGCAATGGTAACTGCAGTTTCTGTTTTGCTGCATTACCTTGTAATGACATTAGCACATATTTTACATTCTGTGAGGGAATGCTTCCCTCCTCCTCCCTGCCGCTTAGAAACAGTGAAGAGATGCGATCTGACACTTGAAAATGCTACAGCACTGTGACCTCGCTGGGGTATAAGATGGTCTTAGTGGAGGCAGAAAATTCAGCTGCCTGAAGTACTTTTGCTTCGTCCAGCTGGTGCCCTACTGTCTGCAAAGCTGCTTCCAGACAGCAGTGCTTTGTTACTCACTTGACTTTACTAGCCCTTGTCAGAGTTAATTGGATTTGTGACATGGTCAGATGTTTATTTCTTGATTCTGTTGTGCCTTGCCTTACAGAATACATGTGCCAGGGGAAACAACAGTACATCTAGCAAATACTAAACTATGAAGAGATACATAAAAATGCTGTCCAACTTTTTATGAGATAAAATTTAAGGAAATGCATGCTTAAAATATTTTTTCTCTCTAATTTATGACAATATTGTCCCTTAGCTCTGATGTATCACAATAATTAAAGCAGTTATAAAACCTTTTGTTTAAATATATCCACAGCTTTCTAGACAGTCAAATATCACATTCATAAATGTGGTCATGTATAAATGCCCAACTAAACCTTATTATAGCTGAATGCTATTTTGGGGGAAGAATGCACATAAATCACATAAACACAAGGTTATAAATTTCTGGTAAAATCTCTTATTTTATTAATTATTTGAAAAACTTACGCTCTTCATGAAAGCCACTGCCTACAGTCATAATTTTATTATACCTTCCTTTGTGTAATGACTTCTGTTTTGTATATGAGATTATATATAATAGTAGTTATACAACTCACTTTATAAATCTTTGGTACTATTACTGATGTAATGTTTTTAAATACAATGAAAAATACGTTTATCAAGTTACTGATACCTCTAAATTATTTAAATCAAAAACCAAAAAAGAAGAGGACTTAATTTACAACTGCTACAAAAAGCATGAGTTTTGGCACGGAATCCCAGACATGTTTTATTCTGAAATGCAGTCTCCCTTCTTACAGGAGTTTTGGTTGGATGAGAGGCTCAAATGTGGCCTTAGAGAACAGATAAACACACACGCACACACTCACACCATGCTGGAAGTCACAGTGGATCAGTTTTTCCTTCAGGCTAGAAACACAAGTAAATCAATCACAGCTTTGTGTACAAAGGGTGTATAGAAATACCTGAACATTCATTCACATGTCAGCATGAGCTAAATCTCATAGATGTCATATGATAGTAACAGCAGGAGGAGAGGGGGAGAGAGAGACAGATTGACAAAGCAGTTAAGCATGGGCTTAACTTTAAGTTTGTATCCAAATCCTCATGAAGTCAGCAGCTATGCTGTTGGAGCTATGCCAGGATGTAGCTGAAGATGTGAACATCATAGTCTACTTTACGTAAGCATGTTGTTATTAAGTTTGTAAGCAGAAATGGAGTTAGTTATTGGTAATCTGTAAGTGTTTGAACAACATGTTGGCAAAATTTTTATATTGGCAAGTGCAACAGAGTAGCAAAACCAAAGAGAAACTACTTGTCATCATATCAACAATAAACAATGTGTATGATTTGTTTCTATTACATTCTAATTTTATTGTCAACAGATTCCTAGTGCTTTCAATACACATAAAGCTGCAGTAGCACAGGGGCAAATCAGTTGAGCTTGGTTTCATTTTGGGCAGCTAGTTAGAAGCATCTGTAAAATGCACAACAAGGCTAACTTCCCCTCCAACATATTGTATTAGCTAAGAAACAGGAGAGGAAATTTATTATTTTTTTAAATTATAGTTATTCCACCTTTTGTAATGATTTTGACAGGCCATTGATTCCCTAAATAAGGCAGTGTTTAGTCCTTCACTTTTTGCACTGTGAAGTAACATTTTATAAGCCAAAGTAATACCCCCTAGACTCAAACTGTTACTCTACTCCACTAGGAACTTCAGGAACTGACTTACTGCCTTTAGTGGGGCAAGGTCTGAGTAAAATCACTAGGCAAATTTGCTGAAAAAGTTACTAAGCTAGAGAAATTTTATCAAAATGTCTTCTACCACTGTTTCTATTTGCCAAATTAATTGCAAGATTTTCTTATGCTTTACTGTATTGTTAATTAAAAATTCTTCATTACATTTTTTTGAGGGCAGTCCTAAAAAGGTATCATCTCCAGACAACAGTCTGTGAAATTTTTGGTGTATCACAGTTCCTTCATTACATTCACATGTGTCTTTCAATATCATTATTTAGGTTCAATAAAGTTGAGATTTATTTATTTATTTATTTATATGGCATCTAGTAGCAATCTACAGCCCTGCCTATTATTGTGGAATTGATTTATTTTTGGAGTAGAGATTCATTAGGAAAGACAAGTTTTCTAGAAAGCTATTAAAAATGCAGCAAAATATTAAAGAATAATCAGGAAAAAGGAAGAAAATTTCTTTGTGCACTTTTATTATTCATTAACCTGAGTTGGCACTTACTTTTATACAAAGAGTTACACACCCCAGAATGCTCCATGCTTTTAAATTGTACTTTTCTCAGCCCTAAAAAGATAGAATAAAAATACTAAGGTCAACAACCATGTACACACCAACATAAGGCTTATCAGTTTCTATTTATTCAAACAGCTCTTTCACAATACATTATTAATACCAAGGTTGTATCAACTACCATGAGTATTTAACTGATTAAAAAATTGCTTGTTAGTCCACAAGATATTGCTGATGTTTGATTGAATCTCAAGATTAGATATTATTAGTGGGGAAAAATTATTGTTAAGATAAAAGGAAAGCAGAAAACTTCAACAAAATGTAATGCTAATTTGAAAAGCCAAATTCCAACTTAAAAAGCAACATTCTTCTAAACATGCTGTTGCAGTTTGTGTCATTTCTTCATGAACCTTCTTCAGAAGCAGGACTGCTACAAAGTGATGTGTTAAAGGAATCCATCCCTGTTTTCAGGTACAATCAGAGAAAGAAATAGGATGTCCACTTATGAAACAATTTCTTAAAGAGCTGCTGAAAGCTGGCACAAGATAAAACATTTCCAGGCCTGGAAGTTCCTTAGCTTGCAGGCCTGCTGGAGGCAGGAGGCACAGTGTGTCACCCCAGGGTGACAGGGACCCTTTGGGAGGGACTCCATCTGGACACCTGCTCAGGGACCTGCAGCCCTGCAAGTGCTGCCAGCCCTGACACAGAGGCAGCTGCAGCTCTTGGAAGGCTGGGCACCTGCCAAGTGCATGGGTAGAGAGCTGGCAGGCAACCAGCAAGTTTCTGGCAAAAATTTGACAAGCTTGGGTTCCACAAGATTTCGCTTTTAAAACATAAGAATGCTACTTTCTCTTCACAACAAAATACTAAATAGCTTACATTAGGAAGTGCATTTTATACAAGCCCATTTTCTCCCTCCAAAAATACATGTTGAGTAAAATTTAACTTGACAGTTTGTGGTGAAGTTCAGATAAAACCAAACATTAAGGAATATATGCCTAATTAGAAAAATTAGTATTGCAATAAATAGAACCACACAATCTACCTGGTACATCTGTGTCATCCGTTGCTTGAGTAGTGCAATACAGGGCACTGTAGAAATTCTGCAATAAGAAACACTGAAGTATCACAAGTAAGGTATCTGCTCACCCACTGCACTTCCAGGGCCACACACAGACAGACATTGACTGAAACAAGGTGTTAAAATGTAACTCTCCCGAATTTTTGTTGACTTCCCTTAGCTAGAAAGGGTAAAAGCATAATGTGATTTCCTGATATAGCTCAGTATGAAGTTGTCTCAGCACAATTTTTAATCTGTATTTTAGACATAAATTAGCACATACTAATGTTAATGTAGTTATATTGCTTATTGTGTCTCAGCTAGAACCTTCAGCTTGGGCTGTGCAGTTTGCTTACATATTTAGAAGAGCAGGAAAATCCACAGTCCTCCTACTGCCAAGTAACATAATAATTGAGTAATTAATCATCAACTACTTAGCTGTTGAACTAGCTAAGCTAAAGAATACTAGCAGCTATATTTTTGGGGATTGAAGGATGAAGCCACACCAATAGATCCAATATTCCTTCTGCACTTGTCAGTGCTTTGCACTCTGACAGGGTGGCTGGCAAACCCCAACCCAAGTTCATATTTTTCAATATTCACGTATTGGCTTACAGTCAGGAGTTCGCTGTAAGGAATGCTGACAGAGCTGCCCCTTGTGAGTACCTGCATCTCACTGAAGTTGGTTTTCAATATTCCCCCTTCAGCTTTAAACAAATGCAGGCTTCCAGCTAAGTATTAATTGGCCTGATGCCTATCACTTGGAGGGAAAATAATTCTATGCCATGTTGCATTCCTTCAGCTCTTGTATGTGTGAGAACCAGTTTCAGCTGTTATGTGCACTTGAACTTCTGCTTTTTTTTGTGCAGGAACCTAAACAATCTGTTAATGAAGGTAGGAATCACTGTAGCAGAGAGTCACTGTCCCATTAAGTCCTTTGACAGCAAGAAAACACCAGCAGTTATGGCATCCTTTTGAAGCCAGAAATTTCTGCTGTACCAGTACAAGACTTCCGAGAGAAAAGATCTCAGAAAGTGCAAAGTCTTGTCTCAAAGTTTCCATTTATATATTGCACTATTTAACTTCCTTGATCAAGGGAGGTGGTGAAGTTCAACTCTTCTTCTTTGACAGCCAGCAGGAATAGAGGTAGTCAGGACACATTTTAATGTGCTGCTGTCTCGTGCACTCCCTGGCCCATTGAGACAAACTGTGCATTCCCTGTAAGGCTTCCACTGTGATGAATCTCCTATGTTTGGCTGCCTTCCTAACAATACCTAGCAGCATCCAGCATATATCTTTATACTGTATTAGAATATAAAAATGTTGTAAATATGGAAAAGAGACACATTTTCTGCAGTCAATGAGTACAGCTAGGAAAAAAAACATATCAAACAGGAAGGACTGCACTGCAGACCATTTGTATAAATCAAAGCCTTCAGAAAAGGACACCTTATTTAGTGAATTGGTATTAAGCTGAATTTTTTTCCACCTTGTATGTTCTTGGTCACTGGCATTTTTCATGAGACAAGCAAATGGTGATCCTCCATGGGCTGTAAGGGAAAACAGCTGCTAGTCAGAACTGGGGTATTGAGAGCACTTGGTCAACCCAACTTCATGGAAGGTTTAAGTACTTCAGACTGTATCACATCTGTCAAAGCAGCAGCAAATACAACACAAAATGTAGAGCAGGTCCAATTTTTAGTGTGTCAGTAGAATCAGCCTGCAGTTATTTTTAACTGCCTTGGACAGCTTAGCAGGCAGATACAGTTAATCCTTTAAAGGATTTGCAGGTATTCATAGCTTAATAAGTAAGTATAGTGGATTAAGCCAATAGAAGATTGTAGACAGTCAAAGACAACCTTTACATGCTAACATTTAAAAAAAACAAAACAAAAGAACAGTTTCTTTTATATAGTTCTTTCCTGACAATCACCCTCATTTGTCAATATGTGCCAGAATCCCATACAGTGAAATATGAAATAAAAACGTTAGTCATTAATGTCAATATGTGTGATATTTAAGTTATCAGAAAACAGTGAATTTCTGTTGTCATCTATTTCCATTATCCTATAAGTACTTTGAAAAGCAGAACTGCATTGTGAAAACAAATTAAAAATACATCTACTTATGTAATAAATAAATAATAAAACTAAAATGGCAAAATTCATTTTAGTAAGAAGACAAAAGGCTGAATTATTTTTATAGGTTGAATTTTATATTGCTTGTATTCTTTTTCAGGATTCACTGACTTAGGCTTTGCTGGCAGATGTGGGCCTTCAATATATTCATAAACAATGTGGAAAAGAACACACATAGTAAAACAAAGGGAAAAAAAATCAATGACACAAAACTATTAGGCTGAGGAAATCTAGGGCTGGCTATGAAAAGCTTTGGAGATGGTTCAATACTGAATGGGTGATAAAATGCCAGAGGCTATTCATTGTCATTAAATGCAATGCACATCAAGAGGGGAAGAAAAAACACACATACATGTATACATGTATATATATATATATAGCTATATATTATATTTTATATATATATATATATGGGGTGTTAGTATCACCACGAAAGAAATCTGAAAACATCTGGTGCTAAAAGGAACAAACATACCTGATATTTATTTAAAAATTAACGAGAAAAACATGAAAAACCTGCCCTGTAAACAGGCACAAATACTATATGAATACTCTTTGCAGCTCTAATCATTCCATTATCAAAAAGGTTATCAAAAGATAATGGAAAAATATCTAGAGAAGAATATGAGAGCGATGTTTCAAGTAATATTAGAATATTACATTGGAATATTGGAAGGCATGGGGGTTTTTTGTAATAATAAAGTTACTTTCATTGGTTATTGTAAAGCACAAACTGTACATGGATCAGAAAAATCATGACTTCATTGATTCAGCAGTTCTATTCAGTAGGTCAGCAGTAACTGTTGAACAAAAGAGTCCCCTAGTCACTGAAGGCCTGAAGAGCATGATGGAAAAAAATCACTGTAAGCATGACTGCCTCCGGACATTTTTTCCATAAGTATCTACTTACTAGGTTAGGTAGAATTTTCATCTGGCTGAATTCAGCAGGTCTCAGGTCCTCATGACTAGAATGACTGAAACCAAGATGTACATTGTTTGGCATATTGTTAGAAGAAATTTGGTCAAGAGCTTCCTTCTTTTATTACTGCTACTTAAAAAGAATCACAATAAAACAAAATTGCTTCATTAACTGTCCAAATGAAGTAACCTAATTCCTTACATATTTTTAAGATTATAAACTCTGGCTACCAGACAAACCACTGCTTTCACACCTCAACTGTGTTAACTGAAATATAGTTGAAATATATGTAAATAAGAGATACATGAAAGATAAGAACAGAATATTACTCCACAAGGTTATAGTTAGGACCTGCTCTTCCCAGGTGATTCAACAGTGGGATGTATTGTTGACTCTGATGCTTGAACAGAATTGTGAGACATGGGAACACAGGACTAGAAGGGAGCTCCTGAATCACTGCAAGTATTCAACTCTTACACTTGCAGTTGTATCACTTAATTTATTTCAAAAACTGACCAAAGTCCCTTTTGTAACTAATCTATCAGATGGCAGTCTCAAAGTGTCTCCCCCAGACAGGAAATTCTGTTGGATTTTTAGAGCCAGTGTATTCCTAGTCAGTTGATGACTTATACTCTTGTACCACTACAGTTCCTTGGCTTAAAGAGGGCTTTACCTCTGTGATGGTACATTCAGAGAAGGAAATTATATCATCTGTTACTACTCATTTAGCTTGGCTCACTGGGGCAAGCTCTTTCACAGCACATCTCTCCTACAGTGGTATGCAATGTGGAGAGGTCCCAGCTGGCTGTGCACCAGGCCTGTCAGAGCAGACTCTGCAGATATTCTACACCCCTGGGCCCAAGAGCTGTGCAGACAGGCTAGTACATTCCTTTCAGGCCAATGTGCCCTGTCACTGAGACAGCCAGGCTTCCTCAGCATGTACTCAGAGCCAAACTAACGTGGCCGCACTAATTCACTTCTGGAAATAGCTTAGTGGTGGTTAGAACAACTATTTACATTTTATATTTCACTGTGTAGTGTAATTACACTCCTAGTTTCCCACTCTGCACTTCCAATCCCATGGATCACAAATCTCTTTCTCCTCACTGACTTTGTATTGATTTGCCTTTCTGAAATGCAGAATTTCCATGGAACAGACTCCAGTTTTTCCATATATCTCAAAGTCTATCATAATCTTTGACAGGCAAACTGTAAAGATTTTCAGCATTTGCACTAAGGCCTTTGCTGAAATGCTGAGCCCTGCAAGTCACTACAATGACTCTGAAGCTTAGTGACAATTCTATTACGAGAATGACATCACTTCTTATCATTTTGGAAGAAACATCTCAATATAGTAGTGGCAGATAACTGACATCACCATCACCAGTTCCTAAGACATGCCTGAGAAGGGAAGAAATGCAGTTAAAACAGTAGGAAATCAAGATTGACAGAACACTTGACAATGGTCCTGCACTTTGTAAGAGCAGTCTATCTTAATTTCTCACATGTTCCAATTTTTTCCCTGTACAATCCAATTTGCTTAGGTAACCTGGACATCTTTCACTCCTCATGGTTTCTCTGGCTCCTTTCCACACTGCAGATTTGTTGCTGCAAGTCACTCCTACTAACAGACATTGCACACAGAACATGGTTTCACAAAGTCTACCACTTATCTCACTGAGTGCTTCACTGTCATACCAGCACTTTTTCTGAATTCAGAAAGGGCAGGGGTCTAGAAATGAGAGAAATTGTTTAGGCAGTGGATTTAATCCTGCCACAGGCATGAAGGCAAGACCAGCACAAAGACCAACATAAACCTCAAAAAAAAAAAGGATTTGAGGACATTAAAGTGCTTCAAAACATGGGGATGCAAAAAGAAAAGCTGTATCACTGAGCAAAAGAAACAGCACCATGGAATCACTTGGGTGGGAAAAGACCTCCAAGATGATTGAGTCCAACCATTTACCTAATGCTGATGACACCAAATCATGTCCCCAAGTGCCACAACATCAGAGGCTCCAGGACCTTAATGGTCCAGTGTGACTTGGTGGGTGGAGGGATGAGCAGTATTCATGTTTTATAGATGAGTAAGAAAGGGGTTGTGAAAGACAAAGTAGCTTAAAGGAAAGGAAACACTGACAACATTTAAAATGAATATTTTTTTTTTTTTTTAATGCGTGGCCTTCTGCAGAAATTTAGATTTAGCTATTGAATAGCACCACATAGTAGCTGTGTATGCATATTTAATCTTATGAAAGGAAGCAAAATACTACTGAAGTTGAATATATAGCCTATTTGTATTTACCCCAATATGAAACCATGCAATGTTTACCTCACAGTAATTTATCCTCTAACAAAAAAAAAAAAAAAAAAAAAAATCTGTAACACATATCTCAAACTCGACTATTAATTAGAAAGATCTGTGTTTGCTTAGCAGAGGAAACAGGACAGTGGTACTTCCTCATTTCCTTTCTGCCATCCTAATGTCCTATTGTCATGTACCTGGCTTCTGTGTTCCTCACACATTGAAGAAATGAATGAATATGAGGAAACAGCCTGCAGGAAACAATCTGTGCTTACCATCCTTTCATGCCCATTTTGCTTTGTGGCAATGCCTCTCTGGCTCAATAGAGGTTTCACTTGATTTAGTTCAAGTCAAGGGAAGAATCAGCCCCACAATGTGCCCATATACCTACCAACATGGCCTTAACATCCCCAGCTAACCTTCTGAACACCTGTCCAAAGGCAAAACAAAGCAACTGGAGATTTCAGATGCAATCTGAATGCAATGGGATGTGAGCCAGACAAATGCTTCAATTGATCTTGACCTCTTTTCAAAACACAGAACATTGCATTAATAAATATCAATACTCACTTCAAAACCTTCAGAGTAGCTAAAACACTTTCATTGTAGTCATGTAATCATATAGCCAAGTGTTAGCAAATTTTCATCTTAAAGATAAATGCTGAATTGTTAGTTTGCAAAGACTTTAGAGAAAAAGATTAAACCCAACACAGGAAGCCCCAATGACAAACAGAATGCTGAGCAACTATAAAGTTTTTTTGGGAAAAAAAGCCACTCTGATTTTCTTATAAAACATGTAATGTTGAATAAATCAAGAATTTTTCTTTCCTCTTCTTTGTCACTTTTACTCACTCAGGTTTACTTCCTGTGAATCAGTTTCATAGAACAGTACCTGAATTAAAATTTGAGCCTTTTTTATTATCCTGTCAAGATTCTTACCAAAGTAATGAGAAATTGTTTTGTATCATCCACGAGATGAAAGATGTATTCCTTAATAAAATAAATAGTAAATAAATTTATTGAAAAATCAGGTAATCCTCAACTACATCCATAGACCTGCTCCCATCATACAGGGATTAAGAATCAAACAGAGGCCTCTCCCTCCAGTGTGGCATCACTGAGCAAAGGGCAGGGATAAGAACCTGGGAGGATGCCATGAACAGGACAAGAACAGAGCATCTGCTCCTGTGTGGATTTTTCTCTCCTCCCACACATTAAAGGGAGAGATGCATATGAAGTGTGTACAGTGCTTATTTTTAACCAGTCAGGCAAAGGGCTATGATGGCTCCATCCCATTGCTCTGTTTATCTCAAGGACAACTACCAATGTCTTGTGCTGAGATCTGATGTTCTCCCTTCATGCCATGGTATCCCCTCCCTATTATTAAAACATTGTCTTATGTGTTTAAATATGTCTCAGCAACACATATTCTTGGCACTCTGCAGGCAGTTTTGCTCGTTGTTTTTGTGGATCACATCTCTTATTACAACATAAGGATAGATCTTGCCAGGACTTAGATAAAAGCCAAAAAACCCCAAAACAACCAGGCCTCCTTCCACACTAAAGAACCTTCATAATTTTGTTTACTGAATATATTATTTCTTTTAGGTTTGCTTTCAAGCAAGAACTCTCATTGCCAGTATTTCTTCTCTTATGATACTAATAACTTTTTTTTTGTTGTTGTTTTTTCTGTTAGACATCCTAGGACATTTTAAGGGTATTCTAAGGCAGTTCCTCATACAGGCAATTTTTATTTATTTTCTGTGTGGGCTATGTTTTTCTACCAATTTACAGAGAGTACAGTACAGGTTAGTCATACATTCATAGCTTGATTATACTAACCAAAGTCATCCATTTATGCAGTTCTGAGGAGGAGGATGATTTTACCAGGCAATTTTATGGAAAAGGACATTATCCTCACCAAAGATATCATTCACAGCAAGAGTAATATGGAAAATAACATCCTCCTCCAACATATGAAACAACATACCCCTTAGTTAAAATTGTGATTTCTAACCCAGTAGTTTAAGGAAGTAAATATATATATTTTTTAAACTCTGTAGGGCTTCAAAGACTAGACTGTGAAAGTGAAAAAATGAGGAAATCACATGTATCACTTATTTTGCAGTACATGGAAGATATCTTACCTTATTACTCCTACTGAAGACAGAACAAACACAAAATTCATGGATACCTTGAGACAACATGCATGAAGTAGCTGCCACATCACAAACAGAGATTTTTCCTTGTTTTATGTTAGCCTATCCAAGTAGCCATGTCATCTGGCAACCAAAAAGCCACTAGAAAGGAAACCAGCTACTTGAGAAACAGTAATTCAGCTCCCTGAGGTAAAGAACTCACTGAAAAACCAGAATTGTAAATAAAACACAAGGAAATGCCTGCTGCTGACTGCCTCTACAGTAATCTGAAAATATACTCATTCATATATATTTTTTCTGAGTAAACAGCATTGTATTAAAGAACCAAAACAAACCAAACCAGATGAACCAAACAACTTGAGACATTTCTCTCTTGGAAGAAATTATCCTGCTCAAACCAGTAGAACAACCATACCCACCACATGGCCCTGAGAGAGCTGAATGTGCCTTGGGAGGGAATATACCTGCTCTCCCAATGGAAACCAAGGACACTCAGATCCTGGCTGATCAGACCCTCCATAGTTATCATCCAGAAATGCATAGTAAGCACATAATTTTAATCATCAGTGAGACATGTAAAGCACATTTTAAATCCCACTGATTCCAAGTAAATTTAAGGATGCACTTGAACATATGTTTAAGACGCTCTGGAAACAAATTTAGATTCAAGAAATCAAACATTGCCTATGTGAAATAGTTTTTGTCTCCCTTTGCAGCAGACCATAATATACTGCTTCACAGCATGCTAGCTCTGACCATTCCTAAAAATTTACAGTAGAATGTAGAAAATAAATTTAGAAGTAAGTGGTATAAAGCTGCACACTCTGCAGAGCTTATATTACCAACCACAACAAACCATAACTGGATGAATAACAAGATTTATACTTGGTCAAATGAAAAATAGAAATGTGATCACAAAACTGGTCAAAGTCTAGTATTTCTTATGATTAATCCCAGTAAGGCTCCTGAGATATGTTTGTTATTCTAAAGTATTATCTATACTTAAGGATACTTATGTTAACAAATTTCAGCATACAGATTGATATATTAATTCTATGCTGAAGTAATCAATTTGCAAATTGTGCTATTGCAACCATTCATGTAAGTCATACAGTATTTTTTTCATTTCTTGACAGAATAACTTGAATGTTGTAAACAAGATCAGTAATTCACTTTCAAGTTTCAGATGACTGGCTGTTAATACTACAAAAAAGCCGCTTTCAAAAATCATTATCAACTTCATGAATGCTTTCTGAATATTTACTGCCCACAAATATCAATCAGCAAATAATGACAAATTACTTTGTCTTTCTCTTTTAAAGGGTTAGTTTTATAGTTTTGAATACATTACAGCCAAAGGCAACAAAACATCTTTTTGGAAATTTTGTGTATTCTGCTTCATCATTGCTGCCTTTTCAAAGGGAAGCTTTTTGCACAGCAAACTACAAGTATATATTGAGCACAGTGACCTCTATAATTTTGATTTCAACAACAAGGTCAACATTACTAGGAAGCTGGTTTTGCCTTAGAGGCAAAAGTCTCTCTAAGGACCCAAATTGGATCTTTTAAATGTAATTGAACTGTAACAATTCATTTCCATAGGCTTATGAAAAAAATACCTTCTAAACTTGCAACCAATTTGATAGTATTTGGCCACTGACAATAGATGCAGACAGAGAAATTGGACCATTACTTTTTGAATTTCATACACAGCTAACTCAGACAAAAGTTTTTATGCCAAGAGAGACAGGCAACAAGGAGCTCCCTGTTAAGAACAAGCACAGCATAATCAAAACACATGAGAAAGTGAAAAGGCACAGAATGTGAGGGAAACCAAGACTCCACTCCCAGGATGACCAGCCAGCTGTGCACAGGAGGTGACTTTCCCTGTTGGTGCCTCCTCGGTCAGCAGGGCACAGCTGACACAGCTGAGTCCCTCCCAGGGTCTGCTCTTTGGCATCACCCCAGGGCAGCTCACAGAGGGATGGAGAGCTTGTCTGTATTAGGAAATGACATTATTTCATCAGTGAGATGCTGCTGCAGTTCACTCTTGTGCATGTGTGTAGTTAAGCTGTTGGCAGAGCTATTTCCAGTTAGAATGGCTGTAACAATCATCAGCTGAAAAAATGTTATTTCTCATCATAGTTGAGGACTTGTTTCTTCATTACCTTCATATTATGTAGTCATACCTACCTCTGCAAGTGTAACAGCCACTGAGTATAATACAGTATCAAATCAAAAACTTAACTTTAACTTCAAAACTTACAATTTGATAGAAGGGAAGGGCTTATATATAACGTCCTTGGCTAAATAGGTGCAGGTTGGGTGAGACAGGAGAAAATGAGGCTTTAATGTTTGCTAGGCACCATTAACATCTGTTCCTGTTCACAGCTACATTTTGGAAAAATGCTACGTGGAGTGGTTTCTCCTATACATTCACAAGATCATTTTGGCAGAGAGAAACTTATCTTACAGGGTAGGAAAGAAAAAATGTATTACTGATTTCACCATTGCTTTTCTACAATTGCTCCATTATAGTTTCCTAAATGTCCTCTTCCTATCATGCTGTACAGCTAACTCTATGAATAATTTAATTGGGATACTCTACCAGCACACTGCAGTTGATGGAGGCTTGATTCTCTCAACATTTTTGCTTCCATCCAGATTTTTCTGTAACCTAACCTAAGAGCATGATGACTGAGCATTTCCATTTTCACTTTCTCCTCTGCAACTCCCGAGACATAAATAAAATGGAGAGGGGGCAGAATAGGAGGGGGTGATGCCTTCTGCTAAAGGTAGAAATCACATCACACAATCATCATCAAAACTTCATGTGTGACAATCTGGTAAGTGAATCTTCAGGGAATTTTAGTACAAATTCCTTAACGGGTACACAGCAAAATCCTCCATGACAAGAGGATGAGGCAGTGAAAGCCACCTTTAAAAGACTCCAAAATGAATGGATGTCAGGAAAGGAGGATGGGAGAAAGAAAAAAAAAAAAGAAAAAGAGGTGGTCTCTCTTTCACTTTGAATAATCCTTGGTAGCTTTATATTACAATTTTTTTTCCAGATAGCAATACTAGCCTCTAATAACAGTGAAAAAACAGGAAGATTACACAATCTTTTCTCAACATCAATATGTTCCTAACTCAGCACAAAGCTGCAAGCTTTTATTATCATTCTTCCTTGCAGCCTTTTATTTTCTGCTACTTTCACATACTTATTAGTTCTAGCATCTACATTTTAATTTTTAATAAGTCCTAAGGTTATATTATGTATCTCAATTGAATATAGTTGACATATGAACAATATGACAAGGAACATAATTTAAAATAACAAGCAACATGAAGTAGTTTAAAACTCTCCTTACTTTCAGTGCCTCTAAGTGATGTGTTTAAAGCTAATTCATCACATATCAGAGATTTTCCCCTTTTAAATAAAGTTTCACAAAAAATCTAAAAACCACACACCAGGATAAATAGCAATCCATTTCTCATATTATATCAAAAGCAACGTTGTCCCTTTTGATTGAAGTAGGTGGCCGAAGTTTGGGCTCTTAGGAGTTATTTCTGTTTGGAAATGCATTCCAGAATCCGTTGGGGTTCTTTGTGTATTTTTCCCTTTCTCTTAGAACATGAACTCAACCTGCAGCTGAGCTGATCTGTTTACTGTCACTGAAAAGGCATTTCCACTCTTCCAAATCCCATCCCAATTCCCATCCCGACTAAAACAACAAAAACGTGAAAGAAACATCTGTATTTTGGGTTGCAAACCAACAGGGAGCCATTGAAACACATGGCTAAGAAAAACAGATTTTTTATTTTACCTGTTTCAAAATACTACTGAAAATCAGTGTCTTCCAGAAAAAATAAAATCACCACACCAGCAAGAAAAATAAAAGTACAAATTGCTGTCACACTTAAGTCGCTGTCCGTATACCCAGTCTCTGGGAATGTGCATCCTTTGTTTAAAAGGGGGGACACAAGGAAACATTCTCTGCCTTAGGTTTTCCCTGAATTCCCCTAAAGGCACAAAACTCACCCACTGAACTTTTACGGAATTTACCGCCATTCTTGTGTTAACCTAGGAAACACATAAAGAGAGGGTTGGCACGCTTGCTTGCTTCTTCTGGAACTTCTAGCCAAATTCGAGCTGTTCAAATGATGGTGGTGTGACCCATCGTTTCCGAATTCTCAAGCGATACTCGTGAGAGAAGACCACGCAACTAGGCCCCTCGGAGAGGACGACCACCCTGTCCTGCCCAAAAGGCACATCTTGCCCTGGAGCCGCACTTACTTCTCTTGGATGCGAGGTGCTTCCTGCAGGGCTGGGGCTGCCCGGGGAGCAGCGGCACCGCGCAGCCCCCTGCCCGCGGCAACACCTGGCGCTGGAGCAGCGCGGAGGGCAGCCGGGCCGGGAGCCGCTCGCTGCTGCTCCGGAGCGGCTGCGGGAGGCGGCTGAGGGGAGAGAGAGACCGAGGGGAGCTGCTGAGGGGAGAGAGAGACCGAGGGGAGCCGCTGAGGAGACCGAGGGGAGCGGCCGGAGCGCCGCTGCCGCCGCCGCTGTCTCCGCCCCAGCCCCGCCCCCGCCCCCCCAACATCCGGGTTCCCGCCGGCACCGCGGCGCCGCCGCCCGCTCCGCGTCCCGGGGAGGCGGCGGGGCAGGGGAGGGAGGAGGAGGCAGCAGCGAAGATGGCGGCGGCGGTGGGGAGAGCTGGCTCTTTCGGCTCCTCGTCTTCTTCCGGGCTCGGCTCGACTGCCAGCTTTTCCTCTGCTTCCTCCGCTGCTTCTACAGCCACGGCCAACAACAACAACGCGGAGCTGCGGGCGGGCGGCGATGAGGACGATGGGCAGAACCTCTGGTGAGTGCCAGCCCCGCCCCGCGGACCCGGGCGCGCTGGCCGCCGCCCTCGGAGCGCCTCGATGCCCTGCGGGGGGCGAGGAGCAGGGGGCTGGATAATCCCCCCGCCGCCGCTAGCGCTCAGTGCCTCTCAGTCACTGAGCTTGGGGGGGCACCTCCCCTTGGCAGTGGCGGCTCCAGCCCTGCCCCCCGCCCCTCGTGCCGTAGCCCCCCCATCCCTGGGAGATGGCGAGGGTGGGGACCGGGAGAAAGCGGGAGACCCTTCCTAAGCGCTGTCGTCTCTCCGCGCCAGGTCCTGCATCCTCAGCGAGGTGTCCACGCGCTCCCGCTCTAAGCTGCCTTCGGGGAAGAACGTCCTCCTGCTGGGTGAGGAAAGCATCCTGATCCCTCTGCCTGCCCCTGCGCACACTGACTGAGGGAGCATCCTTTTCCATCCCCGCCGCACACGCGCTGGCTCCTGAACGCTCTCTTGGGCGCCTGGAGCTTCCCTTGTTTAGCGCCCCAAGGGAAGGGGGGTGATGGGTGACAAGGCGCTGTCTTAACCCTCCCTCTTCCTCCCTTGCGTGGCTTTGCTTCATTTTGGAGATGGTCCACAGATGCTTTAGATACGCCCCTCACCGTAGGTACCTCGCCATACACCCTCTCTGTCCTTCCCCAGCTGGCTCCCCAGGCGGGGTGGCTCGGATGGGGAGCTCTTATTGTCTCCCTGCCCCGTGAGCCGTGGCTTCGGGGGGCGTGCGGCTCCCGAGCCATCCCTGGCCGCGGCCGCCGGTGCCGCTTGCCTTGCCGGCGCTGTGCGGCGTGTCATGCGGACACGAAAACCGCTTCCGTGGCCCGAGCGGCATCAATGACGGTGCTGCCTGCGGGCCGGAGGGCGGGGAGGGCCCGGGGAGGGCCGTGCGGGCTCTGCCCTGCCCACTCGCACCCGGCGTGGCGGCACCGGCGGCAGCGCTGCCGCCCCGCCATCCCCACCCAGGGCCTTAGTCCAGCCTGGCCCTCGGCAAGGTGAGAGGCACGGAAGGGGACTTTGATAGGGCGGTAATGAGACACCCAGCTGCAATTCATGAAGGAAAATGATACGTCAAAATTAAAAGCTTCGTGGAGGAGAGAGAGAAATGGATGCACTCGAGTGCATCTGTATGAATAATTATTAACAGTATTATTGGTGTGGTGTATTTTTTGTTGTTTTGTTTTCCTGAAAGACTATTACATACTATTGCTAGTAGGCAACATAATGAGTGCAGGTGTATGGTTTTCTAACTAGGTGCTTCTTCCATTCCTTTTGCCAACCTCTCTGTCCCCACAAAGAACCCTGTTAATATTTGGAAACAGGATTAAAACTCAGTAAAGATACCCTTGCAGACTCTATGCACACTGTGATTCTGCATAGTCTTGTGGCTTGTACTCTCTTGAGGTTTTTCGAGTTAGGCTTTTTTCCCCTCTGTAATCCTAAAGCAATCACTGTGATCCTTTTCTTCCTGTTTTGATAAGCTGAGTGGTTACTTAAAACAGACTGAGAATGAGAAGACTGTGCAAGGATGATGGGCATGGTCTTCTGAAGCTCTTACAAGACTTACTACCCTTTAATTTGTTGCTTTGTATGTTATGTAATTAAGTAGGATATTGAGATTGGAAGTTGCACTGATATTAAACAAAGAAAATATTTCATAACGATTTACACCTTTTTGTGTGACACTTTGAACCTAAATTGGATGATTGTCCTTGCTGAAGTTGGGAGATTCTTCTTCAAGCTGTGATCCTTGTCAAGAAGATTATACTGGTTGTTTTTCCTCTCTCTTCGTAGTCAGGTAATCCTTAGTGCTCAGTAGCTGGAGACTGCTTCCTTCAGAGCTAGAAAGGATATCATAGATTGTTTCCAAATGCCCATTTACTTTGTGCTATGCAACCTGTTGTATATAAATTTTCTTTTTTACCATTTATGTAGAGCTTATAGAATGACTTAATGTAATAGCTTTTGCCCTTTTTGACTGATGCTTTTTTTTTTTTTTTTTTTTTTTTTGAAAATGTACAGTTTTATAGAAGAAATTTTAATTGTTGCTTAGAAATTGGGTTTTCTGGAAGGCCTTGATCCAGCAGGGTATGAAAACCTCCCAGATTTGGCATGTATTTAGGAAAAAGAACATCAGATCTGAGGACTGACCAGTGAGGACCATAGCTGTGTTTTTAATGAGAATACCAGATCTTTGTTGTTCACTTGCAAATCATGATGCTGCACCTGAAGCACACTGGCACAGGAAAAGGAGAGGTCTTATGTATTCGTTGTTGGACAGATTCAGTATGTGAAGTTTTGTCTGTCTTTGTATTCTTGAGCTGTGTTTACAGTTTCTGTGTTATGAAATATTTCCTTTATGTGTAAGCTTTATTCCTTTAGATAGTTTCATACTAACTTTTTCTACTAATACAGAACATGAAATTTTCATTTCATGCTCTGGCATGACTCTTTTCAGTTTCTTTATACGTTCAGTACTTTTAAGTAAAAGGTATAAAGCTGACCAGTGTCTTGATGGTTTTCAGTCAGTTTGTGGCAGGTGAATACTTACTGTATAAACAGTCATATTGGTTAAAACCTGCCTGATGAAATATGATTTATAATAACAAATGACTGCTTATTTTCAATACAAACTGCATTTAAAAAATCCCTTAAACCTCCAACATTTCATGGCCCCACCCTGAAAAACCACTGGAAAAACCTACCACGTTCTTTTGTTTGCTAGGGTGGGTTTTCTAATTTGCCTACAGCATTTTTATTTTTCAAACACTGCGTGTAGTTGTACGCCTAGTTGTTCTGGGAACCTGCCTGTGTCTGGCATGCTAATTCTGCTATTTCAGTATTTATTTTTAGCTCTGTTAACATCTCATTTTTAAGAACCTGGAAAGCAGTTGGAGTTATCCAACTAAAGGAGACTGGAATGCCAAATGTTAATCTCTAGATATGGCACATAGTTTTGTGAAGTGAAGGTTAACAAATAGTGTTGCTAATAATTTGCTCAAAATCAGCCCAGAATTAATTGACTTACAGTTTTACTTCTCCAAAGTTGCTTCACTTGCAGACATTGTTTCAGTAACTATTTTTCTTTTAAGTTTAAACTCTGATTGGCACCACATGTGGCTTGAAAACTTCTCATCTTTCTGTTCTTGTGTGAACAAATAATAGAAGTACAGGCTTTACTGTAAGTCCCTTATGCTCTGATTCCTAGGTAGTTTTGTCATAGTGGGCATAGCTACCCCATTTAGCCAACTGTACCAGCAGAACATGCAAATTGTCCATGCTCTCATTGATGTTTCTAGCTACTTTTTGCAGATAGCCAAAGCAGTGTGGTTTTGTTGCTCTTGCTTATTTTTTTTTCTCTTTTTTCTACTTTTCCTGGACTGTCTTTTGCTCACTTGTGTCATAAAGGTAGTTGATCACAGGAGGTAGTTTTTGTGATGAGAAAACTAATGCTTATAATTGGGAGCTCTCGTGTTCATTCCCTTTCTCTTATATCAGTGAGTGGAGTAGAGGGGAGCAGCTGACAACTCACTATTGCACATTATGGTTGGAATCCATAGTGCTGTAGAATGTGTGAAGGCTTGGATTCAGAGACCTGAACTAATGGTTTATCCAACAAACTGCTGCATGCATTCAAGCAGTAATGCTCAAAGTCATTCCAGGATGCACCAGAACACAGGCTCCCAGCTGGCAAGTGAATTGAATAGTTGTTTTCTATCTGGCTTCGTGTTTCATACATTCCTCTGTCTCTGAAGCACAGTATATTCTTTGCCTACAATTTTAATTATGTCAAACCATCCAGTGACACTCGTATACCCGACTCTGTGTCTGTATTGTACAATTATGCTTCTACTGAATCACTAGTGGGCTTGGGTTTTTATGCATTTGACTCGACTCAATGATAAAAGCTTTGAGTTTACTGGGTAGTGATAGTTCAACTGCCTCATGTCCACATTTTATCTTTACCCCAGACATTTCACTTCTCAGGGCTTGGCCTGTTTGTTTGAATCTTGGAGCTCTGCTCCTGTCCAGTGGTTGTAAGTGTGCTTAGAAAGAAGCACAATTCACAGCTGATTTACAGGTCCACTTTTCTGTGTGTACATGTACCATCTTCTGCAATAACAGCCATTCCTAGTATATCTTCAAGAACAGGTTTAGCCTGCTGCTTTCTTCTCGTGGACCTGTGGAATATAAAGAACCTGAAAATTAAGTTTTGATACAGCAAATTTTTGTGAGGGTATAAAATCTTCTTACTTAAATTTCTACTCCACACTATAAAATCAGTTTTTCATTTATCTTTTCCTGTTCCAAAAGCTGACAGCTTCATTGTTGTAATTTCATCAGTGAAACTGATAAAATACTGCTTGTTCATACTGTGCATATTATTAATCGCAAATATTCTAAATTCTCTGGTACTGCAGAAGTTAACTCAGAGGGTTTCTTTTTGTCCTCCTCTTGCAACTAATTCACCTTCTGCAGGCAATGAAAGCTTTGTAAATGTAGTCAAGTTGTGTTTAGGTCAGCAGAGTTATGCTTCTAAAGTGTCAATTGTTTTGATGGGGCATTGACCTAGATAAAATTCTAATTGCTTGTTTTGTAGCTACATTTTTTTAGAATTAAGTAGTACTTCTTTGTTGCATCCTTCCTGCTATAATACCCTTCCAGAAATCCAGAATTACAAGGATGCTGTATGGTAGAAGTCACTTAGAACAGCATGGGAAGTTCTGAAATTCTTGAATTGCATTTATTTTAGTTTGTCTCCTTAGTGTCAGAGATGCTGCTGGTTACTGGCTCTATCTCAGAAATAGCTCCAGAGGTGAAGAACAGTGAGAGGAATTGTGCTTCTGTGTTCTCCAGGCAGGTTAGAGGCAAGAATACCAATAAAGGTGTCCCATGGAGAGTACCATGGGATTATTCTGTTTTGGTGGAGAACCTGGATATGCTAGACAACTTCCTGCTATGTTAAAGGAGAAGGACTGAGTTAGGAATGGATGCTGTTCATAGTCACTGTAGAATTCTCTGCTGTATTTCCCTTCTTTGACTGTGGGTCTCTCCAAGCACAGGTAACATGGTTACTGCTGTACTTTTCCACAGTCAGGCCGTGTATTCTTGTGGTGCAGGACATGGCAGAAGACTTGCAGGAAGAGTTGTCTGCAGTCTGCTTTCTGTAGTGTTGAAAGGCTGAAGTACAATTAAGGTGCTCCTCAGAAAAGTTATTTAATGTTTTAGTGCCACAAATATACTGAGTGAATTTTATGTGAGGTGAGAAATTTATCTGGCAGAGTAAAATAATCTTGGAGAAGGAAACGATTTTTATTCAATGAGCAAATGAAAATTTAGTGACAAGTTATTTGTAAGCTTGTTATCGCTTACTTATTGTGAACTTCCATATTGGTTTGAGAGATTGTAGAGAAGGCTCTCATCAGCATAATGAATTTTGTTTTTTAATTCTCTGAAATCAAACTAAATTTGGCTTACTGTGATTATTTTGGTCTTGTTCTGTAAAAGGCATTCTTCAATTAGTGTAGAATGTGTAAATAAGCCTCTCACTAATATACAGCTGTAGAAAAGGCAGTTATTAGCTTGTGACAAGTATTTTATCTTGAAAATAGCTACAGTGCACATGTGCTTGGTTCTAGTAGAAAGAAGATCAGTATATTTCTGCACCACTGTGTTGAGATTCAGGCATTCCACAGGGTGTGGAATAGAGATTGCTCTGGGATTTTGGGAAGGCATCTTAGCCCCATTCGATAACTCAAGTTTAGACTTGCTGGTTTTGTTCTATCATATTTAAGCAAGATAGATTTTTTTCTATGAATAAAAATATTAAATATTTTATGCTAGAGATATTGGATATTCTGTATTTTTCTACCCAGAAGTTGTCTGTTGCATTGTAAAAGTATAAAGCAGATTCACAAAAGTAAGCTTGGGGATGTGGGGTGTGCAGAAGATGGTAATTGGGTCCATTACTTCTAGGTTTTTTTGGCCTTATTTGAATGTATTTTTTAGAGATGAGTTGTAAAATTCCCATATCAAGCTGATTTTTAATTGCTGGATTTAAAATGCAAACAAAAAACTTCCTTCAAGGAACCACTAGGATTATAGACTACAGACAAGTAAGGTATCCAGGGATTTTCAAAGAGCTATTGAAAAAAATCACAGTCCTGGATTGAAGAGGGGCAGGCTATCAATACTAATGATACAAAAGAAATGTTCTCTTCTTGCTTCTTGGCCTTGATGTATTTTAAACACACGGGACACTTAACAATGGAGAAACAATTTACACAGACAAGTCAGGACTCGTGTCTGTTCTGGAGATAAGACATTGATTGTTCTTCCATGTACAGATTTCTGTGACAAGTTAGAAATGTCTGGTTTATAGGACCAGACAAATTCTGGTCTAAACTGAAAGCAATGTGGAATGAGTAGTAAATATTTTGAATTTGAAAATGTTAATTGAAAGTTTGAAGAATTTCTGTAATGGAGAGCCTAAGTCCTCTCAAATGTATAGTTTATGGCTGAAGAGTTGGTGTAGCAGGACATAGATAAGTCCCTGTTTGCCTGCACACTCAGGAGATTCATTCACTTCATTGCCCACCCTTCCTGTCTCGGAGAGCGCATTCTGCTAAATTCTGTATTGTGGCAAAACATTTAGTGATACTTGATTTTCTGCTCAGTAAACATGCTTTTTGCCTGGTGTAGTGAGAAGGGAGGAGGCTGGGAATGGTTTCTGTTGTTATGGTTTCCTATATGTTTGAGGCAGGAGCAAGAAGGACGTTTTCAAAATCTGTTTTGTGAACAGAGTAGCACCTTGGACAGAGAAGCTTTCACAACCCCAAACTGGAGTTCATCAGAGGAATGAGGTAGTAGCAGTGTGTGGATAAAAATGCAGCAGTGTTTGTTTAGTTGAGTATAAGACTTTCCATTTTGTTAACAAGACAGTGAAATACTGTGTGTAAGCAGATTGGTTTGGCTTTGTTTCAGCTGCTTCCTAGCCTGACTTTTGTGCAAAATTAAATCTGTTGTTTTTCTTTTACTTGTGTTCAGCTTTAGTGCATAGCACCGCTTGCTAGAAACATCACTTCTGTTCCTCACTGTTGTATTAATGTGTGAGTGCAATTTGGTATAATGGAGAATTTTTGTTCTTTAGTATTTACACTGCAAAAGGAGGCCTTTTTATGTTATTTGCAAAAGGTGGATGCAAAATCTACCTGATTTTTATTCTACCTTGAAATGCTTTATCCAAACTACTATGTCAGAAATATTTTGCTGTGTGAGCTTATGTATGGAAGTCAGTTGTTAATTTAATTAATCCCACAGCTAAAAATAAAGAAGCTACAGAATTTTTCAAAATTCTGAAATGGAGGATGATGGTAATTATTCTTTAATGTGCATAATGCTCTGTTTTCTATTTTACTTCAGTAGAACTTGAAAAAAGTTCTGTTTCATGATACTAATATGCAGTGACATTTGGGCCCAGGGAATATGAAATTTTCCTTTTGTCTAAAACTAAGCAGCATTACTTTTTCATATACTTTAGAAATATCCAGAAACAAACAAAAAAAGGTAAATATATTGAAGATGTTAAGGTTTGTAATTTGAAAAGCAATATATGAGTACATATGTATTGTGATTGACATTTTTTTCAAAACATATATAATTTTGTGTATGTCCCAGGTAGCAGTTAATGTTAATTATATTAATATGTTGTACATTATCAGTCAAACCTCCAACAGCTAATGGACTTTAATTTCCTCACATATTTCCCTCTTCTCTGAGGGGGAGAGAAGATTCTGTACATATTCTGTACATAGTCAAGGCATTACAATAAAATGTTTGTGTTTTGAGAAGTCTTAAAGCTACCACTTAGAATTTATTTGATAACAAGAATTCTAAAAACTACATAGGAATTTTAGATAAATACTGGTTTAAGATTTTCTGGCTTGATATTCTTACTAAAGAGTAGCTACAAAGCAAAATTATGCTGCTGCTCTTTCCTAGCATAACTCAGTATATTCAAAGTGTGTTGACTTTTCAAGTGTTTTTTATTGAAGTCTAGGTTGGGAAAAAAATAATAACAAGGATACAAATACACACATACTTGTTATGATTTCAGAAGGTACATGTAACATACTATGCATAGAAAGTAGAAGTAGATGAAACATCAAGTCTTAGTATGTTGGGTTTCACTAGTGTGGGATTGGACTCGCTGACCTTTGAAGGTCACTTCCAACTCAGACTATTCTGTTATGATTCTGTGTTCTCTTGGCCAAGGCAGTTATCTTTTCCTCATCTTTATGATCAATTGTTTGGGCAAAAAGGAGAAAGTCCTTGTATCATAAATTATGATCCTATTTTTACTTCCTCCCAACTTTTTAAAATAATACTGACTCTAATTTGACTAAAATATGTCAAGAACTCTGGATCTCCTATGGGGTAGGGCATATTTGGCTAGGCAGCTATTTTGAATCACTGCAAGTGGATCATCCTGTTTGTAAACTATTTGGTTTATGTATTACTAACTTCAGACTTCACTGATGCGTCATTCTGGCTTTCCCTTGTGAAAGATGAGTGCTGCTCTCTTCATGCAGTAACTTGTATAGCACTGTTATGTGTGTCAGTGATCCACTTGCCTGGTCTTGATGTTTTGAAATGGGTGAATATTTGCTGAGGACAAGAGAATAGACAGGTTTCCTCATGGAACAGATTAAATAAAAATAGTTCTGTGGTGGAAGGCTGAAATTACTGCTGTGTGTGCATATGTGTCCAGTGCCAAGTTTACATCAAATCAATTTGTCTTGCGCTGTACTGGTAAAATTCATTTCAGTGTAGAGGGGAAAACAAAATTCCAGTTCTTACTTTGCTATAAGGTATTAATATAACAGCATTGACCTCCAGTTTATTTTAGTGATTTGGAAATACCAGGTTGGAGAGGAAATGATATAACACAGAGCAATGACAAGTAAGGGGCTTGTGGGAAGTAGATTTCAAGTTTACCTGTATTGCTTAGCATGAGCACTTTGTAACAGTAGTTGTCTAGATATTAGCATCTATATAAGTATGTTTAGTTTAGACTGCTTAGGCATATCTTTTATCAGGTGCAGGACTTTTTACAACTGCAGGTGGTTTTTAGATTTGTTCTAGCTAACTTTTAAAACTGGTAGATATGCACAGGAGACAGTAAAGTTTCCCAAATTCAAGCAAGTTGAAATCTTTATTGCCATCTGTATGACTCAAACTCTAGTATGCAAAAGAACTTAACTGGAAGTCAGCTGTTCTGAGAAACTCAGAAAGCTCTTAAGTGCAACCCCTCATTAAAAGGAATAACAAATTTTGATTTATCTTAACTGTTGAGCCTTCTGCTGGCATGCATTAATTGAAGCTGCCAATTTAGAAAGGTAAAATAGCTCAATGAATCATACAGACATTGTTGGCAAAAGTTAAAGCAGCTTCATAACATGTCAGAGCAGCAGATAATAAGGTCTTCTCAATTATTTGTAGATGACAATTTAGAGAAGTTTGGATAAGTACAGAGGTGAGGGCAGAGGAGGAATTGTAATTCATCTATGGTGATGAAGCTTGAACTCCTCACTTCTTCATCAGAATTATTTAAAAGATTCTCTTACAAGAGGAAAAGCTTGATGTATGACTAGAAAATAGCACTGCTTTCCAATGGTTATTTAAAACTAGCTGTAATTGTTTGCTCAAGTACTTCTTGATTTAATACAGGAGCTCACAAACGAGCCCTTAAGTTGTGGAAAAGTTAAAGGGACACAACTTAATTTTTCATTTAACTTGTCTATACTTAACTAGACTTCAAACTTCAGTTCTGGTCTTATTTCTCTCTCTGTCTTTCTCAAAATGTATTTGATTTAAAATATATTCATTCCATTGAGTAAAATCCCCATGGGCACTTTAGAGTAAGCAGTCTTATGTTTCCCAGTGTTAGTGAAATATGAAAATAAAGCTGTCCTCTAAATTGAGAATTTCATGTGGCAATCTTGGGGATGATATGTTAAGTAAATTCAAAATCATTCTATCAAAGTATGATATCTCTGTTCTTTACAGTGGCTATAGCTATAGTGCTTTTAATGCAGCCATAGTGATATCTATAAGATCACAGTCAGTTCTCTTTAAAGGGAAAGCATCATTATGTTTAGCAGTGAAAATTACTGCCCTTGAACTTGTGTCTTTGTCATGTGATTAAAAGCAGGTGTTTACTCATCCTCTATAGGAGAGACTTGGGGAAAAATGTTTGGTTTGACTCAAAATTGGTCAAGTGCTTCTTAGGGACCTGGGATTAACCTTAATTTTATAAGATGTTAGTGTGTTTCAAGAGTTTTATAATGTCTGTTACATACTCATCATTCTGCAAATTAGAGAAAAAAACAAAGTGGCAAACCCCTGCTTTGTGTCCAAATTCAGCTTGATTACTCTTTTGAACTGGGAAAAAATGCACATGAAGTTTTCCAGCACTGAGACCTATGACTGCAAATAAAGTTTTTCTAGAAGGATCTCTGGCCTTAGGTGAGGTGTTTACATTGTTCATATGCTGTAAAGTTCAGTGGTTGTCCAAGCTCCCTTTGGAGGGGAGAGAATAAGAGTGAATGGGTCTGGATTACAGGCTTGTCTCTGTGCTGTCCAAATACATACATATGTATTGTAAGGCAGTGGGCTTACTATTTGTCAATTCTTTTTAAGGTTTCTTGAGACCTATAATAGAGAAAATATTCAAAGAAACCAGTTCATAAAAGCTGAGGTAACAGATTTGCCTTCTTCAGTGTGCTGTTTGAAATGAACTGTAAGAGGAGCTTACCATGGGTTAAACTCTATGTTAGAAAAACTTTGTTACTACTTTGGTTGTAGTTGAAAGACTGAAATTGTTTGAGGTGTTTAACTACTCCTTAGCATATCCTTTTAAAGATGAATATAAGAGCCTATTTCAGGTAGCATTGTTGGTAGGATAATTGTATTTATCAATAAGTAGAAATAATATTTGAAGCTGAAACATGCACTTTGAACAGATGGATGATTTGGGCAAAACCTGCTGTATTTCAAAACTCCAATGAGCTCAGTTATCCTGTTAGAATATGGTTTTGTTCTTGCCCCAGGTGGTTTTTAATATGTAACTGTGATTAAAGACTGAGTGGTGTCTTACTTCTGTCTCTCCAGGTGAAGATGGAGCAGGTAAAACTAGCTTAATAGGAAAAATTCAAGGAATAGAGGAGTACAAAAAAGGAAGAGGAATGGAGTATTTGTATTTAAATGTGCATGATGAAGACCGAGATGGTGAGTCTGTATTTGTAACAGTATCTTAAACCAATTTGAAAGCAATGGTTCAGTGGTGTGATATCTGAAATGACAGTGGGATGTTTTTCTGTCTTTCTAGTATGCAGGAATCCAGCTTATGCCAGAAGTGTTTTGTATCATAAGGAAATTTGTGTAGTTTCTTTAGTAGATACCAGGAATGACCATATAAGTGGTAGAGGAGGAAAGGAACCTGTCAACAGAAAGAGCTAAAAAAAAGGGACAAGGGATGCTGACCTAGCTGCAACATTCTGAATAGATGTGTGTTTCTCAGGCCTAGAGGAAAAGGTGCCCATGCTTCTATCTTCCATTTCAATTGCTGTGGCAAGTAGTTGTCCTGAACCTACAGAGAAACTCTTGTATTGCTGGCACACAGTCTGCAAGACTACTGTCATCAACTGAGGGGTAGGAAATTGTACACAATGCTGAAGGAGATTTAAAAAACAAACAAGAAAACCCAAAAACTTGGGTGAAGATATAGCTAGAAAGGAAAAAGTATGTTTAAGATGCTGTTTAATATCTCAGTACCTGGAGTTATGTGATGTGAATAAGGATATTCTGGAAGCTTTGGTGAAAAAGGGGAACTCTTGTGTATACTAAAACTTCCCAAACATGTTGAAGGAGAACTAGAATAAATTGGCCTTTTTTAATTCCTCTGAAATCACCTGATTTCCTGACATTCATGTCTAGGTATTGGTTTCAAAGATGGCTTGGAACCAGATTAATGAAGATTGTAAGTTTGCTTTAAATGTCTTCCTCAGAACTTCTGTAACCAGTACTAAAAATTTACCTGAAAGGAAATGTAATTACATTAATTTTGAATCAACATCTCTTCTTTTACTGTGCAAGTGTTTGTGAATTTGTAGTACTGTGATATTTTTGAAGGGAAAAACAATGGGATGATCTATTTGTATGGTGATTGTCCTTTTGCCAATTTGAAGAGTCTGTTAAGTCAAACTCAGTCATTAAAAACTTAACAGTTTTTCAGGTTTTTTTGAGTGGCTGAGGTGCATTCTATACTCCTAAGAGTTATCCAGGCATGTCAGATGGAGTTTTAAAGGGGAGATGGCAGTCCTTGAGAGCTGAGCAGGCCAACAGCTGCAAAAAGATGACTGAGTTCACCCAGTTTTTCTCTTCTAAGTTGCATCTTGAAGAAAACATTTTCCTACTCGAAAATGGTGAACAACTATTTTGTAAATGTTGTCTGCTTTCTCTGGATCCTTTCTTTCAGATAATGTATTTAAGATCTTCAGTTATCAGCCATTAAGCATCAGGGTTTGAAAGAGGAGGAGCTTGTCTCCCCACTAGCTGCAGATTGTTGTGTCATTATGTGTGTTCAATGGACTGGGAGAACATAATCTGCTTTCTTTCTGGTATTTTAATGTCCAAAGAACATTCAGTAGCCACTATATGGTGGCTATTTTTCAAGTAAATATCATTACATGTTTTTTTTGTTTTTTTTGGTTTTTTTGTTTTTTTTTATATAGACCAAACAAGATGTAATGTATGGATTTTGGATGGCGACCTGTATCACAAAGGTCTTCTTAAATTTGCAATGGAGGCAAGCTCTCTAAAGGACACTCTAGTTATGTTGGTAGTAGACATGTCTAGACCTTGGACTGCACTGGATTCTTTACAAAAGTGGGCAAGTGTTGTAAGAGAACATATTGACAAGTTAAAAATTCCTCCTGAAGAAATGAAAGAAATGGAGCAAAAGTGTGAGTATTCTGCAAAGACATGGGAATCCATTTAAATGTGCTTGATGCTTTCTGCACCATTTAATCTCTCCATTGCAGTCTTTTTCATTCTATGGAAGTGTTATTTAAAATTAGAACTTACCAAGTCTAGTTTCAGATAAGTCTCAAGCAGCTACATGAACAACAGTAGTACTTCTTTCTAACAGAATAACAGTGTAGGGGGGAAAAAACTTCCAGAATGAACATAGCTGAAATTACAGTCTTGCTTTTTATGTATTTTTCTAGATAAGATTCACCAAGGAAAAAAAAAAATAAATTTCTAAGCATTCAATTTTTCATTTACTTGTTTAAAGGCAGATCACTACATCAGCTTCCTAACTGTTCCTGAAGTTAGCCAGTTAGAGAATCTGGGACCTGTTCTGTGCCTACCAAAAGTGTACATTTTGAGACAATTCATGGCAGCATGGCCATGTCTGGCCTCTTTCCACTTGCAGAGTTTTATTGTAATTATTATTGATATTAATGGAGTTAGGTGTTTGTTGCTCTGTCTTTTTAGTTTTAAACATGCAGAACACAAAGATTTTGCAAGGTTTATTAAACTGGCTGGTTTATCTCAGATTATAGCTCCATATTACTTTTCAGCAATCCTTTGCATTTCCCTTAGGGTAGTAGAATTTGAGTCCACAAGGAAGAGATTTGAGAAAGCTGAGTGTTGAGATCAAATTGCATGATTAGACTTTCTTTTTAAGTCTGAAGTTGCACTCTAACTGGTACATTCTTAAGCAATGAGTGCTTATGCTAATTTAGAAATGCAGGTTGTAGCTGTGCTGTGATGTAGTGGAATGTAAGGTGACAGTTGTAGATACTCTGGTATGAGGTATGGGGCATATTAGTTATTCTGTTTGTCCCTTTAAGAGAGAGATTCTTCCAAGGGAAGATCATCCTTGAGAATCGTATCTTCCACAAGAAGTTGTTTAGGTGGGAGGAGCTGAGCTCTCTTGGATGCTTTTTTTGGTTTGGTTTTGGATGTTAGTACATGTGTATTAAACATCCCCTCAAACACTTTCAGGATAGGATTTTGCTGGCTGAAACTATGGATACAGTATCTATGTTATCCAAGTTGTAAACCTGATAGTCTTGATTCTTTACAGACTGAGTGAACAGGGTAGAGAAACTCTGCAAAATCCAGAAAATGTAAGCAATTAAATGAGACAAGAAAAAAATGCTACTCCAATTAGGTTTATCTGTTTTGGTTTTCTGTCATCTGGTCTAATTCTTACAGATATAAGTTGTCTGAACATTGGTTATAATGGAGGCCCTGGACACAATCCAGATGTGACTGGAAGCTGGTTTTTGTTTTGATCCTGTTGTGAAGTGACTTCATGCATTGCTAGGCAGTCAAGAGCTCAACACTGCCAAAAGGAGGAGGCAACATTTCTTGCCTGACTTTTGGCTATGGGATCCCACTAGATGCTTGTGTCAGGCTCAGTGCTCCTGAGAGCTGATTTAACTTGCTACTGGGACTGAAATCTACTGAGGGTTTGTGTGTGTGGTTTTCTGGAGGCATGCTGCTGTGTTTGTCTTCAGTTCTAGCAGTTTAATTCCACTCAAAGACACACCCTGGAGGACTAGAACTGGTACAGAAAGGCATTTGGGGATACATAGCAGCTGTGAGTGAAGAGTTGAAATAGCTCTTCCTCTTCACTGAATTAATCTGTGTTTTATGAAATTGTGTTTCTAAGGAAGACAGACCTGAGATAGTATTCCACAGCTTCGGAGCTGTGATATACTAAATTAATCTTCCTTTTTACTGCTTTTCCTATGTCCATAAAGATTAATATGTTATGATCACACAGTGGGAATTTTAGGAATCCACTGGAGGATTTATGCATTTATTCCAGGACAGGATACTATATAGGGAAGACATTGTAGAGTGACTGGCATATATATTCAGTTAATCTCAGAAGCTCTTCTGACCAGACTTGAATTAGCAGCATTCCCTGGATTAGAGCCTGCGTTGACAGTCCAAGATGATAACCTGTGCATGTGCTTTTTGTTATTGTGAGCTCCAAGATCGGCTGAAAAATTGAATAATCTTGACCTAATACAATTTTTCTGCTGACTTATTTCAATAAGTCTTGCTTTGTTAATTGCACAGATGCTTTTCTAGGTATGAGCTCAGAGGCCTTCAGTCAGTTTAGTGAAGGTGGCAGTGGATTAACACAAGTGAGGATGTTCTGGTGTAGTTCACTGTGCATGATGCAGCTGAGCTGCCTTGCTGCCTGACTTCTTGTGCTGAATCAGGATGTGCTACTCATGGGATAGTAGACAGTGGTTTGGTTTGGCAGAGCCTTGTTTCTGCTGTGTGGAACAGGACATGTGATGTGAAAAATTACAGACATTTTCTGCCTCACATTGCATCCCTGACTGTAGGAATAGTAAGTGACTGTGTAATTAGAGGCTTGGGCGTGTGCAGCAGAACATGACAAGGACTTGCACTGAGAATTAGAATAAATGAAAGTTAGAGTGTAACTTACCCTGCTTGCTACATTTTAAAGTAATATCTGATAATTTTAAAACATACCAGAGGTTTAATATGCTATTAACTAATTATAAAGCTAGTTTAAACTAGTGTTTATGTAGTCCTTTATTTATTGTTTATGCTACTGCTGAATTGCTGTACAGAGAATGAACTATGGACAAAGGGTCTTTAGGTAAAACCTGGTATACAGTAGCAGCTAAGCAGTTTGTGTGAGGCTTAATTCTGTTCCATTAAAACTGTTCCATTAACTTTGCCAAGAAAAAAGGAAAGAAACGTGTCCTTTAGGAAGCAGATCAAACAGTAATAGCAACTGCCTAGTGGTTTCACAATGATTAAAAAAAATCATGTTGTCCTTATGGGCAATTTCATCTGATTATGTTCTTTTGGCTGCTGATCCAACAGATCTCAGACTTGCTAGTTCTCCATTGTGCTGCAGAGAGCCAACAGCTAGCCAGGACTAGGTGCATGCTGTTTTTCAACACCAAAATGCAGAAATACTATACAATCTACGGTGCTAGATATCAATGGCAGTGGAAATAATTGTTGAAATAATAAAGCAGCTGATGTTTTAATGTAACTTTTTTTACTTACAGTGGTAAGAGACTTCCAGGAGTATATAGAACCAGGCGAGGATTTTCCAGCTTCTCCACAGAGAAGAAATACTTCATTACAGGAAGACAAAGATGACAGTGTGATTTTACCCCTGGGTGCAGATACACTAACATGTAACTTAGGCATTCCAGTAGTAGTAGTTTGTACAAAGGTTTGTTTCACATTTTAGGTTTTTTACATATTTTATTGAAATAACTCTGTCAATTGTGGATTGGGGTGGGAAGCACAAGGTTATTTCAAGTTATTCTGAATACCTCACTTGAGAACTCTTTAAAAGTGTTTCACGTTGAAGGTTGGTTATCTTCTAGAACCCATTATTTACTGTTATTTTGGAATTAGCTTTTCCTTTAGTTCTTCCAGTTTTCAAGGAATTGAGAAATACCTCAGACCTTTTTGCTCACAGAAATGAGCTAGACAATAAGCAATTAGAATTCCCCTTGATTTCCACAGTCCATATTCTGAAAATTGTGGGATTTTAAAAATACTTCTGATATTTTTCTGAAGATGAACTTCTTTGAGAATTGTAGTGAGTGAAGTGCTGCACTTCTAACTTTTCTCAGTTCTTAGGGTGTTTACATTTTGTTGATCTGTTTTGGTTTCTGTTAGGTAACCATATTAAAGAAAACAATGGTGTGGTTCTCTGGTGGCTATTTTTTATCTGGTTTTATTGTTTTTTCCCCCGTCTCCTCCGTTCTCATTGGCATTAAGCATACTGCATCTGCTGCCTCTGCTGGCCCCCAGGGAAAGCATAAACCTTTTGATGCATATGCTGTTCCTTCTCTGGAAGGCTAACCCTCTCATTTGAACTGCTTATTTTTTCCCCACCTGCTAGTTTCCTTCTATTCTTTTTTCCACCCCCACACCTTTTTTCTTTTTCTGCTTCCATATTCATTGCTTTTGCCTCCCTTTGCAAAGAGCTAGTTAGTAGCTGGATTAAAAACACTCTTTTAATGGCACAGTGTGTAAAAAGCATTGGATAAAAAATTGTGATATTTAGTGGTAAATTTTCAACAGTAATTTTTATTGGAGTGGGGAGGGAGAGTGAATGAAAAGTTCCAGTCACTTGAACTGCCAAGTTATGCTGACTCCAGTACATGTATATCTTTATATATTATTAAAACCAAAAAGGTGTGTAAGCAGCACTGCTATTTTTGCATATGACTGAAAGCAGTGTATTAATTCTGTGTTTATTTTGACAGTGTGATGCCATCAGTGTTCTGGAAAAAGAGCATGACTACAGAGATGAACACTTTGACTTCATTCAGTCACATATCAGACGGTTTTGCTTACAGTGTATCCTTTAACACATCATAATTACTCAATTCAATGTTTATATTAATTATGACAAGCTTAAAAGAGTATTTGTGTCTGTACCAAAGAAGGATGCAACTCTTTTACTGTAGCTTGCAGTCTGCTTCAGCTACATGGGCAACATTGAATTAAACTTTTCTGTTTTCTTGTACCTTTTTTAACTGCAAGCTGCAAGATTTTCTAGCACGTCCCCTTACCATGAATTTCCTTATTGCCTCCATTTCTGTATTTAGGAAATCAGTTCTCAGAACATCACATCTTCGCTGACAAACTCCCTAAAATAACAACAAAATAATTAATTTAAGTATGATCTCACTCCAGATGCACATAAGTCTATTATTAATTTTGTCCCAAATATGCAGTCTCCTCCATGTTCAGTAATTCCACAGGATGAGGTTAGGAGGGAAGGAAAGAAGTGTGAATTGCTGTAGGCAAAGTCCACTGACTTCCCTTGTATTGGTACAGAGACAATGCACAAAAACTGTTGCTGTGCTATTATTTTGTTTTTTCAGAAGAAGTGTATAAAATAATGCCTAGTGTTGTTTAGTCAGATAGACATGCTGAGATTTAGATTTTAGATGCCAGTAACATGCCTACATTGTGTCATCATTTGTGCTGTGGTAAAGGGAAGTTTAAATGCTATTGGAGGGACAGCAGGTGAAAAATGGAAAAATTGGTTCAAGAGCCAGAGACCTCTGTTGAAATGGCACTTCCTTCAAAGGAACTTCCAACACCTAATTTTTGAAAATGGAATTATGTAGTAACTCTTGTTTGCGGTGGAAGAATATAAAATAGTAGGGATTAGCCTCCATGATTGCCTATGCCATGTGCAACTTGAAATTCCATTCTGAATTTCACAGAACAGGAATCAGATCCCATTATATAACTTTCTTCTAGGATTTGAATTGCAGGCATGTAGAAATAAATTAGGAAATTTGGTATTTTTATAATCCCAAAGTAAAAACTACTCTTTTATTAATCCTGTGCATAAAATGTGTTAATTTGATACCGAACTGTGCTAGAATACTAAGCACTCTTTGGCTGTTTTAGTAACTGATATATAGTAAACTCATTTGCCTTCATTTTCTTTAAAAGCAGATCACTGTATAATGTAAGAGTTTGTTCCCCTAATTAAAAAAACCCAGATGGGAAAGTGGAAGATCTTTGGCATTTTTGAAGCTGCTAGTGTTAGTGCTGCAGTGATTGCAGGGTGGAATAATGAGAAGATATAAGGATATGGCATGAAAATTTTTGCTCACTATAAGCAGAAGACTGTTTTAAAGGCATTGTAGTGAAACCATTGGTACTGGGGGGCTTTGAAAGTGAGAAGAGCCTTTACTTTACTTGAAAATCAATAGCCGAGTTGGGCTAAGACAAATGCAGAAAAAATGAAAGATTGATTTAAATTACTTAATAGCTTATTTCAAAATGAGGTTTTGGAAGTTATTTGAACTGTTTTCCTTTGGTTTTGTATTCCCTTTCAAGATTCTACAAAGTAGCTGACCCTTTTTTGATAGTTTAAATGTTATTTTAGTTTCTCCTACTAGCCACTAAACTAAGTTTTCTTTAACCTGTTTATTCAGATGGGGCAGCACTTATTTACACTTCAGTAAAAGAAAACAAAAACATTGATTTAGTGTATAAATATATAGTCCAGAAGTTGTACGGATTTCCTTTCAATGTTCCAGCTGTTGTTGTGGAAAAAGATGCAGTATTTATGTAAGTTATCTGCACTATTATATTGTGTGTGACTACAAAACGAATCTGTGTATTACTGTAAAGCAGCATTTAGAGCCTTTTTATGGTTTATGCTTTTTAAAGTTCCATGTAACATTCCCATGAGTTGGAATTTGGTTGAGTGCAGGTGGATGAAGATTACAAACACTCACTGTTCCAAAGGGAAATGCTCAGCCTAAGATTTTCCTCTTCTCTGTTATGGTGACCTTGTCTCTAGCTGCTTGTGCTGGTCAATAACCAGCTTGCATAGAGAATGGGCACTGTGACAGCTTTCCTGGCTCTCAGTTGTGTGCAGTTCAGGAGTGCATGCAAGAATAGCCTGAAGTAGCAATAGAATTTTAAGCCAAATAATCCTTTCTCTAGTCCTGCAGGTTGGGATAATGACAAGAAGATAGGAATATTGCATGAGAACTTCCAGACACTAAAAGCAGATGACAATTTTGAAGATATCATAACAAAACCACCAGTCAGGAAGGTACATGAGATGTTTTCACGTTTAACTGCTTTGCTATTTATTTGCCTGTCAGTTTTTTCTCTTTTATTGAGGCTATGCTTCCAGCTTATCAAAAGTGTGAAGTACCATGGGGCGGGGGGGTGTTCTTATTTTGTTTTTAAAGTTGCTCTTTAATTGACAGAAAAGATCACTATGTGTTTTTGTTCTGTAGCTGCTCTTCAGCTTACACTTTTTTTTCTGCTACTGTTACATTGTTCAAGACTGCAAATATGCTTGTTTTGCTTTTAAGGCATATTTGGTATTGAAAAAACACAAAAATACTAAGTATGATTTACCTGTCTCTCAGGTTGAGTTGGTTTTTTTTTATTTTAAGAACATTTCTTTTTGTTCTGAGTTGTTTATGATTTCATAATGCTTTCTTTTGGAGTATTTAAAATAAGAAAGCTTGAGAGAGTGTAAAATCAAAAATAAACATATGCAAACAACTTTTACATATGTTCAGCTATTTTCATATTTTCCCTTGTACTATCTAACAAAAGGCCTTGACAAAATGACCTGTAAACGTATGTGAAGTTTTTGAACAAAATGCATGCAGCAGTGGACTCCCATGCACTCAAAGTTATTGAAGGCAGATATTTCCATGTCTTTTTTCTAACAAAGCTATGATTTTGTGACTGATCTTATTTTCAAGTGAGAATTATTTTAGTGGGGAAAACTAATACTATGTCCTTTCTGAAATCTTTAGGGAAAATATCAAGACATGTTAAATAGGTATACTGGCAAAATATAACTTGATAATATTTCATTTAGCACGTTTATGAACTTCAGGCCTGGATTATAAACTTTGTTACTGATATTTGCCATGCTTGCTTGGGCAAAATTTTTGATGAGCTTATTTGAAATGAGACTACTTGTGATTTAATGCATGGAACTAGGATCTGAGAGGTCTGTGTCCAGTTCCTACACCAGTGTGATGCAACACAGGTGAAGAGTTATGTGTGATATAGTTACCTATAAAGTAATACTGAAGTGAGGCCTCAATAAATTAACAGACACATAGGTGTGATGCAGAATGTGTGTATCCATGAATGTTTCTTACTGATCCCTAAATGCACTTTGTAGCCATTTACTTAATTTATTTTTTGCTGAACAACTAAATGAACTTTTAGTGGGTCTTTCTACAAATGTATATACAGATTTATGCCTGGCAATTCAACAGAGTTATGATAATTGTATTTCACTTCTTATTAACTTGGCCTAGATGGAATAATGAGGCAGCAGTCTTAAATACGAAAAATGTGATATGCAGCAATCATAGTATTTTATACAAGTACTTATTGAATGTTTTGGTTGTATTCACCAGCAGATAGAAAGAAAATACCTTTTTCATTTCCTTCTTTTAGTCAAATTTATGCTCATGTTTTTGTATTGCAGTTTGTTCATGAAAAAGAAATTGTAGCGGAGGATGACCAAGTGTTTCTTATGAAGCAGCAGGTAATTTCCAGACTATAAAACAAGCAACAAGAGTTTCATATAACAACATTCAAATACAAATTGGGGGATGTATTCTTAGTCACTGTAATTTCTAACACTTCATGTGTATGTTTGTTTTTTTGCAGTCACAGTTGGCGAAACAACCACCTACTGCTGCAGGAAGGCCAGTGGTTAGTAACAAAAAATTTAAATATCATCATATGAAAATCATTAATTTTTATATATTTAGAACGTTGCTTTTATCTGCACTGTCAAATACTGTTGGATCTAATTGTTTTAGACTACATAGTATTTAAAGACTCATATTGCTATAAATTTATGGCACTTTTCCCACAGTGAGCCATAACACCTTGTTTTGACAGCAAGGACTAAAAGTCCTGGCTTTCCTTTTTGTATGTTAGAATGCATTTATGGTCAGAGGCACTACTGAGTAACAGATGGATTTTCAGATTTCTCATGAGGATGAAATTAAAGGCTTCTCTTGTGCTTCAGTTGCACTAAAGTTAATAGTTTTAACAATGTTCTACAAGTGTGAAAAAACTTGTATGGAATCAGCAAAATCTAATCCTGTGTCATTTCAGTTGCATGAGATACTACATTTAAAATACAAAAGCATAGGAGCTGTAAGAAATAACAAAATGCTTCATTTAATCTATTCTTACACTTAGGGTTTGTTGGCTTGTTTTTTTTGGCTTTGTTTTTTTTTAATAGGATGCCTCACCAAGAGTTCCTGGGGGATCTCCTAGGACACCAAATAGATCTGTAACATCGAATGTTGCCAGTGTTACACCTATCCCCACTGGGTCGAAAAAGATCGATCCCAACATGAAAGGTACTTTTTCTTAAGAGGGCACAAATGCAGCTTGAGAAGTAAAATAATTGCTTTGCCTGCTTGCTTTAATGTGCTTATTTAGATTTATTAACACACTAAATAAGTATTTACTTAGAAAATCTGTGTTGCTTTTGTGTTGTGGTTTTTCTGTCATTTTTCCCCTTGTAGCTGGAGCTACATCTGAAGGAGTCCTGGCTAACTTCTTCAACAGTCTCCTGAGCAAGAAAACTGGTTCTCCTGGTGGCCCTGGTGGTGTTGGTGGCAGTCCAGGAGGAGGTGGCACTGGAGGTGCTGGCAGCAACTTACCACCATCAGCAAAAAAGTCAGGTATGATTAATGGCAAAAGATTGACTCAATCTAAATTGAGTGATGGAATGTTCCTGTTGGTATAATTTATCAGAAGTATGAACACTACTATATTTAACTGAATGTTTTATATATATATGCTTTTGTATTCTGTATGGCTTTTTGATTTTGTTTCCACAGCACTTTAGTATTGCCTTTTTGTGGCTTTCAGAGGAGCAAAGAAAAAATTTTCATGTAGTTGTTTAAGCATGAATCCTGTCTACATGAGTTCCTTGTTTTTTCCCTTTGTTTCCATCCCTATGAAATGGTTTATGCCATAAGCCTCTTCTAGTCTTATTTAAATAGATTAGGACTATATTTCAAATTGATTCTTTTTGACAATACTGTCAGTATTAAAATAGCTTTAAATTTTCTTCTGCTCTGATGTGATGAGCACTTTGAGTTTGAGTTTGGTGACAGTCTGTAGAAATACTGTAGTGTTTTCTTAAGTGTTTTCTTTTGATAGCTGCTTATATATGAGGCAATTAATAATTATTCTTAATCTAGAAATGCTTAACAGTGACTGTGCTAAAGCTAGATGCAGGACTATACAGGCATTCCTTGGTATTCCAATTTGATATGTTTCTGCATTACTTAAGAGCATGTGTGCATGGACACCTTCCCTCCCTGCTTCCCCAGAGGTTAGTAATGCTGCCCTTAGGGGAGAATGCTGGTGTTTTGTTGGTTCTTCACACTTCCCACAAACACTTTGTGTAGATGAATCCTGACTTTTTTTTCACCTGTGTACATTTCCCTTTTCTAAGTGCAAAACTCAGTTGTTTAAGCAAAGTTTGAGTGCTTCCTAATGTGGTGTAGGCAAAGTCAGCAGTGCCAGTTTGAACAACATATGGAGATTGTTCAAACAAATTCAGCTGACGCAATATGAGGCACAGAGAGCACCCACTGAAAAATCCTGTGGGGTGTGGCTGGCAGCAGGTTTGGATGATGCCAAGCAAACAGAGGCAGCACTCCAGAAAAGTATTCTGTCTAGAGCTATGGCAGGAACTTCAAGGACAGAATTTAATTAAGGAGCAAAACAGTTCAGAAATTTCCTACTATGCAACAAATGAAGGGTAGTTTAACGTCAGAAAGAACTATGTTTTCAAGGAATTACCATAAATACTAATAAATCTGGCTCAGATGTGGCCTCTTCACCTTCCTCAGCATTTGGTGTCTTGTATTTAATGATATGTGTGGCACTCACTCTTCAAATCTAAAACCTCTCTGTTAAGACAGTAGTTTGGGATTGGAGAATTCCTTTTTTACTCAGCAGCTTTGGGAAATTCCTCTACTTATTAATTGGAACATTAGCTGCTTTGATTCTAATACAGTATTATCTTTTGTTTAATAATTTGAAGAGCAGCAAAGTACATCTGGCCAAAATTACCTTTATGGATAGTTCCTATTAATTTGCATCTTCAGAAAGGATACTGGGACACTGCTACAACTGCACATGTGTCAGAACATTCTCTTACAGATGCTGTGCACCCTCATCAGAGCACTGGAGTCCAAATACTGCACTGCCTTTTCCCATATTGTCTCCTCCATTCTTGCTGTAGAACATAGTGGGATAGAAACCTAGACTGAGGAGTAGGAGTTAAAAGGGCAGGGGGAAATGGTGTGGTGTTTTGAGCTTGAATTAGGTTAGAGTGTGGCTGCACACATGTTTGTGCCATTCCAAGTTAGGAAGGAGATAAGTGGGTGAGGAAAGAGATTTGCCATCTGCAAGTCCGTGTGCACCCATGAGCAATGGTGTCAGATTTCTGCTGACCAAGTACACAAAGCTGACTTTGCTGGGCTTGGTGAAACCCCTGATTTTTACATTCAGCATTATTTCAAATACAAGTTGCACACAAAATTGTATAGAAGTAGTCATAACTGCTAATCTTAATAGTCTTCTGTGTTTTATACTTCAACTCTTCAGAAAATACTATTTCCTTTCAGTTTCTTTTGGATTTTGGTCTTATGCTTTAATTTTGCACCCAATGCATGCAGTAACAATTACTAGGATTTGTCTGATTTGAGAATTGAAGATACTCTAGGCTTTTCATAAGCATGGCTGAATGATACACATTTATTTTGTAGGTCAGAAGCCAGTTTTAACAGATGTTCAGGCAGAATTGGACAGAATTTCACGAAAACCTGAAATGGTCTCTCCTACATCATCTACATCTCCCACAGAAGGTGAAGCATCTTGAAGACACCAAATAAAACCAATTGTTCAGTTTTCTGGGATAATTCAAACTTGCCTCTGCCTCTTCCTTCAGTGACTGGAACTAAAGAACTGAAATATCTTTCAGAACACAAACCATTGATGTCTGTCTTTCTTTTATATGTGTTGCCCAACTTTACAAAAGGGAGCTGTACAGATGGAAAATGGTTATCACATTGTGTAGGAACACTGCTCACAATGCAAAAACAGTAAATTAATCTTTTTTTTTCTGGGTTTTGTTGAAAAGTCAGTGTAATTCTGTAAAATTGCAAGTATGTCCACTTAAGTGATAGGGGTTGCTTAGAGCAGGAAAACTGATACACACCACAGGCACTTAATTTATATTGATTTCCCAATCTGTTAGGCAAGTTTAATACTATCTTAAATAGATTAACCTCTACATGAGAGAGCTACTGCTAGTGTTTGAAAAAGAAAAATAATTACACAAATCTATTAAGAGCAACAAACTCCAGATATACTTAAACACTTCATTGGGAATATGGTTAAAAAATATCTGTTTTATCTCTATTCAACTTTACACTGCATTCAAAAACCCATGCAAAAATTTATTACAGGTATAAGACTAAATTAGTGGCCAGGATTTTTTTTTTTTGTTTTTTCCTCTGATCAAATGCAGACAATATGTATAAAGAAAAAAGCAGAGGTTAAATGTACAGAATATCAGTATCCAGATTTGTCTATATATATATGGCTCAGCCTTAATGTTCCCCACTATGTTTCCCACACTACTTATGGTTTAAAATTGGTCATCAAAACTGTAATCAGTTAATAAAGTATTCTCTGCATTCAAATTTATATAACTTTCATTGAAGCCATGGTGTTCTTGTTCATCTACAGTTACATCTAAGGATGTGGTGTAAAATGTCTTAAAACATGCTTTTGTATTTTTACTTCTCAGTGCATAGCATCACTGGCAGATATTTAAACTTCCTTAAAACATTGTTTCTGGAAGGAAGGGGATAAGTCTGCAGTGTTTATTCCTAGGAGTGAAACTAGCTTATCTGACTGGAGTGGCTTGTACTGCAGTGTTTGAAAAGCACACTTGTTATACTAAGGATCCTGCTGCTGACTGCAGTGTGTTGTCTAAGTAGTAGTTGACCAAGGTTAGGACTTGACTTAAGTTTTCAGTGCACAAATATTGAACATCTCTTTTTCCTCTGTGAAATTCGTGGTTACTTTCTACTTACAGTCTCAGACTAGAAAATGTAAAAGGTACATCCTGATCAAATGATTGCCAAGGTACTTTAATGATGTCAGGTTTTCTAGTTTTGTTGGTTTTTTTTAATCAATCTTAGATTAATTTCTCTGATTAGTTAGAAATCTCTCTATTTTGAACATAGTGGTGGTATTCTTCTTCCACAGTTCCTGCCTTCTATAGTGGTTCTAGAGAATTCATAGAATGGGTCAGGTTGAAAGAGACCACAGTGGAGCCACCTGGTCCAACCTTCCTGCTCAAGCAGAGCCATCCCTGCTTGAGCAGAGATGCACATGGCACAGGATTGTGTCCAGACAGTTCTTGAATCTCTCCAGTGAGAAAGATTCCACAATCTCTTAAGGGCAATCTGTTCCAGTGTGTAATCACCTGCACTGTAAAGTTCTTCCTCACATTCCACTGGAGCTTCCCGTGCATCAGTTTCTGGCTGTTGCCTCTTGTCCCATTGCTGGGCACCACCAAGCAGAGCCTGGCTCTGTTGGCATCTCCCCTTTATATCCTGGCAGACATTGATGAGCTCCCCTCTCAGTCATCCCTTCTTGAGCTGAACAGGCCCAGCTCCCTCAGCCTTCCATTTAAGAGATGCTCCCATCCCATAATAATATTTGTTCTTCTTCATGGGACCTGATCCAGGAGTTACATGTCTCTCTTGTCCTGAGGAGCCCAAAACTGGACATAGCATTCCAACTGTGGCCTTACTAGGCAGGATCACCTCCCCTGACCTCAGTTACCTCCATATTTTCAAAATACCTACATTTATTTAAGAACAACATATATTTTGTTGTGCACTTAACTCCCTTAAGTTAAGCACACATGTTAAAATAGAAGATTGAATTGTGGACTGAGAAGTTTCAGTGTATGTAAAGTATGACTTTAACTGCAGTCCTTAAAATTTTGTTTATGTCAACAATTCAGTAAAGGTGACACAGGGGGAAGTGCATTACCATCTCATGAACAGCTGTATTGAATAAATTCTCTGGAAGAATAAAACTAGGCTCCTGCTTATGGATGTATGGCATGCATCAGTATCAGAACAGTTGTGTCTAGGTTCTGTATGTAAACTTGAAACAATTTTGAATGTGCTTGAGAGAAAGGATCCTCTGATGATGAAAGCAGGACCCATTCTCACACAACTGCAGTGGTTTGTGTCATTAGGGTGAAACTGGATTTTAGGGCAACATTTCAAACTAATGGATATGATCCATATTTTTATAAGACAACTCCTGCAGTCTCCAAGTTAGTTCATTTGAGCATCAAAGCACAAAACCCTTTATGAAGCTGGAAAATCGACCACATAATGCATGAATAGCTATTACACCAGGTCCCCTTATTTGGGGAGGCTGGGACAGGGGAAACCTTACTAATGACTCATTATAATTTCACTTCTTAAAACAGATGTCACTTCTGTGTATTTGAAGCTTCTAAATATGTATTTCCCTAAGCCCCCATAGCTTTGGAGGGGTTTTTTTTTTGTTGTTTTGATTTTTAAATTATTGTTTTCAAATGCTTATTTACACAAAGACTGTCCCCTACCATGCCTTTTCATTTTAAAAGACTAAAGTAGCTGCTTTCCTCCTTCAAATTCTCTTAATGCTGCTGTCACTTCCTATCTGCAGCCTGCTCATGCTGTTTTGGGGGGGGAGAAATTTAACACAAAAGAAAAATAGCTGAGAATATTTCTGTGTAACCTGATGTCTTTGGCTTCTTGTTTCCCTCTGACAAAGGCTCCTGGACTGGTTGCTTTGTCCTCATGAGCTGCAGTTCCCTCAGCTACAGTTTTGGTGACACTAGACAATTAAGATGAGATTTACCACAACTATCATGCAAAGCCAGTCTCTGTGGCAGATGGCCCTTTCCATAAAAGGTAGTTCCAGTAAACCCTGCTCCTGTTTTTTCACCATCAAGTCAAGCACCAAACTAAATAAATTGGGTAAAACACTGAAGCTAATTAGGCAAGAATACTTCCTTGCTCTAGGCTGGGGATGGGTTAGGTTTGGGATTACTCCAATTTTTGAAAGAGTAACAACAGAAATCATATTAATTTTGCTCTCCATCACTCTTCTGTGCCTTTAGTGCTGTTGTGTGAAATTTCAGACTAGCACATAAGATGCAGAAAGCAAAGAGGTAATACAAGAAGTACAGGGTACAATTTTAATAATGATACTTTTAAAATACTTTTCAGTCTGATCACTGGAGAAATGCTACAATATAAATCAACTAAATTCCTTTAGACTTTCAGGGCTAGTTCAATATAGATAAGTTGCTGATTAGACTGAAATGAAACTGTTTCAGGGGAATTTTGTAAATCTTCTCTTCCTCCTTCTCTACCCTTCTTCCACATCAGTTCTTTTGAGTATACTGGTTCTAATAAAGCTGCTCTGCAAATTTTAAGCTTGAAATTTTTGAGTAAATGTTCACTTTATTTCAATGCAGGTCATATTTTTCAGCTGAAAATTACAATCTCTGAAATGTGCACATGGCTTTTAGGTTTTATGGACTAGCTACTATATAAACCTTAAATTTCTAGTGATACTTCTGAAATGCAAGAATTGCTGTCTGTTGGGCTGCAGTCTCTTTGTAGGTAGCAAACAGTTTGCAGCTGGACACCTGCAGCAGCACAACTGTTGCCTAATACCTCATGGCTTAATGCTTCTCTGTGCCATGCAGATGCATGCAAAAAACCACTGAGAAGAGTTGGCCTGAGCTTGCATTTGGGAAGTGTGGGGATTTCATCTCTAATGCCAAAAGGGATGCTTAGTAATAGCTGTTAAAAATGCTAATTCTTCATCTTCAGCTGTTTAAAAATCACACATTCAAGCCTGTTTAGTGTGGTGTCACTGTTTGTGAAGTTCAGTTGCAGTACTGAACAAAAAATAGAGCCTCAAGAGCTAAAGAAAGTTTAGCAGATGCAACACATTCAAGTCTTTTCTGAGCTCATTGTTGCAGTACTTGGAATATTCTATTTGCTAGCTAATCATCCTGCATTTACTTCATGTAATAGATGGGGATAGTCTTGAACAGAAAACGTTAAGATGCCCATGTGAGAACAAAAAAATGAAGGAGGGAGGTGTGCATCAGACAGGCTGTCTTCAGTGGAGCTCCCTGAATTGTGCAGTAACACAGACTTCTTCCTCTTCCTCATCACTCTGCCAATGAAACTAAGTCTGTCTCCTTCAGTGGTTTGGGTTTCCAAGATGCTTTCCCCTCTACTTCCTTTTTCCTTGCCTTCTGGCAAGAAAAGCAAGAAACCCCATAACTGCATTTATGAAAGTAGGAAAAGGAGAACATGAATTCATGAGGCCAGTGCTGCCAATTCTGAGTGTGATGGACTAAGGCCCGAGGGCTTTAGTGTCACATTGTCACACAGCACACAGCGTGTGCCAAAGAGCCACTGGGGCTCACTTGATGAAAACAGCAATGCAGCTGTGGCCTGAAGCCCCCTAATTCCAGTAGCTGGCATTTACTCAACTGCTTTAAGGAACTCCAGTTCACAGTTTGGAAATTCTTTCAGCACGTGGGCAAGAAGTGGACAGTGTCATACAGCTATACTGTGTACACTGCAATCTCCTCTAGTGGGGGGGCTTTCTCCATTGCTATTGCTTTTTGGTCACTATGGAAGGTGTCTTGGAGGAGACATAATGAGGGAGAAAACTAGGTCACTCATCACTAATCTGCTTCCACTGATGTCCCTCTCTGTGCTGGCTGACTGGAGATGTTACCACAGCTCAGCATCTAACTGTGGGGTTGCTTTTCTGCCATTTCAGCAGAAGCTATGGCAGGGTAAGAAAGACTTCTATTTCTGGAAAACTGTCAGGTGTAGCACATAACCAAAAGGAAACTAATAGCTGTATACCTGGAATGGGATTTCCACACTCAGCCAGTTACTGTTATTTGCATTAAACCCTATTGTTTCTTACAGTAACTGTTGTTTTAATTCCCTCTTTAAAGGAAAAATACTGTACTGGAAAGTTAGTGTCAAAAAGGGTGAAGAACACCTGCTGTATCTCTGTGAAGAGCAGCATAATGTAATGCTTTAAGTATTTTCAAGATATCAACTCTTATGTTGTTGTCCAGTTTTTATTCCTTCTGCCACGTGACCTTCCAGGTCCCTAGCTTTGCTGTCATTTTACTTTTCCTGAGCCTCTTATAAACAAATAAATAAATTGGCCTCAATAAGTTAGTCTTTAAATGGCAAGGCAACCTTTGTCATTCATGCATCATTGATCTGTATTTCCTGGAAAGGGCCTGAACAGGAAAATCAGCTTAAAGACAGTAGAAACTGGAAAGAGGTCACCATCTATTTTGTCCTTTCTAGTCTTGTTTTGTGTTTCTGTGACTCCTTGAAAAGCAGTCTATCCTCAAGACAGTTGTCTTCAGTACTAACATCTGTATTCATAATCCAGCAATGTTGCATAAAGGCATTCTAAAAGCTTGTGGGAGAAAAGCTACAAAATAACCTTAGATGCTACTGAGCACCTTAAAAGATCTGACAGCTGCTTCTATCTGAGTTAAGTCTGTCCCTGTCGGACCACAGTATAGCCAAGACACATGCTTTGTGGCTTTGGAATTATTCAGCCAGTAGTGAAATACTATCAAGGAAGAAAAGAAAACGAGAAGGAAATGTCCTTCAGAAGAGAGATGCCAGCCTCTAGAATCTAATCTAATTTTTAATGTAGTAACGTGAAAAAAGGTAGTGAAGGCACTGGGGACTTAGAAACATTAACAGCAAATGTTCCTTACTACACCTACTTGCTCAGTCCTGTAGTCTGGGATGCTGCCAACAGAGACATGTAAAACTCATCCCAATCCCAGGCTGAAGCTAGGACCCACCCATGGTGATACCTCATTTGTTTTAGTGGAAACGCCCACACCTTGGGGAATCACAGGACTTGCCCTACTCTTTTGCCTCTCAAGCCAACTCCTACAGCCAAACATTGTTTATGGCAGAGACAGGTCTGAAGGATCCTGCCTAGGGACACTGTGTATTCCTCTGGACTGTGGTTTCTTACCAGGAGGAGTCGGGCACACAGCCTGCTGGTACACAGCCAGCAGGGACCGTGGCCCAGCTGCTTTGGTCCAGCCCATCCTTCTGCAGCTGCCCAGTTAAGAGGGTGTCCTGGCAGAGCTAAAAGTAGCCCCAGCCTCATGGGGCTCTGTAGCACACACGCTCCCACAGCACTGTGTAGTTCCCAAAGAGAAGCAGTGTCTGAACAGCCTGATCTGTTCCCTAAGCAGGGAATCTGTTCCTATACAGCTAAAGTTCTCTTTTTCGACCTGTAGCAATGAATTCTAATCCTCCGAACTTTCCTTGAATTTAAACAAGTACAACTGTACTTGGCTGTGAAGGACCATAACAGCTCTGTGGGTAATACATCAATAATATAGAAGGAATAATAACACACCTTTGCTTACATATAAAAGGTCAATGTACTCTTACTAGGCAGCAAAGACTATAGTTTCTTTTAAAAGCTGATCTGGCAAAGGTGTGGGGGTATATTAGAAGAGGCTTGGGGATATGAGTGTTTTCTGTCATTGACAATAAGGAATGTCTTCAAAGACAATGATTCTTCTGTGCTCAGCAGTGGTGAGGCCATACCCTGAGCGCTGTGTCCAGTTCTGGGCTCTCAGTTCAGGAAGGACATTGAGGGGCTGGAGCGAGTCCAGGGAAGGGCAGCAGAGCTGGTGAAGGGTCTGGAGCATGAATCCTGTGAGGAGGGGCTGAGGGAGCTGGGGGTGTTTAGCCTGGAGAAAAGGAGGTTCAGGGGTGACCTTACTGACCTCTAGAACTGCCTGAGGGGAATTTGTAGCCAGGTCGGGGTCGGGATCTTCTCTCAGACAACTCATGACAGGATAAGAGGACATAGCCTTAAGCAGTACCCACGGGAGATTTAGGTTGGACATTAGGAGGAATTTCTTCACAGAAAGGGTGATTAGACACTGGAATGGGCTGCCCAGGGAGGTGGTGGAGTCACCCTTCCCGAGGTGTTTAAGGCAGGACTGGACGTGGCACTCAGTGCCACAGTCTGGTTGACACGGTGATGTTCGGTCACAGGCTGGACTCGATGATCTCAGAGAAAACCCCCTGAAAAACCTCCAGCATAATTGATTACGCGAATATAAGCAGGGAAAGCTTTGGCTTAAACCCCCCTTCAGATACGGCGATCTCATGTGACAAGTGAATAATCCTGTACACCTTACTCACCAAGCCGCGCTGAGGGAACGGAGCGCAGAGCGGGCCTGAGGCGGCCCCGCGGCCCCTCACGGGGCGCGCCCGCCCGCGGCCGCCAGGGGGCGCGCCCTTGTCCCAACCGCCGCCGTAACCGCCGCCCGCCGGGGACTGCCGGGCCCGCCGGGCCTCCCGCCCGTCCCAAGGACGCCCCACCCCGCCCCGCCCCCGCTATCGCGCTTTTCCTTTCAGTGTTTCCGGGCGGAGCGCCGCCGGCCCGGCCCAGATATGGAGGATGACACCGTCTACAATAAGACCACTGAACCGCAGGCGAAGGCTCCCCGCCGCTGCCCCCGCATCGGCTTCACCCTGCGGCACCTGAGGGGATGGCGGCTGCCGGTCAAGGTGGTCCAGACGGTGAGTGCCCTCCCCCTCGCCGTGCCGGGCCTGGGGCGGAGGGAGCATCCCTGGCAGGTGTCGGGGAGAGACCGAGAAATCCCGGGGCTGAGCGAGCGTGCCCCGCTCTGGGGTAGAAACGAGCGTGTTGTGATGACCGTCGGCTTTAAGACGGTTCCCCGCTGCTTAAAGATTAAACTCCTCGGTGATCAGCGCTGCCTCGGGGGAATGGATTCTGGTGTCCTGACTAGGGACGTGGCATGAGGTCACTAAAGTTGTGCAGACCTGTAACTCAGGTGGAAAGCTGGCATAAAGCTGCCTTATAACGCGGGTTCAAAGTGGTTTATTGTGGGGAAGTGGTGGGAGCGCTCCTGCTTCGCGTCCGAGCCGCAGCAGTGGGTGCGGACATGGGATGAATGGGAAAGGCAGTGCTGGGTCATGAGCTCAGACCTTCCTCTCTTGCTGCTCCTGCAGCCCGTTGTAAGCCTGACAGTCTGTGCTGTCCACGCTAAAATTGAGGAGCCTGTTTATCCCATGGTTTGTGGTAGAGAATTGCTCATGGTGGCCCATTGCATGAGGCATCACTTCATGTCAGGCAGCTCTGGCCCCACCAGGAAATAAAAGACTTGTTTTCTGCTGGTTTTTTACTGTATGTTTTTACTCCTGAATCAAGCAGTTGGGCTCCTGGTGCAAGGTCCTGTTTGTTGTTTGGTGGTGGGCTCTTCCAAAAGGTACCAGTGTGGCTGCTGATAAGGATGTGAGGAGCATCACTTATGCACTGGCAGGGAATGAGTGAAACCCACGGTGGTAAAGGGCAGCTGACTGCTAATGTGTGTCAGTGTGCACTTTGCAGCCAACACAGTGGCTTTTTAGTCAGATGTGTCATGCTTATGGGAATTGTAGGTGATTTCCAGCCCTTTCTCGTTACTTCACCGTTGCAGAAAAGAGGATATTTGAGTTTCAAGCTTCATCTCACACACAGTCAAAACCCTCAGCCAGAAATGTAATGTTCTTTACTGCTCGTAAAATGGTAACACTGCCAAGTTTTCTAAGAGTGTTTTAAAAATCACACCCGAGAATGCTCTAAATAAATATAATGGAACATAAACTTAATTAATCTACTGGAGATTATTAAAGCAAGATCTGCTGGGTTCTGCTCCATGACAAACAGAATGTTTATATAAGTAGGTTCATTGACTAAAATAAGTGATTATGTAAGCAAATTCATTGATGTACCAAAGTCTGTTTAATTATTTAAAATGCTTTCTAAGTAGAAAAAAAGAAAAATAATCATTATCCTAAACAGGATGAATCGGTGCTTGACATGTTCTTAAATAAGTAGCAGTTTATGGCCTGCACCCATTTGTCAGTGAGAAGAAAAAGAAAATGGAGTTATAGTTGTTCACCCTCCTAATTTCCAACATTTTCCCCTCCTTTTTTGTGTCCTTTATCAAAATGCACAGATCTTGAGGTCTCAGTCAAAACACTTTAAACAAGCCCCAGAAAGTCCTGAAGGTATAAGCCTCAGTCTCTGCAGTAAGAAGGTTCCTGTTCTGGGAAAGTGTTGATTTTTGGAAATGCCAGTGATGGTCACTCACATCTATTGGCTGTGTGTTACAATAGTGGCTGTTGCTGGGATTGTGCCCTGATAATTGCTTGTGTGGACTGCTAAAAAAGATGTTGCAATCAGAAAGCAAGCTCTGTTCATTCTAGGTGATCAAGGGTTTTTTTATAAATTACTCTGAAATCACTTACAGAAAATTGGCTTCTAGACCTAAGAAATACTTTTCTTCAGGTGAATAATGTCACACACTGTAACCGTAGCCAGTTCTTTTGAGTAAATGAAACAAGGAAAATGTAACTGCCAGAAGTCACAAATGTGAGTGCCAAAAGCATGCTGGGAGGCATGTTATTGCACAGGTTTCTAGGATGTTCTCTTATCTAGGTTTTTTTCTGTTGGTTTTTTTGGTTTTTTGTTGTTTTTTATTTTTTAATGGGTGTAATGTTTTTGTTTGTCCATGACTGGTTCAAATTCTGCACAAAGGTAAATGGCACAGTGTGTATTGTGCCAAGACTGAGGTAGAAACTAATTCTTACCTAAAGCAGGACAAGTTGTCATCAAGTATTGTATATCTTTAGTCAACATGCCCTAGCTGGAAAGGAAAATTGTAATTCTGGCTTAAAAATCAGCTCCTTTTAGAGCTGTTCATGTCCTGTAGTAGCCCAAATTGTGCAGACTTAATAGAGAATTATTATGTGCACCCATCTGAACTAGAAGATTTTGTACTGGGAATCCCTCTGCTGAACATCTTCACAGACTTGTTGGCAAGTTCATTTTTTATTTTTGTAGCAATTCACTTGTTAAATCTTTACAAAACTGACATTTGTTTAGGAACTTCCAACAGTAATGTCAGTATCAGTGAATAATTTCTTGCTGATAAGAGACAGATGAAGATGTTTAATTATTGCTGTACATACAGACAGGACTAATAACAAAATACAAAAAAAATCCAAATCAACTGCTTCTCCAGCAATGCTTTTGGTGTTTATAGCTGTTATTTTTTTGGTGGTAGGACAAGAGATGAATCACATTTTTCCTGATAGTGATATCAAAGAGCAATTTAAGAAACCCAAGCAGAACTCTCTGGCATTTTATAAATATGCTGCTGATACATTAACTTAATCAAAGTACTTACTCAAAGTTCTTCAAGCCAACGTTTTAATTAATTGATGTACTCTATTTTATTACTCAACTTATTAATAAAAAAATTGAATATTGATTTGGACAAGTCCCATACAGGATTCTACTTGCTAAATCTCAGTTATTTGGCACTGAACCTTTTGTAACTGCTCTTTGAGTGGGATTTTTTTCAACTTGTCTGTACACTCAGTGAAGAAGATTTTTTCAGTTATTTAGATCATATTATGATTATCTGGACATATCCTTTCTTTTAAGGACAGGTTTATTTCCTTTCTGTTGTGTTTCAGCCCAAGTGAAAGTGATGGCATTCAGTTTCCAGTGCTTATAAAAAGAGATGAGTTTTCATGTACAGTGTTATCTCACAGCCTGTGAAAAATGTGAAATTGAAAGTCATTGGATGCAGCTGTAAGCACATGTTTAGAAATGAAAAAAAAACCAAAATATCCACAAAAACTCGAACCATAAAAACTGGAAAGTCAGAGTTTAAAACATTCCTGGACTGCCATTGTAGTTTATTGGTTTAGGTGCAATGGCTACTGAGAAGTTTGTTGCCAGCCACTATGGGAGAGAAAGGAAGCATGTGGAGGTCTGATAGTAATGCTGAAGTTTCCCAGCTCCCATTCTTCCTCTTTCCGAGCTCCTGTTTACTTTATATTGTTGCATTTCCAAAACATGGTTCTCTGAAGTGCTCTTCTGAGACCTGGCTTAGTAAGGGGAATTTATGCTTCCTGCTGCTAAATTGTAGTTCTTGTTTTTACTGTGAGAAAACTGAAATTGAAGACTAGTGGTTATTTTCCAAGAACAATTCTGAATCTTAAATTGAGATTTTTTTTTTTTAACAAAGAGCTGTTAACCTCTTTATTGTCCACATACTCTTATTAAAAATATGATTGTCATTCTCATATCAGTCTCAGTTTTATGACTCAGTCTGATTCTTGCTCATGATTTTGTTTTGACTTGGTGAATTTCTTACTATGAAGATCTGTAATGCTATACCAGGTTTATGGGATGAAGGAAACTATCATGAAGTGGCCAAAATAAGCCAATAGTTAAATTAAGCAATATTCTTTCTTGTACAATAAAATAGTAGAAAATCCAGCAGCAGGGATATGGTGATTGTACAGGAACTAAATCATGTTCTTTTCTCAAAACACACTGTGGCAGGAAGGTGAAGATAAACCTCTGCATAGATTAAACATTGTCCAGCATAGCTGGAACATAGTCTAAGGTTTCGGTTCCTACAAGAACAGTTGAGCTTCCGTCGTTACTGGGTCACAAGCATGTGAGTGTTGGGTGCATGGACTTCCTCTGAAGTTTTATCAAGTGAGTAACATCAGCTGTGAACTTCTAGGGGGATAGCTGAATGTGTCAGTGCTGTGCAGCTTCCTCCACTGTCCTGAACCCAAATATATTCAGAACTGAGTGCAGCTGTATGTATTAAGCAGTAGCATTTTTGCAGGATGTATATTCTCCACACTGCCTTGGCTGCTTCCAACTGGAAGTTGCACAAAACCACTAAACAAGGATCTTGTCTAATCAAGAAGCCTCTGTTTGCCTGTGTACTCAGCTCACCTGAGTGCACTTTATCAACCACCTTTAACAGCCTACTGTAAAACATATGGTTGTATAATTATTTATGTCTGTAAGAAAATAGTGCAGAACTTCACCAAACTCTTTGTAGATGGAGAATTTTTGTCACAGCTAGCTTTATTAATCTTCAGATCAGAGATGTCTGTCTGTTGAAGATGTTAGATCCAACTTGATCCAACTCAAGCATGTTATTTGTTTGCAGCTTTTCTCTTTTGTAGCGCTTGTTTGTGAAGAAATCGTGGACGATTGCAGCTCTTGTAGTGGACTTTACATATTTGAATTCATAAGCTGCAGTGCCTTTCTTTTGAGCCTCCTGATTCTGTCTGTGTATTGCACTGATTTATATAAATCACTGGGGGAAGATAAAGTGCAGAAACTGGTAAGAAAACATTTTTTTTTAAACAAACCGTTTCTTCTAAGTGCATAAAGTCTGTGGAGTAAAAAGCCTAATGCAAAATGAATCTACTTTTCTTGTCCATATAAAAGGTAGATTAAAATATCTTACAGTTTAAAAATGAGCCAACTTTGAGAGTTTATATTGACATCTTTTTCAAAGTTGGCTACCTGCAGGATCTTAGGACTTGTGTGGAAAAGTCTTTCTGCATTAATGCCATGAATACAACAGCATAGCCATCACATACGTGTACATATATGGAACACAGTTTACTGCCAGCATGATGCTTGCAATTCATCAGTTTGCTCTATCTATTTTCCTACTGGGTGTATCTCCTTTTTGGCAATAGTCATAACTAATTACAGTTTATGGCTTCATACTTCAGAAGATCCAGCAGTGCGAGAAAGTTTCTCTGTTAAGTTAGTAGGAACATTATTCCATCTCACAAATGTCCCTTCCTATTTGCCTTCAGAGCAAACAGTAGGGCCTTTATGTGAGGGCACAGATAAGGGAGTGTAGTAAAATGTTTGAATGAGCACATCTATGTACAGTGTTCTAATTTCCCAAATATTTTACACAGGGACTAAAGCTACCATGATTGTCCTGAGCTTGAATTTGATGGTGAAAAAAGATTAGATGAAATTAATTACTTAAAAAATACAAACCCAGGGCAGACTCTTTAAATAGCTGATGATGGTGTTTAAATAGCTGATAATGTTGAGTGTCATTTGGAATGTAGTTGTAAAATGTATTTTCTGAAACTTCATCAAAGCATCAAAACATAAATTCACAGGCAAGTTAACTCAGCTGTTGTTATGATGTTTGTTCTTTTTAGGTAACCTATGTTCAGTTAAATTACATGTGTTTTTTTATATATATTTGCAGAATTTTTGGACTGTGCCAGTCATAGGTGTCTTGTTTCTGCTAGCGTCAATAGTATTTTCTGCAACGTGCTCCGGCTCTCCTGTTGAAATTGCTGCATGTGTAAGTCTTAGAATGGCAAGATTTACTTTGTATTTATCCAATATGTTAATTTCTCTGCCCTCTAAACTTCACTCAGTTTGCAGAGAAGAAACTGGGCAGAGAATAGAATTTAATGCATTGTGATGTTTCAGGAGGAATTAGCTATTTCAGACCTTCCAGAATCTTGGCATAGGAAATCCAAAGAGCTGGCATTTCTTAGGACTGCTGTAAAACTCTGTGTGCACTTACAGCTCCCCACCTTTTGTCTGCTGCCTCAGATTTGTATTTTTTCCTGTCATCTGTTGCTGTTCAGCACTGTCATCTCTTGAAGCTTGCCGAGTTCTTTGATACCCTGCTTCTGAAATTTTTGTTTTTCCTCAATTGTCTTTTCATAATATCACCCCTTCACAAAGTCATCAAGAAATCCTCTCTTTTGCTTTTACAGAGCACACATAGACAGCACTGGCTTGCACAGTTGCAATAAGAGAAGCAGCTTCCTCAGTGACAGAAATAGTAGAGGAACACTGAGGAGGTTCAGGGCAAAGCACTGAAGGGGCTTTTGGGATGCTCTAGATGTCATAATTCCCTAGTCATTTGAATACTTCCTTTGAGTAACCTTGAACAAATGACTTTAAAAGATCAAATTATTATGTGGGAAAAAATTATTTGGAAAAGAAAGCAAGATAATTCTGTTCCATGGGCTATTAGAGATACACACTTTTGTATAGTCATCTTATGTGATGTAGATATATTTAAACTTAATAGTTTGAACATAAATCAAGTTTCACTTTTGCTTTTTTTCTGGTGTAGGAAAAGTAAAAAGTACAGTGATCTAGTACTTCTTAATGTCAAATTACTTAGACATTGTAAAAACTGTTTCTGTTTAAAATTTAGGTAGGGTTAGAATAGTACATATGTTTCTTTCCTTGTTTGAAAAAAGCTGCCTTCTCTTTACCACTTCTCATCTTGCCATGACTAGTAACAAAATGTTATTCACAAAATGTCATTTCATTCTCCCTTGCTCACCCAGGCTCTGCAGATCTTCCTTCACCTTCCACATGTAATTCTTCTTCATTTACTCTCATTAATCAGCAGCCCTCTCTTGGATAAATAGTCTGCTATATGCTATGCTACTTTAATAGCTGCTTTCAGCAATGAAACTAATATACTTTTACTATTAAAGGTTGATTAGAACACAGTATAAGGTTCACACTTGATTAAAAGAATGAAGACTGTAAAAACTTCAGCAATGAATGTGCTAGAATTATGATTTCTGATCCGTGTCTAATTTAAATTGAGCTATCAATTTAAGGAGGACTGTAATATTAATATATAACCATTATTAATGTATCTAAAATAGTATAGCAAATCTTTCCAAACAATGTTAGCTAGTATCCAATAGTTGGATACTATTACTGTTTATGCATTTTAAAATCACATATTTCTGTCACTTTCACAGGTATTCGGATTTTTCTCAAGTTTAGTATTTGCAGCTGAGTTTGGTATAGAGCTCTTTCTAAGGCAAAAACAAAAACGCACTGATGAGCCCTCTGGACATCCTGCTAAAACCCGACGTGCCAAAGAAAATCGGCCATTGAATAAAAAACCCTAACTTCCTTGTTTCTTTTCCTATGTTTCTTTTTTAATTTTTTTTTTTTTTTTTTTTTTTTAATGGGAGCAATCTAAAATGATCTTTCAGTGCACTGTAGGCAACAACTTCTGTTTCTTTGTTCTAATCGATTTTGTATGCATTGCTTATCACAAATTTGTATGGATTCTTGGGTCAGGTAATGGCATCTTGAGCATCATGTTCTAAGGAAATTGGTCCTGCCACCTGTTGGGATGACAGGCACTTGGGTCTAAATAGAATCATTCAGGACAGCAGTGTGCTCATTTGATTTTGACAGAGATGACTAATAAAGGTTAATATCTGAGGCATAAATTCCTAGCTATAACCTAAAGATATTTCCTGGTTAAATGGACCAGATGCTTCTGTTGTGAGTTATAAATTAGCACAGCAGAATTTATTTTTGTACTTCTTGGTCAAACTGGAATCATACAAGAATGTTTATCCTTAAGTAAGAGGTTTTGGGTTGTTTTTACTACTCCTATGTCTCAGTTCTGTCTCTAGAGATCAGTTTAATGGGATAGTGACTGTAGGGGGGGGGCTTATGGGGAAGGTATTGTAAATGATATATTAAGGAGACAGTTTTGCATCCCATGATTGTCAAAGTTTGGACTTGTATGCCAGAATCTTCTTTCAGATGGTTTCGAAAGCTGTAACACTTGCAGGAAGAAAAGCAAGCAGTGAGAGGAGTGAGATAAAGAATAAATATTTACATGAAGCAACTCCAGAAGTAGCAATCTCAACAGGAAAAAAACTTACAGCATATTGGTTCTACCCTGGTAAATATTATTTGCAAGGTTAATACTATATGTAGCTTCTTTATGTATAGATAATGCTAAGTTTTGCCAGAATGGTTTTGAACCTCACTATTTTCTGTGTTTATAAATATGGCAGTAGCTTGAGACTCCTTGCTGCTGACTAGCTCAGTTGGTAAACAGGTAAATTGATTCGTTTTGCAAGCGACAGTCTGTGGGACGGCAAGGAGCACTACTGATGGCATACATATCAAACAAGTGACAGATGTGTCAGACCAGATGCTGATGGCTGTAGAAGAAATGAAGTGCTGAAAAAAGCATTTTTCTGATGTCTGATGTAAAAGCAAGACTGCTATGCCTCTGTTAAGAGGAAAGCCTTCAAAAGCAGAGCAAATTACTGTAAGCCAGGAGATGTTCCAAAATACCAAAGCAAATGAGAATAAGCTGATTATGCAAAAACAATTCTTGTTTGAGTGCTTGAGACATTTGCTGTGTCTCCCAGGTGGTAACTGCATTTCACCGATATCCCGATTTAGCCTGTTCCCAGTCCTGTAAAATGTTGTGGCAGCACTGACAAGCTCTCCAGAAACTGGCTGAGCTGTATTTGGGAAAGGAAGAGGAAGCTGTTTTAAAAGGACTATAATAGCAAGTCAAAGTTGGGGTTTTTTTTCCATTGCTGCCCCTTTTCTGATGCGTGTGTCATGTTTTCTCTCTCTATGGCCTGAGACTTAAGCTTAACACTGCACTTTGCTTGGAGGATGTAAAATTTTGCCACATGGTATGAAGCACCAAGTTAAAGCCATAGCTTGGTTTTAGAGCTATGCATAGAAGAGATACTTTCCTTCATAGAATTTTCAGTGTTGTAAGGAAGAAATGCTCTTTGGACTGGCTTTTTTTTTTTTTTCTTGTCTTGTATTTATTAGTGTCTGTTTGCACTAAAACCTGATCTCAGTCAGTGCTTGTTGTAGCTGTGTCTGATAACTGGGTAGATTAGAGATGTTTGGTTTAAAAGTGGTGTTACTGGTGATACAAAATATCCAAAATCAGAAGTATCTCCTCCATGATCTGCAATGTCTTACTCTGGGGACTGTGCCTATATAAGTAACAATCCAACAGTCTTGTTTTGGTTTCTTTTTATTGCCCAGAGTCCTACTGAACTTTTTTCCACATTAAAATGTCTATAGTCTTTAAATCTTTATCTGTAATTGGTATCTGTAAATATAGTGTAAGAGCAACACTGTGCTGCTAAGTATTTATTAAGCAATGCAGCACTGTGAATGGACTTCTATCTTGAGGTAATTTTTCCTGTTATTTTTCTTAGCCTGAAGATAAGTTAATTGAGGTCTGGGTTTTGGTTGTGTTTTCTACAGGATTTTCCCCACCTAAGTGATGTCTGTTTCTGGAGATACAGAAAGGGATCTGTGAAGTCACTCCCAGCCTTGGCAGTTTACCTGGCAATAGTCTGTCACATAGTAGTTAAATACTAGGAGCAAATCACATAATGGTTATAGGTTTAAGGCAGTTGCCTAAAAAATTGCTTCCAAACCAATTCCTGGTTAACATGCATGATAGTGCTGTTAATCCTTGCACCTCATAAGGTGTTTTTGCTCCATTTTAAAATAGTTGAGAAGCAGATTTGCATGTGTTGTGCTGTTCTCTGCTTCTGTGAGGTTATTTTTTTTAACTGCTTTATCAGCTTCCTGTATCCTAGCTTTCCTTATCACTCCTAGCTCCTCTGCCCTCCCAGTCTAGGTGAGGGAGAGGCTTCCTTGCTGCAGTGACTGAGCAGTCTTTACATGCCCCTTTGATGCCTCTGGTGTCAGGTGCTGGCTTTAAATGTCTGTCTCTTAATTAGACTGATCCTAGAGAATGCTGTTGGAGCTGGATTAAATGTCTAGTTCTGCAGGAGCTCTGTGTGTGGCTGGATGCCTCTTATCCCTCGTGCTCTGTCAGCAAAGCCCTTTGCTTGTCTCCCAGCCTGCTTCTGATTAAATCAGCCTTATTTAAACCACCTATTTAAATTGCTTCCATTAAGGTGGTTGATTTTGGCTTAGGTGGATTAGGGATTCTTCAGGATAGTGATGGGAGCTCTGGCAGAAGTGCTGTTAGATACAGCTGCCTCAAATTTCTTCTGTTGGCAAAGTGAACATCTCTGTACATCATAACTGGTAGTAAAGCCTGTTGGAAAGAAGCAGCTGGACTAGTACATCTGTCTGGAGATTGTCTTCTCCATTTTTCACCATAGTGCTTGGCAGTGGTGTTGGAGCCTGCTCAGACACTCAGCTTTGGTGTTTTCCAGCTGAACCTGTCAAGCTTAAGGCTCTGCAGCCACTTTCAAGGCTTTTTTGCAGTGCCTTGAGAATCGATGGAGAGGATTTTTCAGGATACGTGAGGATTTGTCCAGTGGGCTGTGAGCTTCTGCTCTGAAGTTCTGTACTGGGCATTGTGTAGATTGTGGATGTTCATGTTTGGTGTTCAGCCCACATTAAAATCCCTTTGGTTCTGAGTATGGGAAGGAATTGTGCCTTGCTGCCTGTACCCTGTGCTTCAGAAGAGCAGGGAAGGTTCTGTTACAGGTGAGTTCTACCTTTGCACCTCCCAGCCTGAAAGAACAGTCAGCAATCTCACACAATTCTCAGAGCTCAGCACAAGATGTTTTTGCATAATGGCTGTCACGGTGCTCCTCGTTCAAATTTGTGCAATAAAATAACAAACTTTGTACACAGAGGGGAAATTCTTAGCTAAATTTATGAAAGGTTCTGTAAAACTGTAGCCAATCAAGATGCTGATAGTGCCTTTAAGATGAAAATTCATATCTTTTTTAGTCTGTTGCTGTAAGCATAAGCAGCTCTCTGGATATTAAATTTTATACTAGACACTTTTAATACCATTAAGAATTTAAGTGATTTTAAATTATTATTAAAGCAGTATGATAGTACATTCATTTTTATATATACAAAGTAAGAATTTTATAGTTTTGTATTCAGTGTTGCCTTGAATTTCCATCTAAATAATTTTTAAATACTTAAATATTTTTTATCATTCTAAACCTGTGATTTTTTTTGTGTTATGTTTTCTTGATCTAAGGAACTTTATAAAATATTTTGTAATAATTTTTTAAAATAAAGGTTTAGTAAATAAATGTTTCTTGTTTTTGTTATGATTTGGTGCTGCTATGTAATTCTCCCAAAACCAGCCATAGGAAATAACATCATTCATTGTTCCTGGTTTGGAGGAAAGAGCTTGCATTGTGTTTGCCTGTTCTTGGGGAAGAAGGTCCAGCTGGCTGGATATTCTCACTGAAACTTTCCAGGAAAAAAGATGTGATAAGGTATTGCTCCTGACCACAGAGTCCAGCCAAAGTAGTTTGCAGTAGCCTTTACATGTGGTAAATTACTATGAGGAGCATAATCCAGGTGTTACTTCCTATTGTCTGGATTACATGGAACTGAAAAAAATAAAGGGGCAGACTTGCTAAAGGGAGGAGCACAACCTAGCAAAAGGTGTTGAGAACAAATAATTTATTCTGGTGTAGAAAAATGCAGGTGACTGATTTCCTCAGTTGTGGGAGAGCCACTTGAACTTTAAAAAATTGTTTGGCTGATTGTCAGTGGTAGGGCGTGAGGAAAATGACTCAAACCTGCATGTTTTGCTTTTTGGCAGGGAAGCACTTTTTTTGTTTCATAATCCTACAGATTACTTGTTACCTGTTGGTCATCTTGTACACAGGAGGAGAATGACACTTCCTTCATTGTTGGCATAGAAACTGGAATGACACAGTATGCTTTTCTTTATTTTGTAACACGAAAAGATGAAATTTTAAAGATGAAATTGTGTATTTGATGAAGTTGCCAGAGATGAGTGTAATCATAAGGAATCAGAAGGGAAAAAGGTTGCAAATGATTTTAATTACCTAGATGCAAGAAAACAATCAAGGCAAAATGTTGTATTAGAAAGGTAGGTCAGTGGTGGATTTTACACCATGAGAAAATAACTCAGAAATACTAGATTTACTAATTTGAAGCATCACCACACAGTTTAAGTTGTGTTATTGCTTCACTGTAAATGACCAGAATGTAGTTCAGCAGGGCAGAATATGGGCTGGTAGCATGCAGCTTTCCTTTGTGAGTGCACAGGCAACACCTGGTCACTCTGTCTGTCCATCCCTCCGTCAAGGCCCAGATGTGTTTCCTTGCTTTGGGGTGGCTTTTCTCCTTAGAGTGAGGAGCAGGACCAGCCACCTGCTCTCTTGCACAGCTGCTGCCATGCAGGAGCCAAGCAAGGGTCACTGCGTGGCTGGGCTTTGGGTGTGGCTGCCCCTTGGATCTGGAATGGCTGTTCTTAGCCCGGGAAGGAAGCACAGGGAACGGCAGAAATGTGTTCTGCATTGTTCCTGCCGTCTGTACAGGAACCTGCTGAGAAGCTGCAGGAGGGAATGTTGTCCACAAGAGGGCAAAGATGATCCTGGGATTGAAAATATTTTGTCTGAAGGACTTCATCCTCTTCTCACCTGTATTTCCAGTGAAACTGAAGCCCCCATGTCCCTCTGTTGCCAGTGTGACTATAAATTGAATATGTGTTTTAGGGATACTCTTTCCATTAATTTTCTTATTTCTCAATATGAAGCTTGAAGAATTTTTGACAATATAATCTCATTAGTATTATCTCAAGGAGATACTTTGCATGAGCAGTTTGAAAGGGTTTTACTTGCATTATTTGTGTTTTGCCATTAAATGTTTTTTTATTTTAATTTTTTAAAAAATTAACGTTTTTAAAAATTCAAGTCAAGCTTCAGCTGCATGACAAGACCTGCACTTAAAACACTGCACTGCAGTCTTGGAGAACTTTGTGGTCTGTACCATGCTGCAGTTTTCAATGAAAGGTCTGTGGATCACAGGTGGAAGAGGAAGGGAGTGGGGTGTACCTGTGCACTTCCTGGACTCTTGAGAAGTTGAATGAAGGAAGCTTATTATCCAAAAATGCAAATTATGCATGCTGGAAAAAAAATCAGGGCCCACAAACAGAAATGTTGGCAACCATAGCTGTAAAGCGTGCCAGACGGGACTTCTTGCAATTCCAGTCCTCTCCAAGCATCCCAGTGAAACTTGCTTTGACCAGCCCACGTGCCCTGATCACTTATTCAGTTTGTTTCTTATGACCTATTATCTCTAGGCTGAATTGTTGGTGGGAAAATAAACCAGACTTGGCTGTTTTGAAGTTGTCAAGTCCTGAGGTGAGAGTCAGGCTTCACTAGGAGGTGACGGCACAAGCACATTCTTCTGCAGCATGATGCATATGCAGCCAGCTGGGGACAGCAAATCCCCAGTCAGGTATGCACTGCTAGATGTGCTGCATGGAGGCAGGCACTGTTCTGCAGTGATAAGTTTGGGGTGTATGTCAGAGCTCTCTTTTTAGTCCTCACTTGGATTTACAGGAAGCATAGCATGGTAAAACAGAAAGGATAACAAGTTTTGTGTTACCATATGCTCAACCCTTGCTTAGAGAATGGAGCAACGTTGCTCAAAATAATGCAAGTCTGTCTGCACTACAGCTCTCTTTTTAACTACTTCCTTTGCACCAGCTGTTCCTGTCCCAGAAATATCAGTGCAGATATGGTTCTGAAATCCCTGCTCATGTTGAGCTCCAGATGAGGAAGGGACAGTTACTTAATTATTCTGTGCTCTCTGCACTCCACTAACCAAAGGTGTGAAGCTGCTATCCTGATGTGAGCATCAAGGCATCCTCAGCACAGACTCATCACTCCTATTTTCATTAACATCCATTTTCAGTCTCCTTTACCTGCCTGCTCAATTTCAAATGCTTCAGAGCACTGGGTTTTGATGCTTACATTGCTAAAGCTCTGCTTCCCATTCCTGTACCTCAAACCTAAAGTAAACCTCTCAATCAGTGCAACTCATAGTAAAAAGAGCTTTGGCTAAATCTCTGCCTGCCAGTTTCTCAAAACAGCTGGGATAAAGAGGCTGTGGAGGCCTTTCTGAGAGGGTACAATACAGCTCCAGAAACAACTGGCTCATTAATGTAAGCCTGTTTTCTGCCTCATCATCCTTTTGCTCGGAAAGGCTTGTTTTATGAATGAACCAATGTTGTCCTTGACTTGATACAGTTCTTTTTTTTTAATTGTAAACGCTTGTTTCTGGCAATTGTGCCTCTCATTTGAGGGTAACAAGAGCATAATTATTCAGCTCTCATGCATCCCAAACTGCTGAGCATGAGGTATTAATGGAGTGCTTTGCTGCCACCATAGCTTAATAGCTACAGCTGCAGCATTGTGCTCTTGTTTGGCAGGGGTTCATGGAAGAGGGGGATGCAGATCATTAAGCTTTATGTTAAGAATGATTTACAGAAGTAGCAATAACAGTGGACTATGCTGGACAGACAAAGCACTTCTGATGTAAAAGGAGCTGTTACACCAGCAGAACTATAATTCATACTAGTGGTGGTACCAAGCCCCCAGCACCAGTCCACCTCATATAACCCCCAATAATGATAATAAAGGAAAGTTGTGTTTAGTGTAATTGTGTGTGTGCTGGAGGGGGGAGGAGGGGAATCCTGCCCTACCATCACAGATGGCTTGCAGATGTAGTAGAAGGAAGCTAAAAGTGGGTGCTTTTTGCTGGCTACAGGCTTTGAGAGGGTGTCAAACCCCTAGTCTGGTCCCTCCCCATTCACCCAGCTACAGCCCCAGCTCTGTTATGTGCTGAGATACTAATGCCAGAGTGTTGCCCCAGCAATGGGAAGGTAAAAGCAATGTCTCCTCAGCACTACCCTGAGATGTTCCAGCTGAGAGGCCAAGCTGCCCAGGTACCTGATGGAGGGAGAGGCACATCTAGAGGGTGAACCAGAGGGGAAAGGTAACTCCTGCACTCTGACTCACTGCTATGATTCACTCTTGCCCTTCTCTTCCTTCATAGATGTGCACGGGAGAGTGGCTGAATATTAAGGCTAGTCCCATGCAAATGGTCTCCTGGGACAATGATATTTACTCTCTTTGAGCTGCAAAAGTAGTGCAGAATGAGTGCTGTCTCTAATTTCCTAGTCTGACCTGGTATGCCAAAGGGTTATATGCCTCAAGTCTACACCTGCAGAGTTTTCTTCCCCACATTTCAATTCTTTCTTGTTACAATTCCTCCTATGCTAAGAGATTGCCTGTCTGTGTTGCTCTTCCTACACAAGTGCAAACATGTAAGAAAAGAACAAGTGGTTCAGACATACTTAATTTAGCAATGACTCTCCATTATTGGCCTGGGGATATTCCCCTCTGCAGGAAGGAATGCCCCACCACCCTGTGTAGCTGCCACGTCATTCACACACATGCCAGCTCTGCCTCAAGAGCTGCTGTGCTCTCCTTGTCTTTCTGGGAGCCCCTTCAGTGCACAGAAACACACAGGTGCTTCCTTCACCCCCACACAGGACTGTTTTTCTACACATACCCACACATGCATGCACAGGGCACTCAGCCTGCTCCTTTTCCTCTGTGCTTCCCTCCTTCCCAGGTGCTTGGCTTGCTGCACATTTGTCTGCCTGCCTTTGCATGGCCCCAGCTGTCTGGGAGAATGGCTCTGAAGTGACAGATGTGACAGTGCCTCAGTGCACCAGGCAGGGCTGAAATCATTGCAGGGCCAGGCAGGGTAACCTGGGGGCTTTGCAGCACCAGGACACCTGGGCATTCCTGGGTTAAATCACACTGCAGGTACCTTTTTGTCACCGTGAGGAGGGCAGGACTGCTGCTCTTCGGCTTAGGCTTTAGAGGTTGCAGTTTATTCCTTTCAAGTGGTTGCCTTCTGTCTTGCTGTTATTCTGGGTCTGCAAGCATCTAAAGAGCAATAAATGAAATTTACACTATCTTGGGCACTCTGAATTCAGCTCAGCCCAAGCCAGGATTATCAAAAATTAATTTTAATTGAAGCGAATTTATCTATGCCCTAATCCTTTTTTCTGTTTCAAAAGTTCAGGTCTTTATAGCTGGCTAGTGCTCTGAAGGATATACTTTCACTCAAACACACGTCTCACCTGAGAGCCAGCATTCACCCAGGGACAAAACTGCTTTTGAAAATACTAATACTAAATACTTTCTGTAATGCTGTAGTTCAGCAATATGGAAAAACCAGGTGCTGCTGGAGGTGGTGTTATGCTCAGGAAGTGATATAAAAATATTAATCCAAGGAACAGCACTGTTCTGAGCTGTTCCCTCAGGAAAGTTCAGGTAGTGCTGCTACTCTGCAGTGACCCCTTGATTTTAGCTCCTTCATCTGTGCTTTCTTTTAGCTCTGCCCTCATTCCTCACCATCACCACACAAAAAGCCAAGGTCCCTCACAGCTTCCTTTTCATGAGCCCTCCCTATCACACTACTGTCCCCTGCAACACATTACAAGCAGCCACAATCAATTGGGCCTTTGATTATTCAACATTGGAATCTTAAAGCCAAGCTTTCACAGCACTAAGCCAGAACAATGCCAAGGATTTTGGTATCTAAATTCTGCCTACCTGTAAAACTGAAAGCTGGTCTTAGCAGCCACCTCATCCCTGAGGCAGGAAACTCCTGTGATGCTGCAACTCTTTTAATTATTGTTTTCTTCTTCCCTTTTCTCCCCCCCCTTAACTTTCAGTCTTTCTACCTGTGAAGTGCTGCTTCTGGGCATGGGCAGACAGCTTCACTTTCACTGTTAGCACAGCTCAGGCAGAGGTTTGGTAAAGGACAAAAAGGACAAAAAGCAGACAGATTTTCTTTGTTTCTTTTTTTTTTTTTTTGCCAACTGCCCCAAGGCAGAGGGACTGGTTCAGGCAGGTGATGAGAGCTTGTTTGATCCTTAATAAATTGGCAAAAGTCATTTACACAGTAGAACAGTGCAGATATGAGATAACAAGAGGATAAACCATCAGGTAATTAGAAATATAGCCTTTTTTGTTTTGTTTTATGGAAGTTCTGGAATGGTGGGAACCTGCTGTATGTTGATCAGTCCCTAGTAACAAACACCAATGTGTACTTGTCATATTGACTGTGAGAAACCAGCATGCTGACCCAGGGGACCAGGTGAGGCTGATGGACTGGGCTCAGGGACAGGCAGAACAGAAATAAACTCTGAAGTAGCCTGCTGTGGGTAATCAGTGGCTTCTAGAAAGGACATGATTCTTTTCCTGCTTTCCAGCTGTTGTTGTAGTGGAAAAAAGTAATTGTCCTTCTCCAGGAGAAGAGGATAACAAGCCTTATGCTACTTTCTGACCTGCTCCCATGTAGCAGGGTTAAACAAGGCCAGGGACCAGGGACTGGAACCAAGAGCCACCTGTTCCCAACAGGATGGCCTCCCAAGTGTGCAGCCCTGTGTGTCTGCAGAGGAGAGAAAGGTAAGCCAAGGGGATGGCTCTGGCACTTGCTCCAGTGTGAAACTTGACCCAGCCCAAACAGGTGGGTTGCTTAAGAGCATGCAGGAGCTTTGTGGTGAGGGCTCTCTCCTGCCACCTGGGTGTAAATCTCTGCAGGCAGAAAGAACAGGATGTGGGCCTCCCTTTCTCTGGTGCTCTATTCTCCCTGGCTCACACAACCAGCAGCACCTCCAGGATGCTCAGCAGGGCCCAGTGATACATAAATCCAGTTTTCCTCAGCATTCTGATGGAACTCATTCTAAAAGCAGGTCCATACTTTGCCCAGGCTCTGGGGATGGCCAACACACAGCCTCAGCAGCACCACGTGGCTCCAGGCTGTCTCTTAAGCACAGTGGAGCTCACAGCAGTTTTAAATTAAACAGTGCAGAGCATATGACAACATCATGCCACATTCCACAGCCTGTGGTCAGGTCTCGTGCATCCCCCCACAGCTTTAGCAGAACAGGAAAATCCCAGACACAGGGTGTAAAGTGCAGACAAGCAGTAAAGAGACTTCTCTCTCACTCCAGGCAGATTGGCCTTTTAATAACCAGCACAGCCAGAACCTGTTAATATCTGCCACCACTTCTGTTAGTGCACAAGGCACTCACATTAGTTCCTCCCCTCATAAGCTTTCTATTGATTTTTGCATGGGATCTTCCTCCTCTCCTGCTCCTTTTTGTCCTAGTGAGTTCTTAGTTCTCTTCCATGGAGCAGCAGTTGACATCCCACCACCACACACACACTTTCTTGCAAGTTATCATTATACTGGTGTCCTGCTACCCTCTTTAAACCCCACATAGTGAACTGTTCCCAAACCAGTGCAACCAATTCTCAGCAACAGAAGTGTGAAGTTATGCTGGTCACATAACCTGCAGTGTTTTCATCCAGCACTGTGGAAGCCACTCTTCCTCTTTTTTAAAAAGTTTCATTTCCCCTTCTCATTTTCCCAGTTTCTACCTGACAAAAGCACTATTCACTCTCTAGCTTATCTCAAGTCCCCAGAGCTCAAAGATGAGGTTTCGTTTTTTTCACAGTATGAAAGAGTTTGTTCTACCACTTTTCTTCTCCCAACATTTACATTTTAATTTTTCAGTAAAAACTGAATCCCAAACTCTGTGTTAGCTCAAAGGATAAACTACACTCATCTTGGAGCTGAAGAACATGGACAAAGTCTAGATGGAAACCAGCACATCCAAATGCAACAGCAGGGAACAGGTTTTGGCTCTTACCTCTTGTCCTCCAGTTACAGGATGTATTCTGATATTCCCCTGAGAGAAAGCCACTGCTGTAGTAGAGGAAGGAAAAAAATGACCAGGACAACAGTCTGATTCTCCACAGCACCCAAATAGCTAACAGAGTTTATTTCTAAAACAGCTGGAATCCCATATTTGACAAAGTTGCAGACAGATGGAGCTTTCAGAACCAGGTTGACACTGAAGGAAACTTAAAACACTTTTGCTGGCAGAGGTACAGCAGAGAGGTGTCGAATTCCCTGCCAGACGGAGCTGTCATTCAACAACCCCCCGGTGGAGCTGGTGAGAACAGAAAATCTGTGCTTTTCTTGGTAGACATGCTTCACAAGGAGGATTTGGGGAAAGCAAGGAAACTTTGGCAGCAGAGATGTCAGTCTTCCAGCCTGACAGTATCCTGATTAGGAGCATCTGGTGGGTCTATGGACCCAGCACTGTCACAACAGCCAAAGCTGCAGGAATATTTTAGCCCTGTCAGTAGGCACAAAATTCAAAAGGGAACTGGTAACTTACATCTCTTGATAAGCAAGTGCACTTAGAGCAAAACGTATTCTTTGGATGATCACAGAACATAGTTCGGAAATTCTTTGGTTGTTAGACTGCATGAAATTCCCCTTGACTTTTTTTTTCTCCATATGGTGACAAGTGACAGAGTGACATGAGAGGCTGAAAAAAAAGCTAGTATAGTGCCAGGAGATGGGGGCATGGTGCCAGGAGAAAGTGGAAGCAGCCTTTTCTGCAGAGCAAGCTCAGGCTCCAGCCCCAGTCCTTAGCAGGTGCTTCTCCCCACTTCCATTGAGGTCTCAGCTGCATTCACACTGTCTGCAGCAGAACACTGGCTCACCACAGGATTGCCAAGTGAGCTTAAAGCTTGTGGGAAGGTTCCTACTGTCAATCTCAGGTGATACCTCAGGAGGTGAAGGAGAAATAAAACAGTCTTTTTCTTCTAGGGGAACAGGAGAGATTGTATCCTTAAACATCTGTCATACCAGTCCAAATTAAACTCAGAGCACTGGTTTCCAAAAACTAAAAAGCCAGTCTTGGCAGGAGGACTGGTGATCAAGCACCCTGTTGCAAAAAATTAGACACACACATATGTGTGTGTGAGTACCTTCTTCTGCAGGTATTTTCACTCAAAGTGCCCAGAAGGAAGTCCCTTGTCACATAAGGCCATTTGACTGGTCCTGTGCTGGCCGTGCAAGGAAGGCTGAGCTGTCACTGACTCTGCTGACAATGGAGCCCCAGCTGAGAATGTTTGTTTTCTTAAGCCAGAGAGCCTTTGAGCCATGCTCAGCTCTGAATGTTAAAAAGGAAAAAAATGGCTCATTCCTGACTAAACACAAAACATAACATCTGAAGGTAGGGGGCAGAAGTTGTACATTGTAGAAAAATAAGAAATAGCCAATATGAAATTAGTAACAATATACCTCTCTGTTATATGGTTTATTTGAATAAACCTCTGTACTAATGTTGGAACACTTTATCTTGGAGTGAATGTATGTACCTTAATCCATTAAAAACAGAATTTTGTGCTTTCAAACTGTTTCCTGCTCTGTGTTGTTCTAAATAGGGCACTTTTGAAAAAGAAAATAGCAAAAAGAATCACAGAAACTGTGCACCATGAGGGGGATTCTTACCTCTTCAAATTATCTGCTCAGTTATTTTCATTTACTTACTCAAAATTTTTGACACTTTAGCAACTGGCCAATTTTCTGTTGTCAGAGTTAAAAATAAATTCTAAATAAAGATACATATATTTGGATGGGAAAAAAAAAGGTGACAACAAATAGCAATATGTGTTGACCTGCCATGAGTCACAAAAAGAATTTTCTGAGAGAACTATTAAATTAATTAGCAGTATTGATGCAGAATTTCAGACAAATATGAAAATATATAGCAGGCCAGAAAATGCTTTTTTTTTCCAGACTGTCTTCCCTGGTAAACTGTATAAACCCAACTTCTGTTGCACCATCATGCAGTTATCTTGACAGAATAAACCAAGTCCTATTTCACAGCTAGGCATGAAAGGAGAAGCACCATAGAGGAAGAGAGGCCCATGCTTCCTTTTTTCCTACAAAGAATTCCCAGCTCACCAGAGACGGATTGCAAAAGGAAAGACAAAGGTGCCAAGGAGGCATTGTCTCAGCACTGAAGTTACACAGAATTTCATGATGATACCAGGCTGGATCAAAACTGAACTGTTCTGTCTGTCCAGGCTCTGGGCAGAGTCCCCAGGAGCAGATTCCAGCTGAGGCAGAGGAAGTGACAAAACCACATATAAGAGAGAGAGAGAGAGAAGCACATTGCTCCATTCACAGTGGGCTTTTCATAAATGCTGTTAGATTACAAAGCAAATAATTTATAGCAAATGCATAGAAATTTTCTATAGAAGTGGACTTACTATGAAAAGGACAAACAAAAAGACCCCATAAAATATTAAATGTATCTTCTTGGTATTTTCCCGTATTTGGCAAGGGAATTTTTAAAGAATAATCTTTGATTGCAAAAAATTAATGGAGAAAATCCCCGATTTCATCATGTGCTGTTGGGGCTAGGAGGAGGTGTTTGCAGTGATGTTTTCAAGTTGCAGTTCGTAATTTTTGATGCTGGCTGAGCTGATGTTAGAAAAAGTCCACAGTTTTGACAGAAAGAGGTAACAAAGGCTTGGGTCAGCTTATCCAAGCACAAATTAGTTTGTAACTGTTCCTTTGTTAAACATATAATCCTTGGAAGTTAAGAATCAGGTAGGAATTTGCAGGATTTCCCTTATGTAAACAGATGGAGGAAATCAGAAGGAATTTTCCCATCCCTCTAAAAGGAGAACCAAATGACTGTCCAAATGAGTTTTAAATACACTTACTGCAAATAGCTGGAAATGGCCAGAGCCCAGCTTGAGAGACAGAAGTTGTCTTTCTCTGAAACAAGCAGGTTCTCCATTATAAACTTCTTTGGGTGGGGGGAGCAAAAAAACTTTGGTTTACAACATTGTTTCGCATAGGTATTCAAGTAGATCTCCCAAAGGCTACCAGCTTGTCCAGGCTAGTAACAAAATACCCTCAGCTCTCTCCTCAGTAGTGGACGCTCCTCTTTGGTATCCTGTTTTGTAAGGCAGACGTCTTGCACAGGTGATGGAGTCACACAGATGCACCTTTGCGAAGGAACACAGTGTCACTTGTGTTGCCACAAACAAATTAATCCAATTTATTAAGCAACACACTGGAAACCTCTTGGTAAGAGGTTGGGGGAGGGAGAAAAGAAAGAGTTGCTATGTTCACTATTTGCTAGAAGCAAGTTATTTTGCTCTTGTACTTGTTTGCTAACAGCTGTCAGTAGCTGTGATAACATCTGTGATGACAGAAAATTGGGAATTATTGCTTTTTGAGTCACAACAACGAGGGCATTAATAAATCCTTCCAGGTAGACACAGCCCTGTGCCAGAAAATATAAATATTCATTTTGGGAGGCATTCTGGCAGTTACTAAGCACGATACTTACTTGTTGATTGTGTGATGCACGAAACCTTGTAGGATGACCACATGCTTATAACACAAAGTATTGTAGCCAGGAACCCGAAAGTCTGGATGAGAAAACAAACAAACCACAAATATTTATGGAGCATTAGATGACACACAGTCCATGCATGTATGGGCACTTTTGTATATTCAGCTACACATGTTATGGGATTAACAGACCCAAAAAGAAGTGGGGTTTTTTTACTCCATTCTGCCAAAAGACTAAAAAACCCCGAAGTTTCTCTAGTATAATAGCAGCTTATGTCTTGTCAAAACTGAAAGATAGATTGAAAGTCATACCCAAGGAGGGAGAAAAAGATGGACAGCAGCATGGAGTGTCAATTTCTAAACTTCTCACTAGGATTCTGCAACAAAGAAAAGACTGTTTCTAGCACCTCTGATCACTGTTGTTTTACTGCCCCATTCAAACAAGTCTTTCCCTGCTGTCTGCCAAATAAACAAGTCAGGTAGGTCCTCTAGTCTGTTTACATCATCAGGACTAAGTTTCTGAGAGTAATTCTTTATTCTGGATGAGTGGTATTTCAGGTCCTGCTGCTGTGAAAATACTGTCACCAACACTTGGAAGTCATGCCTCTCTCTGTAAAGCTTTCCAGCCAAGAGAGGCAGAGAACACCTGCCTGAAGTCAGCTCAGAGCCCCAGTGGGTTTTAGCACAGGAAAAATTAAATTGAACAGGGCTCTGTTCAGGAGCAGAAAGTGTTGAAAGCCAAACAGGGGGGTGAAATCCTTTAGGTATCTTCCAGCTGCTACAACAGTCTTTTGTCAAAAGTTAATTGTCTTAATTCTTCACCTAAACATAGTTCCTATGAGTTAAAGCAGAAGCCTTTGGTTTCAACTCTCTAGCAGGACAAATACCAACTTTAGTGGTGAGTACAGCATCTGACAACAAAATGTTTTTGTTGGCAATGTGTTACAGAACATCCACTGAAATGAGCTAGAAGGTCGTTCACCCAACCAAGGCACAAGTAAGGCAAGTCAGTAAGAAAACAGAGGTACGAGTGATAGATTTCCAATGCCCTACCTAATATATATTGCAATTTTTTAAATGCCAAGCCTAATAAACACAGTCTTACCGCTCCAGCCACAAGTCCAGTTATATTGTAACTCTTGGCTGCTGCTACAATCGATCCAATGAGAAGCAGAATTGTACCAATTAAGTAATGAAGAAACTCCTGAAAAGACAAGCACAGCATGCATCAGAAGGGAAACTTATCTGAAAAGCATTTTGATACATCTCGAAAAGAAAGTAAATTGGCAGAGATTACTCAAATCTTCAAACCCAGAGGACAAAACATAGTCAAAAAGAAAAAAAAGAAAATAAAGAAAAGGAAAAAAAAACAGCAGAAAAAAACCAGCAAAGCAAAACAAAGCAAAAAAACCAAAACCCAAAGCCCAGCAACTCACCTTGTGATGGATCTTATACCAAACCTCACTTTCTGTTAAAAAGAGAATAGTTTGGGTCTACTGATGTTACTGGAATAGGATTTGCTTACTGAGTATGGATGCAATCCTTTCAATTCAGCATGGTACATTATTTCATTGCATCAAATATGCACTTTTTTTTAAGAGATGGTTCTGGTGGAAGGAAAGAGCCTTAAGGACATATTTGTCTAGCCTATATAAAATGGCATAAGTGGAAAACCAGCTGCTCCTACTTCTGACAATCTAGAAAGTAAGCCCTGGATCTACTGTTGCATTACCTAAAAACTTTTATCAACTGAGACTTGAAACAACAGGGAAGGGAGGCAAGCCACAAAAAGTACAGCTGCAAAAAGACATAATGCCATGGGGTTTTCTGAGAGAGGATCAAGGCACCTTTAGACTCTTCTCCAGTGTGATGAGTATCAGTCCAGGAGTCAATTTTGTTACAAGTGGGGGTATCTGTGGACTTTGATTTTGAATCCTCTCAAAGTTTATGACAAGCAGAACAGGTGTTTGCACACTGAACATGGGTTGTTTCTTGTGCCTGGTGGGGTGGAACAGGTGTACATCTGCTTCCTCTATCTGCATTGCACTACCAGCACAAGCCAAGCAAATGCAAAGGAGAGGAGAGATTCTGTCTCAAACCAGAAGATAGAATATAGTCCCCAAAGGAAATTGTCCAAGGAAAGCCCAGAAGATGAACAGCCTACCATTCCAGTTTCACTCTGCTCAGGTGTTTAAAAGAGTTGAGGAGGATTTTTCCTGTAAAGTAGGCTCTGAGACCACAAGTGCTTTTTCTAATTTATAAACTTGTTTCGAGTAATCAAAATGTCAAGCCCTGCATTTGCCAGAATAAATTACATGGATAAGGAGGCTTCTCTGACTAGCCCATGACGCAGCAGGCAAATGGGACATGCCACTGCCTCCTTAGAGACATCAAATAAAGCACTGCACACAGGCTACTACTTTAGAGGAATTCAAGGGATGGGCAAAGCTGCAGCAGAGTCATCAAAGGCCACATTAGGTGGAGATCCAACCCCTGGCAGGGCTGGAAGAGTGCCCCTCTGGAGAAATACTTCCAAGCTGGAAAAGCTGCCAGCAATGAACAACCTCTTGAACCACTTCAGCTTTACTGGCTGCAAATCACGCCCCTGATTGCAATGTAAAGATCCTGCCAGGAAACTCATCCAAATGTTAGCTGTAGTTTCCCAGACTCTTTCACATGTCTTCCTCTTCTGTTCTAAAGATACTTAAATGTGACTGAAAATGAAGTTGTTTGTTTTGTAACAGAGCAGCAACGTTCAAGCATCACATCCTATAAAGCTTTCTGAAGCTAAGCAGCCACAGCTTCAGCACCTTAAACTCTGGAATGTTGAGGAATAATTAAACAGACAACAAAACCCCAAAAGCAGCCCATGCAGAGGCAAAAATACCACAGCCCTGTTATAGCAATGCACATGTTAAATGCTGCTCTGCAAAACTGCTATTCATTAGCTTACTTCAGTCCTTTATTTCAATCCCTGCATCTGTATTATCTCTAAATATGTAAGTACCTTTAGAAACAGATAGTGGTGGCTCACATTTGAAAAAAAAAGTCTAACCATATTCTCCAGCTAAAAAGAAAACTAAATTTTTCTCTCTGGTTATTAGTGGGTGTATGGACAAACTGTTATCTTTGATCTGTAAATTACTTACATAGCTTCCATTAACCACCACCCAACCACTTCTTGGGTTTCAAAACTCCTCTCTCTCTCCAGTTGGCTTTCCCCACTCCTTTGGTCCTTATTCAGTGAAACTAACTTATGTAAGGGAAGCATGTTCTAAGAGGTTGTTAAAATCCATCATCCCTACTAGGATGCAGAACTCTTCTGTTAGCTGACCTGAGCCAGAGCTACTGAGGAAGTTCAGGTCTCACGTTTTTGCTGGTTCTCTGCTAGGATATGAGAGATGAATGTGTATGGGAAATGCAGGAATGAGGCAGGAACATCCTGCAGGATATCCCAGGAATGGCCAGGCAATGGCAGTGAGGCCGAGGCTCCTATTTTTTGCTATTGTTTGTTATCTAAAACCATACCATAAAGAGGCACATCTGATTTAAATAGCACTCACAGACTTTATTTTGGGACAGGATGTAGTACACAAATTGTAATGCTAGGATTTGGTACTTTAGCAATCCCTGAGCTGCTATAAATGACCTGAGCTAAGACCCATCTGCTGAAGGCTTGATGATCAGTAGCTTCCTTTCAATTGTCTCTTAATAAAATTATTGCCTGCCACGTAGTAAATCTTGATTTATGTCTGTGTAAAGGAGGGCAGAATCAAATCCAAATTAGCTGGAAATGTTAGAGCTACAGAATCTGCTGAACTGAATACAAGCAACAAAAGGATTTGCACACAAGGCAAAAAGGAATTGAGTGAAAGACAGCCTATTTTTGAGAGCCAGCACAAGGGAATGGACTGAGAAAGTGAGACATCAGCCCCCCGGAGAGGAGAGGAGCCCAGGCTTACCGCGAGGGGCCAGCTAACACACGTCAGCTTCCTGTAGACTCTGAAGATGTGCATGATGTAGAAGAACAAAATCATAACCAAGTCGCACATGGTGACAATCTGAAAGAAGCTGTATGCACTGTAATCTGTCCATGGAGAATTATTTACACTGATGAATCCAATCAGCAGTGAGATCTAGGGGGAAAGAAAAAAAAAAAGGCACATTCAAGGTTTTCACTATGGTGCTCAGAGGGTCATGGAGATGATTTTAAGCACAACAAAATGGCATTTAGAAACAGAAGACAAATATCTAATGTAAATGGGATGGTCCCAACAAAATGGAGGACAAAGTAACAAGCATGATAATAAGGTTTTATAATTAGCTGATAAATCAGCTGAAGCAACCATTAGGACTGGGGAAAGGGGCAATGGCCAGAGGGAAAGCAGCCATTTCAGCCTGAAGAACTCAACTTGAAGATGTTTATGTACAACAGAAGAGGCCACAAATAGAGAAATGGAACTGAATGGCTGGAGCTGCACCACTGACTGAAGTACCTGAACCTCAGAGACTTTCAGAAGGAGCTCACTGAAAGCTGTTACAATGGAGGTGTCCATTAACAATTGCACCTTCACTTTCACTTAGTGACATTTCTCACATGCAAAATCAGAGGATCTGAGGTAACAGTTTTTCTCTTCCTTTTCTGACACCTACAGAGGAGACGTATTAGTAGACTGTAGGGCAGTATCAGAGTAAATAATATAAACATTTGGAGGAACTGATTTACTTCACCCCCAAAACCTTTATAAGTTAGCACTGCCACATAAAACTACAAAATATTATTTTACAACTTCTTTCAGCTGTAGGCCTGCAAAAGACAAAAGCAATTTCCTTTTTTTCTTTAATCTAAAGCCACTTGTTTATTTTACTAATCTTGCTGCTTCCACCAGCCTGGCTAACCTGGGTGATCAAAATAAACCTACAGAGAATATACTAAAATATTTTTTTATTACAGACTCACTCAATGCATGCTTTCAGCCACTGTAATATTTAGTTCATCCCAAGTCAGCCAGAAGCTGTAATGATTCACATTTTAAGTGTTTCTCCTAGACATTAAAAAACTATCTGAGGAAGCCAGCACTTCAAGACTGCACCATCCTTTCCTGCACACTCATCTTCCAAACTCCTAACCATCTGCATTCATTATCAGAATAATTTCCTTAAGATTAAAAGAGAAAAAATAAACAACCCAACGCCCAAACAACATAGCTTAGATTCTCCGTAAGTGTTAGCCAAGTTTCACCTGCTCAGCTCTAAGTGAACAGGCTAAATATATGCATGTACAAGGGCAACCAAAAGGTCTGTGTGTAAAAACTTCACAAGGACCTGTCACCTTCACCAAACTCCATCCAAACAGCCACATCAATGTCTTGACAATGAACCACCTCAAAACGGTGGCTTCAAAGGAAAAAAGTCAGTGCTTTGGATTCTTCCCCACACAAGTGTCTAAGCTGCTGCCAGACCTGGTCCAGCTCCATTACTTTTACCGTGCCAGTCCAGGCTGTGTTAACCCTGTAAGTGATGCCCAGCTCTTTGAGTCTTAGTTAAGCAGAGTCATCTGACTTAGCCACTGAATAACCTGAACAATCAGAAGATCATTTACCCTGTGGTCTAGGAGAGCACTCTAAGTGATGCAAGACACAGATATTATTTCCATAATTTAAAACTAAACTTAATGAAATTTTATTCTATAGGAAGACTCAACAGCAAGTCACAGCAAGCATTGAGTCTTGCTCTTGGATAAAGGTGGAATGAGGACAACATTCTCTAACCAGTAAAGGGCAGAAGAAGTTTCCCTTACTCAGGTGTCTTCACAATAATCAGTTCCCAGTTTCAATTACACTGTAAAAATCTAGAAGGAAATTCACAGAAATATTAAATCTGCCCACTGGCTCATTTCATGCATGAACAATTAACTTTAGCAGTTTTTTTACAGTGTGCAAAATATAAAGAACACTGGACTCTTGAAGTACAACCACCATCCATATAATAAAAAACCCTGGGGAAAAAACCCTTAGTTTAAGCTAGACCCAGTTCCTTCAATTTCATGGAAGCATAGCAGTATTTTTCTTTTCAGTTAAAAGGTATAAAAAATTGAGAAGCATAAAGAAGAATGTGAGTCATCCAAGAACAGAAAATACATTTGAGGTGTCACAATCCTCAAAAATAAGAAGATGCATGGTACCAATGAAGAATCTGCTCAACTCCCAACAGGATAGAACCGTGGATTTGAACAAACCTGCTTTCCCTTCCAACAGTTCTTCATGACTAAAACAACTCCAAATCCAATTAAAGATTCTCTCTTCTTTGATTTTAAATGTGCCTCAGCACACAGACAGGAAAAATCTACATGGCAGGAGGTATTTCTTTCAAATATTTACTTTCTTAGCATAAATCTTGAAACGTGAGATTTACCTGCCATTTCTAAAGAGCATCCTTAGTTCATAGGCACAGGATTCTGCTTTACAGGACAGGTGAAAAGGGGATCCTCTCAACAACTTTATATAAAGCTGTACCATATCTGCCACACTATACTGTGTGCAGGTACAGTCAGAGTTTAAAACTTACCTGTTCTAAAAGAATGCTAACAAATACAGGTAATAGAGCCACACAATACCACTTTTTCCTTGAAACTGACAAATATTGAAGTTCTGTGAAGTTCTTTCACCAGATACTGGTTTATCATGATATACAGGGTGATGACTGTACCCTTTTCCCCCCTGGGATTCTGGTTTCTAGAGAACTGAGTGATAAAGTGATAAATATGCAACTGTCTGGGATACAGTTGAGCATCTATCTCAGAAGTCAGATTGTGGCACAGAGAGAGATAAATGAATGGCAAAGCACTGAAGTGATCAAATGTTATGAGTGTTCTTTATGCATCTGTACTCACGGGAGCAGGTTTATACACCCTGAAAATAAAAAGTGGAGGCACAAAAAAAAATCCAGGGCACTGCTATTTCCATCTCAATATAGAATTTTACAGATGTAACCTATAGCCAGCAAGCCAGTGTGACCAGAAATACAGGTCAAATGATGGCAAGTCTCAGAAGATTTCAATGTGTTCCATAATATATATCTGGGCTCCAGACCTGCATTACAAAAAGGGGTGAGGGACACATGGCAGGGCGCTATTATTTAAGTGCCTTGTGGTTTCTGAGAAGCAAAATGAAGATCTAATGCATTAGTCAACCCCAAGGAGGGATTTCTGGATTTAAATAAAGCTCCATATTTACTCTGTTTCATAGGAGCTGATCAGTTTAAACTAATCCACTTCTTGACTCTCCTTTGGAAGAGATATTTGAAGTCATGAAGCACATTTAGGGACATTGATATATATAAGGAACTATCTTGCAGTCAAGTCAATGTGAGCTAAAGGCAGTCAGCACTCAGCAGACAGAAAAGAAATAACAGAGCCTGAAAGATTTTTACAGAACTTGCATTCTCTTCCCTACTTGGAGCTGAAGATGAGGTAATCACATCCTCTGCAATGTGGTTGCAAAATGCTGCCTCTTGAATGGCACTGACACACCTTCCCAAGCCTAAACCCCACTCTGATTTGAAGTTAATTCAGATCTACAAAAAAAAACCCCAAAACACAATTTGTTCTTTCCTGATGTAGTCTTCTTCCTAAAGCAGCCCAGGAAGCTGTTGGCCACTGTCCCCACAAAAGCACATTGGTGGTTCATGGTCAGTGTGTTGCTCCCCAAGATCCCAAAGTCTTCTCTGGAGACCTTTCCAACCTCCAGCCCATACTGGTGCAGGGACTTACCCTCAAATGTCTCAAATACAGAACTTGACATTTCTCTGTGTTGAACTTGATGAGACTCCTCTCTGTCCAGACTGCCAAGATTTCTCTCTCTATGGCTCAACCCCCTGGCTCATCACTCCTCCCAGGTTTTTCACCACCTACAAACTTTCCAGGAGTGCACTCTGCATTATCATCCAGGTCATTAGTGAACATGTGGAACAGTGGCAGCCCCAGTATGGACCCCTGGGGTACACACTAGTGACTGGCCTCCAACTGGACTTTGTACCACTGATCACAACCCTCTGGGCTGGGTTGTTCAGTTTTAAATCCATCTCACTGCCTCTTATTTAACTCATACCCTGGCAGCTTGTCTGTAAGGATGTTATAGGAGACTAAAACCTTACCAAGGTCAAGGTAAACCACATCCATTACTCTTCCCTTCCCCACCAAGCTAGTCACCTCATTACAGATAGCAGTAAGGCTGGCAATTTCCCCTTTGTAAATCCACGTTGACTACTCCTGATCACCTTCTTGGCCTTCATGTGTTTGGAAATGCCTTCTAAGAGGATTTTCTTCATCATCTCCCAAGGGACTGAGGTGAAACTGTCAAACCTGTAATTCCCTGGATCTTCCATAGATATTACCTTTTGTACCTCTCAAGCTAGAGAAGATAGAGAAAGACTGGGCAAGAGGGATGCATTCTCCTCCCCTGTGCTGTAAAATGCTTCTGGAAGTGTTCTCTGGAAATGCTGTTTCTTTTTAAAAACCAGCTGGTTTTCTCCTTGTTTTTTCTTGTGCCTGACAAAGAATGAGCATCTAAAAGCCACTGGTCATTATTACACTCAGTAAAAAAAAAGGAAAATGTGTACCAAGACTTCAAGGAAATGAATCTTCCACTGCAGGAAAATTCAACACCTTAACAAAAAGAAAGCAATCATGCCTTTGTATTAAGAAGCAATTATATATAGGAAGTAGATACAATTTCCAATTACTCCTAAGGCAAATGCATACTGGAGAAAAGGCCCATGGCATTAGGCCCAGATGCTGTGGTACTCCTGATTTCAGATGGTTTGAATTCCACCTCTAACTCCCTGTGTCCACTCTTGGGTGACTGTAGTCCTGCAAATGCAATTAGGTCACAGAGAAAGCTTGGCTCCAAACACTCTGTCCACATGGGATTGGGCTGGGCATGGTGCTGAGACCCAGAGCCAGCCAGCCAAACAACCCTCAGCCTCTCTGCTGGCTGGGTCCTCCTGTGGTTTCCAGTCCCACCAGTCACAGAGGCCACCAGTAAAAGTGGCCAAGAGCTGCCTGCCCCTCCGGACCAGGGGCTGGGCTCTCCTGCACTCACACACGGTGCTGGACTGCACCAGCACAGATTGACAAGCCCAGGCCAAGCCAGCAAGTTCAAAGAAGCTTAACAGAGCCTCTCCAAGAAGCTCTCTAATAGATCTTCACCTGCTCCAAGGAAGGAGCAGGCTGGAGTGCATGCCCACCATCCCAGAGATTACATGCACAATTTTCTGCACTTGTGTCCTGGGGGTAACAAAGGAAAGGACTTGTTTTGCTCTGCATGTACCTACAAGGCAGCTGGCACCACAAAACATTTCTGCTCCTGTGGTAGAAGATTGTAGTTTATCTGACCACAGAACAATTTTATAACCCAGGAATCATTCTGTGCAAGTGCTTTGTATGATCTTTTTCGACTGTCCTGCTATAATAGATGTCATAAATAAAGCTCTGGCTTTATTGCCAATACCTAATTCTTCTGTAACATTTGGAGAGAACTAAATTTTCCACAGATACAGCTAACTGCACAAACATAAATCCTGCATGATCTCCAATACTGATATGAACTTACTTTTAAAGGAAAGCCTAATATTCTGAGGATGAGAGGCCCATTTCCACAGGCAAACACTGACACAACAAGGGAGGAATTGTAAGTCACTGACTTTTGAATCCTTACCCCAGTCTTGTAACCCTATTTCTGTCTGAACTTCAGTAAATCATGTATTTCACCACTTCAGCTCCTCCTGGCACCAAATGAGGACTAATAGAGACTTCACATGCATTGTGGTAAAGTTTTGCACCTTCAAACCACTTCAGACATGTAGAATAAAGGCAAAAAAGGAGGACTACTAATTAATGTCTAGGGCAAGATGACCTATTTTGCTTTACAGAGAGAGTGAAGATGCCCACTAAAAATACCCCAAAAAACATACCAAAATACCCATATCCTTTTCCTCCCTGCCCCCCTCTAGCCCAAATGGATAATCAACAGATCACAGGTGTAGCAAGTGTGCAAATCATCCAGAGAGGAAGCCACAGCACAAGCAAAAGGAGGGAAAGGTTCACTTTCTGAGAGTTGCTTTGAGTTGCTACCTCAGCACACAAGATAAACAAAAAAGAGAGTCCTAGCTCACTGTAAAATGGAAATTGGTATTTATTTCCTGTCTGTCATTTATTTACTTATAACCAACTGTGAGCAGTGATTCAAAAAGCACGCCATGCACAAGACATTGCAAATAAACTGTTTTCTCATCTTTAATGTTAGGACTACTTCACTACTCATCCCCTTGACCATCCCTGACTGTTCAGTACTGCACATTTTCAGTCACCCTTGTGCAGCAATAGTCAGTCACTACTCTGTCAGTGACTGGAGTACAGGTTACTCTTTCCCACTTTTCCTGTGCAAGCTTCTGCACAGTGATGTTCTGGTGTGGGTGTGACACAAGCTGCCTTCACACAAGCTGGGCTTTCTGTGGTTAAAATGTGTTGATAACATATCAGTGTTCTGCTGAACTGGGCTCACAATAAGGCTTTCTGCCTCTCTTCTCCCTCCCCTCATCCCAAAGCAGGCTCACAAGTAGGAAAGACGTTGGCAATGACAGCTGGCTCCAGGTGAGCAATGGGATTTTCCAGCCCATATGATGTCATGTTCAGTGATAAAAGCTCAAAATAAGGAGGTTAAGGGGGAATATTTTAGGTTATGGCATTTCTCTTCCCAAGCAGCCATTACAAATAGACTCATAGACTCACAGGATGTTTTGGGCTGGAAGGGACCTTAAAGATCATCTATTTCCAACCTACTGCCATGGGCAGAGACACCTTCAACTAGACCTCCTATCCAGCCTGGCCTTGAATGGAGTAGTGGAAGAATTAACAGCTTTGCTTGTGTGTGCAGCTTTTGCTTTCCTTATAAAACTGTCATTACCTTGATCCATGGGTTTTTTGCCTTCCTTCTATTTTCTCCCCATCCTACAGGAGAGGGCAGTGAGTGAGAGGCTGGCTGGGTGTTTGGCTTAACTCACTGTATGAATTTCTGGATTTCTAGCTGCTGTGGTAGTACAAAGAACAATATTAAAACAGTTCATTGCAGAAAGACAAGGACTATGGTTTTTACAAATCCCAAGATGATGTACTGAATTGCCAGGCTGAAACTTCTATCTTACCATGTAACTTTAAGCTTTGGATAATAATTTTCTTTGTGTATATAGAAATAAAATGTGAAATGCCAACCTAACTGCAGGAGGAAAGATAACATTAATAAGAAGAAAAATTGCCTCAAGGTTCTCACTTACAGAGAAACACTATAACTCTTATCTCAAAGTTTTACCACAATACCATGACATACACTTCCTCATGTATAATCCACCCAGCTCTGTGTTATCTTTTCATTTATTTACTTTGCCATGCAATGGACAACCACATCCTTGTGTTTCTCAGAGTACTTTTTCTTGGCTTTCTCCCTCTACTATATCCTCCCATAAGAAAAGAATTTTTTGTCTCCAGTGTTTCCTTTACTTTTTTTTCCTGCTCCTTATTCCCCTTTCCTCTTCTTTCCCTTCATTACACTCCATTTTTCTTCTCCTTTTGTATCTCTCATTCTCTCCCATCCAAATTTCCCTCTGTACACAACAATGACAATGTATCCCAATTCCCTCTTTTAATGTTTCCTATCTTGCCCACTCTCTTGCATCAGGATATGTACTGAAATTAGCTAACCAAAAATTAGCACCATTCAGGGGAAAAATGTCAGGGGACAGGATTCAGCATAGTGCTACATCTGTAGCACCTGCACAAACACTGTAGGCAGCTCTGGCTCACCAGTTTTCTTCTGGTAACACTTGAAGGTGCTTTTCTTTTACATCCATTGTACTTGCTGGAGGACTGCTTTAATGTCCCTCCTGAATCTAAAAAGTGGAGGATCCTGAGAACTGTTCATAAAATTGATAAAGCCTGTTTGATTTCCACTATTTTAAAACTTAACAAAGTTTTAATGCAAGCAATTGTACAGAAACTGTGTCTGCAAATTTGGAGCAAGGGACAGCACTGACTCTCACACAGTTTCATCACAGCCTTTTTAAAAACTATATAATAAGAACTAAATGCTTTTTGTATTTGAAAGAGAAAAAAGTCAAAGTTTCCAGCTTGTGACACCAGCCAAGATAGTAAATGGAATTTTCCATCCCTGTGAGAGCCAATCAGGATAACTGTGCCCTGGAGAAATGTCACTGACTACAGCTGTACATTTCCAAATGTTACACCTCAACACCATGAAGCAACACCCATGTATTATTAGGCACATATTTCTGAATGGAGTAAAATAATTTTTAACAGCTTCCCAAATCAGAAAGATGAGCAAAGCACAGACCAAGGTTAGAACTGCAGTTCATGCAAGACTGGTTCAGCTAATTTAAGCAGCAATGTTGACTGCTGCTGTAGTCGAGATTTCCTTCTTCCAGGGCAGTGTTGGAAATGTGAGTTGTAAAGCCCTACTAGAAAAAGAAGATAAAAGGCACAGTCCATTTGAAACTTCATTAATGGCAGATGAAATCAGCTGCCTGCAAGTGCATGGTTCTGTGAAGCAGTCAGTCTTTGGTTGCACAATCATCTCTCAGCCCCTGTGTCTGGGCAGATTTCCTTCTCGTCTGGCTGCCTTGCTAAAATAAGGAGGCTGCCTGGCCTCTGATAAGTCACTTCTCTTGTGCACCAACATCCACAGGCTATTAATTGAAGATAAAAATGGTGGGAGGGTGAGAAAAAAGCAAAATAACCTTATTCAGACCCTCTACAACACAGATAAGAGGACAATCCTAAGGACAAGCAAGTGGTGTTCTATATCTATTAATAAGAAGTTATCTATCTGCTCAGGCCCAGGCCTCAGTGGAAGAAAAGGGTGTGGGGTAATCCCAGAACCAGCATATGAAGGACATTATTAAAGAGCCTTTGTTGCAGGGTGTTAGCCATGATCATTAAAAAGTCAATTCTTTGTAATGACTGGCTACAATTAAGTCCTGCCTGCCACTGATCACAGTGCATGCAGGACTTCAATCCCGCCCCTGGCAGCTGAACTAGCTCCCTGCCTCAATCCCACAGCTGCCTGCACACTCCGAAAGGCACCACACAATCCTGCATGTTATTTACTGAAACCTGAGGACTTCATAGTTACATGGCAAACCATATGCTATATTCTCATCAGGCAGTGACTTAGTGAAAAAAAAGAAAAGCTTGTTACCCACAGTAACCTCATAATTTCATTTCTTCTTCTCTCCAATTTGTTTAAAAATCAATTTAAATTTAAAACATTCCAACTGTGAAAGCACTATCAGTAAGTTTTTTCAATCTACATAAAAGCTGCACACATGACTCTCAAAGTATTGCAGCAACTGAGTAACATTGCACAACTGGCATAATGCAAGTTACAAACAATTCCCCAAACACATAAAATCCACTGCAAAACACTATTAACGGCACAGCTGATTGCTAGCATGTCTGCAAAGGATAGGAGCAGAATTTTTAATACAGCAAAGGCCTTAGCAAGGTTCCAACTCTGGGAAACACAGCTGCTTTCCCTCTAACTTTCAAAGAGGTGCCACCTGCAACAACTGAAAATATTACTGTGGACAAAGCCAGGAGAGCCCTGTACTTTGTAGCTTGCTCTTTCATTAACAAGGAATTAATTCACTGTGCAGGCAACAGCCCTTAGCTAGCTGACCACCCACTCCAGTGGTCTCTCCCACCAAGTAATAATCTCCAAATTATGGATGAGCCTGCTCTTTCAGGTAAGAGCAGAGACACACCCTCTGCATAAGTGTGTTATTTTTCTGTAGATGCAAAGATGCAACCACTCAGCTCTCTGCCCTCCCCCCACTTGTGGTGCTTATTGGGAACCTGTGTCACACACAAAAGAGCTCATTTAGAAGAATTCTATCTTACTGCTGCAAAAAACACATGCATGTGGCTCCTACTGTAGTTCACCCCACTGCAGAAGATCATCTACCTTGCAGAGCAGGGAGAATCTCTAAATCACATCTCAAAAGACTACTGGAAGTAAAAAACATTGTAAAAGACTTGAATGTCCAGAGACTGCAGTATCTGGTGGAAGCAACCAAAAATGAGGGTATGGCATAACCAAATCTCTTCAGGTGAAAAAATTGCACAGCAAGCTGTGATTGATTCTTCTCTCTCCTGCAAGTCAAGCACTCCCAACATCTAGATCCTCCTGGAGAGCCACGTCAACCATTCTCTCCATCTGGTAAACCTGAAAGTCAGACAGAATGACAGGAGAAGACTGCCCACAGTGTGAGTAGGTTTGTGTAAGTGGAGAATGACTGCAGGAGACTGCCCACCTCATCTGCCATACTTCCTTCCAGTTGGCTGGGAAGATAAACTGCTTGCAGGAACCAGGCACCTCTGAACCATTCTTGGATATATTGCTTGGCTTGTTTGGATTGCTTGCCCACTAAAAATCCAGTGAAGTCCCATATTGCCAGTGATACACAGAAAGAGCTTAGTCCATACTTGTGAGCTATAGAGCTCTTGTAGATAAATTTCATGGCTGTCTAAAAGTGGTTCCACCAACCATGCATGGCAATACCACCTACAGAGAAGGAGCCCATGTTGGCTGGCCAGCCAAGCCTGGTACAGACTGGCTGGCTGCTAGAAGCCCAGGGTACATTGTGTATATTTACAGATAGCAAAGTTTCACCATGTTTTGGATATCCAATACATATCTAGAGCACAGAGACAGTTAAAACTAAGACAGGAACACACAACACAAAACCAGTACCCCAGGGCAACGATCATTCTAGTTAAGCTATCAATTTAGATGCATGAAAAGATAAAAAGCCATCTCATCTTGCTGGAAGTTGTTGCTGAGATCAAGGGACACCATATGAACTGCTCAGTGATGTCTCATGCCTCCGCCTGCCAACGCTCAGCAAGCAATCTGCTCATCGCCTGCCCCTACACATGCTGCTCACAACACAACCCCTTCTCAGTGTCTGAGGTATTTAGTGCTTGACTGATTCAGATCTTCAGTTGACACCTGCCAGATCTCTCCCTGCCTCAGAAATCACCACACTGACATCTGGCAGTAGCAAAGGCAGCAGTTAAGAAGTTCTTATCTATCATCTCCAGCAAGGGCTTTGTTAAGCCATGGAAATAGAGCCTTCAGCAAGGTCTCCTTGAATAAGAGGAGGACTCATTTATATCACCAAAGTCCATGTTAGCTGTGCTGGCAAGTTGTGATTTTCACCAGGAAAACACAGGTGAGAGCTCCTGAAAACATCATGACAATCCCCAGGTGAACTGGCATCATCACAGCCTGCCTGCTGGATTAGGGTGGGTCTCTGCACACCAGAAAACAACCTTTTCTCAGTGTGAATACTCGATCCTTAGCAAGGTGCCAGAGAAGTGAAGGACAGATGAAAGAGGGAGGAAAATGAGAAGGGATGAGATTCCCCCGTGGCACAGTTGCAGCTGACAGCTTTCAGTGAGTGCCTGGAGACTGAGGGGCCTCTCCGACAGGCTGGGACAGCACTCCTGTGTCTGCTAGGAGGCTGGATACTCAAGCAATTGCCAAAAGGCTCAACAAGCCAGCAGGTGAGAAGCAGCAAGTGGGGACTGTGCTTTTACCAAACAAAGAAAAGAGCTCTTGCAGAGCATGATTACAGACTGGAGGAAAATAGGCCAAGTCAGTCTGCAGTTCTGCAGCTGCTGATGGTCATCTCACATTAACAGCATACTTGTTGCCCAGCTGTCAGCACTTGTGTCTTGAACTCATTAGTGGTACTCCTTAAAAAAAAAAACAAACAAGAAACAACACAACAAACTGCCAAAAATATTATAAGAAAACTCCCCCTGAAGCAGCTTCTCAATTCTGTCATCATCAGACTTCCATTTTCCTTCAGGGAAGCTGTGAGCAGAAGAGGAAGCCCTAAGCATCACAGCTGCTGCTATTGTTGCAGGAACAGCAGCCAAGTTTGTTTTGGCTTTGAAAGCTGCAGACACCTAGCCTTGACCAGCCAGGCACATCTGTCCTTGCCATTACATTCATCAAATGACCATCAGCACAGTGCAGGGAGTTGTTTCAGCCACAATGACCCCTTTAAGAATCTCAGTTACGCAAAGAAGAGGAAGCTCACAGGTGGGTGAAGGGAAATCACAGCAACTCCAGAGTCTGAACTCTGTGTGCAGAAAACAGCAATTTCTGGCTGCTGTATACTTTACATATCACCACAAAATAGGAGGACAAAGCCACAGTACATATGACGTGACAATAGCACACAGGGGACAGCTCAGCCACAGGACTGCGTGAATACCTCACAGGGACTCCCCAGGGAGGGGAGCGGAGGAAACACTTACTCATAGAAGGAAACACTGTCTGGCTCTGAGGGACAATACCCCAGAAATGCACAGCAGGTACCAGAGCCTCAGGGTCAGGTGTGCTTCTCTCTCTGATGGCTTCTAATGGATCACAGTGAAACACAACAAATTGTTCCACCCCTACAGTCCTGAACCCAGTGAAGGACGCTTGGCAAGATGCTCTTTGCCACGTATGAGCTCTGAGCAGATGGAGATGGAACTTGTAAACAAGGGATCCACTGGTTTCTGATACTCTGTGGCAGGAGAGGTGGATGCTCAAAGGGACACCAAAAGTGAGGACAGGGAACACGCTGCTCTTGCACATCTTAAAAGGAAGTCGCAGAGCAGTAAGAATCCATGCTTTTCACCACATCTTATTATCCACAGACACCATGTGATCTGACTAAGATTTTTAAACAACACCTTAAAATTTAACTTCCCATAAAACAAATGTGCCAGGAAACCACAGCCAATACTTCAATCTGCTCTTTCAGGCATACTAAGCACATCTCAGGTGATGTGGTAAATTTCTATGCTTCATTTCCCTTTTTTTTTTGTTATTTCAGAAAATCTATTTGTTGACCCCTGTTCAATCACCTCTACAGAAAGGATCACCTCTACATGCACAGAGATTGCTAATGAATGTATTGCAACAAATCCTAATGGATGCACCAAATGAGCAATGAAAGATGGCTTCAACTTTCAGCTTTTAGAAAATCTCTTTTAATAAGTAAAAAATAGAACATTCACTGACACATTCAGAGCAGAGATATCCTAGTGTTTAATAATGACTGTAATTGCCTTTCTACAAAATGTACTGGAGTTGATTTTTTTTAGCCTTCTAGAGCAGTTTTGACATCAGAAAAATTACAAGTTTCTTTTTCTTTCCTGAAAGAGGTAGAAAGAAATGAAAACAGATGGTATAAAACCTTTCCCTGCCCAAGAGAAAAAGCAAAAGGACTACATTCTCAGCTTGTGGCTTGAAACACATGGAACCACTTCAACCTTATGTATTTCCTGCCCTTCCATGCCAGACACTTGTTCTTGCCCACAGCAGCCTCTATGGCTGCACTGTTCCCTAAAAACACTTCTGGAAAAAGAAAACTAGAGAGCTGAAGTAAAGCTCCATTAGTTCCCTGGTACTGTGTAACCTGGTGGACATCTGCACCACTGCAGCTGAGAACAGCTGCATGGAGACAAGACTGAAGGGAAAAATACCTTAAAATGGTGATGCTCGTGAAATTTCACCTCATCAAGTACAAGTGTGTCAGCCTACCAGCAAGCACTCCTTGGTTAACATGCCAAGAACATAGTGTTTGCTTCCAGCTCTTATGCAAACATCTGGACAGAAGAAATGGCCACCCAGAGCAGTGGCATGGAAAAAACACCACTGGCTGAGGCAGCCAGCTTTGGTGTTCTCAGAGTGGAAATAACAAGACCTCCCAGTCCTACTGGGCTTAATTACTAAGCTTGGACATTCTTTACTCAAGTGTTCCAGCTTACTTTGGAGTCATCTAAGACTCAGATATGTTTTTTTTCTTTCTCTTTGTTCAGCATGCCCAGCAAGATCCTTTTGCTGCAGTTTCTAGTAGAACAACAAAAATAATGAGCAGCTACAACAGCTCTGGCCTTGGCCTCAGAAAATGTGTCTCATTGCTTAGCCAGTAGTTTATCTTGCCCATTTTTGGAGTGATTTTCCTCAATTCCCCAGAAAGCACAGTCTACAGACTCACAGACAGGCTTATAACTTCAGCACCTCTGCACATCACCAGAATGCCTCTCTTCTGACTGAGGCCAAATTTTACCATAGAGGCAAAATCATGTCACTTACACACTGCTGTACAGAATTAGATGTTTTACTTTAATCACCTCCGTGAAGAGAAAGATGTTTCAGTCTCAAGATCAAGTTCAAAGATTGAGTAGCTCTGAAATAATTCCAAGAAGCACTTCCTTTTGTGATTTTTGTTTTTTTCTTGCATCAATGATTTTGATTAGGAATTGTTTTCCTGCACTAACAGATTTTTCTTTCTTTTCATATTTTAGCTTCTTCTGAATATGGCTCCCCAGTAAATTTCTCTAAAACAATACAGCACATTGAGAAATTTAACATGGCTCCAGCAACCTAACTACCATTCTCCAGCCTTCAGTGTTAGATGAATGAATATTCTTTTGAATATTATTATGCAACTATATGTTAATATACAAATAACCCAGAGAGGTTTCAGCACACTTCAAAGCTTCTCAGAATTACAGACTGTCTTGTTGGCCATTCACTTGTCAAGTATGTCATTGCTTTTGTCAAGGCATACTCTGGAAATTAAATAGATACTCTGCAGAAAAGTTTTAGCTATTGCCTTAGCATTTTTAACAAGCTAAAATGACGTTGTTAAGTCAATCTTATTGAGTTTATCCTTTTTTAAAATTACTATTGCTTGTAAATCTTTTCTTCAGCCTTGAGAAGGTAATTTTGATTTTTTTATTTTCTGTCTTGTGAAACTGATGGCTCATATTGAGCTGATAGAATCAGCCCTGGTTTTAGCTTAAAACACCCTGTGTTCTGAGGCTGTGCTTACTCTGACAGATGTGTAACAGTAACAGAGTAACATTGTGGGAACAATGGCCTTCAGTCTGAACTGTGATCAAAGTTAGCTTGGCCCAACCTGGGGGAGGTGAAAGAGAGGCAAAGAAGGCCATGGGTCACTCTGCACCTCTCAGGAAAAAGGAGTGGTCTGAGAGCAGTCTGAGGAGCCTGAAAGACCTGCACAAGCCTGTGCTGTGCCTTGATGGCTCTCCTGCATGGGAGCTCTCAGCTCTTTTCTCTCCTCAGTCTGTGTGGTGACACTCCTGCAAAGCTCTGCACCAGGCACTTTGCACTGGTGACACAATCACTCCTACCCAGTGCCTAAGAGAGGGGACACCTACACAGGTTCCCTGTCTAACACGGGCTGTGCTGAAAGCAGGACCTCGTCCAACACACCATCAGTGGCATCCTCCAGACTTCAGCTGTAAAAATATAAAAAGCACATGAGGGCTCCAAGACAAAATCAGTGGAAGCAGACTTGTTTCAATCTATCAACGCTGGCACTTGAGTCACCCTGGTGACAATACAAATGCACATTCACACCACTGACCTTAATGGCAGAGAATGCTTCAAAAAACTCTCAAGAATCCATTCACTGAGAACTTGCCAAACTAAGCTACAGAGGTTCCCACAAAGGCTTACAATAAAATAAGCCAACAGTAGCATGGGCACAAAGCAAATGTCCCTCAACCAAACCAGCACAGCTCATGCTGAAGAGTGCCATCTGTGTCAATTTTGGCAAGCTGGCTAAAATTCAAATCATTCAAGTGTATTGTGCACAATGATACACCCCCACTGACACATTTACTTGGTACACTGCTGCTACAGAACCAAGGTGGCCACAGCAAGATCCTGCACGTATCCCTAAAAGATCTTGGAAAAACAGCAAATATCAAGAAAAAGAGAAGGAAATTAAAGAAAAAGCAAAAGCTGTATTAACCACATCAAGTTAAACAAGCTAGAGTAAATTAGATGTTGAAATACTTTGTAACTTCCTGTTAAAATTAAAGTGTCAGTTCAGATTGGATTTTGAAAAAAGCCCCATCTAAGGTTAGTGACAGTCGCACATGGAAAAGCAGCTTTCAAATTGCCTTACTGCCACACAAAATACACAAGTCTGCATAACTATGTTTTCTCCTCCATTGTATTTTCAACATATTTACAGACTATTCCCTAGGCCATTAAGTCAATGCATAAAATACACTGTCTTTTCAAAGCTGTAATCATTCTGCCAGGTTATAGAAAACCTCTAGCAAAAAAAGTAAAGGAATTTGTGTAGGCTTACTGACAAGAAACATTTTTTTCTCTTAATTTCATTCTATGCTAGGCATAGCACCCAGAATTTCATGAGAAAGCACTGGTAACATCCAAAATTAGCAACAATTCAGGTTGCACAATCTCTTCAATACTTCTCAGTTTCAGTCCTTCTGCCTTTCAGCAGAAGACCTGCAACATTACCTTCTATGTTGTTTTCATCTATTAGATTTATGTAACTCACATATACATACAATCATTGTGGTTTTTGAGCTTGCAAGCACAGCAAACAGCCCTAAACATTACAGTAAATGATGAAATGTTTTTCTTCCTCTCTATCACATCCTCTATTTCTTGGTAAAGGGGACTGAGGAAGAAAGAGAACAAAACTCGTAACATTTCCTCTTCACAACCACAACCACTCAGAGGCCCAGTACATAATTTAGTGATATCTATCTAACCCAAATGACCTTGCCTTTGCCCTTTGCCAGCATAAGAGTTCTCTTTTCAGTAAGACTACAGCCACCAGCCACTCCAACACTAGTGCAGGAATGTCTACAGATTCAGCATAAAGAAATCTTTACCAAAAGAAGTTACTGCCAACATTTTGTACTAGGAGAACTGAATGCTCACACAAATGGACCTGTGGATATCAATACTGTCTGAGAAGAGACAAAAGAGAATTGTAAAAATATTTAGATCATCCTATTTTATTTGGTGTAGGAATAAATCTAGAACTAATGTATAATGGTTATTTCTACCTGCTACAGCACAAACATTTGGTTTTCTTATGGAATTATTTAAGAAGATGTTTGTGATAAGTGATACTGCAAGAAGTTCATTTGCCCAAAGTTCCTTGAATACCTGAGGTAACTCCTACTGATGTTTGAAGGCAAGATGAAAAGCAGAAAAATTATAAGAAGGTAAAGCTGAAAGAGTGCAAAATGAAATCAATTTTGATTATTTTAACTTCTGCTAAAGTCACCACAGAAAGCCACTTGCTTAAATTTGGATGATTTTTAGATTGAACGTCACTGATAAAATATGACTTTATGCAAAGTATGTGAAGCATTACATAAAATTAGAGAGATTTACATCCAGCACATGAAAATATGTAAAACATGTAAAGAATGCACTCACTTAATACATGCACCAGAAACTGACATTACAGCACAAATAACCATGCTGTGGTAGCTTTAGGAGTCACACCTCAGAGCTGCAGAGGCACCACAGCAGGATGGAGGGCAGAGAGGATTAGTTACTTCTAGTCCATAAAAGGAACTGCTCTTTCCACAGTGGTGAAAGCAAACAGACTTTCATCTCATCAGCAAAGCACAAGCCTACTGTTTTTGGGCTACACGTTCAGTTGCAATGTAGACACATGCTCACTTGTCTCCTGAAAATATTCCACTCTATGGTTTGGGAACAACCCAAGCCAGAAGAAGGCAGCAGACAACTCTTTGAGTTCCTACTGCACAGAATTCATCATGAGGGACAGCTCCAGCACAGGGCAGATGCTCAGCGGGTGGAGGCAGCCATGGTCAACTTCATCTCTTGCTACTGAGGGTAATTTCTAAAGGCAGATGACAGCTAATAACAAACTGGTAGAAACTGGGCAGCTTTCAAAAAGAAACTTGAGGATTTCATATTACTACTCAGTAACTTAGAACATAATGAATCCTAACTTCAAATGTCAGTTTAGAAATCTGGGTGCTAATAACCTACACTTTTAGCAAATGACTGGACAAATACAGGCAGAGGGAAAAAGGCACTGGGAACTTAGAAAAGGTGAAGGTAACAACTCTAGGATGAAATGCTGTCAAGGCACAAGTTTTTGCAGGATGAAAACGTGTAGAGGTATCTGTACACTATGTCTTTCATGCTCTTTCCTGGGCACTATCACTGCCACTACTGTAATTAAGCTGACAAATCACTCCACAGATAATTACGGGTCATAAAAATGAGAAAGAGCTTATCCATCTGTTAAACTTCTTCACATCTGCATGGAGCTGAATTTCATGCGCTGACTTAAGGCATCAGTTCAAATCCTGGCAGCGTTCCACCAGCGACTGCTTCTGAATTTCAGCCACACATCTCCCACATCCCTCCCTGTGTCACTGTGTCACTGCTGGAGGTCTCTGACAGGCAGGGCACGGAGCCAGCTGGAGCTGCAGCCTCAGCTGCGGTGCCCACCTGGACCAGATCGCTGTGGGCACTGGCACCTGGCCCCGCTGTCTCCTAAAAACTTATCCACGCTACGGAACAATGTGCTATCGCACCACGGTGTTAATGGCAAAAAGTTAACACTGCTACTTTGGGCCCGTCCACGTCCGTCTGGTCAGAAGCGCTCAGCGCTGCTTTAGGAAGAGGCGAAGGCACCTTCCGACAGACGGCGGAGGAACGCGGGCTTTCCGTCCTGCTGGGAGCTGCGAGAGCTGAGGGGCCGAGGCGCACGGAGCCGCGGCCCCAGCGCCGCCCGACGGCGCTCCCGGAGCGCCCGGCAGGGATGAGCGCGATTCCCGCGGGCTCGGCAGGAGCCCCGGCAGCGCCCCCCGCCCCGCTCGCCCCTTACCATCTGGGCCACCTTCAGCATGCCGGCGCAGGAGCGGAAATAGCCGCCGTCCATGAGCTCCGCGTCCGAGCCCGCCGAGGAGGAGGCGACGGTGACGGGCGGCGGGGCGGCGGGGCCCCCGCTGCTCACCCCGGTGCGGATCACTCGCGCCCCGTGCGACATGGCTGCGTCCGCGCTGCCCTCGGCCGGCACCGGGAGCGGGACGGGACGGATGGGATGGGATGGGACGGGACGGGGCGGGGCGGCGGCAGCGCCCCGGGGCTGGCGGGGCCGGGCGGAGCGCGGCGCTTCCCCGCCCCGGCCCCGGGAGCGCGGGGGAGCCGCGGGGGTTTCCCCGCCGCGGGGGAGACGCGCCGCACCCAGCCGGGAGCGGGTCCGGGACAGCCGGGAGCGGGACGCCCGCCCTGCGCAGTTGGGTTACACGGACACAGGCCGGAGGGAGGCTTTCCAGCCGGGAGGGAGCTCTCCGCCGGGCGGGGACACTGACAAACCCCGCAGCGCATCCGAGTTTGTCGGCGCTGCGCCGGGAGGGGACCGACTGCGGCGCTTAGCTGTGGAGGCAGAGCTGCAAACAGCGTCTTCACACACGGCACTCATCCTTGCCAAAACCCTCCCCCCGCCATTCCTCTGGTTATCGAGCTCATAAAAGATAAAAACCATTTGCGTTACATGGGCAGCAACAGGCAAAAGTGTAATGACTGTCCAGATGTCTCAGGCCCAGTGTTTGAATCAAATCATACAGCCATACTAACGAAACGCAGCAAAGGAAGCGAGTATGTTTCCTCAGGTTTAAAAATAACTTGTTCTGCTTTCTGACAAGTGAGGCAACAGTGGGACTCTGATCTGGGTATATGCCACTTTTGTACTCATTGGAGTAGTAACCCCATCCCCTGCTGCTTCGTTCTGCAGTTACAATGCAGATTTTGTTAATATTTAGCATTTAATAAGTTCCTTCAGCAACTAAAATTGTCCTAAGAGGGAAGACATGTAAACCCAGATGATCCCCAACACACATAAGACCCCAGCATAAGCAATTTACGTGAGCAAAATGTGTTTGCCAGTGCGGGCAATGGTCCTTACTAGATTAAGCAGAACATAGTTCTGGACTTCTATTAAGCCACCTTGTAATTGCAATAAAAGGTGTTACCTGTCCCAACACATTTTATCTCATGTCATTAGATATAAAAGCTACAGCACTGGCTGCCACCACAATGGCAAAACACTAGCTGCTGATTAAAAAGAATAAAAATTAGTTCCACTTTTAAACAGCAGTTTGAGGTTTTTTTTCCTCTTCTCCTTACAGTTCCCACTTGGAAGCATGCATGGCTATAGGTTTCTATAAGCCCTGTGGAGGAAGGTTCCAGTAACTTCTTCACTTCCTATTTAGAAATACAGAGGTTTTACCTGCTGGCTCAGCTTCTTTAGTTCTTTATTTCTTCTGAAAGTGCGTGTGACTGGGGCCTTGCTGATCTGAGTTCAGGCCAGTGAAACAAAAATAACTTTAAATTAATATAAGTTGAATAACAGACATATTTTCTATCCAGCAATACAGGTGTCTTCTGTGAAGCATTGGGACAAAGTCAATTTAACTCTACGGCATTTGAAGTTTTTACTGCAGTTTTTTATTTGCAAGACAAAGTAAATAGCAAGATAAAGGTACTGACTACTTCTTAATAAATGAAAATAAATGGTCACAAGGTAATATTAAGTACCCTTATGTATGTGACTTAGATTTTTCAGAGATTGCTTGCCTGAAAGAAGTTATTTATAAGTCATTTTACAAGTTATTTACCTTCATTTTACAAGTTTACTAGCACTTTGTTTATTCTTCTAAGTATCTGTATTAAGAATTTTACTAATGACTTCATCACTTACCAGTTGTTCTTTTAAGGCTTCTTTCAATCTTATGACTACTAACCTAGTAGTAACCTACAGCAGATACAAACCTTGTTTTAGTTGTTATATGATAACCACAGCTCACCTATCTTCTTTATCATTATTGAAATATACAAATGCATCAACTCATAGTTTGCAAATCAGTATTTAAGACTAGTGAACTGGAAGATAACCTTTTGGGTTATCTTTTGGGCCTTTCTTCAGGCCTGAAATTCGAGGACCAAATTCCAAAAGGAATGCTCAGCTCGTGCTGATTCCTCCAATTTTAAGTAGATATTCAAAACATTGACAACAAAACAAGGCAGGTAAGTTATCTTTTGTGAAAAAAGAAGAAAGCAATGCCAAGTACAAAGCAAATTTTTGCCTAGTATTTTTTTTTTTTTAAATTCAGAATTAAGGATTCAATTCACAGATTTGTCTTTGGAAGTCATTCTGCAGATCTTCCCTTGAGGATCAGCACTGAGGATTCAGAGAGCACTTAGATATTTTGCCAGAATAATTCCTTATCTGGTTTTATCTTACATGAAAGGGCTGACTCTGACATGTAACACGCAGTTGCCATGACAATTTTTGGTAAACTTGATGAAACAGAACTTCCTCTTAGCTCTCCTCCCTCTTACTACCTCTGTCCACAAATAAGGTCTGGTTTATGAGTTTAGACCAGACCATTGCAGTTACTACAAAATCTTGAAATGTTTGTGCAAACATAGTCACAACCTTTGGAGTTGAAATAGACACATCAAAAATCAATTGAGAAAGAATTTCTGTTACTACTGAAGCTTTTTTACTGATGAGAAATCACTGATGAAATTTTAATTCTAGCTATACTTCTAGTCATACTTTATCAGCTGGCACTTGGATCATTTCAATGCCTTTGACTTTTTTTCCCAGTGATGGAAAAGAGCCTACGGGATTTTAATGACACATCTTATCTGTGTAGATAAAATGCAGAGTTGTTAGCCATTCTTCCTTCTCACAACTGGATAAATTTAGCAAGCAGCAGATAGTCTGACCTATGTTGTGTAGGCCAAATGCAATTTGCAGACAAGTATAGGTTTTTAAATGATATTTTGGCTTCCCTTGCACTGAAATCTCATGACTGACAGATAATCAAGAATAAAACCATGTGATCAAGCAGGGAATTAGCTGTCTGCTGATAAATCTTCTGAAAGGCACATATGTAAGTAACCACACACCATTAAGTTACAAGGAGAAATAAGGTTTTCTTAGGCAGTAAGGTTTCTCTACTACCATATATTATCATTCAAATATGCTTTTGAAGACTAAAAGGGAGTCCAAATCTTCATAATCCAAGAATAAAAGGTTCACCAGTAGTTTTAAATGAGGAAAACTTCAAATAACATCATAAAATAATCACAACCTTTCACTCACCATGTAATTCCTGGAAAAAATCCTTAGGTAATTTGTATTTGAAGGTAATTTTCAAAGGTATCTGTTTTGAAAGTCATATTCTGTCATACTTCTGCTTGGTTCAAAGTTATTTAAATAGGAGTACCAGCTTCATTTGTTAAACTAACAAGTTGCAGATGATGCCGGTAGATGGGAAAGGAGGGAGGAAATTCCTTGCTTGTAGCACTGGTGTCTTGACAATTCTGCAGATTTAATCTTTATATCATTTAATAGGATTTAGAAGCCCAGATTTTAATAAGAGAGATTAATGGCCTAATGTGAGTAGGAGAAAACCCAAACTACCACAGTCTGCTGAGAAACAAGAAGTGTTACCTTTAGCCAGAGAGCTGTGATACCCTCAGTAGGCTGAGCATGGAGCACTAAGGGGATGTTGTCTGGGCTCATGCTTTGGAGCCTGTTGGATCTGAGAAACCTGTTAAGATCATGTGTTCCAGGCACAACATCTCTTCAGCTTCAGACCTGAGCTTCAGACCTACAGCAACAGGTTCCAAAAGCAACCTCGTGATGTGAGAAGCTGTTAGAATATGCACACTGACAGGATCATCAGAATTCTTGGTAGTATACATTATACTCTGAAAAAGAAATTTAAAGAGCAACCTTCTACTCCCAGTTTACAAAACATGTACAGTTGGGTCATTTATTTATTTATTATTTAAACTTTCAGGTGTTTTTTCCTGCACAATGTCACTTTTCATATGAGATAATGATACAATATCAATCTTAGTTTTGGTAACATTCAGTATCAAAAGCATACCTGTGACATTTAAAAAGTTACATTTACAAAGTGGCACATTGAGTAAGATTTATTAAAGGTCTAATAGTATCGACTATACAATGTCTAGAAAAATACCATGCTAATTTTAAAAGAAGCCATATGAAATTTTATTATACAGTACAAAGTCAGGTTAAAAATATCTCTAAAGACAGCATTATTATAAATAATCATTTGATCTTGGTTTATATTGTGTAAATTCTAAAGGAAATGTTCAAAAATACCTCACCCCTCTTTCAGGCTTTTATCAAAAGTGGATAATCCTCAAGGTACTTTATACTACAGAATTGACTTTAACAAAGTATTTACTGCAAAGTTCGTGATCGCCAGGATATAAAGCTAAAATACGTATTTCCAGCATAGCAGGAGGTAACCACAAAGGCAAAGAACTGTTGAGAGAAAGAAAAAAATAGATTAGGAAATAAATACATTTCAAAGCACCATGATTTCTAAGAAAAAAAAATAGTTATGGGACTTGGGAAAAAGGAAAAGAGCAAGCTGACAAAAATTGCACACTCTCACCTCCTTGTGCTTGTGTGGTCATTGCAGTCAACACTGTGTGAACGTAAGTTATGCACAGAAATATGGGCTTGAGCAGACAAAACATGACATTTCTACTTTTTTATAAATTTCTCATTATACTGCCTCAGTATGGATCTTACAGATTGGATTGCCACCAGTCTAATTACTTTTAGAGGCTGAGGAATTGTCTGTGGGACAGTGTGAGCTCCAGCCAACACTCCTGCCCTGCTGCTCTGTCTCAGCTATTGCCTACAGTCCCCCTGCACCTCAGCATGGCTCCCAGTGCATCTGTTGCTTACAGAGAAAGCCTGGATTCAAATGAAGGCCCAGATATGATCTCAAACAGCACTGCTGATTAGGCTACCAATTCCAGAGGTCCTCTACTGATGAATACCGTGAAATACTCAGTGACAGCAACCCACACTGTCATATTACTGCTTTGTCAGAAATTGATAGCAGAATAAGCTTTCTATAGGAGGCTAGATTTATTTCACTTGTACTGATAAAGTCCAATTCAGCACTAGTCCTGTTAATCACTCTATGTTGTTCAAAGAAGACAATATTCAACAAGGCCTTAACAATTCCAGAATGTTTTGTGCTAGTAACTGAAGAAAGTAAAACTCTCACTGCAAATAAGATTAACACCACTTTTCTAAGAGGCAAGCAATGATAGGACAAGAATGAAACAAACACAAGTTACAGGACAGGAAATTTCAATTAGATACTAGGAAAAAAAGAACCATTACAGTGTGAGTAATCAAACAGGCACACAGGCATTGTGGAATAGCCATATTTGGAAACACTCAAATTGAAGTGGAAAAGGTTGCCTGATATGAGTTAGCCCTGCTGTAGGAGTGGAGAGAGTGGAACCAGATGACCTCTAAGAAGTCCCTTCCAGCCTAAAAATATTTTATGATTTTACAGTTGTTCCTGGCTTATATGCCATCATTGGCATAGGTAGGCACTGCTGAGCCTACCAGGCAGTAAATCTAAGCCCTTCAACAGAGGGCTATCGGTGAGCAAATTTAATCTGTAACATCAAAAAACTGCAGATGATGATATAAAATTTCATCACAATAAAAAACTGTAGCATTGTTCTTTTCCCAATTATTTTGTTTCTTATTAAATAAAAGTTCCATCTAAAATCTTTCTAACAGAATGACTTTTGGGGATAGATGATTTGCTAAATCCTTTATCCATGAAACCCTTAATGGATTTTGAAAGCAAGAATCCACATGTAACAGTTTATTTAGACTCTGTGTTAGATAAACATTATTAGGAAGTATTAGAAGAGAATCCAAACCTCCCATGAGACACTGAACATTCACACATTTTGCATAAAACCTGAATCAGCATGGAAGCTTATCTAGCAGCAAGCAAGTTCCTGTCAGCTGCAGTGGCCAAGTAACAGATCTGTAGTTACAAACTGCCAAGAGGAGAAGACCCTGAACACCACTGACATGACAGGGATTTAATGATCCAATTCCCAGGACAAAAACAGAGCAGGTGTTCAAGTTCCTATGTTCATGACCATATAATATAAGCTTCAAATAGGATTAGTGAGTAGTCAAGAGGACAACTGCAGAAGCATAAACACTCAATAATTTGGAATTCCTGTATACAATTGAATTTGACTCCAGTTGCCACAACATGAAAAACGTTATTTTACAACTCCATTACCTTTTCTAGTGAATGCATTCACCTAAGTAAAAAGGTGACAAAGCTCTTTTCTGTTCCTTTTTGTTTTGCTTTAAAGTTAGTTTTCATCCACTTGGACTGTTATGGATTTCTAAATCTAAGTACTAAGATAGTAATGTCAGACTAATTAGTGATTTTTATCACATTGTGTAATTTTTCTGGTGTTGCTCTTGCAACTCAAAGGAAAGGCCATCAAAAGTTGAAGCCTTAACAGGAAGGTCATTGTGGAAACAGCAGTAGCATTCCAGGGCTTTCCTCAAGGTGCTGTGAGGGCAAGATGGACAACGGCTCAGCCCACAGAAAGCCAAATGCATCTTATCCATAAGTATGCAAAGTTGGCTGAGTTAGTTTAAACTGCTTTTGAAGTTGTCCAAGTGCACTGAGGTGATTCAATGCTCACACAATCTTTTTTTTCTGTTGATGTGCAGGCTCTGACCTCAGCGAGAGAGCTGTGTGGGGGGCAAGGGAGGAGGAAATCAGCATGATCTTAAAAACATTACTGCCTTTTCTGGTGTGACTGTCATCTCCTAGTGGAATTTCTAGTCATCTCTAAAAATTATGAACTAAATTGCAGCTACTTATAAGTTTTGTGTGTGACCTGCACTTTCCAAAATGCAGAATACCTGCAACTTCAACCTGCAACCCACACTTCCAACAAGTTTTCATCTCCTATAACTTTATTGGATGCAGAGCTGATTTAAACAAAATATGAACTCACTGAAGAAGCTGCCCAACTGTTGTAATTGTGATTGTCCAGATCTTTGGTAACTGAAGATGCATCTACAATGGCAGCAATGAGATACAAAACAAAGGCACTTCCATTGAAACACAGACCCTGTTGAAAAGACAAACATACATCATTAATATGCACAGGCATTTGTTTTCCAACATTACAAAACTTTTCTGAAATACACTGAACATATGCAGCGTACACTAGAAATGTCACTCTTAACTATTTTTGCCTTCTTCCATGTTTCTGTAAGACTAAAATTTAACTGCTTTGAAGATCCATAAACAGTGAACCATATTTTGGACAAACTGTTCTCTCCATCACACTAAATCCAGAAAAGTCTTAAGGTTGGTGTGCTGTGATTTTCCAAAAGTGAAAATAGGGACTCAGTTTGGTTACCACAATCTAAGGGTTAGGCAGTAAGAATATGACACTACATGATTAAAAGCATAAAAAGAGAAACAAGATGAAACTGCACTTTGATTACATTTCTAATATACACAAAGATAGGAATCAACAACTCCTGGCATATGGAGAATATTTATAAAACTACCAAAACTTTGTTTTCTACACTACTGAAGGAGATAAAGAGGGTGACATTTTTTCCCCCTCAGTTGTATTCTTCCATCTCTCAGTATCTTCCCCTTCTCCCTGTTTTTAAGAGGAGAAAGAAATAGGTAAATCCAAGGAGGAGAACAGTCTGAATGGACTACATGGGTCACCAAGATCCATGGCAGATGCTGCATTTTCTCTATCAAGAGGAAAAGTTAATGTCTCAGGGTACTTATATTTATTACTAAGAAAGAAGCAAAACAGGTAACAGTGACCTCACATAACACTACAGAGAGCAAACAAAAAGTTTCTTTGGTTTTTGCATGTGAGAACAGGAAAGGAAAAGAGAACAGATGTCTAAGAAGATGAAAGAGAAAAATGTATGAGGGTTTTTTAAAAGTACATTATTTTAATACTTTGTCCTTTACTTTCTCACTACTTGGTCATGGAAGTTTCTTCTTATTAAAAAATAAAGCTAAATCCCCTCCAACTCCACTCTGCTACTTATCTAAGGCTACAAATTTGGTTCCATGCTTAAGTGGAAGGCCTGTGATATGCTTTGCATCTAGTTACAATTGCAGGAATTGGTAACTCAATATAGACCTGGTCCTCACCTGTACACAATCAGCTCCCTCCAGCTTCTGAGTTTTGCAGTCAGCGTCACACAAATATAACCTTTAACTCTGTTGCTCTAGTTGTCTAAATGTTGCCACAATGGTGCAGTTCCAACTCACTAATTCACACCATGTGACCCAGTGGATGCTAGGAATTTATGCCAATTACTCACAATTTAATTCACTTTTCACCAACTTTGTCAAAATCTAAAAAAACCTGCAGCTCAAGAAGAAAAGTTCAGAAGAAAAGTGGAAAATATCCATTTACCCTTCCACAGGGAACTGGGCTAGCTAGTGTCTCAGCACTCAGATGGAGTCCAAGGACTGGCACTTGAGATTTGATTAGTTACAGACTTACAAATGAGTGGAGGTTCATCCCACCTATACCAGTTTGTCTAATAAAAGGTGCTATCTCTATCCACAGATCACACCTCTTGTTTTATCTGGCATTACAGCAAGGAAATATCAAACTATCAATTCTAGGATGAGATGCCAACAATTGGCAGGTTCAGGTGAATTTCTGGAAAGTACTTATTTAGAAACTCCTGATTTGATTACCTAGAGTATTCGTTGTTATTTTCAGATTTCCCATTCCAAAAAGACTCAATTACCCCAGAAAGCTACAAATCCCTGCAATATCATGTCATGTAGAAAACAAAAAAAGCACATAATTTCTGAGAAGTGCTGCTCTGGGAAATAACACTGTTGGGGAAGATGGAATGCAGTGCAAGCTGATTGGGCCTTTACTGCCAATATATTACTCAAACCAAATGGTTCATGCTAAATTACCATCTGCTTCTTAAATTCAAATTCACCAGATTTTAAAAGCTTCCATTGATTGTTTTAGCAAAAAACTTGCACTATGAAGGAGAGTCAGTTTTGAAGCACGTCTTTTGGGTTAATTTGCAGTGAAAGTAACTGCATCTTAAGCAATTTGGTAATGTGCTTAACCTGCAAAAAGTGAATTTATGAGAGAGAGGTCCAGATGTAATTTTGGATACTGCATACAATAGGAACAGTTTGAGCTGTCCCCTAAGGAGACAGAGCAATAACTGGCAGATAATGAAATTCAGGACTCTCCAGACAATAGGGTAAAGGTGGGTGTAAACTCACAGGAAAAGGTGTGAGTCATGCTCTTTCCAACAAAGACTTTAAAAGCACCTCTCTGAAAACAGGCTCAGTGTTCCTCTTGGCCATACAGGAGCAGCAGAGGACCAATTCAAAGCTCTTTTAATACCTTAGGGCAAAATAAGCTGTAACACAAGCTTTATTTTGTATTCATTTTCTCTTTATATGACCCTTTTACATAAAAAGAGACTACCTTTTGGACTTACATTTATGTACATCTACAATCTATTTGGAACTCAAAGCAAGAAATACACTTGATATGAAACAGAAACAAATCAAATATTCCAGTTTGTCTGCCACACAGATCAGGGGCAACTCATTTATTTGTTGTTGTCTCATAATAGCATCCAACTGATGAAAAAAGGGCAGTGACCAAAGCTTTATTCAAATGGATGTAAAGATGCTTTCCCTTTTAATGTACTTTACTTACATGTAATGCAATGGGGAAAAGAAAAAAAAACCACCTCACACCTTTAAATGTACCCAGACACATTACTGCTGTAATTGAAATAATCCAACATTTCTATAGCAGTGTTACAGCCTTAATGGTAATTGCTGGCTATGAAACTTGAAAATAGAGAAAGCTATCTGAACATAATCCTGGTTGTTCTTATTAGTAATTGCTATAGCTGGCTATTTATTGCAGTAGCAAATGGGAACACTAAAAGAGAAGGGTACTCTAGTATTCAATTTTAGTCACATACACAATATAGCTGATAACAAGCTGTTAGCACCAAGGAAGTCAAATACATTTCATCATAAAAATAACAGAATTCTATCAATAATATTTAGCTGTTCGGGGAAAAAAAAAAAAAAAAGAAAGAAAAATAACAGTATCTGGCTGCATCCAACAAGGGCAAAATAAAATTTATAGTGATTCTTAGATGGATCACAAACAGCCAGTTGGCTGAATTGACAATGACTTTTAGGGTCTACTACCCTGAAGACCAGGCTGTTATGAAAATGAGGAAAAAATATACTGTTGAGAGTTATAGCTGGCCAGGTTTGCTCAAACCATAAAAACTGGATCTGCATTTTAAGTGCCTGTGAAATTTTTCTGTAATTACAGTAGCTGTTTATCTGATTTGCTTTAACTCTTGAGCTCAAAGCAAAGGATTACATGGAACATATTTTACATATATACAATTTGCAGCACCATTTTCACAGTAGGAGTATGGATTGTCAGTGTTGCTACCTCTGAACTATCCTGGCTTTAACTTCAGCAGAGGAAGACTCATATTTTAAGAGCCCAAGCCCTGTTTCTAATGCATGATGTTGATTCCAGTAGGGATTTCTGCTGTTTAAGCCATATGGCCAGGCCTGTTAGCTCAGAGGCAGCAACGGACTCATTCTTCATGGGATGTAACCACTACAGAGAGAAAAAGAGGTCACTGTGCATAAACTATCAGTCACACACACATTAAAAATCAAGTCACTACATCAACTGCTGAACAAAATGCTGAAACATCATAGAAAAATGTACTGAAAGTGTCTGGGTAGTATGAAAGTAAAATACTGCAGGTATACAGCCACACAGTAATTCAGGTAAAATCTGCAAAGAGTACAAGTAGAGTTTGTTAAATATACATGAAGAATGCACCAAAATTTTATTCTCTTCAAAACCCAGCAAACCTGAAAGAACAAAGGATGCATATATTTACCACCATGGTCCATGGCACCTGTGGGATCCTGGTGTAGGTCATTGTCATGTAGATGATCAGAAAGAAGACGGTGAGAACCCAGTAAAACACAGCTACAAACATCACCCAGCCAAAGGCTGGATATAGAAAGTATTCTGTTCCAGCAATGAGGGTCCACACCAGCAGCCCCAATACCTGCAAAAGTTATGGAGAAGAAAGAAAACTGTTAACAGTAAACAGGTCTAGACTTCATATATTAGTTTGAGGTCAAGGAGACACTGCTGTTCACATGAACCATTCAATGAGCTGAACTGGAATACTGCACTGGCAAAACACTGATCTAACAAAAAAGAACATATAAAATTGGTTTTACTGTGGCAGGGTGTCACAAAGGGAAAGGCATCTTATCTGTTGATTTAGCTCAACCTTTACTTTGGAGCCATACTTGCAGTGGCTTTACAGCTAGCTCCCAAAGGATTGATTATTGTAGCTTACTTGCTGATGTGCACAAAGGCAAATACTGCTGTTTTGCTGCCTGCAAAGTCACTTTAGAAACAACAGCCTGTGAAAGACCACTGGAATCTTCAGGTTCTACCTGCCACAGTCACAGGTGGGAGTGGAGTTCAGAATGGTTCACACCTGCTCCGTGGATTGGCAGGCACCACAGACAGAACAACCCCTAGACCTCACTGTAAAAGCTTGTAGTAAAATATCACCATTACAACATATAACTGTAATTGGAGAAGAGCAAGTCAGATCGTCATTATATTCCACAGTTCTTAAAACATCTCCCAAGTGACTTGACCCAAAATAGTAGACAAGGACCCTCGTTCAAGCAAAGTCCTCAAGCAAACTAGTCTGGGGAAGAAACCTCCCTCCTGATGTGGCAATCTGTTCATATCTAAGACACAAAGAAATACATGAACCAGAGGTTTTAACACACTCTCTCCAGTTTTCTCACTGTTAGGTGATCTCCAATGCATTAAAAAGAATGAGGAGCAAGCAAAACAAATGTCAAGTTATACGCCACAGGAAAAAAATGTGTTTTGCAAGTTGTCCAGCAATTAGAAAAATCTTAACCATAAAAAAGAAAGTTATATTTTATACCTTTAAAACAAGCAAGCAAACAAACAAAGAAAAAGCAATGCCCACCCCACACACGTTTAGACTCAGATGTGGGAACTAAAATTCCTGTATTTGCAACAAGGCTTATCTCTTTCTGCTATCTGGTGAAATTGCCTAGCAGTGGGAAACGGAAGGATTACAAAATTAAAGCAAATAGCAACACATTTAACACATAACAGCCACAGCTGGACAATTTGAAGAACCTTCTACTCCAATATTCTATCTCCAGCAGTAGTTAGTACCAAACATCTGAGGAAATACATTAAAGAATAGACCATGCAACAGTAATGTTTCCTTGGATTGCCTTCCTCAGCTCTCAGCACTGAGCAGTGAAGGGACTTCCTGAGCTTGTGGTGATATCTTTGTAATCAACAGTCTCTGACAGCAGATGATGGTTTTGCTACAGCTTCATTTGCATGAGAGCTGATCCTATTCCCATGCAAGCTGTTGGCCATGGCCACATTTACTTCTCTATTGCAGAACTGAACATATATATAATGTGTAGAGATTTATCATTCATGTTTACAAGACAAAACTATACTCAAAGAAAAGTTGCTTGAAACAGGTCCTACCGCCTTGCATCTGCTTATTTTGTCTTCAGTTCATCCTCCAAATTGCCACACAAACTTAATTCAGCCCTTTAGTGTCTGATGACAGTAGATTCGTTGTATATTATTTGTACATTCATTTATATCTGCATCATGTCTGTTCTATGGTTTGTTTGGAGTTTTCCTTCTCTCTTAACAGAGAAAGCATATAATGATCTGTTTAAGAACATTTTCCCCCACCGTTTTCACCAATCTACCAATTTCTCTTCAACAGGAAGCTCTAGAACTGCTCAGACTGGGATAAAAATTCCTGCTTTTCACAGCATACCAGGGGAGGGCAGCATTGCCTCGTAAGAACAGTTCAAATAGCGTTAAGTGCATCCTTTAAAACACACTATTTGCAATGCAAAGTTATTGGTTCAGCAATGCTCCACAGTTCATTTTAATTCTATTTCCAACAACATTTTACTAATAGTAGCAATTCAGTTAATAGCACCTCAAATTGCATGAACTACCCTCAATCAGATAAAAAACAACTCAATTTTAGTGTAACAAGTGTATTAAGGCTAAACAATTTTGAAAGACTGTTTAGCTAACAAAATACCATTTTCTTAGGATGTAAAGTTGTTTTTCATTACACCCATCCACTTTAATCCAAATTTAAATTCATCATCCAGAAATTATACTGATAAACAATTGATCTCATGCTTGATAAAAAATTATTAAAGGCAGATTTATTCTAGATCTGAGTATTTTATAAAATACCAAGAGCAGAAATTTTGAAGGCATGAAAAATAAATTAAACATCATTAAATACTCTGCTTATAAGTGTTGGTTTTTAGAACAGTTTTAAATATAGAAGTAGATTTTTCATGAAAGGCACAAGCCTACAAAAAATTTTTACTACTAAATTCAATAAGATTGATAAGGATATCTTAGCTTATATAATGGATGATTATTATTTAAAAGAACAAAGTCTGCACAAGCAGCAAATTACTAAAATTAAAAAAAAATTCTGAGGTTACACAAGACTCTTATTTTACTTACCACACACTAAAGCTAGCAAGACATTCCCTAGAACACGAGGATTCATGCTGGGTCCTGTTTTTTCCACTAGTATTCTAACCTGGAGTTATCACCCCTCTTCAAGATCATTTTAATATTTAGGTGTATTTATGTATTCTAAAGAACTGCTTTTAATCCACATTTTTAGCTAGTTTGTATCAATGGCAGAACAACTCACCCAGGCAATTGAGATGCACCACAGATGTTACAGATTTATATTCTTAACTGGTTCCTGCATCGTAACTTTGATGGGTTGCATATTAGAGCACATTTGACATTTTCAGTTAGATTCAGATACTCTTACAGCATATTACTGGAGCTGACAGGCTAAAATAATATTTCAGATTTCTTGATTAGACCTGAAAAGGTCAGATCAGCTCATGGTCAACAATTCACTCAGTGTAGTTAAATGATATGGCAAATGGTTTCACTGCATATGTAAACATATGCAATAAATTGATTTAAAGTTCACACTGGCCATCAGCATCTGCAAAATACCTCAGGAGCCAAAGGAATACAGACATCTAGACAAGCCTTCCATGATTAGCCTGTATTCTCAGCATGTTAAATGCTGAGATTGCTCCTACAGTGTTAAATGCCTGCCTTATAATTTTCTGACTGTCCCTTACATGACAGCTTTGCTGTTCACCAGATCAGTACAAACTGGGTGATATTCCTGTATCTGCTGGAGGTGAGAATGCCACTTCTCTCACTGGTTTGGTATCACAGCTCCCCAGTGGGAAAAGCTGGACTATATTCAAATGTCATCTCAATGAGCATCCAGCGTACAGAATCCGGCAGGTGACTGATAGGTAAGCAACACTGGAAGCCAAGATCAGCAACAGCTGGGAGTGCCTGCAGTAATTCAGTGAGCACAGACAGTGCACAGCCACCCTCACTGCTGCAGTCAGCTCAAAGGCAAGGGAGAAAGCTCCACCCAGGGACTGGGAAAGGCCTGTATCTCATTAGGACCAGGTAGGTTAGAGTGTATTAGTAACAGCCAAATACTCTATTTCAATTTATGAGCAAGGCAGAATATGCTTAATTAGAATTACAGAAACATATTACTATCCTGGAAAAATTGAGCCCAAGAAAGGGGGAGGGAAAGTCATCCAGAAGACTCAAGAAAATAATGCATGTGGTAATGGATGAGAGAGGGTGCTGGGTCCTAAGACTGTAAAAGCTCCATCAACAAAGTCCGGTTTTTCAAGTCAGATGGGAATAGGGATTTCAGTGCAAGACAAAGGCAAGCAGTTTTCTGTTGTTTATGGCAGGTTCTGATTTCAACTCACAGACATTTATTCTGTGGTCATTTGGCTGCTGCTTGATCAGGTACCTCCATTACTAAAACACATTAATATGTCAAATGCACTAATGCATACTTCAGCAGTTGGCAGATAGCATAAAAAGAAAGTAACTTGGTAGCAAAGTCCAACATTATTGAGTGTGCAGGTTTAAAATTAGATGCTTAATTGCATATTCAAACCCTTTAATAACCCTTCTGCAGTGTTGAGAACTTCAAAAGTATTTGATTATTTAGTCACTTAAAAAAAAGGAAAAAGGGCTTTGTTGTTAGTACATGAGACACATCTTGTCACAAGTCACAAGTCAGCAGGTATAAAAGCAGGTGTGAGCTTGAATCTGTGTATCCACTTTTGCTTTTTAAAGCAGCTTAAACACTGCAGAAGAAAAATTTTACTTGTAATTTGCATTTTAAAAGATATGATTTAACAACTCCTCTCCAGTGATGCCAGGGTTTGGAATTCTCCAGCATTTCTCCTGAGTGGTTAACTCAGCAACACAGTTAAAAATGAGTATACATCCTTTCCACAATAAAAGAAGTCTCATTGTAGCAGAACTGACAGGAAGAAAAACCTGAGGCTCAACTATTGGGGGGAAAAAAAAAAATCGGCATGTTTGCCAGAAGCTTTTTCTATCCTTTATCCAAGAGATGCTTCCTGAGACCATAAGCAGTGCAGGATTTATATGGAGTTGCTACTGGCACAGATGAAAAGGATGGCAGATGGATACAAGAAGAGCTGTGCATTTGCAGCAAGAACTGTCTCCTGTATGCAAAGCCACCTAAACACAGACAGCATCCAGCAGGGAGAAAGCAAGACATCATGCCTCTTTCTCCTTGCAAAGGAGATTTATGACTAGAAGACAGAGAGACCGTTCAAAATTATTGCACATCATTATTTCACTACTAAATCACAAGTTAGGAGCTACCTTAGCAGCAGCACAAGCAGCCTGTCAACGTCGCAACCTCCATCCTTTTATCCCTTGGCTACATATCAGGATGGTGGTGCTAGTGTGATTTTTAAGGAGGGGAAAAAAGAAAAAAAGAGTGAGAAAAAGAGAATTCTTCTACTACTGTTCCTGCAAAACATGTCCAGGACACTCAGTCCTGGACAGATTTAATTGTGTTATTTTCTGCCATTTTTATTTTTCAGATTTATTGAATTATTTGCAGATTATTTAGAGATACAGAATAATTTTTAAAAAACGTTTTTTCAGCTCAGGCTAAATATTTGCACTGAACTTAAAAAGTGTCTTTATATCAGAATTTTTGTGCTCTCATGCATCATCCATAAAGTGGTATACAACAATTCTGCCTTCTGCCACTAGAGTGAGCACAATCATTGCTTTTTTTCTTTAGGAAAGGGGCACTTTGCCCAGCAATAACATTAGGGCAATTGCCATACACTGTAACCCCTGCAAATGGAAAATGACCATTCAAAATAAGCAAGACACATACATACATATATATATATATGTATATATATATATGGGTGTGGGTATATACCTACATAAATCTTTCACAAGGGTAATTCCAAGTTTGAGCATATTCCCAAATCAAATTTAACAGGTTCAGTTCCATACCAGGTACAACAGCAACATCAACTATAGTTTATCCAGAAACTAGTCAAAATAAGAACACTTGCTGCTTTTAAATTAAGGGGAAAAAAAAAAAAAAAAAAAAAAAAAAAGTATAAGAAAGCCTATAAGGTGAAAGCCTACAATGACTGGATAAATCAACCCAGGCTAAAATACAAAATATAAAAATCCTATTTCTGCTGCAGTCAGAGAAAAGGTGATGAGCATGATTTTAAATTGAAAGAATCAAATTTAAAATATTTCTATTAACACTAAGTAAAGATGCAACGATGAGGAAATTAAAAAATGCTTTTCAGTGATGGTTTTTAGAGATATAAAAACCTCACTTAAATGCCTTTGAAATTTCAAGGGCCATGTGAATGTACTCTGCAATAATCTAATCAATACATTGCCTTATCCTACTGCTTCTTTTTCCCTGTCTCAAACATTTTTTTAAACACCAGACATTACAATGAGCTGACATCAGCCACTCACTACTGTCCCTTCCTCATTACATTTTTCAGGGCTTTGCCTTTCTAGAAAAAAATAACTAAATCCACAGTGCTTGCAGAAGCATGCCAGTGGTCATACCAATTTCATAATTTGCACAGTACAATTCTTAGCACCAAACTTAAACAGCAGCTACATGTCTCAAGTCTCTCCTGGCTTTGAAAACACTTCTGCCTAATAAAAGTCCAAAATTCAGTCTCTTCTACTTTCCCAGAATTTCGAAAAATTGTCTGAATACCTGTTTAATTACTTTCAAGCGACCAGTCTCAGTGTTGCATCTTCCCACTAGTCTTCAAAATATCTGTCATGCTCTTGGCTGTGTGGCAGCACCAGCACACACTCCTCCCTACAGATTAAATGGGCTTGAAGTAGTGGCAGCACCGACCATTGCTTCAGAGAACCACCCCAGAGTTGTTGTTTAGGATAGATTTCCTAAGAAACAAAACTGCTGGAAGCAGCACATCCCAAAATATCTTCCGGAAATATGTCTTCATCAGAGACTGAACTCTCTTACCCCAGAGTTTAGCCCAAATCCTATGACATGTCAGAAAACCTCCTGACCCAGGATTGAAACAGGTCAGAGCCTTCTGGCAGACACTTCATTCAATAGGGAACACACCTATTCCGGAATGAGACTTCAGACAAAGCCCTTCAAGGACTGACAGACCTCTGCTGCCTTTCCCACAGCTCCACAAAGCAGGGAAGTCCTCCCACACCTACCCCAAACCCCCCAGAAAGAGTCTAGGAGCATCTCTGCCTGAAAAACTGCAGAACAGACCTCCTCATGTGTGAGCCAGTAAACAAAGTCCAGTCCTGGTGTTCAGATCGTGATGCTCATTATCCAGACCAGCCATGCAGTGAGGATGCACTGAATTGGCCACACCATGTGTAAATAAGGGTATCAGCTTGCACTTCCAAAAGGAGTCACACTGGGAGGCAGAGCCAGCACTCAGGAGTGCCCAAGAAACTATAAAGTCTCATCGGGAAGAGCAGAGAGAGGGAGGCGTGCAACTGAGAAACTGAGAAGCTTTTTTTTTTTTTTTTCCTGATCAGAATGGGCACTGCCCAGGCATAAAGACAACAGCACCTGGGCAAAATGCAGCAGCACACCCAATTTCACATCACCTCAGTGATCTACCACCTACTAAAAAGCTGTAAATCACAAAGGTACTCCTCTACCACAGTCCATGCATGAGGAGTTTTCTGTGATACAGTGCTCCAGCTCACTGCATCTGGCATCCCAGAAAAATAACTCGGGGGTGGGAGTCAGTAAGGAAATCGTGCTGACCATGCCAGCAGCATATTACAGGTTGCTTCACCTGAGAAATATGCATGGAATGTGTGAGACCAGAGCTGACACCAGTAACACAGTAAATTTAAGGAGGTAGCTTACATTAAAAAAGCAAGAGGTTTTCTGGAAAACACAGACATCCCACATTGAAATGATGAAATTATGAAATCACTACAACAGATTTCTTACAGTTTCTCAGGAAGTTCTATTAATAACTAGAGGCAGAGTAGTGGATATTCAGAAGGTAAATAATAAATATGAGTTTGTTCAGGTTGTAAATTTTGTTCATGTCATCAAAAATGTTACAATCGAAGATCAGAAACTCTTACAAAAAAAAATAAAAGTAATAAAAACCTCTACCAAAGAGAAAATACCGGAGTGCTTTATAAATCAACGGTGTACCCAGACATTGAGTATGTTCTGCTCATTCTTCCCTTCCACTGACAAAATGATTCAGTTGGATTATTCAAGGCACAGACAACAGCTCCTACAATAAAAGAAAGTTAAAGCTGGAAAAAAGACAGATTCAATTTTCTGCTGAAGACTGAAGGAGGATATGACAGAAGTCTGCAGAACGTCAGGTGGCACAAAGAGGGGAGAGAGAAGGAGATTTGGACTAGCAACACAAGAAGCATCTTGCTAAATCATCACACAAAAATATGAAAAGCAAACAGAATGAAATGGTCTTTAAAAACAACAAAGCAACAACAACAAAAAAACCCAACCAAAAAACAAACCCCACAGTGCATAACCAAGTCACAGAATGCCATAGGAAACATCATACACACTCAGGGTCAGGCCTGTCTGTATATATTATATACATACATGATAGTCAGGATAGTCAGCAATCTTCAGCACTGGAAATTCCTAAATATGCAGTTTGCTAGAAGTTAGAAAACCATAACTCAGAAGAAAAGCTTGTGGTATGTGCTCCTTCTTACTCCTCTCTAAGTTTTCAGTATTGGCGACTTACAGACTGAGCTAAACAGACTGACCAGATCCATTACTTCTGGTTTTAACTTGCCTTCCTTTCCTGCCACAAAACCTGTCAACCAAGGACTGCAAGATGTAAAACTGTTAATAGAATAGGATGAGATGATTACATGCCACATCAATATATCATTTGTTGCTAAAGTAGAATTAGAAGAAATAGTCTCAAGCAACTCTGAAGAATTTGGTTTGAATTATATCATCATGAAATTTATCTTCTCAGTAGAGTGGAGGTTGATCATTAACAGGCCATTAAAATGTGTACAAAGCATAAAGATTGGTCCTTGTCCCAGGGCACTTTCCACATTAAATACTCTGGAGTTTGAGGGCTGCATTCAGGAGCACAGTACTGTTTATCCATGCCTGTAAATTCTAACTCAATCTTGTGTTTTGCCTGGGGATCTGTACACACTGAGTAATTTATATAGGTTACTGTACACTATGCATACATGAACTTGGTATTGCAGTGCTACCCATCATTTCATCTACAAAGGGGCAGCAGAAGACAGCTTTGTCTTTGCCCATCACGTTCTAAAGTCTGAAAGAAATACCTTGATGCAGAGCACAGTGGGATGTGCAGCCAGGAGAAAGACCTGCAAGCTCAGAGCTGCTGCAGCTGACTGGGACCACACTGGCTACTGCTATCAGTGGCTCCATCAGGGCCACAGTGCAATGTAAAAATAAAGAGGGGTGGTACGAAACGCTACTGGAGACACTCACCTCTCTGGAGGGGCACCTGGTGACACAGTGCAAGGCAATGACATCCACAGTGCTCAACCTCTAAAGGTCCACAAGTGCATCTAAACACCGACGAGAGGAGACTGCCTGGTCTCTTATCTAACAATCTCGAGGGATGCTACTGAAAGGAATGCTGCTGCCACTCCCTTTTCCTTCCACTTCAGCAAGGCCTGGCCATGGCAGGGGTTTCTCCCACCACCCAGAATTTCCTAGAGAGAAACACCATGATACTGTGCACAAATGCTTGTTGATTCCAAATTCACTCCCAGTCCTGTCAGGAAACCGTGAAGTGGTACTGCTACAGCAAACACTGCAGTATCATGGAGCTGGGAATTACTCACTGGAATTGCTGCTACATTTTGCCCTTCAGCAGCAGAGAAAGGAGAATGGAAAGTAATAGCACATTACTAGAATCAAATACAAAATAATCTGCCTTTTCGGTTGCTTTCTGAGCACATTTTCATTTAACCACGCCTCAAGTGTGAATTTTAAAACAGACAATTACAAAGCAAAATAGTCACACAGAGATACACAAGGCACAAGATATGTATTGCTTTGTTTCCTAGTGGCTGCTTTTGTGCAGCCTCTAGAGATGATGGAAAAAAGAGGAAAAACTTTAAGATTCAGTACAAACACCTTCAGAATTAAAAGTAGCAATTAAATGCCATATTCCAATAATTTTTCCCTCTCAAAAGCCTGCTTATAAATCAAGATTGGTGAAACTACAAGGCTGAATGATTTTTTATTTAACATTAAAGTATTAGTACATTTTGGACTTCAGAGTAGAAGCTGCAACTGATTTCTTTGAGAATTAATACTTAAGTTATCCTCCAAACAGTCCTGTCTCCATACAGGAGACAAATAGTCTCCATACAGGAGACAAATAAAAATACAGGCAGTAGACAAATAAAAATAAGTCCTATGTGACCCACATGAGATGCAGGGACAATTTACTGAGTTGATTTGTGAAGAGATCTATCATCATACTCATATAATGCCATATGATTTAATTGACTTATATTTCAGATCTTCACACTAAAATTATGTGTAGATTGGAGAGCTCACATTAGTCAGGAACATCAGCTACTTCGTGGAAGGACTTAAAAGAGCTTGCAGTGCTTCTCTAAGGCAATTTAAGTTAAAAAAACCAAACAAACAAAAAAAAAAAAAAAAAACCAAAAAAAACCCAGGAAAACCACATTGCCAGGCTTTTTGAACTCTTGTTTTGAGACATGAAGCTGAGATTTGGACAAAGGAAGAAGCTTCCTCACACCCACCAAGAATGTCAGTTAATGATGAATTTCACATCTCTTCTCAAGATGGAAAGGGCTTCCAGACTGCAGCTGCAGTTTAACTCTGGAATAGGGTTGCCCTGTTCCAGCTCAGGAGCTTGGGTGGGGCAGACAAAAAGCTCAACATATTCCTTTTCCTTTACACAAATGCAGTGACTGGTTCACAAACACATGAGAGTTTTCCTGAGGACCACAGGCTTTAAAGCCAAGTAATAGAGGCATATTTCTGGAGGTGAAGACCACATTACATTCCCTGAGTTCTGAATACTATTTCTCCTTTATAAAACACTTATACAAATTAAATGTGCAGACTTAACCTGCTGTGTTCACTCATTGCAATGTCTGTTTCTTGCTTTGGGAAAGTGCACTGTGAGGAAACTATTGTCCTTGTACAGAAAAACTGAGAAACAAATGCAATAATCTCTGTCTGTAATCTCACTTTTATTTTTATTTCTACAACTACTACTGTTTCTTAATAGAGCATGATGGCAGGAAGGATTTAGTTTTTTGATCTAATAAACTCACATACATGAAAAGTCTTTCTCAACCTTGATATTGTTTCTTCTATCAACATACAAACTCTTCAATTGAAAGAAGTTTTGCAGCACTCTATCTTCCTTCCTCCTATCTTCCCTGAAGGGATATAGTTTCCAAGGGTAGAAAAATATCAGCTTCTCAATACATGCCAATGGTTTTGTAAGCTACTTTTAACATTTGGTGTATATGTCCATGCAAAATACACCCCCCCAAAAAAAGTAATTTTGCCATCATTTGTACATTAATAAGGTGAACTGCTTTTAAAAGAGATTTACTAACAATGGTTACTCATGAATTATGACTAATTATTTATGTAGTTCACTTTGTTTAAATGGTGTCTGTGTTCTTCAGGAGAACAATGCTATATGCAGCTGGTTTATTAATAATGTCACTGGCTCTTTGTTGCTATTTTTACATCTCCATCTTCCTCTTAGGCCATGTAAATAGAGATGCCTATAATTAGGGGGCATGCAGCATTGTTTCACAAGTCTTAGCTCCTACATTAAAATAGGAAGTTTATTACTTCTTTGGGAATAACTTTTATTTTGCCCTACAGTTAAGATACAAAGTCATAAAGCCAGATATGATGAAATGGAAAATTCAAAGGGAGTATTTGCTATAAAAATCTTCTGCTTCATTCTTCATCCATTTAAACAGAAGGAAACCCTCAACTGCTCATTTAAAAAAAAACCCTTTAGATTGAAAGTATCTTTTAATTTCCACAGCTGAAAACTACAAAAATTGATTTTGTATGATACAGAATTTTTTCTTGCTGTGAGACAGAATCTTCTAGTCATCGAAAGTTGAAACAATTCCCCTTGCCTAACAAACAGATGAGAAAATAAGATGATAAAGAGATAAGAAATCTGCATTCAGATCTGTTGTTGTCTGCCTATTTAGAAGCTTATTGTATCTCTTTACTACTTCTATATTGAGTCACAGGTATAATAATCCAACCCTAGGACTATGATTCACATTTTTAAGTAAAGATTAAAGATTTTACAAAGACCGATCCATATGTTGTAGAAGCACCTCAATGAAAAATCCTTTTTCTTCTCTGGCAAAATTGCTTTCTTTCCTGAGTACACTTTGCAATAACAACACAGAACTGCATGCCTATAAATATTTAACACTTGCATATGCTGTTCTGGAGGCATTTGTGCTTGAAGACTTCACTGTCAGAAAGGACCATTTTGGCCATCTTGCCAAATGGCATAAAGATTTCAACTTGCAACACGCTTTTTGGAAAGAGATGACACCTTGGCATAGATGTTGCAATGATAAAATTCAACTCATCTCTAAAAAAATCTGCCGTAATGTCTACTGCTTTCATTGGTGAAAAACCCCAGTCCCACTTCTCATCTGAATTTTTCTGAAGTCAGTTTCAAGTCATGTCCTTTTCCAAAATGTCCATCTGTCACCAGTATATCAAAGACAACTTTGAACTAAGAGCCATATTCAAAATTGTTGACAAGACACAACTGAACAAGAGATAATCACAAATACATTGCTTCTGGCAACAAGCTACATTGGGTTCTTTAATTCTGCTTCATCCTTCTCTTTATTCTTTTTGTGGTAGTAGTAGAAAGAGTTGACTTTGAAGAAATCAAGAATAAATCTAGAATTAAGTTTTCAACAGAGGCCTGTTTAAGTCTTGTTACCATTGTCACTTTGCAGAGATGTTTAGGGTATTAAAAATGTTTCAAGATGAAGTATTACATGTAAGTGAAAATATTAATACCAAATGGAAAAAAAAATAATTGGCAAAATGAGTAAAACAACTCCACACATCAGTAATGCTTTTAGAGCACTCCTTTTTCTCAAGCTGCATAACTTTATTTTCAAGGTTCTGAAGAAAAAAGTCCACAAGCCTGAAGGACTTCCCACAGCCTGTCTGCTCTCCATAATAAATACTCAAGCAGTGCATGCAGCATAAAAGAACAAAGTAAAAAGGTCTGTGGGATACCTGACACTCGAAATTCAAACTACCAAAGTCATAAATTAAGTATACATGCCTGTGTGTGAGGCAGGGTATAATGTTCTCCAACTGCTTCAATGGGCCTTACATAAACAAAGAACAGAACAACTGGTGACAAATGTCAGCTTTCTAGTGCAAGAAAAAAAAAAGTCTCCAACCAAGAAAGAAAACCAAAACCCTCAATTCATTGTCTTATCCAGATTTAAATATGTGAGCAGAAATGATTTAATGTCCATCAGATGCTTGCTTTGCTTTTGTGCCAGAGGTTGCTGCCCTGCAAGGGTGACTGCAGACAAAACTGCTCCTCAATTACTGCACTCTAATGCTCAGTGTGTTTGAGGTAAACAAATCACTGGTTTGTGGTATCACCATAGGCTAGAATGTGCACTGCAGTGAACAGCAAGGCATGGAGACCTTGTCAGCTATCTGCATTTATGAGCTATCAGCCTGAAACCAGAACTTCTGTGTTTGCCTTATGTATTGTGCACAAACACAGAAATGCCAAGAGCTGCTGCTCTCACCGCATTCACTTATGCTTCACTTATCCCCACAATACAGCTGATATATTTTGGGTTTTCAGGAATTTTTTATTCCATTTCCCCTCTAAATCTGATTCCCCAGTACAGCTCTCAGATGTCAGAGTGGCTACAAACTACAGGGATTACTATGGATTAGAGAATCTCACATGCCTGAAAGTGTTTGGAACAATTACACCTCTTAGTGGAAAGGTATTTCCCCACACATTCTCCTTCCAACTCCTCTGTCAGCAGGGCAGCTTCCTCTGGCAGACAAGCATGTTGTTGGACTCAAAGTTGGTACAACCCTCAAACCTATCTAGCAAAGTGTGCCCACAGTCCTAGCCCAGGCTAGAACTTAGTTCTAAATGTCAGAGAAATCTCCTCAGCACAGCATCAAACTACTGGACTGAGAAAGCACAGCCTGCTCTCCATCCCATCCAACCTCCACCCATCCCCTGCACTACCGAAGCCAAGTGAGCAGAGCAGGACACAGCTCTGGCTCAGGACACAGTTTCATACACAGACCAAGCTGTGAGAAGGGAGGACAAGGCTCTCACAGCATTGACCACTGGGTGATGAGAAGGGCAGATAGATGGAGGGCAGTGCCCTGTCAGACTCGACCACCAAACAGCTTACAAGTCAACAACCTCTGATGTGCTCAGGTCACCTCTGCTGGGCTCAGGTCACAGCTTGTCACAGCTTGAGCTGAGGGGAACTGTGACTGGGTCAGCTGCTGGGCTAGTGCAGGCAGCTCAAAGCACCAATATCCAAAAATGCAGCCACTGCCTTTGTCAAAGGCTGTCTGCATCTGAGCTGCAATTTATGAGCAGCAAGTGATGCAGCACACATGGCAAAGTTAGGAGGAGAGCTCTAGGTCAGGTAGCAACAGCCAAGTTGCTGAGGGGTTACAGGCAGAGTGAGGGTGTGCTCTGCACTTGCTTTGGGGGAAAACATATCTATGACTGCACACAAGCTTTTTGAATAAAAAGCTTCCATACTGCTACGGAAGCTTACAGCTTTCCCTTCCCACCCAAATGGCTCTTCTGAAAAACCCAAGCCTCCTCCTGTAGTGCTGTTTATATTATAACATTCCAACATACACAATCAACTAAATTATATTTACTTAGCTAACTTCCATACCTTTTCCCCTTTCTATTTCCTCAGATTGGGATCACAGCTTTCTTCTGCTCAATATTTTCTTCCCTAGAATGACAATAGTGCAGATACAATAAAGAGGTGTTACCAGTCTTTTGTTCAAGTGCTCTTTGTATTTCAGCTATTTACTGCCCTCCCAGAAGTTCCTGCTTTCCCACTGAGGGGGAAGGGAAAGCCTGTATAATGACATGGCAGCTTTTTGTTGAAAAAGTCTGTATGCAGTCAGAGATACTTAGCACATTTTCCCTGCAAAGCCTGATACTACTATATTCAAATCAAAAAGGGAAAAAATCTTACAATAACTTAAAAAAATTATACATATATATAAAGTAGTACTTTGCAGATATCCCTTTCTTCAAGCTATGAATTATTGCTATATCAAAATGCCTACATCCACACACACTGAAAACTCAGCCCACTATAATGATATATGCACAAACACAGAGGCACATAGTGTAATTTCATACTGCCAACAATATTACAGGTCTTAGCACATAACATCAAGAAACCAAAAGGAATTAGGGTACTGAAAGACATCAGAAGCTGGGAGCTTTGCTAGTTTACACGAAGGGAAAAGGAAGAACACAGCATGCACAGCAATTTGTCCTTGATACAGGAAAAGGCATATATCATTTGATAATCCAGTGATAAGGCAGGACAGCCATGGGACAAACTCATTTGTTGCATTGAATAAACACATTTAGACTGATACTTGCGATGCTGAGCTGTTTTGATACATGGGATTTAACAGAATCATGTGGATTGTGAATGTAAAAAAAATTATCAGTGTTTTGTTACAAAGTAAGGTATCTCCTGGTACTCTGGGATACATAACTATAGGGAGCTCTGAAGAAATACATAAATTAGACAATTGGGTTATAAAAGAGCATGTCCAAGCAATGGATCTGAACAGCTTCCCCTTTCATCATCTATCAGCTAGATGTTCAAGCCAAAGAAAGTGAGCACAAGAAACAGGTAGCATGACAGGGCTTCTAGGAATTTTTGGGGTAATCTTGGCACCAAGTGGGTTAACTGTGCCTTTTATTTTCCCAAAGTCAATTTTAGCACAAGTCAACACAAAAATGGTAACAGCTGTTATTTAGGCTCCTCCTATTTTGAATCTAATTTGACAGTGAGTGCTCCATGCAGGGGTATTGGAGAGGAAAGGTCTTAAGGAAGGTGATCTCTCTTATCAGACTAATCCGTGGGGCTGGCAGAAGGGAGCAGTGGGGAAAGTTTCTGAGCGTGCCCTTTTCTTCAGCGCTGAACGGAAACAACACCAGAGCCGCCCTTTACCAAACGCTAACAAGTGGATAGGAAACGACTCTCGGAAAGGAGCTGCTGGTCCTTAGGAGTCTGACAAACAATGTCAGGCTGATCAGAGCACAGACTTCATGGCAGGCTGGCTCTTATCCTCTCATTTCATGTGCACATACATCGGGATGGCTGAAGTCAATGGGAAATTCACAACGGGTTTTAACAGCATCAAGAACTGATTCATTATAACCTTATCTTCGTAACAATATTGTTTGTGTACATTAGATCTTAATCTGATTTTGTTCCCATCAACTCATCGGGACTGCATTTGCACCAGTTCTCAGGGTCATCCTCTTGCTTGTGTACATTGTCCATGTAATCTGTAATCTACAGAAGCAGCAACCAACACAAATCAAAGTTAAGCGTTCTTTTCAAGTTTCCTTCTCCACCATTTTTTTAAACTGAAACATAAATTGAAGAGGTATTTTGAAATGAAACTCAGTTTTTAGAGTGAAAATTACTTCACTCATACTATAGAGCGAGTTGGGATTTTTTGGGAGGCTTTTGGGGGGACAAGGATTTTTTGTTCAGTTTGCATTTTTTCTTCTCTCCCCCCCCCCCCCCCAAGACTAGCATTCCACTGTACAGATCAATAGAAAAGTGAAAACCAAGATGTAACCAAGCTTAGAGAATTCCTTCTCATTTATCACCATGCACTCAGTTTAATTTTAACTTGAGCTGGTAAAACACTTTACAAGAGACCCCATCTCACCTTTAACACATTATCTTGACTTGCTTACTTCAGGCAAACATTTGCTAGATAGTTACTGTTACTGCATAAAGAGAATGTCAAGTTCTTTGTACAAGTGTCTGGTCACGTTTCACGATTGCCAAAGTCTAGGAAGAATCCTCAGTTTGAAAAAACTGCTTGGAAACCTCATTCTCCTAACTAGGACTCCTACCATTTTGCTGAGAAGCTAAACAGAAAATCCTTCCACTATACTAAACGAACAATGAAATTGTACCTAGTAACATATAAGCTGCTTATCCCTGTTTCACTCATGCAAGTTTCATCATTAAATTACAGTTCCACAGGCCTGTGTTATATATCCAAAATTAGTTTTCTATATCTTTACATGGATGCTCATATTTCAATCAGAAAACACACCAAAAAAGAAGCCATCTCTTCAAGGCCATTACTTTCCTCTAGCATGCTGCCTTTCAAATTAAGTCCCAGCAATATAAGAATGTACTCAAAAGAGTAAAATAAGTATTGTGGTTTTCCAAAACTAAATATAGTAGTTTCCCAATGATAACTGTCTTTCTGTCCAGTATGAATTTTATTTGGCATCCAAGCTCATTCCCATGCATTAGGAGAAACAAAAAGAACACTAATTAATGTATTGATTTGTACTGTGCTATATCTTAGTAACAGTGTGGGGAAGTGGAAATATTTTCAGTTTGGAGGTCAACTGGCAATCTACAATAACTGTTGTGACTGTATTGCACAGTCCAATGAACATGGCTTATGCATATAGAGAGGCTTTGAAGCATCAATCAGAAATTCCAACAATGATCTGGCTTTTCCATGCATCCTGAATCTCTTATATTGAAAAGTTTTTCAGCCTTTTTCATCTTTCACTGAGATCACAAGATTGTGGTGATCTCAAAAAAATCCAGGTCTGTCCAACCTGGTTTATGCCTTTTGCTTTAAAAAGTTGCATTCTGGATGAATGCAAGAACCAAACAAGTCACAATATTCACCAACAACCACCTAAATGTCTGTATTACTATCAGTGTTTCTCATACTGTTCTAAAATATTATAATATTTTTCATAGTTTTGTCCACACACAGCTCTATGAAACCATTAAAGATGGATGTCTCATACTGAGCAGAGCCTGTTCGAGTTGCCCAACACCTCCTCTCTTAAAACAACATTTTGCCAAATTCTTAGTGTAGGAGCTGCATTTTCTATGTTGATTTTCTCTCTGAAGCCTGAAGAAGAGCAGATGAAAATCATGCAAAGCAGGCCTTTGGCAAGTTGCCCTGAGCTGCTGGACAAGAGAGCTTTAAGAAATGAGGCGGGGAAACAACAAAAACCAAACCCACCACAGAAGAGAGATGGAAAATTAGGACTTGGGACAGAGGCAGAGGGGTGGATGAGAGAGAGACAAACATGTTGAAATACTTGCAGCTAAATATGCAACACTTCCAGAAACAAGTTCTTCACACATCTTAATTCTATTCTTGGTTAAGTATACATTACAGTATAGTCTATAATTTTCTGACCACACACTTTCTCCTTCTCCACACCACCACCTGCATGCAGCAACAGAATGGAAAGCCTCCTTCAGAACTAGTGCCTTCCCCTGTTTTGCTTTCTGCCTGTTTACTTGCATGGCCTGCAGAACTGCAACTCAGAGCTCTGCATCTGCTTGACTCTTGAAAAACACTGTGTTATATGCATTGTCCCACAAGTCAATCAATAAATTAATAAACACATCTCTGTGATGTAGAGTGCTATCCCAATTTTAGACAGTTCACTAAAATTAGGGTCAAAAGCCAATTCTTGCCAAATTTCTGGAAAACTCTTTTCTCACAGCATTTATTATGGCACTACATTTTGCATCTTTAGAACACAGAGCTCCTACTGCCTTTCAGGCACATCTGAGAATAATTGTTTTTTCTGCAATTCAGACCCAAAGCTGGGGATTCAGAAAACAAGGGGCAGAGTGAACACAATTAAATGTAGGGCTTACTTGCCTCGTCTAGCATCCCATAGGAACACTGTGGTGCAAGCAGAAGATAAAAATCAAATTTTCCAAGGAAGCAATTAGCCAGGAGACCATCCTCTCCCTTTGAATAATCCCTTTCCTTACTCACAACATGACTTCCTCCAATGCTGTGTGCACAATATCCCAGTCACGCCTAGAAAAGCTCTTCTGTGCAATGACCATGACAGAAGTTTCTTGATGAAAATAACACAATCAAGCAGGTTTTGACTGGATTCCAGTACCTGCACACAATTCAATATGAAGCCAACACTGCCAGGATGAAACTAATTTTGATGCTTCTAAATAGCATAATAATGTTTTAAAATTGTTTATTAAGGCCTATTAATTGCCTGAGATGCAAGCTCTTTGAAACAGCACATGGGGTTCCTGATAGTAAGGTACATCCCAGTTTACAAATTAAACTACCAAACCAAATCAGCACAAATGCTCTCATTTTTCAGTCTTTTTTCCCCACTAAGGATTGAATTATTGTACCACTCTCCCCAGCATGTCTCATAGTTATGTCCCAAGCTTGTAAAGGACAATTGTGCATTTGTTTATGCTTTCCAATCCACAGGAGGAGTAACAAGCATCCACCACAGACTCACCTTCTCCTCACCTGATCCTTGTCAGTCTGCCCTACAGTAGCTGTCTCTGGCTGGGCACAACCAAAGCTGATGTTATCAGCTGAAGTGTCATTTTAAAGACACATTGTAGAGGTTTTAGTTCTGTTAGAGGCTTTTTTTCCTACCTCTTCCCCTGTCCCCCAGTGCTGAATTCCTGCCTGCAACACTCTTTCTCCATTTTTAGGTTTCACCTACAGTTCCTCGTACTTGTTTCAAAACTGTGCTGTCCCATTCAGCTAAAGCCTTTGGAATACCATTATTGTTGAATGTAGAGAACATGTGCTAAAATATATATATTAAAGGGACAGACAGGAAAAAAAAAAAAAAAGACAAAAAAAAAGGGAGACAACAAAAAAAGGGAGCCTGTTAGCAGCTGCATAACTTCAAGGCTAAATAAATGGATCTGTGCAAAAACAATGTCACCTTGAATATATTTAAATTCAGGCCTGGATGCAGCAGCCACATTTAAAGCTGATGATACAAACCATTCTTATTTTTGGGTATGAAGCAGAGGTTCTTCACAGATTTCCTTTCACATTGTGCACATTAGGCTAACAGTTAAACACAAGAAGCAATTACCAGAGTATGATCAGAGAGGATGCTTTTCCCATGTGGGCTTTTTCCAGGGTCCTACTTGGGATGTTTCCAATTTATTTATTCTTCATAACTAGATTATGATATTTCCAGAGATGGACACCTTACTGATTATTACCATGCCTACTTACTTTGTCTCAGTTCTACAAAATCTGATTTTAGCATATCTTAAATCAGACCAGAAATATTGTGGCTGCTCAGAACAAACTGCACAGACTGCATGCCTCTAACAGTACTAATTTGTTGAAACTGGTTTTGTTTTGCTCTGAATATTTTTCTCTCAGCAAACCTGTGGTTGCATCAGTGCCATCTGCACACCCATACCTTGCAAAAGGGGTCAGTGTAAACACTCAATATTGTGCTCTAGCTTGGCAAAAATGCAGTCACACCCAGGACTGATCCAAGCCTGTGCAGTGAAGAGGTCTGGCAAAGCCTGGATACTGTATTAATGTGTGTAAAAGCAAGAGCTCAGCCTCTTTAAGTTCATTAACATAAGTATTACACCAAACTTCCCTTGGACCAGTCCCAGGTGCCACTGAAAGCAGTGACTTGATTCTTTCCTTACTCAGTCCCTCCTTCACTGGAGTTTTAAGAGCCTTATACTTGATCTGGTCCTTTCAGAGGCAGGTGAATTAGTGCCAGCAGCTTCCATGGGGAACTGGCTCAGGCCACAGGAACAGAACCACCGTGTCAAAAGCCTGATGGATGCTAAAAGCTATTTGCTCTTTGACCCTAGGAAAAAAAGGGATAGGTCCTCTCTGCAAGGACACACTTTCTGTTGCTTTTCTGGAAATCAAAAGGGAAAAAGTGCAGAAATATCACACAATACAATATGTACATAATCCAAAATAAAATGAAGCTAAAACATATATAAATATATATAAAAATGTATTTATATATATGCATGTATATATATGCATATTTATATACATGACCATTATAAACTAAATATATGGCATTGTTATTCCCAGAAGAGAACAGGAAATAACAGTAGGCCAAATGAGAAGGCAATCAACAAACAGGAAAAACACATCATCATTCCTTCCACATGGCCCATTCTGAAGGGTTCAGAGTTCTCAAGAGAATTTTTCTGTGGTTTTGAGAATTCAATTTTTAAGAACTTTGAGGCATGGCTGCTTCAACCCTGCCTGCTGGTTCTACACAAGTGATTCAGCCCACAGAATAGAGCTGACAGATCAGTGGGCTCCCCAGGTACACAGGAATGCTCCTATGCAAAGGGCAGGGATGTAAGGCATCTGCTTCTGCTCTAGAAGCAGCATTTTGTTAATGGACTCAGAAATCTGGGGGCCATTCTTACTGCACTGCCAACAAATACACCTCTTCATCACACACTGCACGGAAGAAAGGGTTTTTAAGACAGGTATTCACAACTTCAAGATCCTCTAATCTGCAGTCTTAACAGTGTCTAATAAATAATTCCAAACAGAAAGCAGGAATGACAGTGCAGAAAGAGGACAAAAAAAAAAAAAAAAAACCAGAATATAACACAGTGGGAGAAAAAAAGAATCCAAATTGAACAAAAAAACCCCAAATAACCACAAAGAAAAGAGACAAGTCTGCGATCTGAATTCATTTCAGGACAAAATGCACCATCAGCTATCTCACAGCACCACTGTCTTCCCATGGTATGATTACCCAAAGATTTGGGACTCTGTGCATAACTAGAAAGAGGCAATTTTCAGGAATGCAGTCACAGTCTCTTTGCAACTAGATCATCAACCTTTGTCCTCAGACCATGATGGTCACCTCAGCATTTACACTCATGACTGACATCCAGCCACAGCATCATGCTAAAGCTAAGCACCTGGGAAGCTCTGCCCATTCCATTAGGAATAATGGGGGTACTCCACATTTTACTATCATGTAGACACAGGCCACTGAAGGCCAAAAAGATTATTTAAAATTAAGTTTGTGTGGGTAAGAATTTTTGCAGGCAGAAAAAAAAACCCCCAACTTTCTAGAGTTCAGTAGGTGGGGAGGAAGAAGGATTAACATTATATTCACTATTCACCCAATAAAAAGTAGATGTTTAAGTATGACTTTAAAGCATTCTTCTCATGAAGAGATAATGACATTTCATATGTGTTGTACCTTAACTCTGACGTATTGAGAATATTTTGCATTTTTGACCTTTGGTAAAATATCTTCATTCAGTTTCAGAGGCATTTTCACCTTTCTACTGCTTGAGCCCTAACACTGTTTCTATCATCACTTGGAGCATGTTCAAAAGGTTCTGCTTTCTTGTGTCCCCCAAACAGTTCTCTCTTCCCAAGGAAACACCCAGATCTTGTCCAGGAAACCAAACACCTTACAGGAAACAGAACTTTAAATAACTATATAATCCTAGAGGAAGATGGAAATCATGTAGATGTGTGTATTCAGTATACTAAGGATGGCTAAGGGTTAGCAGTGCAACAACAGCACCTAAAACAGACAGAACTAAAACCTGACTTCAGCAAGAGTTTTGTCTGATCATGACCAAAGGAGAGAGCTGAGACTTTATATTGTATGTTTTCTTATTTGTGCATAGGAACATGAAGCTGCTGGATGAAGAGACTGACTAGTCACCACAGGATTTGGTTTTTTTTCCATTCAGTAATTCAAAGTGAATAATATTAAGATCATGCTTGTGTACATCTCCTCTAGGCAAAGCACTTGTTCAACACGTCAGGAGGTAGCTCAGTGTTGTCAGCTACTTGCAAGCAGACAAGCTATGACTGGAGTAAAAATTGCATTAGAAGAAAAAATTCTCTGCTGCTCCTGAAAGAAGAGAAAGTCTTGCTGCTACCCAGGAGAGGAAAGCGGTTCTTTGGAACTCCCTCCATGCTTCCTAGCTGTTCTGAGAAATGGGAGGGCAGGAGGAAGATGGCATATTTACATAAATTTCAAACTGCAGTCACAGGGGGCATAAGACTAAAAGAAAAAGCTAAATGCAAGGAGAGCTTTAAGTACAATTTTTATATTTTAGCTTTCTCACAGTAGATCATCTCCTCATATTACTTCTATTTTTCATAACATTTATATGACTATTGCTGACTTAATTCAACACTTGAATATGACTTGAATATATGAATTTGATGCATCTCTCAGGAAAAAGGTGAAAAGTCTATTGAACAAACACTTGCACGTTTCCAGTTATTCTGGTTTTGGCAGCCTCAATATCTTAGATCCGACATAACTTCCAATATCTATCTAATATTCTGAGGGTCATCAGTCTACTAGAATAAACAAAGTCAACAATATTTCCCTTATGAATTAAATCTTCAAAGGTCTAACATTTGAAGAAGAATAATGAACCAGTAATCAAAATTATTTTTATTGCCCAGAAACATAAATTTGAACTGCAATTTTATGTGGTGCTAGTAAATAACTTCCTATCACACTTCTATTTCAAGTATCTGTTTTATTCTGGGAATTTCAAAGAATATGTGCATAGAACAGCATAAAGAAATGCAAGTGCAATTACAAATTACTGAAATTTACACCATCACAAGATCTCATGTGCAGCAGCAGAGTAACAACCTTCTAAACCTTTCCAAGCTATATAAGTATTTGTTTTTGTCAAGGTCAAATAGCCATCACAAGCCTTAAAAATCAGTAGTGCAAGTTTTACAAGAGACTCCACGTAGCTTCACACTGGTGTGAAGCACCAATCTGAAGAGATCAATGTCATCCTGCTAGAAAGTAAATATTTTTATAACTACATCCATAGCAACCACAAAACTCTCCACTTTCCCAAAGTGATCCATAATGCTTGACTTGCAAAGCTGATTTAAAGCTCTGAGAAGTTATCACTAGCCATCATTTTTCTTGGCCATAAAAGTCCCAGGAAGATAAACGTAGCTTTTCTGAGCCATCATTTTACAGAAAAAAACACTCAAAAGATATCTCCAGAAATTGCTACACTTGCTCATTTTGAAACTGTAAATCCTCCATGGGGACTGGTGATGCTACACTGCAGGAATCAGTCTCAATTATTTTATATGATATATTTTTACTTCAGTGTCAACCCAGGCAATTGACATCTCATTTTCTCATTTAAAGACATTCTGTAACACCACTTACATCTTCTATACTACTTTTCACCAATGGATCTCAGTGCAGCTTACAAGATTAGTGCACGTATTCTATGAATGGATGAGACATTCTGAGAAGTTAGAGCAATGCAGATAAATTAACTTGCAGTAGTCAATGGCCAACTAAGGCCAGTAAATCCAAGTTTCCAGAGTCAGAAGCCCCTGCCCTGTCCAGCAAGCACCACTACTTCTGTATATAAGTGTTTTGGACAGCCTTCCATGCACCTAAGTTATGTTCTGTGTCAGTTTCCAAAGACCTCTCAGAAACCCAGTAGCATTTTCTATTTTGCTCTTTCTACTGAAATAATCTGACCCTGGTTCTTTCCAAGAGAGTGGCAGGAAACCTTGCACCTGCTCTGGTCATGGAGGCAGGTCGAAGGCAATGGAAATCTGTCAGCACCAGGTAATTTAGCCTACACTTCAGGCTGAGTTCATTCATGCTAGATGTATGCAGTGCAAGACCAAAAGGCATCACAGAATTAAGCTGAACCAGGTTTAGGTACATAATTCTATAACTGCTGAATAGGCACAGTCAGCCTCATCCCACATTTACACAGGCTCTAAAGCAACTGCATAATACCTGATCCATCATAAAACCTGTCTTTATAAAGCTAACTCATTCTGAACAAATTTGAAACAGCAGACTGAGCTAATAGCAGACCAGTGCTTTGCAGGACTACAAAGAATCTCTTAGTAGGAACTGTTCAGCTGAATTTACTGTGCCATTAAACCACAGTCTCAGGGCAGATGTAGGCTGGTTACCAGCACACATGGAAATCCACACAGCAGTTAATTCATCTTCACAGTTTGCAAATTAGGGAAGCGGGAGCAAAACCTGATCAAGATCCTTCATTTAAGAGGCTGGAATATTTCATTTATGTGGCAAATTTCTGCTTTTCCATTCTCTTTGCTCAAAGAATAACACAGATTTGCCTATACAGAGAAGAGAGCTCCAGTTTCAGAGCCAGGAGACACAGACTGCACCCCTCTTACTGCATGCACATCACTGACTGACAGCAGCAATAATCAAATATTTATGCAGCCCCAAAGTGCAAACTCTCAGAGCACTTAGCACCATTGTTTAATGCCCCTAGCTCAGCTTTAACACGGACATGGGATCCAGCAGATGAGTAGCTGCACTGAGAGCAGATATTGCTAAAAAAAATCTTTTTTCCTTGTCCATGTCTCAGGTGTCCCAGAGAAGGGGCACCAGAAGCAAAGGGGTGCTTCTACCACAGCAGCTGTTCTTTGGAGCTCAGGGCTTAGACTGGAAAAGATCTACCAGGCTGCAAACTCCTGAGACTGAATTACATGCTGGTCTTATTTACAGGTTTGCAAATCCTTAGCAGAAGGATTGCACTATAAGCTGGGGGATCAGTAGTGAGTGTCAGAAATATCCTGAAGAGTCAATCAATGCAGGCACAACAATCAGAACAGGCTGATTTAGGGTACACAATTGCAATACTGCTGAATATGCACACCAAGTTTTGAAATAGAGATTTTGGTATCTCTAGTCATGCTCCCTTAAAGCATATCTCTCAGAAATGAAAAAGAACATACTGAACTGGTGGAAAATGTTTAACCAAAACCCAATGTCAAATATATATATTCCATATAAACGTCTTCACTAATATATTTTTCTTTAATTTCACAGGAGAAACAGCTATTCTAGTTGCTTTAAAATAAATGGAGTTAAGAACTAGAAGTATTTCCCTAAAGGCACTATCTATCAGTACTCTACTTCTGTAGGACCTGCACTACAACTTTCAACTTCATATTGGAACTGTACTCTGTTCTCTCAAATACACCATCATAAATCAGTAAAAGTTAATCTACATTAGAGACTTCTATTAGCTCCACTGAGTTGACCTGCTCGTCTTCACATTTTACAATTATTCCAAGAGTTAGGAATGGCTGAGAGGAAACAAAATCCCCCTAAAAAGCATCATCACTGTTTAGAAAGGTAAGCTGCACACCACTACCTGTCAACATAAACTAGAAAGCACACCTCCAACGGAGAGAAAGCAAGAGCCTGTCCATGCCCTGTGGCCATGCAGCTGATCCAGTATTCACAGCCAGGATGAATATATGACATTCCAGCAGGGCTCCGGAAAAGCCTTGGGCACCTCTCTAACAATCTACAGTGGGATCACTCTTCAGATAAAGTAGGGAAAGGTACATAACTCTGTTGCAATTACTAACTGAAAAAGGGTGGGAAAGAAAGCAGCTATTCTTTCAAAAACTTGTTTATTCACAGATCTACCACAGCTTTGACAGTGAAGCATCTCCTGTATTTAAAAGACACAACAAGCCTACCATCACCTATCTACTAGAGATCAACAGAATTCCCAAGGACACTGGCACACAGGGTACCAGCTGGCAGCAGGCTCTGACTTCACAGCCTCACCACTATTGGCCTGCAGAGCAACCTGGCATCTCAGTGTGCATCCTCTCTCCAATGGCACTGCTCCTGCCAGGGGTCCTACATCACACATCAGCCTGAAGCTTTGCCTGGTTATTTTAACTTTGAAGTCAGCAAAACCAACAGCCATTCCACTGCTCTGGTGAAGCACGATGTTTTCCAGCCTTGAAAACAAATGCTGTCTGATAAGTTAATCCTTGAAGTTTCAACAAAAACCTGACACAGGAAACCCAAAAAGTTAGTTGGGGCAGCCAGCTCTCTAAGGCCCTTAATTACTAAGAGTGTAGATGAGTGGAATTAAACACACCATTTTTAAGAGGAGATGCTGAGTATCTGTTGCTCAACACACTGAGGGCACGCAGGCCTGCAGAGGGATCCCCACGTTATGCTGCTGTTCACCACCTGCCACTAAGGCAAGTGACCGAATTTAGCCCTGCCTGGCCCTCTGTATGTTCATTCACACCTTATGGATTACCTGCAAAAAAGAAATTCGCTAACAAACCCAAAAGGTGTCCGCTCATCTCCCACTCTGCACAGGTGTATCTAAGCACTAAGAGCATAAGGAAATATTTTTTACTGACCTAGGAAACAAAGGCAAGTTGTTTAATTAACTCTCACACCATCACTATTCATGTGCTATAAAGTGCAAGGCATACACAACCAACGTGGTTACAGAAAGTCTCCAAAACTCAGCTCCCGGTCTGCCAAAACTCCTCTTTCCTCCACGGGACATGATGATAGCTCAGATACCGCGGCAGGCTGAGCAGACCGCGTGTGCCTGCGCTACCTTTCCAGCTGTCGATAGTTTCCAGGCGGGACTTTGGTGTCCCCGCCGCAGAGCCGCTCCTGTTTCCGTGGGCACGGACCGCGGCAGCCGCGCCGGGTGATGCCCTGAGGGGAGCACCCGTTCCCTCAGCCCAGCGCCCGGCCCAGGCTCCCCGGCCCTCCGCGCCCCCGCCCCGGCTCACTCACAATCTCGGTCACCATGAGGAGCCCGGGCACGGTGCGCAGGAACTCCCTGTCGTAGGCGAGGGTGCTGGAGCTGGCCGACAGGTTGGCGGTGAAGGAGCTGCTGGTGGTGGTGACCGTGTGCGAGCGCGGGCGCGGCGGCTGCTCCTGAGGCGGCGCGGGCGGCTCCATGGCCGGCGCGGCTGTCGCCGGACGGGCGGCGCGGAGGCTCGGCCGCTCGCCGCTTTGTGTGGCCCCGGCACCGCGGGCAGCCCCCGCCCGGGCTCGGGGGAGGAGGAGGAGGGTGCTGGGCGGCCGGGCCCGGGCGGGGAGGCGGGCCCGGAGCGGGGCCGCCCGCCCCGCAGCCCGCCCAGCCCTCCCGCCGCTGCCGGTGCGAGGCATCCGCAGCGCTAGGGAACGGGGCGCAAAGCGCGTCCCCTCTCAAAACCATCTCCTGACTTTTACACACTTGGGATCCCGTCTGCTTCCAGTGCGGCCGAGGAGCCAAGGCGAGCCACCGCTGTCTGTGGGTCGGGCCCCATGCGCCGGGCGGCATCCAGCTGTCCCACGGGCAGCGAGCGGGGCAGGAGCCGTGCTGGTGCTGCAGGGGCCGTCCCCACCGGCTGCCACCGCCTGGCAGAGGAGCCACGGCCGGGAACAAGAGCCTGGGAGATAACACCGCCCTCTCAGAGCTGGGAATGGGGGTTTCGCTGGGTTTGCAAGCAAAAGATAACCAAGAGACTGAAGAACGCAAAAGACTTTTGAAAGCTGCAAAAGTCACTGGAAATGTAAAGTATGGAGTCATTATTGAGCTGCTACCTGGCAGTGTTGAGCTGTTCCTTAACCTGTATTTTTCAGTGCTCCAGTCTGAAGTGTCATCTTAAAAAAAAGCAAACCCAAGCATTTCTTGATCTTTTAAGAGCTTCTAAGGAGATCTTCCATTCCACAAAAACCATGGGGTTTCAACAATAAGCGAGCAGGTTATAGCTATTTTCAACGTTCAGGAACTCTAATTAGCAAAGGATTTGCATGTGGCCGTTCAGTAAAAATGAAGCGTTTTCCATATGTCTCGTGGCCATTGTCCTCTAATTGTTTGCTGCTGCTCTCCTACTGGATAACAAAGGCTGGATTTTGTGGTATTACCTTTCAGCAAGGGATTGAAGCAGCTGGGGATGGAGGAGGAGGAGTATGGGAGAGTTTCTTCCAGAAATACAGGAAACATGAATTACCCAAAGGAACTGTTCTTATGCATTATTGTGCCTCTGCTCACAGTGTAAGTCTGTCACAATACAAGCTCCATGGGCTTCTTGGAATGTGTATCTTGGCTCAGGCTCTGTGGAGCCTTCATGCCCTCTAAACTCTGACTAGGAAAAGAAGTAAACTGATTAGGAAAAAAATATGCAATTTGGTGAAGCCTTTCAAAGTAAATGTTTTAGACACAGGTGACTTTTTTATTTAAGATAGCAGAAGAAATGTGGTAGAGTTTTGCAAACATGAACTGCAGGTCATCAGAACATGATGCCTGTCACTCAACACGATAAGATATACAGATAGCATTTTTTTTTTTTTGTGAGGGATAAAAAAGACCCTTAGTAAACCATACAAACTACTGAAATGATTTCTTAATCATGAAACAAGGAATTTTACACTTTTTGGCAAAACTTTCTTTTTTTTTGTGACATTAACAGCACTCTTTATTTTTTGTTCTCATGTTTTATCCCCTCCTATTAAATAAGAGTTGATATTTAAAAGGAACAGAACACACCTGTGCACTGGTCTGTTTGGAGGCCTGCTTCAACTGGCTTGCAAGTAAAAAGTGCTTTATCTGATTGTTCAGTACTGCCAAGGTTCCTTCCAATGCCAGAACTACTTTGCCATGCCCCTGTTGCTGTGAGAATCTATTGTAACAGCATCGATTTTCCCCTCTGAGAGATTCCTGCCTTTTCAGTTTTCCACCTAGAAGATCAGTAAGTAAAAGTGAGGAAATGTGGGGCTAAAATTCATGCTGCTATCAAAATTAACATTAATTTTAAAGCTGTTTGAGCTATTCACATCACTTTCCCTTTGAGAGCTGATTTATTTTACATTGGATGTGTATTCTCACCATGCTTCCAGGATGCTATTCAGTGTTCATGTGTAATTATAAAGCTCTATTTTGCTCCCTAAACTCTTGAGGGTCAGTGTTGGTATTCTTTCAACCATCAGAACCAGAGCAATAAATTTCATGGCTTTTGGTCTGCACATTGTTGTTTGAGCATCCCAGTTCCTGTAGGGGAAGAAAAAAAGCAAAGTAAAAACACAAGGAACAAATTGTTTTCTCCTTCAGCTATATTAATATACTGTACACTCTCAATGTCTGTTGTGGAGGTCTAGTATCATGATTAATTCAACAAGAACTGGAGGGTTACACTTGTGGGCAATTTCTCTGAACACTGGCTGCCACTCTGACTTCCCTAGTTAGCCTATTTTTCTCCAGCAAACATATTCAAAGAATGAGTTTCACTAAAAAATGGGTAAACGCTCCAGAAGCTTTTCTGTGTCTGATATTCCTGGAAGCAAATTTCATTCTTTAACTTCACAACATAATACTTGACATTTTGAATGTTAATTGTGAGGCTTTAATTTTTTTGTTTTGCATCCTTGCACTGAGGGCTAGAACTGGAAAGCCTTCAGGGACCAGCTAAGCCTAGCTAGATTTTTTTTTTACATGTAGATAGCATCAGAAACAGAATAATTGAATGCTGCTGCTTGAACAATCAACCTTTTATTACAGAACTACCAAGAGAGAATAAGGTGGCCCATTCTCCTTATTTTAAATTAACCTTTCAAGGGAAGGATCGGCAAGGCTTTTAAACACCAGTCAAGATTGTAACCTCTTGTTTGTCAACTACTATAAGGAAGTAAACTCTGATTAGGAAAAAAAACATGCACTTTGGTGAATGTAAATGTGTTAGTAAAAGCAGAATAGTGGATAAAAGTATTATCAGGTTTCTCAGTAAATGGATTAATCCTGAATGTCTCATTATCTAATTAACAGAGTCTTCCATTTAAGCTGGTTTTGTTCTCAAAGCCTGAGGTATCAACATTTTTGACATTACAATCGAGCTCTCTAGAACTACTTTCTTAGCAACAATCTGGCCAGCTGGAAGTGCTAATTAAAGTAGACTCACAGGCCCAAGGAGTGGAGCTGACTGGAATTTCCTGAACGGTTTTTCTGGTTCTGAAATACAGCTTCCCTTCCCCCTTCCCAAATCCTAGGATTTTCAAATGTCAAACTCACTCAGACTTTTTTTTTAGGTAAGTAAAACATGTTAACATATAAAAGATGAATGAGATTTTTCACTGGTTATCAGCAGGTTTCAGTCCAAACAAAAAACTTGCTGTATTTAAACCACCTAGAAGTGAATTAAGAAAGCTAAGGGAACTTACTCTGAAGAGAGCAATAAAGGAACTGTATTTTCCATGAGACTCAGGTCTCACACAAGGAACAGGGATTTATGTCGGATGTCCAGGACAAATGTTCTCACCCTTGACATCCTCCTGTGCTAATCTGAGGATGAGGTATTTTCAGTTAGCATTAAATCAAAAAATGATTGGGAATATCCTAGTGGCTTTTCAGAATTAGCAAAGTGTAGGCTTTGAGCTACAAAAGTATTCAAGTAAATGATTTATAACATATTTTACCCTTCAGCAGCTTACAACCATATGGAAAAGCTGATTTATACCAACCCAAACCAGAAATACTTGATTTTTACTTTGGTAGTAACCTGTGCCATAGGCACATGATCAATCAAGGCAAATATTTCTCTGTAGGAATCCATATTTCACAAAGTAAAGATGGTTTTCATTACTGAGATACTTGGTTCTTCAAATGTTGCTGCAACAGAGAGAATAGATGAGACACCATATTTTCAAAATGGCCATTATTTGGCAAATCCATAGAAAATCTTTGTACATGGAGTTACTGAACATGAGGATTGTTCTGTTTTACAGCTTGGGCACCTAAAAATAATGAACATAAAATCAATACCAATTCAAGCAACAATCAAAGTAATGACAGTGCATGGGATTTTATCACCAGATGCTTGTTGCTACCCTAATGCTGGAAAAGGCAGGATTTAGCTGTATACATTCTGTACTCCTCTTATCACAAGTATTTCTTTCTTTACATGAAGATTATTTGAATTATATGGACAAAGTCCTGACTGTAGACACACAGTCATTGTACCTGCCAGAAAGCAGTCTTACAACATATTTCACCATACAGATAATTAACTTGGTGTTGGAAACAGTAACATACTGACTTTTAGATTTTATTTTTCAGTTTTGAAACCCATGACACTAAGTAAACTGTGTGGTGATAGAGACTGTGCTAAGAAAAGAAAGCACAGAGTACATAAGCCGTGTATTTTCTTTGCATTAGGTTTTCACCAGCTGTTTTATCTGCTCTGGGAATCTAAAGATCCCTCCCAGCCCAGTAACACAACTATGTCACAGATACTGTACTGTGAAAAAATTGCTTACTTTCAGAGCTGACTTCTGGTTGGAACACACTGTCCCTGTATACTGAATGTGTATGCTTAACTTCAGGGCAGAGAGAGCACATCTACGCAGTTTAAAAGGAGTTTGTAGTGAGAAGTGTGAAGTCTACGTACAAATCTTCTCAGGTCTGGAGTTGTGATTTTCATGCTTTGGGGCAGGGACCTGAGCTCTGCAGTGCACCTGCAAGAGAATGTCTGCATTTTATTTCCCAGGCTGCTTCCCAGCTGCTCTCGGCCGTCTTGCTCTCCAGCGAGCCTGTAAGCACAGCTCCAAGCACAGCTGGTGGCTCTGCCTTTGCACACCTGCAAATCAGAGGCCACCCCAACACTCAAGAGCGTCTGGTGCCCTGTGAGGAAGGAGCTTATTCTGCCCCTGAGCATGTCCAGGCAGGCTGTCCCTGAGGCACACTCATAAATACTTTCATTAGGGTCAGCAGTCTGCCACAGACCTTTAAATATTATCATGGAGCAAACGCGTCCTAGTGATTACATCATGGAGAATATAAACATTTCCACTGAAGACGTGCATTTTCTACTTGGTAAGAGTGGTGCTTGCCTAAGTGTTTATGTAAATCTCAGCAGGTAATGTTTATACAGCACCCAAGCCCAGTGCAAAACAGCTGGAGGAAAATATCACCTTCAATGATTGTCAATGCCATATTTGTTTTTAGATAATTAATGAAAGACTGTATAATTCTACTGTGGTTTCTTCACAGCACCATCCAAGTTTAAGGAGTGAGTTCACAGCCAACTCAGTTTGCTTGCAGGCTTAAATAAAATAATAAACAGTGAGCTATGTTGCTCTGCTGTGGTTGATACAACACCATGACACAGGGCTGAGACTTTAAGTGTGCCTTATATTATCCCAAATTATGAGGAGGCGACTTGAGCTTGCTGTGAGTGTAAATACACTGAGAGAAGACATGGCTGGCAGGTAAAAACCTAACCAAATATTATGGCTAAAAGCTGAAACTAGACAAATTCAGACAGCAAATAAAGTGGCTTTGCTGCTGGGGCATTTTGAATTTATTTTTTTTTAACACAGCATGATTAGCTATTTGACGGATCTATTAAATAAAACAGACTCTCCATCATTTTAAATCTCTTATTCTAAGCTATAGGTTTATTTGAAATGTACCCTTTACCAGACTTACATTGCCAAATTTTGTGGTCTTTGTTATACAGAACACAACAAGAGATGACTCAAATGATTTGGGAAACTACATTAATTAATTCAAATTATTTCCATAAAGTGACAGTCTTGTTAACACTGTAGTCATCCAGCTGTACAGTACACATGCAGTACCAATGCCTGACACATCTCCTGGAGTGGCAGCAGAATAAAGGATCTCATGAATCTCACCATGTCTGGACAATGAAAACTGGTAATGAAACTTCTGTACAGGGAGAATCAATTCTATGCAGAAGGACTGCAAGGTTTAAGGGTGGAAAAACTGTCATCCAGAGGAAGTTCAAAAGCCAGTGGGCTGAGTGCAGGATATGCAGAGAAAGGTGCCAGCTGACTGGGGCAAGGTGCCAGAGTGTACATGCTCTGTCTTAGGGGGCTGAAGTGCAGGAGAAGAGAACTGAGCCTTGCAGGGAACCTTGGGGATTCTAAATCTTGGGGAACACAACAGTGGAAGGAGAAGGCAGAGAAGTGCATGCAGATGTTTTACTGCCCCTCATACTAACTTTCTGTTAGTATGGAATAAGGACATTTGACAGCTATCCATTAACTGGAGAGAAAAAATTTAAGAGGACACAGTACATCACATAGTGGCCTGAAATCTCCAAGCAGCTGAGCAATATAGTATTGGTATTTTCAAATCAGCAGTTTATCTTTGCATCTAGACAAGTGCCAAAAGATTTCTGTGCAGCAAAGAACAAAGCAAAGAACCTGATGTTTGTATTCACAGAGCAGTCTTAGCCCTGAAACAAAACAAAACCAAAGAAACAATTCTCCCTAGTATAAGACACAGTCAAGTTCAACTCAAAGCAGGACACAGAAGTGCAGGCACCAGTGTTTTAGGATACCCAGCATGCCGCTCATGACTGTAAATCATTGGACGCTTTCATAGCATTAATATTACAGATATGCAAAGAACCAGCATGCAAAGCTCCTGATACCTGGTAGGTCTTGTGTCAGTGCATAAAAAAATACCTGCAGTGATACAAGGCACTTAGTGCACGCTCCAGTTCTAGCTTCCCAAAAAAATCCTTTGCAAGAGAAGCGGGAGTTTGAAGAAACAGGAGAGAGAATAATGTTTGTTATGACTGCATGTATTTATGGGGAACAGAGTGTGTTTTCTATTGCTGGCCTAGTAAAACCTGGGATTTTAAAATCAGAAATACAAATGTATTATTCAATTTCTCAATTCACTTAGTTTTCGACAAAAATTGCAGGCTTTGGGCTGTGTGAGAACAATGCATGATGTGAGACTATGGAACAGTCAGGGGGTGGATGATGGGCTGCCTTTTGGAGGGATTGGGATTTCCTCAGAACAAAGGCTGATACCATTTATGCCATGTCTTGAGAAAGCTTATCCTGTCAAGTCATTTATCACCCTGCTAACTAGCTACTCAGCATGGATAATGCTTCTTCCCTAGATCAGTGAGGGAAAAGAGAATTTTAGAAGAAAGGAAGGTTTTCATTTGGGGATTTGAGGAGATTGGGAGAAGAGCTGATAGGAGTTAGGATACCTAAGCTCTTTGAAAGATGAGAAAAACATACTAGGATTTTTCTAACAGCTCATAGTGCAGCTAAAATAGTCTTTCTGCTGAGGGCATCCCAGGTATTTAAACAATGTGAATTGGCACAGCCCTGTGGTTTGCAGTACTAGATTTGGAGTAAGTAGTGGATGTTCTGTAATAGATGTGGCTCTAATTACTGATATTAAGGTGAATGAAGTCCATCATATATTTGCAAATGTCTGGCTTAATGCTAACTATGAGACAATTATGATGTGACATTTTTAATTTTACAGATGTCCCCATCCCTACAATGAAAAGCTTCTTTTCCTATAAGCTTTGAGGTTGGCTCACCTAAATGATCAGGAAAGGTTCAGACTCTCTTGGTTGTGCTAGCTGCATGGGGGTATTTGTAAGAGCAATCTATTCCATGTAGATTTTTCTACAGAGAGCATATTCCTCAGTTGCCACATTTTTGGCATTTACAAGAATTTGATATCTTCTGGTAACCTCCCTCTTTGTCATGTTCACCTAGAATTGACCAATCAGTTAAGACTATGAAGATGAGGACAGGTAGTGTGATAGCTTAACCTTCATCTCCTCAGCACATCAGAAATCTGATAATATATATTAATATACACACACACACAGGCATACGAGAGCATGTCTCATAGATCCTGACAACTATTAAAAAAAAAAAAAAAGAGGTCACTAAATAAATCAAATCTATGATGTTACAAGAGCAGTGTGATTCTCTGAATATACCAATCAAATAATTACTCACTTGCCATCCTCACAAGGATTCAATCAGAGGCCCAGGAAAGAAGCTGTATCAGTGTGTGCAAATGAAGGTCATGCATCAAACTGCTGGGCTTTCTTTTTAAGTGATGCTATGATTGCCATTTCAGTGAGGGAGTAATCAGGGAGGGCATCATTTCATGATTCATTGTTCCAGCAAGAAAAAATATTGAAGTTAGCAATGATATATTTAAACCAGGTGTTACTTTGATGAAATCTCATTTGTTCCAAGGGAGATTTAGATTTGATATCAGAAAAAAATTTCTTCACTGAAAGAGTGGTCAGGCATTGGAATAAGCTGCCCAGGGAAATGGTGGAATCACCATCCTTGGAAGTGTTAAAAAAACCAGGTGGGTGGGTATGGCACTTGGGGGCACAGTTTCATGGTGAAGATGGCAGTACTGGGTTAACAGGTGGACTCAATGATCTTAGAGGTCTTTTCCAACCTAAATGATTCTATTATTTTTCCATGCAAGGATCCTTCTTATACTAGAATACTTCTTTTATGGGCTGTCTGAAATCACTAGTGAAAGTTTACTTGATGTAATTGGCAAGTAAGGGAAATATGAGTAATTTGATTACTTCAGTTCATCAGTGCTGAAATGCAGGATTTAATAAATTATCTTCATCAATAGCAATGAACAACACTGGGATACCTCAATGGGTATTTCAAGGCATCTATCTAACCAGATTTATAGGTGATGTCCTCCAGCCTGCAAAAATACTCCAATATATAAAGCAACACAGTGGAAAGCAACCAGTGATAAGAAAAAAACACACATAGAAAAGGAAAAAAGTGCTGGTGAAGACAATTCTACTACAAGGATAAGTATTCCATCATGTGTTTATAAGAGCACATAAAGGGAGCCATGAAAAGGAGCCTCTCTAGGAGAGGGGAACAGAGGGTTTGCAAATTCTCAGACTCCCTCACCTGAGTGTGAGTGATGCAGTTCAAGCACACCTCTGAATTTGGGGAAGTGATGAAGAGGCAGGACTTGAAGGACTACACCCCCCATGTACCTCCTCTCTGTGTATTCCTGCCTTGAGAAAGAAACCATTATTTCCCAGTTCTTCATAAATGTGATTGAAAATAATTTTTTTGAGATGAGTGACAGAGAGGCATAGACTCTCCATGATCATTATGCAGAGAAACTACCTTTACCCTGTGTGTGTGGTAGTGAAACCCCTGACACAAGATCTTCCAAAAAAAGCCACCAATTCATTATAATCAGTCAAGACTGCTGGACTAAAGCAGATGCAGTAAGCTGTGTTCATTCAAAGGCAGCACAGAAAATAAAAAAATTGCCAACCCAAATCATCACCAACCCCAAACACTGAATCCATATCAAACAGAAGATCAGCTATTTCTTGAGGTTAGACTACTGGATTTCCACATATTTACTAATAATATCAAAACAGATAATTCCTTTGAAAGCAAAATAATCTTTCTAAAGCTCTGTCTAGCTACACAAAGACTTGGAAATAGGTATGCCTGAGAAAACTGCATTGAATAGAGATAAATCACATGTTAAGACTAATACTTCAGAACTGAAAGCAGATTTGAAAATTAAACATTTTTCCTGTTCAAGTGTTGTCTGTGAATGCATTTCCTTTTTTAAAATACAAATTTAACACACAGAAACAGGTAGATAGCAAGCAGTCCCAGGGAATGATGTCACTGGTTCCTTAAGGCATGTACAGCAAGGTCAGCAATCTGAGGAACTGCCTTCTAACAGTCCAGTTGAAATGTTTTTATCCTGACTCAAGCAGGATAGTTTTCCTGCCTTGAATAGTTTAGGCTCCCTGCTCATTCACCATATAACATTATTATTACCATATATTATTATTACCATATAACTAATAGTTAATAGTAATAGTAAATCACATTCTCATTTTTAGTGATGCATTCAAGGAGGAGTCATGTGAAGCCTTGTTACCTGGTGCAGAGTTCCCAGTCATTTTAACATAATGAGTTTTAAATCAGTCTAGTCAAGCTCAATAATTGACACAAGGTACCTTCAGCTGAGCTTCTTCAGTGTTACCATTCTGTTTCCTAAAATATGTCTGGCCATGCTGGGCCTAATTACTGTCCCAACATTACAAGAACAGAGATGTTCAAACCTTCCAATATTTGCTCACTGCTCCTTGGATGCTCCCCTGATCCAGCCCACATGCTGACATGACAGGTTCTAGCTAAACACGGTCATTTCACATTAATGCCTCTTCAAAAGTCACATAACCACATCCACTACTCTTCACTTTAGGACTGATTACAGTAGCAATTAAAAAAAAAAAACAAACAAAAACCAAAATAGTGGTGCTGGCTTTGTGCCAGGGAAGAGAGCTTGGGTACAACACACAAGTTCTCAGATAGAAGCAACCAGGAAGATTTTCAGCCCTATTTTAGATGAATAAAATCACATCTAGAGTCAGATGTGTCCCTGGAGTGTTTTTGCTCAATTATTTTCATTTAACCTCAACCTCTGGTGACAATAGGGCAGAGCTGCTGGCAGCATTATACTTACTTGTTTTTAAGATCACATGAAAACGTTAATAGCCAAGGTTATGGCTCCCTTGCCATTACCTAGGGCTCCTGCTTCTAGCTCTGAATCTGCAATTACAAAAGAGAAGGAAGATAATTCCCACAGAAATTCAAGAGGAGCATTTTGAGGAGCTTTGCTTTGAGGGCTTATCTCTGACTACTTAGTCAGACATAATCCTGCTTAGCTTAGCTCTAAGAAAAATCACAAACTGATGAGGAGGTAACCAACACTTCTGATTACTTCTCACTTGTTAAACACAGGATGTGCAACCCTGAGGAAGCAGCAGCTATTTCTCTTGCCAGCCTTTCGCATGACCATCACCACATTTTCATGAATCCTCATGATCCTACAGCAAAGTGAGTGCAGTGCATGTTTCCTCTGTATAAGTTGTCTAGAATGCATGAACAGCATACTTTTCTCATCTTAGTTTTCCATTTCTTGCTTGTAGAAACAATACATGGAATGGAAAGGGAACTTGAATAGCAATGGTTTTATCTCTATGCATTTTGATAACACCAAGTGTGCTTGTAAAATCTCTTTTCTACTTCAGCAACTGATAGGTTCTCTGAAGAGACATTTTCCAGGTTTTAGTTTTGAAAGGAAAGCTGCTGCACTAAGCTGTTACCATGAAGCCATGCCTGGTACAGACTGACAGGCCAAAAGGGGCTTCAATCAACCCTCAACAGCTTTGTCTTCACTCTTCCTGTATTTCAGGGCATGTTCTTCTATTACCACCTCTTGCACTGATTAAAACTGACTTGGGCTCATTCTTTATGTTCCAACAAATGCAATAGTCTCCATCCTGTCTTCTCCACACATAGTACATGCAAGTTAACACTTAAATCAATTTACCTGTAGGGTTTGCAGTGCAACCCCATTCCCCTATAACCTGATTGCTTTTAGAAAACTAATTGTGCCTGCTAGCAAACACCTCAGCTGCTGTAGTCTTGCCCAGCCTTGTCAAGCCAACCACACTGTATTTTGGAAGAACAGCCACACCTGGAAATTGTCATACCTGGAAACTGCACATTCCTCTGTCAAATGGTTTCAAGGAGCTGAATTACCAGTTTTTGAATGCACCTGTGAATAATGTATAGTTATTCATAAGATGGAGATTAAATTTCTCAGGGGGAAAAATTATGTAAATGAGTATACTAACTAGGGAGACTACACCTAAGTGTAGGACACTACAGCTCCAGAGCAGGAATACATTAGGATCAATATGAGCAGCTTTTGTTACAAAGTTTAAGCAGTGGTGGGTTAAAGACCATTGCTAGCTACCAAGATCTTGGTGTGATCACCTACTCTAGAGACTTAAAGCAGCCTGAACAACTGCACCAGGAAATACCACTAAGAAACAACTTGAGCTTCTGCTATTTTAAAACAGTCAATATATGAATGAAGATGGGAGTGGCATAAGGATTAAACCTGAGAGTATGAAAGCTTGGAAGACCTTATTCCACTTAACCTCTCTGCTGGACATCAAATGTTAAGGCTAAATGCACATGGCAGTATGCTGATCCTTTTTTCCCATGCTGGCTAAAGCTCTGGGAGTAATGAAAGGTATTCCTTATCTATAGTTCCCTACAGCTTGAAAAAATGCAGATAAAGAAAAGAGGAGGCTAAGACTAAACAAAGGGAAGACTGGCAAGACTAAGTGCTACTGCAATTACCACCTAGCTTGAAGCTTGAAGAAAATGCTATTGATGACACCTACATTAAATTTTAAAAAAGCCCATAAACAACAAAATACCCTAAGCATCTCTGTCACATTCCATTGCAAATCTACACGGTAAGTGGGAATTAAAAAAAAATATAAATTTGGTTCAAACATACTGCTAAAAATACTTCTATAAAACCCGGGCTTTAATCCAAATCCACAAGCACAGCCAGGGCTGGCTCTACTTAGCTATCACAGTACAGAGCAGCTTGCTTCGTGCTCACTTTGCTTTCAAGTATTTAGAGCCTCCTAAAGCATGAATCCCAATACATATAGGTTTATTTCTCAATGCAACAATACAGAGAGTGGGTACCACAAAAAAAGAACACCATGTTTAAAATAAAAAAAAAAAATAAAAGCCTCAAAGCCTGAGCAGATGCTGTGATGCAAGTGCTTGTGTTTGACTTTGCATTTCAAATACTAGCATTTAAAATTATGTAGATCAGGAACCCAGCCAGTGCTTGCTAATAGATTTGGTTTGCTTTCCAGCTCTCTCCAGCCTTTAAATAGCAAAAAAAAACTAACTAAAAATCCCCAAGGCTGTACTTTCTGAGCCTACCACATTCCTACCACATTCAGTAATCATCAAACTGAAAGATACTCACAAAGTCATCAAAAACACAAACCATACAGAAAAAATCTATCACACTGAGAGGTGAGGTATGTTCCTATGACAAGAACTTGGTTCATAATAAACCTGGATTTGGAGAAAGAAAGGGCAAAGTGGTTCAATTAATGTCACTATTATTTTCACCTGAACATGAAATATGCACTATTCTTTACAAACGTGGCATTTCCGAGCTTCAGGGACCAGCAGCTCGGATGTGATACTGTTCCCCTGAAATAGTAGCAATGTTTTCAATTATCCCAACATGACTTATTGCCATCCCAGGCACCGAGGACAGGCTGGAAGAAATCTGTGCACTAGCTTCACAGCCAGACAGTTTTAAATGGATAGACAGACATTAGCTAGTGCAAAGGCAGCTGAACATTAATCCTCTTGGTGGCCTTGCTAAAATCCTGTGCAAAATTCCCAGCACCTTACAATGCTTATTTGTGCACACAAGCATTCAAAAGCAAGGTAAGTAGTGATTCACCTGTGCAGATGAGCAAGTGTGAGCATGTGCACACATCCACCTTCTGATGTGAAGAACTCTTCTTAAGGTTCACTACAACACAGCACATGCAGGTGCAGCTACACAAAGGTGAGAAGGAAGCTGGAAAAACAGGCATGAAGAAAAGCTGTAGGGTGAAGGACAGGACATGACTCTCATCCAGGCAAGAAAAGAAAACATGCAGTGGAGCAACAAACAGCAACACTAACATCAGACTGCAATGTGGATTAGACTGAACAGATCTGGCAGGTACATCCACCTAAACAACCAGGACTGCCCACAAAGGTCAGAGCAGTTACTTTATCTATCATTCACTGAATCCTTCAGAATAACTTACAGGAAGAGCATACTTTTAAAATCAGTAATTCAAACAGTTTCTAGTGACTTACAGAAATAATCAACAAATGGTTCCTAATTTCCCTTCAATTACCCTTCATTAAACTTAAAACAGATACTGTTAAGGAACATACAAATATAACAAATAGGTAAATTCAATTTAGACATAGGGAACTCTGACAGAGATACCATTATGCTGGATGCCACCCCATTGTTCTCTTCTAAAAATCTGGTTCTGCAATTGTTTTCAGTAAGAGCAGGATTAGACTGACAAATCAAGAGTTATCTCAAAGCCCTCACCCAAAGCAGGGATCGAAAATCAAGTTAGAACAGATTGAGAGAGAACCATGTTTCACTTAACCTGAACGCCAAACACTCTCCTTTGCACATGTTGGGATTGAAGGCAGATGCTCTTCTCATCCATTATTCAAAATGGAAGTATTACCTTTTAGTGCTTAGATTTCTATCAGCTCATGGCAAATCACAGGAGAAAAATCCCTGCAGCCAGGAGACAGGCATATTATTATTTTGCTTTTTAATAACATGATGGGCCATGTATTTCAGGAAATTTTATTTCAGCATTATCCAGTTTCACTGCTGTGAAATCTATGCAATTAATTCATAGGATTCCAGGCTTACAATGAAGTCCAGATTGGGAGCATGATGAAGAACCATCAGGACAGGCCATTGGACACTGACTACTTCTTTGCTGTATTTCTTGTACAGCCTGTACAGGATGTTATTTGCAGTCACACAATGAGAGACACCCAGCCTGTTTGCACTGATTTAGTGAGAAAGCACCACTCCTTTAGAAGATACATAAAACAAAGGTGTCCATCATAAATCTCTTGTGATGGTTTTTACTTTGCTGTTGACTCAGGCTAATTAGAATTTAAGCCCTTTTGGATGGACGTTTGAGATACTTGCATATTTATTCTGTTGGTTGATTTCATGCACTCTTAAAATAAATACAATTTTGAGGTAAAAGTACCACAAGAAATGACCTAATGGCTAAAAATCCATTTTAAAATTAGTAATAAAATACATCCAGGCACAGATTTGCTGGGCAACCATCTTTACTCATCTCAGTATCCCTATGTGTAAATGACGGATTAGGAAATTGCTCTAATTTTATTAACTGCTCTGAGGCTTTCAGTAGACAATGCATTATTCTGGTCACCAAGAAAACCATACTTGTTTTACAGTATGATATCCCACACTAAGTATCAGATCTTCCTTTCCCAGCATAAACACTTGTGACACCTCCCACCCCTTTGGCTGATGTACAGACTGACAGAACTGAGCACTATGTGCTCTTGTTACTTCCTTACGTCTTTCAACTTTTACGCCCAACAGAAACAAACATTGCTGGGTACAGAGTACATGAATCCCAGTGATACTGAAAGATCTCACTGACCATACTGGCCAACAACTGAGGTAGTGGCTATTGCCCTGTACTTGGGAGGGACTTAGATGACAGGCAAGGCAGTGCCTTGGGTGGAGGGCATATGTTGGGCATTTTATACCGCTCCTTCCCTCAATTCCAGTGGATCTACAACACATTCATCTGATGCTGAACTATAACCATCTTCTAAATACAAGGAGCACACTGTAAGACACGAGCAGTCATACAGAAACCTCGGGAAATTCAGAAATGGTCAAAAAAGTAACTCCAGAGCAGGCAGAATCAGCCATTTACCGACCAGTGCCCTCCAGTGGCTCCCACAGCAACTGAAGGAACTGAAGACAAGAACCTGCTCTCAGAGGCAAAAGACACAACTGTATTACTAATGGAAAGAAAGAAAGCGATGAACGCCAAATAGCTCTTTTTAAAACATATGTTCTTGCATGGCAACCTTATATCTGCTATCATTACATATCACAACCAGAAAAACCTACATTCCATCAAGTAAATAAAATATTTATTGCAAGCCTTGTAAAATGAGGCAACAGAAATCAAAGTGATTCCCAAGACAAAAAATGTTTATTTGTACTAACTCTTCAAACAGGTATACATTCAACATCTCTAAACAAAATCAGTACATATGATGAGGGCAAATTGAGTATCATTAGAATGTAATGTCTTCCTTAACAAAGTTCATAAACCAAGAATTAGTTAACAAGAATTATTAATTTAAATTATTAAATTTATGACCCCCTTACACAGAGGCTTTCAGTAAGACTATCCCAGTACTAGGCAAAACAGTATTTGCAGAGCAGGCTTCTAATCCTTCAGTTCCAGTACCATGTCACAGTATTTTAATGAACAGCAAATATTAGTGGGGATAAAATACCTAGTGTCAAGCTGAGTGTTCTCCAGCACTGAAAAGGAAATGCAAATAGTGAACTATCAATAGAAATTTAAATAAACTATTTTAGTTATTTTAGTTACTGAAACGTCACTTTTTGTCTGAAAAACAGAGTATTGTAACAGACTGGAGGAAAGAATTCCATAAAAACCTTTTCTCTGGGTTTGCCTTAGATTATAGGCTTCTCTACAAAACAAGAACAATGAAGATTTGGGACTTTCAGTGGTAGAAGAATTATCAGAATTAAAAAGAAATAATTTAAAAATATATATTAATTTACCACATTTAGCTCATATAGCCCTTTATGTATATTACAAAATGCTACTGTCCTACATACTGCATGTAAAAAAAAAGTTTATATATATAATGTATATAATGTACACATACAAAGAAAAAGCCACCAATTTGGTATTAAAAAAACAGAACAAAACAAAGCATAAGCAAACACACTGAAAGTTATGAAGTAATGAGGAGTGTATGCTCCACGTGTGCGTTAACATAACAGTGCTTCCAACCTTAGAACAAGGTTTCCTCTTATAAAGGTCTAAGCAGAGTGCTTGCTCCAAGTCAGCTCTGCCAGTGATGTTCCCAACTGCCACAAATGTCTGATGTCACTTAACTTCCAGACATCTTTTATATTTAGCACTAAATCAGAAGTAAGGCAAAATAACTTCTCACATCCCTGAATATCTGAGGACATTCACGAGATTTTCCAAATATTAATTTAAAACAATACAGGAACACAAAAAAATGTGGAAGGGTCTTCCTGTCTACATAAAGCTGTCCCAAAGCCTCCTTATTTCAGAGTAATCCATATGCAAGAATGAAAATTATTCCCAGGGATATGTTTTAGCAAATTTTGAATGACAACCTAAAGTTTCAGGATGGGTGTGTGCTCATGATTTCTGTTCTAAAACCACCACTGAGAACAGTGAACAACAGAACAACTGCTCAGATGTTAGGCATGGATATTCAGAACAGATGGGTAGTCTTGTTCTATAAATTCTAATGCCAACCCTTGTCTCCCAGCTGGAAGGAGTCCACTCTTAATGCACCTAGCATATATTTCACAAAAAAACCCCCACACTTTAGTACACAAGAAAAGCAAAAGTGATTTTACTTATCTATCTTCTCTTGCATCAGTCTTAAAAAACATCTAAAAAGAACCAACCAAATCAACCTCCCCCTTTAAATTCAATATAATCACAGATTTTCCAATAAAAAATAAAATTAACCTCCCTGATAAAATAAAGGCTCTTGAAAAAAACCTAGTTGAGATCCTGGGGAATAAAAGATATGGATGCTTTTGAGAAGCTTTCTGGGAGATTAGTTGTAAAGGATTTGATTCAGCACCCATAAAAGTTTTGCCCCGTGAAAGAGTGACTCCAGAACTGGGCAGATTGGATCAGGACTACAGCCCAGTAGATGTGCCAGTCACTGGTAGGCACTGAAATGAATGCAGTCATCATACTGGCACACAACCCTTCTGATGACACAGGCGTGTGCTGTATCAGGGAATTGCCCTGACATTCCTGGAAGTGTTGTGGGGAGCCCAACACTTTGCAGCAAAGCTAAAAACACAGCAGAACAACTTGGAGCAGTGGATACCCAACGGTATTCTTCACCACCCAACCAACAATACCAGTGAAGAACAACCACAGGTAAAACAAGAAAATGAACTGTAGGCTCTAGGGTCCAGAACCCCCAGGTCACCATCTCTGACTTGATTTGGGGAACTGGATTCTGCAAGAGCCAAACACTGAAGAACAGTAAGGGAGAAAGAGAAATACAAAAATACAAGGATTAAAAAACAGAAGGGGAGGCAGTGATCCCCCTCTAGAATATTCCCTTTAAAACAGTGTAATTAAAAACTTTAAATTCACTTAGAAATTGGTTTCAAAGTAGCCTGACAATTTCAACGACTGAAAAATCAAAATATTCTTCACTAGAGTTCATTGAAATATCCCTGTAGCCCCCTGAATAACTGCTACAACTTGTTTTGCATTAGCATTGCTTAAATTAACATAGTCATAAGCATGCAAAATGTTAACATTTAATTGTGTATACAGAATAAAACAAAGTTCTAACAGATATATTTCTAATACTTCACGGTTACAGGCTTGATTCTGATCAAAACCACTGGGATTCTTTCCACAATGTCCAGCGGATTTTGGATTAGGCTTTAACAAGAGACAACAAAGCATTGTGTTTTATGGTGTAGGAGCAAACTCAAAGTACACTTGTGTATATATACCAGGCATGTAGTGCGACTTTTGCATTGTGTATCTTAAAGGAGTTGCATTTTAGCCAGTAAAAGGACAATCACCAAGCCAACACTGCATGCTGTGTCAAACCAAGCCAGGTGACAAACACCGATACCCACTAGAGACATTCATGTTCCTGTTGCCTAAGAGCAGCTTTGAACAAAGCTTAATGATAGCTACATCCACTTGAACCCAGATATGAATTCGAAAGGCAGAAAGCTGCATTAGTATAACAGCCTGATGGATTTTACATGTGCTCTGGATGACTTTGAAGGCAGGATATTATCTCTTCAACAGGTCTCCCTTCATAGCAGATTTGATACACAGCTGTGAAGAGCGGAAACCTGAGGAAAGAGGGTGGGGAAAGTGAACACAGCATAAATTTACTCTTTAACATTTTCTTAAATTAAAGAAGCATAAAGGGGTGACCAGAGGGAGGGGGAAAAGGTAGAGATAGAAAAAATGTTTTCTTTTTTCTATTCGTCAGGTGCAAATGCTGGGCTGAAAAGCAGGGCATAACTACAGAAGCTGCACGCATCTCAGACAGAGTGACTCTCAGAAGCCTAGCTAGCTATAATGGAGCCTGAGACATTCATTATGTATGGCACAACCATAAAGTGATCCAAAAAATAACTTAAAAACATTTTTCCTGGCTGTTCTTACAGCATTACCCATCTGTGGTTAAAAAGGATGACTGGCACATCTGTTATGCAGCAGGTCTGTATCAAGCAGTAACTTGATAATACAGAATATGACAGGAAAAAAAAAAAAAAAGATCCAAGAAGACATTGAAAGTCAAATTTTTAATAAGAATCCAATATTAAACCTGGATTTTGAAATACAAAATTCCACATCTACTGTTTTTCTTTTTTTTTTTTTTTTTTTTTTTTTGGGTTTGGTTTTTTTTTTTGTTTTTGTTTTTCTATTGGCCACATCTTCAACAACCTCCAAATTATTCAGGCTTCTCTGATAATTTTATTTTCTATAAAGCCAAGATGGTTTACTGAAATTTGTATTTGCTTTCTGTCTATCCCAGACAGTAACAGCCAGACAAGTTCCATTTTCATTTGAAACCTGGTTTTAGGGGTTGATCTGTTCTCCAAGTACATATACCATTTCAGCATGGCCTTTTACATTGATGAATTTTCACCAATTGAAATAAATAATAAGGATCATTGGAGATGGTGAAATATTTAATTTCTGAGTTATTCAGAATGCAGCTGGACTAGGACTTTCTCCTTAGGAAAGGTGTCCCACCAGTGCCTCTAAAGCTTTATCAGTAATGCACATTTCAGTGTTGAGCAGTACAGAGCACCATATATGTGATGGGTTATACACTCTGCTCTCATGTATTACATTGCAGTAACTCTGCTATCAGCATGTTGCCCTGGACTAGACCGACTTGAGTTTTGTTTCTACTTCATTGGTGGAAAAAAAAAATCATGATATAGCCCCATAGCTAAAAACAATGACTTCTCCATTCCTTAAAAAAACCTCACTTATCACTCACGTGGTATGAAGTACTGGGCTGAAGCAAGGTTAAATTTGATGTTACCATAAAAACTCACATACAGGCACTAATAAAATTTGCTATGCCTATGTGAGAGGTGGCCACAAAACAGCTGAACCTTCTGAAAATAAAGTAGGTTTCCCACAGGTTTAGGTACAGTACTGGCAGTTACTTCTCAGTGAAGAAGCACCACTACTACAAATCCAGCCTGATACCTAAGTCCTGCTGCTTATCCCAGAGAACATTACTGCATAGGTCTGCCACACTTCACATGGAGAAACCTGTAACAAGGCTGATTGCAGGCACGGGGCCAGTAAACTCCAAATGCATCTTAGGCCTGAGCACATCAAGAGAGCAAGGACTACAACTTGAAAAAAAGTGACTGCATGAGTATCAACAGGCATCAACCCTGCTACCAAGGCTCTTCTGCTGAACGTTGATGTTTCAACACTTTTACACAGCCTTGGGACTAATTTTGTAGGACCTAAGTATGAAATTCTATCCTTATGAGACTCTTACCTTTTACTTTGAAACCATGGCTGCTCCATTGTGTTTTATATTTTAAAGTAGTAGTTTTTGAAAACCACTTTGAAAATTGCTTTCCAAAGTCTTGTTGTTGAATGAGACATTTTACAAAGAACTGACACATATATGTTGGCATACCAAAAGGAAATTAGCAACACTTTTTTCATATCTTTCATCAAAACCACAACCCAAAATCATCTATAATGTACTCAATTTGTTGTAAGATAGGACAGGATACAAAACAACCCTCAAACACAGCATCCTGTTTCATTTAGGGAGTCATAAACAGCAAAGAATGAAGCCAATGTTTTAATCAATTTTTTCTGCAATTAGCTTAATTACTGCACACTGAGGAGACAGACTTAAGTATTTTACATCCAAAGATAATATTAAAACATGAATCATTTAATGCAGCTGATCCTTTAAAACTAGACTTTAAAAAATGCTTTTGAAAAAAACAAATTAACAAGGCCTGGTCTTTTTACTGGCAGTTTTTTAATTTCTGATTTTTCTTCTTTTACAAACAGGAACAGATAAATGTAAGGAGACAACTGTGTGTGTGCGGCTATAGGAATCATTCGTGCTCCGACTCGAATACAAGTGAACCAAGCCAGGACAATTTGCTTAATTTCATACCACAAAAAAAACAAACCCTGACCTACAGAGGCAGATGGGAGGCTTTAACCTACGGCAAACTGGAAGTCACATTAAGAAGGAGAACTGCAGTATCTAAGCTAGAATTCATGAGGTGGAGGCAGTCACTCTATTCAGACAAATACCAAGCTCCTCTCCTTACAGGTCAGTAATGAATTTCCTGCTATGAAATGAGATATAGCAACTTTTCACAGCCTCTTTAGGAAGCTCTACTTTACTTCCATGCATTTTTTTCTTTTCACATATTAAAGCACACTTGCTATGCTCTTCTGTAGCAGCAGAAGGCAATAATACACTCTGCAAACAAAAGGACATTCACAAATTTAATACTACACTAACAGCTCTATCTACACCAATATTATTTTCAGGGTCTATTCACTTTTCTCTTTGATTCTAACTTTTAATCTGCTGTTATTACAGTGATTTTCTTTTCAGCTATTACTTTTATGAAGATATCAGAATTAAATATGCAGAAAGAATTATGGAGATAAAAAAGGGGTATGTGGAAGTTGTTTCATCTGCTCTTACTCACTTGTCCAGCATTTCTTTCCGCTTCAGGATGCGATACACTTCTGCGGAAGTCTGTGGTCCTTGGAGTTTCTGACCATTCAACAATTCATTCTCCAATTCTTCAATAGACTAAGCAATAGAGGGGAAAAAGAGAAAGCAAAGGAGAGCTATGATACACTTTTCAGAAGCCTGACAACATAATCTGGATGAAAAAAAAGTTACTGAGTTTTTTTCTTTTTCAACAGTGATCTTGAGCGAGCATATAGAATATTCTCCTATGTTCTTGTTTGTAAGTATTCTTAAATTTGCATCTCACAATGTCTTAGCTCTCAAGCTTTTTTTTTTTAAATCACCACGTCCCCACCTTTTAATTCTTTTACATTAATTCTAGCCAACAGACTCAGAAAACAAGAGGAAAGAGAAGGGTATGCTCTCAGTGAGCTACTGTGACTCAGACTACTACTACTGCAGCAAATGAGGAGTGCAGTACTTATAGGAACAGATTTCACCCAGTGAGTAAGGTACCTTTCCAGTTTTAACGAACGCTTCTGCTACACGTCGATTCCGGCCCCCGTAACACGTTGTGATGAGATCAGCAATGCCACAGCTCTCCAGGAAAGTGGCAGTAGAAACTTGTCCTTTGCAAAAAAATTTGGCAAAGGCGATCATCTCCATTAGGCCAAGGCGAATAACAGCAGCTTTGGTATTGTCACCGTAGCAAAGGCCATCACAGAAACCAGCTCCTACTGCTACTATATTCTAATAGGAAGAGAAATGGGAAATTACTCAATTACTGTTTACAGATGCCCTTAAGAATTCCAAACTTCACTACTGAAAGACTAGGTTGTTAGTTTGGATTTTTTGGTTTGGGGATTTTGAAGTTTGTGTGATAACCCAAAAAAAAAAAGAAAAAAAAGTACAGCAAGTCTTACATTTCCAAGGATAAAAGCATAGTTAAATCACTGACATAAGTTGCCCCTGAGGCTGTGGAGCAACTATTATCGACCACCTTTAAGAAAAAACAGGTTGCACTACACCCTAACAAAGTTTTAGCTAGATTGAGCTATTCCTGCCCTGTAGGGGTGAAGTTAGACTGACATGCTACAGTCCTTTTATCCAGATTTTCTGTATGATTAAAGCAATAGTACAGCCAAAAAGCATTTAATTACTTCTGTGATGACATGCTAAGGGACCAAATTCAGCCAAGCCAACAGTATCCAGCCTTTTTAAGTATGCAGAGTTTCTATAACCGTAATAGTTAATAAAGGATTCCCAAAAGGTTCATGACACAGGAAGACCTCCCTTAGCAAAAAAAGTGCTTCCTTTTCCTTAGACCCGGTGACAGCCTTCTACAAAGAATGTGCTGTTAACATTCAGCTATATGATCCCTGCTTTGGTTAAAGAACATAGACATTTCATGAGACACATTTGAGTGAAGTGACTATAAAAAACTGTTTTCTGGCTTGGGAGTCAGAGCAGACACTAGCCACAGTTCCACTATCCCCACTAAACAAATCCATCTAACACAATAAACCCTACCAAAACCCCCCAAAAATGGCATTCTGACATATTGATACAGCAAACAAGGAAGTAATGAATGTTAATATCTTCCTGCATGCAACTTTAGCAGCAGTGACCTCGACAGAAAGCACGGGAGAATCAACATTATGACTCTTAATATACACCCAATGCAGGGAAAAAATAAAATTAAAAAATCAACTTTAACTGTTGATGAAGAAAGAACAACAATCAGAAGATGTTACTGAAAACAACCAGCTGAATAACAGCTGGTTTGGTTTTGGACTGTAAAAACCACAAATGCCAGACAGCTGCAGAGCTGTGTGGCCAGTTATGGCTAGTTATGACTCTGAATCAAATTAGGCCAGAGGACCAGTAATTGCTTTTTGAGGCGCTGAGGTCTAAAGGTGATCCTAAAAATTGCAGATAATAATTACAACATTAAACCTGAAGCAGCCCAAGACAACTTTAAAATTTGGTCATTTAAATCATCTTGGCTTAGATCTTGGTTGTGGTGATTCAGTCAAGGTACGTTTTCCTCACACACACCTCTTGCAGAGCAACCTCTAACATTTTTTCATGCCAAAGCAAGATGAAGTCAAACAGACATTTAAGAAGTTTTCAGATGGGATAACCCATTCAAATGGATTTTACATGTATGTGAAGTCTAAGTATTTAGTACTCAGCTAAAAATACAAACACAAGCAACTTCAGGGCTTTTCCCATATACTGCTTGAACACCCCTATACTAAAGCCTCCCCTTTCCTCCAGCTTTGTCTGCTTGTCTTTCCACTTTGAAGCAGTCTACTTGATCATAACTTACAATACGATTTGGCCTACAGTATTTTGTTGTCTACTTGTACTTTTGCAGTGTTTGTCCTTGAAGCAACAGAAATACTCTTTTAAATAAGCCATACTAAGACTATTTACTTCTGAGGAAATGGGCTAGAGAACAAGGGGAGTTGTGAGTCCTGCTCTAAAACACTGAGATCCTTGTTTGGACAATGTTCCCATTGTATGTTGTTACACAGTTTGCAAATAATGAGAAAATGACAACAGATTATGCTCTAGAACACACCCCCATGCCTAGGAGACTGTTAGATTCTGGCATACATATCCCTCAGGCCACAACTATTAACTTGCAAGGTTCACCATCTGGTTTTATTAAAATCCTTCAAAAATCTCTGACAACTGCCTTGTGCCTAATTATACCTTGCTCAAAGATGAGGCACTTCTTTAAAAACAACAACAAAAAAAAGTCTCACAAAACTTAGAAATGAGTTATTCTTCAGTCCCAAACAAGACCAAAACAGACGGTTACTTGAAATCTCTGGCTGTAGGCACTAAGCTGAGCTTGTTTCAGGAAGATGCACAAGCAAAACACAAATCTACACACAAGAGCCTAGTGGAATTATCACTATTGTGAATCTCTGAGAAGTAAATGAGGAAGGAAGGGTGATTGACCTGGCAAAAACATCTTTCAGTATCTCATATGGTTGATTTTGAATGCTGCCACTGACTAAGACTACACCTGAAGTGTCCTGGTTTCAGTTAACTTCCTCCTTAGCAGCTGGTACAGTGCTGTGGTTTGAGTCATGAGAATAATGTTAACACATTGACGTTTCAGTTGTTTGCTAAGTAGTGCTTACTTTAAGAAAGGAACATTTTAGTGTTTCATGCTCTGCCAGTGAGGAGGTGAAGAAGAGTCTGGGGAGGTGGGAACATAGCCAGGACAGTTGATCCAAACTGGCCAAAGGGGTATTCCATAGCATAGAATGCCATGCCCAGTATATAACCTAGAGGCAGTTGTCCAGGAGCCATCAATTGCTGGCTGGGGAGAGGCTGGGCATTGGTCAGTGGGTGGTGAGCAACTGTAGTGTGAATCACTTGTTCTTCTTGGGTTTTCACTCTGTTTTCATTACAATTACTATTACTACTGCTCTTCTTGTCATTGTATTTTCTTTTATTTCCATTATTAAACTGTTTGTCCACTTATTCTCCTTCCCACCCCTGATGGCCAGAGGATTACTGAGTAAGCAGCTGCGTGATATATAGTTGCCAGCTAGGATTAAACCACAACATGAAGTTACAGGAATTCCTGCAAAAGCAATGGGTATGCATTTTCCAAGAGGAGAGAGTCCACATTTCTGTGAGATTAGAAACTGACTGTATTTGCATGCACGCATGGGAGTCTGAGAGCCCAAGAAGCAAGTGCCTGCTGACAAGTATGTTCCACAGGCTGGAAGATACTGTCACAATAACCTCAAAAACGCTACGACACAATGTTCCCCTTGGCCTGAGGCATTCAGAGCTCTCAAAATCACTACACGCTTAAGCAAACACACTTCCCCTACCTTGGCATTAATAGCTTTTTAACCTGTAACCACGCACAATGTGTTTTCACACTGCATATGGTTTTAAGTTACTAAAATACTTTGCCCTAAACAGCCAAGCTGTTCTGGTATCCTGAAGCTGGTGTTAGTCCTGGTCCTAGTTATTCTAGAACATTAACAGGGAATGGATTTAGTTATTTTATCACTAGGACAGTGAAGCTATGCTCCAGAAAAGAAATGCTGAAGCCAGGCAGTGCTCACAGTATGTGTCAGAACAAATGAGAGAAAGTGTCCTTTACTTGCACACAACCTGCTGCAAACATGCAAGAAGTCACAAATGCAAGATCAACAGCTGATCAAGAAAACAAGTACAAGCCTGTAGACTTTGCTTAGACAGTCAGTGCTCAGAAGTATCCAATATCCAGTGTACAGCACGTTTGTGGAGTGCTCATGAAGACAGCTTCAGCAGCCATTTCTGAGGCAACCATTACTTCTCTGTAACTAAACGGATCAATAAGAGAACTAAGCAGAAATGTTATTTCACCTTCCTTGAGGCAGTGTCACAGCTCAGCACAGCCTGCTTTCCCTCTGTTTACACATGAACCTGGAGAAGCTCATTGCTTCCCCTGATGGCTGAGAAAAGGTCAAATGAAAAGACTCAAAAAATCAGAGAGTATCAGCAGGACTGTCAGAGAGGTTAAGTATAAACTGTTTGCTGTCTCCTGGCAAACTCAAATTTCATTTCCACTTAATCTCAGGAAAAAGTAAAAAACTCTCACAATCAACTTCTATAGTACCTAGACTGACTATCCAACAGTGACTGCCCTGAACACATTTTGCAAGTAACAATGGTGAGTTACATAACCTGGTAAATCATCACTATACTTCTTTACTTAAGGCTTAGCTGGAAAGTTTAGACGAGCCTGAAGAAACCTGAAAGGCAACCACAGCTGCTGCTGCTTCTCCTTCCTACAGTAACTCACATCTGTCTTGATCCTTGTCTGCTGCCACTTGAGGGCTTTTAACTCTCCAGAACCCTGATCATCAGGCAGCTGGAGCATGGCCATTTTGCCATATCCAGAGGTTAGATTATTAATCCCCCTCCTATCAGCCACCCCTGGCACTGCTGCACTGGGTAAACCTGGGTACAGTTTACTCCCAAGATTGCAGCTACTACCAGTGTTTACATGGTCTCTCAAGGATGTGGCCAGGTTTGTACCCCAGCTCAGTCTTTAAGCATTTCCTAGGAAGGCCCATTCACCATCTGGCAAATGGCAGGTGTACTTGTAGGTGGCCTTGAGTCACGCTGCCTGTAAAGCAAATTGAGCACCTTGAAACACCTATCCAAATTTCAACTTCCTCAATTTCTGTTCTCAACCCTTAGATAAGGTCAACAGATAAATGTGAAATGCTCATCAGACCTCAAAAGAAAAAAAAAAAATCTTCACAGAGAACATGCCAAGCACTTCTTGTTCCAACAGTCAGGTTATGGTAGAAAATTGTTTCTCCTCAGTACCATCAGATTGTGTAAAGTCACTGCTACTATCTATTCAGCCAGCCTCCAAGCTGACACAAGACTGCATTTACACAGCACTGATTTCTGCACCAGCCCATTGTCACAAATCCAGATACAGTGAATGAAGTGGATATTCTATACATATCCACATATAAATAGCAATCAAGCACATGTTCTCTTATGATCACCCAGCTGCACTACCTAGTATTACAGTCTGAACTCAAACAGGCTTTGGAAACAAATTTCAAACCTATAATTATCATTGCAAGGGAAAGCTGTGCTCAGAGCATTCTTTGTTACCCTTCTGTATTTTTCCTAGGCTTTAGGCAACCATCCACAATGAAAATCTTCCCTGTTTAGAAAGGTTTGCAGAAATAAAATGTGAGGTAGAGTACAGGCTTTTAACAGCTAGTCCATTATGCCAGTAATACCAGGAAACTCTCCTGTTCCTAAACTGGTATTTCCAGAAAAGTGCAGAAGCTGGGAAAATATACTTTTGTCCATAGTGTACAGTTTCTCATCCTTTAAATATCAACACAGAAATTGCTGTTACTATTTCCACATCCAAAAAGACAGTCTGGAGTGACATGTTTGCCTGTTTACCTCTGTCTTCCTTGTTGTAGTCTGCAGTGCCACTACTGACATTTTGAATTGGCAATGCCATAGAAAGAGTAGAGCCTCTCTTTTCATGCCTGTCTCTCCATGCAATGTGACACTGTCACCTTCTGAAATTGGAACTTCCTCCAAGAGGAAGTTAAGCAAAGCTAATTTTTACTATTTTTTTATGAAGAAATTTTCCAAGTTTAACAAATTGTCAGCTGACTGAAGCTACACATTAGATATTACTCTAAAAAAATATAAAAAGACAATTTTTTATTACAAAGACTATCAGATGAATGATAAAAAACGAAGTTCTAGTTGATACCCTTAGCAAACAATTCTCCTAATAGAAAATATGTACAGCTTCTAACAAAAACCAATATTCACATCTTAGTTTTGCATTTTGCTTTGCACTATGGCAATAAAACCTTATCCATAGGTTTAATTTGAGCTTTCTCATTTTCTTTCAGAGCCAGACATGCTCCCAATGCATCAATAAAATTTTGTAATCTTTGACAGTAAAACAGCTCAGGACATTATTTACATGCTGCTAGCACAAGATTTAGGATCAACTATAAAGGGTTTTAAATGAAAAATTGCTTTAAAAATACAGTTTTATTAATATTTTCTTTTAGATTTAGGCAGTGTGGTATGTTTAAAGACATCACCTATACTTGAATGACAGATCTATGCTACTTTATACCAGTTTTGCTTTTAATTATGCAAGAAATCCACAGTAGATTTAAACCAGTTAATCTGTCCTTAATTCACTTTTTGTTTAGACCTTTTACCAGACATTTTTTGGAAATCTCAACTCAATTAACAAAATATACTGCAATCAATATGAAATGACTAGAGCACACAGAATATAAACAGCTTTTTGAAGTACAACTAGACAGTTCAGTCTGCAGGATGCATGGTGAATAATGAAGCAGAAGAGAGCAATAATGGAAGGCTACAAAAAAACCCCAGAAGTTTCACCTTAGTATCTTCCCAGGTCAAGAACAACAATCTATTTAAATTCTACTGCAGCTCCAAAGAAATATTGGTATGTTGCCTGATTTAGACCTCTACAGTGGAATTTGGAGTGTACGTTTACTACCTGCTCTGTTTGATAGGCATGCTCATCTCTAATGCCCTTTCATGAGATTTGTCTGAATAAAAATTTCCTGGGACAGAACTCCTCTATCAGACAAGAATTTAAGCTAGTCAGAAAACATCTTGCTGAGCAGATTTCAAAGAAAAAGAAAATCTGAAAAAATTTTCAAGTGTCTATACACAGGGATTTCTGTTCTGGTGACTCCCACGTCACCAGAGTATTTTAAAGTAATGGCTGTGGGGCTGAATTACAAGCTCCATAATCTCAAGAAATTGCTATCTATACAGTAACTCCACAGCATGTTGTCTCAAAACACCTAATCCTATCAGTGCACAGTGCACTGTGCACATAACCTCCTTTTTTCTCAGGCCTTCCAGTATGACAGCTGTCAAGATGAAATTAAGGAAATTAATATGACAAAAATTACACTATTACAGCTATCCACCTACTTTCACTAAGTAGGAATTAGAATTCCTTATGTTAAGACATCATTGCTTGGTATGAGAGCTTTGCAAGCTAATTAATTTAGTTTACACAAAATTTCAACAGCAAAACCAAAGGCAGACAAAATAATTATCCAAAACACAAATAAATAAGCAAGACAAATTAATTATTAAACCACTACACCCATCAGGAATTATTCAGGATAGGTATAATGTGAACTACAGTACTGTTTCCTAGGGTGCCAAACAACTAATGCCTCCTCTTCACAAATGGCCTGTAAATTAACCTGAAAAAATAGCCATTAAACAATGTTTAAGTTAGCCTTTTCTTCCTGCCAGCATCAATTTTATTATGAAAAGAAATTCTGGATGAGTAACTGTCCAAAATAACTTTTTTCCTATTCAGGTCATTTCTGTATGTGGTTATCCACAAAAAACTTATGTAGTATATGTCCACAAAATATAAAACATGAGTGCTCACATAGCTTCAATGAATGAAGAAGGGGATTGTTTTGTTAACAGGTAAGAAGCATTAATGCCAATTTCTTTCTCCCTTTCTTTTGGTGAACACACTGCTGCAAAATGAAAAAAGGGAACTAAAATAGATTTAGAATTGTATCAGCCAATTAGATGAAATCAATACCTGCCTCATGACCCTGTGAGAGATTAGTGGAAGATGTAGAAAGCAAACCTAGCAGATGATGAGACACAGATCTAAAAGGCAGCTCTCAGAAAATGCTGCTCCTTCATTTCCCCTCTAGTTCTTCTGGAAATGTTATGTGTCAGTTTTACATATTATATACAATGAACTTATTTTTTCAAATGGAAATACCCTCTTTTTTTTTTTTTTTTTGTACAAGGATCACTATTTTATCTGTGTATCACCTGCAGCCTGTTAATCTTACCTTCAGAGCACCACACAGCTCAACTGCATCTGCATCGTCTACTACAGTTATTCGGAAGTTTGGAGTCTGTAGGAGCTCTTTGAAGAGAAGGCCATTTTCCAAGATTTTGGAGCCTATTGAGAGAAACAAAGGAAAGCAAAAAAATAGTAATAATTTATTTGTATGTTAATTAGCCTTCCCTGTGCAAGTCAAAATGCCTAAAAAGCAGAGATAAGGTTGTTCTATCTCAATCCTGAACAAAATCCCTGTTTTAAGGGACCAATCACATGTCGACATTGCACTTGAAAGCTCTGCACTGAGTTACTCAGTACTTTTTCACAATTTATTGTCTGCTCAGCAACAGGTTCTAAATAACAACTCTGTTAATTCTCTATACACTGTTCATTTAACGATCACTGTCTTTAAAAAGAACAGCTAATAATAAAACAGAGGTGAATTAAGAATATGGTAGGAGCAATTCTACCAATTTTTTTGAAGTCTGCATTCCAGAAACATACCTACTGATAAAGGTATGTCAAGGCTGCTTTATTAAACAGGCATGCTGCCTCTGACAATTGTTTCTGAACACTAAGATGTTGTTCAGCCATTCAAAATTAAGTTCAAGGCAAAAACTCTGAATGAGATATTAGCTAGCAGTGCACAAAACTATAAAAATTAACACTGAAAAAACCCCTTAATATGAACTCTGTGCTATAAAGTATGAGTATCTGCATGCATATACACACATACAAACACATGCCTTTCTTGAAACTGTAAAATCCAAGACTAGGCACATCCTCAGGCTGCAAAGGTGTGTAGACACCAAAACAGAACTAAAACAATTTCTAGTTTGTGTGGGAATGAGGTATTTTGAGAAATTAAAACATGATACCTAAAAAAAAACCAAACAAAAAAGTCAAACCAAAACAAACATGCATGAAGGTACCATCTTTGACCATAGCATCTGAGGTGGGGTACAGAATTTATAATTGTTTATCCCAATTGGACCCCCCAAAAAATCTTAAAACACCATAATAAAATGAAGCAGTTTGTTATATAAAGGGTGATAAGAAACACGCTTTTATTTGACATGCTAAGGTTATAACCCTAGTATGAATAGGTAAAATTGTAGTCTTCTCCTCTATTCCAATATTGTCCTAGCACTTGGGAAATGTAAACATTCTAGGACATTCAACCAACAGCTTCTGGTAACAGTCAGCTAATGTTGAAAACAGTGAAATTTGAGCTATTTGGTGTGCACCTGTGAGGACAGGTGCGTGTTTTAAATATTCTTACAACTTGGAACAGTACCTATTGTGGTTTCACAGAATTTCTCTGCTGCCACCTCATTGGCAATGTTAGCTCCCATCAGCACACTGATGTCTATTCCCATCTTCTCTCGAATAATGTCAGAGATCAGTTTGAGTCCCTCCGGGCCTTCATCTATTCCCTGCAGCCAACATTAAATGGAATTACTTAGAAGTCATTCATTAGGCAAGCAAAGTAGAGATGCAAGCAGAACATAATTAGTCTTGTCCACAGGTCAGAAGTGAAACAAGGCCTATTCAGACACAGACTAAAGATGACAGGGGTACAACTACAGACACTTCTGCTATTTTGACCTCTCCAAGATGTCTTAGAATTGTTGGATGGAGCACCTCAGGATTTAGGACTAAACTCTAGATGATCAAACTGGTTTTTATTCTATCCTCAAAGACCTGATTCTAAGAAGTGCTGAACATTCTGCTTCATTAGTTCAGAAATCAGGTGCTTATTATCAGTGTATCCTTAATCAGTGAAGCATAACCAATTCATCAGTTATAAACCAGACCTGAACTTAGATTTGAAATTGCACTGAAAATCACAAAATGGCATCTGAATAATTTGTTTTGTGAAGAGATACCTGAACTAAAATAGCAGAGGCAGGTTCCCCACTGTATAACACCAACAACAGTTTACTAGTAGAAATACAAATGGAACAGCCATTCACAGATATGTAGAAAGCTGAACAACTGAGAATAATTTAACTTCTAAGGATATTTTTAATCTGTATTTATAATACATTCTTTACAAAGTGTGAAAAAAGGGTAGAAATAGGGCCTTAGAAAAGATCACTCCACATATTAACGCTGCAGGGAAGAATAGAGTCTGGTACCCTGAATTGCCTAAACTAGAATTCCAAATGAGACCACTTTCTTTCCACAACACTTTGGGAGGCTTTTCTCCCAGCCTGCTAAGTGTAGAATCCTTTCCAGCTTTTATTACAGGGGTATGACAGACCAGCTATTGAAATAGCAGTTCTTTCCTACAGTACACCACCTGTTACACAATACTCTTTTTTAATGCTGAGGATTTGATACTTTCAGGAATTGGTAATTTTGAATTATGATTTATAGGCAAAAAGTCTGATCCTGTATTATTTCCATATATACAAATACATACACAATTTGTAGGCTGCCAGTACTGACACTTACACAGATTAAAGGTGTTGCTCCTGATATAACATGGGGCAATTAAAAGACATGCAGAAATGCCTGTAAAAAATCTGCCAATCAAAACTAGTGCTTGCATTTCTGCATGATTTTTTAATTTGTATTGCGTAATGCACAACTCTGCTTTCTCACCTCTAATGAGCCATACAGAGACAACTTGAAAGTAAGCACACAATACATTGTTCCCTTATAGTGCCAAAAACGTCCCCACAAAATAACTATAAGGCCCCTCTTCCTAAACAGGCAATAATAAACAGAATAATAAACTGAAAAGCATGCACACATTGGGAACAACTCCAAAAATGTGAGTACCTCCACAACAATTATTCATGCCAGTGAAAGGAGACCAGAAAGGCTAAGGTGCCAGATTCTGCTCCATTGTGAAGCAGATGCAACTCCTGACAAAGTCAAGGAGAGCTGTATCTGTTTCTAATAGAGTTATATCCAATACTGAATGACAGAATAAAATCCAAACAGCCCTTCCTGCCTGCAAAAACAAGGCTCCAGCATGAGCATTTTCACTGGGCAGCAATGGTCTGCAGGCAGTACAAGTGACTATGGCTTGCACTCTAATATGCCTGTCAGAGCAATCCCTGGGGCTGGTAATAGGGAAATGAAATTGAGGCTGGTGTTCAGGCTGGCTGAAGAGTATTTTGAATGACTTTCAGCTACCCTGCTTCCTGTGCTTACTGCTGTACTGCACTCTAAGTTTCATATGGTTCCTCTCTCCACAGCCACACAGCCACTTGTTAGGTTTTCATAGACACAGAGCTAATGTAAAGCAACACAGATGCAAATGTTTCAAAGAAAATGCATATTAACCAGCAGACAAACATCTTTATTTCCCAAAGAGTCAGTTTTATTGTCAGACATTAGGTTCAGATTAGACTGATTGTCAGAAAGAAAAAAACAAGAAAAAAGGACTAAAAGATGACACACTGCTAATTTGACAATCAATTTAGAAAGCATGGAAACAAGATGTCCCACAAAAATTATTTTTCAGAACAGAACTGCACTTTAACTATCAAGACACTTTAAGAGGATTAGCATGAAATCTAAAAACAAGGACACTGATGAAAACAGCATGTCTAAAGAATATGTAAAAGTAGAGGAAAGAATGAATTGTTGTGTTAAATCTCTACTCTTTCTTCTCAAATGATACTTTTAATTATGCACAGTTATGTCTTTTCATTAAAACTGACATGTACGTTGCATTCTCCTGCAAAATATTAAGGGGCCTCACAGCATTTCTTTGGAAAGGCTGCCTATGGATGGATGAAGTGTTGCAATGTGACAGTGGGAAGATACCCAGTAACCAACTCTGCACTGCATAGCAAGTGCCATGTTTTCACTTCCACCACTACACTAAGTGTGGACATTTTGTTTTTTGTTTTGCTCAGGGTTTCTGTTTAGAATTTGGCGGTGGATTTTTTAAATATCTAAGTATTTCTTACCTTTCCCCACCCCCCAACCCCCTTTTTTTTTTTTTCTTTTTGGTCAAATATAGCCATTAACCAACACTCCATTAGAACACTGGTAATTAGTACCCACAACAGTAATTCCAAGCAAATACAGACCCAGGACCCTGACTTCACATATGCTGACATAAATCCTCATTTAGTTCAGCAATTTCATTAGTTATTCCTATCACTAGGAGAATATAAATCACATTTAGCAAGTGAAAGGAGAATAAAGTTCATCTTGAGCACTTTTAACAGTGCCTAATTTTAACCTTTTATGATATGAGGAGTTTTTTTTCTACAATTTGGAGCAAGAACACTTGGGAAGCATTACCTTTTCATACATCTCAGCAATACACCAGTCAGCACTGACAAAACAATAGATTTGATGGGCTTTGTTAGCCAAACTAAAGAGACAAGCTTGCAGTATGCAGTGATAGGAGTTTTTCGTTCTTTTTTGAACACAGATCCATAAATGTCATTTTCCAGAAATGACAGGAAATAAGTGAATGTGTGCTGAGAAAATGGCCTACAAAGCAACAAGAAGTCAGAATCTTCCAAACCTTGTGGGAATATGGGAATAGACTGTTATTTCCAGCTAAACATACAGAGGAAAAAAGCCCATCTACCCAAAAATAATCTCAAGAATAAGCTAATCCACATTTTAAAATTTTTCTGCCAGCAAAACTACAAACACTCCAGTGAAATGCCTCCTGCACCTCTGCCCTCTCCTGTTTCCTATGCTCAAACTGTCTTTGGGCGATGCTGAACAGATTCTGTTGTTGCACATAATATTTGACATGAACAAGAACACTATCCTTTCAGTCACATGAAATTCTCTCAGCAGCTCTTGAAATAATCAACTCAGCATGTGGGATGTGCATTAACAATCAAACCATTATGCTTGTTCTCTGCTCATCATCTAATGATGCTTTTGGAAACAAATAAAAGACTGAGAAGCTTAGTGGTGCAAAACATATTGACTCCCTCTTTCTAAAAGTCTTGTGAAAAGCCTCATTTTCCTCTTCCTGCAAGTGCTGTGTAACAATCCACTAATGACCGAGACAAATTCTAATCTTACACCTAGAAAGGTTTAATGGACCAATCAAGTGAATAGTGCACAGAGACTTTGCACATCAAAATATCAAATCACCTTGCCTTAGAAGATTCCATGACACAATCTCAGTTATTAATGCATGGTATTTATTGTACCTTTATGAGAGTTATGCCAAGTGCTTTCCTGGGTACTTGTCCTGTGATTTCATCGCAGACTTTATGGATGAACTGATGAGGAATGACAAAAACCAGCAAGTCTGCATCCTGTACCGCTTCACGAAGGTTTGGGATTGCAACCTGCATAGTCATGGGAGAGAAAGGCTGCATAACTTTTCAAAATTAACACTACACATAAGTATTATAAAAGCAGAAACACAGAATCAGTTAGTTTGGAAAAGACCTCTGAGATCATTTGAGTCCAACCTTGGAATGAACACCACCCAGTCCACTGGACCATGGCACTGAGTGCCCTTATCAAGTCTTTTCTCAAACACCACTTCCCTGGGCATCCCACTCTAATCTTTAGTCACCCTTTCTGTGAAGAAACTCCTCCTAATGTCCAAACTGAATCCCCCAGTTTCATCTTGAACCTCAGCAGTTTGGTCTGATGCTGAATGCTAAAAACTACTGCGTTTCATCACTGAAAATAAACAACAGCAGCATAAACTTCCCAGACCAACAGCTGCAATCCAAGGTTGAGGCCAATTTTTTTTAAATGGGTATAGTCAAAGCTGTTAATCTTGCTTTTGTTTTCACGTTTGCTTTCTAATACAGAAATGAGAATAACATAAAGATAATAGTGACACCAAAGAAGAAAGAGTGCCTTGGATTTATTTAACTGCATAATTACATCATTTTACTTGTTTAAATTTCTGATGTCATCAGTAAAACAGCATAGTCTGAAATATTATAAACCCTAGAGGTGTTAACAAAACAAATTTCTAACTCCATTTACAGCATAAGCAATATTCCCTCTGCTCCATAACTATAATTTAGCTTCTGAGCCTTACCACATTATCTGGAAGCTTGCATCCAGGGAGATACTTTACATTTTCATGGTCATTATTTATGATATCTGTCAGTTTTCTCCCATTAATATTCTCTTCAAAGACCCACATGTTCACTGTAGAAGCAAACTTCTGCAATTTTTTTACATTATTACCTATTATTTTGGCAACCGCAGAACCCCTGCACAAAAGAAAACAAAAACAGTCTTAAAAATTATGATTTTGCTGTAGAAAAAAAGATACTGTCTTTAAAACAATCACAATTTCACAGATTATTTGACCAGTTACCATACAGCATTTTGATCTAGCAAAATAAGTGGAAAAACACACAAGTCATTCACACCTGCTGCTTTCTCTCAACTACAGCTAGAGTAGGTTGGACTGAAACATTTACTAAATCATCCTTACTTATTTTGTTTTCTTATTGGCTATCCACTGAGAGTTTAGATTACTGCATTCCCCAAATCAAATTCACTGTATCTTCAAAGCTGAAGTAAATGTGACATACTAAATTTTATAAAATGTGTCATTTTCAACTTTAAGAGATAAGAAACTTCTTTGCTAAGATGAGTGACTCATAAGTTGTTGTACAATACTGATAGGCATTAAAAGCTAAGAATCATTTATATGTTGCAGAAGTTACAAGCTTCATGGCTATGCAGCCAACCTCACAGAACTTAACCATTGTAACAGCATCCTCTGAAACTGCAGGCAGACAAGTCCATTACTGTTACCCTCATATTGTCCCCAAGAACAGCATACAGTGAGATCTGTACTACAGTGATCAATTTTACTTCTCAAATCTCTAAGGAATAACAAAATTAATCACAATTACAAGAGGAGGAACAAATACAATCTTCCCTTCCATCATTCCATTAAACCTGTTAACCTAAGTTCCTGGGATAGGAAGTAGTTTCATAATTACAGACAACCTACTAAGGAGACACAAAAATTTTTAAGAGATGTGATAAAAATACAGAGTCATTGATCTGAGGCCTTCGTGTGTGTAGGTGTGTGTAAGCTGCAGTTTATCAGGAGGTAAGAACACTTTCCCAGCCTAGTTGTATTCACACAATCCCCCAGATTTATACTGGATGTTGCTTGTAATAAACCCATAGCTAGCAACTGAACAAAATGGGTTCATTCTGTTTCAAGAGCTTTTGATATGGCACAGCTCATTGTGCTGCTTTAAAGATGTGTGCTGGCACATGGCTAAGGTCACTTACTAAGTAGCAGGGGAAAAAAAATTTAGTACTCTAAGTAGATCTTTTATAGTTAAACCATAAAACTGTGTGTCTTGAAAGATTGGAATTTACTTCTCTAATAGTACTTCACACACTAAAAATGACCCTGGGTTCAGGAGGTGATACAGAAGACAATTGCAAGCCATCTCTCATCAGCTCATCCAGTATGGCTTCTGCTGCACTGGTACACAGCTCACCAGCTCAGCCTCCAAATGTCAGATCCACACAAACAGCAGACCTCACACCCTCACAGCACAGGTATCTGTTCCTTGAATGAAGGCACATTTACTCCTAGAGATTTATATACAAAGTCAGGATCCTGGCAAACCCACTGCCTTCTATTTTGAACTTCACTACACATTCTCTGTGCTTGCTGGTGACAGCAAGACTAATAACTGATTCAGCAACTCTTTGCCTGGGACTTTTAGTCTGCCAGCAGAAAGTCTGGCAGTGTGTACTACTTAAGTGAGACATTAATTCCATTACTATTTAACATTAAATGCCTGAGCTTTTTATTTTTTTACACCCTTTGAATGCAGTATTAAGAAAAGTGAAGTTTTTCCTAGTCTTAGTTTCTGAATTCAAGAAGATTCTCCTGATTGGCTTCTCTGGTTCATCATTTCCCATGATGATGCAACCACTCTTTTAGGACCATTTCACAGTTGGTCTGCTTTTCCCCCACCACTTTTTAACTGAAGCACAATGCCAAAAATCTCCTTAACTTGCCCTGATAACAGCAGCAGTGGAGGTCACAACATGCAAGTGCAAATGATACCATTATCTAACTCTACCATTGTCCTTGTAAAACTACCTCAGTCTGGCCACAGCTCCTCACAGTTTTCTACAAGTTCCTAGCTCCATAAACTCTTTGGTCCAGTAACTTCCCATCTCTTCTCAAATTTTACAGTTTCTGTTCAAGTTTGGCAATCAGGTTAATTAACAACTGGTTCCAAGAAAACAGTGAGGGATAAATTCTGGCTGTGCACATCTCATTAACCTGCCCTGGAAGTGGTATCAGAACAGGCTTGCAGTGCTGGAAATTACTCTGGGCACTGTCCTGGAATCCCAGGGCTCCAAGGCATATTCCCAAGGTGTATACCCTCTCTACACTCCAGACAGTTTACTTTATCCCCTGTCTTAAAAGGTCCTAATTACTTATCCACCAGCTGAGCAACCCTAAAAGGGCAAGGTCAGCAGACAGCACAGCTCCTGCTCGTCCATGCTGAGCCATCTGTCCTGTCCCATGATCTTCCATCAGGTGTCAAGTGACCCCTGCCAAGTCAACTTCATTGTTAAGGTGACCTTCCTGCAGCAAACCAACCAAACAAGTCTGACTGGAAGCAATTAATCAACAAAGGTGACTGGCTTAACCCTTCTAAAACTACTGTCCTGCCATGCTCCTTTAGGGTTTTTTAATCCCACATAGAGGTTAAAGGGCTATGAAAAAACAAAGATTTGTCTGATGGAATCATCTCACACAGAACCCCAAAATCACTGTATCCAACCTGCTCAAGATGCCAAACTCCACACAGATCAACTACTTACAATGCTTACAATTTAGGCACCACCAATCACACTCTCACAACTCAGGCTTCAAAAGTATATAATCCCCAAATATCAATGATCAGATGTTTATAAATGCTTCAGTTTCTTCGTAGTTACCTGCTGTAATGCATTAAATACTAATACTGTAATTATATATTTTAGGACCGCAGGCCACAGTTCAAAAGGCATTTAGAAGGTATACAAATTTAGTATAATTGAGTTAAATGGTTACACAGTGCTCTTTGCAGTCAGGGTTTGGTGTCTGTTATCCTGTAGTCTTTGAGGAAGAAACCACCTACCACTCCAGGAATTACTACTTTCAATTTTTGATTACTTTAGTTTCTGCTTTCCCGACATGAAAAACCCTGCCATTACTTATGAAAGAAGTTGTAAGCTATTTAAATACATTTATCCCCAAAAGAAATAGAGAATGCTACTACCAGGCATCAGCTTTTTTCTTCTCTCAGCACAGGAGACATGGGCATTTTGCCATCAACTCATCCTATTAGGCAGGAACTTTTCTTATTTATTAAATTGATCCAGTGAGGTGAAAACAAAATACATTTGCATGAGGTTATTGCTAGTAGGCAATATCTACAAATCCTTTTGCTTCTGCAACTGTTTGACAGTGAATCAAATACAAATGGAGTCAAAATTCCTGGAAAACTTTATCTAGACTTCAACTATGGAACAACAGCCACAACACTCTAAAAGATGAGGTCTAACTGCATAATTTCCTTGTGATATATAGTACAATGCACACATTTTACAAGCTAGTGCAAGGAAAGCAAGAGATGCTGCACTGAAATATCTGCCATTCCCTCAACGAGGGGATCACAAAGAAAAATAAAATTTGGCAGCTGCTGGTATTTTTTACAGCAGCAAAATCCAACTGCATGGAGTGGATAACAAGTCTAAGATTATCCTGATGAAAGACTGGCAAGTCTGGTTTAATAAAACACAGGGCCTTGCTCTACAGAATTCCTCCGAGTTTAATGTCTTACAACCCAATGCAACATGAATAATGTGTGCTTAGCATTAGTAATTGGAAGTGACAAACTGTGAAGACCTATTTCTATAACACATTGTACTTAATTTATTCAATGTAAAGAGGGATCTGGTGTAAGAAAAAAAAAACTAAAGAAGACAGGGTTATTAACACGATACTCCTCTTGAAGCATGATGTCAAGTAAGTCTATTGCTTTCAGAGGAAGAAGAAGCAAGTTTATTTAAGTCTAATTATAAACTAGAGATAAAGACAGCAATAAAACCTTGTCTCAAGCTCTCAGTGTGCCTCAGCATAATCAACTTGGGGGAAAAACTAAGGGATTTCAAATAATCTAGCGTCTCTTTTTTGAACTGTCTTTGAAAATTGGCACACAGGAACACAGAAAGCATTTTAGTAGACAAGTGAGGTTGTTATTGAAGCTCGACAGGGCGCAGTTGGAAAAAAAAATGTTTAAAATATACAGCATCTTTAATGTCTAGGTCATCTGCTATCGGACAAAGCACACAGCAAATACCAGGTTAAAAATATCTTAGAACAACTTCTTCGCAGGACACGCGGGCGTTCACAAGCACTAAAACTGCGGCTTAATTCTGCCGCTTCTTCCTCGGAGCACGTCACGGCAGCAGCTGCGCTCCGAGGGACGCGACAAGCCCCCGGCACGGCAGGACGAGCCCTCCCACACGGAACAAGCGCCACCAGAGCCCGCCACGGCCCGGCGACACCGTGTTCCACCGCCGGCACCGGGTGGCCTCACGGCCGCCAGCCCTGAGCGGAGCGCGGCCACGGCGCCCGGCGGGAACCGACAGCCAGGCCCGGGCGGGCACAGCCTCGGGAAGGCCGGGCGGCGGCGGCCGCCGAGCTGCCTGCCCTGCCGGGGGCCGCCGCACTCACCAGTTGCCCGAGCCCACGACGCACACCTTGAGCGGGGCGGCGGAGAGCGCCATGGCAGCGCCGCCCGCGCCCCGCCACAGCGGCCGCGGCCAAGAGCGCCGTGAGGCGACCGCCCCCCCTGCCGCTCCCGCCTCCGCCGTCAGGGCATCGCCCGCTCTCCCCCCGCCCCTGCGGCGTGACGGGAACTGTAGTTCCGCACCCCGCCCGCCGGCTCGGCGGAGAACGGGGGTAAACGGGGCCCTCGAGCAAAGCAGGCAGCCCCGGGGGCATGTGCCGTATCACAGAGCCACAGAATCGCTTGGGTTCGGAAAGGCTTCCGAGAGCATCGAATCCAACCTGTGGCCGAACACCACAACTGGAGCATGATACCGAGTGGCACGGCTTGTCTTTCCTTAAACACCTCCAGGGACGGGGCTCTACCACCTCTCCGGACAGACCATTCCAATATCTAATCCCCCTCTCTGTGAAGAAATTCCTTCTAATGTCCAACCTGAACCTCAGCTTAAGACTATGTCCTCCTATCCTGTCGCTTGTTACTTGGAGAAGAGGCTAGGCCCTACCTGGCTACACCCTCCTTTCAGGTAGTTCAAGATATCAGTAAGGTCTCCCCTGAGTCTTCATTTCCCAGGCTAAACACCCCCAGCTCCCTCAGCCCCTCCTCACAGGATTCATGCTCCAGACCCTTCACCAGCTCTGCTGCCCTTCCCTGGACTCGCTCCAGCCCCTCAATGTCCTTCCTGAACTGAGAGCCCAGAACTGGACACAGCGCTCGAGGTGTGGCCTCACCAGTACCAAGTGCGGGGGAAGAATCCTTATTGTCACCATTATCTGCTGAACTAGTGCCATATATTTCAGTCACATATGTAACAACAAAAATTCTGCTCTTTCCTAGCACTCTACAGCTTTGAAGAAAGTCTGTGAAAGTTCCCAGGTGTGGAGGAACCGATGTATCAGGTAATAAAGCAGTTTAGGTCTGGAGGGATCTTAAAAACAGAAATATAAGTGTTTTCAAATACTCCTTTGCCCTCAGCCTTCAGCCAAAATCATATTGTTCTCTGTCCCACGTGCTTCTCCGGGCAGGGGGAAACATTGGATGAGTTGCTGGTCTGATAGATGAGTGTGAGTCATCTGTGATAAACTTTTCCATAAATGTGTATTTCTACTGACACTTTTACTGTATTTGACAATAAATTATCAAGGAAAGACTGAGGCATGATCTCGTCATGGTCTGCTACTTCCTCAGGAAGGGAACTGGAGGGGAGAACATTCATCTCTTTTCTCTGATGACCAGTGAGGGCCCAAGGAAACAGCAGGAAGCTGGGGTGGGGGGTTAGGTTGGATATTAGGAAGAGGTTCTTCACCTAGAGAGTTGTTGGGAATTGGAACAGGCTTTCCAGGGAAGTGGTCACAGCACCAAGCCTACCAGAGTTCGAGAAGCATTTGGACAAAGAACATTGGTGTGATTTTTGGGGCTGTCCTGTGCAGGGCCAGGAGCTAGACTTAGTGGGTCCCTTCCAACTCAGCCTATTCTATGATTCTATGACAATGCCCTTGTCCCTGTGCCCAGGACAGTGCCCTCTCCCCCCCTTTATTAAAATCCACCACATATAAAGACTACACCCTTTTGAGCTTTTCATTGCAGCACATTTCTTTGCTCATATCTCTTCCAAGTGGCTTGCTAGGTGTTAGTTGTCAATGAAATGCTCTTTCAGTTAGAGGCTATATAAGACAAAAAGCTGGATTAACTGTTGTGTTATGGGTCATCATAGCTGAAGCAGTGTGAACTGCTACCAGTGTTTTCCTTTCAATTTAAAAGCAGGGTTTTCACTTACTCCATTTGCTCCACTGCCAGTTTGCTATCAAACTATAACAGATGGGGAAAAAAACCCAAAACAACAACCAAAATCAACATACCTAAATCCAATCTGCTTGCACTAGTGTCTTTATTTATCTATACCTAATGTGGAGAAAGCCCTCATCTCATTGTTTGAGCCCAGTGAGAGAAGGTTTTGCTTATGCTTGCTTTAGGCATTCAGAGACCAGGGTTGATAGTATCTGGTCTAGGTTTTGGGATTAGGGAGGGGTAGTCCTATAAAGTTGAGTAGTAAGTAAGTGACTGGAATCTAAATTCTTAATGAAATTCAGGGAACTGAATTTTATGCAAAATGTGCATCCTGAATATGAGCACTTCAGGATCATTTTGACAGTCTGGACAGAAATGTTAAAGTCTTTATTAGGCTTAATGTAATATTAAAAAATACAGACAAATTATAATTTCTATAGATTTTCTCAAAAAGCTGACAGTTCTTCAACAGTCTAGAAAGCTATGATCCATCAGTCTGCAGCATATTGTGAGGCTGTGGGTGTACTTCTGTATTTTATATAGGATTGCCAGTTTCTCACTGGTAACCTGCAACCTGAAATTTAACATACATTTACACAATGAACTAAACTGCATTCTACTTAGATCAAGTTTACACAAACTTGAAAAAAAGCCAAGATATAAACACAAATTCATCTTGAAGAACCCTCAGATGCATTGCAGAAGTACATTATGCAGGTCTACCATGCCACTTTAAATTTTAGAACAGAAAAAGGTAAAACAGACTATTTCAGTTGGAAGGAAACTACAACATATAGTCCAACTGCCTGATGAATTTAGGGCTGATTAATTTAAACTGCTTTTGAAGTAAGAAATGCCCAATCCTTTAAATAAAAACATTGCAGAAAATGGAGAAGAAAGGGCAAGAATCTTTCTACTGCTAAAACAAGTACTGCCTGGTCATTCATGTTAGCCTGAATACAATATCTTATTTTATGCTTCGTCTGCAGTCTCAGACAGCTGTGTTCAGGCAATCTAGCTGTACTGACTGCAGGTATTGTCCTCTTATCCTAGTGGGCCAAACTGACCCCAGCTGGAGATTTTAATCTTTTTCTCAAGGTTGGCAGAAGAAATTACATGTCAGCAGCTTGTGTTTGGAATCTGACATCTCACCTTAAATTGCTAATGAGAAGGATCAGGAGCAAAGGCAATCTGAAAGGTAATCTCAGGGAAATCAGACTTGCAGTTTCTTTCATAAAAAACCCCATCCTGATGCTGTAGCTGTGATAGTCCAGGTATAATCAATGAATTGAAGTCACAGATACTTGCATCCATATTCCATTCTCCTAAGCCTTGTAGAGCAACCACCCATAGAGAAGTGACAGTAAGATAAGATATAGATAAGTCAAACAACTGTTTGCTTGAATTATGGGTTTTAAGACCTTCAGATTCCGGGCTTTGTATGGAATCAGCAGCAGTAGGAGCACATGTTCCCTTATGCCAGCCTTACTATGGCAACAGTATGAGCTCCTCTGACAGCTGAAGCAGGCAACTGGGTTTATTAAGCCACCACTAAGATTTGACAGGTTTGATCTGACAACATCCCAAAATACAAAGTCAATATTAACTTTATTTAGTGCATATCAGAAAGCAGCTAGTTTGGTACCCATAATTTCATATTCCATTACAGAAAAAAAAAAAAGGACGTTTATTAACATAAAAAATGAATTTTGGATGGGGGAGAAAGTGATACACAATGGTATCACTGTAATTGTTTTTAGTTTTCCTTTGCATCTAAGTGGTTTGTAGGTCTAGTGTCAACAGCCATAGATTTGTTTTCTTCAGTGCTTCATTTGACTTCACACATGGTGATGAAAAAGACAGCATGGATTGAGCATCATTAGGAAGAAAAAAGGCAGCTCATGAAAGGACAGCATAAAGCTCTGATACTCTCTAGTTGCATTTTCTAGACTACCTATAGGCAGAGTCACTGTGCTTACAGCTTAATGTATTGATCTATTTTAGCTATTCTAGCTATTGCTGGGATACCTGTTCCTCTTTTTCTCAGGAGTTCTTTATTTGTCTGACAATCCAAGCATTTGTCGAAACCTGACAAGTTTCTTTCAAGACTCAGTTCCCAGAAATAATGAGATTCATCAGTGCTAATCTACAGCCACAGAGTCCTGTAGAAAGCAGAAACATCTGGCAACTGCAAAATACAGAAGAGGTACAGTAATATAAAATGTTTTGCTTCAATTGCAAGTTTCTGAGAAAAGGTCCTGATAACGTACTTAGAAATTTTCCCTTTGATAGGCTGGGTTTCTTGCTGAATATATGATAAAAAAAAGTTTTCTTAGGATATAATTAAATTATTTAAATAGCAGTTTTCTTTTAGTTTATTCTTAGTATTCTGCACAAAAGATAAGAATCTGTGTTGTATGTAATTAGATAATTATTTCACAAGAACATTTAAGCACCTTGAAAAACATTTCGAGTCACTCTAAATTCTGGTGATTTGCTAGGAATTTCTCTTACTCTGTTGTGAGAGTGTGGGACTTATAAAATTCTGTGACTCCTTTAGTGCTGTAAACTCCTGTCTATGGATATGGATTAGGCAGTATAGCTCAGCCTCTCTGAGTAGGTGACCTCAAGGGGAAGGAGATTAAGATGTAATAATTAAGACTTTCTTAAGACATCTCAATTTCTAAAGCATCTCAAATACAGACTTGGGGATGAAGTCCTGCCTAAATTAAACAAACATAGACATAACTGAATAATAGAATTAAGAAAGTCCCAGTCTTTTACTCTTTTGAAGGTGTATAGGATGAGGAGTTAGGTTTGACTTTTAACTTTTGGGATTTTATTCCCAGTGACTGCTGGGTCACTTTGAAGTCCTGCAAAAAGATGTGTACATGAAGGCCAGGAAATTCTAAGAAGCACAAACATTTTACCTTCCCTCCCCTTCACATCCACTCCCTATTCATCCTTTCCTCACATAACCTGTTTTCCCACTTCTTATCTGTATTTATTTTGTCAGGTCTCCGCAACTTTATTAAAAAGTTTCTCTTTCCAGTCCTGTTCTATTTTGTCTGACAAATCTGCATTTTTGAGGAGAAAAAGTTAATGAGGAAAGAAAAGTGATTTTGGGTTAAAAGCTATTTTGCTTTTCCTTACATTGAGGGAAAGGTGCTTACTTTATGTTTAGGGAACTACCCACCTCATGCAAGTGCCTTTGAAATATGTCAATCTTCCAAGCACATTACACTTCTATTCTCAAAGAAGAAAGAATGTTTTCAACTCTATCATATTGCATTTTGGCATACCTTGCAAAACACATACCATTTTAATCTATCTGTGAACCTAGGTCAAGCATAGATTATAAAGCTTAATAAATAAGGAGAAATGTGTGAAAGAAATATCTGATTTTAGCTTCATAAAGACCTTCTGTCTGTATCTTACATGTTGTAGTGGTACTGGCTTTTCCTCTGCCTGCACAACTTTTTTCAGGTTGTTTGTTGCAAGTTATTCCATTAAACTTCTGTGTAATATCTTTATTAATTAAGGTCATAGCATGATAAACATTTTGTGTCAGTAAAACGGCCATCCTCTCTCAATTGCCCATTTTCCTTTCTGCACTTTCTTTCTCCACCTTGTGCTAATACAAAAGTTGTCATTTGTGCTATCCATGCAGAAAATCATGATTCAGCTGAGAATCAGCTGTGTTTCTCTGTTTTTCGAACTTAAACTGTTTAACTACTGTCTCAGCCCATAACAGGAAGTCAAATATCTGACTAAGCAATTTAGTGCTATTAGATTTGTATTCTGGAATACAGAGTCTAAATATAAAATGGAGACAGAATTATGTGGGCTGAGGGCAATACACAAAAATGATCTTTGTGAATACGGGTGTCTGCCAGGAAACTGTTTCATGCCTACAATCATTAGGCAGTGGAGAACTATTTTTAGAAGATTTGCTTGTCATTGCTCTGTACTATATATAAACAGCATTAAAGTCTATTCCTTACAAAACAAAAAATAAAGGCAAGTTTTGCTCTAGAGATGTGGATTTTTCCCTTGTTCTTTGAAGTGCAGATGACCTCAAATCATTCCTTTCTTTTCTCTCTTCCATTCCTCTTGAAATTGAACTAGACTTCATCTCACCTTTCTCACTGAACCACTCAATGGCATGCAGAGAATGCTTTCCTTCTAAGCTTTCCTCAGCAAAGCACACAATAACAAGCTTTGTCTTTGGAAGCTAGGAAAATGGTGTAGGAATGATGATGTAGGAATATAGGTCTAGTTCCCTGCTGTTTAACAGTCAGCTTTAATAAAGCCTTAAATTTGCAATGCACAGATCAGCATCTCTGATGTGACCCTTACAGCTGCCAGAGGTTAACTAGTGCCTCTACTCTGGTGCTTATTCCAGCTATGTCCTGCACTCATCATTGGGTTCTGCTTTGTGCTCCATAGTTTCTCTGCCTTACAGATAGTGCAGTGAGAGGATCTCTTACAAAACTCTAAAATGAGCCTCCCACTACTGTGCAGCCTCAATCCATGGAACTGTGTTCCTGTTGCTGCACAGAGCTATTGTCAGCTATGTATAGTGTATAAATGAGGTTTAAGACGAGCAAATTGAAATTATTTACCTTCATTAGTCAAAAATGTTTTAATCGTGTTGCTTTTTTTTTTTTTTTTACCTCATGTCTGCTGACTGCAAAGGGATTATTGAGGGAGGAAAAAAGCCTCTGCTTTAACTTGAGTGGAAGTTTTTTACTTCTTTGTTGATTACTGTGATGCCACAGATGGTGGCAGAACTGCTGCACATTCACCATCATCATTGCCTCCACATTTTATGTAGGAGAGTTCTAAGTGGGCTTTCAAGCTCCTAACAAGCAGTAGTCATGATTAACTGCTACTGATTTCTTGGATTCCTAAGCACAGTGCAGTTCCCTATCATCATGCTGACTGGGCAGCTCTGGAGGGACACTTGGCACCAGCACATTGTTGCAGTGAAGGATCTGTGAGCAAAGAAGTATCTGGACTTGCAGTGAAAACTACTTCTGACTGGTCAAGATGTAAAGTGTCTGACTGGTCAGCTGAGTTATAGAATCATAAGTTCATGGATGTCAGTGACATTCACAAGATGGGAAGCACGGCTAAGTGACTGCACAGTTCTTTCAGCCGTAATGGAATCTGATGTGCTGTCCAATGATCTGGAATCAGGACAGATCACTTAGAATCTCTCTCTACTATGCTCCCATGACAATTACTACATCTAGAATGAATTTTGACTGGCATGCAACTAGACTTCCAGCTTTCTGAAAAGACAGAACCAGTTTTTCCCAAATTTTTAGTAACACAAGACATGAAGTTTGGAACTTCCAAAATAAGGATTCAGACAATAAAGGTATTTCTGTTAACACAGGGAATGTTGAGTTATATGTGTATATCCTCATTTCTCTTCATATATCAGATACTCAGCTTTATGCAGCCTGAAGAGAACATTCAGATAAAGTTATTGTAGGAAGATGTATTGACTGATTTTTTTAGAAGTAATTGTTCCCAGCAGTCCCTGCTAGTCAATAATATGCTTAGCTGATGCTCTCAATAGCTGTCTCTGAAAGTTGGTTTGTTACTGCTTAATAGCTTTTATTGACATAGACTATGTGAAATTGTATGCAGTTTCAAAATTGATTTTCTTTTTTCTTTATTTTTTTGCATTCAAATTTGATTACATGCTATTGTAATTTTCTGAAACAAAATAGTGAACTGTCGTGTCTGTCAAGAGAAACTGAACTGAGAACCATGGAATGTGTTTTTCATCATGTAAACACTATACAACAATAAATAATAGGAATTCACTATGAAACAGTTAATGTAATGTACTAAAATCAGAAAGTAACTTGGTTCATTTTAAGCAAAATGACAGTCTTGGTGTGCATGGACTGGTTAATATTTGATGTAGCAAGGAGACAAAAATACAAGAAGGATACTCAATTTTTAAATGGAAATGAGTAACTAGAAAAGTCTTTACAGAGCATTTTAACTCTGCTGCTGTCAGGGCCCTCCGTGGGCTCACAGGCTCTAGTTATCTTGACCGATCTGTAACCATCATTTTCCACGAGCCTTCTCTGGAACATCTTCCTCATCTCCCAGGCTTTGGCTGCCTTTGTTCACAGGTAACTGTAGTGTGGCAAAGCTATGTGATGTTGGATCAGGCTGCTCTGTAAACAGCTGGGTCAGGAGACAGCTGTGAGAAGCCTCAGAGGGACTAGGATGCACGTTTCCATCCGTGCACATTCCACCCGTTGTCTCAGGAGCTGCATTTCAGCCCAGCCCTTGCTGCTATGTAGATGCACCTGTGCTAATCCTGCATCACTGAGAGGAGTGAGACTACCAACAGGACAAAGATCAGCTGCACAGAAAGGCAGTTGATTTGTATTTCTAACTGTCTTTATTTGTTTAAGCAACCATAGAGTGAGTTTATTTGAGTAAAATTATGCAGGATTAAGGACTAGGGATGTATGAAGTAACAATGAATGCATGACTCATTCATGCCAGGTATGTAAAAAGCACAAGTTATTCCTGATTACAAAATTATTTAAGAATGGAAGTGAAAATACCTTCTTATTCCCTTGTACTATGATTATGTGAGATTAAAATGAAAATAAACCAGGTAGGATAAACAAATCTATATCTATACTGCATATAGTATTTAGTCTAATTATTCATGTAAAATATAAAAACTCCATCAACTACACCAGCTGGTGTTCCATTAGCCACAAAATACCTAATAGATATTGAAATCTATTTTCAATAACCTTAAGAGATTCTTGTGAGACTTAAGAGGATTACCTTATCCCATGGCTCCACCTGGGCAGTCTGGCTGGTTATTTGATTAAATCTCAGGTAACCTTCTCATAGTGGATTTTTTTTATGGCAGGAAAGAAGTTTGTGAGCCTTTGAGCTCAATACCAAGCCAAGATGTTTAATGAACACCAGATTGTGGTCTATCAGTTGTGTAAAGCCAAACAGCCTGCAGTAGTTCTACTATGTGGGACTCACAGGGTGTCAGTGAGGCCAGGGTAAAAAAAGTATAGGCTGCAAGAGTAAAAAAGCCAAATTGCACTTGGCACTTGCACTGGGATAGTCATGTCATTTCTTGGCCCCACTATCTGCATCCCTTCTATTTGCTCTTTAGAGTTCCTAATGCTCTGAATGCAGACTCTGTGATATTTTAGCTGGTTCACTGTACAGAACTCTGCCACACTGCAGCATACAGCTACAAACCTTGCTGTTCTCAGTCTGTACAGGGCATGAATATTGCCATGTGCTTGTCTGCTTTGTGAGTGGCCACCACATACACTATGGGAAAGTCAGCTTGTACCTCAGCTTCTGACCCAAAAACAGCTGGGCAGCTGCTTGTTTCCTGTGTTCATCTTTTTCTGTATAGTAGGTCATGGTAAGTGACCCTGTAAAGGTTTAGAACCACATGGTTTTGGACATCGGGTTATTGTCTAATTTTGGATCATTGTAATGGGAGTTTCTAATGAGATCTTTCCTATAAGCCCCACCTCCTAGTCTTTTCCACCCATGCAACTTATTGAAGGATGGAGGGCAGATGTAGTTTTGCAGGCTAGTCCCCTCTCTGTGATGGAGGCAGGACAGCTTCCCTGCTGCCTCTGGCCACCCTTAATGAGATGTAACCTTATTTCTTCCCAGCACTGTGCTGTATTTTTGCCTTTATCACTTAGTTTCATGCTGTTCCATTGCTGTGCCACCAAAAACAAAGCAAGCTGTGCAATCCTAATGTACACAAAGCTTCTCTGCATTGAGTGTGACAACTCCAGTAACCTTTGTATCCAGTATGTGCAGTCTAACAGTACCAGCAGCATCCAAACTCGGTTATCAGCACACCAAGCCAGCATGGAATGCCCCGAGTGGAACTGATCTGCAGCAGCTAGTTTGTAACTCAAGGGCATAGGACTTTTATTTATCTTATCTTCAGAGGATAAAAGCTCCCACAAGGCTTGCAACTTTCTGCTTTGTTATTCCGTGGTAGATTCCATGCATATTAACTAGCTGAGTATCAACACCTAGGACAAATTTAGCAACCAGAGTAACTGTGACTGATTCCAATGTTGTTGTTTGCTTGGAAATCATACACTTACCATAAATTGTAAAAGCCACAGGGTTCTGAAACAGTATTCAAAGACAGCAGAGAGTCAGCTTTTAGTGCCAGTCTAATAGAGTTTGAGTATGTTAACCAAAGTTTAACATCATGTGTTTCAGGAAAAAAATCATCAATGTCTGAGTGTGTCCTAATTTGCAAACACAGAAGTTATTTTTGCTTCTATTAAATTTTAGTTCCTGTTAACACTTGTGTCAGCAGATACAACAAAACACACTAACAGGAAAAAGACTTCTGAATGCTACTGTATAAAAAGATCACAACATTAATTAGCAATTAATGACTTTCACAGGAGAATAATTTTGTGTGCTGTAAGGAAGCAACTGCCTTTGGCACTAGAGGGAGTTGCTGTTTTCTAGCAGTAAACCTGTACCATGCAGCTGAAGTTCAAACATATGGGGACTTTATTGGTTTACAGACTTTGTATGCAAACTGACAGAGCAAAAGACGGGATAGAGACAAAAGAAGCATTAGACCAAATGTTTCTAAACAAGATGTGGTATAAAGTGAAATTTACAGCCAGTAAATATGTTACTTTTTATTGCAATTCTAAAAGTTAATGAATGAGTTGAATTAATGTCCCAATTTGGACTTAATTTGAGTCTCCAGTCTTTATGTTTAAAAAAGGCTGGGATGTCCTTCATTATCAAAATATAAAATCTAAAGATCTGTAGCTTCTGGATAGCTTAATAGTTTTTAGCAGCTAACTTAGATCCCTACTCAACAGAGATATTGAGTAAAGAGTTCTGAATTTCACATTCCTGAGTGATGCTTTAGTTAGTTACTTGAGTGCGGGAGAAGCAACAGAAAAAGAAATATCCCAAGTGTTTGGAAAAATAATGATGAACTATGGCAATATTAACAGTTTCATCACTAGTTTTGATTTTCCTAGAATCATAGAAACATTTAGTTTTGAAAAGATCTCTAAGATCACTGAGTCCAACCATTAACTCAGTACTGCCAAGACCATCACTATACCACGTCCCTAAGCACCACATCTATATTTTCAGACTTAAAATAAAATTCTAGAACTTGAAGTATGAATCTCCAAAGCTGGTGCAACTTATTTGCTGTAGATAGGGTTGTACAGGCATAAATGATGGGCCTGTAAGATACAATCATGTTGATTAATAAATAGGGTGAGGAAGGGCTGAGTTTTGGTCACTACTAGTAGGAAACAAACCCAGTAAATATCAGTAGATAGACATCAATAGATAACTCCACAGATATCAGTAAATATCAGTGGATGTCTTCAGTAGAAGATAAGGGATAAATCTACTTTCATTTCCATAAATGCATTTTGTGAATCAATAGCATGCCATGAAGTAATGCCTCAAAATAAAATAGCAATGATTTTATGTAGAGGAGAGGCTTTAGCACTCTTTGATATCCATTTGTTTAAAAAGGAAAATTCTCTTCAATTATTAGCACAGAGGGATTATCCTCTCTATAGTTATTCTCATCTCTGCAAACTTGTCTCCTCTGCTTTGATATTCTAGTTTATATCTAATACATAAGAATGGATACCAAGATGGTGTAGAAAAATTTGGATTGAAGAATAAATTAATTCAGTAGATAATGAAACCTCTTGTTATTCTTATTTCTTTTCTTAACTGCTATATAACTTGCTGTGTCTTTCAGAAGAAATATTATCAGTTCTCTTGGACATTCAGATCCTCATATTTGCTGCTAGTAGAGATGATACATTGTCATTTTTTTGTCTGTGCACCCATAAACTCCATAGCATGACTAATTAATCTGCTGTAATAACAGTGAACTTGTAGTTTATAGCTTAGCTTTCAAGTTTGCAAGAGTATTTATTTGAATGTTTTAAACTGTTTAGTGTGTTGGCCTTGAGGGCAGTAAAATGTGCACAAAACATACAAGCTTTGACCATTCAACACCTGTCATCAGTGACACAATTAGAAGTCTTCTGAAGTGTGTGAGCTGTCCAAATTATAATGCAAGGAAAAGTTGGCTTTCTAGTCATTAATTACCACATTATCTGGGCAATTTCCTACACCTTTAAACCTTGAAAATTTAATTAGAATATTGGATTAAAGAAAAATATGACTTAGCCTTTACTCACAGGGAAGAGTGAAATACATAAGCATTGTAGGTTAGGTTATTGCAAATGTATACATGCAATTTTGAGAAACCATTCAGTGAAGAAAAATCCTTGGCATCAGCCACATTCTCTGAGTGTTCTTCCCTTTTGAAGAAATAGAGTATGTTTCTTTTTTAAATATTTGCTTAATTCTTTGGAATCCATGCTTAAGTGGAATATTTTTTCTACAATGCTGAAATGTATTTGCTCTTTTGGTTCTTCTGTTTGCTCTGTGACTCCCAAAATAATGCATTCAGGTTCTCTCCTCATGCTGTGGTAGGTCTGGGGGAACTTTTTTGGAGGCATGAAATCTGAAATTCTTAAACTTTTCCAGCTTTTTTCAAAACTCTGTGAGGACTTTTATATTTATCTAGGAGAAGTCTTCATAATAGTGTGAATTATTTTGCTTTTCATTTGCATCTGAGCATGGCCTCCTTAGTAAGACCAAAGATATGAATTGCTTTAAATCCAAAAAGTTAGGGCTTTTCTTTCCTTTGACACTGTTATAATTTATAGAAATACAACTTAATTAATGTATTATTTCTGTGGGGAAAGTTAACCATTGTGAAGTCTGGATCCTATTGCTTAACTTCTATGATTAGTGTCTTTTTATTAGAAACTCTGCAGTTCTGGCAATACATTAGTTTTAAGCAGGACACTGGTGCACAAAGCAATACATTTCCCATTTGCTTTTTAGCTGGCAGTCCATTCATCTCCTGGTAGAACTCCTGTGAGGAATTAATCAGATTTAATGAGGCCCTCATTGTCTCCTTTTCGATACTATGAACTCTGCTGGTACACCCTTGCAAAATGACAAAATGTATTAGATGTTTTTCTTCTTCCTACTTGCATTTTGTGACATGTTTTCCTAGATTGTGCTGGCTGTCACAGAATGTAAGGCTTCATGTGGTATTTTGCTTGACTTTGATTTTGAGCTTTGTAAGCATATTCCTTAGTACCCTGCGGAGGTGAGCTTCATACCCAAGCCATCTTTTTTACTGACATTTTGAATTTTCAGTCATGTCTGCTGAGTTAGATTGCCATCCATCTGCTAGAAGCCTTGCTCTGGATTGAGTAGATCTTGAGCTAGGTCTAAATAATGTGCCCAGATTTAATTCTAAATCTGCCAGTCTTTTAAGCCCTTTCTGAAGCTTTTTAGTTGTGCCCTGCATTTCAATATTCTTTTCCTTCATGAGAAAACAAATTTGATTTTCCTGTTTTCATTCCACAGACAATCTAATGTACATTGATTCCATAGATAAAACCACAATTTTACTTCTAACATTTCTATGCTGCAGTTTCACTGCCTCCTTTGATCTGTATTAACAAGAGATGCCTAAATGTACCATGTATTTCAGCACCAGCCACTGTAAAAAGGTGACCTTCTCAATGTCATTTTTACTTTCAACAGCACCTATTGCTTTTGTGTAAAGTGTTTAACAGTGTTTGAACTTCCTGCCATTGTCTGGTGGATTTCTGGAGAGCAAGAGCTGTGATTAAACCTTTAAAATATGTATTTTGATTTTATTTCTGATGTTATATGACGTTAGACTCTGGGAAACAGGATGCATAGCAGAGATCAACCACATTAATTTTATTCCAGCTGGGTTTGAATTTTTTATCTTCTACATTATGTAGCACAATTTTTTCAGAGGCCCAGTTCTTCCCAAAGGGTGCCACTAACAGTACACAGGAAGTTCAGTGACCAGTGAAAAAGGAAGCTGTGTGCTTCCTGGTCAGTCCTTCCATGAGTGTATTCCTGGATAGCTAAGGGCAGAGAAAACTACAACTTTATTCTATTTATTTCTAGGGAGAAATATTAATTCCATTGTGTTACACATTATAAATGAAAAATATACTGTCTTGGCTCGATGTTACAACTGGAGAGTCATCCCTTTTGTGCAAACTTACATGGTTTATTTCTATAGCCTCAGTCTTGGATGAAACAAACTGCTCTTGACCAAATAAGAAGTTGGTAACCTTTGACTTGAACTAAAATGGAGAATTTTCCCAAGAAAGAGGCTGATATAAGAAAATTTTTCTATCTTTCCTTCACTTTTATTTTTCCCTTTTACCAAGACTCAAGCCTGAAGGACATGTACTACATTTAATCAACTTCATAGAGTTATGCTTATTTTATGTTAGGGATATGTTAGGAAATAACAAAGTAGAAATAAATTGTTTAATAAATTGTTTCTTTTTTCCCTATATGTATTAATTAATAAGGCTACAGTACCTCTGAATGCACATACGTTCTTCCTATCCTCCGTGAAGAAAATTTTCTTAAGCACAAGGAATGTGTCAGAATTGTTATGCATAAAGTTTGTGTTGATAGAAGTGGTATTTTCCTTCAAAACTTCTAAACTAAAAAAAAACCCCAAACCTGAAATCCTGTGACATCAGCTCATCAGTTTACTTTCATGTAGAAAGTACTCTTTTTTCCCTTAAAACCTTCTCTTTCTCATGTGATGGCTTGGGTTAGCTTGGTTACCTATGTTTCCCTTTGTAATATTTTCCTAAGATTCAAAATACCCTGAGTTGCTTGCCTGTGGGTGATGTCCTCTGCCTTATTTCTGATGCACTGCCTCATCAAACATCAGTTTTCCTTCTCAAACTCTATGAAAGTGAGAAAATGCTGTGGTTATGTCAGGAGGTTTGTCTTCTCTTTCTCCCTGGGTTATAAACTTTCTGGCAGTTAACTGCCAGGATTTTGACACATTTGGTTTTTGTAGCCTCTGAAGACTTCATCTAACCTAGCCTTTTTTGGCAAACTCCCCATTACACTCTTAGGCTGACACTGGAGCAGCTCCATCTCCTCTGGGATTTCTAAAGCAGACCAGCTGCTTTTGTTGCTATCAGAAGTGTTGTCTAAACTTGGTTAGAACGGAACTTGCTGGCAAAAATAAGGTGATAGCAACTGCCAAAGGCCTTGCTGGTGTTCTGAATGTGGAGTGGCAGTCCTCAGTGTTGTTAGCAAAAACACATGAATATCTAAATATCTTTCAAACTGACTGATTCCTGTCTTTATTTCTGCCCATAAACCCTGTTTTTCCTGGTCAGAAATACAATTCTATGCCCTTCTCTACTAAAAGCAGTATGAATTTTATTTCTGACATGAAGGAATCTGGGAGTGGATTAAATTAATGTGGGCTCTGGATTTTCCCATAATAAAGCCCTATTCTAGTTTATGAAGCACATGCTGTGTATGAGCTTATTTATAGCTTTTAGATGATGATTTTGTTCAAGGAGCTTTCTGAAAAAAAAAACAACAAAAAACCAACAAAACAGTGCATGATCTTTTAAAGACCTTTCCTGTTCCATTTGATATTTATACTAAAACCTCACATCTTTTCTACTTGTTTTTCATTAAGCATTTTGAATTGAAAAGTCTATGGAGAACATATTTGGACAGGGAAAGTTTTTATTGAGACCATTCAAAGCTTTGTTATGTTGTTTGTTTAAATTTTCATTTCTGATGACAGTTTCAAATATTTGTGAGATGATTTTAGAGATCCAATGCTTGTCTTGTCAGTTGGGGGTTGACCTCTCCTGATCAGGATTTCAAGGTCCCCCAGAATTGTTTCCTATTTTTCCCCAATAGGATAGTAAGAATAAATATTTATCTTTCATTTTATACAAATGGGATGTCAGAAAAAGAAAACAAATTACTCCAACCTCCTGTGTAGCTTATAAAGTAGGAAGAAAATTGTCTGTGTGTGCAAACCCTTAGATTCTTCTTCTCATTGTCTTTCAGGTGGCTAGCATCTGGAATCTGTTTTATCCACTTTTATAGCTTTAATGCTACCTCATTTTCTGAAAGTATAGCCCTATTTTTAGGCTGTAACACAGTACAGTATGGAGAAGTTTATGATTGATTGAAGCTGGCACAGCTGAGTTTAGAATGTCTGGATTTGTGGAACTGCATCTAAGGAGTGCCTGTTCCAGGCATCCTCTATGGAAAAGGCCAAGGTCAGGAAAAATTAAACTGAAAAATGGCTGCTTCCTGAACTTATACTATACATATCCTAAAAATTTAACATTTGTTTCTACCTTTGAAATCATGGCAAATACTTTTATATCAAGCCATGAATGCACATTCTATTTTGAAGAACAGGCTCTCAAAAGTCAAAGATCAAAGCTGACAGCTGAGTTTTAGAAACCAGAGGGACTGAATTATAATTCAGCTCTTTGCATATTTGAGGTTATCTCCACTGGATACTTCTGTCAAGGCTGAGTATGATATGAAAGAGTAAGCATTACAAGCAAATTCACCAGAGAAGAGGGAGAAACAAATATGCCTGTCTTTTTCTGTCCAGCAACCAGAAGAGGATTGGATAAATGATCTTGTCAGGCTTTTATAAACCCTAGTTTATACTGTTCTTCAGAATCAGGGAAGATAACAGTGTGTGCTGTGGGATCCTGTTGAACATGTTGCCTATCTGTTATAACAGCTTTAAACCTACAGGCCCTATTTGCATCAGGTGGACAATACACAGCACATCCATTTTATGTTTTGTATTGTTTGGGTTTTTTAAAGCTAATCTGTTATTTTAATATGTAAGAAAAATTTAATTCATGTGTTTTTCACAAGCTATTATAATTTGCCTGTTATCAGCCAAATTTAAAATCATTCAGTGGTGAGCCCTGGTAAAAAAAAAAGAGACATCATCCACAGCTTGGGATAATTACACACCTCACATAATCTAGAGTTAATTAAAGCATGACCCCCAAAACTATAAACCCCCAAACTGTAACAAAAGCCCAAACTTTACTACCTTTTACTGTCTTCTATGTGCTTATTGACTTTTTTTTTTTATTGGTAGGAGCTAAAATTTAAAACCAAGTGGTAAAATATATTTCAGTAGTTTATTGAATTTAGAAGAGATTTACTTTGATAGTAAAAAGCAGTTAAAATATAGGTGTCATGACTTGCTCAAAAGGTCTTGGCTTTTTTGTGTATTTACAGTACTCATAAAGAACTAGGAAATCTGTACAGTCTGCACAGCTTCCAAAACATTGTCATGAAAAATGGAGTGAACATTATGCATGTTTGAATATGACATTCTGCAGCTTCAGGAAGTGTTTCAAACAGACTCTGCCATTTGACATGTCTATATATTTTAATCCTACATATTGAAATATGCAAAGTGTTCTTAATGCAGATTTGTAGGTAAAAAAAAGAGGCAGTTGTGTTGCATTAGAAACTTGTGTTTGTTTTAATTAGATTTCTGCAGATGCTTGCAGAATGGAGACTGAAATTAGTAATCAAAGGTACTTTCTGCATAAGTAGTTGTTGGAAAATTTTATTGACTGAATCTTTCTGCCTTTTCTCAGTGCCAAAAAATCTTAAATGCTTGTGTTTTGGTTTTGATTTCTAGTACATAGTTCTTTCCTTTTATTTTTTTTTCAACTGTCACCTTATTGTGTGGTGGATTCTAACATTGCCTAAAGAGTATTTTTAAAGATCATGTGAGTAAAATAGAGCTCTGCTGTAGCTGAGTAATGGGCTTAGAGACCAGTCCAATTTGAATGAGAGTTGTTTTTAATCTGTAAGATACTGTTTGCTGATATCAACTACACAAATTGCTGTTGGTGGAGTGTGAGACCAGAGCCCAAGTGGCATAAACTAGCATTATTTTATGAATAAATACACACTCTGCAGCATAAATGCTCTATAGCAATACTTTTTGGATATGCAAATGGTTTTGCAGTTTAGACATAAGATTACAGGTGCACAGATATCTCATTTAGAAATCTGGGTGTTATTACACTGATATATGGCCTTATGCCTTATGAATAATAAATTTGAAATATAGCAGATTCCACTGGAACCACCCAGCTCTCCAAAAAATCAGGATAAAAGAGAACTTTAGCACTGGTTTGAGACATGAAAGCAACACTGAGTAACCTCAGTTTGGTCTTGAATCTGAATTTGACCTTTAGTGGCCTAGTATACTTTTCAAATCCCTAAATGTTTAACTACAGAGCTAGAAAAACAAGCAGTAAAAATGCCTGCAGATTGTTAGGGTCTGGTATATTGACATTTATCTGTAATTCCGCATCAAATAAAAAATGGTTTCTGTTATCCAGCTGGTTATGGATAATCACAGTGTTTTCTTCTGGCCTCAGTGTATAAAGGAATTTATTTTGAAGAACTGTATTTGTGACTGCCTATAAAAACTGTTCAAAGATGAGCTGGTACAGAATAAAACTGTTCTCACTAGCTAAAATACACAATATATAGTGTAAATTATATTTGTGCTCACTTAGTTTCTTTATGTACTGGCTTCCTATTTGTTTCCCATTGCAGTTCAAAGGGTTGATTTTAGCCATGCAGAAAATACCTTTCATGGTGGTTGTCATACTTATCACTTCCTCATGCACATCTAATGACATCCAATGCAAATATATACATAACGTGCATCATATAAATTAGTATTTTCTCCAGCTAACCATCCCAAAGTTTGTATTCCAGAGGATAAGCCATTTTGATCAAGTTTTGTTTCAACTGGTCTAACCTGCAAATTACAGAGCAATGCAGTGTAGCTGAGTAAACAAGCTGTGAGAGTCTAGCTGTGACAGCAGAAGCCTCAGCCCACATGCAATGCCTTGTGGTTGAGTATATTAACCTGCAGGCAAGTGCCTGTCTCCTGAGCTCAATTGTTCCTGGCAGTAAAGGTAGGCTGAATGCTCTTTGCCATATGCCATGTCTCTCTTGGCTGTTTCCCCATCACCAGCTTTGAGTTGAGGTTTAGATGTGTGATTATGGTGGTGGAGAAGCTGCTGACAACAGGATGAAGTGTGGCAAAGCAGCATGTTTGGCATACATTGCAGGCTTACATGCACCATGGAGGGAGGATAAGGTGAATACTGGCTCAGCAAAGCTAATGCTGAAGCTGGCAGGCTGCAGAGTTTGTGGCTGTTTCTCTGTGTTCTCAGAATCCTCAGGTTGGAAGCCTGCTACTCATGGAAGATGTCCTGCTTAATTTTAAGTAAAACAATTATATAAGAGAGAATATTACAGTTCTTGTACTGTGTTATTTAAAAGGCCAGATTAGAGAGTCACTGCTTCTTTTAGACCTTCAATCCCAGGAACCATGACACTGAATCTAAGGAAGGACTGGAGGACATGGTGCTGCACACTGTTCCACCTGCTGCATTCACTCTCTTGCTGTGGACAACTGGGAAGCCTCAGGGATGGTAGGCTTGGTGCAGGTGTTACCATGGCATGAGATGAACTTTAGGGATAATGTCCCAGTCATTCTGTTGCTGACACCTATAGACAAGGGGTGAAAAAGTGCACAACAGTATGTTTTTGCCATAAGTATTGCCTATGGTTTAGTGACAGATGGACTTAAGTCTCCAAAGCTCATGTGAAGTGAAGCAGTGTCTCAGAAGGACTCTGTAAGGTAAGAAGGAAGCCATGGTACAGCTGAGCAAGCCTTGGGCTTTTCCATGGACTGTGTTCAATACTTGAATGTAGACCAGGCAGAAATAGTTTCTGTAGACCATAGAGCTAAATTCCTCCATATAATTACGATGGTGAGAAGTTGTGTGACAATGTGGTGGTGGAAGGAGATAAAAAGAAATCAGAAATTTATTTTCTCAAATTGGTAATTTGAGAAAACTGTTTACTAGGAGAGTGTTAAAAAGGCAGAGAAACGCAAACCACTGTGTCCAGGAAACATAAGTTAGCAAATTAATTATGTGCTGACCTTGTTGTAGAAGCTAAACCTGTGTAGTTTAGCAAAGGACAGAGAAAGGTCTCTGTTTTCTGATAAGAACAAAGAGTACTGAATATGTTATCTTACCAGAAGTTTTACCTTCTAAAAGGTGCGATAAGTAATGAGTTACTTTGATTCTTTTGGATTCTGAATAAAGAAGTAAAATTTTGGTTTGGTCAGAGAGTGAAAGTAACATTCTAAAGGAGGACTGCAACATAGCAGCTGTGTTACCTTGGAAACGGTGTGAACCTTCATCATGCAGGTTGCATTAATAAATAGATAATTAAGAATACTTGTAACAAAGCTTACACCATGTGGTATTGCATCAGACTAAGTCAGTGTGTATTACCCTGAACTCTAGCTCTACTGGGACAAACCATTAGCTAAAATAAATGCAGATTCAGTAATTTTAAATAACAATACTTAAATGAGGTTAGGAGCTCACTCATATCAAGACTGCTATGAAAGGTTGTCCAGCTCTGCTAGGTTGCAGTATGTACAAACTAGGAAGGGAAAAGGGATGAAAAGAATGAAACATTCTCTTTCTTCAACACAATATAAAAGTTGCAAACTGTGACTCAAAACCACCATGGGTTGACCCAGAAAAAGGAATCCTTAGTATATGAAAGGCTATACCATAGGTTAAACCAGATGTCTTTCTAGTCCAGCACTTTATTCCTCCCACAAGTAGGTGTTTAGGGAAAGACTAAGAACAAGGCAGGTATTAATTAATCGATAAAGTAAAAACAATCTTTGAGGAGTCAGTAGAGCCTTTCTGAACTTCAAATGCACCCAAAATACTTTGGTCAACCTTGTTTAAAGGTTCTTTAAGAACAATTTCTTTTTATGTCCTTCTAGATATTTAGCATCCAAAGCCATCTCCATAAAAATGAGTTTCATGAGTGTAAATCATGTGAGAAAGCAGTTTCTTGTGCTTGTTTTAAACCAGTTCTCCATAGTTCTTGTTTCATGAGAAACAGTGAAGAATAACTCCTATTAACCTGAATATCATTTTATACATTGGTTGTTTATTTTTCAACTGAAAACCCTGCCCAGTAAGTTCTCTCCATATAAAAGCTGGAATTTACACTTTTCTCTTTCTACTCTGCCCTTTTTGAAGGAATATTATAAATGCAGGGTTGTACAGATACTGGCTGTACTATGGATTTATATAGCAGCAAGCTGTTATTTCTGTTTTTCCTAATGAGCTTATCACAGCTGTTTGTTTGATTACCCTTGAACACTGACTGAGATGGAGTTTTCAGAGGACTGTTTAAAATGTCTCGGAAATCTCTTGCCTGAGAGGCTATAGCTAATTTATAGATCATCATGCCTGCATAGTGAAAGCTATTTTCTCCCCATGTGCTTTACCTTGGCTTTTATCAGGATTAAATTTCAGGTGCCATTTTATCAGTGATTTAGTCACCACTGTGATATCCTTTTGCTATTTTTTCATATTCAATTGTAGTTTTAACTATAAGCAAATGAAGAGATTCTGATTTAAGAAGACACTGAACAACACAGAACCCAACTCATGGCGGTTTTCATCTATTTGAGAATTGCCCATTTATTCCTGTGCTTTGTTTCCCATCTACTAACTAGTTTATAACTTACAAGAAGATTTCTTATGTTACCACATCACAACAATCCTTCTAGCACCACTGAAGTGTGTTTTACGATTTGGCAAAACTCTCTTGGGGCGTAATATACTTCCAGCCTGTTACCCCTTTTATTTAAGAAACTTCCTGATAAGTTGAATTTTATTGTACAGAAATGTATGGAGAGGCTTCTCTATTCTTGTGTAAGGTCAGTTGTTTTCCTCATGAATTCCTGCAGAATTATCTTCCAATGAATTCTGTGGAATATACTACAATACTACATTCATTATCTATAATGTAGAAGATACACATGTAATGTGTTGAAGTGGCTAATGTGGTGACACAGTTCATTAAAACATATTGTTTCACAGTTTTGGCCTGTCATTGTAACATTATGAAGACAAATGAAGGGGTCTCATCCTTATCTCCACCAAGCAGGATCTGAGCTTCCCAAAGGAGCATTCCTTGTTCATCCAAATGTTTCCTGAAAACTGTGGTCATCAAAACTAGAGTTGAGCTTGAAAATGAGTATTTTTAGGTTGTGGTAATGGAGTTTCTTTCCATGGAAAATTGATCTGGGAATTTTACATGAACAGCTCAAGTAACAGATGTGGAAAAATAGTTACTATGAAATATTATATATTTCAAAATAATTAAATCCCTAATCTTTGTCTGTACCTCAAGAGTTGAGCGTTATATGTCCCACCTATGACATATTAAAATTCGAGGCAGCGCCTCAGTATTTAACTACAACATGAGAAGTTTAACCACCCAAAATTCAGGATCAGGTTGCCCAACATTTCAGCTACCCAACCACAACCCATATGGTAGGATTTTTCAGAGAGAAAACTGGGAGAATCTAAGTCAGGATCCTTCCTCTCTGTGCTGATTTATAAAAGAAGTGTACATATCTAACTGTGTGTGGATTTGTGTAGTTTGAGTATCTTCTGAGGTGCAGAACAGAAGGCACACGTGATACTATACACTCAAAAAATCTCTAGTACAAAGGATTGTTAAAACTGTTCCACAGTTTTTTTTTTTTTTTGTTTGTTTTGTTTGTTTTGTTTTTTAACTGTTAAACCTGTTCCGTATGGTTAAAGCGCAAAACCAGGATCAGTTTATACTTCTCAAAGACTCTCGAGTCTTCTCCACATTTCAGGTCCACAATTATAAAATGTCAAGAAAAATAGTTGCATCTCTGCTATGCAGAGAGGATAAACACTGTAACATAACTGAGGCACTTGTCTAAGATAGCAAGGAGGGCCATAAAAGTGATTTCGTGGGTCTGGGCTGAAAGTACAGAAGCTGCTTAGCTTGTTATGGTGATCTTGAGGTTGCATCCTCTCCTTATAGGAGGTGTGGACTTACAGCATTTTTTGTAAAGCCTGGATGAATGACATGACTGATGCGGTATGTTGATACACACTACCTGCTGTGGCTTGAGCAAGAATACTATGTTCATGACTGCTGGGCACAACACCCAGCTCACAAGTGTGCTACTGGTGTAGTGTACCACGGACCGCCACCTCTTCGGTGGTGACGGGGCACAGCCTGTGCAAGCGTCAGCCACACGCCTTGCGGCTCGGGCATCCCGCCGCTGTCCCCGGGCACATCCCGCCGCTGTCCCCGGGCACATCCCGCCGCTGTCCCCGGGCACATCCCGCCGCTGTCCCGGCCCGCATCCCGCCGCTGCTCGGTGAGTGCCTGTCATGTGGCGGGCGCGTCACGGGGGCGCGGTGCGGCCGCCTGGGCCGGAGGCGGTCTCGGTGCGCGCTCTGCCCCCGCCACACGCGTGGGTCTGCACGCCCGCCCCACACGCGGGCACCGCGTCCCTTGGGGTCACTCCCCGTGTCGCACGGCGTGTGCGTGTGTGTGCCGGCCGCGGGCACCATGCAGTCCGTGTGCGTGCTGTGCCTCTCCCCGTTCGCCCTGTGCCTCCGCGTGTGCGTGTGCGGCCCCCGCCCCTGCGCGGCCCCCGCCGCGGCGGCAGCGGCAGCGCCCTGCCCCTGGCTCGGGCGGGCGGGGCGCCCGGGGGGCCGGCGGGCGGGACCCCGCGGAGCCGAGGGGCGCCGACCGCCGCCCAGCTCCCCGCAACGCCTGGCGAGGAGGAGGCGGCGCGGCGGTTCCCTCGCCCGCCGCGGCCCGGCCCCTTCTCCCCCGGGCGCCGCCCCTCTCCGCGCCGCCTGTGAGTCAGGGCTTTGCCGGGCACGGGCGGCAGCCGCGGCCGGAGCGGACGGGCAGCCTCCGCCGCGGGGCTCCATGGAGAAAGCGGCGGGCGAAGGCGGCGGCAGCAACAGCAGCAGCCGTAGCAGCAGCCGCCCCACGTCGGCGGGCTCGTCCCCCTCGTCCTCCTCCGCCAGCCGCGGGCTCCCGGGCCGGGCGGCGGCCGCGGGCAGGCTGGATGGAGGCGGGGGCGGCGGCAGCAGCCCCGGCTCGGCGGCGGCCAGCCCGGGGGGCGGCAGGCGGCGGGAGCTGGTGCTGGAAGGGACGCTCAGCAAATACACCAACCTCCTGCAGGGCTGGCAGAGCAGGTAAAGCGCCGGGCCGGCCCCCGGCGGCGCTGCGGGGCCGCGTCCTCGCCCCCGGCCGCCCCCAAGATGGTGCCCGGGCAACCGGCGCTGCCACCCGACCCGACCCCAGCCCTCCTCGCTGCCGCGTCCCGAGACCGGGCTCCATTCCCCCCTGAGCCCGCTCTCCTTCCTTTTGTTTGGCTTGTTTCTGTGCCGAGTTTGGCATTAGGGCGGGCGAGGAGCTGGCCCGGCGCAGGGTCGGAGCGGTGCCCCCAGTGCGGCCGCCGCAGGTGCGGGCGGGGGCAGGGGAGGGCTGGGGCTGCTCATGCTCCCGTCCCTGCGTGGCAGGGTTCCTTTTTTGAGATCCTTTTTCTATCATGTTAGTCTCCGTCTCCTGTGAAGTTAGCTGGATAACTTAAGAATTAAAAACTTAGAGCCTCCCAAAATATATGCCATGCTTGTGATTATTACTGTGATTTTTTTTTCCCTATGAGGTGGGACAGTGGAAACAGTTACCTTTGTATTCAATAAATAACTTGCGTTGCTATGTCCTACCTGTTTGACAAGCCCTAATTTATGCTGATATGGTGACAGGCCTAGGTCCTGCAATGTGTTGGGTGTGGACAGGCTGACTTGCATCTGTCCTGAGGAAGGTCTGGTTTTGGTCTAGCTGTAGTGCAAAAAATTTTTAGAGTTGGAGCCAGACTGTGTAGTTAATAGTGCTGTTTTGGGATTTGTTGAAACAAAAGAGTTTTCCTGTTAATAGCCTGCTTTTTGTTACTCAACTTTGTCCTCTTAGTGGATGGATGAAGATGTGTGTCCAAAGCTCAACTTTTCAATATAAAGCGAAGCTGTGGTGATTTTAAAGAGAAGAAAATGCTATAGAGAGAAAAAAAGTACAGGACTAGTTATAAAGTTCTGTACAGACCTTTAAAAAAACTAAGAAAAAGACCTAAATGTGCTGTTCTTTATATTAGGTGATCACAAGCAATAAGAACACAGGAATGGCTGGGATCTTGATGTTCTCACAATAAATTTAAAGCATTTATAAGTGACAGTTGCGTAAATGCCAGTGATGCTCTGGTGCTGACTCCTGTGTGGTTAAATCAGTGCTAGAACTACTGTAGCAGTACTTCCTGAAGAATTTCTGGAGCTGGTCTGATTCCATACACTGGAGGCCATGCGTAGGTGTCCCAGCTATAAATTACAAGGAGCGAGTTTGGTATGAACTGGAGACACACTCATCTCTATTAAGCTTGACTGCTCAGCATAGGTATAGAGAACACCCTTTGCTGTCACTTGGGTTACTGTAGTTTTGTTCTAGATGCACATTAGACTTCTATCTGTTGGTTTATTTAGTCCTCCTGTAGTTTTGTTTAAGAAGCAAACACATTTTGATACTAAAATGTAGGATTGAAATCTATTACTAAAAATTAAAAGCCCCCCTTGCCCACTTTTTTCTCCCTGACACCTCCAATCTCTTTTTTTGTAGAAACAATAGCTCCTTTTACTGTGTGTGATTTTTAAGGGTTGTTATCTGAAATGACAAAAGAGAGGTAATTGCTTAGAAATCTTTGGGTCTAAAGCTGCCTTTTTTTTGTATTTGGAAACACTAGATCTTTGATAAGGCTACAGCTGGAAATAGTGTGCCTAATCTGTACACATCCAAGAAATTTTACCTGAAAACATAATGGAAAAAAGACAAGTGTCACTTAAATAGTTCTACCACACCACTTGGAAATTAATGATGGTTTACTTTCAGCTGTCTTTTTTAATACTACTTTATTGTCCTTTGTCAATTGCCCGTTTTATTTTCTTTTAGTGTGGCTTTTTGAGCAAGTGGTTTATCAAGAGGCAGCTTTTAGGCTAAGTAACTTTTTTAGTTTGCTCACTATGGTCTGTTGATGCGTGTAGCTGTGGTTTGGGATGTGGAATCTGATACAAGTTCTAAACAGATCATTTGAAACTTGAGGCTCACAGAAGCTGATCTTACTATATGATGTTCAATCAATGAGTAGTGATCCATGGGCTTGAGCATGATTGTCCGTTTGACCTTTGAATATTTGTTATGGAATGTGTTTACTGTGAATTGAAGCTCATTCTGTAATAGTGTTAGTGACTTTGTAGCTGGCACCTGCAGTGTATTTGTTAGCAGACAAATTAGTTTTGCATTTACTTCATTTGAAAAAACACAAGATTGTTTAACTGCATGATCAATACAACCAGATGGCATGAATATAAATAAAACGGAAAAATAAAGCAAAAACTGACAGAGTTCACTTATCATGGATTTGGAATGTTCTTCTTTAAAGCTCCTTATCCATTAGCCTAAAGTCATTTAAATGTAGTTGATGTTAGCTCTTGCCTGTGTGGTGTTGAAGTTGAAAGGCTTTCCTAGGTTATCCAACACTCAGTGTGCAGAGTAGCCTTTACAAGTTGAAGCAATTACTGTAATTTGAATTATAATGGTGTCACTTCTGAATAAATACTCCTTTAGCAGGCATATGCAAGGTAGTCTGATTTTGGATGAGGAAACTCAATATGATTAGTAAAGCATGACACTTCATTTGTAAGCATTAACTAAAGTACTTGAAGGCCTCAAAATCAGTCAATCTGGATAGCCACATTGCTTCTTATTTTGAGAATTTCTGAGGGTTTGTTGTTTTTTTACTAAAGAAATCTGTTTGTTCTGCTCTAGCAGATCAGGAACAACCTGATCTGGAAATGAGCGAGGCGATTCCTCACCTTTATGACAAGCAGCAGGAAACTGGTTTTGTGTTTTGGTTTTTTTTGAGGCAGTTTGTTGTGTGAGAAAGGTGTCAAGTGGCCTGGGCATTTGGAGTATCTCTGCTTAAATCTGTAACTTTCTGTGGATTTATTCAGGTATGGATTCAGAGAGTGGAGCTTAATCTGAAACAGACTCTTTGACATGAGAACACTTGTGTCTGGTCTGAGACATTAGGGCATCTGGCTGTCTTTACTATGAAATTACAAGTAATTGTGTTCTTAATTGAAGTACTGTTACGATGAATTTCTATTGGGATTTACTTGTTACGTGTGCGTGGGAGGGTAGAGCTTGTAGTTTAAGTAGAAGTTATGTGGATTTGAGATGGGGAAGTATGTTTGTCATGCAAGTCCTATTTTTCATTAATTAATTTGAAATTATTGAAATACTGCCTGTGACATTAATATCCTGTTTTTTGAGTAGACTGGCAAAATGTAAAAAAAATCTTAAAACTCCCACTTGCCTGAGGTAGTGGGAAATTCATGGTGTCTGCATCCCCTTCTCTGCTTTTTCCTTGAAAATACTTAGTAGTTCCTACACTTGCAGGGTATTATCCTGCAAGCATGTATAAAGTCCTGGATCATTTGCATTTGAGCTGGGACTTAAATTTGGGTTTGTAACAACAATAAATGGAGCTCTAGCTGATGGATGTTGTTGCTTTTCTGAGCTGAACTCTGTATAAGTTGTTCTGTAGCCCAGGTGTTTTCTAAAGCATTATTTTGGCCTACTCCTGTTTCCTCTCTGTTGGGAGATGTATTGTGTTACCAGCCTGCATGAATCATGCCTGACTTCTTGTGCTTGGGCACCACCAGACTCCTTTTGGGGATTAGCTGCATTCCCTGTAGGTCAACAAAGAGTGTAGTTTGGGGCAGTCTGGGGATTTTTTGCTCTCAGGATCTTTTATCAGGCTCTCCAATGCTGTGGTGTAGTCTCGTGTAGTTGCACAAAGCAGTCTCAGTCTGACTCCTGCCACAGTCCTTTCTTATTACCAGTGTCCCAAGCAGCAGGTAGCCATCAGATTTTAGTGCCACTTTAGGGACTGATTTCACTGGCTCCCAGAGCTTATGCTGCTCTTACTGCAGCTGTTATAGGAGGGTTTTCTATGTATGCTGGCAAAATGTGTCAACAGTGTATTGTGCTGTAGCACAAATATCTGAGTGTAACGTTATTATTATTATTTAAATTTTATATATATATTCCAGAGAACAGATTGTGACCTCTTAGAAGAATTGACAAAGTTATCTTCAGAGTAATAACCTTCCTCTGTCTGAATTAGCTGACTAGTCTTTCACAGAATTGTGTGATTGACACATCTGTTTGTGGAATTTTGGGGTAGTTAGCACCTCTAGTATTTGCCAGTTCTTCAATGCTAGTCAAGTTGTTCAAGCAATGAATTGGGGCATTTTTTCAGTATAAAAAATTAGTATATGGTTACTGAACAAGCTATTTGACTATGGTTGTATGGGTATACCTGTATAGCTGCTGAGAGGGAAATCTGTCCTGGAGAAATGAACTGGGGTTTTTAGTATAAAAATAATCCTCACTCCTAATAAGCCATACTAGCCATATTAAATAGACTAACAGTAGACAGTATCTGAGAATGAGAAAATAGCCACACACTTAATTTAATGTTTGCAAAGTTTGCTGAAATGGGCATTTCTTGTGTTCTTACTGGAATTAGATGAACACCAGCTCTCCCAGTGTGTATTTTTTCATCTTAGTTTGATTCTGTGGCATGTCTATCCAGGGCTTTGTGTAGTGTTGTAATACCTTCCAGGATTTATTTGCAGGATCTCTGAACAGGGAGACTCCCTGTTAAGGAGCTGGAGATACAATATATTCTGTTTCTTCTGCTTCTCTACATCCCCTCGTTGAATTTTGGAACCTTGCTTATAATTTGTTAGAAATTGTGGAAACCTTAAAATTTCATTACTTTTTTTATATTTTTGTGCTAACATTCTATTAAAGATTTTACTTGCAAAAGAGATTTTACTGGAGACTGTGTTGTCCCTTCACTTGTAGGCTCTCTTTGTAGTAGGTGGCAGTGTGAAAAGGAAGAAATCCACTTAAACCCAATTTATTTTAGTTCTCTGGGGCAAATGACGTTTCCTGTGGCAAACACTCAGTAGATGCATATTTTACATTATTTAAATCAAGACATATGTCATTAGTCTTAAATAAACTTGGAATTCAAAATGCCAAAAAGTCAGTTATTAGTAAATTCTGTTTTGGATTAAGGCACTAATCTGTTTTCTTAATCCTAAGATCGATGTAGCAAAAATAATCACATTGAAATGTAAGCTTTCTTTTTTCTTCCTCTCGTTCCTTTACTTTTTGCTGTTGAAACTTTCCCCCTTAAGTATCATTAATGCTCACTAAAAACAAATAAATAAAAATAAACAAATCAATATTTTAAAATGCATATTGCTAGTTTCTTTGTAGGAAAATTGAAGATAAGGTGTACTTCATCTTTGTTTAGTTAGTAGTTGATTGAACCTAACTGGTTTAATGACAGACTAGTTTGAATGGCTTTTGCTGCTGCCTCTAAACAGCTCTGTTGGGAGAATGGAGAAGGCATTTCAAGCAGTAAAGCTGGAGAAAGAATTCTAACAAGGTAAGAGAGAGGCTGAGAAATCCATCATTCTCTGCCCTTCAGTAATGCTTGCAGGCAGCATTTGGAAGAAGACAGCTTTGAACCTCAGGCTAAAAGTGAAAAGGATGGTCTTTCAGTTAAGGAATTGGCTTGCACTGTGGGGGTGTGGATTCTGGTTGGAGAACTGCCACGGACATTTCTCTTGTCCCCAGGCAGGTAACCCAAGCTCTTTGTTCCTCAGCTGCTTGTGTCACATGGTGTTGGGGCTGCTTATGCCTATGCAGAGGGTAAATTCATATAGTGGATAATAACCTAATGCAGAAATGCTTGGTGATAATGTAGGAAAAATCTGTTTGAAAGAGATGAGGCTCGGGCATTTTCACTCAGGCAGTGTGTTTGGGGTTTGCGAATGCTCTTCAGAGCTGAGCAGCAGTCTTGTACCAGAGGGAGTGAAGTGACAGTCAAAATAGAGTGTGGTCTTCCTTTCACCCAGATGTCACACTTAGCTTTCAGGCTGTGCAAAGAAGTGTCAGTTGGCACTAGCACTGAAACAGGCACTTGCCCTTCTCTGGGTATCTCTATTACTGGCTCATTTTGCTGCTGGCTTTTTTCAATGGTGATTTCTGTGCTTAGCAAGGCAATGATAAATGTGGTTAGAGGGAGCACATATGCACTTGCTGGCTCATTTAAAAAGCCTCACCAATTTATGAATATGGATTTTGTTCATGTAGGAGAAGTGATAGTAGGTTGTTAAACTAAGTAAGGTGCCTGGAGTAATTTTATGAGTATATAACTATTCAAAAGTTTTCCCTAGACATTTTATATTTAAAACCAATTGTTCAATAAGAATCTATTTCGTCTTTAACTTCACCTAATACTCTTACTTTGTTCTTTATGACATATTTAGAAGACTAACTTTCTAAGTGAAAAGGTTGCTGAAAATTGCCACAACAATGGCTTTTTAATGTACAACTATATTTGTTAAATATGTATTATAATGAATGATGGAAAAAAAGTAGTGAATTCGTTTCATTGAAAAATGCAGTTTGTCTCTATCTAATAAACTAATGCAACTTTATTTACAAGTATCTCGGCATTGTGCTTTAGATCTTGGGGACTTTTGTGAATATCTTCCTGAGATATTTGATTACTTTTCAGGACATAATCCAGAGAGGTGAAGCTTGCTTAGTACTTACTTGTTGCATATAAAAACGTTGCCGTAAATGCCATCTAAATGCTGCTGCACTTCACTTTCCAAGATGGCATTTAATTAGTAGGTAATTTAGAGCTGAAGGGTGGAAATTCTTAACTACTCAGTTGTATAGCACAAGCCACAGTTTTTGCTGTGCTTTATGTTTTGTCTAGACTTGTGTTTCTCTTTGGATATTGATCTGAGAATTTATCTTCTGGTGGTAGAGGATTCTTCATAGCCATGGGAACAATTTGCTGAGAGTTAATCACTACTTAAAAAACTGCCTGTTGTACTTAATGTGTATCGGCCTTTAACTCTTCACCGAATCTCATTATGCTGCACTGAAGATACCTCTAATCACATTTGGGCTCTTTGTTCATTATTTTTGGGCAGGCTAAGTGGTTATCTTTTGTCTGGGTTTGGAGTATCTAGACCAATGGAGTTTTCTTGCTGCAAGTCTTCTCTCCCAGTAACTTTAGTAATTTATTATAGTCCTGATGGTTATTCAGTGTTTCAGAGATTTTATTTACATGGGACACCAGAACTGTGTATGCATTCAGTTGTAGTTGCACTTGGGATCAAATACAAGGATAATGGATTCTGTTTGCTCCACCTCAGTATTGGCTGCTTAAAATGTTCAAAGACCATTAGCATTTTAGGTATTTTTTTGGTTATTTCTTAAAAATTAGGTTGTTTTGCCTCCTAAGTTTAATTGTTAGTCTGATTACAGCAACACTCATGTTCCCTAGTGCTGCTTGGATTCTTCAGGCAGGTATCTCCATGCCCACGCTCTTGTTATTTTCTATTTACTTAAGCTGCAACATCTTGCTGCTTGATATGCCATTTTCTCCTGGTATCCAGTATAGTACTTGATCCAGGGCCATATGGTATAATACTACCCAAGTGAGTGCCGGAACTGTCAAAATGAGGGGTAGCACTTCCCTTTTTTTTTGTCTGGGAAGATGTTGGAAAGGATTGCAGTGGTAGCTGTCAACCTGCAGACTGCTTTCTCCACAGTTGGCATGCTTCTGCATATCCCCAGTGATCTTTCTTGGGCTTTCTCATGGTTTGTGTAGGCCCTGTTTTTTGAGGGGGTAAGAATAACAGTTAATTATTTGTTTAGGAAGACAATTGAAAAATATAGTGGAGGAAAGTTATTATTAGTTGGAAGAATTATTTTACCAAAGTAATCAGTAGGTTTTCCTTGTGCTGAAGTTTTATGAGTCAGTTCTTTTCCAGGTGAATCCTGTATCTTGTAATTATGACTTTTCTGTCACTAGAGATATAATTTTATTTTGACAGTATTGGAAAGCATGATGTTGGCTGATGATAACCTATTTTCATATCATCAGCAATCTTTATGGAAATTTTTCCTCCCATGTAGGTCATTGCTAAGCACTCCAAAGTCAAGTACTGATTGCCAAAAAACGCTATTAGAAATACATTCACTCAAATAACCTCATTTAGTTATATTTTCAGGCTAGCTCCATCTTTTAACTGTTTCTAAGTGCACTTAATGTATAATTTTCTGTGATTTGGGTGCTTGCCCATTGTTTTTGATGAAGAGGAGCTAAATGCACCAGGTATTGATGTACCTTAACCTTTTTTTGTCATTCACTAAATGTGTGGTGTAATCTAACAATTTTTTTGGTGGTTTTTTTTGTTTAAATGGCAATTTGAAATTTGGAATATGAGTCTTCAGAATAAAAGATGGGGATACACTGATGTGTAGTATTAATTGCTATATGCTTGGTGCTTGTTTAGGACCCTCCTGCAGGCTGAATGTGGTTGCTGTTGGGTATCAGCATTTGTAGGTGCCTTAAGAGGTACTTGACTGAAAAAATCTTAGGCTGTCAGTTGGATGGTTGGAAGTTGAAATCCCTAAATCACTGTTTTTATTGTGGTTTTGAGTAAGTTACTACTTCAAGTTTATGTACCTTGTACATATTTCTCAGTGACTGAGGAAATTACTTTTTCCAATTGCACAGCCTTTCAGGGGTTATCTGTTCCTGTGTTAAGAGCTATGCCTTATATAGTGTGCATTTAGTCAGGTGTACAAGATTTTTTATTAAATAAGTTGATGTTTATTTGATTTGCTTGAGAATGGACTTGGAACACAGTTAAGAATAATGGTGAGACAGGAAGCACATGACTGTGAGTTGGGGTTATGTGTTGATAAAGCTTCAATGTTTACCTTATATACAGAATTGTGAACCACACTCCACTTTCAGCTAGGTTGTTTGCTACATCTTTCATTGAGGTGGGGCACACACACTGTGAGAAAATCAGCACACTCCAGTCAGAGTAGTGTGTTTAACCTCAGCTGGAGAGGGGGGGGTGTGTTTTTCCAGCTTTGGTGTGTAGAGAAAATCTTCCTAGTAAAAGATTTGTTTAAGCAAATGCAGGCAAGACCAGGCATTCTGCTATTTGTGTGCTTGAATTTATGAAATGCAAAAAGAGAGGAGGGAAGAAGAGAGGAAAAGGCTGATTTCTTATCTGTTGCCATTATTTGGACTTGTGTCAAGTTTCTGTGTAGTGCTTTTATCATGGTGATAGGATGAAAATAATGAGCTTAGTCATGAAAAAGATACCAAGGTGTAGACAAATTAACTTTATCCCAGTGCAAACCAGCACAGTGGAGGAGCAAAACAGGTTATTTACTTCTGCAAGCATTGAACATTTGGCATTTTTGTTTGTTTAGTTGGTGTGGGTTTTGGTGTTCTTGTTTTGGTTGTTTTTTAGCTGAAAGAATTGCCTTCCACACCAGAAAGTGTAGTGTGCGTTTTGTCTCTACTTTCTTCACTTCTCTGCTTTTCTCCTGTTTTATCAGCTTAGTGAGTTTAGCTTATGATCATCATGTTCATGTGTCAAAATTAATCCTGTTTTTATTATGCAAGTATAAAGAAGGGATAGTTTGGCAACAGAACAAGGGAGGAAAAAAAAGAGTAGAATGGCTGGAGAGTTTTAGAAAAGGGGTGAAAGCATCTGGAGGATGGATTGATCAAGGCAAATGGCACATGTAGTGACAGGACAAGAGGGAATAGTTTCACACTGAAAGAGAGTAGATTTAGATGAGATGTTGGGAAGAAATTCTTTACTGTGAGACTGATGAGGCACTGGCATAGGTTACCCAGAGAAGTTGTGGATGTCCCATCCCTGGAAGTGTTAAAGGCCAAGTTGGATGGGGCTTTAAAGAACCTGCTCTAGTGAAAGGTGTCCTCCACAATGGCAAGGGGTTGGAACTGGATGAGTTTCAAGGTCCCTTCCAACCCAAACCATCCTGTGATTCTCTGAAAGGGAAGAAACAGGGGTGGGACAGAAGTAAATGCAGCTTAAGACAGCACAAGGCTAGACCTTTATTTCTTTCCAAAAAAAAGTCTGAAAGTTGCAGAATGTGAATGCAGAATGAAGTCTTGAAAACCAAAATGAGAGAATTTGCTCTTACTGATACATTTTCATACTGCCATTAAGAATGGCACACAAGGAGTAGTGAAGAAAGTAGTATTTTTTAAATTGCAGAATGCATAGTGAGGATTTTTCTGGTTTTTCTTTCTTCCCTTTGCCACCTTCTGTAGCAGAGCTAATTTCAGGCAAGTAGAGTACTGATGTGAATAGCAGCCAGAGGAAGCTACTGACAGTGTCCACCTGGGTATACATTAACGTGCCAGACTTACCTTTGCCCTTTTAAACACAGTTTTGTTTATATGGGAATTTAAGCATCTGTGATGATGAAACTGTTTTCTTGCTAGAGGTTGTAAGGATTGTTTCTTCATTTTTGATTAGTACACTGATGATCTGGATTTTTGTAGAACAGTGTTTCTGGAAAAGTATATATGTTTACAAAGCAGCAACCTAATGCATAATGCATAACTTCTTCAGAAGTTATGATTGCTCACAAATCTATTCTTTCTTCAGAAGGATCAAGGTAAATACTCTGTATATCTCACAACACGTTAATGAAACCACCCTTTTATGGATTCTGTGGACTGTATACGTGTTTCTAAGAGACAGTGTTGACAAGATACTTGGTAAAGATGGCTGAATATCAGCTGTCAGGATAAAGACCAAACATAGAAACTTAAACTTATTGTTTCAGTCAATGAATTAATAGTCCTAAGAATAAAGGCAAGGGAAACACTATTGGATTGTGAAGTATTGGCGCAGAAAGTTGAAAAGTTCCAACTATTCTAAGATGATGTAAGAAACGTTTGGTTTCTGCAAAGCTTTGTTTGAACATGCTGGGTGCAGAAGAGCTGGAAGGAAACCAGCATGCTGATCTTGTTATCAAGATTCTTAGTTTGTATATTGTATTTTCTCCATATGATGTGTAAAGAAAATATTGCATTGGATATATTTGTTCTTCCCAGTTGGGAACTTCTTAGGCTGTGGATATAAAGAAAAATTTAAAATGCTAGGAAGAACAAACAGAAGGGAAGACATAAGATTGAGAACTTCAGAAATTGTCAAAGACCTTAACTTGCCTTTTGCTCCTTTTTTTTCTTCTCTGTATTTCTCTCCCTGTATATAAGAAATGTATGCAGTTCACAAAAATGGCATTAGTATAACATAGATGAGTTCTCAGCCCCTTGTATATGACAGTGAAATTAATATTTCTTGTCCAATGGGTTTTGCCAGTGAAATAATATTTTAAAAGATAGTTATAGTTGGGAGAAATGCCAATATTCATGGGGTTCAAGTTTGAGAATCTACATGATAAATTATCTGCAGTTTGAAAGTGAAAATAACAACTCCTATAACCATTGCTGTAAAAAACACAGAAGAAATTTAAAACCAGATGTTTTATTCCATCAACTTGCACAAAAAATGTTGTTGAAATAGATGTGTCCAGAAGGTGTTTGGCTGCTAGAAAGTATCTGGCATTTAATGTATTCACTTAGAATATATCATAGTACTTTGTGTCTAGAACAGCTATAGAGAATATACCCTCAATTAATTATGTAAGAAGTCCAGAATGGAATGGAGGAGTGAAGAATTGGCTTGAGGACTGGTTTCTCCTGGCATCATGTATGTATCTTTTTCTCCTGGAAATGGCCTTTAAAATTTTTGTTTTCCTTTTACTGGTGGTAATCAGATCTTATTACTATGATTTCTTTTGACATGAGTAATTACATGAGTAATGTAGATATGTCCACAAGCCAGAAATAACTAAATGAATATGAGGCAAGTATTAGAAAGCCAGATTCTTTAATACAGAAGCTTTGTATAGGCATTGTAACTCTGGTGACCTAGATTGATGAAGATAAGCATGCTTCTGACAAAAAGTGTTTCAAACTATTTCACTTTCTGTTTTGTTAGAAATGGTAAAGGAAAAGAACTGAAACCCATGCATTTATGTCTTTGTCAGTGTTGCAATGCATTACTCAATAAAAATAAAATACTTACTAAAACTGGTTTGTAGCACAACTTTTCTATTGTTTAATCTTTTGACACCATATTTCATGGTGATAGTGTATTCTTAAAAAACCCGAAGTTGTTTTTGTTTTTGTTTTTTTTCCCTAAGTTTATATTTTTCATCTGAAAACACCACAGGTACTTCACAAAATTTGGAGCATCAGATGTGATGCTTAACATTCCTGAGGTTAGATTAAGAGATGCTGGATCTCTAACTGACCACATCTTTCCTCATTAAATCATTGCTAGATTAAATATATATATTATTTTTCTTTTCTTGGTGTAATGGTGAGGTCTGCAAATGACTCTCATTGATTGATTACAAGATGGTTTTCAAATCTAAACATTGACTTTTCAGTTTACAGGAAGGTTATTATTTCCTGAGGTCTTTTATTCCTTGATGTTTTTAGCTGCAGACTAGAAAGTAACAGTGAAGAGTTTCTGTCTCCTGGCAATGATTCTTGCTGAGGACAGGGCATTTCAAAACAAGGATGAACTCTGAAGGTCTGGCAAAGAAGTTGGTGAAATGTGGTACGACCTCAGCAGAACTCTGCTGACTTAAGGCAGCTAATTGAAAATTCATGCTGTAATATCCATCGATGGGATGTGGTTATGCTTTCAACCTCATTGGATTGCATTATTGTAATACTGTACGGTCAGTGTCTTTCTTTGACAGGTTCTTGTTCTTAAAAAGTTGACTTCAACAAAGTAGCTTTTGAATATTGAAAAGATATCAACTTGAAATCTAATGGATCTAAAAACAAACTAGGAGTAATCTTGAATATACTTGAAACTTTTTCTGTCATTTAAAAAACACAAATGAAATGCTTACCAGTCCTTAACATAACATGTACTGAGAAAAAAAAAAAATCTTACCTAGTATGGCAGTCTATAATACAGTTACTTCCTTTTGTAGAAAATCACTATGTAAAATTCAGTTTTTTAAAAATTAACTGTAATCATGCTGTATTCCCTGTCCACCCTTCTGTTGCCAGTACCCCTGTTGTCTTTTGTTTCTTCAAGCTGTTTTGATCATCCTAAGACATTTCTGTGATTCCATATTCTGTTTGTAAAAACTACAGTTATAATTGATGCTGATGCAAGTCTTGTCCAGTTAAGTCTATGTATATATATAATACTTACCAGGCATCATACAGTGTATCTGCAACTGTTCCACACCCAATAAGGAATGCATGCAGTTTACTGTGCCAAGTAAAGTCATCATCAGGGAGACAGTGCAAGGGATCTGGAGGCTGCTGATAACATGTGTGGTTCATATTTTTCTTTTCTATTCCTTCTTTTCTCTGTTTCTCTCTGGGAGATTGCTTTAATCCAAACGTGCTTTTGAGGCTTTCTTCATAATTATCTCTTCTCCTCTCAAGTCCCAAATTGCATTGGTTAGGGGAAAGTTGATAATTTTCCCCAGAAGTGAAAGCTGGGGCACCTGATCTGGGAGTAGTTCTGTCTTGCTGGGTATGTTTCCTCCTGGATGAGAAAAATACAGCCAGAGACTGGAACACTAGAAACTTTTAATTTCTTGGGTTTTTTTCTGTCATTAAATAACTTGCTAACAGGACTGCTAGTTTTTCCCTCCAGTCGTCATATTTTGATAGTAAAAACCCTAGTGAAAATGTAATTATGCTGGGAAAAGCACTGGTACTCTTTTCCTTCTTTTCTAATTAAGATACCAATTTAGACTGGATAGTCATAGGAAGCTGTGAGAACAGCCAGTATCTTAAAGCAGAGCTCACAAATCTGAGAATGAATTGCAGTGAGCAATTGATAACCTGTGGGCTGTGACAGCCGTGTTCAGCTGCTCTGTCCTTGCCAGGGGGTCAGGGGTTCAAACTGCTGGTTTGCTTCTGAAGCTTTCTGGTAATCCAGTGCTTTTCCAGCCTTTATGTCCTTGCCTGCCCTGTGCTGCTTATGGGGTGAAGGCAGGCAGGTGATGCTGATGTTTGGCAATAAAGGGGAGTTGTTTTGCTGTGGTGGTTTGTGCTGGCTGCCCTCAGCTTTGGTGTGCTCAGCACTGCATGGCCTGGGGTTCCTCTGCAGTCTGAGCTCAGTGGTGGGAGCTGCTCAGCTGTGCTGAGCTGATTCGCAGCCCCTGGGCCCAAAGGGTAGGTCAGCATGGCACAGCTTGCTTCATTCATAACTGCTGTTGGCCAAAGGAAATGCTGTGACAGATCCTGTTATTTTGCTGTGCTCTGAACCAAAAGGCTGGCAGATTATTCAGGTATAGCTCGGGGCTTCCTGTAGCACACTGGGAGGTAAAAGCATTGGAAGTGTCTCCCTGTGCTTTGACCTTTTGCAGAGGGATCAGGTGATTGTGGAAAGTGGTGGGAGGCTTAGGTGGCTGCTCCTTGGGCATGGGGTTTCTTGTGGGAATCCCTGAGTTGAGGGATGAGCTGCAGAAAATAGCTGGACCGTCTAAGCAGACTGGAGCAGCTTACCACTGCTCATCACTTAGGTTATCTTTTCTCTATGCTAGTTTGTAAATGGAAGATTTAAAGCCTTGAGGAGGAGAGCTGAGCAGCTGCCAGCTGTAGTCTTGCTGCTTGAGCTGAATAAACAGATTGCCTGTGGAATATTAAGCTTTTCTGCAGGATCGGATAAATAATACGAGTCCTGTCTTCCTGCCCATGTTCTAAGGATCTCTGTCTTTCCCATTTATTATTTGATCTTGATTTTGGATACGGTGACAGCAAATGTAGGGGAGAGTAGTGCTATAGGAGATTGACTGGGGAGAAGAAAACATTTAAAAGTAGGGAGATCAGATATGAAAATGTTACGGGTGCTAAAAATTTGGGGCAGATGAGCTGTGACCTCAGGTTCCAGAGAGGAGGCTAATGACAAGATGTTTTTTGTAGGTTTTATTCCCCTTGAGCTTAATAATTGATTTTTCAAAAGTGACACTTGAACAGATTGAGCACAAGGGGTGGAAATTGGTATCTTAACCGAGGAAGCTGGAAAGCTTAGTGGAACTGTCACTAGTAATAGAGAAAGCAGCTGGTACAGGCAAAAATACAGTACAGTTTCTCACAGATATTTTTTACTTGAGATGGTGTCAGGACATCAGGAACAGATGTCTGAGAGACTGAAAATTGCCTACTCTGAGTTCTCATGTTGAGTTTTAACTTTCATTAAATAATTCTGTCCACTGGATTTAATTATTAGAATGTGGAATTGCTTGCTTTTTAACAGAAAAATAATAAATTATGAAATTAACTTGGTTCTGGATATGTGAAAACTATTTATGCTCTTGCAATTTATGTATCTATTACTTCCATTTGTTCTGTGCTTACATTTTTGGTTTGTTGGTGGTATTGTCTTCTGTTAGGTACTTGGGCTCTTGGATGGGTCTCTTCTGTTTAAAAGAGTATTTTACACTTGTGTGGTAGTTTATTCCACTCCCCTCACACTTTCATGCTGTGCACATTTGCCAACAGAGGGTTCAAAGGTTCACTTTAGTTGTTTCATGTTTGTATTGCTGAAGGAAAAAAATGAAACTACCCTTTGTGTTTCTCTTCACAGGAAAAAGTTCATTTCTCGAAATCCCTGCTATCAGTTTTTTTTCCTGAAAAAATTCTTTTTGTGCATTGTTACCTGCTCTTTCATTCTTTCAGAGACTGCATAGTAGGCAAGCTGGCTACTGCAATTCTAAAAGCAAGCATGAGATTTACTCTTAAAGGAGTCTAATAATACACCTAAATTTATTACTGATGTTTTAGTCTGTTATTAAGAAGTTTTTGCTCCAACTAATTTGTGGGGCTTTTTATTTTTTGTTTTTGTTGTTGTTATTTTGTTTTATATGTGGGGTTTTTTGTGTGTGTGCCTTTTTTTTCCCCTGTTCTTTGATCATGCTGTCTGCTTTTCAGTGCTCAAAATGAAATGAAAAGCAGAGAAGGATACCTTGTCAAATGTTGCAGTGCTGGACCAGTGTGAGTACTGAGGAGTGTGGTGAAGGCAGGTAGTAGAGTACCAAAGAGCACTGCAGAGAAGTAGTGACCTTCAAATGTCAAAAATTCTATGTAGGGAAAGAGATTAACAGCTTGTGCTCCATAAAGTGAATGAATAATACTGCTTTGCAATGTTTTATTTTGAGAAATAGTAAGTTTTTTGAAAAAAGCATGTCTCTGTAGTTCAAATTTTTAGTTGGGATATTTCTTTTTGGAATTTTCCCTACCCTCTGTTTTTTTGCTTGAGCGTTTCTGATTGTAATCTGGATGTCTCAGATACAATGAGCAAGAGGAGTTATTTTTTTGGGGAAGGAGGAAGTGGAAGTAAATCCTATGTTGTCTGTTTGTAGTGTCATGTAAGAGAAACTATTAGCTAAGGAGCAGCATCTGTTAAGACTTTGCTAACAGTTGATGACACTTGATAAACTAAAATAAGACTACAAGCAAGTGGAGAAGTATTTAACACACCATTGATTTTTTAATCATAATTAGTGACAAGGAAAAAAGCTAGTTGGAAGAAGTCTTTAAACTACAGTTCCAGGAAAGACATAGAAATAAATTCTAGGTCATTACTGAAGAGAACTTAGTGTGGCTGAGTAATTTTACTTGCTTCTGTTTTTTAAAGTTGTGGGCTTCTGGTAACTGAAGGAAAACATACTGCTTGTATTTGCAAGTTGAGGAAATGGTTAATCTATAGCAACAATCTATTCCTTACTACAAATCTCCCTGTAGCATTTCATTATGTCTGTGGAGTTTTTTTAAGAAGTTTGAAATGTAGCCTAAATGTTGAGGTACTAAAAGTAAGACTTGGGGTTTCAGCTGTTATTAGAACCATAAAATTTCAAGTCTGGTAGATATCTGACAACTTGGTGTTATTTCCTATCATGTGGAAAAAAAGCCTGCTGTTTTGCTATTTTTAATGCTGGTTTTTACCTTTACTTGAAGGTGAGAGCCTTTAAAACCTGACCTGAGACACTGTAAAAATCTGAAGTTGAACTAGAAGCCGACTCTGAGATGTTTTATTTGTCTTACTAAGATAGTTCATTGTTCCATAGTTTTGTCTTTTCTAGGCAGGTCATTCTGCTTTATGCCTCTGATGAGCAGAGACATTGTCAGCATGCTTAAAATATTTTTATTTTGCTGTAATATTGTCATTATTGGTCTAATTTCTTTAATACTTAGTACTAGCTTATTTCAAAAGGGAAGAATTCAAAGTTTCCTTTTGAAGTTGTTGGTTCATAGATGTTCATAGCTCGAAAGTTCATAGTTTCAGTTATGGCAAAGGAGTTATTTTTGTGTGGGAGGGTGGATTAGATCAGCAATTCCCAAATTGTTTTTAATAGTAGTGTGATTGTAACTATAGGAATGGCAGCAAAAATTGTTAACCTTTAAAGAAGATACTAGTGAGTTTGACTTCTGTAGAGCAGACTGATTGCTTTTGTATTAAGAATGACATCAAATTTTAGTTGAAAATACTTACCTGTCAGCTGATAAGCCACGTTGACTCTTCTCAGTCATTCAGTAAGATGCAACAGGGGATTTGACTGAAACATATGTAATGCAGGAGGCTCCTGAAAAAAGGAGTTTTGTAATTTTAAAATGTGAGCACAGTGGAAAATAATTTGGCAGGACTGCTAGTGCTGAGTGGTACAAATTGTTCTTACTATTGGTTTTTTTTTTACTAAGATTCTTATTAGTAAAGTAGTTGCTGTTGTGGGGCAGGCTGTGTTTTCAGCCTGGGAGAAAGTAGTTCCTAATTGAGTAAAAGCTTACTTGGCAGGAGTTTGGGGTAGTTGAAAGTTGGTAATGGGGCAACAAGTGAGCTTCTCTGTGCTGTCAAGTCAGGACTGCTGTGTACAATCACAAATGCATGTGACCTTGTGGATGAGTAGAATATGCTCCTCATTCAAAAGATAGAAGCAGCAATGTGTTTTACTGAGGCAAAATTGACAGAGTTAATAAATTTGATGGAATTAAGAAAGGTTTAGCAATGTTTTGACAAGGTTCAACAAGCGTGATGGCAAGGTTCACCTAATTAATTACTGAATGGAATAAATATACATAGGAAAAGTGAAATAGAATCAAGTGAGAATGATTCACAGGTAGACCTGGGATGTGAAGAGAAAGGAGGACCCTTATGTTAAGTCACAACGTTCAGGGGGGACCCCCTTGCTTACTTAACTCCTTATGGAGAATTTGTGGAGCTGGATCCAATCTTAGTCTCAGATTTGGACAAAAGTTGATCTGTAATGGAATTATCTGTACAATATCTGCAATAATGTTTAGCAGCTATGTGGACTGGCAGTGTTTCATTACAGTTAACTCAGCACGCTATCAGTCTGTCTCCAAGAATCTGTCACACGTAAGGGGTCTCTGTTTTGCATAAGGAAGGAATCTTAAACCTTGAGAGGCCTCCCTGCTCAAGGGGAGAGTCACCTGGCAGTTCAGCTACAGTTCAGGGAGAGCTCTGGTTGAATCCATCCTGATAGGAATACTTATGCAGTGAAGTAGTTGACTTCTTGGTGATGGTGTATACCAGGTAGGTGTCTTCATTTCAGCTGTTATCTTGTTATGTACTTTGGTTCCTTGCATTTTTGGCTTTTGAAACCACCTTTTGAAATATTTTTCCTGAGGCACCTTCTCTCCCTTGTACCGGAGTCAGGAGCTTTCCAGCCAACAGGTTCAAAGAGACCTGTGGCTTCTTAGTCAGCCTGTACCAAATTGCAGCCTGGGGTCAAGTGTATCCACACAGACCTACAGCTGAAAATACTGACAATCCAGTGGTTTCCATGTGATGTTTGTAGCTGCAGAGGATTTTTTTTTTCCTGCTGTGTGCATGACTCAGCTAAGTTCCCCTGGTACCCAAAGACTGGCCTGGCTGTGTTATTCTGACTCTGTCTCTCATTCCTAGATTGGCTGTACTGGGATGTGTTGCTGTGTGCTGCTGCTGGGCAGTGATGGGGAACTTTGCTCCCATCAAATAGGGGAAGGCTAGTGCAGCTGAGCTAGGCTTTTAAGGACCAAATCAGTAATTCTTCCTTGAGGAGGGAGAGTGAACTGATTTCACTTGATCTGTATTTTTCACTTTGCTCAATTATGTGACATAACACTTGATTGAGATTTTGAGGGAACAGTTGCTCTTTATTTTGCACCATTGCTGTGGACTGTGGTGTAAACATGTTTCAGCCTAAATCAAGTGATTAGAGTTTGGAGATATAAATTGAACTTTTATCTTAAGTTTAACCGTCTCTTTCCTCCTTCATTTTAGTTAACTGATTGGAGAAGAATTGTATATATTGAGAAATACCAAATCTATTTCATGTATTTTCTTGGAATGGAATTGTTCACCTAGAATGGAAGCAATGATAAGAGGATATCTGTGCTGATTTCTTAAGTCTTCATCCATGGCGATTACATAAAATGTAAATAAGATTAAATATAGTTTTTGAAAAGGTTTTAGTTTCCAGGGAAGTGTCATGTTCTTTAGAATTTCATATCAGTAACTTGAACAGAATTAAATATCTCTGAAATTGGTGAGAAGTAGCAAAACCCCTCAATTTTCACTAACCTGATAATTAGCCAAATGTACATATAATCAGGTGCAGAATAGTGTTTTGCTCTGGATAGTGGTTAGAAGTCTAGCTATTAAAGTGCTTTTTTAGTCTGCAGTGTCAAATGATTCTTCAGACTTCTGTTTATTTAGTTTGAGGCAGATTTAATAGAAACCTTTTGGCACATTCCATTGCCAAACTGTTCCGCTTGTCTGCTCCTTCAAGCCTCCATTTCATTTCCTCTCTAGATTGTGTCTTGTTTGTTGACAGCAGAGTGGTTTTAGTAGATGTTCTGATGTTCTGTCTCAATAAATCATGACATGTGACTGTTTTAATTAATTTCCAGCAACATGCTTCTGTTGAAAGAGAAGAAGAGAGAAGTAACAGTGAAGATAGTTCAGTGATTTAGATATTTAGTTTAATAATTACTATATACAAAATAGTGCAGGTATTAGAATAGAATTTTCAGTAGAGTTGTATGTCTTTCCTCTGACTTTAAGGTTTTTGCAGTGTGTCTTAAAGCAACTTTGATTTCCAGTAAGCAGTAAAAATGAATTTGAAAGAACTCTAATGACTATTTTGCTTGCATTGACATTTACTCCTTTTTTTATTTATGTGCAGGTTCTTGACTTACCACTATAGGCTGTTATTGTTGAATATAGGACTGTATTCACTGTGAGGAGCATTAGGGTTTACCTACGTAGATAATTTCCCTGGCTTTTAAAGTGGAGAGTCCAAGGCCAAATAGCTTGGGCTGCAATAACAGACTCCTTTTGTCTTTGTAATTGGCTTAAGATGTGACTTGAATGATAGTCCTGATTTCTGTACTCTCATTGTTAAATTGACCAAACAGCAGTACTTGAAAGTAGCTGAGCTACTCTACAGCTACTTTAATTGAAACTGGAGTAGTCTTGTTAATTTGAGCTACTTCTTCTTGCAGTCTTTGCTGTTTGTTTTGTGATCTGATTGCCTGAATAGTTTGCCTGATATTCACAACTGGAGATGTTAGGCCATCTCTTGGTTTGTCATCCAGTGCTTGTCTTCTTTTCAGCATCAGTGTTTGTGCTGCTGTCTAGGGTCACTCCCTACCTTTGCTGTTTGTTTCATTAATATTTCAGTCTCTGAAAGTGTTTTATCTCCAGGTGAAATCCTAACTAACATCAGGTCTGGCATAAAAACAAAACTCAGGATCATATTGGTTTTCTCATAGCTGAGTGTTTTTCTGTATTGCTTGGCAGCAGAAGATAACTCAAAAAATCTATGATACCTGAGGATGCTTCTCCTAGATTGGACATAATATTCAATAGCAGTAGTGCTGGGTTAATTCTTACCAGTGAGGAATTCAAGTTATTGAAGAGAGGGGAAGAGTTGGGAGAAAAGTCAGAAACAAATCAACTTTACCTCTGCAAATAAAGGTTCATCACTGGTGCACCTTAAGAGGGAAGCAATAATGAAGCTTAGGATGCAGCCAGTGGGATATAGTGTGTATTGGACACAGGGTGTGTGACTTTGTGAGGTTTTACTGCTTCCTTCATACATTTTATGACCTTCTAGTAACATAGTTCAGAGGGCAAGCTCTAGTTGCTGAGGTGAATGAGAGGGTTGTGGGGATATTTCAACTGACTGTAAATTTTCTGTTGAACAGCCTTTTCAGGGGTGTTTGTGTTTGGGACTGCTAAAATTTAGTAGCTGCAAATTGTAGAGAATTTGGATTACAGATGATAGTATTTTGAGATAAAACTGTGATTTAGGCCTGGCTGTCTTACACAAACTCAGTGAGAGATGGTTTTCTTTAAACTCTGTTGCATGGTAATGCTGATACAAAACCAGCAGTTCCAGGCTCTGAGACTGTGTGTTGTGGGGGCATTGTGTTAGGTGACTGAATTTGCTGCAAGTCTCTCATTAAGTTTCATGAGAACCAGGCTGTCAAATGAGTGGATTTGATTTGTTTGTGGATATTGTAATAGCAAGTAGCAAAAAAAACAAGCAAAGGTCACATTTTCTGTAGTCAATCCGAGAAGCCTCCTGGAAGATGTGACAAGTAGCAGACAGAAATCTCCATAAAATACTGCCCTTGGTTAAATCTCACTTCATCATTGATTTGTCTTCATATATTACCATCTTGGAAGTGTGTTCTCTGTGTGTGTGTGTGTGTGTCCCTACTTAAAGGAGAGACTGTTGAAAGAATAATACATAGTAGTGTCAGTCACTGTTGGACTCATTAGTGCTCTGAGCAGCTGCCTTCCCAGTGGCTGCCTTCACTGCTGCCTTCTTTTTCATTACTTTCCTTCAAATTTGGTATTTAGTTTGTTAGAGAGTTGTATCTTTTGGTATGCTAGGCCAACTTTTAAGCTGTTTTTTTAATTCTGTATTTTGTTTAAGTATTTCATGAAAGATAAATGGATGCTAAGCACCAGGCAATTTTTGATGTGAAGTGTGCCTGCCAAACCTGTCAGATCTTTTGAAATGTACTACAGAAAGTGTCAAGCAAAAAAAGTGACATATTTTTTCATAAGGTCTAATATTTCTGTATCACTTGCAATTTTGGTGGGGTTTTGTGTTGCAGAAAAGAATAGGCAATAAGTTTCCTGGCATAGCTGGTGTAGTTTTGGGAGGTGTTTAAAGCTGTGTGGTAATATACCTGTTTCCTCAGCAGCAGTTTTGATAACTGCTAATGTGAATAGAGGGATTTACAAATATTAAGGTGTAAAAGCTTCTTTCACAAGCTAGGTATAATTTATTGTCTCATTATATATATATATATATCTCTAAAACACATGCATATAATTTTTTTTTTAATTTTGAGAAAGAAAATAATATTTTTTCCTGATTTTCAATGTATGTGTGTCCCTCTCCCCCCAGCGTTTAAGCTTGGGGGACTTGTGTGTTTCTACTTTTGGAATTTCTTGGTAGGTGATTTGTTATGAAAATAAAAGCAAATTAGTTTTTGACATTTGCTTACTGACTCTCACCAAGTTTGGTAATAATAATAAGTTCTTCTAACAGTTGTTTCTGTGGGTATTCTTAAGGTACTTAGCAACTACAATATTCCTTGACTAACTACATGTATTCTACTTCTTTGCATCCTCTTGAGGATGACTAGGTGAAAGCTGAACATCTGAATGTAAAGCCCAATTTAGCTAGATTTAGGGATAATAGAAGAAAGTCAAGTACTTGATTTCTGATAGCTACCTTGTTTATTGGTGGGATTTTTATTGCTGGTTGGGACAGAAGAGTACTGCACATAGACTTGGAGCAGAGAAGCAGTTGTCCATGCAGGCTGCAAGGTAGGCACCTGTAATTTAACTTTCTCAAAGGAGCAAAGCCTTGCTCCTAGATAAAGTGGAAAGGTGGGACTGGGAGAAGATGAACCAGACTGCTTCCTTCCTTTTGGTGTCCCAATGACTGCAAACAACTCCTGTGGACTTGGCTTCAGTGAGAACTGATTTAGCTGGTGAGCCTTGTGTCATGCAGAGCACTGCCTTCTCCTAAGATGGGGAATGAAGTTGGTGTGTGTACTGCTGATTTTCTTGTGTGTCTTTCCTTCATCTTGTTTTAGAATCTCATTGAACTGTGCCTTTCTAAAGGTTAGCATCCTTTCATTACATTCAGTTCATTAGAAGTGACATGTAAGTACTCGATTCTTGCTTTGTTTTAGGTCTTTGTTGTTTTTCTTATGAAGGAAAGCATATTTTCCTGCCTGGAAGCTCTGTTTTTAATCTGTGATGTGAATTAAGCTGGGTAATAACATTTCCAGAATTAAAATTACAGCAGCCTGCTTATTCCCCCAGTTACCTCCCTTTTCTCTTGACCCACAGTACAAAAATTTGAGTCTGCTTAATTGTTAAATAGTAAATTCATAACTAGGAAAAGGAAGGTAGCAAGGATTACTAAATTCAACAAAGATTACTACCCATCACTGGGTAGCCAGCCAGTGTGATGGGCTGTGAGCAGTAGGTGCTGTTAATGTGTACCTTTTGTTTATGTTTGCTCATAAACTGCAACTCAGCATGGCCATGTTATACTGAAGCATAGATTAGTATGATGAATGTGCTTCTCCACCATTCTCTATGAATTCAAAGCCTGATGGGTACAAATGGATGCATTATTTTAGGCCTATTCTTCCTCTCTCTTTCTTAAAAAGCAAGCCCTAAGCAATTTTTAATGTTTATCCTTACTGTAGTCTCTTTTTTTCTGTAAAATCTGGGGAACATATCCATTCATCACTACAGGGAAGTTCAGACAGTTGAAAATAATTGGCATTGTAAGCAGAGGTTGATGACCTGATGAGCTGGGCAGTAGCAATTGTTTCTTCACTGAGAAAGAAGTGACATTCTGCTTCATAAAGAGGGCTTGCTGGTACTTGACAAGACAGAAGATGAGATTTCTCTGAATATTTTATTTGTGTGAGAATTCTGTGGGTACTAAAATCGTGAAGGGCATGATCAGCAAAAATAATCTGTTCATCTGTTGGCTGTGGATGCTACTTCCTCTTTTTCTTAACTGCATTTTAGATGTGGAACACCTCTAAAAGTATCCAGCAAATTGTAGTTCATCTTGACTGAATTCCAGTAATGCTGAAAGATTACTCTTCTAAAAACTCAGTTTTCTAACAGGGATGCTCAAAGTCAGTAAAGCTTTTAATGAATACTGTGGTTCTTAATGCTTTCTTATGTTAGCAAATGATAAATTGAGGAACCTCAATGTGGAAAGGATGGTAGAGTTCCTGAAATGTAAACATGTTCTCCTCATCATCAGTCTTTAAATGACAACTTTGGAGATAATTTTTTATAATAAAGTCCTTGGCTATTGAATGTGTGTGTGGCGTTATCTTTATTGGCTTGAATAATTCCATTAATTCTATGGATCAAGGTAAAAGTGGAAAGAAAGTAGCACATTGTGTAAATGTGGTGTTCAAGATGTCCTAATAAGATACAGTTTCCTAAAAATGAAATATTTCTATGTGACATCTCATTTAGTTACCGAAGCCATTAATTTTGCTTTTCTTTGACACAGTAATTTACTGTCTATCCTACAGCCCTTACCTATTTTAAAACTACTTCTAAAAAAAGGAAGAAAATTACAGAATAGTTTGGTTCTTTATTCTTGAAAAATATTCCTTTAGAGGGTTGTGGAATCAGTGAAGAATATGTGCTGGCTGTGACTGTGGGGAGATTGGAGTGGAGGAATAGGACAGCATGTTTGGAAACTCAGAAATGTTGAGAACAGTGGTTGAAGAAGAAGGTAGTGAAATTCTTCTGTAGTGAGCTGCTTCTGTTCTTGAGTTTATTTGGTGCTGAAGTATGGAGTAGAGCATAGTATTTGTCACATTGTCTGGAACGATGAATTCAGCAGTCTGAGAAGGGAAAATATAAGAATGTTTACTATTCCAGTGTGTAGGGAAGGTGATTCTGCTTATCAGAGTTTTAAATATGAGTGAATACGGTCTTGTTTCAAGTAAATGTACTGTATGAAACAATTTGCATTTTTATGGCTAAAGCAAAATAAAAAACAAATAATAAAGTATGTATTTTGAGACTGGTTTAGGAGAAAAGATGTGTGCAGAAGACCTAAAGCGGTGTTTTAGAAAGAAAAGTTCCTCTATGCATCAGTGAGTTAAGTAACTGGGAAAAAAATCTTTCAAAAGGTGAAACAAAGCTAGCTTGCTGTAGCAACAACACAGCATCCCTCTCCATCCAGCAATACTTGCTGTGTTAGGTCATAATACAATTACAGCAATTGTATTGTTTGGAAATTGTGGAAAATTGGAAGATTTTTGTCTTTGGTCAGAAGGATTTGTCTGTGCTAGTGTGCAGTATTCAGACACACATACCAATTTTTAACATAAAGTCTGGGATTGGACAGAATCCAACTATGAAGCATGGGCTCCAGCATAGGCTGCCTTCATGAACTCAAGGATGTGATTAATACAGTGCTGCTTTCCAAAAGAGTTGAGGTTGTTGCAGAAGTTTGAATCAGAAATCGAAGGTTTGATTAGGACTCTAGTTGTCCAGCTGCATATGTCTATAAAAAACTTATGTCACATTATGGATTCAAACTGGAAGTTGTACAAAATCTGGTCCAGAAAACTGACTCGAATGGTAAAGAAGGGTGTGAGGGGTATTCAAATTGCTAGGAATGCATTACACAATGGAAAGATTTAGCAATCCTACTTTGAAAATTTCTTGGGATTACAGAGTAGTGAAAACAGGGGTTCAGATCGTTGGTTTCTGAGATGTGCTCAGAGTAAGGGAAGAAAAGGAGAAACTTGTTTTGAGGTGTTTTTTCTGTTGGGAGCATAATTTTGGGTACTTTGCAGGTTTGCCTTCAAGTGACAGCTTCAAGGAGCAGTGCACCATGTTATGATGTGTAATTGAATTATGAAATACATAGAAATGTGATTCATTTTTTATTTACTTACTACAGTGTTGTTTCCTCTGGAGAATATGGAAATTATTAATTTGACTGGAAATGGGGAAATTAAAATTCTTAAATCCAGTGAGGTGAATGAATTACATGGGTAATGTTCATATTGTGTGCTTCTGATACCTATGTGTGGCTTTTAAAATCTTTCTTAAAGAATTCTTTATTGCCTCAAATCTTTTACACTGGTGAAATTCAATTTTTCTCATGGAAGACCTAATGTTCTTTGTTGGCAGGCTCTAGTGGTAAAGCCTATCTCCTTATCTCCTGCCATACTACCAGCATTTTATCACTCTTCAAAAGCACAGTCATTGCTTTTTCTTGAAGCCTTCTTAGATAGGGAACTAATAATAAATCATTGTAATACTATTTAATTATATGAACATGTTATAATTATTATTCTAATAAATGCTCGTATTAGTAGAAGCAAACCCAGTTGAAATACTTTATTAGTACAGTGTTTGACCTTCCCTCATAAGAATTCAGGAGGCAGCATATTACACTTCCTGGCATAACATGCATGTGCTACTTGACACTTTAAAATTCTTTTTAAATGGCTGTGAATGAATGAGTGAAGGAATGAAGGGCATGGTGAAACAAAAGTGTTTAATGAAGACAGTTGTAGAATTTATAAGACTTTTTATTTTTACAGAGAGGGCATTAATTTGAAATATGGGAAGTAAAAGAGAAATAAATTGTCATCAGGCCATATTTACAAACTCCTGGGTGACATAACAATTCTGGTAGTCAGATTTCAGCTTTGCAGAGGGTAGTGAATGTTTTCGCTTGTAATTGCTGTCAGGTGGTAATGGCTCTGCCTTTGGTTGGAATGGCAGAGGGGGAGTATCCTGATGGATCTCAGGAGCTTAAGGGAAGCTAGGCCAGAGGATCAGGAAGCTTTTAGTCTCTGAATGGATTTGAATCTGAAATGAGAAATCCATTGGCTTTTTTTTTTGTGAAGTAGCCTGCATTTTCTTGCCTGTAGTATTGTATGTCTATTTTGAACTGTGCTTAAGCAGTTAAATCTACTTAAAATATGCTTAAGTGGTGATTTTCTACCTTATCTCTAGATAGACTCTTTCAAAGACTGTTTATTTAAAAAAAATGTTACTCTGGTTTTGGAATAACAGAAAAATTCAGCAGTCTTTTGTAAGTGTCTTTCAGTAACAGTTGTTTCATAATTTCACTATAGCACTAGTTTTTTGTATGAGAAGTATGACATGACTGGGCTCTGCTATCTTCTGCCTGACTGTTCTCTAAAGAGTACATTTGTTTTCATTGCTGGTATCTGAGATTTAATTACAGAAATATGACATCATGGTTAAATGTGAGTAGAGAAATAAGGATGAGGTGGCAAGATGAATCAGTTGTAGAGAGATTACTGCTGTTATTTCCCTGGTAGGCAGAACAAATGACTTTTAGAAGTTAAAAGAGATCTTTTTCTTTTTGATTCAGCCCACAGCGCTTCTAAAACGGGACACGTACCTTCCTCTTCTCTCTGTTCTGCTTTATATGTGTAATGCTTTTCCATCCTCAGTTAATGAAAGACACTGGTCTCCATTTCTTCTGTGGTTTTGTGATGGTTTGAACTGGGTCATCATTTGGTCTGTGATGCGAGAAAATGTTTTTGAAAGCTGCTCCTGTTTTTCCTATCTCTTTGTGTTCCTCTTTCCTCCACATCTTTTGTGTGAAGCCTCACACTGCTTGATTTGACGTTTAATTCCTTATTCCTTCTCCTGGCTTTTTCTATCCTTTTAGCAATTTTCAAAGTGTATTATCTCCCTGCTTCTTTTGTGAAGCTATATTTGTCTGTGCAGTTTATTCTTGTCTTTTTTCTGTGGTACCACTGTGTGAAAGGTGAAGAGGGGACTTGCACATCAAACCATAACCTCTGAAAAGGAAATGATTGATTCTCTGTGATGTGAACAGTGTCATGACCAAGATGGTTGCAAAAATGTCCTGGTTCTTTTGGGACAAGAAAGAAGGCAGGATACTTAAGGGTGAAGTGAGGGCTTGTGAGAACTGGTTACCTTTTTCTTTCTTAAAATTACTGCTTGATTTCTACTGGAAACATTTCTTGCTTTTACAGGCTTCTAAGACATCATCACAAAAAAAACCTAAGGTACAAGGCCAGGGATGATGTTTGTCTGTGACTGTACATAAAATAGGTTGTGGTTGGCCAGAATTCCAGTTGCCACTACTGCTGTAGGAGTTACAACAAGGATGTGGAAGGATGCCATCTCTGCATTTGGGAATTTGCAGGAGTTGCTACTGTCGGATGTTATTATGCTGATAAAGGTATATTCTGTACTCGAATGGCTGGTTTCCTTCCCTGGGGTAGCTTTAAACCAATGCAAAGCCCATTTTTGTGAAGTTTACAGTCATTCTGGGAGTGCTTTGCTGGTCTAGCATGCGGAAGTTTCTGAGCTGAAGTGCTCGTAGTGTTTATGTAACTTAATAGATTCTGTTCTAATAGACTCAGAGGAACTTTTTTCCGTAAATCCATTGGTCTTAATAGGAGAAGAAGAGACTTGTTCTTGCCTCTCTTTTTCTTTCCTTTTTTTTTCTCTTCCAGCTGTTGTTCCTCCTTTTGTTAATTGTAGAGCTGTACTTTAGTAACCACAGTGGTGATTTCCCAGGTAGTAATCGATTGAAAAATGGCCAAATAACAAAGAATGAAATAAATTATTTGTACCTGAACACTAAAAGGACAATGAAATTATAATGAGGATGCACAGGCTCGGATTGAACATCATATGAAGTCTAGACTTGTTTGCTGAGCTCAGGGTTGATGAGGGGAAGCATTAGCTCTAGGGTCAAACTACTCAAGGGTGTGGCATCACTTCTGTCTAGTGCTCTGCTTTTCCTCTTGAGTATGTAACAAATATTCCCAAAATACCTGGAAAATGAGTATGAGCAAAATTAAAATTTACTATGAAATATGCAAGTCGGACTTAAAAAAAAAAAAGTTTTCCAATTCTGCTGTTTTGCACTGCATTTAAGTGCATTATTTTCTCCTACTAAGCAACCTGAAGAGAAAATAATTGTTTTTATAAGTGGAAGAATAGTACTGTAAAATAATTTAAAAGTCAAACACAAAAGGAAGGTTATGAACCAGTACAATACAAGTCAGTAAGGTAATCTGAAATTTTGGCAGTTTCCTTTTAGGGCATGCTTATTTTTAACTCTGCTATTGAAAACGTGCTTGTTATTCAGCTTGCTATTCGTCTAGTCCTTCTTTGTGTCAAAGATAACCTGTAGAGGGAAGGTGATGTGATGTGCTACATGTTTACAAAAGGGAGGCTTTCCATTTGTTTCTTGAGGAAAAGGATGCAGAAGATGGAGTCAGGGCAGAAGTGAAGGGTGTAATGATGCACTAGCTTAAAATTCTTTGGGACAGTCTTGTTCCTCTGTAGCAATTGAAAGAGAATTTGATCTTTGCTCTGATGCAAAGGCCATGGCAGTAGAGAGTTAAGCATAACTGCAGCAAAGGAAGGGGTCCCAAACAGAATATCTGGACTGTAAATCTTAGGCAGTAACTGCTTGCATCATGTCCAGGCTTATTTGGTGTGAATAAAGAAAGGAGCAGACCACCAACAATAACTGTAGGCTGTGAAGACAATCCTGGAAATGTTCTGTAATGGGAAATGGGAAAAGATGTTCTGTATTGGGGATACTGTGAAAGAGCTAAGCAAAATTTGGTAATTAGCAAAGTTGGGATGTACATAGTTACGGAAGTCTGAATAGTCACAGTTTCTGAAATACTGTACCCAAATTCTTATGATCTATGGTAATCTTATCTTAGAGGAAAATTAACAAATATTGTGCATTACAAATACCCATGTTAGTGGGATTAGCCACTAGGGGTGTTTTTTTAGAAGCAGCTGAGGGGGTTGACCTGCATTTGGGTGATCTTTGCTCTAGTCTCTTGAGGGTTATAGTAGATTGATCTTCATGTGAGCCAGGAGATTGCTGTCTGTTCCCTCTTGGTCAAGGGTTGGTGTTAAATAATTGTTCTGTTTAGTAGCTAGAAAAGTTCCAGAGGGAAATGAAACTTAGGATCTGTGCTGTTGTCAAAGATGGATTTATTTGTTGAGGAAAGGAAATATTTTCTACTCTTGAGACTAATATGCCAACTTTGAAATATCTTCACTTTCCTTTAGTGCACTTGGGCAACCCAGTTAGTTTACTTTTTGTTTGTATGATCTTTCAGTCCTAGGTATTGGTTTATTGTGAAATGGCATGTGTTATGAATAAAGGAATAGGTTGCCTACCCCTGAAAAGCCAAGCCTAGTAACAGTGCGTTATTGAACTGTAATTAGAAACATTACTTTAACCTCATTTGTATATTTATTGTCTTGCTTTAAGATCAGTCTGTGCCCTTTGTTTGGCAAGTGCATAAATAACTTCTGTGGAAATGCTATATGCTTGTAATTTCTTTCAACAGGTACTTTGTGCTGGACTTTGAGACGGGGATTCTTCAGTATTTCATGAATGAACAAACTAAAAACCAGAGCCCAAAGCCACGAGGAGCCTTGTCTTTAGCTGGAGCTATAATATCGCCCAGTGATGAAGTGCCACACATGCTGGTGGTCTACTCTGCTAATGGAGAGATGTACAAGTTGAGAGGTACAGTGCTGCTCACAGTGCCAGTGGAATTATTCTCTTCCACTCCCACTTCTGCTTATCTTTTCTCATGTCTCATTTCTCTTTTCCTTCCCTGTGCTGTCAGAAGTAGTGACTGTACTTTCTTACTACACAGTGTGTTTTAAAATACAGTGGAGGAGCAATCTGGAGTTAAGTACATGTGACTTGACAATGTACAGACTTCCAGGGATGGAAGGTACTGTGGCATTTTGATTGAATTCTATATCTTACTTGAAGAAGAAGGAAGGAAGAAGAAGCTGCTTTCCTTGCTGTCCACAGCATAACATTTGTTTTCTAATACTGTTCTTCCCTGCCACCATCCTGCAGATAATGTGCAGTAATGAATCTGATGATGGGAAAGAGAGAAAGAAAAAGGGAAGGGAAAGGAGAAAGGAAAAATGCCAATGAGAGTCTGCTAAGATATTACATAATCAGTCTTGAAGTAATTGAATGCTCAATGGGAATGAGCATAATGTTTTCCCTTCCCTTGTTCCCAAGTATAAGACAGGCAATATAGGGTATATAGGAGTTACTTTGGAATATTTATAAATAAGGAAGGAAAAAGAGGCAGTGTTCTGATTTTAAGATATTTTCAGTATGTTTGATTATTATGCTTCCAAATCAAACTCATTTTTAAAAAATAAACTGTTACTAAATATATATATATATATATACATAATGCAAGAAGTATTCTTAGTTTTTATTTTGACCACAGTTTGTCAGTTGTCCAGCAGGACTGAGCATGCAGGAGTTCCCTGTGGTGCAGTGTGTTGCTCTTACATACACAGAAGAATTCAGAAGCACCCAGGGAGAATTTCTGTTAAAACACTTTGAAAGTTGCACAGCTAGAAATCAGGAACCCTTGTTATTTCATTATGCTTTTTCAATCACTTGAAATTATCAAATGCTTACAATATGCTGCTTTTAATTTAATGATGTCTGTGAATTTGATTAAAATCAGTAAACAATTTTTATGTGGAGTCAATAGCCATTAAGATACTCAGTAGCAGAAGAAATAAGAGGAAATATTTACTGAAATTATCAACCCTGTATTGCCATTCTTAATGAGGATCCCTGTAGTAGTTGTTTAAGAAAAAAGCCACTCTTCTAAACCTTACTGTATTACACACGAACCATCTGAGACAAACTCTTCAATAATTTTTAAAGCTGGTTTTTAAAGATGTGTGGGGGAAATTGTGATGTTTACTCCTGTGTCTTTAAGTTGCATGTGAATGACATGGGTTTAGAGAGAGATTTAGCTGAACTCCATTAAAAGAGAAGCACTTAAGTACCTGGGGACCTGGTAGCTTGTCTGGTAGCTGATTGACAACCCGAGTGTAGAGCTTTTATGGATTTAAATGCTGTGATGTGACCCTTTGCCTTCACAAAGACAGACAAGTAAAACAAAAGAGGACGAAAAATTTTGAACAAAAATATCTTCTTGAGGTAGGTAGTTCTGCTTTTGCTAACATGTAAAGGAGATAACTGTGAAGAAGACTCAGAAGCTTATTTCTTCCAATTGGCCTCCTAAGTACAGGTTTAGATGTGTTGCTCAGAAAAACTGAAGTGTACTTACGTAGCATCAATTAGGATTTATACTGCATCCTAATCAATAATTAATCTTTCCTGCTCTGTCACCTCTTGTGCAAAAATGTGTATTGATTTATGTGTGATAGCCTGCATTTTCTTCTTTCTCTTCTAGCTGCTGATGCAAAGGAGAAACAGTACTGGATAACTCAGCTTCGATCCTGTGCCAGGCATCACAAGGAAAGTGATTCTAAGGTAAATAATTAAGAGTGAGAAGTAATTATTATGTCTTGAGTGGAGTAGGTGAAGATTAGCATAGCCTGGATGATTGGCTGCTGTAGTGAGTGGGTTGATGTTCAGATGGTTTTGAGTAAAAGCAGCAAGCTGTCATTTGTCACTAACTGGAGCAGGCTTGAGTCAGTTTGGGTGATCTTAGTAATGATACATTTTCCTACTTATGACAAATTAGTGAATTGCATGGGTAATTGAGTTGCTGAATCAACCATTTATTAATAAATACCATGTGATGTCCTGATTAGTATTAGAAGTGTTAACTAATATAGTTTTATTTAATTTTATGAAATTTAGTGACTTTTATTATAGGAAGCTTCAGATAGATGTTAGCAGCAGTCAGTCTTCATCTTCTTTACTAAATTGGAAGGAGCTCATCATATGAAGTTTTATTATTTACTTCTCTTTGCAACTAATTTTCCACAGTTTTTATCCTCAAACAGCTAAATATGTTGGGTAGCTGAAAAGACTGTGTAGACTTAGCTAAATAGTGGGTTGAGGCTGTCTCCAACCTCAAAGTAAAAATGGCATGAACTGTGGTACAACTAAAACCCTTTTTGAAGGAGAATTAAGTTGCTTGAGTATTCCAGTACTTTTAAAATTCTTATTCATTGGAATTCAATATAGTTTTTATATGGATGTGGTCCAGTACTACTCAGGTGCAACTCTATTTGATCAGGGTACTCTTACAGTTGCTGTTGATCTGCCACTCCTGTGCCAGATAGTGATTCCAACTTTTTATACTCAATTGTCATCACGGAATTATTCCTCAGAATATTTTCTGATCACTTCTGAAATGCATTTAAATGTTTAGCATCTATAATTTAACTGTGATGAGGTGGTAAAACTGCTGTTCAGTCTCTATGATATTGGTGACTTGTGCAATGGCATAATGCTTCTTATACTTCTACACTCTATTAATTTTCATAATATTTCTTATTACTGGTATTGTTTTTATTCTTTTCCTGCTTGTGATAATGATTCCATTTTAATAGTGAAATTTTATTTAGAATGGCAGTAATTTAGTTGAAGCTGATTTTTGTAGAACTGAAGCTGGGATCATATTTCCTCCTTAGGTAAACACTGTTGCACTTAGTAATAATTTCTGTTCAGACTACTTTTCCATGTTGAGCTCCTTCAACAGGAGTAGTATCTACCAATTTTCTTCTGAATTCATTAGTGTGTCATGAGAAAAATTTTGGTGTTACTACAGTGAAAATAAAGAGCAATTAGTAGAGATCCAAAGAAAGCAAACAGAGTTTTAGAAATTATCAGGAAGAAAAAGGGATAATACTTAGACTGCTCTAACTCTCTCAAATACTTGTCATGAATACTTTTATCAGTACCTTCCATTTCTGAAATGAAAACATGGAGTGGGGAAAATGAAGTACTTTTCCTCATATTTGTTATTCTTCTGTACAGGATGAACTCTGTGTGATGAAGTTTGACTTCACTGTAGTCTTTTTTTTCTGACGATGAAAATGGAAAGGGCAAATCAGTATAGTGAGTTCTCTGCAGTGGCTGAGTAGGAAGTATTTGCTGACTGTTAATAATATTGGTATGGGGAGCCTCAAAGAAAAGCAGTTGAAATCAGGCAAAACAAAAAACAAAAAACAAGCCCCAAAAAGGCATGAATAGAAAGAGGAGAATACTTTGGGATGCTTTTGGGATGCCAAAAGTGTCTATAGATTTGAGAAGTATTTGAAAAGTAAAATTTTATTAGAAGTCTTGAGTAAATGAGTGAGAGACTAGTAAATACAGTTTTTGTCACAGAAGATCTAAGGCACAACTTCTGGAAACAGGAAGGCTTTAGAATGGGGACCATCTTACTGATTTTTCTTGAGTATTCTTGCATAGTCACCAACGATGCTGTGGTTTGCTCCTGGTTCTTATGCTCATTGTACAAGAAAATAAAAGCATTTCCTTAACTGAGGTGTGGTGGACATGTGTAGCAGAGGCACTAAATGAAAGAATGTTTCAGCTAGTAGGAAGAGAGCTCTTGCATTTTTCTTTAAAACCAATGAGTTACAGAAACTTGGCATAGGAAGTTGCAGTATAGATGTACTTTGGAATAGATATGTTTTAATTAGCTAGAATCTGTTGAGTATAAAATAGAAAGCTGAAGAAAACAATTCTTCTTAGTTCTGTTACAAATCAGACTAGGTCACTGTTCACTTGAAATATTTGTTAGTGAAGCACTTTTAATTCTCTGCTTTTGTAAGCCCCAGAGCAAATAGAGAATATCTATCTTCTGTATTTTTAAACTTAGTAGTCCAGAAAATAAAATGTTGGGAATGTGCTTCAGTGAGACCACTGATGACTCTATTTCTTACTTCAAAAGTGGACTTGTAGCAATTTTATGCTTACCTGTTCCTAGAAACCTTTCTTGTGACAAGATTTCTCTCTTGTTTTGAATATGCTTTTTTTCCTTTTCCACCTCCTATTTTCTTAGTCCTGGCTTTAGCCCTGCATATAGTGCTAACTTGAATTTCACCTACAAGTACGTTTTAAAACTTCTCTCTGTTTTTCCTTATTAAAGGAAAGGATCAAAAGCTAGAATGCTACAATAATTAGACTTTGGGGATCAGATATTGTTTGTAAGGTAGCAATCCTTCACAGAAATTTCAGAAACTAGAAAAAAACCCCCTGCATTTCTCTTCTTTTAATTTTCTTTTTTTGTGTTCTTTTCCTCTAAGTTTCTTCATATCCACTGCCTGGTAGGAGGTAAGAGAAGCAAGAACTGCTTCATTTCTTTGTGGTTTTTTTTTTCTTTCTCTTGAAGATGATGGTACTTTATGCTAAATTATTATTGGCGTGGGAGTAGAAACATGCTCTTTAAAATATTTCAAATTTACATAAAATAGCATTATGCTATTTTTAGCCACCTTACTGTTTCTTTTGTGTTTAGCTTAGGGTCTGAAATTACATAGAAAGGTCTCTAATGACACAGAGATGGGTATATGTTTGGCTTACTTTTGCATAGTCAAGGACTTTGCAAAAATCTGTGGTTTTGGGTTTTGTTAAAATAGCTCTTCCATTGATAGCACTGTTGAGATTTGTTATTCTGCTGGCTGCAGGGCTGGATCTCTTTATTCCTCCCTCTCTGTATGCTTTAAGGGCTGTAGTAAGTGAAAACTGCAAGTTATCTGTCTCTCATTGTGTTCTGAGCTTCTGGAGTTTGAATAGATTCCAAGCTCTGTCTCTGCTGGGAACAGCATCTGGAAAGTTGGAATCTTTTGGAGTGTTTGCTCCCAGCTTCTTCTGCAGCTCAAATCCACCTTTTTCACAGGAATACTGAGGTGCAGAAATTTCTAGCTGTTCTTTAGGAGTCATATACTTGAATGGGCTAGAATGGGAAGTGAAAAATATGCAGTGAGAAGTATATTTTATGTTACACAGGTGGGATATAGTTTAAATGTGAAAATAATAATAATGAGATAACCAGGCAAGAGTGGGAAGGTTCTGAAGAATTCCAGCAAAGTAACTCTTAGTGACAGGTCATTCATGCTGGAGAGAGAACACATTTTTAACTCTTGAATAGATGTTATTGGAAGGGAATTTGTAGAAAAGCATGATAATTTGGAGGATGTTTTTGAAAGCTGAAGCTGTGTCGCTGTTTCTGTGAAATACTTAGAGATGATCATTCCTTCTTGTTGCACTGGATCTAGATCAGCATTAGTTTCCTTTCTTTTTCAAGCTACTGCCTGCTTCAAAATGCTGCTGAATGACTAGCTGTCATGACTATTTTTAAAGCTTCAGCTGGGGATTGGAATGGTGGAGGAAATTAAATAGGGAAGTGATTGAAAAAAGAAAGAAAAAATTGTATATTAAACACTAAATTTAGTTGCATCCTAATGAATGGTCCAAAGGTGAGCAGTACAGTTAATGAGTGGATGTGACATAAGCTAAGTCTCTGACTTTCTTTTAATTAAATTTTACATGGTAATGACAAAAGCAGTAAAAGAAAAGTGTTTCTGGCAAATAATTCCCATGCTGTCAGATAGTCTTAATATTCTTGGTATTCCCATGCAAGTCTCATTTCACTTAATTACAGTTTGCTCAACCTCTGTAAGTGCCAAATCAACTGTATTGGAAGAAATCTCCTGTCTGGATAGGATTGCTGGTTCTTTGAGACTATTTTAAGTGAATATTTTGTACAAGCTTTAATTAAAGCATTAGTCAAATTTGAATTCAGTGATATAAAATGCTTTCAAGAAGGAGTAGGCTTATGCATAATTTCTGTAGTAACTTGCAAGGACAATTTTGTATCCAGAAATTGTCACAAGCTTTTTAGTTTTTCTGTTTCATACACCTTTTTTTCTTGACTATTTAATGATGATGGCTGTAAAAGCACTACTGAAAACGAACACAGGTTTTTAAACCAGCCCTTAGTGCCACTGTGTAGATTGGTTGCTGGATTTGCATATAATCCTTGTATATCTCAGTGTGTCTGTATCAAGAATGTGACAGGGAGCAGAACCTTTATCTTATGAAGTTGGTTCTGAGCTCACGTGGTAACTTTCAGCTTAGGTCTGTGTTAGAGTAAGGACAAACTCTCCTTTGTTTCAGCTTTTGGGTTGGAGCTGCACAGTGAGCTAGCTGCTTAAAATTGGATGGTCTGGATTCATCTTTAAGCTGAGCTCATTTGCTGATTGCTTGCAGCTATAAATTGCAAATCAGTTCCCTTCCTTCTGCTGGCGCCTTTTGTGTGGGTTTTGTTGTGTTTCCCGTTCTTTGTTAACTTGGGCAACGGAAGTAGAAAAAATTGCATCCTACTAAAAAGAACTTGACCAGCTCTCTAAGGAATGTGGGGATCTGTCTCTGGTTCTCTACTTGATTACCTCCTGGAGTAATGGTGAGAAAAAAAAAAAGTCCAAACTGGCCCCTTTCAAGTGTCAGGTGCAGTAGCAGTTTGGCCATTATGTGAAACATCACCTGCAGGAATGCCTCAAACTTAATAGTTTTATCGAATTGTTATGAGGCAGATGTGCAATTTTTCTCCACAGCTGGAAGGATGACTATCACAGATCTTTGGTTTTTTCAACTGCCTTTTTGCCTTAATGAGTGGCCACAGAGATCCTTTTACATTTTTAAATGGATCATTGTCTGGGTATTTTTAACATCTGCATGGTAACTTTTCACAAAGCCAAATTAGTCCTCCGTGTTGTTTTGGTTGTTCTGTGCACGTCAAATTACTTTGTCTTTTGAGCTTCACTGTTCCCTCTCTTGGTGTGCTTGTCTGCTTCCTCTTCTCATCCCTGACCTATAGAAGTCAACTAAAGAATGGCACTTCTAATTGAAATATGCACTGAAATCCTTACAGTAGTGAGGCTGAGAGGGAAGCTGTGCTTGACTGTTGATAGGTGTATTTGACATCTTTTTTCCTCCCTTTGAAAGCTTCATGAAAATAAGAGTTGCTCACTGCTTATAAAATCTTTCTACAGAAATAGAAGAAAATCAATTTAGGATTGAATATGGTAAAATGATTCTTGATGAAGAAAAGATTTTTTTGATAGAATAATTATCATAGTCTCTTGCTTAAAAAACAGATGTATATTGCCTTACTGAAAATGAGGAAGCAATATGATATTCTACCAGAAAAGTTACTACCATAGATGGTACTTGACAGAAATGTGCAAAACTTCATAAGCTGGTCCCTTTGCAATGCTGAAGCTTGGATGTTATGTAGATTTTGTAATTTGCATTTTAATATTTGTGAATGATTATGATGTAAATGAAGCAGAACTGTGTCTACATTTATCTTTTATCAGTGTTTGTTTACTTAGGATGCATTGGAAAAGAAGTAGATGGGAATCAAAACACTGAATGGTGGTGTCTCAAAATTGTAATTACTTTCTGATAGCATGTGACTTCCCATAGCTCTAAAGCTGCATGCAGGGATTGGTTTTCTGCTGTATATATGCAGAGGAGTAAAGGAGTGTCATTTTGGTAATTATTATTATGAGAAAAACATCTGTGGCACAGTTCCTGTGAAAATGATGATTATCAATCATAAGCAGATATGACAATTTACTTCAGAAATTATTTTATTGATCTCTGGAACATTGCATTTACTTTCCAAAATAAACAAAATTGTTTGCTTCTGGTAAACGGTGAAGAACACTTCAGCTTCTTTGTGAACAGGAAGAAAAATCTCCTGGGAGAATGAGTCATGAAAACATTACTATAGTTCGTACTTACTGTTCTGAAATTCCATTATTTTAATTGTTAGGATTTTTGATATCCAAATAGAAGCATTCATTGCACTGTTTTTTTTTATCTTAGAGATGGACAAGCTACTAAAATTAAAATCTTAACCCAAATCTGTTTTAGCTAAGCATAGTTTAGCTAGCTTTAGGTCATAAAACCCATATGAATGCAAGTTGCAGATTAATCTTTTATTAACTTCTTTTTTATTCTTTTATTGGTTTCATTTTATTAGCAGGTGAACTGTTGGTACAATGGTAAAATGTAGCCTCAGGAAAGAAAATTTGCAGTCCTTTTGGAATGCTTCAGCCTGTGGATTTCTTGACTCATTATTGGCACCATGCATTACTAATTGTTGAAGAGCTTACATCTTCCTTTCATCAGACTTTTCAGTTATTTAGTTGTGAGCCAGAAAGCAGTGAGACCAAAGAAAATTACATATGATAATAAAGTGGGGCAGATCAGTCATATGAGCAGTGCTGGGGGAAGAGAGGGGAATTAGGCACAAAGGCCCATCAGTTACTGTCATTGCTTTGATTTCCTGTGAGAGTGACTTTAATGGCTGTTGTAGTATGATTTATAATGAGTGCTTTTAGCAGTGGAAAACTTTGCACAGGTTTTCACATTTAAAAGAAATGGAAAATTCTGATCTTTGCACAGCTGTGTGTCAGTGCAAAAGGGATGCTTGTCATTCCCAGTGTTTAATCTCAAGAAATTCTGCAAAAGAGGAGTCAAGTATTTGGCTGAGACATAGGTGTTGACAATGTGCTATAAAATTCAGAAGTGCCTTAGGGGCTGAGTGTGCAGTTCCTGGAGAGTCCTCTTCTGGCAGTGACAGGAAGAAGCTGTCAGAAGGAATTGGATGCTTCCCCCATTTTCTTGGATGCAGCAGGCACAGTGCTCTGGTGCTGTTCTCTGTGGCAGTGAAGAAGTGGAGTCCAACTTGAAAAGGTTTTGAGTGGTTGTAAAAACTGTCTCCTACAGACATTCACATGCATACTGGCTGTGACTGATTTTTCAAGTTTTAAGTTGTAAATTTTTGTGTTTGTCATGGGGCCTTGCCTAGAGATAGCTTCATGGGTAGCCAGAGGCCCTGGTACTGGTATAAAGGGACAGAATACAATGAGGTGAGGGGAACTTGCTTACAGATATGTCGAAGCTGGTATGTAGGTCTGATACTTGTCACAGACAAGACTATGTATGTATGAATTCCAGATTGCCAGTCTCCCTGACTGGGTGAGCTACATAGGATTGGTGACTCTTCTGTGCAGCAAGGAAAAGCAGAGGGCTCTAGGAGACTCTCTGGCAGAGGAGATATCTTCCTGGAGATCCCAAAGCTCTGTGCCTTGCCCTACATCTGAGCTGAGTGTCAGGTGCACCAGGCAGTGGACTGTGGGCAGCCCTTGCCAGGCTGTGCACCTGTGTATGTAGAGATTTGGGTTTACCTGGTTTCTCTGTAGCAGGGCAGCCTTCTTGAGCACCACCCACGGCTGAAACTAGAGATGAGCTCTTTTTTGTTTTTTTCTCTCCTGCTCCACTGATCCCTAAACTCCATGCCCTAAATGACTGTTCATCAGAAATTGCTGTGAGCTGCCACATACCTTGGCAAAACTTAGGAAGAGCCATCTTAAATGCACTGTGGTTCCACAGTGTGAACCAGTGCATGGATTTTTCCATGCATGAATATTGTTTTCTTTTAAGTGAAACTAATGGGAAAACTCACTGTTTTACATAGCTGCTGTTTGTTTGAATCTTAGGATCTGTTCAGCAATATGAAAGTAGCAGCTGTGTATTTTTATTCTTGTGATAGAATGGTACTAAAATGTCAGTGAATCTCAAAAGATTTCATTCTAAAACAAAAATAACTTTTATTAACCTAAAAGAGAAGTTGATTTTTTCAATTAAAAATAAAACTGTTTTGTTCTTCCTTTAACCCTAATTTAGTTTATAAGGATTGTGATGCTAGTTGGTTTGGAAAACAAACATTAGTGAAGTGTATTCTGCTCTTATATACTAAGAATACCCTTTTTCTCTGGAATATATGTTTGAGAAAGGAAATGCAGTTTCTCTCCTCCTCTTCTTTCTCCCAAATACCTTTTCCTCTGGCTCTTATTTTAATTGTAATTATGTCTAAGCCATGCTCTTTCAAATGGAAGATGAATTATAAACCTAGCAACCTTCTGTGCCCTTCTGACAAATTACACCTCGTGCTGCTTTTTTGCCTTAGAGTCAAATCCAGTTTTAATGCAATTGTGATTTATCAGCCAGGGTAGATAATTTTTGAACAAATGATTATTATTGTAATCTTATTGGCCATGGTAGTAAAGAATATATTCATTTTAAAAATAGTCAGACCATCATTCTTGAAAGCATTTGTAAATGTTACGTCTAGACCAATGGAATAATAAGTATTTCTATGAGATTAGTAGCTCTTTGCACGCTGGCAATGTGATAACCCATTTTTTAAACCTTCAAAAAGTCTAAAGTGTAGTTTTTTGTGTGGCGGTGGCAGAAGCATTGTTTCACTCCTCCTTGGCAGTGCCAAATAATCTGCCTTGTCCTTTACAGTCAGTGTGGTGGTAACATGAGGCCTGATTTTAACTGCAGTGCTAATGGGAACCTTTTCACCTTGATTTGAAGATTACCACAGAATTGCAAAAAGTGACCTGTAAGGTGTAAGAAGAGAGATAATACCCAAGGAATACTTTTGTATACTCACCAAAAGGCTCAGGAGAAGTACCTCATGTTGATGGTGACTGTCTTAGCAGTGTTGTAGGTTGCCATTGTTATTTGTGCAGAGTTAGGAGGAGAGGTGGAAGGGTGTTTTACTCAACAGGCTGTGTATTTTCTTCACTGTCTTAAAGTGCTGCTTAATGTTACTCTCTGAATTGGTTTGTGTTTCACGAGGTAAAAGTTATTCTGTGTCGGTTTTAATCTTACAGATGCAATCAACAATTCAAACAAAAGGGAAAAACTTTCTTATATTGCACTTTTATATATGATGTCCCATGGTGATCTGGTGCCCATCTGAGCTTGATTGAGAATTGGTCCTACAGACCTCCAGGATAACTTGTGTTTGAGGTCTGTGGAGAGCAAACTTAGATAGCAACACTGACAGATGGTTAGATAAAACCCAAATGTCCTGACTGATTTTATGAGTTAAAAGTATTTATACTGCAGGTACTGTTGGAGACTTATTTCTGGCCTTTTTTGTATATTGGGTTTATCCCAAGCTTACTCCAAAATGTGTTTATTTCTTTAAGCCATGTTTTGATTCAAATGTTAGTGTTTAATTGGTGTGTGGATTGGCCTTGCCCAAATTGCACCTCCTCTGATGTTGAAAACAATACTACACTATTTCAGAAGTTCATCAAATGAAGCTGTTAAGATTTTTTTTCTTCCTTGCTGTTCACACAAATTTGGTGAATTGTAGATCAATGGTTTCTTTAAAAATATTTGTGTTGGTGTTGTTGCTCCATCTGTAAAATCTTTCCTAAGCTTTCCTAAAAAGTAGGATTGTAAGAACTAAGCAGTATATTGTTATGTAAGAATTGGTGAAAATTTTTGCAAAGACCACTTTCAGGCAAGCCAAGAAACAAAGGCAATAGCTCTGATGTTTCCAAGAACATCTCTGCTGAGCCATGCATATGGTCCTGAAGTTACACCTCCAAATTTAGATTTGTGAGAAAAATAGAACAATACAAATGTATAGCCTGAATTGTAATTTTTTACTTGTGTAAAGGTTGCTAATACCACAGTCCTATTGCCTGTTCTAGAGCATCTCATCCTCACGAAGTAGAAGCTCATCTCTGCTGCCACCTGGGACAGTTAATTCTGCATCTCCAAGTGGCCAGAAATACACGAATCAGAGTGGGCCAACTGTTGTAACCATCACACATCACAAATCACCTGCAGCCGCTCGGAGAGCGAAGAGCCAGCGATCTGGTCAGCTCCACGAAGTCAGAGAGGTAAGAGAGCTGCTGTTTTGCTGTAACTTGGAAGTTATTTTGCTTCAGAAATAGCACTGTTGAGTCTTTTGAGTCTGACAAGTGAATGTTTTCTCTTTGTTTCCAACTGTACAACTGCTTTGTTTTGATCCCCTTGCTGAGCAGGAGGTGGGCTTTAGGTCTGGTTCAGCATCAGGTCAGGTGTTTACAGATTTTTTTTATGCTGATGTTAAAATTGGTGTGTGCACATGCTTAAAAGTGAAGTAGATTGCCAGCAACTCCCAGACTCTGCAGTGATGTTGCAGTACTGGAGGAAAATCTCTTTGAAGCTGTGTGCAGCAATACCTTTCAGATTGGGAAGTGGGCCCTGAAGCATTTATATATAGCTGGAAAAAAACCTACTTGAATAAGTCTGATGAATGTGTGAATGAAGGTGTAGCTCCCCACACTCAGCAGTTTGTTGCTATACTGCTGTAGTTTTAACTTTGTGTCAAGTTTATATTCCTGTCCTTGCAAAGGAAAAATGGTTTGTCTGTATCAAGTGAGTGAAAACCAGAGAAGAAAGCTTGTTTCTTTTAAAGCCTGTCTGTACCAGTGTTTAAGAAATTTAATTCATGCTGATTTAAGTCTATCTTCCAGACAACAAAAATAGTACAGAATTTTAAGCTTAAGTAGTATGGCAGATTTTCACAGAACACACTTTCATCTTTCATCCCTTACTATTTTTTGGTTTGTCTTTCATGTTAAGAATTTGAATAAATATTTTGGGACGTGCTCTCCATGAAGGCTTAAATTGATATCCTGAGGAGGAATGCTTGTTTTTCTTCTAGTTAACATGAGAAATAAAGAACTCACTGTCTGAATGTCACCCACATTTTCTTTACATTATAGAAAACACACCTCTGTTTATTTTTTATAAAAATTTCTTGTCTTTGTGTATCAATCATCTCCCTCAGGTTGTTTCTAGTGTACTAAATGTATTTGCTTTCATAGGTTGAATTCAGAGTGCACCTTAAACCTATTAATAAAATAAACAGTGGGAGCTGTTGCAATTTTGTCAAATGAAGCCGAGTAAGGCTGAAAGCAATTTAAAAGAGAGTGTTAGTGTATGTGCTGATCATAATAAGTTGGGAAGGGAAAAAGCCATCAGTTGTAAAGAACTACATCTGGAAGAAATAAATACTAACCTATAGTAAAACAATGAGAAAGAGGTCAGGTATCATCCCTGCAGAAAAGGCCAGTGAATTGCTGACTCGCTTGCGGTGTATTGCAGTGTGATATCATTCAAAAAAGGTATCTATTGCAGGACTTCAATCTGTAATGATGAAAGGTAATTATTTTGTTCTGTTTGATGTGAACAGTACCTAAGCTGCAGCACTAACTCCTTTTAGAGGGCCACAAAAAATAACAAAAAAAACCCCTCAGTCATTGAAGATATGGTAATGGCTGAAAGAAATGAGTGCTTTTCAGGGAGAGAAAATGGTACTAAGATGAATGATGCATAAGCAAATTTCATAAGAGGATGTGTGAAGTTTACCTTTTTATGTGTTGGATATTTTGTGTGTGTGTGTGTGCAGCTTCCTAAAGAAGAGCATGTGGAGAAATCTGACCTTCTGCCCTCTTTCCCAGTCTTGTGTAAAAAGTGGCTGCTTAACTGATGTTGTTCCCATCTTGTGAAAGTTGGGGACAAGTTGTGTCTGTTTTTTCCACATTAAGGAAGCAAATTTTATTTCAACATCATGCTGTCTGCACTGTCTTCTGTCCCTTTTTCCAGAGTGAATGCAATAGACTTGGGTATATGATACCTGTGTTTTCAGGGAATATCTTTGCTCCTTATATGAGTCAATCAGTGACTGTTAGATCCCTCCCTGGTTAAATTTAGCAATAAAGGAGTATGTCCAGAGCCCTCACTAAAGAGTGCTTAAATCTGTTCTAGTCCTGGATTTTTTAATCTGAAAAAATGAAAAATAGGCGCTGAAAGTACAGTTTCCTCAATGCCCAAATCTTTGCTTTTTATTTGAAATGTATTTGGTATGATCTGGATGAAGGGAAGAGACTGCAAAACAATTATAGATCAATGTCAGATTGAGTGATGCCACTGAAGCTCTGACTTGCAAATAAGTTTTTTTAATTTGTTCTATAAGTAGGACTGCATTAGTTAATTTTGCACCTTAAAAATACAGTTGTTGAGTCAATGGAAAAGTTGATCTGCTTCTGGAGAATGAGAGGAAGCATGCATGTGTTTTAAATTTCACAACAGTGTTATGATAGGGTAATGCTACCGTGTTATATATGAGATCTTTCATAAATAATAATGCTGCAGAAGAAGGCATCCTTCATTTGGCACATGTGGTGTTTTGTAGCTTGGACAATGTTCCTGAGAAAGTTGTATTTGAAATTGCTGCTCAATTCTGAACTTTTTTGATCTGGCTGTATTATTCAGAAAAAAGTGAGGTGTCTCTCCATGTTGCAAATAGGGCAGAATATACTCCTATATTTTATATAATGCAAGATGTTTGGTAATACTTGATTGATCTCTTCCCCTTCTTTTTACTTCATAATAAGAATAAACAACACAGAATAAATGATATTTCCTTCTGTAGTTTGTTCTGGTTAATTCAGTTTTATTTTTAACAGGGTAGAGAATTTTAGCATGAAATTAATTGTAGCAACGAGGTCTATTGAGCACCAAACTGACATGCAAAATCATATAATTGTAGTAAATATAACTTTCTAGGTCTGCAAAATGACACATGTAATAAGTGTTTCTGTTGTTAAATTGGGATTTCACCTTTTTTCTGAATTTTGATGAGTTAAAATTGAGCATAAGTATGGAGCTTTTGACTGCTATAAAGAATTTATGTTTTAATACTTGACCTACTTTTTTATAGTGTTGGAATTGAAAAGGTGCTCAGGAGCATTACTTTTCATCATAATGTAATTATTTATGGTGCTTAATATTGTTTTCTTAAATCAGATTTTTGCTTATATTAACTTGGTGTTAATAGTACAGTCCACACTGATTTATGGAATGTTACATTGAAACTAAAATTAACCATACATTAACTTGCGAGAAATGATCTACATCGTGTTGCACTTTATGCAGAATAATTAGAGATACTACCTCTTTATTTGAACCATAACTTAGTGTTAAAGTGGTACTTTGAGCTAATTTTTTTAGTAAGTGATTTTTTGGTAACCTGAGTCTCTGTGGTCTTGACATTTAATTCTGTTTTTAAAACTGTGCATTTTATTATCCTGTTAGAAATTTATGATAAGAGTTATGCTTTCTGATTTCTTTACTATAGGTGGTTAAAATCAACTGGAAGGTTAAGCCAAGTGGCCACATCACACTTCATATTAAATTTTAGCTGTCATTGAAATAAATGACAGAATGATCAGAATAGTGTTTATTTTGGCTGAGAGTGTCTGACTCTTGTACAACCTCTGCCAATGTTATTACCATTGTTGTTAAAGATCCAAGAAAGAGCCAGGTGTGTTCAGATTTTGTAGTAATTTATATTAATTATTTACAGATATTTAGAGAATTAAAACTAAAAGAAGTCCAGAGAAGTATTTCTTCCCACTCCTTAAAAAATCCAATGAAGGGTTTTCGGATAATTTTGAAATGTTACAACTTTTGATACCCTGACTGGTCATCAGCATGAGTTTCTGAATATTTGGTACAGGGAAATCCAGATTTCACAGGGCCTCTACCAGTGTAACATCTCTATTATGTGCCAGTGGGCAGTTCTAGAATTTGGAAAGGACTGCTTTTTGGTAAGATGAGTCCTACTGCTTCTTGCATGTCCTCTTCCATATTTAAACAGTTATTATTTTTTCCCTCCAAGAATTATGCAACTAAGTGCATCCTTCCTTATCATATGGGGAAATCTAGGACTTGGACCTAGGGCTTCATGGACTGAGGTTTAACAGCAATTTTGGGGGGCTACAGTTGTCCAATTTTATGTGGTTACTGGGAGAAAGAGGTGATTCTAAAACATTTCTGAGGATTTTTCAAGTGAGAAGTGAATGTCTTCAGGTTACTGTAATATTTGGATAACAAAGTCAGGAGCTGTGACTTGCTGCTGTTAGCAAAAAAGGATGCTGTTGTCTATAGACAAGTGTTTGTTGGGTCACAGAATTATAGCACTGCACAGGCAGCATTGTAGGTGACAAAGGACATGCAGTGCTTAAACCACTTGGGGAGACATTCAGACTTGAAGGACTTTCACGTGTTGATGTAAAACTTTGTAGTAAATGTTTAAGCTGATAGTGGGGGAAATCTAGATGTTTTTTGATCTATGCCAGATTTTACTTTGCAGCTTTGAAAAAATCAGGTTTTGCTTTTTATTTCAATTTTTGTTGTCCTTTTATTTCTCTGAAAGTATGTATGTGGAAAGGTCGATGGATAAGGCTAATGTGAGTCCTAGCAAAAAGAATGCTGTAGCCCTAGATGTTTGGCATAGTATTGAAGTTCTGTGGGGTTGTGCAATAAGAGTGCATAAGAAAATGGATTAAACTCCTTTAACAGGACATCATGCTTAGACTGTGAAGTATGCACAAAGAACATTATAAAATCCTGTTAACAATTTAAGTGGTTTTGGAAGTATGTGTCTAATTTTGTGGTAAATTACTTTGTGTAAGTGGGGAGAAATGCTTTATATTAGATCATTGCTTTCACTGACTGTTCTCACCTTGATTTGGAGTGCAGGAAGATGAGAGCTGCTTTGTTACAAAGATGACCTTTAGGAGTGCATGAGTAATGAATCAAATATTTGCTTTTAGGAGATGAAAATGATCTCACATTCACCTAAAGTATGGAGGTAGGATGGGCTTCTGAACTGTGCTAACTTCAGTCTTTCTGGCCTAGTAATGTGGGTGCTTTTATTTGGGGAGAGCTGATAACCATGATAACCATGGACTACAGCTACAGTAGCATTGCTCAAGTCTGTGTTGCTGTGCCTTTGCTAGTCAGGTATATAACTAGTTACCTAAAATCATGTCCATTTTTCTTTCTAGATATGTTTTAGTATAAGAAGTTACTTTGTGATGTTTTCTTTGTGGCAGTTTGTGGTTGATTCTTTGGATCTTCCTGCATTTCAAAACTAGTATAGTAAATACACTCTAGACAGATTTCTCAGTTGGACTGGCCAAGGCATTTCTTCTCTCATGGATACTGCAGAAAGTATTATACTGTTTCAGTTTTGAAATCCAAGTGGTCCTGTATTATATTCATTTGAGGAAATAATACAGTGGTGGCAATTTTGGAAAAGGAAGGGAGAGAATACAGGGGAGTAGCCTTTGCTAGTTACAGCTCTACAGTTTTTCCTGGACTTGTGTTTAAAATAACTTCCTCCAGTCCTCCACTGTACATAAGAAATTAGTGAAGGTTCATCCTATTGATCATCTTTTATTAAGTATATCATCATATATATAAGATAAGTAGTCTTTAACTATGGGTGGATGCTAATCACAAAATGAGATGTTACTGAAGAGGTTTCATCCTCATAACACTGCAACTATACTTTATATGGATTGTATGTATTGCACTTCCATTTGTCTGCAAACTCACTGTCAGAAAATTTTCACTTTAATTATCTGGGTGTGGAAAAGGAAATAATGTGTCCACTCTAAATCAGGTAATGTAAAAGTGCTTGGAAAAAACTTAAACTAAAACCAGTTTTTTCTCAGAAAGCAGTGGATACTTCTTGGCTTGAAGAACAGTGAAGCAGAAGAGACAGAAAACTCTTTGTGTCAGTTTTGTGTCCGTTGAAGTCAATACAACATGAACGAGGCCTTAAGCCTCAGTAGTTGCTATTTATTTGGCACAGAACATAATAGTGTAAGTTATACTGCAGCTACTGCTATTTAACTGTGCTTAGACACACTCTTCGACTTCAGAAGTGTTGGTGATACACGTTTGTGTAACAGGTGCATTTAACAGCCTCATTTGCAGCTGAGCTGGTTGATACCAAAAGGGTTGCTCCCAGCTGGGTTTGACCATGAGCCATTATGACTTGTTTAGAGACATTAAATGTGTAGCAGTATAAACCAGTTTCAAACCTAGCATGAGGTCTAAAAGGGGCAGCTGCACTTTCTTCTGAATTGGTGTTAACCTCTATTCTAGAAACCTGTGATTCTTGAACTCTACGAAAATACTGGTGTGAGCACACAGAGCTATTCTTCTGGCTGTACAGCAATGTTTGTGTGATTGCCTGCTCTTCATCTCCTTAGAGAGAAAAACAGAATTGTGAGCATGTAGAACACATGCAGTTATTTGTTGCCTTTTGTGGCAGTTTCTTTGGAAGGTGTTTGTCTTGTCTACAGTTGTCTCTTCTCCTGTATCTGATTATTCTATCTCAAGTTAGTCCTGCTAAGATCAGTAGAAATGTGTCTCCTAGGGAGGTAAATGGGATGCTTAAATCTCTGACACTCTTAGTCTAGTACATCCCAGAGTAGTGAATGTACATGTGCTTATAAAAATTATTCAGTAAGTAGTATTAACTGTCTCACTTTGTGGATGAGGAGATGGAAATTATTCTAATACCATAAACCCATTGTTATCATTACATAATGTGAGCTGAATACTTCTCTGATCTCTGAACCTTTACCTTGTGTTTGCAATACGTTTGAGGTCACTTAAGAGTGCATGTAAGTAGCATCTTCCTAAACTACCTTTTGTCCTGTGCATTTGATTTTGTATTCATGTAAAGGTTGACTCATCCTGGGTTCCAGATACCCAGGCAGGGAGAATTAAGGTTGCTATGGGAATCATAGAGCAAATGTTCTACTGAAATTACGCTGTTGGTCCATACGGGTTATGTCAAGAATGAACCTGGCTCATTATTTCTGATATTTCCTTTTACCAGCCCCCCTTCCAACCTGAAAAATATGGCTTATACAAACATGATCTTTTCAGCCTGTACTTCAGCATTGGTTGGGCATGTGCAAAGATGATAATTTTCCATCATTTAATAAATGGTAATTTATAAATTAGGGATAATACAGTATGTATGACAACTACATTCAGAAATTGCTGCAGCCTTCATTTTCTTAAGCAACTGCAGAGAAGCCAAGATTATTCTTTACAGTTATTAAAACATTTAATTGCATTTCAAGTAAATGGTAGGTTCCCAAGGGATCCTGAGAGAAGTTACATTTGAAGGGAATTCAGCCTCCAGTTTCTGTGTACCTTCAAAACATCCACTTAATTCTGCTTTATCTACAAAATTCAACTGTTTTGTTTTATGTGCATGTATAAAACAGCATAGCTTATCATATACATACTTGCATTTTTTGAAAAATACAGGGTTGTTTTCTTTCACAATTAGAGCACAAATACTGTAGATATTTAAAATCAGAGTTCTCAGTTTGAAAATTAAGCTTTAAGGAAAACATACTTCAGTAAATCTTTTCTTGGATGAGGGTGTCACATCTCATGGTCTTGTTCTCAGTGCAGGTTTCTGGGTGGCTGGCTGGTGTAGCAGTGGTTTTCACAGCAAACCCTGAACAAGGGTGGCAAGGGGCACCTTCTGCAACTCTCTAATGCAAATTACTGCTTCCAAGATACATGGGCCATTTTGTTAACCCACACTTACATGCATTTTTTTATTCAATTAAGTAGAAGGTATTTTTGAATGTTCCCAGTGGTAATATATGACAGTGTATTGTTAGGTGGCTGCCCAATTTCAAATACTAAATACAGAAAGTACTTCTGTAAATGCCTTCTAGAAGAAAGTCACCATAGAAATGGCTCATGTATTTTAAGCATAGCATTAAGTTTACATTATTATACACTTTCAGTGAGGGCTTACTATAATCTTCAACTCCTTGTGCAACACCTAAGGTACTGAATGCTACTCTAAGAAATACAGGAAACATTGTGAATTTGGAACAAATGTGAACAGTAAGCACTGTAGCTCTTAGTTATTTAACAACAGCCTGACAGCTTTTGCTACATGTTCTTACTGTAATGCTTGTCTTGCAGGTGTTGAATGCTTTGGAAATTTTGCTACATAGGTGCTTTTCAGCAGCTGCTTACCTGCTTCTTGGTTTAAATTCTGATTTTTGGCAGTATGCTTTTAAAAAATGGCTAATAAGATGATGGCTTGCAACATCTCATCCAACAATCAAACCTGAACTGCATCTGCCCAAATCTGATATATGCTTTAAATTAGCATTTTATTATAGGTACTAGATGCATATCTATCACTGATGAATTATTTTTAATTTTTATTATGGTTCATGTGTTTTTCTCTTCCCTGAGCCACTTTCTAGGCAGCATAGTCATACATTCTTACACATACCTAGCATATTTTTCTGGTGGTATCTCCTATGTTTTGGGATTACTGCTTACATTTGTTCTCCAAGAACCCCAGTTGTCTAATTGCAGTTTTATTGATGGGTCTAGACTGACAGAAACAAAGCAGATGGATGGAAAAGTTGCTGTATAAAGGTGGTTCAGCCATATTCCAGTGTGTCACAAAACGGCTACTGAAAATTATGGTGGTGTGTGTTGAGTCACTCAGGAATGATAAGATTAGATAGCCTTGATACTGACAGCTCACTGACCTCTTAGAAAATGTGAGGTGAATTGACTGAAAGATAGGAAAATAGTATCTGAACGTGAGTTTTTCTAAATGACAGGAACAAAATTCAGTTTTATGCTTGGACGCTGTAAGTTAAGTGGCTAATTGAGGGGTGGTGGTGAAAGGATCTATAAGCAGTCTTGGGAAAGGGAAGAAGCACTGGGACTTTGCATCAGAAATTTGCATATTGTATGGGATATTGGACATCTCTGAGTGGCAGTATGTATGTTTGCATATTCCCAGGTGGAATGGAATAATAATAATAATAATTTTGCATGATTCAGAGTCACTTTTTCCAGCACCAGATGTTGTGACAGAAACCTCTGCATCCTTGAAAATACTCATGTTGAAATGTGTAATTTATGTTCAACATGGCCTGTTCTCTTCTGAAGACTGATTTCACTCAAAGTCCATACCCTATCTTTTATCATTTGTGTCCTATGCTGCAGTAAACTGATAGAATTTTCCTGTGATTGCTGATGTTGACCTGATGGCTAGTAGTAACATTTTAGGAGCTCTTTGGAATGTTTGAAATTAACAAATGAGCCTAAATTCCTGATAATCAAAATATGCTTTCCAGATTAGGGCTATAGCTGTTAACTTCAACAAAATGATCCTTCTGAAGAAAAACTGCTACTCAGAAGAGCCTACAGAATAACATCTGCTTATGAGTAACATTTAATGACTTAAAATAATGACTTTGTGAGGTAATTTTTATAGTAAAATTACATAAGAATGATTTCCCACAAAGTTCTTTTTATAAACGGCTCTCAGTGCTGTATTTTGTGGTTTAAAATAGAACAGTGTGCTTCCTGCTTGGCTAGATGGCAGCCAGCATCCAAGATTTACTTGAATTTGTACATTGCTTCCTTTGCTTCCCTAATTTTATGGGTTATGGGTTGCTGGAAACAACTTGAGGTGGGGGAAAAAACCTTAGTAGCTGCTTTTTCTCTTCCCTGTGATTTTTTCCTTGCAATCCCAACTCTCTGTTCCCATTGAGTTGTGCTTGACAGTAAATGCAAAGTCTCAATAGATGGCTATTAATAGGATATGGTTAATAGAAAATACTCAAGAAAAGGGGTCACGGCAAGGGAACCCACTACTTACTAGTTCTTTTTGTACAAAATGTCATGTGTTACCCAGATACATGGAGTATTCACAAGGAGCTCTGACATAACAGGCAAAAGAGGAAAACTGTCATGTTTCCTACAACATGGGTTCACTTGGGTATTTCTAATGGCAACCAGCTCTTTTTAGAAAGATTTCACTTTTCACCTTGTGACTTGTGGAAGTGTCTCCACAAAATATTCCTGATGCTATCAGAGGAATTTTATTTTTCTCCAGTGTTTTAATACTTTGGCTTGTTTGTAAATCATCCACAGGGAAACAACATGAAGTTGATGTTGTTTTCTGAGGAAGAAGTGTTCTCCTTAGAATTTAGGCAGACAGGAGGTATTGTCAGAATAATTAAAAGATTTTGAGAGAAAGACAGGAAAAGCTTCCCTCCCCTCCCATTTTTTCCCTCTCCTGTATAATACGAAGCCACTCACAGAAAGTTGAATATATATCAGAGTATTGATTAAGACTAAAAACATTCTTTAGTTTAGAAAATCCAAGATTGTCTGTCTACTTAAATATTAGCTGGCAAAATCTGAATTTTTTTTTTGTCCTAGTCTATCTGCATGGATGTAAGGTTTTTTTCTCACCCTGGCCCCCTGTTGCTTTTCTATCATTCAGTAGCTCATTATACAGAAAGGATGCATTTAACCTTATGTCTGGGGTTGTCATGTGTGGTAAGGAGGTAGCAAAGGGAAACATTTGATTTGTTTTGGCTTGACATAGGTGGACTGTTTTGCTGAGATTTCTGAAGGCATTCTCAAGGATCCTGTCAGAACTGTTTCCATCCTCTTTACTCACCCTTTGTGTTGTTTACTGACCCTTTGTGTTCTATCTGGTGTCTCTGCTTAGCAGATATAAGAAGTGTACTTCTTTTGAAACTCAGACTGCTGAGATTGTCCTTGGGAGTGTTTTGCATGCAAGTAAAGTGTCTTCATGAAGTCCCAGAGAGCACTGACAATTACAGATATCATATACTTTTTGGTGTTTGGAGATAATTCTGTTAAATGTATCCTGTCTTTCATTCCTTTGAACTGAATGATGCTTCTGTAAAACAGGTAGTTAAGTTTGGTCAACTCCCTTTCTTGCTGAGCTTCTGCCTGTTTTAAAGGGAGGAAGGGAGCAACTTACTTTCATATACCTGAGCTGCAACCAACTGAGAATTTCTTGGAAGGGTAGATTAATTTTTCCTCCTCTGCCACTGCATGGAATGTTTAAGGCTTCCAAACCATTCAGCAAAAAAGACCTGTGTCTCCCTTTTCCCCTCTCCCCCACATCTGGTAATGTCATGGACTAAAGCAATAGTATTCAGACCTACCAAATAGGAAGTTTTACTATTGTAGTTGTGCAGCTAATAACAAGGGAGCTTGCAGGTGTGATTAACAAGCTACTGGCTAGTAGCAATGAGAAGATGTCTGTAGTTCATCAAATGATTAATGAATATTGTCTGTGCAAAAAAGAACTATATGATATTGTAAGGGTATGCAGTAGGTGTCCAAGTTGCAGAATTTGAAGATACAAAATAGGAATCAAATGTGTAAAAAAAAGAGGCACAGTTTCATGTTTAGTATATGAAAAAATTAACTAGCCAATTCAAAATTTTCATGATAGAGGTAAATAAGAGCTGCTCTGTGGAGAGTAAACCCTGTGCTGAGGTCTGTGAAGAGCTTGTAGCCCCAGGAGGTGCTGATGGCAACCAGTGGGACAGCAGCAGATTGGTAAGAGCTGAGAACAGGAAACAATTGAGTCAGCCTGCCACCTCCGCTCCCTGGTTTTCTGGTTGTCTTAGACCTGGCTTTTAGACTCAGTCCTGATGACATTTGAATTTTGCTCTGTAAGGTTTTCCTCACAAGGATCCACCCTGTGGAGCGTGTGGTGAGAGGGCTGAGCACAAAAAGCCAAAACAAAACCCTAAAGGAAATAATGTTTTGTTGGCTGAGACAATGAAGTTATGTAGCAACTGACTTTTCAGTTTTTCCTGTAACAAAGATTATGTGTTCCTGATTAGGGAAAAGACAACAAAATAGCAGATGGGGGTGGAGAGTGCTTGTTTTCATTCTCCTTTGAGGGAAAAAATTGAATTGTGGAAGCAGAGGCAAGGACTGAAGAGAAGAAATGTGCCCTAGTGATTAGCTTCCATCCTGATTGTCAGAGGTACAGTTCAGTTTGTTCCGACGCTTTTTGTGTCTCTGTCTGCAAATTACATGCCAAATGAAAATTAACTTGCTTCTTTGAAGCTTTGTTGATGGGATGTGTGTGTCTGAGCCTTAATAACCATTATATAACAAGTCATTCCAATTTTAATGTTCATTGTTTGCTTCGTTAAAATAATTGAGGTCAAGCTGGTTGCTACCCTGAGGTGATGATAATGGAGAATTTCCTGCTTGTTCCTGGTAATGGGAGGGAAGCAGTAATCAGGAAGGGACAGCTGATACAGGTGTCATTATCTGCTTCCATCTTTCCAAGACTCTTTCAGAGTCTCTCACTTGATGTTCTAGGATCCTTCCTTAAAACATTATCATTAGCATAATAATGTTCATAGGGGCTGCTCTGGGTCTTACTCCAGATTGAAGCTTGGTGGGTAGAATTCTTTCCTGTTTACAGTTTGAGGTTCTTTTTTGATCTGAAGGTCAGGTTTTATTGCAGGCAAAGTGTACAGATATGTTACTGGTGGTCATCTGATCTTTTAAGTGTTTCTACATGTGATGTTTTAAAAGTGCAAAATCATCTTGATAAGAGATTTCTGTTAGCTGTTGGAGTACTTCCAGCAGCAACCTCTGTTTTTAGTTATTTCACCTTAGTTATATATTAAGCTATAATTTTGGCTTCCGGGCTTGCATGCTATAAATGGAATCCCTTTGAAAGATTTGTTATGTGATTTTACTGAAGAAAATAATCAAGTCTGTAAATCCTCATCAGAAAATTTATTTTGTCAAGTGGTAAAGTGAATATAGCAAGTAATCTTGAGCAGTCTGGGAATGCTTTTCAGTAGTTCAGGCAGAAGTTCAGTTGCTCTGCAGTGGTTATACTTAATTCAAAACAACAGTGCATTAAAAAAACCCCAAAAAACATTCACTTTTACTGCATTTATACAAATTACCTTCATTTGCCAGACATCTCAATTGGTGAGCTGATGATTAACAGTAGTCTTGCATGTGTGTTGATTCTCTTTTCTTTTTCAGAATAAATAGTGGAAAGTGGTCCAGTTTAATGGAAAAAATGTTGGATTTGTGAATATGAGCTGAATTGGTAGGTAGTGTGTCCAATTAGTGACTGTGTGATTGCTTTAGTGACACTGGAGTTCCAGGTATCTTACATTTTGATATATATTCTTGATAGATGTCTGTGTGTATATATACACATATATTCTACTTACACTAGCTGTTTTAACTTTTGATTTTTACAATATGACAATTAGTGGTGTTGATGAAATATAGGTCAAGATTACAAGAGGAGTCCTTGCTCAAGGTCACAATTGATGACTGTATTAGGTTCATGTGGCAGCACAATATATCACATTTACAGTGACTTAGAAGGTTTTTATTTCTTGTGTGTAGACTCTTCTGTTCTTCATTTGCTTTTAGGAAAAAAGGTGTTTTCTATGAAATAGAAGAAAAAAATCCAAATCCCTGTGATATATGCATGTTTAACAATGGTTAAATGTCCTAACACACATATGACTTGTGACTTATTCTAGAATAGTTTGAAAAGCTGGTCTCACATCCTGTCGTTTCCCAGTGTTTTCTGAAAAGTTATTTTTTCTGGTACTATTTTCTAAAAAGCAAAAAACTAGTATTTCCAGAAAGTGTGTGTTTGTGTGTGTGTGTGCATGTGTCAGAGAGAGAGACTGTGTTTTTATATTAGAAAAACCCACCCCAAATAAAATGCCAACCAATTGAATCCTGCCAAAAAAGAGTGCAGTAGCAAACTGGCTATTCCTTGTTTTAAAAGGTAAACTTCTCTCAAGGACATCTTGACTTAGAGTTTTAAGGAAGTGATGCATGATGCATTTCTTTTACTATTTAAGTGTCTAAAGATTTTTCCACACAACTGTTTATTTTTGTAGATGCTCTTTTATTTTTTTTGTATAAGCACTTTTTTATTGTGTTGTTTGTTTTCCCATGTTTTTAATAACTGCTTTCAACTTGCATGCAGTCAATAATGGAAAGGATTTAAAAATAAAAATCACTGCATTAAATCTTTTGGAGGGATTGCCTACAGATAAGTCGTCAGACCACGTGCTGCTGGTGATGGTGCGCAGAGATTACTGCAGTGGAGAAAAAGAGTTATTAACTGATGGAGCAGAATGTCTCATGAATGATTTCTAGCATGTCACAGAGGAGCTTGATGATGCAGAATTTCTGTGGTTTTTCAGTGCTAAAAGAACATTTTCTTTTTTCTCTGGAGTGTTTTGGATTTTTGCTCATGCATGGGTAGGCATATCTTAATACTGACTGTAAAAGGATTCAATTATGCTATCAACACTATTTAAACTACATTTAAACAACATTTTAAAAACATTTAAAATAAATATAAACTAAAATTGAAGTTGCTCATATGGTTGGATTGTGGCTGGCACAGTCTGAAGAATCTCTCTCATGTTTTATAGTCTGGAAGGAGAGTAGGATGATCTGAAGTATTTAAATCATTATGTAGAAAGACAAGATTGGTGATGCTACTTGTTTTCTTGGCCAGCTCCATGTGGCCCCTGTGACAAGGGAGAGTGTCTGCTTGCCCTCTGAGGTAATATGGCTGATGTCATTCTTCCTTTGCTTTGAGAAATCTGAAATCACTGTCCTGGGAGGTGCCCTTGTGGCAGCTGTGGATTGAGAAGTTTTACAGATGGCAGTAAAGCTGGTGTTTGCTTTAGGTTGTTGTGATGCACTGTGTTAATTGGGCAAAATCCTGTAATAATTCTAGAAAGAAAGATGTTCTGATGATACACATTTGTCCATTGTCCATAAGACAGACTTATGCCTTAATGTTAGTCTTGGAGTCTGGATAGCAAAAGCATTTAAAATAAAATGATGTCAAAAGCAATCATGCTGAATGCTCTTGCATTCAGGTGTGGCTGTTCAGTTTTCTTCCTTTGAAGTTTCCATTTATTTTTGTTGTTGGATAGGAGAAAAAATCTTGAATAGAGATTATTTATTATTATACTTAATAATTTGGAATCTCTCCCTTTCTCTTTCTAGTTTCAGAAACAAATCGAAGCCTTAAATCAAAAATGGTATTCAGATTTTGTATGATGATTTCTCTGCATGGTAAAGATTCATGTATCATTTGCATTTTAACAAAATGTTGAATTCCTGTATTTTTTTCTTTTTGCAGGAAAAATAGCACTTCAGTTTTTCATTTTTACTTTCTAAATTAAATTTTAATAACTAATTTTGGCTTATTTACCGCATGAAAGAATGTTCTTTCATCTTATTACATCTGAAATAAATTTCTTTGCAAACCTAGGGTATCTCATGGCTTTTTCTGCTTATCTTCCACATACTGTAGAAATAACCCTGAAAAATAGTAATTTCTACTTACCATTTGTTTGGTAAGTGTTTGCATAAGTTTTTCATCTCCCATATTGTGGTTGGCTATGTGCTCACAGCAGGAGGTGGTGCAGTTCCAGCTGTGAAGGAGTAGGTAGCAGTTGCTGTGGCTGGGGTAAATAGGGGAAGATGTTGAATCAGCCCTGAGGAGGAAGAAGCAGGCAGCAACAAAAGCTGTGGATTGTCTGTTTTGGAGCAAGTGGTAGGGAGGGGATGACCTAGAGAGGAAAACATCACAGATGTTTCCTGTTGCATTCTGATATTCATGAGAGGGATGTTGGGTGGCATGTTTCTTTGAGTGTAGTGTTGTTCAGGAGAGTTGTGTGGCTTTGTATGGCAGGGCTTGGGCATGAGAGGAACCACAGACATGACTTCTTTGAGAAGCTGTCAGAAGCTGTCCTGTGTCAGAGGCAAGGCCAGCTGGCTCCAGGATGGACCCCCAGTTGGCCAAGCCCGTCAGCCTTAGTGGTAGACAGATTTAAGAAGGGGGAAGGAACTGCTGCTCAACAGCAGCCAGAGAAGAGAGCAGTGAGAATATGAGAGAAGCGACTGCAGACACCAAGGCTGGTGGTGAAGGAGGGGAAGGTGGTGCTCTCGTGCTGGGGTTGTGCCCATGCTGAAGCAGGATGTCCCTGTGCTGCCCATGGAGGTCCATGGTGAGCAGAGATCCAGCTGCAGCCTGGAGCACCCTGCCAGAGCAGATGCATGCCTGAAGAGCTGACACAGGTGTGCGTACAGGGTCTGTGACCCTGCGAGGGACCTGTGCTGGGGCAGTTCGTGGAGGACTGTTTGCCATGGCAGGGCCCCATCCTGGAGCAGGCAGAGAGCAAGGAGGATGCAGTGGCAGAGACAATGTGTCACAAACAGGATGTAACTCCCTCAACTGCCTCCCTGTACTACTCTGGGAAAGGATTTCGTGAAACTGGGAATGAAGTTGAGCCTGGGAAGAAGGGAGGGGTGGGGGAAAATACTTGGTTTTATTTTCTTGTTAGCTTACTCTGATTGGTACTAGTTACACTGATTTCCCCGAGTCAAGTCTGTTTTACCTGTGATGATAATTGAGTGACCTCTCTGTCCTTATCTCGACCACCCACCCCAAACTGTTTGTTGTTCAGCCAAGGAAGGGCAGTGATGGGCACTGGGTAACCAGCCAAAGTCAATCCACTGTAAGAACACAGGCAACACCTGAGAGTTTGTGACAAGCTAAAAGGTCTGAATCCCCTTCACACTTCAGGAGCAGCTGTTAATAGGGAGCACATGTCATCTGCTTGTTCTCCTGCACCAAGCAGAAGATGGAGAAAGAAGCAGACCATGTGTTTGAGCTGGTGTCTTCCTAGGATGAGGCTTTCTCTTACTGAACATTCTGCAATTAAGTAAATGCAGGCCTAATAATGCAATTTTCACACATGTAATTCCTTTTAATACATGTAGTCCTGATGGTTCTTTCAGTATTTTTATTGTGCATCTATCATAGAATTGTATTTTTGAAGTTTCAGAGCATTTTTGAGAATGTGAAGTTGTTTTGTGATATTATGAGAAGAAAATATGGATGAAGAGGAGGTGTCAAATCCAAAACAAGAGTGGAAAGAGAAATGGGTTAATACTTGGTGAGGAGACATGGGCAAATAGCCTTTGCTGTTGTTACTAGTAGAGAGCTACTACTTTGAGCTGTCTGTATTTGCAAATGGGAAGGATGGAGAATTGTAAGGTGCTAAAATAGCCCCATGTAAGAGCAAAATAATTCAAAATTAGGTTATTTCTCTTTGGAAAAGGAAAATTAAAAACTTGCCTTTCTCAAAAACAAAGTTTCTCATTCTGGTTTTGAAATGAGCTTAGAGTGCTAGTAGGTCAGGCATTTTGCCTCTCCTCTCCTGAGAGAGCAAAAAACAGAGTCACCAGTAAGACAGAAGATGATGCTATAACTGCATGACTTAGTGGCTGTTCTGTTAAGGGTTGATGTGTTCAAAGAGTTTCATCTTGTATGTTTTGGTGTTTCTGTGTTCGCTCCTCCTTGATTTACTCTCTGTAGAGCAACTACACTTCAGCCCTTCTAAAATGTTTTGTCAAGGTCTTTAAAAAAATTGGCAAACATGTAAAAAAATTCAGTTATTTCAATAATATATGTGATTTCCTTGTCTGTTGTGCCATGGAGTTGATCTGTCACTTTAGAATAAGGGAGGTTCTTCATCTTTGTTCTGGGCATTCAGCACTTTGAAGAGTGGTTTTGATCAGTGTTTGAGCAGTAGATGCTTAGCACATTCTAATACTTTGAATTCTACATAGAAGTTGCAGCTCCAGATGTCTTCTGCTGTGTCAGGTCCATAGACCAGCTGCTGGTATCACAACTATAGCATGCAACTAGGGAAAAGATGAATCAAAGGGCTGCTTTAAAACTGTTTTAGGTCAGCTAGAAAACAGTAAGACTTGGTCATTGTTTTGGATAAGGGTAGAAAATAATTGATTTTATTGAAATTGCTCCTAATCTAGGAAGAATACAGCTGACAAAAGCCTGTAAAGTTTTGGGTTGGATGGTAGCTGCAAACATTCAGTTAATTTTCCAAATATTTTTTAAACTCCCTGATCAGTTTATCTTACGCTCCTGTCTTATCTGCAAAAGAATGTAGCCCTGTATTAAGAGGGAGGGGAAAATTGAAATGTTTGAAGTTTTCAAAGTTTTGCTTTTAGTTTTATTTTTGATTTTATTTTTTATGGATGCAGATCTTGAATTTGTAAGCTGTTTCCAACAAAAAAAAAAAAAAAAAAAAAAAAAAAAAAAAAGTAGGAAAACTAGTCACTTGGAAATGAAAATGGAACATTTCTGTCACCATGAAGTATGAGAAAGTCAGGTTTTCAATTTCACACTCTTATGCAGGATGGGAAAAGGAGAGAAGCAGTTTTCCATACAATTATATTGTTTAGTCTTCCAGGGAGATGGTCATATTTTTTCTCCTGGCTATTCCTTCTGTTTGCCTCCTTGTGCTCTTTGCATGAAGGAGGAATACTTGCATAAGTGTGTGTCTGTGGTATTTTTTTGTTGTTTTATCTTTGAAGCAGCCACCTTGTCCATGCTGTGGAGCTCAGGTTCATGCTGTGTGACTTATGAAAGCAGAGCATTGCCTGGGGTTGATTCTGTGGTTCCCTAAAGCTGCATATTGGAAGGGTCTCTGTCACCTTCTGGCAGGTCTTGGTTTCTGCCAAAGGGAATTAAGATTGTCTGTGGCTTTACTGAAGTTTTGGCCTCTGTTTTATATGTTGATTATTAAAATGTCATGTTAACCTTCAGCAAGGCATTTGGCTAAATTTATGAACTGCAACAACAGCTTCTTGTGTAATTCCAGTCTCTTATTTGCAAGAGTGGTTATTTGCATCTCTCAGTTCAGTTTCCTTTCTAGCTTTTCAGTGCACTCAACATATATTTTTTTAATCAGTCAATTTACAGTAGTGCAGGAAGGCTGCAGGAAGCACACAATGCTTAAAAATATAATAATGATAATAAAAAAGTCATTAAGTTTATAATACATTTTTACAGTACAGTAGTGGGGACAAATGGAGCTTGAATCTTTGTTTATTATGATGTCTTCAATATATTTTTCTGAAAGCTTTGGATACCTCAGGTGTTAACCTGTAAGTTTTTGCAGTAAGTTTTTTGCAAGGTAAGTGTAAGAGGCTTGTCACAAGCATATATGATTTCCTACAGGCTGTAAAAATGGAGAAATTTGAACAACTCCTTTTTCTTTTGGCTTTAGGATTTTGAAAGCTTGATATTTTGCTTAAAGTGCAGCCTGCTCAAATACTGTTTTTACCTGCTGTACAAGCACCCCTTTCATCTTCATCTGGATGGTTCAAATCTAGAAAGAGGTTAACTTTCTGCCTGACAGCTGGTATTCATATTGGATATGAAATAAATACTCTTAAGTTGCTTCCTATGCTAATGTCTGTAAAGTTAAAAATTACTGCCTTTTGGAAAAACAGTTGCTTTGTGATGCTTGAGAAATGGGTAATGCCCATTTTTAAACTATGATGAGATAGTTTATGTAGGAAAGGAGGAGGGCCAGTGTAGCTTCCTTGGATGTCTCAGACCACATACAAAGGCAAGAAAATCAAAGCCTAAATTAATAATGGAGAAGGAAGTAGAATTGTCATACTTTTCCTTACAAAGACTTTCAGAAAGTATGAGTCACTATTAAACCTACTGTGAACCTACTATTTTAAGAGACTATTTTCTCTAACATAGTCTTGACATTTTTACAGGCCTTTGGTAGTCTCAAGCCCTTCGTTTTTGTAGGTGAGTATATGGTATGTTTGGATCAGAACATTAACATCCATTCGTGGCAGTTCTTCACATTTAGTCACTATTTCAATCCATAAGAATTTAACAGCTACACAGTGATATTTCCTGTAACAGCAGATGTTTTTTGACCTTTGCAGATCATGAGCCAAGCTGAAGGACAACAGAAGAATCTTGTACAAGCCATTGAAGCTCTCCCAAATTCTGGACCCCTTACTGCCTTGGATCAGGACTTGCTACTTTTAAAAGCTACCTCTGCTGCCACCCTGAGCTGCCTTGGAGAATGCCTGAGTCTACTACAGCAAAGTATTCATCAAGTGGGCCATCAGCATAACAGGACACTGTCATCAGGTGAGCACAGGCTGCCTTGGGTGTTGTTTAATGTGCATTGGGTGTTTTACTATGACATGAAGAAGGCAAAATTAACCATTCTCAGAGAGGCAGGTTGGGATGAGCAACTTGTGAGCTTCTGCAGCCTCAAGCACTGTAATTCTTTGCCTAAAAAAAGGATGCAAAATGTATTGCAGTCAGAAGAGAGGAGGAAAAGAAGTGGTCCTGAGTCTTCTCAGAGAAGTCCAATCCTAAAGAAAGCAACACAAAAAAAACAGGGCATGGAAAGGAGGTATATATAAACCTACATTTTTGATGTTAGTGGCAGTGCAGAACCAGCTTGGTTGTTTTGGTTTGCTCCCCTTGATTTTTCCTTTTTAAATAGATTTCAGTCTCAATACAGATTTATTGATAAAAATAATGCTATGCAGTCCTACAGTGAAAATAATTTTTCTAGTTTTCTGCATGGAAGGATGCTGCTGAGGTGGATTTATTTTGGTCTGTGGTTTTCTTTGAAACTGGAAAGAGTTCTCCATGCTTAACAGAAAACCAGAAACTAAAATTGGTAGCAAGTTTTATGAGCTTAAAATGTCAGTGTGATACTACACTGAGCTCTGCAAGCATGAGCCTTTCAGTCCCCTTGTACCTCAGTTTTTCCAGTTCACCCAGTTCTGGATCTGTCCATAATATTTGAAGTTGGATCTTGAGCTTTGTGGAAGGGTGGTTAGCATCTTCCCATGCATAAACTGCACTGCCAAGTCTTAACAACAAGAGCAAGTGTTGATCTAGGGAGTAGCAGCAGCAGCAGAACTCTGGGTGTGGGGTCCCTTTTTGTATTTTCTTTGGGTGCTTCCACAGCAATCCCCACAGCCTGCCCTTACTTGCAGTAGGTTCAGTACAGGGCAGGATGTGCCCTCAAGGCTGCTGAGATATTGCATGGTGGGACTGCCTCTGAGGCATCCCATTGTGAGAAGAATAGAAATGTGAGGGGTACTTGTGAAGCAGGAAAGTGATATGAAAGTAGTTCTTGGAAAAAACCAGTATTAATCCTTTTGACCCCAGTCCTATGGTATGTACTGATTTTCCCATATCCAGATTCTTATTGATTTCATGAAGGAACGTGATTTTTAAAAATTGCCATTTTCTTGTAGAAAATGCAAACCCTCCCCTTGCACTTAGCTAAGTAGTAATGATAAAGTGCATTGAATTAAACTATTTGCTATAACTTCATTTCAGAAAAGAATGGTTTGAAACAGAGATGAAAAGCATCCTTCGAAGAAAAGTTACTTTCTAGTTTCAAGGTCCCTGAAGGTTGTTTTTCATCTTGATGTGATCTAAGTGAGCTGTCAAGAGATAGATGACTTGAGGTGTACATGTCCTTGAATCTATCCACATAATCTTCTGTTAAATCCATGTCTTTGTTTTGACTTAATAATGCCTTTTGAGGATCTGTGGGAGAGAAGGGAGAAAAGCAAGCAAAACATTAGCAATTGCTAAAGGGAATCCCCACTTTTTTTTATTGAAAGGAATGACTATGAAATACTGATTTATAAAATCTAATAAGTGTTTTTGTTTGTCTTGCATGAGAATTCTTTCAGGAATCAAAATTCTGTAGCACTGGTTCACACCAGCATCTTTGTTGTAACTGTGAGAACTTGAATGCAAGCAGTTAATTCTTCAGTGTCTTCTTTGGTATGGAAGTAAAAAAAACCAACCAAACTAAGGAGGGCACTAAAAGCTGTTGAAATATTTAGTCTCTTCTCCCTGACTGAAATGATTTTTTTTCCCTAGGCCTTATTATGCAACACAGTTGCCTGAAAGAACCTGGCCTACAAGTCTTGATTACTGATTTTCCTACACACTTAATCTTTTCCAGGCATACTTTGATAGACTTAATGTTTCTGCTGAGTTGGTAGAGTTTCAGAGTCATCAAAGCTGCATAAGCTCATACCTATTCAGACTAAAGCCTTTAAGTAATCCCCTAGCAAACTCTAATTCTGAGAGATGATCTAGTTCATTTTGATTGTGTCCTCCAGGTGAATTCTTTTAATTTTATACCCAGCAGGTACAACAGAAGATGACCTTTACTGTCACTGTCAGGTGAAAATGACTCTTGTTAGTTTAAAAACCATGTGCTCCTGTGATAGGAATTCTCAAACCCCTTTCTTGTGAGATGCCATGACCCTGTGCAATCTGTTGCTGAATGCTTCCATCCCAGTGCTGTCTCATTACCTGCTGTGTGGTGTTAAGATTCTAGTGGGCATTGTGGGGCATAGATAAAGACAAGATAGGAATTTGGTAATTTATTTTCTTGCTTCTAGCCTACAGTTCATGAAAGCAATCCAGTCCAGGCAGGCAACAGTGTTCCTTGAGTGGAGTGTGAGAAATACTCAATTGCTTAGCTTGGGTGGCTTGAACTTACCTTTGAGTTTGCTTTCCTTCAACATCCAAAGCTTTCATTATTATGCCATAGAGAGGGAGAACTGCCTTAAAAGTGGATATATATCTACTTAATCTGCTTTCTCTGTACCTTTCCTCATGTCCTTGGGGTCTTTATACCCAATTGTGCAAGTTTTTATGACTTCCCTGGAGACCTTGCAGTCTTACTGCCTGTAAAGGAAATTAAGTGGCTGAGAGTTTCTGACCTAGTACTTAGGGAATGCTCTCATGAAGATTATAATTAGTTACTATTTTTAATAGACTTACTGACATTTATTGTTGTAAACAAGAGAAAAAAGGGTATTTTTTCTTTTGATGTAAATATTTTTGTTGCTTTGTTTTCCACTAATTAGAGTAGAAGGAAATCACCTTGATATTCACTTTAGTGGATTCTTTTTCAGAATCTACAATTATGCAGGTCATGACTTAAAATATTTTTATGGCATCCTTTCTAATGGAATAGTTTAAGGATTGCGTGATTTTTCCATTTCATATTTCTCACGAATTGCCTTAGACCTCAAGCCTACAAGCAGACATGAAGATTAAACTGAAGTCTTCAGTCTTGAAGGCTAGTCAATAAATTTTTTATTTCTCTGAAGCTTCATGGAAAGGTTTTGTTAATTGTCTATTTTGGAAGTTCGTCAACAAGATCAGTCAGTGAAGCAAAATCCTGTGTTTCTACTTGGGAGTTAAAATAATTTCAAAAATAATTTCTAGCTGTAATTATTAAAGATATGTGCATTGATCACTGGCTAAATTTTTTTGTAATTTTTTTCTTTCATTGAAATATCTGCCAGAGAAGGGTATTATTATCTGAAAGTGTTGACTACATATAGTGTGAGTTGAGGAGGAGAGATTGCATCTCTATAAAATGTGGAGAAGAGACTTTTGTCTACATTTCTAACTTTAGAAGTTCTAGTGTTATTTTTTTCAGCTCTGTATACAGCCTTTGGCAGAAGAGTATCTCCAGAGCCTGTTGACTGCAATTGTTAACATTCTTCCCTCCCAGACTGTGAACAGAGCAAACTTGAATGTTTGTTTTAATGTAGCTCTACCAGCGTATGTTGTATTTTAGGTCTGGGGGTTTTTTTTATATTTTATTCTAGGGTTTTGGCAGGCAGAATCCTCTCTTGTAGTAGCAGCCTGTACAGATCAATCCATTCTTTTAGTCTGCATTTCACATTAACCATTTATTCATTTATTCATTTACTGAATAAAGCATCTTTCTAATAGGAATTCTCTCCTATTTTTTTCTATCTCTCCTTTGCCTGCTTTTCCAAACTATAGAATGTTTCATTTTTAAAAGATTTTTTAAAAACAAAAGCCAAACTCATCTAGACAATGGATTTTCTGAAGTTCACTTTAATGTGCAAATGCGGCTGATTTTGGCAGCCATTGAAACAAATGGATTGGAGATAGTTCTGGAGTTGGGTACAGGATATACTTGAGGTTTTTTTTCTCTATTGCCTCCTTTTTGGAGAAAATAAATGGATAGGAAATACAAAATCTAGATATTTCAATCTGACAAATGACAGCTAGGAATTGTCTTGCAGCTGAGATGACAAGAGAGAAAAATGAACAGATAAGTCCTTATTTGTGTTTAAATGCATGTGGGCAGGGAAGAGTGAGGAAAGCAGACAGGGGAGTACATATGTTTTGTTACTAGGTACTTTACTAAAGTTGTCTTGGTCAGTCAGTTCTCCCTTAAATGCACCATCAACAGCCTTTCTTCTGTCAAGACTAACCAAAACAATTTGCTGCTCTATCTAAAGGCTAATACATTATTCCTTATATGTTCTTCTTTCATTGAAAGATAACATTATTTTCTAGTCCCCACACAACATCAGCAAATACAATCTCACATGAAAAGCAGAGATGCAGTTGCCATGTGCTGTTGCTGGTACAGTGTGCTGTAGGGATTCAGCAGAGAGACCAAGCTCACATCCATCCCTGGCAGGGCAAGGAGTCCAGATCTGGTACTGGTTTCTCCTCAAGGCCTACCACTGCACTGTTAGGAGATATTTGTTAGAGTATATTTTAAATATGTCATGAAAGTGTTATCAGTAGATGCTAGTTTATGATTGTGCCAGGGAAAAAAATAGGTTTGGTTGTTTTTTTTTGGGGGGGGTTTTTTTTTTTTGTTTTTTTTTGTTTTTTTTGTTTTTTTGTTTTTCTGTAGTCTCCCAGGCAAGACCAGAGGACTTAAAATTAGAAAGGTTTTTGTCATGGAATTGAGATAGGTGTTAAGCATATTTCATGCATCAGTTATCATGCAGAAGTGGGTTTGAAGATACATCAGGTACCCAGAAAATCAAAACCAATAAAAGGAAATTATCAACATTGCTTAACTGAAAAATCTCCTGTAAACCTTCTTTTTGGAGAGAACTCCCCCCACTCCTGCAGTGTGCATTTGTAGCAGGGATAGATGTTTCTCTTGAGGGCATTTGTGTGGGATACAACCTATTGTGCCCTATAAAATAGATGTTTGTGACCTGTAGTATTGCTTTAGGGAGAGGATAAATAGGTTGTGTCAGGATACTTGTACTTTGCTTAGGTACAGGTGTTCTCCAGTGCCTTAGTGTGCTTGTCTGCTGTGTGTTCATCACACAGTGGAAGCTGGTGTTGAGGAGAAGAGGGAAAGAAGCTATTTTTTTGGCATGTTCTGTAGGAACTCTTGTTTTGTATATACATATGCTCTGAACTTTCAGAGTAATCAGACTTGGGTTTTTACTCCTGGAACTACAGAACCAACACCCTGCAGGTAGAAGAGATCTGGCTGATTTACTAGTTGTGTATCTGGTATGTCTAAATTTTGCATCTTCATTATTGCAGAAACAGATGTTTTGTTTTAATTAGTGTAGTGCTTTGCGTAGTTTTAAAGCAAGTAGTAGTTATATAGCTGTCAATACTTTTATATAATTTGTGACTGTCTTTCTGGAGAATTCCTTTAGAGCTCTGGAATGTATCAAAATAGATTAGAATTTACCTTCTGTCACTGTCTTTGGCTATGACTGAGAACAGGAAAAAAAAAAATCTGGCTTAAAAAATCCAAACCAATGACAGCAGTTTTTTCCTATTCGTATCCAACTCAGAAGATAAACTTCTTCATATTATATTTTTATATATATATATATATTTTTTTTAAAGTCTTTATAAGAACAGGGATTTAACTAGTGATAGAGACTTTTGAGTCCCATGAAGTGGCAAAGATGGCAATGCCATTAGAGTGGATCAAATGATTTACAGATGGCAGCTCAGTCTGTGGGGAGTAAATTCTGGTAAAACAGCTGGATCAGTTGTGCCACAGCTATATCTGTACTATTTTGTGATAAGGGTAATTGTGCTAGTGCAGATCTGAGCATTTTGGGTGCACTGAAAAACTGAAGCCCCCCCCCCCCCCCCCCCCCCAAAAACTGTCCTGAAAAGTTTTGTAAAACTGATAATATCAGTAAAGTAGAACCAATATTTTTGTGGCCTTTTACTTCCTACATAGAGATTGTATTCTAGTCTTAGTTGATTTGAAGATGATTTCTGATGAGTTCTCTCATCAGAGATTGCTTTTGCCTGAAGTGTGAGCTGCTGTATTAGATATATGGCGGGAATTTTTTTCAATCTGTCCAGAGAAGAGATACTCTTTATTTCTTTAGATTTCTGTGCTGTGTGACTTAATATTTGTCTTCTGCAAAAGTAGTCAAATTTCAGATGCACAGTTTAACAAAACAGTTTTTCACATATGCAGAAGTGTTGTGGAAATGAATGTGCTTTAATATCTTTTGGACTTTAACTGCTGGGCGTCCTGTTGGTGTTGGCTAGGACATAATGTATTTTTAAGATCTATTTAAAAATTGATTAGGCTGACAAGATTTGTTGTTTTGTGAGGGTAGCATTGCCCTTGGTACAGGAGAAAAAAACATGCTTGCCTAGTTCTAACAGTTTCTATTTCTCTTAGAGACTCTAAAATGTGCAGAGAAATTCAAAGGTCTTTTTACACTGTATTTGCACTGAAGAGGAAAATTATTATAGTGTTTTTAAAATTATGATGAAGTAAATTTTCACACTTAAAAATTTCCCCTGAAGTGAGATACTTCTTCATGTGGGAGCTTTTTATTGTGCTTATTTACATAAACTAGATTTAAAAAATCAAAAATAACTGTTTAGAGTGAAGGCCACATAGATTGTTTGTGGAGAGAGAAAATGGATCGCCCAAGGAAATGATGAGATGACATATTTTTAAGGATTGGCATAAAGAGAAGTTAGTTCAATTTTTTTTTAGTGTCTCTGTAATAGGAAAGTAGCAGCAGTAATCCATTATTCAGCTTTTTTGACAGAGAAAACCAGAAAAATAGATCAAGATCTGTTATTGCAAAATAATGAAGAGTGAGAAACATAATTTGACAGCAGAACCACAGAAATGTTCATCCTTTGGCAAGGGGAATTTTGTGTAATTATATGAAATACACATTTTATAAAAGAAAAACTGGATTTTTTTTTCCCCTGTCAGTTACTCAGACCTTTGAAAATAATTTTATTCTTAATTATTTTCTTTTGCTTTCCTCAGCAAAAGATGGTGCCACAAAAGCACCCTAAGCAAAGTAGATCTGAACTTCTGCCATGTCTTCATAACTTAGTGCCATTTTATGGCACTAAGAATGTTCTGTAACTGTTTTGTCTAGCATTTGGTAAAGGCTCAGTCAGCTATGGGATTTGTGGCCCATTTTTTAATAATGGAAGTGCTAATGTAAGACTACACAGCATAACCTCTCGAGATCTAACCATTTACTTCACTTAGGAGGCAGTCTCTGGTAACCCTGGTAATATGGAGAGGAGAAATTGCAGATTCTTTAATGTACTTTGTGTTGCTCTGCATCATGTTAAAAGTTTGTCAGTGATGAGAGGAGATCCTCCCTGTGGCACTAATTGTATATTCATATATAAGTTATGGTAATGACTGAAGAGCTGTGATTTTTTTTTAATCTGTATCTCTACATTTTATAGTGGCATGTAATTAATAGCTGAAATTTTAAATCCTGTGCTGAGAGCTACTGATTTGACTGTTGAGACTATGTTTTAGAGCAGTTAGGGAGGAACAACTGTGTGCTTGCCTTAGCTGATCATACTTTCTGTATGATACAGACCTATCCAGGAAATCAAGTGCCCCCAGAAATAAGAGTTGTTCTGATGCCAAGTTCTGTTTGATTCATATTTAATGTATATCTTTCTAATGAGACCTCTTTCAAACTGTGGTCTTGGTACCAGTAAAGCATTTTAGTACTTAATCTAGAAAAAAAATTTAATAGTAGAAATTTTAATAGACAGAAATAAATACAGCTGCTAGGCTTAAAACTTTGATTTCAAGCAAAAGAAATGGATGGTTTACTTGGATAACTTTATAACTATGAAAATAGTGGGTAGAGAATTCTTGCTTAATTTCCAAGGTATGCCAGATAGAATTATACATAAGGATTATACAGTCTGGCAGTAGGACTAACATTCATTGACTTAAAAAAAATCACAAATAAGTTGGCCTGCAAGTTGCTTACTTTGGTTAATTAGGGTGTTTCTTGCTTCCAAAGGCAGGGATATTATTAGAGATACTGCATAAGCTAGTTCAGAAAGTACAGGATCATTTTTTACTGAAGTAAAACTGTGCATGGAAGCAGAGAAGATATACAACTCATTTACATGGGTAGAGTGGTGAGGTGAATGGAGGGAATCTGTAATCTTTCTCTCATAAACTGATAGCTATTTTCTGCTTCAGAAGGTATCCTGGGATGGCCTGGGCCCAAGTCACACTCCACAGAGGAACTGAAAAATGGTGCTCTCAGCTCCTTATCATCTGCTAGTGCCAACATTACATGGGCAATAGTACCATCTGCAGCCCAGGATGCACAGGCACTACAGCCAAACACTGAGGTAAGCATGCTTGTCTCTGTAGGGCATTGGTTAGACACAGACCATGTGTGATGGTGGATACTTTCATTGAGAAACTATCATATTTGTCTTTATAGTGTACTCCTTGTTTGAAGTTACTTGTGAAAATAAGTTCCATGCAAAAGTGCACTTCAAAAACTTGAAAAATATGTTGATGATATGTTTTTACTTCTCTGAGGTACTTGTATCAGCAAACCTTGGCAAGTGTACAATTTCTTTCCTAATCTTAAAAGCAATCCACCGATTGTCAGTGCACATTTCTATCCTCTGATGCAACTAAAAGCTATTTATTTATTTTTCATTCAGGTTTGAGATAGACAGGAGACATGACTTGCTACTTGTTCTTTCATGTTGCTGTTTGCTCTTGGGCACCTTTTGTATATAACTGACTGTTCTTTGAATTGAAAAATGATGTTATTTCCTGATCCCTTTTCCTGTTAAGTGATATGGGCAGAACTTGCCCACATCATCCTGCATCAACCAGCTGATTTGTGCTTTTGTGGCATTTACTTGGTAAAGGGCAGTTCTGAAGCATCCACTCTTTGAGGAGACTCACAGCTGCGTATCAGACATCTCATGCACTGAAAATTTCTCATCATGACAAACTTCTCCAGCTTCTGCTGTCTGCTTCAGTAACCAGTCCTGCCCACAAGGAAAACACCTCACTCTGAGACCCTAGAGATTATAGGGCACCTGGAGCACGTGAGACCTGGAGAACTGGAACAGAGTTTTTGAAAGAGCTGAAGAAACCAATGAATGTTTTGGGCAGTTGGAACAGCTTAAATTAAATTACATTGCCTTTAACAAAATATGTAATGGCTGAAGACATCAATAAAGCTGTTTTTCCAGTTCTTTTGTAGTATGTTGAATTGAATATAGTTTAAAAAACTTCACAGATAAATGAGGGGTTTTTTTTTAACATATTCCTTTGGTTCTCTGTCCTTAGAAAGGAATTTTGAATTCTGTTACTCCTAGCGTCCATTGACCAAGATATTTAATTTACCTGTAATTACTTTATATTAGGAAGTTGTGTAATTTCTTTTTTGAGATAAGCCAAGTGTACTTTTTACAGTGTGTTTTAAGACAAGAAGCTATTCAAGAGTTACTACTTATTAAACCACTGAAATCTGTTTCATTAGGATTTTTTTAGTCTTTGTTGGTATTCTTTCTTATTTTTGATCATCCTCTAAAGCCAATTGTGATGTGTAAGCATGAACTTTGTAGTGAGAACATAAAGAGCAGCAGCTGATTTTACTCACATTAAGGTATCATTTTACAGTAGAGTTGAGCCATTTATGACATGTTTTAAATGACAATACTTTTTATGACTCCAGTCTCTTCCTGTTGATTTGCTGATGAGACACTGAGTTGTGTGTGTGGCTTGAGGTATAGTGCTTTGCTTGTGGAACTCATGATTTATTGAGAAGGGAGTACCCTTGAAGGGGTGAATAGAAACAAGGAAGTGTGGCACTGTTCCTAGTACAGAATCCTCAGTGCTTTGTGGGCAGTCTTTGTGAAGTCAGCAGCCTGCATTTGAGGCCCTGAGGCATTAGCCATTAAAAAGAAGAAAAAGAGATGGGGACAGAAAAAGAGTAAGATTTTTGAGTTACAAAAGGTCAGCTCAATATGGTGTTTTTGGTAGAAACAGTAAGTAGAGGTTTGTGGATTGGTGGGGCAACAAGAAGCAGCTGGAATCAGGCATGCAATTTTTGTTACGTAATAATGCAGTGTAATGAGCAGAAGTTTGGTTTTGCCCCAAGGAAGTGGCTTAAACTAGGATTCATTCCTAGAAGTTCTTTACAAACCTCTTCCCTTAACACAAAGTCTGTGTGTATGGTGCTGAGATTGATACTGTTGGCTCTGAATTTAAGTGTTTTTTAAATGTAGCTGATGCACTTACCAGTTTTGATAATTTTGATGATTTTTGTTCTGAGAAACTTAACAGTTACCTGGTAAGAATGCTGTCTGAGCCAGGTAGTCATGCAGGAGATGATGTCTGACATGCTCAAAGTTATCAAAGATGTTTGATTTGACATAGTTTAACAGCTCTGTGAGCAGGATGTAGTAATATTTTAAAATGTATTGTGGCCTTGTGTGTCCAAAGCAAGAACCTAGATCTGGCACTGAGTAGGCACTTGATTTTCAAAGGTATAAAAGCACTGACTGTGCTAATTACTTAGAATGTATAATAATATATAAAAGGATATGCAAATCATCACTTGTTTGTAGTCCAGATAGTTTGTTGTTAGTGGTGATATTAGCAGAGAATGAGAAAATGCTTCTAGATGTCATTAGTTGACATTTTATTGACACTGAATGCACTGATTTCTTATTTTAAATTTTTCTGGTAGCTTCTTTTAGAATAAAAGCGGAATCCACAAGTGTAATTCAATTGAAGCTTATTTCTCTTAATGATTTTCTTTTTAAGAAAACCCAAATAGGCAGCAGATAATCTTGGTTTCCTGAAGAAGCTTCTGGGGTATTAATGGGACTCAACTTTCCAAGTATACCTGCCAGAAGAAATAAGCCTTGCTTTTACAGAAGTTATGAGATGAGAGTTCCTTTATCAGTGCTATCAAAATTAATTCCAATCTCTTCTTTGACTGGTCTGGATTTTTATTAAAAAAAAAAAAAATCTGTAATTTAAAAAAAAAAAAAAATCTGTAATCTCTTAGTCAGAAGCTGTACCCCAAAGGAATGGAGAGAGCTTTTGGCTAACTCTCAGTTTCATATAGTAGATGCACCAACCAAACAAATTGTGAATTGTCCTCTAGTCTGAGACAGAAAATCCTATTAAATGGTTCACCTTGAGGAGCAGCAGACTCAGCTGCTTATATTATCGAGCATTATTTATAAGGAAAAGATAATTTAGGAATGTGGATCAGCAGTGATTCTAAGAAGAAAACAGAGATGTTATGGTGGGGCAGAGTGGGTTGTGGGTGACTCTGAGGAATCTTTCCCATACAGCTGCCTGCCAGTGGCAGTAGTTTCCTGGCAGCATGAACGAGTGGCCCAGTGTTTTTAGTGATAACTGTGCTGACTCTCAGCACAGCATTCAGGCAGCACTGCATCAAGTGGCATCATTAACAAACCAGTGACAGGTTTTATATGTTTATGAAGAAATGTGTGGATCTTTGCAATTCTCTGGAATAACGAGGTTCATCTAATACAATTTTCTTTGAATAGTTAAGCATTCTTGAGGGATGTCACAAGTTTTGTAGCTGAATTTTGTTGCCATAGGTAACCAAGGTAAAACTTTTTGGTCTGTTTCTGTCAGGGTTTCAGGAATGCAGAGTTCCTTCTCTGGTGAAATAGAGTAGAAGCCAAAGATTACCCTCTTTAGATAATATGTTGGTGTTTACTTGCTTTGGTTTATTTAGGGTGTTTCCTGCTTCCAAATGAGGTGGGGGTATTGTTTGAGATACTGCTTAAACTAGTTCAGAAAATAAAAGATTTTGTGACAGATTATTTTCTTGTGTGTTCCTTGCCTGTTACTCCTTTAGAGTTCTGATATAGGACAGCATGAAGTTAAAGCCTGTTACCTTTACTAAAAGAAACAGCCTCTGAGAGTGAATTGCCAGATCAAGCAATTTTATCTCTTATTTTCCATATTTTAAAAGTTTTATAATTATATTTTAGAAGTTTGGTAAGTCTCTAAATATTAGTTAGTTTCTTCTTTTTGTTTTTTTTTTTTGGTCTGTCCACCTGAAGCATCAGATGGATGGGATAAGGGTTGAGCTGCACAGAACTGTTCTCAGTTTAATGATAGTTGATGTAAAATGCTCCTGTGCATCCCCTAGTGTACCACTTTGGATTTTCTAGCATAAGCTATGTTACAATTTCAAGATAACTTTTAGGGTTTTTCCTTAAAGCACAACAGAAAAAATCTGGTGTGAAATATGCCAGAGGTGCACTCTTCAGACCTGTGATGTGAACTTGGTCTCTGTCTAATCTGCCATAAATGAAACCCTGCTTTCTTCATGTAAAGTTTAATAATTTTGAAATTCTTTTCAAGAAATACTGAAATTAATTAGTTTGAATCTCATAGTAAATTCAGTTGTAATAAACTCAATGTCATAGTAGAATAAAGGTATGAATCACTTTAATGGGTGAACTACTACTCCAGTTCAACTAATTGTCATTTTGGGTGTCAGAATTCCTGTCTGAGCTGACAAAGAGTGACTGCAGTCCAAATGATTCCTCTGACAGCCAAATTCAAATAGGTAACAGGCTGTTTTTATGTGGGGTCTGAAAGGGAAGCAGTTATTTTCTTTGGACCTAATACTTTAGCTAAGAATTATTTTAAAAATTGTTCTGTAGTGAGATCTGGAATATAGCCCCTCTTCATGTGATTTTTATGCCTTAAAATGCCATGCCAGCTGATTCTTCCCATCCTGTGGATCAGTGCTCTCTGCTTTTCTGTCCCTAACTTTCCCCTGCCTGTGAGCATGAGCAGCTGTACGCATGCTCCAAATTGAAGTGTCTTTTTAATAGGATTGAAGTTTGAGCTCTGCAGGATTGAGCCTTTAGCTCTGATTATCTAACTGCTAAACCAGGTTTTAATTGTGATAGTGATTGCAAGGGCAGTCAAGTCCAGGTTATTAAAGATATTTTGGGCCTCTGGAGGATCTGAACCTTGATGTTTTCAGCTGTAGCAGGGAACTGTTCTATTTAGAGGAGGTACTGAATTGCTTAATTTTATAAGCTTATATATTTTTTCCCATTTTTTCAGGTGATAGTTTCTTTCTATCAAGCTATAATTTGTTTTTTTATCTGTATGTAAGTATATGTAGTATGACTTTAGAGCTATTACAGAATGTATTAGAGATGCTAAGAAATAATTTAAAAAATGCTCATGCAATTTTAGAAACTACGCTGGACAAAATAAATGATTTCTAGTTCAATATTATCTTTATTTATCTGTGTCTCAGCAGATGTGCCCAGGTCTGTGGATTGTTTCCTAGTATAATTTGTTTCTAGTGTTTCCTAATTCCTTTTTTGCAGTTGTCAGAAATCTGTATATTTTATGTTGGGAGATGAGCTTAGCCATGGACATACAGTGCTAGCCACAAGTGCAGTAATGGAAGAACAAAAGATGAGGATGGGAAAGTAATGTTTGCAGAATTACAGATGGTCCCTTTTCACTGTTTAGTACAGACATTACAGGGTTTTTCAATGTGCTCTGCTTTTTGTACTTTGCATGATTAAGTACTTTTCAGGCTGAAGAGCACAGTGAATGGCCTGTAATGATTTAGCTAAATTAATCTCTAGGCAAAGATGGTACCAGTTAATCCATTCACTATGCAGACCATCTAAAAAATGAAATCTGAGGTAATCAATTCAAGGTATATTTAGGGATAACCAAGGGAATGTATATTTAAGGATTAAATGTACAATTAGACTAAAAGTAGAATTAAATGACCCTAAGCCTGCTATAGAGCACTGACAATGACTAAGATAATCTAGCTAATTGTGATTTTTTTTTTTTTTTTGCTAGCTTTCTGGAATAGCTACTGTGTCAGCAAACAGTCCTCTAGTAAAACTGTTTATGCAAATAATTAATAAAAAATTTTATCACCAGTCAAACCCACTACATATTCTTGAATCACTTCCACCTCCAAAATGCTTGTGTTCCAGCTGCTGTCTATATAATTGAGAGTAATACTCTGTTAAAAAAAAAAAAACACCTTTATTCCAAATCTGCTTCTAATTTAAATAAACATGAGGTTCTGATTCATGTGGCATTCCATAATTACTAGTGAAAAGTCAATGAAATCTAATCCTTGGAGTATAAAGAACGTGGATTCCCTTGCACTAAGGCTTAAAAATTAACTTTAAGTGGATCAATTGCTTACTCTATTCAGTATAAAACTTGGGCCCCTTGCTAAAGGAACTCTGAAGTCAATGTTAATTTTATTTCAGGGTTGTGTGCCCATTTGTTATGTGCCAGTTAATTTGCTTTGTGCTATCAGTTTTATTTCTTAGTATGTGTATATAAGTGGGCTTGGTGATACTGCCCATTAGAAATCTTACTCATCTCAATAAGACTGTCAATTACTTGACTAAGTTGAGCTCAACTCTTTTACAGGGAAGGTTTGTCTCAGGTTGGCATTACTTTGTCTTGCTTAGTGAATCATCCAAACTGGCTTCAGCTGTTCTGTCTGGACTTGCTAGAAAAAAAACTGTTTTTTTCAGCTTGTGGTGATGAACTGTAGTGGTTCTTCATTTGAAAAGCCCAGAATGTGGAAATAAATCCCAGGTGTGATAACAGAATTTAATTCAAAAATCTGTCCCAGAGGAGAAGTTGGAAGGAGCAGGTGAAAAAGGCAGAACATTAATAGAGAGTTTTCATTTGGAGATGGACCAAGCAGTTGATTCATCAGACTGAGAACAATTCTTGGAAGTGTTTTAAGCAGAGTTCCACTGGCCTCAAGAAGTTAGACATGTAAAAGAAGACAATTTTCTAGCCCTAATTTGTTTCACATGCACATTGAATGTTCTCCTGCTATGATTTATAATGATTCAATTTTCTTTTGAAAGACTTAAAGATTTTTTGTTTTGTTTTAATTTTTTTTTGTGTGTTTATCAACAATATGAGTGTGTGCAGTGGATGAGCAGTGAAATTGCAGGAAGAGTCAGGGTGGTTTAATAAATATGTTGTCTTGGGGCAAGACTGTTAGTACTGCTTGGATTAACATGTCTTTACCATTTCTGTCCTCTTACAAATATGCTGACATGTGATACTGCGTCCAAGAAATAGCACTGTGAGAACTGGATTTACATATAGATTGGTACTGCAAGACCAGATGATTGTAAAGGTTAAATTTGTAGTTGTCCATCTTTTTGTGCCCTCTTTGCATATGTGAGTGGTGTATTATTGACTAATGTGGCAGTATTTTTCTGCTGTAAATTTGCTTAGCTAGCATACAAAGCGACATAAAAGAGAATTACAGCTGGCTAAACGACTTCATCTGTTACTTCCTAACTTTTCAGTTACTGGGCATTGCAGGCAGAATCATAATGGAATCACAGAGTACTCTGGCTTGAAAGGGACCTCCAGAGCTCCTGCAGCTCAACACTGTGAGAGCAGTGCTAATCAGGTCAGCTTGTCCCATGCTGAACACCTCCCACAGGGGAGGCCCCACAGCCTCTCTGCACAAAATCTTGCAGTTTCTCTAGGGATTTTGTCAGTGGGAGCAAAGGGTTGTTTGATAAGGAAGGGCATCAAACTCAGTGTGCTGTACTGTCAGGTGAGCAGCTAGAAGGGACCTACCTTCTGGGGCCCTTACCAGAAGGTATTTGTCCTCCTTTTCTTCACAGGAATATGAATAACCTGCTACTTCAGGTTTTTCCCCTAGAATCTCATTCTAGAGAGGATGCCTTGTTATTACAAGGGGGTGTAATAGAGTGGCACAGGGGAGTGTTTATAAAGTGCAGTTCTCTGCCAGGCTTTTCCCCATGCTGCTCTCCTGCACTGAACTGCAGCTCAGTGCAGTCTCTTGTCTTTAGCTCCCCAGAAGTTATAACCATGCGACTTTCAGGGTCCTTCTAGTGTCTGAAGTGCTGCCTGGCAGTGACTAGAATCTGTCCTGCTGCACTCTGAGATTTGTAAGCTTTTACACTTATTTTGGATAGTGTCAGATACTCTATGTGTTGCCATTTGCAAATTTAATTTGCAAAATAAAACTGAATATGTTTCAGGAAATTGTTCTTCATGAGTCTCTGTATTGCATTACAATGAGGTTTTGTTAAAATTGTTTGTGATATGATACTGTCTGTCTTATGGCTGTGATTTATGCTAGCATTCAAGGGTTTTTTTTGCTTTAATTTAGGGCAAGTCCGTGGGGCTTTTTTCTTTGCACATTTTTGTTTTAGAGTCTCATGTTATTATTTCTTTCTGATGATACCAGCGATGAAATATATTTATTCCCAGTTCTTACTGAATTTATGCAATACTGCAAAGTCCTCTTATATTTTAGGATTCAGATTAAACAGTTCTGTACTTAAGTAGTCCTCATTTCATGAAAGGTGCTCACAAAGAATGTGTGGACTGGTACTGATACTTAATATTTCCCTGCAGAGTCTGTGTGTTGGGAATTAGCTGCTTTCCAGCCTGTTTTCAGAATTGACTACCTTAGGTTTATGAAAATCTATTTTTGCAAGAGGGATTGTCTTATAAAGAAAATTTGAACATGTGGGGAAAAAGTGGTCCAACAAACATTATTTGGTGCATAACAAGATTATAGTGCTGTAGATAACCCAAATGAGGAGCTCTGTTTAACAGAATGTTTAGTCACTGATAAATTCTTTATTTTTAGACATAGTCTCTTTCAGAGATTATGAATTTATTTAAGATTTAAGAATTTTCTCTGAATGCTTGCACAAGCTATACTGCAATGTAAACATAGATGTTCTTTGTTTCATGTTACATGCATTTGTTCCTATTCTTTAAACAACAAACCAGTCCTTTTTCTTCTAAAATCTCTTATTGTCTGGTCCTCATCACTGCTACATTGCTATGTTCAGCCCTAAATATAGTCAGAGGTCAAACACATCTGCAATGTGGGAAGGTTCCTCAGCTTGTTCTTTAATGATTAAAAGACTTCTGTTCCCAGACATACTCCTGAAAAACATTAGCAAAAGGCATTAGTGCAGTTCTCTAAATGGTCACTATCTGGATGATGTGCTTGTTTCCAGATGCCTGGCAGATTGTTTCTGTTGAGAAGGAAAAAGATTGCAGACCTGTTTGTTACTCAAGGTAGAGGTTTTGTGATTGTTTTCTTTGCTTGCATTGTCTGTGTGTCAGCCTGTCTATGCAGCCTTAGTGTCAAGGTTCATTTCTTCTTTGCTCCCTTGCTGTGCAGTGACAGGATATCTCCTGAAGAAGGATAGGTATTTCTTGCTTCAGTAGATGTGTCTGCTATTACATGTTGTATCCAATTAATCTTGTGTGATAGATTGCCACACTTTGATCCTTGTGCTTGTCCCTAGCTGAGAGATTTTCTGAACATCAAGTGTGTTTAGCATATTCAATGAAAAACAACCCCAAGCAATAAACCACAAAATACATACAAATTTTCCATACACACAAAAAAGAGATGTTTTAATCACTGATGGTCCTAGTTTGAAGAATTTTATTTTCTCTGGAAACCTGAATTATCAAACACACAAAAAAATTGGCAAGAAATGAATTTCTGGGTACTCTAGATATTCTTTCCTGTTGTAAGTTTTTCTATCAAATAATACCTGGTTTGACCTATTAGTGCTGAATGATGAGTCCACAGTTACATAAATGCTTTGACCCCACACTGTCAGAACACAAACTTGGATACAGCAGTTACCTATTCAGATAGATATGCCTGGATTATTTTTCTTGGCATACATAACTTAAGGTAAGTAGAAAATCTGCCTATTGTACCATTAATGCTTTTTTATATGAAGGAGAAAGTAACTTGCTGATTGATTCTGTATGCAGATAACAGAAAGAAAGTGATGTTTTTGCTTACCATAGTGGTGGTGTGTGTAAGTTACAGTGTATTCACTTCTCCATTGTAAAATCTTTCTCATTTGATTCTCGTCGTCTATTACTTGCTTTAATATTTTAAAAGTTAACTTCAATTTTTATTCATCATTGTTAGAACTAAGCTCTAATGACAAAATGCTAGGAGAAATGTGACTGTGAGTGTGTGTTTTGGGGTTTGAGAGGGGTGGGTTCCCCTGGATTAGAGGAAAAAGCTTCTATGAAATACTCAGAGTAAATTTAGAAAATGCAGCTGAACTGAGCCTGCCTATTTTGCTACATTTAAGAAACCTTTTCAGGATTAAATGAAGGGTGTACACAGGCAATAAGTTTTGCTCTCTAAGTTCTCCATTTGAGATCTGCTTTGCTTCTGGGCTCATTACATGGCTTTGAAAACATAAAACTTTGAACACTGAACATCTTAAGTCTCTTTGAAAGTTACTGTAACTTTGGTATCCAGCTGCCAACATTGCAGTGGGCATATGGGATGTGAGGTTTTGTCTTTGATCTCCTCATCCTTTGCAGTCACAGATGCCACCAGAAGCAAAGGATAAATAAGACTACAGTAAGATGGAGGGAGGCCAGGGCTCAAGCAATGAGTTGACTCTACCACCACTTTTCCAGCTCCATTTTTCACCTTCTGCTGGTTAAGTTGTGTGGTGATAAACATTGAGAACACTATTTTCTAATTTTTTTTTAATCTGACCTGTTCTTGAAGAGTAGAAAATCTTATATAAAGAGTTCATGTACAAGAACTCCTTACATACAGGAGTTTGTTGGATGTTAACAAGTGTTACTGCCTTATAGTATAGGTTTGATAATCTGTAAATGACAATGCATTTGGAAGTTAGAGGAAAAGTGAGTGGATAAGGATGATGTCAGGAATCAGTCTTCATGGTGGGTAGTCAATGTGTTTCAGACTGTTTTGTTTCAAGATTAGGTTGAAGTAAATGAAGTTCCTATTAATTTAATTTTCTGTGTGGGACTGATTTATCTTTCAAAGCCTATAGTGGGTTTGTGTGGTGAGATTTTGGTAGTTGGGAGGCTACGGGGATGGTTTCTGTGAGAAGCTCTGGAAGCTTCCTCCATGTTTGACAGAGCCAGTGCCTACTGGCTCCAGGATGGACCTGCTGCTGGCTGAGGCTGAGCCCAGTGATGGTTGTAGTGCCTCTGTGATAACAGACTTAGGAAGGGAGGAACCAGGGAACCTGCAGAACAGCAGCACAGAGAGAATGTGAGAGAAGCTGCAGACACCAAGGTCAGTGAAGAAGGAGGGGAAGGACATAAAATGATGCAGATACCTACCACAGCCCCTTGAGGACCCTGTGCTGGAGCAGGGACCCTCTGGGGGCTTATGTTGGAGCAGGTTCCTTGTAGGATCTGGATCTGTGGATCTGTGGAGAGAAGCCCATGCTGGAGCAGGCTGTGCCTGAAGGATTGTACCCTGTGGAAGGGACCCATGGAAGTGCAGTTTGTGAACTGCAGCCCATGGGAAGGACTCGTGCTGGTGAAGTTTGTGGATGACTGTCCCCGTTGGGAGGGAGTCTGTGCTGGAGCAGGGGAAGAATGTGGATCACAGTTCCTCTCAGGCAAGGTGTGAAGTACTGACTGCAGCTCCCATTCCCTGTCCCCCTGCACCACTGTGGGGAAGCTGGTAGGATTTATTGGTAATAAATTGAACTAATTTCCTCAAGTCACGTCTGTGTTAGCCATGAGGTAATGGGTGAGTGATTTCTCCCTGTCCTTAATTCAACCCATGAGCCTTCAATTGTATTTTCTCTGTCCTGCACAGCTGAGAAAGGGAGTGAAAGAGAGCTGTTGGTGGGCACCTGGCTCCTAGCCAGGGACAGCCCACCACAAGCAGTAGCATGACAGTTTGCTAGTCTGTATATAAAATACTTCAGTAAGTACAACTTAGTGCACAAGTTACATTTGGTCAGTGCTAATGAGGGATGGGTACAGTAAACATGCCTGCTTTTCTGCCAGGTGCATTCTACAGTAACTGCAATTAAATGTGTGGTGCCCAGTGGAAGAAGAGAAGTGGCATATGCAAGTTAGTGCAGTGTTGTCATTTCTGATCCAGTGACAAGCCCTGCAAGAAGCTAACAGCTTATTATATGCTACTACTTTGGGGTGTTCTTACTGTATGTGCTTTACAAAAAGAAGTCTAACTTTAGTATTGGGACTGGTGAAAATCTTAGGGGGGCAATTTCTCACATAAATGTATGCATGCTAAAGCTCCCTGACCTTGTGGAATTATATTTAATCTAACACCCACAGAAAACCTGCTTGCAAGCTCTCAAGTTACACAAATGCGAGTATAAATGATGCTTGCAAAGCTGTGCTGTTATTGAAGGAAATCTTGACTTTTATATGCACTAGTAGGGACCAAAGATAATTAGAGGACTCTGCAGAAAACATGACAGTCCTTGTCTAGTCTGAAAATGCTAATTCTGTTTAATATTGCTTCTAACTTATTCTGTCATTCTCTAGATGCAAACGTGCTTTGTAAATGGGTTTTTTGCATTTTTTTGAGCACAGAAAGACTTAAAGAATGCTTCCCTTGGAATATTACAAAATGGTATATTTTTATCTTGATGTTTTAAGTTCCTAAGATTCATCCTCTTGCTCCTGACTACAGTCCTTTTTATAGTACATAAAAATGTTTTTATGCCTAAATGAAGATTCTTGGGAGTATTTTCTTGTAATTATATGAAGAATATGAGGTCCTCAGTTTGTCGCTGATATACATGGATAAGCATGTCCCTGATATCCCAGGATGTACATGGTCTCTGCTTACTACCATGGTCAAGAAAAGGCTGAGTTGCTCTATGTCTTCTTTACCTTGGCCTTTCTGGTAACAGACTTGGAGATCAGAGGGGAAGTCTGGAGGTAGACTGACCCTTGGGGGAGGGAGAACAGGTTAGGCAGCGTTTAAGCTGCACATATACAGCTCCAGGGTCTCTAACAGGTTATGGAATTTGGGAGAGGTTTGTGTAGACTAGAGGAAAGTGAATGACATTCATTTTTTTAAAAAAGGGCAAGAAGAAACACTCTGGGTGTTCTGGTAGTCATTTGGAGGCCAGTCACTAGTGTGTACCCCAGGGGTCCATACTGGAGCTGGCACTGTTCCACATCTTCACTAATGACCTGGATGATGATGCAGAGTGCACTCCTGGAAAGTTTGTAGGTGGTGAAAAACATGGGAGGAGAAAAACAGGGGGTTTTGCTGCCATAGAGAGAGAAATCTTGGCAGTCTGGACAGAGAGGAGTCTCTTAACGATAAGCTCAGGCAAGTGGCAAGTCCTGTATCTGGAGACATTTGAGAGTAAATTCTTGTATCAGTACAGGCTGGAGGCCACCTGGTTGGAAAGCAGTTCTGCAGGATCTTGAGGGGAGAACAAGCGGCTTCCTGGGCTGCTTTAGGAAGAGTGTTGCCAGCAGGTCGAGATCCTTCCCCTCTACTTGGCAGAGGTGCTGTGTGCAGTTCTGGGCTCCCCAGTGCAAGAGGGGCATGGGCTTACTGGGGTAAATCCTGCACAGGCCTACAAAGATGGTGAAGGTTCTGGAGCATCCTTCCCATGGGAGGGTCTGAGAGAACTGGGACTGTTCATCCTGGAGAAGGCTCAATGGTATCAATGTTCTCACAGAATGAAGAACAGCAAGACAGATTTTTCTCAATAGACTGACAAGACAAGAGGCTATGGGCACTTGGAAATGAAACTGAGTGCCAGAAAATGCAATTCTACTGTGGGCAGTGTTGAACACTGCCGTGGGTTGCCCAGAAAAGTTGTGGAGTCTCCATCCTTGGAGATAATCAAAACTCAGCTGGACACTATTCTGGGCAATTGGTTCTGCACTGCTTGAGCAGGGTATGGGGAAAGAAGATACCAAGAAGTCTCTTCCAATCTAAATGAGACTGATTCTATTACTTTCTTCCTTTTTCAAAAAACTAACCAAGATGAGACCCAAGTCATTCTTGACAGTATTGTTGCATTGTATGGTTTGTGAAATATGTTGGAAAACAAAGCTCTGAGCTGTATATCTATATTAATTACCTAACAGTTAATTTGCAGCACAGCAGTTAATTTGAAAAAGTAATTTGTGGAAGAAGCTGTAGAAGGACAGAGACACATTTGCCCTTTCACAGAAGAATAGCTTTTGACTCTGTGATTCTATCTCAGGCTTGTCAAAGTGTCTTTTTCCTAAAAGCATTTTTTAAAATGCAGAATGTTTCCTTCAGAAACAATTTCTTACCCATACAGGTTTCATCTGTTAAAAAAGATTCAGCATGTTTTCTGATGGAGACTGCTGACTAGAACATCCGTTCTGTGTCCCAGCAGATGACCTCTCTAAATTAATCGATCCCAGTTCTAATGAGGTGACCTGTTTAAAATAGCTCTATGCCGGTGTGTATTTTCATGTCTTTGGCATTTCAGCTTTGAAATGCATCTCTTCCTGGGATTTTTAGAAATAGTCTTTAATTCTCTCTTCAGATTTTTCCAAAAAATGCTGGTGCTTCAGCCCAGTATTGGAAACTAATTTTGATTAAAATTATTTTAAATATAAGCCCCTTTTTTGTGGTTGTTTGTAACTGGTTCAGTATTGGATTTCTCAGGGTCAGCACCTAAACTAGGCTGTGCTGTTCATTCCCAGGCTGGGCAGTGCACAGCTCGATGGCTTTTACATTATGCTCTGACCACTCAGAGGTGGAGCAGATTGCCACTTTCCTAGGTCAGTTTTGCAGTTACGTTTCACAGGACGAGGTAAAAAAAAAAAAGAAAAAGTCTGTGTCTGATGATTCAGAAAAGCTTCCGTTAAAGGATAATCACTCCACATAATCCTTTGCATTCTGCTGAATGCTTACGCATTGGATACTATAAACTGCATGCTATTTTCATGGAAAGAAAAAGAATTAAAGAATGGACTTTTATGACACTTTAAAGATACACTAGCTTTGTATTTTGTGGCTGTGTGTCCACTTGCACGGTGTTGTGCTTACATGTTGGTTTAAGAAAATGTGTTAGTTACAGAAATATGTGTTAAAGTTAGTTTATGTGCTCCTAAAAACATATTTAATAGTTATATAGAACAGCTAATGAGGAGAGAGGGAAATATAGAAAAGATACTGCTTTCTGAAGATGATTGCTCTTCAGTTCCTGTAGCATAAATTGTTAACTGCTTCTTTAAATTCTTTTCCTTGGAAAGTGAGAAAAGAGCAATTGTCTGCATGTCATTCACTGAAGGTCACTACTGTGTTGATGACTGTAAAAGCAGAGTTGTGTTTTGTGACCTTGCACAAGTCCTTAGAATAGGTATAGTTAAGGTAATTAAAATCTTAGTCTTTACAGTGTGGTCATTAAACACAATATATCGTAGTGTTACATAGTACTACTCATCCTCCCTCACGAGCAGAAAGGGTTTCATTTACAACAGTGCAAATGCTACTTTCCTGAGCATCCCAAGTGTCCGTAGGGTGGCTTGCTCTGACCGTGGATCTTTGCAGGGTAGCAGAGAGAGGTAATTTCACAGAATATTCTGAGTTGGTTGCTATTTTGTTAGTAACAATTAAGAGGAAAGTAAAACCTTACACCTATTTCATCAAGAAAGAAAGAAAAGATTTCCTGGCCCTGGGTGAATGTACATCTTTGGGAGAAAAAGCAAATTTTTAGTGCATAATTGAGTCTGCAGATGGGTAATGAGTAACTTGTTTGTTTTTCTGGTGCTGTTAACAACTTAAGGCTACGCAGTTGTTACATGTTCTTGTAAAGGGACATTACCTGCTAGCATGTTCTCTTTGTGTCCTTTTCTGTCTCCCAAAATTGTGCCGGTTCCCCTCCGTGCAGGAGAAGCACCAATCAGGATATCCTCTGGGAGTAGCAGCACCATTTCCCAGTTGGAGCTGCGTGCGTTTAAGCTCACTGATCTCAATGCCATGTGACTGGAAATGCAAGGAGCAGATTGCCATCCGGTGCACACTCTCCAACCCATCACATAGCAAAAAAAAAAAAAAAGTGGAAAAAAAAGAGGGGGTGGGAGTGAGGAGGGGAGGTTCCCTTGCTTTTTTTGTAGCGCTGTTAATTCCTGCCGGAGCTTGTTTGCCGCAAGCTCGGTTCATGGCAGTAACAGAAGCAGCAGAGCCCGTTCGGTAGCTCAGTGCTCTCAATGAGGTCAAGCTGGATCAAAGGGAAGCCTCCTGTGGAAGCATCTACTGTAAGTTCTGATACTGCTTTTTCCATGCTACCTCCAAATGAATCACAGCCTGTACCACTGAGCCGGGCTTCGGTGCTTTATCCTTCCCCCACTGATAATTTTGTGTGAGGTTGTCAGGTTTTGTGTTAATTGAACTTGTCAGTGAGGCGTCAGTTGGGTAATAATGCTGTGCAGTTTGGGAGAAAAGGGCTTTTCGGTCTCTCCTTTTATTTTCAGGGAGAGTGGGAAGAAGAAAGTGTGGTTTTGTCCTTTTGAAAAGCTCCAAGCTGTTGAGGTTACAGCTCACCAGATTCTGTTTTATGTAATATACATATTCTACTTTCTAAATAAAGCAACTGTAAAGTGCCTTGCAGATGTCCTTGGGTTTCACCAAATAGCTATTCTTTTACGAATAGCTACCTAAGCATTTAAGTAATTAAAAAAAAAAAAAAAAAAAAAAGAGGAAAAAGAGAAAGTACTTTATTCAAATATTGTAGTCCTCGGTAGTAACTAAATTTCAAAGAAACTCCCCTTACACAAGCTGCAGTTCACCTGAGGGGTCTCTAATGTGATCATTCAGAAATATTCCTTTGAAACCTAATTCTGGATATCAGCTGGTTTTAGTGAAACTTTTCAGTTGTGTGGGCTTCCACAGTGAGATGAAAAATTTCTTGTTTTATGTAATGAACTAGCTGTTCCTGCAGAAATGCAATTTAGCATGAAAGAATGCTAACTTTTGCAGGGAGTATTGTCTCATTTACAGCCCGGAATCTTTGGGCAGTCATGACATGCTGGGCTGTAATTTTTCATCTACATAACCCAATTTTTTTTTTTCTCTTGAAGTACAAAAAGCTTACTTGAATACATATCTGGAAGGCTTGCAGAGTGGTTTCAATGGATTGAACAAAGTAACTACCACCTGTTTGGATTATTGTTAGTTATATATTGTGAACCCTGAGGAAAAATAAAATATCACAAGCCATTATCCCTTTTGTTGTAAAGTTTCTCTTGAAGGGACTGGCATGGTGCCTGTCTATTGATATTCAGCTTGTATTTTTGGAAACTCAGCAGCACTTGCATTGTGCTGAGAATTGATGAAGTGTTGCAATAGTTATAAAGAGTTATGACACTGCTCTGCTTCCCAAAATCTAATGTCTGTGGGTTTTTTTTCAGAAGTGTGTTCTTTAATTATAGTTGTCTTTTTATCTTCTTTAGTTAATGTCTTGGCTTTCTTAAATATCTAACTTTGAAATTGGATAGAAAAAGAAAAAAAACTCTGAAATCGGGTCATGTCAGCACCTGTGTATGACATGAATATTTGCTGGGGAGATTTATGAAACAAACTTGAAGACTAATTTTCACCTGTGTACTTCTGTTTATTGAAAAGATGACTTGTTACTTAAATATGCTGTGAGTTTTATCTGACATCACTGCACTATAAATATGAGAAGAGAATGTGTAAATTAGCATCTTGTACTTCGTACTCCTATTCTGAGGAAAGGATCAAAATGCTTTATGAATCCATCACTGGATTTTTGAGTTTATTTTGACTTTGTATCTTTTCTTGGTTTTAACAGAGGCTGTCTTCAGTTCCATCGAGACAGCTCCATTTTTAAACATACATAGTGGGGGGAAAATACCCATTCTGTATCTTTTTGTTCAGATGTGACATTTCTTTTCATTTCAGCATTCATCTTCTGAGTTGATCCTAGTTGAAGATGAAATGACAGATACTGAAGATAATGAAGAGGAGGATTTAGGAGTCATGGATGATCAACGTAGTGTAATTCTCCATCTCATCTCTCAGCTCAAACTTGGCATGGACCTTACCAGGGTATGAACACTGTGTACATTTCTTATTTCTTTGCTATTGTTTTTTTCTTCTCATCCTTCCGTGTGTTTGTGTGCACAGCTGGTCTTGTGAGTGTGTTTTGCCCCTGTGGACAGTGAAGTTTTCTTCTTTATAAAAGTGTGGTCCCAGAGAGCTGTGGAGTGCTGTCTCTTGCCAGGCAGGCATCCACATGAAATGACCACGTCAGATATTTTAGAGATAGAGGGGGAGGGACAGTAAAAAGAAGAAGAAAAAAAAATCCTCCAAAACCCTTGCTTATTTTCTTGCAAGTCTTTAGAGAGTAACCATATACTGTGTGTGTAACTCACAAATATGTCAGGGTGCACTGGGAGTTTAAGGAACAATAATGGGAATTGTGTGGATAAAGGATATACATGCTCACATAACTGCTTTGTGGATTGTATTCCATGTAATTGCAAGTCAGCTTCAAAAAAAAAACTCAGGATGGTAAAGAAATTACAGTCTTCAGTATCTGTTCTTGTATGTGTTGAGCAGCTCATCAGTTTAACCTTCTGTGCATTCTAATGGTCCTAGAACCAGTATTGTCACAAGCTTTTCCATACGGATAGGAGCAAAGATATTACAGTGTCTTAGAAATTTTCCCTTAAGTCCACACTTCTTAGAGTTTTGGAAATGATATGGATGTTAAAGAAGCAAGGAATGCTTATTTTTGAATAGTCTTGTATTCCAGTGATATCTTCTCATGGGTTTTAATAAATAATCAAGCAGATTTTCGTAAATATATGGAATCTCCGTTCTTTGCACAAGGGTGTTCTCCTTAAAAATCCTCCAAAATAAATACCTATAGTCCACTTTTCACAAATAAGAGCTAATTCTGACACTCTTCACAAGTAGTACAAAGTTTGGAAAGACCTAAGAATTTCTCTGGTACATGAAGTAGTTTTGCAGGAAGTTGTTCTCATGGGCATTTTGATATTCTGAAGAGTTTCTCTGCTTTTCTTTCTTTTTGTTTTTATTTTACATATTAATCAAAACTTTAACTTCCATACAAAATAAAGTTTTCTCAATATTGTTTTTTTCTGCTTCCTCTGGAACAATTGTTAGTGGTTTAGAATAATTGCATTTTTAAGACTGAGCAATCCTGTGTTTTGGTGCTGAGTACCTGCATAGAAATGAATGATTTATTCTAAATAAAATGAAAGTTTCATAATTTAATTTTGAATAATTTATGCCTATCACTTTTTAGTATGTCTGGGGTTATATACAGTTCATTTTTGGTTTTGTTTTTCTTACATTCTTGCTTTTCTTAAGTCTTCCTTTTTTTCTGTGTTGGTTTTCTAAGGCTGTCTGAGTCTATAATATTCAAACTAGTCTAAGATTTCTCATCCACATTTTGTCTTTGGCAACAAACAAGATTTTTCTTTCCTGATTTGCACTGTCATCTTTTTATCATGGTGGAGTAGGCAAAGCCCAAAGACACACTGTTAATGTAAATAAGAGAAGTATAGACACTTATAAGAAAAATACTGAGGTAAATACCTATATGATAGCCTGTTTCTTACATGGGGCTCTTAGTGCACAGTTTTTAAAGATAATGATAAATGTTGAAATGGAAGAGAAACAGGCATATGGCATAGTTAGATCTGTTTGTAGTCTGTGTGATGCATGGATACACATATGATAAGTATTAATGAGACATGCCACATGTGCACATCACTTTTCTGCCCATTTTGAGGATTAAAAAAAAAATACAGGACAGCTGGCTGCTTTTTTTATCAACTTTGCTTACTGACATGAGGCCCTAAGGGCCACTGACATGTGATGGTAAAGCTGGGTCTGTTGGCTGCACTTCTTCCCATTTTTTGTTATTCCTCTGAAAGTCAGATTCCAGAGCACCTTGATGCTCATCACCTTCTGCTCAAAGTGGTTGTGGAGCAGTAGTTGCTAATATCAGAGGATGTTTTACATGTTTCCATTTTCCTGTGCCTCCTTCCCTAGGGCTGTGTCTTTTTGGTTCATTCTGAGAGCTCTGGATTGCTGCAAGATACTCACATGAACAAACAGCTTTTTCTGAGCCCTTGGTGGTTTTGGGTTCTGGATGCCTGAGTGTTACCTTCACATTCCATATCACAGGAAACAGCATCTTTTCCCTTTGTTGGCCATGGCCTTGCCCTTGCTGACAGCAGTCTCCCACAGTGAAGACAGTCACATTTGATGTTGTGGAGGTGCTTCACTTCTGGAATGTGTCATACTGCTGTGCCTTTTAATGAGGAGTTGAGGAGTAAAAACTGCTGTGAAGGAGATCACCTGCACTGTAGTATCAAACCTGCCTGGGGATTTGCTAGAAGGGGCTGGACACTGTGGTGGCCAAATAGACTTCAGCTGCTGGAGAGAGTTGGGTGGGGAGCAGTCCACAGCAGCAGGATGTGGTACACAGCTGATGCTTCAGTCTGGGATAGGGCTTTCAACCTCATTTGAAACTAGAATGGCTGGGAAAAAAAAACCCAAGTTCCTAAATTGTTTGTTCTTCAGACTTTTAAAAATTGAAAAATAGTGCCAAAACCCACTGACAGCCTTTTTTGGCAAATGGCATCTAATGGATTGCAATTAAAGCTAACAGTTTGTACAGATGGGTGATCACTCCCCTGCATAGCCACACCTTCCTTTAACAGTTAAAATGTATTAAAAACATAGGGTTGCCATTCTGTCTAAAAGGGCTGCCAGCAATTCTGCAGTGTCAACCTGTTGCAAATTAACATTGTGGTGTATTCATGATGTCATAAGTTTTTATTTTGGTTGCCAATATTCTTTTAACTTGCAATTTTGAAATATAAGTGGCATGAAAATGGCTTGTTTTATTCCCACAATGACACAGATGACAGCAAAAAGAAAATTTCTACGCCTCTAAGAGAAGGATATCTCAGCATGAGGTACCTTGGCTGGATTTCTGAAAAAATTAGGGGATGATCATGGCACCAATGTTTTTCCTCACAGTAAATAATAGTGGGGATAAATATCTCTGTTCTTTAGATGTTGTGCTTGTTTTTCTCAATTGCATTCAGTTCTAATTAAGTGATTCAAACCTAGGAGGTTATAATCAAGTTTTGATCCAGTATGGTCTTTTTAATCTCAATAAAAATGGAGGCATGCCTCTTAAACTGTTTTTTTTTTTCTTCTGAAGCCTGAGAAAGAATAAGAATAGATTATTATAACATTTTAGAATGCAGTGAGGTGATTTTTTTGCTTCAAACTTCAGCAACTTGATATTTATTCTAGAGAGTTTTGTCCAATTGGTTGTCATGCTTGCATTTTCTTAGAGGAGAAAATTAGCCAGTTTTGACTTCTTATGCAATTAAAAAAAAATTCGTAGTCCTGTCCAAAGCCAGTACAAAGAACATAGGTCCTAAGTGTATTTTTCAGGACACTTCATTCTGTCTGGCTGCAGAAGAGTTGAAAACCTCATTCCTTTAAAAGCTGGAGTGCTAACACAAGTGCACAACAGCCCTGTGTTGGCAAGAAGAATGCTGTACACTTGCAAATTTTTTTATTTCTGTTTTTCTTATTTCTGCAGAAATCAAGATAGAACCAATTAAAGAAAAATGATTGGTGTGATTTTTTTTTTGTTTGTTTTGCTGTATTAATGTGTGGTGGTGTTGCATATTGAAACTTTGTGAGATTATTTAGTGAAAGACAATGTTTTGAAGGCATATTTTATAATTCTGCAGTTGTGTAAGCTTTAAAACTCAAGTATTTTTATTTCATAGCTCTGCCTCCTTGTGTGGAAACAATTCAGTTCTTCAGTGAATCCTTTCCTGCCACAGTTAGGGATGTCATTTCCAGCTTAGTTGGAGTTTTAAAGCGAGATCATTTGAGCTGGAGTTCAGGCCTTATTCAGATTTTAAATTGATTCTTGAAACTCAGTAAGAGTCCAGTGATTCATCACACCTTGTTTAGTGGCAGTGCTGGTGTAGCTGTGTTAAGCAAAGCACATCTGGGGCTTAAGGGAGGAGATTCCAAGACTCTCTGACCACATACATCAGTGGGATAAAACCATGGCAGTCTTGGTGTTGTGCAATAAAATCTCCACCATCTGAAGTATGGTCTGCAGTTTTCTTCTCCTCCATTTGTGCTAATAAAGGTCACTGTCTTTAGAGAGAGGCTCTTGGACACAGGGAGATGCAGAGTGCTGTTTATTCAAATGAGTTTGCCCTTTCAAGTCTCTGCTGAAGGCACTACTGGTATTTCTATACAGAAGTTATGGAGGTTTTTTTTATGTTTTGCTTTCACTTTCCCCTCTGGTAACCTGATCTTTTAGTGTACAATTTATATTAAAATGAGATCCTGAATTCAGGATCTCAACTGCTGAATTGCATTTTTTTTTAAGATTATATTGGATAATGCATATTTGGTCAGAATGAGAATGCTGCAAGTAAGATGGAATTGTTTAAAGAGCTGAAAATAAGAAAACTTTACTGGCTTTCCACTTTGCCTGCAAAGTTTTGGATTTCACTTTTGAAAACCAGTTTCCTCAGCCTGTCACTGTCACTTCACCAGGACTGTAGGCTGTCTTTAGCTCTCAATCTGCCACACATAGTGTAAAATGAAGGTCCTGCATCATTCAGGGTCTCAATAGATTGGTAGCAGAAGTCATGTGGAGTCCTGAAGGCTTAGAGAGTACAGTCAGAGGAATCCTACAGATGGAACTTTGCTTGATTTATATCTAAACTTGTAAAAATCATTAGCCTATAAAGGATTATAGGAACACAAAGTGCAGAAAGAGAGCCAGCAAGCAGAGAAGTTACCAGACACAGCAGTTCTCTCTTTTTGCAGGGAGGTTCTGTGTCTTGCTGTGTAGCTGTAAAGACACTGTTTGAGCTGCTGTGACTGGAATTCTTGTTCCTGTTTACAAGTTCTCTTTGAGAAGGGCTGAATGATTAATAAAAGTTTGACAGCTTCTATTTCATTATCCATGGGATCCAAAAGGGCTGATCTGTGCTTTGGTCCCACTTAGAATAGCGAGCTGGGCCAGCAGGGGGGAAAGCAAAAGTGTTTGTGACAAACAGTGGCTCCCTGCCTGCTGTAAATAACCCTTGCTTTTGGGAAAGGGAAAAAGTAAATGCAATGAAGAATTTAAGAGCATAGCAGAAGAATTGCTGTGATAGAGGGCAGCTGTTGGTTTGCATCTGGCATCATCGAGCCACTTGTGTTCACATAAGATAAATTTGTGTGTGTCAGAAGTTCCTTCTGGTCATACCAGAGCAACCTGTGACAGACCTGCACAATGGGGGGAGCATGGGGGAGAAATAAATTATGTCCTGTAGCCCTTGTTTGCCTTGCAGTGCCCTCCAGGATGTTTCAATGGAAACTTCTAACAAAGTGTAATTGTGAAGTGGCTTTGGCAACATCTGCCTTGCTAGCGCAGGCCCTTGAGACTGTGTCCAAATCACTTGGGGCTGGCTCCCTCCAGGGCAGACTGCCTAGTGCTCAGCCCCAGGTTTTTTTCTGGGCCCATGGGAGCCTCTCTATTCCCACGCTATGATTGTAATGCTTTGTGCAGTTTTTGTTTCAACTTGTGTGAAATAAAGCGCAGCCATGCAGGGGCCCACCCCAGTGACATGGCACCCTCTGAAACTGAGGGGTGTGCCATGGGCTTGGGGGACACAGGAGAATTTAGGGATGGCAAGGGGTTTGACTTGGGAGTTATGGGGGGACATGACATACCATGACACTCTAGGGCAAATGGGGAGTGCTTTCTTGCCTGTAGCCTCTTGTGAAGGCTCCTTGAAATGGTTTTATACCTGGAAATAGACTTGAGATTTGGTTAGGATTTGTTGTAGTGGAGGGTGTGCCCCTCCCATTTTGGAGGGTTATGATTAGTTTGGTTTGTTGATGTTTGCTGTAAATTAGTTTATATCAAAGCATGTTTTTGTGTCCTGTAAACAAGGAAAACAATGGCTGGTTTGTTAACTGAGAGGGGAGGAAAAGGTGGATTTCCATGTATGTGGAACAACCCATCCCTGTTGCGTGAGCAGCTCTTGAAAGTCATAATGAAATAGGAAGCAGCTTGCATGGGTATCAAGGCCACTGCTTTTTCCTTCACTCATTATTTACACTGCAAAGAAAATTAAATTGTTGTGGCACGGGAGGGAAATAGACGATCCCAAAATTTGGCAGGGTCAGAATTGCAGCTGTCCTAACTGTTCTCTCTCCCCCTTTCCCCTCGGTAGTGTGATCACAGGGAAATCATATATGCCTTTGTCTGCTTTGCATACAGGTAGTGCTTCCAACATTTATTTTGGAGAAAAGATCCCTGCTGGAGATGTATGCAAATTTCATGGCCCATCCAGACCTGTTTTTGTCAATTGCAGCTGGAGCCACTCCCGAGGAAAGAATTATCTGCTTTGTGGAGTATTATCTCACAGCTTTTCACGAAGGCCGAAAGGGAGCAGTTGCCAAGAAGCCCTATAACCCAATAATTGGTGAAACCTTTCATTGCTCGTGGGATGTGCCTAAAGATAAAGTGAGAGCTTTCAGAACTAACGGTGCCTCCACAGCTCCTAAGGACTCAGCCAGGGAGCCTGGCCAGGACCAGTCCACGTGCTACAAGCTGAGGTTTGTAGCTGAACAAGTGTCTCACCATCCACCAGTATCCTGCTTTTACTGTGAGTGCAAAGAGAAGAAAATGTGTGTGAACGCTCACGTGTGGACCAAAAGCAAGTTCATGGGCATGTCAATAGGTGTTTCTATGGTAGGTGAAGGTAAGAAATGTGCTTTTGTTCTGCTTTTTTTGAGCTAATATATCTGAGTGTCAACAGAAATCCAAATGTTCTCTTACTTGCTTTCCCTCTGACCTTTCATTTTAACCTTATGAATGTTTGCTTTTGTGAAGTTTGGAATTAAAACTGTAGGATTCATATAACCTTTTCCTGTCCAGACATCATGTGAAATGCATATTACATGTATAAATGTGTGCTTATATGTGTGAGACTCTGTTAATATATATGGCCAGATTTCAGAAACAATTAAGTTACAATAGCAAATGGCAAATTATAGTGTATTATGTAAGAATATTTTTTTATCCTGTTCATTTTTAAAGTAGTGTGGGATTTGGTGTTCACAGTTGGAACAAAGCAATGAAAAAAGCCACATTTTTGCATAAGCCTAACATTTGTTTTTCATAGTTTCTGCAGAGAGTCATGATTTCTGTAGTGTTTGCAGTTAGTATTTTCATAAGCTTTCTAGAAAGTCACATAGTTGAGGTGTGAATCCTGATTTTCTTTACCATACATATGCAGACATACAATGCAGTGTCTGCATTGCAATAAGTCATAGCTCAACTTGAGTTCAGAAGTAGAAGGAGTCATAATAAATCCTGATCTGTATGGTACACACACTTGTGCCACTGACTGTTAATGCATTGAGATAAGTGTGTTTCTGAGAGATTTAGTCCCTTTGGCCATTTGAGGGTAAGATGCTATGTTTGGATTTCAGTGTTTTGCCTTAACTAGTTTTCAGACTGTAGTCTCAGAAGTATGAGGACAACTTGTTTATTTTTGTCACCATTAAGTTGAATACTATGGTATGAAAGACAGTGAAAAGGTGGAGTGGAAAGTGCAGTGGTTTGGTTTTGCGTATTAACAAGAAATTAATTATGATGAAAAAATACAGGTATATTCTGCTATTTCCACTATCTAAAAGTAAAGGCCAGTGGAAAGGTCTACAGGAGCTCCTTCCCTGATGGCAATCTATTCCTTTTTTTTAATAGAAGAGACATAAAACCTCCTAACTACTGTTTTTTATGTCCTTGTGATAAAGTCTGTATTAGCACGTGTGTTTCCTTCTTCCTATGACTTAGGTATTTTGCTTTGAATACAGAGTTAAGGAAGTTGGGAAGGGAGTGTCAGAAGGGAAATTGGTCTGTCTGTCTCCTGCCTGTACTACTGCCAGCCTTGGCTTAACATTCTGCATTTTTCTGGTACACATTCATTTCTAGTACTCTTCTGCTCAGTGAAGGGAACTATTTAATGGAAATAAAATTAAGCACAAAGTCACTTATGATTATGTAGGAGTAGGGAAATTTCTTTCTCTTGCTGCTAGCGCACAGAGTTCCCTGGGATTGGGGGTGTCTACTGTGGGGATTATTTAAGACTTCAAAGTCCTGATGTGTCCCAGTTTTGAGAGAGAAAGGGTCTAAGAATTAACCACTTACTCACCTCAAGGATTGTTTAATGTGTGCTTGTGAGAATAAATTCTTCCCTACACAATTACTTTTTTTATAATCCTGGACATATCCCAGGAGTGGAGGCTGGCTTTGGGGAACATCTGCACTAGCAAACTCTTTTATTCCAAGGTTTGCTGCTGTCTTTGTGATGTGCATTCTGGGAGGAAGTCTGGGTTCACCAGTTCGTAGTTACTATTCATCCTTTTGTTCATATAAGCAGTGCAAGAGCAGGGCCCTTCACAGTGACAGCATTTCTGGGAAGTGATGGAGACACTTCAGTGCAGCCCAAGCATTTCTGGGAAGTGATGGAGACACTTCAGTGCAGCCCAAGCATTTCTGTTACATGCTGAGGGCTGGCAGTGGGCAGCAAGAAATTGTGTACCACTGGGGCTTTTCTGTCATCTGAAAACAGCAAGCCTAAACCCGACAGCCTCAGTTTAAAATGTCAGCTTTGCAGTGCAGTTCCTTCACTTGAATCTGCACTTAAAAATTTTTTTTTGTTTATTTATTTTAGGTCCAGGGAAGTCTTCGTAATTAAGTTGTTGTGTGGATTTGTCAAGCTGTGCAAAAATTAGAATCCACTGCAGCTGCTTCTTTCTTATGTGCTGCATAAGTATAAATTCTTTGTAGATTGAGGTCAGCTTGAGTGCCAGGGAATAGATTGCTGAACTGACAAAAAGGAACTGCTGGACTAAAAGTGTGGAAAACTTAAGCCTGTATTTCCATGCCTAGTAATGCAGGGCTTAACACTTTATTTAATGTGAAATGTAATTTGGAGATTTTTTTTCCCTTGTATTTAGGGACATGTTAGAGTTGCCGTATTTCATATGGGGTGAATTAGTCTAGTAGAATTAGTGAGCTGGGCTGTGGAAAGGTGCTGTTAGTCAGAAGGCACTTGAAGCTACTTAAGGTGGGTAGAAACTAAACTTAGCTCCTTTGAGAAAGTTTTTGCACACCAAGACCTGACAGTAAGATTGTAGAATATTATTTTAAACTGTTAAAAGCAGATTAGGTAAATTTCTGGGGAATGGAGTATCACTGATCCTGCTTTTGATGGGAGACAAAGTAACATTTCATGGATCATCAAAATCTGTAGGTTTTGATTGTTGTGGGGCTTTTTTGCTACTGTGCTACTGGATGACCAAACTAATAATGTACCATTGTTGGGATTTTGTCTTATCCCTTTCTCCTTTTTTTTTTTACATTTCCCCTCATTAGTAGCATTCAGCCCTTTTTTTGCCTGTTGCTGTATATAAGTTAAATTATATACATGTGGGGGGCTTTGACTTTTTGTAAGACAAGTAAGGATTTTAGATGTGGCATCATGTTACTTGAAAGACAGTTTCTCTGATACCCCCAATATGCCTGTGTCCATTTTGACACTTGGTTTAAATAATTCTGCTGTTTGTTCAATATTAGTTTCATTATACTACAGATTAAATCAGTACTTATCAATATATGAGAGGTGAAAAAAAAATCTTTCCAAACAGACTGCTAAAGAACTGTAATTAATTTTGGATAGTTTAGTAGTGAGTGACCATCTTGTTCTAGTGAGGTATGTATCAGAAAAGTTCTGTTTGACCAGGTTACCCAGAGAAGTTGTGGATGCCACATCCTTGGAGGTTTCCAAGGCCAGGTTGGATGAGGCTGTGAGCAGCCTGGTCCCTGTCCACAGCAGAGGGTTTGGAAAAAGATGATTTTTAAGGTCCTTTCCTTAAAGGTCATTCTAAGATGAGTCTGTGACAATGACCAGAAACTTCATTGTATCCTAATGTTGAATACAAGCAGTTGGGGTGTGTTTTGAAACTTTGCTCTCTACTGAACAATATTGTGTGTGTGGCACCAACAGTTCAATGAAGCCAACTTCTACTGCAGCTGGCTCTTTGCAGAAATAAAGTAGCACTGAATTTTTGGACCTACAGTGTGCATGGATTATGGTAGTGTTTCTGTGGAGGCTTTGAATCATAATTTTATAGGGAGTCCTTAGCTGTATAGAGCACATTGCTTTTTATGCTTTCCATTAGAAGCTGACATAGAATGTCGTGGAAATACAAAGGTTTATAAAGGAATTTAAAGAATTCAGGGATTTAAGGATGCTATGGTCTTGGCACACAAAGGGTCCAGGTCAGTGTCTCAGTGGTGTGGTGTTTTAAGTCGCACCTCAAAGTGACTAAGATTTTTTTTTTCTGTCTGTGTTTTTTGTTTGTTGATTCAAAGTAACTATCTGTTGCAGAGATGCAGAGCAAGTGGGAGAGCACTGCTGGAAATCCATGCAGGGAGCTGTTTTACATGCTAGCCTTTCCTCATCTCTGCTTATGAGTGGTCTAAATCTGGCTTGCTAATGAAATGTCACAACTTTTCTTTGCTGTGTGACAAAACCCCCATTCTTCAGGGTAGTCAGCACTGAGTTTCCTCACGAGAAAGCCACCCTGAATAGAAAAGAGGGTATTTTGCATAAAAGAGCTTCCGTTGCATGTGCAGTCCCTAATTCTGGTTAATGTTAATTATGTACTAATGAAAGGGTGAGGAAGGAGATGAGGCTGTAATGAACAGGGTCACATTAAGATTTAAATTAGCAAAGGATGAGAAAGTCAATATAAATATTTAATAGTTTGTACGTGGTCCATAGAATCTTTAAATGGATACTGGTTGTAGGGTAAGGATGCTGTGGTGAGCACACCTCAGTGTCAGCTGTGCCTGTTCCTTTTCTGCTCTTGGATTTTGGTCCAGAGCAGCAAAATCCAACAAAATGTGTCATCTCTGATTTATGGGTTAATTTTGCAGAGAGCATAAAGTACATTAAATGGATTGCTCTGTATTGTCAAGTGGCTAGTTACATCTGGTGTTTTCACTTCTGCTGTTTTAAATGTTTTAAAAAGTAGTGAGGTATAGGCTTCCAAAAATCATTTTTCTAAATTGAAAATCAACTGGAAAAGATATGATACATAGGTAAAAGGTCCAGTGCTCTTTCCAGGGTAAATTTAAAAGAAAGCAGTGAATGTTCTTTCTTCTTTTTTTTTTTTTTTTTTTTTATCTGTTCAAATACATGTATGTGTATGTATTAATAGATAAAAACAGGTCTATAATTTCTATTACTGAGAAATGAGTGACTTTTTAATTTACCAATCCCAAAACTTGATTGCTCCATGCAATTAGAGCTATCTAAATATTTCCCTAAGTACTCATTTTTGAGTTATTTTTTAGCCCAGTGTTTTTAAAACCATTTTCATATGGCATGATACTCATTACTGAATTTAGCAAATGATTCCAGTCTTTTAAAAATGAGCAGTGCTCATCAGAGCTGCCTGGAAGGTTTGAGAAGTGAGAGCCCAGTTCTGGCATCTCCTGTTTTCCTGTGGGGATCTGGGCAGTTGGTGATGCCCAGCACCTGTGTGGGGCTCATCCCACACATAACTTTGTGTGTTCTGAGAAACACAGACAGGGTGAAGAGTTTAAACAAAGAAACTGCCCCAGCTCCCCCCTGTCCCACGTGCCATTTGTTCAGATTGATCTCCATGCATTAAATCCCACATGTCTCTTCTGCAGCTTATTGATCCAGAGCCTCCTCTGGGTTTTTTTGTGTTACTGGGAAATCAATTCACAAAGCTGCAGCATCAGTGAGGGACATGTAAGAGTCAAACTGGGAAGATGATATGCCAGGACTGTCACTTCCTTTAATGCAGGCTGGGGGGTCATGGATAGGGGTGTGACTCTGAATACATTGCTGTAGTCAAAAGGAGGAGTAAATGCTGCTTAGGGCATTTCAAGGGGGAATTACAATATTCTGTAATGGTTTGTCACAAATTCACCCTTCTCTGTAGCATTTTTTTTCTAACAAACTAGATTACTAAATCCACTGTTTCTCCCAGAGTACTAGTCTGGTGCATTCTGTGTGTAATTGTTGCCTATAAATACTTCAGATTTTTTCTTTAAAGAACTGTAAGTTTTTGAAAGAACTGTTTGATGTGAGAATAAAAAACTGAAAATGGGAGAATATTCTACAACCTTTTATGACTATTTACTTGTAGTCATTTTCAAACTAAATATGAATCATCTCTTACAGCAGGGAAGCAAGGGAAGAAAAATAGCCTGTGTGTTTTCCAGCAGTTGTTTTTAAAGATCAGTTGCAATGTCCTGATTATAAGCAGATGTTAAAATTACACATTGCAAAGTAACTGTTAGCTTTGGGATAATTGGATTTTAATTTCTCGAGACTGACATGTGGCAGGGTAGGGATTTAATTCAAAGTGTGGTACCTGTTAGAAATGTTGAATCCCTGTGTAATTTTTGGCTTCCTCTCCCCTAAGGGAGCACAGGTCACTGTTCGGGTGTGGTGGTGCAGCCACAGTGTTTGTGGTGCTTCTCTTAAACGAGGTTTTGCATGTGGGCTCTGCAAACAATGGAATGCAAAAGAGTCAGGTTAATACTAAAAGTGTTATCAAGTTGTGAGTATTTCACATCTGCCCTTTAATCTCTGTTAGACTGTAATTATGGAGCTGGAGTCATATTTCAAGTGAGATAGCACTTCATAAAAGAATGTATTTATTCAGGTGTTTAAGGAACCCAGAAAATATGCTACCGGGTGCTAAAAATACTGCCAATGGAGCTGGGATCAGTTTTTAATATCTAACCTGCTGTGGTGGTTAAATATTTACATTGAAGGTCACTGCTGCTGTTTGCTCTCCACTTTAAATATGCTTGGCAGCACTGCAGCTCTGAGTCCCTCCCTCTTGACTAGGGAGAAAAAAACTCTTGATCCCATCAGGGGGAAAGAAGCAAACGTGTACTCACCCATAAGGAAATTGTGTTTATCATACCAGTTTCATCTCATATGAGGAAACATCACATACAGGGATGGTCAGAGGAGGATGGGAGATAGAGGGAGACATGGAGGGCATGTAGAGAAAGGAAAAGGGGGGAGAGGGGAAATGGCTTTAAAATGGGAGAGTAGATTTAGGTTAGATAGTAGGAAAAAATTCTTTACTGAGGTGGTGGAGAGGCTGCCCAAAGGAACTGTGGGTGCCCCATCCCTGGCAATGTTCAAGGCCAGGTTGGATGGGGCTCTGAGCAGCCTGGTCTGGTGGGAGTTGTCCCTGCCCATGGCAGGGGAATTGGAACTCGATGATCTTTGAGGTCCCTTCCAACCCAGGCCATTCTGTGATTCTACAGTAGTTCTTTATGAACTGAATCCTGTTACAGCATCCATTTAATGAGTTTGATAACCAGAGCCATTTTTTGAGTAAAAGTTCTTCCTGGCTGTGTGTCCAGCATGAGTTGGGTAGTTCAGCCTTCCTGCAGTGTGTTCAGCTTGGATGTCTCAGCCAAGGAAACTTGAGGTAAAATGTGTGTGTGTGTTCTGGCTGTGTCCTCCTGGCCCCTCCCTGCTGGTGGAAGTTCAGCACATGACACCAGGAACTTGTAACTTGCCAGGACGAGATGATTAAAGGTCCTTTCAAGACATGACTTTTCTGTGTGCTTTTGCACTCCCAGCCCCTTGTGCCAGACCTGCAGGAGTGAGTGTGCTGTGTCACTGCTGGGAGGCTGAGCTTGCAGAGGTGCTGAGAACAACTGCATGAAGCTGTTCTGGTTTGCAAATGTTTTCCTGTGAAACAGTTTCAGAAGGCAGAAGTGGCAAATTGCAGTTTCCTGTGCTTGTATTCAGTTTTGTTAGCTGGTGCCAATATTCAAGATCAGGGATCTCTTAGAGCTCTGTGCTTTTTTATTTTGTGTTTCCAAGTTTGTGTTTCCATGCAACATTAAAGGCATATTTTCATATTGGCAGCAGTAATGTTGTGTTCCTATTTAATGCTTTTTCCTCATTAAATGTGAGATCACTTTGAAAAAGTAGTGTCAGTATTCCCTTAAACAGAGAGATCAATCAATACCACTTACAGTGTGTTCTTTCCCTGCCTGCCCCAGGATGAAGGCAAATGGGCTCAACCTCATCTTGTTTCTAAACAGATACTATTACTGTGTCAAAATAACTTTCCTGCTCTTTTTTTCCAAATATTTCTGGGTTCTGAATTCTTCCTGTGATGGGCTATTTTCAGTCCCTGTTGTGAAAAAATATTTTCAAAGCTGTCATTTTTGCCTTTAGGCAGTTAGTAAATGGGACACAAAAGATGTAAAACTCTAATAAAAATACACTGCAGACATTTGGCATGATCTAATTCTGCGTGCAAGGTTTATGGTGCTCTTTTGCTGGTCTTATGTCCTGTTATCCTGAAGACCAAACTGCACTTTTTTATGGGAATAGAGCTGTACCCTTAGCCCCAGGGGAAGCTGCAAAGGTCTGACCAGGAAAGCAACTTTCTTTGTGCAACTTCCAAGTAATGTTGAAAAACTGCTGCTGTTGTATATTCCTTTTAGTTGCAGCCCTACAGTGCTGAGAGTGGAGGAACCTTTACAGAATGAGATGGAATTACCAGTAATTTTCTCTGCCTGGTAGAGACATTGGACTTAGCGCTAGTAGAGCAGTTGCCCTGCTAGGCCCCTCTTTCATTATGTAAGATTTTTTCAAAGCCCATGTGAGAAACCAGCATTTGGAAATTAAGGAGCAAATTAATGGGAAATTTGTAGATGCCATGTTACCTTGTTGTACCCATGGAGACTTAGAGCCTTTCACAGCATCAAGAGGAAATTAGGGGAGGATGGGGCTTTTTCAAACTGAATGGATAAGTGAAGAGTCCCTTGGCCATGCCCATATTTTTTGTGGAGGGAGATAGTGATACAACACTGAGAGAGCATCTGAATTTTCAGTATGGCTTTTTAGGTGCACATTCTATGTTTTTCCAGCTTTTAACAGTAACACAAAGTAAGGAATCCAGTCAGATTTTCTGAAAAGTCATTTGGTACCATGCAGGACCACAGGGTACACAGTCAAATTGGATGCTTTTGAAAATGCTTGTTGGAAGAAACTTGTTCCAGAGAGCAGAGTTTCTTAGCAAACAGTGCCCTCCTCCAAGGAGAGGGGCACGTTGTTTTCTCTGTGATGTGCATTTTGGTGGTGGTAATTGATGGTCACTGACCATCAGCTCTTACCAGTGAACCTTTTATCACCCCACCTTCTCCTCTTCCTGCACAGGTGTTCTGCACTTGCTGGAACATGAAGAAGAGTATGTCTTCACCCTGCCCAGTGCCTACGCTCGCTCAATCCTCACCATCCCATGGGTGGAGCTTGGAGGGAAGGTCAACATCAATTGTGCCAGAACAGGCTATTCTGCCACAGTCACGTTCCACACCAAGCCCTTCTATGGAGGGAAGGTCCACAGGTACAGGAATTACTGCCTTACTCTTGTTCACCTGCTGCTGGATTTCAGGGGAAAGGCTCTTGGGCATCTGTTCAGTTCTTCTGTTGCAGTACTTTATAGCCAGACAGCTGAAGTTCTTTTCCTGTTAGTGCTGGAGATGACTTAAGCTTAAAGCTTAAGAGCTTTAGGGTAGTTTATTGTAGCAATACATATTATGTTGTTTAACTGAATTGGATGTATTTCTCTCATTAAAATAAAGTGAATGTATCTCTCCAGGCTTGCTTGTAGAAGTTAATGTAAGTGCAGGATCAGAAAAATATATGTGGAAAAAGCAGTATTTCTGCTACCCTAGCTGCTGCTTCTGTGTGAATCTTGTAGATGAACTGGTGTTCTAGGTGGAGCTGCTGCAAAGAGGAGAGAAGCAAAAGTGTCACTGCCCATAGGGGTAGCTCCCTCCTGGGGACTCCCACCTCTGCACTGAAATTCTAGATGGTGAAAATGTTATTTACATTCTTTGGTTCCCCTTTACTAAGGGTGCAAAGAGGCACTGTGCCAGACAGCCTCCTGTCTTGCTTCCATGCTCAAGCTGATGTCCCAGTCATTAACATCAGACCCCTTTCTTGTTATGCTGTGGACTGTGCTTTGCATGGCTACCTCAGTTTTATTTCAGATGGTGTAAATATTCTTCTGTATGTGTGTCAACCATTTCAATGTTGTGTTCAGATGAATGTTCTTCACATGGGGCTGTTTTGACAGGGTTTTTCTTTAAAAGTTGTAGAAAATAATTGATGCCATCAGGGTGAGTGAAAATTTGAAGAAGTCATGCTGTAATACTTCAGCAGTTATAAAATTTGAGTTTACAGATTACTTGACATGGCTTTCTAAAGCACACGTGTGCATGCTTGTGGACACACATATGAAACTTCTCCCTGCAGTTCAGTTTTCCAGTCCTACCTGTCTATTTTGCTCACTCTCAGACCAGTTCTTTGACTGGTGAGGTGGTTTAACTATTGCCCCTCAGCAGCTGAGAAGTGAACTTGCAGAGCTAAAGAAGAAAACAAAGATACCTGAAGTTTTTGACTTGGGTCAATGACATCATTATGTTCAGGTGTGAAGGTATCCTATATTGAAAATGGCTCATGAATGTCAGGGATTGTTTTTCATGCTGCTGAGGTAACCATTTGGCTCTGGGCTTGAGTCAAGTATCAGAATTTTAGGCTTGGTTACTGCTGCACTTAGCTAGAATGTCATCTGTGTTAGAAGAGCTTTCATGGAATGAGTCTTTCTTTTTTGGAGGCAGCATCACTGCTTTGCTTGAATAATTGATTGGTGCTGGTAGAAAGCTGCTTGCACCCTTATCAAGATAGTGCTTTCATGTGCTGATAATAAATGGTACTGGTTATTTCTGTGTTATCCCCCTTGAATCAGGGTAACAGCTGAAGTGAAGCACAATCCAACAAACACCATTGTGTGCAAGGCACAGGGAGAATGGAATGGCACCCTGGAATTCACTTACAGCAATGGAGACACCAAAGTGATTGACACCACCAAGCTGCCTGTGATCAGGAAAAAGATCAGGCCTATAGCAAACCAAGGGCCCCTGGAATCGAGGTAAGGGCAGAGACTTTGCAGTGCTGTCCTGAGCTTTGGGTGGGAGCAGAGCAGGGAAGCCAACTGCAGGTCTGAGTGCTGTGGTTCAAAAATTCCTTGCTTCCTACAGCACAGAAATCTGGACAGAGAGGCTGTGTGTTGGTTCCCTGGAGCATTAATTACACTGTAGTGACGAGTACATTGATTTTGTAGATGGGGAAAGTGCCTGTATTTGTTTTAATGAGCATCTGGAAAATGGTAGTGCAGTGTTTTCACCTGCTTCTTGGAGTGATTGCAACATGGTAGGAAACTCAGTCAGTTTGTTGCAAGTATATATATTGCATATCATTGAAACTGGTACTTCATGTTTAATATATTTTAGAATATATATTTATATAAACATATATATTATGTGAGGCAGTATGAGATATAAAGACACACATAGGAGGTTGTTTTGAGGCTCTTGGCACCTACATGATGTGTCTAACTCTGTCTAGGTACATTAGAAAAAAACTGTTCTGTATTCACTGTCAATAACAGTTGATGTTTATCTTCAGAAAAATCAATACTTTAATTGAATTTAGGAACATTTTATTGGGGGATTTAAAAATATGAGTTAAACTACATTTTATTATCTATAAATGTCTGTTTTACAATGGTGTCTTGAGTCATTGTGCAGGGTCAAATACAATTTGTCTACTTTCTAGACCACTTGCTTATCCACAAACTTATTTTTCCCCTGTAGTGTGGAACATAAAGATTGTAGTAAATAAGGAAACCAGTAGCTTTTCAGTGTATTTATTGTGTTTTGTTAGATACTAGTCAGCAAATTGCATCCATCCAGTGTCTCTGCAGGATCTACAGTTTATCACATTGTAAACACAGACTCATTTAAACAGCCCTGGACATAAATGAAAGCTATGGTTGCTTTCAGACAGAGGGTAGTTTGGATTAGATATTAGGAGGAAATTCTTTACTGTGTGGGTGGTGAGCCACTGGAACAGGTTGCCCAGAGAAGGTGTGGGTGCCCCATCCCTGGCAGTGTTCAAGGCCAGGTTGGATGGGGCTCTGAGCAGCCTGGTCTAGTGGGAGGTGTTCCTACCTGTGGCAGGGAGGGTGGAACCAGAGGATTTTTAAGGTCTCTTCCAACCCAAACCATTCAATGAGGGTTTTTTCAGTGCTTTTCTGGGCAAAGTTTCTGCTAGACTGATACAAGGCACTGTATCTGAGTGTGGTCAGCTGTGTGAGAAACGTGTAGCTCTGTGCTGGTAAATATTGTAACTGGGAATAGAGCACAGACCTAGAGGGGCTCCCCAGAATCAGTTCCTCTGTTAGTGATCTCATTGGGCCAGTCAGTGACCCAATTCAATGCACTCTTGGGTTTTGGCTGACACTCCATTATAATTCAAAAATGTGACTGCAAAAAACTACAGAATTAAATGCCTGTCTGTCATTTGGTGGGCAGAGGGACATCAATAAGAAATGTGAACTGGAAATGGTAGTTGAGTGAATCTGAAAATCTGGTCCACAAACCTGATGAATATCCTAGGAGAGTGATGGTTCCTGAGCTGTGGGACCTGGAAAACCGGCATGGATAGTGTGGCCTCAGCCTGCTGCTCACCAGCCTGGTGCCCAGCAGCCCTGGGCTGTGGCAGAGCTGTTGTCACCTCCCCTGTGCCCTCTCCCTGGCAGGCGCCTGTGGCAGCACGTCACCAGCTCTCTGAAGGAGGGGAACATCGATGCCGCCACGGAGCACAAGCACCGCCTGGAAGAGAGGCAGCGAGCGGAGGAGAGGCAGCGTGCTGCACTCACCACTCCCTGGAAACCCAAATACTTTGCCAAAGAGGTACTTGGAGTCTCTTGGTTTACAGTCCGTGGATTTTGTCATGGGCTGGTGTTGTTATGTAGCACTGATGGCTTAAATTTTCTTTTTGACAGAGTCTAGCTCTTGAAAGAGAGCAGTGGACTTTTCCATGTGAACTTGTTCACTTTTTTTCAATTTGATTGCTTTTGATCTGGTTTCAGTTTGATTGCTTTTGATTTTTGGTGCCTAGTGTTAGGCACATAAGTGATGTGTTTTTCTGTAAAATCCAGTCCTTATTTCTCAAATTCTGCATGCTCACATCCACTATAATCTTAGCATACCAAAATGGGCATAATCCAGGGAGATTTTATCTAATGTAAGCATTGACAGCCCAAACACAGTCTTGGGTTTCATGTGTGTGAAAGGAAACAGATTTTAGCAAGTTCATCTTTCCCCTTTCTTGGAGGAAGGGTGGAGGGGAAATGAGACCAAGTGAGGGAATTGTTGTATGAGCTCATATTTAAACCAGCATCTCTTGCATCTTCTCATTGCATCTCTTCCCCCTTGTAATTTTTTCCCTTCTGCCCACATGATTGTCAATTCATTAAACACAGAATTTTCAGCTGACGGGGATGGCTTCTTGCTTGATCTTATTTTAGCTTTTGTGTGGATATATACAGAGTGTATAAACCTTGTGTGTAAACTCTGCTTAAATTTTCTTACAGGGTGACGGTTGGCTGTACGTGAATCCTCTCTGGAAGACCCATTGACAGGAGAGAGCAGTTGCCTCCTAACTTTACCTGAAAGGCATTAAAATGATACAGTATGTAACTTCAGGATGTCCTTGGATAGGTCCTGTTCCCAGAAGATCCCCACAGGAAGTTATGTACTGTGAATGACACATCTCAAAATAACCCTGAGCTCGAGTTTATTCAGGAGCCATTTGGTGTGTGCAGATCCACAGACACACAGGCACACGTCCCTAAGTACCCACGGTGTGCATGTGTTGTGTGTGTTATTTACACTACATGTAACAGTTCCAGCACCAATAGCGACTCAAAGACCTTTTCCTCCAAGTGTTAGGGCACAGAACCCTGGCTGGACTTGGCCAGGGTTCCCCGAGTTGTGTGCTTGCAGGATCAGGCCCTGTGCTAGTATTTAAGAAAATACTTTTTTATTAGTACTGGTTAAGGTTTTTCTATTTTTCACTTTTGCCAAAAATGTTTTGCACTTAAAACGTGACGTGTCTCTTAATGGCAGTCATTCTGTCTGAACAGTCACCGAGAAACTCACTTTGACATAAGAATGATCCACTGGCTGTGCTCGCTCTGCTTGCTGAGTTCAGGGCGTGTTTCCTGTCACTGATGAGTGTGAATTTCCTGCCACCCTGTAAGAAGTAGCAATACCTTCTCCAGAATGTTGTTCTTCACACTGGCCCGTTGTGTCCTCGCTGCTTTGTCTGTTCATGCTCCAGCTGTTCAGTCAATCTCTGGTCACCACCCCTGAGCCAGCTGCTCTGGGAACTTTGATCTTGCTGTGTAATGTTCTCTGGCTGCTGTCATGCCAACACTTCTGGCTTACATGTTCCACTAAATGGGATTGCTTCTGATAAAACATTTGGATGAGTAGAGATGATGTAACTGGCCTTCCCAGGTAAATGATTCCCTGATGTAAAAATAACAATTTAGTAAATTATTCCACTGAGACACTAACTTTATGAATGAAGCAAATGAAATGGGGTACAATTTGTTTTGTAGTGTTAAAGAAACCATAATTTAAAACTCCTGTTGTTTGATCTTGCTTTGTAAGGTACCCACTGTGACACTGGCAAAGTGGATTCTGGAAGTGTGTTAAGGCTTTGTCACTTTTTAGTTTGCATTTGTTGGAAGTGAAGATGTTTTTGAGAGATGGCAGCAAAGGGCACATGTAAAATGTGCTCAGTGCTTCTTTCCACAGTGCCCTGGAAGGGAACCACCATATTTCCAACACACAGTAGCATGGATGCCTGTCTGTAGAGCTGAGTAATTTTGTGCCTTTTGTCTGCTTTGTTCATAGAATGACTTATGCTTGATAGTTACTACACAAAGACATCTAGGTAAAGCACTGCTCACATCTGTCCTTGTGCATCCTGCATTTTGTTTTTTTGGTAGATGTTAAAATGTCTTGAGCAGCTCAGAAGACTGAGCAGAGGTGGTGTGTGTACACAAGGAAACATTCCATTAGTTGTTCCTTTGGATTTGAACTTTAGATTTCTATTTAATGAAGGTGTGGCTACTTTTTCTTCCTAAATGCTATTTAGTCTTGTCTGTCTTGTTTTTTTTTCTTTTTTTCTTTTTCTTTTTCACATTAGAAAGATTCATATTCTAAATTATTTAAATCCTATTTTTTAAAAAAAGTGGATTGTATGAGCTTGGTTTTCTAACTGACACTTTTTTTTAAGAGAAAAAGAAAAAAATCTTATTTTTTAGAAATAGTTGATGTAATAGTTTTCTGTAACAAAACCAAAATGATGCTGTTGTAGTAATTACTGAACTGCTACTGAGTATCATCAGGAACACTTGTACTTTATCACCTGCAAGAATTTGCTTTGTAATGGATCCTCTCTTGTTCTAGAGATTACTCTGATAAATACCTAAAAGTATTCCTACAGTTTGTAGTATCATCACAAAAAACAATGGAAAAAACAGAGTAAAACCCATGGAACATCCTCCCAGAGCTCTCCCACACACCAAAGAACAAGACACATCCTCACTAAATAGCCATGGCAAACCTCTGTGCCAGGCATGCAGGCCTGGGCCCCTGAAGGAGTAGACCTCTTTCAGCTGGGATGGTGTGACTGTCAGGGCTACAGAGATGCTGTAGCTGTCCTTTCAAGGAGAAATTTGAATAATTTTCTGCTTGTAATTTATTGAAGATTTTCTCTGTCTGCATGGTTGGTTGTTTCTGCATGCTGAGGACATTCCACTTGTGCTCTGACCAATGTTTTGTTCTGTTCTGATGCTATGAAGAATCCCCTGATGCCATTTCCAGTTTCTTTCCCATGTTAACTTGGGAGACACAAAAGTAAAAAGTCCTTTCAGAAAAGATCCCATCAGCAAGAGATTCCAGAACAAGATTCACAAGTGTCATTTTATTTTTCTGATAGTATGTTTTCAGTATATTTTGCAGGACTGAAAAGTAAATATTCATAAGCCTTATTTTCTGTAGGTAGTTCCAATAGATGTCTTGGAATTGCAAGTAAATACTTTCCTTCTCAAGTAGCCAATGTACACTGAATTGTAATGTAAAAACTTCCATGTACTCCATTTTTTTTTTGTGCACACCTGTAGAAAGCCTATGCAACCTTTTTCTTTCTTAAATTAGAAATGTTCAGAAAGAAAATTTATACCTTTATCATTTAAAAGATGCTCTGGCAGTCTCTTCTGATTTGCCTTCCTTTCATAATTTGTGAATTTCAAATGAGAATGCTCATGAATAAAAGATTTGTTTCATTTAGTAGTGGGATGCCCTTTCTCTTTCCATGGAAGCCTTAGTTCAGTGGTGTCAGTCACTGACTGTCCAGGAACTGTACAACACCCCAGCATGGTTCCCATGGAAGTGATTTTCCAGGTTAATCCAGGTTTGGTGTGGGGCTTTTCTGCTCTTCTTATTCCCCCAGACACTCTGGAGGTAAGTTTTTTGTTTAAGTTGGATAGTTGTATCTAGGGAAAATGGGGCTGTGAAGCAATAACAGCTTTAGGAAAGGCTGGGGAACATTTGCTTCATTTTGGCAAGTAAAAAGGAAATAGGTAAAGTGTACCCTTGCTTCTGAAAAACCCACATCATTTAATCTTTATCACCAAGAGAGATTCTTGATTAGAACCTCTTGAAACACTAATTATTGCAGCATTGGACACGTGCACGGGGAGGAAAACTGTTCTTAACAGATTGTGGTCAGCATTTTTCAAGTGTTAGATAATGCCCTTCTGGTTTTCTTTAAACAGTCATCCACAGTGCTGGAAACAATCTTGCTGGAACACTTTGTTTTTATGCAAAACAGAAAACAACACTGCCTGTAAATGGGGCAGGAAACACTACCCAGTCCTGTTCCTTGCCTTCCATGGCATTGCTTCAAGGCCCCATCTTGGAGCAGTTTATCCACTTGGGTTAAAGGTGTGAGGGGTTTTAGTCACAGCCAAATAGGATTTTTTTTCATTTTCATTTTTTTTTCATCACTCATGATGAGACTGGTATGTACCAATGGTTCTGTCAAAGCATCCATCTGCTTTTAAAGAGTAAATCTGTCATGATATTTAATTAATGACTTTTCTCCTTGTTATGAAATTACTTCTGCAAGTCAAAATATTTCTTCTGGGATTACAAACAGTGCTGTTGCTGCCTCATTGCTTCCACCAGAAATGATTAGGAGATACAGAACCTATGCAGTATTGAGATCTAGACACTTGCAGCTTTAGTTCCTTAGCAACTGCTGACCTGAGCCTACTGGCTCAGGTGTTTTTTGGTTTTTTTTTTACTGTTTTGTGGTAATTATGCTTCAAAATTTGACATAGTAGAACAACAAAAGGAAAAAGGATGCCTGGAGCTAAGGAAATAATGAGTTTATTAAGGGAGGTGTATGTGATGAAGAGGGAAGATGCTAATAGTCTTCACTAGCAGAAGTGCTGTTGAGCTCTCATAAAGAGGAGGCAGGAGCTTTTGATTCCAGGATCCATCTACACAGTGTGCAGATTCCTGAGGAACCAAGGAAGGTGAGACAGTGCCAATTCTTCCTTGTAATGTTGCTTTTTCTAAGTGGATGCCTCAATGACTCCCAACTTTTTATTTAATTTTAACTGCAGAACATTGGCAGAATCCTTGAAGTCATGTTACATTTAAGAAAAAATAAAGCTCAGGTAAGTAGTAGGCAGCTTTAGGCCCAGGCTGGCTGGGATCCCTGCAGTTGGCTTATTTCTGTTTCACATGCCTCAGGTTCAGTTTTTTTCTGCTGTTGAACAGAACACTGTCACCTAAGGCTGAAGACAGTCTGTCCAACTGTAAAGGTACCTGGAGAGGGGACAGCAATCTTGTATTTCCTTTTTTAAAACAAGGCTGTTACTGCCAAGCCACAGACTGACTGGCAGCCTTCTGGTGTTCTTCCAAATGTTGGATCCCTTATTTCTTAGCCACAGTCAGGATTCAGACTGGCTTGGAAGCAGCATGACACTAGAGATTATGCATCACATAATCAGTCAGCCCTTCTGCTGGTGAGTGAGCAGCTGTAGCAGCTTCAGGAGCTCCAGATGCTGGAAGGAGTTGCTGCAACGTGTGGTTGAGAAGGCAGGCTGCTCTCCCCTGGAAATATGACAGCCACCTTCATCTCATCACAGCACAGGCCCTAGATTTGGCTCAGTTTAAATTGAAGGGATGTTAAGAAGATACCATGGCTTCATTACAGCAGCTTGGTGAAGTCAGGGGAATTGCATTACAGAATTCTAATGTCTTAATTTATGACTAGGACTACAAGCAACCTGTATCAAGTTAATCACAACAAAACTGACACAACAGCTTTAACACAAAACTTGAATTAACTTTATTTTCCCCTACAGTTGACAACTGGTCTGCATTGAGCTTTAAAGCAACAAAATAAAATGAAATCTCCAAACGACAGGGGCCAGAAATCCAGATTTTAATTATCTTTGTGAAAATGTTGCAGCTGTAGTATTGGTCTGTATAAACCATTGGAGTCAAAAATGAGTTCATAAATCAAAAAAATATTCTACACCTTGGGAAAGAAGTCAGCAGTAACATTCTCACAGAACACTGTAAATTTACATTTTCTTCATGAAAGGTACATACTATTCTGCATTTTACATCAAGTTATTGATGCAAGTTTTGTTTCTATAAAAAGTTACAACCTGTGGCAGGAAAACAAATGGCAAAAAACCCTTTCATTTTAATTAAAGAAAAATTTCAAGTCTGTATAGTTTCCTTATAGCTGGAAAGTGAACACTTTCAGTCTCCATTCATATTTTAGTGCATTTAATCTGACAGTTTTCACCACTTAAAAAATAAAACCTAACTGAAACCAGTATAAAAGACAGACAAAGCAAATAGCACTAGAGCAGGAATTTCTTCAATTGATTTAAGCACTCTAAATAAAAATGCAGAGAAAGAGGATTTCCAGAAAAACTTCCACCCTTGCCAGAAAGGCAGTGAGGGCTGAAGAGGTTTGCAAATCTACCTCTGATAGCCACAGAAAAGGGGTTTTGTATACCTGTCAACCTTCTTTTCCCCAATAACCAGGCTATACTTGTTTTACCAATGTAAACATTCACCTGAAATAGTTTACTTTCTGTTCTTGAAGCACCAGCAGCTCCATGGTGCTCAGTTGTATGTTGTTAACAGCATTCATTACTGTCGTTTCAGATCTTTCAGGAGGTTACAAATTTAGCCCTTGTATCTACAGTGTGCAAGATTTGCCTTGTCTACCTTGTGAAATGACAGTGTAAGGCAGCAATACTGCAATCCTGTGTTGAACAAAAGCAGCTTGTCCAATTAATCTGTCCTGTCACCTCTTGTGAAAACTGCAGCTTTGCTTCTTGCACTCCAGCTCAAAACCAGCCTGCAGCAAGAGTAAAAGGACATTGAAAGAAACCATTGAAAAATAATCATGGGAGTAACTTGTTTTGAAAGTTGAATTTGAGAGAGCTCTGCCACCTCTTTCTTGTTGAAAAAGAGTCATTTTCAGATGTCACCATTCCAGTTTTCATACTGCTGCTATTCAGCTGAACAGTGTTCTCCAGAAAAGATTGACAAGTAATGCATGTGCCAAGGACCAAATTACAGGGTTCTTTGGTAAAGTCAGTCCAAATTTTCAACAGATTTGAAGGATAATATGTACCAATAAAAAAAATGCTGCTAGACTTGGATAGCAGCTCTGTCTTGCTTCACATTACAAATCTAAAACAGCTGTTCTCAATAAGCCAATATTTTTAATCAGACATTGCCTGAAAATTTTGTACAATAATCTGGACCAATGATGGTTCTGTACCCTCATGTTGCTGTGAAACATGATTTGAGCTAAAGGCAAAGACTGGTTATCTCAAGGACAACTGCTTCGTATTAGCAATCAGAACAGTGTGTTTAAACTGTCTTCCTGTTGGGTCTCTTGCCTTTCTTTAAAATTAGTTTATTCTTAATGTAGCCACGCTTCCTTTTGGAGGTCTAAAAAGAAAAACAGAATAACAGGTATTAGTTAATGATTTAGTCTTGACCGCGGTTTAATGATGTGCATTCAATGTCTGAGCTTTAGACTGATTTTAAAGAGCTTAAATGCTAAACCCTCAACTAGGCATTATCCAGTTATTATTTTTAATGTTGGGATTGTTAATTCCTGCCCAACAGTTGCTTTTGCACAAGATGTGCTTTTGTAACCCTGTCTACCAGATCTGTAGAATTCTTTCCAAAGCATGTGCTGAGGCAGAATTAATAATTAACCAACATCATAAAATTCTAATATGTCCAAAGAGCACAACTGCTGTAAGTGTTAGGTTTTTTTGGAAATACCTTCTTGCATCTTTTGTACTGTTTGAGTCTCTTAAAAGCTAGGTGGAAGTATTTGCTCAAAGCAGCATTTTTCAGAAGAAAAAACCTTGAATAATCCCATTTTAGTCTTCTAAATTCTGCTGTTGATCTGTAGGTTGCTTAGTTAGCTTCTTGCACGTTCCTTTATCAGCATATTTTAGATTTTTTTTAAGGTAATAACAGGGGTGAGGGGAACATTAATGTTGGTCATAGGTAAAATTAACTTCAAATTTGTGCACATAGTTTGTGGCAGGTAGAACTGTACATTCAACACACCTGCCAGGAGGCAGCTCCCACCCTTGCTGCACTTTGATGTGGGTCTATTATTATTTTAAAAAGCTGTATTTAATCAACATGACATCAACAATGTGATTATAATAAAGTGAGATAGATGCAAACTAATATGTAATATTGTATCTCTGAGCTTGAGCAATATCATTCCTAACATGACAGGAGGTGGACTGAATTTCCAGTAAGGAAGCAACTGCTGGAAAACTGTGGCTACGAAGGGGCCCTTAGAGTATATTTAAGAAATCCTAGTTTGGACACTTGCCCCCTCCTCTCCACTGGTTCTCTGATTTCTTAATGGGAAGTAGAGCCTGTTTGTACTGCAGCAGTTGGTGATGGGTCAGGAACTGCATCTACTTCTAGACAGAGAATCTACACAACCAAGGCTCAAGTGGGGTCAGTGCATCTACCATAGATAAATACAGCTTTGCTTGTCACTTAAGATCACAAGTTACAGTGTGAAGTGTGTGACAGGCACAATAAAGCTTATAATTTCAAGATATGTCTTGCTTCAGTGGCAACTCCTAAATGCCCTATTTTATGTACTTCCCATCAAATCACAGAAATAAGCATCTTTACCATTTAACATTCTCTACTTGCAGAGAATGTTTTCTACTTGTATTTCCACGACACAGTGTAAGTCTACTGCCTATACCAGTTTGTTAGACAGGATTCTAGACTTGCTTTTGCAACATCTATTTAAATATATAGGAAACAGATGTTGTGAAGGAGAGTGCTGCTAAGTCTCCCCAGCTCCCTTGGGAACAGGCCTTTCTTAATAAGCTGAAGGAGGGCAGCACAACAAACACTTTAAAACCATGAGGATGACTTCAAGCAGTAAGCAGACAGACACTAAAGTTCCATCAACAAAAGTTTCATATTTAATTTATTTCATACAAAATTGCCATTTGTAAACTTCTAGGCATCACTACTTTCAAACAAAGTCAGAAAGCAACTTCCACATTTACTTAGTGAGCCATAGTTACTGAAACATGAATTGATGTACTTTAGAGATTATACTTCAGTTACATGAAGACTTAAGAGTTGTAACAGCCAGTGACAGACTCTATGTCCAGTTAGCATTCTGCCTAAAAAAAATCTAGCCTTGTGTCTTCACATGCTTTTAAGTTAAGCAGACAGTAAATTAACAATTATTACCAGCAGGCAGGTCTGATATTGGACACTAACATGAAGAGTATCCATAACATTCTGGCTAGTGGAAATATATAATTCACCAGCTATGTGATTCACTGTTAAAAATAAACTCCTGACCCCTTTCAGTTACTTCACTGGGAACCCACCTTCTTTGACAAATACTTCTGTTTCGGTACAATGTTGGTTACTCTAGGTTTATGATCCAGTGTCTCTCTGTTGTCTAGTTGTTTGACCTTGTATATTCTAACAAGCCAGTGCTCTGAGGTAAAGGCTTCCTCCAGATGTTTAAATTTAATGTCTTTGTTGCCTATCTCCGCATTGCGTGTACGGTCAAATCCTGGGGGTGTCCGAAAATCCAGCTATAAAAATTAAAGTTGCATGTTAGTTTGAGACAAAACCCAGAACACCAACCACTGCAAACTGTGAAACTTCATAAGGCAATGCTTTCAGCTGGCCCAAGCCAAAGGGCAACACTTCTCTTGCACTGGTTACTACTACACAGAAAAACCTTTAAGATCCTAAGGGCCAAATTAATTCTTACTCAACGTCACAGGAGACAGTACTTAATGTCTCAGCAAAAATACCCTGTCTGCAGTCAGAGATGAAACAATTCAAAGAACAATTTGAGGTGCAGCAGCCTGCAGTGTTTTTTCAGCAGAGCTGCTGCCTTTGTGCTCTTGCTTATACTGCAATAATTTGCACTTCCATGGTTTTCCGTGTAGTCCAGAAGCAGTTCACAATTATCAGTTAAATTGGGCCCCGCTCTGTTACAAGTGAAGTCCACTGAAGAAAGGATTCTTGTGCTAATACACCAGAAGGAAGGGCTTCTGGTGGGGGCAGGGAAGAAAGGGAAAAAAAGGAAAGGAGAAAACCAAACAGGTTTAGCTCCATCCATGTGTCTGGTGTTCCCAAAGGAAGTGACAACTGCTGCCCTTAGCATACAGTGTAGTGTTGTTTTATACAGATGTGACTTGGATGGAAATCGTGTAGTTTCTGACAGACATTAAACAGTCAATAGTTCCACTTGTGTGTTGCTATTACAACAAAACAAATCTAAAGCTCTCCACAATACCACAGTTGATGCTTTAGTGAGCACACAGCGCACAGTGCAATCAAGATACTCATCTGGGGCAATGTGAAGGACACAAAAAAAAAAGAAGTACAAGTGTGGGTTAACAGCAGAAATGCTTTTTGCTAAAGGTTATAAACAGCAGACCACGACTTTTTATTTTTAATTTGTAAATCTCACTCTAACTGCAGATTCTGCTACTACAAGCAATGCTTAATTTAAAAGCATTTAATTTAAAAGAGAGAAGATACATCAACATAATACTTGTTTTCTCACATTTCAGTTAAGATTCAGAAGAAGTTGTAGCACTAACCTGCATCTCTCCAAATCTGTAATAGGACATTTTATACATGAGGCAGTTCAGCAAAGTTGGAGAGCCTGCCTTGTCTACCCGGAATTCTCCCTGAGGGGTAAAGTAATCACTTTCCTTTAAAAAGAAAAGAAGATATAAAGAGTCAGTGTAAACTAAAATCATAAGGGTATCTCTCATTCCTTTCCCCACAGAAAGACCCCTAAGAATTTCAACTGGCTATTACAGTTTAAAAGTTGATTTAAAGGAACCCTTAAATGAAAGGGATGGTGCTCATTAAAAGTGACATAGTTGCAAACTACCTGTTTGTAACCAGACCCCAGTGGATCAGTTTTCCTAAATCTGTACTTTTTTTCTGTTAAAAGTTGTCACATCACTGTAAGTGGTTCTGGAAAAGTTACCTAAAACTGCAAAATTTAGTTGGGCATCTATTCTTCAGAAAGGCAACAAACACAATATTGTTAATATACGAGATCTGCAGGGTCACTATAAACTTCATATATTCTCTGTGTTGAAACAAAAAATTTCTGCCATTTTCATCTCAACTACAAGATGAAAGTACGCACACAGGCTACTCCCTTAAGCCTGTGTTCAATATCTAGGAGTTTTTGTTAGGCTTAAGAAAATATTACTACACCCTTCTGCCATCTCAGAGGTGTTTGAACAGCTTAAACCCTACATGAGTCAATATTAACACTTTCATTTGTCTCCTACTATTACAGATTTTGAAGAAATTTGTAATGCTGTTTAAACATCCTGAATGCTCCTACTTTTTTCAATCATGTGATGATGCACAGAGAGACATACAGACTAGAATTACAAAAAAATCCTACTTTTAGTATCGTGCAAAAATGTGAAAAGCTTTTGAGGCCACTGACCTTTCAGAATCAGAAACATTGAAAGAAACTGGGCTACAGGCAACAGCACTCCTACTATTCTAGAAAAACAACCGCAGCATGTTTCAAGTAAAATGGCAATAAAGTAGAAGAGATTTCCCTCCACTGTAGTGACCACTCCCAGACAAGTGATAACACAAATGAAAGGGTTTTTTAAAAGAACAAAAAGCAGAGGTTCCACTTACCCGTATATCTTTGGGATGTTCCCCCTCTGCTATTCTCACCATCCACAAGAACTTATTAATATCATCACCAGAGTAGCCAATCACACCACCAAAAATAATCAAAACATAATCCACATCCAGGCTTCTCATGATCTCGTATGCTGCAGACTCATTTGATGACATTGCCTTTCCCACCTGTATCATTGCAAAAATATCTTAAATTTCTGATAGCTGCCCACTGAACAGCTGATCAATACAGCCAGACCAAAGCCCAGGAATCCTGTGCCATGTGCTCTAGCATGGCTCTGCTTGAGCAGGGAGGTTGGAGCAGGTGACCCACTCCTTTCCAGCCTGTGGTTCTGTGATTCTCTAACACCTACTTGTCAACAAAAGCCATCATTTTTGTGAATATTTAGAAACTTAAAAGCCCAAACTAAACTGAAATACCTTCTCTTCTGTAAGAGGAGTGCTGCCGGTTGAAAGGAGTGTTTTGAGTATGAAATGTATCAAGAAGAGTTTTCCTGTTGTGGCACCCACAGAATTTTCAAGTCAAAACTTAATTACCAAAAGCTTAAGTATTGCAGAAAATACCTAATTACGAATTATTTTCAAAGCTTTAGACACTGCCCAAAGTGCACAAATTATTTGAAATGCGAATTCTTTTTTTTTTCTTGAACTCTGTACTTCATTAATGAAGCAGCCATTGTGCATTGCACTAAGCAGCACACAAGCACCCTCAGCACTGAATTCAAGGTAAATCTACACAGATAAAATGTCAGAATAAAACTTTTTAGAGCTGTATCCAGCACCTCTTGTATCCTGGTCACTTCCCACACTTAGAACAATTTGGTCAGCAACTGGCATGCAGTTCAGCAGTTTTGTTTGCTCTTGAAGCCCTTGCACCTAAGGCATAATAAGATATCGCTGTGGTGTAAGGGATTAACTGCAATATACATAATATTGCATCTGACTTAGTATCATTCAGCTAAGAATGTAATCAGAGAGCACTAAGCTTAGGCAGCAAGCTGTCAAAAGACCAAGAACCTCAGCTTCTTGGCCTCTATCCTAATTAATGTGAGGTTATTTGCCAGATTTCCATCTCTGTGCAGGAGAAAATCATCTGGACGTCTCCTGGGCATGCCCTATTTACAGCACAAGTGCAGGTATTGGCCACAACACCATTTATTGCTTGGGTCCCCCTTTATGGAGCTTCATTCCAAAATGGAACTTGACAATGCAGCAGCCATTACTCAGGAGAATTCTTTACTGAAAGCCATTATTGCTAGTTGCTGCAATGTGGTTACTGTCCTTAGGCAGCACAGATGACTTCCACAGTCTTTATTCACATGATGCACCTTGTCCTACAAGAAACTGAGTATAGATGCAGTATCTGCATTTCTACCTCCTGTAAATATCTCTGCACAGAGATATCAGAGGTGAGTGTCCCTTAAGACACACCAATGCTGTCAGGTCAACAACCAAATTAGAAGTGCCTCAGAGCATGTGGCATTGCAGGTTGAGTGACATCAGACTAATATTAACACCATCAGTACAATTTCCCAAGCTTGCTTCTAGCTGAATGTGAGTTTCCTATCCTGGAAGAAGTGTGGATGTATGATCCCTCTTCCCCCAGTACACATTTTTTGCTCAAAGCACAGCTTCATTAATTTGTTGGCTTTTTACACTGCTTTTGGGCAGATCTGGTCCACAGCTGTACTCACTTCTGACATAAGACAGAAAGAACACAAGAAATTATCCTAACTTCTTCAGCCCTTCCCATTTTGCCCTTGTAGCAAAACATTCTGGGAAGAAATATGATTGACGACAACTCATTGTACAGCACAGGTTGGTTGCCCAAGGTGGTGGCCTCTAACCACAGGCAATGTTAACACCCCACCTTTAAGCACACATACAAAGCTTAAACTTACTCTTCAGAAGTGAAAGAAATTAAACACGCAGACTTTTTGTCTATCTGCAAATGTGAGAGTACAGAAGCGCATTCAGTCTGCTGCACTTCCACAGCTAATCATAAATAATCACTCCCTGTGATTTCCCACGTCTGAACATTTGTCAAGTCATGATCAGTTTTCATAATGCCATTCAAAAATTCACTCAGCAGTGACACTGCTGAAATGCAAGGATCCTTACTTTGACAGGCCAGTAATGCAGTGGTACCAGTTGTTACAGCATTCCCAAGGGGAATGGTTACCTTACGTTTTGTCAAACCTCCCCCAAAGAAAAGAGAAGAAACTGAAGTGGAAGTGAAGTTTTGGATGCTCCAAGCAAACAAAATGAAAACTCTGAAGCAAAACTGATGCTTATATTTGGGTTTTAACAAATGAAAAAAGTATGTTCCTTCCACAACTGTGTTTCTCACTCTATGCAATTTCTCCTTAATATCGATCACTCTAAGAGACATCTGCAATTTCCTACTGGACTGCAGTACACACATTTTGTGTTTCTGCTCCATAGAGAGCTGCCACCCTTACCAAGGCGATGTGGCTGTTGTTCCAAGTGTTGTTATCAACCAGGGTTGTCCTGTTGGCCATTCCTGCTATCTGATATCCATAATCCCACCATGACATCACTCTGGCGTGCTCGTCCGTGTTCTGTCTGAGCCAGTAATAGGCTTCTCTGAAGTCATCCAGGATATTCCGAGTGCTGGAAAACAGTTCATTCCATCTGCATCTGTACAAATACTACCAACAAACTAACTGCACCATGATAAGTCTGGGTTTATAAATAAGGATCTTCTTATGAGTTCAGCTCCCTTTGAGGGATTTTGTCACTAGCAGTCATAAGTTTGAACTCTCTGACAGCTGAATGTTGAACTGCTTTTGAAGATGACTAAATGTGTTTCCAGTAAAATACATATTCTGAAACAAGTTCTCAGTTGATTCCAAGGCTTTTTTTTAACCATCATTTTTATTGGTTTTGGGTAGGATTATTTTTATTTATTAAATATTTCAGAAAATGTTGCATCTTTTTGAAAATTAGAGTTTTTTTTTTATTCGGGTCACAATTCCTTTATATACTAAAGAATGATTTAAAGAAGGCAAAGCAAATTGCTAATACAATAGCAGTAAAAAAGGCTTTTGCCCTTTAATCACTTCAGACTGTAGACCTTACTTACCCATCATGGTTATAGGAGGCGAGAACCACGCTGGGGCTGGAGTATGCATTGCTGGTTACCCAGGTACAGTGAACAGCAAACATCATCAACAACATCAGCATCAGCATAGTCACGATGTTTTTAATATTGGGACCCAGCCCTTCTTCTGTTTTTTCCTGCTCAGACACATGCTTCCTCACTTTGCCTGCCTAAACAAACACAAATGAATCTGTTATGGCAACTTCTATCATCCTTGACACTGGAACCCTACTTTTCCAACTCTTGCTTCCTCTCCTCACCTTATCATACAGGTTGCCAGGGTTCCTTTTGTCATCCTCATCACTGCTGTCTTCTACTGGCGGATTTTCCCTCTTCATATCATCACCCAAGTAACGCTCAAAGACATTGGAGAAAGCAATTGCTGACAGCATACAGACCACTGGAGTCAAAGTGAGCATCAGGCGAACCATCACTCCAGCAAAGTAAACAGCGCTGATTGCATACAGAGCAACTGCAAGGAAACACATCTAATGGTGACACTTAGAAAATAATACTCACTCTGATGGCACACGTACATGCTCTCCATAAAACTACTTCTGGAAGTGGATTGAGCATCTGTGTGTATAAAGGCTTGAGTGTGCATCTTGCATTTAATTGCTTTTTAATTTACAGACATACAGCTGAATTAACATTTATCCCTTTGAAGCCTCAAACCCTTCCTGAGATTCATCTCAACAACTGTTAACAAAAACACAACTCCATTTTCACTATTCATTAGTAACGTGTCAGAAGATACATTATTAGTGAAATTTAATATTACACACCAACAATACTACTGGAATAATAGGTAACTTCATTTGATTAAAAGAGTCAAACAGCTCTAGACAAAACAAGTTATTAGAACTGAAAAAGCAAAAGGAAGTGTTAAAATTTAATATTTACATGGAATTGTAAGTCGGAGTTATCTGTGAACAAATTGGGGGCTTGTCTACATTATAATTCTATACAGATGAATAACATGGTATTAGAAGTCCTATTCTGAAGAAAATATTCCTGAGCAGTATTACCTCCATTCTGTCTTCCACAAAACAAAGATTTTCAGAATACTAGAAAACATTAAGAACACATTTATTGAAAAGATAAAAAACCCAAACAATCCTGTATACAGGATTTCTGATTGGGAATATCCAATAGTGGGTTCCTGGTGGTAGAGTCCTTGTCTGTTACAGTTTAACACTATCTTCTTGTGAAAGATTTCCACAGAGATCAAGGGACACTGATTTATCAGATTACATCATATAAATATTTTCTACATTGTAGTGAGGGCATTATGGTTCTCCATCTTCACTCACAGGTCTCTTTATGCTGTGTTAAATGGAAGGTGCAGCCTTCTAGTAGGAGGCTGAAAGCATATTGCCCAGCACTGGTCTTGACAAACATTCATTGTAAGGCACACATGTCTTAGGTAGCCTAGGTGACAGTTCTATTAGCCTGGAGCCTCCTGTCCCTCTGAAAGTCCAAGAACCAAGTGATCTTCACTCCTCCATATGGGTTACAACTGTTTACAAGCCTCATTCAAAATCAGAAGCTGGCTTTCACAATACAGCTTTGCACAAAAAAAAAGTTGTCACTGACATAGGGAGACTCCACACTTCCATTTCGGCTTGTGCCTTATGCAGCACTTGTTCCAAAGCAAGTGATTCACTAAAATAGCAGGAAACTGGAAAGTAAAGGCATTTTGAATGGGATTTGTGATGGGATGAATGCCAGATGCCCAGAGTAGGGACCCTGCCTTTGCACTGAGCTGTTCTCCTGGATGATCTGTATTGTGGAACTGTATCCTGCCAGAACATGCAGCTCCTGCTGCAGAACTGAACACAACAAATAACTGCATCCCACCTCCTGGGACTACACTCCATCACCACTTCAGCAACCTCTGCACTTTCTATAAACTGTTTTAAAGACTGCTGGGTGCAAGCAAATCTTAATAATTGCTTTTAAACACATCACTTTTAAATCATATTTTAGAACTAGCCACACAGCAGCTTCGAGCAAACAAAACCAAAGTAAAATCAAGTTGAATGTAAACTTTTTCAAAATAATTTAAAATTTTTTTCTCTTACCAAAGACTCTTTCATCATTGATGTTTTTGATACAGAACCACAGCCCTGCTGGGAAAGTACACACGAGAATATGCAGATCAAAAAAGAAGGAAACCCATGTTGTAGGCTGATGCTCAGACACAGAGGCAATGATCGGGATGTGAATTTTCGCATACCTTTTTTAAAAAAAATTCAGTTCAAATTATTTTGAAAAGATAAAATTATTAAAACTTGTAAACATTAGGAATTCTGAAATTCATCTCAAAGGAAGCATTTCAATTTTAAATGGCAAGAGCCCTAATCAGCAGAAATCTGATGAAACTCTCACACCAAAGAAGTCCCCAGGCCTTACTGTATCTAGAAAGCATTTGGTGTATAGTTATTTTAAACAACAATTATTTCCATACTTACTAAGACAATGAAAATTACGGATGTTTAATTTGTTTATGGCTAAATATGAAGCCATATTCACCAAAATGAAAACACAGAGCTATGGCAGCACCGTTACTACATTTTTTAAGAGAATTATCAATGCCAGTAAATCTCCTAAATTTTCAACATTTTATTGCAAAACCTTTACACAGAATATCTTAATTTTCTTAGTAAAGAAAGTTACAGTATTAAATACCAGATCAGTTACTGATGCATCCTCATTCTTTCAGATGCTGGAAAAAATCAGGCCTTGTCTACACTTGGAAACACATGTCATCTAAACAACATGTCAAACACTCAGTGCAGACAAGGACAGAACTGTGCTCTATATTACAGACAACGATACATATGGACCTAATCTAGGGTGCTACCATGATTGAATGGTGAGGTATCAAACATATGTCCTTTTCTTCACTGAGATCTAGACAGCATTCAAAACTGTATTGTGCAGTTTAACACAATATGTTTTTCTAATGTAGACAAGCCCTCAAAAGTTTCATGCTTTCTACATATACATATATGTGTGTGTGTATATATATATACACACACATATATACATACATATACAGGCAAAGAACAACATGTATATATTCCTCAAGTAAATCTGAGGCTTCTTTACTGACATCTGTTCTACTACATTTATTATAGAGCTGGATCAGTATTCTATATGAGCTGGATTTTTAAGCCTGAATAAAAGTCTGAACTGCACAAAGGTTGAAGTTCTATCCTTGCTTTAAATATATTTTAAAAAAATATTACCAACTGAATTTCACTTTATAATAATTATCTGAGAAAAATACTTTCTATTTTATTCTTTTTCTTTGGGCTGACTAAAAAATCCAATAAATCCAATATAATATTTTCAAAGGTTAACAAAAATAAAAGATTAACAAGATTTTTTCCTGTAAATATGCAGTAATAAAACCATTGTTCAGAGCAGACATCTGTATATACAAAAGGAATGTATTAACGTAATATAGAGGCAACGTGCAAGATCATATGAGCAACATTTTTGGGATTTCATGCAATGTTGCACAATTAAAATAGTCTAAGGCTCTTAGTAATTTTTAAATGTGTACTCAAGTGTTGGCATAGCTTTCAGTTATTTCACACTGACATACACACTAGATTTTCATACAGAAAAAACAGAACATTGCATATTCAAATACTTGAAAAAAGCAAGAAATTTCATAGACGAATTAGTGAAATGGTTGTAAAGACCATGAAACAGCTACTACAAATACTCTTTTTAGGTAACTGATTCTCCTTGACTGAAATACTAAATGGATTGGGGATGAGGAGAGCAAATGATTGTTCGTTTTCAGTAAAATGCTACTGATATCTAAATCTTAAATCCCTACTTACCCAGTGTCCCATAATGAATAAAATCTGCCACTCCAAGGAGCAATATAACCTGAAAAAGAGAAGGAGGAAGAAAAACCTTTTTGCTGCCTAGGTTTTTAAATGCAATAATTTTTCTACTCCCTCAAGTTATAACACAAAGCCAAAGAAATTTTCATTTGACTTGTAATATATCTGAACCATACCTACTGCATTAGGCAGGCTATAAAATCTACCAACCATGAAGCAAACTGGTTTTAGAACACACTTACAGGATAACATTGTACTTGTTAAGTACAATCTGAGTATCAAGACACGCACACTTCCAAAAGTCAAAGCAATGCAACACTAACTATTTCTCAAATAATATGACAGATTGCAAACTATACTCTGTGAAGGAGCATTAGAAAAAGAAAGCATAATTGATAAGAAAGTATTTCAGTTTTCTGAAATGTCAGAGCAGGAAACTGGGAACAGTCCATAGCCAAAACACAAACACTAAATGAAACGCTGGTTTCCTTTTATTTCTCTCCTGGTGTATCTACTTGTGGCATGGAATATAAAAGCCACTATTAGACATGCTGATAAGCTTTGCATATTATTTTATAAAACAAGGCTTTTAGGCAAGTTGAATATGATATTTCTTTGCAACTGTTTCAACTCCTCCTGAAGAGAGATACAGACAAGGAGAAAAAGAATAGGTTAAATCCTTTTATGATTACCCAAGTTTTTGGGCATGACTCACTCTTCCCCCATCTTACATTCAAAATTAGTATAATGTGACTGAAAGGATTAGTTCAATACCTAATTTAGACATTTAAATATTGTGGTTAATATTCTTAAATACAAGACATATTTTTCCCTTCAGTATTCAAATGAAGAAATTGCTCCCAGTCCACTGCATGCACATGAAGAAGGAGCTATCAGCACACAGGGAACTACTGGTTATGATCTTCTCTAGATGTAGAAAGCCTTCACCTGAGGGTGCTGGAAGAGCTGGCCAGCATGAGAGCTGCCCACCATCTTCACCTGGGTGATAAGGGTGCCTGGTGCCTGGGAACTGGCTACTGCTGCACCTCCAGACAAGGCAGGATGTTATATGCAGGAACCTACAGGGACTAACTGAGCTGCTGGAAAGACCATGGAACACAGTCTCCTGAAATACACTGATAACTGTTTTCCTCATTGCTCATTTAGAAGAAGAATGGAAAGGACAAATGGACCATTTGACTGGTTGAAAACTGGCTGTCCTGACAAGCTCAAGATAGTACACAGTGGATCAGGGTCCAGCTGGTGGCTCATAGAAAGTAAAAATATCCCAGAGGCCAAAAGGAACTGTACTAAATTGAAAAGAGTGGCTGACATGCCTTGCAGCAGGCAGGACTTCAGTCCAAAACCTGAAGCTCATTCTTTCAAATGTTGCACCTGGGATAAAGGGTCCTGATGTGGGCACCCTCTTCTGAAAGAGGATTGTTACAAAAATTGAGAGAGATCAGAGTGTTGTGAGGTGGTCAGGAGCCCAGATTGCACAGACTGTCAGAAGCTGATGAAGCAGGGATACTGATCAGTGAATTTCAGAAGATGAAAACAACACTTCCCAAGAACTCCAACAGAATACATATTTGGCTGCATGCTGAGATTTTTGTTTTGTTTTGTATGTCCATCTGAAAACTTTGCTAACTTATGCATGGAAAAGCAAATCAAACCACCATGTTTTAGAAGACAAACAAACAGACGCTAAGAATTCTTTTGGAATAATGATACCATAAGTAACAAAAATAAAGCTGCAATTAAATAGTCCAAAATGTTGAAACAACTACTTTAGGCTAAACCAAATGTTGATCATCTGGCTTACAAGCTGTAAAGGTAAATGAGTTTCACATTTATTTACCTGTGTATGTCAGATAGATGACACTCAGGAATACAGTACCAGCAGCTAATGAGACGCCCAAGAAGAACAATGTCTGAAATTCTTGCTTTGTTAATCTGTCTCTCAAATACTGCAAAAATGCATAAGCCTGCAGCAGTGCAAAAACACCTATGGAAAGAGGAAAGTTCTTGTTTAAATGCTCAAAAAGAGTACATCTGTTAATAAAGGAACCAGCATATTTGCCCATATTTGAATTGGAAAAAATAAACACAAGGAACACCCTAACATCTAGAAACTATATAACATCACTTTCTGAGAAATAATCTTTAATACGTAATAGGTATGACACTTTCTTGCAATAACAAACTTCCAATGAGATAAAATATTCTAAAGGAAAGAATCACCTGAAAACCAGATTGCATTGATTATAACACAGGTTAACATACCCAGCTAGATGTGGTGAAAAATTAAGAGACAGACTTCAGGCAACAGACAATGCTAATACAGAAATACAGATATTGAATAAAACAGGAGGAACTGATGAAAGGAAAAACCAAACCAAATAAGTATTAAATCAACTGAATTATATAAAGTTCATGTTGAAACACCAGAATTCACTGGTGAAGCACCTGACACCCTTCAAAAGGAGATTTAGAGTTTAACATTAAAACCAAAACTTGGATATGCTAGTTCAGCTATTATTCATTTCACAGTACATATTCAGATCAATCTACTGATGCATCCTTTCAAAAGTGAAAATTCAATGCTGGCTGACAGCGGAATAAAATAAAACAAGTTCATCATCTTTCTTCAAATTAACAACGAATTCGAGGTACACAATGAAATTCACTAATTCTGAACTCCTAGAGAATGGCAAAAATTCTATTCACCAAATAAAAGTAAAATTCTTCAGAATACAAATATGGCTTGTTAATTTTTTTCCCCATTATATTCGGACTGCTGCAAGTCTCCATTTTGAAAGTATTTTTGTGCTAAATTTTAACGATGGTCCCATCACTGTCCCAAATACATTTTGGTAAGTGACTAAATGTAGGAGAAAATCTGGGGAATCTAATGAATTAAACTATATCACACAAACAGTGCATGAACTTAAATTCAGTGTTGGCAGAGGTTATTGCTGTCTAGAAATCAAGATCCCTGCCAACAACTACTGAAAAATCAACTCAAAGAAATAAAAAACAACCCAAACAAGATTGAAATCACTTATTTAAAAAACACCCTCCTGATTAGTAATTTAGCCTGCTTAAAAAAATTACAGAAGATTATCAACTCCAAAACCAAATTGCTCAGTAAAAACTGTTACCAGTAAGGAATACTTCAATTATACAATTCGTGAAGGCAACATTGTATTGTAAACCAGCAGAGATTATCAATGTGTAAAGCTTGTCAGAATGCTAATTGATCCAATCTTAAGGAATCATTTTACTTCCATTATCCCACACAAAAAGAGGATAATGTGTCAATTGGAAAGAAGACTTCCCAATGGACATTAAATTATGCCTCTTTCTTTAACAATTTGCTTTGTTAGCTTGTGTTTTTTCTAATACAAGGAAACAAAGCTGCAAGTGTTCGATGTTTTCCTGTGTTAAGCAGAAGTTTAATTTTCTTACCTGCAGCTGCCATGTGTTCACTAGTTCTAATTGGCTGAAATCCCACAAAAGGTATTTGCATCGATAATATTAACCCCACAATGTAGAAAGTGCTATATGCTAGGAGAGAAAAACATGAGAGGGGAAGACAAAGATGGGAACAAAATTAATACACGTTTGAAAAAGCATTGGCTCCATCTTCAAAGAGAAGTCCATCTTCTCCCCTAAGTTCACTGACAGCAAAACAGAACTGTACTATGTTAAATATTTCAGACATCTTAATTACTTTTTTCTTCTTTGACTAGAATAAAGCTGTCTATTGCAACCAATTTTAGTGGATATAGCACAGTATTGTTCTTTCTAACTTCACTGTTTTTTTCTCCTCGAAGGTAAATAAGCCATTTACCTAAGATTCTCCATCCTGAAAAAAAGTTCTCTTCCCATCTTGTTTTTGAGAATTGTGAATGTGGAAAGAACTCTCAAATGACAAATGACATAGGAAGCTTTCTATATGAGGAGCAATTAAAAGGACCAGACCTTAAAAAAGCGAAGAGTCCACTACTTCTTCAGAAAATGCAAACAGGCGCCATTGCTCTTTATTTAACAGAAGAGCAGAGGGAATGCAAGAAACAGAACAACAATCCAACTAAAAATTAATATTAAAGGTATGTATGATAGAGCTGTATCAACCCAGGGGATTTATAACTCCCCAGAAAATAGAGGCCAAGAGCATCATTAATATTAAAATTACTATTATTAATATGAATTCTTATTGCATATGCATTAACATTTCATATACTTTATTTTGAAAGAGTTTTTGGTCTTCAATATTACAGGGTGAAGAGGAGATGGAAGGGGAAAAAAATACCAAATGTGAAAAGCCATGAGGCTGATTACATTTGAAGTAATCAGCCAACCTGAAGCCCAAATGAAGTTCTGGTCCCTCAGTGGCAACCAGCAATAATCCACCTGTCAGATTTATTAACTCCTACAAATCCTAAACCACCATCTGGCTATAGATAACCTGATCTTACAAAGAGATCCCTGTTCTCAGAGTCCTGTACTAACCTCCATGAGATCAGTTCATCATTGAGCAGTGGTGTTATTTCCACAGCACCTATGTGGTCTCACTGAGGGATTATGCTCCCAGGGCACTGAGTCCCAAACCAGTCAGAAGTGACAGGGAAAATATTTCCAAGCACTCAGTTTATTTTTTCAAGCACCTGTATTGCATAGCTTGGCCTAGCTACTCATCTATGCCCTCTTAAGTCACTGAAATGCATTTTCCTGTAGGAAGCTCAATTTTTGAAGAATCCACTACAACATAAATCATTTACTGTACCATGCAACTGTTACAACACTGCCATCCTGTGGAAGTTCAATGATTGGCATAAATCACTGTATTTCACATTTGTTAGACCATTGTAAATTATCATTTTTAAGCCCAGTCCTGCAACTGCTATACTGGCTATGTGCACTGCTCATCCCCACCCCAATTCCTTACTCCCACTTCTTTCAAAAAGCTATGTACTACCTGGTACAGAAAAGATTTAAAAAAAGGTAATTTACACAACACAACAATTTTTCTAGGAACTTAGAAACATCAGGATGATATATCATGACAAACTTTTCATGTTCCTTTATATTCCACAGTTTGCACAGTCTTTGCAAAAACAGTATGTTAATTTTGATTCCTGCATGTTGTCCTTATGGTTATAATTTTGACCAACTCCAGAACAAATCCATTCTGATCTACTGGATAAAGTCATTTTACAAATAATTTAATTTGCAGTACACCACACAAATACAGGAGTGACCTGCTGAAAAGCTCCAGAGAGTATAATCATACATTTGCCACATACTTCAAAATTAATGGATTACAATCACCATAAATAAAGTATCAAATTTTAGTATATTGAAGTAGTTGATACAAATATATGCCTGTTCACTGTTTGAATGATATAATCCAAGACCTATAACAAGAATTACTGAAATGAAGTTTTAAATTCTGGAAGATCCTCAAGTATTTTATTAAATATTCTGATAATTATACAGAACCTAAAAAAATTGTACCAAAAACTATTAAATTGAAGTGTGCAAGCCTAACATAAATCTCTACCCTTCCAAGTGTAAAATAATTTATTTTTTAAACATATGAGAAACTAAAGAGAGACTACAATAATAGAAAATAGAGTCAATGGTTGCTGTATCTGAATAAAGAAGTTGTTCACCTCTCTGCTAATACACTGCAATTGTAAGCACTTGTTCATAATGACTAAATTGGAGTATCTGAATGAAAGGCACTGGCCATTCTCAAGATGAACAAATAAAAGCACAGCTTGAGCTTTCAAATGGAGGTAGCATCATCACTATTGATGCCAAATGGGTCAGAAACTATCTGGCTAATAGAGTCATCTGCCTTCCAGCCCTAAAATACTTTAAAATTGGCAAACCCTTCACATTCTAGAAATTTTTACTCACTACATGATTCTGAATTATACTCCCAGATTTATCAATCATGTCCCATTAACCTTTTCCTTGGTGTATGCACACTCTTATGAAAAACATATACAAGGAAACCACCACTATTTTAAAAAATTTGGTTCTGCCAAATACTGTTTCTCTACCTTTATGTTATGCTGGATTAAACTTAATACATCCTTTATAAAATTGCTCATGCTAGCTTGAAATAAATTTAAATAACTGATCTAGAGATTAAAACCCCAAAAATTCTGCATAATAATGAACATAATGTCGATTTCGCTAGCCATTGTCAGCTGACAATATTTTTCAAATGTTTTAGCTGCACATGGATAGTTTTTTTAAAGAATTATGAGACTGCTACAGGCATAGTAGCAATTGCAACAGAAACTCCCCAAATATCTTTATTCTCCCTATTTCAAGGAGCTTTTGCAAACTCTTTTGCCTATCTGAATAGTTTGGAGGTGAAGCACACTTGAATTTCCTCTCAGAAGTACTTGAACATTCTTACCTGTTTTACAAAAATATCCTGTTAAACAAACCTAGAAATGACACAGTAATATGAGATGTACAGACTTCTCTAGGGCTTCCCATGAAAGCTTAAATTAAGACAGCAGTTGCAATGAAACAGCAGAGCAGTGATCACATTTTCACTCTGACAACTCCATGGCAGCACATATCCCTCACTGCTGAAGGGCAATAACAGCTCAAAACACTGTAGCTATTTGCAAAACAAACATCTGCCAAACCCTTTAATTCCTATGAACATGCAGTACTATTTTCCCCACATGAGTTCAAAGACTAGTTCATCGCAAACTGAAAAAGCAAGAGCACTTATTCTTTATTGTTTCTGGCTACCATATTGCTTCAGGATTTTATAATTAGTAGATTTAATTTTCTCTTGACTAATTTATAGAAATCAGAAAATTAAAAAATTCAATAAAACAATTTTAAAGGGAAATAAATTACTTTTCCCTTAAGATGAGAAGTAGTTAATGAATAAGTTAAGTAATACTAGCATTAAAAATTAAAGATGGGTTAAAGCTTTTTCTTCCTCTCTTTTTTTAATTTTAATGAATTTCCAATTCCCAATTACATAGAGGAACAAATAAGTATGGAAGCAATATTTATAGTTTTGATAACAAAAATTCAAAACTCAACTTGAGTAAATGGAGGAATTATTGTGGCATATAATGGTTCACAAAGATGTATACAAAGTAATTTCTCTAGCAGGGACTAAAAACCCATTAAAATAATTAAAAATACCAAGATAAAACAGTATTAAAATGAGGAATGAAAATATATTTACAAATATGAAATGCCTTGTGATTATGCTTCAGTTCACATTATGTTCCCCACTTACCTATGGTAAAGGCTTTACATTAAAAATGTTCCAGCTAATTTCTAAATCTCAGAATACCTGAATTGCTTCCTAATGATTCCATTCACACACCTACATCATGGCTGACTGATTTTATTGGTAAAGTGTCAGTAAAAACAGTTTACACAGTATGTAAATGTTAGGCAAATCAATAAAAAGTTAGGCTCCCAGGATTCCTATTCACACATTCCTGAAACTGGAAGGAAGGCTGAACAGTTAATCCAATAAAATTTTAAGGATTCCCATGGAGTGGTCAGACTCTTACTGTGTATGCCTTGTCTCAGTGATCTTAAACTTACACAGCTGCTAGCATTTCCTATGTCTTTATCTATATGTTTGCATAATTTCTGGTGCATACTTTTAAAAATGCTAGTTGTTTTATATACTTGGAAAAAAAAAAAAAACATGATTAAAGGCACACATATGTAATGCATACTTAAAAGTATTAACAGGATTATTTTACATCAAACCATCCATTTTTCTTTCCCATGCACTAAAAAGGAAAAAATTAATTAGTAGCTACATATACAAAATTTTGGAAGTGTGACTATGTTTCAACTCCTTATTTCCATGTTGTAGAAAATAACTGACTATATTCAGTAATCAAATTAAAACAACTCAATCTGATGTGCAATTACTTAACACCCACTTGATACAAAACACATCAGTACAATAATTTTGTATCTCATGTTTAAGTATTTGAGCATGACTTTGCAATGAACAGAACTTACCAATGTAGACTCTCCTGCTGTACCTTTGCATCAGCAACAGAACAAACACATGCAGTGGAATAAGGTTGATGATGAAAACATAACCACCCCATGCAGAGACCTACGACAAATGGAACAGGAAATCAGATCTGAAAATATCTGCAAATTCTGAGGACAGCACATGCTGGATTTATACATCTTGATGGTCTAACAAGAAAACACAAAGCTTGTCTACACAAGCAGTCAGAACTAAAACTAGTACAAACAGAATCCTTCTCAATATCTATTACAAAAGTAAAACAAGCCACAACAAAGCCCACATATCAAAGGTGTTTGAAATGGGCTGATGGATTTCCTAGGCTACCCTTCCTGGATCTCCTCCTTCCAGGATAATCTGGTCATTATGGCAAATGAAAATGTGATCCTGGAAGCTTTTCCCAATGGTCAAGGTTGCAACACAAGGCAGTGGTAGGAACTGTAGAGCTATGAGCTGGACTTTGATGATCTCTGTGGGTCCCATCCAACTCAGGATATTCTATGATCTCATGTAGGATTCAAAACTTTCTTTTGACAAATTTAGCACCATGCACTTTTTGCTGAAGACAGGGAACATTGTCTCCAGGTAGAAAGGGAGCAAGGTACATCTCCAGGAGCAGAACTCCAGGACTAGAGCAGCCAATGCAGTGTAAGGAAATAAACAAAAAGAATAGTATAGATGCACATGAAAGCAGGACTGAGCACTGTGGAATTATATACAACAATATTACAGGTACTGCAGACCTGTGGCAACAAGAGCTGTTGAGAAGGACTGCTATGGTGTACTTAGAACTGAAACTGAAACTACAGTGGTATTAGCAGATCACTGATTGCTGGTTTAGGTAAGGATTTAATGAGCTATCATTACAATGTGTTATTGAAATTTCTAACATATTTAAAAGAGCTTATATTGACTAGACAATCTGTATTTTAACACGTCCTTTTATCAAATTACAGTCTAGACTTCTCTCATATGCACCATGCTTACCCTAGATCTTCATTTTTAGCATATAGTAGCTAATGTGGTTTTCACTTTAATTGTACTTTAGGCTTTAGATTCATGTAGCTATTTTTAAAGCCCTACAAGCCAAGAAGAAATCCAAATTACTCTGTTTTATAGAACAGATTCTAAAAAAAACATGAGGCCAAGTATTACTGTCTTTTGACACTAATACTACAAACCCCAGCATTTCAAAATTTATGGTAAGCAATTCAGACAACGTGAAACAAGTAGAAAAAAATAATCTAAGTTTCCTAGTAACTCATTTCAGATTATCAAAATCCTATTGCCTAATTACTTGTTTGAAGTATCATGGTTTACAGAGGTAAGTTTATTTAATAGGAGAAAACAGTGTATAAAGACACATAAGATAGAACAGAGTTCAAACTTGGAAATAAAACACTGTCAAATTCAGGAACAGGTTTGAATGAAGGAGGTTGCAGTTTGCATGGACCAGAGACCTGCATCCCTAATTGCCAAAATATGAACCCAAATTTAAGCACCAAAAATTACATTGAAGATGCACTTTGGAACTATTCAAACAAAACTGAGGCATCCTCACAGATTGGTAAAAAGGGTGGAGACATGCTGTTACTCCAATAGGATTGCTTCAGTGTAAAGCTTTCTCATGAAAAGCTGTATGAAGCAGAAGCTGAAGAAGTAAAATGAAGGCTAAAAATATAAATCCTAAGAGAAAACACCCTTCTCTATACTGAATGCAATGCAAGGCTATGAGTCAAATTACCACAGTGAGTTAGGTATATATTACAAGGCAGATTTAGTTATCAGGAAAGATTTGTCAGTTCATACTATCCATTCACCTTTCAAGCTGTTCTCCAAACTTCCCATTCAAGGACTGACTCTCACTACCTCAAAATTGTGATCTACCTTCCAACTTACACTGAAAATGACTAATTCAATCAGAGAAAGACAAATTATTGCAGTGAAACAAACAGTACAACTATGCTTTGTCCTAAAAATTTACTCAAGCAAAATATCTAGAAGGGCAAGTCCTCGAAATTCTTTCCAAAAGGGAAATACAATGTAGGGAAAGCCATCACCTATGTGGGATGAAGTAGATACAATGAAGTAAAATTCTATCATCTAATCACTGAGATTTGAAGCTAAAATACAGATGAATCTGAATCTTTCATGAGCTGACAGAACTTGAAAAGAAAATTACCAGCACCCCCATTTATATTCAAGGATTGATTGTCATGATGACATTGATTCTTAAGTTCTGATACCATGCACACACATGATCACACACTCTCACATATAATCCCACATACCAACATGATAAAAACCTGTTATTTTGTGATTTTTTATCAGTAAAATTGTGAAAGTATTGTATTTGTTCTCTGTATGTTTATGAAGGTATCTTTAGAGAATCTTGCCAATAAATTGGCACAATATAAAAAAAATACTGTGCTATATAAATATAATGATGCAAAAACTTACTTTCAGCTTTTGTACTGCACTCAAAGATGCACCAAAGCTGCAGGACCCTTTCACTATAATGCTATATAAACAGTAATGCTGTGTATAAAGAAGTGGCTCTCTATTAAGCAATGTGGCAAAAAGGAGGAGAAATTGAATGAAATAAAGGCACTCTTAACAAGAAACAGCTATCTTAGCCTCTTTGGTGACAAACAAAAGGTTATTATTTCCTATATTAACTGCAAAAGTCTCCCAGGAAACCAAACGGACATTAAAACCAGAGGAAAACTAGACAGCATCCAGACAACCTTTGAATTAACCTTGACTTTAAGACACATAAACCAATCCAGAAGTTCCTTGTTCTTGCAAACCTAGTTACCTGATGGTAGAAAGCAGTATTTGAGACCTCAGTCTTAACTGTCACCAAGCAATTAGCCTGGCTGTCCTATCACTGGCTATTTGGAGGATAACTTATTTTTCATGCAGCCCCAAAGTTTATCAGTTGGGGGCAGAGGGGGAAAAGCCTTGATTCAAACAGGAGCATTCTTCAAGTCCTTAAATTTCAATGGATGGAGGAGGGGGAAAACCAATTCCCTCCACTTTTCTATTAGTTTTATCTCCTCATTTTTGCAACTATTTTCCCCTTCCGTTAGCCCTTAGGAAAATCTCTGCAATAGCCTCCATTTTCACAGATCAAGAATGAAAAGTGCATTTATGATCATTTATTATGACACTGAAGTCATTCATCAGTTCTGGTGGTAAGCTTTACATAATTATACCCATAGAAATAGCTTTCAAAATTATAAAAATGTAATTTTGCCCTTACATTCTAAATATTCTGATCATTATTGCATTATAGTAATGACACACAGACACATATATATCAAAATTATACCTTAATTTACCTGTACCCAAATAAAAATCCAAATGAATCAGAGCACCTATTCACAGTATGGGAGAAATTTGTAAGTAAAGTTATTATATTTAATTTTTTTCCCAAAAAGTGCTTTAATCATGTTGATTTAAATACTTTTACTGTTACATATTATGTTGTTTAGTCATATATTTAAGGTTTTAATAACAATACAAAGCAAGAATTTTATATTATGGCTCCAACAAAGAATAAAACATCCTTATTTTCTTCTTTGTCAACATATAGATTATGTAAGTTACTCAAATAGTTTAGCTATTATATATATATAAAAGCCTTACCATGTAAAAGTAGGATAGACAGCAGCAGATTGTCCAAAAGACTGACCCAGTTTTCACAGACTTCACCTGGAAAAATAGCCAAGTATTTATGAATGACAAATCCTGGACAATACTCTAAAGTTTAATTTCAAAACAATTGTTGAGAGAACTTCTTTAGCCCACATCAAGTTATATTTTATGCTTCTGAACTGACATCCATAAAACCATAACACAAATGCAATTCTTTCACACACAAAAGCAGGTCAGGTGTATTTCTCTAGCAAAAGCTACAATCCAACTCCCTGCCTTATGATTTGATATAGAAAGGTAGTTGCAATGGCTACTTTCTCTGAGACATCAGAGCACTTTATAATTCTAAGTGAAGAACATCCACGCCTTAATTTGTCTGGCATCTGACCCAACTCTGCCATTATAGAAAAAAGAGTTATCCTGTAATTTCAAAAAACTCACTTAAGGTTAACGAGAACATCAGATACCATTAAAGTTTTAGCAGGATCCAGAAACTACTCCAGAAATAAGAATTTGTCTGAAACTCCTGGGGTGACTGTGGTGAGGGAGAGCAGGAATGAAGAACAGATATTAAAAAAAGCTAGAAAGTTGTTTATAAAATGTATTTGATTCTACAAGAGTTCATGCAAACAGTATTGAACTCTGCAGTTTAATTAAATATGAATTCCATGAGAACAGATAACTACTATCACTCTAAAGTAACAACATAGGTTGATTCTATTATTGTTATCAAACACAGCACACCTTTCCAGCTGCAGCTTATTTTAAAACCAGATTTTAAAAAACTGCATTTAAGTAACACCAGTCATGAAAAAATTCTCTTCCATTATATTCCTACCAACTATATCCCAAGTTTGAAATATTCTAAAGCTAAAACATTTGTGAATATGCATCTTCTTATGCAAATGAGAACTCTTGACAAAATTATGGAGAAAGTTATAGTGACCATGTACTTACATGGAGTCACTCTAAATGAAAAGGACAAGCATTTCAGAATACACAAGAGACAGTACCCTACAGTGTCTGTGCTGAATTAACAATATGGTTATGCTATTTTTGTTATTTCCAAAGTAGGTCCAACAGTCAAAAAAAACTCCAGCTTCCCTTAACTCCTTCCTGCAACACCACCTTACACATGAAACTATGCACAGATTAAGGAGAGGCAGACATTCTGCTTTAGCAAGCAGAATAAAAAGACATAAGGCTGCTTTTTTTAAGCACACAAGTAACACTAGTATCTGAATCTAGATAGCTTTGACTATTTAATTTGGATCCTTAGCTCAAAGCCCAAACCCTCCATACAGTCAAAAGTCTTCCCAGAAGACAATTTAAAGCACTTCATATTCAGAGACTACTGCTTTTCACCAGCTGTATAAGGAGGCTAACATTTGATGGACACAATACTAATACCCCAAACTGGAAAACAAACAACCCCTCTGTTTGCTTTAAATTTATAGACTCATCATCATTTTTTACTACTCCAGGGGACACATGCTTCAGTGGAACTGTGCTTTTACACAGCAAACTGAAGAGCATGATTATGGAGTGGTTCAGACCACGTGACTTCTCAGCACTTGCTTAATCAAGAGCCAAGGGGAAGAGGGATGAGAGGGAGGAAAATAACAATTCAATGGATTCTAAGAAAAATCACTCATTTGGCTGGAGGAGGAACCAAAAAACCTTTCCAAAGCAAAAGACTCAGCAATTACTTACCCATAAATAGTATGTGAACTGCAGTGCAAAAATAGCTATGCCTTCATTGTCAAACGATCCTGCTACTGATCGGGATATGTAACCTGGAACTATGGCGATAAAACAGGCAGCTAAAAGCCCTGCTCCCTGGTTCCACAGTTCTCTGGTGAGCAGGAAAGTAGAAATTGCTGTAAGGCCGCTGAAAACTGGTGCTAGAAACACACATACATCTCTTATATGGACTGTCACATTAAGCATATTTAAAATCCAATGTATAAGGCCTGCTGTCACCATCAGTCCTGGGTATACCTACATGGAGATAAAAACCAAAACAAACCAGAACACTGGTTATTACAGGAAACTATCATGGTAGGTTTGTTTACATAGAACTTGCAATGAAACAGTAATTTTTTGAACAGATATAGCTGTGAGTATTAGCATAAGCTAACAGAATTATTTTAGTACTACTTTAATCATGTTTTGACAACATCACTGAATAGCCTAGGCTCTTTAAATTTTATCCAAATGCTAACAATAACATATAAACTACTTCATAAATGAATGAGCAGCATACAGATAATATTCCATCTTGCTTGACATTTATCATACAATGAAAAGAACTTGTCATTAAGACATGGAAGCAGAAAGCAGAATCTGCAAGAGAATTTGAAGCCAGCTACCAGTTTAAAGGAAAAAATAAATCAAAAAACAAGCCCCAAAAGCCTAAGACACCAAGAAGAAAGCCAAAATTTCCCAGTTAAACCCATTTTCCTTTAAAATATATCATGCTATTCTTTTACTTCTTGGTACCAATGAAGAAAGAAAATGTGCTTCAACAAGACTTAATTTTTTAAAGTTGAAAAGATGATGGTCAGGCAGTTGAGTAATATATTTTTGCAAGATATCTGGAGACATCCTTGGATATGAGGGAGTAAAACAAATTTCTGTAAAACTGAATTAAGATGTGCTCCAGGAAAGGTACCATAGACTTACACTAATCTATTGAACACAACACAGAATACTAGAGAACTTCAGAATATTCTTAATAGGAATTCTACCCTCCCACATTTATCAACATTAGAAAAATCAATACATCCTAGAACAGTTAATATGCACTTCACCTGCCTTAGTTTCTTTCAAAAACTAAGAAGGACATTGTACTAAATTAAATTAACAGATCACTGAACGTTGTTCCCCTGCATGTAGCTAAATTACTTTTCCTAAGAGATTTTATTTTGTAAAAGACAGGTATGGAAAACATGCACTTACACGCTGCATAAAGAGTGTCCAGTATCTCAAAGATACTAAAACAAACAGTGATCTAACCCCTAGAAAAAACTTGTAAAAGCCTTTAAGTGGTATATACTAAAAAGCCTTAATGAAGTATCACACTTTAAGAAACACATGGCTGCCTTACTTAGTGTTCCTAAAGCTATTTCAATGAATGATATTTGCATTCTGATTTGATAACATTGCTTTGTACACCTTTTCTGTCTTGTAACTTGCATTAATACCAATCTTAACTAGTCCTGATACTTTGTACAGGTGATGTATGAATGATGATGATGATCAGATGCCACACTGATCTAATTTCACAAGGTTTTCTCCCAGTGAAATCCTAACTTTTTTCCATACATACATGAAGCCTAGTCAGCATACATCATTGCATTAAGACTTGTACTTTAAGAGACTTAGGTAACAATTAAAAAAAAAAGTTTTTTAAAAAAATTGCTTTTCCTGTTTTGATTTCATATACCAGAATTTTGTTTTTGATTTCATATACCAGAATTGCAGGAGTCGTAATACCCTTATTTGTTACTATTTAAAATTTCACATGTAAGGAAGTTCTGTATTTCTTGGTCACAATGTGCTACTGGATATAGACTAAGGCATGTTGACTTACTCTATTTCTGCAACTGAAATTTAAAAACATCTTGATATTCTCACTGCAGCAATTTGACAATTAAAAGCATATTTTCTTAAGATTCTCCTTTCAGCAGTGTCAAATTTGTATTGAAAGTTCAAAAAATGTCCTGAAAAGTAATCTTTAATTATTTTTTACTTATTAAATTGATTTTCTTTTAATAAAGTTATTATTGCAATACTTACAGTTCCACCTACTATTCTTCCTAGTGGATACCATGCTCTTTCGTCAAACCAATTTAAAAATTCATAAAACCCATGAGATGCAAGATGATGTGTTGATCTATAGTTAAACCTAGAAAGAAAAAGAAGGATAAGATAAAAATCAAGAACTTTAGCATCTCATCTACTATGTAAGTACAATGACCCTCTCTAAACCTGTGGACTAAATTATTAAGTTCTCAGCTACTAACCACTGTATTTTCTTCTCTTCTACAGCCAGTGCATATATCACAGATGACAGTTTACAGTTTTTGGTGAGTTCATTTTTATGTGTAAACATTAAAAGTTTTCTTTCACTCTGACACAACAGTGGTTATTTTTTTAATTACTTCCTAAAACCAGTCATTTTCAAATACAGTCTTCCAAATGCAGTCAATGCAAGACTCCCATTCTGAGACAGGACAGCTACATGCTACATTTGCTGCTGCCCTACTTCATGTAAAATTGACAGGTGACTCATTCAATAACAGGCAACAGGAATCAGACTGTTCACACTATCAACCTTCTTTCAATCAGTAAGAATTTACACAATGTAGAACCTCTGTAGATGAAGTTTTATCTTCAAAGTTTGTACATTCTCTGTGGCAGAGAATTTCTTGTACAACAAAAGGTCTCTCATGCACACCTTCAGTTCAGCCTTCTCCACTGTGTAAAAACCATTAGAAAACACCAACAGACTGATATTAAAGCATTCATCTTCTACCTTTCTGGCACAAAATACCTCAAACACCCAACAACAAATCTTTTAAACTATTAAAATGTCCATTAGTTCTTGAAATTAAGTCTAAGGCTGCAAGAAGCACTACAGTGCATGTTATCCTAAAACAACTCTTTCATGATTATTCAAAGGCCAAACTAAAAAGGCTACAGATTCTGAGAATGTGAAGCTTTGTAGAGAAAAGCCTGGGTGAACACAACTTCTAAAACAAGCAGTACTCACAAAGCCAACCCTTCTAATAGATACGTCAATTGAATTTTGGTTAACCATGTGAAATTCATCAGTTAAAGAAGTGTTAAAGATTTTATTCATTAATTAAGTAGAAGTTCTGGTGACGAAATGCAATACCATAAGAGACAAAAGGTTAGACTGCCAAACTATCACGAACGACTTTCAAAGACAGTGCTAAAATTCAAGCCCAGAAAAGCTTGTGTTTTTATCTATTTTATGGAAGTATCCCCTTACATCAGAAATACGCATCCCTTCTGACAAAAATTTTTAAACTAAATCAAATTACTTTGCATATCTAGGATTCCCAAAATATCACAGGTTTACTTTGAACTAATTCGTTTCCACAGAATAAAGTTAAGGTCATTTAAGACTGCAAACCCTATTAAGTTCCTAATTGTTTAATCTGTACAAGTAATATCTGAAATAAAGCCACATTGAGGTCATGAGCAGATATCTTATCTACACAGTGGAAGAACAAAAAGAACTGAAATTCAGGCTCAGATGTCAGCAAATTTGCATATTTCAAGTATCTGAACTATCACAGTGTCAGTCAAATGACATTAAAAATAAATAAATAACGAAGAGTGAAGTACTTTCAGGAACACTCTTACATATGTTAAACAGATGTACAGGATACATTAACTGATAAAACTGTGGACTTTCAGAAGTCATTAGCCACGTTTCTATAAGAAAATTCACATGAACATCAGTCATTCTGACCTAGAAATCTCTGATTCGAACAGCAATGTGACATTGGTTTCTAATAAGCCTACAACTATTCCCGTTTGACAAGATTTCTAAATATTAATTAATTCTCCAGTTCTGAACTGTCATCTCTAATGTGATTTCTGAAATGCTGTACCTATAAAATTAGCCTCTTATCTTAGGATAGCAAGGTCTGTTGTTAATTTGTTTAGTGCCAAGTGCCTGCAGTATGGTACGTAACAAATCAGGAGTTTCATATTGCACAGGACACACAGAATCCATCCAGCTAGATTGGACTGAAAACACTGACAACCCAGAGAATGTTATCCTAGAACTTCAAAAAGGGAACAAGAAAGATGTTTACTAACATGGATTACTTTCAAATTTTTAAGTCATGACTCAAACTCACAGAGGCTACAAAAGTATGACTAATATTTACTTTTACAGCATCAAAAGATTAGTTAAACAAATGAAATAGGCAAGAAGAATACATATTGACATTCTCGTCATGTTTCCAAATAGCAAAGCTTCGTAACTGACTTCAGAAGGATGCGAACAACTGTCTTGAGCTTTGGCAGCATCCCATTAAGTCTCTAATAAGAATGAATTACCACTCAAAATTGAAATGCAACCTAACAGCATTTTACTTCTACCACTTCAGAGGTAAGAATTTAATCTTCCCTCCTAATATGCTCTTAGACAGATAAATCTATTAGCCCTTCTTTCAAAAAAAGTGATTCTTTTGACACAAATGAAAGCATGCAGTGACAGCTGGGCATGTCTTTACAGCAGAAATTACTGGCAATACTATAGGTACATTAATTTTTCACCGTGAGAAGACCCACGAGAACAAGACACAACCTTCTAGACACAAAACCTAAATCTAAAAATATTTAGAATCTTTGACTTTAAAAAAAAAAAGTGCCCACTTCACCTCCCACTAGGCTACCTGCAAACAAAAATAAGTAAAAATGTCAACATAAACATATGCACACATCAGGAAAAGATTGCTGTGATGTTGCTATCAAAGCCAGTTTCAGGCATCAACAAATTGGCAGCAATGGGCAGTGCACCAGAGAAAACTGTAGTCTGGCAATCACATGATCCAGCATTATGCTTTGATAGCTCTCCATGGCACTTTTCTCTGTTAGGGACAAGCCTGAATCTTGTGAAAATGTTTCCCTTTAAGACAGAATGGAGAGCACTGCTAACAAACAGTGAGAATCACAAACCAGTCACACCTTCTTACTATCTCGGTACTTTTCAAACTGTGCTTGAAATGCAGCACAGTTGTATTGTATTTCTACTGCAATGCAATCACAGTACCTGCAACTATCTATAGGTTTCACAGGGGCGTAAAATAGCCCTGGAAGATATTAGAAAAACCACCTTTGCCTATACCTGCATTTGGGAGATTCAGGGGCTGCACGTGAGGGAAGAATCAGAACAGAGGCAAGAACAGCCAGTGCTGGGTAGCAGTTGCATGTCAGGTTTGGGGATCACTGCATGCCCCAGTTCTTTGACTTGCAGCAGCAATAAGAGGTGGTATTTATGGATTTTATCCAACCCTCCTTCTGACCTACTCCATCCTATCCAAGGAGACACTGGAACTGAAGTACACTGCTGGCTGCACTGACTAAACAGCATGCAGTACGATGTGTCAAAACCAGAGTGAAGGACAGGATCCCTTTTCTGCCACTCTCAACCCTCACATTTGATCTTGAGGTATGGAAACAGATTATCCATTTCCCAAGATTCCCTCAATCCTGCCTCACCCCCTTGAGGCAAGTCGATTTGAAACAGACCTGAGAAGAATAAAGAACAAAATTATGTGAAGCACATGTTAATTAAATACTTAGCTAGAAAAACTGAGTTAAATATTCAAGTTCTCAGTCCATGCTGTGAAGAAGATACACACTTGATAATATTCAGCTAAGGGCCTTACACCAGGAAACACTGACTTATTTCAGTTCACGCTTTAGGAGGAAAAGTGATGCTTTGCTTTCTTTCTTGCCTCTTTCTGTCATGTCTGTAGTTTGAACTATTTCCTCCTCCAAGCTAAGCTTTAAAGGAATAAACAATCCTAAGTCTGCTCATTTCAGAATTCAAAGCATCAACCACCAAACTAGGCTGGTATTGTAGTTTGAACCTTTGGGGGCATGCCCTAATGATCACCTAAGTGCTCTGTGTATGGTACCATTAATTTTGTGGCACTGTTGGAGATACCTACATTACAGATTATTCAGTAGACAACTGGAGATAAGTTAATAAAAATACAGTTCTTGTTTCATATATTTTAACAGAACAGAATACAAGCAGCAACAGTAAAATAACTGAAACAGAGGCATAATCTTTTTTTTAGTAGCAACATTAATTTAGAAAGCTTAACTAGGCAACTTACAAAGCAAAGCCTGTGAAGTTTTCACTTATATATTATGCACTGTTAATACATAATCTTAACTATCTGTTCATGCTTAGGTTTGATTTTTATTCCTTGCTACGAAGTGCCTTTTTGATGACACAAGGCAATACTGTAGGATGATTACTTAATGCTAGTCACAGCAATCACTTTCTATCCAGGAGCTACAGAATTCTTCAGCACTTCACAGCAACAATTACTGCTATATTTATAAAGAGACATCTTTGACGTTCCTAGGTTTAGTATTTTCTTGACAAAGTACTATTTAAGGTGAGTATTAAAATAAAATTCAGCCTACTGAGAAAAAAGAACATACAGAAAAGATCAGCACATGTATGGCAATGCAGTTACTTCATCCAGATATTAACAACACTTATGGAAAATTACACCGACAGCAATGGAATTCATTTGACCCCTCCATTCCAAGAGTGCAAGACCAGTGTGTTGCTTCTTGTGGGAATGGTGACTGTCTAAACCCCAATCAATTTCATGCTATTATTGCCCCATCATCTAGACTTTTTATCCAGCATTTTACAGCCATCTGAGAATATGTAATCTCCTTACAAGCAGAATCTGTTGAAAATTTTCTAAGCCTTCAATTATAAAGGCTTCTGTGCTCTAAAAGTCTTCAGCTGCAGATGCACAAAATTTTCACATCTGCAGACTCAGAAAAATGACAAGATACAAACTGTGAACATTACAAGCGATCTGAGTAATTCTAGGAGTCAGTTTTTAATGCAAATGTAGATTACAGAATCAATTCGGCCATACAGAATCTAATTAGAGATAGCAAGTCTAGATTCTTGAAAAAAGATAGTTGGGATTGACTCTGTATCCGACATATTCTGTGCATCCAAAAGAAGAATATATTCAGCAACACTTTATGGAAAATCTAATGAGAAGCTTCAGTAACTTCTATTGAAATAAAGAAACATATATACAGTATTCAAAATTAAATTTTAAAACACCTGCTTGCCCACAGACTATACTACAAGCACAACATCCTGCAAGTCTCATTCTGAGCTCTGTATCTGCAAATGAGCAATTAACACAATGAGTTCAACACAAGGTTTTTAAAATGGAAGTGTAGCACCCATCAACCACATAATGAATCCAAGCACTAATGAAGTCTCTCATCAGGAAGATTTTTACTTGTGTTACTTTATAACCTCAGTAAGTGTATGTATGGGCATTTAACCCATATTCAAATAATCAAGATTAGAATTTTGGAGCAGCAATACCTCCACGCAAAAGTACTAATGACACGTAAATTGCTTTTCCTAGTCCCCACAACCCAAACCTAAGGTGTTAGACCTGACAGTAAGACTGCAGAAAACATACACCAAGTGCTAACTCTCTCATGTGTAAGAACCCATGAGATAGAGGGCGATCCTCTGTTTATCTGAGCCAAAACTGACTGCAAAAGGAACCAACCAGGTGATTTTATTTCAGGAAAATCTCACATTACTTTATTTTTAACTTACATTACTGTCAGTGGAATGGTTTCATTAGGTCCTAAGTGTAATACAGACACCATATAATTTGTCCCTAATTAGCACATTGATATATATTTTAAGTCCTTATGTGACCACAAATCTTTTTTTTTTTTTTTTTTTTTTTTTTTTTTTATTTCTCTGGATACACAACTTCCATGGTTTAATGTGGAAATTGTTATCACTTTGCAAACTCAAGTTTCTGTACCTCCCCAGACAACAACCACCCAGGGAGTGATGAGCACATGAACTCTACCCCATCTTTCACAAGGGACACAGAACAGGTTTGCACAGTTCTTGCTAAACTTGATTGAAAGATGATTATTAAGACAAGTCCACCATAAAAAAAACAAACCAAAACAAAAAACCCTTTGACTGATGCAGAGTTTAGTATCATCCTAATTCTGGTGGTTTTAGGGGGTTAAATAAGTGATTTTTGATTGTTTAGTTTTTGCATTTTTCTATCAAAAATATCTGGATACATAATTTCTTTTAGCATTCTTAGCGGGTCCCGAGGCTGCCCTACATTTAGGGAGGATCTGATGACCTGTACAGGTTTTGATGCAGGTAGGGCCATTTGAAAAGAGGAATACACGTCCTTCAAGCTGTCAATCACAAGCCTTTGACAAAAGAATTGAAAGCAGTATGCCATTCTGAGTTTCCTCAGGTTCAAATTTGGTCGTGGACCTGCTTCTGATTTCAGATTTCATAACTCTGAACAAACCCACCCACTCAGAAAAATGTGACAAAGGGCTCCCTTGTTATACTAAGATTATTAAGAATAATGATGTAACAAAATGGCAGTGATGTGGCCACCTAGCTTCAAAAACAATGGAAATTTTGAGTCAAATGAGGAAGAATTTTCTGTTCCTGGAATCCAGCTGAGAAACAAAACTCCTTTCGTAAAATGTTTAGAATAATCCCTGAAGGTAAACCAGGAGAAAGCCAAGGCAGGAAAAAGGGTAGATGACACAATTAGCAGGGCACCCATTTTCTGAGGCCCAACATACAACTGAGCTCAATGGAAATCCCAAAGAATACCAGAATGTTTATAGAATAACCATTAATAATTACCATTAAGAATATCAGAATGTCCCCAATGTGTTTAAGAAGGATTACAGCCTTTCTACTGCCACTACTTGGCATGGAATTTTCCCTGCCTGCAATAAGATGTTACGCTTCACAAGTGCTAAAATCAGGAACTGCAGGCTGCCAGTAGTTTAACGATACAAAATTCTACAAGGAGCATACAGTCACTCTGCTTCTTCAGAGAACCCAGGGCACCTCCAGTAATTTTGCTAAGAAACTGTGAGCTTTTGAGAGCACTCCATGATCACAATTTGTATTTTTCACACCATATACCACCATCCAAAACCACGATATGCTTCCCATCACCATGTAGTGGGCGTGTATCTGTCTACAACTTCAGACACTTCCCCTGATGCCTATTAGGTTTTTTATGACTTTTTCTCTGTCTTGCTTTTAACTACTCCATATCTCAAGGCAAATTATTATGAAAAGCACTGGTTTTATCAATATTAAAAGGCATACTTTGCCAACCAATTCTGCCATTCATAAGATGTAAGGACATTTTAGACCTAAGAAGAAAGTGATGATGACATTTTTCTTGGGACAGTCAAAAATTCCCTAGAGGTTTCAAAGAAAAGATGGAAACAGAGTAATTTGAAATTTTTACAGGCAAAACCGGAATGTCTATTTTCTTTTTTATAGACATACACTTTACCTCAGATACCACACTACAACTGACATCCAAATTGATGACAATGTTGGCTCTACACCTTTTGACTGCATCACCCTCTCGAGAGGTATCAATTCTCTCCTCAATACAGTATTAACTACCACAAACTCAAAAACTCCTATAGTGCTATGTTTGTTTCTTTCTGAGTGCTTTTGGGCTAGTCTGTGGCACAATAAGCCTGGTATGCTGCAACTCTGAAGGCTTTACACAGAATTCAAGAGTATGTTCAAGAGGGTGTTTTTCCAGATCAGATTTTGTGCTGTACTTGTTTTAAACATGATGGATACAGATTAACTCCAAGGTCTTCTAAGTTAAAGGCTGATACATGAGGATGTGCTTGGCAGGAAGGAATTAAAAAGCTATTAGCTAAACAATATATTTTAAGAGTAAAATATCCTTTCTGTGAAAAATTTGATACTAAAAATCATTGAGGTGAACATGACTACTTCATAAAAAGTAACAGGGAACAGAGGACATCTAGCTCCCAAGACACTTTTTTCACCTTCTCCCAGTATAGAAAAGCAACCTGTAGCACCTAAATATCTACAATATGAAGTGAATACTAGCTTTTGTAATAGTCTGGAATACAGAGTACAACAAAGGAAATCTGCTATTCATTGCAGATATTTAATAATATTTTAACTTCTTAGAAGTATGTGGCACAGCCATCATCTGTATTACATAATAAAGTCACCTATATGAAATCGAGAAAGTACCAGCTACATCCAAAATGCATTTGAACAAACTTCACTTTCCATTAAGTGAAATTTAAGACATCAGTCTGACTGCTTCTACCCTGTAAAATACAAGACATGGTAAAAAGCAAACAGGACCCTTAGAAAGGCTCCAGATCCCTCAAACCACAGACAATATTTAAGCAATGACAATCTTATTTCTAACAGAACGCTTAAACAATTATAGCACCATAGAAAAGCTTTAGCAGAAATTATTTTGTACAACCCTCAATAGTCAAGAGTCAGTTACTTTAACTTCTTCATAACACAAAGGGTAAATCCAGCCAGAATCAGAAATTAGATATCAAACCACTGTGCAAATTATGGCAACAGAAAGCTCTTTAGCTGACAGGAACTAAAAGTATCTACAGTGTTGTGGCTGCACATCTAAGTCAGTTTAGTAAGTTAAAATAAGGTAGCTTCTAATCCAAAAATCCTTACATATTTGCTCTTTAGTACATTTCTTAATGTATCTGCTATTCTTCCTCCTGCATGTAGGTCAGTCTCCCTTGCCTGAATTCTCTGACTATACTTGCTATCCATTGGTCTCTCTGTAGGTAGATCATGTTTAGTCCAAGAATCTGGATCTCTCATAGTGCACCTGTTGAACTTCATCCATTGCCATATCAACTTACTGACTTTTTTTTTGTGGATAATACAAAGGGTCATCAGAGCAGAACAGACACAGTCTAACTTGAAGAATTTCTGTCCTGTTAAAGACCTAATTTTATCTAACTTAAATATGTCTGCTCAAATTCTGCTTAACCTTTCAGTAAGCTGACATAAATAGACACAGACATTGCATTCCTAACGACTATAGAATCAATCAGGCAATTTTCACCTGTGGGTATGTATGTATATAGATAGAACCACCTGCAGAACAAACCAAACAATACACATAGGGTTTACAGGAACCTAGAGACATATCTAATTATGCCCTACAATATAAACCTGAAAAGAAAAACACATGAATAAAGCCCAAAGTACAAAGGTGTTAATGGTAAAAAAGGTATAGAATGCCTTGCACTAAATTACATATGCAAATTTAACTGTGGCAGTTATCCTTCAACTAACCTTTGCTAGCTACAAGGACTGCAGAAGCACTCCTAATCTGCTTCTGTCCACAAATAGGATAAATTAGATTGAATCACAGCAAAAAAGCAAACCACTTTAAAGAAACTGTAAAAGACAACAAAAAAATGCTTCTATAAATACATCGGCATCAAAGGGAGGGCAAAGGAAGACCTCCATGCTTTGCTGGATGTGGAAGGAAACAGTGACAAAGGATGGAGTACCCAATGCTTCTTTGCCTTTTACACTAAGACCAGCTGTTGTTTGAGTACCCAGCTCCCTGAGTTGGAACACTGGGATGAGCAGCAGAATGAAACTCCCATACTACAAGGAGAAATGGTCAGAAATCTACTGCACCACTCAAACACATGTGAAGCTGCATGGGGCCACCCAAAGGCACTGAGGGAGCTGACAGAAGTGCTCACCAAGCCATTTTCAATCATTTCCCAGCAGTCCTGACTAACCAGAGAGATCCCAGTAGACCGAAGTCAGATAACGTAATGCCCACCTACAAGAAGGATGTGAAGGAGGATCCAGGTAACTCCAGGCCTGTCAACCTCACCTTGGTGCCAGGGAAGGTTATGGAGCAGGTCATCTCCAGCATAAACACCCAGTGCATGCAGGACAACCAGGACATCAGGCCCAGTCAGGATGGTTTAAGAGGAGCAGGTACCTCTTGACCAACCTGATCTCCTCCTATGACAAGGTGACACACTTAGGGAAATACTGTGGATGTTGTTTATCTAGGCTTTACTGCAGCCTTTGACAACATTTCCATATTATTCTGGAGAAACTGGACTGCTCATGGCTTAGACAGGTGCACTCTTTGCTGGAGAAACAACTGTCTGGATGGCCAAGCCCAAAGAGTGATGGTGAATGGAATTACATCCAGTTGGCAGCTGGTCACAAGTGGTGATCAATGTTGGGGCAGGGCCAGGCAAGTTTAATTTCTTTATCAATTATCTGGATGAGGGATCAGGTGCACCCTCAGTCAGTCTGCAGATGTTGGGTGGGAGTGCTGATCTGCTGCAGGGCAGGAAGACTCTGCAGAGGGATCTGGACAGGCTGGAATAATGTGCCAAGGCCAGTTACAAGAGGTTCAACAAAGTTAAGTGCTGGGTCCTACACTTGGATCACAACTTCACTGAACACTGCAGGCTTGGAAAAGAGTGGCTAGAAAGCTGAATGGTGGAAAAGGACATGGTTTAACAGCAGCTGAACATGAGCCAGTGTGTGCCCAGGTGTCAAGAGGACCCATGGCATCCTGGCTTGCATCAGAAATAGTATGGCCAGCAGGATCAGGGCTTGTCCCCCTTGATCATCCCCCTGTGCTCAGCACTAGTGAAGCCACATCTCTAATCCTGTATACAGTTTTGGGACCAAAAAGAACACTGAAGTGCTGGAGTGAGTCCAGAGAAGAGCAGTGAAGGTGGTGAAGGGCCTGGAGCACAGTGGGGAGCAGCTGAAAGAGCTGGGTTTGTTCAATCTGGAGAAAAAAAAAAAAAAAAAGGCTTATGGGGAACTTTATAACTCTCTGCAAACACCTCAAAAGAAGTTGCAGCCAGGTGGGGGTCAGTCTCTTCTCCCACATAACAAGTACGATAACAAGAAGAAATGTCAAGTTGCACCAGAGGAGATTGAGATAGGTATTCGGAAAAAATTCTTCACCAAAAGAGTTGTTAAGCATTGGAACAGGCTAGCCAGGAAGTGGCTGACTCGCCAACCCTTGAAGAGTTCAAAAGAGGTTGGATGTGCTAGTGCTGGGTTATTGGCTGGACCCATTGCTCTAAGAGGTCTTCTTCAACCTAAATAATTCTGAGACCTCAACTATTGTTATTGATTTTATTCTGAAGCAGATTAAAAGTGTCCAGATGCTCTATTAATACAGTCCAACAGAAGGGGTGATGGCCCCTAGCTAAGGGCAAAAAGAGTTCCAGCTGTTTGCAAAGTACCGTATATTTCCACACTGGAGCAAATTAATGTAGGAATAGGATGTCAGCAATAAAATAAACAAAGATCAAGAAAGTAGCTGAAAACTGAAAGTGGCCTTCATCCTCTCTCATAATACACTGAGTGGAGTCTATCTTTCTAACCATATTTTGCATTCAGATACTTTCAGTGTCTGATTTAGCCTCAAATAAGTATGGCAAGCAGAATTTAATATGAGTTATCAACTACTTCTATTTTATATCTTTCATAACATTTCAAGTCAGTCTAAATTAAAAAGAAACCCTAAGTTTTCCGTGAATTTAATGTAACCTGTGGATTGTACTTAATGGTTACCAGTGTTTCTTCAAAGACTGTGCACAGGAAGCACAAGGGTAATAACAAAATGTTATTTGCTTTTTAGGTATTCTCGCAGAATTGCTAACGATGAGGTGTACTGTGATGACTGCAGTGCTCAGCATTTAAGACAGTATTTATAATTAATATTAAATTCCTGCCATGTACAATCTGAAATTGAAGTTACATGTTTATTTTCTCATTACGTGATAGAACTTCTAGTATTGCTCAGTCTTCCTCTACCATAGATATTGACCTATTTCACTGTGCTCCTCTATAATTTTAGTAAAATCTCATGCTTGCTTAGAAATGACCTTAAAATGTGAAGGTGGGGGAACACTGTTATGATGAGCTAGGCTTGCTATTACACACATATGCTTTGAAGCTGTCACAAATGTTATTACAAAAATATTCAGAGACTACACTCACCACTGCCTCCTCTATACTATGTTCAGGAACATTCCCCTTTAAAAGCAAACCACCTCTGACCAGCCAGCTACACTGGCATATACAGTTTGTTAGCTACAGCCCCTCTGTCTTAGAACAGTAAAAGGATGGGTTTCATTTCTAAAGCCATTTTATTAAATCAAAGCATATCCTTTCGCTGCTGCCCCACTGACATAAAGTGAATGAGTGATTGCCCATGAAAATGGGGAAAGTAGGATGCTAAAGCAAGAGGTTCAGTTTCAATTTAGGTGGGGTTGAAAAGTCATGTACTGCAGGGGTATATGCGAGTTGTTGGGAATGACCTGGTGTAAGCTCCCAAGGGACAGTTCTTAGGTCACATAATCCTAAATCTTCCCTCTCCTTGCTCTCCAAATGTGAATTAAGCTGGTTTGTTCCAGGACCTTTCATGCTTCAATCCCCACCAGACCATATGCCCTCTCAACTCTCTCTCCACAAATGTGCTGTTCTGTGGCTTTTTCTTCTTGAAGGTAGCCCTGAAAGAAGACAGCAGATGGCACCGTGTGGAACATGCTCTCACAAAGCAAAACCAGGATGTGCATAGCTAAGAATGTTTTGTTGAAACCAGAGTGCAATGGAAGCATAAGAAAACCCAAAAAAAACCCTGAAGCTGACTTACAAAAGCAAAAGCCAGAAAATAAAATTCAGTGATGGACCAATTATAAGCATGATATATTTCACACAAAATATATCTTATCTAAGCTTGTATATAGCAAAAACTGGGTGGGGCTAATGGTGGTGAAGTAAAGGCGAAATAAAAAATTAAATCACTACAAATTCCTCAGCTCCCATTTAGCCATAGGAGAATAATTACAGTCGTCATTACTAGCTGACCTGAGACATCACAAATTAAGATACTGTTGCTAATGTTTAAGCTAGTCTCTCCCATGTCAAGATTCATTTTCTAGTCGGAGAATGAAAGATTAAAACTGTTACAGAGTAAAATTAATTGTGAGACACATGCAATAGCTTTTCAGATGTAACTTCAGACATCTGACAATAGATGAATCATTCCAGTCACCTGAGTAAGACAAAACAGTCAAAACACAGTACCATCACACAGCTGCTTGGAAACCCCAAACACTGCCTTGGCTTTCATGACTTTCATTCTGCAATAGTGAGTCGAAGAGACATCCATTTACTGTCATTGTAACCACCGATACAATGCCAAAGCTCCAATTTTGTTTTGCTGACTTTCTAAATTAGAAGAATTGCAACTTTAAGGCATTTTACCTATTGCCAAAGAAAGAATTAAAGATGCTTTAAACACCTTTAATACCCACACATGAAGATGAAAGCACTTTATCAAGATATTTCAAAATTATTTATGAAATTCTAAGTTATTTAACTGAACTTCCAAATGCTAAACTTAAGTTTAGAATAAAGAGTTATCATATTCAACGTATGCAGTAGACTCTATATATATATGTAAAGCCAATAAACATAGAAAAGTACTCAGGACAGAAAAGCTGGTTTTGTTGTTTTGCCTGTGCATCACTCTAGTTTCAAATCCTTTGGTTACAGCACACACATATTCTATTAAATGTGTTACTCTGAATCAGCTGCATCCTTAAAGAGGTGCCTTCCATGCCCAGCCTTTTTAACATATCAATCTATTGTGAAGATAGGATTAAAAATAAATAAAATCACACTTCTTGAATTTAAAGAAGTTGGCTATCATTTATAGCAAAATTACAAAAAGAGAATACAGAGACTGAAAAAAATAAAGCCAAAACATGTAGGCTGCCCAGTCACATGTACTAGAACAGTTTAAAATTACTTAATTACATGTTATTTCTTCCTTCTGCAAAATCCATATTAAATCAACAGGATAGAGTGCCTATCCATACAGTGAGCCATTATTTTAAATAAATGTAAATAATACTGTGTAAAATAGTCTAGAGGAAAACAGCTATCCCACTAAGAACACTACCAAAAATCAATAATCAAGCAAACTCATATCTTCCAGTGCAATGTAGTTTCCCAAGGAATTTGTTTAAGTGAGGGAAGTTTTGAAAAGGTGTTTTGCAATTCCTCAAGGATTATCAGCTGAAGAGAACTTGAACATGCTCTTTTACCTAACAAACTAACATAACCCACATAAATTGTCTGCCACAGAAAATTGTATGATAAGCATTGTAACACCTGGAAGAAATTATCATTTACAGTTACTTAAGTTGGATGGGCTCTGAAAAAGTAATATTTGATACTGGACTTGGGTCTCCCATAGCAGACAGACATTTTAAAAACTGTTTCCTGCTCTTGAAGTGCTCATGTACAAATACGAAATTACTCCATGTTTAAAAAAGACCATTTCTTTTTCTAAAGCACAGGAATATTGCCCCACATAATAGCAAGAACTTTTGAAGTATAGCAAGTATTTAATTCTCGAAAATGCCAAAGGAACTTTCACCCTGGGAAAGCAGCAGTAAGTTGGGAAATACAGTTCGTTTCTATATCCTTAAATTCATTCCCCAGGCTGCTTCAACTTATGTAAGGTGTGGTGCAGCATTAGGGTCAATTTCACGGTACCTCTCCTGCCCAGACCTAGCAGCTATCCACATTTAAAACACCTCAGTTTGATTCCCAAGAACAGCTCAGATAAAGACCACAAACTTTGCTCAGCTATGGGGCTGGAAACAAAGTCCATGTGCTGGACATACTATAAAAAGGCTGCAGCAATACATGTCCTAAGTTCACTTTGTTCTCCAAGAAAGTAGTAAGACTGATGGCTCCAAGTTTTGCTAAAGGAATTAATAATAAAAACATTGTCACACATCCTTCACCTGCACCTACAGGGTGCAGGGCTCCACAGGTCCCAAAACCAGCAGCTTTAATGGCTTTCCTACGTCAAAAGAAGCCCTCAGAAGTAGCCCTAAATGTCAGTACAAATGTACCTCAAAGGGCTTGCAAGAATGAAATTTTCAAAAAATCAGGAGGAAAATCTGCAACACATGCACAGTTAGACATTAAATGGAAAATAACCTGACTAAATTAGAGGAGATTCTGGTGGAACAGCAAAGACAGCTCCCTAAACTTAGTGTACCCTCAATCCATTAAAAACCTATTAGTTCCTACAGGATTTTGAATTTTCTTGCTAACTATATTGGCCAAAATTTTTATTTTCCCCTTCCCCCACCAGTTCAACATGAGACAGATTCAAAAACACGAGTATTAGGATTACAGGCTGCCCAAACTAGAGACTATTAGAGAGAGTTCTGATAGGAAGCAAAAGCTAACCTTTATAAACCACTCTAACCCTACGTAATCAAATCAAATTTCTGTTTTAAAAATGGAACATATTAAGCTCTTCAAATAATAGGATATCTGCCAAAAAAAGAAGTCCATTCAAGGATTTTCATCGTAGCATTTGCTCTAGTTAGTCAAGTGTTCGTAAGTGTTTGCTGAAGACCATTATAAAAAAACCAACATAGCATTAAAAGCTAAACTCGATGGTTCAGTTGACCTAGCCTACATAAAACATTTGGATATGTTTTCCTTTTCATGTTTCATTCTACTCCCCATAAATCAATAAAAGGGTCAACACCTTGCAAGCACTCTATCTCACCTCACTCCAAAAGAAGTCTGTAGGGAGTCTCTGGACTCAACCATACTCTGAACGTGTTTTATGAACCTGCCCCTCCTACCTATCATGCATAACCCCATTACTACACCCACATGAAATCTGATGAGGTGTTCACCCCAATTACAAGTAGTGCAAATGAGGAAAGAAGCACTGTGTGCTAAGTAGAGATGGCAGAAGACAATAGTAATGCAGAGCAGGGATTTGATTCTTGCATGACTGCTATTTTATGAGGCCACACAGTGAACTGCTTTTCAGCTGCATCACTCCAACTGAACAAATCTAGCCTGAGGTCTCCCCACTCACAAAGCAGTTTCTGCTATGCCTTCAACTCTGTCCAATGTTCTTTTTCCAAATTATCCTCTTTCCATTACATTTCTAATATTTACCTATATTTGCAATTTCACAAGCAGTAGAGAAGTCCAGTGCAGTCAAGTGCACATCATCTTGATCTGTTACCACCATATCAACCGTACAGAAAAATTTACTTGTCTTCAATACAGCTCTCTCCAAGTAGGTGAACAATACCTTACAACTGAGAAACCCCAAAAGCCAGGCTAACCTGTGCTAACAGTTTCTCAACCCGTGTCATACTGTAACAGAAATGATCATAAAAGATGCCTGATTTGGGTCCTCCTCCTTAAGTGCTAGGTGGTGGTGTGGTGGTGAAGCCTGGAAGACTATTCTCACATAAAAGTCTCTAACCTTTCCTTTCACGAACACACAGGCACTACTGAATCAGATCTGGACTTCATGCTAGAATATTTTTCCTACTATAATAAAATAGCAGAAACAAGTTTGAGTTACCTGAAATTCGGTTAAAATTATTATTATTACTAGAGTATAAAAAACCATTCAAATGTTAACAGTAAATATAATCTTAAAAAACATATTTCGATAAAATAGAAATAGAATACTTTTCACTTCACAGAATCAAAACACTTTTGAATGTAGTAGAGCATGTAGTATGTTTTTAATATGAATCTCATGAAATTTCCAACATCTCAAAATTAATTCAAAGTGATTATATTCAAACTGAACTGGAATCAAATTCTTTCCTGAGGTCTGGAAGTTGTCTAAGATTATAAACAAAAGGAATTGTTTTGGGAAAAAATAAAAGTCTGTGAGAAATCTTTCCTAAACAGATCCACATTTATGTACTTCACTTGAACAGGACTGTGGGATGGGTTGAAAGGCTCCAGAAAGACAGATACAGTTAGGAGACCAAAGTGGCTGTTAACTCTCAAGAACACATTTAGTACACAATCTGCTGTCTATTTTCCCAGCAAAAGGCACTAGCAAGAGAAGCAGTGGCCAGATCAATCACCTGGGTGGGCATTGGTTATTGATATTATTGACACTATCCTCTTTGCAGGATTTTCCACTCTCCTTATGAGCACCAGCTTAACACGCTGTTATTCACTTCTTCTTTCATCACCTGCTGCTCCAGTGTCTTAACATGCTCTGGTTTTATTTGTATACACCTTCCTTCTGTCACTCAATCCCAGTTTATCCTCTAGCATCAGTCATGATGTTCAGATGTTTCAGATGTCTGATGTTCAGATTCTTCCTCAAAAATAAGAGAATAAACTGTAATATAAAAACTGGTGGCAAACCAGCTCAGGAAACTAAATTGTTGTATTATTTTGAATTTACTATGACTGCTTTATAGCAAGCAAGAAGAAAAAAACCAGGACTGCACAGTGGGCAACAGAGAACTCCCAAAGTCAACTATCTGACCAGGTAACATAACACAAACTCATTAACCACCAGTGATCAATCAATTCCATGCACATTTTTAGATTCACTTCAGTTACACTTCGAATTTTAAGGGAAGTTTCATGTCATATTTATAGATGTTAAATTTTGTTTTCATTAATGAAACAAGTTTACAACAGCTAAAGGATCCATCTGGCAAACACAATCTGAACATAACAAAAGTGGTATATTTGACGGTGCCAGAGATAAAATTCTCAACTTCCTTTAACCTGCCTGTCTCTGAAACTCGAACAATGACACCGACCATCGGTTTATTTTCACCAGTTCATCCCCATTCACGAAACCCCACTAACACTAGATCATGGTATCCGTGAAGAAATTGGATTGCTTTTCTATCTATATGTCATATTTGCTACCAGGACACTTATGTTACCTCAGAGCAAGGCACAATAAACAATAGTCATCCCTAATGGCAGGTAAAAAGCTGGTGGTTTGAGCAATCAGTGCTGCTGATTTGGAAGAGCCAAAGATGTATGTGAGATTATGGTAGTGCTTTCCAGCACCAAGAACTGGCAGGGGTGCAGAAGACAACATTCCCACAGGAGAAGGTAGGCAAATGGAACTGACAAAGCCTGCACTGGTGCACCACCCTGCACGTGCAAACTGGTACAGAGAGGGTCTCGTGCTCACACATGAGCTTTGGTATTCCAACCTAAGAAAGCTTTCACTAAGGTAACTGGGATTAGTATCTTTTAGCAAGATGTTAAAATTCTCGGGGGAAAGAGCAGTTTGATCTCATGTCATGGGATATGATTAATGATCCAGATACAGATCTCACATGTGTGACTTAATGGCAAGAACTGCACAAACAGAATGAATGCACTATTTTGACAGTACTCCCTGAAGACTACTGATGCACCAAAAGTTGTTATAATTTCACTTGGAAGCAGTATCAGAATGCAACAGTCTTGATAGATATATACATATCTACATACACCTTATACATATACATATATGTATACATATGGACACATATAATTATTTTCTATTAATGTATACACACACATATATATATGATGCAAGCAGCCAAAAGAAATAGAGTAAGGACATGCTGGAGCTTTACTTTAGTGCATAGAAAGTAGCCCCTGTGAAGGGCTCCACAATTTTGGTTGCCTCGGTTCTGCAGCTAGGTTAGCATTTAAGGGAACATCTGACAGTAACAATGTTCTCAACTCAACAACTGAGTTAAATCTGCTGCTGTCCTTTCATCTGCAGCTTTCACTCTGCACTTGTGTGTACACAGCACCAAAATTAAGTTCCTGGTCGACCCAGCTACCAAACTAGCCAACACAAGAACCACATTTCAGACATGAAATCTATCAATTCCAATGTACCATCACTATCCATGTTTCAAGTTCTTGGCCTTAGAATGAAATCCTGGAATTAAATGCTGGGAGCCTGTCAATGGCACATCTTAATGTCAGTGCTGCCTGACTTCATGTATCAGCTCACCTGATCTAGAAGCTGCCAAGAAGTACACACATTTCTCAAAGTCTCTGGACCAGCTCAAGTATGGAAAGTAAACACGACATAAGAAATAAATCAAAAAGTGAAAATATTGCACAAAGTAGGTAGTCAGTGTGAAAAACATCTCTAGTGAACCTAGTCCTAATGTACAGGTCACAGGTTCTTAAGCAACAGCACGGTGACCTCAAAACACCAGTTTGGTTTTACCTTGCACAGGCATTGTATTTCAGTGGAGATCAAAAACCAAACACTGTCCTCTCTCTACTGCCTGGCCTATCGTACTACATTTGGGTCACTTCTGGAAGAAATGCCAACACAAGTGAGTTGCAGTGGCTGATTTTACAAAAGCAGCAAATCTCCCTTCTATCCCAAATTAAAACCTAATTTTACTGTCAAAAAGGCAGCTCGAAAGGGATGTTAGGGAAAAAAAAAAAAAAGAGTGGTATTTGATTCAATTAATATGTAGAAAACCCAAGGTAATTCTGCCTTTCTTCCCATCCTTGATGGTTTCATATGTCCATACCAGGAAACTGGATTTCTAGGTAAATGGAAAAGCTTCCTATACCATAGGGGCAATAATATTTTTCCATTCAAAAGAATAAATGATTAGCCTAATGCTCCTCATTTCATGAGATATACCTCAGTTTCCTTTCTGGAGCACAAAACAAATACTAGAGAATAGGTGACTGACTTAACAACACACTGCAAAATATCCTACGCCAGCTTGACAGGAAAAGCCAAAAGAATTGAGAAAAATATCAAACTGTTCCACAGAAAAGTCTACAGCCACTGTCCTGAAAAAAAAAAAATCTCGTTTACCTGGAGAAGCTGCTAAAGAAGTGGTTAAAAAAATTTTGAAACAGAGCACTGCTACCAGTCTTTTCATAAGCTCCTTTCCCATATTACGTTCAGACTTGTAAGACCCTTGCAACTCTAAAAAACCATTCCTACCTAGCTACTCCACACTGCTTAAGAGAGCAACATCAGTTTATACTTTCCAACAGTTTTTCTGCTGCAATAGAGAATGCCCTTTGTTTTCATTCAGTTTCTACCATTTTAGGTTCTCTTTCCTACTAATTAACTTAAGTGCATTTGCCTCTACCATTTCTGGCATGCAGCAACACGACACTGGCATGATTCTTGACATTTCAACTGCTTCTCACAAACCTGCATTAAAATCAATGAGTTTTGTCAACTTCATCTATTCCCTAATTAACAAGGGTACATCCAGCAGCTCGGGCAGCAATGCCTTCTGTTTGTGTACTCAGGAAGATGACTTTGCATCAATTTACACATTGCTTTAAACAGGAGTTTATCTTTACAGCTAGATCATTACTATGAACTTAACTCCCACAGCACCATTTTAGTGTCCTTCAGGGCTTAGTAACAAGTTACACAACTCAGCACTGTAAAATTTTCGTTTATCCAACAAGGATGAGTCTTGATTATAAAAATCAGGTAAAATTTGCACAAAAATTCAAGTTGCATGCTTAAAAATTTCCTCCATAAGAGAAAGGTAAGCCTTTATGCTTAAATTTAGATTAGAAGAGAACTACTCCACAGGATATAACCTCAGATTCATAGTCTCATTGTAGATGTGTTTAAACTATGCTCCCACTCATTCTTAACTCTATTAATTAGAAGTTGGCACTTCTTCCATTCATTTGTGTTTGCAGAAAAAACACTTAAATCATGGACAATTACTCGGCATTTTGAAGATATTTTGAGATACTTGACTTTCACATCACAAAGGTTTATTACTTCACACAGCATTTAAAAACAAAGCAATTCCTTGTTCTCTACTATTCTGAGCCATGATTTGTGAATGGATTACATTTGCGGGTGGGGGGGGAGAGAAGTGAGGGGGGAAAAGCCAACTAGAAAAGAGGAAGTTGCGCTTTTGAAAGTATCAAAGTGGAGCGCATGCTTTGCAGAGAACGCAATTCCAGCAACAAATTCAGATGAAATTTAACACAGAATATCTAGCGTGCACTTCAAAACGAAGCATCTCCTTCCTTCGTGCAATTAACAGTGAGACCCAAGACCTAAAATTTTAAATTAAAATCAGACAATTCACTATTCTAAAGTCATCTGCCACTTACCCTACTTAAAGTTCTAAAAACCCTACGGATTCCCAGGATGAAGTAACCAGTAGTATAAAAATTCATTGTCACGTTTTTGAATTACAACAACCCTGCCCCACAAGTCTTGTCATCTTTCACTTCGCCTTGCTGCAAGGAACGAGTGCAGCATTTCTTGATCTCATGCATAAAATGGTTTCGGTCCCCTGCAAGGGGGAAAAAGAACAGGCGGCTTCTACAGGAGGGAAAGTAATCTCTGGAAAAATCAAGATGTGTGGGAAACAGCAAAAGTCCTTGGGCTCAGAAACGCAGCTTCGAAACACCTGGCAGTAAATCAATGTCACCCATTTCGCCGTAATCCCTCAAGTCACTTTTATGAAGATTACTTCCTGCAGTGCATTCCTCACTCTGCTCCCTCCCCGGCCGACAAGGACTCTAGTAAAGACCACTTCGGGAAGCCGCACCGCACACGCGGGACCGGCGCCGGGGCGCGGGTCACGCCTGGCACAAGCGTATCGCTACGAGCCCCCGACTCCTGCCCGACTCCCGATTCTCCGCCAGCGCCACAACTTTCTTTCCCCTTGCCCCTCGGAGAGTCCTGCCGCAACTCCAAGGGATGCGGGGGAGCTGCCGCCGCCCCGTTCCCGAGGTCTCCGCCGCAGGGGACACCCCAGCGCCCGGCACCGCCGCTCGCACCCGGCGCTTCCCTTCTCCCGCGCCGCGGCGGCGACCCCTCACGCTCCCTCCGACCTGCCACAGCGTGTCCCGTCGCACCGCCTCCATCTCTATCTCCTCGCCTCCCTCCTCGCTCCCGGGGCGGCCGCGGCTGCCGGCTCACTCCGGGGAGCAGGCAGGGGCGCAACTTGGTGGCGGAGCGGGGGGCGGGCTGCGGGGCCCTCCCGCCGTCCCCGCGGCCACGGCGGAGGGAACGCGCGGCTCTCCCCCGCCGCGCCGCGCTTTCCCGCCTCCCCGTCCCGCCCGGCGGCGCCGGCGACTGACCAGGGGTCGAACTCGTGGATGATGCTCTCGAAGCGGATGACGGCGAAGAGCCGGGAGCTGAATCCAGCCAGCCAGGCCAGAAAGAGGATGGTGAAGGAGAGCAGGGACTGCCAGCCCGCCGGCTGCGACAGGCCCCCCGACAGGCCGCCGCCCGCCCCGGCGCGGCTGTGGAGCGGCGCCGCGGAGTTGGCGGCGGGTCTGTGCTTGTGGTCGGGGGCCGAGTGCTCCGCCATGTTGTACCCGGGGCTCCCTCGCAGCCTCTCCCTCCGCCCGGCGCGTGCGGGGAGGAGGAGGCGGAGGAGGGGAGGAGAGGAGGGAGGAAGGGCAGGGGGCGGGGGGCTCGGCGAGGGGCGGGGCGGAGCCCGCCCGTTCTTGCTCGGCGCTCCTCGCTGGCTCTCCGCCGCCTCCTGGCGCACCCGGGCTCTGCCGCCGCCTCCTCCTCCCGCCGTCACCGACCCGCGGGGCCGGGGGGGAAACGGCGCGGCGCGCGCGGACCCGGGGGGCGGGGCCATCGGCAGGAACGGGGCCGGGCCAAGGAGCGGAGGGCGGGGATCGGGCCGGCCCGGGGAGCCCGCGCGGCTCCGAGCGGCAGCGCCGCGGTGGGGAGAGGGGCTCTGCCAGCAGGGGCTGCGGACGGGATCTAGGCGGGAGGGAAAGGGGCGGATCGCCTTTCCCTTCCTCCCTCCCTCCCGAGCGCGCCGTTTGACATTGCCGCCCCTCCGGAGCGGGAGGAGCTACCGCGGGAGGGCGGGGCTCCCAGGAGAAGGCGAAGGGGCGGGACCAGTCCCCTCCGGTAGCGCCTCCTAACAGGAACTCTAGTGACGGCCTGTCACGGAGCGACAGGTATTTAAAAGGGGCGGGTCATCCCCGGGCAGCCAATTGGAGCAGCACGGCTCCGCGCGCAGGGGAACATCGCGCCCGGTGCCTGCCGTTGGGGCAGTTGATTGGCAGCGGTTTGGTCCAATCGGAGCGCGGCGTGCCAGTCACGTGGGCGCCCCCCGGAGCCATGCCAAGGCGCTGCGGCGCGTGTGGGCCGGAGGGTGGTGCCGTTCCCGGCGTGCTCTGGGGCGGTGCGGTGTGGAGTATGCCGGGAGTTGTAGTCCGCCATGTGGGGGCGCAGCGAGCCCCAGAGCGTGTGAACGGTAACTCCGTTTGTTAGGAATGTTTTTTTGTCCTGGTGAAAGCTGCCTTGGCCTGAGACAGAGTCATTTGGGAGAGCTTCGCCTTCATGCAGTTGAGAGGAGTAGTTTAGGGCAAGGTCAGCACGCTGCGTGTACTCCTTGCCGTAGCTGGGAGCACTTTTACAGAAACCATCAGCGCATCGGTTGGGTTGGAAGAGACCTTTGAGGCCGTCGAGTCCAACCTATGGCCGAGCACCACCATGGCAACTCGACCATGGCACTGAGAGCCAGATCCAATCTTTCCTTAAACACCTCCAGGAATGGTGACTCTGCCACCTCGGCACAGTGACCAGCAAATGGACATCCTGGATTTTTTTGGGGGGGCTGGTGGGATGGGATTTTTTTGCGTTTTGTTAATTGCTTTTTGGGAGTTTTCCTGCTGAAATGATATTTGGGAGCCTTGGAACTTCCTCAAATATTTTGCAAAACCTGTGGATAAAAGGAGAAGGTGAGGAAAACTGGAGGTTTCCAAGGTTGCACAGCCAATGGTGTTTGAGTGCTGGCCTTCTTTCTACCCTGAGATGGCAAAAGACAGCCTGCTTTTAGAAAAAGTATAATACTAAACACAGCCAGAGTAAAAGTACGTGGCTCTTTGCAGTGATCACACGGCCAATGTGTTTTGTGGCTTTTATGTAGGAGTTCAGTTTTGAAATTTTGAAGTATTGGAGCTTGGTGTTTGTCGTCTGAGATCTTTGATGCACAAATGTGGCTCTTCAAAGGTATTGAAGACTTGCAGTTCAAGTCCACTAGTATTGTGCCTTAGTTGACTAATACAATTCTAATTAGTCCTTGCTGTTGTCTCTGGTTTTATTTTGTTTGGCCAAGAAAGAAAGCTGTCTTTATGCACAGTGGAAACCTTTCTATTACAGATTCATACAATGGTTTGGGTTGGAAGGGATCTTACTTACAACCTCCCTTCTATGAGCAGAAGCATCTTCCACTACACCAGGTCGCTCAAAGCCTCATCCAGCCTGGCCTTGAACACTTCCAGGGATGGGGCATCCACAGCTTCTCTGGGGCAGCGTGTTCTAGTGGTTCACCACCCTCCCAGTAAAGAATTTTTTCCTAACATCAATCTAGACCTACTTCCTCTCAGTTTAAAGCAATTCCCCCTCTTCCTGTCACTACCTGCCCTTGTAAAAAGTCTGTCTCCAGCTCTCTTCTAGGGCTGCTTTACGTACAGGAGGGTGCTCTGAGGTCTCCTTGGAGACTCCTCCAGGCAGAAAATCCCCAACTCTCTCAGCCTGTCTCCATAGGAGAGGTGTTCCAGCCCTCTGATTATTTTTGCGGGCCTCCTCTGGGCCCATTCCAAGAGGTCCAGCACTAATGTGCTGGATACTCCAGAGGTGGGTGCAGCCTTCCATTGAAGCTGTTCCTTTAGTGGAAAGCTCTGTTCAACAACCCTTAGAGAATGTAGCTATTTTTCCTCAATCCCTGCAGTAGCCGAGGGGTGTGACTTGGTCAGTGTATTTGCAGCAGAGTAACTGTATTGTCAGGTGTGTGTATATATGTTTTGTTCTGAGCACTTTGATACGCTATTGCTCCTGAAGGACTCCATTTCACAGAGCCACAGAATGAGGCTTAGGAAAACTTCTAGAAGATATGGAGGTTCAGTTTTGCTCAATCTAGTCTTTAAAAGGCTAAATTTTTATTAGGTAAGGATTTTTATTTGTGTTGGTTGTGGTTTGTTTGTTGTTGCTTTTTAATGCACTGTATTTTTTCTTATTCTTGTTTAAATAGGCCAATAATATGTTCAAGACAGACTATATTAGATATTTGCCCCTTTTCTAGTGTTGTCAGTGAGGCTTTTTTAATGAGCTGACCAACTGGCATTTCAAGTGAAGGATTTTTTTTTTTTTTTAATTGGCTCATGAACGCAGAGCAAATGCAAGCAGAAATTTGCAGCCATCAAAGTGTTTTATAAAAGGTACTGGCTGATTTTACAACAGGCTCAGTCCTGGTCTACTTTTCTGAATTTCTGTTCTCTCAGTTGGCATCCTGTTTTTGGTAACAGCAGTTCAGGCTTAACGATGCAGCAGAGGAGCTGTTTCAAATGGCAGTGTTGTATGCTGAGAGAATACCTTTGTGTTTTCTTTCCTTCCTGACAATTTTTTTAGATGTTAAGGAGCCAAAAAGGACCAATGATTCATATTAGCTGGGAAAAAAGATGTGTATATCAGAGCTTTTTGAATGTATAATTTACTACTAATGTTAACTTTCCCTGATTTGGAATCTGATTTATTTAAAAATTATTGCAGATCATGATGTGGATAAGGTTATATGGTGTTTACTTTAAATTTCAGTGCTATAACTTTTACTTGCTACAGGGAGGTTATATCATTGTGACTGTACTGTCAGAGTTAGATAAGACAATTTTTTGAGCATAGACAAGCCCAGACAATGTGATTTATTTGAATGCTGACTAATGGTAAAGTGTTTCTTTGTCATTGGTAACAAATGATATTGTTGCCTATTCATTTTCAAACTGTTCAAAAGGTTGTACTCTTGAATATCTCAGAGCTCAGGCAATGAAATTTAGTGGCAGCAAAAGATTTATTAACGTTTCTGTAAATATATTGTTTGACAAAATCAATCAAGCAAATACGCACAGATGGAAATTAAGAGACTCCTATAGGTGCAGGAAGGATTGAGTGGGTTTGGTGCTCTACTGCCATGACAGTGGAGTCATGGAAATGAAAAGTAGATTTCTGTAGAAAAGATGCAAAATGTGCCTACTGGAAACTGCATTCAACCCACACTAATAGCTTGATAGGGAAGGACATTTGCCTTTTCTCTCTTTTTATTTTATATTTTCTTATTTTTACTTCCTCCATTACGTGCCCCCTTCCCCCCCAGTCCCCTTGTGTTCTTTGATTTGTTTCAAGATAATTTGGTTTGATTTGTTCCACTGTGTGTGGTGGTGCATTATTTGAACACAAAACCCTGCAAAAATGTCCACGTTAGTGACTGAGAGGTTGACTTTTCATAGCGGTTATGAACCATTTTGTGTACAGAAAATCAGTTTCCTATTCTGAGCGTGTAAAATAATGGACAAATGCCTTAAGGAAGGGAAAAAGTCTTTCATTTTCAAGCTTCCTTAATAATGGAATTATTCAGGGGATAATGCCAAATGCAGAATTCATACTATGTTTGTACAAACTAGAAAATCTCGAAAGCTGTGGAACTGCATATAGGAAAATGTCAAATGAGAGCTCTTCATTCCTCAGCAGAGCTACTGTGTGTCAGTACTGCTGAAAGAATGGCAGCAAAATTCCTGCAGAAAAAATTGCACCTGGACACATCCAGGAAATCAATTATTAATCAGAAGTACAGGCTCATGGTTCATATTTCTCATCGAACTTCATTAACAACAATTCAGCAGTGTTCAATAACAGGAGTAGACACTCCTTAGTTTAGAAAGCCATTTGAAGAACAGTTCAGGTTTGAAGTGAATCAACGAGTTTCTTAAACAGTTTTTCCAACTTTGTGCTCCTGCAGCTGAGCAAGTTGTTAAGCTTAGTATTAAGATATTTTGAGAATGTCTTTAGAAATTAATGATACAATACCTCCTGAAATGAAGAATATTAAAGTAGCACAGTTAAGCATAATTTGGTGTGGTGGAGGATACTTGATTTCAGCTATGTGCTCAGATGGTCATTGTTTAAAAATGCTCAAATGAAAGGAAACATAGTCCTATTGCCTGAAATTATCTTTGGGAACCTGATGTTTAATACACTTTAAAAAATTACTCTTAGTCTCCATATAGACAAAAATGGCATGAGTTTATTCTAATTGTAAAATGGGTTTAATTCAGCAGCTGCAACCCTTTGTGGATATGTGTAAATCACTTAAGCAGTGATACAAGACAGTCTGTAAAGAGTTTTGCACCTGTGTAACTATAATGAGGTTTGTAATTGATTTGAGTAGAAATTGCACAACTGGTGTGTTTAGACAAGGCCTTCATCTGGCATTTAATTCAATAACAGGAGGAACTCAAACCTTACAGCGTTTTATTGCTGATTCTTCCTCTCCCTTTCCAATAGTTTAAATGTGTTGATGTTGCTCGTCTGCTTCTTCTGTCTTAATTATCCTGCTTAACTTGCCTTTCCCATGGCCTGTACAGTGGTAAAAGTCACTCTAGTCTGCATACACAGGCCTACTTTTTACTCTTGCTAGCCAAGCCCTGACAATAATCATCTGCCACCATAACCTTTTGCATTAACCTGACCTCTTAGGAAGAAATGAGTCCTTTCCATCTGCTGGGCTGGTGCCAGCCCTGCTAAATCTTCATCCTTTGTTAAAAAAAAAACTGAGGAAGAGACATACATTGGGCCTTTCATTAAATCAATCAATAAATAAATGGCCTTACTCAATGTTCTACATGTGTATTTTCTAACCCACAAACGTAAGTGCTGTGCAGCATTTAAAATCTGTGGATCTCTGAAGTACCTATCTTGAAACATGTTTTATCATCTGTAGTGTTTGCAGGCACCTTAATCAGCATTTGGTTGTTCTTGGAAAATCCTGCACTCAAGTGTTTTTGCAAAACTTTCATTTTATTCCTTCTGGTATGAAGGAAAGTGCAGCCTTGGGGATGATCAACAAAAAGTTTTTAAAAAGGCAATTTTCTTCAGGGGCATCACTAAATGGCCCATCTGAAAAGTGATGTTTAACATATGAATGCAAGGTACTACCTAGATTTTGTAGGTAGTGGGTCTTATTAAAATGCTTTGTTGGAACAGCAAAGCTGCTCAGGGAACAAGCTGGAGAGTAAAACCAACTTCTGGGGAGTGGCGTGAAAGCTATATTCAGTTTAAGTATATGAGATCTCTCACTGCTTAGTCGCAGTTAAGGTGAATTTTGTTGAAGTGAGAGGGGAGAGCCGAGTACAGGAAGGAGGCATTCTGCTGTTTGCTGTAACACCAGATACTGTTACAGCATCAGGGTAAGATGTGTGGAAACAGCAAAGAACAGAGGGGTAGAGAGGAAAAAGAATTTTTAAAAGTTATTTAAAGCCTGTTGAAATCAGTGGGAGATTTTTCTTGGTAGCATGTTGATCATCCTTAAATTGAATTTTTCTTCATTGCCTCCCTCGCCAGAGCATTCCACATAGTTTCTGGTAGCAATTGAATGTAGGAGAAGGTGAAAAAGCTTTTATTTGCACATTGTCTGTAAACTGTTCCCATAATTCATTAAAGCTTAGCAGTTCTGAGTTTAGTTTGGCTGATAAATTTGAGCCTTCTCAAAATTCATGTGCAGTATCAAAGAATACTTCAGTGCATTAACTAATTCAGTAGCTAAAAAAAAAAAAAAAAAAAGAAAATCAAGTAGTAAAATATCAGCAAAGAATTCCCTGTGCCTGGAAATTTCACTATAAGTATTGTGCAGTATCTTCCCATAACTGAGTTTGTAGTCTAAATGTGCACAGCCTTGAGGAAAGAGAGTTTTACAAAAGACTGTTTCTAGTGCTTTTCTCTTGGTAGCGATTCAAACTAATTGCCTCTTTTCTGTTTTCTAGACTACTTGTAGGTATTTTTCTGGTCAACAGCTGCATTAATAACTACATTAGAATTGCAAAAGATTTTAAGTCACATTCTTGTGGAAAAAACTGTGCCAAAATTCACTATGCAATACAAAACAAGAGCTTATAGGTGGTTTGGGATAGTGTAATTTCAAACCATCCTTGCATGTAGATCTGAAGTGAGAACTCCATATCACAAAGAGGACTCAGCAATGACTGCTTTGACTTTATATGACTTGAATTTCTTTTACTTCTGCAGTGGCGTCAGATGATTCAAGGCTTCAGAAAAATGGATGTATTGAGGTGAAGTTACTTCAAGGTTTGTCCTGCCTTCTGTCCACATATGAACTGGAACACCATGTTCTGTAGTATATAATCTGCAGTCTTCTGTTCAGGTCTTCAGGTCCCCAGCAATCTCTTTTTGCAAATGACTCTAGTGCCTGAATCCCAGATATATTGTTATCCAGATGAGTTTCTGGGTTGTTGTTTTTCCTTTCCTTTCTTTTTTTCCTCCTTTCTTTTGTTTTGTTTTTTTTTTTCTTCCTTATCATATGTGTTGTGAAACAACATATCTTAATGTTTAAAGTCCTCTCCTGGGGAAACTGACCCCACAGCCCCACAGTAACTAATCCTTACTCCTAAACTCTCTTCTTGTGCCTTTCTCTCTTAAATAATTGTTCCACTTTATGTAGAATCTTAAATGTTGTAATCCCAGACATAAAAATCATAGTATTTCAAATTATTTTCTTTAGAATTAATTTCTAATTGCTAAAGGAAAACAGCCACATAAATTTGATGCAAAAATGAAGATCTTTTCATATCTGACTATAGCAGAAGTACTGATGCAAAAACAGGACTAGAGGACAGACTCTTCTGCCAAAGCAGCCAAGCCACTGTTCAAGGCAGGGTGCATTGGGCAGGTTATTCAAGCATTTCATTCTCCTTCGTTGACGTGGCAATCAGCAAGTAATACAACCTTAACATAACAAGCCATGTCATAACTATTAAATACCTCTTTGCTGTCTTCTGGTGTGAATTCTGTCCTCTAACATTTTTTCCTAGTTTTTTCTTTTGTGGTCTCTGTACTTCTGCATTTAGAGACACTTGGGAGGGAGGAAAGGTTGCATGGGGTTGTCTTAAACACAAAGATACAAAATTGCCTTACAAATGCTGATTTAATAACTCTGCTACTCTGACACATGCATACAGCCTCCCTGGTCTCTTCCTTCTCCCACGTTGTTTGATACTGTGCTTTATTTTTACAGGAAACCAGTGTTGCTTGAGATCACTCAAAATGGTCAAGACAAGTGTAATAACCCTAATTTCAATATTTCTCCTTTCTGAGCTAGAACAGATGCACTTTGGTCTTGTATGAAGGACTACAGTCAGTTTTGTTTTAGCTTCTTTGTGCCATGGATTTTGTGCCAAAATATTGACCTTCAAAATTGTAAGTGTGAGAGACTGGACAAATCTTCCAGCTGTTCCCTATACATTCTACATGCCTCAAGTGTGGCCCTGTATGTACAGTATTCAAGATCCAACCTGAGATTCTTTCCAGTCCCATAACCTACTTGTCACATAGGTGCTGTTAAGGGGGAGTAGAGAGGTAGAAGGAAGCACCAGCCTCAAAACTGTATGGCAGCTTCCATGCTTGATCTCATCCTTAACAGAAATATCTAACAAAATGACATAAAGAACTTCTCAACTTTAATTTAACAGAGATGTATTTTGTGAGTGCAGTTTCAGTCTTTCAAGTGCATGGTATAAAGTTGTGTTTCATGGGCTGCAGGGATATCTGTCATGGAGCATTTCTTCCCCTCCTCCTCCTTCTCCTTGGAACTTGGTGTTCCCTCTGTTGTTTCTAATTCTTTTATAACTCTTCCTCCTCCTTTCTCTAGCTGATTTCTTCTTGTATTTCTTGGATATGTTTCAGCTTGGCTGTTGGGCTCAGCCTTGGCCTACAGTGGATCCACTGTAAAACTTCCTAGAACTGTGTCTGGCACAGAGCAGTCCCTGACCTCTTCCCACAGGTTTCCAAGTCCACATAGGCAAACTGGATGGGGAATATAACCAAGCTATCTGCATCATGAGATCTTTTTGCTGCTTACCAGGATATTTTTCCTTTACTCAAATGTCTTTTTGTACATACTGTTCTATTTATACAATGTCATGTGTTGAATATTATGTTTGGAGACTGTATGTATTTATGGAGTCATAAAACTTTTGAGAATATCCTATTTCTTAATATTGAGAATAAATTCAGGAATTTCTATGGTAATGGGCCTCTTTTTTAGAGAAAATATCCCCATTTTCTTACAAGGTTCTTTAATTTGCTGAATTGGTTTACTTACATCTCTTTCATGTGAGTTCCACCTGAAGCAGAGATGCACTTCATGATTTTTATTGCAGGCAGATGGTAAGATTTGTATGGAGATCCTAGACAATTTTTATTGGACTGTTAATTACTAGCATTTGAATTATTAGTGTAGAATTATGCTAATATTTTGTTATTTCTGCAACAGTTGCCCTTCTTCTGGAGAAAAGCATGACTTGTATTTGTGATTTTCTTGTTTTCTTCATTAACTCATTGTGGTAGGTAACAACAAGGGGAAGACAGTGTTCAAATGCTCTTTCAAAAGCAGTAGAGTAATTCTGCCAGACTTGGAAAAAATGCAGTGTCATTTTACTGCAGGCCCACCATCCTACTGTGACCTGTAGCTTAATGTGCATTGTCCTAACCTGGACTGTCAAGTATTACTTGTATATGGTTTCTTCTAATGGGATAGGAGAAAATTTTTATGAATACAGCCAGCACTGGTTCTCACAGCTAGAGACTAAAAAAGCTGTGAATATTAAGTACAAAGACTGACCATCTTTTACTTAATTCTCTATTTTAGTTGAGAATGATAATATGCCTCTGAAGATCAGCCAGGTCCTCCAGAGTATTATAAGGCCTGTCTGTCAGCTTATATATAATACAATTATAATACAATATACTTATACAATACATTTTTGTTTTGGACTCCTACAGAGACTCCTAAAAATTCAGAAATGCAAGGTCAAAACCTGAGCGCTTTTAGGCAGACAAACGTGACTCATAAATTTGTGATGGTAAGAAGTTTTCTCTCTCTGTTACATATTAGAACAATCTAAAGAATGACAGATCCCCAGTAGGATGAAAAAATGAAATATCAATATTTTAGTTCCTCTGCCTCCATATGGTATTATTATCCTTTTACTCATACATCCAACATTATGGCACCTAGATTCTTGAAAAGGAAGCAGAAGCAATTGGATTCCTAAGCACTGGTGCAAGGTAGGTCTGTAAGAAATGCATGTGCTGAAGGATGAGAGATATAATCATGGCTTGTTTCACCCATCCATACTGGAGAAATGAATACCTCTCAATGCAGATTTTAAATTTGGTAATTAGACATTCTTATGCTTGATCTTAAGTTCATTTTGGAAGTAATACTCTTGTAATTTCTAACCCTCCTGTTTTATTAACTCTTAGGAAGCCACACTTTTGTGTATTGGGACATCAAGTGTAATCAGATTCCATCTCACTAAAGCACTGCTGTGTAAACCACTGCATCTCCTGTTTAACTGAGAAACTGAACATGCAGAGGCTTTATGTTAACAAGGAAAGGATGAATATTTAAATTGTCCAGAATGGTATTATGGCTCTTCTGAGCCACTTAGTACATAGTTGCTGGCATTGCCTCTTTGCCTATGCTTATGTTGTCCTTATTTTCAGGCATCTGCAAAGATTGGGAAATGCTCTGGAGTTATGAATAATACACTGGTAATAGAGTTGAGATGGTAAGTGTTCAAAACAAGCTCATCAGTATGTCATGAACAAACAAACACTGTGTTTCTACCTGCATTTCTAGTCAACTCTGAATTTTTGGAAAAATACAGTTTCTGAGGCCTAACTTACCTGTGGCAGAGCCTTTTCCCACTGGAGGAAAAGAGAGCAGTTCTTTTGGTAACAACTTTGTTTACAGTTTTCAGTGTGATTCAGTGGGCACTTGTAATGACTCCCTACATGGAGTTTTCCAAGCACCTGCTTCCAATGACCTTTGATTGCCTGGAGAAACTGCTCTTCATTGAAAATTGAAAAGAACTGAAGACAGTTATTCTGTTGCAATGATTATACTCTTGGTCTACTGTGAGCAAGGAACTATTCAAGTCACTGCTGATGAACGGAATTTACACATAAAGTAAAGAACTGTGAGGATGTGGTGGTGTATTTTGCCTTTTAGACTCTGTTTTAAATGTCTGTCCTGAAACCTAATAAAATCTACGTTTTGTAGGGCTCTGAAGAGCAGTAGTGTGGATTGGCATATGTTTTGATCTGATGGGAGCTGAAATTCTATTCTTAAACCATTAATACTAAATAGACCTAAATTTCCTGCACTTCAGCTGTGTTGCAAGGGAATTGATTGTGATAGCTGAGATAGAAAAGAAAAAAAAAAAAAAACTGTGATGGTAGTTGTGGAAGATTTTACTTCAGTTTTAGAGAAATGTGAGAAATATTTTTAAACCAAAACTTTTATCCTATCCTTATGGTGGAGGGAAAAGAAAAATGTCTCTGCCTTAAGGAACACATATGAAATCATAACCAGCAGGAACATTCTTGCTGCTTAGCTTCTTGGTTAATCTAATAACTTGCCTACAGTGACAGAGTTAAGCATTTCTTGCTGTGAGATTTCAAATTCTTTTGAAGATAGAGTGGCTTGGATTCTGATTGGACTGAATCCATGACAAAAGAACTGGGACTATGAGATGAGAAAAATTGGTAGACTTTCCTACAAGAGTTTCTATCTAGGTGTGGTGAATTGTTACCAGAGCACACTTATGGTGATGTATCTGTTGGACTTGTGTCTTTTATGTCTTGTCCTTCCTAGAAGCCAGGAGATACTGCTGCTACTGTCAGGATCAGTGATAGCCTCTTGCAGAAGCCCTTTGGCTTAGTTATTGGATCAAGAAACCATCTTTCTTGCCAGTTTTCTTGGCAGTTTTCTGGGTATATTTTTCAAATATCTTTTTTTCCCTCTAGGATAAGTAACTGATGAGCTCTGAAAAAATGTATTTCTGTGCTTCCTCTAGAGATCAGGATGTCTTGGACATTTGTATTTTGTTTATTTATCAGGGTATATTAAAGAGACAGATATGAGGATTCTCTCTAGAAATAGATGAGGTAAGGATACCTGCAGATTTTGGGTAATATGGAAAAGTTGCTGGTGAGCTAGGAATATTTTTCAAGATTTATTTTTAATAAAATCTATTTTTGCATGTTTTATTTCAAGACATTAATTTTCAAGTTGTTAAAATATGTAATTCTTAAGTTCAGCACTTATGCTTGTATTTCTCTTTAAGCACGTGAATAACCCAAATAAAGTGCACAGAGTTAGTCTTATGCTGAAGTATTTTTGCTGAATCGTGTCCCTAGAAAATTTGATACATGCAAAGAAAAACATATCTGAATATATGAGCATTGTTCCCAGGTTTGGTAGAAATATTTCTGCATTCTATGTGTACTTCTTATTATAAGTTTCCCTTGAATGCTGTTTGAATATAATTCTGCTGTTCAGCAAACCAGATGCAAGAAACATGCCATAAATATCTTGCCCTTCTCTCCTTCCTTCCCTCCCTCCCCCAAAGTTGCATTTGGCAATTGTATCATGCTTTATATTGATGTTACTATTTTATAAAGAATTTATAAAATTTTGGACAGTAACAACCAGCTTTTGTGCACTTTTCCATAAGCACAGAGAAAGTGCAAGACCATTTACTCTCCTATTCCAATCCAATATAATATTGATCATTATGCCCAAGAAACTCTATTATCACTCTGGAAACAGGATTAAACCACCCTTGTCTGTAAGAGTTACTCATAATTCATTTAGGAAGAATCAGCCCATAGGAGTGGATCTCAAATTTTTACTTTTGGTGACTGGGGTGTATAAGCTCTCAAGAAGGTGCATGGGATATATCCTGAGGAAGGTGAGTTTGTGAGGTTACTCATGGGTCACCAAACTGTAATAAAGAATAGCTGATAGGCATAGGCAGTGCAAAGCCCAGTTATTACTCTTTCTGTCCAATAGGAAACTCGGCATGGTTCCACAATGTATCCCTTCTATTCCCTGTGGAGAAAAGGAAGCCATGGCTGGGTCTGCATGTCACAGCTCTCTGCTGTAAGAGTTGAGTAGCTGGGGTTATGCAGAGCAGTGGCTGCTAACATTTCCATGGGAGGATTCACAGCTGGGCTCCCAGGAGTCTTTCAGGCTCTCTTCAGGGACATGGATCAATAACTGAGTCTCACTGTTTTCCTTGGGGGTGTAGGTAGCAAGAATTGCACGGCAGATCAGCTCTCTTGTAAATGGTTGTATGTGGAACTCCAGGTGACAATGTTAAATTTAGATATTTTGGTCAATATCCCAAGTGAGGCTGGAAAGACTGGAGGCCACTGTGTAATTTCAGGAATTCTCACTAATGTGATCAATCACTGATGTGATTGCTCTAACTTGATTTACAACTACAATTTTTCTTAAATACTTGTTGTGTACCCTTTGTTTACCTGTGTGTACCTTTGTTTACCTTTGCTCTTTCACTTTGCCCTGGGCATGCAAATTATGTTGGACCACAATAAAATGTAAATGTGTCAGAGTCATGTTTTAGAAGTGTAATTATGATACAGTACTTGTGAAATGGTGCTTAAATAGAAATGGTTTTGTTGTGATTTTAGAATTGTTAATGGGCTTGTCAGACTTTTCAAACTTAGTATGTCCAGGAATAAGGAAGGACAGAGTTTTCAAAAGATGCTGGTTTTTTTTTTTTTAATTGGTTAAAAAAAATTATTGATCATCTTCATTTATTCTATGAGTCATGGAATCTAGACATGGGAAAGACTTCTTACTTTATGTAGTCTATTGCCTTCCCCAGCAAAATGGTTTTCTGCCATAAACTTTTCCCGTGCTTTGGGCAATTGAGTTTTAAATATCCCTGCAAATAAACAGCATTTTCACTGCTTCTCTAGGTAAGTTATTGAACACCTTATTTTTTTTTTCCCAAGCAATTTCATTATATTTTACTTTATTTTTAGCATACATATATAGATAGCTAGAAGGATATAGATATCTTTTAAAAGACAGAAATTTGTTATCTGATATTTTCTGGGTTAGATAGAGTGGAAAAAAAAAAGTTCTTTCCAGTCCAATGCTGTAGATACCCAATTCCTCAGCAAATGTTGAGGTTTTACAATTATGTTTTCATATCTATTTCGGTGCAGAAAGGATCCCCTGAAAAGTGAGAGAGGATATACTACTGAAAAAAATACTTTCAAATACATAATGACTTAAAAAAAAAGAGTCTCCTATTGCCATGACTACTTATCACAGCCATTTTGCATACTGCTAATTGCAATGTCAGGTAAGCAAAATGAGATTTGTAAATTATATCTCTCTATTTTAAATTCATTACTAACTCTTGGCTACTGTCCCTAATAATTCTTGCTGGCAGGCACTGCAGATCTTTGTAGGCATTCCTTCTGAACTAAAGGAGTTTTTGTTGAAACAAATTGCACTGGTCTTCTTCTTTTAATTTCTCTAAAAGATTAAAGATCAAGTAAAGAAAAACATTATAGAGGTACAAAAAGCTAGCATTCACTTTCATTTTGTTTCACCTTTAATCAAACTGTAACTGCTCCTGCTAGAAGTGTTTTTGTAGGACATCTATTTATCCAGAAATGTAATGGTTTGTCACCTCTTTGGGACAACTTATGTGATAACAATGACTTAGTGTGTTAGACTGTACAATAAGGGGATGATTAAAAGGAATTTCAGGACAGAAAACAGGTCAGTTTAAGAAAATAAGCCTAAAAAATACAGCTTGCTAAAACAGTTCATATCAAAATAAAGATAGCATCCTCTAATTAAAATTTAAATATATCTTTAATATTTCAAGTTTTAAAATATTATTTTTATTCTTTTTCTAAATAGCTAGAATCCAAATAGATTAAAGTCTTCCAATATTTTTATTCTTGGTAATAGAATAATTTGTGTTTAAAATTTGGCAGGCTTACATTCCTTAATAAATGGTATCTTAATGAAACCACATGATTGACTACATAGCTGTAGATCAGTTCATGACCAAAAAAAGGATTTGAGACTATTGCCTTCATCCCTTAATTTCATATAACAAACTTCTGGTGTTTTCCCTCAAAAATGATAAAGTTCTTAAGAAGCAGATCTGCAGCCCTCCCTTCCCAAAAATATTGTTGGGATTTCCATGCATGTTAAAATGCTTGAAGTACTTAATGAATTTTAAATAAGTTGTGTTTGATTTTTTTTTTTTTCATACTTTCTTTTGCAAGGATTTTGGCTTTATCCATAGGATACCTATAGAGATATTTTGCTCAAAATAAAACAAAAATGAGGTAGAAATGAATCCATAAAGAAGTAGTGCTTCCATCTGAGGAGTTGTTTTCTACCTTTGGTTGGCAAAATTGCAGAGCAAAATAAGCAAGTGAGCAAGCTCAAGAAGTTAAAGATAGAAATCTTCTGAATTTGTGCATTCCTGTGAGGAACCTTTGGACTGGGATTAGTTTCTTGTGAGAAATATTCGCACCAAAGCTTCAGATGGAACTGAGAAAACATAATGTATTTAATTGATTAGGACTTTACTGGATAACCAGCAGTGGTGAGACCTCTAACTACCATGAGTAAATGTGATTAGATGTTAAAAAATTGCCAGATTTTCATTAATCAGACTTTATGTCCAAATGCAATTTCCAGAAAGTAAAATCTTATTTCCTTTACAAATTTGTCTTTGTCTCTTTACTGCTCTTATCCTGAGAAATTTTTAATTTTCAAAGCTGATGAATATCTGCAGTCATCTCTCATATCATACATCTGCACTCCAGTCTAGCAATGTAGCTATAGCTCCTCAGGATACACCTGACCTGGCTTTAAAACTGCTCCTGTGGGTACCCAGCACAGTGTAGCCAGACTGGGGCCTGGAGTTTTATTTAGGCTGTTTAATGCATTTAGGCTTTAACAGTCTGTCCTGAGACCCGTCCTGCCTTGGGATGGACTTTTGTTGGGCACTCAATAGGTTAGTTAAGTCAGCTTGGATATGTACATCCAAGCTACCCTGTCTAGTGTCAAACTAGCTTATTCTTTATTCCACTAAGTTGCATAGGGTAAAGAAAGGTCAGTGTGTTCAGACTCCTGTGGAGGGAATAAAGGGATTTGCAACGTCTAAGTGGCCTGCAGTAGCTTGAAACTGAAAAAAATACAATGCGGGAGTTAGATCATTGCCTTGAGTGTTTATAATATTTGATTTCTCTCCCCAGTAGATGTATAAATGACCAAACTCTGACAAGAGTAATGGATTTGAACAAATCAACCTTAACAGAGAATATTACAGTCTAGAGTATTCAGCCCAATCCCTATGTCATTTAGCATAAAAGCAGTCAAGCAAACCAGTACCAATTTCTTGTATCACTCCCACACTCCTTAGATTACTTGTCTGAGATTTATTTTATGTAAATAATACTATAAAGTGGAAATTATAGTGTTAAATGTAAATTATAGTATTAAAATATATATATTTATTACCAGTGATAGAAATATATTTATTTAAACCAGGATGTAACAATATTGCAGTTTATTGCCCTTTGTTCAATACCATACTTTACTCTTTTCTTCTAAGTACTAGTAATGATAATAATACTTAGCACTTATAGTACCCCATGTATTGAAAAGACCTTTGCTGCCAACAGCTCAGTATCTTGTGTAGACTAGTTAGATATTGTATCTCCATTTTAGAAATAATCTGAGACAGAAGATCTTTAACAACTAGCCTTTGAAAAGTGTTCCTAATAGTCTCTCACTGAATTCTTGTATGTATAATTTCCAAAGGTTCCTGGTCTCTTCTGTTACTTTCAACAAGGGAATAAACTCTTACACTAAAAAGAGGAGCCAAGGAGGATAATTGAGAGTGTGTTTGCAATTGAGTAAGATGCTGTTTCCTCTAATGTGGGCTTTTTCTTTCAGTCTCCATCCACAGATCCACTGCTGCAGAGCTCAGCAGGCAAACCTCAGGTAGTTACACAACTTTTCCTTCTCACTTTCTGTCCATCAGTCATCTCAGTATTCTTGCATGTTATCTGCTGATTTATCATTGGCATTGCCTCTAATTGTAGTCCCTTCCTCCCATTCTTCTGTTCTTACATTCCTATGCTTGCTTGCAAGTGGCTGGAGAATCTTAGTGGTATAATTGTCTTGGGTTTACCCATCCAAAAGAATGTTAAAATCAAGAACAGTGTTCCAACATATGCTACACCCTACACTTGCTACCACCATCTTTTATATGCAGGAGTTCACATTTGGTTCTGGCTTTTCTTCCCTCCTACACTTACATTTCTTACACATGCACACATACACACACACATCTAGTTTCCTTTCTCCAATCAAGAGTAAAATTTAGCTGCTTAAGTAAAAGTGTATATTGGTACATACCCCCAGTATTGGTATATTTGAGGGTCTGCAGATATAACATTCAGAATGAAAATATAATGTATTTTATCTGTCTATGGTAAATCTTGTAGAAGAACCTGCCATGAGGCATTTATACTCCAGGAAAAGAACTGAAGACAGCATTAAAAGCTGTCCTGTGGGTCTTTTTGGTCTCTCGTATTATTTTACAGTGTAGGGCTGATGACTTTCATATATTGTATTTAACATGCATTAAAAGTTTCTTATATTTTTAGGATTCTGTTTATGTATCAGTGTATTATGTAGGATAGCATATGAGGGTTTTTATCACTGAGGTTTTATCAAAACTGGACGGAAAATAAAATTGGATAATCCTCTTTTTTCATTTGGAGGGATTTCTTTTTTTAAATAGTTCACCTCTTCCAGTGTTGGTTTAAGGAAAAAAAAATCTGATCTGAAATGGGCTTTTGAACAAAGGTCTAATTTAAATATAGATAGAAGAGGGCAACATTTTTTCCTTTACTGTGTATTGTGCATTCCAGCCAAATCTGCCAGTACATGTTGATGATTATTTACAAATAAGTTTCTGTTTCTCTCCCACAAAATATTTTCCATCTTGAGAATATAGTCTTCCAGTAACAGTTTTATGGTTAAAGTTGTAAAAAAATATTTTATTAAAAGCTTTTAATGCTGACTTTCATAAACAGAAACTTTTCTCTTTTAAATTTTGAAGTGTGATATGTAGTCAAGAAAGGGACTTTTTTGGACTTGGGACTTGGAAGAGACTCAAGTTTAGCTGCACAAACTGTTTTTTTGAGAGGATGGAAGCTGAAAAGAAATTGTTTAAATTTTTAGAGCAAGAAAATATTTCCTTTTGATAAAGATGGAGAAATGTCTTGTCAGGACTAGTGTGAGAAAGCATTGCAGTTATTATTAAGTAGGCAGGTCTTTCCCTATTAGATTGTGTTCAATGCAGTGGAAATACTACAAATGCTTGAACATAAATTAAAAAGAAATGTTTCTTAAATCTTACAAGACCAAATACCTCTTCTTAGCAGAAAGGGAAGTGCAAAGGGCAGAGAGGCTTTGCTTGTTTTTATATGTCATACTTGGGTTTTTAAACCAGCAAAGATGAGATCTCTGAGCATATTCAATAGTTTGACACTGCTGAAAGGAGAATTTCAGGTAGTTATCTCTGATTCCTCTTCCACTTTCCCTTACTTCTGCCCCAAGGTCCAACTTCTTTTTTTATAGCCACTGTTACTTGTTCAACCAGTCATAAGTGGATTCAGCTCATTAAGTAAGCAGAAAACAGGGTGTTATTTTGCTGAACTAAGCAGGCTTTTGCAATTTTACTTGTTATGTTGGTCATGAAAAAGTGAGTACATAGCAAACAAACAATCATAGTTCTGAAAAACGTACAATATTTCAGAAATCAGAGGGATTACTTGTGTGTTTAAGCCCTTATGGGTTCAAAACCTGAGAATGAAACAATTTATCTTTTCTGATGGAAAATAAAATCAGGATACTTTTATAGTAGAACCACAGAATTTCTGCAGTCGCTATCACCCCAGAGTAATTGAGAAACAAGGTTATTTTTTTCATTTAAAGGTCTGCATGGATGCTAGGATTTCACAAACACTGACTAAGTCAAGGTAAAATTGGCTTCCTCTTTAGTTTAAAGCTGGCAAACTTTCTTCTCCTTAACCTCTCTGATTTTAGCCCCTTCTGTTTTCCAGAAAGTTTGGAGACAAACTTGTCTGGAAATGCAACTCCTTTCCCCCTTTTGTTGGTTTGTTCAGTGCTCTGGAATAAGCAAGTTATGTTTCCTTTCTATTGAAAATGATGATGTAATGGGCAAAACATAAGAAATTGCTAATGAAAATGCTGATGTCTTCATTCCACAGGAGAAAAAATAAAAAGTGCCAAACTAGGCTCTTCTATAAGCTTTTTAGGTTTTCTTTTCCTTGAAGAGCTTTGGCTGGTTTTTTCAGACCATACTTGATGAAAATAATATAATGTCTTCGGCTTTTGTTGCAAAATATATTTTATTTTTTTAAGTGAGGAGAAAACACCAGATGAATGTTGATTTTCAAAACTTGGTTTCTACTGAATCAACATGTGCTATATTTCTGCAAGTATCCTATGACTTCAATAAAATGGGTTCTGAAAATAGATACCCTTCCAAAAGGCCAAAATTAGACATAACATCCTTGTAAGTGCATGTGTTCAAGAGCAGTGTATTTTAAGACCTGCATTTTAATCTAAACATGTGTTTGCTATCAGCTACAAAGGTTAGGCTTTCACAGTTTGTTCTTTGCACAAGGAAAATCAGTGAGGGGTTTTATTGAAGCGTAAAATATGGGTGCTTTTACCTTTACTAACTGACAGTGGTGAAGACAAAAGAAATCAAACCAATGGTTCAGCATATTTTAGCCTGGTTCCAGCCCTTTTTTCTCCCTCTGAGTATAGACACACTCTCTGAACTGCAATAACAACCCACCTACAGTGTTAAGGTGCTCATTACTGCACATGTCACAAGGGGAACTCAGAAAACTATCTCTTTGTAAGGAAAAACTATTTATAATGTCTGATATTAAAATTTAAATGCTTATTCTTGTATTACTCATCTTGAGGAAAAGGAAATCTTGTATGAGGTAATGAAGTTTTATGTACACCCTGAGTATGAATATCTGTGATAGCAATTGTTCTGTAGACAGAAATATCACAGAAGCATTTCTAGATGCACAATAGAAGGATCACAATGATTAATTACCTGAATTTACAACAAAAGAAGTGTTGCACAATTTAACTCAAATATCAGTAATATAATGGAACTAGGTAGCTCCTTCCACTCTGGAAATAGGGTATTGAAAAAAACTCAGAAAGGTCAGTAATGCCATTTGTCCCGTTGGCTTTCTGATACAATGCAAGAAATAGATTGGTTATGAGTTGTTATCCATGGATTGCATAGATTACAGAAACAGAAAAAAAAAAACAACAGAGTTATGAGGGATTTTTTTTTTTTTCATTTTGCATCCAGCACTTAAACTGGGAACGCAAATAAAAAAAGGGTACTCCCTTGATGCACCAGTAGTTTACAGCTCTTAATTATAAATCTTAACTCAGGCCTAAATGCATTCCAAAATGTTTAGAGTTTCCTAAAATCTAAAACCTTGTTTTAGGGCTTGCAGAGCAAGCACTTTTCAATCTGAGATGTATAGAAGAAGCCTCAGTTGGGCATTGTCACAAGAAGACTTATTTGAGAGCCTGTTACTAAATCTTGTCCTTCAATATGCAGATCCAGAGTCATTGTGATTGCTATTGCCTTTGCAGATGAACAAGCTGTGTTGCAACTGGTTTTAGGAATGTTGTGTTGCCATTAATTTAGCAGCCACTTTTCTTTTTATGGGCTTTCCTCATTTCAGAACTTGAGACTTATCTACATGGAGCAATTCATGAAAATTAATGTGAGTCAACTAAAGATGTGACTTAGAAATAGATCAGTTAAACGTCATTAAAACCCCTAAGGACCTTCTTATCCAGAATTCAAGTAGTCTTAATTTAATTTAATTTACTTCATCAGTGAAGTTAGATCATTCAAATGTAGTTTCTAAAGGAGAACATCCACATTAGGATTTAATGTAGTTTTACAGCTTCTCTTTAAAGTAACATTTTTAGTTAATTCACTTTCCTGATTGTCCTCATATAAATAAATCCCTAATCCCACAAGTGTTTTTAGTTCTGGCTAATCCTTGACACTACTTAATAAGGGACTGCATAATCCAGATAGTGTCTATACCAATTGCTGTGTTGGAAAACATCCAATTTTCAGTCTCTGCTGCATCTGGTAAGACTCTTTTCTGACTATTCAGCTTTACCAGCAAACTATAGGGCAGTTGCAAGGCAGGCTAAACCTACAGCAAGAGGGTTTTGTTCCCCAAAATCAATTAGCTGATCTAATACAAGGAGACTTCCATCTATTAGCCAAGCCAAAAAGCTTTTAAGATGATCTGCAGGGGATATCTTTAGCATCTTCATCCAGACTTTCCCTGAGGGGTGAACCATTTTCAGCTAAATGTCATGCTTGAGAGGATGCTTGAACCTTGCTGTGATGTTGCAATTGTTGGACAGAGCTGGAGAGGTCTGTGTAGGGGGCCATTTAAATTCCATACTGGATTTCATAGGTGTCAATCAGCAAGGGCTGCAGAGAAGATGTATAGGATCAGTATATTTTCATCAGGTGGCTCAGGCACTTGGGTAATTTTAGATATTTTGTGTAGATTATGGTGTTATATATTTCTCTAAAAGGGCTTAATGCTGGTATGAAATTAAAACATTTAAACTGTGTTTTTAAACCAAATCTGAACTGCTGTGCTTTTCCTTTGCTTGCTTTACAGTGGACCTTTGAAGTAAAGACACAGAGATGAGTAAAAATATAGGAATTAGTGACATAGTTGAAGTAGAGTAGTGTTTATGGTATGTAGAGATGTGAATTTCTGTGTTGTGATGAAACTGCATAATGGATCCTGCTGTGCATGAGAGCTGGTTTGAGCTGGGATAGAGTTAATTGTCTTCCCAGTGGCTCCTGTGGGGCTCTGCTTTGGATTCCTGATGAAAAGAGTTGAGAATAGAGAGATGTTTTTGTTATTGCTGAGCAGGGCTTGTACAGAGTCAAGGTCTTTTCTGCCTCTGGTACTGCCCCACCAGTGAGAGGGCTGGGTGTGCACAGGGAGTTGGGGAGGCACAGCTGGAACAGCTGTTTCCCACTGACCAGAGGCATTTTTCATACCATATGGAGTCATGCTCAGTGTACAGGGAAAGGAAGAAGGAAGGGGGGGGACTTTTGGGGGATGGTGTTTGTCTTCCCAAGTCACCATTAGATGTGATGGAGTCCTGCTCTCCTGGGGATGCTGTAGCACCTGCCTGTCCATGGGAAGCAGTTCATTAATTGCTTGCTTTGCTTTCATTGCATGTATGTGTGTCTTTTGCTTTACCTTATTGATCTGTCTTTATGTCAACTCATAAATTTTCTCACTTTCACCCTTCTGATTTTTTTCCTCCATGCCACCAGGGGGGAATGAACATGTGGCTAAGCTGCTGAATGAGGTTACACCACAACAGCATGCATCCCTGGTCATTTGGGTTGAGTAGCTGAAAGTAATGAAGTGGGTGGACAGATGCATCCATCATTTGTATAAAATTGGCCACAGAAACGGTGCTTTTAACTGTGCTGGCTTACTGAGCTGCCAAATTCAGAAGGGACTTTTGAGCTGAATTGCTTTTGGATTCTACCAACTACATTGACCAGTTCTCCACTAGCTACAGTGGGAGTGAGAGCATCTAGCTCACATGTAGAATCTGATTTTTACAGGTCTTAATCTAGAGGTAAGTCCTAACTTTTTACTAAGCATCTAATGGGGCTTTTTGATCTTTGAATCTGTGTATAAACACTAACATGATGGTACAGTAAATTCCACATTAGAGCTCTTAGTCTTGGATGGAAACCACCCTGACCACAAGACTAAACAATCCCACTCACATGCCTAGGTTAGACTTCTTTGAAAATTTTTGGTAGATTAGGTTTCTCCTGCTGACATTATGCCAATTGCCCGTGGATGGTCTGTATAACTCCAATTTTAGGGATCACTGAAATAGGAGTATAGACATTTGCTCTTGTGGGGAAAAAAACCACACAAAAATCCAACCAAAAACCAACACCTCAATAATATTTTGAAATTCTTCTGTTAATTACATTTGTATTTTAGGTCTTGGTCAAAAGAAAGCAGTTTCAGTGGCTAGGTCCCAACTAATTCTGAGTTTATAATGGTGCAATGGTATCATTGCTACTTCCTTGGGAACCAAGTTTTCCAAAAAGGTTTCTTTCCCACATATTTAAAAAGGCCCTAAAACCTAGCATCTGAGCTCTGATAAATCATAGCCTAAGGTGGTCTGGTTGGAAAATGAGAAGCCACTGAATAAGGAAAATGCTGAAATTTCACTCTCCATAGGGATTACCAGTTTCATTAGCCTTGGTGAAAACCACATTTCACTAAATTTAGAGCTGCAGCAGAGCTCAATACAGATAATGCATTTAATGTATGCTCTGGGCAGTGAAGTTGAAACTATTTTCAAGTAATTTTCTTCTGTGTTGGATGCAGCCATCCTGTAAGTCTCCTGATAACTTAGAATTTTTCTTTCTCAAAACAGCAAGTGATGCTGTTCCAAAACACCTAACATTTTCTATGACAAAAATGTATCATCATAGAGTCATGTTTTATCACCACCTGGTAATATAATGTCACAGTATGATAGCACATGCAATTTAAAGATATGTTTTTTTCCTAGTTCTGTAGTCATGTCAAACACTGTTGAATAATGTAGAAGCTTTTTTTTTTTTTCTTTTTTTGTTCCCACACATGACTCTTAACTCTACCAAATTAAAGACAGTTCAGGTTAGGTGGGGGGGCAGAACCCCCCCATGCATTCTCCTTAGAAAATTGAAAATGTAGAGATGGTGTATTTACACAAGGCAATATAAGTGTGCAAATAAGAAAAGAAATGATGATATGGGAGACAAAGCATAATTCTATGGCAAATGTGGGTTTTTTTCATAATATTGTTAGCCATGGAAATATGCCGTTGAATTTTTATTATGGGCAGATACCAGACATTTATCTCATTTTTCATAGCATCAACTGTTCAGTTTTCTGCCCTGAAGCCTTTAAAATTTATTTTTAACAATGCACAAGTAAACTCAATTATATAGTAAATATAAACTTTGTAATAGTTAAGGTGAGGTGACTTCATGGCCCATCACTATGGCTCTTGGTGACAACAGTGATCAAACAATACTAAAATTAAACAGTAGTTTACTTAGATCTTTATGTTGGTTCTGGAGAGATTAATTTTAGCAATAAGCTTTATACTTCTTCCAGATTAAATCTGCAATTTTCTAGGACAAAAATTTTTGTCTCATAGTAGCTTTTTGGCTATATATTTTAATCAAATTGTCTACGTGGTTTTTAACCTATGTTTAAGAATTTGGAGATTTTAAACAATCCTTTGATTCAGAGGACCCTGAACTAGATGGTATATGTCCCATCCATGTTGAATGGCCACCTTATGTGTTCTTTATTTCAAAATGGGAGAAATGCCAGTACTTGCAGAGGCTTAAGACATAGGGGAGTCTGGCCAGGTAGAGTTAAATATGTGGTGATAGAATTAATACAAGGTGATAGAATTAATGTCTTGTGAAAAGACAACTGTTTTCAAAGTTATGTACTATGTTCTGTATGGCTGAGTAGTAACTAAACCCTTCAAGCCTCTTGCACACCATTTCTCTAAAGGGCATGTATCTTACAGGATTTTTAACAGATTTGCAGTTCTCAGCAGGGACTTGTGTTCCTTGGGACTGGAACAGCAGCAAGTTGCAGTCTTTCCCACATTACTAAACAGGCAGAAGAATAGAATAGAATAGAATAGAATAGAATAGAATAGAATAGAATAGAATAGAATAGAATAGAATAGAATAGAATAGAACTCTACTATAGGGAAAATTAACTGATCTACAGTATTTTGCTTTATTTCTAGTGTGCAATTTATTTTGAAAGGCTCAAGGGTGGCTGGAAATAGAAATCTCAGAGATAAATGTTTTTGTCGTTGTTTCTTTAAACAGAGGCATTATCTGAAAATGGCACTGCTAGAGTACCTACCAGTTTTTTCAGCTTTTTCACTTTCCCCCCCTTGGTGTGAAGGAAGGAGAAGCTAAGAAGTTAAATTGTATTAAAAGGATTTCCATGAAATATATCACAGCAGCAGTGAGGAAATCTGTTGTCAAACTTGGAATCAGATGATACAGATAACCATTCATGAGTAGGTTCCATCTCAAACCCTGTAATTTATAGTTCACAGGAATTGTGAACCAAGTAAGCAACAACTGGGGCACTGTTCCATATTTAAAATCCTGCCTAAATCCAGAGGGATGAATTTTAAGTGTGAAGTCTGACTCTAGGGATGGTGAAGAGCTGTCTAAAAGTGAGTAGGTTTTTTGGGGTGACAGATGCGATCACTTTTTCCATGAGGCCTAAACACTGAGGAGTGCATAGGCTTACTACTGAGAATTATTTGGCTTTTTTCAAACTTGATTTAGTGGCTGAAAAAGTGTTTTCCAGATAATTGCTGAAATTGAGCCAATGCAGTGTCTACTGTGACCTCCATATGGTAGATCATAGACTCTGCTAGCAAAGGCATTGCTTAAAGGATTTTTGGAAGAGGAACTCTGTCTTCTACTCTAGTGAATTGCACAATTCTTCTTGCATTTCTTGACCTCTGTAGAAGAGTAATGACATAAGGGAAAGAAATACACTTCTGTATATAAACAGGTGGATCACAACTGTCTTCTTCTTGCTGGGAGGCTAATAGAGCTTTTTCTTGTTTAGCAGTTGTGGGAAAAAAAAACCCTCCAGTCTGCAGGGTTGGGAATTGCCTATTGCCTACTAAATTTCCTAATAGCTTCAGTTAGATGCTTTATTTTGTCCCCTAAGTTGTGGTGGAATGTTACTCATTGTGCAACAGGTGCACATTCCCCACTAGAACTGACTGTGGAGAGCAGTGCAGGGTTGTCATATCTGTGGTCTTTTTCCACAGGTGGCTGTCAGGTCAGCTAGATGTTAATGAACTGTCTTTGCCTCTGGGTCTACGCCCTCTCAACTGCACAAACTTTCCACATGCTGTTCTATCAGACTATACTTCCTTCAAGGTTTTACAGATCCTTATTTTCCCCTCATGGCTTCCTTTTAGTCAGTCTGCTTGCCTTCACCCTCTTCTCTATTACTCTGGTATGGAGCTTACTCCAGGTGTGTTGGAAGGATGAGGACAAGGAAATTAATCTTCTTGTCAGGAAGACTTTGGGCATACTTTTTCCTCTTGCCTGGTTCCTCAGAGGCATCTCCACTTTGACAAAAGCTTTGGTTTTGAATTCCCTTGCTGAAAGAGACTATAAAATGCAGCTTTCACAAAGTGTTATGAGATGTAGGTGAGATGAAGAGCCAAGTGATATTAGTATTAGAAGAGATAGGTAACTACCCTTCTTCAAAAACAGCATTTGTCATTCTTCTGTCTAATGGACTTGTTTGTATCTCTTGAGAAAGAGGCAGTAAGCTAATAACCTACCATCTCTCTTAGGAAGCCAGTTTAAGGAATTGTTTTCAGTATCTCTTTGAGTGGAGTTGACTACAAATTAGTATATTTCTTCCCTGAAATGGATGTATTTTCTATTATTATTCTGTCACACCACAGCCTGTCTGTTACTCTCTGTGGTACTGCTAATATTGTGGCATCTTCATTCCACTGCTCTCTGGAAGCAGTTACCTCTTGTCTACAGTGTTAAGATGAATAAAAGAGAAAGCCTTTAATATGGTGTCTGAAGATAATGATCACCAGAATACTTTTGCTTCAAAGGCTTTTTAAAATTTTGCTAGCTTTGCTAGCATTTTTTATTTAATCCCACTTTTATTTATTAATAAAAAGCATTAGTTTACAGAAATAAGTAAAGACAGCTGAAGATGATAATTTTTGCAAGGATATAGAGGTGTCATAAAAGTATTTTCCCCAGAAAAATAATGAAACAGAAATGAGATTGATGAAGGCTTGCAAGTAAGCTTGCTCCCTCTTAAAATGTTATGTTTTTTTCTTTGTCAATAGTGCTGACTATGTTGGTAGATTCTGAAGGGAAGATGTGATTAAAATGGGCAAGAGCTCATTTCTGATTACCCTCCGAACTCCAAAGAAGAAAACAGACTAAATGAAAATAATAGGGGCCAGTGCAACAGACCAGCTTTTTAAAATTAGCTCACCTGTTTAATATGTGGGAGAAATAATTTGTAGACGATGTAACCTACTGGTTATGTGTTGCCTTTTTTCTTGTTGTTTCTTTGTGTTTGCCTTTAATTACAGCAAACTCAAATACCCCAAAACTTTGGACAATAACAGACCTGTCATAGAACTGACTCTTTTCCAAGCAGTTTTGAATGCAAGGTCTTGAGTATTTAATAGGATCCTCATAGTAAGAGCTTGGAATTCTTTGTTGAGAAAGAGGAAGGAACTGAGTTGGAAGGGACCCACAAGAATCATCAAGTCCAACTTCTGGCCCAATACATCACCATTCCCAAGAGTCACACCAAGTGCCTGAGAGCACTGTCCAAACTCCTCTTGAGCTCTGTCAGTTTTGGTGCTGTGACCACTTCCCTGGGGAGCCTGTTCCAGAGCCCAAACACCCTCTGAGTAAGAAACCTTCTCCTAATATTCTACCTAAACCTCCCCTGACACAACTTCAGTCCATGAAGAAAAGCAACAGGCTAGGAAAGGATAAATGTCTGTGTAACAGTTATCAGAACAAGTAAAGCTATATTTGGCCATGTGACTTTCTTATTATATACTTTATGTAACTCAGCAGGTAGATATTCCAGCTGTTAATAACTTCTGGCTGTACCTACACACTTCATGTGAGCTGCATGGTTCCACAATGCTTGGAAACATTGAAACCTTCAAATGGCATGTCTCTGTTACAAGCAGTTTTCCTTGAGCTGGAGCTTGAGCTCACACAAAGCCCCTGCAGTAGGACTCAGTGGGCCTCAGAAGGCAAGTTCATTTTGCTGACCTCCACAATAAGATGCATTCTGAGGGCAAATCAGTCACAGTATCTTGCAGCACATCCCTGAAGAAAGCTTATGTGCTCTCAAAAATATAGGGGGTTTCTCTGCTAGATGCACTGGTTGGGTTGCTGTAGAGCTGACCCTTTAGAGGCTTTTGCAGGGAAGCACTGCAAAGAAGTGACAAATTGAGCTTGGGCCTGAGCTTTGGGCTATTTCTCCACAGTTGTTGAGATGTTATCAGTTAGCTGACGACTTATTCTCTCACTAAGCTATAAGCAAAACAGTAATTTTGAAGTTCATAGTTTCTTAAACCTTCTGATTCCTTGCATCATAATTTTTTAGCATTCCATTTTATTGATTCTGTTCTGTAATGTTAGTGTTCTGTACTTCCCTTGTCCTCTTTGCTCTAGCTTGCTGTAACAGTTCACATTAATGTTAGAAACTGACTTCCAAAAATCTGTTTTAAAACCCACTATTTATTACAAAAGTTCCTGCCTAGTTTATAATTTAGAAATCAATTTCCCAGTAGAGTCATTCCAGAAGAAAAAAAAGGAGGTCTATCCATAGAGCTGATGAATGCCAAAATTAGTAAGAATTGTCTGTCCAATTGAATATATATGGATGTTGATAATATTTACCTGATATGGCCTGCCTAAAACTGCTCATAGTCCTGCACTCTCATGACAAAAGGAAACCACTGTGATCGATATCAGAGATGATGGAGTTCTGTTGCAAAAAGATTTATTTATTTTTGAAGAGCAAGTGTTCATTTTAAAATAAAAATCTATGTGAACAGAACACATTTTAGGATTATGCTAAACAAACAACCCTGAGTTCACTGTGAGTTAAATTTTTGTTCTAGCAACTCACAGGCTGAATGTTTGCTTGTTCAAGCTGTGTATCTTTGTCTTCCATTCATTGCCCAGTGAAGGGTTGAGTGTAGTCTGTGTGTGTCATGCCTACCCAGTGTATAACATGTGTGTCCCTGTCTGCAAAACACATCTGTTCTCTACAGGGCTCTGCCCATTTCAAACGAGGTGTACTGCAAACTGCACAGCGGCTGAGTATGGTGGTAGATTATTCTTTAAAAATGTATGTTTTGGACTGTGTTACAAAGCTTTGTGGTTTTATTATGTTTCTAATCGACTCTTGCTATCTCAAAGGCCAAATCTCTTAAATCTCCCTTTTACTATTTAGATAATTTGGCTACTTGCTATTAGGTATCTGTAATTGAAAGAGTTGACATGTATACGCTTGCTGGAGTTGCAGAAATGAAAGGAATTCAATGTTTTAAAACCATTCAGCAGTGATAAAATTGAATAGATCAACAATAAGTTATGATATGTATAGATTTCATGTTTCAGATTTCATGCTGGTGCTCTTTTATTGCTAAGATGTTTGTACCTATGTAGCTATCAATTTAGCAAACACCTCTTTAATTGTATAAACTCTTGATCAGGAAAGGGAATCTGGCAGAAAAAAATGGAAATATTTGCATCAATAACTATATTTGTAAAAAATTCACCATTGAAACTGAGAAGCTTTCACATTTGTTTATGTTGAAGAGTTGTAAAAAGTTTCTCTCTCCTGAGAGAGGGAAATAGCACCCGATTGTTACTGCCCTTCACAGAAACACTGCAGGGAAATACTTACTCCTAATATTTCTTGACCCAAGCACTAAAAGCATTTTTATAGAAATAGGTTGTCTGGTCATGTATCCTGGTCATATATCTCCAGTAAATTAAAATCCCAGAAAAATGCTAGAAAATACGAAATGCAAGTATGCATTGTGCAGTGCACACTCCAGTGTGTCCTTAGTTATCATGTCTTTATGACCTGAGGCAATCCGAGTGAATTTCACATCAGGGTATATGAAATAAGATGAATAAAGGGCTGCTCTTGGAAGCTATTATTCATCAATCAATTAACTCAGAAAAATTTTTAAAATTCTCATCTTCCTGCTTCAGCTATATTGAATTAAAGTGTGACACCCAGGCAGCTAAGTTTTCTCCCTGAAATATATGCCTCAATGCAGTGTTTGAACATCTGTATGCTTTCTGAGGTGAGCAGATGCAGCCACTTCTTCTGCAGTGTGAAGTAAGGAAACATGCTATGTCTCTTCTCCTGGAAAATTACAATATACCCTTACATAGATCTCATTTTTAAGTAAGATTGAACATATTTGGATGAATGAAAAACAGCTGGATTTTCTTAAAGGCAACATAGTCTTCATTTTATAATTTGTGCTGTATCCTACAATTCTAGCTGCTTGTTTAATTTTTGAATGTGTAATGAATCTTTAATTTCTGATTTACAGTGAAGAACACAATGCTTTAAGCACAAAGTCTAAAGGCCATATTGCTTCAGACTGGCCTGAATTATTAGGGGACATTTCTAGATTAATAACTAAAGAGCCCTGCACAGTAGAGAATACATTTTAATGGTCATGTTTTAATACTCTATCAAAATATTGTGCTATATTTTGCTATGTTTAGCTGCTTGAGTCAAACACTAGAGGAAGAGCTTGGAGTTTATTTTTAGTAGGTCATATGTTTTAGAATGTCTCTATATAAATTTCAATTTAGAAATAGTAATGTATAAATATTTAACCTAAAGTAATTTTAAATGTGCCTTTTATCCTTTTCTTGGCAATGCGATCATAGTCTATGATCAAAGAGTAAATTTCAGTGTGCTAAAGGTACTTCTATCAGCATAATATACTGCTTTATCAGGCACAGTCTTTTTGGATGTCCCTTATGGTTGACCCAGTTCAAGGGAGATAAGATCTATAAGGGATGGATTCAAGTAGAGCTCATCAGTTCTCAAAACTGCTTATTTTATCTGTGTATTTTTGTGTTACAATGTGCAACATGAGCACAAAGTTTCAAAAATGTAGTTTCCTAGGAAGTAAATAAAATTGTGAGAGCTAATGCTTAAAATTGGCTTGTTTGAAAGGAATTCTGTTTAACACAGTCTTGCTTAAGTGAGTACCTAAATATAAGGTATTTTCCAGCCAAGCTGGAAAAGACAGATTTATTGGACTAACAGCTGCCACCACTACTGATAAGTGCTCAGCATCTGACTTTCCTAGCTGCTGTTAAATCACGTACAATTCCTTAGGCTGGGCAAGTAAATAAAGATAACTGAGTGCAGTAATCTGTGTGAAACCAGGGGAAAGAACATGGGCTGCAGGGAGATCTGAAAGACCACACATAAGCTAATCCATATGCATGTGGCTTTGCTGTTAATTGCAGCCTCAGCATCTGTGTAAATAGCTTGTTAAAAAGCCAGGCTGATGTTATAAGCATGGTACTATTCTGGTACTATTGTCCAGTACATGGTGCAGAAACATGTCAGCAGCAATAATTGCAGAGAGACACACCTTCCCCTTCAAATATTATTAAATGGGAAACAAAACTAGGAATAAACAGTTGGTATGGAGAGACTTTAAAAAATGTATTGGTGGATCTCCAAACAAAATAGCCTACACAAACAAGAAAGCAGTTAAAAAAGTAATTGAGCATGTGCACAAAGGAATGAAGGTGAGAAAATAACAGTAAAGGTTTTCTTTGCTATCTTTCTGGGAAAAGATGGAAGAGAAGCAAATAAGATGCTGTTGTGTCTGAAACACTGGGAAGACTGATATAAAAGTGCTTATGGAGTAATATGACCCCACAGAAGGAGATCATGGACAGGAGGCTGTTGAAATAGCATCTTGCTATTTTCTACTTAAAGAAAAGTGGAAGAGGAAATAATTTTAAAAAGAGCTGAGAAGTCTTGTAGCCCTGGAATCTCTGGAAACATTAAGATTCCTTGTTAATGACAAATTTGTATGTGGCAGACAAGTTTCTTATGGGAAAGACTGCCAGGAAACATATATCCTGTGCAACAGTAAAGTTGCATTCTCCTGGGAAGGTATCAAAGTTACAGTGGCTACTAGGAAAAAAGCCCAAACCAATCTACTGGGTTGCAATAAAGAAAATGAGGAATTAGGATATATTGAGGCTGATGCTGTGGTTTAGGGTGGACATCAGAAGGCAGCATGAAAAGAAGAAAAAACAAGTGCCCAGTCTGTGGACAGGTATAAGGACTAGAAATGCTTCTTACCCCAAAGCAAAACTAACATCTTAGTGGTCAGCAGCAGTATGGGGATTGAAAGAAACCTATTGAAGTGATCACCACATGTAAGTGATCCCCAAAGTAATGTATACATATTTATATGTATTCATGTCAAATAATGTTTCAAGTTATGTTATTGGACTGGCAACCAATTACATTCCAGTTGCCTTGTAATTCCACCTGATAGCTGAGCCTAGAAAGTGGTTAGATTTAGGAAGAATGTCTACAAAGTGATCAAAGGTAGTAAAACCTTTCTGAAGTCAGTGAAGTGAGTACATATTCTCTGTAAAAACCCATCCTCCTCCAGTGATAAGTTATTTTTTAGAATTTCCTGTGGTCCAAATAGGGCTGTACCTCCCACTGTTGAACAGCAATGAAGTCCTTGATGGAAAAGAGAAATGAAAAGTGTCTAGCAGCATGCAAATATATTTCAAGGAGAAGGATACATACAGGGCAGGGTTGTTTTAGAAGTATATTCCCATGTTTACTGTATGAGACAATGAAATGTTTTTAAACTCCCCATAGAAAAGAATTGGCAAACAAACCAACTACCATACTGTGTACAGTAATTATTTGCAGCAGACTACAGTGGTAATGTAATTCCACAAGAAACGAGGGAGGTAATATTCAGATAATATCAGAACTTGTACTGAAGTCACACTAAAAAAAAAGTCACTGGCCTTATCCAGAGACTGTGGATATAGGATCTGTTTTAGGATAAAAATACCATTTTAGGTGAACTCAAGTACATGTTTTGGTATCACAAGGAAGGCAACTACCTTTACAGTTAGTATTGGGCTGACCACAAGTAGCTTTAAGTATCTGTCTGTCTTCAAAGGAATTCTAATGTCAGTTGAAACGTGCACCAGAAAACGTCCTGAGAGCAGTACTGATGGCATTCTTGAAGGTATATGAGGCATCAAGGAACAAGCAACACATATTATGAAGGTGCAACAAATTATGAGAGCATTCTGTGGAAAGTATATTAATGAAAACATGGCCGAGGGGAAGGTGAGAGGAACTGAGCTCTGTAGATTTCTAGGAAATAATTTTCAGGCCTTGAGATGCCATTAGGAATATGTAATATTGATGTATATTAGAGGGGCAATGAGGATGGAGAACTGTCTTCTTGGATGCTGCATGCTCTTGCAACTTGCCTTTGATACAAGTTTTGATACATAGCAGTCCAATGTAAGATAAGTCATGTGTCCAAGAACAAACATTTGAAGAATAAATGTGCTATAGCCAAAGTATTTGCCTAAGGTACTTGCTCAGCTGAAAGGCAAGGATTCTGTGGTTACTAAAGGTCTTAGCTTGCAGAAGTTGTTAGCATCAAGAGACAAAAAGAATTTGCTTTAAGAAAGAGTTGTGGACCTACCTTTTGAAAACCAATATTTTCACCAACTCACCTCTGTGTACCACCACTGTGAGCATCCCATCAGAAAAACTGCATTCCAAGTTGAGGGTTGTGAAAGCTGCAGAACTATGTAGTGTGGAGCAAGAGTCACTGTTTATAGCTGATACTGAACTGACTTTCCTGAACACAATGCTCACATCTCTGTGAGATGGATTCCAGCAATGGACTATACTGTTGTATTTGCTTCTTTTCTTGAGCGGTATATGTGCTCTATCTCTCAACATAACTCTAAGCAGGGACTAAGGAGTAAAAGAGTCTATTCTGTGGCATTGACCAGTAAGGACCATGTAATGCATGAAGCTATTTCTTACGTGAGATGATGGGTGAGCTCTGTGGTGGGGACATTCTGTTTAGAGAGAATTGAGTCATAATCTTAGGAGTTGGCATGAAATGCACAGCAGCTCATATATAAAATGTGAGACATCACTAAGTCTGGTCAGAGAGCTGCCTGCTTGGTGGACATAAATATCTAATTGAGGGCATGTATATTACCGGATGATGAATTCAAAGACAGTATGTGCTACAGTCTTTACCCATCTCAGTTCTGGCAGAAGGTAAGAATACATTTTACTTCTGGTCACAGTCAGCCATAAGACAAGTGACATATTTCTGTGAAGTATCTGATGAAGGACATGCAGTCAAGAGCTCTGCCTAGGGAGCCCCAGGGTTGTTTTGCAAAGTATGTGTTTGGCCTGGGATTACTGTACTCACACAATAGTCCACACTGTGCTGCAGCTGGATTTAGCTAAATTGGCATCAACAGGACTTGGAGCACGAGGGCACCTTCCGATGGGTAGCACAAAATGATGGTACAGCACAGTTGGTGTGCTGTACAGACAGGCAGGAGACTGTTGACTTAATGCAAAACAGAAAGGAAGGCAGACAGGAAAATATTCTAACAGATAAGCAGGAGAAGATAAAGGAATGCAAAGCTAAACAGAGAACATTTTTCAGAGTGAAATGGATGAGTGAAGGTCTTATTATTGTGCTTAGATGGTCAGGTTTGGATTCATGCAAAACAATGGCATAAGGCAGCAATACAAGATGTGGTAGGATCCTAAATATTTGAGCAACAAATAAAGTTGAAGACAACCCAGGATTTTTGAGCAAATCTTAGGAAAAAGCTGTACTGACATAAGAGAGACAGAATAAATTAATAAGAGCAAAATGGAAAGAATACCACAGTGCAGAATGCTGAGAACTGCTGTTTGGAAGCCTGGACTCCAACAGCAGCTGATAAAGTAAGAAAAGATCAGCAGACAGTGGAAAAATAATATTAGACTTGCTAGTTCAGCCAGAGAAATACTAACTGATCAGCAGCTATATTCAGAGAAAAGACTATACTCATACTGTGACCTTTCTGTTGAAAACACCTACATACACAAGGGGAAAAAAAGAAAATATCCTGAAATAAATCAAATGTATTACGGGCATCTTACATGAAACAATAGTAATCCTCCATTTGGACTATTTATTCAGTTTGGTCACTTAATTTCATTTAGGCCATAAATGAAATAGGAGATAGGGAATAGTAATGAGAAGGATCAGAGGCATGGATAGAGTTCCATACATGCAGAGATTAAAAAGATTAGGGTATTTACGTAACAACAGGGATGAATAAGAGGTGAAATGAAAGAGGTGTATAAATTATTAATGGTTTAGAGAGGGTCAAGGGGGTGCACTGATTTAACTGTCTTAGAACTCAAGAACAAAGGGTTCACAAAAAAATCACAGACTTTCGGTTTTAAACTGGCAGCAGAAAATCGTTTTTACACAAATGTGGCATCACTCCCTCAAGATCTGAGGCAGTGAACTTCCTGGCATCAGTAAAAGGGTCTGACATTTCTTGCTAACTTGGTTCATCATCCAATAACATTTGATCTGAATATTTAAGAATCCTTAACATATTGATCCTTACAAAATGCTTCTAACACAGAAAAGTGGTATCATGCCACTAATGGAGTGAACAGAATTGGCACTGGGGCATCACTAGATGATTTGCCTTGGACCACAGACAGAATCTCATGTAGAGCAAAACTGAATTTTAGATTGGTACCTTGATATGAGGACAATCTTTTCTTTTTTTTTTTTTTTTTCCCCATTATTTATTTATGTTGGTGATGCACAGCTGTTCTAATACAGCTGGCTGCATAGCTTCTTATGAAAGCACTTGGGTCATGTGTCATGGTGCTTTCCATAGTCATGTGTTCAGCACCTAATGGACTGACCAGAGGATTTGCACTTAAATTTGATTAGTCCTCATGGAACTGGGTTTACTGAACATGCCCAAATCAATGAGGTTGGGTATACTTGCAAGAAGTGGTGCTTCCCTGAAGCAGTGGAAATAGTGCTGATTCTCCACACAGCATATGTTTGTCCATGTCTATCAAAGAAAGCTTTGGCTGTTTTTCAATGCCACCTCCAGAATCAATGATCTATCACAGTCCCTGCTGTTTGCTTCCATGGAAGCTTTTCACTGACATTTTCTCATTTTTCTCTGACTACCCTGTGCTGGGCTGGTGGAAAAGAAGACTGGGCATAGAGCTATTCAGGTGTCTGGCAGCTCCCTCCTCACTTGTGCCTCAGGAAAAATAAGAGAAGAGAGTAGAAAGACTTGATCAGTTGTTTTGATGAGTCATGTATAGATGAATATTTCCAGTTAACAGTGGTGTTTAGTGCATGACAACAGTAATGTAGCTTGTATTAGAAATATTCAAAGCATGGCTATTATCTGGGATGTAAGTTTTCAGGGTGTAAGCTGACTTCTACCTACCAGAGGTGAAGAAGGAACTTTATGCATCAGTATGGTATCAAACAGCTCCTTATTGAGGGAGAAAGTTTAAACTGTTGCATGAATTATCTGCCTGTGGCTACTATGGCAGACATAATAACAGATTCAACAAACTGTTACTTTGATTGAATGCAAAAAATCTAAAGTATAAACCAGTAAAAATGCAACAGTGAGCTATTTGGAAGTTACTGGCTCTTCCTTTGAGTGTAAAATGGTACAATGCACCCTTCACAGTGCGTGAAAGACAAACTGTGCAAATAAATTTGTTATTTTGTTAATGTACATTCTATGTCTGTGATCTTGGTTCTACATGAATGGCTAAGTATAAATGCAGAGTTTTTCTGAAAAAGCCTGTTAGGATATTTGTACTCTAATGAGACCAAAAAACCCCCAACCCCCCCAAAAAACAGCAAAGCAAAACTACACAAGATTTTTGCTTATAGTTCAGAACTGTCACTTTGCTTCCAATAGAGACAGACTAACAAAAGCTGCCAATTCAGCCTGAGGCAAAGGGATTGGCCAAGACCTGCAGCTTCAGGTTCTGAACTCTTCTATTACACCAACCATAATCTTGTTTCCTAGTAGTCTCTTTTCCTAGTAGCCTCTCTCCACTTCCTTTTATTTAATGGCAGTACAGAATTTCACTGGTTACCAATGCCAAATAATGACACACACAGTTTTCTGTGTCCACAGAAAATACCTCAAAAATATATTCTGATTTTGCCTTCATTCTTGCCACAAGCTGGGGATCTGAATAGATGAAATTGCATCACATGCAGTGGGAGTGTGTGTTGTACTTATATGTTTACCCTCAGATAATGGGGGTGCAAGAGAAGAAGGGTGTTCTATTTTTCTAGTAAATCTGTGCCTCATAGCCAAGATAGATCCTTTTCTTCAGTTATTTTTTGCTAGTAATTTCCTAAATTTATGGCAAAACCATTTGCAATTAACTCCTCAAGTAAATAGTGTTTTAAACCAAGCTCTTCTTTCCATTACTCCTGTCCTCAGATCATTCCAATTTTAATCTTCAGTGGCTTAATTTTGTTTTGTATTGACAATGCTTCTTTGTTTGAGTCATCATACCACTTATTTGTATGCCATGATCATGTTAAAAACAACTCACCCCAGAACTGATCCTTGAGTAAATACAAATAAGTGCCTTCCAGTGTCAAAGTGCCCCTTTCAAACTGTCAGCTACCCAACACTCTATTTCCATTTTTCCTTTCCATCTAACAGTTCATCTTTTACCTCTTTCTTCTCTAGCATTATTTATTAGCTTTCCACATAGCCCTGTATCAGCTATTTTGCTGTAGACTGGACAGAGGACATCTGAGGATTTTCTTTTAAAGCCAGTTCTCTTTAAAAAAAGAACGCTGTCAAGTTTAGTCTGGACTTACCTGCCCTTGAATTAATTTTGTATTTATTTCTGTCTATCAGCATTATCTGTTTGAAAGCACTATGTTCTGTTGAGGTCCAAATAGTGCAGTAACTGGATCACTTTTTCTGTTTCACTGCTTCATAAATACAATAAATGCTGGTACCTTTTCATATGACAACTTGAGACATCTATTAAAAGTGTTTTCATGTGAATGCATGTGCTAAGGCTTTCAGAATACCATCTTGGAAATTGGTAGATGCTGTAGAAAGCCCCCTGAGTTTTATTTCTAACTCCTCTGTGGTAAGTAACATCCCACACTTGCATTGCCAATATTCAACTTTGCCTCCAGGTCAAAATCAGTAGCCTGAGGAAATATTAATTTAGTTTTGGATCTGTACATCTTGTTTTTCACCCTATGTCACACATCAGGGAAGCTGCTAATCTTGGGGACTTTCTAGGCTGTTCCAAAGACTCCACCCCACTGGTGCATTCTCTCATCATATGGTAATTTTGAGAGCATTTCATCCAGTTTCTTTGTAATTGAAGACTTGGAAGAAAATCTTTGCCCCAGGAAAACTTCCAGTAATTCAAGCCAACACACTTTAGCTTTTTGTCAAAGCCTCTTTGGTGCTCAGTGCATGTACATATATATACATACACAAATAAAGTTAATTCCTCAATTGCCATGAGTCTCAGCAAGAGGCCCCTGATTTTTTTTTTCCTTTTTCTTTTTAAATAACCTTTTGGGATCTAAATGGTGGGGAGGTTTTTCAAAGACCTGCCTAACCTACTTTTTTTAAATCCATGTATCCATGTCTGCTGTCTTGAGCAAGGCTTTAGCTGCTAGCACACCTAAGCACTTTTGCTAATTCTCTTGGCCTCTTTCACTGAGCTCCGAGTCAAACTTTCCTTCATCTTATTTTCTGTTGTATTCTACTGCTGAAGTGTTATCTGTGGTTTCTTGATGTTGAATTTCTGTCTTGTAAGTTCTTTGTGGTCTGAAATTGATGTGTAGATAAGAGCAGCTTCCTGTATTGCTGAAAGGACCGAGATGGGCGGCTGGCTTGTCACGGCAGGATTTTAGCTTATCAGGCTCAAACTTTGCCTTTACAAGCCCTGTTCTAGCTGTTTGAGTTCAATATTCCCATTAACGTAAGCAGCTCAAGAGAGGTAAACCATCAGAATCCTTACTGGCTGGGCTGCCTTTGCATTAGCCCTGTAGCACTGCTAGTACCTTGAATGCTGCACCCTTCTGTCACCAGAACTGATGCATAAACTTTTTCCTACCATGCAATATGCATACACATCTCTTGTTCACCTTAGCAGAAGAAACTGGATTGTTTTATTTGCCTTGGTGGCCTGGAATTCACATCTCTCAAAGAAACATCATTTTTCACTGTGATTTAGCACTTCCACTCAGCACTTCTATGCTGAGTGACACAAGACCTCTGTTGGTGCACTGACATGCATAGTGACTAAAATAATAATAATAATAATGTTGTGAGGAAAAATGCAATGTTACAGAACGTGAAGTGTTAAGTGCAAGGGATACCTATGCATCTGGGAAATGCCACAGCACAAAAAGACAGATAAGATTACCAAAATAACTGAATTTCTTTTGTTCTCAGAGGGACTGACAGTTGTGAAAAAGATTAGATCTTTGATGATCAAATAGACATTCATGGCAGGTGTAAAAGCCTCCTATTTGCCAACAGGAAGTCATAATATGCAGGTCTTATGAAGGAACAAACATTTCTTTTGGATGTGACTGATTACTGCAGGATTTGAAGTGAGTGTGGGGTAGTATCATGTGTGAGTATAAATTCAGCATCTCAGACAAGATGAGCAATCCGATCTTTTGGATTTTACCTTAGAAGAGCAATGGCCACTGATCGTGAGCAAAGATAAATGCCTGAACTACATTTCAAAGATTTGTTTCAAAGGTTTGTTTCAAAAGAAATCATAACTCTATCATGACTGCTCACTTGATAAATTTCCTGTTTCATTCTGAAAACAGATCCAAGGTTAACTGAGAGCATCTACATGTTTTCTTTTTGGTTCAGATGATGCTGCTCTTTTTTGTTTAGAGGTAGAGGGGGAAAAGAAAGAAAATGTAGCTTTCAGCTGAAGTTTACACTGTAAAAGTTATTCTCATTTTGGGACCAATTCTTTACTGGTGTGACTCATTAAGAGGACTCCTTTCACAAGTTGGGATTACTCACTCAAGTAAATGAACTAAAATGAAGGCATTATCTTTTAAGATTAAATGATAAAATCTATGAATTAGACACTTATAATAGAACCATTAACAATTTTTAATTACAGTACAACTACCACCCGTAGCAGTAGTATATGGTAATAACTACTCATTCTTTTGCCTGCTCTTTCACTGTGACATATCATTATGGAAGGATTATTTAAGTCCTATTTTTAGATTCAGAATTATGCAGACAGAGAACAACCAAAACTGGAGGTGCTGTATTAACAGCTCACATGTTATTTCAGGTGGTTTGAGCTAAAAATAAACACAGTAAAAAATAATTATGTCTTGTGCTCAGAGGGGCAGTTTATGGGGCCCAGAGGGATTCAGGGCCAAATGCTGTGTGGTGTGCAGCCAGAGAACAGTCTGTGGACTCATTAAATGACCTTATAATCTTAACAATTCCAATTAGGTGCCAAAAAAAAAAAAAAAGGATTTGGAGGCCTATGGTGGACTTTTAACAATGAGAAAATTATGACAGATTCCGTATATACTGTTCAGGTCTGCAAGACTTGTTTGTCCATGCAACCTACTAAAAAAACTGAGAAATCTGGTCTGGGACCATATCTGACCAAATTAAGCACTGCTTCAAACTCTCCACCTACAAACTTTGTAATGCATACTGTGGATAATTGATTGTTGCTCAATAGAGATTCCTAGGCAGGCTCCTAAATCCTCTTTGTGCACTGTTATCATAGTCCCTAAACTGTCTGTCTTTCTGTCTGCCTCAGGTATGGGTTTTATTAAGAATATATTACAATCCTTCTGTGGAAGTACCCTAATGAAAAAAGGTGTTGGTAAAAAATATCTCTATGAGGATGCTCAAGAATTTGGATAATGATTCTCTGATGAAACATTCTTTTTCGAAAAAAGGGGTCATTTAGTAAAACTAAAACTTTCTGCAGAAGTACACTCATTTTCATGAAGTATCTGCAGGGTGAAAGCTTTCCAGGTGCAAAGACAAAGACTCAGCTCTCCCATCATCAGTTGCTGGCACTTACCAGAGGTATGAAAGACTAAGAGTTCAGGGACATAAGTTGGTTTAATTATCAGCTCTGTAGAGCTGTAAGCTATAGTAAAAGCTCTATTACCTTAATTGTTAGGATGTTGATTGGGAGGTGCTTTTCCTTGCATGCTTCTCTTTCAGAATTCTGGCTTCTGAATATTGTGTAAATTAATGATGTTGTAACTTATGCAGAAAAAATACTCACTTCCATAAACACCTGATTTGTTCTTGTTTCTAAATGCCATCTATTTTATCTCTGATACAGAAATTGTTTCCTGTTTTCCATACTCTCATGTGATTTCTCTCTAGTAGACTGTGTGGGCTTTGAGTCTCAGATGATCCAAATTATTTTTCATTTGTGATGAAATGAAAATATTCTTGCCTTAACATTATCAAAAAGCTCATAAAAAGGAATGCATTGAGGTACACTTTAAAGGTTTTTCTCAAAAGGTAAGAAAGATCTTGCTGTCATAAGATGGAAAGCAGTTGGAATTTTTATAATAAACTGCATTTTTGTGTGCAAAATGTAAAAAAAATCCCTGCCACTGCCTTGTATAAATCAAGGTTGTAACATTTATTAATATCTTCTGAATAGACATGGTCATTTTTTTCCTGTGGAGGTGTCTTGATATGATTTGCCTTGACACTGTTCTGCTGAGGAATAAATAAGATAACTGAGAAAACACAGGATGATGGAGAATCTGTACAGCATTTAGAACACATAAAGCAAAACATTTAGTGTGTTGAACTTCTAAAAATGCACTTTGAATTGCTGTTTATTTTTTGAGATACAAGTTCACTTCTTCTAATATGGGCAAAGTAAAAAAAAAAAAAAATTAACCTCCCCTCCCATAATTTCTGATACAGCCTTAACCAAACCTCTCCATTTGCAAATTTCTACATTGATAGCATTTATAGCTCTATTTCCTAATTCCTTATTATATGGCCATCAAAATATGTGCCTAGATCTGTTAAGATCCATGTAATTCCTACTGCAGTGTACTTCAGGATCTGTCTTTTTGGTTAGGTGAATGGCTAAAAATTATAGGAAAGGAATGTATGTGGGAGTGTTAATCATCTACACGTGTTGCTGAAATGAAGAATTGATATAAAGATTAACAGACTGACGTTAGTGCAAATGAAAATTTGGTATAGCTTTTAAAAATACAGACCCTTTTGGCTTTGGTTTATGAGATCTGTCAAAACTTTACATTATCTTTAAAACAAATCAAAACACTTTCCACTGAATCACTCTAATATTACTTAGCTCTTTTGCAATACAAAGTATCTACCAGAATATGTGATCTATAATGCTAGAAAGAACTGTGTGTTCATCACTGATGGTAGGTAAAACCATTCAAGCAATCACATCCAAATTGTCCTGGGGTATTCAGTGTTCAGGCTGTGCCAAGCATCTCTTATTTTTCCCACTGTGTTTTGGACTAGTAATTGGGAAAAAATGGTACAATCACATGGATCTAGTGTTCTTGTTGCTTAGAAATACATGACATTTTGGAAATAACAGAATTGTAAATTTAAAGCTACTTCCACACAAATGTCACCTGAACAAACAGTGCTTCTTCAGCAACAGATTGGATTCACACAAGTGCCATTAGGTTTAGGAGTCCCATTCAAATGAAATTAAAATTCTTTGGTTGCTAAATAAACCTCTAAATCCAGTATAATGGTAACAAACAGGTTAATAATCAATATTAGATGTGTCTCATCTCTTATCCTATTTTAAAGATAAAAACAGTGACTAACACCATATCAAGCAAGATTTCACCTATTTTTTTTTTTTTATATTTCTCCATTTTTCTATTGAAATATCTCAGCATAATGCCAGTGGATTACTCCCTTTATGGCTCCTCTTTAAGGAACCAACAATTGTGTTGCAGTGTTGCCCTGTGTGTACATTATCCCATTATTAGAAATGTGGGATAGAATCTGAATAGTTCTCACCTTGGTATGTAATGCTGTAGAATGGATCCAGTCCTGCAGTGACAAAAAACAAGTGTGTGTAAGCATTCACCTTCTTCCTCTCACTTCATTATCAGCCACATTTTTAAACTAGAATTTAATTTCAGCCAGGTGATTCTGCCCTGCATTTCTTCAAAGCATGAAGTCTTTATACACAAACATGTTCACACTTGCCTGCAGCAATGAAAGCAGGTAAGAAAATGAAAAAACAAAAAAATTCACAACTTTCCCTTTTCATGTGTTCAATATTATACATGATATGTGTTCCATTACTGAGGTACTGTATTGAAAGATTTATAACTTGTTTGTCAGTGTAAGGCACAAGGATATTTTCTGGATAGACACTACTCCTGAATGGAATGGAATTCAGCAAGCAGGCATCTGACTTCAGAGCAGTTTTCAGTTTTGTTTTGAAATCAGTGGCCAAGCACAGTGGCCCTGAGCTAAATAGTTAACCTTTGTGTGGCTTTTTTTTAATCTCTGAAATGAAAATGAAACTCTTTCCTTATTTCCAGATAAATTATAATGCTTTACATGTACATCAATATTTGTACAGCTTTCTGAGATCTTAAGAAAGAAGTTGCCAGTGTTATTATTATTTTATTACTCTACCTTTTGAATTATGTAACTGTACTACTTTTTACCCTTTGAAAGATGGATTTTACTTTGAGATTTTATAATTGTCTCCTATGACATTCCTGCTTTGAGAATTAACATCTTAAAAAAAGAAGGAATTTAACTCTCATTCTAAAGGAACATATTTAGAAGTTTTTGGATGTTCATGTAAAGAGGTGAATAATTTGTAAGCATACCTCAATTTGAATATGAAGTTTGTCTGAAAGAAAGAAACCACACTGGAGTAAAATATGTAATGAATATACAGTTTTATGTTGCTCTTAATGACTTTCCATTTTGGATTTCCATTCATTTCTAGTTACTTTTCTGCCACCAAAGCTGTCCCCCCCCCTTTTTTTTTTTTTTCCCCAAAGGACCCCTTGGTTCATTCATTAAACAAGATGATCCTGCTCTGGGGTTTAATCAAAGCTGAATAGCAATGAAGGCTTTTGTCTCTGAAAAGTCTTTTATTGTGTCAACATTCCTTCTTTTGTTCTGTTAGTGATTTTAACTTTTCATGTCCTGCTTTTTGTTTCTTTTTTTCAAGGACTGTGAGGTACAGGACATTCCAATTACCAGACCATAATTCTCTGTTCTTTCAGGCATCTCATAGGCACATCCTCAAGGATACCTCAAATAAGTGAATTTATAAAGAAAAAAGGTTAACAAAGTAAAAAAAAAGCATGATTTTGGTTGCTTCTTTATTTTTCTTGCTCTCTCTTCAGTATTAAAGGCTGATTCCTGGCCTAGTGTGTAAGAAGTAATGAATAACTGATTTCAGGGGCAATGAACTAGCTGATAAATGCCAAATGTATAACCTATTCTCTATTACCAATGTTAACCACAGCACACTGGGAATATTGATGTGTAAATAAACAATAAAAGAACATGAGAGGAAATCATGACTGGTACACTTAAGAGCAGTAGGTACTGCATTCCTTGACTTCCAGAGATGCTCACAGAGGAGCTGAAGTGTGGCTGCATGAGCAGGCAGTGAGGGGGATTGAAAAGTGAGTGAACAGCTGAGCCTTGAGGGTTGTGATCTGTGGCACAAAATCCAGTTCAAGGCCGGTAACAAGCAATGTGTCCCAATGATTGATACTGGATTCAGTACTCTCCCTTGAAGTGTTTATATTTTTCTCTTGACCTGATGGTAACACTCTAATTCAGCCCAAGGAAATGTTACTCTTCTTTTTTCTTTCTTTTTTTTTTTTTTTTTTTTTTTTTTTTTCATGCAAGGGCACAGAGCTGGCTTATGTTGAACATGGGGATGAGCAACCCCTTACAACAATAAATACTGGGGGCCATTCAGCTGGAAAGCAGCTTGGAAGAAAAAGGCCAGTGAGTGCTGATGGTATCCAAATTGAAAATGAGCCAGCTCTGTGCCCTTGCAGCAAAAAAAACCTACTTTATTGTTGGGATGCATTAGGCAGGTCAGGGGAGGTGATCCTTCCTCTTTACTCAGCATTGGTGAGGCCACACCCGAGAGTGCTGGGTCCAGTTCTGGGCTCCCCATTACAAGAGAGACTTGGACATACTGGAGACAGGCCAAAGAAGTGCCATGAAAACTATTAAGAAACTGGAGCATCTCTCCTATGAGTAAAGGCTGAGAGAGCTGGGCTTGTTCAGCTCAAGAAGAGAAAGCTGAGGAGGATCTCACCAATGTACACAAATAATCACAGGGAGAGGGCAAAGAGGACAGACACAGGCTCCTTCCTGTGGTACCTAGTGACAGGAACAGGGCTGATGGGCACAAACTGACATACAAAACATCAGAACATCCTCTGAGCATCAGAAACCACTTTTCCCCAGTGAGGGTGACACAATGGAGATATTCAAAAGCTGTCTGGATGTGGCCCTGGACAACAAACTCTAGGTGGTACTGCTTGTGCTGGGGGCTTGCACAAGATGCTCCCTTCCAATGTCCACTTTGATCATTTTTAAGTAAGTGTTTTAAATGAAAATTAAAATGCAGATTCCAAATAAGTTGAAAAACATATTATCTATGATTATGAGGGCAAATTCTCAGCATAGTATAGGAGATTTTTAGGCTTTTCATTAGTGTGTATGAGAAAATGCTGGTATATCTTGAAATGTCACAGACTAAGTTTACCTCTAAATATGCTGTGGAAAATACAATAAAAAAGATTTCCAGACAGATGGATGTCAGAATTAGATATATTCTTGTGTGGAAAATGAGACTGCCTCCATGTAGACATTTTTGTAAAGAAAATTATAATAAAAATGTGAAAATAATTGAAAACTGAAATACAAATTCAATATACATTACTGCTATTATTGAAACTTCATGCCCTTTAACTCAAAAGAAGCTTTATAAAATGTTATGCTGAACTGTGACAAGACTGAAGTTATTAAAAAGGACCATAGTAAAAGTACTGCATTAGGAATTGAATATTTTTTTTGTGGGAAGTATAGACTGAGAATCTCTAGTGATAATAATAGAGTGGACATGTAGAAGTACATTTGGACACCCCTGATATCTGAGCACAGTTATGCAGAATAGTTAATTCAAGCAGCACTGTTCTTATTACTAAAGTAGAACACTTAAAAAATTCTAACTCTGCAGATAACAGAATTTATTCCAAAAGTACTCTTTGATGTATAATTAGGTAGATACCATTTTCCCCCCCCTGTTAAGGTTCTTAAGATATGTTATCTTAAACTTCAGCTGACTTCACAATGATTCATTGTAGCAAAAGAAATTATATAGTCTAGAAATAGAAATTATATAGTGTAGAAATATTTTTACTGTGGTAAAAAGGTCTAAAACTAGTCTCTTTAGCTATCTACAGTTTTCAGTGAAATCCTCCTGTTAAAGAGAAGCAAGAATTGTAGGAAAACGTTGTTGACATACTCAGGAGAAGACAGAAACCCTGGAAACAAATCTTGCATCTGTTTCCTAGAGGAACAGTAGAAGCATAATTTTTCTCCATAAAGGATATTCACATCTGTTTGGAATATCACTTTAGAGGATTCTTTCTGTTCTTGTGGGCTTTTTTTTTTTTTTTTTTCACTGATCCTGCCTGTGCTAGAGCAATCTGTCTGCTAGCAAACTACATCCAGTGAACCAGCTTGCTTCCCAAGAGCCACTCTTGCACCAGTGCACCATCATTGTCCAGACCTGGTTCTGTGAAATGTTGGATGGTAGAAATTAAACTGAAAAATGAAAAATGAAAATCTGATCTAGTCTCCTATTTTACCTTCTGATTTTCCAGTAGAATTGCATGGTTCCTCTCTGCAATGAGTGCATGTCTGTGCACCTCCTAGAAATTTCCATAGAATCATGGAGTTGTTAAGGTTTGAAAAGAACATTTCAGATCATCAGGCCCAGCTGTTTGGCTCTTTGTGCCTTGCTGACTATTGTTGAGTTTGTCCACTGGGTGAGGGTGTTCTAAGCAAGCCTTGACTCCTTTCCCACCCATTCCACCTCTTGGTATAGCTTTTATACCTCCTGGCCCCATGTCAGGGCACCAGCTATCTGATGTACTGCACACCCTGTAATTCCTTGAGGAAGAGTATGTGCAATGGAATTTAAAGTTAGAATATATAGACTGTTCCTACTGCTGTGTGTTTAAACTAGAAAGAGGAGAAGGTGAGAGAAAATCAACCTTTTGTGTGGAGTTTTGGATTACTCCCAAAATACAGGCTTGGACTGTGGGATTGAGCCGATCATCATGTAAATTTTGGAAGTTTTGTTGATCTTTTAGATACCCTGACATCTGTAGAGCTAGAGCTTCATTTGTTGCCTGTTGTGAAGCCACTTTCAGGTGAGGAGAATGGACTGGACGTACTGACAGCACATGTGTTTCAGAGGGTGCATGCTGCTCTACACTGTGCCAGCTGGAATTTCCAAAATGTTAGATGGCTTGTGTTGAAGTACATAGAAATTGTACACAAGTCAAGGAAGATCAAAGACAGAAATAAATGTGGCCAAGGTTCCTCTTTTACCAGAATGGGATGGTGTTTCTGAGTCAAGCAGATACAGTAAAAATTGTTATTTAACCGTCTGCTCTAGAAATGGGGCAAGATCCGTGGAGCATTTCCAGTCCTAAATAAATAGTTTTTCCTGCATATCTTTGACAAAAAGAGACTGTACTTTGATTTCAAACTCTTCAAAGCATTTCTCTGTGCCTACCAGCACAGTTTCCTCCTTCAAATAGCACTACTTCATCACAGTCAGGAGAGGATCATCCTCGCAGTAGTGGTAAAGCCATGTGGTGAAAGATAGATGGAGTTACTGATTTCAACAGAAGGTGCCAGGCTCTGAAAAATCTGAAAAATCCATAGTTATGTCTGGTTTGATATATTAGTACAGGCTTAGTAAAGTAACTTTATGGACCAGTGTTAAAAAAGAAAAAAAAAAAAAAAAAAAAAAAAAGATTATTTATTCCTTTGTTTCCTGATGCTGTTACATTTGAAGAAAGTTAGTTTAAAATAATCCCTTGAGAAATCAGACCCAGCTATTAAAAACAGAGACTCACAAGTAACCTAGCTTTGGTTTGCTCTTTTGTACAGCTTGTTCATTTTGATTGTATCTTGGTATAAATCCTTGTCATTAAGTGCTCATATACCTTACAGGCAGCATTTGATGTTTCCTTCTGAATGAATTGGATCCGTTCCAGTAGCAGATACTGTAATACTTATAATTTACTTTGACAGTGGATTATGTGGAACTGAATGTCCTAAGGCATGCAAGTAAATCACATCAGCCTCAGGTTCTCAGCCATTGTGACTTTTGCTCCTTTGATACTGGTGCTATAGATTCCTTTGCTGGTTTGGCTTGACTTGTTTGCCTTGTCTTACCCCTCCTTTCCTTTACACTCCTACCCACTCACTGACTAATTTCTTCCTTGATTTTTAGAATTCAGTGACACCTCAAGGAAAGTCAGAAATGACTTATGCAGGAAAAAGGTAAAGAGGAAGAGAGGTCCCCTTGCTGTGTTTTCAGGCAGTGCAGTCATGGTGTTGTAGATGAGAACTAGAAAGTGAAACTATAAGGAAACGTGGTTCTTTGTTGCTATTTCCCATCTCACCACTGAAAGAGTTAATTATTGTTAGTTGAAGGAATCACATGGGACTCTTTATCTGGACAATTGTGCTTTTACCTCTTTTTAAATTCATCATCTTCTCCTTTCCTTGAGCCCCATGGGACGTTAGCTTTTTTCACACTTGACAAGTATGCCCCTGCTGTGTCTCTTCATGCTCTCATTCAAGAGTAAAAGGATGGGATAACTACATCCACTCATTAAATCTCTCCTAGCTTCTTCAGAAATCCTTTGATTCCCCTTTTTTTTCTTTCTTTCTTTCTTTTTTTTTTTTTTTTTTTTTTTTTTTTTTTTTTGATAGCCATGATCATATTGATCCATTTTTAACTGCTGTTGGTGAACATACTCTGCTTCATGGCCACACCTGTATTTGTTGTGCTGGGCATGATTACATCAATTGCCAACTGGATTGAGAATGGGTAGAAGACGCCCTCAAAGGTTTTCAAGTATGTTAATATACTCCCTAATCCAGACTCCAGTTGTATCAGTAATGGAGGAAAGTTCAAATGGAAGGAAGGGCACTATTAGTTATGGGTCAAATGACAGAGGAAAAGCAGACTGTGAAGTACAGCCTTTGTTTACCTGAAGCCAGCTGCTAGTCTCAGTTGTGCTGGAGCTACAGCACAGATAACTGTTTTTACAGGTGTTTTGGTTTCAAACATCTGCATAGGAGTGGAGGAACCTTTTGATGTGTGTAAAAACCTGTTCTGTATTTATTCCGGTCTGATCAGATGCTGTGGTTGTATCAGGCCTCTGGTCATGTTTGGACTGATAGTCCTGGAATTCCTCACATCTGTCTTCCAGGAAACAGTCTGATGGCCAGTCACCCTGAATGGCATCTGCACCAGCAGAGGGGAAATAAGCACCTTTTCAGATTTTGCCACCACATTGTGACACACATGCCACTCCTACTGTCAGAGTCCTCAGGTGCCATCAGCTGTGAGGGAGATCCTTACATCAGCCCTGCTACACCACACAAACACAAGGAATTGCAGCCTGGAGGGAGTGCCACACAAAACTGTGCTGCTTTATTTGCCCAGGATGAGTTTGCAGCTGTGTCAGGGGCTGCAGAGGCCACAGTTTAGCTAATAATGGCTGAAGCAAAACCCCTGGTGTCTACTTTGGTAGACAGGCAGTCAACAAACACAAGTGAGAGGAGGCTCAGTGCAGAGGTGACCAGATGAAACATAATAATAGATCATGATGAAGCTTAAGCAGATGGGATGATCTCATGGTGTCCTTTGATTTAAAACTTTACAAAGCCATGAAATATCTCAGTACTGTTCCCTGCTGGGAAAAGTGTCTGCCTTTTGCTTTTCACTTAATGCAGTCAAAATCGGAGAAGCATACAAGCTCTATGGTGGAGCAGATTTTTTTGGAATAAATTAAATTCTTTTAAGCTAATGGATGGAAACTGTAGATATAGTGTGAATTTTTAAGTACAGTGCAACTTCTCTCAATTTTCCCTGCAAATTTTCCAAGGGTAGTATGAGTTGCTGAGAATAACTAACTGTGCATCAGCAATAGCTTCAATAGCAGCTAAACAAGAAATGTTGAAGGCTCAGCCTTTATCACAGCACTGAGAAGGTTGCTTTATTTTAGAACCTGTGCCAGCACTTGAATCACAACAGCTCAGAATGACCTTTCTCCATAACCAGCAGTTTACAACCCCTATATCCACAAGGACGAGCTGAAAAACTTTTTAATGAAAATGAAAGGTATTTGGAAGTTTGCCGAGAGGAGAGGAGAGGAGAGGAGAGGAGAGGAGAGGAGAGGAGAGGAGAGGAGGAGAGGAGAGGAGAGGAGAGGAGAGGATGGAGAGGAGAGGAGAGGAGAGGAGAGGAGAGGAGAGGAGAGGAGAGGAGAGGAGAGGAGAGGAGAGGAGAGGAGAGGAGAGGAGAGGAGAGGAGAGGAGAGGAGAGGAGGAGAGGAGAGGAGAGGAGAATAATTTGTGGGCTGACTTGCGGCTGACTCCACATTAGATTTCTTAGCTCTTCCAAACCTTTTTTCTACCTATGAAGTAATTACTGAATATTACATTACATTACATTACTGAATATTACAATACATGTAAAATTATTTCTTACAAATTTTTTGGTACTTTTATAATGTCTCCTTTTTACTATTGAAAAATGTTAAGAATAAAATAAAGCTTGCTTGTCCTCATATCTTACTATAAGATTTAGAAGGCACAACTAAAATGGAAAATTAAAAAAAAATGCAGAAGGGGCTTTCTGTTGAAGTGAGAGGAAATTCGGTTTTCTTTTAGACTTTTCTTAAGATTTTTAGCCTCAGTTTTATGAACTGCTCTGAATAAGCCATGTCCCATGTTGATGCTGAGTCTAACTGATCTCAGGTAGTCTCAACAGGGAGCAGTTTCCTGGATCAAGGACTTGTTTATTTCTGTGTGTGCCAAGATGTTTTGCTCCATCATTTCAGTCTGAGTGATTCCCTAACCACTGGGATTCCTTTAATGGATGAAGCTCAGGCTATTACTTGCTTTGTTTAGAAATCAAATTGGACAGTAATATTTTTCTGTATATTTTGGCACTTCCAACCAAAAGCAATAAACCTGGTGAATCTCTTTTTGAGATGTTCCTGCATCAAAACACGTAGAGAAATTCTCTTTTATACAGTTTGATCTTAAAAGAGACTGACAGCAAACCCTTTGATACTGATTTGCAGAATCATGAACAATTTACTGGTTTTGTTACTTTAAGTTGTTTTTTTCCTAGTCTTTTAAATATGCTTATTTTAATATGTATTGGGTTTTAAAGGAGCATTATAATTCAGTGTAATTAGCTATAGTCCTTGAGTCTGTGGAGTAAAAGGTTTTACATTTTCCATTTGGATTGTTGAAGCTGTAGAAATACTTAATTTCTTCCAAGGATAATAACTAACTATTTTTGAGTTACCTCAGAGTACTTCCTCAGGTAGGACTAAATTTCAGCCATGAGTAAAGTAGATATTTATAATAAACTTGCATATGGAAATATTTCCACTTTTGGGTCATTTGCAGGTGCAAAAAACTATTGGAATTAAAAACTTGGCTACAAATGGAAATATTAATTTTGGCCTGTCTGATGAGAATGTTTTAAAATGAGAAAGTATTTAACCCTACAGGTTATTTCAAAATAGAAAAAGTTTATATCAGAGTTGTGGTAATCGAATCCAGGATTCTGATTTAAGAATATGTTGGTTTAATTTAAAGACATTCCTAATCAATTTAAGGCAAATTAAAATAATCCTGCTTTAAATGTAGTGGATTGAATTGAGTTACATGCAGTGATTTAAAATGCACACTTAATCAAACTGGCGCTACATTTTATAGACATCTCTGTAGGTTTCCATTTAGCTATAGAAAATTGGCACCAGTACCAGTTAGTTTATGCCAGCACAGATCCCTGACAAATGTAGCAACTGGAACAAAATGCAGTTTATTCCATTTTACCTTGGTCATTTAGCTATTTTTCTTGTGCAAGGCCAGACCAATTTTACTCCATTCTCCCATTCCTCATCCAGTGATGCACCTTGAAAAGATATTGCACATCAGCCGATGTACAGTGACTGTGCACCTGTCCAAGGGGGATGATGAATAATGTGAATCAGCTTAGGTGTCATGGAGAGACAGCCAGGCTGCCTTTGGTTACCTCACTACTTGCTGGGGATTAAAAAACTGACATGGACTGTGACTGTGTGTCAGCTGATGCTTGGTAGCCTGTTCCCTTACTGCAGTTTTTCTGTACAGCAATTTCTGGGGCTTCCCAGACAGCTTTTTTTCTGTACCTGAGTAAACGCCTTTAAAATGTTAGCCTAAATTAAATGGAATCTATTTTCTTCTGTTGACATGCATATACCCAAGTTAGGTTACACTGCTTTAATCTTTTATTAATCTAGAATACCTCTAAATACTTCTCTCACTTTACATCGCTGTAAGTTGTGTGGTTGCACAAACTTCTAGGAGTTTGGAGTAATGTAACTTATTTGATAGTTACAATAAAACTTGTGTTTTGACAGTTTTTAAAATCTAAATGAGCAAATAAATAAGTAATTTGATCCAGATGTTGTCATAGCTGGCTATAGTAACACTTGTGTGTCACCACTGTGTAAACCTCACAGCATACAGAATGAGCAACTGTCCATGTAAAGAGATTGAAAATTCTGGTTCATGTTTGTGCTGTAGCCCTGCACACACTAAAAATTAAGTCAGGTAATTAATCATTGTTAGAGTAAAACCAACATTGCCATTAAACTGCAGAGCTCACATGATTTGCTTGTCTGCTCTTTTCATAGCTGAGGGTAGTACCTTACCTTGTTGCTAAAAATGGATCTCAATACACATCCTTTTGCACCTAGGTCAGTAATCTGGTTCTCATCTTGTTTTCTTTCCCTTGGCCTCTCAAGTAAAAAACTCATGAAAAACCTTTTGTTTTGCTCTGTTTTTATTTCCAGCTTGAATACCATGAATGTGCATAAATCGTGTGGTTTCCCTAGCAAGTGATTATGATGAGCTTGGAACTGTTTGAGCAGCAGCAATAAACAGTTGTTGACTTCTCTGAGGCTTTTTTTTCTGTGTCAGAATTGAGATCTACCCCATTGTATGGCTCCAAGGTTTTGTTCCAAAGGGAAAAAAAAAAAGCTGAGCACTACATTTTTAATGGCTGAGTCATTTGCCTGTGTCCCAACAGCAGAATCTCATTTTAGGGCTCCTCTGAAATTCAAGTTTGTTTCTACTTGCAAGCCTACAGTCTGTAGGCTAATGTAATTTATATTATTGTAGTAGCTGATCACAGTGATTTTTGGATGTCATTGTTTTTGAGATTGCATGGTGCCTTTGACTGAAGGATTTCAAAGTATCTAAGAACAACATATTTAATTAACCATTACCTCAGCTTTACCACCAGCTCTGCTTGAAGTAGATTATGGTCTGTGCACCTAGAGTGGGCTGTGAGAGAGTTCACCTTCTGAAAATATTACTTGTTTACAGTTTTTCTCTTCAGCCCACATATTTGCATTTCTAATTGAGTGGTATATCACTTTAGCTCATAAGAAAAAATACCTCAAGTTTATAATGGTTATGGCACACATGGAAGTGATTGCTCTGTCTGTGAAACAAAAAGATCAATCTGAAGAATTTTCTTGCATTCTCATAAAGAAAAATTGTACAACTAACATTTGAAATTTATAGAATAACTGCAAATTTTGCTACAAAACAAATTTGTAACTTGAAGTATAATGAGATGTTGTTCAACACCAAGAAAGAGTTGTCAATGTACCATAAAAAAGAGTCTGTGCACTCCTAAGTTGCAAAACACTTACTCATGACATCCCAAGGTATATAAATGTGATTAATTTTTAAGGTTCTGTTTATTACAGAATCATCTATTAGCATTTAATGAGAATACTGTCAAGACTATGTAGGAAATAGTTTATATTTAAAGGGATGTTGCAATTTTAAACATTCTAAAATTAATAATTCATCTTGCTATTACATCTTGTTCCTATAACTTGTCCTGTGCATACAACTTTTCTGTCTGAAGGGAATCCCACTGACTTCAGAACAACCCATTGGGGGCAGTTGGATTTGTTTGTCTGGGATGCCATCTGAAACCAAGCCAAGAAACACAGTCTTAGCACTCCAGGCTGCTTATTGATCTGGTGACTGTGTTGGCTGTAAGAAGGGAAAAAAAATAAGTGCTTTTTTTCTGTAGGCTTTAAGTGTCTGTCTCCCTTGCTGACTGCACCTCTGAAAAGTCAGGTCTTTATCATTGTCCAAGAACAACTGTCTCCTTTTTCTCCTGAAAAGCTCGTGACTAGACTTAATGAGGATTTAAGAGAACTGGTTTCTGTTTTTAGCTCTAATAGTAGCTTGTCAAATCTTGATGAAGCTTTTTGCCTCAATTTCCTAATCTGTAAAATGGGCATAATGATACTGGCATCTTTCTTGTGGGGCTTTGAGGTGTACTGATTAAAAATGCTACTGTGACCTTTCCTGTAGCTACTATCCCCTCGTAAAAGGCCTGATTCTGTTAGATGTTACCTGAATGGTAATGAGACCTCTTAATGCTTAGTAATGCTTAATATTTAATGTTCATTCTGTGCTCAGTACTGTGTAGAAGGAGGTTCAAATAATGATACTTTTCTTTTTTTTTTTCTTTTTTTCTTTTTTATTCACATCAGGGATTTTAAAATTATTTTTCCCTATTACAAGACTGTGTTATATTTTCTATTTAATGTTTTGGAAGTCTTCAGCTACACTAACAGAAGGACATTAGTTTTGCATCCTGTTCAAAAGAATTAGGAGTGCAACTATGCTGGTGCCACCATTGCTTCCAGTGTTAAATTACATATGTTTTCTCATTGTTTGGGGCTAAAATATCCTTGAGTGCCATGCATAACAGTTAATTCTGACTCACTAATACTAATGAGTGTGGGTCTGATGTATGACAGAATGCTTTTCTGCCAAGAAGCCACTCATACCTCCTGCAGCTGCTGTTTTTGCTGTTCAGCCTGGAAGGAATTTTATAGACCTGTTCTTCCTACTTCCCAGTAAAAAAACAAAAAACAAAAAAACAAACCAACACTGTTTCAGGAGAGAGAAGAGGCTGAAATTCATTCCAAGTAAAAATGTTGACATATTAACAGGATCCTTTCAATAGCTTCTTGAGGTGAAGAAATACTAAGATGTGAATATGTGAAAATATATGTGATTTCTCTCTGACACATCTTATGCCCCATCTTCCACATATACTTAACATATTAGTTAAGTGCACTTATTTGGTAGCTTGCTATTGTTACAGATCATCTAAGGAAGCTTCTTTGTAAGTTTGTACTCCATTTAAGCGAATTGCAAACTGTCCTCTAGTCAGTTAAAGAAGCTTCTCAGATAACTGAAGCAATTCAATAATTCTGTTATGGAGAAGGTAGAGTGAAATTTCTCCTGTCCTACGGTAAAGGTAAAAGTTTATTCCTAGATAATATAGTTTTGTTGATTGCATCTGAAAATAATGCTCTTGTATTTTTACTGAAGTTGTGGGACAAGGTGACCACAGTAAGGAATCCAGTGTTCCATCTACTCCTTATATTTGCAGAGATAAAGAAAATATAAGACTGAAAAAGGCAGCAATCTGATTAGTTAAAAGTGATTGTAATTTGTTTTGCTGTAGGTCAACAGCTGTCTAGAGGATAAGATCAAAACCTGTTCTACTTTGCTTTCTTTAGTCTTGTGCTGAAATGGTTTTATTTTTACTACTTGGCCCTTTTCCCGGGGATTCTTGGGAATTTAGCTCAAATGAATCGGAATGCTTTTTTTTCCCAAGCAAAGAGTGAATTGTTCTAGGTGTAAAAATTACCCTTGCTTTATTAATGATTTCTTTACATGACAGTGTAGAGCCTAAAGGCATCAAATCAAGACTCAAGTAATCTTGTTTAGAACTTGGCTATTTGATGAAGCTGCAGCCCTTTTTGTAGAAGTGCCTAATTTTATGCGCCAGGAAAGTGAGATATTTCAGGAGGTTTCCAGAATTATTTCTTTAGGCAACAAATTAATGGCAAGAGGCATGAGAGTCAGCAGCAAGGAATGGAGGCAATTGGTGCAAATATTGAGCAATCTGAAAGGAGCAAATAACAAGGTATGGCACAGAAAATAATTCATAGAGGGTGCAAATATTTTCTGTGTAACTCATACACAAAGATCTAATTCTCCAGTCTTAAGAAACTGATTTGTTAGCGGGGAGGGAAAAGAAATTGTGATTTTCAGATTGCAGGTTTTCTGAGTTGTGGTGTGATCAATTTTTCAGAATTTTATTCTTGGGTCTCATATGTGGCCACCTCTGAGCATGCATAAAATCTTCCTTAATTGCTTCTGACTTGCTCTTTGGTTTATGTCTTACAAGCTGATCTATTAGATGGTAACTGATGAGAAGAGGAAGAAAGGGTTATTTTAATTTAAATTAATCTCTTTGTGACAGCAAGGTTTGGCTGAGTGGGTCTATTTATTAGTAGGACCAACAGGTCAGGTGGCTAAGAGTGTCTCAGTACAATTTTGTTTAAAACACGCTTTAAAATGCACACAGCCTGAAATCTTGACTTCATGATTGATTATAGAGCTGGGGGCTTGGATGTTTGGTGAGTTGACCTCGCCACCCGATCTGGAGAGCTCAGCTTCAGACAAGGTTCAGTTTACAAGGTATTTTAAAATTAGCTGGGACCCACAGTGTGGCTGCACCGGGATTTGTGAAGGAAATTGACAAATGAAGAGCCCAGGGATAAGTATTGACTTCTTGTTTCAAGAAGGAGTATCTGTGTTCTCTAGCCTGAAAGCCCTTGACAGCATCTTGTGAAGTTATCTGTTTCACAGATCATTACATTAGAGAGGCTCCTTATGCCTTAATTTCGTGTTTATATTGCTGTGCTGATGAATTATTGTGTATGACAATGCCCTTTGTAAGGAAACATTAGCACAAAATGATTTTTTTAGATTGCAGACCCGTAGGTAGAGATGCTTCTGTAACTGCATGCAACACACATCCTGCTCCTGTAATTTCCAATTAGGAAAAGCAAGGAGCACATGGGCAGCACCACACAGGGGTACCACAGGTGGCTGACACTGTAATGGGAAGCAGCCTTGTGCTGTTGGGATAGCACAGGACCTGAGATCTGCTGAGGGGTCTAATTTATAACCTGCTGCAGGAGCTCCTTTAGCACAGATTCCTGGTACAGAAAGACAGGAGCAATAGTGTGACAGTGTGGCGAGGATGCCTCTCTCAGGACAAGAATTTTTCTTTGTTTTATGAGCATCATTTATGGCTGTGACCTTCAATGTAAAGAAAAAAATATCTGTTTTATGGTAGTAGTGAATGCATCTAGGAAGCAGTAAGAGGCCAATCCAGGTCTCAGCAGATGTTTCCACTGTGGTAGAATAGAAAGGTTGCTACTGAAGAATCACTGATTTTTATGTGATCCCTGCTCAGCTGTTGATAAAGAAGGAGAGATGGGGCAAACTTGGGAAAATTTCAACTAGATGATGAAGAAAAATTATAGTGCTCCAATGCTGTAAAGGAGACATATCTCCTTTAAGAAAAGAAATGTGAAAGAAAAGAAGGTAAGTCCAATGTCCTTCTGCAAAAGAAGGGATCAATGCTCCAAAGGAAGATGTTTTCCAAGTATTTGAGGGGCTTTTTTTGCAAATGCTACAATGCTCTGGCACTAGCTAAAATCAAAATGTTTGTAGGAAATGCCATTGTAAGATCTATCTGTCTGTCTGTCTGTCTGTCTATCTATCTATCTATCTATCTATCTATCTTTAAGATGAACCAGAACAGCTACAGCTAGGTCTGAATTTGGGGAAAATGTGCCTATTATCAGACTTAAGTTGGGCTTTAACACTAGTTCCTGTTCCTTGCCACTAGGACTAAAAAAACCCTTTCAGAGGGCTTTATACAGGACTTCTATATCCAGAAATTTTCTGGAGAGACCCAGAGTAAAGACAGTACTTGGAATCTTGCCAGATTCTGCTGGCTTGGAAATGTGTGGGTTGTAACTATTGGGTCCAATTACTGCAGATTGATGACTCCCTGTGAAAGGGACTCAGCCACATTAAGATAAATAGTAAATTGACTTTCCTTTACATTTTTTCAAAATCTTTAATGGGAAAAATTATATATATGTATGCAAATATGTCCTGAATCAGTAAAGAGATGAGGCCATAAATAAAAAAGATGGCACATTCTTGCATTTATTTTTCCAGGGGCAAAAAGATGTTTCTTCTTCTCTGACATTTTTCTGCATTTCTCAGCTTTTAACAATTTCGGAATGGAAAGACAAGGGAATCCTAAAGTGATGTTAGAGATGATCAATTCAGACTTCTCACTATTTGTCTGTCATCCATCTGTCCTGGTCCCCAGAGCATGCTGTTTCTTATTGATGGAAATGGGTATGTTTTCTGCAAGCACTTCAATTAAGACAGCATGTTTTCTTTTTATTTGCATTTTTCTCTTTAAGAAGTCAGTACTGTAAATTAAATTTTAACACTTAATAAAAGTTAACATTAAAGGAGGATTCTTTTGGTTGATTTGTTTGTGGAATGTATTTTTTAAAATGGAAATATCCTTAAATAGATTTTAACCATTTTCTAAAGTCTCTATCTTTTTTTAACTTATTCACTGGTGTCTGAAATAAAGTGGCCTGTGCTCCTTCAGTGATCTACAGTTAATGCCTTTGAGTCCTAAAGGAGAACTGTGCATTTCGCATTCATTTATTTGGGGAAACTGAGAGGTTTCTACCTTCTACCTTTCCCCTAGACAGCTCAAAATCTCTGCTACACTGGATCTTCTTTTTAAAGGCTTAGAGTCCTGAAGTTGGTGTCTCTGCTCAAAAGAATAGTATCTCTGCCCTTTCTGTGATCTTTTCCTGACTGTACTACATTGTACCAGCTAGTGAGTTCTCTCTGATAAACATGGTCATAAGTAATATTTTGTATTTTTAATTGGTAGCTGTTGTCAAACAGATTCCATTGTCTGTTCTTAACTTCTTGGCTATTGTCTAGCTAGCTTGGATTCTGATGTTTTACTACCTTGCAGAGTGACTTGGTTTTATTGGCTTTGTAGAGAAAAAAAAATTACTCTGTAAAATCTATGTTGAAAAAGCAGTAGGCAGAAAAAAAGAAGACTTTCAGTTTTCTAAGCAAGCACATGTTTTTGGTTTTTAACAGTGTGATTTTGTCAAACTTCTTGGAGCAGGAGACCTTTAAGTGTACTTTGCACAACTCCACATACATCACTTAGGCAGGCAATGTGTGAATTCTTGTTCATAACTGAAATGTTTGTCATTAGACACTAATTTGTACTATAACGCCAATAGCTGTTCAAATTGGTTCCTGGGCTCCTATTGTATTTTCAGGGCTTGTTTTTGTCTTTGTTTTTGTGTAGTACTGATGACACATTCATTTAGGAAAAAGGAATTTTATTAATACTCCTTCAGCAGGAAGGAATTTTGGCACCTACATCAATGCTGGTAGTAGAGAGCATCTGCACTGTTTGCTGTGATCATGCAGAGAAAGAGTTGACTTCAATTCTACAGCAGTTATGTCTATAATTTCCCTCAATTGCAGTCTACTTTCATTTAATTTGTGCTCAAGGGCCCTTCACATAGAATGATTTCTGCTGGGTGAAAGATCTTGCTACAGCTGAGAGGTCACAATATAATACACTCTATTGATTGTAAGGAATACTTGGTGTTTGCTGTATGTAGGATGCATGGAGAAATCCATTTTTAATCCAGAAATAAAAGTAAAATATAGATTGATTGTATCTACAGCTTGCAATTGAATTCATGGAGCCTTGGTTTCTGTTTTGAGTGGTCTGTCACCAGCTTAACTATACAAACTCTTTGGGTTTTGAATTTACCTTTGTGTGACAGCTGTTTTGTGGTGTTATCATTGCCAGATGTACATGTAAACAAAGGCCTGCAGAGGAAATGGTTGTGTGACCATTAGTCCTTTCCCAAATTCCAGAAAACAGATAATTTAATGCAATTTGAGAAACAGTTATAGTACTCAGAAAAAAGTATTTCTAATTCTAACATGACCACAGTCTTTACTAGCAGGCAATGAATAAAAATAAATCAATTCTATTTGGGAAAGAAATCAGTCCACAGGTGCCTTCACAAAAGACAGAGGAGGATAAGGACAAGGCTATTCATTCTTCTCCGTTCTGTCTTTGTTCCCAGGACTTATTGGACCATCTGTGAGTTTTCTGTCTGCACAGGTCACAAGTGCTCAGATTGTTCCCAGGTAAAAAAATCACAGCTTCTGCTTTAAATTCCCTCCTCTATGCATTTGTGAAGGAAGGAAAAGAAACATTTATGAGTATTGGGGAAGGCTGCAGGTGGTCTAAAGCATTTTTAGTGGTGAAGTGTTCCTTATGTTGAGCAATACAGCTGGAGACAACACTTCCAGTTTTGTTTGTACGTCGTGGCAGCACTTGGTGAAGGAGAAACAGCTGTGTTGTGAGATCTAGAGAACAGGCACTAACATATATGAGATTCCTGGCCATACTACTGCGTCATACTGCCTGACATGGCTAATGTGACCACCTCAGAAACAGGGTATTTCCCCTGCTGTTTGAATTCAGTCTCCTTACATAAAACCCCTTTGTGTATTCAGGAGCTAATATGTTAAAGGAAACACAATTGTGTGTATTTTTTTATTAAAATCCAATAAAACCCTACTTAAAAAGAAGAAGGACTGCAATAAAAGCTCAAAACTCATATCCAGCCAACCTATACAATCTACAGGACAAATCTATAATGATATAAATTATGCCAAATTGTTGACTTTAGAGTCACAGTACATCTGCACATGATGGTGGAATTTGTCTCAGAGGATTCACCATATCAAATTAGGCTTGATATCAATCAACTCTGAACTTGTCTCTGAATGTGGCCAGCACCAGATGTTTCAGAGGAAAGGTGGAGGAAACCACCTGCTTCATATAGAAGTGGAGCTAATGTGTTCTTTGCTCTAAGTGCCCTTCTGAGTAGTGGTTAGATACAGGTCTAAGTCTGAAAGCAGAAAATGTATTATTATTGTTGTTATTATTATCATCATCACCACCACAAAAATCTGTGGAAACTAGATATTTATGCTGGTATTATGCATGCAAGTTTGCTTATACGTTTGTACAAAGCTCTTTTATTTCAAGCTGTTTCAGTATCAATATGTCCTTCATCTGTGGCAAGAAAGTCAGCCTGTATCTCCAGAGAAACTGAATTTGTGATGCCAACCCCCCAACAAACAGCAGCAGGAGAGGAAGTGACAAATTTTGGAACTCTTTTTAATGGGTTTCTCATATGTAGGAAGAAGTTTTGCGTTTATTAATTTAATGTTTTACATTAGCTGCAATACATAATGAAACCCTTTCTAGTGTTTCTGAACCTTCTGTAGCAGTCCTGCTTATTTTCATGCTCATCAGAATTAATATGAATTCAGTTAGACTATTGAGTTTCAAGCTGCATTTCCTATGATTATGGTTTAGGTCAGCATGGATGGAACTCAGGCATCCATCAAATGCTATGCAATAATTAAAAGTGTATGAAGAAATTTGGATATTTATTGTCTGTGTGAAAGGGTGATTCTTAACGCATAGAAAATAGCAAAAAGTTACAGAAATGGCATTGTGTTTACTTCCAGTTTAGCTGCTTACTTGAGCAGGTGTTGTCAAGAGTAGGAGTAGGACATTAAGTGTTGTGGTGTGGGCTGCATGACCTCAGAGCTCAAGGTCAGGCTGTCCCAGAGGAACAGTTGTGCTGCAGCCTCTTTGGACTGACTGAGATGAATGGCTGTTATGAGGTGGAGAGCATTTTCCAGATTGTTTGAAGTTTGTGACTGAAGGACAGTTGTGAGCTTTTGTTCTTTCAGTGTTTTAGTAAGTTATTGAGTAATGCTCTTGGCTAAATTAGTTCTGCTATTTCTGTCAGTTATAATTCTTTTTTCATTACAGCTCTCTATCTGTGCTTTACCTACCAAAGTTACAACGCTAAAAATCACATAGGAGCACACAGAATGTCAAACTGTGGTCTTCCAACATCAACATATTTGCACAAGTAATATCAGCCCAATAGCCCAAGACACCTAATATTATTCTTTTACAAAGTGGAAAAAGAAAATGCATCTTAGAATTTTAATAAGTAAAAATAACCATCACATGATGTGTACAGTATTTAAATTTGGGGGAAAAAAAAAAAAAAGAAGGAAAAACAAGCCAGAGAATATCCGGTAGACTGTCAAAGCTGAGACTGAGTCTTTTCCTCTCTTTCCCTGTGCACTGTGAGGAAACTGATAACAGCAAAAATTGGAATTTCTCTTATGTCACCAAAGGCAGGCTGGCTGCTAGGAGTGCCTGGATTTCATGGCTGATGTGACCTTTGCAGTGACAGTGTATTGCCACAAGTGCTAAGGAATCACAGCTCATCAAACTCAAGAGATGGGGCTGTCTCAGGATTTTCAGCCTGGTCTGAAACCACTGAAAAGACTTGTGTTGGCTCTGGTTGCTTTAGTCCAGGTTATAACAACATGAGGAGTTTTCTTATCTTGTATCTTAATGAGTTTTAAAGACAGTATTAGCAGTATTTGCTAGGAAGGACCTAGCTCCCCTGCCTGTTATGTGTACATTGGAATTCTGAGTTCAAAAATTGGTGTGTATGCCAGTCTTTAATGATTGCAGGAAAAAAAGAAATCTCACTAATACCTAGTTCTAATTTGGTTTTAGTTCTTAATGATTCCTAAGGTGGTTAAACTGAAAGATGAACAACAAAATTCCTCTGAAACTTCAAGGACAGATAATAATATTTATTTTTATTTTTTTTTTTAAAGGACAAAATCATTCTATTGAGGCTTTTTCTACTTAGCATCTATATTGCCATTTCTTTAGTTGCTTTTCAACTGCTGGGTATATTTATAACCAACTTCTATAAAACTAAGAACAAAAAGTCTGGTCCTCTTTTTAAGAGGCTTTTTTTCATGCTTCTTTTTTTGACTTTGGGAAAATGAAGTCTATTTTTCGGTTGTTATATTGGAAGGTATGGTTTGGGTCAAACTTAATGATGGCCTTGTGGTCACGCAGGAATCCCATCCTACCTTACATCTAGTTTGATTTTTTTAAACTCAGGGCTCCTGTTGTTTTTGATTCTGATAATTAGAAAACCCTTTCCTATACATGTCAGAAAATGCCTCCTGTTTTTCTCTCATATCTCTCCTTAAAACTGTCTATTTTAAAGCAATATCCCTTAAGAACTCTGGCAATATCCTGGCTACAGAGATAACGAGCTAATGTACAGAAAAATAAATGCTTGACTCTCATTGTACAGTCAGCAAAAGTTCTTGTTCATGTTCTTATCTCACAGATTATAAGCAAGGATGCAACTGGTAGGCAAAGATGAGGTGGTGTGGAGACCTGATGTTACTGATGTATAATGAACACAGAATACGAGTTGCTTTAAAGTTAAACACTTCTGAGACATGCAAGAGAGGTGTTGAGTTTTGACTTATTGGAGATTTGTCACATAGTGAGTTCTTCAGTGAAATAGTCCCCTAGAATTAGAGGAATTTAAGATGAGCTGTTACATGTTGGTGAAGATTGAAAGCTTTATTTCTTTCACATTCATATGGTAGTATGCATGGAAAACCTGGTCAAAGTACAATAGGCCTGAATTACCTACAAAATGATAGTAATTCATCACAGAACAGAATAATCTTCCTCAGATTCTGCTAGAAAATAGGTCCTTGAACACAATGGAGGCCTTCACTGCCTAAGTCTTTGAAGGAAGAGACCTCTTCCAAGTCATGAACAATTCATGAAAAGCAGAGTTGAGTTCTATTTGTGGGCTAGTTCATCTTCCATTGCTGTGGTCTGTGGTCCAAGCTGTTCACACAAACACTTAAGGGTAGCAGTCCTGCCAGGCAGCAGGTGTCCTGGTGTAAGAGGATTGAGTACCAATAAAAAGTCAAACCTGCAATATCTGATGCATTAACCTACACATAATGAGGCAAATCTTTCTTATCTCATACAATAGAGCTGAAACCCAGACAATAAATATAGCTTCAAACCTCCCCATCCCCCTTTTACAAAGTAAGCTTCATTTTGACACAGAAATGAGGAAAGTCATTTACTGCTGGCTTGGGTACAATGCTCTTGTTATCAGACTAGAGTCATAGCTGCAATAGCAGAGTATAGCAGAAATACATGGAAATATTATTAACTTCCAAATTAAGCTCAGTATTTGTGAGTTGCAGTTGGGAGCAGAGGATTTTTAATTAGAAATCTTGACAAGGCTTAAATGAATTGTATTTGTCCCAGTAAAAAGTGTGGCCTTGATAAATTTCTGCTACTGAAAAGCAAGTTAATTTCCCCTGTTCAATTCTTCTTTTAGTGACTGTTATACATCATAGGAACTAATTTATGGGGGAAAGCACTGAGCGGGAATTGATGATTATTTTAAGAACAGATCAGCACAAAATTACTCACATGAGTAAAGCAGACTGGGATTTGGTTCCCCATTCAAACTCCACAAATGCTATTATCAGATGCTTCAGCAGCTGGAATCACTTCCCCTCATCTTTGTGGCATATAAGAATATAGTGTAACCCAAGGGTTTGCACTTCATTCTCATACTTGAGGGTCATGGGAGTCCTGGCATCCATTTTGTGCTTTATTGATTAAATAAAAACAAATAATTAGTACTGTTTTACCAGTTTTAAACAGGTTAACTCTTAAACCTGTAGAGGCATGCTGTGTTCTGCTTGCAATAAGAAGCAGATACCATTAGAAGCACATGCCACAACTGCTTATCACCACCCTTTGTGGTGTGAGATGCTGTCACTCATTCAGGGCTTCCAGCAATGCCTAACCCTCTTCCATTGAAATGAATCCTGTCAGTCTACATTTGCAATGTAAACTGTTTATGTTCAGGTGGGTGTTGTGGCCAAAGTAGGTTAGGGAATGCATTAACAAGGGGATGCAGAGTACCCTTCACAAGTAAGGCACAATCTGCTTGTTTCTTTCTTTCTGCTGGTTTCTGTTATCATGGCCACATTACTATCCTTTCCTAATAAAAGCTGATGCTTTCCCAACCACTTTTCCCACCTCAGGAAAAATGAGTCCTGTGGAAGTCTATGAGCCTTTTTTACTGCAAAAAGGCCTTCTGGGCTGATACCCATTAAAGCCACATCACTGCATGGAAGGGAATGTTCACTGGTCTTTGTTAGAACTATCACAGTCACAGACCATGGCAGTGTTTCTCCAATGTGTTTGGTTGTGATTTGAAAATGGCACTGCCACAGGAAAGGCAGAGGAATCAGAAATTTTCCTATTTTTCAGTGGAACACCAGCCCTATTCGTGACACTCTCTCCAAACTATGGAGAAATGCTGGGGGAATGCATGGAGCAGATATCTGGAGAATAGACCATTTCTGTAAAGGAAAGGGTTTTTTTTTCAAATGCTGTGTGTTTGAAACCTTTGTCACCAGTCCCTGGGCAGATGTAATTCTGATGGTTGGCTCCAAGAGACCAGTCCAGGCTGCTACATTTTTGTAGACATTGCAGACTGAGCCTCTGCAGAAGTGTGGTCTTCTGAACACACAAAATTCCCAGAGCAGTCAGTGATTTCAAGAACAGCATTTGGCCTCATGCTGTCAGCTTCAGTAATTATGCAATTCAATTAAATTCAAGTGGGAAAGTCACTTGGACAATTTTGAAAAATCATACCTTTAATGAAGAAGAAGGAGGAAACAGACATAAATTTATATATCTATAAATAAATAGGGTGCATACAGACTGTAGTATATGTTGAAAGTTTTGCTACTAAGATAATTCTATTTTCTTAAGCTGTTAGACTGTGCTCATCCCTGTGGCACATGACAGCTTTCCATTACTGCATCAAGCCATATATCTTACATGTCTCTTACGTAATTATTGTCAGATTCTTCTTCTAGCAGACAAATCTTGTTCAATTAGTTCTCTTATTTTGATGGACCTCAGGGATTTTATTTATTTGGGGTTTTTTTCAGGTTACATGCTCCTCTGCAAATATGCAGATAAAGGAAGATCAAAGGATTTTGCCTTGCACTTGAAACAGAAGGTACAAAGGTCTGCCAAAGGCTCGTTAATCCATGACTGATCCTGAGGTTTCCAACTTATCCTCTGTTACTTTGTCATATGAAGCCTTACACAGGGCACTTGGAGTGCAGAAGGAGTATGCCCTGGATGCCAGCCAAATGAAAGAAGACAGCTGAGGGGTAAGTGCTAATGCTGCTGAGGGCTGGGGGATCTGAAAATAGAAGGAAAATAATTGCTGCTGATGTGAATTTTCCAGTACACATGTGAGAATATGAGGATAGAGCCAAATAGATTCAGAAAGGGTTTTCACTAACACCTGCCTAAAACTCAGCCTCTGTCAGGCACAGAGGCTTTGTTTAGATCAACCATTCCAGCACTTTAACGCAGCATCTACTGCCAGGTCTCCTCCACCATCCTGTTGAGTTTGGGACTCTCTCCCTCTCTCTGTGTTATTTTTTGGCTCTTTCACAGCAAAATTATTCTGACTTTCCTCTCTAATTCGTCAGAATTCCAATGCTGGTTTTCAGCATCAGTGTCAGTCTTTTCCATAATGCCCAACCTGGGGTAAGATGAGGACCTGCACAATTATCATAAGACCATCTCCTGTGCTGTTTTTAAAGTAAAACTTCTTGTTACCTAAAGTGTCCCAGGCAAATACCTTGTACTACCTTTATTTACATGTACTTCACAGCATTTTGTGCTGCAGTGACAGCTTTTAAAGGCAAATTATTTATTCTCTCAGGTGTCTGAGAAATCTGGTCTCTCTGTGTCATGCTAGGCAGTTACCCAGTACATGATTGCTGTGATGTTGAGTAGGATAATCAGCTTTTAGGAGTGTGTGATTATCAGTGGAGTGCATGGACTTGCATATTCTTTTTAAAAAGAGTGAGTTAGCAGCTGGTCAGCTTGACTCTGGTGCACTCCAGGGCAGGTAGGTGATCTGACAGACTCAACATGGTGTGACACACCAAAGGGCAGCACAGTAGTGGAAAGTTTAAAAAATGACATCTGACATATACAGATACAACCATACAAACTCTTCCTTCCCCTGCTTCAACTCATCATGGTGCCCTTTTGGAAGGGTTTCTCCAGTTGGCTGAAGCTTGCTAGCTCATTTGGGAGAGCTCCATAATGAAGTTGCAGGGATTTAGAACTGAAAACATCAGAAAAACCCACATATTCACTCTTTGCCCTCCCAGCTGATGTAGAATAGCCCATAGCCAGAATGACTGGGTGGAAAACTGAGTTCTGCTGGTTTGATCTAGTTCCCTGATCCTAAAAGCCAACTAGCTTGATTTTAAAACCTTTATCACATATATGGTAAAAGAGAAGTTTGGGTTATATACAGAAAATTGAGATTTTTGAGCTGCAAATAGTTTTGATTTTGGTATAAAGAAAAATTATTCATTCTACTGTATACAGCCTTAAAGAGTCTTACACAGAAGAAATCTTTTACCATTGTGATCTCTCTTGTGGAAGAGAAAGCTTTGGCTGGAAGAGGAGTGAGGGCCCCTGGCCACTTTCCTTACACAGTTTCTGGACCAGGCTTCTAAACAGAGAAAAACTGCAAGGATTTATCAGAAGAATTATTCCTGGCATGTTTTGTCAGCTTTGAGTTATTTCTATTGCTGCTCTCAGTTGGTGAGAACTGATTTATGTAAGAATATAGCTAGATTTAGGTAGTACTAGACTCAAACAAGTATACACTGACTTTCATAAAGTTTATGATACAAGCTTGGCACTACACTAACTTGGTAAATGGAGATTTGGTTCACATCGAATTCATATTTTCTCAGTAATTTTACTTACTCAGTCTTGCCTATCCTTGGTAAGTCAATATCTTATATGTACATATATAACAGGTAAATGCTATCTGTCTATGTCAGACATGAAACACTTGCCTTCCCCCAGAACTGTTATAATGAGATATATTTGCCCTCAATGTAACATCTGATGATCTTGAAATATCCGAACCATATAATTTCACGCAATTTATTCAAGATGACATAGTTTATTTTTGAATATAATTTATTCTCAAGCAGTCAGTTATTAAAATCTACTAGAGAATGCATTTAGATCTGTTTTAGCACTTATTTCTCCTCCACACTCCACAGAAGATTTAAAACATTCAAGTATCTCATTTCAACTCCATTATACTTGTGCTGCTTGCTTGACAGAAAATGCACTTCTCATAAACACGTTTTTCTTGTATCAACACTTAGAATTGACTGGGAATCAACAGAACAGAATTGGCTGCCAAGGCCTCGTGTGAGCCACAACTCCTGGGAGCTTGTGCTTTGAATGTGTATCAGCTCTCCTTCAGAATCAGCAGGGTCACTACATCCACAAAGTACAGGGCCATATACTTTCTTTTACCTCTGAGTGTGTAGGAATGCCAATCAAATAACATCTCCTGAGGGATGTAGTGGTCCAATTAGGTTCCCAGACACTCACCAGCTGCAGCATTTTCCTTAACATGAGGGAGAAGAAACATGGTCTGCTGTCAGCTGCAGCCTAAAGGATGTCCTTGGGACATCACCCAAAATGTTTTTGTTATTGTCAGCTTGGTTTTTACTACATAGAGTCTTTTTGGTATCTGGGATCAGGATCTCCCTTTCTCATGCTTGGACTAGATGATCTGAGATGGACTTTTCCAAGTTTGATAATTCAATGATTCTAATTGAGTGAAATGGGCTCTCTCTGTGCTCATGGAAGTACAGGCAATCTGTGTTCCTACAAAAATATAAGGTTTAAACAGTTAACAGGAGAGCTCAAAAAAAAGATTCTTAGGTTTTGTTTTTTTTAAATTTTTCTTTTTATTTTCTTGAACTCTGAATAGATAGAGGAAAAAAGGAAAAAGGAAGTTCTACTCTACTGACTTGAAACATATACGGACATTATTTTCAAGAGCTTACTAATGTGACTGTCACGTCTTTTACACAAAAATCATCATTTGCATTTTCCATTTAAGGACTTCATATGCTTTATAAACTGACTTGAATCCTGTAGAGATAGCTGACAGTTCCTAAAGAGAAAAAAGACCACATTATTATTATGTCACTTCTAGAAATGCTAATGGCAGGATGTGAAGGACAGTGTAATTATAGTGTTGCTCTAGTGATTCTTCAGTAAAGGTTTTCTCAGTACTTTAATTATAAACTACATATTTCAGCAGTTTAACTTTCTAAATTCTCAGTCAAACAGCCTTTGGTTTGATTCACACTTTATGATGTTTGTTGGTATAAAAAAGCCTCGTCTCCTCAAAGGCAAAATCCCACACAATTGGGAGAAGCTACATCTATGGAGGGCAGCTGGACTGAGGAGAAGAGGCAGAGAAAGAACTGTCTTTTTCCGCATAAGAACTAAAATGTTGTGGAGAAGTAGGTACACTGAAGTAAACAGGAGTGATAAAACCCTTGGAAGAGAACCCAAGGAGAGAATTAGGCATATATCAAGCAAATTTGGCAGGCCAAGCTGAAAATCTGCAGAATATGTAAATGAAATCAGATGAGGTCAAAGCACAGGAAGAGTAAGAGATTTCTGCAACTCTCTAGACAGCATTATAGGGACCTGCTACCTCAGCATATCTGAACTTAGGGAAGGAAATTTAACACAGGGAAAGAACAAAACCATCAAAATAACAGCTTCTTAGATGCTTGTCCAGCAGACAGAATTGTACATATTCTAGAAAATTATTTTTAGTTGCTAAATCCATTTGCAAAACTTTGGTTGAAGAAATTTACTTCTCAGGCAATCTACACTGAAATTCCATTGGGATTTATATGCAATATTTTCAGACTCATGCCTATGAATTTATGAATAAGAGCTGACTTACTGTGTGACCAAACACTTTCCTGAAGCAGGGCCAAGAGAAGGGACAGATAATTCTGTTAAGCTCTTTAAGAAAGAAATCTAAAAGCCGATAATATCATTTGAACAACACTGCAAACTTCTCAACATTGGAAAGCACAAATCCAATGATTAGCAAGATTCCTTTGTTCAGAGAACAGCAATTTGAGAAGCCTGGTCTGCAAAGCCTCCAAGACCTCATTAGGAGCTTGTAATCCTTAGTTTGTTTACATACTGTTACAAGGGTACACTGACAGTTTTGCCTCAAGAGCTCTTTGTCCTTGGTGGGGAAGAATATGAAGGTCAGAGGTTTAACTTTTGTGATAAGACAATGTGTTGTGTTTGATTTTAGAAATGATGACATGGGAGCTGGGGATGGGGATTGAGAGATGGAGCCAACACATGCAGTTCTGAAACAGTTTGCAACAGCTTTTGAATAGGATTGGAGAATACCTTGATTTCCTCTTGTTACTGTCTGTTGCCAAACCCTCCCTCATTCACCCGTCTTTTTACTTTAAGCAAAGGATTTTTGAAAGTGGGAGGTATCAGAACAGTTCAGATATTTAATTTCCTGTAAAAATATTATTTTTTTCTCCTTGACAAGGAAGGTGTAACTGGCTTCATTCTGAGAAACCACAAAATTCATGGGAAAGCTGAGTTATCAGCTTTGGTGACATTCATTTTCTCAAGACTATGCTACAGCTGGTTGTCTCCCCCTTCATTTTCCTGCTGTGAGATGCAGTGCTCTGCTGTGGAAATGGGAGTGCATTTATGTGCCTGTGTGTGGGGAAATAGCCAGCACTCAAAAAATCTTAACAAAGATTTATGAAGCAAATTATGTTGTTTGTTAAATTCCCAGATGGAAAATCAGAAGCTCTGACATGGTGAGCAGGGAGGGTATCAGAAAAAAGCTGTGATTCAGGCAAATAGAAAGCCTCATGATTTAATTAAAGATGAATTAGTGTTCTCTTTCACTAATAGCAAAAAAGGTGTTTTGCACTGCGTGTATCCCACCTGCTGACACCCTACCTGTAGTGGAGTCCTGCATTCTCCATTTTTGTTCATTTACTACTGGTATAAGAAGTATGTGGCTTAGGGAGGGGCAGTACCTACCTGGTGAATATATAGTAATACTGGTAATAGAAGGAATATGCTGCCACAAATCTCTGCAATGCAGTTGATTTCAGTCTAGGAATTAGTCGGCTTGGGGAGAAACACTGTTGAGCTGGGACTTGTCAAAAGAGAGATTCACAGGCTACCAGAGGCAGGACTGATGGGGCACTGACGGGTGGCAGCACTGATGCTCATCCTGGGTGAGGAAAGGAGAGCATCCAGCTAACTGGGAGGCAGAGCCATCCCTGTTCCTCCAGCTGTTTGCTGATCTGCCACTACTACCAGGCTTACATGGGCAGGAAACAGGAGAAACAGTGTTAGTACTGAATAGAGACACCATGGCAGCACCAGCAGATATTAATTTTCTAATTATGTGGTGCTGCGTATTTTTGAATCATGACACTGCTGTGTCAGCAAGTGCTGCCTGTCACTAAGGTCTTTGTGCTGTGACTCACTGTTGCCTCATGCAGCACAGGGGAACTGTAAAGCAGTGTTATCTGAAAATTTCTCATTTCCAACATTTTGTTTTCAGTAACATTGTCAATGTTTCTGAAAATCACATTATTCTTCAGTTCAAAGGTTTTCCTTTTAAATGCTGTGTATTGTGTTTCAAGTGAAAAGGGTATTCACCAGCACTCAGGCCTATAACTAACCAAGATGCTTCTGGAAATGCTGAACTACCTCTTCTGTGTACTAATAAGAAATAATAATGTTTTCTTTGCAGGAATTCCAGCTGTTATGGGGAATGATGCTGCAGAAGGGCTGCTTAGTTTGGAGCATTTCTATTCCAGTGATGCTGTGGCAAGCAAATCAACAGGTTTCAACAATCTGTATTTGTTAGTCTAGCTCAGCAGTGACAGGTGGGTAAACTGCATTTCTCATTGACCTGTCTGCTCAGGCTCTGCTCCCTCCTCTAGACAGTGGTGTTGCATCTCAAGTAAACAGAAAATTTAAAAATTGAAAAACAAACAAGTCAGTGCCATTGCAGGTGGGAGGCATTCCTGGTCCAGACAGCTGCAGACAGTGGCTTTTTTTGGCTCTGTTTGTCTGTGAATTGAATCCAGGGTGCTCAACATGTATGGAGTTACCCACAAATTTACAGTATGTGGGCAGCAAATGACAACCTGCAGCTGTATTTTATTGCTGCTGTATTTTATGACTGCTGTGTGCTCTGTGTTTTCTCCATGATATCTACTTTTACCTAATTGTAGCTATTAAATCAAAATCAGATAACAAGGCCTTTTTAGAAGGCTGAATGGAATGGTAATTTGGCAAAATGCAGATGACTCTCTTAAAGTTGTTTATTTTTTCTCTTCTTCTCTTCTTTCCTCTGGGAAATGTCCATCATGAGTAGAAAAGTTCCAAATATTTTTCATTTGATGAATCCATAATTATTGCCCATTTGTTTCACCCTGCTGTGCTTCAAAGTGAGAGTAACTGAAATTCTGCAACAAAAAAATTAATCAGAGCTTTAAAAAAAAGTGGATTATTTTAAAGCTTGTAAAGTACACAGTATGAGGATATTCTCTAATCTACTTTTGTGTACTCTGATAATGTTTCTTACTGCTCAGAGCTGCAATGCTATGAGGACACTAATGGAAAAGATTCTTTGTTATGACTAGGAGAAAAAGAGCTGAGAATTCTTCTCCTGCTGTGATGCCAGTGAAAGTGTTAAAATACAAGCTGCAGTAAAGGACAAGACTAGAGATAAATGCAGTATTTGAGAGAGAAGGCAAGAAGTCCAGAACCACCTAGTAAGGTATTTGTTCAGCAGAGCTTTTAAAAAGTGCACTAATGGCCCATTTTACCTATCACCTCAAATCAATGAAAAATGCTCATTGACTTAAATAGGCATTGCTTCAAATGCTGAGATTTCACAAATAATTATACTCAGCATAGTGATGTTACCAGTATTTCTCTTCAGGCTGAATGCTGCTCCCTCCATTGAGTGTCCTTGACTTCAAAAAATAAACAAGCATTCTGCTTTTCCTACCTACATGAAGTGAAGCCATGGTACTCCCACCACTACTCCCAAACCAGCTGGCAGATGTTGAAGAAATTATTTTAGATTGAAGCTGTAGTCTGGACCCAGATAACACTGCTGGGTGGGAAAACCACGTGAAAAATATGTCTTTGTTGCATATCATCTTACTGGAGCACAGTTGGTGACTTTGGAAACCATCTGACTTTTGAAGGTGGTTTTTCACTTCCTGCTGTCAGGCTGTTGTTTGTCCCCAAAACTGCCCTAATCCACACTTCCCAAGGAATCTCTTCTAAGTACAGTGGCAAAAAGGGTAACAATGTTCAGTGCACTGCCCTCTCACCTAAGTTTTTTTTTCAACAGTTTGAACCCTGACTTGATTTTTTTCCTTAATGGTATGACCATCATTAGTTTTCTTAGCTAATATTGCCCACTTTGATATGTATTGAAACCCTCAGCAATGTATTTTATCAGATGTATATTATTATCAGAAATCTGTCCAAAAATATATAATATCCAATGAAGAATAAATAAGATGGTGACTGGAAACATAACTGGATTCCCTCCAACCTACTAGCATTATCAAGAATAGTAATAGCAATAGAAAAATCTTACCTCAATTTCTTGGCATCGTCTTATCTCAGATAAAGGCATGATGATATTAAGGAGCATAAGCTGGTTCTGGAGGGCATGAATGAAGCCACTGGAATGTATCCTACAGCTAAGCATCCACTTTTAAAGTTAGTACAAATGCCACCTTACCTTGTGTGGACAACGAAAAACTCACACTGAAGACACAGTAAGACAGGAATAACTTACTGAGGTAAAAAAGGAACTGCCTAGGAAGGAACACTTTCAGTGTTAGGAGATTTGTGTGTTATCTGTGATGGTCTCCTATCAAAGTATTAGTACCTGCACTGTACTGCATTTCAGGAACCTGAGTATTTTCTAAGTTTTTATGTTTATATCAGCTCAGGACTGATAAGGACAGAAATTGAACTACTTATCCACCTTCTCTGCTTTGAATTTATCTCTTTCTTATGAATATAATCATTCTCTCATAAATAATCCAGAGGTGTAAACTAATAAGAGAAAGAATTATAGAGTCATAGATTTGTAGAATAATTTAGGGTGTAAGGGATGGAGCTTACCAAATCCAACATAAAGATATCTGTTTCAAAGCTAATTTTTCTGTCTTTTGATAAAAAGTAGAACCTCATGGGCCACTAGGAATATCTTTCTGGATTTTCTGTATACATACATTTCAAATTCAGGAGGAAAAGGTTTATAATTTAGAAAAATTAATTTAGAGCTTCCATACTAAAATCAAAATATTATTTACTGGACAAAATATTGGGGAAAGTTTCATTGTGCTTTTCAAGGAGGAAAATAATATGTGAATGTCTTGTTTGCTGTTTTTTTGAAGGTGGAAAACTTGATGCACGAGGGGCTAGTTATACAGACAGACTGGTACATAAACAAATAAGCTGATCACAGATCACCAGCTTGGAGATCAGTTACTGCAAATATGCAAAGAACTAAAAAGCATCTATGTGAATTATACAGATGCAGAAAAATCTTTCTGAAGTGCTCTACAAAGGTATGTGATAAAAGTGTTCATGTGTTCAGAGGTGAACCTGACAACTAATAGACTAAAATCACCTTTTTTGCCCCACCAATTTGAACCCAAGGAACTCAAAGTTCTTTGTTCGCAAATTAAATATTAAAAAAGGTTTGCCATCTCTCAAGAGCTGATATGGAATGTGACACTTACTGGCAACCTCACACAGGATCATGAGATGAGGTGTGCAAACAATGCCATGTTAGGATAGGCAGGATATTACTGTGTGATGTATTATTGGGCCAGCACACCTGGTTTACTTCAGGTGTATTGGACAGGTGCTTTGCAGAGCTCCTCTTTCTGTACCAGATGTGCCAGTGGCTTTGCAGCCTCCCTTAGTGCTCTACCTGTACTGCTCTCTTCCTGAGTCAGGTGGAGGTAGGTTTCTTACACATCTCTCTGAAGCCCAAGCATGGTACTTAAAAAGCCTTGCAATCAAAATAAAATAGTGTTTGCTACTTTTGCCACCAAATACTGCTTTGCAAGGCTGTGGTACTTGGCTCCCCTGAGCCATCACAGCTCTGTTGAGCCTGACATGGGTGGCCAAGAATGGCAGGCAGCTCTGTGGATGGTGATTTCCTCTTGAAATGATGTGAACTTGCCTTGACTGTTGACAGTTTGGAAAAGAGCAGCTTGATCTTCAAAATGCTGCATTCTTCAACAAGAGTTGAAATAATTTTCTTTCTTCTCTAGTCCCTCCTCCCTTTGAGGTAGATATGTGCTGAGTTCTTAGGAGAATGCACCATTTCTTAACCTATTTTAGAAGAGTTTGCTTTGATGTTCCTGTCTATGCTCTGTGAAATTAAAGTGAAACACTCCTGTTACTTCACAAAAGAAGAAACAAATATGTTCATATCTGAAGATAAAGAAAGCTGGCATTAACAGAGTAATTATGCACAGCTATGTTAGACAAAATGGTTAACTTGTTTATAGGTGATTGTTGTAAAGGAGATGTCGGCATCTGCCTTCCTCATTTTCTGTGTTATGAGAGGAATTTGAAAAAGAGCTGTGGAAGTCCAGTGGCAGCTTCGGAGGGGGCCTTTGCCACCATCTATTGGTGAACGAGGGGAAGAGGCAGAGTGATCTGACCTTGCTGGTGTTCCCTTCTGTACCCACTGCAAGATTTGCTTTATTTCGAGGTTCTGGGGTAACAAACCTGTGTTTTCCTCATCTTTCTGTGTGATAGAGTGCAACATGACTGTAGTTATGCCCCCTGAGTGAAGAACTGTCATAGACAAATCTTAGCAGCTGGCCTGTTGTCCCACACACCTCTCAGTGGAGCAGAAGGGAGCTTGTAAGTCACAGAGAAAAATGCTTTTCTAGTGTAAAGTCTCTTGTTGAATAATTTTTGTCCTGGTTTCTGGCAATGGAATAGGGCCTGGTTTCTTTGCTGGTTTCAAGAAAAATCACATTGGTACTTGAGTAGAGCCCCATTGCTGCTGACAAAATTTGGAATACTGCAAAGCTAGAGAAACTGCTGGCATTCCTGCACAGTCCACCAAGAGGGGCACTTGTGAAAGGACATCACTTACAAATAAAATGTTTGCAGAATCAATCTATGCCTCTAAAGAGACAGGCAAGAAGAAAAGTGAAGAGGGCCAGTGTCAGCAGCTGAACCAAAAGTAAATCTGCAAAGTCGTCTCTAGATATGAAATCAGCCTATTTTATTGGATTCATCAACTCTACTTGCATATGCAAATCCCTCATGAATAAAGCTTTTGTAATGCAGGCTCCAAAATGAATTCAGGTAGAGTTAGTGATAGCAGTGGATGAGCACAGAGACAGTTTAAAGGGATTGCTTCGTTTTCAAATCAACAAATTGCTGTGGCTCTACTTAATCCATCAAAAAAAGGAAAAGAGAACAATCTGGCAGCCAGGCAGGAAGATAGAATGGTAAAGGACATAATGTTCCCACTATTTTGGGATTCATTTTCACTGTGAAACTGATGGCATTAGAGAACAGTTGTTGAACACATTTGGGGAACAGCTGTGTTATTGCTGAAGTGTGAAGACCAAAGTGTGTGTAGACCTGTCGGGGTGCTCAAGAAGAATAGTCTGGTGGTGGTGGGGAGAGGCTTCTCTTCATTGTTAACCATACTCTTACTCATTTTAACTATGAGTAAAGAAGGACTGGCAGAGTCAAATGACTTCGTGAGCACTTTTTATTTCCATGAAAATGGCAGTTATTATATATGATAACTTTGATAGCTGTATCAATCTTTCTTAAATAAGATTAAATAACTTGGATCAAAAATGCGCCTTCAACATTCATTCACAAATACTCTGGTCATTGTTAAAGTATCTCTGTTCCTTGAATAAGACACTTACTCTCCCTTTCTTTTTCCTTTTCTCTCGGTGGGGCTGCTATTTTGCTTGTGCTTCCGAATGGACCGACCACAGAGAAATAAATTGAGAATAAAGAAATGTGTCTCATCTCAAGATGACATGAAAAAGACTTCTGAAGTTATCTTAAGGTAATTTTTGTTCTGAAAAAAGTTTTATTCACTGCTTCACTCACTTATCAGAGCCTCCTTGCCAATTCTAACCTGCATGATGTATTTGAAATCTGTATATATTTGTTATTTCTGGATGAATAACTGAAGTGAAAGGATGAATTGCTCTGTAGGAATTTTAGTATGTTTCACATTGGCTTATCTACCTGTTCACAACCACATACATGTACAGATCTTGGACAAGGATTTGCTGTAGCCAGGGAATAGTGAGCAATCTGTGATGGTGAAAAGATGTCAGCTCAGGTCTGCTGAAGTGCAAGGGCTCTCAACTATTTTCAGAAATACAGAGTCAAACAATCTCTGCTTTTCCCACTGTCTCAGTGTGAGAGATATGACTGTCATCTCACTACTGTTTTGTACCTGAAAAATTAATATTTCCCCCTTACTGGATTATTGTTAGTTTCTGAAAACAAATATTAATGTTATTGAATGCATGATGCTGAAGCATGAGAAGTATAACATGGATGTAGAAGGTACTTAGTAGTAGCTTCTTGTAATTAGGGTGTCTTTTGTGTTTTCTTGTTGGTAGCACAGTTGCTTGCACTAATTGTGTGCAGGCATATTGAACATTTTCTACTCTGCTATGTGAATAAATGTCCAATTTACATTAACAATGGTGTCCTTTGCTAATGCAAATGAGAATTCAAAATCTTCTGAGTAGCTGAAATTCAATTTGTGAAGATCAGAGCAGGTGTTCCATCTCTCTTTAGTCTATATTGAGACAGCCAAAATGCCACTACAACTTAATCTTGACTCATATTTCTTGCATTTACAGCTATGCAGTCTAGGACAATTTATATCAGCCTTTTATTATTTGTGGTGATTTAATGTCTTTACATTAGATTATGTCTTTAAATTCAATATGTTCTTACTGTGCTATAAATTCAAAACACAAACACAGCTCTTGTTCTTGAAAACGGACAGATGAAAGAGAAACAAAATAAGAAAAAGTAACTACCTGCCAAACTGTGTGGGAAGAGAGAAACAAGCAGTATATACCTTAAAAAACACAAGAGAATAAAAAATACGTGTTTTTAAGAACCTGTGGTTGTAGCACTAACAGAGGACAGGAATCTTAGTAGGGTTATTATGACATTGTTCCTTCAAAATTTACCATTCTTCACCCTCTTTGCAGTATCACACCTTTTCTCACTTGGAATGCTGAGGTGAAGAAAGCTTTTAGTGCCCAAAAAGACTTGTGGGACATACTTAGAGGGCATGTTTGCTTTATGCTGGGGAGTTTGAGCCATTCATTTGCTGTCACTCACAGATCCTGTTTGCTCTCTTTCTGGGGAAGGCAAAGAGTTTAGCATTCCCTGGCTGCAGTGGCTCTCTGGCTTTGCTATGATGATATTTACCTGCCTTAGGTAAATATATTTGGTTTAGTAGGAGAGAACAGAGTAAGTCATGGGATACTTGTCTCTTTTCACCAGCCCATCTCACAGATGTTCCTATGGGAAGAACAAATTCTGCCTGAATAAATTAAATATGACCTACTGTGATTTAGGTTATAACAGTAAGATTTTCAGTAGTATTAATGATATTATAGAGATATCTGGGTTTATTGTGACGGAATTTGGGGATTTCAACCTTTCCTACACTTACAGATGACATTTATAAGGGCAAACACTCTGGTGTTTCATGGTTTACCATTCACAGAATCACACAATGGGTCAGGTTGGAAAGGATCACAGTGGGGTCATCTCACCCAAGCTCCCTGCTTGAGTAGGGCCATCCCAGAACACATGCATTGTGTCCAGCTGATTCTGGAATATCTCCAGTAGGGGAGACTCCACAAGCTTTCTGGGCAACCTGTTCCAGTGCACAGTCACACAGCCAATAACTTCTTCCTTCCTTGTGTTCAGGGAAGCTTCCTGTGCTTCAGTTTCTGGCTGTTGCCTCTTGTCCTATTGTTTGGCACACCAAGAAAAGCCTTGCTCCATCCTCCTGCCACCCCTCCTTTAGATACTGTAGATATTTGTAGACAAAACTTCACCTTGTTTATAGATACTTCACATGCTGATACATTGCCAGGTACATTATTGACAAAATTTTAGAATTTAGTTCTATGGAGGTTTTAGTCTGTTTATATCGTTTTGGAAAAAAAAATAAAGGTTTTGTCAAAACACTTGAATATGGAACACTGAATTCAAATCAGTTATATTTGGATTCCAAAATATTTCCCTGTTGGCTCATATTTTCCTCTCCTCATAATGGGACTGTGACTGTCTGATCCCTTGTGAGAGGAGATCTTTAATGATGGAAGAGAAAATGCAGCTAGGGAGCACAATGCACAGGGGAGAATAGGAGCATTCAGCAACCAGTGTATGGCTTCCATGGGGTATTGTAATTAAACAATCACATAAAAGAGTCAGATTTTCATATATAAACAAAAAATAGAGACCTTTCCAGCTTTATGATATGTTTGTTTTATTTTGCACATGAAGTAAATATTTTTAAGACAGGAAATTGTCTAATGAAAATTCTGTGTAGTTGCTAAAATATAGATTAGCATCACAAAAACCACATTTAGGAACTGGAAGAAATTTGAAATAAAAACTGAGATCATCTTATAAATTTATTCATTTTCATTTTGGTCTATTATTAGCAACAACACATAAAATTCCTTTTCCTTGCAAGGGTCTAATGACTCTTCCTGGTGTTCCTACAGTCTTTGTAGGTTTCTTAGAGACTCCAAAATAGTGTTATTTCTTCTTCAGTCTGTGGGACACCATCTCATCATCCACAGGACTGCAAATCAATTTGGATCTTCTTTGTATGCTATTAACTTTGTGAAAAATCATGTTTATTTCTGGATCTATGTGAGATACATAATTATTGAGGCAATACAAAGACTATAAGAAAATTTATCAGCACTCCAGTCATTCTTGAAAAATCCATCTGACCTGAGACATCCAATCAGCAAAGGTGCTTGGGGAAATCATAGCAGGAAATGAAATAAAAATAATGTTCTAAAGGGAAGATGCTTTTCTGATCAGCAAGAGGAGTATTAGGAACAAACTGGAGTTTTGATTTCTTATAAGATATTTAAATTAATCAAAACCTTTTAATTGAGTGGGGTTTCAACTTGTTATGCTCTGCCTTTTTCAATTGAGGCTCTCCCACACCATAGTTTCTGACACTTCTAGCCTTGACATTTCTAATAATGCTTTCAATACATCTTGAAAATTCCTGTGAAAGAGGATTTATGTGATGAGTTAATCAAAGCAGACTATATAGCAATGTGTTTTTATCTCAGATAAATGTATCCATGTTCTGCTGCTGAAATTGATAGAATAGTTGAATGGATGCCGGTGACCTGCTTCTTACTGTTTCTATGCTACTGGATTTTAATTTTTTTTTTTTTCATTCAGAAATGCATAAGCAGGATATATGTTTGGTTTTCTTCCTAATCTTGCAGCTGATTGCATAAAACCTCCCATCTGTGGCTTATGCTGGTTGAGCATACAAGCACTTGCTTTGATAAAATAGATGCTGCAGAGATTTGATGCAAATGAGTTTTTCATGCAGACTGTTTCTGTGGGGCTGCTGGCAGAAAGTTCCTAGGGAAAGCACATGCCTGGCAGAGCTCTGTAACCCAAAGAAACCTAGAGGGTAGCTGATGAGGACTGACACACAATGAATAACAAAAGATTGTTTTAAGGTAAGGCTCACTTGGAGAGTAGTAGTTCTCTGTCCAAGATGGGCAGCTGTAGACTGTGAGATAAAAACCCCAATTATTTTTACAATCAGCTTGCCCAGGGTGTCTCCCACTGTACATATGAATGGTGAAAGATCCAGTGGACTCCAGAACAGCAGCTCTTGCCCCTCTTTCTTCTTGCAATCCCAGCTGATTTATCTGCAGTCCTCTGGAGGGTTCAGTATGAATTAGTATGCTGAGAAACAAAGGCATTTATTACCACTGAAGGGAAACAAGAAGTTTCAACAGTTGCTTCTGTTAGCAAAAAAAGGATGGTTTGTAGTGTTACCAGTAAAGCATTGTGACCATATGACTTTCAGAAAGGTTACTGAGGTTATGTTAGTATTTGCCTGGCTTCTTTTAAGCTGTCCCTAAATTATGGAAGCAGGGAAAGGAAAAATAACTGGAAATTTCCCAGATGTGATGCCTCAGGCTTTGCCTAGAGTCCCAGGATACTGCTCATCCATCTGCTCTTTGCAAGAGAAATGCTGATTTGTGTCTGCCACAGGGAACTCATTTTCCAAGGCTTGGCAGTAATGGCAGCAACTGCAGATTGGGGTCATTAACAGTGTAGCAAGAAATACCCTCAGCACTGGGTCTCCTAAAAATGCCTTCAGGTCCACAATTGTCGTTGCCACACTAGAATTTTTACTATCTGCTCACCTTGGAGGGTTTTCTCCAAGCCACCTTGTAGACAGTGTCAGACAAGCTTAACCAGCAAAGCAAGGCCAAGCAGAAAATGTAATTTTCTGCCAGTATAGAAGGAAATGTTATAAACACACACACAGAGTCCAGTTAGTCTAAGTAAGTGGGTAGCCACACTTATCCTTTCTCAACCAGAGCCTAAATGAGTCTGTGTTCCATCTCTCTCCAGTGTCACTCCCCACTTATTTATACTGCCTCAGCTTCAAAGTTTGCACTGAGTAGCAAATGGGACTCTCATCCTCTTCTCTGTAGGAATTTAATCTCCTGTCATCTGTTTCAAAGGCTTGAGTGTCTTCAATCACCCGTGGTCTATATCATTGAGAACTGAGGTTTGGAATAAAAAAGTGAAGGCTTGGTGTCTTGATCTGGAGACAGACAATGGGGCCAGCTGGCTGGCTACTCTTCTCCAAGTTGGGTTGAGGAATTTATACTTTAGTATTCTGTGGGAGCTACTGATGTCACTTATATAGTTATGGAAGAGATGGATTATCCATGAATTCTTGGAGTTCATGGTCTCCAGTATATTGTCAGTTTTCAAAGGACATTTTACATGACAGTTCCTGCAGAAAGACAAATAGTCCAGCACACATCATCCACATTTGCCTTTAGTGTTTGCACCTTCAGTGTTATACAGTCTATCTCTCACCCATTACTAGACAGCCTCTGACTACATTTGCTCAGGGCTTCCTTTTGGAGAACAGCAGCTTTGTCTAGTCAGCACCTTTGGCAGAGGCTTACCAGCAGAGCTGCTCAGTGGAATTAGTGCACCATCTGCACTCTCACTTGGGTTGCTCCTTGTGTGGATGGTGCCTCCCATTTGTGACACTTGATGCCCTCAATCCTGTACTGAATGAGGCTGGAATAATTTTTCACTATCGGTGTCTCTATTACATGTCCCTAGGGAAGGACAGGGATGTGCTGGTGGATGAGAGGCTGGACATGAGCTGGCAATGTGGGCTTGCTGCCCAGAAAACAAATCCTATCCCAGCCTGCATCCAAAACCATGTGGTCAGAAGGGCAAGGAAGGGGATTCTTCTCTACTCTTCTCTGTGAGACCCCACCTGGAACACTGCATATAGGTCTGGGGTCCTCAGCAGAGGAAGGACATGGACCTTGGAGTGAGTCCATAGGAGAGAAGCCAAGATGATAAGAAGGATGGTGCACCTGTCCTGCAAGAAAAGGCTAAGATAATTAAATTTGTTCAGCCTGGAAGAGAAGCAACTTTAGGGTGACCTAATTGCTGCCTTCCAGTACCTGAAGGGAGCCTACAAGAGAGATGTAGAGAGACTTATGAGAGACAGGACAAGGGAGAATAGATTCAAACTGAAAGAGAGTAAGGTTAGATAGATATTAGGGAAAAAAATTCTTTACTGTGAGGGTGGTGAGGCGCTGGAAAAATTACCTGAAAAAAAATTAAGTAGTGGATGTCCAATCCCTGGAATTGTTCTAAGTCAAGTTGAATGGAGCTCTGAGCAACCTGGCCCTGTGAAAGGAGTAGGGGAGTTGGAAGTAGATAATCTTTAAGGTCCCTTCCAACCCAAGCTATCCTATTATTCTATTTATTTAATTGATCTTTGGATTTATTTGGACTACTATCACTGTATTTATTCGGACTACTATCACTGTTTCCCTGGACTTCTAGTCATATCTATCTCTCTGTCTGTCTGTCTGCCTGTCTCTATATCAAAAAATGTTTCTCCAGCTGTTGTTTGTAGGACTTTTCCTGTGTTTTTCTGTGTTGCACATATTACTAAACCTTTCAGCAGTAGTATTAGTTACAATCTTCCTTCATCCTTCTGTTCACCTTTTGCACTATCTTTTTAAGAGTTAAATTATCCAGGGAATTAATGTTGTGCCAATTTAGTACAGAAAGCTCTCAGTAATTATTAGACTAACCAAATAATTAAAGTGTTAACATGTGTCTTTATAGTATTTGATCTAGCAAAGCATATGAAATGTGGGAAGTATAAGTGATTTTATCCTCTTGAGAAGTGCAATATTCACTCAAGTATATGCTGATTTTAGAGTCTTCTCTTATGAACTGGAAATTTAAATGTTGCTTGAAAAGACCTCCTACTGAATTTATTGACCTGTTGTTAGGAGTTTGACATGAGGGAAATCACCTCCAATTAACTCAGAAATTAAAAAGTGTTCCTAGCACTTCAGATCATGAAAGTTTATGCAAGCTTCTTAAAATACCCAGGAAGGATTTAATTATGTATCACAAGCTGAGAAGGTGTATAGGTGTTTGCAAGATTGGATTTTTTGGATAATAAATCCTTCAAGGCAGAGATTTTATTTTCAAGTATACATCTGTACGTGAAAGCTGTTTCAAAACAATCTAGAATGTGACTTTGAGGCCTGCCAGCTATTTTTGCACCAGCACCTCATGTGGCCATTCTTAATCCAAAGAGAGGATCTTTCTGAAACTGCTTCAAGGTGGTTTGGAAGTGGATTAATATAAAGGCCTCCTTACTGGGGCATTAGAGTGAGCATAGGAGGGGAGTGCCCATGGAGCTGCTTTTGTGGGAAAACTCTGGCCTGGCTGTTTTCCCACATCGATACAGCTCATCACAGTAGGGCCCTGATATTGACTGGAGCTTTTCTCTGCTCCTGCACCACATAAGCATTTATGACTGACAGCACTGCAGATTATTGAGTTGTTTGAACTGTTTATAGCTGCACTCTTGTTTGAAACATAAAAAATATCTCTTTTGGGTAGATTTCCTCCTGGTAGCAAACTGTCACTTTCCAGGTTGTGTGCTGCAGTGAGATGAATGCTTAGAAAGCAGGATACACTTGATTTTATTCATAAAGCATTGCTCATGTGATAGAACATCCTGGCTGCATCTAATTAATGATAATTCACTGTGGGCAGGAGTGTCTTTCAAAGCAGTTATTGACTGCCTCAGCTGGATACCTGAAGGGTTTATGCTGCAGGCCACACACCTGGAAGAGCATTAGTCTGCTGGGAATTTATTTTCCAGAATGCTTTACTAATACTAAGTAAGTCGTTTTGTCCTGTGATAAGGTTTTTCTGCTTATGTGGTGTTTATAATCTACACTGGGTAATGCCTGGCTTTGTAGAGCACAGCAGCATCTGTCTGACACTGATGTGAAAGCCAAGACAGCTGAGTGCAATAATTTCCTCTTCCAGGTGTGTTACCTGAATAGAGTTGGTTTGCCCTCCTTAAAGGCCACCAGAGCTAAACTTTGCTGGAGGATGGAGCTCTGATCTGGGCTTTACTACTGCTTGCTTTCTTTTCTACCTTCTGTTTAGTTTTTGTGGAATGAAGCTTCAAAATCAAATGTAAGAAAGAAAGATCAGAGTGTAGGATGACTGGAGAACAGAAGCATACACAGCCTCTAAGAGAGGGGAGAAAAGGGCATATTGAACCATTTGTGAAAAGAAAAGGAAGAAATTGTAAGTACCAAAAAGTGCAGAAGAGAAAAGGGAGAGTAAGGAACCAGGTAGCATCTTTAAAGAAACATGGAAAAGCTGAGGGTAAAGAAAATATGGTTACAAGAGATGCTGAAAAAGGGTTGCTTTTAGGAAAAATGGGCCATGAGAAGGTTTATGAGCAGTATGATTTGGGATGGAAGGGAAGAAGTCTGGAAAATATCTGGTTAGAAGCTATGTTGATAGCTTCACAAATCTGAGATCTAGATGGAAGAAAAGGCTCAGAAGCTCCAGTGGGTTTTGGGACAGGCAGGAAGGAGACTGGTGGCTGAGGGGATTAGGCATTTTGGGGAGCTGATCTGTAGTCCTTACGTTATAGGGAAAAGTGCTAAGGCTGATCAAAGTATGAAGGCAGGAGCTACTGTCAAGAAGGAAGAAGGTAGCTAGGAAACACTTTTTCACACAAAGGAGCTTCAATGTCATCCAGGACTTGTACTGAGATATGATTCTTGTTCATATACCTTGGAAGCTGCATTATGGGTTCACAGCTCTGCAGGAGTAGATTTTGTGGCAGAAGTGAGTAACTTGTGTTTTTACCCTTCCCATGAAAGAGTCCAAGAGCAGTATGAGTGAAGATATTTCTTTGCATTGCTGAGCCCAGTGCCTTCACAACCAGAGTTCCTGTGGGCCTTCAAGCCTGGTACAGAAAAAAGCAACAAACAAAAAATCTTCCCTTTGTGTCTTGAATTTATATTCTGTTAAAATTTGTGAAAAGTCATAGCATCTGAATCATTTAAGGTAGCAAAATTCTATATATTTCTCTCTTGCTTAATTGCTTAGTATGGAACATTGTGTTGCATTGTTTTCTAGAAATATCTTTTATATATCTACATATAATTTATTTGAAAACATAGAGCCCATGTGGATGAGAACCTGCATGGTGAATTATCCATCTGCAACAGCACTTTTGAGAGGCTCTTCCCTTACCTTTATTCTTGTGGAAAATACCTTTACCCTTCTTCTCTCTTGTGGAGAAGATAAATATACACAGAGCACCATACTTAGAAAATCTTGTTAATTGTGGATTCCTGCTTGTTCTTTTTCCATCCAAAAGTTAAAGGAGATGGGCTAGAGATTGTTAAGGCACAAAATGGTTATGGAGATACTCTGTTACCTATCACTTGCATGAAATAAGTACAGCAACACCTTGCTGTAGCCTGCTGTAGACTGTGAGCATTGTTTTCCTGTTGTCTGCTGCTTATGGTGCTCATTCAGGACAGGAAAAGTGAAATGTTGCCTGGAGTTATTGGGCAACAAAGCCAGCTTGGGTCCTGGCACTGCTGCATTTGCACTTCTTGTAAGGCTTGTCCTGCTTTGGTTCAGGAGGCTCCTGCTACCACACAGCCACTTCCTAATTCCCCCTGGTGGGATGGGGGAGAGAGTTAAGGGTATGAAAACTCATGGGTTGAGATAGAGACAGTTTAATAGGCAAAGAAGAACTGTACAAACAAAGCAAAGCAAGTAATTAATTCACTGTTTGCTGTGGGCAGGCAGGTGTTCAGCCATCCCCAGGAAAACAGGGCTCCATCACATCTAATGGGTACCTGGGAAGACAAACACCAATGCTTTGAATCTTTTCCCCTGCCTCACCCAAATTTTTTTTGTATGCTGTACATGATGACATGGAATATCCCTTTGGTCTGTTGGCCCTATTACCAGGCCATCCCAGCTGTGTCCACTCCCAGTTTCTTGTGCAGCCCCAGCCCACTCACTGTGGGGGTGGTGTGAGGAGAAAAGGATTGTGTGAGCACATCTGAGCAAAAACACCCCTATGTTATCAACATGGTATTCAGAACAAATCCTAACCCCAGCCCCACACTATCTACTGTGAAGAAAATTAGCTTTACTGCAGCCCACTGCTGTAACTGACAGTGAGGTAATAATATGATTAAGACATAAGATTTTATTTCTCTATTAATCACAGACATTGGCTTTTATTGTAAATATATTTTGTTTACAGGGTTAGTGAGGTCCTTATTTTCTTGCTTTAATGTCAGGGCAGCAGAAAATGTGTCTTTTTCTAAGTCAATAAAGAAACTCCAGCAATAGCACTTGCTTGTGTGTGTGTAAGATAGCAGTTTTTACTGTATAAATATGCCTTAAAACAGAAAGTTCTTTTCAGTGCTAAATTTAGGGGTTTGCTGTTGTAGAAATTTAGCCATCTTGGAGAAGGTTAACCACACAGAACTATGTCTTTTCCAGGCCTGTTACAACCTTCTAGAGTTAACTTTCTAGATGAAGGAGTGACACCCTTTCCTGCTAAGAGTAGACCTGGTTTGATGTCTTTACCATGTCCTGGTGTTTTCCTGAGTTTTGTGCTGGAATCTGCACCTCCCAGTCCCTCTTTCTGGTGGCCAGAAGGAACACTAGCATGGATTCAGTATATCCTGCCCCACAGTTCTGTTCCATATCAGGTTAAACATGTCCTCTGGAAAGCAGAGTGCCTTAGCCCAAGCTGCACTCACTCCTACCTTCTGGGGCAATGAAGATATAAGGTAGTGAGAGTAGAAGCCCTTCACTGAGAGGGCTGGGACAATGAGAAGTGTGAAGACTGAGTTCTCCTTGAAGCATTCTTAGTTGAAAACTACAGGTAATATTTGGGCTGGGTTGGCAAGAGTAAGGCTGTTTTCTGCATGTTCCCTGCAGCAAGCCTGTGATACCTGACTCACAAGTGTCACAAAACCCAAATGAGTAACTGCAGCAGGCTTGACTTCAGCATGTCTTTCCTTGAGTGTATTTGCATTTGTGTCACTTGTTCAGATTTCCCCTAATCTAATGGTGATTTCCATCCTCTGAAGAACAGCTAAATAATCAACCTATTTGACCTTTCTTAGGTCATGGATGGAAAAGTTTGAAAATACTGAGCAAGGCTTATACCTGCACCAGGTGATGTATTGCTGCCTCAGGGCCACCTGGAAGTTTCTGCCTCAGAGGATGTATCCTGTTTGCCTATCAATTGCTCTAGGAGAAACTTTTAAAAACCTGGATTGAAAGCCAATATAAACATAAAGTCAGAGAAAAGTTCTATATTTTCTTCCTTTTGAGATGCATTTCCAATATTTTCAGTGTACCAGTCCTGCTGATAAAACAATCTGACCCATAAAACCTCCAACCACCGTCAGCTAAAAGCCTCTTGAGCAACAGAGTATCTGGTGAACCTGGCAAAATGAGTCTGTTGTGTTTAGTGTACACATGACCTGTTCTGTAGACCACTGAAGGTGATTAATCTCTTTTGTTCTGCAAATATAATTGTATTAAGATCACAGAATTATTTAATGAGGTTTAGCCATGGAGATGCTAATCTGTATCTGGAATGTGCTCCTTAAGCTGTTCCATCTAGATCTTCAAGCTCAGACTCTGACAATTAGGGTGAAAGTGGTTTTGTCTGCACAGGAAAACTCAAGAATCTGAAATAATTAATGGATTTAATAGGTGGATTTGTTAAATCAGATTAATTCCTGAACTTCTTCCAAAGCAAATTAAACTAAACCAAGTTAAGACCACTTTCATTCTGACTAAAAGCATCCACTTGCCAACTTAATGCAGTTTAACTAATCTTATTAAAAAGTGAATTAGGATTACTTTTCCTGAATACTCTCCCTAGTTCCTTTGCATTAAAACATAAATGACTTTACTTGTGCCTTCTTCAGGGCTTGGTTAAATCTGACACTAAGATTAGATCCTATGATTAATACTCAGGAAAATATCTACATGGCTGCTAGGAATAAAGTGAATAGATTTTTATGAAGTTTGATGTGCAAAATTAAAACATTCCAGGCTATGCATCTTACCTATTTTCCATGTTTGTACTGTGGATGCTTACGAGCAGAGTGACAAAGGCATCTAATTTTATCAGCAAACTGGATGGAAGTAGTGTAAAGGGTGGGCAGGTAGAATCACCTGAATTCTTATTGTTCTAGGACCAGAGTACTCTGAGGGTGTTATGATCCTCCTTATGTAATCTGATTTTCAGCTATTCAATGTTAGAGGTGAGTTGTACCTTAAGTCCTGCTGAGTGCTGAATGACTGGGAAAGTTTTGAAGTTCTTCTCTGTTACATATCTTGACTTTGAGCTGCTGGCAGCTCAGGTGGAAAGATCACTCTGTGTGCCCAACTCCCTGGCCTTTTCATGAGTGTGGCAGAACCTTTGTCTCCTGCAGTTTCACTCTAAGGAGTGTGCCTTTTTCCACTTTTTGTTGGTCTAATCCCAGTGGAGACCAAGTCCTGGGAACTTCTGTATTTGATCTGGCTAGTCTATAGCAAATCTGTCTTAGCTATGAAGTGGTTAAAATAAAAGAATACAGTGATATTTTCATTGTACTTTATATTTGTTTATTTTCTCAGGTCAGTAATAAAATCTAGTTTTCTCACTTTAAAAAGAAGACATATATTCAGTATGAAGTTGAAAATAGCACTATCTGCTCTTTAGCACAGTGTGTATGTAACTATAAAATACTTATTGTTGAAAACTGGTGTGCAATCAGCTTACTCACTAAAGGCCAGGAGAAAGAAAAATCATAACCATGCAGAAAATCATAATCAGTATTTAAAAACACGAGTAGATAAATAATTTTCTCTCTCAGTGAATTTGCCCTTCTTTAAATATCCTCCTACAAGATTGCAATATGTAGTTCAAATTCAGGAACCAGTGGCAGCAGAGTAGAAAGGGGGCTGTGAAAGCACATCTTTTGGTTTTTAGTGTGACAGTGTGTGTCTCAGCAGTTGGTCTGTGTGCTCTCATGTGGGATATCAGTGCTTAAAATCCTTATGATCTTTCTGATTTTGATGAGACTTGTCATGTGAAGAAGTCGTGATTCCTGTCAGCTGAATTATAATGCACAATTATGCTGCTACTTTTTTAGATCTGTTGAATCGTGATTCACAAAATCATCCTAAAGCTGTCCTTGCTTTATTGACTTATGTCTCAGTTGCTGGAAATGGATTTTTTTGATTGTAAGAGGGTTTCAAAGGCTAAGAAAGGCACCTCTCTTGTGAAATTTTTTGAGAGAACATGTCATGCTGTGTTTGAGCCAGTCAGTGTCAGAAGCAAGATGGGCACATTGTTCCAGTGTGGCACCTGAGCTCATCAGACACATCTTGACCTGAACTAGTTACCACACAGCTCTGTGTTGTGCTTTTATATTAGCTTCCTAGAAACTCTTGTGTGTTACTTCATTGCATGGTGTAGTTAGCCCTGAAGGAGACACACCAGCTGCCAATTAGGTGTCTAGAAAATATTTGGGTAAAGGTTTTTGAAGATGGGAAGTGACTCTATCTTAATTAACACCATGACCTCTTTATATCACTCAAGGAATGTAAAAATGAACTTAGAAAGAAGGTAACTGTAGCTCAAAATTACAGAAATTTTTTTCTCCATTAGTGGTGATACAGGAGGTCCTTGGTCTTGAATACTTTTTGGTTCCTTTGCAAAAAAAATCTTCTCTACAGTGCATGCTAAATAAAATAATAATTCTCTCTGAACCGACAATCCACAAACTGTTATCTTATATACCTGTGGGGGTTTTTTATGTGACTTTGTTTGAAAGGACAAAGTGGATATCAAAATATGAAAAGTTTTCTTCCTTGGCAAGTGGCCAGGTTTTACTCAAGAAGAAGGCAACACACTTTAAATGTTGATCTGTGGCACTTCCCCCAAACCTATTTGATCTGATCTGTTACTAAATCCCAACACTTTGTAATGCAATAAACTCCCAGTCTTTGATTACATCTGACACCAACAGAGGAGCACTGATCAGAAAAATCTCTCTTTGATTTCTCTGGGTAGTGGATCAGATGCAGCAGTCAGAAGGAAGGAGATAAAGAATAAATGAACAACACAAAAAAGTGAACTTTTCATCCCTGTCCACAAGATGTTCTTTGGAACTTCAGATATTCAGTTCTTTTTTATTCTTAGAGTGAGCAAAACTGTTCTATATAAAAGTCACTGAATAATATGAAATGGCTTTCATAAAAAATATATATCAATGCATACATGGTGATGGGGCATTTCCAGTTGGTCCTTATGGCATATAACCCTCCACACCCATGCATTTGCAGACTCCTAGCCTATTCTTAGAAGCAGATACAAGTCACAGATCTATTCAAATGCCAGCATTGTATTTATCAGTCTTCTGTGTTTAAATCTGATTAGAGATAGTTGAAAACTTTCAGATTCTTGAATCTAATAATTCAAACACTACTCATATCCACAAGTCTTCAGATCACCTCTTGGGATGCAGATACCATGTCCTCTCTGGTGTCTCCATTCTGAGACCAGAGGTTTCCACAACATGAGAACTCTCAGTCTCAGAGAGTTGTTGCTGGTCCTTCATATTTCTGTTGTAGCATTGACAAATTCACAACTCTTTCTTCATCTTCAACAGTATGGAAGCTCTAGCTATTGTGTAGGTTTCTCAAGCATTCAGAGTAGTCTCTGTTTGTCCAGAATCCCATCCCACTCCAAGATCTTCCTCTTCCAAAGCTGATATAATTGCTTGTGCATGTCCTGAGCTCACTACATAGTCCCATGCCACTACAGGTGTGACAGATTTTAGGTGCCTTCACATGGAGGAATTGTGTGTTCTTCTTAGCTGTACTTTTAAACAGAAATATTTCCTTGAGTTATGGATTTGAGCTATAATTTTTCATGTTGCCTTCCATATTCACACTGTTTCTGTGACTTGGGTAAGTGATGATTAGAGCTATTCTGAAAGTAACTGTTTTCATATCAGTAGCAGAGCTGAAGTGAGAAAGGACAGGCACATTAATTATACAGCATACTTTATTTTCAATGCCAGCTCCTGCTAGGGCAGGAAATGTTTCTCCTTACTCCAGAGCCTCTTTTGGCTCATGCACCTTTGGAGTTGGAAGCCAAGGTATTTCAGGAAGTTTCTGGTTCATTTAAAATAAAATGTACAGTAATTAGACAAAGCAACCAGTGCCAAATGCAGTGCATCACATATGAAATACTTAATTACAGAGAAAAGTTATGTGTTCCAATTGACAGAGTAATCTGTACTCTAATTTACTTGTCTTACAACTCATTACATCTGAGATATTGATTTTCCAGTAGATGGCTTTACTGCTTTTTATCTTGGAGTCCTTGGTCTGAGTCTGATCTGTGAACCTCTGTCAAATGAGCTTGGGAAGCTCAAACCTCTCTATTAGGTGGTGCCTGTGGAATAATCAAAGTAGACAAACTTCAATAGCACTGGTAATTTGTAAATAAAGGGCAGATAGAAATAAGTCACTTCAAATGAGGTGTCTTTTGAGACTTATAAGATGATGTCCTGGCAGGTAGCTGAAGTGAGTAGTGATTACTTTTTAATTATATGTACCTTGACTTTTAGGGTTTAATATCTCATTTATTTCAATTATACTGTGTGAAGCTTCCTACATTAAGCCGAAGGGGGTAGAAAAACTGGAATCATTAAACCTTGTTCTGATCTTTCATAAAAAGTTGAATACCTTGAGAGTGTGCTTTGCTACATGAAGTAGTAGCTCAATTACAGAAGAGATCAAGTGCTAACCTTGGTGGGGGAGGCATGAGAAACTATTAACCTTTTTAGCAATTAGCTAAAGCACTGCATTTAGAGGAGTTTTTAGAAATCATATTTTTCAGGAGTTTTCATAATTTCTTGGTGTCAAACATATTGGCAAAAGTTATTTGTGCTAAGCAACTCAAAGCAACAAGACTTCATTGATATGAATCATGCTCCCCATATTTTCTTTGTAAAGGTTTTTTTTGTTTGTTTGTTTTGGTTAATTTCTTTTTTTTGACAGATAACTCACTGGGACATTATCTTTTGCATTTAACTTTTTATTTTTTCCCCCTGTAGTAAATGGGCAATTTCCAAAGTGTTTCCTGACTAAATTATTAGTGGGTTCATTGTACTAATAAGTTTTCCAAGTAACTCTGGGATCTTGACCAGCCTCAAGATCCATTTAAACCTGTATTTCCTAAGACCAGCAGTATCCAATCTTGCATCTTAAGATTAGAATCTAATCTTTCATTGGAAGATTTGCAGTTACATCTCAATGCACACTGATATCTGAAAGCAAACAGATTAGTGTTACTGAAATATATTTTTTTTCAAGTAGCTTCTTTTTAATCCTAGTGAAATCTTTATTTCAGTAGTATCTTGTGGAACTGAGTTTGTTTTATCAGTTTTAAAAATCTCTTCTGTTTTAGAATGTTTCCTTATTAGCTAGGATCCAGTTGCTGCATTTCCCTATACGTTACTTATTTCATAGATATGTTACATTCCCAGATTTTGACTTTTTTTGCTTTTCAAGCAAAAATTGTATTTCTTTTTCTTTGCTTTCAATCTGTTCCAAAATGCAAATATTTCTGTGTATTTAATTGTTTTTATTGCCCTTCCCTGTTCTGTACTATTTGTGCTTTGGTTTTGGAGATATTGGATGACCAGAAAGCAAATGTGATTGTGCTGTTGATTTCATATAATGGCACTTTGATATTTTCCAGATTGCTTGTTATCTGTTTCTAAATGAAGGCTAAAAGGTTATTTGTGGTTTTCATACTGCCACTGGACTTTGTGCTATTCAGAAAGATGTCTAATTCTTTTACTAAGTGATTATGGGCACAAGCCATCAGAGCATGCAAAGAGTTCATCCTGTTCCTTTCATTATTCAGCATTCAACTCCATTTAAGATGCATTTGCTGCTAGGTTATTCAGTTCCCTAATTACATTAGGTTCCTTAGTCACGGATCATTCTGTAAACCGTGTGAGTTAGAAGAAAATAAAAAGGTTCTCTCTCCTTTCAAAAAAGACAGTTTACTTTCCTCAGTATCAAATCTCAGATCACTTGCATTTTATAATATTTCTTTTCAATCTTATAGTCACATGGGAAGACATCTGCCTTTTGGGAGTGCCATTTCTTTTCAAGGGATGTCCTCACTTAAAGGCTTAAGCACAGGGAACAGAGTGCAGGCTTAGAGTCCAAATTATTCCAGTCCTATTGGTTATTCTTAGATCTAACTTCTTTCTTCCACATGATTTTTGTGACAGGTTTGAACTGGTAGTGCTTTCAACAATTTCTTTTTCATATGAGGTTGTTTCTGAAGATGTTGCCTTGAGGCTAAGCAGAATCTGGATTTTATTTAATTTTTGCCTTTCTGTACCAATTGGAAAGTTGTTTAGTCCAGGGGCTGGCAATCTTTTTGGATCACTGCTATATCCTGCCTGAGTGCTGCCTTTTCTCCCCCATTATTTAGACCTTTTCCTTGCTGTGTGGTGATGAGAACCATCTGGCACCTGAATTAGGTAGTCCCTGCAGAAGAAATAGGTTCTTATTTATCAAAGGAAACCTTGCCCATTTACAATAAGGGACTGGTACACGTTTCAGTTTCTGACTTCCAGAACAAGGCAAATGTTATAGTGCAGGCCTGAGGCACAGCAGCCTGAATATTATTTAACTCACAGAATGAGGCAGCACTGTAATGAGATCACTGAGGATATCATAAGGATGTGTCTGTGGGATCACAAGTTACTAGGGCTACTGGAAGCAATATAGCAACCTTGGGGTATAAACTTGCCAAGAGCTGCTTAGCCTTGCTGATGTATCTAAACAAAAAGAACTCATGTATTCACTCACAGCCTTGCTCAGGGCTGCATGAGCATGTCTGCAAAAACTACAGCAAATTTCTGCTTTAGGAGCTCTAGTTCATCACTTCAGATTGTAATTTTTCTTTCACATGGATGCTTGTTTTCTCCTACAACATAAGTTTATTAAAACTAAGAATGGAAGCTGAGGAGTTTATATTTAGAGTGTAGAAAAATCTGGAGGTCATTTAAGTGGTCTTGCTCAGAAGAAGAAAAACATGTCTGCCTTTCAGTCAAACACTTGTAAATTATTATGGTTTTGATTTATAGCAATTCTTTCTCATTTTACACATGATTGTGTAAAGATGACCTGCATGCCTAGGTGCAATAGACCAGAAAGGCTGAGTGGAGTAATAATGAGAATAACAGAACTGTAAAGCTTGTCATGCTGGTATTTGCATTCCCAGTGTCAATGCTGCTTGGCATCATGACAACCCCATTTGTATCTGTTCATACCTAAAATTGACTAATTGCCAGTTTTCAGCAGTGTGCAGAAATTTAATACATCATTAAAAGATCACCTAAGAAAGATTTCCTGAAAGTGGTTTTTCCTTTCCCTTATCCTTCAGAGTCTATCAGGTTCTTAAACTTTAAACTTGTATCTAGTAAAAGTTTCAATTCATTTTGGATGCTAACAGTAAACAGGCACTAATTAAAAGTAAAGACAAAATAACAGCAAAAGTATTTGTTACTGTCTTCATCATCCCTGGAGAAGGCTGAGGTGCTTGGGCACTTTTTGTTCTACCTTTTGTTGCATTTGTGACCTCGGTTTTTGATTAATCTGAACGGTGTAGAATAGTAATGATCTTTCTTGTACATGCCAAGATTGTGGCACTTTATAAAATTTTTGCTTTCTCTCTAATCTTTACAGCTCCACATTCCCTCCAATCAATTAGTTCTGTGAAATCTCCTTCAACATCACTATCAGGGGTGAGAAAAATATTATTGATTTCAGCGTGCAGTCATTCCAGGAGTTTCTTTATGAAGCATTATGCTATCAGAAGCTGTGGTAATAGGGACCTTGCAATGAGAAAGCAAAATCTCAACAAGACATGAGTACTGACCCCATGTGCTGTTTCCATAACAATAAGGTGGAGCATGACCTTGACCTTATCTCAGAAGTGCTGTATTTGAACTTAGATTCAAGCAGTGAAGATAATAAGGAAATTAATAGCATTCGTCCCATGTTAAAGGAAAGGAAGACAAAGGAAGACATACTGTTCTTTTTTGTCTTCTTCCTTGTTCTATAGATTTTTTAGATGATGTATGAGTGTCTACTATGCTGAGAATTTGTACATTGTGCTGCATCCACTAAGAAAAGTCCCATATTTACTGACAAGCATTTTGTTTGGTGTGAACTCAGTTAGAAACTTCATTGTCACTAGAACAGAGCAAACAACTAAGAAAATGGAGCTGAGAATATATCTGTACTTCATGCTGTACTTGTGTGTAAAATTAGAGTGGGTGAATGCTTTGGTACTCTAAAATCTATTTAGAATGCACTGTTGTATGGAGCAGTGCAGATATTTGGGGGAGAGCAGGGGACTTGCAGGGACTGCATGAGAAGTAATACCAAAAAAATGAAACTGTATTGTTTCCACTGTATAATGGAAATTAGTTACACAGGTACTGATAGAAAGACACAGGGACACATTTGCATAATTTTATTTTGCTCCTAATATTCTCATAACACTTACAGAAAATATTAATGTCAAAAGTTGAACGGGAGGCATTGTTAAGTGGTTCAAGCACATGCAACGTCCTTGAAAGTTAATTAAGGGTATTTCTGAGTCTTGGTTAACTGTGTAGTTGTATAATCCAGAGCATCTTTATTTTGAAAAGATGTACCTAATGATTTGTCAGGGATCTAATCAAATCTTTGCAGTACTGACACTTGACCCTATTTTATTGAGCTCATCTGCTAGAAGTTTTTGTACGTACAAATGGACTGTAGTTCTGTTTCTTCCCTTGTGCTTCTGATGGTTTCCTAGCTTAGGTCTAAAATTGGCCACAATATCTCCAAACATTTGGGTATGTTAAGCACCTATTCCCACAATTCCAACTACAGGTGTAGTTGGACCAGGACTCTCTGGGAAGCTGAGGTAAGTGCTGTTCATGTGCCTTTTGACAGTGGCAGTACCCTTAATTGCTTGGGGGTTAAAAAGAGCCAGAAAACAATAAATCCTGGACGTGCTTGTATACCTCAATTTTCTTACCACTCTGAAGTGTTTTTTAGACTTTAGCATCTGTCCCCCTGGGACGGTCCAGAATTGCTTTTCACAGCTTGTGAGTGGTCTCCCAAGCTGCTGAATCTTCCCAGTTTAGCTCCTCTTTAACCTCAGTCCTTCCTGGAGATGGACCAGCATTTCTGCTAAAAATGAATGTTCCTCTCTTATCTCCTTCCCAGAGATTTTTCTTCTTACATTACAAACCTCTTTTGGTTTCTCTGGTAACTTTTCACTGCACAGAATTCCCATCTTACAGACAGATAAGTACAGTGTTAAGCATCCTTCATTAGTTTCCTAGGTAGGGAGAAATGCATAAAGACACAGAGGCCTTTCATGAGGCTGTGCTTGTCTTTGCACTTGGTTCAAAACACTGCATAGACTCTTATCCTTGCATTTTTCAAACAGATCCTCAATGGTTAGGTTTTTTTTTCTGTTTTCTCTTTTTTTCTTCCCCCCACCCCCCCTTTTTTTTTCTGTTATAATATTTCTTAGATGGTTCTGTACATAGGTATATTTGCAGTCTTAACAAATGTAGTGGTCAGAGCAGGGGTACATAATGCTTTTGTGGACACTTTGACATCCTGGCATCCTTGTTTGTCTCATTTCCTTTATGCAGAGGGTGCTTGTACACAATGTACTTGCACACCCTTGCCAGCTTCAACCATTTTGTGCTTGTGAGTGCACCCAAGATAAAATGAAGGAGGGTTAGGGCACATAGAACACAAGCCACTAGGAACTCAAGTTGTTTTAATCCTTACCATCATATTCTCAGCAAAGGTCCCTGGGGGTGTTACAGATCGTATTTTGTTGTATTATTTCTACCAGGTCTGAAAACAAGATGTGATGGGTGAATAAAGTGTCTGGTTAATAGGAAATTCATGCTTTTCTGTCTTTTGAACCCTTACATTTAGCAATCCATGGGTTTATTGAGGTCTTCTATATAGTTTGTTTCCCATACCACCTCAGAACAATGTTTTCAAGGCTGAATAGGGGAGATATTCTGTGCTCTATGTGTCTGTAGCTTCCTGTTTCTTACCCATGTTGCCTCTATTTACATAAGAAACACAAAGCCACAAGTTTGGCTTACCACATGATAAACGAGCTTTCACTGGCATCATTGCATGTCCAATATGCAATCAATCTTAAAACTCCTGTGACCCTCTAAAAACTGACCAACAATTTCCATCCTGTAGCTCCTGAAGAGTGTGAGAGCTGTGTACACAAATGAAACAAGGCTGTAACATGTAATATTTTTATCTTCTCGGACAGACAACACAGCATTGCCACCAACACACACACAAACGCATATTCAAACACACTGCTGACTTCTTCAGTGATCTTGATCTTTAGTTTTCCACACCATCTTTTCCTTTTGTTTCAGGAGGGCCCTGAAACACCTTTCAAAGGACTGAAAGGATCTCACTCTCTGCTTTGCAGAGTTGTTGTTTCTGAGTTCAGTGCACCATGGAGCAGAGTGAAGCAAAGGGGCAGTGTGTATCCATATGCATCTGGATGATCTAATTTCAGGCCTGCCAGTTTTTTCAGTGATAAGCTGGCAATATAGAGCACATATAAGCTGCATCAAAATGATTTTTGAATGAGATTTATCCCCATAAAGTGGATGATAAATGGTTTTCTTTTATCAGACTTTTGCAAATGAGATTAAAACAACATTATTTTCTTGGAGTAAGAGAACAGCTGGCACAAAGTTAATGTCTGTAGGTTGTACTGTGCTTACCTGACCTTGCAGAGATGTGTAACAACAATGGGGAACATCCAGGCAGTTTTTCTGCTTCCTAAATCCTGTTTGTGTTTTACAACCAGATGCTGCCTGGAGTACTGGTAGGCTTAGGTGGGTTATGTGAGCAGTGGGAGAGGCTTTGGCAGGAGCAGGCAGTGGACAAGACAGCACCAAGTCTGCCCCAGCCTTTCAGGGAATCATGTATACATGCCAAGTCTCTCCCAAAACTGTGGGAAGCACTGCTCTGTGTTTCTTCAGCATTTTAGAAGGGCTAGCATATTTTGCAGAATATCTTGAGTATGGTCTCCGCAGGGTTTGCTCATCCTGTTGCTCACTTGGTCTTGGTCTCTCTTGGATTCCAGGAAATATCCTGATTTTTTTCCCCTGGCTCAGATACTGTGAAACAATCTAAGACCTGCATAATAAGCCTTATAGCCCATTGCAATTCTCAATTTGTAGCATGGCACGAAGAATTTGTGTTGCATGCCCTTAAGATGACACGAGAAGATAAAGGGAGCCAAATGTATATGGACTTGTCAGTATTACTTACGCAAAGTAGCTCCTGAAATGAACTCTTCTGAGAATTTTTTTGAGGAAACAAGCTGGTTCAATCTGGGCCACTGGGAGAGATAACTTCTCATTATCAGGGAGAGCAGTGGATTTTTTTTCCCTTGGATGAATTCTCAGTCTACATGATAAAACTTTTCCTGTTCTTTATTGCATTCAGGCAGAGGTCCTGTCCTTGTCTCAGGAGCTCTCTTGGCAGGAGGCTGTACTGAAGAAGAAAACAGGATTGCAAAGGGTTGCCCTCACAATAAAGAAAAGGACTTGAGAGGTCAGGGACGAGCTGACAATGACACTAGAGTCCTTCTGTTCCACTGACTTCACAAATTTCTTCCTGCCCCAGAACTTTGCAGAGGTGGGAGATGGAAGGGAGATTTTACAATCTGACAGTGATTCCTCTCACATCATATTTTGGTATTACATCTACATTTCCTTCTGGTGATTTTGCTCAGAGATATCCTATGGTATATTTATCTGTAACTGTTCCTTTCTTGCCTATATTTCCTCCAGTGACAGAAGAAATAAAGTCAGGCAGTCGACTTACCATATGTCATTGGTGAATGAGCTTTGACTGGCATCCTTACTCCAGGGGAATAAAGGACTTTGTTATGCAGAGTACGTGGTTTGTAATCTCCTGTTTCTCCCATGACACTTCTCTTCAGCATCTCTCCTATGAAAGGGAAATGCAATTGCCACTGCTTGATTTTTCTCCTGCTTCTCAGATGTTATTTTTCTAAGAATTCCTAGCTATGAGTCTGTCAACAAAGTCTGTAGCTGATGGCATTTTGCCCCGTCTGTCACAACTCTGTATGCTCTGATAAATTAGCTGTATAGGATTGCAGATTTAAATTGGAAAGTAGTACAAAGTAATGTTTTCTTACTGTTTTTTTCCTTTTGATCTTGGATGGCTAGTCTATAATCTACTCTGCACCTAGTGATCTGTGTACTCCCTTTTGCTAAAAGTAGCTATTTCAAAGTTTTGGGTTCAGTCCAATGTTGAATATCAGGCTACATAGTGGGCAGGAGAGGAAACTAATTAATTCCCTGTTTTATTTTTGGGCAATACTCTATAAATATTCTTCAGTTTGAGAAGTGAAGTTTGCACACTCTCCAAGCAGAACAGATCCTCTAGATCCGGTGATGGTTCATCAGTTGTCCCTTGGCATCCCTTTGTGTAGTCATGCACAGCACACAGGACAAATAGAGACATGAAGTGCTGAAGATTAATTCAGTTAAATTCTCATGCAAGACCCCGCTAGCTCTTGCAGTAAGCTCCTATACATAAAAATATTCTTATAAAATATTATGTTGGGGCTTTTTTCCATTCTGGAGAAAAAGGAAAGGGATAGTCCCCCCAGAAATGGGAGGTTAGTTAAACATCTAAAAGCACTAGATGTTTGAAATGCATCTATAGACATATGTCTATAAACAAGCTCTGAGAACTGTGGAGAACAAAACATCCTGCTGTGCCTCTGTGCCTGGTGCCTACAGAAAGAGTTCAATGGAAGTGGTCTGTGTTAATCTTTTGTGCTTGGAAATCTGAACTCTGATGTTCAGCTCCTCTAAACATACGTGAAACAAGGAGTATTAGTGATTCTACTGAGCAGACAAAAATCAAAGCCTGAACAACAGAGAAAAATGTTCTCTCTTTCAAACCACTCTTCAGCTTTTCTGGAGAACATCACTACAGGACTGGCCTAGAAAAGAAAAAAGAAATTGGGGATTTCAGAGTGCTCAATGTCCTTGCAGTATGTATGAACACTGCCACTAAAGGTATGCTGAAAATAAATTCCTTTGAAAAAAAGCATTGTTAGCAATCAATAGGAATTCATGAGTACAATATTTTATAGATCAGAAATTGAGATTAGAACAAGTAAAGGTTATAGACCTCGTGTGCTCATCAGGCTTGATAGAATTTAGTTTTCTTCCAGGTTGAATAAACTTTATTTCATACTGTTTCATTTTAATCATAATGATAGTGTGCTAGTCTGAAGAAAAAGTATGTTCTAATTTATGCTTCAAAATAATTTCTAAGAAATTTATTCAGAATAGAATCACTCAATTTATGAGATAAAGAATGCACTGGTGGATATAAGATGTCAAACTTAAAAATATAACTCTAAAATTTGAGACATTTAGTGCAATACATTTCTCTGTATACTGACCTTGTTCTATTTGTTTTTCCTGTGTATTTTTTATCATTATATCTGTAGCTGTTAATTTGTGAGGTGTTGCCTGTGCAAATGTGAAGGGGAAAAAGCAAGGATGAGAACACCTCATTTAGTGTGAGGTTATTTTAAATGTATATAGCTCTATCTCATTGTTCATTAGTGATATAAATTGAACCCAATATCCAACTCTGATGTACATCTGCATATTTAAGTTGGCCAGAACTGCATCCCAGAGAACCTTGAATTACATGCCTGTTTCCAGTAGACTAATATAACCCCACAAATCTGACCAGCTTTGTGCAGGAGTGTGTGTATTACTCTGTACATAATTTTTAATCTTTGGGTCATAAATAACTTAGTGGAGCATTATATTAGTTTGTTTTATATAATTCTAATGCTGCAGCTGTTTTATGTTGTAGTATTTGGCCTCCATCTTACTGGGTGGATAACACAAATAAGCAAGCACTTTTAAATAATTTCAATTTCTCTGAAGTGGTTGGGATTTCTTCCCCAGCTCCTTAGGTCGCTGTCAATTAAAAACTGTTACAGGGTTATTACCAAGACCTGTATTGCTTTGGAATGAACCCTCACTTTTAAACAAGATTCCTGCCCTTATGATCTTTCAGTTTTAAAGCCTTTTCTCCTGACCCTGACTCTAGACAGACATCCTCTTCCACCTTTGCTCATGGAATAAACAAACATTATGATTTGATTTCCTCTGAGAAGGAAGAGGGAAACAATGGTACAAAGACTGCTGTGGCTTCTCACAGGTAAAAGAGAAGGGCTGTGTGACCTTAGGGTAGAGAATCAGGCCATGGCAGAGAGAAATTAAGCCCCAAAGGCCTTCAAAAGATATTTAAATAGAACAATCCTTTCTTTAATGGGCATGCAGTATGAATTAGTACATGAAATGTGAGCTACTAGTGGTGGCAGAAGAATTCTGGTTGAACTTTGTGTGGGAGAACACAAAGGGGTTATAAAATGTGGGGTGGCATATGAAAATAATAGATCATGCAGGTGAATGAACACATCCTGTTAATTTTGAGGCATTATTTTAGGTTTTTAGTCTTCTATATGTGACTGTTATTTTAAGTGGCGCAGAGAGAAAACAGCAGATGAGGTGGGTAGATGGTGGCAGAAGAAGGGATATTTGCAATGGAATTAGGAAGAACAAATGGTGCCCTTTGGCATGCTAGAAGGGATTTAACATTCTGGGCATGAGGAAGTGTAGAGAAACATTAGGACAAATGGCCCAGGGGTTGTGGGTTCACAGAGAAGGACAAATATGGAAAAACCCCTGAAGTACAGGATTTTTCTGAATGCACAGAAGTGCATTAAATGGAAAGAAGCTTTAAAGGATGGTGTAGTGAAAACCATGAAACAGGCAGGCAAAGCAACCTCAGACAGGCTGAAAATTATCAAATTTCAACTAGTTGTAGAATGGGACTGTGTCTGAGGAGCTCACAAGGGATGGTGAGCACAATTAGAGAGCAAAGCAGAGAATTTAATTCAACAGCACCAAAGAAAAGCTTGATTAATTGCCAAAGGAGCTTGTAGAAAGCATAGCTATGTAGAAGATGTGAAATATCCTATGATTGTGATCATCACATGAGCTACAGTTAATTTTTTCTACCAAGCATGTAACACTAAATCTTCTGATTTAAACCTATTTCAATTTGTATGTATCTATGGCAGATGTAAGGAAAAGTGTAAAAACTGGTGTCTTTTAGGTTTACTATCATTAGTCCTTTGGGGTAAGGAAATTTTTCTGTTGAGTATGGGTCACCACTTGTACCAAAATCTGATTTGCCCATAGATTATTGCTCTACTTTCTTGAATAAACAGAAATTTATAAAATACCAGAGTTCTATGTCCTAAAAATGGCCTGTGAGGACCTGGATAAGTAACAGCTGAAGCAACTTTTATGATGGCAAATTCTGATTTTATATGTCAGCGCTCTCCAGTGAGATGATCCAGCACTCATGCTCCTGCCACTATGAGGCCCATTCAGATGAAACAAACAGCATTAGCTTACATGTTGCAGCTCCCATTAAGGATGCTTTCATTGGTAGGCACACTCAGTGCATCATCTACCATTGATGTAATTAACAAAGTATCTTCGCATGTTAATGACTCTCAAAGCTCATTTCACGGCACAACTAATTTGACAGCTGTCTAAATTACAACAATGTGTGTTAATATTATATTTTCTTAATGCTGGAATTAAAGTTTGTCTTTGAGACCAAAATTACTGTCTCAATCTGTACTTCACAACACTGACATTGATAGTCTGATAAATTGCTCAAAACAATTTTCAACCAGTCAGAACAGATATGATTTTCTTCACTTTGGATGAATATCAAAAGTGTTTAGATCCCCATCCAACTGTTTCATCTTGCCAGATATTGCTCGATAACACAATGTCATTTTGTAGTGACAGACCATAATTTTGTTCATATTCCAAACATTGCCCTTTATAGGATACAGAAGCAATGCTTGAGCGCTGAAGTTCATTTCACAACTTACAATCTAAAATAGTATCATAAACACACATCACATAGAATATCCTAGTGAAGGGTTATTTTAGGAATAGTTTCAGAAAATATGGTGCGATATCACACTTTTTAGATCCAATTTGTAGCTTACATAAATTCTGACAAAAGAGTCAATCACAAACAGAGGCTGAAAATCCAATGAAGCAATGGGACAAAACTCTTGGGATACAGGTTTCAGTAGCAGCTAGTGATAATTCCCAAGGAAAAAGATTTTTTTATTTTCAAGTGCAGTTTTCTAGGATCCTGAAATGAATAAGCAGAACTACAGATCATAAAAATACAAATACCAAAGGTGAATTGTTGGTAATATATCCTATATTTGACATGAAACATGAAATCCTTGACACCCTGGCAGGTGTATTTTAATTTCTGTACATTGTTTTAACCAAATTTTTCTTTATTAATCAAAGTAAAAATGCTCATGAAACTCTGGCAAACTTTTGATGATATTAAATCATACCATATTTTCCATAATTTGAAAAATAATTTAGTTCTTTTTTCCTTTCTACTTCACCTTTCTTTATTTTTTTTGCTTTTAATTTTGACTGACATTGCAGAAACTTTGCAGAGCACATATTTGTGCTGATGACAACAGAGAGTCTATGCAGGAAATTTTTTGAGCACTCTAAATATAGATGACAGGATTTTAAACTACTTGACCACCTGACTTTTCAGAGATTTGAAGGGGATTGATCTTACACAGAGGGGGAAAAATATTAAAGGCAGCTGAGTCAGAATCATGCTCATATATTTTAAGAATCCTTTTTCCTTTGCTTCCCAGCCTTTTGTCTAAGACACTTGGTCACATTTATATCATTTGCTAGATAGAGGAGACAGGGATAGGTCAATTTCTTGAACAATTTTCTCTGCTCTGTTGTGTTGCCTGTCAAGAGTATATTTTGTTGTAGTTACCATTCAGAATAACATTTTCTTAAATTTTGTTTAGGATCCAGAAAAAACCCCAAAGGCATTTCTTTATCATACTTTAGAAAAAGAAAATACTATAGGGCAAAAACTATAATTTAAACAATGGGTAAATTTTAGGACTTGCTTTCTGTTTTTAATGCATAAAAATATATAAAAAACAAAATTTAAGAACTGTGGTATCTTCACACATCAAGCCTTTGTACTGCAATCACCAGTCTAAGAGAGTCTTTCTCTATAGCTGCTACATCGTGTATCTAAGCCACAACAGTTTTTATAATGGGTAATTTACAGGATAACTTAATTAAATAGGTGGTATTTGATAGCAAAAGCTGACTGTTAATCAAGGCTAATTCTGTGCGCAAATGAACTGGCATATCTTGGCAAGATGTGCTTCAGTCATATACACCATGTTACTTCATACTTCTATTACCTCAGGGCTTCTTTCTTTGTACACAGTTTTACCCTGCCTCTACTGGTGACTACACAGTGATCCTGTAGATCCAGGAGTTTATTTTCAAGGAGCAGGGCAATCCCTGGAGGAAATAATATGTACAATCACCCTATTGCAGCAGCACAGATGACCAGAGTTTTTTTGCAATAGATGCTTTATATACATGAAGGTGGAAAGGGTCTCTGCCTCAAATGGCTTAGTAAATAAACACAACTAGGAAAAGTTAACTAATACTGTCTTCACTGACAAGAATTGAATAAAAGAGTAATTTACTGGCTGGCCCTAGGTCATGCAAGAAGCTGATAGTAGTGCTGTTGATTAAATGTAAGCATCCTCAGTTCCAGTGCAGGGCTTCATCCAAAAATAAATCCTTATTTGTTAGACATCTGAGTAAGAGCATCCTGGTAGATATCCTGACAATTCGTTCTTTAGAAAACATTCTCATAGTGTTAAGTTTAATTTTAACTTTTTTTTTTTTTTTCTTTTAAGTCCCACAAATCTTTAAACTTATATTAAATTATTGGAAGAAAGACTGAGAAGTGGTTAAAGGTGGTATACACGATAACTAAAATACTCTTGGGATTCAGTTCTGTTTTATTGCATTTAGCCTGCTCAGCCAAGTAATATATATCTAGTTCCAGGTATTTTCTTCTTGTCTCAGTTTGTATAGTGTTGGTAGGAAATTGGTACCATAGATATTCTTTACAAGAGGGAATGATGTATGTCCCTCCATAAAACAATTTTGAACAGCTCACAAAAGCTGAGAAATGCTGGTTAATTTTCCCTTTGATTTTCTGCAGTGTTGAGGAACAGCTCCCAGGGTATTTATTGGCTGACCTTGGAACCTGGAACATCACAGTCTGGTGTTACATCCTGCAGACCAGTTGACAACCTCAGTTTGGATGTGTTATAAATGTGTGAACACCATCTGTATGTGTGTTTTAGTGCAGCTCTCTTCTCCCTCCAGCACAAAGCCTTAAGGCCTTTGATTATTCCTTCTGTGGTTTGCTGAGGGCTTGATAACCAAAGGATGATGTTAAAGTTTCATTCTTAAGAGACCTGTCAACACACAACCCAGCAGTTTGCTGGGAGGAAGGGATGCAGGGAAGAGAAGCTGCATTATGATTCAATGTATTACCTCACACATCTTTTGCTTATGAAATGAAATATTCCATTCAACCTAATAACACTTTTACAACATTCAAAGTGGAAGATGTAGTCTGCTGCTACTGGGTTTGATAGAGCAGATATAACAACTTCCATCAGGTTGTCATGGGGAATGTCACAGCCAGAGCACCTCAGTGTGGAGCATTTACCTGCTCTGCCATTTGCCAGGAGCTGCTGCAGAGCCCAGCCTAGAACAGTCCTATAACATTTGTTTCTGTTATGCAAATATCTGGAAGATCTAAAATGAGAACTTAATCACATTTTTTGCCACCTGTTGGGTGCAGGGCTTTGCAAGGGAAATTTACTGGTGGACCTTACAGGCTTTTATCAGCTGGATTGGCTTTTCCCAACAGGAGAAGCAGCTGTTCCATGCCAGACCTGTGTTGGACCTCAGCACCAGCCAGGTAAAAAACAAGTGGAGTTATTATTGTCTTCTGCCTGATGTTATCTGGGTTCTTCTAATGTGCTGATCATTGTTTTAGCTCATCACTTAATAATTTGATGAAATTAGTAGCAACTACCATACGGATGTTAGCAGAAGTACTGGGATTCTTGCCTTATGAGAAAAAAAAACAGGAAGTAATGCAGGTCAGTCTCTATTATTGGAGTGATTTGTAGGTTCTCTCAGATATGTATGAAAATAAGATTGCCCTGAGGACAGCCAGGATATTTAAGAATATTGTCTAAATCTATTTACAGATACTGAATTCTAAGTTCTGATGCTTTATCTCTATATTTTTATATGATGAAAGCAAGCTGTCTTCCCAATTTTAAGGAGATGTTATTATATGACTGTATAAATCTGCATTAGGCTTGGATCTTGGATGCTTTAAACAATTCTGGTTCCCCCATCTGTAATAAAATGAAAAATAGCTTAAAAAGTTAGTGAGATGAATAACAAAGATAATCACGGGTATTGAAAATTTCCATAATATGAAGTTAAGTATGCTAACACTGTTTGGTCTGGAGAAAAGCTGGCTAAGGGACAACAAGCTAGAAGCCCCTAAAGCTTGACATAAAGAAAGTGAGTAGAGTTCATTATCCTTTCCAGGGCAAAACATAGACACCTGAAATGAAATTAGGAGGTGTCAGTTTCACAGCAAAAAGAAGCACTTCTGAATATAATGGGTAGTTCAGCCAAGAAAGCTATCAACATAAGATGCTGAAAAATATTAAGGTTTTATAGAGCAGTTGACAGATTCATGAAAGAAAATTTAAGCAAAGCTGCCTAAAGAAAATTCTTACATCTGCCTCAATAAACTGCAGGAAGCTGGGGCAGTATTCTGGGTAAATGTTTATTTTCTTACACTCTGCTCTAGGCAGAGTGGTATTGGCCAGTGGCAGAGTTGATGATGTGGCAGAGATCCAGCATGGTACAGCTGTTCTTTCCAGTCCTACATCCTGGAATCAGAATCACTGCTAGAAATGGGAAATCTACTCTGTTTCTGAGATGAAAAGTTCTATCTAGATAAAAAACTTCATTTTCCAAAAAGAATACATTCATGAGGACAGATGCATTTTTAATACCAAATTAGATAGCTATTGAATGATTGTAGGAGAAATAAAGGCAAAACTTTAAAAGGCTACCTTTTTTTTTTTTTTTTTTTTTCAATCATGTCCTTTCAAATATTTTGTTGCCATGTGCAACTGAGACATCGGCATTCAGGGTTGCCTCTGCCCTGGTCTGGATCTGCCAAGGCACCTGGATGAGTCAGGCATCCCTTTCTTGCTGAGGTTCTGCAGAAGCTGGCACCTTTTTGTGTGACCTTCTAGAAATCCTTGACTGAATGCCTGTGCCCAGTGCTGTGTCTGGGAATTACAGTTGTATTATCTGGGTCACATGTAAGAAAACCTGGCCAGGTATCCTAACAAAGCAGATTAACATTCATCTGACACACACATCCTGGAATAGTGAGTGCCTCTTCCTCACAGAGATGCAGATCTGAATAGCAAACACTTTCTCCTTTTGTTTGGATTTTTGCTGTTCACCTGTGTTTTGATTTTATGTTCTGTAAAGGTATTCCAGAAGCATTTTTCTTTCTAATGGCTAGCTAAACATAAAGAAAGACTAAATCTTAAACTATTCATCTAAACCCCAAGCTGTATCTCTGATTATATTTCTGGAATAAGTAGCTTTTTTTTCTTTTAGATTTTTTTGTTTTTTGTTTTGTTTTTGTTTTTGTTTCCCAGTCTTACTAAGTCTTTTGTAGTAATTCTTGGAGTAAAGCAGCATGATACTCCTACCCATTACTAGTTTTCTACATGGCCAAGAAATGCTGGCAGTATCTTTGGACTTCAATTCAGATATAAAATAAAAAGAATACTGGTTTACAATTTATTTTACTCTAGTAACTATTTCATAAGCACCATTATTGTATACAGTAGGAAATAGGTATAGCTATATCCATAGAATAAAGCAATTTGTGAGGTCTGTCATAAAAGGCTAAGAGAATGCTGCCTTTGCTTGACATCCCTTTTAACTGCCTCTATAAAATTTAAGGAATTGCAATAAAACTTGGGAAAGTGCTTTGACTGGTGAGCACTATTTGACAGCACTTATGAGATTACTATGTGCTCAAAGCCACTCGGAATGTTTGCACATAAGACATTATTTAAAATTATATTTATTTTCTGATTTTTTTCTTATTTTTAGCTTAAAATACCTCTGAACCTGTTTATTTTTTTTTTCTTTAAACAGAAAGATCTTTAAACAGTTCGCTGCCTCCTTGGCATTTCTTCATTTTGCTTTTCATTTTGTGTGAAGTCTCCTGGGCTCTGACCAGTTCAAAAGACAACTCTGTAGTTTTCTGTGGTAAATGACTGACAGTGTTGGAAATTATGCTCTTTGTCTGACAGACAATTGTATTCACACTGCTAAGCAGTGTTTGGACAGAACTTTTAATTTAACCCTCCTGGCTTCTTTTTTTCTTTCTTTCAGCATTGTCTGTATTGTGATTCCTACCATGGCAATATACCTTCTGTCTATTGCAGCTGCAATTTTTTCTGTGATTCCAAATGCATCTTTGGTGAACAGTTTGGGGTCTAATGAAGATATGCTTTGTGTATTTGTTGTTGCACAGAATAACCTGAGACATCCATATTAAAGCAGGTTAAAGGGCAGCTCCTGCCAATCAGTAGGAATAGAGACCATAACTTTCTGACAGCTGGTAGTGATTGATGGTGTCAGTCAAATAACTAATAAAAAAAGAAGTGCTAATAAAACTATGAGTTTTATGAAAACTGTAAACAAAACAGCTGAAGGTTGAATATAGCTGGAGTTTGAATAACTCTTATCATCAAAGTTTTGGCATGTTCATGAGAGGGTTTGGGAGTTTTTTCATACACTGTAATTATCTTTCTGATATTTGACCCAGAAGAGAACTATGCATAGGTCTCATGAGCTCACATGCTTAAAATTGCTCATGTTTTTTGATGCTCTCAGTCTGAAACTTGCAATATAGTGCTGCTGGATTTGTGAAGTGTTGGATTTGTGGGGGTTGTGAGACATTTCCATGAGGCTGGCCAATTCTTCCTTGGAAGACATGTACAGTAGATGTTGGGGCAGTGTGTTTTACTCTGCTGGTCAAACATATGTACCAGCTCAGGGCTAGAATCTGTACTGCTTCAAAGAGAGGGCAAAGTATGTGTGACCTCCATCTCTACTTCAGACTCAGACTTACTGCCAGGATGCACCACAGAGACAACCCAGCTTGTATAGAGGTTCTCTAACTCAGATCTAGCCGCAGTCATTGCTATTTTCAGGCCACTCAGGCCCACATTAAAAATGTTGATGCTTAATAAAATAAAGAACACAGTCCTAGTTCTGCTGTCAACAGTCCTGGCAATGTATAAGCTTTCATGAGTAATTGATTTACTTTAATAACTGGGAAATGTGAAAAGGTAGAAAGCTTTTAAATTAGGAAAGTTATGAAATATTTGTGTATATAAAAAGAAGAATGAATTTAGTATCTAGCACAGACAGCATGCCATGTTTTCATTCCAATGTAAGAATTTATGTCATTTGAAAGAAATTATGCTGTTACCCATATGTCTCTTTTCTACAGCCCTCAATTTTGAGATATATAAACATCTTAGAAACTGTATTGCATTTATATCAGTTTTATCTGTACATGTTGCAAGTGGATGTATAAAAGTTTTCTGAATGTTATTTGTTACAGGTCATCTCTTGCTTTGAGACAAGAAGTGAATAAAGCTTTGGAAGCTCAAGTTCAGATACACAGTTCACAGAATGGGGTTCCAAGATACAACAAACACCATTAAAATCCCAACTTTGCTTTTCTTCTCTTTCTACTCATGTAAATGCAGTTGTAGACCACCATTCTCACCTTTACTCATATCAATTAATTTCTAGTGCAAGCTACAAGATACCTACAGAGTGCCCTACAGGATCTGTTTCTCTTGTGAGCCAAAAGATGCCTTTGTTTCCATCCGTCTAAAAAAGAACCAGAGACTTAACCATCCTCCATTTTTTTTTTTTTTAATAGTTAAAAGATGACAACATATTCCACTATACTTGTCTGTACTTGTGTGGTGTGCAGAATTATTCCATACTGCACAATAATTAAGCAGAAAGTGTATTCGGTGTATCTTGAGGTGCCTTTTAACTACAAATGGTAAATCTTCTCAGATTATGGAATCCTGTGGTCTGCTCAAGATTCAAGGTTCTGTGAGGAGTCCAAAGAGCAAGAGGCAAAAACTTGAGGCTGTAGTTTAAAGCAGTCTCAGGAACATCCTTTCCAAGCAAACATGAGCAGCTCAAAGCAAACACTGATGTCTGGAACTGAGTGATATTCTATTTATATGCATACTTGCAATATAACATATGCTTATTATAGAATTATATAAATAATTTAATTTCATAATAGAATTAAATTGAATAAGTTTAGCATGTATTAATAATCATACTAGCTATATTCTGCTATATTACCATGATATAACTGTCTCTGTATGTATAATCCTGATAAGGACTTGCACAAACAGAACAGGTTTTTTTGCCTATATAGATAATTATAGTAATAATCAATAAATGCATTCATTAATCATACAGACCGGTGAAGGTTAGTTCCTTTTGTATGCAGCTGCTCTCATGAGCCTTTTGGGCACAGAACAAGAGTGGGGGTTATTAAAGAGCTCATGGACTGATTAAAAGGATATTACCCTTTTGCTGTATATTGCCTATTGTAGAGCTCACACACCTCAGAATGTGCTATTACTAAATAATTTATTGACTCTGAATAAGGCATGTTGATGCACATGTGAGTCTGATTCTGATTTTATTTATGGGGTGGTTCTGAAAGAGCAGTGTGATTTATGTATCTATCTCCAAGTCAGTGGAGAAAAATCTACAGTCCCACATCCCTTCCTGTTTCAATTTTTTTTTTTTCATTTCTACATGTGCTTTTCTTAGCTTCAGCTGACCAAGTATTAATATGAAGAATGTCCCCATTCACCCTATCTTTCACATCTCCCAAGTAACATAATGTAGCACTTCTGTTTTCTAAGCAGCATCCTACAAAGAATGCAGAAGCTACTGTAAATTTGAGACGGTTCATGGAAGTGGTGACAACATTTTTTAGAGTGATCCTTTGGTTTGTTATATGGGAAGAGTAGATATAACAGGCAATCTGAATTAAAGAGGATGTTGGAAAAGTGCATTAATTTTTAGGAGTGGGATAAACTCACCCACCTTTTGATTTCATGGCCAGAATTCTCCCCATTATTTAAATTATTCTGTCTCTGGCTTCTCACTTGTCCTTTCATCTTCAAGATGCATATATTTAATGTCTTAGCTCAGGTTGGATTCTGTGGGCTTTAAAAGATTGAAGCCTTTTTTAAGAGAATGGTGAAGGACAATGATTGGAAGGAGAGGGTATTTCAAATAAGCAAAACTGTGAGGGTAGTAGAGATGATTGAGATGATAAAGAAAATAAGAGAAATTTTATAAGATCTCTTTCCCTGCTGTTCATGTTCACACCTCTTCATTATGAAAATTTGCCACTTCTTTCTACGTTAGTCTTCCTGAGGTGAAATCTGCCTGTTGAGATTCAGTCCTGTTCCTTCAGGCCTCTTGGATAGTCATTGATGTTTGTCCAACAGCAGAAGAAATGTCTCACCAGCTTTCATTTCTCTCCATTCAGCTTGTGGCCGCAATTTGGCCTCAAATAGCTGTGAATCCACAGTTTCTCTAACTGTTATGACAATTGCACAGACTCTTTCTTTGCCTTTGCTGATAAACTTATACAACCTCTCTGTTTTCCCCAAATCCCACAGCTGCCTGCAGTTCCAAGGACGGTTTTGAATGGCAGGATGGAGCATCCCCTTGCTGCATAGAATGCAGGCCATGGAGCTTCTGCTGTGTGTTAACTGGTTAGCACCTCCTTGTACAAATAACAAGATCATTTCTGCATCATGTTCAGCGTGCTCCTTGCTGTGTTAGTGGCAGAGTTTACAGGTGGAAATAGAATCTATAGCCACATTGATTTCTCTCAGTTGGCTTCAACAGTTGTTGGTTGTGGATTTCTTTTTGTGAAATAACAAAGCTTTTGATTGATGTTGTTACATTAGGAAGGCTAGGACTGTGTTTACAGTGAATCTGCAAAGCTATAGACAAAATGCATTTTGACTGTTTTTCATGATCTTTATACTCTCCCATCCTTGAAGAAAAATAAGTACAAAACAATGGACTTCTTTTGGAAGTTGTAAGGTGCTCAAATTCTATAGGGCTAAGGACTTATAACTACACAGAAAACATAAAAATGTATATCTACAAACACGTCAAGAACATTTTATAAAGTAACATAAATGAAAGTTTTTAATATTAATGAAGTGTTGAAGATAATTTTTTTTGTCATATAAGCTTATATATTAATACCATTATGCTGATCTTAATTGATTCTCTCATAAGAATTACAGTTGGTAATTCTGTATTCATAGGAAGTGAATTTCTTCATTAGCAATTATTTTATGGCTCATTTTAGCTGTGAAATGACAGTCTAACTACATTTTCTTTACCTTCCTTTTTCTATCTTTCCAATACTGCCAATATGAAAATTCAGCATGTCAGACTTCTGGAGAGCTCTGATTTTTTGTCTCCCTCTGAGCCCTCAGTCTGTTAGCCAACCAAATGGGATTCAGAGGTCATACTTTTAATCTGCTGTTGCAAAGCTAGACTGAAAGGTGCTGCTAAGCTACACATGTCTAAGCAGGGATGTCTGCAAGCTATTGAAACGATGTCAGAATTTTTGTTAGCGCTCATTTCTGCATTTTCCAAAGGAGAAGTTAGGGACAGAAGGAGCAACTGAGAGGCAGTCCATGAAAGACATTTTATTGTACTGGAGTGTCTCTTATGGTAGAAATGAGGTCTTTCTCAAGTAAATGGGGAGATGTACAGCATCTCAAGCATCTAAAAGCAAGCACACTGAATTGCTCTCTGAGAACTCAGAACATGGTTGTGTCTGCTACTTCCCTGTATTAAGGGTCATTTTTTGACCACCGTGTGGTGGTGATGATAGAAGAACTGTAATTTTCTGCAGCTGATATACACAAGTTTGTTTTAAGGGGATAATGTCTGCTGGAAATAACCTGGAGGACAGCATTAATATTTTTTTCAGATGGCAGGTGAAAGCTTACTTTCCCTTGCTTGGTCTAAGTGGATTTGTTGCCCTTGCCATTTGTGCAGTATTAAATGAAAACAGTGCTCACTGAATAATAATAATGCTTTAAGCTAATAAAGCTTTTAAAATTATTTATATTATTATATATTACTGTTTTTAAATTATTTTTCCCTGTCTAAATCTGTCTTTTTCGTGCCCTGAAAGAAAAGCAAAAATCTGAAACATTTAGCTGATTGTGATTTTTAGAAAACAGGTGCACTGACATGTGTGCAATATATATTTCTGGTAAACAGAGCCAGATCATCCACATTTCAGCTCATTTTTTCCAGCAAGGAGATTTTTGAAGACCTAGCGAGTTGAAAAGAGCAGAGCAGGCAAAGCAAGGGATTGTATTATCCATCCCTTTCACACTCAGCACGTGATGTTTTTCTGAGAAGCAAGAAATTTGTTTTCCAAAGACATTGTCAAGTTCACTGAGATTGGCTGACTCCTGGTAGCAATGTAAGCTTGAGACAGCAGTGACAGGCTTTATTTCAGCATATCATACAGAATAATCTTCCTTCAACTGGAATGATGTCTGAGTTACAGCACCACCGTGAAAATTAACAGACACATAGATCAGCCAAGCAGTAAGTGTGCAGGACTTCTGATCATGCACATACAGCTCCTCTCAGCTCTGCTGGTGATACTTTCCATAGGCAGCTTCTGTTTGAGGGGTTATTCTGCAGTTGAGCACCCCGTGTTCCCTCTCCAGCCTGTCCTTCCAGGATCTGCAGAGAGAGCAGAATATTGCAGCAACATTTGGGCACTAATTATTTTTGCAGGCAGGAGCTCATTTTGGCCTTTGATTTTGAACTGACAGTTAATAGATAGGGCAGTTTCAGAAGTGGGTGTGTTTTACAGCACTTGGCAAATAACTGCCTAAATCACAGTTTGCAATCACAGTGATATAAAACATCTCACTCTTTACTCCCTTTGTTGAAGATATGTGTTCACAAAGAAGATATATTTTTTTCAATACAATGAACAGCATATTGGCATTGATAAGGTGAACTTTATGAAGAGTAATTGGATAAATGTTATTATCATTGCATTGCAGGCAGAAACTGAGTTTGCATTTGGCTGCACAAGATGTATTCCTACAGGGAAGGGCAGCCTGAGGCAGCCAGGTACAGGGTGGAGCCTACAGTATGGACCAGGGCAGCTGGAGTGTGCAGGGATCCATGGCTGTGTCTCTCCTGCAGGAGAGACAAGGGACAGGGAAGGAGCCTTGGGGCTGCTAATACTTGTTTTGCAGTCTGGCATTGTTCTGTGTTGTCAGGACCAGTTTTGTGGTCCCCTTCTCCCTAATGATATCCTAAGATGTTTTGCACCTTCAAGGCTTCTGTTAAACCACAGATAATGCAAGCTATAGCCTGCATTTTGTACTGATGAAATGTTGTTTTGATGAGTTGTGACACTGCCATAGCATTATTTAAAATGCTCTGAACTGAGAATAATGCACAATTAAATAGTGTTTATGCAATCAGGCTATGGGGCAACCACAGGGGACTGAAGGGAAACCCTTGGCCAAACATTATACAGAGTGATGAGGCAATGCCACACAGCTTGAACTTTATTTAGCAGTGTGGGTAAGGTCCCAAACCTTAGCTTGGTGTATCTGAGCTGATGTAAGCTGCTGTCTACTAATAAGTGTGACATTTGTGGTTATTTTCTAGCAGTCATCTGATAATCCTGTGTGGGAGCAAGAACTGAAATTAAAGACCTCTGGTTTTCTAATTCTTGTGTTCCTCCTCTCCAGAAAATGCTGCACTGAAGTACAGTAAAAGAGAAATGGCACCTAAATAATGTAAAATTATGGTTCCTGATGACATACTGTTTTTGTTGTCTCATCAGTTCAATGGAGAATTGCAGTAGAGCAGGAGTAATTCTTTTCTCTGGAGCCTCTGGGAATTCTGACTTTATTTGCAGTAGAAGTTGGGCTGAATTTTGGAGCAATAAGAGCTCTAAGTCAAATGCATTACTAAAATTATATGCTATGGATGCATGAGGGATTAAAGAGTTTAAAAATAATGATTTACTTAAGTCAGCCTTGAGGATCAAAACTTTGCCTTCAATGGTGTCTCAAGGTGGACTTTAGTATCTCATGGGAGAGTATCATGGCTCAGTGTAACACAGATAATTTGGCATTTGTCAACACTGTGGATTAATAAAGCATTTACAGTATCTTTTAAGTTATTAGTGCAGGCCAAGTGTCATGCTCTTACTGTTGTAAGTGTTTGTTACTGAAATGCACAATTTCTGTTTGTTTTATTTTGTTTCTTTTTTTAGGAAAATGTCCTTGACATTGGGAGTAAGTGATTAAAAGCAGCAGGAAATGTAGAAGAGAATTCTTGGTGGTCTAATAAGGGATTTAGAGACTCCAGCAGGGGAGAATTATTTTATAAATTTAGTATGAGAATAAATAGTATTATCTCTGTTTTGCAAATGCAGAAACTTATTCAAGATGATTTCTCATGGCCCTTTGTGTTTCTTTTCTTAGCTAACTACATCATGCCCCTGTCTCCAGCAGAAGGGCAGGAAGATGCATAGAAACTGAACTTCTTAGCTGGGATTATCTCATAAGACAACCTTAAATTTTGGCAGCAAGTCAAAGGTTTACAGCACATCAAGAAATGAAACATGAGGACAGTTCGTGGTGCTGCTATCAACTCTCTCTGTATGCACATCTAACAAGCAGAGGTCAGAGTAATTATCTCCCAGTCACTTTTGGGGTCTTTGTGGCAAAGGAGGCACTATGGAAGAGCACTGTAATGCTTGGGCAGTTTTGGCACAAGGCAGTTTCTCTGTGGCCCTCTCACAGCAAGCTCATGGCCTGCTCTCAGTTTGGTAGGAAAGGATCTGATGGTCAGTGTGCCTGGTTCCTCTCACTGAGCCTTTTCCAAAGTGGGAAATATTTTATTTGCTTCCTTGCCATGTGCTTGTTGGAGCAGAGTTCAAATCCTCTCAAAGGGGCCTCTTAGGAAATTGGTACAGTGAAGTTGAATATTGTACTTTGCACAGGTTTGCTGCCTTAAGCTGGAGGTTCTATTGACAGACCAATGGAGTAATTGAGAAGGGTTGTATGGATAAAATTAACTGCTAGCTTCTAATGTAAATATGAACATTTAGACAAAATGAGAAAAAGGGCAAAGTGACTACCTAATTATTATGAAAAATGGTATTCATGTTTTGTACAATTATGGCTATATTAAGCCTATTTCAACAACTAATATGCAGATCTGATTCAGAAGAGATTAATTGGTGATATGAACACTTAAGCTATATAATTTACTCTGATTGAAGAGGCAATCCTAAAATGTGGCATTAGCAGATGTTGGATGAATTTTTGCTCTGATTCCATTCACTGAAAAGGCTAGGTAAAACTCCCCTTATTCTAAACGATTAAATACTCTAATTTCTGGATTTGACTTGCATCTCTGTTTTGTTTCTTTGAATTATTAGTCAAGAGTCGTTGCTGTGGCAATAGCCAGTTCTGTGATGAAATGAAGCACATTCCAGATTCAGCTGTTAAGGTCTATATGGGGGCCTTGGGCAGGATTCAGCAGGGTGCTTATTAGAAAACACCTGCCCCTTTCTGTTTAATATTCAACACCATATTTTTGTTCTCCACAAAATCACTGGTTATCACAGGGCAAGTCTCTGGGCACTCCACTAGTTGCTGTGAATAATTCACTGCCACTCTTCTCACCCTAGAACAGAGAAGCTGTGTTTCATGTATCATGCTGGCACCAGAAATTCCCTAAATCCATATTTTCTGAAATGGGTGGGAAGATGCAAGTTATCTTAATTCCATTGACAATGAAATAGTTAAATATATTAATTCACTCAAGCTCATGGATTCTGATCCAGAACCAAAATTTCATCTGCACTGTGTGGATACCCCTGAAAATTAAAGTAGGGGAAGAAGTAGACAAATGAATAAACTGCACTATCTCAAATTCACACCATAAAGCCTGATTATGATTAGAGTTCAATTGGAGGCCAACAATATCTATAGTAGGGCATAGTTCAGTTTCATTTGCCATAAGCACAGAAATCACACCTGGATGCCAGTACACATGCTATGCAAACTTGCCTAAATGCTGTAAAGTCCTGAAGTATTAGCAGAGCAGAATCCTGTAACAACTGTGTCCAAAAAGCCTAACTATGTGCAGCTAACACAGATATTAAATTGAATGCTTCTCTTACTGTTATAAATGGCTGCTTTGCTGTCTTTGTCAGCAGAGTTGTGGCATTCATCCCATTGCTAAGAATAAGAATAAGATGACCATCTGCATTTCTGCAGAGTGATGGCTACCCAGAGTGAGTTCAATAAAAGAAAATTATGGCTTTGTGCTTTGCTACAGCCGATAAATCACAAGCAGGTCTTGCACTGAGGCAAAAAATGAAAAATAACATTATGTGGCAAGACTCTTTATAGGGTACCAGCTGAGCAGCCACTTGAATTGTAATACCCCCAAAATGAATGTCATGCAAGTGGTAAGTAATGACCTATTCATGAGGAGCTGAGCACGCTGTTATTAGGAACACTGGTGGATACATGTCAGGGACCCTGGAGATTGTGTGGAACAGTGTCAGCACACATAGGCCAGCTAAGAGGGTGTTTTCTTCCTTCAGAATAATTCTCTTCAGTGCTACTTCAGCATATCATTCCTCTCCCTTTCTGTGACCTGGGGTCTTCTGCAGCAGCCTATTCTTTTAGCCTAAAAGACTGTATCCTGGAAATCAAAGCTGGTTTAAAGACAGCCTCAGGGACCCCTTGGAGGTGGTATAGACCTTCTTTTTAGGGTTTGGATATGACTGGGGTTCTCTGACCATATACATCACTTTAAAACTTCCAGTTATCTTATTTCTCAAGTAATAAAGACCTTTCCCATTGGTAGGGATTCTAAAATCATCTGAAACTTAAGCAGGAATTTTTGGTCTCCCAAATCAGTTCTTCCTAAAGGCAGTTGATTTTCTGATTGTGTTTCCTCTTTCAGCTTACTTCAAAATCAATGGTTAAGGTTCTAGTAGTTTCTCCCCAGTTTAGTTATCCTGAGTGAGGAGTGCATTGCATGCATGGTTTTGCAAATGAACAGAAATATATACTAAATGAAGATGGAGTAAATGCTGTGGAAAGTGCTTTTCTAAGTAGAGTTTTGTCTGTTATCTCATAAATATTCATTGGTGTCTACAATATAGTAAGGTATTTTCAAGATAGTAGTAAACAAAATTATAATTTAGAGACTATTTCTAGCCATTTACTTACAATAATAGGTTAACAACTGCTTAAAGACAGATTTTGGTCTGAATTTAGTAGGAAAATCATTAGGAGTCTCTGATCAAATCAGGTGCAATACAGATCCTACTGTGGCTCCAGACATGCAGAACTGCAAACCCATCTATTTCTTTTTCAATTTTACAGTCTCTGCTTAAACACATGGTGATTGTCAGTCAAGAAATGCCTCCAGGTGGATTTTCCCAAAGGACTCAGCATGGTGTCAATGGGAACAGTGCTTTAGAAAACATCAGCTTGAACAAATATTGAAAAGCACAATAATCACTAAAATTCAGTTATCTAGAACACTATTACATGCGCAGTGGGGGGAAAGGAAGAAAAGCGAAAAAATTCATTTTTGAATCTGAGATTATTATTCTTTATTGCTGATTAATAAGTGTTTGGGCTGTATTTATTCTCTAAAGGCCCACTAGATGTCAGCACATATCTAGGCTACCACAACTGGAACAACAACCATCTGGTAGTAAAAAAACAAAACCCTCTGCCCTGGAACAAAGTAATTTAGGCAGCACATAGTCACTGGCTTGAAGTGTTTTGTTTGATTTCATAAAGATTTTAGGTACCCACATGTAACAGACTTTTTTTGGCCATCAAAGCAGGGGGATTTTGTGCATGTTACTTTCTGTTCTTGTTTTGCATAGTACTTTCATTGCCATCTCCATTTGGTCCATTGCCTTTCAGGATGCACTTCTTGTATGAAAGTCTACCAGGTGCAGCTTTGTAGTGAGGATGGCTAAAGTTTTGCTTTTACTCAAGGTTTAATGGCCAAACTTATTTTAAACACGATTATGACAATTCTGTTTAAAGTGGCAAAAAATCTGAGTAAAACTTCAGATATATTATTCATAGCATAATATGACATGAAGGAAAACCCTCGCCCCATGTGTATTACAAGTGTGTTCAACTCACCTGTATTTCATGTAAGAAATAATGAAGAAAAAAATCACTCTGTTATGCATTCAGACTGTTTAAAATGCATAGACACAGTTCACTGCTTGCACTATTTTAAAGTTAGATCAAAACCCTGCTTGATCAATTTTGCCACACAGTAGCAAGGATTAGTATTCAACCATATATATGTTCATATGCTGTGTATTCATTACTTAATATTTGCCTAGATCCAATGTCAAAACAGAGAAGAATTTGGGTGATTTTGGCAGGTAATCAATTTTTCTTAACCATCCATATCTTTAGGCCAGCACTGTTTTGGAAAATATGACATATAAACTGGAAACTGTTGTTTGGGGTTTTTTTCTAATGCTGTGCAGTGCATGGTCCTTAGCTATTCTAACAATTCAGACTTACACCTCTTGCTAGCTGGAATTAGGGGACATCATGTCACCACTGAATGAAGCTGTAGTGAGCTATAGTGCAAGCCCTGCAGCTGATCAGTTATCAAGAAAGGGATCTGTGCTCCTTGTTCACCCCACTTCATCAGACACTCAGCTGGGGTATGAGGGCTAAAACAGCTAACTTACCTGCAGACACCATCAGAGCTGCTCACTAAGGGCAGGTACAGGGGAAGCCAGGGGATTGGTGCCTCAGTGAAGGATCTGAAGTTGGCTGTGGTGATATACATAACATGAAGTCATGCCCTTGAGCCTCTAGCACTAAGGCTTTAATTTCTCTGTTGCCGCTGGGGCAGTGGCACTGCACATAGGCATGGCACTGAGTTACAGTTTCCTGCAGACTCTGTGGGTATGGGGAGCTGGAGAAAAAGCAGAGAGGATTTTTGTTGGCTTCGAGTGGCTCTAGCCTGTCCTCAGATGTGTCCTGGCACGAGAGGTGTAATGTCATAGCAGTTGTAGCCATTCTATTTGCACTTAGCATATTTTACTAAGTCCCTATCCCAGCATCTGGTCTGCATTGTGTGTTTGCAGCATGGCAGAACATCCAGCAGGTTTCCAGGCTAAAGTGTGTTGCACTAACTGGCCCCGTCCATTATGCCTGTGTTAGAGCACCAGTCCATGTGAGGAGGTGCTTCATCCTTGCAGTATTTCAAACCTGATAAAGAACTGACCAAATACAAGACAGGGAGGGATGCAGAGTAAGGGATAACTTGGATTCCAGAGCGAGGTCAAGTCTGCCACCAAATTTTGCTCACAGGAAATACATCCTGCTGAACTAGAAACTTTACTGACCTTATTCACACTATGCTTAAGGCATGTTGCCTAGCAGCAGAGATCTTTGCAGAATTTAGCCACAAACAATGTCTTGCTGTCTCATTTGTTAATGAAATTTAGGATGCATTGGAATTTCCATGCCAAAGATGGAAGACAGCCCCTGTGGATCTCACACAAGCAAAACAATGCAAATCTTGGTAGGCTGGCTTTATTGCTCCTGGAAAATGAAGACTATTTTAATTGTGCTTGACAACTTATCTTTTTCTAATGTGAAATAAAGGAATTAATCTTGTTTTTAAAACAGATTGCTCTGAATTCTTAGTATCTAAGCAGGTTAAAAAATGCTGATAAGTGGGAAGGAGCTGAGGAGGAGTAGTACTTGGTTTAAAAGTAAATTTTGTGTGACCACTTGCTGGTTTCCTATCACATGAATGCTTGAGAAGTCCGTGAGGAGCCTGGATGAATAAATGTCAGTGTTGGAATTTATTAATACTATGTCTGCCTGGGATAAAATCAGTGATTTTTATAATTTTTCTGATTTGGAAACCTGATCCATATGGCTTTTCCCCCTTAGCACAGCCCTGTGCCTCTCTGATACAAAGCTGAGAATGATTGTCTGCAGTGTTAATGAAGGAACGACAGTAGTCCTTTAGCTGGCCTTTGAGTGAGAAGAGGTTCAGCAAAGGAGAAGTGAACCTTGCAGTTTTCCAACATATTCAATATTCTCTATTACTATAGCATCAGCCAAGGATAAACAGGGAAGATTTTGGCTCACCATTTAGTGTTCTCTTTCTCAGATTTGGTCTTTCTCCATGGATGAGTTTTCCTTCTTAGAAAAGTTTTTGGTTTTTCAGATTTTAAAACCAGAAAGAAAAATAATGCTCAAGAATTTTAAGTCTGGTGAAAGACTGGAAGGTGATTTTCAGTGTTAATGAAGTACTTCAAAACATTTTCATTTCTGCTTGGTTCTTGAAAATGGACTATAACATTGACTGGTGGAAGCTTGCACATCTTTGCTGCAGTCTGTGCTGGGAATTAAAATTGGCAGGTAACTTGATTTAATAGCTCTGCAAACTGTTGCAATGTGATATAATATGCACATGTACATTGTTTCTTAGTGTTGTGTTTTGTCTCGTAAGAGCATTCCTCAAAAGAAGCATCCTCAAAATCCATTCACACCAGTCCCCATCACTTGAATCAGGCCTTCTCCTTGTGGAGGATCTGTACATTTTTACTTGTTAGCCCTTCCTTGGTATTTAAGTTTTGTGTTCATCTTTGTCCCATTTTGTAAGTAATTCTTGGTAATAAATAAAGTCAAACCTGAGGTTTTCAGTCACTATGTTTTGCTCCTTAGAGCAGATATCTTCCTTCCCAAAAGAAAAAGATTGTAGGAATTGATTTCACATCTCCAGTTCAGACATTAGGTATAATACAAGGTATAAGCTGTGTGGGGATCTGTTTTGTCCAGTACTTGATATCAGTTGCTTTTCCTCCTCTAGCCTTATTTTTGCTCCTAAAAGGATCAAAAAAAAGATAACTTTGTATCTTATCCATGATGGTGGATACTGGGATTCAGAGACATAAGGTACACCTTTTGAACAAGGAAGAAAATTAATCACTGGAAATAATTAATGTAAAATAGTACTGGGTTCTTGAAAATTTCTAATGTAGAAAATCAGAATTCAATGCTTTCTTTTGAAAGATTTGTTCAATTTGAATTGCACACAATCATTAGTCTTGATGCAGGAATTATCAGATGAAGATCTTATGGTTTTGAATATGTTGAAGTTCATTAATCATTAATCCAAAATAATTGGTTTATTGCTAAGAAGAAATAACAGTGTCAGAATAGGTCCTTGCCTCTCAATGCCAAAACCTTACTTGCCAAAAGGAGGTAACAGGTTCAGAGATGTTTTGATTAATTCAATATTGTTTTTAAAAATGAGAACCTTTTTCTATGTAAATTATATCCTCTTTCTATTTATAGCATTTCACTTTTGGTGAAAAGTGGCTTCTTTTCTCAAAGTAAGATTTCTTTTATCAGTTATTCATCATGGCCACATCTTTTTGGACAGGACTTTTTGGGGATGCAGTGCTGCCCCATGTAGCTATAAAACCTGGATTTTGGTGTGTCATGGAGTTAGAGTACTTTAATGTCCTGAAGCAGCAGAGGAACTCTGCAAGCTGAGTGACTAGTAAACCCCTAGTTATACATTCTGCAGGGGTGCTTGTCGCTTTCCATGATGAATCAGACAAAATGAAGCTGGCCATTAGAGTGCAGTTGATGTTAATTGAAGCCATGACTCATTCATTTGCATTTTTCCTTCCCACAAAGAATATTTAAGTGAGACCCTTTTCTCCTTATAAGGTCTTTAAATCTGTGTCTAACTACATATCTGAGAAGCTACTGATCCCTGTGGTTGAGCAGAAGATCTGGAATCATGGCCATATACAGCACTTTGCAATCCAAAGCTGACCAGGATTTTTGGGCAGCTTGCCTTTCTGTAGCACTTGTGGGCCACTGGTTTCTTTGCATCTCTTTGCCCAAGACCTATTCCTCAGTCAATTTACTCATCATGAACCCACACCACTAAAGTAAAAGGCAACCAAAGACAGTTTTTTACATTTCTTCTTTTTTTTTTTGTTTTCCCTGCTGAAAATTAACTAAACAACAAGTTGCAATGAGCATACCACTTGCCTTGTTATAGTAAATCATGCAGTAAGTGACAGTCCTGGGCTCATTTTCAATTTGAATTGTATTTGAATTGACCATGAAATATAGAAAGAAAAACATTGCAGACAGCAGCCGAATTAGTTGTGTCACCCAGCAGGCAGCATCTAAATAAGGATCCTGTCTTCACAAGGTAGGAATGGGTTGGCTAGAGTTCCCTAAATATTAAAGCTTTGCAACAACAGAATGTCATTATAAAATGTGTCCCTTTTTTATACACTATGAATAAAAAATCCTGTGGTGTTGTGCAGTAAGGATATAATTTTCATCTGAGTTCTGCAGCTTGCTTGAAGGTTCTTCACAAGATTTTTACCACTTTTCTATTACATACTAATGGACTATAAAAACTGGGGATTAATTAGGCCCATTAAATGCTAAAAGATTAACACTTTTATAATTTTTCTAACAATTTAGAAGTGAATTATACAGTTGCACTGCAATCATTCCACTTAATTTTACTTTTCATGTCATTTTTCTCCCAGCATTAATTTTGTCCCTGTTGCAGCATCCAGCTCATGACATATCTCACTGCAGTCCATTATCTGACCAGTGGAGCCTGCTGAAACAGGGAATTTTACTTAATTGGAAAAATGCACTGATGCAGAAAAGGTACATGTAACTTCTTGCACCAGCTATACCTTTTAAAAATGCATCATTACAAAGATGACAAACTGCCATCCCTTCTTTGATCAGAAAGATTTTTGGGAGCTGCTGGAGTCAGGAAGTAGAAGGACTGAAGCCAAAAATCACTTTCATGTTATATTATGGAATAGATGTATAAAGAATGATAGTGCTGGGAAGCACCAGGTCAGAATTTTTAGAAGCTCTTCAAAGTCATCAGTGAAATCTGATATGAGAGTCCCACTTCATTCTCCACTTAGTAGTGTTCTCCAGGTAGACAGTATTCCAATGTTCTTCACAGGCTTACCTGGATAAATGAAAGTAGAAGGAGTAGTCAGTCAGTCAGCGAGTTATAGGATTGGGGAACAGCTGTTTTTCAGCTGAGATTTAAAATAAACTGGCAAAATTACAGTACATTATTCTACTCCATAGTGGCTAGAGGATTTCGGCAAACCACACCTGAAAGCTATCAAATAATAAGCAAAATTAATCAGACAAGAAGAGTGTCTGGAAGAGTTCAATGACCTGAGTCCTGCTGACACAACCTCTCGTGAAAATGAACCATGCTGACACCAGATCAAATGTCACATGGCATTAATTTTCTTTTTTCTGACCTTGCCTGGCTGAACGTGCTGGAGCTGTTAATTCTGTATACTCACATCAGAAGGACCTAGTGGAAGAGTCCAGTGGTAGCCAAGCCTGTCCAGTAGTGCAGTGTGTGAGCTTGGGCAGCTCATTCCTGGAGTAGGGTCCAAGTTTGACTCCTTGGTGGTTGGCAATTGTGATCTCTTTTCCTTGATCCTGATAACAGAGCAGATTTCCAAGTCACCTACAGCAAAATCAGCATTCTTGTGGAGGTGAAAAGAGCAAACCTCAACCTGAAAAATACAGTAGAAATATCTCAGTTTATACCTACTGAGAAGTATGATAAAGCAGCTGTAGCTGATCAGCTTCTGTATTCTTAGCTCAGACACAAATCATAATCAGAGACAGTTTTAACATTTTGAATAGTATGGGGAGAAAAAGATGGAGATACATGCCATAATATATCATCTGAAAAGGTCTTGTAGGCATAGTCATCAACTGTTTAAAGATTTCACCATTCATATATCTTTTTTAACAATCTGTTTCTTTCAGAACCTGTACACTTTAGATTTGACACACTTCAGGCAGAGAGGTGATACTGCTACAATACCATATCCCAAGCCTAAAGAAACACAAATAATGCTATAAAAGTTGTGCACATTCTACCACTGGCTCATTTTTTTACTGCAGAAATGTTGATTTAGTTAGAACCTTAACTGTCTTTTGCCTGTAGTACCCTCAGCATCCCAGTAACAAAAAGCCATCTGCTTTTTCCAGCCTCCATTTAACACCCAAGCAGGAGGAGTCATGCTGTGCCCAGCATTATTTGCACTCATGAGGAAGAAATGGGGATATGTTCAATGCACTTTTTAGGGTTTGCCTAACAGCTTTGGAAATCAGTGGCAAGATTCCCCCTGATGTTAGGAGCTTGTATATATATATATATATATATATATATATATTGCTCATCTAAAATACCATATTTTAGGTGCTCCCCATAGATTGTTCCTTCTTCCACAATAAAAGACAAGATGCACTCCACAGAAATCTGGAGGGGTAAACATCTCACTTCAGGTATGCTCCGTGCTCATTTTAGAGCCTGATAAATGTTGAACAATGCAAACTGATCTGCAGTTATTTTGTGGGAATGCTTATTGTGTTAATATTAAAGACTTGTATGGATGAAGGATATAAATGTCACATCATTGAGAATTTTACAAGAACACCTATCTTTGTTAAATGTAGTGAGTTGGTGCTGTTAATGACATTCTGGGAATCAGAATTTGTGGGCGAAAAAAAGATCTTCTGTATCTGTATCCTCTGCATCTGTAAATGTTCACTTGTAAGAAACACATTCAACATTTGAGATGCTCTGCTTTGTCATTCTTGCAGTAGAGCTTTACTTACTTAGGCCTAATTAATTTTCGGTTTAATCTTTCTGTGCTTCAAGATACATGGACTGAATTTTGCTCATCATCCCACCCACTTATGCCACTTATGTCAGGTTTAAATATGAAAAAGAAATCAGTGTTGTACAAAAGGGATACAGCGTGACGACAAAACATTCTGTGCAGCAGAGGATTTGGTTTTTTAATATATATTAGGGCTAAAAGGACGACTGTTTTGCAGAAAAGTGATTAAAATTATTACAAGATAAATGCTCTGCTCAGGAAAATTATAGAATGCAACTTGCATCAAAAGGATAATCTCAAGGGGATAAAAATCATAGCAATGCTAAATGGAAATGCTTGATGAATTTACAAGGAGACTAATTAGCCATGACACTGCTAACATTGCTTCTCATTGCCCAGTATCTCAATCTAACATCAGAAAGGTATGAAGAAATGGAAAATATTTGTAATCCATACATTGTGAGAATCCAGTCGGTCTACCACAGGAGAAAGAAAAAATTGATGGTTTTTAGGTAAGTGTTCCACACAACTGGTAGCTGAAAACAAGTTTTTAATTACCATCTGCCAGCAAGCACAGTGTTGAAATACACATGGTGGTAAACATTTTGGAATCCATAAGTCTTTCTGGGCTGCCTTCCTAAGAGATAAAGAAAACAATTTTGGTGTGTATTTAGCTGATGAACATTTGGTCACCCACAAAGTCATCTGCTTGAAAATGTCTTTGCCATTACTAAGTGTCTATGAGAAGTGAATCTAGCATGACAGTGTTTAGAGGAAGAGAGGTAAAGATGTGGGGCCAAACTTAGACTACATTTAAAAGTAAGACGTGTATAAAGCCTATATTCTCTTTGACATTGCCCTGCACTTCCAAATTCTTTGAGGTGGGTAATGAAATGTAGGTGAGATTGGCTTTTTCCAACTGTGGAGCTTGTAAGAGAGTGACTGTGAGGAGAATAAGACCCTTTTTTTGTCAATGTTGGTGGCAACAATGGGAGGATGTATCTTCAGAGGGCTGTGGTACTGTAGGTAATGGAGCTGAACACAGTGCTCATTGAAGCTTATCCAAAAGCCCTGTTTGTCCAAAACAGCCTGTATGTAAATATTAAATGCATATTGAATGCATGGTTGTGAAAAATCTGTATTTTTAGCAACAGAAAGCAAAATAGAAAATTGTGTTGCCAAGACATAAAATGTGTACTATATACTTCTGGAATTTATTATTGTTTTCTGAAACTACTGAGGGAATTGTTTGTTCCCATGACTGAAAAGAGAGCACTTTTTAGAATGTTTACATTGGGAGATAAAAGTTCTAGTCCCAGCTTTTGCATGAAATTAAAACAATTTTAGTTCCAGTAGTTCTTAGCCTCCCCATCAACACTGAATTGGCTTTAGACAGCTTTTCCCTCTTTTAAAATTGTTAGCTTAAAAAGATAAAAGTGTTCTGCAGGAGTTCAGGGTACAGACACCTATCTTTATTTTTACTTCTGTGAAAACTGAGTCAGATGAGTATGATGTCTGATTTTCTAAGGACTCAACACAGTAAGATAGATGTCAGCATATGAAGAAATCAAAACAAAAAATATTCTATGACACCAATAAGCTAAGTTTCTGGGTTTGCAGTAGAATATCAAAGTTGCTTTCAGCAAATATTTTATTCTCCTCTGTATATTCCCCTCAGCAAGAAGATGGCATCCTGTGGTATATACAGAAACAAGTGAACTAAAGATCTACTGTGCATCATTAAAAAGTTCCCAGCTCTGATTCCACAATTACCAGGTATGGGTAAATCTGTGGCCCTTTGAAGGCTGAGTATGGAATGTGCAGTCTGGATATATGGGTGCTGAGGTAATGCAGACATTAACTGGTGAATGGGTTGCCAATGCAAGCTTGAATTTTCATAAAAAAAATCCAGGCTCGGGAGGAGGGGGGGAACACTCAAGAAATCAAACTGACAGTGTGTAAGAAACCCCAGCTTATCAAGAAAAGCTGCTGTGGCAGAGCTAGCAGGCCAACAGGATTCCAGCTCCTGGTGCCACTCGCTGGTGTCTGCTGGAACGTGTCAAACGACTGAATACAAATGGGCTCCAGTGGGAGGGATGGCCTTTCCTTGCAAATATTTCTTCAGCTCTTAAGTTGCCCCACAGCAATAATGCTTGGCTTTTTATAGAACACTGCCTGATTCATTGGCAACCTTTAGCTATTTTATTGATTTAGCATTTCTTCAGAGATGCAGTGAAATATATGACCTGTGGACAATGTGATTTTTTTTGAAAGCCAATGCTGATGTCAGGGGTATGTTGGCTGGTTCAAGCTCTACTGCCTCTGGAGTTCATTAGAAGTTGTTTTAAATATGCTTTCTACTCTGTTTATGAACTATATTTCTTTTTCCACACTTGGTAAGGGTGCTGTTTTACACTGCCTTTGGTGTGTATTTCAAATCTTCTTGGCTGAATTGAGTCATTTCACGGTGAAGTAAGTGGAATGTAAGAGAAATGTGCCATGGTTAGGACACTGTGGCTTAGTATATCAAAACCAATAAAAAATGCGGGAGAGGTTGGGAGGACTTCTGGAATCCATTTTATTTATTTGTTAGAAGTAATGAAGCAAAATGTTTATTGTTTGTGTCCTCTGAATGTTAATCTGCTCAGCAGTTGAAATCACAGTGAGAGGCAATAGCAGGCTCTGATGGAATTGTGTGTAGCTTTTCTGAACACAAGGCTAGTTGGTAGGTTACTGGATCAGAAGCTAATGAGCAGGCAGGGCTCAGGATTTGGGGTGTGGTGAAAGTGGGTTCACCACACAAGGATTTTAGGAAAAGAGGCACAGACCTGAGCAGCTAACATGTTGACACATGGGTGGGTTAACTCTGAAAACTTCTGAGCCTGTGACAGCCACCACTCACCATTTGATGCTGATGTCTAAATGTAGATCTAACTTCAGGTTTCTATTTCTGAAAACTGATCTAAGTTTTGGGAGCTTTTGCTGCTAAGGACAAAATGTAGCACAACAGACATAATGGTATTCACTGTCCTTTGGCAGATACTTTGCAATACCAACATGTCAGGCTGAGCATCCTTCAGCTCCTGTACCTCTGTGTGTATCAAAATATGAATTCGACTGAAGGAGCTCCTACTTTCTTCCTCTCTTTCCTTACTCTTGTTTTATCTCTCCAGGGATCCCCACAGGTATTATGATTGCAGCTGCTCAGCTACTATTGCTGCACAGTTCCCATTCTTCTTTTCCACCGTAGAGATGGAGCAAGAAGACCCTTGATAAGATTAAAGGTGCTTCCAGTGCAGTGAAACTTGAGCCAAGGAGCTCAGAGGCAACATAGTATGGCAGCACCACTCCACACCACTGAGCATAGCACAGTGACAGCACTGAATAAACAGGAGAGAAGACTGGAGCTGATGCATCTGGATTTGGTGGCAGAGGCAGTAGCTGTTGTTGCCACACACGATTAACAAGATGTGAAAATAGCCTCATCTAGAAATAGAGGGATTTCCAAACCTGATGGGTCAGGTTCATGCTAGAGCCAGCGATAGTGTAATACAGAGTGAAAGCAGCTGGCCTTTCCAAATTCTGTCATGAGCTGTAAATCACGACGTGCCTCTTCTCATGTAAACAGACCTACTGTAACAGCTCATCTCTGTGAAACTTTAAATAGCCAGGGCTGAAATAACTCCTGTGTCACTCCAGGTTTGTGCTGATGCATAAAATTACACTGGGATGGAAATACCATGGTGAACCAGACTGGAGCACAAATGGTTGTGACTTTTTCATGTTTGCCTGAAGCCAGGCTGAACTATAAGTGGTTTGTTCTTTACCCAGAATCCTGCAATGGCCAGCTTTTATGGCTGGTAAGGGCTGCTACATTGAATGGTTGGTGTTGAAGGGTGGATTAGAGCTCCCAAAAGAAGTTCAGATGAAATCTTCCCATTCCTCCCACCAGCACAGGCCACAGAACTCAGGGTTTTGTGATTGTGAGTGGCAGCAGGTGTTACAGGCTCTCGGGAGTGGCTCAGAATTTGTCTGAGGACCTCAGCTGACACAGGCATCCTCTTTCTCTTCCTAAAAAAATGGTGTCTTAGAATTGATTCTGATGTTTTAATCTTTAAAGCAGGGAGCAGTAAGAGCAATAAAATTTAATCAACAGAGCACTTGTTTTATCAAGTAAATGGATAATTGTGACATTTGACATTCTTATGAGGCTCTGTCTCTCGAACATTTGCCTAATTATCTCCCTCCTTTAAAGATTCTACTCAGATTCCTGTTTAGCAGTTCACTGCATAATCAGATTCAGCTTTTCTGGAACATTTCATTACTGTTTTTGTTATTGTTATATAGTGCATTTTCTTGGAAATGTCAAGTATGTTGTCAAATATTGTACTAATTTCAGTTTTCTTTGTGTCAGAGCCCTGGACTTTATTAAGAAAACACATACTGTGAGTAGGTCATTCCAGTAACTAGCTCCATCCTAAAGAGCCGTGGCATCACTCAGTTGAGAGAAACTCTGTGTAGTTAAAGGGATCCTCTCAGAATCCCTTTTAACTCTGTTTTCTGTGTTCCTTGGATCACCCATTTAGAGCAAAGGTCTTTGCATTCCAGAAGCATGCTTTGGGCAATGCATGTGTCACCTAGCTATAGCTGTCAGAAGTGAGGCTTTCATTAGTCTGCCTTCTAAGTTAATGGAGGAAAAACATCTCCATGAGATAACTCATCCCCAGTGTTTGCAATAACTAATCTTATGATGAGTGGAATTTCCCTCTGCTTCTCCCAGCTGATAGAGGAACTGTAGAAAATAGCCTAGACCAGATATTCAAGACCTATACAGCAAAAGTTAGGTGAAAATTTGGTCTGCCCTGTCGAAGTATCATTCTGTTCCTGACAAGGCTGTGCAGGTTTCAAAAGTGACAGGACAAATGCATGGACTGAAAAATAAAAATACATCAATACTTCAGGGAGCTGTATAGTGCTAAGGGTTTCCATCCACTGTTGGATGGTTTTTCTATATGTTAACTGTTGATTTTGTTTTCCTTAAACACCCGGTTCTGCCTCTGTCAGAGAGAGGATTCCAGCAGGAAGGACCTCTGGACACACCTGCCATCTGCTGCTTTTACATTCCTGAGCTGTGCCTACATGGAACATTTCTTAGTGATCCCTGAGGTGCAGTTACAAGGGATAGATGTTGTGATTTGGAGAAATAGTACAATTATTCTGTATGATCTGAGCTCCCTTCCTGCTTCCAGTAGTCCACAGACCATGTGCCAGCCCTCGGCATGGAGCTGGCATTGAGTCCACAAAGTGAGCTGGTTTCCTGAATAGATGAGAAGGCAGGTGGCAAGCCAAAAAAAGCTAGTTTAAAAGCTTATGAATGGAGAATGAAAGGCACAGATGTGTAAAGAAATACTCATATGATAGCTCTAGACAGACATTAATGAGTGTATGTCCTAACTATCATACCAAGGTTATGAGCCCCTGCTTATGTGCAAGACAGATCTAGTTTGTCTGGCTCAAACACTGGCAGTTCAAACTCTCCCTTAATTACAAGATTTATGCCTTTGCCTTTATCCAAAGAAATTAAAGAGTAATTAATTCTCTCAAGTTCCTTTGGTTTTGTTCTCATTACCATAAAGGTAAAGGTGCCAGTTAGAGTTGGTCAGACATTTTTATAATTAAAGATTTAAAATTTAATAGTGAAGAGAATGTTTTACACTTTGGCACTTCTGGTTGCTCCATCAAATATTTTGTGTGATCTTCATAAGAGTATGAACACAGTGGGGTGCTGAAATACTTAAAATAATTTGTCCTCGGGGTCTCCTCCTCTTGATTTTAAAAAATTGTTGTCCTGTGGTGGAATGGTTTATGAAGTTTCAGCAGTGTCACAGTAGTACAGAGATTAGTCCTGAGTCCCCCACAGGATAAGGAGTCACAGGTGGATGTTCTGTGTGGCTGGCACTCCTCTGAATCTGCCAGCACATCTGTCATTTGTCCCAGGGCCAGTGGAGAGTCATGATGGCTCATTTAGCGTATTGATGGCAGGGCAACTGGAGCTTTTCACTCATTCAGAGCATGATTTTCCTTCTTGTACAGCTCACTAGTCTATCAGAGCGATTTCATGTTGGGGTTTCACTCACAGCTTCCAATTTATTCGGATTTATCTCTAAAAACACCAGGAAGCATTTTGGCCCTGCTGGTTTTGGTGGGAAGAATCACAGAGGTATTCCAAGGGAAGTTAAAATACGTCTCCTCTTGCATCTTTGATCTGGTAGATGACCTTGTCCTTTCTCCCCTTCTTCCTCCTGCCTCCTTTTCCCATGCACTCATGTGAAACACACTTTCTTGCTGTGTTTCCTCTCCCCAGCATTCCCACAGATGCCTTACCTGCACTAAGTGCCCACCTGGTGGTGGTTTGTGTTGGAGGCCTTTGATCCCTGCCTGGTGTGTCCTGGCAGGTGGAGCTCCTTCTTCAAAGGGAGGAGAGCAAGCACTGCTGTCCCTGCACACAGAGATCAGCAGTTTCCTTGCCACAGGAGCAGTGGCTGTAGTGCTCCTCCATTGCCTGCCTGCTGAGACCAACAATTCAGATTATTGTGTGCTTTCAGGGAGATGTGGGAAGAGCACAACAAGCTCCCTGTGCTTTGGAAGTTATTCCTTTTATAACTGATTCTTCCAGATAGACATGACTGTTTATATTAAGAGAATAAATAAATATGTGTTTGTTTTGAGAAACACGACATCGTAGAATAGATTTAATTTCATTGCAACATTATCAACATTGATAGCAAATATCTTTAAGGAAGAACAGAAGGTTAATGTATTTCTTTGTTTCTTCTTATCATCTTTGTATTGTTTTTCCTTCAATTTGATCCTGCTGCTGCAGTCTGAGAACCTTTATGCAAAGCACAGAGACAACTTGGCTCTCATCAGATTACTCATTGCCTTGCAAAACTGGATTTTAATGGGTACTTGATGTCATGTTGGAAAAATATTCTTTTGGGCTGCTCCATGACAACATAATTTTGATATTCAAATCCTTGAAAAAAAGTGCTTGCATGCTGATTGGATCAAAAACTGGATCTTGCTTTTAAGAATGCCCCACTGAAAGCATTGATTATGTTTAAATGTCTATCAAAATGAGCATAACTTTTTAACCAAATGAGGAATCTCTCTTTAACTGCCCTTTTTTTGAAATAGCACCAGTGACACATGATACTTTCCTGAGTGTGTTTCTGTCCTGTTGCACCTAAGCAGTGAAATGTAATAGAAAGGAAAATCCTCACGAGCAAATACTGAAAAATCCACGTCTTTTATGGCCGTGCCTACCATGGAGGGAAGTGGCACAGCATGAACACACTTACAGGAAGTATCATATGCACTAAGGGCACTTCTGCAAGACTGTAGGAATTCACAACCTCTCTGTTTCACTAAAAGCCTTCATGAAAACAATTTTTTTTTGCTTACCTGTGGCATTTCTGCAGTTTTTCAGAGGAATATTCATATTTATCCTAAACCCTTGGGAGGAAATTCAGCTCCATTCATGAGCCAGGAAAATGTATATACGACCATTATCTCTCACTTATAGCCTTGTTTTGAAGGCTTAAGTGCAATTTTCTACACAGAGATGAATTTCATTCTCCAGTAGTTCTAAGGATGCTGTTAAAATTTGCCATATGTCACACTAAAAGGACAGCTCATCTCACAGTCCCTGTCCTTAACCTTTTTTTACACATACACAACCTATAAAATATCTTTACGCAAAGCAGAATTGCATCCTGCCTGCTTCCTATCTTTCTTCAATATCAAATAGGTTTTATTTGGTTGGTCAGAACAATATTTGAATTTGAGATTAATGCAGCAAATTCTGCTGGCTGCAACAACAACAACAACAAAGCCTAGAAAGAAGAGATGGAAATGTTGACCAGAATAGTTCTAATATTTTCCAAACATGAGTATTTTCAGGATTAGAATCACAGAATCAGCTAATCATAAACATTGGGAAAAACCTCGGAGATAATCAAGCCAAACCATTAATCAGAGATTTCATGGAGAAGGGAACTTACAACAATAAAGAAAGGGAAGATATCATCCCATCCTCCATTAATAGCCCAAAATCCAGTGGTTCTTGCTTGGCCTTTGTATGAGGAAGTGTTAAATCTAGGCTCAACCCAAATTACAACAGCTGTTCTCACGTCTTGGAACATCACTTGTTATCCATCTCTAGGATGGTGTGTATTGACTCTTCCTGGAACAATATTTTTAATATGCATAATACAGAAGCGTTTATTGCAGCAGATGAGGCAGGCCACATAGTTTCCTTTACTAAAAGGCCTGAAGCCATCCAGAGTGATTCCTCTCTGGTCAAGCAAATATTTGGATATGGTCTATTCTAAAGATAATATTCAAACTGAAAACAAATAGGTTAGTGTTAAAATACTTTTCCGTTCCTTGGCTTGGTGTCTGAACCATAAAAATTGGATTTTTTTTCAGTTTTATTAATAACTGGGAAGAGCTTCAAAATAATATACTTTTAGTAATGTACATATTAATTATGATGTGCACTAGTAAGTGTTAGAGCAGGAAGCTTTAAGCAAGTCAAACAGTGCAGACTATATTATGCAAACACGTTTTTTGTAGTTGCAAACTCCCACCAAAGGTAAAACTGATGTAAAATCTTATAGATATTTTATTAACAAGATACAGCTGAATCATCTTAATGAATTGCAGGGCTAACCTTGGCCTGTAAAAATTTTCTGTGAAAATAGATAATATTTGGACCTATTTGTGGCTGAAGGACCCACCCATGGTGTGTGCCTATAGTGTATCTTGGATCTGAACCGACTCACCAAAAGGCAAAGGTGCCAGACCCGAATCAGAGTCCTCCTGGGCTTCTGTCCAGCAGAGCGCAGGGAGAGGAATTCCCGGGATCCTCCCTTCCAACAAGAGTCTGGTAACTGGCTTTTCTGGCACCAGCTCAAGGTCTCTCTTCTGCAGCTTTCTTCAGGTGGATTTTCAGGGTTTGGCGGTCGTATTCACCTCTGTGAAATACGTGCTGCCAACACTCACGAGTCCAGGAATCCAGACGCGCACCCAGGGACGCCACGTGTCCCGTCTCTGAGGGTCTCTTCAGGCATGAGACCTCCCCAGAGAGGGCATGCAGGTGGTCACAAGTCTGGTTCTCTCGGAGGCACCGGCAAGAAAGCAGCTTGAGACAACCTTGTGTTGTTTTAGGGCTGTTTATTTATCTTATCTTTAAAAATGTTTCTGCCAGCCTGACACAGGTCCGCTCTGCAGGTCGACCATTGCAGAAGAACCCCTGGGCGGGCTGTGCCAAGGCCTTTATACTCTAAACTACGTATACAATATTTACAAATTCTCCCCAGTGCCGTGCAATCTCTTTACAATGTCCAGTTCTTTCCCCATCCAATCTGTGGTTCCCAGGGTGCAACTTCAGCATGGATGACATGAAGAAGAAGGAGGAAGAAGCCCACCACACCCAGGATCCTCCATCTTGGCCACATGGCCCTTAATATAAACTATCTAAAAACCTACATATACTACATTCTAATATTCTAATTTGCACTCTACTTGTCATCATTTTCTGCGTCTCTTCTCTCAGCGTTGGCAGATTCTCCCAAGGAGCCAAATCCAGCCCCTGCAGCTCCTGGGCAGCACTCGGGGGTCTCAGAGGGGTCTGCCAGGGGGGTCTTTGCATCCCCAGAGGAGCCAGGGAGATACCCTGGACTCACATACCTTCAGCTCAAGAGTCAGTGAAAATTGTGTTACTAAAACAACAGGCTGGAGGGATGACCATTAATATGTAAATAACTGGTCATTCTTTGCTGAGCTGTAGCCCCTTTTCTGGTTTGTCAAGGTTAAGATTTAACTCAGAAATGGAACTGGTATGATAATTATTGAAAAATAGCATTGCTGTTTCCTTTGTAATAATCCTGCTATGCAGTAGTGCTTTTCCAGTTCCCAAGAAGTATTCCTTTTCATATAGAACTTAATCTTGGTACAGAATCAATATTTTTCATCTTGTGGCTATGGAAGTCTGCTGAAGTAGGACAAGTTACATGGCTTTTGCATTTTTTTTTGTTGCTGGAGGAATGTATCCTGGAAGATCCTCGGAAGTGTATTCCTTAATATGGGTTCAATTTCTCTCTACCTCTGGCATTTACAACACCATATCCAGCCAATGTATTATGTTTAAAATTAAACTTCTTCTATAGTTTTGGTGGAATGACCCAGTTATTTCATAAGATTTCCCTACATACATGGTATCCTCTTATTAACAGGTGTATCAACTATCTTATACCAGTTTCTCATTCCCTGCCTGTCACCCTCAGGAAACAAAACTAAGGGCTTCTGCTTGAACTGTTACCATTTCCATTGGGTAGCTAAGCAAATTTTACATGTAGGCTGTCATTTTTTCCTTTGCTTGCTTTTCCCCTCCTCTCTTTCCCCCCCGCTTTGTCTCCAAGTCCATTTCTAATATATTTGTGGAGTTGCCCTTCAGCTTCATTAAAGCATTGATTTTTTTTTTTTTGGTTAATTTATCTAATTCCCAGTCAAATGAGGACATGGTACTTGTAAATCATTTAGTTCCTCATTAATCTCTTCCAGTGCTGGTTCCATTTTTCAGCTGTCTTCCAATTTACTATCTCTAGTGAAAAATATCCACTGTTCCCATCACTTGTCACAAGTAATGTCACGGTTGCTGTGGATCCATTGGCCTGAATAATCAACATGATTTTTTTTATTAGAAATCAAAATATTTGCTGCTGCTGTAGAAAGCTGAATCTTTAATCCCATGCAAGGAAGTTCACAAAATGAAATGCAATAAACAGAAGATCTAAAGCTTGCCCTGTTACTTTGTGCCAAGTCTTATTCATTAGTTTTTCTTTAACAATAGCTGCAGAATTTTAAGATGCAGCTGAGAACAGCAGAAACCCTGAGAACTGCATCCTTATGCCTTGATACCTCACTGGCAGAAATCCCATTGAGGGAAGAGGAACAAGGACTTCAGCATTCACTTGAGAGTAGCAAGTATGAGCTTAGTCAGAACCCACAGATAAAGAATTCTCTGCTGCCATCCTTGCCTCTAAAAAATGATATCAAATCAGGCTTACAAGCTGCTTATAGGTAGATTGGCAGGACAGGCAGGGTGCCTGCTCATACAGCAAACTGGCAAGAAAATAATTTTCCTCTGAAATGGAACAGTGCTTTTAAGGGCAGTAGGTGACACTCCCCCTTCCTGATCAGCACCAAACGCTGCCCTAGCAGAGTAAGAAAGGGAATTAGACTGAATTCCCTGCTGAAGGAAAGGGCTGTGGTTGCCCATAACTGTTACATCAGTTTTATTGTTGAGGCAGAATAGGCCTCCCCTTTAATGCTCCTTGGCCAAATCTGTCCTGCAGCTGTACAAGACTCGACTCGTGTCCCCTAACACTGCTCTGGACTCTAGGACAGCTTTGCAAAGTGGTTTTCCTTGCATTTCAGATATCTGCAGTGTATTTTGGTGTGAGCAAATATATACTTTGTGATCTTTAAGACATTAATCTCAACAACTGTTGTTATCTTATTTTGAAGAGAGGCAGATTTTACCAGTAGACTCTTGATGTCACTCATCCTGATTTTTTTCCACAGTCTTTGTGCAACAGTCACTGAAAACAACTTCAATGCCATGGTTATTTTAGTTGCCATCCAGTGACTCATCTTCTGTAATGGGATTTAAGGAGCATTTAATGTTCCTTGCCATGCATGGGGTAATTGCTTGGACAATAGAATGATAAGCATCTTCAATTTACTATAGATAGAGATGTTAGACTGATGGTAAGAATTAAAATACGTGGGCATTTTGGAGGCATCAAAAAAACTCCACTGCCTTTTCAAGAACAGAAGTTCTGCACACAGAAAATCAGGCCACAGTGTTTCTTCATGTGGCAAAAGGAGGAAATTGGTGTAGCTTTGTTTGTAAAGTATATGCTGGTTAAATTGCAGCCCCTTGCTGATCTGTCTAATCCTTTTAATGAGGCTAGGTAAGCAAAAAGGAGGCAGTAATGATGCTGATGACTCAGAGATTTCTCCTTGTGGAAGAAAACAAGCAAAAGATGATTGTCTAAACAGAACAGCACAGTGGCTCTCCAGGTGTCCTTTGCACCTGTAAAATGATTGCTGGATGGCAAAGGAACCAAGCTCAGAGGCTCCCAGTGTCCCTGGGCACAAGTGCTAGAATACAAATTTGTACATTGTGAGAGTGTAAGATTTGCTGTGTTTCAGCCACCCTTCAGCTTGCAGGAAGCCTAGATTTGTGTTGGTCCTTTATGTTTGAAAAATGAGACAGCACCATAACAGCTCAGAGGCAATAACCAGCAGACAGAGACACTGGGGCACTTTGTTCTGCTCTGATGAGTGGAATTTAACACATCTTTTTCACTGCAACTGTGTGAACTTATCTGAGGATAAGGGATGGTACTTCTTTTACACTCCCTTTTTGTTGTTGTTGTTGTTGTTGTTGTTGTTGTTGTTTGTTTTTGTTTTTGGTTGGTTGGTTGGTTGGTTTGGTTTGTGGTTTAAGGGGTACTCTTTGTATTCAATGATTCCCCCATGTGAAGTTCTGGGACATCATCTCTACACCAACATTGACTGTTTATTGTGACTTTTCTTTGCAAAATTTGTACTCACTCCTGTTGGCCTGGGACTGCAAACTCCATGGAGAGAATCCTGATCACTAGGTGACAGAGTTAAATTACTTTCCTTCACTCAATGAGCTTTTAATTTCTCATGTAAATTGAAGCTAACTCTGTTGTTAGGATACTACTGGGAGCCAAGACAGCAACCTTTCTCAGGCTGTTTAAAGAGAAGAAATTATAACAATGATTAAACACCTGCTGGAGATGTGATATTTTGCAGAAAGCATGTTTTCAAAGAAGTGTTGCCTTCTTGGACCAATGAGTCTTTTCTATTCTGTTTTGCACAAAGTACTCTATGTATGTGTAGAGTTTCTTTAAATAAAGCTCTCTTTCTTCTCCATTACATGAAGAACTATGTTGCATTATCCTTTTCGCTGCCCTCCTATAGCCAAAATGCAACATAACTCAGCCAGAGAGACTGTAAGGACTTCTGCTCCATAAAACAGGAAAGCACTTTTGTTAAGAGGAGCTTTTTGAGGGGCCATTTGAATCCCATTGGGCAGAAGATGACTGTAAATGCATGTCTTCATTTTCTGAATTTACCACTAGATTGTGGTAGAAAAGGGGGAGCGGTGGCTTGTCTGCTAGCTGTGCTTCCAAAGGCAGGAATAACACTCCTCCTTTAGACATGCTGATAGTCTACCAGCTGGATCACCCCTCAGATGGAGCAACAACTGGTGGAACCTGGCAGGGCCTGGCACCAGGCTGCCAAGTGATGTTAAATATCAGTGTGCATGGCCAGACGTATTCCAGAGAGCCAGAAAACACTCACATTTGCTCTTGAGTCCCTTGAGGGAGTTCAGGGTTTATATGCCAAGAGGGAAAGCAGACAGCCAGCAGTTTTACTTATCCAAGCTTCAGGGTAGGGAGGTAAATACAGAGAGAAGTGAAATGTATATGCCCTAGCCCTTCTGTGCATCTGGTACTGAGTATCTATTTCACTTGAACAACATGGCCTTCTGCCATTTCAACCTCGTGCCAAGAAAACCACAGCAATATATGTTTGGTGCCAGCTGCACAAGTTACACACACACACACACACAAAAAAAAAAAAAAAAAAAAAAAAAAAGCTAGCTAGAAGAAAGTTTAGCAAGTTTAGAAGATTTAGATGATTTCTGCAGGGGATTATTTTTTTCACCTGCAAGGCTTAATTAGTAGGATTCCAGACTGTAATCATGCAGTGCTTGAAAACATGTTGGATTGCATTAAGACAGGTGGGTTTTTTCATGGGATGCAAGTTTTGATGATATAGTGAAGTTGTTGAAATATCCATTAGAACTTCCTCAGACAGCTCCAGCTCACGCACAGTGCTTTGGATATTGGAACCCATTTTGTTGCAGACCAGAAAGTTCCACAATTGACTTCCTTTTTCTTCACACAGTTGTTACATCAGTTTTATTTTTGAATTTGTCACTATATAAATCTACATGACCTTTACCATAATCTTGAATAGTTGTATCAGGGTTAGTACAATGCATGCTCAAATGTACAAGGTAGGTGAGAATGTCAGAGGCAGCACTGAACATCCCTGTGCTCTGCCTGGGGAGCTGTTACCCTGCTATACACATGAAGATAGAACAGACCATAGTGCATTTCACAGAGCAGAAGGCTAACTGAGCACTGCCTAGTATTTTTCACTTTCTATCCATACACTATAAAGCAAAAATGTTGGTATACATATTTCTAGCAACTGTGAGTTTTTACACATTGGTAAATACCATAATTCTCTTCTGCTTGTCAAGATGTGCTACTTTTGAGTGTGGGGCTTCAAAGGAGGCCATTTAGAAACATGATTTTCCAATTTGGATTGGCACTTATGTGCCCCCCTAAAAGCAAGTCACTGAGACTGCAATTTTGAAATCCTGCTTAAAAGAAGCAGTATCTCTGTCTTGACATGTCTGTGCACTTACTGCTGGAAAACAGTTAAATCACGGGAATATTTATAGCACCAGTGGGAGAATAAAGTTGGTCCCTTAACTGTGACAGAGCCCATTTCAGCCCTGTCAGCTGTCTCTCTTCTTAGCTGAACATCAGAAAACAAGTTCCATTCCATGGTGGCTTCATGCTGCTCTCTGCTGTGAGCTGAAGCTTCAGTCAGTGTAAGTGTGAGTCTCTTATTAGACCCTTCTGTCTGTACTGGCTACAGCTTCCTGCTTCTCATCCCTGGTCTCTTGAATCTAACATCCATTTGTTCTCTGGGTTGTGTAATGCTTCATGGAAGTTTTCCAGTCCTTCTGTGTGTAGGAGATTTTAAGCATATGCTAATTTAATTGTAAATTATTGACAAGATGCATACGGAAAGATCTGTTTGTATGCTTTTGATACTGGAGAAATCTGATCAGATATTTTCCATCAAGGAAGCCTCTTGTCCTGGTTTCCCCTCTTTGTATGCTTCATTGAGACTATCTCCTGCTTGGCAAGTGGCCTGAGAAACTGAGAGCTAGCCCTCACAATATCCATAGCTGCACATCCATGAGGGGTACAGTCAAGTTTAGGCAGCTCAAGCAGACTCATTATGTTCATGTTTGCACTTTCAGCTCTTCAGTGACAACCATAAATTCCTTTCCTGCTGTTTGGAGTAGGGAGGCTCAGTGAATGTGTTGTGAGACATGCTCAAAAGAGCCCAAAGAACAGTTTTCAGGCCAGTTGGATATGATTAATTAAAACCACAAGTGAATTTCCTTAGCTAAACCCAGCAGCAATCCTTCTTTGACCTTTCAGTTACTGTGGGTTGTTCTTAGGATTATTTTTAGGATGTTGTTAGGATGATTGTCACTACAATTAAGGGCCCCAAGCTTTTTTCCTCCTAAAAGGATAACATGTTCTTTTTATTTCAGATTATGGAAATCACAGACCTGTCCAATCTTGCACTTGCTCAAAGGCTCCTGCCTGCTCCTGCCATGGCACTGCATCTCATTTTTCTCACCTGGTTGTCCTTTGCCTTAGAAACCCACTAGAAACACCCTGTCATTTCTCTTGCTTTTTGGAGGCTGATGATGGAGGATGTGCATGACCAGTGTGCCCTGTGATGCCCCTGTTGGCAACTGATGAGAGGGTTGGCAGAGGCAAGACCACAGTACTGCATGGAGCACAGATATACCCTCTCATGAGACCCAGTATATATGTGTGTATATCTATATATATCTATATATATCTATATATATCTATATATATCTATATATATCTATATATATCTATATATATCTATATATATCTATATATATCTAAAAGGAGCCTTTTGCAGGGTCTTCCCCGAATCTTTGTACAGATCCCTGCTAATTAGCTTTGTTGTAGAGAATATAGTTTACATTTTCATCCAGCAAATTGATCTTGTACAGACTTCTCTGGCACATGAAGGTTCAAAAAATATTTCTTTTTCAGGTCCAGAGACTGTAGTGCTGAGGCCCCGAGTTCCTCCAGTTAGCTGCTGGAAATTAAATCCTGCTCTTTGATTCATGACTATGTCTCTTTCCTATTATACCTGAGCACTGCTACCCTAAACACTGAATTCTGGAAATTTGATTCTGAGCTTCACAGTCTTGGCCTCTCCATCTGTGTGCACAATGTCCTTATATGTTCTGAACTGGTGTCTCTGTTTAGGGGTTGCTGTCTAATATTTCTGGGACTTGGAATTTGCTCTTTTAGATTCTTGGCAGAGGGACCTGAAGCTGTCCCTCTGCTTTATTATTTTGGCCTTTAGCCTTTGTAAGGGTATGTTCTTCTTTCCTGAGACCTGTCTTTAGCTCAGAAACCTGTGAGAAATCTGTGGTTTTCTCATCTTTTGTCCTCTAGTTCTGCAGGGACTCTGACCTAGTTGTAATCTGCACAGGTCACTGTTATTGCAGGGCATGGGATCTCTGAGACATTTTGGTCTTGATATTCTTTTTTCCATTTCCTTTTACAAGTATTAACCATCTTCCTTTTCCTCTTGGCCTCAATTTAGTATCTCATGCAACTTCATACTTTGCCCACTTCACAACATTTTATCTACTTGATGATGTTGGAACAATTCAAAATGTCTTGAAGGTCCTTGATTCAGTTGTAAGATTATGAAAATATCCATATGGAGAACATTTCCTGAAGATGAATCAAAACAAGATAGTGAAATTCTGTCTTATCATTGTTTTTAAAACCAGCATATATTTGCATATATTGCACTTGGACATAGATTGCTGGAGCTGAAATTGTCCTTGTCAGGGTAAACATTGCAGGAAAAAATCATGTGAGATCATTAATGATTCCAAAATAAAACAGCTGGTTTTTTTTTATCTTCCTCCTGTATAAACAAAAATAAAACCAAACCAAACCAAAACAACAACAACAACAAAAAAGATTTGGTGACTAAACTTTGATGATCTGAACTCTTCCAGTGAAAATTTTACAGATTTTTCAGAGCAGTGTCAAATGACTTCTATTGTTGGAAAAATATTCTGGTTTTATCACACCTAAATATATACCTATTCTATTTCAGAGAACTTTTTTAATAAATAGCCCCTCTTGGCCATATGTTGATGATTAAAATTGCTTCACTGAGGAGACTCAGTGAGCTGAGAGTGAGATCAGAGCCCTTTGGTAGATAAGCACACCTGTAAGTGTACTGCAAAGCCTAAGATGCATCTGAGGTCAGCTTCTGTCTCTGACTGTCATTGGATTCAACATGAACAAATGTAGAGGGCTTTCTAGGCAGCAATTAGTTCAGCAATTTGGCCTTAAATGGGCCTCTGCTACACAGTGTGAATATTGTGTAGGGGCAGTGTTTCTAAAGCTGGACAAATCTGGGGCCAGGTAGTGTAGCTTAGCTCATTTTCACATGGCTGAATTCTCTTCCCAGCTTTGAATGTGATGACTGAGCTGAAATGGCTTAGTAGGAACATGCCAATACTGTTCCACCCCAAAATGGGGCCCAGGTAGGATGTGGGAGAGTGGGAGTCTGGATGGGTGAATGCTAACCCCTAAATGGCATTGATGATCACAGTGCAGAGCTCAGGGCAGTACACAGCCCTGCTTATTTCATAGAATCACAGAATCATGAAATGGCTTGGGTTGTAAAGGACCTTAAAGACCATCTTGTTCCAACCCCTTGCCATTGGCAGGGACACTGCCTACTGCACCAGATTGCTCAGTGTCCCATCCAGCCTGGCCTTGAACATTTCCAGGGTGGGGCATCCACAGCTCCTCTGGGCAATGTGTCTGTACCAGGCCAGCTTCAAAAGTGAAGAATTTCTTCTGTGTATATATTACAGTATTTAGTTATTATGATTGAACTACTTGAGTGTTTTGTGTTCCACTGCAACACATTGTAATGATGATCACTGTGGTGGTAGTGCCATAATGAGGCCAATTAGCTACAAGGCTAACAAGGATCGTTTCCAACAAGGAAAAAGTCCTTTGCTATTAATGCCTATCAATTTCCAGCAATAGCAGGGAAACTTTGTGAAAATGTGAATACTCAGTCCACTCACAAAGTCCATTGTCTTTGAAATGGTTCCATATTCTGTGACTATGTGTGTGTAAGTGGAGTAAGACTGGAAAACATTTGTTTCTTCAAGAGGGAAAAAACTATGCCCACATGGTCCTTTTGCCTTAGAAGTGTTGCCCCACTTTGAATTCAAAGTAGCCTCCTTTTGGACCAAAATAATTTATTCCCATGGAAACTCTGCATTTGCACATCACTGCTCTGAGCCAAGTCCTTTCAGGCTTTTGTCTCCAAGTGCTCTGTCCTGTACAATTCTGATCATGTAGTCATAATCCTGTGCTTTGGTTCCCTTTCCCTTTTATCCCTAAAAATGCATGGGTTTCATCTCAGTTATAAGGTGACCTAGCAAATACATCTCCTGTCACCTCATTCATTTGTTTAATGGTCAGTGCAGTCCAGCAACAAATGTCAGACCTTTCACTCTTTGACTTTCACTTGCAGGGGGAAGAAGCAAAGTTCAATGTGTGGCATGTCAGGGATGGACAGAGAAGCACAGGCCTAATTAGAATTCTGTTGGTGATTTTCATCCAGTTCATTTTTAAAAACCTTGACAGGACAGTACTGTTTTCATAGGTCTCTGATCTGCAAGTCATAAGTGTCAAAATGTATCAGTGTTCTCCTCCTCTGTGTTGTGACTGTTAATTTATTTTTCTGCTTTTAGAAGAATAATGGTCATCCACTCAGTTGGGTTAAAATCCAAAGTTATCTGGAAATCCTAGGGTATTTTTTTCTGGATAACTCCAGTTAAAAGGATTTCTGATAAAGAATGAAATTGATAATATATTTGAAATATATAGGATTTTTGTATTCTTTTTTAATTTAAAAAAAAATTATCATTTGGAGGTTAAGTTTTATTTATCCAGGAAGAGGTATTATGAAAGATCTTATTATGACATCGTGTAGTGTGTGATTGTCTCTGGCCCCTGCAACTTGATCTTGGCAGAGGGATTTATCTGAGTACTGTACAGAGACACTTGAGGTCATGGGGGATGTTTGTGTATTAAGTAATGAAACTCAACACTTGGACCTCTGGGGTATGACTGGTTTGCACTCACACATGCACATGATGCAGAGATGCTCACCCAGTGCTCTGCAGACCCTTCCACCAAGCCACTGTGCAAAGATCTCCTGGCTATGACTGGTGGCAAAAGGGATCACTGGAGTGAGGCTTAGACTAAAAAGGGTTGGTAGACAGTAGTCTGCAATATGTCACACTGAAGACTTTTGTAACACAATAATTCCCAGCTGAGCTGCTCACAGGAATGGCTGGTGTTGTCAGAGGCATGGGGATAGTCCTGCATGGAGGTTTGGCTGGATTTGTTTAGTAATAAGTAGAAATAATTCCTTCTGACAATGAGGAGGCTCCTGACAGGCTCGTTCAGAGACATGACTTGGTTTATTCAGCCTGTCCCCAGCAGAGAAGGGACAGGAAGGTGTCCCACTGGGAAACCACACAGAATCCTGGTGGTGAACCTGAGCTGGATGCAGCCTTTTGTCACAGATAACTCTACTCAGACCATAGTCAAGAAAGGGAATGTGACAAGGGATAACATTGTACCACCCATTTGGTGAGGGTGGTAGAACCATGTGTTTGCAGTTAAGGCTAAGTTGGCTGCTAAGAAAACAGCTGCACAGGTTTAAGATCTTATAGTCTCCTTGCTGATTGCTACTCTGCCAGTATTTACTACTGCAGTGGGAAACGTGGCAAGAAGAAAGGTGTACCCATGCCTCTGCCATTTCCAGTCACAGTCTGTCATAGTGGAGACACGTCCTTTGGTATTGCCAGCTATCAGGTATGTTGGGACATCATGGAACTTCGTTGTAAACTTTTTGAGAGGGGTAGAAACTAACACTTCATGCTGAAATTAATTTTAAATTAATTGAAAATCATGTAAAATAATGCTCTTTCAGTGTCAAATTAAATCCTCAGATTCATATCTAAATACTCAGAGATGTGAGCACTTGTGAAGATTTTTTTTTTCTTTATCATGGAATTATGAATTTATTGAAGACTCAAATAGTGGTTTTTGGTACTTTGCCATCATAGATGCATGCTACTTGAATCTTTATTGCAGCAGATCAAATTCTTCTATGCAAATGGCAAAAATGAAATCCAAGAAAACTGCCTTCATTAAGGTATAAATGAAACCATTTGCCATACTTACAAAGACATTCCCAACCTGCTTTTGGCATAAAATGTGTCTTTTACAGCTTGTCTTGGCACACACATCTTCTGCTCCTAATTATGAATGCCTTGCAGTGACACCAAATAAGCAATAATTCCAGCTGCTCCTGACAAAAGAAGACACTGCTGCACTGCATTATTTCTTTGATGAATGTATCTTCCCAATAAGCTGAAGCAGGCTTTGCATCAGCAACATCTGCAGCAACAGGGAGCTAGAAAGTGGGTCAGGTATATTGATGGTTTGGAGAAGGAGAATGGATGAAGGAGGGTGTGTATGAATGTGGATCTGCTTTTGCCTTTGTATTTTCCTACAAATACCTTGCTAATTGATTCTGGTGGCAGCCACAGGGGAGGCTTTCAGTGCTTTACTTGGAGCTTCAGTAACCAGGGCTGAAAAATCTGACTCTGTTAGAGTTAGTAGTAATTCATTTTCTTGACTCATATGGGGACAGCATTTCTCCTTGTAATTCCTAAACATGCTGAGGGCAGGATCTTAGGTAGCACCTGGATTATGCTATTTGCCCTCAGCACTGCTCATTACTACTGGCTCTGAAATAGTGTATGTGACAATGACAGCTTGAGGTGAAAAAATGTCTAAAATAAAATGACAAATTTCAGGAGGGAAGGAATTAAAATATGTGGCCAAAGAGTTACAATCACCCAAAGAAAAAGGTAGATGAAGACCATGTGTTGTTTTGAGCCTGGTGTTAACATGCCAGGTAACCAGGCAGGAGGAGGCATTGTGAAAATATTTGCAGTGTGAAGTTTGATTCCCTGGGGAAGAAAAGAGATGGTGGAAGCAGCAGCAGCTGCAGTCAAACAGAGAAATCTCTGCTTCTGCTGTTTATTTTAAGAGCAATATTGAGTTTATGTTGTGTTGATGGCTCTGGAGACTGTCTAGGTTTCTTTTTGCTGGCTGGGCAGGGCAGATTTAGAGCATGCTCCCTTTGAGCTGCACATTAAATTCTCTAATGCATAATCTGTTAAGATCACCTCGAAAGAGGAAGAATCTTGGAGGAATCACCTCAGCCATCAAATACAGTCTTTTGCAGTAGCAGGAAGCCCTGTGATAAATGCTTCAAACAGGTAAGTCAACAGAAACGCTACTCTTATATCCTGGAAGCCACAGAACTTCCCTCAAACTCGTAATTACAAAAGACCATGATGCAAAAGGCAGAAACACAAAAAGCACACCACATGGCAGGAAAAGAGCAGAATAGACTGGGGCAATACCAGTGTGTTCAGACTCTAAAGTACACAAAGAATTTGTCCTTTTAAGATGTTTAGAAGGTCCTACAAAGCAAACAATCCATCATGTTATTGATAGAGACCAAAACCTTCCAAGCTTTTCCTTCCAATCTAGTTTGGAAGGATTTTTTGGCTTCATTCCTGGGGACCAGCTTAACCCTTGGTGCCTGAGCAAGATGCATCTTGATTTGGACAATAATTCATCCTCTATGTCCATTCTGATTTTTAGTGGCCTCTGAGACAGCTAATTAGATTCTGTGTTAGAATTGATGATCCTGGATGTAGTGATAGTGAGACCCAGAAGAAACTGGACACAGACTTTCAGATGCATCTGATGTTGACTGTTAACTCACTGTCAGAGAGATTGTGTCAAATCTTGTAAAAACAACTCTGAAAATAAGCTAATTCTTTTTTTTTTTAATTTTTTTTTTTTATTTTTTAGTGTTTGCTTGTTTTTCTGTTAGAGCTTTCTGGTGAGGGAGAAGGAGCTCATTAGAGACTAGCACAGGAGTCTTGTTTTCCTGTGTTGTCACTCTGTGCATCTATCTTATTTTACTCTCTTGTTTATAGTAGCATGGATCAAATGGAAAATCCGTCCTTTCCTATACATTTTTTATAAATTAAACTCCTTCAGGTGGGACTGCTGTCAAACTAGGTTAAATTTTTGAGTCTCTATCATGAACAATGTCTGTTAAAATTACCGTTTGGTGTTTCAAGGCCACTAAGGGCCACATGCTTCTAGCCTTTAAACAAAAGGGAAAATAGCAGAAGTGTTGACATTGTGCTGAAGCTTTCACTTGATTTCTTGTTCACATTCTTTACATCAAGAGGTTGTATACTGCACTCTGGAGCAGGACTCAGAGAAGAGGAGACTGTGAAAGAGGCAGTAGTTATGCTGTCCTTAGACAGAAAATGGCACTGCAGCACACAAATCACCAGGTAGTTCCCAAACAGACAAACTCCACTCCGAGTAGCAAACCTTTGAAAAGTCTCATACGTAGTTCCCAACATGTGGGAAAGGTTGGATTTACAATCCCACAATATACCAAAAGATCCCTATTCCTTTTAGTGCTGACTATAATCTGGAAACTCCCTGAATGGAGTTCTGTTGTTTATCATTTTGCTGCAACATTTTTATTGAGTAGAATTTTTTCTTGGACCGGTAAGGGAGAAATACTAATTAACTATCTCAATTTTTGATAATTTGCCTAATTATAAAACTAATCAGCATCTAATTTTTATTGTTCTGAGAATTAGAATACTGAAAAAAGCCTTAGAGTAACAAAATGATAAATATTTTTTTCCTAATGATTCTGGACTGGGCCAGACATTTAGCTATTTCCTCCAACAAACTTATATATACTTTGGAAAGGAAAAGAGAGTACTCTTTGGCATATTTCTCTTATTAAACCAGTTCTTAAAAGTAGCCTCTGAGAAAATGAGAGTGATAGAGTGTTCAAAATAATCAGGGATGGGATTGTCAAGCAGAAAGTTCTGTTTGCTGTCAACAAAAGTTTTTCTTGAAAACTCTAATGGCACAGTTACTCCATCCATTCTAGTACTAAGAATACTCAGGAATTTGTTTGACATCTGTAAAGAACACAAGACATCCATAATGGAAAAAAAGCCCTTACTGTCACTCTGCCCCCTGTAAATGAACTGAGTTACAAGAGGTTAGGATTGAAGACTATGTTCATGCATTTACAGAGAGGGGTCAAAAATAGTAGCAGAGTTGTCTTTTGATGGACAAACACTGTAATAAAAAGCAGATGATCTTAAAGAGTTATCTTGTAAAAGGGGAAGTAATCTGAGACACCTGATTTTGCTACGGTAAATCAATTTATATTAGGGAACTACACTATTTATTGAGAAGTTCTAAACTATAGAGATTGACCTTTGAAGTGAAATCAAATATCTACACGATTAAGAAGAATTATCTATGTCAATATATGTAGATCTATTCTAAAAGGCAATATGCTGGTCTAATCTAGTGATCTAGTGATTTAACGCTTCTAAATACCAGTGGTAAAAGAATTTGTTTCAGTGGTTTTGATAGTTTTTCTGTGTCTGAACTGATAGCAGAAGTGTATCTAGACAAACCTTCCTAAATAGATTCCTTATGTGCAGGATGCAACACAGAGGATGTGAAATTACGTATTTTGGTTTTAAGTTGCTCTTGGCATTAAATGTTTGAGGACAGTTATGATTCAGCAGGGAGTGCAACCAGGTTTAATGTACTATAGCTGGTTGTGAAGTATATAATTTAATAGCATCTTTCTCTCTAAATGTATTATATACTTCTCTGTACTGCTTTATGTAAGTAGGTACTGAAAGAATGCATTAAAATGATGCATTTTCTCTTTATTTAATTCTTAATAGTATGTGTGTTCATACATCTTGGTTTACACATTTGGCAGATATTCCCTATAGTTCAGCTTATTTGTAAAATATTACTGGGGTCTTTTCTAAAACAAGGTGGAAGTTAATTTTACTTTCTTTCCATTTCACTGCTGACAAGCCTTGTATTTCATGACTCATTTGGCTCTACTCCTTCTGATGTGCTTGTAGAGTAAGTCTTTGTATTCTTTCATTTTGTCAAGTACAGAAGACTATGCAGTGTTGTCATCTCTACTATTTTTAGTACAATTGGTTGAGTGAGCAGTCACAGTTGGCATTTCTTTACCTCTATAATCCAGAGAGACCCCAAGAGAAAAGATGTCTTGGCAAAGAATGCAACTAAAGTTTGAATGGGTGATGTCTCCGGAGAAAATCAGTTCTAAATGTTTAAATTTAAAAAAATAGCATTGGTAATAATGATTCCTCCTCTTTACTGCCTAAGCTGCCCATACCGTGAAGGAGTCTACATAACTGAAAGATCCAGGATTTTAAAATGTATCCTTTAAGTTGCAATTGTTGGTTTTCAGCTAAGTTTTTATCTATTTTTCACCTTAAAATTTCTCAAAACCACTGTGTGAATTGCTGTTTTCAGGAGACCAATACACACAATCCTAATACCTAATAGTACTCCAAAAGCATTTGATGGTGAAAGAAATAGCAGCTCACAGACTCCAGCCCTTCAGCTGTGTCTTTGCCAAATTGAAAATGTAACTGAAAACAGTGAAAACAACCTTTTATTCAATTCTTTTCTATTTTCTCATGCAGACACACTGCCATTTCTACCTAGAAGCTCCAGTTTCTTTCTTATTTATATGATAGTCGTATTGCAAAAGGTCTCCTAAGGTATTCATGTCAGAAAGATACAATCCAGGGATAAAGTTGTGCTATAACCATTAGGTGCCTCATCTTGTATCAGCACCTTCCTCAGTTAAACTTGTCCTAGGTTTGCCTCAGCTCCAAGAGCAGAAACATCTGGCACTTTTCATGGTGTTTTCTTTGGAGGAAGTGGTCTTCTGAGTCCTTGAGAAGCAGAAAGAGGGATTATAATGTTTTAACAACAAGAATTTGGATTTTCTCCTAGTTAGGGGCTGGTACTTCCACTTCTGTTTTGCCCAGTCATAATTTAAATTGGCTCTTTCTCAACTCAAAGTGTGAAATGTGCTCCATGTGCAGGGATGCAGGAGATGGGAGTTCAGATCCTTGACCTCTCAGGAGTATATTGTTAACTTTCAGCAGCACATTGGTGTTGCTTTGAACTTCCTGTCCCTTTATTGGCTGCATGCAGGGCTGTTTTCTTTAATCTAACAAAGGAGACTTTTAAAGTTATGTAAGAGCTTAGAATGCTAAGAGGAGTGAGCTGCTTATCTTAATTCTTGGCCTGAGAGGTGCTTTTATTTCTTGTTTATCTCCTTTGATCTCAGAATATATGCTCTGTCACCAACTAACCTTTTTCTTTGCTAGAAAAAGGCTGCTGGGGAAAAAAAACCAAAAAAGAGTAATAAGATTTGCAAATATTACTGATATGCACTGTGCAGTGTCCAGCTTCTTTCCTGCTTTTAAGCTTGATTTTGGAAGGTCAGCTTGTTGCATATGCTGCCTATTTGCACCAGGGACACAGCTCTGTGTTGTGAAAGCTGTGTGAAAATCAGATGCAGCAGGACAGACTTGAATTGCAGTTGAATGTGTGTCCACTGGAAATAAGTGTTCACTTCCCCTCCTGCATGGGGACTTAGATATCAGGACTGCTTTTAGTTATCACAGTCACAGTGTTTGGTGTAGCTGTGCTTTTTTACAAAGTGTATCCTCAGACAAAAAGGAGCCATTGAAATACTTAACTTCTGCCTGTGCTAGCATGAGAGAGCAGACATAGGCCAAAAATCCCTTCTGGTTTCACATAGCTAATACTAGGATGAAGTTATGCCTTTCCCTATTGCTGCTCCATTTCTCTTGGAAGACTGAAAAGTAGTAAGCCACTTAACTGAAACCATCTCTCTAATCTACATGCAGTATTTACATTATCTAAAACTTGCTCCTATTAAAAAACCTCTTTGTTCTGGGTGTGGGATGCTGACAGCTGTTTGCATCTTGTCTGTTCCTAGTCTTTGTATCCCAGCTATGACATCAACTGTTATAATCCCTGCATGCAGCAATTTTTTTTTACCTCAGACTTCTTTATCCATAACAGGTGCTCACACAAAGAGAAGAAATTGTGCTCATTGCAGTGAAATTGTCAAAGGTCAAATCAGGTTTGAAGATGGCTCAAAGAAGCTTTTTTTCTTTGTCCCCAAATGCAGTCTTATGCTGCTTGGTGTACATTGTTTGTACACAGAATTCTACATTTTCCATGGAAGCAAGTGTTGGGAGTAATTTCATTTACAGAACCCACAGACTAGTTTTTTTTTTGCTAAATAACATTGCTCAGTGTGGTTCTGAAATTGCCTGCTGCTTCGCATCCTTTTAAAATATTATGTGGTCAGACTCCTGATTTGCAACAGGAAAGAATTCATGTGAAATCTGTCTTGAATTGATATAAACTTCATTCTTTCCTCAAGTTTACAGAGATGGGAAGCTGAAGCATTAACCTTCCTTAGCAAGGTTACATGCTCTGGAAGACAATAGAAATATCTTGCAGTCTTGGAAATGCAGATATCTTTACAGTCTGGTGTCTCTATCTGCTTCCAAATGTTTCCACACAATGAGCTGTACTGGATGGAGTGCTAGACCTGTTTGAGTTCATTTCTTGGACTCGTGTTACCTTCTGGGGGCTGTGTGTTACAAAGGACATGAATCTTGACTCTAGAAACAATACTCATGCCTTTTATTTTATGGCTTGCTAATGTGAAAATTACAGCCTTTGCTGCAAAGGTATTTCAGGGTGGCATGTACTTAGCCTGCTCAAAATTTCCTAGTTTTATATTTTTTGGAAAACTGCAAAGGAATAATTTTTTTTTTAGTGTGGAATAAATTTGTAAATGCATTACTTTATGTGAAAAACTGGATATATAGGGTTTTCTTAAGATTCTTGACATTTCAAAACCTCAAAATGGAGAGTTTACTCATTCTCTGCTTTGTCACGTCTGCTCTTGTGCCCTTCAGAGTTTATTGTCTCAGGAATACCTAGTGAAACCTGATTCAAAAGCATCTATAAAAAAATTTAGGAAAAGAGACTTTGTGGGAGAATCTAATGATGATGTAGCTGACTGAGGAGAGAAACCCTGTCTTTTTACTAATTTCATCTTCAACTTTTGTAATATTCCTACAGGGATTTTATCTCCTAACTTCCAAGATAACCTAGGGGCTGATCTAAGGTCTGTTCAGCCAGCACATACAATCATTTGCTACCTTCCTGTCCAAGGCAGTTTCCAGCTGCAGCAGCGTGTGGCTCCAGTGGGCCATGACTCAAATACCCAGCCTTGAGCAAGAATTTGCAGCTTGCCCTCAACACTGTGTTTCTTTTGGTACTTTGGCATATCTAACCCTGCTAATTTAGAGAGAGCTCATACATGCCCACACTAGCTGCAATAACCACAGTAGAGTGATATCTACTGTTACTCTAATTTTTTCTATCCCTCTCTGTGATTCCCTTGGCCTAAACTAGGTTAACATTCTTCCATTAAAAATGGAAAGACAAAAGCTATGTGCATGTTTATATATTTTTGTTTATTGAAATAAATCAAATGCAGACACATAATGAGGGTGAAACCACTTTGCTTTTTTAGCTATTTTCCCCTAAGCTTTGCTGTCTAGAACACAATGACATAGGCAAAAAGAGGTTATATATCTATGAAAATATTTTGGTGATATTGTAAACCATAGGAATGAGGCTTGTTAAGACATTTTCTTTGTAATCAACTAAATCTTCAGATAAAACTAGGCTCTTATTTTTAGATTCTCACTTTTGTTGCAGTTTTTGACTGTGATTTCCTTATTGCACCCATTCCTTTTTGTCTGATTCAAAAGTCAAACTGAAGGCTTGCTCTAATAGGTTAATAGGTTGCTCATCCTATTTTTAATTTGCAGGAGTGATTTAATCCTTCTGAATTAAAGAAGGGGCAACTCCATAAACCTGAGTAATGAGATTCATTCAGCATTATTTCAACATGAGGATCTTTTCCAGAAAAATACTTGATTAATACATAATGGGTGAAACTGTGTGCTGATTCCCAAATCTTGAGAGGTTCCTCCTTCTAAGAGATTTTAAATTTTTTTGCCTCCCACCAAAATCAGCTTTAGGGAAGGGATAGGACATGACCTGGTTTGCCAAGATTGATTAAAGTAAAATGTACAAGACATACCAGTTGTTCAAAAATAGTATAACAATTTTAAGATCAGGAATTGAAGGCAGTCTACTGTTAAATAATATATGTTGCATGGCTGTTTTTATTAAACATGGGCATAATAAGATCTGTAAGTCTCATTATTGACTTGAATGAACTACAGTCAGTCTTGAAAGGTTATAGACAGATCTATTTGGATTATCCCATTTTTTTTTCCCCCCAAGAAAATACAGATGTGATTTAACTACACAACATGGATATCTAAGCTGGGTCTGTGAAACCACAAAAGACTTGCCAGCTAGTGGAGTAAGTTTCCATTTAAGCAGCAAGTGGGGATAAAACTAGCAGCATGAGATTGTCAGAAGACTGAGCTGGATGTCCAGCCCAGGCCTCCAGTGGAATGCTGAAAAGTCCTTCCAGTACCTCTGAATTTTGGGCTGGTGTTTCCTGCTCATCCTGGCCCTGGCATCACCAGCAGGGACAGCACTGGGTCCTGGCATTTGGCATGTCCTTGCCCTGCCTCCCAATGGTCCAGAATATTTTGCTTTTTGTGAACTGCTCCCTGTCTTTCCTCCACCCAGTCTTTTTTATATATGTGACTCTGGGCAGCTGCAGATGTGCTGTCCAAAAGAACATGTGGCCTATTTGTGTGTCAAGGGAACGACATTTGTTCACCTCTGGTTTGCAAAATATCATCTCCAGAAAATGTCCTGCACTGCAGCTTAAATTCAGTATTTGCACATTCCTGCTGGCTTTGTTGTCTTTGCTGATCCCTTGAGAGTCCAAACCTTGGCAGCTGATGTTTTGTTGCTTTCATGTTCTGAACAATGTGTTTTGCCAGCCATCTAATGCCATATTGCTCCTTTGAAAGCATCAGATGCTGCAACTCGAGAACCCAACTGCATCTCCTCTTTACTGTGTAGAATGATCAGTCTTCACCTCTGCTTGGCCTCCTCTAGCACGGCAACACTATTCCTCTAGGCATCAAAAAGGTAATTAATGGTCTTCAACTCCTTAATGCTTTTTCTCCCCTGTCTCAGTTACCTGCACCAGACTGCTAGTGTTTGAGTCCCACAGGTGATGTTTACACCAGTGGAGGTAACCATGACACTTCAGTTATTCATGGCCCAGGATCTGGATCTGGTTTTCACAAGCTCAGGAATCCTGCAACTTTTTTTTTTTTTCCCCTCCATTTGTAGTTGTGAATTCTTTTTTGGTCTAAAATGGAGCCCACAGCTTCTTCTGGGGAAAAGACAGAGGAAGAGCTGAGACCCTAATTTATGCACCCTCCAGGTTAGATTTGTAGAGGATACAGTAATTTTAAAAGCTTCCATCTTTAAGGCAATCTAAGGGCCTGGCATTTATCTAAATAATTTCTAAAAGTCAAGACCAATCACATGTTATTAGAGTGTGCATACCAGTATTATGTATTACGAAATCTTTGAGCCTCTTTTGGATAAAATTAAGGTTTTTTGTTTGAAAAGCATCCTTGTTCTGAATTTTTTAGTAGTGGATTTGAAAAAAAAAAAAAAATACATCTTATCTGCAAAAGGAACTTGCCCTCTTTACCACAATTCTTTTTCCCTTCAGTAAAGAATGAATTGTTATTCTAATCTTCTGTGTTAACAATTTGTTTACAGCGTTGGGATTCTGCATAGTTTGGAGGAGGTTCCTGACTTGTTGAAAAGGTTTTGTGCTCAGAGAATAAGCTTCAGCCAGGGGACAGGTAATGAGATCAGAAAGGCCACTGAGACCTTCCAGCTTTGTAATATCAGCAAGTGGATGTTGTAATTTTGCCATATCAGCCTGGTAAGCAGCAGAGAGAAGATGCAAGTTCACATCCTGGCAAATGCAACAATTTAAGAAGAATGTTAGTTCATCAATATTTTAATGCAGTTCTCAATAGTTTATGTGCAACACAATTCAGTTGTGTGGTCCTGGCTGCTTTCAGGGAGGTAGGCATTACTCGTCGTGTCAAACCTTTTAGTCTTCACTGTATACCACAGCTCATTATGGGGGATCATAGCTTCAGGTGAGGTAACCTAATTCATTTATGCACAAACTGGGCAAGAAATTCATAAATATTTAAAACTGATGTATATTTACCAGTGTAATATTGCATATTGAATTAGTTGTCTGGTTTGCCTGCCAGCATTTCAAATTCCGAGTTTAATTATCACGTTACCTTAGTCTGATGGCCAGTGTTTTAATGGATTCATGCTGCTGCCCTTTCCTTCAGCTCCTCCTTAAGCTCTTCTGAGCTCATTTTTGACACAAATGAACTGAAATCTTGTCAGCTTGTGCACTGACAAATGAAAATAGGTGACTAATGTTGATTGTCTTTTGGTATTTCTTCTGCTGCTTGCCAAGAATGTCTTTTATACTGCAATAATTTAGAATCTTACACACTCAGGGTAGTCATCTTTTTCAGACTGATTGCAGTCAGTTGACAAAGAATATCATCTTGAGCAGATGCTCACCAGTAGTCAACCCTACTTATAATTACTTAGCATAAGAAGAAAAAATTAAATAAGACACAGAGGACCATTTAGTCATATGGTCTGCTCTGCTCTGTATTCTGTGCCATTAAATTTCACACATGTACAAGCACTGAGAGGAGTAGCAGTAGCCTGCATTTGGCTAAAACCTGTCTCCCAGAAAGGCATCTTGTCCTGGTTGAGGGACACAAAACCATTAAAAATTTCTTGGTGCCTTTATTAGTTGCTCCAGTGATATGTTGTCACCTTAAAAAGAAAAATTGTGTGCTACTTTTGAATTTGTCTGAGTTCAGTTTCTACCACAGCTTCTTGTTATGCCATTCTCCACTAGATTAAAGAGCCCTTCAGAATCCAGTATTTTTTTTTCTGCATCGGGTACTCATATGCTGTAATCAAGTCAATCTTTTTGATACGATAAACAGATTGTGCTCTTTACGTCTCACTTAGCAGCATTTTTCTTCAACTCTCAAATCACATTTTCAGCTCTTAATCTGCCCCCACTGCTATTTTTCAACCTTTTTTTTTCAAAACATGTGCAGGAACACAGTATGTAAGATTTGTATCATGAGAGATATATCCAGAGAGAAAACATTGTTCCCTGTTTCCTACTCCCTTGATGCAGGTTAATCCTTCCTTTTAGCAACATCACAGTCAGTGTTTAGGATGAGTTGGTGACTACAGCCCCTAAATCCTTTCCAGCGAGTGCCGTCACCCTCTCAGTACACAACACCTACAATCCTTCAAGCTTATTACAGGGATTTAGCTATAGTAGATGTATTTTGTTTGACAAGGTCCAGTTTGCCACTCAATTCTGACTATTTCACTTGGTTGCTTGGTACCTTTGCCAGTTTTTTCCTTTTGGAATGGGTCATTTTCAAACATACCCATTCAAAGAAGGTTCTTTTTCTTGCTTTTTGTCATCAGTCATTTAGGCAAGGCCTAGTCAATTTTGTGCTTTAAATGGTTGCTGCTTTAATAGTATCATGGGGTACCATATTTTTCTTCAGACTTAAAATCTGAACCATCAGTGTGCATGTAACCAAACAAGAAATCTCATTGAAGAATGAATTTAGGCAAATTTGATTAGACCTGGTCTTCATAAAAAAACCCTGGAATTATTTCTATTAATTACTTTGAAATATTTTTAAATTAAATGTTTCTCCCTTTATTATTTAGGGTGCCAGTGTTGGCCTGTATTTTCTTCTCATTGTACTTGATCATTTTTTGACTACTGGTATAAGATTAACCCCTCTTTGGAATTTCACAAATCACTATTCTTACCTTTCTTCATTACTAGCAGGTTGGAGCTGCTCTTCATAATCCTCTTGAGATACGTCTACTTGTTTCTTTTGTAGCACAGAAGTATTTACAGAACATATTTACATTTTACACATCAGCACAAAACCACTTATGAACTACATTTACTGCATGGGCCAGTATCATCACTGGGTTTTCTTTTGTTCCTAACACACTTTAAATGTCCTCTTTGTCTTCAGCTTTCACAACTGTGGATATTTTTTCTTCCCTATTAAATTATTGATTTCTGATATTGTAACTTGCTATTTGCAGCAACTGTAATTTATATAATTTATCTTTGTTTTCCATTTGCTTTGTGACTGCCTCATTTGAGGTTTTATGGTAAAGGTACTGCTCTCTGTGATTGCAAAGTCACAGTCTTTTGGCCATTTAAGAGGGGTTTTATGAGAGCCCCTCTTTTGACGTTCACACTAAATATGTTTTTCCTTGTCAGCCGTCCCTACTGCTTTTCTCAGAAATTTGGGGAAATTAGCTCTTTGAAGCAGCAGAAATGCAGTTTTGATGGGGCTTGTCTTTCATTTACCCATGATGAATACAATCAGACCACAATTGCTTGTTCCCAGGCAACTACAAACTCTTAATTTAGTGATACCAACCCCTTTTATCTATCAAAATGAGGTTAAAGTACTTATCTCTTGCAGTGTAGGGTATCTATTGGGCTACAAAATTACCTTCCCCAATTGTACAAGTCATTAGTGTCTTGGTAGGATCTGCTGTTAAGCTACAAAAGAGCTACGTCTGTTTCCCTGCAAATAAGAAAAATTAGGGTACTACGGTGAATAGATGTTTAATTCACATGTGAATATTTCACTACTTCTAAACATCTCTGTCGAATTTTAAACAGGATTGAATTTTAAGGCCAGGACATAAAATTTTGGGGGCATTGGTAGTTAATTTTTGGATGCTGCTAGACCTTCCTGCCACAGCATCACTCAAAGCTTGTTTACCTTTTTCTTTCAGAAGGTAGTAATTAGGAGGAAATTTATTTTAAGAGTTAGTAATTAGGAGGAAATCAAGGGATGAGGATTAAGAAGGCCTATGTTGCGCTGAACAGGGTGGGTGTCCTGGAATGAACTAGAACAGGGATGTCAGCCACAACTCATCTAAAGCCCTTAAAACTTGTTCTGTCAAGTTGGAGAAGTAGAATGGGAAGGGACCTCACTGCAGTATACAGCTATATGGGGTAGCAGAGGGGCAGACATTGATCTCTTCTCTTCTGACCAGTGACAGGACTGGAGGGAATGGCCTGAAGATGAGTCAGGGGAGGTTTAGGTTGGATGTTAGAAAAAGGTTTTTCACCCAGAGGGTGGTTGGGCACTGAAGCAGGCTCTCCAGGGCAGTGGTCACAGCACAAACCCGACAGAGTTCAAACAGAGTTTGGACTCAGTGCTCTCAGGCACACGGTGGGATTCCTGGGGATGTCTGTGCAGCAGTAAGAGCTGGACTTGATAATCCTTGTGGATCCCTGCAACTCAGACTGCTCTGTGATGCAGTGCATGTTCGGGGCTGCTGCCAGCGGGCTGGGCGAGCCCCGCTCAGGGCTGCTTGCCCGCAGGGGAGCCAGGCAGCCCCGGCCAGGGCTTTAAGGCACCGGCTCAGCCTTCAGAGGCAGCGAAACCAACCCGCTACCACAGGCAGCGACCGCCACAGCCCCTGGGTTTGGCACCGAGGGCAGCCCCGGGCGCGGTGCGGGGCAGTGGTTGGCAGCCGGGGCCGCGGCTGGCAGCCGTGCCCGTCGCCCTGCCCCGCGGGAGGGGCGCTGGCCCGGAGTGCCGAGGGTATTTATAGCGGCCCGGCAGCCCGCAGGCTGCGGCAGCGGGCAGGGCTGAGCGGGAGCGGCCCCGCTATTCTCCGGTGCAGCGCGGCGCCGAGATGCAGGGCGATGGCAATGGTAACTGTAATGGCAATGGCAATGGTAGTTGTAATGGCAATGGTAGTTGTAATGGCAATGGCTGCGGGCGCGGCCGCTTGTCCCCGCCGTGCCCGGGGGCGGGGGCGGGCTCGGTCCGGGCTGGGAGCGGGGAGCCGCTCGCTCTCCGCGGTTCTAACACTTCCCTGGCCCCGGGGGCTCCTGCAGCCTCCCCCCCGCGGGTGTCCCGGGCTGGGCGAGCAGAGGGGCTCGGGGCCGGAGGAAGGAGGCAGGGTGAGCTCCAAGTGCAGGTGCAGGGCTGCCCGCCGGGGACACACCGTAATATCCTCCTTTTGTTACAGCGCAGCAGCAGCTCAGCCAGGGTGGTTTAATAAGGCACTTGCTGTGCAACAGTTGTCATACAAACATTGCAGAGCAGTATTTTTTGTTGAAATAAGTGATCTTTAAAGAGGGGTGCCTTTTATTTAAACTTTTAATTTTTGTTCATCAGGCACCAGAATAACATAGTGATATATAGTGATTTGCTTTCAAGTTAATCCTGTTTTATAAAGGTGTTATCAACTTCTTTACCTGCATGAAGAGAAAGGCCTTGCATCATTAATGAAAAGCAAAAGTAGACCATATGTTTATGAAAGTTGGGACTGTGGATGAACTATGGCTAATACAATAATGACACTGTTGGAGGAGCTCAGAAAATGCAGATTAAGCTTGCAAGGTTAAGAGAAGAGGAAGTCCTTAGGGTTGTGAATGGAAGCTGATTGCTAAGTCAGAAAATAGTAAAAGTGTTTGCAGATGGCTCTCCCTCTCTCCCACAAGATCAATATTTTTGATCACAATTTCTTTACTGATCTCAAATTGTGACTCTCCTATGAAAACCATCAAAAATACTTGAGACCTAATAAGTTTCTTTTATATTTTACCCTAAACATGGATGAAACAGTGAAAAAGCTTTTATTCCCAGGCTGAGAAGTCTCCTCTTAGATTTGTGGGTGATCCAAATTATTAGCACTATATTGGTTAAAAAATCTCAGAAAAAAATAATGTATTTGAAAGAAAACTGCAGAAACTTAATATTTAAGAAACAGTCGATCCTTTTTGCTTTATTTAGTGTAAATTGAATGAGCATTGTAAAGTTACATGACAGTTCTGGCGTGGAGTAAATATGTTCTGGTGCCCGTAGTAGTTTCAGGCTGTACTGTAAGGACAGCTGTACAACGTGAGTAGCAGGAGCAGTACTGTAGGAGTGAGAGCAGCTCTCAAAGTCATTTGCTTCAGATGCAGCTTATATTTATATCCTCTGCCAAAGCAACACCAAAGATAACACTGCCAGCAGTCACTAAGACTGAGATACTGGTGGTTTAGCTGGGTAATATTCTTCTTGTTCAAATATTGCCTGTTGTACGCTGCCAGAAGTCCTAATTTCCTCCCTCATTTCCTTCCAAACCATTCGTGCGTGCTGGTGAGGCAGAATGTGTCTAATGGTAATGTGATCTCCACCCTTGTTGCTGCAGGTTTTCCAGTCTCTCTACCTCATTAATGAGTAACATCTGTTATTTCTTTGCATTTTCCCTCTCATGAAGAATTCTTTACTCTCACACCTGTGTTTCCACTGTTTTTGGTGATTTGCTGTGTTTTCTGCCAGGTTATGTCTGGTGAATGAGCTCCTTTTAAGTAGGATGGGGAATGAAGTTAAGCTACATTGTAGCCTTCTCTATAAGCTCAAGCTATTGTAAAAATTTTGCTCTGTGGTTCCTGGGGCTGTACAACTTTGCTGCCAGCTGAATTTGGGTTTTTTTTTTTCCCCATAAACAAATGTGAGCCCATTGTTAAAACTAGACCTTCTGGGCTGATCAGTGCAGTTCTCCTTTCAGTACTGATATTATGGGCTCTTATCTTTTAAAGTCCTATTGGAAAGCATGTGGGAGAGAGACTGAAAAAACCTGCCTTGTGTTTGCTTTGCACAGCTGGAGCAGCTGGCAAAGTGAACGTGCAGAGAGTTAACACTTGCCATAGCTGCTGTGGTGAGCACAGTGGGGGGCAATCTGGGGGGGTGACAGTTCGGGCTCTTATCCTTATTTTTTTTTTTTTTCCTTTTCTTTTCTAACCCCCCTCAATGCATCTGAAAGTGACGACTTAAATTTCTTCTTGCTGGTTGTTAGTTGAGCCTAATTTCTTTCAGATGTTACCATTGTCTACAAGGCAAGCCTTAATGACTGCAGGGATGAGTAAGAGGATGTTTTTTTTAGCTGTGCTTCCATTCACACTGAAGACAGCAAAATCCCATCAATGAGAGAGTGTAAATTCCTACTGCTAGCTGCAGAAAGAGATCTTCACTGCATATATACTTCAATCATTTAGCATCAGGGTGGTTTTCCAAGGTTGATTTGGCATGGAGAATTTGCTCCAAGCAAATTCTGTGCTTGGAGAAAAAAAATAGGTGAGCTGTTTTCTTGTAGGGTGTAAGTCTGAGTGTGTTAAGCAGAGTTTAAAGCAGGTTGCTAGCTCATCAACAGTCAGAGCTGGCAGTCACAAGAGGAAGGGAGCAGCCAGCATTTGAGCAATATGCTGCTTTTTAACTTCTGAATTGCTGGTGGCTCAGGGTGTATTTGGTATCAATGGGAAGTTACGTGGTTTTATGCCACCAGCAGACTGGGGAGACGAGCTGGCAAACATTTCGTGTGAAGTGTTGCCATGTTGCCATCTCAGACAGCTGTAATGTGAGGCGTGGTAAAACACCCTGGAATAAGGCACTGGTAATGTGACACTCAGATTAGTATTTTGGTCAGAGCAGCAGAAGAGGATCTCTCCTGTGTCTTAAAATCTGATCTGATAAAAGAGGTACTTAGATCTTTTCTAATGTCACTTCATCAGAGGAAGGGAGACTTCATTTTACAAGAAACGAAGCTTGCATCAAATAAATCCATTCTGTGTGAGTGCATTCAAAATTGCTTTAAAATTAATAGGAATTTTCTCGGCAGTTAATGAACATTTAGTGAAGAAGCTTAATTTGACATTTGAGAAGTTCAATAAACAATTTTTATTTCTTGATTAAGGTATCTTTTAAACTGTCACTTATACAACCAAAAATTGTCACTTTTTCCTGCATTATGCGATCTTGTTGCGTACTGATTCAGCTATTATTGCCTATTAAACAGTTTCGATTTCGTGTGCCTTAATTTCCCAGCTCTTGACTATTTTAAGCTGCCTGCTTCTGTAAAGATCATTTATATTTGCATAAGCTTTTATTACGTATTCAAGGCAGAAAAAATGGACACACTGAAGTACATGTCTTTGTATTTCTGACTTCCCCCCACTCTGGTTCAGTTGGAGATAGTTTTTTATGCTCATTCCAGATGTTTATGGAAACTACTTCTTCAAGCTTTGCAAAAATCAGAAGTTAAATTTCTTATGGCCTTTTTTTGCTTTGTCTTGTGTCACAAACTGCAGAGGTTGTAGAAGGTAGTGGTTGGTAAAGCATTGATAAGTCCAGGATACTCAGCAGGACATGGCTAAATTTGGGCTGTTTCCCCTTTTGTTCTCCCATATGTGCACACTAGTAATCTTATTTTAGCATTACTGGCGTTTATACATGTGCAATGAAGGAATAATAAATTGAAAAGGCAAGTTGTTGTGGTTTTGTACTATGTCAGTAGTGGCTGTTTCTGTTGATAATTGTTGTCAGCCTCATCTAAGGGCTATAAAAGGTGTCTTTGACCTGTTTCAAAAGTATGTATGTATGACCATCTCTATTACCATTTCTTGAGTATATGTGATCTTTTTTCTTTTTAATGAAAAACTTGTCAAGTGTCACAATTGAAATAGAATTGTCTTTCAAAGTAAAATCCACTGGACTAGAAGCTTTTCAGTACCATGAATGTTGTGAGAAAGGTGGTTCTTAGTGACTGTGGTCTTTTGTCAGCAAGGTAGCAATGGGTCTTTCCAAATCTTGATAATTTGGAAAAGCTTGTATCTCTAAAGCTTAGCAATCTCTGCCCTTTGCCACATCTCGTTTTATGTATGCTGAAAAGCCTTATAAATATGATCTTATCCATTGGCAAATGTCACAGTTTCCACAAGAAAGATTGTCTTTAAGTGGCTTGGCATCCCTCTGCTGGTTGCACTGCAGGACAGCTTGCAGGGTCTCATTGAGCTGTTTATACCAATTTTTCACAAGCAGCCCTACTCCATTGTTCAGGGATTATTGAGCCCTCTTTGGGGCCAATATATCATGTTAAAAAGCTCTGGCACCAGCCTGAAGGGGAAAGAGCAAGTGACAAATGTTGTATGTAACTGGTATTTGGTTGCAGCACGAGGTCAAACTGATTTAAGTTTTGGCATGGTCCAAATAAACAAACCCCAAACAAAATAAGGTATCCATTTTCTGCCTTCATTGGAGGAAAGATGGGTGCAGGCAGTGTGGTGGCTCTGTTTGGGTCTCTTTCAGTTTGCCATTGCTGAGCCCTAGCGTGCACAGTCAGATCAGATCTGTATTTCCACCAGGCACCATCCAGACTGATGCCCTAAGAAAGAACTGCTGGTGTTTTCTGCTGGCACCTGCCAGTGCCATACAGCAGCCTGGCCTCTTGCAGCTCAGGAGTGCTTTCCCAAAATCAGGTAGTAAGCCCATGGCAGGGGGTTTAAACATGCAATACTGTGTCCAGAGCCCTGTTGGGTCCCTCATCTGTGTGACTGATCTCTGCTGATGTGACTAGCAGCATTAAAATAGCCTGGACAAGGGAATTTGGTCCATTTTGAAAGTGCATGGAGCTACTTTAAACTACTTTTACATTGAACTGATAGGCTAATAAATTATGAATATCTGTGTAGGAATTAGTTCAGAGAACCAGTGGTCTGGAAAGTTACATCCTGATTAGCTATGCACTAGTTTCCCCATGTTTGTAAATGAGGGTCTATCTCAGAGTTATGTTGTGGATGTGAGTTATTGAGCAGCAATTGGAAATCCTTTGTAGGAAGCAGAAAATCTGGAAGTGTTTATGATATTAAAAAATGAGAGGAAAAGACTTGTTTTGACTGTAGTTTGAAAATGCAGGTAAAACTTCCTAGACTTCTCATCTATTTCTACATTTTAACCTGCACTGAATCCCATAAAACTCGGTTTTAGCAAATTACTGCCTTAGTTGATTTTTGAAAGACTGGATCTAAAATTTGATTTTATATTATATTAAAAATATAGTTCTTGCATGAAATTGCAGGCTGTCAGAAACCCTTTTAAAACAAGTTGCAGAGCTTCCATTTGGAAAAAACCCCTATTTGTGTTTTCATTTTTTATTTTTTTTTTCCAATGGGAACCAGAAAAATCTCAGGAATTCTGTATGCTCTGTGGGTCACACCTCTATTCACCATTTCTGTTTGAACTCAGCTTCCTGAAGTTAACTTAGCTATCCCATGCATAGTGTTTTGACTGAATTGAATGTTGCAGATTCAGCCATTTCCCACTGAAAAAGGAATGAAATTAAATGTTCATCATCAATACTCAACTTTTAATTAAAATGAAAAGAGTTTTGTTTCTCATATACTTCCTACAGTGTTAGCAGATGTTAAGATTTAGAGCATGTGAGAAGGAATCCCACGGGGGTCAGGGAGTTGGGATTTCCATTTCATAGTTGACATTTACCATTTCTCAGTTTTGCATCAAGGTGAATTCCAATTCTCCGCAGCCTTTCTTCCAACTGGAAATGTTACAGCACGAATCATTCCTGCATTTACTTGGCTAGGGCACTGCAGATTTGTTATGAAAAATTAACATCAATTCCTGAGAACTGGCTGCAGAAGAATGTATGAATCTTATTTTGTGACTTTTACCTGGTTTTTTTTGTTTTGTTTTGTTTGTTTTTTCTTTAGCGAGTCCTGCCTAGGACTGTACAACAAGTGTGAGCACTGAGCTAGGAAGAGTGCCCCTCAGAACTCAGGAAATACCTCTGAAAGCCTCTGTCACAGCATGGTCCTTGCATTCCCTGTCAGATATTCATCACTGGGTCTTCTCATTTCATTCTCCCAACCCTTTTTTTTGGAAAGGGAAATTCAGGTGTGGGATGGAGAATAGGATCCATTTGTTGTGCTGTCACTGTTCAGTGCTAGCATGTGCTCAATGAGTCTATTCAGGGGTTTTGGAGCCCAGACACAAGCACTTTTGTTTTTCTTGGGTCCTTCTCTATAAAGGTCACATTTGCCTTTTCACATTCGGAGGATTCCTGTGTGGGGGTGGCTGTTGCTGACCTACTGAGAGGAAGCACCTAACTTGTTCTCTATGCACAGGCCTGGTCCATAAATCTGCAAAACAAGAATATGTAATATAGGGGGAATTGCATAAGCCCTACCATACTCATGCATACTTCTTTTTTTCATGTGGATAGCTTTTCCAGGACAACAAGTAATTTTATATACTGGATTTTAAGAAAACTGCATCTCCTTTACTTGGGGACAGGCCTGGGAAATCAGTTTACCAAGAAACAATATATTTTTGCCTTAAGACTGGAGTGGCTTTGCTTTATTCATATGTACAGAGAGCAGTGATTAAAGAAACAGAAGTGTCTTTAAAGATTATTTATACCAAGGGACTCAAATAGCTGCATAGTGTGGGACAAGTATGTGTTTTAATGCTTTGATACATGATATGGCACCACAGTAATTCATTAAACATGGTGGTGTGGAGTCTCAGTGCTGAAGGCACTTGTTTTGTTTTGCTGGACACACTGAAAGAAGACCCATGACTTGATCATACAGAATGAGAAATTTATTTTTTTTTTTCTGATTAATGCTGGCAATTACTACTGCATTTGTTACAAAGCAGAAACAGGCCTTTGGCCAAAGCCAGCATTTTGCATTCCCTTGAATAGTCAGTGGTGCTAATACAGTATAAACTGAACAGGATTTGGCTCTGGCATTCAAGCACAAGCTACTCTTTTACAAGAACCCCCTTCTGTTTTCTCATTTGCTTTGCAAGCAGTAAATCTTTCTGGTCATTTCATGCTACTCTCCCAAATACTGTTAGAACAGACCAAGTATGATGCTTCAGCTTTTTTTCATAGTGCAAGAATTTAGCAGTCAAATATGGAAACACAGATGAAGCTTTTAAAATATATGGTAGTACTTACATAAAGATATAGAAACATCTGAAAAAATGTTTATTTTTTTCTGTACATTATTCCAACTCCAATTAATTTATGTTTTCTGCTGGGAAAATAATATTGATCATAAAAATGAAATGTTGGTTGGAAATACTTAGGCTTTTGTAATAGAATATTTCTTTCAGGATGAAATATGAGAATTATGTACTTGATTTTGCTGCTGCTGAAGCCAGTGGCTGAATGCCCAATTGCCTTCAACTAGAGCAGAATTGAGTCTTCTCTTTTGCAGAAGGATATTTTAAACAGTCAGTAATTCTTAATCTCTGTGTTAAAGCACTTCCATTTGCTAAATTTTTATTTCTGTTTCAAGCCTGGAGCCATTTGGATGAAATTGTATTTGATGTATTTTCTGGAAGCCTATTTTCTGAGTCTGCTTCAGAGTGTATTTCTGTATTCTCAAAAAGGAAAGAAAACATTTATTATAGTCACATCTCTAGATGGTTTCCCTCTCATATTTGAAAACAAAAGAGGTGTATGTGACAAGATGCTGTTTCAAGAAGTGGGCTTTCCCTCTTCAAAGAAAATTGTTCCTTTAGTGCAATCAGGTGTGTTTGAGACAGATACATAAAAGGCCCAAAATTTTTGTAAAATATTGTGAGCATTAGATGATTTTTTTTTTTTAAATTTTTTCTTAAGAGACAACATGTATCATCAGCATAGTGTGTTTCTTAGCCTGGATGTTGATAATGTGTCAGAGGCACCTATTTAACTGTGGCATAGAAAGTGAACCTGGAATCTTTTTGGAGGTTCATCTCTAAAGCATAATAAATTGGTCATTGTCCTCTTTTAAAAAATGTGATGAAAAAATAATGTTATGGAATTTCAGAGGTTTATCATCTACTTAGTTTTCCTCTTCAGTGTTTTACTGCAACCGAGTGGAAGCACAATAATTTTTTGATAGAGTTTACTCATCTCATAAGACCTCCAGAAGTCAGATTAATAAAAGTGCAAGATTAAGTATCACTAGCTGCAGAAAGATCATGAGGGATGAGAAGAATGTATTATCCAGTAGTGGTTTCAAAAACCTGAAGACTACCTCAGAAAAACGTGTGGTTTTTGGGGCTTGATTTAGCACCTGATTATGAAATAATAGTTTCTGCTACTTTCAAGTAATGGTCTTCAGGTATATTCCAGGGCAGAATTTGCAACAAATTCAGATTGAAATCATAAGTGATAATCAAAAAGTTATTGAGGAAATGGTAAATAATTGTAGAGAGTATTATTCCATTCAATAAAATATGGGGAAAGTTATAAACTTTTTGCTGGACCTTTACAGAGGTAAAATGCTGTTGAAATTAAGTCTGTCTTCCATCTCTTCATTCTAACCTCTCTGCTTTGCCTTTATTTCATAGACTGTGCTCATGTTCTGTAAAAGACAGAACATTGGGGGAGACAATCACCCATTTTCCAGAGCACATCTTCTTCCTCAGGATCCACAAAGCATCCCAGGCAGGCTGTAAAACTGTGTGCAGAGGTGAACAGACCTGCTTCAAACAGGCAGCTGTTAGTCCTATGACTCAGCTCCCTAAAGACCTGGTAGAAAAAGTAATGTAAAGTTCTGCTTTTGCAGAATTCCTGTGAAAAGATCGTTGTAAAGTCATGGAAATAGTAGTATCTTGTCTCTGTGCAAAAGTGACAGAAATAGGGCTCAGGGAGTTACCGATAGAAACCTTTTACACAACTCTGTTTCTAGCAGACACCTGAGAGTTTGAAGGAGAATAAAACCCCCAAAACTAATGCATCAAACAACAACAACAACAACAAAATACCCCATACAAACAAACAAAAAAAAGAAGTTGAAGAGTTATGAGTGGTCTTGCTATGCCATCTGTTCTGTTTGTAACAAAAGAAAGTATTAATTGTAACAAAGGAAGTATCTGTGCCCTGCTATAGATATTAATCTTCCTCGCATTTTTTTTAAGATCCTGTCCTCTTTTTTTTTGTAGAAACAAAACATCTTTGGCATACATAGAGATCATAGACTCTCCAGGTGATGTTAAGGCTGATATTCTTTTTGGTGTTTTTTGAATTCTGAACAGTACTTAAGGCAGCTATTTATGCTTCAAAAAGCTAAGTCTCAACACAAAATTAGTCTCTGTTCTCTCTGCCCAAAGCCCTGATGCCTTCCATTTCCTAGTAATACCCAGGGTTTCAAATCTTGTAAAATTGACCTACTAGCTTATGTTTCCAGAGATAAACATCTAAGACTTTTCCAAAGCTGCAGTTTTTTTACAGTGCCTCTGCTGAGGTGTGCTGGAAAGCATGATGAGAAATGACATTTTTGATTTCTGTGATTTTTCCCTCTTTACCTATTGAAGATTTAATACTGTTTGCCCGCTTGTTCTCCATCTGTCCGGTAAAAACATCTATGCCTTTCCTATAACAATGGACTGAAGGCTACTCGGTTCAGAAAAATTTAGTATGCTGCCCCAATTGGATTAAAAATAGAAGTAATTTCAGAAATGCATGGTGGGGAGGGGTGGGGGGGGTGGGGAGAAAGGTGTGTGTGTCATTTTTGTTGGCAGCATTATGAGAAGTGTGAGGTCCCATCTCATGCTAGAATTTTATCTTGCTTGTCATATCTCTCCTGATAAATCAAAATGAACTGAATAGCTTCTCTGAGTCACCAGAAAATAAAAGCTCATGGGATTAGCAGGGTTTCTTTCAATCAATGGACCTTGAAGTGACGCACACTTCTAAGCAGCACTGTTGTTCTTCTATGTCCTCCTGTGCATGAGGAGCTGTAATTATGATAAGCATGATGAATGTGTCAGGCTGCAGTGCTTGGCAGTCCTCTGGAAATTCAGTTGTTCAGACCTGTGAAGGAGCTGCCTGTCTTCTCTACTTTGTAAGTGGAGCAAAAGGTAAAGCAGTAAGATAAAGCGGTTTTGGGCACAGAATTTTCTCCATACACCCCAGCCTTGCACCATCCTCACTGTAAAGGAGGACAGTGCTGCCCACGGTGGCAGTGCTGCCTGGGGTTACAGATCTCAGCTGTCCCAAAGCAGGACCAGTGAACAGATACTGCCTGTAACCCAGATAATTGCCTACAGTAGTTCCTGCTTCTCCTTTCAGCGCGATACCGTTTCAAATATCTATTCCCTTGATATCTCCAGATGTCTCAATTTCATCTTCATCCTCATGCTGATGAAAACCAGAGTCCTGATCTCACCATATGAAATCAATACATGAAAGAGATACGTGGTTGCCACTGCTGGCCAGTGTCTTACAAGCATCTTGGATAAGCTCTCAGGGGTGATGTAAAGGAGGAAGTAAAAATGTGTTCATGCAGCACATAAGGAGAGTGTCTCATGGGTAAAGGTGAGGGAGGGGAAGGAGATCATCACTGGAGAAAGGAATAAACAAGATAATCTGCCCAACAGATTATTGTAATCCAGGACTGAGGGCACTTAATAGGATAAGGGCAGAAGGAAGTACAGGTATGTGACATAGAAATGTTTTATTTTCATGGAGTGTGGGTCAGTGAAGCATTCTGCAAAGAATAGAGAAGATTCCGAGCAAGAGGACTGGCTGGGGGGAAGGAACAGCATAAAGATACAGGAAACAAAGCTGAACATTATTTCATGAAAGAGTGGGAGCAGAGGGATGGCTTGTGGGGGGAAACATTTTCAGCTAAGAAAAATGTCCATTATCTTTCACTGTATTTCTATTTATACAGCTGTAACATTTTCTAAGCCAGAACTGTATTTTCCTCTGTGTTTGGAATGTCCCTTGCATGCTTTTGTATGTTAGAGAAAGCAGTAGATACAATAGAAGTAGGCTATTATTGCCTGCAGAATAACAGTTTGTGTTTGAAGTAATGTGGTTTTTTTTTTTGTCTGTAAATACTCTTCCACCAAAATCTAGGATTTTTGTACAGGTAAAAAGTCCATATGAGCTTTTTCTAGAGTTGACTAAATCTCCAGCAGTGAAAGAATATTGTTTTAGTTTATTATTTATTTACTCTGGCTTTAATGATGAGTTATTTCTCTTACAGTTGGTGTTTGCAAGCAGGAGATGCTGCAGAAGAAGAATGCTGTTTTGGTGGATGGGGTCATCCTAAATGGTCCAATAATGGACTCCAAAGCAGGAGAGAAGTTTGTGGAAGAGGCCTGTAAGATTATAATGGAAGAAATTGTCCAGAAAGCGGATGATGTAACAGAAAAGGTAAAGCCATAGAGTGTTGTTGAGACTTTGCAGTGAAGATCGTGAACAATCAATCAATTTCTTATAAGCTGTATTTTATTGCACTCTAAGTAGCCTCAAAATTGCTTCTAGTCCTTGCTTGGCTCCAAAAGAAAATACAGCCTTACAAGTTAATAAAGAATGTATTATAAAACCTTCCAATAACCTAATTAGCATACATATCTGCCGGAAAGTTATGGTGTTTTTTAAAATCTTAGAATACAAAGGTCATTTTCTTTGAGATCACAGATGGCTGAAGTGTTTTTCATGTTTGGAGTGGGGTTATTTGTTTGCTCCTCAGGGCCACTGGTGGTGGAGAAGGAGGGAAGTGGGTGTGGTACCACAGTGAAAGGAAAACATTTTAACATTGCTGTGGGTTCTGCAGAACCTGCTTAAGAGGCTGTATGGGAAGAGGTCCTGCAAACACACCATGCTTGCATTTGGGCAAGCACTGCTTGCTCCCACTCCTTGGCAGAACAACATCTGAATATGCCGTGATTTACAAATCCTTACCTAAGGACAGGATTTGAGCTGCAGGCCTCTTTTTTTTTATGCCTTTCAGCACACATTTATGGTTGAGTGCTGCCTGAGACATATAAAACCACCATCCCATGAGGCCAGTTTACTGGATGTATTTTCTGGTGGCACACTGCCCTGTCATGGGAAGTTTTGTGAAAGCAGTGCTGAACGGGGTGATTACTTTGTACCTCTACAACCTCTTGCTCCTGGCTAAGCTGTTCACTGATGCTGTCTGCCCTGCTCTCCATCTCTAGGTCTGTGAGTGGCAAGCCCCTGAAAAGCTGAAGCAGATTCTTGACCTGGAAATGAGGGACACTGGAGAATGTCATCAGAAGATCCTGCAGCTCTGCCGTGATGTTATAAAATTCAGCGTCAAAACCAGTAGGAATGAGATTTTTAGCACAGTTGCTCTGCAGGCTGACTTAGATGGGATAATGTTCACAAAGCTCTGTCACTTTTGGGGACCTGGGAGCATGAATGCTTGTTTCCCTCCTGCCTATACAAGTGTGCAAATAGCTGTTTTAATGGATTCTGGTCACCATAAGTTTGACTAAAATATGTAATAATGGCCAAATAATGAAAAAATAATTAAAGTAATGCCATTTGCATTAATAGTAGATTCTGTAATTTTGAAGTCTTGGGAAAGTCACCTAGACAGATAATGTAACAGTCTAGCAAAATAGGCAGGAGAAGGACCTTTTTTTGTGATTTCCTGCAGTCTGAGTGATGAGATTTGGAGTCACCATCCTTGCCCTCGTGTGCTCTTAGTGATGATGATTACCCTCCATTTGTTATTGTTCTATTTGAGCAATAGTCTTGTAGGGTGTTAATTTGCTGATAGGCAGTAATTCCTGTTCCAGACACCATGAGAAGAGAGCCTGCAGTGTTTCAGAGACAGTATGCCACATCTCTGCAGGATTAGCTCTCTACAGCTAACCTTCCTGCAGCATGTGCAGGGTAATTCAATCTTGATGGAAAGGGATGCACAACACCTGCTCAGGAAATAGCACTGTGAATCAGTAGCTCAGAATCTCAGATGTCATGTGGCTTAGGCTGTATTTTGGTAAGAAAGACATCTGATGTAGTTAGTTGTGCATTTCTGTTCTGCATTCCCTGCTACAATCACTGTTGCTGCAGAGTAAAACTGTAAAATAATTTGGAGACAGAATTTATGCTTTTGAAAACCACAGAAGAGTAGTGATACTGACCTGCAGGGGGAGTGTACTAATAATATGTTGATATAATTAAAGAGCTAGTGGAAGATGTTTTGTTTATCTTACTTTTGCAAATTGCCTTTAGATTATAATTTGTTACACTGTCACATTAGCAAGCATGTAGTATATAAAAATATGCTGTGCAAATAGTCTTTAGTTTGAGCATAGACATTTTTGAAGCCTCTGTTATAATATAAATGGAATCATACTGTTTACCTGGTCTTGCATGTAAAAATGTTGTGCTATGGATTAAAATTTAGGTGGTGACTCCACTGTTGAACTGAGTTGTTTTTATAGGCAGCAATAGAATTTTGTCAAAATTAGTTATATCTCAGTATTTCAAGGCAGGTAAACAAATTCTCTTAACTTCTTATTAATTTTAAATATGCAGCAAAACTTTCCAAGCTGTTAGACTGCCTCTCTCTCTGTTGAGACTTTGGTGGGAGAGAAGCCACAGCTGCTTGGGATCAGCAGGCTCTTGTATTCTACTGCTTAGCAAAATTTGGCTAAGCATCAACTGTGGCCTCTCAAAACCCCTGTTTAAAGCCACTATGTACCCTCAATTGTCAATCCCTTTCATTTTTTGTTGTATAAAACTTGTAAACAACTTGCATTTGTTCTGTGCACCACTTGCGTTTCTCAATACATGCTTAGGGGTTTGAAAGTGCTTATCAAATTTACTTTCAATGGAATGTCCAACTTTGGGAAAGGACAGCAAATCCAGAGAATACTGAGTGAATGGAGTCAATTGTGGTTTGCAGTAATCAGCATTCAACTGAGAGGGAGGGTGATGTATTATCTTTTCTGGAATATCCTGTCACTTGCTTTTCATCTGTATTTTCAGATCATCCAAGATTTTTCAATCAGCTGTATGCAGGAATAGATTATTACTCGTTAGTGGCTCGTTTCCTTACAGAAGCACTGAACCCCAGTGTGTAAGTGTGGTTCTTTGTCCTCCTGATGATAAATTAACATAACGTGCTTTTTGCAAGAAGAACTTCTTTGGCTTCGTTGCTTTTGATTTCTGTTTTCAGTGTTACAGAAGAAGTAGTAATTGTCCAAGATTTTGGGAGACAAAACAGGCTGATTCTGATTGGCTGGAGATGGGGTTTAGGAGGACAGTTGTTTTTTTTTTCAGTGCTATTAAACCTACACTTTTACCTTACTTGGTACATAAAAAGGGATTAATCAGACTTCAATTAGTTGTTCATTCCTTTGAGGCATTCTGAACAGAGTTGAATGTGAATGGTTACCAGCCTACTGTTTATTTGAAAATGTAAAGCTGAAATTTGAGCATGTGACCTGCATTAAGACCAAACTCAGGTGCACTACTTTGAGAGTGGAAGTGTCAATGAGATGCTGCCAGAAAATAAGCAATTGCTCTACTGGGTCAGATCCATAATGTTTTTAGTTCAGAGTCCTACTGCTGGTGGTGATCAGCTGCTGATTGATTAGAGAAAGGAGCAAGAAGCCTTTACCTAGTTTTAGCAATGTTCTGTGCCATGAGTGCTGTAGTTTTAATACCAATTATCATGCTATTATTTCTCTTTAGATACACATATGAAGTATCCCCTGTGTTTCTGTTGGTGGAAGAAGCAGTCATCAAGAAAATGATTGAATTCATAGGCTGGGAAGAAGGAGATGGTATATTTAATCCAGGTAGGAACCTCAAGCTGAGTTATTATAAACTGCCTAATTCCATTAATTCTATGAACGTTGGCATAATGTAAAATATTTGAAAATGCATGCAAAAGTGTAGTGATACAAAAAAAAAAAAAAATCTAGGCTTATCTTATGTGTTTCTAGTAATAATTCAATGATTCTGACCAGTGAATGAATGAAAACACTTCTACATTAAATATAATTATATGGAATTATTGGAAATTAATTGTTTAATGGTTGGAATTAATTGTAGCTGGTGCCCTTCTTGACCTTATTAACAATACCAACAGCCTCATTGGAAGGAGTCAACTTAGCTGACAGACAAGGAGCTGATTTATGTGCTGGATGCCAACCCATAGTGCCTGAGGGCATGGATCTGTGTATCCTGCCTGTGAACTGTGGGAGCAAGAGTTTACATGATCTTAACTCATTTGAATTTTTATAATTTTATTAAATGTTATGGTAAGGCAGGCCAAACAGATATTTCTTAGTCTGCTTGATAAAACATATTTTTCAAATATTCTGTAAGGCAGTGCTTCAGCCCACTGAACTGAAATTATGAAGCACAATGGTGTTATTTCACAGATTATTCAGAAAACAATTAATTGTGCTAGATGTGAAGCTTTTATATCTATTTAAAGGGTGAGAAAGAAATTAAATGAATACATGAGCTTAAACTCCTTCCCCCAAAACTGAAACAAAGTAGTAATTCTAGCCTACACATGAGTAGTAGAAAAATAAATAAGCTAAAAATACCCATTTTTAAAATATGTTACTGGCATGGAATTCTTTTTCACATCAAATTTTATGTGTATTTTTGGTAGAAGCCTTACTTTTACGGGAGAATTTCTGGCTTAAAACTTAGTGATCTACTGAGAGAAGAGAAATTAATTGTCCCTTTTTTTAGTTCTAGTTTCATGTAAAAGTTTTTCTTCCTGCTTTGTTTTTTTTTCCTTCTAGATGAATAAAACCTGTCCTGAGTGAATAAAACATGTTCAGATCTTACCTTGTAGTTCCCACTCACTGTGTTTGTTTTTATTTTTTTCCAAAGATCTTTTTGTTGTTTTTTTTTTCCAGACATTTTTGGTTTTTTTCCCAAAGACTTTTTTCTCCTATGGTCCTCTGAGGTTTGGTTGCCCAAGAGACCTCCAAGGCTCTGAGCTTGGTGCAGGCAGCTGAGCCTGCTCTGCTTCAGTGCAGAGGGGAAGGTGCTGTGGCAGGGTTTCCTCTATTGGGAAGGACTGGTGGGACACAGCTCTTATTCCTCAGGAGACATCCCCAAAGAGCCTCCAAGAGCCTCTTTCCATGCCTGCTGCAGAGCCCCAGGCTCATTTTATGTATGCAGCCTTCAGGGGAGGAAATAAACTGTGATGGATGCATCACTAGGATGCCTGTGGGGTTTATTTTTCCCTTAATAGGTCAAGCACTCAGATGCAGGAATGGTTCTCGTGCTGTGGCTAATACAATATTTTTATGTCTCTTTTTGCAGGTGGCTCTGTTTCTAATATGTATGCCATGAACTTGGCAAGGTACAAATTTTGCCCTGAGATAAAGGAGAAAGGGCTTTCAGGTCTGCCAAGACTGGTTCTGTTCGCTTCAGAAGAGGTAAAATGGAAACAAAGAAAAGCTTTTTCAACTTTATTTTTTCAGTAGCTGCAAAATGATATAATTTACATATCTGATGGGGCACTGGTGCAATAATTCTGACATCAGTGTATGATGTGGAATATTGGAGCTAACTGGAGAAGTCTGATGGTTAATTTCCCTGCAGAAGCTTTCTTGCTTTCAGAAAACAAACACAGATGTTCCTGCTTTGAAAACTGCTGATCTAAGAATAGGTTGTGCATGGGGCAAACCTGAAGCAGAATGCATGTGCTGTATTGTGGAGGTCTGCAGCATTTGATTTCCCACAGCATTTGGTCTAGCAGGAGCTGTAGGTAGGTTTTGGATGTCAAAGGTTTTTTTCTGCATGTTTAAATTTGTACTAAACTGAGTTCTTGTGGACCTGTGAGATGGCTCTCAGCAGCTCCCATTTTGCCCTGTGTCTGAGTACAGATTGGTTGTGGTACAGAATCAAACCCACCATATGCCCCTCAGAAAAAAAATGCTGGACCTCTAGACATTTTTTCTTTAAATAATTGAAAATATGTGGCTATTTTTTGAAGTTTTTGAATAATATCAGTCCAAAATGCCTGTGGAAAATTGAGTTACATTCATAAATTTATTCTGAAGGTAGTTTTTGGAGGCTTTTTTCTCTTCCCTGTCCCCTCAGTTTTGAGAGTTTATCATTTGATTAGTGCAGAGTTGTTATTGATTCTGACTCTACTGTATAAAGACCTCAGTGGAAGCCTCCACAAAACCTTGTTGTATTAGAAAATATAGACTTAGTAGAATAATTTTAGCTCAGACATTTATGCTCCAAACAGTTTGCAGTGTAAATTGATGAAAGGCTTATTTTGAAGAAGCCTAAGGGATGAAGGCATTGTATGTTTTCTAGGACAACATCTCTTTTGAAACTGAGCCCACATGTCCTAAATAAAGGTGGTTTTTAGTTTTTTTCCCGCAACAGAATATATTTTCTTGTTTGTTTTCATTTTTTTTCCTGTAAAGTGTGTGTATGAAATGACATACCAGTTCTTACTTAATCCACCATGTTGCATCTTCAAAACAGGGAGGAAAAAATTTGAAGTTTGAAGAAAGTTCCATAAATACTTGTGAAGTGAAGCCCATGAAACTTTTATCATGAAGTAACATTTTATTTCATTGCATGGTTTAACTACAATGTATTTTCTTACTCTGAAATAAGCAAACAATGTCAAAATAAATTTCAACTGGCTGCCAGAATAAATTTATTTTTATGTCTTTGGTCCACCAGGAAGGCCAAAACCATAAAACATAGAACTGACCAGGAAAAATAAATTGGTGAATTATTTGTAAAGCCATGCTTTTGATCTCTAATACTTAGTTTGCTTCACACAACCACGTAGTCTTTAGTACTCAATTATTTACTGTAAAACTGATGTTTTTAATGGCTAGATAATGTGACTATTTTCTAGGATCACTAGTGTTTATTCAGTGTTATGAGGGAGGAAATGGGTATATTCATTTATATTTATTTTAGATCTGCCTGTATTGAGTCCAAGCTACATGACCTTTAGGAAACTTTGGTTCAGATATGCCATATTAAGAATATATGTAACCAGTATTTAAAGTAACACTTCATATGGATATTTCTTTCTCCTTTTTTAGAAAGGGAACTAAGAAAGCTGAATTAGTTGGTCCTCTTATGACCATAGCTGCTAAATGTTCTCTGATGTATTTTTTCTTAAAATTATGCAATGGGATTTAGCATAATGACTTCTTGTAATGAGGAGGGGGGAAGAAATTCTTACATATTTTCAATCACTGTAACAGAAAGGATGAGGACTGTGAGCTTTGATTTGTTGAATGCCACACCCTTGGCCTTGCCCATCAGTCCAGCCTGTTCAGATTCCTCTGGAAATCCTTCCTACCTTCCAGCAGATCAATGTCCCATGCAGCTTGATGTCATCCTGAGGGTGCACTCAATCCCCTCATCCCAACATCCTTCCTTTTTGTTGGATTTGTTTTCTTTTGTTTTAACTGAAGAGGTACCTGGAGAAGGAAATTGTAAAACCTCCACCCCACCCAACAAAACAAACAAAAAGTAAAACAATACTTGGAGAAGTCAACAACCTGGGTTTATCTTCATCATGAATCATGGCATGAGGCTGCAATGAACTGAGTATTAATAATGAGTCAAAACACGACTGTCCAGGGCCCTTGTGCCATTTTAGGGCTTGGCTGCTGTGCTGAAATGAAATGATTTTTGCCTTGATTTGCCAAGTCTCTGAGTTCCAGTTTGGCACTTGTCAGGTTGAAAGCGTTGCCCTGCTGCAGGCCAGGGAATGCACAGACTGTCAATGACTTATGTGACTGGGGCTATGCATTTTTTGTATGTTTTTTGGTAACAAAGATGGATATTTAATGCATTGCCCACCCAAGGTCCTCACATATTCTGCTTGGCCTTCAGGAATAAAAAGGCTCCTGCAAGTAAATGCTTAGTTATTCAAAACGGTGGTGATAACACAGTGAACACTGTTTATGCTGATACTCTGTAATATTTTTGCTGGACCATTACAGATTCCCCTTGAGACAGTAGCAGCAGAAGAGTAATTGTTATGTCCTGTTTTCTAAAGGCATGATTTGTGACTCTGGAGGAGATAAATACGGTTCTAGTTATAGATACCAGCCCATCTTTTTATTCCCTTCTGCTATTTGAGTCCCATCTAAACTTTATTCTGGCACAAGTATGTGTTACACTGATCTGAAAGGTAGAAATGTGATAAGTTTGAGATAAGCAAGGGTAGGAGAAGATGTGTAAACAGTTGAAATGTACATGCTGATATGAGCAATTTTTTAGATGAAATGAAACTAAATTCCTCCCCAGTGCAACTTGATCATGAAGGTAGTAAAGTGAGAGAACACAACATTAACTTATCATGTTGTCTCCTGTTGGAATTACAGCAGACAAAAATGGGTAATAAAACAATCTCATAATAATGTAATTGTTTTATGCAATTATGTTACTAGGAAACTTTTTAAAATCAAGAAAATACAAATTTATCTTCTGTTTTAATGAGCACAGGTAGAAAGTGCCTTGTTTTTTTGCAAACATTATTAGGAAATGGAAACTATGTCTAGATATAGGTAAAATAGTACAGCAGTACATCTTAAATGCACCAATTTGATCTTGTGCTCAAAGATGGCAATTTCTTACTACAAATGAATACAGATTTAATAATTTTTCCAGGCAAACTAAACTGTAAAACACATGGCAAGAGTAATCTGAACTCACAGTATTTAAAATAATATTTTTTCACCTGGGTTTTTCTTTATCTTTTTTTTTGGAAAGGAAACTATGGAAAGTGAATTACACTCACAAGGCACACTAAATGCTGCTAAATGTTCTCTGATATATTTTTTCTTAAAATGGTGCAATGTGATTTAGCATAATGGCTTCTAGTAATGAAGAGGGGGGAAGAAATTCTTGCATGTTTCCAATCAATGTAAATGGAAGACCTCTTCTTTCATCAAAGGAAGCATATTCCAAGTCTATGTAGTATTATGGGTCTTGTTCTTTTTTCTGTCTTACTGAAGGACAGAATTTTCCAAGAAGTACAGAAGTACTTCTGGAGGGAAAAGAAGGTATCTTGCAGCCTGTTTGCTTTTGTATTCCCTCTTCTCTTTTCCTCTGCTTTTTGGTATAATCTCTTGGGTACTCAAGCCTCTTTTATCTTTCTTCCAGTCTCTCCTACCATTGTTTATAATAAAATATATAATTTACTGATTGTCTGCTTGCTAGTATACTGAATGTGCAGGTCTGCTGCTCACTCAGTTTGGAGCAATCTGATTATTCTTGGTGATTCATACCTTTCATTTGAAAGTAATGGCTAGATATCAGTGATGGAGGCAACTTGTATTTGAAGTGATTCACCAGTCAATCAAAAACATCTCCAAGCTTCTGCTGAACAGCACACAGCCACTTACAATCATTATTACCTTTATTGATGCAATGTAAGACTAATTATCCACCTATGTATGTTATTATTCTTGCAAGAGTCTAAATGATTAAGCCCTAAAGGCCTTGTGGATGTGTCATGTTACAAATTAAGGTTTTTTTAAAACTACTCAGTGGCATCAGGTAATGCCTTTGTATGCCTTTATTTAAAAGGTGGGTGATGGTGGGGGAAACCTCTTTGTCAAAAAGAAAAAGAGCCCTCTGAGATCATCCATCTCATCAAAAGAAGCGTGACAGGCTTTAATACCCTTAATATATTCATGCCCACACATTAAAATATTGTACATTTTTCATAATTATGTTCTGCAGTAACTGCATTTGTGTGAACTCTCAGGAAGAAAATGGAATTAATTAACCACCTGGCTTCACCTCCTGTATGAAAAGTAACAATTCTAGACATCTTTACATTTGCTGGAGTATGCATTATTTTAACCCTTCAGTAATAATGTGCTAAAGAGACAATTTCATTTTTGTGAGAAGGGCAGTGATAATCCAAAGGTTGGATGGTCTTGGTTCTGAGAAGAACTGCCTGGTCCTACAGGACGTGGTCTACTCTCAAAAGTGACTCCACTGCTATAAGTGGGTAGTTTTGACTTCTAAATATCTTTGGGTTAAGAAGTATCTTGAATTCCCAGGCTAATCTTGAAGACAAATTAAGCAGAGATCAGTGTACTCTTGTTCTGGAATAAGACAAATTGTCCTTGTGCTGGAATAACAGTATCCACAGTACAGCAGGTCCTTATAAAGGAAGTATGGTTAGATAAACCATTACTATTAGTTGAAAAAAAAAAGTTCATAAAAAGTATATAGTGACCTGTGGGCTTGAATAGCATTCTCACCTTAGTAATTTTACCACATTCTGATTAAATAAACACCCATTTCTAAAATCCAATTTTAGACTCACTTTGCAGACTTCACAGACTGATGCCCTTTATCCAGTGCAATGTGAGAAGTGGGCTGCATGTGTCTGTGTACACATTCAGATATGTCTCTGTGATGAGACCTAGCTGAAATTTGCTAAAATAAGTAACTCAATTTTCTGAAAAATGTAGACTGGCCCACACTGGAACCTTTTGCAAAATCCACAGTAAAATCTGAAGATGTACTGAGTCCTGTCTAAAGTCTGCTTGCTTTCATAATAGTTTCTAAGGTTCACATTCACAGGAATATCTTCACACACCATGATTTCCAGACCCTTTTGCAGAGACAGGATGTTGAAAGCCTTGCAAATCCCCACTTTACCACATCTGAAGCTTTGGAAGGTCTTGGGACTTGAGCTCCTTGGTCCTGTGAACATGGCCACAGGTCAGTTCAGCAGAATATCCTGTCTTTGGAGTATCTGGTCTCTGGTAGTGGCCACCAGCTGAGTATTAGAGAAAGCATACAGAATTTTACAAGCATAAAGTAGAAGAGGCTTCAAATATGCATCTTAACTAAGGATCCAGTTTCCAAGGAGTGGTGTTTTTGGACTTTCAGACCTAATTAACTGCTTCCAGGCTGTTGAGTTACATAGCCTTTAGACCCTTTTCCTCATGCATTTCCTAACTCTTACACTTATTGATAGTTTTGACTCAGTACTATTAAAACATTTTGAAACAATTAGTAATTCTTCCCTGATAACACTTAAAAGCTTCTACTTTTCATTCTAAGAAAAATTGCATGAAATAGAGCTTCTAACTTTTTTTGTTAAGCCTGCATTTAAAACATGGTGCACAATCTTTTTTGTCTTGTTTTCTCCAGTTTTCTGTATGTGTTAAGTACAAGATGGGCTTTGAGATATGTACCTTATCAATTTGCTTTTTGTGTTAGAATATGCTGTTGTCGTGGCTGTTAGGTGGTGTTGTATTTGTTACTGTTCCCTATGTTAAGCAATTAGTTTCTCTTGCTTAATTGTGTGTGCACTTTTTTTTTTTTATGCCTCTCTCACCTACAGTGCCATTACTCCATGAAGAAGGCAGCCTCCTTCCTAGGTATTGGTACAGAGAACGTGTACTTCATCAAAACAGATGAAAGGTAAGAAAGTAAAAGCCATGACTCTGATCTCTGAGCCTTTTTGAAATGCAGTAGTGCTGTACATAACTAACCTATTTGAATGTAACTGAAAAAGTTTTAAATCTGTGTCCCTTAGAGGTAAGATGATACCTGAGGAACTGGAGAAACAAGTCCAGCGGGCCAGGAAAGAGGTGAGAGGGGGAGAGAGCATGAAGGAGAGAGGAGTGTATGCAGACTGTGTGCTTGTGTCTGAGTGAAAGGAAGGAAAACTAAGAGTGACCAAAATCCTAAAAATAGGGCAGTTAATGTAACAATGTCTTTCTTACAGGTGCAATCTGTTTGCCACAAACTTGTGGAACAAGGCAAGGCTTATGGGTTCTACACTCTTAGAAGGGAGGAAAATTCCACAGGGTGTTTCCTGCTAATGAAAGTCCCGAGTACAATGCTGCTCTGAAGTGTTTAGCACATTTCTTATAGGATTTCTTTTGCCCTTGATCCCTTTTTAAATGGATGCAGTATGTTTTCCTAAAACGATTTTTCAGTTAATTACAGCAGCTATTGCTCTACTGCCTCTGCAGTGAGCAGGAACTGTAACATGTGGCTTAGTCTCTAAAACTGTCTTACGAGCTTCAAACTCTGTCCTTTCCATTATTCTAGTGAGAGTGCAGAGATGTGCCTCTTTTCCCCTAGGGATTTTGCCAAGTAGAAAGTAGAAGGCAAGAATTTGGAAAGGCACTGATGCATGTAGACATACATTCCCACACTCTATAAGACAGCTCTTACCTATAGTCAACATAATTTATTTTGGAGAGCTGGTAGGACTAGATGTGGCTTCGAGGAGGATCTTCTTTCTGCTTGGTTAGCTCACCCTATTTCTCACTTCCAGTTTGTGCATCAGAGCAGTAGAATTCAGAGCTCAGCCCTTAGTCCATGGTGACTGAATACAAAGTAACTAGTGCAGCAACCATGGCATGGATGGTGATTTCCATGGGATACTGTCTTGGGAAATCTACCTTTGTGGCTGAGAGAAAAGCCAAGGCAGTCCTGTCCTGTCCTGCACTGGCATGGCCACAACAGCTCTTAGTAAGTTCTGATTTGGATACATTTTCTGCCAAACCACCATCTCCTACTTGGGTTTCATGCTGGATAGCAGAGCTGTTGATACAGGGGCCCCTAATGACCATGCAAACTCTCTTGCTTGCCTCTTTCTGTACTTTGCATTTTCTGAGGAAGACAACCTGTACTTTACTCATTTGAGCAAGCTGAGGGGAAGGGTGGGGTGGAGAATGGGATGAAATAAAATAAAGCAAAACAAAGCAGGCTTCCAGGAGAATCAACCCTTTGCTTTTGCATAAACAGTATTCTTGTTTGTTCTTGTAACAATACATGTAATGGCCATTTGAAAGAAATCATCTTGCATTTATGACTTTTTTAGAATGGTCAACCTCAGTATGCTACTCTGCAATTTAAAAACAAATGTTCTATATTAAAATGCTCTGCTTACAGGAAAACACTATTTCACTTGCATTTTGAAGGAAGTTACAGGTGTATTGGAAGGTTTTCATTTCATCAGAGCTTCAGTGTGTCCTTGACAAAGTGCTACTTTACAGCTTTTACAGAAGGACACTTCAGTGAATTACAGAAAATATTTTAATGACTCTAGACAACAGAGGATGTATTTGCTAGTGATTGAAGCACAAAATGATCGCTGAATATGAATGGCAAGAGTCTTTTCTTTTAAAAGAATTTAAGCAGGAAGATTAGTTTAACTATATTGTCAAGAGTAATAAAAATTTAATTCCCTGCTTTGTGGGAAAAGTATAATGGTAGCAATTACTGGAATTTGTAGAGATCTGAGACATGTTCCTGCATTCAGTTGTGCTAGCAATTGGCTGCTTGAGAACCTTTGACTTTGATGTAGCTGTGGGACAAAATTGCTGGGAACACTAGCAGAAAATAGATGCATTGGATACATCTTTGCCTCACTTGCAAGTGTTCTGAACTCAAGCTTCAGGCTGATTAGTAAGTTTGATTAACTATTTTGCTAGCTTGTACTCAGAATAAATGACCACGAAGTGAATTAAAGACTGGTAAGTCTTTGTGAATGTATGGGATTAATTTAAGTTCATTCCAGTGTTACTTTTCACTGCTTTAGCCATTTGTAAAGAAAATCTAAAATATAAATAAATTATGATTATGTACCATTCTAACAGTCCTCTACATTGTAAAGAAGTACAAAACTGTCAGGGTGTAAACATGAATCAAGCCTTTCTGTCTCTGTAGATGCTTAGCAACATTTAAAAAAAAATATATATAAAAAAAGAAAAGAAAAAAAGAGAAAAATTATTGGATTTCAGATGAGTGAAGATACATGGAAGATTTATGTGGAGTTTGATTTTTCAGCTGCTGTCTGATTTCACTAAAGCTCCATTGAGTTACCTCCACAGACACACTTACATCATCTGAAGATCTAATTCACTGCAAATGAACTTCAGTGATCCCAGCTTGTACAGCTTAATAACAACTTTAGTGCCTCCTCAGTAAGTGTGTTGCTGTTCTGTAGGCCAGATGCTGACCTGTGCTGAGCAGTTCTTCCAGCATGCATTTATCAGCAAATGAGGCTGCACAGTCATTGCTGGGGCTCATACCCCCAATTTCATGGAGTTGTTACAGACTCCACCAATTCTTTTCATTGCTGCAGTTTCTGCTCCTAACTGGACCAGACACAGGGATCTGTGAGCCTTAGCTGAAGGGAAGCAAAGGTGGATGGCTGTCAGTGGCTGACTGAGACCACAACCCAACAAAATTTTCCTTATCCCACCTGCCTGGCCTTGACTCCATCTGAGATTTCCAGCATCTCTCTCCTAATATTCATTTACTACCTACAGCTCTTCTTCTTTCCTAGGCAGAGGAGTGGGAGCCAGGGAAGAGCATGGAGCTGTAGGTCAGACCACACCAATTGCCACACCAAAGTGGCTGCAGGCAAACCACATTCCCTTGCTGAAGTTTCCTCTTCACCAGGCAGAGAGCAGGGCTTTGTAGAGACAGTGCAGGTCTAAACCCTAAAGGGATGAGCCCTTTCCTTGCATGGGTACTCTGCTGGCTGAGCTAAGAGCTTTATTTTATCAGTCAGAATGACAGCATATATGGTAGGGAAATGTGAAAGACTGAGAATTGAAAATCAGGGTATAAAGAGAGATGTCATAGGTCCAGTATGTTTTGATTTTGACAAAACTAGCATCTGTCAAAACAGTCTGAAGCTGCAGAAGTCTGCCCTGGGAAGGTGTTAACTAGAAATAGAAAATGCATTTTTTTTTTAATGAAGAAAAAAAAAAAAAAGCGCTTCAGCACTATTAAATGCAGTAACTTCTGCTGGAAAACTAAAATGTAGATTGTCACAACTTTGTCCTACATTCCTAGATCTTTTTGTACTTTAGCTCTGCAAGTATACAAGGAAGAGATGAGCAATGCAAATGATAATTTTTTTTTGTTATGTTTTGGATCCTATTGCAGGGGTCAGCACCATTTCTTGTCTGTGCTACAGCAGGCACAACTGTGCTGGGAGCATTTGATCCTCTGGATAAAATTGCTGATATCTGTGAAAAGCATGGCCTCTGGCTTCATGTTGATGTGAGTTTGTATACTGCATGGTTTTGTTTAGCACTGCTTTTTTATAATTGCTATTTTACTTTGACTGTTGATATTTCTTTTTAGAAGCTGGGCTCTAATAACATTGCTTTCTCCTTGCATGGGGGCCAGAAATATGTTCTGATTTGACTATGTTAATATACTGCAAAACAGCAAATAACTTAGTTCTGACGAACAGCCAAAGCCGTTTTGTTATTGTTGGCTTATATTTCAAAATTATTTTATAATTTTCTTGCTCCCTCCTAAAATGCTTCAAGAGTGATTATATACAAACAGAAGTTTTGATTCTCCCAATGTTCTGTTGTGGTATAGACACATTAGAACTGTGGTGTGAGGTTTGTACCCGTTAAAATAAAAATATGCTTCTGGCTCAACCAGTCATAAATTATTCTGTTTCATATTTACAGTTTTGAATTTCCTTTATATGTCCTTACATTTTCCTAAACTGTTCATAAATTTGTATTAAAAAAAATTCTTTGTAATTTTAGCTTTTGATATTAAAATCTATTCAATAATCTTTTTGGAATAATAACTGTGCCTATTTATGACTTGAAAGGGTTGTCTGTAAATGTATTTTTCTAAAGATAGGCCACTTCATATTTTCTAAAATTGCATTCTCTTTATAATTGCGATGCCACAAATCCAGAATGGCTAGATTAAAAGTCATGGAGCAATAGGAGAATCTGGAGCAATATTTGTGGAGATTTCCAGACCTGCTCTAAATTTCTGAAATGTTTGTGTAGTGTTGAATCTCTAAAGAAAGATCACAAAGGCAGTGATGCATGTTTCAAATGAATGTCTCACAGACATTAATAAATAAAGTCGCTGTACGTGTAAGTCAAAAGAGTTTTCCTATATTCTTGGAGACAAAAATGCAGAATTTAGGGCTAATATTTAAAATGTCTGCCAAGCCTCCTCATGGCTGTGTGCTGCTAGAAGGACTCATCAGATTTTCTGCGGAAGTGCATCACTCACTTAGACATCTCTCTTGCATGTCTGTGTTTAGCGGGTGGAATGAGGGATGTGGTTGGGATCTGTGTTGGACCTTAGGTGAGTCAGATGTGGCTGCAGCCATCTCCAGAGGCTGTAGAACTGTGAGCAGTCTCCCTGTAGCTGAACTAAAATATGGTGGGGTAAGCCTGGGTCTTGTTCTGAACCTCAGCAGGCTGGTAATGTTTTGAACAGAGCTCACTTTATTCTGATTTGTGTTAAACTCAGATAAAATGTCCAGGAATATCTCTATGTTATTTTCTGTTAATTGTTAATTGTTTTCTGGTTGAAGGACAAATGCCGAGTGATATATTGTTTTTACAGTCTGGAAGATCAATTGTTCTCTTTAAATATGATTCATATCATGAGCCTCCCAGTGGTTCTCAGAAGTTCTATCAGTATTTTCTCTATCTTTCACACTATATGAAGGGTTGGGTGGATGGCTGTTTCTCTAGTTTTCATTAAAGTTTTCTAGCTGTATTTGTAAGAGAACAGGATATGAGAAAAGAGGGTAAGCCTTCCAGAGAAGGGACATCAGGCACACATGTATATATGAGTGTGCTATGGTAAAATGAGCAGACTGTGATTCTTAGTGTGGCATTTCTCTCACAGAACCACTAGAAATAGATTTACTGGAATTGTATGTGAGCAGGTACAATTAAACTGGGTCTCTGCCATTCAGAAAGACTATAAGAAAGAGTTGGGTTTTTTTCTTTGTCTTTTTTTTTGTTTGTTTTCCTTTTAAGAAAGCATACCTGCTATCACTATAGGATGGAATGCAATATTTTTGAAATCTTAGAGAATCTAAAGTCTGCTAAAAGGCCTGGTTTTTGTTGAATGATTTACACATTATTATGCAGTCTAACAAGTGTGTACTGCTGTTTAGGCCTGTTGTAATTTTGAAGGAAAAAAGATACAACATAATCAAAATAAAGAGCAAAACCCAGGTAAAGTTGTCTAATTTAGGACTTTTCATGCATCATTGCTAGGCATCAGGATTATCTACTGTAAGTGCTCTCCCAAGCTGTTACTAAGAATATCTTCTATGAATGTCAGTGGTGTTGTTTCCAGATTTACACTGATTTATCTCATTTCAGAATATTTTCTGATCCCAAAAATTGATGTGTTTGCCTTAGGGAGACTCTTTTCATTAAATATGAAATGATAAAGCTTGTGATTCTTAGGAAGGGCAAAAGAGAGAATGTCAACAGAAATTCAGTAAGCTTCAGGAAGATAAATTTCAATAAAGTCAGAAATAGTAGATAAGCTCTGATATGAAGACAAATCATAGAGGAAAAAGTGAGTTAAGGAAAATGTTTTAAGAAGATAATACCAGTAGGTCCAAACTGCCCAAGCAGTCAAGCTGTTCAGACAAGCTCTAAGAGCAGAGGCTATACCAAGATTATTTTGTTCACATTATAGCATTCCAGTTGCTTACTGTATTTTAATCTCCATCTCTTCCTTCTTTATAACTTGTTTTGTATCCTCAATATACCCTCCATCATTTGTATGTCATGTATTGTCTTCACATAGCTTTAAATGATATTTATTTCTTTCCTGATGGTCCTGGTTTTGACTATTTTTTTTCCCTCCTATTATTAGTCCAGTAGAGAAAATCAGGCTTGGCCTATTAGCCCTTGCTTAGGTAATTAGCTTAATCAGGCAGTGCACACTGTGATTCCTATCATTCATCTGTAAGTTATTTGTTGCCTATGAAACAGCAATTTTCCCATACCTTGCTACCAATTACATGGTGTGGGACAGTCCTGTTTTGACCTGCCCTGCCTTGCTCTCAGCTGGATTTGTCTTCAAACAAAATGTGTTACTCTAGTCTGATCAATCTGCCTTCCTTCTGTAGTCTCATGGATGGAGGAGAAGCAGTCAATTGTACTGTGTCTTTGCAATATCTCATAAAAAAACAGAGAAATGGGCCAAGCTGCAGCTCTGGTAGTGGGTGAAAACCTGGCTGGAAAACCATTCCCACAGAGCAGTTAGCAGTGCTTCACTGAAAGGGGAAAAATTTTGAGCTGGATTCCACAGAGGTCTATCTTAGGGTAGAAATTATCTGGTATTTTCATTAAATAACTTGCGTGAAAAAGAGTATGCTGACAAATGTGAAAATGACATAAGACTTCTGAAAAAGGCAGTGGGAGGACAGGATTAGAAATCAAAGAGATTTTGACAAATTGGAGGAAAAAGTGGAAAAACTAGGCTACAGTTCAGTAAAGATAGAACTCTAAGCTGGTGTGCTCAAGTACACAAACACAGGCTGGGGATTGTTGGCTAGATAACAGATCTTTATTGTAAAGCCCAGATATTTTTCTAGTTCACAAACCAGTGATATTTTCAAATAGAGTTAAATACCTTTCAGAATTGTATAAAGGAGGTGCATAAAATTCTTTGTTTCTGCTTCACATGCCATCTGCTTTATCTAAATTTTGTCCAAATAAAAAGATGCTTTTCAGGAAGGCCCTACAGGAGAAAGATGAAGAAATGTGAGAGCAATGTAGATAAACAGAATAATATCTAGAAATTATGACCAATGAGGAAAGAAGGAAAGCACTGATGTTATTTAAACTAGAAAAGGCAAATAAACAGAACACAATAGTCTACAGAAGCTTTAAAAGGTGCTGCTGAAAGAAAATTACTAATCTGTTCCCCTGAACTGCTGGAGGTGTGACAAATGGTAACATTGTTTAGGACTGGCATTTTAAATTAAAATGGTGTTATTCCTGTTGGACACAAAATAAGTGGTTAAATTGTGCAGCCTCCATTGTTAGAGAAGCCTTCAAAACCAGACAATGCCAGTAATTCTCAGCCTTCTTAAATGCCTTCTCCTCCATGGTGTTTTGGTTTTTGTTTTGGTTGGTTTTGCTTTTATTTTTTTGCTTTTTTTTTTTTTTTTTTTTTTTGGGGGGGGGGTAGATTTTTTGGTTGTTTTGATGTTTTTCACCCCTGGATCCTTAAGCACTTGCTCTTTGAATTAGGTAAAGAAACACGGATCACAAATTCATTTTGTATTACTGTGTCTCAAGGAGAGTAGTATCATTTCTCTCATCTTGATCTCCATTTGTAGTCTTTTTAAAAAAGGCAGAACGTAGGGCCAATAATGCTGTGGAGGCAGCAATTGCTGGTCTCTCTCTGCATTTTATTTTTCCCTTCAATGCTCATTACAGGTGTAATTTATTTGTTGATTAATAACCTCTAGAAAAGGTGTGGTTGAGAGAAATGAGAGTATGGCTAATCTTGCCTTTGGGGGTGGCACACTATTGAGATGACCTCTCAAATGCCTTTCTAGTCCTGTTTTTCACAAACAGTGAGAGTGTCAGCTTTTTCAAACACAAAAGTTTTGTTTGCAAATTTTGTAAAAGTTTATTATATTTTAATGGATTGTTTATAAATTCTGAAAATCAGGGAGTAACTTAGTGATTGTTTTGACTTTATTGAATCATATGATGAGAGGAGTAAAATTTATCTCTGAATAGGAAGTTCAGTTTGACTGTCATCCTATAGCATGGCAAATTTGGACTAGCTGGAGAAAAAAGTTGCAAGTCATGGTTCTGCAGGATTGCCATGAAATTTGAGGCAAAAAAATTTCCTACCTTAGGTCCCACCTGTAGTTTGTGCAGCAGCCCTTGTCTCAGCAAGGATGTTGTGAGCATGACAATGTAAAATATGATGCAATCTATTAATTTGTGGCATTAATGAGAATGACTTTTTAAGACAAGTTAATAACTTACATCTCCCTTGTGAGCCTTTGCCATCCTGTCTCTCAGAGATAGCAGATCTTGTTCCTGATGTATGGCCTGTGAAGCAAATACTGATGATAAATTAGCTTATCAGCTATCACATATTTTTATTTCAAGGAAAGAGAAAAAGAACAAAAACCAAACAAGCATATATTTTCTATGCTTAGGTAGTTTGCTTAAGTGTATTCTGCCTGCATGAATATTGAAAATCGTTTTATATACTTATTTATTTAGCAGTAGCTTCTCATATGTACCGTGTGACATGTTCTAGTGTTTGCATGGTCTCCTCACATTCACACTGTGCATAAATGTTGTTATTTGGGAGCTGAAGGTTTACAGCACCTGATGATCCTTGAAGAATTCATGAATAAAATCACATTCCCTGGTTCAGGTTTTCCAGAAATCAAACTTATTAATAAAAGCTTGTTGTCTGGGTTCCTTCTCTAGTCCCTGGAGAGACACACCTGCCAAAGCAGTCACCCAGAAATGGATGCTTAGAGTAGATGGAACTTAATAAGGAGTTTCAGTGGAGAGCTCCTCCCTACAGAGAAGATCTAAGTGACTCTTAGAGCACACACTTAGTTCTTAGATGAGCTGAGGGAGTCTTAAGTCATTTTAAGGTCAGTTGGGTTGATGGTAGCAGAAATGATGCTGCTGCCCACTGACAGACTGCTTTTCATATCTGTGCAAAGTCTGAGCCTGGCCTTTCAGTTGCTGGAGATTATCACTGTCCACTGTTTCCTCTGTGAAATTCTCAGAAAGGAATTGGCTAGCAGGAAGAAGATGTGCAAAGTGGGGCTTTCTAGTGTCATTGCTAGTTTAAGGCTGGGGGCAAGGAAGCAACTCTATATGGAATCAGGAATGAGTCTGGTTATGCAAGGATATTTCATTTCATTGCCCTTGCTCACACAGAAGGGCCACTCTGGTTTGTGGCTCTTGTAGTGGCACAGACCACAACCTCCTCTATTTCAGGCATGGCCCCAGACTGCCATCTTTATTTCAGGAAATGAAATTAAAGGCAAAAATGTAGCCTTTTAGCCCTGGTCACTTAAAACAACGTTTTAAATGAGATAAAACCTCTCTAGAAATTATTAGTTGAAGTATTATCACAATAACTGTATACAAATAATATTTTCTTGGCTCTGTAAATGTTCCAACAGGCTTCTTGGGGTGGCTCAGCTTTGATATCGAGGAAGCATCACAGACTTCTTCATGGTATCCACAGGTAAGTCAGTTTAGTCCATGGGTTCACTTACTAGGGATTAAGGTGGAATTTGTGTGGCCTGTTGGCTTCCATAAGTGCTGCAATTTTAAAAATAGTTGGAGAGATTTCTGAATCTGTGGTAGGGGTGGGTGTGTGGGAAATCTGATTTGTTTGCTTGGATTGTGTTTGGTCTTTTTTGATTCTTGAGCAGCCATGATTATAGATGCAATTTTCACCTCCCTTTTTCCATTTATGATTTTTGCAGGGCTGATTCTGTTGCCTGGAATCCCCATAAAATGCTGTTGGCAGGAATCCAGTGCTGTGCTCTTCTGGTGAAAGACAACTCTGTAAGCCCTCCTGACCTCTTTTTTATTTTAATTTTCTTTTTTTCCTTTTTTTTTTTTTTTCAATTCTAATAGGCTGTCATTTCTGTAATATAAAAGTGGAAATAATTAGAAAACAGCTGATAGTCAGTTTTACTATGCTGCAGTACAAAGACTGAATTATATTATTTTGTATTTCACCATTTAATTAATAAAGAGTGAATAAAAGAGCAGGGTGAAAACGATCCAAGTCACTATACTCACAAGTGGTCAGATTTTGCAGCTGCTGCCCTTGCTAGTTAACTTCTGCACATGATTTGCATTCAGAATGGAGTATTTCATCACCTGGGCCTGGCACACTTGCCCACAGAGCTCATCAAAGCCCTCAGAATAGCTGCCACCCATGGGGACTGCAGCAGAGCTGCGTCTGTTCCAGGCAGCCAGATCTCATCTGCACGTCCCCCTGTCCAGGGGACACCAGGGCAGGGCAGGGATGGCAGTCAGGGCACAGCTAAAGGGGCTGAGCCTGCTCCCCACACTCCACCAGCTCTTCCTCAGCAGCAGGGTGATTTGGACTTCCCAAAAGCTGTGATTAATTTAAAGGTCTAGCAAGAGAACAACAGAGTTTTGATCTCAAGATGACTCTGCAATGTAGCAAAAATCCCTTCCTGTGTTTTTGGGACATTTTTTTATCTTAAAATCCACCAAAAACAATAAGGGGTTCATTATTTCAAGCTTCATTTTAAAATCAGATCTACTAAAACCATCTGCCCACCATTATGGGTGAGTTTTACCTCATACTCCATAGGTTATAAATGACTGAACATCACAAAGATATCGAGCACTAAGGTTTGCATCACTATTTTATGGTCATGATTTGTAAATTGCTTTTATAAATCTCTGTCAAAACACTTGATATTTTCTAGTCAGCTGCTGGGGTTACCTATCCATGTAATTTGTTACTAACTTCTGTTAGTAAGGACTGCTGAGGACCAAAGAGCACAGTTGGTAGTCAGCACTCTCTTGGAGCTGATTGCTCCAGGTCAGGGGTGAGACTTCTCAGCAAGGAGAAGTGTGCCACCTCATTTCCTTAGATTAGAGCCTGTGGGATTGAAGAGGATTAGATTTCAGGGTTACCATCCATCACATTATCTTTATTCCAAGCTGAAAAACAGAATAAAGCTATTGACTAAGATTAATGTGGTGTCTTAATTGCAGGCTTGGCAAGATTTCAGTGTTGTATTTTTAACTAATTAGGCCCAGCACATAGATATCGCCCCAGGTGATGATAAGGCTATTTGCACTGAATAGTGGAAATTTCTCAGGAAGAAAAAGGAAAGAAATGCAGAGGATTGAAATGTTCTAGCTGCTCCAGCCTTTCGAGTCACTTTATGAACTCTGTTCCTGCTTCAGAGCTCTGGCAGCCTTTTTGTGGTTCCCTTCTGTGCATTGTGAAGTCTGGTAGAGCAATCCTATTGCACTTTTAAACCACAGCAAGGCAATATTGTATTAGAAATACTTGTAAAGCTGAATCTTGAGTCTTTGAGGGGTGAAAACAAGTATTATGGATCATAGCATCAGACCCCATTGTAGAGTGAGACATGTTCTGGAATGCAGGTTTGTCTGCACTGGGAAGAAAGGTTGTTTTACTCTGTGTCTAATTCCTGGAATATGGGCTCTTACACATTCTGTGTGTGTGCCAATAAAGTCTTTATGTGCAAACAGACACACACATACAGATTTGAGTACCTTCTTATTAACTAGCTGGAGTATAAATCCTTAAGAAAAAAAGATCAAATGCATATTTAAGACATTTTGACAGAAAAGTGTTGCTTCACTTTGATCCTCTCCATACCAGAACAGGCAGCTGAACCCAGTTTCTCATTAAAAATGCTATTTTTGCACCAGTAAGGGAAGAGAAAAGTACATGTCTCAGTTTCTCACTCGGGAGCTTGTTCCACTTCTCCTAAAGCACTAAATACCTATGGCTGGGATGTATATTCACATGTTTATATGTGAACAGAAGTCCTTCACACTGTGGTTAGGATGCATCAGTGGGAACTGGATGCTGACATGCAAGCTGAATCTGGCACACATTGCTCTGCTAGTGAATGTTCAAGGAACCTCAGGTAGATTCTGAAGTTCTGAATTATGTAAGAAATCAAAGCAGCAAAATGTTAATCATGAATGTTAAGTCCCATTTATGAATTGCCCTATCTCCCTTTGAAAGACTGAGGAAATTTTGTTAGCCCATCTTCCCATTTGCTTTGTGGTCCATTTGGAAATTGTGGAATACTTCAGAACTAAGCTTAGTTGATTATAATTAAGCAAATTAACCCCCTTTCTTTTTCATACTTTCTGTATGAAAGATAATCTTTAGAAGACATCATCACATTTCAGTTGTACTGGCAACACTGTAATTTTCCATTAACAAAAGTAATAGTGGCTTTTTTTTGTTTAGCTTTTTCTTTTGCCATATTGCTTCAACGGGGTTTAGCAGTGTTAATTTATTTAAGGCACTGCAGCTGGTTTGTTAGAATGAAACATTGTAATTAAATATTCTCCTGTGCAGATTAAAAAAAAAACTTAAAAAAAGATCAACTGCAGTGAAATGTTGATAAAATAATATCTTCCAGCCTTAGTGAAACAAAATTGGAATATTTCCAAGGAAGGTAGATATAGAAAAGAGACATATGTGTTTGTCTTGATTAGAAGAGAGAAGCAATTTCACCAAAGGGAAAACAAGATTGGTTAATCCTTTGTAAAAGCTCAGATCAATGACTGCAGTTCTTCAGCGCTTGAAGCACTCAAGAAGGGCTCAGCTATTCCTTTTTCACTGTCATGCCCTGAGTAATTTTCATCACTTCTCCAAGAAGTCTTACTCAGAAAACACTGGTATTGCTGATTCATGACTTGCAGTGACTGTTCAAACACAAAGCTAGATGGACCAAAAAATCTCAAAACATTGGTGAAGCCAGTTTGGATCTCCTATGTTCCTAAAACACTGGGAATCAGTGTTGGGTGGTACATACTCCCTTAAAATCACAGAGCTACTCCAATTTGTCCTTGCTGCCATCCATATCTGTGTGAAAATTATTACATACAAGCAGAGAACTCCTGTTCATCACCAGTGCCAAAGTTCTGTGACTCATGGGAGTGAAGCACTAGTTAAGGTAATTAAGAATCAGTTCTAGGTATTTAACAGAATTTTAACTTATTAGTTAAGAATAAAGTCTCAATGTAGCTAATGAAATCTCATTTTAGTTCAGAATGTAATTGATTAAGGTGATGGTGGTAGCCATCCACATGTAATCTCTTTTTCATCATTAGCAATGTCATTGAGATATCTACCTCCCAGATTCCCCTCCAGGAGAGCTGCAGGAAATTCTCTATTTTCATTGTTTTTGCTTGGGTTTAATACAACTGACAGCATCTTCTCACCTCTTGAGACAAATTGCAATAGTATCTTTTCACATTGTACTGCTTTTGACAATTTTCAAGTATACTATTCAAAAGATTGTCCTTATTGCCACAGAAAAGACAAATCAGGGCTTGTCTTGGGGAAAAAGATAATTTATTAATAAAATTGAAATTCACTTTTAAGTAGCAATGTAAATGGTAAGAGAAAGAAGACTTGCTATAAGTAAGTCTGTTCAATGAGAAAAATATGTTGAATTATGAAACTGGAGCTCTTGCTTTCAGTATCAATATTTTTTCATCAATTTGCCAATAATTAGAACACACAAAAGCTATACATAGACTTGATCAAAATCAAAAGCTCTTTGAAACTTCACAGCAGACTGGGGCCTCTATGAAAATAGTATTTCCATTTCCTAAACTTAAACTTACTATAAAGCTGAGAATTTGCATTAAAAAAGGTAGAAAGATAAAAGATGCTGAAGAAAGAAAAAGTTGTCCAATGGGGCAGTTCTAATGAAACTTTTGCAATTCTTCTGTTGGTGCCTTCTTGGAACTGAGAATGCTAAGTCAGAAAGCATATTTAAACCTTTTTTTTTTTTCTTTCTTTTTTTTTTTTTTTTTTTTTTTCTTTTTCTTTTCTGCTTTTTCTTTGCTTGACTAGGAAAATTGAGATTGACTTTTTTATCTTCCCTTTCTTTCTTTTCCCTTCCCTTTCTCTTCTGGAACATTTCTCTCTTTGTCACAAAGGGTGATTTTTGTTTCTTCTCTCTGCTCCAGTGGCATGCAGGAAGATGTCACTGTACTTACCTCTGGAGATTGATGCTATCAGTATCTTCAGCAGTTCTTAGTAAGAAAAGTAGGTGGAAAAGGATCATCAAGCCAACATGTATTGTCAGCTTCAGATGCACCAGGAGACCCTGATACTACCTGCCTTTTTTACATTACCAACAATACAAGCTGACTCAGGGCCATCAAAATATTTGTTGCATTTTCACTCTAGAGCATTTTTTAAAAACTGTAACTCTGCAACTGTCCTGTGATCTTAAGTGAACTTCTCAGTCTTTTGTAATATTGCCAAGTGTATTTAGGTTTCTTGTGACAAACAATAGTTACTATTTATTGGATGACAGGCATGAGGGGAACTACTGTTCTATGACATCCTCTATTGTGCAGCTGCATTGCATTCTGACAAGGCAGAAGATAGTTCCAGATTGATCAACCCTGCTGTACACTTGCTGCAGATAGATCATTCAACATTTTAAGTCAGAAAGAGACAGAGCAATTAGCTTAAATTTGTGGATGCTGCTGCCTTTTTGCTTATTTTCTTTTTTTTTTAAACACCATGTCTAGTGAACTTGCTATTCTCCTGAAAGTAAAGGTATGAAGGTCTAAATGAATAGAGCACAATGTCTTGACAGAATGACTCCTGTTTCTGTTGTGCAGCTGCTAGCCAGAGGAAAACAAGCCGTGAAAAACCTCAAAAGTATGGATGACTCAGTGCTTGACTATTCTGTCGTTTCTAATGTCATCTTCTTGATTTGAGAAAATTGGAAAGTAGGTGTTAGAATATTATATGCTGCAAAACACTGCATCCATCATTGGCTTTCCAGCTGTGGCTACCCTGTGCTGCAGCTGCACATTATCACTATGCAAAGGGAGAGCACACACCAGCCTTTTTTTCCCCCAAGCTGTCATATAAACTGTCTTTTCACAAGGCTGAACGTGCTGTTCCTGTGACTAAGCAGCTCAGACCAAATTTGCTGTATTTTTTTCAAACAAATATTACAATGGGATTGTCAAACCCTCACAGAAATTGTGGAGAAATCTTGGTGGTGTTTTCTTTTCGTGGCCTATAAATAGGTGTATAGGTGGGGTTTTTTATTTTCATTGCTTTTTTGGAGGGAATTGAAAAGTGTTGGAGAGATGCAGAGTTACTCTGTGCCAGGTTGGTGGGTTTTTTTTTTTTTTTTGGTTGGTTTTTTTTGGGGTTTTTTGGTTTTTTTTTTGGTTTTTTTTTGCTTAACCTTTTTACTCCATTTTATTGCCAGTCTCAAAGTCATAAGTAGGCTATTGGAATGTAGATCAAGAATTGTATCTCTGTTGTGGGAGTATGACACTTTGATTAAGAATGATATCAGACACTGTGCCATTTCCAAATCAGACTTGCAGCAGATGCAGAGGAAAGGGCAAAATGAGAAATGCTTTTTTTGTTGGTTCAGATTGAAGAGTGATATTGAACTGGAAAATGAGTTGTGCTCTTAGCAGTGACAGATGCACGTTTTCTGTCTCCTGGGGCCCTCCTGGGGCCACCCTCATCTCTGCTCTTGTAAACTGCTTTCTACCAGCCCTTCTCTCTACTTAATAGTTTTGCAGGGTATATTTTGGTATTACACTCTTCAGCCAATGGTCAGTCCTGTGTCTCTTCTCTTCCTCTTTAAACCTGTAACATCTTTAAACCTGTAACAGCCTCTCTGCTTTCTGTTTCCCAGCCTTGTTCTCTCCTGGAACTTGCCACATCACTCATTAATCTGTGTCTGTTTTGTGCTACTCATCTCTGCCCAGATTGTATCTCAGAAATCGTAGGCTAGAGATTGCTGAATAAAAATAATTTTATTTGGAAATCATGATTAGCATATGTAAATATCTTTTCTTAAGTTTGTTTTCAAATGTTGCATTTTTTCTGAAATGTGAAAGAGAAAAAATTGGGTTATACTATTCTGTTTGTGGTTTTTCTGCTACAACAGTCAGCTTATGCTAAATCCACAATGACTGTTTGATGGTTAGAGCTAAACATTTATTTCTTTGGGCTAAAATCTGCCCTACCTGCAGCTAACCAAATCAGGAATGGATTGAGTCACTTGTGAACTGTAGGCAGTTCCTCAGGGATTGTTCTTGATCGGGGTTATTACAATGCCAAGACTGTGAGTTCACGCATGGGCCATTCAGTTGGATTGGACTCAATGATCCTTGTGGTCCCTTCCAACTTAAAATATTCAGTGATTCTGTGATCTAAAGACTGGAGCAGTGGACATAGGTGTCTTCTTCTCTCTCTTTCACATCCATATATGCTTTAGGGCAACTGTTTCTGTAGTGCCTACTCCCATGGTTTCTTGAGATACGAATCAAAATTTCTCCAGCTTGCTGCTCTTTCGTGACACTATGAAGAAAATAATAATAAAAAAAGTTACTGGTTGTCAATGTGAATTAGCTGACTTTGGGCTCATTCAGGGTTCTTAAATCACACCACAGGCTCTGGGTGTCATCCTGCATATCCAGATCTGTTTTAATAAGCATTTGATACAGACAGAAGAAGAAAGTCTTTGGCTTATGAGGAGGCTTGGAAATGCTTATCACCAATTGAAATTCACCGTGTTTCCTCACAGGGCCTGCTGAAGAGGTGTTACTCTGCTGAGGCTGCATACCTGTTCCAGCAGGACAAGTTCTATGATGTCAGCTACGACACTGGTGACAAGTCCATCCAGTGCAGCAGGCGTCCCGACGCTTTCAAATTCTGGCTGATGTGGAAAGCATTGGGAACTACAGGCCTTGAGGAGAGAGTGAACAGGGCACTGGCCTTGGCAAGGTACCACCTGACAGTTTTGAGAAAGTCTAGTCTGTTTGATTGGCTGAAATGTTGGCACTGCTGGTACTCCATATCCTGGGACAGACCCCATTGTCATATTTTGCCTCTATCCTTTTGTTTGTGCATAATAGGTGGAACTAATAATGATAATAATCAGTGTTACTACATTTGCTACAATATTAAATAGTAATTATGGCTTTTAGCAATAAGCATAAATGTTGGTAAACATGGAGGTCAAAATTACGCTATCAGTCTATATTGTGGAACATTTATATTATCTGAACTAGACATAGGACAGAGCTACTAAACACTTTCTTTTATCTCAACTATGTGTTCTGGTGTTGGTGTAAAAGAAGTTTTATGTGCCACTATCCAAGCTGTGTCTGGCAAGGACCAAATTGTCCTGTTCACATCATTCCTTGTGAAAGAGGAAATGCAAAAAAACTGAGCATGGAAAACTCATATTAGAACATTGTGATAATATTAGGATCTAGCAGAGGTGTATGAAAGCAATGTTGTTCTGATGTACTGAATGTTTTTTCTCAAGTTTGCTGAAGTTCTTAATACTTACAGTTTGTTCTGTTAGGGACTGAAACACCTTTTTCTTGTGGTCTTCCCGACACCTGTCCTCTTCCATTTCATTTAGTTTTTGGTCTTGCAAAACTGAGCTTCACAAGTTAATTCAGCAGAATTCTTGGTAGAAGGTGTCTATAAAGTGATGGTGATGTCTTGGTTTCTGGGAAGAGACTTCCACACACAGGGGCTTTCTCTTCTCTTAGAATAAATTATTTTGAAATAATATAATGGCCCATTAAAAACAGTTCACTTTAAGTAAAATGTTTGTTCAGAATTTATGCAAGAAAACCACAATGAAAGCTACACCAAACTAGCTACACACTACCTTAAGTCAAATAATTGGCACTGACATTTTACTTTTTGTATGAAATGACAAGTAGAAGAGAATTGAATGTTTACTTCAGTCAAAATTAAAGGAATAGTCTAACTCTAATGAAGTTACTTTAAAAGAAAATAAAAATGTCCCTGACATAAACCCAGAGTGGATTTGAAAGGAATAGAAAGAACCAAAACCAGAAAAGCTCAAAAAAGCTGAGATTTTATCTCTATTTAATTTCTTTAAAGTGTCTCAGTTTTTTTGGCTGGCTGTGTGTTTTTTAATATGTTCTGGTTAAATTGCATCTTGTTTTTCTTGTGAAGCATTGTGCTGCTCTTTGTCTGTTCAGAGTAAGTAATTCTTTCCACTATCAGTAGGAGAATTCAGCCTTATCAAGGTCACTGGCCAAGGTCATTTGACTGACTGTGTGGTGATTAATGACCTTTCTGGGATCGATATTTCTGTTTAACATTAGGATTCAGATGGTAACACTTCTAAGGAGTGACTGGCTTGTCTCTTCTGGTTTTTGGTTTGTTTTTCCTTTAGGAAGTAATTTAATTTTTAGGCATTATCTGATGAAATAGATTCTTCATCTTGAGTTTGCATGGACATGGGCACTGTACCAGGTTTGCCAACTACTCAGCTGTGCAGCCTTTCTCCTCTTTTGTTACATTAGATGTTGCTTTGATGCAAGGGTAGTATTTCAGTGTTCCTGAACACAGACCTGTATTAATTCTGGAATTAGTCGACTGACTATAGAATTTAAGGGCAAGATTGCTTTTAATTTTTTTGTTTGTAGAGAAGCAGAGCTGCAAGGTTTTAGGGTAACTGCAGGCATGTATTTCTGATGCAGCAAATCTTGCCTATTGGCTATTGCAGTAATATCTTCTTGTTCTGGAGAATGAATCATGCTTCCAGGGTATTAAATATCCCAGGAATATTGTGATGCTATCTATTTGGAAAGGCTTACTTTTTAAATACAGAGTAGAGCATCCAGCTGATCACTTCAGAATTTTTTTGTGTATTTTCTTCCCCCCAATAATTTTTGATGTAAGGATGTTTCTTTATAAAGTACACTGAAAAGAAAATTGAAGTAAACTGCTTTTAGAATACAATTATAGTTACTATATAAGCACCTCTGCTTTATATGCTTCATCTTCTCTGGAATTTTTCTGCCTGTTTCCTCTTCTGACACCCACTGTTAGCAGACATATGTCTACTTTCACAGCAGATCTCCACCCCTCATTTTCTGCAAGGCTTAATCATAGTAAATGACATTTCTCTGTGTACTTTGGTCTTCACTAAGACTCAAGCCCTTCTAACATACTACAAGTGTGACATGATAATAAAACTTCACTGTCAACTGTGGAAAGATGCACAAAGTAAATTGCTCCACTGCCATCAAATGATCCTGCCAAGATAAATCATGGGGAATGGATTTTCTAGTGGCTGCCTTCTTAGGATATTGGCAGTGTAGTTAAGAACATGATTAACAGTGTTGTGAACGTGACCTGACCATCAGGTAGCCTACGTCAGATTTTATACCAGGGTGATATAAAATAAAGATGCTTGAGGTAAGAGGGAAAGGTTAAGCATTGCAAAATTCCTCTAACCATTCAATACCTTAGAAGAAAAAAGAAAGTGGTTATGCATAGGTTTCACTTTCATAATTTATCAAATGACAAAAATAAATTGAAGGCTACTGTCATACGAATAGCCTGCAGATTTTGCAGAATATTGGTTTTATGGCTTGGACAAGTATATTCTAATAAACAGGACAGAAGCAGCAAGCTTTTTGGACATAATTACCCTGCAGGTAATCATGTCTCTCTCTTTCAATCTAAGCAGTAGTGTGGACATTAACAGCCATTTGTTTGTCAAACAAACAAATGCACACAGGAGGATCTGAATGGTCATGGCAGAAATGACCAGAACTGTGACTTGTTCCAGCTGGAGGAAACACCTCACAGAGCACAGCACATCTCCTGAGCTGCTGTGACTTGCTCCAGGGAGAGAAAACACCTCAATGGTGCACAGCACAGCTCCTGGGCTGCTGTGACTTGCTCCAGGGAGAGAAAACACCTCACCAGAGCACAGCACAGCTCCTGGGCTGCTGTGACTTGCTCCAGGGAGAGGAAACACCTCACCAGAGCACAGCATAGCTCCTGGGCTGCTGTGACTTGTTCCAGGGAGAGGAAACACCTCACAGAGCACAGCACAGCTCCTGGGCTGCTGTGACTTGTTCCTGTGAGAGGAAACACCTCACAGAGCACAGCACAGCTCCTGGGCTGTGTGTTGTGGGTGCTGTCCCTCCTCCACAGCAGTGGCTTTGCTGGATTTGTGCTGGAGCTGGTGAGTCACAGGCACAGAGCTGGCTGGTGATAAACAGCATGACAGCTCCCCAGGCACTGTTTGGAAAAATGTGTGCCATCTGGGGTATTGTTTATTGCTTCCCCAGCCAGCCTGCTTCTGCAGCACCTCTGCTGAGGAGAAGGCATTGCAGAGACAACTGTGCTAGAGGTGTCCCTGCCAGAGGCAATTTTGAGGCATGTGGGTAGGACCAAGAGAGGTTGTTCTCACAATACTTCTCTTTCTCACCAAAAAGAATTACTAGTGTGATGACCAGTAATGCAGCTTCTGTCAGGAAAATGCCAAATAGTGAATGCAAGGCAAGAACAGATTTGTGCACAATCATTAATTTAACTGTGTCAGGTTTATTAATGTTAGACAGCAATATCTTCATGAGGAAGACTAAAATTCTGTTGTAATGGAAAGGCAGTGTGAACGTGTAGTGAAATTCTTTGCATTTTTCTTTGTAAGGCTTTGAAGGGGGGAGAAAAAGGAGAGAATTCCCATCTATGCCCTCTTTGCTTCAGAATTCCTCTGTGATATGTGCCATGGTGAAGTTATAGTCATGTTTTAAAAAAATATCTGTAAATTTAAGCTGTTTGTATCCAAAATTTTGGTCCAAATCAATCTTTCCATTGAATGCTTCAGTGTTTTTCACATGTGTCAGATGGGAAAGAAAAGAAAATTTTCATTTTAATACACTGTTAGCACAGAAGGTCCAGGGATTGTTGTACATAAGCAGTGGCCCACTGAATGGATGCTTGGGCTGTTGTACTGTGTGGAATGTGGACAGCACTGGGAAAATTGCTGAGCTTGAAGTATGTTCAAGTTTTTAAAATCTGGGTTAAGCTAAGAGATTCTGGTGGTAGTGAATGCCAGAGGTGTCAGAGTGACCTTAAATAACATGGCAGCCCAGCACTGGCACTTGAGAACAAGGGATGGAGGTAATAATTTGCCTTGGGAAAGTTCACAACCTGATGCAAATAGGATCAATTTGTGGCTCTGCTGAAAATCTGTGCCTGAGGCCAGAAGTTGGCTTCTCCTCAGGGCTTCTTGGCTGGCTGTAGCCTTCTTTTGTTTCCAGGAACTGATAGCTATTGCATTTTCACAACAGGTAGAAATGAGGTTTAACTCTGTTGTTTTCTTAGTGTGAAAAAAAAAAAGGAAAAATAATTACATGTGTTTACCCTGTGTTTTGTGGTTGACTGTGATTATTGTTTTGTTCTGTGCTTTAACCCCCTGTTTTTTTAATTACAGATATCTAGTGGAGGAAATTAAAAAAAGAGAGGGATTCCAGCTTCTTTTGGAGGTAAGTGAAAAGAGAACTGAACTATTATAATTGTTAAGAAGTGTCAATTGCTTGATTTTGTTCTTTTTAGTCAATTATCAATTTGTATTTAAAGTATCTAATCTAGTAAGTTTATGTATTGGAGATCCACAGGTATGATTGAGCACACATAACATGTGCTGTGCTCCCTACCATCATTCCACCTAATTTCCTCACTTCTGGTCCTGTATTGCCTCAGGGGGTGTAGATGGAGCACTTCCCTTTGAGAGCAAAGATGCTGGCTGTAAAAAAAGCAATGCTTGCCAGACCTACAGATAAGACTGTGTGCTGGATGGAAAAATAGTTTGATCCTAAAAATGGAATTTTCATTTTTAAAGTCCATATTTTTTCCCCTTGTTCTATTTTGACTCCCTAAAAATCTTGATCTTCCTAAAAACTACCCAAAATTTGCGTGTTTCACTTGTTTTGCTAAACCTGTCAGCTTATATCCTGTTTTATCTTGCTTGGGGGAGAGTGAGTGAAGGCAATAGAGCTTAAGTATTGTTTTTCCACCTGTCCTCAGCTCTTTGGTTAATAAGGCTGATATCTGAGGATGTTGCAAAGACCTGTCATTTTCATAAAAAAATCTTTTTGAATTGTTGGAAAAGTACTTGTATGAAAGACAGGCTGGTATGTGGGATAAAGAGGAAGAGAGTACATGGAGGAAGATGGGAAATGGAATAAGTGCGACCATGAGCATTCCAGGTTAGGCTAGACAAAATATAAAATGTGAAAAATATTTTATATCCTTCATATCATGTAAATTTGCTCTTGAACTTTGAAAACTGCTGGTCAGTTGAAGAGTTTTTGGCCAGCAGCACAGGATGGGGTTAGCTGTTAAAAGCTGTCCATTTCTTATTATTGTTAACCTTAGCAGAGAGGCCAGATCTGCTGTAGGTGTGAAAACTCTTGGTAAGAGCAGAGGCTGCTGTGTAGTTCCTGCAGGAATGGGACACCTGGATTAAAAGTGGGTTTGCAGGGAGTGTTGTAGCATGGACTATGAGAAAAAAGTTGAGCTGCTTGAGTTCTATGAGTTCTTCTGTGAGTTGAGAAGTCAAAAGGGTTAAGAGAGTTTTCAGGAGTGCAGGGGGATAAGCAATGAGAATAAAAAGAGAAATGCTATGAGGCAGCAGGGACCAGCTGTGCAAGGCCTCTCTGAAGGGAAGATGGGCTTCAGACAAGAATCTTAGAAAGATGATCCTCTGATACATGCAGTGAGGAAAAAACATGTAATGAGAATTGCTCTGCAGCCTGGAAATGCCACTTGAGCTCGAGTCATCTTGAGCTCTCCAAGAGTGGTATAATTGCCTACCTGCTTGGATAAGACCTGTGACAAGATAACCAGAAATAGAGTGTGAAGCATGGCTGGGGGTAGTTTTCTAAGATGAATGGTATTTTCAGAGGGCAATGATGTATTTGATGTGTGAAAGGAAACTGAGATAATCAAGAAGGCAATATGGTGATGTATGCCATCTGTCTGCTCCTGCCATCTGATTTTAAATAGTTTTTCAGAAAACCCTGTAACACTGAGCTAGTGCTTGTTCTTATGGGGAAGGCACTGCCTTTTCAGGGTCTGTGTTTACATGTGTACACAAAGCAAGCTCTTTGGGGGAAGAAATGGGACTTCAAGAACCAATCTTCATTCCATTCAGCACATGGCAGGTTTGCAGCTCAGTTCCTGCTGACAATTGTATTGTTCTTGATGATTAAATTGTATAACATATTCTTTGAAGTGAAGCAGAAAATGATGTGAGCAGCTCTCAGTGACCTTTCATAGAAAAACGTGTCTCAGCTGTTGGGCTCTCCTTGTTCAAGGGACTGCCTGGGATTATAATAGCAAAGAGGGGATGTGATTCAGCTGCCAAGCTCCCTTTTAACAGTGCTTTTTATTTTCCACTAGTACTGATGGCATGTGAGATGGGAATGGGGTGTGTGAGTTTGCAATCCAAGTTATAATCCATAATATAATCTAGATGGCATCTGCATGCTGTGCTGCAGATAGTGGAGGTCAAGATTGACTTTGTGATTTACGGATTGTGTTGGATAGGATCAGAATGTATATCTATTCCTCATATTATTGTTCTCTATGCAGGTAAACAAAAAAAAAAGTTCCAAATTAGCAGGAAATAGTAGAGTCCCTGGACTGGCCTGCTAGGAACATTTTCTCTATCATATATGATACAAATACCTCATAAGCACAAAATGCCTAATTTTATAATGCATAATGAACAGCCACTTCTGCTAGGAGACTTGCAGCCAGCTCTGCTGAGTTTAAAGGCAAAATTTCCCTGGAGAGAAGCAGACGTGGAGATTCAGCCTTCACTCAAAAGGCCTGCTTAGATGTTAGACAAGACATTCAGGATGTAGTGCACACCCTGCAAGGTGTCTTGAGATTCATATAAATTGTGGAAAGTGAGAAATTCAGCATTAACTCCAGCACTGTATAGAGTGCTCTATGACATGAGAGGAGATTGGCATTGTTCAGTAGAAAAATGGCAAGGTGTGCATCTGTTAAAATGGTCACAAAAATTGAGTTTTTGTGTTTTGTATAAAAGCCATCATTGGAAATTTCTATTTTAAAACCCCCAGAACACTAAAAAGAATATGTATTCTTTAAAGTTGCTTCAAATATGAATTCTGTAAGTTACCTTTCTGTGCCTCTATTATATTTTTCTAACCAAAGTTTTTTACTGAGTAAAACAGACTTAAAGATGGATATAGGAAGAAGAAATTAAAAAGGAGCCCCTGGAAGCAGGAAGAGGAATGGATGATAATGGATGAAAAATTATTTTTAGTTTCAAAAAAGGGAAACAAAATGTGACTCGGAGAAGGAAGTTTTAAAGGAAAGTACAAAAAATAAATCAGAACTCTTTGAAAAGCTGTGATATATATCCTTATTGCAACTTATAACCTATCACTTGTTCTCTTGTTTAGCCTGAGTATGCAAATGTCTGCTTTTGGTACATTCCACCAAGCTTAAGAAAAATGGAGGATGGACCTGAATTTTGGCAAAAGCTGCACCAGGTGAGTGTCATGTGTTACCTGAGGCTTACTGATTTATCTGTGTGCCAGGTAAGAATGTGAAATATCCCTTGGCTTTGCCTCACCATTATATAACCAATCAGTAGACTGAGGATTTAATCCTTGAATATATATTGGTAAAAATTGAGTTTTTTCTTGGTTTTGACAAATCTAATTAGTTTTCCTGTAATAAAGTGATGTAGGCATTAACAAGTATTCAGTTTGTTATCCAAGATGTTAGCAGCTGGCAGACTGAGAGAAGAGGAACAGTGCTGGACCATCTTTTGTCTTGGCAGGTTATACATTACCTGTTTAATATATTTAGTGCTGTCCTTGGAACTTGGTTTGCATTATCTGTGATAATCTATGATAAGGCAAGCAAGGAAGTGCTTCAGAATATATTTCTGATGTTGAACATAAATGACAACATGAATACAATGGGAAAGACTGTGGGAAAAACTTCACAGATGAGTGTTTTGTAACTTTGTTATCCTTGGAAAAAAAAGCAGCAGTAAAATTTTGAATTTTCTAGTGGAGAATCATTAATTAAGACTTAATTAAGAAGCCACTAGACATTGTGGTATTATGTTTTGCTGAATAAGTTATTCTGTGAGGAATTGAATTTAATTCATTGTTTGTTCATCTCTGGAAGATCTTTGGTATTCTGTATTTATTTTTTTCATAGAATTTGCTACTAGAAATTAAAGCTGGAACAAAGATGTGTATATCATCTGCATGCTATGTAAACGAGCTTACATTCTTTATATACATGCTTCCTGTAACATCTGCTCTCATTTCAGCAGCTTTCACAGGAATTGCTTTCAATTTTTGCTGGAGACTGGTGTCTTTAGGAGGAAGATCTTCCTTAACCCCATCTGTATTGTTTTGGAAAGCATGCTTTTGTAATACAGATGCATGCATAGCCACAGTATGGATGCAAGGGCATGGAATTGACCATGTTTTCACAAAGTTATGTTCCTTTTGTTTGGGGCTTCCCCTCCTCAGCATGGAAGGCTTATATATGAAAATGTGTTTATGTATAAGTGTGTGTGTGTGTGTATGCATACAGAGCTGTATCACAGCTCATCTACTCATGGAGGAGTGAGAATTTGGGAAGGAGCAACCAGAAGGCATAGAAGAAACAATGCTGCAACTGGCTCTGATTTACATGGCTGCAGATGGGACCAAGGAGGGAAGGGATGAAGCACAACAAATGGCTTGGAGCACGTATATTTGAGTGGCTTAAAGAGTGTAACCTACTGGTTCTTTGCTCTGTCACTCTATGGTGCTTCTAGTCAAGGTAGGGAATAGATACCTGCCTTTATTTTATGTACCAATACAGATAGATTGATTCTGGAAATACAGATTTCCTAGACAGTTTTTGGAAAAGAACTTGGAGGGAGAGAAGCTTGCATGCAATTCCTTCCAACAACTGGCCTCTGCTGCAGATCTCAACCACTCTTTTCATGGGCAAGATGATTTTTGTATCTCCTTTGATGAAAATCTAAGAAATCCCAAATCCTAAGACAAACACTATTTCTTCCCCACAAAAGCCTGAAAAAAAAATCTAGTGCAAAACAGACCAAAGCTCCCTAGGAAATTGCACAAATTTCTCTCCTGGAGGAAACAAAAAATTATGATTGTTAGTTGTGTTATTTTAGACACTGCTGGGAAGTAGTTTGACACTACTGAAGTGAGCCTGTTTCACAGTGAAAACATGTTATTTCACCTCTCTGATTCTCTGCAGGCGTAGGTCTGGGGTTACTCTGCTTTTTGGATGCTGAGGGCCAGTTTGGGACACAACATGTATCAGTGAGCAGATGAGATGACAGCACTGGGTCAGAAAAATAAGACTGACTTGACTTTTCCAGCTAAGATCAATTTGTTTTAACATTGCTGATGCAAACAGCATGGTCATTATATTACATTAATCAATACAAATATATTGCTGGACAAGAAGGAATGCATCCTTCTCAGCAAGGTGTAAATGATAAAAGCATTAAGGCTGGAGAGATTGTTACATGGTGCTTTGATGGACAGATGGGGCTCTGATGGTTCCTTGATTGCAAGCAGTTCCTGAATATTCCCATAATATCACTAAAATGAGCATTAAAATGCTTTCATTCACAATTTCTTTTTTCACATCACATTTTAACCTCACAATTATTCTCTTTATCCAGAAATCAATCTTCCTTTTTGTTGACCTGCATAACTGACGATAATTAAGGAAACATATGTCTTAAAAATCCCCAGGGCAAGTAATTGATTTTATTCAACTACTTGTTCAGCAATATTGTTCAGAATAACATGCTGTCTTCCAAGGCTAGTTATATGAGTTTTAGTGCTGGTGAATGTTGATAAGCAAATTGTTCAGCTCTAAAGTCCTCAGTTTTGTGAAGTATTTGCATAGTCCTGTGCAAAATAATCCTGGAGGTTTTCTGCTGTACTGGCTCTTCTCCAGTTTCCATGGCCCACTTTATATGGAAATGTGTCAGGACTGACTGGATGGTAGCATGATGCCTGATTCTGTCAGCCTTCTTGTTGTCCTACATAGAATGTGTCTCTCAGAAGCTTACTTTTTTTTTCTTTTTCCCCTTTTGGGTAGGCTGTTTGTTTTAAATTCTGGAGCCTTCACCTTCAGGTGTGAAATTTGCACTTTTCAGAGTCTCCTACATTCAGAAGTGCTAGCAGCCTGAAAGATTTGGAGCAGCCACTAACTGGTCATTTGATTCATCCCCTGAACAATTTAGGGAGTGAGAAAACACCACAGTGGGAAGTAAAGAACAGCAGGAATAGTGCATTCTTCTGTTCTGTGTGAAATTGGGAATTCTGTGCACATCCACAGTCTGACAGCACTTTGATGTTTTGGGGTTGCAGCAGGAGTTGGCTGTGTAGTGAAACTAGTCCTATAAAGAGTGCAGCAGGGCTTTGGATGCAGTTAGATGTCCATGAGACAGTGCATGCCCCGAGCACTGAGCAGCACTGAGGCAATGGCAGGCAGTGCAGCCTGTAAATGATCTAGCTGTGTAAGGTGTGCTCCAGTGCCATCCTTCACAAGTAAGGAGAGATTTCTTATTGTAGAAACCATGCAAACAGACCCTCTGTGGTCCTGAGGAGTTGCTGGTATGACCGACTATAGGTATCTGTAAGTGGTGTTAGTTTGTCACTGCAGACTGGGGGCTGCTGCCTCTGACCTGGAACTGACATAATTGTGGGGATGAAGGAGCCATGGCTTTGCTAGTGCTGTATGCGCCCCCCAGTGGGAATTTTTCTCCTTTTCCTTTGCTGACACACTGCAGGATTTATTCTGTTTACTGCTGAGAATGGTCAGTGTGTCACAGGGTCACGGTGAGAAAAGCTGAACTGGAAATTGCAAGCCAGAAATGGGAGTGAGTAAAGAAGTAAAAACACACAAGCAGATATCATTTTAATTTTTGTATTTTCTCCATACATACAAATACCTATGCATATTTTTTCTCATAATAATGTTATCTTTAGAAAAGCCAGCTTTCTCAGCTCATACTGAAAGGCCTGCAGATGATGTAGAATTAGCAGATTGTTAGTGATAGCATCTCTGGAAAGCCTCCTGGCAGCACAGAGGATGCTAGAGCACAAGGAAGAGTTTGAGGGGATACATTTGGTACTATCTTATTGCCAGCCAGCCATGTCTTGCTCATTCTGGATCAGTTTGTAGACTGCTGACACTCAGACTTTAGTCTTGCAGAGTGAAAAACAGCACAGAAGTTACTGTCTTTAACACACCCATCCTCCTGGAGCATTACTGTAGGTAGAATACCATGTAATGAATGCTGCTTACTAAAGGAGGCTAGTGGTTTATTGCTAAGTATCACTTTAGACCTCAAAATCTAGGTTCAAAAAGTGGCAGTAGGTTTCTAGTAGTCTTTTGTGATTTACTAAACTTTGCCTACTTTGTGGTTCTAAAGAACTATGCTGGAGTATTAGATTTCAAATGGTTCAGTAAAGCTTTTATACACAGTTGTTAGTTTCAGTAATTCAGATTTCTAGTGTCTTGTGTGGTGCAGTTGGTGTGTTTTGGTTTTGTTCTGTTTCTTTCCTTTCCTTTTGAGAATTTTTGGCCAAGAAATACAAAATTTATTCACTCTAATAGAAGGCTCAGAATGCAGTCATATTAAGGTTGTAATGTCCTACTAAAGCCTGTATAGCTTGGAATGCCATTTTGCCCCTCGCCTCTTAGTGAAAAGTAACCTTATTGCAGCCTTTCTCTCCTATTTAGGAGAAGAATAAATCTGTTATCTGATGGCATATTTGTAAAATAGACTGTCACGCTGAATGATGTTGTGATACATTTGCATAATGAGACATTTCATATCAAAGCATAAGTGTAAAGAGGGTGAAGAGGTGTTGCCTTGGCAACCCCTGAATCTTGTGGTCTTAATCAAGGACCAGATTCAGCAGTATTTATGTATTCAAAATACCTATTGATTATGGTACAAAATTTGAATGGGAAAGGAAAACAAGACCTCCAGTTGGTTATAGTAACAAAGTTTGTCCTCTGGAAGAAGAACAAGAGAATTTTGGAACAAAAGAATATCAGTTTTGGAGGAGCAAGAGAAAAACTACGTAAGTTATAACCACAGTACTAAATGCAGTGAAATCAGTTTTATGCATAAGAAAGGTCCCAAATATGTCACTGCAAGTATATTTCTACTTGGGATTTTTGTGCAAAATGTTATTTGATTTGTTGCATCCCTGTGTACCACTTTGTGTGTGGTACACAGAAAGAAAAACTTTGAGTTTTTCTTACACTTATGATGTGTTCAATACTTTAATGAGTGTGTTTGAAGAATAATGACAGGGACAAGTTTCTGTGAACTTTCCTTACATAAGTAACTTTTATGGTAGTAAGAAGACTCCTTCCTCTAGCATCTAGCTCAGTTTGACACGAGTTTCAGTGGAGGGCCACAACAAATGACAGGAAAACAAATGATAAGATTCGCATAGAAATATTTGGGAGTTAGATTGGACAAATTGTTGGCTTCCAAGACAAGGTGACCAGCTTAGTGATGAAGGAAAGGCTGAGGATGTTGTCTATCTAGACTTCAGTAGTGCCATCCCTCAATGTCTTTGCTTTCTCTTAAAGCACCCTTCAAATCTATTGTGAACTTCAAGAAACAAAAGTCTACAGGTGGAAGAGATTGCCAAAGCAATCTTTTAGACCTTCCAGGGGAAGGTGGATTGCCATTTCAGCATATCACATGGGAACTCAGTAGGGTCTGTTTGAAGAAATTTGATTTTTCAGGGAAATCAAGGTCAACAGAAGATTCAGATTCATCCTATAAAACTTAATGGAGTTACCCAAGGAAGTTACTTGAGGAATTTACTATTTTCCACCATCTTTAATGTGGAGAACAAGAAAGGGAGCTCCCAGATCATGACTTAGGCAACCTGCAGTCAGAAACACCATTGGGAAAAACTTAATTATTCAGAAGGGGAACCTAAGAGATACCATGATCCTTGATTGGCTTCATTAATAAATACAAGTAAAAAGAGCCTAACACTAAATCCTCAGCATGCTGTATGCTGTTTTAGATCTCTATTTCACAGGCTTCTGGGGAGAAGGGTTGCAAAATCACCTCCCTATGAGCAGACCTAGCTGCATTCTCAGTATTGTGCTCAAGAGGGGCAGAAATGCAGCATTCCAGGAGAGGTGAGATCAGGAAACCCTGTGGAGGCAGGGCTGCAGGCAAGGACCCTAGGGGAGAGAGGCACAAGCAGCACTGAAGCCACAAAATAAGTAACATGGTAATAATCAGGACTTATGTTGTAGTGTGACCATTCCTCAGCAGAAGGTGATGCTCAAAAGTTTAATCATAAAATAAGCATTAGTTTTTTTAAGTAACAACACCTCTTATTTTGCAACTAATTCTGCATAATATACAGCAGCAGATGAATAAAATTTTTGTAGTTTGGCTGCATATAAATGACTGTTGGTATTAAGAAGAAAGGTCTAAGCTTTGATAAATGAGAAGAAACAGTACAGTATAATATAATAGCTGAGAAAAATTATAGCAGTGTTTCAGTACCTCATTAATGAGGGATTTGCACACTTTGCCTTTTAATATGTGTCTTTTTCTGCAGTTTTATATAACTCATGAGTACAAAAGTGACTGTAGCTCTTAATTAAACAAGGTATTTAACATTACCTTGTTTTAAATGTATCCTCCATAGAATTGGGTTATAAGAATAAAAATGCATGAATCAATGCACTTGGCAGTGTCCATTTTACCTTAGTACTTGACCCATGTGTTAGGGGCACTTCAGTGTCTATTTTACATTGGTGAGGCTGTACACATGCTTAACTTTCAGCCACATATAATGGTGTGTGGGAGTGACCTGATCTCACACTTGCTCTTTTGTGGGATGTCTGGCATACCAGGTGTGTGTATGGGGCTAGAACAGGGGTATTTTTGTATGACTCTATTGTAATTACAGTAGATGTAATAAGACAAGGCAAGGATCTGAGCTGCTACTTCCAGCCCGTGCTTTCTATGATAGTCCTAAGTGATACTGTAGTAATTCACAACATGACAGTCATAGATATTTCTGTTCTAACTTTTTACTTTGCCCTTTATTCCAGTCTGAATTTTCAGGGGTGTGTAGTGTCAGTTGGGCTCCAGTTAGAGGCAGTCCCATTCATGCAGAAATCTTTACATTTGATAGGTCAGTGGTACCTGTGTCAATTGATGCAAATAGGCAACAATCAACATCACTAAATAATGCATCTGGCAGCAAAACAACTCTATTTTAAAAGCACTGCTGCACAGCTGCTAAAACTACTCCTCAATTCTTGGGAGGAAAAAGAAAAGAGAAGAAACCCCAATGATTTTGATGCTGAATGGTTTACTAGATGAGAATGCAGGGCAACTTTTGTCAGAGACTTAACACTGAGCTGTGTGTGTTCAAGGCACACTGGGGACTGAGGTCTATTGATCCCTGGTGCTCAGCCTACTGAAACAATCAAGGCTGGAGGGAGGGAGTCTGCTGCAGCTCCATATGCTGCATTCAAGTTGAACAAGGATTTCATCTTCCCCAAGCCACCTGCAGAGCAAGATTGCTCACATCTCCAGAGATGAAGTAGGTTTCACACTAGTCATTTCTTGCTCAAAATCCTTTTAGGGATAATGGAGGGTCTCATAATTTCTCCATGTGGTAATACACATAATGGCATGAAATGAAGCTGGGGGTGACAGACAAAGTGGAGAGGAATATTCTCAGAAAATGCAATCACAAGAGTCCCACAGATTTAAATTCAAAGTAAATGACCAAGCCTTGCAGGGAGATGACTGCAAGGTGTGCTTCCATCATGGTATGTAATGCTTGTGACAATGCCTTACCTGGCTCAGGTACCAGGAGACTATGGCCACAGGCTGAATATGGTACTTAATTGGTTAAAAAGGAACAGTTGACATGACTGCTCTTTCAGGACCAAAGCAAATCATCTATGGTGGTGTTATATATTTTGTGTAGGCATACTCCTTTCTTACAGGGAAAGCGTGGGTTCCACTGGTCCAATATCTTAAAATTTTTGCATACTGCCTGAGGGTCATCCTAGCTTTCAGTTCAGGTATAGAAAATAACCTTTTTCATATCTTTGCATTGTTAAAAGCTTCACATGTAATGAATCTTTCTGTTTGTAGACAGGAAGCTTCTAAAAAGTCTTATTTTGTAACTGATAGGTCGACAGAAGTGGTGGGGATTCAGTGGAACTGCACTCTGCTTTATTGCACAGACTCAGTTGACTAAAGGGCGCTTAAGCACTGCATAAGAGCTCCTTGGTATTTCAGTGTGAACAAAGACAGTACTTTTTAACTTGTATGGCTTTCAAACAGATACAGCCTGTTACCTGGAGCAGCAGATGCTTTACTCCCATTGTTAAGCATCTCTTAAACTGTGGAAAGACCAAGAGGGTTACACAGCCCCATTTCTTTTCCAGAAACGTGAAAGTGGTGTAATTCATAGAAATTAAGCAGGCAGTTGGCAACATGCCTCAGAAAATTGTTTCCTTTGTGTTTGAGCAGAATTGAAAAAGCTAATCTGAAAACTATGTCAACTATGACATTTTTAAAAAGCAAATATTAAACAATTTTCTGAGTATAGAAAACAAAAATGAATTTGTAATGACTATGAGTTTATCCTCTCTTTGTTTGCATTAAGAGCACTTCAGTGTCATCATTGTTTGTACCTTTCACCATTTCCCAACAGCATAACAAAAATAAGTAATTCTTACTTGGAGTCTTGTTGCCCCACAGAACAGTATTGCATTTTTATTCATTTCTGAAATAGACATTAAAAAAATTTACGTATATTTTGTAATGCAACACTGTGAAACTCTTTAGAGCTGTCCATATGCAGTGTTTCAATGTGTGTTCCTATGCATACACATGTATATGGGGGTGTATTTTCCCCCTGGGATTATATAAAACAAAATTATTATTGGAAGGGAGAGGATGGAATAACATACAGTATTACTCAAGTAACTCCATTGTAAAAAAGGCTTGTGAAAGGAATCACAGAACAGTTGGTGTTTGCATTGCAGGTCTTTGAGCTCCCTGCTTAAGCAGGTTCCCCAGGAGTTGGTTGTCTGGGTAAATGTCCAGGTGATTTTAGAGTATCTCCAAGGATGAGATACTCCACAACCTCCCTGAGCAGGTGTTTAGTCACCCTGACAATGAAAAAGTACAGACAGATTCCTGAATAAATAGCACTTGTTTTCCCAATCAGCATGTATTTTCCTCTGCTTAAATGAGACTAATTACACTTCCTTTGCTTAATTTTGGAGTTAGAACATACTGGCTAATATTTTAAATGGCCTTTTGTGCCTCCCTGTGAAGAGAACTGCTTTCAGTAAGAAAGCAGAGTTTGAAGGCACTCAACAGAGTTTGTTCTGTCTGACCTTATGGACTTTGTTCTCCTACAGCAGCACTGTGCTCCTGAATATCTGTGCACCCTTTATTCTGCTCTCTCAGTGCTGTATGCCCATTAATAACCAATGATAGAAGAAAAGAAGTTCGAGTTACAGGTTGAACTCCAAACTAGTGCTTTTCTGAAAGTATCATAGATCATGTTTAATAGCCTGTGGATCAAAATGAAACCCAGTATATATCACAGGGGAACTCAATAATTGAAGCATTCTGGGAATGTCTAAGTGCTGGAGTGCCAAGGTGTCTAGAAGCTTCATTCTCTGCTAAGTTTTTACCTGAATAAAAGCCCTATAATCTATTTTTTTAATAATAAATTGTAATAAAATTTTAATGCACTGACTTAAATTATTTTATCTGATATTCAGGGTAACAATAAACTCCCTTTTTCTGCCCCTTCCACCTCCTTATTTTCTGCAAATGAGGAAAACAGTCCTTGAGAGACATTAGCATTTCAGATTATCTCCAGCACACTTGACTTGTGGCTATCTGGTCTCTGTCCTGGGTGTCTGCAGAATGGTCCCTCAGGAGCACTGAACCAGTTCTCTGGCTCTGTGAAGCTGATCTATCTGTCTGCCAGCTCTGAATTTACTCCTTTCATATGAGAAGCCTCAAGGGCTCTCTGAAGGATCCTAACTGGTCTCCTGGTGATGGGAAAGCTATAATTTGCAAGGCTGAAGCTGCACAGGTGGTACTGTGTGGGTATGGGGAGGATGTATAGTTTTGTCTCAGAAAAACAGCAGTAACAGAAGGGTTTTGTGGACTTGCTGCTCTGTGGTTTTGCACAAGGGATAAATCATTTTACTATTTAAATGTGATAGAAGGAAGGTTGACTTTTGCAGCACCCTGACAGAGAAAATATTTGGAATGAAACTGTAGTAATCCTGGCAAAATTGAGACCCTTGGACCTTTCTTGACTGAGTATTGGAGGGCTGGTGTGCCAGGGCTGCATTGTGTGACTGTGCCAGACCTGGGCTGGTGCAGGCAGGGCTGGCTGGTCTGGAGCCCTCAGGGTCTGGGCAGCAAGACCAGGTAAATTCCCTCTTTTAATGGTTTTAATGGTGCCCCTTGAGGACCATCAACTTTCCACTGCATAGTTTCACCTTGTGCCTGTAAGCTGCTCCTAGAGCTGCCTTCCTGCAGCTGCCCAAGCTGTGGCTCCTTGGCCCTGGGAGGATTTTGGTGTGCAGTTCAGAGGATGTGTTTCACAGTGGGAGCTTGAACTGAACGGGGTTGCTTTTTAGGTGAGCATTTGCAGTGAACATTTTAAGGTGCACTAGGGACTGATAAGGGAGCTGCCCACCAGAGCCACTAGCTAGATACATGATGGCTATTTATATTCCTTTATGATGGTTATATATATTCATTAACCTGGCTAATAATTGGTGTTTCAATGCTGAAGGGTATGTGTAGGATAACAGTAATATCTACCCCTCCCCTTGCTCCTGGGCATAGGATAAATCTCACTGTGAGTGAAAGTGAAGAGCATGGCCCAGCAAAAGTCACTCTCAGCAGTTGTTTAATTGCTGATGCATGATTTGTTTTGCTTTTGCACTAGTTAAACTGCAATGAAGGCACCATTTCTTGGCACCTTAAGTGCTGCCTTTCCCTCTGCAAGGGTGTGGTAAGACCTTCTCTGAGTGCTTTAGATATAGAGGTATTTGAATATCAGAAGTTGCAGGTGGATGAATAAACAGTGAGGAGCAGTGTGGTCTGTTGGTGGTGATTTATTTTAAATGAACCATTTCTACACTACTCAGTAAAATTCCTTCTCATTACAAATATTTCTGGTGGTATTGGTGGGGGTACCAGCCCTGCCAGCTGGTACCTGGTTTCTGAAGGAAGCAAGGGTATTCTAGCATTCTGCTGTGTTTGACATTTTTAATAAATAACAGCAATGAGTTGACCATAGTGCAATAATAGTGATCATGAGATAAAATAGCATAGTGATTTTATTTTGTCATTTTGTAATGAGTTGGACGGAAGGAAAATAAAATCTTTGAGTTTCACCCTTAATTAATGGATTGCTACAACATGAGTTAATATGTGTTTGATGGAAAATAAGATATTTTTTCTGCTTTACCAGCCAGAAAAGATCAGCTGCTGAATAATAAGTCTTTATTTTGCCTCACAAGAAAGGCAAACTTCCACCATAGTCTGAAACCTGGGTGACAATGTCTTAGCCTATGTGGGGAAATATTTCATTCTATTTGTTATATCAGGTATAAGTGGGGAACTTCCATATCGAAGGAGTTTCAAAAGATGTGAGCAACTGAGCAAATGCAGCATCTCTGAAAAAGAATTGCAATCATAATTCAGAGTTCACAAATATTCACTCAACTGTTTAGAGGATGTTGTAGGGTACTATCATTGTCTACTTGGCCAGCTCTGCATTTTGGGCACTCTTCTCTGGGTAGACAGTGATTTTTTTAATAAGCACATCTTCTAGAAAGGCATCTATTCTTGACTGGAAAACATCAAGGAATGGTAGAACTAACACTTTGTTTGGTACCTCCTTTCAATGGCAAATTAGCCTTCCTGTACAAAATGTGATGAAAAAAAATGCTTTTCCACACTAAAAAAGTCTTTTCTAATGTGTTTTTTCCTTTTGCTCATAAGTTATCATCAATTCATCTTTCATTCTTCTATTTTTAAACTAAATAGATTAATATCTTTAGGTCTTCATTAGACATTGAGTTGTTTCTGTGGTTGTCATCATCATCCTTCTCATTTTCCATTATTGTAAAAAACCCAGCAAACATCTGAACTGTGTATGGCTTGCCAGCACCTGTGTTTTCACTACTGTATGTGGAGGAAAAATTGTCTCCCTAATACCTATGCACTTTTGGAGGCTCTGCAAAATACATACATTTTTATACATATATATATATTTGTGATCAATGCTGAAATTAAAAGTTTTCTTGTGTGTATAAATTACTAAGTTGAGAACAAAATAAACTGTCAAGGCATCTTGGGTGGTTTGGGTTATTTTTCCCACTGGCCTATGGAAAACAAACTGATATCCCAGATAAACCAGTAGTCCTATGGTCTGGGAATCTTTGTTTAAGAACAGTCTTGACTGTTTTAAAGCATTCACATAAATGACCTAATTACAAAACTTTGTAGTCTGCCACTTGACAGAACTTTTCAAAGTTGATTTTGGCTTGAGTGTAGAGTGAAACAATTGCAGAGAATCAGTTGCTTGCCAGGAAGGATTTTCAGCTTCTGATGTGTGACCTGGAAGCTCATATGAATTTTGTTTTATTGTTGACTGCTATAGTCTTTTCAGAGTCACTGTTTTTAGGGTAGTCATCCATTTTGAGCTGTCTCTGTTTTTTTCTCTGCATGCATAACTTACCTTTTGGGTGAGTTTGAGCAGCTCAGGTCTGTGCAATGGTTTGTCTTCCTCGTTTTTCTCCCTTTGTGAGTCTCTCTTGCAAATGGTATCAGCTGTCATTTACTGACTTTCAGAAAACCAACAGTGAGGATCAGCATCAAGGTTAATCCTGGTCTCTGTGGAGCCTCACTAGCAGCAATGTTTGATTGCTGTTCTGTTTTTCCTGCATGGGGAGATATGCTAGTTATTCAAATCTTGCTTAGTTCTACTGCACTCCTATTGTGTGGTCCTAATTTCTTTTGTGCTGTTCCTGTGTGAGTTGTTCCTGCTATTTTTCATTTAAATGGCTTGTGTAAGGCTTTCCTATTAATGCTCTAAGTGCAAATAAATCATGAAGAAAACTTGGAATATCAGCAAAATAATGAAGGTGGGCAGACCCAAAAAAATGGTGCTCAGCAAAGATATAAATATAACTGAACAAAAAAGACTGCATATTGAATCTATTCCTATACATTTTAGAATTTCTATGTATTCTTACCCTTTAACTCATTGTAAATTAAATCTAGCATGAGCTTTTCTTTTTAAACTTTAGGTTCACATTGACTTAAACAACCTTATTTCACTAGGTCTATCTTCTTACCACTTCTAATTCTAGTGCTTGTTTTCTGAAATTTCCACAGGATCCTCAAAAATTACCCACAGCTTCAGTGGACTGTTTCTAATCTTAGCCATCCAGGTCTATAGATCTAAAAAAATATTTTCAGTAGATCTTTAGCATCCCAATGGCTGCTGATGGAAAGCTCATCAGACTTGTGGTAGGAATCTCTCCCAGCAGAAAAAGAAAGCTTATTGAACATTTCTGCCTTGCCTGAATTTTTAATGATTTAACCATGGATAGGGCTTCAGTTATCCCTAATGTACATACTAAACTGCTTCTTCTTTCCTTAGTCCTGTCAATCAAGGTTTTCTTTTCCCTCTGATAAATTTTCTTCATGTCACATTTGTATTGATTGCTATCTGATCTGCTTCCCTCTTTCAACTTGTTAAATATTGCTTTGTTATCTTCCCTTTGCCAATAAATAGGGATGGGCTTTTAGATAAAGCTGTCTTCTTTCTTGATTGAAAGTATTGCAGCTTTTGGCCATCTAATCTCTTCTTAAAGAGCCTTAAGCCCTCATCTATCTTTTCCACCTGAAGTTTTTTTTGAAATTAAGTCTTTTAAGACAGTCTTTGTGATTTGGACCATCCTTTTCCTTAGGCTTCACTGAGTATAGTCAGGCTATGATGAGTTCACAGGGGGAAGTGCTGATTTGTAGAACAATGTGTAATTTCTTTGGGCCTCATTAAGATTGGAAATAGAGATGTATCTGTACAGATGTATACTGGGTCTGCACCACTGTGCTGGTGAGTTGGGACAGGCTGTGCAAAACTGATTGTTGTATGAATTAGAGTCTGTGGATGTGATGGGTCACTGTGTGGTAATGGGATGTGGTGGCTGCTGGGGAAGGAAGGTAAGACAAAGCCAATGCTGGGTATTATCCATGTGTCTTGGCTGCTTGAATGATGCCCCAGTTTGACTAATATAATGTAGATTTCTACAGCTATCCCATCCCTGGAGAGACTCAGGGTCAGGCTGGATGAGGCTTTGAACAACCTTGATGTAGTTGAAGGTTTCCCTGCTCACTGCAGGGCTGTGGGACCAGATGACTTTGAAAGGTCAGTGCAGACTGTTCTGTCTAGCGTTTGTGCTTGAGAATCAGGTTGTTTTTCACAACCACCAGCAGCTGTGAGGCAGTTGTGTTGCCTGGAGGACTCTGCCACAGCTGGCAAGGTGCTGTGCTGGGAGTGGTTAGGGATGGTGGGCAGGAGCTGGCTGGAGGAGCTGCCCTGGGTGCCCCGCCTGGATCCCAAGGATGGGAATTCTGCTGTTCCAGGGCTCAGGGCTGGGCTCCAGCCGGCTGAAGAGCTACAGGTGCAGCTGGGGTCAGACCCGGAGCACTGCTGTTCCAGCAGGAATTGCAGCCGCAGCAGTGGAGCCAGGAGACCATCGGGGGGCAGCCGAATAACAGCGATGCCTCGGAGCTGCTAATTAGCGCTCAGGCTGTTAATATCGCGCTGCCACGGGAAAAACCCTCTGTGCTTGGGGGGGCAAGAAATGTCTGCCACTTCTTAAATCAACGTAATTTCCTCACTAGTACTGCAAGCTCTATTTTGAAGCCATGAACTGTTAAAGAATAAACTAGCAACCCACAAGTTTCCCTTTTCCTTTTCCTTTCTCCCTTTTCCTTTTCCTTTCTCCCTTCCCCTATTTATTTGCAAGGTTTAGACTTAAAAGTTACCTTGAATAAGATGAATTGAATAATAATCATCGAGAGATCAGTATATAATAAAATGTGAAACTTGCAAGGATTTTACAGTTCTTCCCAGGCATTTGAGGGTCCTGTATGGAGTCTGAACACAGTAATATTTGAGGAGTTAGTATACATTTTTAACAGTAGTTGTGTGCTCTGTTTGGTTTTTTTTTTTGTTGTTTTTTTTTTTTTTTTCCCTGAGAGTTCAGCTGATGGTTTGAATTCCAGATGTGAAGGGATATCTATAGACATTATTTTTGGCCTGATGCTGTATGAGGTTATTAGCATGGGTAGGTATTGTATAACAGTGAATATAGGCTACTGGTAAGTCATGGGGTTGAAGCATTTTTGGCTGCTCCTCCTCCTGGCCTCCTAACAAAATGGATGGAAGGAAGCATTGTTTCCCTTAAATAGAAAGCTCTCCTGTCTACAGACAAAATCTTCTTCCCAGTGTCTCCCAAAACTCCTGCTAATCTTTGATGGAAATTCACAGTATTAATATTTAATACGGATGGTATAAGCCTGTTTTAGTAAAGATATATTTTCTGTTTTGTTTTGGTCTTTTAAAGTAAGCTCCTGAGGGTGAAGAATTTCTGTGAGCCACAGTATGATTTCTGAAAAATGAGTCTGTTATCCAAGAATTGGCCTTGGTTGGCCAGTACTGTTTAAAAGCATAGTCCACATTGCCCTGAGTCATCTGCAATGGTCAACACCTAAAGCTGCCAGGGGCTTTTATCCCCAGTGGTACTGATAGTCTTCCTCTGCCCAGTTATCCCACTGATTTACCAGCCTTGATGTCCCCATTGCATGGATAAATGTTGAAGAGCAATTAGCACATGGACTTTATAACAATGCACACAATTAATTTTTGTAAGTGAAGAATTTTGCGAAAAGTGTTTCTGTCTTGACAAAAAATCAGGAAAAAAATGAAATGAATGTAGCATTTAAACACATGGAAAGGGCTTGGTGAAAGGACTCCTTGCTTGAAACCATGTTGCTCCTTCTCACTAAGTTGGACTAAAAAGACCTTATTTCACTATGCAGGTTTGCTTTCTTTGTATCCCTAGACCATCATAGTCAAGACTACTAGAGAACAGCATTTTCATGAAACATCTGACTTTCATCAGGCTGCTAGGGCCATCTGGAAATTCCTGCTTTTTCACTAAGCCTATTTGAGGTCTTCTAGAAATGATGAAAATAATTGTTAATTCTGTTACTGCTTAATTTTAAATCAGTAAGTCAGTCCTTAAACCTGTGCAGTTCTGTAAGTCATGCACTAGATGGTGATCAAAAGCAGCCCAAGCTGTGTTCTCTTTTCTTCCCAAAATCACAGCTGGCATTGGAAAATGAAAGCAAAAGATTGACAGTTTTCCCTGCCAAGCTTTTAAACTTTTCTTGCTGTCCATTAATGATTCATCTATTTAGTAGAATAATTTTAGAGATTAAGACAGAGGTGCTGCTAAATTCATATATCCTGTTCTAACTATGATTTTCTAAAATCAGTTATTGGATAAAAGTGTAGGAAGTTCTTCTCTCTGTCTGATGGTAAAACATCCATCAAATATTCCAGAACTTCAAGCTGGGGTTAGTGTTGTTTCCAAAATGCAGGAATTCAAATATGCTAGCTGCTAAAATAATTGCTATGGACTGAAACTTAAGTTTTTTTATGTAGAGATTGATTACCATTAGCTAATGCAATATAGTAATGAAAAAGTGTGTGTGTGTAGGGGGGCATTACTCTGAAAATATGATTGCAGGTTTTTTTATAATATTAAAAACAAACCAAGGAAAAAGCATTTCTTTACTGCCCTCCCTGAAATTATAAAACCTGCTCTAGTCCTGTACTACTGGCTTCAAGGGGAAAGATTGCAAGATGTGTTTTGGATCCTGTAACTGGAAAGAATGCATTCCACTGAAGAGAATCAGTCAAAAATACTATTTTTCTGAAAAAAAAAAGGTATAATATTCAGAAGTGGAGGCTGATAAGTGGACCTAGACAGATCTGGGACAAGGGGAAGTCTAGTACAGTACAGTGCAGTGACTGTAGGTAGAAAATATCAATGGTGCAGAGTTCAGATGGCAGGGAGGAAATGTACGAAACACAGGACTGTAAGATGATGATGTACAACACACTGGACTGTACTGCAGCAGTTACAGGCCAAATAAATATAGTTCAAATAAACAGCTGAAAAAGGGAGGGTGTCACATGAACAGTAAATGTTAATAGCAGGGAAAAGTTCTTTTTTGTTCTGTGTTAATGTGTAAGGAAGCAGAAGCCTGTCTTGTGACTGATGCTCAGAGCCACTCACATCCTTCCTCTAACAAGGTTAAAAGCTGGTGGAAACATTCTGCTCCAGTGTGGGAGGAGGTGCCATGGGTGGTGTCTGTGGCAGAAGATGCAGAGCTCTGGAGTCACCTCCATGTATGGAAAGATGGATGAGATCTGATGGAGCATGGAGCATTGGCATGGCTTAAATTAGGCTTAAGTTGAACATCTGGGTTGTCCTTTCCTTCTTTCCCTTCTTTCATTTTTTTTTTCCCCTTCCCTGAGCACAACACAGGCACTTGGTACAGAGGCTTTATCCCAGAAGCTGGATAAAGAGATCCCTCTTGGATTTAACCTCAGTGTAAATATTTGTAACTCTTTGTGACCTCTGTGAGGCAGGCAGTGAAGGCACAGATCATCAGTGGTTAGGAAGCTGGATAGCAGCAAATATGTATCTGCTCACAGGCAATTGTAGGGTTAAAAGAGCAAAGGAAATTTGATGCAGTTACAACGTGTTTTACACTGGTGATCTGTGTAGCAATGAGGAAATGCATGGAAAAGCAAAATTCCAGACAACTGAGTTGATGATATGATTCATACAGTGACTTTTAAACTCAGCACTCTTCCCAGTTATAATGAGAATCATCTGAGTGAAGTAAAATAACCACAGTTTGAAGCTTGTAGGAGGGCAGTAGCCTATAGCCATGCTAGATGTGACAGTCATTTGCTTTTTAGCCTGTTGGAGAGCTATGCCAGGCAAAATATGGAGCTTTCCTTTGTTTTTTGTGTTTGTGTTTTTTGGAGGTGTCAACTTCAACCCTGACTTTCATTCTAAATTTGTTCTACACAGCTGCATGCATGCATACATGTAAAATATGCATACAAATAATCTGTGCTTACAAAAAAAAAATGATTTTTGCATGTACACATGGCCAGCTTGGCAGCAGTGCACCAAAGGAATTTGTATGTGCTAAATTTATAAAAACTGGCTCCAAACACAGAAGGGAAATAGCGTCAGGGGAATTGAGGCACACCCTTAGGATGGTGTTAGCACGTATTCTCACAACTGTTCCTGCTTAAAGATGGCTCTTGCTCAAACAGCATCAGAAATGCAAACCTCACGTTGCCTCATTCTGTGCAGTTTAAGTTTTTGATCTTAGAGAACTTGAAGTACAATGAAATAATGAGGTAAAAACGTATGTGGATGTAATCCTAGTCTGAAGTTCTATTTCTAATTCATGCCAGATGAAGTTCCACCCCAGAGTTTTCTAATGATCAGTGTGCATTTGTGGGACCAATGGGATGATCCTGGGATAAAATGCAAATGATTTCTTACACATAGAAAAATATTCAAAGCACAGATCCCTACCATTTCAGTGAAAACCACAGAATCATAGAATGGTTTGGGTTGGGTTATCAATCACAGAAAAAACTTCAGAGCAGTGGCAATTCAGTACAGTGTCAGAAGGTGGCTGGCCTTAGGATCCAGCAACATCCCTCCATTTCCAGCCCAATAGGTGTGAGACCACTGTGGTTCCCTGTTCTCAAGTCCACTGAGTACATAAATTCCAGGAGGTGCAAATGTGCACACATGTGTGCAAGCACACACACACAAAATACATGATATACACACAGCTGGCTGCAGAGATCAGTACAGAGAGCAGTGTCCTTACTGGCATCCCCATGAACACATCTGAAATCATGTCATACAGAAATAGGCACTACAAACCATCATACATTCTTCATGTTTTCCCTCTGCTAAGGTCTGGAGTCTTGAAATATATTTACATTCTCATCTCTCTAGTAGCTGGTTCTGGAAATTGAGTCTATCCAGTTGCTGGCACCTTGGGTGCAGATATTCAGACCTCCTGTCCTGCCATCTGGCATCTCCATCTTGGAGTTTATTAATGTTCACACACCCACACAGAATAAACAAATTTGATTTAATAAGAATAAAGGATAGTCCACAGTGATTAAGTGCAGGATTGAGATAGGTAAGGGTGTTTATGTCTGCCCTGTTAATCTTATTTTTCCTGTATTTTAATGACAAAATCACTTAGGTTGGAAAAGACCTCTAAGGTCTTATCCAATCTTGCACTGACCACCACCTTGTCAACTAGACCATGGAACTAAGTGTCACATTCAGTTGTTTCTTGAACATCTCCAAGGATGGTGCCCTCACCACCTCCCTGGGCCATCCATTCCAAAGTTGAATACCCTTTCTGTTCAGCAATTCCCCTGCAGTCCAGCCTGCACCTCCCCTTGTTCCGCTTGGGAGGAGAGGCTGCCCCTCATCTGGCTGTGCTCTCTTTCAGGTACTTACAGAGGGTGAGAAGGTGCTCTCTGAGCCTCCATTGCTCCACACTAAACATTCCCAGCTCCCTAGCAGCTCCTCATAGGACTTACTTTCCAGACCTTTCCCTATCTCTGTTGCCCTTCTCTGGGCTTTGCCCAGCCTCTCAATGTCTTTCTTGTAGTGAGTGGCCCAAAACCGTACACAGGGCTTGATGTGTGCCCTTCCCATTGCTGAGCACAGCGGGACAGTCACTGCCTTGGTCCTGCTGGGCACACTATTTTTGATACAGGCCAGGATGCCTTTGGCTTTCTTGGCCATCTGGGCACACCGTGGCTCATGTTCAGCTGCTGTCAACCAGCATCCCCAGGTCTTTTCCCACTGACCCATATTCCAGCCACTCTGCCCCAAGCCTGTAATGCTGCATGGGGTTTTCCTCACTTTCCCCCATGCTCCTGACCTCTCTCTGTCCACACCTTTGGTTCTTCACCTAAACATTGCATACTGCATTCTCCATACTTGGTTACCCTTGAATCTTCTTGTACTCTGGATATCCTTCTCTGTATTTCATCCAGTGCAGCTTTGGGGGCAATCCACCAGTTAGAAACAGCAGAGGTTTTAGATAGCCTTGATTCAAGGTAAGTTGTCTGCCTGGATTTCATCTTACCTTGCTTTAGCCAACTAAAACTTAGGCAGAGGTCTTCCTCTGAAGCCCATGCAGGAGGAGAGAAGCTTTTCCAAACTGAGACTGTCTTATCTCAAGGCCTGTCTTATTCTAGGATGAGATTAATCATTCTCTAGCAGTGCCTCTCTCTCCATTAACTATAGACAAAGCCTAGATGGCTAACATAGGCTGGATGTCTAACCTTTAGACTGCCAAATGATGGGAACAGAATCCTATTTCCACGTTTTATCCTCAGGGCTGGAGGCTGTCTCTGGTAACATGTTGTACAGTTCAATGTGCCTAACACTTCCTCTCAAGGAAGCTGTTGCTCTATTTATGTGTGAGGCTCTTACAAAAACAACCAACTGCAGCCTGTAAACACTGTGGGTCCTGAAGGAAAAATACTGCCAAAGATCAATCTAAGCCAAAATACAGAGCTGGAACTTGGGCAATGGTAGTCTGTGTTAGTGATGTGTGTGGTATAAAGAAGATGGAGTGACCAGGGTTTGATTTTCTGTGATCCCTCACCAGGAATGCAGCCAGCAGCCCTGGGTGTGCCCTGTGGGCTGCTACCCCCTGGAGGATTTGGCATCTGCACTGTGAGGGAGGCACTCTGCATTGCATCCTGCTGCTGCTCTTCAGCTGAGGGTCCCCCAGGCAGGAACCCTCTGTGGCCCAGTGGGATGAGCTTCTGTGTATTCTGCAAAACTATTTACAAGGCCATTTTGCACTTAAAATACCCTGTCCTTCTTACTAATGTACTTGAGGGATGTCTAGCTTTGGCATAGGTTGTGATTAAGATCTCAGTCATTACCTCTTTTCTATGTGACTCAGTTCCTTTCAGAGATTATGGTGGATATAACAGTATTTCTTCTTATCTAAGAAGTACATTGAAATGTGAGGATGGACAGCACTGTAAAACTCCAAAATAGAAGAAATTTTTCACTTATATTTAGGAGTGTGGCTTCTTTTTCTTTTCCCTAACAGTGGCTACTTAACTGATTTGTGCCTCTCCTTACCTGCCTAGAGCATGACAACTAGGTGGATGTGGCTTTAAGAGCATCAGGCTTTTAAGACAAACGAAAAAGTTTTAAAAATTATGTCGTTCAAACATAGCTTTTGGTTCATTAGCTGTGCTGGTCCTGGCAGGAGAATGTAAGAAAGGTCTAAATCAGCATGAAAAACAACCTAATGAAATGTGCAAAAATATAGTCATGATAGAGGAAATTAAATATTTCTGTCACCATATATTTAGTTTTATTGAATACTATATTATTTATTTATCAAAACACACTAATAATGACCCATGCAATGCTAATGACTATTGGCAACAAGGCTCATGAGGACACACAGTCTAATTGGCTTTAATGGGATGGATTTAATAATACATTGGATTAACATCTGTTAGAACAAAGTATAAAGATTTATTGTTCTCTGGATAAATATTGACCTCTTGCTCTCAGGTCAATAAATCTTAAGCTTCTGTCCACTTAAATTAGTATCTACTTATTATGTTTGGACTCTTCTGTTTCCTGCCACCAACTTCACTAGGAGGAGAGGGGAGCTGCACTTCTCTCCTGCTGCATCAAACACTTCTTTCAGGAACTGAAGGTAAACACTGAATTTGCAGATAAAAGATAAATGCTCTGGGCCCCAAACTATCCTTTCTTCACATTAAACTTCCTTGCTGTTGCTTGATGAAAAATTTCAGAAATGTTCAGAAAAAATCAGTTGCTATTAGTGCTACAGAAAAGGTTGTATCATCTGCACAATTAAGCAGTCTTTACTTGTGTGATGTTGTGAGTGGTGTCAAAAATTTTTGGGGATGAGTGGGAAGAAATCCTGCTCCTTCATGTGTAGTGAGATACAAAGTTCTTTCTAGGACTTCAGATTGCATTTTGTGTTTCAGATATTAATGCACAGATTCCTTTATAGCTGTAAGAGTTTCAAGGGGAATGAGATGGAATTTATTTCTTTTTCATGCTTGCAAGGGAGGGATTTCTTGTTACTCTTTGAAGAAGTCAGTGTGGTTAGAAATATCTACAAGCCTAAAAAAATTATAACTGAGAAGTATTCCTCTAAAAGCAGTAGAAAATCCTTGAGACTGATATCCAATTAGCAGATATTTAGACTTTCCTTTCAAATTTAATAGATTATTTAATAGGTGATATTTATAAGGAAATGTGGGTTAGTCTAACTCTATCTCAGGTGAATTTAGCTATAAAACTCCTTGACTTCAATGGCAGATTTCTGTTGGTGAATGTTGATTAATGTAGAGAATCTTTTCCAGACACACTGAAAAATCAGGAAATGTATAAATTTTTGTAGGAAAATTATTTTTAATTATTGAGAAGTGCAGAACTTTTTCAATAAAGGAAGGTGAAATCTATCAGACTTCAATGGATGAGTTTTGTATAGCAGATCATAATTGCTTTCAAAGCTCAAAACATTCTTGCTTTCTCTCCTTCTCTGTAAGAATATCTATGTTGGTGCAGAGCCCTCATAAAAACATGCAAGTACTTTACCCTACTTTTATTTTCTTTCTGATTGTGTGTGATTTATAGGTAGTTGTAGCTCTAAGGGAAATTGTGGCATTTACCATGGTATGTAGGGAATACCTGGTCAGACTGGTGAAAGAATAAGGTCCTCAGAGCAATTTGGTGTACAGGATTAGAAAATTTCATCTGTGCCTCTGAATACTGAGCCATATCTATGTCTCTAAGGGTTTTGGCCCAAGGTTAGCAGATTTTTTATTTCATGTATTCCTTTGAGGGTACAAATCCTTGGAAAATGGATTCTAAATTTTGTGCCCAGACTGCTGTTCCCCCTTTAACTGACCTTAAATTATCTAGGGATTGACTGCAGTCTAGTTCTACTTACCTAAGACTGTTATTAATCATCATTACCTATACTCTGACTCTTTAGTTTGCAAATACTCATAGGTGCAAATCATTATTTTCCTTTCATTATTCACCCTTTCAGGCCTCAATAGAATTGCACATTTTGACACCCTGGAGATCTTGCTTTGTACTTGCAGTTTCCTGGTTGTCCATGCATTAATCACAGAGGTTTGTAATATATATTTGGTTTCAGTTGGGATTAAAAAAAAAAGATAGAACAGCTCACTGGGATTGAGTAGAGGAGCAAGGTTGAACTGGAGTGAACGTTGTCTGGGGGCAAGATGTACATGGGAAAAATGTGTTGACTTTCATAGGGCTCAGTGACTTTTATTTCATAGACATATCTGGCTTTACAAAAAGGAGTCTCAGGTAGAAAAAAACAATTTTCATAACTGACAATTACTGGTCTTGTATTTCACTGTGTGGAGGGGCAAATGGGATCATTTACTTTGTTAAACTGGGTGATCAAATTAGACAGCTGCCTTGCTTTTGTGTTAGTATTTTGGGTCATAGTAGAAACCATCCCCTCATGCTCCCCATGGAATTGAATGCAACCTCTGAGAAAGTCAGTAAGATGAGGAGAAAGGAGAGAAAAGGAGGAAAAACAAGGCATGAAAGTTACCTAGTTTTGTTGAAATACACATTTTTCCTTATATTTGGTTAAAGAATGTGCATTGCTGCTCTGTAGTTCTTATTGTACTGCAAATACAGAAGGTGTTGATATCTTATACCAGAAGCTGACTTGTGCAAATAGTAAATAAGATCTTAGCAGTGGGGAATAATTCCAAGTTTCTGAAGTGATGTTCCTTTTTCTACACTAGAAGCATGTTGAGTTTTTGAACTTGTGTCACTACATAATGCAAATATCTCCTGTTGTAAAGTGTTCCTCCCAGACCCAGACACTCACATTGCATTGTGATTTCTCTTTTCCTTCAGTGGAATAGTATGGAATCTCAGCCCTGTGTATGCAAACAAAAAAGAATAGGTTTTTTTGTTACTCTTGCTTTCAAGATGGCATGCTACCCTTTCATCCTGGGTGGGGAAGGGGAGCTTTGGCAGGGTTGAAAGACTGGAAACCCTAGTCACTAAAATAGAACTTAATTAAATGGTGCACAGAAGAGCCTTGTGTATGCTGTGAAAGCTTTTAAAATGATTACTTTTATAAAACCAGTAATGCTCAAGTCTTTTGAACAGATCAGGACACTGGAATCATGGTGTTTTGTGCTAGCCTCTGGAGCTGTCTTAATGCTTGCACTTTCTACATGGCTTGTCAGTAAGATCTTGGTAAAGCAACACAGAAAGGACAGAAAAATAATTAGAATTCCATGTGAATTCTCTTGAAAAACCACATGTGCTCAGACAGCAGCAGACACGGGTCTGTGCACCAGGAAAACCATGTTATTCACCAATGTACTTTTCAGCTATAAGTAAAAACACCCATAAACTTGTTCAAGTGCTAATTCTGTTCTGGAAGCTGTTTGTCCTGGCTCCTCCTTTTCAGAGGCCAATATCATTAGTGTGAATGCCTTTGTCTGAAGGCCATTTTCTCTTGCATAAATGACCAGCCTAAAGAAGCCATTGAAGACAATCAAAATCTGAATCTCCTATTATTCAGGTAATTTTCAGGGATATTTGGGATTCATAACATGTCCTCTGGCAAAAAGCAGTGGAGGGGAAGATGATGTGCAATGTATGGTAGTGTGGACATATTGTGCAGCCCCGAGTGGGAATGTTGGTACTGGGACAAAAATACAGCAACATCTGTTCTTCTTTGATATGTTAGTTGCCCAAAGAACGTGGAAGTGGTTACTGCTATTTTGACAAATGCACTTATTTCTGCTTTTGTTACGTGGTATGGCATAAGGGGAGCACTGGCGCAATAGTGTAAGGCAATAATTTATTAGTGGTTTAGGGATGTGGGCCCAGAACAAATTCTAGACAAAAGAAAAACATGTTTGGGTTTTACAGAGAGCCTTGGCTACAGGAACAAAGCTGTCATTGGGTGTGCAAATATTTGGTATTTTGATTGTCCTGGTTGCTGTGACGGCTGACAAATGGTCTGAGTTTGTTTTTAATTATCACCAAGAGGGGAAAAGCTTGTTTTAAAGCCAGAAAACTGATGTTGCAGCAAATGGCAAGAAAAGATATTTAACAGTGGGGAATATACTTTCTCGGTGTTAAAATATGATGAAAGCATTATTACTTAATATTTATAGTATTTAGCTAGTTTTGTGATTACAGCCAACCAAAGAAAGTGTTTTGTTCATTTGTATTGCATCCAGTGATGGATATTATAATATCAGGCTACTGTTCTTACTTGATACTGACTGGTATAATTGATATCAAGCTTATCTTCTGCAGCCACACTGGGAAAAGCAGCAGGCATGTTGTGGCAGGTGTTTGTGAGACCTGCTTAACAGAGAAATTATAAAATATATCATACTTTGTGGATGCTCTGCCCACTTCTATCAGGGTGCAGTGGGTTAGCCAACTGCAATAGATAGAATCATAGAATCATGGAATCATTTAGGTTGGAAAAGACATTTTCGGTGATTTAGTCCAACCATTAACCCAGCACTGCCAAGTCCATCACTAAGCTATCTATATGGCTTTTAAATATACTCAGGGATAGTGATTCACCCACTTTCCTGGGCAGACTCCTCCAGTGCCTGACAACCCTTTCAGTGAAGAAATTTTCCAATAAATTCCATCTAAGCCTCCTCTGGTAAAACTTGAGTCCATTTCCTCTTGTCTTGTGACTTGAAATGAGAGATTGACCCTCACCAATGTATGAATACATAAAGACTTCACTATTCTGAAGGATTATATAGGAAAAAAAAAGCATGTTACCCAAAAGAGATGTAGTAATTGGTCCAAACAGCCTCTGGCAGGGTTTGGGTCCAGTCCTATTTGTGGAGTCTTCATCCAGTACTTCAAACCACTGTTCTGTCATTTAAGCAAGATAACAAACTGTATTGTGAAAAAACACTGAAATTAATAGATTATTATGTAAAAATTTAAGATTGTGTCCAAATACTTCACAAAATTGAGTTTTATTGACTCTTTTTGTGGCAATTGCTGTACAATAGCTGTTTTGTTATGAATATGCATGAATTCAAACTGGTGATTTCTAGCAGGAAGAATAACTTGTCAGAGTTTGAACAGCCAATAGTTGCCTTTTAAGTAAAAATCATAAACTTCCAAATGAAAATTTGCCCCTTCTGTGGGAGGCAAAATAGATTTTTGTGGTCAGATGGGAGGGACTGTTCTGTATAAACTTGTCTTTCATCACAAAGAACAATTTAGACAAGGACACAAAATGTGTTTCCCATATCTGTGAAATCGTGGGAATGTGATCTTTCCATTTTGTCAGAAGGGCAGCTTTTTTGTCTTTCAGCTACGAATCTTCAGCCAGTTTCTCATGTGGTGCTCTGTACCTTGGAAAATTTAATCAAGGCTGTATTTGAGGAAGAGAAATAGTTTGAGCTGCTAATATGCTCCTGTTCTTCCAGTGCTGCCTAGCCTACTTTTATGGATCCCTAGAAAGGTTATTGATTTACTGCAAATGTGGCTTTCTGCAGTAAAAGCTGAAGGCTGTTTGCAAACTGCCACCTGAAGCAGAGGCTTAAGCAGGAAATTTAGGTAATTGCATTCTGCTTCCATTGAAGTCCATGGCAATTTGGAAATTAATATCAGGAGAAGCAGAATGGAGTCCCATGACTGGGAGTTACTGCTGCCAGCAACTGGAAATACTCTTCAGCTTTATGTGGCAGAGGTGCTCAGCCACCTGGGAACTGTGTAGAAGACTTGGAAAAATGTTTCTGGTAGCAGTGGCCAATATTAACACTAGTTTTTGAAGGCATTCTGTCTTTGCAGTACTTGCTGGGGTAGTACATTTGGACTCATCCACACTGTTCAAAGCTGTTCACGTGGGATATGCAGACAGGTTTTGCCAACAGAATGGGCAGTCCCATGAGCTTTCTCATGCTTTCTGTCTTTTCTGAAGGACAAGAATTCTACAGATGTTTTATTTAAGCAGTGTCAGTACTTTTGATCCCACATACTTATGCTTGTACAAATAATGAATTCTTTCTTTGCTTGGCCATTGAATTGAGAAACTGGAAGAAATTCTTGGTTTTAGTTGACCAGAAAGTTGTTTTCAGGCAAGCTAAAATGAAGCAATTTGCATAGTTTCAATTTCCTCAGTCCTTTTCTATTGGTTTTAATAAAAATGGGTCGATTTCCAATTGAATTTAAGTTTTAATTGAAAACACTATTTTGAAAGAAATACTCAAAATATGATTGTTTTCAAAGTTTAGAAAAAGTTTATTTTTTTCTGGTTTCTCTATTTTTCTGGTTGATGATATGTTAGGCTATTTTTCAGATTCGCAATATTTTTTTGCCCCTGAAGCAATATATTTTCATAAACTCATTGCTTTGCAGAATATTTTTACCCAGCATTGTTAGCAATTTTGCAACTCACTCCTTTTGCCTTAGTGTTTAAACAAAAAGAAAAAACCAAAACCAAAAACAGAATGTTGCTTTTAAAGCTTATAGCCTCTAGCCCACAGTTTGGAAAAACTGTTGTGATATATAACTAGAGAAATCCAGCTGGAGTCTGTGAGAATGAGGGCAGTACTGGTGCCATCCAGGTAACAGAGGTACAGTGTCAGGGTAGGGAATATCGTTTGTGGTGGCACAATTTGAAAATACTCAATTAGGTCTAAAATGAGATCACTTACAGATGAAAGGAGGGTACTAGAGAAAGAAATTTATAATCAAGGTTGACAAGGTCTTCCATTATCAGCAAGCCAGTCTGTAATTGTCCAGTCTGAGCTTTCCTGCACTTTCACTTATCTGTTAATTGCAATTGTCAAGGACATTATTAGCACAGAAAAGTAAGGGGTTAATTCAAACCAATAGGTGCTGATTTCTTTGTTTTAGCAAAAAAAAGAACAAGATAGCATATTTCTGGGGAAATTCTGCTTTTTCTTTAGCACCAGTGCAGGTGGGGCTGGGGGCTCAGTGCACTTACCTTGTATGAACAAAGGAGACAGATTACTCTATTTTGTCCTTTGGCATCAGAAGGTATCTGCTATTTTGGACTAAGTGTACAAATTGAACTACTAACTGGTGATAGTGGGGTATGTATTTTAGAAGTCAATGAGATTATGTGCTTTGAACAAATCAAGTACTTTGTTATCTTACTACAATTTTTCTTTTTTGTTTTTTTTTTATTAGAATAAAATTTACAAACCAGTTCTTCTTACAAATGTCCATAATGTTTGCCAAAAGGCAGCTAAAAGTGCATGAATTCCAAAAATGTGCCATGAGTATTGGAGTAAGAACATTACCTATTTAACAGAACTGCTCTGAAGGTTTCCCTCTTCACAACAAACCCATGTGCTAGAAGGCTGTTCTTGGCCTAAGAGCAAGGTTTGCGTAGCTTGACCAAGGTGAGGATGGTTTTGGAGGCCTTGCTATATGGAAGAAGAAATTTTCTCAAAAAGGGGTTTCATCAAGTCCTCTGATTAGATTTTTATTGTCCAAAATTGGGAACTATCCCTTGGAGACACTATGGGATTCTTCTGCTGAGAATGTGCTTAATCCTTTTGTTGAGTCAGCCTGTAATGGTGGGTGCTGAAGTGTGTTATGCTCCTATAAACTGAGCCTGATGGAGATTCTTAAAGTGCTGGAGAAATTTGAATTTAATGTCATTGATGAGTAGGAAGCTGTGGATTAAAGGTAAATGTTGCCCTGTGGTGTGACTGTGCAGAATCACTTTTCTCATGGATACTTGAGATATGGAGAAGGAGATATGCTGCTCTTCTGATCCCCCTGGTGCACTAAATACCTCAGCTGTAGTGTCTAAGCTGATCCCAGCTACTTATCATACTTCTCTCTGTGTGCATGTGCTGGGAAGAAGCATTGACATCTTCCATGTAAATATGTATGAGGATCAGCTGTGGTCTGGACTCTTGATAGAAACAGCTTAAAGTTTAGGGCTAAAACTTTTTATTGTTAGTAGTGGGGCTGAGTGCTGGCTGAGAGTGAGAAAAGAGATTAATCTGTCACTCAAGCAGGTAGAGAAGGAGCTAAACTGCTCTGCAATCTTTGGTCTGTTTTAAAAAGCTCTGCTATCAGTAGTAAGGGAAGTTCCAGCCCCTGTGCAGCTCTGCACAGGCAGACTGTGATGCACCCATCAATCCTTAGGAGAAGCTCCCTGGGCTCTGGCTGCACAGTGCAATGTAGGAAATCCTGGTGTAGAATGGCCTTGCACAAAGGACACCTCCTGCCCACATTCCTAGGTGGAAGAAGGACCTGTCTGATAGATTTTATGGTGCTGTAGTGTTTGAAACAAGTCTCCAGGGTGGATTGGCAGGGGAGGCTAGCAGTGGGAAGGAAGAGGTAAAGGGAGCAAAGGAGAGAAAAGACCTTCGGGTTTAGGATACATTACACTTAAAATTCTGAGACTGCTCCACACATAGGCCACATAAAGAATTAGATTTGCAATTTGAACTAAGTTCCATAGGAAAATAATTGGACTGGTGAAGCAATCTCACTCTCACTAAATTGCTTTCCAAGGAGCCTATCCTGAATGGGGCTGTGCAGCTCTTTCTGATATTTGAGCATCCTCACTTCTCCTTGACTTCAGTGAGAATTAAACTCATTGAACTCCTCACCAGGCAATTAGTTTCTTCTAGGTCTAATTTTTCTGCTGCAAAGTGGTAGCTGCCTTTCCCTTCTATTAGCAGTCATACCCTGTGCCACTCGTGTCCAAACTTCAGCATGCAGGTATCACTTAATGGTTCTTTTGTAAGACATGTGCTTAAGCGTTTGGACATAGATTCTGTTCCTTACTGTTCTCTGTGTTACACTGACTGCACCACTTTAGCAAAAAGAACATGTAAAATATGTCATGGAAAGTCTTTCCAAAATGAATCCTGTTAAAAGCTTATAAATCAAGTTTTTGCTTTGTTTTATTTATGCAAGAAGAGCTTGTTTGGCCTTCAAAAAGGGATGAACACACTTCAAATTAAAAGGACAGCTTCATTAGCATGGAGGATGAATGAGATAATAAATGAGATCATGAAAGTGAGGTTTTTCTACCTTTCCTTTCCAAGAGAGAAAACCTACTGAGATGCAGTATATTTACAGTCCTCAAATTACTGAAGCTGTAAATGTTTTTGCTTTCATGGCCTCTGTTTGTGCTACTGCACATTTTGGGATGATGGATTATGGAGCACCAGGTGTTGGGATGAAGAGAATCAATAGTGTGATACAAAAGATGAAATAACTGTGATGGAACATCAATAAAGGCTAAAAGCTGCCATAGGGATTTGAATCTTAAAGAAGAGCCTGAGAAAGTGTATTAAGAAGAATTTGCTTCTCCCCTTGCACTTGTAATGTCTTTATTCCATGAGCAGAAGTCACCTGGGGGCTCTGTCAAGGACAGAGGCAAAGGAATTTTTTCTTTTCTGTATGTACATGGTGCTCAGCACAGCACCTCTGGGGCACAATGTCATAGTGTCAAGGTAATGTCAGGACACGGCTGGTGTGTCCTGACTGTGGGTGCAGTTTGTAATTTTGGTTTGAAGTGGAGAGGATTTTATTTTATTTTATTTTATTATTTCAAGAAATAAATTAAATTAAATTTGTTATTAATTTGCACACTACTCCAACAAGCAAACTAGATTAATATATTTACAAGTAACTCGTTGCAGTTCATGTCTGTGCTGTTGGGACATTGATCTGAGGAAATGGCAGCTGCTCCTCTGCTGCTGTGACCCATTCTCAGGGGACCTGGCCACTAAAGAAGCATAGTAAAGCTAGGCTGTTATTGTTGAGAGCCTCATCTGTTTCTATCTAAGCAAAAAAGATTACTGAAATATGTCATGTAAAGCTATTAGGTAAGTTTGGCATCATTACTTTTCTTTTGCAAATCAGGCACAAAGTTTTAGAGCTGAAATAAATTAATGCAGAAACCAAGGTTAGGTCACACGCCTATTTTCTTAGTTCAAAGTCAAACCATCAGAAAAGAGAAGGAGAGGAACACACAATTCTGAAATACTTTGGTGTTATTACTAAGATGTTAAAATGCAAGATCTTTTAAAAAATACTCCTCTCAAAATACTTAGGTTTGTCTTCCAAGGAATAGTCCAGCAATGCATTTAACCTATTTCAAGCATGACAATGTAGAGCTAATCACATGCTTTAAGCCATGCACAAGATTAATCGGCTGAAGTTAACAGTCCTGCTGGGATGAGATCAAATGCTCTGCTATAAGGACCTGACTCTGCCAATCTCACCCATGGGTTTTTTCTGCAGTAAGACAGCTATGGGATGTCATCCCCTGCAACACAAGACTGGTGTAGCCAAAAGCTACTCATGTCTTAAATCTATGAGATGAAGTCTTAAGCACCAGGATCAGGCCCTGTCCTTTAATATTGCATCACACTGACTTTTTTGGCAACTTGAGTTTCACAGGGGTTCCGTGCAGAATGTCCTCTAGGGACAGCTGCTTTGCAGATGTGGTGGAGAAGGGTCATCCAGGGCAAGAAGTCATGCTTAGCCTAGTTAGCACAAGGAGACAAACCCTGCCTTTAACCAGCTGTGGCTGATGTTCTTTCCAAGTTCAAACTTTTGATCTAAAGCTGGAAAACTAGGGACCTTAACCCAACCTTTCCCATGTCACTGAATGCCTCAAGCACCAGGGTTGAGGTCTTGCTCCAATTCTTTCAGGAATTACAGAACACAAGGGTCTCAGTGCTTTAAACCTGCAGGTCTGAGCTTGCCTTTCCTTGGGGCAAGCAGTGGAGTGCAAATCTCAGTTTAGAAGAACTTTTTGAGGCAAAGAATACACTTCCTGCCCAAACATGCTGCATTTCTGTGTGACATAAAAACTTATCTTTTTTTTAATCTCTACTTCCAGGTTGCTCCTATAATTAAGGAGAGGATGATGAAGAAGGGCAGCATGATGCTTGGGTACCAGCCTCACCGGGGCAAAGTCAACTTCTTCCGCCAGGTGGTCATCAGCCCCCAAGTGAGCCGAGAGGACATGGACTTCCTGCTGGATGAAATCCAGCTCCTTGCTGAGGACTTGTAGCTGGAGATCACAGCACCAGGTGCTGCTCATGTGTGGTATTTATGGAGAGAGAGTGGCAGCAGCATTCTGGTGCTATTTTGTGAAAAGGTAGTAAAAAGCTTGGCATATAGTTTGGAGGCTGTCATTTTACAGATTGGTGTTGAGAACTTTGCAGGTAGAACACCCCTTCACAGGAAAGTGCTGATGGGGGCTGGGGGGCAGGCTAGTGCTTCCAGCACCATTGCTGCCATTCTGGGAAGTGTTTCCTCAAGAAGGCAATGCTTCTGAAAATGGTGTCTGTGTCCCAGGAAAGGCAGCTATTTACTGGGTGCCTATGCACAGTGTAACTCCAACTGGTCACTTATGCATGCAGGCACAATTCCTCTGAAGCTGCTATGAGTGGATTTGTCAGTGAGCCTTAAGATGGTAGTTAATTCTCTTCTCTACTCTGTCAATATTTTAATTTGGTAATTAAGATGATAAGACTGGAAATTGTGAGCTTGTATGAAATGAGTTCCTCAAGGCCACTTAACTAGGTGGATTGCCCAGGGTTTCTGCAGTGAGCACAGGCAGGCAGTACAATGAGGCTCAGTGCAGTCATCACACCTGGAGGTTTGCAGGAATCTCCTGCACAAAGCCCTGAGTAACTAATGTTGACCCTGCTGGGAGCAGGTTGTACCAGATGACCTTCCAACCCACAGGATTTTGTGAAAACACAAAACTCTATGAAACGTGGTCATTTGGTCCAGTCAGTGTGTGCCAGTGTTGCCCAAAATATCACCACTTTCGGAGAGCTGAAAACATTGGAATAACATTTAGAACTTCTTACTTTGTTAACAGGAGTTACCTATGATTTCTGAGCTGCTGTTCATCTTCATCTATTTTTAAAGTGTAAAGATTTGTTTAGAAGCTTTTAGATGCACTTTAAAATTTTAACGAAGAAAAAAATATATATTTACCCAGAAGATACATATTTTTATGCATGGTGACTTTATATTAATAATATAGAAAAATTGCTTATTTGTCATTGTTTGTTTATATTTTCCTACAGATTTGAGATGACTTGATTTTATGTTATCAGTGTATAATTTGTAATTTTACTCTGAAATTACAGTAGTGGTGATCAGAGAAGGGCTTCCTGTGATTTTAGGATATGAACAGTTTGAACATTTTTGGTAAGTCTTAAGTTACAAAATTAAGTTCTGCACTTTGTCTTTGTGGTAAGAATTAGACTTTACTTTTCATCTGTTTTGTATTCCATAAAAAGAATCCATTTATAAAGATAGAAATGTATTTCTTGTGATGAAGTTGTTGCAGCAAACCAATGGAAATAGCCATGTCTTTTACCTTGTAATCAGTATCTACTCAATGTTAATGTTTTGCTGTTTGTTTTTTATTCTGCATTTGAGGTATCACTGACCAGTATGAACCTTTCTGCTATAATGTTTTCTGTCTTCCTGAAAGCTGTTTTTAAACAGAATGCTTCCTTGTTTTCATTTCCTATATTGTACTAGGATCCAACATTGCATGAAATTCCTGTTTCCATCTCCAGGATGATGGTGTGCAAAGCTTAACAAGGTCATGGTAACCATGGAGGACACACTGTCAGAGCAGTAGTTAAGAGCAGGGGTCACCTGCAGCCCTTGACAGGTGCCTTTTAACAGTGTCCTGGGAGTGGATATACTTGTGCTATCATAGGGATCCACTGGACTTAAAGCAAAACTCACGGTGATAATAAAATGAGTATCACAACACGGCCCCTGAATTTTGCTCTTTAATACCCACACATCACTCCATCATTTATTGATGGAGTGTGCTTCTGGCTGTACCAGTTATCCTGGTCTTGGAAAACCTAAATTCAGGTCCATCAGATTTTTTTTGCCTCCCAGTCACTTGGGGTGGAGTGCAGAGTGCACAAAGATTGCTGCATGAAGGAGATGACTTTGCTCTTTCATCTTGAGTTAGAAAGGACCATTACCCCTTCTCCTCCTCTTTTTTTGACCTTGAAGGAAAAAGCAGAATACAGTGTCAGGATGTTTTGTTTGTGGTCTAGATCCTTGGTGAGTACTTGATTTTTTGTTTCAAGGAGAACTTATGACACCTTTCATCAGCTAAGAATTTGGTCCCTGGTGTTTTGTGACACCACCACTATGAAAAAAGTGTTACTGTCTTGTTTCTCTTCATGTTCTTAGTGCATTTCTCTGCTTCCAGACTCGGTGACACATGTCAGGTGCATGTAACACAGTTCCTTTCTGTAGCAGTAGGTGGCTATAGTGTTTTTAAATGAGAGTGAACTGGAACTTCTTTTCATAGTTGCAGAAAATCAGTCTCTGATCAACATATGCACTGATTTCTTTGAAGCTATAGGCTAACCTTCCAGTGTGATGTGAGCACCTTATCCAATCTCCATATATATTCCATTGTTTCTGACTCCTCACCATGTCCCAGGTGCTCAATATGATGGTTTCATTTCAGGACTAATATAATTTTGTCATTGTTGCTTATGTAGAAGTAGTCTGTACAAAATGTCTATTTTGTAGCTGGTGATTTTAATAAAACATGAAGTAAATTATACCCTTATAGATACAGGCTGTGTTTGTAATTTGTCGATCTAAAACTGCATATACAAATATAGAAGGTACCTCTAAGCACTCCAGATAAATAGCACTTCAGCTTTAAACAGTGAAACTTAATTTAGCCCTGCTTCAGGATGTGGTTTATCTGTGTGCTGTACCCACATCATCTTTAATAAACATTTTGGTGAAAACATGTCACGATTTATCTTACTCCTGCTTTCAAATGCAGAAGCTTAATTGTGCAGAAAGACATTTAATTTTTATTATATTTTGCTATTCTAGCTAGTTGGGATTGGACCATGAACTCCCTCTCTTAGTTACTGACAAGCTCCATCTTCAGGATACTAAACAAAATTCTGGAAGTAATGGGGTACATGCCTAAATCAGTGTAAGAAGACTTCTTACCTGTAATTTCTTGTGTCTATCTCTAATATTTTTTTCAATAGAAAAGGAAAGAATTGTTTAGACAGAAGGGATACAGAGGCAGATTTTGCTCTTAGTTGTGTGGCTAGGTCTTGTGAGAAATTTGGGCATTTTGTGATGGGTCCATGCACAAAATCGCCTACATAAATCATTGTGCCTAGAGCTAGCAGTCCCTGTCTCAGGACCTCTATTATGATTTTCTGTGATAAATGGACACTCATCATCAGAGTCTGGCTACATATGCTTTCAGTTCTTCTAACTCCCACTGATTTAACTGGAAACCCTTGCTGGATTGGACCCTGAGTCTCATCACTGGGATCTCTCATTTCAACACCAGCTGGCACTCTGAACATCTCAGTTTACCTGCTCAAGATTCATGCCTAGAGATTCAGATTTATCTTTATTTTTGTGAGACTGAATTGAAATGTATTTTCATTTGGATCTTCAATGATGCATTAAGATGCTTTTCAAGTATCATTTGACCTGTCCTTAAAGGACAAGCAATGTCCTTTAAGAAAAACCTAGTAGAACTGGTAGAGTTGCATTCCCAATATGCCAAATAAGAGTATGTAAAAACCTGTTATGGGCCTGAGGCTTCCTTATACACACAGCCCACAGTACTGATTTATGCTCAAATAATTCTCATTTTTAAATCTCCAGGTATTGTGACAAGGCTTAGAAAACTGATATGAAACGTTGAAGGCAGAGGATAATAATTCAGAATTACTAAATGTTGAGTTTGCTCTCTTCTGTTAGGTCACACATCAACTCTTTTAGCTCAGAAATGAGCTAAAAGTGACATTTGAGCCCTGTATTTTCAACAGTGCCAAATCTGCCCAGCCTCTTTTCCCCATTGGCTACTTCCATGGTTTTCAGTGGCTGAGTGACATGTGGAAAATCAATTGTTGGAAACCAGATGTTGCAGGTACAGCCCACTCATTCCTGTCCTCCTTTCTCTGGTGTAACTGGTAAATGCTGGTAATTATTTGAGCTTATGAGCACTGTATCTAGTGCAGTAACTGCTAAATATTGCTAGTGTTAAATCCTGAAATAATGCAATTGCACACGTTAATTTTGTCTTAATTGCTCACTCTAATTGCAGGTTAGATGAAATCAAAGCCACACTGCCTGGCAAATGCACAGTGTACACCCTGGTGGAGGGATTTTCTTTCTTTAAATTGAATCTAGTTTCCCACAATTACATGTTTTTTTTCTTCAGATATACAATTAGATGTTATTACTCTAATTTTGTAACTGCACAGTAATCAACCAAAAAATTACTTTGAGAAATAAAACAAAAGGAAACAAATCGAGGAAATTTGCCCTGCAAGAGGAACAAAAAAGAGAATGTCAAAGGTTCCAAGGCAAGCCCACAGAAGGAAGAAATGGCTGTGTGGATGATTAACCTCTGCTGAGTGAATTGCTGTGTGCCTGTGCTGCAGGAGTGGAGCAGGGAAGTTGTTCCAGTTGTGGAGTCATCCAAGAACTTGCACATGCCCTGGTACTGCAGCAGTCTGCCCCACCATGCCATGGCCCATCCACTACCCTAGAGAAGCCCTTCCACAAGTCTTGACACTTTGTAGTACACTGATGGTTTTTGTGTGTATCAAAGTAAAGTTTGTTTTAAAGTGGTCTTAGTGAGAACAGTGACACTGAAGGGGTAATCTTTTAAAAGTCCAAGAGAAAGGACCACTTTCAACCTTGGTAGCTCATGCACAACTAAAGAACAATAGATCACATTTCTAAAATTCATGAAAGAAAACTTGTAAAATCTTTATTTTATCAAGGATGAAGGCAAATAATAGAAAGATACAGATTCTTAATCTGTCAAACAGATGTTCTGTTTTGATTAAGTAATTTCTTTCTTGTAAATTGTACAAAGCTATTTAAAGATGGAAAGTATGATGAAAAAGCTTTCCATGAAATAGCACAGACCCATGGAAAGTAACATTTTTCTGTAGGACACAACACCATTCTTCCAATAAACTCTCACCCAGCTTGTCCTTCTGGGAAGTGACTCCTTCAATCTGTCAGGCACTGACACTGGCAGATTTATGTTTATATGTTATATATATGTTATATGTACATATGTTTTATGTTGAGTTGGATTTTTATTTTTTCTCTATTTCTGCACCCTCTCTCATGCCTGTATTTTTTGTTTTTTCAGAGGGATATTTTCAGTATTTGGAGCTATAAGGAAAAATGTCAGAGTAGCATAAGGGCTAAGGTTGAAAGCTGAAGCAAACTTAGCACTCAGGTTATCTTGATGGCATGTTTTGCCTTCCTTTTCCCAGTAATGGATTAGTCCAGATGCTCAGATGATGAGGAGCCACTGCTTCTCCTTGAACTATGGTAACACCAAAATCCAGACTTCACATGGGATTCCAGTTTGGCCTTGAGAAACTGAATAAGATACAGAGTGGCAGAGAGAAATGTTACTTGTCCTCTTTTACAGATGAATGATACACAAGGAACTAAAAGCTTCTGTTTTTGTGAAAACTTGTACCATAGCATTAGAAAAAATGTGGAAGGAGTCACCAACAGGAGACAGCAGTGAGTGAACAATGGGACATACCTGATACTGCCTTAGCAGAGGGAGATGCTACTAGACTAGCCAGAGAACTTTATGGGAATAAAAACTTGATTTTCTAAACTAGATTCTTCAAGTATTTGCTGTTTTATCATTTGTGACAATCTACATAAGATGGGAAGCAGGACTGAAAATGTAAAGTGAATAGGATGACTAGTGAAAGATGAAAATGAGTAATGGGGACAGGATGGTGCTTTGGTACTGATTCAGAGCTACTCTAACATCATACTGTCATCACTAACATTTCCAGAAAGATCAGACATATGTTCATGAAATTTGCTGATGGAGTTTTCTTGGAAGTTTTAGAGTTTGATGTGCATGGACAACTAGGTGATTTCTAAGTATGTATGGCAGGAGAGACAGTAAAAAAAAGTGCAAAATCTTTGCAGACTTGCAAAAAGCAGCAAGCATTTTTTTGTTTAAGGTAGGAAAAACTAAACACTTGCAAAACAGAAAATTTTGGAGAGAAGTATAATGATGTCATAAAAAGCAGTGTTTGAGTTAAGCCTAAATGGCATATATTTAAAGCCACCCAGTCAAGAAATTCAGTGGTCATCAAAGACCTAGCCTCTCATCTGGAGCACAGCAGCAAGGAAACTCAGCAGGCTCAGTGGCTGGTCCAGCTCTGTTGTACCTCAGGCTGTGAGCAGTGAACAGTGAAAATATTAATTGGTGCTAGAGAGCCAAAGCCCAGCACTGCAGAGTCGTGTGCTCCATCTACTGGTGTATCCTCGGGTAACCCACTTGTACCACACTCAGGAGGTCTCCCAAAGAGCACTCCAGGACCTCTCACATGTGGCAGAGGAGGGAACTGGAAGTGAAAGATCTTGGGACTTTTCTGGCAAAAATTTTTTCTCAGAAAATGTTGCTTTGCTTTTGGCATTGGATTTCGATGGACTTAGGGGAAAAATAAGCAGACCCATAATTATTTGATTTAAGCCTGCCTTAAATAGTTACCAGAATGTATTTCCATGCTGTCTAGCCCATTGTGACACTGGGGCACTTGAGGCATCCAAGATGAGCAATGGAGAACTTATGGCAACATGAAAAAATTAACTTCCCTGATTCTGAGCCACTCAGCCAAGCAGTAATTCCTTACCCTTGCTTTTTACCAAGATAAAAAATGGAGTTCAGGAATGTACAAACCTCTTTTCAGTTGTATGGCTTCAGAATGCTCAGTTTCCAGGCTTGATTTTATCATAGAATCATAAAATAAGCTGAGTTGGAAGAGACCCATCAGGATTATCAAGTCCAGCTCCTGGACCTTCACAGGACACCCCAAGAGTCACACCATGTACCTGAGAGCATTGAGTCCAAACTCTTCTTGAACTCTGTCAGGTTTGTGCTGTGACCACTTCCCTGCGGCGCCTGAACCAGTGCCCAGCCACCCTCTGGGTGAGGAAGCTTTTCCTGATATCTGACCTAAACCTCTCCTGACCCAGCTTCATGCTGTTTCCTTGAGTTCCATCACTGACCATGAGAGTGAAGAGATCTGTAGCTGACCCTTTGTCCCCACCCCCTTTTCTCCTGAGGATGCTGAAGACCACAATGAAGTCTCTGCTCACCCTCCTCCAGGCTGAACAAAGTGACCTCAGCCACTCCTCACCAGGCTTCCCTTCCAGACCCTTCACCATCCTTGTGAAACTCTATAAAAGCTTACTGTCTTCTTTATATTGTGGTGCCCAAATTTGCACCCACAATTCCAGATAACTCTGCACCAGTGCAGAGCAGAGCATGACATTTATTCTGAAGCAATCCAAATGTCAGGCTTTTTAAAAAGTATTTTTCTTTCTGAGAGAAATATCAGTGTTTTTAGGGAGTTGCAAAAGAGGATGTCCTGCCCCCCAGCTCCAGCACATTTTGCAATTTCCCACAGAAGAAAATTTCCAGCTTCTTGGCCACTCTGAACTCAGACATTTGGGGGAATTGATTGAACACAGCCTTGCAATGTCTGTGGCAGGAAAAGATCTCAAGATCTCATTGAGAAAATATGAACTGAAACAGGATCAGTGATATCAGAGAAATAGTGTTCAGCCTTTTCCTGGTCTATAATTCATGACGAAAAATTCCAGAAAATTTGCAGCTTTCCCATGAGGTTTTTGTAAGAGATGTTGCAGATTTTCTCCTTGTCCTTGATCAACACTATGATTAGGGTCAACAAGTATTTTCCCTCTTGTGTTTTCTACATCTTTAAAGATTATAATCTAATTCCCCTTTAACTGTCTTCTTGTCTAGTCCTGCACTGCAGTCATTCCTCCAGTATTTCCTCAGAGGCCATGTTTTAAAACTGATTATTCTGTCCAAAATGAGGCAGAACCTTATCAGGTTTTAAAAAAGTGGCAGGATCACTCTGTACATCTCTCAGCTACCACTGCTGTTTATCCATCACAGTGTGGTGTTCACCTTCTTTGGTTAACAGCAAGATGATTCTTGCCAGGTTTGTGATCCCCCTGGGCATTAGAGCTTCTTTGGCCAACTGCTCCAAGTGGCTTTTCCCCATTAAATATCTGTACTTTTAATTAATCCTTAGTAAGTGTTTCCACTAAAGACAATCATGTTTTTTCAAAGTATTTTTTTAATCTGCCAAGAATTTGAATTGTCAGTCTGTCTTTCCTGCAGCACACTTGCAGCCTCTCAGAGCATGATGTAGTTTACAGATTTAATAAGCAGATATTTTTGTCCATCACCTAGGCCATTACTTAAAATGCTGGGTTGATGTGGAACCATATTTAAATGCTACCTAAATCTATGTTGGGTCCTATTCTTCTCTTATTGATTTCCAGTTGTCTTCAAATAGTTTGATTCTTCCCACACCTTTTAATTATCTGAGATACAAGGGACTGAACAGGTTCCTCAGCTCCTCTTGCACCTTTTCAAATGACAGGTGGCAGCTCTGCCCCTGGGACAGCATGGGAGCAAGGTGAGCAGCTGCAGAAATCCTCTCAGGGGCATGCTGCAGCTTGGAGAGTTGGGTCCTGAAGTGTCTGAGCCTCAGCTGGGATGTGGATGGAGCTGAGGCTGGCAGGTGCAGGAAAGCGTATCCAGGCCATGGCTGCTGGCTCCATGGGAAAGCAAGGACATGGGAAGGGGAAAATGGGGGAGCACTGGAGTCTTGGGACAGAGTCACAATGTGGCTGGGGTGTGTGTCTCCATTTGGAGCCAGACATGTACTCTCATTTTATGCAGGAAAGTCAGAGTAGTCAAAGGTAGGCATGGATAGGTATGAGATTGTGAGGATGAATTTCACCAAGATCAGGCAGGCTAGAACAATACACTAAGCATTCTTCACCCTATTGATATCCTGTGCTATTTTGAAAATTAATATGTTGTTGTCTGATTGTAGCTAGAGAGAAGACTAATATACCCAAACAAGTACAAAACAGTTTGACCTTTGCAGACACTTTTCTTTTTTTCAGTTCCTCCTGGTGGGTTTTATTTTCTGTGTTTCTGCGTGGTTTTTGATATTTAAAAAAAATGTTTTTCTTCATAAATAATACCCTCAGCATTTGCTATAGGTTTCTTTAGAACTGGAGGACAAAGGTGTTGCTCTGGACCCAGGGTGTTGAACCTTATGAGACAACCATATAGGAGATATGGCATTCAGAAAGCTACTTCCTCTTCCCAATTAAGAATTCTTCCCCCATAACTGCTGTCTTAATGAAAGCACAACATGAAGCTCACAATACCTATGATTTAATTTTAATTACTTCTGGAAGACAATTAAAGCAGTCATTAAAAAATGTAATTCTGCACACCATGGATGGGACCCATGCTGGAGCAGCTTGTGAAGAACTGCAGCCCATGGGAAGGACATAGGCTGGAGAAGTTCATGCTGGAGCAGGGAAAGGGCTCCTCTCCCTGAGCAGTGGTAGGAATAACCTGTGGTGAGCTGACTGTCACCCCCACTCCCTGTCTCCCTGTGCCACTGCAGGGGAGAAGGTAAAGCCTGTGAAGGAGGGAGGAGTAGGCAGAAGGTGTCTTAAGATTTGGTTTACTTCTCATTATGCTGCTCTGATTTTTATTAGTAATAAATTAAGTGAATTTCCCCAATTCAAGTTTCTTTTGCCTGTGATGATAATTGACTCTCCTGGTCCTTATCTCAACTGATGAACCTTTCACTTTATTTTCTCTCCCCTGTCCAGCTGACAAGGGGAGTGATAGAGCAGCTCTGGTGGGTGCCTGGCATCCAGCCAGTATCAACCCACCACAGGACAGTTTAACAGGGAAAGCAAAAGCCACATACACAAGCAAAGCAAAACAAGGAATTAATTCACTGCTTCCCATGGGCAGGCAGCTGTTCACCCATCCCCAGGAGAGCAGGGCCCATCACATGCAATAGTGACTTAAAAAGACAAACACTGTCACTCCAAATGTCCCCCCTCTTCCTCCTTCTTCCCCCACTTTATAAACTGAGCATGATGCCATAAGGTCTGAATGTGCCTTAGGTCAGTCTGGGTCGCCTGTCCCAGCTGTGTCTCCTCCCAGCCTCCCAAATTCCCGGCCAGTGTGGCAGTATGGAAAGCAGAAAAGGCTTGGCTCTGTGCAAGACCTGCTCAGCAACAACAAACACATCTCCATATTATCAACCCTGTGTTCAGCACAAAATCCAAAACACAGTCCCACACAAGCCACTGTTAAGAAAATTACTCAGCTAAACCCAGCATATATCCTCAAGCTAATAATTTTATGATTGACAAGATATGTGGCTCAAGCAAGAAGTGTGTTCCTATGATGGTAAAGAGAAGGCATTCACTCCATAACATTCATACATTCCTATTGCTAATGTGCTGGCCCTGCATTAAAAAAAGAAGATGAAAAAGATGAACATCAACATTTGACCTTTCTGACCCTGTATCCAAAGCTTATTTCATGCATTTCTCCATGAAAAAAATTTCCATCTCTTCTAGAAGCTAATAAAATTGATCTTGCACATCAGGACAGGTAATGCAAAAATAGAGAACTCCAGCCAGGCCATCCCACATGGCAATCAGGCCTCAGCAAGCATTGTCAAAATGCACATTGGAAAATTTAAAGGCAAAAATTTTTTTTTAAAAAATCCACTGTATCTTATTTGTTTTTGAACTAAATAATTTGTATTATTAGCAGTAATGTGAAGGCCTCTAAAGGATAGAACAACCAGTCTTTAAGCTATTCTGTGAGCACTTTCAATGTGTGGGTGGGAAAACCACAATACCAGTGCTGAAAACCTGCCTGCAGTCTCTAGACTTGAGAAGCCAAATTGATCTGAGCAGTGCTGGTAAGGGGAAGGGATGGTCCCAGAGTGAGCCCATGGCAGCACATGGAGCAGGCTTCTCCTCTCCAGGCTACAGCTGTGGGACCATTTGCTGCCCGTGCTCGGGCTGCCCCTGGCTGCTTGGACAGCCCTGCTCCAGCCTGGCCACAGGAGCCACACTGGGGCCAAGCTGCTGGTGTGCTGAGGATGCTGAGACTGCTGCTTGCTCTCAGGATGTTTTTAGACTGTTTCACATTGAAAAGCAAACCTTGTTCTGCCAAAATGTTTTCATCCAGACCTAATAAAAGCCAATTAGACTCTTCCCCAGATCAGGAATTAATTTTGTCTGGTTGTGTGTCATGGCTAGAGTAAACAGTTTATACTTGGGCAAAGGCTGTGTTTAAGTATGGCTGGATCCTGTTTGGTTTACTGTGATTAACCTAAACAATTGAGAAATGTTGAAACAAGTTAATTTAAATTCTTTCTTCCATTTCCTACAGCTTTCTTAAGTTTAGATTCTTAAAGCAACTATTCCAGAAATTATTAGAAAGCAAGAAAATTAATATTAACATTCTTGCCTTAAAATGAAATTATGGGGCTCCACTCCCCCTTATTTAATAACGTTTACATGTCCTTTCCAGATGTACACAAGCTAAAAAACCTGCTGCTTAATGGGAGATGTTCTTATGCACAAAACACAGGAGCGTTCCACTATGGCATGCAAAGAACTACAAGAAGTACTTCACATCATGGAATCACAGAATAAGCTGAGCTGGAAGGGACCCATCAGGACCATCAAGTCCAACTCCTGGCCCTGCACAGGACATTCCCAAGAGTCACACCATGTGCCTGAGAGCACTGTCCAAACACTTTTTGAATTCTGTCAGGTTGTGACCACTTCCCTGGGAAGCCTGTTCCAGTGCCCAGCCACCCTCTGGTGTTTTGCCTGATATCCAATCCCCTGCAAGTTGCTTTTGCAGACTCTTCCTCAGAGTTGGGGCTGAAGTGTCAGTGATGTCATGTCACAGAAACATTGCTCCTGCTGCTCACATGGGGATTAGATGAGCAAAAGGGGTGGTAGCCAAAGTACGTGAGTGAGTCTGCATAGAATTGTACAGGACTTACCAACTGGAAAATTAAAAGTCTTGCTATGAGATTTATGTCCTGTCTAAACTTTTTAGCTAATTAAAGGTATGGCCTATTTTTTTCTGCCTCCAGAAGCACCAGATGGCTTATGGAAAGCAAGTATTTTTGTTGAGAAGAATCAGTAGCTTGACTTTAATTTGATGAAAGGAGGAAACCTCATCTTTCTAGAAATGTCTGAATTCAAGTATCAGCAGCTATTATTTTTAGTGCCTGTCTTATTGATGGGCTGCTCCTGAATATGCTGTCTGCTAACCCATGTGCTGCAAATTGTAATTCTCCTTGGTGGCAGCATCACATAGCTGTTTAGAGCAGATGGGCTTTGTGTTTTCTTTCACTGGATCCTTTCCCTGACAGCCTTTATTTCAGTTTTGTTGGATCGAAGATATAACACTGTTTTTGTCATTCTAGGCATATAAAAAGCTTTTCTCTTTCAAAAAAATAGTATTGTATTTTAAATGATTCTCAAAAATCACTGTGAGAATGCACTGAAAGACCCCAGAGTAAGCCTTGTATTTCCATGTCAATCTCTGCAGCAGCAACCCTTGGCACTTCTGGGTCTGGGGAAGCATTTAGTATATGTTGCCAAACAATGAATTCCCAATTTAATACGGATATCTTTAAAATCCTTTTTTACTGAGTAGTCATAGCATAGACAGCCTTGATCAGTGAGTGCAGAGATCCTCTCAGCACTCACATACATGTATAAGGAAGTCAGATAAAGCCCAGCCTTAAAAGCTGAACATTTGCAGCCACAGACAGACAGATGTTTATCTGAGGAGAAGTTTATACTGGCTTCTGTTTGAGAACTAGAAAGACAGTTTTCACCTTCATGCAAAATCAAGAATTAGATGCGATCAATAGCTTCTGTAAAAAAAAATTCTAACCTTAAATGGTCTCCTGAAAGGTTGAATCATGAAGACCCTGGCATATTTTTAACAGAAGGGTATCTATTTCTGGAGCTCTTTGTGCAGCAGAGGCTTTATAGAGGTGGGGGTGGGGAGGGGGGAAGCTCCATTTCAGTGGCTCAGCATACAGCTCTGATAACAGGTCCTGCATCTCAAGCTGGTTTAGTTCATCCAAAATAAAGCACTTGCCTATTCCCTTCACACCACCAGCTGGTGGCTGAAGCACTCTGTAAAAACTGGGACATTTCAGAGAGCCTTATGTTATGCTGGCAGGAAGCTGAGCTGTACAATACAGAAACCCCTGCTCCAGCAGGGCTGAAAATGCTGTTTTCATTCCTGGCTTAGCACCTGGGATTCATGGGAGGGGAGGGTGAGAGTCGAGGGTGAGGTTGGGGGGCTTAATGCAAGTTGCTCATGTGTGTTTCAGACTGATGGAAGCTTTGCCCCAGGGGTACCAGGAGCAGATTACGTGGTTGTCCTCTCCTAAAGAAAGAGAAGAAAACAACTGTGGTCCAGGGAGCATCATTCAAATGCTCTGCTCATGGGAGCAAAAAGACAGCAAACCTGGCCAGAAACCTGACCACCATGTCTATGCAAGCCTGTTGTATGTGTGATGGTGTGATTCTGATGTGTGGTTCTCTTGGGCTTTGCTTCCTCTGCATCACTTCTGCCCCACATGAGCCAAGGGACAGTGTGTTAAACAGGGGAGTGCAATGGGTTTGCTGCTCAGGTGCTGCTTCTGGAAGACAGACCCTGGTGGTCAGGGCAGTCCCTGTTGGGGCAAAGATGAGGCAGGGGGGTAGAGTGGTGCAGGAGGAAGGGCACAGCTCCAGACTGATCAGAAACAATGGTGAGGTGCCCTTTGGGAGGTCCTGCAATATCTGGTGCAGGTCTTTTCTGAGACACAGACACAGAGGGGAGTTTTTGTGGGAGGAAGACCAGCACCCTGATGAAAAAACAGAGGCAGAGGGAGGTCACTGTGCAGCCCCTGCTGGGCTCTGAAGGTGCTGGGGAGGAGGAGTGGTTGGGAGGGGCTGCCTGCAGCCTGGGCTTAAAGCCGTGGATGAGTGAACAAAGTACAAGGGGAATTGCTTTTGTTTCTTCCGCAGAAAACCCTTGCTGCAGCAGAGGAGAAAGAGAAATGTTTTCAGCTGTGAGTGCTCCCTCCTGGGACACAGGAGAGGGTCAGCCTGGGCAGAAATACCAGGGATCTTTGCCCTCCCTGGTTTCACACATCTCTTTGCAAAAGAGACATTTCAGCAGCGAGGGTTTAATCATGCCAAACTTGATCAGGTGACTGTCTAATCTTTTTAAGAGTTTGGCTACCTAAATGAAACTGTCTGAAGAGATTGCTTTATCACCATTATAGCTGAGCAAATAATTCACAATAGATAATTTATGAGCTGCCTTTTGCCTTTGCCTCCTCATGAAGTGATTAGATGGTGCTCAAAGTATTCATTAGTCAAGAATTTTAAATCTATTTCCTGGGCTTGGTCCTCTCAGGAGCCTCACAATTTGGCTGCATTTCAAAAAACCACTGACTGTCTCCAGATTTCTGCCCATGAGCCATTCTGAATTCAGAGGTCAAAAATAGGTGAGAGCAGCCAGTAGGTCAAGGCATGGAGAGGAAATGGGGTCCAGACAACAAGGCTGGGGCACCATGGGCTCAGGCCAGCTGAGTCTTGTGGGTTGTGCTGTAAATGCAACCCAGTAGGACACAGGTGCCTGAAAGAAAAAAAAATAAGCAAGCACCAATAAAATCTTGCAAAAATAGAGTAGGAGAGAAAAATCCTGTATCACTTATACTGACCCAGGCTGAAACTCAGATTTTTGCCATCCCCCCCAGCAAGAGCCTTCTCAACAGGAACATGGTGTGCACCGACTTGCAGGACTGTTTGCCAAGTAATAAGCAGCATGAAGGCAGCCAAACTGCATTCAGGAACAGGCAGACAGTCTGGAACAGAATTCACTCCACCTTCTTTGTGGCCAGAGGAAAAAATTGCCACAGGCAGCATTTTATTAAAAACATAATGCCAAAAAAAAAAAAAAAAAAAGAAAAAAAAAAAAGAAGAAAAGAAATAGAAAAATGAAAGAAATGAAGCAGGAGTGAGAGAAAGAATTAAGGATCGAGATAGAAATTAATCAATGTTCCTCTGGAAGCAAAGGAAGCCCTTGGGCCCCAGTACAGCTGGCTTGACAAGAGGACAATATTGCAGGTGCTCTACATGTGGCCCAGTTTGTTTCCAGGTGCATTCAGAGTAACGATGTCTTAGTGATTTTCTAGTTCTTTTTTTTTTCTCCTCAGGAGCTGGGTCATGATTTTTCCTTCTTTTATCATTCATGTCTATTCCAGTAGAAATTTTGAATATCCTAGAAGGGGGTGGAATCCCCACTGTGCTGGAAATTATGTGAACTGGTGACACAGAGGCAGGTTGCACTGGGAAACTTCCTTATCCAGTACAGACCTCTGCAAGGTTCAGCAGTAAACCCAAGGGCTGCTTTCTGCACTGCACAGCTGGAGCCTCCTTGCTGTGCACCCTGGTGATAAAATGCTGCCCGACATGCTAATTAAGAGCTGCTCACAGCAGGATGTAGAATACAATATTTAGGATAAGAAAGGTAGGCAAAAGCCTTAACTAAAAAAAAATTATTAGAAGTATATAGGGTACTTTATTTCAAGGATATCATGTACTTCAAGACTAAAAGATCTGTGGAATTTGCCTGCTAAGTTTTTGAAAGGCATTTGCAACGCTTGCCTGCTGTGTTGTGCCAAAAGGACGCAGACTTTGAGCCAGCATAAACAGGATGTCCAGGCCTGAAGATCTTTGCCAACATGTGGCCAGTGGTGGGGACTGCTGAGGGGTGGCCACTGCCACCAGTGCACTGGCACACTCTAGGGCCAGCCACAGGGGTGCTTGGCTTGCCAAGGCTCAGCAGGGCACTCAGGAGGCTGAGAGCTGTTCTTGTATTGGCAGAGGGGAGCTGGCTGGAAGGAAGAGCTGCTCACCTGTGGCTGTCTGCTGGAGGGGCACCCAGGCAAGGCCTCCTTCACAATGCCCTCATTTTGCCAGCTTTAGACTAGATGTGGCCACTGCACACCTGACACTGCCTGTGTGTGTTGCTCTGTTCAGAGCACTAGGTGCCCAGAGAGATTGTGAAATCACTGACATGCTCAAAATCTCACACAAAAAACCTCCATGCTCAAAAGGCCTTGAGCAACCTGATTCAAGGTGCCTGTTTTGAACATGATCCTGGGCCAGATGCAAAAAAAAAGCCCCTGCCAGCCTCAGTTATTCTGTGATTTTGCTTGACCCATGAACAAAAGCATGTGGCTGCCTCTTTGAGGTATCCACACTTGAAGGTTCAAAAGGAGAAACTCAGTGCAGTCAAATGTGAGGGCCAGTGGAGATTTTGGCATGAAAATACAATCCATGAAAAAAATGGTGATGTCTGGAGCATCTTGGATGCCAGTATCAGGCACTGGTGGGAGGAGTATCAGCTTAAAAAGGTGAAAGCTCTTTGTGGAGAACAGTAGCTGTGAGGCACAAGCACATTCATCATGCACTTCTCAGTGACACAGATTTAGTGGGCTGTCTTCTGGCTCACTTAAATGTCAGCACCAAAATGACTGAGGTTTAACTATGGCCTTATCACAGAACCATAGAATCCATTAGGATGGAAAGACCTTGAAGATCACGGAGTTCAACCAGTAACCCAAAACTGCCAAGTCCATGACTAAACCATGTCTGTAAGTCACATCCACACTGAGACCTGAGCAATCCAGAAATAGCAAAGCATCATCTGTGAGCCCTCTCTCCCTCCCTTCCTTTGAGACTAGTGAAGGTGTAATAGTGCAGGGGCTATGGGGCCAGTAAGTTTGGCCATCTGCTAGTGCTGTTCTGCTGAAGGGCAGGGTGGAGACTAGGGGAAGGAATCATTAGCAGAGCAGGACACACATGCACACAGAGTGACATTCATTTCCCCAGTGGAAAGGAATGGACTTGAATCATCTTAGGGTTCATTTTAGGGAGAGCCCTCTCCCTATTCTGGATGCTCCAGAGTCAAACTTGAGTTGGTGTCATTTTATTTGCTCCAATAAACATTTCATTTATACAAAACAAGACAAAAACCCCCTCGAAACAGCTTAAAAAGCAAGGTAAGTGTTTGAAACTTTTGATATACAAGAGTATATATTGCTCACATTCCTATTTCATACATGATGTACATGTGAAATATTCCTTAAAAGAATAAAAATTTTCCTTTACATGTAGTGTTAAAAAACCCCATAAAAATGTCAGTACTGTAAGGAACTACTGGTTGCCATTGCTTGACCTTCTGTGTGGATGGAGGAAGAAAAATGGGCTGAGACATTTTACCTGCCTGGATGCACTCCCCACCCACATCTCCTACCTTTGCCTATGGCCCTGTGAATTTACAACATTCCATCCCTACAAAAGTGAACCTCTAAGTTCCATTGTAGGTGTGGAGGTTTTGCCCTGTTTTGCCCCTGTTGCTCTGTTTTAACATTTGTGAGCAGTTTGGTTAGAATAAAAAAAACCAAACAAATAAACAAAAAAACCCCCCCCCCAAAAAAAAAACAAAAACCAGTTACAAAACCATTTCAAATAAAGTATTTGCCATTATAAACCTTAACTCTTATTTGAATAAGCATGATTCCTATTGACTTGTATGGCAACATTTTCAAGAGAAATACTGATGTTTATCTGTCAAAGGTGTTTACTAAATCACACCAGATCCATCTATCCAGCACTGGTTTCTGCTGTTGAATTTCTAACTTGCAAGGCCTGCTGACATGCCATAAGGAAAAAGGGATAAATCACTGTAAAACACCTAAAGACAAAATTTTTAGCACTTCTTAAACACACATTGCTGTCATGTATTTAGGCCTGATGTGATGTCAACTGTCTCAAGCATTTTGGGGAACTGAAAGAATGTAAGCAAAGTCTGAAGTATCCTGTTGAAAAAGTCTTTCTTTGTTTCTGTTTTTTTTTTTTCTATTCTGTGAATTGCTGACTTGCTGAGGCAGCCCTAAATGCAAGCAATGCTGAGGGCAGGATATGCCATTAACCTACTTCTATGTAGCTTTCCCTCACCTCCAAGGTCTTTTTGCAAAAGTAAAGGCACCAGCTGTTGCCTCTTTGGAAAGCATAGAACAGAATCAGGCTGTGGTTTGTGTAGGAATTAGACACACTGTAGAGGGAAAAAAACACCATTGTTTTTACAGAAAAAAAAATCATGGTTAAAGACGGGGAAAAAAGTAGGATTGCCCATACTCAGAATGCACGGCAAGTATAAAACATCTGCTTGGATTGCTGCTGGCCCTGTCCTGTTCTGTATGGTTTGGGGGTGGGGATGGGAGGAGTGGAAAACTCATCCTGCTGATATTTTGCAACCTGTTTGCAAGCAGCACAAATTCAAAGCAATAAACATAAAACATTAATGAACTCAGTAACAAAACACACATGTGGGAAGGGCCAAACCTCCTCACATGCCTGTTCTGGAACACTCTGAGGACTCTGGGGTTCTGATGAGAGGGAAAAAGCATTCCTGAACCTTCCACAATGTGCTGCAGACAGGACCATGCAACTTGGCCTGTCTGCTGTAAGACTGCTCCCGCAACTGTGAAGAGCAAGACCACAGCCAGGTGGTCACAGCACATTCTTTGAAAGTCATCCTCTTATTGCATATTATTCCTATTTTTTGGCAGAACGCTTAGTGCACAATTGCTGGTGCGGTGCTATACCAGTCTCCCCAGGCTCAATCCCTAAGGGGTGGGATTTCTAATGCACTGGTAATTTCCTGGAAGCACATTTTTTTAATAACTTTTCTTTTCCCAGGACATGGTTGCTTATAGATACATAGATATATATATATACACATACATTTTATATATATATATATGTATATATATATAAATAAAAATAGCAATTTCATAGTTATATACAGGCATTAATAAAGTGCATAATGTTATTGGCTATTTTCAAATCCTTTTCCTGAGGAAGTGCTACCATATATAGCTCCTCCTACGACACGATGCCAGCCGCCAGTGCTAGGGTATGACCGCTACTCCCCCAGCTTTTAATTCCCAGAACACATCTCCCTGTCCGGAGCTGGAGCATAAAGGGAGTAGTGACAGCCTGAGTCCTCCAGGAAGCAAGTCGAGGCACAGATCAAGACTTCTTCCTTTGCCAAGGTGAACACGTCTAGGAGCGGCTCCCGTCCGTTCCGGAGCTCTCGGCAGCGCTACTTGGTGGTGGTGACGGAGCCGTCCTCGGGAATCTTCTCCTCCGAGCAGCTCCTTCCCGAGAGCCTGTCAAGGTGCTTGAGCTCGCTGAAGCGCTCGGCCACGCACTGCGCCGTCAGCCGCGCCTCGGGGTCGTGGTCCCAGCACTCAATCAGCGTCTCACACACCATCTGGATGCCCTGCGGGAGCACACGGGAGCCGTGAGTGAGCAACAACAGAGCCTCTCTCAGACACTGCCTCAGTGCCCTCAGAAATTCGGGGGTTAGTTCATTATGTATCCCTCTATGGGATCTGCTGCTTCTATTGTGGGGGCAACACTTTCTTTTTGTTTTTTAAAGAAACCCTACTGCACTATTTTCAACACTTTAATTTGTACTGTCATTTCTGAGCGTGCGGTCTGGTATGTTCTAACAATGATGCTTTGGACTAGTGCTATAGAAATAAGCAGGGTTTTTTTTTTTTTTAATAAACATGATCAAAATTCTTGGATAACATGCCCTCCTGCTTAACCCATTGTCTTGGGTTGCAATACAGGATGTGACCAGAAATGTGTATTCTATCACCATCTGCTGAAGCCGGGTGGGGCAGTGACCCTTATCTCCATGGCACATATTATTTGTTAATGGGCCATCTTTAAAACCAGGTGAGGCAATCATCCTCACTCCAGGAAGATATCATCTGCTGCTGGGCCATTCAGTCCCACTGTATGACTGACAAAATTACATCGTCCCACTGGGAGATGCTCCAGCCAGGGGGAGGAGCCAAGACTTTCCTACTTAGATAAAAACTGAGATTTTGGACAGCAAGATACCTTCTTTCAACTGGATTCCAGAGGAAAACCGGACCTTTCCACATCATCCCTGGACCTTCAGAGAAAAACTGCACCTTCTACAGGATCACTGCTTCAGCTGAACCACATCGGCCATTGCAGGAGGACTGTAGCCACCATTTAATTGGACTGACTGGTGTCAGGTTGTATTCTGACTCTGTCAGGGTTGGGATTTTTCTTTGTAATACTGTACTTCTATTTTAATTTTCCTAGTAAAGAACTGTTATTTCTAGTTCCCATATCTTTGTCTGAGAGCCCCTTAATTTTTAAATTATAATAATTTAGAAGGGGGGGGGGTTTACATTCCCTATTTCAAAGAGAAGCTTCTGCCTTTATTGGCAGACATATGTCCTCAAATCAGGGCACCCATGCCTTTCCATGCCTGAATTCTGCTTGGGTTTTTAAGACAAAATTCTGATTGCCAGCAACATTGGGCTGTACATCAGCTCTTTATGAATTCCTTGTAGACTACCTAAATCTATGTGCAAATATGGGCCACGGTCCCACAAACACTTAAACACATCACTCACAGTTGTAACTGTTTAACCTTCATTTCAATTCTCATGCAAATGTTTACAGGAGCAAAAAACCAGTTGCATCTCTGTGATGCATTTTATAAACATGAGGTATTTGCCAGGAAACTGTTTTTGCTTTATGACACTAAAAGCCCATTAACTAGGATTTATCTTAAACTTATTTTAAAAAATAACATTTTACAACACTGCATTAATTGTATAATTTACCTAATTGGTGATGTTGACTGATGTCAATGCTAATAGCAGAATGTTACTGTCTGTGTACAAATAACATTAGTTTTCTGCTGGCATTGAAATTACAAGCAGTAAATTAAATTAAATATTAAACATTAACTTGAAATCAATAGTGCAACAAATCTCATTAAGGGGGGTGTGGGGCTAATTTTAATATGTAAATCCATTCCAGAATTTTATCAGGATGAATAATGAGTTCATTACAAAAACACGACTGCAGAGGAAGGAAATGAATATGGAAGAGCCACAGTAAGAACAACTTCTATGGAGTTCAAAGCAGATACTCAGCTGCTGCAAACTCTCACACCCTGAGGAAATTGATGCATCACTGCATCTTAGATAGCACAGTGTGAAACACTGAAGGGATTCAGGCAAAGGGAATTAAATACACCTTTATTAAATGTTCTCTGAGTGTATTATCAGGCATCCATTTCCTTCCTTAGACTCTTGGCTGAACCCTGTTGGAGCCATCTGTGCCCATTCTGGTGATGCACAAGCACAAGTGCATGGCCCTCCCAGTTGGTGGGGTGCTCTGTGCTGGGGCAGATTGAGGTGTGGGTTTTATAATGGGAAGAAATCTCTGAAGTCAAATGCAGGACACCTAGGTCTAAATCCATGATCATTTTACTTGATTTATAAACTCAGAGGTGATGAAATCTGCAGTGTTCCTACAGTTCCTCAAGCTGCAACTCTCTGCACACTCAGCCTTGCTGTCAAGGGATGTTAGTGCTGGTAGTATCAAATATCCAGGTGTCCCTCAAAATTCAACTTTGAATTAAAAGCTTCTTCTCAACAGCCCTACTCTTCACACTGAGTACATAAGGAGCAAGTCCCAGCAGACCAGGAAGGGGCTGCACTCTTCCATTGTCATCAGGTGGCAGATGTTCTTGGTTGGGAAGATAATTGATTTTAGCCACTCACTTGGTCTTTTTTAAGTAGCTGTCAGACTGATTTTAACTTCCCAGATGGAATTTAAAAGTGAGTGTTACATTGCTCCTGATGGAAATAGGAGATGATATTCTTGGTTGCCTGGGCTTTTATAAACATTTGTGATACTTTCCTTTTATTGCTAAAGACCACTCAGCATATTTCATTGAGAAGTGGAATGACCAAGGCTCACTTCTCTGATATGATTCACATTTTATCTCTACTGATAAAACTAATGAGAGGAAAGGTGAAGAAATGCATCTGTTTGGCTTTTTTCCATTCAGTTTCATATACTGAAAAATCTACTATTGCCTAGGAATGGCAACCATGGTGTTCATGAATGGAAGAAGCTGACAGAGTGCTTTGTGATATGCAAGGGAAAGGGACTGCTAATGCACAACCTGAATAAAACCAGACTGGCTTGTTGAACTCTAATTTCATATTTCCTTAAAGCTGTCAACAACTGTGATACAACTATGATAGGTTTCCCTGGTAAAGTACTGAGATTTGCTTTCTCTGCTGAAGATCCTTTGTAGTAGGATGGTCTCCCTGGAAATTGGGTGCAACAAATTGAACAGTGCCCTGTTTGCAAAGCTACCATGGTGAATGGAGAAGGGGGTCATGCTGCTTTTGGTGTTGAGTAATGCTGAAACCAGCCTGACTCAAAGTGAAATATCCTGACAGTGAGATGAAGATATGGTAAAAGTGGTAAACTGCCCAACAAAGGAACAAACAAGTGATACTATTAATAACTTATCTAAACCTTCTGAGTTGACTGAGCTGACCCTGGAGACATCTCACTGACAGTTCATCACTTTATACTATGAAAGCCCAGTCCCACTTTTTAACAATAGCATCTTCTAACATAACCCTTCTTGGAGTGAGTGTAGAGATTCCTCCCCTTGAGGAGTCTAATGCCTCAAGGTTACTCCTCGAGGCTGAGTGGAAAAGATTTGTCTACGGTTGTTGGCATGGGTGGCTGACATCAATCTTTAGTTAATAAATGGTTTTTCCACCTTTAGTACAGTTGCTTTAATATGATTGCTTCAATATTGCTTCATAGTACACAGTATATGTGTAGTTATAGCTCCTATACTGTGTAGTACATAACTCTGATTAAGATGTTTTTGTCTAGTCAATATCATAATAAATAATTTATAATTTTATATCTGGTTTGCCATCCTTAATCGTGTGAGATAAAGTTGTATAATAGTTCAATTGCACCTATATAATCCTTAAAATGTGAACTGTTGACAAAATCTGGGGCTAAGAGTGGATCCAACCCCCTCTCTGAAAAGGAGTTTAGAAAGCAAGGGGATACTTTCTGTACCTCATGATTCAACAGGAGGGCTTCTCTCATAAATTTTGTCTGAAGCTCCCATTCTGCTTGCAACAGAGGCCCATGTGTGAAGTTGTCTCCTTTGCCCTTTCAGAGCCTACATACAGGTGCTTTAAGGGCCTAATTATTCTTTGTCTCTCCAGATTGTTGGATCTCAGGCTTCCAATGCTTCTGTTTTGATAGGTTTTAGATTACTGGTGTGCAGCAGGAATACCAGGGCATTGGGGCAGGCATGGGGCAGAGAACTGTGGTGTCTGAACCATGTCAGAGCAGTGCCACTCTGTGATAGAGCTTCTCCACGTGTGAAAGACCTTTCCATGAGAGGTCCAGCCTGTTGGGCAGGGCACTGAGGTGAGGCTCAGGCTTCAGGCAGCAGCCAAATGAACAGTGCAGCTCCCACTGCTCACGTGTGGTGCTCTTACCTGGTGGTTAAGCCAGGAGCTGGGGATCTCGGGCCGCCCTCTGTCTCTCAGGACATTGTCCTTCATGCTTTCCACACAAGGGTGCTCTCGCACTTTGGAGCCGAAGGGGGGCTCGTACTCTTTCACTTCTGACAAGAGAAGAAGCAAACACAGGCTATTTAGCTGGGCTGTGCTGGTGCCCAGAGTGAAGGCAGCTGGCTGTCCTCTGAGGAGCAGGAGCTACTGATTAGCTGCTCACTGCCCCTGCTCTGCTTGACCAGCTCCAAACAAAGCAAAGCCAGTTAGCATTTTCAAAAAATGTTTCAAATGTGCTTCTCCCACACCCTCCCTCCCTCCCCTTTAGTTTCCTAGCCAATAAAACAGTTCTCATTTAAACCCTTTAGTACATAATAATATTAGCAACAGTCCAAGAAGCAGAGTAGTCTATAATAGTTTGTAAGCCTTTCAATCTCTGCTGAGGTAAAATGCACAGGACCTTTAAGGTGAGTTTTGCATGAGCCAAGCTTTCGAAGAGTTCGTCACCCTTAGCTCTCCTGGAGTCCATATACTTACCAGGTGAAATACAAACTGAAATATTTCTAGGTCATGGTAGATGTGGATGTGCAGATTGCTGGATGAAACAGTTGCTTGGAAAGGACAAAGATATAGTTAAGGAGCTATGCTGGAAGCTGCCATACTGCCCTTGTTTACTCCTAAGCTGCATTCTTTTGTAGAAAGTAGTAGTCTGCTCTTATTTTAGATTTCCTTCCCAAAATGGATCAGTTTTGGCCTATGATACAGGGGTACAGTTTTCTGAAGAGGCTGCTGCCACTCTAGTTTTTGTTTGCATGTTGCATATTTTCTTTGGAGAGAGAAAGGAAGAGGCAGACATATGGGACCTTTGGAGAAAACTCAAGAAATCTCTGTGAGCGGAAATATTATAGTAAATGCTGACACAGTGTAGAAAATACTGTGGTTTCTTTGGGAACAGATGGAGACTTTACTCACAGGCCTAACGACTTGCTGCTATCAGATAAAGATTTATGAAGTTGGCCTGTTCTGCCGCCTCTTATTTCTTTCTAGGAATTAATTGAGGGCAAGAAAAACTGAAGTGTAATCCACAAAGCAGTCTGGAGAATGCATGTGAATGCCCAGATGATGTGTGAACAGAGATGAACGAGCAGAGAGACAAACCACAGCTGCATGATGCTACAACCAAGTTCAACTGCAGTGCCCAGTGTTGCTCACTCCTCTGAAAGGGTAAACAAGTGCCAAGAAATGTGAATAAGGATTAAAGGCCCAGAAGAAATGGGAAGAACCTTTAACACTTGGATTTGTTTACTTTGGGAGAAAAAGGTAAGGATGGGACCATAGGATATGCTACCGAAAATAACTAATGATCAAGATAACACAGGTCAGATCCTTCTGTCATGTCTCATGGTAAAACCAAGGTAGTATTGAAGACAACTAGCTTTGAACTTTTCCAGAGCCTTGAAGTCAAGCTGTAGATCTCACTTGTATGTGAAGGCCATGAGATGAAGACTTTATCAGCCTAATGCATAAAAAGAATAGTCAAGTTACAGTAACAAACATTTTGGAGGGGATATTAAACCTTGTGCTTCAAATGTTCAGCATTTAGAGATTCAGCTGCAAACAACTGTGTAATGCAGCAGATCACCCCATAGATGCCTCCTACAGAGCTCTCCTTCCTTCTCCCTAGCCATCTGCTGCTGGCCACCTTCCACAAAATGCTCTGGAGAATGGCTATAGTCCAGAAACAAAACTCCCATCTCCTAAGACCCAAGTGCCAAAGTCTGCTTCGCATTCTTTCCTGTACAAGAAGGCAAACCAGTTTCACCCACATTAATCTGAGTCTGAGATTACTCAGTCAAAATAAATTTACAAGACTCTAGCCCTAGAAGTGAATTGGGAAGCTGCCATCTTGCTAGTCAGACCTGGGTTAGCATACAGCAGATGCACAATGATTATATTGCACATACCTATACGTTCAAAGCTAACAAAAATATTAGAGTTCACCAGGAGAATTTAAATTGCATGACCTAGATGGCCATTTCCTGCACCATCTCCATCAGTCATGGTTCAGTGGTGGTAGTGGCCATGGACACCAGCCAAGGTTCTGAGATCTTCCAGGGTGAGGAGTCAGAGGAGTCTCAGTGTCCAACACAGGTGCTGAGGTGCTGACTTGTTGTTCCCTCCCACTGATTTAATCTCAGGGTTGTTCAGATTAATGAGATGGTTCAAGCAGGAGAAGGGAAAGCCTTTCCTGGGAATTGGTAGGTTCATAGTATACTTTTTCTGTTTGAGAAATTGTAAGTTATGAGCATTCCTCTTCCAAATATAAAGATGGAATAGGCTGTTCAGGTTTAGATTTTTTGTTGTTGCTTTGCTCTTATTTATGCTAAAGAAAGAGAAATTGAGGTGAGATGCCAATTCACTGCAATGACTTTCTACCAATACAGTCATGCCTTCCCTCAGCTTGAGAAGCAAGTGCCATCTTCTTGCTATTTATTATCATGCTTCTCTTTCCCTTGGAAAGTAAAAAAAAAGCCCACTAAATTCTCATGCAGTAAGTCATCCTAATGCTGTGGAATCTCAAGTGTCAGCCACATTTTGCAGTAATAGCTGGTTTATTCATGGTTTATGTTTATGTGCTACAGTAGATGCAAGAGATGTCAATTTGAGGTAGGTTAGGATATCTGTGCCTAGATGCCTGTGTGTGGATGAATACAGGTGCTGATTCTGTTTCTCATGTCTTCTATGTTTCTTTTCATTGGTTTTAGACTGGTTGGGCACTAAAAATGACAACTAATGAAGTGCCATAAATATGCCAGGAACCATGAACCACAGAATCTTTAGCATTCAAAAATGGCAGACTTCCTTCAGCATTTAATCTTTATAGCTGAGACCACACTTGCACTACTAACTGCTGTACCTCTAGTTCCTTTTGACATTGGCCTAGCTAAATTTTTCAGACAGGCTAGGATTGGATATTGAGCCCCAAACAGAGACATTACTTAAAATCTATTTGTTGAGTATAACAAAAGCTTGGAAAATTTGGCTCACCTGTGGTCTTTTTCTACTCTAAGTTTTTTGCACTGAACATTTCTTTGGGACAGAAAAGCATACCCACAAACCCTGTTGATACTCCCTTATGTGATCTATCTTGCTGATTTTTCTGTGGGACAACTTCTCATGCTGGATGATGAAGTTTTATGTACAGAATCAAAGCAGGAGTAAGGTGAAAGGCCAGCAGAACTCAACTGTGAGGCGCAGTCCACAGCATTGATCTTGTGTTTGGGAACTTGTTGGTCACTTTGAAAGGCTCATTTATTTAGAGTTTATGAGGGAGAAGAAGGGATAAATCAGTCACTGGTGGAGCTACTGTGACAACTCATGCAAACATAGGTAGAGTCCTTCAGACACTGTCTTTCTTCATGCTGGAGGAATTTGGGTAGTGAATCTGCTAATCTGTAGTAGTTGGGAAATGGGAAAATAATGTCCAAAGCAGAGGCCCAAAAGCTGTTCTATGGCCAGGTTTAAGATGCTGTTATATGCTTATGCATTTCCCTAGGTTTCCCTGTTGAGGGAAGGATGCATGGAGATGGGTGAACTCATTGTGTTCACATATCTCTTAAATGACTTTACATCTGATGATCAAAGACACAGTCACCCTTCTAAAGGTCTGGGAGTGCACAAGCCCTGCCATCAGAGTAGGCTTAGGGGCTGCTCAGTCAGCGTGCAGTGACTCCTAAAGTGGGAAAGTATCAAACCCAGAGCACATCAGTGCTCAGCACGGGCTGTGGTGCAGTGACCCTATCCACTGCCACGTGGGCTTGCTGAAGGACAGCACCTGCTACCTTACAGACAGCACTGGGGAGACACCTGGAGAATTTCCAGGGCAGGGGTGCCCCTCACAGGGTGATGCTGCTCTGTGTGGATCTACCAGCCAGGGCTGTAAGCATGACAAGCCAGTGCAGTGCAGGCATGCCCTAAGTGGGCTCTGCTTCACAGAAGGAGAAATTTAGATCAGCCCCCAGCTGCAGCTACCTCAGGGCCACTGCACAGGCACAGCCCTGCTGTACAGGACATCTCCCTGCTGCCAGAAATGCCACTGCTCCACTTCAGTGTGATGAAAGCTGAGCACTTCATGAGGTACGGGATGCACAAATGTTTAGTTGCCAAACTGTGGCTTTTGGCTGACTCTTTCCAAGTAAGCATAAGACTAATCCTGATTTTATTCACATGAAACACAGCTCTGGTAAAGCAAGACTGACATTTTAAACAAAGCCCTGCTACTATACTGAAGTCAGCCACCACTTCAGGCAGTGCAATACTGCTTAAGTAACATCATCATTTTTGGAGGGGTTTCTCTTCTGCCTCTTCCCCAAACCTGTGTTTCCAGAAGTTCCCTTTCCTCTCCTTCTCCCCTGCCACCCCCAACAGTCCCTCACCCATAGCAGTTGTGATGCAAACCAGATGGTTTTCTTTTCTTTCTAGGAGGCTGTCAGAGAAATTACACTTGTCTCAGTCACCAAAGCTGTGTCACTCTGAAAGCAAGTGGTTGAGATGAAAATTATATTTCTTGCAATGTGCAGCATCTGGTGCACAGCTGTTGTTCTGAATGAAATACTAAGTTAACAGCAGCGTGGAACAGTTGAAGTTCTCCCCAAAGTAGTATTGCTGAGTTTCTAAATATGCCTCTTAAATTATACTCTGGTGAAAAATCAGTCAACCTCGATCTTTGCCTCTGTCTCCCTTTCCCTTGTGCCCCATTTCTGCTTCTCCATATTTAGCACAACAAAGTAACAAGGAACAGCGTGGCCTTTCTCAAAAGCTGATCCCCACCTGCTTATTTACTACAGCAGCTTCACAGTATGGGCTGTGCTGCTGGGTATTTTTGTTTAAATGTCTGCTGAGGCCTGCAGAGGCCTGGCAGAGTGTGGAGGCTGTGTTTGACAAAGCATCTGTACTGAAAGGACCTGCCTGCATCACCTCGCACACTCACCAACACCTGCACACTGAAAAATGAACCCCGAGAGCTCCCTCTGAAAAAGAAATAAGTCCCTGTACCTCTACATGGCTGAATGGCAATTAGCCCCCCTCCTTGCATGCTTCTCTCCCTAAATAAAGTTGTTAATGCTGTTGCCTCGGCTAAGACTCCCTCTCTTGTCCTTAGAACTGCCCTGAGCTGACACCAGAGCCAAGGCTGCCCTGCAAAGACAGAGCCTAGATCTTTCGGGCACCTCTGAAAAGGCTGTCTGCAATCAGGTCAGCCTACTCTGCCTTACATGCAAAAACATTGCTCTCATTGCCAAACAGTCCAGGAGTAAAAGAGGGGTTTGCGTGAGCAGAGGCAGCTCCTCAGGAAGGCTGTGAGGAGAGGAGGGAGTCTCACAAGTGACAGATGGCGAAAGAAAGCAGAGGGGGAGCTGCAGTCATGAATCACTGTAAGGGTATTTCAGCAGCTGCCTGCAAAGATAACCAGACTGCACGAACCAGGGAAAATCTGAGAAGGAAATGAGAGTGATGGTGCAATGCTGTTGCAGCACAGTACCAATAACAAGTTAAGGGATCTGCATCCTGGGAATTGTGTTTAACTGCTTTAACCAGAGATGCCAAGAACAAGTTCCAACCCCTACAGATCTGCCCTAGTGCTCCTGGGGTTTTGCTGGGGACCTCACCTCAGGAAAGGTGACTGAAATAGGGAAATAAAATTCAAGAAATGTGTTTTTGGAGATGAAAATGACTGAGAGGTGAAATGAATAGGGAAAATCAGGATGTGGATGGGGGTTAATCATCAACTGAAAGGGGATGCTGAGAAATATTTCCCTGTATTGAAATTACTTCAGGTCTTCTCAAGGTAATAATGGGTCAATCTCTTCTAGATAAACATGCTGGTGATTTTCCTTCCTTATGAAACTCCCTTTATTTCCTCTTTTAGCAGTTGTCTTCTGAGAACAGCAGTAATAAGATTTGCTTTTGCTACAATCTGCATTTTGCCCTACTCAGCAAATCTGAACAATGAGGGACTCAGGCATCATCAAAGATAAAATACTCCACAGTGAACAGCTCATATTTATACTAATCAGGTGGGTTCCTAAAGGCAAGAAACGAGACAAGGCACAGTTTCTTTTTTTTTTTTCATGTCTTAAATCTCCCCTGCATCATTTACAAAAGTGCTAATGAAAGGCTGAGGTGCCAATACACTTAGAAACAGGCATGACCATGATCCATTAAGTATGGATAGGTTTGCCTTGGAATATGTCAGACTGAGGTCCAGTTCCTGAAGCACCAAATGTTTTACCCTTAAATGTTTGACTAGAAAAGAATTTGCTGTTCCTTTCATGCTTTTATGCTAGCACGTTCAGCACACATACTCGCTTTGTAGCTTTCCTGGCAGGGTGCAAACAGGGGCAAATCTGTTGCCCACAATACAGCCCACCCAGCAAGACCAAATGCAGAAAGACCAGCAAGACAGAGCAGGAGACTGAGGTGGAGGCAGTTCCTCCCTCCTGCACATGGCCATCGTGGTGCAGCCACACAGCCACTGTGCACAGCGGCTTCAGAGACCTCCCTTGTGGTGTCCCACAGATGCTGGTAGAGAAACAAGGAGCAGCTATGCACATCTTCCTCTGGGACATTGGTTTTCCTCCTGAACACTGTGTTCCTCATAGCACAGTGCTCTAGCCAGCAAGACTGTTCTGTCTCTGCATCTATGGCAGCCCTTCAAGGTGGAACCATGCCAAGTCCAATGAAAAGGGAGCCTCTGTGGTTTTGGAAGAAGGATAACAAATCAAATCACAGTTGTATATCTACTGTAATATCCAAATTAGTGTTACCTTTTACAGCCCCATTCCTTAGACTGCCTGTGTGAGCCCTGAACTGTGCAACAATATTTTTTTAGAATGACTCTTAGATGATTGCAGCAGGCTGAAGTATTTACATGCAACTTGGTCTTATTTTAGTTGCTGAAGTAAGGTGAAAAACTTCAAACATGGCAATAGGTACTGCAGATGTCCCAACAGCAACTTTTCTGATTTCTAGCACATACCAGCATTGCACACTAGGAATTCCAGGTCACCTTTAGGCAAAGGAGAAATGGAGATTTCTGTTTCAGAAGCAACTGAATATGAACAAGCACAGCAGCTTTTCCTGGAGCTCTTCTGACAGTCAGCTCCAATCATTTCTCTTTTGTTACTACACTTTATACAGCAAACATCCCTTGATTTCTCATATGGATGATCTCTTGCAAAATCACAAAGCATGATGTGCAGCAGCTGGTAATTTTGGGAAAACAGGAAACTTTCCATACCAATATGATGCCTGTTACTGAAATTATGAATTAGTAAATTAGACACTTAACTGGCCCTTATTAGGTTTGAGAATTAACATTCCATGAAAGTAAATGGGAAGCAGTTATCACTTCTTTCGTTTAATATTTCAAATTGACTTATGTTTACAATCATTTTGAGTGAGATGAACCAGACTGAGTCAATCCATGGCTACCCAAGATGTCACAGGGAAACCAAACTTCAATAATCTTTAGAAGTGACCTACCTAACAGCAAATTTATCCTTACACCAACTGAGGATCGATTTACTCTTGCTCTCAGTTGCTCAGTGTTCAAGCCTGCTCATGCACATGTGCATCTCACACTACTGAAGGACTGTTAATTTACAGCATCCAGATACACTAAAAAACCTGGTGATAGTCAAAAAGAATCACCCTCTCCCCAGACAACCATGAGAGCATGTCTGTCTCAACATACTTTTAGAGAGAAGAAAACAGATGGCACTTACCTCCGACAGCGTTACAGCGAGATGTCATTTCCCAGAGGACCAAAGCCATGGAGTACACATCTGTTTGTTTGAAGGACTCCATGTTCTCCAGGTTCATCCTGGACTCCAAAACCTCAGGGGCCATATACCTTGCTGTGCCAACCTACAGGAGAAGAGATTGGGGAGAGGTCATGAGCTGAAATAGCAATTCATGTTTTGGATTCCACTGTGATTTAACTTCAGCTTTCACAGAAACAGTGCCATTTGACATGCATCCAAAAATTCAGGCTATACTTGGCACAGGCCGTATTTCCTGCTGCCAGGAGAATCTGGCTTTGTCCTGAATACCAACTTACTTGCACCTCTCTTGGTGAGGAAAAGAAATAGTCCTTTTTAGTTCCTTAAGCAAATAATTTTGACACTGACAAGTTTTCTTATTCTTTGGCTATTCACAGATAAACCTTGACCTTTGGGCCTGAAGCAATTGCTGCTGACCAAGTGTCTTTCAGATGAGCAAGAAACACATTGTATAATATTGCACAGAATATTAAAGTGTTAGCTGTTTCTTTCCATGGTAGGCTTTAAATGAGAGTAAATGCAGGCTTGGGAGAAGAAAGCAAACACATAAATATTGAATGCAGAACCACACATTTGAATCGAAACCAAAAATCTGCCCCTTTGAAAAAACATTCTCTTAAACTTTATTCAGACTGAGCACTTTTCAGCAATGACTTTAGCAGCTTTGCTGAGATCTAAATATGATTTTGCTTTACACAAGGTGAAGTTAAAAAGTCTGTTTTTATCACAAGAAAGGATTTAAGGATGAATTCTTGGATCACTCAACAGCTGCTCTCAAATGACAAACTCTTCACAGGGTATAAATAACAAATCCCCCTTAAAAATCTGCAAACAGAAGTCTTTCATCAGGCAAAGACAGCTTCAAGTTGGAGACTGGTTAATGGCAGAGATGAACAAACACAAGTGGGTGATGCAGTAGGACATATGACTGAAACAAGCTGTTTACACTACAGCAATCACTCCAGAGCCCAGAGGCAAGCAGGGCTGTGAAAGATCATTTCAGTTACTGGGTCTGCAACTGCAGACAGCCACATAGTAAATGTACAGTCTTGAGAGAGCCCTATGACACCCATTTTATAAGCTTCTGTAAACATGTCTTACGACCTCAAGCTCAGGGCAAATGGGAAGATGTTCCACAAAAAGTGGAAAATATCATAAGAAGAAGGCAAGATCAAGAAAATAGCTTTGTCACAGGACCTTGCAATAGCAGAAAATCTCAGTGTCAAAAATATCTGAATGGCTGTAGGATCAAACCCTTTATAAACAGAAGACAGGAAAAAATTCAGTGTGAGCAGCCTCAAGGTTAAGTTCCCTGCTACAGTGACACTGATGAATTTAAGGCCAAGCATGTGACTAGCAGCTATACACTGAAGAGATACTTGGGACAGTCAGGTCCCAGCACCACTGAGGTGAGCACCAACTCCCTCCCCTACATTAAATAAGGAAACACTGAAGCAGAGGTTGTTGCTGCCTACCATTAACTCCCAGCACGTGTTTTTCCCCAAGCAGATGAATTTATCATGTATTCCATTCTGCTTATGGTCTTTTATCTGCATGTAGATTATTATCAGGTCTTTCAGTCAAAGACACTTTTTCTGTATCTTGAAAACAAATGACTCCCGAATTTCAAAGGCATTTTTAGGTCCCCAAACTGGCGATTCCAAGCTGGTTGCCCCTCTTGGGTCTGGATATGCTTCTTTACAAATACCAGTCTGCTTTCAGTTCTTGATTTTCCAAAACTTCTAGGGAGGGACCATCTCTCTTCCTGCACTGCATTATCATTTTTTGTGACATTTGAATCTTTTTTTACTGGAGAACTTACATTTCTTTCAAGCTGTTGAGAGATGTTTCATGTCCTGATGCGTGTCAGTCAGAGGCAGCAGATATTTCTCTTTATCTGATATGGTAAACCCTTTATTACAAGGGTGCTGATGCTGCTGAGGCACAGAACTGCTGGCCTTGCATGCACCTACCAGCTCTCTGAACACAGTGAGAAGAAGGTCCAGGTTTACACAGTCACATTAAGTAGTGTCTGCAAATATTAACCATCATGGATGACCAAACTCAAAAGACTGCAAAGGTTCTAATGGGGAAAAAGGTGGTTTCCACACTGGTTTTGTAGTCAATAATTATTTTTATTTGACATCCTTGTATTTGCTTGCATGTGGAGAATATATAATTCATTAAAGAGGTGTCTTCTTTCAAATTTTAAAATTATTATCTATCAGTAGTTATGTGCCTGCAGCTTTTGAGGACTGACTGACTGAGGACAAGACTGACTTCACATATGTTGGGGTAGACCAGGATTGGGTTGAGTCATGCAGAAGTGTAATACCATCAGGCATGAAAACTGTGTCAAAACCTCAAAACATGAAGCAGATCCTTATTGTATTTGTGTGTGTGTGTGTGTGTGTGTGTTGCAGCAGCACCACAAACAGTTGCTAACAAGCTTAAACATGGTTAATATAAGTGAGAGGATGGTTGCATCATACACACACACATAGATCATTGTTGCTTTAATGTTTACATCCTCTTTGTTTATAAACACATTCACATTGATTTTAAGACAACACTGCCATAGGAGCTTGAGGTTTTTTCATCTTCTCAGCCCAGGAATGGACAGACCAATCAGTACATTACCCGCCCCCCTTCAACCTTCTAACTTACCTGCCCACTGTTAGCCAAGTCATCCACAGACAGGGAAGGGTCCAGCCTCAGGGATAACCCAAAGTCACAGAGACAGCAGGTTAAATCATTTTTCACCAGGATGTTGGAACTCTTTAGGTCTCTGTGTACAATAGGTGTTTTGGGACGACCACAGGGTGTGTGATCACTGTGCAGGTGGGCAATCCCTCTGGCCAAGGACCCACCAAGTTTCCAGAGGTCCTCCCAGCTGATAATGTGCCGTGTGAGATATTCCTGCAAGTTTCCTTTGGCATGGAAGGCAGTGATCAACCAATACTGTTTGCCAAGATCTGTCTTACGCTCCTCTGCTGTCAAGAACTGGAGGATGTTTTCGTGCTTGAGGTTTACATCTGAAAAAATGTCTTTCTCAGTTTTCCAGGAAGCATATTCTTCATAGGAGAAAATCTTGACTGCCACAGTTTCATACTGTTCAGATGTGTTTTGCTTCAATTTGGCTTTATACACTTCAGCAAACCTCCCTTTGCCAACAACAATGTCCAGCTCAATGGGGAGCAGCTCCGTGTTGTGGTTGATGTTGTTGGCACACGTGGAGCTGATGTCAGAGCGGTCATCATCTAACATAATGGCACAGACATCACTGCAGTCCTTATGCTTCTTGGGCTTAACATTCTTCTCCCATGCCTTGTTGAGTTTCCTCTTCTTATGAGTGCGGTAGGCATAAAAGACAACAATCACAGCAACAGAAATCACCAGCAGCGGGACAAGGCTTATGATTGTGACTTTGGAAATTTCATCCTTCTCCTCTGGCTTATGAGGGTCATCTGTAAAGAAGAGAAGGAAAGCATGCATAGCGTTATATCACAGTTTGATATACAGAAGGCTGTCACTAATTATAATTTTTATCCAGAATGCAATACATTATCTTCTCCACTAACAGCAAACAAAGAAAACTGTCACAGCTTTCTTGCTTCAAAATGTTGTTTTGTATGTAGGCCTCTGTTTACCAGGACCTCCCTGTCTGCTTACTTTATAAAAAGCCAGAACTGAACAAGTAAGAACCTAATGTAATTTAGTAGCTTTGTTCTTCTCTCAGGCTTTTAATACATAATGGATGAAACCTTCACTTTCCTGAACACAATAGCCAAAGTCTTCTGTACTAACTCTGTCAATGTATTTCTGACAGAACTGCTCCTTTAATCACTAATTACTAGAACACATTATTTTTTCTATAAATAAATAGACAATGAAGCCTGTGAACTCCCACTTGCCCAGTTATTACTCCAAATACAGTATATTTTAATAGGATCCCTGCAAAACCATCTTCAGGAAGTCTGTTCACACACTGAAAATATTTATGTACAAATATATATGCTTGCATACAGACCTTGAAAGAACTAATTTTCATGCTTTTTTGTATGTGAGTGATGCTAGAACAAATTCAAACATCTGCATGAAAACAGACTCAGAGTGGTCACCACCATCACCCTCAGGTACTTCTGCATGGATTTATGTATCAGAAAACTTCCTCTGTGAGTTTCTTGCTGGCTGTACATTGGTTTTCTACTGCAAAGATGTTCACTCCAAACTACATGCCTGGTGCACTGCACACACCAACCATATTCCTAGGAGGAACATATAGGGAATAGCAGAACAACAGGAACCTATTCTAGAATAGAGATGTGTTCTAGGAAGAGTAAAAATTATAATCCTAGATATGAGAGTTGACCTGTCACCTTTAAAAACTACCTTCTAGTTGAGTATTTCTTAGGGAAGATAACAGTTTAAAAGGGAACAGTTTTGCTCCAAGAAGAGATTAAAAGAGGGCCAGAGTTTATATCTGAACCTGATTTGATTGAACACATGGAAATTTACTCTCTCAGTCTCTTCCTTTGAGTCAGATAAAATGTATTGTATCATCTTTGCATGAATGAGGGGATTGTTTGGAAGAAATCCTGGGAGCTAACCAGACTGGACTAAAATAAATGAAGTTGCAACTACAGTTAAGCAAGTGGCTTGTGGTGGCAGCATGATGCTCTGGAAGATGCTTACAGCCACGTCATTGACTCAGGCTCTGTGCATCAGGCCAAATAAGTCAATATGAACAGGAAAAGTTTAATAAGCTCTGAAGGGAAGCGGTCACTAACTGCATTGGCCACAAGCTTCTGGTTCCCCTGCTCTGTGCCTTTCAAAACAAAGGTGAGCAGTGCTAAATGGATGAGGCTAAGAAGTTTACAATTAGAACACAAGCAGTATCTCTGACCCACCAATTTCACTTGTAATCACTTTTCCATTGTAATCTCAGTTGGCAAGTAGCAGGAGCCACCAGCTATTCTAAGGCAGGTGATAGGACATCTGAAAAGTATATTCTTTTTATTTGGGAAAAGGCTTGAATCCTGAACCAGAATGTGCTTCCTGTCTTTGAAAGGTACATCAACCAGATGCAAGTGAGTAATTAAATCCTAGCCTCTCTCATAGTGTTTCAAGGAAGAAGAAGAACCTTTTTAGCAATTATTCCCAGCCTAGCACAGGTCAATGACATGCACTAGCAATACCTACAAAGAATCTATTTCCTACCATTATGCAAAGGAACTTAAAGCAAACCCATCCTTCCAGACCTATGCAAACCACAAATCCTTATTCTCCAGCAGTTTCTCTTGACACCAAAAATGTTAGTAAATTTTAAAATTATTAACTTTTAAATCAAAACAATACCTGAAAGTATATCACAGATTAAAGGCAACTCTTCTGCTTTTAAACATATTGAAGGGGGGAAAAAAACCACTGTGTTTGTATGGCTCTTACGGGAGGAATATATTTAGAAAGTCAAATGTCACTGTCAGTAAATAGATTTGCATTGCTTATTCCCTTGTGCATTCTTTGTTTCTAGAAAATCTGCTTTTTTAAGAACTTGGGAAACACCCTGGTGGAGGAGAACTGATTGCATGGTGGGATGGCTGTTTTGGAGTTTTGGCTGCAAGCAGGTGACTTTTGTCACAATAATGTGACACAACTGTGACCTGTAACAATCAGAGAAAGTAATTACATTGAACATTTGGGGTTCTGTTATAATGGTTTTGGTTTGTTTTTGTTTTTTTCTTGACCACAGAAAAAACATGCTGGTCTCTGCTCTTGGAAATGAATGATAGCTATCTCTATCATAGGGTAACCCGTTTCACAAAGATGAAAATGTTTTTTTAGTGCCTTTTAAGTCCTTTTTCTTTGACACAGAGCTGCAGTATGTAGACCAGATATTTGAAATACAAATATCTTTCAAAAAGAGTGACAAAAGCTCTAAGATGTACTAGCTGTCTTTCAAATTGCTCCCCCTCAGTCCAAGCAGCTGGTGGTAGCTGTGCATGTTCAGCTTTAATTGAGGAGAAACTCACCCAAATTCCCTGCTCCTTTGCTGTTATGGCTACCTGTGTGAGGATCTCCAATCATTCCTACAATGTCCTAGAGCAGGCTGTATTATTTTCCTCTGTAGCTGAGAACTCTCCAGCAGAGTTCAGAGCTCCTTCAGCTCTTCCTCTTTTTGCACAAGAGAAAGCTCAGCTTGTGGTGCAGGGGGATTTCTGGCAAGAAGGGAAAAACTGTCGATACTGCAAATGTTACTTGAAAAAGAATGCAAAAAAAAATTTAATCAAAGCAGAAGCTGAGGGGTTTGGCCACTTCCCCCTGAGCACTGTATCATGCTGCAGCCCTGCTGCAAAGTGACACATCCTCTTTGGCACAGTTGCTTGGAGGAAGCAGAGAAGCAGGGGGTGAAAAGCACACAGCTGCACAACCCCACCTAAAGCAGCAGGGACAAAGGGACTGCGCTGATTTTCAGTATTTAAGACACTAGGCAAACACCACTCAACATTTGGGAAGTGCAAGAATGAGCACACATCAGGGAGAGCTGAGTGTCAGGACTGACAAGGCTGAGCTCTAAACTTAGGAGGGGATCAAGCTGTCTGACAGGAGAATTAAAGGGGATAGCAATAGCAAAGAGCTGGTGGCACTGAGGTGTGTCCTGAGCAAGACATTTCTGGAACTGCCTTCGATTTTGCCTGATGATATGAGAAGAATAAAATCAGCCATTAGAGCACAAACTAAGGATGGGGTACTTCTCTGCAAAATCTGTGTACAAAATCAAGACAGGACCAAAATTCAGAGCATAACTGTATGTTTGCATAGTGGCTAGCCAACGTTTTATGGCATGACTACAGGAATCTAAGAATAAATACGTTCACTTATAAATAAATACCATGATTGGAACCTTATAATTTAAAAAAGGGAGTGCAGCTTCCTCTTTCTGAGCACTGGAATGAGCAAAACCTGACTGCACAGACAGGCAAGGAAATGGTTAAGTGAAACAACCTTTCATGTTTTGAAAACGTGCTCCTAAATAACTTTCCCCACCCAGAGCTATTATTTGGGTGGATCAGTCCTTTCTTAAGCATCAAAAGAGCCTATTAATATAGCATAACAATGGAGAAGTTGAGCTAAAATAAAGCTTCCTGTATGTGGTTTAAACTAAGCACAAACCATCTGCATAACCCTTAACACTGCCTAAGCCTTGAGGGAATAGGGCTCAGGTGCCAAGGAAAATGGAAACACTGTGCAGCCCCAGTTCAGTCAGGGAGCTTCAAAGCACAAGAGCTTGCAAATTCTTTAGGTTGGTTTTCATGCCTTTGATACAACTTCAGTGTCACTGAACTTTGGAAGGAATGAGTAAAACAATGGCAATGAAATGAGGACACAGGCTTGAATGGCAGGGCAGCAGAATGCTGACAGAACTACTTCCTCGCTGTCTGCTGCTCCTGTGAGCTCTAAAGCTGCTGCCCATTCATCTGCTGGTCAAAGCCACACAGCAGAGAAAGAATATATTTGATATTAGAGAACTCAAGTCAAGCATATGGACACTGATGTATTGCAAGCTTGCACAGTGTTTTAGTAACTCCCAGAAACACAAAGCCACAGAACATGGTCCCAGACACAGAACTGTGATCCAGTTATTTTGCAAGATCCAAGACACAAAGCAGTCCTTTGAGCTGACTGGAGGAAAACTCCATTTTGCAGAAATTCTGAGGTTTCAAAGTTTGATTTGAATTCCACACTGGAATGAAAACTAACACTTTTTGCATGCTTTTGCTTGAACAGAATTTCTGTTCAAATGTTGCAATTTGGCAAGAGATGTATGTGAGTGCTGAATACCCAGCAGTGAGTAGACTGCTATGGGTGGGGTACAGGAGCTTCAAGTTCAAGACCTGCTCTGTTTGAATCAAGGGAGAGCTTTTCACAAAATGGGAGTTGGAACCTTGCATGTGTAGTGATTTCTGAGCAAGGCACTAGGCAACAAAATATGGAAAAGCATGACCATCTCTTTAGTACTTTCTGGATGAAAACTAGCTTCATAAAATGCTTCACTTTCAGTGAAATGAAATTTACTCTGAGCAGCTGTTTGGAGTAATTTCGTTTATCTCTACTGAAAAATCATAAAGTGGAAATGAAATTCTGTAGCTCAGCGTCTCATGTACCTTTCTGACTGTGGCCTTTTTAGAATTAAAATGGCTTGGAAATCTTCAACTAAACATTTTTTTGGTGGGAAATACTGATTCTCAAAACAGAAACTCTGCTTCTGACTCTCCTATACTTTTCCCTGAAGCACCTACCTTGAGGACAAAAGTAGTCTGAAAGTTGATCCAACTTTTAAAAACTTCTGTTATTTTTACAGCCATTGTTTTGGGGGTTTGCAAATGGGGGTGGTGAGCTTTTTTTTACTCAGGCTGGAAGGTGTTTCCTTAGGAAAATGATTGATCCTGACACATAATATTTGATAATAATCAGATTCAAATGCTGCATCTCCAATTAACTTGCATTTTTTTATCATGATAGCTTCTTGGAAACATTTTAATTTTTCATACTTGCTGAAGATAATTTTTTTTCAATTTAATCAGTTTGTTGTGCAGGAAATCAGTTCCACCCCTCCCTCAGCTCTATGCTGAACCAGCTTATGGCAGAAGAGAGAGATTACTTTAAAACCTTAAACTAAACTAAACTAAACTAAACTAAACTAAACTAAAACTTTGTTACTTTAAAACCAAAGTGGGCTCTATTTTACCATTCAGTGGAAAACAAACCCTGGCATTTCTTGCAGACTTTCCTGAAGGTTGAATTCCTTCAACAAGTTCCTGTGTTTGACAGGAGCTTTTTTTGGACAAGGTAAACCAAGTCTGTCAAGGCCAGTAAGCAGTGCTTGAGCTGCATGTCTTCATCTTTTAGTCTGAAAAGGATATTACCAGGGTATCCAATAGAGTATCCCTCTCCTGGAGAGGCACTACCTCTAGTAGTTGGCAGGTTTGCCTGGCCTGCTATAGAATCATGGAATTGTTTAGGTTGGAAAAGATCTCTAAGATCATCAAGTCCAGCTGCAAACCCAGCACTGCCAAGTCCACCACTAACCATGTCTCCAAGTGCCACATCTACAGGTCTTTTAAATACCTCCAGGGTGGTCATTCAACCACTTCCTTGGGGAACCTATTCCAGTGCTTATCAACCCTCTTGGTAAAGAAATTTTCCCAGCTATCCAATCTAAACCTCCCTTGTATAACTTGAGGCCATTTCCTTTTGTTCCATCACTTCTTACTTGGAGGAAGAGGTTGACTCCCACCTTGCTACAAACTCCTTTCAGACAGTAGTAGAAAGCAAAGAAAGGGTCCCCCTCAACCCCATTTTCTCTTGGTTAGACAACCCCAGCTCCCTCAGACACTATTCCCAGAACCTGATCCTTCCCCAGCTTTGCTGCCCTTCTCTAGGACCTCAATATTCTTCTTGTAGTGAGGGGCCCACAGGACTTGATGTGTCCTCACCAGTGCTGAGTTCAGGGGGATAATCACTGCACTGGTTGTGCTGGCTCCACTCTTTCTGAAACAGGCCAGGATGCCATGGGCCCTCTTGGCCACATGCTCTCACTGCTGGCTCATGTTCAGCCACTGTTGACCAGCACCTCCAGGTCCCAGGCAGCTTTCCTGCCACTCTTCCTTCATCCTGCAGAATTTCATGGGGTTGCTGTGAACCAAGTGCAGGTTCCAGCTCTTTGTGCCCTGAGGGTTTACTTAAAGGTATGGGAACTCAGTCACCTATTCTTTTGGATATTTGGCTGCCTAAATGTTGCTCTGCAGTCAACAAATGGCTGGCAAACCAGACCAGCTCTCTTTTCCTGAAAGGCAGCAAGTATGAGCTATTTTGAAGACCAGTGGCACACCTATTGCTGCTCTCCCCTGCAGACCTGCAGCTTCAGCCTTGGCACACAACTGCTTAGGGGATCAGGACTCAAGACTTCTGTGTAATGCTCAGGGAAAATCCCCAGGTACATGTGTTACATGTTGGAAGAGTCGTGCATATGCATCTGTCACCTGATGGGAATGATTGCATCTTAGTCACAGGGGTGGGAGGCAGGCAACTTGATTGCCTCTGGGTGGCTTACTTCAGCAAAAAGGCTGGGCAGCGATGACCTAATGGATATTTCATCTATTGTAAGCAGAATTTCATTTTTCAACTGATTGCCAAGTATGCTATTCAGCACCCAGGAGGTCTAAGAAATTCTTAAGCCCTAAGACAGAACAAATAATTTGTTGCTGCTTTTATTCCCTCCCTGCTGGCTAGAAAGTGCAATTCCTTGGTTTGCTGGCACAGCACCCATTTGCTTAAAATCTTCCATCCCCCTACTGCATTCCCTTCTTATCTCTTCTATTCTAATAGGTCCCTTCACTGTGTGTACATGGCATCTCTCACACACTTTGACTTTTGTAGCTGAGCTTTCCTACTCAGCAATATGAAAGCAAACAGATTTTAACTTTACATGATGTGACTGAGTTTCTGTGATACATGGCTCAGTTGTAGAGCTTGGGTGTCTGCTGCTGTTTGCTGGTGGATTTCTGGAACAAATCAATCTCTCCAGTTTCAATATGTTTCAACAGATGCCACACATTAACCACTATTTTTATTCTCAGCCTGAGTTTCACCCCTCCAACCTTTCCCAAAATATTATGTTGCCAGTGTTAGTTACAGTTTGTTTCTGTCTGTAATTATTAAAATCTCTTCTATGACAACCTGATAAAAGGTTGGCCACATTCCCATACTTATTAAGCTCTCAAGTGATGCAAATTGTAACAAATACGCCAACAAGACTGGAAGAGCACTGCTTAGTTTGTTTTTACACAAATCTGTAACTGAGCATGGTTATTTTCCTAAGAAGCAAACAATATAAATAATACAGAGCAAAACAGAATTTTGGCTTCTTTAGCCTCTTTTCATTCTATTTCCTTTCTATGCCATTAAGTGAATCAGATGTTCAGCATTAGGCAGCCTCTCCTTTGGTTACACACAGCTGCAGGCACTGGGTGGGACTCTAGTGCCTGCAAATACCTAAGAGGAAATATAGAGAACAAAGCCAACATACAAGCAGTGAGAGGCTCTGTGCAATGTTATGCAATGTTACTGACCTCTTTTATGGGGCAGCTGGAAGACAGTTACCTTCTGAACATGTTAGTTGGATAACAGAAAAAGAGATAAATGAAAGCCTTTGTTAAAATTCACTTGGAAGCAGTCCAGCTGTAATCATCTCCCTTCTGATGTTCCTTGAGCACCGGACAACTCATCACATAAGTATTTATGGACTGGTGACTGTTTGTGCACAGATCTTAAGTCTGTTCTTAAGGCTGAGATCCTCCTATGTAGTCAAGTAAAATCACTAAAACTTTGACTCTAGTAAGGAGAGGAAGAGGAGAGAAAGAAAGGAAAAGACAGGGACAACATGTTAGAGACAAACGAGAGATCCGAAATTAAGGACACTTTGAAACATTATCTCCTGCAATCTGGGCACAGGACAGGCATCACACAGGCATGCTTGTGGTGGTGCAGGCAGCAGAGCAGCACCAGCTCTCCCAGGTAACAACTGCACACACTGAGCAATCACAGCACTGGACGCACTGCAAATCCACAGGCTGCAATTTGTTCAGGCAAATGACTCAGCTACAATTGATTAATCAAATAGGCATGTCTCTTGTACTCTCAATTAGCCAACTCTGTAAAAACATGATCAATGTGAAGATTTTTAGCAGCACAACACCCTTCCTCCCTTGACATGCTTCCCCAATTAGCTTCATTATTCTCATAAACTCTTGATGACCTATCAGTCATCTCTATCACTGAGGTTTTGGCACTTCAAGTCAAATGTCTGGATGGGCCAGAGCTGCTGCTAAAAGTTTCTCTCATTTGGGTGTGGTGGGAATACCCAAAATAATGACTTCATCTTGCAGTAGGTGAACACTAAACACAGTCTACCTGAACAATCCCACAGACACCTTGGTTGCAAGCTGCATGGAGATCTGCATAGCATGGCAAGAGACAGGTGAGGATAAAAAACTATCATCATGTAAACCATTAGAATGAAACAACTTTAAACCAAACAGAGTTGCATTGAAATCCCAGTTCCAACTTTTGAATTCTCTGCACTGTTGCTTGGATTTGAATTTGATGCCCAGGATAACAACTGCATATATACTGACAACAATATTTAAAGGATTTGTTTTCTTGTTTGCAGTCTCCACTGCTGGTTTGCACATTGCTGAATGACTGTGAATGTCTAAATGAACTGCACAAGAGGAAGGAGTTGCATGGTACAACAGATAGGGAGGTCATGCACTAAGAAACATGCAGGAATCCCATTTTCTTGTCTACAATGAGTACCTAGTCATCTCTGTCCATGGAGAATGGGTCAGATGTGGGGCTGGGAAGGGCACAGTCCTGCTTGGTCCCTTAGGGTAAACAAAGCTTGACTTCAGCCAAAGAGCTCAAGATTGTTAATAAAACCCAGCTTTGTTAGGCAGTTGTCATGCTTGCCCTGGCTAATGGCTGAGAGAGGTGGTGAAGGGAAAGGTGAGGAACAAAGCTGCCCAAACATTAGGGCAGGACTGGGACTGTGCAAACAACTAGACACAGACCTGATTCATCACAGCAGATCAAGTAGAAGAAAGTAAAGCAAGATGCAGAAGATCTGCCAGACACAACCAGACATCAGGGACCAAAAAACCCTCATAGTCTAATCCTGCTCTCATTTTTTCCATGACAGAAGGACCAAGCCTCTGTCTGCCACCTATCCAACTTCTCGCCACCCAAGGCTTTTTACCCCTGATTCTGGTTAATCTTTTCCAGTGGTTTTGCTCCCTGGATTTGCCTTGTGGTAACGCTAACATTAGACTTTTGAATAAATAATAATTACAACACATTGGCATTGAGATTTGCTGTGACAAGCATTTTTCCACCATAGGGGTGTAAGCTGCTTGCCAGTCACCCACAATTTTGTTTGGCAAAAAAGAGAGGGATTTAAAAAAATAAACTGAGTAGTCAGATCTACAATTGTTACCTGTCTCCTGCATGTTATTTCTCCAAGAACTACAGAACATTATTTGGACTGATTCTGCACTCTGTATTTTCCACCAGCTGCCTGTGGCCTGGAATGCCAGGGATCTGAATCAGGGTCAGTCCCCTGACACAGCAGAACTACAAGAATGTTTAGGCACATGTTTGATTATGTCTTGCTTATCTTGCAGATTGGTAATTTAAATAAACAGGTATTTGATTTTGATGTAACTACTTCAAATATTTCTAAAGTCACTCTTGACTAAGTCACAACACCTCCAATATCCAAAACCTTTAGATGCTTATGTCTAAAAATGGAGTCAGGAGCTTTGCCCTTCACCATCAAGACTCATGCAAGCCAATAGTGCTATAAACCATTTCTTCCACAAGCAATAACAGCTCAGCTGTGAATCACTGGAATTCAGTGACTAACCTTTGGTGGAAATTAGAACTTGTTGCCTTATCCAGGGTTTTCTCCTTACCTCAGAAATACCAGAAACAAACTAAATATGGCTTGTCCTAAGTGTGCATACAGGAAGAAGAGGTAAAACACTAGTCATCTAAAGCAATAGCTTAAAAGGAAATGCTGTGATTAACAGGTGAAAAACTGCAATCTTTTTTATCTCAGTTTCTGTGGATAAATTATTAAAATCACCATTTGATCAGGCTTTTTAGAACAGTTCTTGTCTTGCTCTCTAAAACTACAGAATGTGCAAAATCACTGCAAAAAAATTATTGTTCTGGTCTACAAGAAATGTAGAGGAAAAAAACCCCCACAAGAACAATGTACAGAATAGATCTGGATGACAGTCATTCCAAAGGCAAAATTATTGCAGGCCATTATCTAGTTGTCTGGAGGAGCCATGGACCAGCTGGCTGTGATATTCTGCTCAAAGTTAAACACAGACAGGAAACCGCATGTCTGATACTGTAAAAATCGTTTGTCTTCCTGCCATGGCTAACCAGGCAAGCAACCCAAAGGGGCTGTTTTCATTTAAAAGAAACACTAATCCACAACAATAAAAAAAGGAATGACAAAGCCTCAATTCTCCCCCCTCCTGACTGGAGTTAATGCCTGTGTTTGTGAATGAACTGGAAATGTTACAAAGTGAAGTTTTACATTACTTTAATTTTTATCTGTAGTTATTCACTTAATACATAAGAATGCAGCACATGGTTTTCATGAGTCACCTGAAGTGCTTACAGCACGTGACCTAGAAGGAAAGGCTCCACTCAGAAGAGTGAAAGGAATTTGGGTAAAAAGACTGGGTGTAAATTTCTACTATTCCTTTTAGGTTTGATCTGGAAGTGTGAGTGAGTTGCAGAGCTGGCAGGAATAAAGGCACTTGGTGCTGAATTTCTCAAACAGTTTTCATAAACATACACACCAAAGACACACATTTATCAGTGATTGCATTCAGCTACATAGCTCCAGGAAAAACAGCTATAACGTGGCTAATTTATAACAATTTAGCCAAAATCCACAAGGGTGTGGCTCATGTTGTACAAAAACACTAGACAGCTGACACAGAGTGAGATCTCTGGGAACACATTCTCTTCAATAAAAGCAAGGCAATATGTTACAATTAGGTCCTGGGTGTACCACTTGTGCTCATATCAATACCAGTATATATTCCAAATCCTTTAAAGATCACTCAAATAAGGGCTGGTCATACAAGCAGGGATCACCAGTCAGGTTGCCTGGTTTCAAATCAAGCTTGGGGAGGGGATGAGGAAGATGGGGATGAGGGGTGGCACCAGATATGGATAGCCTGGGCCAAGGGAAGCAAAGACTTGCTAGCTTGCTCTTGGCTGATTTGGTGTGGTTTTATGACTTAAACTAGTTGGCCTTCTTGGAGGCTGGGAAGTGAGAGCTCCAATTGCTAACACAGTCACTCACCTCAGTGTAGTCACACACCATGTTTCCCAGGAGTGGAAACTGCATCCCAACCCTTCTTTATCTCAGGTAACAAGGACCTAATTATACCCTTCTCTGAGGAGCTTACAGGTGATGAGGATGTGTGCAGAAGTGTGTGTACACAAGTTTCTCCATAGGAGACCTCACTTTTGCCTGTGAGAAACCTGTCTTTGTCTCAGTAAAAGAATCACAGAAGGTAGGGCAAAATAAAGCACATATCTTGAGCTTACTTCAAAAATGAGGACAGCCTGGCAGGAAGAAGTACCCTCAGAACATAGAAAAGAAAGGTTGTGATTTTGCAAGATTCAAAAAAGACCAAAATAGCTCCTGCCATTAGAAGTTCTCCCCAACAAAATGTACTTCCAAAGGACATCAGTATAACACAGTTAATATTACCACACTTAATATTACTCGCAAGGAATGTAGGAATGCAAGGTAAAAGATAAAACCTACCTGGTGTAAAAATGAGCATATCATTGCATTCTTCACCTGTGCAGGAGCACATGAACATCAATCCCCCATCGTCCTTCTTTTCCCTCATCAAACACTGCTCTGAATGATAGTCATCCAAAAAGTGACCATACAGTGTTTCCTGGGGATCGTGGCATATTGTTTCTAATGTCACATTTTCATCATTCTGTCTCCTAAAAATGAAAAGGAGAAAATTGAAATCAAAAAAGGAATATTTTGTAAAGGAAGCAGACAGGACTGTGACTGCCCAAAATTTACCTCTTTTGAGAATATAAATTACATTTAAAGAGCATCATATGTTCTTCTCTGTCTTTCCTGAATGGAGCAAATTTGGCACTGTCTGGGCTCCTCACATTTGTGCCATGGCATAGCTATTCCTGTATCATATTCCCACTAAGCTCCTCTGAAAATCTCACTTGGAATTACTCAAGCTAATGCTCAATGAACTGCTGTGAACTGCAGAACATATTTTTGGTTTTTGTGGTCATTGAGCAGACAGTAAAAATCTGTGGGAAATTACGATAAAAACGGAATTATTTCCTCAAAATCTGAGGAATTTCTAGTAAGTCGGTCTTTTCATTTTGCTTTTGAAGCCTATAATCAGCACAGTTTGTGCACTGAAGGAGTTATATACAAAAAAAAAACAAACCTCAACCAAGCACAAAAACTGCAGCAAAATACCAATCATGAAAACTGATGCAACTTAGAGTTGCCTCACAGTCAGGGAAATATTTACAGCTGATAATCTGGGCCATATTTCTGTGTTTTGTCCTGATCCACAGATTTAATTTCATTGACAAAAGACTCAAAAGTGCATAAAGCACTTTACAGCTCTCAACTTACTTGCCTTTTGGATAAATGGTCATGGAAAATTCAAAATGTATCTTAAATTGTACAACAACTCCTTTTGATGGAAATAATAGCCACTGATGACACACTAAAGAAGCACAGGACAAACACAGAAAAGCACACTGATCTGGACTGATTCTGAACTGAAATGCCTACTCCCAGTTATGCTGAACATCTCAAGTCAATGGACACAACTAATCCCACAGCACGACTTAGTTATGCCCCTCTGTAAGTGGTTCTAATTATTGTACTAAATCAGCAGCAATGATGCAAACACTCAGTTGTGTTCTTTTAGTCCAGTTATTAACTTATTAAGAGTGCTTCTGGCTTTCTTTGGTAGGACTGGATCCCCATTCCTGGAAGGGCAAGAGAAGCCTCAGTTTCTAGACTGGAACACAAGCTTAAAGCCAATAAATCCTTAAAAAGTATTACAGCTCATTTTCATAAACTCTTCATTTCTTTGAATGTAGACATAGGCTATATAAAAAGCATCATGCCTTAATCCAAGTCTCTACCCACACAAGTTTTTTCCCATTAGGAGGAAGTATTTCTACCTATATATGGCAATAAATCTCTTGTGATAAATCTAGATAATCTAGTTTCCTTGAAACCTGAGAGAGAATTGTCTTTGTTCAGCAACTGTCACTACAATCCTCTCTTGAGCCTCAAATCTGTTTCTGCTCTTGAGTTCTATGGGTGGATACAGCTTAATGGCTTGCACAAAGCCATGCCTTTTTTCCAATAACAGCTTAAGCTGGAACAGAACTGTTTTAGAAGAAAAAGAATTCCCCAGAACATTTCATATCAGAATTGTTAACCTCAAGCAACTCTAGGTATGCTGTGCAGAGATATGAGTTGGAAGCAGGAGAACAAAGCCTGCTGAGGTAGCAGGGACATTCTGAATATCAGAGTAATTGAGGAAAGCAATAAGCAATGATGAATGAGGGTGTGCTCCTGCTCCCACCTGTATGAAGAAATAACTTACCATATAGCAACACAGACTTCACTACTCTTCTCACAGATAGAAGTGATGTTGCAGTTGCTTCTGCATTGATGTTGGTTTGAGCAGGTTGTTACTTTAATATCACAAAATTTGCACAGGTTTGGCATTTTCAGTCCACCTTCCTTATTTCTGTCTACAGGTGATGTAAATTCAGCTTAAGGGAAAAAAAAAAAAGGGAACTCAATAATGGTAGATGATCAGACTGCATTATTGCTTATTATGAAGATAAGGTTTTCATCAGCAGAAAATATTTCCTCCCACCTTAAATTAGAAAATCTTTGATCTTTCACAGCTACCAATTTTCTTTACAACAAGGTAAGTGCCACGATGTCAAGACTAGGTTAACCAAAGTGAATTTGAAAGGTGAAACGAACTTCTACTGACTTCAGAGGGAGCAAAAGTTGCTTCATAGTTTGCAGAATCAGGCATTTTCCAAGACCAGTTTGCACTGAAATAGCTCCTCTGCACTCACCCATTTGCATTCACAGGCAGCATTTCTGTCCCCCATGTATAACACTGCATCTTGGTCTGTGTGCCACAGTAGCTGTGGGTTCCATGGTGAGAATGCACATTAGCTCATTATAACACATGCACATTGGCATCATTATAACATGGGCCAGGATGAATTTTGCAGTTTTGTCTTTACTAACCTAAGGCATAACCTAGGGTCATCCCTAATCTGATTACTGTTCACACATAAAAACCACAGAGGTGGAACAGACTTTGACCTTAAGGTAGGTGGTCTGCCAGAGACTGTGGGCAAACTGGAGCTAGAAATGCAATAGGGTGTCTGTGCAGCTCATGTGAGCCACTGCAGGAGTCTAACTGGGTAACTGCAGGGGACTTGAACTCAAACTAACTTGGAATGATAGCCTGTCTTGTAGATGCCTGCTTTGACCCAACACCTACTTTTCTGCACCCAGAAATTGAATAATTACATGCTTAGTGGTTCCAAGCCTTAGTACTCACATCTTCTTCACTGTGGCAGCAGTAAGGAAAGAGATATTTTTTGTGTCAGTTTTGAACTTCGGGAAACATACTTTTAGCTCAAAAACTATTTTGAAAAGACAGTGCAACTACAAGGAAGAGAAAACGCTGACACAAACTTCTTTCTAAAGCTGAAACGAACATGCAACTATCTGAAGTGGAGCAGACAACAACAGTTTCAGTCTGACTCACTCTGCAATGTAATTGGAAAAGTAGGGTGAACCACTTTGAGGAGACACTGGGCTTACATGCAGCACAGCCCCTCTCTTGTAGCCACCTGCATGTTAAAACTCTGTTCATATTGCTTTCTGTGGCCAAATGCTGCTAGTCAACCTGTAATAGGCAACAAGGGATTTATAATTTCCCCCTCTCTACTCAATTAGCTGAGAAATCAATTTTTTCCTTCTAGAACTTCACTCTTTACTACCATTAGACTATTTTATTACAGGAAATAAATATACATGATTTTTCCAGGAGGAAATAAAAGGGCCTGTTGCTAACATTTTCAATGGATTTCTGAATTATTGTGAGGGATGAGAGAAGAGTCTTCTCCATCTAAATCACATCCTTCTCATCACTAGCATGCTCTGGTACTGATCTAAGTTTCTGATCTAACAGCCACTATAATTAGTGGCAAAACTTCCAATTTTTTTATGGTATAGAAGAAGATGCTACACAGAGGGGATGGTTAGCATGAGCTCACTGGGTGTGGCAGTGCACTCCTCCCTGCTTTTGGCTCAAGGGAGAGCTAACAGTGGTGTGGGCTGCACCTGGCTCAAAGCTGGACTCTGGGAAGACAGATAACAACACAATAGCTGAGGGCCATAAAACTTTCTCAGCAGCTGAGGGCTGGTTGAGCATGCGCCAAACAAAATACAGCTGGATGCAAATACTGCTATAAGTCAATCATCTAACTCCATAAATAGGGAACAGCCCAGGTCTGCTGAGCTCTCCTGCACAGCAGTGGGCTGCATGCCAGGATCTCCCCTTGAGCAGGGATGCCTCTTGAGGTTGCTCCTCGAGACTGAGAGAATCCTTATTGCATCAAAAAGTAAGTGAAAGGGGAATAAGCATGCTGAAACTTTGAAATTTTACCTAAGTGAAATAAAGGACTGCTTGTGCATATATAATCCTTTAGACTTAAATTCCTAGCCTGGAACTAGGTCTGGATCTGGATCTGGAGACTTTTCCAGTCCCACCTGGAAATCCCCTGAGAAAGGAATGAGGGGGTCCTTTCTGAACCTCATAACTCAACATGAGGGTGTCTCTGACAGTTTTGTCCCACCTTGTCCTCTATGCAGCAAATAATCAAGTGTACATTGTCATCAAAGCTTGTTATAGCACTGTCACATGTACTATCAAACTTTGCTAAAATAAACATTACTACTTTTCTCATCCAAAGGAAGTGTGTCACCCCATTTGCAACACTGGGATCACTTACATGGGTGGAGAATGCTAGCAGTATATTATGGGCTGGCAGAATTTTAAGCCCCAGGTAAACATTTCTTGTTCTTAATTATATGTGTTGCAACAACTCCCAGTAGCCATGTAGAGGAACAGAGCCTCATTGAAGTAGGTGTGGTAGGAACTCACTCAGAAGGTCTCTACTGTAGTGTTCTGTGAAATACATGTTAATGTAATCCTCATTATGGCAAATTGTACATCTCTTCTGGATGGTGCCTCTTACCACAGGCTGAAGAGAAACTAACAGCTGTCACAACTTATCTAGGTTGCAGTAATGATCGAAACAACCTGATACTGAGGGACTGTCCCTCTACCCAGAAAAAAAAAGATCCATGGTCCTAAAAGCTTGGATTACAGACAAATACTGAAGTGACTCACCCAAATGTACACAGGAAACCTGTGGCAGGGTGCCAAGCATCTCACAACTGAGCAGAGGGGAAGGAATCTGCTGCTCAAACTGCAAGGACTTCAGCTGCATCTATGCTGCTTTCAGCTCTGAGCCCACATGGCAGCTGTGGCACAATAGAAGCCCTGCCATAAACATGACTCAGCCCCCTTAAGTGTCCAAGCACTGGAGCCAAGAGCCACAGGAAGGTGGGTCCTTAGGTAAACTGTTTCAAGCACATTGTATTTGTTGAGAGAAAGGGTTTGGTTGCTATGCTGTCCCTGGTTCTGCCAGGGACACCCACTGGAACAAATGGATGAAAATAAATATGTTTGGACCTCTTCCAAGGAGGGATATCTGAACCAAAATACTTCATAAAAAAAACAAAAAACCAAAAAAACCAAAAAAAAACCCATAAAGCAGCAATCCCCTGTAAGGTCACAAACCTTAAGTTTCTAAGGTAGGCATTAGTTTAGTCACTACCAACAGCAAAAGGTTGGGCAGTTAGGGCCAGGTAATTTCTGATCAGGTTTAATTACTGTCAAAAGGCAATGGGATTTAGGGACTTCGAGAACTGACTACACTTACATTTTCCCCCCGAAATTCTTCCAACAGAGGCTGACAGATCAGTGACTCTTTATTCATGCCTCTGGCAGTTCAAAGAATTGTCTAAACTGCCCAGGTGGACAAATTTTATTCCATGCTTCAACATTTGGTTTAAAGTGAGACTTTTACTTTCCCTAAGACTGCCATAATGTTCTAGCAGGTGTTGGTGTGTTGCTTGTTATTACTCCTTGGCCTTGTCTACTGTGATAACCCATCTAGCTCCAAACTAAAGCCAAGTTTGACTTTTTCTATCTGATGCTGGAACCACATCCTGCAGATGGCCTGAGAGGAAATCTGGAGTTAGATAGGAACTCTGACATCACTCTTTGATCACACCCTGCTACTAGACTCTGAGGACTTAGAAATCCTGAACAGATGGGTCTTCTTCCAAGTCACATGAACTCATACCTATCCTAAATCAACGAAGTCCTGCCTGGAGACTGACTAATTGGTAGGATTCTTTCCTAGGAAAGTGTATTCACTCATTCCCTGAGGGGCTCATAAGCAAGGAGTGGTTCAGGACCAGCAGATTGCACCTCTCCTTCTAGTCACTTAAATGTCATCTCTAAAAATATTTGACTATCCTGCTGCACACTTCATACCACACGAGCCAACTCATCAAGATTCTCTCCTGTTAAGACAACCAAAGTCACTTGAACACTGCGGACAAGGAAAAAAAAAAGTGGATATAATGGAAAAGTCAACAGAGAAATCACAGATTTGCACAGGTGAATGAAGCCATCCTAAAATGTGTACTTTTCTCCTGAAATTTACCATCCACTGTCTAATGTTAGTTTTCTTATTTTGACTTTTACAGGAAGCCTAATTCTAGCTTTCCTTGCTTTGTTGTCCATAAAGAGGGTTCCATATAAAAGACTGTGGTTTCTTTGCTATGAAACTTTCAGCCAACCAGGTCAGCAGAGATCAGCCACTGTGGTTAAAACGCATGGAACATGCAAGCCAACCTGTGGGCTGGACATTATGGAAGAGACACTAGAGCACTCAGCTAGAATTAGCAGTCACATGGATTCTGGTGGAGCCAGGCTTGCAGAACATGATTTCTCTTCTATGGTTCACATCTTTATTTATGATTTCTTGGGACATCATAAGCAGGACACCTCACCCAAAGTCTACTGACTTGGCTTGAAGTGGTTTGCTTTGCATATGTTGTCTGTAGGCATGCAACTTCTATTGAGGCCAAATGTTGTAGTTTATTTTCTCTTATTTTTAATATCTTTACAGAATTCTCACAAGATAACAACATTAAATAAAGCCCAAAACAACATGTTGTCTTTTTGGAAACATCTATGCTGGAAAACTTTTTATATCTTAGGATGCACTTCAGAAACAACAGCCAATTTCTCTTACTATCTTGTAAAATCCTGTCACAGCACTTCTGTTCTCTCCAGTGTCTCTGGCACGTGTATACTTATAAAACAGCAGCCAGATCCCACCCCTCCCCCCAGAAAAAAAAAAAAGTGCTGAGGGAGATCTTGGGATGGGAACTCAGCTACTCAGCTGCTGTGAGATAATTCCACCTGATGGGAGAGATTTTAGGATTTCTCTCCACAACATCATGGAAATGTGCCAGGAGGACAATGCCTTTATCAGAGAGCCTTGAAGCTGATTGTCCTTGTTGTCCCAAAGAGCACAGCTCCATGACATCATCTATCCATGTCTGGAAAGCACAGTAGCAGCTATGAAGAGCATCCAAACTGTACTGCCTTCTCATCCAACAGAAAGACATCAAGTTTTGCCAGGAACTGCACTAAACACAGCGTGACTTCTGCTTTGACTGCTATCCCCAGTACATGATTTACAGCCCCAGTGGAACTTTGACAGTTATGGAGACACTGCCACCTTCACTAAATTTGCCTTACACATGTTGATGAATTACTGGCAGGAGTGAGAGAGTCAAGGAAAATGTATGATCTGAGCTTTACTTTCAAGACCTGGATGTATATCCTGATGGCTATTCTTAATTACACTGATTATGCCCAGTGTGGTAATATAAGGAAGTGAAGATGGAAACATAATCAATCCTAAAGATAAAAAAAAAAAATCATGAGTTACAAAATCACAAGACTAGCCAGACAGATCAAGGAAATAAAAGAAGGGAAAAAACACAACTGAAAAAAACCCCAAACCCCAAACAACCAAAAAAACAACTGCTGGGTTCTCCCTTGCCATTGCTCTCTGTATTCTTAAGAGTAATTTTTGAGACATTTTTTTAAACATCTTACAAAAAAAAAAAAAAAAAAAAAAAAAAGATAAAATGAAAAGAAATCATTGGGATCCAGGAAATGGATCTTCAAAAAACATAGCTGTATTTTATCATCATAAAATCACAGGAGGTGGCAACACTGCATCTCACCTGGTAACTCCCACCATAACACCTTTGGGGTATGAAATATGTATTTTCAGTTTTTCAGTTGCAGCTGCCACTTCTAAGCTCAATGTCATCTGAGCTGAAATAGAGTCACTCTGGTACATACTCCTATTTTCATCATGTGAGTATTGAGCTCACAGTGCTCACACTATCTTGGACACTACTTTTGGTACAGTCCTTTATCTCAATTATGAGTTACCCCAGCAGGATTGCTATGGGTACAGTATTTTTGTGATTTTGTGACTGTTTCTATTAAGATTAACAACAATGATTATCAGGAGTGCTGGGACAGCCTCTGTAAAGCCAAACATGCACTATCTTTTACGTATGACTAAAATATGTCAGAGGAAAACAGGTTCCATGAATGTTTAACTATCCCTGTGGCAGGACTCCAGGAAACCACATTCCTCTGGATTGTTTTGCAGAATCTCTCAGCCTCAATCTTTATCATACATAGTCACAGATCACTGACTACCACAGAGCACAACAGCTGCCTTAGTCAGTACTTAAAGCTGTGCCTTTAAGTGTACTTATTGCACTTTTGCAAATTTCAGGGGCTCAGCAATGGACAAAAGCCAAAATAACTTCCTGTTTGAACACAGTACTTTGTGAACTACTTGGAGGAGACACATGTCATGCCTTCCCCCTGCCATGTAAAAGCTTTTGCGCACCATATGAAAAAGTGCAAGTCACACCTATCACACCAAAAAATGACTTGGTGGGGTCCACAGGCTTTTCTGAGTCTTGTGTGACCTGCTCTTCAGCCATGACTGAGAAGTCTGGTAGGAAAGAAGAGTGCAGACTATGTAAGCCATGCTGACCAGTCAGACCTAGCCAGGAGTAGTTTACCCATCCACAGCTGAAGGAAGGCTAAAACAGAAGAAAGGAAAAGCAGAAAGCCACTGATGAACTGCACTGAATTTGGGAAACCACCTTTTCTCACCTACCAGCAGTCAAGGCATAGGGTAAGGTACATGCAGAGGGAGAAGAGAAAAGGAGCAGGAGTTGGAAAACTTCATTTAAAATGCCTCTGCAATATAAGTGCCTGGCTTTTAACAGCAAGTGGAACTGGCAAAACTTTGCTTTAGGGATTGCTGCAGGCATTGACACAGACACAAAATCAAATCTGGCAGGAGCTGGGGGAAGGGAGACAACCAGAGAAAATAAGAGAGGGAACAGCACACTATGCTGGAGATCCTGAAGATGAAAATAATTTTTGCATTTAAAGCATTAAAATACCACTATTTTTATCCACTACTTCCAAAATGAGTGATCATCAGCAGTTTTAATCATGGACTAGGCTATTAAATGTGCCTCAAAACAGATGTCACTGTTGTGACTCCTGACTGACAGCAGTGCAGGTGAGAGGAGACTGCAGCTCAGCACTTACAACAGAATGGTGAAAGCATTCTGAAAACATTATTGTGATACCTCAAATAATGAGATGGATTTTCAGCTGTGGATTGTTAACTTGCAGCACATTTTCTGGCCACTATTAAGCACTCCATGGTTGGTGGAACAAAAGAACATTGTCTCCAAGCAGAGAGGGTAAAAAAAATCTAAATGATGGCTTCCCATAGGCTTAAATGGACATTTCATGAACATTTCATTTTCTCCTGACTTTAACGCACAGCCTCCCTAAAAAAGCTGGTAAACAGCACACAGAACTAGAGAACCATATGTGATATAACACCAAGTTCAATTTATTCAATTGTGACTACAGGGTCTAGGTTTTTTTCTGCATAATACATTGCATTTAGAATTTACTTGAAGTTGTCTTTGGTGGTTAACCCCTCCTGGGACTTCAGATATACAATGGACAGTGAACACAGCAATGCTCATCTGCTTCTCAAGATTAGCAAAAACAGCTTTCCTACTTTGTTGGAATAATGATTCATGATTCAGAACTGACATTTGCATAACTAACTCTGACCTGTGCACTAAAAAGAATATCATGCATCTAAACCCCCTTTTTTGTTCTCCTCTGCTCAGTGAAAGCTGCCATCACTTCACTTGAAACAGAGCTGAAATACTATAAACATTTCAGCTTTGTACAAATATTATTTTTGCAACTTATAGGGTCTGAAAATAGACAGCAGCCATTCAAGCATAATACAGTTATTTCTGTGATATTTTTTCATGACAGATGAGTCTCTGTGGAAGACCCCCTAACATTTAGAACATATATCATTAGGAACAATTCTGACTCAGAAAAACACAAATATACCTCTACTCTCTGCTGCAGAACCTTGCCAGTACAAACTCGTGCAATTGTACCTTCTTCATAGCTTGAATAGTTTCTGAACCCACTGCATCTCTTCCTTCAGACAGTTAGGAGAGCCTGTTTATAGTAACCTGCTTCTCTCCACTCCTGTTCCTTCAGTAGTCACACCACCACCTGCCTGCTTCGAAATATGAGCGAGCTCTTAATTCCTCATAATGGCAATGAGGAAGGTGAGTAATTTGTCCTGATGGAGGCCCATATTCCCTCTAAAAGCTTAATTTATATTGCTTCCCCTTATGTCTCTTACAACAAAAGTAATGAGGAACATCGATCTTAGAGAGCCATTTACCCTGTTTTCAAGGGTTTATTAATTAAACTCCCAGTTTCCAACAAAGAAATTCAGAAGCCCACCCAGTACAGGTGGAACAGAACTTATTTGCTAAAAATGTTATGACTAAGCTATTCCTATTAGCCATGAAGTATTCCACAGAGACACACCCTGGCACTTCAGCTTATCTGCAAGGCTGCTCAATGTGCTCAGTGTCACGTGCAAACCGAAAAGCTCATAAGATCATAAAAAAAAGTGATGACATTCTTAAGGTGACAGTGCTGCTTATTGGGAGGCATCACTTTCTTACTTGGAAGCAGTCCTAAATTACTGTCTTGGGATATCTACTTAATGCAAAGGTAATCTTGACTGCCTTTTTAGGTGCATCCTCACTAGACAGGCTACAGCTGGGAGGAAAGCAGAGAAGTTTTGTAGCCTATGTCTTAGGTCGAGGGACTGCATCTTCTGTTTAACTTCTGGGCAACAGAACACATTAGTATCCATGGTACAGAAAAAGAGGCAACTTTCAAAAGTGTTAGGAGCTTCCTGCCATAATGTATGGCCAAACTCTGCCATTCTTTCCCTGGGGAATTGCAGTTGTAGTACTTGTGATGGATAGTCAGTGGGTACAGTTCCCATTTTTATGCCAATTATTATGCTGTTTATTCACTGTGACAGCAGAGCAGGGTGTGCAGGGGGAGCCCTGCCCTCAACTCCCACAGATCACTGCACCACCAAAGACACAGAGAAACCTGAAATAGTAACATGCTTGCTTGGCCAAACACTCACAAATGACACTCCTACAGTGTCATTTATTATTTCACTCTTATTTAGTATAAGGCTTCATCCTGCTTAACTTTCTGAAAGGTGCAAGAAACTAAGTGCTGGCCTGGCACACACACACCATCAGATGAGTTTATTGCATTTAATTAAAGGGGTGGAGGTTTTAAAGTTTTCATGTGGATCATCAAATCCTGTTTAAGCTGGATCCTGTTAAGTTACCTCAATACAGGTTGTATTAGGAACAAGTCGAGTCAGACTCAAAATAGAGACTTACCACACATAAAGTTGTTGTGGTTTATCCAATTACTTTAAAATCAGCGATAAGTTCAAGAGGTCTGAATTCTGTATATGGAAAAAACTTTTGTTTGTTACCTGATTATCTACCTGCAGCATTTTCAGCAGTAATAAGAAAGGCTGGATAGACAGCAGAAAATAATCTCTTCCAAATGCAAAATGGAAATTATTTGAAGACTGTTCTCTACACTGGCAGCATACTCAGAAACTCAAGTGGCAAAAAGCCAAATCTCTCTGCTGAAACTACAGTTAACTCTCACTAGTTAACCCTTGCTATAGCTAAACTCTTGCCAAATGTATACCTTCTACTGCATTCAAAAAAGCACACTAAGATAACTATAACACAGAGGAAATGAAATTATAGTTAGAAGTTGTTGTGGCTTGCCAGGAGTTAATACAGATGGGCAAATGTTTATTAATGCTCTTTATTCACTTTATTCACTGGCAGACACTTCCAAACCCTCTCTGGTCTCAGAGACCTACCTCCAGGAAAGGTTATGAGAATATGCTACTTTGGGGGAAGACTTTTGCTTGCTTTTTAGAGCAGTGGAAATGAAGCACAGACATAAAGACTGCGACAAATCACACAAAACAGGAAAGTCAAAGTTATGTCTGACTCCCACAGGTTCCCTTTGATACAGCCAGGTTGCCTGGTGAATCAGAAAAAGCATCACTCCTGCATTTTACGCTTTTAATTCTCATTTTTATTCGCTTTGCTAGTAGGCCATAAAAACTACTGATACACACTTTCCTGACAGGTTTAGAAGTCAGAAAGTCATACCCATCTTCCCTTTTGAAAGTCATACCCATTTTCCCTCTGGCCACATGCAGCTTTACAGAGACTTCATCAGATCCCTCCTTTGGGGAACCCACTGCAAAGGCTCCCTTACACACATCTCTTCTGACATTCTATTTTAATGTTCCATTCTGATACAAAGAAACAACATATTTTGAGAACAACAATTGTCTGACTCATGGAGAAATTGTCAGACCATTTTCAGAAAAATGAAAAATCTTGTGAACACAACAGATCCTCCCTTTTTCCCTTTTCTCTCTAGTGAGGCCATAGAGGAATATCTGCACAAAGAATTTTGCAAACAACATCACTCATGCTCCCCTGCTCGTTATTAGTCCACATCCCTCATTGCATTTTCTCCTCCCTCCCAGAGGAATCAGACCACACCTTACCACACCTCCCTCCCCCCGCAAAGGGCAGCCTGACCCAGAAGAGCTCTCCAGTCTAGACATCTATCTGACAACACAAACACAATGAAGAATGTGGTATGAGGAGTGGCAGCCCACAGCTGGGGTAAGGCAAAACTGCACATTTCAGCTGCAGTAGGGCTGCTGAGGGCAGGGAAAAGTCTCTGTAGGTCTGTGGCTGGAGCTGCTTCTGGGGAAAGGTCAGGCTGGCCAACATGCCAGGGACATGGGGACCTGCTGTCTGCTGCTGCCTCCAGCCCACAGTCTGCTTTCAAATGTTAATTGCCCAGAGACAGGAGGTGTCACAGCCCTTCCAGGAGAGGAAACAGGGGCCCTGCAGTTAGTCCTTTCTGCCAGGCATCACCGCTGCCAGGGCAGATGGGATTTGTTAGAACTCATCAGCATGGGTTATGATGCTTTGGGGAGCACTCCAAGGATTGATGTTTCTTTCCAGACATATCTGCAAAAACACCTCAGGCCTCATACTTGTTTAAATCCACTGTAAAAGTAGATTGGAGGTTATTTTGATTTTGAAGTGCAGGAAAAGGGCCTTTGGTGTCTCAAGTTAACATTCACAGGAGACATCTGAGAAGACAGGTATTACTCTCTGTGACTGTTTCTTCAGTAGTACAGAGACCTATCAGATGCCTCCTCTTCACAGGATGCTGGAAGTCTTTTTTTAGAATACCATTTTTTTCAAGAGGAAGAATATGAAAGGTACAGAGAGTATGTGAACCACATATATCTGTCTGACATGAAACATTTGATTTTGCTGCAGTTCAACCAGTCACCCCAATTCTGCTTTGTTTCAGTGGTAAAGTGTGATGAATATTTACCTGAAACTGCCACTAGTCTGGGAAAACACTATGCAAACCCAAACAAAAGTTTTACCTTTTGTTCTGAAACTTCTGCTGAACTGCAACTTGTGTCTGATTTTAAAAATCCTGATTCTGACTACAATTCCTTTCTCTAAACTGGAATCAAGATCCTGTGGACCAACAAAAAAACACCTTAGTCAAACAAAGCCAAACCCAAATAATGGATTTGGGATTTAAAAAAAAATAAAGGAAATCAAAAGCAATCTTAAAATATAACACCGTAATTGGAATGGGCTGCATCTGTTCAAATATCAGTTTAAGCATCACATTTACAAGTAGGAGTACTTCAGAATTATGAAGCATGAGGGGCAGAAATAGCATAAGACATAAAAAGATTTTATGCTCAATGGCATGGTTTGGAGCACATAAATTGCAGGCCTGCCATTCAGTGTTGTAACTTCACCTAGGCAGAGATATTTGAACAGAAGCCTCTCTCTCTTTTTCCATGCACAGCTCTGTAGTGAGTCTCTGCACTGGCCCTTCACAAGCACACCTCTTGTGTCAGTGCCAGAGTAGGTTCCAGCTGTGAGTTAGGGGGTGCTTTGTGCCTCCAGTCTGAACCCACATTCCTTAGGCATGATTTTAGCAACCTATAGAGCCAGATTGGAGCTGACAGAGCAAACTGGCTTCAGCTCCTGAGGCCATCTTAATCAAGGATGAGGTCTGCATGGCAAGATCCTCTATCTGTGCAAAAACTGCACGTTGTACACTGGTTGCTGCTGAACAAAACCAGAATTTCTGTGGTATTTTGTAGCACTCCAGCAAGTGTGGGGAGAAGCTGTGTGCACATAAAGACTCACAGCTGCCCAATCAAAATAAGCATTTAAATGGATTAACCAGACAACTGTTCTTTCCAACTTGCTATCGTTACACAGCTACATAAATCAGAGGGATTTATAAATATTTGTTTTTCCAGATAAAAAGAGGATATTAGTGGGGCTTTTTTAAAAGTACATTCACTGCCCCTATCTGTCCCTCCCAGCCATTAACAAACAAACAAGGAAACAAAACCAAAAACAAGAACGTTATGCAGGCAAAAATGTAACAATTTTAGACTTAGAGATTTTGGTTTAAGCTTAACATAAAAAGACAATTTACTAATGTAAGCAGCATGAAAGGCCACATTTTAATTTAAGTTTAGAAGACCTCTGAACTTGAGGAATATTTGATTGATTTGGAATTTAAGTTAAGGCACATTCCATTACTAGAGGATGCTATGATAAGATAGAATCCTATGCATTTTCTTTCTCTAGACCTGAATATAATCTATCCTTCCTAGTCTATTTGAAAAACTGTTTCCAAATAAGAAGACTCATTTAACAAGTCCACATCCTTAACACACACACAGAGGCTCCTCTGTCAGCCACTGATGGGCAAACATGTTTATGCGGAAGCTCTGCTCAGAGCTCCTTTTTACTGTGAGAAGCCATTTTCCTCCAGGAAAATGGTGTTTATGAACCACTCTGCCCCCACACAGCAAGCTTTGAATGACAGATTCAGGAAAACAGTATTAAAAAGAAATTACTCTCTTTCATAATCCATCAGCCCAGCTAAAATAGTAAATCAGAGGAAAGTTAGACACAAATGTAATCCCCTAGGAGTAGAATCGCTTTGAATAGATTTGAAGAAAAATACACATCCTTCTCAAATTATGTAGCTTGGATGGTTATATTTGTCTCTGTCAAGTTACATGCAAAGAAGCAGAATAATAGAATTCAATACCCTGGGGATATGCTATCTTGATAGATGCATCTAACTGCCACAACTATTAATGGGAATTATATACCATATATTGAGAAAAGGGCATATGCATAAAACTACACACTTCTAATGACATTCAACCTTAGGGAAACTTTCTTTTTCAGACTTCTGTTGCAAAAATCCTGCTGCTGTGGCATACTGTTAGTGAGTTATCAGATTTCTTGGTTAAGAAGTACCTCTATCAACAAAGCAGCATCTCCTTTGTCTGCTAAAAGTAAATTTGCTAACATATCCCCTGGGTATTAGCTGTTCCTTTTCATACATTTGCAAATACTCCCTCCAGTTACCTTTAAGACTGTGAATCCCTAGCTGGCAATACCACCCTGCTGAAATAAGGGTATGAATGATCAGCTTCTTATTTTCTATTGGAGGTTCAAATTTTACTGGGCTTAAAAGAAAATAAAAGTGAAAACCTGCCCATTCTGAAAAAAATAGGTGTTTCACCCTTAACTACCTTTCTTGAAACTTCACTGAAAGGTCCTTATATTTGCCATTATTTCTCAATCCCATCCAAAGATAATTCATTCACCATATCATAAAACTGAATATTTTAGGGACACTTGCATCTATATGAGTGCATGATCCACTCACATTAAAAAGAATTAACCATGGACACTTAAAGACCTGCATGTAGGAATACAACATTTCCCATTATGGACAACAAACACATTACTCACTGCTTGCAGCACCCAGCCCCCAGCAGGGCTTGCATTACAGTTTAAGGGGAGGAAATTCTCACATTAGGTGCTGCTCAGCAGGAAGGGACTTGCCAATCTAAAATGTTTAGTCAACCTGCCTGTGTGAGGGACTGCAGGCTCTTACATTTAATTTACGATGGCAGAATATAATTGAAAATTTGAAATGTACACATCAAGTTGGATTTCCAGGGTTTTCCCCTTCCAGCTGTTTTACATAATAGCTGTTACTCTAAATCCACTATTTCAGTCCTCCAGCTATCTCTTCAGCCATTCTTAAGACCATCTTTCACCAGGACTCCAAGACAGCATATACACTTGCAAGCTTGTTTAAAAGAAACATTGCAAAGAAAATACTAATTTAAATATCTACAAAAACAATTCCTTCTATTCAAGAGAAAGCTGGGAAGAGATAAGACAGAATCATAACAGCAAATGTACCAAGCAGCAGTTCAGAACCTACCACTGCCTCTCAATTTTCAAAGTATCTCAAACTTCATCCACCATTTTTTTCCTAACAACTGAGAACTGTGAAAAGCAAAATATGATGACACTTGATAAATTTTTAAAAGGTGTCGCTCATTTCTGGAACAGTTTTTTGTTCCTCTGCTGCTACATAACACTCCTGCTACTGCAGGACAGAAGATGCTTGTTGCCATATATATGAGTTAAATTTAATAGGATGAGATCTTCAGCAGATGCTGTGATTTCTGAGTGTTGCTATGCCAAATTATACTCACTGATGTTTAATATTTTAGAGTTGTCAAATGTTTCTGGATATTGGTCATCATCATCCTTCATCTGGAGGGCACTTACTCAGCTGTAGAAATCAGTAAGAGTCTGCAGGATGTCTAAGGGCTTCCATGAAATGCCTGGATCTTTTTAATCAAATGCCAAGTGGACTAATAACTTTGTACTGAAAGTACTGTCATTGAGGAGACTGTGCAGAACATGGTCACAGCAGCTGAACCACTCAGCATCCCTTCAAACACCATGAGCCAGTTGCATGCTTTGTTATGGTTTCTGGTGAAACTACCCAGTGACATGGGCAGCTCATTCTCTAAAGCTGTCACTTTGGCATTTCTCACAAATACTGCACTCATGTAAAACACAGTTTGTTTTTAAAAGTGTTCTCATAAGGCAAAACAATTCCAAGCTTTCCCAACACAGTAACAGCTTAGACTAGAGTGCCAGAGGAAAATGTTCCATAGCAATAGAGACATTTTTAAAATTCCTTAGATGTAAAATTTTATAACTCATGCATGTTTGAAATATTCTTGTACAGCCTTAGTTAGCAGAGCAGTTTAACTGTTTTGTTACTTCTGGAGATGCTAGTTTTAATTCTGAGTGGGATGTGAGTAATACCAGCCTGGTGGTAGAAACCTGCTGATCACAGATTCAAAGAGCTCTATGACTTTATGGATGGTGATCCCAGTCTGGCCTTCTGAAAGTGAAGCCATTCCACTCAGCTAGTTTTGCAGAGCCCTAACTTACCTGGCTATGTGTTTAACAAGTCAAACCCTGTCTTAGAGATTCACTGATGGACTGAGAAGTCCATGACATTCCTTGGCCATACTCTAATAATGGAAATATCCTGTTTGCTAAAAATGCACCCCTTGTGTCTGGGGTGGTTTCATTCACCCAGAGCTTCCATTTGTCAGAACGGATGCTTTTTCACCTTTCATAATATCCTCCCCCACAGAGTCTAAAATATCAAGTTAGCACAGCTTAAAACCTTATTTTCCACCAGCTAACTGTGGCAAACTTCCATGTGAGCTCTGCTACCTATAGTTAAGCATTCTAGAAGAGCAGATTTAGCTAGGTTTCACTACTTTAACAGTGCCTTCAGGCAAATTATCTCAGTTAGTGGTGTTTATGTTATGTATGGTATCTTAACAAGGCATGGCAAAGTGCCTGCATATCTGACCAATCTGACCAACTGTATTTCATATCCAGCCAGAGAACAGCAGCTGTAGGTACGATTCCTAATTCTTTAGCTCTTCCTATGCCCAAAAACCACAACAGTCCATCATGTTGAAAAAGCAAGAAATTATTAGCATTAAACTCTCACCTGAAAATAAAAAAAAAAGACAGCATTGTTCCCTAAACAAACAGTACCTTCTCCTTCCTTGCCCACTGCAGGCTAAGAACAACAGAGTAGAAATTGATGCCCTGGTAAAAGCAAACTATATCTCATTTTCAAAAGCACAGTGGAAACTTAAATCAAAATCCACCTTTTAAAGGGAAAAGTGATGATTGTATGGGTAGTCTAAGTACTCATGCTAAGCAGCAGCTTGGAAAAGCAGGTGTCAGTGCTTTCTATTTCTAGGAATGTGGTTATGATAGTGGTGAATGTGCCTTGTCATTAGCTTTCAAGGGAAGATACTTCAAATAATTAGTGGTTTGCTTCTAGCATTTGCTACCCACCTTCACCCAGGAGAAGGCCAGTAAACTTCTGCCTTCAAACCACCAGCAGGTACATGCCTGATAATCACACTATAAGCTGCCAGAAGAGAAAAGCCTAGTTTGGGAATGTGCAAATTGGCTGAACCATGAATAATATGTATGTGGACAACTGAGGGAGAAGTTAGGCCTTCATTTGTCAAATAGGAGCAAGTTACCAATGCCTGCATGTGCCTCATCAAGCTCCTGGCACACAGCCTCTTAAACTGAGAAAAATAGGGGAGAAAAAAGTGATAATATATTATTGAACTTGACAGGCTGTTTGAGACTGTTGAGAATTTCTGGATGCTCTCAAGGCTTTAATCCAGAATTTCTGTAGAGAAGGAACAGGGGTTATGACTCTCTTTGAACCTCAGTTTCCCAATCACAATAGACAACTGTTGAAACAATCTGTGTTCATTTCCCACAAGTTCTAGAATTGTCTATAGAAACTGTAATTAACACGTGATTGCATTATTTTTTTGCCACATGTTAAGCAACACAAGTTGAAACTGTGGAAATACTATTATAAATGACTGTACTGAAGTTTAATGGTGGCATCAAAAATACAATGGATGAAATCATGGGAAGCTGGAAATCTGTCTTTGAGTCTCCAAAGACTAAGAGGCTTCTCATTTCCTAGTTCACTGCTTTAACCATAGGCCAAGATGCAAAAGGATTTTTTAGTTATAAGTCACCAACAAATCTTGTCTCCTACTCTCATGCAAAATAAGGAGCCTCTAATCCCTTCCAATCTGTATATGAGGAACTTTCATGTCTAATACAGATACTTCACCTTTTTAGGGTTAAGTCCATATTTTTAAAATAACAGGATATACCTGGTTCTTAATTCTGAACCCCAGTTTCTGAATATTGGCAATTTAGCTGGAATTAATTTTTTATTTGCCTTCATAAACATTACAATCAGGGGACATATATGTATAAAATCTCTAGGCTGCTCCTGCCATAATAAATATTCATCATACAGTGTGGCCTCAGGGAAAAGTGAGAATAGCAAAACCCTCAGCCAGCCAGAAACCTTAAGGCAAAAGTATAAAATGTGAGAAGTAAGAAGTGTGGGAGCAAGAAGCTGATGGAGAAAGAAAAACAAACAAACAAAGAAAAAAACCAAAAAACAACAACAACAACAAAACAAACAAACAAAAAAACCCCCAATAAAACAAAAAAAAGGAAACACATTTTGGTTGTATTTGCTTTTTCAGAATAGTTTACCAAACCCTTCCTGCTGAATGTCTTCCTGTATCTATTATCCAGAGCAAAGAGAGAGCAGATATGGGTTTAGTTACAACCAGACAGTGTGGTATTCCTGTTTGCATGCAAACTTGGGTTATGGCTTTCAGAGCTCAAAGCCTCATGGCCTGGCACTGTACTTACCAGATGAGAACACTACAAATGCAATAAAAGGATCAGCTTCCCAGATTTTTGACTTAAGGCATTCCCTCGTGGTAAAGTTGGGTGAGGAAATGGAAGAATAGACTGAGAGGAAGAAGGGAAATTCAATAGCCCAGAAGCATGTATTGCTGACCTAGTTGCTTTGTGAAGGCTTAAATAAAGAAGCTTACAGAGTCATGACTATTACATGGTCCCCTCTGATCTTTTCATGAGGATGAGAAACGGTTGTTTTCAGTTTAGAAAGGAAAAAGATTCTGTATGTAAAGTGTCTCTTTATTGTGCTGTGAACTCCCTGGAGAGAATATCAGTCACCCTGCAGGGGCTGGAATAATGAATGAATCCATCAGGCAACAGGCTTTCTTCTCCTATGACATGCTTTGGGGGACCACCCACACACATGTCAACCCTTTTTCTGCAAAGTGCTGCCTCTGAAGCCTTCCCCTGTCTCAGACAACAAGGATCCTTCATCCTAGAGCCCTTCATTGATGGAGTTTAGATACTCTCATGCTGAGGAGTGACATGACCATGGGTCTCCCACTTTCAGGGCAAAAGCTCTAACCACTGTAGGAAAAGGAGGCAAGGCAACCGTGAAAATTGGTAATAGGAGCTGTGGCGAGGTAGAAGGTGCACTGCAGGGCAGCTGGCCTACTGCCACAGCACAGCCACTGCAGAATCACAGATCTCCCTGTATGCCAGAGACAAATGAGAAGGGTAATTGCTGCATGCTGATGGGCAGAACCGGTCAAAGGGAATAAAAGATCAACCACCACCTGCAAATGACAGCTCTTCTCCATTGGCTCCTGACTGCAGATTGACAAATGGGTTCAAAATTTTTCAAAATCTCATTGAAGGCTTCCCATTAGTGAAACACACAAAGGTTTACTCCTTACTTCCTGCACCCTTTCTGTAAGTTTCTCAAGAAAAATGGAACAGTCTGAAATCACTACCCAGTCACATTAAAGGAAAGCTTAAGATCGCTACAGAGCTGAGAACGGAGCATCCCAAGTGGAGCCTGAATTTGCACAGTGGATACTAATTGCAAAAAGAAGGAATATTTTAAGAGACTAGACAGGTGGAGGAAAAAAGCTGGGAAAGGAAAAAGAGATAGTTACATCTATCCTGTTTTCCCAAGCACACACTTCAGTGGCCAGAAGTTATTCACATACACTGCTGGCTGCAGTACTTGAAGGTGTGCCTACTCCTGATGTAACTATAACTTCACATGTGCTTCAGCCACAGAGCTCCCAAAGCATATGGAAGTTGGTCAGGACAGCCTGGTAATGTTAAAATCAGGAGGACAGACAAAATGGTATGAATTTTAATCTTCCTTTAAACACTAAGACCTTTCTTAAATTGCTGAAGCTGGGCTATCCAAACCACTGATGTACTGCAACTTTATATAACAAGTTTTCAGCAGTATCTAAGCTGCTAATTAGCCTCAGGAATTAGACCAGATCAGTATCTCAAGATAGACAAGAATCCTGGATAGCTGCTTCTGCTTTCTTCCCAGAAAATAACCAAAAGAGATAACCCATTACTAATCATCTGTGGTCTGCTTCAAAGTTCGGCCCCTTGTACAGCAACATTAAAGACAGGCTTATATTAGTTAGTGAGATGAAATCTACAAAATTGCCACATTACCATCCAAAAGCCCCAGGCACCATCAAACCATGCCAACAGATGATGTACAGGCATGATGAACTTAACCCCATTCTGGGCTTCAGAATTCACAGCAGGATTAAAAACTGGAGGGAGATAGCTCACCTGCACTTCACATCTACAATATTTAGATCCAGGAAAATTACAGGTCAACATTTCATAAATCTAACTGAACCCCCTTTTCTTTTTAAGTCAATGAACTAATACCAGCTCACTTATGATCCTTCTGGGCAAAATGTTAAACAAAATTTAAAACCACACCCACATTCTGAGGAGGCATTTGTCCTTTAGTCCTCATATCCCATTCTCCACTTTTTTTCCATGTTACCTACACCAGCACTAGAAGTTTATCAGTGATGAGAAAATTTCAGTTTTCATACACTAAAGGAAATGTACAAAAGTGTTTTCAAAGGAAAGGCCTGCTCTTGATGAGAAATCATCCTTCTTAGATATTTATCTTTTTTTGGGACTACCTATCCCATATTAATTCATCTGCATCCTCCCAAATTCCCCTACCATGACTCTTCCTGGGCAAAAAATCCTTAAAGATACCTTACAAGAAGTTTGGAAGTATTCTCTTTCCCCTGACTGCCCGAAATATCCCATTCTTAATGTTCTGAGGACTTCAAAAAAGCTGCAGTCAAATTACTCTTTAGCTCCAAGAAAGAGAACCAGATCGCTCTGGCTCCTGTAAGACTGATACCACAAAAGCCCCCTCGAGGGAATTACAGCCTCATAACATACAGTTGCCTATTATTTATTCTGTGGCCAGATTCTGCCAGCTGGTATAAATCAGGGCAGGTTCCTCGCCTTCCACAGAGGAAGCTGATTTATGCCAGCTGACAGTCTGGCTGCACGCGCTCCACTTGCACAATGCTAGTTTTTAAAGAGACCTGCTAAAGTGCCCCAGGCACGTAAGAACCACGCTTGGGTCTTTACTTGGAAAACGTTGCTCTCAGCAATAGAGCTGTGAGACCTGCCCGCTGCTCTCTGGGTGTACTGTTCACATTCACTTGCTTTTCTAACAGAAGAAAGTCTCTAAGCCCTGACAGAGCCACTACAACCTTGGGAACAAATACACATTTTCTAATGGCCCCTACATAAACCAGTTTTTTTAACTGAGCTTTAATGCTGCATTAAATGAAGCCCATGGGAATACCAATGCAATGTTTTGGAGGAACTGATCAGCTGCACAGAGTGTAGAATTGATCTTTCAAAATTTGTGTTACTGGTAACTATAAACACACTATAAAGAATGTGGTGTGACTTGCAAATCACTGGCTGAGCGTGCAGCTTTGGCTGCTTGATAAATCTTTCCTCTTTACCTTAAAACCTCAGGTATCTACTTACAGAACAGGGAAACAGCTCATTTGAGGGTGTGGGCTGAAGTGCTTGGGTACAAACAGAAGACAGGAAACAGAAGACAGCTTTCTAATACCTCTGTTTTCAGACTGCCATTGGAAAGGCACACTGTTAATCCCAGGTGCCACTGTAGGGACATAACTGCTGAAGGATGCTTTAAGTGTAAGAAAGCAGACTCCTCTATCTGTTCCTGAAATCTATTAATTTCATTCAAAGGTTTGCCAAAATGCTATTCTGGGTGAGCAGAGAACTGGAATCCTGGAATCAGACAAACAGGACTGTTAATAATCAAAATTGTGGTTTCTTTGCATGACAGTAATTTCTGAATACAGCTTGTCATTATGATGTGAAACAAAGACTAGAAGACACCAGCCATTCAGAGCACTGCCATCCCCACCCAATGAGGAGCCAATGAACACATGGCTACAAGTCAACCTTAAAAACACTGTCAGGAAAATGTTTTTCCAGCCCCACAAAGAGCTTCAACATTTCATACATTTCCATATTCACAACAGAGTGAAACCAAAATCATTTGAGGTGGTAGGTGTAGAGATGTTTGCACATGTATACCTAGTGAGAGAGTGACAACCCTCCAATACCCTGGGAAGAATGGATAGGGGGAGCTCCAGTTTCAAATCACTCCACTGTGGACTATGGAAGAAAAAAAAAAAAAAGCAAAAAAAAAAAAAAAAGAAAAAAAAAAAAAAAAGAAATGTTTCCTTATGAAAGTTTCATGGAAACTGGTACATTTCCACAAATTGTTTCAGTTTTGACAAATCAGCATTTTCCCATGAAAAACAGTGTCAAAACCTCTCAACTAGCTCTAATTCTAACCAGATTAACTCAGGGATGAATGCCAGCAGGAAGTTCTTGCTCAATACCAGTTGTTTGAGCAAAGGAAAACTACTTCTTCCTGAGATGATCTTCCCAGAGGTGAAAAGGCTTTAAAACCCATATGAAAAAAGGACAGGTAGTTCCAGCTGTAACAACTACAATGGAATTCACAGCAAGAGAAGGAGCAAGGAAATGGCATATTCAAAAAAATATGCACAAACACCAACAAATCAGCAACTAGTGTTTCCCCTGACACTGCTAATGTTATTGTTTCCTAAAACCTAGAACAGTTGCTAAAGCTTTGCAGCAATGCTAACAAGCTGACATTTGTCCATGTGAACTTCTGGGCAGAGTTCTTAATACCTGCTTCAATTTAAATTCTGCTTAAATCCCTGGAAGCAGTGGAGATATGTTGCTACCAGGAAAAACAGAATTAGACAATTTCTGGTGAGATCTGTCAGTTCTATCTACTCCTCTGGATGAGATTCCATCAGTGGTTGGTATTTGAAGCAATTTGCCCTCTTTACATATCTTACCCGAAACTGTAAAACTGTTCAAAACTAAAACTGTTCTTTCAGACAGTAGGATATAAAATGTTGTAGTCAACAAATGCCAGAGCTGCTGTTCTGTTGCTATACCAGAGAGCAGACATAATATGAAAAAGAACTGTTGAAGACTTAGATGGGCCACTGAGAACCCAATTCTGCAAATGTTTAGTGTCAACCCATTGCTTGCAGTGGCATTTGCCCTGTCCCAGTGGGTGTGCCCACTCCATGCAGTAAAAGCAATCTATCCCCTACAGTAAGAAGCTTCTCCTCTGTTTTTTAATTCAACACCTGAAAGTGAAGTTAAACTTCAAAAGGACTTTGGCTATCAAGCTCAAAACATATTCTTTCTGACTTATTTTAGTCTAATTTAACCTTCCAGAATAAGAGTTCATAAAAAAGCGTAAGTATTTTTGCATTGCTTTTTATTTTATTCTTGAAACTATTTGATAAGGGTTTAAAAAGCACTTCCCATTATTCTGTAGGGGAAAAAAGGAACAAAAACCCCTCTAAAACCAACAAAATTTAGGACTAAAGTCCTATTAAGCAACCCAAATCTCAGCACTAACTCTCTTAGTTAGTGCTCTAACTCTCTTAGACTAGGATTCAGCCAACTTTCCTTTTTGTATCAGGACTGGCTCTCCAATCCTTCATGCTGGGAACCCCTTGTACTCTCCAATATCTTTAGAGACTGGTTGGTATCTCAGTCAAGTTTACCAAGTTTGCAATGCTCTGGCAATACAAACTACCTTGCCTGCTTGGGTATTTCCCCTGAGTCAAAAGGCTCCTCTGTGGCAAAGGAAATGATGCTGTTGCCTCCCACTTTCCTCAAGGCATCCTTTCATTCCTCCATTTCTCAGGTGCCAGAAGAGCTATGGGAACCATGGGCAAATCAAGACTTTAGCTCCTGCTGATGATCCCAGTACCCCAGAGGTGGCTGGAAGCCCTGCCTTTCACTGAGCCACCAATGCTGGTCTGCAGCCATGCCAGCCAGTGTGGAGATTGCATGGACCACTTTCCATAGCATCTGTCACTGCACTAGTGAGCATGCTTCATACCTAGCTGACACAAGAGCACCCTGTGATGCAAATCCAGGAGTAACACACTGGGCACAACCTGTTGGTTTTGCTCATTTTGGCAGTACAGAAAGTAAGGCACAGCTCTCTGAGCTCAGAGAAGTGGCAGTGAATGCTAGCAAAGTGCATATAGCACATAGTACATTATTGAGAAAAGAGTTACTACACCACAAATGCAAAAAACAACAAAATATCACTTTCAAATATCTTGCAGAGGAAATACAAGCATCGGAAACTCCAACAACTGGCGCTACAGTGATACTATGCTCTTTTTTTTTTCATTTTTCCCTCCCCTCAAAAGAGCAAATGCTTTCTAAAAGTCTGTGAAAAAAACAAACTTGCAAAAACCCCTGCAAACTAAACCACGAGGAATTTTCCTTCTGGTAAGAGCCTGACACCCTATTTCCTCCTATGCTCAGAGTTAACCTTGTCACAATGACAACTTTTATCTGGCACCATTACAGGATGCTGCATCTTTGAAACTGTAACAATTCATCCCAGAAAGCAGTATTTCATTTTGAAACAATGTTGTTTGACTAAATATAGGTCATATAATAGTGTTTTAAAATATGAGTGAAAAAATACTATGAATATGAAAAACTCTGAATTACTCCATAGCCCATTTTTGAAATTACTTTTGAAACTGTTTCAGGAAACCTGCTATAATTCTGTGTAACTCTACTAATGCTAATGGAACTATATTCATTTGCAGCAGCTTAAGAGCTGGCTCATAATTTTTTAATAGAAACCATTCCAATATGGAATTCACCACCTGAGTATTAGAGAAGCATGTTAATGCCAAGGAACTAAAAATAGCATGTAAACAAAAGTGTTTTTCAAAGTCTTAGGTATAAAAGCCTCACAATTCAAGGATACCCCATAAATAGAAGAAAATGCAATATCATCTATGATGTATCCCTACTTCCCTCCTGAAATACCTGGAAGAATTTCAGTTTTAATGGCGGGCAGGAATGCATTTTAGACTCAATTCTGTTACAAACATGTTCCATCCCGTTACAAAATGTTTGCTCTCCTACTTCCCTTTTGCAAATATCTGAAGCTCTAAATTTGATTTTCCTGCTATAAAATTAACTAACTCTGATATGGCTTTCAAAAAAACCAGACAATAATGTAAATAGAGTTTGGCTGAATGGAGAAATTAAGTTCCTGATGTTCAGATGACAATTACTCCATGGATGATTCCAAGGAACAAATTTCTGGTTATGATAACCCAAAGATAAAACTACAAATTCATATTCATTTCAGCACTAACACCAATTTCTTACATGGGCAACTGCTGGTTTGTACTGACATTAATTGATTAAATGCTCAATAAATAATTCAAAATCATTCCAAAAAATCACATCTTGGTCATTCACTCTATGCAAAAAAGGTCAATTACTTGTGTGTAGTACAGGACATGAGAGTATCTTTTTCAAAGGAGATAATTCCTATTGAACCTGTTAATGAATCTGTGGGTTTCACCAAAATCTTTATGGCAATGTGCCATTCTTGTCTAATATTTTGCTGTCAAGAATGTTAAAATGAAAATTAAGTTGGTACTTTGTTAACCAGCCATCTAGTTAGTTAGTTGCCATACCTGGGAATGGAGCTCTTCTGAGACTGATCTATCTTCTTTTTTCAGCCTCACTATACTGCTGAGTTATTACCAAAAAAAGGTCATTTTTTTGTCTTTTTTTTTTTAAATTCTATTATGTTTTCCCCCAAGCATTTGGCAGCTCTAATCTTCCTTCTGGTGCCAAATAACTACCAAGATCCAAACCTCACACTTTCTGCTCCACAGAACTGTTGCTTTTTGATCAACTCTTCTTGTCATAATAGAATTCTATGGCACAATGGAATCCAACAGTGATTATCAAAACAGCTTTTCGAGTTATGGGATAGATTATCTGACAACTGGTCTAATCAGTTTTGGTTATTGTAGGGGGTAGATGAAGATGAGATGAAAAATGCTGGAATTGTAACCAGCTTATGTTGTTTTTCCTCACTGGACCTGTGACAAGAAAGAACAAATGCTTGAGCCATGCCCATTTGTTAAAATCTACCCTTAGGATGAGATTGCCTGTAACTGATTGAGTGGGGAGAAAAGAAGTCTAATAATAAATAACATGAGATTAACAAAAGCTGAGCTTCTTCATTTAAAATTTTTTGCGATGAGAAAAAATTTGGCAAAAGTTTGGGGCTGGGGTCAAAATAAAAGCCATCACTAGTGGAATAGGATTTATATTAATCAAAAAATATTAAAAAATAGAAAAAATTGACAAGAATACACACACTGCAAATTTAATATAATTTTGAGTTGTGAGACACCTTAGCGTCTTATTCTTATATTGTTCTTTTCTTTTGCACTAAGCTTTGATGAGTAACTTTGCAGGTATGCAAGACCTTTGACTTTGACAGGGCTGTTAATGAAGCATGAAGTTATTCAAAACTGCATATAGCTAAAGGCAGCAGCTATTCAACAGTCATCTTCTTTATGTTACTATGTTTCAGCCAAAATTTGGGATCACTAGGGATCATGAATGGACCAAAGAGGAGAATCAGAGGGCTCAGAGCAAAGTTTGTAGAAGTCCACCGTACCTGAAGACTAAAACCAGATGTGGTATCACAAGGCATCTTAGAAATCTACTTAATTCTTCACAAATATTTCAGAAGCAGTTTGCTGCAATCTGTTCTCTTTTTAGGTTCACCACTTGTGCTGCAACATGATTTAGGGCCTAACCTTGATATTACAGATGTTAATTCACAGATGTGGATACCTACTGGTAGGGCAGACTGGAAGCTCCTCAGGCAGGAGTCTTGTTTTTGCAGTGGAACTTTTAGCTCATAATATATTATAAATTATGATATGAAGAATACAAGCCACAGACCCCAAAAACCGATCTAACGATGTCTTGGCAGAAGCAGGTAAGGATTATAAAGTGTCACTTTTAAAGAGTCAAACAGCATGCTCGGTCAGTGCTAGGGGAATGAGTGCAGCTGCTCACAGTCACGGCTGAACCCCGCTCAGAAACACACGAGCCCCAAGTTGTGGCAAGCAGCGCAGCCGCAGGCAGCAGCGGGCAGCGTGGGCAGGCACAGGCCCCGCTCGCAGAGCACCTTCCAGGCAGCGGCCGGGCCGTGCAGGCACAGCGGGTCCGCCGGGGCCGGGGCCGGGCGCTGCGGAGCGGCCGCGTTCCCCGGCGCGGCCCGGCCCGCGCCCTGCGCACCGGACCGGCATCAGCCGCGGGACGGGCCCGCAGCCCTTCCCCCGGCCGGCAGGCAGCCCCCGGTGCCCTCTCCGGGCTCCTCCGGCCCCAGTAGATCCTGCTTATTTCCTGCCAAATCCGCTCCTTTCTCTCCGCTACTCCCTCCGCGCTCGGACCTCGGATTTGTCCGCGAAACCCCGAGATCCCCCAAGCCCTTTCTTCCCCGCAGGGCCATCACCAAACACGCTCGCCCCCTCCCGAAACCTTTCCAGCCTCCAAACTTTCTCGGCGGCCGCGTCCCCCGCCTCCCCGCGCTGCCCTCCGGCCCGGCAGCTGTCAAGCGGCGGCGGCACTTACCGCGGAGCAGGGCGGGCAGCGCGCTGCCCAGCAGCGCGCAGAGGGACAGGCGCAGCAGCAGCGGCCGCGGGCTGCCGCGCAGCCGGGCGGGCATCGCGGAGCCGGGCGGCGCGGGGCGAGCGGCGGGGCGGGGGCAGCGGGGAGGCCGCGGCGGCGGGGCTGCAGGAGCGGGGCTGCGCCGCTCCGCTCCGCTGCTCGGGACCGCGGGTGACTCACTGAAACTTCACTTCGGCGCTGCAGGGGAAACAGGAAATCTTAAACTTCGCAAACAGCTGGGCAGGACTTTCTTACTCTTACAGTAGTTCCTTCTCCCCCTTCCCACAGTCACCCCCTCCCCTGCTCTCGCCCTTTTTCTTGCCTTTCCTTTTTCTTTCTTTTTTTTTTTCCCCTTTTAACATGAAACCTCACCCGGTTTGGTGTCAATCATCTGCCAGAGGCCAGCCCCTCTCAGGTCTGGCTCTCCCCCCACAAGCGCGTCGGGGCCAGCCCCGACGTGCAGCCCGGATCCTGCGCCTGCCTCCCTGCGAGGCGGGGACCGGGCACAGCCACCCGCCCGGAGCTGCGCCGTGCCCTGCGGGGAGGGAGGCTCGAGGTCCGCAGGAAACTGCCAGCTCTGAGGTCTCCTTCTCCCTGCGAGTTGAAAAGGACCCAGTCGTGTCATGTGGGACGTGCGGACTTTGCAGAGCTAGTCCTCGCATCCGTATCCCTGACCTTAACGATGCTGCTGCAGCAGCCTGTTTCCTCCTCTGCAGAGCCGGTATCGGAAAGAAGGACGCAACCCCCAGATGAGCTAAAGCAGGGAGCAGGGGAGGTTGAAGTCAGGGTAATAGCAGGAAATGTTCCCACAGACTAGCTGGGCACTCAGCTTGCAGATGTTGAAGCTGAACAACTGGAACAACTTGTCACCTGCTGCTTATTTTGCTCCCAAATAGGCTGGTTGTGCTCTACTTCATCTCAAATGCTGTGTATGTGACACAAATGAAGTTCGTATCTATCCCTCTCCAAAGGAATTTCCATCAGAGATTTTGGCTTCTCTGCAAGGGGGAAGTTTAACTTAGGATTCAGGGAGTAGGACCACACCGGTGGTGCCAGTTTTCCTTGGCCCAGTCGAGACTGTAAGAACTACTCCGTTTAGAACCTGTCTAAGGCTTGAGATCTCTGCCAGTGTAAATCCAGCCACTGCGTAGCCAGAAGTTGTATTGAGACCCATTTTCAGCTCTCAGCCTTCCTTCCTCTCTGAATTAAATGTCTGGACATTGACTGAAGGCTGAACTGATGCACATAGGGATAATTTGAGGGCGATTGTTCGAATGCTGTTGATTTGCTTTTGTCTCGGTTACGGCACTAGTTAGAGATACAGATCTGGGTATTTCAGAAAAAAGGACTAAGCCCTCGGGGGGAATGTGCTCTGAATGTTCCAGATCACCTCTGTTTGAATTTGGAAATGTTTGCATAAAAAATTTAATTGGCCTATAGCAGACAATTTAAAAAATAATCATTGTGATTTTATGTAAATTTAAACACTCCCTAAATGCATATTTTCACCATGAAGTCTCAGTTTATGGTACAAAGTCTCATAAAGCGTTCCAAGAGCATTTTCCTCTCCCTCACCCCCTTTTAATACAGCCAAGATTCACTCACACAGGTGGCAGTCACCACCCTCCAGAGGTAAGAAAAGTTGCAGACTCCCCTTTGAGATCAGACTGGAGTGTTCTTACCAGTTCCTGAGCACCAGCTCTGTGCTAGAAGGTGACTGTGTTTTCGGTATCCACTGAAACAAAAGCATTTTTCAACCCCCACAAGTACATACTGTGTGCTCTACACTGCTCTCCTTGGAGCTGTCAAGTTGCAGGTGCCAAAGAGCTGCTGCTGTTTCCTTAGAAAGTTGGCTGTGTGTGCTGAACTCTCCTGTTAGTTTTTGGTGATACCTTCCAACATGAAAAAGAAGCGTAAAAGAAAATAATTACTGATCAATATTGCTATTCAAACCGGTCACTATCCAGGAGTGACAAAATATATGAAACAAGACTAAGCTGATAATTTCTTTCCATTTCGTCGTTCATAGCTCTGACTTCCCTGTTTTCAGATAGCAGTTTCTTCTACATTTAAACTGTAAGTATTTAACCTCAACCTGAGGTTAGTATTTAACCAGGACTGAGGTAGAGAAAGAGTCTCCTTCAAAGAGCAGAAGATTAAAGGTGTAAATAATGATCTCCAGCCTGACAGGTAAGGGTAGACTGCTACTTTCAGTTCCTCACTTAGAAGGGCAAAGTATAAAAGCATCGAATACTGTGTTTTCTGTCTAAGCCTTTGACATATATACCCAGAACACAAACAATTTAGTACCTCCTGTATCTCAAGGCCTCCTAGTGAAAACACACTGACTGCTCCTTGCTGCAGGTTTTAAGTACAGCTTTTAAAACAGTCCATAAAACTACCAAGTATAAATGATCTCTCTTTGTTATTTTAACTATTTTCTAGCTTTCAGTATCATATTTCTGTCAAAATCCCATGTGAACTACAGCATTATCCTCATAGAAAAGCACTTTCAAGCTTCTACAAGACATGCATTGTTACTAAAAACTTTTGTTTCACTGTACTTAACATACACTCAAAACCATTCTGCTCACAGACACAAACTGCTGATGTGCACAATAAAGCAATTATTTTGATTAGTTTATTAACTCCAGTGTTGCTTTATTTAAGAATCCCAGAACAAGATGGTTCCCAGATGCAGAATTAAGTAAGGCTTATACGGTTGCACTAACACAACATAATATTCATGCCTGTGTAGAGCTGGTATATGTGGTGTAAGGTGAGACATCTCAACTTTAGCTGCCTTACAGTTAGCCTTGGACTGAAGTTCCAGGAGCTGGCTGAGAAAATCTGTCTCCTTTCTCACCATCTAATGGAGCAGTCCTGTTTGTTTGACTGTGATGGGATAGTCCCAGATCAGATTCAAGAATCAAAGGATGGAGGACAAACGCTGGATGGACAGAACTGCCTTTATGGTGGCAGCAGGCTATTAGATCACCCATTCCCTTGGTCATCCAAGGAGGGAAAGGAGTCTAGATATTTTAAAAACCTTGTAAACACAATGATGATAGGGAGCATGATTAACCCATCAGATACTTTTTAGGTATCTGATGTTAGATGTCATGAATCCTAAAGGAAATCCTCTGAATTGTATGCATCACATAAAGTAAGCTGCAAGAAGCTTTACCCACTGGCAATCATTGGAGTTAATGCCTGGGATTTTTGTCTGGAATGACACAAGGCAACCAAGTACATAGTATGCTGGTACTGCCTTACTGAATCTATTAATGGAGTAACTGGAGTAAATAGCTTGACCCAAACAAAAAACGTTGGTGACTCTGGACAAGTTTTATCATAACTACTTTCAAAATGAAAATAGGAAATCTGCCTGAAAAGCTGACATGTCCTATTTTGATGTTTTTGTTGTGATACAGATTGACTTTTTTTTTTTTAAAGCAGACTATTAATTTTAAAATGTTTTTTTTTTTTTGTTCTCACCATGTTAAAAAAAAAAAAAAAAGGCATGGGAACCACACACAACACTTTGATTTTACTACAGTTAGGCAAGGAGTTTATTTTTCAGAGAAATTTTGGCATTTCAGTTCAAATCAAAGTCAAATTTTGTAAGCCTGTATTATTTGAAACTCAAAACCTCTGTTCCCTGCAGCGCTCTGTTCACAAAACTGACATTTGCCTGCTAATTTTCAAATTGAGGGTGCTTGGCATGGAGTATTAGCCTTTCAGCATCCTTGATAAAAGCTCTGCCTGTCTCGTGTATCACTGGCTGAAGAACACATTGTCCTCTTTGGAGCAGTGTGAAACTGTTGTGCCCTGTATCACCCTTTGAATCATATTTCTCTCTTAATTTGGTTATCATGAAGCACAGAATTGCAACTACTGTCAAATGCAGTTTTCCTCTTTTGTACAATCACTGATTCCAACTTGTTATTGATAATTTGCACCATTTTATGAGAACACACACAGCCCCAAGCAAGGACATTTACAAAAGGTTACATTCATTGTAAAATGTTTTGAAAAACTTATAAACTGTGTTTGGACTTAACACAGCATTATGCTTATCTCATAGATATAATCAAATTAAAACATCTGTTGTATGTAATCATCCGTCAGAAAAAGGAAATCAGCTTGTTATCAACTCCTGCATACATCAGAGGCAGCAAGAATAATGTTATCTTCAAGATTTATCTTGGTAAAGCTTTCTGCACAAATCTCCTGAATGACACTTCGCAAAATAAGGTTTTGAAATATATTCAAATTAGCACTTGATTCTCAGGGCACTGCTGTTCACATGATCTCTAACTTTTAGCTATAATGCCAATCAACCATGTCTAAGATTCACTGAATTGGCTTGCTCTGTGTTTACTGTGAATGTGTAAATACCCTGCAACAGTGAAAGCAGAGCTACGTCAGTGTCAGAAGAGATATCTTCCTGCAGTGCTTCTGGCAGGAAACACCATTTAATCTCACCACACAACCTTTAAAATGAAAACTTCCATCCTACTTTTCCAAAAGCAAAGGACATTTGGAGAGTTTATACTGTTTTCTTCTGCTTCTACAATGAGTATCTGAGTGGAGGGAAACTTGCACATTTCCATAAGTGTGTTGTATTTTTGTGTGGAATCTTTTCCATATATAAAAACTTGTAAAATCAAGTATAGATGATGTGGCATTCTTAAAAGACATGGAAACAAATTATTACAGATGTACTCTGCATATAATTTAAGTTGCTCAAAAAATGGTTACCCATGGAACCTGTCTTCATTACCGCATAATTTGTAGTATTTACTATCATCAAAGCTTGTTTTTATAGGCTCTTCATTAGAAAGAATTTGAACATTGGATGCCAAGCCTCAGAAAATATCTGAGACTATCAAAGAACCTCAGTAGTATAACACAGAGGCCCTTCTGTTTCATTTTTCCCACAGGAACAAAAGGGAGTTGTGAATCTATCATAAAATATATCCCTAAATCTAATCTGAAGGAATCTCAATATTTCAACCACAAAGCCCCAGAACTGAGGAAAGCATCCTCCCACCCCACCAAGCAGGAGATCATGTCTGTGTTCAGGAATGCAGCACACTGATGATGTTGAGCTGGCTCATTTGACCACGATCTTTAAACAAATTTATTTGCGATAGCGCAGCTGTTCCTCTCAGGAAGGAAATGCACGGTTCCATAATTTTTATCTGCAAGGCAACTTTATGATCTGCGGTCACAGGAGGTGGCTACTGTGCTTTAGAGGTCAAAAGCAAGCAGTTCAAGAGGATCCAGAATGCCTTGGGAGTTGGAGATTTTTCCAACAGAGCTGACCCCATAACAAATGAGCTAACTGTGGCCTGCAAATAACCTAGCTAATAAAATTCACTTTTGCTATTTTCCTCTTCTGTGACTAAGATTTTCATCAAGCTAGCCTGCAAGCCCCATTTTCATTTTCAGTCCCCCACATATTCCAACTGGTGTGATATCTCCCCATTTGGATGATGCTCTCCATGCAATCCTGCCAGCCTTGACTGTCAGGCCAGCATTTCCAGTCACATCTCAGGCCAGAGTGGCCAGGCTACCATCAGTGGTTTCAACTCCTGGCTGTAGCAGTCTAATACTGAGCAGTGAAAATTACACCATGCTCACCTCAAACTCTCAGATGTGAAGGATACTGACTCTGTTGTTACCCAGCTGGTAAGTTGGGACAAACATTGGGGCATTAAAGACCTCTGCAAGGATGAGGCAAAGATTGTTAAACCACAGCTGCAGTGATACTCAACATTCTCTGCATCACCTGAACAGCGTAGGGGTATGAGAAAAAGCTCTAATGCAATTTGCCCCCATTTTGTTACCCTTTTCAATATTAAACTGTTCTCCATAGTCCTTAACTGAGAATTAAATGCTTTGAAGTGCTTTTTTTGCTAATAAAAGATTCATTATTGACTCCACTGTGAAGAAATAATGCTGTATTTTCTGTCAATCTGGCAATTCTGGAGTTTCAGTTTCCCAAGTTCTCTGCCCAGATATTGACTTCAGTGATATTGCTGGTTCAAAGTCAGTTTTCCCTTCCATAAAAATGTGTACATTTCTTGCTCAACTTTGCCCTGTCTGTAAGAATATTTCTGTCTTTGGAGAAAGCGGTTTGATAATTTTTCTGCCTACTACAAATGGAGGTGCAATTGACAACAGTGAAGGATGAGACTGTGAATGAATATTTGATGTCTCTTCACAAGTTTTGAAGTATAGGAAAGGAGATATCTTGCCCAGTGCTACTATAGTTTGATCTCTGAATCACGCAGCAGTTGGAGCCTTCCTGTCCTGAGGGACCTCTGCCAATATTTTATTGAAAATGCTCAGAAATGGAGGAATTTGTAGGCTTTATGATGAGTAAAACAAGACAGCTAGGCAGCAGAGTGGATGTTGCACAGAGAAGTGAAGTGATGCTCCTTAGGGAGTGAGAATATCCTCTTGAAGTCAGACTGAATTTTCTGAAAAGCTCTTGTAGTCCTTGCTATTTGATGCATGCATTTGCTTGCCATAAATACTAGCCTTTGATCATCATTGATGATTTTTTAGTGTGATTCAGAAATAAGAAAAGATTGAAAAATCAACGTCAATAATCTCCATCATAAATTAAAAATAATTTACAGCTGTCTGCATGACATTACTCTTGTATGATTTCAGTATTTTCCTTTAAAGGGCATGCTGCTCTGAATTGGCATGTCTTTCTTTTCTCTATTTTGTTGTCATTTTTTTCCCTCCATTCTTTGGGTTCTTTTCTCCCATTTCTCCTATACTCTGTTAAATCTTTCCTTTGTTTCTTTCAGTTAATTTGTTCTGAGTATTATAATCCATCCCTGTTGGTGTTTCCTTTGGGTGTCAACCACAGACTACTGCTTTAAAAATTAATTTTTTAAAAGTCTTTGCTATTACTACTATGTCAAACTATGTAATGTTAGACTTACAAACTGCTTTTTCAAAAGTGTCTTTGCTTGTGTGTGCACATTTCATAAAAAAAAAAAATCATGACTATTAGTTTCGCAGTTAGCAACTACCACACTCACTAAATTAAACAGTGGTAAAACCTCTGGGCCTCTCATAGTGTTTTTTAGTCAAAGCCCTGAATAAAGGGCACAGGGAAATGAGAGTGGCATAACATACTTCACAGCTCATTTATTTGCCCTCTTAACCACAATAAAGAATCCCAGCCCAGGCTGGTCTCCATTTCATTAACGCCCTCAAAAATTTCTAGGTATTTTCAGATGTGCTGATAAGCTGATCTGTAAAGTCCTGTAAAAAAACCATGGCATGAGGTCTCACCTTTTCTAGCAGTGCAACTGTGTAAGTGTGTGTGGTGCTGGCAGCTGAACTGGGGTTGGTGTAGCAGAACTGGCTTGGCCTCCTGTGCAGAACCTGTTTCCACTCCTGTCTGATCTGCTTATGGATCTTAGTGGCATGTTGGGGAGTACGGTTCCTATTCTCACTGTGAAAAGGTGTCTAATTTGCAGCAATAACATGAACTGGTTCATGAGAGTGCTGTCTGCTGGTGCTGTCCCACAGTCTGTCTGTCTGTCAGCTCATCCACCTTCTCCAGAGACTGGATCATTTGTACTGAGTGTTGCACTGTGACCACTCCCACACTTGTTTGACACTCACTCCTGAAACATACAGTGGGGACAGAGGCAGAGCAGGCTAGCCTGCACACCCAGATTCTATTACCAGAGCCCATGCTGACTGCAGTGAAGAACTATCTTCTGTGTAACTAAATGGGAAGTTAAAACACCAGCAGACTTTTACTGTAACCCAGAGCTGTAGCAGCATATTTCAGTCTCAGAGCATCTCCTCTCTGTCCTGCCTTCCCTTCTGCCATCAATAGGTTCTCTCACCTGCTCCTTCCAGTTCCTGAGTCCTCTCTCACAGTCTCCCTGCAGCTATTTCTTGCCCCCCTGAGCTCCTGCCAGCTGCCACTGCCTGCTCAGCCCACTCAGCACGCTGCATGGCTCGCTAGGCAGCAGCCCCCAGGGCTGGCATGGCTTGACACAGTTCCTTTGGGTTGTTGTGCCCTTCAAAGAAATGCTGGGGTACATGCCTTTGTCTGTCCTGTGTGGGTCACACTCTATGGCTCTTGTGAAAGATTTTACATGGTATTTTCTGTAAAGTTTCTTAAACCTAGAAAAGATTCAAGGTAAAATGTAGTCTGAAACACCTACTAGGTCACTGTTTAATTTCTTTCCTTACTTAGCTGCAGTGGGCAAGAGAATTTAAAAGGCAAACAAGATTTTTAACACTTCAGTGGTGTGATTAAAGTTTGCTGGTGTCACAGTCATATAGTCAATAATGATTGACAAAGAGGTTTTGATCTCTGAATTTCTACCCATAAAAATGTGAAGTTAGTGCTGTCTTGTAGTCTTTGAGAACTTAGATATCTAGATGTCGCTTATTGATTAGGTTTGATGTTCATCCTCTTGGGTGTTGGTGAGCACAATATGAATCTGCCAAGGAACAAATTTACACTGTTCAAGTATTGTTCCTTTCCTTGCCCACTCTAAGCCAGACATGGCTGTCAGCCCAATCATTTACAATGCAGGATCTAAGTCTCCAGTCCTACAGAACATCCCCTGAAAGTCACAATTTCTTCCATGTGCCATGAAAAATGGTGCCAGCTGTGGTGGTTTTGCATGATGCTTGGAGCAGAGAGCCAAGCTCCATTGCCTTCCTGTTTTCTGCTCTTTGTACACCCATGTCAAGGCAAAGGAAGCCACACCCTTGAAGGAGTTTTGCTGGCAACCACAGGCAGGCAAGTCATGGAGGTGATGAAGGGAGCAAGGTATCATTTTGCCTTTTCTACATGGAAATGTAGACCTCCCTCAAATGCTAGTGAAGCAAAAGTAAGCATAACTTAACCTTCCACTAGAGGAACCAGAGCAATTGCTAATTTTTATAAACAGCTTTGCTTTTTTTTGTTTTTGCACCACTCAAGGTGCAAATTATCACAGTTGCACCAGTCATGACCACAGACTCTTCCTCTCTTCAGGGAACCATAAAAGTTTTCTAAGAACCAGAGGAAGCCCAATAATTGTTATATACAAAGAGATAACTGCTTCTGACAAAGTGCTCAAAGATTCTCAGCTGGAATACATGGAGAAAGAGGCTCCTAGGAAGAACTGGCAAGTTTGTTTTCTCATCAGTGAACATTATGACCTAAAAAAATAATTGCTTTGCCTACAGCACTGAATGGGTTTTTAAACAAAGAAGTATATTTATTTCTGTTGTTTGCTTTTGTGTGTGGGACATGAGTGGACAAACTGGGGATAACTCATAACTCTGTGGACATGTTTTTTTCTGTGCAACATACAAGTAATAAATATTACCTCACAGTGTGGATAGGATTTATCTATTAGGATTTATAAGGCGGAATTCACTTCACAGGTGTAAAACACCATAAATTATATATGTACTTCATAACTCTAATATGTTTTCTTCTACACGATCTTTCAGGTGCCAACATCCATCTCTTTTCAGTGTTCATGCTGATGACTCTTAACAAGACATCTGTTGTATCAAAACAGATCCATCTAAGGCTTGCTAACCTCACCACTTACTGCTTGTAGCTGAGTACCAATCACAGACCAGCAATGTGAGCTTCCAGGTGTGAAAGAAGTGGTGACAAGTGAGAACTGCAGGTGTTGACAGAGAGTGCAAGCCAACATGTGATAAGCAGGAGCCAATGCGAACTTTGGTTTCAGAGACTAACACACATTCTGCAAAGGCAGCCCTTGCAGCCCTTGACAGGAATTAGAGGTTGTTTTGCAGCACCCACAGAACAGCCTTCTGCTGTTGTTCTACAAAGGGTGCACACCACTTTCAGCTTCTGCAAAGCAGTTTACCATGGACACTTCTTTGTGGGCTCACCCCTGCCATGCTGGTGCTCTTGTACACAGGCAGCTATGCTGAGTGCAGCTGCTAGGGGCTTTCTGCCTCCTTCTGCAGCAGGCAGCCATTCCTGGCTTTCACCTGCACCACTGGGAGATGGGCCCCACCTTGTAAAGTCTGAATCTGGATCCAAACACTATTTTCTTCAGCATTCACAGGAGTTCTTATCCTAGGTTTTTCAGATCAAAGACCAGCTGCAAAACTTGTATTCCAACCAAAACTTCCTCCAAGTCTTGGGGTCTGGGGTTGTAGCTCTGCTTTAGCTCCATTTCTAGCTAATTTAGAAAACTCTATATGTAGAAAATTTAAGGCCAGACATTTGTCCCATTGCAGTCAGTAGAGTCATGCTTTCTTGGCACTGATTAAAAAAGGGCACTTAGGTCATATACATAAGATTAATACTAACTAGAATATTCAGAAATTTTCCCTACAGGCCTAACATTTGGTTGCAAATCAGCCACCCTAGGTCTCTAGAATTCTCCATTTTATGATCTCATTATATTACATTACACACATAGACATCTCTATTTAATATTAACTCAAAAAACATGTCCAAAAGACTGTCCTTGTTTAGTTTGACCTCATACCTTCCAATGGTTGCTTCTGGAGGGGTAGGTTGTTTCCTCAAAGAGATTTAGTGCAGAGATAGGATAACAGACTAGAGTGGGCTATCAAGCCATTCCAAGGAAATCATTGCTAGATTCCTGCTATTGTATAAAAGAACCCAGGCAGGAGCCAGGTAGGTGAGAGCTGATGGTGCAGAGAGTGGCTCAGAACACCAAAAGGTGTAGCCCAAAGGAAAGGACAGAGCAGAGCACAGCACTCCCCCAGGGCACTCATGAGTTTTTAGAACAGTTTTTGCTTTTGGCTCTTTGTAGCAAAGGGTTTTGGCAAACATCTCGCTCTAGGAAAAAGAGTCTTTCTAAAGCATGTGTTATTAGTTTTCTTTCTTTGTTTGTTTGCTACAAAATTAAAATTGAATGGGTTGTGCTCACTGAGCAGCACAGAAACAGCAGTTGGCTTGAAACAAAATAAGCTTGAGTTGAAAATCCTCATCTTCTGATAAGATTTTTTCCTCATAAAAGTGTGATAAAGTTTATTTGTATAAACAGTTGCTTCTCCAGCAGTGTGCAAAGAAACACTGTCAGCAGCAGGGGGTGGCTGTGGTCACAGCTAAGCAGTCTCAGTGACCTTAGATTACTGACCTAGCACTACATTACTCCTGAGCTCTTGTCAGCCTCTGAAACACCAGCGGGTTCTGTTCAGTCTCTGTGTGAAACTTCATTGTGTTGGATGAAGGAAATTGTCTATCTGAGTTTCATTCCAGCTGATAATGACAGCTGTCTTTTAAGTGCTTAGAAAACCAACAAGAACAAAAAGACTCTATCAGATGTTAGAGGTCAGAATAGAGCCCTGGGAAAATCTACAGTTACAGCAGCACCTGTCATGTCAAGCTACTATTCATGTAGGTTAGGCCATGTAAGGAAGGAAAGAGGAATAAATTCCTGTGGTTACTTATGGCCCCATCTCAGCTCTGTTACTGCTCTTACCATATGAGTATAGGCAAGACATTTAAGATTTTCCATAAAGTAATTTCAGGCAAAATAATCCACAATGGAATTATTTAAATAGTTGTTGAAGAGACTGACAAGGGAATCGAGAGAAAAAGTGCCACCCCTTTTTAACTGGGTGGAAAGAAGTTCTTGGAAAGTAATGTGGTAAGAACTCATGTGTAGCATAGTATCTTGGCATTGTACAGCATTTTGTGTGATTGCTGTGACAGCAAACCTACCTACAGAGGTTTCACAGAGAGATTAAAGCAAGGAATGCAATTTTTACTGGAGAGATTTATAAAACAATGCCTCACAAGTGACAAGAAGCAGCTCTTCACGGCAATGCCCTTTACACATAGCTTGACAGAGCTAGCCAGTGTTTTTGCAACAGTGCCACCTGGCCTTCCTTTGGAGGAGAAGAGTGCAGCACACACATCCCTCGTTCAGGTGGAGCACAGCACAAATGCCTTGTTCAAAGCTGGCTGATAATTGTAATGGGGTCAATGTTCAGGTTCAAACACTTTTGCAAAATTTGTTAGCACAGGTAACTGGGTCTGCCTCTGGCCAAGAATAAACTATAGGCAGTCAGATTCAAAGGTGTCCAACTTTCTTCTTTGGACAAAGTATGACATTCTCAGTGGTTCTTGATTTGTAATCAGAACCAATTAGATGAAATCAGTAAGAGAGATATCTGTGGATTTATTTACCTCCATTAATGTCAAACAACATTGGACAATCAGGATTCAGTGTGAATCATCTGGAAAGGATGAAGACATTGCTATTCCTTTTGTTTACCTAACAAGGTCTTGCTTTTAATATTAAAGCATTCTAAACTCTTCCTCCGGGGCTATAAGTATCCTACTGCTATTTACTCTGAGTGCTTTTCTAATTTCTAACTGTTCCTAAGCTACTGAAGTCTTACTTGGTAGTAAGAACTCTTCTCATGCTGGAAGCTTAAACAATTCATATTGCTCAGCTGATCAGGAATGTTGTTTTTCTTCAGTGTGAATTATAGCCATTAGATCCATGTATTCATTTTTTGTGACACCCCTGAGAAATGACTCCACTGGGTTACTGCTCCACAAAGGAAGGAAAAGAGGGAAGCAGCAAATATAGCAGCTTTCCCTGATCTGAGGATGTTGCACAAGAAACATTCTTTATGATATCCCTAAGAGGATCCTTTGGATAAACCAGCTTAGTTCCATATTGCCCAGGAGTTCTCCTTGTTCATGACATTAGAAAGGACTAAGATTTGGTGAAGTCATCTCAGAAAATCTAAAGAAATACATGTTTTCTAAGCTTTGAAAGGGAATGGCATTTCATTTTCTAAGCCCATTCTGTTAAAATATTTCAAAAATATTTAGAATTTTACAAGTGTTTATCTTGCTAATTTTACTGTCACTCCTCTTCCCCCTGTACACTCCAGTTTGACACTAAAATGATCAAATGAAGGAATAATTAGAAGAACACTAAAATTTTTAATTTCAGACTACTCTGATAAATCTTCTCCAGATTTTAACAATAATAATAAAATATAGTCTTCAAAATAATGCAAATTTATCATTAAAGGAAAAATGCAATCTATTTTTTTATTACCTTTTTGGTTCTTAAGAGCACTGGCGGTAATTGTGGTGACTGCCTCTGGTCCCTAAAGAAGGGTGGTGATGGTAGAGAGTATTCTCTGCTAAGTAAAATGCAACACTAAAATGAATTATTTGAGTTAAAGCAAAGCTGTTTCTCCATGGACACTGTTAGACAGCTTTACTCGTGGTTTATATTGCCAGAGTTTAATTCAGCTGGGAAAAATAAGACTGAGATGTCTGCATTAATTATGTTCATCTAGAGAAAATACCAGGAAAAAAAAAAATCATGTGTAATAAATGACTAGAAGCTTAAGGGAGATGCTTATGAAATGACATTCATTCTTTCAAAAATTGGAAGGATGTCTGATCATTGGAAAAAAAAATCCCTGGTCCAGATAGTGGTAGATTCTGCACTTCTTGACTTTTTCAGATTGAGGAAATGTGTTGCAACTAAAGACAAGTTACTGGACTAAGTCAGAATTAAAGAAAACTTAGGTCAGACTAAGTTAAATAATAACCTTTTCTGACCATAAATTACAGCAATTTCAAAAAAGTATTAAAATCATAGGAAAAGTGTGGGCAGCAGCTGTCTTTGTCCAGCTCCATCTGCTTCTTTTCACTGGCTATGGGCTCAGGGCAGAACACTTCTCTAATCCACGGCAACTAAGAAAGTGAGATCCTTTAGCTTTCTTGTTTTTAGCAGGTTTCTCTTTCTCTCTGAGCTTTTTTTTGCCATTTCTACCAGGCTCTTTTTACATGGATAAATTTGGATTTCTTGCAGAAGTTTCTCCATGTATGGCAGAAAGGAAGAGCCATGGTTTCAGCTTCATGGGTCTACTTGGGGCAAACGTCCCTGCCTTTAGTCTGACAGAAATGTGGAAATTTATGCTGAAGTATTTGTGTGAATTTTATTAGATGCACATCAAATGCCTTGTGTATACACTCTGGGGTACCCATTTTCCCCAAAAACAATCACTAGGAATGGGAAAATGGCTCTTCTCATGAGTGGCTCCCACCAGTAAGTAACACCTGTGTTAGATGTTTCTTCCTGTCTGTCTGCCTACCCAGTTTTGCTGCAAGAATGGCGATTTCAAATTATTATTTTCCCCTTTTTTTTGAAGTTATTATATGCAGGAGATAGAGTAAATAATTAATTTCATTATAGAGCCACAGAACATCCTGGGCTGAAAGGGACCTCATAGGATCATCTAACCCAGCTTGCTGAATGCACAGAGCCAAAAGGCAGGCTCTGTTCCCAAAATACTGAAAATCATACATAAATGTGTGTTTTCTACCAGCCTTTTTTATTCTCCTCTATGAACTAGGTGCATTCATCAGATGTGCAGTTTAGGCTGAAATGTTGTCTCAAAGCACAGCAAGGATTTGTTTGGCCAATGTATGTCTCTTAGCCAGCAATGAAAACAGACACAGTGGTAGTAAAAATGGAAATTGGGGAAGAATTTTATATACACAACTTCTCTCTAGCCATATGAACAACCAAGACAACAACCCGTGACTGATGTAGATGAACTTTTAATCTTCTCCTCCATAGAAATGTGTGTTAGCCATAGATTTACAGCTCGCTTTCTGTCTAGAATTCCAGTCAGGTTCTGCTGCTCTGTTTAATTCAAAGCAGCAGCCCATTTCCCAGCTGGTGCTTCACAACTTAGGATCAAACACATCTCTGAGACCTGAGTCTGGTCCATACAGTTTGGTAAAACATGTGGCCATTGGCCTCTTAGCTCTGTAAGATATTCTAAAATGAAGAAGGTTGTAGTCAAGCCAGTTTGCCCATGAATTCTCCTTGTGACAGGTATACTGACTCAAGGCTGATTTATATTTTGAAGACCAAAAGCATTTTTCCTATGCAATTTACTCAGTCTTGCAAGCCTTTTGGCCTCAGTGCAATATCAGTCTGTGTATCCTCACTTTCACCTAAACTTTCTGTGTCAGCCTTTACTATCCTGCTTTTCCAAAGAAAAACACACATTTTGATGGAGTATTCCTTTCAGTTTAATTTACTTTTATTCACATTCTTTGCTATCATATGAAAACCACCTTTTCTACAGTGGTTTAACCTGCATCCCCTTGTATTTAGTCACTTGTCAAAACAAACCTAAATATTAAAGTGTTTTACTGTTTTAAAAGCAGTTTCTAAATACAACCTCCTTCCACCCTCCTGTGTTTTCATTCTGAATGAAACTGTTGATTTACTTGACTAATTCCAGCATTTTTGTTATTGGATAAGAAATACAGTGTCTTAGCAACCTCAAGTTGAGTATAAAGCAGCAGAGAACTTCTCAGTATTTAGGCAGAAACAAATTCTGTATCGTGAATAAATGACATGAACTGACCTTTGCACTCAGAAGGTCTTACTCATGGAACTCTAGAATTCACATTTTTCTAAACCCCAGAGTACTTGAAAACCTTTATGGCCTCCCTTGAAATAAATGTAACTGAAGCTGGAAAGAGCCTGAAGGTAAAAAAATGAGCTATTAAGCCTTAAATCCTAAACAGAACAAGGCACTATCTGAATGTCTTCCACAGAACATCAAAAGCAATAGTAAAGTCCTTGGTTACTTCTGCTTGTGGTCCTGTGGGATCAAGGTTTACTAAGTTTTGGGAGGTTTTGTTTTGTATTTTGGGGGTGAAAAGAAGAGGGGATTATGGAATAAAAACAGCTGTTGAATTGTGCCATATCTGGTAATAGACTCCTCTCCTCACCCACCCAATCACATAGGGAAAACACCAATATTTCATCAAGATGATCAGAATCCAGAAGAGCATTCCACAGCAGCATTACCTTGGCAAGAGGTACAGGCATCACAAAGCAAAACTTGATTGATTTTGCAAATAGTTCTCCCACACTTTCCCCTGAACACTGTGATCTAAAGCACATCAGAAGTACCCACTTTAGTCTGACATTTCTTCAATTCCTTTGAAAATTATGGCCAAGGCTGTAAACAGGTACTGAGAGAAAGTGGAGGCCTGCTGAGAGACCTGAGTTCAGACATTCAGTGCTAAAAGCACCTTACACTATGGAAAAACTCAGCAGTAACTTTCTGGATCTATTCACAGGTTTTGGATTCCAATTCTGCTACAAGAGTTCAGGATGGAGGTGACAACTGCATGAATCACTGGGACAACATGTCCATCCACAAGGAAATGACAGAGTTTCCCAGTGAGCTGAAAGTGAGAGAAAATATTTCTGGGAATTGGCGCAAATTTGATCATCCACGTCTAACGAGGAGTCAGCCATAACTTTGATGAATAAAGACTATATATCTTTGAGGAAAGGTGGCGACAATGTTTTGGCCAGCTCTTCAAAGTGTTTCTCCTTTCAGCCAACACACTTCAGTCTTGCCTGGGTTCAGCCTGAGCTGACTGTGCTTCATCTACACACTTCCCTGAAGGCATTTTGACATGGTACCAGTGCTGGTGGTTGCATCATTCAACAGGGGGTGTACAGGAGGACAGAGAAGACAATTTGAGTTTGGGTGGACGTGGTAACTGTGAGATAACTTGTACTAAGGCAGAATTCCTTTATAGGTACTTCACTGACACCTTAGCAACATCAACAGCCTCACAATGCACGCTGAGCCCTTAGGAAAAGGTGCCAACCTGTGTCTCCTGGTAGGAACTCACTTGTCCAGACTGAGCTGAGTTGTGCTAATGGGGATCAACTGGCAGAGCCTCCTACTGGAGTCCTTCTGAATAAGGCCTTGTGACACAAGATACATCAGAAGGCTCCCTTTACTTCAGCATAGCCCTGTGTTGTCAGTAGGTCATAAACTGGCTGTGCTGGCCAAGAGAGATTTCCCCCCACACACACTTCCGTCCCCTTATAAACATGCATGCAAATCACTGCATGCAAGTACAAACTTGCCATTCAGGAGGTCTGAACATCTCAAATAGATAACTAGATTTTCAAAAGCCACAGCACTCATGCAGGAACCAGAAAGAAATTTTCCAAACTCAATAAAGAAAAACCCACTCCAGTGATGCCAATGAGAGCAATAGGAACCTTGGACAGTCTGTGACTGAGATGGCCCAAAGGATCTGAGCTCCAAAAACAGGAGCTCTGCACAGGGCTGCTAACTCCTCCAGAATACATCCTTCATTGCCTCAGACTCATACTCTGGTACAGAAAAATCACCAATAGATGCTTTTAGCTATTTTTAGATGGTCTTAATGAAACCAGTGGATTCCCAGATTGCAAATCTGAAACTGCCATCTGCTCAGTGATCCTGCTTTCTGAGTGCACGTGTGCTCTTTTTTGATTCTGCCTAACACACATTCTTGATGCCATTGGAGTCAGTAACAGTTTATTGTTAAAGGTGACCATGGAGAAACTATCTGAAGAAGTTGGTAAATTGAGTACTACCCAGAGTACAAAGATGCTTCATAATGAATCAAAGAAGAAAATCAAGCTTTAAAACAGCAAAACATATGCTGGTCAATATTCCTCTGCTTTATAGTGAGAGGATGAAATACAGGTGAAATATGAATACTGTTATGTGAAATACATATAACAACATTTAAGAGTGCTAAATAAATTTATCTATTGCTTTAGCTGAAGAATTGTATACTGAAAATATTGTCCCTTTTGCAGGAGGAAAAATGCTCTGAAATAGAATTGTTCAAGAAAAGCTGTGCAAACTCAAACTATTCCCAAAGACAGAGAGCAAGTCACTAAAAAATTTGCTCTAGAAATCACTATGCTGATTGCATCGTTGCCTGCTATGTCATTTTCTCTTCCTGCAATTCATCCATAGTCTTCAAACTTGCAATCTCAGGATAATAATTTTCACAGTGCATGCAAACAGTATGGTCTGTGAGACTCAGGTAAATGCTGAAAAAAGCAAGCTGTTCATTCAGTTGTCTCATGGGCTGAAAATCAGTCAATTGCTGCTGTGAACTTACAGTTTTGCAGGTTACCTTTCAGTCCTTTTTTCAGCACAGCCTTGAATTACCAGATTCAAATGGATGCCTACAGTTTATTCATTCTTAAGGCACAATTTAATACTTAAAGTTGAGACATCCAACCCCTAAGACAAATACATCTACTCTTTTTAAATACGGAGAGATTTTTTTTCGAATATCAGATAATATACATTGGAAACCAGAACTATACTGTATCACTAGTTTCTTTTACTTGTTATTTAATACATATGTAGGCAAGAAAGAGAAAGAGGTGGGGGAGACTGGACAGAGATGGGGGCTTTTAAACATCTGCTACATTCCAGAATTCCATTCCTGGTAAGCCTTTGAAATGTCACAGCTGCTGCCCTTTTGCTTGTATGATTATTTCTCCAGCTGTGTCGAAATGCTCTGAAACCATTTTGTGACCTGTCACAGAAAATATTTTGACTCAACAATCAATAACATAGAAGTTTTTACTAAATGGTATTACCTAACTCTGTGTTAGAGCAGATGAAAACATTCAGTTGGTTCTTAATCATTGTATTTAGAGTGGAGGTGTTTAGAATGTATTTTCCTAGCAAAGTTGCATTCCTTACTCTTTTAAGAGTTTACAGCTTGGTTCTTCATATCTCCTCTACACACTTAAGCACAAGTTAGGGCAAGGAGACTGATTTCTGACTCTGAACTATGTGCAGGGATAAATCCCCTGCAAATCAGAAAGAATTATTTTGAGCAATAGATTTTAGAAGTGGCTACCCAAGTACCTGAAAAAATGAAAATGGATGAGAGGGAAAAGTTATCTAAGAGAGCTTGAGGCTGGAAAAGCACTACAGAGAAGTTATTCCAATTGCTTTATAAATACTTTCCCTGATGGTTATGAGTTCTTCTGGAAAATGCCTCAGTTATCAAACCCCACAGAAACACAATTCTGCCATGTATCAGACAGGGCTGCCTGGCTGCTGGACACCTAGCAAACCAGGGAGGTACTCCACAATAGTAAGTGTCACTGAGCTGCCAAGTAAAACCAATCATCTGCAGGAGGGTGAAGCATAGAGGGAGGCTCACCAACCTCACAGTAAAGAATTTCTTTCTAATATCTAATCTAAGCCTACTGTCTTTCAGTTTGAAGTAGTTTCTCCTTTTTCTATCACTACACACCCTTGTAGATAGTCTCTCTTCAGCCTTGATTGAAGCTCCCTTCAGGTACTAAAAGATCTCAGATAGGTCCCCCTGTAACTTTCTCTTCTCCAGGCTGAGCAAACCCAGTTCTTTCAGCCTTTCCTCACAGCAAAGGTGCCCCATCCCTCTGATGATCTTGGTGGCCTCCTCTGGACTCACTCCAACAGATCCATGTCCTTCCTGTGCTGGGGCCCCAGAGTTGGATGTGGCACTCCAGGTGGAGTCTCACCAGAGGGAAGCAGAGAGGCAGAATCCCCTCTCTCCCCTGCTGGCCATGCTGCTTTGGGTGCAGCCCAGGACATGTTTGGCTTTCTGGGCTGGGAGTGCCCATGGCTGGGTCATGTTCTGTCATCCACCAGCTCCCCTAAATCCCTCTCTCCGGGGCTGCTCTCCATCTGTTCATTCCCAGCCTGTACTCATATCAGAAAGCTGAGAAAACACAGCCAAGTGTTTTCTACCATCTTGTGATACTGCCCCATGAGATCAGACTGTGACCTCTAGATGTTACTTCTCTGCAGCCTTCAGGGGACAGAGGGAATCCTGTCACACACACAAGTGCAAGAACAATGTTACACACCTGGCTAAGTGTACACACCTCACTAGCAACATTAAACACCTGACAGTGTTTGTTTTCTTAACTTGTTGACTGTGTCTGAAAGCAGGAAAGTAGGCTAAAATGGACAGTGGTGATTTTTGTTTGTTGGCTTTTTTTATATTTGTTTCTTTTTTTGAGAAGAAATTGGGCAAAACTACTGCTGGGAACAACTGCCCACAGATTTCTCAATCTGTCATTATAAAGATGTTGAGGAGGAGATTCAAAATTTCGCAAAAGAAATGATTCTCAGTTAGATGCTTTCCCACCTCAGTGAAGAATGCCTTTAAGAAAAATCATTCAACCTTATCAGCAAACTCATGTTTTCTGGCTTTTTTCCCATAAAAAAGAGTTCCCAAGGGTCAATTCTTTAGACTCCTTCCAGTAATACTTGCACATGTAATAAAATCCCAGGATGATGGATTCTAGACTGACCAGACATTCTATGGTTACATTGGATTAATTTCTTAGAAAAACATTGCATTTTTTTGTAATTTGTTTCATAATCTGACACACAAGGTCAATTATTGAGCCAAATTTGTGAAAGAATTATGTTAAGTGGGATTTTCCAATATATCAGTGGGTGAAAATTAAGCCATTGCCACAATTTTCAAGGTTCTATTTGTTTGAAGTACTGCTGAGTTTCAGAGTTCCTCTTCAGGCTCTGTATGGAGGAATGCTTTGGGAAAATAAAAGGGTATCAGACTCTGAGCCCATGTTGCACTTGTTCAGTCTTTCAGATTTGCACCCAAAACACCTGACTGAGCTGCATTTTCAGAGGAACTCACGTGGGAAGCATAAAAAGAAGGGTTATCAGAGACTAACAAGGGAAAATGACAACCTGAGAAATAAAGATTTAGTGCTACAAGCAGGATAAAATCCTGAATGCATTCCCTTTTGTCAGGCCTCCTACAGTATATAGTGAAATAAATCAGGATGTAGATTCAAGTATGGATGATAATTTGTCTTTCTTCAATATCCTGTTGGTAAATGTAGTTTATCAAGGGATAAACCCTTGATGTGACTGAGTGACTTACTCAGTTTTCTAGAACTCTTTCAGTATTGGAAGTTGATACTGTGCAAAAAACTTTCAAGGGGAGCAACAGCTGGAGCTTCCCAGGAAATAGATATTCCAGAGAGGAGACATTTGGCAGGCTGTCTTGTGCCTACAGACTGTGTATTTGTCACAAGACAGCAAGTTGCTTTGCCAGAGAAGAGGATTTAAGATAAAACAATTCAGTTACCTAAGCATAGTCGTGACAGCCTCAAATGATGGGGGCCCTATAAAAGACAACTGAAAGCCTTAGGGAATACCCTAGGCATTCAAAGATCTCTGGACACCTATGTTTACACCTCTGTTTACATGAGTGAATCTCACTCTGACAAGCAAATGAAGCAGCAGAAGGGTTTTGGTGGGCAGAGACATCAGATGAGAAAGGACAAGGACTTGAGAAGACAGAGTATACCCACAACATTTTCTTCTACAAAACCTATGGGATTAAACAGCTCATTATAGAAAAAACAAGATAAGAGGGGAGAAGATGAAAAGTGGCAAAAAAAGAAGAACTTTGTTCAGAGTATGAACAGTCTAACAGGAGGCAAAAACAGGCACTAGAGAAACACGTCCTAGAAAGGGGATATGAAGGGTGAGGAGCAAAGAGGGAGGTAGATCTAATTTGGAGGAACATTTGCAACCCACCAGGTTCAAAATACATGAAGTAACACACCCTGCTTCATGAAAGTAGTTTCCAGTAATTTTTGAGCAGTTTTCCTTGAAAAAGATAAATCACTAGTTTCTGCAGCAATGCGGAGGATGATCTCTTAAAACTTTGCCCAGTTTTCCATAAGCTCTCAGAACAACTCAGTTTCTCTTTGTCACTTCTATAACACAGCTAACATGTTCCCAGACAATGAAATTAAAAATACATGAACCTGACAGTTAATAGGATAAAGGAAGAAACCACACAAGAGGGAAAGATATTACAGGGTTTTGATTTTTTCCTCTAAACAATCCAGTGGACAAAATTCTCTCAGGAGTTATCTTTCTGAAGTAAGGACAATTGCAATGCTGTAATTAAGACAGAAAAGATTACTAGTTAACTCTAATTACATTTTGATTTCTACTATTTTTTATGGTTCATTTTTCTTTGAAAGCTATTACTCACTGGAATGAGCCTGAACAGCTGTGAGCCTTTCTTGGTGATATGGGTTAGGAAATACTATCATTTGAACTGATTAAGTGTGCACATTCCACTTGTCTTTATCTCATTAAATTGTAATACACAATACACTGTACACATTGGAAAACACACAGATCACATGCACAGGAGACAATCACTTGAGAACTAGAGACACCAGGCTTTCCTGGAAGCCACCTGGGATTAATTCCCACATAGCACAATACATACCAGTTTAATAGACCTCATAAAACTGGGATTAAGATTTCAGCCCTATATTAAGGCACATGACAAATTTTCAGCTGTTTTAAAAATGAAAGAGAGAGAGAGAGAGAGAAGAAAATTCTATTAGAAGAAAATGTGGGGCACAATTTACATTACAAAACTGCCCTTATCTAGGCAATATAGTCTTTTGCCCAGTGCTCTATGTAGGTGGCAGCAGCTTATCTGAAAGAGTTGCATCAGGATGTAATTTTCTTCCCCTGAAATAGATATTAAAACCTGCCTGGTAAAAGATCACCAGAAATCCAGGACATGTTGCACCTCCAAGACAGAATATTTTACTGATGGTTATTTCAATTCTTTATGAGACAATGGTTTCCAGTGCAGTTTAAATTTAAAGAGAAGCAGAGAGATGTTTCCTTTAACAGCTCCCACTTCTATGATGTTGCTCCTATCTCTAGACCACACAACATGACAGAATGCCTGTGTGCCATCTTTGGTTTTCCTGCCTTCCTTGCTGATCTCTGTTGTGGACTATTGCAGCTCTTAGATCTATTTTTGGTAAATGAAATTACTCACAATAAGGTATGTTTCCTACATGAATAACAAAAATACAAATTCCTGTTACACTCCATATCCCTTATGTCTCTTGATGCTTGATTTGCTGAAATTATAGGGACTAGTCAAATATTACCAATCTTTAGAGCTTTTGCAAATGCAAAGGCTGTTTTGCCTAAGGTCAGAAATTATGAAAGAAGTTTTATTAATGAAAAAAATACTTAAAAATCCCAATTGAGTGCCACACATATATATAGATATACGGATGTCAGGTTATTCTCCAGTGAACTGCACTGAAAATCTCAAAGCCCCATTTAGCAATGCCCTGCCTGCCTCTCTTAGCCTGGGTCAGTTGCCATGGCATCTGCACAGCTCTTTAAAAAGAACCCAAAGCCAGCATAAGCTACATCTGAGTCAGCTCAGTGCCTGACCTAACAAAAATACTGTTGCCTAAAACTGGGCACTCTGAGTAGATTTTACCTGAAGCAGACTTGTTTAATCCAGACAGTAGCACTACTAAGGCAAGACAGTACATGCAACAGTTATGAGCAATAAAATAATTCATTTTGCCTCTGCATTTGTCAAAGAATTAGGAGGTGTCATAACACCAGGTGCCAGAGGAGCTGGTAACTAAGCACAAAATGATACACCAAGGCACAAACAAGCACCTAGTACCCAGGGTAAAGGACTTGACAGCTTTTTAAAATTATTATTTGGCATGGGTTAAAACTTCGGTTTTGTCTTCATTTAGATGTTTACAAAAATACATGGATAAGAAACATAGGTTTGCTAGGAAGGAAGGGGGTGACAGAGACTGTGCTCACACAAGTAGTGCTGATATGGCACATTTACCTCCAGGGAAGTGATGGAGAGATGCCTGCTCAGGAGAGGACCATGCTTATCTCCAAGGGGACACGTTTTTCAGCATGTGTGGAATCTCATTCAATGTCCAGGCTTATCACAGATGTTGTGACGGAAGGAAAAAAGCATGAGAAGCAAAGGCCAACAACTTTGTTTCTCAAGTCTCTGTCAGGCCCTGTCAAACTCCTTTTCCTGCCAATAAAAGCAAAAGAGTGTAATGCTTGAGTGTTTAATAGTGGGAGTTGGAATTCATAAGCACAGAGAAATCCCTCCTAAAATTTTAGTAAATACTAACAATTTTGAACACCACATTTCACGCAAAATACTGGACATCTTCTATTTTTTGCACAGCAAGCTATCTCTTTCTAAAGTAGTCACTATTAAATCCTTTTTGCAGTATGTGAAAGAGAAGGGAAGTTTGGTAGATTTTATTTTTTCTTATAGTATCACAAATGGAGGGGTTTTTTTGTTCTATGTGAACAAATGCCTATTTCTTCAGTCATCCACAACTGACAAACTAATAAAAAGTGTACATGCTACATGTCTAAATGAGAGTAGTGGGGAGTGTCTTGGGTCATTTGTTCATGCTCCAAACTCCAGTTTTTAAAAGCAGGGGCTGGGCACATCCTGCTGCTAATTCTGCTTTTCCAACTATTTGAGTCTGGAGAGCCAGAGGTGAATGACTCCATCTGGTAAGGAACTTTCTTTTGCTCCCCAAACTTTTGAGACCTCAGAAAATTTTCCTGGCCTTACAAGGGGAGCTGAAGCAGGAAAAGTCTCAGATACAATCTAGCAGAGCCCTAATCCAGGACAAAGAGGCACACACCATGTGAACCAAGGGCTGCCCCTTTGACTCTGCCATGGACAAGCCTTCTGCAGGCCTGCTAATGGAAACAGCACACATGCAGACACATGCAGGTTCCTTTGGAACATTCTGCCCACTGGAAGAGATCTGCCTTTCACATGAAGTCATTTTGCCAGTGTTTTGAATAGTATTTTCCGCATGTTTTTTCTATGAGATCAGCAGTCATGCCCTACTGTTCCACATTATCAGCCTTTTTTTTTTTTCCACCCTGTGTTTTACATTAGCAAATCAGCCAGCTCTGAGATCATATTACGTAAGTTTCTTGTTTTCTTTTTTTTTTTTTTTTTTTTTTTTTTTTTTTTTTTTTTTTTCCCAGTTTCTGTGTTTCTCTAATTAATAGGAAGTGGCTCTCCAGTAAGGCCTGGAGATGACAAATGGCTTCCTTTCCTCGTTTGTGCACAGCTCAGCTGTGCCCATTGTTCCTTGAGCTGCTCTTTCCCAGTGCTGCCAGCCCCAGCGCTGTTGTGTTCCACAGAGCAAGAGCCACCTCAGGAGAAGGACAGCCACGTCATGGGTATATTTGTCCCTCACCAGCCAGAGGCCCTTGTGACAAAATACAAACGTGCACATAACAAACTTTGACCTGTAATTTTAGCCTTTCCCTGAGGAGAATTCATCTCACTTGACATTAAGCTGCTGAAAGGCAGCTGTCTGAGCTATTGGGCTGGTTATTGGTGCTTCCTCTGGAATCAGTGGGGAGGAGTATTCAACCATCTGAGGTGGATGAGGAATTTCAGGAGGTTGCCCCTGGCTACAGAGAATACTGAGGCAGCTACTAAATTAAACATCTACTTTCCAGATGACTGAAGTGTTGTGACATGAATTCCACTGTACATGGTTTCCTGCACCAATTGAAGTCTGCTCTGAAGGAGAAATGTCTTCTTTATCCTTCAGTCTAAGACAGTCAGCACTACCTCCTTTTTCTATTTTGAAGCTGGTGTATGACTTTCTTTTCTCTTTTTTTCTGTCATTAATGAAATTGGTAAATATTTTGCAACAAATTATGTACTTCAATGAAATGAAAATTTTGGAAATAAACAGTGAGCACCTCCCAATTTTCTTTCAATGCACATGTTTTTTTAAAGTTTGGTGACTGCATCTTTTATAGCTGGGTAAGAATATTCAATAATTAAAATTCTAAGGCTGAGGGTTAGTCTGGTTTGTTCATTCACCACAGAGTACTTGTCCTGTTCTGTGGCAGAATAACAACTAGAGGTTATTTACAATAACCAATCTGACTCTGCTTGGTAGTGGTTTAAAAGCATGGCAGTGGTCTGTTACAATGACTCAGTTGGCAATAATTTTGAGCTGAGATGGAATTATTTAAGATAGAGAAATATGATGGAGATAATCTTGTCTAAAAGTTAAGTTTTATGAGTTGAAAATTTATTTTCTGCAGATGAACCCTAATGTGCATTTAAAATTCATAGTTTCTAAGAATGCTATTAGTGAATTTATTTGCTGCAATATTCCCCAAAAAAAAAAGGTAGAACAGAATGATGTATTGGAAATATAGTCACTACTTTTGTTTAGTAATTTAGAAGCTGAGCATTAACACAGAACTAACACCAGGTTAAAAAAAATTAAAAGGAAAGGTTGAATTTATATTCCTATTATATTTCTTAAACAAAATGTTTAAAATTATTCAGTTGTCTCTGATATATAAAATATTATGAGGGAATGGTCGTTTAAAGTATAACCATTCCTACTTGCATACTGAAGTCTGAAGATAATCTCAGATTATTAATCAGAAAACAAATCCTTGAGGTCTGCCAGTTATTTTTAAAACAGGCCTGGAATAGTTAGAACTGGGTGGTGTCACAGAACAGAACACATACACAATAGCTGTTAAAATGAGATGTCATATTGACAAAGCTCAGGGGAAAATATCCTGTAAGAAAAGTGCCTATCCAAGGTCTTCTCTGAGTGCCTCCACTGAGATTCCTTCCCCAAGAGTCCTGGCAGCAGCATCCTTCAAAAGAATCTTGCATCCCTTTTGCCTTTCTATCCTTGTCCTCATGTCTTGCTAGAAAGTGAGTTGCCTTCCAACAGGCAATCCTAATGTGCTACCTCTTTCTTGTTCTTCCTATATTTAATTTTTTTTTATTCCATATTGCTCTCCTGCGTGGGCTGGAGTTTCTAAACCAACTTCCATGAAATGGAACAAACTAATTAACCAGCTAACATTCTCTATCCCCTTTATTAATTGGTCACAAGATCCAAAGGGTAGAGCATTGGACATATTTCAATTATTGAGGTGAGTAAAGGAAATGGGATGTCTCAGAACTGATACTTTGGCAGCTAAATGCTATTTAGCACACGCTGCTGAGATGGAGGATCTGTTCCACAGAGGTGTGCTGGTAAGCTGGTTCAGCAGCTGTGCATAGATACAGGTCCCAACAAACAAGGATCTGAAAGCTGGCTGCAAATCAACAGCCTGGTAACCATTCAGCTAGTCTTAGAAAACATTTTGTTCCCAGGCTTTGAGTGCTTTCTGTTTTCTACAGGAAAATCTCCACTGAATTACTGTTATATACCTTTCACCCAATAGAGGAAAATATGTGATTTCTTTGCATTCTGTAAAGTTGATTTAATACTGAATCCTAGTTGGTAATTTGGCATTGGTACAGATAAACTCCCACAAATTTCAGAAGTGACTTTTCAAAGAGGGTGACAGGCATTAATATGCTTTACAAAAAACCCCCCACACTGATAACTCAGCACATTCTTCTGTGTTTCCTTTGTCAGGTTCTGAAGAGAAAGCATTTTGCAACCACACTCACAGAAATTCCATCTTTGCCCACACTAGAGAAAGCTATGCCAGAATTGGAGTAAAATTATATCCAGAACTGTAAGGGAAGTAAAACACCCAGGAACATCCAGAACATCCAGGATTCCTCTTTCAAATGTTACTGGTGAGAATGACAGATAATTTCCCCTGAGTTTTCGAAAAGCTCTGAAAATTTCTGGTTCTGTTTCCAAAGCTCCATTTCCAAGACCCTAATGCAGATCTCTAAGATCCCATAGGTTTTAATATTTTCCTTTAAAAAGTGTACCTTCCCCAACAGGAGCATTTCCTAGCTTAAAGTAATAAATATCAGAAAACCCCAGGAACTGGAGGCAAGCTGTTTGAAAATATATGCCCAGTCACAATTGTCAGGGAACTAAAATTTCCTTATTCTCTTGAACAGGTATGTTTATCAGCCTGTCAATCAGTTAGATGCAACAGATCCAACTTCTGGCTGAGGAATACAGAGATTTATAAAGTAAATCTGAGGTTTTTAGGTCACTAGTCTACATCTGTCCTACTTCTCATCACTACATCATCACTGCAAGTGGTTGTGTTCAAATTTAAGAGGTTTTTGTTGTTTGTTTGTTTGGTTGGTTTTTTTTTAGAAAATGTTGATGGTCTTGCTCCATTATCTGGAGAAAGTAGACAGCTCCAACATAAAGAAATGAAGTCAAAAAAGAAATGTGATCACAGATCAGAATGGAAAAGCGCAATCATCAGGAGCATACATAATCTGTATCAGGACAAATGAATATTCTGCAGGCTAGTATCCTTCACAAGTTTAGAAAAAGTCAAAATAAAAAGGAAAAAAGAGGCTGGGAAAATTTCTATCCTTACTATTGTAAGCCATGCACAACACCTGGAAATGCTTAGGATTCCAATAACATCTCAGAATATAACTTTTTTTTTTTTTTTTCTTTTCGTTTACAAACCATACTAGTATTATTCACTTTATTTTTTTATTTGAGCAACACAGACTGGCAAGTACTATAAACATTTCTGGAAATAGTCACTCGAATTTTGCACCACCCAGATTTGAACTGTTGGTATTTATTTTCTTGGATTATTCTCTGTCCCTAGGGACAGAACCAGCATCAGAGTAAATGTCACCATCTGAGAACATTAAATGATTGATAACTAGGTTATTCTAAAAAACAAGAGAAAAGGACATGCCTCAGTATTACTCTAGTATCAATGTGTACCACTGAGAAGTAGTTTTGTGAGTCAGACAGCAAATCTAGGAGTAGAATAACTGATTCCCCTGCATCCATTGCACATTTTCTTTGCCACATGTTTCTTTGTTTCATTAATTAAAACAGTTATTAAATAAAGCAATAGAAAACAATTTATAAAGAACTTATTAGAAAGAAGATACTGCAGACTCTCCCCTACAATATAGTATTTAACTATATTTTGGGCTTCCTTGAAGTGATCCCTTGTGCTTTGCTTTGGATGGTTTTTATTATAAATTCTGCTGAAAACTTCCATTTGCTGCAATGCTCATCATGTCACAGTGCAATGAGGGCAGGGCTGCCCAGATCTGCCATGTGGCCATGCAATGTTTAGCTGTGTCCTCGTGCTCTCTTGCTCATCCACCCTCTACACCCACACACAAGGGTATATAAGCTCTCTAACTTATACAAGATACAATATAAAAAACAAGATCCCTCTTTTACTTACACATAAAAGACAAAGAAAAGTAATGGAAACAGTCACATATAAAATATTAGGAGGAGAGCTTTGAAGCTAATTTTGAAAACAGGAGGAGTCACAACTCAATGGAAAAGCCAAGTCCCTAGAGAAGAGCCTGCCTCTAGCTGAGGCCCAGGTGGATTTTGGGTGGGCAATAGGACAGGTTTAGTGAAACAGGAAGGTTGGCAGTTACAGAGGAGAAGGGAGGGTCCTTGCCAGTCCACATATTTTGTAGTCAGGCCAGCTGGATTTGATAGCAGACTGCCCCAACAACCTGAAAATTCTGTGCCAGACAATTTCAATAGGGAAATGAAGATTTTTATGAAATGAAACAGAAAAAAAGTTACCACCCACTCTGCTTGTTTTCCTGCAGAATTTACCTCACAGTATTGTCATTTGCAGCTTGCAGAGTACTACAAATTTCTGTCCTGGTAAAGGTGTTGCTAGCTCACTGTAAAGCCAGTGGGGTGAGGGAGTGTGAGGAAGAGTAAGGGTGTGGGTACAGAGTATGGAGTGCTGTCACATGCCCAGCAGCAGCTCAAGTGAAATAACTGGCAGCAGGATGCTGACACAATGGTGAAAGGCTCCCAAGTGATTGGAATAGGTCACATCTGAAACTTTTTCATAAGGCTGTCTATATATCTAGGAAAATATAAGCGTTTTGGTTTGACACAGTTCTTTTTTTCCTTTACAACTAAGAACTAGAATTGGATTTTAGATTAAATCCCTTACTTTGGAAAAGTTTTGTGCTATAGAGCACATTCCATAGCCTGTGCCAAGGCTGCATGAGTGCAGGTCATCTGTAGCTGCAGCTCTGATATTAGATTACTAAGAACTTGCTTAATAACCAAACATGCTGTGACCATGTCTTTGAACAGGATTTATTTCAGTAATTAAAGGTTAAATTTCAAACCAGCATATCCCTCAGTTAATGTTTCCTTTAGCCTTTGATGTCTGTTTACTCTTCCACATACCTGTTTCTATTTTAGGTCAGAGGGTATTTGTGTGCAGGTAAGAGTATCCATATCTATGAGACTATTTCTGCAGGGGTATTATAGAGGGTAATTTTAGGTCCAGGATACATACTGAGATGTGGACAGGCTGCCAGAAGGATTATAAAACCAGTGTGTTTTTCAAATCCAAAGGACAGGTTTCAATTAAGCAAAGCTAGGTTTGGCTAAAACAGAAATCAGTGCCTGGTAGAAAAGGCTTCTCTGATCCCTCTCCTGCACCATCAGCCCTTCCCATTTTGTACTTTTGGCCAGCTATGAGATGAACATTTGCTCTGAACCTGCACAAGCCCTTGCAGTGTGACAGTCTGTGGAAAGCAGCTCCAAGGTGAAAGGTTTCTGTGTAGCTGACAGACTAGATTGGTGCAGGAGGCATGTCAGAGTCTGGCCCATTGCCAGGAAGATAACCTACCAGTCACTCTTCTGGAGCCCACTTGCATTGAACAGGCAGGAAGATGCTGTGTATTTTGCCATTGTATAGGTCCTGACTCAGTGCCAAAATAAGCTCCCAAAATGGATGCACAGCACAGCATCTAAAACACTGCACTGTCCCAACTGTGGTAAAAGGAAAACACTTCTTTCCCTGTTGCTATGTACTTTGGCAGATCTCCCATCCAAAGAATTGTGCTCAAAGTACTCTGGAAACACCTGCCAGGAGACTACTTGGGAATGTTGTTTAAACAAGCCTACCTGCCAACTTTCCAGCACTGTTGACTTTGCAGCACCAAAAACCCTCCTATTTTAAAACAGGCTTGATGGATAACAGGAACTGGGCCATAAGGATGAAGCACAGAATGTGCTTAAAATCTGCCTGCAGTTTCTGAAACTGCTCAAAGCATGGAACTGTCTAATGTACAGACATTTCAATATGTAGCAGTATACATGGTTGGACTCCTGACAGGAACACATACGTAATAATGGTATGTGTTGATGTTGTGTGAGGAGAGGAAGGATATGTTTTTCCTACAGTAATTTACTCTGAAAGGGCTTGCACATGATTGTTGTCTGATAAGACATCTTTTCAAGTGTGTGTACAATATTTTTAGGGGAGCTATAAAAATTTTCAGGGCAAAGCTTTCATGTATAGTGTTTGTTCTCAGGAGGGGTCATGCAGAAGCAGAGGTAAATACAGTAGCCTCTTGCCAGATTTGTCCACTGAAGGGAAGGTGCAGAGAGACAGAAAAAATGTCCTTTTTCACACACACACAGACATAGCATTCATATATACACACTGGCATGGCCAGAGTTATCAGGTAGTGATGAAAATAAAGTCTGCTTCATTAACATTGGCCAGTGTAAGATGTATTGCCAGATCTTCTAATGGAGAAACTGAATTTCCTTCCATCCCCCCTATGCACATACTTCCATTTCCCCATACAGCGTGTTTATTTTCAGATGTAGGTAGCTCAGTGTCCATTTACTTAAATTCCCTCTGGTCTCTTTGAGGATTTCAGGGATCTGTTCACATCTTTGTTCTTGGCCCACTCCTAACACGTTCTTGTGCTGGAGAACTTGAATCACACAGGAATTTTGAAAATATGTGAAGGTCTGTGAGGTTCTTCTACCCCCCTTTCACTAGTTCTAGTAACAGCCTTAGTCCATAAATTTCATCTCTTCAGGGAACTTCAGCAAACATGGAAAATGGCTCTCTAAAGGATCATCTTAGGTACAAGGAGGAGGCTCAGCCTCTCTGACTCAACCATCCACACCATGCAAGTTCAGTCCTGCAATAACTCCAACAAAAGGCTGCATCACAGCTTTTGCTGATCCATGGATGTGTCAAAATGCTTACATCTAAAGTTGCAATTAACCCCCAAGAATATGCAGCAAATCAATGAATATCCATCAAAGTGGCAAACAGTAAGTTCTTTCAAGCTCTCTCAAACCTTTCCTGCTGTTGACCCACAGCAGTGAGGAATACATCTGCCACTTGTAATGCAGTATTTTGTGAACTTAAAAACTGTTGTAACCAGCTAAAATCAAGAAGCTGTCTGAAGTGCTCTTTATGTCCAGATAAAAAGAAACTGTCTGCTGTGCCAGCAGAAGTATATAACTCCATCCTGAAATATTTAAAGCCTTATTGGGCTGTATTTTTCTCCATCTGAAGCCAAATAAGTGTTTCCCAAAGACTACTGACTTTGTAGGTCTATTTATATCCAACTTCTCTTGAATATCAATGAAACAATTCTTGTTGACTTCAGTAGGAGCTGAATCAATGATCATATCACTGAAGTCATAATTCATTGGACAAAAGCACAAAACATAGCTGCAGCTACTCTCTCACTAATCAGTGGATAGAACTTTCTGCTGACCTTTCCACTGCAAAGGCACCTGTGCCATCAGAACAGTCCCAGCTGTTATTCAACAGTTTAGAAAACATTTACAAATATTATTATTATCCAGCTTTTCATCATGTAAAATGCTCTGGCTCTATCACTCCATCTTAACCTGTGGAAAAGGCAGATGTACCCCTAATGACCAGAGCAGGCTGAGAACTGCACAACCAGCTCCCCAGAAAACACTGAAATACAGAGCTCTAAGCTTGGCTTGAGGACTCTCATTTGTTTTTGCAAGCTTCCATCTCTCATCTGCAGTATGCTGTCAAGGAGACAGTCCATATCCTCAAGCCAGTAGCAGACACATGAAAATGTAAAAACCTCCTATATCCTTAATCAACAACTGAAATCCATAGATGTGTGGTAGGGACAAGGAAAGACAACAGAATGCATGCACGTGCTTTTGTTATATTTTAATTTTCTGCAGTGAGATTGACTTGGCTTTATATGTAGCTTCCATTTTCCATTTCTTCACTGCCATTACAATCTAATAGCTCAGTACATCTTTGCCTACAGTGGTTTTTGCTTGTTTATTTATTTTTCTACAGGAATGCTGCAGCATTTGCTTTGTTTTTTGATTTTCCCTACATCAGAATTTCTTTTCTTCTTTTCAACAATATAGAAACCAAAACCAGACACAAAATTGTGTCTGTTAAAAATATTTTCAGGAGGAATAGTGCAATAAGGTATTTATTTTTAAAAGCCTTTATGGTAGTTAAAAAATATTTACTGCACAGAAAAGATATGCAGCATTTGATATTCCTGCAAGGTTCAGATCTCCAGCTTCATGGGAGGAAATTTTGTTTTAGTTATTATGAGTCCTTTTATCCATTGTCTAATTCTTGTTTCCTGTATTTTGAGTACAGGAGACTGAAGAATTAAGCTGATTAAAATCAGAAAAGTGTTGTTTTAAAGAGCTAAACATAATTTCTGAGGTGAACTGTCCTACACATTTCATTCTTAAACATGAGAAACTGAAATACTTTCTATTATAAGGTATTGTGCTTGCATACTCTGAAAGATGCTTGAGATACTTGGCTCAGGTTTATCTTCTATGTGTAATGAAGCCTAGAAAGCAACATGATAACAGATATTAAATTACAGGAGCAAATATGAGCAAGAGGTGGAGGTTATATTCAGGGCTGTTTGTGATGCCATATTGTGTTTATCAAGAACACAGTTATTATATTTCCCATATTAAATTTTGTATTTAGAAATCTCTTTTCTATATCTGAACCTACAGACTACCATGCATATGCAAGCCCTTTCCCTAAAACTGAGGGTCTGTTATTCCCCAGAGAAAAAATATGTTGCAAGGAGTTGCTGAATGCAGCTATAATCTTGATAATTTAGTCAGAAAAACTTTAATCCTTCACATAGCAGCACACTGAATTTTTGGAATGGTTTTGAAGACACAGGAGCTTGGGAGCTAAGGACTTCTAACAAAAAAGCCTCTCTAATCTTACCACAGGTTTGGGGAGATCAGATTGAAAATTATGAAGAGTTCCTTCATTTTATTTAGGAGTTGACAATTTTGCTTCATCAGAAATGCTTAAATTTTCATTCTATCCTTCTCTCTCTCTCATTTTAATGATTGGGAAGGAGCTGCAAAGATCCAGTCATTTCATTCAAGCAGCAGCTAGACCCTAGTAGCTTTCAAATTGACTGTATTTTACTTTAGCCACAAAACCTAGGTCTGAAATGCTGGGTGTGCTTGGCAACTTTAAAAACCTAATAATAGGAAAAAAGATTCAGCTAGGAATTACAGAGCAAGTTGCTGGAATTTCCCCAAAAAATAGTGTCAGACGTGTTTGTGCTAGGCAAATGTCACTGCAAGAAACTGTAGAGTTCTTTGTGGGAAATGGGTCAGAGAAGTGTTGTTAGTGAGAACTGATAACTTCATGACAATTTGCTCAGCATGGCAAAAAGCAAAGGGTATGGAGAGTAGTGTGAAGTGTTGCTGATACACAGGAATTCCTAATCCTAAAATGAAAATTTGTTGGAATTGCTCCAAGGTGTACTATAGTTCAGTGCCTAATGCTGACCCTACAACAGCTGATTTTTGAAGGATAGGAAAACTCTGCACTGGATTTCATGCCTCCATAGCAAAGAAGTAAAGTGGTTGTAAGAACCATCTACCTTGGTCTTATGAAATCTGAGAACTTCTGAATATTATGTGCAATTTTGGCTGGACATCTTGAGCCAATTCCAGCTCCCTCAGTAGTAAAAAATAAAAAAGAGCAGCGGAAAAGAACCTGCTAGTGTATCCCCTAGAAATAACAATAGTAAAAAAGTGGTATGCAATGATGTGGTGGTATGCAAAAAGGAATGGTATGGCATGAAAATACAGTGATAAACAGCAAGGAATGATATGTACCAGCAAAAATAATTCTCTCCTACACTATTACTGACCTCTTGTTTTTCTATTGAGGCCAAGATGCAAGGGAACAAAGCATCAGGCCCAAATCAAAGCAGACATGTAAGAAGCCTTCTGGGACAAGAGCAATGTCCTCAACCAGCCAGATCAGGTAAGAAGTCCACACATATTAAGGAACCAGCTCTCCCTGCCCCTCCATGCATTGTTCTTCTCCCCATCACCTGCCTGTGCTTCTGGTTGTGATCATGGCTGGGTGGCTGTGGCATCACTAAATGCCAGGAGAAAAGAGAGGAGAGACAGGGAGAAGAGTAAGCATGCACCAGTACCAGCAGCAGGTGCTCTGTGGGTCCAGGACTGCCCAGCAAACATCCAGATGGGGCAGCCTGATTGTGGCATGTAGCTCAGGTGACATTCTGGTGACTCGTTATTTGCTGGATAGTGTCAAAACCTTTTGCTGGAATCACAACACCTTGTTCTTCTACTGAAAAGTGCTAATCAGATTCTTTTACAACAACTAAATCCAACAGCATTGACAATCACCTTTTAATTTATGGCCACTACCCTGCTTTCTTGAAGTAGATTTTATTTATTTACCTGCTGTTTTGTGCTGCTACCTGTTCCATTTTGATACAGGTGCAGATGCAAAATGTAACAGTTTTATTAATTAATAGATTTTATATCTCTAACAGTTTTGCTGTTCACTACACTCTGACAAGCAATGCTATCACAGTTTACTGGGCACAGCATACCAGTCTTGAAACAATTCTGCCCTTTTTTTTTTAATGAAGATACTAATGAATGTGGAAAATGTCTCAAGTTAATTGGTTCCTCTCAGAGGGACTGGAATGGGAAAAGGAAATGACAAAGGAAATAGGTATAAAAATAAACCATTCTTGTGCTCTAAATTTCCTGAACCCCTGGAGTTTTTCATAAGCTGAAGTAAAGGAAAAACCTCACAGCTGGTGCATTTTTGCATTTTAGATGCATATGAATAGGAATATTTATGCTTTAAAATGCCAGGGTAATTTTAAACCCCCATTTTCTAATTGCAGCTGATATATGCTTCATGTGTTTCTTGGCAGCTTCATCTGGAAAAGACACAGGCACCTCAAAAAGTGTAGGATTTCATTAGGAAAAAAAAGGCAACACAGGCTGCTGTATATATTGAGGAGCTTGCCAAGCCTATGGGAAATCAGAGGAGCAGATAGGCCAGCCTCCTTCCTCCGAGCTCCATCTCTGTGAACTAAACTCAGGAACATTTTCTGCCTGGGACATAAGAAAATCTTATGTGCCTAGGTAAAAAAGAACAGTATGTGCTTAGGCTAAGCCAATCACCCAACTCATTTTCCATAAACAAGGCTCTGCTACGGAGACATAACTGTGTTTAATCCTGTCTGGATGACTTCATTTGCTAAGCACTCCAGAGCTTGCCATAGACCATGTGATTCACCCAGCTCCATTCACTCTGGAAAGTGGCTCTCTCTTTGATTCTGAAGCAGCAAAAAAAGGTCATTTATCAGAGCAGTACAATTAACACTGGGCCATGAATACCCTAAAAGGTATATTTCTCCTTCAGGAAAAATCTTTCCAAACCTTGTATTTAATTGATTTTTATATTTTTCCTGTCATTTTAAAATAATCTCACTTCCAACATGGATTCACAGCAATTCCAGCTACTGGATAGCAGTAAGAGCTTCATCCTGAACATAAGAGCTCCATGTTTTGATTTCTTATCCATGTTACATTTTAGGACGGGATATAACTGCTTCATACAGCAAATAATGTTTCATTTACCTCTAAGCATTTCTATTTTTTTCTCCCCCACTACATGGAAGAGCTTTCCCTATCCATGGCAGGCGGCTTGGAACCAGATGTTCTCTAAAGTCCTTTCCAACTCAACCAGAAAAATCTGGATTTTGAGTCCCTTTATGCCTTGTGTCATAACTCTCTTTGAGCTAACACAAGCATGCAGACAACTGAGAAGTAAAAGCTGACTCAAAGACAGTGCAGATTTTGGCCCTGAAGCTGAGGCTTTCAGATCTGCCAGTGAACATGAGGTGCCACAGGTTTCTCAGGATGAACTTCTCTCCACCGTACCCTTGAGCTAGAAGTGCAGCCCAGGGAGCAACAATCCCTGGAGTCTAATTAAAAGATCCTGGCTTGTAGTGTGGGAAATGTCTCCATGATGAATGGCACTTTGCTGCACTGAACAATCTGTTCCTAAAGCAGAAAATGGATGTGCTGATTGTAAAGTGGGGATCTGTTTTATTTTTACAGAACCAAGGAGCGTTTGCCTACATGATTACGAACAGGGACTGGCCAAACTGCTAGAACTCTTCAAGAGCTGGCTGCTGCAGTAATCAGTGGGCAGTGACTATTCGTGTGGGCTGAAATCTGATCTGGAGCATAATAGATGTGGACCTTGGCAAAATCTACAAACCTGAATTTGTAATATAACAATAACAGCAGCAAGGAGGGCCCAGGTCTGGAACAGAACAAGGTTGTTCAGAAATATCCATCATGGTGCTGCACCTAACACTGTTTAGGATGACTTGACTGCATTTTGTTAAAATATAATTCATTCATGTTCACAGTTTACTCAGAGGCCTAAAGTGTGTTCCCTGTTATTCCTATGCCATTGTCAGATTTTTTTAACAGATCAGGACAACAAAACCAATGTCATGCCTTAAACATGGAAAACCAGCGACCTCTTTCTAGAGGGGGATACTGAAACCTAGACTGAAACAATGTTATTCTAACACTTGAACCACAAGTTTCTGGAACTGAAAAACATTTTCCAATTCAAATTTTGTCATAGATGACGCATTATCCTTAGAAATTTAAATTTTTGAAAAAAGGAATTAAAAGAAGATACTGGTGGAAGATTCCAAACGACCTTGCAAGAACAGACCTGAGTGTGTGGATTTGGAGGACAAATTTCTCAGGAAGGGATGAGGATGGTGAGCAGATACAGGCATTGACTACTAGAATTAATCCAACAGAAACGAAGCACAGCATGTAAAGTACTTTGCAAAATACCAAGATATGGTCAGCTAGTGCTAAGGAAATCTCATAATGTATATTCATGTTGGATCTTCAGGGGGATGCAAGGCAATTTTTAAGAGGTGTGCTGTAGCTTACTCAAAGGTTTTGCTGTTTTACCTGCTGTATTAGTATTAATATGACTTTCAGAATAGTTTTAAGCTTTTTGTGATCCCAAGTATTGTAAGCTCTGTTGGCTTTTGTTTGTTTATTGCTGCTCAGTTGAACTGACCTAAATTCTGGGACAGTGTCTCTTGCAGAGAGATCAGTATCTCATTTCTCCTTTTGTGGACTTGGCTTTTATTCCTTTTGCTAATCTCACCGAGATTGCCTGTAAATCATTCCCAACAGGGCTGGTTTTCTCATTTTCTTCTTTTGTTTCTAGAGTATTTTACTGGCTGTCTTCCTCTAAGGAACAATTCCTGCAGCCAGGCCAAAGAGCTTCTTCAAAGGGCACTTACTTAAATGCCTCTAAAAATTTAAAGGAAGATGACAAAATATCCAAACTTGAAAATTATGTACTCAACACAGAAAGAAGCAAAGGGAATGAGAGATGGTGATACCTGAGGAGTTCAGCAGCACCACCACAGGGTCCTATCCAGTCTCACAGCACACCAGCCCTGCTGTCTTTGTACAGGTTGGCAGAAAAGAAAGTACTTAGTTTTTCAGCTGCCCCCTCTGTGTCACATTGGCTAACTTACTTTCTTTTTAGATTTTACAATGCAGACATCAGTACCTTAAAATAGTTAGAATAAAGCACCACATTCCCTAGCACAGTAGAATTACATACATATATACATACCTTTTTTTTTATGACAAAATTATAAGAAGAAGCTACAGTTTGGAAAGAAAAATATATTTCCAGCTAAAATGTGAATTATGGACTAAATCTATCTCCTTTCATATCATGATTCAGAAGAGTTCCACACCCACAGTGTCAAAGGCTGAGTGTATTCTAGGCAGAAATATATTTTTTAATCAGGTTTTGCAGGGGGAATAAAAGCCAATAAAATCTGTTTGCCTTTTTCACACCTCAAAAATTGAAATATCTTAAAAGAAATTAATAACAGATGGAAAAATAAAAGACCAGATTTTTGAAGCTAATAAAAATAGTTATGATTCCCAGTTAACCCTGCACTGCAGTAGCAAGAAATATCAGCCTTGCCTAGGCAGTTTGAAACTCCCAACTAAAAATGCTACAAGCCAAATTTGGGCTGCAATCAGGTCATCATCAGACAAAGGGTATTAGGAAAAGAGCAAAGAAATTTTTTTTAAATTATTATTCAGATGAAGCATTTAAGCAATGTGCATGGGCCAATCCTGCTCCTCACTGTTTACTGAGACTCTCTGGTTTTGAGAAATTGTTCCTCAGAACAACCTTTTGGGAGCTGCTGGATTGGACCTTAAAGGACTTGCAAGAAAAAACTCTAACAGTTTGTCCCCCAATTAGCACTCCCAAATATGTTGTCCAAAATCTAAATTTTAAAAACTTAACCTGTTCTATAGATTAGATTTTTTTTTCTCCTATCCAGTTTCTCTTACCACTTGAATGGGGAAAAGAAAAAAAGAAAGCAAAATTCACTCTTTAGAATAAAGAGGGAAAGAAAAAGACCTATATCTTGGTTAAAATATATCCGTCACTGAGGTTGTTTCTGTGCAACTCTTATGAGTCAACCATAAATCAGCCTAGTTAAAATATCATGCTATACATATAATTTTTCTCTACTGCCATGACATTTTGACTTTAGAAAGAATGATGTCAGCCCCTGTCATCTAGGTTTTCTTGGTAATATCTCTTTTCCTTTTTAGCCTTTGTGTCTCTCATTTTCCCAGAGAGTGTCTTGCTGATGGAAATTCTTGTACTTTTGCCTTTCCTCCTAATATTACCTGTAAATGCCTTTTTTTAATGACAGTTTTTAAAAACATATGCAAAATAAATGAGAAAAGGATATACCGTAAACACCATATTTCAGTTAAAATCATGTTTCTGAGAAGAGATAGGACCATTCAAAGCAAAAAGTGAAACTGTCCCAGTCCCACAGCTGGACTGAATGAGACACAGAGATTTTAGCAATTGCTGGGATAAGATGAGATGTGGGTCTTAGGCATTTTCCTAGAAAACCAGAATGGACAGAATTGTAAATCAGAGGACACACACATCCCCACCCCCTTAACCTTTCCAATTTATTTCATCTAAAACTAATCTGTGTTGCCCACAGCATGGGGCTTTTATCAAAAGGACTGAGCAGAGACAGGGTGGGGATCCTGTTATGGCAGGGTGTGTTTCTCTGTAGTTGTAAAGACTCATCCCTCCATTGTATTTACAGGAAGAGAAAATCAATCTTATGAGCATGTCCTCATCTTAACCCAGTTTCTGTAGGCACAGATAAGAATGAAATCCATACTCCCCACCTCCTCTGGGCTTCATCTTATTGACTGTAAACCTCTAGATCTGCCACGTACTCTAACGCTGGGATATTGCTTGTAAATTAGTAACAGAATTCTCAAGGAAATAAAATATTTATAAAAGTCATGAATAAATCTGGATCAAAGTATTATCTCAGATTTTAAAACAGTCAGCTGAATTAGGTAATAGAGATTTTTTTTTAGCCCATAGACACTATTGAAGGACAATGAGTTAAAAAGCAAATCAAATCCCTACAGTAAGTTTTAGTCTAAATCTGAATAATCCTTATTAGGAACATGGAAAGCCATATCATTTTCAAAGCTGCTCCACTTGCTCAGCTTTGTCACTGGGCTCACACCCAGACCTTTTCAGAGCTTTTTTGGCTTCTGGATGCTCTGGAAGAATCTTGAGAGCTTCACAGCAGAGAGGAGGGAGCGAGGAGTGTAATCTGAGACTGATCTGCAAGAGTGTATTGAAACTTCAGTCCAGGTTCATCCTCTGATTAAGGGAGATGCCTATTGAATAACTGGATGTATAAGGGCTCTGGTGGAGTGAAGCATTTCCCCAGTCTCCCTAAGAAAATGTTTCCATTTTTTGCCACTAAAAATATTTAAAATGGACACACTAATCCCAGTTTGTCAATGGGCTACACCTCCAAAGTGCCTTACTCCAGGTTCACCAGATTTCTTACTCCTCAAGTGTCACCCCAGATGACCCAATGGGAGGAATCCCATTCTCTGTGTCAGTCAGGGCAAGGAGCACCAGAGGACTCCTCCAGTGGTGACAGGGTTTTCTGCAGTGCCCCCACAGCATGAGCTTGGCAGGAGGGTTGGCGCACACCAAGCCACCTGTGCAGCTCAGCAGCCACAAGAGCAGCCTGGGTCCCTGCAGAGTGCTACTTAGATCTGAAAAAAGCATCTTGATTTCGGCACCTCATGTGGCTTGCCCCACTGGAAACCTGTCATGAGGGTCCAAATTGCACAGACTTATGAAGAAACAGAAGCCAGATAAATGTGGAAAGACCACTATGATTCTTACTAAGAATATAGTTCTCCTGCACTTCATACAACCATTGCAGCACAGGCTTAACAGAACTCCCTGCTGACAATTTTTTCCTGCAATTAGGCTTGTTACTTTTGGGTGCTAAAAGTAGTTATGATAAAAAAAAAAAAAAAAGTTTAAAAATGTTTTTACCTTATCCTTAATACTTAATCCTTAAAAATTTATTAGAGAATTATATTAACAGACAGGGAAACCAAAGAGAGTGATACAGAGTGATTTTTCTTAAAATGGTGGAAGAATTATGGGGAAATATCTGATTTGAAATATGTAATGGTGGGTGTATCAGTAAGGCTATGGAATAACACAAATAGATATGACCATTTTGGACAGGATATTTTAGTTTTAAAAAAGTTGCATAATAATTTTCCTATTTTTTAAAATCAAAATTATGTTTTTTAATGTGGTCCCTCTTTTCCATTTCTGAAATGAATGATTTTTATCAAAATATGCCTTTCCAATGCATTTCTTGAAAAAGGGTTTTGCAAACACCCACAGAACAGTTCCAATCAAGAACAGGGTTTCATTCTTACAGTTGATACTATGATGTTATTTCCCCTCACATATAATGAGTACAACCACTAACAGCATGGTGATGGGAATATGGCAGGCATGGTTCCACACTGTTTCATAAAGCATCATTCCTTACCAGAACTTTACTACCCAGAATGTTGGAGATTAAGGCAAGACAAAGGAGAAGGTACCAGGTAACTGCTGTAGAGACAGAGAGCAATGCTGAGAAGACTTTTCCCCATGATGCTCAGAGGAATGAGGACAGGCAATGTGCTTGGCAGAAATGAAGTAGCTGCATTTTTAAAAGTGTGGGAGGAAGCTTATGTGAAGGTACACAGCCAAAAGGGGGATGAGAAGAAGGAGGAAGCTGTCCTGGGGAACAAAGATGCCTGAAAAGTTTTAGCAGTGCTGCCTGACTTGCAAACTCAGCAGTGCACTGTTTAGTCCATCTATAGTACATCTAATGGCACTGGTGTATGCATTAGTGGCAGCCTGGGGAACTCAACCCCTTTTCTGCTGTTTAATGGATGGATGGACATGTTTGCATAAAAAGATTAAAATGCTGAAAACATTGAAAGCATGCAGTATTTACTAGTAACTGTCAGGTTTCTATCTCCTGGAGCCATTTTGCTTCCTCACATATAGATGTATTTACATAATTTTCATAATGCCTATTATCAAGCTGTTATGGTACCTCTGGAGTGGTTACTGTCTATTATGTAAACATAACACTGCTACAATTTATAACAGTCCTGTTATTTACCCAATAGAATGTGTAACTGTTCCAAGTGAGCCATTACCGACTGCCACGTAAAATAAATTCATCTTCAGCTGCTTTTGCAAGCATGAGTTGTAACAACACTTAACATTTCAATAGTGCCACGCACGTTGGAAGATCTCAGTGCACCTTATAAACATTAATGAATGAATTTAGAATTAAAAGCAGCCCTGTGTGGCAAGAATTAGAACTAACTCAATAATTCATAACCAGGTCCCAGTTGAGGAAGAAGTTTAATTGTGGGCACTGACTTCAATGTGGCTGCTTATGTGTCAGAAGCTTCACACATGCCCAAGTTCCCAGGTGACTTCAAATCTGCAGGGTCCATGACATTAATTTTTCATCTCTTTCTGTTAGCAGAACACGCTCAGCTTACAATCTTAACACAGGAGGTCTCTCTGCAAACCAGCCTCACTCCTGTAAGACATTTGGTTTGAATTTCATGCACACACACTCCCCCCCCCAAACACACAGTGAGTTCATTCTTTTCAGGTTCCTTGTATTTTGTGCTAACTCTTCCCAGAAGAGCACTCCACCCCACTGCACGGTGCTCTTAGAAGTGCTGGAGGGAGGCAGATGGTAAAGTCAAGCAGAGGTTTTCCCAGCTGGGCAGCCAGGACACAGCTCTGCAGTCAGGCATTTCTGCTTGCTGAGGGTTTGCAGCCTTGAAAGTTGTTAACTGAGAAAATAGCTGCAGGTGTCCAGACTAGAATGTTAAAAACCCACATGTGTCCAGTGCAGAACTGTGACATACGGGGGAATAGTAAAAAATCCTCACCTCCAGTTACCATTTTTCACTTTAAATCCAAGATTTTGAATTAATAAAATATGCCATGACCAAATGGTATTCCTCTGAAGTGCATTTTCTTATGACAGCTTATTTGGGAATAAGGGAAATGGAAATGAAATTTTACATTAGCTTCATTATGAACTTATATATATAATAAAAGTTCAATTATCCTCTGAAAATCTGAAACACTAAAAAACAATGGTAATACTGCGGCACAAACAAGAAGAAAATTATTCTTAAGTTAATAAAAATTCAAAAAAGCTCAATAAAATGCTCTAATAATTACAGCACCTACAATGAATAGTAATAAATTAATTTAAAAGAGCTCTTAAGAGACATCATCACCTATGCATGATAGCATCTCTCCACAAGAGAAAGCATAGTGAAACGAGTCAAGCCTTTTCACTTTAAGAAATGGAATAAGTATTTAAGCTCTAAAAATTAGCTAGGCTGCTGCTGCTGAGTTATACTGGATTGCATTTTGTTCTGCAAATCGGTTTTTAAACTACACCAAATGCATGCAAATGTTCTTTTGCATTTGCAAAAGATGATACATGGTGCACAACTGCTCTAAGTAGCAGGCACTGTACAACCTCCATCTGATCAGGGCTGAAACTCTAGTACAAAAAGTTTTCTCAGAAGCAAATTCCTACACAAGTGGTGCATGGATATGAGATGATTTACTGTGCTTCCAAAGGTGCCAGACCACTGAAGATCTCTTTGTACAGCATTTCAGGCTCATATGCAGTTGTGCCTTCTTAGACAGCATGTGTGAGCCAGGTTGCACATCTACAGTGCATTGAGCAAATGCTGGTTGGGGAATTGAGATGTGCCTGAAACAGCCTTGTAACAGCTTGACATTCTGTGGGCTGGCAAACCAGCAGGGTAAAGCACTGCATATCAGGAAAACAACTCACAGCAAAGTTACCCTTAACCCTCCCTCCACCTTATCATATTATCTTCTACTATTTACTGCTGCTTATAGTTTTAATTCACCCTGCTGTGATACAGGAGAATGAACGTCTGGAAATTTGGTGGAAGTGACAACTTTAAAACTTAATGAACCTGGTTCTTGTCTGGCAGCTGGCCGACCTTGCTGCACTTCCATTTAAATCCATGGAGTTAAGTCATCCATTAAATCAAAATAGGTTGATCAACATTTGTGTAACTAATGAAAGCATCATTTCCATAGCCTCTCACAAGTGATACTTAATTTTCTGTGGTGACTGAGCAAAGACTTCCCTAAAGTAGGACTCCTTTTTTTAAAAGCTGAATTCCAGGTTCCGTGAAGTGGATGACAAAATCCCCACTGCTTCTGTTCTTTTTCTCTGGCTTTTCATATGTGAGTAACTTTGAATGGACAAGACAAGTGCACAGTCTTACAGTACAGAGCAACACTGATGTGACAGATGAAGATGAATGATACACTCAAAAATAGAGAACTTTGAATATGAACTTTGAATATCCCCTCTTCCATAGATTTAATTTAAGTCAGATTCTTCAATATTGTATGGATGTGCATTAAAGAGTTTGAGAACAATCCCTAAGTAGTGAATTGAACACTTCAAAAAATAGAATACAAAAGTGAGTTAGAAATCGCAAGATATGAAAGACTTGAGAAAAACTTAATGGTCATGCTCTCATAGCTCCTAATGATAGATGAGGCCTCATGTGCAGATAGAAAATCTCTTGCCTTTTGCTTATGATGAGTTTTTCCACTTTATATAACTGATATAGAAAAATAAGATTTGAAATATTCCTAATTAGAGAAATTCTAATCTGGAATATATATGTCATTTCTTTATGTTCCTCTTTTTGCTTTTCTGAGAGATATATGAAGTATAAGTTTGAAATTCAGCAAAAGTGGGTATATTCCAACTCTCCCCAAACATCAGAGGTTTGTATGCCGCTGGGCCCTGTGCATTAGCAAAAACAGTTATTTGAAACCTAAATGTATGGGACCTTTGTGCTGTCTCATGGAGTACAGCAAAAGATGTAAAAAAGGTTTAGATTTTATCTTTCAGCATGAAAAGTACTGTGGGACCCAGCAAAGCAGCCTCCCCTATCAGCACAGGTTGTGGGAATGACCCTATTATAGCTCTTCTCTCAGTTCCCTCTGAAATGGGAACAAAAGGCATAGGCAGAGGAGGGAGTGCTAAATATGTATTTTCATTCTCATGGCCCATTAAGAAAATATACTTTAGAGAGGTCTCAATTTACAGTGGGAGCCAGTCAGACTTAAGAGCACAAAAATACAGGAAAATCAAAGAGTTTTTAAAAAATCTCTCTCTTTCTTCAGTTTCTACACTAACCAAAGTGACCGAAATCAAAAGAACACAGTTTATGGTACTACCAACAAAGATTTTGAAGTTAAAAAATCTGATTTTTTTTTTTTACTAGCCTTTTATGAGCAATAGATTATTCAGAATACTTCCAAGGGTTTCTTCCCCATTGATTTTTTTCACTGTTCCTCTACTGATTATATAACAATAGATCTACAAGTGAAAAGACTCAAGTGACATAAGATTTTCAGAACTTCTTTCCCCCATCTTCCATTTTGGAAATTAACTTCACTCATTTCAGGAAGTAAAGTTCAAATGAGAAGAGAATGAGTTTCAGATGACCATCTTCCAGAAAACTGCCCCCCTCTTACATGTGTTTCCATCATAGTGGAGAGATTTACAGAGTCTATTTTCCTTCCTCTTGCAATTGTAAAACTTCACACTTAACACTCAGGCATCCCCATTTCATTCTTTCCCAAATGCCTTTCAGTCAACACAGCAGCTTAACTGCTGTTTTCAGCCTGTGGTTTTGCAGCCCTGCTGCCCAGCACCATTCCCCTCTTCAGAAACAGATGGTGTTTCTGGATGGGAATTTTCAAGGGCATGTCACATACACTCAGGATCTGTCACTGTGCTTTCCACACCTACTTTGGACACCATGAGATCTGCCTCTTGAATACAGGCAGTTGGCTTTTGATATCCTCCTGAAAAGGCTATAGTTTGCTTTATTTCCACCCAAATCCAGGCATTTAAGTGAGGAGCCAGAACTAGAAGCATATTCACTACCTGTGTTTGGTGATTTGCCTTCTGGAAGACCTTAAGCAGCTCCAGAGACAGACCCTCACTTAGGTGAAATGTGTCAGCCAGAAAAGAAGCTGCAAGATTAGGTTGGATTATCCATTTGAAAGAAATGTAACGGAGGCAATCAATTCAATGTGAGTACTCACAGACTTGCAGCTAAGTTTGTCTATTTTGTGGGTACAGAGTGCTTGAAATTTAGCAGGACTAGTGCTGAACATCTCAGGGTATAGCATTCTTCCTTTTCTGTTGCTGCATAATTACCAAATATAAAATTGGTGTCTATTTACCAGAATTTGGATTTCTTATTCCTGAAAGTCATAGTTTGCTAGTATAAGCTGCAATTGTTTTTAATGAACTACACAGACTTTAGCCTATTAGTCTTGCTCATTTAAGCACACCACTTATTTTTGGGACCAAGACATTTGCTTCATCAGTACACATTAAATCAATGTGCTTTGGATTTGTTGCCTGCAATCTTGGCTTGAAAGAACAGGTTGAGCTTCTATCAATTCCATTTCTTTCCACATCAAATTCATTAGAGTGAATGGAGGGACATAGGGTAAGCACTGAATATGAGATTTGGCCCAAAACTCACAAACAGTTCAAGCCCTCCATCCAGCTGCAGAACATGTCTATTATGACAGTTTTCAATTTGCCTGCATGGAGATGACTGTAAGAAGAGACTTCCTGGCAAAGTCTGAAGCAAAGGTCACAGTCTAATTACTTCCTATTTGTAGAAGTGGCTTTAGGTAAGTTTATCCTTAAAAGCCTCAATCTAATTGTTGAAGTTACAGACTTTTCTAAGGAAAAGCAAAATGCAAAGGCAAATTAGAAATACCATTTTTCCCCCCCAGAAAAATCTCATCTGCTTCAAAACATCTAGACTAAGGTTTACTCAAAATCACTTTTGTGCATTTTTAGGCTCCTGGAAAGTGGTTAAATACCTGTGAGATGGCAGAGTAGGCTCCACTGAAGTACTGAAACAAGTCAGACCCCAGTTCTGATTAAGACTGAAGGAAAGAGTCTTCTGATGGAATCTGGAAAACTTCACCTCTCTCCAATAAAGTGTGTATTGACTGGAAACATTTTTGCAGAGTCCCATGGATAGGTGAAAATGAGATCCACTTTGGGGAGATCACACAGGAATTCTGCACGGGGGATCTCCCCTCAGCTTGAAGTGCCACTGCTCCCCAGCTCACTTTGCAGCCAGGCCTTGCTGTGTTTAATGCTTTTGGGAGCTTTAAGACCCTCAAAGTGGACTGTTCTGGTCATTTTCACTGGTACTGAAAATGAATTTTTACTCATAGCATTTTCTTTACAAAGTAGAATAATAAATAAGGGATTGATTCTGAAAAATATAAGCCTCCTTGTGTCCCATGAGTTCCATCAGCATGGAGAATGCTCTCTAGGCTTTAATACTGTTATAAATGTCTCCAACCACATTGCATTTACCACTAGGATTCCCAGGATTAAGCTATCCAAACCTCCTTGTGGAGCAATGATCTCCACTTTTCCTTCTTTATCAAAGTCAGACATGGGATTGCATAGCCACAGAGTCTGGCTCTGCTTTAGAGCATATCCCCTACTCCACCACTTCAGCTGTTAAAAGTGGTGATTGCTGCAGCTCCAGGGGCCTTTTCAATATAGGGATAAATGTTTTACATTTTATTTCTGCCAAATGTGGAGAACTCTTTATAGATTGCACAATATTAACTGAACCTTTTTTTTTTTTTTTTTAATATATATATGATTAGAAGCAAAGCATCATCCTGTGGGGATCCTGCCAACTGACTCGATATCTACTCTTTTTTCCTTTAGTGCTTCTGAGACAAACATATCAATTAACAGGATGAGGGGATGGAGAAAAATCTAGGGTTTCATTTTGGGAAATAGGGCTTGTCTCAGCTAGCTCTAGCTACCTTGAAGAGAGGCAATCCAAGCCAGTCACACAGGACTACTCACTCTCTCTTAAGAGAGTTGGCTTGAATGAGTCTCAGGAGCTGCCTGTCTCTGTTCCTCCATCTCCACAGAGAATTAGGGTAATTCATGTAGATTAAAGGGTGATATTTAAGACAGATGAGTTTAAGATGCAATTAGCACAATCCCTGTGCTGAAGCCCACTCCTTGCATGAGAGAGAGAAAAAAAAGAGTAAATTCTGGGGAGTAAATTACATGGTCTGTTTTCCTTTTAATTCAGGATACAGATTCAAGCATCTTTTTGTACCCACTGTTTCTAATCCATTATTTAAATGATGAATTCTTGCTTCCTTGCATACCTAATAGATTCTAGTCCTATTTACAAACTGAAAAGTGTCATGCTTGGTCCTGATATTTTGAGACATAAGATATTATTTTGCATGTGAATAAACACCTGAGAACCATCCTTCCTGGATGGCTGGAAGGAAAATGAAGCACTGCAGGGCTGAGGGGGTGTCCTGATGACTGAAAGAGCTAAAGAGAGGAATACGATCTTAAAGATGCCAGCTGATAAATATTTTTGTGACCCTGTTAAGCGATTATATTCACTCTAGAATGAGATTTGTACAAGTACAAATCTATGAAAAATGCCAAACAAAATTATTTCAGTTTGGGGAATTGTTTCCCATGCAGAACATTAACAATTTAAAGTACCCCTCCCCAGCTTTCAATTTTATATTTCCCTGGTGTCTTTACAAACATCATTACAATAGGATAATAGTGATTTTTTTTAGCCATGAGCAATACTATTTAGCTTGAGTCTTCCTGATGCTTCAGGTCAGAGGAAAGGTTTGCATGCATCAAGACTTGTCTCTGTTCTCCAAGTGTTTCAGCTGGTCTAATGCACACAACAACCTCTCCTTTGAAGTGTGTGGCTGCTTTCAAAAAGAGCATGCAGACACCTCTAGTGTCAGAAGTTACTGTAAAAGACCTGGATCAATGCTCCCCTGCAACAAAGGGCAAGCAAGCAACTGAATGCATGTTTCAGTCAAACAAGCAAAGAGTGAAGGGCAGTGCTGGGGAACACAACAGCAAGAATGGAATGTGAAGAGGACTTTGGGAATAACACCCAACACCTGCAGCCTCACTAGCAGACAAATACTCAGTGCTCTCAGAAATGACTCATGCTAATTTGGGAGTGTAGAGGACAAGCTTTGACAGCACAGTGAAAGAGGCAACTCTTATTCCATGGAGCCTAAAGGCTGTTCTTTAGCAAACAGAATATTCATGGTAATTTTAATCTCACCACGATCATTTTCCAAGCTTGAGAAAGGAAAGAATCTGTGGGTGATTGACTAATCAACATCCCCCTGCTAATAATTGCTGTTGAAGGACTCTAGTGTCACTCACTGATAAACAGATTTGTTAAAAAGCTGTAACTATTCCAAGCTATTTATGGAAGGAAAAGGTGACAATGGGATGGTAGGGAGGGGGTGGCAGGGGTCACTTTCTCCAATTTCTGAGGGCAATGCTATTTCTTAATAGAAGTAACAGGAGAAAAATCCCAGTGAGAGAACAGAACAAACAACATGTGGGTAAGGTTTGGCAGTACAGATGACTGCATCCAAAACTCACACCTCTTATGACTTGCAGGCAAGCCTGCATCCCTACACTCATTAGAGCTAGAGTTTTTTGTGATTTTGGCTGTCAAAGCATTATTAGCACTCTGCTGTTCCTGGATATAAATAAAATGACATCACACAAAATGGGCACTTGCCTCCAGCTATTTTACCCAGCTTCTATTGCTCCTAAAGCTGCAATGCTGCGGCCTCTAGCAAGGATATTCCTGAGGAGAACACATTAAGAGCTGGCATTTCTTCTCTGTAGGAAATTCTAGATTTCTTTTTTTCCCTCTTTGGAACAAAAATACAGACATTTCAAGAGTTTCCTATGGAAGCGAGAAATTCCCAAATATTTTGTTTCAAAATAGCTAAAATGACACTGAAACTGGAGACTGTGACAGACTCTTGCTTAATGCCCATCTCCTAGTGTAGCAACAGGGAGTTAAGGCCCCAGGAATCCACAAGTGAGGCAGCAGATGAGGAATACAGGAATCAGAATTCCAGTTCATTGGCTAAGGTGTCCAGAGCAGGGGTCTCATATAGATCAGGATTTTAAGTTGGATATTCAAGTCCTGCTTTCTACATGAACCACCATCAAAAACTAGAAAACAATGTTTCATCCTCTCTTTCTTCCAAATACGAAAGCAAAATTGTTCTGGGCAGAATTAAATACTGTAGTTCAAGGATTTGTGATGAGTTTTGGTCTCTTTAAAATTTAATTTTAGGTCATTTTAAGAAAGAAATGTGTTGACTCTCTTTTTCATCCAAATTATCTGTAAGTTTCTTGTATGGCTATACACAGCTATTTTTTCATTAATAAAAAATAAAAGGCAGTTTATTTCTGGAAAATTTCAACAGTGTCTGCATGAAAACCCTGAGAGGCGTTCCCAGCATGATCTCCCAGCTGCTGCACAACAGTGGGCCAAACTCCAAGTGGACCATAGGCTTCTTGGGCTTCTGACCTCCAAATGCCTGTGAGAGATCCTGACAGCCATAAAAACCCAGAGGTGCCCTGTGGTGCTGAAGAAGTGACTGTTCCTGGGGCTTTACAGCCTCCTGCCAGGAAACAGCATGCAGTGATGAAAACCTCCTTACAGTTCCCTGTCAGTTTGCTACACTAACAGAGTTCCACAAATCATTCCAGATGTGATGAGTCACCATTTTCTGACCAAAGAAAAAAAAAGAAAAAAAGGGAAAAGTGTGCTTTGACTGGAGAATATCCAACCCATTCTATTCTTGGGATGGATAGAAATTCTCTCGTACAAGACTTCTTCCTGTTCTTTGACCTACAAGAAAACACAGCCCTTGAGCTAAGGACAGCATGCTCCAGTCAGTCAGGCCTGCAAGCACATTTCCCACTAATCTCTCATTTCAAGGAATACCAGCAGTTTCAAACTAAAAGCACCTTCAGCACTGCCACACAAGTGTCCTATCCCTTCCACTGTGCCTGCCAGAAATCTTTGCTCTCAGAAACAGCACTAAAGCACAGGTAACAGAAAGATCAGTTCACACTGAGAATTCTTCCAAATGCAGTTTACTTTTCAAAATTACCAGGGTTTTCTTTGTTTTAAACATCCCTAAATTTGTCCCACAACTGAATTTAAGCAGATGGAGGAGCATGTACCAGTGTCTTTCTGTAAATCGGAAGAAAGTTAATCCCCTGACAATCAGGTACATCCCAAAATGTGAGTTTCACCAGCCTAGCTACAAGTTTTCTACACAGTTTTCTGCACTTGTTAGTAAGGTACCTGCCCTCCTGTGCCTTGTTAAGTGCTGTGGTTATCTGCCCATTCAGCTCCCAATAACATGCTCGAGCGAGCGTGCCAGAGCGACGGCGGATCCAGAGACATTAAGTTCCCACCAGCCCCATGAAGGCTGGGCAGAATCAGGCTATCAGTGCCTCCCATGAGGGATAAAATGCAGTGTTTATATGATACCAGGAAGTCTGCAATATCAAAAACCTCTCTTAATGACTGCACTGATGGTAAGGCTTAAGCAAAACCTCCCAGCTTAGGCTGTGAGGTCAAGGACCAAAGAAATTCATAGGAAAGGAAATTTTCTTCCTTTTGATTTTTGCTAATGGAGGAGAGCAAGATAATGTTATTAGGAGGTGTAGTTTCTTTCCTAACTTTAGCAAGCCAGTCTTGGCCACTCACTCCTTCTTCTTTAGCACAAGGGTTAATGCAGTTAGGAGTTTGTCATTTTTGGATAGTTACAGTCTCGGAGTCAGAGTGGCTGTGATGGTCTGTGTGACACTATGTGAAAACAGCCTGCACAGGCAAGAACTTGACTATCTTTTAGCAATTCTATCAGTCAGTCTAACAAGATATCTAACACCTCCATACAGGGAACGATTCATCAGTCATTACCTTGGCATAAATTCCAGTGAATTTGAAGGAAGCTTTGCAAAAACAATAGATGGCAGAATAACTAGGATTTTGTGCGAACAGCAAAGTTGTTAACCATATTGACTCTGGTTTTGGGAAACTAGAAAATTATAAGAAAAATTGAACATTTTGTCATTTGATGAGAGATCATTGCCATAAAGCCCCCTCCATATTTTAGATTAAGTGATGGATATACCTTGCACAAAGAGAGGCAGGGAAATGTGGAACCTCTTGCATCAAGCAAAAAGAGGCCAAGATCATATATTGAAAATACTATTATTATTTAAATAATTTTATCTGACTTGGAGATAAAGTTTGAGTTGCTAAACATTAAGAAAGAATACAAACCGTGACAAGATCCTTAAATGAATCATTGACACACAGTGTAAAAGCTGCAAGGACTCAGCAGCAGTGTAAATTTGCATTTCCATAGTCATCCCTGCTGAGATGATCTCAGATGAAACAGTGGGATCCACATATGCAATTTAGTGCAGGAACTATTCAAGTCTGTTCTACAGAAATGTATAGTGTATTTAATTAGTTTTATGCATCCTTATTTGCCAAATGCTGATGCTCCTTAAAAAATAATGTTCTAACCAATTTAGCTTCATTCCTGTCAGGAAATTAGTATGAAATGACAACCAGCTTTTTCAGAAGTGTTGTCTTGACTATTATTATGTGTTTAGCAGGATGATGTAGTGCAGCAGATGCTGTTACGTCTAAAGCAAAAAGAAAAAAGTAGCAGAACATGGACTCTGACATTGTGCTGTTGTTTAAACCCTTCCTGGTCTAGCAGAATGTATAAATGTTGTTAGCTCAAGGGCTGATAGTTGTCCACTCTATATCTAGTTCTTGCTTACACAGATCTCATTAATAATGCCCAAGTGTCTCTGAAATATTAATTCACAACACACATGTTAGTGAAATATGCATTCAGACACTGGGGAGCTGAAGTGTGTAAGTTTCTCATTTTGCAGTTTCCGCCCATGGGTGGGTGCTTTGCCTTAGCCAAGGCTCCAGAGTAGCCCATGTTGTCACTGCTTTGCCTATCCACACCCAGCATCACCCAGACAATTCCACAATCCACACCACACCCCTTACTGCAGATCCTGGCTCCACAGCTGTCCCACACACCTCCATTTTCTGTCTGTCAAAGGCGTTTCTAGCCCATGGCACATTGTGTGCAAAGTATGTGCCTGTCCTGTGTGCAGTATATTGGTTTTCTGCCTTGGACCTCAGTTCACAGTTTCCTTAGATCACAGTTTCAATGCTGTTTTCAAACCCCTCGAGAGGAAGCCACTCCACATCACTGTAGACCAGTATCATAATCCTGAATTCTCCTGACTTGTGGGACATAGCTTTAGCAATAGTGGTATAAATATCCCATCTCTCCTCCTGGTCCCTTGGGGCCCCTCTTTCGGGCTGAGACATTTTAAATACATTTTAAAGCTTCTCTAAATTGAGTCTCTGCCTGCTGTTCCAGGAGGTCATGTGCTCATCTGTAGCTTTTTGGAATGGCAGTGGGTGACTGAACAGGCTGGTTGGAGGAGCAGCACCAGAAGACCCTCCTTCTCAGTGGAATGATCTTTGTTCAAACCCTACATGGCTGCTAATTTTATCCAGACAGAGACCCAGTTATCCCATTCCAGATAAAATCTCAGGACTGGTCTAGCAAGCAAAGAGTGCTGAGTACAGTCAAGGACATGAGATGCTGAAGCATTCAGAAGTCAGTCTCACCAATAAGCACAGTGAAATGATAGAAGATCAAGAAGATCCTATGCAATTAATTTTATGTGTTTTACTTCATACTTGAGTTAGCCTGGTGCCCCAGAATGAGTGTTCCCACCTTTCAGGGTGGCTCTCTCCAGGCAAGGTGTCTCACCAACCCAACCAGGTCTGGTAAGTCTGCACAAGGCAGACACTGGCAGAAAAAAGCTGAACTTGCAACATTTACACTCTTTTGTTTGCATGTGGCAATAAGGGATTTGTGGCAGGTGACCAGATATAGGTTCATGGCAAAGCTGCTCATCAAATTCTAATTTCAGCCTAACCACTGGATTATCCTTTCAGCCAGAGAAGGGACTTAGAGCTTTATCAATGTGTAGGTGGCAAATGGAACAAGTGCTTATCGACACACACAGAGCTAAGGGAGAAAATAAGAGCAGCATTGACATTTTAAGCCTTTCTGTGAAATGATCCATTACTAAATATATCTTTTCTTTTACACACCGTATCAGAAAGAAGGATTATGATCAAAATGTCATTTTTAATTGTATTTCCCATCCTTGACTTGGTAACATTTAGAGAAAATTCTGACTCGTTTCCCCTAAAAACAAAAGTCTACTCTTCCCAGGTGTATTACATAAAATGAATTATTTACAGCTCCATGAGAGAGATTTGTTTTTAATTAGAGGCATAATTAGTGAATCTTTAGTGTATGCCTTTACAAATGGCAAGTATTTTGTAAATTCTTAGAAAACTTATTTTTACATGATGATTTTAATGGTAGCTATGTACACCTGAGTAAAAATGAGCTGTTTTATAACACAGACAGATAGGCAGGAGGAAATGCATACAAACTTTGCCATTACTTCATTTACAATTTGCTATATATGGTCCCACACGGAGTTCAGTACACAAATAAAAATCTATTTAAGATACTGCTTTAACCAATGCACATGTAAACCACAGAAATCATGAACAGGAAGAGATGCATATGCTGTGTGACAGACTGTGTGAACAGAAGGTGAATTCCAGAAAACCCTTTTAAAGGAAAATGTGTCACTTTCTGCCATTCAAATATGTTTATTTTGACTCCAGAAAAGTTATAGCTGATGTAAGTTTATCAGATTTTTTTTTTTTAATTTTAAGTAACCTGAAACCTAGAATCCCTAAATTCAGCACCAGTTTTTCTGTAACTGAACAGAATTAGACATTTAGAGAAGAATATTTTTATCTGCTGATATAAGGACTAACTACAGCTGTTTTAAAGGTGCTGAAGTTTCACATCTCCAACCAAGTGTGCTGGTGTAAAAGAAAGTGAAGCAACCATCAGCTGCATTTGCACTGCTTATATGAACAAGTGATTCTGCTATGTTCATCTGCATTTTGAACTTCTTAATTAAAAAAAATTTAGAGTAGATTCTGGGCCTCCTTGGAGTTACAGCTCAGCTGCTTGTCCCATTAAGGCAACAGAACTGCTGGAACAGAACAGTCTGGCAGCACTAGATTACATCTTAGGGGATAAATGTAGGGAAGGGAGCTATGGTCATGATTGGTACTACTAAATACATCAGAAGTTAGGAACTTTTGCAAATATCCTTCCCAATAATTTATAACGTGCAAAGCAATCAAATAATTTACTTTAGCACTGGGCCTGTGAGAGAATTGGCAATATTGCAAAGCCTTTCATGTGAAGATCTATGTGATTTTTGCTCAAAAGTATGACTGAAAACATCATCAAGGTTACTGATACAGTCTTCCCTTCTTTGCCAGTAGCATAAAGACTGGGGCATGGAAGCATTTAAAATTTCAATTTTTAACTTTTTCATGAAAAGGGAATACACCAAGATATCAGAAAGAAAGCAATTAATGAAACAGCAAAAAGTAATCTTTGAGGCAGAGCAGTGACTATTATTCCATTCCTGGAGGTATTCAAGGCCAGGCTGGATGGAGATTTGAGCAGCCTGAGCTAGTGCCTATAACAGGGAGCTTAGAGCCAGATGACACTTAAAGTCCTTTCCAACCCAAACCATTCTTGGATTCCCTGATTCCATATATCTGAAGCCAACAATTTCAAGGGACACAACTCTGCACTACAAGCACAGAGCAGCTGTCTCTGTTTGTCTTGTCCTAATTGTCTAAAAGTATAGCAAAGCCAGCATGGCCTGTGACAAAGAACCAGAAGGGTAAAGGTTTCCAGGAAAGAGAGGAAGCAGCAAATGGACAAGAAGGTCATAGTTTAAACTCCTAAAGCTCAAGGATGTGATGTATTATGATTTTTTTCTAATTCACCTGGACAGATGTTTGAAGCACCTTCAAGTAAGCAGTACTTCTGATATCAAATTTCAGAAGATAAGGAACTCAGAACCTCATCACATTAACTCTGATTTGAAAGCAAACCTTTGTTTTGATATCTTAACAATGCATTTCTTTTCAAATCCAGACACTGTTGTCAAGGTAGTGAAAACACAGCTACACTTAGGTTATACTTTTTCAAAATTTCCATATGGAGCTAACAATCTAAACATGACACAAAATAAACCAGCTTTGATCTGTATCATCATTGTTAACAGTGGCTTTGGAATCTGAAGAGATGGGCAACTATTTACTATTTTTTGTGATGCCAGTTCTATTAAGGAAATGCTAGTGCTTACTGCTTTGCACCTGCAAAAGGATCTTTCGAAAAAAGACTTTTTAAATCTTTTTACCAGACAAAATGTTCATTGCTAAATTTCCATTCATGAGACTATAAAACGAGTCAGGATCCAATCCATAAATTTCTTTGAGGTAGGTAAATATTTCTTCAATTACACAGAAAAAGTAATGAGTTGTTTAAGCTGAGTGATTTTCCCTTAAAGGCATGTATTTAGAACTAGAGAATTCTTGTATTTAGTTTTGTTTATTTCTCTGCCACATTGTACTTCAAATCAATGTTCATTGAGGATTTAATTTAGGTCACATGTGGACAATATAAAAATTTGAGGGAGAAGTTTTTTATTTTCCTTCTTGATTCTTTTCTGTCTCAATTCCTAAACTTGAGTGGTGTTTATAACTGTCAAATAAGGAAGACCAAGCAATTGCTTGATGGTCACGAAAAGATGCAAATTAAGATTTTGCCATAGATTGCAATTGAATTTTATCAAATTACTTTGTCTTCAATGTCTCAATTTTCTTTAAAATACATGTGCTCTTGTGTTCTTCCTTCCCCTTCCCATCTCAGTCTGTTCCTGGACTTCCAGAAATTTTAGATTTTATCTGACAGTTAAGCAAGAGACACACAGTCATCTTCATACTTTTGTACTTTGAGAAAATCTTTCCACTTTCTCCTTGTCTGCTCTACAGAGCTGACCAAGAACAACTTGCTTGGTTAAGACTGACATGAACAGAGGCTGAACTCCTGTTCAGCATTATAGTAATTGGACACTGCTTTTAAAGGTATTTCTGTCCTTTGCTGGCCATCTCGTTCCACTTGGAAACAGTGGGATGTGGCAAATTTATCTCAGTAAATTGTGCTTTGGATACGTTATAGCTGAATAAGAGTTTCAATTTTTCAGTGCTTGCAAATCCTTATCTCTTGCAGCTAGAGCATATTTGAACATGTTAAGCACTTGGTTATTTCCACTGACAAGATCAATTTGGTATCAAATTAGAAACCATCTAACCTTCAGTAGTTTGAAAAAAATGAGTGATAGAGCTCGTATTTGTTGAATATAAAGTGAAAAAATTCTAAACCTTGAGTAACATTCCTGACCTCATTCATACTCAAAATGCCATCAAACATCATGGGTCAGATTTTGAACTTGTTCAACAATGTGAGAGAAGCTTACTAGCCTCTTACAGAATTTTTCATATTGCAGGTTTGATGCTAATCTTGAATGTGAAAACTCAATCCACTCCCTTAGAAGATTAGCACAGGAGTGAGTTCAAAGAAGCTGCAAAACTTCAAACATTTTGGGTGCCAGGGTTGTTTCTAAACACTGAGTGAAAACCAACAGAAATTACTGTCCCCAGGGGCTGCTCTAGCTTCCAGTATTGACAATATTATCAGTACAGCAGGCAAAGGACTTGGTGTGTTTCAACACCAAAAAATGCAAAAGAAAAATCAAAAAGTAAATTTTTAATTAACCAGAAATATGTGCAAATAGGGGCTGGAGGAGAGGAACCAGAAAAAAATCTGCTTTTTGTGGAGTATGGTTCTTTCTTTTAAAGTTTTCTTAAAACATTTGTTTTTTAGATAATGAACTCTCCCTTTCTTCTTTCAGGAATAGTCTGGACAAGAAACTCTGTGATCAAGCAAACGTTTATAAAAAATGGAATTTTGACTGTCTGTACACACAAGTATCTCTGTTCCCAAGAAGACAAATGTGATAAGCATCTCACATGGATTTTTTAGCCAATGCACATCCTGTATCTTTGAGCACAATAAAACAAGTACAGCTCATTTTTATTGATATGATTTGCCTGAATGTTTCTGGAACAATGCTGTGAGAATGTGCCTGCACCCTCAACAGCTTGAGTTTTATCAAATATATGGTAGAAGTATGGCTATGACTGATGCAGGTTGCACCCGTTCTTGCTGAGGGTTTTCTGCAAAGTTCTTTCTCTCATGCATTCTGACTTCAGGAAGGGGCCTCTTTCAGAGGTGCAGATAATCTCAGTTCCTCTGAAAGTGAGTGAGTTTTGAACATTGCTACAGTGTTCTAACATTTTGAATGCTGCTTCAAACCATACCTATCTCAGCTGACTGTTTTCTGCTCTAATTTGGGATTTGGCCAGAGCACAACATTCACATAAGCCCTATCTTGACATCAACAGTTACTTATGTTTCTTCATTATTCCACTTTTACCAGCTGGCTTATTATATTATATTATAGCATGTCACAAGGGATTGTCTCAATTACATGAGGTTATGCTTCATCTGTGAGCATAATGTGAAACTGGGGTTGGGATAATGGTGTTTTCTCACAGCTCTGGCTAAACAAAATGCCAGTTTTACAAGAATGGGTGCTGAACAGTAAATTAGAAACTTAGAGATCCCCTGATTTATAAATTATTTTTACACAAATTAGTTATGTTACCACAAATATATACCCAGTAAATATGGAGTTAAACAGCTTGAGTGAGTCAAGGATTCTTTTATCTATCTAGAGGTGCTCTGGACGTTTAGGCTTAATGTTTGAAGCTGAAAAAAAAAAGTCCCTGAAAGCACTTGAAATATTCTGTTGTGCAAACTACAGTGAAAAAAGGTCTACTTCTAAGTGAAATCATCCTGACAGGGTGGAGAAAAAGGTGTTCAACCTCTATATTGACTTCAAATCACTGGAAAGGCTGTCAAATTGTCTAGGCAGACAAATCCCAAGCCAGGATAAAATGACTGTGCCAAAATATTTCCCTTAAACTATATAGGGGCATTTGGGGGAAAAAAAGCCCAAAAAACCTTCAACACATCTGATTTAATTGATACCAGCTGGGACTTGCTCAAAAAAATCAATGTTTTCATTCTATTTTACAAATCATGAAGCTATATTCACATTTTGTGAAGCTGTGGTTCATGCAGTAATACTTTTCTGCCCGTAGACATTACAAAACAATATAAAATATCTGAAGTGAATATTTGAGAGAAGCAAACACCTGCATCTTCTATGACTGTGGGTACAGGAGAAAATGGTATAACCCATAGGAGCATACTGTGGTATTTAGTCTACTGCTATTCAACTGCTGCTCTGAAGGGAGCTTTTGAGAAACTAAAACAATAATGTTATTATTGTCACTAAACAATACTGCTCAAAGAGTCAGCGCTATATATAAACTCATAAGAATGTTTTCATCAAGCTGGGAAGCCAAGTCTTTGTGAGGCTGAGAAGAAATTTTAGTAAGTGAACAAGTGTCCATTCTGCACTGCATTCCCCAGTGGTTAGAAAAATAGCAGAAAGCTACATAGTTTATAGCATATCAGCATTTTTTTCATATACAGAACTAGAAAAATGAAAATATATCTTTGTTTTATATGGATTTTCTTTAGCCTTCAGACTACTGAGCTATTCTTCAAATGCCTCTTGCTAACAAAGACTTAACATTTACCAGAGGATTGGGCAAATTCCTCAGGCATTAGAAGCATGGTTGATTAAAAAAGCCTGTATTTAGTAATTAAAACAGTGCAGCTAATCCACAACTTGAAATATTTTGGAAGCATATCATGGGGTGAACAATGCAGCTGTCAAGCAAAGAAGAGCTTTTCTCATCAGGGATCACTTCACATTACAAGCATCTCCAGATCCCCTCGAGCTATAGTGCACTTCTGCATAGTTGAAGACTTTTAATATTGCTTAATAGTTGATATAAATCACAAAATTTCATAACAGTGCAAGATTTCCTAGGGTTGGTTTAACACTTACAGAGAGCAGCAATTTGCTGTGTTATCCAGCTAATGCTTACATGCAAGTGGTTTTGATTCAAACAATGTAATTAAGATGGGTTTAATATATTGCTGCCCATTCTTTTTTAAGAGCTTTGCCCTTCCATATCCTAAGTGGTTTAAAACTTTAAATTATATGATTAGTCATGACAGACATATTAGGAGTGGAACCCCCAAACTGATATGAAACAAGCCTCAAGGAACCAAATACAGAGAAGTTAGTAGTGGGAAGGTCCCCTTTCTTCTCCTTTTGTCTTTCTGATAGACATGGTCTGCTTTCCTCAGACCTGTACTGCTTGAACAGAACAAAACATTTGTGTCAGCCTCAGTAAGAGCATCTGCTATTTTACAAGCTTTAACAGAGTCAAGATATATTCTTATATCAAGAAAGCAATAATTGACTGTTATTCACAACATTCCACCCTCCCCCAGATTTCTCTCAAGAAGAGGGAAATCACAAGTGAAGGGAATTCCTGGGTGGGACACTGATGTCTCAGGCTGGAAGGTGCTCAGCAGCACCCTACAAAGCTACCAGCAGGTACTGCCTTCTCAGCTCTCCTCCTTAAGTAGCATCATCCTTCACAGACCCTCAGAAACAAGAGGAAAATGACAAGAGAGTCCTACTGCTCACATGGAATTCAGTTCTAGAGATAACACATGACTAGGGAGCTTGTCTAGGCCTGGCTGGAAGGAGAATAAATTATTCAGTTGTGAATTGGAAAAAGGGTACAGTGCAATTTTTTACAGATTTTACTTTTGATGTCTTTAGGCATAAAGACTAAGGAAAGAAAAATATGGTAGATATCCTTTCTATTACCTGTCCTATGAATATTTATGTAACAAACTACAACTGACATGTAGTACCTGGTAGGAGTTCCCTCTTTAAACTAATCCATGGAAATTACATGGGCTTTTCACAAAGGGCTCCTTGCTGCTTACCTTTACCACCTACAAAAACACCTCTACAGGTACTCTCAAAGCACACAAGAATACAAATTCACATAATCAAATTGGATCACACTAAGAAGATTATGTCTGCATTGATTGAAAGGCACTACTAAATCTGTCCAACATTCCTACAACCAAAAAACGTGAACATCGTTTTGCTGTCAAAGATTCCCTGTATTCCCAGTTATCTTCTTGGTAAGCAAGGTTACAAAAACAAAGGAAATGTAAAATATGAAGCTGATGAAATAAGGAAATATAAGACAATGGATATTTCTAAAGGAATAACACATAAAAAACACAAAGATCTTAACTGCCATTTAATTTAATCTGGTGCTTTAAGAAAAAGAAAAGGCTATTAAATTTTTCTTCAAGATTAGTTTTAATCAATTCAAAGCCTAAATTCTGCTAAAGTATCACAAGAGAAGCACAAACTACATTGCAATATGTCTGTGGAAATATAGGCATGGGAGGTCCTAGTATCAGACAATGGAACACCTTAAATGGTGTTTAAAACTCCAGGAGAAGACAATAGATAATCTTGGATTTTATAGAACACACACTGAACATTTCCTTCCTTGGCATATTTGTGTGTATGCATGTTTCTGCACATTATTTTGATGATGCTAAATTAGATATCCTTGTTTCAGAAAAAATGAAGTATGAATATATAGACACATCTGTGAGAAAACGACAAGAGGCTGGTGGTTGTGGGATATTATAGTTTGTAGAGGTTCTCTCACAGCCAAACAAACTGCATCGTGATGTACCTGCTTTCACATCACTGTGGACACTACAGAGGCAAACTCTGACATTTCATATTTCCTTTTCCTCAGAAGGGATGGAATCCTGCTGGCCTTTACCCACTTAAGAGCTGCTGGCTGGCCAGGGTCAGAGGTTGAATGACTGTTCTTATGTACTTGTCTCAGCTACTAGACAGCCCTTTTATTCTCTGCCTTGTCTTTTCACTGTATTTGTTTCAGAGGCTGGGACTGAATGTTTGAATTGCATGAAGTCACAGCAAGATTTGCTTCTGGCTCCAGTGGGAGCAGTATCCAGTGTGATTATACTGAGCTCCATCTCCCTTTAACTTACAACATGTCAACACATTTTTGCAGCTCTATAGAAAGTAGTGCAATCTTTAAACAGATGCTTGTTGTAGATAAGCAGGCAATGGCATACTCTATGCTGATTCTAAATCAAAACAGTGCTATCTCTGTGAGCTACTGAAAACACTTTGGTTTTCTTCACCATCCAAGAGCAGTGCAAGGGATTCTCTGCTGCTAGCCTGAAAAACTGCCAGCCATTTGTTTCATAGAGCCAATATTACCTGTGGTTCTCTTGTAACAGTATTTGCAGTACACAAGGAGGAGGAATGGAAAAACTGAGACTTCTCCAAACATCTCTACTGTTTGCTCATTTTAATTCCTGAGAGCCATCAAATAAAGAGGGTTTTATATTGCTCTCTGATTCCCAATTTGCTTTGTTTGTAAATCAAAAATGTATAACCACTTCTTCACTTTGTTCAAATCCAGTGACAGCTTTCAATGAATTATTTTAATTAGGCTTCCAAATTTGTTCATAAGCTGTCCAGGTCACAAGGAGAATTAAAAACAAACACTGGTAATGTATTTCTGCATTACTTCTACAGACAGCTATATTTGACTTGTATTCAGAAGCAAAGCTAGCAGGAGGCATATGACTGGAAAGGGCATCAGTGAAGTCTGACATTGGTTAAGCTTCTGGAAGTTCTGCTCTGAACTCTGGAGTGCCTCTGCTACTTTGGGATTTGTACAAATGATAACTTAGTAATTCTCAAACAACACACAGGTACTGGAACTGAAAAACTCACCACTAAACTGCATGAAATATTTATGCAAGGATAACAGTTGTGCTTTCAACACACATGTGATTCCTCATTTCTACATACTCCTCACCATCATACATTAATTATGCCTCATCTACAGATTGCATAGTTATCAGCAATTTTACCCTAATTCCAAAATTTCCCCCCCTCCAATTCCCTCACCTCCAAAAGTCAAGTTTCAAAGCAAGGCCTACGATATAATTTTCCCTCAGCTTGTTGTTTTGTAGAAAACAGAATGTAATAATCATTACAATGTTCTGAACCTTCCAGGAATTCAGAGGTTTTTTAGATTTAGATTTTTTTGCAGATTTTTTGTCATTTATGAAACAAAACCAAAACCCATCATTTCCTCAATTTTTGCCCTATCATGGCAAAATCTTGACAAAAAAGCAAGATACATTATGATTCAATGGACACGTTAAAGTCACACATCCAGAGTTGATTAGTGATTTCCTAGCAAGCCATCTTGTTGTTCCAATATTAGCTCATCAGCAACTTAGGGACCGAGAAGGGACAGCCAAAATCAAAACCACACACCCACTTTGATATCAAATTTTCTATGCAAGTAAATCTGCTGATTTCTTAAAGTATTTTAAAAGTCCTTGATCAAAATATACTATTTACTACAAAAGAGATAAAAGGAAATTTGGGAAGACAACTATCATCCATGGGAGCAAGCCAAGCAAAGTAAAATTGTAGACCCTAACTATGAATTTTCAAACTTTCAGGTGTTTGATGGCTGGTGAATTTAATCTTTACTCTGAATTCCCTAGACTTTAAAAAATCCATGTATAAATACCTTTCTGCTAACTATAACATTCTTGCAGGGTGTTGTGCTGTAATTTACTACGGTTCACACTGAAGCCAAATTGCTTTCACTACAAAAGCACATTTGCTAAGGCATATATCATTTCTAGTACCTTTGCTTCAGCACTTTGCTCTCCTTTCATGCACACAAAAGGCTCTTACACAAGGGTGACTCTCATACCTTTAATCCCAGCGGTGGTTCAGGAAAAGAAATGAGATCCTTCCTCCTGCTCTCCCAGGCAGTTTGCAGGTTGGTGGTTCTCAAGTGCAGAGACCTCGTATCAGCTGCTGCACATTTTCTGTGGAGCAATTAACAGGAGAGTTCATGGTACAGAGCTGCCAAGTGGGACCTTTCACACACTCATAGAACCATTATGCTTGGAAAAGACCTCTAAGAGACATGACTCCAAGCATTACTTTTCACAACTGTTACAACAAACTCCTGGAAAGTGCAATCCAAACTAAGCTCCTCTCGTGCCAGGTACTGCATAAAGTCCTGAGAGCACTACTAGGGCAGCAGACTATGGTTCAGACATGGGATAGGGGTTCTGAGGTAAGACTGAAAGGCAATTACTTGTCTTTTCTTCTCTCCCCATTTCTCAGAAGCTGTTGATCTAAATACAGAACAGACTGAACACACAACTCTACTTCACCGGAAGGTGCATCCATAATTTTTTTTTTTCCCTAAATTTACAGTGAGTCTGAAGAACAAAGAGGTTGTATTAAATTTTTTACATTTACATATTTCTTCAGAAGACATCTGCATTTTTTTTCATAGTTTTTTTCAAGCCTGAAAAGTGGTGCATGTTTTCCTTTGGCAAATCATATACAGATACAGCCTGTACAGTAATTTCTGTGATATTGACAGTGATGCTGTAACCAAAACATTCAATTAAATAAAAAAGTAATACTTTAAAATGTATTCAGCCTCAAAATCCCATTACAGCAAAACTGCACTGACTTTATCATTTGTCTGTATGGTTTCTCATTTCCTACAGTGGTATTTCCTTTTGTGATGAAATAATATTGCTATTATTTTCTCACTGTAACCTAGACATCCATTTTACATATAAACCATAGAAACAATTCTGGTTTTTATGTTCCCTTGCTAGTGAACATTCAGGATCACCGAGTTCACCCAAGTCATTCTCTGCATTACTGTTGTATTAAATACAAAGAAGTCTTTGTAAAGAACTAAGAAACCTCTTTTTTATCATAGAATCATAGAATATCTAGAGTTGGAAGGGACATGCAAGGATCATTAAAGTCCAGCTTCTGTCTCTGCACAGGACTGCCCCAAGAATTACAAAATTTTTATTTCTTCTAAATAGTTAATTTATTAAAAAAAAAATAATTGCAATGACACTACTACTTTGTGGCTCTTCTACTAGTCACAAGGTTTGGCAAACCTTTTGATCAGAGCATTTTAGAAGCATCAAGAAGTTTTAAAAGTTCCATTTAAAATACTTAGTTAAAAATTACAAAGAGAACAAAGCAAAGTACAAGAAATAAAAAGATATTAACGAAACATTAAAAATATTTACAGACCTACTCTATAAGCATGGGAAATACTAACATAAGAATGCATCCTGAGTAAAAGTCCATAAAAGGAAGTAGAAGTCAGAGTATTACTTAAAGACAATTGTTAAGCATAAAATAAATACCATTGTTAAGGACTTTTTTTAACAATAAATTGTATATTTTAAAGTAAAAACTTGTTATATCTTACAGCTCAGAGCTCTACAAAATATATAATGCAATTTAGTTTGCATTAATGCAGAGGTATTTAGTTATTCATCTTGTAAAAACGGTTTCTAATTTTATTATTAGAAAATACGAAGCAGCTGTGTAGATGAAGGAGTTACAGGATTTTCATATTTTATTAAACAAAGATTCATAAGAAATAACACAGATTTGGAAACTCAGAGAAGGGAATTGGAATACAAGGTTAATAATTTTTAACTTTAGAGCTATCAGGAAGAAATAAAAATCTAATTTTCATGAGGCTACATGATGTCTTTCAATTTTGAGATCTCATTCATCTTTTAATCTTCCCAGTCTTGATAAACAAAAGAAAAAGAAGTATAGTAGCAGGAATAAAACAGAGCATTTTAAGCAGCAGGGGGTTTGAGAATCATACCTTTTCATTAAATTCAGTTGCAATCAGAGTACCTTAAGTGAAGATTAGCCCGTAGCAATCAATAGACCATCTGTTCCTGGGATACTCAGGGTCTAATGGTCTGATCATGTATTTTAATGCCTATTAACTTACAAGGGCCACTAAGAGTTTCACATCTGCAGTGAGAAATGTCTTTAAAAAGAATTACTTTTGTCCTTTCTACTTTCAAGTTAGGTGGCATAACAATGAAAATGAAAGGAAAAGATACTTTTTAGGGCAGAAGTCTATTGGGAGATGGTCGCATATATAATGCCAGCCAAATCAGCAAGTCTTTATAGAACTTTCTGCTTCTGGAAAGAAACTGGTGCAGAGAAGTCTGTTTGCATTTCAGCTCACTTGTTAATATAAGTGAAAGTAGCCAGAAGAGGTGCTTGTGCCCTTGTTTCCCTCCATAACAGCAAATTCTTCTGGGATGAAAGCACTGTGGATTGGCCTGGAGAGGGGCTGTGCTTCAGTCAGGACAGGTCTCAAAGCAGAGCCAAGCAAGGCAGCCCAAAGAGCCAGCACACTGGGCTAAAGCCTGGCCCTTTTGATGCTCTGGGCTGTTGAGATAAAATGTGCAACAACAGGAAGAAGGAAACGGTGTCTACAGAAACACAGGGAAGCAGAATTGCCTCACCACCTGTAAGCTGCCAGCAGAGCTGTCCCTGCCACTGCAGTAAGGTCACCAAGCACAGAGCCTGCAGCTGCCCTGGAAGGTGCTGAGGAAGCCAAAGCAGAGTTGCTCCCTGCAGCAGCTGCACACCAGGCTTAGCAAAGTTTGGTGTCAGGAGCCCCAGTCAGCTTTCCCACGGTGCTGCTATCTGCAGGCCAGTTTGGAGGCACAGCTTGATGGAATGCACAGAGGAAAATCTCTAACAAGGAGAAAGTTTGGCTGCAGACAAGCTTGACTCTAGGCTAGAGGTCTTCTACACTTTCCCCCAGTAGTGGCAGAAGAAAGCAGCAGGCATAATCTTTACTAAGGAATCTGAAATATTTGAAGTTCACTAAATTTCACTTCCTTGCACTCACTAGGGTGACAAATGTCAGCAGCAATCTTCTAAGAGATGGCAGATAGAGCAAGAGTGTCAGATTACATAAAAAGCAGTTAATGTTTCCTTAGAAGCAGAAAGTTTCCTTCCTTCACACCAAATTAACTCAAGGAGGCTGAAAATTAAAGTAAATTAATTTTCCTTATTTTAAACAAACAAATAAATCCTCACTGACCTTTGAAATACAAAGCATAACAGGCAAAGGTCTGATTTAAGCACTACTAGGCAATTAAAAATGAATGCAGACATATTCTATGGGCAACCACAGGAAATCTACTATGCTGTCTTTACAATGGGCCTGGCTATATGAACAGGGATTTAATTGTAAGCAATTGTTTTCACATGCTGCTAATTAGATCCAATTTCTATTAAAGGCAAAGGATGCACTGTGTGAATAGTTGAGTTCAGAAGTATTTTTCAGGAGAAAGCGCTATCTATGATATCTGAACTGTGCAGATAGTGTGTTTTTTATAAGTGCTTCATGTAGGAATCAATAGGTAAATAATAAAAGTACTTAGTTAATCCTAAGTCCAAAGTGTTTGAGTCAAGAAGCAAGTTCTGTTTTTAAAGTTTACTCATAAATGTCCTGAGCTGCAACTTACTGATATCACAGAGCTATTGGTGACTCACAGTCCACTTCTTCTGAATGACTGACTCTGTGCTATATCAAAGCAGAGGTTCTAAGAACCTCAAGAATAAATAAGCTGGCACTGGTGAAAGTTTGAGTGTTTTTTGCCTGTTTTCAGAATTTCATGATTGGTGGGAATGACCCATCCTGATTTCTGTCCACGTCACGTAGCAGAGTAGCATTATTCCAACAGAGAAAAAAAAAATTTAAAAAGCTTAAGATAGGTATGAACAATCTGTTTTATTTCTGATCACTATTATAACTGGTTTTGTCTTCCAAAACTTAGGATCTGTACAACCAACCATGAAAATCCTACTCTGAGAAATAACATCTCCTCTAATTTCCCCTCACATCCTGCAGAGTGACTTGAGGATATTTTGTATAAATACAGAAATGCTAACACATGTGAGGGTTTTGTCTCCTTGTTTCCAGAAATGATTCTAACATGTCCCTCTTCAGTTAAGCAAATCAACTGAGGAAAAATAGAGTTCAGACACATAGATCTCAAGGTTGTAGAAAACCTCACATGGCTTTGCAGCTGACTTAGGAGTTGATTTATAGGCTGTCACCAAATCAGTGGTAAGAAGCTGACACAAAATGTCTTCTGCAAGCTTTGATTCCTTATTCAGAATGTCTTCTTCATTTATATTCTATTGAACCAAACAACCCAGGATTTCCTCTCCCTTTGTTGGATGGCTTCCTGTCCCTGCAGCTGCCTTCTGTGATGTCAAAACATCAGACTTAAGTGTTGCCTGAGGATTATGTTGCCCAAGTCCACCAAAATAAATCAGATTTGAGTGTTTAATCATTTTAACATCTTTGAATATGTGGGTTTAAACAGCAAAACCTTCTGTAATGAGGCAACTCCTCCCCTTCACCAGACAACTTCACGATGAGTAAAGATTCAGTATGACTTGCCTTGAATCTCACATGTTGCAATATGCTGAAAATTTCCTGGTGATTTTTTTCCTTTATTGTAGTAGAAAAACACTTCTATTGCATCAAAGTCTTATATGAGCAGGTCTCACTGTATATATAATTACATATTATTCTTCCCTTCCCATCTGACCTAAATCAATTCTTCTGGTGGCAGAGTCTGTACTCTGTATCTCTGTATTTGAATAAAGCATCAGTTGTATTGAATGTGCTGGAATTGGCAGATGGTTGGTCAGTCATTCAGTTTGATATTAATTGCTTCTTTGAGATCTCTTCCAGAGAACTGAGGACAAAATGCATAGTGTCTTATTACATTAAGAAAAAAAAATCTCATCTGAAATTCTTTGATGAAAGATTCATCTGCCTGGCAGACAATGTACTTTCTCCTAAGGAGTCAAAAAATGACTAAAAAATGCCATTATTTAAAAATTATCTCATTTCCTTCCTGTGAGTTAAAAAAAAAAAAAAAATCAGACATTTTGTTTGGAAGAAAAAACAAATTTTTTTTCTTACTATTGAACAACACTTGTAACTGATTAAGAGGGGTGGGTTCTTTTGCAGGAAGAAGGCCAAGCAATTTTTTCATTATTAATAATTTAAAAATTCCTCACCACTCATTTTTGCTCAGCTGTGTTCATATGTGTTGTAGTGGCTCATGTTAAAGACTATAGTAGCAAGGAAGGGCAGAATCTGTAAAACAAGAATATTTAGCACTTGATTTTAAGGGCTGGAGGTTTGGAAGATGACCTAAGCATCTGGGATGAGGTCTGTGGGTCTGCTCTTGGTGTATTATGGTGGGTCTACTGCTAGGGCCAAATAATTTTCTACTGGTATAGGAAGTACTTCCACAAACTCTCCAGCATACTTGTAATTATATTCAAGCTTCACATCGAATAAATTTTTCCTTCAGTATATTAAATGTATCTGGCACCTAAAAATCATTATGTATGATTTAATCTCAGATTCATTACTTCACAGATATGTAAAATGTATGTTGCATCATTTATTCATTGGCCATTAGAAATACATAAAATAGCTGTGAGCTGTTAAAAAATGTGGCACCCATTCTTCTGATGCTTATGTATTACTATTTCCATCACAGCAATTACAGCAGGTGCCAAATGGCACCTATTTCTTTTTTGATAAATGGTGTCTTATGCAGTATTTTTAAAAGTACTGTGTCTGCTCATCCTAAACATTTTTAAAGAGGTGACAATCAGTTAAAACTGGAGGCTGCTTCCACCACTGCAGCATTGTACTTGCTAAGAGAGCTAAATGCCTTGTTTCAAAGACAAGTCTTTCTCACATCAAAGGTCACAAAACTCCTATGCCATTTCTATGTTCCATTTTTGCACACTTGCCTGAACCCTTTCCTCAGTAATATTTTCTTTTTCAATAAGCACACTACCCTGGATGCCCCAGTTTTGTCCAACTCCTATCCCACTTCTGACATCACAGTGGGTATCTAGACCTTAAGCTCAGACACTGCCAACCATGAAAGTTTTAACTTCTGCCACCTATTTACAAGCAACCTGGAGACACATCAGTAGCACACCTGGTGTTTCCAATTCTAGTAAAATCCTCCACTGATTCTGGAGGCCTGATCCTGAGCAAGCAAGCATCACATTAGCTGCACTGATTTAAGTGAACAATATGAATCTACCCTGGTCATGTCTTTGTCTCCAAAAAACCCTCAAGACTTCTTGGGAACTCACATGCTTTATATGGAAAGATGGATAAATATGGGACCAAGATTTTGTCTCAAAGTTAAGGCTACTTAGGTAAACAATAAAATGGCTTAGGTAAATATGGCTAGACTTTGTTCTACAACTGGAAAACTAGAAAATATTGACATTGGCTAACACTATTCACTTAATATTTCATGACAGCAAAATAACACATAGTTTTTTCCATATGGAAGAACCACTGGAACAGGACTGACAGCAGCTTGGATACTGTGAGCTCACCTGACACCTTTTGCATCCTGTCTGGGTCACCTGGAGCTCCCTCTGGCCTGGTGGATAGCAAAGTTCAATGAAAGCCTTCAAAACACCAGAACAAAGGAAGCAATATGAGCCATCTTTGCATGTGGGTTTTAAAAGTTCTCTGGGCTCAACCATCATTATTATGCTTACAGACAGAGTGTAGAAGCTGAAGAACTTGTGCTGACAGCATCTTCAATGGCAGTTTTGCCATGCTCTCTCTCTCTAAGAGGTGGTGTACTTTTCAGTTTACAGATAAGTTTACAGATAACAGAGCTGTTCTTGATTTGCTTTTGAAAATGGGTTCAGTGTGTCTCTATCTTGTTGGCTAAGTACACTGACTCGTTTGAGCCAAGAGGAAAGGGCTTTTGGAATGGGAAACTTTATTACAATGGTCATGAATTAATTCCTAGTCCCATACAATTAATGGGAACACACTGGAATGATGCTGGAATGCTGCTCAGACATCAAGCTGCCACACCATTTATTCAAGAGGAGGAGAAACAAGGCAAGACCTAAGATGCTGTAAAGACTTAGGTAGTGTGGTGAGCTTTGCAGGGAGCCTGGGTTTAGTGCTGGGTTGATGCAGCTCTGGTGCTTCCATTTCTGAAGCCAGTGTCTGCTGGGATTTGAGCTGTGTTATGTGCACAAAGCAGCACCCTCAGGATAGCCAGGTATCTCTAACACAGCACTTTATCTTATGTAATACAAACCCAGAGAGCTGCACTGAAGAAAACAGACACCCAAACAGGAATAGTTGGGCAAAATTCTTACTGGATTTATTAAAAAAAGTCTCATATCAGCTAGCATGTTAATTATGCATGCAAGATGGCAAATGCAAAACTATGGAAGGGTTAAGAGGAAGAATTTTTACTTTCTCAAGCCTACTCTCCCATCCTTTTAGCAAAATGAAGCCGACAAAGGAACAAGAATGTATTGCCAGAGAGAGAATCTGCAAGAAATATTCCAAACCAGAAGAAAACACATTTGGCCACAGCAGCAAAGAGGCAGCTGACACACTCAGCAGAATTTCTGAGCTTATGAATAAAGATGACAACTGAGAACCAAGCCAAAACTCAGAGTAAAAACTACATAGCAATATTCACACCTCTAACGAAGCCAGGGAATTTCTGGCTCTGCATCTTTTGTGCTTTAAATATGACATTTTTGGCATTTTGCCTCTTTGTATGTGTGTGTGTGTGTATTTTAGTGGAGTAAAGAGATCCTAATTTTAAAGAACCTCTTATTCTGCTTTTTTCAAAGTAAATACCCTGCTAACAATCTCTGAAGTGAGGGCAACATGAGCATCAGAGAATTTGGCTCAAAGAAAAACAAAAATACAATTAGACCAGAGTGATTTTTTTTTTCTCCCAGTGTCCTGCCTCTTGCATGTTACTGTTTTTGTCTTCAATTCAATTTTGGGCATGCTGAAACTCCTCCATATTTATTTCTGGAGGTAGTTTAGAGCTAAGCCATAAGTGAAGTCTAAGTCACTTCTCACCAACCCCATAAATTTGTCAGATAGGAAAATGCCAAAATAATGTGTAAAATTACTCCCTCAATTCCTGTTGCCTTACAAAATATCTTGGCAGGCTAATTTTATTTTCTTCAGACCATCTTGCAGTAAGTTTACTGGAAACATCATATTTGGACAGATTTACTTTCCAAGAGTTTTTTGTGCAATACTTGTTACAATCTTAGCTAGTAATTAAGAGTGGATGGAAAAAAGTTACACACAAGTGTTTGTAAATGGTTTCAAGGTGCCTTGCTCAGGGCCCTGGCCTGGGTCTGGAGAAGGAGACAGAATAATCCTCATCAAGTTTGCAACCACCTGTAGGGAAAGGCATGTGGGGGAAGCAGCTGATACACTCAAGGACAGGGCTGCATCCAGAGGGAGCCAGACAGGAGAAATGAGCTGACAGTAAAGGTCATGAAATTCAGTCAGGACACCTGCCCTGCTCTGTCTGGGACAGACCAACACCCAACAGGAAACAGGTTGGGATTGCCTGGCTGGGGAGCAGCTCTGTGCAGCAGGGACAGGTCCTGGGGCACACCTGGCTGAACCTGGGCCAGCAGGATCCTGGCAGGGATGAAGGCTGAGTGCCCTGGGCTGTGTCAGCAAGAACACAGCCAGAAATGGAGGAAGCAGATATCCTTTTTGCTAGGCATTTGTTTGGCTGTCTTTGGAGTACTGGGTTCATCTCTGGGCCACATGGAACACATCTGGTAGGTCAAAGCCCTGAACAACCTGTCAATGGAGGCTTCTTGTTGGTTGCAATGTATTCTCTTTGTTGAACCCTACTTCTCATCCTATTGCCTCAACTGCTCCAACTGCACATTAATTCCTTTGGAGGGGAGATGAAATGTTAGTGTAAAACAATTTGCAGCAAGGAAAAGAGAAGCAAGTTGGGCAAGGATGCATAAAAACTGTACCACACTGCTGAGGCATTGGAAAATAATCACACATAATCATATATGCCAGTACAGTTAACAACTGAAATATTTTGTATGCTGTGATTAGATTAATTAACATCAGCTTTGATGAATGTTGGGCATTTCATCTTCAAAAATAAATTTTCATGACAGCATGTGCTTGTGCACTCTATGTTCATCAGTGCTGATGATTTTGCTCATTTCCTTCAAAGGACTTTCTTCTTTATAGACAATCCTCATACTAACAAGTGAAGAAAAATTTGACCCACATCTCTCTATTCCATCCTGACATCTAAATCATTGGTGTGGAGTGATTAGTAGTAATTTCTGCTTTAGGAAAAGATAATGAAGTTACAGATGTACATATCTCCCTATGGCCACAGGTCACTACAGACTATTACTCAGACACTTTTTGGATCACCTAAGGAGTGATAAAAGAAAAGAGGGCAAAGAAAGCATTTAGAAACTCACGACATTACACAGTGGTGACAATGGAAATGTAGAGATGTGTTGATGAAGATGCTTTTATTTTTTTTTCTTCTGTAGTCCACATCTAGAAAATGCAAGTATAAATCCATGATATTCTAAAAAATATTAGTATGGTGTCCTTTTTGGTCACATCCTATATCGCAACTCAAGACAGATGGCATGCTATCAAACAGTCCATTTCATCCACTGATTTTACAAATACTTTACAAACACAAAGTTTAAGGCTGAACTGCTGAATAGCCTCTGCCAGCTTGTGAGGATTTTCTCTGTGAGCTGAGGACAGTTTTAGGATTTCCCTGCCTTGCAGTACAGAGGATGGAGGCTCCTGGCTGGCAAGGCAGATGTGTGGAGTCCACAGCGTACGTGCTGGGTGCAGAGTTGACATTGCAGCACACACTGCTGATTTCCTGTCCGAGTCAGGAAACACAAAACTCTCTCAGGGTTTTTCCTGCACTGCAACTCCTCAGCAAGCTCAGACCTCAGAGCCACACATGGGTCCTATCAGATGCTACTCTTATCAATTGTGTAAGCCAGGAGATACAGCAGCAATATGCAAGTGGGAAAGCATTGTTGTAGCTACCAATACTTTCCAAACTATAGTTTGAACCACTAACATTCAAAACATAAAGAACCAATTTCAGTGTGTGGGTAGCTCAGTTAACTTCTAGGAAATTATACTGACCTACCCAGAGATAAATTTTCCTCTAACCATGAATGCAGTTAACATAAACAGCCATAGAAAACTGTGTAGGTCATTGATTTTGTAGATTATCTTACATGTAAACTAACTTCACTTTCTGAATTTAATGAGTGTTGATTCAATTTTATGGACTGTTATTTCTTCAGTGGCCCTGACTCACATAAAAATCTTATAAGGAAAGTCTTGTGATTCCAGGTGGTAAAAATTAGCTCTGTCTTCATTCTCCACCTGCTTTTCCCTTTGTTAGGATCATGTATTTTATTGTGGTTTTATCAAAAAAGTGAAATACAATTTGATAGCTATGGTTTAAATAACAAAGAGCTTGTGGGTTTGGATGTAGTTACCAGGACTGCCTGTAAAAGCAGAGGTTTGTGGAAATTGGTTTGCTGTATTCACTAAGGCTGAGCATTCTAGCTCTTACTGTTATTCAGACTAACTTGGAAAATTTCAGCCTTGTTTTCCTAACTGGAATTTCACCTTTTTTTGGTCTAAATCACACATTCTAAGTGGTCTGGGCTAGTGGCAACTCTTAGCTGCTGGACTCTGCAATCTCCAAACTCTCAGATATCAAAATATTTTTTTTTCTCTATTATGTTGAAGTTAAACAACATTGTACTTTTCCAAGTGTTGACTGTAAGGCAGAGAGCAAGTGACAGCTAAGAGGGAGGACCTGAGTATTCTCCCTCAGACAAGAACAGCCACTCTAGTTAGTCTTCCCTCTCAAAAAGACCTCTAGAAGATAAGGCAGGGATGCTCAGCTGTGAAGCTTGTAAGAGTAAGAGTCAGGAATGTGGAGTGGAAGGTAGGCACTGAACATGGAGTTTTTAAGTAAGCAAACACTTCTTAAAGAAACTAAACCACCTATGTGTGGTATAAAATTCCCATTGTAACATGGCTACAATGCTTATGTTAAATGGAAATCCATTAAATATGAATTCCAGCACAGAACCACTGAAAGGAGCTGTGATTCCACTTAGTCAAAGCAATGCTGATGTTTGAGTTAAAAACTCTTTCCTTCTCAGAGTGTTTCTAATGTTCTATTGTTTGCTGCAAACAAGGTAGAGCAGTATAGCTCTACAGGATGCTGCTTGCAAATTGAAGAACCCACAAAACTTCTGTGATTTTTTTCTGTGTTTCTAAAAGTATTCCCAGAGATAAAGCACTGATCCTGCCTGTATGCTGCACTATTCATGAGACATACTTTACAAAAAGCTTAACAGAGAAGCTGACTTTCAATTGTGGCCAAGTAATTAAGAAAGAAATATTCTTTTGCATAGAAAAGAAAACAATATAACAAAGCTGTGCATTGCTGAGGTTATTTTAGAATGCAGTTGCTCCTGTCGGTCACTGCCTGTGGTAAGGCAACAGAACTTGTGATTTTTGACTAACTTGGTGCTGCAGCCACTTGTGTCAGTCACTTTGCTAAAGAGGAGGTGGTAATCAGCATGCAGCACAGAACCAGCTCATCCACAGCCATATCCTCCTAATATCTCTGCCCTAGCATGGTCAGAATCACCAAAGTATTACATGAAGGTAGCAGCAAGAAAGATCCAGTCTGTAAGTATCATTCAAAGTAAGTTATGGCCACTTTAGAAAAAGAAGCTGTTTCAATAAATTGTTCCTTTTCTCTGGTGTTAGGTCATACCATACTTGCCTTTGTTGGAGCTAAAGTAGGAATACACAATATTTCCTCACTGGCTGTGAAGTATTTGCAATAAATAACAATTTTAAGCTTTCTTCAAAAACACGTGTTCAAAAAGTTCTGGCCTGTCCTTTTTCTCCTGAAATACTCCAAAGTCCACAGATTTTACATCTACATTATATTGCTGAGGAAATTACCCCTTCCTTTTCTGTGAACCATCCATTTCCTTTCTCTGTGGGCTGGTGCATGTGCACAATCCATAAACATAAATAGATAAATATAACTATATATATACACATACACAAATATATATATATAAATAGACCTATCCCTAGTTAGGGATATAAGTAGCATAAAAATGATTTAGTAGCCTATTTGTTTCCTTGTAAGGGTTTGCTAAGGAACAAGGTAGATTATAAAACAACCCTGGATTAAGTAGGTTTGAGTTTTCCTTTGAATACAAATTAAAGTTATTATTTGCACAGCATTGGTTCTTAAATTCTGTTAAAAAGCTGAGTCATCTACTTAAAGGCAAAATTCTGGTGAGTAAGATTAATTGCTTTTCAATGAACCCCCCATACTTAGTGGGAGCTGTGTTCATTGCAAATGGAGTTCTTGACTATAAAATCATTACTTAGAATTCATGAGCTGAAAACTGACTAAAGAATTAGATTGATAATTATTCCCATTCTCAGGAAGGATCTGAGATTGGTTTACAGGAGACTTCTCTGATTGACCTGGGGAAGGGTGGGACAGACTTCCAAATTGACAGTGTGATTAATAACAACAGTAAAGTGATGTTGCAGTCTGTTTCATTAAAATGGATCCTGACCTTTTTGCTATAGAGACAGTGCTCCTTGTTTTGTCTGTGTCCTAGTACAAGTCTCCTGATCATTTAGTAGCTGAAGAAACAAGCAGAAGCTAAAGGCCACCACACCTGCTGGTATACACCATTGCAGCTCCACTGAAGGGCAATGGAGCTCCAACAGCTCAGACCAGCTGCAGCTCTTCTGCTGAGCCATTTCTTGTTAACTGGAAGGAGAGGCAGGGCCCATATGTCACAGAGCAGGCTCAGAATCCTTGAGCTGCTTTTGCTTGGTACCCAGGGAACGTGTAGGTACTCAGGGGAAATGTGAAAAGAGAAGCCAATAGCCAAATGGATGATTGTGCTGAAGGAACAAGGAGCTGTGAAAGATTGAGTTATAATGAAACAACACGGAGCAGTTGGGGTGGGAGGAAGCCCATGATGTTTGGTCCCTCGGTAAAGTTAATTAATAGTTGAAAAATGTGAAACAGGATGCAAAAAACAAATGTGGCAAATACCAATGAGGTAGCTGAGGCCATTTAGAGCACTTCCTATCAAAATTCAAACACATGAAAGTGAGCTGCAGCAACTCATTTAAGAGCACATGGTTGTTCTTCATAAATTTTGGTTTACTACTGGAAACTACCAAAGTGCTTTTATGCACAAAAGAAACTTGAGAGGTCTGTGACTTGTGAGTATTTTACTCAGCTTGAAAACCCTCTGAAACCCGTTAGCTGAAGGGAAGGTGCAAGTTTCACATTGCTCCAAACCTCACTTTGAGGCTCACTGAGCTTCACTACTGTGAGTTATTTTCTCACAGAGGCCAGTGCCACTTCTGTGGAGGGACCCAGAGAATTTCACTGCTGTCCACTTTTTGTCAGGATCTACATAACATCGTCTGTTGGCCTTGCCCAGGATTATTGAGAGCCCTGTTTCCCTAGCTATCTTTCATATTTGCAGGCAGCTATGCAGCTTGGGAACCCTCCACAAATGTATTGGTGTGAGTGTGTACTTGTGTGTGTGTTTGCCAATATATTTGGCACAGACAGAATGCATCTGTCTGAAAGAAACTACAGGATATCTACTCTGACAGCATTCCAGCAATGACATTCAACTGAGGCAGACATATCTATGGAACAATCATGCATTTGTCTGGTCTTTTGAGTCTGAAATGCTAACTTGAATTGGAAAGGGCAAGGCCCTTTCAGAGCACTCATGAAGCAGTCAGGACTAGGAGATCTAGAAAACTTAAGTTTTTTTGTATCTTGTTCTTTGGAGCCTAAAAATGCAAGAACAGAGCAAAACCCTGAGGGAGGTTTTGCTCATGCCTAAGCCCCTGACCTCAAAATGGAAAACTTGGAGTCAGCTAAGTCTCCCTGACAACAAACAGGGGTGAAAATGGAATTGGAACTCCACATTATTAATTTATTTGCATTACAATTTCATTCTTGATTGGGAAATAAACTGAATCAAAAAAGAGTGGTAAAGAAGTGATCTCTGGAGTACTACAAAAACCATGTATGTATGTATACGTGTGTTTGTTTTTAAATGTATATATATCTATACCTAATATATATGTCCATGGAATTTCTGCTTGCCTTTGGGGGCATGGCAGGCAGCATTGGGTGTGCCAGGGCAGGAAACAGCACTTATCTTATCCTGTGACATTTTGGGGTCCTCTTTGAGCCAGGAAATGCCATCATGACCTGCAGCAGATAAGATAAAGAACTCTAAAGAGGGCTCAGAGTCTTTATGAGTAATCAGAGCCTTTATGAGAAAACAGTTGCTCAAATAACTGATTATATTCTGTGTATTCAAAGAAACCAGTACTAATTTCCCCACTTGTTTCTTACATGCCAGTTACACCACTGGCATTTTTTCAGAGATATCTCAAGACCTGAAATAAACCTTGGGTTTTGGAAAAAAAACACAGCAGGAATGCTTGGCAACTTGATGAATCTCTGATCAGCACAATCCCTCTCTGCCTTTTCTAGTTCAGTCTCTCTACCTGGTAAAAGGAAGAGTTAAAGTGAAAGGAAATGGAGAATGACATCAGACCTGAGGCCAAGTCCTTAATTTGTTTTTTTGCTGAGGCTGAACTCAAGGAAGTCAACTGGATCCTTGCCTGAGTAAGTAATGTGCAGAAATTAAGGAAGGGCTTGAAGACTGGGTCTTTGATGATTAGGTCAATGCCTTCCGTGTAATCCCATGTGACCAAAAGAGCACAGAGAAAAAAAAAAGAAAACTACCCTTTAGCACTTCCCATTACTAGCTCAGTCAAGAGGGCTTCAGTGCTCATAGAATCAAGATTCTACAACAGAACTGTTAAAATGCCATGGAAATGAGAAAAACACTAGGCTGGGCAGTTGCAGCCAGGTGGCTGCAAAGTTAAAATAGAGCCATTTACAATTTTGACAGATTCCTCTCTTCAAAATCACAGTGAACCACAAGGCTGTACACATACATCTCCTCTACCATGCTGAGCACACCACAGGATTCCAAATCAGACTGGAAATACATTCTGCAAAGCAATTGTCCAAGGATATAATCCAAATGCCTATATCACCTACCTCAGTGAATTCAATGCCTGATGCATTAAATCCTAGGACTGGGTTTGTAAAGCTTTCATTGAAACTATTGTACACTGTGCAATTGCAATAAAAGAGATGACTGCTTTTACCTATAGGTTTAAAACCTGTACAAAGCAGGTTCTCCTAACACTTAATATCATGGTAAAAGTTCTCCCAGAAAGAGAATGATAATGGTCCAAAAAGTAACCAATATGTGACCCTGCTCAGTCTCCACAGAACTGTGGACACCGTTTTTTCTCGGCTCTAAATGTTACAGCCAGATTTTGTATTGTCATTACTCAGACTGTCTATTGACTCCAGTGGAATTGTACCAATCCAAATCAACCCAACTGTCCAACATCCTTCCCTTGACTCCTAACCCTTTGCATTCCAGTTCTTCCCACCTCACAAAGCTTGCCTTGAGCCAATTCAATAGCAGGAGTACTAATGCAATACTGCAGAACTGACCAGTTTTATGTATTCATGGCCATGGCAGCCAGAGAGAGTCAGTAATCCTGGAATCATCTGATTAGACAGCACATGAAGCTAAATTTAATTCCATTGTTTTGCTGCCTGCAGCAGTAGTAGGGGAAGGAAAGTGATTAGTAATCCCCTTCTGTATTGCCCTCACTGTAAATAAATGTTTTTAGTGGATTATCCAAGGATGCAGATTTCATATCATAAAACATTCTTATTGCTGTATAAACTATTAGGGTGTAAGAGGTAATGGATAGACAACCAAGAGTGCTCAGGGTGTAAATTCTTCAAAGGACTTGAAGACTCAGATCACAGCATCAGTGAGGAGGATTTCTATTTATGCTGTTGATCTGAAACAAACAAGATCATTCTTAATAGGAGAGAACTTAAACAGATTAAATAAGCATTGCACAAATATGTACAGAGTTCTGCTTCACCCCATTTCCTCCCATGCAAATCACTTATTTGCATTTATTATATTACATGTAGGAAAAAAAATGTTCAGTTGCTTAGGATTAAGCTCACAAGGAGCAGAAATTGCTGAGGTAAGTACTCAATGGTTTGGCTGGCTCCAGCAGTGAGGAGGCAGCTGGAGGGCATCCTCACTGCAGATGGTGTCAGGAGCTGTGTGGGGCTCAGCACAGTGTGAAGGGGGGTCTCACACTCCCTGCTGCTCAGAGACTTTGTGTGCTGACTGTCTGTCACAGAGCTACTCTCACCTTGAGGAGGGTGGAGTTGAGTCCTGTGGGATGCCTTTGCACACCATGGGCTGAGGCGGGCAGACAGCTGGCCAGGAGACTGATCCAGTCTGGGAATTCTGCCAGCAGGAGAAGGAGGAGGCAGAGAAGAGTCTGTCCCTGACATCTGTAACTAAAGATGGTGCTCCTACAGTGCTCATAGGGGATGGCTGGCCTTACCACAGGGATCTTCTAAGAGAAAGTAAGACTTCAGCTTTATGAGGTTTAAAAGAAGTGCTATTTACTATACAACACTTTGCATTAGAAAAAGATAGAGCCCTCTGCAGACATTAATGCTTTCTCCTGTTCCTCTCACAAGCATTTGACCTATTTTTGTTCACAAAAAAATCGTCCACCAATTCTTTTGCGCCATGCTTTCAGATGTCATCATAAATCATTTTCTCAGTAATAGTTTGCTTCTACCTTATGTTATACATGTATATGTATATGCATCTAGAGTATATGATCTCTCATGCTGGCTGTCTGATTAAACATCTCATATGGCAGACAGACAGAAAGGACTTGGCAACAGCAAAACTCAGGGGGGCAAAAAAAATTTGCACCTAAGGACACAGTGCCCATGATGCCTTCAAGAACCACACAAGCTGCAAAGAGTGCATTTTGCCTTAGCACAAGTGCAATCAGCTTAGGACATATTTCAGGCTACCTTAGAATAAGAAAAACATCTGGTGTAAGCACGTTGGATTTAAAAGTTCAAAAGTCACTTTCTGAGACTACTCCCCCTTGCAGTATGCAATTTAATGGCAGACACATTTGCTGTTTTCACCTACATGTTCATTATCAAAGTGAAAAGAGCAGTCTGAAAAGCATACTAACAATGAAAGCACAAGGGTATTTCTTATAAGAAAGGTTGTCTTAGGTAAAGGGAGGGGACAGATATTTCCTTGCTCAAGCCAGGAACATAGATACAGACCTTCTTGTAACTGCACATCCTGATACCAGATTCATAACCAGCTGGAGATTTATTTTTTTTACAAGAGAACATAATTCTGAGAACCTCTCCAAGAGACAGCTCTGTAAAATCCAAATGTTAAGGGCAAATAGAAATAAAAGGTTAGAAATAGGATCTTCCACCTTGTGTTAGATATCAAATTAGTTGTTTTAATTACAGAATCTCAAATGTTAAAATTACTGCATGTTGGGTGGAATCTGGCAGTCTCACACAAAGAAAGTAAACAATAGAAAAAATGCAGTCAAATAGTGTGTTAAAATCCCTCTAAAATAGTCCGCTATTATAAGTCTGTATTTTATGAAGCTGTCAGATAAAAAAAAATTAAATATCTGCAGAATCTGCCATGATAGTGTGGCAGATCTGTTCAATCACAAAACTAACCAGCTGGGGCTCAGCACCTTACCCAGCTGCAAAGCCCAGAGCAGGCTGAGGTAGACCAGGGACAAGGGTCTGGCACAGCCTGTCTTCACCTACCTGCAGCATCACAGCTAAGCAAGCCACCATTTGTAGGCTACAGTAGCTGAGCTGCCAACTTCCAAAATCTTGGATTGTACTGTCAGCTCTGAGAGAGGCAGGCAGAAGTCAAAGTACATAGGGAAATGCTGCATTGAGGTTGAGAGATTAATTGGAAAGTCTCAAGCCTAAGATTTTATCCCAAGTCCATATAAAAGTCTCACCCAAGAGCAGAGCACAGCACGGTCAGAAGATGCCTTAAGAAACCAACTAACCAAATCCCAGTTTATATTGAAAGTAGCAATTTTGTTTTAAAAAGCCTCCTTCAGCATTCCACCCTTCCCTTTGGCTTCAACTATTACTTAAATCTTTAAAATTCTGCATCAGTTTTTTAATCTTGTGGAACCAGATTTCTGTTCTGCAAGGAAAGGGGAATGTAGGCTCAACAAAAAAAGCAGAAACTCAGTGAAGAGCAAAAGTAGTTTAAGTATTCCAAAAGGACATGCCCCCTTAAAAAAAAATCAATTGGAAGTGTGCAACTGATAAAGAAATCCTATAGTACTTTAACTTGGAAGCATTCAAACTGTTGAAAAATAACATTGCAAGGCTGAAGAAATGAATCAAAGTTCATTGGCCAAATTCTGCTCTCAGAAAAGAGCAGCTAAGATCAGAATCTCTCCCAATTGCTATCTGTTTTCCTGTTTTATAATTAAATCTTGCAATCTTTCCTCAGACAAAATCATCCTCTGGGATTGCTGGCATTTTTTAGGACTTCAAAAATTTGGCACTTAGTGTTCTCAGGAGGAAAATCTTTAAGAGTTAAAAGTATCCAGCTGAACTGCAAAGAACTGTCCAGAAGTGTCACGACCTCATCCCCTAGCAACAGAAATCAATAACAACAAAGATAATATAATTACACCACAGAAAGGATCCAGAGGGCAGATTATGTCAAGTATTATGTTGTTAAGAAAGAATGACATGTGAAACAGACAGTGTGCTTTAAACACGGACGAAAATACAGAAAATATGCAAGGTCGATAGAGAAATCGAAATACGAACACAGAATAAATTAGCCTGCAAACTCTTAAAAGGGAAAGAAATTATTCCTGTTCCTGCTTTCACTGTTTTATTTATTCAGCACACAGAATCAGATTCCCAGGGGAGCAGAGAAAGGCATTTTATTTCACAAGCAGCATAGTGGCACAGGGAAAATAGATGACCCCATGATGACAGCCTTGTTCTGGAGCTCTGGAGACCCAGCTCATTTCCTGTTTTGGTACAGAGGGTCCACACTACTCAGACAAATCGTGGGCTTCCTGTTCCTCTGTCCCCCATTTGGAAAAGAGTGCCAGTAGAAGTATAAGGATTCAGAACTGAGATGGAGCTGATACTGCTGTAGCCTGGGGGTGACACGGAATTACCCACTACAGAAAGATTCCTGCCTGCATTGGCATGGAACACTTACTTGTCTCTTGAACAATGCACTTCACTTTTGCTGTTCAGGTTGCTCATATGTTTAGAGGAAGCAGGACGTAGTTCCTGGGCAGCCTCCACTTCTCTGCAATACTTGGAGCTCCAGCACCATCCACCTGCCAGCACAAAGGTTATCTGAAAATGTGTTCCCTGATACAACTCCCAGCCACTGCCTTCATTCAGCTTTCAAACACAAGGTAACGTGGGGTAACTTTTCAAGGACAATCTCATTGTAAGCAAAACTGACCAGTACCAATAAAAGCCTATTGCTCTACATAAGGCAGTGATAGGATAGTAATATCCTATCACCAAATAACCTGACCCCCCTCCCACAGTTTTTCCTATTTCCTCCCTATAGCATTGCTATGTGAATGTGGCTTTCCACTCTGAGTCCTAAGCAGGCTCTGACTAAAGTGACCCTGCTCTTTTCAGCCATGTCATGATATTTGCTGAAATTGAGCTACTTACACTAACACAAAATCCAAGCAAACAACTGCAAATGGAACATTGGGGGTTATGTGGACTAACCTACAGCTTGGTGAGCTCAGTTTCGAAGTACCCAAGGAACTCAAAGGCAGGAACAAGGTGAGATGTTTGTAGTAACAAATTTTTGAGGGGGTGAAGACCTGCACTAAGAGCATAATTTTCACTTACTGCATTTCTGGCATTAGTGAAAGAACCTTCTGGATGACAAATATATGCTCATGAACACTCTGAGCAGTACAGCCAATAATAATGAAAAAGTCCAAACTAGAAAGGGAGAGAGTATTAGAATGTATGAGAGGTGCAACTCACCCTATAGGTTTTGTCTCTTAAAAATTCCTTATTTTACCTGTTTTCATTGCCATCCTTGTGGCACCTCATGTGGCCAATCTTTCTACCTCTGTATCAAATTTTAAAATTTATGACATTCATATGTCACACATGGAGGACACATAAGCAGAGCAACACCTAAGCACAGAGACAAATAAAATATAAATACAGTAATAAACGCAGCAGGGGCAGGAACAATCCTGGACACCCTGTCTCAGTCATCCACACTGCTAACTTGTAATGTTTCCAGGCACAGTTTTGGCCCAAGGATGATAGCCCATCCTGAAAAAGTCCTGGGCCCCGTTCAGAAGTTGACACTGGCCAGGGAAAATTCCCAATGGCAGTTTGGATACAGACACCTGATTTGGAGAATCAGAGAATTTAACAGTGTGGACAGGTTCTTCCATGCTATTTGGTCTCAAAGCCAATCCTGGGGACATTTAATTGACACACATATACATTATCTCTGTTATTGGTGCCTTCTTGCCATTAGAAACAAGTGTTAGTAATCTAAAGTCTTTCTAAATCAGAAAGGTTTGAACTAATTATTAAAAACAATAGCTTCTTGCCTCCAATCTGCAGAGTCCTACTGCATTTTTTGAACCTTTGCAGGCAATACCCAAAACTGGGCATCTATCCAGGCCTACTTAGCTGTGGTACCCTTCTTTATATCTCTTTTATGAGTAGAAGTGGCTGATAACAGACCAATTATGGTCATTATTCCTGTCATAAGATGTAAAACTCAGCACAGATGGTATCTTATTCAACCTTAACGTGATGCAAACAAAAGAACTATTTTAACACACTGTATAAAATCAGGGGACTTTCCACACTCTTTCCCAGGGGTGCCTGAGAGCTGATGATTTAGCTGTCTTGGCACCTACCCTAGACCCACCAGCCAAGCTAGACTATTTTTCCTTCAGAACAATATGTTTTGCAGATATTACTAAATCCTGTGTTTTTTCCCCAGCTTCATATGGAGCTGTGTTAATCACAGCTCAGTGGATGGGAGAATCAGCACAGTGGATGCAGTTTCATAAGCCTTTTTCCCAGCCTGCACAGTCTCCTCTAATCCTGGCTGTTACAGTTCTCCCACCTGAGCTGATATTTAACTCAGCTGCTTTTCCTTCCTATCACCCAGCTCATCTTTTCTAAATCCTAAAAAGCTTTATCGAAGACTAATCAAGTCACTGATACTCCATGTGATAAAACTGAGCCACAGTTTTCAACCAGGACTCCCTGTAAGTTAATTTGAAGCAAGGTCATTACCTACATTTATTAGCAGTTTTTGAGGTGAGAAATATTTCTGAAGGTTGAGGTTAAAAAAATGAAGCTGAAATGAGTTAATACTCTTTTCTTTTTTTTTTTTTTTTTTTCTGTCTGGTAATCTTACAATCTGCAGGGACACAGAGATTATTTCTATAGTTCAATTTACTGGTGTGTATTCATGTGAAGTAAGAAGATTTTCCACATGAAGTAAGAATACTTTGATTTTTTTGTGGCAAGTACTGTATTCAAAAAAATCCAGTGTTAGGGCAATTTAACATAGAACAACATAGAAGTAAATGGCAAGAAGGTAAAAAGTATACTCTATATTAAAAAAAAAAATGCACATATTATATCCCAGCAATAAAGAATGTACATAGAGAACCCTGTAAGTGGTGACATTTGTGAATATTCTCTGTCGTGTGTATTGCTATTCCTCAGTTATTTCATAAGTTGTTAAATAGTACATGACATCATGGTGAAAAAAACTGATTGGTCTATTTGGAGCTCTAGAAGAACAGAAAATCTTCACTAGTTTATAACGTAAACTGATACTTAAACTAAATTTTAGCTCTTTGTCAATGCTAATGTCTCTGAGTATCTGAATGTCAGCTGCCAGAAATACTGGTTTCATATCTTTATTTAGAACTCACTGTAAACAAAATAAATTCATTTTGGTCAACTCTTTTGAAAGGACTGCATTATTTAGGCAAGCCATGTATTTTGTTGCCTCTAAAAATTCCTGGTTTGACTCAGAACCATTTAAAAACAACACTGAACAATGCTGAGTATAAATTTATATAAATAAATATGTTATTAGCCTTGATCCAATCAATCTTGCATTTCAATTGCTACAGGAAATGGCACCAGCATGGATCAAATAATATACACAAATCATTACAAGTAAGCAGAATGTAAGTTATTGAAAAATTCCTCTCTAATTGCTTGAAACATTTTTCTACTTCCCTGCCCTCAACTTCTTTCACAGCTGGTACACAAGAAGACATGTTGCTGCTATTCTTGGTTCTGAATTCCAATAACATGTTCAGGATCTCATAAGTTTATAAAAAGTTAAGCAACCTATGATCTAGTTGGGTATAGACAACAATATTTTTGTGATGATGTGTGAGGCAGAAACACTATAGCTTTGAGTGGTATGACTGAAAAAATGCTAATAAGTGTTCACTGATTTGGTGTACAGTGAAGAGTGAAAGTGTTCATGTCTTGAGCTGACTGGAGAAGTCTTTGAGTAGAACAAATCCCTGTCAAATTCAGCGATTATAACATTAACTTTCAAGTATTTTCTGATCTCCTGAATAAAATCTCAGGTTTCATGTTTATAGGTTTTTCCCCCCTAAGTTTAAAAGATATCATGGAACCATAAGAACAATAAAATTGTATAAAACAAAAAATTATACAAATTTATCCAGAAATTTCTGAGGAATGAAGGTGACACACTGTTTCCCAAATTTTGTTAAAAAAAAAAAAAAAAGGCAACAAAACCAAACACTCTTGCAATCTTTCAGCAAATCTTATTGTTGTAAACATGCGACTAGATTCTCCTAGAACGTGGTTGGACAATACTACAGGAGAAAGTTACAAGGTGTTTGCACACAAGTAAAAGAAGAGGGGAGAAACTACAAACAGAGAATCACAAAGGGTTTAAAAGCAAAAGTACCTTTAGCCTGGTGTGGAAGATGAGAAGGGAAACCTTACTAGGAGACTGAAGTTAGTAAAAATATGATCTGAGGAAGAAAAATACTGTAAGTTTATTTCAAATAAGGCCTTGACTTGCTATAAGTGATAATGCTGCAAGTGTTGCTGAGTGAGAACAGTTCCTAAAGAGTTCATGAGAGCACGGAGCTGTGAAGGAGAGCAGCCTGGCATGCCCTTCACTTCTGCTGCTCTGAAGGAAGCAACAGGAATCAAAGGAAAGCACACCTAAATTTGCCCTCAGCAGCTGCTTCCAAGATCATTCCTATGCCCAAGGAAATGCAGAGGAGTAAAGGTATTGGTATTCAGAATGAAAGGCCTGCCCTTGCCCTTGCTGATCCATCTCTGCTTCAAGAAATGGATTAATTTTTAAACTAAACAGGAATAGGTTTGGAATGTGTGTATACTTTGTTACAACTGTTTCTTCCTCAATGGAAAACCAAACAGAAAAGGCTTGCCCATTTTTTACCCACTGACAGAATGAGCCTGTTGGAAGAGCAGCTTAAAATACAAAGGATGTGATTCTTGTCTGCAAATGAATAGCAGAAATAACTGCTGAAGTTAGTGAAGCTCAACAGTAAGGAAAAATGAGAACCACATCCTAAATGTCAGCACGGTCCCTCCAGATTTTCTGTACTGCTTGGCACTTAGACAACACTTTTTATCTGAGGAACTCAAAAGGCCAGTTCTTAGTTCAATTCTGTAATACCCCTCTGAGGCTGGTAAAATGCCCAGCTAAGGGAACTTGAGTACAGAAAGGTTAAATAATTTACTGACAGTCACACACAGCCACTAGCAGAAACTGAAGACCCAAATGCCCAGACCTGTGCTGTAAATGTAACAAGCAATAAACAAATTCTGGCCATTGTCAGTAGATTTGTGTATCTGTACTTTAATGGAATGCATTGACTATGCATCCTCTGGGGCTTAAATGCTCGGTAAATCAAACTGAGCTAAGGCTTGTTTTAAATAGATGTAGATTTCTAAAACAAATAGCAGCATTCACTCAGAGAAGTGGATCATAACTCATGGATAGGCTGTTGTTTTGGAAAGAATAATCAGCAAAATGCAGGAAGAATTTTTACAGTGTTTTCTAGTTACAGTTATTACTCCTGCACCATATTACATTTAATAGCAAAGTCCCTGCTGAAACTGCAATACTGCAAATGCCTAAAACGGTTCTTTGTGGAGGATAGGAATTATTACATTTAGTTTCCATGCAAAAAACCCTGATGTCCATTTGGAAACTGAAAAGAAGAAGATCCAGCTAAAACCAATTCCAATTTTGAATACCTCAGGTAATGACAGCTGAAGGAAAATGGAACTAAAATGCTACTCCATTTAAGAATCTGTTATACAGTACTTTTCACAAAAAAAAACTTTTGTAAAATCTGAATTTGCATTTCAGGACTTCCGGAATTCTAGACCAATAAGCCACCCACAAGAAACCCTTTTCAGTAACATTTAATTAATTAGTGAAATTCCAGCAATTATAGAAAAAAACAAGCAATATTCTTATGTATGGGTAACTCATCAATAATATACAACTACAAAAAAAAAATTTTTTTCTTTTATAGCCAATATATATTACAGGAATATGCTTACTAAATTTCCAAGTGGTGGGGAGCTAGGACAAATTGTGAGTACCTTGGAGGACAGAATTAGGATCTAAAGTGATCCTGCCAGTTGGAGAAATTACCTAAAAAACACAGGATGTAAGTCTAAGAGGATATACAGTTAAGTAAGACTAATTAACTGCATTACTATGTAATAGTAATAGGAAGAGTAGCTCATTGGATGGGGATTCTTTAGGGTTTGGGGTTTATGGTGCCTCAAAAGCCACATTAACAGTGTCATATTGTTTAGAAGAAAAAAGATAAATATGATACTGGGGGACATATATAAAGCAGTTTTCAAGACATAGGAAGCCATCCCCCAGTTTTCTGTCAGCTGCTGGTATATGAGAGCTGAGTGAAGTGGTAGACTTGTACCAAAATTTCAACTCAGGAGAGATGAAAATTAAGAAAAATAGGAAAAATAAGGAAAAAACCTTGAAGGAATGAATCAATAAATAGCGAAGGAGAGGTGGGGTGGGGAAGAGGGCAGAGTGGATAATCTGTCAAACATACAGAGGGCTACTACAAAAGAAGGCAAATCCATTCCCTGTGCCTAATACAGCCTAAAGTTCCATAAGAAGGATTCAGGATGGGCATTGGGAGGAGCTTTCTAACAGCAGGAAAGGAAAACCTGCAGTAAGTGTCAGGAAGCTCTACAATCTTCCCACCAGTGGTGGGATATGTAACTATCAGGAATGACATTGACACAAGATGTGTAGATTATTTCCCTGGGACTGATTCTATTCTTCTAAGTTACATTTCTTTAATATTTCACAGATATATCAGCTCCAGTTATTTTTCCTGATATAGCATGCTTGATTTCATCACTTGATCTCAGCTTCCACTCAGACATAGATGGAGAGGATTTAAGAGAACCAAATGGCTCTATCAGATGCCCAGTCCACAAATCACTTCTCAATTAACACAGTGCCAATAGCCAAATGGAGAATATGAAGTAGGCATTACTCTCAGAAGGGTTCTAAGTTTCAGCTGTGGATGTTAAAATCAAAACCATTGAGAATGGGTTTGCACTTGATCAAGTTTGACACTTATTTTTGCTCAAAGCTAACTAGGGTGGTAAAAAGAAAATCATGATCTAGAGCTATCTCATGCACAAAGAAGAGCAAACATTGTAAGGTGCATTGACAGCAACACTAAAATGCTGTTAAAGAGATTTTTTAACAGATAAATCATGCCTGGCTTTGATCATGCATATGATGCATCAGAAACATTTTGATTAGTACACCCAAGCCTATACTGCTTCAAAATTATTTTTGAATAATTTTTTTATTCAAAAGAAGCTTTGCTGCTTCTTGCAACTTTACCTGAAAACTATTTTACCCCCAAAGTTTAAACTAAGATGAGATATTCAAATATTCTTACAATTATTCTCCTCCCTCTTCATAGCTTAAAAATATCTATATTGGCCTCGCAGAAATAGGCATATGGTTGTTGATCCTGACATTCATTATCTAGAATTATAAAAGCTTACTGCGAATACATCTTCAACTGCCAAAATTCACCTTTGTTTTTAAGAATCAAATTGTATTCATTACTTCAGAATGTCTTTTTATTTTTGTAAGCCTTCACCTGCATCAACCAGAGCATAACAGTGAAGGAAGATGAGGAGAGGAAGAGGGAGAAGAGATCAGGGGAGAGCAAGAAGAGAGGAGGAGAGGGTAAATAACAATCCCAACCCTAGTACCTCATCTTTATTTTTACAAGACTTTGTGTGATAGACCTAAAAGATATCAATAAATGCAAATAATGCTGAAAAATTGCTGGTACTGTCACATTCAATAAGGTTATATAATAGCTACTAATGGGAGATCTTGGCCTCTGAGTTTTAGATGCTTATTTAAGTTTTCTCTGATTCAAACACCTGAAACAAATTCTCCTCTTCATTAGACATTATGGCATTCAGCAATTTAAAGAACAAAACGCTTCCCCCTCCACTCTTCACAGAATTCCTGGGTAAATTACTGGATAAAATGATATTTATTGTAGCTAAAGGGTTTCTAGCATTAAGAACCTGGTAGGTGCTTAAGAGTAAAACACAGAGAAGCTCAGGTTTTGTGTGTGTACTGAATGAACCAAGGCCAGAGCATATATGTCTTCCATTGTGCAAAACTGAATATGTAGTTAAATTAAGAACAATAGGTATTCATAAATCAGCACAAGTGCCCATGAGAAACAAGTCTTCTAATTAAATAAGAGAATCAGTGTTCCTTGTTCCGGGAATTGTTATTTGGTATTAGGTAGGATATACTGATAGTACAGACTTTTTTTGTGAGAAGAGTTATTTAGTTTATTTATCAAAAACAGCTCCCTTCCTACACATTATTCAAGTTAATTTACACAACTGGTTTGGAGGAAAATACTATTTGTGCTTTTTGAAAAGGAGCTATAAAATGCTCTAACAGAAAAATAAATCTTTGTGATCAGAATAAAACAAAACTAAAAGTAGTATTTGTGTGGAAATCATTATGGTACTTCATTCTGTTTTGATTTTATACCAGAAGATAAAACCAAAGAAACCCAAACTCATCAAAAAACCAAGGCAGGCATTAGTATCCTTACTAAGGGAGAAAATTGTGCAGGGATATGAAAAAACTGTTGATTTATTGTCTTGACAGTACTTCAGAATTTCAGTGGAAATAATTCAAAATGTTCTCTACTAGGTGAGTAAATGTGGCTTGAGGATGGCTCTGTAATTTTCTGATCCTGATGCTTCCAAGTGCCTATTTTCCCATCATCTCATCAAGAGAAAACTGAAAGCAGAAAACTAATGTTTTCTAACTTCAGCTCTGCAACCCCAAATTTCGTCCACCCATTAAGATGCCTTGAAGCTTTTCAAGTCGAAAGAAGAACCTGACTAGATTATAGCTGTGACACAGTCAAGAACATGTACATTTCAAATAATGGGAACATGAAACATCTCACTTACTTTAGACTCTTCAAAAGTAAAACATTCTAAAGAAACTTTCAGAAATGTGTCTTCAAATTGGCTGTTAAAAGAAGTCAGCCTTTATACAAACAATTTTTATTATGTCAGGTTGACTGAATCCCCTTAATCACAGACTAAGGGAAGTAACTACATGTTTCCTGCACAAAGAGTAAGTACTTAGATCACCAGTTCAGGATTTAGATTCTGTTCTCAAAGTTAATCTGAATTCCTTTTCAAGGCATAATAATCTCTCATACAGACTTGAAATGGCATTGAAATTCTATCTCCAGTTTTGCTGAAGCTGCACAGAGAATAGTTAATACATGTAAATTCCTTTATTTACCTTTATGTTCCTTGATGTACAAGTTCAAAGCAGGGAAATCCCACCAATGCCTAACTTTGGATGGGGCTAAAACTCAATTTTGAGATTCTCTTCTACATACATCCACATTAATGAACATTAAGCTGCCAGGGCACTTTGCTTGCCTAACCAAGAATGTGCACTGCACTACCTGAAATGCACAGGGTATCTTGTATATTTGAAGCTTTTTATTTTCACAAAAGATGATTTGAACTCAGAACTCATTGTCATGGTGATTTGAATATATTTCATCATGACTAGTGTTTTACGGTATAAAGGCAACATTTTGCTACACATATTTTTTAATAGATTTAATGGGTTTTGGGTTAGTATTTTTCCATCCAAAGAAAACCAAATTCTATACTGATATTTTGGTCCTTTGAGTTTTAGCTCCCTCTATATATATGTATGTATATTTAATATTTTCCTTGAGTTTCCTCAGTGAAAGAAAGAGTTAATTCTTGAAAATTCTGGGTTGAAAATGGAAGAAAAAACAAGTTTTGAATGTTCTGGGTTCAATATGTTCTCTTCTGCTGAAGTTTTATATGACATATTAGAGATACCGCATCCCTGGTTCTGTACATTACTAGAATTCTTCAGCTCTAGTGTCAAAAACTTACAAATTAAGTAAGTGGCATTGCACTAGCTCTCTCTTTTATTTATCTCTGGGCAAAATAGAAGAATGATGTGATTTCAAAAGCAGACTCTTTTATTTTGCCATCACAAGAGGCTAAAATTCTCTTGAAAGTCATGACTTGGGGTCATGAGTCTTGCTGTAGTCCAGTCAGAAAAACACTGGATCAAAAGCTTATAAAGTATTTTCCTGCTCCAGTCATAGCTCTCAGAGTTGAAAATTTGTTATTTGTTATCAGGTTATTTGCATCATTCTGTGATAGCTTCTAGAAGATTCAGTAATTTTAGTCATTCAAAGCACAAAGTTGTGCTTTGTGGATTTGTGTCCACAGAACTGTTGTTACTGGCATTTTGACATGAGGCAGCTTTTTCCCTCAAAGTTCATTTAAAGTGACCACTGTATAAAAATTATTAGCTCTCCAAGTATTTATATAGATCTACCATCAAACTTGTGAGGCTATTTCATATAAATGTAACAACTAAGAAAACGTTTCTGACACTTTTTTATTCCCAATTGGGTAATTTTGGTGACATATCAAAAAGACAGAACCCAGAAGCACAAGGAGATAAAAACACACTATTTTTAGGTCCAGTTCTGTGGTGTTGGAAAATGTTTGTGAAGGCTGCTTGCCCAGGGTGTTGTGTTCCCCTTGAGCTTCAAGAACCCAGAACAGTAATAGACCACACAGCAGTGACCATGCAGGGCAGCTTTGACTTTCAAAGTCTTTGATTTCCAGCCCTACAGACTATGTCATTTTCATGGCCATTGTAGGGCTGTTTTTTCTCTGCCTGCAGCATTTTCTACAGAGTAAATACATAAGCCACATGTGAGAATATATTAAACAATTCATGTAGAATTTTGTCATAATTTCACAGAGGACACACATTGTCACTGCCATTGTACCTAATTCCAAACACAGGATGCTGATCCCTTGACAATGCAGCACCAATGAACAACATTTTATGAGGCAGAGGAAAGTAGTCTAAAGAAACAGAATTTAACTTGATAAAAAAACTTCACCAAACGACAAAAAATCCACCCAAGCAAGCATAGCAAAGCTGAAGCCCATTACAAAGAAAAGATTAGGATGACATGACTATTTTTTCCCCCCATTGTTCAATGTAAACTAAGTCAATGGCAAAAAAGTCGTGGAGGATGAGGGAGGGAAGTTGTGGATGATTGCTGCATTCTTTATTACGTCCCCTCTCCATCCTTTTTGAGCTGGAACATCAGTGCAATTCTCATGCCAGCTTCCAAGTAAACATCACGCACTTCCTGGCTATCTCTAATCTGGGCAGCAATGTGTGTGAAAGGAGAGTGCCGAGTGATCTCTGCTTGTGACCAGGTATCCTGTTTTGACAAGGGGGTTTGTCCTTTACCCAACATATTGCAGAAGTTATTATTGACATTTTTGTGCTGTGTTTTATTGGAAAAGACCTAATTAGGTCTTTTGGGAATGATTTAATTTGGATTACTGAGAAGTTTAGCGGGCCAGAGGTAACAATTAAAAAACAACAACACAGAAAAGCTTCACTTATTAAATGTTTTTCACTTTCAACATTAAGTTAATTCAAGGATATTATCTTTTCTCTAATTAATATTTACACCACGTATTACAATCTGTGGTTCAAAATAAAGTTTTACATTTGATTCTAAAATGTTTTGAAGAGTTAAAGGAAGTGTTTTTGTAGCTGGCTTACAATTCCATTCTATAAGTAATGCTGTTCAAAAGTTATTTTCAGCAAAAGACTTCTATTTTGGAAAATGTCAGTTAAGCAGTAACTGACCAGTAGGATGTAATGGTTCTAGTGAGTCTGTGCTGGTAGCAGCAGAAATCAGAAACAAACTTCAAGATGAAGTGCAGATTGATGTGATTAATTGTCTGGTACATGGATGAGATGTCATTCAAGATCCATGTTTTAAAGACAGAATGAGTGGTCTATTATGTGGGCTGAAGAGAACTCTGTAATTTTATCCAATGACTCCTTAGATTTACTCAGATGAAGAGTGTCATCCACAAGAGAGGTTTAAAAGAGGCTGAACACAAGAGATAAAATTTTGGCTGGGGTAGAGCTCATTTTCTTCACAGTATCTAGTACAGGCTTATGTTTTGGATTTATGCTAAACACAGAGATGGTAAATCAGGGATGTTTTTGTTATTCCTGGGCAGAGCTCATGCAGAGCCATAGCCTTTTCTTCTTTTTGTACTGCCACACTGGCAAGGAGACTGGGGATGCATGGAAACTGAGAGGAGACAAAGCTGGGACAGGTGACACAGACTGACCAAAGGGATGTTCCAGACCTTATGACATCAAATTCAGTGTACAAAATGGGGGGAAGAAGATGGAAGTGTGGAACATTTGGAGTGAAGGCATTTGTCTTTTCAAGTGACAATGGAGCCCTGCTGTCCTGGAGATGGCTGAAAACCTGCCTGACCATGGGAAGTAGTGAATGAATTCCTTTTTTTTTTTTTTTTTTTTTTTTTCCTTTGCTTCTACACATGGCTTTTGCTTTCCTTATTAAATTGCCTTTGTCTCATCACGTAAGTTTATAAGCTTTTCCACCTCCAGTTCTCACTGTAATCTCATTGCTGGGGGAGAGGTTGAGCAGCTGCGTGGGGCTGGCTGGGGTTAAACCACAAGAGTCACACAGCTGACACACAGAAAGTGTAAGTGGCTGTTCCTTTCCCATCTAATGTAGAAAAAAATACTTGAATGGGCAGCTCCCATATCCCACCTAGCTGCCAGAGCTATCTAGATACTGGCATTTTCCATGGGGAAAAATCCCCAACCTTACTGATTTACTGAGAAATACTCATAACATTGTACTTTTGTTTCCAAGCCAGCTTTAGTAAAATACTCCATAATATGGATGAGGAAAAGAAAATCATAAAACTTATATAATACCAATTGTTTAAATGCTAGTCCTTTGCACACTGAAGATTTGTATTTTTTCCCTCTAGGATTCCTTTGCCCTTTGGGCCAATCCATAAGCTGGTTTCTTTGGAACCTGGTTCACTGAGTAATATGGATATAACCATGCCACTTATGGGCCCAAAGAGTGGGCTAAGGTAGGTTTGTCACTGACTTCCATAGGAGGTCACTGCTCTGTAGGAAAGGAGTGGATACTCCCCCCAAACCAAAAAACCTGTCATTTATGAACTTGAATCATCTTATTTAAATCTAAGACAGATAAGGATTTTACTATGTACTTTTATAAATGGTACTGACATAAAGTAAGGGAAAGGGGAGACCAAGCAAAAGCAGGTTACTTATGTTAGAGACAGATGGAGGATTTAGGCAAACTCTGAGCTGAGAGGACATTTAGGAAGGTAACAATTCTATCTAGTGTGTCCAGCAGGCACAGAATTTAACCTTTCTCTAACTAGCTTTCTCCATTTACTACATTTGATGACAAGAAACACTAACTAAAAATGGATTTCAGCTAGCTACAAAACCTGCTTAAAATGTTCAATATTCAGAAAACTTAACACATCAAAACAAAATTTCCATTATGCTATCTTTAAGAGGGAAAAAACCCAAAGACTTGTATTTTTTTTTTTCTTTTAAGGATAAATTTAATCTCTGAATATCTTGGAAATGTTCAACTTTCCTACTGCAGCCCAGGCAAGGAAAACTAGAGCCCCACATTCTCCTTAAATTTATTCAGATTGCATAGGTGTGACCTTGGGATGACTTTGACCTATTATTTTATCATTCTGGAGTTTTGCCACATAAATCCCCTTGCATTCCAAATAGCACAAATCCAGAGATATATTTTGGAAATATTGGGAACCTGCTGTTTTGCCCCACATATATAACTTACTTTTTACATTTCTTTTTGAGAATCAAACCTTCATAATCTATTTTCTGTCAGGTCATTGTAATATTTGAATAAAGGCAATCCAGAGGCACAAATTCCCATTACATAAAAAACAGCAGGATATTTAATGGCATAATATGCAGTTAATATAGGGACTGACAGTGATGTTATATATTGTTGGGAACTCAGTGTCAATGAACTTAGAGCAGACCTCATTAAACAGCACTAATTTGCTTTTTCTTTTTAAGGCAAAATCCTAGTTCCACAAGACATTGTAATGGATTGTGATTCCAGAAGTCCTTCTGAGCACAATGTTCACATAAGGACCACTGGAGGGAACTAGTTAAAAGGATTTACTTTTAAATTATCTGGTATGAACTGAATACATTAGAAATAATGAATCATTACAAGCTGATGCCTTAGAATGCTAAATCCTCATTTTAGTTAAATATACTGGAGCTGCACAGAAATTATCTTGGAGGGTAATGAAAAGCAAAATAATGACAGATTAGCCAGTTCACTAACTTCTCTGATTAAAATCTTTCTCCATAATGAGCAAGCCAAATTAAATGGAGGCGTGAAGTAAAAATATAAAACATACTTTTTTGTTGAAGTTTTAAGTGCTTTAGCAAATTTTGTGAACAGATTTCAGATTCACAGACCAGAAATGTAACCTAAGGTCTCTTGCTACATTTCACCTGGGATATGATGCTGGTCCAGTGGTAAACTCTAAATGAGTTAAACAAGTAAGACTCACAACACAGGAATTCACCAACTATGACTCTAAGTCAAGACTTAGAGTTAATCCTATGGCTGAAGAAAATCAATAAAGAGAGGGATTTTAATCAGGTAAAGCTTCCCCAATATAACTTAGCAGGATTCTGGAAACAGTAACTTGCAAACACAGAAATCAACAAATCTAGCCTTGGTACTACCTTAAATTGATTTTTTTTTATTTTTAATTTGTTGAACACATACTAATGCAACTAATTGGTTCATTTGGGAAGCATCACTAAGAATCCAGTTGCCACTAGAGAAAGACATGTTTTCCAAAGAAAAGTAAGGCAATCCAAGTATCACTTGGGAAGTCTGAGGCCCTAAGCTGTCATGTTGTCTTACAGCTCATATGGTTTAACTGCCTGCACAATCTACCTTGTAAAATTTGTAAAACTAGTGACTCCAGTGCATTCTTTATTATTCCACAGTCTAAAACTAGCCACATTTTAATTTCATTTACGCTGCTGACAGTCCAAATAAATTCACTGGCTAGCATCCTGAGGTTTTTTCAGTCAAGGACAAATTGTCCATTTAGATCCCTGAGAAGAGTTCTCTCTAAGTTTGGTGGAGTTTCTCCAACTCATCTCCATGCTATCAGCTCCATGTCTCATCTTTTATATCCTGGGGTTACAGCATAAATAAGGCAGCAATTAGAGATGCAAACCAAGTTTCAGTATCAATGCTGGAAGCAGCATGTCACACTAGGAAAACAGAAATGTGAATCCCAAATGATTTAGGCAGAGCTGCCAAAGGGAATATCTAGCATTTCCCTAATGGAAAATGTGGTTGTTAGGTAGAAAGCATAATTGGAAAAGTACAACAAAACTTGAAGCCATATAACTCATTTATATAGAGCATAACTTTAAGTCTGTGCACCTGTTATTTCCTTTCTAGGGTCCTCAAAAAGAAAGCGTTGGTCACTTTCCCAGGGGTCTCTCAAATAGTGACAGATGTGGGGAGACCCTTATCTAAATATACTGGTTTTGAAAATTGTTTTGCCACCATTTTTTGTTAAACATAAAGCTCTTGGAACATTTCACAGATTTCTAACTTCCCTTACTTGTTTGCATTGCACTGTCTGTGATTATTCTAAGACTGAGTCAATACAGAAAAAATCATTTTAGAAAGGAAACTCAAGAAACCCAAGGACTCTTTTTTAGCTAAGCTGAAAATTCTGCCTATATCAAGCCTAGCCAAAAGGAATACTAGTTTTCAGCTTGGTAGAGGAGCTCCAGATTTCCATGAGTTGTAGGAAGGTAGCACCTCCAAATATTTTTAGGGTCTAGGAAGATTTATGGTTGAACTGGATGATCTTTAAGATATATTCCAGCCTAAATGGTTCCATGGTTAGTGGATTATTGGATGATGAGTTTGACTGGTTGCAAGCAGGCTGGTGCAGGATTTCTTCCAACCCTCAGCTTTGTGTGCTGTGCACAGGCAGTTGTGGTTGTGTTTCTCTCTCACACTCTGCAGCCAGAGAGGCAGGAAAGCCCTTTAGCTGACTACCACATTTGCTGTGTTCTGGAGCCCTCATTATGCTTAACTGCTGTTACAGAACCTTCTGTACACACCTGGATCAAGAAACGTGGGCAGGAGTGAGTATTTCTCAGACTGTGCACTTCAGATCCCCTTTTGCTCAGAACTGACCTCAAAGGCCACAATCTGATCTTGTTTTTCAGTTTGTTAAAGAAACCCATAAACTCACAGATGCTACAAGGATGTTACATTTATTTTCTTGTATTCTGGCAAACCAAAATAAATGAGAAATCAAAGCCCTATTTCTAATAAAGAAAATAATATTAGAGGTGAGTGAACCATGACTTTGGTTGGGTCTTTTGGCATGAAGGTATGTGATTCAAATCACTCTGAAAGGGACTAGTAATTATCAGGAAAAAAGAAGTAAACATGCCTTTTAACTTAAACCAAAGTATACATCACCTTCAAGATCTTAATTAAATTTCTCAGCAGGAATTAGCTCAAAAAGAAAAAATCTTCAATCAACTTAAGAAGGCTTCTGTAACACAGAACCTTGTGCTATTAAAGGCATTTCAGAGAGGAAACACAGTATGAACTTTACAGGTAAACTAAAAATCCTCAGGTGGAGATATTACAAAACCTAACTCTACTTCTTGCAGAAGATAAATCTGACTTATATTTTTAATTAAAAAAATTTTGTGTCTCTCCATTTTTAGCTAGGAAATCAGTGAAATCAGTGCCTTCCTGATACATTCTTAAAGATTTTGCTTTCTACTAAATTCTCTCCACTAGTGCCTTCCTTTTCTCCTTTCTGTGTAAAGCTTGATGCATCACAGGTTACAGATATATGCCCAGTCTGCACTCCCCACAGAGAGCTTGGTCTATATTTTTGTCATTTGCTAGATGACTAGTGTGAAAACCATTCAAGTGCCCTCTGGTGACTGAAACTCACAGTAAATTTGCAGCTCAGTACAGGAATCATGAGTATTTGATGGACCCATTAATAGCAATAAAGTGGATGTGGATGTCTTGTAGGCATTTTCCCGTTGCTGTGACCTGCACTGCAACATCTCAGAAACAACATGCCTGCAAGCTGGAGGATAGAAACCATCCACCTGGTGTAGAGAAGATAGATGCTGTGATGACAGGAAACCACAAACATTTCTTACTTTGTCAATCTTAGGTCAAAGACACATAAGAAATAAAAAAATAATGATAATCTATAAACAGCTTATTGCATTATTCATGAAGCAATTTCTGCTACTTTTATGACTCTACTTAAGAATATAATGGTAGGAAAGCAATATATATTAGTAATGGTAGGCAAAGTTTCCATTTTAACACTCGCCAGAAAATGGATTGTAAAATTTCTGCTCTTTCAGTTCATTCAGATTTTGAACACTGATGTAACTGAGCCACAGACTAACACCTTATTCTAGAAGTGCACTATTTATTTATTTATCAATTTATCAATTAATCTAGAAGCCTTTGGCAACAGAGAATCATAGATTACAATGCATGTAGATATTAAAGCCAACATAGCTTGGCAAAATTAATTCAAATTTTAAGCAGTAAAGTACAAAGGAGAAAAGCATAAGTTAAAGTTTTAAATTTCAACCATTTAAGACAATAAAAAATGGCAAAATACATGGAAATATATTTTTCATTTCTATTTTAAACAGTAAGTTAAATAAGGGCAACAAGCCACATCACAGAGACATTTTGGCCCACTAGAAGACATCCTGGTTGTGTGGGTTAGTGTAATAAATGTAATCTGGTTCAACAATGAATTACCTACTGAATATATAGGTCTTAAGAAAATAGCAGAAGATACTCAACCTGCCCATGCCATCTTGGGCAAACCATATTTTTCCTCTCCTACCTAAAGGAGGTCTACAATCCCTTTCCATGCTCACATTCAAAGCAGTAAGAGGTACTGCACTGAATTAGCCAAGGAAACCACAGTTATTCATTGTTCTGTGGCAGTTCCTTTATACCAGGATAAGTTTATGTTTTAAGATATGTTTAGACATTAAAGCCAGCTCAAATGCTGTGGAGCATGAAGAATGGGGAAAGTAATGGAAACACAACAAAGGGCAATTCTGGGGTTTTATACTGGTAAGGTATTCCTCTGGATATACTTAGAGGTGCTTGTATTACCACAAATTGAACTCTTTTAGTAAATGCATAGTGGTTTAGTCAAAGTATGCCACTCTGCAAATTCTTATTGAAGTGGGATAGTCAGCAAATAATATGTAAGGAAGAATGATCTCTTTTACAAGGTGTTTTGCAAAATGCCTCCTTTCTTCATGTGCTTCAGTTTTCCTGAGTTATAACAATAAATACTGATCCATGTGTGGGCTTCCTTTAAAGTTTCTTTACTGTGTGCTTCAGTACACAGAAAGCTCAGCAAAAAAAAACCCCACAGGCAGCCACAGCCACATGCTTAAAACCAGAGTGCACAAATAGTTTCAATATGTGTTAGGAGAAAAAGAATCTGTTAAATTCCACTACACAACATGACAACAAATCCTCTACAAGGGTGACTGTTCTCCAGCTTATCACTGCTGTTCTGAATTGCTGTTACTGCCCCTCCTTTTACCTCAAAGTTTCTCAACCTGCAAACCATTCATCATGTAACATTTTAATCCTTATTGTCCTTTTGTGTTGTGTGCTCTATTTCTCCTTTGTCAATGTCTCCCTTAAAACGTTACCTGCAATATTATTTTTTTTTGTATTCTCATTTTCCTTTTTTTAATCCTCCCCTCTCACAATATGACAAAAATGTTATATTGCAGTCCTCACAGAATGAACATTCCTGAAAATAAATCAAACTCAAATTTAAGGATGAAGAATTAACCCTAAAACCATCCAAAATTTATACTGGTGTTCAAGGGTCTCCACCTTCCAAAAAACTCCTGCAAGAATAGGTTTTAATAAAATAATAATAAAAATAAAATAAAATAATAAAATGTTTATTGTTTTATTTATTGGAGCAGTCTTCTTTATTGTGGTTTTATTTTTCAAGTTTGCCTTAGAGAAAATATCTTAAATGGTTTCTAAACTTCTTGAAGGTCTCAAAAACAATCTCTCTGCACTACCAATTTTCTTTTAGCAGCAGGACAAGTTTGCCTGCCAGCAAGCCAGTTCTTTGTCAGAATGAAGAGCTTCTCATCAGTAAATGCAACATCTTCAACACTGTATCTCACTCTCTGCAGTAATAACACAGCCCTACCAATGACTTGAAAATAATTAGCCAGCAGCAGCATTGATATTTTCTTCATTGCCAGCCCTGCTCTTCAAAGCAGTAATTCATCTCTCTTCAGGAGCATCAAGCCCTTCAATTGAATAATGATGGACTTGAACAAATACCAACATCAGCAGCAGAATTCCTACTGTGGAAACTTGTAATCCAGTTTTCTTGTATAGTAATCTAGTGTTTTTAGAACTACCATCAAACCCTTCATGAGAGTGATATAATTGTGTGCAATTAAAGTGAAGTAGATGAGATCTAAGTTCTGAGGGCAGTGTTTTCCTCTCAACACCCATTTCAAATAAGTCTGCAATTCCCCAAGTTCTCCCATGTTACTACCATGTACACACATTCCAAAGAAATTCAGTGAATTCAGTTTTCAGTCCTTGGACTACAGCAAGCAACACTGTCCTTTTTGTATCAGCATCTAAATCCTCTTACTGAGCCTGTCTGACCAAGACTTTATTCTTTTGAACAATCTTCCTAATCCTCTGCAGACCAAGAAATCCTGAAGCATGTCTTGTGTCCCCATCTAGCACTTTGATTTACACTGTCTCAGAAACGCACAAGAAAAAGACCTACAGCTAGTTCTAATGCAGGCTCTAGAAACATTTAAGCTTCATTCTCACCAGTCTCTTTCTTTTCCCTGTGCACACACTATTTTTACACATGGGAATAGGAATGATGCTCTGTATTTGTACTCTTCTGGGTCTAAAGAAAGTGCTGTCCTCCTTCCTCAAGCCTACAGCCATACTCCAATAATTTAGGAATAAGTGGTAGGAGATAACTTCCTTTTATTAAAGCAACTCTGTTGATAGACAAATGATAGTAAGAGCAACCTCTGGAAGGGAACACATGGTCAGATTGCTCAGCTGGGTAGGTGGCTTTATCTGAGTAGCCTGAACTACTGGAAGTAGCCATAAAACTCCTGGAAGAAGCAGAGAAAATGTACAAGCCTAAAACCAGTAATAAGTAGTCAGTGAAAAGACAGTTTAGGTGAACTATGAAAATGTAAGTTCTTCCTGTGATTGTCAATCCTACACCCTGAAGTAATTTTCTTTAATGAGTTAGTCCAACTTCACTTTTTGTTTGGAGAGGGTAATTTTCTTTTAGCAGAGTTAATCGAAACCACCAGACAAAATGGCTAGATGCTTTTCTGACATCTCCTTTAAAAACATCACTCAAGGGCGTGTGTTTATTTATGCAAGTGTATTAGGAATATCAGCTGTGTAAATCAACAGTTTATTTCCCAATTAAGCTGAATGGTAGCAGCAATTAAGAGAGCGATAGGTTGCCTGTAAGTATTGTCAGGAGGCTATCTCCATTTTCAAATTGAATAGATTCATGTATGCCTTCTTAGTAAATAAGCAAATTGTGGTTTCTTTTACTACAAAGTCTGTTTTGGTTTGATTTGAAAATAGACCTCTTTTTCCTCTGTGCCAAGAAGAATGTCCTTTGAAGCTAGAAGTGAAAACTCCAGACATGGTCTGCACCATTTTTAATAATCAAAGAACTCTTAACTGAGCACCAACACACATTCCTCTAAACAGGGCACTTTCTCAGATCTATCTGGCTTGCAGCACAGCCCTCCTACCTCATTATTTGCATTACTAAAAGCTGCTTGTCCTCTCAATCTCTGCTGCTGAACAGCTCACTTCTATTGATGTCTAAGAGTAGGTTCTTCCTTTTCTTTCCACTTGAGATTCCACAGTCTTTCTTCTTTTCCTGCTCCATTTCCTCACTGTTCTTCTCTGGTGACCTGACAACTAGGCAGAACTACCTAAATAGTATCTAAACTACCTGTGTTTTGGACCAAAAAGAAAAGGAAAATCAGAATGTTCTGTCTACATGTCTTCAGGGGCTTTTCCTCCCTGCCTGAACCCTTAATGTATTGCCTCAGTGCACATCATATAAAAAAGAAATTATTAGGATGGTATTCATATATATCCCATTTGTCTTCTTCTACACTTTTTCTTTTCTACACTTTGTTTCCTGATCAGTAGAGTTGGTCAGAAGATTTTCCAAGAAGGCCTAATCACCAACAGGAATGCTGTATATAAAGATCTGTCCCAGTCATTTAATCCCCTGTTTCTCTGATACATAACCAGAATAAGAGTGCTTCTAACAGCTCTGATTCATGAACAGCATTGTTTCAGTTCAAGGCAGCTGCTGAGGCTCCCACACCCTTCTTGGGCTGCTGAGTCAAAACAGAAACTTGTAAACTGGTTTTCTTCAAAATGCTGTGTGGGGAACTGCTGCTGCCTCAGGAGAGAATTCCCGAGCAGCATTGCCATTCATTCAGGACTGGCACCTCTGTTAGCTATTCCCAGCTGTCCCCATGAAGAATACCTAGGTTAGAAATTCTCTGTGGCACAGCATGTAGGTAATTGGTCTTGTATTTTTGCAGTTTGCATTCTACACTGGTTATTATGGCTCTTATGAAAAGGAAAAATCTACACACTAAGAAATGTTAACAGAAACTGTAAAGCAGTTCTTTCCTCACTCTGTCCTTAATTTCTGTCCAAGTATACAACTCCTAAAACATAGAAAACCTCTAAATATAAATATAAGAAAATGGAACATCTGCTTAATTCACAAATAACTCAGAAGTCTAGGACTATTCACATTTGCTTCAAGCAAAACAAAACAAAACAAAACAAGCAAGGAAAATATGATGAAAATGCCTCAAACCACCACAAGCTAAACATTTTGATACCATTCATTCCACCCTCAACTCAGCAAATAAATAAATGGAGAAATAGCAAATTCACTTGTACTGAAGTAATTTGAGAGTTCTGAAGTAAGCAAAGAGGGTTGTGCAGGAAAGTGTGTAGAACTACAAATTCACAAAATGTAAGTTGCCATTAATTTTCTTGCTGTTGTGATTAATGAGGATGTAAGCAGGGGAGAGTCTGGGAAACATTAACAGAAAGAAAAAAGTAAGGCATTGCTAATAATACCTCAGACTCTGATTCCAAGTTTGTTATTTTGTAGCGAATTACAGAGCTAACATTATTAATATTCAGCCTAAGTGAAAAAGGCAGACAAATTACAGGCTAAGCCCAGCTGCACCAAACACATACCCCATCTTTCTCATTTGCTTGTTAAAGACAGCTTAAGCTTGAGGAAGCTGCTGTTTGTTCCCTTACATGCTCACCTTCTGTCATTAACACTTCATACTAATCATTGTTAAATTGAGGTTTTCCTTTTAAAAATCTGAAGCAGGAACTAAAGTTTGCAAAATAAATTTGCAAACTGCAGAACACTTCATTCTTTGGCAGTAAAACCATAAGATACCATTTTTTATTGGACAGAAAGAGCAGGTTTTTCCTTTTGTATTTAACTGAGGCTTCCATTTTAATACTTTTATCAAAATGATCTTTCTCATAAGTTCTTGCAACTTTTTTTTTTAACAGGCCTCAGAAAATATACAGGGGTAATGAGAAATAATTGTCTGCTAACAGGCAGTCTTGGGTGAAGGTATGTTTTAGTCTCTAAAATTTGCACAATAGATACATGACTTCTATGTCTTTGAATATCTGTCCTGTTCATATCTCAACAGCCTTGTACTCCTTCTTATGCTGCTTTTTTAATACTTTTACAGCTTGTTTGGATGACACTATTTTGGTTTTCTGTGTAACTGTTAAGTTTTGCCATAACTGGCATCTAATTGCACTTTATTATTATATAAATGTGAGGTAATCCAATCAAGAGTGTGTTGAAACCTTACATGACAGTTACAGTTTACATGACACTGATGCAATTTAGGCACAATGTAGGGTTTTAGTCTATCATTCCTTACCTTAAAAAAATTGTGTTCAAGGAAGTAGAAACATTGACAAAAGCTTTACACTTACATTTTGCTTCAACTCTATGCCTCAAATTCTATTCAGAGAAAACCACATTTTCATAGCATTGACCATAGAAATTGACGCAGCATTGACAGTAGAGAAAGAATAAAGAGATCAATGGAAAAAAGATTCATTATCCTGAAAACATGGGAGTATTCAAGACAAAATTTGAGAGGCATGCAGAATTAATTCCCCAGCACACTTCACAAAGGTATTTGGAACACAGTGGGAAAATAAAGCAAAGCTGCAGTAAGATGTTAAGATTGGAAAGCACTGGAGAATAGGAAAGACTAAACAGTTAACATCTTTACCATATAGACAGCACAGACAGCCATTTATATTATTCAATTTCAGATGGCTATTCTATTTTTTTTTCTTTTTGTAAAACAGGGTGAAACCATACAAGCTGACCAGAAAAAAAAAAAAAAAAAAAAAAAAAAGAAGAGTAGTAAAATTTTATCACTTCAAAATGCCACTGACTATGCACTGCAGACATTAATTTTGCACAAACAAATCAAAACTGATCCTTTACTCAAAGAATAAGGTGATCATTTCTCAGATAAGGTGACTAGCTGCACTGCACTCATGCTTTTCTGAATAACATTAATGTGGAGACCCAGGAAAATCTTATTAAGTGGCTGCACTGGTGAATGACTCACTGTGAACCCTGATGCTAATCAGGAGAATAAACATGAAGGTTTTGTAAAATGCCCTGAAGTTTCAGTTAGTCAGAAGAAGGTGAAAACAAAATCTTGACAGCTTTTCTCTGGAATGGTGCTGAGGTCATCCCTGGTGATGCATCAACAGCTCCTTAAGCTAAAACTGCAGAGAAAATGCAGTAGCCAGACTGGCTTGCTACAGAAAATGACAAGCCATCCAGGAAAGGCACTGGAACCGCAGTGTGCTCTGCTGCATTGGCATGTACTAACCAGAACAGGGACCAGCAGCTTTGGTCCTGTGACTCTTGGCAATACAAAATTCCAACTCTTTATCCTCCAGCACATGTTTTTTAACAGTGATCCTAGAAAGTGAATTTGTTCCTCCAAAAGGCAGAGTGCTTTCTGTCACTATTTCAGAAAATTTCAAAGGCAAACGATCTGAACCTCAGTGGCATTTATGCCCTCAGGATATACCTGTGGACAATTAGCACTGCTACTAGTTAAGATCTGAGGAGACATTCACTCTGCATCAAGAGTAAAACACAAAAAGATGGTCTCTTTCTAAAAATAACTTTGAATTCAGACTGAAAAATTCGAAATGGAAACTAGGTGTGATGCCAGCAGGGCACCCAAGAAAGCAGATGACAGACTGAGGTACTGAAAAGATTTATGTCCCATATTGTGAGAGTCATAGGTGAAATCATTTGGCAAAAATTCTGTCTCCTATTTACCTGCTCTAAACATATATTTCAAGTTAGAAGGTAGATCAAATAAGGGACATAGGGACATAGTAGCATGTAAGTAAAACATCTCATGCTTAGATGTCTACACCTCCAAAATATATACCAATCTCCTGCTTGAGTACTGGGACCCTTGTAAATGGTGTGCAATCAGAATGATAATACCCTGGCATCAAGATGCAGGTAGAGCTTTCTAGACAGAGTCAGCAAAAAATACCAAGCCCAGGATCTGTCTGAAATCCTGCATAGCTTAGGAGTTTTAAAGTTTGAGCTAGAGCTTGGGCAGATGCCTGCATTTCCTTGGGATTCAATCTCCTGTGAGCAGATGCTTACAGAGTTGTGTTTTTCTCAAGCAGGTGAGCTAGACTCACTTTTGAAGATTCAGCTTCTGAAGGAAATAAATAGTATGAACTGTCAGATTTTAAACAGTATCCTTTGAAATAGATATAGAAATTAAGACAACTCAAAGAGAACATCTGGGCTCCTAGAAAAGCACCTAGCCTGACAAAGTGTGGGTGAGATAAAACTGCATACTTCCCCCTCTCAGGAGTACCATGTCCCTGTGCAGTTTTATAATGATCCCTGTGCCTGGAGAGAAGCACAGGGGTCTGTCAAGCTGCTCTCCGGCCTCCCAAGTATGTTAAAACCGGGGGGAAAAGACAGTCCTGGAAGAAGGGACTGAGACTGCCCACAATCAGTCAAATCCCTGAGCCATGGATGCATAAGCTCACCCCTTCTTTGTGCAGCTCAGTGACAGCTTTGCAGATATTCAGATTTCAAATTGATCTACAAGCACTATCATCCCTTCCCTTTGGGAATAATTTATGTTTCTTTTGCTACAGAAAAACCCTATGATCACCAAAAAACCCACCAAAAAAACAAACCAAACCCAGCCCAACCTCAAGCAGGCATCAAAACCAACTGACTGTTTCACAGCTGCTTTGTCCTTGGCCCTGATTAAAGTTAATGGGACCTTCTGCGAAAGCACAAAGGGAAACCAAGGCCACTACTCTGTGCCTGGAATTGTAGGGTTCCCATTTCCTGAGGTTCTTTCCTGCAGCAGGAAACAGTCTGACTGTCTCAGAAGAAAGGTCTGAGTCAGTGTTGAATCACTGCCCAACATAACGTGAGGGGGTTGGAGTCCATGTGCAGTTTTTGTAATGTTGTTTTCTTGTGGTGTCTTTTGAATATAAGCATAAATTAGGACCACAACAATTTTAAAGATAGGACAGCCCACTATGATTTTCACACAAGTTAAATATCTGTGATATTTGCAAACCTAAAGCAAACAGATACGATATCCTGCCTCCTGCTTAATGTTGCCTTAATAGGTAAAAATCTCTAAATCCTACTGGGGAAGTAGCATTTCAACAGTGGATAGGAACAGCAGGAGAGGAAGGGTGACCTCATGTTTCAGTATTGGTCAGAGACTTGAAGCACCTAGGCTTGAGTTTTGAAGTGAGAAGATCAAATTTCTTTCACTTAGATACACATTCAAATGACATGCTTCATGCCTAAACATTGATTGTGTCAAAAGTGTTAGCCTTAAATCCATGATCTCCACCAGGCCCATCTGCCTGAAAAGGTCAATTCTCAGAAGACCCCCCAATACATAACACACTGCAGAGAGCACCAAATTTAATGCTGCCTGTGGAGATCACCTAGAATTTTGTTTCTGTAGGTAATGATGACAATAAATTAGGCAAGACAATGTTCCAAGTTTCAGGTCTTGCTCCAAAGTCAGCACAGGTACTTCATAGCTGTTTTATGTCAAATGCAAACCCTCTGCAAAGAACAAACTTAAACCCAGTCCTTTCCTTTTCCCTCATAAGCATCCAAAAATCATGCTGAGTGTCATGTTTCCCCTCACTGGGCCAGTGAATTTTCAACATATTCCCCTTAAGTGGAGCAGCTTCAGGAAAAAGAAAGCCCCAGCCATATGGAGTTCTCACTATGGAATAGCCATATGGAATGCTCACTTTTGCAAGACGTGGGTGTCTTCACTACTCAGGCGAAGACAAGAATCAGCTGCTGTCTCCTCTGTCTTGGATCAGTGTTCTGGCCACTGTCATTACCCTTCTGCAAAAGATACCAACCTACACTTGAGGGAAATCATTGACTCTCTCATTATTGGCTGACAGGCTCCAGGCAAGCTGCCTTGGAAAGAAGATATCGTGGGCTGCAGTTCCCAGGAGTGAATCTTTTGTCTTTGTGGAGCTGGATCGATGGAGGGGGTAGGTTTTAAGTTGTAACACAGCAGTGATATGCATAGTCCTATTAGGTGACTCTCTGTTGACTATTCTGGTTCCTTAATCTCTCAAGTCTTTCCCAGGCAGTGTTTATTGAGTGCAAGAAGGAGCCTAAGCACCAGTTTGTGACTCTCAGCTTGACTTGTGCTGGAGTGAACAAACACAATGGGCTGTGCTTTGCCCAAGGCCTGTGGCAAGACTGTGACTGCATTCATAGCTTGTGAAATGCTCAAGGGCACTTTCAGGACAAAGCACTATACAAAACACAAAATAGTGTTGGATTGATTTCCACACCAGAAAGAAAGCAAACTGTCTCCTATCAATGCCACTGGCAAAATTCCTTCTTGTCAGTGACAGCAGCAGGAGGTTCCAGATAACTAAAATGCCAGTAAGAGATGGTGAGGAATAGCACTCAGCAGTGTTGCCTTTTGGTTTATTATATTGTATGTACTTTACATTAAAGCTCTTTCCTGTTCTATAGCCCCTGGTCTGGAGAGCTGAATTGTGCATCCACTACCCTGAGTCAGGAATTGCCTCCATGTCTTGGAGGTGGTTTTTAATCAGGTACACCACCCTGCTGAATCCACTGGCACAGGCAGACAAAGGGGAAACAACTGAAAGCCTAGGAGTACTAGGGAGTGAAACAGAAAAGCTGCACCACATTTTGGAGCAATCAAATGCCAGCCCTTTTAAAAAGTGAGGAAGATTGGTCATCTATCAGTCTCCTCTCTTTCTGACTTGTCTGTCACATCCCTTTTTAAAATAAAGTTTCTTCTGCTTGTACACTGACCAAATTAGCAGTGGTTAGTAGGAGGCCCTAGACATCACCTTGCACTCCAGAACACAAGCCATGGTCTCCAAAGCCTTTTGTATATATAGAATCTTTGGGGCTCTAATTTCAACAGTGGCCTATGCGTTGAACTAGAAATGGCTTGTTAAAGCTACCTTACTATAAAAACAGGTAATTCCTCTTTCCCCCCCAGCAGCAGGATAGAAAATAAAAGAAGTAACATTGCCAAAGCAGAAATTTCTTTCTGAATCCCCTTAAATTTCTGTTCAGTCCCTGGCAGAAATACTAGGTGCTATTAAAAAGTTGGAACGTGCACTAAATTAGGAACTGAAAAAGCAGCAGCTATGATTTAATTCTAAATGTGTGAAATTCATGAGAGATTCCTCAATTATATCCTCAAACCTTAATGACTTCATCCATTTATGCAGATAATAAAAGTTACTGTAAACTAGAAATATACATATTATCAACAGTAAATTATTCTAGTTTTCTTTTCAGAAAAGCAGACAGATTTCAGCACTTCAAAGAAATAAGAAAGCCCTAAATAAAATTATCTCAGAATGAAAATTCATGCTAATTGGCTAATTTTAAAAGTGCATGTATCTAGTAAAGCATTAAAGCAGCTTATTAAAACAAATACCTATTTTTGACAAAATTCCTTTTTCTACCCAGGCTGTGTAAACCTTAACTCCCTGATGCCAGCTGAACCCAGAAGGCTCCAAGAATAAATGTTGAGATCAGCAGCAGGGCAGTGCAAAGCCTAAGGCTCAGCCATATTGAGTCACGTTTTGGGCTGATATGAGTTTTCACACAAATGAACTACAAAGCCCAAAAAAAATTAATAAGGTCCATGCTGACAGACCAATAACTATCAAGGAGATGCTAGTCTAAAAAGTAATCTAGAGGAAAGATAATCAAAACAGGTAAAAAGAGGTCTGGGTGAGGTCTTGCCCATCAGTCAGAAATCAGATGAAATATTTAGCTTTTGTGTAGGTTCTCATTCAGGACAATTTCCAAAATACCTAATAGAAGACATTTTTCTGTTAACACACAGAAGTAGTTGTTTCTGCACAGAACTGATTGAGCTTGTTTTTTAAAAGTTGAATGTATTAATTCTGCATTAGCCATCATATGTTGAGAAGGAAATAATGAGGGAGGAAGCATATTAAAAGTTGGAATGATAAATTTGTTTCCCTCCAGTCCAGAGTTTTAAACTGTGAGATTTAAACTACACTTTATTAGTTGTCCTTTTTTTATCTTAGTACTTTTGAACTGCAACATTTTATTCATTAATTCAGATGTGCAGAAGAGGTCTAACATGATTTGTGGGTGTTACTTATGAGAAGTCTGACCCTTCTCATGGCATTTTATTTATTTATTCATTTTTTACTCACACTAACATCTTGTTTTACGATAGACAGAGACATTATTTCCCATTAACTCTTGCCTCCACTTGCCTGTCCCTTTAAGTTGCACTTTTCTCTTTTAATAAGCTCTGAAACCATTTTTTGTTGCAGCAGTTTTGCCCTCTCTGCAAAATGCAGGTTGTGGGTTTATTCTTTCCACTTAATTCACAAAATGCTTTGGGCATTATTAAGTGCTTCCAGCCATAAATCATTAGTCCTGTAGCAATTTTATATCAATTCTCTTCCTTCATACATCACAGGAAGCCACCCATCACCACCTACACTTTGTGCAGTATCTGTTGCTTTGAGAGGCAGCAGAGTTGGATGCCATGGCCCAGAACTGTTCCTGCTTCCTGCAGAGTTGCTCAGAGTAACCCTCCAAGGTCTGACCACCCCAACCATGTATATTATGCCATACAAATAGGACACTTTGAGTCTCTAGGTTAAAAACAGCAGTACTCCTCTTCAGAAAAAACATCAAGAAAGCCTCATTCCCAGGGTCTCCCCATACCTTCTTTCCCCTTCCACCTTTAAGTGAGCTACAACAGTGATCTTGGAATTGCATTAGTATGTGGTATTATCTGAGATTGTTTTCAAGGGCTTAATTAAAACACTTAACAGAAGTCAACAATCCCAAGAAGTGTGATGTAGAAGTATGGAATTTAACTTGGATTCAAGACTAAAAAATCTGTAGTTTGTTTCTGGAAAGCATTTAGTTCCCTGTGAATTATCAGAAACCTAACATTCAAAGAGAGTTGAGATTTTTTTTTTCCCTGAAGCAGGTACTACAATTCCAGTTATCACAGATCACTGTGCCATCTGTGAGCAGTTGTTTCACTTACTTTTTAAAACTTTGTCAACATGCTAATCTAAGTCAGGGCTTAGTTCTTTCCCGAGGTTTGGGTGCATGACCTAAGATATTTATAGTAAGATCAAGTTCAGACCAAGATTTCTCCTCCAAATTGTTTATATCAAGAGATGCTGCTTCAAAATTGCCCTTTCTGAATTCTCCCTGGTTTCTGTCTGTGCTTTAGAAACCCCTTAAAACTCCATAAGACCAATAGCACTTTTTGGATAGTACTTCTCTCTTTTTATGAGCCATAGAAAAGATTGTTCCTCTAGGGGAATGGATGATTCAAAGCCAGAGTTATTTCTCTCCCTTTATCCAGGACAGACTATTAACTTCTCCATCCTTGGTATGTTACCAAGTTTGTTCTTACAACACCATATTAGTGAGAATAGTAACCCTGGGGATCAGAGTGACAGTGCTGATTTGAGAGGAAAAAAAAAAAAAGAAAAAAAAGAGGAGTATTTTACTTTTTTCTAGCACTTGAATTGCATCTTAGACAAGATTGAAGATGGCTGTCAGTATATAGTCAATGCTGTCCAGGTTCTATTTTATGTAGTGGAACAAAAAAACCACCACATCCTTGCAAAAAAAAAGTTCTATTTAAAAGTTTTTTAACTGTTTCCTCAGGGCATCAGTTAATTTCTTACCATATTTGCAAGTGTTCATATGACTTAATATTCATTAAAACAAGGACCAGCAGAGCTGGAAGTAACTATAGTCCATGTTTTCTACTTCTATTCCTACAATACATCCTCTAAATGGAATTCCTCAAAAGATAATTAAATTTATCAGATCCAAATGTTCAGAACACCCAGCACGTAAGAGTTTGAAAGGCACATGTTCTTGATTGACAACAAAAGCACACTCAAATATACATTTTCTGAAAATTTTCAGCTTTTTTTAGCACACAACAGAGTTATTAACAATATCAGCATCAGTAGACACTGCTGCCAACTGGAAGCATTCTCCATAGAGATGTTTGAATCCTGAATGGGATTAGAAAACCACAAAATGGAGCTGATTTATACTGCTGGAGAACTGAGAGGCAACTGATGTTTACCCCATTCTTGGTGCTCTGTGGCAGAGTTTTAACCTTTGTAGTTTTCAGTCCACCACCATCACCATCATTTAAGAACTAATCCAACATGTACAAACTGGCTGATATTGTTATAGCAGTCCTGCTGTGGTCTTTGCAATTTAATTCTAGAATGATCTCTCAAGGTCTCCAGAAGATTTTCAATTAAAGTATTAGAAACACTATTCTTTTACCCATTACTTATACTTCCAGCACCCAAAGGGGACCTACAAGAGAGCCAGAGAGGGGCTTTTACAATGGTCTGGAGCGACAGGACACGTGGGAATGGCTTCAAACTGAAAGAGGGCAAGTTTAGACTAGAAATTCAGAAAAAAAACTTTACTGTGAAGGTGGTGAAACAATGGCAGAGAAAAGCTGTGGCTGCCCAATTCTTGGAAGAGTGGAAGTCCAGGTTGAATGGGACTCTGGGCAATGTGGTTGAGTGGAAGTGGGGAGTTGCAATTAAATGATCTCTGAAGTCCTTTCCAACCCAAACCATTCTATAAATACCACCCACTGCTCTTCATTGCACTTCTAAACCCATACCATATTTCTACAACTAATGCCTACTAGAGATTTAAGCCAAAGTTTGTTGTTATAAGAATGGTGAATGTCTCAGGCCTCCTGAGTCCAAGACAGACCTTTCCACAGTCAAGGAGAAATAATACAATACAATAGCTACATTAGGCAGATGGTCTGCTTATAGTCTCACCAGGTTGTTTAATTCAAATACATATAAGATACCAATTCTGCTATTCACAGTAATTGCAAAAAAAAAAATCCCAAAGTAATCATTGTTCAGCTATAAATATGGACAAAATCTCTCCCTCAAGACAAACAAAGGCTAATTCTTATAGATTATATAGTACTCTAATTGATAGACTACAAAGTCTTTCAGAAAAATACTGCTACTTTAACAGTAATGATGGAGTCTCTCATAAAGCCAGTGGTGGTAGTTTCCATTTTTGAGGCACGTTTCCTGATTAATTATTTATTTAATAATTTATTTAATAGTGTGATTTTGACCACAAAATGATTGCTAGAGGTGTCCTAGTGTTATTTTTTGCGCCCACTATAGCAGCACTCATTCCCTCCTTGTGCTGCAGAGTGTCTATTTAATTTTGTTCACATTGCCATAACAAACCACTCTTTGATTCTCTGAAACATCAGAAAAAAGATAAACTGTGAGTGGGACATTGTTAATGGATAGTGAAACTAAACTACACTGAAAAGGTTTGACTGGCTGAAAGACACAGGAGACTGGTATTTTAAAAAGCCCTAACAACCATCACTGCTTCCTTACACTCTTCCACCCTCAGGAATGCATGTAATGATGAAGTATCCAGTGAAAAATGAAAGGCATACTATATTTCTTTGCAAAACTTATCATTTCATACACACACTTATGAACTGCCACTTCAAACCCACCTTCATCTTTCCACCATCCTCTGCCCATGTTTCAAGTACTTGCACTCTCACTTCTCGACTTTTACACAGGACAGGTTCAGCTTGGTATGAAAATTATCCTCTAGTTTCTTTATACTTTGTCACTTATATTTCTTCCAGCCTCATAAAAAAGAGATTTTGGAAAGTAATAAACAAAACTATTTAAATATTAAAAATATGTTTACAAAACAGCCAACATTGATTAATCTATGCCAATACTAGACTTAAAAATTTCACAGACTGTTGAGGTTCTAACAGGAATCTTTGATTAAGGAAGCTGAGGAACTTTGTTCTGCTTATTAAAGAAATTCCCCCCCCTCTGTTATTTATAATTCCCATATAGTCTCATAATTTCTGTAACACCAGCCTATTTTTTCAAAGGTTTCATATTTAGGTTTAGCCAGTAATCATGCTAGATTCCACAACAATGTTGTCAATTGTTTTTTCTTGGTGATTCCCAGTGGGAATCACCACTTGTTGGTAGGTGGAGTTGCACAATTCCCTTTTATCTGTGCATGACATTTGTTTGTTCACAATAACAAACACCTAGACAATTATTTTTTTGAGAGTGTGTGCATGTAATTCATTTAAAAAAGCTGTGCGATGAGAATAAAGCTTTCAAATGAACTCATATGGAATATTACTCTACTGGAAGCATAATGTCACAGAAACAATTTCCAATTGGTTTTTTTGTATATGCAGCAATTTTCCACATTTAGTTCTATCACCTGTGTCTTACAGTATTGCCAACATCTGTAAAAGAATTCCCTATACCTGCCAACATAAAAAAGCCCCAAAACAACAAAATCCAAACCAAAGCAAAAAAGAGGCAGAATGTGTTTCTTTGGACTTCTATTTATTTCAATTTATTTTTGCCCATTCAACTCAAACTATGGGTACAAGTAAATAACATTTCAAGCTCAACTTTTGACATGGACTAAGAAAGCTACTTTATTACCAGAGTCAAAGTCTTGGACTAAGTGCATGAGTATTTTTATAAACTCATGTCAATTTTGGATTGTGCTGGAGGGAGATTTTTATTTTCTTGCTACTTTGTGTTTGATTTTATAACACTTCATCAAAGGAAGTCAGAATTTTTTTTCCTTAGCTTTATGTATACTTATTCAGAAAAATCTTTTTATTTAGCTTTGTGTATCCTGACTCAGCCATATTAGGAGGGCTATGGAGAGAGTATAGAGGGTCTGATCTTTTGATTTTTTGAAAGGAAGAGATGCATGAAATACCACAGTTCAAGTTTTATCTATGTTTTATCTGTGATTAATCCCACTCTTTCCACCTCAGGTATAGATGCAGTTATACCCTTCATATTGCTATCATGGAGAATATGAGACACAGCAGTTCTGTATTTTGCCTTGTAATCTCTCCAAAGATACTTTTTGGTCCAGTTATGGAACAGCAATTGTTGCTTTGCAACACAACAGCTTTGAAGAGCTGAGGAAAAATGAGTAACAATTTTCTTAAACCTGATTGTTTTGTCAGGCTTTGGGAGTAATCAAATTTCCTTTGTAATCAAATAATAGTATTAAAATAATCAAAGCAAACTATTATTCAGTGTCTTGAAAGTGGTCATTAGAGGCAAGATAATCAGTCATGTTTCAAACAGGAGTGGTTGGCTAACAAGCAAAAGCTACAGTTCAGGAAGGGAAATCTAAGAAGAGAGAAAAACACACCAATGCATGCAATCTCTAAAATTATAAAAGGGCTAAGCATTATGAGCAAACAGTGATCAAGGAAATATCTCAGATGACTAGAAGCCAAGTACTATGAGAGAGTGAACAAACAAATGAACTTTTACTCTATAAATCGAACACTTTGAGGGCATAGAGTTGACTTAAGTTTTTAAGGGGCATTTGATAACTGATCCACATGACATAAGGAAAACTTTGCAGACCTTGGAGAAACATTTTTAAAAGCCACTTTTCAATCTTTGCAAGTCAAAAGATTTAAAATTATCATCAGGGAGGCACAACTATATGGCTAAACTATTTATGTGCAGAAGCCTATAATTCTTTGAACTACATAGAGTTCTTTCTGGTCAAATGTTATCAAATATTCTTGGGCCTACTACCAAGTGTTTTTCTCTACTGTTACAAAATGACCAAACTACTGTTTCTGTAGTATCAGTAGAGAAGAAGGGTGATGATTAGCTGTGCCTTGCAGCAATGATTTTAGTGTTTGTGGTTTGTGAGCCAGTTATACTTTCTGTGGATGGGGACCACACCATTTCTGTGGAAAGGGAACAGTTTTGCAGGTGAGATGTCAAGGCTGCTGATATATGTGATTATGTCTAAAAAAGAAACTCATGTCCTCCCTCCTTGAGATAAAGAAAAATTTGAACTTTCACATCCTACTATCTAGGATAAAACATTAGACCTAACATGTGAATTTATGCAATTATACTTTATGCCACTCTTGAATAATATTTAGATTCAAAGAACAATACTGAGGCCCAATATTTCTTGGCTGGCTTCCCTCACTCCTTTCTCCTGTGTGTTTTTAATGCAATAGATTAGCATGGAATAGACTCACATGGAATTTGAATAGGAGGAATTAAAAAATAATGACACTGTGGCCATAGCAATTGCTTTGCTAATGGTTTATAATCTAATCGTGCTCCTTCCAAATACAATGAAATCAGAGGATTTGGTGTACTCTTTGAATCACAGACAAATTTACAAATCCATCCAGTAGGACTAAATAGTGAAGAATGCAGAAGCCCAAAATCTCCTATTTATTTTAAAGGGGTCAAAATTGTCACTATGTTTCTTAAGCTTACTACAAATGACAACCAAAATGTGCTGCTGTTATGAAGTGAAATGTTACAAATGCAATTGCATTTGATGTAAAACAAAGCCACACAACTACTTCAATTTCCTCCCCACCATTTTGTCCTTACTGTTTATTGTGATTTAGAAAGGAGAAAGTTAAAGTTCTCAGCAGTAGGAGACACATCTAAATAGTAATAAATTCCCAGAATGGAGCACTACTCAACTCCATCATCCTGTCACAAAATCTGTGAGGAAGCAGGTGTTCTATTAACTAGCATATTATCTTTCCTTGTGCTGGCTGGCTAAACAGGGAAAAAAGAATATTTTAAATGTGCCCTAAATGTCCCAAGCTGGGAAAATAGCATCATACACTTACTGTCAGATAAAATTCTGTACAACCTGCTAGAAGGAATGGAGGGAGGAAAGAGTTTGGTCTCTGGAGCAATGCCAGAGATAAATCTGGCCAAATATTTTCACAACAATGTAGGAAAAAAATGGTCTCTCCAACCAGAAAAAGGAAACTCCAAACCAAACTTCAAATAACTTTTTCAACAGCCTTTAAGTTTCTAAGAAAAATGACTGTATTCCTGAAAGAGAGACCCCTGGTTTCAGACAAATAACAACCAACAAAGAAATCTCTATTCATAGTAGAGGATTAAAAGTTCTTAGAACAAAGCCATTTTATTTCCAACTTTGCCAAATACTAACATAAGTTTATTTTCCAGGGGAACCTATCCAAGGCAAAGCACTTTTCCTAGGAAAAAATAATATTCTACTAACTTACGTCAAACAACAAGGAAAAATAAGCAAATTCCTGAACCTTGAGTACCAGGTCATAAAACTCAAAGGAGAACAGTTTCCTCAAAACCAGAAGAAACTGTGGCTGACTTTCTAAAGTCTTTCTGCAGTGAGAGCTTGTGTGTTCGAGACATGTTTGTACAATATGGGACAGAAGTAAGAATATGCAAAAAAAAAAAAAGTGGCAGCTCTAGGGAAACTATTGTAGAAAATGTCTGCCATCATAGTTCAGTAGGTGACTCTGTGCTTTAAGACAGGGAACTGCAACAGTGCTGTGCCTTATGAAAAAACTTTGCATACCTGAGCATTCAGGAATGTACTCCACCTGCTTCCCTGCATACTAATTCCTTACAGTTTGCAGTTCAGGACTGAAGAAACTTCAGAGTCTCATCCCAGAACGTTTCAGTGCAGTGTGTAAACACAAGTGATGTGTTTTAATTGGCAGACTCCAGTGACCTGTGCTCTGGCAGTACAGGATGCAGCTGAACGTGTCAGGAATACAGAGCAACAAGTTCCACACACATACCATTGTCCAAACACAGAAATTTAAAATAGCTCTTCAGTGTTCTGAAAGCAGGCAGAACAAAATCTGCTCTTCACTTACATGAGTGGACTCAGTAGAGATTGAGTAGAGCATGCTTTCCACCCCTATCCCATCCCAGGGAATCATCAAAAGAGATTCCAGTTGGAGACTCCCCAAGTGCCAGGAAGGGGTTCTGACCTGGAAGTTGGCTTTGGAAGCTTTTCAGGTTCCTAATTCTGTTTCTGATGCTGTGAATTAGCAATAGCAAATTCCTGCTGGCCTGCTATTTGTTATGGAAGATGGAGGTTATTTTATTTTCCATGCTTCCTTTAACAAGGATGTATTACACCAATCCACCACTCCTACATCTTCAAGCAGCAGAGAATGGCAGGCTTATAAAAATGCTTCCAAGGGTTTGTCTCCCTTTCACCATATCCAGCTCCTGTGATTAACATCAATCAGGATAATTTTCCAGTGTGCAGATTGCTTTCTGTACTAAAATAAAAAACAACACTTCAAAGCACAGACTGTGCTGGACAGGACTACTCAAAGTGAGAGTTATGAATCTATGTTCAAAAACCATGCTTGTACTACTGAAAATTATCCACCTTTCATTATATTTAATTTACCATCCTTTACAAATGGAAACAAAGGAAAAAAGTGTAGCTGTCTGCTTCTTCTTTATCATATATAAAGTACAGTGTTTACTGCTGCTTTTGAAATATGAGTTTGTTCTTTACTAGTGGTTTTATTTGGCAGTTCTCAAGATGGCAGAAAAACTAACTGGAAAACAAAAAATGTATTTCTATTTAAATTAGGATGGCAAAATAAAAGTTATTTTTGTACAAAATATCAGTTTTGCTGAGGTATTTATTTTTCAATTTTTTAAATAAAAATATAAATAAAATCTAATGAGCTAATGTTTCTAATTTTCTCTTCTTATTATTAAAGAAACCAGACAATATCAGAAGCAATAACAAACTTTACCTAATAAAGTTGCATATTTTAAAATACTTATATTTTCTTTCTGCATTAATTTTATGACTCTTAAAAAACTTGACTGAAGAAGTCTATGAGCAACCTGAATTTTAACCTTCTTTGAACAAGATTTTGTGCTCTCTGCTTTTCAGAAGACACAATCCATGGCTATTTCTGTTTAATCCTCTAACTTAATTGTTTAAAAATATCCAACCAGGTTCAGAGTAAGGTTGAAACATCTGCTTACTCCCAGTGTCAGTACAACTGCAATAACCTCCATGTGATGCTGCTTCTCATGCTGGGGTCATATCCTTGTTTTCTTTCCTGCCTTTCTTTTACATTTTACATTAACACCTGTTTAATTCAAATTGCTAGCAAGACTGCAAAGAAAAGCTTAATTTGTGAACTATTAATTATCTGTATCTTCTCAGCTAAGGACTGAAGTATGACAAATGCAAGCCTTTTGGCTCTTTCAACAATTTATCACTACCAACTACATTAACAACAACTATTATTGATTTACTTGATAAGATTAATATTTATTTCCACATTCTGTATTGATTTATTGAGCTGAGATCTAATTTCAAAATTGTGAAGAAAAATAATCTAAGCTGCAGAAAATGCTAGCATGCTCAAACTAGGAGCATAAAGCTAATTAAGATCTGGTGACTAGCACATGTTTATGCTTTTGCTGGCATACAGTGGATATATGCCAGCACAGCTAGTTTTGTTTTGTTTTTTCCTTCACAAACACAGCTGTTTGCAATGAATCAATTCTTATAATTTCCCAATTGACCCATAATGAAAGAGAGCAGCCAGCTTTAAAGTAAAGTAAAGTTGTTAATATCCTTTCTTAATCCATGTTTGTGGGGCTACCTTTGCAGTAAGGGTTTTTTGTGAAGGTGAAACTGGAAATGTTTGTGTTCAGGGACACACATGTCATGTATTCTTCCCACAAAGAAGAAATGCAGAATGGCATTGATGGCAAATACCTGACAATTATTTGACAAACCATCTCTAAGAGTGAGGCTCTGCTTTGGTCACACACAAATCAAATCAATGTCATGATGAACATATTATGCTGTCCACAACATATTCTAGAAATAATTAACATCCTAGGAATTTAAAAGCTTTCTGAAAATGACATTAATTATACTTCACAAAAAGTTTTCAATTTACATCCTAATGAGGACAACCAGGAAGTTTCTGATGCCACCAGAATAAGTAGCAGCAGGATTATTTTGTTGTTTGGAAGAACAAATGCTTAGACATTCAATAATATTTCATGCTATTTGACATCATACCTATTTCTATCTTCCTTGGACCATGATAGCTATCAGGAGAACTGAAAATCTGAGTATCTGAGAAGAGGGATACACAAGGTTAATCTAATTTCTGCCTTTCTCAGTTGGTTTAGTACAGACAGCTGATGCATGAGCATCAGTTTTCAGCTTCAGATCACTACTCTGACAGGTTTTTCTACCTAGAGAAGTGAAGCTACTTCTGCTGTATTTAACAGATTAAGCCAAGGACTCATCTGATTAGATGAAGCAACAATAACAACACAGTATTTTCTGAAAAATATCAGTGCTTTACCCGTGATTAAAATAAAGCTTTTTTAGAGTTTTCTATAGGCAATGGCTATGTAGTGTATGCCACAGATTCCAACAGCTTAAACAGACAGCTGGGTTTATAAAATAGATACACAGATACTACATTCTGTTTGAAGCACTAAAAAGGGAACATCAGTCAATGGTGCATCAATCAAAAGACTCGTACGTGGAATAACCTTCATGGCAAAGCAAGAACACAAAGGAGTTGTCCAGCCTTTGCCTGAGCTTTTGCTTGTGGCTTTTGATGGCCATGGACAAATTGTATTTCCTAAAGAACTCCACAGCAGCTCATTTAAAGGAACTCCATGAACCATTTTACAGCAAGCTGTAAATGTTGTTCCTTTGAAGCAGACAGAATTCCTTTGAGAATCACTCTTCTCACAAACTCTGGATAACTGTCAATCACTTGCCTTGGTGTTTAATGATATGAAAGCCAAAAAGAGAAAAACATACCCAGAAAAGAGTTATGCAGCAAAAAAAAACTATCTGGCCCGATCCACACTGCAGGCCCAGAACACAACATGTAATCAGTCTTACACATAGTTAATAATGTTCTTGGGTCCATTCTACTCAGTTAACTTTGTGGTGGAAGCAAGGACATTTACCTTTGAACTGAGCATTCAGAGAGATCTTTTGGAAGTCTGAGTAAAAAAAGTTGATAATGCAAAAAATTAAGTGGAATACATACTAAGAGAAAAAGTCATGTATTTTTAACTGCCCAAATGGTGGGAATTCATTGTTAGCATTAGAAATGCTATAAAAAGAATGATACTGTGAGTGTCTGAAACATATTTGGCTAATAAGCATTTTTAATATATAACATAAAATGTCTTTATTTGGCTCTATGGTAATGTGTTTTCCAAGAAAGAGCAATATACCTCAATAGAGAAGTAGTACTTTATAAAGGAAAGAGCTCACTGACAACATCAGTTTTACTTCTATCTACATGTATTGGGACACAATACTGAAACATAACCCTGCAAGGAAAACCTACAGGCCTAGGCCAAACATTCTCATGATATGGCAGGCCCTAAAGGTGACAAAAATGTCCATGAGACTTTATACATAGAAACCAATCCACGTTGGGTTGTTGAAATTACTCAATGGAAACCATGTATTGTGCAGGGTTTCTCAAATGAAGATGGGGAAGATCCTGGTCTCACTTTAATAGATAGATTGGAACAGAAAGAAAAATGTAAGAGGCCCAAAGAGGATCCTTCTCCATTTTTGACAAAATGCAGTGGTAAGAAATTACTTTAATTACTTCTCGTATTTTAAGTCAGAGCTAACATTGGCAACAGCCCATTAATAGGTGACTTGAGTTGTAACTCAGTAAAGAAATAAAAGAAAATAAGTACATTCCAATGTTTCCTCTCTGTCAATGTAAGCCATGTGAGATACACAAAATTTCGTTCTGCAACATCAGCTATTTTCCAGGAAAACAAGAGGGTACGAAGTAGCCTAGAGGTAAAAAGTGATTTTCAGCAGGTAATAGCATCTCATTATCTCAATGCTACAATAATGTACAGTGTCATGGGAAATAATACTCCTTCAAGTGAAAATGCAACCACACACTGTAGTCTTCAATCAAGGAATTGGGGAAAGGCAGGTGGTGGGAGTCACAGTCATAAAACATTTATACAAAGCCACAGAAGTCCCAATAGATATTTGTTTACATTAGATTTGCTTTCTGATATTTGAACATGGACTAAAAGACTGGAGTTGGAGAGGGAAGGTAAAGACAGAAAATGAGTGAAATCCTTTATCTTGAAGAAGAATTCTGTAAGAAAGGCATAGCATATTCAGAAGAGCCATTATTTCATATCAACAGGAATCAATTAGCTGTGGATTATATGGTTGGATTGGCTGCTGTATTTGCATGATTATAGATCCTTTTTCACAGTATGAGTTTAGCAAAAAGAGACATGAGTGAAAGCAATTGGAGTTTTATGATTTTGGAAGTAAAACAGTGAGACCTAAATTTCAATAGACCACCTTTCTATGAGCTTCTGGAAAAACAAACTCAGAACACTAACATGAACCAGAGAGAGCATAAACTACTTATTGCAATCCTGCACGAGTCCACTTTACTCCCCTTTCTGAACAGATCAGTGAGTGACTGCAGGGATGATAAATTATTTCAGCTCTCAGCAGTCAGTGACAAAAGCAGTAGAATTCACATTTAGGATTATTTTATATAAGCAATATCATGGACATTTAAAGAGAATGAGTCTCCTTCATGGTGATTTGATTTGCTTGGCTAGCAGGGTGCCTGGAGAAGCTGCAGGCTGCTCCTTGCAGCTGTGCTCCCAGACACTCCTGCTGGACTCTGAGTAGTTGCTGACAAAGAGTTTTGCCACCCACCTCCTAAGGACAAGCTAAGCCACCAAAAACACCTCATCTGCAGCAATGATTTTTCCTGGAGATACTGGATTTCCCCCAGCCCAGGCTAAGGACACAATGTCAGAATAACTTTCCTTTATGTCCACCCTTGCAGAAAGTGTTCCTGTATTCTCCACAAGCTGGTGCAACTGTTGGAGAACAGAGAGCTGTGGAAACAGACTTCTATCTTCTCTGACCCTTTAGAGGACTTGGTTGTGCTGTGAACATTCAATAGGCTTTTATACATGACTAGTACTTACAGAGCAACTCCCTCCCTTTTCTGACATGAAGAGATGAATGCAAACACTAATTCTGAAAAATTGAATGCAGCTGAACTGGAATAAAATATTTTAAGATCCAACTTCACCTGCAGTATTCTGAGTCTGTGTTATCCCAATATTGATCTGAAGCCTTACTTTTCACATTTAATGTTGGTGAGACATTTTATTGATCTGGATATTACAATACTGACATATTAGACAAGGACAGAGCTGTGAAACATTCTTTTGAATTTATTTTATTGCAGTGGAGAAAAGAAGTAGCAGAATTTTTTATAGAATTAATTTGAAGGTTCTATGCTATGGGTCATATGCAGTGAGACAAACCCACATATTAAAAGCTACAATTCTACCATAAAAGTACTTTTTCAAAGTCTAGTAATAATTCAAACCATATAACCAAATGTTCCAGTCCATTTTGATCTAGTTCCATCACACATTCCTAAGCTGTACTGTAAATCCCACCCAAGACAACAAAAACCACAAAACAAAATTCAAAAAACCCCACCAAGAAACCTGAAGGCAATCACTTTTTTATTTTGTTGTAAAGTCAAGGTTTTGGAAAGCTTTCAAGACAATGCTAATTCTTGAATAAATGCCACTACAAACTGCAAATATATAGGATAGGCAGACCAATTTCTGGAGAGAGAATGAGCAAGCATCCAGCTGAACAAACCACAATGCCCCCTTGCCCCACTCATGTCCTTTTTCTCCACAGAAAAGCCAGAAAATAAATTTCATCTGCATAAAGTGAATGCTGACTGACTGTGGGTTGGGTTGTTTTGGGGTTTTTAATTAAATTTGTCACCTTGGCAAAACCTGCCCATTTGCTCTATCTCTATATGCAACCAAGACTGCTTTTCTGAAACACTTTCCAATTCCCCTTACTGCCAGGATCACTGAACGTTTTACCTGTTAGGCTTGAATCCCCATGGCCATGACATTATTCAAATACTGCTGATACAATAGTATCTGCACACAGCTGCTTCTGCTGCCACACACCAGGAGGAATTTCATTGTGACAACTTATGAAAAAAAATTACATTATCAAAAGAAATGTGCTAACACCTTAAGTGTCCAGTATCGAGTACTTCATCATGGCACAACACCTTCAGGAAGTGCCTATGACATCCACAAGTACTAAATGAATCCATTAGGATTAGCAGTGTTAAAATGAATACCAGATGCACTAACAAGGGACTGTATAAAACAAAATGTTGCACAAATGTTTGCATCCCAATCCCAGCTTTCAAATAACATCAGCATATTACCCTAAAATCATTACTTTGCTATTCTAGTTCCTTTCCTAGGGAGCTCTAATGATAGTTCTTGCCCTACAGTGAATTCATATTGCATCTGGCACAGGAAATTTGGCATTTCAATTTACATAACTGTTTTCAATTGCACAAATTTGCTGTTCCCTAATTCTCAGCGTACTTTGAACAACAGTTTTCAATGCTTGACTGAGAAAGAGAAAAACTGAGCCAAACAAGTCTTCTTTCCCTCCCTCCCCTTCTGTCAGTAGGTTCTCATGCTTTTTCAAATGAATATAAAAGAAGGTTGAGTGTCAGATTTCAAAGAAGAGAATTTTTCCATCATTTTGCCTAGTCGAATTTGGATAGTTGGGACTGACAGACTGGACCATGTTTTACAAGGAAGGACTGCAACTTGGGTGAAAATCCAGACAACAAAAAGCATGACATTTCCCAAGAAATAGTATTCTTGTATATGTCAGATCAAAAGAGACAGAGATAAATTATAGTATTTCTATGAGACCAGGAAAAATCAGTACAGATTTATTACTGAGTTTGACCTGAAGCTACGGAAGGCAGATGTGTTTCTCTATGGTATGTCCAGTTCCAAGGTGTACATTGCTGCATATTGAAGGAGTAAGGAATGAGTGAACAATGATAATACACTGTACACCATCCATATTAAATAGTAGTGTGGAATTTAGGATGAAGACAACAAAGGTGGACTAGACAGGAGGAGCTGTGACACATAAAAATAAATCAACTCAAGCTCTAAGATCCTCTCATCTAATGTAGTGGTAACTAAAGCCCTCTGAGTGCCTGTAAATCAAGGGAAATATCATTATTGTGAGACCCAGGGTTTCAGCTCACACACTGAAGGTATTTACATTTCTTGAGAGAGAAAAAAAATAGCTGATATGGTGAAATTGCAGGGAAGTACAGCTGTTGAAAAGGAGAGGCAGCCTAATTCTAGTTTTGTTGCCAGTGTCTCTGTTATTAGGAGCAGCAGTGACAACATTATCTCTTCTGGGTGTCATTGACATCCATGTTTATGAACCTGTTTCTCAATTTACCAACATTGGCTGCTGTGATATTTTCCATTTTTGTCATTACCTGCCCGTGGCAAGACACCTAGTGTTTGTAGGAGTGCATTCTCCACGAGTGATTCTGGTGCATGAGACTAAAAGAAACAATTTGGCTTCTGAACAGGACATGTCCTCAGTAAAGGCAGACAACACCATCTTCATCCACTCAGAAGAATCTATTAATAGAAAAGATAAAGGCACAAAGTGTGGTCTCTCCTAGCAGCTCCCAATGAGATATGTAGTTCTCCTGGGTGAGGCGAGAACACAGAATTAACAAGCAACAGAGCTCGAGGGAATAAAGTTTGCCAGAACTACTCTGTCTTGATGTGCAGCCATGTCCAGAGTCTCCTGGCCTTTTTGAGGATAGAAATGGCAGCCACAGGGTGGGCTGGGGACACAGGGACAGCAGGAATTTCCACACAAAGGAGAGAGGTGGAGCTGAGCTCAGTCAAACAAAATACAATGGCAAATTTCTCTAAGTACGTCTAAGCCACAGAAAAGACAGGAACCAGTGGTCTATGCAAATCCCTTCTGTCATCCTGAAACCTTCTTGGCAGCTTGGCCCTTCCTTTTCTTTCTGCTTTCATTAACTGCTGCCATCATTCCACCCACCACAGCTGTTGGGCCATCTCCTGGTGCCCACTCACTGGTGTGTCCCTGTCCCTTCCTTTTCCTGGCCTTTGCTGCTACTTCACACTGCCCAGAAGAAAAACATGCCAATCACCAGCTCAACAGGTTTGGGACAGAAATTAGAAGGACAGATTTGACTTTTCAGCCATGATATGGCAGAAAGCCGCAGACCACAATGATATGTAGCATAATTATAGCTGTTACAGATTTTACTAGTTGTTTTTTCCTGGCTTGTTTACAAATTCACTGCATAGAATATTCCAATTCCATCCAAAAGGTCAATCAAAGTAAACAGTTTTAAGAGCACTTGAGGTAATAATTTTGAAGAAAAAAATACATTGCTTTACTTAGGCACACTGCAGAAGGTGGTACAGTATAAACACATAGAGGTTTCTCAATTTCCTAATAACTGAATGTAGAAAATGCACCCTGGAATATGCACATAAATTATTGTGTGCGCAGTGTTGTGGACTTACTCTGCTCTTTTAAAATAAATACAGGTTCCAGTTTACATCAGAAAGGTCTGATGGCAAGAGCAAAATATTCTACCATGAAAGCAAAATACCACAAAGGATGAAGGAATTGAAGCTGTATTAGTTGTGTCATCCCTGTAGTTGAAAACAAGAAAAATATATCCAAACCCCAGAGTCTGTGTTGAGTCTACTAATGCCACTGCCAATAAGAGTTAAAACTTCAGTTCCTATGTTTGTCTTTTTTGGATAAGTTTCAGGCTACTTTTGCACTATGGGCTCTGACAGGGAGGTCCAAGAGAGCTGCCAAACTCCTCTTTCCCCATACTCACAAAACTACAAATAATCACCTCTCCCTTAACACTCCCAATTTTTTGATATTATCAAAGCAAAAATAAATTAAGTAATTTTAAAAAAACCAAAGGAATAGAATAGAAAACTGAAGCAGTTGTCAAGTGTTATCATTTTCAGAACCATTAACAAAAAATTGAAAGTTATGGCTATTTAAAATGACTGTGGCACTTTGAGGTGTGGTTCTATAACTGAAATTCATTTCCAAAGCCTTCTACAACTCCAGTGAAGTCAATAAGATTTGAATGAGTTTGATTCACTACATTTATAAAGTATGTGAACAATCACAGTACTGTCTACCATTCAAAAGATTTTTTTTTACAATTCTAGCTTAAAGAACATGGGGCTTACAAAAATGAAAAAATATTATTTACAAGATTTCATTAGTTTACAGATGCTTTAGTTTTTTGGGTTTACTCATCTCCATGTCACTTCATATTCAGCAAATACAATTCTACACTTTACCTAATGCTGATTCAGAAATGGCATAGGGAGAATCCACTTTAAAATACTTAAACCCCCCCTAAGAATATAGTTTCAAAGAGGACTTAATGAAATAATATATGTTCATGCTTAGATTTTTGCATAGAAAGAGAGAAGATTAAACAATCAATATTTTCCTGAACTTAAAATCCTGTATGTATGAATCAGTTACATAAATGATGTCATAGAAGGCATAGTCTGCTTTTAGGCATGGATTTAAATAGTTCACATCACCTTAAATATAAGCTGTGCAATTCACTCACATGCAGAATTGTATGGGGAATGGTCCATTTTTATTTTTATGCCTTTTGAACAACAGGTACAATCACACAAGAAAATCACATTTGATTCTTTACACGTGTCTAATTCTCAGATCTAAAAGCTGAATGTCAAAGACAGTCTATCACAAATCTCCATTGCATTGTTTGTTGCACTCTCTGTAGAGAACAACTGCTAATAATTAATCCATTTTGGTGTTACCAAACTGTCTTTTCTGCAGGTCTCAGAAGAGCAGCATTTACAGGATGCTTACGTAATTTTTTTGGTTTAGTGTGAAAAAGGTCTTAAAACTTTGAAGGACACTAGAAAAGCACTAAGCAGTGAAAGACTGTGTTCTAGTCCAGAGTCTAAAGCAGACACTACCAAATACAGTTGGTTTCTGGTTTTGCAATACTGAGTAATTATGGCTTGAATTCTTCCAAATGGAAACAACATCAAACACTTAATCTTGCTTTTAGAAGGTTTCTATACTGCCTAGCAAAACCACTGCATTGTGTACACCTCACTGGAGTCTCATAAAAAGAAAAGCTGAAGAAACAGAAAGAAATTACACACTGGTCTCTAAGCTTATCCACTTAGGTGAGTATTTATTTTTCCATCACTATAGCTTTATTATTATTATTACTACTGCTATGTAAGCATAGTCTTCTCCACTTCCCACCTCAGGCTATTGTGACAAAATCTTGACTGACAGTTGGAGATTTCCATAATTTAACCCCAATGAGCTGTGCAACCCTAAGAGTATGGCTCTTTACAAGCTTTTCAGCAGGCACATTCAGATGATCTTGGTGAAACAAAGGGCAACTTTTGATTAACCTTACCCAGAATGAAGTGCTTCAGTGAAAGTCAAAAAAAAATTTGTACTAATGATGAATGAAGAATTCTGAAGATTTCTTTAAGTAAATTGTGATTATAAGGTAGAGTATTTTCAAGGTGAGCATTTCATCAAGGAACACTAAAAGAAATGGTGTCATTCTAAACGTGACTTAAACAACCACCCACCTAGGGTGCTGCTTGTGTGGCTGCTGTGTCATACCAGTGCTGGCATTTTGGGAGCTATAATGCATAAGGATACTGAAGATGGATGAAGATCAGCTCATAAAAACCCAAAACAACCAACAGCACAGCAAGAATATGCAGAGGCTAGTGAGACTGTGCACTGCAGAGATTCAAAGACAATGCAAAAGAAAGTACCTGGTCAAGGGAGCCCATCAACATGTTTGAGTAATTCCTTGCTACAGTCAAAAATGCTCAATCTAAGATATAAATTACACATATATCTGTATCTATGTCTATATTAATATCTAAAGCATATCTGTATCTAAATATCTATATCAATTTCTCTCTATAAAATAAATACTGAAGACAATCTGAAGTTAAGGAGAGTTCCTTGAAGAACATGACCAAAAAAGGATACGATGATCAACCCCACATTTTGATCTGGAGAGAACTGCATCTACAGAAATGACAACTTCAGTAGTAGAGTCAAATCCAAGATATTTAAATTTTGCAAATTTCATTAGCTTTGTATATTAAAGGAGGCTAAATTGCTGCAACAGTTCCTCCTGACATATTGCCAGTGGCTTAGCACAATGCTAGAACACAAAACAGCAAAATAACAATGCAAAACTAAGTCCCAACAACTGCTTTGCAAAAGAAAGATAAAAACAATCTTCAGAAATTTTACTTGCCATAATCCCTCCCAATCCCAATAGAGAATAAACCTCTCTTTCACACAAGACTATATTTATATGACAAAATATTTCAAAAGAAAAATCTTGTGCAACCCCTTCAGTTGTAAAAATTACATAGCTGCCAGCAGATGAAAGAATTAAAACAGAAGGAACAAAATTATTAGCAGCAGAAAGGCAGTCATGGAATAGCAGCACACACCCTCATGGTCAATAGTGCAGCTGTTCTAGTGCTAAACAGTTTGGGCATGATGATCTCTTGCTTTTTCAGGCTACACCTTCTTCAGATTTCTTTTCCTCATAAATTTTGCATGCATGGAAAAAGAGATGCATTAGGGCAGTTCCATTAGTCATTAGATACCCAACAGATCAAAGTGATTTTGGCTCAATGCCCTCAGATACATCCTTGATTACAAAGGTTTGACTTCTCAATCTGTGCTCTTCAAAACTCATTCTAGAGGCTCTTACTGGGCAACAAATAACAACAAAATCTGTTTATTAGTATTAAGTTCATAATTACCTGTTGGCTGATTTTATCCTAGGCAAGGAGAAGCAATGATCCACTATAGAGAATTGTCTTAAAATTTGCCTGTGGTTCTTACTAAGTGTTGCATTTTTAAGGATTATCTGTTTTTCCCAACAGTAAACTTGCAAAAAAGCTTACTAAAGTAGAATTGCCTCATGCCTTGCATCTTGGTACTTCTTTATTTATATTAATCCCCAAATGCTCTACTTAACAGGAAATTCACAGAAACTCTTTCAGTGTTTTACATATTTCAGTTATTTTTAAAATGTTAAAGATTCTCTGCCATTTTCTAATTCTTTTTACCATAAACAGTCATGTTTAAACATTGAATACTCTTTTGAGATTTTTTTGTCACTCATGGTTTTCTATTCCAGTTTGTGAACAATTTTGCAGATGGTATTAATTTTTAAGCTTAAGTGAGGTGATCTTTTATATTATTACTGTTCACACTTATTCATAACTGGCTTTCTTTCAAAAAAATTGAAGCATTTGTGTGCTCTCTTCCACTAGTACATAATGTACAAGAATTTTTCTTTTTAAGAGTCTGGAATTCCAGCCAAACCCAATCTCTATATAAACATTTGTCTGTACTGTTCTGTTGTTTATCCCACTCAAAGGGAGATGAGGTGCAACTGGTGAGGGAGTGAAAATAGACCATTGCATATAAATTAATTAATCAAAATAGACAGGAGTGTGTTAGAGAAGGTGATGTTCAAGTGAAGGATGATGTTCAGGTGACCATTTCTCCTAGAGATATTGAAAAACCTATCCAAGGCAAATAGCTTAGACTAGCTAATGACACAGGTGCTGCTGTTCTAACTAAAACAGCAATTAAAAACTCAGTGAATCTATAGGTGTACACAAATTCAGCACTAGGAATTCAGCTGCATTCAAATTCAGAACAAATCCTGAAAATCAACAACACTAACTACAGGTATGGTCAGTCTTTAACCACAGCACTCTACCTTAAATTCCTTAGCCTTGGTATTAGCTTTTTACCAATATGAATTACATGTGCCAGGGAATTCAATTATTATTTTATATATTATTTGACTTTCCTACAGGGCATCAACACTAGATGTGACAATGGTAAAGAAAATGGTTTTGTTTCAATTCAAGCATTCACACAACTATTGAAATCCAGAATTTTGTAAGTGTGATATCTCAGCATGAAACAGCTCACAAGCCTAGAAACTTGAGTAAGAAACATTTGTTTTGCCAGAGTAAGGAATGGTATGGAACCAACAGAGAAGAGAATGTGACAGTCTAAAGATTCCTGTTCAAGTCTGTGGTGTCAAGGCTGGTGATTTCTGTGCAGATGTGGATGTCACCTGGAAACTTTATGGAGTAGAGAATCTGCAAGTGTACTTCATCATTACAGGGTTAATCAATGGAGCCCCTACTTTCCATGAGTTGTCCCCATAAATACAGTGCAAAATGAGCTGGGCACTGAGTGCTTGAGTGTGAGCTGGAGAGGGACTCAATGCACAAAGAAGTGATATTTTAGATTTCTTTTTCTGGCTTCAATCTCAGAATATTGGTAGAGTCTGCATTCCTTGGGACAGTTAAATATCGCAATTTAAAATTTTTTTTCCCCTGAGGGTTAGGTTTAAGTTCTCAAAAATTCTGTGCAGGTGAAAATACAGTAAAACCTCTCTGCAGATCTGAAATCCAACCAATTTTTTTTCTAGAGACATTTGTCCACTTAACATCTATCCATTCTTTCAGTTGGAGGAGATATTTTTAAAACATTGCTCTGCTTCACCCTGAACATAGAAAGAAGGCAAACCATGCTGGAAGTCTCTGGGTGAAAGGTAAGATGTTAAATACATGATTAAGTGCTATTATTCAACAGGAAAAATCAAGATATCAAGAAGTACAGCACTCTGAATTCTCCTATTAGTCTGAGCTACAGAAGCAATTGGAAAAGTAATCTCCTGGGGAAACCATTCCATTAACCTCACATAATATGGCACAACCTGTCCTGATTTTTAATCCCTAACTTTCAGGAACTATGGCTTCATGATAGCAGTAAATGTTTGTGTCAGAGCTAGAACTAAACAAACCTCAGTGGAGCTGAATATGTTGCAATTTCCACTTCCTACTAGCCTGGCTGGTGAGGGGTATGTGTCTGCCTGCAGTGCAGTCTGACAATCACAAATTTAGGAAAAAAAAAAGCAGTTAATTTAAGCCATTGTTGCTATGGCTTAAATGAACACTTTTTTTTTTTTTTTCCCCCTAAATTTAAGAGACTAACAGCGTACCTATGTTCCCTGTTGTATTTGAAATAAAGGAGGTAATTTCCCACCCTTTTAGCTTTTTGCATCTCACACAGAATGTGAGTCAATTAGTTTTGTTCATGCTCCTGAGAATCTGCAGGTTTTCTTATGTAGACTTGCTTATGTCACTGTCCTGTCACCAAAACACAATTGACAGAGCATTCACCCATTCACCTTGTTTTGGCCTATGGCTGCACTAGGATATGACAAGCATGAAAAAAAGCTCCAGTTGCTTGTTTGGTAGGTTACATTAACACAGACTCTTTAAGATATCTTTGAAATAGGTGTAAATAGTTCCTAGGAAACATAGTGAACTACAACATTGTGCACCATTCATTTCAGTGATGGCAGAGCTTGCAAGGGCATGTTTTGTTAGCTTTATTTTTCTAGAAGCAGGAGATTTTGTTCTGAGTTCTTACTTTTCAAGGTCATATGCCTCATGTCTAGCCTCATACCTGATATTTTCCATTTCATCTTCTTGACTACAACTCTTGTATAGCTAGAAGCCCCCCTCCTCCCAGAGCCATGCTGTGAAGGGAGCTGTCCAACTTGATTGCACCCAAGAGACAGGATGCAATTCATGGTGTTAGAAACATCACTGTTGGTGTCAACAGAAAGTCAGTGCTAAGACAAAGCTGGCAGATGGAAGCCAGACAAATCCAAAATTGGAAAATACTACAGTTGGCTGCCAGTGTGAATTACTTTCAGGTGGTCAGGTTCATTCCTAATTAAGATGGCACCCTCAGCATGCAATCCTAATGAGCCCTCAGCAAAGGCATAATGAGTTCTAATTCTCAGCTTGCATAGCTGCATTTCTCAAAGTGGGCTGGTTACTATGCAACAAGTGAGGCATTTCAAGGATCTTGCATTTGCTAAGTGAAGTGGGAGTCAGATGAGATTAAAAATTTGATTAGTTCATTTATGTGTGCCTGTTTTAAAATAGTCTTTGAGAACAAAAAAACCTAAAGTTCACAATTTATCCCATATTATGCTGGGGAATTTTTGTTGTTTACATGGAATTTATATAGTTTGAAAAGACAGAGGATACATAAAGCTTCCTGTGTATCTTTAATCTTTTAATATCAGAACTCAAACAAACTAGGAAAAAATGGACCTCCAACACAGTTGTCTTGTAGTTGAGTGAGCTTCATAATAAAGCTTTAATAAGGAACTTTACAAGGTTATAAAAGTCAGGTTTCTTTATAGGGATACCTGGCCAAGGGGTTATAGGGCTATCAAGACCTGGCCACTCCTGGCTGAGCTCCAGAATTGTTCCATTGACTTTAGAAAAGTTTTTTTTTTTTTTTTACTGCAAATACAACCAACTTAGTAAAAGTACCTGTGCAGCCTCATTGCTGTTCACTGCCTGCAACACCAAAACAGATTCCATGTCTCATGGGCATTTTTATGACAGCTGTTGTTTACAACATCCTTGAGCAAAACACCTTCAGAGGTGTTTGTTAACATGATATGGTTAATCACAGTCAGTTCAAAGACTCAAAGGTTTGTCCAGAAATTGACCTTCTACTTTCAAAACAAAGAGCTGTTTTAACTTCAAGTCCCATTTGAGAACCAGGGATGCTACTGTATATGAATAAGGAATGAATTGTTATGCCTAAATTCTGTGGGTAAGAAGAGTAGAAAGGTTATCTTCTCTCAAATTATAATAGTAACTCACATAATTATGAATGTACCTAATTTACCTTATGACATAAGTGTCTGAAGTAGCACCCAGCAATAAGGGGTTTAAGTGTAGTTTCCTCCAAAGTTTTTGTTCACAGGACTAATGAATTTTAACAGGCACCCAGATTACCATCTGCTCAAATTGCTGGGGGTGTTTGGGTTATAGGTACAGTAAAACTTTAGCATGGTCTTCATGCTATAAAAAAACTTGCTTACATTGCACATTGTCAAAAATGTCAGGTTGCTTCTGGTTATCACTCATTAATATTTCCTTATAGGCACCAATAGTTGAGCATCTGGGGAAAGACAACTCCCTGTGTTTGAGGTTGGCAAGGGAAGTTTTGTTTCTATGTCCAGACTGCTGTGTGCAAAGAAACAAAACTCAGCATGATGGGGCCTCATATTCCATGGCAACACAGGCTGAAAAATTGTGGTTGATCTACAAAGAAAGGTTCTTCCCTTCCCCAGTGCCTCAAGAAGCTGCCAGTGCAAGGTATAAATGCCACAAAGAGTTTCTGGCATTCACAGTATCCTGACCTCTCATAGATAAGCTGAATAGCAATTGTAGACACCCTCAGGTAATATTTTGCTATAGACCAACCTGACTCAGTTATTTCATCCTTCTTTCCCCCTATTCAACTGCACATGGATCTTCCTTGACAGCCTTTTCCTTGGGTATTAAGAATTGCCAGATTCTAGCACACACTCCTTTAGAAATTTATATCACTGTAAGACTAGCCTGGGAATTATATGTTGGTTTTTTTTGTTTTGTTTTTTAATTAGGAAATATTGAAAAAGCACTAAACAAGTCATGGGAAAATCAGTTTTGTAATGGAAGATCAAGTTTAACATATTACACAGTTGCAAAATTATAATATTTTTAACATTTTCAAAAGTAGTTAATTTTTTTCATTAAAATAACTCCTAATTTTTAAATTAGTGTATCCCTCAATTAAAGGGTTAGTAGAAAACTGCAGTGGGAGGTTAGTGTGATAGGAGTGGGGTTAAATGTTAGACCACAGTGAAAAAACCTTCCTGTGATTATCAGGACTTGTGACTGTGCTATATAGACATGGTTCAGCTTACAATAAAAACATCAGACAGGAAAAATATTGCCAAAATGGTAAGAGAAGTTTTGCATGGACAGAGCAGCAAAAACTCAGACTCTTGTGATACTCCGGGTAGAGCTGGATGGCTTCTTAGAGCCATCTCATACTATCCCAAAGGCCAGACCAGGTGTGCTTGCCTGGGCCAGAGAAGTGTTTCCCACCCTGCTCTTCAGAGCTGTCAGATGGCATTACCCAGGTGATTCCCATCCAGACATCTCCAGCTCTATAGACACAGATTCCAACAGAACCTTTTTAGCTATGCCAGACCTTGACCTTAAAAATTAGGCTCAGAATCACTGAGAAAGCCAGAAAATTCATTGCAGATGTCTTCTGAATCTACACTCAAACTGCACAGCCTGGAAGGGTCTAGAGTCACAAGAGCTGCTAGGACAATGCATGGTTTGAGCATAATTTATAAAATTAACTAGGACAAGTGGATTTTTTTGTTGTTGTTGTTGCTAGGAACAGTCTTCTTCCTGGAAAATGACACTAACAGAAAACTTCAGTGTAATGACAGCACAAGATCACATTTTCTGTTGCAGCTACCACTTTCTAAGTTCTCTTGCTTTAACCAAGGTTTTAGGACCGCTTGTTAGACTGCTGATTTTGCCTTGATGAAAGCCTCACTTTGCCTGCTCTTGGCAGAGATAGCTCCAGGCAAAGGCAAAACACAAAACTATCTAAGCAATAGGGAAGGCAATTTACTGTACACAGCTAGAGAAGGGTTGAAAGGGTGGCTTGGGCACAGAAGCAGCAGCACAGGAAAAGCCTTGTCCTTTGCCTCACCTAAACAGGATCACAAAAAGCACAACTGAGACTGTTCCTTATGTAAAAGAATTTAGAACAAGGATGTAGGTAAGTACTGCAGGGAGTTAATATCCCACCCCAGCAGCAGAAACTCTCCCTTGTCAATCTATTACATCTTTCCTTTATCAAAAGCTGGAAAAATAAACTTATTTTCCTATCTGTATCTCCAGTTCATCTTATCATGTGTCATTGGCTATGACTAGAAAGTTTGTCTGTCATCTTTAGAACAATGAAATTCAATTTTGTCTGTACCGAGTGTCTCTGAGAAAGATCTGCTTGAGGAGTGAAGGGGAAACAATGTCAGGGTAAATAAATTTAGTCAATTTCAATTTTCTATAAATTTAGACAAACTTAAAACAACCTGAAACAACACCACTCTTCAAAAGCAACTAAGTTTCTGACTCTGATCTCCTAAAATTAAAATTATGTAATTATTTAGAAGTATCTATCTAAGCAAGGTGTTTAGTTTTGATTGCTGGAGATGTTGATGAGTTTTATCATGTAGGTTTCAAAGATTAATATGCTTGTCCATGGATTTATTTCTAATCCAAAGTAGACCTGAATTTCACTGAATGACTAAGGGTGGTGAAGAAAACCCTCCAGTACTCTTGAAATTCCAAAAGTTTGTAATAGAGACATTTTATTAGCCTCCCCAAAACTGCTTTCTCCCAGCTGGATGTTACAAAACCAATGCAGAACCCACATAAGTGCAACGTCAATTATTCATATGAATTAACTGCTCAGTTAAAAAGTTATCTACTGTTGAAATTATTTATTAAGAGCAGATAATGTATTTATCTATAGGTAAAGATGGGAAAGCCATAGGGGATTTCAGTTTCAGAAACTACACAGTCAATCTTATCTTGATTTTGCTACCTAAGACACCAAGATATCCAGGAACAGATAAAAACATGAGAAGTTCCACTGGTTCCAATTTTTCTTTATTGACCTAGAAGTATTACTCCCCTTTTTATTTTTTTTCCTACCTTTAGAAGCTATGACAAAAAATAAAATTTTAGCTGTTGCCTCATAAGAAAGTTAGTTAGAGGTTTGAAGGTTTCAGTGTTACAGCAACTTACATAACTAAGAATGGCATGAAGTGCTGTAGTGCATATGCCAAATGCTGTCATCAATATTTCATTAGTTCCAGAGTAGGAAAAATCAAGCAGGAAAATACTGCCATACATAATAGAAATATTAATTGCACACAGGATCTAGTGTCCCACTACAACTCTTCCATTTATATCAGGGTAATTGAACCAGCTATTCACCTCATGAGGCTCGAGAAAATTAAGACAGCTATTAAACTTGTATGCTGGAGATCACACCTCTCCTTCTCATACTTCCATGGAAGTGGTTGCTTAAGTGAAAATAAATGCAAGCTCAGAGAGCACACAGCATCATTAAAGCAGCACCATACCATGTCAAAATCAGAATTTACAACCCAATCCCTCCTGAGCAGCAGATCACAGAGAGCAAGAACCCTCTGTGTGCCCAAATTGCTCGCCCTGTGTTAAACACAGCTTGACTACGGGGAAGAGCAAAACAGCTATACAATGGTGTGCTTAGAGCAAAGCAGCCTGCAAGCATGTGTATGGCCAGGCTGGAAAAGTGTATAATACCCAGAATATGACAATTACATTCCACTCCATATTTCACTGCAGGAAAACATTCAGGGATATTTACTTCCACATAATCATAAACAGTTTGAAAGTCAATTTATGCACCTACATAAAAGAATCAGCTGGAAAATGTATCACCACTCTAGCACATACACCCTTGCAGCAGCTCTGATAGCAGCGAAATTTCAACTGTATCTTCTTCTCCAGATGAGCAAACTTTCAAAGGATCAAAGTTATTATTGCAATAGCAGAGATCAAAGGCCTTGTAGCAGGTGTTTAAGCAGCTGTTCCTGTCAAATTTCTGACCAAACAATTCACAGCTGGCCAAGAAAAGACCTGCAGAAGCAGCTCAGAGAGCTACTCAAGTTAGGGGAAGTCTTATTTTCTCTGACTTGGTTTGTTATGGAAGAAGTGGATTATTACTATTATTATTATTATATTTTCTATGTAATAGCAGAAGAGCTATTCTGTTAAACACCTGGTTAGTTAAGGACTCAACAGCTGTGCTGAATACTCTTGAAATGCATCTTTCTATCTGCCCAAAATGCCTACAAACACCGTGAAAGGAAAGGAGCTAGGTGCAAAAGTAGGGAAGAGGGAAAGGCCAAATCCTTTACATGGTGTAGGACATCACAGCTCAGCTGTAATCAGAAGAGACTCACTGACACCCTGTTGTTACTGTAATGGGGTGCTATAGCAATAAGCAAACACTGAGTACCCCATTTTTCCTGCTACTTGTTAATGCATATTAAAAAATTTACAATGGCCCAGAAAACAGCACCACAGAATACAAAATAAACTATGCAATGAAAGAATAAAACTCAGTTTTTCAGAGGAAGGGGATTTACTGGTTTCTGCCTTATAATACACAGACAAAATATTTCTTGTGATAAAGATTCACAAAATACAATGAGTAAAAACTGAAGCTAAACATTTGTGTTGAAAATAACAATTAAATCCTTATTTAACAATGAGGTGACTTTCCCATTATCTCACATCTTTAAATATTGAGGAATTGTTTATGTTACATGCTCCCGCTCCTCCAGAATGTTTGTGATAGAGGAAGACATTGGGCTGAGCTGCCTTGGGATGTGTAAATGGATGCACTGCTAACTTTACATTTGGAAAACTGCTTACACTGCCATAAGAAAAGCAGGCTACTGGAGGATATGGACAGGGCACACCTGCTGCCACACCCACCCTTAGGAGACTAAAAAGGGTGTTCCTACTCCCTGAGGTTGGAATACCACTGTGTTGAGGTACCTGAGTATCACCCCAATTCACACCAGACACAATGGTGAGTCCACACCAATGTGATAAACATCCAACTTTACACTACAGCTATAAATACCCCCGAATTTCTATTATGGAAACAATTTTGGTAGTTAAATATTTACTCATATTTCCATTTGAATAAAAAACACAAACAAAAAAACCTAGCCAACACAAAACCAGAGGATTTGTCAATGGGATAAAATTTTCTTGAGAAAATTAGGTGCTGATCTAACATGGCTTTCCTATTTAAAAAGTTTCATTTTGCATAACCTTTGAAATATTTATATTCAAAATTGAAATACTGATTTGAAATGAAATATTAAATTATTTCACTCCCGGCAATGTCAGAACCATTGAAAGTGAGAGGCAGAAATTTTCCAAAATGAAGTGTCAATGAAAACTTTGACAGAAGGTTCTGATTCAACAAAGTTGCTTTTTCCAAACAGAAGAGAAAAAAGTGTTAGAAAAATGATTAACCCAGCTTTGAGACCTCTGGAGGCGAGTTGTGGTGTAAAGTCTGACTGCAACTGAGGAAATTAAATACAGTCTACACTCTTTAAAAGGTGACGCTTTTAAAAATGCATTTTTTTTCCCCTTTAACTTTCATTCAAGCATATTTTGCACACCTGCAAAGAGTCAGGGGGACTATCCTGGCAGCTGACCTCCTTTCACTAGAGAACAGTTTGAAAGCAAAGAAAAGCAGAGTTTTCTTCCTTTTTCTTTTCTTTCCGTTTTGCCCCACAAATTTCAAGCAATCCAACCCTCATCTGGGTAGACATTCTGCATTTATGAGAAGACAGCTCTGTGTCCATATCCTTTCAAATTTTTGATCAAGACACAGAGAGCTTTTCATCTCCTTGCAGGGTAGGATGCTAAGAGGGTACTAGAGTTCAGTCATTCTAAAGCAAACGAGATGAGCAGGCAAAAAAATAATGGAACCAAGAGTGAAGGGAGGCCTTGTGACCCCAAAAATTCAGAAATGACTGTAAGGGAGCCACAAAAATTCTGCTGATGAATGCTAGAGTCAGGAACAGGGGTTCTATCCCAAAGAGCACAATTTCCTAACCATGGAAAATCATGTAACCACTTCTAGAATACTTGGTTTTCAGATTAAGGTAACTTCACAGACTATGCACTATGAACATAAAATATCAGCTGCCTGCCTCTGAGGTTTGCATGACTTAATGTAAGAATTTTATTTTTGTAATGCAAGGCACCCACTCTGCATTTAAACAGCCAACCCCAGGCAAACAATTTCAGGGAATTTACTTTTTGTTAAAGTCTTTAAGTGTGACACTCTTTTGAGGGGTTAAATAAGAAACTATGACATATAAAAGGATAGCAAAGATATCTTCCTTACAAAATGTAGAAAATTTAATTCTAGATTTAATTCATGCATGCATATGGATATCCAATTATATATATTTATATATATAAATGTATTCCTGGCAAGATATATATGTATTCCTGGAAGACCTCAGAGGGTTTTATAGTTTCAAACAGGCTGTTTGAGAGATTATTTTTTGATTTGTAAACAAGATAAACAACCACCCTTGAATTTCTTTTTGAACCAAAACCAAACATAATTTTAATGTTTCAAAATATAAAACAAATGCATTAAATAGGGCCTGGAATATGTCCACAAGCATGCACTGATTTTCCAGAGAAATAAAGGGGAACTTTAGCCTCTGCTCTCACTTTTCTAGTTACTATTGCTGGGTGTAGCTTGAAGTCTGTTGCAAATAACTGTGTTTAAGAAAAAGTAGAAAAATAAACAGAAAATAAACCTGTTCCTGCACTGTTTTCTTCTTCCAGCTTCATCATTATAACCAGCCCTGCACATAAATTAGCACAGACTTTCTCCTTTTTGGACACAGGGGTACATGACTGAAATAGGTCCATACTATTAACCATAATCTCGTATTGAAGGTAAGACCAGAACATTGAGTGTAAAAGCTGAACTCTCCATCTTCTTCCTTCAGTAGCTAGTGAAAGTGAGTTTGGCTCTTTTATTCTGTTTTCCTCCAGCTGTTTGGCCATCTTATCCCAAAAAAAAAAAAAAAATTACTCAAGAAATATTTTAAAAGCCTTTATCCCCACCCTCTCTCTCAAATCAATTCATCCTGTGCTTTAAATTCATTCTGCTGAATGGGCTTCACAGCTGAACAGTAACATCAGTAAACATGCCTAAGTTATGAGGACTGAGGATGTTCAGCCTGTAGTTCTTCTGATCTTGACCAAAATTCATTACACACCTGTACCATTTCCCATTGGACTGGAATGAGCACAAATCCACAGTTTTGTATTAGTTATGTGACCCCAAGCATCTTTATCCTCCTGGATCTTTAAATGAGTGGCTGCACCAAATCAGGAAACTCATGACAAATTTATAAAGCCCTCTGAGATACTTGGGCAAGAATCAATAGCTATGCCAGTGACATCACCATTATTATTATTATAAACCTATTGCAGTTTGACAGAGTTGTGCCCAGTAGAAGTAAGGGAGAAGAGAATCATCTGATAGACACTATTATGACCTGAGGCATTACATGTGCTACCCAACTGTCAAATTTTATGAAGTGCTGGTTACCTACAACTCACATTGCAGTCATCTCTTGTGGCTTGGCTTAATTTGTAAGGAGTGTGGGTCTTGCAGGGTTGAGCAACAAGAACAGGGTTGAATGAGACAAACAACAAGATCAGAGCAGTGTGCTGAGATATGAAGAGCCCAGAGCATCTGCAGAAAGAGCTTTTTCTTCTATAAACCATGTCAGGTTTGCTTTGTTACAGATCCCAAGGAGTATGTATTACACAGCTACTAAAGCAAGCACTAGCTGACACAAAGTCAAAAGGGGTTTTGTTTTGGTTTGTTGGGTTTTTTTATAGCCAAGTTGTCTTTGTTGCAAAAGAAAGATGATGATGATGCTTAGAACTGATACATTAGGCATACTAAATCCAAAAATGAAATCCTGTTAGATTTAAAGCTCAAACATAACTGGTCAGAAGGACTCCTGGCAATATCCACCTGTAGCACTGGAGATTTCCTCTGAAATCAAGTTTTGCTTACTCACTTCTCCCCTCCACAAGACAGCTGCTGTCGATATTAGAAAGCATAGCTTCCTAACAGTCTGTCTCATTCACCTGAACTTATCTACATGAAAGCTGATGAGCTGTGGCCAGGCATTTAGCTCTCAAGTGCAATCCCACAGGGGTTTATCCTAAGGGTTCCCAGAGCAATCAGCCTTGTTTACCTTACCCAGTAAGATAATGCAGTTCTACCTGACTTAATTACTCAAATAAAAGAAGAGGGGGAGGGAGGAAGGCAGGGCAGTGGTTTAAGCTTCCCTAAAATTGTTGCCAGTATTCCCTGTAAGTAAATTATCTGGATTCATCTAGGCAAGATCAAGAAAGAGACTGAGGGGGAAAAGATGTGATGAGGTCAGTGATGCTTTGCCTCTCTGCAGAGATCTTGGTGCAGAAGGCTTCACTGAATCCCTTGCTACCACTCAAGTTAAACAGGAGTGTGTGTTGGGTGCAGTCCTACAGTCAGCTCTTAACAGCATTCAAGTCCAGTATGACAAAGTGAATCTATCTTAACTGCTTGATATCCTGGTTCTTTACTTAATAAAAAGGCCTTTTATTTGAACCCACCCTTGCCTGTGTGTTCAGTTCTGAAAGTCAGGATTAAGCAGTTTCCTCAGAGTGATCATGATACCTCTAAGTGCTTAGAAAAACACACCATTTTAACAGGTCTACCATTAGTGTGCTTGTCCTAAACTGTGGCATCAGGCCACTTTCTAGAATAAAATTCTCCCTAGGCATTTATTTTTTGCCTTATACTCAATACTTCAAAAGTCAACATCTGCTTCTTCTATAACTGCAGCAGCAAGAATGAGGGCAGCATTTCAAGCTTCTACTTTACCACATCTGGATTTAAAATACCATGCACAATTATTAACTGCCTCCCCTGGAAATTTCCTTCCTTTATTTTGCTCAGGCAAGCAGATCTTGGAAACCTGGGGTTGAGTAGCCTCAGCAGCACGGAATGGTCAGTGATTTATTAAGACAAGCTGTAGGTGCAGAAATGCTCACCAGGTGGCTAATAAACAGGCTTTGTGAAATAAAACTAAGTGAGGGGGGAAGAAATATCAGTGGCCTTTTCTTGGGATAGTTTCAAATGTTTTAAATATGCACTGGGGAAGGCATACTTCTTTTTTTTTGTTTAATATTATTATTTTTTTCAAACAGTTTGTCAGGCTCCTTGAATGTTAAACAGACATTTCTACGTCAGTATAATTTCACTGTGAAGAAGGGGGAATATATGATTATAGAAAGTCTCCCTTCTCTGTGGAACAGCATTAAATCTCATAGTGACATGGTCTTTCATAATGAAACACAACTATAACCCAAAAGTTGAAGAGAGCTTTAATCACACGTGAATGTGCTTCCCAATCTGTGGTGACACAAGGTAACTGAGGTTGTGGAATGTTGCAGACAAAACACTCAGAGAAGTTGAAAGATAAGCCTTTTGTTTTTGGTTTGTTTGGTTTTTTTGTTGTTGTTGTTTTTTGTTTGTTTTGGTTTTGTTTTTTTTTTTTTTTGCAAAACTGTGGAACAAGAAAGTGTTCCAAACCATGGGGTAGGAATGAAAATAAGAAAATATTCCCTGGAGTGACCAAAATAGATATTTCAACAATAAGAAAATGGTCTTTTCAAAAAAGTTATGTATCTTGCATATATAAAAAGGTTACATAGAGTAGCCTTAATAGTTTGGCAAGATAAAGGTGAATCTCAATTATTTAAATTTTGATGGTCAAAAAAATTTTGCATTTTTTCCCTAGAACAATGAAACATGAAATCTTGCAAACCTTCTGTTTGTGCCTCAGCTTGAGGAGAAAAAATAGTCTTGATCTAAAAACTATATTGATTATAGGAATTATATTTTTTTTAATGTAATAAAGAGAACATAATGAAAAAAGACAAAAATACACATTGAAAATCAATGCAGATTTTGATTCCAGAAATTTAGCTGAAATTTGACATTCAATAAAGGAATAATTTGTTTTTAGAAGCATTTAAAGCATTCCTTTCTTTCACATTTCTTGTTTTAGTAGTACCTTACATTGCCACTGGATATTAGCTGGTACAGGCTGGCATGGACCAGCTCTTGATGAGCCATTTGAGAACAGACAGCACCCTCTTTAGCTGGCATCCAGTTTTACAGCCCTCTCTTTGTTCATGGGCCAGAACCTTTGGCAGAATGTCACCTTGAGAGATCATTTGTATGAATAACAGAAAGAGAGAGCATGTATTCATGTATTTCCATTGCCACCCATGTTTTGTGTTCTTTGCTAAACATCTTTGGGAGAAGGTGCAAAGACTGCCCTGTGACCATCTCTGTATTGTACCTTAAATGAACTGCACAGAGGCATTTCCCACACACTGGGACCCAACAGCACTGCAGCATCCAAAGGAGCATATGCAGAAAGCATGGTTGATTACAAAAGGAGAAAGATCTCTTACAGCATCTATGAATAGCTCACTGAATTTGCCAAGTTATGAAGCAGGCTTCAAAAGCTGACACACTTGGGATCCATAGGCCACACACACATCAGCCCATTCCTTTATAATTTTTCTTCATTCTTGAGCACAAAAGATCCTGCTTTCCTTTTCCTGCCACTGGGATTAATTTAGTGAACTTCCTCAAATTGCAGAATTACTTAATAAGAACAAAACCTGAGCTCAAAGAAAAGCAAAGTATTTGGCTTGTTTAAACCTTCAGTCCAGAAGAACATGGTTGCAACTACTCAAATTCAGGTTAATATTTAAACATTTACTGAGGTCAGACCAATCTCAATCAGATTCAGAAAAATTTAAAATGTCTTCCTGAAAGCAAGCATGAAGAACTCCTGGTAAGCACATCTCTCAAACTGGTGGGAGACCTCTGCATTTCTGAGAGGATTTGCAGTTATACTGAGATTAACTCACTTGCTGATCCTCTTGAGAAAAACTCTTGCTTTAAGTAATGCTTAAACAATATTTTAAATTTTGCCTTCAGCTTCTTAACATTGATGCCATGTAAGTCATGATAATATTACTTATGAAAGGTGACAGATTAACACATTTGCAGTAGAAACCATTTTTCATCAAGGATTTGTGCAAATAATAGTGAATCTGTGATACATCCAGACAAAAAGTTCCAAATAAAGAGTTTAATAATATGAAATGCCTATAAGTAAAAGAAGTGCCCACATCAGAACTGCCTTCCTTCTTGGCCTCCACCATCAGTTGTCAAAGGAATAACACCTCTCACTGATGTGCCAAGCAATGATCCCGTCCTCCCATGCCAATTTCAAATAAGGAATATTATCAAGAAACTTGTCTAAGTTTTCAAATTTATGATGCATGGTAAAATTCTGCTGCCTTCTGCCCCAACAGTAAAATTTCACAGAAATGGGTTGTCATAGCTGACAATATTTCTTTTGAGAAATGGCCTCCTTTCTACTGAAGAACCCAAATTACCAGCCCCAGTGGAGACCATAGCATCACCCTGGAGATGCAAGACCATCAGGATAAATAACCAGACAGAAGGACACTCATCTTAATTTGCAGGTAATGCTCTGTCATCTTCTGAAACTTCCTAGTCCTGAGAGACTTAGAGTACTAACCAGATAAACTATAAAATATGGCAAGGGATGATCTACAGTGACTTGTCATCTTTCTCAATCCATAAATAACTTTATATTTCATTTCTGGCAGCATGAAAAAGCAAAGAGGTAATGAGCCATTATGGAAAACCCATCTGTTGCTCATAAGGGGAAAGGCTTTGTGCTGGTAGATTTATAGAGGAAAATTTTCACTGCAAGTCCTGTTATTCTTAATGAGAATTGCACATCTAATTGCCCATGCTGAAACTGTACCCCACTATGTTCTTTCAGTGTCTAGATGGCAATTTGTGTTCCAGTAACAAGGGAAAGCTACTATCAAAAGAAACCCCATTGTTAAGTGACAGTGACATTCAGATGTTGGGGGAAAGGAACATAGAACAGGGGAGGCTGGGAGAAAACAAGCACAAATGTACTAGTCAAAATTTCTGATACTATAACAAAACCACTAAAAATTACTTTTGCATGCACAATGAAAAGCATAGCTCACTTGGTCTGCTCCAAAGCCCATGTGTTCTTTAATTCTCTTGCTAAGTTTCTTGACTTAACCTTCAGATTCCCATTTAGAATTTTAACCTTGTATTATTTTACTTGATCACTCTTCCAACTGCTCTAGAGAGGGTGGTCCAGGCAAAAATATCCTGCCTCTGCCTACTCAGCAGGGTTTTCAGGCTTCTCCAGAGCACTGGAGGCTGTCTCTGCATCTTGAACACCCTTGAACATCAGGAAAGATTAGACCTTTATCATTCCTTTTGGTTATGACTTATTCTGCTCATGCACACACACTGGACCCCACCTAGCAATTCTGTACCAGATTGTGCAGCCCCCACATCCCACAGCAAATGCAACTGGACAAGAGGCCTGGGGATGAGAAACTTGGGCCAAAGGTTTCATTCATACCTTTGGTCTATAAACATTCTCAACTCTTCTTCCATGCCTGCTGGCCTGAGCTTGTGCCAGTGCCACAGGACAAGACAGCAAGTGCTCATCCACAGGGGCTTGACCATGCCAACCCCTGAACAAGCAGCTCCTCTCCAAGACTCAGCCTTGAAGCCACTGAAGCCTCACAGAACATTATGAAGTCACCAACACCAAGAAACATAGAACAGATGGAATGAGCTGTAAGGAAGCAATAGTAACAGGTTCATTCTAGTCCCAGCAACATGAAGTTACTGTCCCTCAGACAAAATCACTTTGCCTTCCTCATTTACAGAAGAGGAGCAGTCTCTGTAGCCACTGAAACAGCAACAACACATTAACTTAGCAATATTCAGATACACAAAAGAATGCAGTTTTAAGTGAATGATTTCTGGCTGCAGACCCCCAAAAAAGCCTCTACTTCAAACTAAGTCTGTGTCAAAAGCAGTGTGCCTTAAACAACAGGGAGCTCCTACTTTGTCATTCCAAAACACAGCTACAAAGTTAATCCACCACTTAAAGGAAAGCAGAACATTGCAACCATTGCCAAAGTTTTCTCCATTAATAAAATAAAAGGCTGATGAGCCCCTAGATTTGTTCTGGGTATGCTTCTTATGGCTTGATGACCAGCAAAAATTTTATCCTGTTGCATCTTCCCAGTGTGGATACAATTGAAGATCCTACTGAACTTAGCAAAGCAGATCTCTGAGCAACAAAAGCAACATGACAAATCATATAATGGACATATTTTGAAGAACTGCTGTTCAACAGCCCTTCCTATTGGGAGGCCTCAAGTACTGTGCAAACATGTTTTTGCTTTGCATCAACGTGCTATTCCTGAATCAGTCACATCTGGAATACACAAATTAGTTTGTGAAGAATCACAACAGAATCTGCTGAATGCTGTTGAAATTGTAGGAGGACTGTAAGTAATCAGAATAAAGTCAAGAATTTGAACAGATAACTATGTTTGACGTGAAGTGCCCTGTGGATCATCAGCAGACATTAGTAGCAATACTAACTATACTAATTCCCTCAGCAGAAATGGTTAAAGAAGTAGAGATCTCTCTAAAATAATTACTTACTGATTCAGCACCACTTATGGGGGTAATTGCAACATCATTTTTAAATGTCCTCTGTCCAAGTACTAATGCTGACTATTCCTTTGGGAGCTGGTGATCAGTTTAGTATGTCATGCTACAACCAGTTCCTTTTAGAGCTCTTAACTGAACAATGAGCTTCTGGAATTGCCAGAGGAGAAGGACTCTGTGTTGCTTTAAAGATTCTCCAGTTGAAGAATCATGCTCCTTGTCAGCTTGTGAAAACTAATGTGAAACTTTATAAGACCATATGTGCCAGCTGCAGTGCTGAGAGACAGTTTTGATAGAAATGCTATAAAGAATGAAGAGACAGTTATTGTAGTTTTATGTCTCAGCCTGTATCTATGTACACATGCAAGCATGCACAAGTCCTGAATTTATAGAAGCTGGACCTTGTATCAGAGATCTTTTGTTGGAATATGGTTTAAAAATGAAGATAAGGGCTCAAGGAAGGTCAAGGGTAACAAAAGAAATGTTGGACCATCAAAACCAACACGTTAAAATTTAACAGAAACCATCTTACAACACTAAAAGTCGAAAATAACTATGCTGTGTCTCCATAGCACATGTATAATATAACTTTAAAGAATGAAATTCCTTGGGGAGAAAAGGAGAGGTGTAAAAAACCCAGGCTGTGCTGTGGTACATCTCCGTGTCAGTAAGTTTCAAATGGCACCACTAGATCTGCACACACTTTATATAGCATCCTGCAGAGCTACCATGGGCAGAGGAGTACAGCTTTTCCTGAAGGCATAAAATGTGCCTTTACTCTGCTGCTATGAGGAAAACAGGATGGGGAAAATGTATGTTTAGGTGACAATCTAGCTGCAGGGTAAGACCATGACTGAAAAGGGCAGTCCTTACACTTCAGCTGGCCATGGCACAAAGCTCTGTAAAGTTTCCCTTTCCTTCCTGAGTCTGTATATCTGTCCAATGTCTCCATGCTGCCTAGCCCTGAAAAAGGCAACAGGAAGAAGCATTCTGCCTGGAAAATTCTATATTTACAGATAGCACATCCATTTCCCTACTCATTAAGGCTTATGCCACATCTAAATTTATGTGCTAGAACACCTATATGGATCAGCAAATTATTTTGAGGAAACACAGTTAAAGGACAGATCACTCCATTTAAGAACTGCTTTAAAATCCTCTCTAATATAAGCCACGATGCCCACAGCAGGACTTGCCGCTGCACCACCAGTGTAACCAGTGTAACTGTACCACCAACCCCCTTCAAATCAGACAAGAACTTATTTCACCAGCAGAAGGCCTAAAGTTGTTTTTCTCAGAAGACCTTCTCTCTTGTGCTGCCTCTCCCTGGGGATGGTGGCATGCCCGGGGTTGTTTTCTGGTCTCCACAGCCCTTGAAAGCTGCATGATCAAATGGATGGCTGAGGAGACCTGACAGGCACACAGCTGTGTGCTGCAGCTCCACTGCCCCCTGACTTCCCAACTCATCTGTCTCTCTTGTCTCACAGCATACAGACAGCACAGAACAGAAGATTAAAGCCACATTACACGTTACTGAATTACACCGGAAAGAAAGCAGATATCTGCAGAGGACAGAGATAATGCTCCCAAGTAATAAAGCAGACAACAAATTCTGAGAGTCCCTATTCTCTAATTGAAATGAAACCTCCATTTCATTCTCCCCTGGATCTTCTTGGGTATTCTTAAGGTTTTAACAATTTTAAGCTCTTTAAGGCCAAACAGATTAGTTCTCCATAAAAAAAAAGTAACAGCAAAACTGACATGATTATCTGTTTAATAAACATTATAAACAGCCATCAGAGACACATTTTTTCCCTGAAGAGCTCCTTAAGCTAGATCTGAGCTGAAGAAAACTGTAAGCTAATGAAATTTCTTCTTGATTTAAACTGACATATTCAATACCAGACAAAATTTAACTGAACCAACATAAAGCTCTGTACAGCCTGGCTTACCCTACAGCAGAGCATCTATACAGGACTATCGTAGCTGCAGAATGTTCAAACAGTTTTCCTGGAAAAGTTTTGAAAAGACACTGTAGCTCTTTTGCTGCTTTAGAGAAGGGAATAAATAATTGCACATAACTCAGAAGGAAAATTATATTAATTTAATGTTCAATAGATTTTAAAGCCTATGTCTAGGGTTCCAGTGTTGATCTGTATGTGATGCTTCAGCTTCCATTTCTGAAGGTTGTCCCTACAGAATTTAAGGCTGCCCTGGACTTAAGACAATTAGACTGTATAATTGAATGTACAAAGGGGAAGATGAACAGGTACCTTGACATTAAATCTTAAAGACTTTCTGAAGAATCAAAGAAATTAACAAGATTAATTTTTTCACTGATGCCTTTGAGTTCAGTACACACACTCTTGATAGCACAGGCAGCTAAAGGACACACAGCACTGCCACACACCCCTTGATTGTTGCAATGTTCCACAGGCCAGTTTAGGGCAATAAACAGGTGGGTTTCTTTGAAGCTCACATTAAACAGGCAGACCAGAGGTTCCCTCTCTCTATGCTCTGTCATGACATCAGAAGCAGATTACTAGTTTATTCCCCACTTTTTACACTCACATTTAGTAGACCATCTCCCTAAATATACATTTCATTTTATATTCACATTAAAACCTTAAGCAGGTTGCACTTGTGTCTTTTCTAAAACAAAACAAAACCCAACAAATTGTTTATGTCTCCTTTTGAAAATGCATAAAGGAATGGCCTTTGATTTTAATTTTGTAGATGACATGGCTGTGATCCTAAATTGGCAGTATAACAGGCATAGTGGCAAGAACAGTATGAAAAACCCAACATTCCTGGTGGAAATCTGAAAAAATAATTTATTTATAAATACTTTATCTCATTTAACCTAATGAAAATAGAGGAGAAAAAGATATCTTTACATAAGCAAATTTGAATCCATCTTTTTATTTAAAAATCTGTCTAAACATTAGAAACTACCTCTTAACACAGTTGATTATCAGTTGATAACATTAAGCTCAGATTCATCAGGCAAGGAAGAGATCCATAAAAAGAAGCACAAAATGATTTGGGCCCACCATCAGAAGCCTGGTTACAGCCCAGCACAGTTCAGCAAGGCTGGATACACCCCCAGACTGGGCTCCCTCCCTGCCCACAGACCCAGCCGAGCCTTCTGCAGCCCAGACCAGCCAGCAGACATCACACTGGCCAATGTGTCATACCCCTGGATTCACCAGCTTGAAAGAAACTTCTTCATTAGCACTTTCTGCTTTTGATACCCTCAGATTTTAATTAAGCAGTGTCACAACAGGGTGTGCATTAACAGAGCATTGGCACATGCCTTTGGAGCATTGTGAAGCACTGGACCAGAGACCAATTACCTTCTACCACCCAAGCAGTACAACAGCAGCCCATTAATGCACACCCTGATGTGGCCTGTTTCAATTAAAGCATATTTGTGAAAGGACGGGCAGTGTTGGACCACTGAGAAAATCAGATGTTTTTAGACAAGGATCCCACTGATTATTCAAACTTTTACAAACATATATACTGAAATTCAGCATACAAATTGCCCAGCTTACTTGGTTACACTGCATAGCAAGAAACAGGGCTATTAAGAGAACAGAATGTAATTTCCATCTGAACGTAGAGAGGGCTGGAGGAAGCTGTGGTGTCAGCACTTCTGCTCTCTCTGCTCCCCCAAAGGAGGCTCAGTTTCAAGAGTCTGGCAGAGACAACATTGCGGAGAAAAAGGCTCTACTCACTCCATGACAGGGTTTATCCATGGATAGAGTTCATCCAATTATGTAGCACAGTGAAATTCACTAGGAACTTAATATTCTCTTTGTGTCTTGGTTTGTGGTTTGTTGGGTTTTTTTGCATTTACTACAAAACTAATTTTCTCCTTGCATAAAAATTTCACACATGAATTCAGTAAAAGACATATACAGGCTTGGCAAAATATATTTGAACTAAACATCCCATGCACATCAGTCAAGTCTTGCTTCTTCATAGTTTGCTTCCCTTTTTTCTATCAACTCCTTTTTCACCTATGTATTTATGTCAGACTGTTTGGGGCAAGCACAAGCTCTTTTGAGATGCTCATACAGCCCCAGTTTGAACGGCTCACACTTCAATGGCTTTCAGCAACTCTAACACAAGTCACAAACAAATATAAAGCACTAACCTGTGGCCAACAGGCAGACTATAATTGCATGTTACAGGAGGGGAGCATAAAGCAGTGGTTTTAATCACTACACTCTAATTCAAGTGCATACCACCAAAGGCTGTAACAATACAAGTTGCAGAAAGCACAAAATTGGTGGCAAAAATTCCTTGGTATGAGTCTCACTCAGTGTCCATAAAAATCAGCTTGCCCTAATAGGTTAGGAGAAGACAGTTTATGACTACCCTGTAACCACTGCCAAAATATAGGGCAGAATTAATCTGGAAGGAACATCTAAGTTGTAAGGAGCCATGCACCCCTTCTTACTACCCTACCTACCAGGGCAGGCTGAGAGATGATGGACTGGATGATGGAATATCTGGCAACTGGAAGCACCAGAAAGAGAACCAGTTAAGCAGCAGGACAGTGTTATTACTAGTAAGCAACTAGGAATGACGTTAAACAAAGTGATATTCTGGATGAGATTTTGAAAGAACAATTGTGAAGTTCCCTGTAGGAAAAAAAGGTGGATTCATCAACCAGGACACTGAAACTGTTCAAAACTCCAATTAATTTTCCATTAAGGGGAAGCTAGCATTCATAAGAGGATGAAGTGGATGGCACAGAACTGCTTTTCCTTAATTTTCCTGTTTTTAAATGAGTCATCAGCTGGGGCAGGTGGTGAAGTGAAGTCACATACATCAGGTACCTTCTCCCAAGTCTCAGAGGTGAAGCTCAATGCCTCTGCAGTACAGCTGCTTAGTCACACAGGCAGCATTAGAGCCCCTAGAGATTTCAACTGCAACATTGCATGTAGCAGTTGGACTTGCTTCCATATTTCAGGATCTACCTGAGCCAAGTTTTAAATTAAAAATAAGCCATATGATGAAGACACATTGCAAAATGATGAGGTATTGTCCCTCCTATTTTGTTTTCTTTCCTCAGGGTATAGTCTAATAACACTAAAAAGCAGATGTCATCTCATGTCAGCTACTCTTCTTTCTCTCTTGCTGCAATAATGAAATTTGCCAGTTCTAATTTCAAAAATGCTATGTCTTCTAATCTCAAGACACTATTTGAGTATTAGGAGAACAAAAGCTTTTCTTCTGCAGTTACCCAGTGAACTGAATGCTGTGCCTATTCTCTATTTTGTGTTAACAAACTCCCAATGCAGACAACAGGCTGCCAGAGTGATGGATATGGTTGAAATATTGACAATTAGATACTCTTCTAAGCAAAATTGCAGACATCAAATGAATTTCAAACACATTTGAGCTGACATTGCTGTTTCTCCAGGTAACAATTCTTCTGGCTTCTTATCTGTTTTTATGGAAATTTATTCTGGGATTGACAGACAATCTCTTGCCCATCTTTTCACTTTCTTTGAAAGGAAAGATCAATCTTCCAATCCCAATCATAAGGTAGTCAGAGAAGATTAGTAAAGAAACATCTAACCCTTTAATTAAAAGCAGTAAGACCTAATTCTTCTATTTTTCCTCTACCACATTAACAAGATATCTTGCAGGACCTTCAGGACAAGCTTATTCTTTCTTCTATTTTTCAGATGAGATCATCTTATCTGCAATTGCTCTTTAAATTAGTATATTATTGAATTATTAATCAAATAAAGTGGGTATGTATAAAAAAAGTATAATGGCAATATATACACTGAATACACATAAATACATAAAGAGATATAAAGTATGTATCAACATAGATATGTATATCAAATATGTGTGATATTAGACGTGTTAAATGTGATTTCTAATTCAATTTCTTTTTAGGGAAGAAGTCAAAACATCCCAGCACATCCCAGATATGGCAAATGTATTTTCTGATGAAACACTATAATTCAATTTATTCTAGCTTTCCTAGAAGCCCTCTACACTGGTATCTACTGAGAAAACATTAGTGCAAATTTGACTGAGACGAATATCTAGATAAAACAAGATATAGAGCATTAAAAATTGAACCCAGAACAATATATAGTTGATTTTAATATTTATGGTTTTTTTTTTCATTTATAATACATGGTTGTTATGGATATGATGCAGAAGTGTACAATCCTTATTAAAGGGTAGTAATATCTTAACTGTTAGCTACCTTTAAAAAAATTTTGAGTAAATTTTTGCCCTCATAATAGGTTTCTATTTAGAATTAATCAAGTTGTTAAGATTTGTATTGTAGAAAACATATCTGATTGAGTCCTGCATGTACATCTTGCCATGGAGATTCAGTTGAAAATTTATTAATAACTACTTCCTTCATAGTATCCTTCTGTCTGCTTTCTGCAAAGTTTTGTATAATTGAGAGCTGTTACCACAGGGATAATAAGTAAAATGTTCCCCAAAAGAGAGCTAAGGGTGCTTTCCATAAGCACTTGGGAGCACTATATATGTGTGTATATATATATATACACACATATATATAAATATATATGTGTATATATACATATATATAAAAATATATGTGTGTATATATATACATATATATATACACACATATATATAAATATATGTGTATATATATGAGATACTAAAATTTGCATTGTTACATTGCATTTAAACTATCACTCTTGAAGTGATTCCATTTACAGTATTTCCTAAACCTTCCAAAATGAGTCAAGATATAAGACAAATTCATCTCCTCAATGGCCCTTTCCCAAGTGACCTAGGTTAACCCCTTATACTTCTCTTAACAAAAGTCAATTGCTAACAGACAAAATGAATAGCTGTTAATCTTTATTGCTAATAATCTTTTCTTAAGACTATGCAAGACAAAAGTTGAATTAGTTCTTCATGGTTCAAGGACTACTTGATAGAAGTTAATACCACACAAAGTGATATAATGGCCTTCCGTGGCAGAAAGGGGGCATAAGGACATTATTGGTATAAGGGCATTACTTTACCAGCCCTACAGAAGAAAATTATTCTTCCATAAGGAATATCTTTTCTTATTTGTTAATAATTGATTTCTTGCTTTATGTCAGCAATTTATTGCTGCACTGCAACTGTACAAAGTTGAAGACATTATTCCAACAAATATGAAATTATTTTAAAGTCCAAATATTGCCTATTGTAATATCTTAAATAAAATATAAGGGAAAACAGTTCCTCTATCATTTCCCATACATTGTGTTGACTACACTGTAGCAGTTACTCATTAAAGATTTTTGAGTTTTATGATTTTATTTTGTCGTGACATTTCACTGGTTTTTTTGCACATTCTGCTAAAAAGGCAGGGAGCGCTAGATTTCCATGTGTGTTTCTAAACAGCAGCTCATCAGGCTGATCACTAGTTGGATTGATTTATGTTTTAATTTTATGGATGATATCACACAATTATCTCCAGATGGAATAATCGGGATGAAGCATTGCCAAAGAACATTAGACACTAAAGAAGTCAGCCAATGCAATCCATTCAGTCCTGTAATTATTTTTGTTTTGGCTTCAGATACTTCTACAGAGGCACAAACTCATTCTGGTAAGGCCTTGTTCAGTATCTGAATAAGTCAAAGGAAAGACTTGCATAGATGAAAGGAGGCTCTGGCTCAACACCCCATAATCCTGCATTCTCTCCACACATTCCCCTGTCATTTATCTCAGGTTCCTTCACTGTATTTCCTTTCTCCTGCCTTCCTCTCTTCTAGAGCCAACCCTTGAAAAAAAAATAAAAAAAAAAAATCAGGCATTGTCTTAACAGGTCCCATTTTACTCAGCATCCAACATTTCAGTGCATATAATTAATTTTCTAGGAGGGAATTTTCAAAAGGACCTGCCTCAGCTGGTAACACAGATCCACTACAAACACTCAAACTATATTTAGAAACTTAAATAAAACCAAAAAATTAATTCTGAAATATAAGTGTAAATTTAAGGTTGTGACTCTTTTGGCTCTACTTCCTACTGCAGAGCCCATACAAGCAGCAAAGGTTGCACAGCATGTTGGCCTCTTAGGACATGTCTGCATTGGTAAATGCACTACCAGAGGAGCTGGAAGCAGTGTCATGACACCAGTGCAGCTTGCTGGAGGATAGAGATAATTACTGTGGATTCAGAGCTGTACCAGCACCTTTATAATGCTTTCAGGACACATGCCTTCCATCGTGGATTCTTGATACAGACCCACACAGAAATAAATCAATTTTCTACAAATAAATTACCTGAATGAGCTACTTTGTCTTCATGATACCTTCATGCCATCTTAAGTATGTTTATTGTCACACACTTGTGCCTGGCTGAATGAGACATGACAATCTATGTCTGTGTCAATATGAATATTTGTGTCATAATGTGTAGAGCTCTGCTTGCTTATGCTCCTGGGTCAATGAATGAAACTTACAGGCTTATGAGGTCTGAGCCAAACTTTGAGTTACACAGCTTTCTGCTAGGTTTTGGGTCAGCTGCATAGGTTGTGACTGACACTTGATAGTAGTTGCACAATATGTTCTTTTTCTTCCTATAAATATAAACATATTAAGGGTTTAGGGTAGGGTATCATATCCAATTATTTCAACTAATTCCTGAAAATTCAAAGGGGAACATTATTTGATGGGGTTATGTCACATCTGGGAATCTTTCAGCATCGTTTTGTTAACCTCCACTACAGACTTCTCCCTTGGACTCTTCTGAGACATTCTTTGTAGAATATCACTGACTTAAATATAATAAGGAAGTACTGGGAAAACAGACAAAAAATTGTCTTTTCTCTTTGCACTGGTTAAAAAAAAAAAAAGACCAGATAGCTGTAATGACCATTTCTTTACAAAATTCCTAAGACTTCTGGTCAATACAAAAGAAGGGTTGGTTGCCCCTCGTTTCATAGAAAATAAGTGTATATTTACGTTTTTAGCCTTAGCTTGCTGCTGTTCTCTTAATGGATAAGCCACCACAGACCATACAGGGGGGCACTTTTTTGGAGTGGCTCATAAACTGTAAACTCATATCCTGGATTCTTAGGCTATCTCAGAGGGTAGAGCCTCTACAGCAGCTGTCACAGATCAGCTAATGCTGTATGAATCCCCTGAGCTTCCCCCAAAAAACAAGAGGTAATGCAACCACTTGGTTATTCTATTTCATCCTACAACTCAGGTGATTTCTCACTTCATAAAAGTAACTTGTCAGGATAAATCCCTTGTAAAAAGCTGCTGTGTCCCATTGCAGTGCATGCACAAGGTATAAGAAAAGCTGGGATCTGAAGCACAGAGACACTGTAGGCTAAACTTCAATACCTTTCACCAGAAACTTAATGGTGAGTTCAAAAGGTTCTTGCTGAATTAGGTGCTAGCTCTAGCCACAATACAGCAGGCATGCTGACAAGATGACAAGTGAATTTATTAGACTGGCATTGAACCTGAGCAAATAAATCTTTTTGGAACCTCCTGAGTTGTATAGAGATGTTCAGGTGGCACTCAACATGCCTGGCTGGCTTTGAGCTCCCTCTGTGCAGCCCCATTCCTTGTGGGAAAGAGAAGCACAGCACTGAAGTCTTCCTGACGACACCACAAAATGAGAGTGGGTCTTTAGGGTTATTAGTTTGTGTTCTGGGACTGAATGTGGCTGAACTGCTCACAGACCCAAGCTGGCTGGGAAGGCAGCACAGCTGCCTCTTGCTGGCAGTGGCCCTAATCTGTTCAGTGTAGGCAGCCCAATGCTGGCTGGGTAAGGAGAGCTCAAGTATTTCTGCTTCCATCTATGATTAACCTCAGACTGGTTAAAGCATCCACAGATAACTGAGTGTTGATTACAAATGAGTTCAGAATCACACAGAAAGCATGTGGCAGAGCCCAGGGCTCATTCAGATCTACAGCTCCTGCATCTCAGTCCTGTGCTTCGGAATTAGTGTACAAGCCTTGCTTCCCCTCACCAGAAATTAGTAGGTTTTCAGTCATGTGCCAGTAAGTGAAAGGTAGCTTCTGTTATTGCCCGGCAAAATCACAACTAGCAGAAGACACCTACAGCAGTGCCTAGGTTGTTAAACAAAAACAGCACTGGAACAATAATTTAAAAAAAGGAAATCAAAAATGCCAAGTGATCATTCCTTACACCTGATAAGTGAGGCACAGCCTCTCTGATCACAGGTAGTCGCCCTTTGAGGTAAACTGATTATGTGAAAACTACAAATCATTTCTTACCAAGTGCCCTGTAGAGCCTACATGGCACCAAGTCAAAATGACCAATTAGTGGGTTTTATTTCAGTCTCTTGTTTAAGACTAACCAATGTGATTACTGACTGTACTAAAATCTATCATAGTTTCCAACTTTAAGCAGAAGTTGGGGGTTGCATGAGCACACTTTGAGGATGCTTGAGGGGTAAATTTTGCTGGCAATATGTTGACAAATTATAAGAGAAAACACCACCAGACACATGGCAGCCTTACCCACTCATCTTTCTGCGGAAAGCCTGTTGAGTGTGCTATTTCACAGAGTTGTACCCACATGGGGGCTTAGAGAGCCAAGCTGTGTGACCCAAAACAGAGCTGGGGTGAGGAGAAGAGCAGGGTGGGCACTAATACTGACAATCCAGTGCATGAGAGTTGTCTGGTCTCCTTTTCTTGAAGTGTGGACATTTACCATGATTTTACAAACTCCTCTGGTTTCAAAAAATACATAATTACATTTAGAAGCCATTTATGTATCCCTGGAGAGATGATGGACAGAACATGTGAATTTTGGCACTACTCAGTATGTACTTCTTAGACATGAAAATAAAACAGCCTTGAATTCAAAAGCTTGGTAAAGTTAATTTCATTTCCATCCTAGCAGTGTGCTTAGTGCTAACAGAACTGTCCTAGAGATATTTATAGCCTCTTCCATTCTCCCAGTCACCTCCTCAATTACTAAAAGAAAACACATTTGATGGTGAGGAAAATAACCTGAGAGGAAAAAACCCAACAAAACAAACAGAACTTTGCAGAAAAAGGAAATGCATCCACCATTGTATTGTGACAGATCTCCTTGTATTTGTTTGACTAACGCATTGAGTTTGTACAATACAACAACTGAAAATGAGAGAAGTCACCTTTGCCTCCCCCTAATTATTACCAAAGATTGTGCAATGAGTTTGAAAAATTCCATTACTGGCTTCTGACTTTATTATTTGCAATAAAAAGAAACTATGCTAATAAAGATAACAAAGGAAAAGGAAATGGAAAAGCTTTCTGCATGGATAGCAGGATAGAAATCAAAATTCAGTACCAATTTACACCATCCCTCCTAACCTCTCAGTGCAGATCAGTGGCATTCTCCTCTGCATTCACAGACTCCTGTTTCAGAGGAACACAGCAGAAAGAGTGCAGAGGTAGTAGAAATAAGATTGCAATAAATTCAACTAGCCCCTTTTGATTCCCAGGTGAAGGCAGAAAAAGCTACATTGACAGAGTCTAAAAATTTGATCTCCTCTTGCACTGCATTTGAGGGGGCATATTCTTGAGCCAAAATACTAAAACCAGCAGCAGAAACAGCTGTGACAAGAAGGTATTGTGGACATATCTACTATTTGAGAGGTAGCAGGGCACAGTAAACAACATGTTGTGGATTATGCTCTTTCATAAATAGCAGCATGAATCTTTTGTCTTCTAACACCTCTGAAGACAATCTGAATCATAGCAAGTAGTCACAAAAATAGCAATTGCTTGTTCTTGAGACTGTAGAATTAACATTATTATAAAAACATGCCCTTATATTATATGTAACTATTTAGAGGCCCTAAAATTGTCCTGTAACCTAAATTTCCTTCTATGCTACAGAAACTGCCTTGTGGCTGGAATGGAGAGTGAGGGTTAAAAACCCACTAGACACAGTATATCTTGATTTTGACATAGAATTTCCATCAGCAGTCTATGAAATGAAGTAATGACTCCATTACAATACAGTGGGTGAAAAAACCAATTTTCTTTGGCTTCCAAATTGGTTTTAAAGGGATGTACACCAGGCCTGATTCCACTCAATGCATTCTTAATGTCTAGGATGAGGTATGAGAGAATATGTTTATATATTCAGTAATGATAATAACTGGGGCTGCAAAGGGTGGGGTTCATCATAGTGTTGAAAACTGAATATGGTTGAAATAACAAAAGTCCAAAACCTTGAAACAAATGTAAAGTAATACATCTGGAAGGACAGATCAAATATAAGACATGGGATAAAATATATAAGCTGTTTTACAGCAAAAGGGAAGTTAGGGATTTGAAGAAAGTAATAAATAAATTTTGAGGCCAGAACATGGCATCACTTTTCTTTCTGTGTACTGTATTTAGTAGTGGTGAAATTTTGCTGGTCCACCTTTCAGTTTGGGACATGAAAAATTGAAGAAGAGAAGAAAATATCAACAGGAATGGTGTGAGGGCTAGCATGCTAATCAACAAAGAAAAGCAGATTGATTTGATGAAGTAGTCTCTGAGAAGAAGAGAATAAGTAAAAGTAGAGTTGAAAATACTAATTACAACACTTTTCTAGTATACACAATGGAGAAAAATTAAAAGCTACTATGAGAAGCTTAAGAAAAATGCTGAGCTTCTGAGTGTAATCAAGAATTGCAACATATTAACTAGAAAAAAATAATGATTTAGAAATATTTTCCATTAGAATTTATTAGCTCAAAGTGGGGCTGCTAGTATATTAGTCCTTTATCACAACAGGGGAAGTTCTCATTCAGTCTCTGAAGTCCTTCCTGCCCATATACTCCTAAAATTACACCAAAATTTATTTGACAAAGAAGTTTTGGTACAGTGCACTTATATAAAATATGCTCAGAGCTGAAAAACCCCACAGTGACTCTTCTGTGCCTTTTAGATGTTTGTGCTAGGACTCCACAGGAGTTTAAGCAGACAAACACTTCTGTGCTTCAAATGATGTTTACCAGAAACTGGGAATCTTCATCTAAATATAGTGTTTACAAAAATTGTGCTTCTGGTCTCCATTTCTGTTTTGCTTCTCTTGGTAACAGGACATAAGGTACAGGATTACACTTTGGGCAGGTGGTGAGAGTTCAGTGCACTTACAAGTGCTTTGACCCTCCAGGGTAAACAACAGCAAAAGGTCAAAAACTGGTTTAATAAAATATATTAAGGAAGAAATACCTCATGGTTAAAATTGGAGGGGAAAAAAAAAAAAAGATAGTGGAAGCCATTCAAAGAGAATTCCTACATATCAGAGTTACTCCTAAAAAAACCTGTTATTGACATATCTGTGTGCCATAAGGCCCATACACAAACCTGTCTGGACCACTGAAGTGTGATTGGTCAATTCTTGCTCTAATTCTAGGAAACCTCCATTGAATACTGAAATTTAGCCAAAAGGAGGCAAGAAAAATACCATTTGTGATGTCTTGAACTTCACAGACATTAAGCAGCTCTTTGGTGTGTAATATGAACTGCTTACCACAAATACGATCTCCTAGGAAATAATCTTCAGCATGTAACTTTGCAAAGATCAGTTACAGATCCCCTTTTCACCTATAACTAAACTAAATTTGCATAATCTGCACTGTCTTTCTCTCTGTCACCCTGTAATAAATGGCTGTCTTTTGATCAGTCACTTGCAAGAATGAGGAATATCTTCTTCCCATGGCCCAAAAAGTTTGGCTGGTTATAGAAGGCAAAGGCAGGGTAAGCTTTGTGGCATAAGGTTTTAAATTATTTTATTTCCCCTCCTTAAATTAAACAATTTCATCATTAATGCTAGTTTCAATATCTCAATAAGACAATTTATGGGGCTCAAAGTAGATAAATACTTTTTTTTAAAAAGGCCTAATAATCAAATATCTTGAAAGATCTTGGAGAACAATAAACTACTGCTGTATGTCAAGATCTGTGGCAGCTGTCTGTTGTAAGGAGATATTTCATCTAAGAAATTAATCTCTCCTTAAAGGTAAGTTTTAATCTCAGTGGAAATAGAGGCAAAAACTGAAAATAAAAATCACCACAGCTATAATTTTACACCCACCTGTTGGGAACCAAGTCTGTCTAGCTCTGTCCTGGCATTGCCCCAGTTCCTGTAGTGGTACAAAATATACAGACCTCTGCTCTAGCTCACTCTGACCATGCACTCAGAATGGGAAACCCTTACAAGGGTAATTTAGTTTATCTGGCCTGTGTAAGGCTCTCCTGACAATCCTGGATGCTATGCTGTATCTTGGAATAAATGAGAAGTATGCCTCTGTTTTTTTTGGGTTTTTTTAATTGAAACTGATTTCAATGCACAGACTTCCATTACCACACAGTTCTCCTGAGACTCTGCTGAATCCAGGTGATGACAGTATTGCCAGTATCAAAGTTTATTTCTCTGCAATCTCACCTAACATTGCCCTGCTGGGAAAGAGCCCCCAAAAGGGCTGGAAAAAGAAAGCTGGTCTGGATAAAGAAAGCAAGCAGGCTTCAGAATCTGAATTCTGACTGCTGCTGCCAGGCAGTCTGAAACACTGCCCAATTGTCCAGGCTAGCCTGAGACCATGTGAGAATACAAAGCCACACTTGTAATCTAGACAAGCAAATTGGCTGCTGCTTCCTGCTCAATGATACAGATTCAACTGGAACTCTCTCCACTGCAAACACAACTGAGGTAGAATCCCTTTACAGCATTAACCAACAGCTTGGATTTTGCCCTTTCTTCTTTAAATGGGCAAGTACCAAAAGGCTAAACTTAAAGTGTAGACATTTAAAATGGATATATGCCTATTAATATTCAAATTACACCTGTTTGAACCTCATTTTAAAAGGGTGACCAATAATTCTCTGCAGAATCTAGGATGTGGTAGTCCCTGCTTTGGTCACCTGTTTAAAATGCTAGCCAAGTTTCTCCTCAGCACATGCTCTGCAACAGGTCTTCCTTCAACCTAGACAAATACAGCCTTGCCCTACACTGAGCCATTCAAAGATAATTTCTTATCTGCCTTCCAGTACATCTCATGGTCCATATCTTTTTATTTCCCTCCCTGATTCTCTTATTCTACTGAATCTAAGCCAAGCTGCTTCTCTTTACTTTTTACACAGACCACAGCCTAACTTTCATTCACAGTGGAAAAGTTGACTTACCTCACCATCCACACCTGCCATCCTTGCCTTAATTTGCATTTGCAACTGGTTTTCCAAGATGCAACACTGAATAAATTGGTGCAGAAGTCAGCTTTTAGCATCTATAAGTATGAAATTTTGTTGTATAACAAGAATTCTCAGATACCAAGCAGACATAAATTATAGAAAAAAAGCACTGCTCTAACACCCTAGAAATCTTCAATATTCTGACCACTGGGATTAATTTTTTAGCTACTAAATAAATAAGATTGAGTTTACTAAACTCAATAATATACTTAATTTTCAACCACCCCACTTGCTCTTACTTAACCTCACTCTTGGTGTGTCTGTAGTCATTATCAATGGAGCCCACAAGCCTGGCAACAAAATTTCCGTGGAAGAGACAGTTTGCCATATTATCACAGCTATAGTAAAAAAACACGTGTCTGAAAGCAATATATATCAGTTGCTAATTATACATCAGTCTGAATTTTCACCTTCAACTTAAAGAACTGCCATCATATTCTCTAAATATTTAAACTTTTGAAGAGTGAGACCTTTCAGTTTATATTCTTCCTTTGTCACTGAGAGGAGTGGAATAAAAGTGAATTTCGATTGTTCTTTGTTTTCTTTAGGAGTATCAAAAATATGGGCTCTTTGAATTTCTCCTTCTCCCTTTTGTCCATATACATGTTTCTGAACATTTATATACATATATATATGTAATTGTCTCCATAATCTGAATTATTGTGTTTGGCATGGGTCTGAAACGTTGTTCTACAGAAGTTTTCTGTGAGATAAAAGATTTATCATGCTGTTATCAACCAAATTAGATGCAACAGATCAAATGATTCTTCCTTAGATATTTATTTTAAATTTCTGCAGTTGCAGAGATCACAGCCTTCTAAGTCAACAGAAGACCTAATATTTAGCCTAAATCATTCCCACAAAATGCTTCTTTAACCTGTACTCAGAAACATACTTTCCTTAGCCTGACTGGGTACTTATGAACTGTTGAAGTCATCATTCTCCTCAGTTGGAAATGAAATCTCACAGAAATCCAAGCCCACTTCTTGTCTCATCTGTCACTATCACTGACAAGGAAAGTAAAGAAGAAAAGAAGACTCCTTCCTTCCTTCACACAGCACCATTCTATATTTTTGAAGGCTGCTACATTGCATCCTCCCACTCTTAGATGGAAAATCTTCCCAGATCTTGTTTCCCAGGCGTTCAGTCCCTTCCTCAAGACTGATGACTCCTCCACATCCCTTTGCAAGGTGTGTTTGCCTCTGTAACATTGTAGCTGCTGTGGGGAACTTGACATGCATTCACCTCAGTCTGACAGGCCCCTATTTGTCTTGTTTTGAAGTTTTTGGGACTCCTCACATTGCCTTCAACAGGGGCAATGTCAGGTCCCATTCACAGCAGCTCATGCATTCAGCTTGATTACTACAGGTACTCTGAAAGATACGAGTAAGCCAAGGTTCTTTTCCAAAAAAGGATCACACACATGCTGTAATTCCCTCTAGAGCTGAGATAACCCATGTGAGAACAAAGCAGTAATCTTGGCTCAGACACATACTGGCTTTGCTCTTTGTGTTACACTTCAATGTTCCTTTTCTTTCTGAGCAGCGTTTCACAAGTGCTGTTACCTCTATCAATGAGCCTCAGAACAGTCATCACATCACAAATCAAACTTGTTTGGAGTTCTGATCTGCAGTTACTCCACCAGTATATATTTAAGCCTTCTCTAGTTGGCTGAAAACCTAGTTTACAAAATCCATGAAGTAAAAAAAAAATATTTATTATAATTGTATCCTACTGATAAGGCTTAATGTCTGTCAGTACAGTATATTTAGGGTTGAAAATGAAAAACAATTTAAGAAAAAGCTGAGTCAACTTACTTTAAAGACTTTTAACTAATCAAAATACCAATTTTTTTCCCCCCTCTTTCTTCATAAAAAAATACGTGAAAGCCAGAAAGAAAAGCAAAGGTTGGATATGAGCAGGATAACTGGAAAAAAAAAAAAAAAATGAACAGATCTATAAGCTTTAACTTTGATAATATACATAAAAATTGAACTCATCCCTTTACCTGTACAGAGATTAATTAAAAAATAAAATAAAACAAACAGTACCATGAAATCCTAAAATGCCAAACTAAATGGAAAAAATTGTTGGGTAGTGACCACGAATGAATACTAAAGCTAAACAATTTCCAGACACCATTTGATGAGCTACATGAATGACCAATCTTAGATATTAAACGCTTTATATGGTTTTATCCAACTCTATAGTGTAAAAATTTAAATGGAAACAGAAACCAACAAATAACTGCAATAATCAATGAAGACAGCAGATTCTAGAGAGGGCCTTTTCTTAACTTGAAGGGTGTTGATAAACATGTTGCCTGTTCATCTGTTATGTACTTTATGTATCTTTATACCTTAATGTTGTTTTTCACCTGCAGAATTCATCACACACAACATACTGCAAAATGAGTTACCCATACTGCATCTTACACAGGAAAATTAGTTCATTTCAGCTGGAGTGACAGATCCAAATAGGTGCAAAGTCTTTAAATTACTTAGAAAAGTAGTTCTGACTTCACTGGTCAAGATCCATCATCTATGCATTCTCTTTTGTACTGCTTCTATTCAGCCTTTTGCTACAAGGGACAGGACGATTTGTTAGAAACTAATTCTAGCCAACAGTGAGTGTAGTCCAAGATCAACTTAAATGTACCTTCATGATTCATGGTGGAAGGTGCTGCAGTCCTGAATACAGTTTAAGACGACAATTGACCAAAGTTATTTCCTGCAGAAGTCATCACAACCTGCAGAATTAGGTTTCTATAACTGAATAGGCATTAAAAGCATGAGTTGCAAGCATCTAGAACATCTAAACCACCCCTTCCTCTGAAGCACAAGGTGCTTGCAAGAAACTCATTCTCCAGACTGGGCAGCATGGCCAGGGTAGAATTGGGATGGATAGAGAAAGAACACATTTATCGCATTTTCACATTGGCTTTGAATGATGAAGAATTTTGTCAATCCTCAAGACAGAAACTGCTGCCCAGAGATGTTTTCCTAGAAATTTAGAGTTAGAAGCTGTTTTTAGTGGGAGTATATGCTGCCTAAAACTGGGCACATGCTGTCCCACAGACATTTGAAATTCCTTCATAATTAGACCAAGGGAGGTCTCCATAGTCCGGAAATATAGTTTTAGTAGGATCAGGACAACGGGGCAGGTTGGGGGAATTATTAGCATATTTGGATAAAATTCAGCACATATATAAAGGAAAGAATGCTGCAGTGATCCTTTTTGACAAACACAAACCTATTACTATTTTTTCAGACATCATTTGCAGTAGGATGCAGTGCTACTACCTCCCTTCCTATGCATGTATTCATACTAAGACATGAAAAGATATTATCTTGATAAGAGATTGAGGGTCAACTTCCACCCATTCCAGCTTGGGGTAGGGCCTCACTGAGAGGCCTCTTCTGACTGAACTGTGCCAAAATGAACATCTTTCAGTCTTCCAAAATAGATCTTTCAGTATTCCCAGTGAAGAATTTAAACTTAAATTTCACCTGTGTGTTCAGATGTGTTGAAACAATGGCTCCCATCTCCCTCTAAAATGGGAAGGTGGCATCACAAGCTGTCTGTACTCAAGCACTGCTCTTCTGTCTATCCTAATAAAGATGTGACAGGCAATTTACCTCTAAGAGGACATGCCCACCCTCTCTGTACAATATTTTTGCAGTGACAGCACAACTCCTTGCTCCTAGTAACACAGGAATCAGAAGGAATGATGATCAAAATTCCATTTCAAAAGGCTATACAAGGCTAACTGTTATATACTTGCTTTTATATTTAAGACTGGTTTTCCACTATATTTTATTAAAATCTATTCCAGAAAGGTTTCAGGTAGGCACCCTCCACTCTTCATTGCTATTCTACCTTCTGAAGTACTGCAGGAAGGAAGAGACCTTTCTGCTTCAAAATATCTATGGAATTTAGGTCAGAATAGGATAATACAACAAATGCTATTAAATTACAGAAGGCTTGCTTTCTCCACCTAGTGGCTAAAATACAAAGCTAATATCCTGTATAATACTAGCACCCTAAGGAAAAAGGGCAAAATATTAAAAAAAAAAAAAAAAAAAAAAAAAAAAAAAAAAAACCACAATAAAAAGGAGAAAGGATAAATCCTCTAATTTACTAATACTTAGTGGTTTAATTTTAGTGAAAAAATTGACAATTTTTTTCCTCTACTCTCATCCTCAATAAAAGCAATTTTGCCTTTTCAGGCAAATCAAAGTACATGGATTTTGCCCTCAATGTTAGAATAAGATCTCTGGAGGTTCAAATCTCCTGTTTTTTTCCATGGAAGAGGCACAGTGCAAACAGGCAAGACCACTATTGTGACACCCAGAGCTGTCCAGATGCTGAGCAATATGGCAGGAAGAAATGCAAAGGAGCAACTTTTCTTACATTTATGCTTCTAAGCTCATTGTGGGCAAAGTCTCCTGACTGACATAAATAGAGCAGCCTAAAAAGAGAGGAAAAGAGTTTTTTCTCTGACTTTACAGCAAGATCTCCCCCAAGCCTGGGTACCTCGAGCTAGACTTCTACATACAGTGCAGTATCCCAGGGCTTTCTTCACAATCAAGGGAGATAGAGCAGAAAACTCTCTCAGGAGGCACCTGCTTTTCTCAGAGCTTGGCTCACTGGCTCCTGCAATGTTCATCTCTCTACAAGAGACCTGGGAAAACTTGCTCAGAACCAGACCATTGCTAATAGGAGGTGCTAAAGTAGAGTAGAAGATTGGTACCTAGCATAGTAGAATGGGAATTTTTAAATATTACATGCTTTACTTTTCAACCTGAAGAGACACTGGCCTCTGAGTGATTAAGGCTCCCAGTGAGCATTTTGTTTTAAAGACCAAAAGTTCCTGTCAGCATATTTTTTACAATTTCAAAATAGGATGGGGACAGAAGAAAATTTTCTGTTCATATTTACTTCCCTCATCAGCTAGTCATGTGAGCTAACTGGTTCTAGGTTTCACAAAATTAAGAAGCAAGAAACAAAGAAAATGCTGAGGCAAGTCTTCCCACTTTCTAAAGGTCCAATTCAGTGAATTCTGAGGTATTGCAGAAATAATCTGACTCGGCAGCCACCACTGCTTATTGGCATACACAGATTTTTTTGGAGATGACAAACCCTTTGCCCACTGTGTCATAAGAAGCATGGTTCAGAAAAAAAAGCATCGCAATGAACTTTCTGGTAATGAGAAACAATAGAAAAAACTTCATTGTTGATGTCCAATACATTCAGGCCCATCCAAAGGATATGTTTGCACATATTCTAAAAACCTAAGGAATTCAATGTGCTTGTGTCTACAAAGAAGAGAACCAGAGAAGAACCAAATTCTCCGAGCAGAATGAACTTTGCAAAACAATTGCAATTACTAAACCCCTGGTTTTGGAGAAGACACAGGATTGGTTTGAGTTAAATGATTTTTTTCTTTTTGCCCCTTCATTTAAGCATATGCTTAAGACCTTTCTTAGACATTGATTTAATAATTAGGCATTGATTTAAACCTGTATTTAAGTGTTCTTGCAGATCTTCTTACATCAATGACAGTCATAAACAGGACCTAAGAAAATGGTTTTGATTACAGGATTTTCAACATCACAGGAAAATGACAAAAGACAATGTGTAAAAACAACTCCCTAAATCTACAGAAACCCCAACAACAACCCCCCACAGCCCCAACACATGGGGAAAAAAATGCCTTATTTCTATGGTTACTAGCACTGCAGGAGGTGGTGGGGAAAACAACTTTTGTATTTATTAGGGAATTGTTGTAATATTTACACTGAGAATGTTCATTTTATATTCCACTATCTTCATCAATGGGCCATCAGAATGAAAAGCTGGACTATGCCATACTTAGGGAAAGATTATCACTTATCTAAGACTAATTTGAAATAGTTTTAATAACCCTGAATGTCCTTTCAGAGTTACAATACCAGATTTCCCAAAGGAAGGCACTTCCTGAACAATATATTGTAAGAAGAATTATTACTGACCTATTTTCACTCTTCTCTTGAAGCAGTGAAAAGTATTGAACTGATACTTGCATGGCTATGAAACATTGCAAGTTTAAAGCAATTTAGGAAGAACCAACACCCAGCAGCTTAGCACCTAACTTTAAATTAATTGAGTTCTCTTTTTCTAATTAGTTATGGTAGTTTATAATGTATATCACTATAGCAGTGTATGATACAGTAGTGACAGATTAAAAAAGCCCACAACTTCTACTCTTTTGACTCTCCATCTCTGAGCAAGCTTCTTACTTAGAGATAACTACTGCATGATTCATTCACCCTCTTTTAAATTTGTTTCAGTATATTTTTCTGTGCCGGATTGAAGGGGTGTTCATATATCTGCATGCATATTCTGCATGTTTTTACAACCAGTAGAGGGTCAAAACACCCTCTTCAGCCAAAATGGGTTATGTTTTTATATCAGCACTGCATTACTGACAGTATTTTTCTACAGTGTGGCAAGATTACAGTAACATGCTAACATGATGAAATTGCTACTCACATTGCTTTTCTCTCCACAGTCTATCATAGCATCTCCCTTTTCAGTGAAGGATAACAGCAACCTAGTGATGTAAAATAGCTGACATTGCTAAATCTCCTTTTCTATGCTATGAAGACCCATGGTGGAAATCTTGAAGCAACTCCTTTGTTAAATCCCTTGCTAGCAGTCTCCAATTTAAGATCTCTCTAACTGACCAAAGGCATAGAGACACAGATCAATAGTACTGAGAGATAGAATAGGATAACTCTTTCAAGAAATTCATAGCCTTTCAGGAAGAATTTGCAATTGCATTTCAAACAGAATCTGGAAATACCTGTGCACTGTAGGCTTTCTGAATTGCTTTAATGGCATTATTTGAGCACAAAATGGATTTCTTTTTTTTTAACCTATCACTCAGAAAACTTGTGCTTTGGATGAAATCTACTTTATTAAGTGCTAAACTACTTCTGCCCCCAGAAAAAGACACCCCAAATATAAGCAAGGACGTTCACATTTTCAGCTAAGAAATTACCCAAATATTTGGAATCTGATACAGGTTGACAAAAGTCCCACAGACAGATTGTAAGAGCAGAGCTGTTTGCATTTCCCACTCAGACACAGGCTATTTTTAGATGATATTGGTTCACCAGCCAAGCAAGATTTACTGCAATCCTAAAGGTGAGATATGAGGGCAGTACAAATCTTACAGCTCAGTAAAAATGATTGTTACTGTTGCAAGCATTAAAGGATTTTGCCTTTATTTTTTGAAGATGTTATTAATATTTTCTGAGTTAATTAAGGGGGAAAGGCATTTTGTTTCCTTTTGCTTTTCTGGAAGGATTGCTTCATATTGCTTAGATACACAAGTTATATGCTGCAGCCAGCAGTCAAAGGTAATCATGCATTTGTGTACCACATTTCCACTAAGACAGACAATATGCTGGTGGCATAAATGACAGCTATTTGTGCCACTTGGTCTTCAGACCTGGCAAAGGTCATTAATTGTCAGAATGTACCTGAAGACTTTTTTCCTGTGCTCTTCTACAGTGCTCAGGGGACTGAAATAATGAAGCTGTCAGTGACCTCTCTTTAAAAGGCAATTGCAGGTAAAAATGCAAGAAGAAATGAGAAATAAGTAAAAAAATCCCTGGCTAAAATTAGTGAATCACTTGTGTGGTGAGGGAGAAGAAAGAGGAGAAGATGCTTACCAGCACAAAGCCTGATCCTCACTGGTTCTGCTCCTGCCCACTCTGTCCTAAGCTGTATCACTCTGCTGAAGCAATTTCACATTGCAGTGATTGGGATTTTCAGAGGCTGATTCCTCATCACCACACACCCTGTATTTCTAGTGCAGTGCAATTTCATTGCACAATGTTGTACAGTGTACAACTCTCTGATTAAGTAGACAATTAAATACAGTACCACATTAAGCTTATACTCCACCACTTACTAGAAGGAAATCCAGCAGATGAAACACAGATTTCAAAGCAGAGCTTCTGCAAATAAGGAAAGGTTTGTAAAAGTAGGAATTTCAGATAAAAATTGTTGCATAAAAACCTGTGTTTTAAACCCCACACTCTGTATTTCAGCTCTCTGAATCTCTAAGAAAGTCTGATTTAGACTGGTACTTAGAGGTGAGGCCCCAACTTTCAGTTTGGGTACAATCAAACTAAGCATACTTTTATCTAGATATAGTTTTACAAATCCAATTCAGACTCCCTAACTATCCATATGACTTTAAATTAGACACATTTTAAGTATCTTAATGCAGTCCAGATAGATGACCACCACCACACCACATTTTTTGCTGTTACTGGGGTAGTCTGAATGAGTCATTTTTTACCTGTAGGACTATTTATCTTCAACTCCTGCCTAGCACAATGCCAGTTGTAATTTCCAGATAAATCTCAGGAGGCAGACTGACAGTTGAAAGGAGGAGAGAAGCCTGCAGCTATGCAGTGCACAGAACATGATTAGTTCTCATCTACAAACTGCTCCTAAGCCTGGCTTAGAGTCATAATAGACACTGATCTGATGGAAGGCCTTGTTGTTTGTTTGTGGGTGGGGATTTTTTATTTTTTTTTTTAATCATAAGCCAAACAGAGTTAGTGGGGTGTTGTAATCACTGTAACATGGCTTTTTTAAGGAGTATCACTCATTTATCACACTTCAGTCTGACTGATGCTGATGCTTTTCAGCTTGTATCAGTGTTCACACTTCACACTTGTACAGCACTGAAGTATTTCTCAAGGTTTGCTTTCACGACCTCTGAAACACTTCAAGGTTACTTCTAATCCCAATAGTTCCCTCCTTGTCTCCTTCCTCCCCAAGCAGACACCTAATACCTGAAGTTCAAGTATGCACAGGTCATGCCTAAGTTGTGGCCAAATTATATTGTGGGTGTTCAAGGGTGCTGCTCAACAGGAGCCCTTTGAGGGAGCAAAGGAGCATCTATTCAATAATATGTGGGATGCCCAGGACATGCTTCTCTGTTTTGCATTACAAACAGAATGTCTGTTACCTAAAACTAAAAGGATGTGGCAGATTCATGGCAGGTATTCCTTCTTTGGTATAATTTTATTGCTGAAACAAAGGCAGTAGCTTTAAGTTTAAATTTCAAAGATGCAGAGTCCTGCTTCCTCCCTTAACCAGAGAGCAGAGCCACAACTGATGGTTCCACAGCTGGTTCCTTGATGCCCCATCTTCCTACAATCCTGCTGCAGTGTCAATATGAGAGAGCACAGTATGAGCTCCTTTCCTCAGAGTTCTACCTTGTCTGCCGCCCTCAGCAGCTTTCATATATCACCCTGCTGAAAATATCTCACTTTTTAACTAAGACACTAAGAATACACCATGCACTCACATGAGCTGCTTTCCTTACTATCTGCTGTAGATAAATATTTTCAGTTTGTTAAAAACTCCAAAAGAAACCTAACTCAACAACAACACCAACCAACACTTTCAAACACAAAATACCTAAGAAAACAAAATCCACACAATAACTAATCCACCACTCCATACCACAAGCCACAAGGGTGAGTGAACATAAATAATCTGTGTGGTTTGGTGTGGGTATTTTTTGGGGGAGGATTGTTTGTTTTAACTAGGGAGATTTTTTTATTTTTCTATTGTTTTCTGCCTGACTTGTGGTGTTTTTTTGGGTTTTTTTTAGTATGTGGTTTTTCCATAAGAGGGGAGAAGGAAGGTTCAAACAGAGAACAGATGAAGCACTGAAAATCTAGTTAGCCTAGTCAGGCTTGCCTTTTGACACCCAGGAACCAGGCAGCCAGTCAGTCCTTTAGCTGTGACCCAGTAATGGTGTGATGGACTTCCAGATGCAGAAGGCTTGACAGGGGGTAGATTAAAGGTTTTACAATGAGAGCAAAAGAGCACAATGGGGAAAACAAGAAGACGTGCAACAGAAAACTCACGGGGAGGTAGTGAAACAAAGAGGCAGCAATATCTAAATTTGTAGCAATTCAGGATTCATTAACTTAGCTGCAACCAATTTATTTTTCTCAGTATTCCTGTTTGGAATTAGAAAAGACAGCTTCACTTATTCTTCATGCTTTGCTCATTATTTCTACAGGAAAGAGTCCAACAAAAGTAAGTACAAAAGCAACAAATTAAGCTTTTCACAACTGCACTCACACAAACCCAACATCCTTCTTTCATATTTTTCCACACCCTCAGAAATACACAACTGAAGAAGGGTTGAGCAAAGTGCTTAAACTTATTATCTTCCACTGGTCTGTGTGTGCATATGCTTCCAAATTCTGATGCAACACTCTGGTATGGGTGCACTCAAGAAAAATAAAAGATGGCTGAAAATTAATCTTAGTGGCAGAGACACTGGATTTTCATTAAGAAGGCTTATTTCTTAATATGTTCATCTTCCTTGATAGCTCTAAAGTAGGCAGGCAATTGTGCTGCATCTATTTGGAATAAAATTGATTTCATATTAAAATTACAGACCTATAAAAATATTGCAGCACCCTCAGGATTCAAAGGCAGTCATATATCATAATTTCATCTTACAATGCATGCTGTTTTACCATGTGTTTTGTTTCCAGGAAACAAATCCTAGAAATAATACCACAATGCAGTACACGCATATTAAATAAGCACAGGTAATTATTTCTCCTCTGACATGGGTGAACAGCTTCCACTCACTTCAGGAGCTACACAAGGAAGGCCTGGACCTCTGTTTCCAGTTGAAATTCAAATGAAAAATTGAAAGTCTGCAAGCAGTAAAGCAGAGAGGAAATAATGCTACTCTGCCTGAAATAAAAAGATAGGCTATAATTTCACTGTATGTGCTTAGATTTCAGTTCAATCATTAAGAGATACTAAAATATAACCATGCAACCACTAGTTTAGTTAATTATAGGCCAAGAATCTCAGTGGATGATCTGGCACACTTCTGCTATTGTTAATGAAGCAATAGTAGTCTGTACCAGCTGAACACATGGTTTCTGTTCTCATGGAGAAATAACTGGCCTTGCACACTTGTGGAAGAAGAAGGAATGTGGAATAAGAAGGCAGAGAGATACTGAATGCATTATTTGCATCAGGGTTCACTGACAGGACCAGCCCTCAGGAATCTCTGGCCTAGATCCAGGGAAAACCGGAGGTGGAAGGAAAACTTTCCAGTGGTCAAGCAGAATAGGGTTAGAGATCACCTTGTCAAAGTTGGCATCTGCAGCTCCATGGAGCCTGAAAGGATGCACCCGTAAGAGCTGACAGACAGGAATGTGGCTAGGAGCAATAAACATGGATTCACTAGGGATAAATCCTGCTTGCCATCTACAGTGGTAAAACTGTCTGGATGAATAAGGGGAGAGCAGTGCATATTGTCTGCCTGGACTTCAGCAAGGATTTAGGCTATGCCTCCCACAATATCCTCAGATATTCTGATTCTATGGAAGAGCAGGATGATCAGGAAGAGCAGAAGGTGGAATGGACTGAGAACTGGCAGGGTGGCACATCCCAGAGGGTCATAACCAGTGGCACAGGGTTTAGCTGGAACCTGTCACTAGTGGTGTCTCCCACAAGAAACAAGCAGAAACTTGTTTACACAGAAGTTCCACCTGCATAGGAGGAAGATATTTTTTACTGTGCAGGTGGCCACACACTGGAACAGGTTGCCCAGAAGAGGGTATGGAGTCTACCTCACTGGAGGTATTCAAGGCTTGTCTGGACACAATACTGTGCCATGTGGTCCAGGATAACCATCTTGAGTAGGGAGATTGGACTAGAGGACCCACTGGTGTTCCCTTCTGACCTTACTGTTCTGTGATTCTGTAATTACAGTATTTTATTATTTATTTATCATTAACTTATTAATTAATTAGTTATTTCTGAGAAAGTTACATTTCACGTTGTAACTTCTAGTTACCAAGAGAAAATTCTTTGGAATTCGTTTAAAAAAAATAAAAAAAAAATAAAAAAACAGTTTCATTTGATTTTATGGTTTTGGCTAAAATGGTGTTTGCCTTTCTGCCAGTCTTCTTAATACACAGAGTTGAAAGACACTGCTTGAATGTGATTTTGTTCTATGATTGGAGAAAATACCATGAAAGAAAAGGATTAAATCACACCTTATTTTAGCTTCAGAAATGCTTATCTCAGGTACTGAAAGATGTAAATACAAATCCAGTAAGAATAAGAATATATTTTATGGTTAGTTTTTAGCTTCAGAAATGCTTATCTCAGGTACTGAAAGATGTAAATACAAATCCAGTAAGAATAAGAATATATTTTATGGTTAGTTAACCCACTTCATTTTGACTTTATCCGAAATCAAATCCTGTGCTGCATACTCGTGTGTTAACATGTTCACTTGCCAAAACAAGCTTACTGGTCATTAAGTCCTCCTCTCAAAACAAAAAACAAAGCAACCTATAAATAATTAAAAAAATTTCCAGGAAAACAAAACAAAGCAAAAATGAAACAAATGAAAAAACAACCAACCAAAAAGGCAAAATCTTGTAGCATTCCCTGTTGGTATTGAATTACATATGAAGGAAAAGAGTTTTATTTCCATTGGTTTGTTTGCTTTGGTAATTGATGTCTCTTCCTCTTGTGTTTTAAAGCTGTCTTTAACAAAATGACAGCTTAAAAAGCCCTCCTTATTCACAGCTTGAGGTTGAAATGGAATCAAGCCAGAGCTGAAACAGCTTTCCAAATTAGTAAAGGAACCTACTGTTGAAGTAGACTATTACCCTGCATGTGTTTGTGCATACAGCCTTGTTTCTAGTACCCACAACTGAGCTAGCTATCATTTACTCACCTTGCATAGCTGCCTCCTTCCTGTTCTTCTCAAAGAATTTAGTTAAAACAAAAGAAAAATCAACATAAAGTCTTTTGAGCTTGAAAGCACTTTCCGCTTCAAATGGCTGAGCAGCATCAAATCATTTAGGCAATAACACTGAAAGAGTCTTGAAGTGCTCTAGGCAAACACAGTGGGCTGCAGTTTCAAAGGGGCTGTGCAAGAGGGTCTGAAAGTCTCATGTCTGGTGAGTACCTACACAGTGTGAGTAAATGGCACACAAAAAGCCAGGATGATGGTCACGTCAAAGAAATATAAAGTGCAAATTGCACAGATCATCTGGCCTCCAGGTCTGTGAGGAACCTCTTGATGCACACACAGTGATAATGGTTTTTGGTTGAATTCAGCCAGTGACATACATTTTGGGGAGACCAACAGATGCAAGGCACTTTAGAAATGGGGAATCTAAGCCACATAAATGCACCAAAACATAAAAAAGGATACCCTCAAAGAGTTAACAACAAAGCCAGAACATGTCTTTCCTGATCTAAGTTTCCTACCCTTGCACAGAAGAATCCTGAATTTTAGTGGAGATTAACAGAAATTACCTAGCTATTGGGCTGGCTTGCTCGCAGGTATTAGCACTCACAAAGCAGCCTAGCATGCAAAGATGATGGGCAATAATTTCCCAGATGTCTCTTGATCATTTTCCTCTTGATTTCAGTTTCCACTGAAATCCATACAAATCGTCAGTAAATGTGCTCCTGACAGAGACACTCCAGAGCTCAGGAGCAATGAAAAAGGACAAGATGAACAGCAAAACTACTCCACAGCTTTTGGGAGATAAAAGGAAAATGTCACACTCAATCAGCTGTGTATGTCTGTGGGCTGCAGTCAGAGCTCTATTGCACATTGCAACCCAAGAGCCCTGTGCTAACAAAGTTTAAATTAAAGGAGCTAAAAGTAAGAATTTTATAACTAAGTAAAGGGCACATGCAGAGCCTTAAACCACCAGTAAAATTGCAGCAACAGCAAAATGAGACCACACGTCAAGAAAACTAAAGAAACTGCTGACTTTGATAATGAAGTACCTTGGAAAAAAAAAATCACAGCCTTATTCCACCTTGCCAAGAGAGTTGGATCACACATTAGACCTCAAAGCAACTTAATTATTACTCACAGTTCTGTTTCTCAGCTGCCTTGCTGCACTCCTTGGAGTAGAACAATAATCATGGGATGGAGCTCCATACAGTCAGGCTCTGCTGGGTCAGCATCAAGGACTAGGTAAAGGGAATCACATATGATTTTACATGCCTGGTTTCTTTCCTGATCAGCTGCAAGCACTTTTATTTAGCTCTCTGGAAGAGCTAATTAGGAGAATATGTGAAAGGGGGTTGTAGCTAGGTGTGGGGCTATCCCTTCTCTCGAGTAACAACTGATAGGATGAGGATATGGCTTCAAGTTGCATCAGGAGACTTTTAGATCATATGAGGAAAAATTTCTTTATTGGAAGGCTTGTCAAGCATTGGAACAGGCTTCTGAAGGAAGTGGTTGAGTCACCATCCCTGGAGGCATTTAAAAGACCTGTAGATGTGGCACTTAGGACACTGTAGCAGACTCAGAAAAGCTGCATTAATGGTTAGGGTCAATCCTATAGGTCTTTCCAATAATTCTGTGATTCCCTTGAAAAATTGGATGCAGCTAGGATTGATTCAATTTTCCTGGTTTAGGCATTAATCCCCAAACCGCAGGTGAAACTCAGTCTAGCTCTATAATCTGCTTCCAGTGAGAGGTTATCAGAAGAAACAGCATGGGATGGCTGCTCCTTTCTGCATGGCCCTGAAGGGTGGAGCTGTGTGCCCTTTCTCACCTCTCTGCCCACACCATAGCCCAGTTTGCAGGACATTCAGGTGTTAGTTTGGTAGTAAATCCCAAAGCCAGGCAAATGCCATTTTGCCGCTAGTATTTCACTGGGCATTTTCCATAATTTTTATGTGGCTTTTTTTCAGAGACTAACCTTGCTTCCTAACCACAGATCATTCCTTTACTTAAATTATTGGAAATGACACACTTTCAAAAGATGCAGAGCAGACAAGGCCTTGGAGTTTTTTTCACCACTAAATTAAAAAAAAAAAAAGTTCCATATAGCTTCATACAATCTCCATTTTTAAAGCAGTTTCCTACTTGAGACCGATTATCTCAGCAAAGTGGGATCAGAGATTAGTGGTTTGAGTCAGAGGAGCTGCAGATGAGTGTAGAAGCAGCAAGGACAAACTCACTAACCTTGGTGAGAAGACAATGGCATTTATATTGGGAAAGGCCAAGACTTCTGAAGTGAAGATGGAAAAGAGATGCACCTGTGGCCAGCCATGGTCACTCAGGGTGCCACTCCCAACTGCAGCACCTGCCCAGACATGCACACACGGTTACATGGGCTGCCTGTGCACTCAGACACCAGCTCTTCAGTGACCCTGCTGTGAAAAGAATGTCTTGTCATTGCATCAAAACTTTCCTCCAGTCTCCCCAGAATTTCTGCCCCGTGTTCTGTGCAACACTCCCATGGCCTTCCTAACCACAGTCCCCTTGTACATGCCCAGCTGCAGGTTCAATACAATTGGACTCCCAAAAATATTCTCCTGATGGGACTTAGTGGAGTCAGAGAGATGAGTCAGCAAAGAGGTATTAGACAGTAATCTTAACGGCCAGGAAAACTAGGAATTTATATTTTAAAATAAGAGCGAGTCTTAATATATTTTATTATTATATTAAATGAAAATAAATCAATAGAATTTATTGGGGAAAAGCTTCAGATTTGTAATACCTTGGTGGGGGCGGGGAGGAGGGAAGGCAAACTTCCTGCTTTTCTGGCTTTTTATTTCAGGTTTGTATCATGCAATAGAATCAATCTTCACTTAAAATATATGTGCCAGTGCAATGTATTACTGTTTTCAGGGGAGCTATTTTCACAGCAGAGTGCTACCTGGCATGAGTGAGCCAGTGTGGTATGTTCTATCTGTCTGAAAAAATCTGGTTTTTTCGGTGTTTCATCATTACAGCTGCAATTTTAATATTCATGTCTCTCTAGCCTTTGTTCCCTAACCCAGGGCTCTCCCACCTTTCTTCTGGTTACCTCCCTATCCTCTTTTCCTGCACCTCCTTCCTTTTGTTCTTTTCTGTGAATCACAGCCCTGTTGCCAGACAGTTTGTCCTCTGCAGTGCTGAATGGGCACTTCAGAAGGCAGCGTGTCTCCTCCCCAGGAAGGCTCTGCTGCTTTCACACGCAGAGAGGAGCAGCAATTCAGCACAGCGGGAGAAATTACCGAGCACAGCCTGCGGGGAGGGCAACGAGACTGAGCATTTTTCTGGAGCTTTCTGGCTCCGTTTAGTAGGTTAGAGCATCCTGATATTTTAAAAGAAAAAAAAAAAAAAAAAAGTGTAGAGGGGGAGGAGGAGGAGAAGGGAGTTTTGTATAGGCAAAATGTCCTTGCAGGTAATGCACAGAATTCCTTCCTGATGCATAGTATAAAGGATGGAATTATTATGCTTGGCTCAAGAATTTGCAAGAGTGACGTTTTTTGCCAGAGTCAGGTCTGAGCTGTCACAAGTCTTACCGTGCTTACTTCTGCATCTGGACTTGATGGGTGAGAAACTGAATAGAAGAAGGTAAAAAAAAATATTGTCACAGTTCATACAGACCAATCTTGAAAAGGATCTGTGCTGTATTCTTAAAAAAAAAAAAAAAAGTGTCTGAAGGTCCCCGATTCTTTGCAAACACAATCAATTATGCTTTCAAACAGGTGCTGAAGTGCTGAGCGAAGACTTTTATTCCCATTTTTCTGCATGGGGAAGCTGAGGAAGCTTTCCCAAAAGGTAGTGTGAGAGCTCTGGACTGGCTAGACACAGATGAAGGGATGGGGACATTGACATTAAAATGAAATGTAAAATTGCTTGTTAATAGAAAACATCCAGAGAACCATGAGGATGCTGCTGCTTTAACTTCATTCTGACTAATGTAGACTGATAATGAGGGAGAAGTAATAGATCAGCAAGCCAAAGCAGTTGTTCACCCCTGAGCTATGATGGATAAAGATGTTTGAGTGGGATTTTATAATGCATTATTTCTGTTTTAATCAGGCACTATAAAGCAGCAACAGGGCTTATATACTTCACAGCCACTTTGGATTATTGAATACTCACAGTAGGCTAAAAGAGCACTTACAGTTCATCAAATTAAACAGAAATGTATAAATTAAGTACCATCAAGCCCACAAGCCAATGCATTTATGAGGAGTGAAGAAGGGGAAATAGAAGAGATTTAAAGGATGAGGCGTTAAAATGTACTTTACAGTATGATTTAAGAAATGACATTCATGACTGAAGAAAACAATTAACAAGCATCCCAATCTCTCTCTATCCATCGTGTGAAGCTAAGACCTATTTCTACATGTCTCTCTAGTCAACTATCTGTCTTCCCTGGCCAGCTATCTATCTTCTCTAGTCATTGATTATTGCAGTATTTCCAAAGAGCATGATTTATTGTCCCCCACACATGTTGCAGCTTATATAGCATGCCTGTCATGGGAGGCAGGCTCAGCCTGGAGCTTAACATCTGCATTGTGAATGAAAAGCTCAGGGTCTCACACACAGAACCTGTTTTGCAGGATAGCATGTGGAGCAAAGGCACTGGTATGCTATGGGACAAAATTGCAGCCTTCTGAATGCAGAGCAGCTTTCCATAAAAGCCTCGTCCCCGTTTAATGATCCTAGGAATTTCCATATTTATCCCTGTTTCTGAGATATCAGAGAGAGTACCTAAGTGGAGAATCTCAACTTGCTTTTTGGTGCTATGAGTTTGCCAGTCAGTCACCATTCTTTCCTTGGCTGCTGGTTCCTGGGCATCCATCATAAATTAGCAATTTTTCCCTTGGTGGTTCCCATGCAAATTTTCAGTATGTTCAGGATTGATTAAGCTCCTAACTAAGACTGGAGGCTGAGACAGGCTGAGGATGTCTTCTGCAGGAATGGGAGGCAGCAGGTGCCAGCCCATGGGCTGGAAATTAATGTCTTAAAGGCATAGGGTGAGAGGAGGGCAGTTTCACCTCTGTGACACCTAATCAGGAGGGAGGGAAGGAACCGGTGGACATGGAAAGATGGACCAAAAAAATGCAACAAAATTTTTTTCTTCCATATACACTAAGATGGTATCATTTCATTGTGTCTTTTACTGTTGTCATAGATTATGAGAATTGCCACAAAGTAAAAATAACAGCACAAGCTAAGGTACCTCTCTAAAAGCATAGAGAGAAAACCATCAGGATTATGAAAATGTCAGAAATTAAAACAACTTGGAAATGAATCACAAGCGAAAAACATTTATGCATCTGATAAAATGTTTGTAAGCAATGGTCATATATCTTTAATCTACATTGCAGCATGAAACACCACCTTTTCAGCAAGGACTTTACAGTAAAAAATAAATATCATCATCCTCAAAACAATTACTATTATTTTTCATCTCTTCAAACGCAAGACCTCAGATATTAAGTAGTAAGCAGAAAATCCCCATTGAAGAATTCTCAGATCAAGGAGAGGTTTTGTCTCTAACATAAACTGAAACAACTGAGAATTAATTAAGAAAGTAATGGGAATACTAATTAACAACCAAATTTGCTAACTGTGTTTTAAATACTAACCTGCTGGATAAGGAACATTTTATGAGTATTATTTGCCAGTTTCTTCTAAAACAGTTTTTCTGTGTCCGCTACCAAATTCTGCTCATCTTTCAGATCTTACACTGCATGTGTTAGATGGTACTGAAGAGTCAAACTAAAAAAGGCAGGTAACCATTTAAGATAGAAAAGTGTTCCCTTCCCATTTCCTACAGAAACATTGGGTAGATGGCCCATATTGGGATGTGTAAGAGTTGGATTGAAAAGATCACAAATTTGGATTCCATAAAATAATCCTTCAATATCTGAACTGTATATGAGAATGGCCATGCAGGTCTTCCAGTTTCAAAGAAAGCTGCCACTTTAAATTATGCTACAAAGTAAAATTATTGAAATGCACTGCCTCCTTAATAATGGTTTATTTAAATAGCAGGGGGTGCCTGTACCCTGAAAGTGTCGAGTACAGAAGCATTATTTCTAGAGTGGTCTCAATTCACGATGTTGGTTGGTCCTGCCTCTCCTTCTGCCTTGTGTGAGAGGATAAGAGGCAAGGAAAGTGAGGTTATAGGTGTCTGGCACTCATGTGTTTCCAACAACAAGTGCATGTCTGTGGCTGTGTTGCTATGCACATACATTTATACCAGTATGTATACACGCACGTATAGATCCTGGCCAGGGCTCACAGTCTGTGGTGCCATCTGGTGGAAAAACGTCAGCAGCAGCCCTACTGCCAAAAAAATAAACGTATGAGTAGCTTTTGGATAAGGCAGGAAGAAATGAAACCCCAGAGAAGGAAGATCTGCTTATATGATTAATGGAAATCAGAGTGCTCATCAAAACAATCAGTCCCAGTCTGTCCCAACACATAAAGTTTTTTGCCCCGACTGTCACACTCATTGATATGGATCAGCAGTCCTTGATGAGCATTTAAAACCACAAAAAGCTTGAATGGCTAGTGGAGAAATAGGAATACTCCCTGACATTTCTAACTGTCTCTTTTCCTGATTATTTCTGAATTAGGGGGGTTGGAGTCTTGCAGACTTGATGGAACAGCAAACATCTTCAATGCCTTCAACATCTGCATCTCATAGAGAACCTTTAACAGTGAGCAAATATTTACATGAATACAAGGGTTATTTTGGTTTGTTTTTCTTTTTTTTTTTTTTCTTTTCCCCCTGAAAACTTCATCTGGCTTCAGCTGTCTCCATTTCTCTCAGTAGATGCATCTCTTGGTATAAAACTTTATACTTCAATTTCTGGACAATAAAAGCAATCATTTGTTTTAAGGATTTCTTGACTAATGTTTGCCATATAGGCAGAGCAAGGCAGTCATGTTTCATATGAAGGATCTGGGGTAGTTTTCTCAAAATCCTTTCTCTGTTTTAAAGAAAAAGGAAATAGACTGGTTACTTTTTTAGAGAAATATTTTATCTTCAAGGACAGCACTCACATCAGAAAGATCAAGGCCTGAGGGAGCCCACCCAATATGGGTAAGGTCTAATTCTTCACTAGGTTATGCAAGATTTGGTCATTTGGGAATGTTCTTCTATACAGTTATGAAATACTTCTACCTGTGTACTCACAATTACTCTGAGGACTAGGGATAGGCATAATATTGTTAAGGCTTCCATGGCAGAAATACATACAGCAAAAACAGTGTTGTAGAGAAAAAAACAGTAGTTGGAATGTTCATCAGTAAGGGTGGTGACATTATATCATGTTCATATTCTTACAAAATAGCTTTAAATAATAAAACATAGCTGACAAATATCAGCTTTTCTTTTTTCAGATTAAGATCCTGAAATGAATCAGTTAATTAAATAATGATCAGGGTTGTTTCTTCAAAGGCTGGAAAGTTTGTCAAATGTTTGTCAATGTGTCTCCCGAAGAAAATACTCTGGAAAGCAGAGACTTGAGGTACATAGCTGAGCAACTACAAACACTTATCTATACACCAGCTGTAATTAATTTCTGCAGCTGAGGCAAATATGTCCCCTACATTTCTTTTTTTCCCCAGGCTCTTTTTATCCTTTGCCATTCAGTGGCTGAATATGACTTCTCCACTTAGTTCTCAGGCTCTCTGAAGACTCCATCCACCTCTCTGACAGCCAGCAAACCCTCTCAAAGAACCAGATGGAAATGCAGTGGGGCAAAGAGATGATATGACTAAATAAAAATCCCATCCCTGCTGAGATAACATCCTAATCCATTGGCAATCTTTCTTGATAAAGAGGGAGAAAAATCTTGGATAAGATTTCAGAACTTGAGTTGTGGTTGAACCACCTTCATAGCTGCCATATCAAATATATTCCTTGACCTTCAAAATTCAGCATTGTCAAAATGTTTTTAATCTCACTCCAAAAAAAAAAAAAAAAAAAAAATTAAAACATATGACTCCTGTTCCAGTTGTTGCCTTATTTCTGCAATTCTTGCTTTTTGTTCTTGTTTTCTTTTGGTTCTCACTGCTTATATTATGATGTCTGAATCACAAGCTGTTTCTTGTATCCAGTGAACTCAGCAGAATAATTTGTATTGACTTTATTTGGTATAGAATTGGATTTACTGTCCATTGCTCTAATCTGTTAGATTACTTTTTCTCCTGCTATTTCTTTCCTATATGTAAATAAATAATGAATATAGAGAAGTTGCAGTTTTTGGATAATGTATTTGTTGGAAGAATGGAAACTAAACAAAAGAAATTACTATTTTGGGGAACAGTTTTCACACAATTTTTTGACAAAATATTTGTCCATAAGTTTTGACTATGAGTTGTTAAAAAACAAGCTTCCACTTACTACAGAAATGAGAACATTTCTCAGTAAGTATAAACCCCCTTTCTGCTTTCCTGTAGCTGAGATTTTTACCCATCCCCATCATTCATTCAACAAATCCATTGGCAGAAAATTATCTTTTTTTTCCACTGGCTTTTATTTAAAAAAAAAAAAAAAATAAAAAAATCCTTGGTTTCTGTGTAGGCTCAGAAATAATTAATGAGAAGGGGAAGGTTTCATTTGCAGGACAGTTCAGCAAGTTCAGTTGTGAATGCCTGGAAGACCTGTGATGTGCATTGTTACTATGATTAATGACTCTTATTATTTATACAGGATCTGTCAGGAATAAGTAAGAGAGCAGTGTGTTCTGCTATAAAGAGTTACAGCGGGAAAATAGCTAAGATTCATAAAAAGCAATCTTAACAGACAAACAAACATATAACCAAACTGTGAACATGATATGCACCATTTGTAGTTCTTGGAATGCTGTCTTTTCTCTGAGATGGGAGGCAGACTGGGCTGTTAGTGGATATAAGAAAACCAGAACACAAAAAAAAAATAATTGGAATTTAACAAGAAAACTGATTAATTTCCTCATAAAACCATGAAAAATCATTTGAAGACAATTTGTTTACAAACACACACCCAAACTGATGTTTGACTGAAGGAACTGTTTGTAAATGAGACGGTGTCACAATTTTGGGGAGAAGGAAAGAGCCCCCCTTTTCAGCCCCACTGATTTCTTTGCAGGTTCAAAATGGACATTATCCCCTGTGGATAAGGTGCTCTCTTTTCTGGGGTGCTGCTGCAGATCCTCACCCAACAATAAACTCTGTGATTAGGTAGGGGCACAATCTTGGAGTGTGGAAAGTAGAGGCTGATAGTGTCTGGTAATCTACAAATTATTTAGGTAATCAACAGCCAGAAATACACACCCTGGGATTTGGTAGGATCTGCCTTGTTTAGATAGCCACCTCTGCCTGGGGCCAACAAAGGGAAGCCAAAATAATCTCACCTGGGGTCTCAAGAACTATCAGAGAGACACTGCAGAAAAATCCATCAAGGAATTGTGGGTTCCATATTAAAACAAATTATTCTCATACTGCGGGTCAAGTTCACTTTCAGTGGTTTTTGGTTGTAAAATGGTAGGAATATAATCTATTTTTGAGCATAATGGAATGTATCTCTGAAGTGATTGTGGTTTAAAAAAATATAATGTGGAAAAAGTAAGACCTAAACTCTTGAAAAAACCTCCAAAGTTTGCATTTGGATGTAGAAGTGAAATCTAGCACCATGAAAGAGTACAAAAATGAGAAACCAAGTGTCATATGTTGTATTGGCAACATGTAGGGAGGGAAGGGGTTCAGATGTGTTTCAAAGCTGAGGCAAGAGGGCATACACAGGATTGGTTTTCATTCCTTACCTCAAAGTCACAGGAATACCTTACATGACCACGTGCATCACAGTTCTGAAATCACCTGTCTTTCCTGTGTTCTCATCCTGTACTCAAAAGCACAATTTAGACTCCTTCCATGCTGCATTCCTGTTCTCTGCATGGTTGTATTCCATAAGGTTTCCCATTTCACGTCATGCTCACAGCAGGGACTCCTTCAGCTGGCACCTCTCACATGCTGCTTCTGGCTTCATTCTTAGAACACCTCTTAGGTATTTCCACTGCTTTTTCTGAGCCTTAATTACTGAAAATGTGTCTGGGCAGCATCAGCTGACACTGGAATGATTTCCTCTTTAATGTCAATTGAAAAATGAGTTCCGTTTCTCGCTCCAAGCGCCGCTTTCATGTCAGTAATTTCACGAGGCCCCCGAGAGCTCTGCTGGAGCAGCAGCTGCCATGGTGGAATCATGCCCTGTTGGACCAAGCTCCACCAGCACACACTCAGCTGTCACTGGCACTCTGCAGTTTGAGTGCTCAATGCTTAGGAACACCAAATATTTGGAATAGACCTTGGGTGGGAAGTGGAGACAGTGCTGCAGGGAGCTACTGTGCAGGTAGAAGCAGTAATGAATTCTACTGCAAGAGAAGGAGGGTTGGTGGCTTCTTAACTAAAGCTATGGGAGAGGACTGAGAGGGGCTTTTGTTGCTCATTAAGGTGAAAAGATCCCCCTGCTTGGGTGTTTCTCTGACCTCTGCACAGACATAATTTTTCCTGTCTAGAGACATGGACTTCCATTTTTATTCTCTATAGACTACATCTCTGCTGTGTCTGTTGCACCTAATGACATCTGCAGCCACTGAAATTGAGCGTGGCAGAAGCCCAAGCTGGCACTGGCATGCAGTGGTGTGGATCAAATGGGCAGGCATGTTTTGCATATGTGCCATGCTACCAAGCAGCTTTTATTACAGAAACTACGTAGGAAGAAGGGAACAGGTTGTCAGCTCTGTCAGTTGCTCTTCCATTTGAGTTCTGAGAATGGGTTTGGGGTTAAAGAAAACTGAGCATAATGCACCATGGAGTCCCTATAGTGTAAAATTATCCTGGATCTCTTTCTACACATGTACATACATTCATATCCACAGCACAATGCCTTTCCTAAATTGCATTTTATAAAGGAACAGAGGAAAGCAGAACTTTGCAAAGGATGGAAAGCAGACATCTTTCTTGACTCTGGTCAACACCTTAGTCTGCAAACAAACTTATCACACAAATGGGAATCTTCTGTAACTCTTTTTGAAACAAGTCTGAATTATTCAATGTCTCTCACTGCACTTCTGCTAAGGTCTTTTGGCAGGTATAGCTGTGCTGATTAAATGTCTGGCTGTGGTGCTGGGGCTGGGGGCAGGCAACATAGGTGGCATCTCTGCCCTAAAAAAGGCTTTATTGTACATATGACTACTGGGAAAAGTAATCCTGCAACAAAATTTTTCATCCTGTGCTTCTGAGCCCAGATCCTGATGTTTTGCTATTTAAGATTCAAGTTTCCTTGTACTCTCACAGCCTGCATGCACCTCAGCCACCAATGCTGCTTCAGTTCTTTCCCTTTAATCTGTACACAGAATTAATCAGAATTATTTGTTAATTCACTCACCAGGGCAGCTCATGGTCACTTATTGAAACCTTTGCAGCAGCCTCTAAAGGAGAGGCAAAATAGGATACAACCTTACTAGCCTGCCAAGCCTAGGGAAGATTCTTTCCTTCCTCTTCTCTTGGGAAGTTTGTTTAGTTTTGCCCATTTTTTTCCAATTATCTAGAGCATTTAATACTCCTACACAACAGACAAACTGCTTCTCTTAGGTAAACAGTCCACATTACCACAGTGAGCTTTGATGCTCCAGTCCCTACTTTTTAATGAGAATTCTTTCCAAGCTTAATAAAAAATTATATGCTTTGGGAAAAAATAACTGAAGAATTCCCAGCAGAGAATCCAGTGTGGTTATAGCTTGTTGAAGCTATACTTTTTGAAGGTTTCTCTTTGGTGCTGTGTAGGCAAGTAATAGAAATCACCTCAGAAAGTTGCACTCTGCATGTCAGACAGGATGTGTAATAGGGAAGGGAGAGATAAATGAGCTTGAAGTGGATTTGGAGGGGCAGGAAGTTCTAATAAAATCAACTATAATTTAGCCAAAGAGCAGAGGTTTTTGGTGTTGTAATTCCCTGATCCACAGCTGGAGGAAGTTTCTGACACCTTTTTTTTTTTTTTTTTTTTGGTGGATGGGAGTCATGAAGACCTTATTCTCAATACTTCCTGTCAAGAGGAGCTGGCTGCAAGAGCTGGAACATATTACAGTAATAAACATATTTCACACAGGCAGGACTGGCAAATGGAAGGACTATTGCTGCAGTCCAGGGAAGCCCTTGATGTGGAAGAAAACCTTCTGTGCAGGGGCAGAGTCCTCACCAGAAGCACAGACAGTTTCCATGACACAGTGAGCATGGAAAGGGTCATTTTCAAAGGGAAAGCAAGGAGAAAGTGTCATTTGCAGAAAACACTGCTAGCACAAGCCCTGCACAAAAGACAACAGAAGGGCTGATTTTATGGCCAGCTCACTGCACAAGACATTAAAGTTATGTTCAGGTGAGGTGCTCTTCTACAAAGACAATTCAGCTCCCTTGTGCAGTAGAAACAGCCCTGCTGTGAGCATCCTGTCTCAGTCATTGCTACAGACAGCACTCATCACTACTCAGAGCACGCTCAAAGCTTCAGCACCTTGTAAAGGTCAGTCTGGCCCCAGTGTAAGTCTTTCTGGATTGAAGAAATATTTCATCCTTGCCATACAGGTCTGCACAGGGGTGAATCATACACCTCAAGATGATTTTGGTGGCACAGAAACTGCTGGGTAGCTCTATTTTTCTAAGCAGCAGCGGATGTTTCTTTTGAACATTTTTTTCTTCTCGGAAAAAATGAATTGGATATTCTCCAGAAATCAGCATCTGCAAACAGCTGTTTACATCCCACAGCCCTCACAGCACAATCAGTACGTGAAAAGGGAAACAGATTTTGGAAAGCAGTCCTTGAACTCTGTGTTACAGCCAGCTATTGCTATGAAAAGTAACCAGAAACACAAAATCCCACTGAACTCAGGTGTGTCAGAGGTTCAGAAATCTGAATCTCTGAATAAATGAGGCAGATAATTTTTCCTTCTCTCATAGGCCTAGCAGAATATGATTCTTTTTCTGAGTTTGCATGGCACATGGTAGGGACTGAGGCAACTGTGTCTCTGTAATAAATATTTACTTGCTCATTTGGAAGCATGCATAGGACATAACACTGAAGGGTCACAACTGAGAAACAGGAGAGAAACACTGCAAAAAACTGATTTAATTTTTTTTTTTTTTTTTTTCCAAAAAGAGGTAACTTTCTGGTCCTCTCAAAGACTCACCTCTAGAGCAAGACAGCCAGGCTATCAGAGTGCTTGCTGAGAAGTTGGAACTTGCAGCACAAATGGAGAAAGGAAGCACTGGGTCAGCTCTCCACTTCTTTGCTGTGCAGTGGTTGTTCTTTTGTTCAGCCATGGATTGCTGTGTCTTGGTATCAGCATAGGAGATGTGTGTCTTTCTCTACTTCTGTCCCTTCCTCTGTACTAAAAAGTGACTCAGTGGTGGCAGTGCAACTTCACATCACCAAGACTAACTAGGAAAAAAACAAGATGGTGTGTGGAAATCTCAGAGGAGCCTGGACTCCACTAAAGAGTATTTCACACAAGATTAACACCAGGCAGAAGTTGCTCTACCTGAGGAAGAGAGCATCCTAGTCAGCTGTTGTGTGATGTAGCAGTAAGGAGGAAATAATTTCGGAGTGAAAAACATGGAACTCTGTCTCACAGGAATTATGTCCAAGGATCTTACACAATTTTCAGTTGGCTGTGTGTCAATGGATAAATTCCACAAAAGACAGAATGTACTGACTGGTAAAAAATGATGAAATAAATAATAGGTGTAAATGATGGTTTCTATCTTTTTCTCACACTGCTCTATTTTTCAGCAGCATTTCCATGCAGCAGAACCTAGGGCCTCAGCTAGTCCCACTATAAACAGAAGCCCATTCAACTTCTAAAAATAGCTGCATCATTTTAACTGCACCAATTTTCAACTCCTCCATTTAAATCAGTGCAAATACCTAGTAAGTTATTTAGCTATAGCTTCTGCTCCTTCAAATAAGTTCCGTGAGGTAGCAGTGCAAAGCATCTGCTAAAAGTGAGCACACCTTTGACAGAAGTCTATACACATACATTTTGGAAAGGAAGTGGTTTGGTGACAGCATTTTGCAAAAAAGTGGATTTTTTCAGGAACATTGTGGCATTGGTAAACAAACCCAAACTGACAGGCTCTGGGAGGGTTTCAGTGGAGGGATGTGCTGTCTCCTGCCTGTCTCCCACCTGCAGCACTGCCTTCCTGTGTGCAGCAGTGGGCAGCTGCACTCCTGCCTGCATGTGCTGGGCAGCACATTCCCCTCCAGGCAGGCTTCTTACCTGCCTGGCAGAAACCCTCCCCTGGTGCAGCACCACTTCTGTAAGGCATTAATCAGCACCAAGGCTCCTGCCCAGTGCTCAGGGCTCTGCTGAAGATCAGATGGACAGGAATGGGGCAAGGAGCTGAGCACAAAGGCTCCAGCACGTTCACCAGCACTAAGGTGTGAATCATGGCTTGATACTTTCAGTAGCTTCTGCTGCAGTCCTGTCTGCTCTTGGCCCTTTGTTTCTGTGCATGCTGATCATTATTGGCACACTGAGACCTTGATCTTAATGTGCAATATCTACTCCTCTGAAATAATAAAATTAAAATTTATATAAACCTGCTAATTAGATAATTTTCCAAAATTTATGCTACACCAGCTATTGATTTGTTTTCTCTCTTCCCCTCTACTTGAAATTTCAAGGAGTGACAATCAAAGGACACAGCTTTCTCCATCTGGAAGTCATGGACATCCATTCCAGATGCAGACTACTGAAAAAAACAGGTTTCCCTCTCTGCAAGAAACACGTCACAAATTACAAAACCCCATTTGCCCTTGCTATTTTAATTCTAAGGCTAAGACAGATACAATGATATAATTTGCCAATTAACTTTTTGTTTTGATTTGGACACAGACAGTGGAACCAAGAGGATGAGAAGATACAGCTTTCTTACCTGAACTTCTGTGGAAGCTGATGCAAACCCCCTTTAGATTGGTTCCATATGCACACAGATACCAACTGACAGACAATAAAACCAAACTCACTAATGCCACAATTGTTAGAAATTTCCTTGTTAGTAGAGCTTGACGTGGAATGATCTTGGAAATGGAGCAATCTTGGAAGAGACAAAAATGAACCTGGCACCAGAACATCAGACATGAACCACCTTTGCACCATCTGTGTGGAACACAGTGTCCCACTTTCTGCTGATCTCCCCAGCCTCCTCAGCCACCACTCAGGAGTTCCAGGCAGGCTGCAACTTCACCCTCCTGCCTTCCTCCTTTTTTCACCATCATCATGGCCAGCAGCAATGCACATTTCAGCACAGGTGCACTTGAAAAGCCCCTCTCACCTGCTTCCCCATCTCATTCCTCTGTCTTCTAAGGATTTCTCTGGTCTTTCCTGATTAAGCTGAAGGGAGTTAGAAGCTCATTAATGAGTATTTCATTGGGCAAAACATAGTGAAAAGACAGTGTGCAGGCAATCCCACAAAACATGTACAGGGCTGAAGGACACAGGCACATTCCTGGTAGGTAAAAAGGAGTGCTCAGTAATTCCTAATCTGTGAAACAAAGCCACTTGGCTGGGGAGGAGACTGGAGCTGGACCCTTCCACCCCATCCTCACCTTTGCCACAGAAACTGCCTAGTGGGAAGAAATGCACATGGAACAAGAGAGCTGCTGAGTGAAGCAGCTATGGGGAATGCACCTTTCTTGCTCCCTGTGAGATATAGCTGAGGAGGCAATTTACTTTCCAGTTTCCTTTCAAGATGAAGTATGGCTCGTTCTACCACTGCTTAGGCTGTACTTATTCCACAAATAAAGATTTTCTGTCTTCCATGTGGCAACTTTTGCCCTGAAGTCACTCCTTAAAATAAACCCCAGAAACAGAGGCAATGTTCTTCTCGTAGGTGCTGAGAATTCACAGCTGAGAGCCTGGACAGCAGACACCCATCAGTGCTATACACTCAGTCTTGGTGTGAGAAACACTTCCTCCAGTATTTCACCTCCTAACACACGGCTGGTTGTGCTGCTGGCAGGGCAGCAGAGCTGTCCTGCCTCTCTGATTCCTCCTTTCCATTTGGTGAAGATGTGGAGGAGGCAGACTTTTCTGCAAAGCCTTTCTGCTCCCTCTGTGCTCAGCACTACAGTCACAGCCTTGGGAAGCCTCACCCAAAGGTGCCACAAGAACAGAGTCACCCAGCTATTTTCTTTATTTTTTTATTGAAAGCTTCATCAAAGAAAACAGAAGTTTAAACCTAACATCCACTGATCTACAGAAAGCCCCAGGAGTGGGAAAATGGCAGCTATTTAGGACTGTGTTACAAATGGAAAACATAAAAAAAAAATCATAGCAGTACAGATCTTTCAGAGACATTCTGAGACATCAGCACACAGATGCCCATATAAATAAGATTCATAATTTAATGTATCACGGAGGTTCTGTATTCTACATTTTGGCTGCAGTGAAGTCTGTAAGGGCTGTAAAGAACCTCTGACCCATTTTTGTGATGCATGTTTTCTTGATTGGAAGTTCATCCGCTTTCAAAGCTGCTTTGATTTTCTTACAGATAGAATCTATTCATTCTCCTTTAAAAAGGAAAACAATTAAAAATTCCTAAATGAATTCTGTACATTTCCTGGTTTTACATAAAATTGTTTTGCCTCAAAAAGATAGTAGAATTTTCTTCCACTCTGAAATACATCATATTTAATAATACTTCAATTACATAAACATCATGTTCTCTTCTTTAGGCTGTATTTTTGGGCTTTTAAAAATATAACTGACTGTAAATTTCACCAAATTCATAAAATTATTATCCAAGAGAAAGACACTTAAAGGCAGAAAACTAATGTTGGGCAGATACTCTTTTAAGGACAACAGATCCAGATCTTGGAAGGTGCTTACACCTTGCAGGCTTTGGACCTACAAGAAAAAATGGATTTGTGAACCTGTCAAGGGCTGACATTTTCCACTTCATTACACATTTTTATTAAGGTGAAAGAACTCAGCTGTCCCTGTTGGGGAATTAACAGTTGAATTGAACAACTTCAATAAACACAAGAACTTTTTCTTATCATGGAAATCTGAACCAGCACTGGCATTCATTTCTTTTACAGCTTTACTCTCGAAATTTTCTGTTCAATTTTAACAAAGAGCATGTTAATAAAGGGGAGAAGAAAGGGTCTCTTCTGCCTGCTTTGAGGCACAAAGGTGAATAAATCTCTGGGGTACATACAGAGCTCTAGCCTATTTTGGTGACAGGAGCAATATAGAAAAAGTTGGTGCTCTTTTTGAGAGGAAAATAACTCTCCTTACACAAGCAGCATCTTTGCTGCTTGCTGAGATTCTAGAAATCTGCTCCACTGAAGGGGAGGAGAAGTCTGCTGCTCACTCAGCCCTCCTTCTGAGAAGGTGTGCGTGCATGACTGTGTGTATGAGCATTAGAAATGAAAGGAATCCTCGTTACTGGAGTCAATTGTCATCAAACAGAAAAGGCTAATGCACCAAATGTCAGCAGTTTGCTTATTTTCTGTTTTGCATTTCCATCACACCGTGACTGTTTTCTTGGTTCACATGGGCTATGGAGAAAGACCAGCAAAATCCCTTACCTAGGGCACTTCTTTTATATCCAGGCCAATTTCATGTTAAATAAAGTTTTGAAAGAAGTGTTGACCATGTGTGTATCAAATATTACTATCTTCAACTACCACATTTGGTCTCACCACTAAAAATGGATTGATTCATTACTTTAAGCACATTATCACTCTTTAGCATGACTCTTGCTATAGGTGGAGTTGAGTGAGTCTGCCTAAACCTGTTTTGCTCATGTCAACCTCAGCATTAAAATGAAGTGGCATGAGAAACACCATCAAGCTTAAAACCATGAAGCATGGCAATTTTTTAAACACTTAGGATCAGTCTCAATCTTCAGTACCATAAACAACATAATATAGATCCAAATACTATGACATATTAAAAATAAACTTTATTACAATGCAGGCTTCCTCAAATTTGCTGAGTTTTGGTACACACACATACATAAATAACACCCTTCATCTGATTTTTACTCGGGTAAAAATCCGTTTGAATGTTACAGCCCAATTGCCCATTAAAATTTTAAGCCCTCACTTCTCTAATGACCAGCCTTTATCTCCCATGTTTGGGCATGCATCCATAGCAGGAGATGATGCAATGTGATGCAATTGCTCTCAGATATGCCTCATTCTGCATTACGGTGGATTTCTTGACCAACACAACCAAGGCAGTCTCTTGGCAAACAGAACTATACAAGTAAGCACAGGCTAAGGACATTTCAAGAGTCTGTTTCACTGGAAGGCAATAAGAGGACATTCACAATTTGAGGCCTGACTGTCACAGGTGAAAAGTGCTTACAAAACCAGCAGTAGAGCCAGATAGGAAGAAGAGTCCCTCTGCAATCTCAGCAGGAACAGTGAGATTTTTTCAGTGCCCTGAACTACACTCGGGTCAGCACCTGCAAATATAACACTCTCTTCAGTTCCACTGTATCTTTTTTTTTTTTCCTCAATGTTAAGTGACAAGCCCAGGTATTCAGAATTTTCTAGCCATAATTCATAGTTTTCTGACACCCCTTTTGTGTTTATCTTTTAAGGTAAAAAAAAAAAAAATCCAAACCTGAACATCCAGATTTGATTATTTACAAGAATTCAGGTGTGATGGAAAGTACATACGCAGTTCAGTTTATGGATCTGATGTTACTTCCAGACCTCTGGGCCAGGCACCATTGCCTTAGATATCTAGAGTTGTTTCTGCAATCTTTCAGGAACTCTCCTGATATTTAAAGCTAAATTGGCAAGACAGACAAAGATGTTGACTTTACAAATTCAGGTCTTTAACAAACCCCCCCCCCCCAAAAAAAAAAGAGGAAAACAGAAACTAAACAGAGCATAATAATACACCTTCAAAAAAACCCATATTAGCCAGAACAAACATAAAGAAAACCAGTTTAAGATTTCAGAGGCCACCAAGCCACAACACCCATGCAGCGTGTTGCTATTTTGCTGTTCACTTTTATCTCATTTTTAACTTTTAGAAATGAGTTACCACTTTCTGAGCATTTTGTAAGTTCCAAATAAGCTTTTTTCTTACCTTATGATCTATGACTGTTTATACTCAAGGCTCACAGTGTTTACAATTCATAGATTTCAAGTACCAGTTCACTGTTTTTTTTTGGGATCAGTAAGATGATGAATTGTATCTAAGGGGTCCATTTTCTTTCCTCTTCTTCCTCTACTTCTTTGCTTTGTTTCTTTTGATTTCAAACACTACTGAACATTATAGCATGGAAAAAAAAGGGAACAATTCTAATACAGAATGCACTTGAAACACTTTAAAGTGACAGGCACTGTGATATCGTGTTGCCTGCCTGGCGTAATAAAAAACACTGAGATTGTTTAACTTTGCTGAAAAAAATAAGAAAAATGTTTCTGAATGTATAAATAAAGCAGCAGAGTTCTGAATAGAAACAAGAAGGTACCTCAGCATATTCATCAGCCACATGGTAGCTACCTTGTAGCCTCATTGTTGATAGTAAATGAGACTTTTTGTGTGTCACATTAGAACTAACACAGAAACAAATGTCTTTATTTCATATGTAACTGACTTGTGCCTGGGGTTATCTTCATTTGTACAAATAATTCAGAGAGACAGAAAGAGAGTATGTGTAGAAAGGAAGAAAATAAGGCTAGATCGATTTTTTTCCATCATATCCCCTCTAAAGAAAGAGGGATCCTTTATCCAAGGACAAAATTCAAGTGCCCCTCTCAAAGAGCAACAAGTAATGAGACAGCACATGAAACAGAAAGAGAGGTTTGGGGTTTTTTTTCTAAATTGAAAACATGTGGATAATGTTGTTCTTTTCCTTTGGCATCATCTGGTTTTCAGAAGTGTTGAATATCAACAACTACTCTGGGGAAAGCAGAAGTTTTATCACTTCTGAAAATCAGGCCCTCTTCCTGTGATGAAGAACCATGTGAACTCCCATTTCTCTCTTTTCTATGTTGCATACCTAGCAGCATTTACTTGGGAAATCCCCTCCCCCTCCCACTATGTTAAAATATATGATCTTGTTTTATTGATTTAAAAAAATAATTGTGTTCTTTTCCCCCCCAAAAAAGTCAGGTTAGGGAAACACAGACCTCTTTTTAAGATTGGGCAGCTGAATCAGATTGATCCAATATGTATGTTTTTATTTTCCTTATTTTTAATGGATACCCTGTCTCTAATCCACCACAGTATATGTGATGAGCCTTCCCCTCTCTTCTGGATGGAGGAAAGTTTAAAAATGTTTGGTTTAATTTTTACACATAGTTATGTGTGTGTGTGTATGCATATATGGAAATGCTGCTTCACTTCTGCCTCCTTAAGGAAAAAAATCATCTTTTGACTTCCTTTTCACCTTTTTCATTTGTCTGTTTGGAAGAAGTAAGGGCCATAATCAAAATTTCTCTATGGAAAATAACTGTCATTCTTAATACAGGTTTTGGTGGTTTAAATTTAGCGACTTTTTTTTTTTTTTTGCCTAATCATACTAATTAGTGATTGTCAGCCAACATATTAAGACAACAGAAATCATAGCAGAGAAGAATAATTTTTAACTTCCTGCCTGCATGACAATACGACATAATTTTCAACATTTCTGCTTGTATGGGAAAGCAAAATTAGAACAACAATCAAGTTTGCTTTCTCTTATATCTACCTGGCAACTCAAATGCAACACTGAGAAATAAAAGCAGAATTAAGGTGGCTATGCATGCTGGACGATGACAAAGACTGAGGCGAAGAAATGAATTGGTATGTTGGACTTCAGAAGGAAGACTGTTGTTTCAGTAGAAATACCAAAGATCAGGTAATTAAAGAGAAAAACTCACCAAAATTAAAGCCTGCCTGGACAGATTAGTTGGTAACTCGATCCCCCTTGCTTTGGGATGCTCTCCAAAGCACATCATCAAAAACCCGGACAGCTTCTGATACCAACTATTCTGAAATTTCCACTATAACATATGCAGTATGTAAAACACCAGTGGAAGATAGTTTAAACAAACAAGAAAGTAAGAACTGGTCCGGCCATGTAGGTCAAATAAAGATTAAAAAAAAAGAAAAGAACCCTCTATCTTCTGGACTGCGTTAGGGTGTCACTTCATCTTTGGTATAAAATAGGCCATCCATAGGCTGCATTTGTTCACAACTAGGAAAGACTACAGAAATTGTCAACAATTTCTTCTATCTATTGCTTTTTTTGCACTTTTTTTGACCATAAGCTCCTATCTACTTAAGTTTTTTTTTAATGCTCTTAAGCTAGGTTTTTGCAATGTGACAAGCAAAGCGGACTAAAAACTTCTTAAAGCTCATAAAAAAGACTGCAGATAAAAAGCACTAATGCTTTTGCTAGCGATCACGCTTTGTAAATAAAAAAATCTGCATTCTGCAAGAAAAAAACCCTGCATTCTCTATAATGCAGCAAGTTTTTTTCTCAATTCAATAATTTTACTGTAAAATGCTTTAGCCTTCTAGATTTTTTTTTTCTGTCAACACTTAAGACAAAGTTCATAAAAGTCCCAGCGTTTTTCCAATCCTTTCAGTTGCCACAGTTCCTTTAGTTCCTTTATCATCAACTTTTCTTCAAAAGAAGAAAATCATTTTCTTTTAAACTGTACAGTTTATTTTTTGTTCACCCCAAAAACTCAGTCTATTAAACTTCTGCACCAGCACCGGTGTGAGCAGGTTCAATTCATTCTCGGGTTTTCTAACAAGACGTTGACAGCTTGCCTTGAGAGCCTTTGACGTCCTTAAAATTAAGGCAATTAAGATTCAAGATAAACCTTACCTAAACATTTCTTTAAAAAAAAAAATCAAAAAACCAAAAAACCAAAAAAATACTCTAGCTTTAAAACAAGAAGAAAAAGAAAATGAGAGAAAAAGAGTAGCTTAATTTTTGAGGAAGACAATTGGTTTTCATCGCAACTTGCTCCCTCTTGACATCATCAGTTTTTCTGTTTAAAAAAAAAAAAAAAAAATCTAGCTACACCACCAGGTAATTTCTGAATTCAAATGTTTGTCCAGATGAAATGTCAACCCAGCATTTTTCTTCTGGGTTTTTCCTTTAGTTGAAAAAACAAAAATAGCAAAAATAAAACTGTCAGACTACATGACGGAACCATTTGCACAGCACATAAAAACACTGTTTTGTTTTTGTTGGGAAAGGTAGAAAAAAAAAAAGCATTCATTTGACGCCTGTGCAAACTGGAAGCCAACTTCTTGTTCAGTGAAGTTTCTCCATTCAAGGCAAAGATTTCAGACCGACATTCTTCAGTCCTGTTTATTGTCTGTAAAAACAATTGAATTAAAGTGGTCATTAAGTCAAAACAACTTTGAAACAGCCTCCTATCCTTTTTTTTCCACCCAATTCCCTTTAAAAGTTATCCAAGCTAAACTAACTTTGCAGCTGTTTAAATGTGATACCACCACTAAGCTGAAAATAGTCAGGCAAAAATAGGGAACTCCTACTTTGGGGTCGTTAACACACCCTAAGCAGATGAATTTACTCCTTGAATGCTAGGCATTAATAGGCAGTCTAACTACACTGGAAGTAGATGAATACATGGTTTAACACTGTAAATCTTTCACAGGTAATTCAATAAGAGAGTGAATATTTTCATAATAATAAGTGCCACTATTTATTTTGGGTATTACTAATAAAATGAAAGATAAAATTACAATAAAAGGATACAGCCAATTTCCTAGGAAGAACACATTTTCTGATGGCAAGAACAATTAGACTGTGGAGCAGTCTGCCTAATGAGCCAGTTAAAGCTAACTTAGCAGAAACCGTCAAGGCAATATTAATTAGAAAAATATTTTTTTTATGATATTGTGCCATATCTTTCTAAATTTAGCACAGAGGAAAAGCAAAATTATCAACCTTTTTCTTAAAGAATATGCCCTCTCATTTTGTGTTTTTGATGTTTCATGTCACTTAAAGATATGTCACATCTAGCTTATTTTAATAAGACTGTATGAGATATTTAAGAGAGACACAGAATCTACATAAAAATTCTATTCTGTGTCTAGGGCTACCTGTAAGGGTCAGCTGTTGCTTCTTCCACAGTCTTTAAAGATTACATGGAAAAAAATCCTTTCCTGACAAAAGTTTAACTCAAGAAAATCCAGCACCTTCCCTTTTGCAAACATTAATGCATTTGCTTTGACTAATTAAAAATAAATTTTAAAATTACAAGTAAAATTCTGAAGAATGTCGATGACCTAACATTTGCCACAAAACTTTTTTCCTGGGAGTGTGAACTCAGAGCTACAATTATAAATATTACATTTTTCAAAGGGTTTTTCCATTGCATCACACCTGAAAATAAACATTTTGAAAGTTAAGAACAGATTTATGTGGAATGCAACAATTAACTATTTTCTTCAGATTTTCTATACATAATTTCTGGTAGGACTACTCAAGTTGGAAGCTCACCTCCTGAGATTGGACTGCCCCATGGGTCGAGTAGCTGCCATATGTGTGAAAGTCTAATATCTCCAACAGCACACACTCTCTAACCTAGCCTAGCACCAAGACTGCCTACAAAAGGCTCCAGAAAAACATAATGCTATCCACTTCTAAAATCAGAGCATATTGTCCAGCTGAGTTTTGCTTAGAGGTAAGAGAGTATACTTTTTGGGGGAAAGGATATCCCTTGATCTCCACTTCATAGTCTTCATGCTTTTATTTGCAGAATTAAATATTTACTAAGAAAAAGAGGAGTAGGGTCTAAAAGAATTAAGGTGATTTCCTCATAAAGTAGATTCCTCTGTTCAGAATCAAGGGCTGTTTTTATCTACACAATGTGTAGCCAGGTTTTTGCCATGAAGTTAGCACTTCTGAACTCTGTGGGTGGGATCCTACAAAACAGCATTCAGCATATTAAATAAAAGAACACATATGCTGATTAGAAAGTGGAACCTTAATTCCAAATTTCATGTTTTACTTTTACTTACAAAGAGAGTACAGAGTCTTTATACCATCAGTTCATTCTTAGTACATTGCCTCTTCTTCGTTGCCTGCAAGTTTGTGATTGTTGCAAAGAAATTAAATATAAGGAAATATACCAGTGTAACTTTTCTCTTGACTGATCAGCTCCCATGAAATAATTTTATATAGACTGCCTCTTCCTTTGCCTATATCTCACAAAATCATTGTCCAGTCATGTCAATTACTCTCTCATTCCTCACATTGACAATCACCATTTTATATCTGGCATGATGCTTGTTATTACTAAATATGCCCTTTGCAAAGCAGAGCAATAAAATAATATTTTAATTATAAAACAAATTCACTTGGTTTTACATTAATGGTTAATGGAATATTTTGCCAGAAGTTATTTTTTAAAGACAGAGATTGTGTATATTTTGGTTTGTTTCTACAGCTTCCCACACTGCATTTCTGCCTGCAACTGGCAGATATAAATAGAGGGCCCATTTCAGATTTAAAAAAAATACTGAAATAAGCATAATAAAAAAAATCTGTAGTGGATCTGCCTGTCTGATTAAAAAAGAAAGAAAGTCCCGTGAATATAAATGCCAGTTCCATTACAAGTATATCCATCACTGCAAAAAGGCTGTAGCTGACAAGGAAAGATGAGGGATCTCATTCTCAGGGAATTCACCACATGAGCAAGAAACACAGCACCCATCTCAATAAAGAATTTCAATGTAGTTTTCTCCTATGCTGAAAAAATGCCAGAATCTACAGCTCACAACTACATTATGAGGGCTTCTAGACCTAAGTCCTTTTTCTTTAAGATGTAAGAGAAAGGGAACTGAGACACAGAAATCATCAGACCCAAATGCTACAGAACACATTCATTAAAACAAGCCAACAGGATGGTACAGGCACATATTTTTCCCTTTGCCTTTTATATTCTGTAAGTATTTTGCAATCATTTATTTATAGGTGCCATAGAGACTGGCAGCCAGAAAGGATAAGCATACATAGTCTGTATCTCCAACTGGGCAGCTTGTGATTGAATGCTTTTGCAATATGTATATACAAACAGATATGACAAAAAAATAAAATTTAAAAAAAAAAAAAAAAAGAAGTCTTCTGTTGTATTGTGGTCAAAACCACATAAATCTGAAAACACTTGATACTCATATGGTAGACAAACATGCATCTTCCACTTTCAGAGGTCAAAAAGGAAGTAAAGCAATTGACAAATTGGTATAATTCTAATCTTTCCTATACCAGCTCATATCTGATGCCTCTCTAAGTACAATCATGATGCATTGACTGACATATCTATCGTATTTCTTGTCTGGTTATTTCTCTGCTTTCTTCCCCACGATAAAACATGTATAATTCTATTTTCAATGTGATGCTGTTGTTCAATATACATGTATTTATGAAAGACTGGATTTGTGCTTCTTCCTAGAATCTGTCCAACATTTATCAGTCCCAGTGAGCACACTGTCACTACGTAACCTTCCCTTTGTGAAGATTTTTATTGCAGCAAAGAGAAGTTGTGTTTGAAGGGATTATTCTGAAGATGAAGGGACTCTTCAGAAGTTTTAAATACAGCTGTCAGTTTATAAATTTGAAACTTTCCAAGGTATTCCATGGTAAGTAAACAAAGGGAGCAGAAGAATGGAGACAGATTGAACAGTGCTTCTACCCACCTCTTTCTTATCCCTCCTTCTTCCATTTCCAGCTCCTGCCTATTCGTGTCTGCATGGCAGTTTTGCACTATCACAAATACCCACTTGGGGTAATTTATACTGCCTCATTACACTTTCAGAAAGAAACCTTTACACATGCCAATGTGTACTGTGCCAATATTTTCACCACTGCAAAATTTAGGCCCTTTTTAACCTTTGATGCCATATGCTGCTTTAGCTCAGCATGATGATTGTTAACACAGTTGTTGACATCCTTCTGAGTCCAGAAAAGCAGCAGACAGTTAGAGAGCATAGCACTGTGGGCAGGAGCTCAAGGACATTGCCAAAATGAGGTCACAAGCCAAAACCTTTTGCTAATTACACTTCTATACATCCAGAATTCATCTGAACTTAACGAAGCTATTCAGAATTTATATTTCTGAAAGAGAGAGTCAAATTTGGCCTGCTCCAATCAAGAAGCAAACCGCTCTGACAAAGCCTATGCCTACTTACTTAGACTGTTGGTAAGAATATGCAGGCGCATGTTCACTGGATGTTTCCACTGTCATCTGTTGCTGTTGACCACTGGCTTCCTGTGATGAAGATGCTACTGTCTGTGGAGAAGTATCAGCAACAACACCCTAGGGAATCAAATGAGAACATGAAAAACTTACTGATTTTGCTCATGGCAGTGAATTACGTCAAAGAGCTCAGCACCAGCTCACCGTTCACACATTTCCCTTGAGATGGAGAGAGTTTGAGGTAGCAGAACCACATGCTAACACAACAAACTCCATCAGTTTTAGAAAGCTAATTCAGCAACAGGAAGCTTTCTCAGCCTACCAGTAGTATTTTGCTCTCACAGATTGCAGTGAAAAATACCTTTCCCTTTGAAGGCAGCTCCCTGCCCATTCAAAGCTAGAGACAAAGCTTCTGATTTTGGTGGGTTCTGGGTTTTACTTGGTTTTTTCACAACCTATATATGCCCCTTCTAATTTTTGCTTACCTACCCCAACTTCACAATGAGTTCATGTTTATTTTTATTTAAATACAGCCCCACTGCTCTCCACCTTACTACATATCCAACAGAATTTTAGTCACCTTAGAATACTGCTCTCCTCTACGCACTGTATCTCTGCATGTTACTTTCAAAAATAAATTTGCTTTACACTTACATCTGTTAAGTCAAAGCTCCAATGAAGTTTTGTTTTATTTATATGTTTGCAAAAAGTAGATAAGCAAACACATAAAAGTTCATATTCATGAATGTAACATTATGCACAATTTCTTATCCTATTTAGACAGTCTGAATAATACTTGGTCAAATTTTTTTCTATGCTTTCAAAGCAAGATACGTTTTCTTTCCTCTACTCTCATGCTTGGTATGTTGGTCACATGAATAGCAAGTCTCTTCAGGGAGCATGCTTTATCACTCTATTGCACACAACAGAGCCAGAAGAGGGAGCACAAAGCACTTGCTTTGTTTTAATTTGAATCCTGTGTAAACAACAGGTAGTTTATTTTAAAGCATCTGTTAAAATATCAGTTTTATTTTTGAGAAATTATTTGTTTCTATTGCTTAGCAGACTGCCAGTATTTCCTTTTTCTGTCTACTTCCTTGTCTTTATCCTTCTCCTTTTGTCCATCTCATCTTGAGATTGTAAGCTCTCTGGGGCAAAGACTGTATTTTTTGGTCTCTGCTTGTGGAGCATCCAGCATGGTAGGGTCCTGGTTCATGATGCTACATGAATACAGATAAACATTAACAATAATCATCATCACTGGAAAGATCAAAACAGGCTATAGATTCAGATAATATTTTGATTATTATAGCAGATAATTATGACATTGAGTTACTTTAGAAGGCATGAATATACTAGTGAGTGATGGGGAGGATGACTTGACAAGTAATTTAAATTAACCTTAATTCCCATTTGGACAGGTCAGCATGGTATGCAGCCAATCCCGTGGTATGAGCCACTCTCTATCCCACCATCTCATTTTAATTCAGATTTGTATCTGCCTGATTTAGACTTAAAAATGTCAATTGAAAAGAGGCACTCACAGTGCATTTGCAAACAAATGAGGTTTAGGGCAAAATTATACCGAGGCTGAAAAAAGACTGCAACACAACCAGCTCAGTATGACAGAATGGTAGTAGCCTTTCCTGTGGGACCTTATCTGGGAATAATTGCAAAGAACTAGGAGAAAACAGGATAAACACACTTGACTGCTGGTGAAGCCATGCCAGCAGTACCACTAACTCACATCCTCAAAGCACAGAGTAGTAATAGCACAAAATCCAAAGTCCACACAGATGAAGACAGAAGTACAGAGACCCTGGCACTCCTTGCCTTACCCCAGAGCAGGGCAGAAGTTGTTAATAAAAGAGGGTAGTGCCAAAGAGGAACACACAGGGAAGAGGATGCCAAGGCTCCCTCCTCTCGCTGTGCTCAGCTGCCCTTATGAAGCTTCACAGAAGTGGAGGCCAAGCTGACGCTCTCCCAGCAGCCTGTGGTCTACAGGGTTGAGTAAATACTTACTCATTAGACTGTCATCAGCATGACTCAGCCCCAAGGAGGGAGGGAGCGAATCCTTCCTCAAGGATGAAAAGCACTCAGTCAGTGCAGCATCCTCCACGTCTGTATATACAAGAGGAAGGTTTCCATTGCTCAATCACTTTTTCTGGTGGCTAAATGTTTCAGCAATTACCTATGCTTGCTAAGGACCGCATCAAACCCTCTTGTAATCTTCTCTTCTTGAAATCTCTTTTGGTTTCGTGGTCTGCCTGCTGGGTTTGTTTTCCTGTCTCTTCCCATCTCCCTCCCAAGTACATGGGGAAAAAATAGTCATAATCACTGATGTTTTTATTCCATGTCCTGCTGTACAAAAAAACAAATGCAAAACAAGAGCCCTTCCAAATAATTAAAAAAAAATTAAAAAGAGGGGTTAGAAAAAAGAAGGAAAAGGAAAGAAAGAAAACAAAAGGAGAAAGAAATGTGCAGTCCTCATTTAAAAAGCTGGAAGCTTCCAGCCATCACTCCATAAAGAACCTTTAGGCCCCTTTCAAACAACAGGTGCTAGAAGGCATAATAAATAAGAGTTCTACTCCCCCTTCACTCTACTTTTATGGATGGAGATAAACTTACTTCAATAGGGACAGCTGTTGGAGGCACAGGAGTGTACTGGGGAATGTAGGTCCCTTGCATAGGTGCAGCAGCAGTCATGTACTAGAACAAACCAAAAGCAAATGAACAGTAGAAAACCACAATTAAGATGCATAAAACCATGCTAGAAGATTTATACTAGTTCAATTTCCCATTTAGAATACAGCATATTATTTCTTTTAAGTAAGGACTTTAGGTAATGGTACAACTTACCCAGCTATAAAACATTGTAATCATGAACTTCAAACTCAAGTTGTATCTGAATACAGGCAATAGTAAACATCTCACTGACAGAAACAGATTGTTCTCTAAAATTGAGAGACTCCTATTTGTCCTTACAAAAACCTCAGTGAAGACATGATAGCAGCATGTGTTTACAGATACAAAGCAGTCTAAACAATCTTTTGGAGTTGTATTGACCTTATCTAATGACACCTACAAAATATGAAGCATTAAATTTGAGAGGTTTATTCCAATCTGTATTTAACCCCATCAACAGCAGCAGTTGAGTTGACAGGGATACAAAGCTGTAGATAGGTGCAATCTGACACAGGAGAAATAAAGCAAGAGTAAGATCCATCTAGAGTTTCTCCTTTTGTACAAAGATACCTTAGCTAAATTCTTATGGCTTATTCTTACTATCCAGGGATCTCTCCTATGCATTTTGAAACTTGTGCAAATTATAAGAACAACAATTTGTATTAGCTTCTCTGAAACACTGTCTCTCCCAAGTACTACAAGACAATATTTTTTAAAATTCATGTGTGCATATGAATTTTGCCATTGTTATGGCACTGATTTCTTTATATATGACACTTCTCAATATCTCTTGAACTGAATGCAACAGTCATAGTTCAAATTTTTAAATAAAGTATTGATATTAAGTCCTTAGATCTATATGTACTTTTCCTCCTACAATCCAGTCCTAACTACATGTCTTCACTGACAAGAATCTCAGAATGTGCCCAATCTCCCAACTGACTGTATGACACTTCCACTACATGTTATCTTCAAAGACACACCAAAGATCTGAATCAGCCCACAATGTATTTGATGAATTTTAAAATGAGTTAAATATAGCTTTGCTTCCTGGCAGAGCTAGGAAGTGCTTGCAAGATTTTATTCTGCTGTTTATAGTAAAATTTACATTTCAAGCACTCTCCCACCTCAATTCTAAACTAACTGGATGGTTTGATATGCCTGTCACAAACATGCATTATGAAATTGCAAAGTGGGGTGCAGACTGCAGCAATGCTGGAGAAACGCCTAAGGGAATGACAACAGCATATGTAAGAATCTCACAGCTAAATTCTGAAATATTCTTTCAAGTAGAAGAAAATAAAAAGTATTTAAGTGAAATTGTTTTCTACTTAAAAAAAATAAGTGAGGATCTTATGTGACATAGAATCCACACTTGCAATATGAGAAGCATATGGTGTTGAGATTCATCATGGTATTTTTCCCCAAATTCACAGTGTTTTCCTTAACTTGAGCAAAGAGACGAGTGCTCTCCGTGTCTGTGCCTATATCCAGCCACATTTTCTGCAGCTCTTTTTCCTTGCTCTTCAGGAAGAGCACTGAATTCAATAGTGTTCTTCATGGAGGCTAACCCACCAAAACCACAGGGCCAACTCTCCCTATTGTACTCAGTGCAGTTGGACTGCTCTCCTGCCTCACAGATTAAGAGCTAATGAGAATGCTGTAGCAGGGCACTGCAGAGCTGCTTCCACTCCATCCATTCTGCCTTGTAACGCTGCCCTCACATGTTGGGAAGACATCTGCTGTGAAGCATTGTTCTAAATTTGTCAATATTTAGCATTAACCTGAAGCACGCATTCTTAGAGTTCTGCAAAAACCTGCAAGGGTTCTAAACATCCATGCAGTCTAGTCACTTGTAAAATTATATATTGAGTTTATCTGAAAGTGTTAATTTAAATAATAAACTGATATCATTCAACTTGAACTTCCTCTGTTTTCTTCCTTGAACCTGACAGAAGACCAACATTCAGACTCTTGTAAAATGCAGTTGACCTTACACACAAACCCATGTGTCTTAATACACAAATATTACATTATTCAACTGCCTTTTAATTCAGATCACTCCATTTTTGCAAAACCCTTTGGCACTGTGTTCTGTAGCACAACAATGGAAAATGTCTGGGAATTAACTGACTCTAAAAGTTCTGCTCTCAGTAGTTGTGCTGTTTCTTACTCTATTATTTTTTATCTCTTGAGGCAGATCATGATCTTACTTCCCAGCCTCCTTCATGTTGCTTCTTTCACTGCCAGACAATCTCCAGGGAAAACTGTACTGTTGACTTGAGTGTCACTGGCAGCCCTGGCCAAAGCCTGCTTGCCCTGATTGTTTCAGATACTCACACCTCCTGGTTTGATTTCCCCCCCCCCCCCCCCCCCAGAATTTTTAACTAAATTCAGCCAAACAGCAATGATTTAAAGCACTGGAGACCAAAGCTATCCAGTTACTTGACAGACTCCCTGGAGAGCCGTAGGAGAGTGAATTCTCCCCTGTATATAACATTATGCATGTCTAAATGTCTGTACTAATGGTGGTTCAATTTTTTTGATAAATCCTTTAGACTTCTACAATTAAAAAGAAAAACGTTGTTAGCCAAATTAGCTCCACCAATGGCACAAATGAAGACAAAGTACATGTGGCAAAGAATTTGATGCTAGGAAAATTTAGCCAAGGCTAAGTGCTACAGAATACTGGTGCTTAATAAATGGCCCTGGATGACACAGCAGCAGAGGTCTGTATCACAGGTACCCAGGTATTGTGCCCTTGAGTGGAATGTCCAAACATATTTAAGTTATTGGGTTGACAATTAAACATATTGCAGGGGTTGGAACTAATTCTCTGTCTCCAGGGTCTCACTGAAGGATTCACTGGGGCTTCTGTAAAAATCTTTACCAACCCATAAAGGACAACTACAACTTAGTTCTCAGAGACACATAATTGGTGTCTAGTATCTGAAGTGCCCTCACATGCAGCATAGGGAATTCCAGCTGAGACCACAAGAATTTGGGAGTGTCTGCCCTGCTGGATCAGTTTCTGCCAGGGAAGCCTAGTGCTGAGAAGCTACTTTAGTTTAGTTTGTTTACTAACAGTGTAATGAAAAAGGAAACAGATTAATTTTTATTATAACTGACACTAGCTCAAGGAAGTTTACATGTATTTCTTTCCTTTCTGAACTACATAATCCTAATTCTCTGATCTCACGGGATAAATAAAGATTACACAGTGCTAAGGCACAATGTCAGTGTTGATACTTATATCAATGGGTTTGGATAATGCAAGAGTTGAATTCCTTGTCATGAATATTCATGGTTGTTGTTTAGCAAAAGGTTCCTAAACACTGCTGTTCAGTAACTTCCATATCCAGTAAACAAAGAGCCCACTCTGGAATTTATGTCTCTTCCTGGGTGCCCCAGACACTTTACCTAGATATTCTATTAAAAAATGTACTCTGGATCTGTTAAAGTGAATAGAGTCCATGCTAGGAGGAAAAAAACTTCAGAAATTATTCCGAGATTTAAAAAAAAGTTAAATATACAGTTAATGACCACCCAGGATGAAAATTCTAGCCTAAGGACATCCTTGAGCTGAGGGACTGTTGTAATGCAGCTCAATTTGGATTACAGTTCCTGTAAATTTACATACTCTGCACATGACTTCCCATCTACCTCAAGAACCTCATGTAACTTGGAAGTAGGCAGATGGCAAAGAAGACATCTGTGTCAGAAGGCCATCACTGACATTTATTTTCTCCACGAACCACACTCACTACAGTTCTTTATCCACACTATGTGTGAAACAGACAGCATGACTCAGCTCAGCAGCACCCAGCTAAATCCACTAAATATTAATATTATGAGCACTGAAACAAGAGAATCTGAAAAACCCAAATGCATCCTTTCTTTGTCATGTGTTTCCATCAGGATTAAAGATTCTTGAGCTGTGACGTGACCAGTCATTCAACAAAGTATGTGCAAGGCAGAGGAAACCACTGTTCAGGCTTTGTGGGTCTAACAGAAGAAGCTGCTCATTTCTGACAGTAAAATGAATAGTGACTCTACAGGCAGAGATGATGGATCTGGAGGTTATAAGGGAGCTTTTCTCTGCAGTCTGATCCTTTAAAAGCCAGCAATTGCTACAGAAAACTACTACATTGCTGGTGGCAACAGATGCTTAATTTGCTTGTAAACTATTGTTTTCTTCATACAGTATAGAGAATGAATGCTCTCAGCACTGAAGACATGCAGTATTATAATATAATTCATGCTCTATGATGCCCAGCTGCTTAATTCAGACTGCACTTATCAGGTACCAATTTAGTCTATATGCTACATTAACAATTCTACTCATGCCTTTTCCGATGGGGTTTTTATTTCTTACCATTTTGAAACTACTTAAATGTGTGGAAAAATATGTAGCTAGAAAACAAGAATGTTAATGTTCACTTACAGCTCTGTTCTCCTCTCAGACACTGCCCTCTGTGACAGAAAAGGGTTAAATGCAACGAGGTAACAAATGAGGAGGTGGGCTGAGGGGACAAAATGAGATCCCTCAAGAAGAATAATGTTTAATTCAGAGAGCAACATCACTTCTTTGAGATCTGCAATCAGCACCATGTCCCAGTCTGGCTCCAGCAAGGATTGTGTTAAGCCTGCAGCAGACACCAAACCCATAAAGGTGACAGGCACTGGGAAATAAAAAACAGGGGGAAGGCAGCTGCCTGTATCCAGCAGAATGAGGGAGAATGCTGCAGCAGGATAATATGGCTCACCCATCAAAGGTGGAGCTCAGCCACCTGCAGGGAATAGGCAGGAGCTTTTACATGGCCACGGTGGCACAGGTGATGCCCATTTATTCTTCTGTCCTAATAAGCTCTTAGCCTGCTTTTCTCAGGCCCAGGTTAATGCAGTCAGGCATCTGCCTAACAGCTGAGGTACACAGCAAACACCCCTTACAGCAGCCATTAGTCACTGAAGCTCAGCTGAGACACTGCCTCAAAGAGTGCCTCTTGCACCACCAAACTATTTCATTTACATCACCAGAAGAGTTTGGCTGCACACCCTGTTTAAATTCTGAAGGCCATCATTAACAGAATGTATAAGAAACCACCCTAAAGTTCAGTTTTATTTATAGGCCTAGTTGCCTATAAAATAACACAGCTGTGATTAGGCAGAGGCTGCTGCAGATACATTAACTCTCTTGGTCACTGTGAGTACTGTAAGATTTTAGAGATTACAACAGTTAACCTCATCAATGCTGAATAGACTTCCTGGTATAAAGAAGACAAAAGAGAATTTACAAAATGAGATAGTAACAGGTTGCAGTAAATCTGGAAACCTCAAACAATGTTCAGAATCAGTAGATTTACTAAGGATAAACAGCAATGAGCGAGGAAAAATGTTGAAGAAACTTTTTATACATTTTTTGTGCAAACCGTCTTTTCTGGTGTGTTGCTTTGGTGTTATAGCAATGTACATCTGTGGAAAGAATCAAAGATCTCTTTCCTTATATCATCAGCCTTCATGTTCCTGAGAAGATACAGACCCTTTTCAGTCAAGGTGAGAGCCAAAATGCAGCAGCCTTGTACCAGAACATGCTGGTGAGCATTTACAACAACCACCACAGCCTGCTAAAGGGAGATTAAATGGGATGTCTAAAGTGAGCAAATGCTAAACCGTGTATCTGAAATAAGCAAGGATTCCAGAATCTGGTCTTCAATGACTATTTGTGGTTTCATATCACCACTGAGCTATAGTACAGTGATAATGACTAAGTTTTTCAGGATTCCTAGAATTAAGGCCAGTGTTTGTTTCTATATATATATTTTTTTCTTTTTATCTTTTATGCCATCTGAGAAGTCTAGACACTGCATCACTGAGTTATGTAAAAACATTTGCATTGCTGGAAAAAACTTGAAGGAAATGAGTCTGTTGGCTGAATTTATTTTTTACCCTTTTTTATTTTTTACCCCATGAAAGAAAGCTGCCCTTCCACTTTCAAATCTCTTTCCCTGCACAGAACAAAAACTGCATCTCTCTTTGACCATTGTCAAGCAGTTATAACTTTAATGAAATATATAATAAAACCACAGCTTTTTTCTCTCTGGTTCCACCTTCTCATTTGAAAGTACCCTGCTCTCCAATAGAAAAGAACATTGTCTTGCTGTGTCCTCTTATCCCACAGTATGGCATGGAGACATGGGAACTCAGGAAGAGAAAAGGGCCATCTAGTTCATCAGTGCCAGTGGCAGTTCAATGAAATACAATATCCAGCTGCCACAGTTTTCACTTTAAACTTAAAATATCTTTTGCTACCTAGAAGCATTCTCATTTTCCAGCTCAATCCTGTACTTATTCAATGGCTGTTATTAATTTCACTTTCTCCCAATTAAAGAATGGGAGAATAAATGATATGAAGTTTTTGCATATATTACAATAATTTTGCTAATAATTATCAGCCAGGCCTAAAATATAATAATATAATTCCATTTTACCACACAATTACCATAGTCCTATCAAGAACAGCTCTGTCATTCAACAGAATCCCATTGCTGGGCCACTGCACTCATTGTTCAAGCAGAGAATAGAAATCTTTACTGGATTTAACATCCCTTCCCTGCTGCTCAGTAATACAAATGTATTTAGGAATGCTGGCTATCAATTCCCTTTCAACCTTCCTAATGAGATGTTACCTAATTCTCTGAGCAAGTTAAATGAAGGTAGAGAGAATAATAACTTCAAGAACTATATTTGCAAACTAATCTCCTTTTCTCTTCAGGAGTTCTAAACATCCTTCACAAATCCCTATCTTTGGAAATCAGAGTAATACAAAGGTATAGAAGAAAAAGTGTGGATGAGCTACCCCCCCCCCCCCCCCCCCAGCTAACAGGTCTTTTCTTCTTTCTGAAATTCAGTCCTGCTGCTAAGGCAGAGTGATCAGAACTAATCATATAAAGACTATTTAGAGTAAACAAATAGGAGATCAGTCAGATCCCCACATACAGCTCTGCACCATGCTCTCACTAGCATACACTTTGTAAAAACTGTAGTAAATGCAAGCAGTATAAGCAGATAAGTCATTCACTTTAACCATTTTTTAGTCTAAAGCCTGGCACTACCAATGAACTCAGTAAAAACCTCAAACCACTTCCAGATATTCCATCAATGCATGAAAAGGGTGAAAATAGAGGAAAACTCATCAGGATGTGAAAATAACCTCCCATTCTGATTGCATCTCATTAATTGGAAACTTCCTTTAGGAACTTGACCTAAGGGTGCCAAAGATCCTCACAGTCCATGTATGTACTGAGGCTCATGCCATTTTTACTCTTCCTTGTGACATTGTAGGTGGGGACCCACGGAGACTGTACAGAAATGAAAACTGATCCCTCACATATGCCTGCATATATGAATAGCCCTAAGATGTGAAAACCACTTTTTGCAAAATTTGAATAATGTCATGTGACTGATTGGTATATTTGCAAGGGAGGAAGATTTCTGTGCTTAGAACAAAGAACAAGATTCTGGCAATTTGTTGTATTTTCTTAATTCTTCAGTTTTTACATGTTTCTCTACAAGAGAGGATTTTTCTTTTTTTCTAATACCCTCTATGTACCTGTTCTATGAATGCACATTATGAGCTCTCTGGGGCAAGTTTCTGAGCTTGGGTTAGTGCCTGATGTATTACAGTCCTGTGTGCAGCACCCTATATAAAATCAGGGTATAGTGACTGTATCATAACACAAGAGTATACTGCATCAGTCTTGGTCAACCAGGGCTGGAAATCACTGAGATTCTGTCACATTTATATTCTTCTTCCAGAGCCTGCATACTGAAGAATGAAGGAGTGATGCAGCAGAATTATAACTGTGGCTTCTGATACTTAAAAATTCCCTATGCACCCCTTTAGCTGGAAATTCGTAGACATTTCCATTTAACTGCAATTCTGCCAATTAGTCCCTGATGAATGGCTGATAGTAAGATGAAGGAAAACTCATCTGTACATTTTCATATTTTCAACATAATTCTAAAAAAAAAGGGTCAGTGAATCTTTCAACATATGAGCACATTGAACTATTATTAGTAACACATTCATTTGTATGAACAAATAATTGTTTTCTAGAGGCAAACTCTCTTCTAGATGCTATTAAACCTCCATGAATCTGAAGAGGCTAAAGAAAAACAGACTGCTGTATGCAAATGTCTCTACTGTATGGATGAAGTTGTTAAAACAAGAGCAGATCTGCTTAGACTTACTAAATAACAGCTGCTCATCAATCATCACATGCACTTTCCATTGCTCTTCCAGACCAGAGATAAAAGTGGACAGTTCATGGGCCAGCTGTCCAAGAATGAAGCAGATGAAAGCCAGGACAATTAGTTGGAAGCTAAACCAAATCAAAAAGAGCAGTAAAAACAGACAAAAGGGCACATGAATATTTGTATTTCCAGTTTTCCTAGAAACAGGAAGAATTTCAACACCTCCTGCATGAAAAGGCAGTCATGCCAGATAGAGGAAAGGTAGTAAGATAACAGAATTATACCACCAGTGTATACATTGGATGTTGTTAAGAGCAGTTAAAGCATTATATTCTTCAGTTCTTTACCTCTAAAAGATCCCTAAAATTGAAAATACTTGGCTAAGTATAATGAAAGATATCTCTGTGGGAAGGAAAGGGAAGGCAGGGCAGCATAGGAACCATTTCAATACTTCATAAAAGAGACTGCTCTTCACCAGTACCCCCACATTCCCTCTGGGAAATGCTGGGCCCTTATGCCTAAGGATACAAGGAAAATCAGCCTGCTGCTGGGATAAACATGTGTGAATAAACATGCCACAAACCATGCACCCAGGCCTTCCAGGCAGCTCAGCACAGAGATGGTTTGGTTGAGTAGGAAGTTTGCAAGCCCCAAGAGCCCTGCTTTGTACAGGCACTCATGTGAAGCTCTGGGATGTCCTTACCTCTTCCTACAAATCTGGAAACTGGCAGTCCCTCTTCAGTCTCCAAGCCAGTGTCCTGCTTTTTTTTCCAGGACAATCCCACCAAGTTGCCTCACCAAAGTAACATTCCTGGGGTTTTCTGACTTGGCTGCCAGACTAATCTGGCCCTCAGTAAGCAGACCTGTAAGCTGACCCAAGAGGAGGTCTGGAAGCCTGCCCCAATCATTGGACATGGTGAGGCTGCTCTGGAACATGAAATCCTGGGAGTGTTTTGCAGCTGCTGCCTGAAAACTGACAGAAACCAAGATGGACATTTAAGCCAGTTGGCAGCTGCCAAGATATTGCAGACTAGATTTTGTACTGGGAACAACATGAGGCATTGTTTCTGAAAATTAAATTTTGTTTGGAATTTCTGGCTCAAGGGAGAATCTTTCTGGTTTGTTCTGAGTTTTTAGAAGATGAATCAGAATGAAACCAAATTCCATAAGATTGATTGATTTCAAACTGGAAACCATGAATGTTGCTTGGCCAATTCTTCTTCTACCTGCAACTTCAGCAAAAGTATCAGCCATATTCATATTTGGATAAGGTGGGGATACTAGAGAATACTAAGCTTTAAAGGCTGGTGCCAACTTCAGTACATTTAGAGTAAAGTGTTTTAAAGTGATGCAAAATATTTACAAAATATTGCTTCTCACTGGCATAAATATTGTTGTGTCAAAATCTTTAAATTTATTTACATGATCATTAGCTTTGCTTACATGGTAGGGCTGTGGAAGGTGGTAACTGTAAGCATTTTTGAGGAAGACTTCCTTTTCCCACTTTCCACAAACTCTTGAAATTCTTGTGGCAGAAGGATCACCTTAAAATTAAAGTCAATACCCTGCAGTGTCACTGTACAAAAATACTACAGTCTGCCTCTAGGTATGTTAATTAGCAGCTGTGGGAGGATCTCTGAGCCACATCAGATCATATCAGCAATAGGGCTGCAAAAGCAAAGGAGAAACCTTGACTTTTATCAGAGTGGACTGAACTATACTGATTTGTCATCAGCTTATCTACCATGTAACAATCTGCTCACAATATTGAACTTCTAATTTTGTAAAAAATAAAAATTACACAGAATCTCTCTTAATTTGTCCTTGTTTCATCCAAAAGATCAGGGGAAGAGGTAAGAAAGAAGGAAAGATATCAAAAATAAAAAATACAAAACCAAAACCAATGAAAACCAGCAGAAGAACAAAACAGAAAATGCAAGAAGGAAAAAAAATGCCAACACCTCAAAAATAGCCATCCCTCCTTGCCTTAAGCCCTCCTGTCATCATCTAACCAGTAATTCAACTCTTAAAAAGAGGTCCCTTTAGAGTGCCTCCCATTTTTGTCTCCTGTAGGTCTTTCATACTATTTCACTATAGTATTTTCTTAACCTCTTAGATACTGTTTTATTGGGGGAGTGTGATCAACACAGCTGATGAACCATAAGTGAAGTAGCCAAGATCCCAAGCCTGATGCTTCAGCTTCAACTCCCACTTTGTACAGGGGAGCAGCTTAACACATATGAAACATGAGGTTTGTTTGAAAAATAAAAAAGTGCAAGTGCTCATTTTTCTTAAGAAACTTTAAATAGAGTTTTACAGGTATGCTTAGTACTTATTTTACCAGGAATAACATGAGCAATACTTGAAGGAGCCAGTAAAACAGATGTGTCTTAGTGCTGGCAGAATAGCAGCATTCCAAGCTGCCCTTTGGGCTCTTTCACTGTTAGTTTTCCAAAGAAGACAGAATCACCTCATATGCATCCAAATTATATACAATTATCATTTTGTATGGATTTGTGCTTTAACACCTTCTTACAGTTCTGGAAAGTTTTTAGTGCTGGTGTATGAATTTTAATAATTTCTAGTGCTAATGAAGACTGGGCCAAGTAAAAAGCAATTCCCATCATTGGAGAAAAAAAATCTGTTAATCAGTCTTGTCCTCGCTCTCACTGTACTGATTGTAAATAGTTTCAGACAGGGCTAAAAAAAGTGTAGCAGCAGTCTCAGCTTGATAGATGAGTATGCTGAAATGGTTGCTCTTAATACATTTTCTCAGTTAGCACATTCTGTGAAAAATTAGAAGCAAAGCAAAATAACAAAATCTTCCCAATTTCCTCCCCTCTCTCTAATTCTGACGGAGATTATGAGCAGAATAATCCAGGAAGGGAATCAACATAGGGGAAAATACAAATACATGTTCAAACACTCGTATTTCCTCCTTATGAATGCCCTTTATATGACAGAGATGTCCAAACAGCACTTAAGGAGCAACAGCAAAATGCCTGACAGACAGGCATGATAAGTAACAACTCAAAATGTTTGCAAGCCAGACAGAAAGGGTGACTTCTTCTTTCCTTCCCCCCCAAAAAAAAATCCTTTAAGGTAAACTCACTCCATGTCTGTTGGCATGCAGCCATTTTCCTATAAATTCATATTACAAAGCTGTATTTCTAATGGATTGGGTATGGTGCTTTTCCATTTTGCTAATGAGAAAAGCTAAAGGCCATTACTTGTTCTGATTAAGATCCCAAGGGAAGAAATGTGATGTATATATTACAGGCCATACGGAAAGGAAGTATTTGGCATTTCCAATCAATCAGATGAAGGGTAGACAGAAAAAGTCTTATCCTCTGACTGCAGAGGAAGAAGATATGGGGGGAAAAGAAACCATAGAAAGTGTCTTTAAAAGGTGACTTACAGGAATCAGTTATAATGATATTAGTATGATCAATGACTAGAGCTGCTATCTGGGAAGGATGTAATTACCAAAATGAAAACTTTCAAATGGGAAGCCTGATCAAGGGCAGAGGTACTGTCATATTTCTCAGAGCACTGTCAGCTCTCATCCAGGCAATGTATTACTGTGTCACTCACAGCACTATGAGGCTGTGCTTCCCTGGGGTGGGAGCAGATCTAGGAAGTGAGGGTTGGGAAACTTTGCATCCAGCTCAGAAACGTAGGTGAGTCTGGCCCCAAAGGCAAATTCAAGATATAGAAAGATAAAGCTGGGCAAAGGGGAAAATAGAAAAGAGACAAATTCCCAGTCATGACTGGTTTGAAGGAAGGTTTTGCAGCAGTGCACACTTAAAAACCATTTCAAGAGAGAGATAAAGGAAAAGCTGCAGACCAGTGAGCTACTTGTCATAACTGCAGTGCTCAATTTACAGAAGGATAGTCTGGAATATCCTCTAGGATATTTCAATATGCAATTCCTACATGTTTCCTGTTGCCATATAATTTTTCAAATTTATACCTGAATGAAACACAAAGTTTAGAGAAAATTTTTCATCCCCTTTTCAGATGCATAGCAGCAGCATGAAAACGGTACAAGATAGATGCTCCAAATGGCAAATAAAATGAATAGAGTTTAGAGATGGGTGTTTTAAGAGAGAATAAGATCCCTTCTAACAATGCATAGTAAGCAGTGTAAGTATACTTTAAATAATATATTCATTTCACATTATGAATCACTCTGGAACATTAAAATTGATAAAAAATCTACCACACTACACCCTCTCAAATGGAATTCCAGATGAATGGAACATTACTGTTGATGACAGCAAAACTATAATAACTGATAAAGTCAGGAGGAGAGATAGTCTCCTGTACTGTCCCAAATCTGTATTATGGCATTTAGCTTTCCTCTTTAGGACATCCCTGATTCTTTACAGATACTTGGGGATGCTTCAGATACTTCCACCTGGGAGCAGAAAGAAAGGCTGCAACACTTTTCCCCATGTGCTTTAAAGGAAGATCTTCAACCCTTCTCATTATCATGAGATCAGGAGGCGAAGGTAAGAGATGTATTTCTCTTTAATACTGGAGACAAGGCACGGATGCAACATACAGTGCTGGGAAAAAAAATAAGAACCACAGCTGAGAAAGTCCATCTACAGCCATCAAACTGAAATTCAATCATCTTCAGCTTTCCTTAAAAGCTTATATGTAAAATATTGCACACAAGCCCTAACAGGAGTTCTCAGTGAGCTCTTCTGATCCCTCTGTTCCAATCATGCAAAAAGGAACAAACACTGCACAAATGCACCCCAGCCTGTACAGGCAAGCAATTCTTGCCTCTTCTAAATGCCACAGCCCAGTCAGGGAATTGTTCTTTATTTATTGTTCTTTTTGCAGATTATCTATTTCTAGACTAGGCTGTCCATTCTGGCTCTTTGATGCATTTCTGGCTCTGGCACATTGACTGACTGGAAAGCTCAGACATCTTCATTTTGCACTGGCACTCACTGATCAGCATAATGTTCCCTTTCTCCTTTCCTTTTATACACATTATAAAAAAAAAAAAAAAAAAAAAAAAAAAGATTAAGTGCTGTGCAAATATTTGCAATGGACAAAGTCCTAGCTGCACCACAGATTTCCTTGTCCAAGGATATGACAGAGATGACAAAGTGGCCATTTTTTCTGTCAAATAAATTTATATCAACACTTTAAAGCCATAAGACTTTGCATGATTCACCTTACAAAGAAGGATGGCTGCTGACATATGAGTGTTATGCAGAACTCATAGGCCACACTGCTAAAATACAAATTAGCAGAATTAACACTTAGAAAGTACAAAACTGGCTATGGCTGGAGCTGAATAAGGGTATTTGCAGATTCCTTGCACTTCAGGGCTGATGGCAGGGGCAATGAATTTAATCTTAGGATGGGAGGGTGTGTAGGGGATGGTTTGCCAGCCTGCCCAGCTGTAATATCCCCTAACAGCCTTGAAGAAATGGTAATTGTGAACTCAAACAGCATCTGCTTAACTGTCATCCTTGCCTCAGGATGGAGCTTTTTTGCTTGTTGTGAAGATCATGAGAAACACTACATGGAGCGTGAAGATGAAAACAGAGCAAGATTAAAAACATTAAATACAACCACCAAGACACAGCTGCCCACACTGCTAGTGAACTCAGGGAAATATAAATGCCAAATGTATTCAACATTAATGATGTAATTTGGTATGGGAATTTAGAACACTGAGTTAACTGCAAAGTTCTACTTTAAAATATTTTCATTATTGTTAAAATAGAGGACAGTTTATTACAGATTATTCAGTGAGAAGCAATTAAGATTCACTGCTACACAGTAAAGTCAAATCTAAATGGTAAAATCTTCTCTTTTCTTACTGAGAAGAATGGGCCAATTAGTTCAGCTGCCTTGACCAGAACAACTTATGGCAGGCCATCACACTGAGACTCTGGGCTTTGCCTCAAATGCACAGCTGAGCATCCCTGGGTTTGGAAGAGGAGCTGCTGTCCATACTGTAAGAATGACTACACTGTATGGTGGTCATTTACCTCAAAGGGAATTGAAGAAATTGCATTAATTTGATTATTTATTTAAGTGATGCTATAAGGTTTCATTAGCATTCTTAAAAAACCTTGACAATATAAAATCCAATATAGGTGCTGTTGTTCTCTGCCTCAAGATGTCTCTGAAAAGTCTGGAGTCCTGCTGTGATTGGGAGGAATAGCAAATGCTACAGATTCCCTCCTGTATAATCTGTACCTTAGGGGGAAAAAAAAGAAAAGGAAGAAATTTCTGCTATAAATCTGCAGGATATGTACAGATGGAGTTAAAATACTTCTATAGAGATGCCACAGCTTCATAAACTGAACTAATTGAACTGCCTAAAAAATAAATGCTTCAAACTATCAGTAAGCACTGAAATGTCTTAGTTTAGAATAGGATCAGCTCTGCCTGCAAAGATCTCTGTAGAACAATTATAGATGAGAGACACTAATACTTTATACTTCTGTGCCAGACTTGTAATTGCAATCATATAATTAAGAGTCCTTGGAAGACATACCCAAGAGTAAAAATCCTAATATTAAAAATAAGCTCAAGAAGATGCCATGGTGCTTAAGCCATATTTTTCTATTTTGAAACACAAGAAAATATAACACTGCTCATGACATTTGTATGAAAATTAATGAAAGAGAAAAGTGGATTTATAAGTCTTGAAATGTATTATTTTCTTCGCCTTCTGTTGCAGATTAATTACTTTAAATTTTTCCATCAATCATTTTCTGATTTCCAACTCTGTTGCATTCAGTTTTAAACAAAGAATAAAGATTTCAGCAAGTTCAGTGGTCTTCTGCTCTCAATATTGTTTAGGTACAGATGAAATAAGGAAACCTCCTTATTCAACCAATGGCCACACACTGAGTGGAGTTTTTTGCTACTAATTCTTTCCTTATGTCTTCCACATCAAGGAAATCTGAAATTGTTGCTACGTGCATTTTTGAGTTATGGATAAACTTCATGCAATACAATAATGTTATAGAATGTGTATAGGAATATAATACCAATCAATCAAATTATGGCAATTTTGTTGGAACAGCCATTTATTTCCAGAAAACTACAGATTCTGAGATACGTCCACTGTCTTCAGAGGAAATCAGTTCTATTAAAGCTAGTTAGGAAAATCTGTTAAAAGAGAGTCAGCAAAATAGCTTTTTAAAAAAGTTATCAATGAACACTAAAATTCTGACCACCAATTTGGATTCTGTGGATAAACTAGGCAAAGTTATCTGTGGGAATACCATCATAGCCGAATTCTCATTTTGCCTTGTTACTGTATTTTTGTCACTCTGATATGCACTGTCAAAAATGGCAATTGAAAAAAGAACAGATACAACTAATTTTTAGTCAAGTCCAGGTGTTTTAGGTGGAAAAGGCTGGCAGTAGAGCAAAATTACAGTAAATAGGAGGAAGGGAGCAGTCAGGTGCTTGAGCAGTTGAAAAAAATCACTTTGGAAATCATTACACTTTTGGTCTATACTGCAAACACTGCACACAGCTGTGGTTCACAAGCCAGAGAACACCAACAGCATTAAGTTCTTGCATTGGTGAAATCACTTTGTCCCATATAAATATTATAGTATTTAAGAGAAACTCCCAAGGGAAAAATAGCAAAGGAAAACTGGGATATGAGGTTGGCAAATGCACAATAATTTGGACATTTAGCTACTAAAGCCTTAACAAAGTTTCTGTTGCTGTATTACAACTATTAAAAAAAAAGGGAAAATGAGAAGCATACAGGTGAGCCTATCACATTCAAAAGCCATAAAATGTCACGAAGGATAGAGCAGTCCTTCATGGGAGCAGAAAAGGATGTGCTTCTGTGGTACCGGTGCTCCTCCCTGAACCCATCCCAATGAGGTGTGGCTCACCTCTGCCACACAGCAGAAATCTGATGTGTTCATCACCTTACTAGAAAAACAATTCAATTCTACAAACTCCCAAATTCACTCAACACAATAGCTCTCAACCCCCTAGCTACAGCTCAATGAAAAGTGCTGACTGAGCTGTTTCATAGTATTAGGTATAGCAGAACTCTCCTTCCAAACTGAGTCTTTTAGGAGCAAGAGGATTCTCCAGCCTTGCAGCTCTGACAGAATCACCCATAACTCACAGATACAAAATACCATCAGATGGCACAGAGGTTATTGCCATCTGCAGAATTGTAAATCATTTGAACAAAGCTTATCCTTTGCTGAGAACTTCAGGCTGAAATCACTGTATGTACAGGATCCCAGTGTCTTACACAATGTATGAAGACTGTACCTTTAGCTCCTTTATTTAACCTTGCTGCACAAATGAGTGAACCCTGAACAGGCTGCTCTTTCCAGAAGGAAACAAGAAAGATATCTCTTGTTGCTAGTAAAAGCACTGGTAATTTGTTATACAGGAAGTTTACACCTTTGGGGTACCAGTTTGCCATTTGATAAACCATGTGGATTAAGTGTGAAATGTAATGTGGCTGAAATTCAGTGGGATATGATATGGGAAAAGGCAGTGAAATTCAATGGAACATTATTTTTATGAGCACTGCATGTCCAGGACCTTGACCAATACACAGGCTATGTTATCTCTTCCATTGTGATTAAAATACATAAATCACTGAACATCTTTCAGATTAAATTCACTTTCAACTCCACTGTATGTGTTTTCAGTAACATGGCAACAGGTCCTTCCAAAACACTGCAACCCCTGCAATCTACTGTTTCTGTGAAGTCCCAGTGCTTCTGGAAGGAAAAAATTTCCCTTACGAAAGAACATGGGAAATGTAATTCAAAGGTTTCTGCTCAGAGCAGAAACATTTTGCTTAAAAAATGTACCCATCCTATTGGAAAGGAAAAAAAAATCCAAAGAGTGCAGGATACTTACTAATCACACAACATATGTTGAAATGAATCAATCTTACCACTTGGTTCCAAATGTTTTTTTAGTAAGAGGATAGTGTGAATGGTCAGTTGCAACATATGTTTAGTCTTTGACTGTAAACCTCAGACATTGCAAATAAAATGTTATTTTGATGCACAACTCTTTTCTGAGTCTTGGTACATCATTCTCAGTGAACATTTGAAGAAGTTTTTATAATATCCTGAAGTCTCAGTACTTAAATGAATATTGCTCAATTTGAACTGAAATAACAATGTTTCTTTGTGATAAAAAACAGAGATTGGAGATGAAAAAAGGATTTTAGCCACAGCTCTGGATTTGTGTCAACACCTGAAAATCCTTCCTGTGGATTTCAAAGTGTTCAGTCCAGTTGAGTTCTAGATGTCCCAAACAATGAACTTTCAATGCTTCATTTCAAACACTAGTCTAATTCTTGACGTCTTCTGCAACAAATTGAAGTTATGCTTTCCCTACTCTACTTCCATAACTTTATTGTTAGCACCACTACAATTTCTTTGCCTTTCCATGGATACTCTTCATAAAACTACATAGTGTTGAAAACCACTGTTGTCTTTCACCTTCATGCCCTTTTCTTTCAGCTAAAGTTTACATCTCTCTCTGCAGTTGATACAGTCCAAGTTCTTCACCTTAGACTTAAATGATATTGTGTGAAGGACTGCAACAGTACCTAGGATAAACCAGCTGATTTTCCATATAATCTATCATGTTGTTTTTTTCCACTGACAATACAGCTTCTTCAAGGATTTCAAGACTTCTTGCTGTGTCTGTGTGTGCTTGAAGAGCAATGACTACAGATCTGATTCCCAGCTCTTGGCAGAGAAGAGCTGTGCAACCAACACTTCTGGGAGACACTTGTTGCTTTTTACATGGCCCAGTTTTGAAAAACACCCTTCCCCTCTCTAAGATCCTCAAACTTGCCTTGTATTAAAGAGCCCCGACAGAGCTTGTCTTTACCACTTGTATTTGGATTTATTACCTCTCTGGAAAGCCATAATCCTCATTTCAGTCAGAATTACCTAAGCCTTGTTTAAACACAGGCAGGAAAATAAAAAAAAAGTTTCATTCTAATAAGGCAAAGAGTTCTCTTCTTGATAGAAAATTGGAAAACACATTTACAAAAGAGAAACACATCAAGAAAATACAGATGACAGACCTGACATTTAGAGTACTTTTGTTTTCCACCTCTTATTGAGTTTGTCAATTGTAGGTGTGGCAGGATTTTTCAAACCTAGAATTATTTTCAGTTTTCTTTTTTATTTGTTCCTCTCTTCTACTTCCCTGTCTGCTAAATAAAGAGATTCTTTCTCTCCCCAAAACTTGCCCTGTCATTTATAGCATCAGCACAATTTCACAAGAAAATGTGTGAATATTACATTTTTCCTCTTGAAATTCAAAGTATTTAGGTAAATGACCTACTAGTAGTTAGCAAAATGAGTTCACCATCTTGGCTCATCTGTAGGAGAGGTATCAACAAAAATTTCTGGGAGTATGAGAACAGACAAGCCTTTTGTCAGGGGATATTCTGCAGACCACTAAATTTATGCCAGATACTACCAGTTTTGTGGATTTCTGTTTCTATTCATTATTGCAAAATAAATTAAAAAAAAAAAACAGTTCATTTTATATGCAGTGCATGGCTATCACTAAATTAAGAAACCAATATGCTTAGAAGAGGTGGCTTTGAACTGCACTCACATTCACCAGGTGGCACTTCTAGAAATCACAAAAAGGAACTGCAGCAGTCATATTCAAGAAAATATATGAGCAACAAGCCTCTTCATGTTTTAGTTTACAATTATGTTAAGTCATATGTGGATCAATTATATGAACGAGGTTAGTTTGATGATGAAAATGAAGTTTTATTAGTTAGGGCTTTTCTGGCTCACACTTTTTCCTTTCCTGATCCATCACTGTTGCTTTGTGTTGATGTGTATTTTTATCACCACAATCAGGGAGTTGATTCCTTCTCTGAAAGGGAATCTAGGCTAATGTCACTTTGAGTCAGTAGCTGATACCTCAAAGAGTGGCAAGGAGTCCTCAACAAAAGCACTTTGTTCATTTGTGGAAGTGTTGTATGAAGGTAAAATTTAACACAGAGAAAAAACTACTGACCTGCTGGGCTCAGATGAAGTGCTGCTTGGACCAAAAATGGAATTCCATCCATTCCCTACATCTGTAAATGTCACCTTTTACATTTTCCCTTCCTGCCTATGACAGGTAGTGGCTTTGAAGATCAGCACACTTGAACATGAAGGCAAAGAGTAAGCCACTGCTAACTTACAGATGGGAAACACAAATGGTAGAAAAGTAGAGCTGAGTTCAGAAGAGAAGGGGGACACTACAGAGATATGATTTTATAAACTCCATTCAAAAATACCATCTAACTATAGCTGTGGTGGAACCTATGTTGAAACAGATGAGCAGAAAGAGTGTCATCTACACAAGAGCTGATCTGCCCAGTTCTTACATGAGTCCGTGGAATTACAAGATTACAGAAAGGGAAAAGATCACACCTTTCCTTGCTTACCTGAGCAGGTATTTGGCCTATGCTGTCAATTTTTCCACAAAAAATGCATTGCATCCACAAATTTTTCCTTATAGAAATGCTGAATCTATTTTTAAGATTGTTAACCTTTCTGTCTCAATAATATTTAGTGGCATTCAACTGGCAAATTGATTTAATCCTTCTTGATAAAAGTTTCTGGTCTCCTGCTGCTTAGAATCTGGTGCTTTTCAGTTGCACTGAGTGCCCCCTTTTATCTCAAATTGCACATGAGGTAAATTGGAACTGCCTTTCAAGAGAGTGTTTGGGAAGAAAGGTACAGGAGGAGTTACTTGTTTTTTATAAATCTCACAGGAATTTATGCTGATCTTCTCCCTTCTAACCAGAATAAATTCTCCTTAAATGGATCTTCTGCCCCAGACAGCTCCATGTTGTTAATCACTTACATTTGCTCTGGACTGTGGCTGAGTAAAAGGATAAGGAAGAACTTAGTTTCAGCCAGAACTAGGCTATTTCCTTTGAAATGGGTTCAATTCTATATTTTCCACACAAACAGTAACTGAAACTGTCAGTCAATAAATAAAATAAAAGAGCTCTAAGATTAACACCTGATAACGTGAAAGGCACAAGGCTGCAAAGAAACTTTGCTCCTGTAGCTCTCCAAGGACCTCGTGACATACAATTAGAATAACAGAGAGTACTTTTTGAGCAAGAATCTAAACATGAGGGGAATGTGATGATGTTTCAGCTCCATGTAGCTGTAGTATCTGCAAATAGAATGGAAGATTAAACAGGGAAAAAAACAACCCTATCTAACAAAGCAGTTATTCTGCTGAGGCCTTCAGGTGACATTTTAAACCACCGGTGACCATGGAGTATCCAAAGGAAATAAAAGATAAAAAACGTATAACAAGCTTGTTGTTCCATTGAAGGGTTCTGGAGATATCATCAAGCTTTGCTGGCAACAAAAAGAACTTACAAAGTGAAAGATAAGACTGATGTACCTGCATAACAAGCCTGCTATTCCACTGAGAAAATCTGGTGATAGTATGAACCAGGAAAGCTGAGTTAAGGTAGTTTGCAGTTACAACAGGATCCCACAGTATGTCATTGCAATTCTTTCACCTGACTGCATTTTTAATACAGAGTAGCTGGAACAACTAAACAGTTTGTTGTTCTTTAAAAAGTACAATGGAGGTTTTATTTTGTAAGTTGCCTATCAAGTTTCTAGATTAGAAACTGGAAAGAGAGTGAACTTCCAAGTGTGAAGAAGAATTAAGCAGCCCAGTTGAACTTCCAGTTTTAGTAAAAAACCTGGCTTCAACTCACTGTCCATTGGTGTGGGCCTCAAAGGTTTAAATGTAACAAGGCTACAGTGAGGCATTTCCAAAGGAGAGGGAGAAAAAGCTGGAGTTACCCCTCTGCCTATGAAGACTAACAAAGGCTGCCTCAGACTACTGAGGGAAGCTGGAACCCAAGCAGGATCTGAAACGGATGCTAACACCAGGGAGGGGAGGGAAGCAACCAAGAAAGTGCAGAACAGCAAACTTCCTTCAGGAGTGCCAAGCAGAGGAGAAAGAATAAAGCAAATCTACCCAAAGAGGCAGATTATTGATACTGATGGCCAAACTTGGAAGTGCTGAGCAGCTGTGACTAAAAGCAGTGATCAAACTGCTCAGTTTTTACATTTCTAAAGGTTTTTTGTATTATATCCACTCAGGCATCAATCACAACATTATTAAACTACGAAAGAGATGTCAGATCAATGGCTGTATGGGAAACATTCTGAATGACAGGTTGATGATGGAACAATTCCAGCCTCCATACATTATTAAACACACACTAATGCTTCTCTCTCACTCTACCCTTATAGACTCACACACTCTATTCTCCCTCTACAGAATCTTTTTTAATAGCAGACCTAATTGTAGATGGATATTACATAGGAAAAACATGACTTATTATAATAAATAATAATAAACTAGTAAAAAAAAAATCAGACTTTCAACCCCTTGTCTATCCTCACATTATGCCTTCTGGCATTAAAATTTAATTTTAATACAATTGTAGTAGCTGAGACTGGGTTGTCAGCCTTAATCAGAATATTCAGAGCTATTGCTTTCTTGCTGTAATCTTGACATAATTTAAGCTTAGGTTTTCTTAATGTATTTGCCCACAGCTAGCACACCCAAGTAAATGATTTTTGCTCTTTTTGAGTGAAGAGGTATCTATGAAAAATACATATAAATATGGCAGAAATCACCCCTTTGGCAGAGTGTCTGCTTAACTCCAGATTTCAAGCAGAATGGGGAAGTGATCAGAGCAGCACATGTGCTTCTCAATTCATCAGCAACAAAAACTGTATTTTCACTGGCAGAAATCAATTTGATTTTCATAAAGGCAAAAAAGAATTATGTTCTTGGTGGATAAAGCACAAAGCACAGTAACTGGGACATGCAAATGCTGTAGCAATTTCTCTCCCAACACAGGAACACAGGGTCAAGGTGGCATAATGGCACACCTTTACCTTCTCTCTCCCTCCTTCCAGTGCCCTATACCATCCTTTGGCTTTGGAATCAAGCAAAGGAGGATTTGCAGCTTTTCCTTTGGTCTGGAATCTTGATAGTCTGACAGGCATCCTCCTAATTAAGGAGTGCTTGGTATAGCAGAGATTTTAGGTGGACAATTCAATAACAGGTAAGAAGAAAGTTTAAAATATAATAAAATGAAATTAAATACACATTCTTTGGGAGTTTGGATAGAAAGAAAACTTCTCATCCCTATCCATGGCAAACAGTTTCCTAAACTAAATTATTTATGCTTTGAGGGGGAAGCTTTACCTACCACAAGGGAAATGCAGCTGACTGTGAGTGAGTCTATAGGAAAAGTCCTTTGTTTTGACTGCTGAATTGGATGCTCCCAGGTGGAAGTGAACAGCCCTACCAGCATTAGCCCAGCCTGGGCTGGTGACCAAATATTCAAGTGGATAGAGGCAGCTGCCCCCTGGATTCCCAAGGGTTTTAATGTGTGCTTCAGGGCTGAGAGATCAAAACTCAAACTCAGTTTTTAGAGTCAAGGCAGGAAATGGTAGAGGCTGCTGTTACTCCCCCACCAAAGAGCTAAAGAGTGCTCCTCTGTGAAGGGAGATGGAATGGCTCCAGCCTGGACAAAGTATTTTAATCTTTTAAGGACCATCAAAAGGCCTAGTAATTCCCACAAGACACGAAGATGCATAGGCCCTTATGCTATTTCTCTAGCTCACTCATTAGAGAATAGATTTTCTGTTGAAGCAATGTTTTAGAAACCCAGTGTTCATCCAGAATCAGGCAAGTGTGAAGGTGGTTTTGAAGTCAACTTTAACTTAAGCGACCACAGGGGTCTGTTTCAGCTGAAAAATATGTTATGTTAATTAGCAAAATGCTTTGTCTAAGGAAGTGAACATGTGAAAGCCTTCCAATAAAAACTGCTTTGCATACTGCAAGCTTTTAAATTAAATTGGGACAGAGTTACTGCCAACAGTGTCTAGAATTATTTGAGCAGAATTATTTGTGACTTTTTGTCTTGTTTGCCTAAAAAAATCTGGCTGGTTTCTTGAAAGGTGGCTGGTAGCTCTTTATCACACTCTGTTGCACAGTTTTAAGGAACAAAATTGATAAATACATTCATAACAGAAATTTATCATTTATATCTTTTATTTCCCATAAAACCTAGTCCTGCTGAGGTACTCACAGTAGTATGGCTTGGACTTGGCACAATTCTTCATGCTTTATGCTCTCAAAGCTCCTCTCTCCGGTCCAAAACTCAAAATTCCAAATCAATGAAGTAAAAATATCTCTAAATAAATATTATCTCTAAATAGCTTGTGTTCCCCATGTTGGTTTTTTGTTTTTTGGTTGTTTTGGTGTTTTTTTTTTTCTGTAACAGAATACACACTGAAGAATGAATTTCACGTCTGGATGGACACATGTGACAAAACTATTACTGGCAGCCCAAATCGTGATTTCTGATAGAAGGAATTCCTAACAAGAGGAAATCTTGGTGACATCTATGATTATACTGCTTGCATGAGTACTTAAACTGAATATGGTGTGATGTTGTTTTTAACTGAGAGAAATCTCATATCTGATAAAATAGGGTGTCCTTTGAGATGCTTGAAAAGCCCATGGATATTGTAGCACTCATCAATCATTTACTCTTTCTTGCTCTTTAAGTTTTCTGCAAATGACTTAGGAGTTTTACAAACAGTAAACATAAGCTTGTATGATATACCTCTGAATGTACTTCAAGAAATTATCACAGGGAATGCTGTGACCTTGAAAGATCAAACTGTGTAAAGAGCTAGGAAAAGAAAGGAAAGATTTTCATTTGGTTGCAGCAACATGAGCTCAGGATCTCATTGTGACCCACTAAAGACCCACTGCCACTCAGAGTGCTTTGCCTGACTCCCCAGATGGATTTGTTACTGTAAGCACTGTTGCAGCGGTTTCCAGCAAGAAGAGAACATCCACTGGGAATTTTCTCATTTGCATTAAGATTGTGAGACAATGAGTGCAGAAGACAATGTCTGTTAAGAGTTATGGAATTGAGAATGACAGGCAGAGGGAAAAAATCATAGGAGCTGCCCAAATGCACAACCAGAATTCATTTTCCATTTCCTTGCCTTAACTTTTAAACATGCTTTGGAATCACAATAATTAACACATGCAGAAATTCTCTCTAGACCAAGTATTTCCTTCAATTTCATGAAGGGGAAAACACTGAGATTATTGTGATGTAATTCCTACTTATTTTGATTATTGAATACAATGTTTAAAATATCAGGAATAAACAATAAATCATCATATTTAAGTTTTTTCGGAAAAAAATACAGAAGTCTTAGATCTTAACAGATATTTCTAAAGAAGTGGGAAGAGACACTGGAGTTAGAATTAAATTCAACATATAAGAAAGAAGGAGGTGAAGAGAATACATCAGGAAAAAACTCAATACTGGATTAAAAAACTTTGTACAGATGCTGCTGTATTAAGTACCTTATTCAATTTTTTAAAAAAGCTTGAAAACTGTTTTCGTATAGATTAGTAGCAAGTAAAACAGCAGTGAAAAAAGGGTAAGTGCATAACAGAGAATGTTATGTAATTATTTAATGTAATTATTACATAAAGAGCACGTGTGCTAAAGATACAGAAGTATAATATGTATGCCTGTTTTTTTGCAAAAATTTACATTACATGCAGTGTGCACACATTCACATATCAAACCATCATCTATAGTCTGCAGTTGCTGTATTTTAGGAACTTTTCAGAGAGCTTAAATGATTTTAATTAAGAGGGGGTTTGCCTTTCTCTGTCTCTGGAGGAGTTAACTGGGTTTGACCTATACAGCTTAACAAGAAAAAATATTTGCTGAAATATGCATGTTTAAATACAATATACTGGAAACACAGCTGGCCTTCACCAAAAATCACATTTCCAAGCCTGAAACAAAATACATATGGCTGGCTGTTATGGTATGAAGTGAGTATTGGATTCTACCATAAAGCCAGAACTCTGGATCCCAGTGGTATAAAACTTTCTAGACTGACGAGCAAACAATTTAAAAAACAAATTGATAGAGCAGTACTTCCATAATTACATGAGAACTAGTACAGATAATTCCTCTAAAACATAGATCAGGTTTTGTTGGCCTACCATTTTACTACTCATACTACTTTGTCATTTCTGTTCTGTAATAACTAATGGTGACTGTATGATGGTGAAGCCCTGAAAAGCACTGTAAAGAGTAGTAAATTACCTTAGGAAACTCAAGAAGCAATAGATGCTTTGCAATAGGGAAAAAACCCAGTGATCTTACCGTTCCTGTTGTGCCCAAGGACAGGTGGTTCATCTGTTGGGTCAGAGGGCCCATCATGCTTGCTGGCTGCATTGACATAGTGTGGTCCATTGTTGGTGTTATCACAGCACCCTAGAAACACACATTATTTACAGTTCAACCACTCTCATATTGAAAAAAAAAAAAAAGAAAAAGAAAAAGAAGGAAAAAAAAAGGCATTCTTTAAATGAGTGAATCTGACTGAAAACTTGACATGAATCTTAAAAGACACTAATACATCTGTCAGAATAAATATGTTTTGTTCCTATTGACAACCAAGCTACACACATATATTATTTGTACTGCTAATGAGGCCATTTTATGTCAGCTCCAATTAAGTGTAATTTTTTACTTCATTGCTTCTGACAAACAAATGCATATGTTCTTCCTATGATAAATGCTACTGTACATTGCAAAATGCCTGTCATTTCCATTTTCCCATATCCTATATAGGACAATCTTACAGACAGAACACATATGTTCTTAATTTTCTCTGAGTTCTAAAGCCTTCAGTCTCAGAGATCTTCAGCCTATTATAGTAATTATCTTGGATTTTTCCAGTCTCTATTAAGAACCCTAACTCATGATATTTTACAACTGATTAAGGAAGACTAGCTATTGACAGTGAGTTTGGTAGTGACACCCATTTAAAACACATACACAGTGTTTAAAAGCTTTTTTCTTCTCTGCATGAAAAACAAAGACATTAATAACAAAGAGCATATGTACTAAAGCAAGGCTGAGACTTTGACCAAAAAATGAAGCAAAAGACATGCCAGAGGAGCTTTGGAGAGAGAGCTTCTTTGCCATTCACATTCCCTGGTTTTTGTTCTCCCACTCCCCAAGATCCCATGTTGGCACCATCATGACTTAGTGAAGTGTTGATTCTCTTCAGTTCTATGCTGTAAAGACCTATTTCCTGTGTTGGTTAGAGAAAGCCAGTCAGAAAGTGTGGTCTGTTGTTTTTCTTGCAGATAGTGGTATAAGGTGGTATTTCCAGTCACTTCTTCATATGAAATAACTTTACTTTGTATGCATCTTTCTGTACCCACATCACAACAAACTTGTGCAATCACATTCATCTGCTACAAAGCGTGAAAAATGTAGATGAATGTACTTGTTCAAAAAAATTGACTGTTTTTCTTTCCCTTTGAGAATACTGGAGAAATTCACTTATAAACAAACTTGTTTAACCAACTTGTAAAACAAGTTTCAAAACTCATAGCATCCCTGTTCTTACATGTCTGTCTCACATTTACATAGAACTATTTTTGCCAAGGATCTGATTAGAAGCTAAGGATTTCAAATTTTCAGTTGCAAATAAAAATAAAAATAAATAAAAATACAAAATTATGGGGAAATACTAATTCAATTTGGCCTCACCTTCCAGCAGTATTTTTTCAATGCACATCCTATCTGAGAAGTATGGAGTGTGCAGTCCCTGCAAACTCATTCCTTGCATGCTGTGGGGTAAGAGGAAGGTAGGCTCATTTTGGTCAGTCCTTTTTGTAATACCCGTATGAAATACATACACACTTGTTTCATGTCACAGAGAGGACTACATTTCTTGCATTGACAAGAGTCCCTAAAGAAATCTGACAAATTACAGAAGTTAGCCTCCATGGAATATCTGTCATGATTCCAAATAAATGCTTTGGAAACAAGCTGATCAGTGTGCATGGATCAAACCCGCAACACTTGCCACTTTTGCCACTTTATTTGCTATATTAATTTGCAGTGGCTTACATGGATTAATTTATTGATTAAGTCATTTAATGAATTGAGAACTACCACAATGAAATCTTCTCTTTGGATGAAAGAGTCTAAAAGCAAATCTGTGGGGCACACATCCATTCAGCCCATCCAGCAGTTCCTGTGTAGCAGGTTCAGTGTAAGAGTCTGAAGAAGAACTATGTGCAATGAAAATAAAGTTCTTGTTTTATTTCTAAAATTGGTGTCCCTAGATACCATGCAGCCAGATGAGGTGCTGGGGTTTGGACCTCAACTGCACTTCTTGGTTATGATAGGAAATTGTAAGCGCTATGCTCAGAGAGATCAGCATTTTTACTCTGTCAAACCACACGCAATCAAATCAAATTTGTCAACTGATAAACAGTTCTCAATTCCCTCTACAAGCACTGCTCTCCTTTGGCTAAAAGGTGGAGAATTGCCTCAGGACTTTCCATAATAGACAAGTTGAACTCCCACTGGTGATGTCAAGGAAGGTGACATCTCCCTCTCCTCATGAGATCCCACTTTGAGAGACGTGTCCAGTATAAAGAGAAGGTCCAGAGAGGGGCCTTGAAGATGATGAGAGGGCATCAGTGTGTGTAAGCATCTGAAGGAAAGGTCTTAAGGGCATGGAATCAGGCTCTTCTCAGTGCAGCCAGGCAATCAGGCAAGAGGCAACAGGCAGAGACTGATGCATAGGAAGTTCCTGAGGAGGAACTTCTTCACTGTGCTGGTGATCCTGTACTGGAACAGATTGCCCAGAGAGGTTGTGGAGACTCCCTCACTCTCTGGATGCAATCCCATGTGAAGATACTTATTGTAAAAGTATAGTTGGAGGAACTTGCTGTGATTATGTATGTGACAGACTGATAACTATTCCTGGGTATAAATTCAGGAACCTGGAAATTAAGAAGGGGCAGTGGTGAAGAAAGTCTTATGGTTTAGTATAACAAACACAACTGCCAGACACAGAATGGAAAAATCTGAGAGCAAATGTCCTTCAGCAAATAATTAAGCATGACAGGTATTACAAACAAACTGTTTAAAAATATGGACTGGAGAGAAAATATATCAAGGACAAAAATTTGCTCAGAGGCGGAAAACATAATTTTCAAATTGAAAATATATATATTCCTGTCCCTAAATATACACCATTTAATATGCTAGAAAAAGAAACTGGGGAAACAAATCAAGTATTTGCAGCTTTCCTAAGACAGCTTAATATGTTTTAAGCTGACAGTTACCTAGAGCAGAGAATTACATGCATTTCCCAGATCATTAATTCACCAGTTCAGAATCTTCTTGTGATCACGTAGGAAAGAAATTATACTTAATTAAGGAAATATCATTTGGTTGTTAGGGCGACACCCAGTCTACAGACCATAATGAGTTTCATTATACATGCTGTCAAGTCCATTCATATTCAATTTATTTAGTTGTAGAAGACAAAAATGTCTTGCATCAGATGTTGCCATCACATTAAAAGTAATTTGATTCTTTTTAGCCTATAATATGTAATTGCTGATAAACATCCAGTTGGCTGCTGGCAAAGGTTATATCAAACATATTGTTTCGTCTTCATCTGTTTGGATGTCTGATTTTACTGAGTTTGTAAATGAAAGGCATCTTAGCATTGCAAACTATTACTTAAGGCCCAGTTTAATTGCAAAAAACCTGTAGAAGAAATTGTCATGAGGTTTTTGTCACTGTCTTTGACAAAAAAAAAGTAGTAGGCCTCTCAATTATTTAGATCTGTCCTGTTGCCTCAGCATGATTGCATTTTTTTTAAATCCCACAAGAAACTGGTTATTACATTGACATTTAAATTTGGCAAGATATTCTCAGCATATGATTTGTCATACAACTGTGTTGATGCTAGAGTGGTTTTAAAAGAAATTAACAGGGCAAAGGGTAAGGAATAATCATACAGACGTGCATGTTTTTTGCAAGATTTTGGTAAACCTAAGATAAGATGACATACAGATTTGACCTCTTCTTCACCTTATTTGAAAGAACTTGCTGTTTTAGAATGCTTCAAGCCTTATGAACATACTTTTCCTATAAGAAAGTGAATGTCTGTATTTCAGAATATAGCCTACCACTTAAAAAGAGAGAAGTCAGATTTTAGTAACTATGGACACTGCTTACCCCTTCTATGGCAACAAACCCAATTTATAGAAAGGACACCAAATACAATTTATTATGTGAGGTAAAATATCCTTAAGTATTTGCCAATATCAAAAGGCATCAGCAAACAAGTCTATGTTGGTGCAAAGACATACGCCACCTTTTTCCTGTTGAAGGGTGGGAAAGTGACATCAGAAATAAAAAGTGTATCAGGAGGTTTTAGGAATGGAGAGTTCACAAGTTGAGATGCTCTTAGGGGCCAGTGGGAGGATGGATTTGTTAGTCACAGCTTTCTACAATAATGAACTGCATTAAAGGCTTCTATTTTATTCCAGTATTCTAATACTGATATTGGACTTAAGGGGAAATACCAGCTGAATAAATAGATTTTAAAGCTTATAGCAAGTATCTGTTAATTTTAGAGTTTGCTTTTCCTTTATTTAAGAAGTTTTAACAAGATAACCATATTTAGAAATTCAGCTTCATAAATAGTGGCCAATGTAAAGCCAATAAACTTTACAGCAGAAAACTTGCTTTTCAAATTTGTTTACAAATATCTTGTGCAGACATATAAGCACCAGGCCATTCCATCTGAAAATTTATTACCCTACTACCAAGTGAATGTCTTTATGTTATCGAGAACATGTTGTTTCTTGTGGTTTTATTAAACTGAGTGAAAGGATGACTTTCCTTATACTTATCAGACAGATGTATCTATCAGGAATTAAAATGAAAAAAATCAACATGCATGCTTTTTTTTGCAGATAAATGCACTCTCTTTGTACACTGAAAACATGATGGCCACATTTTGATTTATTTACTGTTCTTCTAGCCTGACTTGTCTGATCTCCTTGGGTGCCTCTTACAGACAGCAGAAAAACCAGGTCCCCTTGTCAGAATTAAGTCTACTGAACTATTCCAAACTGGTTGGTAAGGGCCAAACTCCTATAGCTGTTGCAGATTAAAAGGTAGCTTTGAAATCTTCTCTGTCCTCTGTCATCAGCTCTGCTGGGAATACTTGTTGATATTCCAAAACAAAGCAAAACTTATTTTCCCTTTCTCAGTGAAAAGGTAGCAACTGCCATGGCATTTGCCAGTTTATCAGAGATTAAATCATGATTTAAATATAGTGAAGATCAACAAACATCAGGTAAAAATGTATATTCTGCAAATCTTCGGATTTGATTTCATTTCCTTACACAGTTGACTTCAAAAGCTTGCTAAAAAAATGAGCAAGAAGCCCAAACCCTCCATTAAATTTGAGCAGCTTTAACTTTGGAATAGGAAAACCTGACACAGATCATCCATGCTGAGCCCTGCTTCTGTACTGAATACTAAACCACAAGTTCACATGGTAATATTTTGAATCTTGGGCATAAATTCAAATTCTTTTCTGACAACACCTTCATAACTTAGTTGAACCTCCTAGGAGCAACATGCATATTTGCTTTCTCTTCCTCATGTTTTTGCTGTATGTTTGTGAACTTCTTAGGTCTAATAGAGTTACTGTCCAAAAGTAACTGGTTTTAAAGGATTAAGAATCCAAATATAGTGTGGTAAATAAAGAACAAAGGTGACCCTTGTGTAGGCTTCACCTTTCTCACAGCAATTGCCAAGGTTTTTTTTATTGTTTCTTTCACACTGTCCTTCTTGCCTTGTATTTTCTGTATCCTAGTTTGAAATACAGCTTTTGATAATGTACAGATACTAGCCTACATGTACAATAGCAGATTAAAAGGATGTAGAAATGGGAACATCAAGATATAAGGAAAAGACAGTTGATGCACTAGGAAGAGTTTTATATTAGCAATTGTGTGCACAAATAAAGCAATAGCTGAAACGATATTGTACCAGTAAAAAATGTATTCTATCAGGCAGTACCATATGTCAGGAGTTTAGGCTTCTACCAGAGTTCAAAAAAACAGTAAATATCATAGCATACTCTGTCTGTTAATCTAAAGGGATCTAGCAAAAACAAACAGCATTTATTCTGCAAACAACAAACAGCCCATGTCACTCAGTGCCTAAGGTGACTTCTTCATGGTGACTCGAATCTTTCAACCCAAAATAAGGCCTCAAAAGAAAGGCCATTCAAGAAAGTGACAATATTTACAAAAATTTATTAATGGGAAATATACCTGAGTTCCTACAGGGACTCTGAAGCAAATTTTGTGAGCGCAGTGTGATACCTTTGCCCTTACTGTCTGCCCATGCAGGTTGGACCACAAGCCCATCTGCTTCTCTGCAGACTGAAAATCTGAAGTTTTCATACCTTTTTTCAACATGCCCCAGGAATAAAATAAAATTACTGGTATTATATGCAGGAATAAATGGGAGTATTTTAGCTGGGGTCTGCTATCAGGGAGCAGCCCAAGCAATTAACCTGTTGCAGTGGGGTATTCATTCCAGCAATTGCTGGAGAAGGCAGAGAGGCCATAAGCAGCTCTTGCTCCCTCATCTGACATATTCTAGCAAGGAATGAGAAATCTCATTTTCTTTTTCCCCCTACTCTTCAGGTTATGAGTATGCACTTGGCTGTATGATGGCTTTATGTAGCCACTCCACGTATCAGTGCTTTTGTATGTCAAGAACAGCCACCACGAACAAAAGAATCCTCACAACTCTCAACTAGGGTTTAGCATCCCTGGAAGACAAAAAAGAAGCACAAAGGTGGCAATTTGCCTGGGACATAACTACTGTAATACACAGATAAAATTTCTCCTGCCCTGCCCACTATCAGATTTCACAAAAGAAAGGTTTCAATCAATGTAAAAACAAGCAATTCCATTCTATTTATATTCTTATATATATATTCTGATGTGAATTAAATCCTTCCTTCCTCCACTGTCTCCCAGCAGCTGATGTGCCATCCTAGTAAATGGGAATCAGGAGTCTCTTTTCTGTGGACTAGTTTTTCTTAAAATCAGAATGGAATTTCATCTATTAAAGTTAAATCCAAATAATACTTCCCCTCAAACAGTTCTATTGTATTCCCTCCCTTCTTGTCTTTAGCCAGGTGTGAAAATTTATTTAATGACATATCCTAGTTCTAACAACGTGATAAATGGATATTATCAAACTATTATTAAAACACAAGCCAGCACCAGTCTTTAGCCTAATTTTTCACTTCCTTGTCTTAGTGGGTTTAAATTAAACTTTCAAAATGGATGCAATGTTTGCATCCTCAATAGTTTAATTTTACATATACATATATACACACAGGAAGACAAATTTTATTGCCAATTCTATTACACCCTTTCAGGCCAACATGTTTTTTCAGTATGTGGATAGGTTTTCTTTTATGTTTGAAACTCTCAGTCCAAGATTTATTATGGCAAAGGTAACTAAGAGCAACAGTGACTTGGTTTTTAAACATGTTCATGAGCAACATTTAATGATCAATGAGTGCAAACCTCTGTTATTGGCTGAAATTGCTTACCAATTTTATTTTACTCAGAAAAACATGCTTCTAAAAGAAAAAAAAAAAAAAAGCTTGACAGGAAATATTGCCTCCAGAGGCTGTGCTTTTATGTAGAAGTCCAGAGAAGGTTGGTGACATGAGAGCATGTAAGATGTGTTTAATGTAATGGGACCTTGTCTCTCTCTGAGCCTCAAGTTTTCCAGGCAAGGTGAGGCAGTCTGTGAGCTCCATAAAGGCATGACAACAGATGTCTGACACACCAGGCTGTTCTCTGCTTTTCTGGCAAGATTCAGAGCATAGGCCACTGCCAGGCACAGAGAGTGCTTAACTGGGCTGGGGGAGCAAAAGCCAGTGATATTTCTCCTATGTGCACTTCTGGCCTGAACACTGCAATGGCCAGTGACAGGGCAGCAGATGTGATCTGTAACAGATGTGCTGTGCTCTGTTTCCTGCCCAAAACCTGGAGGGACTTGCACTGTGTGAGCTGTAATCTAACAGCTGAGCTGGATGGAAATATTCACTCATTAGAAGGACAAACGCTGACACTGGGAGACAGAAATTATGAGGAACTGGCTATCAACAAGAGAAAAAAAACCCAAAAAACCCAAACCAAATAGAAAAGCAGGCTGGTATTAAATCCTATGTATTAAGGTCATATTAGAGGTAAGATGACAAAAATGACACTCTACACAATGAAAAAAGTGGTGTGTATGGCTGTCTGTGGTGTTAACTCCACAACACCACAAATACTTAACACAACCAGACTTAGATTGAAATATCTGAAATACCTTCAGCTTCCAAGAAAGTGAGGTGGTATCACTGAATGAAGTTCCAAGGAAACATACTGAGGGGCTAGGGTGACAGACAGCAGAGTGCTCCTCTGTGAGATCCCAAATACTTGAGAGGACCATGGGTCAAGGAATGGTTAATATCAGGATGTTTCCCTGCAACTTTGAGATATCAGAAAGGCTTTTGTAAACCAGAATTTATTAGAAATGGACAATACAAAGAAGCCAGCTCTACACAGTTGCTCCTGGACTTTGCATCAGCCCTTCCAAAGTCAATTCTTCAACATCAGAACTATCTCCTAGGCTAGGCCCAAATCAGAGCCATGCTGATGCAAGGGCTACCATGTAATCCAGGCACACAGCTGCATGGGGTGGGTAGAAAGCCACCTTGAAATGCTGAGGTTAATGTTGCTGTATCACCCCTGAACTCTGCTCCAAACACAAGGTCCATCCTCCACCAGGATGCACTATGGTGCACTGCCATCTGCTGCCTATCTCTCAGCTCCTTGTTGGCAGCTCCCACACAAAGGAAGATTAAAGGTATGGAGGGTCTGAAAATTATATGTCCTTTCCCTCCTCATGCCATTTTTCATATTTAAAAGTTCTGGAAAGCTGATGAGGACCAGTAATATGCACATAATCTTCACAGGAATCCTGTTTATCCTACCTATTAGGAAAGACAGACAGCAGAAGATGCTATAAATGAAACCCTGGGTGAGTAAGGATGCTTTTCTAACGATATGCTTCTGTTCAATAATAGATTTTAGACTTGAAGATGATAGACTGGGAAATCTTGTACTGAGCCACTGTTCATGTTATGTAGCAATTCAGTTCTAGATCACAGTGATTCATACCAATCTTTAAAACTAAAAATGTGCCCTTATTAGAGAGGACAAACACAGAAATCTTTCTCTCTGTCATGTTCTGTTAGATTTGTAACCCCTAATGTTAAACAAAGCCCTTTCTCACACAGTAAAGGAAAGAAAACTATTCCAACCTGCCTTTCCTCTCATTTAAACTCTAACATTTTCACAGCCTGCGTGTCCTGGCCCACATCCCAAACTGCATTTCATTTTCTGGACTTGTATCTCCTTAGGGGAGGCTATGGATGGAATCCACTCCGTTCTGTATTGGGATTTGTCCTTCAACTAGTTGAAACTGGCTAACTGGCAGTGCCAGCTTTGTGACAGACCTCAAAGCCAAGACTGAGGCACATATTTCCAATAGTGCTTTCATACCTTACATTCCATCATTAAAAGTAACACAAGACTATGCCTCACTCATACCTTTATAAATTTTAAGTGTGATTTTATTGACTAAAAGCTCCAGACCATTCTCTCCTTGTACTCTCTACAGCAAAAAGCCACCAACTCCTGGTTTTGCTGCTCCTGGACAATCCACCCTGCTTTGGATGATGCTCCCAATGACAGCAGTGCAGTTTGCACACTGTTTTGAATAACTGAGACTACAGGCACAATCTGAACAAACTGCAGAAGTGTCACCACCCAAAACTTCTCTTCCAGATGCACAAGACCTCCAGAGGCCAGTAAAGCTGATGGCAGCAAGCACACAGAGCATGTCCTTCAAAAGTAACCACATCTAAATCTGTGAAGGTACAAGTCATATAGATTAAATCAAATTCAAGCCCTTGGCTATGTGTCACTAGTCAGAAAAAATGGAGACTAGAGAGGGGAAACAGATTTTTAAGCTAAAAAATTGGGCATTTTAATGTCTCTTTTACTTTAAGGTACTTCCAGGGAAACCAGTCTGTGTGTTATACACTTAACATTTATAAATTTCACTTCTACCAAAGACCTCAAAGTGTTTTAGATCCTGTGTGATACATAGAGAACTCAGGAGCTGGTCTGTTGTCAGGGTTCTAGGATGAGTCTGGATCTACACCTGAACTTTCCCAAGTCCATGGGTGTTCAGATTGAGGGGTACACCTTGGGTCACCACTACTGCAGGCCAAAGAGAGCAGGTGGCTCCAATAACACACACAAGTCCAAATTGATCAAGAAAAGGATACATTTTAACTTTTGATTCATGCTGAGCAGATTTGAAATAAATAAGAGAAAATGGCTAACTTGAATCTACTTTGCTCCACGCTCCATTGTCTTTCAAAAGCAAATGAAAATATTGAGGAAAAGCAATTTAAAAGCAACATATGTGAGTAAATATTCAGTGTGAAAATCGTTCAACTAGTCTAAGAAGTACGCATGAAGAGTTCAGGAAAATGCAGATTATTAAACTAGAAAGAAGAGAGTAAGCCATCCAGCAAGGATTACTCTACTTTCTTTTTAATATATCTTTACTGATGAAGAATGACTAAATTGATATATTTTCCCTTTTGTTTTCCATCCAGATAAAGTCACTCTTGGGCAGAAATATTCCTTATAAAGTTTCAGCCTAGAGCACAATTTTACAGCTGAGTTATTATCCTTAGAATACGAGTTCATACTGGAAATGCTGGCAGCCCTCTGAACTATTGTATAGCAGTGAGCACAGCTGTAACATGTTAAATATGTTGAAAGTACATGGGGCAAACAGAGTGGCTCAGGGGCCTGGTAATGGAACAGGGAGTCTCAGTGCTGGGTCACCAGGTCTGGGCATTGCTGGGGCTGAAAGCTGTTATCAAGCAACAGCTGCTCAGTCTATTCAGGTATCAGCTACCCACAGAGAAACTCTCCACCACAGACACACACCACAGTGACTGGGATGTCTACAGCCTTCCCAAGGGTTGGGGAAGGTGGGGCTGCATCTCCACAGGTTAGCTCAGAGGTGGAGGGCACTGATGAGACAGAGGGGTGAGATTTGGTCTTGTCCTGCATTCTGCTGCATCTACAGAGGGTGTTCACCACCAGCCTATGGCTACTGGGTCTTCTCAGGGCACTCAATTTTGTCAGTAACCCCCCAAGACTGCTCCTTTTAGCACATTAGTGAATGAACCACACCCTTGCTATCACGCCACCAGTTTCAGAGGAACTGCCAAAGCAACATGGGCAAATGAAGTCAAAGTCTGCTGCTTCAGTTTTCTCTAAATGAATTTACTGGAGTAAATCAGGTAGCTTGCTCCAGGTTAGACTTATCCATACATGCTGCAGTAATCTCTACAAAAAGCTTTGATTTATTACAGCTTTTTTTTTTTTTTTTTTTATTCCACCATTTCCTACCAGCCACTGTGTACTAGTCCATGTGAATTCACAGCAAGCAGTCAGATCCTGACATATGACAAAGATGTTCTTATCTTCTCTGCAACTTTGTGGTTTCCACACACCATCTGATTTGCAGAAGTTTAGGTTGAAATCAAAAGGTTTTTAGGGCAGCTTTCCTGAATTTCTTTCAGCTATTTGAGCATTGTGGAGGTGTTCAGATTTCTCTGGAAAAAAATCTTTATTTTTTGCTGTCATCTAAAAATTTACTACCATTGTGGTCAACAGTAATTTCAGAGGTTGCACAAATGAGCCAAGAAAGAGCAGTTTGAGCTTTTTTCAAATTAATTTTCTAAACCCTACCTGAAGTAAATTCTTCAGGCTACAAAGCAGCTGGTGGGAGCTGCCTACTACCAAATACTGCTCTGAAAATGTCTCAGACAACAGAGAGCACCTGCTCTGGAACCAGAGAGGAGCAAGTGAGTCACTGCTGTGCTAAATGTACCAGAGTGAGTCTGACCCACCTGGATGATCAGCCTTCTATGAAGCATTGATCAGGCAGCTGAGGCTGCCAAGAGTTCAGTCACATGTCTTTTACATGAGGGTAAGAAAATACTTTGAAGGAACAAATCATAGAGCAAACTAGAGAGAAGAAGATCAGCTGGATGGTATACACATATTGCTGAGATGAACAGTAAATTATTTGGGGAAAAAAAACTCTAAGGGAGAATAAAACATCCTGTGAATCCAGGTCATACTTGGCACATAATTGTGACCAAAGAATGAAAAAAATTGGAGTTGTCAAAAAGCAGTATTTCTACCATATTTCAAAATGACATGTCATTTCAGAATTTATCTAAATTTGAAAGGGAAAAAAAAAAATCTTAAGATTAGTTAAATAACCCAGAAATGAAAACAGAGAGATTATAGATATTTTGTCTTTGTTCTTCTTCTCACCCTTTCCCCACTCCCTAAGTTCTCTCTGGGAATGGAGTCAAAACAACATTTTCCCAACTTTTTCCATGTCACTACCCTCTCTCTCTGCACATTTTCACTTGAAGACAAGTTTTAGAGCTATTATTTGATTCTTCCCACAAAGCCAAATTTTATTATCCACAGAGTATTATATATGTAATAGTCTTGTCAGTCCTAGCCAGAGGCAAAGGGTAGCCTCAGAGGTAAAGGAAACAAGAAACATCCAAAGGAAGATACATAGAAATGAGATGATAGGCAAATGGCTAATACTTCCATTTTTGTGGAGAGTTGTGTGGACAGAAAAATAATGCTCTAATTAATTCCAGAGTGACAGGGACTCAAGGGCTGGGTTCTGTGCACTGCATGCTTGTGAATCTTCATTATATGTGAAACCCCTTCCTCCAAAAACCAAACAAACCCTTGTTTTGTCTTTGACATCAAAAGATGCATCATAACTAACAGCAGATGTCCTGATAAACTCCAGTAGAGACCAACCTCTTGGCAGCCACATTTCTGTTCTGCAGTGACTTCTCCAGGCACACATAAAATCCACTTGTGGGACTGAAAATGACATGAAATGGTTTTCTGGTAGTATTTCCTCTGGTATTTTCTGTTACTATCAAGGAACTGCAGCATCATGAAGGACTGTCTTCTGGTCTTTGAGTTGGGTGTCACTGCAAATGACTATGAATTCAGGGAAGTATTGCAGAAGTGCACAGCTTGAAGAGGGAACTAGATGAAGCAAAAGTTTTAGCAGGAGCTGTTTGCAATGGTTCAAACTTCCTTAATTCAACAATCATGGTAACATACAGATCTTAGCAAATTTGAAAAAATTGGCTTGAAATCCTGGCCCTGATGAAATTATTTACAGTTTTGTCATCAGCTTGAATGATAAAATTATTTCACATTGTTTTAATCCTCTGAGACAAATGCCAAGCTGTACATTACTATGCAGGTATCCAAAGATTTTTATATCACAGATTTTCATTAATTAATTATCTGTAGCTGAGATGACTCTGCTCCTGTTTTCAGACTCAGATTGTAATTCAGTGATTTGGGGTTTTTTTCAGTAATCCAATTGCAATTTTGTGGCCTTTTCTGCAGACTTGTTTAATCAAAAAAAGAGAAATTATTTTCTGGCAAGACAGCCATCTTGTCTAGAGGCTGAAGTAATTAATAACAATAAGGACAACCAACCTCGGAATAGGAAAGAATCAAGTCTAATAAAAACTTCCAGTAGGAAACCATCTAATAAATACTTGTTATGCACACTGAGAAGGATCCTTGGGCTGAAATGTTGCCATAAATTATTCATATGGAAGTTTTGGACTGTAAACAAATTTATGAAGATAATGATCTCTTTGCAATTCATGAACAAAAGTGGAGGGAGGGGTCAATCCCCAGAATAAACTGCCATGTATAAATCCACCAGCTGGAGGCATAAAGTACTGATGCAGAGATTCACTGCAGAAATTGTAAAATAATCCCTTTGTGTTTTCTCCTTCCAGAAAGACAGCTTTGAAGAGCAACTGCAGAGCCAAATAATTTAGCATATCCTCATTTGCTGCTCTTGACCAGAGCAGTAATCACAAGTTAGAAATCAAAGCCTTTGGACTATAATGGGTGAATCAAATGAAAACTGTGCACAGCATTAGCCTGTGCCTGCTTAAAACTAACAGCAAGCAAGCGTGAAACCTTCGTCAGTACAGACCGCAAGGGGTTGTTGCAACTTTGGGAAACACTGATGTTCATTTCTGTTTGATGTACCAAACTGCTTTTCCTCAATTGAGGATTCATACTGACTGACTAGGTGGTTTAATAAGCTGAATGAATTTCACAATGGCAAAGTTTACTTCCAGTACATTTATTTAATGGCTGAGGGAACTGATGAAAGGGAAATAAAAATCTGATGAGGAGAAAAAAAAATTAGTCTAGAATCTAGACTCCCCCAGGACAATTTCTTGTGCTTTGTATCCTCTGTACTGACAGACAACATATTTGCTTTCTAGCTAATTACCAACAAGACTAAAATTTTACATCTTTGATGTGTATGAGATCAAAGAATATTAGGAAATAAAAGTAAGATTAACATAATTGTCTTGTACAGCTATAATAAATTATGACTACATATAGAATCAGACACCCCGCTCATCAGGAAGACATAAACTAGAATCGATTGAACTATACAAGAACCTTGTTTAACTTTGTTTCCTCTGCAGCTTCTCACCTCTCCTTCACACCCACCACTGGGTCCCAGATGGAAAGCCACAAAAGAGGCTCTCTCCCAGTCTGTCTGGGGCCTATCTGACACCCATGAGATCCACAGAAGATCCTGTTTCAGTTGTAGAGCCTTAAAAAAACATAGCAGCCTTGTGCTGACATGGCAAGCCACCAGCAGGGGATGGGCTAAAGGACTTCCAGGTCCAAAATCACATATCCCTACCACATGCTTGATCTAAAGGTATAATTTCTATTGAGGTTTTCTAATTTTTTCTGCTATTGTCTCCCTAACCTGCTTGCACAGACTGAGCACCCAAACCTCTTTGGGAGCATTTTGTAGAAGTGCAACCTTTTCCTATTATGTATCTAGGACACGATTCTCATCCATCAAATCTGTGTGACAGTTAGCATGCTCAATTTAGGAAAAAAGGGAAAAAAGAGGGGAACCAATGCTTTGATGTATACCTGCATCTAATTCATCATTACCATGGTTGAAATAATGTGTTGGGAGTGTTGCATTTTCTTAAACTATCCATGAGAACAATGCTGCCCTATAATAACTGATAAACACTTGGCTTTGATTGATTTGTCTTCAGTCTTAATACACACAGCATGTTTGTTTACTCCATAAATATCTTAGTATTCCTACTTCCTCACCAGCTCAACTATGAGAAAAAAAAAATCAAAGGCAGCCAAAAGTAAGTGCCTTGTAAGAGTAAAATTGGGTGGGAATGTTTGGATCGCTCCAGCTCATTAAGGTGAAGTGAAAGGTCTACTTCTGGCTAGGAGCTGTGAGCTATTCCTTCAAGCAAAAGCATTTTGAAGGTTTTATTTGTCATCAGGTGGCAGTGACAATGAAAAACGTCTATTGCACTTCAAGACAGCTGGTAATAAAGCAGCACGGGGAACGACTGACAGCATAACACTCACTATACCACTGAAGCTTCAACATTTTTACAGCCACTCAGCTGGAGTCATACCATTGTATTAAAAGTGGTGTAGGGTATAAAAAAACATTTGGTACAGAGGGGTTCTCTCCCTCCCCATTGCTGTATGAGGAATCAGTGCAACAAAATTTGGGTAAAGCGGGTCTTTTGCTTAATTGAATTTAGGTGTTTTTACTATATAGTTTTGCTTTAGTTCACACAAGGGCAAGCCTAAAAATGTTTCTTTCTGACAACTGCCTCATTCAGCACCCTTGCAAGCAGCTCCCAACAAATCCCAGTCTTCAAAGGCACATTGTTTTTGTTTGTTCTCATTGTAACAGATGTTTTGTATCATGCACTTCAATGAACTAATTCATCTGCAGAGGACCGCCTACTCTGGCTGGTGTGCATCCAGCTGTGGAAATAGCTCAAGTGTCATCTGTGACCACTTTCATTCCATTCTTCTGACCTCACAGGATCTCAGTGACCGCATCCAAGCCCATTAAAAATAAACAGACCTGAGAACATCCTTTTAAAAATTTTCCAGTGGAGGAGTTATGCTACTCTAGGCAGGAAGCCTTTCTGGAAAGAATGCAACTCATGCTGAAGGAAGATTCACTCAGCTCTGGAAGTCTCCTCAAAAAACATGTTGCTTTTATCATATGAACTACCCAGTCAATATTAAGAGGCACAGGAGCAATGTCATGTGTGATTTTGATGGAGCTGAGAGCTTCTGACTAACTCAGTGCCATATCAATTAGCCTGAGCACCAGACAATCAATCACCACTTCTGCTCTAAATGTGCTGCGCTCCCATTAGAAGCTGCAAATAGCGTGAGGCTACTTCATCTCAACACACTGAACCCTTTTATATACTGTGGCTCTACTGTAATATATTTCTGAAGTAGAAACAAAATCAATCTGAATTGCTCTGGAGTGGAAGCATATCCCATTAACAGCTGTGCACCAAGATTAAAATATATTAGTGGATAAAAAATAGTCTGCGTCTGTAAGAAGACAATTACTGCTTTCTTAAAAATGACCAGATGAAACATCCAATAGCAATAAAGAACAGACTTTCTGAAAATGCCTTTAAAATCAGTTGGGATCACTTCATCACAAGTCAAAACATGCCTGGGATGGTGCAACCATTCCTTGATTAGCTTCCTTAGAAGCAGGAGCAACAAGTTGCTTTCTGAATTTCTTGAGAAGTCGACTGCAGTTTTCCACAGGAAATAAGATGCTGATCATACACTTCAATACTGGGTCCACTGCATTTGCTAATTATTTTCAAACCACTTAGTCAAGTCACCCATTAAGAGGAAATGATTCAATTGCAGATCCACTGAACTGAGGAACTAGGTGACCAAAACCTCTTGTGGAGCTAGAATTATCCACCTGTGTAAGAGGGTTTGCAATACGTCAAACCAAGTAGTTAATTTTGGTTTTGAGAAGCAACTATGGCTGTAGTTAATTAGATAACATGGAAGGATTTTCAATATTGTACAACACCAATTACTGGAATATTTCAGAAACATTTCAGAAGCCTTTGAAAACCTTCAGGAAAATTAGAGCTTTATATCAATCATCAGAACTGATTAATCAGTTTCAGGAAGTTGCATTCCAAGCTCCGTATTCTGCAGAGAAAATTTTAAAACTTTCTGGCAACTATCCTATATTTTAAAGATGGTAATTCATCTTTCCACTTCAGATGAGGCATATTTTCTATAAACCAGCTATTTGGATATATCTAGGGGTCAGCTGCTTCAAGGTCTAAGCAGACCATGCAGAAGGCATGAGCAGCTGGCTGCAGCTCATGACATTTGCTGTAGTTCCTAACTCAGAGGTCAGCAAAATGGACTAGCTCACAGAGATGCTAAATAATCTCACATTAGTGTTCACTGACTTCACTGTAACTCACTGAATGGTGATACCTAGGGTACAAATGGGTGCCTGACAGAAGATTCTTTTGGGATTTTAAGCCTTTGTCTGTCCCAGATTCTAGCCTTCTGCTGATTTTGCTGTTGCTGGGTTTGTTTGGCTTGGGCTTCTACTCTGAAGCGTGTCAGAATGATAGACAGCATTCTTTAAAATAGAGAAAATACTTCTCAGAGAGAAACCACCACATTTGAGTAAAACTATTGTCCTTTAGCCCATATAACGTACAAAAGTAATGCCTGTGATGCTCCTATGACATACTGGATATTGGAATTGTTAACGTCAAAGAGTTCTGTCCCTTGCATTTATCCACAAGAATTTTACCAGCACAAAAGAGTTATAGCTTTTTAAGCTGTGAGGAGCAGAACAAATATTTCATAATGCCTGGTTACGTATTGCCCCAGCTTGGCCAAGCAGATGAAAGGAAACAACAAAGCAGTCTCATACTTCACTCGATACACTCATGGCATGTTTCTACTTACTCCTTCACTTATCTGTTGAACAAAATAACAAAAAGAAGCTCAAGGAGGATTCAAATACATTGCATATTGTGGAAGCAAGTAAATATCACCACAAACAGATCATTGCTAATCACTACACACTCTCAGAGCCATGACCTGTATCACTGATTTTTATCTGGAGGACAGATTTGAATGGCATGTAAAACTCTACAAAGAATAACAAATGTACACATTTCAAATAATGTGAGAAAGTTCTCTTCAATTTGAAACTTTCCAAGCTCTATTACAAGATATTTATAATGAGTTCACCTGGCTTACACACATATCCAATACTACTTTTTTTTCCTGAATGGATGCAGTTACACGCATTGGTACATTTATATTATCTCAGGGAAAACATCCATGGTCACTATCCAGCGAAGTTCAGAATTTCAAAGATGGGCATATCACCTGTGCAGGCCAAGTAAAATATTTTTCGAGCTATAGCCAAACCTGAACTTTGTCACCTAAGCATAAATAGAGTTGCTTTTCTATCCTGGAAAGTGTAGGCAAAGCAAAGGAAGGAGCCAAACTAGTATAGAGCTCTCAGGACCTACACCAGGTCCATGCTTTTAACAGGAACATTGGCATGGATTGAAGATGTGTTTGCTGTGTGAGTCCAAAACTGAGCTCTCAGCCATAATTCTTCTCTGTGCACCAGTGGCAGTACCAGAACTCCTTTCCAAAGAGCATCTTCTTCCCCCCTTCCTCCCTCCCATTACAATGCTCTAACCAACTGCCTAAAATTTACTTTATAGTCATCACCTGGCAGAACCATCATCCCAGAGGAGCTGAATATCTGTGAAGATATAGGTTGAAATATTATAAAACTGGCTATCAAGTGAAAGTTGAAGATGTGAACAGGGTGTTACTGTCTGCAGAAAGCAGCATGAATCCAGTGGAATTGCACAGGTCTTTCTTTTAAAATTTTTCTTATTCCTGTGCTGTTCCTGGGGGAAGATGTGGCCTGTCACAGCTTTATCTGTCATGACGAGTGCCTTTGCTTGCTTCTCTCAGAGTGGAGTTAGTGATGGAGCTAATACAGCTTTGGTACTTCCACAGACACAAATCAGTGAGATGGGGTTCTGCATCTGCTTGTCTATCAGACACACTCAAACTGCTCCTGAAAAACATCCACCACTTTCTCTCCCTGAAGAGCTGTGACAAGCACCAGGAAATGATCATTGCATCAAACACTTCATCCTCATTTAAAAAAAGTACATCTAGAGCAATCCTGTCCTTTCCACAAAAATGACATGGCCTGCCAGCAGGAAGAAATGTCAGTGGTGGAATGCATACAACCATGCTTTTCCTGGAACACTGCTTGTTCTCCTGGACCACTGAACTCTGGGCTAGCCCAGGAGCAGCTGTGGCAGTGCAGATGAACCAGATTTACAATGGTAGGTCTCTTCCCCAACCTGCCTATGGAAATTCTATCCACAACCCTGTCAGATGTGGGACATCTGTGAATGTGACACCCACCCTCTTGGCTAGAGGCAGGCAGTAGACCAGTAGTTTCCAAAGCAGCAAGCAGGAGTTTTTTATTGATAGTGCTAAAGAGGAAGGCTATCAAGCTGGGAGCTGACACAGACTCACATCCTGTGTGGATTGGGCAAAGAGGGGGTGCATAATGACTTGCAGATATCCGTACTGCAGAAGTACAAAGGCTGTTTGAAAGCAGGCTGTGTGCTGTGTGAATCATATGCAGCCCCCTTGTCCCACCACGGGGATCAGTAGCAGGGTGTCAGTCCTGTGATCCTCAGCTTGAAGTAATCATCCAAGTTATCCCAGACTGAACCCCTCACAAGGACTCCACACTCTGTGAGTTTACAGCATTTTAGGAGGCAGAAGTAGATAACTGATAATGAGGAACCCCACTGTCTTCCTGCTTTGGGATGTGCATGTAAGGTTTGCCATGCATAGAGAAAAGATAACTTCCACTCAAGTGCTTGCTCAGAAAAGCACAGTGGTGAAAGGCTACACCTGGGATTTGGGGTGGATGTAAGAGACAGGGTCTCTCCTTGGCAACAAGACCTGCAGTGACATTATCAAACATCCCAGGTAGCTTATTTAAAAGGCACAGATTGAAAAAGGCTGTCCAGAAGAAGTCCTTTAACAAGAGGCTGTAGTTAGTAACAAGAAATAACAAATTGCATTTAAACCGTGGCAAAAAGAAGTGAAATTTCAGCCCCTAATTTCCAATTTCTTGTTAACAATGGGCCATTTGATAAGAGAATCTACCCAGCTGGAAGTGCATCTCTTTGGCAGGTAGTCCAAAGGTAGTGGTTTCACTAAATAACAACTTGGCACTCCTTCAAAATTCTTCAGATTCTGTTGATCTGTCACTGTGTTACGCAACTCATTCTTCATCAATCCACTATGCAACAGCCAAAGAATGTTCAGTGTTTGTGCTATTACATTTCACTACTTGTTTTTGCAATCATGTAAGAAAGAGGTTGAAACTCTGCACTGCAGACACCACTGACTCACAACAAGAGGCTTTGTGGCAAACACTGCTGAATGCAGGACTTAATCCTAATTCACACTGCTCTGGGAGGAAAACAAGGCCACAGAGTTACAACCTAAAAACTGTAATTAAGCAATTACTCCACTTCAGTGGGAGTAAAATCAGTTTAGGAAAGATACACATAATTTGCCTCTGTACTGCAAAGTTTTGGTCAATATAATATTCTTTCTAAGGACATTTGAAATGAAAAGAAAGCATTTTACCTATCAGAGTAAAAAATTAATGTCAAATACTGTTAGATCTGACTACATTCAATAGTTTCAATAATAAGCTATTACTTATGATATCTTGAATGTTTCTAACTTCCAGGGTGTTAAACTACAGTGTACATTTATGCACTGAGATAAAAAAATAAATTGTTAGCACTGCCTCTGGAAAAATAATTTTAAAATAATTATGTTATTGAGATGTTTTAGCAGTTACAGTTGGGAAGGTGTTAATTAATCAGCCACTTACTCAGCCACCTCAATAAGTATATCAGGAAGGAACACAGAAGGGAGGAAACAAAAAAGGCAAGAAAATGCAACATTTGGAGGCCAGAAATAAGATTCACTATAAGTCTACCTGAGGCTTTGCAAATGATATTCAAAAACCTAACAAAAGTTTTCTTACTTAGATAAGTGAAAACCAAGGAGAGAACCCAGAGCTTGGCTCCCCATGCAGGGAGGATGGGGGACACATTAAGGTGTTTCAGAAGGAGCCTCCCAGCAGATTAAGGACACTCAATTTCCTACATGAGCCAGCAGACAGCAGAGGCAGCACTCAGAGAATGACTGTTTGGGCAGAAAAATGAATACAGACCAAGGAGATGAAAAACCCAGAGAAGCCACTGAACTCAAGGTGAATTGAAGAAGCAGGACTGGATCATCTCTATAGCAGAGCTGGAACATATAAGCACAGGTCCAGTGGCCAGGACTAAAGGATATTAATGAAGATAGAACATAGATATATCAAAGATGGATCTAGCTAACCTCATTTTTTAAAATAAAATGACCTATTTTCTCAACAAAGGACATGCAGCAGATCTAAACTTTATGAAGGTCAATAAAGTATTTCAGGCAGTGCTACAGCCAGAAGTTACTAAACTTTGGGGATGATAAAGGATTAACTAAAGCAGAAATTATAACAGGTTGTGTCCCAGTCCAAGGTTTCTCCTTTGCCCCGAGATCACCCCAGAGGGACACGAAGGTGGTTCAAACCCTGGTTTTCTCTGAAACAGCTGAAGAGAGATTGCTGGAGATGGTTTTCTCTTTTTCCAAGGATTGTTTATTGTTTCTTATCTCAGGGACTTTTTGCCTGGCCAGCAGGGTCTGCTCAGCCTGGCATCCATGGTGGAATCTGCCTGGTCAAGGCAGGGCTTATCTTATACAGTTAGTACTACGTATTATATGTTTGCAAAATTTTCCCAATACAATACAATTTTATTAAATGGTCCAGCCCTGACCCCATCCAATCCAAGAGTGCCAACGTGTCACCCAACATGGATGACATGGAGAATAAGAAGGAAAAGGTGTCCACCCCTCAAATTCTCCATCTTGGCCACGTGTCCCTTATCATAAACATTCCCAAAAGTCTATTTATCTACGTTCTAACAATCTAGTTTACACTTCACTAATTTTGGTAGCCTGTTTCCATTCTCTCCATGCTGACAACTTCCCCCAGGGGTTAGAATTCAGCACCTGTGACACCAGGGTCTCACTCAGAGGTCATTGAGACCCTTGCCAGGGGGGTTTTGAGACCCCCAAGGAGGCCAGGGGTACGCCCTGGGCTCCCACAAGGTTGTGCTAAAAGACAAGCTTTGCTACTTCAGTGGGAGGGTCACTAAAATCTCCATCTGATTGCTCTCATCCAGTGTTTTTAATAATTCCCTTGAAAAATATTTGGGGAAATTGTGAAATTGGAAGGCACATTAAGAAAAGTGGCAAATTAGACTATCATACAGGAAGAACTGGATTAAACAGAGCAAGGCACAAATTCATCAAGTCCATCAGGCTAACGTGGTTTCCATTATCACATAGGAACATTTGCTGGAAATGTGGAAGAAGGAGAAAACCTAGGTATGTCAGTGAATTTCAGGATGACTGCATTACCAGTTATGAGCACAAGGGAAGAAAGACATTTTACAATGCAGCGGAGTTGTCCCAGAGAAGAGAAGGAAGTATTAATTCTATTTGCACAAAAGGCTTGAATCCTGTGAGCATTGACTGCCCCAGAAAAATGAATTCAAAGTGGAATAGATCCAAAAAAGGGTCATTTTTGCAGCCAGAGGTATAAAATCCTTACATTACTGCAAATGAAGTGATGCTAACATAGTTAGCCTAAAGATGGAAATGCAGATAAAATTTTTGTCTATAAATTAATGTGGTGAACATTGAGAAGACAACAGTTCCTGAACACAGGAAGAATGTTTGACCAACAACAGATGGAGGCAAAATGAAGAGGAGCACCTTTAGGCTGGAAATTAAAAATGGAATGCTAAGCCTCAGAGCAAAGGTGTTTTGAAACAAACCTCCTGATAGGATTATCAAGGGGCATAAAATCAAACTATTTAATCAGGTTTTGCAAGGGATTTTGTAGTATGCCACTGAGATTAGCTCAGTTGGTTAGAGCATGGTGTTAATAATGCCAAGGCTGTGGTTTGGATCCCTGTATGGGCCATCCAGTGAAGAGCTGGATTTGATCATCCTTGTGGGTCTCCTCCAACTCAGAATATTTTATGATTCTGTATGGTTCCTGGAGACAGGAATTTGGAATCTTATAAACTGGTCACTAAATCCTCAGAGTATATTATTATAAATTTATACACAAGTCCTGCACTAGAAAAATCATGATGCAATTATAAGTAATACATAGATTAGCTGTTTTCCCCTACTTATGCAAATTGGTCCTTGAATACACTTGGTGTAACATAATGGTAATTTATGGAAGTGCTTTTGTTCTAAGGATTAAGAAGGTGACAGAGTCTCCTTCATCAGCTTACTGCTGCAGGCATGATTCTCTTCTAATTCTTGCTGTTTCACACCTATGCAATTCAATTCTTAGGTGAAGTTAATTCTTGATTTATACTCGTAAAAATCAGATCCAAGATTTTCTTTTGTGGCTGGGACAGGTTAATCTTAATTATTAACATGAAAACCCTAAACCCTAATAGTATCACTGTGGGGATGTGTTAAGAGGCATCAGTCAAGACAGGCCCTTGTTCCATCAGACTTTTCACAAACTTCTACTAAAAACTATTTAGCAGTATGACAGTTTTATAATCTAAATATATTGGGATTTCTAAAAAGATAAATCTGAAACTGAGTCTGAGAAAAAGATGTTTTCTCCAAGGTCAAAAAGCTGGTCAGTGTCAGATGAAAAAGTACCTGTCACTACGTGCCCTAGGCCTACATGTAGTCTTTGAAACCAGTGTGAGGAAAGGCAGGTTCAGGTCAAAAAGGAGCTACAGCTAGGATATGGCTATCAAACACATTTGTAGCTAAACAAGTATGTGTGATTGATTTCCATTTGGAATTTTCTTTCAAAACAAGTTGAAGCCTCTGGGGCAAAACTCCAAAAGAATACCGTATTTTAAAAATTAGTAAATTAATTAACTTTGAAGATTACACCTTTATTCATATATTATTTTCTCCCTACTCAATTGTTTATAAAAGGACATCTTGTCAATAGCCTAAAACTTGACTTGATCCTTCACTAACAAGAATTCACCTTTACGTCTTTGACAGGCTGTGCCAGTCTTTTAAAATCCCATTTTAGAGTTATCACAGTTATGCACTGCCCTGGCATTCCCTAGCTGTAGATCACAGGCTTTCCTCAAGATTCCTTCTGGATTTGCAGAACCTCAGAACCTGTTTCCTTCCACCAAAGATGCTCAATGCTTCTGTAAATGGAAATGCTGTAGGGATGGAGTTTGGGAGGCAGAAAGGAGATCCAGGTCCCCTTCTGCTGGTAACATCTTGTATTCTTAACTGTGCTATGGAAATGAGAACCACATCTCCATCATGGGAAAGGCACCCAGAGATCATTCCTAGCCCTGTCACCAGCCAGTGTGAAACCTCTGCTCAGACCACAGAACACATTTGAAGCTCTTTGCTGTCTGTAGCAGATGAAAATTGTTGCCTTTCCCTTCCACCACCACAGAACTTGCATGTTTGGCAATGGCACCACATGGCCACCTTTGTTACTAATGGGCTGGGGTGCTGCTTACAACCTGCCCACCATCTGATGTGTTGTAAGCCAGCAGAGCAGAGCACTCTGTGCAAGGTGGGCAACATCAGAATCAACTGCAAGACAGCAGACAGTGCTAGGCACAAAATAAGAGAAAGGTTCATGCTGGAGGGGAGATTTGAGAGGACTGTAATACGTCACATGCCTCAGCCTGTTCACAGCACATATATGCATGCATAACCAGAATGCATCATTAGGGGCAAAATACCTGATGGTGAGCTAAATTCAGCCCTCTGCTGAGCCTATTACTTTCTGCAAACTGATTAATCTAATTCTTGGCCTATCATTAATTGCATATGTTTACACAGTTCACCACTCTCTCCTGATCCTATCACAATCTGCCTACTTACTAATCTACCAAGTGCTCACCAAATGAGGAATTTTTGCTCAAAATGGCAAAGAAAACATATGAATCTTACAGATTTGTGTTCAGGATTTTGACTTAGTGTAAATATAAAACTTGATGAAAATGCAAATTGCCATGAAAACAGACATGTTACATATATTAATATGAGATAAATTAAGCATTACTGATATTCTTAGGTGATGTACATGGAGTGGGAAAAGTGAAAGCAGAATGCAGGCTTTGTACAAAATTAGACATTGATTTTTTTTAAAAATGCACTACATTCTTTCACAGAAGGTACTCTAATGTCTATTGATTAATAGTTATCTTTAAAAGAACTAGTCCCCTTTGATAAAACTGCTTTTAAACAGCTGTTGTATTAAGGTTTTTTTCTTGACAATGAAGGTTAACGGGTAAGGTTGCATCTTTTCTGTTAAAAGAAATCAATATTCCATAACCTCAACCAGAATTTCCTGGCTTCAAAAAACTCTGGGGAGCCTTTCAAATTTAGTGTCAGATGCCTTCTTTTCCAAATATCTTTTTCATTTATGTTTATAGATTTATATGAAACATAGACATTATGTTTTTTTCCACTAATGTAAATGTCTTTAAACAGACTGATGGTTTATCCATTTGGTGTTCATGCTATCTGTAGAATATTTGAAAGAAAAGAAAATTTTAGTAGAACTCTGAAGTCTTTTTAGGACAAAACAGCACACCACAAGTTCCTCAAATGCAAGGGCTTGTCTACTGGAAACATTTGTGGTTCTCCTGTCCATGTTTTCTAAGTGAATCCATATGTGGTGTGTCTTGCTGCCATCACAAAATATGCTCACTTTCACTAGGGGGCTGTAACAGAGTGTCAAAAATGTTGGCAATCTAACTTAAATATATCTTTTTTTTTTGGGATTCATAATAATTTCTACGACAGCAGAACAAAGGACTGGAGCAATACTTTGATATGATTCCAGAAGCATTGTATAATCAGACTTAAAAACCACTACACTTGAGCAGGAGATGTAACTTGGCTGAATCACTTACACCTGTTTTCTTTTAGAGGTCTAAGTTAGCTGAGCTTGGGCACTGCTTTCCTGTCCTGGGTACTCTCCCCAGCACAACAACAGCTGGCACTAAAGGAGGTCAGGAAGCACATGCTCACCTGCATCTGAAAAACCCCTTTAGGTAGCACTGAGACAACATCTGTATACAGTGTATACAACATCTGTATACAGTGGGTGCAGGGTGAGGGGGAGGCAGAAGTGACCTCATGTGAGCCTGCTTCCCCCAGAGGAACATTGCCAATTACTGCCTTGATTATCAGAGTTATAGAATTTACAGTCCTTGATTTTCTGCCTCGGGAAACACTGGAATTAAAATTGCTCAGCAGAACTTAGTCATTGGTATTTGGTTAGTTATTTCAACCTCTAAACACTTTAGCCTTAAGAGTTCAAGTAAGTTCATGTTCAAAGGATCTCTTAAAAATACACAGTTAAAAGTTGAAAGACTTGCTGAAGATTCCAATTTCTAAGGATTATTTCCTGTTTACTTTTCATACCATCTAGCTGAATTCTCACATTTCATCTTGGAAGCAGGACTCAACTGTCTGCAGAGGACATACTTTGTTTTCTTACACTCTTACAGGCAAACTTAGGATAGACTGCTGGCTCTGTTTACTAAAAAGGTAGAGCAATAAACGTGAGGTAGAAAAAGCTGTCTTGGGAGAGGGATGTGGATTGGAGCACAAGGAACTTCTTTGTTCCAGTGTGTAGGAATCAAAACACTGAAACTGCTGTGGTATTTTGGGTATTATCCAAAACAGCAGAGTCGCTAGTGAGAAAATGAAAACTGATCCATTTCAGTTGAACAATTTGTACCTTTTATGCTACTGCATTCATGCACAGCAACCAAGAGGCAAGAATCTGGAGTCCTTACTCAGCCTTGCTTCTCACCAAACTAGGGGTTTTACACTGCTTATGAAATAAGACATGTGTTTGTTGATGCTTTTAAAGACAGATGGATTCCATTCAGCCATGGGCCACAGGAAGGACGACAGAATAAAAATAATAAGGGTGTTTGTTAAGACATTGACCTTTCTAGAAGGACTGCAAGGGCTTGAGAAACTTCCAGAACAGAAGTTGTCTCCAACATACTTTATCATTATCAGTGTTACATTTTTCCATATGCTGCTCCGCTTGCACCCTTCCTGCTGCCACTGGCATAATCCTTCTTCAGCTATTATGCAGAAACTATTCCAGACTGACAAGAACATCTATCTGTGCATACTCAGTGATTACACACACAGTTTTACTTGCAAATAAAAGAGGATAAGTGTAAAACCAGTGTGCACATTGAGTATTATGGTAGCATATTTATGTTCACTAAAAAAATTGCCTTTAAAGAGGAAGGCTACATGTATTTTTCATAATAAAGATTTGAATCAAAATGTTTTGAACAAATGCCCTTATCAGTAAAAATGAGATTGTCTACATGTGAATTGACATGTAAACATGTTTTTCAAAGTATTCCCATCACTTTCAAACCTTTCAAACCCTGTAGCCTTCAGGGACTACAGGAAAATCACTGTAATATGGCAAATAAAAGTAATACGGCAAATGTTATAAGTCTCCAGAATAACTCTTATCCCATTAATGTTTTGATTCTGTCATCACTATCCATCTATCCTTATCCTGAGGCAGTAATGAAATACAAGACTTGTTTCAAACACAGAAGAGTAAGCACTGTACTTTGAAAGATACTGAGCCTGGACTACCTTCAGTGCATTAAATGTTTTGCCAATCTTTATCCAAGCTCACACTGCTATAACTCATTTGCAGCTTGTCTTCCATTAATACTCTGGGGAATGACCAGGGCACACATGGCAAAGCAATGAAACTGCCAAACTTTAGGTATTCTTACCTTGACAGGGTTAAATCAATATGGGTAAAAGTGGTGAAGGTTCAATTCACAAAAGGTGCATTTTTCAAAAGTGTCTGAATCACACATGAACCTCCAGGTAGATTTTTCATCATGCCCACATGATTCAGGAACACTGTTTTCCAAAACCCTGAAGTTTGTGTAAGCATTAAGATGTGAGAAGTTTTCATGTATGACCCTACTATGCCAATACAATCTTATTTTCAATACTAGTTACTCAGAAATAGCAGTGCTACCTCAACCTATTTGATATTATTTTTCCATGGCTCTTGGAGTAAGACCACCAAAAATCACTTAAAACCAAAAATAAAAGCCTTTAAAAATAGAATATGCATCTGTTTATTACCAACACCCTACAATATCAGTTCTGTACCTGCAGAATTCTTAACTGTCCATCTGAATTTCTCCTTTTAGGACAAAAATCTTCTGACTATTATTTTCTTAGAAAATGTAGTTTTGGTTGTTTTCTGTTTTTAAAGGTATCACAGAAGTAAGAAGACAAACAAAGCTGAGAAGTATACCAGTGTGCACAAATATTTTCCAGTTAATATATATGTCATTTTTGTTTGTTAGGGTCAGAAGTTTATCTGTTTGTAGTTAAAAAGCTACAGAAGGAATTGGAGATACAATCTTTTACAATAGTGCACTTTTTAATCCACCAAGTAAATGGATACAGAATGCACACGTGCACACATCAGGAAAACGTGGCTGAAATCAATGTGCAAAGGGAAATAAAGGACATAAATGTCTGCTGCAGGGGATATCACTGAAGAGAGAGGTTTGTATTTGCTGCACAGGGAGGGAGATGAGCTGGGCAGGCAGAGGAGGGACAGACAGGCACAGGATGGTGGTGCCATGCAGCACAGCTCTTCCCTCCTGCTGGCAAGCCTGCCAGTCTGGGGAAACACCACCCTGCCTGTGCCCAGCACACTGAGTCTCACTTTGTCTCCTCTACAGAATGGTTCTGCCCATCTTTTTGTCATGAGGGACATTACATGATGTCAAATTATACATAAATATCAAGAAGGACTTTCTGTAGGAAATGAAAAGCTAATCATCCAGTAATGTGATTTAGTGGATACTTATAATCAAAACAAAGAACTAACCACCACTGTTTGAGCAATTCAAACTGTGCTTTCTGTATGAGTTTATCTCTACTGTCAAAGAATAATAGAGGCTTAACAAAATGTTCTCCTTCCTGGGGCAAGGGGAATGTAATATTTATCTGCAGTAGCGTCCAGGGGGACATCACATGCCACAATCAATCACCTCATAAAATATTATGAAGTAAAGTGGTGGCAATTTAGATAATAACATGGAAAACTAGCTTACAAGAAGAGATAAAAAGCTAACTAAATTAGAATGTTCCCAGTTTCATCAGCTCACAGATTACCAAGACTCACATCCTTAATTCTGACAATTTTATTGCAATATTTTCTTTTTTTTTTTTTTTTTTTTTTTTGAGCTTTGGAGGTGCCTAGAATAGAGTCTACAGTTAGGCATGAATTTACAGAAAACTTAAACCTAACACAGTTTCTTTATTTTCTTTCAAAACAAAAGTCTCTGGAATTCTCTGTGTGGTAATACTCTGACAAGTTTTCAGACATTTCTAATAAAGAATTCATTTCTGAATGAAACCTGGGGAATGGTAGTTCTGCTTTTTTGCTTTTATGCTTCTTTGGTACTACATGCCTCATGTCCTCTTACTTAAGAACATAATCTTTGTAAACACATGGGAAAAATCTTTCAGAGAAGAGACTAGGATTGCTACAGAAAACACATGGAAAACAAAGGATAGCAATGACACTGGATCAGAAATGGTGCAGCACTTATCTACCATCCCTCTGCTTTCCACCCGGAATCACACTTCCTTTTTTTTTGATGTTACTCTGTGGTTAACAATGAACACCAATTTAACTCAGCATTTTGAGGGTGCCAATCTCTCTAAAAGACAGTTTTCTCTTCATGTCCTTGCTAAGAGGTAAATACATTCATCTACCTCATCACAATACCTCTCCTACACTGCAGAAAAATGTTTTGCTCAATATTGTCAAATAAAACTCGAACACACATACACACAAAATCTTGGGTTGGCAAAGTGCTTATGTTTTTCTTTTAGAAAGGGAGTCTTTCTGCAAGGATTGGAGATTTTTTGGCTTCCACAAGTCTCATAACTCATATATACACACATCTAAGACTGCTATTAAATCCAAATATTAATGTACAGGACTGATGTTAACTGTAAATTTGTTCAATTGGTTTCATCTCCCTACAAATGAATACAGCAACAGCTTTTCTCCTCTGAGATGGAAAGTTCCCCCAGGGTCTGCAGAGAGGTGCAGCACAGCAGCAACAGGAACTGGGTGCTCAGTCAGTCCCACACTATGGTCCCTGCCTTGTGAGAGAACTGAAGAACTTGCCTACATGGAGATGAGGGGTGTGGAAAGGGAACTGCAAATTGGGATGAGAGACTTGTGCAACTGAACAGATACGTAGTGGAATTATACCCAAATTGCTGTACAGCTAAATCTCACCAGAAGTTACACTACTGTGAAGTCAAAATAGTTGAATAAAAATATGAATAGCGAACAATCCTAAGCCATAGACCTTCATTTTAATTTTACTCTTGTGTAAATCAGTGTATTAATGATTATGTGGAGCATACATTTAAATTCTGATTAATGACACTGTCAAGTGGATCTGTACCTGAGACATTCATCAAAGGTAGAAATGCAACTAAAGTCATCTGTCTATAGTGGAATTAAGTATGGTGTTTTCTCCTGGTATATTGCTAATATTTAGGCAAAGTACATCAAAACTCTTCTGTGATACCAAAAAAATCAGCTGCACTACTTCTAATGAATTTTGGTTAGAAACATAATGCAGCTTTAAGTAGTTATAAATTGACAAAGGGAGAAAAAAAAAAGAGTTGACTGGACAATCATAAAGCAGATTCAGATTTGGTAGAGACTCTCTAAGACAGTTGTGTTGCACCCTTTTCCACTATGCAGAAATGCATTACTGAGGCACTGAAGGTCCTTCATATAAAACTGCACAGGACATTTTTGAAGGCTCAGCATATAAGGGAATGGCCACTTGTTGATCTGGCAATGCAAAGTACACAGTAATGCTGTTACCTTGCAGTCCCTGAAGCAGAGCTCCAGGAGCAGCACTCCAGAACTTGTCACTCTCTTACAATCAGTGCAATTAGACAATACATCACCCATCCTCCCCTTTCCACTAAATCAAACGGTGCTGCTTAGAGAAACAAAACCTCTACTGCAGAGGGCTCTTGTCACAGGGAGCAGCTGGCTGCTCTTACATGACCAGGACTTAATTGTGGCTGGAAAAGCAGAGCAAGGCTACAATGGAAGCACTTTTAGCCAGATATAACCAAGCATCCACTTACTGTTGGTTGCATAACATATGGCGGATGAGGCATCCATGAAGTACTCTGGACCTGCATATCAAATACTTTTAATTAGCATAGAAAAGTTTAAAACTTAACAATTTACTTGAAAATATTCTCCCTAGTACAACTAAGGTGCTAATTTTGACAAAAGACTTAAGTCTTATAACTCAATAGAAAATTAATTTACTCTTCATATAGTTATTGACAAAGGGAAAAGCATTCAAATTTCATTTGATAATGTTTTCCACCAAAGTCAGAAGTCTGAGTGATTGCACCACTTCTATGAATCACAACATTTTATCTTGTAAAGCAGTCTTCAATATTCCATGTTGTCCCATTTTTTCATCTGCATTGTTTGCTTTCATCCATCAATATAATCATGAACATGTCATCCAACCGACAGTGCAGGAGACATAAAATGTTCAGAGTTTACTTTCAAAAGTATCTGTATGAACTTTCAAAGGTATAACAATCTCAAGAGATCCCAGAATGACTTATTCTGTTTCCAGTAAGAACTGCAGATCTAATTCAGAGTTTTTGAAAATTATTCTAATTGAAAGCTTTCATGGTAAAGCTGGCTTAAGAAGTCTGCCCCTCCAGGATCATTCTTAGCTTGAGCATCCTGGGGTCTATTCCCACCAGAACTCCATATGCATCACCAAAGACTTTCTTTGTTGTTCTGCCTTGTGACTGCCATGTAACATATTTCAAAGATACAACAATTTTACTAACAATTGAACACATGATAGAGTGTTTGCATATTTGTGGTGGCATCTCTGAGCCATATCCCTTTTGTGTTATGTGTGAATGGCCCACATGCCATCATAACTCAGGCTCAGCCCCAAGAATTGTGTATTTTAGTTTGCTTTTGCATCAGTGTGGGCACCACAACACATAAGTACACAAAAGATGTAGCTGTGCCAGAGCCATCAGAGGACACCTGCTGTCACAGAGATGGGTGTAGCACCTCAGACTAAGCATGACCAGGGATAACAAGGAGAAAGCTGCAAGGACCCACTTCTCAGGATGTGCTTTGATTTAATTAATGAAGAAAGAGAATTAACTGTATAACAGTGTGCTCCAACATTTGTATATGTTTATCCAAGTCTATTTTTTATTGAAAAACAAGTTCAGCAAAACATCTTTAGAACCAAAATCAGCACACCCACATGCAAACACACCTCTACTACCACATTTTCTGCTGTGAATCCCCATGAGCTAAAGCACAATTGAGCTGCCACAGCTTTCTGCTGCTCATTGCTCCCACTCTTGCACCACTGCTTGTCCTCAACATGCCAAGGCAAAAGTCTTTGGGCTTACACTGCAAACTATTTAAAGGAAAATTATATGGGTAGAAAAAAAAAAAAAAAATGGTTTTGGTATAAACTCATGATACCACAAACTGATGCAATGGTTCACACCAGAATGGGAAAAGGGGAGCAAGTGTGAACTGTGGAGCAGTGATAAAAGTAAATGGCTGAACTCAGTGGCATGAATAAGAGGGAAGTAGTATGGCTCTTAAGCCAGATTTGCTACTGGGAAAATTGCATGTGAGCTGCAATTGTATATCTCTGGCATTGACTAATCTTTGCTGCTGCCATTACTGAAACTTACTGAATCTACCTGATCTAAATAATTTTGTTTGGCAAGTGCTACATAGCCATCTAAAATAAAATAACACAAGAGTCAAAGCGAATTACAAGAATCATTTATCTTTATCTTTTTATCATTGATCTTTGAAGATGAAGTTTAAAGTAGAGTAGCTCCCCAGAATTACCTGTAAGCAGTAGCATACCATCTGGAACCTTCCAGCCCCAATAAACAAACCCTAACATTCAGAACAACCCCCCCACGCAGCTTTGAAAGTTTGAGTAGCTTATTTCAGGTAAGACTCAGGGTTGGAAAAACACAGATAGTACAGGAGAGAAAAAACTAAACTTGGAAAATATATAGTCAATGACCAGCTTCTGTAAAGTGATAAGTTCCCAGACAATGGCTAATAATAAAAATATACTCTCTGGTTTTGACTTTCATCTCAGAAAGCCAAAACAAGACAATAATTTCCCAATGGAGATCTGAGAGGGATATGCTGAAAAGAGAAATTCTGAATGACGTGGCGTGTAGCAGACTAAAAAACAATTTGAGGACACATCCTCAAGTAATTTGCTTTGTCAGGGATTATTGGATAAAAATGAGTATACTTTTAAAGGATGCCATTACTGGAAAAAATACAGCTGGGGTCAAAAGATCAAAATATAATGCAGTTAACATAAATTATTAAAATAAAAAAAAAAGCTTTAAAATTATTTTGGCTAATGAAGGGGAGCCAAAATGAGGAAACAGTTTAATAAGAATTATAAGCTTCTGGTGTTGTCAACTGGAAATGAAGGAAAATGCTGTTTACCAGAGAAACTGACTGAAATTAAGAATTACAGTGGCTTTCATTACTGCTCTAAAGAATGCAGGAAGCACTTAAAACTCTACCCAATGATACCTGAATATCACTAGAGAGCCCTTTGTTTTAAGTGTGACTCAAGAACCCAAGCACTCACACAATTTTCTGTGGTGAACACTCTGCCTTCATCCACATCCAAACCATAATTAACTGGGAAACACAGCAGACAAGAGCGTATGTGACGTACCTGATATGTAGAGACAGGGGAAGCAGCAATGAATGGCGTGATTGATGTCTGTGGAATCATGCGGTTTGTTGGAATACTGTACGGTGAGGAATAAAACCTGCAAACAAGGAACAAAAGAGAGATTTTTTTGAACCTCTGGACTACTCAGGCTCTGACTAAATAATTCACTGCCTCCTGGGTAAAGACAAAAAGAGTCTACCCAGGTAATTATGTCCATCTTTTTCCAAAACTGCAATAAAAAAGATGTGATGGCTCCATTGAGCAGATCTTGAAAATGGAATGGAGGAGGAATATTTACACAGAGCATATTTTTTTTCACTTCAACTAGCACAAATATAGAACTTCACAATACAAGAAGCAATTATCTGAAATGCAAAGACAGCTGATTTTCCAGGGTGCTAGCTGGTGAAAGGAAATTTCTTACACGATATCAAAGACAACATTACTGATTTCATTTTTATACAGGGTACTGTTTTCTTTTCATATCCTAATGCTTCAGTGCTGAGAATAACACATCTTATATACATGCCTGAATTATTTTATTAAGAGGTAGCTACAAAAACTCTGGCTGAAATTTTCGTATTCATCTAGGCAGAGAGTAAAACCCCCTTTTTCTGGTGAAATGTATCAGGAATTATGAGGCTAAATGCCCCAGGCAGCACTGAAAATCTCAGATTTAGTTGCTTTTATTTCTACTGTTGCATGCTATGAACAGAAGCTGCACCATCTCTTGCTTGATGGTAATAAATGTTATATTCTTTCTTTTTCCCCGTGGGTTAATGATTATTGATAAAATTATCACTTGGAAAATATCATCACTACTGCTGGATTGTGTTAGTGCTTAATATCTGTGTGGTTGTAAAGATTTTTGCATTTGCCCTTTTTGCAGTTTTAACTGCAAAGTTGTAAGCCAGAACAATAAAATTATTTTTAAAAGTAGCTTTACAGTTGTTTAAATGCCTACATTTTGGACTCAGAGAAAAACACTCATGTGCAGTGTTCTTCTGCATGATTTAAAATTCATGCAGCTCTTTCTCATATATGATGCACCAGTAAGTACCAGAAGAATCTGCACAGTGAAGTGGATTGCATTCCCTTTCTTTTCATATTTTTCCCCCTCCCTACTCTGAGGCAATCAACAGTAGCTTTCCATGAGAGCTATGCAACAACAACAAAAAAATCATTACTGGTGTTTGTACAAGTGCTCTATTTCCTGATCATCCTGGCATCACAGATTTAGTACTAATCAGTCTAGTTCAGACTGGATGCATTCATTCTGGATGCAGGCTCAAATAACCACTGACTTCAACCAACAGCCTTGGAAAAACTGGCTGCTCTCTTTGAACGCTGGGTGGAAACATTCAAAGTTAGGAGGGGAGAGGGAGACAGAGGAGCAATAATTTGTTCTTTCTATTCCAAATCAGATTTTAAAATGCCAAAAGCAGCAGGTGGCATCTGAGTGATTTTTTGTTTAATAGAAATATAATGCTATTTTAGGACCATTTATCTGCCCTCACAATGCTTGCACAGAGACTATTTTAAAATTGTGCCTTTGCCCAATTTTATATATATCCTATTATGAGAACTTAGAGGCATTTGTATGCCCGTGTAATACCAAATATTAAGTTCACACAACATCAAGGGAGAAGGGATTTTTACACCACTAGGTAGGTTAATCTATAGCACTAGCATGTTGCATAATATCTAGCTCCTTTTACAGGGGTCTTCTCCCAGATCATTGTTAACCAGAAATCCACTTGCCAAGTGGATCAACTAAAAACTGTTGTGTGCAGCAAATGAAAATAGTCAATGGCAGACTGACAGAATTTAGTCTGTTGGTAAAATGTGTAATGTATAGAAATACATATAAAACTCTTACACTAAAAGATAATATAAAACCAAAACTCTTTTGAAAAAAACCCATATTTTTGTTCATTCTTTTCTCATTCTGTTCATAAACCTTGCACTGATGCTGGGCTCGTACTCATAACCATGCATGAACTGCTTGGATAAAGACAAGTACAGGGAAGAAACAACTTTCCATTTGGAAGTAGTGCTGACTCTTTGCAATAAACTCTCCGCTAAATCCCAGCAAATACTAAAAAATTTACAGAAAATGTGTGCTAAGCCAAGAGTTTGACAGACAGCTTGCCATTTCAGTTTCAGCTTAGAGATGCATTTATCTGAATAGTACACAAGCCTGTAGAATATATGCTATGGTAACGTGGAAAATACAGCCCTTCCAACAGCCCTGCCAATACCAGTTATCTGTCACTGTTTGGAATGCTCTCAAATAGGCATCAAATAAAATATACTGCTAGGACACTCAGCTGTATTGGGAAAATTTTTGCACAAGGGCATCAAGGAAGAGAAAGGAAGAAACTCTGATGCTGCAAATGACAATGCAAGAAAATCCAGTCCATATATTTCAATTTTTATAATAATAATAAAAAATTAAAAATCAAGTATAACAATCTCAGTCACTGTGACAGGTTGTAAAGAAATAATTTTACAGTCAGGAATCTCTTACATCAAGACACAAAGGCTTGTTTTCTTTCTTCAATGCCTCTTGTGGCCAAAAGAATCTAATAATAAAGGCTGTGGATGTCTCTGCCATATGTGAAGCAGAGTGCTGTGCTGAGGATAGAGGTGTCCTTGCTGGGGATGGACTCAAGCAGAGCCACCCTCAGGCATGGGATGCTCAACCTACCACACTGCTGGAGTCACTTGCTGCCAGGGCAGGGCTAATTGACAAAGAGGGCTCAACACTCCCTCACCCATGGGACACTGAGTCGTCTCCCTAAATTCCCTTTCCATATAAAATGGACTAATGTCCTCATATGTAAGTGGCATGCTGGGGATCTAATAAGAGAGAAGGGGGAAAAAAAACCCAGAAGAGTGGCTTATTCTGGCACAAACCTTACAGCACAACAACAAGATTTGCAGCTGAGGACCTTTCTATATTCAGTCTTAGGCTTTGCCTTCTTTTTTTTCTTTATGCTTAGGGAGGGGTGAAATGAGGTAGAAGATGCAAGTTGTAAGTTCATTCAAGGGAATACAGGATTCTCAGTCATCAGAATATCTACATCAGAAAGAGGAGTGGAAAGAGATATGAATTATACTGGCTTTGAGTTGTTTTAGATATATTAAATTATGCCTCCAAGTTTCCTGGCATTAAAATGACTGTGTATCTAGTAAGGTGCACTAGGCACTATGAGAGCTGTAGGCTTTGTGGTGTGTTTGACCTGTGAGCTCTAAGGAGAGCTCTCCAGAAGGCTCAGCTGCATTTTCTGTGAATGCAGTCTGCATCCTTCCATTGGTCTGTGCAGTTTTTTGCAGGTGCAAGACAGTGTCCCTGCTCCTCAGCTGCAATTGCAATGCTAGGAGCTCAAGCGTGCAGGTGGCAAGGGCAAGCAAAATGGACTTCACCCTTGTATTAAAAATAGACTTTTTCAGCATGCCTAGATAAGCAAAGGGGAAACATCACTAGCAGGCAAAAAGATGCTCCTGGAAATTCCTGAAGGGGGGTTTATAAGGGGCTCAAAAGAACACATTTTTGGCGATGTTGAAAAGAAGCATATCTCCAGAACCTCATCAGGCACACAGAGGCAGCGCTTTACAACAGTTTCTGCTGCTTAGCAGACAAAGCACATACTCCCCTGCTACACCAACCCTCCCTTTGCATTTGGGGACTGCATTATCTGCAGTGTCTGGTCACTATATCCCTGCCAAAAAGCAGAAAAAAATTCCATATGGTTCCCATTCTACTGGGGAATGTGCAAGCTTCCAGACAGAATCTGCACAAGAGCGAGATCCTATTTGCACTGCAATAAACACCATTTGCTCATGCCTCGTGCCTGCGGGCAGTACTGAAAAAGTTAGATTCATAAATAGTATCCTGGGGCTCACATAATGTAAGAGCATTACCAAGCATTATCAAGGCAGCAATTTTCTGTTGCAACGAGGCACACAGTCAGATGTTGGAGTTGGAAAAGACCTATCTGAATATTGAGCCTATTGGCCAGCAAATGCACAAAATTGTCCCCCAGATATGAGGTACTAAACTGATACAGTGCATTGCAATCTTAGTCAAATGGCCAGGAGGACTCCAGCCTCAGGAACATTTTAAATGAGCTTCCTTACAGTGCAAATACAAGAGCTCCATCCTGTTCCTTCTATGAGTGCATAAAACTACTAAAACAGCATTAATGCCACAAATTGAAAAATCAATAGCATATAACAGGCACACGACTCCCCAGAATAAAATCTGAGTACCTTTGTAAACACAATTCAGAAAGGGCTGATTATAAAACAAAACAAAACAAAACAAAAGGCAGAGTAGCTGCTGAGTGAAAAGATCTACTGAAGTGTGTACTTATCAAATCTTCAGTACCTCATACTGCAATGCTATGGTACACTATGGGCTGGATTCTTCACTCCATTATACCAGTTTAATGCTGATGTAACTCCACTGGATGCTTAAACAGAGCTATACAGGCATAAAAACAATATAATGAAATGGAGAATCAAGCTTTACAATGTAATAGACCCAGAAAAAAATCACCTATTCCTTAATGGGGAAAAAAATCATAGTAATTTTTAGTGAAAGCCTCTCTCACACTCTCTTTTCATTCCTGCTATAGATTTTCAAGGCAAATACGCAGTTATATGGTAATAAAAGTGATAGTAGGATGCCATGAACAATAGGAACCTACCTCTTCATTTGGAAACAAGAGTCCAGATTCTTCTCTGTGGTTTGGTTATGGTCCAACTCAAAACCTAATATAATCCACGCCTTTAAAGGAACTGGGAATTTTAAAAACCATCCCATAACACCTGCTGCAGAGACATGCTTCTCTTGTAGACTTCCATCCTCCACATAATTCTGTGTGGACTTAGCAACTTAGATGCATCCAAATGCATCTCTCAACTCTATAAAGAACTCCAGTAAATGTCAGCATGTGCAGTTAGTTTTTCTTTTTAAATTTTGTTGGTGGTTCACAGCTCTTCTGAATCATCACCTTGACTTGGTGTCTTTACATTTCTCATTCCCAGACTCAGTTCACTAAGCTCCACACTGGTGGCCCCAGCTGAATGCTACAAGGAAAAGGTTCTGCAATCTTTGGGTGACATTGCCCCATGCAAACCTTAGTGGCTTGGCCCATGTTACAGCCTAACTGTTCTGCTAGAGCTAGATCTTCACTGAACTTGCAAGTAAAGAGGCTTATGGAAAACAGAAAAAACTAAAAGCTACAGGATATGTAGAGACTACTGTGTGAATGTCTGGGGAGATAAAAAAAAATCCTGTTGAACCAGAAGGTTGATACTGCACACAAGCAAGATCTCACCACAAGAGCATTTTGAATGATGATTTAGTCCTGATAAAACTAAAAATATTTTGACACTTCAGAAAAAAGACATATGTCAATGTAGTAATTAATTGTCACTCTTAGAGAAATATCTGGTACTGTAATTTAATTTATTTTTTGCCTTAAAAATAAAAGAATATTTATGAAACTGCCGGTCTGAAATTCTCCATTGGGTACAAGTTCTTCACCCAATGATCAGTGACAGCATGTTCAAACCACCTGAGCAGCCTCAACACCAGGGGTGTTCTTTGATATGAATAATGTCTGATTCTGAGATAAATTTCATAACTTCAGAGAATTTTTCTTGAATTATACTTATATTAGTCTCAACGGATCATTCAAACTATGGTTTCCAAAACACTCACACCTGACATGCAGGAATTTATACAAAAAAACCCACCAGATTTCCATATAAAACACTGGTGGATTATGAATCAGTGATGTTTTTATTGATAGATTATAATGTTTTACCAGCTAAAAAGCATGGCAATAGAGAAGAACGAGGTCAGAACAGGGAAACAGAAGCAGAGAATTCTGAAATCAAAACTACAAACAAGCTGTCTATTCTTCTGAGTTTGGCCTCTTTCTCAACAATATCACAAGTCCTAAAAAATTACTGCTTGTAAAGGAAAATTAAGCAAAATTACTATTGTTTTGTTAAAAAACTTCTGGGAATGTTAGATTTTTTTTTTTCATAAATGCTTCAACTAGCAGTGCCCTAACAAATATTCAGCAAATAAACCCACTCTTATCCACATCAATAAATTCTCCCCTTCAGCTGGAGAACACAGGTGGGAGTATGCATGGAATTTGATAATCATATCATACATCTCTCTGATCAAAGAGTGACTGCCAAGAGTAAAGGGCTGAACTTCCTGCCTCTTTTCAAATTGTTGTGAACCTAGCTGAAAAGAGAGCTGAATTTCAAGGATTAGTTTTTCTAGTTTATGAAATAATTGGAAATGTAATCATGCAGGTAAATAATATCATGATGTAATTTCACTGCTCAGTTTGAGAAAAAATTGCAATTCCTTGTGTCAGCAAATGGCAGGTGAGGAATAAAGAAGAGTGTTGCTCAGAATTTTACCCTTAAATCCCCTAACACACTAATTTAAGGCTTTCTCCCTATCTGGCATCTTTATTCAGACAATGCCATGGAAGGCAGCCAGCCTGCAGAAAGAACCCCAGATGAAGTAACAGCTCTATTATTCAAAATACATTGGAATCTTCAATGATTATTTTAACAAAAGCCAAGTCAGTAAATTTCCAAGTCAGGAAATTTTACTGGTTTCCACTTCATGACAGAGATAGATTAAAAAGACATCTACTAACATTTGCCAAATAGAGATGGAAACTATTAGGAAAAAACAACTTCCCATTCAAATGCATATTGCAAACAAGAAGGCATAAAAAGAAAAGGAAAACTAAAGAAGAACTTGACAATATAGCATTATATGCTTCAGACAAAATATGACTGAGTGGTTTTGCTTTTCAAAAAGTTTTACTACAGAAAGAGAAAACAGAAGATGACATTCAAAATAATTCAAAAAAAGACATAAGAAAACATGCATTTCTTACCCATTCTGTATAGCAGCTGTTGGATCGTAAGTCAAAGCCATGCCAGCCTGCACATAGTTAGGGAAGAAAAACAGATTTTTACTATTACTGCAGGAAAAGAGGGAAAAAAAAAAAAAAAAAAAAGGAAAAACTACATGAAACATATTCAAAGCCAATATGGATAAAAACTGAAGGCAACTTAAAGAGAAATCTAAATTCTCAAGGGAAGCTCAGATGGCCCAAAGCAGCATGAACAGATTGGGTGCTTTCCCAGTCTGAGAGATCACTGAGAAGCAGATCTGTTCAGTCTGTTGGCTGTCATCATTCCATAACATGTAGGGCAAATGGTGTTTTAGTTGCACCAGTATCAATTAATAACTCCATGGAGATCAGTGCCTTTACAGCTGATTACTCAGTACAACAAGACAGGCCCAAATCCTGCTGTTGCCTGTGAGATGGGTGGTTGTTAAATATTCCAAAGCCAACTTCATGAGAGCTTCACAGGAAGGAGTCTCATCTTTCCTGCAAAGGTCACACCCCATATGACCCCTGCCTACCATTTCCCAAGGGTGTAACTCAGAGTTAATTCATTACAATGAGGCAAGAAACAAAAAATGGACTGTGAAGCAGAAAAGGTTGAGCTTTCAAACAAGGCTTTTAAAATGCTTCAGAGGTCTGGACAGCAAAAGAATTTGTTAATGTATTACACAGAGCTTTTCCACTGCCATTTAGCACCAGGCAGACCGTGACCTGTGCGAAAGGATTTGGCAGTGTCAAAACATTGTCCAGCTAACAACTGTCATCACTGCCACCATTAGCAGCCACAGCCACAGGTACCTCAGGAAAGGCAGTGAGACAGCAGGGCTGCAGACAGAATTAAGCACTCCACCTTATGCTCCAAGATAGCAGTCAGGGTCATGCAGGAAAGACCCTTTTCCACCCCAGCATTTACTTAAAGACATGGAACTGACAATCTCTCCTCCCACATACTGCATTTGCTTTGACTTTTTGCCTTCCTTATCGATTTTTTATCCCTCCCTTTATGAAATGCTTTCTAATGTAGGACTACCAAGAGATGGGAAGAAGTTGTCCTTTGTGCAGGGTAAGAAGCACAGAGGAAACTCTATTGCTCAAGGTGCTGCTCACCCTGTAGGAGCAGCTGAAAAAATGCCATGGCACCATCCTACCCCCTAGACACCGTATTGCTCTTTGTTTTTCATGCATATCCTGTGCTTGTTGAGACAGGCAGCATTTTCTTCAAGGACAGATGCTTTACCAGCCACGTGGCATGGTCTGTGTGCTCCTGCTGGGAGCTTTCCATGCCCCTAAAGCCATCCTCCAAAGTACTTTTGAATAATGGCATCTGCCCCCTTCCAGATGGCCGCACAGACAGGTCAGGAGAGCGTTTGGGCTTGGCTGGCTCCCAGGCAGGCAGGTGAGCAGCAGGGTAAAAGCACTGGTGACCAGCAGGCAGAGCATGGGCAGAGCTCCTGGAGGAGTTGGGTTAGCCCAGCAGCTGCAAAAAGGTCTAAGAGGAGATGGTCCAAATTTCCAGAGGCCAAAAGTAATTTTTGATTTGAAAAAACAGGTTTCATGCTATCCTCTGCCACCAAAAAAAAGGTTCGTGTCCTTATTAAGTTTGTATATTTCTCTCATTATTCTTTTAAGCAGATGCTAGGGCAAATGTTTTGCTTTATGAAAATGCCACTGCTTTAATAAAATATGAAGTCTCTCCCAAGCAAAGGATAATTCAGGAGACTAAGTCCAAGCGCACGTGGCTATTTTTGAAAGAAATATTAATTTCATACAAAGAAAAATAAATTGGCTATTTCTGCAAGTTTAAAATGTCAGAGAACTGAATTTAGGGAGACTCAAACAACTACTGATTCTGATGTAAAAGATAAATTAGCTCAGAAAATCATAATCCCTTATGTAACTTGGTTTTATATTCTTATGTCTTATGCATGCTCAGCACATTATATTGTTTAATAAGGCTGCATTAATTACTAATGGAAATGTATAAATTTCCAAACAAAAGAGAAAAGAAAACTTTTGGCTGCAATTCATCTTTGAGGAAACATACTGTCTTGTTTTCCTTTCTCTTTTCAACACGTATAAAATTTGTTATTGTTCTCTTTTTCTATTTCTGCACTGGTGTAGACAACTTAAATGTTATGTACAAGTCCTAGAGGGACAGAAAAATTATTTCTAACAAAGTTTTTTAAAAATACTCTTTAAAAAACTTAAGATATTCCCTTTAAGTTGAGGTTCTTACATTTTACCTCTCATCACACAGCTACTCAGACTTAGGGAAAAAAACATTATAATTTCTTGGGAAAGGACAGATCCAAGATTTCTAAATTAAGGAGTTTGTAGATCTAGTTGTCCTTACAGTTGCTAGATCAGGGCTCACTACATCCTGCAGCTTGCATTAGTGACTGGGGAATAAAATGGCAGCAAGGTAGGTGGGCCTGGGAGGAAAAGTGAAAATAAACAACTGGTCTTATTTTAGTTTCTTTGACATAAATAGGAACAAAGGTGCAGGAATGAAAACCTGCAGCAGCTCTTTCACTTGCTGTCCACATGAGACCTCCAAACACATTTCTGCTGCTTTAGTTTGTTTTTCTCATGGATATTTGAGCACATGGTCATGGCATGGACACTCAGCTCACCCCCCAACCTCATCACAGACCCGTGTGTGGGTCCATGCAGACAAACAGCACAAACTCAGTTCTCTACACTGTTACTAAGAACAGGGGGCACAGCTGCAATCCTCAAGAGTACAAAATATGAAAGGCCAGACACTCATCTCCTCCTTATCCACGTCCCATATCCAAACTGCGTGGAGACAGATTACCAGAATCTGTTCAAGCACTTCAGCAGTGACCACTATAAATATCACCATCACATTTACCAGTAAATGAAAAGTTTCACATTAGACAAATAGGACACAGCATGTGGCAATATGTGCATATGGTAACCACCTACGGTTGGCCCAGTAATATTGCTAATATCCCCCATTGCTGCATTGCCTTAAACAGCTGCTATTTCAAATAGCTGCTAACACAGGACTATTTACTTCTTTCTCATCAAGTTGTATAATTTCTCCCTGCAAAATTACGCTGGCTGGAAGCCCAGGAGTGGCAACACTTAGCCTGGACCAGTGAAAGATTTATGGTGTGAAGCATCCTCATTCATCAGGAATAAAAACTGATGAGCAATAATAACTTACTGGAAAATTGTCTGAACTTTCCTCCATGGCAGACAAACAGGAATTCCAAAAATACCAAATGCAGAATATTAGGGTTGGCCTCAGACTTTGGTGTGAGAGAGGTCTAGCTCATTCTGCTAAGATCAGAAGTGAATATAGCTGTCATGGTGCTAATACAGGCTGAACTATACCAGCAGCCCTCTGCTGGGATGTTTTCTTCTGGGCCTTTTCACCCACTGGCTGGCTTGTCTCAGTACAAGGAGAGGGTCTTATTCTTCTCACAGGGACATTTCCTGATAAAATGGCACCTGAGGAAGTGGCACTGATGATGCAATGCTGCTTTAGGAAAGTATTTGTCGGATAAATCTTCTTTTAAGGAACAATTGAACCACATAATTTTCATGTCACTCAGACAGATAATGGCCCTAGACTCAAGCTATTGAATGAAAACACACTGATAGAAATAAAGGTCATTCTTAATGACTACTGGTCTGTTCAGAAAGTCACATAAATTAATCCAGCTTGTTAAAAATATTGACTTTTTAAAAAGATTGCCTAAACCATATGAGTTTACTTGTCTCTTATTTTTGCAAAAGTGTCTGAACTCAAAGGACATGAAGAAAGAAATAGAGTTTTTGTTATTTTTTGCTGCAGTTTTCCAACTATTGACATCAGTGAAAGAGATTCTAAGAGCAAGATATTCAGTCTGCACCTGTCTTTAAATTTAGGCTCTTTCATTCAATAAAGAGCATGAAATATCAAAAAGCCTCTGGAAAACAAGGGTTTCCCCAGGAAGTTTCAAGGCCTTTTGTTCAACACTTTACTGTGAAAATTTTTCCATGAGCAAAGATGCTCTGTTTCTGGTTTGATTTTTTTCCCCCTCTTTGTTATGATTTGAACATAAATGATCAGATCTTCAATATGTGAAATAAAATGGGTCTATTATTTTGCTACCCAACCCCTGTGATGTCCCACAAAAAAAACCCCAAAAAACTTATCAGTGCAGCATCTGTCTTCCAGCAAACATAAATACCTATAAATGACCAATTTCTTCTGTGCAGCCCAGCATCTTCTGTGTTGCTGGGAAATTGCCTTCATGAACAACTTCACCATCATATCAATGTCTACTCTCAGTGTACATGTCCTTCTGACACTGTGCAAAAATTCACCACAATATTGACCAGCTACAAGATGTGCCATGCCTGCTCCTCAGAGCTGGAACTTCCACATCATCTCCTCATCTCCTGGCCATCATCTCCTGGCCCTGGCCAGCCTCTGCCTCTGGGGGATCTTGGGCTGTGCAGGAGTCCATTGGGAAAAAATGGAGAGGCCAGAAAATTAAAAAGGGGTGAAATCCATGCATGTGGTGGGTTTTCCAAGCAGAAGGTCCCCTGGATTTCTCCTCCTTAAGGTGAGATTTGGAAAGGTAAGGTTGTACACTTGCACTTAAGGGATTTCTGTCGTGAACTGATGTGGGAGTTAGACTAAGAGATAAGTCTCTCTTCCCAATCTCCACTGACTCATACCTTCACCCTTTCCCACTGGAGGACTGCCATTCTAGGGTGTGTTCTTGGCTACTACAGGGGAATCAACTGAAATTCCAACATTCAGATTCCTGTACTTTTTTTGTTTCCATCACTAGTATCTGCCAGGCATCACAACACAAGGATCTCTTGTGCCCTGACAGAAGATATTCTTACTGAAACACTTTGAAGAAAGGAGAGAGTAGGGAAGAGAAATCATCAACCCAGATGAGATTCATGCAAAATACAGATTTAATAAAATAAGCTCAGTCACCAGTAAAGTTAACTTGGCAGAAGTCCTTTCTTTGATTATTTAAATTGTTCTGATAGAAATATTCAACATTATTAGAAAGACTTCTGAATTTAACTGTGAATAACCCCCCAACCTTTCCTTTTTAGAGAAGGAGAAATCTAGAATATAAAAGTGACATCTCTTAGACATCTAGAGACATACAAAAGGAATGGAGCATTTCCCAGTGATGTGGGCTCCTTAAGCAGCTGCAGATTCTGAGGGGAAAAGTGGTTGTGGAGAGAAAATTATATACCATTGATGTCAAACTTGGGAAGTGATTCATGAACCTCAAAGCATCAGATAAACACAATAACAAGTCCAGATACCCAAATGAATGACAAGAAACCCTTTTGTCCTACATAATTGGAATGGAAGTGTGACATACACAGCTTCTGTTCTTGGGATTGAGTCACTTTCTTCCCACTTCAACTAATCTTATTAATTAAAATACAAATGCTGAAGTCTACAAAATTTGAAAAGAAAAAACCCAACAAAACAAAAAGAGAACATATAATATGTAACACAATTATTCTGTTTCCACAGCCAATCTATACATTCAACCATGACATATTCAGGTATATGAACCATCTGCTTTTGGGGATCTAGCAGGTCCATTTTGCCATCAGTGTGATCCAGTGCTAAATCAGCTGTGTCTTACACTCACATCTGCACTCTAGATGTGTGTGCTGCAGTGACTTGGGAAGACTTCTGGGGGTGGCTGGCAGCACTCCTGATATCTGTTTGGGATACAGCAGAAAAAGGCTTGTTCCTTTCCCTGTCTCCAACATTTGTTTATTCTGCCTAAGAAAACACTGTTGTAGCAGCAGAATTTGAGGAAAACCCAACTGCAGGAAAATCTCCAGGGCAAATGGCATGACATTTTTCACCACAGAAGGATATTCAAAGCTAAAATGAAAACAAAGAAAACTGATCTATAAGAACAGGTACACTGATTCTATTTTAACCAAACCATGGTCCTTTTAAAATCCTGATTGCAGTGACAGTGATTTCACGTAGGCTATTGGTTTAAAATATTTCTATGTCTTTTATAAGCTTAAAATCCAAACTGGTCTTTGGTATTTGTGCCACTGGGGCATCTTTTCAAAATGTTGCACATTTTGTGTCATTATTCTAGATCTTTTCACCTACTGGTCAGTTATCTTTTGTCCTTTCCTTTCTCCCTCTGGAGAGAAGACTTCAGGTTGAATGCCTCCTCTTGTTAAACTAAGCTGTTGTTGAAAATAAGCATGCAAAGTGCCAATGTTTAACTTACAGGCATGCTAAATATATAAAGTAAAATGTCTTTGTGGATGGTTTACATCTGAAGGTACTAGTGCTTATCTCAACAGAACTGGGAATTGCCTCCCACAGCAAAGAAAAGTGACTTGTCTAGGTATAAAATACACCTGCCCCAGACACTCAGGATTAAAATACACCTGCCCCAGACACTCAGGATTATGGAACCCAACTAAGTAGTGCCTACATCCTTGGAAGCATAAAACCATCCATGCCTGAGTTATAAACAGGCCTGGCACAGAACTACTAATCATTTCTAAATTTCTAAATGCACCTGGTAAAAGAAGGGACCACTGGAACCAGGATCAACTGCTTCAGCCCTTTGCTTGTACTGACTTTACAAAAATTTGGGGAGTGTCTCAAATTATTTATTGTATGTTTTTCTCTCTAAATGGCTGTTTGCATTAGGCAAAGTTGTAATGAATAGTGAATAAAAAAGAGAAACTGTTACAAAAGCAGCATTCCCAAACTACCAGGTCATTTTATTTTTTCTAAGAAAGAATTAAAAACATGCTTCATTATTTGGATATTCCATGAACTGAGCTTGAAAGAAAACAAAGGAGAAAAGACTGAGGAGGAAGAGAGGAAAGGGAAGGAAAGGAAGGTAACCTATTGGTTCTTTAGAAACAAAAAAATATAACTTAGATTATGGAAGCAAAAGAGCAATCAATGAATGAATCATTAGTGACAGTTATTGAATATCATTATAGACATCAGACCAAATTCAATGACAAAGGGATTGCATTCAGTGGTGCACCTTACTGTTGTGATACATGCAATAGCACTGTAAGGGTGGGACTCTCTTACAAGACAATGCAACTATTCAAATAGCCCAAATTTCACATAAACTTGCAAATGAAATATTAGAGTTCAAAATACTGTGACCATTAAAAAACCTTTAATCACTTTGGGCTGACCAGATGTAGAAAAGCTATAATTTATAGAAAACAGTAATAAACTTTAGGCAGGTATCTCCCTGTCTACCAGGTAATTTTCAAATAAACCTGCTCTTGAATACATGTATCAAAAGACTTTTTTTCTGAATAATCAAAACAAGGTTTCATGAAATCTGCAATAGAAGATTATGTTGCAAAATTGATGTTGCAGTTTTTAATCCAATCTGATCTCATTTTGTGACTACACATGATTCCCTGGGTGACTTTTTGACTAAAACATTTTTGGGGATTTATGTCACCCACCTCTAGACTTGTCAGTTGCAATTTAGAGGCAAATTGAATCAAATATTTTACAGACAGAATTTGAATATGATTATCCTCTATCACCATCTCAATATAATCTTGTCAGGTTAAGTTTCAAAACAGAGTGCTTAATTAAACAAATGCGAGGAGAAACTAGCCCAGAAAAAGAAATTACTGAACTTTGTGCAGAAATTATGTCAGTTGCTGGGTCAAAATTTCAAATATTTCCAGCACTTGCAGGTTTCACTGTACATTTATTGCACCTGTCTATTCGATGTCTAATTTGACAGCCTTATATAAAGCCATCTCTACTATAAGCTCTCAGCCCTGTAATCCAGAACTGGTCAACCATCACAAACACTCAGTTAAATGTCTCAGTAAATCTGCTGAACATTTCCTGAGATTCCAAACAAGAGTGTAAGGGTAAAGACTGGAAAGCACCATTTAAGATCTGCCATTCTTCCCTGGTTACAACTGCCCAAGTAACCAAGCACTAAACCCAACTCCCCAGACCTCCCACAAGGCCCTAGAGAAATTCAGTGTATTCCTAAATATTTGACTTTAAAGGGGCAGACAATTTAACAGCCAATCAAAATATTTCTGTATGGTTATGAAGCAATCTACAAAGATGTAAGATAGGAATAAAGTTTTCAATTGCATTTGGCAGTATGACCTGACAACTTTACAAAGAAAAAAAAAAAAAGAAAATAAATCCTGTCTTATAAAATTCTGTAGAAGCTCTTCATAAAAGAGAGCATCATGACCAGAGACATAACACTACAGCAAACCTGCTCCTCCCCACTAATCTCCTGCCATTCCCTCCCTACAGCAGAGTGCTGGGCACAGCTGTCTGTCTCTACTTTGCTCAAGTTCAAGGCCAGTGACAGAAGAGTTGCCATCATTCTCTGGGATCTGCCCTTCTAAGAAATAATCCTTATGCATGCTCAGTGCTAATGCTGGTTAAACTTCAGATGTTTTATAAATGCCCTTCACAAAAGTGTTCAAGAATGCAAAGGTTTATCTGAACAACAGCCAAAATACATCTTGGTCTAGATACCACAGAATTTGTCCAGGGTGGAAACACTTAAGAGAATAATCTCTTGGATGTTGTTTTAATACTTTTCTTTGGGGAAGAAAGAAAGAGAAGGCAGAGGTATAGGGAATATTTCCAGATCCCATCTGTCATCAGAACTATGACATTTGTCATAGATCAGTTATTTTTCACTACTTACTGCCAGTTCTTTTAAAAAGAAATTTAAAAAAAAAATAAAACGTACAGAAATAACTGTAGGAAGGTTACTCAAGTGCTGCTAGAACAACTGAATGGTAGATCATTTTTAGAATAAATATGTTAAAGGACAGAGAGTTTGAAAAACCTTATTGTGTATGAAATATATAAGTAATTATACAGAAAAATTTTATGTTGGAAATAAGAAAATTCACAGTGGGGAAGAAATTCAATAAATGAGGGACTCTAAAAGAAAATGTGCATTCTAGTCTTTGATGCTCTGGGTGTTAAATATCCATTGTTCAGCAAGGTATTAACCAGATGTAAGTTAACAGAGAAAATCAGAGAAAATCTGCCCTGAAATACCTCTGAGTTTGTATCTTTACAACCTTTTCATGTTTGTACATTATACCATGACAACAGCTCTGTAGCTGACTGCAATCAACAACAAGGAATGATGTCTTCCAGCACTGAAAATCAGTTTTTAAGTGTTGATACTACAAACACACCAGCCACACCCTGCCTCTAGGTCACCAGGACATCACTGGGCTTAATAGGCACCACTCCACTAGCAGCAAATGAACAACACAAGATGCAATAAACTGATGCCCTGAGGCCACAGGCATAATGGTGACTTGCTGGCTTTAACTTTATATTCTTTTTTGTTATTAATTTGAACTGAAGGAAATATTAACAGCAGAGATAATAGCTATGATGGTATTTACTTTTTAAACAGGGATTTAGAGGTCTTTAAAATATGGATTGTTGACATTATTGAGGGTTTATTATTGTCTCCTATATATAAATCTTTGTTTTTCAAGCTCTGTATAGGCTGATCTGAGCCTACTGCTTGAACTATTTCTTGGGCACTTGTTCATCAGTTGATCCCTAATATGACAAACCAGACTGGCTCCTGAGAAGATAACTCCATTTTTTGAGACATACAGTGTAGGATATAGAAATGAGCCTTTTGATACTCTTGCAATGTCCTGCAGCAAATGTGTCTGCCACTCTGGGATTTTCAGCCCACAGAGCAAAAAATGGACCCTTTGCTGTTGGAACAACCATGGGATGGTGGGAGAAATTTCTACACTTTCAAAAGGCCTTTCTGTTTGCTTTAGGAGCTCACCAATAGTGCTAGAGTATGTATGTCATAAACTAATGGTCTGAAAAGTATCAGCCAGAAAAATCAACTAGTTAAAAAAAACCAGAAATACTCTAGAAACATGTAACTCAGAAACAGCAAATAATTTTCTTTCTTTTTTTTTTTTTTTGTTTGCCTTGTAATATTGAAGTAAACATACCAACACTCACCCCCTCACTCTCCCTACCCCCCCAAAAATGAGACACTTTCCCCCCCAGCTTGTATTCTAGAGGAGTACAATTGAAACCAATACTTTTTTCCTTGAAGGCTCAATCATAAAAAACAAAGAATAGTTGTTTAGGATGGAAATACTTGCAAGTCCTTCAGCCTTCATAGTTAACACAAGAAGGCACTATGGTCAGATCTACCTTATTTATTCAAGTCTTTTTTCAATAATAAAATTCAAAAGCAGTAAACAAAGTCATGAAGAATCAAGAAAATGCCTTTCTTATTTCACCTTAATTTAGAGCCATTTCACATAAAATAATAAAGAAATTCCAGTAACAGACTACTTGCAGCAGGGCAGAGGGCAACAATTAGAATACTTTATTTTAAAATGTCATACACATGATGCAGCTGAGGCTACTGTAAATTGCTTTGTCTTGATCAGAATTAAGAGCTCAGCTCAGATAAACTTTTACATGGACCCTACATCTGGATGCACGTATCTCTCTTTTGGAACAGCTCTCATATTCCCTAAGGATATGTTCCCACCAGGTACTAGATGGAGGAAAGAACATTGTTGAGTTTCTCCAGTGTAAATTGATTTGGTTTGTTCCACACCAAGCTCAGAAATTCACCTCTTCTGTAACTTTACACTCTGCACATTATCATAAACCTCCATCTCCCCACTGCTTACATAGCTTTTTCTGTATGAAACTATTGCATTTTGTGTGCAGTCTGATTTCTTCACAGCCTGAAAGGTAGACCTCCAGGTCTGTCTCTGACTTCTGCCAAACCCCAGGAAAATAATTGCTACGTGGCACTTACCTCTCCTTCTCTGGGCCACGGCCTTCCATTCTGTGTGTATTTGCTTTGATTCTGGCGCTTCTTTTGCCCTCCATCAGCAAATTTGCACAGCAAAGGCTCAGTGGGGGCTGTGAAGACAAGAAACCCAGTCTGTATTAGCATCCCCCCCAAAGAAAGTGATTATACCAGCAACAGTAGTGCTTTGTAATACTGATCTTTTGAAGTAAAATCTTGCCTTCTGCAGATATTTTTTGCCTCTTTTAGCCTTGACTCCACTGGCAGCTGTTCTTATTAACTAAGCTTCAAAAAATATATACTGGCAGCCCTTAAAAGAATTTAGCAAATATTGTTGAAAAAATAATCAGCCTACGCAGAATGTTAAGTTGCTGTAGTGGAACAGTATAGTCAGGCATTAGTTCCAGCTAAGTCAGACACGTATTCATGACCAGCATTAGTGCAAGAACAAACACTGATTTACTAAAGCAGCTTTCTGTTTTTAATTGTAAAAAACTTTGCAAGAACCTGTTTAAGCAATAAATGTTCTCCCTATTTTGGTGTTTCTCAACATCCAGTCCTTTAAAAATCCAACTAAGCAGAATAAAATGGAGACTTTTGCCAAGCCCAGTCCAATCAGCTTTCTTTTCCTCTTAACTCCTCTTTTAAGCAAGTTGGCAGCTGGGAGAACCCTGCTCCTCTCCAAGTGAGATCTGGAGTGTGTGAATACAACAATCAGTGGGGGCAAGAGTCCCAGGAAGAAAGGATAATCACAGCCCTGCACACCCACAATAGAGCCCCCTAGAGAAGAAATTAACACACATCAAACGAGCACAACAGGAAGGGAACTTGGTGTCTTGGGATCTCTTTTTCCCAGCTTTTGCCAGCCTCCTGAAATATTTTTTTTTAACCAAAACTTTAATTATTTTGCTGGTAGGAGTTTGTCTCTCCTGCCTCATCCTTAAAAGGGGGAGCAAAATCTACCCACTTAGGTGTATGTTAGGGTTGTGCTTTGCTGCATATATCAACAGAGAAGTAAACCAATATCTGCCTGTTTGAAAGAAACATAAAAATCCTGTGTCACATCTGAGTCTTTTCAGGAATCTTTGAGTTCCCAGGCATGATAAGTCTGTAATTAATTAACCAAGAGTTTTTATGGAAAAGCTAAGAAATCTGGGTTTTTTTGTTTTTTTTTTCTTCCCATTTCCTGTTCCTGGGAGGCTAGAAAGTTTAAAAGAATACAACTGCAGAGACACGAAGAAAATTTTTGGGGTATGGGGCCTAATCAAGTTGTTGACTTATTTATTTTCAATAAAAATTATGATTTGGTTAAGGAACAAGTTCATATGGTATTAAAACAAGCTAACCTCCACCAAACTCCTGATCATAGTCAATACAAAATGGGTCAGAAATTTTAGATTAAACTGTGATCACTTAAAAACTGCAACCAAGAAACAATGCACAGAGAGAATCTCTCATCAAAACTACAATTTTGCATTGGGACAGTGTCACTGTGGCTACTTCTGAAGCTATAACAGCCTCGGTTTTTTCATTACCATTTCACCAGGCTGGTAATTTCCAAGGTCACTAGAAACTGAACTGCAGGAAACAATGCATTATTGGCAGAAAGCTTGACTGTGTGACCCCAGAGGTCTTCCCCCACCTCCAACTTTGATTATTGTATCAGATTTTTCTAGAAGCAATGCTCAGCCAACCATTTTAAATTTAGAATAATGAAGCTTTAAAAGCATCCAGGTGGCTATGGAGATTCTTTCTGCAGATGGAGAGACTTTACAGGGCTGATTGCCCTGCTCTTTCATTGGTTTTACTCCATGGCCTGATGCTGCATGATTTCAGAGTGGTTACTTAGAGTTCATTTCAATGTGATTGTGAGGGAGGAGCAAGTGCTAAGCCAGCATTAGAGAAAGACCTATTAAACATCACATCTGAAGCTTCAAAAGCTTTTTGTTTTAAGCACTGAACAGCTACCAAGCAACATATGATACTGTCAGGAGGACCAGGCAAAAACCATCTGCACAGTGGATATTTGCACATGCCCTGATCATCTGCTAATGAACACATGTGGTATCAGCCCATGCACTCTGATGTGGTTTAACAAGCTAGGAAATCTACACATCCTCTCTGTATTAGCCAACCACAAATAGGAAGCTGTTACCATTTCCAGAATTACCCTCCCCAGCATTACCATCTGACAACCATGTATTTGCTAATTAGTGGCTTCCTAAAGTTGATTAAGATCGAACAGAACTACCAAATAACTTTACTGACCTCATCTAGGAAAAAAAATGTGAAAAAATATTGTATAGACTTTTCAGGAGATTTGAAAGAAGGTGGAAAAGGATAAAGCTCTACATAGGCAAGCTTCTGCATGAGAGATTGTATTCCTCTATGATAAACTGAGGGTAATTCTGTGGATAAAATCAGTCTCTGTTGGCCAACATTAAAAGAAGTACAAATTTCAAAACAAAGTGTTCTGACAGAAAGACAGAGCCCATATAGGATGGCTTTGGGTTGAGGATTTTCAAAGTTTTTATTGGTTTTTTGCTGTTGTTTTTTTCTCCTAAACACAGGCATGTAGCATCAAACAAGTCAGAAAATTATTTTAAGAAATCTGAAGTGTTGTAGGTCCCAATGGTTTACACCTGGAAACAATTAGGGTAACCCTGTCTCTGTGTGTGTGTATATATATATATATACACACATATATATATATATCAAATAACCAAATTAATAATCTCTCTCCTTTCAGGGCAGAAAGTAGAATGTAAGAGTCTTGGGAGTTCAAAGATGTTGCTCTAAGTACACTGAAGAACAGAAATCCTGGTTTACTTCAGCCCTCTAGAAATGCTTTGTAAGAAAGGTCCTCTAGGCTTTCCAAGATCAGATGCACCCAAATATTAGTACCATATTCTTACTGGTCCAATACAGAGCAATAGAAAATACTAGAAAAGCCATATCAAATTCCACCACATGAGCATAATTATTTCTAAGTTGAATTATTTTTAATTGTTTCATTAAATTTCCAATGTGCTTTAAAAATAATAAATTTACTTCAGCCAAGAAAAGGATCACAATTAGGAACCACAGTTATCAATTCAAAAAAGAAATATTTAGGAACTAGTCAAACAATATAAACATTATATTGATAATATTTTTGATTGCAGCAGAAGTGGTATATTTCACCCCAAATACTTCAGAAGGGTAGGAAAGAAAAAAGGGAATATTTTAAACTTTTCTGTTTCTTTTATTTTCTATTCCATGTAGAGAGTCTTCAATTTATGGACTGCATTTTTACTTTTCTCTTTTTCCTCTGTATGAACACATGGACTGAAAATAAATGCCTGTGTCTCTGCCTCTTCTCTCACCTTTTGTGCTGCTGACTTAATAGAAAATATAATTTGGATATCTGTAGATGTTCACATTTTGAAGTGATAAGCAGATCTTTTTGTATGGTTCTTGACATCCTCTAAGTTTTGTGCATATGTGGTATTTTGAAGCATATCTGGAAAATCTACTGTTGCTATTTTCTTGTAAAAAAAGTGGGAATTGATTCACTTGAAACAAATTTCAGGCTATTCCATCCTGATAAACTCTTCAAGATAGAAGGCACTGCTCTTTCATTGACTTCTACCTGACAGCAACAAACACAAATATCAAGAATAAATAACTGCTTTAACCTGAGCAAGGTTCATTAAACCATAACCCATTTTTCAAGGCAGAGATTTAAATGCTTGCTGCAGTTCCCATCCAAAGCCTTCTCTAGTTAATAAGACATAAATAGCCCTGAACTTGGCATTGAGTCTTGAGAAGGAAGTGGGATCAAATTGATAATGCTTCTAAACAGCATTTGCCAAGATATTCAGGGCTGCCTTAGGAGAGGGCAGTAGCTGCTAGTGTTCAAATTCTGTTCCCATGGAAGTCAATGGCTAAAACCCTATCTCACTTCAGCCAGGCCCTGAATTTACTCTGAGAGTTCAGTGGAGGTGAAAGAGAGAGACGGGCTTTATGTCAATCAAGCCTGTCGATATTGTTGGAGCTCCCTCAGGAGATCAGCTTCTCATGCTCTGCTACTTTAGATGGACAGATTGTGCAGACAAACAGCACAGAACTGCCAAAAGGCTGTTAGCATCACCAAAAGCAACACTGGGACTTAAATAGCACAAAAACTTCCCAAGGAAGGAGAAGGGGTAACAGTGCCCCCTTCTTGAATCTGGCAGTCTCTAAGAAATGTTCCAGCTTAGGAAGGGAATTTCAATTAAATTGGAAAATTCAACAAAATAAAGCAAACTTCTAACTAATTCTGAATACATAATTTCCGTATTCTTTCATTCATCGGAAGGCAGATACACTTGAGCTCTTCATGTGCAAAAATGTATATATTCATGAGCATGTGCTTCATAAAGGAAGATGAAAGCTGTCATTTGCATTTGGTGAGTCTTTTCCATTATTTCAGGTGCTCTGAAACTTTTACTTAAGAGTTAAGTCTTAAGAGCTACTGAGAAAAGCCTGTTCCCCACTGTCATATGGCATAATCTGTCCAGCAGAGGCAAGAATTACATATATAAAAAGCAGTAACAGGACATTTTAATGCATTTTAGCTGCTTTTACTATGAATATTTTTGAAGATAGAGTATTTTTCAGCATGTCAGGAAGAGTTTAATCTCTTCTTCTCATTTTTTGCAGCAATTAAAGTAACATTTTCAGTGAAAACAGCCATAAGCATTGTGAACATTCATGTGGGTCTTTAGCCACCTCTATTTTTTATAAATGGGAAGAAAAATAATTAGAAACTCATTGGTATGACAATGAATGGTCAGTGCACAATTAATGATCTTTTTCAAAGTATGTTTTAATGAGAAAGTTGGATTAATTTCTTTTTCAGCCTTGGCAAATCCTCCTCTTCCTCCACAATAAAAAATTGTGCACAGTAATAATTGGGTTCACATTTAGAACAAGCATTCATACAGACCAAGCTTTGGTAACTATCTTGATTCCTAACTGCCTTCCAAATTCTGAATATTTTGGTAACATTTTCATGTGCAAATCACACAGAATCTGATTGAAACACCCATATGAGAACCAACCTCTTTGTCTGTTACAGATCAAACATCTGTAATCTTTTAGAAAAACTTAATCTTATGGTAACATCAAAGCCATTTTGTAAGGAGGCAGTATTTCACAAGGAGATATGAGAGACACAGAAGCTGTAGAGCAAGGCAGGAAAGAGCAAGTTTAAGTTTTGATTTAATATGTGGGCTCAGATGGATGTACCTAGCAAGACTATGTATCTACAGAGGTATTTACAGGAATTTACAGAGCCTGCAGAGTTAATTACAAAATTAATTTTGCTGTTGTAAGCTTTGAAAATGTAGAAGTTCCAGGACCCCATCAACAGAGTCACTCTGCTCTAGTGAGTCCACTGACTTCTAGAAAAGTCCTGTCATGAAATACTTTTTCATCCCAAATCATAAATAAACAAAACTCGAACTTCAAAGAAGATTATAAAACAAAAACGTAGCTATTCTGCTCTGGGGAAATGAAGAATTGCAAAAGATGGTAAGTGACAGAAAAGGACATATAAAGACAAAGCATTAGCTGAGTAAGGAAACCATAAACTATATGGCAAAAAAACTCTTCATCCTGTCCTGCATGGAGTTGTTAAAGGACAGAGTAACAGATTTTGTGTTAGAAGTCTATGATATAGGATGTGATGTCACAGGAGAGACTCTAATGTTTACAAGAGTTGGCTTTTAACAGAGGTCGAGCCATATACAGCATCTGTCACAGAATCATAGAATATCCTGATTTGGAATGTAGCCACTAGGATCATCAAAGTCCAGCTCCTGGCCTTGCACAGAACAGCCTAAAGAGTCCCACCATGACCCTGAGAGTGTTGTTCAAATGCTTCTTGAGCTCTGTCAGGTTTGGTGCTGTGGCCACTTCCCTCGGGAGCCTGTTCCAGTGCCCAACCACCCCTGAGGTGAAAAGCTTTTCCTAGCACCCAGCCTAAACCTCCCCTGACTCAGCTTCAGGCTCTTCCCTCGGGTCCTGTCACTGGTCACCACAGAGGAGAGCTCAGTGTCTGCCCCTCCAGCACAGGGAATTGTGGACTATGATGAGATCTCTCCTCAGTCTCATCTTCTCCAGGCTGAACAGACCAACAGACTTACCAGTATTTTATCTAAACTTAATTGGATTTGTACAGATGATTATGAAAGCAAAACAATGAGTTCCCATTGCATTTTAGTTTCTGTAATAACACATCACTTATACAACATAATTATAGAAATTGGAGGAACACCTAATAGAAAAGGACACCAAAGCGAAAAAATACAGAGCAAATATCTATTTGAGTAAACAAGAAAAAGAAACTAATTTACTTTTGATAAATTGTATCACAGCTTAAGTAATTATCTCTTGTTCAGGTCTTTGTCTTAAGAAATGGGAAGCAATCCTTTCATCTTTTTGTATAGCAATTATTTCTAGAGAGCAAGAACATGTTAGAAAAGAAAAATAAATCTCAGAGAGAAATAATGTGTCAAGCACAAAGTTAGAACTTCCATCCTGTGAAGCAGAAATTACCTAGAGCTGGTGGAACAGGTAACCATATGTGTGTGTATGTTGGAGAAACAGTGTGCCAGCTTGGATGTATGGAGCAGATCTTGTTGCAATCAATCTAAACACTCAGGCTACTACATGGAAAACTTCTGTTTATCATATTGTTGCTGAAACGTTCATACATATTTGTACGTATGAGCAGAAACTGGAGTTGCCTTTCTAAAAGAAACTGCTACATTCATTTTAGTCTGTTTTTTTTTTTTTGTTGTTTTTTGGGGGTTTTTTTTGTAACCATTTTCCTTTTTAAATTTTCAATGGAAAGATGGACTGGGAGTGCCTCATTCAGGTTATTAAAGTGCTCCATTCCAATCTGCTGATAAGGAGGAACTGTGGTAAAGGTTATAGAAACAGACGCTCCAATATGGTATGGAAAGTTAAACCAATCAAAATAGCAAAACTGATATACAGTATTAAAATCATGCTGAAATGTTGCAATATGATGGTCTATTTTTGTTTTGCCAAACTCCATTTCTCAAGTAGCAGCAGCATTTCTAGTGCTGGTCTCCTTTGGAGAGAATGAATGCATGGCGAGAAAATCCAAAATAGAATTTGAAATTCTATTCATTATAATTAATTTTATTAACTATTAAATAATTATAAAATATGCTGCACTTTAACATTAGATTCTGCCTTTATTTTAAACAAAAGGCCTGAATCAGAGCTCACAGAAATTAGACATTCTCACTGAACCCAAAGCCTCTCTACTGAACCCAAATTTAAATTTGAGGTTAAGGATAAGCAAGAGCAGACTCAGGCTCATGAGTTTTGCCAGAGAAATCAGCTCCCTCAAACTTGATAATACAGCAAAGTTCTGTCCTACTGGAGATCCCCAGCATAATGCTGAAAAATTCCAGCTGTAGTTCACCCTTTGTACCCAGTGCTGTCACAGCTCTTTACAACCTTTAACCACTGGATGAAAAGGAAGTGGAAGGAGTGATTAATACTGCAGTTTTAAAATTTCTCCAAAAGCCTTTCCAGCATGAGTTGATCCTTTCACTGAATGACTGTGCAACCAAACCAGATAAACATGTGCATCAGTTTAGAGAAATCATTTCGCACACCTGTGCTCAAACCCAGTGGGTTTTTTTTTTTATGACTTTCAAACATGATCTGTTACAAACTGAAATTAAGGGAACATCCCTTTAATGTGCAATTCTAATTGCAAAACATGGAATTCAGCTGGGTTAATATCTCCTCCGAAAAACACTTTGACAGACTCCCTTGGATCCGTGCCTCCTTGGAAAAGCCATGTACAAAAGAAGTGAGACAGCATCATGTTTTGAAGACAAACATTTGTTACAAGTCATTGCAATCACTTCACATATCTGTGAGACAGATAATAAATCAGGAAAGCCTCTGACTTGCTCAATCATCACTGTTAAAAGGTGAATGCTTAAGTAACCCCACCTACCTTCCACTGTCTGAAGAATTTATTTTTGTGTGGAACATATGTACCTTAACTTCCCTGTTTTTCTATCTTGTAACTAAGCAAGACACTAAAGGAAGAAGAGTGGATGTAGCTCTTCTGGAAACTATGCAAATAAGCAGTAGAATAAAGATTTATGATAATACAATGGTCTCCTATTCAGAGTTTCTTCCCATTGACAAGAGCAGGCAACTGTGAAAAGTGTTTCAACACAAACCAAACAAAACAACAGAAAATATATTTTTTATGCTTGTGCATCTATTTTGCAAATACTAATTATGGGATTCTGACTTATATAGTTAAAAGGGAAAAAAAAAAAGGGAAAAAACCAGAAAGGTTGCTTGTTATCACTTATATATTATTGACTTACTACATCAGATGCTCATTCATGGGCAGGAGCTGGTTTGTCCAAATAAAATTTAAAAAAAAAAAGCCAAATTTAAAATATATTCCTATATTAAAAATAATTTTAAAACATTTTTGTGTCTTTCATTGTAAATTTCTAGACCATGAATGATTTGCCACACAGACACACTTCTGCTGAGTGACAAGCAAATAGAGATCAAGCAATGTCCAACCCAAGATCCTAAGATCCAGTGAAGTTGATGAGAATACTTACAGTACCTTCAATAAATTGGCTCCTAGCCTATGACTTGAACTGGAAGTAACTATGAACAGCAATTAAGCTGGAATATATCTTACAAACTTTGTTTTTGTTTGGTCTTTAAATTTAAAGCTGCAAGCCCTTCCCATTGGCAACATGCAAAGAGAATGAAGACAATGGTTAGCCTGTCATCACAGCTAGTTTTCAGTGGAAAAAAAAGTTACACAGTGAGGTTTTGCTGTCTCACTGTGATGCTCATCCTCCTTCAGCATTAAAGCTGAAACTGCAAACACTGAGGCAGTGAACTAGAGGAGAGGTCTGAGCTGTATCACATTTTTAAACCAGTAACACCCTGATGTCCATGCATGTACTCCACAGCAGTGCTCCTGAACTGACTGTGGTTGGTACACAGCTGTGTGGGGTGCCAGGATCCAATCTGCAGGGAGAAACTCACTGAGGAAACCTCTAAATCCAAAAGCACCCATTAAATTCCCTTCTGAGACTGCCCTGTGAGCATTTAGGGAGATTGTACTTCATATACCTTTTTCTCCTCTCCTATCTCATAAGTTACTTTAGTAGGATGGAAATGGAGATCTTGTATTTCTTATTGTTCAATTATTAAGGAACAGCAACAGAGTTGGCTTCATCTGAAAGCCTGAGTGATTTTTAAATGATCTCATGTACCGTAATTTATAATGGAAAATCAGGTACAAATAGTGTGAGATGCTTTCTAGTTTCTCTCTAATGGAAATAAAATGAATCCCTGGTAATGGGTGACCCTACTTGCTTCTGTGGTCACCCCTTTTGCTTTTTCAGTGTTCTCTTTAGTAGTCTCAGGAGAAAAGAACAAATGCAAAGCTTTTATCCAAAGCTGCTTCACAAAACAATAGCTCCATGCTTCTGCTATAAAATCTATTTTTACTATTCTCAGAAACAAATATTATTGATCACAGGGACTTTGCTATTCCCACTGAGAAAAACTTGCTTGCACTGACAGTTCAGAGATAAAATTATTAGAATTTATGCTGTACAAATAATTAATTCTGGTTCTTTTCAAAAATAGGTTATTTCATGTAGCTGTTTAAGCATTACTCTAATATCTAGTATGGAATCTATTTATTTTAAATATAATTTTATTATGTTCTTTATTAGTTTTTACTTTGTATTTATTTAGATAAACCAGAACATTACCATCACATATTCCTCTGTATGACACTGCTAGAACTAACACTAGAGAGACAAAAAAGCCTCTTCAAACATGTTTTCAGTATAAACAAGGAAACCAGGACAAATGTCTCATGTCAATGGAATTATTTCTTTCCACCAGCATAATGATAATTCCTGTACATACATATATTTTTTAATAACTGAATTTTGGGATTCCCTGCTTACATTCCAATACATGTATACTTTTCATATCCAGAAGAGTTTATGCAACCCAGGATTATAGTGCATGAGGGGAAAAAAGCTTCATTTATGACCATTAGTTTATTTAATTCACATGGATGTGTTCATATAATACCTTCTTTCTTTTTCCCAGTTAGGGAAAGACACATTTTTTCTAACTTTGTGAATGGCCATTAATTAAAAAAAAAAAAAAGTGGCTATATATATATAATGCTAACTCTATTTGCAGCTCTACGCACACCATGTTAAACAATAGCAGTAGAAAATATATACAACAAATATATACAACCAAAAAATATTTGGTTTGGGTAAAGATGCCCAGTGTGTCATCACAGTAGTAGAGTGACCTTCTTGATACCCGAGTTGAAACAATCTATTTCTAAAAGCACTGATTGCTGCAGATGGATGAAATATTCCGGTGTAAATGTAAAAATATACCTAATTTTTAACAAGCTGTCAAACTGTTACGAAGTTTTAAAATATTCAGAAATATTCAGACCTTTTTCTCAGATTGCCTAGTGAAAATCCTTTTATTTAAATCAGTTCTAACTAACACACATTCTAACAACTGCTGGGTGCAGCAGTAAAAACTCCAACCACTGATAATCTAAAACATAGCTCAGCCATATGCGTTTGCCATTATCTGAGAAAGAAGGAAAATCTAAATGGATTTTTTTTTTTTTTTTAGTTTATTGCCCTTCTTTCATTTTATTCGTATGTATTCACTGAAAGTTACAATACATATGCCCCAAAATGAAGGAGTTTACTAGGAGCTAACAGACAGCATTACCAGCTTCCTCACTTCAATGCAGGAATAACTTTAAAAAGTGGATTTGACCCTGACTGTGACAAAACCAGGGCTGAGAATAGGTTCCAAAGCAGAAAGCATTAAGAAAAAAGCAGTGACTGACTGATTCTTAAAGGCAGGAGTTCATTTTACTGTAGTGGAGAGTAACCAAGTCACCCTAAACACCTTGGACAGAATAATATGTGTACCACAAAACTTCACTCTGTGCTCTCACATCTTCTTCTGTAAATGGGCCCAAAAGGAGGAAGGGAATACTTTGGATACAATACATAAGTAAGGATGCTGATTCCCTTTACCTTTTTCTCCCCAGAAGAAGAGGAGAGCAGCAGCTCAGAACAAGAACAGTGAACTATATAGCAGCCATGGGACACATCAATACCCCTTTGCAGCTCCAGTCTAATGCACTGGTTGCTCCTCCAGCAGCTTCCAAGCCCTGAGTCTCAAACAGACTTTTTTGGGTAGTAACTGTGCTGAATGGCTACTGCCCCCCTCACTGGGTACCTGATGGTAGGGAGCAGATGTGGCACAGGCACTCGTGCTAGAGAAACAAAGATAAGACCTTGGAATAAAAATGATCAGGAAATCCCATTTCCTTGAAGGGCAAGAAGGCAGAAAGGCCAGAAAGACCACCTGGAGCTCCTGTCAAGACATAGAGGTTTGCACCAGCTTGAAGTTAGCCTCTGCCTTCCAGGCACCACTGTACCTGTGGTTTCCATGATAGAAAACTGCACAGTGGATTCACTGGGAATTTTCCACTAAGTCATCTGTTTATGATGACACTTTCTCCAAGGGAAAGACAAAAAAAGTGAAATTATAATCTTTTCCCAAGACAATGAAAGATCTTACTCATACTTCTTAGCTCTTTTCAAAATGTGTTGATACCAACACTAAATCTAATGCGCTATGACATAAGGAAAATTCTATCCCTGGCAGCTTAAAAATCTTTTATTATCATCTGAGACAATATCCTAGAATATTAAACAGATAACACTAAACCCTTCTGAAATTTTCAATTGCAGAGCTCTCAGCTGAGGGTAGACAAGGAAGCAAACTCACATATTAGGGACTGAGTGACAGACTAATCTTTAATGTTGTAATACATTGCTCAGAGATTTTATGAAGGTCATACTAGATCCCACTTTGCCATGCACCCAAAAAGGATTTCAATGCTAAGGTTGGAAAAGTAAAAAATCAGCCCTCTAATACTTCAAAAATACTGGAATAATCAGAACATGAGAGAGCCAATCATAACAAGGAAAATTCATGAAAAGGGAAAAAAGGTATAGAAATATGCAAAATATATGCAAAAAACCTCACTTTAACAGAATGAATGGAAAAATAGGAAAATAAGGAAGAGCAATGTTTTCGAATTGCTCTTGAAAATGTGCTAGCTTTACAGAAAAGCAAAGGCAACTCATGCCCACCATTTTTGGATGACAACAGGGACCTTCACAAACACTTCGCAGAGACTGCAGCAAAAAGATAATTCTAGCAGAAATGGTTACTTAAATATCACTGGCTGTAGACAACAGAATGACAGAAGTTTATAAAAGATGAGGTTCTATCTGAAAACAGAAAAGGAAGATCTGTTCTGTTGTATTGTGAAGAACTAAGGCTGTGGATGGTCTCAGGGCAATTGTATGGCATCAAATCACTAAGGAAATTAGGGAGACTATTGAGTCTCCTCTACACAAAAATACCAAGGCTGTGTTTTAAAGTCAATTCAACAGCTTATCTCAAAACTCTACAGATAAGCCAACACTTAGATGCCACAGAAGATAAAATTAGAGATGACTACATGAATGATGAAAAAGCGAGGACCTCTCTTCCAGATAAATTACATTATAAGAAATAATAATAGTTGCTTACACTTAAATGCATAATTTTAAATTTTTTTTCCCCCATCTGAGTGGGATCCTTCTTTGGTTTACAGGCACATGGATGCAGCCATGCTGGCATGATGAGCCTGTGTGCAACTCTATTCAAAGCACAATTGTAACTCAACAGCAGCATCAAAGTCTGGTCTGGCAAAAGCTGTTTCCAGCTGATGTGAAACAGCAATTTTCTTCAGAGCAAATTATTTCATGAATCAGCCAGCAGGGAGTGACAACATTCTGCTACCAGTGACTAAGTGTATGACCTCTGGGTTGTAATTTCCACCAGCTTAAGAAGAGTTCATTGCAAACATGAGTGTATTTTTCACTCTGCTGTTAAGAGAGATGCTAATCTGGCTCTTGATTTCCTTTCTTTCTTCTTTTTTCTTTTCTTTTTTCTTTTTTTACCAGCTTTATTGCTTACAATGTAGTATTTCCCTGGAGACAGAAAACAAAGTCTAGAACAGGTTGCTAATAAAACTTGAAGCAGAGTAAGAATTAAAGGGCAACAACTATTCTGCTTCAAGGAATGTGGCAAGCCTGGCAGAGACCTCATGACTTTCTCCTGTCATGAAAAGGCAGGTGAGTACTGAACCTTGCAACCTGGTGAGAGAAGCAAACTGAAGTGAGAGGAAAAAACCTTTTTGAGAATGCCTTCTGATACAGAACCAGAAACAGAGGAAAAATCCCAGTCCTGAGTATGGTGAGAAGAACAAGGAGTTTTGAATGAAGGGTGAGTCAAAGAGTGAGTAATGAAAATATGAATATTACCCAAATTATTAAATATTCTCCAAATACTTCAGCTAGGATCTGCACACAAATAAAGTTTCCAGCTAATGAACCACAACAGGCTGATGTCAGTATTAATGCTACTAAATTAACACAACAGTAGAATGCTGTACTGCTTTAAGTGAATCACTTGTAACAATAAACCATGGTAGGAAGTGCTTGTATACCCTTAATAGAAGTGTTGAGGAGAGGAAAAATGGAACCCTAGATTTTATTCAGCACTGGGATTCTGTTTGATTTTTGATCCTAAAAGGAGTTACAACCAATGGTTAAAAGAGCTTCCATTAAGCCACATTTGTTATTTCTATGCAATGCAGTTCTGCTTCTTGGGTTGTTACCAGTGGGGAGAACAGTGTCTCAGGCTCTAAAGCTCAGCTCCAAATTGAGAAGGACAAGCTTCTCATACTGATGACCAGTGACTCAGACTCTATGGCAAGGGTGGAGGAAGCTGTATTGAAAAGGCCAGCATGGACTTGTAGGAGATGAAAAATGTAAGATTTCTTTGTCTCCACCTCTGTCTGAGGTGCGCTACTGGGACATGTGCCATGAGATTAATGTAGATCTATCAACCTGTGCATTCAGAGGGGCAGAGTCATATGAGATTTCCTGGAAACTTACTGGTTGGTATGGGGTTTTTAACTAGCCTGGACAGAACATACAACTTGGAATGAAATACAAGCACATGCGACATCTGATGAAATCACGGTGACCCAGGACTCAGCAGAGCTTGTTTGCAACACACTGTTTTTGCTAGTGGATAAACAAAGATGAAAGAACATTTAGGCAAAAGCTTTTGCTTTAAGGCTGCCTACGTGCCAAGCCAGAATATCATTGCATGTTTGCTCCAGGAAGACTTGCTTTACAGTACCAGAAGAAAAATGTGCTTATTTGAAATGGTCAACTTAGACCAAACTAGCTTACTTTTATTGTCAGTTTTTACTGTGTTTACATAGTATGTAAAATGAGCACAGAATTATTCCAGGTTTAATCCTGTATCTCTTATTCCTGCTCTGTAATACCCTTGTAGGAGAGTCTTCTCATACAAACTAAACTATTCATATTTTCATTATGCACCATGTTCTAGTGCTGCAGGATTAGGGTATGAGCATGCCTATGTAGTTCTCAAGCTGTGTCATGCCATGCTCCTTCAAGGTAACTTCTGCTGCCACTTTTTGCATATTAAATAGGATGGTGTTTTCCATGGTGCTTATCACTCACTGAGTTTGTTTGCAAACACCTTACAAGCACTAATGATTTAATTCTCCCAGTAGGCAGTGAAGTATTTCCTTTGTTTCACAAAGGGATGTGATGCAGCATGAGGATAATGCAAGTTGCCCAGTGTCACACAGTCACTGAGCAAAGATCTCCTGAGTTGCTGTGCAGTATTAATTCACAAGTTAACCCTTCTCAAACAGTTTTGTCTAGCTGCACCATTTCCTCATCCTCATTTTCCACTTCAGTCTATGTCAGGAGGAATCTCATTCACTGATCCAAGTCTGTAATGCCACCATCAGCTCATTGAAGTGCTTTATCAGAAGGTGCCCTGATCTACAGTCCTTCAAAGTGAGCTTCAAATTAAGGACTGGATGCAATTATAAACACACACATTTATCTATACGTTTGTACGTAACACGTGCATATACAGATCTGTATTACCTGCTATCTATAGAAAACTATCAAATACAGAACATATCTAAAACTTCAAACAAACCCTGTTTATTCATGCAATATTTAGCTATTCCAGGCCCACACTCCTATCTATATCCCTAGATGGCAATGTCACCTAAGAGGTTGTGCTCATGTCCCTGTCATCTTCATGTGAAATCAAAGATGATGCTCTTGCCAAGACAGACAGAAGTAAGGCTGTACTTAATAAAATTTTCTGTAATTAGATTTGTCCCTGTTTATACTCAAAAAGTTTTGAAGCCTGATTTAGAGAACAGCTAGTTACAGTTGATTATCTCAAATTCTCCTACCTTCACAAATCTCTGGGATTTTCTTACTATGTAACAAATGTCAAACAGTGTAAAACATAAGTAAAGACAAAATTCACTACGGTCTTAGAGACCAGCATGCAGAAAACCAAATCACAAGAGAAACTTGAGGGGAAAATAGAATTCATTTTCTTCCTGGAATTTACTGTCTTGCTGCTTCATAACTAACACGCTTTCTGCAAAGCCAAGATTCCTGTTGGCAAGGCCTCCATCTATCCCCAGGCCTCATTCCACATTTACTCTCAACAGTGTCCAACTTGCAAACCACAACTCTGGTGGGCACCATTTCAATGGTCTCTTCTTCGTGTGTGAAACCAAACCCCTCACTTCAGCAACAATGTTCTACCTCTGAACAGAAAATTATGTTTGGGTGGGGAAGTTTCCCAGCAAAACTTCTGATAGTGCAACTGTCTTTTAAAATCACAATAATGCCATATAATTGCTTCATTGATGGATTTAGCAGCCTGGATTTACTCTCCCTCTAAAAAAAAACAACTCATAAAAATGAAGGCTTCTGTTGTTTGCTTCCTTTTTGTTTTAAATGATTGATAATTATTTCACAAATGTCTTCCCCTGACATTTGATTTGCTAGATAATACACAAACATACAGTTTCTAATGGGTTTTCTGGCCTTTTAACCTGATTTCTTTTCTCATTACTTTTCATTTTAATTCCAATTCAGATCTAAAATCTATCTTCCAGAAGATTTTTGCGTGTTCTGAAGTCTCCTCACTTTAATAATATACAGAATGTTATTTTAAAACAAACAAGCCAAGATCAGTGATACCAGAGAAGAAAAATCAACCCATATTTGTAACTTTTCTTTGTCATGTTGAACTCCTTCACATGCATTCTCTCCAAAAAGGTTCCAAAATTATGATAGAAATTAATAATAATTTTGTGTATGCTAACTTTTAAAAAAATAAGCTACATGAGAATAGTTAAGTGAGGACAAAACAAGAGAGTTCAGCATAAGAATAGGATAAGAATATTTTTCTGTCAAGCAACTAACTGACATTGTTACTGCATTGCAAGGATACATTAGCTAATTTTTGATTAGGGAGATCACAGAGATAATTATTAAGAAATGAAAATTGTATCTTTTACATTTTTATAGCACAGAAGAGGAAATTACAGCTTAAACTTCAGGGATATATATGAGTGTCCACAAAACAGTGAAAAAATCTCACTGTTAAGGGAAGAGAAGTAGTGAGTAAGGATTCATGTACACTTACTAATTGCAGTGTCAGTGACTGAAAAAGTCCAGTAATTTATTTGCTATAACAGCATTTACACTCTTTGGAACGAAGGAGGTTGTAGTAGCAATTGTTCTTTGGGATTGTACTAATTTACTCAAATTTTATCTGTATGAACAATTGCACTGCTTTTTTAAGTTTTTCTCAGCCAATATAAATCTGTTGAAGTCAGTGGGACCTTGTGATTATTGGTCTTAGGCACTGCAGATCCACCCACCACTCCATTCATAAATGCATGAAAATGCAGGTTGTCTTTCTAAAGAAAACTACTTAAAAGTTTAAAGGACAATAGCCTTTTGTGTTCTTTGCTGGAATCCTACGTGATTAGGAGGGAGACATAACTTTTTTTTCCAGTGCAGGTTCTCAATAGGCCATCTGTATATCATCATTCTTTACAAAGACCTACCCAGATTTCCTAGCACTGCATTAAACAAATTAAATGCATTTCTGTATTGCTATACTATTCAAAAGATTGCTCCCCTGCTCTAAGACTCAGAATAGAAGAAGCCTTCTGAAAGAGAAGTCTAAAGAGAACACATCCAATCTGCTATTTAACCTATTTTTCCCATTCTAAAGACTTTTTTCCCCCCAAGGTGTGGCTCTGGTTAGAAAGGATAACACAATAATGATCTCCAAGCAACAATGCCTGCATTGGAAAATTGCAATTTATTCTGATGTCCTTTCCAGTGTAGCCAAAAGAAATAACCTGACATGCTAACAGACAGGTTTCTATTTAAACAAAAAAGAAAAACCAGAAGTTCTTAAGAAATAGCCACTAAAAAAACATGTTTTTGACTCTTCTCCTTCAATTCCACTGACAAAAGTAATGAGTGAGGTGACAGGAAACCTGATATTAATTCTGCAAGTTCTAACTAGACATGCAGGAGATCTAAGCTCAAGGAATAGAGCTTGAATGCCGAGCAAATAGGCAATTATTCTGAGCAGAAGAATTCTGTGGCTGATGATGACTTGCCTGTCTCCATTCTCTGGGGTCGGTTCTGCAGAGACTGCAATCTTCTATGTTGATGCCTATATTCAATCTTAATGCCTGATACTGAGCAATGTGAAGCTGTAGGGATTCTTGCAAGATTCACTGTTAATAGGTTTAACTCAGTTGCTGTGTCTGCTGGGATATTTCATAAATACGTAACCTGTGCTATGTGATCAGAATAATTAACTGGAATCACACAGAGCACACATCTCAACACAGCTCTTAAACTTTTGCCATCTTCTGCTTTAGCCACTCATCTTTTTAAAATAATAAACACTGGTAAGAGGGCATGGAGTGATTTTTTCCTCCTTTGCATGCATTCATGGCTGTCTTGGGTTGCAATACAGCATGTGGCCAGAAATGTGTATTCTATCACCATCTGTTGAAGCTGGGTGGGACAGTGATCCTTATCTCCGTGGCACATATTATCTGCTAATGGGCCATCTTTAAGACAAGGTGAGGCAAGCATCTTTATCTTTTCCACAACCCATCCTCCCTCCAGGAAGATATCATCTGCTGTTAACAGGCCATTAAGTCCCACTGTATGACTGATAAAATTACATCATCCCACTGGGAGATGCTCCAGCCAGGGGGAGGAACCAAGCCTTTCCTAACTAGATAAAAACTGAGATTTTGGACAACAAGATCCTTCTTTCCACTGGATTCCAGAGGAAAGTCGGACCTTTCCACATAATCCCTGGACCTTCAGAGGAAAACTGCACCTTCTACAGGATCACTGCTTCAGCTGAACCACATCTGCCACTGCAGGAGGAGTGTAGACACCATTTAACGGGACTGCTACCAACACCCTGACTGACGGTGTCAGGTTGTATTCTGACTCTGTCAGTGTTTTAAGATTGTTCATTGTAATACTGTATTTCTATTTTAATTTTCCTAGTAAAGAACTGTTATTCCTAATTCCCATATCTTTGCCTGAGAGCCCCTTAATTTCAAAATTATAATAATTTGGAGGGAGGGGGGTTTACATTCTCCATTTCAAAGAGAAGCCTTTGCCTTTATTGGCAGACACTTGTCCTTCAAACCAGGACAATGGTACACTCACATGCCTCCTGTCTTTGCGGTTCTAAGGTTCTGAAGGAATCCAGATTAAAAAAAAATGGTTTTTTTCCCACATGATTGAATTCTTCTCTATTGACTAGATGGACCATTCTACAGAATATATGCAAGTTATACTCAGAACCTGGAAAGTCTTGTCAGAAAGAAAACTTCAGATTATGAATGAAAAAGTTTTGAGAAAGAAAATCCTGCTTCAAATATACTTTTCAAGCAGCTTACAATTTATGCAGCTGCTTTTTCCTATTATTAATCTTCTGCTTTTTGGTCCTCTCTTTTCCAAACACAACATCTGCTCTTTTTGTTAGCATACAACGTGCAGGAGATTTATTTGTCTGTAAGGCCTCTCCATACATAATGCAATTTCTATGGCTTCTGACCTACCTGATCTCTAGCATTAGAAGAGGACTGCATTCATCCATTATATGAATGGACTTCCCTGACATGGATCTCAATGATCCACCAGTAGCAACATTCTCAGTATTAGCCTTTCTTGCATTATTTTGTTAAAGAAAAGGAGGAAAATTACATAGAGTCCACCCCAAGGGAGGGATGCTTGACACATGATTCAGGCATAGTGACTCCATGCATGCCTCATTCATCTAATCCTACCTCCTTTTTTTTTCTACAGTCTTCCCAAATACTTCAGAACTAAGTATCCTGAATAAAATATATGTTCAGAGGTACAGGACTATCTCAGGATGTAAAGTGTTCCCACACACTCCATATGGGAGAATCCCAGGAGTATATTCAGCCTGCTAATAACAATCTTGCTGAAATATCACCACAATGCAATCTTCATTTCCAGTCCCAGCAAAACACATGGATAATGATTGTTTTCTGGAAAAAGCTGGATCTCATCAGATCTTCTCATAAGAGTTAATGTGGCTTTCCTGATGATCAACATGAACATGGGAACATTGGTCCCAGAAACTCCACATGCATGAAGCCAGCAAAATTATAAAAGGAAAAATCATAGGATTTAAGTTTTAAGATCAAACTGAAAATGGGTTGTGTCAGTTTATAATAGTCATGCCTAGTTAACTCCCTTCAATTAGTAGCTGTTGAAACTTTAGTTTGAATTAGAAAAAATTATATTACTAAGTAATTTAACAATGGTTATTACCACTTAAGTCTTTTAGATGTGCAATTATGCAAATCCACCAAGCACCATTCTGACTATATTTTCATTACTTGGCAAAAATTGCTGATAGAGGAATGAATTTACATAATGTCATCTGCTATTTAATTTACAATTTGTATTTCAAAAATAACGTGTGTATAAGGCAACTTGTACAACAGTTCCACTGTTTCTCACCTCCAATTATTTCCATTTCCATTTGTTTAGAAAGGTTGCAACACAGGACTGAGAATAAGGAAGGAATCAACAAAACAGCTTAGGTTATTTGCCAGTACTGGTCTCATTTTCAAAGTAAAGGCTCTCTGACATATGCATACTTCATTTTAGACATAGTCAGAACATAAATGCAAATCTAGATATAATAAAAATTCCCATTTTTGGCATACCATGAAAATTCATATATTTTACAAAACTCAAACCATAAAACCAAAAATTGAGATATTCATCTCAATGCTCTCTTCTGACTCCCTCCTCCATTTCCCTGAGTTTAATATTTGAAGATTCAGGGTTCTTCAATACCCTTTCACATAGCAAATTAAGAAAATTATCTTTTATCCTTACAACCCTGCTCTACTGCATTTCCTATCAGTTCTCAGTGTGTATTCTTCTGATCAAATTCCTTACCAGTCCAATTTTCTGTATTGCACTGAATGACTCCATATTTGGTGACACTGTATTTTCCATTACATTTCTTGGCTGCCTTAATTGGTTGACTTGAGTATTACAACACTCAAAGAATCAAAAGGAAAACTTGACTAAAAATTTCTTCTTATATCAATAACTTCAATTACAGTTCCAAAATAATGCAAAGGGAAAATAAGGAAAAGAAGAAAACCACCCTAAAGGCCTAAAAGGACCATTTTATTCCTATAATTCTATGGCACAGGGGGCTGAACATCTTGTCATCACCCTCACCATTATTATGGGCCTGAATTACTGTAACACAAGGTAGTTTATGGTATTAACTTCCTTACAAAGAACAAACAAAGTATTTTTTGCTGGAGTACAAAACTAGGAACAGAGGACACATAAGACAATACTTGGCATTGTTCTGTATGCACAAATAATGTAACTCATCAGTTTTCTGGTAGTAGATAGAGACTTCACAAACAGATTTTTTAGGATGGATAACCAGGAGAAGAACTGTGATAGAGACTTTCAGTTGCTTCTACATTCTAGATGTATACAACACAAACTAAAAGAAAAATAAAAACTGCATGTTTTACAGGAAAGAGGGACCAAGGAAAAGGTGTTAAAATCCAAATGAAAGTTAGTTCAAATTTACATTCAGGACCATTTAAATATATGAGGTTTCATTGTTTGATCACAAGGAAGGAAATTTCTGTGATTTTCATTCAAGAGAGAAATGCTACAAAATCACATCCCTTTGGACAGAAAAACAAATACTTTGGAATAAAATAAAATACTGTACTTTTGTCTGATTCCAAGTTTTCTGTTTGTTTTCTAGTTTTCTGCCCTTGTTCTAAGTTCTCTTTGTTATTTCAACTTAAAAGTTTCCTTCTCATTTTTAAAGGCAAAAAAAATCAGCATTTCTTTTAGAGGATGGCAACTCTTCCTGAGTTCTGCAACTTGTGCCCTTGTCTAGAGATATTTAACTTTGACTTCAACTTCTCCTGCTTTGAGTGACAAAATAAAAATTAGATCAAAGTAGCTGGAGTTCAGAATCCTGTTGTTGACACTTTCTATGTGAATTCTTTCTCTTCCCATTTTCACCCAAGATAGCTCTTTTACTTGTTCCCATTTTTTTGTCAAAACATTTCACTTTTATGTATCTGCAATACATTGTGCTGTACAACTTCTGGATATGAAAACACTGAATCTGTGTTTTAACTGACCATATGAAATTTAAAAAAAATGAGTTATGAAACATTTACAAATTTTTTTTTTTTCCATTATTTTGGCCCTTTGAGACTAACTTTAATTTTAAAGTTGAACAAATAACTATTTGCTATTCCCTCTGGAGACAACAAAAGGAAAGCCAGTACACACATTCATTGCACATACTTAAATACACACATTTATACCAAAATTCAGAGTGATTCAGTAGCCAGTTACTACTTCTGTCACCTCTGGATAGAAAGAATCACAGAAATAAGAAAAGACTCAGTAGGTGATTATTCAATTATCACTAAAAGTGGTGGTAGCAGTGTGTACATACTGTCTTGGAAAATACCAATATAATATCCATGTCACACAGAGTATACTCTAGGTTAGGGAGGCAACATAATGAGAAATGCATAGAGCCTTTGAATAGCACATTTGCATGTAAATGAATTGAAAATAACACATATTCCATATAAACACTTCTTGGTCTTCCTTTTTTCACTCCTTTAAATTGACACATCTTACCACACTACAGCATGACTGCTATGTTTGCAAAGACATTAACACCAAAAAAGTTTATGTAGGTGCTTATTTCTGCTTTAGCATGCATTTAAAAACTGCAAAAGAACAATGAGGCTCAATCCAAAATTTTTTGAAGCCTATACATTCAAAGTTAGTATTAAAAACTCTGTTTAAAAATGAGACTGAGATCTGCTATTTTCCTTTCCATTTTAAGCCAAGCTGCTAAATACTATTTTGGTTTTCTACTTAAATGATGAAAACTTGCATATGTTATAACAACCCTGAATATTCCTTTACCTCATCTTCTGTAAGAGGGGTAACCCAGTATGGATTGATTTGACACTGGCAACTGGCACTACCTAGACTACAGCATCTGGTCAATCAATCACCATCACCACAGTGGCACATTACAACCCAATCCAGGGTTTTTGTGTTCACAGCACAAAGTAAAGAAAGTTTATTACAGATAAACTACCAGCTTCAAGCCAGGTATGCTGTTTTATCACATGTTTTATTGTAAATTGTGATACCAGATTACACTCAGTGTGCTGATCTGCAAACTGGCTTTCTGAGGGAGGAGGTGGGGGAGTCTCATTTCTCTGCCAAAATCAACTGTAAGACAGAGTCATTACATCCAAGTCCATAATAAAAGATTGTGCAGTGCCATCCACAGTTCACGTAATTTTTTATATTTTACTGCATTCAGTATTTAGCTTTTACATTGGACAAGTTACTTTTCTTTCTCACTGACAGGTTAAGACCTTTACAAATCTCTTTTTAAGAGACCTGGCAAAATCACCACTCCTCTTCCTCTTGCTTTGTTGAAGAGAAATACACTTAAACCTCCAGCCCAATACTTACTGTAGGCAGAATCAGAGCTCATTTTCTATGAAGGAGAATTCATGGGGGTGGCTTCTCAGGATGATTTCCCAAAGCATCACCTAACACAACAGAAATGGTGGCTATCTGCTTCTGCTGGAGCCTGCCTGAATAAAACAAACTCAGCAGCTTTTACTAGGGACAACTGTTATATTTTTCTCCTAGTTATGCCACGTTTCCTGTGATGTTTATATACACACTGGTTGGGTAAAAATCCTGCTTAGGGTATGTGTCCTCTCACCAGAGGCAGGAAAAACACAGCACAAGGAACTGAGCACACACAGAGCAAATGGTGGAACCACACCACAAATGAAGAAACACTTCAACATCAGCCCTATGGCTTCTAAGCAAGATCCCTTCATGTTATTGAACTTCTACTTTTCTGAAGGAATTGTTTCTCCTCAAAACAGGGGCACTAAAGATCTCTACATGTGAGCTGCTCCTTCTGAGATTCCTCTATAATCAATTAAGAGATAAAAGAGCAGACTTGGGACTTGGGACATATAGCCAATTTCAAAAGAAGATGAAACATGAATTGAAAATATCTATTTCCTTCTGTTAACTGTGAGAGGAGACCAAGTGATGTAGTGAGGTGCAATCATCTACATCCAGTTTCTAGTGGGCAAATTTTGGCTCTTGAGCCTGAAGATTAGAATTCCTACTCATAGAAGTGCTTATCAAAATGGAGTGAGATTTATCTTTTCTAATCTGATGAGTAATACTATAAAAACAATAATACACTTAATATACTGATCACAGTAAAAATATGCAGAAAGGATTTTAAAAAAAGACAGGTAAATAATAAAATCAGCTAAGAAAGTAGACAATACTACATTATATATGGAAGTTTGTGATTCTGATTAAAAAAAGTAAAATTTCTTGGCTGCTTGTTGATGACATGGCAAAAGTTGAAGTCATTGATTTATATCAATGCAAAGGACAACTTATGCTGCAGTCTTATGTCACTGCCCTGCTGTAAACAGAATTCCTTCCCCAAAGCCAAAAGAAAAATGAACCTTGATCTTATACATTAAATGTAAGTGTGCATATGTGTTGGTGAGGGTCTGTATTTGTATCAGCTCTCTTTAATATCAACTGAAGCTGCTTATCCACAAGGACATTCTCTTCTTTGTTTGTGTTAAGTTACTATTAGATTAATTTATCCTTTATCTTAACAGGTCTAATCTCTGACACAGTGATGAACAAATGTGAATGAGAGGTCGGGTAGAAGGATTCCTTTCAGCCTTCTCTGCTGTGTAAACAGCAAAAAACAAAAAAGGGAACCTAATTATGAAGAATTTGGTTAAGACTCCAGTCTCCCTCTATTTTTGGCTTGTCTATGACAAGTGTCCTCACCATATGGATAGGTGAAAGACAAAAATAATGACAGAATTACCATCACCCCATTTTCTCTACCTACAGAAGACACTCATATTTGATCCAAATCCATGGCTCAGTTATAGTCTTCAGTCCCTTACTTCTCTTAGTCATTAATTTACTTGCATATCACACCAGTCCAGCACAGCAGATGCTTTCATTAAGTATGCTGAGAAATGCTGGTCTGGCCTGGAAATCAGAAAGAAACTCAATTTAAAATAAAAATGAATTTAAATGTCTCTGGATATGACACTGCTGAAAGAAGTACTGCTGAATATCTCAATATATTCCACCAAGAACTTTCAGGTTAATATATATTAATGTATTTTTGGTAGGTCTGCAATGCAATTTTGATTTGTTTCTCCTGGAAGTAATTTAAATTTAAATTCCTAAGCTGTAGACATCTGAAGAATGCCTAAATTCTCTTAATCATGGTAAAACACCATATACAGGGATTAAAAGGACTCAACAGCCTATAGAAAGTCTATTTAGAGAAGTAGCCACTTGATAGTATTAAGGTGAGATTAAAAAAGAAAACAAAATAAAACCATCCAAATAGATTTTTAGACCCAGCAGGCTTGATTCTGGTGTTTAACCAACACAACTAGTTACTTTCAGTATAGGAATTGAGAGAGGAAAAAAAGTGAAGTTATCTCTTTCAGGCAGCATCTGAAGTCACACGTCCATTTCTGGGCTCCTCAGTACAAGAGAGACATGGAGCTCCTGGATCAGGTTCCATGAAGGAGAACAAAGATGATTGAGGGATGGGAGCATGTCTCTCACAAGGTAAGGCTGAGGGAGCTGGGCCTGCTCAGCTCAAGAAGGGATGACTGAGAGGGGAGCTCATCAATGTCTGCCAGGATATAAAGGGGAGATGCCAACAGAGCCAGGCTCTGCTTGGTGGTGCCCAGCAATGGGACAAGAGGCAACAGCCAGAAACTGATGCACGGGAAGCTCCAGTGGAATGTGAGGAAGAACTTATTTACTGTACAGATAACCAAGCACTGGAACAGGCTGCCCAGAGAAGCTGTGCAGTCTCCCTCACTGGAGATATTCAAGAACCCTCTGCACACAACAATCCTGTGCTATGAGCTCTGGGATGGCCCTGCTTGAGCAGGGAGATTGGACCATGTGATGCCACTGTGGTCCCTTCCAACCTGACCCATTCTGGGATTCTGTGAGTCTGTAAAAGCTGTCTGCACATTCACAAGCCTACTCTGACTCCTCTTTGAATTCAAGATGCTGGAGGGGAATCTGCAGCAAGCATTCCAGCTGCGGTGGGCAGAGGTTGTGAGTGAACAGCTTTGCTCCATGGAGGACAGGCTTTTTCCCCTATTTTCACAAAATCTGAACTAGGAGAGACAGCTGTGACCATTGGGACTCTTCTGCCATGTAGGGGGTCTCTGGTTTCCAGCTGTCAGAGGAGGCAATGGGAAAGAAGTGTAACTGTGAGAGTGGAAGGAGAAGATAAACTCTCACAGTCCCCAGAAACAATCATCACATGCACAACAATCACCATCAACCAAGGAACACTCCCTGGGGAAAGGGGTAAACTGGATTTTTTGAGTTTTGACTTGGGACACTTTTTTACAATGACGTTAGAGGAGTAGCCCACCTTCTCTGTCAACAAGGGAATGTCAGGTCTATTTATCCTGGGTTTTCTTATCTTCATGCAGCTGCCTTTCACAACACTGGCCTTTCATGTCAAGGGAGTTCACAAATTTATGCACAACAGGCTAGAGTAAGTAAGAAAAAGTGGCAGGTTTATAAGTGGTCTATTTTTGTTTCTGCAATTATATTTTTTTCTGGAAAAGCCAAAAATTGTATTAAAATATCTTGGTTGTCTCCCACTTTCTTTATTAATCAGACTGGCTAGCAAGTGACTTCCTAGTAACTAAGAAATTCCTATCTTGCAGGCTTTACTAGTAACACCAGTTAACACAGCAGGAAATATAAACATTTCTACCACAAAAGTGATTATTCCAAGGCAATCACACTCTGTTGGCCAGGATGAATAACTCCCAATACCTAAGCAAGTTTCTACTCTCTGTAAAAAGAAAAAAGAAAAGAAAAATTGGAGAAATGGTATTTTACCTTTTTCAAGAAAGAAAAGCTAAATTCTCAATGAAAAAAAGCAACACCCCCAAACTGTATTTTTCAGAATGTGAAAATGTATGTGAGATATAATGTCTATTAGCTTCTATTTAGCATCTTCCTCACACCAGGGAACTTTATAATAAGAAGCAGCTGAGGAGAAATCAATGTTGGCCTCCATGGATGTTCTGTATTCATAGGGATGGCTCCTCTGATTGATTTCTTGGCAACATGAGATAAAAACAATTTAAATTATAAAAGAAAGAACTTAATGAGAGCTAAAGCCTATATAAGAGATGAGTGAGAGACTAAAACTAAAACAAGGAAAAGATTTGTAAGAACTCCTCTAACCATGATTTATTAAAATTTCTAGTGCATGGACAAAGACAATGGAAGGAGAATGGTTTCTCCCCTAAACTTGACCTGCTGAGATAAAATAATCAGGTCAAAACACTTGAGGCCTTGCACAGTATGAGAGGATGCATTTGACTGAAATAAAAAAAGAGAGCCATTTATTCTTTTCTGGTTTGCAAACTAGACAGCCTTATTTTTATTTTTTATGCTTTCTTATTTTCTATGGGAAACAAAATCATAGCTCTGTGGCAATGCTAATCCTCCAAGATTCCACAAAGCAAGAGCACACAGTAGCTTGTGGGTCAATCCAGCATCTGATACTACCTTCAGAATACAGTTCTACCTCAAAGAAATACTTCTCATAACTATTGAAACACACAGAGAATGTCCCTTTCCTCTTCCACACAAAATTTCAGACTGTACTGTATACATGTATGCTTCATAGCCACAGGATACCCATACTAGCAACTGTCTAAACAGGGAGCCTCCCCCTGAAGGCATCAGAGGGGGACCTGGAGCATTCACAGAAGTATTAGATGAATGAAGCTTGGAAATGGTGTGAAACATAAATTACACTGCACATAAATTCAGCTCAGTGGCACTCTCCAAGTAAGAAGCTAACTGCATGTTCTGGTGTGCAAGGTCCTGATGCATATTTTCTTTCCTATCAGTATTGTGCATCTCTTATCTGCACCACAGGTCTCTGCTGCATATCCTGACAGTGCCCAGTGCACAGAAATCCTGTTGAGATCAATGAAACTTCTATGCATAGAAGGGGCAGGCAATGAGCAACAGAGATCCCTGAGGTAGATAAGTCTTTAAAATCAAGTTCATGGAAGGTGAATTTGCCCTGTGTTACTGGTAGTAGATTTATTTCAGGTTTTATACAATTCACTGAAAGCCAAAGATAGGTCTGGGGCTTTACCTGTCATTGCTTTTAAAGGAACACTGAATTAATTTTGAGGCAAATCATTCAGGTCTGTACACTGACCAACAAAGAAAAGTGACTATGACATCCAGCACAGACACAAAGTCACCGCATAGATGCACTGAGGAGTAAAAATTCCAAATCAAGTGGGATTGTTGAGCCTAATGTATAGCTGTTCACTTAGTCTGAAGTGCTTTGGGCAGAAAAGAATCAAGATATAACACTTAGGCTTAACAGCAGAGCACTTACTCTTGTCTTTTGTCTCCTGGTGGTTGTTAAGTGGCAGAAAAGAGCTGGTTATAATGCAGAGTGCTTTCATCCATGCAGGATTATGCCCCTCTCTCTTCCTCACAATTTCCATTTTTGTGCTCCCAGTATCATGTGTATTTTCCCAACACAAGACAGAATTATGGGGGAATCTCATTATGGGACAGAATCTCATGAGGATTCATACCTTACCATCACTGAGCCCATCCTAGTATTTCATACAGACATTCTGGGATCACAGCTGCTGTAAAACACAGCACACTCTGAAGAACACCAAGATTTTAGGACAACATCTGAAAACCACCAGAACACAGAGCAGAAAGTTTGCTTTAAAGATCATCTGTTTATATGATTCACTTTGTCTCAAAGCTTTGAAGTTAGACAAATGTCTTTTTTCTTCATCTGAGTTAGTACATTCCAGTGCAACATCACAGTCACTGCAGCTCATCCCTTGTAACTCATCACTATAATCAAAATGTTAACATGAATGACCCAGAAAGCATGCAATCACTCAACATCAACACAAAACCACCTCTGTCAGGCCACATGGGCTTACAAGGCACAAAAGAGCTTTTGGTGTGAAGGACAGAGATTTCAGCAAACACACTCTGCTAAACATCTACCTGCAAAAGTTAAAGCCCTTCATCATACAGTTCTGATTATGTAAGTATTCCTTGGGTAAAAAGGAGTATGCCCTTGTATTCTAATCTCTGCAGCACATTTCCATAAATTATTAGTCTTTTTCACCACAGTGTACATCCACTCAGCTCTATTTTCCCCCTGTTTTTATGATTTAGCATATTCCTTACATTTTTAAGAACTTTTTCTTTTTTTTTTTTTTTTTTTTTTTTTTTTGTTAAGGAGTATTCTCCCTCCAGAGTGAGGAATCATTGCCTGCTCTGTGCATGATGAAGCACACAAGCTGCCATCCACTACAGGGCCTCCTCTGTTACTAGTTCAGTTTCACCATGGTGAAGCCAGTCTGCAACTTTTCCAGCAGTCCACTAAATTCCAAGAGTAATCATGTTACTGACAAGCTGCTGAAACTTAGAACAAATACCAACCAATCAGTGCAAATAAATGCATTGGCTTGTGTTGTATTTCTATCCCATCCAGGTTAGTAGCACAGCAGCCAGTGCTTCATCATCTGACCATAAAATGTGTGAAAAGTGGAAACCTGGAATCCCTAGCACAGTGTGACTTGACAGTATTGACACAGGGAGCCTTCCTTTGTGTCAAATTCAAGTACTTTATGTATATTTCTGTATTAGGAGATATTTCAGGAAAAATTTCAAACCTCAAATCATTTGTATAGAAAAATGCAGCATTGCACTCAGAACAGAGACAGCTTTCCTCCCTTAGGGATGCCCACCTCAGCTGATGCAGGCCCATGAGCAATTAGGGAGGATACAAATGGTGGTTGTATCTCCCATAAATTCCCACCCTGCATGGAGAATGAGAAGTCATTAGTCTTAAGAACACAATCACAGAATCATAGAATGGTCTAGGTGGGAAGAGACCTTAAGGATTATCCAGATCCAACTCCCCAGCCATAGCCAGGGACAGCTTTCAGTAGATCAGGCTGCTCAAAGCCCCATCCAACCTGGCCTTGAACACTCAGTGATTCATCTGAGGATACCTCTGGTTATGACTGCTGTGCAAACTTTGTTCAATTCCTGACTTTGGCAGCATAATTTATTTACATACAGATGATAGAAAATCAGCTCAAAAATGTAATGCAAAACAATAAATCATGTATTCAGATATACCTGTCTGTGACAAATGAAAACACACCAATAGAAATCACTGAAATATATTTTCAGCAGAAATGCTCCAAAAACATAGGGCCCAACCATTAACACTAAAATCACTTCTCACAAATCCCAAAATCTATACTCTGTTTTGAGGGCCAGTCAGTGGAGATTAGGAGGATTAGAAACATCTGTTCTGGTCTCAAAATTAAGACCCAGGTATAGAAAGCAGGAGATCTCATGCACTGCATGGGAAAAGCAGGAGTCTGTGGAAGGTGAAATCAACTCATCTGAGCAGGATGCTTTTCAGTAAATAGGTATCAAGCACTCAAAAAGATCATCTCACTGTATCTTTACGGGGGAAACTGGGATGTTTTCCTCATATATAGGAATGGAATTAAGCTAAAGTAACAGCTATTTGGAAAACATTACTTTGAATACTGCTGACAGAAACCAGATTTCTTAATCTGTTGAGAAGATCTAACAGAAGAAAGAAGATAACATCCCTGAACTGGCCCTAAATATGAAAAAACTTGTGTCCTGAGGCACAATGAAAGAAAGAGGTGTAGTCATTCTTTACCACTGCGTGGTGTCACCATCAGCCATTGAATCTATCACCAATAACAGACAGATTTTCAAAGTTTCACCCTGCAAAGCCACTTAAGTGAAGATTAGCTTTTTTAAAGTACCCTGTCCCTTCTAATACCCATTTTGGCATTTAAGACTGAGCACTTTAAGGATCTAAAACACTGGATATTTTATCTTAAACGAGCATCACAGAAGCTCAAACCATTAAAATCCACTCACCATTGGTCACCTTGAAGAAGAGAATATCTTTCAAAGTCTTGTAAAAATTTCAATATAAAGCATTGACTTCTTTTGCACCAGCTTTGAAGATAACTAAAATGCAATTTCTTTACATTGTATGAACAAGATCTTCAGCAATTTAGTGAGAGAAGTACGTGTGCATTTGGTTGTATTCTCTTTGCAACCCTTCCCCTCCAAACACATAACCAGGTCCAAAGGATGATTAAATACATGATGGGATGAGGCATAATACAACATCTTACTGAAAGATAACAGGGCAAACACAACTATTTAAAATTTCCTTCTAGCTTCTGACAGATAAAGTAGAATAGGCTTCATGTTACTTTAAATATCCTGTACAATTCCTATAAAGCTTTTGTGCAAAATCCTTCCCTGCATATATAGAAATGAATCATATCACATTATAGCGTGCTACGCATTCTTCCCGAAGCACACTATGTTTTAAATTGCAAAATCCATTTTTATTTTCTCTTTCATTTGTCACCTCACCACTGGAAGGAAGGTTTCCCGGCGTGTATTCCATTGCATGCCTGACAATATCAAGTCTGTCTTCGACATATTAGTATAAAAATCGAGGATAAATGATTACATGAGGTCAATGAGCAAGTACAGGAAGCCTACATGATTCATTGTATCTTCTGCTACAAAACTCTGGGCCTTTTTGATGAGAATACAAATACAATAAGTAAGCACTTAGCAGAGGAAAAACTCTCTTTTTAGTACTCTGATAATTTTCAGATAATTTGGATAAATAAACCTGATATGAATATGTCTTCTTTGTTATCTGTCCTCTCGCAATATAGCAATGTGCTGCACAGTGTTAGCCTCTCATAGTTCTTAATGTAACTCAGCCACTTGAAGATGAGGCACTGATAGAATTTCTCTCTGAGACATTCTCCTTTCTTGATTCTGAAAAAGTACACCATCCCAATCAATGTATACATTCACAACATGCTTATGCAATAAAGCTTTAAACTGATGCAAGGATCATATAATGCTTTGTCATGCACATGTTCTTGGAAAAAGGAAAAATAAAAAGAGTAACATGTAAAACATGTATAAAGCAGAAAGGCTAAGCATTCTCTGCAGGGCTGAAACACTTTCCAGAGGACTAGGGGAGAATCCGTAAATATTTAACGTTGCTGCAAGCAGAGGGATTAACAGAGTAGAGCTCTTTGATCAATACTTGCAGCATCATGTATTATTTCCAGCGGGCATGAACAGCAAAATGCTATTTATTGACTAAAGTATGCTACACATCATTGAAGTTTAATAAAAGGGGACATGAAATTCTCTCTTGATCAGGACTAAGCCCCTGACCTGACCGTAGCCTAATCAACCATTTCTTGCACTGCAGTAGCACTTGATGGTTCCCAGACTCATTTTTCTGGGAGCTTTCCAAGACATAGAAAAATCCAGTCTCTGATATCAAGAGATTAAAGTATTAGATAGTTTAAGATGAAATTAAATAAAGCTGGTGCAACAGAACAAATAGAAGTATAAGCAGTGAGAGGGCAAAAACCATAAAATCACTTGGGTTCATAGACTAATTAGGACTTCAATTAAGAGTTCAGAATAAGAAAAAAATTTGGTTTAATTTTCTAGCTCATAAAAATAATAAGAAAGAGTTTTTGGCAGCTTTTGTCCTACTTTCATTGTATGCAGTGCTATGCAAGCCAAAAATGAACTGCAAAATGAACACAGCTGCCAGGCAGAAGAGAGTTCTTGTTGGGGCAAACCAGAAATATCCTGATCACACCAATCTGCCCCATCTGCCACAGACAGTGCCCCATATCAAATACATATAAGGAAAATTCCAGGAAGCAAACTGCAAACATCTGTGGAACAAATGGATGGTACGAAAACATTATTTGCCCTGTCATCCTGAGTCTCTTAAAATATATTGCATGATTCTCACTCATTAATCTCACTGGGATACATATGAAATTACTGAGCACTACTTGGGAAAAATCAACCTATGAACTTAACTCTGTTCTTTTAAATTTCACATGCTTCCAGTAGCTGAAGTACCTTGAAACAAATGGTATGGTCCCCACCCTTAATGCAAAACCCTGCTGCACACACAACTGCCAAGGAAAAGCACAAACAAGGAATGTCCATCAGTCATTCCTAACACTAAGATCTTTTGAAGATCAATTATTGTAGCCCACTGTCTTCCCAGTCTGTTCCAAATCTCCACCTTTTCTGTTGCTGTAGCATGCAATGTTTGTGGTATTTACAATAAAGCTTGGAGTAGGTAATTGACCAGATAAAATCCTGTAATAAAACAAGTGCAGTAGTCTAAAGTCAGGAACATATACCCCTACAGCAGCAACCCAGACAACAGACTTAGAGACCACGTGAAACTCTTTTCCTGTTGATGTTGAACATGGATGAATTAATCTCACAACAGTCAGCACCTTAAAATTGCAGTTGCCTGCTTCTGAAGAGACCAAACACTCACTCGGTGCCTTTCAGAGCACAGCAGCTCAGCTGCCTCCAAACCCCTCACCTCACTGGGGTGAGCTCATCTCCCATGGTTCATAACCCATATCAGACACTGCTGAAGCTAAACCTGTGCTGCTGCTTATTTGGAACTAGGTAATCGGGATTAAATGAAATAATTTCTCCTCAGAGGGGAACCCTCTCAATTTTCCCTTCACAGCTGCACTTTCTGTTACTCAATTTCAAGGAAACCAAAGTAATTGAATGCACCTGACTTAATCTTTTTAAAGGGCTCAAATATGGCTTTCAATCTCTTCCTCGCTGACTGACATTGTATCGCATCAAGGAAACAGAGAGATGATTCCTTTGTAAAATCAGAATAAACTTTTCCCATCAGTGTGTTTCAACTCTTATCTCTAAGAAGGACAAAGGTTATGCACGTAGGCAATTGCTACTTCTAAATTTGATTTAGCATATAACTCTTGTGAGGTTTCTAAGTGATACATGTCAAAAGCTAAATATGAAATTCCAAAGAAACCATAAACCTAAAATGTCATTTATTGTCAAAGAATGATTCTAGAAGGTAAATCCTTAAATGGCTATTTTATATTTTCTTCTTTTCAAATATGGTCCTTCTTTCCCTGACAATGCATTTTGAGTACTCTTATGCAGTTATAAGCTTTTCTTAAGGTTTTTCAAGTGTTATGATAACATTTTATGATTGCTTTTAACAATCACACATAATCCTAAACACCTATAAGGGATTTCAGAGAACAAATTTCACCAGCCACTGAAATAAGAAGTCACCAACTTCAAAAGGTCACCACCTCAAGCTACCAGACTGACTTGTTTCCTACATCTGGTTTAAAAGATATAATAACTCTGCAATGCTAAAATAAATGAAACCAAATCAAATAGTGCAGGAGTTGAAAATACTGACAAAGAAATTATGAACGGAAAAGAAATAACAAATGAAATAAAAACAAAAATCCTTTTCAGCACTCCAGCCAATACGTAATAACTACTTAGGGCATTTGATGGGTATTTCCTTGGCTGACTGCAGGACTGATGCAGAATACAGTGTGGACATAAATTACATGAAGTGATGAAAAGAGGATGGAGAGAAGGGGATATATGCACTTAAAGAAGAACAAAGACATCAGGAGTAAGTGAAAATATCCTGTAGGAAATTTTTAAAGGCACTAAAGAGGGGAGTCAGAGAGACTCAGAGAGGCAAATGTCAGTGTCTGCTGAGGTAGGTGGTTAAAGGCAGTCCATCGGAATACATTCAGTAGACAAAAAACTGAGGAAGAGTCATGTTGATGAACCTCCTTGCCATGAAACTCTTTCCCACCTTTTATCCTTTTTAAATATGAATTGTGTACATAAATGTGTGTAAGGAATTTTAATGAGATGTACACTTTAAATGTATTAAAATGAATTATGCACAAAAGCAGTAGGAGAGCAACAGATGTACAGATTCAAGGGTGACATGCTTAGTTTCACTTGATGAATGTTTGTTTTGTTGCTTTGAAAAATTAATGTAATGAAATATTTAAAGTGAACAAGAAACTTTAAAATTAACTTGGGGGATGGATTACCTCCTTGCAAGGACAGGGATTTATTAAGGAAAATATGCTGTTAGCATTCGAATCAGGAATCTGTGAACAACCATGAAAATAAGCCAGGTATTTTAGGAATGCCTTCCAGACAGTGTTTTCAAACCATGGTAAAACACCTCTTATGGACCATGAGACCAGAGAACAAAGTCTTCACAGCAAACTTAAAGGTGGTGTTTCCATTTTAAAAGGTGGTGACATGATAACCTTTAAAAACTTTTACAGCCTGATAAAAGACCAAGGCTGTCCACTGGTCCAAAAAAATTCTGGACCACTGCTTTTATCTGTACCAAACAGTGACAGTAATAATTCTAGAAACTTCATTAACATTTAATTGTCTTCTTTCCATGTACTTTACCAAATGAGTCAATTAGAAAATGATGAGGACTCCCTCTATCCTGTATTTCTGTTATTAACAGTGTCTGTTTTCTTGTCTAGAGCAGGATTTTCTGAAGTTTATGTTAAGCAGCAAAACTTTCAGTGGTCTTTAGGTTTGAAAACCATGTTCAGGTATTTAAATTTAGGTATCTACACCAAAAGGACATCCAAATAGCAGAGAACTAGTTCTCTGCCTAGACTCTTCAGCTTTCACTAGCAACTGCTATGAGGGGATCACATCTGTCTGCCTGATTCCTCAATGCACTCTGTACAGCATATAGAGAAAAAGCAAGTACCAAGTTTTTGGTTTCTGAGTCCAAAGTCAAATTCTAGAACTGTAAATAAGAGTTAGGCTGTAATGCCCAATGGAAAGTGACTGTGAATGAAGCAACAAACTGGAATTGTTAATTTTGCCAACAACACCTCAGGGAATCAGAAAATTTTTAGTTTTTTCAAAGAGAAAGCATATTCTTGAGAATATCCAGCCTCTTCTCCATGAGAAAATTGTTCTTGAGGCAAGTAAAGAAGAACAGAGGAGGTTATGATGACATAACTTGCATGCCAAGCCTTTGAAATGATAGCCTCATGAGAAATAACATGAATCAAAAAGATCCTTTGATTTCTCCTTTTTAAAATAAGACCCCAAAACCTAACATTGTCCAGCAGAGTGCTCTTTACCATTTAGAATGGCTGGTAGCCAAGAAATGCAAACTAACCATGTATGAATGATACGTGTCAACGTTGTTCTGAAAAAACAAAAGAACTTTGTGTGGCTTAATAATGTTCCCTGATTCTAATCCAACTATGAAGAGATTGCTACTGATAACAGCACCAGCAGCAATGGGAAACCTCTGGGTAAATGCATAAATTGCATAAGATGTGGAAACATTATTATTTTTGCAACAATTTAACCTCAAGCCTTATCTGTGCATCTGATAAGACACCCTCCCTCTCCCATGTATCTTGATCCCCTATATACAGGATCAACATGTAGAACACATTTTCATGGTGGACTTTACCAAAATCTATTTTACTTTCGGGAAAATTCAATTAAACAAGAGAGTGCAATTATCTGTTTAAAGGCAGTCTACATTAGTTCAGCTCTGCTTTGCTGAACTGTGTTCAACTGCTCAAGGCATTCACAGGTTTCATTATGAGATTTCATCAGACACCCCTGGCTCCAACACCATGGCACAGAAAATGGAATGCACAATGTCCACTGCTCTCCACTTTTTGGCTGCAGCTTAAAAGCTGACCACGCTCTCTACAGAAACTGTTCACAAGTACAGTAAAGGTTAGTTTAGCTTCACACATATATGGTTTGTATTATCCAGGCTACTTCCCCTCTCCCTTTTTTTTAGCATGGAAAATAAAAAATTAGCTTTCATGGCTTTGCTTTTGCCTCACTTCAATCATGATGCCTAAAAAATCAACAGTATATATAGTATTTTATACTCTATTAACCAGATGCAGCCTTACACCCTGGTGTAACTTCCCACCAGTGCACACAAAGCCACCCTGTCCCTGCAGGGCTGAGCTGGCATCCACATGCTGATGGCACAAAATACATCTGACTGAATTGCCATTTAAACCTGAAGTTCCTGGTGGAGCCAGAAAAAGCCTTGGTCCTGGGAAATGTTTCAAGTGAGTTGTCCCCTTTCGTGAAGCAGACAGATCTCAGATCTGAAATGTCACGCACAATTACCCTAGAGTCTTTGACTCTGAATCTCCAAATAACTCTGGGCATTGTGCAGGCTCTCCTCCCAACAACTTCAGGGCTTGATTTTAGTGAACTATAAAGATTTTTATTTCAGAAGTAATGGATAAAATGAGACCTATGACTTTGTATAGGAAAAGAAAAATGACAACATTGATTCTTACAATAAAGCAGAAGAATGGAAACTGTTAGGAAACAAATAGTAAGACTGCCTCAATATGTGGGCCATCTAAAGATTTCCAGGCTGCTTTTTATTCAGTGTTTGGGACTTCTCTAATGAAGACAAAATGTCCCTCTTTGTCATGGTGGAACAAAAAACCGTGAACATTTGGAATCAGGTTTGTATTGTGATTCAATATTGTGTATTACAATTGCTCTATCATGCTCGAGTTGTGATTTCCACATACTGCTGCATGAATCTTGCAAATCAAAATCCAATGTAACATCAAATGTCTTTAAAAACCTATGTTTGGCACTAGAACATTGAGCAGTCCTGCTGCCTCAGACCTATTGAAGAGAGTTTGTAGGCCAGGACTGGCAGTCACCAAGTTTTCTTAGCGCTACAGGGATGAGGAGCTTGGTGAGTTCTCTGCCAGCAAGAAGGGTCTGTGGCTCTATGGGGCTCAGGAAGTGAGGTAGTGTGGCAATTCATGATATCAAGAGGTTGCTTGATGCAGGGGCAACCATCTCAATGACCATCAGAATAGTCTTCTGATGCTCCACGTCTGCAAGAATACCTGGAATAAGCAGGATCAAAGAAAGCAGAGGCTGCTGCTTTGGGTGGCATGCCAGAGGCACTCCACTGAGCCATGGACTGGATCACTTTCCTCAGCAAGGAAAGGCAATAGATTAAGAAAAGGGACACCAAAGACAACATCTCTGTACAGAAGTTATCATCAGCACTTGTGTAAACAATGATAGAGTGAACCCCACAAAGCAAAGCAAATGAGCCCAGGGAGGCTTCTGAACTCATCAGCGTTGCCCACAGGCATATGTTCCCACCCTCCCTGTGACCAGGCAAGAGGGCTGGTCATACATGTGATGAATGGATTAATTGCACTGTGCAACATCAATGATCACTGGTGCTGGCCTGAGATCAGCAGAAAATCATGGACCAGCAGCTCATCATCCTTGGACCAGGAGATGGGCACAGGTGAGGTGTGTGCTCAGGAAGCTCAGTGAAGAATATAGAGACAACCACAGCCTTGTTAAGAAAGATGAACTGAACCCAACACAAATGACACCCAGAAGGCAAAGAGCCCTTTGCTTTAGATAAAGAGCACAATCAGTCGAGTGGATCACCTGTTTGTATAAATGAAGTTCCCTGACTCAATCCAAAGTATGGTAATTCCCTTCTGAACCATGGAGGAAATGTCTACAAATTTCAGGCAGCTAATAAGAGAAATTTGGAAAGGAAAAAAAAAAAAAACCCAACAAAAAACCCAAAAAAATAAACCCCAAAACAAACAAACAAACAAACAAAAAAACCAACCAAACAAAAAAACTCCAGCAATAGGTTTGAGCTGGCTTTGAGCCACATATTCCTCTGCAGTGACTGGGAATGTTCAGCATCATGATAGTGCAGCATAAGACTGGCCCTGGGAATCATGTTTTTACTCTGATTCTGTTGTGTAAAACGATTACCACATCATGCTTGTGTTGTAGTTTCAGTGCAATGCTCTTCTAAATCACAACCCCACATGATGTCAAGTATCTTTAAACAAATCTGGAAAAAAACTCTTCTCATGTGAAATGTCTGAAGGAACCAGATCAGAGAGTATTGGACTCTGACAAGCAGAGCCTCAAGAGGAATAATCTTATTTTGTGGGCTGTTAAAATGATACTACTTAGAATCGAGCGGTCAGAGATTCCAAGCATTCCCCTTTTTATTTTTGTACAGTGAAAAAAACAGTAATTATAATGAAGAATATAAATAGAGTAGATAAGAATCTTTTCTCTCAAGCAAGCAGTAAGAGCCATGGGAAAGCAATGATGATGCCACACATAAGTGCTTGTTCCCCAGCATCCTCTTCCTGTGAGCTCACGAGCCCAAAGATTCTCAGAACTGTCATCTCACTGTGCAGGGAAATAAGCAAACTGTTTAAAGGCAAATAAGGGTGAAAAAAAAAAAATAGGAAAAAAAGAAGGTAAAGTCCTTTAACCAGGAAATTAAATCCAGGATCTGGAAAAAGTCTTAAGCATGTTTCTAATTTTGACAAAGGAGGAGATTGAGTATCTTAAAGGCTGTCTTTTTGTCTGGAAAGGAGCTTTGAGATTTCCAAACAGGCAACAAGCAATGAAAAAATTTCAATGCACAGCAAAAAAAATGGAACTAAAGACCAAATGTTAAAAGAAAAATCCATCAGGATGTGAAAGTCAAGGGGACTTTCTGAAAACTGGATGTTTCTAAGACTACTGCAACTTTTAAAAGCTAGTACAGAGGAGAAGGAACTGTTTTAAGTTGATAGATGTTTTTGAGTTCCTAACATGAGAAAACAGGAAATACCTAAGGAATTGTTATTTTGGTTTTGGCAGATACTAGGGACAGACCTTTAAAGTGCCACAAGTGCAAAAGGATATCATCTTGAAAGGAACACAAGTCCTTTTCTAAGAGCTAAGCTCAATTGCAGAAGCTCGTAAAAATGAACTAAGGCAAGTGAATGTTAACATTCATGGCTCAACTCCCCATCCAGCTCAGCTGAGATTTAATTCCAAAAGACAGGTATTTCAGCACAAAGGCATATGCCAACAAATCAAAAGCAGTATGCAGAAGGAAGATGCAGGCAGCAGTGGTCTCGAAAATCGGCACACAATGGTAAAATATCAGGAAACTTAATTCCTTAAAATGGATTACCTAGGAAAACAGATTTATAATCACTAAAACCAAAATAAAATCCATCCAAACCATCAAAATGAACACAATCTGACTTAAGGAGAGTTAATGAGCTTGAACTAAGATGTAGGCTTAAAAAACAGATTTCTCTTGAGCTCCATTAGTGAAAAAGTACATAAAAAAACTATCCAATAATTATTCTTATTATTCTCAGCACTCCAAGCTTCCTGCAGGATATTTTCTCCTTTTTGGTCTCACCTTTGGTGCCAAAGAATGGCCAAAGATTTTTCTATATATTATTCTGTGAGCTAATTCATTTTTAGGATGGTAAAATATTAGACATTTAAGGGGATGGAAATAGATATGCATATTGAACAATCAAAAATGACCAAAGCAATCTCAGTATAAAAATAACAGAACTGCTTTCACTGTGAGTTGTCAATATGCATCTAAAGATTTGGTGATTCAGGAGAGTTCTTGGCTTGCTCAACCAATTCAGGTAAATTGATTTTGATCTATCCGAATTTTTTAACTTTCATTTGTCTTTGAGCAAAAAAAAAAAAAATCGTAATTCAAAACCTTAGCAGATGTTAGAAAATGAACTTTGGTCTCTCACCCAGATACTCTTCTAATCTTCATACAAAATGTTCAGACTCAGGAGATCACTGCTATTCAGGTAAAAAATCAAGCATTTATTTAAAATTTGAGTAGGGGGGTTATTTAAGCATGTGCTAAGAAACCTTTCTCAATCAAGGTCATCAATGAGATTTCAGGGGGAAATAAACCCAAAATATATACTTTTTTTTTTTTTTTTTTTTTTTTTTTTTTTTTTTTTTTTTTATACATACACACAATCCTGAGAGAATCAGCTTTAAGGGAAAAAGGGCTTGACAACAATTCTGGCATGACAGGTGGGAGCACAACTCAAATTTTCCTAGGCTATTGGACTGTACCTTCAGCTACAAAAGGCAACAATGCAAGGCATATTCAAATCAGCATATTTCACATATTTTAGAGCTTGAAAAGCCCAAGCAAAAGGGATATAGCAACACAAGTAACTGTCACACGGATTTAGCTCCCATGACACAAACTTGTTATCAAAAGAGGTTATCAGAAAACAAAAGGTTCCTTCTGTTTAACCTGTCTCAGGCTAAAACATTAAGCAATTTTGACTCTGCCTTGAGAAAAGGACACAACAGACAGGCTCTAGGTCCAAGTCATTGGTGCTCACTCTGCCTACCAAGAGGGATCTGTGCTGTGTCATCATGCAGCAAAACCCTTTCTTCAGGAGAGGATAAGTGACAGGATGCAGACGGTGTCTGATCTAGTGCTGCAGGCACAGGACATGGAGATGCCAGGATTGTATTTACAAGAAGTTCAGTGCAGCTGAGGCTGCTCAAAACCCATGGAGGAAATTTTTGAAATGCTGGCATTAAAGAGATGGTGACAGCAAGGCAATGCTAGCTGCAGGGAAGACACACTGCACTGAGCCTGCTGGGAACAGGCAAGAGTGATGGACAACCATTTGATTAATCCAGATTTTCTCTGCAAGGTGCTAGGAAAGTGAGATGCAGTCAGCTGTTTCCTGAGTAGTTGCTTGTACAGGTTAAGATGGTTCTTACCAACAAAGCAGCAGTTTAAGAAACACTAAAAAAAATTTACAAAATGTGGATTAAACCAAAGACCAAACATGCCATATTACTAATGGCTGAACTCCCTCACAGAAAGCATGTCTGGAGTTTCCAAAGGTCTCTGTTCACAGGTGTAGTAGGACTGACATCCCAGTGATTGTCTTTGTGTCATTGTGCCTTCCCCTGCCTAATCTTTCCCTGCCACATCCCTCTTAGAGGTTCTACATAAACCATTGATGGACCCCAGTCTGGAATCCATCAGCTGTGTTAGATAACTGAGTTACTTTGATTTCTTAACTAGTGTTTGTAAGTTTTGACAGCCACACTTAGTTTTATTAAATGCACTTGTGCTGGCTACAGCCTTTCCCGACACCTCCTCAGGGCACTATTACAGGTTTCAGATTGAGACTGGACTGCTTGGGAATCACTGTGTCCCTGGAAAATGGGCTAATTACAATGGCAATCTTGTACAGCAGTTACCACTAGTCTCTGCCTATATTGGTTTTTTCTTCTGCAAAATGTTAGAAGCATGAAAATAAATAGAATTAAGTCTGTGTTTGTTATTAGAAGATATGCAGTAATCAGGCAGAAATGTTTTTATGTTCACTGCTAGGTACAGGATCTGATGTTTGAGAAATGGTAATGAAATAACAAATTAGCCATTGATGCAGACACATCAGTGATGACTGAAAGCCATTTTGTGGTGACTGCTCTTTTCTGGGGGTCTGTTTGAAGTGTGTTGGTGGTCCTCATGTGTTTCTTAGGAGAAGAACATCTGTTGAACAAAAGCCACTATCAAAATCAATATAATTAGCATATTTTTGAAACTCTTGAGTTAAAGGAAGGGTGGATCTTTTTCCTGATCCTGAGTTGATCTTTCTTGTGTGACAAATAGAAGCTTTTAGATTCCAAGTTGTTTTTGTTGGATGAAGAAACAATTTTATTTCCCAGGTCTGGCAGTCTGGCTCTATCAATTTTTATACACTTGGTTACATTAATGTTGATTAATGGTCAATAGTTTCAATTAAGCCTAAAAAACTTCAATACCTAAGGACCCCTGAAAATTAATGAGACTAACATACCTCTTACTCAAACGAATTCAAAAAATGCCCAAAATGTTAAATTAGTAACAGATACTGGAGGAATAATTTGCAACTCACTTACAGAATAAGCCTCCTTTATGTCACTACTTTGGCATTCAGAAAAACCTTCTGGAATCAATGATGACACAAAATGATCAGAACAGCAGAATCCTGATTCAGACCACCCCTTATGTTCTTTTTTAGGGTGCTGAATATTTTTTATTCTTCCAAAGTCTGCAAACAAGCAATGTCTTGGAAAAAAACCCAACTTTATAATTAAATTCAAGGCACACCTAAATCCCAATATTTTCAATATGTTCCACCTTCAACTATTATTTCCCATCTACATCTCTTATATTCTTTGCACTGAAACTACATCCCACTTTGGATGCAGCTCCTATTATACAATGCTATACCAGCAGCCTGGTCATGAGACACACAAAAGCAGTATATTTGGTTGAAATCACAGGAAGATAAAACATATATAAATGAAAAACTTCCTACCAACACTTAAATCACGAAAAAGATAATATGGAAAAGGAACTGCTCAACCTAAACTTGTATCCACCACACACCTGTTGGAATCAAAGCATCCTAAGGCAAAGACAAATTTCTTGGTGCTACTGATCACATTCTAGAAGAATCCTTTCAAAGAATCCAGCTCACTTTTCCCTGTTTTCTATTAGAGCCACCCTTGAGGCTAGTCTGAAATAAGATAAATTAGAGATTAAAATAACCAATGACATCAACTCTTACATCAATGAAATGCAGGCTCTTGCAATATATTTACTCCTATGCTACTAGGCTTCTTTTGAAAATTCCAAATGCTGAGGTTTTCATTACACTGTAATGTAAAATTCAGCTGATGAAGAATTTCTTTGAAGGGCAGGTGTTCATTCATGGTGCTGTTACCATGGGTGAAATTGGAAGGGAAAATCCAGACAAGAATACAGTTAGGAAGCTGCTGGCTCATATTTTCTCTAATTTGAATACATATTTCAATTTTTTATTGTATAATCTCTGAACTGAAAAGCTTAGCATGTGGTCACAAAGTTACAGTATTTCCTGAAAGGGAGACAGAGGGAGAAGGAAGGGAAGAGGGGAGAAAGAGGAGAAAAAAAAGCAAGAAAGAAAATTAAGAGGAAACGGGAAAAGGAAGGGAAAAGGAAAAAAAAGGCTCAGATTCAGCGAACTCATTTTGTAATCAGTAACCTAATTAAGAAGGATGATAATAGTATTCAGTAATACAACACTGTAACTGAAGAGCCACCCATGACAATTGGGATATATATCTTTGTAGTTGTTTTGGGGGGTATTTCTTATGTTATTAAAATTTGCAATTTTTCAAACATTAAAGTCTTATGTGAAGTAGGGATTGTTAAACTTGGTGTTTGAAAGTTATTTCTTCCTACCATATCTGTGCAAACTAAAAGTTAAATTACTCCTTTGCCCTTTTTCCTCTCATTTTTTTGGGTTCTTTTTCTTTGTTGAACAGCAGCAATTCCAAAAATACTATATACTGAAGGATTATATACTGGGTGGTAGGGTAAAGGCTACATATAAAATGCTGCTTTAATGAGCTTTAACAAAAAGGACAAATGTAAAATCAGATATCCATCACCTTTCCCCTCCCTCTTGATGTCTCTCACATTGTAGAAGATAAATTGCAGACACATCATAGACACTGAGGCAGCCCAAGTAAAATGTAGGCTGCTTTGCCCTTCTTTCAAGTTCCTGTGATTGAACCTGGGAAAGACCTTTCTATGATCTTGTGATCAAATGCTGCCATTCAAACAATAAAGGCTCAGAGAAATGGCTGAGAAATGGGGCTTTTGCAACTGCTAAGGACTGCTGACCAGCATAATGACATTGTTGCTGTGACAAACAAATAACAAAATCAAATAGAATCTTAGCCTCCTGCTTTCCCAGTGCTTTCAAGACTGAATTGCCTTTCTCTGTTTTGCAGCACCATTCGAGGAGAAGGGTGGGAGAGAGACTTCAAGCATGCAAGAGGCTCCTGGTATTCAAAACATGGAAAAGGGAGAGAGAGGCTTCTGGTATACAAAACATATGGAAACTGCTATTGTGATACCACTCATCTTACTTTGTCAGGATGAATCTCAAAGGGAAACACCTTCACATGCTACTTCAGACACTTCAGGTCACTTCAGGCTCAGGGGAAAGGCTGCAGAAGAGTCCTCAATGCTGCTCTGGTGCCAGGGACAGGTTTACTTTTGGAGGGAAGGAGGGATGGAGGGAAGGAGATATTATGGCAGAAAGGCAAAGACTACAAAGGGAGGACAGACCCTGTGTAATTTTCCCCCTGATATGCATCTTCCCTTTCCTGTAGCATCCCTTTCTCACTACAAAGTCCATCCTTAAAGGCATCAGCGCCAAATTTTTCCCAAAATGCTTAAGGACACACCAAGCACCTGCAGGATGACTTCTCCTCAGACAAGTACTCAGAAGTTCAGATACATATCCTTTCTTTCAAGATACCAATTTTTCCACATGCTCTGCTGGTGAAAATGTCTTTGTAGAAAACTCTCTGTACCAGCCCTGATGGGACAAAGCCAGCTGAGAGCCTCCATGAGGCTGTCTGCCACCCAAGGGCACTTCAAGGTACCTCTCCTGGATGTTTGTTGATGTACAGTGGTGTTCCAAATCATGTGAAAATTCAATACTCCAATTTTATTGGGACATCTGGGAAGTCTATTCCCAGAGGCTTCCTCTTCTGGTTGAAATACAGATGCCCAAGGGAGTGTGTCAAAAAATATCTATTTGCACACTGTTAAGCTTCAATAAAACTTCTTTGTTCAGCGTAGTTGGAATTTACAGGGTAAAGGTGAAGGAGATTGAAACTTCTGACATAAATATCTCTACACTTTGAATTTAAAACTGTTCAATGCATAAGCAAGTGGAAAAGTATGAGGGAGGGAGGAGAAATTGTTCTATGAAAGGCCTGAAAAGGAAATAATTTTCCTCAGTTAAAAAATATAAGATCATGCAAACCACTTGCTGGGTGTTATTATTATTGAGCATAACACACTATGAACTCAAGTGGTTAGTCTGTGCTCAGCCTTGCTCAAACTGGCTTTTTAAATGACTTTTAAACTAGTTGGCTCAGGTGTGACAACACTATACTGCAGCAGTAGGGTCTGCAAAGCAGATGTACTCCATCATTTAAAGTGTCCTGAAGGGACTAATAAAGTAATGCAGGAGAGGAAGAAACAGGAGGGGTTGTGCCACTGCTGGTCACAGCAGATGCAAAAGCAGAATTCCTCCCTGAAATCTGAATCATGTACAAATAACTTTATAATGTTCCACATTGTTTCATGCTCTGATCTGCATGTTTGTATTTATTTGCATTGCTCTGTTTTAAATTGCCAGCCCTTTAGACCTAAACAATCTGAAATTCAAGCTGTGAATCTTTCTGGCTCATAAATTTTGCCTGCCATAACACCTGCGCAGCTCGTCTGTCTTGTCTTGGATTTTACAAGTGCATCCAAGGAACAGCACTGTCCCTGGACCAGAAACTTGTCCACACTTCTCCTGCTGATGTATGAGGCAAGACAAAATTCAGGGCACATGCTCTCAGCTCTGCTGGTTATGCAGCAGTAGCATACAGAAGGGACTTTTTTGTTCTTAAACAAATATAGTCACCATTTCACATAAAGGGAATGGATTTTCTGAATTAGAGAATCTACATAGTCTTAACAGCAAAAAATGCTGTTAAGTTAAAAGAAAAAAGTATATATTGGAATTATTATAGCTAAACTGTGGCACAGTTCATTGCCACTAGATATTAATAAACAAGAAAGGAATGCAGTTCTGTTTATGCTGTGGACTTTTAGAAATCTTAGGAAATATATGACAGGTACAACTGTGGCAGGAAGAAAAAGAAAGGAATAATATTATCTCATTTATATTCCATATTTTTCTCTAACTTTCCTTCTTACAAACCAAGTGGAAGATTTCAGTCCAAACTGTAGTAATTCTATTTTATACATCATGACTTGAATTACTGTGATATCACAAACAAACTGATCTTATACATTTTTTGTTACCTCTAGTTACAAATACAAAAACTCCAACCCTGTAAAATATTTTCTTAACTATACAGCTAGATTACAAAACTCAGTATTTCATCATATAGCTTTTTGAGATACAAAGATATGCAGTTCTTTTCCTAAGAACTTGCAGACCAGTACAACATCAATTGAAACACAAATATGTAGCACTTCAGATCCTTGAGACTGTTCCTATCATCAATAACTTTATGTATTTCTGGAAAAGCAGACTTCAGATGATGTCAGAATTCTGTCTTCTCTCATACAGCTTTCCTCATGAGCTCAAATTATATGGCTTAGCACTGACACACATCTCTCAATATCTTAAATACCAATTGGCTCAGCCCTCATTTCCCCAAGGAATTAGTGTGTGCCAAATATTGGGGTTTCCTAAGTAAAAAAATAATTCTGTATCCCCCTAACCAAAGGGAGCATTCTTTGAACTAAAATGGAAATGAGATAAAATCTTGAATAGATAGGAATTTTTCTTTTTTGCTTTTTAGAAAAACAACCCTTGCCTTTAAAGAATCTAAAGTATATAGTCTTTAATATCCAAGAAACCTAGGAAATTGGAATGGATCTTTATATCATGACATGAAAATATGTGCTATGAAACCAAGAAGCATCTACAACAATGTAGTAGTTGTAAGCAGTAGTATAGTAAGGACAACTGAAGGTTAAATAAATATGAAGGAAAAAAAAAAAAGGGGAGCTAAAGACAGAGAACCCCATCTTGTTCAATGATAAAAAATGAAACACTTCACATTTGAAATTCTTAAGAATTTCATGAAGCAAAACAAAAAAGGCTTTCTTTGAAAGGGAGGAAAATTTGAAAGTCCAAGAAACACATGATTTCAGGTGAAGTCAAAAGCTATTGGAAATCTATTACTGAAGAGTTGGTACACATTGGATTAACAAAAAATGATGTTTGGCCAAGTACTGGAAGGAGGGTAAAACTGTTCTGGTGGTGTTGGACAGCTGTGAGTCTAAAAGGGAGGGCAGGACATGGAGCAGTGATGAGTTTTTGACCACATCATAGAAGCCTGCACAAGCCACAAACCAAAATCACCGAGATCTAAATAGGCAACTGCTTTCAAAGCAGAAGGTTTTATATTTGCCAATAACTCAGTACCCATTCTGCAGTTTCTTGGTTAGAAAGTCCATCTTTATGACCATCTTCTGCAAAGTCTGTGTGATCTTAAACATTATGTGATGTCTGAAAAATGAAACTACTTCCCTAGGGACATTCTTCTGAGAGCTGTACACAACAATCAGGCACCTCCAAACATCCAACACGACCCAGGCAATAGTTTCACAGAGCACATTCTGCATGGAACTGTTTGTGAAAGAGACCTGAGCTTGGGACAGCACCTGCACATTGCTGAGAGCCTGGGAAGCACACAAGGTCCAAAGCAGGACAGGGGTCACAGAGGCCTCATGGTCATCACCAAGACCCAAGCAGGACTTAAACATTTTAACTGTTTGTCAAAGATGAAGGCTTTGAAAGAAGGTGAAACCAACAGAAGTTAAAAGAATAGTCAGAGGGTTCATGATGTAAAAGAAATTTCTACTACAAATGGGCTGATTTTGTGCATTTATGGAACACAGAAAGTGAAAAAAACAGCAATTCCATCAAAAAATTACAGCCAGAAATTGGAAACAAGAAAAATAAATAAAAAATCTGTTAAACTGTTTTTTTTACGAAGTTCTTTTCATATTTTCTGATAAAATGAGGAAGTATTTACGTAGTGCAGTCAGCAGATAACAATGAAAGTAGTTATAAAACTGAATTCTTAGAATTTTCTTAGAATTCAGGTAGATAATATAAAAGATTCATATATTAATATCATATACATAAAAGGAACTGAGAATACAAGTGAGAAAATTTGGGGATTTTTAGTAAAGACAATTTTTGAGGATAACAGTATGCAAAAGATAACCCCCTTTTGAACCAGTCTCACTGAGTATTACCAGTAGAAAATCTGGCAGAATTCACTTTATTCTGAATTCCCTTTAGCATTCAACAAATGTTTTAAGATATCTACAAACCAATATCTGGTTTATTGTATTGGCTGCTGTTTTATGTAATTTAAAATGTCAAAAACATACACATATATACAGACGGCTACACAAATGCCCCAAGAAGAAATATTTGGAAGAGTTCTTCTGTGTGTTGCCTATGTAAATGAACACAGAATTAAATAAAAAAAAAATAAAGCACCAAGAGACAGGGTCTAAAAAGCTATTGAACAAAACATTTTAAGTTCATTCACTCAGAAAAACAATTTACAGCATCACTAATGACAAACAAGACAGCATTTGTTCATATACTAAGAGAAAAACAGTGGAAAATGTTGTTAATATCCAGTACACAGTTAACCCTCAGCTGGAATACTGCTCCCTCATCACCATTTAAGGCAGAATATCCTAGAAAACATTTTGCTCTAAATAGAGTATTCCAAGTTCTAAGTCTGCTTCTCTGAAGTAATAGTTAACTATCTGAATTTACTCTCTGTGGTGGAAAAACCTGAGAGATGTCCTAAGAGAAATATTTAAACTGAGCACAGAGGCAGAAAATATCAATTGATTTTGGTGAAATGAGTCCATAAAAATGCAGTGCTTGGAACACTTTCAAGAAGAAAAAAAAAAGAAGCAAGGCCAATAATGATCAAAGCAAGATATGAAGTATTTGCAAATACATCTGTATTGCTGAAGATAATTTATTTCTATTTAAGAGATTTTACTCTAGTAAAAGCCAGTATCAAAATGACACAGTCACTTGTTACTTGTGGGGCTCTTAACATACACAAGGATAAAAATTTCCTCTTCTTTTTGTCAGGTATCTATAATTCAATTAGCAATGAGAAAAGGAAGATTCTTGACTGTCTAATATAGCATCCATGTGTCTCACTTGCTTTAAATTTTCTCTGCGACAGTAACTGGCCCAATGTCCTCTGACAACTCAAAGTATCTACAAAGCAAATGAAATTTAGGAAGTACTATAACAACCAGAAAATACTGTGAGGGAGTATAATGGACATATCAGCAGAGGATAATTATCACAATTGAGGCATGTTCCTGTGAAAATGCAGAGGGAAAAGTAAGAACTTGTTACGTTTTTGAATTAATTCAGAAAGAGAAAAGTTATCTAAAAACATCCAAGAATACCAGGACATGAACAAAAACTGTGTAAATATCATGCCCTAGACTTGCCCACCCAAACAGAAGCCAACTTGTTACTGAGAGACGAGGTAGGAAACTTTAATTTAACTCAGTAATTTCAAAATGTCATAAATTAGCAGGATTTCATATGAAGTCTCCAATTCACCAACAATAATAGATGCAGTACAGAAAGACTGAGAGAGAGCTACCTTCATTATCAGTTGTGCACTTCACATCTCAGTGGAGATGTAGAGTGACACAGGATTCATTTGCTGACTTTCTTTGTGGCTATACAGGGCCTATACCATTAGTTTCACACGGGGCTGAATTCTCTATAGGGTGAAAATACATCCACTAGGCTGTGTAGGTCTATTTATTTCAGGAAAGCAGTGCTAATAAAGGGAAAGCAAAAAAACCTCTCACAAACAAAACTCACTAAAAAAATAATCACTCAAAGCTACTCAGAATATTTATGAAGTTGACATGGAATCTGCCAAGCATTGAGATTTTACAGATTTCTGGAGATGACTGTGCTTTCTCAGTCTGAAAGAAATGCAAGGATATTAGCTAATTATTTATGGAAGAACCAATTATTTTGTACTGTAAATCTAAGACTGAACATCATGAAATGCTTATTAGTTGAGCAAGCAAGAGAGTGGAGCAATTCCTTTTCGAATGGAATGAAGCCATTAGTTGAATGGAAAAGACTACTTAATGAGAATGATTCACTAACACAGACACAGTGATGCTCAATTTACCTGGACACTATACAACTGACCATCAAGATGTTTCAAGAGGCAGAAAATAACCTTTACATCGTGACTGGGTTGAAACAGAGAGATCTGGATCTCCAAGTGCTCAGTTCCACAATTTTTAAGAAACAACAGACAGTGAACTGAAGTTGCTTTCAGAAGTACAGAGCCTCCAAAGTGCCCTGTGCACCCTCCTTCCTGCTGCATTGTTGGCCTGGGCCCACTTAGATGTGTGACTATTGGCTAGACTCAAACATGCAGGTACACAGCAGTTATTCTCTTGTAACTTCTTTCTGACTGACAACAACAATGAAAGAACCCCAAACCCGACAACAACAAAAACCAAATTTTAAAAAATCTAACTGCATTTACATCTCATTTGCCAAGAAAAAACTAGTGGAAAAAAGAGCTCTGTATTCAAAATTAATGTTTGAGATTATTCTTTGGGAAGGTATAACTAAGTCATAGCCCATGCTTTATTCTGGCATGAAAGCCAGAGCCTCTAAACATGCTAATCTCATGAACACACATCCCACAGAATGTATGGGGACACATCACCAGGATCACATCTAGGAAACCCAGCAGAGGAAGACAGCATGGATGGTGGAGAGCTGCCAGAACGATTTGTCTGGTCCATAATCCCACTGCCTCAGGCCAGTAGCACATGGCCAACAGCCAGGCTGATTTCCTCCTGATGAGCCTGATGCAACCTTCCATTAGCTGGCAAACCTGAACCAGAACATTAGAGCTTGGATGAGATGTGGACAAAAATGCAAAGACCCCTTTTAGTTCACTGCTACACCTGAAACAAACCCATCTGACAATCCAAAATCAATGTAATTTAACCCTAAAAGGATTGATCCATTTTCCCTCTCAATAAGACCAGGCCTTTGCGCAGCAGAGTTCAATAACAGATAGTGTTGCATATTTCTGCTAATATTCTCTGGTTCTTCATTTTTTAACGGATATAGATCCATAGAGAGGTCACAGCAATAAACCAGAGATGATTCTCCTTCTGTGCAAATTGTTGAGGTGCTGGGAGAATCCTTTTCAGACTGTAATTGTGATTTTCCAAGTACATTAAGAGACCTGATTTTGCTTCCTGCTTCATTCAAGACACTTCTATCTTTGCTGAGAGGATTTAATACAGGTTCATAGCACAGATGTAGAAACTGAGTACAAGCCTTAATAGAAATCTACAACAAGAAGAAACTAGGAGTGAATAATTTTTTGAACTGGATAAAATGTAAATGATCCCTTGAATCAACCCCACTGCTAAGGTGATCATGTTTGTGTCCTAGCTTCTTAAGAAGAAGAGGAATGAATACAACAAATCTTTTAATTATGGATTTAAAGAGTGCCCTACTCTAATAACAAGGCACAAACAGCCTCTTTTATGTGGCCCAAATACCTTATGACAAGTTCTAATTACCTGTGTTTGGAGATACAAAATCTGCCTCCCGAAACTCAAGGACATAATGGGATCTTACAGATACCTCATGCATAGTTGAGTGAGTTCAGTTAATGGTTCAGTGACTCACTCCCAAGGTGCATTATTTTATATCTGCATCTGAACAGTATGCAGGTAAATTAAAACCCTTAATATAGTCACTTCCCAAATAATCCTTGCAACTAAATTCCATCTGACAACAACAATCCTGAGAGAAACATAGGAGACAGTCTTTCCACATGGACATATTTTATTCTTCAAGAATCTAAGAGCTGATTCATGTCCTTTAGGAAAGCATCAAAAGTCATAGCCATTAAAATCTAATTTCAGTGTATCTCTTGAAACAAGCGATAACAAGAAGCAAATAATTATGCTATTTTATCAAGATTCATGTTTTGATGTCCGACATTGTTCATATTGAATACCCAGCATATTCCTGATATTTAATATCTAAATATTTCCTATTCAAAAATTTAAAAAATAATAAGAAAAGCAAATTATTTTCATTTTATAGCTTTCATTCTCTACCACTCAGCTTTCTGTCTCGAGCAGGGTCTGTAAGAATATTCTACTTTAATACTGGATCTAATATGTGCCCTCTCTGAGACAATTGGGAATGTGACCATGGAGCACACAGCCTTATACTGACAAATCCAGTCTTACTGACTCCTTGCTATTCACACTCTTTCCATTGGGTGTTGCTATGATATTAAACAGATTACTGCTGGGACTCAAAGTGTGCATACAGAAAGGAAAGCCAAAGGTTAAAGTTCTCTGCCTATGTTGCTCATCCCATCATTCCACACAGCCCAAGTTTGTCGTAGTTGACAAAGCTGGTAGTGTAATTCATTAGCTGGTGCTGAGAAAAATTGTCAGTGACTACTTCTGAAAAATCAGTCTTAAAATGGAGTGTTGCAGCTTGTATTAAAAGATGCATATTCTTTCATGAAGGTGATCTGACTAAAATTTATATGTACATTGCAGCATTCAATTACTGTACACTGTAGCTGTGCAGATGGCTTTCTTTTAATTAGAGTATTTAGTACATCTTCTGCATAAAGAACCAGGCAATGAATAAGAAGAAATTTAATGAAAGTAACCAAAAAAGGAAATAGCTTAAAGAAACCCAGTGGTGAAAAAAATGTGGAGATGATAACTTAGAACACAATTCTTACAATTATTTCCTGCTCATTTAATGCAGCCCTTCAGAAAACCCAGAGGAGAAATCCTTGCAAATTTGTGGCCTTGGAGAGGTTTTGCCAAGCAGTAAGTATCAAGCAACTGATCACTAAACTTTGCACAGCTGATGAATGCACAGATGATAGCTAAAGATTTACAAAGCAAAATAATAGCTGGAACTTGGCTTTCAATGTGGCACAGACACACCAGTGAATGTGTTCTAACTGCATTGTGAGAAAGTGTCAGGACTTCATTAAGTTATGGCAGGAAAAAATGATATAAAATAATGTAGTATTTGAAATATCCTCAGTATTAACAGCTACTCATGTTAATACTGGTAACAGTAGCTAGCAACTTAAGTGGTAACTGTGATTAATATAAAGCTTCTACAACTTGGATATTTTATAATTGATAATGAAGCTTCTAGGTTTATATTTTTATACAAGATATTCCTAGCTTGTTAGAAAAGCATTGGCATTTAGTTATGTGGCCTCTATACTAACTGGGGAAAAACAGAAATAAACCCCCAAAAAACCAAGAACTACCACCAACATCCAAAAGGAAAAAACACAGTGAGACAACATGAATTTCATACGTTCTTAAAGTTGATTCTTAAATTTGTCAGGCATAAATGCTTAAAACATACAAACCTGGGTAAGAGAAAGTTGCTATGGGTCATAAAGTATAGGCTTCAGCCAGTGAAGTTATACACCCTCCTATCAGAGGTAGTAACTTAAGCCACTCTCCAGATAAATTCCAGTATGTCTGTATTCCAAACTCTTCAGTGAATTTTAGATTTCACAATGATGGCTAGACTTACCTGGTAGACCGGGTGGGGTTTTCAGATATTTGCCATTAAAATGTTGAATTACTACTTCACATTTTTCTGTAGACTCCATTCTGGAAAAGAGAAGAGAGTGGGATATGGGTAGAGGCAATATACATTACTAGGCTGTTATGGAAGCACTCAGTCAGCAAAAAACCAAAAAGCAGAAGGAGAAAAAAGGACAAACACAGATGCTAAGAGAAATCTTCAAAGCTGTTGCTGCTGATTTCTGCAGAGAAACTGGCTGAGCCCATTAGGACAAAGTGTGGCTCCCAAGGAGGACCTGCCACTCTCCCTGCCTGCAGCTGCACTCCCAGCTGTGTTTGAGCCACAGCCCTGTCAGTGAACAGTCCCATCCTGGCTCCAGGGAATCACCCTGAACAAGGACATTCTTTATGCTCTCATGTGCTGCTTGGAAAAGCAATGGACACGTTGCTAGACTCCTTGTGCATCAAAAATAACTTCAAATGGCTTAAGGAAATGAATTGCAGGATTTGGAGAAGAACACGGAGGATTAAACAACAATTATTAAGGATTACAATGTTAAGGAAACAACCTGCAAAGACAGACCTTATAGTAAAACCAAAGACAATGCATATATGACTATTGCAACACAGAGCCGAACTGTGGGTGAAGATAGTAATTTATGTGTAACACTGGCAGGGGAAATGCCTTACTATTCATCTTCTATGAGATAAAAATAACTTTCAGTGTTGAGACATTAAAGCATTAACAGTGAATTGGTACATGTATTTTTAAAGAATTGCAAGGAAGACAAAGTTACTAGTCAAATCCCAAACCATGGCTATACCACATCTGGGAACTCACCACTGTTTCAGATCCTCTAAAGAATTGCATATAAGTCCAGGAAAAGAGTTAACTTTGCTAATAGAGGGTGTTTAGAAACTTTGAAAAGAGGAAAGAGAGAAATGGAAAGTGAGTAATTTCCTAGAAAAGTTGTGTTCAAAACTCATGTTCAATGCTCCTTCAATACACCAGTATGTACCTCCAGGTATTCTCCACAAAATAACTCTGCTGACATATATATTGCCTACTTCTCACCAGTCTAGATCATTTTAAAATGAATTTATCTACTACCCTTCCTGTCACACAGTTTGGGCAAGGAGTGGTTCACACACAGCAGCAGTTTGTCTCCCAGGATACAATTCTGTCAGAGTCCAAAGGACCACACCACAACATCAAAAAACAAACAAACAAACCCTAAAAAATCCTGCTTGCCCATTTAATTGTTTGAGGAAGACAGTCTATTGTGCAATTGTTTCAGGTGAAGTTATTAAAACTTTCCCCTTCCAGGCTGTATCACTGTGTATCATGTGGGCTGGGCTCTTTCTCCAAGCACAAAGACAGCGACTTAGATTGTTCACTTTGGCTTCATTCAGATTTAACTAAGCGAATGTCTGCGCTGAGCCTTTAGAGACTCTTGTCTCTGAAAGAATAAATGCAATAAAAGTCTGTTTTCTGTAGCTGCAGGCACTTGGTGTCAAACCATGTTATGTTGCACCACACAGCAGTGACAATTTCATTTTAATACATGGGGTACATTTTAACAAGCCAAAGCAATCCCTGCAAAGAATGCAATATATAAGCTGCCAAATGAAAGAGACTCAGTGCACTTCATGGGTTTTATGTGGGAAGAGAATAAAAGTGAAACCCACAGTGTTCTGGGATAAAAAGCCCATAATTCGAATAGCACTCTGAAAAAGAATGTGCACATTTTCCTCTCAAGTTTCACAATTAATGGCTCTCAAATGCCATTGCTGGCTATCTGTAATCTGGCACACGCTTCGCTTGAAACCAACACTGGCATTACCGACTCAGCCTGAAAAGGCTGCACAATGGACAAAGCCCTCTATACATGTTCCCCTCAGATGTGTTGCTGAGTAACAACTGCATCCATCCTGTGCCCACCCCACCTGAGCCCTCGTGTGCTTTCTGCAGCTTCTGCCTCTGGAGCTGCCCCAGCTGGGCAGGGGCTGGCCAGCAGCCACCCACTAATCAGGGAAGTGTCCACCCCAGGGCCACCAAAACATGACTTACAATTGCCCACAATACCCCTTTCAAATTGAATTCTTCAGGATTATTAGCTCACTGACTGGGAAAAATTAGGGGTACAGAGCCACCAGATATATTAGTAAAATTGTTCTGATTCTTGCCACAACAAGACTCTGGTTTTAGTTTGGTCAAAATTCTGACCAACATCAACAACTTAGGTGTCAATGCCTACGGCAGGCACCTACACATGAGTTGAACCAATCCACACACATGGATTCACACATTACTCCTCTTCTTGTTTCATCCATAAAGACAAGCAGTATCTGGGCAGAGGCCCCAAAAATACACTTTCTTTAGGTCCATATTAATAAAGTCCTCCTACTCTTCCTTCAGAAAGCTGCAGCACTCCTCTACTATGCTTTGCATTATTCTTCTAAATATGAGCTAACAATTTTTCAAAATGTTGCTTGAGACTGGTATTTAATAAAAATATCACTAATGGAATGGTTACATGTTGAAAGGTTCTCTGTAAAAGAATGCCAGTGGAGCACAGGTAAACTTGGGAGAAGAACACACTTAAATACATTTTTTAAGACTGGCATTCCTTTCATAACTGATAGAAGAAAAATATGACAAAATATAATATTCTGCATAAAAGATAAAGATACTAGATGCTTCACAATTTTCTACTGAAAGATATAGATATTCACCACTCTTGCTGGAAAGGGATGAAAAACAGCTTTCCATGGTAATAGAAATTTGGTTCTGATTCATGTATGAAGTATCACTTTCAAATTCCTTTCAACTACATATTTTTGGTGTTGATCCTAAAAGGATCTAAGATAATAATTCATGTTTAAATGAAATTTGGAGGTAACTATAATGTATTTGAATATTATTTTGAATAAGCTAAGGTACTGCAGGAAAAAAGTCATTGGCTTTTATAATTTTTATAAGGTACAGATAATGACATAAACCCAAAGGAACTAATAAAAACATGATAATTTATTTTTACCTGTGTCTATATATCTCCCAGTTCTGGAAACAAAGTTGTAGGGTTCCCAAATACAAAATAAGTAATGAGACTGTCTATATTCTGTCCAATTTGAAAAGAAGCAATTTTTTTAAAATATGAAGAATGTTTTTATGATTTTTTCTAGATATATTTTTAAACTAAATATTTACCTTATATAATTTTAAAACTTTGTAATATTAATAATAAAAATAATAATACCATAATTTATTTTATAATATAAAATTTATATTATATATCTATCTACAGACCACAATGGCATCAAGATAGTCATTATGTGTTAGAAGCAATAGGGAATATTTACTGGGGAAGGGGAGGGGAAGGGAAGGGGGAGGGGAACGGAGGGGAGAGGAGAGGAACGGAGGGGAGGGGAGAGGAGAGGAGAGGAGAGGAGAGGAGAGGAGAGGAGAGGAGAGGAGAGGAGAGGAGAGAGAGGAGGAGAGGAGAGGAGAGGAGAGGAGAGGAGAGGAGAGGAGAGGAGAGGAGAGGAGAGGAGAGGAGAGGAGAGGAGAGGAGAGGAGAGGAGAGGAGAGGAGAGGAGAGGAGAGGAGAGGAGAGTGAGAGGAGAGGAGAGGAGAGGAGAGGAGAGGAGAGGAGAGGAGAGGAGAGGAGAGGAGAGGGAGAGGAGAGGAGAGGAGAGGAGAGGAGAGGAGAGGAGAGGAGAGGAGAGGAGAGGAGAGGAGAGGAGAGGAGAGGAGAGGAGAGGAGAGGAGAGGAGAGGAGAGGAGAGGGGAGAGGAGAGGAGAGGATGAGGAGAGGAGAGGGAGAGGAGAGGAGAGGAGGAGGAGAGGAGAGGAGAGGAGAGGAGAGGAGAGGGAGGAGAGGAGGAGGAGGAGGAGAGGAGAGGAGAGGAGAGGAGAGGAGAGGAGAGGAGAGGAGAGGAGGAGGAGAGGAGAGGAGAGGAGAGGAGAGGAGAGGAGAGGAGAGGAGAGGATTATTAATCCTCTGCCTAAAGCTCTTATACATGCTTATTATAAAGAATGATGAAGTGTCAAGAAACAACTTAATACATTTTTTATATAAGGAGTACCATGGTGATTACATAATTATTAGCTGAGAAATATTCAGTACTATGTAATTACCACTTAGTGGAAAAGTGTGGGTTTGGTTTACATATATTCTATAGTCACTTTGCTTAACAACAGTAACGTAAATGAGAATCAAGACTATATATATTTTTATATATATATAGAGTAAATATTTAAATTTGAAATTATTGCTACCACATTTATGTTATGATCAACATATGAATATTGTTTACATTTACCAGAGTGGGAAGAATAAAACTTTGAGAACAATGTTTCCTAACTATTTAATGCATATTGCAAAGATAGCTTTGGTATATACCAAAGAAGCAGCTAGGAAGTAACACAGTGAGGGATAGTAATACAGTGAGGGGAACCCAGAGAATGGAGACCATAGTCATAATACACACCAGAGAACTGAATTTCTTTAGCATATCAAGAAGATGACTAGAGGGGCAGTCTGATAGCACTGCATAAATTTGTGGGGAGAATAAACTAGGGAGTAAGGACTTCTTTACTCTGCCTGAGAAAGTTGTGATAAGAACCAGACAAATTCAAAAGAGAAATTAGGAAGAAACATTTAAATGCAAGGAAGATGGCCCACTTGCAAACACAAGATAGAAAAGAGGTGATCCTCTTTTTCTGGTTGATGTCTTCAAATAATTTCTGAAAGTCTTATTTTAGTAAGACACAGGCATTATCTCAATATTAGGTAATGGATAGTATTTCAACTGCCCATGATATAAAAGATGTGAGGGGAATGATATTCAAGTCTCAATATTCTAAAGCTACAAGATGGCTTTTATGAGCATGAAGTTTCCTATGTTTCCATCCTTCCACGGAAACACATTCACTAATTTTTAAAATTTATTTTGCTAATTTAATTCCAGCCTGATGTGGCTGCAACCTGTGATTCCTTCCTCCCCATAACAGATTTAGGTATCTTATCTCCCCAGCTTTTCAGCTGGTAAGAAATTGCTTCAAGATGTTTGTGCTTTTTGGTTTGAATCCATTTTATGTTGGGAAAAAAGCTTTTCCATTTGCCACTCACAGCCTACAAAGACATTTATTTTGACAAGTTCTCCTCATTGCTCACAAATTATATCTTTTCCCAACATGTCTTGCCTGTATATTCTTCAGCTGTCTGCTTGAACAACAGGAGGTTGTTTACTTTCTCAGATTAAAAAAAAAAAAAAAAAAAAAAAAAAATCTACAGAAAACACTCTTTTCCTCTCAAGATGTGGCTCATTCTATATCTTGCAGCATCATCTGTTATGCCAAGGTGAGCTGACCAAGTATCTGCATTACAGTATTTTTATTTACAGTGCTCTCTATAGAGAAACCTCTTTGGATCAGAAGAAATAACTTCATTAACATATGTTATCCTGAAAGCCTCTGAAAGATCCATAGCTTCCTTTAAAGAAAAAAAAAAAAAAAAAACACATCGAAATTGAAGGGTCATCTCTCTCATTTTACTTCAGTGGAAACTGGAGCATAACCACTTATACTGAAATCCATGCAAAGCTTCTATAAATAGAATAATGATCCTGTGATGGCCCAAAATCTCGTTTCCTACTTTTTGTTGCTCCCTTTCAGTTGCCTAGTAGAATATTGTTTCCAAAGACTAAATTTAAGATACGTAAAATGCAGATAAGCAGGAGATAAGTTTAGTAAAAAAAGATAGGCAGGTGAAGAAAAGCAACCCATTAGAGCTTTTCCAGAAGAATAAGGTAGGAAAAGATGAGGATGAAGCTCAAACTCCCAACAGCAGGGTGTTTAAATGCCTCACTACACACGTCACAGCTAGGCCACAAGGGATGGAAGCATCTCCCTGTGTACCTTTGCTCTGAGGTGACAGCTAATTGAGATTCTCTTGGCTTTGGTCATTTGCTGGGAACAGCACCACAACATTCTTTTATGGCCATTTGTGCTGTACAAATTTTCTCATGTTACTGGAAAAGAATAGTATGAGCCCACAGTCATTTCCACCTAGACCTAGGCTGATTTATGCTACTGTCTTCACAGTCTCAGGTTAAGTATTATACTGGTGCCCGCCAGCAGTGCAATACTTGACTGTCTGACTGTCAGCATTTCCATCATAAATTTCTGTTTTCAGAAGCTTATGACTTTGTTGTAAAATGTCGCTTGTGGGAGGAATCTTGCAAGGTCGTTTTAAGCTACAAGACAGCAAACAAAATAAAAAAGTTAGTGGTTTCTAACTCTTTCTTCGCACTTTATCATTTAAAAGGAGCTATAAAATGCTTGTTCTGCTGTTCAGCTGAGTGTGACAAACCTGTGTATGGTATTATTAATACTACTATCTCTTTAGGGAAGATACTTAAATAATACTTGAATGGTATTTTATTGTGGGGTTATAAAAAGCAATTTTTATTTCATTGATTCAGTGCTACTAGTTAAGTCCCTCTCCAAGGTATATACCAATATGTCCTTGCTCCCTTTTCCAAAGCCCAAGGAGTTCTTCAATTAAACTCGTGGTACCTCAGGCTTGGATTATGCAAATAGCTCAGCCAAATTATCTGATGGCTCCCAACTTTCTAGCTTTCCTCCCTCATCACCTTTCAGAGCTGCATATTCAATTTCATCTTATGGAGTCCTGCTGATATTTGTCTAGGGATCCTGATCCATCTGTCCTTCCCTGGAGTTTGCTTCTCTCTGAAAATGTGGCTTCATGCCTGTCAATTTTCTTAGGGATATACAAAGCCCATCAAAATTTTTCTAGTTGCAAGAGCAGATGGAAATGTGAGGGTCTCAGAGATACATCCCCACACAGATATCTCCACCCACTCTGCAGCATTGCTTTGAGTCCTTCCCAGGGAGGCCTTTCAATGGAAAATGTATCACCCAGGCATTGGAATATTTTACAGATACACACAAAGTCTTGGAGCATGTTTGGGATTTGCAGTTTCACCCAAGATATTCAATTATAAAGCCTTTTCCTGGGTAAGATGCAGAATGTGACAAATCATTCTTCTGACTGAAAGCAGGAATGATCCTTATAATATCTAAGCCTCTACTACCATTCCAGATGATGGATTTATTCAAGCTAAATTATAGCACCTTTTCAACCACCTTCAATTAAGCCCCTGATTAAGGAAAAACAAAGCACTTTCCTCTTCAACAATGCATTCCTAAACTGCCTGAATGTTTTTTTATCCCTGGTGCTACTGACACTTCTGTCTCCAAAGTAGCAACATCACTGATCCTCCAAATCCCTCTCTAAATATTCTCCTTTTATTTAGCAAAACTGCACCACTGCTTTGCCACCACTGTGATTTTGTAATTTCTTTATCTTCTCTCACCTTAACATCTGAAACTCATCCTTTGTGGGCCTGTGGAAAGCCAGGTCTTCCAGCATATACTGTTACCTCTTTATAAGTGGCAACAGTTCTTCAGCATGACGATAAATATTTCCCCCATGCTCTCAACACCTTCCCCTATCCAGTAATTCCAGCCTCCCTGAAGACCTTCTTACTATCTCTGATGTGCTTTTCACTCACATCATTAACAACACTACTAATGTTGTTTGCCAAACTCCTAAGATATCAACTTTAAAATTATATCTTGAAATAAGTTTTCAAATCCAGTTTCTGTGGATTTCTTTCCAATTTTTTTGTTGTTTTGTTCTCTTTCACCTTGCTGATTTTTTTATAAGGGTGAAGGACCATGATTTTGTTCTAAGCTCTGAAGAATGAGAAACATCTACAAATTTAAATGTTGTGATGAATTCTGTGCAAGGGCATCATGGTGTCATTCCCTCTTTTAACAGGCAATCTTATAACAGATTGAACTCAAAGCTTCACATCCAAGGACGTGCCTCCTTTTTTCCAATATCCTACTTCTAGTAAACATTTCTGCCCCCTCCTTTGCTTCTAATTTCTCTCTCTGCTCTAGAATAGGCTGTGTTTAGTCTCAGATTCTGCTGGCTGGTGTCAAACAGAAACATCCCTGCCAAGAGACCGTGGCAGTGTGAGCCTTGTGGAATTCCACAAAGAGTCTGAAGGCAGGTAGTGTGGCCTTGAAGTAAAAGGCATGGGCCAGAGGCAGATGTGCAGAGTTTATAGCATGGATTGGCTTTTATGAAGCCACAGTCAAAGTCTAAAGTTTCCCTTCTCTGGCCCCTTGCTAGTAACTCTCCTCCCCAACATCTCCCCTGGGGTGTACCCAGGCACACTTGGCTCAGGCCACAGTGAAACGCTCTGGAAAGATTCAGGAAAATCTGTTCAGTTACTTTTGAAGGATAAAAAGGAGAGGAAATTGTTTCATGGTTTAACTTTCACTCTGAGCTAGTTTTGAATGCACATACTCTAAGGGAGGTTGTTAATGTCACTAGACATAACTAAGATAATTTTGATCCAAGAACATTTGAAGTTCTCCAGATTATAAATGATTAAGTAGGCACCTGCAGTCCTATAAAACTGCTAATCATATCCATTTAGAAGAAAAATCTGACAATAGCTGCCTACCTTCAGCCTGTACTTTTGATTGCTTTTTGAATGAATAGACTTATTTTGAGAATTGACTAGTTCCATGATTGGGCAGACTCAGAAAGTGACTTTTAATCATCATATAAAACGTAATTAATACTTTGAGACACCACATTTCAAAATTGTTGGATGCTGCATCATTTCAGCATATGCAAATTTAACTTTTCTCTGGTGCTTCTGTGGCTCTGTTTAGAGCTATGCTAAGCATCATGGTACAGTCCACAGGTAGGCAAGATATACTGCCATAAAAAGTTCCCAGATCAGAATAGTCAGGATCCTGAACTGGGGTGCTGATTTAACTTCTAAATCTATTTTAGACTGGAATCCAGCTTAGATCCCCTACCTACACTGCACTGGTACCCACTCAACATGTGCTCATTGCCAAAGGTACACTAGAATGAAACCTTCATGACTACAACAAAGCTAAACCTCTTTGGTTTTTGAATACAGGAAAAAGATACCAGACAGCATTTCTTTACAAAATGAAAGTCAGTTGGTCATGTAGTTAAATACTGTACTGGTAATTCTGTAAAGACAGGAGTCAGCATTCAGCTATGGTTCTAAATTTCTGGATTAACTTTAGCCTCACTCAAATCAATGGAAGATCTGCTGTAGACTTTGTGGAGTGAAGGCTTTACCCCACTGTAGTTTGCACAGTGAATTACACAACCTACAAGTTAGATCATTAAAGGGTTTCTGAATTATGTTCCATAATTAAATACATTTTCTCAAAATAAATTTTCAAAAATGCGAGTTCATCCATGACTTAGACTAATCTATATTTAGTGAACTAGAAAAATCCATGTTATTATCTGTAAGAATGCACAAGGAACAGTGTGCCATCTTTCAGGATAAATGTTTTGCCTTTTTCCATTTGAATTCAGACAACATAATCTTAAATTTTTTTTGTGCTGATCACCTTTCACATCAAGGGCAGAGGTAACACTACATCACTTTTCTTGAAAATTAACTTTTTATCACACAGTACCTCCTTTCACTCAGTGGTATTATGACACTAACAGAAGTGCCATGATATACTAAGATATGCTGGCTTTCATAGAAATTTGCAAGAGAAGAAGTCATTTTGCCTCCTCTACAAAGCACAGTGTTATGAATATTCTGTAGAAACAATGATCTGGGATTTTTTTCCCCATTTCTTTTGAAGCAGAAGACTGATTCACAGCAGAATTGCAAATTTCTCTTCTTATTTGTTTTTTTAATACCTTTCTATATATAGCACTCTATTTCTTGGCTTTTGAAAAGAAAACTATTTGATTTGAGAATGTTTCAAGCTGAAGAGAATATATGCAAATATTCCCTGAGAGTAAACATGGAGCCTTGTATATCTGTACTAACAACAGAGTACATGGTAATAATATGTTGCCCATTCTATCCAAAATGTCTGACTACTCCATCAGGACTTGTTCTATGCAAACATTTCTTCTTAAGCTTGTTTCATAGCTGCAGATCAAGGAAGCTGCAGCTTTCAAGGAAGACACGTTTCTTCAGTTACAGTTCCTACCCTTTGCTCTTCCAGCTGCTAAGCTTTCTTTCTCCTGTTGCAAAATCTTTGTCAAATATTTAAAGTTTCATAGAATGGTTTGGGTTCAAAGGGACCTTAAAGACTATTTAGTCTCTGTCCAGATTTCTTACAGGACTCCTACTGCAATAGGTTCAACCCAGGACCTCCTAAGCAAAGACCTTGGTCTTTTTACCAAGTATGTGTTTTTTGTATTATTTCCTGAGCTTGATCCTGAACAGACAGCTCACTATTTCTAGCCATTTTTTTTATTTATATATACCTACATGGAATAAACCGGTTTTCAGAACAATTAAATTAACATCTTTCTGCACTGGCATTTCTTGGTGGAAAGAATGGGTACAATCTGATAAAGGTATCGCTCCGCATCTTCCATAGCTGTAAGACTTCAGAGTTACAGAACAGACAGCATTTGCAAAGGATCAAAGGTAAAAAAATGTGCATGAATCAAAGTAAGAGCAAAGGTTTCACCTGGCAAAGCCGACTCCTCTGCTGACTCCATTCGCATCTCTTAATATCCTGGTGGAAATGACATGTCCAAAGGGTTTCAGCATATTCTCCAGTTCCTGCTCATCCATGGACACGGGCAAATTTGAGATGTATAGATTTGTGGGATCTTGCTCTTGTTGCTATGACAAAACAAGAGAAATATCCTCAGTAAGGCTTAACACAATAGAATAGCTTGTGGCTTATACAATAAGGGCTACTCAAAATAGGACCAAGCCAAGAATTGATATTTGCATTAGAAAAAAAGCTGGGTAATCTTGTCATGACAGCAACATATTTGCCAAATTCCTGCAAACTCTCATGCATGTGCTTAATTCTGTGCGTGATTGCTCTCATTAAACTCAGTGGCACTATTCATTTACAGAAAATCACACTCATGCACAAGTGTTCTGGATTTGTGTCTAAATTTAGCAAAGAGATTGTGAAAGAAAACATAATTTTCAACACATATGCTAATGTTACATAAAAAGAACAAAATTCAACTATATTTTAAGCAGATGTGCTTTCCAGCCTGAACATTTCCCATTCAGGCTGTTCATCTGAAAAGGTTGGTTGAAAACAGAACACTTTCATAGTCATCTTTTCCCTTTCCTTTCTCCCATCAAAATATCTTTCTTTATATAATACGATCTAACTGGCTGGGTGCAGGAGGGGAGCTCTGCAGTTCAACCGATGGTCCTGGTGAGATAGGTCACATGTGTATTCTGAGACTAAATTTAAAAAGTCTTATAAAATAAAGCCTGTAGCATGAATAATTGAAAGAACAAATTTGAATGCAGCTTTCTTGTTCTATTTTAGTCTTTAGCTAACTTTGGTAACCACTTCCAACTCCTATTCTTGCTTGCTGAACTACTGCCATAGAAACGTGAAAGAGATATAGATGCCATATGTAAAATAAGTGTATTAAAGCAGTAAAAAAAACCCTTCTCTACAGACAACCATGTTTCATTTCATTAAATCAATTTGTTATGTCCTTGCAAAGTTTTCATGGCTCTGTCCATTTTTATTGATACAAGTTGTTACATAATATCTGATCACCTGCCAGTACAAGTCTGACTGTGATTCAGGCACAGCTATATAATTTCAGCTAATGTTAAATATACCAAAAAAATAATAATCCATCATTATACTGTGCAGTAATCCAGACTCTCATTCTCAGAAAGTTCTCTGAGACAGAGGTTTTTAATTCTTTTTATTGCACATTTTAATGGCAGATAATATTTGTACTTATTCAACATTGATTTGACAACAGCAATACAGTTTTTTGCTGAGTTGTCCTAAAATCAGATTAATAACCTGCTGCAGCACTGCAACCATGCACTGCTATAAAATTATCACAGTCCTGAGCCATCTGCCCTGGTTCAACTAAACTAGTTTCAAATACACTCCATTAAAATCAGTGAGGATGTGCCTTGTCAAACACAATCATGCATTCTGTTTTGAGAAGATGTATGAAGACAGACAGAACCAAGAGGTCTGCTCCATCACTGCCTTGTTACATTCAAGGCCCCCAATATTGGAAAGAGAAATTGCTTCAAGCTGTGATTCACAACACCATCTTGCAGGGACAAGATATGACTGAGGCAAATCTAATGTAAGTAAATACCAGAATCAGAAGCTGAAGAAAAGTTTAATTTCTTTTACCCCAGCCTCAAGGGAAATTTTTTCCATTTGGATGAGACAAAAACTGTAAATGGTCCAGACTCAGGAGGCAAGTAACACTGTTGCACTGTTTAATGTGGATTCTGATCCCAGGGCTATGAGATGCTTCTCTTAGGGGGTTTGCACTGGCTAATGACCACTGTGCTCTAGCTTGCATACTCCAGACTCACTACCCCAAGAAAACAACACATTGAAGTGACAATGAATAATCTTCAGTGTTGTACAAAACATAAATAACTTAGCCAAATAGGCATGTTTTCAAGCTGCTGTCTATAAAAATACACTCAGTTATTTCCATGCCTTATCGTAAGGGGCAGAAGAGGAGGAGAGGAACACCACACACATAAACACTGAATTACTGCAAATTCAACCGAAGTTACAAACCTCAAATCTAGAAAAACCTTCTCTCCCTTTCCACTTATCTTTCCCTGCCGTCATCTCCTTCCCCTCACATCAATTTAAATTTATACACATCCAAAAGCTAGTTCCTCTCCAGTAACAAAAGATGCCAGTGAGGGGTCAGAACTGCTACCGTACCAACAATGGAAGGAAAATCATGCAAACTGTTTGAAGGAAGGTAGACAAGAAAAGAAAGGAATATAAGCTTCAGATAACACTTTTGGCTTTGGGAAAAAACAAGAAGACAAGAATGGAATTTTTTTTTTTTTTTTCTTTCTCTCTCTCTCTTGTTTTTTTTTTCATATTTTCACCTTTTCTGTATGCAAACTATTTAAGTTTTACTGATTGGTACTTCCCTCCTTATCCACCCTCCATTCCCTGAAGCCACACAAAAAAAAAATGAAAGATGTAGGAATTTGGAAGCATCTTCATTGTTACTATGTACTTTGAAAGGATGAGCAATTGAGGCAGGTAAAGCAAAGGCATTTAAAAGCAAATCGAAGCAGAAAGTTTTGCAATTCCAACTGGCACAGTTCTTCAGAAATAATTCCATTATTATGCAAACCTCTACCTATTGATTGGTTTAAGGGCTTTGATTAATCCACCAATCAATGCTCAAGGACTAACATCTCTTGCTAATATTTAGAAAAAAATATGCTGATGAAATCCCTGTAGCCAAAGACCAGACTAATGTGGAAAAGTGGAGTTATGCATCAGTAACTTCACGACAGCCTCTGCTTTCATTGAAGCAACTCAGTCCCGCAGCACATTAAAATGAGAACTCTTCCTCTGACTACTCAGTGTTCAAGCTGGGACAAACAAAATAAATAGGAAGTGTTGCCAATGTGTCTCACTTCTAAACCAGGAACACATAAGCCTGTAACTGTGCCTAGAGATTAAATGTCGTTGTTTTTAAATATCTGTGGAAAGTTGCTGCACTCTGAGGATGAATGAAAGACTAGCAGAACCATAGTCACTCCCTCACAGGGTTTGCCAAAGCCTATCTTTTATCAACTGATAAATAAATCCTGCAAACAGAGGAGAAGACAGATGAGGCCACTCATGCTACCTCCACTAATACAACAGTGTTTTCTAAGAAATGGAAAAAATTCTACATTATTTTTCCTTTCCTATACAAATACAACATTTAGAGAAATACCCCTTTCCCCTTACAGAGAAATATTCACCCTACAGAAGCCATATATCACACTGACTGAAGCACGATGAAATTGCCTTCACAGTAAAGCAGCTGGGAGCTGAGCAGGCCTTTACAGGGTGTGTGTGGAGCCCAGCTGCCCTGTCATAGTGCAGCCAGACCCCACTGACACCTATTCTCATGAGACCCTGTTTCTCAGGCTAGTCCCACTCCCAGCCTCTGGCACTGAGGTGCTTGTGATCTTTTCCAGTTGTGCAGAGAGTCTCTCAGGTCAAGCGTGGAGGTGCTGACAATGCCTCCCATTTTGCCCAAAGCCCTCTCCCAGATTGCCAAAGTCCTGTGGGAGATATTCTCTTTCCCCATCCCAGTGCCACTGCTGAGCTTTTCACTGTCAAGGTAAGTGTCCTGCTGTTCAAAATGTTCCTATTCGTTGACAAGATAAGCCTAACCAGACCATAAGTCCGAACACTCAATGAACTACTTGCTTTCATAATCCTAACAGTTGACAGCTCGTTTCTGCCTTCAGTGAAGGAACAGCTCCCGGGTTGCAGGACTGATGGCAATGCTAGTGTCTGGATCAGTTCCCTGTGGTTCATTTAATTCTAAGACTTTTCACTAGACATTAATAAAATGCTACTTCCCATCATGGGCCACGAAAATCCCATGTATTGTTGTCTCCAGTCCCAAAATGTACTGACTGACCAGTCATCAATGAGACAGCTGAGCCTTTTGTTTGATACTGAAGGTCACTTCAGAACTGCATTTTCCTCCTATGCCCCTAGTAGGTGGGCAAGAATCCAAAGGGTGTGTGGCAGAAAGCCACACAGTCACCACAAACAACTCCAACAGCACCATGACTTGGATGCCCCAGAGCTGGAGACTTGGAGCCAGCATGGTGGGGCCACAGCCAAGCACAGCCTGGGCTTTGCTAGCCATTTCATAGAACCCTAGAATCACTAAGGCTGGAAGAGACCTCCAAGATCAAGTCCAGCCATTAACCTAACACTGCCAGGTACACCACTAAACCATGTCTCTAAGCACCACATTTACATGTTTCTTAAAAACTTCCAGTGATTCTATCACCTCCCTGAGCAGCCTATCCCAATCCTTTGTCACCCTTTCAGTGAAGCAATGTTCCCCTCTGGACCACACAAGAGACACCATGCTGGCTCTGCACTGTGGGAGAGTGACACACCTGTTGAACAGTCTCCCCAAAGCACACCTGTCCTTGCACTCAGGAGCTTGAGCTGCATGCATATATTGCAGTTGAGCCATTCTGGCTGGATGTAAACTATCAAAGTGATCAAAACCACACCTTAAAATTGTGAAGGTTAAATTTGTTTTTAATTCCAATTTGGAAAAATAAAATCCAAATTTAAAACTGGAAGGTTTAAAATTGTGGGTACTGCAAACTAACAGTAGGTCAAACCCGTGTTTTCCATGAGCTCAGACCAGCTCCAGTGGTCAGCAGAGCAGGCACCCTGCTGCAAGGCTCTGCAGTTCAGCAGTCAGGAGCAGCTGAACTGGGGAAACAGCCAGAAATTCTCTTACTGCCTTTTAGCAAGAACTGGGCCAGTCACTCAGCTCCCAAGGCCTGTGCCAAAGAAGTGAAAGAAGCTGATAATGCAGAGGATTTTAAAAACACCACCCCAACAGCATTTCAAATAGAAAAAACAACAACAAACAAACCCAAACCGTAGTGGAGGGTGTGCTTCAACTTCAAGTTTGCTGTTTGCTTTGCTGGGCTCTCCCAGACACTTTTGAAAAGAAAGACAATGTTCAGATGGGATTTTCCCTCCCATCTTGAGATAATCTTTGGAAGTAACGTGTGAAAAGCCGAAAGAACAATTCCTTCTTGTGTGAGCTGAGGCTGAGCCTCTTTACACAGTACATTAGTAATGCATTCTTTAAGGACACGTGTAGGGAGGGGCAGACAGCTTTTGGCAATGCTATTTTTTTCCCAAAAGAAACTCAAAACTCTTCTAATCTGTGATCTCAGTAGGACTGAAAACTGAGTGTGTTTGGTTTATCTGGAAACCTTATGTACCAATTCCTTTTACTGATCCTAATTTTCCTCCTTTGAGCAGCTTGCTCTAGGAAACTAAGCACTGATTATGAGTTCAAATGATTTCTTTTCCATCTTCCAAATATTCTGGGAATTTAACTTTGTATGTGGATCAATATGAATCCTGAACTCCTCTTTAAAAAGACATAATCAATATTATACTAAAGATCATATGCTTCTTGTCTTTAATAAATTGAGACTCATAATATTAATTTTGACACGGTCAATATTACAGCTGACCTTTTGTAACACAGTCCTATCTTTCTAGATGCAGGTTCAAAACACCTCAAGCAGTACTTTCCCCAAATTAGTTCATCTCTGCCTGTGGCTACTGCCCAGATCCAGCCTATGCATTGAACTCCTTGTCTCCTTTAAATATCTAGGTTGAACTTTTGTCTCGCCTCAAGATAAAAATAGTCACGTTTTTTATAGAAAAAGCCATTTATGTGGAACCATATATATGAAACCAGATCACTTATATGGAAAGATTTATGTGACATTTCATAGTTTTCCAGTGTTTGCTCACTGTTTTGAAAACTGCAGTTGTATGGTAGCATCAGTCTCATCTTCAGTTTATTAAATTATTTCTAAACTGGAGTCTTTATAGCCACTAAGCTTAAATGATATTTAGAGGAAGCATGTAATACTTTCCCTCAGTAGATGCAAATTCAATAATTCTTCTTGTGGTTTTATTTTGTAATATTCACATTTTTAATATTGCAGATCATGAGAACTTTTCAGGACATCTGAAGCAGACATTCAAGAGCTGATTTGATGTGCATTTGGTTGGATTCAGACCAAAATTTGGAAAGAAAATAATTTCCCCCCAGTTTTTTGTTACTCCATTTAGTCCTGCTACTTTTCCACATTATATATTATTTTTTTACATGTGCAAAAGATGCCTGGTTACAGAGTAAGGTACTGAATTTATAATCCCAGTGTTTAACTTCAGCTCTAATACCTAATGTCTTCAAGGAACATTTAGAATTGTTCTCTCTTCACTGACCTATTCAGGCATGGCAGGATGCTCCTAACTTACTTAATCACTGTTAGATGGGATGAATAAAGGCTAGTAATATGAAAGTCAAAAGAAAGTCACCCCAAACTCCATCACCTCCTGGTATCAGAGAAGTAACAGCAGGAAATTGTTTTCCTCTTTCTCAGTAAGGTTGGGAAGGAAGGGTATGGTGTAGTGGATGGGGATGGAAATCTTGCCTGTGGTGCCTTTCCAATCAATGACACTGATGTAAATTAAATGACAGTAGTCCTGCTTTCAGAGATTTTTTACATTACATATTTTTTTTATAAAAATAAAGGAACAAACTAAAAAACTCCCATGAAACCTGTGCTATAGCAATAGTCCAGATGATGCAGCCTTGCAGATTTGTCAATGACATATTTTGTGCCATCATTGCAGTAACACGAGGTGAACATAACAAATAAAGTGCAGATGCCAGGGTTCCCTTTGACTTTTTCTTCACTTATTTGCTTTCCTTTGTGTGGGCACATTTTTAACAATGTAGACAGCTAAATCAACAGTCAGTTAACTATTGATCCCTGTCTGGTTTCACTCTCTTGTTGGCCACCACACCAAAAGGCTTACAATGCTATATAGAAAGCCTAACCTTCACATGGATTTTATTAGTGTGCAATGTACTGATAAGGTAACAGATACAGTTGAAGGAAACTGCTAAAAGTAATGCAGGCCTCCTTGTCAAAAGTATTTCTGAAGCTCTTTCATAGAACCTTGGAATGGTTTAAGTTGGAAAAGACCCTTATGATCACTAAGTCCATCCCTTAACCCAGCAAGCTATGTGTCATTAAACCATGTCCTACCTGCCACATGTACTTGTCTTTTACATCCCTTCAGAGGTGGTGACTCCACCTACTCTGTTCCAATGCTTGACAATCCTTAGGGGAACATTCTTTTCCTAATATCAATCTAACCCCTGATGTAACTGGAGGAAACTTTCTCTTGTCCTATCAATTGTTTCCTGGGAGACTGAGCCCCACCTGGCTACACCCTCCTTTCAGGCAGCTGTACAGGGTGATAAGATCTCCATTGAGCCTCCTTTCTCCAGGCTGAATAACCCCATCTCCTTCAGCTGATCTCAGGACTTGTGCATCAGACCTTCCCCAGCTCTTGTTGCCTTTCTCTGGACCTGCTCCAGTGTGTCCTCACCATGTGTGTGCTGAATACAGAGGGACAGTCACTGCCCTGGTCCTGCTGGCCACACCATTGCTGATCCAGGCCAGGATGCCATGGGCCTGCTTGGCCACCTGGGCACAGCTGGCTCATGTTTAACTGGATGTCAAGCAGCACTCCCAGGTCCTTTTCCACCAAGCAGATTTCCAGATGCTCTTTCCCAAGCCTGCAGTATTCAATGGGGTTGTTGTGACCCAAGTGAAGGACCAGGAACTTCACCCTGTTGAACCTCACACAACTGGCCTTTTCCCATCATTCCAGCCTGTCCAGCTCCCTCCCTAGAGCTTCTCTACCCTCCAGCAGATGAACATTCCTGCCCAACTTAGTGTCATCTGCAAACTGACTGAGGGTGCACTCAATCCCCTCATCCAGATCATTGATAAAGGAATTAAACTGTCCTGCCCCCAACACTGATCCCTGGGGAGCACCACTCATCACCAGCTGCCCAATTGGATCGCAACTCCAACCACTAACTTTCCCTGGTCCTGGCCTTCCAGACAGTTTTTATTGAGTGAAAACACATGCTATCCAAACCATTAGCAGTCAGTTTCTCCCAGAGAATGTTGTGGGAAAAGGTGTCAAAGGCTGCATTAAAGCCTAGATAAAAAATATCCACAGTCTTTCTCTCATCCACTAAGTGTGTCATCTTGTCATAGGAGGAGATCAAGTTGGTCAAGAGGTACCTGCTCCTCTTAAACCATCCTGACTGGGCCTGATGTCCTGGTTGTCCTGCATGCACAGGGTGTTTATGCTGGAGATGACCTGCTCCATAACCTTCCCTGGCACCAAGGTGAGGTTGACAGGCCTGGAGTTACCCAGCAATTCCTCTCTCTATAGATGGATGTTACATTTGCTAACTTCCAGTTAACCACAACCTTCCTGCTGGGAAAGGATTGGAAGTGGCTCAGTGAGCACTATGTAAGCTCCCTCAGTATCCTTGGGTGGATCCTGTCTGCCCCATGAACTTGTATAAGAGAACACTAACCATTTCTCCTGGGAATATATGGGCTTCATTCTCATCCCATCCCCATCTTTCAGCTCACCTCAACACCTGCTGGTCTCATTACTAAGGACAGACAAAGAAGGCATTCACTACATCAGCCTTTTCCTCAGTGTTAGTCACTGTTTCCCTCTACATCCAAAAATGTATGAAAATTTTCCTCAGTTCTCCTTTTATTGCTGGTGTATTTACAGGAGCAATTTTTACATTCTTTCATGGCAGTAGCCAGATCACCTTCTTTTTGGGTTGTCAATCCCAACATGTTTTTTGGGGAAGAATCCCTAGTTATTACATGACTATTCTCAGGTGCTTCTGAGGTTTCTAATACATCAATAACCCTTGTGTTCTTGCTCCTGTATGGATCTCCATTCCCTATCTCCACTGAGACAGCAGATCTCACTAGCACACTGTCCCTCAAACATTAGAATGATGCCCCCAGGCTTTATCTCTACAGAGCCTGGCCTTATCCCTTTTCCACTTAATTTTTTTTTGCATTAGGCATTGTCAGAAGCACGAGTTATCTCCTCATCCAAGACTGTCTAAACACGGATGGTTTCACAGGGAAAAAAATACTGAAGAACAGAGGACATTTGGTTACTCAAAGCAGCTTATTTTGTCTTAGGTACCTTCAAAAGAATCTCTGTGGTGTTTGATGGTCTTCCAAAAGCTCCAATACGCAAAGGTTTAACATCCTGAGATGTTAAATCTCACACCCTGACAGATCAACTTTACAATAGTCACTGTGCCTTTTTAGACTTAGTGCTGACTGCACATTTCATAAATTATATTTCAATGGTTCAAAATTCATTAAGTGTGGTATTTCCAAAGAGTCACAGGAGATTTGGCCCCAGCATAATTATGCAACCAGTATACAGCAATAGTTAAACCAAATCCATCAAACATTATAAATACAGCTATAACTAAACCTGCAGTATCCATTTTATGTATAAGCTTGGTTGTCACTAAGTCATGTCAAAAGTCTGTTAGTGAAGTCACTTTCTGAAAAAGACACAGTGGTTCTGCACATGAACACAGAAAACACTCCTAAGTGCCATTCTGAAGAAAAGCATTTTCCCAATGATTTTCAAAATAATTTTATTGTTGCTTGAATAATTAAATTTAAGCACTTCTAAACTTTATAATGATCCAAGAAAAGAATTCCTGACATTTGAAATCTTTTTCTTGGAGTCATATAATCAGAAAAGATGTGATTTGAGCACCCAGCATTACTGTGCTATCACTGAAACACTCTTTGCAGGTAGTCCTTAATCAAAGCATAGGCTAAAAATTGCTCTACCAAATTTTGTCCAAAAATTGCAAACAAGCAAATTCCTAAACCCCATGACCTATGAAGAGAAAAAAGAAAAAGTATTGTAGGAAATTATTTGTCACAAACACCTGTATCAGCTCCACAGTGGAGTATTATTTACAAGTACTGTTTTAATTAAAACCATGAACTTTAAAAGAGTTCACAGTTTATATATACCCAGGATTTCTTCTCTCTGTGCAAACTATCAGAGTGCTGTGTCTGCTGTGTAAGCTGGACTGAGCTTTCTTTTAATTAAGTTTGTTCATGGACAGCACAGCATTTGCTAAAGCTAAATATTGCTGGAACTGAATTGTTATTGGTCTGTCCAGCACAGAGCTGCTGCAGAACCTTCCATCATGCAATTCACCTGCCAATGGTGATTTGATTTGCCCCTTGTCTTCTGTGGGAAATATGGGCTTGAGTCACTTCTATAAGATACATGGTACCTCCTTTCACTTCCACAGAATGCTGTTGTAGCCATAACTATCAAAGACTGATATAAAAACCTCTTATTCATACTTTTGCTATCACAAGGTGAGATTTTTAAAATTACTTACTTCTTAGTCTTCCTAGAAATAAATTTTCAGCTTCAACTTGCACAGTACAGTGAAGTCAAAAAGGCAGATGCAGATCAACTCAGAGAAAATCATTGTGTCATTCTAGCTTTGAATACATTCAGTTGTCTCCATATTCTCTTTCACACTGTTTTAGTGACTGGTTTGCTATTTTTATTGCTGTTAAGTAAGAGTCAATTAATTACCTCAGATGATCTGATGGCTGTCTGTAGCAATTTCTGAAAATGCTACACTAACCCCTTCCCATGAACCTGAAATCAGAAACTCACTTATAACCTCTGGAAGCAAAAGGCTAATCCGCCAGATGAGCTGCAATCCAAGCTGAATACTTTACCTATTTATTTTGATTTATCATTGATGGTGTGCTGGTCAACTTACAGCAGTTTCCCATTCCCATTGGACAAAATTGCCTCAAGAATGTTTGTTTCCTTTATGCTATTCTGGGCTAATGGCATGCTGATTGATGTATATTTTGCAGGATTCTCTTACTGATATGTATACAAGATTCAAGTCCTTTTTCTCTGCAGAGAGTTAACAAATCTTGCAATTTAACTCTGCTATTTGCTTTCTCCCAGAACTATGTTTTACATGATGCTGTCCAGCAGAAAGGGTGTGTTTGTGATGTACAACAGAGAGCAAAGAGGTCACAGAACAGATTACTTGCTTTGCAGAGGACGCAGCATGAAATCAGGCCACAGGATAAACTTTCCAATATCAATACGGGAGGAAAGAAAACTCATTAGACCTAAATTTCTATATGTACTAAATCAATAACATTAAATTAACAGCTTAATTTAAAGTACTCTTTTAAAAAAAAACTTAGAAGTATGCACTGAAACATCCCATTTTAATGGATTCTTGTGATTATTATTTGTGATTTTGAAAAACATGACACAGTAAATAATAAGTATTTAGTAGCACTGCGTACTTCAGTTCTTAAAAAAAAACCCCAAAAAAACCTGCAGTTCCAGTGACACTAATTAGTTGAAAGGCTTTTTTTAATGTATGTAAAATGCTCAATGGAAAAAAAATCTGATTGCAATAATGTATGAAAAGGAAATTCACAATTATATTTGTTCTACTTAAAATCATACTTCCTAACACCTGACATAAACACCAAGCATTTCAAGACAAAACTCTAGCTATGTTGAGACAATATAACTCCTACAAGAATTCTACAGTTCTTCTTTGCATAAGCTGAAATATCAAGAGTTATGATAACTGATACTCAAAAGCTGGATTTGTGCACACAGCAATGCAGATTCTAGAGCAAATGTTTCAAATTATTACAGAATTTCTAGACCTTGCTCTTTTAGTCTACATTTGTCAAGATGGCAACTCTCAAGAGTGGTGAGTCCTGGAGCTGACTGGGCTGTTCTACTTCCTTACCTCAAAGTTTAAATCAGAATGTTTTTGTTCTCATGACAGTAACATTAGACCAAAAGGACTGCAAATGGCAGAATGGTTTTCTCCCTAATCTCTCTCAGGGTACAATACCACTTGCTCAGTGCAGAGGTCAGAGTGCAGTGTCGTTGTAGAGGACAAAACTGGGTTCCTCAAACCACAGATAAAAAGTGTTTAGATCAACCTGGGCATTCGCCCCTCCTGTGTAACTGTGGGGATTTTAGCACATGTTGGAGCAGAGTTTGGCAAAGGAGGACATGGGACCTCTTGAACAACAGGAGCATGGCAAAGGTGAGGGCTTTGCTGTCTGGTCTTCCAGTGGCTACAGGATGGCATAATGGAGCAGAGGAGCCACAAGTTACAGATGTGTTCATGCACACATAACCTGTACTTGGCCACGGTGGCTTTAGGACTTTCTGTCCACTATTTTTAGCAGCTGTTCTTTCCAAGGACAGAGCCTGATCCTTCTCTATCTGCATGCTACTGGAAAATTCTCTTTGGTTTAATTGGCTGCATCAGGATCTGTGCTCAGAAAATATATTCAGAACTGCATTCAGTTTAATAAAGATGCAAATAGCAAGTGGATGCATTTCTTCTGATGATTATCATGCATTTATTGTTTTCCTTTAATATTTCATTTCAAAGCTGCCAGAAATATAAAGACAAAACAGATTTGCACATGGGCTTAAATTATTACCAATGTTGCAGTCACCAGTAGAGCTCATCTGTTTCTCTTGAGAAGCTTCTCTAGATTTGGTGCTAAGTCTGGGCAATCTAAGGAAACTCAGATTTCTTTGTCTAAAATTCAAAGACTTAACATTGTACTGTCTACACTTGGACTGGAAAAAGACCATAGCTATTAACAGTAGTAAATTATCAGCACTGGGACAGCATTAAAGGCTTTAAGAGGACTTTTTGGGACAGTAAAAGGCTTTTTAATATTTGACCTACTGACCCAAAGGCGAATTCAAGCAGTGCACAGGTCCCATGTGATTGCCTGCGAAGAAAACAGAAGGCTTTCTTTTGTCGTGTTTTGTGTTACCTCCTATAAACCATAAATGAAGTCAGAATTTTCTAGTCTGGGAATTCCTGTTGGGATAAAGGTTGAGGCTGACTTAGCCTGAGTTCATACAAACTGCTAGAGAACAGTTATTCATCTTGGTGCACATGCCAGAAATAGAAACCTACTAGTCCTGGAGGATGCATCCATTTTCAGGGAGTCTGGATACTTTGACTACTACAGAAACCTAAGGAAAAGAAAAAAATCTACATACACACTGCTTAAAGAAACCAAAATCTATCGTAAAACACTGCCTTGACAGCTTTATTTTGAGAAATCTGTATTTAACAAAGACAAAAATACCATTTCCATTTAAGATCAGGCTCAGCTCACAAAATATACACTGCAGAAATATTTCTACTATATCTAAATGCATCAGATATAAAAAGGCAACCAAGTCATGTTTCAAATGAGACAAGGAATGGTTATCACTCAGAAGCACTACAGACACAACACTGCCACGTTTTCCTTATTTGTGGAATTTCCAAAGCTGAGTCAGCAGGTCCCAGCAGAGGATTAGCAAGATGGCCTTGAAATAATCAGCTTCCACTCCCACAGATGAAAATTAGGAAATATTATGAGTAAGGGAGGAAAATGAAACTTTCATTTATTTAAAGCATAACATACTAAAATAGAACAAAAAGGCAGGGTTGAATTGCTGTGATTAACACAGCTGAATCCCATTGCATGACACAGTCCTGACCTGCTGAGCTGCCTGTGCTTTCCTCAGCACCCATCAGAGCAGGTCTTGCTCTATGTGATGAGATTGCCCTGCTAAATGAAGTTGATATTAGGGGCCAACATCAGGAAGGAAAGATGCAAGGGTTAATGATGGGGTTAAAATCCTGCCTCTTTGCCAAACTGAGCAGGCATGTATGGTCCCATGGTGTGCAGGCTGGAGTCTCAGTGGTGCTGGCACTGTCTGTCTAGATTGTTCCTGCCAGGGAAGTCCACTGCTCCACAGCTGCGATGTCACAAAGCAGAGCCCAGACAGCAGGTAGCAGAAGGGGGGCTGAGCTTCCCTCCCTGCTCTGCCCTCAGCTAACCTGGAGCTGTGAGCACCTCCAGGGCAGCTGCAGAGGCTACAACTAATAAACAGGGAAAGCACAGCAATGACAGGAAACAAATCAATAACCCAAGGTGGCCAAGAAGAGGGGCCAGGTGCCTGTAATTCCTCACTGCCTGCTTGGGAGAATGAGCTAAGTGTCCAAGCTACCTTCCCTGACACAGGAACCAACTACCTCTGGTGAAGGAAGCATTATTTAAGCATATTATTTATGCTTTGTGTAGGCAGAAAATAGGAATCTGTGGGGCTCAGTGTATTGCCTAGAGATTTGGGGAAAGTTGGGAGAGAGCAGTAAGCACTCCTATATACCTACAATACTAGGGGAGATAGGAAGGATAAAGGGAGTAGTACTAGAAACATGGTTCTCCTCTTGCTATTTGATGAAAGCAGAGAGGAAAGGGGATTTTATTGTACTTTCCCATCTACAAAAAAACATAGTGCAAGATAGTGGTGGGGGAAGCAGTCAAACTAAAAGTAGTCTCTGAACTCTCTTACATCCAAAAACCAAGGTAAGCACAAGTCCTTAATGAGTTTTTCTACTAACCTTTCATTAGCTCCTTCCACATTTCATATCAGCTAGAAGAAAGCTGTTATCTCAGCATTTTACTCTAGCTGATATTCAGCAACTGACCCAAGTTTTCCAAGCCAATAAATGTTTCCAGTTGCATATTCACAGAGAAAAAGACAAAGTTATCTGCAGAAGGAAGCAGAAAATCACTCTGAAACAAGAATAGGTATAGTAAGGAGAACAATGTGGCCAATTCTATCCACCTATGAAAGCTCGAGACAGAATTATAAAGCAAATTTTGTTCAGCTGTGAGGAGCCTACCGTGATCCTACTGTGGAGAGCAAAAAGAATTTCCCTCTGCTCAAGAGACTGGTGTGAAAGGGCTGTTCTTGGGGCAGAAAGAGAGTTTTGAGAAAGCCATTAAGCAAAGTTATCTGGCAAGCAACAGGAAATAAGAGATTCAGTTGTGAGCTGGGCAGCTGGTGAGATGCATCAGGACTGGGGTGGCTGGACAGGGGCTGTGCAGCACACGGCTGCTCAGAGTGGCAAGGACAAGCTCAGAGGTGTGCTGCATGAAGCTCATGCAGTTCATTGCCTTTGTAAGCCAGAGACCAAACTGGACAAGGATGGCACAAGATGATACAAGAGAAGAGATTGAAAGATTGCAAGTTGAATTCAAACAGATCACGTTACTGGAGCCTGAGTACACATGACCAGACCCTGCATGGAGAAATGGAAGAAGGAAATGGTCCAAGCCCTGTAACTCCATCTTTCCTTTTGTTTCCAGAAATCTAGACTTGGCTGGCTCTGACTGCTCACATGTCAATGATTTGCTATGTTGTACTAAACTGGCCTGTGAGGAAAAGCACTAGCATTCCAGTATTAAGCTCTCTGAGGTTCATGCATATTTGTTCTTATGTCTATACAGTATTTCAGGTGTGGGTAAGGTGTATATGTGTGAGCCTATGTGTGTGTCTATGCATGGGAACCACAGAGCCATAGAATGGCTTGGGTTGGAAGGGATCTCAGAAGTCTTGTGGTTCCAACCCCCCTGCCTGTTGGCTGGAATGCATTTCACTTGATCAGGTTCCTCAGAGCTCCATCCAGCCTGGCCTTGAACACTTCCAGGGATGGGGTATCCACAGCTTCTCTGGGCAACCTGCTCCTGTGCCTTTCCACCCTCATGGTGAAAATTTTCTTTCTAATATCTAATGTAAATCTACTACTTTCTCTCAGATTTAAGCCAGTTCCCTTTGTCCTGTCATTACATGCTCTTGTAAATAGCCTCTCTCTATCAAAGATGGAATAATGTGTTTGAATACATAAGTATAGTGCTATACTATATACATAGCAACAAAATATACACATAAAAGTGCATTCCAGTTTACATATGCTTTCAGTTTTTAAGATCTGGTTAAACAGATGCCTATGTGTAAAAACATTTAAGACTACATCCAGACTTCCAGGAAAAGGATGCACATTTGCAATTATGCATCATATGTATGTCTGTGTACAAAAAGTACATATTCCCATACACAGTCACTTAATGTGCTTAGTTGGTGGTCTGCTTGTGTGTAATTAAATATATATGCATGTAATCTTATTTTACATTTACTTGTATTAGTGTGTAAACTGTTCATCTAAATAGTGATGGCTGCATCAATCCAACAAACGAAGGATGTTATTATTTTCTTTTTCACTTATAAATCATAAGCAGCTCTAAGAATTTCTGCAGTAATAAAACTGTAAGACAAGATGTACAGGCATTCCTTGCATTCCGACTGGAAAGGAATTACAGTTGGGCATTTTGAATGTAGTGGATGGCTGGGAATTAAATGCAAAGGAGAATCTGCTGCAGAGCATAGAGGGAGTGGTGTGGTCTCCTCCCAGAGTGCTGAAAGCAGGACCTGGTTCTTGTGCTGGTCCTTAAGTGATCTGAGTCATCAGGACAAGGGGGAATGGCTTCAAACTGAAAGAGGTTTAGATTAGATACCAGGAAGAAATTCTTTACTGTGAGGGTGGTGAGGCACTGAAACAGGTTGCCCAGAGAAGTTCTGGGTGCCCCATCCCTGGCAGTGTTCAAGGCCAGGTTGGGGTCCTGAGAGGGAGTCCTGAGCAGCCAGGTCTAGTGGGAGGTGTCCCTGCACACAGGCAGGAGGTTGGAACTAGATGATCTTTAAGGTCCCTTCCAACCCAAACAACTCTATGATTCTGTGACTTTATTCCAGATTCAGAAACTTTTTTTTATATAATGAAAAAGTCAGCATCAAAGAAGAGAACTTGAACTACTGAACAGTTTAGGCTTCTGGATTACATTCCTCAGGTGCTGTATTGATAACTTGTTTTCAGAACAGTTTTAGTGAAAAGCTGAAGGCTTAAAAGTGGAACATCTTAAACTCTCAGTTCTCTAATATTACACCACTAGTGCAAAGAAGTAGAATGAGAGAGAGCAATTTTATCATGCAAATTAGGAGTACTTTATCTGAGGTGCACTTGTTATGCCAGCACTGAAACTTGCTGATACTGATATCATCAGTTGATGACATAAATGAAAAAAAAAAAAAAACAAAACCAAAAAAACAACAAAAAAAACCCCACCCAAACAATCTTAACCATTTTTTGTGGAGGTAAATGCAGTTCTTTCTAAAGGAGGTAAGATGGAAAAGATACCTTTGAAATTCCAGGGGGTTTTTTTGGTGAGATTCCCATCATGACTGTAGCAATTCCTGGTGGCCCATGGTAAAACATACTGCTGTGGATGTGTGAGCTTTCTTTACTAGCTGTGTAAACACTTTAAGAAACCTAAGGGACCAAATCTGATATTATGCAGTCCTGAGAAATCTATGTTCAGCTCAACTTTGTCAACAGATCAAGCTAACATTATATGTATTCTGTGGACCACTTAAAAAGAAAAAAAAAAAAAAAACCAAAACAAATCACAAAACCCTCCCACATCTATGTGCTAAATATGGAGTTGGTCACAAACCCCTGAATTCACCAAAAAAACCCCTTAAAAATGCTCAGGTTCTCCATGAGAAAAATAAATATCCACTGGATCCAGTGAGTAATGTCTCAGCCCGATGTTACTCAGCTGTGGACCTGCAGGTTGGTGACTGCTGCACACCCAGCAGCCTCAGGATGGGATCTGACACTCCGAGGTTTCCCAGCCTTTCCACGCCAGGGAGCGGATGGGGCTGGCTCTGCTTGGAAAAGCATCAACAACCTCTGCAGCTTGTTTGTTTTTTATGGGAAATAGTTTCGAGTTACATGACCCTATTTTTAAAGATCCATCAACTTAACCTGCCAGGCTGCCTTTCACAGGTTCTTGAGATATTACATTGCTTCAAAAAATCAAGCAATTCCCTGAGAAAGTGAATAGTTAAGAAGAAGAGCTATTTGCATTTACTGTGCTATTAATGTTAAGACCATAAATAACATTATTTCAAGAGTTCAACATAGTAAAGTATGAGAAAAAATATTTTGAGGTAGTCAACTAAGTCATAGGTCATGTAGTGAAACAAGAAACAACAAAATACACAACCAGCTTCTGTCACTTTTGATACACCTAGGAAATTGTGTTGTACTGTCCCAGTGTTGCTAATCCCCATGTAAGTAATGAATTTCTCCACTTTTCAATTCTGCTAAACCTTCTCTATCCATTCTATAAGCTCCAAAATTAACATGAAGAAAAAGAAATACTATTCAGAGACAAAGCCCACTTGAAACCAAGGCCCTGAGTACATAGGGACAATTAAAGTGCAGCCTGGGTATATTAATCACAGCCTTCTGGCCCATTTCCAAATTGGGCAATTACAATCTGCCTACCTCAAATTCTCCCCAGAGTTTCAAATGCAAGAGTTATTTGTGATTTCCTTCCTATAAAAAGTGTTATTTAGCACAGTCAGTAAAGAGTGGTTTCATTCAAGTGATGGGTGAATAACCCACATTGACTATAGAAAATGTGTAAAAGCACTTTAGGATCCTTCAGGAAGAAGGACACTTATTAAATGGTCACTTTACACTGCTTTTATTATTCTAAGAGGAAGTACTCCTATCTAGATATTTCTTCACAAGCCTTTTAGTAAGCAAAAAGTTCAGAGTTTAGACTTGTTTTTCTAAAATTAAATTATGGTAGATTATTTTTTTTGTTAATTGAAGATGATAGATTTGAAATGCAAGCACTGTATCACAAAGACAGTTTAGGAACACATACACAGCTTCTACTTTGAAAACTATTCAGACAATTTCTGAGCCAAAAAAGATTAATGATTTATTATGGGGCTCATTAATCAAAAATTGTGTGTGCATGTTTTTTAAAGGACCAATTCCACTGTTCAAGTCAATTAGGTCCTCTAAAGCTATTACATCGGGAAGGAGCCACAATATTACCAAGACTTCCTGCAATATTGTTGAGACTTCCCCAAGTGTATTTGGAGTATAAAATAAATGCTATTATTCAGGAGATACTGAATTGCTAAGCTTCTTAAATTTGTACAATTGGGAACTTGAAGTACATTAAAATGCTGAAACTCATTAAGAGCCCTTTTCACAGCTGCAAAATCGTTGGCATTCACAGCACCGTGCAGAACAATAAAACACTCCCCACACCTTTGAACAGGGCGACTTCCGTTCCTCCAGCTCTGCTTTAATGAATCACTGAGGCAGAACTGGTATCTAACCTCCCCGTCAACCTCTTCCATTGAAAGCAAGAAACAAAAAACCACAATAACACTAATATTCTCAACAGAAAGGAAAAATGTACAAGCATACTGTACTAACCCTCCCCCAGCACAAAAACCTCAGCTATGGCTGTTGTTTTTGTTAGAATGTAATTCAATTTTCTCCATCAACAAGAAACAAACCATCTTCAGAGGGAGAAAACAATCCATTTTTTTCTCTCAAGCCACCCACCAAACCATGCCAAGTAGACTTTCTTTGCTTGGGTGTCACTTTTCTGAGCCCAAAGAACAGGACTCAGCATTTGGGTGGGTGTTTTCACTAACACCAGCTGGATAAGGTCACTCTGCATGCCAAAATGTCCTGCTGCCTTGATCACTGAAGGGCTGGATCTTGTGCCTCCAAAGTGGTACCAGAACAAGCAGCCCAAGTCCTCAGGAAACTTGAGGACACCCCCTAAATGTTTCTGACACATTCTCCAGCAGATGCATGGTGCTGCTCCTGATGATCAGAAGACAGTGCCTTTCTTGGGTTCAACAAAATGCCATCTTTCTCCAAGTGCAGCAAGGTAACCAGTGCCCAACCCTTCCCAGCCAGCAGCCAGCCACTTTGCACACCAAGTGATTGCAAATACCACTTACAACCAATCCCTCCCTTTGATCTGGGAATGGGATGTTCTGCTTCTCCTCCCTCAGGAGGGTCACAGCTACACCTCTCAAGTCTACAGGTCTCACCAACCCCAGGGCAAAGAAACACAAGTCTTATCAACACGAGTGTGCATCAGACTGATTTCTTCAGCTGAAGGATTTGTTTCTAAGGAAATTTCCATTGGGCCACCTACCGCGCTTCCTTTGGTATTTGAAAAACAGAAGAAAAAAGTCAGCAACCACCCAAAAATTAAGTGTGAGTATGAGCTATGGAAATAGTGACTACTCTAGACATTTCATAAGATTCATCATAATCTTGGTGCTGGACAAAACTGAAAGAAACTGTCTTGGGACTATTATTTAGCTCATTAAATTCTATGTGCAAACTCTATCTGTTTATTTCAAACTATTCCGCCAAGCTGCAAATGGATCGTGTCCCTGAGAGGGGGAAATTGTTCCCTTTTCTCCTCTAAATATTTTTGAAAGGAATGGAGGAAAGTACAATGCCAAACTGGTGAAAAGATTATCTGTTTCAGAAGTGGGTCTGAAAGATTCAAAAAGAGATATTCACAATAAAGATCACAGAATTAATTACAGAGAAAGAGGGGGTGGGGTTCTGTGTGGGAGTTCCTGTCTACATCAAACAAACTCAATGAAAACAACATTATGAGGGAAGATTACAGTATGACAAAAAAAGGCATGTGGTTAAAGCAAAAGATGCTTTGATAGTGTACAAGCTGAGATGGTTTTGTTAACAGCAACAAAAAAGTGTAGCTTTCAAAGCTCAGCTGGAGAGTACTACCCCAGCCCTAAGTTCTTGACAAAACATACCACCCCTGGCACGTGGTTCTGGCTCCATATGTTCAGATGGGGATATCTAACACATGCCAAGTGAGGAGAGCAAGAAAACTTGCCTGCTGAGTGCCACAGGAGCACACACAGGGGTGTGTGCCCCCTCCATATCCCCTCCAGGATCACATTCCTCAGCTGCTGCCCGGCCACAGAGACTTGGGACCAGGCACTGCTGGAGCAAAGGTATCTGCCTCCATGTGAAACGCTGCAAGAGACACAGCAGTGGCAAATCCCAGCATTTCCTGAAAACAAACCTAGTAAGAAAAGGGCTGTACCAGTTTCATGTGGCCAATTGTTTGGGAAACTGACTGATACTTGCATGGCAACAATAAAAGGAACAAAAGGAGACCTCTAAGCTTTTCCAAACATAACTGATAGCCAGTTTTTCCATCTGAACAGGAAAACAGTGCCCAAAAAAGGAAGCATTTTTGACAGCTTTTTTATCCTTGAAGTGTTTGGGCTTTCCCTCCTGAATCCATCTTAGTCTTTCTACTGGATCATTTCATTACAGCAAAAGGGAAGGGATCACTGTGGAATCCGTTCCCCCTGCTGAGTCAGACAGAACTCAAGCTTCTGAAATCACACTGTAAAAGTTGTCTTATGCTGACAACTCAGGGCTTTCTTTGTCCTTTAATTTAGAGTAATAGAACTTTGCCATCTTGTATTTTGCAAACTTAAAATGCCAACCTTCCATCACAGTCTTATCAACTACCCTAATTTATTTAGCCTAAACTTTTGTTCTCTTGGAAAATAACAGAACTATGCTTACATCCAAGCAGTACAATTAACCATCTCTCCTTCTGCAGTGTGATCAAGTACACCTTAAGAGCTATGTTAATCTTATTTGCTTTACAGTAACGGGCCAGAATTTTTATACAGTAAGTTCCCATCTGGAGAGAAAATCTTGGCCAGAACTATTTTGAAATTACCAATGAAAACTTTCTATTCTGCATCCCAAATCATTGCACTTGATTAATACTGGACACTTGGAGCTGAAAGCACATGGTTGCACTTAGAGTTACTTGCTGGTAGTGACTGAACTGCACACAAAGGCAGAGGTATGAGCTCAAATATCTGCAAGCCCCCAGCATGGAGGTTTGGATGTGCATTACGCACCTGGCTTTGTATATCCTACTCTGGCTCTGGGAAAAAGACTTGCTTGATTTGAAACACAGTGCCTTCAAGCATGAAATATTTCCTATTTTTCAAACCAACTTTTGAGAATAGCTTGAATTATTTGCTTTCTTCATTAATTACACTTTGACCTTTAACATTGGAAGTTCTTTCCAGGAAAAAAAAAATCTGAATAGCTTCCAGGCATTGTCCACACTGCACACTGTGGAAAGAAAAGCATTTACTAAAGTTTTAGGCTTTCAAATGAGATATTAATATTTATGTGCAGTATTTAGAGGATCTGGCTTTGGAGTTGGGTGTAGGTGCCTCACATAGAGTTTCCCTCCAACATATGTGAGAGACATTTAAGAGATGTCTTAGCTTGAGCTGTTATCATAAGGGATCTCAACTGCAGTAATCCAATACTGCCCTGCTTTAGCACCTGGTGCCAAGATTCACATCCAGGCAAAGACTGTGTGGATTGCAGACCCCAGCCCGAGGACTGTGTCTGATTTTAAAAGCTTTTTCTATGCACTGTCTAGTATTACCATTTTAGAGAAGGAAATGACAAGAAAAAGCCACTCTAAATGACTAGACTAAATTTAACTCTGGTATCTAAGGTCAGACCAAGAACTTTTGGTTCAGTTTGGGTTGTGTTTGATTTTACTCCTAAGTGAGTTCCAGCTTGATTCTAGAAGCCACCTGAAAATGGCACCATCCCTTCAGGTGTCATCCTAACACAGATCTCAGTACTCTCCCCTGCAATCCCCTGTGGTTTGGAGCATCTGGCCTTTCCTTGCCAGATGACATTAAGAGGATGAGTGTCATGCTCAGAGTGGAGTGAATGAACAGCTCATTTTCATGAGCAACACCTAATGATGTGCCAATATGGCCTGAAGAGACTCAGAACACCAGAACCTGTATTTCTAAAACAAACAACACTAAGCAGAAAAAAACCCACAACCATCAAACCACAAAAAAAAACCAAACCCCCAAACAAAATCAACAACAAAAATCCTCATCAAAGAAGTGAAACAAAACAAACAAAGAAAAGGATTTGTCTTTCAGCTGTTTCAAGTATGTAAGTCGATGTCTTATTCAGACAAGCATTTTGCTGATCTAACTTACACTAGTTATTAGAAAACCTCCAGGTGTAACAGAACCACAGAACCAAAATTAAGTTTTCACGGAATATATTTCCTTATCTTTTGTTCTAAATAACCTATGCAAAACTAAATCTGAAAGTGAAAGACCTCCTACATTTTTGATACAAAGTACTTTTGGTCCAACTTAATTGAGGAAGTTGGTCAACTACTCAAGTAACAAACAATTAAAAAAAACCTCAGAAAGTAAATATTACTTTGGCCAAGCAGGTTCAACACCAAATTATGCTGAATGGGATGTGTTGTGCACATGCAAAAGCACAATGCTTGTTTGTAAATCCCAAGATCAAAGGCTAGAGAAACAATAAAAGAGTGTATATCACTGAACACATAAGGTAAAATAATACCTAAATGTAAGGTTATCAATCAACATCAGGATATACCAAATGTTCTTTGGAATTACTTTTCAAAATGCAGTTTTCTGGGTTTAGGCTTGCATTTTGACTCTTCTGCCTACTCTATTAAAAATAAATGCTATTTTTTTTTTCATCTTTTAATATGTCAAACTTGTAGCTATACTAGGGCTACTAAACTTCCAAGTTCACACATCTTTAAACAAATTCTTTAGTTTGCCAACACAAAGGGGACCAAAATGAGTTTAAATCTTATGGAAACGTGTTCAAAGCTAGGAACAGATTTGTGCACCCTAGCAAGCTGAACAGAGTTTGCAGGTTAAAAGTTAAGCATAGTTCAAATCTCCTGAGAACAACTACAAGAGCACTTTCTTTCTGAAAATACCTAAATAGTTAATAGAGGAGTTAACAGTTAATGATGCTTAAAATCTGGACTTTAATTCATGAACTTTATGGGAATGATAAAATATAGTGATGGGCTTTTCTAATGGCTTCCACAGTTCAGCCATCTTCTCCTAATGGGTGGGACCTCAGGCTTTATGGCAAGCACAAAAAGACAACATTTGCCTTCCTGGGTGAGGTTGCTGGCCTACCTAGCCTGGAGATTACATCTCTTTACACCAGTTTTGTCATCATAATGCAAGACTAACAGCAGCTTTCACTAATATAATAGCAAAGTTTATTCCCATATGTGGGAAAATGAAAATACAAGTCATCACTGCTTTACGCAGTACATAGAAAATAGCCTAAATTAAGATACATTTCAGATGTAAAGTTTCTTCATGTTTGCAGTTATAATGAAAGGCTGTGTTAGAAAATTGCAAGACTACACCATGACACTGGGTCCTGCCTGAACCTTCTATTCCCTGTCACGGCAGTAGCAATAGTTTAGGAAATCCACTGTCCCTGTCTTTGGAAACCCCAGGACAACACCACAGTTTCTGCTGCATGGAGGAATGACAAAATGTTTTCAGCAAAGCACATCTTTAAAGTTGACATCATCCTTCCAGAACATGTCAAATACAGCCACTAAAACTGCAACCTACATATGGTTTAGATTAAAACTAACAAACAAACAAGCCAGTCCTTAAATTATGAGGCCTTCCAGAAGCAAGAAGCCAAAAGTACAGTAATTGCTTTATAGAGCACTGCAGGGACTGCCAGCAGAGCAGCACACCCAGTGTCACTCAGAGGAGAGAGTGCTCCCTGTTTCCCAAGAGCACAATGGTGTGACACCATCCCAGGGCAAAAGGGCTGCTGAGATGCTCTCATGGGGCTGGCAAATACTCCAAGGGCACCTGCACTGACACAGGAGTGCAAAACCTACCACAAAGCACTGAAAATCCCTCAGTGTAGCTCTGTGCAACAGGCTTTGGACCTCTGCCTCAAGGAGAAAAGAGCTCCAGGATGGTTTGGTATTAATGACAAAAAATGAAGAAATTAAATTTGTGCAGCTTCCTACATTTAGTAAAGGAAATTATGCATTTCCCACAAAGCCTAATGCCAGCTCCACAGGGATTATATTACTATTTATTGTTTTGTTTGCTCAAATAAAACACCTGTTGAGGTCAGCTATTCAAAGAATTTTTAATATACAAGCCTTACGCTATGGAGAGTAAGAAATGTTTATAGAGGCACTCCTGGTAAGATTGTTGGCTTTTTTCCCCCCAGGTAGGTGCATAATGATTTAATAACAGAAACAGCATGCCCACAAACCTCTGAACCTCAGATTTAAATAAAAACTAATATATCTGAAATCTGGATATCAGTCTCCACAGCTCCTTTAGCTTTCCTTGTTATGAAAGGAGGCGTAACCCTAGGATACGGCATCCTTCTTTTATAAAGTCCCATCTTAAAGTGTCAGGAGTCAAGGAATTAAAAACAAAAGCAGCATAAATCGCTGTCAATCATAAAAGTCTTTGATCTGCTCGTTGCTTCAGAAGGCATTATGCCTCCTAAATGGAGGGATCAATCACCCTAGGCCAGACCTGCTGCTGGGCGCTCCTGCACCACGCCGCCAGCACGGAGAGCAGCCTGTCACAGCGCATTCCAACTGCCCTTCCAGGCAAACCCGGGGCAGAACCACACCAGCAGAAAACCAAACAACACTACTCAAACCCCTTTGTGCAGCTACACAACATGACTGCCTCCCCTTTGGGCATGTTTTTAGGCTTTTCTGTTAAACAGCAGCTCACTTTGGTCTGTCTTTCGGATACGTTCTCAGTGCGTGTTCCACCATCACCATGCCTCACTGGCAAACCGGATTATTTGGGATGTTTTTCAAATCAGGGAGAAAATGTTTATATTTTCACTCATTTGTGGCCATATGAAATTATATGCTGGCCTGTCTTACCTTGTCTGTTCCTCTCTTCCAGTAAACAAACAGGCTGCATAATTAAAGGGAGAGAAATTTATTCCCCACTTTCTCAAATGCCAAACCTCCTCAGACACAGCATGTTCATCTCACAAGGAAGAATGAGCAGTTAAAAGAAAAAAAAAAATTAACTTTCTCATCATATGCACAAACATACATATGCTGACTTAGAAACCCATGATTCAACCCAGATGGGCCCTGCTGTCCTGTGAGAATGCAACCTGCAAGAAGGCTCAAAGGGAATGCGACCTCAATACAGGAGACGCAATGAGCTCCAAACAAATTCAGCAGGATTAGGCCCTTGATTACCATCCTGGCTGCTGATAGAGCTGCACGGATTTGGTAAAAAAAAAAAAAAAAAAAAAAAAAAAAAGGTATTTTAATAATAGCAAATGGTATCAATCAACTGCTGGCCAAGAGAGAGTATGAACAGAATACCTGCTTAATATGGGTGTGCCTGGCCTGTGGCAAGAGTTAAATGGGTTATCCTCCTAATTCAAACATGTTTGTCACTTTAAGGTTCTATTCCTCACATGTCTACCAGGCCTTAATTCTGTTGCTCTTCCTCAGTTTGAGAATTTTTTTCCATAAACATTCCTTTAAATTTCAGATTATGGCAATCACAAGCACAATCTGGTCTTTATAAACAGGGAGTTGAAGAAAAAACAAACATCAAAGAGATAAAAGTAGCATTGTACTTTTAATTATCAAAGTATTTTATTTCTTTTAAAGGAACAGATTCAACTGTTTTCAACTAGAAAAGACCAGTGTCTTTTCCAGCTGCATTGCATCACCACAGCAATGCAAGGCATTGTAAATCCAGTTCAGGGGAAGGGTTGCAGTGAGTTAACAGATGCTTTACATCAGTGGAGCAGCACAAAGCAGCAAGCATTTCAGTCTAACCCATAATCTTTCAAGGCACTTTACAAAACAAGAAAAAAGGTTTTTCTCTCCATCAATGACTGCTGCTTAACTGAGAGCACAGAGCCATCTAGTTAAGAGGAATAAAAGGTACCAGAGAAAATCTCTGCAAACAATTTTGAGGCAGAATTCATACACCTTACTCTCCTTTGGCTAGCAAGAACATTTAAGTCTCCTCAGTGTAACTGGTAGGAGAAAACTGTTTGAAACAGTATACCTCGTTTTCAAACCTGATTTTAGACAGGTTGCAATATAATGCTTCAACAAAGTTAGAAGGGCAGATTCACTGTTACTTAGGGCTTGGAGCACAGGGAAAGGAATGCTCCAAGATAAAGACAGATAATCACTTTGGGCCGATATGAAATAGGAACAAAAATACCATTCTCAAACCCATCCTGCTCACCTAATGCAAGGTAAATGGAAGTGTGGTATCTTCCACAAAGGTGACTGCAATGCTTCTTTCACTTGCTTTCAGTCTCATGTCTGTTCAAGGCTTCCTCTGTTCGTGAGCTGCACTGCAGCCTGATGAGCTGAGCAATTAACTATGCCCTACATTGTTCTTTTTTCACCTGACTATTGCTTCATTTCTCAAGTGGATGGAGCAATTGCTCCTGTTTGGCTAAGCTTTTAACAACCACAATTACTAATTTTTCACATATTTTCAGGCAACCTGCCGTTCAGAGCAAGCATTTTTTCCTACCTATATGCCATAGAGAATGGGGGAATAATGCCATGGGAATGGCACAGACACACATGCTTATTCACTTTCAATTGTCTTCTTTTACCTTGCCATGTTTGAAAAATTACTAGAAAAACAAAAGTAGACTTCATTCCCATTCCCCATCAGTAAACAGTGGCTGTTTTTATCCAAGTTCTTAGGGAAATGAGGCAAACATAGAATCATAGAATATCCTGATTTGGAAGGGACCCACAAGAACAATGAAGTCCAGCTCCTGGCCCTGCACAGGATAGCCCCAAAAACACACCACTTGTCTGAGAGCATTGTCCAAACACCCAAAGCCTGGTAGGTTTGGTGCCATGACCAAACATGCTGTTTATTTTCATATTTTTTTAGCCTAATAGCTGCTAAACCCAATAGAAAGATAAGGTTTTCAAAGACAAACTATAGTTCTACATGCCATTGTCATAAAGGAAGATAAGAGATCAAGAAAGTTCCCCCAGCTGTAAGAAAAAAAAAGATATGTGTTAAGAATGTGTAAAAGGGAATGATGTGTGAAGAATGCTGTTGCAGATAACTGCAGCATCCTTCCTTGGCTCCATCTGTGATATGCCTGCATGTGGGTGGCTGCATTGCAGGAACTTCAGTTTGCTTGAGCCACCTCTGTATTTGCACCCCCATTGTTCTGCACCTATGCAGCCAAACACTTAACTTTTGCACACGGGGCTCCAGCTTGTGAAACTGTTCATCCTTACATCCCTCCCTCCCTCTGGCTGTGGCATGTCCTAGGTGAGGCTGGGCCCAGCACTGCAGCCTGGCTGCTGCACCACTCCTGCTGGACATCCTGAAGCACTTGGCTGGCTTCCCCATTCACAAAGTAGGAAGCTTGAGCACAGGCAACACTTTATCTGAATGACAATTACTGGAGTGCTTTCTTGCAAGCCATTTCAACTCAATTACTTCAGTGAGCAGTAACATTTAATTTTACAGCCTGGGAGCACAGTGATTCTGTAATTTAAATGTTCCTGACAATTTCAATCATACTATGGTCTTCATGCAATTTTGTTCTTGACATTGAGTGGCAGAAACTGCAGAATTGATGACACTTGCCACAGTGGCACATGCTCATAATCATGCTGTCACAACAACCTGGCAGCCTGGCACCCATGCTAGCAGATCCTGGGCACATCCATAGCTCACTACCACTGACCAGCCAGATAAAAAGGACAGCAGATGATGGGGAAGAAGGCAGAGTCCACACTAACATGGCTGCAGCTACTCTGGGAAGCCAGCGATAGTAGCAACAGCAATTTACCCTCAAACATCCTGTTTTCTGGATTCCTTATAACACAGGAACACCACATAAAATCCCAGAGACTTCAAGAACAGTCCATCACACCAGTCTGCCAGTCTTGTTTTCTGCTATGGACATTACACCTGTGATTTGCTGCAGGAACAAGCATTCTTTCTCCTCCTTCCCTGAAGTGCAAGGAGGGACTCAGTGTGATGGGGGACATTGGCAACTCACTAGGAGACATCACAGCTGTGCAGCTCCCTCCTGCTCTGCATTTCTAAAGGATGTCCAAAAAATTAAGACCTTGATTTCAGAGACAAGCAAAGCATCTGTCATGCATTCATCAGAAATCACAGTGAATGTGAACACCTTCTTCCCAGGAAAGGGTAATAATAAAAAATAAAAATTAAAAGAAGTCCCCATTTAGGGTTGAACACATAGAAAAAGCAAAGCTTTTAGATCTTCCTACAACTTAAAAAAAAAAAAAAAAAAAAAAAAGGGAAAAGAAAATAAGTCAATTTACCTTAAAATTTAACTATGAATCCCAGTCACAAACATTTCTGATGACTACATGCTACCCAGTTTGGACTGTTTGGCCTCCTGGTCAACTAGAGCTTACACCCTCACTTTCTATTTTCTTGAGAAAGGTAGAGATGAGTGGCAGACATTGACAGGGACCAGTCAGACTTCACTTTCCTCCTTTACCAGTGGAAATGAAGAGGAAAGAGAAACTTACACTATGGTGAAATAGGGGACAGCTGAATGCAATGCCAATGGCACCATTACCATTTTGCCATCTTTCATTCCCCTTTATGCAGCTGTTTTCCACCCTGCCAGCATGCAGCAAGGCAAGCTGGAGGAGAAGCGAGGACAGCTGCCTGACCACTGAGCAAGGAAAAGTGCAGGATGGCTCAGCATCCAGCACAATCCTCCTCCTTACATCTAAGCTAGACATGGACTAGCATTTCCCAGTCTTCCTTGCTTTCCCTCCTTCCTCCACCCAGCTCTTTTCTCCCAGACAAGAATTATCATTAGGAAGGTCACTTTATAGCTGAGTTTCTCTCTGCCTGTATCTCAGCTGAAGCTGGCACACTGCTGGGTGTGAGGCAGAGCCCTGCAGACCAGCTTCTATCAAAATCCCCAGTGCTATAATTAAAGTAATTGCTATGTCCAATGAAATAGGTTTAATTTCATAGCGATTCAGGCAAAACTAGAGTGTGTCTTCTCTTCCTGAGGGCTACATAACAAACTCCAGTTTATTTTGTAATTTTTAATTGTTATTAATTTTGAGGAAAACACCTGAAACGTTTCCACAAGTTTGATCAAATACGCTAAGTTGTGGAAAATGAGCTATCTGCAACCAAAAGCAATTTTAGAAAATGTATAAGAATGCATGACAGCGAGTGACTTCTTAGGAAAAAAAAAAAAAGTTTACTTCCAATGAATATGCTTTTCATGAAGCACAGTTTTACCTATAGAAATTTTTTGGTGCTGGAGAAAGTATTTAGTCCTGAAAAAAAACATTTTTTTGAGTTATTGATGAAAAGATTAAGAAAACAAATTAAACTTTTTTTTTTTTTCTTTTAAGAAAAACCCAGTATACAATATCAACATCCACACATGAAACTATTCTCCTGGGTGAATTCCAACAATTTTTATCCAGAAATTTTGAGATAAATCTCTGCCTACAACTATTGCACATATTTGGTAAACTCAGCATCATACTCTATACGTTCTTTCCGAACAGTCAAAACGTCCACGTGTAAATCCCGACGGAACAAACGCTGGAATTATTGTTCCTCACAAATCACCCGGGTGACACATTCATGGCTCGATGCTCTGGATTTGCTGTGCATTGCGACACAGCAGAGCATGCATGAGCACTGACTTCAGCCACACATCTGCACACTGTGGACATGGCCACAGAGCACCGAGCTGCCCCAGGGATCCCTGAGACAGCTGGCAGTGAAAGTGGAGTTGAGTTGAACAGAGATCTCATATACTGCCCAAATAAAAAGTGCTGAACTCTCCCCACAACAATTCTGTAATGGAAAAAAGTGGTTGATGATCCTTTTAAGAAACTCCCCTCTGTACCTTGGTTCTCAAGGAGTGACCATTGCACGAGCAGTAGAACTGCTTGGGTGGTTACTTATTTCCCAGGGAGGCACAGGAGCTGTCTCAAATGCACCCATTTCAGAAAAAAACAAAAAACCCCTCAAAACATCTGGAGCTTTTATTTTCTTTCTTCCCAAAGTAAAAAATGAGTTAAATGCTTAAGAGCCCTGGGAGAGTTGATGTGCAGCTACATATAAAGCCTCCACTCCCCTCTGTGTGAATTGGCTGCTCCATGGTGCTTTGTGGAAAGTGGGGGGCTGGGGGAGCTGTTGGGTAAAAAGGATGAGAGCACATTTTTCCCTGAGGCTGCAGTTTCAGTCCAGCTCCAGTGTGCCAGAGCTGCTGCTGCCAGACACCATTTCAGTTATTCCTGTGAAATGATGGATGGCCTCAACCCATTCCCTAATGAAGACTTCATCAGGAAAGCTGCCATTGCCATCAGCTTCTTTTTAAGGGCAGACTTAAAGGATAGGCTAAAGAATAAAAAAATACAACAGAAAAACCAAACCAAAACGCTCACTTCCCTGTGCAGTTCTCTATGCACTTCTGAAAAGTGAGGTGCAAAATGGCAGCAGGAAAGTCTTTGAGAGATTCCTTTTTTGTATTTACCAGCATCTCCTTTGTGTAAAGCAGAGAGGAAAGAGGGAGAAAAAGCATCTCCTACAGGCTGAGACCTCAATAACCAGTAGTAAAAGGTAGTGTTGAAGGAACCAAAATGTGCATTCCTATTCATGCTGTGAATTCAGGACATCAGCTAGTTATAATGACAAGGAATTTCTGTTAAATTCTGTAGCATCATGCTGGTCAACTTCACTGGATACTTCTGCTGCTGAATGTACCACCAAAACCTCTCTCAGATCCCTCTTATTTTCTTGAGTGTGGTTACAACAAATCAGAGAGACAAAACAGAGGAAGGCTATACTCTTGTACACAAACATAAGCATTACAGCAACCAGTAAGTTCATTATTCAACAGAAAAATAAATTTTGATCATTCTTTTATGACAACAGCTACATTAATTAGAAGTGCAAAACAGAGAATAGTAAAATTAGAATTAAGAATATTATTCTAAACAGGAAAATAGAAGTTGTTCATGTCTAATAACCTGAATGATGTATACAATAAATAACTGCACTGAGAACATCACTGTATTTGCTGCAGTGTGCAATATTTTTGTTCTCTAAATTGACCTAGTGCTTAATTTTTATTTAGGAAAAAATGGTCCCTCTTGCTTAGTGCTTGTGGCCATGAAATACATTTTACATGTAGAATACATGAAGTGTTTACACAAACTTCTGAATATTTTACAATAGATCTGTCTGTTTTGGTTCTCAGTTCTACAGCCATTGTTCACTAAACTTATACTCTGGTTTTTAATGCAGACAAATTCCCTGGTTCTCAGATGGAAGATGACATTCAAGTCATCATCATCATCACCACAACTCTGTTCTCCACTCCCCAATCTTCTTACTTCTGGAACTTAGAGTGGCTTTCTATAAACCTCCTGATGGAGCAGCAGATGTGATGCCCCATCAGGAGGTTTGCTAAGAAGAAAGCAAAGGCTCTGCTGTTACCCAAGAATATAAAGCAAAGTACAAAATTGAAGATGAAATTTGAATGGTTACAATAAAAAATTCTAGTATGTCTGTGGCTGGTTAAGTTCCAAAATGAGGGTTCAGAACATTTCTAATATCTGAAATGGGCAATGCATCTCTACTTCCTATAAGATGCAGCCTAATGGAAGATATTATGTAGCTAAGGAAAGCAAAAAAGAGCAATTCTTACTTTAAATAGTGTTTTGCACTAACTAGATATAACAAGGATAGACCAAAATCCCAGCAAAATAAATACAAACAACCATCTAAAAATAAATGTCTATTCTTCTAACCATATTCTTTTTATCTCAAGTACTATGGTCATTTTCATCCATCTTATAAAGAAGAATAGTGACTACTTGTTCACCAGTATTATACCACTTTTTTTCAGAGATTGACTGCAAAATTTAAAAAATAAAAAGTGCAGTTTAGTCATTTCATCTGTAACAGTGGTTTACATGAGGATTTTTCCTTCAAAAACTAAATACAGAATAATGCAAGTAGCTGAAACCAGGACAACATGCCGCATTTTTCTTTTTCAGCACTGTCTCCCTTAAAGCAGAATAAACCCCTAACTTTCCCCAAAGTCAACAGCTGAGTGAGAGTGGCACCAGGCTGCTCCCACTGTCTTCTGATAAACCACAGGAACTTCTTGAATTCAGAGCTTTAACATCTCTGCTTTTAATGTACTACCAAGGAAGAAAAGGCACCTGCCTTAAATTTGCCTATTCTTAAGAAGGTACAAACAGTTCATCCCACCAGCAAAAGACTGGATGAAGAATTCATTTGTAACATTCCACCAAAGATGAAGTTGAAAGATGAGCAACATCACAGGTGAGCAAAGTGTGATTTGAAGAGTGCTGAGACCTGGGAAGTCCAATGCACTCTTTACCCAGTTCCCACTACTGCTAGCAGGGGGGAAACACTTCAAAGAATATTTGGAATTATTTTCACAGCCCAAAACCTAAGGAAACATTAGTGCTTCACTTAAATTCCCACAGCTGTTGCTTATGGAGAAGCATTGTTTCAATGGCAATGCTGATAAAGCTGGACTTCATAAGGGTGGTGCCCACAGGAAAACTTCAGGCACTGCATCTGAAAGTGCCTGATGCACTGTGGATGCTACATCAATTATGACAGCTTTGAGGTAAGTATTAAAACTTGGGGGAAAACAATTTTTTTTCTCACTGTAAGCATACTCAAAATGCAAACTCTGTCTTTATGCACATTTTGGAACAGACTGCTGGGCTTCAGACTGCACTTGCTGCTATCAGCAGCTCTTTGCACACTGGTGATACACTCTCTCCCTGCTTCCATCACTTGCCATGAGGTGAGTCAAACCCTACACCCAGCCAGCTGTTTCAGGGTTAATGCAGACTATTTAGCTGTGGGTCTAAGGTCATTTTGTGCAGAGAATCCTCTGTTGCACCAGTGTCTATGAATGGTATGAATGCCTGGTGCTTTCAGAAAGGCCAGCTGTGAAGAGAGGTAGCTGCTCACAGACATAGACATCATTCCACAAAGCCTTTGTGCTTATTAATAGGTTCCTTCTTCTTTGGTGCTTCCCTCACATCTGGAGCAAACACAAGGATGTAGACTTTAGCACCATAAAATAGGGGGTGACTCTTTTAGGAATGTGTTAGCATTTCCAACAATCATATCATATGTCTTTGTTATTGCTCACTGTTTTCCTGTGTGGATAAGCTTTCCTTGTTAAAAAGTGTCCAGTAAAAGAAGAGCAGAGAATAAGAACAATTGAAGACATTTTCAAGTCTTGCAGAAAATTGTTTTTACCCTGGCAATAATATTAGGATTTAAAAATTTAAAGTCATTCAGGGATAAAAACAAACATTAGATCACTGAAATATTGGGTGTTTCTGGTTTCATTTTACGGAAATGAGATCCTCTCCTAACTACCAAAAAAATATATTATTGTACTGTTTGGAGAAATATGCTACTATACTTTCACAGTGCTTCAGCCTGTTGCTTCTGCTGAGAGCCACACTGCATTTGGCCAGGTTCAGCACAACCACTTTTACCTGGTCCAGTCCATACCTGCAGCTTTCACACTTTTTAAAGTGAAAACTACTTCACAGCAGAAGGATTACCCTCTCCTTTTCAGATCATGATGTGTCCTTTATATTGTTTAAAACTTTCAAATATGAAAAATAAATTTCAAGACAGATGAACTAGAGGCGTATGCAGGTCAAAATGTCCTGATTTCACCTTGTACAGAAACAGAAGCTGGTACACTCAATTTTTTTTTTTTTTTGGTTACATTTATTTACCTTATAAATGCAACTTCAGAATTTGTTTCTCATATTCGGCCATCATATGTATAGAGATACATGTATAAATAATATTCCTTTCACTGGTAACTGATATTATACTATAAGGTATACTTGTACAAATTACACCTCTTTAAATAATTCTGGTTGCTGTTCTTCTGTATTCTTGAATACGATTTTTCTACCTAAATGCTGTTTTATTCTTACTTGTCAAATTCCTTTGTCAAACAATAAACAGAAAATGTCTCCCTTTACTAGCTCCATCATACTATAAAAGCCATGAAACTAAGTTCTAGAAAAAAAGAACAAGAAAAAACATAATAGATGACAAACTGGGATTGCTTTGTAGCTCACTTGAGCATTGTGAGGAGGGGGCCCAACCTTACCAAGCACTACTTAGTTTCTGCACATTGTAAAGTTATCTCATGTTGGGACTAAGAGAGAAATTGAAGCTTCCATTCAATACAGCAGGCCATGTAAGAAATAGATCCTGCCTGGTCCTCATTAAACTTGTAAAACATGACTGCAAGAGTGCAGTGCATAACACCCTCTAATAGCACCATTTAAATACCAGTCAACACTATAGAAGAGGTAGAGAAACATGACAAAAGTATTAAAGCTAAGTCAGCCCTGAAATGTCTGGAGTTTAAACGTCTCTCCAAATCTCTTTGGACTTGGAATCAAGAAGAGAAGTCTTGTGTGAACATAGAAATGTTTTTTGTTTTGTTTTTTTCTCCAATACCTGTTTGCAGTCAGGCTTCAAATACCAGAGAAAAAAAATACTAGGAAAAAAATGTATTGTTGAATAAAAAGAACCATATATTTTCCTTTTTCACCTCTCACTGGGTTAAATAATTCTTTCACCCCACAGAATACTTAATTCCAATGAAATGCTTCACTTCAAAGAGTCTCTCCATTATCTTAAAAAGGAAATACGAAGCAAGCATTCTCTAGGGAAGAGTAAACACTAATCTAACTTGCTGCTGAATTTTAAGAGTGAGAGTTGGGGGACAGAGCATTCAGTAAACATTAAAAGCAGCTCCAAATAAAATGAAAACAATTTTTTTTTAAAAAAAAAAAAAAGGAAAGCACAAATTACAAATCCAGGGACAACACAAATTGATTTTGAAAGGAAAAGCACTTTTCTCCTTACTGTTTTCAGTACTATGACAATTTTCTTTTAAAAACACTTCATTTGTTATTTATCTTTAAGCATGTTGAGCATCTATGTGTGAGCTGTTCCTCTAGCTAATTACTATTAGAGCATTATAAACTGAAAGTTAGGTAATACTGAGGATATTTAGTTTTGGAGAGGGGTGTCTAGTCAAACTTTCAAGCTTTGCAGGAAAGACTGCTTGCATCCAACATTTTAATCTTGGAAGAATTTTCTCCTTTGAGGTTGAGATCTAGTAAAATTTTAGTGCTGTTGACTTCATGGAATTTATTTAATTTCAAACTTCAATATCAATAAAAATTTAGTGCAGTTATCTGAAAATGGGCTTATTGAACTTATCTCAAGCTCTACTGATGGATAGGAAAATAATGTTCAACACAAACGTATAAAACATTTCTAAGGAACTGAAAGATTCCCATCCAAAAGCAGATTGTTTCAATAAGCCTTTTTCCACCTTTCTTGCTTAAGTGCTGCATGAAATAAAATTATTTCCAAAAGGTTTCTTCATAAAGTAAGTGTTGAAGTGAATCAGCACGTGTAAACAAGCTCTACTGAGGATTCATGCTGCCAGTTTAGGATAAACTATTTTGTATATTCAACTCCATTTCTCTGGTAAAATTTCCCTAATGAAATGTAGTAAAACTCACAAACCATCAGATCAACACACACCAGCAAAATTAAACCCCTGAGAATATTCACTGCTTTATTTTTATTAGTACTGCTTTAAATATTCAAAATGTATGGGTCATAAAATTATGCTTAGGGCAACATTTTCTCATAAGTTCATTTGTGCATGTTTTAAAATAGATTTAAAAACTAAATAATTTTAATCTCAACCTTAATGCAGACAAAACCAGCAGAAGCAGTGATGGGGGCAGATCTTAATAGGCTCCTCCTCAAATCGTTAATTTTAGGGAGTTTTAGGACAGGAAAAGGAATGTATTTAAAAGCCTGAAGCAGTTTATATAATGCTTCAAATTTCTAGAGCAGCCCCCACATTCCCTTCCTTATAAATACAAGATAAAATTACTTGGAATTTCCTTATATTATTACTGAATATAGGACAAACAATAACACAGTCAAGAGTCAGACATGGTGACCTGTGATTATTTTTCATGGAAAGATCACAAGACAATATAAAATCCAAGCAGTCTAATAGAAAAATGGGCTTCCATGTAGCTTAGACACATACATCTAGCCTACAATTTATTATGCTATTACCCTGATCACAAAATGCAAGAGGAAAAGTTCATGTCTACTTTCTCACAGATTTAAGGCATCACTGCAGCCCTATGCACAGGAAAGTCACAGTGTGATTTGAATGGGAAGGGGTTTTTTTGGTTGTTTGTTTGTTTGGGGAATTTTTGGGGTTTTATATTTTTTTATTTTTTTTCCCTCTCAAGGAAGCCAAGGCAGCCTGTGATATGACACAGACAACTTCCGGAGATGATGGATGCATTATCTGCAGTAATTTGGAGAAGGGTGCCCTCATGTTCACCCCAAGAATCAAAAGATGCTATACCCCTGCTAAATCCCAGAGGACAGACTTGCAACTCCTCCCAAGTTTTTTTGCCAGGTCTGAATGTAAAAACAAGACTGAAGAAGAGCTGGCAGGTTGTGCAGGGAGCCTTGCAGCAATGGGAAAAGAGAATCTGCTGCTAGCAGGATCAGCAGGGGATGTGACACCTCATATTTATCCCAAAGAGCTTGGAAGCATCAGAAAGGATATCCAGCACAAACCAGGCAGCTCCACAAAATGCACTCTGATTTGAACTGCACTATGCCCAACTTTTGGATTAGCATGAGCTAGAAGGCAGAAAGGCCAGTGTCAAAGCCTTCTGATGAGGTATTGCTGCAGGTCTGTGTTCCACAGGAGAATATGCAGAAGCTGCAAGAAAAATCACTATGAACAGCCACCTCAAGCACAAGAAAAAGCTTCCTTTCCTTTCCTTTCCTTTCCTTTCCTTTCCTTTCCTTTCCTTTCCTTTCCTTTCCTTTCCTTTCCTTTCCTTTCCTTTCCTTTCCTTTCCTTTCCTTTCCTTTCCTTTCCTTTCCTTTCCTTTCCTTTCCTTTCCTTTCCTTTCCTTTCCTTCCTTTCCTTTCCTTTCCTTTCCTTTCCTTTCCTTTCCTTTCATCTTTTTCTTCTCTCCCTGTCCCTCTCTCCCCACACTCCTCTCTGCTGGTCCCTCTCATTAATGTCTCGTCCCCTAGGAACAGACATCAGTTTTCACTTTCTTTAACTTCTGCTTGAAGGCAGGAGCAGAAACTCCCACAAACAGAAATCTCCAATGCCAGTGACCTCTGGGTACAGGCTGTAAAACTGCCCAGTGCTATCAGGGATTCTCTGTATGAAGAAGTCAGTGGTGAACATCTGTCTCCTGAATGAATAAAAACTATTGACACAGTGCAAACTGGCTGGACACTGCCTAGAGCAGAGGACTGCCTGGCTGGAATCTTGCTGTTTAGGCAGCCATGGCCTGAGGATATTGGGAAGGAACTACAGGCTGAGGGCTTGATTCCAGCAGTTACCACCAGGAGAAATTCTGGAGCAAACCCCAGACCACTCCTTTAGTATTGAGTTAGATCTACCTGTCGAGTTTTGTCCTTCCATGGCACAAAATTTTGCATCCAAGAAAAGCCTGCCTTGTCTATTATTCAGAACAGGCCTAAATATAGTTTCACAGAAAATGATTATTGAGAAGAATCTGAAAGTATACAGCTAGTCATCCCTACAGAGAAGATCACTTTTGTAGGGAAAAGGAATGAGATCCAATCCACATCACACAGTACAGGATCTTGAGACAAACTGACCCCAAATGCACATCTAATGTTGCTTTCCTTTGAGATTTTTTTTTTTTTTGTTCAGACATTTCATGCCAGAAAATAAGGCATCTCTATAAGAATCCAAACTGATTTGCCATAGAAAACCTACTTTATTTGACAATGCAATGAGGCAAAAAGAAATTTTCGTTTAAGAGTTAAAAAACCCCAAAACTTAAATGGGGAATCACAGACCAGACAGCAAGAAGGAATGACACCAGCGAGATGCAGATCATTATAACATTTATCTAGAAAGTTGTCAGTGTTCAAAAGTGACAGGGCACAATCCCAAAAGTGAGCATGTACAAAGACTACCCCAAAAATACAGTGTGATGTTATAGCTGGTTGAAAACCATTTTTAAGGAAATAAACCTGTCAAATGCACAGGGAAATATAACAGCCAAGAAATCACCTAAATGCTTTTCAGAACAGATTCTCAGTAGAGTATTATTTAAATATTAAGACCTATAATTGATGAAATTACTATTATAAAATATCATGTTAGCAACAATATTTCCCAAAACCTCTTCCTTGCATTATACTGCTCCTTATTCCATTTTCAGGCAGCCTCTCTAACATGAAATGCCAACATTGTACACATCAATGGCCTCGAGGGTATAATTAAAACTTGTTATTTACATTTATTTTTTAAAATAATTAACTGGGAGCATGTCTAATGAATGGTAATGGGGTTTAAATTGAGACACAATATGTCAGCTACCTTGCCATTTGGAAGTGAACTCCCACGCAGCTCCGTGAGATGGGGAGCACGGGGCTGGCACAGGAGCCCTGCTGATGGCACTGCTGGTGTAACATCAGTGGCACACACTGGCTGTCTGTTGGTTACTTTGAAGAGCCTGATTTTCACATAAATCCTCATTTTACATAGAGCATTGATGAGTTGAAGCACTAGCTTGGCTTTGTTGGGTTAAGCAGAGGCTTATCCATACCCTGAGCTCAACCTGCTGCAGTCCTTTGTTACTACACTCTCTCTGTTTTCCACTACTCATAGGTATGTCCTCAGTTGACACAGTTTATAGGACATGGCATAAGCAGCTACTCATGCCAGAATAAGCTTCTGACTCAGAAAGAAGCTATGCATAAAGAAAATCCTCACACAGTGATGTACTTTCAAAATGCATGACCTCATTCTTCCCCAGTCAGGCTCTCAAAGGAAAATAGACCCAAACAAAACATTTTGTGGAGTGAAACATGAAACCAGTGTCTGCTAGCTCACTTCCAAGAGTAAAAGGCAAATTGCAGATGTGTAATCAATGTAACAGTGCTTTTTTCCACTTACTACAGGTATAAATCCATTTTCCCAGCATCCTGAATGATTTTGCCATTGTGGTACACTTGGGTCAAAAGCAAAGAGTTGACCTATAAATGTGTACTCATTCAAACCTGATCACTGACTGGTGGTGCTAGTACTGCTCTTGTCCATGAGTTAAAAAAAAAAAAAAAAAAAAAAATCTATTTGCAATGTTTTTTCCAATGTTTTCCCTGACAGACTCTTGTAATCAGTTCAATTCATGTAAGTTTAGACAAACTCCCTAATTTTTATATATGCCTTCAAATGTATTTTCATAAAAGATTAGCAGCTGTTCACGTGCAATACATATGTTCCACAGGTTCAGCAAAAAATCTCACTAGGAAAAAAGCCTGAAGCTATCTCTGTCAACAGTAGAATACCTACCACATGTCAAATAATCATATGGATGAAGCTTCAGGTTGTAAATACAATAAGAAAAGGAAGTAGGAAGAAAATTACATTTTTCAAACACAGCATTCATAAGCTGAAGAATGGTTAGATGTGTGTTATCACTGTTTATCTTCCCCCCCTGGCTTTAGCTTCTTCCCCTGTCTGTTCATTTCAAGGCTATTTTTTCCTTTCAAAATCCTTCTTGTCCCCCCACCTTCCAAGTATTTTTTGGGCCTATTGTTGTGGGCTGTTCTGCTAATATTTATATTTGATGCAACCTAATCTAGGCAAGTCTTGCACACAGCAATCATCACTGGTTTGTAGTAAAGGCTGCAATACCTGACAGAGGTCATTTTACATCAGTATGACTACTTTATATAGCTCTGTGAGGACAAGTTTAGGAATTGCAAGATTGGAATAAAGAAATACAGGGATTTATTTATCTAGATCTATTTTATAATGTCTGCTATATACAGGGACACAGTGGAAACCACCTCAAGTAATGGGACTAAAATCCATGAGCTAAAGCAAAACTGTGGCCCATAAAATTATCACTTCAGACTATAGCAAATCTATTATTTTGGTCCAAGGATCTACTCATCTTTCTTTAGACATAAATGTGCATGCACGTGCATCAGTTCAAGGTAAAAACAAAAGAAACAATTCTCCTATTTCAACACCAAATATTTAAATTTTCAAAACAGCTAAAAATTTTTGAATAATTGTACAAGCAAGGGCAGTTGCTCTAACCAAATAATGATTTCTTTGTATGATACACAAGAAAAAAAGTGCATCACAATCACATGTATACAGCTGGGTGCACTTCTACAGAGCAAGTAGGAAAACAGCAACCATAATGCATACACTAAGAGAAAGTAGAAGGTGGTATTCTAGACAGAAAATGTACTCTACCTGTAATATCTGTCAGCGTGAATAATTTCTTGGCTGCTGGCTAGAATATATTCTGCAGTTCATTTTGTTTTATCACATTATTCACACTTTTTTTCTGGAATAAGCCGTTCTCTTCTTATAAGAGTACATTCTAGTGGAACAAATGAGCTCAAGCCTATGATTGATTCTCCAACATAGTTGAGATGCTATAGCTTTATTCTTTCTTTTTTTTTTTAACTGCTTTATTAATTTACTACCTCCAGCATGACTCCAGAGTATCAGCTGCTGAGAAACAGCATTTTGAAAGGTTCCTTCGTGCTCAAGGAGGTGGCAGTAGCATTTTTTTAATAGTAAATTCCATGATAAGGAGGAGGAGAAACGCCCGACACAGACAGACTGTCTCTGCTCACCAGTTCAAGAAGTGCACTCCCAGAAATATTTTCTAAAAGCTTATCAGTCTAAACATTCTTCTTCAGCTCTGTTTCCCTGTTGAAATGCTGTGTGAGACTATTTGGATCTAGGCAGCAACTCCCTGTTTTATTTCCTGCTGAGGAACTGGCAGGGATGCGAAATCAACAGCAATCTGAGCAGGGTCCCTAGAGAAGCTAAAACCATGCTATAGATAAGAATGTTTTGTACAATGTTATTCTGTCACAATGTCACCAGAAAAAAAGCAAACAAAAAAAAAAAAAAAACAAAAAAAAAACAAAAAAAAAAAAACCAAACAAAACCCACACCAAAAAAAAAAAAAAAAAAAAAACAAAAACCAAAACAAAACAAAATGAAACAAACTCAAATTTCAATGATAAAAAAAAACCCAAAGCAAACAACCACAACTCTTTTTTTCGAAGCTCTATATATTCTTTTTTACCTCTACAATAACCAACTAAAATAAACACATTTTGGGGGATACAAAATTCACAAAGAAGTCACTGTATTATTTTCTTGAAAGACTGTCATGTTAAGAGCAGAATGACAAGGACTACCAACTACTATGGTTTTCTCTTTCATAGGACTTGCTTGTTTTGTTCAGTGAAATGTTTTTCCAGGGAAAAAAAAAAAGACCTTTTTCCCAAGATTTTCCTTGATGTCTCAGACCTGCAACACATCAGCTAAATAGCTCACACATAGTTATTTCTGCTCAGGAAATCCTGTGATGTAGTATGGGATATTTTCAAATACAGACATTCAGAATAATCCTAGACAAATAACTGCATTCCTTAAAGATCCCAGTAAAAGAGAGACTTCAAAAAAGCCACCAGGAAAGAAAAAAAAACAAAACACTGAACTGCTGGTTTTACAACCAAAAAAGAAAAAAAAATTAAAATAATACAGAAAGTAAAAATATCAAAGGAAAATATGGGTTTACATACAATTTAAAAGGTACAGGTTTAGTCACAATCAAAAAGTGACCTAAGTTCCTTTTCTTTATGACCAAGGAAAGCACCTAAATTGAGTTGGGCCCCATCAACTGGAAACAGTATGAACAGCCAATTCTGCAATGTAAATGGTAGGATCTGTGACAGGAAAAATTCAATGGCAAATAAAACTCGGTTTAGAATAAATTATGAAAATAATGTTGCACATGTGGAATGATAATAGCCACTGATATATTGTATTATAGTGCTCTTGCTGTTTTTTTTTTTTTTTTTCAGAAGTGTATTTAGTTGTTGTTCTAAAGGCGAGAACTTTACATGGTGTAGCAACCATGGTTCATAAAAATATAAGTTTCTAAAAGGGAGACAAGAAGTAAAAACATGCCTGAATTTAACTCTGCTCTCATGTAATGAAATGACCTTTTAAAGTTCTGCTTAGGAGCAGCTGCATAATTTACTCTGCCACAATCTTTAGAACACTTGGAAGGCTGGATAAGGAACAAAATTCAAATATTTGGAACTCAACCACTGAATTTTGGATTCCTTCCTTTTCCAATGTCTTAACTTTGTTTATCAGCAACTCTTCTGCTGTGCAAATAAAATTATAACAACTGAGCAACCAAGAAATGCCTTAAATTAAAAATGCTCTGTGAAGAGAGCAACTGTGCAAAAGCATCATATAAACCAAAAATGACTAAGAGTAGAAGCAAGCTAAGCAAGTTCATGATCTCAAGAGGAGTAAGCTTTCATTTTCCAAAAGCTCTACCTCCCTCCTTTTCCAACACACAGGGCAGGAGAAATGTGAAGGGAGCAGAACTTCTGAGGGATTGCGGGGGCAGAGAAACAGGGAAAGCCACAGCTGGTTCTTGTGTGTGCTCACAGAAAGGCTCCTTACCTTTAGAAACACCTTATTGTGTCTGGTACTGCCCCTTGCTGGGACAGACTAAGCCTGCCTCTCTGCTATAAAACTAACACTCACCAGGTGCTACAGCAGGAACATAAAGAAGAAATGGTAAACATCATCTTTGTCTCTCTGACAGAGAGGGGTGGGAATCACAGGTTTTACACCATTTCCTTTAAACTTGCAAACACCAAAACCCTTCCTCCTCCTGCAGTAAGGGAACAGCCTCACTGCACTGCACCCTGCCCCAGTGCTACACACTGATCTGCCATCCTGTGCTATTACAGGCAGTAATTCACCTCAGGTAGGTACTAAACGTGAAGCTTTCTCATTTCTTCTCATTTTTAAAATAATTAATATAATTTTAGGATTAGGAAAGAATCTGTAAACTCTTCTAGGCTGCCTAGGAGCCATTCACCTCTTGTGGTTTGCCTGTTTTTTTTTTTCATTTGGCTTCTCTTGACATCCTTGTCAGCAGTTTTTGGAGAAAGGGACTTTGGAGCTCCTGAATGACCCAGAACCCTTTCACCCCATCCTGCCAGCTGCCTCAGGCTCTGCAAGGCAGTGCATCACTGCAGCACCAGCTTCCCTCTCTGCCTGTGAAAGAGACTGAGCATTTAGCACTGCTGAATGTTTATTTCAACCACAACAAATGGGAAAGAAACACACACTTGATCTTGGCCTCTCCCTCACAAGCAGGGGCTTCTTATCTCTCCTCCAACCTCTTCAGTGCTGTAATTTAGAGCACAGTTCTGGGTCTGTTATATGCTACTTGGAAGTTATCATTGCTCCAGCTATTCATGGCTCATAAAGTATTGTTCTCTCAATTGCACTGTATGGCTCTTTGTGTGGAAATGATGGATGAAATGGGATACATATTACTTAATGATTAGACTTCTGCAAAACATGTTCAAACAGATATGCCAGGCTTGATGATACCTTATTATCATCAATGAAACAGAGACAGCATAATGGTGCCATGTATGTATTTCTCAGCAGTAAATGCAAGGGGAATGTTTCTGTTTCAAACCCCGACAGCTCTTTAGTCTCAGTTATTTCAGTTCAGCTAAAGATGACATGCTAAAATGAGGGCATTTATTACTAAGTGGCATTAAGAAGGGGGCTATTTAACCTACCATTGCTTACAGCAATGCATGGAGAAATCATCTAATGTGTGCTGGCAGTAATTTATGACATTGGAAAAAACGCTATCATCTTTTTTCTCCCGTCTGTGGTCTGGCTTTGCAAACTACAAGCCCTCAGGAGCAAGTTTGATATAATGCAGCTAATGAGAATAAGTGAGCATACTGCAATATTCTTAAAGGGTTACACTGCTGAGTCTTTGACTCTTTATACTTTTTAATTTCCTTGTACAAACAGTGCAGTAAAAAACGGCAAAATCCATTTGGCTGGTCTGTGCTACAAATTAAATCCTTGATTAAATTTTGGCAATTACTTCTCCGGGTCTTTTTCATTTAAACATTTTTAATTCATTTGAATAAGCTTCTTAATCATGATTCTGGCAATCCATTGTATAGCAAGACAAACTCTAATAAATACTATAATGCAGCAACAGACAAACAGAAAGATGGATGGATGCTTAAAAGGAAGGGTTCTGTCTTTTGGGCTTTTTTTTTATCTTGGTAAGTGTTGCCTGTATCCATCTTTCATGAAAGTTGTATTCCAGTCTTCTGTGATGTTGAAATTTATCTCATTATGTGTTGACATTTCCCTTTGTGATGTCAAAAGCTAATAAAGACTCCAGGTAGGGTTTCAAACCCTCTTAATAAGAGGGTGGAAGAAAGATTAAATCATCCTTAATGCACAAATCAATACTGTAGTCAACCAAAGGGTACAAATTAAGAGGAAAATGTGAAGAGCTGTCACTCTTGTAGCAGGAAAGATGCTAGATGGACATTTTCAGCAAAAGGTGCTTGAATTTAGCTGCTTAGCCTTTACTGAACAGGATTGCATTACCTATTGGAAAAGTATCACAGAACTTGAGCTCTTCTCTGGAGGTTTTGGGTGGATTTTTTTCATCTGTGAAGACAGACATGAGACAGCAGGAGGTAAAGTACCTCCTTAGTCAGAGAAGAGCTGTCTGAGCATAGAGAGCGGCACCGTGCCATTTTCTGTGCAAAAACGGTGTGAGGAAAAGCAATGGCACAACTGATGAGCAGAAAGAGTCAGGAGAGAACAGAAATTAAAATAAACTCTACAGGAAAAACAAAACTGGGTGGAAATAATAAAATGTTAACCATTTATTTTTAATTATTGTACTACTGGTTTCCTGCTGCTAAAATGCTTAGAAAACATTGATAAATACAGAAGTTCAAAATTCATCCACTGTTTATCAGTGGCCCTAGAAAAGAAAGAGTTAAAGTCTTACTGCAAGGCCAACTCTCTGTTGGACAGGAAATATGCTAATATCTAACCCAGAGTATCCCTATTCCTGTAACCTCTGCAAGCACTTAATCTCACCAAAACAGAAAAGATAACCTCTGTGATCCTGAGAGGATAAACAAAGGGAATGCACATGCCCTGTTTTTTCCCCTTTTCTTTAAGCCAGAAATCACCTGTAGATAGATTTTGCTGCTTTTTCCCACTGCATTCTAAAGGCCTGACTTTATGCAGTTCATAAAGGAGAAGAATTTAAATGCTGTACATTGATTTTGGTGCACTTAGCTGCAATTTCACCATCACATTACGTTGTGGGTTCAGTGTGAGGTAAAGGCACAAATAAAACAAATAAATAGAAGACCAACAAAGAACACCTAGATTATATTAAGAATTAAAAGAGGGGAGAGGCTAACTCCTGGCAAGCTGTATTAATGTTGTATCAGCCTCTTTTTGTCCCAAAGTCAAGGAGCTGAACTCTTGGGGATTTAAGTTGAAAGTTGAAGGTTCTGCATACACCTTGGCTAGCACATAGAGGATACAGAGTGGATGAGCTCATCTGTGTGGTATAAAGCAGCAGTGGATATAGATACAGTGCCCAAAGAATTAGTCTGTCAATGCCATATCATTATGCTTATGCTCAGTTTCACCAATAGCACACAAAGCCTTCTTAAACTTCAAATGTTGGGCCACACAATTTAGTGTACCAGTTAATAAAATCAGGGTTTCTTTTTAAAGCTTCTTTTCATGACAGAATTTCATTCTCTGGAGTGTTCTTATCAAACTTCTGTTATGATCTTGAATAAAAACCTAGTGCCTGAAAAATACTACAGTGAAAAGGGGGAAAAAATCTCAAACAAAGCACAAGAGAGAAAAATCCTTAGCAAGATAAAAACCTTCAATATATCACAACAAATCATATTAGAGCACAGGTGACAAACGCTCCAAATCCACCACCAGGAAAGAAAAATAAACTATGATCTATTTATACAAGTATGGTGATATGAAAGGAACAAGGAAAGAATAATTCAGGAGGAAATTACAAGCTCTGAGCTTCTAATTTTGTAGATTATTGTCATTTTCTCTGCAGATGTTGGCACAGAGAGACAACTTTAACCCTGAATTCTCTTCTTGCATAAATGAGGGACTACAAGCCTCTGATACTGGATTCAATATAATATGAAAATTAAATTTGGCAGAAGTAAAAGTAAAATGCTGTATATAAATCTGTTGAAAGGGTAAAACATAGAAGTCACAGATAATATCTTCAGGATAAGCATTCTGTGGCAAATTGATGTTTTTTCTACAGAATCCCTTAATTTAGTAAAGACTGGTAGAAGATGCAAAGACTTTCTCACTGTGATTAGAAATTAAGGTCCAAATTATACTTCTGGATATCCAGGGAATTCTCTGAATTAATCCTGCCTTTGATGAGGAACCATATGATGTCAACAATGACAAAAAGTCAAATCCTGCTATAAGCTGGGCTCTTCACAGGTGCCTCTTGTCTGCTGGTAAGACTTTTCTATTTTCTACACCTTCCCAACTTCACCAGTTTTGGTGTGAAGGATAACACCCTCTGCTTTGAAAGCAATGAAAATATAACCACTGACTGATTAACTGGTGCATCAAGGCACTTTTATATCAACAGTTATGTATTAGAGGCTTTACCAAGGACTTCCATAAGCAAAGGTCTGGCAAGGATAACACTATGTTCAGACAATCTCTCTCCCAACTAGCCATCCATCAAGCATCAGGCTTTTTTCACAGCTCTATTTTTTAATTCTTTTTTAATTTTAAAATAAAACCTTTTCATGAGCTTCAACTCCAGCACATCACAGCCTGCCAAATTCATCTGCTTATAGCCCTAGGCTGAAACATCTTTTAATGCTCAGTTTCTACAAACTGAGAAGGACAATTCCAAGGCCTGAGTTGTATCCACTCCTTCCCTACCCTACTCTGCCCAGCTGGCACCTCCTGCCCAGCCCGAGGGGCACCTTCAGGATCTGGCTCTGGCAGAGGGACACCCTTTGTTAATCAGTGTTGGGGGCAGGCTGCAGCCCAGCGCTCATCAGGACATTACCATGCAAGCCAGCATGTTACTCTTCTCTATTCAGTCCCTAAAGGAATCATGTTTGACAGAAGAGAACAGCTGCTGTGTATTTAGAGATGTGAATGTATTGCATTATTTAATGAATTGTGTCATTTTAATATAATTATTACTAAAAGTCTAAACGTAAGCCTATTTTTATTTATGCTTAAAATTTTTACCCACTAAGCATTTTCAACTCTGTTTGCAGCCAGAAGTGCTTTCACAAGGTTAGACCACCATAGTACTCCCAGTTTTGTTTGTGGATCCTTATTCAGCCACTTTATTTTCAACAGGAATGTTCTCCTCCTTTCCAGATAGTACCAGGGCTATAGCTGCACTGCTTGCACTTGAGCCAGCTCCCCTGCATGCCACTAATGCTGCTCTCTCACGTACAATATTTCTGGGCTTTTAACAAATTACATCCATGCAAGGATTCCTGTTCCTCCTCATTTTTTTTATTACCCCAATACCTCCACCTACATGTTCACTCTTACTTAACATCCTGACAGCAATACCTATGCCAAAAAAAGTCTTGAGCATGAATTATTCCTTCATGTGCTATGAGAGTACCTCATGTGGAGCAAAGGATGAATTTCAACAAGCCACTTGATGCTACCAATTTCTTAACACACAAGCAGCCTAAGAGGCAGCAGTGCAGCTCAGCAGGTCTTGCTGTCAAGCCCACAGCACAGCTCTGCTCCCACCATGTACAAGGACACGACAAGGCAGTTTTGATCCCGGTGCTCACTTTCCCTTCAAAACAGCACCACTAATAAACTCACGGGGTTTTCAGAGCAAGAGGGGATAAAAAGGGAACATGGGTTATGACACTTTGCTTCCTTATTACTGGAATCCAGATCGTGACTTGACTCTGCCTACCTACGGCTTAAAATTGAAGGAGGAAAAAGGATTTTATAAGCCTCTAGCAGAAGATGGGCTCAAAACGACTGGTCACACAGCTCTGGTGGTCACATGCATTCACAGGCAAATCATTTTATGCACTTATGCAATAACCTCGTTTCTGAAAGTCATCTGGAATCATTCTCTGGGGCTGGGACCCTGGGCTTGACACATGTTCTTTTTGGAAGGTGTTTCTGGTTTCCCAACTGTTGTTCTGCATTGCTCTAGGGCTTACAGACACTAGTGACAGCCACAGCCTCATGCCTTATTCACATACCTCTATATTGCTACATTACTGGGTGGATACTGAATTAGTCATCACTAAGGGTCACTGAAATATTCACCTATTACTTCATTTGCAGCAGATATTCGTGTGGATGCTAGCCAAGTTAATGCTGAATATGTTCTTCACTTGCAGCCTTAGACAGATGATGTCTTTTTTTTCTAAAATACCTGTTGCTATCAGAAGGAAAAAATGTCTGTACATCTTTCTATATATGCCACACACATCTGTATTAAATCAATTAAAGACAGGAATGTTGCTAGCCTACCTTAAAAATGCTTAGATAAAATATGTGTACACCAAACTATCCCATGCTGGGTTTTTTAAAGATATTGTTTATTTAAAGCAGTCAGACCAAATGGCCTCTAGAATAAAATTCAATTCAATCTTAAACAGCACAGAGAGATTACAGAAGGGCAGTGCTCTGTTTCTTTCTAAAGAAGTAGGGAACATCATATAAACTGTCAGAGGTCTAAAACAATTAATAAAACTGTAGAACTTGCTGGCACAGGATGTTTTAGATGTGTATGCATTCACAAAGTGGTAAGAGTGGAAGAAAGACCCCATCTGTGTGAAGCAATCCAACCCAGGGATGTCATGGACATCCAACCCAAATATGTCTGTACTGGCATACCATACCCCTACATGCCTCAGGAGCAGAACACAAGCACATTGAAAGCCTCTCTCAGCAGTGCACCCAGGCATGATGCTGTTTAATCTGTCCCTTATTACTAGTTTTCATTTGCAAATTGAAAGGGGGAGCTGTGGGCAGGAGGGATGTAGCTTGTTCCTCCCAAAGGGGTGCTTAAAATCCAACCCCTTTTCTGAGCTGCAAAAGGCAGCAAAAAAATCCTGACAGGCACTGTAATGAAAACACAGCCTGTTGTAGTCCCTGTGATAGAGAAAAATTCAAAGAAAAGGAAGGAACAGCCAGTGGGGCTTCACAAGGGACTACTCTGAGGGTTTAAATAAAAAAAGCAGGCATGCTGGAAATAGAGAGGATCCACACAAGACTACAGAGGATCAGTAAAGACTTGCAGGGAAAGTAAGAGCAACAGAAAAGCAAGGGGAGTTCACGCTAGCCAAAGGGATTAAGGGGAGTAAGAGAGGCTTTTACAAATACTTCATGTCAGGCAGGAAAAAGATGGAAGAGGCTCACTAATAAATGAACGCCAGGACAAAGAAAAGACAGGGACTCTAAAACGAATAAATCGACTTTTAACAAGGGACGTAAATAAAAGAAAGCCGGATAATAAAAGGAAAAGTGGATAATAAAGAGGCAGGCAAAGGGAAGCCTGAGTTCGGTGCTGCAGCATTGAGGCACAGGGAACACAGCAGCAGGGGAGCCTCTGCAGCAGGCACTGATCCCTCTGCACGGAGCAGAGGGGACAGCACAGCCCAGAAAAGGCTTCCTGACAGTGTTATAAGGCACAGCACGCACCTCCAGCTCTGCTGTGTCCCTCTGCCACAAACTAAGGAGGGAGTGAAACAGTTCTCCTCCTCCTCCTCACCGACCTCAGAGACCAAGAGGATGGGGAGCTTCTCCCAGGATCTTGCATTGACTGCACAAGCCTAAAGGCATGTGAAATCAGTAGTTCATATTTTGGATCCAGAATCATATTGTGAGGCCACTGGACAGAGAATTTAGTGAGGATCTTCTCCTGTCAATTCTGTCTCCCTTTGAAGATACACTGGTCCCCATGCCCTCGTTTACAGATCAGACCTGCTGTGACATCTCTTATGGCACCTCCACCAAGAGTTTAAAATTTAACCTGCTGATCAAGTTTAGGCTTTTCCCCAAAGCAGCAGTGGATAGCAGAGATGGGGTAGCAAATTTCCCCCAGAAGACTTGGCCTGTACATGGCATCCATGGAGATGGGTGACATACAAGGCCAGCAGCTCAGGTAAAGGCTTCCAGAATAAACCTAATCTCACTGCAAAACATCTATAATAAAGATAGAGCTAGATAAAAATCATCCACCAGTTCTAAACTGCCCTTCAAACTTGACCTTGAAAAATGCCTTCCTGGAAAGGATCTGACTTGCCTCAATCTTTTATTTTTGGATTCCACTTATCAACAAGAATACTGCCAATGTGATGGAAATGTATAGGCCACTTGAGTGCTATGTGCCCTTTACCATCTCTAAAACTAGGCCAAAACGATAGCAATACAGTCAGATGCCTGTGTCTTGAGAGCCACACAGCAATTTCTGAGAAACCTTGAGAAACTTTCTTTCTGAGGTCAAGATATTAAATAATTTAAATATGTTTATGGAATTTTTCCCTGATAATCATCTCACCCAACAAAATAAACATGTGTCAAATGTAAACTTTATTTTTGGACTCTCTACCTAGGCTATATTAATATTTATCTGTGGAAACTGCACCAAGTTCTCGAGTGCAGCTCAGATCCAAGCAGGGAATGAGCCTCCAGTTCCGAGCCCCCTTACCCTCCCACAGACCCATCTGTGAGAAGGTTTATACACCCACTGCTCTGAGGAGCCAGTCTCCACAGAGAGCAGCTCACATCAAACCCACTGCTGCTGACTCAAAATCACCCAAAGGCTGCAAACCTGAGCCATGTGCTCCAGCTTTGCTTGCAAGGGTGGTGGGATGATGCCTGCCACCTCTGAACCCTCTCATGCAGCCTCCATCTCTCTGTGTGGCCATTCCCTGCTTCTTCCTTGCCCTTCTAACATGCCAAGTCCACCTTCTCCACTGCTGCACTAACAGCTTCTTTCTAATGGTCCTCAGCTCCACACCAGCACAGAGTAAACACTGGCAAACAGAGATGCACATAACCAATGTACCAAACAGCAGAGATATTCAGCTTGTTCTCTGCTTGTTCTACTCTCAAATGCACCCAGTCTCATTAAATTGCTGATCAGAGATTATCAACTCTGAGTGCTTCCTTCCATTTTGTGCAGCTGTCTCTTGGTTTTTCCTATCACCTGCCAGAGGAACCCACTAAATTTCTACAAGAGTTTCACTCAGTTTAATAAATTAAAGAAGAAGCAAGAATGAATGGAGCCCTAATACAATTTGTACCAAGTGGAAAGTAGTCAGAGTTAGTATGTTGTTGGAAAATAAGCAAACACAGCCATTAACACTGAGTCTTTCTCCATATATCAACCTGAAACCACTTCTCCTCTTTCAGACAGGACATACATTAAATTTACTTTAGACGAGGATGGATAATTAAGTTCAGGATCTTTAAAACCTTGACATCTGATTTAAACTACAAGCATACATGAAACAACATATGCCAAAGACTCCAGAAATTTCCAGGCATTAGGACACAGGAGAAGCAAAATGCTGCAACGCAGTGACCCAAATTAACTATTCCACTGGAAACCCAAAGGCTCTCAGCATTAAGTATGGACACACCAAACTACATTAGAGAAATAAAAAGTTACTTCAAAATGTATCCATTATTCTTTGCTAATATCCCTAACCTCTCTTCAGTTTTTTTGATAAGCTAATGACATAGGCTGCTGGGGAGAAAAAAAAAGCCTACCATGCAGGAAGAATTGGGTAAAGCCAGAAATCACATCTCCTACAGGAGTCAGAAAATCAAAACGTTTTTAGGTACAGGATAATTTATGCACTAACTTTGCTTTTCAGAATAAATTTGCTGCTGAGGCCCCAAGGATGTCTCTCACTGAGGCACAATATTATCAAACGGGAACGAGTGCTTTGCTTTCTCAAAATCCCAAACAACTCAAAGAAGAAAACCTGAAGCTTATTTACAAGCATCACTTGTGCACTCGCAGCCATGAATAACAGATTTCTATTAACACTCTGAAAAAGAGTATTTGATTTTTACAGACAAGCTACAGGCTATGCTTAACTTTGGATGCAGCCAGTGACCAAGCTTCAGTGATTAATTTTTATGAGAACCACAATTATTATGAGAATGTCTGTGCTGTTTTCTTCATTTTCTGATTTTTCACTTCATGTATTTATGTCAGAGGCTTCAACAAAACAGATTTATAAACAGGGACTTGCATTATTACCCTTGACTCTTTCATCTTCTGAAATAATGTAACATCTAGTGTAAACTTGGACAAAACCAATGAGATATACACAGTTTATATGTTCACAATAAAATTACACTGAATAAAAATGACTTAAAGATTATTTCATCTTTTCTCATCTTTCATGTAAATTGAATTTTTGCTACTGTGAATTCTTTCTGTACACACAGGGGTGGAAAACCAACTAGTTTTTATGGCATAATGAGCACTTAGATAGCTGCAGAGAGAAGCATTCAATTGCATTTACATTTTGCAATTATTTAATGTCACCTATTAATATCCAGCTACTGTCTCCAGCAGTCCTACCTTGCAAGGCAGCTGAGCATGCAAAATGTGCTAAAAAGGAATTTCCTCCTCATTTCCATCTCTGCTCTACTAACCCATGGCTCCCATTGTCCCTGCACACCATTCCCACCTGGAAGGCAACTGGCATTAAGCACAGCCCCAGCACACCAAGCCTGCTGCCAGCACACTCTCAGCACTGCTCCTCGGCTCACACATCACACTGCCTTACTCTTTTTGGGTTTTGTTTTCTGTAATCACTACCCTATTGTTGCTTGGGAGGTTGAGTTCCTTGTCTGCCTTGGAAAAAAACCCAACTACACAGCTTTGAGTGCCCCAGGCTGTGATTTTTTCTTATCTTTCCCTGTATCAGGGAGATTCAAGTGCAACATTGAGACTCGTAGAGCCAACTTTATACTGTGCCATTGATATTCCAAAGATAATTTTCTGAGAAGCAGAAAATCTACCTAGACTGATCTCATGGCTAGATTTCAGTTTTCATAGTTTGGATCCCTGCTCACCTCACATTTGAGTGCTGTTTTCCAGCCTGCTGACAGCACTGAGTGGTACTGCTGTGCCATGGAAACTGGGTGGTGACCCTGCACAAAGATAGATGCATGCCACCCGTGCAGAGATCCATGTCAAACCAGACACAGAGTGATCTCAGGTCTGAAGCATTAAAGGAAGCTTGTAAAAAGTATACTTTCAGAGCTTTACCATATTATTGATCCTTTTCTTCCACTTAAGCAGCATGCCCACTTTTAGTTTCCTAACATACCTTCCTTCACCAACTCTCAAGTTGATCAGCATCTCCTTCAGGAGCCCTCATCTCCCTTAAAATAAATACACATCAAGTCAGATCATCAGATTATTAATCCCACCATGTCTCCAAAGGGTCAAAATGTTGGCAACAGAAATCAATGGCCAATCATGTAATTACCTCAGCAGGACTGATTACACGAGCACAAGAGAGATTGCACAGAAAGCTGGCTGCCATGTGGATCTACTTTGGAGCCCCAGGGTTTTACAGAGGCTGGCAGCCAGAGCACAGATGGGCAGCAATTCTCTCAGCCACACGCACAGGTGGTTTTTTAGGTATGCTGCAAATAAGCCCCAAAGGCAAGGAAAAAACTCCAGCTTTCTTCCTAGTGTCATTTGTTTGCTGATGGCTGGTAACACCTTTCAACTCTTCTTTCTTCTCCTTTGCTCTGTAAAGACTGTGCTAGCAGAATAGATTCCACTATATCAATCCATGAAGACCACTGGCCTAAGCATATTTGACACTGGTGAAACTTCACTTGGTTTCAATGTGGGACAAACTAGTCCTCTAAGAGCCTGAGGTTTACCTCTGAAAACTCTTACATGAATTTGGGTCAAAACTTGCAGAATTCCTACAAATCTGCTATGATGAGCTCAGAAAATACATTTATTTTAACTTGGGATATGAAAACAAAACTCCAGAGAAAGGCCTGCTGATGGCCAACTGCTTTTCTCTCCAAATTTTAAGACAGACCCTCAAATGTTTACACAGCATTCTTTTAGAGATTGAAATAACTATTCCATTGCTATCTACTGCAGTCACATTTGGTTTAGACAAATATTTTAAAACCATTCTGCCCAGGTGGGAATTTATTTAGATACACAAGCCTGAAAAGAGAATTTAAAATCCAACAACAATCCCACACTTTTTGGAAACAGATTGAAGAAATGCTGAGAAAAGCATTGAGAAGAACTTTGCTGAAGTTTTCTGACACTCTGCTTTGGATTGGGTGGGTCAGCAGCCAGCCCAGGGGTAATTTTGAAGTGTTTAAGATGGAAAGATCATACAAAACATGTGAAACAATCTCACCAAAAAGATGAAGCACTGGAGAACTCACTGTGCCAGTGCAAGGGCTCTGTAGGCATCAGCATTGAGCCAATTCTTTCTGAATGACATTCATTTATATCCATGGAAAGACAGTAAGGTTTCCAAGGATGTAAGGAAAATCCAAGATGCAGTTTGAAGTAGAAAGCTTTTGAGAGAGGTACCAAGTCACCAAGTCTCTCTCCATATTTTTTTTTTGGGGGGGGGTGGTGTTGGTGGTGGAATTTTGCTCCTTTTGTTTCCAGTCCCAGACAAAACAAGGAAGGAAGAAAAGTTCTCAGAGATTCAAATCTGGCTTTAAAATAAATGTCCCACTGTCTTACGAGAACCAGTCTTTTGTGGAACAAGCGTCCCTCCCTCATATGGGGAGAGAAAAGCAAAGGTTTTAGATCTTGACTAATAAAATGAATCTATGAAATACTGACCAGAGCTGCTACTCCTCACAAAACTGCTACACAAAGACATCATTTTGTATTGCTGATATCTGACCAAAGGCAAAGAGGCTGAGCAATGTGCCTTCATGTCAGGAAAAATAATGCAATGCTTAGATTGTGCCAAGTGTGGAAGCCCACTGGGGCTGAAAGGGAGGAAATGCAAACAATAAGCCTTTAGTTTTGCACTCCACAGCGCTACTCTGAGGTTGAGCATCCCAGACCCCTTCCAAGTGCTGCCTTCAGAGCCTTACAGTACTCTTCCAGCATGACTGAAGCATGAAATAAAATTAAATCAAATTAATAATAAAATAAAATTGTAAATCATAGGTTACCTTTCTTCCTCTGAATCACTAGGCAATTTTGTTAAATCCATCAGATGGGGGTTTTAGCATCTTACAGCCCAAATCTCATCTGTGCCAGAAGTTATGAAGTGAAATGCCCCCACAGATGTTAAGAAGGCTTTGAAAACTGTTATTCTGATATTCTTCTTCTAAAACTCAGTGCCACCGAGGTACTACTGATGAAAAAACACCACCCAAAGGCTCCAAAAATAACAAAACTCAAAAAAACCCCACTCAGCCATCATGTTTCTGAGCCTTCTTGCAAACCTAGCTTTGAAAAAATTAAACTCCTATTTTACCTTTTTAAATGAAAAAAATAACAAAAAATATTTAAAACAAATTTTTAATTTAACCTGCCTACCTCTTAAATAAACAACTACCTTGAGACAAAGTGTCTGAAACACACATAAAAATGAGTATTAAACTCTTAGTATAAAAATACCTCCTGTGGATTTCAATTTTGCTTTTAAACTTCTCTTGGGAAAATTATTTTAAACACAGGTGCAGATAAGAGTAGGCTTAGATAAAAACCGGTTTTCAATAGTTTGGGGCTGGATTACAGGCTAGTAATTCCTCTGTAAAGCCACAACAGTAAAGATAGCCTGGACAGACCCTGAAAGTGTACACATGTACATTATAAATCTTACACAAGATTAGATACTGCTCTTAAGGGTGTTAAAAACCTAACAAAACACCCACAGCTCTCATGCACAGAGCCAAGGAAGACAACTAAAACTTGTAGTCTTGGACACCTTTTCCTCCCACGAGAGGCTGGATTGTCTGAGAAAGATATTCAAAGCATACCATTAGCCTAAAACTTTCCAAAAAAGCACTCTGGGTTAGGTTTGTTTTGAGTTTTTTATGGAATTTCCTTGTTTAGGAGTTAAGAATCTATCTGCTTTTAAAAATCTGCCTTCGAGCATAAGTGCATCTTTAGTTATCTAAAATAAATTTAAAATTCTGGTCAATAGTTTCCCATTTTCTCCCATCTAGCCTCCATAACTTAATCAGCCAACTCATCACTTTGAAAGCAAGAGTAATTAAATCCTTGTATTAGAACTGGGTCCCATTAGATCTACTCCAGAAGAACATCTTCTTAAATGAGATCTGCAGGAAAAAGACATCTGCTGGAAGAACTTGGCTGTAAATTACTATTTGAATACTGATGGCACTGAAAAAAAAAAGAGAAAGAACTAAAGACATTTAAATCCCTATACCTAGAGAGGTAGGTTTTTTAATTAGATGGGAGAGTTGACAAGGTTTGAAATAAGAATATTTTCATGTGCTCTGCCTGAAAATACAGATCTCTCTCTTTAGTCCTAAGAAAACTATTAATTGGATGTGATTGTGTGCTATAACTCTATTTATGGTGTAGTCTAACACACTGTGTTAGTCTAACACTAATGTGTTCCAAGAGGTGCCTCCCTAGGAAAAGCCAGCAAGCAATGACAAAATTTGCCTGTGGAAGGCATGGCTTGCCTTGCAGTGCAGGGGGGCACAGGATGTGTGTAGCTGCTGATCCATCCTGCCTGTTTCTGGGTAGCCCTGTGCTCTCTGAAGGCAGACAAATAGCTCCAAAATGAGAACAACCCCACTGCTCCACATATTAAATCAATTTGTCCTGAAGGAGGCTGTGCTAATGATGGCAGAAAAAAATTTAAAAGTCTCTCTCTTTTTCTATTCTGACTTTGGATATAAATCCGTGGCAAAAAAAAAAAAAAAAAACATTTGTAGTTGGTCCAAATAATTTGTTACTGAGGGAATTTGACAGATTGATAACACTTACTTTGATGCAGTAATAAACATTTTCAAACAGAAATCAAGATTCCTCTTTTCTGTTTTAAACAAGGATCTGGAGAGGTCTGGTATATTCAGTTCAATATTCCATGCATATATTGAATTAAAACCAGCTTGATAATAAATATTTGTATTTTTTTTTGTCAAGTACTATAACTAAAGAATGCTGTGGAAGGACAGCTTTTACCCCTTTACCCTGTAGCTGGCACAGAGATGCCCAGTAACGAGCCAGCATGTGAAAACAGTGGCAGGAAGGCTAAAAGAGGTACAGCAATGTCTTTGAGAGATCTCCCAGCTACCAACCCAACACAAGGCTAGGTACATTTACTCACTGCTCTTTACAGGGCACAAGACTGATTTCAAGTGCTGGATAAGCAACATGGATGAGCTGGAGGAGAAACCAAGGTTAAGGAGATGGTTTGAGGGAGCATTACTATGCAAACTGGATGTCTCCCCATTTGGCAGGCCTCTGAACAGAGAGGAAGAGAACTGCTTGCCATAAATATATGTAGGGCTGCAGTGCACCAGCTCTCTTGTGATGAGCAATAAGGGATCAAAGCTGATCCCTGAGGCTGCCATGTGCAAGATGCCAAATAAGTCTCTTACAGACTTCCAAACCCATGACATTTCTTTCTTCCCTTTATTTCCCCCCCATAATTCAGAGATGCCCAAAGATCTCTGATATTTCTGCAATCTACTGGGGATTGCCAGATGAATAAAAGGCTGAAAAGCCACAAAAACAGCCCACACCCTCCCCTCTTGCCTGGATTCACAGAGTAATGCCAGGAGTTTCATACGCCCCAGGAGCTCAAAGAGCAGCACGGGCGACTGACTGTCTAGTAAAATAAGGATGATTAAGTCAGATCAGAGTCATTGTTTGCCTTTATGACCCACATCTAGTCTTTCATCACATTTACAACACTTAATCCTTAATAGGAAATGCTCCATTTATTTTGACCACTGATGTATTCAGGACAGTCTCAAGGGTCAACACAGTTTCCATCTTTCTTCTTCCCAAGCTACATTATTATTACTGTCCCATGGGAAAATCAGGCTTCAGCTCATCACATCAGTTTCTTGCAATTTTCTGAAGAAGCTCACTGAGAGGAAAGTGAGGGAGAGAGCCAGGGCAGAACTCTCCCCCCAAGAAGCATATCCACCAAATACATGTTACATGAGCTTTGGTTAAGTGATCACATGATCCAGCAAAGTTTCCAGCAAAGCTTGGCTGACATCAACAGCATTTGCCCCTAAACACAATCTGTGGGGTTCCTCCACCTTGATTTCTATTTACAATAGTATTTACATAATAGAGCTAACCTGGGGTGATAATCAGTGGGATTATTAATTGTGTTCATATTAAATTTTTAACATATTTGAGAGATTCACATTAGGATAATAATTAGCACAATACATTTAAGGAAAATAAATACTTATGTTTCCTTTATAAATAAGTTATTTCTATATATTACTCACAAAAAAACCAAGTATTTTTTACATCACTGCACTCTTACTATGGTCTGTCCATTTGTAAAGTTTTGAAGTCATGGATATCACTTGAGATCCAATTTCTTTAGACTGACTTTCCAACTTCTTCTACAGAGTTTTTGACCAATATTTTCCCTCATAAACACGTGACTCCACATATTTGTCACGTTTAAAATAATGTAATGGTAGACAACCAATAGAAGCCTGACAAACTAAAATATGTGGGCTTATAAGGGAGGACTGCACAGATGGGTACATTTAGCAAAGTCATTTTCCACCAGCCTATGAGTATTGAATTTCTAAATTCTTAAGTCTTTATTCATTCACTCTTGGAAGGTTTAGACGCCAATTCATTTTCTCAATCTCTCAACTTCATAAATTTTCATTATTTGCATTTTAATTCAAGCACGACCTTCATTCTAGATTCAGAATGAGTTAAGATAGGACAAGAACAAAAGAAAAAGGCATTCTTAGAGATGGTAGAAGTAGAGCGAAATGAAGTAAAGGATAAAAATTGATTACAGATTTGGAAACTTAGCAACGCCAGGGAGAAAACTATTTATTAAAAATTGGAAAAGAAAAAGGGAGAAAACCCCAGAATAAATGGAGCACTGATTAAAACTTCCATATTAAACAGAACAGAAGGAAAGTTAATGTACTTTTAAAAGAATGAAGTATTATACAAATAGCAGAGGATAACATGGACAGGGGACAGCCTGAAGATGAGAAGACATCAAACTGAAGATCATGGAGCACAGAGGAAAGGTACCCCTTAAAAGGTCATTCTTTCTCTCCATTGCTTAGGTTTGACTTTGCCACACTTTTCCAATACTCACAGTATTTTCTGTGGTATGTGCTGACCTTTTAGGTTTGTCTACTGTAGTATTTCCTTTTACTTCAATATTTTTTCTTTAAATGTTTTGAATCAATGATTTAATGTCTTGTTAGGTAGAGCACTAGTAAAAATAAACCCCTGCAAACAGAAAAAAAAGAAATCCCATGAAAAACAGCCCTCCAGAACATTTCCAGCTTTAGCTCTGGATATGGGTGTAAGACCTCCTTCTTAGGGCTAACCTGTGAGCTTTACTGGGGTTGCTTCAGTGCTGTGTGGAAAGTGGTGTGGCACAAACACTTTTATGTGCAGCATCTCTTAGGACACTAAAAGCTTAAGGATTGATGTAGCAAAGTGTGAGCCTGTGACTGATGTGGCACCTGAGTATTACGCTGGGAGCAAAACGATGGGTTATAATGCCAAGCTCTGACATAATGGCCTCAACCAAGTGATTTAAGCTCTTCGGGCCCCTTTCTCCTCCTACAGTCTTATAAATTCTACACAGACCACAAAGACTTTTGTCTCTCAACATTGCCTGCTGTTCCCCTTTAGGCTGCCAAATAGTGGTGCAGTACTGGTGTTGAAGAAGGGAAAGTGATTTTTTCACACACAGCAATGGTATCAGTAGCATGATACCATTTTTCACATATCAACAATGGTATTTCTGGTCTGGCAGTAGGATTAAGCAAGACTGAGAAAATCTAAACTCAAATGAGGCTGGAATTCATGGTCTGGTTAAATACAAATGCTGTACTTCTAGTCCAGAGTATTTCATTTGATGGTGTAAAGAGATTGAAAGACTATAGCAAGTACATTGATAAAATCAGTCAGGAATCTGCCCACAGTTTATTAATACGAAAAAAAAGTGAAGCGAAACAAACAAGGGAAAAATTGGATAAAAATTGAAGGCCCTATATATTACATCAAGATTTGAAATGATAACTCCGTCATCATTATCCAGAGTTCAAAGTCCACAGTTATTTCCTTGTACAGAAAGGCAGACTGATAATTCCCTTACGTCAGTGAAGGTCTTTTTCCCCCCTCACTCCTTACACAAAGCCCTTCTTGTCACTGGGAAATTCCTTAGACAGCAGCAGGCTCTCTTGTTAAGAATGAACAAGACACAAAGCTCAACTTCTGCAAAGCACAGGCTCATTCAGCAGATATTAATTTGGGCACTGAAGTCAAAATGTCTGCTGACAAACAGCTCAACATCACTGGAGAAATGCAAGAACCACAACATAAAGCTGTGAAAGGGCCTTCAGATTTGTACATACCTATGCATTGCTGCTGCCCTGCTCAGCAGGAGTTCTAAAACTGATGCTCTGAGTCTCAACATCTCACTCATTAATCACAATTTAAATAATGAATTAAAATGGACCTCAAAAGACAAGGAAGCCTTTCAGCTATCCTATGTCTTTTAGAGCAGAAGTTTGATGATGGTTTTTTCTGCTTAATGAAGTTGGTTCCACAGGCCCCTCTCTGCAGACTGAGGTAATTTTACTTAAAAAGTTATTTTAAGAAAAAAGCCTAGCAAAGCATAAGCCACATAAGGAACACACAAAGCACAAATCTCTATACATAATAACAAGTCCTGCTTGTTTCAAGACACTGGTTTCATGATCTCAAATAGTCAATCACATAAGTAAATTGTGCACATAGGTAGCACATCCAGGAATAAAAATTTAATTTATTTGCACTTTGTTAAGAAATAACAATGAAGCAGGATTCCTGAAGAACTTCAGAAGAATCTCACTAATATTTCCAAAAGTTACAGATGACTACTGGCCAAGAAAAAAAAAAAAAGAAAAGCTACAAAAAACAAACCAAAAAAAAACTAGAAAGGGGGGGATATGAAGCTCCTGAACATAAAACAGTGTTTGGAAGAGTTATATTTGCATATTAAATGCATTGCTGTTCATTGCTACTTGATAATAAAATGTACCTACATTGGGAATACTAACAATTGCTGACATGACTCTACTAGACCCTGGTGTGGAATGGCAGCACCTTCAGTTCTTAGAAGGGCTCTGTAACTGCTGTTTCCACTAAGTCAAAATTAAAAAATGAGCCATGCTTTTGCAAAGCTGGCTCCTGCAGACTTTTTCTGTCAAACTTTACAAATGCATTTTTGAAGATCAGTTCAGATCTGGTACTCATTTGCAAGTGAAATGCTGAACTTGGCATGAAGTTTAGCTCAATTCTTCTCACAGGGTCACTTCTTCCCATTCTCCCTTTTGGTGTGTAATGCCTCCTTGTTGAGTTCTGTTTAGTCACTAGGGTCTCACAGGAGACATTGGTATATCTTCTTAAGGAATAATTGTTATTTTTAATTGGAGCCATTTGCCCTTCTGAGAAATCCACAGCACTGATGGCAGCTCTTCAGTTTATGACCTCCACCACCTCCCTGTCAAACTGGAATGGAAAACAACCAGCTCTTCCATTTAAATCAGCTCCTGCTGTCAGTGACAACACCCAGAGTTACACAAGTACAGTTAAAGCTGAAAAAATGCACAACCAATCTCTTGTGCACAAGCTGTCTTCACTCCCTTAATCTGAGCAAGGTAAGAAAGATGAAAGGAATTTAGACATAGCAAAAATCAAATTAAACTGCAACATCTGGATCCAAAGTGTTACTCCTGTGTGACTGTAGGATGGAGGGAAAAAGAGTTTCAGGATGGAGCAAAGATGCAATTTAAAGCACACTGAATAGGAGGATCATCAAATTTCAAATATTTTTTTAATCAGTTTTTTTTCCAGAGATAGGAAAAAACTCCATACCCATCTTTCCAGGCAGAGTTGATGCTGTGGCCTGATGTAAGAACAAGCAGTTTTTCAGGCAGTCCAGCTGCTTTAGCACTCTTTCCATTTGGCAAGGCTAAGAAAGGGGAACTGAATGGGCATTTTTCTTCTCTTTTTAAATTATTCTATTTGAAATTTATTTCTGCTTTATGTAGGGGTAACCTTTTAATGTACAATGACGCTGTCCAGAGACAACATTGCAGTCCCATTGCAGGGAGTTAACCAAGACAAAAGGTACCTCATGACATCTAAACCATCAGTGAATTTGAGACCTCTGCTTTCATGGGAAGCAGAACAAGCAAGCATTTGAAAAAGAAGAAGCAAGCATTTAAATATCTTCTGGCAGCCGACAAGAATTCTCTTTTAAGTGCAAGTGTAGGAAAGTCCCATGTTTAGAACATATCTTTCTTCTTTCCTGAAGTAAGAGCAAGACATATCTTGCCCACTTACAAGAGCAGTGGGTTGGACTGCAGAAATAAATATATGACAGCACGAGGTCTGCTGCCCTTGCAAAAAATGATGAAACATTCAGGGATCAGCATTTTTCGCCCCAACTACTTACAATCCAAAGTAGATATTTCAGGCTGGCAAGTTATACCTCTGAGGACAGAGTTATGAAATAATTTCTCCCCTGGCTTGACAATAAAATGGGGGGGAAGAAGTGACAGGCAGGATAAATGTGCCTGTCACACAAGTAGCAAATAGGAGAATCAAGCCTTAAGCACTCTTAAATAAAAAAAGAATAACAAAAAAGCAGAAAACTCAAACATCTGAACTTTTGCCACAAACTGAATTAATTTTTCTCCATAAAAACCCCCCACAACCCACCTTCTACACCATAGATACGTCATGTTGTTTGACACCTGGCCTGAAGATAACTTGACAATTGTTGGCTAAACATTAAGGTTTTGTTTGGTTTTAGTCTGTTGTTATGTTCCTCAGTTTGCCATAGGACATTAGAAAAAAAGGAAAAAAGGAAAGAAGAGTGATGATTTTTTACAATGTTATCAATGTTACCCTTTGGGTGACACCCTTTTTCCTACATCTTGGGACATCCAAAATTAATATGTATTTTTCATAGTTAATGATTGATGGTGAACTGAAAAAGTATCAAAAGAGGTTATCTCAAAGCAAGTCTGAGCAGAAACGCTTTATCATAATTTGGAAAAAACAACCTGACAACAAACAAAGACAATGACATGATGCCTCTCTTGTGTCTTCCATGGGCTACACTGGGCTAAGAGCTCATCCCTAAAAGCTCTGCATGTGCAGCTGCTAATGCACGGGAAATGTGATTAACTGACTTGAGAAAGGCCCAGAATTACTCCCATTCTGACTAGATTACTGGATAATTAGATTGGTGGCACTCTTCCCTTACTGGGCTGTCAGATTAAATCCTGCTGGTTTTCTTCAGATAACTGTCATGTTTCACAATAATAAACAGAGACTGACACCAAGTCTCTTCATGTTCAAAGGAAGCAAATGCCTCTTCTACCCCCACACATCCAAACAGAAAAATGCTCAATGCACTTACTATTTCATTGAAAATGTCATTAAATTTGATTAAAACATACCTAGTTGATGAACCTGGTCAGAAACATTTAATTTGACTTGATAAATGGGAATCACAGGGCTTTGAATACTCATCTGGCAGATTACTTAATGGAAGGGCAAAATCAAATTATGCTTTAATGGGGATAAAGAAGGAACATTTCAAAGTTCTGCTTACAGAGAAGCAAGTCTCTCGTTCACATGCTCCTAATGGGGACTTGGTCAGTCCAAGAAAGGAGCCAGCAGGTATGTTTGGATCCTCCACATCTGCTTAATGTGGGAAATGAAAGGTTTTTTTGTATTCCTCAATTCCTGTAACTGTACTGCACCACATGCTGTTAAAACAATAATCAGTATATTTTTATGGTATTTGGCTCCTCTCTTCCTTCTGTGAAGACCTTGACAGAGCTTGATATGAACTCTGTGATTTGATCAGAATGTAAGTTCAATTACCAGTTCCCAAAATACACAAATAACGCTAGCGTTCTCAAACCCACACGTTTAAATCTCACAAGGATCAATAAGTTTGATGTTTCTTCCTGAAGTCATCAGTGGGTGGGGAAAGTCTTCTGAAAGACAAGAACAGCCACATGCCAAACCTGAGCCAGCATCTTAACTCAGCTGAAAACAGTGCTAAGATTCCCATTGTCCTGAGGAGCATCAGCCTTTGGAAAAGGGGGTTCCTAACACAAGGAGCTTTGCTGCTCCATTGTAACTCTACCCCAAAACCAAATCAACTCCCCACCGAGGCACCCACGAGCTATCACAGCACCTGCAGAAATCCTGCAGATTTCAAGAAGGCTGCTATTTGGAACAAGGCACAAAGCTTGATATTCCAGTATTTTTTCTTCTTGTTTTAAATTACATAATAGTGCCTTATTTGAAGTATTGCCACACCTAATTAATAAAGGCAAAGTTTTCTCTTCGCCTGGTCGCACTGGCAAATTTATGCAATGTGATGAAAAATGTACCTTGTGAAGTTTGCACAAGAAAGAGGAGATTGAAGCCAAAGAAAAGGTGAAACATCTCTGATAATGTACACCAGAATATCAAAAACATTAGAAAGTGTAAATCTATATCTTCATTTCTTATTTCCCTGACTTCCAAAGGATTTTGGGTGTTTTGTTTATTTTAAACTGCAAAAGTTGCTTACTATGAGATTATCTGCAATGAAATGGGGAAGGGGCAGAGTTACGAACAATGGTAATAAAGTAGAGGGTAGAAAAAACAGCTAAAACAGTAAACTATAAATGTAAAAAGCATAAGATAGCATTAGAAATTATACCACTGTTATATAGCCTGCATTTACAACACTAATATGTGTTTATCATATTTGATATGAATAATAGTTCCAAGGACTCGCAACAAGAGTTAGAATAACAAAACTAATCACGTTAACTATATGGAGATACTTATCTAGAGAACCTTTCTTTTTCCACCCACAGGTTCTGGTTTTTATAAAACTAGATTAGAATCATTTGTCTTTTTCACTTATGGCTGAAACAGAACCACCTTGGAGGGAAAATGAACTGGTTGAAATACAGTGCCCAGCAACATCAAATAGCAAGTTTGGATTAGAAGTGACTGACACTCTACCTAAGGAAAACAGAAAAGGGATTACAGTGAATTTCTTTAACTAGAATTTGACAAAAACGTTCAATTAACTCTTTCCACTTTCACAGATTGAAATGAACAGTAAATATTGTGAGATCCTTTCCACCAAAGTACAATAAAAAGGGAATGTTCATTTGTATTAATGAACTCCATTTGTGAATACATGCTGAATTGTTATCTTGAGAAATGAGATTAGCAACACAGTGCCTTGAAGAAATCTTGACATTTGCATATGTCTTCTGAATGCTTTAAAAAACTAAGTTCCCAGAGAAAACTGACATTCCAAACAATTAGGGCCTTTGTGTGCCTAATAGAGAACTGGTGTAAAACTTCAAAACTCCGTTTGCTTCAATGGAGTCAGGCTGATTTTTATCCATGATTTATCACATAACCTCACCCATTTTAAACACAGATCTATGACATTTCTTTAAAAACTATGCATAAGAAAATTGCTGATGAGTCAGAGCCTTGGGCTGATAATTTTGTTTTACTGGATATAAATGTGTTCTGATCATTACTTAGGGGGCTGGGATTAAAATCAATACAGAAAACAGTTTGGAGTATTTTTTTAATAAAGAATTCTTTTTCTGAGTAAGGGAAAGAAAAATGTCTTTGACTACTTGACAGTATTAAAATGGCACTTGTTTAAGGTTGCTTGGGGACTTGGAATGGCCGAAAATGACCTGTGAGAGATGGATTAATATAAAGTTAATCCTGCCATAAGCACAAATACATTATTCACCTGTCTGCTGTTTATGAGATGGACAGATACATGTCCATGCAGCCATGCACTCATAAAACCTTGCCTAATATTTGAAATACTTTGCTTTTGCTTCATTATGTATATTGACATTAACTAATCATTCATGCTTTGAGGCTGCTTTGGTAATGCCTGCTGAAGGAAACTCTCCCAGGCAGTTGCAACAAAGGAACTCCATTTTCCAGGGTTTTCATCCTCAGGCTGGCTCAGGAGCAGGTGTGCTTATGCTCACTATGGTGGAGGTCTTCCCTGGACACCTGTCCAACACCAGCTGAAGGGAAACCCCTGCCACCCTTCAGGGTGTCTAACAACTCTCAGATGTTAAAACATTTTGGCTATTGACAAGTGGGACTATGATTAAAGGCAGCATCGTAGGTGTAGGAGGGTTTTAATCACATTCTTACATGCACTGGGGATGGAGTGCTCTCCATTTTGAAAATCTATCATCCAGTCCCCTTTGAGAACTAAATGCAGTAAACCAATAACCTGAATAGTATTCACCACTTCACATACTTTGGGTGGCCTTTCTTAACAAAAGGTTATTCATGCTGTTACATTATGAGAACCCCTGAAATCTCATTAGCAGCAATGAAGCAGATCCAGTGGCAGTAATAAACTCTAGTTTAAATTAGAAACAGCTACATTTTGCACATTCACATGTGTATACATGATGTTTGTTGATAATCCAAAATGACCAATGTATTAAAGTTTAAATAACTTAGAGATGAAAAAGAATAATCAGCAATCTCTGCATTTAGAGTAATAAATCCTTTATTCATCCTACAGCTGAGCTGCTCCTCTGATCATTAAGGAAAAGAAATTCAAACAGGGGTTCTGCACCTTTGCAGAAATTGCATCCCAGTGTGAAATGTGGCAGAGTCAAAGTAGGCTCACATTTATTTGCAGTGTGTGGTCCCTGCTGTGAAAAAACACACAACTTACAAGAATCACTCACATTTTAAATATTTCCAGCTTGAATATTCACTGCAAAAACATCATCACTAAGTTTGTATTCAAAAGACACAGCATAGTAAGAGTTCTTTTAAGACACAAAAGGAAAATGCTTTTTGTTTTACAGCTAAATGCTCCTCTCCCTTTATTCCACTGAGGAAAACACTATATACTGCAATTCAAATCAAGTCAAGTTTGCTTTCCTGTATGAAAATTCCTATTTCAACATCACAACTGCTATTAACTTCAAAGGAAGCTGACAGTTCTGCAGTTATTAAGTTAAAAGATGGCCAACTTTCAGCTGGAGTCATTGCAAATTAATTCTGCCTTACAAGGCCACATTAGGTCATTTCCTGAGCTGATGGTAATAAATAGCCCTTTCCATAATGTAAGAACAAATGAGTGCAGTGAGGCTGTCCTGATGTGAAAACAGGAGGGCCAGGCTGGGCTGGGCTCAGGGAAGTGCTGTAGGGCAGCCTGAGCCACCCACACTCAGACCCACCTCCAACTGGAACCTCAGTCTTGCCATACAAAGAATTTAAGTGCCTGTCCAAGCGAGAGTGGGGCAGTAGGTATGATCTCACAGTGCCTCTTTTACAGCCCCTTTACTTTTGCGTTTTACATTTTGGGTTGTAACTTCACTTGCCAGCTATGGGACAGAGATGTCAGAGTGAAATCAAAACAGGCTGAGATCAGCAGGTTTTGCCTTACAGGTTTGATCTCTATTATGTCCTCAGCTTTGAGAGGCATTTATTTATTAATGGATGTATAGGAAGGAATAGAGTTGGCAGGGACATGCTGTGTAAACAAGCATCAAACTACTGACATTTTCCCTCTGTGCCTCTGTGCTGAGTAATTTGCCACAGCCATGTGAAAGCACCAGTCAACAAAGCCTAAAACCCAGGATTTTCTCTTCCTACTAAACTATCCCAGTAGCTTCATTTCTCAGAATGCAATTACCTCCAGGAAAAAAAACATTTCTTCAAATGGTAGGGAAAAAAAATCCTGCCTAAACCTTTTTGTGTAACCCTATCTCTCTGCAGATACAGAGATGCCACGACATGCAGGTACATGGCCACCCTCTAATGCATCTTTCATCACCTGCTGTCTACCACCTGAATTTCCTCCTCTCATGGGTCAAGGACTGCTCTCCTCCTTTGATTTATTCAGGACCTAGTAGAGTCATGGGCCTGATCCATTACAACTCTAACACAAAGTCTCCATGCTGTCCATATTATGATCAGGATCAAATGACACAAGTTAGTGAAGAGACAGTTTTTCTGAAAAAAGCAACAGAACAAGGGGAGTTTTGCCATTACCTTTAGTGAAGCTACCACCTAATCCAGAAGGTCTCCACAGTTGATGTGGTGAGGGGAATAACAAGAAGTCTGCACTGGGCCTCTGGCACCTGCCTTTCATTATGGGAACAGAGATTTCCCCCTTCTAGCATTTCTGTTTTTTATCACTGAAACCTCCATATCTGCATTCTACACTGGTTAAGTGAATTTCAGGGAGGACAGCACAGATTAATTCTCATTATTACTATTACTATCATTATCACTAAGTTAGTACAAAGAAAGGAAAAAAAACAAAACCTCAGACTCCCTGGCCAAGAAACAAGATTAGTTTTAATCGCAAACAAAATGAGCTTGATGGTAGGCTTTTGCACAAGTCTTAGACAATCAAAGCTATTGATAAACAACAAGCATGGTTTACTATGGGAATACACTATTTTTTGCTTTGTTCAGAAGAAGGAAACCTGAGAGCTGAGAGAGCAACAGGGTATCTCCAAGGATTAAGAAGTATATCTTACAGCACACAAAACACTAGCAGGAAAACCTATACAGAGATGGCCATGCAGCCCATTGCTGGGCTTTGAGGGACTGAGGAGAATGCAGGTCGGGAAGAATTGCTGGCAAATTATCCTGCCTTTGCCCAAATCAGAAAGAAACATTAAAGCACTGCACACAGTCTGGCAGCACAAGGGCCCCAGGGATTCCACGGCTCTCCAGCAGGATGTGAGAGCTCTGCGTGCAAGCCCTACATCCCTGATGCCTAGCAGGCTATAGCTTTTGTCTCTTGCCCTGCCCCAGTGCTTATTCAATTATTCACACAAGGTGAGAAAGGTCTGGATAAGAGAGAATGAGAATGTCTTCTTTTTAGACAGCCAATAATCTGATGGAGGCAGAATCCCCTGGTGGGTAAGAGACTCTCCTTAGAGCCAGAAGAGACCCTCCCTAGAGCCCCTGCTGCAAATCAGACTGACTCAGGACTGAGCCAAGCCACCAAAACCTAGGTGAGCTCCCTGAGCTCTGAATTATTAACTGTTATGAAGAAATGAGATTCTTTCACCATTAAACTTCTGCAGCTCTTTTCTCTTCCTTCTTTTGGGGAGTAAGGTCAAAAAAGACCTTGCCTTTTTCACCAAGGTATGTTCTACTGCTGTAAGTGGCAAAGCAAAGTGAGGTCAAGTGGTCCACTGAGACTCATGATGAAAGGTCCTACATGCAAATAAGAGACATGTACAAGTATTGAAATCCAGAAGGAAGGTAGAAATATTGAAAAGTAGAAATTCATAAACAACCTACGTAAATTGAAGTTTCATTGACTCTGCATTCAAAAAAATTGCACTTGGAAGGACTTTGGGAGTGCATCAAAGAATTAGAATCTTTGGGGTCATGATAAATAGAATTTCTTCATGAAAAATAAAGTCACTTGACATAGTTCAACAAAGACTACAGCAACTAGTCATGTGATACCATAGATATTTAATATATACAATCAGGATAAAGATAATTTGTTCACACAACACACTGCAAAATAAATCAAGCAGGCTGATTATCTTCAGTTATACTGAAATCAGACATAATTGCTAACACATCAGCACATGCTATTCATCATAACACTCACATCTTTCACCTCAGAAAATAGCCACTCATTGTCCTTTGTAACCATTTAGTCTTTTCCATTGCTTTAAGACCTCAGTATTCTCACTGTCATACAAAATGCATTATGGCTACTACACAAATCCTTTGCAATCACAGTCAAATTTTCTGAAAATGGAAAGAAACCCAGCAATGTAACCAAGTGAACTCATGGAGCTCAAAATCCCTGGAGAGCTGTACAGTGCAGACAATTAGTTTCTGCTTACTGGTAATGTTTTGCAGGCAAACACAAGTGAATCAAACAAAAAAAAATCCCCTCTTAAACAAGAAGAATGGATAAGAACTCTGAAAAGGGAAAATTGCAAAGCATAGAAAGAAAAAAATCAGAAACAAAATTTGAGGCTATCAAAACTTGGCTGTGTTTCACCTCTGTAAGGTCTCTGCATGTACTTCTACCTATTAATGCATAACCACTGACAGTTTGAAAACAACATGAAATAAAGCAGGTCTGTTTGGAATAGCATCTTTCATTATTTATTTACTATAAACCATAAACTGCTATGCAATGCATTTGCTGTGATTGGAAAAAAAAAAATACTTTTTATTACAGTCTGAGTCATTTCCTATTTTCTTCCATTACCGAATAATAATTTAACACAGTAAACAAATATCCACTCATTAAAGTTTCTTAGCAGACTAAAGCTTTGAGTCATTGTTCTGGCAAAATACACTTCTCTGAAAGCTCTGGGAAGTGCTTTGTGATCAATATTACACAGGTAATGAACACAGCATATGAAGAAAAACAACAAATGCTCTGTGTTTCAGCACACTGAAAATCCTACCACGCAGAAGAGCTGTGCATTCATTAGGTCATGCTCATTTTACAAACCTCCTTTATCAGCTCTCAGGATGGCAGTCATCAACCTCATCACTGGTTTAGCCCAAAACAGCGGGCTAAACGTGGGTTCATGAGAAAAAAATAAATCTGCTAATTAGTACACAGCTCTGGGAAGCAAAATTTGGGTCCATGATGGGCACAGAGACATGTGGGAATAAGGCTGAGAGCAGCACACATAACATGGGCACTGACAACCATAAAATCAGAGTAAATGATTGAGAATTACCTCCTGACTGCCTTGATTAACACAAAGCAGGGCTCAAAACATCCATCTTGAGACACATGTGTGAGACAGTTGAGACACATCTCTGTGGGACTGCATCCCATCTCCAGGGCAAGCACAAGTTCACAAAAGTGAGTACTGAAAGTTTAGAGACCAAGAGGGAGAACAGCATTTAAAAAGTTCTGGTTGAATGGAGAAAGGAAGCAGGAAGCCAAATTCAGGGTCAAGCATGGCAGAGACAACAAAAAAATCTGAAGGAATGTGGCCTTCTCCTAAAAAATAAGTGTGAAGATGTGAATTCACATTTGTTTAGATCTGTACTTTCTCCAGTGTGTTGGTAGCCAGACAATACTACCTGGGTGTAAGCAAGGGGTTTGCTGTTTGTGATGGTCAGTATTGATGGTGCTCACAAAGGGCAGGGAGCTGCTGCATGGGCTGAGTTAAAACTAGATCTGCTGAGATAATTACCAGCATGTGTTCATGCTCAGGGTATTCAAATAGAATATAGAAAAATTGCACAACCCTCTCCCAAGACTTGCAGTAACCAGGGTGCTGAAGGCTGGGAAGGACTCTGGGAAAAATCAGGAAAAAACAAAAGTCAACCCAGACTATTAAAATCCTGATTTTAAAATTAGGGAACAAATACTCTCGTCCTAAATAACCTCTATCAACTTTCATGTACTAATAGTAAGATAGTGCCTTTATATCCATGAAAACAAATTTTCAGCAAGCTTTTGGTGAGAAGGACAAACATGGCTCAGCCTGGGCAAGCTCAAGTCAAAATCCCCTCCCAGGAGGATAGGCTATGCAGCTACCTTGTTAAAAATAGCTGGAGTTGCACCTAAAAATCCCTCAGGAGGAGAGCAGGAAAGCCAGGAAGTCTCGCAGCATATTCCATATCCATACACCTGTGCCCTTTTCTGGTAGCTCTCGTAGGAGAGCCACTGAAGACTTCTCCAATTTGTAGAAAAAGCATTAAAGAAAAAAAGTTCAACAAGTGAATCAGAGCAGAAAGTCAGACACAATCCTGTTTTTCCATATGGTACCAGCAAGGTATTTTGAAGCTGTCATGGAGCAGAGCTGCTGGCCTATGGGCAGGTCCACTGGAGACATTTCCTGTGCAGTAATGTAGGAAAAGGAGATTGAGCTGTCCCAGTCCCAGGGGAAGCAAGAGACAAGAAGCCACAGCAACACCATGGATTTCCATCAGCAGCACCAGAGGAAAGAACCTGCATCCACCAGCCCTCCCATTAAATCCTCTGTCCCTTATCTCCCAACATGTTCTGTACAAAAAGGAAGGCAGAGCCTGCTTCTGAGGGATCTACTACAAATACATAAGGTATTACTGTTAAGGCAGATAGGGATCTTCTTACAACTCTGATTTCTTCTAGGTTTCTTGCTGTAGGGTTAAGACATCTAGAGGAGTGAAAATGCACACAGCACCAGCACTGTCATGTACAGTGAAACCAATGTCTCTGAGGACATTTCAAAGCTCTCAGCTTTTTTTCATTAAGCATTTGGGACTGGTTGTTTCTCAAAACATCAAAAAAATTAACAAAGGGCACCTCTTCTCCCCTCCCTCAACTCTTTGCAAAACACTTCCTTTTCCAAACCATAATCAAAATTTATTCAGCAGGTATTTTAAAATCTGGAATTCAAAGAAGCTGTGGAGGAAGGAACAAGCTGAGAGAGATAAGGAGGAAGAACAGAAATTACTGGAGTTGAGAGGGAGGAGGTTCAGATTGGTTTTGCACATTTCAAAATATTTTACATTTAAAGATAGGACTGTGAAGCTCCAGATGACACAGAGTTCTACAGATATTCTCCACTACAGTAATCTGCAGCACTGATATAAAATACCAGGGGAAGAACAGATGTAACATCCAAACATTATAAAAAAACCAAATAGTCAGTCTATTTTTTTCTTCCTCATTTTTTAATCCTGAAAATTCAAGAATTGCCAATCTCTTCTGTCAGGAGTGGCTCCAGGGACTTCTGAGCACAGTTTTGAAGGCTTCCTTTTTATTTTATCATCTCTTTCCCACCTCTTCAGCCTTCTGTCTCTCCATTTAATTATAGAGGTGTCAATGAGGTTGATTAGAGCAAGGTTTTTAGGAGCCAGGGGACTGCCATGATAAAAATCTAAAGAGAGACAGTTCAGATGAAAATCTTTTATAAATAGCTACAATTTGAGAAAAGAACTTAGTCTACTTAAAAAAAAGAGGCCAGAGGAAAAGGGCACCTTAACTTTCCCTACTCCTCTACCACTGCACAGGTAGCATCCCTGCACATCACTGCACTTCATGATCTAACCTTTGAGTACCTGGACACACCCATCTTTACAAAACTCCCCAAATCCTTAAAACCTAAGGTACAAAACCCTTACAGCAATCCTCTAGTAGATGTATATTAAATCCCCTGCATGCCTGAATCCCCAAGCCTGCAATCCTCTTCAATGTGAGCACTCAGTGCCTTAGCTCAGGCTGTACCACAACATGATTTTGAACTCTGGCTCCTCAGCACAGACTCTGTTTGAAGAAACATGATAGCAGGCATTGCATTTTTTCTTCTCCATGCTTTTAGATAACTGGTATTCTTGACAGTACATGTTGCAATATTCTATATGAAACAGAAATTTTGTTACAGAGGCTCAAACTTGTAACTGAAAAACAGAGTCTGCACTGTTATGAACAGACAGAAATGTGGGCAAAAGAAAATCCAGTATATCTTTTTAACCTTAAAGCAATCTACTTGCTCTATTAGGCTCTTTTTCCAATAATGGCTGTATGAAGTTATTTACAACATAAATTAAGGCAATTACTAGCCTTGATTCCCACTTACCCAGTCTACAATTGCTCCCATATCCTAATCTGCTCCCACTTGTTTCCTTCACATTTTCCAAGAGGTACAAAGTAGCTTGAATATGAACAGGTACGAAGCTCACCGAGTTTGCATCTACATTTGCATTTCAGTGTGAATCAGGAATGTATCACAGAGCCATTGTGGAGCACAGAGCTATTCTTCTGGTAGTATGAAACTGAAACATTTATTCATATACATATATATATATATATATATATACATATACACACACAGACACATGCATATATATATATATATGGAATGGCCAAATTTGGTTTTATTAATGAGGACATAATTTTTACAATGACCATGTGCTCAAAAGTACCAAAGCAAGTGGGGGAAAAAAAAACAACAAAAGTCCCACTTTGAAACAGAACTTACAACAATGTAATCCTAGTGACCATTAAACAAGATCTCTTGTCATGGTAAATATGTATGTTGCCTAGAACAAGGAAAGAAAAATCACTGGACATAAAATAGATTATTATATCCTAAAGAGGCTTGTAGGACATTCACTAGTATTTGAATTTTAAAAGTCAGTTTAAATTGGTGAGTTAAATAACATATCCATATTTAACTTTTTATAAAGATAATAAGCAAATACCTGTAAAGTTCACCCTCATATTTGCTGTCTACAAGACAAAAAAGCATCATCATACTCTCCTGGGAAAAAACTCGCTTTTTTTGAAAGGATTTTTTCTTGTCAAGGACAGCACAAAGACAACATAATACACAGACCACAGAATAAAATTAAATAATTAGAAGTAACCTCAACCTATCAAATAATCATTCTGTCTGCATAAGTGTCTTGTTTAAAAATGTCAGGAATATATCTCCTCTAATTTGCCAGTTCAATGCCATAATTACATTAATGTTATGTGTCTCCTGGCAGTTTTACTATAAAGATTTGTACCTATTCAAACATTCTCTTTTGCTTTTGATGAATGTGAATTTTCTCCCCCAATTCCTCCACATCTTTATTTGCCCTCGCAGAACAGAATAAAGGATTTTCAAACATTTTTATTGTGGCAAATTACAGAAAAAGAAAATACTAGTAAACCACTGTTCCAGAAAAAAAGAGTAGGCTTTTTTTTTTTTTTTTTTTCTCCTCTGGAAAGGTTGAGCAACAAAGCAGGTGCACTAGGGAAAAACAAATCTGCTGGCTTTGCACAATGGAATGGAAAGTCCACTTTGTTTTATTACCATTTCAAGCTGCTTACAGACTTCAGTGTGGAACAAAAAAAAAAAAAAAAATTAACAAAATCCAGATTTTTCTTGTATATACTTCAGGAAATTCCCTTGCTAAAGAAGAGCAATAAAGGTTTTCTCTTGCTTCCCTTTTCTCTCCTCCCTTTTGAAAGGGCTGTTGTGATCTTGAAAACGTAATCTGGGAAGAAACATCTGGTCTTCACTTTTTAATTACATTTCAGTCATCTCAAAGGCTTTCCTGGAGGTAGACCTACCTACAAGGGCTTACTGTCAAAACTATAGGAGTTATGGGGCTGCTGCATAAATGGATCAGCTGTAACGGTGGATTTGGGACCAGTCTAAATAAATAAGATCATGCCATGTAAAACTACAGAAGTGGGGAGTGCATACAAGCAGATTGAGAGTTTTTGATGTCGATAGAAGCACGGCTTGGGGAAGGGCAGGGAAACCTTCAGGGAGAAGATAAGGCCAGGGGCAGAAGAAGCATCCAAATTGGATGGTGGGAATAACCCAGCAGCCTGCCTCTGACCCCTGCCCAACCCTTTTCACAGGGGGAGCAAGAGTAGTGTCCTGTCAAGGTGAAGAGCAGTGCCCTCCCTCACTCAGCCTTGTCTCCAAGCGAAGATGGAAGGACAGCAGAGCCGTGTGATGGCAGCAGGGCTGGCCATGCAGGTGTTAGCTACCCTGGACACTAAAATGCCTTGCTACAGCTCTGCAGCAGTCATGGAGGTACGAGGGGATAAGGAATTCACCATTTGTTTGGGCTGTGATCCAGCAAAAAACACTTAAGCAAGTGTATTAGCAGCGGAGCCACCAGTTCCATCACACACAGGAAGCAAACATCCAGTTTCCCAACAACAGGATCCACACCATCCCAAGGGAGCTGGGGGATCACTTTGAGAAAAGCCCTTTTTCCTACTCTGCATTTCCAAATTTCATGTCAACCTGGCCACAGTATTCCCTAGAGTGCAATGGAAACACTGAACAGCAACCAGAGAAAAATGCTTCTCTCCTTCATGTCTCTAATATTTATGATACAGTGACAGGAACAGGACTGCTGTGTACTATGTTCTGCACAGATAGAAAGTAAGAAAGTGTCCAAGAGCAACAGGTATCAAAAAGAAAAAGCTAGAGGGAGTACAAAGATGGTGAGAAAAAATGAATTGAGCAGTGTCACAGTAAACCACCACAGTAAACCACCAACAGAGCACAGAAGAGTATCCACACTACCCTGAATTTGTTGCCCCTTAATCTTGAGGGTCAGTACAATTTACTGAGTCATCCATGCTCTGGCAGCCCAGAATGGAGGATCAAAATCTGAAGTAGCAGAAGTAGATTTTTTTTTTTTTTTTTTTTTTTTATCATCAGTACTATGTGCCATGCTTAGAGTACTTTGGGAACAACATATCATGTGCCAAATCCTAGCAAGTATTTTGCCATTTTAAATTATCTAATTTTAAAAAATGGTTAAATAGTTCTCTCTCTCTTTAGAGCTCTGGGTGGATACATATACACACATATGTAATGTACTGACAAGACAAAGTAGTTTTCCCCTATACTTGCCTTTGCATGAATCTAATGAGGCTCTGCAAGGCTGTTATGTCTCAAAGTACCATCAGTGACAGATAGGTAAATAAATAATGTGTCACCCACACCCCTTTTTAAGATCTTTGCTCACAGTGTCTCTTGCTGGTGAGGTCAACCTGACACAAAGCAGTTCTCAGCAGGCATCTCCCAGCTTTCAAAGAACCACCAAACTTAAACTCTGCAGATGATAAAGCACCTTGTGTCAAAACCAGTGCCTGCCTTGTGACTTTGACCTTGCAGTCAAACCTCAAAGGTCTGCTCTGAAATGATGTATTCCACAAATTATTTTTCTTCATTACTGTTTTTAAACTTCATAGTGATGAATAGATTAACAGAAAATCGTGACCGGATAGAAAAATACTTACAGGTAACAAAATGAAAGCAGAAATTATTCTTAAATTTTCATTAGCATTCCTTGGTACAGTTAATTAGCAAGATGGAAATAGTTGATGCTATTTGAAGTAGCGTAAGCCATGACAAACAAAAAAGTCCCACTTTGATTAGCAAACAAACTCCCAGTAATCTCAGTTGTCTGGTGTTTCTGGCTGGCAAGGAATGGGTGTGCCTTTTTTTGTTCAGAATAGAAATGTGCTGACCCTGAACTCAACTCAGTCACATTCAGGGCATGGAGTTTTCCCAGTTTTTACACCTTGTGTTGGCTGCTGTTGGTTTATGCAGCCTTTCAGTTAGACACCACCTTCCAGTCCTGAGCTAGCTCCACAGTCCATTTAAAAACCCATTTTCTAAGAAGGAACAGCTCTAATAAATAACACTCTCAATGTGATCCTGCCAATAATCATATTCAATTGCTTGACCTGTAGTGGCAAAATACTTCATGAACCTACTGCTGCAATCCAGTAGACTCATATTTGGCAGTGATGGATACTGCTGGCAGGAAGGGCTGTCAGCCTAGTCCAGACACACAGAAAGGCCAGTTGGGGTGTGGATGTGGTTTCATCACTGCACTTATTAATTTCAGCAGCTTAGATGATATGTGATATTAATGGATTAGAGGCAAAGATGGGAAACACTTACTTACATTTGAAAACCACCAAGCATTAAATTTGGGATGAGAAAACACAGAAGGAATCCCAGCTCAGAGGGCAACTTGCTTTTAAAACCACTGCAGCTAGAGAAAGGCATGTGTTTGGAAAAGATTTATTTTTATGTACTCAGGGACCAATCAAAAGTAAAGCCCCATCACAGCCCTTCCAAACTGCTTCATTCCCTCTCCTGTTTCCCCTTCTGAAACCCTGCCACACATGGGTGATGCACCTGATGGAAGGATGCCAGAAAAGTTGGTTAGGCCCCCAAATTAGGTTCATATTCATCTATCTGACTAACCACCTACTAAAAGAGAGAGACCCAAACAAAGTCACAAAAGAGGCCTGGAGCTGAGGTACCCCGAGCATTTTGGGGAATAAACTATCCAGGACTATAGGGTCTTGTACACTTTAGAGTGAAGAACTGTTTAAGAAAGATAAGGAAAGAACCCTGAATATTCTGAATTTCAGAAACATGGGAACTTGAAGCCAGGAAGTTTGTGCATCGGTTCTGGGATGCCCTTTGGATTTCCATGAAGGAATATCCTGTAAATAGAAACACAAAGCTGAGACCAAGATAAAAATAAGCTAGCAGTGCTGTAGTTAGAGCAGCACCAGTGACAGTGGCATATGCCTTTTTGTTACCATAACATGAAAACATATGGACAATACTTATACCCTGTGCCAGGGAGCCTAAGCCCTGCAACCTTCTCCTTGGGTGAGAAAACCAGCACAGAATTTCTGATCTGAATGGAGCCTGGACAGTCCTTGGGATGAACAGCCATGAAGGCTGGTTGTCTGCCTGCTGCACAACATTTTGGAGGGGATGTCAAGCTCCAGCTCGAATAAGGGAAGTGCCTCAGAGCTACTAAACCTCCTTGCCATGACATGATCCAGACATGAGGCTCGTTTCCATGCTGCTGTTCTGGGCCCCCAATCCCTCTTCCAGCAATCAGCACTGGTCCAAATGGAAACACAGTTATGGGAATTTGTTGCATTAGCCTTCTGCACAAACATTACATGTTTCCTTCACAGTCCTTTAATCTTTAAAAAAGAGCTACTGATTTTAAAGATCTTGGCATCTCTTTCTTCTTGTGCACTAACCTGTCCAGCACAAGACAAGTTACCAGTACCTTTACATTTCCTTCCAAAAGAGTTTCTGGTTTCTAAAAGAAAAGGAAAATGAAAGAGATATGATTCTTCCCTGAAGTCTCCATGGATATTTGTTTTCTCTGGATGACTGTTTTCCTACATTTCAGCAAATGGCCTGGCTGTGTGACCCTCCCCCTCAGCACCTGGGAAGCACATTGTCAGTTCTGGAAGTGTTTATTCTCTGTAGATTAAACAGCAACTGCTGGATGGTGATCACACAAAGTTGTAAAAACAGATGGACAATGATCTGTCCAGACTTCCAGAGCTCACCATGAGAAGGCTACTTACATAAAAACATTTTGCTGGGGATCAAAGGATTTTCTTCCCCCTCTCTATACTCAGTTACATGAGGTCTTTTATATAAACATGGGAATGCAAAACAACCATCTAAAATAATGCCTAAATTCTGACTTTTGAAACTAAGACGTCTAAATTAGGCTAATATAATTATTGGATTGGTTAAAAAAAAACCCACACAAAACCAAACCAATTGTATGCATGGGCTTTTTCCCATTTTGCCTGCATCTTTAAGTATTTCTTGTCCAGATACACAACCACTCATTTTACAATCATGCTATTTTCAATGAAAATAGCAAAACTGTTTATTCTCACTAGAGCTCCAGATCACACTGATTCAAAAGTTGACATCAGTGTGCCCTCTCATGCATCAACATAACCAAACAATGCACTGTCTAAAAGCATACAAGCTTTCATCTAGGAATAAGAAATAGCATTTTTCTAGGTGGTGAGCTAAGCCCTGAGCTTTACCTCTGAAAAAGTCTTGAGGTCAGGCTAAATGAAATGAACATGAATTCTTAGAGTAGCACTGCTTCAAGAGGCTATGATGTGATGAAAAGAGGATACAGGATCAGTACAACACCTTGGCTCTAGTGCTTGCAATCCAGGAACTGTGAGGTCTAAGTTCTCACTTTCACAGTAAAGACTTGGAAAAACTAGAGCAGTTGCAGGGGAAAAAGGCAGAAGAATGATGAAAGGATCAAAGCATTTGCTTCACAGTGTGAGATGCAAGATGATCAATTTATTTAACTCATCAAAGAGATGGTTTAGAGGTGACTTGATCTCCACCTATGAGTGACCATATGGGAAACAGAAATTTAATAGATGGCTTTCCAAACTAGGAAAAAATTGCTGAGATCAAGCAGCTAGAACATGGTTTGTTCATATTATAAAATCATTTGCTACCTCTCTGCCACAATCCCAACTGTAAAACCATCTGGTCTTTTTTCACATAATTCAAATTGAAATTTAAACAGAAAACTAACCTAAGAATGAAACAGTATAAAACAGAAAAGAGAATTTACATTAACTGGAAAAACACCAGTAATCTGAGCTGTATGCAAATACTGTTCTTCAAGCTCTGACTTCTCCTCCATTCCATGTTGATGTTTTTCTGCATTTTGTATTTCTAGTTATCTCATTTATTGTTTGTTGGCAGAGAACTAGCTTCTCTGCCAACAAATATTGTCTTTGCACTTATCTTCATGCAATCAGGTTTCTACATTGCCTGAGAAGTCAATATGAGTAGTACCTCTACTTTGTGTACTAGGAAGCTTGAGTTAATCCCTTGCCTGGAGAGCAGCAGTTTTCAAACTAGAGATAGAGCATTGCCATTTTAGTGGCTCTTGAGAGGTTATCAAGGGGACAAGATGATGAGCATTCTTGCTCCTATACAAAATGTGGCCTCCCATGCTTTTAGGCATTTTGTGATACTGTTTTGCAGTCCCCATGGGGCATGCATCTTTGTACAGGCATTTAAACAGAGTTGGGAGGTTGGAAAAATCTACTGTACAGGAATGCCATAGTGCTACTGCCCAGAAGGCAGCAGTGCTTTTTGCCTCTTTTTGCTAAAGAGGAATTGTTTAAAATGTTTTAAAAAGTCTGAGTAATATTATAAATTTGCACGTGCAACTTTCAGCGTAACATCCATTATTTTTTGAGAGCAATCGATGTTGTTTTGTTTTCTTCTATTATGGTAGTTAAGCATTGGGATTTGACAGACAGTTTAAAAATAGAACTTAAGGAAAGTCCCAGAATAGGTTTCAATCTAAACAAGGCAGATAAATGTGGGGAAAGGGAAAGACCCCATGTCAAGAGCACCATATTGCCTGGCATGCAAAGCACCAGCATGATTGTTTGGAGCTGCATGCTTTCTTAGTCACATCCTCAATATCATTATGCTATATCCAGAAACTTGTAAGGAAGTGGGCAATATGCCAGCCTTTATCAGAGGAGGCTGATTGGCTCAGTACTAAAAGCTGCTAGTGCATAGAGCTGCATGCTGTACACATTTAATCCACAAACACCAGGACTGTGCAAGTTCTTCCAGACAAGCATTTTGCCTTGTGTGGGCTTTTTTTTTTTTTTTTTTAAATACATTTAAAGCACTTTGTAAGAGTAATAGTCCTGAGAGAGATACAAAGAAAAGTGTTTGCTATACCAATGTGTGCAATCCCTGAGCTGACAAGCTGTGCTATAACACAGAACAGAAGAGCACCCCACACTTGACTTACCTAAAGAGCTATTCACAAGCAGCCAAGTTGAACTCAGAGTCCAACTTAGAAAAGACTAATTAAGAGCTCTCTGTTGTGAAAAGTTAGGAGGAAATTACAGAAGTACAACAGGGGAGGTTAGAAGGATGTGAAAAGCCCAGCCCTCCACCTGCATGATGTTTGCAGGACAGCAGGGTGTGGGGACCCCAGAGTGTCTCTGTACTGATCCCAAGAGCAAGCAGCCTGCCCCTCAGAACACAGTGCAAGGAGGGTGATAGCCTACTCCTCTCCTGTCTAGACTGTCACACTGGGAAAACTCAGACACTCCCCTGAATGAATAAAGTAGCAGGCATAGGGAGGAATGAGAATAATCCTCTCTCAGAAGGTCCCTCAGCTTTCACCCCACACCATAAACTGCAGGTAATGCAACTATGCCCCTGAGAAAATAATAATTGGATGCACATCATCAAGGAGGAAGAGCAGTTCAACTGCCTTTTTCAGTGGAGATGTTTATAGAAGATATCCTCTGGATCTGGCCAAATCACTGCTCCTCATGTTCCTTGTCCTGCCAGCCCCCAGTGTGAGTGTCCAGTGTGGAGAGTGAGACCAGGCCCCTCACTTTTCAACTCACACACATGTAAACATGCTCACAAGAAACAAAACATGAGGGGAACATGGACAGTTATGCCATTTGAGCAAAATAAAAGCCATTTAAACAATTGAAGCCAAGGATGAGTTAAGTCTGTCTTCCAGCTTTCTCAACTAATTCTTCTTTTCCCTAGCTTTTTCTTCCCTCCCTTCTCCCCTACTGAATGGTACTACACATAACTACAAGTTTCAAATGGGGTCCTTGCCCCTGACAATCAGCTCTTCTTGCTCCCTGCCTCAGGAAACACAAGATGTTTGGCTAAACCTCCTCTTAATTTATGGAAAAGAGCTACAGTGCTGACTAGCAATTATAAGCAAGATTAATGATTTGCCAAGAGACCTCTTTGTACTTTCAACTACCTATACAAAAGCTGCTCTTTGTCTATAGAAAACAAATAGTGTTTTGAGAGAAAATATGACACAGTTACCAGACTGGAAATTTTCCCCAGAATACTACAGGTTGAATACTTTAAACCAGCACTACTGTAAGGCCTGCTTTGAACAGTGTCTGTTTGTGTCAAGGGTACCATACCAGGCAGAAATTCCTCTAGCTTACTCAAACCCTTCCACAGCAGTGGTGTAGAGAGAGAAACCTCCACGAGAAAGTACCAACCACAATGCAGACACACCGTGTAGCCAGTTAAGCTGCCTTCATACTTAATTTTTTCAAAATACTGGTACTTCAGAAATTGTTACTGGATCTGTTAATTGTAAAATCTAGAAAAGATAACTTTTTGCATACCGTTCTCTGTCACTGATAATATTTTTTACAATTTTGGCATTCTTTTCTAGGAAAGGAGAAGGGGATCAAGCTTGCTGTTACAACGATTTGAAATATATTTTATTTTCTTCAAGTCCCTAGAAAGCAATAGTATTTTTTCTAGCCATCACTGTGTTTGCTATGAGCACTCCAAAATGTCCTTTCTCTGTGCTGAATTGTTTATCTTTGTGTAGCTTAACATTTAAACAAATCACTTATATACCACTGCATGAAAAAAAGACAGAAGCCTACAAAAATGCACCTAGCTATTATATTTTCTTAATGTGCCTTTCCTGTTGCTTGCCTTTTCACTTAATTGCAGGAAAAAAATATGAGCAATAGTGAGAAAAAGAAAGAAGAGTTATTCAAAATAGGAATGGTGGTCCTAATTTATATTCAATAGATTGTACATAATATGCTCAGTAACATTTACTATCTAATACAGACAGCTCCAGCCTCCCATATACACAAATATATACAGAGTATAGATATTTTCACTATGCACATCTGGAAAAGAACTGATAGCTAGCAAATCCCACTAAAATTGGTGAGAATTGCTGGAAATTAATTGTATCCTGGAATTATTCTATGACTTAGAAGAATAAAAACTAGGACAAAATAGATAATTGCAGTGACTAACAAAAATATGAGAAAAACCCCAGTGGTTTAACAGGGGATCATGCTTACTGCCTACATATCTTTTTGGAGGGAAATTGTGACAAGCAAGGAGTCACTGTAGGTGTTCTCCTTGTGACTACTCATCATTTCAACAATAAATTTATGTGTAATTTCATTTTGCTGCTGATAGAGCCAGATTACCAGGAAAATGGTGTATATATCAAACAGTTGCATCTATTTTCCAACACAAACACTTTTTAAGAAGACAGACAGGTCTGAATCTTATGCCTTCAAACATTGCTACCATATTCACAGGAAAAATGTCCCAATAATTATTATTAGGGCTACTTTATGTTGGGTACTAAAAACCCTGGGTAAATGAGATTTTCTCTCCATCTTTGTAAAAACCTATCTTTTCCTTTTACTCCAGGTAAAAGGTAGTTAAACTAAATACAGTCCAACACATTTTTCCTCACACAAGCTGGGGAGGAATCACAGGCAGCCTATACACATGCACAGCTGTGACCATCTCTTGCTTGCACACAGTGACATCAAAGTCACCAACCAAAACTACAACTCAAGCTAAGACAGTTTATTGGAAACCCCTGACTAAGCTTGCTGAAAATGACCCTGTGCTCCAAGGGCAGTGTCAGTTCTTTTCCCCAGCAAGGAGCCTGTGTTTGTAGGGTAATTCTGTAGGGACTTCCCCAGGAACTCATTCTATCCATGCTATGAGCAAAATGAAAATCAGAGAGCTGAGGTTAGAAGAGAGCCGAGCTACAGACAGAAAAACTGGCTGAGCACTTCACATATTTAACTTTAAACATGGTTAAGCTCATCTGAACAAAAACTAGCATGATCAACTACAATACTGGAATTAAATCATATTTTAAAATATTTTTCTGAATTAAGGCCAGGTTGCAGTATCTCACAGTATTTGGTAAAAAGAGGGAGGCTTTTCCTGCTAAGACTCTGCAGCTGTAAATGTAATGTAATTCAGTTTCTACCAACAATAAAGCACTTAAAAAGATGATGACACTAAAGGCAGCAGATGTAAAATAATGCAAATGGAGAAAAAAGGCCAACAATGGAAATGTAACTGTAGCATTGCAAAAGCCAATAAAAGAGTGACAAGATACATAAATAGAGAATTAGGTTTATTAATCAATCACAGTGCTGTTTGCAAAAGCCAATAATTTCTTCTTTCTTTTTTTTTATTTTTTTCATCAACATTTGACCTGCATTTAAAATAGAGGAGCATGCAGGGAGAGAGTGATTGCTGCATTATCTGTTATATTCAAAAATGAATAATTTGCTTTAAAATCTGAAATTTCAGAAATAAAAGAAAAATACTGATGGTTAAAAATGTTTGACTAAGGCAAGGCAATTCATTGTTATTTCTGTGAGCCCCAGAGCAGGATCTGCAAAAACCACAGGGAGTTTGTAGTTTGCTCTAGAGAACAACTTTTGGAAAACACTGCTTTAGGTGAAATAACTCTAATAAATGAAGGCAAGCTGAGTATTTAAGCAACCTCACCATCAAATTGAATGCCTTCAACGAATGTCAACCTTCCTTTCAGAAATGTAAACCTTCAAAACGGCTTCCTACCTCAACAACAGCTATAGATTACCTGGCTATGGATAGTAAACACACTGTGTTGTATTTACAGCAGGTTTTTTTAAATGCCAAGAATAGCAACTGGGCATTAAAAAACGTATCATGCCAGTGTCATTACAGCACACAGTTTGCAGATTGATTAGTAAAACAGAGCATGGTCCCAACTATCCCTATTTCTGTTTTCTGCAAAGGACAGCATTTATGAAAGAAAACCATAAATTATGCCAAATATATTAACAATCAAAGGTTCATCTGCATTCCTGTTCCTCGGGATGGTGGATCATTCACATTCTAACACCTCCTGAAACATTATTGTTTTTTCTATAATTGCTCCCTTTTTGATGCTTCCAATCCAAGGCATTGCCACACACTGGAAAAGGGAATTTAAACAGGGATGAAGAAATCCTACCAATGTATAAGAATAATGGAATAAATTTCACCTGTTGGAAAACAAAGGACATTTTTCTGAATGGGAAAAGGCCAAATTTTTAGAGAGACATCATCCTAGGCTTTACATCTGGCTTAGCATCAAGTTCCCCTTAAAGTAAAACAATTTATACACAAAGGCCAGTACTTCTCTGTGGTAAAAAAACAGCTATTGCAGAGTTCCATTACCTATATGTATAACCATCCCCCATCATTTCTTTATGCTGGCAAATTTTTTGTGGATTACATACACAAGGAAGACTCTTACCAGGAGTGCATTTACATAGCTTTTCATCTGTCACCTATGGACCTGACTATTTTCATGCATGTAGGACTCAGTACCATTATGCATTTGCAAATTCTTCTGCCCATAGAAATCGAAAGAAACATATTTTTCTTCTGTTATACCAATTATTATTGCAAAAACTTTCCTAAGGTTTCAATTCCTCGCTCCCAATCCATCTTTAATCGTCTTTTATTTTCACTTATGTTTTTTACCAACTATCTTGAAAGATGTTCAGGAAGCCTCTAGATAAGATGGTAGCAGATCCAGGAGTGGGAAAAAATGCGTAACTTCAATGGAAAAAAAACCAAAACAAACACAAAATGCAAAATGTGAAAAAACATGAAAATTGCAAAACAGGATAATTGCTCTTTTCAAAATTTTCCACAATCAGCTCTAACATATTTCCTATAACTTCACAAACTACATAGATAAGGCAAAAGACTCATTATGTAATTAGGCAAAATCTTTTAATGCCACAATGTGCACCAAATGTCTATCTGACACCCAATAAATATGTGGGAGGCTTTCCATTTACTTCAAAGGTTACTGGACTAAACTCTGTGTGGGCTCACTAATGAGCAACCTGACTTGTGCTCATGAGCCTGGCAAAGGATAGCTCCAAGAAAATGCAATCTCTACAGCTCATAATTGTTTAGATATTGGGAAATGAAAATAATGAACTGGTAGAGACTCAGCCCATGACACATTTGCTTTTCATGTATGCCACTAATCAAAATTTGTGGCGTATGATTGGAAAAATAAAGTATTAAAAATATTTAGAAAAAATAGAGCCTAAATTTGTTATCTGGGGTGGATTGACAGCTCATTCATAACTTTGGCAGGAAGTCATCTATTTGGTGACATGCATGGAAACAGTGCAGAGAGAGGCACACTTAGGGGCATGTTTACACTGCAGTGCAGGAGAAACCCAGCCATGGTCTTAGAGAGTTCTCCATGAGCTAATTTATCTTGCTATGCAAATTAGACATGGACCTAACAGCAATTATTTTCTCCAAAGCATCTTTAACCCTCTCACACCCACTACCTAGTATCAATCTAAAGCTTCTTTGAAGCATCAGGTCTTGACAAGATTAGGCTGAATTACAAATATGAGATTGGTACTTTGATTTACTTTGTGCTAAAATACAGCCAGCACACAACATTGGTTTTTTACTGCTTTATGGAGTATACAATTACATGAAATACACATCAAACTCATCTAAATAGCTGGCCATTTAACTGTCTGTTTGGAGCAGTTGCACACTTTGTCATCCTGTGTGATCTAAAGCACAGAGTCAAGTCTGGCTGCTGTTTGTAATTTAAGATAGGTAGCTCTGAACAACAGGGCCTTTCCCCCTCCTCCCCTCCCAAGCAAGAGAAAGCTCTTAAAAGGTCAGGCACCAATGCAGTTTACTGAATAAAGCTCAAGTTTGAAGAATGTGCCTTCTAAAGTGATTTTACTACCTGGGATGTAATGAGTTTTACAGACTCGCTTTGTTAAATTGCCCTGACAATTTCCATTTCCACTTGCTTCAATCATATTAACAGAAGCTAAAGTTCACAAGTAGTAAAATATTTCAGTGTACTGAGTTGGGTTTCTAAAAAATAGATCACACACTTGACAAACATATAGGACATAACGTTTGGCATCCCATTTCATGTTTGGCTTGGCATGTCTCGTTTAGGGCAGGACAAGATGCCCTATCACAGTATCTCATTACTCATGGAAATAAAACATGGTTACACCAAGGACTTGACAAATCCCATTAAGTATGTCAGAAGGACAGGATTGCCCCAGTGACTTGGAGAGGGAATGAAAAAGGAAATATTGGAGATGCTCCACTGAAGGGAAAGGTACTTAACATCAAAAGACACAAACATACAAAACATGGGTAAGAAATCAGAAATCCCTCACTGAAATGAGAAAAGGGACAGAAAAAGTGAAGACTGAGGATAAGTCTTGCTAATGAGGGGATAATTCTGTCATTAGAAGAGCACACACACTACTCTGTCACTACTTTGTGTAATTGGCTTTGCCTTTTTAAATCACAAAGTCCTTGGGCCATGGGATGGACCTTCCTCTGCCTTTGGTAAGAGTCCAGTGCTCCTTGGAAAGTGCTGCAATCCAAACAACAATGATCGACAAATCATAGTTTCCTCTTTTTCAATGCTAGAATAGTTCTGAAATCTTTTTAGATTTTGCGGAATGCAAGAAAGACAACTTTGGTGAAATGATTATATCATGCAAAGGAGGATTTGAAAACTTGCATTAATTCAAAGCATAAGTTTATAATGTGCAACACAAGAGGCTCACCCATGTAAGTTGATTTACAAATTTTACTTCCCAAGTGTTTTTCTAAATTATTATCCTTAAGTGCCATAGCTCTGGCTACCCTGTAAGGCACACCAGCACTATACCAAGATTTAAATTAATTTACTATGACTTTGATTTAAAATGCAACTTGGTGCAACCAAGAGAAGAGCTGGGCCAAGAAATGCTTTTGCTAAGCTAACCCACACTAAGTGACACATAGAAAAAACAGAGTATCTTGGCATATCCAGCAGCAATCTACAGACTCACTGAATGAGGGAGTCAGACACAAACCCTTAGGATGCTGGTTAATGAGCTACTGAGGCTCTTCAGAGAAAAAAAAAAAAAAAAAAAGAAAAATCAATGATCTTAAAAGAATTTTAAAACAAAAAATTTGGAACTATGCGTTATCATCCAATTATTCTCATAAACATTAATAATGCTAAAGCAGGTTGAGATATAGTCAATACTAAACATAAAAATAAGTGGGGAAAAAAAGAAGGGGGAAAAAAAAAAAAGCAAGCTGTACAAATAAATGCTCTAGTCATCACTCATTGCTCCTCCTGAGTCCCAGACTCCAGTAACTGGCCTGACAGCATGGTAACCAGATCTGTTGTAAAAGATCTTTATTATATATACTTATCTGGCGGCGCTGACTGAAGGTGGCAGACAGTATGCCAAGGGAAGATGAGTGCATAATGGGAATACGGTTCCCCAAATCCCAGAAGGAATAAAGACCTGTAGCCATCAAGGTAAATCAAAGCCAAATGAAAAGAAACGCTCGTCTCATTTAGATGCAAATATATCCGGATGCCACTGCCACCTCTAAACAGCATTGCACAGACAGTATTGCTTTCATTGTACCAACAAATGCCTGTCTTCGCTCTAATAATGTTCTCTTTGATGCACATGCTGTGGAAGAGTTAAGGCATATTTACATTCAATCAACAAAACTTCATCAGCACAGCAAGATGAGCAGAGATCATACCATAGCCTGCATCTGACCTTTTCATCGCTCTCTCCCTGACTGCACACGTGGGGCAGGCAGGCGTGCACATGCACGCCAGCACAAACGAGACATAATGCCTGAAATCAGCTTCTGCCCAAGGCATCCTGATGGTTTCTTCTAGTGTAAGTATCTTATTCAAGCACTGGATTTTTATTTGTAACATCTATAGAGTGTTGGTGCTCAAGTAATGAGCATTGAATGGAATTAGAAGGCAATAAATAAAAAACGCGCATTTGTTAAATAAGTGCATTACCTTTAACTGAAACCACATATTTAGTAAATTACTTATTTACTAATTCATGGTATTCAGCCAGGTTCATGACCTACTCATCACAAACCTGTGCATATTGCAGGACTTTGATCCAAGAACAGGCTATTAAACATCAACCACTTTTCAAAATCCATCCACATGAATATTTTCCTCTGAAAATACATGTAACAATTTCAGGTTCATTTACCCTTCAGTAAAGGAAGGATAAATCAGCAATGTATTACTATTATGTAATTTCTTTCTGTGTCAGAACCTTGCAAATTTTACACAGTTGGACCATGATCCAATCTGTCATTTGGCATCTAGAAATAAAATCTTTACAAATAGAGTGAACAGCAGAAGTTAATAACACTTTTGATGCCACAGTTTCTTAACAAGCACGGGACATAGCAAACTGTATTGGTACAACAGGGCACTGGATGGAAAGCCTCACATACAAGGGCTTCTTTCTTACATTCTGCATAATGTGAGAAGCTATTGACTTCTAATTTTAGGCAAGCACATTAATTGTGGCTTTTTACTTTGTTGAGACTGATTTTGAAAATTCTAAGCTGTCTTAAAACAGCTAAAATATTTCCCTTAATGTGCACTGCTTATACAAATCAGTTGTGGTCCTCTTTTGGAAGGGGTTTTTGAAGAAACTGCTGGAACCTCACCTATGATTTAGGTCCAACATGCCTCAGTTGCATCTCCTTTCAGCTCTTCAGATTTGTGAGGGAGGAGATGGTTCATGGATTCAGCAGGTCAAAGTGCACATCACTGACTGTGGCTGATAAAGAGAGTTGCCCAGAAGGCCAGATGCTTAGATTTTGGTTTCAGCTTGATGGACCAAACTGATCTCTGGGAAAAATTCTGTTATCTCAGCTTTGGCTTCAGGCTTCAAACTATCCATAGCAGGCACACTGAGTGACACAAGAGTTTTGTGGAATCATTTAATATGGATATTTTCCTCTATTTGAGACTCAAGTTTTAAACGCAAAGTTGACCCCCATTCCAAAATTCTTCCAGAATAAAAATCTTGCACCACAGCACTAAGGGTGAAAACCAAAGTTTGTTGCTTATTTTCAAACAAAAAAGTTTTTGGTTATTTTTTGTTCTTACTAATATGTTAAAGATGGGCAATTACATTATTGATGACGAAGAACAACAATACCAAATATTTGAGGGTTTTTTGCCAAACACATAACACCTTGAATTATTTTTTTTCTAGAAGATAAACTAAGAAAAGGTGCAAATGGAATTAAAAGATCAACAGAGATCTTTTGTTGAACAAAACCCTTCAGTATATTCAATTTCTGCTGCAAGATAAAGTAATAAGTAGAGACAACACAGAGAAGTATTTTACATAGGTGGAATATTATCTAGGCACCCAAAATCTTGAAACAATCCAGCAAATCTTTCTAACAAAAGACTTAACACTCATAATTGCCAGCTGAACATACATGTAAACTTTGTGTCCAAAACATAGGTCTATATTTTAAACCAACTAACTTCAGAACCACAAAAGACTGCTACGTGACTCTGAGCAATCTTGTTTTCAAACATGATTAGAAGTGGCAGCACAACAAGGCTGAGGGTCATCTGAGTCATCCAAAGTTCCAGGTTTGAGCTCTTACTCACAAAAATCAAGCTCTGCCTTAAAACAACTGAACTTAATTCCCTGAAAAATATTTGTACATGTATTTGTCATCTGGATATTTATATTGGGACAGCAAGATTTCAAAGTTGTCTAAAACTAATATTAGAGACATACATCTCAAGAGTGCATCTTTCAAGAGTACCAATTTGAACAGAGTAGATCATTCTCTTAGCAAACATTTTGCACATCTCAAGGTCATCCTCTGCATAGTATTTATTTGAACAGTAATTCTGACCAAAACAAAAAAATAAAAAAAAAAAGACCACAACACAACCAACCAAAAACATGAGAGTTAGCAAAGTACTCATTTGCTTCTTACAGCTCTCTAACTGAGGCCTGTTATTCTCATCATTCTATATTCATGTTAAACTTTTTAGCAGTGAGGTATCTGCATAGATAATAAAGTTTGTGGTGGTTTTTTTGTTTGTTTTTTTTTTTTAAGTAATCTTGGAGGCAATTAAAACCTGCCAACTTCATGGAACCTAAGCTTCATTTCTTAAAATGAGAGATTTTATCATCATTGAAGCAAATGTACCCATGGGGCAAAAATTTAAAGATTTAATATGTTAGAAACCCATCTATCCCCTATTGCTACTTTCTCACATCCCCTTTTCTTTGTGAAATGCAGCATTTCAGAAAGCATTTAAAATTTAGAAACACATAAATATAACTTACTTTCTATATCTCCTATCTTAGTGTATTTTTGGAATTATACATGGCTAGAAATTAAGCTCTGGGACACTAAGTCTCTCTTAGCACAATTCAAGATGTCTGAGGTGTCATATTTATGGTGTTAAAGAGCCAACCAGTTCATGTGTTCACTAAAAACAAGCTAAAGAACAGATCTTTAGCTGTGAATGTTTGCAAACACTTGTGGCATAATTTTAAAACTTGCTCTTAAAAAATGCAACATCTGCATTTGAATTTAGACTTGTTAAGGCATTCAGAGATTTAATTGAGCAAATGAAATTTAACAATAGAACATGCAGAATAATCTAGTTTATACACCTGCTAAAAAAAAAAGAATCTCTAATGCAAACTCTACAGTGCTCATCAATTGACTAAAAGGCAGTAAAATAAACATATTACAGCACTGCAGAAAAATAGCATACATCTACACTCAACCAGATTAAGAAAGATGGATTGTAAATAGAAAAGGTATAGAAAACACTATCAGTCAGTGGGATATCACAAGAAGAACTGTGGATATCCTAGAAGAGAGACTTTGTCTGCCTACTGCAACATCCACCCAGCTCAGATTCAAAACTGCAACAAGATTGTGATAAGTGTGTATGTATACCCTAAAGAATGTGCTGTATTTACAATAGCAAAATGAAGGATGCAAATGTGGTATCATTCTGCATCATTCACATCAGTGCTCTGTGTGGACTGACTAGAATGGAAAAGACTACAGTGAAAGGACTCTGCTTACATGGGAGCAAAGGGGGACGTTACAGATGGGAAAATCATTCGTGAAGTCAAATATCACTATTAAAAAAATTCTAAAATATTAAGTTAAAGACCAACACAATGGCTTATCAAAGAAATGCCAGAAAACAGGCAATAAATAGTATTTACAGCTATTATTCAATGCCTAATCTGATCTGTGGACCTGGTGACTTGAGAGGGCTGTTTTGAGAGAGGTTTCCATCACAGTAAAAAGTGTTTCAGGTGTCAGCTACTACACATTCAAAGGACCTCCCAACAAAGACATGGAGAAACCTTTAGTAAAACCCAGTATAAAGGATAAAGTACTAGATGATGCTCCCAGGAGGAAAGTGCCTCAGTTGCTACTTTTTCAGACCATATCTTTTATATAAGTCTGCACCAAGCTTCCCAGATGTCCTGGGACCAAAGAGAACCAGCACAATAGTCAGAAATGCAGAGAGGTAGCCCTGTAACTAGTCTAATTGCTCATGACATAAAATGTTGAGCCTCTTCAAGGTGCCCTTGCAAGCCAATCTGGAAATTACTTATATACTGGAGAGAAGTAAATAGCATGCAACAATATAATCATGCAGAATGAAAATATTTATCTGAACTTCAAGCAAAGCAAAACAAAGCAGAGTCCACATCCAACACTTCTTTTTAACATAGAAAGCCTGAGTTCAAGCAGACTCAGAAGATTGATCATGCAAAAGAGAGCCATTATGTATTTCAGCTAATTACATTTTATTCTGAAAGGGAAGCATTTCCATTACTGTAGGCTCAGCAGCCCCAGGAGAGAGAGCAAGGCAGCAAGACCACTGTGACCCCATTACAGCCAGACTTCAACCTGCCTTGGATCAGTTCTGGCTCCCTTACCAAACCCATGATTTTCCCATGTGCAATGTGCCATGCAGCAGGAAGACAGGCTGAAGTGAATCAGGTCATGCTATCAGGAGTGGTGACCTTTCTCTGATGAACAGTTTTTAAGCAAGGGAAAAGATTCTTTGGAAGCTAAGACATTGTGAAAACCCTCACTCCACTGACTCCACATGCTGCTTTATGCTGCATCCCTATAATAAAGCAACACAGACATATAAATGATAGTCCTGGCTTTCTATAACAAGGTATAATTGGAATAGGTGACTAGAAAAATGTTTAGATAAATGGTGGGATCATAACCTTTTATGCAAAATGGACAAATAAGTTATGAAAATTTCTGGGAAACCCTGAGGCTGTGTAGCTCCACCACAAGCCATAGGCACAGTTAAAGCAGAAAGTATATCACTAAATCTCATCTCAGAGTTTAAAATTTTGTTGTTGTTTTGGATTTTTTTGCCAGTTTTCGCTGACAGATAGAAAAATACTGGCTGATTATGACCAAGATTTAATTTACCTCCAATTTCCTTCCTTTTTCTACAGCACATTCCTAAAAAAAACACATACTATTTTATTCTCAGGGCTTAGAGGTATTACTAGCAAACAGCCATACTCCAGCAGCATGTATTATGAAAATACCACTGTAATACTTTTTGCTATTCATAAGAATCTCATTATATTATAAAATTTTCTCAAGAATATTTCTAAATTATCATCTGTAAATGTGGACATACATTGATACAAATATAGTTTCTTGAAAAATCATCAACTAGGCATGCACAGAGTAAAATCCCATATGTCCATAGACAGAGAGACAGAGCTGTGATGCAGCACTGGAACAGCATCAACTAAGTGGGGTAGTGAAGTGCCAAAGATACCTTTGAAGATGGGGGAAGCCTTTCTTCAACTTGTCTTCTCTTTCTTTACCTGTCTACCAACTGAATTTAAAGACCAAAAATGATTCAATTGCATGAAGAAGTGATGTCTGAGACACAGACTTCAGTCTCAACTACTAGAAAGGTATGTTCACTTGTTCTGAGGAATTCAAAGCCAAGTTTCTAGCACCAAGTCTTAATTATCCCAACTCCAAAGTTTTTTGACTAGAAACTAGCATCTTTTTTTCACTGTCTCTTTTCCTTTGAATCATGGTAAGAATATCAGGATAGAGGATGAATGATAATCATTAAACACACCCCACTTTGTTCTTACTGGCACCCAGATAAACAAAGATGTATCCATTTTAACAAAGGAAAAAAATATAACTCCTACCAAATAACCACATCCATATTCTAACTGTGTGTTCACACGTGGGAAGGTCCAATTCTTCCAACTATAAAAATGCCTTTACAGCTGCTTTCATCAAAGTTTGTATTGTTCTCTGTGGTTTTTGAGAGTGCAAAGTTGTGAGATGCAGCAGAGGAAATAACCATTGCGCCTCCATTAATGCAGTGCAAGGGGTGTCTTTGGTAGGTGTAAACCTCCCAGACATATTCAGTACAAACCTTTGGGAATCACAGAAAGACTCCATCTGGCTCCACAGTGGAGCAACTGGCAATTTAGGGCCCCAGGTTCTTCTATGTGTCCCCCATTTTGAACTATGACTAATAAAAGGGTCATTTTCTTCCATGAGCTCTAGATAAAGCAGAATATGAATATAAGTCTCTCCAAAATAAGGACTGATTGCACAGCATGACACCTGCTGCAGTCCTTTCCTTGGTTTGGATACAAAGGCATGTGCTGCAGCCCAAGTCACATCATGCCCAAGCAGGGGAGCAAGACAAAAGGCACAGGGGTGCTTCAGTAGCCCCTGGCAAAGATAAAGCCCTCAAGCCTGCTGAGAAAATTGGCCAGGTATGGATTCATTGGTGGCATCAGTTTCAGGTATTGTCCATCAATATGACAGATACTAATTTGATCTTATTAAGGATCTAATTTGATAATTAAGGAAAGCTGTGACCAACAATCCCAGACTTTAAGGCAGGCATTTATAATGCCTTATTTATACACAGATGGGGGGAGTTGGGTATATTTCCTTTAGACACATTGAACACATGTCCTTGTACTTGGGGCTGTACTTAATGCTTTTAAGGAATAGGCCTGTTACTTTTTTTTTTAACACTTCAATTATTTCTGGGGTACATTTTTCTAAAGCCGAGAGTTCTTATTTAAAAAATTGATCTTCCTAGGTTTAATCAAGTATCTGCATTTATCCTTGTGCAAAATGAGGACTGCCTTACTTACTACCTGATACCAGCCAAATGCACCTTCTTTCTATGTGTCCATTTTCTCATTTCCCAGGCTGCAGCACTACACAGCATTAGCAACACTTGCCTCATGTCCAGCATATTGATATAAAATGACCCTCTAAGCTTCCTGTCAGCTCTGCTCTCATATTACAAAGCCACTTTAGCATGCTTCACGTTCATTACTTAGCAACTGCTCCTTGCTTCTAAGAACCACATCCTTACTGACGCACACACATCCTGGCACATCTTTCTTAAAACTGGAAACAGAACAGAGATTAAAGGAAGTTATGATTGCATTTTATAAAATTGTAAGTGCCATGAAAAGGATTCATAGGGAACAAGAGCTTGCTGTCTCTTCTCATACAGGAATTAGCAAGCAATCAATGAAATCAACATTGCAGGTCTAGAGCAAGCAAAGGAGATGATTTTTGAAAAACATGAAGTTAAACTGAAGAATTTCTTACGGCTGGATGTTGTGCTGCCAAAATTTTAAATGCAAAACAGGCAGCATAAATTGTTTATTTGGGGATGGGGAGACAGTTCTACAAATGACTATTCAATACAAGCTGAAGAAATTCCAAATCGCAAATTGCTAGAGGCTAAGAGACTGCTCTGGGGAAGTATCCTCGGATACTTGTCTGGTTCTTGTACTCCTCTGTTGGCACGTGCTACAGTGCATTATCAGAAAGAGAATCTGATATCAGAAGGAACTTTATTTTAGTCTGATATGGCCAGTTTTACATTCTTATATATCTTGCATTTATTTTTATCACATCAAAGCTAATTTATCATGACTACAAATAGAATACAACTGTTTATGTCATCGTTATCTCCCTTTCTGAACACAAATATGTAAAGGGAAAAGACTAAAAAATTCACTGAGCTGCCATTATGACTCAGTATGCTGCATGTAGCATGACCACAGCCTAATTTCATATTTTTATACAAAGGAAAAATAGAGGTTCCTTTTATAGTGACAAAAATTATCCTTTATCTGTGAACAAAACTCATCCCAACCTAAATTTATTTAGATTACAGCCAAACCACTCAGACATGTCAGTTGGATGGGAGACAGTCATTAATAAAGAAATAACAAACAGAGTATTCACTAATACAGTAACATTTAGATATTCAGAGGGGGATGCATAGGTGCACAGGGAATATCCTTGCATTTTACTGGTAGATTTGTATTTACTGGTAGAGTGTGCATCTGTGTATTTCTGGGCTGATGAGCTGTTATACAGGCACTCACATCAACTCAGAAGAAATGCCACTGAAGTTTGCACACCTGCTTTCCAAATCAAACCAAATAATCTCATAGTGGCCTGGTTTTCACACAAATTGCATTGCTTTGTTGAAACTGTGCCTCAGTCCAGACTAAGTGGTGCCCCAAAAAGCATGCACATATCCTCCTGCTGGTGGTCACATGAATCATCATGCTAGATACAATGAATTTTTGCTTCTCACCTTACAAAAGCATTGTCCTCAGGCTGATCTACAGAAGAACATAATTAAATGATACGTCACTGAAAGAAAGACTGTGTCCATTTTCTACCACAGTAGTATTTTCTAAAACCACATTTTTTTTATCATTTCAGAGTGTGCTGGGTTTTTCCTGGTGAGTAAAGCTGTGCTTACTGAATTTAGAACATAGTTTTGCTCAGTCTGAGCTGCAGATTCCCAAGCTGCATAGTTGTGGTCGGATAACTCCTCCGTGGGGCGTTTGGAGTTTCCTGAGTGTGGAGGCAAAAAAGAATTAATCTGACTCCAGTGTTTAACTCATTTGCAGGACTCAGATTTCCTGTTCTGCAAAAATAAAGGGTTTGCAAAGAGTGTGTAAGAGCTTCCAAGATGTATAGCTATGTGAGTGCTAAAGATAGGGAGCCCCATTCTTCTCCCCAGCTTAGATTGCCAAAGCTCTGTGGATTTCAGCTGTATTATTACCAATTCAAATGTGTTCCAAGTCAGAGGAAAGTCAAGAACAATGTGTATTTATGAAAAAAGGCCAACTCTTGTTTGGCTGAAGTTCATAACCCGAAAAGAACCCAGTAATTCCACTATTCTTCAGCCCAAAAGTTGGCTACATTTTTCACTTTCAGCATCTGTTCTGTGGTGCAAGGCATTAATAGCATGGAGGTGGATATATTTACTGATTGTTTGTATTTTAATTTTCAAAGGCAGAGGAATGTTTTAATGTTAGATGAAGTTACAGCACAAAAAATATAAAAAAGTAAAAAAATAAAGTAAATCTAGAAACTAAAGCAGCACTTGAAAAGGGAAGAAAAATACCATGGCCAGGTCTAGCTGAGGTGATAGCTGGAGAATAAACATGATTGTATGTGCTGTAAGGTTTTGCTAAGCTAAGTTAGTGGTTAACAAAGATGCTGAGCTACAATTTTTGGGAACAAAGGAACATAGTACTAACCTAATTCCTCTCAATTATCCACCAGTAAAGTTCCATGCACTTTCAGAGAGTAGAATTATGTCAAGTTAAGCACTTCTGAAAACCCCCAAAGAAATTTTTGTTTATAAATTTGGCAGGTGTGATTCAAATGCTGTCAATGTGCATACTCTCCATGCTGATCTCTATGTTTTTAGGAACAACACATGCAAGTGTGAAAGGACTGCTGGATTCTAGTACCCTCAGGATAACCTCATGTTCTTTCAAGAATGGCTCAAGCTAATGCATTCTCTATTGGCTTGTGAATGCACATCTAAAAGCAAGAAAAGGATCCTAAGATCATTTCACATACCATGCAGTTGTCATGTACAGAAGCATGAAATTTTCAAGACAGAACAAGACTAGGAAGTCCTTCCATTAATGTCATGTATTTGCTGTTACACCAATCTATCATTGCCTGTGAAAAACTGGCATTGCTGTAGACTTGATTGTCTAGGACACTCACAGGACACTGGTGTCTGCTACTGCAGATTTTCTGAAACTTAAAGTTAGCCCTTTGCTAGCATTTCTGTGATTTGAATCCTGAATTTGGACAGTGTTTCATCTGGGAAACAAAAAAAAAACCACAAAAAACCCATCTAGGTTTTGAAAGGCATATCTTCCTCAAAAATTTTGAGATAAAACCTAATACAAATAATTTAGCATCTTGCTTTATCAATTATTACTCTTTAAGAAATGGGAAAGTATCCAATATTTACAAAACCTGCACTTAAAGGCCAGCCCCATCTGGGAAACAATGATTCCCCATTCCAAGAGTAAAAGATACTTTATGAAAAACAAAGGTAAGCAGGCAAGAGAGGATGAGGACAACGTGACTGGTTAAGTAGCACCACATGAAACTTGGAACTTTCAGTAGTGCTTCAGCAGGACACCTTAGGTATGGTTAACTAAAACAAATCAAAGGACAGAGACACTTGCATATGTAATTTCCAAATCTAAACTGAACTACTTCTCGTTTCTTGCCAGCTATAACTCTTCATTTTCATTGAACCCAGGACTGTTATCAATTGAGGTCAGTATTCAGGTCAGCAAAAGCACAGGGATAGAGGGTGCACACTTTGGGAAGATGAGAGGAGTGCTCCACACACATACAAGAGTTGTGCCAAACGTCTCTGACAACTGTTCCAGCAGCAGCAGCCTGTGCCTGGCTGTGCAATTCATTCAGAAATGATGTGGAAGGTACATGGCCAGCACAGCCATGTTCTCAGCTTCTCCTACACTGCTGAGCATGGTGAGGTTTCCACCAGCTCCTGCTCTAGCAGCAATTGAAAACAGTGCTCAAAAATCATCAATGTAAATATTAGACTTCATGGGTTGCTGGGGATGGGGTATCTGATAATTAAAGCACAGGAGTAAAACAAAGCTTGGCAATTCCAATATTGAGCTCTAAGACTGCTAGAATCCCACTTTGGTTTCAAAAGGAAGTTTAGCTAAGTCATTAGGGCTGTTAACCAAAAATATTATCACAAAACCCAACCAACCAGCATCCTGAGGTTTTGCTAGCTAAAATGTGCAGACATTTCAATCATGAGTTAGGAACCCAGCATGTCATGTGCAGGCCATATTTGATATTCTGTAGGGACAGCATTCTTATTATTTTCATGAATTTTTAAACTGCAAAAAACAAACAAAATGTTTCATTAAGAATCTAGGTTAAAAATATTGGAAAGAAGGGTTTTCTCCAGAGTTTTTCAATTTTAAGGATCAGCCCTTTAGAGTACTGGTATCTGACAGAGGAGAAAAAAAAAGGGAAGTAATTTATAAAGAAGAGAATATGAAGCTGAAAAATAAGCAGACAGAACAAACTTATTTGGTCAGCTGATTCATACCAGAGCAATGCTTAAAACCTATGCAAAAGTCTGGAAAATAAATAAGATTTTTCTGTGGGATTTCTTTTCCTTTGGTCCTTGGAGAAAATCTGCCTATTTAACTATACAGCAACCATCTCTCTATTCCTCTTTAGAAGCTCTTGTGCTTGGCTCTGTTCAGTGGGAAAGCAGCTCCCTTTTATCTTTCACCTAGATGGTGATTTACTCCCTGTATTTAAGCTTCTGCAGGATGGAAAGATGAGAAAAATATCACACAAGAAGCAAAATCACTTTCTCCAATTCCCTTGTGGAGGAAAACACATCAGAGATTACTGGCACAGCCCCCTTTTCAGAACCAGTTCCTGCAGTGTACTCTCTGGATGGCAATTACTGCAGCAGAGTAGTCAAGAAATGATTCCTTGGACTTAGACAACTGCCAGCACTAATTAAATATTCCTTCAATATCTGCATTTTTCATGCAGGACTTAGGATGTCTAAATGCATTATATGTACAAAAGGAAAACCCAGAGAAGATACACAACATCAAATACATTTTTAATCCTTATAAAAGCACGACTGAAAACACTTCCTTTGTGAATGCATTTGTTTCAACATTCTTGATGGGCTACTAGGTATTAAAGAAGCTATTAAATACTAGAACCTACCTTTGCCTCATCTTCCACATTATGCAATCTTACAGCAGATTAGAACTGGAAATAAAAATTGGTAGAGGGGACCCCAAATGTCTGTGAAGGGATAAACTGATTGCACAGTTCATCTGCAGGCTGACACAAGCTCAGATGCTCAAATTTATTTAGACAGCAGATTTCTATTGATTTTTCAGGTGATTTAGACTCCTTGGCATCATTAAAACTTACATGTAAAGTAGATTAAGAAGTGTCCTCATGAATGTGTAATTCTGGGTGAAGGACTACTGCAAATCCCAAGAATAGATGTGGCTCCAGATTTTATTAGAACACTGATACATTTTTCATGTGTACTAGACTTCCTTGCCTACTTGTCTGAGCCAACTCCCATATTACTAAGATTCTCCTTATTAATTTTCCATATTCTATAATAATTTTTCTAGGAAATGCAGGAAAGAAGCATTTGAAAAAAAAACCCAAACTGATATATAAATTATGCACATAAGCAATGTTTTTTCTGTCATGTGTCTGTAGTCCCTAGCATAAAGAGACAACCAAATCAATAATTCCTGTGAAATTATGCAGAGGCATATCAGTCATGCTACTTTTAGCAAGAAGAGAAACCCAAAAAACCACCTGGACTCTACAAGCCTGAACAAGCAAATGAATCTACATGTCCAAAGGCATGCAGGAAGCACACAGCAAAATAAGCCAGGCCAGGTAGGAAAACATCCCTCAGCAGCTCCACTGCATTAATTCTTCTCAATAAACGAAATGAAAATGAAATTAAATGAAACTTAGATGAATACAGGACAGCAGCAGTGGTCAGAATGCCTGTTTCATGCACTTCTGAGAGGGAAAAGCTAAAGAAGCCAGGTGAGAACATGTGAGTGCAAGAGGCTCACAAACTCTCCTGTGGCTGGGAGGTTTTGTGGCCCCCTGTCCCACCAAGAGGGCCACATGAGACCTCATCTCCTCAGCTGCCACCACCAGGCACACTCCTGCTGTTCCTCTCCCTCAGCCAAATCCTCGCCTGCTGCTTCAAGCCAGAACAAAAAGAGAACTTCAGACACGTTTAACAGTTGGGTTTTTTTCCCTTTGTGGGTTTATGGGGTGTATTAGCCTCAACAGAACAATTTTTTCAACACTGATGGGACTTGGAGCATCAATCCACCAGAGTTTAACCTTCTTCCAGAGGCAGCACTCTGAAACAAAATCAGCCAAAATAGTGTCCAAATGCTATAAAAAAAGAGGGAGACAGCTGTATTCTAGCATCAATAAAATGAGTATATTCTACTCAAGTATCCACAAGACACTTCTGCTAGCCAACATGGGCGGGGGCTCAGTTCTGCTTTTTGTTTTTCAAAGAAGATTCCTGGATTTCTATGAGAAAAATTATATTGTGTTAAAACTGAGAAAGAACCACTCTTTCCGAGCAAGAGTTCTCTCCAGGAAAACATCACAGACAATACCAACACTTCAGCATACTTTCTCTCACTGCTGAAGAAGGCCAGCACATAGAAAAACCTGGCCAATGCCTCTTGCACCTTTACTCAAAAGCACCCACAGCTGGACTGAGATTTTTGATATTTGCTGAACACAGGTTACAGTCTGTCTCCTCTCTGGCCTCTACCTGGGGCAGTTTCACTGCTCTGTAATGCAGAATAAAAGATAGAGGACACTGATACTATGAAAGCATGGCACACAAGAGCTTTAGGGAATTTCTTCAGACTTAACTCTTTTGATTTCATTTGAGAGCCACCATTCACCACAAATTAAAGTAGTTATTGAAATAAAACTGTTCTGGATAAACGTTCAAAAATGCAGGTTAAATTATTGTTCTGCCCCTTTCCTCAAACCCTTTCTGAGCCCTCACTGTTAATTCAGACACTGGCAGGTAATGCTGTCTTTTAGTCCTGTTATGCAACTTGGCTTCCAACATGTGCAAGAACTAACATGTTTCTCCAGATAGATTTGCTTTCCCAGGCTCCTGCCTTCTCAGCAATGTGAGGTACTTTGTGTGGAGTAATCTCAATTTCCTTTGAAACCCCATTTTTCTAAATACTTAGATTTTTATAGAGATAAGAAAAGTCAGTTGTATATTTATCTTGAGCTATCAAACACACTAAAAAGAATCTATCTGAGATTCCAGGCACCATGGCTAAATAATAAAAATACAGTCAGTCTTATGCAAACAAATGTGTACACACCAGCCGCCTCAAAATCTCACAGGACAAAATATTCCTGCAACAAGTTCCCCAGAAAACAAACCAACCAAGGGCTGGTGCAGCCCTTCCCTCTCTGAAAACATCAGGCTTTGATTTTAGTCCCTAAATATTGGACAATCCAAACCACAATGTTTTAAGTCACCCTCTTTTCTGGCATTTCCATGAATATAAGTACTGCAATTGTTCATTGTTCTGGATCTTGACAACCCCAAGCATAGATTTATCTTTCAATCCTATCTTTAAATCTATAATTTTAAATCTGAAACTGTACAGTTTTATATGGATTTAGATTTTTTACACATTTATATAAATTTACTCCTTTCTAGAAATGGCTATTTGATATCAATCATTAGGACAAAACATATCTCCTGTCTTTGGTTTCTTTTCTACAGCTAGACTAATGCATCAAATTGCCTATATTTTAACATGGAGATGCTGTATATCTGAGAAATAAAATAGCACAGTCCTTAGCAGAAGTTCACATTCTTCAACTTGCCATCTTTTACTCATTTGAAGCAAATATGTTTTATCACCACGTGTCAATAAAAACTAAGGGCCAATAAAACAGCCTAGCTTGCATTGCACATGCTGTTATACAGAAATATATCGATGACATCCAGTTTCTTTCAGGCACACTGAGTGTAGTTCAGTAGAAGGCAAAAGAACCTCATTTACCAGCAATTACTTTTCTCCGTAAAATAAAATAATAATTTTAAAAACCACAAACCAAAACAGAACTATGTTTTTACTAAGACATCATTGAAAAACAAAGGTTTAAACCAGCAATATTCCTTTAAGTGGAAATCTTCAAATCTGATGGTTGTTTATTAGTTGATTTCCCTCTTTTTTTTGTAATTACCTGTTTGCTTTCACTGTTTTAGATTCTAGGACAGCATCATGTCTACACAGACTAAATCAGGCAACATTAAGTGCTTTTTGTGATTCTCAGGCAAGGCATTTTTAAAGTACAAAGCAACAGCTATTTCTGCTGGCTAACACAGTCTAGAGCCCAAAGACACATCAATCTACCTCCAGAAAGGCAACAGCTGGAGGGTCATTACTATAACCTCTATCTCACCATTAGCCCCTCTGCCTGGGGACGAAGGACAGTTCCAAGACCAGAGTGACTGAGCTCACTGTGCTTGCTATGGCTCCTGCAGCCTCTGTGAACAGATGCCAGCCACCTCCAGACAACCTTTAGCAACTATTCTTTCAGCAACCTTCTACACTTTCATGCATGTCCTCAAAATAAATAAAAAAAACAAGTGGGAGAAGCCAAACCTAGGAGGATCAACCAGATTTTCCTAATGCTCAGCCAATCACTCCTTCAGAGAAGCCCACTAGCCATGCCAGAAAAGAGTAACTTTTCCAAAGCAAAGGAACCAAATGAAGATAACTTCAAGGTGAAGAAAAGGCAACTCTTTCACCCAGTACTTAGCAAAAGGCATTTCCAATGCTCTTCCACTTCAATGCTGTCTTACAACCCTCTCCAGACAGAGGGGCAGAGAGAGAGTCAGAGCAGAACCCATTACATGAGAAGCTCTCAAGAACACAGACAAACCATAAATGAACAAGGCTCTGGAGCCAAAGGATGAAAGAATCTTCAGAATAAGCAATCCAAAACCTTAAGAAAAACAGGAGCAAAACAAACTTTTGGAAATTTAACCCAACAGCTGAAATAAACCTGCAATGACATAGTTCTTCTTACCTTTGCCATCTGCGCCTGCACCCCATTTGCTTTGAGAGATGCTACTGCTTTCTGTGCTGCTGCAGGACTGTCAAAATCTACAAAACCATAACCTGAAAAATAAACAGATAAATACAGATTTTCAGTATTATTCAGTATTATTATGTGTATGAGCACAGATAAACATTTTATTTTCAAAAAGAAGGAACATCTTTCAATTTCTCACACTGCCTTAAAATCTTCCAGTAGCATTGCCACCACACCTCTATTTGTCACATCTTTTTTCCTGAACCTAGTGGTGTTTAAGGGAATGCAGGGCTTGAAGCTTCAAAGTGCCAAAAGATATAGAACAGAAGGGGGAGTGTGGGCAGATCTTTGTCCTAAGAGATTAAAGGTCCCTGGCAACAGAGGGCATACACACGCATGGGATTCCATGCTCTGGAGTCCTGCCCCATCTCTTCCATAAGAGGAGGGAACATTATGGACCTTCCTGGTTTACAAAGCTGGAACTTGCAATGGCTGGTTTCATGGGAAAACACCTCTTCTCCTACCCTTTAAACCCATACAAGGATTAAGCTTCAGAAGAGGAGGGCAACAAGTCTCTGTGGCAGGCTGGGGCCACGTGTGCAGGGGCAGGGAAATCAGCCTTCCAGCAGGTGGGACCAATTCAGGGAGAAATCCCAAAGTGTGCTCTACAAGCAGCTGCCAGAATGCCCTAGAGGATGTGAGATAGCAAAGTCTCAGCTCTGGTTAAACCACATCCCTTTCATCTCACTGCTCTCTCTGCTGGAAGAACGGACAGACCTCTGCCAGGAATTGCTTTGGGGTATCATCTGAACAGCAGCTTAGAGGTTAGATCTTAGGGATTGGCAGGGGATAATCATCTGCTTTTAAGTGGCTTTCTTACTCCCATTATTTGCATTAGTTAGTTTATTAATCAGCCAGTCACTTCCTATCTTCTCTTTCTCCCTCTCCATTTTTTCCTTCCTTTAGCCAGCAACATTGGTATGTTACAGCAAGCCCAGTGCTGTTAAGCTAATACTGGAGAGTAACAAATCTGAAAGTATTTTATTTTCCTACAGACATGAAGGAGGGGTAAGAGGGCAAGGAATCGACTTTTCACAACTTTTAAGGCACTGAGCTCTCTCTCTGATCTTCAACAGCCTTCAAATGTCTTGCTCATAAAGATTTCAACTGAATTAGGAAGATCTAAAAATCTCACCAAGCACCTATTTAGGCATCTGCATATATTTCACAATCTATCCAGGGAAAACCCCTACATCTTATTAAGCAATTACAGTGCAGGTAGGCATGTGCTGCTCAGACAAGCTGTGGCCAGGGGCTGCATCTTTGGCATCTCCCTGGAAAGCCATATGGATGAAACTGAACTGCCTGAAAGCTTTAATAATATTAACACAAGCATATTTATAGCTTCTTTGCAGACATCTCCATTTACTAGGTCAATCCACATCCTACAGGAGGCAACCACAGATATGATTTCCTGCTGTATCTATTTGTATTTCTTTTCCCAGCCTTTCTTCCTACTCCTGGGAGACTTCATTGCTATCCTGTCTGCACCAAATCTAGGTATAGGAGTGTGTGCTTTGTGATCACTTTTCCCTTCAAATTACAAATGTCTCTATTATTTTTTGGTATGCATACATTGCTCAATGCAGGGGTTAGTCCAATCATGAAAGGATTTTGTGTATGTGGATGTTTTTTTTTTTTCTTGATTTAAATCTCATTCACAAAGTTTTACGAAAATTAAAAGAAATAAGAAAAAAGAAACACAAAATTATTAAAGAAACTGCTGACTTAAGGAGCATGAAAAGCACTATTCTGTAGCAAAGTCAAGTCTGAACCTTTCTTTTCTTTGCTCAGTTTTCTGTTTTGGTTTGTTTGGTGGAGGGTTTCTTATGGGGAGGATTGGGGAGATTCTTTTGATAGGGCATTACTACAGATTGAGGGACACTGTGACACAGACCCTGAGAGATCGAGGGACACCATGTTAACAAATCTAATAAACACCAGAGTTTGATCAACCTGGGGATGTGAAGAGTGTTTGACCTTCTCTGATTCCCTCATTTGATTTTCCCTTTTTACTGCAAGCCATTTTTAAATCAGCTTGTTCTACATCGCATTTTCCTTTGCAGTGCTATCCAAGCTCTCTTCTCACTGCAGAGCAGCAGTAAAGCTGATGCTGCTTTGAACTAAAAAACATGCTACCAGAGAGCATATCCTCCCTGGATTTCTCCAGTGCCTTTGCCCTCTGGGAGAGAAACTTCTGGGAGGAAGAAGGAGATACAATTAGATACAACTTCCATTCTCCTATATGACAGATCCAGACAAGAAGCTGGAGCTGTCAAATGGGAAATCTGAAATGTTTTGGGAAGTGATGGGATGGCTTAAACCAAACACTAAGAAAACTACTTTTTAGGACAGTGAGGTGGTCTTCTCAGAAAAGTAAATTGTTTTTTATTTCTCACCATTTCCATGCCAAACAATTAGGAGGTGAAAGTGCAAAAGTAATTTTAACCTTGTCATTAAAAACAGATAACGGAATTAGATTTTTTATATTTAGCATCACTGTAGACTACAGACGTCTTGTATGAAGAAACAGAAAGGAAATGATTTTTTAGTAATGGATTTCTAGACAGCACAGTAATTACTCACATCTAAGTTAGTTTTGCTTGTAAATAAAAATCAGATTGTGTAAGACTATTCCAGTGTTGTATCAGAGATGTCAGGTATATCTAGCATAATAAATTATTGAAGACTAACATCAGTCCATAATATCTAAAACCATTAATATCTTCTAAGCATTTTTTCAGTGGGCACAAGGGTCGATATGACCATATCAGAGATCCAGTGGAGTCTTGAGACAAAAACCCCACATCTTTAGCTGCCCATTATGCATTCTAGTATTAGTTCTCCCAGTCTCACTGCAAAGCTGTTCTTTTTCCTTCCCTCAAGCTCATTTCCATTCCAAGTATCTTTTTGTAGCCCTCCCCCCTCCTGACACATCTCTCCACCACACACAGAACATCAGGACAAAATCACTCCATGGCTGAAAACCCGTCCAAAGAACATCAATCTGCTGCAAGGGAAGCCAAGTTCCCAGGCTGTTTCAGCACTCAAGTATCCTTACAAGAACCCTGCAATGCTATATAACAGAAAACCAGGCACGTTGCCTTTTTGTGCAGTTTCCGTTCTTCCACGTAGATGTTTATAGTCTGTGTTAGTGACCCACACTAACATATTTCATTTGTTTATAATCTCACTTCATTTTTGTGTCTCAGGCACTAACTACATAGTGTTGGTTTTTCTGTTTGGGTTTTGGGCTTTTCTGCATTGGGGATTTTTTGCTAAGTTTTTTTATTTGCTTGTCTGTGTGGATGAAGTTTTAGCCCCCACAAAAGCTAAAACTGGCTCTTGGAACATCCTCTCCAGTGTTCTCTAAAGTGAAAAGGAGGCCCCAAACTCCCTGAGCTGAGTTGTCCAGGCTGTGTCTGAAGTGGGCTGTGCTCCCTGCCAGCAGCACTGGGCTGCTGTGGCTGCCCCTGGCAGGTGCACTGTGGCTGGGTTTGGCTGCCCCAGCATCTCTGTTCTTTGGCTCCTCCTGGGAAAAGGTAGGAAAATGGTTGGAATCTCCCCCGGGATGAAATTCAGATCAGGGTCTGCCAATCAGACGCTGTTCTAAGAAAACATCCACATTTCTTTTTCCTCCTTTAAAAACAAGTGCAAGCCCCACCAGACTGTCCCTCTGCTAGACTTGAATTCCACAGCTTTTTTTTCCTTTCTTTCCCCTGCTTTTTCATTGTGTGTTCACTGTCTTGTAAACATTCTGGTCAATGGATTATACATTTTTCCCCCAGTTTTTTTGCAGAACATAATGAAAAATGAACTCAGATTCTAAACCAAGACCTTCAGACTGTGCTCACAAAAATCCACCACCACCACAGGAAACCAAAACCAAAACTATTTCCCCTTTTTTCCTGAAGCATCCTAACATTTTCCCTTAAGAACTCCAAACACAAATCAGGAAAGCTGTGTTGTCCCCTGCTGCTTTGAGAGATGGGAATTTAACTTATCACTAACATGAGCCCCTCACCTCAAGTGTACTTACACTGAGGGTGATTTTGGTACTCCAATGCTACAGGTCCTCCAGGATCCTGAGGGGTTTTTTGTAGAATGATATATTGTAAGCTCCTACATGCAAGCACACACACAAAGAATCCCAGGACAAGTCCATTTGGAATAATTGCTAAACCTTTCCTTTTATAAAGACAATTCCTGTAATTTTATATTGGTCTGATGCCATTAGGGCTAAATAATTAAATTTTAAAAATAAAACCAGTATGGTTGTTTTGGTTTTTTTTTCCACCTGTGGGGGAAAGAAAACAGCTAAGCATCAGCAAACTCAAGTTTATAGCTAGCTGCAATCAGTGCTACCCAAATACACTGGCAGACACTAAACATCTCCTATAACCTAAATGGCTGGGGGCCTCCCGGTCTCAGTTTCTCAGTTCCATAATTAAGCTTGGCAGCAGGTTCAAATGAATTAAAACTGAATGTCACTATTTCCTCAACAAATCCCTCATCCTTGTTTTTTCTTACTTGTCAGGAGAAGACCAGCAGAACAGCAATTAGTGGTAAGCAGTGCAGTGAAAAAGAACCAAGTATACACTAATTAGGTCACTCGCCAAACACGTTCATTTCATTGGCAGATTTAATCAATGTTTTCCTGAAATGTCTTAAATCTCCTATGCTAATTTAAAGTTTTGTTATTGTTGTTACTTTAAACACAGATGGGATGCCTGGAGATTTTCAATTGCTTTCCACAAATCCACTTCAAAATAACAACCCCTCATATAGTATATCATCAAAATTTCGGCACAGGTTTTAGGAAATGGCCTCTAATTTTATGCCAACATTTTTGTGCCTGTAAATACCTATGGGTGCAATTTTGTGGATTTAAGTAATTGCAGGTGTGTAGAGCTCTTAGACATCAAACTGAATTGCCCTGATGGATTAGGTACTTGGGGGTAATGCCAAATAATTTAAGGGACTGCCTGCCACTTGAGGTTCCTGTAATTCTTGTGATGTGCTGGGTGGTGGCACAGAGCAAAGGTGAGCTTCCTCTGGCACATGTGGGCTTTACACTTAATCTCTGGGGAGCTCCACTGCTGGAGTGACAGGAGTGGGAGCCTTTTTGGAGCAGTGAGGCAGCTCCTCAGTCACTGCTGAAAGCAGCATTAGTTACTCCAAGAGCATGGGGACAGAAGTTTCAGGGTGTCCTAGCAGCTTGGTCCCCCATTAGCGCTTACAGCCAGCACACTGGTGCTGTCCTGCATGGAAGACGCTCCATTGGCAGTCATCATTGCTGGCACCATGAGAAAGGGAGCTGTCACTAAAGGCTGCTGAACTCCTCTGCACCACACCAGCTGCTTTCCCTCCTTCCTGCCCTGACTGCACACCCTGGGCTGCTCACAGCAGCTCCATCCTTCCTGCTGGCTCTGCCCCCCACAGCCCCACAACCACCAATGGCTTTGAAAGGGCAACGTGCAGCCAAGGCACAGCCACTGATCACCCAGGGCCACAATAAAATGGAATAAAAGCACCAAAGAGCAGGAGAAGTGTGGTGAGGAGTGGAGCACCCTGGCACGCTGCTGAGCTGGAGCTCTGCATTGACAGGAACCTCAGGCAGGGGCTGAGAAAGAAGAAGCCATGACAAACGAGGGAAGATAAGTTGGGGATGGTGAGCTCTGAGCCTGACCCTGACACAAGGCCAAACACCACAGCTCACCTCTGACCAGGTGCTGCTTTAAATCACTTGAGTTCAAGTCAGCCAGTACCCTCTGTTTTCTGGCTCCCACACGAACACAGACAGGACAGAAGACCTGACCCATCCAGCCAGGAGACTGGCATGGAATCTGGGCACCAATTCAGCCACTGTTCCTGGGGCAATAATCCTGAAAGCACCTAAATACACTCATGGGGAGCTCACAGATACTGAGGAGCTCTTCTGGTTCCACTGATGCCAACAAACCCACTTCATGAAGAGTTAATGCTTGGATTCTGTATGTTGACATTCTTGCTTCCTTCCTGCCAGAGGCAAAGGATGACTGTCCCAGGCAGCCCCACTCCTGCCAGGCCCTCTGTAGGGGCTGACATGGGCATTTAAGGAAAGCTGTGGCAAAGCAGAAATTCCAGCTCTGACATTTTCCCACCTTGGAGAGCTTGACTGGGTCACAATGACTCCTTCTGGCAGCATAAGATATGTAAACTTTGCATAATATTACATAATAGTGGAGAAACTTTTAAAAGATAAACACAGATTTGCTTATGTGTAATTACAATTCCATTATACCTAAAGTTTTTTTCTAGGTCTGATATACCATTTGGAACTGGGCTTCCCACCAGCATACAATGCCTCTATAATGGAAAAAGTTCCCAGTTCTTGTTGCTGACCATCTAGAATTCAATATATTAGATCTGAGATCCAGAACAGAGAAGACTGAGCATATCATACAGGCTGGGTCTTCAATGGGTGTAGAGCTTGTTTGGACAAAAAGGAAGATAAAGTAATTTTAAGAGAGTGCTTGGTTTTTGCATCAGTGTTTCTGCTAACATTACTCAGAGACTGGAAATTAAAAACCACCCACAAAAGGAGATGTGATGAGGGAGAGGAATACCAGCCTAGGGAAGAGGCAGAAAGCTCAAATTTCTTGATGAATTAAAAAAACATGAAATAGAATATATTTATCACGAATGACTTATTTTAACTTTTTGTTATCACCTCCAAATATCTCTACATACATATGCATACATTTGAAAACATAAAAATGAACTTTTAACACAAACACTAGTATAAATACACAGCTAAGCAAATACATAATAATCAAAGATACATTTATCCTTCCCACTTAGAAGAAACCACTAGGATTTAAAAAAAAAAAAAAAAACAACTAAGTTGAGTTGTAAAGTTCATTTTTGCCCAGCACTTGTTTAGAGCGTCTCTTAAAAGACAATATTCATTCTGACAATCAGGTAGTCTGCAAAAAAGGTGATTATCTAGTAATTTACTATGCAGTTTTCAGACATTGTTTTATGCTCAGATAAAGAATCAAATTAAAGTTTTATAAACCTTGGAAAATTAGAGTTAGCAAGCAAAGAGGTTGAATCACCCTCAAACACAAAATTACCAAAAACAGCTTTTTCTTTCATTGTTCAAATTGTGCTAAAATATTCCTACAGCTACAAATGCTCAGAGTAATAGTAAAATAGTCTACATTATTACTCTTTTTAAATCTCTACTTTATAAAAGGTTCTCAGTGGCTAGAAAGTGGTGAATCATCACCTTTTAATTAAAACAGCTAATATATAGTCAGACAAATAGTTGGAAGTGGAGACTCTTAAATGGAAGAAAGAAGAAATAGTCCCTTCATTTCAGATCACTCCCCAGAGATGCACCTACATTGTTAAGTATGCATATATACTTGATTTTTTTTTTGTTTGCTTTAGCTTGATATGGAAATACAGCACAAAACTGTCACTTTGATTATGTTTCTACAGTGATTTCTTTTGCCTCTTGCATTATTTGAATCCCCTTTATAACAAGAGAACTGGAGAAAACCAGCATTAGCTAACAGAATTTTTAGAGATCTCTGCAAACACATTCTTAATTTGAACATTCAATTACTTTGATTTAAGCAGAGTGCAGGTTATTATTAACTGCATGGAGTAATTAATGATAATATTTTAATGCAAAACAGAAGTGTGGAACTCATGATAATATTTTAATGATTTTTAAACTGTTTCTAAATTATTTTTGCCAATCTCTGATAAGCAAAGGAAACAGTGGAAAGAAACCTACAAACTTTACTATGTGGGAAAGAAGTACTTATTCAATAATTAAGTAACTATATGTATATGCATATTCATGCCTATTTTCATGGAACTTCATGCTTCCAAAACCTCAGTCTCTGAAGAAACAGAGGATCTCAAAACTGACAAAAGCTCTTTGTGAAAGGTGGTTGCAATAACAACTGTGAGGGGAAAAGGCATAAGAAGGTATGAATTTAGCAAATATATCAAGAAAACAGCATTGCACTGGAGTACCCTCTCTCAATTTACACTGCATTCCTGGCAATTCAGAACCCCAAAGACTGAGAAAGAAAATTCTAGAAAGAACACAAACATAGCTATAAAAATCCAGATTTTGCAAATGGCAGAACCATTTGTTATCTCTAACAATATGACAAATGTTTGGGGCCTTAAAAGTGAACCTACACGTGAGTGAATACTTATGGGTAACCCTAACTGCAGCACATCACCAGCACAGAGACCTAAAACTTTGTAAGAACTTGCCAAAGAATGAAAATCATGGTGAAAATAAACTGAGAGGGAAGTTGAGAAATATTTCCTGGTATTTGCTAACGGCGCAAACTTGGATTAATCACACAAAACCAATGATGGAAAATTCATTGCTCAAGTTACTAAATATGGACTGAATAATAAAAACCCCCATATTGTAAATCTTGCAGTGGTGGAAGGACAAGAGATAAAAACACTTTTCCATCTTCAACTTTTGAAGTAAATCTCTCTGCAAGTCTCATTGATTTACTGTCAAAATCCAAAATGAAGATTAACTCTATTTTTAAATACAAGGATAGTTCACGTCTACAACTGCCATATAAACCTATTTATGATTCAACACTGCAGTTATTTACTACCATAACATTCTTATCAATGTATTAGTTGTATAATATAGTCATTAAGATTATTTTCACTAGATTTCTGTGAGACAGTCATTGTGGCTCTGCAGCTGAGCTAAATTTCACTTGAAGCAGTGATTGAAGAAAGCAGAATGTTCTCCCAAACACAAGTACTGCAAGAGGAGTACTTAGTTACATATTTACAAAAAAGGGAGGGAAGGATACAATAGCTGTTTCTTTCCTGGACTGGAGAAACACTCAGTGCCCCACAAGTGATAATATTTTGCAATACCCAGAGCAAAATAACCAAAATTTGCAGTACCAGATTTAGATCACCTGCTTTGAGACCCAGAGTTACAGTATCAATTAATATCTTCCCTGGAAAACTCAAAATTAATCCTTACACTGAAGACTGAAAAATGGTTTGCTTTTAAACCACTATTTCTCATATTCACTTTCCTCTGATTACAACAACGTCCAGATGCTGAAGTTTCAAAATACCACAAGAAAGACTATTTTCTCAGTATTTCCAGACAGCAGGAAACACTGACACTCTCATGAGAAAGTCTGTTCTTCTGAGGTTTCATGCTCAGCTATGCAGACTCCAGAGCTTTACTTAGCTTGGATAATGTTTGGGTAAGATATGAAACCAAACCTCTTGAGATTTGTCCATCACTTATTTTAGACCTGAGCGACTTGAGTAAAAAACCTGGTGTAGAGAAACAGTTTAGAAAAAAAATATAAAATTCATTCAGCCATTACTTTGAAAGCTCCCAGCGCCTGTGTAAGACAACTGATTTTCTCTTCTAAATACTGGACCTCAGTTTACCCAAAGCTATGCAAGTTATCCACCTTCTGTTCACCAAAAAGGCACATAACCTAAGAAACTATGAGACTCATTCCAGCTCCTGTGGAATAATTAGAAATGAGCATTAATATTGTCCTGCACCTCTCAGGGTTGCTATCTGGCATGGCATTCCATGGACAGACAAAACAAAATTTCTGGGTGCTTTACTTCCAGTGCACCACACCTATGGAAGACAGCAGTGAAATACTGGGAGGAGAGAAATCAAATATCTCAGCAGCCAACTCTTCCAGCACTCATTTTAAACAGTGATACTATTCTAGGAGGCAAAGGAGGATGCTGTGTATCTCCCAGGGCTCTTAGTCAGAAATGAAATATTCCATTCTCTTTCTCCCAACATTGGATTGCTCAGCAATCTTAACATTAAGTAACTGCAAATCCTTGCAAGTAGGAAGAAACAATCTGACAAGAGAGGATGCACTTGGTGATCACACTGTGATTACTGTACTTTATTAAAAATAATTTTCTTTTCAGTATGTTTTGACAAGAAAATAGAAAGCATCTTGTGCAGGCTTCAGGAAATATTAAAATAACCCAAGGTGATGAACATGTTATTATCTAGTCTGTTCCAGAGGGAGGGTGCTCAAGTACTGAAATAGTTTTCATTTCAAACACACATTCATTTTCAAGACACTGCACTTGAAAAATTGGACTGTATATTTGTCATACAGTAAGCAGTGATAAAGAGCACAGCAATTTATGTTCTTTATGCAAACCACTTGTAATTCAGAAAACAACTACAGTTTCTAAAAGGCAGTAAAGTGATAACACTTTCCCAAGAAAGTGAAATGTGTTTTTCATGCCAGTTGGCCAATTCTGGTATGCCAACCTTTGCTGTGATAAACACTTTGGATAACATGCACAGAACTCCTATTCCAACCCATCAACACTCATGATGTCTTGGAACTTTAGGCAAAGATGAATATTTCATGTTTCTAAGGAAATGATCCTGATACCACCACCACCATCATGCTAAAATACCAATGACCTTTGAGCAAGAGGTCAATGTGCTTCAAGAAATGAGTGGTGGTAATAATCAACATTCTACCTGTGCTATGGAGGAGAAGCACAGCAGAAAATGGCAGTACAGAGCAGAATAAACCACAACACATAGGTGAGAACAAAATCCATGTTAAAGACAGTATACATTTATTACCCAATGATTTTGGACTTAGAGAGTATTTCAGAATTGCAGTATCCTTATAGTTTTATAGCTATATTACCCAGGGTGCCCTTTTTCTTTTGTAGTTAAATATCAGTTGCACCTTCTGAGCCTTTTTTCATGTATCTTCTACATTTATCTGTAGCCTGAAGTTCAAAAATGCAATTATTATGGTAGCCAGAAATGACTATTAGTTTTCTAGGCTGAGACAAAATTAAAAAAAAAAGAAAAAAACCCCACAAAACACTAAAAAACCAACCAACAAAAAAAATTACAAAATAATGGAGAAGAAATCACATCAGAAATTCTCTTTTCAAGATCTCTAATCCATTTTCTTCAGATTTGAGATAGTTCTGCAATGTAGGTAAGTGGGAGACAGATAAAGTAGGTAAAGTGCAGGACTTTAATGCAATCTGAATTTTGAACTAGTAGAAGTTTCCTATCACTATAAATCACATATCTCTAATACATGAAAAAGAATCAACTGAATAATATAACATTTGAATCTGAAGCAAACACTTTTCCTATCTTGAATTAAGGTAGTTCTTCAATGTCAGCTTGCATGTAACATTCTCTGCTGGTACAGAACATGGGAGTCACACACCACAAAGGTCTGTAGAGAAAAAAGGCACAAAAATGGGACTGGAAGAGACATCCTGGTTCTTTCTGGAACGTGGATGATGAAAACTTCACATTAGATGACCAGATGGGTTACATCAGTGACTTATAGAATTCTTTTAATACTACCCCTTATTTACTGGAAGGATCTCACCTTGTACGACACATATTGCCTTCACAACTGTACCCATTTTTGGCTTGAGGCATCTAACACTTTCCATAGAAATTATCTTCCAACTTTCCATTCAGAATTCCTTCTATTACTTGCTAAGTAAATGACTTTCTTATTGGATTTTTTTTCTGTTTCTCAAAATCCAGTCCTCAGGATCATCTAATTACCTTTCCATGTAATTGCCTACTGTTTCCCAACAAGCAGGTACTGAGGGAGCTTTGGCAGCAATATCATTGAAGAATAAATGAGAAATCTGATACATGACTTTGAAAGAAGGGGTGGGCAGGCATTCCTGATGGTGGTGATTGCTGTGTTCTACCCTGAATTCAGATCATAAGAATATCAGCTAGGACTACGTTCAGTAGCTTTTCCTAAATGCTCAGGCATCCTCTGAACATACAGCTGTGCAGTTTAGGGTCTCCAGAGATCCTTAAGGATTTAATTAAGAAATAAACTCATTGATATATACTGGTAAAAGGCCAAATATACAATGGAAAAAAAAACAAAAACCAACCTTTGACCACATGAAACCAGTTTAAGGTAGGAATTTCAAGACTTAAAAATAAAAGGTAAATGTGAGGAAGGGAGATATGCTGAAATATTCTTTTAAAAATGAAAGTGAGGATAAGTCAGATATTAGTCTGTTATTAATGAGGGATATTATTAAAAATATCACTGCTTTTATAAATTATACAGAGAATTGATGAGATGCCCAGGTCTGTAATAGTTTGCAGAGAGCAGTTGTGCATCAGTGTAGTACAACAAATAAACAAAAATGAAAGAGGAAGCAGCAAGAAGTTTTGCTGGGACACACAAACCCAGCAAATGTATTTTTGCCTAGGAAGCCAAAACGCACAAAAAGAGAAAAAGACGTTTGAAACGCCCAGCAGGATCCTCATACACCACATCAAAGAAATAAAGAAACAGCAACCCAAAATTACTTTCTGGTCTTTCAATAAAGAGTATGAAATCTCCCCAGAGTTTTGTGTGTGTGTGCTCTTGGTCAGCCCCTCAGCCCACGTTTGCTGTAGCAGGAGAGACAGACGCGGGCACTGCAGCGCGGCTCCGCGCAGCCGCCAACTGCACATTGGTGTTGTCAATGCAGAGATGTAAATGTTTTGAGCCTGAATGTCTGCTTCCTGTCAACAGCAAGAATTAGCCAGACAAATATCCAGCAGGCATGGCTGTGCTTTCTTGAGTATAAATGTTGTACTGCAGAATTTGCTGCTTGCTTTATTGCTGGCCTGTAGCTCTCAAAGCCACTTTTTGGGACCAAATGCAAAGGGAAGCACCTTCCCACACCACCACACCCTGAAAGCAGTGAGGGGTGTGTATGGAGGAAGATGATGAGGTACTAGCTGGCTGAAAAAATGAACACACACAGAGTTACTCAGGGCCCATAACCAATAGGGTGTCCACAAAAGGAAACCCATCTTAGTTCCCTTATGCAGAGATGGCAGCCTTGGCAACAACTTGCTACTCTACCCCTAAACCTTCCTAGGCACCACTTCATATTTCTGGGGCAGACCTGGCTCTCTTTCTTCCAGATGTGGCACAGGCAGGTGGTGCATCAATCAGAAGATGGCATGTCCATGTATTTCTGTATATAATGCAATCCCTCTATAATGGGTAATTCTATTACACTGAGTGATATTGTGTTATATGATCCTGAGAACAGGTTTATTTTTCACTACTTAAGGGCAAGGGTAGGAGGTAACATGGAGCTGAGGTATAAATTCTATCACATGCCAGGCTTGGAACCTTTGACAGAAATGGGGCCACTCTCATCTATTCATGGGGTGCAGTAGCTTCATCCTCTCTAGTGCTTTCTCCTGCACTAAAAGACAATATGAGGTTGCAGCAACAGACAGGGAAGACATTTAGAAAGACAAAACCTCTCTAGTCTTCCAGAAATCATATAATTCTGTCATTTCATTTCATTACTTCTTTTTTACTTTTTCTTCCCAGATGGTTGGGACAAGCATTGCACATTTCCTTGCCTCTATCTAGGAACAAGCAGATGGAGAAGATGAAAGATCTCATGCAAAGCATGATGGTGGAACGTGCTACATCTAATTAAGATGTCCATTTCACCTTCCTATCAAAGATTTTGCCACTTAGGAAGTTTGCATTTATTGCACCAAGGCATTGTTGTCCCGGATAACAAAACCCAAGATCTTTTGATAAAAAGAAAAAAGAAAAAAAAGAAAAAGAAAAATTAGAAGGAAAAAAAGTCCAGCAAGTCACATGATTTCAATCCTAATCCACACGTGGCACAAGTGCATTGCACTTGTTTAATGGGCAACCAACAGAATCAAGTTTCCCTCAGGAAAGTCAACATTTCAGTGCACACTAGGAAAAGTAAGAAAAATGTCATCTTCCAACCAAAAAATAAACTCCACATTTAATAGCTTAAAATAAAGCCACTGAAGACAAAACATCTGGGCTGTTTGGATATTATCCCAGATGCGTGTAGCACTGAAGCTCTTCATCATGGTATCCTCTTAAGAATTTGAGTAAGATTATTCCCCCAGTATATATTGGTTCTCTGCAGAACATCACACAAGCATGCCTGTTGCAATAAGATCTCTTTTCTGTGTGTGTGGAGATCATACAGAACCACAGCACTTTGGCTTCCTTTGTGTTCTCCAGGACATCACATAATACTAATCATCCATCTGCAGCAGTAACAACAGCAACCACCCATGTGGACCACAAAAGCCAGTTAGACAGGGATTATCAGAAACATTCTAATAAATCAGCAGTGTTTCTAGAACTGGCATTGGAGGTCCAGTTTTGTTCCTGCAGTGCAACAGGCACATCCACGCTGCATCTCACCAGAGACATTCCCACCATCCCTCTTTGCCCACATGGCAAAGAGCAGTGCCTGAACAGTATGGTCCTCCCAGAATATTTGGGACTGTTTCTCACCAAGTATAAAAACAACCAGCAGAGCACCACTGTGACACTGCTTTCACTACTAGTTTGGACAGGTCTACTCAGCACAGCACTGTGCTTCTGAAAACCCCAAATCCTGAACAGCCTGAAACCTCCACGGGTCTCGTCTTCCAGGCCATACCAGCTGTGCTGAGATGCAGCCTGGATTTACTGGGACTGCTGCACAAGGTTCTGTAGCTGGTTCTGTGCAGAAGGTCAGACTGATCAGTGGATACACTTAAGCTCTGCAAGCGTGTGAGAAAGAGTGTGTGGAACATGGCCACTGGAAAGGGATTGAACCAGCACAACATTTCACAGGCCAGAGGCACACAGATTATAGCTACAGCCAAACTACACAGTGAGAGAGCCACACAAAAGACAAAAGTATTGGATAAGGCTGAAACAGAATTAGCCTTAATAGACAGTGCCTCCCCAGAGCTTTTATGCTCACAGCCAAGCAAAACGGTTCTGCACAGGAAGACAAGAACTGCAGACTTCTGGCAGGGGTCTTGAGACATAAACAGTATGAGAGACTTGTTCCCATAGTGGAACAAAGAGGTGTAGCAGACCCCCTTGAAACAAACAATGCCTGGCCATCATACCATCCAAAGTAGCACAAATAAAATTAGGTATTTTATTTAAGCTTTCCCTTTGTTTTTAAATACATAAAGTAGTGTGGTGGTTTGTAAAGTAGAAAATAATATTTTTAAAAGTTGCTACCTTTTTTTTTTTAATTTTTTTTTTTTATTGACCTTCCTCTATTTCCTCTAGCAAATCACACACAACCACATTCTCCCTTCTTTAGAGATGCACTGGTAGTAGGAAGCTCTGTTGTAGACTCTCTTTTTATTTCTTTTTTTTTCCAGAGAGGCTTGTCCATTTCTTTCCAGTCCTGAGATGATCACTCCTATTCTTCATTTTCGTCCTCTCCCTGCTCCTCTAAGGTGACTTAAAAAGAGAAAGCATAGGCTGGGAAGATGGCTTGATTAATGACTTTTCCACTCCTGTAAGTAATTTCAAAGGAATAATTCTATACAGGGATGACAACAGGGAAGATGTTTCCATAAACCCCAGTATGCTTCCTGCAAACACATAAGCATTCCAATGCAGGCAAGGAGAGAGTGAAGACCTCATTCTCTAGAAATGCAATTATTTTCCTTTTCTGCCTGCTTTTTCTCCCTATACTTTCTGTTTTTCCCATCCTTCCTATGTTTTTATCTGTCGTTCACTGTTTCGTGTATTTCTGCCATTTTCTTCCATTATCTCCTCTTTCCTAGCCTGTTTTTCTAGCTTCTCCAGACTCCAATTTCCTTTGTCTGCTAATTTCAGCAATTAAGATGGAAACAGTAGCTCTCAAAAAAAAACCAAACCAAACCAACACAAAACAAAACAAAACAAAAAACATCTCAGCTTTTACAGTTGAAACAAGAAAACTGGACTTTGAAAAAAAGGTGAAAAGTGAGCACAAAGGCCTGTTTTAAAATGATAGAGCAACAAAGGAAGCAATTAGGGAAAAAAGTAAAGTGAAAAACTAATCCAAGTTTTTACTTGGAATTCAAACTTTCTTTCACTTAAAGAATAAAGTTCTTGTCCAATATGTTTCTGTACTCACTGATTTTATCCATAATGGGGAGCAGACTTGCCAAAATATCATGAGAGTCTTACTAGCAATGAGACTTTTAGACAGAGAAAATGCCAGAGTTTCTAGATAAATCAGAAACAGAAAGTACTAATTATTTAAATGGAAATTTTTTCTCATGAAGGAGTGCAGCCCTGTATCTCAAACAAAACCAGGCCCTCAAATTGCTGTACTTGTATTTTTAATAGTCTGCCATGGTAATCAACTTCTGAAGATTCAGTCTAGCTGCCTCTGGAAGGGCTTTGTTATCCACACCCTACAATACACAGGACAGCTCGGTCCTAGCTGAAGGGCAAAGGGCACAGAACAGAGAACCCAAAACCTTCTCTGGCTCATGCTGCAGTTAGGGGTTCCAACACATTTCTAGTGCAGTTTGGGAAAGCCAGTGCTCTGCTGCTGTCACAACCTTTGCTTGCCTGCTGCAGGGATTCCCTTCTGCAGCACTTCCTTTCTGTCCTATAAACACAGCTAGAAAACATTCAAGATGAATTTGGGGATTTAGAAAGTTTCTGAAAACACTTTTTTTAAATCAAAGGAACAGGTATTAGAAGATTATTATTTTGCTTCTCAAAGTATGACTGCTACAGGAGAAAACTTGTTCACTGAAGGACAACTCAGCTTCTGAACATCAGTTTTGCCCAGCTTCAGGTAAATGTTGACTAATACAGGAGACAGGAGAAGCACATGTGTCAGAGGAAATGAGGGGCACTTCAGAGACCCAAAGGTAAATTTTCCAAACCACCTCCAAAGGAGCTTCTCTCTGCAGGGTTCATACAGATTCTAGGAAAACCAGTTTTTAAACTGAGAGTTTTGTGATTGTATCTAAAACTGGGCAGAGCAGACATTTCCCTCTGCATGTGTCACTATTCAGCCTTTATCAAGCTTACAGTGTGGGGTAAGACCTTGCCAGCTCATGGCATGTGCCAAGGGAGAGGAAAGGAAGGGAAAAGGAGGGTGAGACTCTCACGCTGGGATTGCACACAGAGGAAGGGACAGGGTAGTGAGGCACTCATGCAAGGCACAGCATAGGTGGATAAGGAAACAAACAAAAAAAAAACAGGGATACATGCACATTGGATTTTAGTTGGAATAAATAAAAACTAGGGCAATGCACCCATTTTTATCACAAGGCTTCACTAATGAGAACACTGCTAATGAGAACACAACATGGACAAAAGCTTCTCTCAAAGCTTTTTCATTCAACACCAAACACTTCCCAGTCAAAAACCAGAAAGACTTCCTAATAGGGATTAGCTCATTTTCATTGTGAGCCAGAGGCCTTTGGAACAAAAATATCAAGTGTTTGGTCAGGAAAAGTAATTTGGGCCAAATATTGTTCTCATTTGCTCTTGGTCTCTCTTTCCCTACCCTTTGTGTTCTCTCCCAGTGATGATGAAGGGTACGACTGTCACCACCACTTCTTCCTGTTAGCACAGAGGAAAGACTCAGGCAAAAGGCTCTTGCTCGATCCCATTCATTGCAGCTGGGTCATGCAGACAAACCACAGCGAGCTGATACAATGAAAAGCAAGTTTTAACTGGAAAGCATTTTTTTTTTTCCTTTGCCTCGAATTGTTCTGCTCTCATGTAATTTTGAAGCAATGTGCTACTATGAGTATTTTTAAGGAGCTGAATAAATTGAACCAACAAATCCTTTCTTCTTGAATTATTTTTTTTCCTTACAAAGTAGGCAGAGCATACAAGCATCCATATTATTATATTTATGGATAACTTTTAAATAAAAATAAGAGGTCAGGTCAAATTTGGTGTGATTTACTACACTGGTAACATACCCCCATCAAGTATGCAGCACCCTAATAAATCCTGAAGTGCTCCCTTGAATTTGCATAATAAGTATGCACTACACTCAAATCCAAACGTGGATTGATACAGACATCTCAAGGAAAAACCAACTCACTGCATAGGCACAAACTACAATAATAATAATTCTCTGATTATGGCTGATGCCCAAAAGATTAGCCAGCTAATGGAGACAACTATCTACCAAGCCGGCTCAATTTAATGAGCATTTAATTCACCCTCACTATGGTTCTCTTTGAAATAAAAATGAAAATAATCAAGATTGTTGTGGGGTGTTTTGCTTAACTGAAAGTGGAAAAAGGCATCAGGTACAACTGCTGAAGTTCATCATTACCATGGGAGATCAAAGCATTTTTCTTAATCTCTTCTTAACTAAAACAATTTAAGCCCATTTTCATTGTTACTTCCCCAGGCTGTACCTTTCAAGGACAGTTCCACTGTTTTTAATCTAAAATACAATAACCTGCTTCATACACAACACACATAAATTTCCAAATCTCCCCATGACAGGCAAGGGCAGTAAATTGAGAAAAGGACGAGGACAGTAACTTCAGGTGTGCAAAGGCTGTTAGCTAGCAGGGGATCAATAACAGCTGACTGCATTACGGTCACAGAAAGCAGCAGCAGCTTTGCTGTTTTGCTGCTGGAGGTCACTGCTGCCCTCAGTGCAACTGAGCCTGATGAGGTACAAGCCCAGGGTAGAGATGTGCAGAGATCCCTGAAACAGCTCCAAACAAGCCAGCCTGGCTGCTGGAAGCAACAGAGCTGCAGACCCAGGGAACATGGTCACTGCAGACTCAGGCTAGCACAGCAAGTGCCTCGCTGGCATCTTCACTTCTTCCACTGCTTAAGTAGGACTGTTTTTAACTCTTTGGGCCTCACACATCACAGCTTTGCTGGCTACATCCATCTCCCCAACAAAAATAATAATGCTAAAATAAATTTAAAGCACAAGTCTTATGAGGAGCAGCTGAGGAGTTTGGGGTTGTTTAGCCTGGAGAAAAGAGGGAGGCTCAGGGAAGATCTTACACTCTCTACAACTAACTGAAGGGAAGTTATAAGGATCTGAATGTTGGTTTCTTTGCCCAAATAACAAGAGGTAGGACAGGAGGAAACGGCCTCAAGTTGTTCCAGGGGAAGTTTAGATGGGATATTAGGAAAATTTTCTTCACTGAAAGGCATTGGAACAGGAAGTGGTTGAGTCTCCACCCCTGGAGGTTTTTAAAAGATGCCTAGATGTGACACTTGGGGAATGCAGTTAAGTGCTGGGTTAACAGTTGGAATCAATGATCTTAAAGGTTTTTTCCAAACTAAATGATTCTATGGTTCTATCTCTCTAGAGTTTTGTCTTTGCAGGGGTTATTCTCCTTTCTCAGAAAGGAAGGATGAGTTGGTCCAGCTCACAGAGATGCAACTGAAAGGGTGAAATGAAGGACAGAGTTCTCACTGACTGTCCTAGATCACCAAAGAGGGAATGTTACTTACTTTATTTCCCTTTCTGCTTATCCTTCTTAGTCCCTTTACTACACCAATGCTAAGGTCTGCAGACCTTCCTGAAATTTAACATCTTGTTGCCTCAATTTTTTCTTCTGTAATATGGGAATAATAGATTTATATTCACCTTTTGGCAACTAGATTAACTAATCCCATTAACCAGTTATCACACATTTGTAAAGAACTTTAGGTGCCTCAGAAGCTAAGCATTACAGTAACACAAAGTTTTATTGTTATTGTTGTAAAAAAAATCAAAATGGAAAGGGAAGATGCCAGCTGGCAGATTGAATATCCAGTCTTATTTATTGGCAGCAGAACCATTGCTGATTATGCAAACTTGTACTTCCAGTCGTCAACTGGTTAAGGAGCTGTTGTCAGCTTATTTCACAGAAAGCTCCTTGTGGCTCAAAATACTCTCTGATCAGCTTCTTTTCATAGATCCAGGATTCCCAAAAGCAGAAGTAATGCAGAAGTTAAGTACATGCTTAGTGCAAAACAAGCATTTAGGTGCTCTGGTTAATAAGACGCACAATAAAAAACCTTCTCAACATAAGAAAATAAGATTTTTTTCTCAAAAAAATTACACCCATAATAGAGTATCCATGGCCAAAATTTCTCTTAATAAATTTCAACTCCAAACCTTACATTTGCATAGAGTTTGCTTCAGTTAAGGATATGCATATACATACACACAAACATATATATCACAGATATCATACATATTTCATTTAAATAAATCTTTTCCTTGGGGCTTGGGTCTTGGAGTGGCAGAAAGATTGGAAGACTCTACCAGGCTTTCACTCCTATTCAAGATATCTGAATTACCCAGGTCTAAGGGATATATTCCAATTTAAAAGGGCCTTTCTGGTTGTCTAAGAAAAGTTATGCGGTCAGGGACACATGAAGATGGATGTGTGGCACAGAACAAACCAAGGCAACAGACTCTAGACTGGAAGCATGGACTCCTGTTGAAAGCTGAACCTTGTTGAAATAAAACCTCTGAGGATTTAAAAAGAAAAGAAAAAAAGTTTGGATCATTTGGAGCACCACTGCATCAGCAAAAAGGTAAAAAAAAGAAGGATTATGAGAAGAGTCAACAAACAGAATCTCCTCCTGAAGTAATTACTCTTCCTGGAATAAGCAATAGTTAATAATGAGAAGCAGACAGCCAGTGAAAAATGAAAATAAAAACACAATTTAGTTCAAGAGAGAAGATGGTTACCACACACAGGAAGCATCATTAATTAGGACTTCTAAAAGAAGATTTCTCATCTTGAAGGAACTTATTAGCAACTGATTGCTCCAAGGTAGGTTTCAAAACATGAAAATAGCAATTATAGAATGTTACTAGGTAGAAGATGACTAAGATGATGAGATCAAAGATTAAATCTTCTCATTTTTTATTGGCAAATTCCCACAAAAGAGAATGGGAAAATGGGAAACTTCAGCATAATGAGATACTGACAACTGAATGAAGAAAACTACAGGCAAGTCACATACTGATAACTATTGCCTGCTCAGCAGAAAACCAAGTTGATCACCAGAGAGCTCTTTCCCCAAATCTGTGCCACCATATGTCCTAAAATGTATCCATGTGTTAGAGCATCTCACCAGGATGTTACAGAAACTAACATCATGGTCAATGTAATTCCTGACAGCTAAAACTAAAAATCTAGCTTACAAAAACTTGATGCTCTCACTCTTTTAGGAAAAGCAATAGATGGCTGGAGGGTCCAACAGAAGATTTGATATCACCAGAGAAATCTCGGCTGACCAGAAGAACAGGGCTCATTGTTCTTAGATCAGACCTCAGGAGCTGACACAGCTCAGTTTTACCTATATGACAACTGGAAGGCTGTACAGCAGCTACAGCTGCAAATAGCTCCAGGGAGGATTATCTGAAAGCCTGCACAAGAGGGGATACCAGCACCAGAGAGAAAACAAGTCAAACCAAATGTTAATTTCTCCAAAAGATGTCTTCAAAGAAAAAGGCAGGAAAACACAATGTGTAAATAAAAGGTGATCTAAATGAGTCTGATTAACGGTGACAGGGAAAATAGATGACCCATATTAGCATATCTAGGAGGAGAGGAGACTGGATTTCAGAGTCCACAAGATCATGTGTCTACCGCATTTTCACCTTCAAAACAGTTACTGAGAAGCACATCAAGTGGCAAAACAAGCTCGTTAACTTAATCAGTTTTTGATGGCATCTGACAGCCTCCATCACTGCTCACTTAAACACTAACAGAGGCATCTGAAGGTTGATCAGAAGCAAAACAGACCTTTGTTGTGGCAGACACATGGGGCCTTGGCTGGATTGTTCCTTCCACCAGAGAAGAACAGCATAAACAACTTGTTTTTCCGGTCTTGAAAGACAATGTGAAAAGAACCCCCTTAGACTTTGCCCTACCACAGTAGTAGTCACCTTCCAGCCCATCCCAGCACCAAAAAATGGAAGTTCCCAGGACTCTGTCACGAGTGACATAGATATCGGGGCCACTGCTATTATCATCCAGGCTGATGTTAAATTTGCTTATTTGTAGCACTTCTGCATCTTTACATGCCATGGGTTCTTTTAAAAATAATGACAAGCCATGACATGAGCTATCACAGTGAAACAATAAAGGCACAGGAGCAAATTATGTTATCTGTCTTCTGCAGGACACTGCCACAGCTTTTGACATGAGGAATGGATAAATGGATACTTTCTAAAACCAGTATACCCTTTCAGCATGATGCCAAAGTTTGGTATTCAATGCCAAAATAGCAAAGTCACAGTTCAACTGCCACATACATGCCTCAAAACTTCATACCCAGTAATGGTAACACAAACAAGATGCTGCAAATGATAAGTTAAAAACCACAGATCACAAATGAACTTGCAAAGCAGAAAACACAGCTGAATTCATATTGGCACTGGCATGTACCTTAAGAGGTGTATTCACAAAGACCTATCAGCAAGGTGTTAAGCACTTACAAACAAACTCAAACAAACAAACAAGCTCAAACAAACTCAAAATCTGGCTGTCAAATCCAGCACTTAAGACTACAACACAGGTCCTCTTCCCCTTAAGAAATTGGCATAGACCAACACCCCTGAAATATAGACTTGTGTTAATAGTCCCTGCAATTTATCTTAAAAACAGGATGAAAATAGGTAGTTCATTTGCTAATAACAAATACCATCAATACTAATACCATCAACCACCAGGCGGCTGGGGAACACGTAAGGATATCTCTGTTTTGGCATTTCCTTTGTTCAGGAAGAGATAATCTGTGGGTCCTGATAGAGAAAATTCCAGGCCAGGGGTGTCCAAAAGCAAGTTACTATTTGAGATCACAGGATGTATTCCAGTTAAAGTAGATCATCTACATACAGTTATTGCCCTTACTCCATTACTATCTATACTCCACAGGATATATCACTGGACCTACAAGCATTTCTGGGGTTTTCTTGCTACAAAAACAAACCCTGGGTTTCTAGTGTTGGTAGTTCTTTCATGTGAGATTTCTTGGTATTGGTGATTCATCTCAAAGTCAAACTCAAGAGTTTATTTTCCTAAAAATTTTTGATTTGTTGGTGGTTTTCTTTTCCAGTGTTTGGGTTTGGCAACAGATGAGGCTTGAGGAACAGGAATAAACAAACCTGACTAAGCACATAATGGTACCACTTTGTAGGCTATTTTAAAAGATGATAAAAAAAACCCTTTGATAATCATTGATTATTTGGATTATATTGCAGAAGAAAGGCTTGCACGACACTTGGGGCCCACATTGCAAAGCCTTGTTGAGCAAAACAGGAGATATATTTCATGTCTCAATCAACTATGGATAAAATATGCATGACAATTTCAGCTTGGGAGGCCCAGAAAGGTTATTTATTTTTCCTGTCTGGGAAAGACTTATTTGTTTGTTTAATTGTACTGTGCCTTTTAATAAGGAATGTTAAGGAATCTTCTGTTGACAGGAAAAACAATACAGTCCAAACCATTTCAGCAAGAATGCCTATTATTCACTGGATAGTATTATGCATATGACATGTATTGTATTTGCTACAAACAGGAAAAACATTGGCTGTTTTGCTCAGTTGAACAGAGAACAGCTTCTCACCCATGCTTTATCTATTTTTTTCAAACACTAAATATTACATCACTGTGAAATAAATTAATTGACCTGTGCTGTGAATAAATAAATTTAAAAATTCAATATGCTGCTTTGAATTTGCAGCTCATTTCTGCAAGATGGTTTTGCAGTAGCTCTAACATATGAGTTAAGTAAGCCTTTCTGACAGGTGTAAAAGCCTTTCATACCGCTTGCAAGGTTACGCTAGCAAAATATGACAGAAAACGTGGACTAGTCACAATATCATATGTTCCATATCAGCAAGTATCATAACAGAAAGGCTCCCTTCACCAAATAAAATGTACTATGCGGTAAAACAATGGGTGTGCAGAAATAATGACATAACAGAATAGGCAGAAGCTTTAATTCGACACTTTTCTTTGCCATAGGATTAACCAAAATGAGACTCATTATCTAGGAAAAATAAAATTATGAACTTATCCATCAGAAGCATTACCCTAAGCTTGGCTAAGGAGAGAGAAAGCAACATCTATTTATTTGTTTGTCTTTTTAGAGCTGAAATGAACTCATATAAGATTTTGGCAGTTTTCATATGTACTGCCTTTCTCTGCCATCCTGTTGCATGCGCTTTCTCAAAGGGACTTTATCGATCTCTCTTCACAGATGTTTCATATCTGAGGAAGTGTCAGAAATCACTGCTGGAGCAGGAGACATTGCTGGCTTTCACCCATACAGTGCTCCAATCTGAACTGGGTTTTGTTTTGCCTAGTTAGTAGCTCACGCCCATCCCTTGGCTCACGTGCCTGTACCCGGCTCATCCCGGCGATACCCAGTGAGCAACACAAGAAAACATTTTAATGGCCTTGGCCAAGGGATGCTTTTGGTGGCCATCAAAGCTGGGTGATTCTGCTGAGCCACTCCATTCAGAAGAACAGTGAATGCTGGGAAGGAACTTTTGCTACCATAAGACTGAACAGCTGATGAGCCAAACATCATCTAACATCTCACTTGTGATTTTGGAAAGAGCTCTACCCTAGAAAAAAAAGGAGTCTGTGTGGAACTGCAAGCTGGACTTCAATCAGGGTTTCTGTGCTACAAGGCCAGCACTTCATCTGGTATGAATGGGATCCAGAAACTTCTGCAGAAGGTTTATGTGAATTACACATTGCCTCATGTTGAGAGTCAGGCAGTTAAGACACACTGTTCTAAACATCCTTGTTCACATGAACTTCAACCACTATTTACTAGCATTCAAGAGAAAAAAATAAATAAAAATTACATCAACACTGATCTAATGCTTCGATTTTTCATTAGGACAGCTGTTTATACCAGTCTGCCTCACATCTGTGAAAGAGCACAACTTATCAGGGCTGCTGAGGCATGTAGGGAGCAGCACTGAAAACCAGGTTTAAAACTCACCAAACCTGAACTGACACAAAAAAAAGTAATTTTTTTGGTGCCTCTTTAAAAGAAAAGCCAAACAAGCAAAACAACAAAACAAACCAACACCACAGCCAGTCTACAGAGAAAGAGATTAGAACAAGCTAGGTATCAACAAACAAAACCCCAACCCACTGGGATGTATAAACTAGGGATTAATTGCTTTGCTCTATGGCCATCAACAAAGTCTATCCACTAGCATCTATTTCTGGAACTTCCAAATTCAAATTACATCTAATGAGTTTACAGTACAATTTTTAAAGGGTCTCGCCTGAGTCATAAAGACTGAAGCAACCATTAAGGCCCATTTGTTAACAGCTATGATAACTACACTGTCATTACACTCACTGTAGGACATTGTGCTACACAAAGGACTAATGTTATTGCACCAGACTAGAAACACTTTAAAGTCATCTTGTGCAACTAGTAAGACAGGCAAAACACATTTTCTGATCATAAAAAGCATTCTGGAAATTGCCAAAAAATCCATGCATTAGCATCAACTATACATGTAAAATACGGCGTTATTTTACCATTGAAGTAGACTGCATTAACCTGCTATGTTTAGCTTTGAAATTTCATAACTATGGTTATCTAAATACCACCATTACAGTTATCTATGCATTTAGGTTTAATGACAGTTTTGTCCTCTTATGCCCTTTAAATTATTTTCATTTGAGGCAGCAAATTTGTCATCCCTTCTTTTTTAAACAATATTAATTAACATGTTATTTCTATTATAAGTGTTCGCAGAGTCTAGACAATGACAATGGAGTGTCAGCAGATATCTTAGCAAAACTGATGAAAACTGTGGATCTCTGCATGAAGCTTGATGGGTAATAAGAGCTTATCTATTTGCAATTAAATTGTCACCAGGCTAAAGATTTCAAATTGAAATCTACTGACCAGATTCAGGTCTTAATATATACCTGGAGAACACTGAGGGTATATGAGAGATTATTCTAATTTAAAGTGATGCGGCTAAAATTGGATTCTGAGGGTTTGTGTCTTCAGGTCTAGAAATCAGGGCTTTTAAAAATGCAAATCTAAGATATTGTTAGAAAAAGTAGCTTTATCTCAATCTTAAGAATATCTTTGTGTTCCCACTTATTTACAGAAAATTAAAACGGATCAATGGCACATTGTGGCTATGTCCTGCCAGGCTAGAAGTCAGACAGGAGACATTTGATAGTTCTTTTGTCTCTGACAGCATTGACATGAGGTACTGCATAAGAACTGAATCAGCTTTGAGAGGACTGATGGAAAGGATAACAACTGCTACCCTAACATACCTTCACCCCAGGAAAACATGTAGCACTTATGCAGGCTGTGTGCATGTTTCCCTTCAACATTTCATCCAAGGTATTCTCAGAAAGCCTAATGACTTAGAACTAAAGAAAGCAGAAATATTGCTCAATATGCAGTGGTTTACAGAGACAGATCAATCACAACATGGCATTCTGCTTTGCACAAAAGGATGTGAAAGGCAACTTAGAATAAACATTTTAAAAGCCAGTCTCTAGAAACCCCAGCTAATGATCCATTAAATACAATTTTAACTATGATCCTGTGATGACTTTTCTAGATATGCAGGAAGAATTAGCAAGCTTTTTTATATAGGCTTAGGAAAAATAGAAAGAAAGAAAATCTTGATCAAATCTGTATGTTGTATCACTTCAGAATAAATAAAGCATCACAACAGGGAATGAGTCCTTGTCTTCTCTTCCTTACAAGTCACTTTATCATTGTAATTTCCTGAAAGAATTATTTATAAAAGATTCTCTGTAGATATTCATTTGGGGGCAAATGCCTAAAGAGATAATCACTTAATATACAAACATTTTAATTTAGAGTTAACATTTGGCAGCATGTTCTTCTTAATGTTCATCTGGTAACCACCAAAATGTCTCAGCTTAAAGAGGGACTTTCATCTGAGAGAGGAGGATGGCAGGTGCATAACATCTAATGTCAGAGTAATGTTTTAATCCTCTTATCAGTCATAAACCTTATGTCTTACAGTGTTTATACTGCTTACTGTAGATATTTAATTTCTAAATCAAAGGCTTTCCCATATCTTACTATGATGTCTTCCTACATGCTCCCACCTGCAAGATTTTCACTCCTTCTTCCCACATACAAGTCAGTATCTTCTAACGCCCCACACAGTTACTGCTGTGTGCTGGTGGTTAGTTCATGTCTGAAAATTGGATGATTACTTCTTTTAATTAAATTTAACTTCTAGGCTTCCAGGCCAGACTAGTGAACTCCTCACTGCTCTGATTATTTCTAGTCTTACAGCCTTAGTGCCAGTACAAGCTATACCAGACTGCTTCAGGTTTTCCCCTGACCAAGTGCAGTCTGCAATCAGTCCTGGGCATGGGGGTGCTCGCTCTCCTGGGCTACACAACCCAACATTTTGACTTTCCAAGTCATTAACACTTCTCTGCAACTTGCTCCTAAAGCAGATACAAATACTGCAAGCTCAACAGCATTATGGGCTGGGAAGTTTCCAAACAAATAGTTCTCCTTTGAAAAATACCCCAGTCTGGTTAAATGAACACAAAACAACATTGTGGTTTCCATAGACCTTTCACCTCCACATGATAATTTCTACTCCAAGTTGTGACAGGGCTAAGGGAGGCAGAGCAGCCTGAGGGTCAGCCTGAGCTCCAGCCTGAGCTTTCACCTCTCAGCTGTCTGGATGGAGTGTTTCTCTCCATGGTTACTATCAACAGTGCCAAGCTAAGAACAGGAGAAATGCAGGTACAGACAAAACACATTTTACTAGACCAACGAACAGTTGAAAAGCACACTTCTACATATAACATATAAGTTTTCCTTCAGATCTGAAAAAGCATCTGTTTCTTCCCCCACTCTCTTCTCCCCTGCCTCCATTTCTTTAAAATCTTGAGTTTACCCCAATCCAGAGTAGGTGAAGAAATCCTCAAAAAGACTGAACAGATGGGAAACCCCTGTTTCATCCAAGAGTATTAATTCACTGCTGACTGCAGCTGACAGAAAAGTTAGATCTTGAAGGAAAAAAAGCCTACTGAAACAGCACTCCAAAAGGACACAGGAAAGTACTAGGCAAAAAGCTTATTTCTAACTTTAAAAAAACAATGAAGTGTTGTTCCAGCTAACACTGCTAACAACTGGCAAAAAATCGATTATTTGGATCAAAAAAAAAAAAAAGTTGCAGAGATTTGGGGGCTTGAGTCTGAGGGTCTTATCTTTGAGATGGCTATCTGTAACTACACCTATTTGTAACTAAAATATTTACAGACAAGAACATTCATGCTTGGGATTGGTCCACATTCTTGGCTTTTTCACCATAGCCAAGAAAATAGTCCTTTCATTAGTTCAAGCTCTGTATTGACACATGGGCTTTGCTATCCAAACACTAAAAAACACAGCTCATCTGAGCTGCACAGATGTTTTGAACTGGCCCAAAAGGCCAAGCAATGTGATCAACATCCTATCACCTAAAGTTGTCTCCCTGAGCACTCAAATACACATCTGTACTGCATATTTCTTCTTTCACCAATGACATCCAATAAAAAACAACTAATCTAACACAATTGCCAGTGGATCCTTCAATATTTCACTGAAGTAAAAAAGAAAACAGATTGGTTTTTAAAAAACACAGCTATTTAATGTATCATTGCTTCTCAGTCTTGGAAGCCAGGCAGCAGACACACAGCTTACAGAAGTCACTGAAAGCAGGGAATAAAAATGTATTTTGAAACAGTATATTGATTTTTATTTCCTTTCTAGGGGCATGTGGAATTTTCCCTGTGTGTAATTCAGATTGCCTTTTCAAGGAAACGTTCTCTTTGTGTGTGCAAAATTGAGTGTTTACCCTTTCAGGCACTTGGGAGCCAGTGGCTTTGTGCTCCTGGTGCCCCTCATGCCAGCAGCTTGAGTATGCTTTGCTCATCCATTTCCTACCAGCCTTTTCAATACTGTGACACTGGGGCTGAACTAAAGGCTGCCTCTTAGCTGCATGCACTTGTCATTTTGTTTCCTTTGCAGTCCTTCAAAAAAGGACAAATGTCAAAGAAGCACTCTAATAATCCAACTCTGAACAGTCCCTCCATGCTCTCAGTTTGCAGCCACCACAGTTTGGTGCCTACTGGTCTTGCCCAAAGACACAAAAAGTCTCCAGTGAACACATACATTGCCTCCTTTTGTCTTACATTTCACAATCCAGTCTCTTCTTCTTTTTTAACCTCTGTATATTTCTAGGGAAGATTGGTCCTTTTTACTGTATGTGATCCATTAGCTGCATAACTTTACAGGCACCTAAAACCTTGGAAGCTAAGGGAAGAAACGGATGAAAGGAGGCTAATTTGTCTGTCTTCCCATGCCAAAACCATAAAAATGACATGAAAATCAGACACATAAATGCATGGATAGGTGGTCTGGCTCCAAAAAAAGATGGTTCTTTAGTCCTAACATATGGGAGTGGAATCATTTTCCACGTGTAATAAGCTCAGCTATTTATTAACATAAAAGCATTTTAGGAAGGGGAAAAGTTTTTTTGGAACAACCATACAGAACAAAAGGAAAAGAGCAAATGAAAAAAAATTAAGAAATTTTAATTTTCCATATTTAACAATGTTTGTTCCCATAAGTATAAAGCATTACTTCTCTTCCTTTATGATATTTTAAAAGCTATGCTATTAAGAGTAACAATACCAGAAATGTATAGGAGGGAAAAATGCCAGCAATAAATTAAATTGTGTTGATAAATTATAGGAACAAAAGATGGCATTGTACATTTAGAAATATGACCAGATTTTTTCCCCTTAATTTTCTAAAATGTTTAGTATTAGTAATTATTTATGAAATTTTTTTTGCAATTTTTTGGAAATGTTTAATTAACCTCACAATTTCCCTTTATCTTCCAGTCATTGGAAGCAGCGTGTTGACATTCAAAAATTGTCTGCAAGTACTGAAATGTTTCAGATTGGAAAACAATGTGGAAGCTAGGTTGGCTGTGGGACACTGCCCTAGCCTTTCGCCTCTGTTGAGCTGGGAAAAGAAATCTGTCTTAGGTCATAAGTCAAATGGGCTTCGTGATACGAAGGAGTCCCTCAGGAATGCAGACACAGAAATGAGGAATGAGAGAGAGACACACACTAGGACTCATAACCTACTTCTGTATTGCTCTGAGCCAGCTTCCTATTAAAACCTCATACAAGCAAGCTCCTTCCTACCAAATTTAACCTGGATATATCCTTAAAAATCACTGAAAAAGCTAAGTTTCAATCTTCAAAACCACGTGCACAGATACAGAAAAAGCTCTTCAACATTGTTTGGATTTAGATTGATCCCTATTCAGTACACTGAGCTCTGGGCATGGAAAATGCAGAGTTAATTCTTCCCACCCTGGCCTGTATAAGCAGACATTTGTGTCCCATGCCCTGTCATGTTCAGTGAGGTGACTCACAGCAATGCCGAGCCACTGCCCTCAGCAGGCACAAGCATGCTCCCAAACCCCAAAACTGGGGTTTGGATGTTCAGCCTCATCTTTCTTTTCTTTATTTAATTCCGTTATCCTTCATCTTACCCTCTTGAATCATCCTCCAGGCCAGGTAGGTAAGGAATCTTCTCTTTACATCAATCCCTTTTAACTCAGCAGTAAAATGCTGGTGTGCCAGGAGGATTACCTGAGCAGAGGGGTTTCCAATAATTTTCCTCCCTGCCACAAGCACTAAGAAAGCAAGGCAAATTCTATAATGCTCACAGGCAGTATCAGTGACTTTCTGTAGTCCAGCTCAGATAGCTGAAAAGCTTTGGGGCACCAATGACTTTTTCAGAGCTCCCTGTTTGATCACTGCACTGCTGCAGCTGCAACAGTTTATTTTATTCCTGTGATAAACACTGACATTATTATACGTATTTATATGTGACATAAGCATATATTGACACATGCATGTAGCAGAGGAAAGCAGCTAGACAATGAGATATTACAGGTAATATGACAAACACATCCTACTACAGGTTTTGCATTAAAAAACATGTCCAAATACAGTTCTTCCCTCCAGCTCCTGAAGGCTCGGCTTAGGCTGGACATATTGCAACAGAGCTGCAGCAACTGTATTAAAATTGTTTTCTGACAACTAATAGCACATTTTGACGAGGCTTTACACATGGTCAGAGATTCAACACTGCCATTAAGGAGAACAGTCAGCCAGTAAATATCTTGTGCTGTTCTTCCCTAGCAGGAGTGTAATTACACCCCAGCATACCAAACCGCTCTATCTCGTCCTTGCGACCTTTGTCCTTTAGCAAACCCACAAAGGGAAGAGCTGATATTCCTGCTCCAAGAGCATCACATACGAGTTTTAATCTGCTTCAAGATTTTGCTGCCCTTAGAAACACTGAACTCTCTTCTGTGTGAACAACCTGACAAGAAGCCAGGCAAAGGGCCACTCGCCGGTCAACAGGAAGTAAGCTGGGACAAAAGGTCCAAGTTGAGGAACACTTCTCCGGGCTCCGTGTCGATGTGCAGCCTCGGCAGCCTGCACTTGGGGCAGAGCCAGCATAAAAATGTGCTCTGGGTAACTGTGGGCTTTGATTAAAAAGCCACAGTGCTTAATAACAAAACCTGACTGGAGAGAAAAGAGGACTGAAAAAGAAAGAGCCCAGCTTATGAAAAATAGCTCGTGCCTTCAGGCTCATTTTAAAAAAGTGTTTTATTGACTTTTTATTCTATTAAAGGATATTCTTATTCTCTCCTTAGATACTGTCCAGTGCTTTATATTGCACATCAATAGATGATGAACCAACACAAAAAGCTCAGGTAGAGCCATCCAGAGCTACTGTGTGAACGAGTTCATGTTTCTCTCAGCATCCTGGAAAAATGAGCTCTTGAACTATTCAGAAATCCCATTAAACCCACACATGGATAGAAAATAATGGCATTTCCAGAATGTCTGCATATGTGCACTGACACCATGAAATACTGAGTAGAACTGATGAGTTCCATGAGCACTTCTGAGTTAGCTGTTGTGAGGAGGAGAAGCTTGCAGGCAGCTGAACCTAGTGGCATGGCAAGAACCAGAATTTTTCCACTGAAAAATTTCCAAAGTGGGACTTTGAGCAGAAATACAAAAGCTTTTTAGAGATCACTACAAGCACTCAAATCCAAATCCCTTTCCCCACTTGAAATAGACTTTATGCATACAAAGAACATGTAAATGTGTCTTTTCTGGGAAAATCTGTCTGTAGACATCCCTGCAATTTTAGTGTATGCAGCTTTGGGGGAGTCAAGTGGAAGTCTTTCTTCCTCTCCCATCTCACCCTTTTTAAAAAAGGTTATGAATTTCTTTTGCACATAAGGAAAAAATATCCTTAAAATGAAATTTAGCTCAAATATTACTTTCTAGAACAGGGCTATGTATTCCTCTCCAAGAAATTTTAACAAGATGACTAAAAATTTCAACTGAATTATTAAAAATAGAAAGATTCTATTTCCTTGCTGCCAGAAAAATTCTGAGTGCTCTGAAGTCAGTTGGCTCAGAAAGTAACACTAATAAATAGATAGAATAAAAATAATTCACAATTTTAAATTCAGCAATACAATTTCTAGTTCAATTAGGAGATTTTTCCACTACATTATAAGATATGCTTATAAAGGCCTTCATGTTTAAAATGTATTTAATTATTTTTTCTTATAGTTCAGGATGAAGCTAAAGTAGTAATACAGGAACAAATTGCTATCCATCATCTGTTTTGCTACCCCCATTACAAGTTCACACTCCAGAAAAAATGCAAAGCAGCTTGTTGCTCTTTTGCTGAAAGTAATCTCCCTGGTAAATAATGTGCTTTTACCCCAATGTCTTGAGATGTGTGTGGACCTGAACAGACCCTGAGGAGCATGCAAGAACTTGCTCTTGACAGTAACCTGCACATGAGTCTTCAGTCACTCCTTCCTTTGTTGACTTCACCATATAATGAGCAAGAACAAAACAAAACAAAAAAAGTGGTAAGAAGAGATTTTGCAACCAAAGTAATCTAATACAATGGTTAGGTCATACTAGGGACATACTTTTAACTAAGCAGGGGAATGACTGCCTGAACAATATATGCTGGAGGTAACAGTGCTAGCAAAGTGCCCAATGCCATCAGAGCACTGAAGAGCAGATGTTACTGCAGTCAGTGAACGGGAAGGTGGTGCAAACACCAACCACAATAACCTTTCCACTGCTTAGTTTGGAGGTTTGTGCCCTTTTCTGAAAGCCACATTTCGTGACCAAGTGGTAGAGTCCAGAGCAGAACAAAAAAATAATTACAAGGTTAGATAGTATGAGCTAAGAGGAAAGACTGAAAAACTCAGGGTCCAGTTGCTGGACAAGGCAGAGCAGAGACAGGATGAAAGTAATCTAGCAAATTAACAGTTGCTGCAATTTATAAAGGTAAAACTATTTTCCCTTGTTCATTGGGAACAGTAGCCCAAAACACAGAAAAGAAAATAGATTGGGTGTCACCCCCTATCCCACCCCTGTGGGCAAACATAATATGCACTGCCTAGGAATTCCATTGCATGTAGGAATCCCAATCATGGAACCTTCTAGGGACCGGATGTAGGCATAAGTGTAGAAAAAACTCAGCCTGCCTTAAGATCAGGTGGATGAACTAGATAAATTCTTTGCAGTCCTATCTTCTGTAAGTATTATTTTTATCTAGTCTCACATTAATCTCACTTGGAACTGCAGGATTTATTCTAATATTACAAGGGATATGTCCCAAAACAGGCAAGCAGTCGTTGATAATTTGAAGCCTGTAAAAAATATGCTTTGTAACTAATGAAAAGTTATACATATTAAACTACTGTCTGAGGAAAGACTGCATATTTCATTGCAGTGTTTTTTCACTTCTAAGGATACCAACATTTTTTCATGTTAACCTCTGTGAATTAGAAGACAGACTAGTGTTCAAAAGCTTATGTACTATGTGGATATACAAATCTCAATTTCACAAAAGAAAAAAGAAATTGCATAGATATAAATTTTAGGCTATATAGACAGACAGTTACTACACAGCTGGCACTTCTGTTGCTGTCTGTTACAGTCTGTTTGAAATTACGACTGTCTCTCACTGTAAAAGCTTGCCAGAAGAAAACTTGACAATGGTTTCTGATCCCTTTTTTTGTTTTCACTGCTCAGTAACAAGACCTGTGGAGGACACCTGCTTCTACCTTCTGGACATAACATTCTACAATCTTGACTGGTAGAAAATAATAAACCTCAAAACTTCATTACAGCGGTAGCCAGCTCTGTCATAGTGATTTTCCACAGTCATCCCCTCTAGAATTCAGAACTTCAAACTGATTTATTAGGAAAATGTGAAAGATGTTCTGGAGTACAGTATCTGAAACACAAGGAACGCTGATTTGCCATTTCCTTCTTTTGTGCATTCTGTGTTGTTTTCTTCATTTGTTCGTGTGTTACACTGTCAGACACATTGGAATTAACCAGAAGATATGACCCAGATGCCAGTGCATTTGTAGTGGAAAAAGGCAATTTCAGAGTCTAGTGCTTAATAAAATTTTTGCATGATTTCCTACAGCTGTTATCCATGTGTTATTTCAGGATAGCTGAAACACTGCACTGTTAAAGAACTGAAACAAACACTCAAAACACGCTGAAAATGCAAATCCACAAGTTACTTTAATGTGGGATGTAAGTCTAATGGAGTATTTGGGGCTAGTGCTGATAAATAACCACTATGTTATCCTTGCCACCAGATTCTGGACCCAAAACCAAAAAGCTTCTAAACATATGTATTTGCCACATGTAATTATGGCATCCTGATTTAGCCACTGGAGTCTCTTCCTTCCCTGAGGTTTAATCCTGTTTATTTTTGACACAATGTGGGTTCTTGTTGCACTCCAGAATCTAGAGACAAAAAAACTAAGTCTGTGGATTAAAACAAAATGATACAGAAATCCTACCATATGAACTGCATGTCTAAGGGCCACAAGAATGTGTAAGATTCAAGTAATAGTCCTGAAACTTTAAAAAAAACAACTCCCTTTCTCTTTAAATGTTAAAGATAGCAGGAATTGGTTTACCCTATTCTATGAACCAGGATGTGATCCTTCTTCATTTCCTACATAACCTTTGAACCAAAGCTTTTGGCCTGTCTGTCACACAATAGATATATGAGTTCAACAAGTGTTAAGCTTACCCTAAAAAATAGACAAAAACAAACATCCATGCTTATGAATACACTGCTACTGCACTTGGGTGGCCATGTGCAAGAGAAGAGATGCTGGGACCAAAGTCTTCTCTGGTATATTTCCAATGACCTCAAGGTTATATCAAGACCTACTTGCCCATTGCACTTACTGATACACATCAGGATTTTTAAATAAAAACATATCTTGGGTGAGAGAGTTCCAGAAACAGATGCACAAAGCCTTAGAAGAGTTTTATACTCAGCATGGTGTAACTGAGTGATCCTGTCCAGCAAAACACCAGAAAAGCACATTAATCAAGAGCCAAAAGCCCACATTCTGGATTTTTTTGTTTATCTTAACATAATTTGTTTACATAAAGTTTGCACAATATTTTTCAACCCACTGTTCCTTTGGTATTTACTTATCTTCCTAGAAAAAGCTTCCTGCCAAATAAATAATTAGAAAATAGATTTTCCCCTTTCCTAATTATTAATTATTGCTGCTTGTAAGAGAAGATATTTAAAGAGACTTGATAGTCAAGAACAGCCTCCTCTGATATGTTCATCAGTAGTCCTACAATTTCAGCCTTTTGCACTGTTTCAGATAAAAACAGAACGTGAAATTATTCAAAAATACAAGACTTATACAAAGGCAGATGGCTGAAAAGATTATTTCAGGTACATAACAAAACAAAAAAAAACAACCACAACAACAACAAAAACCTAGGCTGTGATTTAAGAAGGCCTTTTCTAAAGGAAAAGAGATTTTGCAGAATTTCATGAGGGCAGGCGTTACAAAGAAGGGAACCAGTTGCAGACACCCAGGAATTGTCCGAGTATTTATTTCTGCAGAGTAAGAAGTAGAATCCAGATCAACAGAGAGACTCTAGGGTATGTAAGAATGATCCTTCCATGCCCAGAACTCTGGCTATAATCCCAGGTAAATACTGACAAGTGTGCTGTCATGCTTCAGAGCAGAACACTGGATACCTGACCTTGAAATGCTCTACTGCTGCCCAAAAAATGTTTTTATAAATCTACTGGAAATACATGTATCAAATCTCCTTCTAATGCCTCCATCAGAAGTAATTAATGATGGGAATTTATGGGTTTGCACAGAACTAGTCACTTGCAGGACAAGTCACTATGGCTGTTCATGACAGAACTTGTTTTTCTTTTTTAAAACACCTTAAATAACCACCAAACAGGCACCTTTGAAACAGGTTTCGTTGTTAAAAAAGTGTTGGCCTATCAATAACAAAATAACACACCCTCAAAACCAGCTGCTTCACATTCTATTCATCAATCTTTTGGCTGCTTATGTCAAACATTGACAGGTTTAATGTATTGAGAGATAGGAGTTTGTCCTTGGCTCTAGCAGGAGAGAGGAAATGATGGCTGAGCACCAGCTCACAGCACACATACTGAAAAGCCTCTGGACTAAACTGGGGCCTTGAAAAAACTCATCCTTCCGTGCCCTGGGATCACCCCACACAGACACCACGGGAGCTGCAGATGTGTGTGCGTGTCACCCTGAGCAAGGACAAAAATAGCAACCCCTGAACTTTTTTTGGATGTACTTTGGGCAATGCAACAGCAACACACATAAGCCTCAGGTACTACATACTGGGCAATTCTGAATCTCCCCTAGGCTTTAAAAGAAAAAAACAAAAAAGAAAACCACAAAAGAAGTATGTTTATACAAAAACATATACCAGAATGTTCTGCACTAACACAAAGCAAATAGCCCCTGCAAATGTAAGCATACCAAATGCAGCCAAATACTATGTATACTAAGCAGCCAAATAGTGTGTCCAGTTTCAATCTTGTGGGTAAATCTGAACCATGGAAAGAAATAACAGGTATCTTCAAAAAGCACATGTGCCCTACAAACTGCAAGTGGTAGTACCTGCTGTCTGATGAGACAGCTGGCAGAGGAGAGAGCTGGAGAAAACAGGAACAAATGTAGAGGGATGCTGTTCTCAAATATTCCCATGACTTAAGGAAATTAAAGGCATTGGTGATACCAAATAAAGATCTTTACTTCCCAATGACAGTTTTGTACACAGTGTTTGGGAAGCCATTTGATCACAGCTAGCACTGGATTTTTGTCCTGTCTTGCAGTGTCCCTGAAACAAATGTGTTTACCCTGGTAATCTGCTGATCAAAGGAAAAAAATAAGGCTGCAAGGCTGAGTTCGAGTTGGATCCCGTTTCCCCACAAAACTGGGACCATCTCCAACAGTTCTCAGGACAGCCCTTGCTTTCCTTGGGGCTTCTTCCCCCCAGCTGCTTCACAGCTTGCTATGAGAATCAGGGCAAGCTCATTCCCATGTAAACATACCCAAGATAATTTGTTTGGGAAAGAAAGGCATCAGCTTCAACCACAAAGACAGCAATCTTTCCTGTAAGTTTGTAACACTCTCTGGTGCAGCAGAATATGTCAGTATTGCATAAGAAATTTAAGACACTTAACTTTATTCTATTTGTGGTGTATGTTATTATTAAATTCATGCTGAACACAAGACTGAATATGTTTTAAATTTTGCCAAAAGCCTGGTCATATTCCCATCCTTACACTAGGCACTATTTCCCAGACAGAAAGAAAGGTTATGTTCATATCCTGGTCTTGGTCTACTTTAGCCCAGGAAATACTGGGGCTACTTTACTGGAGCTGCTTGGGACTGCAGCATCTGTCTTATGAAAATGGTCTGAGGGAGCTGGGCCTGCTCAATTTTGAGAACAGACAACTGAGAGAGGACCTGACCAATGTAGATAAATATTTAAAGGGTGTGTGCCAAGAGGTTGGAGTCAGGCTCTCCTCAGGGGCACCAAGCAATAGGACAAGAGGCAATGAGTAGAAACTGATGCACAGGAAGTTCCACCTGAACATGAGAAAGAACTTCTCTACCGTGCAAGAAAAGAACAGATTGTTCAGAGAGGCTGTGGAATCTCTCCCACTGGAGATGTTGAAGAACCCCCTGGACACAATCCTGTGCCATGTGCTCTGGGATGGCCCTGCTCAAGCAGTGAGGTTGTACCACTGTGGTCCCATCCAACTTGACCCATCCCATGATTCTGTAAATGGCAGTTTTGGCCATCCAGCTCTAATCCAATTAGGAATATCTAAATTTTACTGAGAAATACCTGTGACATAGTCAAGTGTCACACGCAGCATATTTCCTGAAAGATTGTTCTGGTTATAATGTAAGCAGCACCTATCTTGGCTAATAGAGGCAATAGTTATTTAGCTAACTCAGCTATCCAATTGACATCTTCACCCAGGAGGATACTGAAAAAAGGAAATGTTACTCTCAGGATCCTCCATCTTCTCTGGGTATTATATACAGTCAGAGGGAAACGTCTCAAAACAACCACGGACCTGCAAAATCTGCTCTACCACACACTTTCTTTAAAACTCTGTAGACGGGTATTAACAGTACATCTCCCATACCCTGGGGTGCTGGAAGATCAAATGCATCCAAGACTGGGAGGCGCTCAGATACTTCAGTGATGCAAGCTGTGGAAGAATTCAAGATAGACAGATAATCCTCATTTATACCATATGGGGAAACACTGAAGCAGAGAAAAGTTAAGCAACCTGTCACTCAAAAAATATACGTAGTGAGTACCACGAGGAGAATTTCATCCCCTCTCCCCGGTACTTCAGACATTTGGAACAAGCTTCAAGATGAAGAATATTACTGGAAATAACAGCACAGGAGACAAGTGACTAGCAGACTGCCAACTCCATAGCCCAGTGCATATAAAACGCCCTCTCCTGTATCCCATCACTGGCATTAGCATATAGAGCACAAAATGACTGAATGCAGCATGACTATAATCATTTTGATAGCGATTGCTTAAGTCAGTCAAGAGAAGAGCTGGCTGTCACTTCTAATCCTTTTGTTTGAAAGGTGGCACCACCAGCTCTGCCTCAATCCTTCTGCAGGATCTTACACCTCTGAGCATAGAGAGCTTTCTACTACCAAACAAGTTTCATGGCAATGTATTAACTAATGACATTGGAAGAATGACTCTTGATTTCCACTGGCATTACCTCTGCCTGGGTGGTTTAAAGAGTTATCAGTTAAGGAACAGCAATTTAGAAGCCACAAATGTGGGGACAGAGATGCCCATGGGATTTGTGTGTTAGCATTGCTTGCAACAACAGATTAGAAAATCAGATTGAGAGTTAGGAAAAAAAAAAAGGGGGGGGGGAAGAAAGTAAAGATGGACTGATAAGAATTACTGCAAACCCTGCAGTTTTGAAATATAGGTCTAATAAGAAGATATTCATGGATCCAGAGAGTTTATAGTTCCCATGTGTTGATTCAAAACAGTTACACACCTACTGTACTTTCCATGTGCAAAACAGTCATATGTAATAATTCAAACTACCCATTAAATCAACACTTTAAAGAATTATTGTTTCACCAACAAATGTTCAAATGAAAACTCAATGTTTTTCAAAAGTGTTTACAAGTCGGAAAAATGTACTGCCATGTCTTTAAAAGAATAAGCACCAATATTTCACCAGATATTTTAGTACAAATTTTGTCAAGCTCAGCCAGCCCTCCAGAAATGTCCAGTTTAAAACAATGCATCTTTTTAGAATGATTGGAGCTATAAAAAACATAGTTAAAATATTAGCAAAGAATGCATAGCAATTTGCTATGGCAACATTATTTTAAAATTCAATTACACAATTACACAAAAAAGCAGCTTATTATATATGAAATTTTATGCCTGTCCTTACATCACATGCATATTTAAGCTTTTCCAGGAACAACATCAACATTCCAGTCAATCATATAAAAGAAAATACAGGTGTATTTTTATTTAGTTATCAAAAGCCTTTCATTGTGCAGCACTACATTCAGCAGTTATCTTGATTATCTCTAGAAAAAAAAAATGTGCTGAGCTTGTGAAGTTTAAACTTAAACCAGCAAAGTACCATGACACACTCCTGCTCTCTGATGGGAAATACTGATGAAATACTGTCCTACCTCCAAGACTACAATGTGTGTCACACTCATCTAAATAGTACTTCCCATAAACAATGACAAGTGTGAAGCTCACTGCATTCAAATAGTAAGGGAGAAGGACCACAAGGATGTATGGCCACAATAAACTCATTATCAATTCAAGAGCATATGTGTGGCAACATATCTGCTACTGCTTATCCATCACTAATTCTATATTTTTATTTTCATGAGCCCATTTTTAGTGAATAAATTTGGAATTTTCATAGCACTTCTAGTAGTTTGCATGGCCAGAAATCATTATGTTTCCCTACAACTATGCAACATTAAAAAGGGGGAATTTCCTTTTTGAAACTCAAGTTTACTATACAGCATTTTAAAATGCAGACTTCATTTTTATCATTCAATAATTTTGTCTCTCTTGCCAGGGCTCCCTGTTTTAGTTTTAACTACACCAATTAATGCAGACTTTTTCTGGTTTAAATGGGTTTTACAAATTCTTTACCTCCTGGAGACAGTTGTAAAGAGTTTTGTGAGATGCACATGAGACAGCAAAGACAACTCAGAAGGTTTAATCCTAGCTTTGCCAACACTTCCCCCTGAGACTCTGGATAAAAGACTCACCCTCCCTCCTCCAGTAGCTTTGGTTTCCTTGAAACAATCTCAAAATAGACTAATAGACCACTGGTGAGGAGATCTTAAATTACATAACTCTTATAAGGAATAAAATTTCTCACTATCAATAATTTATTTCTATAGCTGATCCATTTAAATAGAATCACTGCAAAACCACTTCATATGTCTATTAACTCTGAAGTGACCAGTAGCCCATTATTAGTGGCAGTTCTCCAGTTTGAGCTTACTCAATCTTCCTGTTACATCCATTAGGACTCTTCTATAATCTATAAAAACTTAAAATGCATTAATTCAGAGCATTCCTTATTATTCCTTTTCCTGCCTAGCATTTATTAGTGGCCTACAGCAATTTTCCTCAGGCCAAGTACCATCATCAGTGCTTTTACACAGCTTGGCCTTTCTTCCTAATCAATCATGAAAACATGGTCCAGAGAGGATCTCCTCTTTGTCAGGTGACAGAACACCAGATGCTTTTTCTGTTATTCATTCTATCAAAATATCAGGTCCTGGATGACTTTCAGATGATAATTTCCAGGACTTTTTGCAGAAGGAGTTGGCCAACATATGCTAGCAGACATCCTCTCTAATACAGGATTTATTCTTTTCAGGAGAAGCTCATATAATTCCTTCTTTTTGTATCAGAATGTACCATGTTTACCAACTGACAAGGACAAGCTTTATTTGTCCTTCCAGCCTTTATTTGCTCATCAGCTGAGACATGGTTTTGTTTGTTTGTTTTTCCTACTTGGGTTTGGTTGGGTCGTTTTTTTCTTAAGGTGATTGGTAATATGTGATGGTACTGTGCTTCCTTTGAAACAGGAATGCAGACTACTAAATGTAAAAATTATCCCAAGTGCCCTTTTTCATAGGACCATTAAGGTTGAAAAAGTCCTCTGAGATCATCATTAAGCCAGCACCATAATGTTCACTGCTAGATCATGTCCCCAGGCACCACATCCACTCAGTTTTTGTAACAACTTGAGAGATGGTGACTCAACCACTGCCCTGGGCAGCCTGTTCCAATACCTGAACACTCCTTCAGTGAAGAATTTTTTTCCAAACATTCAATCTAAACCTCCCCTGTCATAACTTGAGGCAGTTTCCTTTCATCCTTTTGCTTGTTACTTGGGAGGAAACACTTGACTCCACCTTGCTACAACCTTCTTCCAGGTAGTTTTTCAGAGTTATAAGGTTGCCCTCTGAGCCTCAAAGGTTCTCTGTTACAGCTAAGATCCTAATTTTTAGAGCCCAAAACTTTGCTTCTCACCTTGAAAGCCTTCTGTGTATAGACAAAGCCTCATTTCAGGGTAAAATCTCCCCACTTACAGTTCAAAGCCTTATGTTTTTCATTTTTAACACTTCAGTTGGAACATCCAAAAATGTATTTTTAGGGTACAAAGTCCTATTTTTAAGACCAAAAGATTAATTTGTAGGGTTCAAGCCTGTCTATTAATACAAAAGGAAAGAAGAAATGGTGGTTTCATCGAGGTTCAGATGACTAATGACAGAATAAGCATTTGTTTAGTTACTGAGTTGTTAAAGTTTACCTACAACTGAAATGTAATATCTAGAACACAGATGACAATAGCAAGAGAAAAAAAAAAAAAAGAAAAAAAAAAGAGGGAAGGCAGATGTGATAGCTGTGTCAAAATATAAGATAAAATGTCATTAAGGAACAGTGACCCTAATTACTTATTTAACCAACAAAGGGTAGAATAGTAATAAGGGGCCTCAAAATGTTAAGAAATCATTCCAGATATAGCACTGATGGAAAAGGAGAGACATGCAAGCTGAGACTTTTGAGATGTTCACCAGGATACCCACATATACATCAAATGGCAAAAATCATCAAATTATTAAAATCACCTATGCCCTACTTATTAAATAGGACTTCCTAAGTACATCTAAAATGTGTCAGACTGGTTTGATTTCATATCAGATCATAAAAACTATAATCGATCTCCCTTTAAATTAAAAAATACAGAAAAAAATCCAGCAAGAAAAAAAAAAAAAAGCCCAAGAAAAAGGAAGACAATAATGGTTTAAAGGCACCGATATATAAAATCTCAGTTTGTTATGTCATTCACACTTACCTGGGGTAATGCATCTTGTTCTGATCAGTTTCATACCAGCAATTTATAAACAAACCAGAGGATTTGTTCACTGATGAACAATAACATTGAATAGAGGTCAGCAGAAAGTTTTACAAGGAAAGATTGCTGGAGCTCAAATTTATCTGTTGAGCTGAGTAAATACAAGAAAAACGGAGTGCATTTTAACATTGAACTATAGTATTGAAGGGTAAGAAGCAAAAACCAAAGAGGGAGATGAATTAATTAGTGTGGTGCCCAGAGGTAGGGAAGGAAGGATAATGAAGAGTAGTGGGATTAAATTAGGAAAAGCAAAATTTAGGCTGAGTATAAAGAAAAAAAAACTTACTAATAATGAGTTTTATTATTTCGGGAATTATTCTCTCAGGTGAAATGATGGAAACACCTGTCTAAGATTTAGGACTTTTAAATTTAGGTTGCACAAAGGCATCAATACACGAAACACTAAGTGTGCACAAAGGCACACGTGCTTTGGGGAACAAAACAGGGCAGTTTATGTCACCACATCGTGCCTCAGCTCCATGGCTACAGCACAATTACCAGCATCCTCTTCAAGAGCTGCCCCAGCACTGCCCACCTGGCAAAGAGATGGGCATGTGGACAAGTAGCTGGTTGGCAGGAGTGCCTGGCCCAATGCAGTTCCAAGCACAGTGGGGTAAGGACAGGTCAGCACACCTGCTCTTTGCTCCCAGTTCCAGCATCAGCTCCCTTTGCCACCCTTCCAGACCTTCCAGTCTGATGGCAACAGCAAAAGAAATCCATAACCACAATTGTAGCGTTTTGTTGCTCTAAATCAGGTGGTTTTGTTTGGAGATTAGGGAGTCCATGCCATCATTCAGAGGCCAGGTTTGGTGCTCCAGTCACAGCACTCTAGTTTTGAGCACTTTCTGGAGTCAATAGTGCAGTTCAGAGGAACAGCTGCTATTGCTCCTGCCTCTTCATTTAGTTCATGAAGGCCAAGCAAGCCAGCTAACACCATCATAAAACAAAATAAAGCATCCCTTCAGAAAGGGCTGCAAGACAAAAATGCCATACACTGCAGCTGGCAATCTGATGTCTTGTTTATAGCACTTTCCCTGTTATCTTAAGTGGGAAACATCACCCAAAACTGTTCTAACATTTTTCTTTTCCCTGGGGTTTTCTTTGCCTACCTCACATGAAAGTAAAAAAACAGCAAAACCCTTGCAGGCAATTCTGAAAGTACTGCTGGGACCACAACTGGATAAACAGTTTGTGCCTAATAACAGGCAGGCTGCTCACCCAAGTGAAAAAGAAGGGTTAAACACTAGCTTTATCAGGAAATTTGAGGCTTTACACTGGAAGCAATTTGTTCAATGGCTATTTTGACCATAGAACTTCCTAATCTCAGTTCCCATAAAGTTTGGCTTGGAGCCAGTCAGAATGGTTCGTTTCAGCTGCACAGATATCTTCCACAGAGGAAATAAAAGGATTTCAAACCCCGGAGTCATTTCCTTTGGTTCTCGGCTCATTCAGAAAAAATGTCCTTTCGGTCAGTGATATCTCCAACTTAATTCCTGCAGCATGACTTTAAAAAAAAATTTTAAAAAAGTCTTTGTGGGAAACTTTTTCTGAAGGTTTGGAAGTGTGCCCTATAAGCTCTTTGCCAGTTGGTGCAAAATACCTTCCTTGCTCACAGAAGTTTGAAGAGAAAAATGTCCTCTTCCCTTCTACATTAACTCTGAGCTTTCCAAAAGTTTTTAGTCACCTAGCAGTCCCCATTTAATAATTAAAGGAGATATTCACACTCATACACACAGATGTATGGGTTTACAGAACTGTGCATCAAAATAATCCACTAAATATGTTTTAATCACAGGCAGTACGTGCAGCTGCAGAAGTAGTACTGTAAGCAGAACAAGCAAGCACTTATCAAGTGCAGCAATGTATTTCCCAAAAGTACCACAGACTTTGAGACATTGTAAGCCTCAGTATCTCACTTTTGAGAGTAGCTGACAAACATTTGAAGATTCAGCCCTGAATCTGAAAAGTGATCCAAAAGATCCAAACAGGATATGTTTAAAACAAGCATGCAGGCCAGCCAACATAAATACCAGGAGTATAATGTCCTCTCCAAGTGAGTGGGATACATACTCCTTGAGGCTGCCACCATCCTAAGCACGTAGTCAGGGCTTCACTGGAACAATGGACACAACATTTTGACACACAATCTAGCTGCAATGATCAAATTAATTCCAAGCACGCCAGATCCGTGAACACTACCTTTATATCATCATGAAAGGGAGAGGAAGCTTTTCAACATATCCTCAGGCCTGTGATATTTCTAGGAGTCCTACAAAATAAAATACTGAGGTGCAGGGCTCAGTATAAAAGGCAGCATTTGTGGGTTCTGCAATAGTAATAGTGAGCTTGTGCATCCTTTGTCCTGAAATGAACTTTGAAGCACCAGGAAGCCCAGGAACTGACACATGTTTCATCAAGAAGATTGATTTTAGTGAAACTCAAAGCCTTCTTCAGTACTGTGCTTCAGCATGCATCTAATATTAAACATACACATCCTGAGGTGGCCCCATCTTATGTTCAGAAAATTCAGAAAGCAGAGTAAATGACACATGCAAAATGGAAACATTAATGAGTTGAACCCTCCTGTCAACTTCAAATGTCAGTGCTGATCTTGATAATTAAACTTCTCTTTCTAGGAAAGTTCACCACCAGATCAAAATTACAGTTTTACTTATTTATAATTGAGCCGTGTAAACTTATACTTAAATGCTCAGAATTGTTTCTTCCTGCATTATGATGACTCAAGGTGTTACATGAGATAGACAGAAACATCAACTCCACATAAAGTAGTTCAACACACATACACTCATATTTCCATGTATTTCCATGTATATCATAAGCTCCTTGATAGTACTGCTCTGCAAAGGGTAATTGAGGCCTTAGAACTGAAGGTCTTCTTTAGCCTAACTCAGATATTTCCTTACAATGTCTTGCATAGCACAAACTAGATCTTCAATCTGTGGATCTATACCACAGAGGAGATAACCTATAATATTAGATCTTATTTCTGTTTTCTGAAGGAATGGGGGATCTGGGGGAATGGGAAGGGTGGGTTATTAAAGAAATTTTAAAAGTAAAATAAATAATGAAGCACTATTTTCTATGTGCAAATCCAAACACTTCTGCATTGTAAAGTTCCCTCTATTTAAATCATTATAGACCAGGATATAATAATAGTGCAGAGATACTGATGAAGCATATAGAAAGAAAGGCATAAGGGAGATTTACAGAACAGATATTTCTGAGGATAAAGTGGACCTACACTGTAATTGTAATGGTACCTTTTTCCTTTTTCTTTTCTAAAGCTGTATGTAAATTCAAACCAAATGTTGACTGGAATTTTTTACCCCTTTTACATTCCACTCTTCTTCTCCCTTTCAGGAATGCCAAACACAGGAGCGGAGTGTCAGTAAAGACTGCCCAAATTAAAACAAAATTTCTGGTTTCACTTAGTCCTTCTAAGCTTCTACTCTTCCCTAAAACACAGTGGGAATGCGGGGCTTTAAAATTGCAATTTGAAAATCCTATTTTCTTACAAGCCTTATTAATTTGAAATGACTCAGTGACAGTCAGAACTTCCATTTAAAATAATAGAAGAACATTTCATAGCCAGTCCTCTGCCTTAGCCTCACTTCCAAAACACTGAAAGCTCACCTTGCTGAGCTTTTGAAGGTTAATTTGACAAAACCCATTTTGGAGTTGGGTTTTTTTAAATTCTTTAATGTGCAGACCTGCAGACATTTCCTAGGCCTCACACTGGCAAGCACTCAGGTAATTTGCAAGGAGATGAACTGTAACAGAGCCACACTTCACTCCTCCAGCTCCTGCTCCCAAGCATTTCAGCCAACCATCACAGCTTCCCCCAGGCACTCTCAGGCACCAGTACAGCCAGCCAGGCTGGCTCAGGATGAGTGAGACACTTGCCCTCTATTTTAACTCAAGAGAAAGGCTCTTTCTTCAAAGAGCCCTAGAAGCTGTCTTGTAGGTAAAGATTTGCTCAGAAGGGCTGCAGATAGTGTGGTGGAGTGTCACAGACCCAAGAACCCTGAGCCAGCACCCAGCCACAACAGCCCCAAAGAGAGTTACCCTAAAGGCAATGTCTCCCAGCTCCCTCCCCACTCTTCCTTCTGGAGTGCAGCTACTGAGACTTATTAAAACAGTTGTCTGAAAATACATCTTACAATATTTGCCTGACTCCACACTCAGAATGTTGGAAGAACTCTTTGAAATAAGTGCATGCACTGGGGCAAGAATCTTGACCCCACTCTCCAGCCAACTCATGCCACAACTCCTGCTGTCATTTTTGCTCCACTCTCCCTACCAAAACTTGGCTACCCTGGTGGTCAAAAACTCTCACCCATATTTAATCACAGCCTGTTTACTCTCACTTATCCTTGCTGCCAGCATTGTGCACACATTTTTTTCCCTTGCCTAATACCAGACACTGATTTCTTCATAAGCAGTTCTATTTTGTTCTGGTTTTGTGAATACTCTTTTAAATGCTATGTCTCCCATTCCTCACCAATCCTTCTCTATACACTTTTGAGTAAGTAGAGCATCAGCATTTCCAAGAACTAAACTGAGACCAGGAGCATGAGTTTGGCTTCATGAAAGGAGAAAACTCTTAGCTTTTGTCTTTAGGGCAACAAGATGAGGGGAGGTCAAACAGGTTACTCGGATAGAAACAAGTGGTAGGAACAACCCTATGAAATAGTTTGGGGGAAGAAAGTGAGAATCAACTAATTTAATATGCCAACTATTATTTCCCTGTTTTTCCTGTAGGAGAGCTGCACACAATGGCAGCAGGTCCAGGTCTATTAGGGCAGCAGCCAGTTCAAGGCAGCACTCAGGTGGTAAAGCAGGACGTAATCCAGTGCTGGATCCTTCCCAATGAGAGCTGCTGACATTGCATTTTTGCATTGGAAGTGTCCCTCTAGAACTTGGAACTAACCAGAAAGAAGAAGCAGGATGGAGTGATGACAAACTCTCCAGGCAAGCAGATGGGGAAATTGGTAACCTTTGAGAAAATCAGAAGATGATCTCTAGATCTATCCCTCCTGCAAATAAAATATCAGGAGAAGCTAAGTGGAAATACTGTAATGCAAAGTAACTCAAATGCAGTGCTGAAGCACAACTAAAATATCAATGGCTCCCTAAGTGTTTTTAGCCTTAAGAAATAAAATGGATGAACTTAAATATATGCTACAGTCACAGAAAAGCTGTGAAAGCAAGACAATGGGCAGATCATCTTAACACCAAGATCTAACAAACATGGCAAAGACAGAGCAGGCTTTGCTGGTGGGGTAGAAATGACAAAGCATGGCAGAGAGTAACATATAACCTGCAAATCTGAAATGCAGTAACTGAAGTGCTCATGGAGGACTTTTATCATTCCTTCAGATTTTGGGCAAAAATGGGATGCAATGCAAAGATCACATTTTTAGGTGCCGTTTCAGAGAGCAGCTGCTTAGAAGCCCAGAACAGATGCAACTCTTAATTTTAAATGACCACAGAGAAGGTTATAGGACAAATTGACAAAAGTGAACACTAACAAATTGCAACAACAGATGGTACTCACCCTCCCACTTTGAAAAGAGCTCCAGGATGCAATAACTGACTACACACATTAAGAAGTGGTATGCAGGTTGTTTTTTTTCCTAAAACTGACTTTGTACCTGAGGACTGGGCGGTGGCACACATGGTCCCAACATTCTGAAGACACCCCAGGTAAGATCCAGGTACATAAAGATCTGTAAACTTGATGTTATATCACCAGAAATTACAGAAGCAGAGTAAAATCAATGGAAATAAAATACATTGAAAGAGTTAACTTGGCTTTTGTAGGTTTGTCTCACAGACCTATTGGAGTGCTTTGAAAAGGTCAACAAGCCTGTGGATAAGGGTGATCTGGCTAATATAGTCTGCTCAGATCTCCAAAAGACATTTGACAAGGCCCTCACAAAAGACTTCTTAGGAAACTAAGCAGCCATGGCTTAAGAGGGAAAGTTCTTGGGTAAACAATTGGTTAAGATATAAAAACAGAGGGTAGAGGGCATCCTTCTTCTTACATGGGGGAAGCAGGACCAGTGGACTTCCAGAAGGAACTTTGCCAGGACCCATATGCAGAACTCACTTCTAAATGACAAGAAGAGGCTAAACACTGAGGTGACAAGATTATTTAGGAGACAAAACAGGAGATGCATCTGTGAAGAGCTGCAGAAGAACCTTATTAAAGTAAGCAACTGGGTAACAAACCAGAAGAAATTAAATGGAGATAAATGTAGTGGGGCACATGGGAGAAAATTCTGGCTTTACAGTATGATGCCCTTTGAAATGTCCATTAAAGTGTCAGCTTCCTGTTTGCTCAGAAAGGCAAACTGAATTTCCAGGAATTATTACAAAAGAAGCAGAAAGCAAGGAAAGAATATCCAGCAGAAATATCTACACATATTTCCCTTTCAGGCTCTCCTTTCCCCTAACTTTTGAACTGACTGACCCTATTCAAGCAAATTTGACAGAGGTAGCAATCTTAAACACCTTTAAATTCCAAAAGCTCAATCTCATTGCTGGACATTGCAGAAGTTTGTTAATCCTAGCAGCCTCAGAAGTATTAGTTGCACAATGTACATCCCCCTCCTTTAAGTGTAACAATTTTATCACTTTTTCAGTAAAAAACCAAGAAAATACAGCATGGCAGGCAGAGCTATGCAATTCTTTCTGATGTAAGAATTCAAATTCACCAACTTGATAAATATGTATGCATTTCCAAAACTCGAAGCATATTTAATATCTGCTCCATGACTTTCTTCTCAAATAACTGTCCATAATAGCAATAAAACATGTTTCTATTTAAAAAGGAAATTACTAAAAACAATGTGCAACAAATAAAGAAAAATTAGATACTAAAATGCTGAGCACAAATTTTTTTTTTCCCCTTAGCTTTGGGGCTTTTTCTAAAGATACCTTCCATCAATTATGTGAAATTTACCCTGCAATTTACTGTGAGCTGAAGTGACTGACAAGAACTACCAAGATACCTCAGGCAAACCAGGTCACTCAGACATTTTCTTGCTGTTTTGTGATTAAAGGCTGACCACAAAAACCTTTACATTCTGCAGAATGACATGCTTGGTTGGTTAAATATGCAGGCAATTAACATAGAGATAACATGCATTTAAATGGAAGTCCCATTGACCCCCATCTCTTGACTGCAACCTTTGCTCTGAAATCAGACAGCTTAGCAAAAATATTCAATTAATAAAAAGCCATGAAGGGCAACAACTCCATTTCAATTAATTTAAAAATAAATAGTGTTTACTGCTCCATATTTAATAAGTTAATAAAAAACAACAGCACAACTAATATCATAAGCAGCAAAGGAATGGCCTGAAAGATCTTTATAAAGATGATATAAAAATACTAACTCTTTCTGTCCTTTGTTTAGAATGAAACAGAACATGATATATGCAATGAAATAAAGAAAGTCTGTTGTTTTATACATTTGAGCCCCTTCTTTCTTGCCTCTGCCCATGTCCTATCCCAAGTGTGATGCTACAACTTGCTGCAGTGACTCCCATCCCTCTCTTCAAGCATTCCCTACAATTTCCACCCTCTACTCTCATACCTATACCTCCCTCCCAAGCCCCTTGTTGGGCAAAACCAGCACAAAGCTCTGGTTCCACCATAGAGGAGCAACTAGTGAATTACTGTAGTTACTTGAGAGGGACCAAAACTAAACCCATCCCGTGTTTCTTGTAGCAGGACAACTGAGTGTCCATTCTACAAAACTGCCCATTTTCTAAAAATATTTAACTTGGTTCTATTTGAAAGTCCCAGCCCTCTTTTGCTTTAAACTGGACAATAAGTTGTAAACTTCTATGTGAATAAAAAATTGACAGCTTGGAGACTCTGAAATTGGAAACCAAACTAAGAAAATTTAACCATTTGTAATTTTTTATTAAAATTTGTAGTTTGGGGGTCAAGAGAAACCACGTATCACACCACTGCCATCTAATGGAAGAAAACATCAGCCAATTATTGGTCCTGGGCAAGACCCAGTCAGACAAAAACTATTTCATCAAGTAGGAGAGTCATTTCTAGCACCCCTATCATGGCCTCCTCCTTTTCTCATCTATAAATTTAGCTCTCCTCAAAACATTCTGGGTTGAAAAAACTCACTAAATGTTATCCAAATGTACATTTATTCTCAAGAGAGCTGAAAGACTGGTTTGGTTTGGGGTTTTTTTTGTTTGTTTTTTTGGGGTTTTTTTTGTGGAGAATTCAGTATGTCATTTAACTCCATCCGAAAATCACAACATTACTTACAGTATCTAAATTGATTGTGAACCCTGCTCTTTTTCAAAGACCTGGGCTGCAAAGTCCATTGGAGAAAGTTGCCTTGTAGTTATTTTTTTGTAGAGTACAATTGTTTTCTGTACTGTTGATTAGCACCTAGAGCTTTAGTGCTCACATACCTGTATATGGCAACCACAGCCTAAATACATGGAGCAGTATTATTAATGCCCAGCAGTTCCTTTCCCAGAAGTGGTGTGGGTGGGTTTTTTGATCAGCAGTGAGCAAACTACATCTTTATTGCCAGCAGTTATGATTTTTCTCCTGTGTTGCAGATCTACTCCTGTTCAAGGAATCCTAGACCATCTCCAGACAGGCAGCCCTCAGACACCCAGAAGGACAGATGCAATAAAAGTGATGGCACAGCCTCTTTGTGCTTCACAGTATACCCTCCACCAAGAAAGGGAGCATTTACTCAATTCACTTGGGTTAGTGAATTCTACTCTTCAAAACAAAAGCAGGGGGTGTGCAGTAATAGGGGAAGAGCGAGCAGTGACAAATTCTCTGCTGGCAAACCACAGAAGTGAAGTGGTGCTGTAACTCACAGTTCTGATTCAGAATGGTTCCTGTTGAGTGCCCACGTTCAATAAGAGTCTGTCAATTGGATTCATTATCAAACTGTCACTGTATCAAGGCAGCACATGTTTGGCATATGCTGTACACTCTGAGAGCCTAAAGGAGTGGGCTCTAGCAAAACTCAGGACCTGGGCACTGTCCTCCTCCTGCCTCTGCCCCAGGTTTCAATGGGTCAGCTGCTGTGCTGAAGGTCTTGAGACTTTTGAAAAAGTAACTTCTGAACAAAGTACCACCACTTTCAAGCAGCCAGAGGCCAAACAGATTTAATGGTGTATAGGATGATGTACCATGGCATCAGAAAAAAAAGGCTTAAGCAAAGTAACTCTTCAAGACATTTGAAAAAGCCAAGGCATTGTAAGGAAGCTTTCAACAAAGCTGATTATGAGCCACTGTTCAGATAAAAAAAAATTCTCTTCTGTTCGATCTTGTGATATGAAATAAATATTTCCAAGTCTGCTGAGACCACTAAGAGCCTACTATCATTACCCAGTCCCAAAATGCACTTCAAATGCATGCCAAGCTATTGGCAAAGTTTTATACAGACCAATGAATCAAAACATTAATCACTGTGTACAAATGGAAATTTTACTTTTTTATTTCTCTGGAAGGAAACAAAGTTAAACCAATTATTTGTCAGCGATATGGGTCTGCAGATTTTGGAAGCAGTAAATTAAGAATAATCACAGATTAGATACGTCACAGAATACTTGAGCATCTTGAGTCTCCTTACAGAAAATATTTGCTAGGCCATGAGTTCATTTATGAAAAGATAATGACCCAGGAAATTTTTTCCTTAATTGCAAAGAAGCCATTTAAGAAAGTGTCTGGGGAACTAATTAGGAAGGAGTTTCCTCTGTAGAAGACCTGGCTTAAAACTCAATAAACAACTTTTAGAGGTCTTGCTTGAGACAGAGCACTGTTTAGAGGCAGTCAAGAATGTTTGCTGAGGTGCAGCTGCATTTTGCAGGCATTGGGGTGGGTATGTCTCTGAGTCCTCACCACGGTGACACACTGGCCAGGGCTGGCCAGCTCCAGCTATCAAAGCTTCTGGGCACAACTCATTGAATCTTTCCCTATTTCACTTGAGCAGACGGAAAAAGCATTCAAGAATATACAAACAGGAGAATCTCATACCTCCAAGCTAAAATGAGATTTTGCAAAACACTTGCACATTTGCCAAGACATAATAATGCCTGCTGGCCAACACAACAGGTGCCAGGAAAATTGCTTTGTTATGATACCTAAACACCCATGAACACATCATCTGCAAATTCAAGGAGACAACTATGTAGCTATTTTATATGTACATATGCAGCATTCCCACCCTCCCATATAGTTTCTGGTACCTTCTTAAAGTGGTCAGATTTACAGAGCACCATAGCTCATGAGCCCAGAGATCGAATGAGCTTTTATTTGCTAAACCAGAGTGTGAATTTACACTCAATATGTGAGGGAACAACCTCATGTTTTTTTACTGGCAATTCCTTTGACTTCATTTTGATGTATGCCTGCTGTCATGGTGTTTAGATGCCTCCTTCAGGTTTTTTGTTTTTTTTTTTAAGACTTGACTCTTGGTCTCATGTGGTTCCATATTAATATCACTTTTTAATTTCAACAGAAAAAATATTATCTCAACCTTTACTAATAAAAACCACAGGAGTGAAAGTAAAAAACCACTGAAGTTTAAAAAACCTCCCAGAAGAGAGACTAAAAAAACCTCCAAATATTTACAAATTTTAAACAACTAGCCTCATGTTGTTTAATGTATCTTATCAAAACACACAGCATTGCAAATTTGCTTTTTCCCTTTCAACTCTTTCAGAATGGGGGCTCAGTGACACTGTTGAAGATTTTGTCCTTCTGTCTCTGGAGATTTGGCTTTATCAGCTGGCCTGCTAAGCAAAAGTGGCAAAACTCAGCACAGTTTGTGCACTGTTCAGGAGGCCCAGGGACAGAAGGACCAGATCAGTTGTGGCTGATGCAGGTCTGTGGTGAGATGGATCAGCAGAGCCACAGACAAAACTTACTGAGAGCCTGCCCTGCACTCAGCACGTGTCCAGCTTTCAAACTCCTGTCAGAAAACCTGCTGAATTAAAATATTCCATATTGCTACACTTTAATAACTTGAGAACTATTATGCCAATCATTACATAATGCTTTGGAGCAGATCAAAAAGGAAAAAAAAATAGAAATGCAAACAAACAAAATTAATGCACAAAAAACCCAGCACATCTATTGCTACTCTGACATTGAAAACAGGACTGATTTATTAGGTACACAAGTCTAGAGTTTCAAAATTAAATAAGTCTGTTTTACAAATTATTTACTTTCTACAAGATCCATTTCCCCTTGAAGCACACTATGCATGCCCTCCTAGTGTGAACAGTTTACAGTCTCTGATCAGGCACAGACCTACTTGTCTGGATTTTTTTCCCTTCCAAAATGGGAATTCTGAGAATCATAAATCACACAGCACAGTTATTGTAATTTGAGCTTATTCCCAATAAATAAAATTTATTAACTAAATAGCTTTCTTTCTATGTAGTTTAGCTCTTTCCCACCAGCTTATTTCACATGGACTTCCGTTCCATTGCTAGTCACAACCAAATTTTGCCGTCTTAAGTATAAGAATATAAATTAAAGAATATAAAGCAAAAATGCATAATTTCATATAATCACAAACTTCACTCTTCATAGAATATGATCAGAGAATAATTTGTAAAATTTGAAGTTTTGAAAGTATTTTATCTAACACACATACTAAGGTATACATACTGTATGAATGCAAGCTTTATTTATCAAAACACCAGAGCAGAAGCCTCCAGTTCATTAAGCCCCAATGCATTAGAGTATTAAGGGATGTTGGTGAGTTTAAGAATATGAGTAGCAACACTGACACAAGGCAGGACAGATTCCTTCTGGGAGATATGAAACATCACTTTATCATGCCATTCCAATTATCTCCAGCACTTATAGTAAGCCTCCAGTTATTCCATTTCTGTTACACAAATAAACTCTCAATTTATAAAATAGGTCATGGTAAATTTTATGTCCTGGTCTAAAAACAGCAAGGCAACTGGAGAAATAAAATTGTATGTGATATATGGTGGGTTAACACAGATGAGCTCATGGCATTTTTTTTTTTGCAGTAAACCTACCACAATCCTAATGAGTGCATATCTGCATCCATCCAGTTTTCATATATTAAAAAGGAATAGATCATCGATTACATTTCTCAACTAGAAAAATGTCATCATGAAACACTAAAATTATAAAAAGAGTCACTGCAGTTCCCCTCATCATGTCAGGCACATTTCTCTCCTAAGACAAACAATGCTATTCAACATATCAAGTCACTCAGGGTTTGAAAAAATATACATAAAATGAAGAATATACCAGTGGAGTGTTTGTCTCCTACAAATTACTGTGATTGATAGGATTTATTTATTAAAAAAATAATTCCCACAGGTGGAATTTCAGACTTTTAGTCATTCTTCTGTGCTCATCTTCTAAGGTACTAGCAAAATACTCAAAATCATGCAAGCCCCTGATTAAACCAGGAAGCAAATAGGCATGCATGCAATTACAGTGTCTGCAAGGGCAGACACAGATGACAGTAATTCATACTCTAAGAAATGGGCTTGTGTATTTGGCAGATTAACTGTTCTGTATTCCATTGCTATGAGGTATGGAAAGTGTACTGTGAAACAGCCATTACTCATTCCCTCAGCTCCGAGCACGTAGGTCTAGCAAAGGCAAGCCAGGCTGGAGAGGGTGGGGGGCTCAAAAAGAAGAGTCTACATGTTTCAGATTGACACTTCTCTTGAATGGTTTCTGTTATTTCATTTCCCCCACTTTTTAAATGAGCAAATACAGTAGGCCCAGAAGGGGAAATGTGCAAGGGGAAGAGGGAGAAAGAGGAGGGAAAGGGAAAAAGCAAAAGCAGCCAAAACTCTCCAACTTGTTCATTAGGGGTTTTGTGTTCGAACATCTGAATGAATCATGTGTCTGGTTTTAATTATTCTCCATATGAATTTGCTCTTTGCTTTGTTCAGAGATTTCTGGCCATGTTGTCATGACTGTGCTTATTTTGTTTTATATATTGTTCTGTTACAGGGTGATCATTACTTTTCCTCTGCCTCACTTAACAGTTACGCCACCAACAAAGAGCAATCTGAAAATGAGAGGTTATGTCAAAAGTTGTCCCTAGCAAATTCTCTGGCAGCCTCTATGATTACTGCTTAATTCAGACCAGAGAGAGAACTCCTTAGATAACTGTGCTCCTTATCATGACAGGAATGCTGTGGGTATCTTTTTAAAATCTGAGGAATAATGGAGAATGACTTAAAGTACATCACTGAATGTTTTCCTCATTTCTCCAAAAGGAAAGCAAACACTTAGCAGCAACCTGTTTAAACAGATCTGCTGTTACATGGAAGTTTTGAAATAATTTCCTTGCTAAATTAAATATTTCTACTTTCAGCTTTACTCTATACTTTGGTCAACACACAAATGACACAGAAATAAATTTTGAAATCACTAATCTTGTGATAATTTCTATCATTTCCTTGAATTTAATCCACTCTACTTCACTGCATACACATCACAGGATGATGTGCTCATTTAACAAGATAGTCTTGTAGAAAGTGAGACCCAAGAAAGGCAGAAAGTGAGTGACACCCAAAAGACTGGAAAGGAGCAAACAATAATGTGGAGGGTTTTTTTCCCCCTTTCTTGTTTTTGAATACTGAGTTTTGTTCGGGCATTTTTGGAGTTTAGGGAGAAAGGGGGATTGTGTTAAGGGGAGGGTTTGTGGTGGTGGTTGTTTTTTGCTGGGTTTTTCTAGGGAATAGTTGTAGACTCCACTGTTTTAGAGACAGTTTCAACTTCTGGGAAAATCTTGGACCAAACAGATGCATGAATCCATTCACAGACCCTCAAAGGTGGTGATTAGTCCTATGCAGCACAGATTCAGAAAGAGTAAAAAATGTCATATTGCAATTTTGTCTAAAAGTATGTAACCAGTCTTTGAATAGCTCAGTATTATATACTTTAGTTAAACTTTGCTTCTCTTTCATAACTTGAGCAGATAGGAAAAAAAAGGTCTAGCTGATAATGCTGTGAAGTAGGTGTCAAACTGATTAGCAGATACAGTATAAAAAAATAAATTCTCAATGGCTCAGTATTGCACTACCTGGTGTACTGAGAGGGTTTCCTCAAATGTCTTCCTCAGGTCTGTTATTATTCACTCTTTTCCACTTTATCTTGTCCAGTGGATTAGAGAAACCATTTATTAACTGTGAAGAGGATACTAAAGAGGTAAGTGCTGCAAGCACTCTGGAGGCTTAAGATTATACTCAAATCTTAGTAAATTAAGGAGGCCACAGGAAAAAAATAGGATAAAAATTCAATACAGACAAATGAAAATTTCTAGCTCTAGGAGGGAATAATCAACAACCCAGAGTAGAGCACACAATAAGGAATGCCTGGCTGGCAGCAGCACTGGAAGAGTAACAAAACCAGGGGCTGCCCAGAATCTCTCAGCATAAACCAGTACCATTTTTCTCATGCAACACCGTGTGCCTCAGAGATGCATCTATATTTTAAATACATATAAAATTATTTATATGTATACATCAACAAGGAGGAGACTTCTGTGATCACAGAGAAGACAAATCAAAACCCTCTGTACAACCTAATACAATCCAATTTAGGCCATCCAAAAACCTATGCCCAGCTCCAAGTTCTTCAGGTAAGGAGTGAGCTGATTAGAGAGACCAGCAAAGTGCAATATATTGAGAAATTAGAAACAAATAGCCTTTAAGAAAAAAGTGAAACAACTAGTGTTTTGTCCAAGGAAAAGACGAGGCAGATGCAGATCAGTCTTCAAATACAAATGTTTGCTGCAAAAAGGAGAGGAATAAACTGCTCTATGTGTCCACTGGGGTAAGAAAAGAAGCAATAGACTTAAATTGCATCAAGAGAGATTTGGGTTAGACATTAGGAAATGCTTCATTATAGTGAGGAGAGGGAGTGTTATCAGGGATTGCCTGAGGAGCTCGAGGAATCTCCACCACTGGAGGCCTTTGAGTGAAGGTTACAGAAATACCCTCAGCAGTGGGTTAGAGCTGATCCTGCCCCAAGGCAGGTCCTGACCTCTTCAGGTCCCTTCCACTTCTGATTCCTGGGAAGCTTTTTCTTTTATTTTTCTGGCAACCTTACTGAAGAGAAGGGAAACTGTATCCAGCATTTAAAGCAGTAAAATATCTATTCTTTTTATATCATAAAGCATACTGTTAATAAATCCAATTATGTTTATGATCTTTTAATGGCACTACTTATGTCATGAAGATCCATCTTTGAAAATACAAATAGATATCTCTGCCCTACAGTGTAATACAACAGCATGAAAGCAAACTAAAGAAAATACCAACTCATTGATATATGGCTCCTATTAAAATAATCTTAAAGCTAACTGCAATATAAAGAACACTAAAACCAGACATTTTTCTTTCTCAAAATTCTACAATTCATATTCTTTACAATATTTTCACTTCACATTTTGCATTTCACAAACATATCCACTCCTTTCCTTGTTTACCACTGGCAAAGAGAGCAAAGGAAGTTCTGCTCACAAGGATATCCCTTTATAATGCAATCCAAAAAAAAAAAAAAAAAGCAAAGAAACCACCAAACCCCAAACACAATGAGGTCCTGTTCCTGGTATGATATTCAAAGAAATACAGAGTGATGTTATCAGAATTCTGCCAGAAGAGTGCCCCAAGGAAATCAAACACATGTTCAGGCAAAAGCAAATGCACAGCAGTGCAACTCATGACAATGGCCCATGACAAATTGGTTGGTGGAGTTTTCTAAGACTAGAACTGCAGTCTTCCAATTTGCTTTTCTCCTCAATAACTAATTAACACTGTTTCTGGCAGGCAATAAATAAAGTCACACATTTCTACAAATCTCAAAAACATCTTTGGTACAGGTGGCAGGATTTTTCTCCCGTCTCATAATTTCCTCAGAATGTTTCTCTTCTGCTTCTCTTCACCCCATATCTGGCCACTCACAGGGCAGTCCTGAACTGCAATGCTTTTTCTTTTTGCTAACACATACAAAAATGCTATCCAGGATGTGCTTCTGTTCAGAAGAACCCACTCTAGCAAGTCTTATTACTCCAAAAGTATTCTGTACACCACTAGTGGAAAGCTACAGAATCATTTCTCCCCCACAGACCCAGTGACACTGCAGACTCATAAATAAGTAACAATTCTAGTCCTGAGATACTACTGCAACATTAGTCAATATTTTCCTCAGCAAATACAGCTACACACACACAAAACATGCTATATTTAATTTAAAATTATTTTCATACATTAGCAGAAAAATTAGGAACATAAAACTGGAAGAGGAATTATTTCTATATCTTGGTATTGCAACTTGTAGATCTATTTGTGTCATAAAGAATATTTTCTTCTTCCATTAGCATATGCCAAGACTTCACAAAAATATAAAAATTAGACCAAGTTTTCCTTGGGAAAGTTTTCCCAAAGGTTTCTCAGCTTTATATAGGAAATCAATTTGCATCACTGATGATATCATTCAAATCAGACAGCACTATGTGGTTAGAAGGTAATTTACTCTTCTGCTGAAGCAATTTGATACTTGTTCTGATTTGTGATTTTCATTTTGTTTGTTAATGAAAAAAATTAATGAGCAATGTTACTGGAAGCACAACTCAAAGCTTTGGCATTATTAAATATGTTTGTAATATACTGTGCATTATGTTGATTGCACAGTTGGAGCCAGAGCTTTGGCAGTCAAGCCACCAGTCAATCATTCAAACTGATAATGAACTCACAGGGTGGACACATTGCACGTACCTTTGCACTGATTCGTGTTTTTGTCAAGAATTGCCTTTGTAGAAACAATTTTCCCATACCTATGGAGAAAACAAAAATCAGAGGGGCATGTTACTATATTTTAGTAAAGTACATAGTGATTTTTGCATGCATATATAACACATATCCTAAGAAGAGGTCTAGAGCTCTTGAAAAACATTCATCTGATAATCCTGGAGAGATCCCTTATGCCAATAGTTCAAACACTTTTAGAGTCACCCTGAAGAGCACATGCCACAACCCATCCATCTCTGGTCCATGCACTGCCAGCATAAATGCCAATCACAGTAAGGATTTTACAACACTGGCACTAGTAAAGAGGCTTCTTTGACTAAATTATTTTAAGTTTGTTTAGTTTAAATACAGATGGACTACATTCTTTCAAGATTAACAAAAATTATGGTCCCTTTATATACACAGGCACACACAGCTGTGCTCATGTGTGCATCCATGTCTATTTATATACACTCTATTGAGTTTGGATAAACAGAACCTTTGAGGTCTGTGTGCATCTCCCAGCTCTTTCCAAGATGAATGTTAATACTCAGTTTATATCACCTCCCATAGATAGCATGGCACTGCACTGCAATTTGATAGACTTAGCATGGTGAAGAGGGAATTCGGGCAGCTACAACTTGTTATATAAAGCAACTAGACCATAAAATAGGTATCTCTGTTTACCTCACAGAGATTAAGACTAAAAATGCAGACTTAATAGTAAGTATCATAAAAGCCTAATAAAAGATTACAGAAGATGACATTTATGGATGAACATAAGACATTAGAAGAATAAGTAAAATAATTTTATTCTCCAGTCACTGAGACATCTTGGTCTTTGTTGAAGAGAATTTCCCTTAAAATGCCCTTTTCCACATTTTTAAAAAGCATTATTGATACTCTGATACATTGGGCTTTCATTTGGAGGACTTTCCCATGAAACACAAGTTTCTACATCCACAAAGGATATATTACTAAAAAAGATTTAAGAAAATAATATCTTCTAATGGCGAAGAAGCACCCATGGAAAATAACCAACATAAATTATAAACCATTGAAAATATGGTAGACAAATGCTTATTTGGTTAATCTTTATCAACAGCAATATAAATTTGGTATTAGTGACTTCTACTTGAAATCCAGAAGCCAAAATGTGAAAAAACCTTGCTGCTTTTCCTTTCTCTGCCTCAGGAGGAAATCCGTATCTCCCACTACACCGAAAAGAACTTAAGAACTCTAAGGGCAATTAGAGCACTGTGCCACATATTCATGGAAACACTCTTCTTTGTTAGCCCCACACACAAAACAAACAAACAAACAAAACAACAACAACAACAAATGGAAACAACAGAGAGAGAGAAAGAAGGAATGGTACCACAACTCTCAGAGCATAAAACAGACTTTTGGGATTTTAGCCTGGGATCAAGAAAACAATGAAGGGGAGTAGCACCTATGGGAAAGACTGGGAATGGCCTAACTACTCTTTGATACCAGCAAAAGTTTGAGACAAAGTTCTCAGATAAAGTTTTCATACTGCAAGTGACACGTATCCACTCAGCTTAAGATAAAGGGCACTGTCTCTCCCTCTGTCTTTGCTCTCCTGAGCGAGTCTTTCCATTTCTCTGTTTTATCTTTCCCCAAGAACTCACAAAAGCATTTGTTTCCATTTGACTTTTATTTGAGGAGGAAAAGCATGTTTTGCTTCATTTTGTTTCAGTCTGAAACCTAGTCAGGAGGAGGAGGGAAAACTGACCTAAGAGTATCACAATTTGTGTAAACTAAATCAAGCCCCAACTCAGCTATCTTTTAGGAACCAAAAAATGTCATACAAGCCTTCCTCCCCTTCACCTCTCCCCACCCACTTTTTTTTGCTGACTCTGTAGACCAGAAGGATTTTGGGCTCTGAAGCACAGCCCACTGTTCACTACACTACAATGGGTACACAGGCAGGTAATTGAGAATCTATTTTGCCATTTCTGGCTTCACTCCAACCAAATACATAACAGATTTAATGTTAACCATGAGATCACATGCTTTTCTAACCTCAGGTGTTTCCAGAACTGGGGCCTTTATACCTACTCACGTTCCACTTAATCCTATAATTCTTCATGGTAGTACCTGAAGTTGACTTTGGCCTCTAAGATATTAGAGCACACGTCTTAAGAAGGCAAAGAAAAATTCGATTCAGTGATTTATGGCTGTTCAGTGGGTCACCCTACCCAGCAGAAAATTTAGCCTGCACAGTGAATCTTCATTTACTTGATTTACTTAGATTTAATATTAAATACATGGGGAAAAAAAAGCAAAAGCACACCTATCTTGTACAGTAATGCACCTCTGACAGATACATGGAAAAAGAATTCAACAAAAATCAGCAGCTAACCCACAACAACCTCAAATAAAACACGACCCCTACCTAAACTTCCATCAACAAAAACCAACACCTAGCCTGCATTTCAGCCCAGCTACTCCTAATGAATTTATGTGTTGTTTCATCCAAGTCACATGAGAGGTAGAAGTTTACATTTCTTACCAGCAGAGACAGACATTTGTGGTTCAACTGCTTTCATTACAGATTTCATAGAGTTATTTGCTGTGTACTGCAATCCTGCAAACGCTTAGTTACACTAGAGATTTTGCTCACAGAATTCTGTTCCGTTCAGGAAATGCTTCTCCCCACATTCAAAGTTATGTGCACACCTTTACATTTGCAAAAACAGACATCAGAGTGGTAAGAGGCACCACAATAACAAACACTGTTATAGGCAATTAGCCATATGTCGGCGATTTAATCTACTGCTATAAACCCCAAGTGCTACCACAAGAAAGTAATTGGAATTAATTTGGACACTGTTTTGCTAAATATTTGAAGTAATTATTCTACAGTAATCAGAACATCAGTTCTGATGAAGAATGTTAGTTTGTGTGCTGCATGAAATCAGGAAGGTATTTTGTTCCTACGAATGCAGTCATATTTCTTTCTCTCATGTGTGAAGTGCGGTATTAAGCTATAGCTCATCTCCAAAGTTGTTTGGCTTTCTGCTTGTTTTACCTTTAATCATGATTTGATTCACCCAAAAGTACAAAAAAAAAAAATGTATTCGATGGGAATGTTCACAAAAATAAGGCTAAAATACATCACAATAGTTTACCTCTTGTTTTCTTATATTTAAATAGAAATTATTACAAAATACGACAACCTGTGCACCTGTGTTCTACAAAATACTGACATAATTGAAGAAATATCAGGTATGGTCTCCTTGTGAGAAAATGTGAGCACTATTTAATTTTCTCTTGAGTACAATTCACAGAAGTACTCTTTCAAAGACATTGAATCAAAAATTCTGGTCATAAAAGGATGACTATAGAATTGAGTTCACCTCATTGCCATATTACCAACCCTTCAAAATAATGGCTGTACCATTAGTGATAACCTAGTGCATCATGCCAGCCAAGGAAAGAGACATAATGAATCTGAGATGGCTACCTCAAGAATGTGTCTATTGAGCATCTGAACTGAAATTGCTGTCCAAAACATTTCCACTCTTCCTGAAGTGTTATCGAAATGCATAGTAACCACTAACAAAATTTGTTCAAGTGCTTTTAAAAATCCTTGTAACTGTTTATATTCCATTATGCTTTTAATTCTTTTTTATTTAATAATTTTCACAGAAAACCAGGTGGTCAGATTATGAAAGAGCTTTCATGTTAGGAGCAACTGCACAGATTAGAACTTCAGCACATTAATGAAGATCCCATGCACTGAAATAGTGACTAGTTGTAATCACTGTTTCTCATAATATATAAGGAATGCCCAGAAAATTATAAAGTTTAAAATCTGAAGGTTTCAGAATAGATAGAGCTACTTGGAGAACTCATTGCCACAGCCCACACTGATGCCCCAACAGAGACATCACTACAAAAAGCTACTGGACAGCTTCTGTGAGAAAAAAAATCTGTCATGAAATTAAAAGCAAAGACATATTTCTGCCCTGGAAGTCACATACCATCAGAAACTGTGAGAGGATACCAGAGAAGCATCATCACATGTTGTCCCTGTTTTAACATAAGGCACCTCCACAGCTGCTGAAACAAATTCCTATCTGGCCCAGCCCAGCCACTCTTACATTCCAAGAAAACATTCAGTTGGGGGTGGAAATACCTTCTTAAAAACATAATAAATTTTACTTGATCTTGTATATATCAGTGAAACTGTCAAAGTCATCTGATATACACTATTAAAATTACAAAGGTCACTTAAAAACTCTTCACTTGCCAGCAGCAGTAACTGACACCATGACACACAAAAGCCAGGACAAAGGGAAGAGCCCACAGAGCTCTGCACAGAGAAACCATCTCCCTGCTCAGTCCTGGCTATAGAGCTATGTCAAAAATCACTCTGCAGAGCCCCACCCCATTGCACCCCACGTTTTCAGACTACTCAGCAGACTCAGGAAAGATGCAAGCAATGCAAAATCAGCCCTTAATGTATGCACATCAAAGCAGATCACATTAAGAGCTTTCAGGCAGGCAGTCGATCAGCACTCACACTGCACACAAAGCTCAACACAATCATTTCCAGGAAGTCATTTGATAACTGCTGTTAAAATGGAGATAGTTCCTGAAGGAAACCATTCAGCTGTGAGTGATACCCCTTGTAAGATGCATGAACCTTAACCACAACTAAGCCCATACAGAGAAGAATTTGCTGTCTCAAAGCACACAAGATCGTGAGCCATTTCTGCTCCTCCTGTGGTGCAGGGTAGGTGAGTGTACAGCTGGGGTAAGGAGACAAGTGAAATTCAGCTAAGGACTAGCTCAAGGCAGAGGAGCCAGGTGCACTCACCCCACTGCTGGCAGACAACATGCCAAGGGAAGCTGGCTGAGCTACAGCTGTGACCAGGAGATGCTGAATCAAAGAATGGATTTCCTAGGAGGCCAGGCTGGTGGGGGCCACTCAAACTTTTCAACTTTTCCATGTCATTATGGGAAACACAACCTCTGGGATGGGCACAGCATATTCTGTCTTTCAAGCCAACTTTCAGGCTGGCACAGCTAGTCCTGTAACACAAGATGTCTGTGGGACCAGACAGGATAAATCTCTCACCACTCACCTGACTCTGTGCTGCACATGTGCTGCCATCCTCTTCTACCATGGGTGCACAGGCATGTATAAAATACAGCTTTTACCCAATTCCAACCACTGCTTGTATGCTTCAGAAAAAAGTGAAGCTTGGAACTGAAACTCAAGTAACCAGTGTACAGAACTCTTCCTTGCTTAAAACCAGTGGAGTTATCATGAAATTTCCAAGTTCAGAGCTTAATAATTATATCCCCAGCATGAGTTAACTCAAGGCCTCAAGCATTGCCCCAAGCACAACCCACCCAACTGAAAACAGTCTTGTATTTCTGCATTTCTGGGCATTTAGGTAATGGATGCTTTTATCTTGGGAACTTTTGCACTGGGATGAATTTGACCAGCAGTAATTGGATTTAGATAAGCAACTCTGAGTGTCTTTCATTTTTGTGAATTAATATCTAAATAGCATAACCAGGTTTATTTTGTTTAAAGCTGACTCCATTAGGCAAATCATAGATTTTGGAAGAAAATAAAGCCCACATTATGAAGACCTAAAGTATGGAAAGAACTGTTGTTGAATTTCTTGGAGAGGCATTTTTCCTATAATACACTGTGACATTAACTTACAACATTCAAATACACACAAAGGGGAAATTCACTCCAAATTTTTTTTTATATTTGCATGATAATTTCTGAGCATTTAATTTACTACATGGCATTTTAAATGCTTGCATTTTCCCCTAAAATATAAGACATTACTATTCTGTCCCTTAACAAAGACTGAGTTGCTTTATTGGCCTTTCTCTGTATATTACAATTAATTAAAATGAAAAGAAACAAGAATCAGAAAATTTAAGACAAAATTCTCATATTCACCCACAAATACAACAACTAAATATATGCCTCTCAGAGCACCCCACACAGACCAGTGTGTGGCTTGGGGAACAAACAGAAGGAGTTACTTGCAGAGAACCAATGGTGTGCTGGACTGACAAGACTATGCTTCTGTAAGAGTTTAACATTTGGATGCTCTGTCTTCTCCAATTACATTAGTCTGGCTGCCATGTTTACAAAAATCATTCCTTCACTCAGTAAAATACAAGCTTTTGACATTGTCTCACATAGGATCCTGCTGGACAAAACATTCAGCTCACAGCTGGATAAACACATCATGCAATGGGTGAGCAACTGGCTCATGGCTTGGGCACAAAGGGTTACAGTGAAAGAGGGGACATTTGGCTGGGCATGGTCACTAGTGGGGTTCCACAGGGCTCCATTCTCAGCCCAGTGCTCAAAATCTTCACAAATGTCTCGGACATAGGACTGCAAGAAATACTAAGTTTGCAGAGGATGCAAAATTGGCAGGCACTGATCACCCTGTGGTGACCAGTGACAGGACCTGAGGAAACAGCCTGAACTTATGTCAGGGGAGGTTCAAGTAAAAGTTATTCACCCAAAGGTTGACTTTGATGGTCCTAGTTGGTCTCTTCTAATTCTTCACAGAACATTCTGTGAAGTTAGTAAGCAATTTAGATTAACAACTTGTCCAAGAGTTTCAGAAACATCACCAAAAGAGGGAGAGCGTCCTCTTAAATCTTTTGTTTCTACATCTAAACCAGCCCTGGACTTTCAGAAGGGATCCTGAATCATTAGCACCAAATTCTGAAAGGGCAGATCAGCAATTTTGAAACTGAGATCTTCTATTTCTGTTCCTAGCAGCACAATTAGAAGCCTAATTTTAAGCAGACAGTAATGAATATTGTAGCATGTGAGAAGAGCGAATTTTCAAGAGAATACAAGCTGATGAATCACTAAAACATGTACATATTCAATAGTATCTTCTGGTACAGATATTTACTACTAAGAGTGTAGTGATTTCACTCATACATGGACCTATTAGTCACCATGATCCCCCAGCCACTGAAAATACATTTTTCAGAACTAGGAGAGAGGAAAAGCTACAAAATCCATAAAATAACTATTTTATATAGCATTTCTATAAACATTGCTATTGCTTTAAACAAATAAAATGCAAGCTCTTACCATCCTATTGAAGAGCAGTTCCATGTTAGGAACAAAGGACCTAAAAAACTATTTCAGTTTATGGATCATGCCATTTATTTTAACACTGCATTCACAGATCATATTCAGAAATCCCAATTCTCAGAAGATGCAAGCACCATCTATCTCAAATCAAAGGGCCCTACTACAGGCCTGGAAGACTGTGTTAGGATCTTTGGTGCTCTTTTATTGAAGAATAGGGAAAACTTAGTAGTTTTAGTGAAGTCTGTTTCTTGTAATATTTCAATAATTTTAGAAAAATAATCCTGTAAATAAACAGGCATGTAAAGAAAATTCTAGCTTTCCTTTCCAAAGGAAAATCTACTTCTCTTAAAGCCCAAGAATGTGTCTCATCTTCACCCTCACTAAAATGAAAGACACATCTCACACTAAAGTTAGAAATGTATTTACAAGACAACACATTTTTACCAAGAAAGAGAGTGTCATTCTTCATATTCACACTAATCTGCACTTAAATATTTGTATATGAACCTTCACCTCTGGAAAAACACTTTCATATGAACGTGTACAAGCTTGAAGGCTTATTGCAATTGTTTTAAGTACTTGGGAAATTAAAAATGGTAAAACAGAAGTTAAAATAAATTAAACAGACACAACATTTGTTGAAATAGTAAGACCTTGAGCTTTCAGACTGCAAGATGTATATCATTTTAGTCACTCACAGGTAACTTTTCCTGTAACCTTGTCCCTTCCTTTACCAAAATCAGAATAAGAATCTTTTTCAGCATGTAAATGAAATAAGCGGTTTAATCCAACGCTTGCAGAAATCCAAGATAGATTTTTTTTTATTTTTTTTTTTTTTACCTTCAGTAGGTACAACCTCAAGTCCTATTGACAGAGTTTGTAATAAGGCTATCACACCCTTGTTGCCCAAGACAGAATAAAATGCCATTTACTAATGTGGCACTCCCCACAACAGCCTGACATTTTATAGAGTTTTTCCAAAGCTTGTTGCAAAGAAGACACTTGGCTATTAGCTGCAGTTTCTATTCTAAATGCTGTTTATTCTTAATTAGTGCTATGTATTATATTCATATTAAATCTGTATATTTAAATATTCAAGCTATTTAAGACTATTTAAAAATTGATTACATTATTGTATATCATATTAAAATTATGACATTTATGTTTTTACTTTGATAGAAAGCTATGTTTTTCCCTCACAGTTCTGCCATGACAAATAACCAGTTTTAATAATTAATTAGCAAAATATTCTACAGTTGCTAAATTAAATATGGAAAATGAAATTCATGCACAAATTAATAACTATGATTTCATGCAGTACAGTTCAGTTCTTTTTCTGGGCCATCATCAAATCTTCAGTTACTAATTATTCTACATTTTCAAGAATTCAGATGTCTCAAAAAATAAAATGCAACTTTTGTTTGCAGACACTTATCAGTGCCTCTAAATTTTCTGTATGATAGGAGGCACTATTAGGAAGACAATTTAGGGATCTTTCACAGAATGCAATATGGTTTACTGTAGGCTGTCACAAATGATAATGCCAGGCATACACTAATTTTCAAAGGGCAGTGGAGTCATAAAAAGTTCAGATTTTTTCTACTATAAAGACACAGCTCATTGGCACTGAAAATAAAAAAAAAAATGAAGCAGTTCTTCAAACTTGAAGAATTTCCCCTACCTAACAATTCAATTATTTTAGATATTGGGGAAATACCCCCCTCCTCCCCAAGACATTATTCCAAAGTGTGGAATTTATTTGCTTTGTATGTTCTAGCACGCTGTGATGTCTTGAATCCAATTTCTCATTCACAGGCTTGCTTACTTTTGGAAGATTCATTGTTAAATTACAGTTGGTATGAACCAGCATGCCAGCATACCATGATATTAATCTCTGAAGTGTTCAATCATGTAACAATAGCCTCATTATTCAAGGGAACTCTAAGCATTCAGTTTGTGAAGATTTTCTGACATTTCATGAAAACAATTTACTCTTAAAAGAATTCAATGACTGCAACATATTGTAATATATATATATATATATATATATATATATATATATATACACACACACATGCCTCAATCAGTTGGTTCCTCTCTAATGATAATAGACAAGGAAAAGAAGAGGAATTCAAAAAGAAAAGGAATTACAGATAAAAGCAAGAACTCCAGCTACCACCAGGGACCGTGAACTCAAACTGATAATTTAAAGCTAAAGCATTTTATAGGGTTCACACAGAGGCCACTTGAGTCAAAGGTGTGAGTGAGACTTCTTGAGTTCACACAGCTCCCATTTCATTATTTGCAAGTTAGAAAAAAATCCAGGTACTTTGGCTGCCTTTAGAAACAACACAGTTTTGAGAGGAAATGTTTCTTCAGTATTTTACATTGCAAAATACATCATTCAGGATCTACATCACAGAAAATATTCTTTTTCTTCAATATATTTATTTTAATCCTTTTATTTCCAGGGCTGGAATGTCACTGTTGTATTCATTTTCCAAAGGCTGAACTTTGAAAAAAGTGGCACAAAGATGCATTTTTTTTTTTCTGCCTGAAATTTTCAAGAAACAACAAGAGCTTGGATTTGGAGTTTTACAATTATGCGGGCAAAAGTTCACACTGCTTACCCAGAACTGGGACAGAATACCTCTGGGTTTGAGTTCCTTTGAATTTTAATTCCATCTAGTATATTTATAAAAGCAAAGATTTTTTAGTCCACTTATTTGTAAAACTCTCACATAGCGACAGGCTCGGGAGAGTGTGTGAAAACAGATTCGATAAGCTATTTGTTTGTGATATTTTTAAATACTTGTGCACATGTACAGTTTCAAGCATGTTGAACTTGAACAGGATGAATGACATTTCTCAAGGTTAAATTATGTTTGCAGGCTCATAAATTGATGTGCTTGTTTGGTGTGGAGAGTCCTCCCTACAGCCTCGCCACAGCCAGCAATGTACACAGGACACACAAGTGCATGCTCTAGGGCTTTGCCTTCCTCACTGCAAGGCATACAACCACCTCAGTAATTAGCCTGAAGAAGACTAATGTGCTCTGGCTGGTAACTCACCACAACTCCCAGGTATTCACCAAAACCTTCTTTTGAGTGATAGTTAGTCAATTAAATTCAAACCATGCGAAGCTGCCCCACATGCAATATAGATACACAATTTATGCATCAAGTAATAATATTGTTTATGTTTTCAAATCCACTAAAAACTTGCAAGTGAATGCAGCATTAAATGAAGAGTCACCTGATAGAAAAATACATTTACAGATTTAAAAAGGTATTTACTTTAGAGTCTTTGTCTACTGTATAAATAATTCTTCACTCTTTCTAATCCAAAGACAGATGGACATATTTGAACATATTAGGCTCACTATGTCAGGTGGATAAATATCTTTGGAGGGAAAAAGCTTATTAAAAATTTCACTTTGGATGAGACTCTTGCTTTCCAGAAATGTGGTACCCTTCTCCTGGCTCCAAGGGCTGCCCTAATTTACACTGATAAAGCAATTGCCTCATGTCCTTAAGTACTGAAGTTCTACTTTAGGAAGACATTAAGGGGCAGGTTCGGCAGCATAACCAGCATGTCCTGTAGCTCTCTGCTTATCAGTCAATGCTTCTGAGCCTAAGAAAAACAAAATTTTAGTTAACCAAAATCTCAGGCTTTGTGCCAGCTGCTCCCACTGGACACTCGGCCATGAGTATTGTACAGAAGAAAAGCCAACACTGGCAATTGATGTGCTCTGCTGTGGTTCAGTTTGTGCCCAAAAACAGCCAACAAGGACCAAGAAGGGATGAGACAAGCCACAAGATTCACTGAAGAAATAAACTCTTTATATCCATAGAGTCTTCTGTCCTTAAAAGGACACTTGGTTGGTCCTGCTGGCAGAACCCTAGATGGAAAGCAATAAAGAGATACACTGTAGCCTATCCTTTCTGAAATATCCAAGGGCAGATCTATAGAAAGGCACAAGAATTTGAATGGTTTTTAGTTTCTGATGAAAATTTTTACCCCAGGAACGAAAGACTCCCTATAAAAACACAGGGAGCCCATTTTGAAATCTGACCAGTAATGCTGAATTTGGAAGCAATTTAGCTTTAGTTGCTTGGGAACCCTCAAGAAAAGACTTTTTTATATTACTGGCTTCAGGCATTTTCAAATAAACTAATTAAATAAGATACAATCCTCAAACCATATAAAGATACACATGGAAAATCTGAGACCTCATTCTGAGTATTGGGCATACTTTGAGAGAGAGAGAACTGTGATTCACTGGGATAAATCCACATCTTCCTGGAACTTGTCAAGGAGCATAGTACTATCAATTGCTCTTTATTGCACAAGAAAAGATTATGAAGTTAATTTTGATATTAAAAAAATTACAAATAAATGTGAGACATCCTTTTCTTTTGCTTATATATTTCAAACCTTTGTTATAGACTCAGGCTGTATTTAAATGCGTCTCTTTAGTGCCATGAGGGAAAGAAACCTACATTTTTATAAGAATTGAAAGCTGAGTTCTCTACCTTATCACATGCCTAAGGAACTAAGGGTTTAAGAAACAAATACTGTGAACCTAGCAATAAAATTTTGAGGCATGGCAACACCAAGGGCTACATCTTCATCAAATATTAGTGAACAACCTCAGCTAGGGTAAGAACACTGCTTGATAGTTGCAGGGTTTGACTCCCAGAAAACAATCTCAAGGAAAATAAAATGTAGCAAAGAACAAATCCAGCCTGTGATATATTCCTCACTTTATAAAAAGAGCTGGATTTAAAGATAGATCAAAACCCCAGTGCTGACACCCCTCACTTAATGCTATCACACACATAAACATTACATATATATCTTTATATACATACATGTTTATATAGCTATCTATTCAGATAAATTATATTCCAGCATATCTATTCTGCCAAATATAATCTCCCAAAGGTGCTGGGTATAAAAATTAGTAACACAAAATTTACAATGATCACCCATAGCAGCAAGCTGCCTGCTTTTTCAACATCACATTGGAAGCAGTGAAAGCAGAAAACCTATGTATGAAGGTCAAAGCCATTCTTCATGGTGTCAAAAACATATTCTACAAGAAATAGGCAAATATTCTGAAAATATTTACAGCTGTGAATGACTGAATTCATGTCCTGGACAGTCTTGAATGCACCCCATGGCCAATTTTCATCAACCTAGCACTTGCAATATCAGCCCGAGTATTTACGCATTCCTGAAACATCTTATTCATCAACAGAATTTGCACTCTTTCCTCCCACTTAGACCTTGGGAGTTTCTGACCCTTTCCCTTTCTGCTGTTCAAGAAAGTTCTCAGAAGACCAACATCTTGAATAAGAAGCCAAGTCAAAAGAAAAGGTCTGCTCTAGCTGCTCATTTCCCATACGCCTTTGCCCTTTGCTTTACTTGGGCTTGCTCCAGAGACCACAGAGATCAAGAGAAAAAACCTGTGGATTTGCCCTGTTTTGCAATTTCTGAGAGCCCTTAAATGTTACTCTACATGTAACATTCCATTTTGCAAGACAATTTCCTACGTTCAAACTTTAGTTTCTTTTATTCCCACATTCTTAGGACAACAGTTTCTTTGTTCAAGCTCCATGTTTATGGTAAGTTATCTTATCTCTGGTTTAGCCTTTAATATTGAGCAGAGTCAGGAAAGAATCATCCTCTTGTTTGAGATGCAAAGGTTTATGTCTGCTTACATTTTTAAGATACACAAACATACTTTTAAAAGTCTAAGAAAATATACTCTTATTAATGCTGTTATCTAAATGATGATATTTAACACCAGTTGCAGCTTAGTTCCCTTACCTCCCTGTGAAATAGTTTTTTTTCTTTCTCTAGGATGCTGCCATTCTACTCTCATATTAGAGCTTGAAAAAACTTTCTCTAGCTCTGCAAAGGGAACAGCAAGGTTAGATTAGAAGGAAATTCACAGAAGTGAGAGTGAAGAAAACTATTAGAGGGTGTGGGGGGAGGAGAATTTTCATACCTTGGGGCCACCCAAAGTTGAGAGAGACACTTGATGTCACAGTGAAACTGATTCAGAGAAGAGACACAAAAGCATAAGATTGGAGAATGGCAGAAAAATTCAGGCCCTTGTCTGAATTCCAGAATGTATCTGCAGATGGTGAGGAGCACAAGGACCTGTCCACACCACATTCATGCCAGTTTTGCAGGAGAACATGGAGCTACCTCAACTGGCTTTGAACTGGTCCCAGGTTTCACTGCATGGCTCTAAAACCCAACAGAGGCTCCTTCAGGAACTGCACACTGTGAATGTGAAATGCACACTACTGACTCAGCTCTGCATGTTTGTTCTCCATCTAAAAGAAAAATGCCCTTTAAAAACTAAAAAAAAAAAAAAAAACTAAAAAAAAAAAAAAAAAAATCATCATTTGTTAAACCCCAGGCAGCGTTCTCCCCAACCTCCCTATGTCCCCCATCCCTGACCTTCTTCCAAAGGCTGATTTCTCACCCACCTCTAAGATTAGTATGTTCAAGACCTGCTCAATTTTGACAAGGGGGAAAAAAAAGCCACCTTGAACAGAAAGCCTTTTGAGTCTTCCCTTACTTTTGAAGCCTTTGTATTTTTTAATCCCTGTTCTGCCAATTTTGTCTCCCTTTCCCCTCCTCCCCTTCAGTGGAAATTTTCTACTCTTTACAAGCCTGGCTCTCTGCAGAAAATTGATTTCCCCTAGGATACAGCCATCCTACTGTTCTATGCATGGTCATTAATGACCATCCTGTTCACCACAGAGACAGACAGACACGGTGGCACTCCTCCCCAACTCCTTAGCACAGAAAAATTGTAACAGCCTCAGAGCTCAACCATACCAAGAGTTCATCGTCCCCAGAAAACACCATGCAAAATCCCCAAGTGAGCTATTACAAGAATAAAATTATTCTTGCTGGTTTCTGTCACTCTTTACTTCCACTGCTTTTGACTGATTTTTTTTTTAATCTCTCCCAGGTAACAACCATTATGTAGTTTCCTCTCTCCTGGAGGAGGTAGTTCCCTTCTTCCCCCACATGGGAACAAACCCTAACCAGATGTTACTTGGACTCATACAGGTTTTACTTGGGGATTGGCATCAGGCTATCCCAGGGCAGAATGCATTTCAGCACAGATTGCACAACCTGACTGAAGATGTGAGAAAACATCTGGGTGCTGCACTTCTTGCCTTTTTAGCTGCTTTGCAGGAAATGTACTTGCTGGCTTCAGCATTCCTGGGAGATCTGCCATTTCACATCTGAGTGCAGTGACATCCCATCCTTGGAGTGACAGACAATTCTCCCCTTTACTCTTGGTGTCTCTGATGCCAATGGGTAACACAAAATGACTACTCACAAAATTGCTTAAACCTTCTCTATAAACATCTTGTGGATAGACTCTGAACTGACTCCCTATCTCCTCCTTGACCCAAGGGGTTATTGCAAGAACTTCCCTTTGTCCCTGCTGCTACAGAGAGGTGTACCAGAGGACTCGAAGTCATAAGCTACATTAGTAGTTTCAGCAGGACCAAAAATAAGGAAAAATATTCATAAAGCCTAAAAATGGATATACAGGTGGCTTTTGTGGGCTCTGTTTAGCATTCAGCTTGGTTCCAGTGAATTTACATTAAATAAAAAGGAGCAGTGTCTTGAAATCAAAAGATAAATTTTAAACAAAAGAAAACTTTTTTAGTAACTGTGATCAGGAAAAAACCCAACTCTAAAAAATAGTTCTGAAACTGGAAGAGGGCCTTAGCTACTGGACTGCAACATGATTTGAAAAATGTCAACACAGCATATGCCTGATGCAGCACTTCAGAAAAGCTGGGGTGGGGAATTGCCCAAACCAAGACATTCATATTTAAATCTCACATTGTCCAGCTACACTTTGTATATTGTGCCATGATTTCTTTATATAATTCTCAATAATTCTAGCTGATATTAACCAAGGAAATCCTCTGCACACAAACAGGACAATCCACCCCACTGTAGGTCCCATAAAATCACACGCTCTGTGGAAATTTCCAAATACCTCAACACAATATGGGTGAGTTAAGGATAAAGTTTCAAGCCTGAACTCCTTAATTTCCTGTCTTTTGCAGCCCTTTAATGTTACATTAATATCATTTCTGCGGGTGTGATTGAATTACCCGCCACTCCTGATGCCAGCATTAGTGGATTTCTGTGTAACATGAGAGCACACTTTACTGCTCAAACTGTTACTAAACACCATTAAGCAGAGCAGCTGCAGCCTTCCTGATAGCAGGACTGGAGGGCTACCTTGTTAGGAGGGGACAAGCACTTTACTGCTGGCACTCAGCCCAAATCCCAAGAGCCCTCAGCACGTCCAATTTGCCTTCGTGTCCCCACCAGGCAGCCTGCCACAGCAGATCCCTCAGCCAAAAAAGGTCCCCAGGCCTGTAAGTCTGCTGGGATGCAGAGCTCTCTCTCACAGGCTCAACATCCCGAGTCCTGCACGATGCTGCCGTGACTTGGCAGCCTGAAAAGATCGAGATGTATTCACTTGGCAACCTTTTGGCTCCAGGTGCAACAGAGGGCTGCTAAACTGTCCACTGAGAGCACGCCTCACACACTGGTGACAGCCACTAACTAGTGGCACAGTGCTTCAAAAATCCCTTTCCAAAGCCTTTGTGGAGAGATTAAAGAGCCACGCGTACGTGAATTGTAAAAACTCCATGGCAGTCTCCAAAGGGAGACTTAACAGGAGTTTCTCATCAATACCTTTGCACTGCTAACCAGCATTTACTAAGCAAATTGTTAGCCTGACTATTCTACAGACACATCTCTCTTTAGAGGAGGAATGTATTAGAGAAGAAAGGAGCAGATGAGGAGCAATGGAAAAAAAGAATGAGGGAGAATGAGGAGTTTACATCTGTTCCACATAGCTGGTTCACTACACACTGACAGACAACATCATCCAAGTAGTTGCAATGAGCTGTAGTCACACTTCCTGACTCTCTAATCCACCTCTTCCTCACCACAAAATGCCTGTATGCAAGAACAGCCTACAGAGCTATACTTGACCAGAAGCAGTGGGAGATTCAGCTGCTAGCACTGAACAAACAGCAGCCCCATGTCCTCAGTGGACCATGGGAACAGCATGGCAGGGACACAGGAAGGACAAGATATGTAGTCTTGTGATTGAGAGAAATTCTTGTTTCTCTATATCTAAGTTCAGTAAGAACCAACAAACTCTTGGAATCTAATGAGAACGAACTAACACTTGCAAATCCAATGCTTTTTCTTGCCACTCCATGAAAATAGAGATGGAACAACTACAATTCCTGAAAGTGCTGATAGCATTTAACAGCTATATCATTACAATCTGCCTCCCACATCTATAAAACCTGCTAACAGTTACATCTGTTGTCCAATTCTAATGTTAAGCAATGACCAAAATTATGGCATGAGTATAGTGCCCTGCTTTCATTTAAACCCCACCAAGGACTTGGTCATTTTCCATTTTTTCCACTAGGCATCATTTTTTCCTTTCCATCTAGAAGCACTTGCCTTGACTTCATTTTATTCTGAGTCAAGAAATTGTCCTGTATGAATACTTCAAGTCCTTTAATGCTGGGCTGTATGTTCATATATATGACAGGAATCAATTTGTTATAAGGCACTTCATTTGCTCCTAAGGCACTTAATAAACTTTATATTGAAATATTTGTGTTAAATTATTATAAATTTTAAAACTTCCTAGCCATAGTCCATTTAATTGGCAATTCTAAATTTTGTGTTGATTTAAGTAAAGCAGAGGAGATACATTAAAGGTGAGTAGAGAAACTGTTTGGTATGGCTTAGACCAAAATTCCTTACTTTTAAAAATAAAGCTTTAAGGGTGCTGCAGTTTTGTCGCTTTATAGGGTTTTGTTGCTCACAGCCAAGGATGGATAGACAGACACATGACTTAAAATTAAAGATAACCAAAACCTCAGAGATTTAGAGAGGAGCTTCTGACCTAATGCCAGTACCAGTGTTCTGTGATTTCACAGAGCACATGTGGCACCTCCTGACACTCCTACTAAGACATATCAGCATCTTTTGAATATCATTTCTCATGCTTAGGAACACAGATATTCCATTAATACATTTCATCCACTTAAAGACACATACAAACATACATAAACTAAATATAATAACAAATGTCCATAAACATGAAATAATTAGTTTTAAAAACATTTAAATGATGCCTGCAGTCCTTGATGAAATTATCTGAAGGCTGGAGAAAACTGACTTACAATCAGATACTTAAACTGCTCCATGTATTTGGATTCTTAAAGAAAAAAATCTGAGAAATGACTGCATAAGTGCATCTGGGAGAAGAATGGAGCAAGAGAATCAGAAAGATCCTTAATCTCATTACACCAAGAACAAACAACAAAAAATTAAGACCAGAAACTTGATTTGCAAGTGGGTTAGAAATTCTGACCAGGGAATGTGGCTAACAGGAACAAACTCTTAGCGACAGTGATAGGTTTGTTGTTGTTTTCTTATCTTCAGTTCAAGAGTGGGTGCTTTTCTGGAACACGCTCTTTACATCAAAATAAATTTCTATGTTCAGTCCAGGAACAAAGAAGGGAAATTTAAAGATATGAATCAACCAGAAAATTATGGTAGACCGTCCCTTGGTCTCTTCTGGATCTTAAATTCTATGACTTTGTGAATAATTTTATCCCTTTTAATTATTAGTTCCCTACTATAAAGAAGCTAAAAAGTTAATGTTCTTCTTGAATCAATGAATTACAGAAAATAATTGAAGTTTCATAATTGGATTATAACCCCAGGAGAATATGGAAATGCTGAACTGGGAAGCTGAAGTAAGGGAAGCATGTCTGTTTTCTTTTTTTATGTGATCACCAGGCAGTAATAGCCATAAATGCTTCACTTATTACCTGTATTACACTGAAACAATAACATGCCTGTGATTCTGCAATAACTGCTATTTGAACAGACTGCTGTGCTTCCATGAAGCTTCTAGACTTGGGTGTCTGTTGGCAGAAATCTTATTTTAGACTAGGTTCCATAATTCCATATAGCTATTACCTTCATTATTTTATTTAGGTTTGCCCCCAGAGCTGTGGGCATACATTCCAAGAGAACCAGAATGTAGAGATCTCCACATTCCCTGGAGCTCATGATGGGGACACAGAAGATACATGCCCAAGACCTTTATAGATCTCTGTCAGTCCAACATCTTTTAAAAATTAAGCTGAAAACTTTCCATCATTCCTTTTTCTATTCATAAAGAGGCGAACAGAAAAACCTCTGACGTAGTTGCAATGATTCTAAGAAATTCCTTCTATAGCAAACATCTTTAAAAAAATTAAAGCCTTTGCAGTTTTTAACGCAAATCTAGCAGCAACACTTGTCACACAAATAATTCTGGGAAGTTACCAAATACTTGGAATGAAGGACATTGCATGCTACATAGCACAGAGCTCTTGTCGATGCTTGTTTGGAATGGTATGAGAAAGTCTAGCGGCTGAACACAATGACATTTTTGTTTTCGTGCTGATAATATTCAATAGCTTTACCACCAAAGTTGGCCTGCCACTTCCCCTTGCATAGAAATTGCAGGCATGCACTAAGGTTTTTGCCATTAGCTGGAAGCAGTGCCCAGGTTATTCTTGGTTTGGGGAGGGGGGTGGTTAAGCATAGCTGGTATTGTTTTCTTTCAGCAAAGCTTCAGGACAATGTAGTTCTCAAACAGAGCAGAACATTATCTGCGTCATACCTTCGAGGAAAAGGTTACAGAAACATTTCTGCTACACAAATGTCAGATCGTGAACAGCATGTCTCCATCTCCTCTCAAAAGCTGGTGGCTCCTAAGGAGTGCAAACCACATGCCAGTCACAGAACTTCTGTCTCCACTCTCTGCACATGTAAGACAGCAACTGGCTCTGCTCTCCCACTGCTGCCATCAACTCTCAAAGGATATGAGATCAGAAAGACACACTGAACCTGACACCGTGGAATTTAGGACAACAAACACCAAAAATGCAGACAAATCTAAAACACATGCATAAGCTTCAAAACAGAAGAAATAAAGATAACCAGAACTTCCATTGCCACTAAAAAAAGAGAAAACCAAATCTGACAAAACACCACTAGGACTTAAAGGACAGCAGTGAAGCAACTTTTATCAAACCAACAGCATTGGCCAGCCCCCTCACTGGAAAACAAATCAAGCATCAGAGTTTTACAAAACACCTTAAGGTGCTGAAAACTATCAAAAGATCTATGGTTATGAAAGTCCTTTCACAGAGAACATTCACATTACAAAAACAGACATGTCCCACAGACTTATATGGTGGAGAGCCTGTCTGTCCTCTGGACAGTTTCTGGCCATGAGCATTTTTAAATGGCTACATCAGTAGCCCCATGAACGGATGGTGATGCAACTGGCTGGAAAAAAAAAAAAATAAAAAATCCTGGAGAAGTGGAAAAAGAAAGAGGACAAGGAAAGATTGGAATCATACAGAACGGGTTAGAAGAAGCTCATTAGCTGTGTTTCCCTCCTATCTCAACACCCCTCCTGCACAGGAAGCAAAACAAAGGGCTGCTATGGTCATGCCCTTCACACTGCTACAGAAAACTCAATATTTCTGAGTTCTCTTTTTAGTTGAGGGGTTTTTTTCGTTTCTTTTTTTATTCCACAAGGACTTTAATTAAAATTCATCAGAAGAAATATTTTCAGCAGCAGTGTCTGAAAATGCTACCTCCTCCCATATCTTCCATTAAATCAGGTTCATCCAACTTGAAAGGAGATGAGAAACTCTCACTGACACTCTGTCACACTCCAGTGAAAAGACAGGCACATTCAAAACAGAAGAGAGTGCAGGTGCTCATTTATTACTTTACGCAGATTATTTTTCTGCCTTTCTTCCTGACAATGGGAACGTTCACATCCCAGATGGAGCTCTCTGTAGTGCTGTGGGCATTTGCTGACCTAAAGTTTTGTTTTCCCTAATGAAAGAGGTAAGGTAAGAAGAGGATTGGTTATTGCCTACTGAGGCAGCTTTAATGTTTGTTTCTAACAATGGAAGACATTTGGGGATTATTTCAATGGGAATGAATGTACAGATAATTTTTCAACTATATCAGGTAAAGGAAAAAAAACCTGTACACATCCATGTTCCTATTTACTCACCGCAAAAATATAATATTCATATAACTGACTTCAAAACTGCAAAGAAACTGATTTCAGAAATGAAGATGGTGTTCAAAGGAAACATAAGGTCACTGCCTTACATCATTTCGGACCTAGAGAGCAATCCCACAATTTTTCTCATAGCACTGATAGGCATCAGCACTATAAAGACTACTTCAATGCAAAAATTAACAAATCATGTCCACAGCATCAGGTTTCTCTGCTTTTATGCCTACTTTATGCATCCTTAGCTTTCACCATTTGGCCTCTGATCAAAAGCATTTTGACTTACAAAAATTAACCTTCTTTCCCCATCCTGCCCCTCTCAATAAACATTGGAAAAGTCAGTGATATAAAGAACTTGAGAAGAATACAGATTTCTCCAATCTAACCCATCACTGTGTTTTTCTCTGGCCTGGAGACACAAACATTAGCAAATTAGATGAATATAGTAGTAGTTCCCTCCTTGCTTTCTATCAGAACATCAATCCATTGGTGTGCTTGGTCCAGCAGTACATCCTTCTTGGAACTTTGCTTCCCTGATTTTACTTGGAATAACAAAGAAAATCCAGGGGAGGGGAGAGGGGGAGCTTTGGTTTTTTTCCCTCAAGTGAGGGCATTTCTTTAGCTCCCATGAAGACTGATCTCTTCAGCAGATTTCATAGCCATTCCCAGTTCTCATATTACCAGGATACACTGAACCAAAATACCCACCAAGATTTTAGGCAGGAACTATTCCCTGTGATGTCACATAGTTCCTATATGAGCTAATCCCACTGAATGAGTGTTCTCACCTTCCTGCCCTCTCAGTCTCTGCTGTATCACAGAGCAATGGTGTCAGCTGATATTAATTACAGGAGAGATGGAGGTTGTGGTCCTGTTTGAATTACTATGGAAGACAGGGTGCACATTGCTTTAAAATACAGAATGTTAGAGAATGCAGTAAATTCCTTTACCACTCCAAAGATAGTTATTAAAAATTGAGGAGTAGGCACAGCCTTAAACTCTGTAAGTCTCAGATAGTTTTGGTTTTGTTTTCACCACGGCCAGGATGAGAACATCAGTTTACACTGGGTACAAATTTTGTCTGACTTCATTGTGGAATAGATTTACTGAAGAGATTGTTTTGTTCTTTTTGATCCTGAGCTCACTATGGTAATTGTATTTTGGTTAACCTTTATTTTATCTATAGTTCACAGTAGTTATTTTTAATTAACATTTTAATGCAGTAAGAAATGAGAAAGGAAGGGAATTTACTTTCCCCACAACTCCACTTCATAATATAATATAATATAATATAATATAATATAATATAATATAATATAATATAATATAATATAATATAATATAATATAAGTCTTGTTATTTAAACAAAATAAAAGGAAAATAAAAATAGTCAGGAATGTGTAACTTGCTGCCTTAACACATGGCACAATGACCATCACGAACCTGCTATAAGGCTTGGTCTAATGGAAATGTTGTACTTATTGCAGCTTTTAACAAGACAACCTATCCTGAAAGGCACCTTGAACCCCTCTGAAACCTCAATGAACTCGGCCTTTTTCTGTGAGGGCAAAAGGAATGCACACAGTTCATTTCAAAAATAGTCTAGAATTTAAGTAAATTAATGTGTGACTTTTCAGTTGATAACCTCAGTTACATTAGCCTTGGGACTAACCCTTGAGTAGAACCTAAACAGTGACAGCCTGAATATTTATTCAGACATTCCACAAGACAAAAGAAAGGACATTCATAATTAAACAAGAGGCTAAAATCGCATACTTGATGAATTGTCAAGGAGTGAATCAGGATACCTTCAGACAAAAGAGAAATTAAAAATTAAAAAAAAATTTAAAAACACAATAAAACAACCAACCCCACTAACATAAACAACACCAAAAACACTAAATAATCTGGAATAATCTGCTAAAAGTATCAATCTAGAAGTTATTTAAAGAAAGCAACACACCTAGAAATCATTATGCAACAGGGATTTCCCATACCTGGCAAACCTCAGAGAATTCTATCCCATCATCCTCAAGAGCTACCTGAGCAGCATACAGACTTACTCTCTTTAGGTTTAGATATTTCTATTGTTGCTGTTGCTTTAATTAATTAAATAGGCCCTTTAAATTTACCCTGGAATATAAAGAAGTCAAGATGACTGAATCAAGCTGGACAGAGATTCTCCTTTGAATACATGTCAGTGTCTTAACTGTGCAATGCAGAAGGCTTAGGTTTTAGCCAAATGCTGGAGTTTTAAGCCAACTTCTCAAAATTACTTGGGGGAGGAGGGGAGTAAGAGATATAAAATAACTCTTTTACCAAATTTTCTTTCCCTTCTGCAAAGCTTATTTTCTATTTAAAAAAAAAATTTGGCCTAAATTGGCTTTGGTGCAAAAATGTAAGAACAAGGAGAAATAACAAAATCTTGAGAAGCAGACTGACTTCTTTAAATTAAATATGTTTGAAAATCATACAACTCAGATGTTTAGTCTGTGAGTGATATTTTTTTAAACTTATCTTCACCAGGATGCAGTTAGGAAGAACATGTGTCTAGTATAATAATAAGGCACTAATTCATCTGTGTATGTTTTTAAGAAGATCTTGGAATTCTTCTGGGTAAAATATAAGACAATGCATGAAAATTAAAGTGACAGATTATGAATATTTCAAAGATAATAATTTATATTTTGTTTGTACAATGACACAACATGCAAATTTTCCTGTCTGTAATGTTACATTTTAAGGCTGATTATCTTCCCTTTTCATGAAAAGCATATTTTGACTGGATGGATGCACATACAATGGAGTATACCACTGCACCAGCAGACAGTGTGTACCTCTGAGAAATAAATTACTACTATGTAATACTTAATATTATCTCTATGAAACATGTAAGTACTTAAATTTTAGACTAATAAATTTTGATGATCAATATAATCACAGATAGGTATAAAGCCTCTTTTTTTTAAGAGCCTCAGAAAAGTTTAATAGAGGCTATTTTTGGAAGTCCCTTTACTCTGTTTATGAAAATCCAGAAGATGATGCATACAGAAAAGAACAACAGATTCTTGCTTGCTTTAACACTTTTACTCTTTTTAGATGTAACTTTTGAAAGAGTTATTGTATTGAGTCCCAAAAGATACAGAGCAACCTAACAGCTCCCTGTTGCAAAAGAGAATTTGATGAAATTCTGCTGGACACATGTTAAACCAACTACTGAGGATCAGAACCACACAAAAAGAAAAACCTTCCAGTAGCAATTTTTTTTTTCATTTACTCAGCTACTGTACAGCCTATGATGACTTGTTTTCCTTTAGTTATATGAACAGTTTGACAGATTACTGTGACAAGGTTACTCTCAAATTGATAAAAGGTTTGATAGTGTCGGAGCATTTGTCAGAAATGTCTCACATCACGTGTAATGGACTCTGCACTTCAAGCATCAATGGTACTCCAGTCTGCTGTTTTCTAGTTAGTGTGCAATGCACACCAACAAAAACCTACAGCAGGAGAGAAAGGCAGGCAGAATTCATCACAACAGCCCCACACTTTATCAAACAGTTCTGATTAGGGTTTCTCTTCCTTAACCCATGTCACAAAATGCAATTAAGTGAAAAACTTTACACGTGACTTGAAGGGTGACCTCCCTTGGGACAGAACCTGAAAATGGAATGGGATACGATAATGTGCATAAACGTAAGTGTTTCCAGCATTTCCTGTACTTCTGAAAGAGAAATAATGTGGATTTAGAACATAATTCCTCAGCCTGCCAAATGTAAGACACTAGAAGTGATAGTTGTACTGCTAGCAGCCTTGTCCCATGCTAGAGCAGAGGAAATGGCTTCAGAAGGGCTCATTTTAGGCACTGGCAGCTAGCCTATGGGAACCAGTGTGCTGGACATCAGCCAGCTTTGGTGAACACTTCCCTTAAATGCAGCTCTCCAAAAATATTGCACTACAAAATAATAATATGGTTTATGGATTGGAATTAAGGCTTTCACTTCACATCTTGCAGCAAAGGATGCTAATATTAGGCTCTGCAGGAAGCCTAGGAGCCAGCACCTTCTGCTCACTTATAAATATGTCTTTACATGAAGGCTTTAATGTCTGGTGAAGCCCAGCCATGTAAGCTACAAGAGAGCTCTACAGGGGACATTTCTGAGCAGAAAAATCCTTCTTTTTCATATAGCAACAGACTGCTGGGTTTGGTTTTAGTGGGATTTTGGGGGAGAAGAGCTGGGTTTGAGGGATTTTTTGGGAGTGGGAACAGGTGTAGAGATAAGGGCTTTGGACCTTTATCTTCCTCTACTGTGGAACCACCTGAAAAGGTAAAGAAAATATCTTGCAATATATTACTTAAAATCTACACACTGCTGTCAGTGAGTAGTGAGAGTAAGTGAGAGTGTCTGAGATTGCTTAAAAAACCACTGACAAGAGTATGAGCAGAAGTGAGATTTAAGCATTTCTCAGATCACATTCTAGCCTGGAATGGAGGAGGGGGGGAATGCACCACCACAGCTGCCTGTACAAATTCTTGTATTTTCAAATGTTTAAGCTTCCCTACATTGTCTTTCTCTCTGCTTTGATAAATTCTTTTAATTTTCTGAAAAAAAAAAAAAAAAAAAATCAGAAGAACTATCTTCTCCTTACTGACATTCAGCCAAAGGATAGAAAAAAAATCAGCAAAATGAGTGTCAGCATTTCTCTTAAAGAGCATCTGTTCACACAGGAACCCCATGACAGCAAGACAAAGCCCTCTAATCTTGTATCAGATTAAGTTTAGTGGAGCACATTAAAAATTTTACCACAGTGCTAAGAGGAAGCTCTCAGATTCTTGATGTGCACTTCCCATAGACAAGGGGTAGGGACACACTCTCTGAACTTCATGATTCAAGTATCACTGCTCACACCACAGCCTCATATCACTAGCAGCACTAGCAGCACATAAGTACAAAAGCTGTGAGGCTCCTTTGGGAATAATTAGCTCAGTCCTGATCAGCTGAAAGCATTTATGTGAACTGGAGAAGGGTCAGACTGCAAGAAGATGTATCAAAACCAATTTTTTGAATGCCAGTAGACTACAGTCAATTTATACCTACTGAGGATCTGGCCCTTGAACTGGGATTATCTGTGACTGTCACATGTGGAAAGTGTCAATGAATGTAGTTTGTACAAACGTCAGAAAGGTACACTCACATTTCAGCTTGGGTGAAATACAAAACGTCACCAGCACACTATTCTCCTGTGAACAGTGAGTCAGTTCTACCCACAGAAGTTTTAAAAAGTCACAGTGAAGAGTTTCAAGATCACTCAAGTCCAGGTATCACTTCAATAAGACTGCTAGCTCCTCTCCAGGCCAGTCATGCCCACATAAAGTGCACTCAGAGAAGCCTTTCAGGATTTTTGATCAAAAGGAGGAAAGACATAATGTCATAAAATTGTAAAAACCCATAAATTGTTACTCCTATTGAAAGCATCAAAACAACAGTCATTTGGATTCAGGTCTGTAGATCAATCCCAGACTGTTCCTTACTTTACCAAATTTCATTTGCTGATACCTATTTGAAAGGTTGATTTTTGATGACAAAATACAGAGATGATGACATCTTTTGGAATAGATGACTCTATGGCAAAAGCACTGCAGTTCTGCATCATTATGCTAAATTCCACCATGGTGATCTCTGGCTGGAATCTCAAACTGGATTATTCCCCTCCCACACATCATCAATAATAACCAAGCCTTTGGAATTCCAATCAGGCTGTCATTTCATATTGCCCACTACATTTAGCCAAGAGAGGAAAGAGTGCAGTGTTTTAGGAAGTAGTTCTTTTGATGATGCACAGAGAGCAAAGAATTCCTTTATGCCACCTCTTTAGTTTCAACACAAATAAAACACAATAAAACCAGTCCTTATCAGTACAGTTTGCAAATATGACTCTCAAGATAAACAGGGAGATAGAAGGTGCTACTTTTTACAGCATCATTTTTTGGTGGCACTGTAGTTAATTAGATGTTAATTATATAGCTACAAGGCCACCTTCAGTGGGTTTCATACTTCTCAATCTTTGAGCCCAGCAAAGTGACACAGCAATCATAAAATGTGATAAATGATTGAGGGAGGAACACCCATGTTGTGTTTTGCACTGGGTTGTGATTCACAGATCATTATAACTATAAAATCTGTCATTAGGGAGGTTTTCCTGCCATGCAAATTCTCCTTTTAACATAAGAAATCAACCAGATTAGAGCAAACAGAAATCAGTGTGACGGCCCTCACCTCTCTTCCCCTAAACTCATTATCCAAAGGTTTTTAGCATTAATTCCAACTAAAGGAAAAACAGTCAACCTTCAAGTGCAGGAGGCTTCTGACACCTTTCAGTGGCCACACAGGCAGGGAGGCCAGCTCAGCCATGCTCAGGAGAAAGACAGAGAGTGTTTATTTTAGGGGCACTTACGGCTGGCACAGCTTGATAAGGTCCTGGTCGGTGGTGCCGGGTGGAAGGCCTCGGATGTACAGGTTGGTTTTACTCAACTGCTCTCCGCCGCTGTTGTTGCTGCTGTTGTTGCTGCTGTTTGTGCTGGGGCTGGGAGGAGCCATGGGGTGGGGAGCTGGTGCATAGGACTGCTGGAAACAGAGCAAAACAAAAAGGTTGTTACTGGAAAAGGCAAAACAGCGTGTGCCTTACCTAGGCAAATCCAGAACTATGCTATGCTTGTCCTGCCCTCCCTGAAAACTTCCAGCTGCCCACTCCTATGGCACCTGCACCCACTCCCAGCCAGCAGTGCCTTGGAAAAAGCAAAACAGGACCAACCAACATTTTGGGTTCAGCCACAGCTATGAAATGCATTACTCTGCTATACTTTTTAATTTGGAATTAAAGTAGCCAGATCACCAAAAACAAAGCCCTGAAATGAAATATACTCAAAGAGTAACTAGCATTAAAGAAAGAAATTAAACACAGTCTGCTCTAGGAGTACACTGAAACACAAGCCAAAGGTACAGAAGCTGGTACCAGAAGCCAAGTTAGTCTTTTCTAAACATGAGGAGCACCCAGCACACAGTCAGGTGGCAGAGGGTTTGCTAGTCTGAGAGAGGAAAAAAAAAATCCAAAGCAGCCTGAAAGCACTCTGTTGTTATGGATGTCTTTCGCAATAGAGAAACAGGGTTTGGAAAAGATGATCAGGCCAAGACCTTCTGCTCTCAAAATCATACCCACTTCTGAACAACCACAAACCACACACAGCAACTGAGAGATATTGCTTAAGAAGGGAGGCATTCTCACAGGGAAAAAAAGCATTCTCCCCTAACTCACTGGTAAATACATGCTGTGAAAAAAAGACACCCACAGGCTAGAAAAATTACCTAAATATCTCTGATCTGAAGCAACAACGGGGAATTTCAGTTGCTGCAACCATCCCTGGCTCTCTGACCACTGGAGTATTTACCCACAGCACAGGGTGCTTGCCAGGAGAACAAAGGAGGAAGGAGGAGGCCATCCTGTCACCACTGTGACCTATACAGAAAATCTGAAACCGAGGAAAGAACTTGCAGGAACTGGAAGATCCTGAGGACCAAGCTCCAGATGGGCAGCCAGGGGAACTGGAGTCAGAGCTCCAGGAATGTAACTGCCTGCTGAGAGGGAGAAAATTCCATTTCCACAACCTGATCAGCACACTCTGCTAGCTTTATGTGTAGTGACAACAGCAGGTAAATGTTGGACCAATGCTAAGTTAACCATGCTATGCTAATGGACTAATAAAAGCGAAACATCTGCAATTTTCATTATAGCAGCAATGACACTTTAGTGACTTCTAATATGCTTGTTCTGCATTTAGGTCTTGAACAGAGAAAATATTTAAGTCTGTGAGTAATTCTGATCATGCTAATCAACTGCCCCTTTAATGTCAGTGGCTCTACTTTAGTGCTTATAATTATGGATACACTAAATCACAGTCTTGGTAGATGGATGTTTCTGAATTAGTAGCTCTAAACTCTTTCAAACAAGTCCCTTTGTTTAGTGCCTTATTTAGATGAAGGAAAAATGAAAAGTTGGAGAATATAAGGGGAGCATCAATGACGGGTGATGATCAGACATTTCAATGAAATGAAATGCCAGACTTGCACTGATGCCTTTCCTCCTGGCCTCCTCCTTCCTTCTTCCCAGTACTCCCATTTAAACCAGGAGAGAGGGAACAGAGCACCAAGTGTCAACACATCAGAATTCCTCTGCAATCTCACCTGGTTGTAATGTGAAGCAAGTAGGAGCCATTAAAAGAAAAAATACTGACTTTTTAGTGTGATCGCCATGCTAGCAAGTAATGACATTCACTCTCATCTCCAGTAAAAGGGCAATAAGCTCTCTTCCCCAAGTCTCTGCACAGATACTTTTGCTGACAATCAAAAGCATTTAATGCATATGGATCATATTTCTCTGCACATACATTTTATCACTGGGTAATCCCCACCCACTCAAGCTTCAATGTCATTCCCAGAAATAGAGAGCTGAAGCAGCAACCTTGAGTACCAGCATAGGCTACCTCAAATGAGCCCCAATACTGGGTACACGTCTTGGAAATCAGCTCCATGCCATGGCCACAGCCCAGCTGGATAACACTGCACACAACACTAACCTCTATTAAATATGTAGGCACCTACATATTATAATATCCTGTTAGAAAGCATATTGAATCTCTGTACACTGCAGGGCCATGGAAGAATCAGGTATGACTGTGTATAACATGTTGGGCTTTAATATATCAAGAGCTCAGAAAATATCCCATGGTAATCTAGCACATTTTAAGCATTGCTAAGGTTAAGTAAAAAGACAAACAGAGGTCAAGGTTACATTGTTACTACTTTGCCCTACACCTCCCATATTACCGTGCACACTGAATGCGCATAAATGATGTAAAGCAGTGAAAGATCTTTCCATAAGGCAATGAAATGCTGTGTATTTGAATTATTAATTGTTATTATATATGTCTTAGCAGGGGATAATGAATAAATGTCCTATTCTCACACCAACCTAATATGCAAGAAAAATATTAAAAAAAAAATAAGTGGAAATTTACTTTTGAAATACAAAGAGCAATTTTCATTCTATTATAAGATCTTTATTCTCACAGAGAGGAAAACACTGGGGGCCTAATGCTAATTTAAGCTTAAGACTTTTTATCCCTCTCAGTCAGCTGAAAAGGAACGTAGAAGTGAACACGAATTACATTTACACCTGTTTTGAGGCCACAGCTATTAAAAAAATGGTCCTCGGTATACAGAGAATGAGGGCATACAACAGGCTGTCCCTCAAGTAAGAGCTGCTCAGACAGCAGGCACACATGGATGCCTGGGTTCACAGCAGTATCCTTGGAGATGCTTTAAGGGTGGGCAGAGAGGCAGCCACACTCCACTTTGGGGGATGCTGATCTTCTCAGCCCAGCAAACACTGCTACACTCCAAACCCTCTTCACTAATAAATCTCAGCCACAGCAGCCCACAGTAATTTCCATGCATACCCAGTACCCCAGAATACCATCTGCACAAAGATTACCAAATTGCCTGTAGTGAGACTGATGACATCTTCTGGCTGGTTGCCAGACTAAAAGCTTCAGGTCAGAAGAAAGCTTCCAATTCTTTTTCCCTGAGCTGCTGAGTGTATGACTGATGGCAGAAGTATGCACTTTGCCTCTAAATGAGCAAAGGACTGGTTTGGTAATCACCAAGAGTGAAAGAAATGACTGGCAACATAATGGTGATCCCAGATACAGACCACTTGGTACAGGATCCTGGACAATGCCAAAGTGGGGCTCTGTCTGGGGAACCACCTGCACACTTGGTAGGAGGAAATTTGTGCCTTGTTCTGATGTTGGACCCCTCCATGGCTGGGGACAAAGCCCTTCTCTGCCTTGACAGCCAGAAGGAGCACCACTGTCAAGACTGGTTTAAAACACCCAGACAGCTGTAGAAATCTGGAAAAGAGATTATGCCACCACAACCAAGTACTGGACCTACACCTCTAGAAAAAAAAAATAAAAAGACAAAAGCAAAATGTTTCACTTCAAAAAAGAGCTGAAATTCAGAGCTGGTTTTACCATTAATTTTTCACATAACCAATGCAACCAACTCATTTTTCAATTCTCATGCTTCATTATTCAGTGGAGAGTGTGTGGGGAATGAACTGGTTTGTAGATCATTCCAAGCAGCTTATTAATTTAGCATGGATGGCTAATAGGATTTGTTTTCATCTTTGAAAAATGAATGAAATTTCTCCTTTTTCATTATTTAAAAATGAAAAAATTTATGCCCTAGTTCTTATCCATTCTCAGGAATGCACCCTTCAGCTTAAACCTTACAGTTCAGTTCCCTGAAACAAAGTGTCCTGTGAAACTGCACACAGCTAAGCATGAATACTGAGATACACCTTGGTTTTTCTAAGTAAATAACCCAGAAATGGTGAACCAGAAGCCTCTCAGATATTAAATGAACAACGCTCCTCCTTCCAACATCCAGCCTCCTCACACAAGAACACTATTTATCTTTCCATAGCAACCAAGTACTCTTAGGTAGTTTTTTCACTAGTTGCAAGCTTAGACTAAAGTATTTTCCTTCCAAAGCAAAACACTACTTAAAAAGACAAATCTCAAATATTTTTCACATACAATTTCTTTTGGATGGGAATCACAGGCCCCAGATGCCAAGTTGTAGAGTCTGCTTTATTAGCAGCAGCTGGCTCCTTGGCAGGCTTCTGAGGCGGTGGGGCTTGTGGTTTTGGAGTGGCCTCAGAGCCTAGGATGCAGCTGGACAGCTATGCTAATGGACTAGCCAATTTGTTTGTAGTCACCTTTGGCTATCCCAGATTTGTACTCTTTTATCCACTTGAAAGGGAGGTCTTGGAAAGATTCCCTATTAACACCAATATGTTGACTTTTCCTATCATAGTTCATAATTTATATGAAAAAATGAGTACAACATGCAGTCCTACATTAAAAAGTGCATTATTTAAGCAATTGTGAACACACACTATCCATTTCCCTCTGAATGGAGTGTTTTCCAGCTGCTAGATTCATCTAAGTGCCCAATTACAACACAATTCCCTTCACTCTCAATTGAGAAAAATAAAATAAGACAAAGTAAATACAAATAAATTGTTCAAATACCCCTTTACAGCTCACATTAGGAGAACACTGTTCTCTCTACATCCTACTGTATGAAGAAGTAATTTTTGAGAGCTGGAGAGTTCTTACTGGCCAATTATAGAGAGGATGAGAGAACACCACCAAACTTTCGTCTGTTGATGGGATTTCAGAGCTGAGTGAACAGAAAATCTATTAAGCAAAAGATGATCATCATAGAGGAAGAGAAAGCAGAGCAGTAAGGGAAATATAGGAAAAAAATTAGATCAAAGTAACAGCAACTCTCCTGCCTCTGATTTGCTTCCTCAGTGAGGAACAGCACCAGAAGGTAAACTGTATTTCTCATCCGTAGACAGGTCGAACAGAAAAGTGAATAAAAGATGAACATTGAAGTGGGCAACACAGACACCTCATGTATTTTAGAAAGGCTGCAGTCAAGGGAACTTGAGTCATAATTTTCTTCCCAAGTCTGTAGGGCATTCACTGCTTTTGCAGAATCCAGCCATGTCTATTGCCTATCTCCCATCTGGCCAATGAAGGCCTGCAAGACAGCTGCTTTTGGATGCTTCTCTGCATACTCAGGTCTTTCCCTAGACATATAAGAGAAAATAAACAGATGTAAAAGAGTCTGAGTTTTCTAACCCCTCTGCACAGTAACAGAGCTTCCTTGACTGTTTCTGTAGAAGCACCAACTCACCTCTTGGCAACATTTTCAATTTGTAAAGGAATGGCATGTGAAAACGTGAGTAAACTCAGAAGATGAACACAGACAATAAGGTTCAAAGTCTATTCCCTCACAGTTCTTTCAATCAAGAAAACCAGAACACACCTCAGGAGGATTTTGATTCCTCTGAATTCCTTCCAAGGCCTTTAAAAGTGATTTGCTGGATACAAGAAGCCCAGTGAGTCAGAGCTGCCGGGTTACACTCTGCACCACAAAATCACTGCACTACTCCAAGCAAGTCTTTTAAGTTCCTTACATCTCAGTTTACTAATCTGTAATGATTCTTCCTTACCTTCTTAAGGCATATATAATGCTCTGTGATTATTGGATGAAAGACACTACTAAGAATTGCAATATTGCTTAAAGATGGTGAAAACATTATTAAAGTCTAACTTAATAACTAGAGCTAAACTTAATTCTTTGCAGATAAAAAATTATTTCTGCATGCAATGATTTTGCTATTCTGTATCTAAACTAAATGAATGAAATAAAATACCAATCAAATTAGTTTTGTCATCAATATTTTTTTTAATTTAAAAACAATCTTGGAATTATGTGTTCACAGGGCTATTGTAACTGTAATGTATGCATTGAACTTAATTTATTCCAAATTATATCTTTATTACAAGGGAAAAAGGTGTAATTGTGTTTTGCATACCCTTTCATTTCACACAAGAAAAAGATCACTTGGGAATAAGGGAAATTATGAAAAAAAGTTCCAGCCTAGTCCTCCAACAGACACAGTAGTCATTTAACAGTCAGACTGAAATTGGGATTTGATGGATCCATAAAATACTTTGAGATCTTTGCTTCCCAGACAAAGCTATTGAAATCAGTAGGCTAAATACTCCTGAGGCTCACAATTCCCTTGAACCAGCATTAAAGAACTATAGAATGAAAGTACAGGCAAAATTTGGCTCAATTTCCTCTATTTCAATTCTCTTCCAAATCATGACTGTGCAGATTTTACCATTTTATAAATATTTACAGGTAGACAATACAGAGAAATCAAAGCATCTACAGGAAGAGGTAGATATTTTTTAGTGGACATTATCTGCAAAGTAAGTCTCACTTTATACAGTTTTCTGAATTAGAACCAACCACTGAAGCAAAGAAAAAGCTCCAGCAATTCACTGTTCTGGCCATCTTCAAGAGCACTGAGAGTTTAGCAGTCATTAGCCAGGGTGACATACACTAGAAGCCTGAACATCTCACTAATCATAGCATCCCCTATTTCCAGTAAGGCAGACTGAAATAGTCTGCACTACCACCATTAGGAACAGGAAATTTCAAAAGCAAATTGGTCAGGTGTAAAGCAGCTTATTTTGAAGTGTGATGAAGTCGAAATAATGAAGTGGATTAGAGAACAGATCATTAGGAAAGCCTGAGGATCATCTCTGATGATGAATGGCCCCAGCAAAAACCAGTCCAAGAGAGAGGAATGGCACAGAAATTAGAAGCATTGTTTGCAGATGGAGAACACCCTGGCCATTGCTGCCTGCCTGGGTTTTGGTCTCTGCATAGATGTAATAAATGCTGCTGAGCTGCCAGCTTCAGTTCTTCACCCTCTCCTGCCTACATATTGTTATACCACAGATGGACCTGCTCATCCCTCATAAGCAATCTTCTCTTTAACTACAGGCTACCTGTGATTCAGGTCTAAAAAATATGGCAACTTCTCTGAATTTAGGGCTTCTTACACATACAGCCAGGAGGGCAAAATTTAGTCCCTACCATTAAAAAACAAAAACTAGCAATAAGAGCTGTGTCATCAAATAAATATTTTCCAGAATGGAAAATAACCTTCACAGCCTTGTCTCCTCCCATTTATTTCATGGCAGGAGGCTCCCATGACAGAATATTCCTGAGGAATTATTTATTTCTCCACAAGGGAGAAGAATAATTCTTTCTATAGATAAAGTATTTTGGCACTTGGGCAAACTCGTAAACAATAGCCTGTATCCTTTGACATAAATTAGTGTTATTGCTTCATTACCCAATCCATTCATATTTTATTGATGTACTGAGAATAAATGTGAACAGACTCTAGATCTTAAAATTACTAAATCTGGGTGATCTGGACGATAAAACACTGCAATTCCTCTAATAAGAATATTTTGGAGCACAGATCAAAATATGACAGCAATTACTGTTTGTAATGCAACAATTCTGTGGAAAAAAAAAAACAAAAAAAAACAGAGGGGAAAAATAAATTTGAGAAGAAGCTGGTTTTTGTGTTTATATTTTTACATTGCCAGTTTTGGGGCTACAATGAGCTGTCGGTCCATTTGAAGGTTAAAAATAAAAACACAGACCAAGAGGCTGATACTTAACTTTCCAAATGTTTGCAAGAACAAACACATATTTGGTTCTGAGAAACTAAATTTACTCTCTGGGTATTTGTTTACACGTGGCAGACTGAAAGCATCTTGGAAATGAGATGCAGCAGGCACTTGCTGCATTGCATTGCTTTTGTGCACACAGTCCACACACACCCCGGCATCAGCACTGCTGTGAGAACCTGGCTACAATAAAAGCCCCCCATGAACCTGAATTTACAGCACAGAACAAAACTAAACATCAATATCATCTCTCTCCTCTCCACTTGAGAATTTGGCGAGCAGAGATCAGAAGCAGATGTGTTTTCATTCGATAGAAAGAAAGCCCAACCAAAAATGTTTTTCAAGATCCAACCCAAGTTTCCTCAGTTTATGTTTCTTATAGAAGAATTAAGCAGGAAATCTGCCACTGTTGACATAAGCACTGTTGGGATGGAGGATTCAGGGATGGCAGAGCTCCCCAGGAATGTTGCTCATCATCTCCCCATGTTACCACAATGATCTTTTGTAGATGTGCATGGGGAAGCTCTGCCTCCTCCACCCAGCATATATAAAGATGAGTTGTGCCTCCCGTCCTGTGGCTGAAAGAATCCACAGAATGCAGAGTTTGGGAAAGGCTTTTCCTTTCCACAGCAGCATAGTATCATCACCACAGAATTTGGGATATTTCACAATAGTCAGAGTTCATGTTTTCTTTGAGACCCCTCGAGCTACAGTACCACACTGGTCCCAGGCAAGGTGCCAGAGGATGCCCACAGAAGATATGAGCCGTCACAAACCTCACCACATTTTTGCTTCCAGTGCAAACTCATCCAGCACATTCATCACAGAAAACAGCCTTTAAAAAAATTGCCCACACAAGTCATTACAGTTCATACATAATCCCTCACTTAGGAAGAAGAGGACACAGCCAACCTTGTGAGACCAATGTATGTAATTTCATTTATAGGAGAGCTAGAAAGCCCTCCCAAGAATAAGCTGATGTGGTGGGGATACGAATTTAAGTCTAGGTTAAAATTAAGGTCAGCCTATGGATGTAGCTGGCCAAGGTGGTGCCAGTCACCTTCATGTTCCTGACAGCCCTGAATACTGTACCAAAAAAGGGAGACAGGGAAGCTGGGGCAGGGCTCACTGCAGGCAGCTGGGTGTAAAACCCCACGTTAAAAACCTCTCTGTCCCATTCCAGATACTCCTTTACATTCTTAAAACCAGATGACTGCATAAGAGAGAGAACTTCTTAATGAAGTCACCATTGTACACAACCTGAGAAACTTTGGGCCCATGGAAAGACTGAAGGAATGGGACTCTGCAAACTTTATATTGGTGAGGAGGTGAACTGCAGACCTTCTTCAGGTCAAAAGGAGCTTTGAGCACCACATTACTGGCATCCCAGGAGCACACAAAACATTCTGAACACAGGAAGATGAGCAGGATATGCCAGGAACATTCTGGGATGTCAACTATGGGCTGTAAATCATATGCTAAAGAAGAAGAATAAGCACTATCCACTTTCTCACTGCAGATTCTGATACCTTATGAAATCTCCATTTTCTTTAGATTTCAGACTTGGGAGGTAGTATGGGAAAAGCTGTTCAATTTTATTTAATTTAACAAGCATCCAATATAACTTACAACTAAAATATCTTCCAGACATCAATCAAATCCACTTGAGGCAAAATTTACTAAATAAACTGAATATTTAATGCAAAAATTCTTTATTCTATTTTGGAATTTTCAGGATTACACCCAATTTATTCACAGACTTTTTTTCCTTTGAAATTCAATTTTCTTTAAATTTCATTGGTTTTGAGAATTAGCTTACTTAAGCATGCTGAGAGTGAGTACAAAACCCCAACACTACTGTCTTCTTGGATCTATGAAACAAAATCTTGCCATACTTTTTTTTCTATCTATACTCTTACAGGGAAGTAATATGTAGCTTAGGCTGAATTGAAGCCTGAGCACTAAACTCTCAAGACACACCCTATGCCGACTGAGGCAAAGGTTCTAATTGATCAGCCCACTCACAGGGGTGTTTGGCCACCTAAGACTTGAGGTCCTAGAACCACAGGACTGATGGAAATTTTGTAATACTCTGAGTCACTGTGAAAGATGACAACTATTTTTTTGCAACTAGTGAAATTCTGGCATGTTTTTCCTACAAGGAAAATTAAAACTACGAAGCCTTTTTGAAAGGTAAAAATAACTCCAGAATCTCCATATGACAGTGAATCTGAATATAGTTAAACCTGATCTGCATCTTAGGTAAGCAAAAGACCCATCACTTTTAAAACTGGAATCCAGTATTATTCAGTAAGTCCTTTCCTATCTAATTCCTACTTCTTTCTACAATTTTTCCCCTATCTCTGATTTTAAGCAGTTCACAGAGCAGGGGGAGAAAAAAATTAAAATATCTACATTTACTATGGTATATAAGTTCTCAATCTCTTCCCATTTCTTCAACAACAGATTTTGCCACTCACTGTGCTTGTCCAAAGGCTCAAATGTCATTTGACTCATGCACTCAAAAATGTTGACTCAATTAAAATATCCAAACAAAACCAACTTTCAGTTTGGTAGAGGCAACCCACTCTTTTTCCTGATACGCTTAGGATGTCTCATAGTGCAGAAATTTGATTGCAACTCCACAACTTGCTTTTTCTCAGTTCTCTAAAATCATCACTATTTTCTGCTAAATGTTGTGGCACGATGAGCCAAGTGTGTTGCTAACAGACGCAGACTCAGCTGAAGATGCTCTGCCTGGACCATTTTGGGCTCTGTGCCATGTGCTTGTTCCATGCTGTGAGAAGGAACAATACAGAGAACCTGAACTTCAGTGCTCAGAGGTGAAGAGCTCTGCAATGTGGGGACACAGCTGTGTAAAATCCTACACCCCACTAATTGGGATAACGAGGTGCTCCTGCTGCAGGCAATAGCAATTCAGAGTTATGGGGTACATATGTTAAATTCTTGAAACAAACCACCATCTCTATTTACTGTTTTTCATCCAAATGATATATTTCCTGATAAACAAAAGCTTAAATTTCCTTCTGCACTGCAACATTGCCTCCAATCTCTTCTGTTAGCTTTCTGGCTTTTTGACCTTTTAATATTCTTCATTCGCGCATGATTTATTTTATAAGTTGGCATTTTTTTTCCTCTGGAAAGAATATGTATTTGAAGTAATTTTAAATGTTAAATCAGGATAAGCAAAGGAATAAAGAAAATCTCCTTAATACATTTTCTTCATAAATGTTGTACCATGCTTTAGAATAGAAGCTTGAAGAATTATGGCATCTAACAATAAGGTTTATATTTCCAATCAGATACATATAAATATTCTAAAAGTCTTAATACTACTTAATGCCTCCATCATAGGCTCATATGTACAAAATGTTGTTTAAAAAAAAAAAAAAAAAAGGATTGAAGTCTAAAGTGAAAAACAATTTACATTAGAAAAACCAAACCAAAATGGGGAAGAGTGGCAACTGCAATACTTCTAGCAAGTATAACAACTTTTGTAATAATAACCCACAGTATTACCAACTGGAGCAGAAAGATAAATTGGTTAGGAATACCAGCTTGTCTACAGACGTGAGACGTGTTGGCAGCAAAAGGGAAACTAAAGAAAAGATTTGCCCACTGTTCAATAGGACAGGGGACAAGTGACAAAGGACAGATGAAAGCACTTGGTGCTTTCTTTGCCTGAGTCTCCACTGGCAAGGTCTGCTGCCAGGGCTTTTGGCTGTCTTCCCCTAAATAGTAGGGCCTGGGGTGAGAAGTGCTGCTGAGGAAGAGGAGCATTAAGTCAGAAACTACTCCAGGAAGCCAGTGAGAGGTTACTGAACACAAACTGCAAGGGAGCAAGGCCAGTGTCACCCAGAGGCTGCTCTCTCTTATTTGTGAAAGGCCATAGGTGCTATGTCCAAGCATGTGAGGGACAAGAGCATCCTGCAGGGATGAGCAAGGACCAACAACCCTTGGCCACCTTGCTGTGTGTTGGGACAAGCAGCTCCACAGATCAGGGGAGAGTAGTGGATATTGCTTGCCTTCACTTTAGCAAGGCTAACAGTGTCACAACAAGCTGGATGACAGGAGGGAGTGCACTCTCACCAAAACTGCAAGTAACACCAAGAGGGGGGAGTGGTTGGCCAACAAGAGATAAGGGCTGTCTGAAAATATTATTGCCAGCCTACCCAATGCTGCATAAAAGTGCTACTCGGCACAAAACTCCTTCACCTCACACATTTTGTATGCTAAAAGCTCTCCAAGTTTACTTACAGAACAAATGACTACTAAGTGATTTGTGCAGGTACATCCTATAATCAAATTCAACTGCACAGAAAGGATTTACTAAAACTGAGACATCTGAACCTTATTCCTTTGCTACGCTTTGACCTCAAGTTTAGTTCATTTGCTAAAGTCATTATTAAACAACAATGTTCCACACAGATTTCAACAGCAGTAGTATTTACATTAATGCAATATCCCTGGATTAAAGGAATTAGAAATAGTGAATATCCTATTCCTCAGCTCCTTTGAAGATCTACAGAGTAGACTAAAGAAACACTTTCTAAGAAAAAGCAGTACTAATTTAAGGGCAGTCTGTTTCTCAATCACAGGAAATTAAATAAACTGAAAAGTCTTTAAAAATCTCTGAGACTAAAAGTTGAACAATTAATGACACTACCACTTGCCATCAGATAATCAAAGTTCAGTCTGAGTAAGATTTAGAATTACATATATCCATAGTTATAACAAATTGATTTTTTAAAAAAATCATCTTCTTAAAAGCGTGAAAGGAATGTGACTCCCTCATTGATATCAAGGCATGGGTCCCAAGGGGCAGCATACTCAGTCCAGGTACTCAGAGTAATAGGTCAATGTCAGACACAAAGTGTCACATACAATAGATCCAAAGGGCTAACTTCAACTTAAGCCTTAGCTTTGGGCAATTTGGTCCAAGCAAACTTGAAAAACATCTGCAATGGGACACTGAATGACAGCAGCACAAATACTTCAGGTCTTCCAGGTGGGTCTGAGGATAACTGCACATTGAGTCCTAGTTACAATGAACCAAATTATCACTAAATACAGCAAAGTCTGGGATCTTGTGGAAAGCACAACATATCCAATAAAGTGTTTAAATGACCACGTGCCAGTGACTACTCACACAGGATCCAAATTCAGGCTCATGAAGAATTCCACTATTTCCTAAATTCTGACTCTTTGACTATATAAACTTCTCTTGACAGAATTAGCAGAGCATGATAAAAGGAGCTGAGGCTTACTTTCTGTAAGAAACAACCCATCTGGGAAAACAAAAGGCCTACCTAGCAAAAAGGCTTACATTTGGGTATTACTAATAACAGGTGGGAACATCTTAGGAAATGCCATGAGAAATGCAAGCAGAGAGTAAACATCCCCAGAACACTTTTCACTTCACGACTTCCTAACCAGATGTTGTGCGTAGATAATCATCCTACATCATCTGTGATTTGACCCATTAGACTTTAGTCCTCTAAAAACCTCCTAGTGGGAATCAGTTTTAGAATTAGATTATATTAAAGAAAAAAGGAATCTGTGTGTTTTAAATCTGCCACCAAAAAAGTGTAATTGATGCTGCTTGTCCCCACTTTTGTTTTGCAATAAAAATTTTGCAGTGGATCTTTTTCCCCTTTCTTTCTACCATTCAGAACATTTTATGTGAAACATTTTATCCCATGGCTTATGTGGGCAATCATCAAAAACACAAGGAGGTGGCAGCCATGCAATCAGGGGGATTGCTATCACATCTTTTGCAAGTAAATAGAAACACTGTTAACATGGTGATGCATTTGACAAAATACAGAGACAGACTATTAAAAGCACTGGATGTTTTTAACACACTTTTTTAAAAAGCAAATGTGTATATTTAAAAATGCTTTTTCACATTTTTACAGGGATTTCCCTTAAAATTAAAAAATCAAAAAATCAAAAAAGGCAGGGAATCCTAGACAAAAAGTATATTGATACTCTTAACTCTGCTGGTGTTAAATATGTGTTATCCTCATATGCCTAGTATTTTGTTTGCAATGGCTTGCCACTAAATTTCCTCTTGTGATCTCTGGGCTAATGTGTTTTTACCAGGCAAGAAGTCTTTCAATGATAGAAACAACCTGTTATCAGGCAATTATATAGTTCACTGAGGTCCATTTACTATTACAATTGCCTCATCCTACCACCACCAACACATGAAATTTTGCTGCAGAGGAAGAAATAGATACAGCATCATGGCACCTCTGGAAAGGACCACGCCACAGCTTTTGGCTGCCAAACAGAGCCCAGATTTCCCTGCTGGCATCTCAGATCTTGAGGCCTTACCCTGCTCTGAATACATCTGAAACAGCCTCTATAGCCAGCAGACCTTCAATGATCCACTGGTCTGGCAAGGAGGACACAATTTAAAAGCTCCTTTACAGGCTGTACACTGAGGGCTTCTGAGCCACAAGTGGTCTCCTGACATCTTCCACCCTTTCTTTTCCTTCCCCCTTCTAAACATCATCAGCTGCATAAAGATGACTCAGAACACCTGGAAAAACAGGGCTTCTTGGGCTATGTTCAGGCTCTGATAGCAAAATGGGTGAGAGTTAATCTGAAGAGTGATTCCTGCAATTCAGTCCCATAGCTCTGAAAAAATACAGCAATGGCTGTAAAATTGCGTATATGTATTCACTGCATTTCTCAGTACCCACATCTTACATTTATTCACCAAAGTAGGAGCTTTTCTTCTCTCATTAATGTTTTTTACAGTCTTCAGTAATTCTTCTGCAGGAAGCCATTAGTACATTAACAGTGGCCAGGCAAACAAGCCTCTGAAATACTCACCTTGTTGCTCCCTGCTAGGACTGCCATGGAGAACGATGGCACAGCATATCCCAGTTTCCTCAAAGCACTGCCACCCTCCCAAAGCATTCACTGCCAGGTTTCTGCAGTGACAGCCTGCTAAAATTAGCAAGCAGCACCTTCCCTTGCACCTCATCACATGACAGCAAACAAACATAAATAGGGAAATACAATATGTTCCTAAAGGTGGAGTCAGAATAGTTTCATCTCTGTAACAGTTTAGTAAAGGACACTTATACAAGCAGCTTCTCATAATAATTTGTTCTGTTACTTGCACTGTCACTTGCTTTCTGCATAGTGCTAAAGAAGACTACCTCTAAATGTGCTCCTTCAGAACCATTTCTGGGCTGCATCAAACTGCTTAATGTCTATGCTACAGACAAATTAAGCACCACTGTGTTATCAGGTGCCTATTTATTCTTGCACCCTTCTCCATGGATAAACACCAACCTTCCAGTGGATTCATCTCATTGGCAGCTGTTGTACATTTCACACTGGACTATCCCAAACTCCTCTGCAGGCCACATCCCTCCCTCCTGCACTGCTGAGGTGCAGCTAATTGAAGGCTGCATAACAGACTTGAAAGACAAAGGACTAGGTCAAATTTTCCTTTTTTTTTTCCCTTTTCTTAAACAGTGCCATACAGGTCTTAACAGCCATGCAAAGCAGCTACAGCTCTTCTTTTTCAAAACCTTATCCAGAAGACTCACAAAAAAGTAGGTATATTGAAGTCAATTTGCAGATTCAAACGTAACAAGGGGCAGAATTAAATCTGCTGAAGTTGCATCACAGCCTGCACACAAAAAGAAAGTGTAGCCAAATTATTAACTCGTTAAGGACCTTTATTTCTTGTGCATGGGGGAAGCACAAATAGTCCTTTGCACATATAGGAAACCCAGACATATATCACAGTGTTACATAACATGACACAGCATACAACAGGAGGGTGTAGAGCTAATGTGATTCAGCTTACACAGAGCTCTGACAACCTGCCTCTAAAGCTTAGCATCATCTCCCTGGCTCACTTCTAGCACAGCTCATTCAGCTACCTCATGTACTCCTCTTCTTGTGCAATGTGCCTGTGGCTGAGGAAAAGTGGCTTCTCCCTGACGCAAGGCTCTGGCTTGGCCACAAATTCCCAAGGCAGCACAAGGGATGTGCTGGAGCCACAGCCATGTCAGCAAACCTGAGGTAGGGACAGGCTGAGATTTCTGGGTTGTTTTTATTTTATGTTTTAAATATTCAGAGATCTGACTGCTTCTATTTTAGTATCCCTAATTACAAACATGCCTATTTTGGTCCTAAAATGCTTTTAAAAATTAGCCACAGCATTTTACTTGAAGATGCCCTGGCAGAGGACAGTTTCACAGGCTAGCAGCCTAATTGCTAAAACAGCATTTATCAGCTACTCACTTGATCACAATATTTCTGTCGGTTTACACTGGAGTTCAAATTTAAAGACATCTTTAAAAACATAGACCTCTTGATTAGCATTCTCACCCAACATGCCAAGTTTGTGAACTGATCTCAATGTTTAATAAAATCATTTATGCCAATAAAAGGGAATTAAAAACAAACAAACAAAACCCCCTCCCCCAACACAATTGTTAAGGAGCAAACAAGGCCATCACCATCGATTCCTCTCAAGCCATTTATCAAACTACTGGAAAGAAAAAATAAGGCCCAGCTTCATCACAAACAGAACAATAAACAAAAAGAAGGCTGAGTATAAAGGAAGAAATGCTCACAGACAATAGATGAGTTTAAGAATTTTTTTTTACCATTCTTTTGTCAGTAGTCCAGGCACCAAGTTTTTTCACTACATTTAAGAATTGCTAACAAAAGTACAAACAAAAATTATGCAGCTGTTTCTGGCTATGTTTCACGACTTTGAATTTCAATTGGTTCTTGAAATACTTCATTATTGATCAGAGCTTTTTAAAATATACATACAACATTCCTTAATGAAATCAGGACAAGATAAATCACTTTCATCTTCATAAGCAGTAGCTGGTCTTACTCAAACAAACACCCAAATTAGCTTACTTTTGCTGCCTGTGTTCCCAGACTATCATTCATATTTACAGATTTTTAAAATTAGCTTAGTTTTTTTGAAAAACAAAAGAGAAACAAAGTCCTACCAAAAGAAAAAAAAACACCTAGAAAGAATTCTCAACACTTTGTCCAGCATAAGCCTGCTATTTTTGAATTCTGCAACCATGGGTTTAAAAGTGCCTTAGCTGCATTTATTAGCTATGGGCTGGCATCAGAAGGCCAGCTCCCTTTGCCATCACAGGTAGGCTGAGACAGACCCTCTCCCACAAGGTTATGGTCCAAGGGTTTGGTTGTGCTCGTGTCAACCAAGGAGAGACAGCAATAACACACAAGGACCACCACAGACCCCCAGGGCAGACAAGTCTCTCAAGCAGGAGGGGAGATGCTGGGCAGAAGAGCATGGAAGTCCCACCAAGAAGGGGTTGCAAACCCTCAGGATCTCAGAGCAGCATCACTCAGCAGAAAGCCACTGCCTTGCAGCAGCACTTGACCCCTTCTTCACATTCATCACTCTGAGATGGAGTGGAAGCTCTCAGAAATGAATGTGAATAGTGCTCTTGGCAATTTCTATCAATTAATAAATTTTAAAATAAATAATACCAATTAGGTGACAAGGCTGGGAAGTGATTACCAAGATGCCTCATAAATCAGTACCAACCTGCCATATCTTGAATTTAAAGCAATCAAGGCTATGAAAGGAAAGCCTATTTTTAGGGAAGGTAAAATTGGCAGGATAGAAGGTCTCTTGACATCTAGTACCAATATTAACACTTGCAGACTAAGTGAGATAGTAGGATAATTACCCTTTCTGAAGATCTGGAGTATTGGTTTTATTAGCAGGGTAATTTTCTCAATTTTCTAAGCTCCCTTGCAGTGATCCACTGATGGCCAGCCTCCCTCTGACAGTTTATCCCAATAACTGACACTATTGCTGTTATCATTAGAATAGCTTTTATTCAAGCTGCCATTGTTTAACAGCCATGGTCTGTGTATATGAAAAGAAAACCCATTAAAACTCATTTCAAAGATCTCTGTTAGCCCAGGAAATACTTAACAGCAGCAGTAGCTATGCAACAAGAAGGTTAAGCCAGTTAGTGTTTGTGACAATTGCACGTAGCCATTCTATCCAATGGCAAGAACATCTTTGCATTTATCAAGGGAACAGATTTAGTAAGAAACTACACACAGCAAGAAATAAATGAGAGATGTGGGGAGAACTCGCATTATTGTGGCATCTGCTAGAGCTATTTTAGAACGGTGTCCCCCTGTGCTGCTCCACTGATGGGCTTGTGAGTATTGACTAAAATTAAAATCTGTTTCTCAGGCACTTGTAAATAGGCCACAAAAACTTAACACGTCTCAGGTTTTGTTTTGGTTTTTATGTAGTCCCGTAATTTTCTATATTCATTTAGAAAGTGTTTCAGCTTATGCTTTGCAATGGCCCTTGTGCCCTGGGCCTGCTGTGAGAAAGGCTCTACAATTCCATCCTCCTCTGCCAAAAAAGATATTCCTTATGGCACACCCTCGTCCCTCTTGCACATAGAGCCAGTTGCAGCAAGAGTTTGCCCTAAGGAGTATTCATTTCTCAAACAGCACTATTTTAAATCCAAAATTTTTGTGAGGACAAATCAGGCTCTTTGTTCCCAAAGCTTTGGGCATCCAATTTCTTAATACGTGCAAAAATTCTGCTTCATATTCTACTACATGCACAGGAATCCCTTGCACAGGCAAGGCCAAACACTTATGCCTTTTCACAACTCACCAACATTTAATTGCGTTTTGGCGCCCATTAGGATGTGGCAGTCTGACCAGACAGCCAGAAAAACACAAATGCAGAAATGGCTTTGAGCAAGATTGCAAGCCCTCTGCTCCCCTTGGCAAATCTGAGCCACTCACACAGGCACTGAAAGAATTGGGGCAGTGTGAAAATATGCTCAACTGTGAGAACAAAGGTTGTGCAAAGCCAGCCACAACTAACTTCTAGAAGAATGCATATACCATCTTTCTTACCATGATAGTTTTGGGTTTTTTTTCCTTAGTGGGAGTTACATGCAAGGTCTATCTTACCTCCAGAGACAGAGAGAGAAAAAAAGAAGCACTGGGAACCTAAGGGAGAGAACCAAAATGGTATGTCTGAAATTTAAAGTAATATGCTAATCTAGAAGCCTCCTTACTACGTGACTGGGTTTGGAACACAGAAAGCAGAATATGACATGATTTGAATAAGTTGCACTTGGCAGTATGAAGGAGAACTGCTGAATCACTGACTTCTATTTCTGGAAAGATGAAGTTTATACTGATTCAGACTATACCAAGACATTAACTCTTCATGTCATCAGTCTCCACACAGTACTATCAAAAGTGCTTCTTTTCTTCCTCAACACAAAGGGAAATCCCACTCTTGTAGCTATATAAGTGTTTCTATGAAAACCACAATGCTTACTTTTTGTTGGAAAAAAAACTGTATCTGTATCATCAAAATGACCATCAGCTTAGGAAGAGAAAATTCTTTGCATGCTGAAGAAAGAAAGTGCCAAACTGAAGAACAGAGCATCTGTTATAGAGGAGGCTATAATTATCTCATACATCTGAACACCACTGGGCATTGAAATTACTCAAGCTATTTTGCCACATACTCTGTGTTCAGGGCTATTACTTGACACCAGCTGGAAATAATCAAGAGCTTGAGAGTCCTGTCAATATAGACCTTATACACTTTGAAGGGCACCTCTTTTGATGTCCTGTGCCAAGTCTCCTTATTCTAACGGGATGAAAATCAGAACTATTTTGCTGCCACTGTCTCATATTACAAAACACTGTAACATTGCTTAGTGTGACACTCTCAGGGTAACAACTACTTCTGTACCATCCATCCTGTGTGCATCACTGGTTAGGCATTTTAATGGCATCCTTGGCAGAAAGCAAGCCGAAAACAGCAGAATTGCCACTCTGCCACCTTACCTCCACCTAGCAGAAAAAGCAAGTGGTTTCTCTCAACAGATGTACAGTAAGTGCTGATGCAGGAACTTTTCCCTGGGGATGCCAAGCAGAGAAGACTCAAGCCTGCTCCAAAACCTATGTGCAGGAGCTGGGCACCTCTGTTCCTGCAGAGGCAACTCCCAGTCCCAGGCTCCACATTTAAATCATCTCAATGAAAGCTTTTCACATTCATTGGTATTTTGTTAGATTATCATGCACTTCTGGTCCACTCACAGAGAACATATCAACTGCAGCTGAGCTCCAGAAAGACTATTTTAAATATCCATCTCATGTATATCATCCACAGATCACACAGGAAAATATGGGAAAGGGTTATAAGGCTGTTCTTCTTTCAGGACAACAAATAGCTACTGTTCTATTTTTTCCACTTGAAATATGCAGATTGTTCACTTATGGCAAAGCAACTCAAAAAAAAAAAAAAAAAAAAAAAAAAGTAAAACACAACTTTCCCTGTTAATTCTCAGTCTGTGCCTGCACTTTTCTGAAAGGAGGATCAAGGTAGAAAAGTAACGATAAAAACACAAACAGCGGCAAGAAGAAGAGCCTACAACAATTTCCTTTGATTCTGGGAACACTAGAGGCTAAAAGAAACTCAGCTGCCTGGGTATCTCAAGGACAGATTCCCACGTGAGACTCCAGCCCGGCTGTGTCACAGACACTGACAGATGGGTTTCCCCAGCCTTGAACAACCTAATGGAGCTTTTAGCCAATTTGCATAGTGGCTGTCCCTGGGTGAAATGGGTACGTGTCAAGGACATTAAGCAGGCCAAGACAAAAGTGTAATAGCCTTGTATACAATATCACTTCTTACTGCTTGCTATTTTTAACCCCCAGGGAGAGGAAAAAAGAAAAGAAGTAAAAAGAAGCCTCGCTGAAAGCCAGTTCTGAGGCAGCAAGTTCCTGCTTTGGGGAATGGGCTGAAGCAACAAGACACTTTTCTTGCAAAATGGAAGAACAAATGCACTGCACAGACAATTGCTAGTTTCTTTTCTTTTTTAAAGCTAAAGATTGCTGGAGTCTCCCAAAGCCTGTCTATACTAGTGATCAATTATTTTGATCCCAAACTCTCACAGAAAGGCACATGAAGCTGACTCCTACACCTGAAACAGTCCAAAATATCACCTCCAGAGCCCCAAGCAGGTACAAGAGCCCAGCTGCTGCAACTCTGTACAAGAGCTAAACCTAAGGCCAAGTTTTCTCAGGCCAGATTTTCTTTCCTATCTCCAAGCACCTCACACGTGGCTGCTTCTTAACAAATTAGGAAGAAGAATGAAATAATTCAAATTGGACTCACAACAAAAAATTTATAGCTTGATGTGAAATGTAAGGTGAAGCCCTGAGGGTGGCTGAATTACTGCTGAGTTGCTGCAACCTTCATGTACTCCAGGGAAAAGCACATGTACTTCATATTTGCTTGGCAATCACCATAACCTCCTGGCTAAATTCTGCTCTCAGCCACATTAGAATAACTCAGCTACCAGACAATAAGCTGTGATTGAAAAGTGGGGCTGAACTGTAACTTGTGCAAAAAGAGCCCCCGCAGAGAATCACTGAATTTTGTTGCCTTGCCTTCTTCTTCACACTCGTTCCTTTCAGCTTGCTATAATGCACAACAGAGGGTCTGCCAGTGCTTAAACTAATTCTTTATCATTTAGTAGAGATCAGATTAAAAATTAAGCGTGCAAACAGAGGCTTCCCTGAGGAAAGATTCAGCACTGGCAACTAAACTCTGCACATATCATAAAACATATCACAGAAAGTGTCAAACAGTGTTTTTGACAGAAATAAAACCCATACCAAAAAGGCTTAGGATTTAACCCAGTTGAGCCACAATACTTCAACCCTGAGTGAATAAACCCATATGTGATGCTACAAAAACCAGAGATCTTCAGCAAAGAAGCGTGTGCAGATTTGAGATCTGTTTATGATCCTCCTGCTCATGGTGAGTGATTACCTATCATGAGAACACAGGAGGGACCAAGAAGGTAGGTCCTAGTTTTGAGTGTAGCTACCTCAGTGCTATTTTTGATTTTGTCATTAGCTGGCTGCATGATTTTGACTAAGCTGTCACTAGGGACTCCCATTTCTTCTCAGCAAAATGAGAGCACTAACTTTATTTTAGGCACTTCTGAGGTCTTTGGAAAGAAAAGCTCTATAAATTAATATTTTTACTGTCAGCAATACTGTTCTACCACTTCCATGGCTATTCAAAATCAAAACCAACAGTTGTGCACAAAAGAGCTATCTAACAGCTATCTGCAAATCTAGGTGATGACACAGGTCACCACTTTATGTGTTAAAAAGCTGCAGGATTTCCAGATAAGCATCTTCAATCATCATAATATCTCAAGCCCAGTTCTCAAGTCCATTTAATTAGAGGGGATGGAGAGGAATAAAGCCCAGAGGGTGTTTCTGCTTGGGTAATGTGTATACCCCTGTTTGTTTAGCATTACAAAAAGTGCTATGAGCTTAAGTGCAAATTATTTCAGCCTTTGGCACTATTCAATTATATATGCAAATTTTAGATGGAGTAGATTGTACTTGAAATAACGGGATTGCATGTGAGCAAAGCCTTCTGTGGTGAAATTCTGTTGATATTGCCTTAAATCTTCCCTCTTGCAGAGACCAACCCTTTCTCACTGCTGGACTTTTATTGTGAAGAGAGGATTCACTCTTGGTGTGACAAATAAGTATTTCAATTTAAGCTCCTCATTCAGTTCAATTACAGAGGAGCATACATGTATCTACCCAGTAGCAAATGATAGGAAGTTGTAAATACTCTCACACCACTTGATTTTAAGACTTTCAATTTATTAGAAATATGTTAACTACTGAAGCTGTAAATAATTTTATTTATACAAAATAGGTGAAAATGCTGTCATTTAAAATAAATAAGTTACTTTTTTAACATGTTAACCAACACAATACAGCATTTCATCCCTTTATCATTTCACCTTTTATAGACATAGACTGGATGACCAACAGCAAAAAGGCCAGTTCAACAGAACTAAGCCTTAGTAAGGCTAAGGTTTAGTTAAAGTAAGGCTAAGCCTGCATTTTGCACCTGAGTTGGTTTCTCTGCAGTAGCAAGCACAGATCCAGCAGTTCATTCACAGTGAGCTGAATTAATTCAAGGTTGCATTATGCAAGGTAGACAGTTCCTTACACAATTTGAAAAAGAATAGAGTGTTAAAAAACCAAATACACAGCAACAATATGCAGCCCCACAATACCCAATGTCTAAAAATCTAGAGCCTATGTAGAAACCTATCTTCCTAATGGAAACATCAGAATAACACTCTAAAATATCAGTATCATAAGGGACATTTAAACAAGTGAGAATTTTTGTTTCTTCTATACCTGTCTGGGAACTAGGAAAAATTAAAGTCATATCAGAAAAAAATTATTCAGGGCTCAACTTCAATGGCTTTTTCTTGGTTTCAGGTTGGGGGGGAGGGGGTTGAGTAGTTTGGTTTTTGGGGGTTTTTTGTCCATTTTTATATCAATTGCATTTAATTGATAAGACAGATAACCATTAAATAATTTTGGAATAGCAGAGACTGTAAAAGTGAAAAAAAAATATTATTAACAGTACTTCCATCACTAAAGAAGGTTTAAGAGTTTTCTATAAACAGCAGCAGTCTGAAATGCTGACCTCCTCTAGATCTTGGGTTCACACCTCAACCCAGCAAGGCAGATTCAAGATTTACAGCTTAGTGACAAGTCTGCCAATTCATCACCACTAAACCATCTTGAGCCCTCTTTGGAAGTGGCATAGGTCAAAAGAGGAAACCACCAGCTGCTGAAGAAATCCCTTCTCAAATAAATTCATTCCACAAGTAGGCAGCCTGGCACTGGCTCTCTCACGCACCTTCCCCCCACTCTCCACCAAAATCTCTGATGCAATGGGGCCATACTCATCCTGACTTTTCCACTTACCTTCCAAAACCACAAGCATAAATTTTAGTGTTACCAAACTTTAGGATGAGCTAAATGAAAGAGTCGAGAAGAGAATAAAACATAACCACACAAAACTCCAGTGGTTCTGATGGTTGAGTTTTCTCTAAAGACAGCAGTGGCTGTCCTATTATCTCCCAGTCTGTAGAGGCACAGTAGTTGGACACCGTAAGTTGAAGAGTAGACGAAAATTTACTTCTATCAATCTTTAAAAGTAACTACAAAATAATGAAACAGTTTGTGCAAACATCCAAAGAGAAGACTTTTGTGGAACTAGTATTCTAGCAAAGAAAATTTAGGCAGTTTAGGTTAGTTCGATTAGGAAATGCATATCCATATCTGTACATCTGCATAGGTATTTTATCAAATATATTCACAGTTCAGTTTAAGAGTTACTTACTTTACCTTAGTTTAAATCTTTGTCCTAATTAATTTAAACCAAACTGTTGTAAAGCCAACAGAATGTGGACTTAGGCTTATGCATACAGTCTTCTGCATCAGTTTAACTACATTAGTTTGAAATTGCACCATAATGAACTAGTGTCATTCTGCATAAGCTTAGCCCTTGCAGCATCAGACACCTAAACTTCATTGCTATGCTGTGACATTCTTGTACTTAATTCCCTAAAATTCCTCAGGAAATCCTAGCCCAAACTGGGAGCAGGAAGCAATCATACCAAAACCCTTCAGAGATGAAGTGGCAGCTCACATCCCTACCAGAGCTATTGCTGTTTCCTTACCACCCCTTGCATAAGAGAATATTTAACCACATGCTCAGTATTTTGCAGAGGAGTGGTAGAGTTAGGTGTTTATGGACAAGTTGTGCTCAATTCTTTGCTGGGACCTCAGAAAACTGCCCCCAAGAGCTACTGAACAGCCACTGAACTGCCTGACCACAGAGACACTCCCAGACTGCCTCTCCATCACTGCAGTTACTCTAAGGCAGCTAAAAAAAAAAATTAAAAAAAAAAAATTAAGTGTCTAAGGCTGTTAGCATGCAATTTTGCATACCTCACTGCCGCTGTTTCAGAAACAGTTTTCAGATGAGTAATTTGGCAGAGTCACTGTTTGCAAACTGCATACTTGCTCCAAAGAGCACTTACAGTGATGGCTACAGCACCGATGCTCAGGCCACAGATCTCTGTTTACCCTGCTTTTCAGACCACCCAATCTGCCTGCTTCCTCACAGTGTTGATTATTACTTACTCTTGTAAAACTTCAGCTAAGGGCTCTTCTGATACAAGGACATTTTTGGGTTTCATTTGGGTTTGGTTTTGAGGGGTTTTTGGGGAGGGTTTGGGTTTTTCGCTGGTTTTGGTTTTATTTTTTTTTTTCTTTTCTTTTTTAGAAATAAAGGGGAAAAATAATAATGCTAGAAGAAGTAAAGCCTAAAGTAGAAACGTTCATGTCCTGTCATTCATCATCTAGGAGAGCTGTGAGGAGCAGTGGGATACAAAAAGACAAGTTCTCTAACTGGCAGGTCTCCACCAGCCTTTACAATTAACAAGCTAGCTCATTGTCTGGGTTGTTATCTAAATTACAGTCTAGGCATTTTCTGCTAACATATTTTTTGACTTTTTAAACACTATACTGTACAGTATCTAGTACAAAGGCATCTTTCTCTAATTCTATTTAAATCTCTATTTTCCTGTTTTAAAAATTAACTACTGTAACCATAGCCCTAAGCAAAGAAAAGGAGAAGGGGAAAAAGGAAGAGAATGTACTTTTAGCAAGGAGGGAAGGGAGTTCAGGTGTTGGAGTTTTCTTTGAGGTAAAAGCAATAAAAAACCACTACTTTTAAAAATATTAAAATCCATTTTTGGTCCCATCACATTTGTTTTAGCAGAATTCATCAACAGCAACAGGCAACTGACAAAAAGAACAAGATAAGTCCTTTCTTATGACATATCTGAACCACTGAATATATCTTCACTGTCTTGTCTTTTTTGCTTTGTTTGTTTCTTTTTATATCTAATTCCAGTAGAAAGAAAATTATTATGAAAATTTTTTGAAACGGGTTCATATAGTATGGGATACTAATGAAACTAATGTTTCCCTCCAAGTTAAGAAAACATTGTTTTCTTCCATTTCAGAAAACAGAAAAACAGCAATACATGTTTCACCATGTATATTATCATCAGCAATATTATTTCTGTGACTAAAGGCAAAGTAAAAGTTTGCCATGACTTTTAATGGTGAAGTTATAGGACAGCCCATCAATAAATCTATTAAAAAATCAGCAATAATTACAAACCATTGAACAACTATAAACAAGATTTCCATAATATCTTTGATGTTTGCTTTTCAGCACAGAGTTTTACTAGTGCCACTTGTCAAATCTGGCTGCTATTATTTAAACTGGAGAGCAATAAAAATAAAGCTTTTTTTGATCAAGAAAGATTACAGATACAAGAAACTTCTCAAAATTTACTTCACCCTTTTACTGAATGGTGGTCCTGACACACTAAATCATTATGCTATGGGAAAACACACTGAATGCTGAAAACCTCCTTTAGAAATTATCTACTAGCAAGTTGGTGTTTACCAAGGAATTAGTTTTCAATTAAAATATGTACTACTTGAAATTCTAGGCATTAATTCAGATGATTCAGTACACCAGTAGAGAACACTGATTTAGTTTAGCTGAATTGTTTACATTTCATATGGGATGGGGTGCTGTAACCATAGTCTTCCCTCCATAGGTGCAGACACAATTTGACATGATCGTAGGTCGGGCCATTTTTCTCATGCAGACTTCATTGAGACACTGGCAATGTAAGAAAGCTAAGACAAACCATCTCTCTACTGAATGTATTCTGGTAGTTCTTTATTATTTTTTAATTTTTTTCATCCTCCCTTTTCCCAAGCAGCATTTATTGGTAAGACACGCTGCCATCCTCTTGGTTATGTTCCCCACAGCCAGACAGTACAGGTGCCTCACAGCAAACCCTGAGCATCAGCAGCAGGCTGACACCAGTGAGGTATAAACTGCACAACTTTCAGTCTGCTCCATCTGGCACCTGGAACAAAACCAGTGCTCTGATGGAAAGCTGTCATTGGTGTCAAGCTAAATCTGACCCATCCTTTCAGCTCAATACCAGTGAAAGCATAGAGCTGCTTTGGGATCAATACCTTAAAAAGCTGTTTGCTCTGATTTGTAATCCAAACAAGTATGTGAGAGACAAAGAACTGGAGGATTGAGCCCAAAGTCATTACTTCTGACTTTATACTTCCAGAAATATGACTTAGCCATGCATTTTACCGATTAGCCTTACAAATATCCTTTTGAAGGTTAAACATATATAAATAGTAAACAGAGCACAGCATAGACTTAATACAGTTTTGAACACTAAGCATTAATATTTATTCAAAATTTAAGGCTTTTATGTGAAAAAAATAATATCTTTTGTTAGCTGAAACATGTTTAAAGGTTCATTTTCTCTGAAGAAAGTGTCAAAATGCAGTGTGACAGATAAAAATCCAGCACACACCATGTCCACATTCACAACTAAAAATATATTTTCAACCTTTCATTTCAAAGGCCAGCAATAAAAAAAATCCTTCTCATATCCTTAGGATGCTAAATAATAATTTCATCCATGTCTCAGCATTGACTTACAAAGACATGACTTGCCTTTTCTCTGTAGTTTTTATATACAAACAAACAGAGGACAACTTATTGTTACGGAAGTCAGTGGGATTGTCAGCTTCTTCACAAAAAAAAAAAAAAAAAAAATTAAAAAAAAAAAAAAAGTCAGCTAGATGAAGCTGGCTCACAACTCTGGAAAAATATTAAAGACGACAGAAAGAGCATGATGTTTTGGCTCCTCTGCAGCCATTATGATATTGAGCAATATGATGCAAAGAGCTATTGCAGTGAAGTGCTGCAAGACCACCTCCTTGCTGAATAAAGGTCATGCAAGGACTCTGTTGAATACTCTGAGCTGTATTGCCATGTCTGCATCTTCCAAGGTATAATTTTTATGCATCTTTCCACTATGAATTTTGGGCTCTTCACATACTGACAGAAATTCTGTGTTGGTGAGTAAGATCTTCCAATTCCAAACATCACCAAAAACCTAAATTATTTGTTTAATTTTTTATCACTGAAACTATATGAGCTGTTTGGCTCAAAATAGCTTGGAGAGCTTTTCATGATCTCTACCACACAGTGGAGAGGCAGAGGTGTCATTCTTGCCCTGAAATGAGAGGATACTGCACTTCTCCAGGGAGTGTGCTGGTCACCAGGAACATCCCTACCCACCACCCATCCCCACCACAGTTGGTGTCTGGTGCCCAGATGTACAGAAAGAGCCCTGCAAGGACAGATGGACAGAAAGAGCCCTGCCCATCTGACAGGTCCTGACAGCCACCCAGCACCTGCCTGGTCCATGAGCTGCTGCCCAGTACCCAACATCCATCACAAGTCTGGGACTCAAGGAGGTCTCACTCTACTCTGTTATATTTCCACTAGGTTATCTTATGCTGTTTTATATATGGATATAATGTATACATTATATAGATCATGTATATTTGTGCCTACATAATGTATGCAACATATACACATACACATTATAGGAAATATACATCAGCAAAAAGCCTCTTGTATTGCAGGGATTATATCTGCCACACTAATAGCTGACATGGTAAAACAATCTTAAAATTTGCACTCTCTCTCATACTTTATCTTTTCTGAAGAGGAAAGGAAAGAAGAGATTGGAATTTCTCCCTCTAGTTACTTAGACCACAGAATCAATGTAATTCTGCTGTCTTCATTACATTATTTTTTCCCCAGAAACCATAATACTCCAAAAAGATTAAATTAAATAATACTCTAAAAAAATAAAAAAAAAAAAAATCAAGCAGTTCTTTAATTTCATTTCAATAGGATCTTGTTCTTCCAACAGCCTCTCAGATGTGCAGGAAATGGCTTAATGATGTGCCTCTATTAAAGGGAAGTGCTGAGGTATCTCTGTAGGTTGCTCCCATCCCCCAAAAGTTTGCACAGCAACAACTCTGAGAATACATATCTGCCAGCAAAAATGTCTTCACCAGAGCTTCCTTTTATCACAGAAGCTGCAACAAAAACAGCACTTAAAGGACATAATCATCTCTACTCAGAGTACCTCCTGAACTGTAAACACAGTTTAAAAACTGCACGCCATGGAGCTCAGGAGTGTTATCTAATCCTTTAGAAACTCTATCCTACTGCAAACACAGGGAGCAGCAATGCCAGCCACACCATGTGCTTCCCCTCAGTGACCCCTTCCCTTCCCACAGGCACACACACACCATCCCCTGCCCTTGCCCCCCAGCACAGAGATGCTAACACAGCTCTCATGGCCAAAGCACACGGGGCCTCACCTGGGCATTCATTATATATGCTGCTCTCTACAGTTCTGTCCCCTCACCCTTGCCAGCACCTCTCCAGCACTACTGCTGAAAACAGAATGAAAGGAGTGGGGTTTTTTAGTGTAGTATCTGGAGCTGCTGTGCTTTCTCTGGCTGGGGGAGTGTTTGAAACATTACTTACCTGAGCAAGTGTTGCAACACTCCCGCCACATTTATTTTGTTAGCAAAGCAGCCAAACAGCTCGGGTGACTTTGCAACTGCCTTGCAGGGCAGCACTGCAACACTACAGGCTTTGACAGCCAGACCTGCCATAACAAGGACGAAACAGCTTTTTTTTCTTTTCTTTTTCACTTTTTTTTTAAACTTCATTTACTCTGAACAAGGTAATTTGATCTAACTAGAAAGTTATTCTTTTATTTTCTTGCTAGTAGTGCTGAAGACTCCTGAAAACACATGTGAGCACAAGCCTTGGGAGCAGCAAGAAATGCTTGGTACAAAGCTTGTTTCAGAGCTTAATGTGGCTGGGGCAGGAACAGCCCTTCCCACATCATCCTTCCAGTGGCCATTACAGAGCCAGAGCCTCAGCCATAGCACCAACACCATCATAGCTTGCAATGGAATACAGCTTCTCCACAATAAAAACAAACAGCAACTGGTAGCTGAATAATTCTGGGCAAGACAAATAACAACTGAAGGGTCTGGGCTTTGCCCCATGCCCCAAATAGTGCCAGATCAAACCGTGCCTGAACAAACTCTCAATTTGTAAATCCTAATGCTGTGAAAAGCTGATGGTTTCTCTGAAGGGTAAGCAGAGCTGATCTTTTTCTGCTCCCATATTTTCAATACAACTTAGATGCAGTAGTTTCACTAAGGACTGTATGAAATTTTGTAAATGCTGTTACCCATTTGTGCCTCTGTTAGTCTCTGTCCCAACACAGCATTGCATTTTAAGTGCTGAACCAGAGAGCATTTAAGTCCTAACTTGCACTGATTTTTAAGATCTGCCCACAGAGAAAGAGGAGTCCTCCTCTGCAGATAAATTTATATGACCATTAGGGCTCTAAGGTCACAGACACAGAAAAATTTTCTACCACTTAGTTATCCTGTAGCACCTGAAGGAGCTCTTCCAGTGAAATCAGCTTTGCCACTGGAAATACATGGGACCCTGTTTTGGATGATTTGAGACTCAAAAACTACATTTCAAAATCACACACAGAACAGATGAACATCCAAAGGTTTATTATTTACGTCTCCCATTTCTTAGACAACATTTGTTTAAAAAAAAATTAAATGCATCCTTGTTAAAGGTCAGTCATACTGCAGATGACAATTTAGGTCACACAGTACCAATCAGCTTCATCCAGCTGCTCTCTAGCATCCCAGATCATGTACTCACCAAGCAAAACTTCAATACCAAATAATTCTTCACGCAACTACTTCAACAATCCCTATAAAGTTTATAAGATCTCAGAGACAAAAACAAACATCTATAGGGGTATGAAAACTAGAGCAGAAGATAATGTATATCTGTGCCCAAAATTGCACATTCTAGGGGAATCCTTGTATTATGCCTGGATTAATTACTTGCTCCAGTACAGGACAATTTTTACAGAATTAGCATACCTTGGTCTAGCAAAGGGCTATTACATTTTTTTGCTTGCTTCAAGCCAAACATGATTTCCAAACACCACTGAAAGCCACACACTAAGCTAGACCTCAGCAGCACCCACACAGAGATTTAAGTCATGTTGCATTAGACCCTATGAAGTGAAATTACAGCCCACATCCAACACACAGATTGTGTCCTAGCAGGCCAGATGTTGCATGCATGATTAACTACCAGCCTTCTAGGGGAATGCAACAAGCATACTTGCACATGTCCTCTATTCAGACTGCCCCTGAAAATTTTTTTTTCTACCTTGTGAAACAGAGTTAAGCTGCATTTCAAACAGATTTTTAGGTGCTGTTTGATCCTTGTTGTTAACACTGGTGGGTAGATGATCCACAGAAAGGAAAGGCATTCCCAGCTCACAGGGAGCAGCAGCTGCCCTGCAAGCACCCTCTGGGGCTTTGCTGGGAACTCTGCACTGTTGTGCACCCAGTATGCACTCCTGGGGTCAGTCAAAACTACACCATGACCTTAAGCAAGGATTCATCACAACAACAGGGAAGATACCTGCCCAAAGACACTGTTGCATTCACTACCTGCAAAAAGACATCACAATTGATTATCATGGAAGAGATGGGGGTGGAAAGCCAAGGGAATAAAAAGGGGAAGATACTCCATCAAAAAAGCTGTTGGGGATCTGGACTATGAAACACACTGGGCAAGGAAGAATGAAAGAATCTTCACTGGCCTTTGCTCTTGAGGCACTCAAAATTAAGAACGCAAAGATGCTAATATGACATTTCAAGTTGTTTTTATTTTTTTTGTTTTATTCTTTTAGTGTAGAAAAAAAAGAAGTTTAGACAGCACATGTTTAAAAATGAAGCACAGAGCTCTTAAAAGGTTTCAGTGACATAAGATATTAGCAAAGACCTTACAAATCACACCTGGCTGAAAACTAACAAAGACCTTAGAGAAAGCTAATTCACATTTTGTAAGATGGTCTGAAGACATTCTATCTGTATTTATTTTATTAGCATCAAGCAGCTGACACTGCCACAAACACTGCAATGCAAAGGTATCATGAATCTGCACCACTCATAAGTGTTTCTATTGTACAGCTGAGGACTCAGAGCATCAGGGGAAGAAGGAGATTTTTCTGCTTACTAATTAGCTGTCAAGTGACACAGTTCTCCTTATTGTCTTCAACAGCATTTTGGGAAATGGTTCCTCAGTACATTAGGTCACACAATCCATGCAAAGCTAAATGCACAGTTACTACCATGGGATGTGAAGGTGTTTTAGTTTTCACCCAGACTAGTTATTCTGCTCTTGTTTGCCAGCTACCCTTAATTTCTTCCATATCTCACTTCTTGTTGGTCTGTTCCCCACTTTACCCCTAGTACAAATAATATTGATTTTGTTTTAACTCAATCTACATTGGGCAAAGCATTTATTCAACTATTTGTCCAATAGTTCTCCACTCTCATTTTGCAGATGTTCCACTGAATTAATTAGAATTTTAAAGCTTGCCACTGACACAAGAAAAATTTTTATCAGCACATACTTCAAATGTTAGGCAGGACATCTAAGAAACTACTAAATTCACATCATTTTTTTTTTTCTTTGAAGGGAATAAAAAATAAAAAAATAAAAAAAAAATCAAGAAAACTGTGTTCCTCCTTCCCTCCAGACATCAGGGTAATACCCATGGTCTTTTTTGGTTGCTTTACTTAGTTCCAAGCTATTGTTTGAAACTGACGTTTCAACTTCTTTAAACAGCATTAAACGTGTTCTGCTCCCATTTGTGCCAATTTCTTGGACTAAATTTATCAACACTTAGCTGCACCAGTAGGTCACTGAAAAGTAAGCCTCTGTCTAGGAGCTTTCTGCACTACACAGCAAAGTAATACTTCAAACAAGACTGCAACTCAGAAACTCACTACTAGCTGAGCAGCATCATGAACCCTTTCAGCTCCTCCCTTGCATTTTGTGATCATTTATACCTCTGGATGAGTTTTGATTACAGCTCAGCCAATGTTAGACAAAAAGTAATTAACCATAAGTGTATTCATTACAGGCATACACCCATAAACTGCAATATGAACATCAACTGTGCTTCCCTAAGTGACAGGGAGTCCCTCAAGGCTCAATTACTTGCCACTTTTTGCTCCATTTCAGATGTTAGCAGCCCTACTCTCCTAAATGGGTAATAACTACCGATAACCATTTACAAGCAGCAATTAAGAGTTTTAAACCGATACCAATGACTTCTCTCAAAACTGGGACCAAGCTTTACTTATTTTTCCAATTTCCTAGATAATTATCTCAGTGTTATCTGTTTCCCACATACTTTACTGAATCACTGTTTTTCACAACATACACCTAGATGTTTATTGAAAATCCCTGGCCTGTTACAGGGAAGCTGAAAGTATTGATACATCAGATGAATTTTTCTCTATAGCATGGATCCAAGAATGGTGATTAACTTTGGATAAGACCATGTTAGTTCAGAATATCTGCTTATATTAAGTACAGCAGACAGACCAGCTCTCAGAGCTCCATCTTTTCTGAAACCAAGTTCTACCCCTTCTCTATAATTGAGCTTAGCGTGCCAACATAATTCTAGGAGATATTGGAAGAAATCAGTATCACAATGATTTATCATGTGTTAATTAACTGTATGTTGCACATTCCTGTGACCACACTTGTGGAGCTTCCCTGCTCCTACACTCAGCTATCAGCTGCACACACCCATCTGAGACAGGAAACAGCACAAAACACTCCAAATGAAACAGGACCTGTCCCAGCACACTCAGAAACTGATTAGCCAAACCAGAACTGATAACACACTCTGAATGTTGACAAAACATCCAAATGTCTGACAGTCTGCAAAAAAGAAAACTCAGAAAATCTCCAGCAGAGGCATCTGAGCTGATCAGGCAGTGACAATGTCATTTCACACCACAGCAAGAGTGAGCAGAAGCCACAGAGCTCCCAGCACCAGAAACCAGCAGAATTTCCCTGAGTGATAAAATACAACGTCAGGTGTTTCAAAGTCTTTATCAACACCCTTTCGAAATATTTCCTTTGTTATCTAGATTTTTTTCCTCTATCCTTTTACCCTGAAGAGCACGGCACTTTGCATTCTACTTTATTAATTAACTAATGATGGTTGACTCTCATAATTTCTGTTAACTAGTTCTGTTTACCAAGTAGATATTTCCATGGATTTAAAGAAAGTAGTGGATAGGTACTCCAGGGAGTAATTTAAAGATAATGCAAACTTCCATGTGTTAAGAGTGAATGTACCCTGTTTATATTCCTTTTATTTAGGATTCATTCTAGAAGGAAAACCCTACTCTTCAAACTTTTTAAACTGACTTTTTCCCAAACCCTTTTGTACCACCTGCATCTCTCCTTCACAAGGTTACACAGCTTGTGGCAAAGCATACATATGGAAGTAGAGTAAGAAAAGTCCTTTCACCCTGAAACCTAGTCAAATGCCAGACCCAAGAAAAAAATAAAGCTAAATAATCTATACTTTTAATTGCATGTTAAACTCATTCTTTTGTGGCTTTTTATTGTTTGTTTTGGTTTTTTTTTAAACAAGTCTTCTATTTGAAAAGAAAAAAAAAAACAAACAAAACAACTCACAATGCAGAGGCTAGACACAATGTCTGGTGGGTTTTTTGGTGTTGTTTTTTTTTTCCTATGGTACTTATATACTCTAGTCAGAGCAGAAGACAGAAAAACAGAAGAATATAATATATTCATTCATCTTTCTTCAGAGTCACATGAAGATGTACTTGGATGAGGCTAAGGGAAAAAAATGAATAGAAGTGATGTCTTTTTTACAGTGCAAACTTTCAAATGCACGCTACATTAAAATCAAGTATCTAAACGTAGCATCTGTAGCAGTCAACAAAAAACCACAGACCCGGCTAACAAGGCTGTTGTTATTGCCGTGATCTTCGATGCTGAGCTTGAAAACAATGAAAATTAAGACTCATAAGCAGCAGCAGTGAGAGCTCTCAAGGATGTTGATGCCTCTCTCTCAGAGTGCCATCGGCTCCTGACAGCCGGATGCAGACAGGCAAGGTAAAACGTTTCAATCTGTGCATCCCTCTGCTCTGTCTGCAGTGCAATGCACAGCTTCAAACAGCCCTCAGTAAACATCTTCTCATCACTCCAGCCTGGGCTGAATTTTAATCAGGGTCCTTTAAATGCCATTGAGCAAATCCATATCCTATGGATTGCTTCTTGCATGCCTCCGGCCAACTGCTATTTGGAGGGTCATTTATTATTTTTAGAAAACCAAAACAATCCAAAGTTACAGTACATATCACAGCACACCTCAGAGCAAAGTGCAGTTATTTCTGGATATTTCATATTTGTACATAAATGAAGCTTTTAATTATTCTTTTAATGTGACATAGTGGATGCATCCATCTGTTAGTCACACGAGGAGCTAAATAAAACAGTAGTTAAGTTTTCAGGCCACTCAGATGCAAAACTTGAATTCTAAAATTCACATATTGTGTACTAAAGGCAAGCAAAACAGAAATATGGGAAGAGGTCCCAATCATAATAGCAGCAATAAAGAGTCTACAATTCAGAAGGGATGCTATGTATGATGAAAAACACGAAGCCTGCTCATAAACTATTTTTCTTTTCTCTCCCTTTTTTTTTTTTTCTTTTCTTTTTTGCAAATCTGTCCCAGGGAAGGTTAGGCTCTGTGCATCAATTATCAAACCAGGAGTATGTCCCCAGTAGAACTACAAGCTCAGCAAAAACTCATTAGAAAGTGTGTGTGTGCAGGGGGGAAATGTGGTCATTATTTGACTGCTCCATTCTGCAAAGAACTGTATTAGGGAGGTGTAAGCCAGCAGAATGCTGACTGCTACAATTCTTTCTATCTCCCATAGATAAGTCAATTAATCAAACTTTGCTTACTACCTGTCAAAAGCCTGTCTCTGTCCTGTTGTTCAGATACAGAAGGAATGCAGGGGCACTTCCTTTGCCTGCAGGTTCTCTCTTGCTTAAGGAGTGGTTCCACTCGTTTTGAGAAAACATTATTTCATCCTGTTCAACAGCTTTAGGAAAATCTTCTCTGTCTTGCAAACAGAAGAGCTGACAAGCAGGGAGTGAAGATCTTTACTCAGAGAGGAGTGGCACTTAGCACAGTATCTGAGTGCAGCCCTTAAAGGCACTGTAGTGCTTCTGACACCCTCCTGACCTGGGCTTGGTTTGGCTCAGGAACAAACATGGGCACCATCCCTTGGTTTCACAACTGTCCAAATGAGTTTGAACTTTAGGCTGGATGGGCCAGTCTCAGGACCAGCAATCCACACATGTCTGCTGGCTCAGAGGAGGATAAAAAAAGCAGGTCTTTCAAGAAATGCATGTCTGGGAAAAATACTTCCTTTGCTCTGTATCAGGCCACCATGATACAATCAGGGCAGCAATGTGAGATCAGATGGTGTTTCTCTTCTGCCATAACAATTACAGGCATTACTTCCATTGTGGGAAACGTTTGAGTATATTCTTAATTGGAGACTCAATAAACATTTCTTTAAGAAATGTCATGTCCTCTTCAAAGGAACGGGAAAAAAAAAGGAGGAAGAATTTTCCCCTACACCTTGAAAAGCCTGAGGAGCTGGACTTGTACACATCTGGAATTCAGGTAATGTACAAGTGGTCTCTATAGCTCTTGGAAGGCATCCTAAAAGAGGCATGTTCCCCTAGGACTTTGTGGGAGAAAAACAGAGTGCCATGCAGGCTGGTTTTCATCCAGATTTGAAGAAGATGTGACAAAAGGCTGTATACATAAATCCTGAAAGATCTATGTCAGGGGAAACAAATCCAGGATAAGGACATTATTGCTATTGCTCACCCAGGCCAAAATGAGCCCAGAAACTTGGGCAGAGTCACCATATGATGAATTGTGAGTCAACCAAAGTAGATGGAAACACAACCAGTTGCTACCATTTGTTCTGTCCACTTCTGGCCTGTGATTGACTAGGTTTTTCAGTACTTTTATAGTAGATATTTCTTTCACACTATTGCCTGATGAAATGCTAAAAATGACCAGTTGTTGAATACAGCCAATTCCCAGAATACACTTATTTTGGATTAGTTTCTGAACTAGGTTCAGACTAAGCATTTTTAGGTCTATTTTTATTTGCATTGAAATAGATGCTTCAGTGTGTTTAGCTGTTTGAGCAGCAGCTGTTGCCACAGACTACTTTGTGGTAGCATGAGAAATAGTTGGATTCAGTGTTATTATTTGGAAACTATTGGAATTTTCTTTCCTCTTAAAACTGCCCTGCATATAGATTTGTTTCTAATGGTTTTAACAGATTCTATAAGAGAAAAGAAAATGTTCTTGATTAAGTTCCCCAAACCAAGCATAGTGAGAGGCCACACTTAAAATGTTAAAACACAATTCTGGCTATGGTTGAAGCCAATAAGACAAATTTAATTCCTGTTTAAAATGCATCCCTTCCTAATTTTTGTTTCTTACACTTTCTGACTAAACTACTTTATTAGGCAATCACAGCCTAAGGTATCAAATGAGAACTAAAATTATAATTAGAGGGTCCAGCATCTTCCATGATACTAGCCTCCAGATATTTAAGAAAAAATCCCACACAATCAAGCAAGACGCTGGCGTTTCCACTCCCTAGCTTTTAGGAAACAGTTTTCAACTCACAACAATACATTTCATTAACTGAATTCTCCCACTCTGAAAAAAATCAGAATTTTGGAAATTGAAGAAATTGCAACTTTTGCCTAAATACGTGTAGTTTTTTTCTCTCTAGTGAGGTCAAAGTAATTTTAGTGAAATTTATGAAGGAGCATTCCACATCAATTAATCAAGGTATATACCAAATTCTTAATTGGAAGATAAAGATTACAGACCCCTTTCATATCTGTTTCCAATTCTTCTAGTCTTTTATTCCTGCATTTGTCTTCCTCCACACATATTGTGCTCCTCCCCCTTACTCACATGCATGGCATCAGTGAGTACTCTGTCATGCATTAAGTACTGCAGTACAGCTAAAGGTAAAATGTTCCAGGTCAAGTAGGTAATTCTAGTGGTTCAAGAGACAGTTTTTGACAGCACATGAAGTATATTCTTTGGTTCTAGCCCACTTCACTAACTGGCTGATAAGAACCTTGAAACTTCCAAGCAAACACACTCATCAGATGAAGCAATTTAACACAAGCAAGATGATTTTAGGAAACAAAGTATTGATACCAAAAGGCACGGTTAGCCTTTCTTATAGAGTTGACTCTGCAGATTTGTACAGGCACTACTCTTACAGACTTTTCCATTGGCCCCTTGACTTTTGGATTCTTAAGAGTTATTCTTCTAAGCCATGTTACTCCAGTTGCAAAAACTGATGAAGTTCATTTGTCATCCTGATTACACAGTGTATTCAATGAGTCCATTTTACAATATATTATTGACTAAAATATTAATAGGAAGTGTTGACAGGAACCAATCCAAAATAGCAACATGCACTCTGTTATTAGCAGTGTAGTTTCCACCATTAAAAATAGTCTAAAATAGCTTAATTAGATTTTTGCAGCCCTGGAAGTTAAGAAAGGAAAAGAACTTTTCAAAGCATTAACATCTGAAGTTCTGCAGCATGTTTCAGTAGCCAGCACAGACCAGTGACTTGTTACACACCAATCCTTTCCAAAGTCCTGTTTTTTCATCCCTTGAGTTGAGAATTAGAACATGGCATATAAGGAGTTTTCACCTGAAGTTTAAAATGCCTGTATACATAGAAGTTTAATTTATTATTCTAATGACTTTCACAGCTTGAGATTCTCACTGGGAGACATGCCTGTATGCATTTAATAAGGCTGCAGAGATTGGGACTATTCCTGAAGGACTTTCGGAATCATTTCCAAAGCATCTTTTTATAGCTGGCAAAGTATAAATTATGTAAAAAGGCAATTAGATAGATACCATCAAATCTATTTGACTGTTAACCCCTCTTTGTTAGATTAATCTATAAACCTGAAAAGAATCCACTTTTAGCATTCCAAGACCATGCTCACATATTTAGATGTGAAGATGTAATCACTCAAATAACTGCAGCAGGGGGGCAGGGAAGGGAGGGAGAGGCAGGAAGTCTTCATTTTCTCCTCCTTTTCTCTTGAGACCTAAACAGCACGTTCATGATAAATATGCTGTCCTATTACTATGATGTTGGTAGCTCACAAACATAACAAATGATCTCAGCATCAGATTTTTGGAAATCTAGTAGAGATCTGATACAAACATGTGTTTAAAACAAAAAAAAACCAAAAAAAAAAAAACAAAAAGAAGAAGATTGTTATGTCTGCTTTCCTTACTGATGAAATCCTAGTTCTTTGGGGATGCGAAAACTGAGAAGAAACATTCCCACACCTCCCATAAATCTTCCAGTAGCAGAGAATGAAGAGAGCCAATGGCACAAAACAGAGTTCCAATTAAGCCACATAATTTTTTTTCCACAAGATCTTCCCACAGGTAACAAAACATCAGGGTTGGTGCCACAGCTCCTTTTCATAAAGGGCACTTTATTGCCTTCTTGGAATTCACGTATCATGGCACTGAATATTAAATACAAGCTTCACAGGGAGGGCAAGAGCATGAAATTCCCTAGGGTTTCTACCAGGGCTTAACTCTAAGTCAGAAATTTCTCTTCTCGTCATAAGGAAGTTATAAACAACACACGGTGTGTTTCTGCTATTGGAGGTCAAGATACTCCTGAAAATTGCCATTCTCCAGTGTCAGTGCCCTTGAAGCCAGACAAGATCATTCAGCCTCAAACACAAACTGCAGCCTGCCTGTAATCCAGTCTCAGATCTGAACAGCCTCTTCTTCAACCATCTCTAATTATGGGTAACCTTGATTTGCTTTTTAGCTGGCTAACCAGACAGGCTGGCTCAAGCGTTTCTCACCCCATGGCAGAAGAGCAGATAATACACACATCAAAAGTGCTCCCTTCCCCTTCACCGCATGACTTCTGTTTTACGAGGCATGCCCAGAAGTAGAGATCATGTTAAACCATTTGACAAGAACATTCACCATTTCCTCCCCCCCTCCCAGAAACTGACTGTGAGACTCTAGTTACAAAGACATTTTGTCAGCTCACTGCTGTAAGTGGCCACTTTTCATACGCGCCAGCTAAGCAGAAACAACCTGAGAGTTATGAATACTTATCAGATTGTGTGAAAGTCACAGGCATCACACTGCTGTCTGACTCTCAATAGCAGGGGACTTCTGGGTGTCATTTGGGAATGAAAGGATGCTGTCATTACTCCAAGAGGAGAAAAAGAGCCAAATGAGACTACTTGTGAAAGCGGCCCAATGATAGAACATTTTGATTAGAATAAATGACACCAAGAAATTGTCTGCTGGCAACCACACTTTTTCCCATTACAAGATGATACAATAAAAGGGAATTTCTTTGCCAACTCTCATTCTACTGGGAGGTTTCTGAAACCTCAAAATTCATGAGACAACAGCCTCTAGAGTTGAAGAAACAGAGGAAAGTGTTTTCAGCTAGTGCTTTTCTGGGGAACAAAAAGAAGAGTTTCCTTACTTTGATATGCATGCACTTCCCTTTCTACAATTGATCTTGTTTCTTTACAGGATAAAAATCTTGCATTTCAAAAACAACCCAGACTATCAAGAATACTCTTTAGTAAAACTATGTTACCTGGCCTGAAAGTTCATCAATATTACCAATGGGTGCTGCTTTTTCCTGCCAGCAAAACAGATTTTCACAAGGAACAGATGATTACTGTATGGAGAGCATCTGAGAGCTGCTTGTACCCAACAGCATTAAAAACTGAAGCCCAGCCCAGTTCAGAGCTCTCTGCATGCACTGCCAGCCCTGCACCTCAGTCACTGACCCATCACAGGGCAGTGGTTGGAGGCATCTGTGCTCAGCTGTCAGCTTCTCTGTCTCCAGCTCTTCTCTCTTCTCCCATCATTTTAGAGATTTTCTTCTATTTACATTTTTGAAGAGACATTGCTCTGTTTTTTTGGGGGGGGTTCAGTATGAAAATATAACTCATGCCTTTCCTTCACCAGATCCTTTCCCCCTCAGTCACCAACTAGACATTCCACCCTGGAATAAAGCTCTTTTCCAGACACTTCAAATGGAAGGACTCAAAAGAAATCATTCTGATGTGTCTGCCATGATCCATGCAGTTAGAGAGCCAGCCCTTCTTGAATGAATTTATATTTAATTCTACAAAACCGAACCAATCTAAGAGAAGGGAAACGTTGTTTTGGGTATGGGAAACCCAGGGCCCACATCCAACTTCGAAAGCAACTGGGAACTGCACTGTGACCATGTTCTTTGCATGGGACTATCCCAAAAAAATGCATTAGCAACTACACTGGACACTCTTCCTCTCTCTCAACTAAAAACTCACCATACACATCAGAAATATTTACATAGAGTCATGCTGAAGTTGGTAGATACTTGAGTGGTAAGTAAGTCTATAAGAAGAGGTATCTTTTAACTTCATGCCCAGCTTTGCCTGCAAATCTCTCCAAGTGGTCAGTCACAGTGAAAATTTGTTTCAATCTTCACTGAGAGCCCCAGCAAGCCTGAAAACTGACCTGACCTTGGACTGAGTCACAGTTTGTAGAAAGCTAATCATGTACCTTCAAGTTCAAATAAAAATAAGCACATAACACTTTCATCAGCTAGATCAGGGAAAGCGTAGGAAATCAATACTAAATACACTGCAAATTTTATTTTGTGTTTTGAAATACGAACAAAGCCCATCCATGGTTCAAACTCAGATAATAGTTTCAGTGAAAGGAAGGTTTCAGGTACTATATTAATTGAGAAATTTGATCTATAAAAATAGTAAGGTTTTTCTCCACATTTTTCCCTAAATCACTTGAACCTGTCAGTGTTTAAATATTAAAACCCTAAACAAACCCAGAAGTGAGCAACTCACAGGATGCTCCAAGCAGAAAAAGATGAGGTGTTTTGATCTAAACACTCTATCTTAAAGGACAAAGTATCATTAAATAAGATGGAAAATTTTAGATTTATTTGGTTCTATGAAAATCAACTTTCCAATTTATTGTCAGACTTGAAAGCCCTGTATAGTTCCAGTTCCACAAGTAATGTACCTCCCACTTGCTCTGGTCCTCTTGCTCTCTTTTGGGTCACTTCCTACATGGCTTGAGATGGATGTTCCCAAAAAGTGGTAACACTCAAGTACAAATTAGTTGCTGAAAAGCCAGTGGGTAATTATGGCAATTCTACATCTCTCTTACTTCTTGGAATTCAACTGCTGACGTTTCTGGAAGGCAACTTGAAACAGGTCAGTGCCCAGGACAGAGCAGTTTCAGTGTGCCCCAACCAGGAGGAACCTAAGTACCACATCTGAAAATAAAAGTACTGTTTTGCCAGGTCACCACTTCAGTGCTCTTGGGAAGTCATGCAGGTGGGAATTGCAGTCTTCCCCCAAGAGCTACAATCTAGTCTGAAATCAAGGCACTGTGATCAAGTCACAGCTGTGATGTTTTCTACATTTTACACTGAGATACCAATCTCCACATCAGCTCCTTTCTGCCACATCCCAGAGGTGTGGCAGCATGAAAGCCTTGCAGCTGACCTGAGCAAGATGCACCAGAGATGCCTGAACTGAGAACAGCTTTAAGATTACTGTAAGTACCACACTTGTCCCTGCCATTCACCCTGTGGAAAGCTGTAATAATCTCACAACACCACTCATGCAGTGACCACTTATGCATGTTCCAAGCACGTGGTCAATGCTAAAAGCCTTTACTGGTGCTCTTCACATGGGTAAACCTGACAGCAAACCCATGACATGTATTTGCATGAGCACAGCCACCCTATGCTCACAGAACAGGGACTCCATCTCGCTGCCTTACAAAACATCACACACATCCTTGGGACAGAGCAGTGCACACTAATAGCAAGGAGGACTTGAAACAAAGAAATAGTATTCATCCTACAGCTTCCTGATCACAGTGAGGCACTCTCCTAGGCACAGGGCCTTTCAGAGAAGAGCTTACCTCTGGCAAGCACATTTGCAAGCAAATGCTCTTATTGGAAAATACCAATTTATATCTTTGAGGATACACAAGCAATGAGGTTCTATGACCAAATCAGACCTCAGAAAAGTTAATCTAAAAATCATCTAATCATGTAATTTAAACGTTCGAGTTTTGGTAGTTTTACTTTTAATTAATTCTCTCAAAGTTGTGCTAAATTCCAGGTAGATACACCACTTTTCAATACCATTCTTGCATGCTCTTTCCAAAGCATTTTATTAATGCACACTACAAATAAATTCTATTGTAGAGTGAATGAAAGAGAGAATTGTAGAGAGAATGAAAACATTTAGTGGCACAATGCAGATATTAGGCATTCAGGGAAAATACAGGTCTCAGACCTCCTGATGTCAATGTGCAGACAGCAAACTGGAAAAGATAGAAAAGGAATGCGAAGGAAAAGTCTTCCTTTGGCATTGAAAAGTTACTTTTTAATGAAAAAGACTAAATCAAATAGTATAATTCTCATTACTCAAACTATATGATATTAATGTGGCTCCACAACATACTATGTTGCTACACTATATAAATTAACTTTCCTTGTGTGGAGACAGTAAGCACAGAGTGTTTTGTCTAGCTATATGGGATCATGAACAACGTAACAATTTCAAAACATTCCTTTCACGCATAAAAAACCCCTGCATACTGTTAATATATCCTGACTAGATTAAAAGTCTTGCAAATGATTTTGCCTGAAAAGCCCTAGTATCAGATCTCCTTTAGGGAAATATCTTCAGCAGCAATTAGTTTAATTGACAAGGAAGCCAAGAGAATAGCAGGGAAGAGACAGAGAGTGAGTAGACCAGGAAAGGCTGTTTCCCCACTTGCTCTCACATCCTGCAGTCTATTTGCTCTTAGTGCTCGCAGCCTTCTCCACCCTAACTATTTATATTACTACCACTTCTGGAATATGTTGAAACTTTAAATCACTGGAGACCAGCAGAGTAAAACTTAATAGGTTATCAGCACCACAGCCATGCCTGACACCTTTTTCTTTTTCCTTTAAAAGCCCTACTTTCATCACTTGCTGTCCCCAAATACCTGGTATGCTTTTGAACAGTTTTAGCACACCACGATTATTTTCCTCCACCCTCCAGGGAGGAAACAAAGGAGAGCAAATTTAACCTACTCGGTGTGATAACAACTGTGAAATCTTCTGCTTTCCGTTCCTCACTCTCCCCACAGTGCCCTCCAGAAGTAACCTGAGCCTACCATCCCATCAAATCAGTGACATTTTAAGGTCCCTCTGCAAGGGGGTAAGAAAAAAAAAAATTAGTTTCAACCTTGGGAATCATGTGGAATCCACATAATTTACTATTTCCTGTGATTCATCAAACTTCCTTCTTCCCAGGAGTAATTGGTCACCACTTATTTATACACCACAGAGAGGCTTAACTCCAAAGGTCAGTCCAAGATTAAAAAAAAAAGCAGACCATTTATTCAAGAAATCTGGGTGGTTTGGGGTTGTTGGTTGTTTCTTGATTTTTTTAAATGTTGGTCGGGGTTTTGGTTTTGGAGCGGGTGCATTTATTAGATGTGTAAAGAAAAAAGCCTTACATGCCTTAAGCAGGCATTCAGCCTTTCAGAAAACTCTGTGTTACCATCACTAGGGAAGCATCAGCGTGTAGATTTAGGATACAGAATCTTCAACAGAGAAAACTGCTTGCAGGTGTGGTAAATCAGGCCTCAATTTCAGGCAGAAGAACTAGAGAAAACTGGGAGCATGCACCACAGCATCACACACTCACTTTGGCAACTCCTTTGCTCATTTTTAAAGAAAAGGATGTCACATATATGATCCAGGCCTGCCCTGACACCCAGGCAGAAGGGGTGAGCACCAGTAACAAAAATACTTTTGCAGGAAGAGTGTGTGTGTGGCTTTGTGTTTACAAAGCAAACCGTTTGGTTCCCCTACAATAAAAATGTTTCATCTTTACTATAATAAGAAGTAAGGAAAAGCAATTATGAATCTAGAAGCCCAGAGGAGAGAAATAAAATAGATCTTAAGCTCCACAATTTAGACAAAGCTGTCATTCTAGCATCAAACATCTACTCTTAACATACATGCACTTTTAATAAACAAACATTAAGAGACTGTGGAATTGAATATTTTCTGTCACTAAAACTTCTGCCCAGTTTTCATGTTCTCTCTGCACCTTACAGTCCTGAAGCCCCATCTACACAAATGAGTGAAGTAGTAGGAAAAGAGATGCTTGAAGAAGTTAATATCACATAAACTGCAAACTCCAGACTGGGGAAACAATTCATATCACCCATGTTAAAGATTTGAGTAATTAAACACTGGGATATAAGATGTCCAATCAAAAGGAAAGTTTACAGATATAAGCTTAAATGCACATACATTATAACATCCATGAAAATACAGCATGTGATATAGCTGACATTCTAATTCAGCCTGTTTAAAACCTAGAAAACACAGCCTAGCTCTTATTTTAGGATATGACTGAAGCATGTCAAACATATTAATTCATTTATTATATCAAGAAGACAAAAGAAACTTGCAGAAGTTAAGCCAATTGTTACAGAACAACCATGTATTTTCTAACTCTCTTACAGATTCCAAAGATCTGCTTTATGGGAAGCAAAGGAATTCCAAACATCCTTGCAGGGCACTTTGCCCCAGGCATTAACTGAAATTCCCACCACGATCAAGACAGAAAAAGAGGAAAAGAAACAACGTATTTTTTAAATGTATATGTGTACATACACGAATATATATATATATGTAACGTTTTATATATGTGCAAACAATATGTAGTCATTTCAGATGAGGAAATAGATAGAATAAGTCATTAGGAATATTTATACTCTTAATTCTGATGCTAAATATGATTCTCTGTGACAAAATGGCACATGCAGAAATCCCAAGATATTTAGGAAATAAATTATATGCTTATTTTTAAATAAATTTTATTTATGCTTTTATTCATGTGTTTAAGTCAGGTTTTGTTTCACTTTTTTATCTTCATATTTTCTTAGGAAATATTTGATGTCTGAAAAAAAAGGGATCTGAGACAAAGCCTTCTTTCCTTCAGCTAAAGCACTTCCAGGGTTTTTTTTTTCCCTTTGAGAATTTCTATGTACCTGCCTAACACTGGTCAGATGTATGGTCAAGATCATAACCATTTTTTCAAATTAGTTCAAAGTACTTCTTCTACTCCAAATTAATCATTTTAATTATGCTGTCAACAGCTGCATCAGGGCTTCAAATCAAATCTGTTTCGTTAATGAGATCCTGTTGCCATACGCTTTTTACCCAATACTCTTTTAAATTGCTAAACTACATGTTAGGACATTCCATTATAGGCAGGTCTTCATATAGACAATCACTTTAAATAATTTAAAGAACACACTCTGAATTTTCACATGCACATAGAAAAAAACCTCAACCTCCTGGAAGTCCTGTCTCAGGAACACAGGAATTTTTGTCTTTCATTTGAATTCTCATAAAAGTAACGGGGGGAAAATCGGCTTAAATGGAAGTGTGGCAGAGAAGGAAGATAATAATCCTTTCCTTTTTGCTTTGTGATGAGCTGTGATCCTTCCTGTTTCTGCATTTGCTTCAGTGAAGCCCTCCTAAATTGGCAGAATTTTAATGCAACAAAAATATGTACTGGCAAGGTCGGGATTTTGCTCAGCTTTTTTCCTCCCCTCCCTTTAAACCTTACAAAAGAGCCTGTAGACAGGACTGTCAGGTAAAATTCACAGAACAAAAGAATGCAAATTGCCACCTATTACCTCTCAGGCACATTTCAAATAACCAAAAGAAGTCTAGATAAATGATAAGATTCCAGTCAATAGCTCATTTCTCCTATAACCACACAGTTCTGAAAGGAAATACACTGCAGTTAAATCAGTAGTGATTACTGGACAAGAAAAATATAGTTACCTTTTAACCATGGCACAGTAGCATTTACAGATCAAAAACATGTTATTAAACTCGCAGACTGGCCCCTCTCCATGTCTTCTCAGAATATTTCTCAAAAGCTAACATTTCTAACAGCACAGCACCTGAAAGTATGCATACCTCGCATTTTCTTTCCTGGCTGCAGCTTCTATAAATCCCATCTGCCCCTCTAGGAGGCTGAATAACCATCCTTTTAAGAAAAGTATTAGCTTTTGTGAAGTCACAAGCTCAAAGCTGCCACTGAAGCAAGGTGCTTATAAGCACTTTGTATTGGCCTAACCCACACTCTTTTGAAAATACCACCCTCGGGCAACTAAATCCTTGGCCTAATTTTCAAAATTGCTGAAGATTCAGCAGTTTCTAATCATTGCATGGGAACTAATGGGGTGTTAGCAGTTTGAAAAACAGGCCACTTATTTGAGTCCCTGAGGACCAGAGCTTGGGATGCCTAATTTTACACAGCCATTCTTAAACAAAACAGCCTTGAGCCAGGCTTTTTGCCTAAACTTTGACTAAGCAGCCCGTCCCTTACCATGAGAGGCTAAAAAGGCTGACACATTTGAATATGGAGAGGGGGATGGGCAGTAATAAGAGCAAAGTTTACAAAAACTGCGTGGGCAGTGGAAGAGGTGAATGCAGAACTGCTATGGCTGCTGCATGGCAGGTGCCAGGAATACAGAAAAGGGAAGCAAGTAGAACCATCATGAATTAGCTACATGGAAATGAAAAACAGGTATCCATGTTACAGGAAGACATGAATTAGGGCTATAGCACTATTGTTTATAATCTATGCTGGATCATAAGGAAGTTGTGCTACAAAAATGTTGCCTCCCAAATGTCTTAACCAATATCCTAGCCCCAGTATACAATACCCCCCAGCACAGCATCCCTCAATGTCATTCCTGCTGTTTGGCTATCAGTAACAACTGGAACAGTGTGACAGCACTTCTGACAGATCAAGATGCTGGTGTGCTTTGCCTGCCTGTGCTGCCAAGGAACAGGTGAGCTTGGAGGATCCCAAGACACTTCCACACCAAGCATGGCTTTGGCAGTCACACAGAAGCCCAGCCTGAGCTTCAAAAACAGCTTCCAGTTACTGCTGTACATTGTGTTGCTCTCTATGTACTACAGCTGCCTCAGAACTGAAAATAACACACAGAGGAAAGGACAGCCTGCCACTAAGAAAGCAATTCTCTTCTGAAAATATAAGCATTTGGGGTTTGTAAAGCAAGAGGCAGCTCATATTTCTCACCACATTTCTGATTACTTACATAAACAGCTGTATCTGATGCTTGATAATGCTGATATGTAAAATAAGACAGCACCTGAATGGCATTGGGCAACTGAAAGGGGGGAAACATACATAACATCAAATGCTAGGAATTTTCTACAGGTTTTACACAGATTTGCAATAACTATTTTCATTCATAGAGCAAATAATGGAAACAATTATCAAGGCTAGATCTAAGTTTTTTAAATATCCCACAGGAAGGCATTTTACAATGCACTGAATCTATTTAAGTTTAAGCAGTTTAAGAACACCAGTATCATCAGCCAGCTAATAATGAAGTCAAAACATTACTGGAGCAAAGGAACAAGCAGACAAATTCTATATTCCTAAAAGGCTGAGCTGTATTGGAACATATTTTCTACATAAACATTACTGGTGCAATCCAACAGATTTATAAGATGTATTCTTAAAAGCTTATTATCAAACAAACGTTTTATGAAGGATGGTATGTTGTATTTTATAGCAAGGCTCTGAGGTAAACTTTCATTTAAATGCATACGGTAAAATGATCTAAGTATTATGTTGGCAACTTGATGTGGACAGAATTCATCCCTACTCCAATTTCCTAATATCTTTAATCAATTCTTGTAGACTGAAATTGTGCCTAGCAATTATTTAAGAAATATGACTCAAGAATCTAAATATAGTTTACAAACATTGCTAAAATATTTGCCAGCGAAATATTGAAGTATTTTCATTTTCCCCATAGTGTAGTTAAATTTCTCTTTTGGAGTTTTTTCAGTGGTGCAAAATAATTTTTCCCTTAATATCAGAGATACAAGCTCAAAGGACAGGTCCTGTCCTGGTTTAAATCAGGACGCTCTGAGTAAATCTATTTTGCTCAACTGATGATCCCCATCAAAGAAAACAACTCTTTCTTTTTACTGGTCATCAAACCACTTTTCCTGCCATGAATTCCCTGTGCATCTCTCTTTCATGGAAGGTGAATTACAGCAACAGCTTACATATCTCTCCCATTTCAATTTTGACATATCAAGGTTTCACTAGCCTCTATTACCTCCTTCTTTTCTGTTACAGTAATTACCAGGATTGCTTTCTTCTTTAAAATATCTTTCACATGCAAATGCTGGAGTTAGCCAGGCTGGGCACCTCTCCCCTCTTAACAACAGGGGGAAAAAAATAAAGCTACCTGCTATGATGAATTGGAAGACTTTCATGCTGTTTCTAATTTTAACATTTCATGTTCAAGTAATACTGATCACAGACTTTTCTTTCCTAATTACTGTTTTGGATGAACTATATGATTTTAGAGCTGGTGGAAGAACATCAAAAAAGTGCAATAAGCAAGCAGGTCTGCTGAGAACATAACACAAGCTAGCAAAGGAAAGCCAATAAATAAGAGATTGAAAAATTGAACTAAATGTATATGTCATTAAACAGTTTATTCAGTGCAAGGTATTTTAATAAATCGAGATTTGAACCAAAAAAAATAGTTTGTCTTTGATAATGATGTAAGTCATGTTGATATAATTTCATTCCCCCATATAGTACCTCTTCAAGCTCTTAGGTAGAATTAAATATATGTCCACTGAAAGAAAACTGAAATATTAGGCTATTTTGCAGTGTTGTAAAATATAAAAAAAAATTAGTTAAAATTCGGGTCTCAGGAAGGCAATGTATGATAACAAAGTTCTAAATACTTTAATAAATGTGTTTTCCTTCCAAACCAAGCAGCACCAGATACAGAGGACAAATTCAAAAATCTGAATTTCTAAGCAAAAAAATTAAAACAGAACAAATTCTAGGTCTCTCTGCATGCCACAATCTTTATGTAAATATAAAAAAAAAAAAAAAACCAACAAAACAAAAACAAACAAACAAACAAAAACAATGTAAATGCAAAACCCAAGCAGCCTCATACTATCATCTGGAAGTAGCTTTTAGCTAAAAGTTGTACCTGAGAAAGCAGATCCTAAAAAACTGTTCAGTTCACTCAAAAAAGTTTATGAATTTGGTTTCTGCCCAGCTGTGCTTGTCCTGTCCTGAGCCTGCACATGTGCAGTTCACACTGTAGACTCCTGCTCTTCAGGAATTTCATACCTGTGTACAGGTAAGAGTTTAATTGAATGAGTTACAGTTACTGGCTTTTAACAAGGCAACTCTGTTTCCATAGTGCAAACTTTTGCTGAGACAGATTACTTCCCAATTATCAAGCACATCTTGCTTGCTCCTTAAATTCCACTGTTTGGGGCTCCCCTTATCTCCCAATTTCCAGTTACTTTGTCCTTAAAGACTTTTTTTTTTTTTTTTTTCTTCAGATAGTTTAGCATTATGGAACTTTTGGATTTATGTCATACAGGTCACAAATTAAAACTTATATATATATGTTTATTTATATGCATACAGATATGCAGCAACCTCTGCAGTACATATCTAGGTTGTTAAATTTATTTATGGTATACAATGTTATGAGTAAGTCTTGTTACCACTCTTAAATTACCAACAGGGAGGGTAAGTATGAATCCTGTGGTTGTATCTATCCCAGTTTTCAGCCATCTTCAGCAAACTGTTCCTTATGTATTTAATACAGAAATTCCTATGTAGACACACACAGACTTCTACTGTTATCTCTATTCCATGTCCATGGTTACCTTGAGAATATTTTCATGTGTGTGTAGTGTTGGTTGACATGCTTTGTTATAAGGAAACCACTATTACCTAGAATAACTTTTTGCAAAAACTGAAGAGCAGTAAAACCCTTCTTACAGTTCAGCAGGTCTGATTAGAACAAGTACATGACATTCAACTCCTCTTTAAGCATCAAGTACTGAAGACCTGCCTGCACAATTCTGCAAAATACTTCACATTTGCCTGGCTCGTTCACTATCATTTTAGTCTAACTCAAAAGCCAGAATACATAACCTGGCACAGTATGATCAGCCACAACATTTAGGAAGTCTTTTTCCCCTATTTCAATAAGCCAAGTTTAAGGTAGAGAGGTAAATTCAGATCAGCAAAGCTTTTTTTTCTCTGCAACACTGTGTTTAAGTTATTTCTAAGAGGCTCTTAGTAGTCATGAACCCCATATACTGTAGCCCGAGCATTTTACCTCAACCCTGACTAAAGGGTTTTTTTCCCTACCTACTGTCACAAAAAAGGCTTTTCAAGAACTGCATCTCATCATGTCAGCTTCTCCTTGCAGAGCTGACCTCTTTGCAAGTCAGAGCCTGGAAGCATCAGGAAAAAAAATGCAGAGCAGCTTCAGCAGAAGTCATACATCACTTAGGAAGACCAAACAGACTTGAAATCACATTCACATCAGTGATGCTGCAGTTACAATACAAAATCAAGTCCAGGAGTTCTCTCCCTCCTTCCTGGTATTTTTTCCCTCCGGTCATTCCTACTCAACTGTAAAAGTTGCACATTCCTGAAAGTGAAGCACGCTTCTTTTGGGGGCTTTCCCAGCATTTTGGTGTATTTCCCAGAAGAATTTTTTGAAAGATCCCTTTCTCACCAGAACAGATCAAGAGACAGACAAATCACAAGGAAGCACTAAGCTACTGCAAAACCACTCAGAGAAGGAAAGACAGGAGCACTGGATGAGCCCCTGAGCTCCCAGGCCTCAGCCATGACCTGAAGAGCTGAAGCAGCTACTGCTGCCCCTTTTCCTGCCAGCTGCAATGTAAGTCCATGGCTGCAAATGTAAGTCTGGATAACAGCCTCACTGTGCTCTGCAAAATGGGATCTTTAAACTCTGCCCAGATCTGTAGTATCATCTCAACTCAGCTGCATTCCAAAATGCATTGCATCTACTGAAAGCACATTTCTCAAAACCTGCAATCCTGGATTATTTCCTTGTCTTTTCCTCTTTATGAAAGCTCAGATTTTGGGTGTTTCTGTTTTCAACACTGGATGCAACGTAGCAGTACTCCAGGATTTAGGGAGCATTCAGGCCACAGATTGCACACCAGGAATTGGTATTCCCTGATAGCACCTGACTCCTAGTTAGATCAAATGCTCTGAGATGTGCTATGTAAGAGATAGGTGTTATTACTACCATTTGTCTCTTCTGTGCCAAAACATTCTGAATTGCAGCTTTCCTTGTCTACATGAAAACAAGGAAAGTAGCTTTCTATCAGTGCTATCTAGGGAATTCAAAAAGGATGCCCTAGAAGAAAGGCTTTCAGAGTTTGCCACAATAAAGTTACTACAGGGCAGGAACCTATGACAACACCTTTGAAGTGCAAACTGACACTCAAGGGCATCCTGAACATGAAATATATTATTGTACCAATCCAATTATTAGTCTATCTACTACATTTTATCTATATATTAGTACTCAAGCACACATGATTACATAATATTATAGTTGCTATAAGTACTAATTAAATTTATTTTTAAATATTAATATTTGTATTAGTTACATATATAATTACATTTTATGTGGAAACACATTTCCAATTCAATACTCACATGCATAATGTGATGAAAATTATCTCCTTAAGAATTTAGATGCTGGTTTATCAATATAATTCCTACACTTGTGGTACTCTTCACTGACTGCCTACCTTTCTTTTTAAAGGACACTATGTCAGACACATTACATAAAGAAACATAGAAGATCTCGACTGGCTCTTTTTTTGGTTGGTTCTATGGGGGTTTGTTGGTATTTTTAAACATACAGCAAGTGCACAGTAAGAAAAAGAAAACACTGTATTTTAATTGTACTCAGGGATACTTTGTAGTTAATTGCACTTGTATTTTCTCAAGTAGCTCAAACACCGCAGTCATAAACCTAATGAAATAGGAAAATATTATCTTTTCAAATGTGAAGACAGGAATAAAGACTTTTCCAAGGCCACTGACAGACAGGAGAACAGAATCAGCCTTTCAAACATTTGATCTTTTACTAGAGAGAGGCCTCCTTCTCAGCTGAAACAGGTCTATTTTGGGAACAGTTAAAAAAATAGTTTCAGTTGAAAATCAGGGGCTTTTTCTATTTGGCTTTCTGAGTTAGTTGGAATGGGTAAGTAATGGAGAGACTCATTAACTTCTGTGCTTTTCACTGCTTTCAAAGCAATCACGGAATTAGCTGAAAATTGTTCTCTGGCCTGTCCGAGTTTTCTATTGAACGATTCTCATGATAGAAGAGCCAAGATCTGTGACCTAAACTTGGCTCCAATAATGCAGAGAGCAGCCTCTCCTCTGTTAGTGAACTGAGCCTTGAACAATTTCATTAAAAGGAATCATTGGAAAAGATGAAATCGATGCTCCCATAACACAATAGCCTAAATCATTAGTACAGATCCTAATTTAAAGCAGGCAAAAATGTAAATTTTCCCTATCTTCTTTCACAGAACGACATGTGCCAGGCTTTCCTGTGAGGCATGAAGTCACCTGCAGTACTGATAGTGAAGTCCAACATTTATTAATTCCAACAACATAAAAAATAACGAGGGCAATGGCTCCATTTTGCAGCATGGAGCTGCTCAGACCTAATCAACCAGCGGCAGTAGGTGATCTACCATGTAAATGAGATAGATGGATGTAATGGAATTGGCATGTTTGTCACCAAATGATCCTGCTGCTACCAAGCCATTTCAGTCCATGCACAAAGATCCCAGGCACAGGTCAGGGTAAAGCATTAAATTCAATACCAAGAACCTTATTATATTATTGCACATGAAGAAAGATTGTATAGCCAAGCAGTCTGACAACTTTGCCTATGAAGAACAATTTCTCCAAAACAAATGCCAACAGCTTATTAAATTACCAATACATTGCTAAGCTATAGTGACTTAATGCCACCAGGCCAAAATATTTTCTGATGATTTTTAAAGGGCAGTGCTGGGAAGCTTGCAAATCACACATTCACATTTTAATGAAAGGTGCAATTACTGAACATTTACCTTGTATTTAATTAGAATGAAACATCAATAAGGCTCATTTAGCATCTCTCTAATATGTCAGCAACTTTTTTCAAAGGCGGCAGCAAGCATTCGTTGTTGATTTATAGTTATGCAGCTTTGCATTTGCTGGTCTGCTACTAAATGACCAAATGACAAACAGTGCAGCTTTGTCAATTCCAAACCAAAGATAACTCTGTTCTGGGTCTTGCACAGAACTCAAATCAAAGATTAATTTAAAATCAGTATAATTTTCTTTAAAATATCAACAATGAATAGGATTATCATATGCAATTACAATGAAGGAATGCATCTGTTTTTCCGACCTAGCTGTCACTGTTTTGACTGCTTCCTAATGCATTCAAAATTACAAATGCTGATATATCTTTTCTGAAAAAAAAAAGTAAAATAAAGATAACAAGGCAATAACACAAGAATACCTTCGCTGAAGACATTGCAGGCAACACAACTGATTCCAGTTTGCCAGTCTGGTTTCAGCACAAGCTGTTCCTTACGCTACAAACCTCAAACTCCCTTGCAGCTGGTGGCACACAAGGTATAATAATACATTTCATTTTATTCATAATAATGGATATAATAAATATAACAGTACATATTCTTCACAATATTTTGTAGTTTCAAGCAAACTTGTAGTCACAAAACTCCAGATCTTGATCTAAGTTTCTATGAAGATCTGCTGATCAAGGAGCAATGCAAAGACTCCAGCTTCCCTGGACCAACTTCTTCAGGGCTAAACTCTAAGAAACACTTGCAGCTTCTTCTTTCCCAGAGACTAGGAAATGATCAGAAGAATAATGGAATATAAACAGAGGAGAAAACAACACACTGGAACCTTAGAAGGCTCATCCAAGAAAAATTTATGGAAAAAAACATGGCCCGTTTGGCCAAAGAGAGCTCACAGCATGCTTGATTAACATCCTGCTAAAAAAAAAAAAAAAAAAAAAAAAAAAAAGAAAAAAAAATAAAACCAAAAAAGCCAAAACTATTTTGACAAATGCCAGTATGGGAGATATCCCATGAAAGCCAACATAACAATTTCCATGCCTTTACTCCACAGTATCAGCTGCAGGTGCTGGTTGCCACTAATAAGACTCTCCTGAACCAGGCAATGGCATTCTTTGGACAGAGAAGCCTTAATGCCTGGAGTAGGGACTTAACCACAAACTCACTATAGAAAAATCTTACTTTCATCCAGTTCAATGGTTGTACATTACAAGCTGGCACCTAAAAAGAAAACAACTTACGACAAACTTGTCCTTCTAATTCAATATTGAAGAGCAGCCTACCAGGTAGGAATATATATCTGTTACAGGAAAATTTCAATATTTAACCTCTTATGTGATAAATATCTAATATTTACTCAAGCTCATAATGAATGCCTGTCTAGGAGAAGGGCATGAAACTGCACTACAACTATGTCATTACTTAATTAAATTTTCCTTATCAAAAAATCCTAATTTGCCAACCAGCTTGCTAATGATTTCATGACCATGCTACGTAAACATTATTTCCCTGATTTTCTTTAGATGTTTTCAAGCAGATATTGAAAGGGCATTACATTTGCCAATGGCCTCTCTGCTCTAATTCATGGGAGCTCATGAAAAATATCTGCCATAGAGGGCTTAGAAATCAGACACATTCAGAAGGAATCCTGCACAGGTCAGGGCTTTGAAAAAAATCATAACTGAGCATCTCAAGGCTGATTATTGACTGTTCCTTACAGATCATTTGTACACAGTCAAGACATTTAAACTGGAACATCTTTGAAAACAAATGACTGCAAGAGACAAAAAGGTCCATTCCCTGATAGAAGCTCTGGACTGCATCTCATGAGTTTTGAGTTAAAATTCAAGATTCTGCCAGGCTGGCTGCGAGATTTGAGACATTTCACCCTCTTTGCCTGTCATTTCCAAAGGGGATTATTTGTATGGTTTACACTTCTATGAAAGGAGTGGGGTTTAGGAGCACATGCATCCCTGTGCACATTCCACAATTAAAACCAGAATTCAGTGAGTTTTGAACAGATTGCAAATATTCTTGTGCTACAAGGGAAGGAACAATCTGTGAGAGCATGTGTGTGGTAACACTGACCCCAGCTGCCCTCAGAAGCTGGTGCCAGGTCTCCCTATACTTACAGAAGAATTAGAAGTCACTCTCAGGCAAGTGCTAGACATGCTTCTGCCTAAGCATACATCAAAACTCCTTTGCACTAACACTGGCAAGTCAAATTTGTATTTTACAATCAAGGCACACACACACACACACTAAAAAATAAAGAAAAAGCTGGAGTTACATTTTCTGATGGAACTAATGTAACAGACTGAAAAGGGAATGAATTCTCAGAAGGAAATTCTAGCAAAACCATACTTGAATGTGGTTTTAATTTATAACAATGCTAGAATTCAGGACAATGAACTTGGTTTGTTTTCAGTTCATGCAGACTCTTCTCTCCCCAGAGTAATCCCTCAGAATTTCTTGCCCTCCAAATTAGCATGGTCTCCCAGCCCTCACTGCAGATGAAGTTAATGTGGGGAAGGGAAGTGCAGCTCTGCCTATCTTTCTGCAGGCAGCAATTTTGTTACATCAACCTAATACACACCTGTCTCTGAGAAAACTGCTCTGTGTCACAGGCCATCTTGTAACCATCAGATGACAACTTTTCAGCACTGCTGATTTGAACTGCATTCAGGTAACGACAGCATTGACAGTTCTTCTGATTTCCTCATATTTGATGTTTTATTTAAAACCCTAGCTACTCCAAACAAATGATCCTCTAGGAATGTCAGCTTTCAGTTCCCAAAGCATACTTTCAGGCCTCATGTTGTACATAAAAGCCTGGGAACAGGAACCAAATGTACCTTGATGTCTCAAAAATTCAAAGCAAAATGAAAGAACATAATGTGTAGTTACATATCATCATTTAAGGGTATCAGACTCCTTTCTACTTAGATTAGGATTTTTATCCCCTAAAACCAATGTGACTAGCTAAAAAATTTACCTTGAATTTCAATGAAAAATTTGCTTACAATAAGAACTGATTAAAAGACACAGGTGTACTAAACAAATTTGAACAAAGAGTAGTTTGGGCTTTTTTCTTCTCCTTCTCTTCCCACCCCTTCCCCTGGTCTTGATGGCTGCTCAATAATCCCAAGAGATGGAGAACTTAATATTGGGTCTGGCTTAGCATTTATGAAGTGCCTGAATACTTCAATGTGAAGTGGATTTGTTTGGAGCTTTTACTTGAACCTGTACAGGGAATTGGGGATGAACTGATTGGTTGGAAGGGAAGTCCTGAGAATTTTAACAAAAATCTTTAAGACAAGAAAATACTTCAAGTTATCAGAGAAAAAAAGAAGACTACCCCATTGCTTAGCCAAAACAAGGACCACAAGGAGTTAATTTCTGATGGAGTTGCACTCTTTCCTCATATTTCACTCAAGTGCAAAAGAATGAATTTATAATGACAAGTTTCAGCTTTGCAAAACACTGTGCTCCCAGCATTATGCATTTTAAAAACTGGTTTAAGAATATACATTCATGCACAAACCAATGTGATAATTGAAGATTCCTTAGAACAATGAAAGACTAAACAAATCCTAAATTTACAAGGCTCTGTGGTACTATTTAAAGACATCCCTGTGTTACTGCAGAATTCCAAGCCCATCTCTCACACTCACTTGCAGGGAGGACCCAGCTAATCCTACACAGCAGGGGGGTTTAGTAACTCTTTTGCAACTAGCTTGAGGCTTGAGATGAAGAAATGGAAAGCTACCTCCACCTGCCTCCATCCCATTTACTTTGGGTTGTAACATGCCTAGACTCCATAAGGGTTAGAAGCCCTCATCCTCCCAGAAGAGACCCCAGAAAAACAAGCAGAATTTCTAGCTGGGCTGCTTCAACTCAGAAATACCAGTCAGGGACACTTTTGTCTTTGTTCTCCTCCCCCCTACCCTGGTGCAGTCCCAGTAACACACCTAAATGCAAAGGAATTTTACAAGAGATGATACAACATGTAAAAGAAAAATCAAATCTGATGGGACATACCTGATAAATGTGCAAAAGGAGCAATTATAGGAAAGTAACAGATATTGTGGCACTTCACTTTTCCAATCAAAAGGTGTCAAAGGAAAAAAAAAAAAGAAAAAAGAAAAAAGGCTCTCAGTCTCTTCACCTATTGTATTACTCACAACTGCAAAACAAATTTAAATTTGGAGCACTAAGGATCCTACCCCTTCCAGTGTGTCACTACATGTACATTTTCCATGCCTATTTCACTGCAAATCTAAAGAATTTCATAATTAGTTTAAGAATACTGATATTGGTGCTGTCTGACTTTTCAAATCTCAAAAATGAAAAGCAACATGCCATACTGAATTAGTTTCTCATTCAACTTCTATAATCCTGAAAACAGGATTTGCACACTCACCTTCCATATGCTATCTTGAAACTTTTCCCCAAACTGACTACAGTGGCAAATTTAATGTTCCTATCCAAAAAAACCACTTATGCAGTAAGGCTGAGAACACAGTTCCCTGCACTTTGGAGTTGCACAGTTTAAAAAAAAAAAAAAAGCCACACAAAACAAACTAGAAATAAATACTCTGATCAGGAAACATGCTAATTGATTGATATTTGGAAGAAGAGATGATAAATGTTTTTCTAGAGCTATTAATATTTCAATAATTTGTGCTGTAGACTCATCAGAAGTAAGATGTTTGCAACACTGTTTAGATAAATTCACAGATTACAAGAGACCACAGAAGTCTCCATTAATCCATGGCCAAACCTCATTATAACTTCAATTGTGTGATGTATAACCCAAACCACATGTGTCCACAGCATTTCTCAACAGCACCAACCTGTGTTTTAAGGCAGCCCTCACAAAATGCTCTCAAACCATCAATGCTTTGAGACATCATCACTGATGGTTAGAAACAGAAGTATCAGTGATGAAGTGCCATGGAAGTGCAGAGTTAGATAGAAAGCCCTATTTTAATGTTAGGAAAATATTTTCCTCTGTTGTAGAGATACAAAAAGAACAACTGATGGTAACAACAGCAGAAGTATTACAGGAGACAGAAGTACCTCTCCACCCCACTAGTTCTCATAAAGTAACCCCCATTAACTCCAAACAGAATTTCTCCAAATTACTATTTGATAGGGCTAGAGAGGAGGAAGATAAGCAATCATCTTTAAAATCTTTGATATATTATAATATTACATATATATATATATAATATTTCCCTTAAATTTTGTTAAAAACACATGGCTATTTGTTTCAATCAGCAGCCAACTTTGAGTTATTTTTTAAATACTAGCTCCATTCTCTCTTTAGCTCCCCTTTACAAGGACAGCAGAACAGTTCCTACAGGGGAATTACAGCCAGGTGCTGACAACTGGATGACAAACCATATATTTCTTAAATCCTGTGTTTTTACACCTCCAATGTCCCTGGTATCTCTGGCCAGCTGTACCAACACACCTGTTGCTCAGGGTATCACTTGTGATCAGGCACTGGCCAGTGTGAGGAGCAGCACAGTCGGGCACCTCCAATTTTGGAAATCTAGTTCTTTGTTAAAGAAAGTGTATTACATGAAGTCAGCAATATGTGCTAAGAATTGAGAAACATTTTTATTTAATCATTCCAAAACCATGCATATGATGGCAATGTCATCCTTCTGTCTCACTTGCCTCATAAAAGGATGTATCAGCAAAAAGAGAGAACAAAATATTTGGCATGAATAGTCAGAACACTTCATTTTCAGACCATGACTTCCTTATCACAAAGGAAACACATGACGAAAAAACAAGGTATCGTTAAGGAAAGAACTTCCAAAATACATAAAAAGAACCTCTACTAACATTTTTGGCAATCCTGCCCTTGGACTAGATGAGTTAGTCATGCCTAATATGGAGCTGGGAGCAGAAACAAAGCTTCAAGGATGCAGCAGTGATGGAGAGAAACATTCCTGCCTGAAGGATCCTGCTTTGGGACAGGGTGTCTGGAATCAACACCACCCCCACAGCCACAGAAAAGGTAAACAGATTCGCTCTGGGTACCACACTGAGGCTCACAACTCCCCTCCCCTGCTCTCTCTAATTATGAGAGGTAGAACCAACTCCCTGATGAGTGATTTTGCCAGAAGGTATCCCTGAACATTTTCCTCAGTCAAATACCGTGAATCACGTGAATAGAATAGGAATGGAAGAAACCTGACTCTGTAGAAATGCCTTCAAATAGCCTACAGACTTGAGCTGAGATTTATGGGTCTGGTCTAAATCCCTTTGAGGACAGTGTAAAGACCACAACAGGGTAAGGCAGGAATTCTGTGCCTGCTGTGAGAAAGCACAGAAGACATGCCATCCTCTGTTAATTATTTTATTTCCACAAGGAAGTCTCAGGAAAGGAAAACCTGGCTCTAAAACATGAGAAACAACATATATTACTGAACATCAAAACTTACTTTAACAAATCAATACGATTTTATCTTTTTTTCCCAATAAAAATAACAACTCCTGCCTAAATTACAAGCACTTTGACATTATATACAACTTTAATAATCAAAGCAGCACATTCACTAAGACACTCTTAATCAAATCACACTGATAGGCAGTTAAGAATGATACTGACAGTTGTGTAACAACAGCCATGAAGTAATCCCATTTGATTATTTCTTACAAATGTATGTGAAATCATGTTCTTTTATGTTGCTATATATGTATTTGTGTGTTTATAATGCACTTAGGAAAAGTACATAAAAGTTCTTCTTAGCTGTTATTCACTGGAGTTTTCACCTACCATTTTATAGGTATACAACAAAACCCAAAGAGAACTGAAATGTGGTATGTGCAAGTTTACACCTCTGCTTTGCATTACTTCCCACACATTTAGATATTCCCCCTCCCTCCTGAAACATATTTTTAAAGTTTTATTTTTCTGAGCAGCACTGACAAGTCCAAGTCAAAACCCTGCTCCCTGCATAACCTAAAGTCAGATGTTTCTGCTCCAAAAGGTTTCTAAACTAAAACACTATGATTGTAAAACAAATGGATAGAATAGTGTCTACTTGGATAAATTGACAAAACAGTGGAATGATTTTTCTTGCATGTATACCTCATTTGTAAAGCTGTATCATTCATATGCCCTGAATTTCAGAACTTAACTAACTTAGCAAGTCCTTGGGACCAAGAAGGATAAAGATATAGAGACATCTTAATTTTTTTAAAAAATCTATTGTATTACTAGAAGTTGCTTTCTTAATGAAGATTGGATTCTACTGGCAGCTGTCTACATTGCAGTATTGAGGTTTTAAGGCCATGATCATTTTATTTCTTCTACTTTTATAAATGCAGAATAGGTAAGACTGCATTAAAACTGATGCAACTAAACTGAGTCCTTACAGTAAACTATAATACTTCTTTATTATCTTTATTCAAATACTGCTTGCAAATTGTACTCTGACTCCACAACTGTTTATTTCAGATTTGCTTTCAGATTTGCATCATAAAACTACTTTTTTTGTTAGCTTTGCTCTGCATTCTGAGGAAAGGGTTATAAAAGCAGAGATTGTGAATGGAAGACATACAGATTTCCATGACTACGTTTGTGTTTACTAATAAAAGAAGATGCACATAGAAAACTAAAAATTGAACATTTGTTCCTGGTTCCATTCTTAGCAACGAAGACCAGAACTTGCTGAGGCTACTTGTGTGGCATCCCACTCCACAGGCAGCTCTACAGAAACTGCTGGGTTTCTATGTTTGGCTCAAATGCAATTTACCACTCAAACCGAGCACAGAGGCCCTCAGCAAATGCCTGGATATTTGTAACCACCACAACTTTGCTCAAAAAGGAATCAAGACTTTTGCTAACTGTTGTACATGTTCTGCAGTGCAGTATGAAATTCCTGCCCAAACATCTCCTCTTGTTCAAGTCTGAATGCAGCTCCCAATGTCAGCATCACAACCCAGCAGCAGCATCACCATCAGCAGTATCAAGCTGGTGAACCCTTGTCCCCCACCTGCTCCTGATATCTGTATTGTGAAACATCTCCTAAGGAAGAAAGCATTTTGTTTAGAGCTCAGAGAATTTCTGCTTTGCTTTTGCAAGGGTTGTAGTACTTACAGAAATGCACACACAGCTGCATTATTTTAGGAGTTTTAATATTCATGATATATTATGTTGGAATGAAAATCAGACAGCCAATCTCCACTGAGGCTCAAATACGAGTTGGATACCATAGTCTTTTAGGATCCCATGGGGAAAACAAGAAAACAAAAACCCCACAGTCCAACCTTGTATCATTTCATAAGGATCACAGCCAATGGGTGAGGGGAAAGAAGAGAAAATGGTTCAGGAGATGGCTGATGATATGAAGGCTTTCCTCACCAGCACGATGAGATGTTTGCAAACAAGATTCCAGGTCAGTGATGACTCATCATTTTTTAGCAAGCCTACAAACATTGCCTTCTGAACCTCAAGCTTTTACTCTCATGACAATTCCTATGCATCACAATGAGATTCAACCATGCTGAGATGTGGGACAGCAACACAAGCCTCCTCTCACTGCTCAGCCACTCCTATTGATACAGAACTTTGCACCAAAGACAGGATAAAGATTTCAGATCAGTTCAGACTAAGCTAAAATTGACTACTACTCTAGCACAGTTGTGCTTGTGAGCTACTCTGCTTACACAACAGCATCACACACTTGAGAGGAAAATGAGGTTTGCACTGGGCACTTCTTCAGCATCACGAAATCTCTCAGATGTAACTGAACCTTTAAATAGTGCATTCAGCCCACTCTTGTCACGCAAACACAGTGCACCAAATACCTACCCCTTCCCTCTGTGAGCAGCAAAAGCAGACAGTGCAAATAAACACTTCTGAACAACACAAAACCATCTACTATTACATTGGACTCCTTCAGAGAAACACTCATGCCAAAAATCACTTCTACATGTAAGGAAACCTACAAATCAGAGCTGGTGCATAGACTTAAGAACTCACATATTGAGAAATAACATGGATAAGAGGGAATCTGATACTTTATTTATAACTACATCTTGGTAATGAAGAGGTTAAAGGCACACCATAGACTGCAACCACAGCTTTCATCTCTACAAATGGATAACCTGACAAGCCATGTGTATGTGTGTGCCTGCCTGAGTACACAAATGAGTGAAATATTCAGCACCTTGTACAAAACCAGAATTAAATTATGCTAATTGTTTGCTTACTAAAATTTAGACATGATTCTTATTTCTTGGTCATTTCCTATACAAAGAAATGCACACTGGTTCCCAAGTACAATCTAGGGAAAAGCTAATAAGCAACTTCTAAAATTATTATAATATATAGTCTAAAGATATGAACTGCAGAGTATGATCCCAGTAACAGCAACCAAGTCACTTTCTGACTCTCTCCCCCATCTGTTTATTTTTAGCAAAGTTGTGCTTGTGGATCTTGTACAAAAAAGGATTTTTAAGTAAATACAGACATATTTCTTCCTATCAATCATGATCCTAGGGATCAAAGATTTTTTCTAAAAAGAATTTCCACCTCTTCCTCCCAGATGTGTTCCTTAGAATATAAATACAGAGAATGAGACAAGTTGTTTAAGGTTTTCTCTCAATGCACACCTGTTGCAGAAAAGACCTGGGGACACACACTTAAAGGACTGGAGACAAAGGAGCACAATGGGTGAATTTCTATATCACTAACCCTGAGACCATTTGGCCTATGTCAGTCCAGGCAAAGTGATTTCCCTGCCTTGAAATCCTAAAAGTTCCACAGGGCTACATTTTGAAGTTTAACAGAAGAAAGAAAATCTCTTACATTTACTTTGGAAAAATATGTGAATCAGTTGAGAAGACTACTGCTCTGATTTCAAAATACAATATTAGGCTTCCAAAAAATGTCTGATTAGAAACAGGGCCTCAAAACACGCCTATCTTGATGGGAAAAGTAGTATAATGTTTATTTTTGCAGGTATTTGGCCTGAAGAGAAATATAGGAAGCAGACTGAAGTTTCCAAGTCATTTTCAATTACTCTGTTGGACTAAGAAAGAACAGATCCTTCTTGCTTGGACAGCATTCTCCATAAAAACACAAGCCCTCCTGAAGGAATCCATTTAACATGGTCTTTAAACAATACATTTTGTCTAAGCCATTACTGTATGTCTACTTTTCTGCATCTGTGAGAGTAATAATGATTTCATTCAAGTATCCATTTCCTCATCTGGCCCCAGACTGCATTGCAGATCAGGTCTGCAAGCTCAGTATGCCACATGCAGGGATATATTTTCCAGATAGGAACTTCATCTCAAAACTAGTACCAACAGCACAATGTTGTTCTCCAGAGTCTGAAAAAAAAAAATAGATTAAGAGACACAGCCAGTTTCATGAATCATGCTGCACCAAGTGGAGTTGGCTTAAGGTAGAGTAGTTGTCTTTCAAGTTGCAAAATGGTCAACTACCAAACTGTCTTGGAGTGAAAATAAGGGAAAAGAGAAGGAAAAAAAAAAATAAAGGTAGTACAGGGGTCAAGTCTTCATTGTGTTCAATTTTCCCTCTATTAGGCAATGCTGAGAGATACAATAAGCTCTGCATTGTCCAAGAGGGGTTTACTCAGTAAATCAGCATCAGTTTGAGTAAGCTAGCTGCTCACAGAAAAAGCATTACTCCAAGATCTTAGTGAACCACCAAGTTCAGCTGGATGGATGTTTTTGCTTTTTCATTTTGGACATAAATAAGCACCTCTCCTCTCAGCATCTGAAATGAGGATTAAACTGACCACAGAGTCATATTCTGTATTCAGTCAAGACAGCAGAGAAAGAATAAAAGATGATGATCATCCTAGCCAAGGTATCTTCTAATGTGAAACAGGGAAGAGATAACAGGAATTAATGGATATCTTTTTGATTCACAGAAGATCTTTTGTGCAAGGAGAGCTTTCCCAGAGGGTTCAAAAAGGATGTATTGTTTTGATTTAGCAGCAACACCTCTATTTTTTCCCATAGTGATTTTCATTTTCAGTTAACATTCATCTGAGCTGAAACTTGTTCTTGACAGCATTTATCCCCTTGTGTTTGTGGTTACAGCAAATCCAGGGTAATCCAGGAACTAAATTACCATGTATGTTTCCCTCAGCTCTGTCTCTGGACAGAACTCAGATCAGGTAGAAGAAAAATTCTGGGAAGTAAAAATGAACATGCTTCTACTTCACAGATAGGCTGACCTTATCTGGAAAAGCATCCGAAACAGCAGCAACCAAAGGCTGAAAACAAAAACTACCATTCGTGTTCAAACTGAAGAGAGAATATGAGGATGCACCTAATTTTGGAATCCACCTAGATACACACCAGACAGAGCTTTACTCAATTCATTCTCTGGTCACTTGAAGTCAGAGGAGGATGTCAAATGGGTTGTAGTGTTCCCACCTCAGGAAGCTGAAAAAACCAGTTTCATTCATGTCTGTGTAAGTCCATTTGTAACAAAAGAAAGCACATTTGCATTTCTGATTCTTGCTTATTTTCAGAGCACAGCCTTGCTGGACAAAAATGTCATTATGATAAATCTAGCTAGTACCCCCCAAATTACCAGCCAGGTAGAAAAGGTAGGAAAAAATAAAAGCTAAATTCCATGGAAGACTTCTCACACACCTTCATTTACTTCCATGGAAAAGAGAATTTGTAGCCTCTTTCTCCCAAAGAATAACTTATGGTTTGCCCCAAAGCTCTCACTTTTCAGAACAGAAAGCCTCATGCTACATGCAGAACCTGCCAATCTCCATAGAAAATAAATCAGAAAACAGAGTGAAGAGGAGGGCAAGGACACTTGCTTTCATCTTTGACATAACTCAGGTCTCTTTTCTAGAGATCTGTAAGAGCAAAAGGGGACACAAACTCCAAGAAGCAGCAGAGTTAAGATAACAATCTCCTTGTGAGACAAAAGCTGTCCTGTGATACAACTAAAAATGAGACATAGACAGGGCACTTCTAGTCCAAAACTTAAGTGTCTCTAATAATAATTCAGAAGCACGAAGGCTGTTTTGAGCCAGACAGAAGCTAAGTACAGAGCATTCATGATTACTGCTGTCTAAAGTTCCCACTTACCTAAACTGATCAGGCTGAAGCATCATTTTAGACAGAGGACCTTGACAGGATGTAAAAAGAAACACATGGCTCACAGAATGTTAATTATTTGTTATAAGTGAGCTTATGAATAGGATATTAGATAACATATTTCAGCCAATTTTTTGTGGGTTTTATTCCCAAATATGTGGTGGTACTACAGCATTAGCCATGTCAAGACAAATGCACACTAGCACTGTGTAGAAACAGCAGCACTGATAAGTAGATATCATTGGGGAAAAAAGTCACTGATGGTAGGAAAGTTACTGAGCATTAAAAGCATAGCCTATATAAAACTAAATTGGTTCCCTATCTTATTTCTGTTGGGGGGAAAAAAGTCGAGAAAGCTGGATTCAGTTTTCATTGGATCATTATTATGCTCTTCTGGATATTGTCTGCAGTGACTTTCATTCCAGGAAATAATATAAATCTAGCATTACAGCTGAACTCAGGAGTCACATGCACTTTAAAACCACAAGTTTAATTGGGTTCTGGGATCAAAAAGTTATATCCAGGTTGAATTTGCCATTCTTTCAGCCTCCAATTGTCCTTTCCAAATCAGAATTGCTAATAGAAACTTTTACAAGTCTGTAATAGTGAAAAACTCTCACATATGGATAATGGGCTGGATTGTGCCTGGCTCTGTGAAGATGTGCAAAGGGGGAAAGATCACAAAGAGCCTACAATACACAATATATTTTCTGCAGGGCAAGCCAGGATTCACAGCCTTCCAATTTATGGAGCAGAGGCCAGTGCTAGACTCTCAAAAGCACTTGAGAAGGGTTCTGCCTGCAGCAATTGGCTTGTCTTGCACAAGAGAAAAGGACAGACATGGTGCACCTTCTCAAAAGGGGCAATAACAGCCAGGCTTTTAGAGAACAGCTGCAAGTTTTCCTTCTGCTCAAACCATAATGGTCTTCAGGTCTTTCAAACTGTACTCATCTCACCCCTACTTTTAAGAACCCTGAAAATTCTTATCTTTGAGTTCTGGCCAAGCCAGACATGCTCATGTAGGTTTTGAAGAGAGAGCAGATTAAAATTCAGTACTTATTATGTGCTGCTCCTGGAGAACAGCACTTCTCAGCTCTGATTGCACCCTACAGAGCTCAAAACCACATCCCTTTCTATGCCAGGAGGATGATAAGCTAAGCCTAGCTGCTCTCAGGATGCTAGAATGTGGTATTGAACTTGCAGGAGCTGGCTGACAATAACAGTTTTAGAAGAAACACATGTTACAGTGACAGTAGCAAGTTTAAGCTCTGAGTCATATTAGTGACACTGTACAGTGCTGATAAAATCATAATGCCAAAATATAGCTAGAAGACCATTAGTTTACGTAATAAATGTTCTTTCTCTACTCTAGAATAGGCACTTAACTTTTATTATCTCAGAAAAAAAAAAAAAAAGTGGAAAAAAATATTTATCTTTGCTGTAAGAATCAGTCACCAGTCCTTTACAAAAAGACCAGGAAGTCAAATCGTCAAGAGAGTTTGCTGCCGTTTGTTTTGGGAGTTTTATATTTGCAATTCAAATTATCAATACAGTAAAATTTAATTTTATGTAAGTTGTATATCATTTGCAAACATCGTTCTAAAATAACTGCTGACGTTAAATAAAATTACTTGAGAAGGAAAGTAATGAACACAAAGTAACAAAAATTCAAAAGACAAACAAATAAAAAAGAAAGAAAGAAATCCTGACACTAAGGTGTCCTAATATTAGGAATTTACTCAGATGTAGCTTAAGGTTTTCCATCAATCTCAGCAAAAAATGTGGGAAAGAATATAATTTACTTTGTTTGTGGAACAGTACCTCAACTTTTTTCTCTTCTGTTAACGTGATACTGATAAATACGAGTCCAGAACAAATCCATCAGCTGCAGGGAGTGCCTGTACTTTCAACATCCTTTACTACCAAAGAATGTTTTCCATCCTGCTGAGGAAGTGCACCCCTTTATAAACATGCAAATCAAAGCCCTCTATTCTTTAACAAAATGTGTCTCAAATTAAAGCATTAAATCTTTCCTTAATCAAAAGAGCAGCAGAGGTTGAATGGCAAAATGATTCTGCTCAGATGTTCAGATTTATCATTATTATTACCACAGTAGTGAGAGCAACCAAAAAATGGACTGAGAGCTCCTTTGGACAAAGCACCAGGCAGAACATGGGGACCCCACTGGCACAAGGGAAAGCTGGTGAGGTTCCTTGAACCTCAGGACATTGCCTCATGTTACTTGACACGTGTACTCTTCAACCCTTACAGTTTCAAAGCTAGTGTAATCTATTTTAATGGTAAACCTTCAGGATAGTTTAATTTAACCTGCTTTAATGTGCAGCCACAATGAAATTCTGCTGAGAGGCAGAACTTCCAGCAGTGCAGAGCCACGTCTTTGAAATGCTTTGCTTCACTTGTGACTCTGCAAGCATGGGCTAAGAAAGTCCTCATCTGACAGAGATGACAACAGAAATGGCAACACAGAAACAGGATGTGTGTTAGGAGGGGAGTGAAATCAAACAGATGAAATAATTGTCCTGAGCTAACAGCACACTAATGGCACGGCCAAGAAGATAATGGGTTCCCTTCCAGACTACCAACCCTGTCAGGGTAGCTATCAAACCTGCTCACCATGACCTTGTGAGCTTCTGTGAGCAGTACACAAACACCCCTCTGAGGGAAGGGTCCCAGACTGGGCTATCAGAACAGCTATCTGAATTAAACTCTTGTGCCTATGGTTGTAGTACTCTACTTACTGGACTCTGCTACTTCTCAAAATACTCTCCCTTCAAGTCACAAAAATGGCTGTGTCAGTTCATAGCACATTTCTATCTATCCCCAAATTTGTCTTCAAGAATAAACAGAAGTAGATGGCAAAAGGAGAAAACAGGAGCAGAGAAAACCTACAGATAACTACCCTTGACCTTAGTCCCAGCCTTTAGCAATTTGGATGTTTGGCACTGCATGCACAGTCTTTTGGAGGCAATTCCTCAGTGATTTCTATGGAATTAAATTATCAATTCTCATTAAGAGCCCAGGTGAATTTTTAGCATGCCATTACTCTATGGCAAAATATGTTTTGTTTTTTTTTTTTCCCTTAAACTGTGATCAAATCACCAATTCTGAGATTCAAAGCCTGGTACTCAAGCCATGCAACTATCCAAGGTGACCCATCATTATGGCTCCAAACAATTTTTAAAGTTCTCACCCCCATTCACCCAGTCAAGTGTCATCCTAGTCTACAATCACTACATTACACTATTTTACCCTATTATCCCTGTCCTGTTCCACAAAATGTTCCGCCAGTACCATCAACAATGATGCCAACACAGGCCACAAGAGCAAAACCAGCAGGGAAGAAAATCCTCTTTGAAAATAGGATATTGCTCAGGGTGGGAAGCAGGCTGTCCATCTCTACACCTCTTGTCTCTCTGTACAAGTCTCTCTTGGATAAGAAAATAGGCATCATCCTCACAACACAGGAGATGAGTACTGCCATCGTCCCTATATTAATTTCAGGTAAAGAGATAAATTCATTCTACTTTTAAAGCAAAACCATTCATGTCATTTTTGATACCCATGTAGTATTGCCACCACAACACCGACAAAAACATGCAACTGTTATCCAGGCTACCAGTTAGTCTTACCATAACTTTGAAACAACTTCTGTGACCAGTACACATCAAACATTCCTATGAGGGCAGGATTCCCAGATCGGTTTATCAGGACAGCTGTCTACACTAAACTGTCGTGCCTATGGTTACAAGAATGTGCCATGGCTAATCTGGATCTGGGTGGGATTAACTCCCTACAGCTGCTGGTTCTGAGATTTCTGGCTCTGTTTAATTTGGCAAAGAACCCCACAGGAAGCTGAAAGACTCAGTCACTGTAGTGAAGTTTCTGACATTTTTGTGCCTGGGCTCTGGGAGAACCCAAACACGACTCGAGCCAGAAGTCAGTAAACTATTCAATTTACACAAACAGGCACGTAAACTCAGGTTGCAGTTTTGTTACCAATTAAGTTTCCCAAAGTGCAAGTTGTCTCTGCCCTTGCTACCTCCCTTGGCTGGGTATTTGTGCTCCCTCTTGGATGCCAGTTCTAGACTTGTTCGGCCATGTGCTGAGCTGGCTCAGAGAGCCCAAGGACAAAGGGGGGGAAAAAAAGAAAGAAAAAAAAAGTGACAGAAACCAGAATGCCTTAGCTTTCAGCCATATCTGCTCCCTAGCCTGATTGACCTGGTAGCCACACAAACACAAATGTCTACACGAGGGAAGGAGCAGCTTCCAGCAAGGACAGATCTACATCCTACCACTAGGACAGAAATAAATAACCATGAAACAGCAGTGTGGTAGGGCTGCACTTGTCCTCTGCAGAGCTCAGTGGTGTTGTAGCAAAGGAACAGGTCTGCTTGTCTGCAGCACTGCATAGATCATGATCCTGCCATGGCTCTGGACAGCCAGTTCTTAAGATGATTTAAATATCTATAAACACTGCCTGTTCAAAATTAAACAAATTAGATGGTCTGACAGTGCACATTTACTAATTACTTCAGCAACTCTTGGATAGTTTATCTAAGCCAGTAAGCCTGGCTCAGCTTTCTTAATACAGAGCACACTTTAGCAACAAAGTGCTGTACAGAGCCCAGCCTAATTTCACAAGAACTTTACGACCTGCCATCTTCATGTCTGCTGAGACAAAAAAGGACTACCCTTTGTTCTCAGTCCTTGCAGAAACACAAAGGCCTATGTAAACCTAAGACAGAGTGCTCTGTTCTCCACAAAATGTGATTTTTCCCTATTGACATTAAATAGGATTATCAGGGAGGGATGGGGGAGTTGCACCGACCCTGCCTGTTCTGTGTCTGGGAAGCTTAGGTTGCTGGGAATGCCTACATGGTGTGTATCCACAGCTAATTAGTGGTAAAGACCTCTCCTGTGGAGTCCATTAAATCCATCCCACCCCTAACAGGGTTTTTGCACAGAGATCTGAAGCTCTGCCTTCCTTCTAGAGGGAGGCAGGGATTCCCATCACGGTACAACAGTGAAAAATCAAATCCAGGAATCAAACTCAGGCATCTCACTCATGAGATCACTAAGGCTGGCAGAAACATCGATTTTAATCAAAATCAAATAAAAAGTGAGCCACTAAACCTTCAGAGAGCTGCCACAAGCAAAGTATGTACAGCTTCACTTTAAAAGACAATAACAACAAAAATATCATAGCCACATCTGTGCTAAAATACCTTTGACATGGGCCACATGAGCCATCCCAGTTGACTTATTCCCACTGGCATGTGGCTTCAAATTGCATCCCTTCATCCAGAAATGCCTAAGACAATTTGCCTCAAGAGAGAGCTGTCATGACTGCATGAACCTTCACCCAAGGATTCTTCCTTATGGAAAAAAAAGCTTTAATTTGCAGCTAATGCTTCACAGTACTTTCTCCATTTGAGGCTGCAGGGAAAGTAGGCTGAATCTCTGCATCTCTGTGCAATCCAGACCAACTACACCTGCTCAGTCCTTCAGAGAGAAGGAACCTCATCCTTTTTCTACTGATAAAGTCATTCCTATCGCCAGGATCTTGGATCCAATGTCCTCATCAACAAGAGGTCAAATCTACAGACTTGTGCATTCTTAAGCATTTACTGCTTCCAGTATGCCTCCTTTTATGCCTTTGATTTCTCAGTGATTTCCTCACTAGGAAGCTTAACAAAGGACTTTATGAGATACAGCCAGAAATGTTTCCCACACACTTCCTTCAAAACTTCCATGATAAAAGTCATATATTATGCCTCCTTAACAAAGGACTTTCTGGAACTAAAATCATGAACATTCTGTAAGATACTGCAAGTGAAGCTGTTGAAGTACATTTTAGGAATAAAACAGAGGTTTAAGAGTCTTTAGATAACAAGGAAAGATCCGTAATGTTCACAGTTAAATATTGCAAAATAGTTATTTATGCCTGTCAAGCAGCATTTGTTTTTTTCCCCTTACCCCCTCCTTTTCATCTAAAGCATCCTTCTGTACATTAAAAAAAAAATAAATAAATTCTACCTCCCATGTGGCCAATGGATTCCACTAAGCAAAAATAACAGAAAAAGTAGAAGAAAGCACTACAGAGGCCCAAGAAGATGTAGTAGGCAACACAAACTCACCTTCCAAACTGGCCTTTTCATTTCAGTTAGGGAGTTTCATCCTTGTTATAGTAACAGGGACAATTATATTCTCCAATCTTTAAGGAGGGTGGCTGAAAATCATTAGCAACACCTGCATCTGCAAATCATTTTGTAATGCTCTGAATGAAAGATGATAATAAATTGCACTGACATTCATGGAATATTTGCAATTTCATCATTCAAGAGAACACAGGGATTCTGGAGGAGAAGCACGGTTGAAAATCTTATATGATAGGAAATAATATGGGTAGTTTGCATTTATATAGCTCCCATCACCTGAAAATATTAAAAAAAAATAAAAAAATTTAAAAAATATATTAACTGTATCTCTGAAGATCTTTCATAAGATTCTATAGGCCTTCTTGCCAACCTCATATCAGAAAAGGAAGACAAAAACAGTGAATTTTTCTTCAGTTCATACAGCAGGGTAAAGGCAGAAGAAGAAGAAGCTCTACCTACCCCATGGCTTCCTAAATGCTTAAGTGCTGACATTAAAAAAAGAAAAAATTCTCTAAAACATAATGAAGTGGTACAGAAACATTTATCAATGCTGCAATCTGGAATAGAGTTCAGCCTTTTAGCAATATACTCTGAACTGAGAGATGAAATAAGTTGAATAGCAAGTAAGTTATTCCTAAAGCAAATTCTACTGTAACTTAATTAACAAAGAAATAAAATTTTTCTTCTATTCAATAATAGAAGTAAAAATCCATTCTATTCCCTAATGAACTACAGTTAAAATTTTCTTTGTTTCAGCTCTCCAAGAGTGGAAATGTTACTAGTTCCTTTCTTGACTTTTTCTTTTAACCTTGTTTGTTGCAGAAATTTCCAGTACAAACAACCATAAATTGAAAAAACTTCCTAAAACCACTTGGACTTAATTGCTTTCATCACAGCAGTTTATATTTCAGCATTATCATGCTGTCTAGTCCTCTTCTCATTTTCCCCTAGCCTCAGAACATGGTTAGCTGGGGAGCAAAGAGGAAACCAGGTGGTTTATGAATAATTAGCACTTTTTATAGTATTTTTTCACATGCATATCTACTAGTACACTGTTCCAGATTTAATGGGATTCTGAATACTCTGAACATAAAGAGAAGTATTTACAAGGAGCAGCATTGTCTGTCTTGGTTGATTTATTGTTGGTAGAAAGAACTCATTAGCTGTCAGGCCAGTTGCTGAAAAGACTATAATGCCAATGCACAAAGTTGACATAATGAAAATAAAGGAAAGAACTTGGGCCAAATTCAGAGGCAATCTGTAAGATAATGTAATTTATACCCACTTATGCTCACTCAGATTCCCTTAGAACTTGTTCTACCCACTCTATTGGTGCATGAGGGAATCTAAATTGATGTACTTTATATATCAAAGCGTCAGAAACGCTTTAAGGCCTCTAAGTCTGGGGCACTTAAAGTCATGCTCTCCTACATATTGTTCTCTTCATTGATCTGTCCTGGATCCTCCTTCCCTTTACTGCTTCAGCCTGTGATTTATGTCATCAAGAATCCCTAAAATGCAAAGGGCCAAGTGAGAGGCAGAGTGTAGCTAAATGAGCATGACTGGAAGGAAATCTAAATAGATGTAATGCAGAAGTGAGGGAAGCCAGGTGTGTCTCACATGCACATCAACTCTTCCCAGGGCTTGGATTCAATCTGAGATTTGGCTCTGCATATCCTCCATTATCACTGGCAATTGAATTTGTTACTCAAAATGTACAAGCAGTCAAAGCTCACTGACCCTCAGTTTAGGGCCAGGAGAAACATTACAATGGTCTAGTTAGACCTTCTGCTCAACAGAAGTCATCAAATATAACCCAGAAACCCCTGGACTGAACACAGCGAGGATGAGGGAGAAAGACCCAATGTCAGTTTAAAGACTTCAAGTGACAGGGGAATCTGCTGCATCCCTCAGCAGTATGCTCCAGTGGTAAATTACCACTGCCTTTCAAAACATGCACTGTGTCATCTCCTGAATTTTACTGCCTTCAATTTTCAGCCATTGGCTCTTTCTTTGTTCTACTAAATTTCTCTATGTATTTCTTACAGGCTATATATTCAATTGCCTCTCACCCTTCAGCTCACTGTCTCACATTTTCTACATCCAGACTCAAGAGAACAAAAACTTCTTACTCCAAATAGTTTTAGAATTAGTTGAGCTTGCAATGAAAAGTATTTATATATGCTCTCCTTTTCCATTTGAGAGAGGGAACAGGACAGATGGAATCTGGTGACCACAGTCTTCCTTCAGTACCTGAGTACTCCAGGGTACTATCAATTACCATCAAAATAACATCAATTGAACTATTTACTCTCTACTTTTTCTGAAGATACTGGGAAGAAGGGAAAGAGAGCTAGGGTTGCAAGAGGCTTGACTGTTAAACCCCTGCTCTTCAGTTCCTTGTACAGCTCTCTGACTGACAGCCATTCTCCTATCCCACTCTAAGTGAACACTCCATCACACAAAAAAATTGCCATTTTACCACCACCTGCTAATATACAGAGGTACATGGTCAGCAGTAGCTCTAGTGGCAATGATACATGGTCATATTTTCTAGTTTCCTGTTGAACTACAAAATACTGTGTAACAAAAAAGTCCTCACACCTTAAGGGAAACCTTATTACAAATTACATTACAACATAAGGAGTTGCAGGAACATATGACAAACACATAAAGGGATGCTCTGGAGTGGCATTCAATTTTTCCATCAACCAGTAGATGGGATTGTCCAGAACAGGATGTTTTTATGTTGCTGGCACTTTTGTTTCTAAACCCTCCAAGAAGATTTGTCGGAGAGTACGATATATGCCACTGTTGTTTCTGATTTCAGAGGCTGGCACAGTAATCTGCTCTGCTCAGGCATGGTTGATGTTAGCTGTCCTAGTCTGAGAGATGTTAAAGCTCTATGGTCTGTATGACTGAAAGGGATGAAGCACAGACTAGGTGGATTTCTCTTCTGGTCAGAATCTAACTCTTGCATAGAAACTAGCTGGCTCTCAGCAGAGCTAACATTGCTTTGTTATCTGCCAGGATTATCTGCTGTTCATTTGGAACATCTGCTCCCCAAGAGGGGGACAGACTTTGCACAGGAGCACCAAGCAGAGCCAGGAGGAAGCACATGGCTGCAGCGAACCAGAGAGAGCAGCCAGCACCAAACACCGGCTCAGCTCCCTATCGGCGAACGCCTTTCATCCGTGGCCTCCTTCACCTCCAGACTTGGCCTCTGCCTGCATTTACACCTTCCCAGAATAAAACCCTTGCTTCCCCCACCCACTTGGTAACCATCATTCAGCTAGTTTGCCTATGACTCATCCACTTCAAAACCCTGCTGACTCACTGGCCTCAAAAAGGAAACTTGCTCACAGAAGGCACTGAGACGTGGGCACGCCGTCCACGCCAGCGAGGAGCTCATCCAAGCTGACCCGGGCTTTTTACTAGTGGAAGGGAGGGAAGATGTGTTCCATTTCAGAATCTTTAGCATTTTAAAGCCTAATTAGCATACATTTATTACCAAAGTATACTTCCGTGGCCTGATTTCCAAAAATATTATGCACCCAGTAGCTCCCACCATACCTATTGGATACTCAACAGTGAAAAATGAGATGAGGCTACACAGCTTTTTAAACAAGAATATACAGGCTGACTTCTTCAACCCATGGGTAAAAACTGACTTAACTCATGTGATAAGGCACCTTTGAAGAACATGCTAAGTTAAAATAGTAGCTGTAGAAAAAAAAAAAGAAAAAGAAAAGAAAAAAGATATTTCGGATGGACCTGTCACACCTGAGTTAACCATGCTACTTCACCTTCATATGTTTAAAACTAAGTGTCTTACTGGGGAGCGACAGCAGGCCCTCCTTGAAGGAAAAAATTAAAGAACCAGGCAAATCTGCCTTGATTTTTTCCACTTCACCATATAATTACTAACACACCTACACAGGTAGGTAGCAGAACTCTCTCTAACCAAGGGTGAGGAACTCCACATCTGTCACCAGGCAGGAATTCCCTGCACCTCCTTATAATACCAGCCAGTGAGAAATGTCTGGTAGAGGCACTGCAAATCCATTTAATTTCACTTCTGAGGATGGGAGCATGCTCTGGATGAGGTCTCTTCTAATACTGCACACATTCTAACAAAATACTATCAGCATATTGAGGAAATGAAATTTCGCACTGCAAGATTATCCTCCCTGCTCTCCCTATTTCTCCTGAACTCCACAGAACTCCTCCTTCTCCAAAAACTCCTACTAAATTCACAGCCTTGTTCAAATCCATGCCTTAATGACGAGTGGTTTACCTTCAATTTTCTCCAACTATGAAGTGACCACCAGTAATTTTTCAGTCAAAAGTTACCACAGACTTCCATCCTCACTAGGGCAGCCCTGGAAGCATTCATAAATGTTGGCAGTAGGACAGGTCTATCTTGCTCTAGAAAAACAACAACTGAGCAATGACGACAGGATCAGTCATCTTCTGACTTAACCACAGGACTTGTTACAATTTGAGTTTCTTCAAAAATTTCTTACTGTTCACATCCAAGGAAGACACCCACGCATATAAACTAAATATAAACTAATCAAGGTGTTTCTCTGACAGACTAAAAATAAAGAGAGAAAACAATGATGTTATTTTTATTTCTCTTTGAAATAATTTGGGAAGAGCCAAGTACCTTGTCTAAACAGACTACATAGCTAGTTAGATACATTAGCCACATAATACTAATATTGAAATGGTTCAGAACTGAGTATCTAAACCAGTTAGTAAATCCTCTCACTGTAATCTTTCTAGCTTTAAGAACTTAGTCATATGTCCCTAAATATTTACTCTTAATAGAATAATTTTAAAAGGCAAAAGATTGCATCTAACAATTTACATTAGCTGATATAGATCTGGTATGCATCACCTGTAAAAGTGCAAATATTATTTGAATGTTTTTCAAACAATTTAGATAACACTGAACAAAAAAGTAACACTGGGTATTTGATAACTTATCCCTTATCTGCTTGATGTGACATTTCGAAAAACACATTTTTTAAAAGTCAGTAATGTATTCTGAATGTAACATTGACACTTCTTGCACCCCATAACCTCAGTCAAATCATGAAAAGGATAAGAACAAAAATAAAATAAAAAAACACTTAACATCTTCCAATACAACAATATTAAAAATACTATTAGAATGTAGAATTACATAATACAAATATTAAAAAAAAAAATAAATCCCACTTGGTGTATTTTCTCACCCCCTAAAGAAAGATGTGTCAAAGATTGCACAGTTCACTGGGGACTTCAAAGTTGCTATCAATCTCTACATAGAAAGCATTCAGATACTGCCATGATGGGCAGCAGTATAAAACCCAGAGAGAGAGAGAAAAATAGATAAAATGCCCTCAGGAATAAGTTTCTTTCCAAGAAAGCTTACTAAACCAAGGTTTAAATTGAAACAGTATTATTTTTCTATGTAGAAGCAGTTTTTCATCTTTTAACTCTCTCTTGTTTGTAATACACTCCCGAAATGAAATTTCTATCCTAAAGGCCAAATTCTGACAGTTCTCTTCCAAGTGAATAATTCCTCATCCCGTATGCAGCGCTGCAGTTTCAGCAGAGTTGCTTACAAGGCAGTGCTCAGCTGTGAGCACACCTGGAGCACAGGATGGGGCCCACAGGGAAAACACCTCACAGGTTACCAGTCTCCCAACACCAGCACTCCATCTGCCCCAATAAATCACTTCTACCAACCTCAGTGGGAAGGAAATTAATACAATTAAACAAATCAGGCATGGGATTTCTTTCCCCCTCTAGTTGTCTGCTTTGGATATTGCCACTGTAAATGCTGACTAAGCAACAGATACAGCAGCACTTGGCATCAATATAAAACACAAACCCAGAATTTCAAAATGCATGTCTAATTAAAAAAAAGTCAATCATCAGCTGAGTGTTAAAACTACTGTCTATAAACTGAGCACTGCAACCTACACCTAAACATAGGGAGCCCTGGTAAGGTTGGATGTTACATCCCAAGCTTTTTAGAAGACTGCATTCTGCTTTTCATTGGGTGACTTTTGAGCCTTCTAGGTATATGTGGATTAGACATTCAAGCCTCTCTCTGCAATCTAGAGGGAGATTAGAATTGGTACATATACAAACATACATTTTGATAATTTAGATCCTTTTGAACTAAAGTACCTTAGGAAAAATAAATTTCTGCCACCTAGTATAACTGGAAGAACTGGTAACAGACCAAAGCAGTAAGAATTTCTCAAAATGCGTGTTTAATAAAAAGAAAATTCACATAACTGCTAGAGAAGCTTCTGCTGTATTTTTTCTATCTAAGCAAATAACCATTTTGTGGCAGTCCATGCATCTCAAACGCTACATTTTTTAAAATTAAAATGAAATAAGGGAAGAAATCACCCCCTTCATTATTCAATCTAAGTTGTGGAAGCTAAATAAAGAGTAAAGTTATTAAAATCATTAACATCACACCATTAACAAAATGAAGAGTTACCTGTTAAGAGAGATACCTGCTTTTGGATATGCCTTCTGTTCACAGCTGGAAAAAAAGAATACAAACAAAACCACCCCAAAAGACTCAAATTTCTTCCCTTTGTCTCCCAACCCTCTTTCCTTCCCCTACAAAAAACACAGTAAAGGTGAGAGGTTTCCCTGTCAGCTTGCAAGTGCTATCTGGAAAGAAAAAAAAACAAAACAAAACAAGGTAACATTTAAGCCCTAAGGAGCTCTTGGTCTTCAAAAGTGCAAAGTACATACGGTTCTAGTTGAAATTAAAAGGAGCTGCAGGTGACCAGCACTTCTGGCTCTGAGGCCCCAAGCTACTGTACAGAGCACTGTCTCTTTGAAACTTCAGCATTTACCAGCAGCCAACTTGCTGAAGTGTAAGACACATGCACCCCTTTTCCCCACAGTATTTACTCTCCAGAAGCACTGAACAGTTGTGGGCAGCATGGCTGTCCTGCACCATTACAGCCCTGGTGAAACAGGAAGCAAGCATGAGAAAATACCAGCTCTAATCCCCACTGAGCACAAGCCCCCAGCCATTGCACACCAGGATATTTCCAGAGCTCTCATCTGCTGGGAATAGACTTCTTGTCTCACACTGACCTCAACTGCTTTGCTCTTTTGTCCAGTTCCATTACATTCTCTGTGAAATCACCAGCATCATCTAAGACTGTACTTGTTCAGTGCCAGTTTACAGACACAGGGAACTCCAGAAATCCACTCCATGGCTTCCTTCACTTTGCAGCATCCAAAATCTACCAGACAATGCATGGGAGACTGGCCATCAAACGGCAAAGATTGAGAAATTAAAGCCCAGGTAAGCACAAAGGTAGAAAAGAAGAAATTATTCTGTGTAACTGAAACCCTAAGTATTAGGGAAGAAAATAGAAAAAAAAAAAAAATCAGCAATGCATGAACTGGGAAAGCAGAGTGACTCATTCCCAAGGTGATGGAGTAGCACACAGTATATGGGTAAACAATAAACACTATTTGCCATCTACCATCCAGGTCCTGGCACTGCTTTGCAACACAACCTCCTACCAGGCACCTCACTTCTCTCCTCTGCTGCTCCTACCCACCTTTGTGAGGCTGCCTTATTTACATTGCTCATAAACTCTTGTAGGCAGGGACTATCTCTTACCCTGGCTTTGTACACAGCTCAGCACAAACTGCACAGAGGCAGTCTGTAAACAGTAAAATACCATAAAAAAAAACAAAAAAAGGAGGGGAGGGGAGGGGGAAGAATATGACTGGCTTAGGAAATACAACAGCAGTATCTATATATAACAAAAAAGTTTTGATGGTCAAATGATAGAACAAACACCATGGCATGCACATTAGAATTAGGTGAAAAAAAAAAAAAAGAGAACCAGCAGAGTTCTTAAAAGGCTAAGAAGAAAACCAAAACAAGGGAAGGAATCAAAACAAAGATATTGGTAAAGAAGTAGATTTGCTAAATCACAAACAATGGACAATTTGTAGAATAGAAATAAGGCTTCTGGCTTTCCTTACATTCATTTCATGGTAATTATGCCCTTATGCCTCAGCTTTTTCAAGGTCTGTCCTTGTCACCTAAGCTTCAGATCACCTCTTTGACCCCTAGGCTGGTAAAAAAGAAGGCATGAACTTACCTGACAATCTATCCTGGGAGCAAATGAGAATGTGGGAAAGAGGAGGAAGGAAATAAAATCCACCTATCTCTACCTCAAAATAGCTGACTAGTGCAGAAAGGAAGTCACCCACTGAAGGTTAAGAAATAATAAACAACTAATAATTTACTCCCTTGCTAAAAGACCAGGAGAGATGAAGCATAAACACCTACTTCATCGGCTGTTGCTGGAGCATGGCAGTCCTACTTCATTCCTCAACACACATTGTAAAATCACAATCTACATCTTTGTGGCCATTGGCACAGTTCCTTGCTCAGTTTTAAAACACCAATAATCAACCCTTGTTTGCAGTGTTTACACATATTTATAACAAAACCCTTGGGACACAAGAAGTTATCAGCATCAAGAATATCATCATTCCTCTCCCATCCATGAAGTACCTTTGAGCCAAACAAGCTGTGATTTTTAAAAATGCAACTATTTCCAACACAACAGAGAGGGAAGCACATATGATACTGCTACAAGCCAAGGTGAGAGGAATAAAAAGAGTAATGACAACAGAAAATCTAAAATAAGTACTGGCAAGGCACACAACGTCAGGCATGAGAAAACCAATGCCTGTGACAGTTCTGTATCTATCAGCTACTACTTAGCTAACACCCACCCATAAATAACTTCTTTGCTATTGCCTTGGTGATTAACAGGGTGCTGTAGATTTGAAATATTAACCTGAAGGACTTGAACACAGACCAGTTTCCTTACACAGTGTTGGTGGAATTGTGGCAGTTGTTTTTCTGTAACCTTCCCATCAGTGCCTGACAAAGCTGGCAAGGGCCAGTGGGACTGGGGGCTGTGCACATGAAATGTTTGAAAGCATTTTTCTCTCTTGGAAAAATGAAGAAGTACTTTGCATCCTTGTCCACATGTCTCTTGAAAGTTTTTGTCTCCTGGAAACACTTGTGCCAAGCACTGTTTGAATCTCTAAAACACTGCAAGCTGAGCCCTGATCTGCCCCTCATAGCACTGGTCAAACACCACAAACACCTTTTCCAGCCACCTTAGCAGGACTCCTCCTTCAGTCAACCTCCTTCCCTGGCACTGAGGGCGCAACAGGGAATTCACCTCCTCCAGAAAATGCATCCTCTTGCCCTGCTCCATTCATCCTCTCCCTGGCAGAAAGGCTATTGAACCAGCAAGGCAGGTTCAGGCACTTGCCTCAGGTAAGTGGTCTTGCAAAGTGCTCTATAATTCTGTGAGTCACATTGGGTTTAGTGTCAAATGTCTTTGAGAACTCCATCTGCTAAAGCTGTGGGCACTCAACACTTCTGGATAACCAGAGAAGAACATGTCACCTTCTGAAAATGCTTTCCCCTTATTTTTTCCAGCTTTTTCTCCACTCTTAGAACACTCATGCACCACATTTGCTCATAAAGTATAAACAGAATTGCCCACCTCCAGATTCTGCCCAAAGAGAGAGGTGTGGATACACACAAGTCTATCCCCCAATTCTTGATAATCCAGTACAGGCTTCTGAAAGCTGAGGTCATTATTTGCATGCAGCCACTGCATGAGCAAATAACATGTTTAAGGCACCTCTCAGAATGAGCTCTGAAGATTAGTTAATGTTTATACAGCCCACTGAAAATTGAAATGACTGCTACATGCTAAGTATTACCATCACCAGGGATCCATTTAAGTCAAAGCAGGGCAGACAGTGAAGGAAACAAAACTTATTTTTTCTGTCCAGCACAATTATTGCCAGGCTTATGCATGCTAAAAACACCCAATAACCCATCTAACACAGTAAATTAATGTTTATGCTATTAAGTTTAGACAATCTTAAGCTGAAAGCTTTTCAAACTACAGGAAATTGCATGTTGCACAGGGACAACTGTATACAATTACAGTGATTTCATAAAATGGCAGAGATATAAAGCAGAAACTGAGTGACCGGCAAGGCTTCTAAATCACACAGATAACAAGTATGTCCTGGTGGTCCAGGAGTCTACATCTTTCTCACAGCTGTTCCTAGAGACAGGAATTATTTCCATAATCTCTAAATTCAAGACAACTCAGTGCATTGTATCTCACCTGTATCTGTGAGGCAATTGATCAGCAAGTACTATTACTGTCATCGTGGAATCACCACACATCAGCCAGTTTTATTATTATCCCATCTTGCACCACCAGCTGACACTCACAATAGAAGCAACATTAAAAAGGACGTGGAAATATTTGGACCAACCCATGTGTTTCTTTAGGATGCAAAAGCTCCAAAGAGACACAAAGAGCACAAACATGAAACGCAACGAGTGTGATGCTCCCCCAGGCAGAAAGTTCCCAGCTGCTTTGCTAAAGGCCACAGCAATATGTCTGCTTTATGCTTGTTTTCATGAGGGATTGTTTAACAGTACACTTAGTGCAGCTCTACATTGACACAGTAAACGCTGTCTTAATACAGCCTGGGTAAAGCTTTCAGCTTACCAAGTCCTGCTGCACGCTTTGTCAAACATCTGAAGGACTGCGGTGCCTCTGACTTTTTTCTGATGTCTTGCAGGTATAGAGTCGTATTAAAGGTAGTTTTCATGACTGCAAAACCAGGCAGAGGCTTGTCTAAGAGCCATCAGTCCTGTTTTTTACCTTATTCATTGTGCCGTTCCCAGCACATTTTTATGGCCAGCCTCCCTTCCACTGAGCAGTTCCAGAAGCGTCATTTGCACACCAAACGAGTGCATATTGTAGCACTCAGTTACATGTGCTAGATTACCAGGCTGTGTGCAGCAGCTCCGCAGAACATCGACAGCTGTGTAGACACATCTCAGCTGATACTAAAAGAAGTCTTGTCGGCAGTTCTGATCTTAAAGTAAATACACTGAAAAACTTAGCTCCAATTAGGCTGAGGCTGATAGGATTTTCTGGAATGAACACTAAATGAATGTGGTCGATAACACCATCTTTGCAAAATATCTTGTTTGGTTTGTCTTTAAAAAACTACATTTTCAAGATAAAAAGGTCCTGAGTTAAAAGTGATATGTCCCTGCTGTCCATGTTCACAAAAATCTGAATTTTGTATTTTAAGCTGTGTTTTATGCTTTGTTAATATGAAATCACCACCCTGCATCACTGACATATTAGTCAAGCTCCAAGTGACCTAATTCATTTTTAATATTTCATAGTTTGTTAAAAGCTGTAACGAGAGATCACTAACACAGCTCTGACACTCCATGTCATGAATCAAAAGATGTAGGGAAAAGGTCGTGTACTTACTAACTGGCACCAAACCAAATTCATCACTACAAAACGAGAGAACTGAAATGAAGACTGCATTTCCCATTATGCTTCTGTCTTTGTAAGAGTATCCATTAACTTGCATGACACCAAAAGCAGAATTTATTTATATGCATATCCCCCAATAAAAGGTCAGAGAGAAGTGAGAAAGAGAAGAAATAAGGATTGCAGCCTTTGTCTAAGCAAGTAGTTCCTTCCCTTTAAAGCATACTCAGCAGCAGCAGCCTTTGAAGACCAAAAGGAGAAACAATTCCCAACCACATAAAGAAACTAACAAGTCCCTTATATGGCTAAGAATTGCAATACCATTTTTTTTTTTCCGCAGCCAGAAAAATTAGAGCAAGAGAGGAAAATAGAGCAAACTTTAAACAGGCAGCTCTCTGAGCACCGGGGAATTCACACAGGCACATCATTCCAGCTTTAAGAACTGCCAAACACTTTCTTCTTTAAAGGGAAGGAGGACATTACACCAGGTGAGTCCCTGAAATCTAGATTTTTACTCTCCTGTTGTAACTATGGATACCTAGCTTTAAAAACCTTTTGTGATGTAGCAGTACACCAGGCTCCCTTATCATCCTCTGGTGAAATGCCTCTGCCTCAAGTTCCCCAACGTCCCTTTATCTCACAAGTCACCAATGCACCACCTCAAGGTTTTGCCAGCTGCAAAATCCAAAAACAGCCCTCTGCCCTATCCACTGCAACTTCAGTCTGCCTTTCACCCTCCCATGGCCCTGGCACAAACACTGCCACTTTCTCAACTGAGAAGGCAACTAGACTGCATCACGCACTGCTCCAAAGATCCAGAGTCTCTCGCAGGCGAGACACACGAGCCTTGGTGGCTGATGCCATCCTGCCATCTCCCACTGGCCAAAGGTCAGGCTCCTGTGCAGCCTCAACACTGAACTGAGTGTTCAGTGTTCAGCCTGGCTGTCTCTAAATACAGCTGGGCAGAGGAAGGGCTGTGAAAGTGGGTGGGGACGGGAGTGGAACAGAAGCCAAATGAGCAGTCAGTTCAATACAACAAAACCATGCTGGTCCACCAGTAAGACCTTCCCTCTCTACTTTGCCACATTCTGCAACAGAGTATTTAAGCACAGCTTCAGGATTAAGTCTATGAATGCAAACTCACAGAATAAAAACAAACTGCTGGTTGATTTATACTTGGGGAAGGGGGAACACAAATCTGTTCAACAACTTATCTTCTTGAATAAATTTGAATCACATGGGAGTGACATCACTTCCATAACATGACAGCACATAAATCATCGTCAGCCACATGGTACTAACCATAAAACATGTGTCAGGAAGACACCAACAAGGAACAAAATATCAGAGTGCCTTACATTGTAAACATGCAATCTTATGTGTCTTCTGGCTTCTACTATGATCTATATATGTCAGGTGGTTGATTTCATTCATTTGCATCTGAATGAAGTCAATACAATTAACTGAGGAACCTTCATAGAAAATCTGTCCAAACAATTTCATCTGCATAAATATACATCAAATGAAGCACTTAAAAATGTAAATATTTACTTTCTAATGAACTATCACATTTGATACTGAAGTTAACTTTACAACAAATAAGCAAAAAGGGAATTTATTTCCACCATAGTTGCAAGCATGCCCAAAACCAAACAAGATGAATAAGAAAGACAGAAGGAAGGAAGGACGGAGGAAAAAAAGAAAAAAAAAAAAAGTCTTTCCTTCCAAAAAGCAGGAAAAATAATCTTTCTCTTATGTGACAATGTCAGACCTGAAGTCTTCCAGCTAATAAAAAACTTCAAGGAGAAGTGATTAGACTTTGCTGTAAACCAACGAAATATAAAAAGCAGTATGACTGAGGAATTCAAGGAGCTTCCATACTGCAGCTACAGATAGGACAGGCAACCTTTGCTTAAGTTCTCCATTTAGAAACACTGTATCCTCGGGAAAGATCGACACAGAAAACTGACTTGTTTCAAATTTCAAAGAGGCTACACAGAATTTTTACCTTAAGAATTACATAACTAAAAGCAAAACCAGCTCTCCGGTACTTTTTTTCTGGATTAAGTGCACTTGGTCTCTTACAGGAATTGTTAATCTTCATTATAGGCTCTGGGCTCCATGTGAGACATCTCCTATGGCAATTAGACTTCCCCTCTGCATAACTTGTATCTCAACTGGCAGAGAGAGAAACAGACAGAAAGACGAAGCATCTGGTTTGCACCACTAATTCTCTAAAATTATAAATCATGATAAATAATGTTAAATAGAAATTATAGCCACAGCAAACACAAAATGCTGTTAAATACCAGATGAGCCTTGTCCTCAGCCCCTTGCACAATGCAGAATCATCTTGATTTACTGTTTTTATTTCTTTTGTGATTGTTGTTTTTTTTTAAAAAAAAAACTGCATATTGTTCAGCTGTCCTGCTTTTGCCATGGTGATCAGTATGTGCTTTGTGGGCCTGATTCTGTCTTGCTGAAGACAACTGAATCTTTTTCATCAATTTTTCAAAGGAAGCAGAACAGATCCCTCTAACTTCTATTCAATAATATTATTGTTTATCCTCTACTTAAAATATTGGTACATCATTCTGCATCAGTAGACACCATTCTTGGGCTGATACCTGCTTATTTGAAATAACTCTCTTTGTAAAACTGTTTACTTCTAACCTTCCCTTCGTTACTCAATCTTGCCCATATGAGTGGGAAAACAATTGCAAACACCACAACGGGACTACTTGGAGTATATACATAATATATAATATCTGAGTAAACCACTGGTCTCTCTCTCTCCCTTCTCTGCCCATCTGCAGTCTCTGGTATGGAACAACTATATCATAAAAGCTCTTATTCACACATGCTTTTGATATTACACTATTTAATCACATACAGCTGTAGCTGATGAGACTGTTACAAAACAGAACTTTAATGCAGCACTGGAAGCAAATTCTTGAGACATATTAACTATTTTCCTCTAAATAAAATTTCTAGCACTAAAATTATTTTCTTCCAGAAAAAAAGATACAACCAGAATATTTGTTTGGTTGGTTTTGGGTTTTGTTTTGTTTTTTAAGAAGTCTGCTTTTTTTCCTGGACAGTCCAGAATGGGGTTGTTTGCAAGCAAACTCAGTCCCCGCCTGGAGTATAGATAGTGGAAAATTCACTTCCCATTCACTAAAAAAAAAAAAAAAAAAAAAAAAAAAAAAAAAAAAAAAAAAAAAAAAAAAAAAGAAAGAATTAAATTAGAAAACTCTCCTTGCAATTACATACAAAGGGAATACTATACGGGCTACTCACAGCAAGACCTGAAATGAACTCAGACATCCTACTTGAAATGCACCCTTTTCTTATCTGTTTTTTAATTCGTGGAAATTTAAGAACTGACAGTCTGATGATTTTTACCAAGATACTTGAATTAAAGTGCAAGCCTACTATCGTGCTTTCTTTGAAAAGACGTCATGCATTAAAAACCAAACCAGTTCATTTCTGAACCACTGCACTTTATTTTGAAAGGGCATCACATATAAGGCATTCTAAATTATAATTATTAACACACTTGCCACAGCAAGATCTTTGTAGCCTCATCTGGCAAATGCTTGCAACTTCCATCTTTTATTACAGAAATAAAATAACTCTTTCAAAATAAATAGCTATAGACTATCATAATATGTAAGTATTAGAAGTAGAAAAAATTTGAACGTTCCTTTACCACAGGTTTGGTCTGGGCTTTTTTTGGTTTTTTTTTGTTTGCTTGTTTCAGGGATTTTTTTATTTGGTGCTTTCATTTGTGGTTATTTGTGGGTGGGTTCATTTTTAATTTAAACAGACTTGCATTGAGGCACCATATGAAAGAAAGATTAATCAAGAAATTTAAGACCATTTTAATACATATCATCATGTCCCTTAAAACAACAGAAGTATTTTTATCCAGGCATGTAAGGATAAATGGAAAGCAAATGAGCTCATATATTCCTGCATTTTTCAGAGGAGCACAACTTTTATCTTCCATATTGTTTATGCCAATTGGCAAATACTAGAGATAGATTAATATTACCATCAAAATCATAGCCAGGCTGAAATACTTTTAAATGGCATTTAAATGAATTCATATTCCTTTTGGGGAGCGCTCTGAGGCATTTAAAACATGCTGTGACATACTGAATCAAACAAGGGCTAAGTGCGAACAAACTTCATTCCTAGAAATGCATTTCTCTATTTGCAAGTGTTTGCCTTTACTTTGGCACGATCACATGGGCTCCAGCTAGACTTTTGAGCTCTGGCAGCGATCCAAGCTGCAGATGGTTGGAAATGCAGCCTGAAATCAGTGTGTGGTTGATGAATTACTCCTTACACCTGACCCCTGCTTCACACCAGGCACCAAACACAATCTGAACACTACCAGCCAGAGAAGCCCTGTCAGGCATCTCCGTATCTGGAACGCTTTCTTCAAGGCCTTCTGTATGGCCAGATGGCCAAAAGTGGGGAATGCCATAAACCCACTAAACAGAAACGTGAGTGACTAAAGAGCACGGGATTGGCTGGGAAAAGGTGAAGAGAGGCAAGAGCTTTGCACCGAATCCAAATGCACACTTTGTAAAAGAGTGATGGAGCAAGGAGGAAGGTATGCTCATGCCACACAATCAAAGGAAGTCCCCAATTCCCTCATGCCAAAAGATGCCCTAAGAAATGCTCAAAGGGGGACACAACACACACCCAAATTTGTTGCCATAAAGTCACTATATCAAATTTAAACTCTTCTGAGTACACCTGTTTGAACTCCCTACCTGTTTTTCACTCAGCTGGAGCATGTATCTGTCACTTCAGGATCAGGCTCATTAAACCCTCTTGCTTGCAGGTCAGTCTGCATCCCTTTCACAGTCACTGAGATGGGGTTTTATTCATGTAGGTGTTGGAAAATCACACTTCTGACTTTTGCACGTGTTCACACATGCATCAGGCATACAGAGATGAAGAGGTACTGTGGGTACTGCAAACACTGCCTCTCGTTTTGGGGTGTTTCTGCCATCTGACTGGGTTACAGAGTCAACACCATGAGAGTTAAACTACAAGACCCAAACCATGACTAATAAGTAGGAAATATCTGGAGAATGCATGAAAGCAAACCGCACGGAAATAGCTGCTTAACTGGCATATTTTTACCCCGAGTGCAGGTATAGAGACCATAAACCAAACAATTCCTGTTGACAGGTAACTGTGGCACCTCCTCCTTTCTATCCAAGTGATTCAGGTTTTTTCAGTAGACTGTTTGCAAAGAAAGCTGACCCCAGCAAGAGGTCTAATCATAAGCTGCAGAGGACAAAAATAAAACTCATCACCTGCTAAATCAAGGAGATTCAAGTATATTCAGAGTTAACATTTTTCTCCTCTTTTTCACATCATTGCATGATATTTCATAGTGCTTATTTTTGTTTTCCTCTGTGCTAAATGGCAAAGAGAAAATAATATGCTTTGGCAAGCAAGAAACAAAAGAAAGAAATTCATAAGATCATAATGCAAGATTTGGCATCATTAACATTCTATGTGACAATTTGCAATGCACTCCTGTAAACCAGTTGTTTGAGTAGTTACACCATTAGCAAGGATGCAATGAAGAAAATTCTCTTAACATCTCAGAATAAAATAAAAAGTACTACAGATTCTCATCAGATATAAATGAGCTGAACCACCATATTAGTTCAGCTAATACTGCTGAACTCCCTGCAATATTGGAAAGAACGCAAGACTATGCTTCACTTACAACAGTAACCAGAAATATATACCCTGAAATAAACTCCTAGGATGAGTGGACTCTCTCCCTACTCTCAGCATCTGTCTAAAGAAGTTTCAAAACTGTACATTCAAACTGAATTTGTCAGACAGTGCCACACCAAAACAGAAATAAGGTTGTCTTGCCTCAAACTCAGTGTTTGTCCTTAAAAGATATATTAAATTCCTTGGAATTATCTCATAAGGATTGACACCCTCCCCTTCTTCTCTTTTTTGGATGGCAATGGCTTTTCCTAAACCTGAAATTAAAGCTTTAGCTTCAGTGGTGGCATTTGATAATGAAGGAGCACAAGTAAATGGAACGAGTGCATGCTTTGTGTTCCAAAAAACGCCACAAAACACTAAAAAGTTAAAGCTATCAGACAAACATATGGAATCCATTTTTTCTATTTATAATCACATTACCCATGCAGCTATTCATTTACACCCTTTCTGCACAACAACATGCTAGCCACGTTAGAAGACACACACACACACAGAGCCCATAGGCTGGAACCCCGCGCGGCTCCGCGCTCACCCGTGAGCGGGATGTGAGGTACAGTAATGCAGAACTGCTCAAAGGAAAACCAAGGCAACTTCATCAAACAAGCAAAGAAAGAGCACCCAAACACGCTGGGGAACGTGAATTTCCAAAGTCTGCCTGTTGAACACGCTGCCACTCTGAATTGCAGAAGCTGTACAGAAATGCCATAAGAAAGCCTAGAATTTCTTAATTACAAATGAATGTGCACACACACACACCCCAAGCATGCATGACTGTGAGCATAAAAACACATTCTTTCTGTGGAGCTGAATCCTACCATGCTTGGTAGAAAGAGCAGTTTTTGGAAAATAAGAAGCTGAAGTTCCCAGGCCAGGTGGAATGATACAAAGGTTTATTTATATGTGTTGCTCCAATAGGGATGATAAAAGATACAGCTCTCCACCACAAGATTATTTGATTACCCAACTATTAGCTTTAGACATACAATGGATCTAACTGCTTTAAAACGTCCCAGAAGCTGATGGCTAGCTTTAAGGTAACAAAATCCAGATGCTGCCTGTCTGCACTACTTTAAAGTCTTATGGTCTATAGAAGAGAAACACTTGCATCCGTATGTATATATATAAATATATGTGCACGTGTATGTGTGTTTATTATTTAGCATTTATGTACATCCTTAACTGTGGACCAAGGAAAATAAGAAAAAATAAAGGCATATAAAATGTATCACCGATTTGAAATTTTACCTGTTTTTACTGTAAAAGACCAAGTGTGCCAACACTGATGCACATGACTTTTCACAGGGTTGATAATTTTATATACCAGCTATAAAAATGCATTCAAGTTATTTTTTAAAGCAAGGGGTTAAAAAAAGTCATGGCACAGAAAAGCTATTTTTCTATTTTAAGATCAAAAATAAGGTTAATTTTCTCAAAAAGTTTATTTTACAAAGTTTAAAAAAATGAAGAAAAAAGGAAAGAAAAAGGACAACTGGCAAAATGTAAGCTACGTGAGTAAAAGGGATGGAATGTCCAATATTTCTCCTCCAATACTCGAGGCTATTGTTCTTTCAAAAAAACACCATCAATTGTCTCATGTCCTTGGCTTGCCAGGTTTTGAGGAATAGCATCAGCCTGCGTCCCCCAGTCCCCCAAACAGTTAAAGCTATAGGCGATATTGCAGTCAAGCTAGTGACAGGCTGCTGCTGCAACAGCAACATTACACACTAAATGGTCACAAAGGTAAAATGCTATTTGGATTGACCTTGAAAGGAAGGGGGGGAGAAATGATAAATTCCACGCCAAAATACAAAATGTAGAAAAGGGTGAATTTTATACCAAAAAAAATATCTGCATGATGCAGCGAAAGAAATAGCAGAGCAGAGAAGTGAGAGGTAACCGTGCCATGAATTACAAGGCTGTAACCATACTGAGTGCTTCTGGTGTCATCACAACTCCAAGCAGCCAGAATCGCAGTTTTTACAATTAGTAATTTATATAATGCAGTAGTCAGGCTATAAACGTTAACGGGAAAGTAATTTTTATTAACAAGGAATATAACTTATCCTTTCACGACCACAGCCAGATTAACATGCTTCAAACCAAAAGTCTGGAGAAGTCAGCCTCCCTTGTGGCACTTCACCACACACAGTTGCACACATCAAATGTCCCATGTGTTAAATTTGCCACAGGAGCGCAATGTGTATGTGTGCACGCAGTACCATATGCACGTGCGCCCTGCCTTGGCTTTTCCCTCCTAAAGGATGCTCGTTTATTTACTGAAACTGTTAATCTGTGACTGTGAGGTCACACTTCACCTTGTGAAGTGTGTATTTCTTCCTTTTTCTTCCCTCCAAATACAGCGTCCTGACAGGGTTTGCAAACTTTCGGTTTAGGGCTGGCTTTCTTTTGTTAGTGTCCTTTGGTCACACAGGAAATCTTTTCAGAGAGCAGACTATTATACAATAGCATTATAAAAATAAGGCTTTAATTAACTAGCTCATGGCCAGATAGCATAGACTTCACTCAGCCTCTCTAGGAGAGGCTGGCCTGCTTTCCAGTCTGCTGGTATTTTAAAAATTATTAAGAAAAGAAGAAAGAAAATGGAAGCGTCAACGCTCGGATACACTCTCCAAAACTAGTTACTCTCTCTTTCTAGACCTTCGAAAATGCAACAGAGTAAAACCATATCATCCTCAACATTTAATGAAATATTAAAACCAGCGCAATGTCCTCAAACAAACTTCACCAAATTTACAGACAGTTAGCTCCGAGCTCTCCTCCGAGCTCCACAGCATCTCCTCCTCAGCTGATTAAAAGTTTGAGTTGCCACAGACAGCTTTTCTAACAGCAAAATCCTTTTAAGCTGTGAGTAAACTGTAGAGATCACTGAAGACCCACCAAAAGTGGTTTTATGTCCGATGCTGTCCAGAGCAATCTTTATCCCATGCCATAACAAACACACTACCTGCCCGCTGTTACGACAGCGTTAACCGCACTGTTCTTCCCAAACAATAAAAGGAATTAGCCGACGCCAGCAACCCTTGGGAAAAAAAATAAATAAATTAAAAGAAATAAAGAAATAAATGGGAGGGCATACAGTAACCTTCCTGCCTCTCTCACGCCTGCTTTCTGCCTACCAGCTCGGCTCTGTGTGACACCGAACCCGAGAAAGAGACAGAAAAATCGCCACCGAGAAGAGGCGAGCCCGCAATTCGCGCGGCTCCGCTCTCCATCCCCCGCCAGCGCCCGGCCCCGCCAGCCTTACCTTGGTTTGGAGATAGTGGGGGTAGTAGTAGGTGTACTGGGGGTACATTGGCTGCTGGTCCAGGCGTTTGCCCATGTAGCTGGAGTCCTTCTGGCTGGTGCGGGGAACTCGTTGGCAGGCTGTAGTGCCCCAGGGCCTTTCTTCCTCTCACGCCGCTATTCCTGACAGCGCGGGCGACAGAGGAGGCTGCCGAGACTTCCTCGCCGTCTACCGCGCGCTACTTCCAGCGCAGCCAAAAACGCGCCCGCACGGACATATACGTGTGTCTGTGTGTGTGTGTGCGTGTCTGTGTGTGTCTGTGTGTGTGTGCGCGCCGCGGGGTGTGTGCGGGTGTGGGTGCGTGCGTGGCTGGCAGCCCCGTGCCCTGGTGCCCGCGGCGGAGCAGCCCGCCTCCCCGCTGGAGCAGCGTGCCTCCGGCGGTGCCCGCTGCCCGGCTCGGGAGGGAACCGTCCTGCCACAGGAGCCGGGAACACAGTGCAACTCCAAATCTCCGCAGAGCCGCTCGCTCCCTCGCTCGCTCGCTCTCCTCGTCCTCTCCTCGGCTCGCCCCGCTCTCGAGCCCTCCCCTCTCGCTTCCCCACCCACCCCCCTTCCAACCAAATAAAAAAAAAAAAAAAAAAAAAAAAAGGAAAGGAAAAAAAAAAAAAAAAAAAAGGAAAAAAAAAAAAAAAAAAAAAAAAAAAAAAATAAAAAAAAGGGGGGAGGGAAGAGCCTTCCCCAGCCTAGTTGCCGCTGCCTCCCTCACGGAGTGACATGGTGCTCAGGGCTCGTCCTGTCTTTCATTCAAACCCCCTCCGCGCCGCGCCGCCGGTGGGAGGGACCTCGGCGCGCCGCTCCCCCGGGAGGTCGGCGCAGGCCGCGCGGCCGCCTCCGCGCCCGCCGGACCGGGCAGCGCCGGAACGCGCCCCGCGCCCGGAGCCCAGCGCCGCGGGCGGCACCGGCCCCGCAACGCCGCTTCGCAGCTATCGTTTCAGTGTAAAAATACATCGATATATGTTAACGAACGGGAGGGGAAGGTCACGAAGCCTGGTCGCCCAGCAGGGAACTCGTCGTCGTCCTCCCCCTTCGGAAAACTACTCCGCACCGTCATCCGGCACTTCGCGGAGAGGCGACCCCGGGCCAGACATATTAAATACATACTTTGTTAGACCGCTTATATAAGACTTGGTTTATTTAAAGTTGGAACAAAATGGAGGAAGAGAGTAAAGAGGAAATTCGGCCGGCCTGCCGTGCGGGTGCCTTCCCCCAGACGTGTGAAAAAACCTCGTTGCCACAAAAGTTACCGCGGCCGCGATTGCCCGGCCGGGCTCCCCCGCTCGCAGCTGCCGCCGCCCGGCCCAGGCGTGGCCCCCGCGCCCGCCCAGAGCCCCACACCTGCCGCAGATCCCAGGCGGGCAGGACCTGTGTCAGCACCGCCATCCCAAATATTTATCCTCCCAAAGACACCAACGAAGAGCGGGGCTATAAATCATCACGGGAAAAAAAAAAAAAAAAGTGCGTGAATAACAAAATGTTTCCTCTTGTACGCAAATCCTAAGCATTTCTCCTTTTTTACAATAACTTATTTCTTTAACATGTCATCAGATTCCTGGGCCTTTCTACAGTGGTTTTGCCTATTTATAAATTTTTGGGGAAAAAAAAATGTGCGGCAGCAGTTTCTTTTTTGTTTTTATTTAAATCATCCGTAGTATGGCAGCGGGATTGTCAGCTGCTGTATTATCAACCAAATTGCTTAAAAAAAAAAAAAAAAAAAAAAAAAAAAAAAAAAAAAAAAAAGGAATTATAAAAAGAATTTCTTTAAAGGGACACTTCTCAAGGCTGGTAGAGCTAAAATTAGACTTGCCAGCTGTGTTTTGGTTTGTGGGCACGTGCTTGCACATGACAGGAACATGGCAATATCACGCTTTACTCTGGCAGTTTGCTGTTCTCGTAAGCAGAGGGTTTTGTTAAGGATTCCCATAACTGCCCCATGGCCAGTCCAAAAGGGCAGTATAGGAAGCCATAGACACGCTCAAAATACTGACTATACACCGTGCTTTCATCACCAGACCTTCTTAATCGATGGTGATTAGGTACCAGTCCTCTGCCAGACAGTGGGAACACCATGCCATGCTCTCACAGGTATTTGCCTCCTGTGGCAGGAGGAAAACTTTTGCAAAATGAGTGCTCTGTTCCCAGAGCACTCCAGAGGCATTCTGCAGGTTCTTGCACACCTGGATGAGCCTGTGGGGCACTACCATTGCCCCAGTTTCCAACAGACACAGAAGAAAACCTTGGTTGGGTAAACTATTGAGTATTTTCATTCTCTATCGTTACTGGCCAGGACCATGTGGTCCCTCTTCTGATGGTTCCTCTTTTTCATTCATCTTCTCCTCTGAGAAGTGAATTTAGGAAAAAGATAGGAATGGGAGGAGAAGCCTGCAATCCCCGCCTCCCACCCCAGAGTTTGTATCACTGCTCAGCTTTAAATAGGCTGCCTCTCATTGTAGTGCATGATACTCTTGCTTACACTTTTTTCTCCCCCCGCCCAGCTTTCCCTGAGGGTGAAATAGACTATTTGAGGATTGGGATCTGTAGAAGTGAATAGTGATTACTTGACGGTACGTGATACTTTGAGGCGAGACAACTTTCAGATTGTTCTTTCAACTGCCAGAATTAAGTTGTTGTGCTTCTCTCCTCACCTTCTCAATTTTCCCTCAGGATATTAACGCAGTTTTTCTTGCTAAGCGGTTTGCTTGTAGACGTGGATGTAACCAGATTTGGGAGAAGAAAGAAACTATGTGTACAGGGTGAAATCAAAGATAAATACTAAAGGATGTAGAAAACTGTGCATTCTGACCAAGAAAGCTACATGAACATTCACGGTTTTCCATGGTCATTATGTTAAATCCAGGAAGGGCTGTTTTGACTACATCATCTTACTACTGTGTGTATTTCAAATCACGCCATAAGATTTCAGCCCAAGATTTCCAGACACTTCCCCATCAGATGCACTGGCTAGTAGCTCCAGCAGTTCTAGCAACTGAGAAAAGGTGGGAAGCTGCAGGAGAAATGAGACTATTATTTGAGTGGGGAACAGCTCCACCTTTCATCTGCTCTCTCTCTCAGCGAAAGTCTTCAATATGCAGATGCTTTGGATTTCCTGCTTCACCTGTAATCCTGGCCAGGTGCTGAGCAGCCTCTGCTGTTTGCTCTGAGTGCTCAGCATCTCGCATGATTGAGTCTTCAGAGATGCAAGACGGAGTGGAGGCAGCAAAAAATAGGAATTCAATATAAAAGAGTGGGGGGCCAAGGGGAGAAGACAGGAGGCAATATAGCATAGCAAAAATGCAAATGAGCAGCCACAAAAGCAGATTTAGATAGCATACAGCCTCTGAACAAATGCTAGAGCTGGAAAATGGAAAATTTCCATTTGCAAAATACAGACATCAAAAAGATCATCTGTGACTTGGGAGCACACTGTTTAAATAGAATCCCCTTCATTTTCTGGCCTGTGCATTTGAATAACTGAATCCACTTGCAAACTGAAATAGCAGTTTGCCTACTGAGTGTTAAGTATAAATGTTCCTCAAAAGAAAAGACAAGCTGTTCGATCCCAGTGAGCAACAGTGAGCAAACTTCACAACTTTTTTTTTCTCTTCCTATGGGAGGGCTCATTATCAAGACCCAGCCAGTCCCAGCTTCAGGAACCCAGGGAACGAGCCAGATCTCAGTGCAACTGCAAAGGCACTGCTCCCACTGGTATCACTGACCTGAGGGCAGATTCAAGAGCCAGGTGAGCAGAAAGGATCTGTTCAATGGGAAGTTTAGAAATGAAATAAAATGAATGGGAACACATCCTCTGTAAACTTGACAGCCAAGGACATTCAAAGACAGGCACCAAAGGATATTAACCCAGCAACAACCAAAACTGTGGATAAGAAACCTGGAGTTAACTGACAGAAGGGGGAAAAAAAGAAAAAAACAGAAGAAAAAAATAGGAAAAAAAAAAAACAAAAAAAAAGAAAAAAACCACCCAGAGACTCATTTTCCTGGCAGCATGAAGTACAGAAAATCTACATATGTTTGGATGTATTTTTACGTGTCATAGAATGCAGATTTCTTCATTCACAAAATCTGAGTTAAAAGAAAGAAAGCAGATACCTAATAGAAAATTCAGGGGATTTTATTTGATAAAATGTATTTCTATATACACTTTTTTTTAAAATTTTAAATAAGCTTTCCTAGCCTATTAAATCTTCTAATGTCTTAGGTATCAGAGTCAGGGAGCAATTAAAACATTTTCTAGCTTCTTGCTTTTGAAAAGCAGAAATATATATTGTAGAAGATTTAACTTCAGCAAAATTATGTCAAAATTTTCTAAGTCAGGACTAGAGAAATAGAGATACCACCACCTTAAGCAATACAATAGGTTAAAGAAAAAATGAAAGAGCAATTATATTTTATTTGCATTTTTTACCATCTCTCAACTTTTATTCTATTTACTTATTAAAACTATAACAAAGGAGACCTCAGTGATGCTTGACAGCTTGTTTACAATGGATTACAAGAAGAGCACTGATTTTATTTTTAGATCTGTCAGCTCCTTCAGTCCAGCTACCTTAAAACTATATTGATGAACACAAAATTTTATTATTTAATGGATCATTTATCAAGTTGATTTCCCTAAGGAGAGTTAACCAAGTTTCTAAGGAGGGGCATATCCTGGTGCAACCATCAGTAAAGCATGTGATAGCCACGGAGAAGGTGAAAAAACACACAGGGTCAAAACACTTAGCTTAACAATGACAGCATTAAGTGTCTGGGATTGACAGAACCTCTCTGAGTTGGGGGATGCCACTGTTTTCAGGTGCTTTCCTTCACACACACCCACCCCTTCCCTGCCTGCATGAAGAAACTCAGCAGGTTTGCTCTCCAACCTTTAGCACTAACCATCACAACAGCAAAAAGTCTAGAATAAGGCAGAGTTACAGATGGCCTAGAGTAAATCCGAAAGAGTTAATGGTTAAGATTTTGGGCAACAGCAAAGAATTGCCATCTATCATCATACTTCATTATTTTTCACTTTATCATCTCCTGTCTTTACATTATGGCTCAGGGGTTTCCATTAGTCTACTTTTACCTAAATTCCCAGTCCTAAAGGAAATCTTTGGACAGCAGCAGAGTGAAAAATTTTAGATGAAAAGTGAACAACAATGAACATTGACTAAATTGTTTGTGTTTTCCACCTGATATAATCCCTTGCAAGCACAAGCCAGTGAAACTAGCAGTCAGTTGTACAGACAGACTGAAATTATGCACTAATGTCTTCTTTCTGCAGATGTTAATGGATACAACGAAAGTAAAAAATACTTAATCCTTTGTCTACAATCTGTTTCCTACACATCTCTAAACACTTTGCAAAAGTAAATTCATCCTGCAATGCAGAAGAAGATAAAGTAACATAATTAGTCAATGGCAATGTCCCAGTTGTGACAAAAAATGGGGATTCCTCTTGCCCCACAAACCTTCATTGCATGGTAAAAGCTACAGCAAATAAGACTAATGGGGCAAAAGATTGGTACTTTCAGTTCTGGAAGGGATTCATGTGGAAAGAAAGCAGTGCAATGGCAGGGGTGCAATGTGAAGAGATGGGAGAGAGACATTGGCTGTAGCATACCATAGGATCACACATCAATGGTTTAGGGCTTTCAAAAAATGAATTTTTTTTTTTAATTGTGCACAGGTTAGAACACATACCTCTCAAAGGTAGAATTTCCTATAGCAACTCCACATCACAAGTTAGTAAATACTGCACCTGGTCTTGAGTCCTAACTCTTAGGATAAAAAAAAGCAAACAAAACCCCAAACACTAAGAGGACTAGCCCCAGCCATTCTTTCTTGCAGCATATTAATTTAATACTAAAAGCATTAGATGTGGTATAGTTCCAGAGGGAAAAAATTCTTCACCTCCCACCTTCCTCCCTCCAAAGTCCTGCTTACTAGTCACTTTCCCCACCCCTTGTTTACTTAAAATTAGATTGTAATCAGGGAACATGAGGTTTTTTCTCTTCAGGAAGTTTATTTCTGAAGGTAGTGGGGAGACATAAATATGCTGCCTGTTTACTGAGGCTCATAAACATATACGAACACAGGCAATTAATTGTCACTGAAGGAGTTCCAGCAAACATTGAAAATCCTAGCTTTTTAGGGCATGTTTGACTAAATGTTCACCCATCATGTACTGAATTACTTAGTGAGATATTAATTTTGTGCTCCAGCTGAGGGTAATCACAGAACAAACTGGCATTATTCAAGTTACTCTGTGAAATTACAGCAAGGGTAAGCTTAAGAACAAAGGCCAGCAGGAGCTGAGCCTCTCGACTTGAAAGGAATTATCTTTTCCTCTAATTGAAGTGAGGACTGTTTTGTTTTGTTTTTTTCTTTCCTTCCTCTCGCTAGATTTCCAACAACACTCTTTGGCAGAATGTCTCCTTGCAACAGGGTTTTGTGATTAAAGAGCCCATGAGCAGGGGTTCATCTGCCTGGGAAAGTTTGCTGATGTAATTGCACCAGCATCCTCGACAGCAAGAGTTATACCCATGTAATGCCTCATATGGGCATTCTTCCCTGGGAGTGATTATGCTGGTAAATGCCCCTATTTACACAAACCCAAACTTCTGGGTCCTGTTTTCCTTCTGGTGCTGCCACTGACCTACAGCATGACCTTGGACAAACCACTTCTGCTGCTCCCTCCTTGTCTGTCTCTGTCTCATGAGTGTCAACTGGAGCTCTTTATGGTGAGAAAAATTTCTATGTTTATACAGTACCACAGGGGAACCTCAATTTTGGTTGGGCACCAAAACAACACAGCAGAAATCTGTAATAATGTATGTAAACAGTTTGTTGTTCTACCATCCAGACAGCTACTATTAGAGAATTCACTGGCTGTGGCTTTTTTCTTTTCTTTTTTTTTTTTTTTTTTTTTTTTCCATGAGAAAAAGTTAACAATAGGCAAGAATGGAGGGTCATTTCAGGGGACATTCCATCGCTATCACATATAATAGATTCTGCTTGCTCCATACTTATATCCTCCCCAGCATGCCAAGACACATTTCTTTTTGTCTCTTTCATATCTGGCAGGCTTATTTGCCCACTAAGTAACACTTTATCTAATGCTGGCTGTAAATAAGGCCTGAAGGAGACTTTGCTAATAATTTCTATCTCATCTCCTAATAGACCCTCTTCTAAAAACATGGTACAATTACAGCACTACTCTTGCAAATTTGTCCAAAACTTCATTCAAAAGTATTTGAAAAAATATTTTTTTATTACAAATACTGGAAATTTTATGGTTTTGATGAAATCTCAAACCTTGTTTCTTTCAGTTTAGTTCAAATTTAATTTTTTATTTTAATTTTTCCACTAAAATTCTGCCTTGACCCAACTGCAATAAATATTTTCCTACTCAGTCCCCTTGAAAAAGGAAAAATCAAAGTCTAAAAAAAAAGGTATTTTAAGATATTTTAAAAAATATCCTAAGCAAAAACTCTTTTATCTCTACACATGCCGGAAAATATTATTTAGGAAATATACAAATGAAATACTCCTATTTAAATCAGTCTCTAGGGGAATGTGTTCATCAGTTGTTTGTTTTTAACTGAAATTCATGGCTTGGAAAAGCAAACTGCACTTTCGCTTGTGCCAGTAAGCTCTACAGTAATTCTGAGCCTATTCAGTCCAAAGTATTTTATAAATAAAGAAAAATCACAGGTTGGGAGGAACTGTAATCTTCAGCCATAACAAAATGCTATTCTTTTCCTTCTCACCTAAACACAACCGGGAACTGAAGTGGAAAGCACACAAAAACACATACTAGGACTGCTAGTGCCTTCTTATCAACATGCAAAGCTTCCCTGAAAGCATTACAAGAAAAATTATAAGTGTCCACTAAATATGGAATCAAAAGATTGTGTGTAACGATTCCCAACAGAAGGGGAATTTCTGGCTCTCAAATTCTGTCTCACCAAGATAGGAAGAGAATGCATAGCAAATGGACAAGTACAAGATTGGGAGTTAGGTAAAAAGTTCCATGTGAAGGTAAGCTGCAGACTTGAACCAATTCTACGTTTTTCAGATCAGTTCACTCTTTTACAGGAATAATGGCATTTTTTTGTAATGGGCAGCTTCCATTTTCCACAGAAGCAATGCAGCCTGCCGTGCAAAATGAAACCTTATGTCACACTAGATTACTGTCCATCATAACCAAAGAAAATGTATTGAACTGAATATATTTGGTTCAGGAAACCTGTATTTTGTCAGCTGCAGTATAGCTCATTGTCCACTAAACAGTACCAAGCCCATTCTGAACAGAGCACACTGTAGAAATGTTTAACCTCCTAATCCTGCCCTTGTACACTTGCCAGAACAAAAGGGAGGGTAATACCTGACATCTAACAAAAACAGGGTTAGGACTGACATTTTCCTGTACCAGAAAAATTCTTTGGGTAAGAGATCATTTATTTCCTGCAAACAGACAAATGCTAATTATAGCTCAAATCTTCCCTCTTTTCCCTTTACGATTTCTTTTTTCTTTTGCTTCCTCCCCTCCTTTGTGCATCTTTTCTTAGTCATGTTCATCAAATATTTTTGCCTTCAAAAAAATCTCATCAAATCTCTACATTCTCCTTCATCTGAAAGTTATCTGGCTTGAGAATAATTTTCCTGCCTTCTTTTATGTATTCCAGCTGGAGTTTTTAATAAAGCACAAGGACTCAAGGCTACTGTATTTTTATTAGGAGATGGTGGAAACTTTATAGTGATTTCTATTCACATTCAGCGAATGTTCATCCCTATTGTTCTAGCCTATTTACCGCTCCCAACATCCTATTCCCAAACAGTTTTTACTTTGTAATCCTTCATCTGTTTTGTTTCCTCTTTATTTCTGTCCCTGCCTAACTGCCTGTCTTGCCAGCACAAGCACTTTATTTTTCTTGAATTTTCTCTCCATTATTTTTTTTTGTTGCCCCCATTCCTCAGCCACAGATGCTTTAGGCTCCGCTTTCTTACTTAATGTTGCAGTTCTTTGAATGTAGAACAAAAATATTCATGCAGGGAAATGATACTACTGCACTATTCTCTTTAACTTGGAAATCCCTCCTACTAGATGGGAAGAGAGAGCACAGTGTGCCATAAACATCTATATTCATGTCAGCCCAGGTGCCTTGGCAGGGTTGTGGACAGAGTTAAAATAAAGTAGAAGGTGAGTATATTAAGTTCATTAACAGAGGAAGAATTTGGTCTCACAAACTGAGGATCCAATTAATCTCACCTCTTACTGACTTCTTTTCAATAAAGGGCTTTAAAGACATTTCTGCTAAGTATAGATGTACACAGGTTCTCTTCTCCTCACAACTGCAAGTTGTACACTCCTGTTATCACCATGCTTGTCTTTTCAGGATCCTGTGGCAGCAAAACATATATCAGCTTAAAACCTTAAGAGCAATCTTTGCCAAAGAATTCTCACCTCATACAGCAAGGTAAGAATTACAAGCAGAAACCAGTGAAAGTGAGTAGGAGTTAAATATTAATCTTTTGACATAGTTTTTCAGATGAAATACACAAATTCAGCTTGCAGATAATTTGCACTTTGGCCATTTGGTACATTCCCACCAATCAAAGGTAGATGTTTCTGTACTATGAAGAGCTTGTAGGAGAACAAAATCCCAACAATAACTGCATTTCATTTAACTGGGAAATTGTATTTTAGCAATAGAAATTTGTGCTAGTCGATTACTTGAATGTTTTATCAGAAGGGCCAGGAGTGTTCTGTCACTATGGAGGCTTGGCATTTCCCATGGTCTCAGACATTCATTGGAATGAAACACTGGTGTGTCAGATCTCTAGCACTGCAGCCAGATATTTCCATCCTGCAGATCACATCCTCTCTTCGAGTTCAAGGTGAAAAATTTAAGTCAAGCTGTTTGTCCTTTTCCTGTTTCTCAAGAAAGATACAATTTTTTTACCTGTGTTGGAATAAGGTGGTGCCATGAAGACAAAAATAGCCAAGCTCATCCAGCTTCTTCTCCTTGGAAGGGGGAGCTGGATTGGCTGGAAGGAGGCTGAAGGAAGGTAAGATTCCTTAGAACATGTGGAAGAGGGACCAGAAATTTTCCCAAATGGGTGACTCTGCTAAGGATGCACCTTCTACTTTCTTGTGAAAACTTTCCAGGTTTGGCCACATGAGAAACACTTGAAAAGGCACAGTCTCTGTATCCTCAGCATATATTTCCCTGAAGTCCCTATACCTGCTTCTCTTCCAGCTTCCCTAGACCTCTGCAGACAGATCTGGAATGGCACCTTCCTCCCAGGAGCAGGAGCTGTACAGAGCAGGAGGCAGGGATGGCAGGCATGGCAGGAGATGCTGGCACATAACCCTAAGAGTACTGTGAGATACTGCCGTATCTCTGCTGGGCTGTTGGGGTGCTGCCCATCAGTCACTGAGATGAGGAGGTGTGGAGGAGGGAGCACAAGAGGAGACTGGGAGTAAAAGAGGGATGTTACAGGGGGAGTGAAGACAAGACATCAAGGCACTGATGTTGTAAAAGGACCCCAGGGTGAGTAAGCATTATAGTCTGAGGTGGAGAAGAATGAAATAGGGATCTCAAAATACCTGTGGAAAATGGGACCTGAGATTAAGAGTCAACTAAAATTGAGAATGAAAAAGCAGTAGTTATAGCAACCAGGTAGTTAAGACAATCCAAATTGATTAGGAGGGCTAGGCAGGACATGAGAACAGCCAAAATGGATAAGAACAGAAGGACGCAGAGACATAAAAGGAAAAAAAGAGGACAGCCCTTTTTTCCCTTTGCATCCTGGCTCTAACCTCTGAATTCCTGACATTGACCACTCCTCCATTGTCAACAAAAATCATCTACACCCAGCTGCAAAGTGATCCAGCCCCTTCTAGCACTGGTCCACACAGACTATTAAAATCTAATGCTGTCAGACTCTCCATGTCTCTGTGATGAATAGAAAAATGTCAACCTTGCTGGCAATCCATTTGTCAATATGCCATGGGATGGTATTTTCAGGTTCCTTTATTTTTTAAAGCAAAAACCTCTTTCACATGTAAATTAAATTAAAAGAACAAGTGGGAAAATTCCAGATGATCCCACATTTAAGGCTAATGAGTAATGGGAGAATTATAACAAATAATAGAATGATAACAAGCGTTCACAGAGAAGCCCATTATAACTGCATAGACAACCATTACTGAGTAATTTTATACCTTTTGAGCACTTGACTTTGCAACCTTAATGATTTTAAAACATTGTTTTTGCCTGTGTAATGATTTATAACAATCTCCAGAACACCATCTGCAGTCTTCATATTTCCTTGATACCTTTCAAACAAATTTTTATACTGAGTATGAGAAGAAGAAAGTGATTATCTCACTGAGTAACAGCCAGTAAATAGCAAGGGGTACATTTGTTTGTTGCCTCTCTGTATATTCATAATTCCTATCTCAGCAGCTGGGAGCATGCTACAAACTCTTGGGCTTGGTTCATCTTTTTTAAAGCCTCTGTTTTTATGACAGTTTTGTAAAAAAATCTGATTCTGCAGTTTGCTTCTCCCATTGTTCTAACAGTGGAAGCCAAGTTAACAAGGTTTCAGGACATAATTAAATACTTTATTCCGTTAGAGTTTGGCTGAAAGCAAGGCACCAACCATTTCCTTCATTCCTTTCCATGACACTGCACCTATTTACCTTAGTTTTATGTGCTGTCCTTCACTGCTGGACTCCTGCTTAGACATGGTACTAGGCACATTTTTTAACTGGAAAGAGGCATTTCATGCTTACAGACTATCATCATAGTTCAAGTTTATTGCTAAGAAAAACCAATATTAATAAGGGCTGTTTTGCATTTCTTCAGGCATTACATATTTTAGCTGCAAATGTCAGCTTTTAGCAAGCTGTTAGCTCTTCTTTCCAAAGTATTGTAATAATAATAATAATAAATGCCCTGTAGGACTGTCCCTTGTTACACAAGCAACTCTGGGTCACCTTAAAGCCACTGCAAGTTCCTGAACATCTGCATTATTCAGACTAGAATCCTAATGTGTACCATATAGCAACCACTGCTACACTACCTGCATGCTTATATGCAGGTGGTTCTCTTGGCAGCTGAGATTTCTGTTTGCAATAAAAGAAAAAAAAAAAAACCAAAAAAACAAAAAACCTGTTTGTAGTAAAGAGCAGACACTTTGGGGGGCCAGCTCAGTGAGCTGACTACCTGTGGAGCACACATTCTCATTTCCAGCCATATGACCCTGAAGCAGTCATTGCAGTCTGAGTGGAAAAGGGGAGTTAACACTAAATAATATTAGATAAGAGTCAATCTCTAGTCAGCACTTTTCAAACAGCAAGAGAAATATGTCTGAGGTGTAAAGTGAGAGATCAAGTAGGAGGTAACAGTAGTGGAGAATGACAGGGCAAATGAAAGCCCCTCTCTGCATGCTTCTCTGAATTCATCTTTTCTATTATTAAGTTCTTGGCTATAAGAGAAAGGTTATGGATCCTATGTTCTCACTCTCACAGCAAGTCATTCACTTGTTCTTAAGTGTCTCAAAGAGCAGTATATGAACTTCACCACATTTATATATCTATTTTATGCAATAACTTAGTTGCTCCCTCCTTGCATGTAGGAAGCACAGTAACACCTAATTCAAGAACTACAACTAACAACAACACTAACCAGCAAGACAAAAAAAAAGAAAAAAACCAATCAGGTGGTATATGGATACTTAGTTATATAACTCCTACAAAGATGAATGAAAACAGATCCTTTAATTTCCAGGATGTTGCATTGAAAAGGACCATCTCTGAACTGAAGTGGTGGATGTCCCTATCTGCAAACACTTACACACACATGTAGCCCATGAACCAAGTAGACTGGTAGATGACAGGGTGCCATGGCAGATTTAGTCCCACAGAACTGTCTGGAAGCAGTTGAACCTGGTTCAGCAGAACTCTCTCTTAAACATCACAATAATTTCCTGAACCAGCTATTGAAACCCACTTCCAGCAGCAGGGTTTGCAACCTACACCCTGCCACTCACTCCAGCTCCCCCAGGAGCCCTACAGTGCCTGTGGCTCTGCTTGTATGTGGCTCTGGAATACCTTCAGTGCTCAGTCCCCAACTCTGGCCTCCTCCTTAGAGCTGGTGGTTGCTGCATGTCTGCCAGCACGAATACCAGCACCTTTGGCCAGGGAGGAGGTGTCATACCAAGCCTGGGATTTCTGGAATATGATACAAGGGTTTCTACATTAGCCTGATGGAGCTTCTAAATTTCCACCTTAGTCACTTTATATAACACAACTGAAAGTATATTAAAAGACAAGTTGCAAAGTGAGCAGCTAGAATTCCTGGAGCACTGGAATTAAGACTGTTTATTCCACCTTAACTACATCCTTGAATTTTCTCATTAGAAAAAAATCTGCAGAATTGCATCTAATTCTAATGGGAGGCCCCTTGCCTTGTTCTCAGTGTTGAATGGGCACTGCTAGCCGTACGACAAAATATTTCATATTTTATTTTCTCATCACTTTTTAATGCCATACCATATTTCCTTTACAGCATTCAAATTCTGCTCTGAAGACAGAATTATTAATGTTTGCATAGACTCTCAAGCAGGTTTTTTTTCACTATAGTGACAATGTGCTTTGTAACACATGTAAATTTATCTTCCTAATGCCTGAGGAGATGGAGAACTATGTTCATCCCCAGTTAACAGGTAGGCAGCAGAGGCACATACAAAATTAACCAAAAAGTCAGTGCTGGATTTTAGTGCACACTTTAAGGAAGGGCCTCCATTTTCAGAATACTGTGTATCATATGGCACAGTTCTGCTCAAAACTCAAATTTCTGCCAGTTGTCAGCTACAAACACAGAGTGGCAACAAAACCTTGCTGTCTTCCTCTATGGGATCAGCCCACCAAACTGCAGCAGCAAGCCTCATGTATATCCTGGCAGCAGAGAGAGCTTGGCAGGCAGGTGCTGCTCCAAGCCCCACACCTGCATGCTAATCTCGATCTTCTTGCTCAGTAAACTTAATCCTATTCTTACAGCAACTGAAAAGAAATATTCCTAATGGGAAAGGATGGGAAATCTTAACAATAAGTAGTTCCATCAATCCTTTTCTATATATAAAATTAATGATACTGAATTGTAAAATTATCAGAGAATGAAGCAATAATTTTATGAAATAGAGAGCTAAAATAGACTCCAAAGGATTAACATGCACAGTAGATTATCCCCTCCATACTAAATTGGGTAATGTATTTCTCTGAATAGGATATTTCTTTATAGCAGAAGCATGAGATATTCTTTTAAAAAAGAACTGTAATATCTTACTTTACATATGCCTTGTGTTTTCTTTTGCTACTTCAGTCATTTAGAAGTAGTGATCTTGACTGATCACACAAGTGCACATTCTTGTTGAGATATCTTAATATAATGGGGAGGAGCACACAAGCCACACATGCTCTTCTTTGGAAAGAAAGAGCAGAGGTCTCCTCGTGAAGATTTCTGGTCACTAATGGAGTATGGTAGGACACAAGCAGGCAAAAATAGTAGTGAGGTTAAGATACTGGACTAAACTTGGAGGATATCTTCTGGTTCCTGGCTTTGCTGCAGACATCCTGTGTATCCTTGGATAAATGCCTCTTGTGAGGCTAATTTCATTTATGTGTTCATGTACATAGTAATGAGCCTCATAAACAGGCTATAAATATAATCACTTGAAATAATTTTTAAGGTACAATCTCTCATACTCAGTGAGGGATTTCATATTCTCTTGGGAAATGGAAAAGTGTTTTCTAGGCCAAAGGCATGAGACTCATTTGGAGCCATCTCTATTTCAGTGGCATCTGTGTGCACGATTAGATTTGGCACATGCAGACAATTATGATTTTTTAAAAGTCTGTATTATTTGCTTTATTTCTCATTTTCTTTCTCAGACTGGGATTGTTCCTATTTATAGGAACTCAGACTGTAGGAAGCAAGGAGAGACACATGTATACATGATGATATCTTTGAAATATGTACTGGCTCCGCGTAGTTTTTGTTCAAAATTCTTGGAAACATCCTCGAAAAATCTGTGTGCATGGACAACAGTTGTGATTATTCACATAGACCGCACTGTAAATCACAGATTCATTTGTACATCTGGAAGTAACACGTCTCCCCACACACAATACACATAGCTACACAATTCACAAGTAAATTTCTACAGGAAGGGTGGTCCTAGAGCAAAGGCACATCTGCCAAATCTGCTAACCAGCGTGATATTTCACCATTTGTCGTGCAGGGTGCGTCTCTACTGTTTCAGGGGAGGTTTTTTTTGTGCTCTGGCAGGCTCTGTTACAGAATTCCAGAAGGGCCAGGTAAAAAACTACTGCTCACAGCAGGTCTGTATCAGGTGGGCAGCAAATGCAATACACCATGGACCCTGGAACTAGCCAGCAAACACAAACTGTGTCAAGGTTAGACCACCATGGTGCTCCCAGTGTTGTTTGTGGATCCTTATTCAGCCACTTCCCTTTCAACAAGAATTAACTCCTCCAACATGTCTTTGCAGTTGCTAGATGAAACTTAGATGAAGCATAAGGTATCAGGAAAAAGTAAATTATGATAGTAAAGTTTTAAAGTCTGTATCTATCATCTGCACTTACTGCCTATGACTTTGTAAAAATACAGCTTCCTGCTTTGCAAGGTAGACATGTATTACTTGGGATGGGCCATTAGAGAAACCTTTTTTTCTTTTTTTTTTCTTTTGTCTTTTTTTTTTTTTTTAATTTAACTTAATATATCCAGTTAAAAAGATATGCATATGCAGTCATTTCTCTGTGGACAATTTACTGGCAAACAGAATCCAAATTTGAAAATTCACCCCGTCAGGAATATGTTTGCCATAAGCCAAAGAGTGTATTATGAAAGTATAATATTATGAAAGTATAATGAAGATACTACTAATGATAAGCCAGGAACTAGTAATCTGTAAAGTAATTACTGTTGCCCTTAAATCTCTTTAGCATTCCTTGCATCATGTTACTGTTTTCAAATAATTAGAAATGCCAATACCTTAATGAATCAGACTACTACAAAATAGTCTAAGATTGTTAGAATACCAAAAAAATTGCAGTTCCTAATGTAAAAGGGAGTGGGCATTAAGATAAAATCAAGGACACAAGCAAGAGACCTGCTGTCTCCAAATAAAAAGCATCGAGGTGCAATGCAGCTAAAAAACCTATGACTGCAAGTTCTACAAGAGCTGATAATTCAAATGTGATCACTTACATATAATCTATAAAAGCAAGTGCATAACTACTGTGATAGTTTGATAGTGACAGGGGTTTTTTATTATTTTTTTCCTGGATGGGATTCATCGTGTATTACAGTGAATTCAAGTTCATTTAAGGGCAAAGATATGTTTCTGGAACTACTCCTGCTGCCTGATATGTCAAAGAATTAACAGCCTTAGCAGTTAGGAAGAGAAGCCTTACCAAGCAGGATTCTTTACTAAGGGAAAGGAAAGATGACATGAAATTAAGAACCAGTGCCTCTCAGGAATGGCCTGAGCTATTTGTTAAATGCCTCAGCACTGAGATGTCCCACTAACAGTAAGGCTGTGGCAAATCAAGAATCTTGACGCTCCCAAGAACTTGTGAATTCTGGCAAGTAAGTTTTGTCTGGGGAGATGAAGTGAGTAAAGTGAGGATGTACTAATTGTCACATTGCAGTATCATAACATTGTGAATAACATTCACCATGCCATTAGATATCTTCCAAAAGAAGATTTCTGATACAGCGAAAAAATTGCCCCTAATATTGGCTCGTACTTTATTAAAGTTGAGGGTACAGTGACAGCTCAACAGTAAACTGCATGTAACAATTACTCAATAACAGGTTGCACAGAAGGCTTCAATAGTTTCTTGCTTGTATCCTTTTGGCTTTTTTTTCCTCCTGTTTTTTCTTTTTTTTGTCATGTAATGACATGGACATTGCTCATGTTCACTGAAATACCTCCAACTATACAAGCTGTGATCAGTAACACATTTACCAGCATCTCACACTGCCCTTATATTGCTATTTTCTATTTTTCAGGAAAATACATTCAAGACACATGCACAGAGTAAATCCAAAATGAGCCTTAAATAATCTTGTTCAGGGCAACAGAGAATAATGAGTGTGTCTTCAATGAGGGGCATAATTACAACAAGCTGTCAAAGGAAACTTTAAGAAGGTTTGGGGGCAGGGGGAATTAAAAGCTATTTACCTCTATCAAAGCAGAATGAATAAGGGTAATGAGTAATAACCCTGAGAAAATGACAACAAAGGGGAACAGTCTCAGCACCATGAGTGGGAAATTAATCAAGTTCCTCTTTTGTTAGCAGGTGTTATACAATAAATTCCCTGTGTTCCACACTGAAAAAGCATCCTTAATACCAGAAAAGAAAAAGTTCTAAGAAGTAAACAAAAAAAATTACTACCTTATCCTTACAATACATCACTGGCAAATGTCTCAAAGCACCTTTTAGTTCAATACAGTAAAAGAAATACCAAAGCTCAGTGTTTCATGGCATTTGGATTTAAAATTATGGGGAAAATCCAGTGTCCTAAATTAACAACTAGGCAATGGATTCATGACTAGGACGTCCATTTGGAGAACACCAAATGATTTGCAGGAAGCATAAGGTAACAGCTAGCAGAGCTCCAGTGTGCCTACTGGAGATAGGCAAGCTGGGATATCTTGATTACATCTACCACACCTCAGTCCCTTAAGCCAGGGAATACTTAGTTCAAGTCAGAGCAGCACAATGCAGTTGTGTAAACAGAAGACTGAAAATCAGGAAATCCTTAGTTCTAAAATGGGATCCAACTGTGCCCCTTTTTCCTGTCCACAAAAAAGTTAATGAAGCAGCCTAAGCAACCCGCCCTATCCTCCCTCCTGGACAGAAATAGGAGTGTAGAACTGCCACTCTCAGTGGAGTGCTGGGAAAATTAACAGGGATGAATTGAATAGGTTCACATCTTTAACATATTCTGAGGAAGCAAAAGGCTCCATAAGAATTAAATATTATTGAAATACTGAGTAGAAGATCTTTTCAAGGGGAAATTACTACACTTCCTTTCCCTGTGTATCGATTACTCATTAACGCAGCAAAACCGAGAAAGATCAGATTTGACAGTTCTCAAGGAATGGTTTTCATTCTTACATATGCTCCTGATTTGACACTATAAATAAAAATGTTATTCAGTAGACTCCAATCATCTTCTGAGGACCACAATTTTAGGAGTTTCTGTGCAAATTATCTTCTCTAATGTCCATTCCAACTTATTCTTACATACTTATCTGTACTTGAGAAATAGTATGCACAAAGATTACTACTGCTGCTTCTTGAAAAAGTATTTGAGGACTATTATTTCAGGCATGTATTAATTCCAGAGATTTTGAAATATGCACTGCACCTTCAGATTCATCTTAACTTCTAAAAAATGTATTTATATTTATTGAAATAAATATAAAAACCTGGTAAATGGTATTTCTAAGAAAAAACAAAACAAAAACAACCCAACCAAAAAACAAACAACCCCTCCACCCCCCAAAAAAAATCCCAAGAATATTAAATGTTGTGTATGCAAAAGCTAATGTGAATGCCCAAGAGATCTGTGTATTTGAATGAAAAAACTATGGAAAATGCAGATGAAGGTATTATATCAGATCATGGAACTGTGAGCTTAAAATAAGTTCAGGAAGCTTAAACACAAGAGAGACAATGGCAAGGTCATTTTGCCCTTTCTATCAAATGACATATTTACAAATTGCAGTACATAACATTTAAAAAACACAACCAAAAAAAACCCACAAAAACCTGAAAGAAAATAAATGGAAAGAAAAAAACTCCCATAAACAAAACCCCCAACCAGCCAACCAACCCAAAAATAAACCAATACCAAAATTAAACAACACACCACCACCTTTCCTTCACTTTTTGTAGTTAGGCAACTGATATGGTTGCCTAAGGGTTGAGGGTTGTAGGTAGATGAATGGCAGTAGGTAATATAAAGGAGACTGAATAGGAGGACAGCATTTGGAAAATACCTTCTAGAAAGAAATGAGCCATGGAGACAAAACATGAGAACCCTTCTGCAGAATACAAGGCATTAAATTGCATTTGCTCTTCTTTCAGAAGCTATTTGAAAATAAAAAAATGTTCTTTGAGTAAACATAAATAATTTCTTTAAAAAGACAATGATTCTGTGCAAGAAATCTCAGTGTCAAGGTCCAAGGAGAAAGAAAGGTTTCTAGAAAGTACAGAGTCCAATTCACTTGCCAACCAGGCACTTTCCTCCTCCATCTGTTTTGAAGAATCTCCCCTTAAACTTTCACAGCTTTTTTATTATGCAGTTTTGCTTCATGCTGAACAAATACAATTGAAAGCAATGGTGTATAATGTGAGAGTCACAGGCCTTGGATAAGTCAGTGAACCTTGCAGCATATTTAGCCCTTAAGTGAGATTTCACATGAACATATTCAAGCTTTAGATCATGTATTAAATTGCTTTGTTCAGAATAAGACAGGAAAGTTGATCCAATCACACTAAATCCTGAAGAACCAATTTATGTCTGGAAGCACACAAAAAGAAATCTCCTTAACCCAAACTACATGCTTAGAATGCATTCCAAACTTCCTGTGTGTCATTGGCCATGCTGAGCAGACAGGCCTATGATTTCTAATCTAATCAACCTCAGAGTGACTGTGAAACCAACAGCTGTGTCTGAGCAATTGGAAAAAATAGATACAGAACAAAGGGGGAGACCATCTCATCAGGGCTTCTCCCTCAAGTGCATAAACTCAACTTCAGTGGAAAGTATAAATATTTCATTCACTATTTTGTACTGCATTTCTCCTGGGATTTGTGCTCCAACTATTTTCTTTTAAAGGTGCATTAATGTCTTCTTTTAACAGCATCCCTTCTAAACTTTTCCCCTTGCTTAATGGGCCTGAAGGGATTAAACCCTTAGCAGAAAAATGCATCTGTTGTACATAACATCACAGTATTAGACTATCATAATACCAACTCATTTATTTTCATTTTGTGGAAGTATACCTTCCCTTGAGAATGATGCTACAGGGTATATTTCCTTCCTGATGCTTCCTTTCATGTATTGTATGATGTTTAGGAGAAACACTTGTATTCAGACATCAGAAGCCCAAGGCTCACTTTTTGCCTTGCACTTTGAGGTCACATTATGCCAGAAAGGTATCTAGGCTGGCCAGCAAAAAGCTCCAGAAATTCTGCCTGTCCCAGTGAATATGCATTGTACATTCTTTGTGCTTGTCACAGCTCTGGACACTGACCAAATAGAACTGACTAAAATTTGCTTTTGATTTAGGTCACCTCTTTCCTGTGCACCAATTAGAGAAAACCGAGCTTAACATTTCAGTGACATCAGCTGTGGTCTAACTGCTTGAACACACACCATAACAGTCAACACAGCCTGAACAGTGGTGCCATTTGTACTGGGCAGGGCTTTGTCTATGCAGATACAGCTTCCAGAGTCCTTTGGCTTCACATGAAATAGGATTCCCTGCAAATGCATCATAGTCTCCAGCAAGACCAGTTCTCCAAAACAGCCTCAAGATCAAGAAATTTGAGGGACTACAGGTTAAAACTACTCTCAGTTACTTTGGTAACTTAGCTTTGGTAAACTTTATAAAATTTATAGTTCACCTGAATGGAAAGATGTTACTTCATCTGTAAACTAATTTCACTTTAATCCAGATAAAAGAACTTGTGTGTATTTTGTGCCAGATAAGATGGACATTTTCCTACTTAGAAAAGAGAGGAAAGACAGTCTTAGGCAAAATTTTCCAGGGGCAGTTTTGAAGAAACCATTTTTCTAACTGAATGGAGAAGGATGTTTAATTCTCCTAGCTAACATGATAGTGATCAAGAAGAAATATAGAGCCAATGTTTAATGGTTCAAATGGAGATGCTGGCAAGGATCTGGCTTGGAAAGAGGCAGATCTGCAGAGGTTTTGACTCAATAATAATCTATGTCTAACTGAAAACCCTAAGTGCTGGAAAGGGAAAACGTACCAGATTTTCCTGTTTCTTCATGCTAGCTTTATTGCAGAATCCTAGGCTCTTTCAGGTTTAAAGGCAATCATCAGTCTTACCTTAACAGAAAATTAAGATGTCTGGTAAATAACAAAGGCAGAGGATGAAGGGATCACTCAGTCAGAAAGTAGATTATGCAGCCTGCAGTATGCTTGCAGTGTGACAGACTTTCTCAAGTACACAAGTGTTTTAATCAATAGGTAGAATCTGTCTAAATGTGTAACAAGCTTCACCTTTTGAGAACTCATATTATCCAAGAGGGGGGTTAATGAACATGAGCACAAAACAGAACCATGGTTGCAAGATACTGAAATGACAGGGAGAGAAAACACCAGCTTGGAATCTTTGCAGGCTTAGCTGCTGAATGATGCTGAGAAGGGCACAGTCCCTGTTAACTGAAACTAGAGATGAATTCAAGCCACACAAATTTCAGCTCCATTTCAGACTTGACATTATTTTTGCAGCCCTGCACAAATCAGCAATCTTCTGTGACTGGTCTGCCCTTGCTATCCTTTTCTCAGTGCAAACAGTGGAATAGTCTGCTCTGCCTAATGCACAGAATTACCAAGGAAGAAAAGGGTGCTTCTTTTCCCTTTCCACGACTTTCCTGTTTCCTTCAAAGCTTCCCTTATTAGCCAGAAAATGTAAATGCATTTGACTTCCATATTGCAGCAATGTATGGTTGCATAATCTTTCAGTCTGGTCAGCCTTCCCAGTTGTCTTTCATCTTCCCTGCATAGCATCTGTTTTTCAAAGACAACAGATTCTCTGCTGTTGTCCTGGGACAATGCTGGGACATCTTCCCTGAGGAAGACATTTTGTTGCTGTTCTGCATTGTGTAAATTAGCAGCAACATCTTCTGAGATTTTTGCTAAACCTTTGGGGCTGTTTTTCCTTTGTAAGGTGCCTGGCTAAAGTGTCAACTGCGTTTTCACACTGGACAGCAAACATACTGTTTGCTGGTGTTTTCATTATGCTGAACTAAGTAAAAACCAATGCACAATTTTAAAGGCAGAGCATAATAGTACTGTATTATTAGCCTCAGCCTCTGAAGCATTTGCATGTCTGTTTATCTCAGAATATAGACAGAATACCTTAGTCAGTGTGGCAACTGTTACTAGATTCTCTTTTCCATATCACTGTTACATGTGCAGCAAAAATACACAGCCCTTTTGTGAGATTTTGTGGTCTGTTTTACTTTACCCTCAGATGATAGTTCTCATTTATTTATTGACATCATAGTATATCTAATGTGGAAGCTCCTGGGACTAAGAACTTTACTAGGACATAAAAATTGACTATTTTTGGTTCTTCTTCCATTATGGAGAAATGTTCAATTAGAAATCCCCCAAAGACACCAAATCTTTGACATTTGGCATCTTGGCACTTTTAGAAAATTAACCCATTTTGAATTATCTCTTGAGGATCAAATTTACTTACCAGTTTTAAAACTACAGATATATTTCTCTCTCTCTTTCAAATTATTTTTACATCCATAGAACTATCCACACTTCTAATAAATCTGAGATGGATCCAAGAATATATTGATCTTCAGACACTAGCTGTGTATATTAATGTCCACTATTTTTCTCAGAGTGTATATTTCACTCATTGATGAGGTAATTGGATCACTGGGTAGGTATAATGCTACAATCATAACTGTTTCCACAGAAAGCCCTTTCTGATTGTATTTTAAGTTACTTTTCCCCCACTCTCTCTCATTGATAAATGTTGACATTTTTGCAGCAATAGAGGATTATCTGAATCATGTAGAAAAGGAATATATGAAATTACCAGGCCCTTGTAATGGCAAGCCAGAAAGGTTATAAAATCAATAAGCACCTGAGTCAGGCAAAAGGTTTGAATGTGTGTGTAATATGGGAATATTTACATAAGTACTCTGTTCTATTCAAACCTGAAGTAAACACCACCAGGTTGCGTTTCAACTTGTCAGACTGATCAAAACAAAATATGTGCATGTGAACTTTAAAAATTAAGAAGGAAAAAAAAGTTCCATCAAGCAGTAATATGTAGTTCATCTTTCAAGTGAGGAAATAATGACTCTGCATGTGTACCTCTCTGTGGGAAGAAGGCCACAGCCTTTGTGAAACACAGGCAAAGGTAAGACTGGAAGTTAGATTTATTTTCTTATCCCTTAAGGTGGCACATAACAGCTACCCCAAGGATTTCTAACAGGAAACAAAGGCTGAAAACTCTCCAAAGATTTCAAGGTAACACAGAAGCTAAACTTGAAAAGATTGCATCAATATTGGGTCAGTCAGACTTGTATCCCTCTCACTGCAGACACAGTGTTGGCCCAATTTCCTTCTCACCAAAAGCCAGAAATCACCAGGTAGTGATTCCATGCTTCGACAGGAAGAGCATTTCATTATGCTGCAGGGGTCAAATTCTGAACTCAGATGTATTAGTACAGAGCTACTCCATCAAAAACAGAAGAGCTGTTTCAAATTATTAAGTAAAAGAGAAATTCCAAACTCCACCCTGATATAAGGAGACGATTATTTTACTTTTTGCACATGTACACAACTATTTAAGAGTCCAAGTATGATCTTCAATTTAAGGAGACATCAACATCCTTAGATCTCATAAAAGAGAAACTTGGCCTTCCTACATCCTCCTCTGTTCTGCTATCAGATCCTTGCCTGATTTCCCTGCTCATGATCATTGGTCTTCAAACCCTCTCCCTCCCAACCCACTTATAAGCACTGAGACAGAAGGAGCTGGAGTCTGAAACTAAATCCTACAAGCCTGGCTCATGCCAGTCAAGGTCAGATGCTGAGCAGCCAGATCTTGCTAAATTCCTGCTGGCTGCCTTGCACAGCAGCAGGAAAGTACAAACCAGCTGATTGACAGTGACTGGCTCCTGCCTCATGCATAGGTTGCTCAAATTTAAGGGCAGTATATCTCTATTGTAGAAAGGTTTCCTTGGAAAAAGGATTCTCTTTAACACAGTAATATGGCAGAATTGAGAACTTGTGTGTCCTTTTGATTTGTATTTAAAACCTTTAGCTTCAATTTTGGAGAAGTTGAATGACATAAATCCCCATCTCCCCCTTCCACTGTTTAAACCAATAAATTCATAGAAACTTGATCACCAATGAACACATCGTTTCCATCTTTCCTCCTTCCACTTTCCTACTAGCTGCTAAAGTAACCAGCTCTTCTCAGAGGGAGTATTTCATGTTCCTCAACTACTCCCATTGCTCTTCTACCTAAGAAATTTCATAAAGAAGGCTTTGTTTAGAAATGGTCATTTAAATGGACCACCAAGAGTAATGCAGTTTTCATCTTTCCTGAAGGCGTTAATTGATTTAATCACCAATTTCATGCAAGTTATATTTCTGTATAGTCATCCTTCTAGCCACTTTCCAAACAATCTCTTTAAAAAAAAAAAATCCTGTATTTGCCATACTTAATAATCACAGCAAACCTTGAAGTTATTTAACAGGAGACAGCCAATAGCAAAAAAAAAAAAATTCATTTGAAACTTCAGAAGCTAGAAAAATTCATTGTTTCTTTTAGCTGATTATAAGCTTATAGCTAAGATTATACAAAACAAACTTTAATAATTGCTAAAGAGCAATGAGTATAAATTCAAGCTGTGTCTCACAGAAAAAAAAAATTAAACAGTCTATAAATAGTATCTCAAAATAAAATGCACTAGCTACACTGCGCTAAAAATAAATGATCCTGCTATTATGCTAGTGAAATATTTTATTAAATCTCCTAAAGTGCAATCCAAGGCTCTGGGATTCACCCCCATCCAGTAAAGCTGGTTAGAGAGAGCAGAGGCAGCTTACAGTTACCAGAAGAAATTCTACATTTCACTTGTGAAAAAAAAAAAAAAATAGTTCTCTGTGCTGTGTGAAAACACATCCATTACACATTTAAACAGCACTCAGGCCACTGCATGACATCAAAAATACCTAACTTCCAATTCAGGCAACAGGCTTAAACCCACCAAAATATTGGTTTTTCTCAGCAAGCATAAATAAGCATTGCTAGAAGACAGCAAGTAGACCAGAAGCATGGGAAATTGGGAAAAATCTCCAGGCTGTTCACAGTTACCAAATACTATGATTTACACATAATTGGGATAAGGAAGTCAGACTCTGCTGAAACTAGGTTGAAAACTATTGTACTGGAAATGTCAGTGCCCAGGACCTGTGAGCAGCCTGTCCTTTGCCTCTGGGGTGTCCTGAGCCTGTCCAGGTGCTCCTGCCCATCCACAGGCAGGGCTGAGCACTTCTCTGCACAGCACCTGGATCACATCATCATGGTCAAATGGAACTTGCTGGCTCCTGGAGCCTCAGAATGTCCAGGTGTGCATTTCAGGTTGTGAACAGAGCTAACCCATGGAGCACTGAACAGTCAACATGGAACTGATGGAAATACACAGCTTGCCAGTGTCCCAGAAGGAAAGATTATCATCTGCCAAGGAGCAAAATTATGACAGAATACAAGGCCTGTTTTGCAAAAGTGATTTAACCAAAATTTGCCCCACATAAAGTAACTATAATCTATAATTAATAGAAAAAAATAATGTTATTTATTATATGTATAATTCAAATTTTTTAATTTATGAATATACTTTCCCTACAATTTAAATTTTATAAATAGTTTTTCCTTACATGTCCACCAGCATGGACAGTTGTCCATCTCACAAAATATTACATTGCTCCAAAAAGAAAGAAAAGGAAGATAACAGATATACTGGGAAATGTTTACTTAATATGACAGAGCTCTTCATACTTTGACAACCCAGTCAGCATATGTAATGACAACCAAAATTACACGTAACTCTTTGTTCAAAACCCAAGGACTTTGGTATATTTCAATTTTATTCAGAAAATAACAAGGGAATAAGCAGGATTTTTTTTCTTTTTTATTTCTATATATATATGAAATTCTACTTTTTTTTTTTTTTTTTTTAAATAATGTCTTCTAGATTTCAAGCTATTTGTTAACACCTGTGAAGGTAGTTGTATGCAGCCCCAAGAGTTATTGATGACTAATGAAATACTTCTCTGGGAAAATACAGAAATATTTTCAGTTCAAGTGTTTGTTCAGATGAGAGGTTTCAAGTCAGTTGGCAGCACTTCAGTAAAACCTCAGAAAGCACTTGAGCCCTTCTACCATCTTAGCTACTCAATTCTTAACCCTTCAGCCCACATGTATCTTGACTTCAGTTTCAGTGCAACTAATGGGTATTACAGTTTTAGTCCTTGGGCAGTCTCTTCCACTTCAAACTCTACAGGGAAAAAAGGCATCTGAACACAGGCAAGGGAATAATGTCATTTCCACCAGAAACAACAATATTCTCTCTTTCTAAGCATATCCTCACTCTCACATGCAACAATTAAGTATTCTTCCCATTTTGCACCACTAAGTCAACTCCTTCTTGGAATTCTAATCTTGGTCCCCATTAATTATGTATTAAATTGTCGAAAATAAATTTTTCTCAGAGTGTCCCTCCCAGGAACTGCCTAAGGGAGGAATACTCCATAAAAACCACTGAGAACTATTGTCTTTTCCTATTTGTCCTTAGAACTGCTGTTATTCCTCCCAAAACACTGATACTTTAAAAAGAAACAACACTTGTGTCTCAGAAAACACGTCAGCTACAAGTTCTTGGAGGCTGGGAGAGCAGCAGTGTCCAGCCCTGCAAGTTTGCCTTGCTTCATACTGTGTCTGTATTGCCACTGGTGAGAAGGGATAAACTGGTTAAGACAGATCTTAATTTTGCTCCTTGTACATTTCTGTGTCACAAGTTGCCTGTAACCTCAGCAAACACCTTGCATGGCTTCTTTGCATTGCTCCTCTCGTCCTGCCTGCGTGCTGCCTTTGCTGCCAGCCCAGCATTTCCCTGTGGCCTGCATCACTTTTTTTCTCTTTTCTACTTCAGCCTGGCAAGGGCACTGGGGGCCCTGGATCTGAATTTATGAAAACAAACTACAACAGCAGCCTCAGGGTAGTTTTTCACCAGATATGCAGACTATCTTTGAGGCAATATTTTGAGATACAGCCCCAATCTTCTTTACAAACCTCAAACTTCTGGGGAGAACTGAGGAGTCCAAGCACAGGGAATGACAGAGAAAGTCACCACATCAGCTAAAGAGCTGTTCTTGTCCCTTCACTAGCAGAAACTTCCAATCCTATTCAGATTACCCAGGCCAAATCTACACTCCTTCAGCTCTGCACTTTGAAGAACATCATGGGAAAATGCCTCAAAATGGAAAGAATAAGTCTGAAGCATAAACTGGCAGATCCATACTACTTGCATGAAAGTGAAGGGTAGATAAAATGCTAATGTACATAACTGGGGAGTTATATTAGAGACCATTATTTTAAAAGCTGGTTAAAATTGTTACTCTGTCATGGCATTACTAATGAACAGCAGGCAAAACTAAGGTTACTTTTATGAACTCTCCTTCACAAAATAAAAATTCTTCATTTTTTTTGCCTACGTCTATTAGAAATTCAGGAAGATAATTTACTGTTTTTAGGATGGTAAGCTACTGTCAGAAACATTTAGAAATACCTTACATTTCCCATGGCATCAAATTCTCAGGGCTATTCCCTTTACATGTTTGCTTAGATTTGAAACTATAATTGTGCTTGTGGGTGGCTTATGTAGCTCTCTAAGTTTGCTGCTTATTTACAGCAAATAGAGCTCAAATAGAAAGTGCTTCTCTGTCTGTACCCTGAAATTAACCCTGATAGATGACTACAACTCTTTATAAGTAGTTTAAAAAACAAAATCAAACAAAAAACCCCACTGACCCTCCCAAGTACAGCATCTCCTTCTTGTATGGCAGGATGTCCACATATGCAGGGAAAGCTGTCTCTTCACTAAAATGAACTGTCATATTAATGGAAAATGGAAATTTGATGTTTAAATCTGCAGCTGATTTCTACATCATCTGAAACATTATAAATTGCATTTCTCATTATGAGGAAAAACAAAATCACTTGGGAAATTAGTTTTACTTCTCACCTTGTGTTAAAAGCAGAATCTAGAAGTCTGAATTGAAAAAAAGGAATAATTGACAGACTATTTCCCCAGCAAAGAGTTATTATGGGACATAAAACTGGACAAGTATTCTAAATTCATCCTGGAAAAAAAAAAAAAAAAAGGAAAAAGCCCTTTTTTGTTTGTTTTATGCAGGTATAAAATAAAAATCTTTCTCTTCTATAGACTACAGTCTTGAAAAGACACTCTAAAATGTTCTGTTAAGATCTCACCATCAGTGCTGAATTCAAATAAGTTTCAAGCATACTGAACTATCACTTTGCAACATATTACTTACCCAGGATTACTTTAATTTTCATCTAGTGCTACTAAAAATTCAGCTCTCCTCCTCTGCCACATCGTTGTGTACATAATGAACTTTATGATTTCTTACAGGCACAATCTATTGCTTTTGGTTTGACTTTCAGGAAGTTTTCCCCAAGTAATTTTTCAGCAAATGAAGAAAGTATAAATAAAAGAACTTTCCTGATGAGATTTGGCATCTTATTTTATTACAAGACAGGATACTTGCGTTTTTAAAAGATTAATGTTTTGAATAGAACTTTGCAGAGCATATGCTTAAGAAGTACTCACCCTCGTGTCACCTCTAATATGTCCAACATCAGTCTTTTGGAATTAAAAAACAAACAAACAGACAAATAAAACAAAAATCCTGTGTAACTTCTTTTAGTCATAAATCAAACTTGTGGAGGCTTCCACAGGTCTATGGAAAAAATACTTCACTTACCAGGTTAGATTTTATTTGATTTTGGACTTTGTGCTTTGACTTTTGAAGTGAGAGATCAAAGATGTTGGGGGGGAAATATCCCAGATGCTGCAGGGTGATACATGTGGGGAGCCACCCTCATCTCTACCTCAGGCAACTGTCTCTGTGCACATGGATTTAATGCTGTCTTAGAACTGACAATGGTTTCAAAACATCAGGAAGGCCAATGGCAAGTATTACTGCATGGTTCTGCTTACGGGGTAAGATGCTACAGAAAAAAAAATGGGTGAGTAATGTCTTCTGGTCCATCTAGCAAGGTGGTAGCTAAGGAGAAATATGAGTGCTAATCCAAGTATCCTCCATCTAACTTCCACCTTTGTTCTCCCAAACTGTAAAGGAAATGTTCCCCTGCTGAAATACTGAGGTTAACTGCTAACAGTTGTAGGATGCTACAGAATCCTTTTATTAACTAATCTGAAAAATATTGTCAGCCAAAGTGCAGGGGAAAATTACATTTCCTGGGTCTAGAGCCTGGGCTTCTCTCAACAGCCTGTGTTGCCTCAAAGGGGACAAAAGCAATTTTCATACAAAAGCAGTGGTGAACATGTATCTTCAGCAACTATCAAAATAATGTCTAAAAATTTCCAAAAAAACCCCAACAAACCCAAAAACTGTTAAAGTAAGTAGAAGAAAACAGCAAAGGTATTTCCATGAGACAGAGCTAGGTGCTGAGAGAAGAGTTGAGGGATGAATTTCAGCTTTGCACAGCTCTGTAAGTAGGTGGTTGTATTAAATATACTTTATACCAGCATTTTTAAGCATTCTGAACACTTCTAACAAAATAGTTGGAAATAAGAACTATCCACAACTGACAGAACAAATGTAAGCAACAGCAACCATACAAGCAATTATGTAAAATGTGTCTAGGGAATTTCCCTCCATCAACTGAGAAAACAACACAGAAGAAAACCATATGGGGATGAAGTATAGGATGAAAATATTCTAACTGTTGCATCAATAGGAAAGCGTGAGGATCTTTTCTTAGATGTCATTTCTTAGAGACTATGCATTTGTCTTCTTTACCGTTGCAGGAATACTGTTATTTTTATATTCATGTAATTTAAGAGCAGATACAGACATGAAAGGTGAATTTTCTAACCTCGTGGAAAAGTATTCCAAACATTACTACTGTGCATTCTGGAAGTGATGTAGCAGAGCAGTATCAAGGTAACCTCTTGAATAGTGACTACCTCAATCCCCACCCATCCTGAAAAGTTAATTTACTATCATGCAGTACTGGAGGAAAATTATTGTTATATTACAAATTTATATAGACTTTATTTAATAAAATACTACTGAGCTGAAGAATTTTTTCTCCCAACTTTTAGATTTATATTGACCTATAATAAAAGTGAATAATTTGTAAGATTTCGTTTAGTGAGATTTGGAGACCTTTTAGGATTTATCATAATATTCAGTGATGTTAATGTCTACAATAATTAATCTCAGGAAGGCTCTTTGTTGTTCTAGGGATTTGGGATTTTTTTTTTCTTCTTGGGTTCATTTGCTTTTACTACTGCACATCACTCTCCCCTTCAATACACAAAATCCAACGCAAGCAAAGTGACTAGCCAAAAATAAGTTCATTTGCAGGGGTACATTCCCATTTGCAGGTTCTGGTCTTTGGATTTTTCATGCTTTGCTGAGCACTTCATTTGAGTTGGCAGATTCGGTGAGTCATATGGTGACAATTCTCATTTTGTGCAGCATCTGAAATGTCCACTCATGGCATCACTGACAGCTAAAATTAGATATTTGGCAAAGCAGTCCTAGGAACTAAGGGCTTGATCAAGTTGCCTAATTATAGCTGCCTAGTGCCATTTGAGATGCCCTGGAGTACCCCCAGCCACCACAGAGACCTGGCAGGTATCACACAAAACCTACAGGAGACCTGTGGTTCTCCAGAGCGGGAACTGTAGGCAAGGAAGGATAACCCCACGACATTTCAAAGGGCACAGCACCTTTTGTTTAGGCTCATTTAGGAACTGAACACTATGTGCTTGCCACTGGGATATTGAAGAGATCAATTCTCCTGTCTTAGCTTGTTCTTGCATCACATTCCATCTCTTTGCAGGGGGGTGCATGAACTCTCAGTGTTGCTCTGTGCCTGCTCCCTGGCACAGAGCACAAGGAATAAAAATATGAAAATAGGTCAGAGCAAGCGTTAATTTTGGTGGGGTGAAAGGGTTAGCAGAGAACCTCTTCCACGGAATCAAAGGGAGGGCTTGAATATTTTCTCCATGTTCATCTCATCACTGTTCACTCAGAGGAAAAAAAGAGCTCTCCTTAAGGAATTGTGCACGTTAGCTCCTATTGTGTCATAGGTTTTCCTTGGAGGTGTCCAAAGCAGAATCCAGTCTTTCTTAATTTGTGAAATTTGACATGATTTCAGACTGGGGTTGATAAGGTTTGTGTTTAGGGAGTCCTGATGGCATCTCTAAAGATTGTAATTCTTCACCCACCTCTCTCTTCTGACAAGATTGTATAAAAGTAGAATAAAAAATTGTTTTATTCTTCTTTTCCACATTAAGCAGAAAATGGCTTTCTTGGATTATGCATTTGCACTGGACTCCAGAAAACAGACCCCTGCAGAGCATGAAATGACACTGGGGAATATATTTTCCTTGACATACTGGGCATTTTTCATCTGTCTGAGGCAGCTCTTTGCCTTCCCTCCCCTTTTCATTTTTAACATAGTTATGCAGTACCTCATATCAGAACTCATTCTTATATTCTCCTTAAAAAGAAAATGAGCACCAACAGTACAGAGGGACAAATAATGCTTATCATAATAAAAACATTATGGTCTCAAGGAGCTAAGCACTATTTGGAAAATTGCATGAAAAATACAATGCTCATGTAGTTTCCCAGTGCCCGAAATTTGAAATTTACTCATGAAGGTGTAAAATATTTCTGAGAAGCCTGCTGAAATTACATGAAATCTAATATTTTGATGCCCAAGGCAGGGCTAATAAACCTTCCCTGCTTCAGCCCAGTAATTCAACTGCCTGAATAAACAATACTCAACAACTACCACAGCTCAAGTGTCTCCTGAATATTAGATCCTTTTCTCCAACAAAATAAATCTCATTGAGGCCAATATTGATTCTGACTGCCATATATTTCTGTTCAGATCAGCAATTTGCTTTTTTTTTTTTTAAATCTGAATCAATGTACGTTGGTCTTACACTTTTCTGATAGGGAAACTGCTTCTAAACCCCTCTGCTTTCTGCTTTAACTCGATCTGTTCAGCTGCACAATAGATTGGTTAAGACAATTATTAGTGAAATGACTGAAGTTATTTGCTCACCATCATTATCAAATAGTGCATTCAGAGCACGAGCCAGAAATGGCATGCTTAAAGAGTGGCTAAATGGAACAAATGTTTAGAATTAGTGTGTACTTAATGTACAAGGATATTCAATGAAATACTTCTCAGTCAGAAACTGAGATAAAAAGCTAGTTTTTGAGTAAAGATCATTTGAGATATTTCAGGACCCAATGTAGATTGCTGGTGGCATGAGAGCCATGCCAGGAGTTCCTGATAGCTGGAGATTTCTGTGGGGTGAATTGTCACCACATGGCACAGCCTCACTGGCCTAAATGCCACCTTGCTCTTGCTTCCATAGAGAAGCCCAGAGGGTGTGGAGTGTCCCTCACTGGAGATGTTCAAGAACCCCCTGGACACAATCCTGTCCCATGTGCTCTGGGATGGCCCTGCTTTGAACAGGGAGATTGAACCAGGTGACCCCTGTGATCCCTGCCAACCTGACCCATCCTGTGATACTGTGAAGTCTGGGAGGCACAGCTACTAAGGAAAGTTTTATTGTCTAAATGTTTGAACCATTATATTTTCTTTCTAACTGTTATGATATTATGAAAACAGGGTCCAAGAAAATATCTTCAGCTTGACTGAAAAGCACATCACAAATTTATGCCATCTTAAGGAAACTTTCTATTTGTTTCAATGTTAGAAAATTATAAAATATAGAAATATACTATTTAATAAATATCCAATGTTTAGCAGTCCCAAAGAGTTTAAAGTAATTCCAGGTAGAAGGGATAAGATCTGGGGAATTTTAAAATATAGATTAGCCTGTTGGACAAGATTTTGAACAAATTTTAGCAAATTACATTTGTATTATGTAGATCATGTATTCATTTATTTATGTCTTATGCTTCAGCTGGGGTCTTAAATCTGTCATAATGCTACAGAAAAGAAAAATATTTTAAGATGGATAGAGATGGGACAGTTAGGAGAGAAAATGAAAAGTTGATGAACTTATACTCCTACACTGAAAGGAAAAAAAACCCACGCCTCTTGTTAAAATCCTGTGGCACCTTGATGCAACTATCACTTGAGTAGCATCTGGCAGTGTCAGGGAGAGTTTCTTGAAGACTCAGGTCTTTTGGCTTCTAAAATAGCAACAAATAACCCAAACCAGTCTTTTTTTTTTCCTGAATCACCAGAGCAGGATTAAACAATCTGTACAGGGAAGCGGATTTTTCAAGAAATTTTTAATGTATGACACTAGAGAAATGATGTGGAATCTAAATCACTAATATAAATCTGGTGAAAAGGTTGCTTTATTTGCTGTGTGTATTTTTTAAAAGTAAACACACAAAGTATATGACAATCAGAATCTTCTGTTTATCTGAGAAACTGTACACTTATACTTAGAGAGAGATTTTCTGTCAGCATTCATGAATTTCTCTCTTGACCCTGAGCAGCAAGAGAAGCAGCCTGAGATATATTGCAAAGGCAAATGTTTAAAGTTTATATCAATATACACGTGGGACAAAGGTAATTTACTCAGTGAAGGAAGAACCCCTGCTACATTTAATCATGCTCAAGTACATGGGAAAGTGCCCTTAGAGCTGTTGTTTCTCTCTGCCTTTTTAACCCAACTATTGAGAAGCAGTTTTCTTCTCAGGAAACACCTTAAACCCAAAGCCTAATTAAACCAGTAAACCAGCACCAAACCTGGTGGGCAGACTTATCTCCAGTCACTACAGTTTACAATTAGATTTTGGGTGAGGGTACAGGAAATCAATGTTATGTTCACCCCTTAATGAGAACATAAACACTTCTATATTTAAGGATTATTTTCTTAAAATCCCCACAGGTAGGCAGGGGATTCTTTCACCTGTAAGAGACCAAACATAGCAAAGAAAATAGTGGGAAACAAAACAAAACAATCTCTTTGCCTCATGGGGAAAAGGCATTTTCCTCTCTCCTATAATCTCAAGAAAAGCCAGATGAGGACAGAAAAGAACAGTCTATATACATGTGGTTAAAGCAACAAGGTCAGGGCAATTTTTGCCTCTTTAGAACCACCTGAACCAGATTTGTTTCAGTGTATTGATACAATAGATAATAAAGACACAAGGAGAAAGAAATTAATGGTGGTATGAAACACCTTCCATCCACTTTTGATCATCAGTGAAAAAAACCAGGAATACCTTGGTTGTGGCCAGTGGGACTTCATCACCTCTGATCATGTGAGATCTTGGCAGATTGTATTCTCCAGACAGAAACTGAAAGTGTTTATTTTGGGGCTTTTAGAGAGGGAAGAGCAATGTCTCTGTGGGAGACATTCTGCACAGCAATAGAGGCTGGAATCTGCATTATAAATGTCCAATATACCAGCAAGGAGTCTCACACTCAGCTGCAGATCTGCTGATACCAACACCAACACTGAACATCACTGCAGTTAGAGACTTCATTGAAGAAACCTTCCCTTCCTCATGAAATTTAAGAATTGTATAAAGAAAGAAAAAAGCTTATCCTTACAATTGTAATTTGCACAGAATGACTCTCAAGTTTCTCCTCCAGTTCCCTGTTTGGACCAGCAACTAATACTTTGTGATCACTAGCCTTGTTTACATCTGCTTTTCAATTCCATTTTATTTACTGTCATTTAAAACAGAATGAAGTATTTTCACTTTGGATGTAGTAAAATTAGATGGTTTTATTCTTCCAGACATATGCTAAAAATATAGGGGGTTGGTTTAAAAAGCATTCATTGAGTGGGAATGGCATTTCTGTTAGGTCTTGGGTTTTCTTGGACAGTTTTGGCAAACGAGGTACAGGGTTTTTTAGGACAAATTTAAATATGGAAAAGTCTTTAAGAATGTTATAGCTAGCAATGTGAGTTCACTTTTGCTGAAAGAGGTTATATTTAGTTTTTTTCTCTCCTTCTTTGTTTTTGACATGTTGTTTACAGACAGTTTAGCTGTTTTCCTCAAAACATAATTTAATTGGCATTTTTCTTTCTGCATGGGTTTATTCTTCCTTTTATAGAGGAAAAGAATCTTTCTACTTCCCTCCCCCACCCTTTTTTTGGTCTTAAATAGGGACAAATATTTTCAACCATGCCAGTTACTCTATCCAGAGAGACTGCCACCAACACAGACACCCCTTATGAGGTTAACAAGACAAGAAAAAGGTGTTCATTCACGTGGAACATCTTGCCATAAAATATCAAAATTGGATGGAGTCATTAAAATAATTTAATTTATTTTTAGGCAGTTAACAAGATTTCAATGCTGGTTGCCCTTTAAAAAGCAGTTATTCATGAAGCCATATAACTTGGAGCCATCACAAAAGCACTAACATGCTTAGTTTTTTTTTCTTATTAATGTTATGTGATTATTTTTGTTCGTTTTCTGCTTCACTAACATTTCAAGAAAAACTAAGTGGTTGCTATTCCTGGAACAGCAGCACAGCCTTTTATTCCCAAATTCTCATAATTTTTTTTTTTTTTACATCCACACAGCAACCTGTATTTTCTCTAAAGAGAATTATGCATCTTACTGTAAGCAGATACAGTGTCCACAGTTAGTTTGCCTATTGTACAGTACTTGACTGTAAGAACAACAAATTGAATGTTCATCCTCTTTCTATTGCCCCTTTTACCTTGAATTAACTCATTCAGTAAAAAATAAAAGAGGCAGGGGAAGAGGTGTAGAGGGAGGGGGTGGGACTAAATAAAGTTGTGGCATAGAATCACAGGATTACTCCATTTTATGTTTCAGAAAATTCAAAGTGACCAAACTTCTGCTTCAGACACCCTCTACTGGAAAGCATCATGTCTCTGCTCCTGATGTAACTGAGCATGCAGGAGGAAGTGGGGAAGCATGAACATTTAACTGCCAGAAGAGACTGGTATCTGTTCCATAGATCATTGTCTTGAATTTCACAGGAGGAAAAGATTTGATAAATAAGTGCATCTGATTATTCTGATGAGAAGGAGCAAAAAGGACTCTGCTCAAAAATACACAACAACATCCCTTTAGCATCACACCAGACCTCACAGGTTCCTCTGGAAAGGTACAAATGTCATTAACTTATCAGCAAGTAAAAATAGGGACTGAAATTAAAAAACTTTACTATGATACACACAAGCAGTAAGCTGACTTATTTGCCTCACAGGTGGGATTTTTAAAATTTTTTTTAAATTTGATTTAAATATTTTAAAAATAAATCTGTTCATTTTGTGTAATTCTCACGTAACAAGTATGATGGACAAAGATGCTCTGCAGTTCTACATGACCACAGCTAGAAACCATTTGTTTATTCAATGCAGAATTTTGTTCTGTAAGCAGATCTCTTCTATCATGAAGTTATAATTATCTATTAAATATATTCCCTCTGGTCTGAAACCCCTATGTAGCCTGAGTATCTTAACTCAGTGAGAGACAGGTTTGCTCTTTAAGGAAAGGGCAAGAACTTTCACTCTTCAGAAACAGATTCTGAGCTACACTTCTGAAATCTTGGTCCCCATTTTCATCACAATGAAAGAAGAAAATATTAAATTATCTAAGTAATGATGTATCTACTATCACTGCTTTAAAATCTACATCCCAATGAACTAGTTGGAGAATGCTAACACATCCTTTTCTTCACATAACAATGCCAAGAGATTTTTAAAAGACTGAAAAGGAAATTCTATCAAGCTTCAATATATAATTAATTCTTTTCCTTTCCAACTCCCAAACAAAATATTAAGATAAACAGCTTGACTTGGTATCAGCCATTGTTCATCATATGCTCTCCTTTACAGTGCTACAGCTTTTACAGTTGTGTTTGCCTTGCATAATGTACCGTATGTGGGGCAGTGAATTACATTCCTTTCTAAGAGACCATGCTGAATTACTATTTCTTTCCCAGGACTCAGAGGTGAATAATTGCACCTGTCCTCCTTAAGCAGACAAAAGACATTAAGTAGCAGCCAAATGGAAAGAAAGATTTAAAAAGAAAATCACTTTATAGTTTGGCAGGAAAACAACTCAATCCAACCTTTCACCCAGCTGTATACAATACGAGGATTTCTATGAGCGCAGCTTCTGAAGAAAATGAAGCCTTCAAAGAGACACTGCCCTGATAACAAAGCAAAAATTGAGGTGCTTTCTAGAAGTTTAAAATATTCTACTTTTCAAATAAATCATTGACAATACAAAAAGGAAAAAAAAAGAAAAGCAAAAAGCTCAACAACACATCTAAGTGTTTGTGAGCAAATGTTCTCATTTACAGGATACACACAAAGAAATAAAGTAGGATGGGGGAACAAATAAAACCACATGGTTTTTCCAAGACCACACAGAGATGCAGTAGGACAACCTAGCACAGAGCAGAAGTGAAGATGCTGGAATTCCTGACAACCTTGACACTGTGTCACAGATTTGTGGTATCATTTAGGTTGGGAAAGACCTTTAAGACAGAGTCCAACCATAAAGATTTTGTGACCATGCTGGACATAAAGGATGAGTTTTGCTCTCCCTGACTGCAAGCAGCTGGCAGAGAGATTTGCAGCAGCTCTGGTTTCAGCAGAGCAAGCCATGCTGGCAGGCATCCAGGGACAGGTCACCAGGGCAGAAGTACAGAACTTCAACAGAGCATTTGGCTTTGGTGCCAGGAAATTCCTAGCACCTGACCATGCCAGAGGGCTAATGCTCAAAAAGATGAGAAAAGAGCATGAAAGGTGAAAATACTGTAAAGAATCTCTGCAAAGACCTTTCTAAATATTTCCAGAAACTTACAATTTTTTTCCTCTTGCTTGGAAGCTGTCTGTATACCCAAGGAAGAGAGGTATTTGTACAGAAATGGAAAAATATTCTGCTACTTGTGAAACCTAAAGGTAATCAGTCTATTTGGCAAAATCCAGGCAGTCATTTTACAGCTAAAAAGATAAATGTCATGGAAAACTATATCAAAATATTGACAGCATCCAAATAAAATAAAAGCAGAAAAAGATGAAACAAAGCAGTGATACCTTGAGGGGTGATGCCCTTGCAGAAAGCAAGCCTCTTTTCCCAAAAGCACAAATATCTGACACAAATATTTGACATCCTTAATGAGAACCTGATACAGCATGGAAGAGAGGCACTGGTGGAAAGCAAAGAACATAATTAACCATACCTGCTTTCAGCTGGAGCTTTTGGGCTTCACTAAAACACCTCCATCACCTTATAGTCACATGTTTTAGAATAAAAGCAAACACTGCCTAATTATATTCTTGGAAAAAATACAGAAATATCTGGTTTGGCAGATAAGGTATCAACTTGGAATGAATGAAAACCAAAGCTTACTGCCATTCTTTTCCTCCAATAGCTGCAGGACCCTGGGTAGTATCTCTTTTTTTCCTTCCTATTTTCTGTCCCATCTAGTTACGTGCCTTGGCATAGGAACTTTCTTTTACAGTATTTTTGATACAAATTTGAGGTCAATAGAGTTCTTATCATGGAAAAAATCAACCTATCACTGTGATGAGTTGTTCCTTGGATTTCAGAAATAAACAAAACCATTTATTTTGTGGGTCTCTGCTTTTACTCCCAAAAACTCCATCTCCCTCCTTCAGGAGTGATGCCTTCCACACAATACCTTCAGTCTTCTCAAAATAAAATTCTCCCACAGAAACCTTAAAACTGGACAAAAGTAGAGAAATTGATGAAAAATTTGCCCAAGACAGATGCACAGATCACAATGTCTCTCGGGTGTGTCTTTTAGAAGAAATCTGGCTAATAAAAGCAAGAGCAAACATTTGAACAAATGTGATAAAGGTGAAAATTTATATTGCTTAACAAATTAAGCATGGTCATGCAAGGAATTCTAGGATTTTGATCTTTTTTAGATCATGTGCTCTCAACAGAGTGTTTAAATCACTGGTGGAACATGTAAGAAATCAGCAAGGGACAAATGACCTTTGGTCAGCATTTGGGTTTACAGTAAAGCAACACTTGAAATTTGTCAAGGGTAAAAAAACCTGAAATGTCATCAAAAGTACATTTCAATTTTGACAAATCAATATTTCCCACAGACATGCATTTCTTCCATGTCCCTTTGTAAACAGAAGTCACTGTTGACGGTGCTGTTGAATAGCATCCCTGGTGTAAATAAATCCTCAAGGCAAGGAGATAGGTCTAAGTGCAAAAGGAAAATTTCATTCCTTATGCCTTTACTGAATTGGGTGGGTTCATATCAAATCAATAACCCCAATTAAAATTAAGAGAGAAGAGAAAGAGTCCATCAGCAAAATTATTTGAAGTAGTATTTGCTCAGACTAGTCCAAAACTCTTCACCCTTGGAGCCTGCAATACAAGAAGTTGCCTGAGCGTGTTAATTATTTAAAATGAAAGCAACACAGTTGCTGGCCTTTTGCAATAATCAATCTTTCAAAAAGTGTCAGGTGTCTCCAAAACATGTGACAGGTTGGCAGTTTGTAGCATCTACTGTCAAGCTGTAATACCAGGATTTTCTCTGGAGCCTGAAGGAACTCATCACCTTAACTAACAAATCCTAAAGACAACTTGTCTGGCTTACTGAAAATGAGATGGAGAAGCTAAATTAGAACCATACTCCTCCTATTTGCTAAATTAAAGCAGAAAACCAAAACAAACACTGAGGCATGTATATACATATATATAGACACATATTCATGACTACAGACAGAAATGCATATAGAGATAGGTATAGGTAGATATATATCTGTAGCTGTAAATTATAGACATTTACGAAGATCTGTATTTACTGCCTCCTACGAGCCTCTTTTACAGTCTAAATTTAGGGAATTTTCTTCTCTTAAAAAAAGAAGAAAAAAAAAGAAAAAAGAAAAAGAAGAGAAAAGCAGCATCTGGTTTGGGTTTTAAAGTCAATTAAAAATATCATCTTTCTGTGGCTTCTTTCACTTCAGTATGCAAGAACAAAAAATGTAAAATCAGCAAGAAAATTCCCATAGAGTCTGTGAATAAACAAAAAGTTCCCATCTCCAAAGTGGTTGAATTTATTAGCACTTGAAGGTGATATGAAACTTTCCAGCAGTACTTATTTTACCAATAAATAAGTGCCATGGATATATCTGTATAGATACTTTTGGCAATTTCAAAGATATCAATTACTTCTCATGAAGAAATTTTTCTTCTTGAAAATAAATTATATACAGGGGATTTTTTTCCAATCTTGCTAGCATTAATTGTTGAGCAAAAAAAAATATTTTTTGTCTTGTGTTTCCTTGCAGAAAATTTTATCTTTTTTCTGTTAAATAACATGCAGGAAACAAATCAATAAAAAGCATCAACAAACATCAATCTAAAAAATTCTTAATTTAATCTGTTAATATTAAGAGAAACAATAACAAAACATAATATGTGTGATGTGCAAATGAGTAGAGGATACTGGAAAAAAAAACATTAAAACAACATTTACACATAGAAGTCAGTATTCTGAAACCAAACATCTCTAAACTCACTTACGTGGAACTTCTCCATTTCTCCAGACTTTCTGAAAAATATTTGTTGTGAGTCAGTTGAAGGGTTTTGTGTTACAAGTGCTCTTCCTCCCCTCTGAAAGGCACTGCCCTTTTGGAGCAAGACATTCAACTTCAAATTGCAATTGCCATCTATTAAAAGTACTCCAGAAAGGAAAAACTCACTTGGCCAACCTGAACCACCCGTGGGCAGTGGCCTTTCACACTCTCCATCCACAGCACTGTCCCTTTGCAGGAGCCAGCAGAGCCACAGGCAGCATTGAACACAATTATTACAGCATCATGTACACATTTTGGAATAAAACTACTCTTTGAGGTGAAATACAGTAAACTATTTTGGCTAGAGTTCTATATGCTGGTGACTTTTCCCTACAACCCTTCACTAAAGTTCCATTTCAAAGCTTAATACACAAAACAAATATGCTGGATGATTCGAAGGCTGAATGTAAAACACATTGGTGGATTTTGTGATTTTTTTTTTTTTTTTTTAAGGCTTGGCCAAGTTTTAATGGCTGTCACACACCAATTATTATGAAAGCACTACAATGAACTGAGCTGATAAGCTGATCTGATCAGAATTAACTGCATGTGATTGCTGCTTTGAAAAGCTGGCCTAAAGAGGCAGCATTGAAAGCAATCTCACAAGTCACTGGAACTGCTTGCCTCAGCTATAAGTAAGCACAGATGGTGAGAAAAGTTAATTAAGAGACATATTTGTTTGGGGGTTTGAAATTTCCACCCTCTCTTCTCCAAAGGAGTCAAGCCACAGTGAAAATGTGTTTTACATTTGCGGCCTAATAAGTTCATGTTTTTGAGGCTCGGTTCCTGTAGATGGAGGTAATAGATAAACAGAATAAATAATTTATGTCAGCAGTTAACATATGGATTTGCAGCTGATCACTAAGCTACTCATTGCACCTGATAGCTACAACATCTCTTCAGTTAAAAATATTTCTTTCTCCACAATCCTTTATTACTTTTTTCCTAACTGGCACAGCTTCTCTCTTATGGTACAACTGATACCTAGCAATGAAGATGTCATCCTTTTAATTCCCACTTTAATGACTGCCTCTTCATTTTACACTCTCACTTGTTCTTGCAGAATTTCAAAAGGAACATGTCAGCAACTACATAAAATAGCTTCTGGTGATACACTTCACTTTTACTTCTGGTTGGGAACTTTTCTACTTCTTTCCAGATAGTGCTTGATCTTTGCCCAGATTAACTGATGGGGGAATGCTGGGGCTGTTACCAACTTTAGAAGATCAAAACACATCCTTTACACTTTTTGTATTGTAAGACTGTGACCAAAGTGACATCTGGCAGATATTCTGCTCAATGGTCCTTCAACAGTGTATAATTTCTTAGACCCACTTCCACTTTTTTTTAATTTGTGGGTATTACAATGACAAGGGCCATAGCACGAAAGAAATACTGGCCAGGGAATGTGAGGGAGCAATTTCACATGAAAGGCCCATGAGAGTAAGAAAGGGTTAACACTAAGGACAGAGAAAGCCAAGACTTCAGAGCTTCAAGTATAATTGAGAGGTTCTTAGAAAGACACTTCCAATTCATGCCTACTGTACTATTTATTTCCTTTCCCATCATTGCTGATTATAAGGATGTGCATGTGTATAAAGAAGTTTCTTCCTCTTTAATCAGACCAGCTCTACTCCACAAATCCACAATCCACTGTTCGTGACATTACAAAATGAATCAGGCAGGAGGCTCAAGTCAGATCAGAAAGTGACAGCTTCTGTTTAAACAGATATCTCGGAAATTAGGGATGACAGGATCATACTGCATAAGCATTTCACTCTCAGCATTGTCTCTTTCTCTAAGGAGAGGTGCAACAGAATTACTCATTGGAAAGATCTTAGTATTAAAAAAACCTACCAACCAAACTTGATTGCCTATCTGTTCTACTTATATTTCTAGAGAAATAAAGATCTGTTATGAATAGGACACCCACGCTATGTATTGCATATTTCCTGAATTGAAAGAAAGATGCTTCCTGAAATATTATTTTTGCATTTTAATGTATGGTCACATAATTTATGGTCTGTCTTTTGAATTTGGTATGAATCAGTAAATTGCTTCTGTCAGTCTTATTTTAGTGCTATAGAACCAACTTTGAATAGAATATTTCACTTACGAAAAATGTGTTCTCTCATTAGGTTTACATTTCAGAGAATAGGATCATATCAGAAAACTAGAGATTGATAACCAACTCCAGCCCTGCACATATATGTGTATGTATATATATATATCTATATATTTTTTTAATTATATATACACACACTTAAAACTAACAATTTAGACATTATATCTAGGTGTATATATACAAATTGATAATTGTATCTCACACCTCCAGGTGGTCTCTAAGCATTGCATTATCTAATCCCATAAAAAATGGCAGGTTTTCTAATTTTATAAATGTATACAAAATAAGTTGTTAAAGCAGTCAATCACTGAGAGCTCACTACAGATGGTAATCCAATTTGTGTGGTAATGATCAGAACAGTCAGTTTACATAAAGCATTACAGCTGTGTGATGCTGCAGTCCAGCAGTTCTGTCATCAGCAATGAGGCTTACCTACCTGGAACTGGAAATTTTTCCGATGGACTCTGCATAGTCATGCTGACAGTGAGTAAGCCCTTCCATTAGCCTTGTCCACAGTGACAGCCTTGCTCCCTTTCTGCTTTTCTATCCAAGGATTGTCAGAGGAAATGTGTAAAAGGAGCTACAGCTCCTTCTACTGGGTCTTAAGATTTCTAAGATTAAAGATTTGAGATCCTACAAGGGCTTGGAGAAGTGAGTGGAAGAATGCCAGTAGTGCCTCATAGCACTCTGCATCACTTTTTTTTATTTAATTCTGCTTTTCACATTCCAACTAACAGCATAATTTCAGAAGCAATCACGCATTTAAAGAAGCCGTAGAAGTCTGGGGACAGGCTGTTGGAATGGGGACTGCTAAGCAAACTGATTGTCTGATCCATATATGACATCTCAGTTGTAACAGCTTGTAAACATTATGTGTAGAACTCCAAATAATAACTCTACAGATTTAACCAATCATACTTTGAAGGCTGTCACTGATCTAGTGGAGCATGACCAAATCCTGTTAGAGTGCAGAATAGATTCTAGCTGAAAGTCTTACATACTCTGGGTTGGGTATCTGGATGAGGATTTCAAAGACATTTCACATGCTACAGAGATGTATGCATATGGAGAAATTAATAGATGTGGCTAAATTCATCATCCCATGGGCATACAACAAAGGTTTCAAGCCCTGCAGGTTTGAAAACGCTTTCTGTAGCAGTTTTGTCTGCTTCATCAGAGAGTATCACATGGCCAAATTCCTTCATAAGTAAGGACTGACTTTTACAAAGGTGAGCATGGCAAGTACCTGAGACTGCTACATGAATATCAAAGAAAGGCATAAAAGACTCCCTTACAAGTTCAGCTGGAATACTCAAAGCTGATGAGATCTGTGTTTGTTTGCTCACTTTACAGATGTATTTCTATAAAACAACAGTACAGTCTAAGTAGTCAATTTGTTAGAGTTAATTCAATGGACAGGATTTCTGAAGGTCTCTGAAACTCTATCATCCTTCCAGCAAAATGTGGAGAAAGGGAAATGAAGTGAGTGTTTGAGACTTTTGAAAAAGCAGGGGTAGGAAACCTACCCATGAAGATGTGAAAGTGCTCAAAGGACACTATCACTAAAAGTTCCTCTCTTGCCCAGTGGGGAAAATCAGAATTACTTTGTCTATTTTTTATCTTTCTGTGTGAAGAAAGTCAAGAGAAAAGCATGTTAGATGACTAGATGTTCTGAGCACTACATGCTGTATTTTTCTAGCTGCAAGCCTCTGAATGTGAATGCCAGGAGAATTTCAAGCCCCTAATATCAAAAAATATTTATTATGTAAGGATCATCCACACATTATCATTTATATTAGTATACACAGATCCTGCAGGGTATCCTGCTTGCCTGTATAGCTAGAAATTAGCACTTTCTTGTTTGTTCAAAAACTGCATTGCACTGTTTACTGGGATGATAAGCAGTCTGTTTTTCCCTTAGATAACTCAAGAGCTGAAAAATTACCCTGTTTAAACAAACTTCCTGTTTTTTTCTTTCCTAGTGTGGAAAGCCTGCTTTTAATCAATGATTGCAGCACTGTGGAAGAGAGATGCCAAGAGTGCTCCCTGATAAAACAAAATAAAAACCCCACCTTTGGCTCTGACATACTCAGGACCAGCCAGAGTCATAAGGGTCTCTTAACACTGCACTTTTAAAGATATTTTTTCTTTCATTTAGATTAAAAAAAGAATTAGGAATTGGGTTTTTTTGGTTTTTTTTCGTTACATTTGGCCCAATTAAAATGAATCTTTTTTTGTCTCCTCCAGCTTTTCTCCAAACAGTAGAGAAATCCAAAGCTTTTCTCTTGGTGCTGTCTTCAGGGACTATTATCTTTCAGTACTTCAAGGGCAGATCCAACTCCCTGACATTTGTCTGCCTTGAACTTGCAAAGTGCTTGTAAGTTTGTTAGCCTCCAAAGTGTCAAGGAACTGCAATGATCTCTAGACATATTCCATGTGGGAGGTTTTGCAGAAACAGCTTCATACAGCTCTACAATCTACAACTTGTTCTGGTGAACCTGTGACAGATGAGGGCAAATAAAATCCTCTGAAGTAAAGTAGAAATCCAGTTGAGCATGTAATACTGGGAAGATTCAGGAATAAAGGAGCTCCCCGGTATCCAGATTTTATTGTTGTTATTTACCATTAAAAGGTTGGTTTGAGCCCAGATTAAACAAATCCAAATTAGAAACAGGAACCAGACTAACTTTATCATATACAATGAAACAGATATCCAACCAAGTATTATGACTTTTTTTATTTTTTTTTTCTTGGAAACTTGAGCTTCCTTTGATGCTGCAGATGGGAGGAGCTGAATTTCCTGGAGTGCCTTGCCCAGGCCCTGCTTATGGACTCACCCTCAGAGAATACAGAAGTAGAGAAAGTACACAAAAAGTGTGTGATCACAGTGGTAGGCACTGCAATGGCAGCTAACTTCTTACCACCACCTTAAGGAATCTTACCACCACCTTAAGCACTGCAACAGAGCTCCTCAGATGAGCTGGAACCAAGAAATGTGCCAAATTTTGTAAATGTTCAAACCCAGGGACACTGAGGGCAGAACTAATCGACCAGTCTGCAAAAAGGTTCATGCAATTCTGCACATTCTAATATCTCTGCTTTTCAGCAATCAGATAAATCAACTTCCAGACGGATTTTTCATTTCCAGTAACTACATGTTAGGATGCTAATGAAAACAAACATTGTACAAATTATATATTTACAACATACAGGTATTATACTACAATTCTAGTGGAGCTACCCTCAAATTTAGACTAAAAAAATGGAAAGAGGAACTATGGAAGTAGCTTGAAAAGACTGAAATTTCGATTCAAATTTTAAGCTCTGTTTCAGGAAGTACAGCATTCTTCTTGTATGCTCTTTTACTGAGCAGAGTCAAAGCTTGAGTCACAGAGGGGATAGTATTTATTCAAAATTATCAAAGTTAAGGAGCAGTTAATTATTTGAATACCCACAGTTTAAGATAAATTAAGCTGTCATGGGACTCTTTTTCAGCATCATTCTAAACAAGGAAAGTATCTGTGCCCTTCTGATGTCAAATACTTTTTTTTCTTCACAACAGTTATAATTTTCAATGACACCATAATGGAAGTGAGCAAACAGAAGAATCCATAGAGATGTTTAATTTATTCTGAGAACTCATCATCTCAGAAAAAAAGATTTTACAAATTTATTCCTCTCCTTTATTTCAGTTACCATGTTAATGTTTGAGACAATTCCTAACCCAAGCTTCCAGCCAGAAGTCTGTTGGGAGGTAGGATAGCAAATCTAAATCAAATCACAAAGATCTTGCAATAAGACTGCATAGCACAGTTTCCATTCTGTACCAAAAGATGCACTTTCCCATTTCCCTACTGCAATTTACTATAGGATAGCAAAACTTCATCATATACACACATCAGGAAGTTAAGATGCTATGTCCTTTAAAAAGTTCTATAACCAAATGTCCAAAGCCAAGTTCAAATTCAAACATTTAAACAACAAACTGTGGAGTGGGGAAGAAAGGAAGACTGCTTACACTAATGAGATTTCCCTCCATTAACTCTCCTGGGGTCTTTCAAAACCAGAAACTACATGGCTGAAAGGGCTCTGCTATAAGCAGCCAACAATACCAATATGATAAAACTCACCATCAGCCTATAGCTGTGACCCTTTCATGACTGTCAAATGAAAACACACAACACTGAGCCACCCTTCCCCACTCTTTCTGGCCACCAGTTCATGCAATTACAGACCAGTAGTCTTTGCTTAGCAACAAGACTGCATGTTCACCACTGATCACATTAATGATAAAGTAGTGAGTCTAAACAAATCTAATGATGAGAAGAGATGCTCTCCTTCTCTAACTAATCCATGCAATTTAAAATAGAAAATAGAAATAGAAAGAATAATTCATTCATCTTCCAGGCTCACCAGAAACAGAAATGAGGCCATCTGCAATGCTGCTTTCCAGACTATGTTTCTGACACCAAAACCCAGGCATACAACAATAATTTCATGCAAGGAAAAAGAATGCTAAATGTACAAAAATACATTTATTTGTACTGAGGCATAAAACTTTCACATTTTCTTATGTCTAAGACTCATTCTAATATATTTTTTTAGAGTTAGGGTTGGCACATGTGAAATGTGGGACATAAAGACTGCTGGAAAAGGGTGCTGAACCATCAGCCCTTGAGTGCCTCCACCTCCCAGGGAACCACACTGCTCATTCAGGTAACTGCAGAAAAGGTTTTCATTACTTACAGGAGGATGTCCAGCACAGTAGGTGTAGCTAGCATGAGACTGGTAGTGCAAGCTTGCTCTTGGAAAGGTGTATGTATTCCAAGCAGGTTGGCTGCTATTCCACTGGGAGCTAAAGCCAGGGCTCATGGTCACTCTCGATTTACTGTTTTGGTACGTTCTCACTGTGGAGCTGGACTATCAAAAAAGAAAGAAATGCAACGTAAAAATAGCTATTAGGGTAGAATACAAATAATGCAGCTATAAATCATCATTGTGCATACATATATTGCCACATGGTCTGGAACTAACTTGTATGTTTCCTGTAAGGAGCTGGGAAAAGCAAAAAATGGATTCCATCAAAGATATCAGAAAGAGGTATGTCACTGTAATGCTCAAAGGAAGACTGATTGCTGTTAGACTTCAGGATAAGATATAAATCAAATGGACAATCGATAAGTGATAGAAGTAAGGGGATGTTCTGAAAATGTGTAGAAGGTACAATCCCAAGATTAATTGTGGAAACTTCCATATCTTTTTGTTATATTGACATTTATTGAACAACTGATCAGCTATGGCCATTTTACAGTAAATGGCAGTTTGGGGCCAATGTTTAGATCTATTTCTTGGAGACTTGAAATCCCATCTAGTAGCTGGCTAAGGCTGAACCATCACAAAGCTACATATCAAATATGCAACTTTCTAAGCAGACTATAAAATTTCATGACATTCTAATTACTTAGGAAAAAAAAAATCCAAAATCTTGAATTGCTTTTTTAAAAAAATTCAATAATTTAATCTGAAAGTCACATGCATTCTTTCTGTCCTTCTCTCATTTTACTTTAATTGCAGCTTTCTGCTTCTAGTATTTGTTTTATAAAAAATATCTCTAATAAACATCTGCACTGTTAGGGGTGGTTTATTAGGGCAGCAAAAAAGAACCAATTTTCAGAAGAGCAAAAGATGCCTAGGAGTGGATGCATGTTTAGCAGGTATTTAGGTTGGTCTTCAAAGGCATGCAAATGTACTTTTTATTTCATATTCTGCTCTTCATTTGGGTTTTGCTTGCTTTCTTTTTATTGGCAAAGGTGTTCTAAATTTCCCATGCAAATTTACCCCAACTAATTGTAGTTATTATAAAACTAAACCTATTCTTCTTAGAGCATTAAATTTACGGTGACCTTGTTTATACAGTGAAAGCTTGAGAAATACGAACACAAATAATATTTCTTAGAAATGCTTATAAATGTCCCTGTTAGCAAATTGATGCTATCAATTTCAAAAGCTATACTCAAGAATGACACTTCATTTATTTTTACCCTCCTTTCAAAGACAACTTTTATACATCATACGTGTAGCATTAACCAAATATCAATATGGGCCACCATCAAACAAGGTGTTTCACATGATCCAAAACCATCCTCACCCTGAAGTGCTTACAAGATAAATGGGAAGGTCAGGGAAAGAATGAAAGAGCAGAGTCTGGTATAGAAGCAGGGAAAACAGCTTCATAAACATGACTTTCACTTTAATTTCAATGCTTTAGCTCAGTTTCATTGGGAGAGAATTACAGAAATGGAAGGAAAAGAGGACAGAGAGAAGACATACAAAAAGGTTTCAAGGACACATTCTAGATGTAAAAATATATATGCTGTAACCTTTCTAATTTTTAATACTGTATTTAGACGAGCTGATTGCAGAGACTACAAACCATTCTGGCACAGGCCGAACATGGCCCTTCATTTAATTTAATTTTCAGAAGTTTAAGTACACAAAGTTTGCTTCAGTTATCAATTGCTGTATAAACTTTAAGTTCAAGAAAAGGCCAAACGACTTCCTGCATGTGTTTATTTCCTGTGCCGCCGATTAGGAAGCCTGAAAAGAGCAGTTTCCTCTCCTCAGCTCTCAGTATCTCGACAGATTCGTCTCCCGCCCCCACCCCGAAGAGAAGGATTCCTGCAGGGTGATTTCTAAAGATTTAACTTACGACTAGCTGAACACAGAGTGTATGAATGAACACTAAAACCCACACTAAACTCTCATTAGTCACTGTGTGTGACAAGTAGTTACTTTGTTCTTACAAAAGGCTTTAGGGGGAAAAAAAAAATATCTGCCCCTACAGTTAAAGGGGCTTATTTGAAATAAATCTTTTTGTATGAATTTAAATCATGACAAATCAAAGGAAAGAGGCTATAGCTGCAGCTTGGGAAGAATAATAAAACAAAAACAAAACAAAAAACCCAAGGAATTTCAATGTGGGGTTTTTCTTTTTTTTTCCTTTCCCCTTTTACCCTCTTTCCCCAAGGAGCAGAAACTGCATTTTCTTTCCTTTGACGTATTACTTATCTTTCAGATCACTCCTCAAAGACAAACCTTTCTCTCTGGACCCTGGTAGACTTGCTTCTACATAAGAGATGAAGGCTAGGTTTTGTCTCGGCCAGATCAAGTAGGTTTTTAGCCCTAATGTACTTTTCTGTGTGCATTTCTCCCCTTTATAAACATCAGATATTCAAGTGTGGCTGCTTATTAACTCCTCTTGAGAAGCTGATCCCCCATCGAATATTCTGCGAACACTGAGCTATTCTATCCTAATAATAACTTTGCTTTTTCCTATTATTTCCGATGAGTTTTCATTGTATGGACCAGTGGAAGGTATCTGTGGCTGATGGGATGTAAAGGTGCATTGACAGCTGTGATAATTGTTAACTGATTATTTTCACAATGGCAGTGAGCTCCAGTACAGTAAGGAGGGATGTGCTACTGGCACTACACAAATGCACAAAATACTTGTTCTCTTGCAAGAGAACAGGAGCAAAAATGAGCCTGTTTTTTTGCACAACCGCCTGAGTTGCTGCACAGCCTTCTGATTGTTGCCTGGTTTTTTTTTGTGTGCCACACAAAATGCCCTCCCAGATCTGTCCCCATGCTGGAGGCACAGTTCAGCCATGGTGTTAAATCCACGCACAGAGTTGAGACCCTCTGCCCTGTTTCTATTCCCCAATCCAGCTCCTACCCTACACAGGGTGCATTAGGAAGAGTGAGGCATTCAGAGCACCAAGGATGCACAGAATGTCCCTGTGCAGATCTCTCAGGATGCAGAGGCACAAAGTGAGACCCCTACAGACCCCACTCCCCATCAGGGTGGCCGGGAGCCATGGGACAAAGGTCCCTGAGAGGAGACCCCTCTGCCCTGAATGGCTTTGGTCAGGGACCACCATGTCTGAACCCATAAAAGCTGCTCTCTTGCTACTGGATCGCTTCCAGAATAAACCCAAAACACATAGCAAAACAAAACAAACGTCAGTGGAGACACTCATAGGATAATTGTCTTTGAAATTGTGAGGAAATACAAGTTGTTTGCCAGAAAATAGAGATCTCTGCACCACCAGCCACAAAGTCCCAGGACAGCCTGGTCCCTCAGGTGCTCTGGGAGTGAGGATGTGAGACTCCAAAAGTTGATGATTCGATTTCAAGGTGTCCTCTGCTGAACAAAACACTGCATATCTCTGCAGCCTTCTCAGCACAGTGAAGACGCAGCTGTGGGAAAGACACTGGAGCAGCTGGGAGAGCTGGAAGGGGGCAGTGGTGCCCAGTGCTGGCAAGGCAGGGCAGCCCCTGCCAGGGGAGCCTGGGGCTGTACCCTGCCATACACAGCCAGTCCTGGCCACACTTCAGGGCAGAGCCCTGCAGCCAAGGCACTGCTGCCTCTGTGAAAATGGGGTTTGAAAAGAGCAAAATGATGCCTGGGAGCGAGGGAAAAAGTGAGAAACATGCCTGTGGATCTTGGAACCCAGAAGCCTGTGAGATTCTGACACAATCCCAGGAGAAGACTGCTTTTGACTTGAGGCCTTGGAGAAAGCTTCCAAATTTGACTGATGGAGTTAGAGTAACCCATTGCATGTGAGCACTTGGGGTAGAGTGGAACGAGGGTGAGAACAATCTCCTTAGTCCCTGGAGAGCCCACCTGGAGCAAGGGTGGGACAGGATCTATGAAGAAACCCATGCTGGAGGAGAGGGAGATGTCCTGAAGGAATTGTTGCCTACACTACAGCAGAGGAGGAGCATAAGGAGCAGGAGAGGGAGAACATCCAACCTCCCTGTGCCAGCAGAGATGGGAAGCAGGCTCAGGTTCAGGAAGAGTGAAACTGAGCCTGGGAAAAAGGAAGGGGGAAGAAGGGCTGGGAATTGTCATAATTTCCCTTTCCTTCTCACTATGTCAACTTATTTCAATTGGTAGTAAGTTATTTTTCCCACATGGAGTCTGGTTTTTCCAGATGATCCAAATGATCACCCTCTATCTTGACCTATGAGCTTTCCCACCTTCTTTTCCACCCCTGTTTTTGTTGAGGAGGGGGAGTAAAAGAGCCTGTGGATGGGCATCTGGCAGCAAGCAAAGGTAAACTTACCACAAACTGGCAGGTCTTGTGGCACATGAGCTTTTACTCAGGATTTAGAAATGTGTCTCTTTCCCCTTGACTACTGAGTCCACCAAGAAAAAGAATCACCTCTCCCCATAATCCTAACATCTTATTTATAGCTCTTAGGTTGTCAATGGCAGACCACCACTGTCACTTCTGGGACAACCCAGTCACCTTTTCTCAGAAAACTTCTGCAGAAAATTATCAAATTAAAACAAACCCCATCACTAAACCCAAAACTAAACCAAAAAATCACACAAAAACTTTTCCCCTCTTTGCTATGTCTTGCCAGAAACAAGAAATTTTATTGAGCAAGGGGAGAATTTTCTTTTCCTCGTCTAAGTCAGTCTAGTACCTTATACCCCAAAGGCCTAATGCAATATAAAACTGAGATCAGTAAAGTTTAAGTATCTAAACATACTTTAAAGTGTAACCTTTTTTTTTTTTTTCCCTGTGCCTCAATTTCTCTGGCTTATAAATTTAGATAATCTTATTTTAAAACTTTTAGAGCAACCTTTTCCTTGTGTTTGTAAAAGATTTTAATATTTTTGGACATAAGCATGAGTGAAGTGGAGTTTTATTAGTATTATTAGTATTTCTTGAGTTTAACTGTTTTAGATTCTTAGTTCTTGTAATAGCTGATGGGTGAAGCCTAACAGTGGAAAAAATAGAACACAGTATTTATGGAACATAAATACTTTTTTTATCATCAAAGCACTGTGCACATTTTAAATGGTGCCAATATTTTTGATTAGTGCAACACTTCCAACTTTTAATGAAGTTTATAGTGGAGGTAAGAACTAGCAGCCACCCCTTTCTATTCATATGTGGATAAAGCACATCCTTTGACTAGGATATTAAACAAAACGATAGTTCTGACAGCCTTAGTCTTCATGTCATCACACCCATGCTCTCCACTCTTTTCCATTGCATTTTGCAGTGTTACCATGCAGAAAACTAGCAGGAAAACTATGTGCTAACTTCTGAATTTCTACATCACGTCAAATGCAAGTTTTACTACACCTATCAGACACCTCTCTGCCAAACATATCAAGATGCTGTGATTGTTATTGGCTTTGGCACTCCAAAAGAAGGGAGAGGCTCAAATATTCACCACACTACCTCTTGAATAACACTGACTTTCAAAAAAAAAAAAAACAAGTGCAACAAACAAGTGGGATGAAGAGGTGTAAACATCAGAATTCAGCCTCCCTCATCTTTTAGAAGCAATTTTACAGACCTATGATGTCATTTTCTTAGCCCACACACTTTGAGCTGTTTTCAGTCCCCTGGATTTTGATTTTAGAATGGTTCTGTCTTCAGTTGCATCTTCTGGGGTTTTTTTCTGAAAGGAATTGTGATTGAAAGGGTATCCACTATCTTCCCATATCCCTTCAAGGGGATTTGACATCCCTTATTTTTGTTGCCAAAATGATTATAGAAGGTGGGAGAAGCCAAGGAGAGAAACTGCCATTCTGGAGATACTGCTTCCAGGAATTCTATATGCCTGTATTTGGATCAGGACATGATGCAAAGCACAGCCCTATGCTCTTAGAAGTTTGGATGCTTTACAAAATACTACTGTTCCCATAGAAATCAAAGGTTTCCTATAACCTGTAAAAGTAAGAAATGAAAATAGCTTCCTTGGAACATTATTGCATGAGCTAAAATGTTGCAGGGCTTTTCATGCTCAGAGAAACTGGCAAACCAAATCTGAAGTTAGTTCATCACAAAATCCTGAGAGACTTTAAAGATTTGGGAAATTGATGAGCGAAGGTTGTTGGGTTTTTTTTGGTCTTTTTTTTCTTTTGGGATTGTTGTGAAAACTAAACATGGAAGATATTGCAGATTGGTTTTGGGGTTTTCTTAATGGCAGAAAAGAGGAATTTTGTGCTGCTACTTTTCCCAATGTAATCATTCACTATAGCTTGCAAATCTTTTACAGTCTAGGACCAGATTCCATCTGTTTAAGTAAGAAATGAGTTTTTACTATTTGGCCATTGCAGATTTCAAGTTTATCAAGTTTGTCTCATAACCTTAAAAAAAAAAGCTTCAGAGACATGACCAGATTTGAGAGAAACATTGTTTTTCCAGACATGGGATTGAAACTCAATATGCTCTACCTGGAAAAATGGGATCAATTGGGAGAAATAGCATTCCACTCAAAACCACAGAGAAATGATGAGGCTGTATTTCATACATGTAAGGTTTCAGTGAATCCAGTGAATCCAAGAGCACTGAGAGCTTGCCCACATCATGCCAAAAGTCAGGATGTGCAGCCCATCTGCCCAGTAAGTGAGAGAGGAAGGCTCTCCATGGGACAGCCTTGCTTGGCAGGCAGGCTCCCTGCCAGCCAGGTGAAGGGGACCCAGGTCTGCACAGCTGGAATACTGACAGCTGGGGCCCTGTACAAATGCTCAGTGGAGAGACTTTTTAGGATAGGTCTCAAATAACTCAAGGAATGTATTCCAGAAAAAGAGTTTGCCATTCATTATTTTCCCCCAGAGTTATTATGCCTTGAAAACAAAATATATATGGCTTTCACACTTTCTGGTTAGAATTGTTGTCATTTCCAGTGACAACACTGTAATTCATGCTGTACTTTTAACTGTTACTTGAATCCCAAGAGCATTTTTTTCCTGGGCAAAATATGAAACATTGCTCTTGTAGTTACAAGAGAGTGAGCAGAGGAGCTGAAAAAAATGAAGGCCTTCACAGCTTGAGGAAGAGGCCATGAAGAGACTGGTTTTCTGCCATTTTAGCATCCACACCAGAGGCAAAGAATTAATAATAGGAGACAGGCCTGTGGTAATCCAGATTAAAGCCTAAAAATCTCTTGTCAACCTGGGTGGGACACACAAAAATGTTGCTGTTACCTGGTGGGTCTCAAAGCAAGAGACCACTGGGTTTCAGTCAACTTCTGCACACATACCCTCTCCAAAAGCACTACCACCACCAGTTCTCAGCAGGCAAAGTCAGTGCAAAGGCCAAGAATATCAAGAAATTCTCCTGTACTTCAAACTAATTTCTCCAGAATAAGAAAAGGAATTTTGCATGCATAAGAGACACTTCTAATGATTTTGTTTCTGATGTAGTACCAAGCCATAAGGAATGGGGACATTCATGCTTTTGGACCATTCTTTTGTAGGTCTTCCTTCCTCAGAAAGGAAAATGAAAGGTGACTTTCCAAAATGTATGGTTTTTGTTTATCTTTGCTACCTTCTTTGTTAAAATTAAACTGGGATTAAAATGTATTTCTGTTAGATGGGATTCTTTTTAGTCTAGTTTAAACCTCTGATTTACTTTTAAACACAGTGAATATCTTGACTACAAGTAAGGCCATGTCAAAGTTTCTTCTGTTCAGAATATTATTTAGTCAATGTACTGTGATAAACTTAAATCATAACAACCTCAGAAGGACATTGAATATGTCCTTGTAATGGTAGGTCATTAAGTAATTATTTTCTGAAAATAAATCACAATGGCATTCATTAAATTTACTCCAGCCTTTTTTAAAACATCACAGTTACAGTTTAAGGCAGTGAGAAGCATTGTGTTATCCCAAGATGAGCATGAACTGAATATTTCTAGTAAACTCCGGCAAGATAGCACTGGCTTAGAACCTTTCACAGATGACCTGAATACTTCTTATTTCTAAAGAAATAATTCAGATAAAATAAACCACTCAATGCAATATCCCATGAATCCATATACTGCCCATCTGTAAAAAATGGAGAAAATAACATTCTTCTACCAGCAGCTTTTAAGCACATAAGTCACAGAGACAAAGAATTTATTCTAGATCAGAAGGTCCATTGGTCAACACTATTACTAAGGATATTTGTTGATTGCATACAAAACATATCAGACAGATCTCTAGAGTAATATTTTTATAAGGTCTAAGAATCCCTGTTTCATATGTGCCTGTTACCACTCTTAAAGGAATGTTCTGCAAAATACATAGCAGTGTTTGGGACTTATAGCATTCCCTTGGTAAACCAGAGAACAAAACAGGGTGCTGCAAAAATTAAAAAAAAAATATTGTTATAGATGTATTTTCTTAGGATCACATTTCCAAGTACACAGTGCTCTTCTATCAATTTTGCTGTAAAAAATCAAACTACTTATACCTACATCTTATTTTTCTGTGTAACACTAACTGCAACACAACTTCAGGAGCATTACAGATTAATGACTGATTTTAGCATTTACCTGTAGCCTGGGACTTTTTACAGACTGCTAGCATCTATTGTAAAACTCATTATTTTTTGATAGTTTGGGGAGAAAGATAATTATTTCATTAACACTTGAATTCCTTCCCTTTTACAGTACCCAAAGGTATTTTTCACTATGTTTTGCAGCATCTTAACATTTTTCTGATGTATCTCTTTATTTCATGTATATTGAATTACTCCATGAACAATAAATTAACCACTGTCTTGGATATAAAATGCATTTTCCTCACACTAGATCTGCACTAGATCTAGCTTTTTTTAGACAATCCCAAGAGTAACAACTGGCTGACAATTTAAGCAAATCTGAAACATTAACCAGTAAATGCAATCCAGGCTGAGATACCAGAGAAGAGGGATGCTTATGAACAACTGAAAAATGTCTGTGGCATAACATCACTTCTACAATTTGACCAAATGATAAAATTTCTTTCCTTGGCTGCAGTAGGGCAAGTGTTGGTTCCAGCACCACATGCATACTACAAGCCTTCATGTACACAAAATGCTTTCTTTATTGAATGCAGTGCAGTTATGAAACAAGTTTGGCCACTGGGAAGAGTTCCATAAATCCTACAAAACTAACCAATGTACCACTCTCCAGCTAGCTCCTGTGGAAGGGCTTGCATGCTTTTGTAAACCTCACCCTGGGATTAGGACATTTATCAAAGCTATGATTTCCTTCCCATAATGTTATATCTATTGTATACCAGGAGTTCTGCAGGTGCATGATTTATCCATCCTGTCATTAGCTACAATACCCTGCAAACAGTTTTTATTTTCTGCTGGAGAAACAAATACTCCTCCCATAAATTGTTTTACTGTTGATTGGTGAACAGGCTCCTGCTCCCTTGACAATAAAACACCTTGCTTTCTCTGACCATGGAGTTATAATTTCCAGCACAACAATCTGAAGCTCAGTACCATTTCTTATGGAATTAAGTAATATAGGGGAAATTATAGCTCATTTTTCAATATCACACCTGAGCTGTCATTGTTTGTTAAGCACCAACACTTTTGATCACTTGAGAGGCATTAAAGACTACATAGCCCTAAAGATCCAACCAAGGGAACACAGGAGGATGAAGCAAAAGGCAAATAAATAGAACAGACAAAGTCATATTTTTAAATTAAAATGAAAACTAATACGAATTTTGCTACTTGAATCAGAATTTGCCAAAGGTTTCTGTTGGGCTGAAAATGCTCAATGAATACTTTTTTTTTTAAAGGAGCAAACTGGATAGCCAGGAAATCCAGAAATGAAAAGCTATTTCTCACTCAGTGAAATCATACTCAGACAGGCCTTTCACTCAAATTAATTATTCATAGAACCACATATATTGTATATGACACATTTGAATGTGAAAAGGCTAATATCCTCTGTCTTTTCCAGTACTCAACTGATCCATTAGAAATGTAATAGTCAGTCTAACAATTCCATGACTTCAGTAGGAGAGACAAAAAATAAAAGAGAAAACAGGATAAGCTACAAAGAGAAAAAGAAAACAAGAAGACATTTTCAAGACCATCTCTCAGAGTTTTCTAAATCAATTTCAACTGCCTCAGATATCAGTTGAGTATCAAATACAGAACAAAGGAACAGGCACACACAGCTACAGAGTTGTCCAGAAAAGCTGCTTTTTCTTCCCTTAAGCTTTGGGCACTCATACTGGAGAAGAGAAAGATTATTAACTTATTTAAAGGGATGAGCAAATTATAACCAGGAGACTATAAACTTCTTGGGATGAATTCAGTGTGGCAAGGACTGGTTTTCCAGGATACATCAATACATGGTTACAGATTTCATTAAAAATAAGCAAATCTCAATGAAAAATCACATTAAAATTCCCAAAGTAAAAGACAATGGAAATGCCTAAGAGATAGTATCCTGCAGAACCAGAGCTTATAAGATTTGCTTAGTTTCACCCTGGAAAAAAAAATGGCAATGAAAGGCTATTAAAATCCAGTTAATTCTGCAGATTTTTGACAATCCTGTAGTCTAAACCAGTATGAAGAAGTCACAGGTATCAACAAACAAACAAAAATAGTATTAAGTTAATGAAAGAGTGAATCTGAAGGAATGGAGCAGCATGAGGTACACACAAGGCACTCATGCTGTGCACCTGACCATGCAAAGCTTCTCTGGCTTTGGTCTGCACAGCATTTGGAACAATGGGACTGGTCATGACCTCAAAGCAAACCATGAGTATAAGCAAACAGATCCCTGTCTACTGTACGTAAATATAACATCAGTCAAATGCTTCTAAATATATTAAAACACTTTTACTATTAAGTATCAATGTGAATGCAAACTATGTGAAGCAACCACCCCATAACAGTATTTTTCCTTGCTTTTGTGGCTTGCTTTTGGCCAAGCCACAAGTGTTTCAGGTTGAGACTTTATACTCTATGAATTGATAAACCAAAAATAACCACAACAAAACGCCATTTACTTACATTTTAGAAAGGTTACTGCAGTAAGAAAAACACAGGCAGGTCCGAAAATTGCTTCAGTTTTCATGAAATTACAATGCTGAGAAAAAATAAGTCCAGCACACTACACATTGAGGAGCTCTCAGTGAAAAGCAGAGATCTTTTGAATCTTGTTGGAGGATGCTCAAATATGAGAAGTCATTGAGCCTCAAGAGAGGAAATCCAGCTGAAGCTCCTTAGAGCCTGGTATGTGAAGCTGTATTTCTCCACTTAGGAAACACTGACAGCTAGGGGAATAACTCAGTGCAACTCAGCCTGAGGGATTTTGTTCCCTAGTGCCCAATGGGATGAAGAAGATTTAGATCCTTCCTATTGAACTTCAATATCATAAACTTGACAGGCAAACAGGGGGATGGAAACCTCTACTTTTGTGTTTCTCCCTAATGTAACCAGAGCCCCCTTTTGTATTCTCAATTGTTTGTTAAAATGTTAAAATCCAGATTTTAAAATATAAGTACAGCAGTCATGTCCAGGCTTCAAGAATCAAACAAGAAATGAGCAGAGACTGAGCAGAAGAGAGGAGATGACCACAAACCACAGCAGAAGGCTCTGAGGTTAAACAGATATCGTCCTGTCACTTTGTTCCCAGTTGGTTTAAAACCTCTGCTTCTAAAGTCAAAGATTTTCTAGAGCTGTTGACTGTATTTCCAAAGCCTGAACATGAGCAGAATTTCTTACAACTCTGCAAGGGCACTGGTCTAAAAATGCTAGAGAACTAACAGAAAATTAATACCGTAAAAATTCCTTTAAAAGGCATATTTTGAATCCTATATTTCTGTGTCAGTAGATGCTCTCTGCAGCTCTATGCTTGGAATTTACATGCCAGGAAAATTTCCCATACGATATATTCAGCCATATCTTTTGTTTCCTCACATGTATAGGTGCCATAACCTTATAGGGGAAACAGGAAAAAAAACAGTAATAATATCAAGATTTGTATAGAAGCTTATGGCATTAGTTACCCTGTTCTACCTGAACAGTTCAGAATGACTTGTGGGAATACTTTTGAAGATTGCCAAGATATATTTTTGGAGGCACATCATTTGTTCAGTTTAAAATACATTTTAAAAGTTCCAATCACCTCTAAGTAGCTTCATGATTATTTAAGTGCAACTTTCAGTATCTTGTGAGTGGTTACATAGATACTAAGAGGGTAAGTTAATGAGTATAGATGTAAAAGGAAGGAATCTCATCTACTATATCTGGAATAAAAAAATGATTTTGCATCTAAGAAGGAAAACTATTATTTGGGAGATCAAAAATCACCATTACCTCTGAATCAGGCATCTTATGTGACTTAAACATGGCACAGCTCTTTCCTGGCCTCTGTAACAGACTTTACTGCTTTCTCTTTTGGACCCTTTGGGAGAATGTGTACATCTTTTGTTCATCCAAATTTTAACAGCAAAGTCCCAAATCAATTACCATTCATCTAATCACTGAATCAAGTTTTAGGTCAATTTTTAGGTATATAAGGAGTGTGAAAGCTTGTATGATCAGGAACAAACACAACAAAAGACAGAAAAGCCTCCAGTAATTCACATATATACATGTAAGTGCAATTAAGTGGAATAAATAACAACACAGGCATAACAGCACAGAGGATGCTTCCAATTTTGCTTAAATCTCATGGCAGACTAATTTTTAATGAAGCTGAAAGCAGGACCATGAGATTTAAGAAAGCTAAAGGCATGCAAAAGCAAAGATGAGGAAAGTAAATTTGAGGAGCTGAATCGTAATAATAGAGTTTTGCTTCATCTCATTCAGCTATGTGTGTTTACATGTATACATCTATGTCTATATTACATAAGGGGAAAATGTTGAAATGAAAAACACCTTGTTACAACATTTTGAGCATTCTTTTTAAATTATGTGTTTTAAAATAAATATCTAGAAACACTTATTTAGGAGGAAAGGGTAATTACATTTTTTTTTAACTGTCTGCTGCTAAGATTTTACATAACATGAATAGACAAAGACACAGGGAAAAAAAATCTGTCTGCAGCTTAAATATTGAAGAAAATAAAAATATATTTATGTTCCTATCTCCGTTAATTTTAGAAATATCTGCTGCAGACTGTCATTATACCCAAATTGTTTGCAGATACTGCTGCACAGTGGAATAGTCAGACTTAAACTGTTCAAATATTTGATGGCATTGTCAACCTTTTAACAAAATAAAAAATATCAAATGGATGCTAGTCGCACTATGATTTGAGGTTACCCACTTTTTTTACAGGTCTCTTTTACTTACACCATGATAGAGAAAAAGGCATATTTTCTACATTGACTTTCCTAATAATAATTGTTAACTTAGATGGATAGATCAAATTGATAGAACATACATGAGAGGTTTTTTTGCTGCTGCATAAAATTCTGATTTGAGTCAGAAACATTCCAATTCATAAAAAACTCTCTAGAGAAAATATTAATTAATGCAAAACCATTTAATTAGTTGATGAAAAAACATTTTTAGTTTTAAAAATATTTTAAGAAGCAGAAAATTTTACTCTAAAAAAAGTAAATATCCTCTTCTATTCTCAAATTCAAGAAAAATTATGCAAGAATACAGATGCTAAAAACCAACAGAATTCAGATTTAGTAAGACAAATTTTAAGAAATTATTTGATTTCATGGATCACATCTAGCTGATCAAAGAACAGCAGATTTTTTAGATTAAGCAGAAGATACAGTGTTTAGCTGTCTATTTAAAATCAGAGGCATGCAGTTTGATAAGATTCTGATAACTATTCATCTGCAAAACTTTGGTAACTTCAGGAAGTGCCATTCAGGCCCTCGATGTCAGATGTCAGTTTTGTTCTGGACACCAAGGTCCCAATGCACCAAGAACTGTAAGCATATGCACAGCTGTAAGCACAGGAAGAATCTAGAGGAGCTCAGAGGATTTGTTACAGAACTAGAATCATAGAAAAGATTTTCATTTGAAAGACTTAAATATCTAATGGAATCGATCCTGTGCTGAAGATAAAAACTTTATTTCTTTGCAAGAACAAAAAGATGGAGGTTTAGATAGGAAAGGGGCGACTTTGTTGTTTGTTTTAAAAGGATATAAATCTTCATGATGCAGGCTATGCAGGAAAACTGGAAAGATTAATACTCTCTGGGCAGGATATTCTACTCTTATTATGCACAGTATATCTTGCACCTTGTTCTGAAGCATTTAGCAATGGCTCATGGAACAAGAGGTGTTTAATGGTCTGGTACAGCCTTGCTGCATCGATCACTGCGATACAGCAATCCAAACCAGAGGGTGCATATGGCCCCATTTGATCCTTACAGGAGAATTCCACTATGCTAATCTCTAAAACATAGCATCAGATTATGCAGTTCCCTCCCTTGTGCTTTTCCTTGCTTGAAAATAAACAAATCAATCAATACAACTATGATGCAAAATTTCTGAACTTAAAGGAAGTCAATAGTGTTTGTAGATTCTTGGCAGAACATTACTTCTGTGGCAACAGGGTTGCAAATTGCAAGGAGCCCTATTGACCTTCTTCTTTTAATATACTCATTTTTGGAAAAAACACACACATTCATTATGTCTCTTACTTCCTGGAGGAAATATTGGTGCAGCTGAGGTCTGGAAGCAGAAGACAACAACAGGAACAAACGACTGTAATATTTCACTGTCTTGCTTCTTCCTTCAGTATTCTTCCTACTTCTATTTACTTTCTATTAAGGCTATTTTTTTCAAAAGGTTAGTCATCCACTGTACCTTTTCTTAAAACCACACATTTTTGCATGAAAAAAAGAAGGACAGAACAGAAAGAACTGGTTGTGTAATCTGCATTTAAACACTTACATTTGACTAGAGAAGCTCAAGAATTTGCAGTCAAAGTAAGCAAGCAACTAGTATCTAGATTTTCAATTATCACCAGCTTCAGACAATTCCTCGATATTCATTTCATTGTCCTCATGACTCTTCCATTCCTCTCTTATTTCCACACACTTCTTGTGAAATTTTTTGCACTTCTCTTTCTTTATAGTTAGGTCAACATATGTAGAATCCTCACCTGATAATTTGTATCCTCATAATCTGACTCTCAGGAAACAAACAACAATTTAAAATGGGCAATAAAAGAATTTGAAGTCTAGAATGATCAACAAAGCCTCAGTAACCAAATGACTGACATAAAAAATCTACTATTATTAATTGCTTCTGATAAGAAGCACAGATTTTAAGAGTTGGTATGGACTTTATTGGTTTTTACTGATCTTTTTTCCTCTTCAGGGTTCACTCAGTTGTGCTGAGATTACTATCCATTAATTTATAACATTTTTAAGAGAGACAGTGGACTTTTTTCTTAACTTCTAAAACTTGAACATATAGGATGAAGAGCAGTTTTTCTAAGGTAGACTTTGAATTTTAATAATAATAAAATTGTAATTAATATTGAATATTATTAAATATAAAACAAAACAGTAATAAGCATGTCCCAGTTGGACTGATCACAGATGTTAGCTGGGAAATAAGAATTTATGCTAAAGTCCCAAACTGAGCAGCAGCAACATAAAAAGGGTTTTAAAGAGAAATTTTTAAAAAGAAAGATGCTCACATGTTCTTGTAAGCACATTCTATTAGCATTTTATATGAGTTTAGTATTTTCTAAGCAAAAGATATATTATGGTAACTTGACAAATGGAAACCCCCAGGGGTAGCCTTCTTTCCACTCAGTAACTGAAAATTTTCCCAATGAATATACAATCCATGTTTTTCCCTCTTACCATTACAATTTAAAGTCTGTGAAGAGCAATGTGTTTGTTTTCAAGTATCCATGCAGAAAAAGCTGATAATCTAAAAAAAAAATCTACAGGCAACTAAACATGGGTGAAATTTTTGAAAATGGCAGAGAACCAGCTGGGAACACTTCCACACAGACTTGGCCATGCAGAGAGAAAATTATACTTGCTTAAAGAGATCTACAAATAAAATTAGGTAATTGTGAGAGCTGCACAGTCATAGGACACTCCACCTAATATTAACAATTCAATAGATAAAAATCACTGTAGATCACTGTGAAAAACAGTTTCTTCTATTGAATATTCACTAAAGGTCAGAAAAGGGCTGAGTCTTTCTGAGGGTACTATCAACAAAACATGAATTTCTTCCTTTTAATTAATGTTACCCCACCCAAACTAGGGAGAAACAGGAGGAAGTGATAACAAGACCTACTATTTTACTTTTTCTTCCAAAGGGGTGCAATGAAGCATCAGTCTGATACCAGCAGATGCTAAATCAATTTTTCCCCCCTATGGCATCTAAGAGAGATGGCTGTTTCTGGAGAGCACAGTTCAGTTGCTAAATTAATATTCACACTGTATTTCCACATTTCTACCCCAGAATGAGAAAGGTCAGATCATGTGGAGACAGATCTGGGAGGTGGGGAGAGCCAACCCCTGAAAGAACAGTTAGGAGAGCTACAGGCATGTTGTGCAGTGCAGAAAGTGGAAAGATCACACAATGAAGCACTTTGACTTCTTGCCAGGTATACCCTGTGAAATGAATTTCAAAACAAAGTTTTAGATTACAGACGGCTTTTCCAAGCCATTGCTGGCAGGAGCACAACTGTGGAAAAGCTGTGACACCAGCAATTAGGGATAGAAGAACCTGAGATATTAAGAGAAACTTGTCAAGCAGAACTTAAAATATCTAAATATTTCTCCTCAATATTTGCCAAAAGAAGAAATAGAAATTGCTTTGGCTCTGCTTGCCTATAAATTTGCACCTTCTGGATTTATTTTTTCTTAAATATTCACAGATACTAGTTCAAAACTTCTATAAGCATAATACTAATTCATGTCTAAAAGCATCAGGAACAGGGAGGCTAAAGATAGAATTCTTTTAAAATATAGCATGTGGTGTGCCAGCCACACAGTCCCATGAATTTCATGTTTGTCCTATCCATCCAAGTAAAACACACTGTGAGCATCCAATCAAAGCTCCTTGAATTCCTCACTTAATGTTTGCAAGGAATCCAGCTGCAGGAGTATTTGCTGAAACAATTAAGTTGAAGGAAAAAAAAGCATACACATTTAATGAGTGACAAAAAAGGCAAAGTACTTAGGTCCTGTCTTAAATGACCCTTATTATTAACCATTCATGGGGAAAAAAATCCAAACTAGTAATTAACATTTCAAAACCTCGTGTAATGTCTGCACAAATGCTAGCAGTGCCATCAGAAATGACCACTGCAATGACAAGAGTCATATGACTTTTCTAGAAAACTCTGAAAATTGCCAAGAAAAAATGCATTAAATAAATAATCTCCCAGGACTTAACATAAAATTATTATTTTTTTTGTAAATGCAGATCATTCACCAGTTAATGAACCTTTTTAAAGTAGTGCAGAAACTTAGTGCAGAATTCTATAGTCTCCAACACTCAACACCAGAAACAAAAATTATTTGGTACCCTTTAACTTCCAACAGAAGATGCAGAAGATGTTTAATGTAAATGCAAACAACTGGGCTGGCTCCTGCTCCCACAGAGTGAATGAAAAATTGCCATTGGCACTGTTTCAGGAAGGATTTATTTCTAAAAATATAATCCTAATGTACAGTACCCATCTAATTACTCCACCAAGTTGCTTGTCACTGTCCCCAACTCCTTAGTCAGGTCTTCTAGGACAGAGAAGTGGAAGAAAAGATTCCAAACAATGCTCCAGACAACATGAGGTTAAAATCACATAGTTCCAGTTTGCTGCAGGAACTATTTCAGCTCTCAGCAAATCTCACAGCACACAGACTTTGCCTTTTACTTCTCCTGCTGGGTCTAGCTAAGGATTGAGCCCCATAGCTGAATTTTGAATATCCTTAAAGTTTGTGGATCACAAATTGTAACAGATGTCCCTGCTGTGCAGGGAGTTTTGTTTAAAGGTCCATCTGCCTGCACACTGAAATCTGGGATTCTTTGTTCACATCCTGCAAAACCAGATCTTTCAGGCCACTCACCATAAAAACACAGAGATTTTTCTGAGGGGTATGAAAAATCAATACATTGCATAGGTTTGTTCCTCTAAATAAAAGGAGTAGCTTGAGACCATCTCAGGCAGGACACAGTCTTATTTGTGGTAATGTTGCCTCCACAGAACTTGCTGCCTGCTGCAGGAAGGAAATGATTATATGCACCTATGGCTTTTTTCTTTAAACCCCATGTAAGAGTGGGTGCTCTACACCTCTGGGGATGTGGCGAGATTATCATGGGTAGATGGACAATTTGGGCCAGGGAGTGGAACACAGGTCCAGAATGTGGTCATTTAGAGGAAAAAGGCAAAGGGACTACAGCACTGGTATATTCAGCAAAAATATAAAAATGTTTCCAAAATATGAGCAGAAGGAGATAGTAACGACAAAATTACATGAAATTAGAATGGAAGAAAAGTGAGAGACTATGAAGAAATTAAGATTAGGACATGAGAAGAGAAAATAGCAGAAAGGGTAAAAGTGAAAAGAGAAGGAAAAAGTATTTACTATGCAATTAGATTTCATGCAGAGATGCACTCAATTCCTTCCTCTGTCCAGCTTACAATACCACTTTTCAGAAGAAATTCTCCACACTCCCCTCAGCACATGAAGGGGGAGGGCTGGTGGGGGGAAGGGCTTCTTCATGGTCATCAAACTCCACTGCTCCTTTCCAGGTTCTCCCATTAGATCCATGCATTTTGGCTTTTGGATGAGAAACTTGCAGGAGCGAATGAGATACTTGCATTTGAGCAGAGCCAACCCCAACCTAGGGGTTATTTGAGCAGGCATTTGCCATACTCTTGGAAAAAGAGGCTCCAGTTTCCCTCCTTGCCTTCCTCATCTCACTTTCAGCCCAGCAGTTCTATGTTTCTTTTTCTTTACTTGTCTGCACATTCTCCAATCACCACCAGATTCCAGTTGGTCTATTCCCCTCCTGTTCATCCACTAAGAGAATGAGGCTATCTCCTACTCACAGTTTTAATTATCTTTTTCTCAGTTCATCTCTCATCTTCATCAGCCAACAGCCAGGCCCACAAGGTTGAGAAACAACTGTACAGACAGCCATGAAATTGTTCTAGTTTTCCGAACAGTCTCAAGTGTTGTCCTTGCTTAGGTCAGACCTTCCTAAAAAAGTATTATTGGCCTTCCTTTGACTTCTCTACCAAGTCATGCATAACTTCTTTGCAGCCAGCTTCCTTCCTCCTGGACCAAGTCCTGCATATGCAGTTTTGTCCAACACAGGCATGCCACTCCTTTTCTTTCCCCTATCCAAGTTCAGAAATGACATACCTACAGGTATGAAGCCCTGAATTGAATACAGCAGTTTTACAAAATCGACCATAATTCACAAGTTATGGCAATGATCACTTACTTGATACTGTTTGCAAACTTCTTGTATCTTCAACTCTTTTTTATTTTAGAGCAGTGTATTTTGCCTCTACTCAACAACCAAAGGAAGTAAAAGACTGCATCTTCCAGCTATTTCAGAAAACATTTGGCAACAGGAAATATATTTTTTCAGACACTTTCAGTAAATCTTTGCCATTGTTTTAGAATCTGGCATCCTGTTCACCAGTTTAGAGGTAATCTATTAGGGAACTCAGAAAACAAACAGTATTACACACCTGTAAAGCTGAGTAATGCCATTCATCAGCACAGGATTTTTTTTAAAGGTACATTTATATAGTGAAACCTAAGAATTAGTTATTTTTGTATTTACATCTTTGTAAAGGCAGTAGGTATTGGTCATAATAACTACAATGTGTTTTCTCCTGTAAAGCTATCACAGGTTCAGTATTACTTTATTTTAATGGAATGCCTTTATGTTTTGTCAGAAATGAGATGTCCATTTTCTTTTATTACTAGCAGAATTAGAGATGGGTCAAGTCTTCAGCATGGCATTCCTAGTTTTTCACATGTCAGTGAAATGTTCTGTACCTCCTTTTCAAGTTTATTCTATCATTTTGTCAGTTTTCTGCACCGTCCTCTTGTTCACATTTGAAAGACCTGGAAATTCTCTAAATTCTATTAAATTTACCCTTTTTTCATATAGGACAATTCAGTCTTTACATTTCACATTAGATTCCTGTGTATAGTGGTCACAACTTGTTACAAGACTTCTTACATTGCCCCACCAGTGGCAGACATTTATTTTTCTGCTTCAAGCATCTACTTAAACTATTTGCATTTAACTCCTATTGTTTGACCAACAAGATCTTTCACTGCCTATCTGTGACAGCACCTCCTAAACCGACAGCCTAATTGGGCTTGGAGAATTTTTAATAGGTATTCTGTCCTGCTGATAGTTAGAGAGAAGTTCATCCCTCCTTCCAAGGAAAGCCTCCTCAGGCAGTGCAACCTTTAATTGTTTCCATAGTTATTCAGTGTGTTCAAGATCCAAAAGTTGTCATACAGCTTCATTTCCCATTTACAGGCATGCTGAAATCGGGTGAGATTTTCAAGTAAGGAATTTTTTTGCCCTCAGAAATAGAATATGTGCACAAAAGCAGACAAAGAGAATGCATGCTGAAGATGAAAAAAGAATTCGCTCCACTCAGCTAAAAGAAACCAATAAATGCTTTTACAACAACAGTGAAAAGCTAACTGGGGTCTGAACTTGCTCTCACTAATGTCAGTAACAGTTTGATTCAATGGGAGCAAAGTAAATCCCATTAGAGCCTTTTATAAAAAAATCCTAATAAAAGCAGACACTACAAAGTAAAGGCCCCGTTCAAGCCTCGCTTACACCACAGCCATTGTAAAGCCACACCATCATATCTGGGGTTGGCATTCAGAGCTGCAGCTTTTCAGTCCTACACTTGCCACGTCACAGCAAAGCAAAAGGAGATGCTGCTCCAAAGTGAGAATTGCAAGTCTCCCCTGGCTGTGGGTTTAACACACTATTGTTAGGTTTGTATGAGATCTGGCTGGGTCCCAGTTGTGCTTTGCCTGACACTCACACTGCCTGATTTATGCTGTCTTATTTGGCTGGTAACAGAATCAAATTGGTGACTGGTTTTGAATGAAGGCAATTAGGGTGCTTGATTGGTTTTGTAATTTGGAGAACACTACTCCAGAGTATAAGTCAATTGTGTAGAACTACCCAGGTCTTTAATCACTGGTTTCCCTGTGCAAAGAGCTGATACTTTACATCATCTGAAATTTATACCACCTATAATCAATTCCATTCTCCCCATTATGCCCCCTTATTGCTCCCTCCCCTGCCCTGCACCTGGCAAAAACATTACATTTTAATGGAGAAAAGGGTAACTATAGAGGGGCCAATTACTTCAAAGGTGTATCCAAATTTTATTTACAGGGTCAACAAGAATATGGGGATAACTATCTTTACAGAGCATCTGACAGCTGTTGTGACATAGTGGTCCAACACCTCCTGCTAGAAATCTGTTGGGAAGAACTTGTTTAAATTTGAGTTGGGATAAACAAGAAACTCCTCTCTGCAAATCCTAGAAAGCAACATCATCAACAAAGATAACAATTTTACATAAGTCCCTTGGGTTCCCCTGAAAGACTGGAAACTCTCTATTCAGAGAGTTTTCTTTCTGCATGGTTAATAAAACAAGAGCAGGTTTAACACACAAAAATCAAGCCAGGCACAGGACAGGAAATCATACATAATTTGCTGATGAATAGTAACCATATACCTTTATGAAACATAGTTTCTTATTTAAATATACAGGTTTCACCTATTCCAAATCTGAGAAATAGAATTGCACTCAAGATTTTCCTCAAGCAATTTTTTTATTCTCAACAGTGGCCAGGAATTAAAGTGTACATTTACAAGAAAAATAAGTAAAGAAAAACTCTGAAGAGTTACATTATATTCTAGGCAATATCTTCCATTCCCTCATCACAATCTGTGCTCCTGACATTTATTCAGAACAAGGCTGTGTTCTGCAGGGTGGCTCTCAGATCACTGAGTCTCAAACCTCTGGGCCAATGGTCTGCTGGAAGTCTCTGCCATTGATCACTTACCATCACAGAATTACTCCAAACTTGTTTACTTGAAATGTCAGTTCATCTTACACAATGCTGCAAGCAGATGTGAAGCAATTAATTTCACTTCTCAGAAAAGCTGCATAAGAAATAACATGTGCTTCACTGAAGGTGCCACAAAACCCCTGGTCAGCTCAGAAGATGAGGTTTTCCATAATGTGGCTTAACTTTGTACTCCTCATTGAAAGTCCTTGCTATTGTTGAGCCTCCATGCAAACTGACCACCACTGACAAATCACAGTTTGGAGAGCCAAAAGTTTTATTAGTAGGTAATTAGGTAACTAATTAAGTTTAATTAGTAGTTAATAACATGTAGGGTTATGCATCTTTGTACAAATTCCCTACATACACCCTTAATTTATTGTGGTCTTGAAAGTCCTCAGATTTTAATAAAATCTGACAAATAAAAGCAAACTCTGGTTCCCACTCTCAAGTAAATAGCAAACCTTACTGATTATGAGGCAGTAATGAAACCCTGTCAAAAGGTTTGTATAGCATGGAGTACACGATGTTAGTTAGCTGCCTTTAATATTAGAGTAAGCAAATTATATTACAATTGAAATTATCCTATTCCTTGAAATAAAACATAGACAAAAGAAAAGCCTCACATTACTGTTCTGTTTCATCAATTACAAGCAACAAGGAATAACTGAAAATTCATTATAATCCTTTGGTATTGTAAGCAGCTATGCTGTTTCTGTGCAATTTAAATACCCAATCATCCCATTCCACCTCACCAGAATGCTACTTATGGTATATTCAAGAAGAGTGATAAATTTGAACTTGACTGACTTTAGTGTAGCTGCTTACCTAATAACATTTAAATGCAACACTACACACAGAAGCATTAATTTAGACAAAAATTGCTTTTACTACTCCAACCATTGTGAAATTACCAGCTCACACTTGTAATATTCCCTACAAACATTTTGGGTAAACCCCCACTAACTGGACAGATGCTTTGATGGAGTTTCTCCTGCCAGGTGACCACATTTACTGGAGAAAGAATGAGGAATCACATCTCTGCCAGCTCCTCATACCACCATTCATGCCTGCCTGCATTACTGGGAGTGCCTGGAGTCAACATTTCAGATTAATTTGTACCTTAAAAAAAACTTCCAAAACTGATTTTAATACCTTGTTGTGCTCATCATATTGATCTGAAATAACTGCTTACAGCTCCAACCCAGGCTTCCTGGGGCCAGCAGCAGTGGGCAGAAGGTGACACTTCTTCCAAGGACAAAGGCACAGATGGGTAAAAGTCAGGGACCTAGTAGTAGTGTATGTGCCCTTTATGAGAAACTATGAGTTATTTCTCCTCTTGAGTTCATGACCTGAAGCATATTTCACTCAGCATATTTGTGACTGAAGGTGCATGTCTACAACAACTTTTCTGCCTTCTTCTGGCTAGACGGCAAACTTGGGAACTCAGATTCTCAGCTAGAAAAAGGAAGTGCAAACAAATACAGCAAGTACTGTCGCAGGGTGAGGCTTCCACATCATCAGCAGCCCACATCAGGGTCCAGCAGCAAAGCAAAGGAACGTACAGAATCTTCCAGGGGCCCCCTCCTGTTTTGCAATGAGTTTCAGGTGGTTTTAGAAACAGGGGAAGAACCAGGAGCTCTGGATGCAGGAAAATTGGTGACAGACTACAGGCCATGCCAGCAGCCTTACCAAGATAATGGAAGCAAGGCAGAACAGGATTATTTCCCAAGATGTCTCCAGACAAAAGGAAATGAAGGAACAGCTCCAATTTGAAGGCCTCAATGATACCAGTCAGAAGCACAAACCAAAGAGCATTGAGCAACAGCCAGCAGGAAGGGGAAATTCTTCCTCGTGATTAGTGGCACATTCCAGCAGTGTATCTGAAAGGGATGATGGCAGACAAGCTTTGCATCCCTCCCTCAGCAGCAGGGAGGCTGGCTCCAAATCAATCAGGAGATTAAGGGATCCCATCCTTTGGGGAGTACAAAGGAGGAAATAGTATGTCAGAAGCCTCTGGTGCCAAAATCCTTTCTTACAAGCCTCTGTTTGGGGGTAATAGCAATTCAAATATTAGGAGTACAAAAGAATGCTGGAGAAGAGAACTGGAGGGTAAGAGAGGGTGCAAGTCCTCCTCATAAAGCACTGGCCTCCCCTGAGACCACAGGCTGAGCTGCAGAACTCCAGCCTACTAAACTAAAATGTCTGAATAACATCTGGATATAGCTGTAATTATAGGAATCGTTCTTTTAAAGCACATGACATTGTAACTCACAAAAAGGTAGGTGTTTCATCCTAGCACTGCCCACTTCTCATTGAAAAGTCAGACCCCCACGAGCTGGGAGATTTAGAAAAGAGCAATGCAGCACACTTGAAGCTGACTTTCGACCTCCCCTCTGGCCCTCTGGAAAAAGGTGTAGAAGGAAGCAAGACATAAGTTTTTCAGCCTGCAGTTATGCTTACAAACACTCCCCATGCCCCCTACTGCTGAAACTGAGTTTTACCTTCGGGCAAAAGAACCATCATCCTACTTCTTAAAAGTACAAAGAGTTTTCTTGCCTGTGCTGTTCCCTGCAATCCCTAAGAGCCACATTTTTCTTCACAAAGCAGTGGGAAGAAGGGGGAGGAGAAGAAATACAACTGCCAATTGATTCTAATAAGAGAACTCCAGATAAAATAAAATTTTAAAAAAGAAAAAAAAAAAAAGAAAAAAGCTTCCATTAAAAGAGCTATAGCTAGGCAAGGCACCAGACATTTTACCTATTTTCCCTAAATCCTAGCTCTCAGGCACCAGGATTCTGCCTGAATATATAAAAGTATAAAAGTTCATATCTTCAACTCTGTTCAACTCTTACACCTTCACTACTGATATATCCCACTTCATACCCAAACTGCCCCCTAACAAACAAACTTTGTGCAGTGCTGCAAGGTGCAAAAATAACACAATATTTCACAGGAGATGGCTAAACATTTCTTCTTGAAATGGGAGCATGAGGACTCCCCTGAGAGAAGCTGGAGAAAGCTGACTTGCAAATGTTTAAGATCCTCGTCAATGAACAACTGACTGATTCTGATTGATTTAATGAAAGTGCTCTGTACTGCTGAGAGGGTATTTACAAAAGCAGAGTTTAATCTAGTGAGACTGTGCTCCCACCAGAGGCAAGGAACAGACACAGGCTTGCCCTGGGCAATGTAGAGAAGGAAGTCATGCTAAAGACTGTCTTTGTGTAATGTTCCACAGTTTCCCACCGTGCACGAAATGTCCATTTGCTGACATGGGCCATTTTATGTATCACGTACCCTTTTGGGAAGCATTTATATTATAAACTCAAGAACAATTAACATGGAATTGTTTCAACTAATTAGAATAATGAATACACTAAAGAGGTCAACTGTAAAAGATTCTGATTTCTCCACCAGCTAATATGGAGCAAAGAGTAAACATGGAGGAAGTATGAGGAAACATTGTTAAAGGTGAGTTTTCTGAGCAGAAAATACCTGTAAGCCTCACAATCCAAATAGATTAATGGAGTTTACTGAAGTTGTAAAGGAAAAAAAAATCTGAAGACTGAGCTTGGAAATGTGGGAAAAAAACTGATCAAGAGCATTCACAAGTAGGGCCAGATTTGTTTTGGATTAATCTTGCATCATGTAAGATGTGTTACTGTACACATAGGCATATAAATCTTAAACCCATGTAGAGAAAAGAGTAATCCCAGAGACTCCTATTACAATAAACCCCCCTGTTTTAGATATTTTTTATAATCTATAGATTACTGAAACAGTTTCAATTCAAAATGAATGCATCAAAATGCTGTTAGTAATGTGCAAAGGGCACATGCTCTGTATCAGGCAGTTTTAGCAAAGCCTTCTGAAGGCTACCAGAATATTGAAGAACTCATACACTCCATTAGTGTTTGAAATAGGAGATATTGCCTAATTTCTTTTGAAAAACAATACAAATATACTTCAGAGAAAGAAAAAAAATTCAAAAGTCAGTCAATCATACAGACTAATATTATTCTAGATAATCAAATATTGGCAGAAGTTTTGCAAACTGACTCCACTCTTACCACTACCACCAGATCACTTGGGCTAACCTGGGTACATTCCACAGGCACACACAAGTACAAATATTTGTTGAGCACTACATATTATTCATGCTTTAAAAATTACTAATATAATTTTTATTTGATATTATATAGAGATAAAATGGCCCATGAGTATTCCACTTTTTTTTTTTTTTTTTTTTTTTTTTTTTTTTACATAGAAAATATTCAATTTTTGTCAAGGAAGTCCACAATTTTCACTATGCCTTCCTTAATTGAAACAGCTCTTGATTACAGACCCTACCCCACAAAAAAAGCATTGTAGAGCAAGCATATCTCTGGTCACTTCAACTGTTCATTCTACAAATTTGACCTTTTCAATAAGTACCTTTGATTCATGCATTTCAGAGCACCCCTATCCATGTTTATATAAAGAAAAATCCTTTCATATTAACATCTTTTTTTGTTACAATCAAATGCAGCCTTCATTCACCACCTTAAAAAGTTCCAGAGTCCCTTGTACATGATTTTCAGGTAAATGTGGCCAGTGGGAGTTTTTGTCCAAAACCAGCCAGATTTTCCATGCTGCATTTCCTATCCAAAAGCTTAAACAACATAACTAGTCTATCCCTGCTGCTTAAACTTTATATTAAGACAGTCTGAATAAAAAGTGCAAGGGTTTTCTCTGTAGGGCTCCTCTCCAGCATATAATCACAGGTCTTCTTACCTGCATGATCCAAAGCAGAATTCTTGCACAGTCAAAACTGGAGCAGTTGTTTTGGTTTTTTTTTTTTACTTGTTCAAGTCCCAAAACCAAAAAAGAGCATAACAAGAAACTAGTACCCAAGACAGCAAGAAAAAGCATGCATTTAATTATTCATGACAGCTGCCTGATATCCCAGCTACCTCTGTTGAAAGGGGGTTTCCCTAAACCATGGTTTACCAGAGTGGCTAAAACCTCTGGCCTCAATATCCTTCTGCCAGCTCTGCTCTGGCTGCATTATTTGGATGTTACCACTTCCAGTCTTTGACAGCTGCCATCAGGTTTGTCAGAAACCACCTGCCATGGAGAACAAAACTGTATGATTCAGGAAGAAACGGGTTATGGGAGCATTTAATGAAATAAAGCAAATGTAATGGGATAAAGCAACCTAATGGGGTAAGCTCAGATCTTGGTGTCTATCTCTTTCACATGCAGATGCTTGCAAGGGCTTGTTACAAGCTAAACATTGCTTGAAATTCTCTGTGAAAATTCTCTGAAGGAAACTTTATGGGAGCAAGATGGGTGCCACTTTTGACTCTGAAGGAAAATATTTCAGAGAGCTAATCCACTTCATTCAATTCACCTCAGCAGTGGAGATGCTCAAAAAGCACTAATTAGTCAACTCATTAGATTGTGCTTGGGTTACAGAACCAACATTATGTAGTTCAGTTCTGGCTATTAATTCTACATTTCATTAGATCCCAAGCAGTCATTGAAAGGAAACACTTGAGGGAAGTTACTTGTACGAGCTCCCTGCTGTGGGGTCACTTTGGGGTATGGAAGACATCTGTGTGCACAGAGAGCTCACCTCAAACCCACAGACACTACCAAAGGCAACAGAGAGCTCTGCAGCCAGGGAGACAGCTGAAAACCAGACTCATTGATCAGCCCTGAAACAAAACCTGTGTCAACTAAGGGATTCACACAGAAATATCACAATAAATAAACTAGCAGATTGTTTCACATTTTTGATTTCCAAAACTACCAGGTCAAACTTATGCTAACCATCCAGGCAAAATATATTTGGATCAGAAGGACAATGAGCAAAAGGTCATTGTTTTACCAAGTACTATCAATATGCAAGAAGACAGACAAAACTTAAGCACTCATTAACGGCAAGAGATGCCTCAGAGCACACTTTTCTCTTGGCAAACATCAAATGCAGAATTCTTTATTTCTTCCCTTCCCTTTATTCTGAATGCAATACAAATAAAAATGAATATTTATTAGCCTAATTGCTTGAAGGCCTTCAGCCCTGTTACACACACTTAATTTTTTATTCCTTGTCCAGTTGAAGTGATGCCAATCAAACAAAGAAAACACAATGAGTATAAAGAAGGGAGAGAATTAAAAAAAAAAAAAAAAAAAAAAAAAAGAAGTTAAAGTAAAAATTTAGTTGGAAGAAACAGCAAGAGGCACAAAATGAAAATACGTTTGGACTGCAGGAATGGGAAACATGAAAAAATGCTTTCACTTCTGATTTAGCTAGTTCCTCCCCTTTCTTTTTCCTTGAGTCAAGCATTTTCACTAGATAATCCAGTTCACCTTGAAGTTTTTTTCTGGGCAGCTGACCTCAAAAGCTTCTTTTACTGCAGAAATTTGAGCTAAAATGGACTTGTATTTCTAGCATTACTAGTCCAGTTTCATTTATTACTTTTCATTTATTGTTTAGTTTATTTACACCCAGACAAATTCCAAGGTCATATTTTAGAGATCATCACATAAGACTAGAGAGAAGAACAAGATTCAGTGGCTTTTCCTGACTGCTTGCATCCACTCATCCTGTGATTTCTAGACAGAGAGCAGCTGGAGCTCTGTGTGATAATATGGGAGGCTCTCATCATGCAGAGAGAAAACAAGATGGTTTTAAAGCCCATTGATATCATTAAGGATTTTACTAGGGATTATGTTACTGCAGCAAAAATTGCTCAGTTGTCTTTCCCTTCTTTATCAGTCCCCCTATCCTATGAACTCTAGCTGTGCAAGGAGCATCTGTAATCCTAAAGGGAAGGAATAAACACAGACTGCATTGGCTCTGATCCTTCCTAAATTCAGATTTAGTGACCTTGCTAATGTTCCTGGGTTAGTCCCACATCCTTCAATGCCTGAGAACCAAGAAAAGGAAAGGTGGCCAAGGCTTGTTTTAGGCAAATGCAATCTGACTTTGAAAAAGCTTAACTATTTTGTTAGCTAATATACACCATTAACTACATCAGTAACAGCTCACAGGACAAATTCTCATGAAAAACTATTTACAAACCAGCTGAACCAAATTTCTGAAAATGGATTTTTTTGCAGGAACATGTAAACAAAGAAGAAAAAATACCTCCCTTATTGAAGTATTTATAGTAAAATTATTTTTTCCAGTACTTCTAATTAAAGTAACAATAATGTTATAATAAGAGTTCTTGAAGAAAAAAACATGAAAAATTCTGCAGATGAGGGGAGGAAATAAAGCATGTTGCAACCAATAAATCACAAATTATTTTAACATTTTGCAATATGGTATTTTTACATTAATTTGAATTAAATAATGTGAATGAAGAATGTAGACACTGATCATGTGGATTTATAATTTCTGTCACAAAAAGTGTATAGTAATTAACAGTCTTGATAAAAACTCTTGGTCGCAGATGCTAAATTCAAAGGTTACTCCTATACACCTCTTTCTGCCAGATGTAGCAACTATCCTTTAAGAGCAGTGGCTTGCAGTTCACTTTGTATGATGAACAAAAAAAAATGAGACTAAACACTGGAGATATCAACACCTAACAACATGACCTACATTACCTACCAATTACTGCTACTGTAATTCATAATAAATACACTAATTACCTGACAAAGGTCCTTTCAACTCATGAGTGCAATATATTTTTAAGAGTTTGCCTTACAAAGATTTAAAAGTACTTTGACTTGTATGAAGATAGCTCCATTCAACAAAACAGGGATTTGGTTGTTGTTGTTTGGGATTTTTTTAACTAGTTACTAGACATAAGTGATGGGACCTTGTTATTGCTAGTTCATTTATGTGCACAACACACACCATCCTTTCAGGGAATTTAATGAACCATGCAGAAGGAGGAAAAGAAAATATCAAAGGAGTTAGTGACCCTTGCCCCAAAAGTAAATTGTAAAGCCTTCCTAGTATTTTTGCTGAAGCATCTTTCTATATTTGCAATAGATCTACGCTAGAAGCTGAGCTGTTATCACCAGAAAAAAATTGATGCACAGCTTGGGAAAGCTGATTGAGGTGTCAAATGTCCACAGGTTTAGAGAACAATTTAATCAATACAAGAGGTATAGGGCATGCAGTTTGTATTGCTGTAACTTGTCTCCTTTGAAGCTTTGTTGTTGTTTTACAGCAGATTGGAAAGCTCCTCTGCATTTGAACTGACAGCCAACCCACTGAAGTTCCCACGTTAAGGTCAGATGCCACTTGCAGGAGAACTTCAGAGGGTTCCATCATCCCTCTCCTCCTTTTGCAGGAAATAGTTTCAACATGCTTTAAACAAAAAGAAAACCACTCATCATTCCAACCCAGAGTACTGGATCCAAAATACCAGAATTTAGAAGGCTGGGTCCAGATTTTGCCAGTCCTTGGATGTGCCATTCTTCATTGCAAGCAGGAATAAACTGGGCAATGATAACATCAACTATTTGCCTAATTTTAGCTTTCAAGTATTTAAGCCCCATTGTTGAATCAAAAAAGCAGCTGTTTTTCTTAGGACAATCTTTGTAATACCCCAGTAGCCAGCTTGTGCAAATAGCATATTTCCACTAACCTAGATAAATAGTTTTAAGTGAAAATAGATCATATCACTTTGCACAGCAGTTTTGATTTACTCAAGCTGAGAATTTGAATGTAAAGAGTAATTTGGAGGTTAGGTTATTTCATTTTTTTTAATCTCTACATATTTCCCCGACATTATTTGTGGAACAACCTACTAATATTAAGGGGCTGTATTTTCAAACTTAATTTTTAGAGTTTCCTTCAATAAAATTGCCTATACTTACTGAAAATTTTGGGGACAGGTAAATGTTTCACTTTTAGTAATCCTTTTATAAAATAAAAATCCTTTTTCTGCATTTTATTTTCCAGGAGACCAAATGTAACAGTAAAACCAGATTGAAAGAAAAACTTTCATTAAAGGCAGAGAAATACTCTGATATTATAATTATTCAAATCTAAATCTCATAGAGCAATGACAGGACTCTTCAGGTAACAAAAACGTTGCTTTAATTTATGTTAACATGCTGTAAAATGCAGAGACATGCTGAAGAACCCAATAAATTTGACTCTAATTTCCACTCTGGCTGATACAACAATTTGTATAAGTGGAGCTGTTATCTCCCAACAGGAAAATCAGGCACTTTGTAGCTAGAGGAAGAGTACAGAAGTGGGGGCAGGACACAGCTGCACTCCTCATACCTCAATAGTCAGAATAATTCATGTTTAAAGAAAGCAAAATGAAAAAAAATGACCAAAAACTCCAATCCAAAACCTATATTTATTATCCAAAATCTCACATTTTATGTGAAATTGTTTCCCTTCTTATGTGTCATTAAAAACCAGGTAATGCTGAGAAGTGTTTGTTTTTGGAAAAGAAATAAAGAAATTGGTATCAGAAACACTTCAGTTAATTCAGAAGGAATTAATACATAAAAAGTGAGAAACATAAGACTGCAAATTTACAGTTTTTAATGAGCTCCACCAGGGGAAAGTGGGTGACTATTTCATGCCAAACCAGAATTCTGTCACTAGCAAATAGCAGTGCCTTGGGAGCCTCCTTTCCAAGCCCAGTGGCACATGGGCCCCAAGGTGGAGGGGTGAGCCCTGGGCAAGAAAGAGAGATGGCCTCCAGAGTGACAGGGCTTCACAAACCTCATTTATTTAAGAATCCAAACAGAGGGAGCCCTGTTATGCTCTGCTGCAACAGCATCTGAAATAGTGCTTGGCTCTCTGAGCACCTCGTCTGACAAAAACCACATACAGGAAATTGAGAAGCTACAGGAGGAGGTAGCAAGAGCCATCAGAGGTGTGACATTGCTTCCACTTTGGAAAAGAGACAAAACCTGGGCAATAAAAGTGTATTAAAGAAATCACAAGTAATGTGGACAAGTGGCAAGGAATACAAGGATGGGTTTCCCAGAGAAGTCACTTCTCAGACTTAAAGCCAGCAGAAGAAAGAGCTTTTTCTGGAAAAGCCCAGCTGAGCTGTGCAGCTCACACCACCCAACACCTTGGTAGCCAGAACTACAAACAGCTGCAAAATAGATCACGGAGGAAGGATCCAGTGATCACTGTGAAGGTTAATAGCCTGGATGCAGCACTGATCTCAGAGCCACTGAGCCATTTATTGCCAGGAACTGGGCAAATAAGCAGCACAGCAGGACTGCTCTAGACTGGTGCTTTTCATATTCAGTATGTACTCAAGTCTGTACATGAAATAGAACTGTTTTTTAAAGGGAATTTTCACAAGAAATTCTATCTAGTTCTTTCCCAGGAAGAGTTCATCAAAAAAGGTTATGTTCCTATAAACACTTTAGTTTTGACAAAACTGCCTCTTTCCACCTAGGGGAAAAAAAAAAAAAAAACATCCAACCAGTTCTTACACTCCATGTAACTGAAGCCAGTGGCAATTTTCTCCTGATTTACTTCAAACCTGGAAACATTCCAGTCAAACCAAAGAAGATACTGCAGAATTCATGAAAGAAGCTGCCCACTGAGTCACTGTGTGCACGGGAGCCACGTATAAATAAGGTGAGCACTCAGTTATGTCTCCTGCTGACCAAAAGACATTGCATCTTGGCTTGCTAATTTTAAATAATGAGATGAACATGCAGCTTATATTGAAATAGGTTTTTAAAAGAAACTTAATCTAAAAGGTCATCCTCTTTCCCTGCCTTAGTTTTCCCCACTGACACAGGTGGCAAAACAAACACAACAAGAGAAAGAAAAGATACTGTGCAAGAATTTTCATTGTTTTACACAAAGTAGCTTAAGTACTATTTTTCAGTCTGGTTGTCAGCCACAACAGCAGTTGACCTGCTTTATTAGAAAGAGAGGGAACTTGACAATTTAAGGCACAGGTTTCAAGAAATACTAATTTCAGATATATATATATATATATGTATGTGTGTATATTGTCCTTAAACAGCTGGTGATATTCCAGTAAACAGTTCTATGTATGCTTAAATCTCTAGGCATAAAATGGAATATATATTTGCTGGAGCAACTAAGGTTTAATAACAATAAATAAACTAATAACAGTGGTGATAAGAAGAAAGTAAAGTTGTGGAAAAAAATCTTTATGAAAAGAAAACAGCAGAAAGTCTCCTTTAAAAATTACAGATACCACAGGGTTAAAAAGCCTTCCTGTCTCCACTTGGAACAATTCTAAAATCAGAAAAGAAGGAATGAAGGAAGTAGAGTGAGGAAAGTTCACCTGAGAGCACAAATCAAGCAATCATTCCTTTAAAGCACAGTTATTTTTGAAGTTACCATATAGTTTTTCTTAATATTAAAGGATTCTTAAGATCAACATCTAAGATTTTAAAAGCTTTTAGATCTTATTTTTAACAGTGACTCACCACATCAATGAGCTGAAATACAGATCTGTGTCTAAGATCAAAGAAGACACATCACAACCCAAATACAATTTAAACTTACAGTTTGTCAGTGTACCACCTCCAAGATATGAGCATATTTTTTTGCAAAACTATTAGGAGTTCCTCAGCGTGCACCATGGTGAGATCAGCAAGAATGTGTCAAAGTTAAGAGAATATGCTCAACCAAGCACACCAAGTCTTCTTCATATTTTTTTCTTTCTTTGCATATAATTCTCCTGTTTTAATGTACTAAAAACAAGACCAGAAATTAATATTGACAGCGAAATAGCTTACCTTGATCTTGCAAATATCCCTGATTTTATACAAGAGAAATGCCATAAAAATCAGACAAACTGCAGGAAGAGAAATATCCCATATTTTTTCAGAGAAAAATGCTAATTTCCATTCCCAGTTGTGTTGAGGCAGTGCCAGAGATTGGCTCCATATGTTTCAGCAATTGGAGTCATATTAACATTCTTACAGTTCTTTTGCTTTCACATGCTTTGTCTTGGTTCCATTATGCAGACCCGGAATATCCAGCATTTCTTAACAATCTCCCCTCCAAATAAAGACCAATTCAGCTTCTGACTACAGTGATTTCTCTGTCCCAATCCCAACAATGGGGATTTCTCCAGACAGTGCAAGGAGGTAGAATAAAACCTGTACTCGTCTTCCAAAATATATTCTTTTTGGGTTTTTTGGTTTTTTTTGTTTTTAGGAAACTATGAATGAATGCGTAGTAACATGCAAAGATCACTCTTAAAGGAAGAGTATCCTGGTTTCTTGTTACAGCAAAATGTTAATAGATTCTACTTGTATTTTGTAAAAAAAAAAAAAAAAAAAAAGGCAAGAAGTTTTCATCCTGAGCCAGTGACAAAGGAGCAGTAAAATGCTACTTGGGCTGAATCAAAGCAGACTGACTTATTAACTGTAATTTTCATCAGCACTGGATTATGAGTGGTAGGATGGAAAACCCACATTCCAATGCATGACACTGGCAATTTTTTTTCCAACACAACCTGTTTTTCTAATGCTGATGACCACAAAGTCATCCAAGTGCATGGTTGTCTTCAGAGAAAGGTAGATCTGCTTAAGATGAGTATACAACTACCACAGCAGGAATTTTACATAAAGGGTTCACCAAAGTTTATGCTTCATCATAAAAAGTACAGGAGGATACTGACTGGGAGGAAATGTGATAGTTCTCTTTCAAATAATACCACTGCAAGTCAGTGAGTCAAATCACAAATCTTGCCACAATAAAACTCCTACTGAAGTTAGTGCTGGGAGCAGGGAGGGAAGTAAGAGCAGAGCACTGAAGAGAGGAAATACTGCTTTCTTGGATTTTACTGCATAGCTGCTTATATGGTGCTAGATCATATCCCCACTCCTAAGTAAAAGATGAAACACCATCATAAAGCAGGCTGGCATGAAACAAGTGCTTGTGGTCTTGCTGGTATGGGTTTTTTCAATTTTCAAATCTGACAAAACCCAAATCTGATTCAGATTCCTATTAATTTAAAACAAAAATTCTTGTGTGACTTCCAACCAGCAATTTCTCAAACCAAAGCTTTGAAGTGCCACCGAACCAGCAATAAAGGGGGTGTCTGTGCTATGGAAACACAGGGGAATCCAGAAAATTCCTTTCAAGGACAGTGGAATTTTTAGGACTGTGCTCCATTTAGAAATACCAAACATTTTCAAAGCAGTAAAAAGAAGAAAAGAAAAGAAAATTTAAAAATCCCCTCAAACTGAAAGCAGAAACTTTCTCCTAGCCAAACCACAGATTATGGATAGTCTTTCTGACATGCATTTTATAGTATTTACAGAATTTAACTAATGAATCTTGCAAGACACTGGTGACTGAGATCTTGCTGAAGCAAAGCCTTTAAAACATCTACTTAAATATAAGTCAAGTGGAGGGAATGAGTTTTGAGCATGCATCAAAGATTACTCTTATTATAAAGTCATGAGGATATGTCAAAGGAACAAAGTAAAACAAAAGACACTAAAACTAATCAGATGATATTTATGAAACACACACTTTCAGGGCTAAAGTAATTTCTTTATAAAACAAACCAGGGACTAGCCAGAAAATAGGAAGAAAATCACACTAAAATTGTGAAGAAAAATAACTGACAACTAAATGCAGCTGTATCACTGAGGAAGAAAACATAACAATTACTCTTACATTCAACAGATCATCTTCACCCCGCCTCCAAAATGGGCTGACAGAAACTCTGCAGACATAAATTATAGTGCCACATTTGTCAAATGCCATTGTGAAATCTTAAAAAACTATTCAAGTTCTGTTGGTTGTGAGCAGTACCATTGCAGACTGTTCCCAACAAAACAGATTTGGGTTAAAATCAAAATCAAGATTATGCAGAATCATTAAATAATGTTGGCAAACTGGCTGATTATGGTTGAGGAAAAACATCACCCTCTGCAAACTGGACAATAACTATTCCTAATTTCCAGGTTCTTGTACTGAATCAGGAATGAAATCTCCACTACCTTTAATTTCTAAAATCTCAAATCCTATCATTTGCAACAGAGATTTGAGAGTTGTATGAAAATCCTTTTTCATGTAGAACATCTACTTCAAACTTTTTAGAAAAATTAAGTAATAAATATGCATTAAGAAAATCAATAATGTGAATATGAAAGGAAATACCTTCAACCAAGGTACTTTGTAGTTTTAGAATATCTGAGGAATATGAGCCATATTTTCCCCAACCATCCCCATCCTCAGTGGGGAAACAAGAGTGGGGAAAGTTAGAACAATTTGTTATGGAGCTGTGTGATCTTGAGTTAGAACAGAATATAATCTTCAATCCCCCAAAGCCCTAAATCTAAGACTAAGGTGCTTCCCAGTGCTTTACTCTTCAACTTATAGATTTGGCATGAAGACAAACACAGAACCCACACAACCCTTGGCCACTTAAATATAGGATGCAATGGTATCACCATTTATCTCTGAGGTCTTTGAAGACCTTTGTTGAACCTCCTCATCTCTCACTTTCAGTGAGAAGTTAATGGAGGTGCTGCTCTACACCCTTATCTTCTCACCAGATCCCTCGATGACTTTGGAGATTATGGAGAATAATATAGCACATGGTGCTATTTTAACCAAATATTTCTATGTCACTGAAGAAGGAAATCTTTTCTTCCTTTTATTTGCTTGTTTGTCTGCAGGGAGGCTGCTGAGGACCCTTGAATGGTTCTGAGATGGCAAAGAAGGCCCTGAAGTATAAAGAAGCAGAAAGCAGCAGCAGGAAAGTAGGAATGGAAGCTGAATTAACAGGGTTTAGCAGAAACTTTGAGCAGCAGTCACCAACTGGCTCCTGAAAGGAGTTTGAAGCAAGGTACGGGTCAACCTCTTCTACCAAGCTACTAGTGACAAGGATATGAGGATGCCATCTCAAGCTCTTCCAGGCTGGACATCAGGAATTTCTTGATGAAAAGATTGTCAAGCATTGCAGCAGGCTGCCCAGGGAGATGGAGGAGTCACCATCCCTAGAGGGGTTGAAGAAATGACTGGACACATAGTGCTGTGGTCTAGTTGACAAGATAGAGATTAGACAAATGTTGGACTTCATTATTTTGGAGGTCTTTTCCAATCTAAATTATTCTGTAATTTTCTCAGGGATAACATCCCAACAGGGCATATCCATTTTTGCTCCTGTGTCCAGTAACTACTTACAAGCTGAAGGACAAGACAAGTGACCATTGTGCACAAGGATTCCCACACCAACCATAAAAAGGTGGCAAGTAGGTTTTTCCACTTGATCACACCCACAGACATTACTTGGCAAAACAGATAATGAAGTAAAGCAACTGGGTGACAGTAAATAACTGCTAAGGTGAACTCTGAGTCCTTTTGTTTTGCAAACAGTACTGTGTGCCATTAATTACAGGCAAGGAGAAACAAGAGTACCTCCAAGGCAGATACCTGGAGAAGCTGAACACCACAGAGCCAGAATCCTTCTCACTGGCTAAAGGATGATGCACAAGAGGGAGATACAAAATGCTCAGACATAATATTGCCTCAAGCACTCAGCTCATCAATAAATTTGCCTGTCTAACATGAACATTTGATCAAATGCAAATATCCTAAGAGAAGTCTTTACTTCTTTCAGAAGATGTAAAAAATCTTCTTATTTTCATAACAGATGTAAATAATGTTGACTATTTGTGTATGAAACAAGCAAAGAAACAATAAGCCTCCTTCTCTATGTTTGCAAGAGGCCGACTGTCCTGATTATGAAGGACAATAACACGAGGCTTAGTTTTTGCAGGATTTTTAATTTAATTTCTTATCACCCTTGTTGATAGCAGTATCCCTTTTGTTTATATTTTGAAATTAACAAATAATCACATTGTTTCAGAAATCTGCAAGAAAGGGATTGCCACCCCGGGGTGGGAGACAGCTGTGTTTACAAGGTCATTAGAACTTTCCTGTCAGTAACTAACAGATCTCTTCAAGGCTTAGTGGTCTGGTGGTCTGGACATGCTACAGGGAAAACTGAGCTATGAAAGGGCAAGCCCAGAGACTTCATTAATCTGTATGGGCACCATAGAGACCTGCCAGAATAGAGCCACACCGCATTTCCACGGTACAGCTCCAAGGAAATGGCTCTTTTAGAAGAAAAATTATCACAGCAGGGCATCAGAGTGACAGCAGGAGACTCCCTTCTGTGTGAGCAACATATTGAGAGTGGGTTCAGCCCAGTTCATTCACTGTTGAATGAACCAGATTTCTCTAATGGGCACCATGGAGAAAGGAAGATTCCCCTGCCACAACTTACTTCTGTATAGCTCACCCCAATAGGTAATATGGCCAGAGTTACCATGAAAAAGTCAATTCAAAAAGCAAATGCTATGTTTTGGTCTGCAAACATAAATATTAATGATCTCTGACCGACAATCGCCTCTTAACGCCAATATAAGAGGAGCATGCAATGTTGTTGTCAAGCTGATACAACACACAGCTTCAATTTCCAAACTGGGGATGCTGAATAAATGGTCAATTTCATACACTCCCACAGGAAGTCAAATTATTCATTCAGAACACCTTATTTTTATACATATTTGCATTCAAAATCTGTTGTCACCTGTTTGCATGAGTCGCAAAATGAAATATTCCACTTTCTCTGTTTTCTATTTATACATTAATTTTTTCCACACGGTGAAATGTATCTCTTCACTGCTTCCACAAAAATCTTGTCAACAACCCACAATTAATGATACTATGAATTATTTCACTGAGATGCAATAATACCATGAGCCTCAACAACATTTTAAATAAATGTCCTCCACTCAGCACAAGAGGGAAGAGTGAGTAAAGCCAGTATCTGCTAAACCACCAGAATTTTTACACCATCCCTATTGGAAATACTTATCCATCCTAATGGGATTTAGCAGAAGGTATCCCATGAAAAAAAGAGGAGAGTGCTGGCAGAAAGGCTGCTTAAGTTCCCTCCAGGAGTTGGTGCATGCTCCCATTTGTCAGGGTCACTACAAAGGCTCTGCTTCCTACCTTGTGGGAAAGAGGGTGTACAAAAGGGACTGTGAAGGACCACTTCACTGCCTCTTTACCTCATTTTACCAATAGCTACTATAAAGAGCACTGGGGATGAGGAGTGGAATTATGATAACCTGTTACATGCCCTCTCATCCAATGCCAGATGAAGCACTTTCCAGGGCTCCACACCCAGGCTGTGCAAAGGGTTACAGTGCCTGTTCAGGGATACAGGCAGTTCAAACTCTGCCTTCTTTCCCACTTGACACTTCAAGAACATAGGACAAAAGGTGCCCTGAACAAAAAGTTCTCAAGATTGACATTTTTAAACCAGCTACTTAATTCATTGACTTTTCTGGAGGATGTGTGTAACTTCAGTTCATACTGGGGAGGAGGGAGGAGTAGCTATCTGAGAATTCCAGCCCTAAATGCAAAGAAGAAAATTGGTATTTTAAAGACATAGATTTCATATGAAACTAAATTATATTACTCATTTTGCTGTCCCCCAGAGTTCCCTCAACTCCCACAAGCCCAAAAGATGAGGTTATTTTTCAGCTGAAAGATCTCAGGACCCTAAAACTCACCTTCTGGGTCTATCACATTTTATACAGGCTGTTTCAGAATGGGTTAACATTTCCAGCATTCCTATGTCTTGTCTAATTAAACCAAGTGATTCATGGAAGTCTCTCTTGAGTTTTGTGTGGGGAGCTTGGAGCAACAAAGTTATGATTCCAGTTGACACTTCTTGTGAAGAAAGGGTAATGCAAAGCAATACACATGCAAGAAGTCTACAAGGCTTTATTTGAAAAGGAAGGAAAGTATTTTAAACATCTAAAGCATCTACTTCTAGGGTATCTGGGGACTCAGTCACAGGTCACTTCCTAAAGTTGCACCAAAAAAATGAAAATCAGTTTTTGAGGACCCCAAGTGGCTCCCAAGCTCACTGTGGCTCGCACTTAGGTAGCAGTTCACACGCAATCTTCAAAATCAATTAAGAATATGTATAACCATTTGCTTTTTTCATATTTAGAGAAGGAGAAGCACAGGACTTGACAGTGAGTTTGCACAAGAACAAACAACTTAAACAGCCAAGGGAAGGACAGAACTCAGGTGCTTTACTCCTAATAAACTGCCTGGCTCTCTAAATCATTTTTTATATCGCCATTTCCTAAGTACACTGTGGCACAGCAAACTCATTAATTTACTAACAACTGTTAGTAAACATTTTCCTGTAACATTTCCCCAGTTACCAGCTAATGTTTCATTTGAAAACTGAAGCTTTTATTGACGAAGCCATTTAAAATGTAAAATGAATCATGCAAACCTGCAAACAGGAGGGGAAAAGTAATCCACTGAAGAATTACACAAGGACATTTCCAAACATTAGAGGGAAGGACTGAGGAGACCTTGCCTGGCAGGGCAAGTAGGAAAGGAGAGCTTTCCCCTTTGGCTGGAAGCAGTTATTGTAACCTGCCTAACCCCACTGGAATGCAGGTGCTGGGGTTGTGTCCCACCGGGGCTGTGGCATTGGGACCACGGCAGCTTTCCTTGGGCAGGGAGCTAACTCGCATTCCTGTTATGCTATCCTGGAACAAGTTACCATGGAGACTGGCATGAAATGGCAATAGACCAGCAAGATAGAGATGGAAAACACCAGGGAAACAAAGTGGGAGGTCTCAAACTCCTCAGGCCAGGCACTGGACTATCTACGCCCACGAAGTTCAGCTCCATCCTCCTGTAGCAGCAGCTATCAAAGAAGGTTTGATGGAATATAGGTAGATGCCAGCCATTAAAGGTAATCTACCACAGATCATGAACATCTAGTTAACATGCACTAGATTGTTTAAGATGTATTTGTGTGTGCAAAGGTTGTCAAAAGAAAGTTAAAATGGCATGGTAAAGGTGTGTGTTTATTTCCCAGGACAAAGCACAGAATGCCAACAGCTTTCCAGGAGAGTGTCTTGTCTTGGGGCTTTACTGAAGCAAAATAACATTGATCAAATACTGTTCTCTGATTCTCTACAAGCAAGAATGATGTAACTTTCAAGGGAATTAAGAAAAAAATCTCATTTTTATGGAATAATTACACCTCAGTTGTTTCACGTTTCTGGTTTACTATGGTGCACTTTGAGAAGTGCCAGTGGGAGCATCAAGAGCCACCCTTTCTCAGTGAAGGACCTGAAGGATTCGGGAATACTTTAACTAAACCATAACCTGTACAGGGTGGGGAGGAGGAAGAGGAAGGCAGGAGATTGCATTCCTGCCTAGAGATACTGGGAGCCTGCAGAGGGATGGGTGAGGGCCCTGGCATCCAGAACACCTTGAACCTAAGGGCTGAAATGGGTTCCCCATCCTGTTCTGTCCTGGCACTGCTCTTTAGAAAACAGTTACATAAAATTCAAAGCTTAAGACTCTGCTCAGGACAACAATAAAACCTGTGCAAAAATAGAATAAAAGAAGGCTCAGGACAAGAGGAACTTTCCCATGCATGGGGGTTTCTGGTTTCTCTGTGCTTTTTCCTTTCTTTTTTCTTTTTCCTAGATGAAAGCAGAGCTGATGAAGCACAGGCGCTCCACCACTGGGTTTAGCCAATGAGCGCAACAGGATTCCAACACACATTTCTGCTTTTCAGACCCATTGTGAACTTTATGGACCATGTTCTCCCCCCATCCACAGGGCAAATGCTCCAGGAGTGATTCACAGGCCCTGCTACATGGTACCAAAACATGCTCCCCTGAGCTGGTTAATTTAAGACTGGAATTAGTGTCTTTGTGCTGACAACCTTTATACAAAGGCAGCATAATCCCACAGAGCACTTACTGCAAGCATTTCAAATCCTGATGTTTTATATATGTTTTACAACATATGTGTATATGTGAAAGGTTTCTTTCATACATTCCTTTGCAGTACAAAGCATAAAATAGAACCCATAGAGCTTCCAACTTATTGACACTGCTCCTTGCATTTGCATACATAATAGCAATGTCATCTGAATTGTTTTGAAGTGCAATTTACAGCCTTAAATAAAATGCTGATTTTTAAAATATATTTCTGATTTTACTTTTTTGTACCACAGTGCAAAAAAAGTAGTTTAGTCTAGACAGAAAAAGGTTGTTTAATCTGGTAATCTCTCTATAAACCACTGAAATAATGCCATCTATTTCTGCATATGTGTCTCTGGAAAAACTAACAGAATTTCCGACATTTCTGGAGATACTAAAAAAGCCATAAGTGACATGCAAGTATTCTCCATAGAAAGTTCTGAGGTCAGACAAGGAAACCAAAGTATTTTAACAGACTGAATAGCTTAAGTTTGCATTTTATGACACTGAGTAACGATACATACCCAGCAGTTTTACATGTCTACCTTAATTCCTCTTAAAAGTCTCCTTAGCAGCATAATAAATGTCTGCTATGGCAGGGCTGGTCCTGAGAGTGCTGACAGAAACCCATCAGTCACGGCTCCTGGGAACGCACCTCTTCCATTTTAGAAAGTAACTTCACATGTGACATCACTTAGCAAAGCAGGAAACAAATCATGGGGTGGGAGATGCTGAAGGACACAGAAGCTACTTCTAACTCCTTCTGCCCCAAAATAAATTATGCTGAGATTGTAACATACATTAAAAAAAAAAAAAAAAACCAACAGCCTCACTTCTTGTTTTCATCCCATACCTTAATTCTTTGACTCAATGTACTACACAAAAGTTGCAATTTCAACTGCTTGTCCAGTAAAGAAGACAAGATGGACAAGTCTTTCCTATGTAGCAATGGGCATCATACAATCTGCAAATGAGCTGAAGACCTGATAATTCACTACATTCAACTTCTAAGGAGAAAAATAATCCCAAGGAAAGTGAGGAGGGGGGGAAGGCGAGTATCTCATATTTCAGGATAACAAAGAGTCCTTTCTATTCTGAGCAGTCCAAACCAAGACAAACTTTTCCAAACCAAAGAAAACCAAAAAAAGTGCAATTAAAAGTGTATTTATGAAACCTATGAAAAAATTATATATATATACATATAAATATATGTAAACAGCCCACTTATTCACTGTAAGATAATTTTATACCTGATTTTATGGAAAGGCCAAGATAATATTAAAAAAAAGTGGGGAGAAAGGCACACCAGCCATGCTGTGAGTTCACATGCTCCTTGAACACCAACAGTGTTGTCTCCTTCAAAGCCACACTTAGTTGGAACTTTCCTCTGCAAAAATATCAATGCTGATGTTTTGGATATTCCTTCTCCCTGCTTTTCCAATAGACATTTTCTGATTAATAACTTCTTGTTACAAAAAAAAAAAAAAAAAAAAGAGGGGAAAGAAGAAAAAAATCCATTGAAATCACAGATCCTTAAGATTTTAGGATTAACAGCAAGTGTGATAATTGATCAGTAACTCAAACTACCCTGAGAAATGACTGCTGACCTTTGGCTAGGCTCTCACTGCTGCCACTCACCTTATGGTATTTTGTAACCCCACTAAGCACCTGTCAAACATATAAGCAGGGCCTTAGTTCACCAGTTTCAAGAGGGTCACAAATTTTGAAAGCTAGGGGTTATAATTACTCACTTTTTCTGCGCATACACACACCAGTGCACATTTTAACACTATCCTGTCTGGCACTCCTGCAGATCTATTTGGGACCATTCAAGACTTCACTCGTGCACCTCGCACATTGCATCTCTGATCTCTGAAAAGGTGTTTGGGTGAAGAACACGTTGCAACTGCAACTGAATAATTATTATACCCAAAGAATTCCTTCTACCTTCTTTTATTCACTCCCGAAATCTATTTCAGGAACTATTCCTATCCCTCTGACTCTCAAGCATCAATGCATGTGCCGCTGTAGGCAGAATACAATGGCGATCAAAAGAAGTATCATCGTAGCTGAAATGCCTCTCCATGAGAAAAAAAGAGGCAGACATAGTTTTGTTCACAAGAATTTACATATTAAAAGCTGTATTTATCAATATTTGATTTAAACGTCTGTGCCTGCACATTTATTGAACAAAGCCAGATGGGTGCAAGCAGCTGCACATCTGTATTCATTAATAGAAAGGAAGAGAGACATTCACAGTCAGCCACAGCAACAAATAACAGAATGAAAAAATGTTTGGCTGAACTGTAAGCATTTTACCTCTGTTCATCAACAAAAACTGGAGTCTTCCTCAGGCCTACATTCATTCTTAACTTTAAGGACCAAAGTACTTAGGAGAGTAGCTGATGGACTCAGTGGAAGGAGATGCTTGCAAAGGTGCTACATCTCACTTAGGACATAATTAGGTTGACCTCTGCTCCTTGGCCATACAGGGAAGCTACAGTTCCATAGTCAGATGATAAATTTCAGCCTCAATATTTAACATCCAAGAACAAATTTGAGCTTATAGAGAACTAAAATGATGAAATGCCTTTTATGGAGCAGGCTTACATTATCACAAATACAATTAAGTTTTTGAGGATGTTCTTAGCATAAAGGATTGAAGTAAAAACTTCTATTTGTCCTTAAAATTGAAAAATAAAGTTCACTTTCTGACTGAAGCTGTGACTGCATCTCCTATTTGAACATCACGTGTGCTGGAAAAAGATGTACAACCCAACTTCTCTTGCAATCTGTACTAATGGAAACAAGATTAAGTATCTTCTGCAGGAATTCATCAGTTCATAGGATGAGGTCAGCTATTGGGACAACCTATTTTTAGTTACCAGACAAATAACCTTCAGGCATGCAAAACAGCCATCAGTCTGACAGCTACCATAAACAGGAAAGGGCAACTGCTCACACCTGTAGCACCTAAAGACTCAGATCTAGAGACCCACAATTTCCAAGAAACACAGTTCTGAAATTAAAACTATCCATGAAACTCTTCCTAATTGCTAATCATGCTGGGTATGCAAATTCTCAAATTAAAGATGCTTTCTTGCTTAAGTGGGAGCTGAGTCCTTCACAAAAATTAATGGTTTCATGGGTGCTGATCATCCATAAAGCTTATGGCATTCTCTTAAGACAGTGGGCTGAGGAAGTCAAGTGCACTCATTGCAAAAAATTAACAAATTAATTAGTAGGAGAGAGTACTGACACAGGCAGTGCATGTTAGCTCTGATGGACCTTTCTCACGGGGAAGAAAAGGGAATGGAGGGGGAGCAGCTAATCTGTTCTGCCACCATAATGCAATTGAAAAATGAGCCTTGCATAAAACTGAAAGCACTTTGAAGAAAGGGCTTCTACATTTGGATCCTCCTTACAGTACTTACACATGTTTCCAGATGAAATGGCATAATGGGACTTCAGTGTGGGACTTAGATATGATACAGGACCAGTAAGAGATATGTCATCTGCCTTTGCACTCAAAAATACATCTTCTGGATAAATGACTGAGACTATAGAGCCCAAACCATGCATGGTCTACTCTGAGTGGGAAGAAAACTCTAAGTCACTACCATTGATAGCTCTGCTTCCAGAAGGAGACTCATACATAAAAAGGTAACTGGGTATTATGCTGTGTGCAACAGAACTTAAAATTAAACACTGCCATAATCATGGAGTTAAGAACATAACAGCCTCCTGCCAGTCAACAATATTATGCTTAAATCTGCCAGTAGAACATGGAACAACATAAATATTGCATCAGTGCTTTGGAGCTTTCACTGTGTTGCAACTTTGCTTCACTCTCCATTGGGAGCTAATATTAATTCAGCAGGTCACTGAAGTGCTTTATGCAGAATAAAGGCAAATACTTTAATGCCAGAAGGAAGAAGAGGTTATTCCATAACAGGTTATGGAATAAAGCCATCCAGCTTTCTACTTCTGTTGTTCTAGAAAGGATGCAGTGAAAATGGTGTCACAGATCCAGCATTGGGCAGCAGGGACTGAGCAGGCAGCACAGGTGTGGGAATTGCTGTGCTTTGCATTCGAGAACACTATCTCTGCAGAAAAGCCTTAGCTACTTATCATGGCTGCTAATCACACTTCTGGGAAAACAACGTGACAGGAAGGGCTTCAGTTTTATTCCAAAATCCTCAATGAAAAAAGAAAAAAAAAAAAAATTAAACACCCTCTTTTAAATTACTTTTATATGTTTTAAAATGAAACAAAGACAGAAGACAGGGCTGCTCTGCCCACCGAGGGTACGCATGTCCTTGTGTGCACTTCACTCTCCTTCCCTACACCGACCCTGCAGCAGCCTGCTGAAAGCTCCACCCAGCCCTCGATTCTGCCCAAGTTCAAAACAGGCTGTCCTGACACCTTCCCTCACACACACGCACACCTTGTCTCCCAGGGAGGAAATTAAGAGCCAGATGAGAGGTGCCTGGGGCGGCGTTTCTCAAACAAGCCTACAGGAGCTGCGTGTGAGGCTCCCCAGTCAACTGTCAAAGCTCCAGCTACAGTGAAAGTATTTTACTTGCAGTGCTTTGAAATGATATGTTTTCACGTGGTGACCACACATGAAGTCCCTCATGGTCACACGTGGCCACCATGGCAGTACTCAGGGATGCCTTGTTTACTAGCATGATTTTATGGACTTTTACTGCCAGAAAACCAGCATGAAGAGTACTAGAAGGGGACAGAATGTTTACATAAAGGAAACAAGATCTCTCAGCCTGACAGGAGCCCAAGCCCTTCAAGCCCTTCATGCCTTGGCCCTTCTGGATTTTTTTTTTTGTTCATTTCCTCATTACTCCATTGGAACCCAACACCCACACACTCAGCAAGGCAGCATTTGCTTAGTAAGAAGAACCTGATGAAAACTCCAAGAAATACAGTTTCATGACTGAACAGCTTCCTCAAGTCTTCTCCTGAGGGAGGTGATCTGGCCTTGATTTAGCCAAAGTCTCAACTATGGTTCTACACAATGGTAAAGCCTGACAGGTACCATGAAGCTACCTTCTACTCTCTGGTACCTATCACAGCAGCTTCACTGATAATCTTCTACATTATTTGTCCTTCACTAGTAACCAGCACAGTCTGGGAGACAGCAGACATTTCAGTCTGTTTTCCTGTGCCTAAGACCTGCAATGAAAATCACCCAAGCTCACTTTTTAACCACTTTTCCAGGATGAGTGGCCACTGGGCATTGGTCCTGCTGAGCCCTGCAGTCATCTCAGGCTCCAGTCTGCATGACCACAGCACTTAGAGGCAGCCACAAAGAGGAGGCACCTGGCAAATCTTCATCTCAGAAAACCAAGGGAAAGTAGGTGCAGCGACATCTTGTACTTACTGTACACTGAAAGCAAAAAACTGACTGTCTGCCAGGCCTCAGATCAGAGAAAAGCCACAGCTCCTGATTTGGCTCAAAAGAGAAACTCTCATACATTTTAATAATCCAACCCTCTACAGCACACCATGGTAGATGAAATCACATATATTTCCTTTCCAGAGTGCTTTCAGTTGCTTATAAATTTGCCAGTGTTGCTTAGCCCAAAGCCAAGGGCTTGGTTCCTGCATAGAAGAGGCAAACCTCAGCCTGGCTGCATCACAAGGGTGTCCCTGTTCTGACACCTCCTCTCCTGTATAACCCAGGGCAGCAAGAAGGGGCTGGAGGCTGCAAGTGATCTTTGCTCAGCCAAGGCACATCCCCTCTCAGCAAGTGACCTGAAGGGCAGCCCCTTATCTCCCCTAGCTGTCAGAAGAGATGGGATTCCCCAAAAGGTGTTCCAGTGCTTCTTCAGATCTGACACCAGAAGACTGGCTGCTTTGACTGAAAGATAAAGACCTAAACACTGGGCTTGGCTGGTTTTTAATTTCCTTGGTAGACCTTCTCCAGCTTTTCCTGCCACATCCAAAGAGAATTCTGTCTCTACTTCTTCAGTGGCTCCATCTGCTGCAAAAGCTCTTTTTCTCTCACCATTCAAAACTGCCTTATGCTACACAGTCTATGAGTATATAGGTAATTAAAGAGACCAAGAAATATAAAAAATTTTAAATGGGAATATCGGAAGGAGTCTTTGCTACCATTGACAGCTGAAAAATTTGTCAAGTTTTCTTCTTGAGAGGTAAATCACTTCAGAGCAATCAAAAGGTTTATTTGGTTCTCAGCCAACCATACAGATCTGCTTTGTGCAATACCCTGTGAACACCTGAGAGTTCACCTGTGAACACATTAATTTTAACTGTTTTCTCCCCACTCTCCTGCATTGGAGGCAGTCAAATACTCCAACTTGAAGTTTGTAGCTCAAGGAACCATGGTCTCACAAATTATTTTGCATGTAAGGAATAAAGAAACAACCGTCCCATGAAAGATTCATTCCTCTAAATATCAATAAACTTGAGTGGCACAACATATCAACCATTCTCAGATAAACACTTTATGTGAGTGATGCTAGTTGGGGAAGCTGCCTTCACAGAGCACTTTGCTGCTTTCCTTCTCACCAACAGCTGCATATACACCAGCTCAGTTCCTCACCACAGTACAAATCATTACTGAGCTACTGAGAGCCTCTGCTTCTGGATTTTAACAGCTCACAAACCCCAAACTACTCATCTCCACAGGAAAAAAAACATAATCCTAGGCTAAAATTCTCTCCCTTAGGTGGGGATGTAGGGCATGAAAGGAAACACCGTGGCAAAGCCCTTTCTACCAAAGGACTGAGCCCACCTCTCCTGCAAGCACAGCTCCCACACTGAGATCAGAATTCACAGAATCCAGGGTCAAGTTTTTTCCAATATTTGTTACAGAAATTGCTTGGGGTGAGGCTCCCTTATCTGGGCTTTTGACAAACGTGATTTGCCATTAAGCTAAACCAAGAGCTATGTGCTTGTCTCTGCTTCAACATTTTAAGTCATTGTCCCCCAGAAATAAGAAATGCACACAGTGTGTGTTGTAATCAACATCACAGGAGAATTCTGCTCCACTTTACACAAAACTTAGCCAGTGTCATTTTAAAAAGAGACATTCAGCATGCACAGGTAAATGGACAGATAACAGAAGATACAGATCTATAATCTCTATTTATGAACACAGGGAGCCCTAGATCCAGCTCTCTCCTTCATCTCAGGAAGAAACAGCTTGGCAAATGGTTGGCAGTAGAGCATTTTACAATTTAAACAACACACACAATCCACAAATGCAATTCCTACCTGAGAAAAATCCCATCCTGTGTGCTGACTGACATGTCTCCTGAGGTAGTTTTAAAAGCTACTTGTGTCCTATGGGTTTATTTTGCTGTAGAGCTGTGCTTTAATCTCCCAGTACCTATACATCAGGACCATGTCCTATCTGTCAGTTAGCTGATGGGCTGAGGCAGGGTGATGGAGAGCAGAAAGTGATGAGATTTCACTGCCTCTTGTCAGTCACTGGGAGGGGATGTGTGATTTTTCCCTGGTGGAGCATATAATGAAAGGTTGCCCACCACCACATACTTAAGGCAGACAGCAGGATGATGAGCTTCTCTGAATCTCAAACAATTTCAGCTCACATTCAGGACTGTGGACCTCAGTGCACAAATGCATCCTGACTGCTAGAAATGTCACAGTCATCAACAAGACAGACTTAGGAATGAGGGGGAAAGCCACAGGTGAAGAAGCAAGAATTTTGGAGTAACGACCTGATCTACTAAAGCTATGTGAGACCACGTTTTCCTTTTTATTGTCCTTTCTCAGTGTTAACAAATAGGAGAGGCATTTATTTAAAAATAGTTCATTGCTGTTTAAACTCACAGGATAATCTTTTGTTCCAAGCTCCCAAAGCTTCAGACTGCAGATGTTCTCCCCTGCTACAATGAATCCTAAAGAGCCTGACGGTGCCAGGACCCTTAGAGTTGCTTGGTTTATCATTACTTCTATAGATTACATTTATGGGAACAAAGCAGGGCAGTTTAAATGAACTGCTTTTCAAGGAGCAAACACAAGCAGTGGTGCTGCTTGCCATGAAAAGAAGCATTTTCAATATTTTTTTTGCACGTGATGTGGCTTTGCCTCTCAGACCTAAGCAACCTGGTGTTTCCTACGCTGTGGAAGTCTGTGTTCCCAGCGTCCACCAGCCAACATGTAGAATTTTGTGGTTATAAAGAAAGCTTGTGTAAAGCACATTTGGAAATGCAGTTCCCTAGCAGGAGGCCTGGGAAACATTTGAGCCCCATGCCTCAGAGCTACAGAGGCAGAAAGAAGTGAACAGATGTAGAATTAAGTTGAAGGCAAAGTTCTCGGTGCTGCAGTTACCAAAGTGAAAGGGAGGAATGTAAAAAGGTAAGGGATTTATTACAACCACGATCTCATTCCCTCTATGCTCCTGCTAACGTGCATAAGAATTTTGTGGGGGTTTTTTTAATGGATGCTGTTTCCATGGGCACAGAGGTAGTATTGGTCTGAACAAAGGAAACTCCTCTGGCTGTCCACAAAAAGCAATGGATATTTTTATCAATTAGCATTATTTCACTAGTATTCACTATTATCTCCATACATAGCCACAGATCTTCCCCCAAAAACCCAGCTGAAATGGCAGCATATTTGTTCCGTCAGTAGTGCTAAATTCATAGAGACACACGGTCAGAAAACACCAATTTGTGCTTTATTTTTGCATGGCTGTGGGTGCTTGCTTTCTAAATGCACCCACACAGACCACAACATATGGCATACAGCTTTTGCAAGTATTGCCCTGGGGGGCACACTGAGGTAGTTAACTGGTGATGTGGCTGTTGTAACTTCTCCAGAAACCAAGATCAGCAGCCTTGTCCTTCTCATTGTGTAAGCTGGTACAATGATATGCACTGCTTTTTCAGAAGAAACATCTGTGTTGCTTTTATTTGCTGACTGTGTACAAGCAGCTTCATGTCATCATATGGGTGCACAGGCAATTAATCCTGGCATTTCCATTAGCTCGTGCAACGCAAGTGAGACCAGGCTGCTTCTGAGCTGTGACACTTACAGGTCAAGACAAACTTAACCTATCAGTTCTTAAGTATACTTGCACTTTATTTTGACTCATCCTTTACCAGTGATGAAAGCATCCCAGCTTCATAGCTAATTGAAGTTTAAATTTATCCTCATTCACTTTCACATTTCCACACAGACCAAGCCACTTCAATATGTTTCCTTTGACAGGACTTCTTTCATAACTAAAGATCTCCAAACATTTAAATGCCCTGTGAGAAAAGATTCTTTCCTTCCGTGGATGCCCACTTGAGACAGTGATCACTTCTACCTACTTATTTTTTTAAATATTCACTGTCTTTTCTTAAAAAACATCATATTCCAGAAGCATGCAATTCCATGGGAAAAAAAACACCTTTTAAATTTTTTTTAAGTAAAAACTAAAATGTTATATGTTATAACTAGAAAATTAAATGACTCAAAGTCACAAGAAAATAAAAAAATATATCTATCTTAAAATTATAAAGCACTGTAGGATTTTGAGGAGAAAGGGACAAGGATGTGGTGCCTGATTGCTTTTCCTGTGTTTTCACTGCCTGGGACGAGTTGCACACAGCTGCAGCATCACTGCTACTGTGCTCAGGCTAACATAAAGTGAGGTAAATGGCAATTCCACTGCAGGGCACACCTGATCTAAGAATATATTTAGAAAACAAATCAGAGTATTCAAAACCAGATAGTTTTCTGTCAACATCAGTGTGAAGGGAGTTGATGCCATAGTCTGTTAATGTACATAAATATAACAAACTTTCCCATTTGGGATTCTGTAAACTCTGTACCGTCTAAAATAACCTTTAAAGACACCAAGAGATATTTACTCTAAAGCAGGCTTATTGTCAAAAACATTCTTCAAATTTCTTATTGACTTCATTGTTTATAAATGATGTTGAATTTACTCTTTAAAGTGGGAAAACAAAATACCCACTACCGTTTCTCTACACACATGAACAGCAGACTTGCTGTAGTGCTTGCATAATAGATGGTGGGAGCTCTCTGCCTTTGATGTCATCTTAATGAACTCAGGATAATTGTCTTTGTGAAACAATGGCAAAGAGCACAGCAGTACTTAAATACAGCTCCACTAAAGCAAGGGCTGCTCTTGGTAGTGTGCCAGCTTCTCATCTCCAGCTTCTTCATTACTTCATCTCTCTCTCTTTTCACAGCACTTTTTTCTCCAAAATACAAGCCCAGGATCTCAGCTGATAAAGAATGATGCAGCCTCATCATATATTACTAATTCATCAGTTCAGAATAGAAGAGACATAAGTGTATCCCAGCCATCTCCAAGCTCCATGCTCAGCTGTGGCAGCTCCAGTTCCCCGTGACACCCACCAGCCCTCTCTCTGTACCATTGGCTAGTGGGTTGGCTGGGTTTGGTATCAATCTCCTGGGATGGGAATGGAAATTCTGCAGCTCTCACAGCAACTTTCCAAAGCAAAACATTTTAATTAAACATAAAAAATTGATTAGCACAGCACTTGATTAATATCTGGTTTTATCTGATTCTGCTGTTCAAGTTTTCAGTATTTTGCACTATTACAGGTTACCAACACACAAGCTGTGCTGCATACACCAATAAAATGAGTGCAAAAAATATTTTGGGGTAACCACTTTTTTTTGAATACTCAGTAATCACTGTATTACAAAGTGAATGTGACAGAAAAGCCAAATTCATATCTGAAAACATCTCTCTGGAACTACACACAGCAGGGTATACTTGACATCCCTAATTTGGCAGTGACGGGCTTGGCTGATTGTGATTTAGCATTTGAATTTTCACTTTGCTAAGGGGAAAAAAAAAGAAGGCCAAATCTTTTAAACCTGGAAACTGAAGTTAGATACTTAAATTTGAGACTCATCAAAATAAAAGTGCCCTGGAATATGCTGCTTCTTTTATCTTTTTTGAAGAGATTTTGATATTCTTGTAGTGAGAAAACAATGCACAACAGATCACCCAGTGAAGCCAGTAACTGGTTTTGTATGGATCTGAACAGTACTGAAGAACAGGACTTTTAATCCAGCTCCAACACTGCTCACACCAACTAAAAGTGTTCTGATAAAGCTAAAATAATCTGAGAATATGCCATTACACGATCAGAATGATTGTTTGTCTTTAGACTTCTCTCTAAATCACCTAAGACCTTTGCATGCTGTATAAATAAATTACAACCAGTATTTTAGCTTCTTTCAGACACAGCCATTATAAGAATGTCACTGACATTTTAGTCAGGATATTCTATTTAGTTTGAAATATGATAGGAGCCTAATGAGGCTTTAACCATAGACAGGCAAATGCTAAGAAGCCTGAATCCAAATATACCTAGGAAAATTAAAGGAAAAATCCTATAAAAACTATACAGAGAAAAAGTTGATGGTACCTAATGCTGAGCATGCCCTTTTGTCTGGAGCTCTAAACAAAAAAAAGTCATAGCAGGAAGACTGTAGCAGTGGAGATTTTGCTCTGGCTGCAGGACCTTTACAGAGTGCTACAGTAAGGACAGTGTGACCTCAGCTGCCCAGTCCTTGGCTGCAGGGACAGGATCTCACGTGGCAGGCTCAGACAATGCATCCTGCAGAACATTCTCCTGCAAGCACCAGGCAATACAAACCAGAGGATGAGCTGGACAGCTGGCCTGACACCCCCAGCTGGGGCTTCCCCAGCACAGAGCCCTTGCCCCACCAGGCAGCTGTGGAAGAAAGGACTCTCCTGCCTTCTCACTTGTCTTTACCTAGCATACAGCCGGGTGCATAACCTCCTTGACTTTCTACCATTGTGCCCTTTCATTTATTTGTGAGTTGCATAGCTCACCTAACAATCAGCCACTTTTTATTTCTGCTTGAAAAAGCTGAACACAGAGGTCCTTCAAACCATTAAATATCCATCAGTAAAATAACTGTGTAGTTAGTGAAGGATTAACATATTCAAAATATGTATATGTTCTAAAGTTAATTAATTTCCAAGCACAAGCACTCTTATGACCACTGGTTAGAACAACCTAAAAGCAATGCTTGAGCAGTATAAATCAAATTAAATTACAAACCAATTCTGAAACTGTGTGTTAAATGCCCCCATCAACTTGTACAAAATTATAAAAACTAGGAATTAGGAATAAAACTCTGACTTGACATTCTTTTTCTTAATTTGAATTTAACTGGATTACATATGAATTACTAATTGCTGTTTCTAGTGACCCATGGTGATAATATGAGCTCTGTATTACAATGACCTGACATTTAATTAGTTTGGATGAGCAGATTATGCAAAGTTTTATCATGAAGTGATTTAAACTGATATTGCCCTTGGTAATGTAACACAGCAATAGTGAAGTCTGTGCGTTGGTACAAACATAAAATTTCAAAGAGAATCCATTAAAGAAAAAATCAATTGATTAAATGTAAAATGAAAACAAGCTCTGCAGAGTATTAGGTACTAAATTCTATTCAACCAAGCTTCAAACTTTGTAATCATCAACTTGAACTATGTAAAACAAGTATTAGTCACACTTCAACTGCCAAATAACTCAGTTTGTATATTACTTGCAATTCAAAAAAATCCTTAGAGCTCCACTAGACATTTATAGATGAGCTACAAAACCTGCTAATCTAGAAATCATTTTGTGTGGGAAGGAAGCATTTGCCTGCCTGGCTCCCATATGGAGTAACACTTCAAAATGGGTAGCAGAATAAGACAGCATGGACACCACACTGAAAAAGAAAAAAACAGAAATTACTCTATGACAAAGTATCTTTCCAACAAGCTGATAATATTTCCAAAGAACTACTAACAAGTTCAAGCAACTAAATAAATCCAACTAAATAATCCAACTAAAAAAAAATGCACAGATGCTAGCGAAGACCAGACTCCACTTAATTTACTTGTGCCCATCACTGGAACATCTGATATAAATCAATAACAAAAACATTGGCCCTTTCTAGCTTCATTTACTCTTTCAGGGCATGTTCTGATAGGAGCTTTTTTTTTTTTTTTTTTTTTTTTTTTTTTTTTTTTTTTGAGGTGCTAATTTCTTTTTTTAAATCTTAAAGATTCCCATATTAAAATAATTTTCCTCCTACTGAAGAAGAATTTACATAGATTAGAGTTCCTACAGGCCTCATCTTTATCAGATAAACTCTAAGATGACTTTTTTTGCTGAACCATTAGATTGACACCATATAAGTGCTGCTTGGACATCTCTACAGAGCAATGAGTCCAGGCTCTGGAGGAAATGCTTGCCTGTCTAGAACAGTATGGAGTAAGAAAGGGAGATCAAGTGTCAGGTTTACAGCCAACCATCAGGTACACCTTACACTATTGCCAAATAATAAGAGAGCCATTGAGCAATAACCCAGGACCTGCCATTGGAAAATGGATGCTGATGTTTGTTAGGGAGAAATGTGTGATTAGATGCCCAGGCTGTACATTTCTTTTGCTGTTTATTTTTGTTGCTTCTGTGCCAGGAAGGACTATTTGATTCTGCAAGGCTCATACAGCAAACCTGAAGCTGTGTCAGGGAAGGTCTAGGCTGGATATATAAAAGGTTTTTTACACAAAGGGTGGTTGAGCACTGGAACAGCCTCCCCAAGGAAGTGGTCACAGCACCAAGCCTGATAGAGTTCAAGAAGCATTTGGACAACACTCTCAGGCATATGATGTGATTCTTGGACTGTCCTGTCCACGATCAGAACTCCATGATCCTGATGGATCTACTCCATCTCATTTTATTCATGATTCTGTAGCAACCCTCTTGCATGGGCCAGTCTGACATAGCCTGAAACACCTGTAGAGTAAGTCTCTAAGGGAGCATTTTTACTTTGCATTTCCATTTCTTGAGTATGTGTGTGTGTATACCTTTCTAGTTTCAGATTTCTACCAGCATTCATAAGTGAACACACACTAGCAAAAATTATGATTCCTGATGACCTTATTGACTCTGGATCTGTCAGAGTCCATCAAAATACTCAGCAGACAAGAGCAGCTGGTTGGATTTGGAAAGGACCTGAATACTAGGTAGCTCCTCAGAACCACAGGAACCAATTGTCTGTCAATCCAGAGCACAGCCTGCAGTTAGGAAGCATTTCCAGAACAATGTGTGGCACTCACTGTTTTTCTGTGTGTGAGTTACACACCAGGTGCTCCCAGAACACTGTGCTGCGGGTCACCTTTGCCTTCAGTGCTGCTTGGTGGGGGCACACCTGTGCAGCCTGGGCTGCAGGAGCACAGCTGCTGCCCACAGGATGGCACATCTCCTCCAGGCTCCAACATGCTTCAGGAGCACCCCAGAGAGCACCTTGCACCCAGCAGGGCTTACAGTGCCTGCCTTGAAGGGCATGCCAATCCCCTTTAAATGCTTTCTCACTTTTCACCACTACAGACACTCAGCCCCTTATTATTGCTGCTAAAGGAGAGCCAATCTTACAGGAATTAGCACTATTTTTCAGCTAGTCTGCCCTACAGCCCCCCAGAGAAGAGGAAACAAATAAGCAGGAACCTGTGGGTCACAGATCACTGCAGCCACAGTTTCCTGTTCCTATCTGCCTGGTGCCAGAGGACTTGAACTTCTACCAAGAAAAATGCAAACCCCAAAAAACTTACAAACTTGCATGCTCGTTTATAAGCACAAGGGTACTTCACTTATTTGTCCTCACTCTTCCAGCAATGTCTCCACTTGACTGAGTCAAGGCTGATAATTTCCAAAATCATCTGGCAATGAGGCATCCATATCATCCATTTCTCTTTAGATACTCAGCCCTCAAAATATATTGCTGGCTTTGAAAACTACACACAACGTGTATATCTCTAAATTGCTTGTAATATTTGAAATCTATCCTACAGCCTGAGCTTGAAAATTGCACACAGCTGAAGTCTACCTCTATTATTCATAGGCTTCAATGAGACTATTCATGCAAAAGGTCCAAAGCAGTTTTAGGGCTTTTGGTAATATGTGTGTAGATATATCTTTTTACTTTAAAAAATGAAGGGGGATTTTGGAACAAGCACGAAGATCATAAAGTGGGTAAAGATTTTTTTAAACCACCACCAAAATGCAATCATGCTGGAAGAAGCTGACAAATTTCAGCAGCTCTTTTTCATTAAAGTGCATTACTTTAAACAAAAGCCCCCAAGGCAAGCTCTGTGAGAAGTTTGCCATGATGGGAATATACTCATGTGAAAGAAATATAGCACAATCTAGCACATTCATAGAAACATCACTTTTAAATATAAAGTCCATTATTCATTATTAAAAGAAATGGATACATATGTGAGAAAAACACCCATCTTGTGGCTACATGCCTGACAGCAGCTTACATTCTTTGCAGAGTACTTTACATCCACAATAAATGTGAAAGAGATGTATCTATGTAGCTTTTAGGATGTTTCTTCAGGTTTATCACCACTGGGAAATAGCTGTGTCTGATTCAAGAAGAAAAGAAAGCTGCATTTATTGAGTGAGTTAAAGTGCCAGGAAATTCAAAGACACGGGAATGCTGGACAAGTAGAGACACAAATGGCAATGGCTACTTTACACTGTAGGACACATGGTAGCCCCCTGATAACAGGGGGACATTGTCAAGAGCTTGACAAAATACATTTCATAAAATAAAGTGGTGTAAGTCTGTTTTCATTACAGTCACAGCAGTTTATGATGCAAGGTATTGCCTCAGCATTTTGTGGGGCATTATTTTGGTCTCCTGTTTGAAACCAGCCAGAAAGATAGATGGATATTAATAGCACTGATGCACAAGCAAGTTATCAGAGTGCATCTACTTTAATTGCTGTTGTATTTCTCAACCCTAGCAGGGCACACAAATACTGAAAAACAATCACTTGTGCCAAAGAATCCATATTTAACCAATACATCAGGTTAAGATTCGGATTTTTCTTCTACGGGATATTCCCACTGTTAAAATTTACAAATGACAGATGCTCTGAAGATTTCCACAGTAAAGACATTTTAAAGAACATCATTAACACTTTCTAAGACCTTTGTGGTTCAGAAATTGCACAGATGGCATCTCCTTAAGCTCTGATGGTCCTCTCCAGCTGCGCAGTGAGACAGTGCTTGGAGAATGGTGGTAGCTTTTTGAAAGTTTCTCAAAATACGTTGTCTAGAAGTGTGCCAATTTCAGTATTCTGGGGCTTTTTTCCTTCCCTCCAACAATAACAGGAAATACCTGGGGAATGGACAGAGAGTGGAAGGAGACAGAATTCACCCTGGATTGTATGTTCCCATCTCTACTGGAATAAAAAGCTAAACAGGAACACTTTTTTGCTGCACCTGTCACAGTGGTTGATTCTGCAATCTTCACAGTTGAACCACTTGGTTGGATTTGGAGTAGAAATTTGGTTGAACTACTCAAAGACTCACTTACCCAAGGTTTACATATCTGAACATATATGGAAGCGAAGTGCATATTGCCTTACATACAGGACAGTATCAAAGGGCAAGAGACCCCCCAGCCTATGCAATTGCCATGTAGTACTAGGTTTCAGTCAGGGTCTCTCTCAAAATTAGCAGCAACTTTTGTTCATGTAGGAGCACCAGACTAGATTTGGCAGGTGATGCACCACAGGAGTAAGCTGGTTTCTGGGGCCATGGGAAGCACCAAAAGGTAATTTTGGGCCATTGCAGAGAACCAGAACCTGTTGGACAGGGCAGCAAAGATTTGTTTGGTGACATGGTTCAAGACATCCATCCACCCTGCCACCTTCCTCTGCCTCATTCAGGAAATGCTTACTCAGCTTGTAAAGGTGCCCTGCACTGCATGGCTTTACAGTGGCCAGGTGCAATCAACACCTCTGTGACTATACAGAGCATTGCTTTCTACTCCACAGGACCTTCAGAGTGTGTGGGCTGAAAGTGGGAGGAGTTTTGGACATTCTTGTTTGACATGGCTTTTCCCTGAGATAAGGATCAGTTGGAGGACAAAGGCCCTCCAACTAAATGTCTAAAGAAGTTCCAGCCTTCAAGGGCACAATGGAGGAGGATGAGCAACAGGCTGCTTGAAACCTGCATTAGGAGAGGGAGTTTCTCTCTTCTCCCTGAAAAGCAAGAAGTAATTTTTAACCACTTAACTATAACCCTACATTGCTTTTCTGGGACTCATAATCCTTTCTCCACCTTTGCAGCTGTATGACAAGCAAGAGCCTGGCTTTAGATTTTATACTGATTTTGGTGGGCTGCCAGCACTTCTTGGAGCACACAAAGCAGCAAAGTGAGGTGGCATTTTTTTAATATTTGATATTGCAGGACAAGTTGAATGTCATTCTATGGAATGGGATAAAAAAAATAAAAAGAGTCATTTCCTTAATCAAAAGGCATCCTTAATGCTGCATATGATCACTCACTGCAAACAAGACAGGAACTTCTCAAAAGAAAGGCTGCAACCATCTTTTGTAGTGGAAAGTTTTAAGCAATTTACAAGTAGGAGCAGCTAGTGAACTCCTCCATTAGACATGGAAGACAAATCAGTTAATCTGGAAAAAGTATACAAGTCCAACAGGAAAAGGAAAAGTTTCCAAACTGATCTATTTAAACTAAGAGCCATTGATTTTACACAGGCACTGCTCCTGATTAGAACTGGAAAGCCAAGTTTGTTACTGTGATGTTGTTTTGCTCTTGTGATTTTGAAGCAGTGTGAAGGGCAGAGAGACAGAGGCTGGGTTTTAATAGAAATTACATCTAAACTCTTCTCATCACTGAAGACAGAATATAATCACTTAGTAAAACTAAGGACACTGGTGAAAAAGCTTCAGATGCCAAAATACTGTTGGAGTGAAAAATATATCACCATGAGAATAAAATTGCAGGAACAAAACTCTGCCATAGCAAGCCACTTTAGTAACCTTGGAAAAATCTGTGACAAATGTGCTCAATCCCCTAAGCCAAACCAATAGTTTGATACATGCTCCAAAAGTGAGGTAGATTTTGAAGTTTCAGATACTCAGCCGCTCCTGTACATTTAAAAAGTGCAAAATCAAGGCAGAATATCTGTCATAGATTCACAAACTTAAGCATAAACCTGCATGCTGTAACTACATTCAATTTCTCATCCTAGTTAGGTTGAAGTTCTCTTGCCTAGTTGAGGAGGAGAAGCCTATTATCCCAAAGCACTGAAAAACAAAAACCTTCCCTGTGGCCTGAATAAACTAGGTTCAAGTGGTTGCCAAACAGGGAGGCCAGCCAGTCTGCACGATTTTTTTAGCTAGCTGACAAGTACATTGAAATCTGGGACTAGATATCAAGTGCATGTTAAGCAAAGGTCCTACTGCCCACATGCATCTCCACAACAAAATGCAAGCAGATGGGTAGACAAATACATATTTTCATCCAGATAACCATATTCAGGAAATCTTGATAAAATGTGTTTCATTTTTTCAAATATCTTGAGTTTTCAGATTAATCAAAGTAACTTCAAATCCCAGAAAGATATTGAACAAAATTAAAATACTTGCAAGTAGCAATTAAGCAGACAATGAAAGTTATAAGCAAACATAAATTACATACGTAACATATCCTACAAACAATTTATTCCATGGCATCATGGCTGTTATGGAGAATGAAAAAGCAGAGGCTGTACTAGGTCTTGACTTTAGTAACTATTCTGACCCTTGTTCACAAATTTATCATAAACAAGACAATCAACCAAGGTATAGGTGAAATCACCTCTAACAGTTTGGTACATGACTATTTGAAAAATCCTGCTGCACTGCCAAACAAGAAAGCTGAATTAAGTGCAGGAACATGTTTTCATCCAGTGAGTTTTTTAAAAATTTGGTATGATGAAGGAGAAAATAAGAGGCCTGAAGAGTATATCAAGGTGAGAAAGTACAACAGATCCTTTAGAGGAAGAGATTTAGGGTCAAAGTAATCCTGAGACACAGAGAAAAGTGTCTGAGCAAATGAAGATTCACTTCAGCAATTGCAGAGCTGCAGACTATGAAATGTGATGACTGCATGCACATATATGCATATATACTTATATCTGCATCTATATACCTGTGCAGCTAACAAAAGACATAAGAGAGGGCACAACTGGAGAGGCAGTGGGTCTTCAGAACAGGACTTGGGAATCATTATGGATCATAAACTGCATGCAAGTCAAGAATATTTTGCTTTAGAGAGAAAGCAAATATCAAAGTGGGATGTATAAACAGGAGCAGTGCTCCTAAGGCAGCTGAAGCAAACCTTCTGCTCTGCTCAGAAGCAGTGAGGCTCCCACAGCTGGAGCACTGCAGCTGGATTTGGGCGCTGTATCTAATGCCAGAGCAATGCAGGCCAACTTGAAGGATTTCAGATTAAAAGAATTATCACCAGAGGTCTCAAAACCTATCCTTGGAGGGAAGTCTGGGAAAAGCAGAGTTGTTTAGTCTAAAAATAAAGATGTCTGAAGGGAGATGCGATAATGATCTTCAAACATAAAAAAGGGCTGCTAGAAAGAGAAAGGAAACAAGCCCTTTTCCATGTGGAACCAAGGTTTGTATGTATAGAAAAAGGCTGAAAAGGCAGCAAGGGAGATTTAGGTTAGACTTCAGGAAGCACTTTCTTCTAGTGGTAATAATAGCCAAGTCCTGGAAGAGCTGGCCTACCGAGATCTTGTGATCACTGTTATTTAAGCCCTTTAAGAAAAGATACTTGTCTGAAACTTCTTGGTTATGTCTACACTGTCTTGGGGCAGGTGGATGGACTTACTGACCTCTACAACATTTTTTTGCTTTCAACTTCCACCATAACTATGAAAAACAAATGATGGGAGTATTAATATATTTGTTTCTAGCAGAGCATCTCTCTCTGAAAATGTATAAGCAGTCACTAGACCAGTGCTTGGTGCCATCACAGCATCACCCATGAGTTTTGGTACACAGATAAAGGCAGTGGAGGGGAGTGCATCAGAACTCACAGGCAGACCTGAGAATGGTTTGCAGCAATGTTTGGCTTCTGTCCTGGAATAAGGAGGACACAAGTTCAATCTCTCTCAGGTGTTCAGTGTTTGCTCTCCACCATCCGGACCAGAAACAGAGCCACAGAAACCACAGAAGGAATGGGAGCTGCTCTCTATGCCACACTGCCTAAGAAACATTTTCATCCTCCAATTTTACTGCAGGAGATTTGAAAACAAGACTTTCTCTGTCATAAAGGTGCAGGCAAGAAGACTTGGTCCATTTACCACTAGGTATTTACCCAGATGACTTTAAAAGCTCTGCTCTTCATGGATTTTGGGCAAGCATTTTTTTTTCTCTTGTGGGAGTGCAGTAAAACACCAGCTGCTGTTAATGTACCTTGGTGAATAATCACACTTAGCTAATTTTCAGCTATGAATGATTAAGCACTTCATACAGTATGTGAACATAAAGAGCCATTTTCTCATACTTAAAATATATTTGATTTGAGAACCCAGTGAAGCGAACCCACCCCATGCCAGTATAAGGACAAGCTTCAGAATCAGACAATTACTCTTTTGCATCCACGATCTTGTGTGACATACAAATTCTAAAGGAAAGCCATGACACTCCTGCACAAACTGATACTCTTGCAACACTGTTCAAGAGCAGACTGCATTGCCTGCTTTTACCCCTGGGTTGCCATGCACACATTACGCTTTGCATCTTTCAGAAGAACATCTCTAGAAAATCTGAGTCCTTTGAAAGAGGGAACTGTCAAAATTTGGCAGGTCACAATTTTTAAAGCCTTACTCATTACTAGTATTTATTCCTGCAAGCATTTTCTGATAGTCAGCTTGACAGAAAAAAAAAAAAAAAAACAAAAAACCGTTCACTGATCTGACACAAAAATTGCCAAGTCACTCCATCATTCCACATGAAGACAATTGCTGTTGCTTTAGCACAGGCTCGGGTTTGGGTTTTCAGCCTCAAGTTAGCCAAAACCACACTCTTACAAAGCTTTATAATGGAAAAGATTTAAAAATTCTCCTGAATCTAGAAAATTGAAATGACCTTACTGTCTAGAGAGAGCTCAGCTCCCTACTCCTTCATGTGCTCATTTCCTGCATAATACATGTTGCTAAACAGAAGTGAGGATTGTGGGCTTGGCCACTAAAAATGTCCTTCCACCAAGAGTGGTTATGTATTGTTCTCCATGACAAAAAAGTGAGAAAGATGCTGTATTGTTTTAGTACTGACAGGAATTTTGGAGGTCACATCTGGAAAAGCCCTAGTAGTTATGCACATTAGGTGGCCATCCTCTCATGAGTGATTTTTGTTACCATTCATCCCCAAGAAACTCCTTTGTATGACACATGCAACACAGCTCTAAGAAGCATGGGCTGTCAGGAAATAGCTGTTCTGATTGTGCATCAGCAAATGGAGGTCTGTATGTACGGTAATAACAATTTCCTTTTTATAGATTAATAATAGCCTTGGGTAATTCCTGTGCCAACAGATCAGCGGCTACTGTTTCCACTCAGAGGTTATGAAAGATTCTGCCCTCACCCCTTTCCAATGGCCTCTTGTTCCAGAACAGCTGAGTGTTATTTTTAAGCCATAAAATTGTAGGAGAATGGCTGGGCAGCTATTATTAACAATCATACAGAATTCCACATAATGTGTGTCTCAGTCCACTTTATATTCTACCACTTAGCACAGAAAGCACAGACTGAAATAATTTACAGTCAAGTGACATTTTGCATGTATAAAAGATACATCTATTTGAACAAGGTGAGTTCAAATCAGTGGCCTCTGTTCAAAGAAAGCTTAAATATAAGTCAATGAGAACAATGTCTGTGAAAACAGGGACTGCCTGGCTGCTTTCAGAGCATAAGATCGAGTTTATTCTTTCCAAAATTCCTTAGTGTGCAGGGCTCAGGAATAGCTCTTTTATCCTCAGGTTCTCCATTCCCCTGATGATCCACCTGCAGCTACTACTCCAGCTGTCCTTTTCCTGAATATAATGAGTTTTTTCTGCCTTTTTCTAGTTGATTTTCACCTGCTTTCTGTTCACTTCTGCCTTTTCCTGACAATGATATCCTTCTCCCCTTGTCCATCTTTTTTTTATGGCACAGGAGTTGAGAACAAGTAATGAGAGGAAATTGCAATGGTGGCTAAAGGGATAAACTGGCAAAGAGAAGAATTTAGGTCCTTTTGGGAGAAGATAGAGCAGCTCCTATTCAGATTTCCTGTAGATTTTTTTTTTTCCTTTTCAGATATGTGAGGAGGAAGCAAAAACTGAATCTTTTCCTTCCTCCTTTCAGGTTCAACAGGAAATTAGCAGAACAGCTAAACTGCCCACTCTGCAACCCTTCCCCAGCAGGCACTATGAATGTCTGCAATTGTTACAGTTTGTTAATTGCCACACAGAAGTTATCACATTAATGCAACTTTGATGCCAAGAATAGTTTAAACGAAGTTAAATGAGTAAAGCATGCCTAGTAGTTCCTATTGTTCAGCCCCATAGACAGGCAGTGAGTTGGATAATTGGGCATTCTGACACTTCCAACTCATTTGTTTCATTACACTGTGCTGCTTGCACTCAAATAAACATCTGCAAAAATTGTGAACAAACAAATCTAGGAATTCTTCATGAGGAAAAAGCTGCTGTATTCAGATTGATTATGTGCTAAGAACTTGTAGGATTGGGGGGTTATTTTGTTTTAAGGATGAGATGCAATGCATCCTCCCAAATGCTAGAGCAACACAAGCCATTGAAGTCAAAGCCCTGAATATCACACAATGGACATAATATTAAAAGATTCCTCTATCCTGAATTTATCCTAACATCATATCCCATTACTATTACATAGGTACCTTTCATCCTGACAGGGACACACAGCACTTTGCAGAGTCAGATTCCCACAGCCAGATTACTGCAGTTCCTGGACTTCCACCGTTCCCATGGGTGCCAAGAGATATCCTGCACTTAGAGACAGGCATTCAGCCCCTGCCAAACAAAATACTCTTCAATGGCTGTAACTTACTGTGAGCTATTCCTAGCTTTTTCTGGTATAGCTCCCCTGACTTCCACAAATTTTTTCCCAGCAGAGAGCCGCTCTGACAGCAAGAGTTACAGAATTGTCAGGTTGGGATGGCACCACTCATTTTTGTGGCCTAACATGATGCTGGAGCCCAGCGTGGACTCTCCTGGTGCCTTCGTGCCAGTGCTACAGGACGTGCCAAAACACATCAAGTCCACTTGTACAGCTAGTTCAGTAACCTGCCTCCAGCAGAACCTCCTTGCTTCAGGGGGAGAAAAACCTTTTGTACTGTGTATAATGAGAGGAGAATTTCCCCTCTCTAGCTATTCATACAGCAATTTGTGGATACCCTGATGGATGAGAATTGATTAGCAAGACTTGAAAGGTCAGAGGTGCGCACAGATCTCATCTGCGGTACAAAGGACAGTTTATCCTCCATATCACAGGAAGCATATAGAGAAATTTTCATTGTTGCTGATATAATATGGGACATACTGCAACAGCAAGTTGAATTCTAATGCAGCCTTTATCATTCAAAATCCCAACACAGCCATATCATTTTTCTGAGCCCACATTTTCAGCCTTCCCTGGTTAGATCGTTGGTTTTTTGAAGGCTACTGAATCTTGATTTAGTTTCTAAAATAAATCCACAAAGCTTCACCTTCCTGAGATGTGTCAATTGGCTGGTTGACTAGGCCCCCTCAAAGTCCTAGCACTAGAGCAAGGTAATTTTATTTCTACGCAATCTTACTGAACTTTTCTCCTTCTGAGAAATGCTATTTTCTAGAAATAAAAAGATGAAGATTCTCTCCATAAATGCTCTCACTCTCTGAAATTCCATTAAGAAGAAGATCAAGCAGGCACCATATTAAATACTGAAATAAAACTGCAGTACAGGAGTTGACAACACAAGAGCCCAAGATGTTTCCAGTTTTTAAAAAAATAGTTCATATGTTAACATTTCTACAGGAGGGATTTTCTGTGTTTGAACCAGTTCCTTTCTAACCTAATGAACTTGTGAATCTATAGTGGGATGTGTTATTTTCTTTGGTTAGTTTGTTTTAGGGTTTTAACTCCAGCAAGTTTCACAGCATTTTATATAAACACCATATAAGAATATTTAAGGTTCTAGCCCTGAAGGTTCTAAAGAATCATGTAAAATCATGAACCTGAAAGTCTGAAACCCATATAGCAAATAAAAAACAGAAAAGTTTATGCTTTACAGTTTATAGGACTTTTGAATCAATCTCATCTCCTGGGAGTTGGAAATGTTTTCATGAATGTGAACATGAGTAAAATACTGAGCAAAGAAATGAGGCAGCAAGCAGGCTAACAAGTTTTATACAATAGATGCATTTTTATACAATTGCAGATGCATGGCACAAGATTTTGGGATGACAAAGAGCAATGGAGGGAGCTGGTGGACCAAGTACTTGCTCACCTATGACTGAAAATAATTCTTGCTTCCTGTGTCTCTTATACATACATACATACATATATATATATAGGCATATGCTCATGAACACATTCTAAGTAGCATATACAGTCATTTTTAGTATTATTCTAACATTTCAGTATTGGGATATTAAGCACCAGGTGTTGGAAAGATTTTTGTAAAGTTATGCCAGTGCAGTCAGTAGGATTATGCCAGCAATATTACATTTACAGAACCAGGCCCTAAGGTCATAACAGTTGCTCTCTCATAGCAAGTGATGAGCAGAATCCCTGGGAATACTGTAAAAGTGGCAGATAATTACATATTTTTACACTTTTATTTAATAATATTTTTAGCTGTTTCATTCTTGCACCAACCCTCCCATACTTCATAACTCTTACAAATATTTCATTAACATACTTAAAATGATTTAGTTTCTCATCCTGCAGTGCCTGCATGAATCATCATCCCCACAAGAAAGGAACAGCTACATTAACCCAAGACAGTGCAGAACTCTTAGAAACCACAATACATAATTCACACATGTTCTTATCTTTTTTTTTTTTTTTTTCTATAGCTGCATCCTTTATATTTCCCCCCTGGCCAGGAAAAGTCTGTAACTGCAGACAATGAAGCCTCACAGCCTGGTAACAGGACCCATTATTTATTAATATGTAGAAAAAAGATGCATATCTTATGACTTTTTACTATTAAATCCAAGTCTGTATTACAGAATTTTCTGACATTCCCTGGGCTTTAGGTTTGGTTAAATACACCAAATACTACTCATGGTATGACATTTGGGTAACTGAACTAGAAAATGGAGTTTCCATAGGATCCAGGATCATTAGAATAGAGGCATCCCTTTAAATAAAGAGAAAGCCATGGTTGATAACATAACCTTGATAAAGTCTAGAACACAATATGCTATGATGTAATTCTAAAAAAGGACAGGGAACCAGTTCCACTATGCTGTAACCATTTTTTCAACTCAGGATTCATTTTGTGTTTCTTGAAGACCCACTGTTCAAAGAGAGGTGACCAATTTAAGTTTTGTATATATACATAACACAGACCAAGGTTAAAAAAAGAAAAGCCTCATTACACTCATTTGTTATTTTAAAGCATTTCAGAAATATTTGGTAAATTTGCTTTTTCCTCTGCTGCCCCCATCAGATTTTCATACATTCTTGAACCTTAGCATTTCCATTGGTGGAAAATTTTCCCCATCTGAATCTTACTGAGCGGTTGTAAATACAGAAAGTATTAGCACTAGTTTCATTTGAACTCAACCTGAGTAAAAAACATTTGAAATTATTTTGGTCCTAGTATGTGAATGAACTTAATTAAAAACTGACTAAATTGAAAAAGAGTTGTTAAAGTGACTTGAAGCTCAGGCTATGCTTTTTACCATGTCTTTACAAAACTCATTTCCAAAGCTCAAGATAACCTTCTCAAAACTGGAACACCTTAAAGCATCTTGCATCTGACACTCAAAGTTCCTCAGTTAGATTTCTGAACTTCTAAATCAGCCAATAGTGTGAAAGCACACTGAAAAGAAAATAAACAAACTGAGGAGTATAAATAAAGACCTGAAGAGAAGAAACATATGTGGGAAGGGTAGAAGAGCAGAGGAAAGAAGTGGGTGGGGTGGGAAAAATACATAATATATCACAGCTCTGCTCTACCAGCACGGATCAGTAGATTTCAGCTGAAGAAACCATCAAGCTAAAAGCTGACTACGATTGCAATGAGATTCTGAGCACCAGAAAGTTTAATACAATTGCAAAAATTGGCCAAAATCTGAATTTATTTCCTTTTTAAATACATGATACTGATCCCATCAATGGCAATAAAAGCTTTGCCAGTAAACCCAAATTTAGATTTACACACTGCTTTCATTAAATCTCAGTTCTTAGTACAGGGGCATGGAGTGTCCATAGTGAGTAACCAAGCCTGGAGCCTGGCATAGCTACCCAGTAAGGCACTGAGTCTTTGCCTGGGTTGTGGACTGCATTTCAACCCCAGCATGTAGGTAGAAAGGCAAAAACATGGAAAGAAAGAGACACATACAGGCATGTAGATACCATTATAGACATGCACACATATATACACACATTATTCAACTAGGAACTGATTAGCATCACCTAAATAAAAACAAACATACAGATTCCAAAGAAAAATCACACAAGGAAAAAAGTGCTTGCCTGCCTGTGGCAGTTGAAGAATAAATATGATAATAAAAATCATCACAAAGATGGCATATGGTATGTTTTTGTACACATATTTTTCACTCATTTTTTATTGTATTTGACTTGACACTGACAATATATCTTACTCATTAGGGGAGCTTATATTTCAGTCTCATCTGTATGTTAAAAATCTCCCACTGTTATGTGGCAAGAATACATAAAAAACAAATAGGCAAAAGCACGCTCGCCTGGAAAGACTTAATATTTCTCAAAATGTTCAGAAATTATTCTTCCCATTAAAAATCCAAAGTCAAAGGGATAAAATACAATTGTTACCCTTGATTTTTCCCCAGTGTTTCATTTATTACATCAAGAGTTCCTTGATTGGATTCAAATGCAAAGTTGCTCCCATGGCTTCAAAGTCAGAGTAAATTGAAAAATGCGCTTCAACAACATTGATACTCAAAAAACATCCCAGAATACTGTCTTAATGGCTTTAGTCTTATTAAACAAAAACATAACAAAACTTTGGGGGTCCTTTTAAATGTAGTAACAGGATGATAACAAAAAACAAAAAAACAAACCATGTAACTAAGGAAAATCTTGTCCCCTCTTTAAACCCTCTCTGGAAATACTAGTGAGTTTAAGTTTTCCTGTGATTCTGAAGGAGTTTCTCTGATCCACAAGCACAAACATCCTCACACAGGCTCCAAACAGGCATGCCAGATACTAAGAGGAATGCTCTCATTGTGGGCAGAGCTTTGAGCAAACAGTTGGGTGCAAAACCAGACCAGAGCTGGGAAATCCCAGGAAGAACCATTTCTCAGAGGGAACATTTCAACACCAGATTCTCCCTCACAATTCTCACCAGATTTCTCTCCAGCTATATCCATCTGTCTGCAAAAAACAGGCTGTGAAAGAGGTCTGCAAATTGCTGTCTAAAAAAAATTCTCAAAAAGTTATCAAAAATCATTTAAATAATCTAAAAATACTGACAGGCTGTTATAGTATCTAATAGTACCAACTCTTTAAGTTTGGCTCCAGAGTTTTAGACAGCTACCATTTCAAGTCATTTCAATAAACCAGAAGAGGTCAAATAATTTAGAGGAAATGAAGAAATAGCTCAAGAGTTGCTGCCCTTTGTAAAAAATATCTGATGATACCACCACTCTGATTCCAGTCTTTTGGGACTCCACATAAATTAAAACCACATTAATTTCAATCCTTCTTTCCTCTTGGGAGAAAAACAGAGCAAGAATGGAGCAGTGACATTCCACTGCTGGCAAAGCCAGTATTGCTTTCCCACGAGGTCACCTCTCACCCTGTTCCCAGGTGAGCTTCCATCTGGAATGATTTTCCTCAGAGAGAAGCCAAGGTTTGACATTTTCTCTCTGACTGGTGCAACTCAGCCAAAAGCAGTGTGTTTTTGAAAAGCAAATAAGAAAAAATGCTATATTGTCCTTAACCAGTTCCCCCCTCTGGACAAATAATCAGAAAGCCCAGGAGGAGATTCACCTGGAGTAGTGACATCAACCCAGTCAGCTGCAATGAGTATGTCATCCCCCTAATGACAGGCGATATAACAGCCACAGACAAGCCAAACTGGGATTGTGTCACTGAAGTGAATCAGCTGGACAAACCCCTTTCAGGCCACATGAACACATCAGGACAGTGCAGAGGCTGGTGGCTCATCCGTGTTGCTAACTCAGGAGCTGTCAGGATGTCAGTCACACCATGCCACATAGGGACAGATGCACAGGGTGGTGTAACAGAACTATATCAGGAGTCCAGACAGGAGATTTTTCACAAAAAGCATGTGCTGCTCAGAAGAGAATCAGCCAGAATGGCCTCTTACCAATATTCCTTGCTCAGTAGGAAATTAATACTCTCTGACTCTTTACCTTTATTACAGAAAATATTTCTAAGTGTTTTCTAAGGGTAAAGACATGAAGTGGGTAGAGTTAATCTACACCTAAGCCCTGAATTTAAACTGTGATATTTCCACATCATATAACCCTTGCAATGATGGCATTTTACAGGAGGTTTATCACAGCCTCACCTAAATCGCAGTGTGATTAAATGGGCTTTTTCAGTTTTAAGTCTTGCCCCTCCAGGATAACAGGCCCAGACTATCACAATTGAGGTATTTCACCTTTAACAATACTGTGAGACAGCATTGCTCTTTAGTTTCCATCCAGAGAAATAATACTTTTGAAAGCAATAGAGAACATTCTCCAGAGGGAGAATGCCAGGGTTAACAGACATCAGGCTTAGGAGCACAGCCATTGTCACCCAGGTGGCCCAGCATAAAAGGATGCTGAATCTCTGGCCACTGAGATGCATGAGGGGACTGCATCTCCAAGCCAGATATGACTTTCATTACACTTATGAATTATGCCTGACATTTATATTTGAATGTAATATTTTTCGTTTTAATAAAGAATCACTGGATCATCAGAATAATGGATAGCACTGGTGCAAATATAATGAAAATGCCAAGCTTTAAATAGCTTGTTTAATTATTAAAAATGTTACCGGAAAAAAACTAACTTCGCATTGCTGTCAAGATCAAATGAACATGAATTTCAATCAAAAGAGAGGCCATTGTACAATATATTAAAACATGAGGTTCTGCCTACAATAATTATTGTGCACAGCGCACAAAGGGGAAAAAAAGGCAACACTATCAATCACAGTCTGTCCACATTCAGTCAATATGAGTCTCTCTCCTGCTTTGTTGCAGTTTTTCCTTTGTTAGCCATATTATACAATACATGGGGCTTTCAAGAGCTTGGCATTGGATGTGCATTAAGGAAGGCTCTCGAGATCCTTCTTGAAAGGAATTCAATATCTTTTCTTGTTTGAGAAAATTGCAATAAACTATACAGCATCTTCTTTTTATTTATTTATTGTTTTTTATTGTCTAATCATCAGTCATCTGCTACTCACCACATTATCCTTTCTATGTGATCATGCTATACAGAACACAACCTTCTCATATGTTCATCCTCATTACAGTGACAATACAAGCATCACTCATTCAGGCTGCTGAAGGACTTGATTCTGCATCCAAGAGAAACATCAGGACCAAGATTTTCATTTTGCACCACTGTGCAAGTTTTGCTGAATAAGTAGATGCTTTTAATTTTCATGCTAAGCAACTGCTGGTGATAATACAGAACACACTGTCTTGCAAGAATCCCAGCACAGCATCTGTGCAGAATAAAAAACTTCAACTGTAAAAGCACATCAAGGCCAGTGGCTCCAGGAATTTTCTTGTTTTTTTTAGAGATGCGGGAAGTAACACCACACATATACATGCACGTCCTTCTTGTCCATCTTTCTGCTTCTACCTCCCAAAATTTTGCTGGTAGGCAACTTCTATATCAATCAGAATGTGTAATATGTATCTTTGGCAGGATTCCACTGATGCTTTAAAAGTATTTCCACCTCTACTTTTGAAATTCAAGTTCCTTCTGTCCCTCACTCCCATTTTTTTTCTTTTAATCTTCATTGTTTTAAAATTGTTCTTGACTTCTGATTTTTTCTATTTTTGCTAGAAGTTTTATTGCAGTATGGCAAAAGCTCTTGTGCTGTATTGCTCATTTGGATACCAATAAAGTACATTTTAAAAGGTAAGAGTCAACCTTCACAAAGTTATAGCTTTATGGTTGCCCAAGTATAAGTTCTGAGCTATGTATAATGCATACACTAATAACATTAAAATGCAATACATATCATTTCCTCCAACTGGCTGTAACACATCCTGTTTCTATACATCTCACCACATCTGAGATCTAGTAGTAAAAGATTCCCTTCTAGGGTAAGATTTCTCTTAGGGAAAGCACCTATGGAACCAGTTTATGCTGAAGCTGATGGGAATTTTATCCTCAGGCTTCCTACCAAAGTTAGAGCAGACATGAAAGCTGTAATATATCTCTGTTAAAAGGGTAGGGCTTCCTGCTCATTTTACTGAAAGCAAGGGGTGTTTGTTTATTTCCCCATGTCTCTAAAAATCTTTACATTCTCTAAACTGAAGATTCACAGAGGTGCTTGAAATTAAACAGCAGAAACAAAATGTCCTCCTGCACACGCTTGAGGGTATGATCACAAATTCTGTAACCAGGGCTTTATCTCAAGAGAGCTATAAAGCAGTAATAAAAACCATTTTATTGCTACACTGTCCCATGATGGGGCTGCTGTTCTCTCATGAATATTGGAGATGTCCTGCACTTAGCCATAAATGCCCCCAGCATTACAAACCACTAAGCATTTGACTCATTCCAGCAAAACACTTTAAACCCACACAACCTGAAGGGTGTATCCAACCCTATGCAGACTATTTCCAAGTTCCTTTTCAGAGCAGAACAACCCTGTATGGTTGTGTCCTATACCCAATGTTACAGACAGAGTGAACCAAGGTAGGGTAAGGACATGGTCATTATATCAGTCCAGTGGATAAGGCCTGTAAGCTGAAACCACAGCTGCTGATTAGCTGTATTTTTTCCCTAACTTACGGGACTGAGTTCATCTCCTCTGACTTCTAATGATTTTCCTGAGAAAAGAGGGAACTATTCCTTCCTCCCATACTGTCACCATGCTACCTTATCTAGGTGGCCATGAAAGTTACAGCCAAAATACATAAAATGGATTAAAGAACACACAAAATGGACTTCATGAGAAGCTTGGCATTGAAGCACTTGCATAAAAGCTGTAATTTCTTTCCTGTTATTCATAGCCCATGGCCACCACTCAAAGCTGGAGAGAGCAGCACCTGGCAGAATTCTCACAGAAGCAAGAGGAAGATTTTACAGCACAGCATCACATTTGTGCAGTAAAACCCCTTCCACCCTACAACTGGCTTATCTGTGGCTAGTGAGTGACTTAACAAGATCAGCCTTGTGAACTTGTAACTACACTGGCTAGCACTTTTTAAATACCAACACTGTCCCTATGCCTGCTCAGTCCTGGGCATGGTTTTCCATCAATAATTAGTCACGTTAGGACTAACAGCAGAGGAGATATAGAAAAGTAACTGCAGTGATGCTTCAGTTTTGTGCAAATCAAGGGGGGAAAGCATGTTCAAGACAAGTTGGGAAAGTGCCAGGCAATAAATTAAAAATTACTGAATAAATCCACCCCATCCCTTCACCCCACAGCTTTTGTGGACACAACTTCAAAGGATCAAACAAGTGTAAGTTAAACACACAAACTCAGCCAAGGCATCTACTGAAACATTGGGCTCTCTCTGCTCTAGTTACAACTCTAGTAAATCTGTTCTGTGAATTTTTTTAAACATTAGTTCCAAGTTTCACAGATCTTAATGCAAACATTTTAACTGATAATAGCATGAAGAAATTGTTTGAGAAAAGCCACATCTTGTAGCTACTTTAAGTCTGGCTGTGTTGTCCCAGGGGAATTAGTTGAGAGGACAGGGACAAAATACTGAATCTATTAAGCATGTTGGGCTAAAAGCAGTAATTGGCTTTAGTTGATATTCTGCAGACCTAGTTGCATTATGCTGTATTAACTTTTCATGGCTTCATGCAGTGTACATTTTTTGACATTGCTTTCCCCTTGTCCCCACGAGAGCAGTCTGTCTATTCGTTCATCTCTGTTTACATTCTTTCAATAAATTACACGGGTAACTCACTGTTTTGCCAATTCTTCACTACTGGCATTTTTAGGTTTGCATTTACATAAGACATTCTAAGTTTATGAATTGAATTGGAGGCCATAAAGTTAAAACTAACAAGGCTATAAAAATGAATTTGCTTTAATACTGCAAACATGCTCACAGCAAAACATTAGTTGCGGCACGCTTTTCCTCATTTTCTCCTGCTTTCCCTTCTCACACAACACTTGCCTCAAGCCATGGAGGAGAAGGCACCTCACCCAAGCCCTTCATTAGCAGAATCTATCACAGCATAGCATATAGAGCAGCATCTCCATTTGTAAGTTTAGTTCTGGGGCAATCCAACAAGACTATCCACAGCAGCATCACTGCGGTATCACAGTTTGGGAGTAAAGGAGCTCCCATTATGTGGAATACAACTGCAAATGCACTGAGCTGATGCTCAGAAATTTCCCAGTAACATCTTTACAGCTGGTCAGAAGAGAAGGAGACTCATATAAATAGATTCCAGGGAACAAAAAAAAAAAAAAAAAAAAAAAAAAAAAAAAAAAAAAAAAAAAATCAAGGTTTTCAATCAGAGAGAGAAACATTTCCACAAGAAGAGCTGCTGACACCCATACCAAAACAAAGCAAATGAGAAATAGATGGGGCTTGCCAGTCTGCTCCATATTTTAAACATAACAGCATCTCTCTGAGGGGTTGGGTGCCAGACAGTAGCTGTATTTCCGCATAAATGACACAGACATCAGTTCAGCCTTTCAGACATGAACAGACTTCTGCTCAAGAGCAAGTACTGTGCCAAACCACCCCAAAAAACCAGAAAGGTGAGATGCTGCTGAGTTCCATTTGACTCATGTTACCTACTGACACAGCCTGCACCACCACTGTGTGACACAGCCCCAGGGAGGAGTAGGAGGCAAGGCAGTGGCTTTGCTTGCTCTTAAACCAGAGAACTTGTCAGCAAAGATGTAATTCTCAGCTAGCTGAGAAAGTTTAGGCATTTGCAAACACAGGGCTTTCAGGATTCTGGGCCAGCCATGTATATTTGAGACTGCAGTTTATGTAGTTAAGACTATGCAATAAGAAGTATTTTAAAATAATGGATTAAAACACTACTTCAAGGCATTTCAACTAAACATCAAAACCTTAATAAAATTCTAATGTCATCTAAGAAACCAAATTCAGGATGACAAGAAATTCAGTGGTATTTAATCATGAATAGAGGGATAAATTTTGTCAAAACAATCCGACCAAAGAAATGAGAGCCTAATGGCAGATTTGATGATCCAATGCACAGAAATACTGCATAACAATTTCAGGTCATTGATATGAAACCAGTTCCTACCTGAAACAACCAAAGCTAATTTGAATCTTTAATATATGAGTTATTAATTACAATTAGAAACACTTGTCATATTTCAGACAGAAGACTAAGATTATTTCCTTGACTTGCATGGTACATTATCCTGATACTATCTAAGTCCACCACTTAAACAACAGAAAGGAAAGATCACTCCTAAGAGCACAACAACAACAACGAACCTGTCAGATTGAGTTGAAAGGATTTTTTTTTTAGCCAAAATAAAGATAATGGATTAGCTTTCTCCTGTGATTTGCATTTAATTTTTGTCTTACTAATGAGTAAAACATCTGGTTTATACAAGACTCGTAATACAACTTGGGAGAGAAGTCCAGCTATTTAAGGCAGGGAGCAAGAGCTATTAGACCTGTTCATAAGCATTTTCCAAAATAACATTTCCACACCAAATAGCACTTCAGTAAACAAGATTTCATTCATGAAAAATCAAACCAAAACATTCCTATAAAACTGAACAACTTTGACCTTTTTAGAATGCAATCTGTAGATTTTGTATTGTCTTTTATGAAGTTAAAAAATAGACAATGGAATGAAAATGGTTTTTTCCTAAAGGGAAAGAAAAAGATGCACCTCTTTCATACAAGATTTTGAAGTTTTGTTGTTAGTCTGCTTAAAAAGGAAGTTCTTATTTTTCCCAAAACTTTGTATCAACTGGAAGAGCCCATCTCCTACAAGATTCCATGTTTTTGTAGTCCCTCCTGGTGCTAGAAGGTATGGGTGTCTGCATGCATGATCCTGGGAGCCACCATCAGAAATCACAGCTGGGCACTTTCCATTCATTTTTGAAAATAAATATTTTTCCAAGCTAAACTGAAGAATTTATCCACCTGCTCCTGGCTACCTCTAAGCATTTTGTCAATTTGTGAACAGTGGCTCTGAAGCAGATAGAGAAGAAACTAAAATAACATTGCTGCTTGCAACCTTTGTGATATGTGTCCCTGAAAGTGGACCTGAAACTGAAAAATTCCTAGCATTTCAGGCAAATAAAGAGTCTCATCATTATTTGACTCACGAGGAAAGTAGGGAATGGAATAAGGTACTATAGTTATGCCATGTTATCCCTGAAGTAAGGCAGGACAAACTGTGTCCTAGGCCTGAGGAGTCCACCCAGGAGAACAGCTCGCCTTTGTAAGTGCCAGACTGAGATATGAGACAGATGTGCAAACCTACAATGTAGCCCAGGCTGGGTCTGAAGGCCCCAGGCTGAGCTGAGACATTTGCCCTGAGCCACCTTGTGGAATCACAGCTAAACTGGATGAACACAGAAGACTTACAAAATCCTCACTTTGCACAGCTTCTTTTTTCAAATTACTTCAAGTGGTCAAATTACCCAAAGAGAATCCACAACTCTCACCCCCATCAGAAGGCACGTCCCTTTTCCCCCACAAAGTGACAGAACCTATTTGTAGAATGGGACATGATTACCCATTCATTCTTCTGTTATTGCAGGGCAGTAAAAAAATGTCATCAAAGATTTCCTCTGTGTGCACTGCTAGGAAAAGTGGAAGAAGAACAGAATGGAACAATCCCTCTGGAAGGAAGCTACAATGTTCATCTAGTCCAACTCCCTGACAGCTTTGGGGCCTACCACAATTTAAAGCATGGTATTTATGGTATTGTCCAAATGCTTCTTAAATGCTGGCTGGCATGGAGCATCAACCACATCTCCAAAAAGCCTTTCCAGGATCTGAGCACCCTCTTGGTGAAGAAGTGTTTCCTCACGTTAAGTTCAAACCTCCCCTGACAGATGCAGCTTCAAGCCATTCCTGTACATCCTGGTATGGGATCCTAGGAAGAAGAGAGCAGTTAACATTCCCTAGTCCATTTCTGCTTAGGAAGCTGTAGAGGCCAGCGAGGTGGCTTCTTAAACCTTTTGCCTCCAAACTAGACAAACCCAGTGTCCTAAACTACTCCTCAGAGGACATTCCTTCCAGCTTCTTCACCAGCATTGCTGCCCTTCTCTAGAGTTTTAAAATATCTTAACATCCTTTTTTAATTGTGGGGTACAATTTATGGGATTATATTCCTTTACTGTGTTCCCTCACAGTACAAGAACTCAATTAGTATAGTTACAGCTAATTGTTTCAGGATGTGTTATGTCAGTGTTGCACTGCCCTTTGCAGAAAAGAAAGCATAGTCTTAAAAGGCAGTAGCTATCAGTTTGTTTTCAAGCATAAGTCAACACATGGGCTTTAGCTCAAAAGTCCCATGCAATTTGAAATTCTTGTTACTTAAAGACTGTCTTTTTCCTAAAAGTTTTCTAGACAAGGGGCACTCATGGTAAGGAAATTCTTCTCTAGACTTATTCTGGCTGCCGGTCTATCAGATCTCTGGTTGGGCACATTAAGCTTGCATCAAAATATTAAGGTTCTTTAACAGAACAGAAGTCTAGCGGCTTCCTGCACTCACTACAACAGTTTTGCAAACTAATTTTTATGTGCATGCCAAAAGATTGCTTTTCATGTTTCTTTTATTAATTAAAAAATTCAATTTGAATAACATCACACTGATACTCTCAGATTTCAAGTGGGTATATAAAAAACAAAATTCTCAGTCCTGCTTTGCAGTTATCCTACAGGTGTGTAGAAAGTCTTAGAGGCAGTCTTTTATTGTCAGGTGGACACCTAGTCAGTCAAATCCTTATCCTCATCAACATGATCAGCAACAAGCTTTTTAACTAGACACTTGCAGAATTCCTTCAAAAACTCAGGAAACCTTTATTCACACTGCTGGATAGTAAAGCATATCCCCATAGGCAGGAGCTCCACTAACTGCATCACATTGATCCACCAGCATTTCATCTCTTGTGGCTTTTTCAGTACCTGGGCTGATTTGTCACTTTCCCCATAGAAACTTCCAAATTTGAACCTTAATGCCAGCTGTGGTTATTTTTTTCCTAGGAGGCAGGTATCCATTTTGAAAGGGCTTAGGCTGACAGCAGCAGCTTCCTGTTCAGAACCCACACCACAGTGCATCCATTGCTCAGCTGCTGGCTACTGATGGGTAGGGTAACTTCCAGGCTCTACCCTTCTTTCCTGGATGTCATCAAACATATGAAACAGTGAACTGCATGGCCAGGTCTTTTAAATGTACATTGCAGAAGAGCATCATTCAGGAAATGTCAAAGTCTTCATTTCATGGCATCTCAACAAGGTGATGCATATCTGTTGCTGTTCCTGATCAAACTGAGAAAAGCAGTAGGCATAGAAGATCAAAACCTCAAACAAAAGATTTCCATCATGAACAAGGAAGGCCAAGCCCAAAACCTCAAAATGCAGTTTATGTTTAAAAATAAAAAGTTACTGTAAGTATTTTATTTTATTTGCCAGTGAATAAGAAGTTCAGACTGAGGTCACATCCACACACTTCCTTACAAGATCACACTCTGCATTCAAGCTCTTGCACAAGCTGCCTCTGTTTAAGGGTAGAAGCTGTGCAAATGTAATTAAAAAACAACATCTTTATAGTCTCATTTTCCCATTACAAAAAAATTCACTAGTTTCTTCATTGTCATTACATATACACTGCCATTACATATACATTGTCATGTATAGTATTCTCTGCAGAAATCTGTCAGGCATTAATATTTGGGAGTAAAAGCAATATAATCTTGTTTACATCTCTAATTTCAACACTTCTTACTTAGCTTGGCAAGTTTTACTCACACAGATTGATGTTTCAATGGGTTTTTCTTCAGAAATTTTTCTAACCCAGCCACATTGCACCAGCAAGAGTAGCTAAGCTAAATTCACCATATTCTGAAGATCCAAGAATCACAAGCAAAGAGCACATCAAAACCCAACTCTGATGAATCCTGCTCTCCAGAACAGGTTAGCCAGATGTAGATCAGCCACATCTCAGGTTTAAGCATTTCCCTATGTGGAACTAGTTTGAACTTCCAGTTCTTGATGGCTGAACTGTGGCACCACACAAACCCAAACACTCTCCTAGAGTAAATGTTTCTTCAGACAGTGAAAAGTACAAGTTACTAAAATCCCTCAGCTACACTAAGCTAAGTCAAGCTAAAGTGGGATTTTTTGAACATCCACCAAAGTAGATGGCCAAAAACCTGCTGGGGCCAGGAGGAGGAGGAGGATTGTACTGATTGTTTGTGTCATTTCTATCCACAGCCCATTGCACATCTCTGCAAGGCTCTTCTGAGCTTCTCAAAGCAGCTGAGATCCCTCCCTCATCCTTCTGATCCTTCAACACACTTAGGGATTCTTGCTAAAGGACTAGATCATCTGTAAAATAATCTGAATACACAGACACTAAACAGGAAAACATAAACAGTGTCATTCACCCATCTGTTCTGTGATGAACGTTTTGCATACGCATATTTATGAGCAACTATCACTTACACACTGAAGAGTTGTAAAGCTACAGAGGAATGCTCTTCCCTGAGTGGCACAACCATGGACCTCTTGAGTTATTTCAGTATTCACACAGAAGACAATTGGTGCTGGGGTTATGCTTTGTCAATCCTCTGTGTGGCAATATCAGTTTTGTAACATCATTTGCTTGGCTCCCACGCCTGCTGTCCATCAGAGATGTAATCCATGTGCTCCAGAGTCCCACTGTGAATCAAGCCAGTGCATTGCTAGCAGGCAGGTTTAGCAGACTTGCTTCAGAGCAGCACTGCTGCTCTGAACAACCCCCTAATATATAGGTGCAACCTGGGGTACTCTCTGTATTCAACTGAGGCTGGAACAAATCTTTGTAGCCAAGAAGTTCAGACCTAAGACTAATGTCAGAAGGAAATGCAGCTTCCACAAGAAACGCTTCTAAGTCCAGTCTTATGAGCTTCCAAATCATAAAGGGTAAAACCAGCTCTGGAACAATTAACCTATGTATCAAGTACCAAATTAGCATGCACTTGGTGTCTGCTCTGCTCAGCAGAAAAAAAAAAAAGTGCTTTTGGCTTCAGAAGTGCAACTGAGCAGCATCCTACCCTCTTTCAGCAGTGTAGCCTACCAAGGGGCACTCGTGTGCCAGGATCTCTGCTCCCTTCCTCCAGATGGCATGAGGACCAGCAGGACCCTTTATTTGTTTTTCACACTTTGTTGTGTTCTCTTTGGAGCACTTCTAGTTTAGAGTCTAAAGAAATCATCATAAAAATATATTATTTTTGCAAATAATGCAATGCCTAGAATGAAATGCCAATTCTTAAGTTTTGTTAAGTCATTATATGGTCGTTGACTAAATGTTACTGAAAAAAATCATAGGAACTATATGAGCATAAAGTCTCTCAGGTCTCTTCTCCTATTTTCACCATACAGAATTTAAACAGCAGACATAATTCCAATATCTTAAAAAACAGTGAAACTTGTTCAGAAAGTAAATATTAATCAGACATTTTTCATTCCTCTCAGAACAATATACTTCTCTTCAAAAACAAATAAAAATTCAATGTCCTAATAGTGAAAACTGAGCTCTTTAACTGTACTACTCGTTGAACAATTCTATTTATTGACTTTGGGTTTATTCTAGTACAGAAAACCCAACTGAGTGAAGAGAGCATTGGTCCCATTTCTTCCAGAGACTGCCAAAGAAGACACACTGCAATCTAACATGCCAATAACCCCAGCACCAATTCACTCATAGCATGATCTCTCATTAACAAGGCAGCCTAAATCCAACAGCATGGCCATTCTTTTACAATATGCTGCAAGGCACAAGGTAGGTGAAAGAGCAATTTGAGTATTTTCTTTCATGCCCAACTGTACAGAGAGTACAGATTTGATCAGCTGCCTGCTGACAGATGTATCGCTGTTTATTCCATGTCCTTGCTTGTGGGTTTCTCCTCTGATCTCTAACAGGATCCATTGGGGCTTGCCAAGCTTCAGCTGCTCAAGTCTCTTCTCACAGGAGCCTGTAATGCTCATCACAGGAAGCTGTGTAAAATTCAGCTACCACAGCATCATAAATTCAGTAAAATCCAAGAGGGACCATATCAGTCCTCAGATGACAGTGGGCAGATCTCAGTTTCAAGAAAAACAGCAGTCACACATTTAAAGGTGAAATACAACCCAGGAATAAACCCCCAGTGCTGGGAATAACTGGGAACAATTTACAGAGTCAAATACCTGCTTTTATCATTTTGTGTTTTCATAGGTTTCATATTGAGTTTCTCTCCTTTTATTCAGCAGCAGAAAAATTTATAACAATAGGACCATCATTATTTGTTATACTTCCTTAAAGGCTCTGTTTGATTTATGCAGTGAGCAAACCAAAACAAAAACAAAAACAAAATAGCTGCTTCTAAATTTATGAGTTGTTGCTACAGACTGTCAATATTTTGCAGAAATGGTATTGCAGTGGCTAAGAAAGACAATCAACTTCTTCAATACTAAGATATTTTAGTGCTATTTCCACTAACAACTCAGAGGCTTGCTATAGTAAGACATTGCTATTCCTATACTGTACAACACCTTCTGGGGTGTATGGGCAGCCAAAAAAGATGGACCCAAAATGGAACTGTTATTGGGTAAGAAGCAAGCATCTCCCCATGCAAGAGGTAGAATTCCTAATCCAGAACAGACATGCAGAAATGCTGGGGACAGAACACCCTTGTATATATATTCAGAACAGGATTAAGGCTTATAGAGAATTTCCTAGATTATGTTCCCACATAAGACCAGCATTATCACCCATAGAGACAGAAAGCAGCTATGAGCAGCCTGATGAATATCATCTTCACTGCTCTCATGCCCTTAAGATCAAATTAGCTCATACTGGATAATTACCCATGCCCTGAAAATGTGCTCATCATCAAAAGTAAACTCAGATTTAGCCATCAGAGCCTTAGCTGGCTAATAGACCAGGCCACTGCAGGCAGGGATATTTAGCAGCAAGTCTACTGCTAAGACAGCAAAGGTTGATGTTTCCAGAGGAAACAAGAAGAGGATACTGGAGCTAAAGCTTTTGTTGTTGTATTGTCACTAAATTTGCAATTTTAAAAACACGTTGGACATCTGAAAAGGAAGGCTTGGGGTGACCATATTGTGGTATTCACGTACCTGAAGGGAGCCTACAAAAAGAGGAGACTTTTTGCAAGGGTGTATAACAATAGGGCAAGGTGGAACAGCTTCAAACAGAGAGGGGAGGTTTAGATGAGATACCAGGAAGAAATTCTTTACTGTGAGGGTGGTGAGGCACTAGAACAGGTTAGCCAGAGAAGTTCTGGATGCCCCATCCCTGGCAGTGTTCCAGGCCAGGTTGGATGGGACCCTAAGTAACTGGGTTGGTAAAAATTATCCCTGCCCAATGCAGGTTGGAACAAGATGATTTTTAACGTTCCTTCCAACCCAGGCCATTCTATGATTCTTCAACATAGATTTTTTTAAGAATGAGACTGCCATCACCTATTAAGGTGCACATTAGGAGCTTTCTAAGAAAAATGGTAGCTTCCTGACTTATTTCACATCCAATTCATACACATGCCTCTAATTTTCTCTAGTGTAATATGCAAGAGGATTGATGCAAAGCATGACAGGTAGATCTGTGGCAGGGTAAGTGCATTAACCAAGACAGTGCATGCTCTTGGTTAACAGTTGAGACACTCCATCAACTATCTAACCCTAACAGCAAGGAATATTTTGCAAAATGGGATAGATGTCTAAAAATTCACAAAAGCATTTGTCAGCTTCTAAACTCATGAGCTCAGAAAGAATTTGCAAGGTTACCCAATTTCTCATGTCTTTAAGTACAGTTTGCAGTGTGATGATGGCTATTGTGGAAGAACCTGACTCAATTATAATGTTCATCTTGCTGTATTACTGGCAAGATTACTATCGGGTTATTAAATTCACTTTTCTGTTGTTTGTACTTATCAATATACTAAACTTCAGTCTTCCTGAATTTGAAATGTGTATTTATTAACTTCTTTGGAGAAATTAAATAACTCTTCCTGAATCTTAAAACAAAATATGTCAAGCTCCTAAATAAGCAAAAGTGTTTTCTAAAATATTCTACAGGAAAACTTTATTTCATGTAGACCTTGATTTCATTGCAAAAAGTTATAGGAAGCACAGGAAAATTCAGGAGTACCACTCCACTCAGAGTCAGCCTAGGCAGAGTACAGCCCTACCTAGACGTTGCTCCTAGACCTGATCATGAATCAGATTTTATTGGTGCATCTATTTAAGCACCTGCCCTGAACATGGGCACATGAATATTGCAGGAGACCACATCAGAAATGTTGCTAAAGACGAGGAAAATTATACCCTCCACTCCTCCCATGTCCACAGGTCTAGTCCTTTTACAACAAAAGATTGGTCAGATGCTTTACTCTTGGTAAATCCATGCTGTTTCCCCACTCATCCTTTTTTCCTTTAATCTGTACAGAAATGTGTCCTTCAGCTGTAAAATAGATCTGAAAACATACAGCTTTTCTTTTCCTTTTGTTCAACACTCACAATAGTAGGCCACTGGAGGAGTCCAGCAGGTACTAACAACAGAAGTCAGGCACTATTTAATATATTCATTCTGCTCTGTTCTTTGCATAATAGTCCAAATTCAAAACACTTTTGCCAATTCATATTACAACCAATCTTCAATAAAGAAAAAAGGTAAAGCATTAAATCTTCCTGTTGTGTGCACACAGAAGGTATGGGTGGAGCCTTGCAAGGAGCTCACACTCGAGACCCCCAGAAATGCATAACTACAGAAAAATTCCACCTCTGACTGAGCTACCAAGGGAAGAATCAGTTCAAGCATATGTTTAAGTGTGGTGTTCCCAATTACTACCAGTGATTTCACGAATAAATCAAAGTCTTTCTGCTTCAAGTAATAAACATTCATAGCCTTTAAACCAACATATAATCATCATTTTGTTAATGCTCCTTGAAACCAATAATTCCCCAAAAGTAAATACTTAAGAGCAACTGAGGGGCTTGGGGAACAAGTACTGTTTTCCAAGTATCAGCATTTATGACTAATGCAGTTTATCATCATATCAAAAGAACAGTGTAGGGTACAGTAACTGCTTGCTCCTTGATGCTACAGCTAGCAACACAGCCCCACTAACTTCAAGGTTAACATATGACAAATAACAAATTATGTGGCAAGTATTGTCTTCCAAGTCAGCAAACTCTTAATTAGATCATATGGAAGAGTCCTCAAGTGAAATTGGTCTACTTTACAAAGCTGGACTGTTTAACTAGTGAGTGGACTGCATATTCTTAGAAATAGCATTAGTCAGCATGGGGAGAAAAAAACCCCAACAACAAGGTTCTGTTCAACAGGAACATATGTTGGGAAGACCACTGATTTTAATATTTGCCAGTAATATCCATCAAGTCTGTATATGTTTGCTCAGGACCCTGAGATTAAGTGTATGAACAATTTCAAGATCAGACTTTCATAGCACAGCTACAGAGAGGTCAATATAACACATATGCACATATTGTTGGGATTTTGTCCTGACATCTCACTATAAAAAAACAAAACCAAACCAAATTGTGCATCAAACATCAGGAAAAAAGCCCAGTACAGACACATCCATTATTTCATGTATGCAGCATGAAACTTGAGGAAAAAGAGGAATAAAACTAAGACCTATGTTTACAATCACCTGAATCATATGAATGAAAATAATAGATTCTGAACAGGGGAAACTGCAGTTTTTCAGGAACTGTACTTTCAGACAGTATTTTTAAAAGGGACTACAAAACATTCATAGAAACAAACATTTATCTCCCTTGCCTTTAATACATGTTAAACATAAGACAGAAAGGAAAGCCAAGGCAGCTCCTACAGGAGCTCAAAATCAGAAATTTAGATTTCTGAAGAAGCTGCAAACCTTCAACAAAAGACAAAAACTGATGCCACACAAAATCTGTCAGAGCAGACTGAAGTAAGCAGATATTTTCATCAGACTATTTTTGATCAGAAAAGGGGAAAAAAAAAAAATCCCTTCAAATCTCTTATATTGTTAAAGAGAGGAATAAAAAGAACTGTAAGAGTAACTTAGTACTCTTAGTCAAAACAGGAGTTTGTCAGAACTTGGCCAAAACCATCCGCACATTTCAACAGTAACAGAAGAGTTAACTAGAAACCCTACACAAGTACATCACTCACCATATATCCCTTCTCAGACATTCAGGTGAAACATTCTTGCAAAGTGCACACAACAGCAGAATCAAATGCAACTATTAACTATTTTAAAAAAATAAAAATCTCTGAAAATCCAACTGAAAAACAATATTTACCTTGAGAGAAATAAGACCAAGAGCTGCTTTTTCTCTCTAGGTACATCTTCACTTGCAACTAGAACAAATTCTTCAAGGTGTTCCCCACCAGTACTTAGTCAGTACCCATGCTGAAGATATTTCTTCCCCAAAGAATCTCTTATTTTGTACTAGAATTTCTTGGGAAAGGCAAAGGACTACAACAGTATTTTTTACAAACATCATCCTTTATCACACAAGGAAGCCTGAAACTCAAGTATCAGCTGATACCTGCTAATGATGCTTATTGCAGTGGAACTTCTCCCTCTTCAAATGAGAGGCATATTTGTGGGACTAATCTTATTTGAGGTCACACAATTTCTCAAGTTGTATGAGCAGAGAAGAGCTGAATTTCTCATCAGAAGGTATCTGATGCTCAGAGTTTCCTGGCAAAGGCACTTTTTTGGCTGATTCCTCCACTACGCAGTTCAAACTACCATTAGATCATGAAAGCCCAATAGATCAAAGGAAAAAGAGTGCCACCTCAAAGAACCTCGTGTTTCTTAATTGCTCCCCACAGATGAGCTGCTGCAGCCAGATCCCACCAAATGGCAGGAGCACAGCTTAGCAGCAGTGCCCCAATGAAGTTGAAGCTCTACAAAGAGTGTCTGAGCTCAAGTATCAGCTCTTGTTTTCTCCACTGAAGTCTCAGCCTCTGTTCAGGTCACAAAGGACTTTGCACAGTTTGTTCCTGGCATGCTCCAGGCTCAGCTTATACCCTGAGCATGACTTGCCAGTAGAAAGAAATTATGAAAGAGGAAGAGGGAACGAGTCCTCAGGCCCTTTTGCAAGGTCACCAGTAGCAGGTGCCTAACAGGGAGCCCAGACATGAGAAAAACACAAGCTTTATAGGGATAAGAACCTTGTGCATGCTAAAAAATTATTAATGGGTAATACCCAATGAGGACAGCAAGGCAGGAAGGAACTTTCATGCCTGCTGCTGGGGGAGTGTGAGAGAAAAAAAAAAAAAGAAGAAGAAAGAAAGAATAAATTGGACCGTTAAGACAAATTCTTTATGTAATTCCATTTGGATATAATAGACTTGACAAAAAACAAAAAAAATGTCTCCAGGAACAAACAACTGCTGTCCTTTTGCTACCCTATCTCATGGTTTAGACTGAGTGAGTGGGTTGCTGAGTGTCAGAATCTGAGGTTTCATTACAGCATGTCTCAAGGAGGAAACAAGGGACTGGCAGGAAAGAAGACAAAAATCGGTGTCAAAACACTTCTAATTTCCTGGCCTCCATTTTAAACTTAGTTTTCTTCTCGAGACTAAAAGGAGAAGGTCTGAAAAAAATTATACAGTGCCTCATTAGGGAGTTCACCTCCTCCCATGAATAGTGCAAGAAACAGGAATTTCCACAAAGCTTTAAAATATTATTTCACTTGCTTGCTGATTATCTTGGTCAAGTAGCAGAGCTACAACTAGCACCAAAACTAGCAGTGGCACCACAGTGATCTCATCTCTTGCTTGAAATCATGGTGGGGCTGGTTACCTCTAAATGGTGAGCAGGAAATAGAAGGTGGCTGTCATCCTTGGGTTAATGATGCTTTAGCAGATGTTTTTAGAGATTTTCCTGAAATAACCCGGGAAGTAATGCTGCTAACTTTCTTCAGTGAAGATTTAAATGCCTACAAGGAATCGCACTCTCCCCACAAGCAATGGAGGCAACAAAAGCATACATGTGAATTTGGGAAGGAACTGCAACATATAACACCCAGTCAGAGACCCACCTGGAGTTCCAAAGCCATACAATGATGGCCTGGTTAAAAAGCAAAGACTTTGATCTTTGCTTCCAGGAGTGGCAAGAGGGGACTCAGAAGAGGGAATCTCTCAGACAAGCAAAAAGAGAAAGCTACAAGAAGACACAGAGCTGTACCCAGAATCAAACAAAGGAAGCACAGCTGAATGATTTACATCACAGGCTGAGAGCAACTGAAAAGAGAAAGGCACAGCCTATAATACAAGTAAGAGTGGGGTTCTGTGCATAGTGGCTAATAGGAGCATCTTTTGGCTTTCAGGGCTCCTGTATGGCACAATAAAAACATATCATGGCAAACACTTCAGGAAAGGGACAAGAGATATACAAAGACAAAAGTCAGAGAGAATACAGTAACTCCACCAAGGCATGGGAAATGTCAGCTAACAAGTTCAGACTGAACCCCAAGAAGCTGGGGTAGCAAGTATACAAATAATTTACTCAGTAGAACCAGATAACTGCAAAAAAGAAAGAAATATATGATTTTACACAAGACAAGGTTAAAATGTTTAATGAAAAAGCAAAATGTAGGTGCAGTAGAGAAAAGCCATGACAAAGTTTATAAGAAAGACTTTGTATACAGAATCAGAGCTAATAACTATGACAAGAAGATTATACCTACCCTTGCAAACAAAGGGAAATCACACAGCAGTAAGACTGCAGGCAGTCTCAAAAGATGAAATATTATACGCATATGACAAAACTAAAAAGAATGAGAACAGTTTTAAATCAGACTAGTAGCAACACCAAGGACATATTTGTGTGTAGCAGGCACAAAACACAACTAAATGGCTCCAGAGACAACAGCCAAGATCAGAATTATATCTTCACATCTTTTCTAGAAACAGAGAGGGAGGTAAAACACAAGATAAAAGAAAATCAATATGAATCTCAAAGAGTAGAGCTATGTCCTGACCACGTGCTTATTGTCCACCCAAAGATCATATGTTACCTGAAGAGGTATGAGCATTACAAAACAAATCTTTCCTAAAAGATTAAGTAAACTCAAAGGTTATTTAGCTTTAGCAGCTGTAAAAGTGTTTTCTGAAGTTTTCAACTCAAGTTGTGCTGTAGTTACTGAGTAGTCAGAAGGAGTTGGGTCTCACTGAAATTGTGCTTAAAAAATAACAAAGCAGAGTCCTGAAATTATTCAGTGAAGCAAAGGGGACCTCTCAACACACAATTCCAAAGTTCCCAGTGTTCAGAACTTTTGTTCCATATTCACTTCTGCTGAGGGAACAAATGATCACCTAAATGCATAAAAAAAAAATAAGGTCTGACCAATAGTTAAACTCACACCATACCATTGTAATAATATCCAAGAGTAGGATACCAACAGACAGGGAAGACTTTACAGTAAGGTCACTACTAGTACAACTACAAGTTAAAAAATGAGCAAGGGATATATCAGTGACTTCTGTAAGACAATCTTGCAGCAGAAAAGCATAGCATTTGAATAAGAACATGAACTGCTAAACCAAACTTGTTTCAGACCACTTCAAGGTAACAGCTGGGGATGGGGGAGAGGGAATTAAAGAGGAAAAATTCATACCAACTGCACCTGCATAATCAGACACTGCAGGAAAAAAAACTTGATACTCAAGCACATTTTAACTGTCAAGGTGTTTTGAAAAATACTTCAGTGTTACACACAGTGAGAGAAAATACTTTGGCTGTGTACTATAAAATTATTTTTAAAAGTTTCTCAGACTTATGTGGGAGTACTCTGAAATAGAACCATTTCTCAGGAGTGCATTCCCCACTAGGGCCATGACTGTTCCCAGCACAGAGCTGTCATGTGGATATCCAGTTTAAGCAAGAGGCTGCAGTTGTGCTGAAAAGCACAGATATTCAAGCATAGCAGAAATCACCAATTTCACCAGAAAAAAAAAAAAAAAAAAAACAAAAAACAAAAAAGCACACAATAATATCATTATCACAAACTATTATCTAGACAATTGGGAACTGAAAAAACCTGTCAGACATTGTCTCAGTGACCACTGTAATTAAAGCAGTGGACCATTTGCTCAGCCATGATATCTGAAAATGTGAAGCATCATTACTGTAAACCTTTGTGTGATTTACCTGGAAACAGGAAGTCAGGCATGTAACACACCATTTCCAAAACAGAGAAGGCAATCAAATGGCAAAACTCAATAGCAGTTAAAATTGTTATGGCTAGTCAAGAGGGAAAAAAAGGGAAAAAAAAAAAAAAAAAAAGTGTGGCAATCTGAACTGAAGAAAATTATAAAATATTCAAACAGCAGAAGTGAGTTTAAGCAGTCTTATGTGACATTAAGACATGCACACTGCTATGTGACAGTCACATGCAGCGGTTTGTGCAGTCTTGAGATGCACAAAAACAACCCCCCTAAACACAGCAGAAGAAAGGTCAGTTACCAGAAAGGTTAAGTGATCACTTGCATTAGCAGGACAACATAGATCTTACTGCTTGTAACAGGACATTAAACAGCTTACTTATATAAAACATTCATTTTATGCTCCTCATAACAGTTTTGACACATCTTTCACAGGAGAAGTGTTTACTAGTATGTAAGGCCTGTGGCAGAACAACACATACCACTGATTATTTATTTTTCCTGCAAGCACATTATGAATCACAAAAAAAGTACAAAACAAAGAGAGAATCTGGATGTTAAACTGCTTTGACTATCTCCCTTTTAACTTTTAATAATGAATAAAATGAAAATAACAATTATAAAAGCTACACTTAACCTGAAAATGTAGGAAAAGGAAATAATTTTAGATCAGAAACTAGATCTTACTAAGGCTGTTTTACTAGAACAGTGTCACTAATTACAATCCAAAGCTTCCACAGGCTTAGAAATGAAATCCAAATTCCCCCATTTAAAACTAGGCATAACCATTACTTGATATACACAGTACCCAAGAAAGAATGTAAATCTATTGATGCATTATTTACTCATCACCTTGTATACAGTCTCACTGGGTATTAATTAACACATGAAAATGTCCAGTGTATTTAATAACTAATTAGAGTGGAAGCTAGATGATGTGATCCCAAATTCAAGCCCTGGGCTGTGGAAAGGCATGCGTTCAATAAGCTATTGAAATACAAAGACAGTGCTGGGAGCAGAGGAAGGTTACAAGCCCCACATTAGCAGAAGTGGGGGAGCACATGCCTGCCTGCAGCAATGAGCATTTGTGGTTGCATACAGGATGAGAGTGAAACAATAGGCTGCTCTTCAGAAACGTGTCTCTGGTATCAAATGCCTTTTTCCTTCCTTTTCAGTTGTGAGCCACTAAGCCACAGGAACATCGTGACTGTGTGGCTGATGGCTGCAAGAGTATCAGAAAGCACCTCTGAAGTGCCATAATCTGTAATTTAAACCTGTAATACATCTTAACACAATGGACTGCAATATCTCTTCACAGGCAGAAGAGGTGTTCTTTACACAAACATTTTTTTTTAGTTAGGAAGAAATTTCTTTTTTAAGTGGATTTCAACGCGCTAACTTACATTAGCCAAGACAGTGGTCTAAGGCACACAGCAGAGGACCTGTATTTACAGTCAGTCAGATGAAGTCTGACACAGATGGTAACAGGTAGGACATCTGACATTACAGATGATACCATGTCCTTAAACAAATTCCATTATGCCCAGCTACGTATTGAGCTGCAGTAGTTTCAGATAACAGAATGACCTTTCTTCCATATGTGCTTTGATACTTAAGTAAAGGAGGACAAATTAAGGACAAAATACAAACTTTCACTTTGAAAGTTTCTTCCCCTTCTCTATTTCTTTCATGTGCATCACCAAGTATAACAAGCAAACACAGAAAACCACCACCAAGCTTTCAATAGTCTGTTCACTAGGATGCAAGAGGGATTTCATTCACATTCAGTAGCACTGTGAAGGGATCAGGCTCAATTAAACCACTCACACTTTTTAGAATTCACTATAGCTAACCTTTAAGAGAATTATCATAGTGCAATCAGACCACATCCTCACCAAAAAGGCAGACCAGAAACACGAATATGCCATACTGAGTTTCTGAATTACTGCAAGCAGCTGAGCAAGCAACTTATTAGCTGAACAGGAAACCAGGCATGCTTGAAAATACAATTACTGCAATGTTAATGTGTCACTGTCACTGATCTGGACTTCAGAATTGCCTTCACAAAGGGAAAGTGACCAAGAGTGGTAACTATGAAATGCAATGGGAGGGAAACTATCATGTAACTGTTGCCAGAGGTGTGGGGGGTGTCTTTGCTTTAATTGCTGCTTATATGTTTCTATAACAGTTTTTTGCAGCTTGCCAGAACACCAAGTAAAATTCCACCACGCACAATTTTTTTATGTTTTGGATTCTGCCCTGTAAAATTTCATTCTCCCCAAACAACTGTATAGATCAGAGGTAGCTATAGATACTCTAAAGCATGGTTTTAATAAACTGAGATACATATCAAGGAAGTGGTTTTAAAGTCTTTTAAGATTTAATGCTTCTGCCTCCTTGTGGCAGATGCTGGCATGAACCTTCCTCCAGAGCGGGTTCAGCTGCAAACGCATCTGTTAGCTCTGAAACTCAGAAACGTTAGCTCTCCTATAAAATCATCAAAAAGCAGATTGCAGTTAATATTTTAACTGAGTGAGAAACCACAAGAAGTTTCAAGACAAAAAGAAACAAGAAAAAAACACTGGAAAATTTTTGGTAATCCTGCCTCTTCCTGAGTTGGTGGCTGTTTGGCACATCACTGCAGGCACCAGCTAGCTCAGGGGAAAGCAAGGCTTGGTCCTGCTACTCATCTAGAGACCTTAGCAAGCTGAGCCAACAGGAGACTCTGGCTTTGATGTGGAAAGCATTAGGCTGCTTGAGATTTGGTCTGTGCAATGCTTACTTGTCTTTTTGGTACCCTGACACAAATACAATATGCCATGGTGATGGATTACTATCCCACTGCAGCAGAAGCTGGAAAAGCTGACCTGCCCTACACGCGAAAAATGTTCTCTATAGCCAAGAATAGTCTTCACCTTTAAATCACAATAACACACGTTCAAGTAACAACAGAACAGCTGTAAAAATTCTGAGTAAATATCCAAGTGAGTCCTGTACTCCTCCAATCCTGAGACTAGCAACAGCTCCAGGAAAAGGTAATAAAAGATTTAAGCATGGAGTTGTACTGCTCCAGAGTGAGCAATCCTGTGTTCTGAGCCCTACTAAAGTGACAGCATTCAAAGCCAAGGGTTAGATTTGCATCATTATGCTGAGCACACCTCAATACTTTTTTCCTGAGGGGTTAGTGAGGTTTTCATTTTGTTTTAGGCACCTTCTCTGAAGGAATTCTGTCAGACTTTTAATGTTGGAACCAAGTATGTTGCAGGACCCATGCTGCTTTTACTTAAGAGTTTGACAATTCCTTGATAGACTTCAGGTAGATTTCCTTCCTCATGGCACTTCCAAATTACAGAAGAGGTTTTAATCAAGACCCTTGCAGGTTGCAAGTTCAGTATATATATCAGTAAATGTATATATTTATATAATACATAAATATATATATATAAGACCCAAGCATCTCTTTGGGAAATAGGCATCAAATTAGACAGAGTTGAAAGTTTGGTGCTTTAATATTTTACTTGTGGCTCTTCAACAAGCCATTCAACAGTGACAGGTTTTTGCATTTAGGGACCAGAAGCGAGTAGATTTTAAGAAAGGTCATATTAAGGACAATGCGGGAGAATGACTGAAATACTCAAAATTGATTTTGCAAATGCTTCTATAGTGCAATGGCACTAAGTACACAAGGAATTAAAAAATACTACAGACTAAGTCCCTAAATGAAAGCTTTTTCACTGAAGACAAAAAAATAATCACTGTAACCTTAAACATGGGGAATTCTGAAACTGTTCTGGCACAAGAGTAGCCACTTAATTGTGACACGAAAACACTCTAGTTCCCAGACACTTCCCATATCGGTGAAGACACAGGGACTTCTGCGTTTTCTTTTCCTCATACTTCTTTAAACAGATATATCAACATTTTTACAACCATTGTTAAAGGAAGGATTTCATAATAATATTTGTACCACAAAGACTGGTACAGCCACTATTGCTTAGTAACTATAAAACTTTCTGTATACTGGATTTGGGAAATAACATCCTAGAAGAAACAAGATGAAAAAGTTAGAAGACTGGACTTAAGAAAAGAAAACAAAACAGCAAAGCTTAAGATAAAAGAAGTTTCTACTTTACAATGTAATTTGGTTAGTTAAATAAAAGACTGAAATGAAAGCATTCCAGACTAATGCCCTGAAATAAACTACTTAAGCCTGATGTCTAGAGCTGAAAACAAGTAGTCAAAGGGCACAGAAATCAGAACTCAATCCTATTTTCATTAAGTTTCTTAGTTACTTTTCAAAAGAAGTGCTAGTACAACATTCCTGGATAAAAATCAACAAAGAGAAAGTTATGTGAACACACAGATGACAGCAGCTCAGATAACACTTCACAACATACATATTGAGGTTTATCAATATATAGTCATTTGATATCTGCATTGTGCTATTGCCCCAGAGAACAGGGAACACAAGCAATGGAAGCTCAGGTATAATACACTTATCTTACCCAACTGTATATTGACTGTAGAATTCTTACTTCCACTTATAGAAGTGGAACTGCATGAACTTCTCCTATGATGTCCTCCTCTGGATAATCCATGCTTTTAATTTTTACTATTATTTACTGCGTGAAGTATACTACATATTGTACATATACATACAGTAGTATATTTCACTCATTAAGGCAGAGAAACTCCACCTTCAGAAGTTCACAGTGTAGTATGGAGAGATATTTCATTGTGGTTTTATTTTCCAAAGGAATTCCAAAGACAGCTTTCTGGCCTGCAGCATATAGTGTTCTACTACAAGGACTAAGTATTCTACAATTTTTCTCCTTGTATGGTCTACTTTCAGTTCAATACAGCTAGATTTCCACTGAGACCATAACATCATCTGTTTATATATTCTGTCAAGTGTTCCCAAGACCTACTACAATTGTTTTTCTAAGTGTAGGGCCTCTGCTGTAGGTCCTCAAATAAAATGCGTGCAATATTGATCAAAGTCCTGCTTGCACTCCATGCAAGATTCAATATATTCCTATTAGATGGGTACAAGCAGAGCTTGATCTTTAGCAGGATAAGCAAGCTCTGTACTGTAGGACACAAAAGAGCTCAGCTGTTCTAAGTGGCTGAGAATTTTGTCTAGTCTTTGGAAGTCCATCTAAGAGTCACTGGGAGGATTAACAACAATTTTCCCTCCTGCTCCTTACAGTCAGCCACGGTTATGAAGACAGACAGCATGATTTTGCCCACCACTTTCACTGCCCATAAATGTAAACTATGGAAGAAAAGATCATGTGCCTTAAATCTAATGCCCATTAGCATACTCTGCAGATTATCATTTCCCTCCACTAGTTTTTGATGGTTACATTTGCAGCCCGAACAGTATTCTAGTTTTCCTAGCTTACTTTTGCAACTATACAACTGACATTTGCATTTTAACATGTTTATGAAGAGGGATTTAACTCAATCTCATCCATCAAGGCACTGTCATTCTTGGGAGTTCAGATGCTTTCCCCATTTGAGCACCATTCACACTTAATAGAAAAAGAAATCAAGAAAACATCTTATTTTGCTGGAGTCACGGTTTCCTTGTATTGTTGGTCACAGCTTTGTTTTTATTGAAGCCTTTCTATTGAAGCCTAGGATTTCTGCTTGCACTACTTCAGCCTTTTTATTAACTTCTTAGTGGCTTTTGGTTTTGAAGTTTTAACTCAAGTTTCTACATCTATGCAAATTTTGCCCTGATATATTAATTGTCTTGAACATACACTACATCTGAAGCAAGAAATACAGAGGTTTTATGACAATATGCAAGACAAGTTTACACAGAATTGTTCTTTCTTGTTCTTTGCCTACATTATCCCTATTTCAACCCCCTTCTTAGAAAACCTAAATATTTCATTTAGAATTTAATTTAGAATGGAATTAAGGTCCTGGCCTTCCACATCAGTAGACTTTGAGGTATTACTGTAAGTTACTTGTAGGCCCTTTGTGTTTTTAACAATGCGATCCCTCTAACGTGTGAAACATTGGTACTTTTTAAAATAATCCCAGTCAAATCTGAAAGCCCACTTCACAGCAGGATGATGGTCACTCTACAGAAGGCTCTCAGACACTGGCAGATCTACAGAGTAATGAAGATATTGAAAACAGAACCTTTAGATAGGATACTAAGCAATGGATAAGATTGAGTAATGCAAGCTTTGGTGCCTTTGGGGAAGTTAACTAGCTTCTGCTAGGAAGACATCATTAACTTCTCAAAGAATTTCCCTCTAAGTCCATCAGAATGAAACAAGATCTCTAAACATGCTAGGACAATCAGCACCCTGAACCTTACATTGATTTAAACCACCAATATAAAAGCCTCATTTTCTTTCTAGCACCATATTCTTGTCTTTCCGATAACTGCCACCAATGCTGAGCATTAACAAGTGACTGAGTCACTGTTAATACAGAACAGGAGGGGAAAAAAGGCTTTCATTTCCTGATTACAGTTTGATTTCAAATATCAACACAGCTTGATGGAACAAAAATGGAGCACTCACACAATTAAGATCTTAACTCAGTAGGCAACTAATCTGTGCCTTGAAACATAAGGACTAACAAGCATCTTGATATAACTGAATTTTATCAGTGTTCAATGACTATTCAAGCTTATGCAGAACCATGTAGTAGACAGTAGAGCTCAACAAGTTGTTGAAGCAAAACTTAATAGAGATTTCTAGTTAACAAATGCTTCTCAGCCAAGACCAAGATTAGACAAAGAGACCCTTTCTAAAGCCCATGCACAAAAAACCCAGGACAAACAAACTGACTTTGAAGACACAGAATATCTGTTTCTCTGACTTCAAGTTAAACTGAATTATATCCTTTGAGAAACTGGTCCATATGTTCAAGAGGTATTCTCCATTTCCAGCTTTTATGATTCATACATAGATTACAATTTCTTTGCTACGGGGTAAATACATTTTAAATTAGACTATATAAAGAAGTTCTAAAGTTACCATGACAGTTGGAGCAAAATGCCTTGTCATTTCTCATTACAAAGCATAACCTATCTTTATAACTAAATTAGCTTTTTCAGCTATTCCCCCAAACATAGCCTGCAGATTTATTTTTGTTGATCCACCAATTGTTTCTTTCAGATTTGCATGGTTAATTATCAAACAGAATGATCATCACTTAGATTATTAAAACAATCCATCAGCCAGCTTTGTTCTCTTTCATGTAAAAGAGAGGAAAGGGGAAAGGCTCTTAAACAAGTTTTTGTCTGGACCTTATTTAGAAAGGTAGGGAAGCAGCACTATGCCACCAGCCCTGATTTGACTGCCTCCCCTAGACATGCCCCAGTCCCAGATCAGCCCCTGGACACAGCTTAATGCCAGCTGTTTCTCCTCCAAAGGTTTGCCCTCCTCCTCAGCTAATGTTTGCTCTGGAAAACCATCAATCCCTTTGTTAGTGCAGCTGATGGTGGATCCAGCCATGTCTCTTGGTTGCATTTCCTTTCCAGGTGTAAGGCTTCAGGAGCATGAAAGATGAGAAGCACAAAGAGCAAAGTCCATCTGTTACTTTTAAATACTAGAACAAGGGGGCAAAAGGCCCCTAAAAATAACTTAAACTTTGCTGCTCCCTCCTATCTTTCAATCTTTAAAAACATTGGAACTCTGAAGAAAGCAGGGGGAGATACAGTAGTATGAGTGTAGGCTGAAATTATCTTACTAATTATCGTCTGCATCAAATTGATTGCATTAACCAGAAAGCAAAATTAAAAGAAAAAAAAAATCCTTCTAAACTGTTCATTCCAAGAACAATTAAATCTAAAGTAAGAAGAAACATGACAAATTGCCGACAAGTGTTAAAACATCATCTGTTGGCAGCTTCTTTTTCTTTTAAGATGTCATAGCAAAGTCAAAACGAAGACATCTACCATAGAAGATATCAAATGACATTTAATAGAACATGAAGCAAGATGTTTGTGTGTAACACACTTTGTCAATCTTTGCCATTAGTCGACACATCAGGGATACTACAGATAACATAATGAAAAGACCCTATTGTAAGATTATGTGCAGCTTCAAACAATATTATCTGAAGTTTATATGACAAGATCTGAACCTTGGGAAGAATCAAGAATAATGTTGCTAGGCACAGCAAGGAGATAGTTTCCTTAAAAGGCTCAGAGATTTAAAGAGTTCTGAATTCAATCAGTCTGCTATAGAATTTTGTTAGAATTCAACTGTGTAGCTGTGTGAACAACAAAACTAATTATGCCTGATAGTGAATGCACACACATCTTGCAGCTGATTGACTTCAACTGAATTATTCCTTGAGCTCTGGGGTAAGCTCATCCTTTAACCAGAAAATCTGCACAGGGAGAAAGTTTAGCATCATTCTTTAAAAAATACAGACACCAACAACTGAGATTTTGCCCCAGTGTAAGGAAATCTGTAACATAGCCAATGTAAGAGAGCTAACTGTGGGCATCAAGATTGGAGGAAGACTGAGCTGCAGGGATCCTGCATTGCTGGAGTTTGCAGTCCCAAGAGATATGGGCTAGGCAAAGAGTAAAGTTAGGCCCCTGAACATCAGGAGGTAAACATCCAGCTCTTAAAAAAGATAATCAATAGGAACCTCTGGAAGACTGCCTTCAGGGACAGGGGACTAGAACAGAGCTGGTAGACTTTCAGGAAGTCTTCCATAGAGTCCTAGAGCTAGCAATCTTCACAAGCAAGAGATTAGTCAAGGAAGGCAAGAGAACCACCTGGGTGTGTAGGGAACTGCTGGTCAAACTAAAGGGGAAGAAGCAAATGCACAGTGGAAACAAGAACAGGTAATCCAGGAGGAATACAGAGATGACATTTGGTTATATAGGGGTGGGGTGAGGAAGGCCAAGGTGAAGCTGGAACTGAACCTGGCAAGGGATGCTAAAAGTAAGAAGGGCTTCTACAGAGATGGTAAACAGAAGAGGAAGGTCAGAACAATACTGGAAAAACTGGCAATAACAGATGAAGAGAAGACCAAAGTAATAACTTTTTTGCCTCTGTCTTCAATGGCAACTTGTCTTCCTGGGCCTCTCAAGTGGATGGAGAGCACTTTGGGCATCACATTTCCTACTACAAGTAAAGAACAGGTTCACAAACACCTGAGGAACCTGAATGTAAGTCATTCTATGGAGCTTGATGAAACACATCCTAAAGTCCTGAGGGAATTGGCTGATTGCAAGGCCACTCTCCATGATATTTGAAAAGTCATAGCAGTCAGGTGAAGTCCCAGGTGACTGGCAAAAGGGAAGTATTGCACCCATCTATAAAAAGGGTAGAAAGGAGGACCCTGGGACCCATGCCAGCCTCACCTCTGTGCCTTGCAAGATCATGGAAAAGATTCTCCTAGAAGCTATGCTTAGGCACAGAGAGGATAAAGAGGTGATTGAGGGCAGTCAGCACAGCTTCACCAAGGGCAAGTTCTTCCTGACTAACCTAGTGGCCTTTCATGATGGAGTGACTACCTCAGCAAGGGAAGGGCTACAGAGGTCATCTATGATCCCCTATAACATTAGTCTCTCAAAATTGGACAGAGATGGATTCAATGGCTGGACTGATAAGCAGATAAGGAATTGGTTGGACTTCTGCATGCAGAAGGTAGTGGTCAATGGCTCAGAGTTCAAGAGGACACCAGTGACAAGTGGTGTCCTTTGAAAGGCCATACTGAGGACAGTGTTATTTAATCTCTTCATTAATGATGTAGACAACGGGTGCACCCTGAACAAATTGGCAGATGACATATCTGAAAGAGGGAATGCTGTCCAGAGGGACCTGGACAAGTTCAAGAAATGGGCCCATGGGAATGTCACACAGTTTAACAAGACCAAGAGCAAGGTGCTGCACCTGGGTCAGTATCAACATAGACTGGGAACAAGCAGACTGAGAGCAGCCTGGCTTAGGAAGACTTGGGGATGCTGGTTGATGAGAAGCTGGATGTTATCTGGCAATTTACACTTACAGCCTGGGCTGCATCCAAAGCAGCATGGCTAGCAGGGCATGGTAAAAGATTCTGTCCCTCTTCTCCCATCTGGTGAAACCCCACCTGGAACACTTAATCCAGCTGTGGGTCCCCCAGCACAGAAAGGACAGCAACCTGTTGGAGAAGGTCTAGAGGAGGACTGCTGCCACATATAGGGAGATGGAGCACTTCTCCTATGAGGCAAGACTGGGGAAAATCTTATTAAATTATTCTAAAAGAAAATAGTTTTGAGAGACAACATAAATGCAGCTGACAGATAGCTTTTGGAAATGTTTTACATCTACAGAAATCATTACAAATGCTGCTAGCTTCCCTCGTGCCCAGCACACACATTTCTCTAGACAAACCTGAGCACACGGAGCAGACACTTAGCACAATGTATACATTTGGTGTTTGTCATCAAAAGTAATTACTCAACAAATGAAGGAAAAAAAATAAAACCAGCCTGTTTATAAACATCATTTGGATCAAAAGCTTTTTTCTCCTCTGCATGCTCATTTTGAAGATTAGCCAAGCTATAGCTGGAATCTTCTGAACCTTAACTTGAAAATACAACATGATACCAATGGTATCTGACAGAGCAGTGATAACTTTCCCTTCCTGACAGAAGAAACCTGCCATTTCTTCCTCACACCTGTAGAGGAGAAACACAATATTGTATCTTGGAAGAGTCCTCCTATGTTTTCATAACCATAACACCTAAATTTTAACATTTACACTGTAATCAGGGGAAATTTAATATAATTTGTTTACCAAGATTTAGGTATTGGGAACTAATTCCCAAATCCCATGCTTGATGAGGAATATATATATATATGTGTATCCAACCCACAGAGTGGACAAGAAGTACCAGATGCACAGATTGCAGAATAGAGCCTGCATTTTGTGATTTTCAGTGAGTATAAAACATTATCCCTTCTTTTAAATGTAAGTTTTGGTCTCTTTCTAAAGATACAATCAATCAGTCTTCATCCTGCTGTGTTAGTAGTTCTGTCAGACACATTTCTCCACAAGTAGTTAAGAGCGCATGGGGCTGGATCTTATGAACATCATTGCTTCCCTCCAGGTATAGGCTCTTACCTTATTGGAACTTACAAACCAGCTTTATGTTCAATTCAGTCAGCTGTCTGGTGATTATGCCCAGACAACAGGCAAAATACTTGGATGAGCAACCTTTGGATAACAGCACATACATTTAGATTTACTCATTCTACCCCGACCATAAAAATAAATTAATTAAATAAAAGCTCCCTTTTTTAGTTTCCTTTTTATTTCATTTACAAAAGCCTTAACTTTTCAAAGCTAAGTTTATGCTGTACTTTGGCAACAGACACAACTGCTCCTGAGCGTCATTTAGCCGAGTTATCTTCACACAATAAAAATAGCTTACACATCCTGGTGTACTGATGCATTTAGCTGAGCAGCCAACTCAGTGTGCCCTGCTCTCCTGTTATTTGCAAAGCAGTCACTGAGATTAACTCTGCCCTTGCCCATGACCTTGGTGAAGCTGGGGTTGCCAGTGCAGATTCCTATGGCTTTAAAAGACATATGCTAGGTTCAATCTTCCCTTCCCTGTCCTACAAAAAGCACCATGCTAGAAGCAGCTCACAGATTTCACTGAGGAAGCATCAAATTTGGAAAGCAGAACCTTGAACATCAAGCTTCCAGTTAGCAGAAGCTGTATCAGAAAACGATGGACAAGTGTATGAGTGGTGAGACACACAAGAAATAAAAAGAGAATGTCTAATATTTTGTCTGCTACTAATAAAGACTGACCTAATACATGGGTCAATCTTTATCAATAGACAAGATTGATCTTTATCAGTAGTAGACAAAATCCCACAAGGCTCTCATGTGCATAACACAGCATATACAGTAGAGGCTATAAGAGCAGAAGACCTGGAGTGCTGATCACAGATACTTGAATTTTCCAAACTTTCAGTGAACTTAGTGCAAAACATGATGCATTAAAGAATAATTACACTTCTAGGTGTTTAACTAGTTAAATTTGCTTTTGCAAGGCACTGTCTCCACCCCAAATTCAAATTTAATGAGTAATCCAAGGTAAACCTAACAGACTTGTTGAAAATCAGTGAGTCTTTGACAGGTCAGAAACCTCATTTACTACCATTGCATACTTGATTTTTCCATGTGCTTATCCAAATGTAACTAGGGTCGAAATGCAATGTTACAAAACTCTGATGCATGGTAAAGAGGAATGCCTAGTTCTGAAAAAACTAGATTATGGAAAGGAGGTATTCAGCGATTTTTCACTCCATTTATTGCAAAACTGGCAAATCTCCCTTATTAATCCCATTGAATTTGGCTACTTTTTTTGGGTAAACACCAAGTGCCAGGAGGAAGTAACATATTTCTGTGGCTTGGTTGTCTTTTTGGGTTGTCTGGTTTGCCTTTGCAAAGTTGCCAGATCCCATAGACCCTTAAAAATAAGGTTTAATCCTAGTAGCTGGACTAAGTCATTGCCATTTTGATGAGCACACTGCTCAAACCTAGGTCAACAGTGGAGGAATGTTACTACCACTCAACAGATGGGTTTCTGGGCTTCAATGGCACTGGGAAAATTGTTGGTGTTGTCAGGAAGTTTTTGAGTAGACAGGTACATAAGCTAAAGTTTACTGCCTCAGTGTGCAGTGCTCAGCAGAAAAGTAAAGAGCTGAGTCATCAGGGAGATAGTGACTTTCTCCAAGTCAGACTGGAGGCACTGAAGGAAAACAAATAAAATGCAAGGCAGCTGAGTACATTACTATTTATTACTCTTTATTTACTATTTAAAACTATCTATCCACCATCACTTTAAAAGAAAACTCCCTTCACAGGAATATATCTGAGCCATTGCTTCAATTATCTTTATGTTTAGGTAGCCTGCCAGAACCCATCAAGGAAACTCACTATTACCCACCTTCCTGCCCCAAGCTGCCATGACATTACATTTGGAGGTGTCTTAGGCTACAAGAATCCCAACTGCTACCCGAAGCCATACCTAGTTTGGATCCCTAAAACTAAATTTTCTACTGTCATGCTGCACAATTAATCACAAGGTTCATTTTGACCTTGTGTGCTGTGAAAAAGCCTACTGAACAGACACCTGTTAATTATCTTCTTATCAACACATACACAGGAAGAATACAAGGGCAAAAATAAGGCAAGCAGAAAGCAGGGACACACACAAGAGGGACAAAGCAAGAGAGAGAAATTAAATATACTGAAATCTCTGACCTGAAATTCAATGAAACAGCTGCCACGTGTAGCTGGACTATCACCTTCCCTAGTTTCTGCCTTGCTGACTGGTATTTCCATAATCTCTGTCATGAAGAAGCTGTATTATAAACTGTCATATGGAAAACTAAAATATTTCAGCTGTTTGAAATATAGACACTACCCTAAATGTTTATCAACATCCATTATCTGTCCAGATTTCTCTGAGAAACTGCAAACCACTTTGTACTGAAATAGAGTACTTATCCCTGTGTTTAAAGAGCAGGATATTGAAGAAAAAGAACACTCTGGCCTTAGGGCACTGATGGCAAGTTCAGCAATGGACAAAGCTCTGACTACCAGCAAGAAAGCATTGAGCTTGTTTTGCCTCAACCAGAAAGTCAGAGCAATAACTCTCTAAAATAGCAGCAGTGGAGCCAGACAGAGGAACATTATGGAATCACAGCTGAGAGCCCTCCTGTCCTGTGCCCCATTGGACATAGTTTCGCTTTCTGCATTTTTTACTTCATTAGCTCATAAACTAATGCCTTGCTAATAGCAATGAGGAGGAGAAATTTGCTGAAATGTTCTATATTATTTTTAATGGCATTTAATACACGCCAATTATTCTGCAGGCTCATTTAGCAGCTAATATTGAAGAGGCATTCAAATATTTCTAGAAAGTAATATAATCCAGGCATTTCTAAAGATAGCCTTGCCAACAACCTTTGTGCAAGAGAGCTGGAATATTGCCACTAAGATGCCAGCCGACAGTGGAGACCAAATGAATTGTCAGATTTCACCAGCTCCCTAGTGTGCTCATGAGCAAGAAAAATCAGCCTATCACTACCTTCTATCTGCATACAAGGTGGATTTATTTGTGAGATCTGACTAGGTGCTACTGACTTTTTGCTGCTCATTAAGTTAGGACACAGCAAATCAGAAGGATCGTTGTCCCATTACTCTTTCTTTTAGGACACTTTATGGTTTCTTTCAATGTCTCAACCTTAAGCTGGAATCTGAAATATATGGTTTCTTCTCTTTTTTTTTTTTTTTTTTTTTCGAAGGAGAAAAAAAAGAGGTCTTTTCTCTTAATTTTCTTCATTTTTACTAGCACACAGTTCTCAAGTCATTACCAGTAATGACTGAATCGTTAATGTTAAAACTGCTTTCAGGGACAAACGAGCTGCAAAGCTGAGTGCCTTGTGTCCCAGCCTGCCTGTTTCTTATGATTCCTAACGTCAGATGGACTGTCCCACACAAGGATTTGCCATCACTATAAGGAGCTCTGCCTTGGCTGTCATCCCACTCAGCAAAAGCAGCATTGTGTTAGAAATAGCTATATCATCATCCCTGATAAAGTGCCACTTCCTCATTCATTTTCATCAGTAGTAAGAGCCACTTGCACTTCAGGAAGCAGCCTTCAGAGTACCACAGAAAGACTAAGTTCAGATCTTCTCACAAAATTGCTGCAGGCTTCTTCACACATCAAGCAATGCCACTAGCCAAGAAAATGGTGTAGGAAATTCTGGTTCCTTAGCATCTGTATCTCCTCATTGATTCCATCCCTCAAGCCAGTTTAGTACATCTGAAGGCAGTAAGATCCCACACAGCTCCATGGATACCAGTTCAGAAGCTGAGTTTGGTTTGGCTTTCCGGCCCACTCCTCAAATTCCTTAATTCACTATATTAATTCCTTGAATTAAAAAAAAACAAAACACAAAGAAGACTAGTGGCTGCTTCTTTTGACATGGAGAAAGAAGAATGCTTGAAGAAACTGAGTACTAATGCCTCTTTCCCAGGGCAGTCAGGAGGAACCTCTAAATCAACTTTCAAAAATACCTCTCCTGCAACAAAGCATTTTCCCAGGCTCAAGGGGCAGCAGGAAAGAAAAAAAAAAAAAAAAAAAAAAAAAAAAAAAAAAAAAAAAAAAAAAAAAAACCCACCACTATTCTGTGAACACCTTCATATATTAAAAAAACCTGAGCATACAAATTCCATGTGTCCACGAGAGCGATGAGTTGATTGAAACTTATTAAAAACCTTCCCCAGATAGCATATTTGAGATAGATAAACATGTTTCAGTTTATCCAATATAGAATATAAGCATGTCTGGGTAGCAAAAGGCAAAACAAGTCAGGGAAAAATGTGCTATTTTCTGTGACTCATTAACCTCACCCTTTCAAATCTCTCACCTAATGGACCTTCCAACTACAGAGATAGAGGAAATGAAAAAAGAAAAACTCAGGGGAAAGAAGGAAGAAATCAATTTAACTTTTAACATTTCTTAGACGCATCAAAGGTCTCAGCTATGTAGTTCTATTAGGTTTGTGTGTGGATTTTTATAAGATGCATGTGGAAAAGCCTTCAGTGGGCTCACTGCATGGGACTTAAGAAAATGCAGACTATGAATTTTGAACTTTCATCTTTCCTTCCTGGAAAGTCATCTTAAAAATAAAAAAAAAAGTTTAAATAAACTATATATAGATGCTGCAAGTTGCAAGGCTGAATATGAATCTCTTATCCAATACAAATATTTTGCCACTCAGCTCATGAGAGCGCACAGCAGTATTCCAGTCTCCCAAACAGAACCACAGCAAGCCTATACATCCTCACAGTTGGTACTGGCATTTATAATATCCATGAGGCAAGTTTATAAGCTTATTAAACTCAAAACACAGAAGACAAAAGCTGACAATAAACAAGGAATAAAAAGAAATATGAGAGTGGAAATGACAAAAGAAAATGAGAGTCAAACATAAGGGGTACAATATACGTGGAGAGAAATTACCACGGGCATGCTTTAATACATTAGAACAATTTTTTCCTGCAGATGTTGGATAGTCTAAACATACTTTCAAGCAACATTCCTGGTAGTTAATCCCTCAACCCTGCTAATGGTTTGACAGGGTTGTAACACTACAAACAATCTTTATTATGCACTTATGTTTTCCTCCCTTCTCAAAAAGCAAATCAAGTGTGTAGAGCATAAGGTGTATTTCATAATATTTGCTAGGATGATCTCCTCCTGACTTAAGAATTTGTCTCCCATTAACAGACAACTGCAGACACACACAGGAAGAGGGAAACCGTGCTCATATGTATTAGTTATACTCCATGAATTTTTTCTTGCTCAGTGTCTAATGCCCTAGGATGGAGCAACCAATAACCACCAACAAGAGTTAACCTTTTGTCTATTCATTCTTCACTTTTACCCTCAATAGCAAAAAATTCAACATTGAAAGGTGAAAGAGAAAACTTGGAAAATTTTGCAAGCAAAAGAACCATATTTTTATATGAAGACAATGCACAAAACTCTCACAATACTTAGTGAAAACAGATCTATCAACACTGGGAAGATAGTAAAAAAAGTAGCTAACAGCCCATGAAGCACTTAACCACTTTTTTTCCCATCCTAACCTGAATACAAATTAAATTCATGTTTTCTTTTGCTTTAATTTTTGAGGCCAAATCACAACTTAGTGGAGGTTTCCTCTCTTAGTGTACAAATGTCCTCCAAAAGGAAAATCCAGCATGCCAGATCAAGGGTTTGTTCACCATGATAATTTAAATTTTTTTGGTTTTTGTGGGTTAGTGAGATTTTGGTTTGTTTTGCTGGGTTTTTTTAAGTGTGTGTCGAAAGACGTAGGAAAAACAAAAGCAGAGGCAAAAGAAGGCAGTGTCAGTACAATCATTACTGAAAAGACACCTGAAGAGTTTTTAAAGACAAAGTTACTTTAGTTGAAATACATCATTCTTTAATAAGAAAAGTAAGACATATCCTTTTCTACAGCCAAAAAAGTCTTTTGATTTTGATAAAGTAACAGAAACCCTGAATACCATTCAAATTCTTATATAGAATCATTAACTATAGTATTGTTTTCTAGCTATTACTTAAGAGTTTCTGGCTTCAATTTCAATTAACAACAAATTTTCCAGGAAGTTTTGACCATTGTAACCACTTCACAAAAAAACCCTGGGGCAGTGGGGGGGAAGCTAGAATAGGACAATAGGACTTCACACATCGCCAAAGGGCATCCAACACACACCCTTGTAGCTTAAGTGACAAGATGCAAAGGATAGGGGAATGCAGCCACAACAACCATCCCTGACAAACCAGAGGCACCACTGCATTACAAGAGGCACAGCTGTACAAGCTCTTTGTGAGCAGCAACTGCATCCAAGAGTTTGCCACAGGATATCCTGCAACAACCACAGAGACCAGTGTGACCTAGCTGGGCTAGTGTAGGTAGGTAACACTCTCAGATCCCCTCACAGATTTATTTTGAAAGAGAGCACGTGTCAACCTGAGTTTCATATCATTTTTGACAAGGGCATATTACCTGATGGGGCTGTGAACTGGACCATCTGCTGTAGGAAGGAGCACCAGAAGTCTTGTTGGCTGTAGGTCTCTGCAAAATAAAAAAAGGACATGTCAAATATTCAGCAACACGCCCATCATACAGGCAACTTTACCAGTCTCAACCATGTAAATAACTACTATAAAAAAAGAAAAAACCCAAAAATCCTAAACAAGAGCCTCCAGAAACCACAACTATGAGACACTTGCACTAAAATTACATAGATGGAAGCTTGCTAAATTTTCAACCAATGCTCTGTTCAGCCTCAAACCTCAAGATCTCAATATTCACTTCAATTTGTAGTTTTTCCCCTAGACTGCATATTTAAATTCTAAACCCCAATCTAAACTGAAACGACAAAGCACTACCCATCAGGCAGATAATTTACTCAGATTAAGCAAACAAACTGTAAAGGAAGAGCAACTGACATAATCTCTCTGCACCTGTGAAACACCTTTGACACTGTCCCACACCAGACCCTTGTCTCTAAATTGGAGACACAGATTTGAAAGATCAACCAGCAGATAAAGAATTGGCAATAAGATCATACTCAGAGTTGTGGCCAATGGCACACTGTTCAAGTGAAGATCAGTAACACATGATGTTTCTCATGGGTTGGAAGGATTGAAGTGAGGGTGTCAAAACAAAATAAAGCAGAATTGTTCTTTCAGATCACCTTACCTATGTTATATTTTTTAATATTTTTGGAATACATAGGGGATTATTTATACACCCACCTCCTTTTCAAGAAAAACAGCCTCTATGATTTATCCCTACATCTTTCACCCATTTCTCTATTTTTCCCCAAAGCCCTAAGAAAAAACATGCCACGTGCTTTCACATCCATAGTCTATTTCCATATCTTGTGTCAAAAAGAGACTGTACAATCAATCTGCCTTTGATACTGCAGAAAAAGCAATGCAATATGGCATCTAACAGAAATCCAATTATTTTATTACACATTATCTCTGGTTTCAAAACCATTTTATACCATCAACTTCAACACCATCTACTCCCAGTTTAAGGTAGAACATGATGTAAGAGAAGATCTTAAATCCAACCCTTACTTATGTGAACTTGGTGATTAAAAAATAAAAAATAAAAATAAAAACCACACCAAACAACAAACACAAACAAACAAAAAAACCAACCAAACAAATCCACTGGATACCACAGCCAATAACTAAGTTTCTTGCAAGCATATAACTACTATACTGTGTAAGCTCATTTATTACAAAACCTTCGTGACAAGGCTACTTGTATCAGGAAGACCAGGTAGGTTTAAATTTCTTTTGCATCTGAATTCAAACAGGCTTTCCAGACATGAGATACTAATTTATCAGTACATTATGTCACCAGCAGGAAGCTAATAAGGGGGACAGATTCATATTTGAACCATATGGACATAAATTACTAAAAAAATGCAATTATGACAATCCATGTGAGATTTATACCACAATGTAGTACATTCTTTGTAAGTATGAAAATAAATAGCTTATGGCTTTTAACACCCAAGGATATAGTACATTTCTATGCCAATTATAACCATGAGGGCTTATACATCATTACATATTCTAGAGCAAGCATGTCATTCCAACTAATGAGAAACAGCCACTGCTGGAATTGTATTTGTGTGTTAGTCTATCAAAAAGCAGTTATTTTACAAATTTAATTATTAGCATTACTGTATAGTGTATTTATCTTCTCCTAGACACCCTCAAAAGATGGGCTTTTTTAATATACAGATACACGATGTAACAGAGTAACACTTTCCTTTGACAGAAATTTCAGAAAAGACAAAGTGCACACAATGCTGGTATCAGCTTTGTGAAAAACTATCTCCATCTGCTTCAGAAGAATGACCAGCCAATCTTTGAAACAACTAATTGAATAATGAGAGAGCTGGAGTTTTTACTAGAAGCACCTGGAGGCTGTTTTCCAGCAAGATGCCTTTCCACAAGCTCCACACACGTTCCTTAATTAATATATATATAATGTATGTCTGCCTTTAGTATCAGCCAATAAAACTGCATCTTCCTCCTGTCTAAACCCATAAATACCCATCTTGGGTTTCATTACTTACTCCAATACCTTTAGCAGGTACATTTTCTACACAGCAATCACTCTTTTGAACTTTTCTGTCTCAGTTTCAAGGACATCCGAAAGATAAATATCCCATATAGAAATGGTACTGCAACATTACAGAGAAACAGGCAAATTCCAGGACAAACACCCAGCAAACAAATACTTCCCAAGACAAAGGCACAAGATGATTTTTTTATTTTTTTCAATCTTGCAAAAAAGAACATACTAGAGCTTCAGAAGTATTTATGACTTCCATCTTCCAGTATAATTAAGAAAGTACTTTAAAAAAACCTGCAAATAGTAGTATAAAAGAGCTAAGATTAACTTTTATCTCCCCTATCCTTCCAGGTTTGTTTTTTTTTTTTCTTTCTCCACTCACAGACCAAGAAGCAGGCTCACTTGCATGTTCCAAGGCAACCAGACTACCAGGTTATAGAGCAAAGGCTTGCACTGCTCGCATACAGAAGCTTCTGTATCAGACCATTCAGAATAGATTCTGAAATATCTAGAAAATACTTTCATCCAAGCTTCTGATTAGGTTCTAAAGGGCAACAGAAAAAAAACTGAAGGCCAGGCCACAAGCCCTGCTCATCTAAATGGTTAAAATATTCAAAGCAAGTAACTTAAAAAGTAATGCACAAGCAAACTGCAAACACACATATCCTCACCCCTATATTGATACAACCAGTAGAAATTAGACAACCACCTACCTCTAGGAATACAACTCTTCATACTCAGCAGCAAAGGTCATAAGCCAGACCACATTCTCTATTAGATGAGTAGCTTTTACATACAGCTTGCACCTCAAAGACCTCAAGGGGTTGCATTTTCACAAGCTTTTTTACCAGGGAGAATGCAGGCTGAATTCAGCCCTTTAAGACACATCCTTTCCTTCAATTAAAATCACCTCCTACATCACTGCTCAATTTGAGAAAGAAAGAGCACAAACACAGAACGCTTAAGAATGCTCCCTGTGGCACAATTAGCACTTTAGCACAAGCCCTGGACATAAACTCCCTCCCTGGTCTTGCAGAACTCCCTAACATCATCACTAAAAACCACCTAAACAAACAGACATCAACACCTCCAGGACCTCTAGCAAGTCCCTCTCTTAGATAATTTTATATCCATTCTCCTTTCCCAGTTCATTTCTGCTCCCTTAGCTGCCTCTCAGCCATATGCAGATACAAAAAGCTCCTCCCCAACTATTAAAAACTAATTAAGACTGACTGCCCTAATTACTTGCTGTCCAAGCTGTTCCTTATGTCCTGGCTCCTTCCCTCATTGCCCCCACCTGTGAAGAGAGGTCAAACTCACTAAGCCACAGGTGACCACCAATTGTTTTAAAAGGCCACAAAGTTCTGCTGAAAATTTTAGAAAGCTTTAAAAATCACAGTAGACTGTAATTCCAAAGGCAATAAAACTGGAAATTGGATGTGTGAGCTTTCTATCTGAGATGGAAGATGTGGCAAAAATGGAGAGGGAAGCTGGTGGCCATCACACTGCTGCCCAGGCAGCAGTCAGTATGAGAATAGAAAATCTGATGGAGATTCAGGTGCAATGCTTCAAGCAGATATCCAGACTGGAGCCTGAATGTGAGGAATGCTGATGAAACATGAGACTTCCTCCAAATCCCAGTGAAACAAAAAAAAAAAAATACTTCTCATAGCAGTTAAGTGGCACAGATAAAAGAAGAGCAAATGATGCAGTATATGTGCAAAGATGCTTTTTTTTATGTGCAGCTCACAGGAGAACTGTTTTCTTGAAAGATTCCTACTACTGGACACAGTAGATAACATAGCAAGAAGCCAGGAAAAGAAAATTTTTAGAAGGTTACATGGAAATCAATAATGGAGCATGGCTCAACAGGAGAGTTCATGGAAATGTGTGTTACTATTCCATTCTTGGGATAAGACTACCAGTGACTATATGCAACACAAGCCAAGAACATATACAGTCCCTAAATAATTCCTAAATCAATCAAGGAGGACTTCAAGATAAGGCCACACTGCAAATTTATGAAAGAAAAGCAGAGCCTAGAATTACAAGTGTCATTACTTTAACAATATTTCTAAAAGTAAAATAAGGAGCATACATTCAGATAACAAAGGCAAAGTTTATAAATTGTTCTACACCCAAACAAACTTATAAAGTCTTGTGATGGGCGTGGCAATTCATCCCATTATTCTAGAAAAGTATCTTGAGATGGGATGATTTATTGTCTGGAAGTACCTGTCTCTTTCCATCCACTCACTGGAGAGAAAGGCTAAGCAGGCAGTTTAATTGAGACATCTAACTGGGAATGGCTAATGTTAAGTGAAATTAAATCTACCCACAGTCCCTGTTCTCCTTGCTACCAAGGGACCTAAGCAATTTGTCCTCTTCTACGTTTCAAAAGGTTATTATGGTAGCAAATTTGTTACAATTGGGGCACTTGTGAACTGCCTTGTGTACTCCCACAACCTGTGTTAATCTTTAAAATGCAACTCGTTGGTAAAGACATTAAATACTGTATTGACTTACAGGACTTAGAATTTTTTGACTGGGCAAAAAGAATTTTCTTTATAAATAGAGAAAATAAAATACAAAAAGAAATTGAACATGTACTAAACATTTAGTCATATCAAAACTATTTTCCTTCAAAGAAAATCTGCTTAGACTTACACCTGTAGTACTCTGAGAATACAATTATAGCTACATGAAACACCTGATATACCACCAATTCCAGAGCTCTTTGGTTTTCTGGCCTAAAACCTTGCTAGCATTCAGCTGGTCTCTAGTTCATCAGGTTTATGAGAGATGATTCTAGTTTAAAGAGTATAGAGTGCAGTTGTTTTTGTTAAGGCAGATATGTAATTAAGGATATATTTTGTATTGTCCTATATCCAGATTTCTTTTTTCCTAGTATTTGCTATGGAATTCCTCTGATTTTCTCTTAAATTAAAAAAATAATTTCCTGAACAAAGTAATAGAGACAGCTGACAACTCTATAAGATGTTAAGACACTGAAGTTCTTTCTCTGAAGTTTGCTTCCTTTTTTTTTTTTTTTTTTTTTAATGGAGTTTCGTATATCTGTGACTTTTGCTAAGAGGAACCAGCAATGTTATGATAAAAAAAACCAAAACAATATTCAGGGGATGCTTAATATGGGACACAGACCTTTGGGTTTATTCTTTTATTTATTTTTTTTAAAGGCATTTATGAAGAAAACACCAGTGAAAAATAAAGTTTTAACTTCTCAAACTATAAAGGGCTATAATATCTTTTATGACTCTCCAGGAACAAATAATGGGCAAAGTCCTTTTGACATTAACCACAGCAGACTGGAGCTGTGGGAGCTGGTTTTTGAAGTATTGAGTTTTATTTCCTTTCACTTATTGAGCTTATCCCACAACAATGCAGTACAGAAAAGGACAAGTTATTAATTTCTATGTACAAGGTAAATAGAAATGGTGACAACTTATCTGATATTATCTGATCAAAAATAGTTCTTAGAGGAATTACAGAGCCTGAAATTTGAACTGGTGATATCTCATGAAACAACCCAGACTTCATGCCTACATATCAATCCCTACCTGCCTCTGCTCTGGCTCCAGACACCCTTAAGCCATGCTGATTCTCTGTGTGAGGTAAGACCTCACACACTTGATAATACTAAATCCTTTACAGCCTCTTCCTCACAAACATCATCTCAAGGGATCAGAGAAGTCAGCTCAGTGGAAAGGGTATCTCTGTGCTTCCAATCTGGTATCACACCTGGCTCCATGGGGAGACAAACCCCAGTAAAGCCTGTTCATTACAAATGTGCTGCTCACCCATGAAGCCATTTTCACTTCTGTGCAATAAATATACACAATTTCTTGCTCCCTTCGAAAACCTCATCCCATTTCTCAACAATACCAATACTATGCTGGAAATTGATAGCTAGCACTCTAGACACGAGACAAAACAGATTCCAAGTACTTTAAATTCCATAGTTTCTTCAAAACCATACAAGTTAAAAATCCTCCAAAACTTCCTGGAAAACTGCCTTCTTTCTAGTGATGCTAGCTCTATAAAATTGCAGAGTGCTGGATTTTTTAAAATTTTTTTTAAAGCAAAAAAGGAAGCAAAAGGTTAGCTAATCAGATTAATGACAGGAGTGTCATTTCATTACAGCTATGCAGCAGTTTTTACCACTCAATGGTGAACATTGCTGAGCACAGGGTTAGGACACGAAGCAAAGCACAGTGATGTTGACAGCAGTGGAAGGATGGGATGTGACGTGATGTGACAATATGGTCTTCTCCTGCATGCAATGGGTGCATGACACATCCCTCAGCTTGCTTGGCAGCTGAGAGAACAGCATATGGCAGAGTGACATCATTGCTTTGCAGTGATGAGATGATGCAGGGGAATCACCAAGTACGTTGCTCCATACAAGAGGAAAATCAGGAAGAAAACATTAAGAAAGCAGCCAATCTGGATAGAATGGCAGGACATAAAATGTAACAGTTACAAGAGGTAAAGGTTGTAAGTAATGAAATACATTTATAAGTTGTGTATGAAAAAGTGCACAGTGGGAAAACAACCCTTCCTTAATGCTGTTACACAATGTCATTAGGGATTACTTCCTCTAGCTTACAGAAATCAATGTTATGACAGGAAGAGACAGAGCAGGAAAGATATTGACTGAGCTGTCAACCATAGGAGTACATCTCTCTGAACCTGTGGGTTTGGGCTTTGATGAAGCAAATGCATTCACTAGACACTTTTATAGGATCTCAGGCACTCATTCAAAGTACCCACAATTCATATCCACTGTCTAGTCTTGACCATCAACATAGTGACTCATAATTTTTTAGGTGAAATTGCCAAAAGTAGTATATGTCTATCACTTGCCCCCATCCATGGATTCTTGACACCTAATAATGTGACATGGGCTCTGAACCATGGGGCAGCAGTTGTCATGTCACTGTGACTCCCTCTCTTCTTTCCCTTTGTCCACTCCTGTTTACTTATTTAATAAAGACATTAAAAAAGGAAAAGAAGAAAACTTCTGGACAAAACCACAGATTAAAATCTCTTCATAAATTCTTTTTATACTTACCAACCTGGAGCTTTGTGCTTAAAAAAACCCAGACCTTTCCTATACGACCTCCCATATCCAACTTGATTATTAAAAGTAATAATTAATGTATTTTAAGTTTCAAAGTATGTAATTCAATGGTGATGAAGTCCACAGGCCTTTTATATCTCACAAATCAAATAAGAACTGATATTAGAAATTGTGCTATCCATCTCAAACCACATCTACCTTAGCAGAACTGACTGGTCAAGCTCGAGTCAGCAATACTGTAACCACTAATTCCTTCTCCATTCTGATTTGTATTGATCAAGTAAAGTGCAGAATCCTTGAAATCACAAACAAGCTGAACAACTGCTACTGTTGGTGAGAAGCAAGAACATATTTCTTAGGAATTTTATATGGTGAAAAAAATTATCTGTGAAGATGCTATAGACACCATGATTTGCTGTGCAGTCAGCACTTTCTTCCAAAGCCAGAGAGTTTGAAGATAAGCTGCAAAGAGATCGAGGAACAACCTTCAAGTCTTCCAGATGAAGCTGACATAAATTTGGCATTCTTACCCTACAAAATGTACAAGTAAGAAATTGTAAGAAAGTCACAAGACATAGAAACATGCAATTAGATAAGAAGGAGAAATTAGCTGGGGAAAAAAAAAAAGGAAAAATATGGAGACATTCAATGCTTTGATGTCAAGAACTCTCTCAAACATTATAAAGTAGGGGAGCACAACACAGCCATGTGAGAGAAAATTTAGTCATGAAGTGGCTTTATAAAGCAGCCGTTTCTGTGGAAAAAAGGACTGTGAGCTAAGAACTAAGTATAGTATTATGCTGAGCAATGTTCTATTATCATCAATCAGTAACTTAAACAAAGAGCCAGGGAACACCACAGTATGGATATCACCAGGACATCTACTCCTATTGAAAGAATGCTCAAGGAAGTATAAGATGCACTATCAGAAGAACCTGGAACACATGACCTCTTTTATGTCCTTTAGACTCTCACCATTTTCCTGAGTGAATGAAATGCACAAGGAGATGTAGGGGAAGTGGTCACAGAGTTCAAGAAGTGTTTTGAACAATGCTCTCAGGCACAGGGTGTGACTCCTGGGGATGTCCTGTGCAGGGACAGGACTTGATGATCCTTGTGGGTCCCTTCCAACTCAGGGTATTCTATGGTTCCATGATTCTATGACACAGACAGTCTTGCCTATGACAGAGAGATTAGTTTGCCTATGACATGGGATTAGTTTTCAGTCTTTCTTCAGAAGCTTGCATGGCCCTGCAAAAATGGAATTAACAAGTCTATGTTGATTTGAGATAAAGGAATAACACCAAGAACGTAAAATAAATTGATTGTAATGAGAGCTGTTCTCTTTGAGCAGCTATTTTAAGAAAGATTATCTGTTCCATTATAATAGCAGACAAGAAATATGAAAAGTGACCCAGAATCTTTGAGTAGTATTGGGTCTGAGGTATTAAAAGATAACAAAGTGACCACACTGAAAACTGATACTGAGTAGGAAACCATCAGACATGCACTATAGAGAGTATCAAAAAACATTAGAAGAGCAAATGCAGATAAAAAGACAACAGATGCTCTAATAAAGGCGTGGGGGGACCTTTCCTTTTTTTATTAGTGTTCACCAAAGAAAACAAGAATTCAGATTTATGCTTACATTGAAGATTATAATAAAGTCAGAACAGAGAATAGTCTTGATAAGACAATGCGAAGGACAACAGTGCAGAAATTAAAGAAAAATATGGCATACAGTAGATTTAATAATCAGAATATTTTACATGTGTTTCAGTACTAGGAGGCAAGGGCATGAATCATGAATGTTCAGTAAAGTACAAAAATAAAAATCTTTATTTGCAAACAATGCAATCATGGAAAGGTGGAGGAGGTACTGTAATGATCCCTTTAATGGTGAGAGATAAAAGTGAACAACAAATGGTTATTTTCTAGATAAAGGAGTAATTCTCAGAAGAATCAAGTTTTTAAAGTATTCAAAAGGCAATTAGACATCCAGGAAAAATGCTGGCAATTCCTGCTAAATTATTAAGACTTGGATGCAATAAGCTTAGTGAAATTTTTTACAACCTAATTTTGGTAATATTTCCTAAGAGCAGGAAGAGAAAGTCACATTTCCAATTTCAAAATAAGGATGCATTGAAAATGTAGGAGTTGTTCTTTCCATTTCAACCTCAAAAATCTGGCTTTCATACCTTTTACAGACACATACTCTTTAAACAGAGGAAACAATGAGTGATGGCAAATATTGGTGCCTGGCAAAGAGTTCCCTCCCAAGGTTAGTCACAAAAAATGAAAACAATCAATCAGTTTTAGTTAGGTATTGTCTCCAGGAAAAAATGCTGATATTTATACAATTAAAGTGTAATTTCTTAGAGTATTTAGGAATAATCTAGTGGGTTCTTGGCCTGTAAGGAGAGCATTTGACGTCTTGGAACATCGCAGCACAAGTATGCAACGGTTCGTTATGTGGGAAATTGGATGCTTTTCAAATAGGGAGACAATGAAATTTCTGCTCTGTTTCATAACAATCCAATGCTAAAGTGGGAAGATGAAGAAGCCCCACACTTTTCAGATCAGTCCAGTCTTTATTTGGAAGGCACTGAAGCAATCTGTCGACTTCTGAATAAGTGGCTGCTGCAGGAAAGACAAGGTCAGAAAAAATGGTGGCTTTGGATCAGTGAACATGAATGATATTCAAGGATTGTAAAACCAGGTAAATAGCCTTGTAATGATAAGATTTTGAGCAGCTTTCTGTCAGGCAATGAGATTGCAATGAGTTTGGTAGCCTAAGCAGATGGTGGCTTTAAATAATAGTAGAAGTTTGTGGGAGGAATAAATTTAGCTATTTGCTGCTCTGAACCTAATGACAGAAGGAAAAATTTCTTTGTACAAAAGACCCTAAAAAGTCACCAAATTAAAAAAAGAGATCTCTTGACTAGATTGGCACTGGTATTGCCTAATCATCAGCTGAGAAAAGCTGACAAATGGAAGGGGTGACATTGTACTGCAGTTTGACTGTAGTCTATGCAAGCACAGTAAAACTGGCATGGGTGACAGCTGCTGTGACTGGGATGTGGTACAAGGTTTGCTAGCTGCCAACCACCACAGCAAACTTGCTGAGCTCCTGGTACATGAAGTGATCTCATTTTGTAGTAGACATTTTTAGAGAGAACTACTTAGTTGATTGTTCTGCACAGGATTCACCCCACCACTCTTACTGCCCAAACAATGTGTTGAACATTGTTTTTACAGAGATTTTAGTCATCCAGATTTTGCAAACAGGATGCTTCTTTATGTAAATGCTGTGAAATCTGTACCTACTGTCTCCACCTACCTTCCTCTTCTGCAGCAGCAGCTTTCAGGGTCTCCCTGTTCCAAACCCCTGTGCTCACTCCCTGTGTTCAAGGAGCACTCCTTCTCTCCTTCCTCTCTTTTATAGTGCAAGCTAAACCCCAACACCACAGAAGGTGAGACAGGCATTCAAATCTGGCTGCCACTGCAAGAGCAGAGAAGCGACATAGTGGCTAGAGCAGCAATAACTGCAAAAATTTATCATCCCAGCTTTTTCAAATGCCCCTCCCTGCTCCGTGATCAGGGCACACCAGAGCAATAAATTCTTCTAAGAGCCCTTAAATCTATCACACTAATTGCTAAATGCAGAGTAGCCATTCATCTTTCCTGGTAACATGGCAATGCATGAATTGGCTGGAAGATTTTTTTTTTTCCCTAATGTTTCCTTATGATTAAACTATAAAATAAAAGAAAATATAACATCACTGCCTACTTTCAGACTAATGGTTTTTTAGAAGCCTGGAGAGGAGTTCAGCATGAAAATCATAAAAGATTAGGAGGACTGTCAGCACAAAGGGACAGATATTTTCCTGCTCTATTCACATGCAGTTTTAGCATTTAAAAATGCATGTGAATAACACTTATTTCTAGACTTCAGAAAGAATAAATAACCCATATTTCCAGAAATTTCCTAATAGCATTCTCTTTAAATTTCTTTCTAGAAATACCACAGAAAGTCTTCCTTCATTTAGCATTGAGAGTATGTGAAACTGGACTGTATTTTACCAGAGGGGTCAAATATTTAAAATAATAATATCCTTTGCAGTTGGTTGATAAATATACATGGAGAGAAACCTCAATGAAAACACAGGTAGTAATAAGAAGCAAACTTCAGATTGCAAGCTTGTCCTTTGTCAATTTGTTCAGTATACAGTAACCTTGTTAAATTAAGAAAATTCCAAGTATATTAGGAAAGGCTGCCCTCTTCAGACAAACTTAACAAAAGGTATACAGAAGAACTTCTGAGTGTATTAAAGTCAAAATAAGAATGTGGTGAAATTAACTGTGCAGCACATTTTTAGCAAATTAAGTTTCTTCTACTTAATAACAATTTGCTATCACATAAAGAAATTTTTTGTCATTAGCTGCATATTAATGTATGTTTGCTTAGACTCACAACAGACCCATTTATACAGTTTCTGTAAGGCTGCTATAACTTTAAGTCATATGCTGGAATATAGAAACATAATTAATTAAGAAATCTACTGAGTCTGAACTTTACCTATGTCATGTTTTGTGCTGTCATGTGGAAAAATAACATGTTTTGCAGCACTGAATTTTTGTCACAGGGGAATTTTCATTAAACATGATAAAATTGCCTGTTTTTCTCTAACAAAACTTGGGGTTTAGATAGGTTTTGATCTCCCTAATGATCCAAACTAGTGAGTGGAAAAATGTCTTTGTCATCATGATTGGTGTTTTATACTTGATGGCTTAATTTCATTCATGAACAACTAGAAAACAGCTTATTTAGACAGAAAAGTAATTTCTTCTTTTCCTCGCTATTTGTCATCTGAGTGTCTTCACAGGTGAAATGGTGGATTTTTATCTTTCATCACACCAGGTGGCAAAACATAAAGCTACTGGTATTTTCCTGGTGAATATCATAGAATTTTCATAAGGAAGACCACCCGTATGAAGTAAGTAGCTGTATTTGGGTTAATGACTGTAAATAACAACTTCCAATTTACTGGGGAGGTGAGGTGGACATAAATATTTTTTATTGGTGTTTTACTTTGAAAACTGAAAGCTGTATCATAGAATCTTCTGAGGAGACATAGAAATACACAGCCATTAACTCTCAATATAGCCCCCTAAAGTTCTCCAGAGCAGAGACAATGCTCCTAAAAGATTGAACACTCCTAAATGCTCCTAAAAGACAGAAAGCTGGCAGTTTGAAAGAAATCTCTCCATTCATTAGTAAAGGTCTTTTTTCTACCTTTTCAGCAAAGCCTCCAATGTCATGATGTCTCAGGAGAACATGCTTAACTGCCCAATAAGTTTGTGACTGCAAGATTGCTCTTTTCCTTGCAAAACACTTTTTTTTTTTTTTTTTAAATCTTGTCTCAAAGCATGATAAGTCCAATTCATTCTATATTCTCATCCAAAATTTGAATCAAGTTTGCTTCCTCCTTCAACACATCATACAGGCTTTCTGGACAGCAGGTAATTTCATCCATCGTGTCCCTTTCCACAGACAGTCTCTTCAGTCTCTGATACAGACAGCATTTCTAAGCTCACTTTAAGAAACACCCCATGCTCATAACTTTAACCATGCAAGGAAGTTTCTCTGAAGACTTGTGGGGATTTTTTTTTCCCCCTTTGTTAAATAAGATTCGGTTTAAGATGTACTTTAAGTTAAGAATTACTTAAACGCTTTGTTGAACTGGGGCTTCAAATGGGACTTTAATTTCCTTAACAACTCTCAGTATACCATTACCAGAATAAATGCAGAAAATCAGACTTTCTGAAAAAATGTGTCTCCAGGGTGCTAGTACAAGCAAATTATGGAGCAGTTAAATAATGCCAAACTATAAATCTCTTATCTACCAACACTTATCCATCTGTCTTACGAGTATGCTAAGGAGTAGATCTTGTTTAAAGACTGAGATGTTAGAGCTGGAAATGAATACTTGCCTTTTAGTCCCCTCCTATGCTATGGTATTCAGTTTCATGTATAATTGATGGGCTGAAATTTTAAGACAGACTGAGTAAATAAATTATGAGTATTCAAAATATCACCCTTTTGCCAGTAAACCCCTGTTATTCTTCACACTGACTCAGCCACCTCTCGTGCTGCTATCTTTATTTTTAGGAATATTATTTTCTGTGATTTTGTAGTATATACTTACTAAAATGATCTCAATGGAAATTATTTCAATGGCAAACATAACCATGATTTTGTAATAATCAAAATACAGTACAGCTTTGTTTGGGTATTTTTCCTTCATTCAATTGAGACATAGTGTAAAAGAAAGGCATATTAGTTGAATACCAGCATTTTTTATGCTATTGCTAGTTCTTGCACAATAGAATTCCTAAGAGCTGTGCTGTAATTCTTCCCTGCAGTGAAACACAGGGGTGTCCACATTGGCATTCTTGAATTTTCTTAGGCTGTTAAATCATAAGGCTGCCTGTACTATGCAGAGAGATTGGGTTATGAATTTTCTGAAGTGACAGATCCCGTTATATAAGCCACTGGTGAGTCTGGGAATGCCATTCAACATTTTCAGCTTTGGAATTAATTTTATTCTACTTTTTCCCATGAGAAAAATGAAAATGTTCACAATTTTACAGATAAGGAGTGCAGTTTCCATGACAAAATCACATCCTTGGGAAAACCCCAAGTATTCCTTCCAGTTGTGGGTATACAGAGGTACAATTCTGACCTGACAGCTGTGCACCTGATGTGATTTATTGAAGAACCCAAACAAGGATCCTAAAATTAAAAGGCTGCTGGACAAGATAGCTGCAGCATATTGCTTGTAAAAGGCAAGGCTAATGGACTTGAAAGCAATCTAGGAAATCATTTTTGTGGAATGCATTATAAGCTTCCTTTATATAAAAATACTATTTTTTTCTCACACACAAGTCTTTCAGGTCCAAGCTACAGAGGGCTAGTCAGGTAAGCCCACTGCCCTTCAGTATTACAGAGATGGCATCAAAAATGAACTGTGACAGAAACATCTGATACTACTTACAAAAGTTAATATCATATTCTTACACAAACTAGTTCATTCAGTGACAATCTGTAATCACAGCTCATTGAGTCCTTCCAGGACCCATAAAGTAAATAACTGGAGCAGTAAGAACTCTTATACAGACAGCAACTTTCAGTAAAAAGAATTTGAACAGGTAAAAAACACATGCAAGTTTATTAACAGAAAAAGGACACAAGAAATGAAAATTTGCAGTGAGATAGACATTAATTTTGAAAAATCAGAACAAGTCAGTGTAAATTCAGAGACAAGGAATAGATTACTGATTTTCCTTAAATAAAAACAAGAAAGCAACATAACGCTGTCTCAAATAGCTGATAAATTCACTCAATTTGGCCTGTGCCCCTTGTACTTTGGACCTGTTTTTGAAATTTCACTGGCAGATGAATGTGGAATACCCCTTCATTCCTTTGAAGAAGCCAGTCTGATGCTGCAATGAGCCTACAAATAGTGATTAGCATTTAAAGTGGCACCCTGAATAATAAAATGGCTTTGAGCTGGATTCTAATTTTCTGGAAGTGAAAGATACTCTTTACATTTACCTCACAGGAGCCTAATTTTGGTCTTGTCCTGCTAAAAGAGAGGTCACAAGGTAACGGCTCCAATGAATCTCTCCTAGGCTCTTTGGGTAATATTTAATTCTTGACATTTCATTTGCGATTTTTCTGGAGGCTGGAGTTTGTGGCTCCCTTCCCTGTTCACTTCCAGCCTGAAGACCAGTATATGTTGTGAGACAGATTGCAGGAGGCTGCAGTGCTACCTTCCTGCTCCAAAGAACTGCAACTCCTCCCAGGCAGGCCTGAATAACCATCTCTGAAGTCTGATTTTCCCACAACATTCAAAAATCCTGCTCCCCACATCTAGACCCTGATAGAGGTATAGGGCTGTGAGGGTTTTTGTGGTATGATCTGCACCTCTGCTAGCTACAGAGACAAAGTTCATGGCAACCACTTACATGTTCAGCTCAGTCTTCAGCCAAGCATTTAATCAGTAAATGTTGTACCAGGCTAGTTAAAAGCACACAGGAAGGATTTATCGTGACATCAAACTGAAGCTTAGTAAAACCAAAATAACAAATGAAGAATCCCGCAGCTAGGTAAAAATATCTTGAGTCCAAAAATGGGAAAGTGTTCAAATGGCAGTAAACTCCCATTCCTATCTGCTTCTGTGGAAGCAGTGTTAAGCAAAATGCCTAATGGAAACAAACCTAACCTGGGCAGGCTCTGTCAGGAGAGCAAATAGACAGAGAAGTCTCTTGATGCCCATGTAAACGTCATTACCTCTCTTTCTACCTTCTGCCTCAGCCCACACAAGGACGTTGGTCAAACAGTTCACAGAAAAGGGCAAGTGCAGGCTTAGGAGTTGTACATTCCCCAGAGAAGACCTCCTCTGCTCTGATTTTTAAAAAGCATAAAGTCTCTTGCTTTTTCTACAGTAATTTTGAAACCTGTTCCATTTTCCATGCTTGACTATAGAAATCCTCTCTGGATTCCCTGAAAGAAAAATATTAAGCAGAACACCCAAAGTTTTTTTTAAAATACTGTGGCACTTGAGTCTCTGCCTGCCACTCAGTGAAACACAGCAATTTAAAATTACTGAAGCTCTTAAATTAAGTGCTTAAATTTGAAGGTGATCACCACTCTGAAGATGTGAATTGTACAGCTATCAGAGCTATCAAAGCTCTTCAATTTACTCCAAGCAAGTCATTTTTGGAAGTGATAAGGGAGTCTGTGATTGCCCAGACTGTACTGATTTAAAGGTTCTGCTCAGTTTTCTACTCCTTTTTACAAGTACTTGAGCTACTCTGCTAGCTTGTAGAAAGACTGGGCTGAATGCATTTGAGCAACCTGGGGGAATGTGTGTGACTTGTTTTGCTTGTAAGTAACCATTTTGGATCAGCATTTTCCTTCAGTAGTCATGTCAAAGCAAAGTGGTTTTACCTAACTCTTCAACCCTTGTGTGGAGATAAAAATTGAACACCCATACCCATTTTCAAAGTCTTCAATTCACTTAATAGACAATGTACAATTTTCTGAGTGCACTGAAAATGCCATTGCTTTGTAGCTACAAATTGAAACCTATAATGCTCATCTCTGGGAAGCAATTATTAATGTCTTTTTTTATAATACAATATATTTATTCTTGCAATTTTGGCACACAGTTCCTTTTGAAAGTATTTTCTTAAATGAAATAGTAACAGCTAGTTACCCTCTGTAATATCTTACTCAGTGATTAAATACTTCCATTCCATACACAAACATCTTATAGCTGCAAGGACTATAGAAACACGAGAGATTCTAAAACTCCTGCATGATTCTTTCCTGTACCATCCAAAGTAGCTTCAGGTCAGAATGAGGCCTTGACAGGTTTGGTTTTTTTAATTTGGACAGTTTTCTACATATTCCCAGAATTGTTAAATATTGCACTATTTCCCACACTGCATGAAGTTCAATTAGAAACATTCTTTCTGTGGACCTTTTTGTTGTGCTCCTCCAACTGCCCTATGGCAGAGCTGTCACAGCTGATGCTCTGCTTTGATTCAAAACTCCCAGCAAATATTTCCCATTTTCCTTGCTGAATAGCATTAATGATAAAGCATAATTATCTGAAAATACTGATGAATTCTAGTATTTGTTATAAATTAACTCCACTTAATGTCTCGTATTTTAAAGACACTCTATCTATCAGAAGTAACTTTTGAGATGAAGATTTGTCAGTTTGCTTTCCAGTTGTAGACCCTTGAAAATCAACTGTCTTTCAAGTGGAGGCACATTTTGGCTATTTGGCAGCATATGCTTTTATACATCTGTACTCACCATAATCTTTTGCAAAAGATATGCATTAGCATTTGTATGCTCTGCCTCCTAAAAGTACACATGAGCTGGGACCTGGGGGAATTTTTGCTGCAATATCTGTTGTTCACTCACACCTGATGGATAACCAGCTCATATTTCCCATGCTAAGATGTCTTGAATGTATGGGGGGATATTTTTTCTTTTTTTTCCTGCCATTTTAAGGACTTCTGCAACCAGCAAAATCTGAGTCATGTCGTGCTTGTGCTGTATCCACCTAATTTTTCTTTTAATGGCCAGACAAATGCCAGAGGTGAGGTAATGCAACGATGCTTGACATATATCTATTATCTAATCATTCACTCAGGATTACATTGATCTAGCTGTGCATGCTGCACCTCAATAAAACTATTTTTACAGGTACACTGTGACACATCAAGATGTTTCAGAGTCATTTGTAAAGAAATCTGTCACGTGATTTCAGAAAAAGTATGAAGGGGAGTTTTTTTTAGCCGTTTGATGTTCTCCTGAATGATTAAACCTTGTGTGAAAAATGAGTTGACAGGTTAATTTTCCATGTCAAAGTCCAGACTGCATCACTGTCATTTCTTCCATTTTGGTTGATATACCAATATGGAAGAGTCTGCCTGTCAACAGAAAAAGTGTAACAGTCACAGTTGCTTACTTTGTTAGCTGCTATCGCTTTTTACATCTCTGTTCTTTGATATTTTGGCTATAATGCTGCATTCTCCATTATTCTGTGGGATTTTCTCCTATTTCCCTGCTTTGCAGAAGAGTTCAGTAATTTATCTCATTCTCACAAGCATTTCCTTAGTGATATGAGCTTCATCTGAAGTTTTGTCAAGTTTCTGAATGTTTATCATATCTTCCTACAGTACCTGTAAATCAAGTGCAGTAATAGTAATTTCTGAACAGTCAAAGTCTTAAAACATTAATAGTTGAGCTGGTAGAATTCTTTACTACAGCTTAACCAACTGTTTGACTTTCTTGATTAAATTATCTATGTTTTTTCTCTTCACTTCTACTCACATTGCCTTGCACTACACTGTCCTTAAAACTTTTTGCTGTCCCTTTTTTCAAAGGTATTTCTGAGTAGTTAATACTTTTCTTGTCTTGTTTCTTTACTGTCCCTCAGTTATGCAGACTTCAGAGACACTTTTCTGAAAATCAGTAACAGCTGTTGCAGCATCTATGATATGGTCATTCAAAAAATACAATGGCACATCAGGGCTGACTTGTGCAGGGCCTGAACCTCAACACATGCAGACTCTTTTCACTGGTACAACCTGAAATGTGGGATTTTTGTCTTGAATAGCTTTTTCCTTATGCTTTTTAAGATTGTAAAAAAGAAGACTTGGAAAATAATTGCAAGGGAATTGTGGCCCCATTCTTTGCATTACAATCTGGGATCAAGCAGTTCTAGACTATCCCTGGCAGCTTTCTTCAAACACTTTTTAAAAACCTCTAATGAGGAGCCCTGAATGAGTGTCCCAGTGCCAAAACAATTGCTCACTGTTCTTTCCCATCATTCATATATGTTTTGGAAGATGAAGTTTCCCCTCAGGCCTCTTTTTGCTAAATTGAACAAATCAGTTCCTACACCTGATTTCCATAAGCATGTTTTCTAATCTTCTTTTCCTGTTACTCTCCTCTGGGGTCTATCCAGTCTGTCTACTCTTAAGCCCAACTACCAAAAACCATATTTCAACTGCAGTTACACTAGTTTCAGGAGGAGCAGAGCAGGTTTTCTGCCGCTGAGGAAAAAAAGTTAAAACATCCCACAGACTCATTCTCCTGTTTTTGCACCATCATGATGAAAGAGTGTGCTTTTTTTATGAATTTGTTCTTACCAAACAAAAAACTTCTAGCATCAGCTCATCTACACCACATCTTCAACAGTTGACCCAAGTTTCCTTTTAGTAGAAGTTAAAGCAATTGAAGCAATCCCTGGTGAATCTATTTGGATGACTCCTACGACTTGTAGATGGCAAGATTTAACAATTATTTCCACCCACTCTAAACTCCAACACTGGGCACTGATTATTATTTTTTTCCTCATGTTGATCTAAAATACAGGGATGGTATTTGCTCATTGCATTCCCCAGTATATTTTGACTGCCTTAACTTCTGTTATTGCCATTATTGCAGAGATCCTGGCCTAGCAAAGTTGTCAATTGGAGCACGGTGAAGAGTAACTCCACAGTCATAACTGGCTCTCAGTCTACGAGTGATGATGCTGTTTCTGCATTAACGTTATGCCCACTGAATAGTAGCTGTCTTGCACCCTTGGATGTATTACAGATTTCCTCATTTTTAAAATGCTTTTTGTCAGTAGTGATGTTTGTGAGCTACAAGGATTTAGGGCTTGCATTTGTCCATTTCTTTCATTGCCGCTATCAACTTTCATTATTGCAACTATTGCTCTAAATGCTCTCAAAATTCTCATATATGTTTACCTTCAGGAAAGTCTGTAGAGACCTGACTTACTCAATGACTACAAAAAATTAATGAGTGCATTACCTTGCTTGTGTGACTACCTTTTGATGCTTGACTTTATTTTGCTAATGAGTATAAGTTATAGAACTATCAATCACTTGCCAGTCTAGCAAAACAGTGAAATTCATTTCATCTGGCCTCTTTGACCTATTAGACTTAAGTGGCCCTACCAGGAGTTAAAACTCCAGCCAGCAGAGATGATAGGATCATTGAAACACAGGCTCTTTCATTACCACAAGGGGTAGCCCTCAAAGACTGAAATCTCAGTGGTGGAACTTGCAAAGATTAACATTCCTGCCAGAAACCACTGCCCAGCACATCAAAACACTTCTGCCCGAATGCAAACTTAGGCAATGAAACTGAAGTAACCCACTTTGGGAAGGTGCTGAGTACTCCCAGCTTTCAGCAATTTTATTGAATTAAATGAAAACAGTGCATGAAATAATAGACCTAAGAGAGACAAACACAGTCTGGCACATGGCTATAGTACTTTCAAAACAGAAATAGACCTTTGCATGACTTAAATAATAATTCTTAAAAGGTAAAGTGACTAATTGCTTCTTTTTATATAGTATAATTGATAGCCTAAAGCCAAGAACAAATTTAAAATTAATCAAAGTTTCCTAAATAATTGTGACTTCATGGTGATACAACCCTGAATAATGGACTGAATAATAGGTTAATCAATTGACTGATTCTTTCACTGAACAGAATATCAAATGAAAATGTTCACCTATTATTTGTATTCATTTGTATTTAGATGTAAACACATACAGATTTGACTTTCTGCCATACTGAAAAAGGATGGAGTATTACAGCATGAAGGGTTCAGAGAGAATTTGTTATCCAAACAACTGAACTGGGGGCAAGGGTGGCTGTAACACCACCTCGTAGAACTCACAGCCCTGCTCATGCTGTATTTGATGTGCCAAGGAAAAGGTACTGACACTTGTCCAGTCCATCCATCAACAACAACTCTTTGGGAAACTACCTTTCTGGTCTGCAGAAGATTCAGGGCCATGAAAGCAGGACAATGAATCTGAATAATGCAGACCATCTACCCAGGATGAACATGGTATACACTGTCTGACACCAGATTGCAGATTTGGGGAGCAAAACGGACAACAAGTGCCATAAAGAGCCTCTGCCAAACAGAGGAGTCTTTTCCCCTAAAAGACTGATACCACTGCCACTCTGAAGGCATCAGTGCTCCCAGGTAACTTCATACAAAGAGGTTGTGAGTGCACTTTTTATGAAAGATTCTAGCCTGCTTATAGTATGCAAGAACACAATTAGGAGCTGTTCAGAAAAGGAACAAAATGTGAAGGAAGACATGGAGATAGTCATGTTATAAATAAATCCATGTGTCTGCATTTAAAAAAATGTTTTAAATATAGGACATCTTTGAGTCAGGTGCTAAGCTAAGAGGTTGGCAGGTCAACACATTTTCTTTTACTCATTTTGCTAATCTAGGTTGTATTTTCAAGGGTCAAGTTACTTTTCAGATCTGTACTGTATGTGTTTTTACCAAAGCAAAGCAATATAGATAGTGAAATAAAAGTGCATATTTATTTGATAACACCCTGTATTACAGTAACCAAATTAAAACACATTTAGTATCTCCTGTGCTAGCTATTATTCCTTAAATGTTTCCATATATATATATTTAGTTATAGTTGCAGTTACATAAGTACACATATATAAGTGTATATGTATATGTGTATATATATATATAAAATTAAAAATCTTTGAAAATTCATTATCATTTCTCAGAACCCTCCAACAAGAGCTTTATTGTTAAAAGCTGCTGTAAAGAGAGTTGCACCAAAGGGAGCCATTTGGACTGCAAAACAATGAACTTTATTGATTCTGCATAAATCATAAGCACAGTTACATTTTTCTGAGTGCCTTCTATGGGCACATTTTCCTAATGACAGTGTAAGTGTGCCTATGTATTAATGATAAAGACAACACCACTGTGCATCACAACATTCAGCCAGCACATGGTCCAAAATGTCCAGTTTTGAAGAGGGATCTCTGTAAACTTACTGTATTCTCACTGCCATTATAGAAGTTTATTTGGAGGCAACCCTGGACCCTCAGTAAAATACAAGACTGCAAAGGTTTCCTGGCTTTTTATTTACACTTGATTAAATTGTTTCTGTTGTGGCCTTGAAAACTATACCTGCATGCTGGTCCATTCACTCACATTAAGAAAAATAAAAACAGCACATGGATGGAAGTGAAATAACTGTGACCTCAAGTAAGTGTTCTCACAAATAATCTGGCAGGTTGCTCAGTAAGCACCATGTTTGTGTGCCCAGACTGTGAAGCACAGAAAGGTGAGCTCTTGCAGACTGGTACCATAAACATAGCCAATGTCAACAGGTTTTATTTTACAGCAAACATTAAAAAGGAGATTTTCAAAGAAACATAAGAAAGTTATGAGTAACCAGGGATCAAACACCTTTAGGCTCCTCTGAACAATAAAAGGCCAAACAAAACAACCAGTACAGCAGCCCACACCAATTGACACACTATAATGCTCCCTGAGGCTTCAGTCCAAGAAAGGACCTTGTTTATGGAAACATAATTAAAGCACTTTCTTTGCTTTCCTGTAATAGACACTTTAGCGCCCGGTAATCAAAAGGAAATACCTGAAAATCTGTTATTGGATCTCACTAAGGCCATGCATTAGAAGCCTATTTGCTTTCCTGTGGAAAATTTGGTCAGAAACTCACATGCCAGTACTTCTTTGACACAGTGGTACGGAACAGTCTACATCCATAATTCTTCTGCTGCTTGGTGAGCCTACCTGCAGAAGTTTCCTTCCCCTTCCCACTTAGAGGAATTTCATTTTGCAGCATTCATTTTTAATAAGCTCAAGTAATTTCCACTGTTTAAATGTTTGGACCCTAATACCTGCTACAATGCTAAGAACATGGAAGGGGAATCCTGCCCTTAACACCCACAAGGGATTCACATATATGCTTCCCCTGGCTCAGACTGTGCTCAGGCCCATCTGTTTGAAAGCACCAATCCTGCTTTGCTGGTCCAATGCTCAGGCAGCAATGCCAAGGGACAGGAACAGTGAGCAGGATACTGCTTGCTCATGTAAGGCTACAGGAGTCCTTTCCATTGCTCTCACCCCTACAGTCACATTAGGTCACTTCTGCTGCCAGACTCTCTGAAAAAGGCCTCACATCTGCTCACTCAGAGTACAAGGCCATGGAAGTGGGATATGGTCCAAGGGAGCTTCAGCTACACATGGTGGCTGCTGTGGGTGAAGCCTGTCTTCATGGGCTTGCCCAAGACCCCACTCCTATAGCAGAAATCTGTAGCTCAGGAAACAAGAAGTGATTCTGCTATGGACAAATCTCCTTCTTATTTGAGAGATCAATACAGCAAAGGTGCCACAGGGACCCAGAGCTCCCCACACACATACTCCGAAAAAAACTAATGAAAGACACAAGTCAGAAACAAAGGACTCTGAGTAATGAAATGATTAAAGGGAAAATACAGTTGAAAACTCCTGGAACACATTATAATTTAATATCTCATTATTTACTAGGCACATTGAACATAATATGAATTTCCCTCTGCTCCATCAAGCCCACTTCATATTCCACAGAGCCTATGCTTCTGTATCTCATCCAAGTCGAGATGAAATTGTCTTGTATATCAGAGAAATGTACTAGAGAGTAGCCTACACTTTGGTAATGTACAAGCTGAATGTTCCCAACAGTCCAACTTCCACATCGTTTAGAGAATTTGCACTCATACATTTTCAATGCATAATGAGGGGGTTTAGCAGTTCATAATTATTAAGTAGTAATTTTACATGCCCTTGTGTGTGGTAAATAATACCATAGAGAAAAAAAGTAACCAAGGGTTTGTATAAATGATTCTGCATAAACCTACAAGCTCAGGTTTTAAATCTGCATTATCATGTTGGTTCAGATCTCCAGGCTTAGGTCTGAACAAACATGAACTTCAGGGACATTTGAAATTCAACTCTGTATCCTGACCTGGATTTTCTAAATGACCTTTGAAATTTGGAGCTAAATCCAAGTGTTGCAGAGTCTCTATCTGGAAGCTTTTTGCTGATGGATTTTCATTCAGTCTAATGTAGGTGGCAAATTATGCTGGGAATAAGTCATTTTCAAGAGATCCAAGGTCTGGCATACAGACTACTGCTTCCAGCCATTTTAAATGGAAAACAAAGGTTCTTCATTTACCTCTGAGGCTTCTGTCTGATTTATTTTGCTTCTCTGGTTTGCATTTATTTGATTGTTTGTGCCAGGTATAATGGAGAAAATGCAGGCATTGCTAGAAAAGCTGAAATCTGCAGTCCCTCAGCCACATTGACCTCTTGCAGACACCTTTGAATTGCAGCAGAAAGGAGGATGGCAAATCCCTGGACAGGCTGGCCTTTGCAGCTTGCCCAGATGTCAGAAAACTAGTCTTTATTGGCCAAGATTGAGATAGCCATAACTTTTAATAAAGCAGTAACACACATATTTAACTTTACTCATGTATTTTAACCTAAGAATGCACTTAATTGCTTTGTGGAGCATGGGCAGGCACAAACACTTGCCATGCTACACTGGCAATGTAGGGTCAGTCACTCTCATAGCACTGAAATATTCTCCAAAAATCCTGAAAATAGGAAATACAATAAATCCTATTCAGGTAACTAATCCAGTGTCATAAAATCATACCTTCATAGCATGGTTTCAGTTAGAAGGGACCTGAAATATCACCTGGCTCCAACCCTCCTGTTATGGGCAAGGACATCTTCCAATAGCCCAGGTTACTTAAAGCCCTGTCCAACTTGACCTTGAACACTCCATGGATGGGGCATCCACAGCTTATCTGGGCAACATTTCAAGCCTCACCACCTTCACAGTAAAGAACTTCTTCCTAATATCTAATCTGAACCTACTCTCTTTCAGTTTAAAGCTATTTCCCCTAAACCTATCACCACATACCCTTGTAAAAAAGTCTCTCTCCAGGACCCTCAAGGTGCATAAAGTTTCTGTAAGGTCTCTCCAAACCTTCTCTTCTCCAGGCTGGACAACACCAGCTCCCTCAGCCCACCTTCCCAGGATGGACTATAATAGTCCATCTTTCTCAGATCACCTTGGTGAGCCTCCTCTGGACTTGCCTGAGCAGGTCCACATTCTTCTCATGCTGGGAGCCCCAGAGCTGGATGCAGTGCACAGGAGAGTGGAGCAGAGGGGCAGAATCCCCTCCCTTGCCCTGCTGGCCACACTGCTTTGGCCATTCTCTGTGTGTCAATAGATGGAAATTAATAGGAAGTCCCTTCAGCTGACAACACTTGATACTGCACTCCAACAACCTCAGCAGTCTTCTGGCCCTTTCTGTGAAGAAATATTCAACATATATTGGCAAGCCAGCAGATCTTACCCAAACAGAAACTGAAGAGAAACATCACCTCAGCAGTCCTCTTTTGAATTCCACTATAACTAAAATGAATATATAGACATAATTCTGAAAAACTGACTTGTATTTCTTATTACTGTCATGAGTCTTGGTTATATAGAACCATGCACAATTAAAATTAATGAAAAAGAAATTATTTTTGAAACACACAGAAATTCAGAGGCAGCAGTCAGTCATATTTTCAGGTATTTATTAGTTGCTTTCTTAATGTGTTGAAGAAAATAAAGGAAGAAGATTAAAAGAATCAGTCTAGTTATTACCTGCAGGAACTGATTGTCCTTTAAAACAACCTCAGTTTTGCAAAAATTTAAAACTCAAAAGCTTCAATCCAGTTTGAGAAAAAACATCCAAGTTCAAGGGATAGTAAGAAAGCTACTGAAGCAAGTCTTTTGTTTGCCTTTTGACCATTTCTGCATGCAGAACTCCCTGCAGTGCTGTCCAGCTCTGCTTCCCGAGTGCTTAGAAAGAAGCAATCTACCTTTGACCATGCCTTAATCTACATTTTTCAGGACAAAAAGTTCTTGGCTGCTATGCTGATCACCCAACTAGAATTTTTAAGTACCTTCTAAAATTCTCACATCAAAATAGTGCTATGTCCTCTGCCCATTTTGCTGTGTCAATTTTAATTCTTTTTTCTTAATGGAAACTATGGACACATTTTAGTTCTGCTGTACTGGCAGAAGATTTATGTCTCTACAGATTCTTCAGCATAATTGTGAACAGTTGTAATTTTTTTTTTAATTGCACTATTTTAATTCATATTTTAAATAGAAATTACATATAGATAAAGGCAATTAAGTTCCTGCTGAGATGAAGACCACTGAAGTCAGGATTATCATGTTGTTTTTTGACTAGCATTATGTGTAGCTGAAAGATGACATGAACTTTCTTCCCTCATGGTAAAAGAAGAAACATGAATCAAAAGTCAACCTCCCATTTTAATCAAATTGCCCTGATTATCTGGTATGAATCTAAAGAAGGAAGATTTACATACCTCCTACAATGGAAATATTTCAGAATTAATCTGACTGTAAAAGCAAAAAGAAGTAATTGATAGAAGCAAATGAACTTACCTTGTACTGATCAGGGAGCAACTCAAGAAAGGGCATAAAAATTGCAAGAACCAAATGATTACTGTGGATTGTTTCTACATTTAAAAAAATTAATTAATCTATACTCTTAAGGCTACTTAAAATGAAGAAAGAAAAGGGAGAATATAATTTCTTCTGTCTATAGAAGTGCATTACTGGATTGCAGTTTGCTGAATTTTACAAAAAGAGAGTAGTTTCATATTAATGAAAAAACTGATCTGATGATATAGTTTCCTTTCTGGAGAATCAAGGATAGTTTTTCAAATGGGGTTAACATGAGTGTTAACTAAGCAGCAAATTCAGAGTCAGAGTTCCTGCTCAATGTTTAGGAAGGAAAATCAAAACCCTTCACTGAGAACAGCATTCCTGTTTCTTGCTTTTCCTACCAGAGCTCTTAGGAATAATAAAGTTTTATATTGCCTAAAGAGCCTCTTACCAGGAGTATTGCTGATAATTATGTCATCTTCTCTTCTGGATGTAAGAATGGAAAGATATCAGGGGAAAGGCATTGGGCTGTGCAGACAAGCCCCAACTGCTGAGAAACAGTTGAGGTTCAACTTATACCAAAACAGAGGTTTGCCATTGTTCTCTGGCCAACACAAAACTTGACAAATCACTTAAAGACCCTATGAAAACTCTGGTGCCCTGCTTTCTCCAGTGAGAAGTATCTCAGGTATACTTCCTAGAAAAATTTAAGAAATAATGATCTTTACCATAGAGTATCAATGAAAAGAAATTTACATATCCAAAATTGCAATTTGTCAAAGGTCAGACAAAATCTACCACATGTTGACAGGTTAGTACCCTAACACACTTCTGAAACATTTTTCAACCTGAGAACTAGCAAGCTACAAAATAAACTGGCATTTAATGCATTCCAAGGACATGCCTGTGACTGCCTTTAACAAGTGGTTCTTCCTGTACCATTTATGCCTTAGTTTGTCAAATGTTTGTTAAAGGCAGAAACTGAAGCGGAGCTGGATGTAGCTGTAACACTCTGGAAAACCCTTTTCTGTAAGAGGATCAAGTTAGGAGGCTGTGGAAATTAAAGAGCTGTAATGTGAAACCTAATGTATAGTAACTGTCAAGTGAGGTAATGTAGAAACTGGAAAGCCTTGTCTTAGAGTTAATGCCTTAATCCCAACATACCATTTACACTGTGAGGAAAAAATGTCAGAAAATGAAAATCCATGAAACAAGGTTATGGAACAAAGACAATAAAATAAACATTGTCAGTGACAATGTGTTGAAATTGATTTGTTTTCATTCCTGCAACAGGTACTTACTTTCTGATTTGCCAAAATCTCACAGCATTTTTTTATGTTCAAGTTATTTTGAGGTCTGTTCTAGACCTCAAATATTAATTATGAGTATCTATGACAACCATTGACACTAAAAATGGAGCATTTATCCCATCCAATGCCTGAGTTCTGAGGTATTAACCTCTCAAAGTTTTGGATAGCCAGAAAATAAAACTGTGACGCTAAAGGATGTGGTTATGTGGTGAATAGTGAAAAAATTTCCTTTTAACTAAACACAAAGAGTAGAAGAGTTTCCTGATTATTAATGATAAGCTTGTGTTCAGGGCCTAGCTAAATCAAAGCCAAGTGTTCTCAACCACAGAAACAACAAAAATAGGATTGCATGATAATCACATGTGTTTCGATTATATGCATCCTACAGGCTCCCACAGAACCTCCCAGCCCTTAGCCCAGGCTGAGCTCATCTGCTGTCCCATGGCAAACCATGCCAGACCCAAACCCACCAACTTCCACAGTTTTGACATTAAAAAAGTGATGAGGAGGTGAGAAAACGTAGCCTAAGGACCACCATCTTACATGGGCCCTGCCTCTATCTGTCCCCCGGGAGCAGACAAAGCAGCAGAGAACACCTCACAAGCTCAATCACGTGTATCTACATGGAACACGTGTGGAACACCAGACCTCGGGCACCCCTGTCCCATGGCCACCAGACCAGGACTCTCTAACATGTCCCATCAGATCCTTTCACCATTTCTCAAGAGAGTACAGAGGGATTTGGATGCCTTCCCCTTGGAGACAGCTTTGGTGGGGAAAAGGAGGAGAGGAACAGAAAAACTCAATCTTGGACTTTCTACTTGTGTACAGAGGTTTTAGAGGACTTTGTGGATCTTCTGAAAAGCACTGAACCAAGAGACACAACACCATGGACAAGAAATGGTGACACATGTCAGACAGACAGCATCAAGACTCAGTGAAGAAACACAATAAACACCACTGACATCAGCCAGGCTGGCCCTTAAGTTTTCTGTTTAATGTTGGGAACAAGGGCAGTGTTGATATACACCAGACACAAAGACAAGCATATTACTTGGGCTCAAGAATCACATCTATGCTGCTAAAATAGTGAAGTCCTATAACAGTTAGTGCCCAGCCCCATGTTTCCCACAGGATGCTTGAATTCCATCCCCAGGTTTTGAGGGGCAAGAGAGTTTAGCAGTGTGCAGACATATTGTGCCATTCCCTTTTTCTTCAGGGATATCAAAGAATCTTTGGCACTCTAAGTGTAGAGACTTAGGTGAATAAAGGAAGTCCTAAAGAGGCAGCCAAACTGTCACCCGTGGTGAAAGACTGAAATAGAGACAAGAACAGTACTCATCCTCAGTATGAGTATTAGCAGCAGAAAAATTCTGCACTGCCCTGGTTATTCCTCCCTCCATAGCAAGAAAGTCTCCTGGCATGAGTGCTTGTAATGCAGGTGTCCCCATACCCTGAAAAATATGTCAGTACTGATGCTTTCACCATTTCCAAACTGCAAGGAGTCAGGAAATATTGCTGCCAGTGACAGTGGTGTCTGCTACCACTGTAACTACATTACCCTTCATAACAATCCCTCCCCTAAAAGACTGTAGGAATTACAAATTAAAGTGTTAATTTGTTAAACTGCAATAGCACTGTCAAATTAGCCTGGCTGAAAGTTAAAAATAAATCCATTCATTACTACACAGCCAAAAGAAATATCAACTACAGAGCCAAAACAAGCATCGTACCCTTTGATAGCAAAATTCTGCGTGCAGAACAGTCTTACAAGTCCAAGGGAAAAAAAGCCCAGGGAAACAGGTAGGCAGGTCAGAATATTCAGTTCATACAAATGCAGCAAGCCCAACAAGGACGTTGCCTCTGAAGAGACTTCAGAGAGCAAGCATATGCATCTGCTGAACACCCCTGAGGTTCACCAAAGAATGACTTGAGCCCTCGCTTCTCTGACTGCTGCTCTGGTAGTATCAAAGACTGAACACTTGCTACAAAACCAACAAGTACCAAGTGGTGAATTGCCTACTAACAGATAAAGAAAAAATACACAGTCACAATTATTTTTTTTTCTGTGGATGGAGGCCAAGCTGCATCTGTTCCAAGCACCGGGGCCAAAATATCATCTACAATTAAAGCATTGCTGACAATGTTGTTGAAGCTACATGAGACAGAGCAGATTACAGGTCATCTGAAGCTTGGAGGTATATTGGCACTATAATGGTAGTGGTAATAAAAACACGTTTATGTCAGTAAAATAAGTAAATATGACTCAAACCACACAGGCTGAATAAGAATTCACTTTTCTAAACATAACCACAATTTGAAGTGCCAAGGCATGGTGGCCTACAGGGCCTCACTGCTGGACAGCTGTTCTGGAACTCTAAGAGAACATAATTGAAATTAATGAGAGAAGAAAGCAACACTCACAGGCCTACCACAATAACTGTTTCGCAAAAGCAGAAGTTCTTTTCTATCACTGATATATTTAGGAAGGCATTAGAAAGAGTGAATTATGACATTTGATAAAATACCACAGTATGGGGGTCATTGAAAAGGAGGATAGGTAAATGCAAGCACTGTGGAGCCCTGCCATATTCTCACTACTGGAAATACAGAGTTTCAGAGATGAGAAAAAAATAAAAAACCAAAACAAGTACAAATAGAGCAAAGAGCATAGCCTTCACCATCTGGGAACTTATGCCCCTTGTCTGGGAATGATCTCTAAGCCCATGCTAAAAGATCAATGAACTGCAAAAGATGTCTCAGTCTGCCTGGGAATCTGAAGAATGAGTGGAATCTGGTTTTGCTTTGATTTCAATTTACCCAGCCCACATTACAATTCTGCAACATACTGTCAACCCAAAAATATTTGTTCTATTGCCAGTGTCCTATCATTACGGAAAGGGGAACAGCGATATTTTGATCATGATGGGTAAATTGCAAAGGCACAAGAAATAAAATGGGGGTGCAATGGCAGTGGGAGAGAGGAATAGCTGGGGGAAGACTCATTCCCTAAATAACTCAGTAAGCCAATACTTTAATACTCATTTTGAAGCGTGATCATGCTGCTAATGAAGCAATAAATCCTCCCTTGCATTGGTGCTGGAGGGAGGGGGGTCAGAAGGTGGAGAGAGCTCCCTTTCCTTTCTCATTATAAGCAGCAATGCAAAATGCTTTAATAAAGCTCAGCAATGTCCTAGAAGGAATAATCAGCTAATGCTTCTCCTCATGAAGCCATGCTGCAAAATGGCACGTCTCCTTGGCTCTGCTGGCTTCCCTCTTGGGATTCCTGCACTGAAGCCAGCACCAAGCCTGGCCTGCCCTCCCCATCCTCCCCAGCAGCCTTCATCCACTTTGGGACTTCGACAGCTGACTCCCAGACCTGGACTAACCAATTTAAGCATAAGCATCACTGATTAATGCCTAATCCCCTTCCCCCATCATGTATACTCTAAAATGCCTTTACTTTAAATTGCAAAAGAGAGAAACATTTTCTTTCCCAAAAACTGAAACTGGCAACGAAAAATGAGCAAAGCCTATCTCTAATTAACGCTAATCTGTCTGCCTTGTGCACACACCAGTGAGGGAGCCACAGTACGCTACAGATCAGAAGATAAAAACACACTCAGGAGTTCAACTGCTTTAGAAGCACAACATCTGTTAGCCACGTTATTCTGCAGCTATCCAACAAGCAGAGCACTCTTCACAACACTTAATAGCTTATGCATTATGGATGCTGCTGTGGGTACAGAGGTACTTGGGCTCAGGCTTTCATCCTGCGCAAGTCTCAAATTTAAAAAATTACAGGCACATCTGGGGAGCGTCTCTCCCCTCTCCTTCCTCGCATAGGAAGTGAGAGTTTAGGGCCAAATTCTGCTATCAATTACACTAATATGGCTCCACTCAAAATCATTTTGGTGTAACACAGAACAATATCGGACTGACTCCATCCTTAATTCACTCAGTATGTGGAATTAGAATAAAATTGCAAAAAAATCTTTTTAGAAGAGAGCATTTTAAGCCAGCTATTGTAATATCCATGATTGATTTATCCACTACATTATTATTACAAATTAATAAAGGAAGAGCACACATTAATGGAGTTTATAGGTTTTTCAATTACAGTTTTCCTATTATTCTTCTTATTATTTAATTCACCAGCTTCTTCATATAGTTTATCTATAACCCTAATGCATTATAGTGCTTCAGAATTTATGAAGTATATACAAAACATATAAATCCTATTAACTAGCCCATCATACTTATAATTGATTCAATTAAAATGTTGTGTGTGTCTACAGTACATAAAGGGGAGGGAAAATAAAACTGAGACCAAGGGGTTAATAAATCCTTGATTATTTATATTTCCTTAACCTTCTCTGCCACAGTGGAAACAAGACACAGCACGAATATGCTACATTCTGCTCCTTAAATCCCATAGTCCAGCATGTAACATAAGAAGTATAGGAGACCTGAGAGCACCTTTAAATGATTTTTGTATTCATTTTAAGGCCAAAGGGACCATTCTGTCCTTCTAATATGACTCTAATATTTGCATGACATGAGCCATAGTATTTCACTCAGGAATTTGTTCATAAAGCTAATGGTTCCTGGAAGAATTGGGTTTTTTCCAAGTATCCAACACTCATTTACGGATTTCCATCTATTTGTTCCAATTTTGTAACATAGTCTTGCTGATAAAAATATACATTCTGGCATGTTTTCACATCATATATGCATGCCCATGTTAGGTATCCAGCTTAGGAATGATTCAACAGATCAAAGGGAAGGACTGGAGTTCCCTGCCTAGTCAATGAAAGGAGGCAGTCAGTCAGCTTCAGCACACTGAGTCAGAGATGGCTGAAAGAGCTAAAAGCAGACTGGTAGAATAAATACCTACACCGACTTCTGTTCTGAATTGCTCGAGATCCTCCTCCTACTGATAGCTGCTCCTTCCAACTACTGTCTTTGGCAATACACTTCATTTGCCAGACTGAATAGGCAGCTCCTCTCTCTATAGTCATCCATGCAATTCTGTAATAACTAAACCACATGGCATTTGCAATGTGACAGTGTGACAGATTTTCCAGAATTCAGATCATTCAGAGAGGTCTTTCTCCCTTTTTTTGTTGTTATCTTTATTTTAGTACCATCTTAACACAGAGTTTAGGCAATAGAATCCTAAGTGCCACCCAATTGAATTTGTGCTACAAAGTCATTCAAGTGCTTTTGTAAATCACACCCTTGAACTCTGGATAGGACTGCAGCATTATCCTTGCCACAGAATCTGAGAGTAACATCAATGTGTTAATTCCTATTTCTAAAGCAGTTTGAAGTTGCACATACTACTGCATTGCACCCTGCAGACTTTCACTGATAGTAACATGGTACAACTCTGTTTTCTCCCTCCCTCCAGCCTGAGAATAACAAGAAAGACCAAAAAATGTTTTTTTCCCCATACATTTGAGAAGACAAATTTTGATGTCCCAGCATGAATTATTCTGCACCACACAAAAATGCTAATTAAGCCTTTATTCTATAACCTGACAGATGTTTCTGATGCACTGTTCATCCATTTCACACTGTACAAAAGCTAAAGTTTTAAACTTTTTGTATTATGACGCATTTAGCATTATTCATGAAGACAGCCATCAAAAGTCTGCTTGAAGTGCTGTGCCATTCCTCAGAGAGAAGAATTTTGAAAGACGTGGCTGGAGATTGCCCTCCCTGTGCACTAGGTAGACATGATACATACACACACATACGCAAGGAGTCCACAAGCCCCCATTCCTTCTCCCCACACACCCTCTTTCACACTTGTCTTTCCTACTAGGACCATCTTCTGTTGCACATAAATTCCAATCCTGGTGGCTTACACTCACTACTCATACCCAGCCCACACAACCTAGTGCTGTGCATACAGAGAAGCAGCTCAAGCAAAAGAAATGGCTGCTTTTGTGACTGCAACATCACAGAGAACTACAGTTGAATCAAAAATGTTCGTAGCTGACCACCCTATTTCTCTATAGCATAGAAGTTTGTCTCAGTGCCCTTCTGGCCCAGCAGTGGCCAATGTGCCCCGTCAGGAGCACCCTGCTCTGCAGTTCCCATGCATTCCCTGATGGAGCACAGCCTTTGACCAATATTCATGCTGCACCTTTCCTGCTGTCATGCTAACCAGGACAGGCAGGCAAAGACAGACTCATTTTCACACAGATCACTCTGTTGTCCTATGGGTGTGGCATGTACACCCCAGGGAATGGCCCATCCTGTCTCAGTCTTGTGCCTTCCCTGTCCCCAGAGAGCAGCCCAGTAACCAGGGCTGGGACTGCTCCCTCTCTCCCCCAGCTGCCCTGCTCCTGACAGGCTGCCATGTCCTGCCCTAATACCCCAAGAAGTCCTGACTACTCCTGGATCCCAGCCCTCATCATCCCCCAGTGCTTCTCCCAAGCAAACCACCACTGGCTCTCACTGTCAACTTCCCTGCAGTGTCACAGCAAACTCATCTTCACCCCTGTTCCTTTTGTCCTATCTTCTACACATCTACACAATATCCTTCTGGGTTGTATTTTTGTTTCTCTTTTTTTTTTTTTTTTTCCTTCATCTTACCTATCACTATTCCCTTTTCTCCTTTGTTCCCCTAAAAGAGCACATTAATACTCCAGCCTCCTCAGTCTGCTGCCCTTGTCACCAAATCAACATCTGAGAAAACACTTGTCCTTTTCTCTTTCTTTTTCCTTTATCTCCAGTTACTCGGGAGTAACTGTCAGGAAAAGAAAGATTTCTTTAAAAATACAGATTCAGCAACTATAGTCTCTTAGTTGGAAGGAAGCTTGTCCCTGGGGTAGTGATTATACATATAAAGACAATAATAAGATTGGGGGCTGCAAAGCTGTGTAGCAAAGGTAGAAATCTTAAAGTCTGTCTTTACAATTCTCCAGAGGTTTAATCTACAGCAAAAAAAAAAATATCTTATTTTACACCTCTGTAAGTGCTGTGAAAACAATGCATTTGCCTGTTCATCGCAAATTACACTATAACACATCTCAAGAAATGCATCAGTAAGAGAATAAACAGAAACAAATAGGCATATAAAATGTTTTTGAAAGGGATGCACAGAAATGAACATCCCTAATAAAGAAACATGATTTTTTTTTTCTATTTGCAAATTTTTAAAATTGTAGCTATTAATAATATATACAAGAGCTATTATCTGTTACAGTAAAACTGAAGATGTAAGCTATGTGACCTGTGACTTAACACAGCAAAGCTAAATAGTCACTTGATCATTCTTTATGTACTTAACATAATACATCAGTAAGTAGGCAGGATAAAGATTTCTAAATGCAGAATTTAATTGAGTCAAATTAGGTTATGTCAAATTCCTTGCTGTACAGAAAAGACAGAGTTAGGTAAGGAAAATCTGGAAGTGTGGCACAGATAATTTAGCTATAAGTTTATCAAGAATCTTGATGGAGTATTGAACTGAGTTTGAGCACAAAAACCTGAAGACATGAAGATTTCCTACGAGGATTTTTCAATGCTAAACTTGATGTCCCTTCCTTCTGCCAGGCTGAATCCAAACACCAGATTTATGTATGTGATCTCTTTTCATGTGAATAAGTAACAACACATGTCATGATTTAGGAATGGTACTGCCCAGTTTAGTGCTCCCACTGGGAGTCTCCAAACCATTTGCTGATTACTCCCTGCCCTCTCCCTCAGAAGGATAGGCAGGAGAACTGGAGGCACAAGAGCTGAAGATCACATGTAGAGATAGGAACAATTTACTGGAAACTACAGTGAGATAAGAAAACAAACAGTTGCAGCAAGAATACTAATGGCAGAGGGTAAAAGAAAGAGGCAAAAATACCCAACTGCTCCCTCTGCCCTACTACAGTGAGCAGGAAGAGGGCCCTTCCCCCATCCCCAGCAGGGACATGAGGAGATACAGAATAATCTCCAAGTCCTAGCCATGCCCCCTCCTGACTACTGCAAAAATCAACCCTATCCTGGCTGGAATCAGGACAAATCCTCAAAGAGGCAGTCCAAAACAATCCATAACCCCATCATACATCTAGAGCAAGCAAGTGGGCAACACCATGAAGAGGGATTGCAACACTGACACTGTCCTTCCTGTGAACTGATGAGAACAATGAGAACCAGAGAGAGGCTTCCCTGCTGAGCTGGAGGGATGGCAGGGGAAACAGGAAGGGTACCTTTCCTCTCTCACATAAACACATCCACTGTGCAGTTCAGGATTTGTAACAGTAGTGAATCAGAAAAGCAGGGATGAATTTTCAGTTACAGCAGCCTTGATGTTAAGGAAGTCTTTTTGGATGCAGGGCACTGAGATTTAAATGAACCCAGACTGGGACAGCAAGTGACTTCATTTTTCCTACTTAAAAAGAAAAAAAAAAAAATTGCTCATGATCATTATGCATTTGTATGGAAAATAGCTCCCTTTCTTCCTTCAGTGAGTTAAAAAGATAATGGCCATTTCTGCCTCTTGGTCAACTAGATATAGGGGAGAACTTTCCTAGAAATATAGTGGATACCTCATCCCTGGAAACATTCAAGGTCAGGTTGGGAGGATTCTGAGCAACCTGATGTAGTTGAAGTTGCCCCTGGTCATTGTAGGTGGTTTGGATGAGTTGACCTTGAAAGGTCCTTTCTAACCCTAAATATTCTATGACTCTGTGAAGGACGTGGTTATATCAGCCTTTGTTAGGGGGAAGTCAGCAAACCTACAGGGTGGTAACAAACAAGAGGTTTAGGAGCACATGGCTTAGGTGTAAAGTAAAAGACAAGGAGGTGCCTCTTACCTGAATAAATGTGAGCAATATCCATCCCAGATCCTGTTCACCCAAGAAAAGGAGCTACTAGCATGTACTCCCACATCACCAAGTCACTCATTTTCCCATCAAAGGACCTGCAGCAAGCAGGCATGGGACCTCCACAGTCAGGGGGCTTTCCTTCCCTGAAAGCTTTCCACAGTCTCAGTATGAAAATGTTTGGTCAGACAAAAGCAGCCCTGGCCACTTACATTAGAAAGAACAGCAGCATGGGGAGTCTCAGGGACAAAATACTCTGTAAGTAACTTCAGACACCTTCCAGCTATGGCAGGGGCTGTTGAATCACTCCTTATTTCACTATTTGTGAGATATATGACACACAGTGGGATTAATCTAATCTACAGCTTGATGTCCACCATATTGACCTAGTCATTCTCAATCACCTTTTTAGCCTTTGGCTCTTTTTAGTCTAGGTATCTTTAGGATGCAGTCAATTTCATCTGGTTTGGACATCTTACTTAAGAGGTGAAAATCACCTCTTCCCTCTTGACAGAAGAATGGGTCTAGATGACCAGAAAGCAGCAGATATCTGCTGCATGCACACTGATGTACTATCAGAGGCTGGATCTGGTTTCTTTTATGTCACTGTGTCCTGTGGAGCAAGCCCTAAAGATCACAATGACTCCTTCAGTCCTTAAAATCTATTAATCTTCTAATTAGAGCTAATTAAAATGAAATGCATTTTTACTTTTTTTTTAGACAACTTTCTCTTTCATCATTAAAACACTGACATTTTTTAAATGAGCTCCCCTAATAACAAGAGAACATTAATATACTTGATTAGTATTCTTTTCTAATAGTTAAGACCTTGGCTTTCCAATTACACATTTTTATACCATTAGAAAACAAAGTGAGAAGCTACTTGTAACAGCACACCCTGGTTAGCACAAAGAACCCAGTGTAAACAGAAAACAACCAATTAAGTAGTTCTTCTGGGTATCAGAGACAAGGGAAATTTTTTCACTGTAGTTTGTGAATTGTGTTCAAAGTACACACAATAATTTTGTATTAAATATTTGGGATAAAATTGAGTGATATAGAAGTGGGACAACAACAGCAAGAAAGTAAGGGGGTGCGTAAGTAGGACATGTCTCCTCTCAAGCTTCCATCTTTCTCTCTATAGCTCTTATGAAAAGCTTACAGTAGCAGAAGACAACAGGAGATGTGTCATTTAAACAGAGGTAGGCCATTAATATATTGTTTAGAGTAATTGAAATGCATTGCACAGGATTAGTTGCCTGCCAATCATCCCAATTAAGCAGGCGTGTCATTGATCAGCATAGCAATTAAGAGGATTCTAGGGTATCAGCAATTTATTCTTAGCAGTCTCAATACTAATTGCTTTCAAGCACAGAACCAGGTTCAACATTCTTTAAAAGAGAAATGAGAGAGTTATTGGAAAATTTCTTGTTCTTTTCCCATGAAGGACCTATGGGTTAAACTAGATTAGGAGAATTCACAATATTGCAGAGTTCGAACGTAGCAACAAATTATTCCATCATTATCTACTGCTAGCAACAGGAAATGACAAGATCAAATGGAGCAACACTTGGTGTTTATTTTCATCTGGATTTTGCAATGTTCCTGTAAGTCAACAAACAATTCAAACTCCAAAGGTAGCACACAGTAAGGCAAAGGCTCTGTGGCAGCAGAGCAGACAGACTGTGCTTTCCTGCAGGTTCTTTGAGAATGAAGAAATGCAGCCCTGCAAAACACCAAACTTTTGGCATCAATTCAAGTCCAGTTTCAAACTGGTGTGACTGCTCACACTAACACTTTCCAGTTGCTGTCCTTGTGCTCAACCAACTAACACCTAGGTCCATCCTCTGAGCAAACTGATTAGTTTGACACCAGTCTGTGTTTTACAACTGTGCTGGGGTGTCTGATGTTGTCTGCTGTGTCAGCTGTGCTCAGGAGACCCTCTGTGCAAGCAGGTGAGACTGAAAGAACAAGGCATTGTACTCCAGGTAGATCAGAGGCTCTCAGGAGCCAAGCTGCTGCAAGCATGAGTAGGATAGAAAAAAAAGGATAATTACACAGGCAGAGTGAGGCACTGCTGGGCCACAGGAACAGCCAGGAGTCAGACTTGGTCATAACTCGAGCCTTGGAACAAATCACAAACCAATAAACCTCATTTAAGTTCCAATGAGAAACCTTGTGAGTGCTGCAGAACACTCTTGTATGTTTTCAAGCTCTTTTTTTTTTTTCTTTTTCTGTTCATATAGTTTCTATTCATGTGCATCAGTGAGGAAATAAATAACAGACATCTAAACTGGAATATTTACATTTTTGCTTTTCTTATTGTTTTCTTTCAACACCAAAACTACTGTGATGTGAACTGAGTGAAGAAATTAACATACATAACACCTCTAAAAGTGCACTGATTATACTTGAATGCTAATGAACAGCAGCATCTATGAATATTATTTTGATGTATCAAAATCTTAGCACAGGACTTTATCTTTCTGAAGACTCAAATATTTGGTAGTATAGAAATACATACCCAATTTTAAAACAATTATTATGCAGAAAGCATAATGTTTCCTGTTAATCAAAGGATACAATTATTAAATCTATATAAATATGCTATTTTACAAGCTGCTCTTTACCTAAAGTGAATTTTACTTTAAGTGAATAATTTTCTTCACCAGGATCTGCAGTTCCTAATGGGAGATGACAACAGCAATGCAGACCAAGACACAATTGGAGACAATGAGAGGAGGAGAGAACCTTCTTCTCAGTCTTTTGGAAAATTACAAAATCATTAACTTTGGAACAGACCTCCGAGATCATCTAGTCCAACCTTTGACTGATCACCACCATGTCAACCAGATCATGGCACACAAACAGACCAAGTGCTTCATCCAGTGGTTTCCTGAACACCTCCAGGGATGACGACTGTCTACCACCTCCCTGAGCACATCATGCCATTGTTTAATAACTCTTTCCATTAACAGATTCCTCCGATGTCTACCTGAATCTCCCCTGGTACAACTTGAGGCTATGTCCTCTCATCCTAAAAATTCCAGATCTCTGTCCAGTTCATTTTAAAAATTCCAAAGTCTTATGCAGAAAGTAAAGACTACATTTCAGCCTGGAGAAGAGTATGCTCTAAGGGAGACCATAGAGCACCTTTCAATGCCTACAGGAGGTATACAAGAGATCTGGAGAGGGACTATTTACAAGGGTATGTTGAAGTAAAACAAGAGATGATGGCTTTAAACTGAACATAAAATTAGATTAGAAAGCAATTGTTCAATATGAGGGTGAGACAATGAAAGAGAATGCCTAGAAAACCATGCCTAGAGAAGTTTTGGATGCTCCATCCCTGGAGGCATTCAAGGTTAGGTTTGATGGTGCTTTGAGAAACCTCCTAGCTGAGGACATCCCTGATTACAGCAAAGGGGTTGGAAGAAGTTGATCTTTAAGGTACCTTCCGACTCAAATAACTCTGATTCTCTGTTTTTTCTGGTACAAACAGCCCACCAAACCCATATTCTAGCTTCACATCCATAACAGACAGACATCTCCTTTTCATTTCCTACCTGAATTTAACCTCCTCAGACATCCAGACTGGGGCATGGCTAATATCCTCATTTTAGAGGTGTGAGACCCAGAACAACTCACTCAGTTGAGACCATACAAAGAGCCCAGACAGTTCCAAAATGGAATTGTGCAAACCAGGAGTGTCTTTCAAGGAGCATCTCTTCTTTTTTAATGAGCCTGGGACTTGCCACTCACAATTTTTGTTCAGGCCTTCTTTTGCAGTTTTGAACAAAGAGTAATGTCTCTCCCCCAGTATTACGTCCTGTAAAATTATTGTTGGCATAATTTTAAAAGGCTTTGATATCCTGACCTGACAGATGCAGTTCCTATTTATCCATTAAATGCTATTTGGCATATTGGACCCTTGCACCAAGAGACAAGAAGAACATCCTATTCACATGCTCCTAGCCTGAAGAGTAATAACTGCAATTAAATTGTACGTTGCCTTTTGTAGAGGTCAGTGAGACTGCTATGGGTAATGGGACAGAGAGAGCAAAACTAGCAATTAAAATAGCCTCAGTCTCTCCTAAGAAAAGATGCAAAAGCATGCAGTAGATAGACACACTATGCATGCAAACATCTGTTGTAAATGCATATTTGGCAACTCAGCAGATAAAAAAATGGGTCAGTGAGTTAAGAAAAATAGTATCTTTGCTCTGTCATTTCAGGAGGATAAAGTCTGCAACAGCCTGCATTTTAAATAAATCAGACTCTTCCTACTTCCAACAGTGGAACTCTTGATTTGCACAGCTTCACAACTATACATTTGCTTAGAAAAAGGGAATGCAGCTCTTGTCCTCAACCAGCTTTTTCCTATTAATTTCACTATTCTTGCTCTATGTGTAATGGAGCCATTTGAAATTCTTCCATCTTGTTTGCAACTTGAATCATGTCTCTATTTTTAGCAGACTTGGAGCTACACTATGACTTTACCAAATGGAAAATGTAATCATGTCTGTGTTATGTATAAAAAAGTGTGTGCTTTCCCTGAGCCAAATGAACTTCATCATCAAGATTTTGGATGGAGTCAGAATCTGGGGACAGTAACAACCCTAGGAACTAGCCCTGCCAGCAACTTTGCTTTCCTAACTTGCATTAGCTGGAGTTTTGTGACAGCTCCCTAGAGAAAGGCACTGAGGCAGCATAGCAAGAAGACAGTGTCTCAAGAATGCAAGAAACCAAATTACTCAAGTTGTCCATATAGTGGAATGGGATTTGGTCTATTCAATAGGAAAGGACATAGTAATCTTGGGGGAAAAAAATCCCAAAACATTTCTTTAGGAAGAGCATGTATGCAACATGCTTACAACTGACTCTCAGTTTAACTAGCACTGGCAGAGATTCAAGGGTGTGAAACACTCCTCCCAAGCTCTACGGGGGCTGATTTATGCCACTGGGCAGCCTTTCCACATAATGAGTTTCCCTCCCAGAGGGTCACATTTACTACTTCTGTCCTGCTCCAGAGGCAAATCACATCTAGCTTCCAGGCTCTGCATTTAACAGGAACAAGAACAGCAAAGCTGACAGAGAAACTGAAGAAACATATGGCAGCTTTGTGCATATGGAAAGGAGAGGTGTGACTGGGAGCATACTGCATGTTGCTGCAATTGGAGCCCCTCAGAAGACCTATATACGTGCAGTAGGGAGCAGGAACCCTAAGCTGTTTGTTCATGCACTGGTTTTCAGAGATTCTTAAACTAACACCTACTAGATGTGCTATTCAAAGCATTCCAGATGAAAAAAACAGCCATTCTTTTTCAAATACTTAGAACATTTAAATATATAGCCTGCCTTTGCTGATGACAATAGAGAGGTGTAATGTAAAAGTAACTGCATGCACCTAACCTGTTTTTCCTTTTACAGCAGTTTTATACCAGTGTAATGTCACTGATCCCAGAGAAACTGCTGCAGATTCACTGGAAGAGAATCCTGAGAGAGAAAACCACCCGGTGAATGTCACTGCCTTAAGACTGGTACATGATACTTTAAAATGCTGTAATAAATGCCCACAGAAGCCACAAAATCTCTTGCAAAAGGAATTCTGAATCCTCCACATGTGGGACAATTGTTCCTCAGTAGAGTGGTCTTCCCTCAGCAGAGGAACTGTCAGCATACAATTATGGAACTCTGAAAATCATTAAATCTCGATGTTTACTGGAAATACATTAGTGAGAAAACACCATTCTATTTCTCCAAACGTCTTTTGAACATAATAGCTTTTTTTTTTCTGAAAATGAAATTCCCAAATCTGCCAAGAAATTACCACAAAATGTCACAGTTCTGTAATTAATAATTCAAGTCTTTTCCCTACCCCAACCCATAAAGAAATCAAAAATACAATTGAAATGTTGTTTGCCTGGCAATATGTATTCTACTTCACAGCAGCAGTTGTCAGAAAAGTACTTTTCGTGTTAAGAAAGACACTTTGGGCTTGGTTTATAAACAAATTTTTGCTGGTACAAATTACATAAATCAAGCTAACTACATGATTTACATCAATTGCATTATATCAAATTAACTGCTAAAATCAAGCAAAACCATTCTGTTCTCCTAAAAAATTGCTAAATGAAGAAAAGCAATTCACATCAGGCAATTTGTAGGCATTTCCTAGTTGTTTGCAAAGTTATGCTCCCACTTTTAGAAAGGCTGCAAAAATATTTGGCATAACATCACTCCACCATACGGTAACTTTGTTCTGTATCAATTATAATCTTGCCTTAGCACTTTGCTCTTCAGCAATTCTGATGCTCTGAAATTTAATTTTGTCTCTGCTTCCACGTGGGGGAATAATGGAACAGAAGGAGCGGGTTGAGCCATGGACCCTGCCATTTTCCCACTTTCTAAATAAAACCCAGTGCCAACAAGCACAGCTGTGGCAATGAAAAGGAAGAATAAATTGTACAGGTAAAGGATGATAACAAATCCTAGGAACCAAGGATCCATCAACAACATGAGTGTCAAAACAACCTTCTGCAGAAAAGCAGATCCACTTAAAAACAAAGTTATTCACATCTTCGGGTGCTACATGGATTTGGATGAGTATCTGATGCTATGATGTTGGCTGTCCATCTCCAAACACTAGTCCAGTCACAGACAGACACATTGTAAAAAGCTGCCTGCAACTGAAAACCTCTTTCTCTTTGGAGACTGCATCAATTCAGTTCTAAAGTTCCCAGCATAATTTTGTTGGATCTCACAAAGAACCCATCACTAGGCAACCACTTTTTGGTGGGCTCCAACTTATTGCTTAAGACAAGTTTCTTTCTGATACATCCATCGTCTACCACTCCTTCCCTAGGGGTGTTGAAATCTGCCAACATTTCTTAAGACAGAAGTAAACAGTTTTATTTCTACTTGACCCTGTGGCAAAGTGGTATTGCTTTCCTTGACTGCTTCTAAATGTCTCAGCATCCATTTGCTTCATATTGAAACCGAATTGGTAATTGCCTGGAGTCTTCTCTATTGAAATGGATTTAAATTCTAATCCACAACTGTACCAGACTTTTTTTAGAGTATTTGAGTTGCATTTTAAAGGCATCTAAAGCCTTTGATACTAATGCTATGTACAACAGCAGCAAAAAAAAATGTTGTGGGAAAAGAGGAAGTCCTTAAAAGGTTTGCAGGCAGTGGAGAGGCCTGGAGCCCTGAGTACCCCAGTGCCCTCCAGCTCCCTACCAGCACAAGCCCTGGGCCTGGAGCATGGGCGAGCTCTTCAAGGGACAGTGTGCAGGTCAGAAGGGTGCACAGATCACTCAGCCCCTTAGATCCTACAGGCTGCAGCCTGTGTGTAAGGGTGAAGCCATTGCTTCCTTTCTTAGGAAACTCTGTGTTTCAGAGTCCAGACATTGCAAACAGGATCAGGAAAAGGGATGTATGCACGCCATGCAAAGTGAAATGTGGGATGTTTCAAAGAGAATTTCTCCTTAGTCTCCTTCTTTCCTCCTCTCTTTTTCTGCTCGTCATTTCGCTCTTAGCCACCTCTCCCCACTTTCTGACAATGTCTGCATTCTCTCACAATCATAAAAATATGTTTAAGAAACATATTTCATCTCTCCAGTCCTACTGTCAGATTTGCTGAATCTGTCCTCTGTCTCATTTACTGTTGCTTCTTTTTAAGACTGCTTACATTGTACAGATGGAATAAGACAATGGGAAATATTCTTTTATCATATATTATTAACCTGTGGCAACTCAGGTCCTTGAAGAATTAGGAAGTTCTCTGAAAGAGCTATGCCCCTATTTCACCCACTCAATAAAAAATAAGTATACTTTGTAGAACAGATTCTTATGAAAAAAGCTTTTCCTGCATGGAGGAATTTTCTCCATATAGAAAGGTTATACCAGGCAAGAATCTTGCTGAATCTTGCCTTATGCTGGACGGGCTGTATTCCTGTTGAGAAAAGAGTATGCTTTTGGCCACTCAGCATTTACCTTACCACAAGGACAATATAAACCCCACAGAGGAAATCACTACAACTGGAATGCACCCAGGAAAAACAGAAATCCCACTCCAGTTGAGTGGAAAGTTAATAGTAAAGTATTCATCTTGCAGACTTTTGAGTTGTCTATGAAAATTATTTAAAACCGCTACCAGAAGGTGTCTTTGTGAAAAACAATGTATAATTTTACATCAGTGCCAGCAGAGGTACCACTGCCAGTTTTACACTTTTCCCAAAAAGTCTTGTCCATGCTTTGTGTGAGGTATTTCTCATTTGCACAATAATACCACACAGAAACTCTAATCAATGATATGGCTCCTCAGTGCCAGCCATTAAATCGATACAGGAAAAAGTTACTTCTTTCCTACTGAAGGTGGTAAAGGGATCCAAAGCCGACAATTGACCTAATGGAGACGGAAGTGTTTTAGAAATCTGTGTAAAGTCAATTGCCATTCTTTCATTCACTTTACTATGTTTGAAATGCTTGAATTGCTAAAGTTCAGAAATCATCTGACACACCTTTTTTGTTTCACATAACTCATTTGGAGTTTGAAACACCTAATCATGCTCATATGATACTCCTAATTGTGGCATAATTAGGTAAACTCTGGGTCTAGGAAGATCTGAAAGCTATTCAAAGCAACATCACTTAAATCAAGAGCTATTCAGTACACAACAGGTCACGTGGACAGCCATAATTCTGAACGTTTTTCAACTTTTTCAAAACATTAGGAAACTAGGAACCATATCAAATTAAGAGGACAGATTGTTTTACAATGCAAAGTCCTGGATAGAAGGAATGAGGAAAAACAAATTAGTTGTGATTGTAAAGCAATTATGGTATTATATTATTAGCCTATGGGGTTAACACTTATGGTTGCCACTACACCACAGGAAATAGTTTCAGTGCCAGAATACTTAAAATCAGTATTCAGATGTGCTGTGGTCATTTCATCAGTAAGTCTCAATCAAACAACCTCATTTGAATTAGGCAAGACCGAGCTGCCCACACATAATGTATTTTTACAAAAGACTGATAAATATTTAACTCAAAAAATAAAGGTCAGTATTAGGTAAGTTTTCAAACTAGTCAATAGAGCGATCTTCCCTTCTTTTTTGCTTCTTTGAACAGTAGCTCAATGAAGATTTCATATTTTTAAGAAAACAGTGTTGGTAACCACAGATCAGAAAAAGGTCCTAAATGGATAAAAACAAGTAGCACAACTAGTAGTTGGGAAGCAGGACTGACTGAAGCAATTAAGAAATAAACCCTTATCACTTGGAGCTGTAGGTCAACATGGCAAAACCATGTGTCTAAGCCACCAAAGCTGTAAGTTTTTGTTAGAGAAGTCAGAAACCTCTTGAGCACACTGACAACTCTAAATGCCCCTTCTTGCCTAACAAAACAGATGACCTCAGGCAAGGTAAGGATCTTGCAATGAAAAATCCGAGTATCTATCAGAATTTATGTGTAGGACCCAGAGGTGCAAGCACAAAGGGTGGATCACTTCTACCCCAGAAGGGCTAATATGAAATGCATCACCAGCTTTTGATTAAGAGCAATTGGAGCAGGTTTATTATTTTAGTGAAAAAAAAGCCTAAAAAATCCTATCTTGCTGTGTGTTTTATCGTCCATTGCAGAAAACTAAACCAGCAGCAGCAAATAAACCTTGTACCAATTCAATTTGGAAATCACAAGTTCAGCAAAAACACAGAGACACAACAAATTATTGAAGTTACCAGGTTTGAAAAGACCTTTATAGGAAGACAAGGTGAACTAGAGGTGTAAATAAGTTTTTTTTAAATCGAATGAGTTTTCTAAGAAAGCTTTAAAGCAGACAAATTACAAGGTGAAGATATAACAGAGATTCAGAATATCATTTAACCATGGGAATTCAAACCAGGGAACAAGGCTGCTCACCTCTGGGACAAATCCTCCAGCTCCCCAGGAAATCTACTAGAGTGCAAGAAACTGATAACTGTTGCAGCAGCAGGAGGACCAGGGCCCCATGGAAACTTTTCCCACAGCTGTGCTTAAGACAATGCCAGAAGGCATTGAAGGCTTGTTCCATAAATCAACAGGGATGCAAAGGCACATGAGGAGCAGGACATACACACAAGCTTCCCAAAACAGGCCAAGTTCCCCAGGCAGGAGGGAGAAATGTGTAACCAACAAGAAGCTGTGCATTATCTCTACAGCAAGGATGCTGGGATAACGAGGATGACCAAGGCCATGGCCATGTCCTCCTGATCCACAAACATGACACAGGTAAAGCAGGCCAACACCACAGACCCATTACTTCTTCCTTTCCTGCCCATCTAGAAATTGTCCCAAAACACATGATATTTTGGTGGTAATATCAGTGAAAGTGACAGAGGTTGTGAGACTTTTGGCTCAAAGTCAAATTATTGAAAAACTTCCCAGACTTTCAGAGCTCCTTCCATAACTGCCCTAATTTGTGTCTCCACTGCAAACAGTGAATCAACAAAGAACCACCTAAAGAACTCAGATTTTGCAGTTTGTGAGTCTTCCCTTTTCTCCCTACTCATCTGTGCTAGCAGGTTGATTTTTTCCTCAATCTGGACTAAAAGAAAAATAAATAAAGACATCAATTTATTTTTTCGAATACTAACAAAACCCAAAGGGAGAATCAGGCAAGAAGAAAATTGCAGGCTTTTCAATCTCCTATTGTAGGGAAGTATGCTGGAAAGACATTCATAAAATGAAATGAATGTAAAGAGTACATCCAAGAGTGCAGATTAGTGAGGAACGCATGTGCTAGGATTTGCATAATTCCAGCTGGTTGGTGGAACATTTCATATTAACAATAATGCTAAAAATAACGTATTTTGAATATACTTGAATAGACTACGCTTAAGCACTGCTGTTTTCTTCACTCAATGGGTGCTTTACGACAATCAAAGGCAATGGCAGGGCAGGAAAATTCACCCTCGAGTGAGGTGGTTACAGATAGAGTTGCAAACAGCTACAGCTATTGCAGTGAAAAACTCCAACATATATAACCAAGCAAGACAAAATTCCTCCACCTACTCGTCAATAACCCTTTAGAGCCTGCAAGAATACAGACATTAAGTCCTTGGCCAAGTTTGTACTTGTTCGATAGTGGATCTAAGTTAAGCACTGCAAGGAACAGAGACTCCTGGAACTCCATTATCTCAAAATTCACATCTTTCAAGAGTCTTTACTTCAGTGGCTTTAAGCTTTGAACTGATAAAAAGATATATTTTTATGTTTATAGGTTGCTCCCTCTAAGGCTCCTCTACCCCTGACTCATAATTTTATTTTGTGTCTTTTGATTTAGTCGGTTTTTTTAAAGTATGGCTCCTTGAATATATGTTTATCTAAGGATTACATTTTTCCTTTAAAATAAAAACATAGATGCTCTTAGCCTTCTATGTTGAAGAGAGGAGTTTTGAAAACATCTCCAAGCTGAAGATAAAAGATCAAAAACCAGAAGGCAAGTAAAAGGAATGTACATTATTTTTAAGCCCCATTTTTTCAGCCAACATCATGATGTTTTTGAAGTATAACATGATTTATAAAGGTTAGAACTGGAGAAAAAAAATAAACAAAGAAAATGTCTTCCCCTGCAAGCATGAAAATATCTGTTTAACCATACACATATCAGTATGCCAAATAAATTAATGTAATTATGCACATGCATAAGTGTGAACATGTATTGATATTACAAAGTAATACAAATTTTATTCATTTCTGTTTCTACATATTAAAAGTGAATATCAGCCTTGAGCATGTGATTGATTATGGCTCAGTCAACAGAGCATCCAAAAACAACCCTAAACCAAAAGTGTTGCATGTAGACATACAGTATGAAGGGGAAAAAATAGCACACCAACCAAGATCTGTAGTTACCAAATACCAAAACCAATAAATAAAGTGAGGCAGTGACCTGTGAATAGAAAATACCACTTATATAAGGCTAAAGTTTGGGTGGTGAGGTGGCAAAGAGAGGAAATTCTTGAGCTGACAGTTCTCCTGAAAGATGAAGGGAGCAGCCTCCATTAAACTCGGAAAACTCAGTTCCTAAGTCTGACTTACGAATGAGCAGTAGATATTTGATTGACTCATTCATACTCAGCTTTAATTTTCAGTATGTCAGTAGCTAGGTTTTCAGTCCTGGAGCACCTACAGCTCCACTGAAGTAGTAGGAGATGTGAGAATTCAGCCTCTTTGAAAATTCAGCTAAAGGCACTTGGAGTTATGAACAAAACGCAGGCTCAGTTGCATGCCTATTACTGTACCATCATTATGACTGCTCACAAATTAGGCACAGAGTCTCACACATGGTCTTAGTCATATGGGGGACAGTTTCAAAGACACATCACGAGATGATATGAATCCAACTCCCTATAAAGGCACATACCTTTGAAAAGATCACCCTGCGCTTTGAACAGTTTTTCACAATGGTTCTCTTCGAGGATTTGGTGGTAATAGAAATAATTCCTTATATATCACTGGATAAAACCTCAAGATTATTGAAAAAAGGCTTAGGTTTTGTGCAAGAGGAGGGAAACTTCTCACATTGCTCCTGGGAAATCTGTGTTGCAACAAGAGGAACAATGTAGGGCAAAGATCATGCAAGAGTAAAAAAAATATAGCTGCTACACTGCTACATGAGGGACATCTCATTTTAGTCCCCTAGTAAATCCCTTCTTTCTTTACAGCAAGTTCATGCCAGAAGGGCAAAAAAATAAGCTACCTTCCAGTTAAACCCATTCACAAAATCAACACAATTTTGAACCATCCCTTGTTTGCTTTCTTTCCATTACAGTTTAGAATTAACATAACCTAGTTTATTAGTTTTTCATGCTCTTCAACATTTGTCTTTTTTTATGAGACTGAAAACTAAACTTCAGAGGCCAAAACTGGGGCAGGAGAGAAGGAGGAAGGCAGGCCCTTTTCATTAATCTCAGGCAAGGGTTTCAATCTCAGACTCACACAGGATTCACAGTATAACCACACAGTTAGATTTTAAAATTACCCAAATGTATTCAAAATGTTTGCTTAGTTGAATCTGTTATGCTTTGGTATCATCACTCCATGTCATAAGGGTATGGCAAGGAAATAAAATATGAATGATAGCACTTATGATAAACTATCATTTCAAACTATAACCACACCTTACATGATCTTCTGATCTTTACTGTGAAAAATGCATTTAGGCAACAGGTAAAACAAAGTTCCTTGGAGTATATAATCTTCTGAAATTTTATGAAGGAATGGAAAAAGACTGAGCCATTAGATAAAGCTGTAATTTCATGTGCAGTTCTGATGAAGTCAACAGGAATTTTGTTGATATTTGGGGCATTTTACTCTATCCAGATACGGTTATGTAAATATTATCTAGATATTGTTACCTGGATTTTTTTCTCTGAAGACAATAAACTGCATGCAGCTGAGCACCTGGTTCTGAAAAAGCAGGATGAGCACAGGATAATGAGCCTTACAAGCCCACACAGGATAACTAAGTGATGCCATCCAGAGTCTGGGCAATATATTGGTCCAAATAACATTAATGACCCATACCATGAATCTGCTTATCAGCCAACATTTACACTTTCATGAGTCTCTCTTCCTCTATTCCTTGGCTAAGGACAACTTTGGCCTCCTCCTAGGCTAATTATTGTTAAGTATAAGTGGATTATTCAAATCAGTTTCAACATGATTTACAATATGCCTGATCTCTAGGAAACAATTATGAAACAAGGATTTGGATATCTGAACATTTTATCTCCAAATTCATTCTTCCCCATGGATGAATTCTTGATGCCATGGTAGATTTTGGTTACAAAAGCATGAAAGATTCCTCTCCTTAAACCTTATAAAGCTTGACTTACCACCTAATCTCATACTTCGGGGAAACCAAGATGGTGAGCAGAGCATAATAGCGATGGTCAACCTTTACCCAGAGAAATTAAAAAGGTAGTTTGACATTCTGGAGACCAGATTCTCAATTTGAAAGAAGAATATAACCTGAGCTAAAGATGTGTTGGAACACTATCAAAATATTATTCGTCTATGGAACATCTGCTAAGAAGAGGGAGGAAACATTTTGAAAGTCACCACTACTTGATCATCCATGGTCTAAGGAAAAAAAGTGACGACACCATTTGAAGAGTGCATGGCATTTGGAATAGTTTCATGGGCAACTGATGATGTTATGCATTACCTGGTCTTCAAAATGTTAGCTTTTCCTCTCTCCTTTCATTTTGCCAGAGTAAGGTTTAAGCCTGAAACTTTTCAGTGAAGTCTATTTTTTTTTTTCAACTTAGTTACAGGAATAGTCAGAAGTTTTATATTTTCCAAGTTCAATGCAAAGGACGGATGATTACACGTGCTAAGGGACAGTTAATTTTCTCCTTGTGCTCATACCAAGACAGGATTGAGGATAGCATTTTGCAAGCTTTGTATAAAGAAGAATACCAGGAGAAGAGTTGGAGTTATGCATTACAGTTCAGTCACTGCAGCTGGATACAATCCATATGATTTGCTTACATCTTCACAAGATCTTCAATGTGTATCAGCTGCAATGAGTTATTCACAATGTCAAATATTCTAGACAGGCCAGAAATAAATCTGTCTATGAGCTATTACTAAGAAATAATCCATCAGCAGCACAAAAGTAATCTCTGCTGTATTCTAGTCCAAAGTCCAGTTGAGAAGGTCTAACACGCTGGCCGAGATTGGTTGCTTCTGAGCTTGGCATTTTGCCATTTTTTCAGTCATCCCAGGAAGAAACAAGGAATTAGGCAATGTGTTAGCTTGCCAAACCAATGACATAAAAAAACCACCTATTAGTCCTGATTGGCTTATTGTGTTTTCAAGGAACGTAATAAAAAGAAAAAATATTTTACATTATGTATGTAGAAACTCTTCATAATCTGAGGCATATCAACTACTTTTCCTCATATTCTTCCTCTCTCAATCCTCTCCAAAGTACTGATATGCATCAGATTTTGAAGACTTGAAAGAGAGGGGCATAGAAAAATAATCTAATTTGATACATATAGGCCACTGTGCCTATATGGATGGAGAGCATAAGTATTTTCTTATATGAGAATTTATTTTCTGTAAGCCTGATGATAAGAAGGTTTTAAAATCTGCAAGTATTCATCTCTCCATCTGAAGAACTCCTACGTGTAGGCCACTGGTAGAAACAGCTAGGTTTGAAGGGAATAAAGGGAAAGATATGCTAAATAATGATAATATTTTGAGTTTCTACCTCCTCCCCAAATCGTATATTCCTGAACACTCCAGACAAACCGAACATCCACTATTGTACTAATTTTTGTCAACACTGAACTTCAATACGGGCCTAAATCTGCTGCCACTACAGCTGGTAAGAACATGTCTTTAACAGGACTAATGTCAGCCACTGGTGTGGCAGAGATCAGCATGCCCTTAAACCACTCCCTTTGAGTGGAATCCCAGTTCCACCAAACACTTAGAGACAATCACAAAGGAGAAAGGAAAGCACTACTCTGGGTATTTTTGTCATCTTGAGATTTTTTTCAACAAAAGCAAAGCAGCCAACCCATGAACTCCCTCTAGAACAGGGTGTTCTCAATTCATATGCTTCAGTCTTGACAACAAACAGCCTGTGCTGCTGGGCTTAATTGCTGTCTGGCAGTTCCAACACACAAACTTCTCCACCAGTTTTCAGACGCTTCAATAGCGCAGCTCCCTGGAAAACCATCAGAATCCATTCCCTGTCCTGTATTGTTTCCACTTGTCCTGAAGATTTTTCTTCACAGCTCACTCTGGGTCACAGCTGTCAATCACCAAAAATGCTGCTCTGACTACAATTCCACCCAGACCATACTGCAGGAATGCAATATCTAACTCCCTTTATTTCAGAGTTCAAGCATATATCCAGCTAATTCCCGTCATAATCAGAATCTTCAGGCAGCTGAAGATTCATTTAATTCCAACACAGGCTTCTAAATTAAGTGCAATGAATTTACCTCCTTAACTCCATGACTATAGATGGAACCCAGAGAATTAGCTCTGGCTAGTTGCTTCCTTTTTTAGATTTGGTTTAGCAATGATTACATGATCTAGCTCCATGCAACAGCATCAGATCCCAGTGGGAATTTGATTGGTGTGTATATTCTAAAAGATTTCAAATATCTTTTTAGTGGCTCTCTGTTTACCCAAAACACCATATGTTCAGTAACTTCAAGCCAACCCTTAAGAAGTCTAGCTGAGGTGTTCAAATGTCTTAATCTGCTCCTCCTGGAAACTGGGAAAATGTATTTTATGAGCTAATACAGCAGGGTCCATTTTTTCATGTGACAATCAGCAATACTTTCTTTTATGTTCAGTTTCAGACTTGCATAGGAAAAAAGGTGCCTGTATATTTCAATGTGTGATATTTTTCACTTTGATTTTTCATTGGGCTTTCAAATCTGCATGTAATTTTTGCTTTTAAACCAGCGGAACTTACAAACACAACTATAATTGATTTTGGCATTCAACGGAAGAAATAGAGTCTCATGTATTTGGGGCTTCCATTATCAGAACACATTTTAGCTACATTTTTTATTTTAACATAATAAAATGATTATGCAAGAAACTACAGTGGCATGCTAAATCTTCCAGACATGAGAACAAATTAATGACTTAGTGGGTGAAACTCTGGAATGCTGACAACTGCAAGCTAGGGCTTCTCTGATGTACTGGTAGCATGGTTAACTGCCTGCAACCAAAATGTCTTATAATCCTTATGTGAACCATCAATTTACACCTTTAAACTAACACTGATATTATACCATTAAATTCCTATTTTTTTCCTTGCCAAAGCTTACTTTATTTTCTTGGGCAAATTCTACACTAACACAAAATTTTAGCCAGGGGTTGTTTGGAGAAACAGGTGTATATAGAAATTAAATGTACATCAAATTTTGTGGGCATTCACACAGGGTAAAATAGATTTAGCTTGCATGTTGAGATGCTGGAAGGGAGAAGTATCTGAAAGAGTAATTAAGAATAAAATACAGTAAAAAGCCATGTATCCCTTATATCTTACACCTTCTTTAACTTTCTGCTTTTCCTTCAGCTTCCTCCCAGTCAGATCTTCTTTCATATAACATACATATTAAGTACTTTCATGTTCTGTGTAAAAATAGTGTCAGGTGTTCTAGTTTCTAGCAGAGCAATTACTGAGACACAGGTGGTGTGAAAAAAAAAGATTAAGCAAGCCTTCTTTCAGAGCCTTGTCAGAGAGAAAGAGAAACCAGATGTTGTTTCCCCTGCTCAGCCCCCCTCTATTGTACTTTTTGGCTTAGTAAATTTCCAAATCTAGGAAACTATAACCAAGTGGTATCTCCAGAAGTTCACTGAGACATCTGCTAGTTCCTAGTGCTGGAGATACTACTTGGACTTTCACACTGGGCCTGTTTCTGGTGTTTCTTATGTTTAGTAATTCCCACCTGATGAAACAGACCCATCAGCCTACAAAGCCAGGCAGCTCTAGGGCCATCCCTGCCATAAGACACACCCTAAACCAGTCCAAAGTGATTTTTCCATAAACTCTGAAAACTATTAATGGGACTACAAATCATAAACTCTCACTAAAAACAAGGGGGGGGGGGGGGGGACAAGTAATAGAAATTCAAACTTCTTAAAGGAAGGATAATAAATATGTTTTTATTTTACAGTAATTAACACCACCTCCTTTTTACCTCCAGAACTTTTAAGGTGTCACACTAAATGATGCTCTTCATGAAAAGTAACTTTTAGCCATTTCTGAAAGGCAGAAAAATTACTTCTCAGTGAGAAAGCTAATTGCTTTTCTTAAACAACACATTTAAAAAGTCTTACTGGTGTGTCCTGACAGAAATAACTGCATCCAAAACCTAGAGATTTTATTTTGGTTTTATGCTTATAGGATGATATTCTATTGCCACAAAAGCCAATGGAAATTTTGACATCCACTTCAATGGTGACAGAATTTCACTCTCTGAGTTAAATGACATTTATTAGATTTTCATGTTAAATGCAGAAGAAAATCCTGCTCAGGATTCCTGCTAATCCAGACTCAGAGTTTCTACACGACTAAAGCAAAAAGTTGGTAACCTCAGATCTCTTCTAAACTGTAAGAAATGACCCAATTTCCCACATTCTTTTGAATACTAAATCTTTGAAGCCTGTGATGAGGGAGGAACCGCTATGTTGCACTTTGAGTTTCACTCAGTATTCTGACTGCAGTCTTTGTGTGTCTGCAAGGATTTACATTCATTGTTTCTCCAGAGTCACTTGCAAAATGATTTATAAAAGTTCTCTCTTTCAACTACTATTAGACACTGTCTAATAAAGGAACAAGGAATTCCTGGCCCAAGGGCCAGACACAATCTGCAACTTAATTTCAGGCAGTCTGCAGCCAAATGAGTTTCCATGTGTGTATATTTATTATTGGCTGCAAAACCAAACTGCTTACTGACATATGACTTGCCAAATGCCTCCAAGGGACCTAGCTGGTCCTTCTCAAGGAAAGGACCTCTACTCCAGGGCTAATAAACTGCAACTCAACATTACTGCTACCCACCAAGCAACAAAGAATCATAATGTTGCAAATTATTCCAGAGTACATAAATGCAGTATTCCAATATGATGGTCACACAGATTTGCCACACTGGTGCAAAGGGCAACATTAGCAAGGCATTAGTGAGGCTACTCAGTGCTGGCAGCTTCAAATCAGTAAATGGCAAAGATGGAGAGGGAGAAGGAGAGAAGGAAGAAATTACTATACCTTGAGCTTCAGAGTTCAGAGAAAATTTGGGGACTGCCAGGAAAACAAGAAAAGAATCTTTTTGCTTTCAAACATTTTTTGAGCTTTTTAAACAGAAAGTGAGGGAGAGTGTAATTTTCGCAAGGTTCCTTTTTAAGCAAACTGTACTTTTATATCAAGCAACATTAAAAGAGAATGCAATAGATTCAGAGGGGAAAAAAGAGTTCAGAACTGAGGAAGTTGCTCACATCCTCCTGTTACTTGATCTGAACCATTTCATATCCATCTAGGTTATTGCTGTTTCCTCTATCTGTCACAGATAAATGACTGCTCATGCAGTAAGCACCACTGCTATGCAGCAGATGTGCTCTAATGGACATTTCAAAGCTCCTTGGGTTGGCAGAGGCAGGGAAGGAAAGGAGGAGGGAAAGAAGAGAGGGAAAGAGGGAAGGAAGGAGGGAAGGAAGGAAGGAAGGAGGGAAGGAGGGAAGGAGGGAAGGAGGGAAGGAAGGAAGGAGGGAAGGAGGGAAGGAGGGAAGGAGGGAAGGAGGGAAGGAGGGAAGGAGGGAAGACGGGAAGGAGGGAAGGAGGGACGGAAGGAAGGAAGGAAGGAAGGAAGGAAGGAAGGAAGGAAGGAAGGAAGGAAGGAAGGAAGGAAGGAAGGAAGGAAGGAGGAAGGAAGGAAAGGGAAGGAAGGAAGGAAGGAAGGAAGGAAGGAAGGAAGGAAGGAAGGAAGGAAGGAAGGAAGGAAGGAAGGAAGGAAGGAAGGAAGGAAGGAAGGAAGGAAGGAAGGAAGGAAGGAAGGAAGGAAGGAAAGCAAATGAGAGAGATGCAAATGTAATGGGTTTATATTGTCACTCTTCATAAATCTTGATCGTGTCTTCAACAAGATCTAGAAAAATCACAGTTTCACTCCAGGACAGGGATGTTCGTTACCCAGGTTCAAACTGTATGAAAAATTACTGTGGGAGAATCATTTGCAATTGATATATGGCTAAATTGAGGGAAGTGGAAATGCTATGGCCAATACACTGCCTTCAAAATATCTTCCAATCTTGCACCCAACACTAAAAGCTTTGCAGGAAGCTGCTTCTATCATTTGTGTACCCAAACAGAAGGTATTAGCTCAGCACATTCCATTAATCATTCCAGCCACCTAGAAATGAAAGCTGTAATAAAATGGAGAAAGGGGGAAAATTAATAATTTACTACTTCTAATGTAATGATCGCTATCTGGAAAAATATACCATTCTAAAATAAACACTTCTGTCTTTATAAGCCTAAAAGAGTCCTTAACAATATTTATATTTAAAAATCTAACAAATTTATTCATGTTTCTTTAAGGATAAAAAAAAGTCATTCTGTGAGAAGGGAAGACACAGGCTTCAAAATATTTGTTCATATTCTCTTTAAAAAATACCTAATTTCTTGAGAGTTGTTCAAAGAAAGCTAAACAAAAGGATGGCTTCATATAACAGATCATTTTGGAGATCAGCTGTTCAATGTTTCCATATGCTTCAAATCAATACAAAGGGCACAAGGATGTTCAGATTAATTTCTGTGCTCCAAGAAGTGCAAAAATATCTAAGGCCATGCATTCTATGCTCACCAGCAAGTTCATCATCAAGAGACACATTACTTAGGAGCTGCATCATGCCTTCAGGAAAATTTAACTTGTACACTGCTATGGCACAACAAACATGTTGACCCCAAGCAGCAGCAGAGTGAAAGGAAAGTGAAAGGAAGTTTAAAAATTACTATTTGCTTCAAGAAAAAATCTCTCAAAGCAAAAGGCAACTTTCTGACACTGTGAAAAGAACTAGGACCTACTGAGAAAGAGCCATCTGTCTGCAGCCCTGAAAGAAGGATGTCATGAGAGCCACTAGAAAAAAAAAATCACATCATGTTATTCTTGTTTGCATCCTATTGAGTGATTCCCTATCACACTTCACTATAAATTCATTTGTGCCTGCACACACCCAGACACACACATTTGTTTCAGGTACACCTGAGTAAGAGGCTTTATCCACTGTTTTTTACCAAAGCATGCCAACTAGACTAATAAGATACTACAAGTTATAAAAGAGATTTTTTTAAGTTGCACAGTAGCTGAATTACACTGTATCAGCACAAGCACTAGACATCTCAATCAAAGGCTTTTTTTTTTTAAGTGAGCACAGTACACTGTATTATTAACTTCTCTTATAGAATGTAAACAGGATTTCATAAGAGGAATTAATCACGAAAAATTCAAATAGCAGTTTGAAAACTGGAGCATGACAAAACTAAGTAACAAACCCTCTGACAAGGCACATCTGTTGGGAGTTAAGCTTTTGTAGGACTACAGCTGTCAGGTAGTTCTTTGTAAAAGTTATTCATGTCATTAAAAGACAAAGTCCTGTCTTTTACCCCTCTCAAAGCCTTAAAGTTCAAGTCATGACTTTAGGACTGAACTGTTAATATCACCTCCCAAATTAATCATAATTACTATCTTTTTGAACCACTGGGGTTTCTTCCTGGATCTCTGTGGGACTATGCTATGGGATGAGAAGAGACTAAGTTCCTGACCTCTCACCTCCAACTTAAGCAGTATCCTCCGTACTTATTTCTCCCTCTTCTCTATCTCCTAAGGCTATATTTTTGGTCCTTCTTCTGGCAGGAGCTTTCTTGGGCTCTTGAATGTTCTTGTCACCCTTTTTCCAATCCCCCTATTTCAGTCACGTCCTTTATGAACTTGGGACACCAAAGTTGTGCACTGTGTTCTAGCTGAGACCACAGGCACAGCTTTTTATGAAAGGCTGTACAATATCCTCTCAGTTACTCAGCTTCTTAGCAGTCTTGAATGATGTGCAACCTGATATCACAGTTGGGTTTTGGCTGTTGTAATTTGATCAAGTGTCCCCACTGATCTCTCATGCTCATTTCTTCTGGATCTGTCAGGACTGACTGTTCACACTCAATCGTTCCTTGTTCACCACTGATCTTCATCCAGCACTGTTCTGTCCACTTGGTGGAAAACTTTAAAATTTATATTTCTTATTCCTCCTGAACAGACCGTGTAAGTATTTCCACACAGATTTTGCAACATGGTAGCTCCAGCTATGTCTCAATAAACAGGTGAACAACAGAAATTTTTGTTAATTTGCAGATGTCCAAAGCTCAACTTGGATCTCTTTCTACCCCAACAGATTAGCCTAGCCCTTTGCTTTTCCTCTCCTCCCCAGCTTTCAGTCTAATAACAGTATTTTGTCTTTACTCCACAACATTGGAGTTTTTGTAGGTTTTTTTGTCCAGAGCTCTGTCACTCACAGCATTTTGTTTCCATTTACTCATTATTTTCTAATATATTCTCCATGCTAGAAGATCCCCAAAACATTAGGTCTTACCGGCAAAAAAAAGAAAACCAAAAAAAAAAAAGCCCCAAAAACAAATAAACTGGTGGACTACATCATGCCTCTCTAGTACTTTACTATTGTTTTTAAATGAGGATTTCAATCTGGTTGCCAAGTCCAGATGTAAAGTGTTACTTAAATATATCACTGAATTAACTAACTACACCTGTAACTGATTCACAGCTGAAGCTCTGTTTCCAGTAGAATTTATAGGAGGCACAAGCCTCAAATCAGTGTGAAACCCAGTCACAAATCAAAGTCCTCTGGCATATGGGACCAATTGGTCTAGCAGAGGTTTGCTGCTGGAGCACTCAGCAGCTCATGCTTGAATCCCAGCCCTTGGCCATTCATTTCTGCTCACAGCATTTTGTTGTCTTCAGTATGTCACAGCTCTCCTTTGCAGATTTGTCAGGCACCCATGCAGATTCAATGGTTTTTCTGTATGACTTCTGGAAACTAGAACACGCCCTGCTATTCTAGAAGCCTATCAAGGGTTCTTCTTGCCTCAAGACACTCCAGAATTTGAATTCCGTGCTCCAAAGTCTCATCTGCCATGCAGGAATTCAAAACTTGGATATGGGACACAAATAAGCAATCCAGGAAGGACAGGAAGAATGAGTAGGACACAGTGTCTTCCATGATCTCTGTTGCATCAAGGAAGAAGCTCTATCAAGGATGTTTTTTTAATCTTTCTACTACAAGAAAAGCTTAACTAGATGCTGTGCACTTTTGAGGATGAATGCTAGGAAAGAACAAGCCGTAATTCCACTGACTCAACCAGCATTTTGGAGAAAGGAAATAAAGGAAGAACGAAAACCTAGTGTGTATGATGTGGTCCAACTTCACTATCATCATCTTAGACAGAGAGACAGAAACTGCTGAAACCATAGCAAAGGCCAATATGACAGCAGGGTTATTGTAGATAATATCCGTAATAAAAAATGCAATAAAATTACAAGGATGCACTGGTGTTATTACACTTTAGAAATTAAATTCCAGCACCGAAAAACTCAAAGGCTTAGACATATTCTGAAATCTTTCAGACAGCCCTCAAAATGACAGCATTGCTTCCTCAGGGCTCAGCCCTGCCTTGCCTGGAATTAGAGTCTGCCTCCTTTTCAGTTTCAGCACTGCAAGACAAAACCTTGGCATCTGTTCTGTGTAAGCATCCACAGGTCATTGAAGAAACTGCAGCCACTCTCCCTTGGATCCCTGTCCCACACCTGTTGGATCCCTGTCCCACACCTGTTTGTTCAAGAGTCTGCAACATTATCAATGTCTCATTATTGAACCAAATGCCACCACAGTGACAGAAATGCAGCCCAAAAGTGGACACTTCTTGTCTATTTGCCCCAAGTCAACAGCACATAGGGCAAAAAGACAACAGCAAAAACCCTTGTGTGCTTTCCCTGCTCCACAACAGCTGCATTTCATCATGTCATCCACCCCAGGATCACTGTGTCTGGGTTGGGAATATAGCTCTGTTCCCGGCATGCTCCCCATTTTCTGTCAGCGTAGTGCAGTGGGCGCTGAGCAACCCTCCTTCTTCCTTACATCAGCATCTTTAAGGCTTTAATATTCTGTTTGATCTGTTTGAGGCTGTGGGAGGAGTAAGCAATTTTCTGTCTGGCTTATTAGCTAGGTAGGAAATACTCCCCAATGAACACATTCTGTAGCATTGCCTTTAGACCTCTTATCCATGACATTGTTCTGCCCTTTTTTTTTTTGTTTTTTTATAAGGCATTTTTGGTTAACTTTACGCATTCAGGCAAGTAGATATAATGCAAATAACCTGAGCCAACGTTATTTATAACTTTACTGCACATAACACCCTTGTTCTCCCCAGCACCCTTTCACTCTATAAAAATATACAAGAGTAAACAGGCACTCCAGAAAAAGAAACCCAGGCATCCAGTGTTAAAACTGAACAGCTAAGAGCTTAGCAGCAGCAAATATAACCTCACCTTCTTGTGAATAATGCCTTGCTATTTAGTCTGGTTACAGATGCACTATGCTGCAAATACTATGCTATGGTATCAGCTTTTCTCTACCATCTTTACCACAAGTCTGGAGGTTTATACAAGTGGAGGCCAAAGAACCCATTTGAAGAATTAAAAACAAGCAAATATGTTTAAAAATTCGGACTTAAAATTGTACAAATCAGAATGGACATGCTGAAGTATACACAGCGTAACGTGGGGAAAAAGGGAAGGGAAGGGAAGGGAAGGGAAGGGAAGGGAAGGGAAGGGAAGGGAAGGGAAGGGAAGGGAAGGGAAGGGAAGGGAAGGGAAGGGAAAGGGAAGGGAAGGGAAGGGAAGGGAAGGGAAGGGAAGGGAAGGGAAGGGAAGGGAAGGGAAGGGAAGGGAAGGGAAGGGAAGGGAAGGGAAGGGAAGGGAAGGGAAGGGAAGGGAAGGGAAGGGAAGGGAAGGGAAGGGAAAAGGATACTAGCTGAACAACTTTAAAGGAACAGCTTTGCCCAACTTTCTGCCCAGATATTGTGAGCAGTGTTTCACATCAGGTGCCTGCAGTTTCTTTCAAGGTACTGATAAAGGGCTAAGTGTCACTTAAAACGGAAGTATATATTACTCAAGCCTCTTGCTCATCACAGATGAGGCATATCCCTGGTTAACAACGTGTGCTTCATCTCTGTGGAGGCTCACAATAGCTTCAGAGCACTTGGCCAAAAGTCTCAACAAGCCTGCCATCAGGCTGAGAAGTGAGAGGGCACTCAAATGCTTCTTTTGTGTTATCTCATGAAGAAAATCTTTAGAAGAATTTTACAGGGAAGCTTTTAGAGAAAATAAAAATATTTATTTCTTTCCTCTACTGAGGATTTCTGAATTCACACTGACATTTGACTGAGCAATTACTTAGCATGCTGTACACCACATTTCACTTACAACAACACCAGACACAGTAAAGTTCCCGTTTTCCCCAGAAGATGACAATAATGCATACTTTTCATAGAGTGTTACAATTTTTTAAGGTTTGGGGTTTTTTTTTCCTTCTTTTTTTAAAGGCTCAAACAAGGGGAAATATGTTTGAAAGGAAGGATCTATGATGAGAGGGACACTGAAACTGGAGATACAAAACTTATTTCTACGATACATTAAATATCCTACCATGGTCAAACAGACACACACAATAACATTTATATGTGCAAAGGATCCACAACCATAGGTCTTCCACCACCTCTAGAAGTTGCTTCAGTAACAGCTTTTGAAATCAGTCACATGTACCTGTAAGACAGAAGAATCAGGAACAAGTGTTAACAGAGAGATGCTTCTCTCATCCACAGCTTGTAGCTCATTAGAATTTGCAAGAATCTTTAAAATTGAGGGTGACTAATCCGTCTCCCAGTCATGTGCCATTCTGTGGTCAGCAGATGACTGATACCTGATTTATCTATGATCTAGGGGCAGAGGCAGCAGGGCTGTCCATGGAGACACCCAGAAGTACCCAAATCTGAAAAAGATGGAGGAAGTGAAGCAGCATGACACTTGTCAGCCTCCAATCAGCAAGACCACCCTCCATTTGGTGCACAAAGTGGGTGTTTTTACCCACCACGCAGCCTTATGGTTTATGTCACTTGTGTTGTTAACAGCACGCTGGGGAAAGGTAAGACAGCAAACATGCATTTGTAATACACTACCCAACTCATCAACAGGAGCAGTAAAACCTTTAAAACAGACATAACAGCAAAAGCAATTAAGGAAACTCCTTCAGTTCAGAGCTACCTGGGGCGAGCACATGAACTGGCATACAAGCTGCCTGGAGGCCCTGGAGAGCAGTTGTTGAATTAGTGAGGATTGGAACAACTAATTGGTGATTGTTTATCAAATAATACACTAGCAATTCCACTGTGCTGTAAGAAGGAGGCAAGAATAAAGCCATTTCAGGTGCCACCACTGTGAACTTAGCATTTTTCTAAAATAAGTAAGACATATTCTTCAACTCTTTTAAGTGTCCATATGCAGACTAGACAGAGGCTGGCAGGAGGCACATTTATAAGTGCATTTATTTCAAGTGTCTCTGCTAGTTCAAAGGACTCAAACAAAAACTGTTGTCTGAAAAAAACACAGATGTGGTTTGGAGAGGAAAAGGAGGACAACTTATCACTTTTGAGGTGGGAGGGAGGGATGGCAAATATGGTACTAATTAATCTAAAACCTTCTCCTTCCTTGCTGCCCCGCTGTCCCCAAACACAAAAAATGAAGAGTCTACTCTGCTCTGCTCTCTCAATACTCTTGGCACGTACCTCCTTCTCTCTCCCCCTCACACTCCCTCTCTCTCCATAAAGGGGCATGAAATGAGAAATTTTAGCAAGGTTTCTTTACAGAAGAGAAGCTTGGCTTCAAGCCCAGTATACATATGTGGGAGGGAGTCTTCAAAGAGAGACTCCCTCAGTGCTGCCCAAGAAAACTGTACTTCTCACGGTCCACGAGCGAGGCTTTCTGGGACTTGCTGGCTCAAGCCCCACCAGTCCCCCAGAGACAATAAATGCCCAAGGAGGTAAAAACATCTGCATGATGCTGTCTTGAATTTTCCTCAGTTTGAACTTTAGGAAAAAATGACCGCATGTCAAGAGGAATGGCTTAAAAAACTCAAACTTAATCAAAAAAACAATAAAAAAACCTTGAGGTGTCACTGGGTTTCCCCTTTCTGTCCAGTTGTATTAATTAATCAATTTATACTATGGATTATTTGTTGTCTTTAGCTTCATACAGATGATTTATTTTCAACAAGTCCTTGTACACTCTTGTAATGGTGTGTTGGTATAGTTATACCAGCACAGACAATTTGCAGGGCATTTGCAGGTATAGTTTAACAACGTTTCCATGAACAAATTGAGTTGTCCAAGAAAAAAATCCTATTTTGCCCGTGGTCTAACTTCATACATTCTAAGGCTTTTGCTACCATAGCAAGGATAACAAAACTATAAGAAAATCCCTACCTGACACAGCTATTCCAGCAAGACTAAAACCTTCCTCTCAATTAGGTTGAAGTACTTATTATTTAAGCAACATTTATATTACAAGCTTTTCCCCTCACAGTACAGTGCATTCTCCCCAATCACCTAGCTTTGCATTGCTTCCTGCCCATACTCTGGTAACCATGGGTCTCCTAGACAACATTTACAGCATCAAGTATGCAACTGCAGGCTCACCTAGGGCCATTTAAAAGGAGTTTATTTTTGATTGTTTAAAAAATTCTCTCCATCATGCAGACAGACATTCTGCAATTCATGATGAACCCTCATCTCCACCTTACAGCCAATTGTGACCCACTTCTTGGTACTGTGGTAGTAAACACTGTACCACAGAGTTGGAATGTATGTTTGCTTTAGTTGTGTCTCCATCTTATTTTAAAATGCACAACATGAATCAAATGCATCTAGTTTCCTCAGCCATATTTCCACTTTGAACATATCAGGAGGTACACAAAGCAGACAGCTCTTACTGATTCTTTTTTTTTCTGTAATTAAGTGGAGTTTCTTACCATGCCCAATGAAATCCAGAATGCTTCAGTGTAGATACCTGAAAAAGAGAGAAAAGTGTTTAAAAGACAGCCTTTTGCTCAATGAAAGTCTAATACAAAGAAAAAAAAAAGAAAAAAAAAAAAAAACTATTGCCAGCATAATTCTATAGGTTGAGTTAAATAAATAAATACTTATCTGATTAATTGTTGCCTGGAATCCATTTGTGCTTGTATCTCTTGAGTTAGAGGCCATATTAAAAAAAGCGCACAGGAGATTAGAAATCTGAGGACAACCTAAAGCTTGATTCTAAGAAGGCTCAATGCACCAGTACTTTCCCATGGCGTGGGTGAGACAGGTTTAGTCATCAGGTGTGACAGAGAGCAGTCTGTTGCAATCCAACATAACATGGAGAGCCAACTAGAAAGCAACGTATTTAGCACATACACTGCACACATCACAATACCCTCAAAGAAAAGAAAATCAGGTGTTGCAGTACACAGGTTTTATTCAGGTCAGCTGCATTTCAGTCTCTCTGAAAAGCTACAGCAAGTGCCTGGATAGAAAGATGCTCACAATTTGGAGATTATTGTCAGAAATCAACATCATTGTTATTCACGTGTTGGTGACACACTAAGGTACTATGGATACAGCTACTAAGACAAAAAGACCCTTCAAAATTAATAAAATATCTTTACAGATCAGGACTTCATCCTGAATCTGGTTTTGTCCATTTCAGAGTTCTCTTTTTTAAAATCCTTCTGCCTTTCTCTTCTGCTAGAATACTCACTGAAATTCTTCCACAAAAGCTCAAATTGCTTTTTAAGGGCAGAACTTGTTTGTCATGTATTGAAACAATACCATGGCACAGGATGGGTGTAATTACACAGGAAGAGACAGATGGGATCGGCTTGGAGACTGAGGAAGTCAAGCATCCTATCACACTCACAACTTTCACTTTTTCCTCCTCAGGCAAGTGCAAACCTTCCCCAGTCCCACTGTCCCAATCTCTGGGACTCCTCAGCTCCCAGCAGTCTCTGGTGAGGTGATTCCCTGAACCAGAACAGCATTTTTGTGTACAATAGCCTTTGGGAGAATTTTCTTTAAGGGGTATGTCCAAAACATCCCTGTTGGCATGGGAGCTCTTGGCATCTATAGTATCCCAGGGCAATTTCACAGCTACAGGAAGTCCTTTTTGCTAGCTTTAAAACGGTCACCTAACCATTCTCTTGAGACTGCTTAGCTCCCATGGCATGGGAGAGTGAATGGGCATTTTCTATTTGCTTTCTCCATGCCACTTGAGAGTTCACAGACCTTTGTTTCTTCCTGCTCAGATAGATGCCCAAGCATTATTTTCCATATGGGAGTCACTTCACATTTTTATCAATATTTCCTGTGACATATCCCCTTCTTCTCCATTCTTTCTAAAATGATGGAGCAAGAATGCAATATTGAAGTGTGCCATGCATTTATGCTGTAGCATAAAGACTGTTTTATTTGTTCACAATTTCTCTACCAATCAGCCCCAGTATTTAGGCTTTTTCTTTTTCTCATTCCTACTGCACATTCAGCAGGCATTTTTATACAATTATAAGTCAAGGTTTCTTGCCAAATGATAATTTAGATTCCATCACTGTATATTTCAATTTAGAATTGTTTATTTTCCTCTGCACTATTCTATGTTCATAAACATTGAATTTCAACTGACAGGCCATCCTTCAGTCACTCTCTATGGTGAGGTTGTTTTGCTGTCCTATAGAACATCCTCACCTCAACTATCCTGTCTGATGTGGTATCATCAGGAGGTTTTTTTCCTCATTCTCCATCTCTTTCAGGACTATGCTGAACAGCACCAGACTCAATAGCATGACTTCACTGGTCTTTCCACCCCTTGTCTAAAAGTTGGCCAGTTTCCCCTCACTTTTCTTTTGTAAAGTTAAATTATTAATAATTAAGGGCTTTGACCATTACCCCATGGCAGCTTGAAAGGTTTTGAAGATATATAAATAATAAAACAAACAAAACTTAGAAAAGTTGTTTATGTGATTACAACAGAAGCACAAATGTCCTGAAGCTCAAAACTCTTCTGTTCAAAATCTACTGTCCAACCCTTCTTTAAAGTAACCCTTATCCTTCACACACCAAGCTTTTAACTTCTTCTTGAAAAGACAGCATACATTGCCTACCCCCTGGAACACCTCCTCCCCAGCCACTGGAGTCACCCCATCTGTGGAGAATGTGTCACTTGCCTCAAAGAGAGCTTTTCTCACTGTGCTTTCTTGAATCACAGAGAACTGCTAACAGCAGGGCCAGTTCCAGACCCAGTTATGGGCTGCAAATGCTCTGTTGCTTCCAGGACCATTAACCCAAGGGATGTAGTAGGAGACACCAGCTCTGGAGACTTTTTTCCCATATAGTCCATCTGGAAAGACATTTTTTCCTGTTCTTATGTATTTTGGAAAAGCTGTAGCTCTTCTCTCCCATTCTCAGCTTTCTTGTACACATGCATAGGTTGAACAATGATGCATGTTCCATGCTCACACAAACCCTCTGGTTTTGAATGTCATTCAAACAACACAATGCCACATATGGTTTCCCAGTGTTCAACAGCAGTTCAGAAGTCCCAATTTAGACTCTGAGGCCCACCAAATAAAAAGGAATGCGATGCATATGTTCCCAGTTCTAGCTCAGCAAATATAGGCTAGAGAAAAACATCAAGCCTGGTAACTTAATATTACACCAGATGAATAAGTATAATTTTCTAAATAAAAATAATTGGCTCAAATATAATGCCAATAACCCTTCAGGGACTTGAGCTGGTGAGTACCATTGAGAATAATAAAAGAGGCAATTCTTACTGCATGCATACACTTTAAGAACAAAAACACAGTGTGAGAATTTTAATTCCAATTACTTGGATAAAGCTGGCTGCCCTGAATCAGCAAGCAAAGCACAACGGCTACAGTGAAGTACAAAACCAAAAGAACTGTAATTTTTAGACAGCAGTCCAACCTTAGCTGAGCACAGCTCCAGGATTGCTAGGATAACACACCAAATGAATGCTGTGGTACAACATGTAGCTTCTTTAGGAATAGGATCTCTACCATAGGAAGTACAAGCCCCTGGCACACACCAGATCTGAAGCAGCTGCTCATCACAGAGCAGTGCTGTGGATGGAAAGGATGCTCAGGCTCTTCATGGCCCTTTCCTACACCAGAAGCAGTACATAATTTTTCCTAAGCAATGAAGAGTTGAAAAAAATAAAACTTGAAGGAAATAGATACTGGTATTATTCTGATTCTGCCTTCTCCAGTGGAGTCCTGTTCCTTGCAGCCTTAAAGCACAGAAGCAGCTGGTACTTCCTCCTTAGAGGAAACTACTCCAGAGACTGGTCAACACTGCAATTAAAGGGTGCACTTATTCACTACACAGACCCTCTTGATTTCCCCAAAGTAACCAGTGAAACCCCACCCTACCTTTTTCAGGGACATAAACACTGTGGGAACAGAGCAGTCAGCCCCTGCCATCCTGGCCAGGATGCACCTCCTGCAGCACATAAGACCCAGTGCAGCAGGGAGCAAGGAGTGGATTCAGCCCAGCTCATTCACCATTTAAAAATTAATGGCAAATGCAGCCTCTCTAGCTGCAGGTAAAGCACCTCAGAGACCTCTGAAAACAAATGTCATCCCTCCAACTCCTGTTCCTATTGCAGCACTAATCTTCAGGTTCATCCACACACTGGTAAATGCTTAAAGCAGCCTGTTAACTCTACCAAAGGACTGATTTTCACTCAGCTCACATTCACAGAAAGGTAAATGCAACATGCCAAAACACACATTCTGCTATCAAAGAATGACTTCGAAGGATCTAATTTTTAATATCTCATTTACTGACGCCTGCCCTAGCAGGCATATGTAACCTAATACTGTATTTTACTGATATTGCAGATGGTATAACCAATCTCCTAAACTCTCAGCACTCTCAATGGATTAGTATGATGTGTGGAGCAGTTTCAGCTTACAAAGCACTACTTTAGTGTGTAGAGTTATTGATTTAACTTAGAAATTCTGCTATGTCGTGTATTTTTACTGATTTACCTTTACAGTGGTGTAAGAATATCTTTTCTCCCCCAAAAAACTTTGACACACTTCTTTATCCAATACAAAATATTGCTCCTAGTAGGATTTCAGGACAAGCTCTCAGTACTCAAAATTATGGACTTTTTGAAAAATTTTTTGTCTTGCAGTGCTCCTCCCACATTACATATGTCTTTTTTCCTAAGTAAACCTGACATACCTCCTAAACTTTCCACAAATTTCTCAAAGAAACACCTGCAGTTATATATCAGGGTACCCTCTCCCCTCTTCCAGCCTCAAGCAGGGTAGATACTATACATAGGGAAACATTTTTCCCCCCATCTGGAATATTTCCCAAAGGTACTGACACATTTTCCTTCTTCCCAGCTGCAGTAGTCACTCAATCCTCCAGTCTCCTCTTCTTTTGAATGCTGCAGGAATTTCCCATGTGCCAGTCCCAGACCTAGCTCAGTGTTCTAGCATATATGGAAAGCTGCAGCTGAATAGTGCATACAAATGACAGCAATAAAACAATTCTGTGGCATTGCTACAAGCTTAGTTTGAAAGCACATTTTAAAAACAAGACCAAACCTGAGAGCCACTCAGGAATGTCAATGGCATTCTCCTCCAGCTTTTCTTCATCAGCAGCTGCCTCTGCAGCCATGCAACTCCTACCTTCTGCTCTGTACCACACCTCTTTCATCACTGTTTATACAAGATTATTTTCTTTTGTTAACTATTCTGTATGTTTAAATCCTCCTTTATTCTGCTATGTTAATCAATAACAGCCCACACCACCTCTATCTTTCATTCCTCTGCTAATCAATGTGATATTGAAGTGCTTCAATTTTATGTTATGATGACTTCACATGGCACAAACCATCAAAAAAGAAACCTAGCTCTATAAATATACTTCCCCATTTTTCTTTGCAGAGGTAGACTTACATCAATAATTAAATATGCCAAAAGACTCACCTAGTCTGTATTTTGAAGTGCCCCAATTCACCACATTTTTGTATATTCAATGAATTATAGCCTTTGAATGTATTCATCAAAACTTTCTATGCCAGCCCATTGCCAGTAGCCAGTAATGTGATATATGACTTTAGTAAAGGCTTAGACTTGCAAATAGTTGCTGCACATCTGTTGATTCACATCAACCAGTTCCATGTATGTTTTTCTCTGGCTTATGGCAAATGCAGGATAACTCACATCAGCTTCAAAAAAGTCTTGCTTCATGGAAAGAATACCATATGGTTCTATCCCACTTCAAGGAAATTGTCACAGAAAAGATTTACACATTAAAATATTGCTTTTGTCTCAGATACCTTACCTTAGTTTACAGTGTTTCCACACCTCTAAGATAATGTTCTCATAGTATCTGGATGGCACCAAATTCTCACCATGTTAAAAGATACGTTTAAGTTTATATCTAAACTTCTGTTATGGTAAATAAAGCCCTGCGATTTCAGAAGGCACATAGATCATAGATAAATGGGTCTAGCAACCAAAATCTTCTCTCTCACACAGTGATAAATTGTGCCATTCCAGCAGCTATTTAGACCTCACTGCCTGAACTCATGCTGACCTGAAACATACCCATTCCTTCATTACCCCAAGCTTTGTGTCATGTACAGCATCAAACAACTTATCTTCTTCCTGCTTACACCACCTCCAGCTATAGCAGTGTATTCAAAGTTTAAAAAAAAAAAAAAAAAATAAATAAATAAAAAAAAAGCAAAAAAAGCAGACTATTTAAAATTAACTGATGCTTATGAAGTTAAAACAGAACAGCACACCCGACTCTACTCTGTATTTTGCAGCAGCACAACATCCTGCAGTGGCCTCAGCCAGCTGGGCTCTGTGACCCTCTGTGATCCCTTGAGTGTGTTCCCATTTTATCAAGCAATGAACACTCCAGCCCCAAAGCCAGCAAGAAGTTTGTCACTGACTTCAGCTAAGAACAGGAACCGGCTCAATCATAAGAAACCTTGAGCTAAATAAAGCAGCAAGAAAAGGCACAGGAGGGAGGTGGGGGGTGTCAGCTCAGAGTGCTGTGGGGCACAGCTCTGCTTGTTACCAAGGTTACTTTGAACTTCCCCACCTAAGATTTCATTTTAAATCACCAATAAATCTGCAAAAGTTTGACCCCCTTGAGTGGGAAACTGGAATTGAAATTCATTAAATATGTGCTGTAGCCTGATTTTGGGGAGCAGGAAAGGTTTCCAGACAATATTGTAGGCAGACTTGAGAAAGAGATTACAGAGAAATGTGCAGTAAAGACTAGTCATGATGGCCCTGCTTTGGGTATGACAATAAGTATGCACATAAAAAATTTACTGTTTGTGGCAGGTATGTGTGTAAACAAAAATCTGCCCGAATTCGAACAAGGTGTAAGTCCTCAAATAGAATGCAAAAGAAAAACACCAGTCAAAAAACAGTCAATAAAGATATATTCAATTTTTAGCTGCTTTAGCTGATAAGCTGCTTAGGCAATTTCAGCCATTCCCTCAAGGCTCCCAAGCCAGCAGGTTTGCTCCAGGCTGGGGCTGAGCAGGACTTTCCCTGAAACTGCAATTCCAGTGTGCTGAATGCCATTCTGTATAAAAGCATGGATAGACTCTTGTCTCCCCAGCCAATAGCCCATTTGCACCAGTGAACATAGAAGAGAAAGATTTCAGAACCAAACATTGTACGGACAAAAGTGTCAGGCTTGCAACACTTAGGGAGAAGGAGAAGGGGTGGGAAAGTATGTAGGTAGGGAAATTTCTCTACCTAAACCCTTAATGACTGGCATGGAGAAGCTGAAGTTACAATAGATGAGAAATGGGACCTGAAAGTCATGGAAACTGAGATCATTCACAAGTCTGGCAGTGAAATCTGGCTAAAAAAAAATGACAAAATAGGGGTGGCAATGTGGGTGCAAGTCTCAGCTCTGATGATCTTGGATGCAGAAGAAATCCTCAGACTATGTCCAAGGGGTACCAACTGGCTGAAATACCTTTGGAAAGGAGTCCAGGCCTGAGGTTCAGTGGTAACAAACCAACATGACAGAAAATACCAAAGTTCAAGTGGAGACATACCAGAGGAAGATCCTTGATCATGGTAATTTTTGCACCTGAGCCAAAAATTGAGATTTCTGTCAAATATCTATGAACTGAATCATAAAGGGGATTGGTGCTGCTTTGTGCCAGTCTGTGGGAAAGATGCTTGATAGCCACCAGTCATTCCACTAGTGGCCCTGCCTGACTTGGTGGACAGGAAGATCTCTGGTCTGTCCAACAATTCACAGAGGTGCACATTTTCCCCCCTAACCCTGCTTTGGCGTTTGCAAAAAGTGAGTTGGCAGAGAGCAACTTCTTCTTCTGTGTCTCTCACATTCCCTGGTCTGTTCATGTAGTTTTATTTTAAAAGACTTGATTCTGTTACCTATAGTTGAATCCATTCCTGTGGTGTCTCAGCCTGTACTTATCTACACACCTCTATCTCTTGAAGCTCAATGAGAGTTAGGAAATTGTATTTTGAAATATGCACCTTGTCATTGCATAAAGACCTTATGACGTGGAGGAGACGAGAAAAGAGATCTTTTCCATGCTTGAGAAACAGTTATAGCCATATGGAAGAGTACAGCCTCCTTCCCCTCAAAGAGCATTTTAATCCTAATATCACACAAGTGGATAACTTTTGCACTATGATAAAATCTGATCTGAGCAGCCTCATTGACTTAGGATAGCATTCCTTCTCATGAACAAGCACAGACAGTATTGTTGTGGGATTTTTTCATGAATTTATTTAAAACATGATGATTTCAAGTTTTACATGCCACTTTCTGTTAGTTACTCGGGGAAACTGCAAAATAAAATCTGTAAGCATCACTACAGATGGGAAAAAGGGAGCCCCATGAGAGAAGAACATTTGCCCCAACTTTCTGTGAAACCCAGGAGACGACTTGGAAGAGAAGATAAAACCTACTACAGCACAAGCTATGGCAACCCAAAAAAACCAAAACAACAAATCCAAGATTATTTAACTCATAGTGACACTTGCCTTTCAGTAAAAAGGATGAAAAAAATCTTGATCAGTGCCATAGTTCATGAACTTACACAAAACTTTCCACTTGAAAGCACACAATAAATCTGGCATATGGCCTGTCTCACCTGTCACTCTGAGAACTACCAGGTCATTTGTTCCCTGGAAGGATCACTTCTCATTCAGATCCTGGTGCCATTTCCTTCCCAGGGCTACATTAGTTGCATGGTTGACAAAGGAAAGGGCAGCTGCTGCTAAACTTGCAGCATCTCAGAAGTTTCATTATCTCCATGCAATCTTCTTGCATTTCCATTACTGCTCCTTCCCCCTTCAAATGCTGTGTCTTGATATTTGCTGTTCAGCACAGATGAACTGTTTTCTGTGCAGGGGTTGGTCCAGCACAAGCTATTTAGCCTGGCAGTTTGAAGAAAAATGCTAGAATGCCTTTTACAGAACAACAAACTTTGACTCACGTTAGGAAATGCCACTGGTGCGATGCACTATTTTGCAAGACCACCATGGTTGCACTGCCTCACTCTGATCAGCCACATTAATATTTGAATACTGGATGACAACAGCTGAAGATTAATTCCAGTAAGTTATTCATGCCTGGAGGTTCAGATTTCCAAGCAGAAGCATGTGGGTTAGTCTATGGCATTTCACCACATCCCCAAGGAAAATGCGGTGGGAAGTCACCCAGGCCCAAGGGGATCAGAGTAGCTTGTACCTTTGCAAAATAAGCCCTCTTCCTGCTTCTCTGTATCCAGGACACTTCACCAATGAAGATTATATGCCAAGGGCCTTTTCTTGCTGTCAGCCAGCACTGCCAGACAGTATGCTTACAAAAGGTGTGGATATACTCAACCCTATTTCCCCATTGGAGGAAGACACATCACTTATTTAGCCAGGGACACAAAAAAGGCCATTGTCAGACAAGCAAGACAGTGTGTTTCTGTGCCGATCAAGTCAGGACCTGTTTGGCCCTCTGCATTTATTTCAGTTCCATACTCCCTACATAAGAGTCTTTAAGCGAGAAAAACTTTGAGAACATGACAGTGTGAGAAGAGATACTGTCAAAACATAAGTGTGAGGGCCTCTGCGGTGAAGAGCCTCTCAAGAATGCTTTCTGCCACAAGGAGAAACTGTTTCCCTTGAATTGTTTCTGACGCACATGGAGCATGAAACTGATGTCCAGGAGCATTACTGGAAAGCCAGGGCAGAGGGGTTCAGCCAGCCAACACTTAACCCTCTGCAGGAGGAGATCCAAGGAGCACCAGCATCCCACTGCTAGTTCATGCCAAGGGTTTGAGGAATATAAATAGCAGTGAGGTTGAGATATTATATATATTTTTTACAGAAGTCATCATAATACATACTTTTTCTTCTACCATGTGTTTGGTTTTTTTTTTAATTAAGGAAGGAGAAGCAACCTACTCTGGACGACCCAGCAAACCCAGCTCAACCCCAGCAATATCTAAGGGAGTGCCTTCAGCATGCAAAATTCTGCTGAACACAGGACACTATTATGTCCTGATTCCCACCTTTGAAATGGAAGTTCAGAACCAGCAAAAAAAAACCCCTCTAGTATAAAATTCAATGCTATCAAACCACTAGATAGAAGCCACCAAGATATCAGGTCTTAAACACATTAATCCAGTTACTATTGCCTACTTGAAACTCACTGCCTGACATCTCCATGTACCAAGTAACAAAATATGAAAATTTTGACTAAATATTAATTAAGAGATATACAAAGGAGTACAAACAGAATTCTTCAATATACTGAATACTATTTTAGCAAATTAACCCATGTTTATGCTAGGCAGAAGTTCAGACAGAAATCATCTTGAAACGTGACTTTCAATTCCCACGTAGGAACAGACTACAGTAAAACAATTATTAAAAATAGCTGCAAGTTCTCTACTGATTGGTACTGAAAATCAGAAAGGTTTTTAAAATAACCAACAAGAATGTGAGTTGTTTTCTTGGGCCAAATATAAACAGTAAAAAATATTGATCTTTTAGGCTTTCTGAGGGACATTAATGTCCAAGTTTAAAGTCCTCTTCTTTTCACCTCTTCTATGACCTGGGCAGAGAGGAGACATTTACAATTATGTGTAGTAAAGTCAATTTTCCACTGTTTTGCAGTCATGTACCTCCAAAAAAATAGACAGAATGCTGCCAGTGTAAAGACAGAAAATTTCTGAGGGTTGCCTTTTATCCTGCTATTTTACAGCGGTATGGGCATAAAACAGGCTCACACAGCTCTCATGGAGCATTACAAAAGTCCAGGTCAACAAAGATCAGGCTTCTTGTCTAAACTGTCAGCTATAACCCTCATGCTGGGATTACCTCTTCCAGTCCCAGGCCTTCCCATTTCCTCTTCCTTTCTGCTAAGGACACACTGAGATTCACCAGGATTCACCCCCACCTTCTGGCTCTCTCAGGGCTCAGGGGCTGGGGGCATTGCTTACATGATGCTGGCCAGGCTGCTCAGCAGTGCCCAGTGCTGAGGATTTGTAAGGTGCAGATACCCCACCTCTAAAATACACAGCACTGCTCTGGCAAAGGACTGCTGGAAGTGATTCTGTGCTGCTGTCTGCTGAGATTACACAGACCACTCCAAAGATTTCCACCCCTTTCACATCACCGAGCCAGCCACTGAAGTTTAGTGCATGAATTATCCATGTTGTAATGCAGCATGTTTTAGGCAGCTACAAGTTACTCAAGATCACCAACACCTCGAGGAACTGAGAAAACAAACAAACAAACAAACATGCAAACAATCTAAAAACAACCTAGCTGAGAAAGAAAAAGAGGAAAAAATGTAAACAACAAGTAGAAAATCATCTTCACCTTAAGCAAGTCATATTAGAGGCTCTATTTTAAAAGCAGCAAGCTCAGGATTTTAGCCTGAGATACAGACAGTGTTGAGATGAGGGGTTTACTTGAAATTCAATATAACTAGTATTTACCAGAGGAGGGAAAAGGTTCAGAATATAGAGCAGGTCAAGTAAAACGATTGTGCAAAATTGAAAACACCTGCAAGGTATGGCACATATGGTAGATGTGCTGACTATATAGGAGCAGACAGGAAGAAAAAGAGGCTTTTATTCTGGATGGAAAAGAGCTGTCTAGTGCCATGAGCCAGCATCTGAAACTGTTGAAAACCATTACAGCCATGTTCCCAAACAAACAGTATTAGACTTTGTTGGGCTTAGTCCTCCTAGCTTCACATGGGAACTTACTAGACAGAGGCCAGTGCTTTCCCATTTTATCTCAGTCTTTCCCAAAGAACAAAGAGCATGTTCAGGTGTGAGCAAGCATTTGGATAAGTGCTGCTGCCATCCTGTTCAGGCTTCCTTCAGCTCAAATTCTAGCAGGGCATAGACACAATCACTCTGAGCAGATTGTGACTAAAATACTGGAGGGTGGCAGGCAGGGGGAGGGTGAAGGGAAGGAGGCAAAAAATCATCCCCCATGTAAGCTAAACTACAAGGGATAAGACAGTGAATTAACTTAGCTGAGGTTATTTTGCTTTCAAGTTTTGCATAAGAATCATCAGGAACTAAAGATATAGGAAAAACTCTGAAAGAACAGTTGAAAAGATAGTTTTACCTCCAGTCATAGCATTTTTTTCTTGAATTTATTTTATTAAAATACTAAATATTACCTAAAATAAGCAATTAAAAAAACAGTGTGTTAAATATTAGCAAAAAGCTCTCTAACAATGTAGCTCCAAAGTTGCACCCAAGAGTCAGCTGAGAACTGGCTGTGACAATTCTTATGCTTCCAAGGGGGCAGGAGAGGGAAGACAGTGGTAAGCCACCAGAGGTAGCTTTCAACATTACTCATTTTTTCTAAGCAACAATCTCAAGAAGCAAACTTACTTCCAGTCCTCCATACTGTTCCTCTCTCCCACACCCCCAAATTCAGTCCCCCAGCAAGTTTAGGTTCTGATCCTAGCTGTCTGTAAGCCTTGTAATACTCAATAAAAGCTAAAATTAATAAATTGATAATTAGATCTAACCCTTTTCATGATCCAATCTCCTCTGGCTCTCACTTCATTAATCCATGCCCAAATGGCTTCAAGCACAGGTGATTAACACCTCCAAAAGTCAGACATCCCACTTCTGTACTTCACAGCAGTCGAGTATCTGAGGATGCAGCACAACCTTTCACATTAACTGAGGCTCCTACTCATCAGAAGCCCAAAGGAGCAGTACTATTGGAAATGCCACTTGATTAGTCCCTGACTCAAGGAGAAGAGCCTTATTTATTATTAAAGCAAAAATTCTCATTAAACAGTATTTTTCAGTAAACCTGGGACTAGCTGATCTCCACAGCTTTATAGCTTGTTCTGGTACAGTCTTAAGCAGCACACTGAGAACAGAGTTTCACAAAGGTAGTTGGAGAGAGTTTGCAGAGCCTTTTTATCTCATTCTTATTTTAGGTAGTATAATGAAGATGGACATAGAAACATCTGGTGGAAAAGTAAAATTTCACCCCTTTGTCAAATTCTTACAGTTCTTCACTTTGGGCGCAATTCAGACTCCTTTCAGAGCTGCTCTTAGACACTGTCTTAAAACAGGTAACAGCAGTCAAGATTTGAAAAGTGAGAGGTCACATAATGCAATTACTTCAGATAATCAGATCTGCAGAGTTACTGAAACATCAGCAATGTTTGTCACTGCCTCACAGAAGCTTAAAGCACATAAACAAAATCAATTCCAAGTCCAGAATCCCAAACAAATAAATCAGTTACCCAAACAGATGAGAAAGAGGGAAGCAGTTTTCCCTGAAGCCACTCAGATTTACATCAACAGATTAGAGCAATACTCTATTTTCAACCACTTTAGAATGTTAAAGGCAAAACATAAAATGATATTATAATGTCGTCTTCTTAAAAACCAGCATCAATATCACAGTCCGAGCCTACCTACAAGTGGTTCAGCCTAGCCCTTTGAATTTATTATTGAACAGGGAAACAAAATATGAAGGTGTTTGTTTGTTTGTTTGTTTGTCTGTGAAATTAATTGGTGAGTCAGTATACATCAACAAGTAAGTCAGGAAAAGAACACTTCCATGCATGGTCCTCCTCCATGAGGTTCCAGCAAACTTTCTGCAGAAATCAGTTACAAGTTGTGTCTGTGTAATAAAGAGTTCAGTCAGGTACTGTGAGAATTATGGTGCACAACACCTATTCTATTAGAAATAAATGATCTCATTTACATTTTAATTCTGTGGAACAAGCCACTCTCAACAGAGCAGTTTGCTAGAGTTACTGAAGATGTACAGAAGTTGTAATTTTCATCATAAATGCACATTATGTTCTCATCAGAGAAATGAAAGAACCAATAGGCATATTAGAGAAACTACCTGTCTGGGAGGTCCCTCCAAATGTTCATGAACACAGCCTCCTCCTATCTTGCAGTGTATTGTTGCACAGTTAAATATCACCAGAAGTTTCATTAGTCAAATGGAAATAACTACAGAAAATATTGTATTTTTCACTGACCCTTTGACATGAATAACACCATACAGATGGAAACCACACCCAAATATCTAAAGGTGTAAATAATTTAACTGAACAAGCTGTAAATAAATTTAAATAACTACAGAATGTACTGGTTCTTCTCTTTTATTTAGTGTTTCATTTCTTTGAATTGTGTACTCCTTAAAATAAGAACTTGCTATCCCTGGCAGATCAGAGGATGGAAAGAGAAACTCTTGTGTAGGTGCTGCAGTGCACCAAAATACCATTTCTAAGTTTTTTTCTCTTTTAGCAAAGACTGCACTAAGGGCTGGGTCAAAGTCTGCTTAGAGGATGGGGACATTGGTTTTACTGCATGCCTTTTGTACTCACTGTGATCTTAATATTGCTCATGAGAAATTCAAGTAGTATTTGGCAAATAACTATGGCTCAGTGAAACAACCAACACCCACTCAAATATTAAAAGACCTTGAAATACACTCTTCACAAGTTATTTCTACAGTGGCAATCACAAGTTTATGGGGTGTTAGTGCTTACAACAGAGACAGGGTCCTTATTTTAAGCACTTAGGTAGGGAAGTAACACTAACCCAGCACTTTCATTTCTGAGGAGACAGATACAATCATTAAGTTGAAAGCTATTCTGAGGCAAATTTTTCTTCAGCATTTCTAACTAGGCTTGTATCACTTTATACAGAACAATCATGGGAGCCAAAATGAGAACCCTCCCAAGTCACTTGCACAGTCTTTCTGGCTTTATGACTATTAGCATTATAGTTTTCATGACAGAAGAGCTTCAAGGTAAGAGAACATCTCAGGAGAGCCTACAGCTCTTTAGTGACATCCCAAAGTAGGGTGAGAGGTGGTTTTGCATGACATCAAGGTTTGGGTCAATGCCAAACACAACCCAGATCAAGTCTCTGGGATATCCACTGGTGGAGTTTCAACAAGCATTTTTCCTCCTTTCTTCTCCTCCCTTCCCATCTTCTGGGATTTTTTAGAAAACCTCAAGATGAAGTGGGGTTACTTTGAGATGAGATCATCGGTTACCCACAAATGATATCTGTAAAATGCTTTCTTCCAAGTTGAAAAGAAAAGAAAAGAAAAGAAAAGAAAAGAAAAGAAAAGAAAAGAAAAGAAAAGAAAAGAAAAGAAAAGAAAAGAAAAGAAAAGAAAAGAAAAGATAGCAGAAGAAACTCTTCTCCCAACCCCCCTTTCCTGCTACCCCAAAACAGGCAGAGGGCTAAAACAGCATTATCCACTGATACAGTTTTCATTATCCATTGAAATATATTCAGATCATTTTCAAGATCCTGTAAATGGCAAAAAAAAGGAGTAGCTTGAGGAAGAACTTCCCTTAGATTCAAAATTTTATGTGTAAACAGAGAGTATGAATTTAGCAGTTCTACCCACCTTATAAGTATACTATTGTCAAAGGAAATCCTCACCACAAGTGAGTATTTTTTACTCATTATTATTTTATAGATCCTGTCTGAGAATTAGGGCAGCTCAAGAAGGACACCTCACAACAGCACACAGATGCTGGAGTACCACTGTTATCGTCTCTAACCACTCACTGAGACATGCCTTGCAGCAGAGAGAGAAAAGGAAGTCTGTAGCCAACAGAGCAAGGAAAGAGTCAAAATGATTTTGCTCATTCGCCGCTCCCCCTCCTCTTATCATCATGCAGGAGGAGGAGGGTGATCTATTGATACTGGGTGTAAAGACAGCTGCTCTTCTGATCCAGCGTGGCTTTTGATAGCAGCAGCAGAGCTGGTGAAAGAGAACAAACGCTCTCCCATACATGCATTGTAAGGGCAGGAGACAAAAGAATACCTGTTTTGAATCACTGAGGACTATTACTGTAACAAAGTACAAGATAACATTTCGCCAGAGGATACAAGAGATTCTGAGAGGAGCAACAATGAAACCAGACAACCTTTCAGTCATCTTATCAAAAACTGCTTGGGGTACTTACTGAGCAGTGGGGGTGCAATAATAGCAAATAGAGAGCGAACACAGTTAATCTTTGCACAAAGGCTTTTTGATAAGTAATAAAATAGATTAAGAGTGGCGTGCTGGCCTATGCCAACTCACATTGCTTAGAAGAAAGGATATAAGACAAGCCTAAACAATTTTAAAATAAACAAATACATACACAACAGGGGAATGTTGCATGAATGAATTTCCTCATTCTCTTTTTTCAAGCAATTCAAGAAGCAATCAAAGCACTCTGAGGTTTGCTATGCTTTTACATACATTTTTTGACACATTGCTTTACAGAACCTTCACAACAGCCCACTATCAGTAGCTTTGGTGTCACTTCATGGTATGTAAATGGAATAGGCAGATCTTTGACATAAAAATAATAATCTCTGGTAAAATTACAGTACTACAGTGTATCATAGCATCAGAACTATGGAAATATTAATACATGGATCTTTGACAATACAATGTAAGATGTCACTTTGAGCAGTTATTATGCTAATAACGGATACTTATTATAAAACAACATGAAAGAGGTAAGCTATGTGGGTGTAAAAAGGGATATTTAGTATTCAGAAAATGTATTTAAAAGGGAAAAAAAGCAAGTGCTTCATACAGCATCTAATCCCACATTAGGCGGATGAGGAGTTCCCTGGCAGATGGGTGTCAGGGTACCCTGGGACTTGGATGAAGCAGCACATTATCTCTCAAGGGACCACACATGCCAGTATAATTTACAACAACCTTCGAGCTTGTTTTTGTTATGCAGTGGGCCAAACTAGGACCAAAATCATGAAGGCATGGAGAAAAGTGGCTCTAGAGCTTTGAGGATTAATTAGAAAAACTGTTCATCAACTCCAGCACGGTTTCAAGAGAACATATTCTGCTCCATGCTCACTGACTTCAAAATAAAATAAAATAAATTCCAATACTAAAGAAAGAAAGAAACCACAATGAGGAAAATGTCTCATACCAAATTCTGTATACAAAGCAAGCAATAAGCCAGAACTATGACTGGTTTCATTTAAGCTACAAGAAAGTGTCCATTTACATTAAAAAAATATATACTAAGACTATTAAATGTTGCATTTAAAGCCAAAGGAAATATTTACAAAGGGTTTGTAATATAAGGAGGAATCCAAGGAAAGAGAGTCTCTGTTTGCCTAATGGCTAAAGAGTAATTTTGTCTAGGGTTTTTCTAGTTGGGAAAGGAGCAAGTTATAGATATTCTACATAAATTCTCACCTGGGCTTTTTACTCTGCTCTAAGACCCTGTTTTCCACCTAATCTGAGCTACAGAGTTACTCTGGGGGCAGAATCACCCATTTGGCACAGAGCTACTACACTTTGAATTCAAACCTTAGCTGTGCTTTATAGAAACTTCCATACAACCAAAGCCAACCAAAGCCATTCTCATCCTTACAAATATATCCCTCAGCCCTGAAACAAACACAAATGCCACGTTTGTGAAGACAGAGCAGGAGATGCAACACTTCAGACAACAGCCATAAATAAAATTCTTACACGCACAAACATAATCCATTTCAAACAGGAATGTTGGTGCTTATGCTGCAGCAGCTGGAAATACCTGTCTTTCAACATTAAGCCTTGCAAGGATAATGCTTAGCTGCAATCTAAACCTTGGTGATTGCAGCAGAACAACCAGAAGCTGTGTGATTACTTACTGCAGCTCCCAGTCAGGGAGAGGGAAATCTGCCACGTAGCTCATATACAAGGAACCCCTTGTCTCAAACAAAATAACACAGGGAATTACTTGGATTTTGTTTACAGTTGCAAGGATTTCCTCATGTATATTCTGTTCACAGATGCATCTCCAGGACAATGGCACTGACCATGGACTATATCAGAGACCCTTCTTTTAATTACTTGGCAGTTTCCTCGGCCAAGTTTATTCAAACACCCAGCCATGCACCACCTATCCTTCCCCCTCTTTCAGATTCCTACAACTTCTCCAGGTTAGATGCAGGCTCCTTGATAACTTTATGGCCTTTTTTGTGGTTTAGTTACGTACTGTGTTAGAGAGAAAGCAATGGCCACCAGCAAAAGCTGTTAACAAAAACCTGGGAGTCTGCAAATTAAAAGTTACTGCTTTACTAGCATGACAGCAATAGACAGCTGTGACCAGCCACTGCTGTGTTCAAATCCCTGATACCTCCCAATCTACAACTCGTCCTTCCCCTGCTTTTCATTCTGAACTTAATTACTGCCCAACATAATATGAACAAGATTTGGACAGTGGTATTTATGCAGTAGAAAGCACTATTGCTATCATCAGTTGAACCTGGAGCAGGCTAGGAAGACGACAAGAACAGGAGGCACATAGGAGAGAGCAGTAAGTTTTCCACTGTACACACCCTTTACAGATATGCAGATGGGGTGAGGAGGGGGAGAAAAAGAAAAGCCTTAGGCACATTCCTGCTAGCTCTCATGATCAAATTCCTACTTTTACAGTACTTAGGGTTTTTTTCCCCTAAACCTTCAGTTCTAATAATGAAGGTATTTTGTCATACTTGCAAATTTCCCTTTACAGAAAGGTGGTGGGCAGAGCATAAGAAAAGTCTTGAAAAGAAGATTCCTCCAGAAGCTAAAAAGCAAAAGTCATTCATAAATCATTCATCAGTCCAAAGCCATATTCATCACTAGAATCCTGTTTCAAGACTTGAGCTGCAAAGTCTACCATAACCACTGAATTTCCCTTCCCGACAGGTGAACATAACTCATTTTGCTCTGTGCACTAGGAAGCCCTAGAATTTTTCTTGGCATTTTAAGATAAACTGTCCCTTCAGGCTCTTACAGTCTCCACTTCTCTTCTAATACCAAAGCCTCAATTAGACCGTGATTAAAGAGGATGTACTTACAGATACCAGCAGAAGATAAAGGTTGCCAGCTTTATTACAGGTCAGGAATGTGTTTCTCTCTGTACTCTAGATTTCAGAGTTTAATGAGGAAATAGAGTTTACTAACAGGCAAGGATTCAATTTTGATTATCAATTAAACAGGCATAAAAATATCTAACCAGATGGTTTCTACCAGTCAACAGCAGTCTTAAGGGGAAGAGAACTTACACTCATTGACAGAAATTTCTAACAGAAAACTAAAATAAATCCAATAGGAGATGTTCTTCACGTGATGGTTTAAACTCCTCTTTGCTAAAAAAGAAAGAGTGAATCTGTACTGCAGAATATTGTTTAATAGAATTCTTCGGTTCCATTTTCTTTGTGAATTTGTTTATTTTACTTCAGAGTGCTGATCACTTTTTAGGAAAATGTGATGCAAAATTGTTAACTACTGTGGCATAGAAGCCAGGCACTCACCCCATTTGCATTGAGGCCCACTTCCATTTATTCTCCTTTGCTTTTGACCAGTTTCCCTCTGCTTTCCTCACACTTCAGCTTCTTCACAGGTTCAAACACATACCTATTTTTTAATTGCCAAAGAAAACATTGCTTTCTGCTGCACAGTTCTTCACGTGGTTTCCTCACAAAGATGACACTGTCCCATAGTGTTTAATGCACAACATTAATTTTTGGATCAGTAACAAGTTGGAAGTCTGGTAATGCACACTCTCCTAATTTAGAAATGAAGCTTTATAACACTGAAATATTGCAAGAGGCTCCACTGCTTGGCCTTCCATTAATTTGTTACTTACTATGTTGGATTCTCATCAGCAATTCTTAATTGATGTACTCTGAGCCATGCCATCAAATATTCTCTATGGATATAGTTGGCAATACTGGTTAATTTCTAAAATTTGGTAAGTTAGTGTTTATTTAGGTTGTGATTACTTCAGAGTAAATATATTCTTACATTTTGGAATGCCCCAATAAAGAGTGGGCACTGCTACAGATAAATAATATACTGCAATAAGTATTCTTATAATGGTAATGTATGATGCACAGCTATTTTCCAGATGCTACAGAACTAATTGTGCTGCCAACAGAAGCAGCCAAATCCAAAACAGATCCATATGAGGAATTACTGTTGAATCAACCTCATCAGTGAGAAAAGCTTCTGCCACACAAACCTTTTTTCACCTTAGCATAATCTTCATAAAGTTAATGAAATGCACAGCTGTAAAACCAAAGTAACTCCCATACAGGCAAGTTGGAACTGATGTAAATAAGAGCCAGGACTAAGAATATTTTCCATCAGGGCAAAGACTGATCTGTTACAGCATTGATGTGACACCATTGCAAAGCAGCCTCCACGTGGAACAAACAGTGCCTGGCACAGATTCCACTCTGACCCGGAAAAACAATGTAGTGGCAGCTGCATCATCACCCAAAAGTCCTTTACATCCTCAAGTCTTACAGCACAATTGGCCCCTTTGGTTTGCCTGCAGGAGAAATTGTTTCTCCACGGAAAGAAAAAACACATTTCTCCTCAGGTTATAAAGAAGCAGGCAAGTAGGATGTAAGGACTTTAAGACCAGAATGGGCAACTAGAACATCTAGTTTGACTTTCTTGAAACAAAAGCCAAAAGCCTTCAGTCAAATATACAGTACCAACAAAAACACCAAGAGGAAGACTTATATCACAACCTTTCCTTCTCGTCACTTAGCTAATCTTTAGATTTTTAGTATTTTTAATTCTCCCATCATAAACCAGTACTTCTAGCTCCCAATTATTTTAGTAACAGGATCTCTGAGCATCATGTATAGAAAATTAGTGACCTTTAAAAAAGAAGGTTTACTTACACAGACATTAATTGCTATTGCAGCACAGATGAATAGTTAAGCAGGCCCATGTAATATTTCACTCAAGAACCTAATTCCAGAGAAGGAAATACTTTATGCAAATCATTATATGACAAAAGGCCAAACACAATGAAGTTCATATCACAGTAAAAAGCTGCTTAGGTCTATTTGCCAAGTGCTGCAAACAGGTTAACAGTACACATCATTAAGTTCTGAATCCCATTATGATCACATGGCATCAGCCTGATTGCAATTAAGGTGCCTTAGGCAGAAGATGCCATTTTAAGTAGAGAATCACTACTCTGGACAAGTTTTATAAATTATTCTCATTGATTATCATTTTCAATTAGAGGAAATAAAAGCATTAAATGGCAACTTTGATGTTGGAACTGACCTTTCACCTGGAGTATTTCCCTAATGGATGAGGGTTAAATTTATTGTGACAGCACTTAACCACATTTGGTATGGCCTTACATTTGATGGTACCACTATCACAGCAGCAGCAGGCTGAGTTGGTAAGACCATGAAATGCAGTGTTTGTACCAGAATTATGACTATTAGTATCCTAGGCAGTCAGAAAACCTAGGCATTTTCCAATTACTTACTTGTGTCATTTTAGTAGCTAAAGAATGACATATAGCTATACTATGACCTACAACAGAATTTTCACTTTTATATTTTTTTCTGCTTATTGTACCTCAACTTTATTAATTTTGGCTCCAAAATATTGGCATTCCCATAACCACATCCAATAACCACAAGTAAGCAAATCATAGGTAACATCCCTCTCTCCAAACAAAGAAAATACTTCATTTCTAACATAGTAATGCCTCTTTCAGTTAGCATAGCCATGTGAAATTAAATATAAAAGCTCCAGTGAGTGATTTTTTTACTAATCCTGTGTAACATGTTTTGCAAAAGTGTCAAAAAGAAATATAGTTCAGCTGCTGAACACAGAATGGAAATTGTTTACTTTACAATCCAAACTTCTCTATTTACATAAAAATAACCTCACAAAGCAGAAATTTTAGGCAACAACACAATATTAATGGAGTTCAATTGCATATTATTCTAAATGGGTTATTTTACAGTCATTGTAACATTAGATCTAAATACAAGACATAGACTTATACCTGCAGTATATTTCAGTGTGGAAACAGTATTTCAAAAAGAGCCATAGGTAAGCATCAGAAAAGAGCTTTTCTAAAACTACCAGCCTCCTAAATCCTGTATTTGTATACAGGCACAAAGCTCTATTTTAGTATTAATGTTATTTATCTCAGAATTACAACCTGATATTCCCATGAGAAAGACTGACAAACACTTCCTGGTTATAGAATGAGCCATGTATCACCTTTGCTTTATTTCTTCACTGACATTTTTTTAGTGTTCCTTTTACTGGCATGGTTTTGTTTTATATTGGTTTTACTGTCGTCCTAGCTGTAACTGTATGTTACACATGCCTCTCTGCAGTCCATCCACGAAAGAAATGAATCATTACAGCTTTCACTTACAGGGCCTGACTTTTCAGTGTAAGCTGTAAGGCTTCCATCCTCAGCATAACTCAGCACAGGGGTGCTTCCATTAGATTGTGTTATTAGCCAGGAGTCCTCTGGAGAGCTCTGCTTCCACCAGGAAGTGCTATAAATATGAGCTGCAGTGAATGCCAGCTGGGGAGAGAAATGCATTGCTGTATCCCTTTAATAGGAGAAGTTGCTCCCCAGTGCAGCTGGCAAGCTGTTCTCAGGCTCCCCTTTGGAGCCAGCCACAAGACAGCAGTTCATGTTCACCAGGAATTACTTTCTATTTGCTTTCATCTTCCTTTAGATTGAAGCAGTATTTTAACAAATGGAATAAAATTTTTAAAGCTGGCTCTACCATATGGCTGGGACAGTCTGCAGGCTTCTGCTTTGGGAGGGAGGTGATCCCCATCACATCTCTGAGCCTGAGAGAAACTAGTATTGATGTCAGCAGTAGCCATGAGCCTGAGGAACATGTCATTTATTTCAAGCAGCTGTAACACCTCCGAGGGCCATGGCTCCAGGAGGGCTGAGCACCCTCCTGGCAGCCACACTGCCATGGACTGTGAAAACAGAGCTTTCACACCTTTGGCTCTGCTGCCTCTCCAGAGCTATCTGACCTTTTGAAATCTCTAGGCTTTTTCCTGAGGACCTAAGAGGTAAGCATCATTTACTGCTGGGACTTAGACAGTTCTGAAAGTCTTGGCTCCACACCAAGTGTGAAAGTGCAAGGGTATCAGACTTTTTTGCAAGGAATATCTTCACATAACAGGCTCCTATTCAGCTTCCATGAATCCATATCTGGCTGTGAGAAGTTGACTCTGAGTTACTGAAATAAGATCAAATCTGAAATTCTTCTAAGGAAATATTTTTGAAAAATTCTTTTAACCAGTTTATCTTCCCCACTGACCCATCAACTCTCCCTCCAGTCTGCTGGATCAGTTGAAGGTGCATCCTCAGAGATCCACAGAGAGGGACCAAAAGAAATGGAGAGGAGGAGAAGAAAGTAGTAACCAAAAAGTTAATCTTGACTCTCTCTTGTAACCCTCACTTTAATGATGAGAAATAGAATAAAAACCAAAAAAAAAAAAAAACCAGAAAAAAAAAAGAAACAAAAAAAAAAACAAAAAAAAAACCACAAAAACAAGAAAACCAAGAAAAAAAACAGGGGGAGGAGAGAAAAATAGAGGAAACTTTTCAGATTTTGAGTTTAACTGGGTCATTGTCACCAGGCTGTGACTCTGTGGAGTACATAGTTTGAGAGACAGAAGACTTGGTGCACAAAGCAGGCCACAATATGAACAATGGCAGATTTGCACGTCAGGTCTTTCCACCATAGAACAATTAGTCTAATGATAATGTAGGCACAACTAAGGATGGGCGATATGAGGGTAAATGATAGAGACAAAGTGAATGATTAAATGGCCTCAGACCTAACTTGTGACCTCATTCTATCATAAACAGCAAAAAGTGAGAGAACTAGTGTGTGGATCAAAAACTTGGCAAGGTGAGCTGAGCACATGAGACAAAAGAAATAGCACAGCGCACTCTTTCCCGGGCTGCCACGATGCTCAGTCTGCACCAGCGACAGAAGACTCAGGTAGCATCTGGGTCCCAGAACAACCTTGCTAAGTACCAGGGGAAATGATTAGGCTGCTTCCAAAGATAAAAAGCAGCAGCTGCTGATTAAGGAGAGCCAAGAGGCAGCAGAAGCACTCTCAGTGCCTGCTGCAGAACAGTAAGCAACAAAAAGGCTGGAATCCACGTGAAAAAGATGTCACTCTTCAGATCTCTTATCCATGGAGCACACAGCTCACCAGGCTGAAAGGGACCAATCCAGAAATGCTGGTTAACTCTGCACTGCAGTCTTTCCCATGGTCTCCACAAATCCAACTCAAAAGCCTGGTTCAAAGCTCTTGTGTTTGCTCAGCAAAGTGCAGTCAGGCAGTTTAGGCTCTAGGAAGTCTGTTCAAGAGGTGCCAGGATATGTCTAGGAGACTAGAGTCACCAGCGTGGCAGCGGGTGAGAACAGGTCATCTTAATTTTCCTGCTCTGTCTGTGTTGCTTCTCCGTGGCAATTTGCAGGGGCCCTTCCATCAGACTATGATATTAGCCAGGAGTCCTCTGGAGAGTTCTGTCATCCCAGTTCATTTGATTAGCAGCCACAATCATGAACAAACCATTGTCCTGTGATGCACACTCATTCTCAAGAATCAAGCACTATGCAACACTGAAAGTTTTGCAAACCTGTCCTGTGTTATATTCTGCTAACTAGACAAAGTTACTTGCTATTATCCACATGTGCAGGAGAGACAGTCACCTTTAGAGACAAATTTGTGGCATTTGCTGTTTAGAAACACTGAAATGCAGTAATTCACATTCCTAATGAGACCACAAAAGAGTCTGCTGTGGCTTTTAGGGAATAAGCAGACATGATGAGATTTTGGAAGGATATGGGCACAATTGTGGTAATCTGTACAGTAACAAGATATTAGTACTGGAGATCTAGCCAGACACAGTATGGCAACCAAGAGATTGCACAAGCAGCTAAATATGGTGAAAAATGGACCTCATCAGTAACAGAGCTGTTTCAAACAAACATGCATTTATCTTTTTCACCATTCTTTTTATTTTTTAACCCCTACCATTGCAATTGGATAGAATCATTTAGGTTTGAAAAGACATCTAAGATCATGAATCCAAGAGTTAACACTGCCAAATTGACCCTTAAATCATGTCCTTCAGCCTACCCTGTTAAACTCTTGCCCTCAGAGTTATCCAACGACTTCAACTTTTATCAGCAATGAGTTCCCATCATGGCAGAGAATTTCTTCTGACTTACTTTTGACTTTGTCTCTTTTAACCTTCACTGAATGCTCCTTGTTCTTCCCTGATGGTAGAAATAGCATTTCTTGCTCTGCAAAGTCTACACCTTCGTTGTCTGTAACCTTTTATCATCTCACTTCTGATTCATTTCCTCTCCAAGGTAAACAGTCCCAATCTTCTCAATCTTGTACTATATGAAAGTTTTTCCTTGTCTGTTTAAAAACTGATTTATGTAAACAGTTAAAAACTTTCTCTGTTAGCTTAGCTTGTATCTATAAATTAGCCATGCATATTAAATTTGTATTAGCTAGGTTTAACTGAATTAAGTGTATCCACACAGGATTTTTCCCCAAATTCCTAAAGTCAGTTTAAAATTACACCTTTTGTTAAAGCAGAGCAAATGAAAGTGTAGTTAGTTCTGATCTACAAATACTTCCAAGAAGAATTCAGACAGTACTTTGGGAAAGGGTATATTTCAGCAGACCCCTTAGAGAGTGTTATCTCCATTACCCTGAAATTCATGAAGCCTTCACACATAGCAGGGAGTAATTCTTCTGAAATATTTTCCATCAGCAACACAGGGATTTGTTACAGAATTAACTTAACATGTTTTACCTTGATAGCACCTCCATTTGTGGGAGACAGTTTATTGCCTAGGCAAGTCAAAGTGCTATTAAACCACAGATTTTAATTCAGCTGCAAGTAAGTTGCCCTATTGTACCCAGAACACAACAGCAATATAATGAAAACTACTATAAAAATTAATTCTGAAAATATCAAATACAATCACTGTTAAGTTTAAACAAAGGATATTTGCTAGTTCATTCCAAGACTTAGCTGAATTCAAAATCCAATGAAAACTGGCTTTTACACAAACAGACACACGACAACACTTGCCTATGGAATAAAAATTTCAAATTATGGCTATTAAATGCATGGTATTTCTTAATGACAGCATTCATTGTTATCCTTGTAATAATACATATGACAGAGGAAAAAAAGAGGAACTTATCAAAAAGCTGTCAATGGATTTTAATAAAAAATACTTCCCAATAGAAGGCAACAATATCCTTATCTCCTAGGCCACAAGTGCTTGAGTATTTCTCAAGGAATTTAGATGCACTATTTTGCAATAGAAACTTACAGAAAGTTACAAAGAAGCAAATAATTCTAAAAATCAAACATACAGGCCATGGAGTTGCAAGAAAGTAATTTCCCACATTAACATTCAGATCTATTATACATGCATACAAATTTCCATGCAAATCAGACCTCATTTATTGTGTATATTGCCTTATTTAATGAAAAATGAAAAAGACAGAAGAACACCTAACCCCCTCCATTTTGCCTATTAAGTTGCTGCTGCCATCAGGACCCTGGCAATGGCATTTCCATTGAGGCTAATCACAGAGAAGAAGTGTGCACATAAACATGGGAAAATTCATGCTCAGGTTAGAGAGAGCAGCCACCAGCCTGTCTGTCACATTCACCTCTATTCACACAGTAATTGCTGTACTCTGGAAAGCTGACTAGACCCATCATGATCTAAGAACACTAGCTATCCCCTACTGAACCATTTTCAAAATTGGTAAATAATATAGCTAAGTATAAAAGGAGAGATTGTCAGACAATTCAGCTTTAGAGAACTCACTTTCACTGTATGCAGAGAAGTGGTGAAAGCAGCCGAAATACACAGTCAGTCCTGGTCACTGCTACAGCTGCAGTCCTGGCAGACATGCTCCTTGTTCAGACTTCTTTGTGTCCATGTGTGTGTCCCCTTGACACTTCCCTGTAACCTTCACTCCTCTTTTCCTACAGAGAAATGTGCTGGCAGTTTCCTGCCCCCATCAACTCCTCACTAGTGGGACGTGCAGGCTGGATGGGCAGAGCTGCTGTGGGAAAGGCTTGCACAGAGCCCCATTTTGCTTCAAAGTGCCTCCCTGCCAGCACACTTCTCCTGCCTAGCTCCACTATCTATAGCTTTCAAATGCTTCCCCTTCATAATCACACCTCCTACTATTCTGAAGACTATTTTCTGGGAACGCTGAACATATTTGTTGGCTCACTGGCCCCTAGCACACTGACTGCTCATTCAATAGCATTCACACAAGACTGGAAAAGACTTGTCATCCTCTTACTATCTGGCACTCTGTTACCAGCTTACTACTGTTTCCCTCTGCAGTACAGGTCCAAATTGAATGTCAGACACAGGAAAACGCCAGCAAAAGCTCCGGTTCACAGTCAGGAGCCAGTCACAGGATACAGTCCAAAACTGGATACACACTGGCACATTACCATTAGTAACACAAGGTTTGCCATGAGTAAAACCCTCTTCTTTTTGACAGTGAGGACAGGGAAAATTAAGGTTATTACAGTATTTCAAATATCTGCTGGATGATAACATCCTATAGCATTAGCATTAGGTAAAAACTTGGGCAGACATTAATATCAACAGATTCTCCTGCTTCTGTAGCCAGGACTTCTCAGAAACAAATTCCCACGGAGATCACACAACCTACAGTGTAATTGTCTCCTGGTTGCCTAAATACTCAGAAAAGGAAAGAAGGGATTAGGCCTGTAAGTCTCCCTGCTCACTAGCCAGCCCACCAAGCACATCCACCACCCAGCCTCATTCCTCCCACTGCCTGGCTCTGTGACTGACTGACCTTCCCAGACTCTGCACAGCCCCAGCAAATACACCTGATTGTGGCTGAATCAGCTAAAATAATCACCTTGGCTGTCACGAGGAGCAACACAGGTAGGGCAAAGGGGAGCAGCTCAATGTGCATGTTTTCAGTCGACATGGTAAACAGCCAACGTATGGTAATTCTAAGGGGGTTGACATGCTGCAGCAAATTATAAAAAGGCTGACACTCAGCTGAAAGAGCTGACACTTAAAAGTTACTCCCTAGCACAAAAGAGAAAAAATGAAAGTGAAATGTGACTGAAATGTTGTCTCACATGCTCATATTTTGTTCACAAATTTATTTGTAGGTATGAATTCGGCCCTTTCTTAAGAGTGTCACCATCAGCTGCAGATGAAAAAAAACAACCTGACTCTATTACAGATGTGTTACTCTTCAAACTGATGCTACAGCAAGAGCAAGAGGACAAAGAATTCCACTCTTATAAATCTGTTGTGCAGGCTAAGGCTATGCTATCAACTGCAACATTTGACATTGTTACACATCCCTTCTAAAAAAGACTACTTAGAATTTGAAATATTGTACTATAATGAAATACCTCTTAAAATATATCAACCTTGGAAAATGCAAGTTAGCCAACAGTTTCCACTTTAAAATATATTTCCTTTTTAAGGTGCTTCAAACCACTATTCAGTTATTATACTGACACTTTATATCAACTATCTATTACCAAAAATAGGTTCAGATTAAGTATCACATCCCCAGCACACTGCTGATCCTGAGCTCTAAGGTTGTTTTTGACACAGTAGGGTATGCAATTTTATACTGTTGAAATATTATACTTAGTGATTCATAAACATGTAAGTGTACAGGTTTCATTGTAGCAGCACTGTTTAATTACATAAAGGAAGATGGTACTACTCACTCAAAATTTCAGAATTCCAAGATCTGATCATGCAGGTATGTAAGACTGCAGTGAGTAATTTTATTTATAGCTGCATTCACTTTACACAAGTCAGGTAATTCATACCAACTTTTGGAGTTTGAGTACATCTGAAAACTCTCTGTAGATGCCATTTCACTTTTAAAAGCATCAAAGCATTTTCCAACACAGGAACGACATGGAAGATTTACAGCATTCTCCTGCTCCAAGGAAGGATAATTCCTAATCCCAAACAAAATCTCATCAAGGGACTTTCTAGAGGCTTTTTTGTGGAACATAATAAGATTTGAACTATGCATGTTTAGTAAAATTGTTTTTTTAGTAAACTTTAAACCCTCAGATTTAATTCAAAATGAGACCTGTCCATGTTCCTTCCTTTTTCTTCAAATGTGGAAATTACTCCCAAAATTATACTGCTCAAAACAATTCTCTTTACAGTTTTGAAGAATGGAAGTGAGTTTCAATTTCCCATTGATACTATAAAATGTCATTCTCCTAAGTGTGTAAATGTAAGAAATCTGTAAGCTGTTAGAGCACTGACAATGCACATCTGACCCCATCTGAACCTGCTAATGCACCTTCCTCTGGATTATTTTTTAACAACCTATACTTCTCTACTCCCTCCTGCATAGTTTCTACTGGTAACAAGTTTTACTTGGTCATAAATCATTTAAAGTCAGTAAAATATAACATGCCTGGGAAAAATGTGGTGAAATTACTTTGCTATAAGACACAAAATTTATCCTTAGCCTACTATGAAGTCAAATAGTACATCTCAGCTTTAAAGATGGTGTTAGAATATCAGAAGCACCTTTCCAAACCCTGTGTTTCTTAAATTTAATAATTTACTAGTCCTTTTGATCCTTACACATCTGGGCTGATGCTCAAGTGCTCAAGTCAGAGAGGCACAGTAACACTCATGGCAAGGGTGTGGTTTCTGTTGCCAAGTCCACAGGAGCACTGCCAGCACACCCTGGCACCAATTTGGAAGATCAGAAGAGAGGATAGTAACAGACCACAGATGTGAGGTAAGACTGTCGCTCTCAGTGGCCAGTATTGCGTTGGCATCCAGCACCAGCTGCACAAATGGAGTATTGGAATAGTATTTTACCTATGGTGAATGTGCCTCCAGATCAAGCAGTGGCCTGCCATGCAAGCAGGTCCCATTGCTTTATCTTTGTTAACTGAGAGGAAAGGATGAACTGCCTTGTTATTCTTTTCTGTAACTTAGCCTTTAATATTTATTACTAGATCCCATTGTTGCATTTATGCATTTTACATTGGTTCAGCTTTTAAATATGAGTTTTATTATTTTTGCCTCACTGCTGTACATATGCTTCTCCCCCATTATTTCATACACCACAATAACATAACTAGTGTTCATTGGAAGAACTCAACATTTTCTGTCTTTACTCTGCACAACACATAAACTTCTGTTTGTGCACACAGTAGTCTAGTGCACAGTGCACAGTACTTTTCATTTGGTAGCACACCTTTTAAATTCTCTGCAGTGATTTCCACACCACCTTTCAGAGGTCCTGACCCTGGCTTCTGAACTTCTCTACTTTTCACAGTGTTCTGGGTAGCTATGACAGTCTGTGCCACAGATGCATGACAAAACAAGGACCACACTGCACACTGAGACTATTGATACCACAGAACTGTGTGTCAACAGGTGTAACTGTTCTAACCTGCATCTTAAAAATGGCAAAGGTTCTACCTGTGACAGATTAATCTATAATTTTCCTTTGTGTAGGTGAGAAACAAGTCATCTCTATCAGCTAGTAAAAGAGTAATGCTTTAGACCCCTGTTAACTGTTGTGTCACTGTGTCTTCCTGCTCCTAGTTCTTAATCAAACAGTACATAATACATAAGTACTTGTTATCTATGGTTTTCTGACTTTACTGTTTCTAGTCTTTTCCAGTTACTACCACCAGTTACTACCAGATGTGGATGCATGACTAAGAGGTGTCACGATATGATCACAGGTAACATGCACGCTCACTTGTGAAATACAGGCTGACATTGCAGAATGACACCTTTCCATGGGCTTTGTTTGAATCTGCAGACAAACATGGGCAGTATGGATAGTTCTGGCTACTGGGAATAATGCCACAGTCAATAGGATAGTGTGACCAGACAGATAGCCTGCTGTGAGGAGCTAAATCTGACTCTAAACCAGCAGCAGTTAAGCACAAGTGTGAATGTATTACTTGATCGGTTATAGGAAGATCTCAGTGACTTTTGTGTGCAGAGTATGCAAAAGCATGTGACTGTGAGACACAAGAGAGAAAGTTGTTGAATCTTATCAACTGGCAAAACATACAGAGCAGAGAGCAGACCAGAGAGCCCAGAGCCTTTTCCTGCCCTGAGCAGTGTTTCCCAGTACACGATGATCCCAGTTTTGATGTTGATCTGGCTGATTATCTCATGACAGTTCTGTGGTGTAACCCTTCCTGTAAAGATTCCCTGAGACACATTGACCTTGATCACCTCTGCTGCTCTACCTTCTACATGGCCTCTCTCTGAATTGATCCATCAATTATTTATCTTCTGCACAGTGTATCCTCTTGACAAGTTCAAGGAAGTGGCACCTTTGGATCCCATTTTAAGGTGTAATAAGGCTATACTTTGTGTAAGACCACAACAGCATATGACACTGCATTAGCCACCTCCCTACTGTCAGAGACAGATTAAGTCTTTGTTTCTGCCTAGCTCCTCTTGGTCTCTTGAAAACCTGCACAGCTTTCCTTCCCTCTAAGCTTGCTGCTCCTCCCTTCTCCCTTTGGAAACATATTCATCACCTCCTCCAAACTTCAATGTTCTTGGTTTAAGCAAAAATTTCCCCAAGTGCACAGCAGGCACCCTTTAACTACACGCACTGAAGTGACTACAGAACTTATGTGGATGTCTGTCTTTGAAGCCACGCCAGCAACCTTGCCATTTCCCTGCATCCATCTTAACAGTGATCTGATAATGGTGTGTCATTTCCTGTGCCACACCATGTGTGCAGGGATGTAGATGATAATGTGGATGATGGCTGCTCTGCTTAAAGAAGAAGTCATTTTATCACTAGGAAATTTCAGCATGTCCCTTACAAAATAAAGTTGAAACATGCTTCCAGTTATAGATTAGTTCATATGGAAGCACTCTAAAAATGGACTGATACTCCCAAAATCACTTACTAGATTGGGAAAAATTTAGTTTAAGAGCACATCCTATGATAGTCATGGGAGAAATAAGACAGGACAAAAAATGGGGATTATTTAAGTTCCAAGATCTTTGGGGAGATCCTTCTTAGCCTGTCATATCTCAAACCAAACTAACCTAAATATTATTGTATCTGTTTTCTTTGGCAATGACTTGCTGTTGCTTTTTATTAGATTTGAAACAATAGGTAGGAGAGAGTAAGCCAATTAATTATTAAAAGTGGTTTTCACATACTTTGTAAGTCTGCATATCCTCGAAGCACACTCAATAAAGTTAACAAGGCTAACCAGGGCACTGTGTAATGTCTGTGAAGCCTCAGTAGGCATTTTGTGAACACTGTGGAATTCTGCTGTGTGCTTTCTTAACTCCTCATGGACTCAGTGCACACTTCATAAAGCTCTTTTGCCTCAGAACACAAACCCTACAAACTCCTCTCTTCTAGCCCTACTCAAAAGTTGCTGTTTTCAATTAGCTTTCCAGCTACTCCCTCTCCCCCTCCATGTCACTCCTTCTCACTCTTAATTCACCTGAAGAGCAGAAGTTATTTACAACCAACCCCCACACATCATGCTCACCTGCCCATCTCTGAGGACTTGTAGTCACCCTTCTGGTGTCATGTCTGATTCACACAGTAACTACCTCAAGGCAGTAAAGTACTCTTTTTGAATCCACAGAAGAGGACAATGCCTATTTTTTTATACTATGTTGAACACAAAATTGCTACTAAATATAATAGCCATTAAAATTATCTTTGGTAGATACTAACCCTTTAACTTGTTTTCCACAAAGACCTTGAATCTGTTAGTTTGGATCCAAAACCAGATTTTCTGCTGTGGCCTCCTAAAAATCAGTACAGAGTCGGTAATAACCTCGGAAAACCATCACTAGGTAATAGCAAAAAAGATATGTCAGTGGTGCTTGAGGCACTTGTTGAAATCAATTAACACAGACTCTGCTGATGGAACAGGCATGGGTTCCACAGTATTTTAATTTCATTCTCCAATCCAATTATAAAAATCCTTTGCAGATGGTCCAGACCTAAAGGGGGGAATATTACCTTTATCTTCCCTGCACTTGCTGATCACATTTTCACTTTGAATAACTTGTGTTGAATAGCTTTTGGAGACAATAAACTCTGTAACCATAGGACAAGGTGCTCAATGGGATGAACTCTGTAGCCCAAGAACACAAAGTGCATTAACCAGGCTTTGTGGCTTGACTCTAATTTTCATTTGTGCAACACTTCCTTTCCAATCAAGGAAACTATTCCTATTCTGCTTCTGTAACAAGATTGGTCTTCATATAATATGTACCAAAAATAACAGTTGTATTTAAACACCTGGCAGAAGCCATTAGGCATGGAAGAATTATTCTTTTTCTAGTTAATCATGGCTGTCTAACAAATTTTATACATGACTGTCCTTGTCCATACTATAAGCCAAATGTCTTGTTTTATCCCAGTTAAGATGCACTAGTTACCTGAGTTCCTGAAACAATTAATATTGCCCCTATATCTCAGAATGCAATGTGGGCAATTGAAATAAAACAGAATTTGTTGCTATAGGCAGAGGAGAATTTCAGAACCTCGTAGAAAGGATGACAATGAGGAAGGAAACTACTGTAGAATACTAACACCCACATTGCCTTTCAGATTTTTTTTTCTTCTACACATTTACACATCACACTAACACCCAATCTGATCCCTACTTTTATGGAAATTATTATCAGTGGTCCTGTTGTTACTTTTCTCATTTGCAGCAGTAGTCCCAATTTCTTTACCATTTTCAGAGACAAGATGCTAGAAAACAATAACTCTACTAAGACTGCAACTTTTTATACTGTTGATGGACAATTTCTACTGGCAGCTAGTCAGTACAAAAATCCACCTAGCATAAGGTGCTGGGAAATAATCCCAGTCACTGGGCCAGCAGCAGCATGGCTAGAGCCAGGCAGAGAACAACCAAATATGGAACCAAACAAGAACTGAACCACTTCACACATCAGAAATTATATGTCTCTCTTAGCTTAGGCCATTAAGTAAACTGAAGCCTCAATCTAGTAAAAGTTGCTGTACCATAAGGATTCAGTACAACACAGTAAGTTTTTGCCACAGATAGAGATGGTCTAAAAACACTGTGAGCATCTAGGAAAACATTGGGAATAGCATGCAACAACATGGGTATTGTTCATCTCTAGCTTCATTGATTATCCATTGTTTGAAGCCTCAGATTTGTTACAAGCTGGCACTCAACTCTTGGCCAGGAACCCCTGTGAATATTGGGCTTTTGAGAACAAGCTCTACTTAAGTGGGAAGGATATGCCATGCACTGGCCAAGCTCTGAGCTGTCATATGCAGTCCTGAATAGGACTGCTTTCCAGTCTCGGCACATAGGCAGGAGCACATACCACTACATCTGAGTAAAGGCAATGTCCCAACTGCTCAAGAGGAGATAACAAAGCCCTTTTCAGTGCTGTGTCTTCCTCCAAGTAGGAATCCTCACAACCCTTCTGCAGCCAAGACAAAATTGCCTTTAGCCAGAGAATCAGTTCTATGTTTTCAGCATACAAAACTTGTGGTTGTGTTGCCGATGATTCAACAGTATTGTTCAGCTCCCACCCATGATGTTCATTGTTTATGTCCCTGGATTTGTAACCTAATCAACTACATATGCACTTAATTTTGCTTTATATTAACTCTAAGCTGTATTTACTTTTCATGAAATCTCTCTACTACAATGAGTATCTCTGTGTTTACTCCAAGAACCAATCAGAGCGTAATCACCTTTTTAAGCTTCATCCACAGTTGGATGAAAAATTTAAACAGCTCTAAGACTCTGTAAACTTCACTAAAACATTTCTCAGACAATTTGAGAGGACAACTATTTTAAATAGCATATTCTTCTTTCAGAAATCTCAGTATTGGGTAAAATTTTAAAGAACCATTCACATGCACTATCATGTGTGTGGTTTTAACACAGACACAGGCAAATCACAGAAGTCAATTCCTCACTCTCTAACTTTCTGCTTTAACATAAATCCACATCCTCCACATTCCAGATTCTGGGATACAGTTAACTTTCTTCTCAGGAGCTGGTACAGTGCTGTGTTTTGTATTTAGTGTAAGAATCATTTGTTCTACTGTTGACATCTACTTAAAGTAGCATTTTTTCCCATGACATAGAATCATAGAATATTAAAGTGGTTTGTGTTGGAAGAGACCTTAAAAACCATCTAGTTCCAAGTCCCTCATCATGGATAGGGACACTTTCCACTATACTGGGTTGCTTAAAACCTCATCCAACCAGGCATGAGGCATCCACAACTTCTCTGGGCAGCCTCTTCTAATTGCCTCACCACCCACACAGTAAAGAATTTATTCCAAATGTCTGATTAAGAATTATCTCTTCCAGTTAATAGCCTTTCCCCTTGTCCTTCCATTCCATGCCCTGATAAAAAGTCCCTCTCCAGTTCTCCTGTAGGCCCCCTTTACACACTGGAAGGCTGCTGTAGGGTCTCCAGAGCTTTCTCTTCTCCAGGCTGAACAGCCCCAGCTGCCTCAGCTTGCCTCCATCGGAGAGGAGCTCCAGCCCTCTGATCATCTTTGTGACCTCCTCTGAACTCTCTCCAGCAGCTCCATTCCCTCCTTATGCTGGGGTACCAGAGCTGGATGCAGTGCTTCAGGTGGGGTGCACAAGAGTGGTGCAGAGGGGAAGAATCACCTCTCATGACCTGTTTGCCATGCAGTAAAAGGAATACCCAGAACATGAGACAAAAATTAATTTTGAAGATAGGAAAATGATGAGATCTGGTTCCCAATATCTTGTCTCCTTTTGCATTCTCTGATGTCTAATAGAACATGAATTTGTTATTCTTGTCATCAGATACTAACAGTTTCTCTCTTTCTCTCTCTTCTTCACATCTGCTTAATTTTGTAACAGGCACAATCCTAGGTTCATCTAAGGATTCATTCTCTCACTAGAAAGCAAGAGAACAGTACATGATATGCATCAAAATGCAGAAGTAGACCTGCCTGCAAAGCGGGGATTTCAGTTCATAGTGAATATCCTCTTTTTGATATTTTTTTAATCTGAATTTTTTACTTGGTCTCCTCAGTGCAGATGGCTCTTGGGTCTTGCTCATCAAAACAGGTTAATGGCAGGGTTAATAGCTTTGCTGCCCACTTCAGCAATACAAAGGACTAAAACTCCCTTCCAGAGGAACTTGCCAGGTGCTCTGGCTTTGGGCAGCCATTCCAGGAACACATGCCCAGGAGTCTCCCCATATTGTCTCGAGTTAGCCTGCTCCAGAGCTGTGATCTAGGAAAGTGCAGGATAAATATCTGAATATGAAAGACTCAGAATGTCCTGAGTGTGTGGCTTTGGGTCAGGCTCACTACCCAGGCTCTGGGAACTCTGGAAGAACAGAGTGCTGACTTTTCATCCATTTTTTCAGACCATTTCATCAGGAAGAAACTGAACTATGCAGATAAACCAATATCAGGATGGCCCACAGCATAGATAGGAACAGCTTAAGAATGAAGAACAGGTGCTTAAAAGTGGATCTGAAAAAGACAAAGTTGATGTTGCTGGACTGGGGGAATGATTTCTGAAATCTTCTTAGCAATGATTTAGACAAAGACACATTATTCTCCAGCTCTGTCCTCACTTCAAGCATACACTTGAATTTCTGTGTGACATCAAACTCTCAGAATAGCAACAGCCACGAGTATAATTTTCTGCCATGTCTGTGTGGTGAAGAATTTGTCCATCTATGCAGACAATGGCCTGACCTTGACTATTCATGCCTGCATTACATCTTGGCAGAATCATAGCCCATGATACACTTGGCACAAATCCTTCAGTACTTGGAAACTCCAAGTAATACAAGGTGGTGCTTTTTACACAATTATCAGGAGAAGCTGCTACCATCAGCAACCAGTAGTGTTGTCTATTTCTTCTTTCTTCATCCCACACACCCCATACCAGTTCCTCAAGTTCATTACTGATTTCAGTTTCAGCTTTTGGTTCTTCTGATTGCTCAGTGGAATGGGTCCAGATTATTGGTAAAAGAAAACTCTATCAATCTCCAGGAAACAAGACAGTGGTTGACAACTCCTCTTCTGTTCACAATGAAACTGCCTAAGGTAGGATAAGCATATCTGATCTGAGACTGGAGTGATCTACCCCCTGAAAGAATCCCCACCATCTGCTTCAAGCATAAACTGCACTTCTTGAGCCTTCCCTCTCTAAATGTAAACACATAGCAACATTTTGCTTTCTAAATCCAACAAAACTAAATGCATAAGAGAAACTATTTTAAAAGAATTCCCCTGAAGGATCTTCCACTATTCCTGACCTACTGCTTGTGGAGGATGAGTGAACAAGCACTGTATAGCTGATAGAGGTATTATTTTAAGTATGCTAGCAGAAGGCTTTCAGACTGATGATCAGATCACATGTACAGCAGAACAGAATTCCCAAGTTAATACCAAGTGCCTTTCCCCAAAGCACTCAGCTTTTCCCCGCTAGAGAGTCACTGCTGGGTGCCATTATCACACAGCACTATTACAGGGCATGGGAAATAAAATACAAAAAAGCCCACAAAACACCTCAGAACTCTTGCATCAAATACTGACAAACTGCTTCTGAACTGGAATACAATGTACCCAGCCTACGTAAGCTTGGTTTTGCTATAACCTCCGGTGTGCTCATTTCCATGCAAATACAAAGTTCCTCACTTTGGAGCTATTTTACAGATGGTTTTATATCTGGAATGTAGGTATAAAGTGAAAGCTCTGAGTGTGCTTGTAGATCATTTGTGCCAAATGATTTGTGCATACCACAGGGATGCAGACGTCCCCCTCAGTATGAAATGTTACATTACCAAATCCATACCTCAGGCCAACTTTTGGAGAAGTTAGGGGCTTTGTAAAATGGAAACACTGTAATAGACAAGCTGTTGCTGAGGGCTTGAAAGTCCTAACTCAGGGCTCAGGGTACCAACTCTGGGAAAACTCTACCCATCCTGAGCTTTGAGCTGTGATAAACCTCACCCATAGTCACAGTTTGCAAAGTAATTGCAAAGCTGCCTTCTACTCCCAAAGTTCTCCATTTGTTGATCCTTGTAAAGATGCAATCACTCTAAGATAAACTGGAAAGAATCCTTGGTACAATTTAGGGGCCTGGATCCCTTGGCACCGAGTCATGGAGTGGCAAGATGGTGTGACAATCCACCCACACAACCTGTCACAGTCATCAGCTGCACCTCCAGCCAGGAATGAACAGCCAGAATTGCGGGTTGTTCTCTCCCCCAGTCACTCACTGTGCCATACTGGAGAATGTCAACACGTTTCTGTATATAGGATTAGACCTATATGCTTTTAACTAAAATAACAGAAAACATTGTAGGAGTGTTGGAAAATATTTTCTGATGTGTTTTGCTTTAAGAGAAAAAAATAGTATCCATGTAGAGTCAGCCTATTAGCTTTCTAAACCTTGCACTCTACTATTTGTGCTTCATTTTCTCCTACCCAAATGGCAACTAGGCTTTAAAGCACCAAGTACTGCTTACTTAATAAATTATAAAGCCAATCTTCATAATTTCTATTCTCATACATCAGTCAGAGATGGTTTCAAGAGAAAGATATATGAGAAGTAACCCAGGTCTTCCTCCAACAAAGCACTTAAGCATATACTTTGGCATGTCAGCATCCCAGCTGAAGACAGAGGGATATATTTCAAGTTACACACGTTTCAAAATTTTATAGAAGCTCAACAACAAATAAGAAAAACTAATATACAGCAAGAAAAAAACTCTTCAATATCTATATAAGTGAGACTGTGGTATTTTCTTTTGCTAAAATTCCATAGACTTAGGAAAATACTTGCTTTGGTTAATTCAGCAATGTTCCTTTTGGAGGCAGTGGCAAAAAATACTTTTATTAGAACATAAGTTTGACCCAGTTCCATTTAGCTGGAAGTAAAACTCTTTTTATGTCCACTGAAAATGGAGCTCAATGATTAAATATAAGATTTTTTTATAATTGAAATATATAATTGATAATTTTAGAATTGATACCAAAAAGCAAATCTGACAGTGAAATCATTGCAAGATCTTAATATTTAGTTAGTCATAATTATACATTGTCAGGAATCCAGGTTCTAATATCCTTTACAATTTCCACATAGAGCACTTACATTTCTAGGGTGTATCAGTGTGCCTCTGAAGTTTGCATAAGAGCCAGAAGAACAATGGTACAGTTATTTTAATCAGTTTAGAAAGTTCTTAAATAACATTTCCAGAAATGCTTGAGTTTGGTTTTGTAGTTGACTTGGGGTTTTTTCACAATAGTGTTGAATTTTACTGTCACTCTAATGGTTTTTCTCCTTCTCATTATATTTCTGTTGCCAGCACTTTACCAGATATCTGAAATAGTTCTGCACTAATAAGAAGTACTGGTTGTCCTGGGACAGCATCCAGAAAAGATACATACATTTAGGGAGGTTTGAAATATCACAGCACATCCCAAAAATACAAGCTAGTCACTGCAACAACCTTGGCAATGGCAAACATGGAAAAGCTGAGAGTGGAATTAAAAAAGAGGAATATATCACAGTACTTTAGGATGGCTATAGATAGAAAAAAAAAAAAACAAAACAAACAAAAAAAAACCCCCCAAAAAACCCTCAAAAAAGGTAGTACTTTTGTCTCTGTGTCCAGAAAATGCTGGCAGATACAGAATAGTGCAATCCTGAGTCATCTAAAGACATTAATTAGCCACACCACAGAGAATCAGGCCTTCTTTGGTGTTCATTTACCTTGAGTCACACCTTCTTTGCCTTCCTCATGTCCATGATTGGTAAAACGTTAGACAGACTGTGTGGCACATCAGAAAGTAATTATTGAGCATGGATTTCTGCTGATGGCAGGGTTTTAAAATTCTCGAGGCAGTGGCAAAACGAAGTCATGTGGCAACCTTGGCTTTACATTTTAATTATTTGAAATAAAATAATTTTAAGTTTAGTACTTAGCAAGGGAAGGGATACTAGAAACAATCACACACACACAAATCCTTCAGCTAGGTACAGTAACATGCAGTCACGACAGAACTAAATATTCATAAACTCAAAGGAGATGAAATTCTGTGTTCATCTATCACAATATGCAAACCACCAGTTACCATTTTAAAAATAAAGCCCTTGCATCCACCTTCTTAAACTGCACAGGCCTTGTTTAAATGATTTGGCATCGATACCCTCTTTTAATTAAAACAATAGCACAGATTTTACCAAACAGTAACAAAACTAAAAGTGTAGGATGCAAATGCTGAAAACTCGGCGTCTACATTTAAAACTAATTTTTTTTAAATGCCTTGTCTTTCTCATGACAACTGGAGCTCTAGTCATGCAAATATGTGGTGTAACATAGTTGTTGCATTGATTTATTGCATTGCTCGCTTACATTCCTTCATTGTGTTGCTGTTCTCTTACACATTTGTAACAAAACCAAACTATAGTAAAACTAGTTGAAGAAACACGGCTCAAATCCAGTTCATGCCAACATTTTTTTTTTCTTTACTCTACGATTATAATCTGTTTGGGGGCATCTGTGCATTCAGAGAATTACTCGGATTTCAATAAAATATAAACGGATGTCTTTTACAGTCTATCACACACGGATCACACCTCGCGACCATCACCGAATTACGATGAAACTTACACATTTATCAGTCTCTGCCTGTCACAGACCTACAGACACAGCAGAATTCATCGGCTTCAGTTTAGCAAACCCATGCCGAGAAAAATGAATGGAAATGAAGACAGTGCCCACAGACAAAAGCACTGATCAATGCACTCCGCTGACATTATCTTAATGGCAACCTTTTTCCATCCCATCCTCCCTACTTTCCGATTCTCCCAGCAGCAGACACATCCGCACCAAAGGGTGCGATCTGACCCATTTCTCGCTCAACTCCGTCCCCCTCAGGTTCTCACTCGGCAGCGAGCAGCCGTCCCCCGGTCCGCAATGACACAGCAGGGCTGGAGGGACACAGCGCCCGGGCTCCTTCCCCCAAGCGACTCGCCCCTCGCCGCCGGCTGGAAGTCGAGGCGAGGCGCGGGGAGGGAAGGGGAGCGGCGGCCCCGCCGGCCGCGGCCCCTCGAAGTGAGGTTAAACTTTGGCGGCGGCACCTGGGCCGCTCCCGCCGGGCGGGCGGGGGAACAATGCCCGGCGCCCCGGGCCCGGCGGCGGCGGCCCCGCGCTCCCCGCCCCGCCGCCCCCGTGTCCTCAGACAACCTCGGCCGCCGGCCCCCCGCCTCCCGCCGCCGCCGCGCTGACAAAGGGCGGCGCGGGGCTGCCCGCGCCCGGGGCCGGCGGGGAGCGGAGCGGGAGCGGGAGCGGAGCGGGAGCGGCCCCGCCCGCCCCGCCGAGCGCGGCCCCGGGCAGCCGGCCCCTCCGGCGGGCGCGGCGCCGGCCGGCCGGCGGCGGAGCGGACCTACCTTTTTGTCCTCTTTCTCACTGCCGTGCCTCCGCTCCGGGTGGCCGCTGTCGGCGGCGGGGGCCGGCTCCGCGGGCTGCCCATCGCGGTGGTGCGGGCGCTGGTGCGGGCAGCCGCCAGACCCCGCCGCCGGGGGGATGGGCTCCGGGCACGGAGAAACTCCCTTAACATCCATCTCCATCTTCCAGTTCACTGTATTGCGAGACAAAAGCAGGCAAACACTTTCCACCACCCCGCGTCTTTCTTCTGCTTTCCTTTCTCCCGCTTTTCTTTTTTCCTTCTTTCTTTCTTTCTCTCTCTCTCTCTTTTTTTTTCCTCCTTCCTCCCTTCCTTCCTTTTTCCCCCTCAGGAGGCCGTGACACGCATGGCTCTGGCCGCGGCTGCTGCACCGATCCGGCGGCTGCAATTCTCCCCTAGATCCTCCAGACTTTTGTATCCAGCGTGCGTGTGTAAGAGTGACTCTGTGTGTCTGTGTGTGTGTCTGTGTGTGTGTGCGTGTCCTTGGCACGGCGGCCTTCAATCGCCCCGAAACAGCAAACGCTAACTAAGCAGATCTCTCGCCACGAAGATCAACTCCCGGCCCCAGCCTAATTGTGGTGGTTATTTACTTTACGCTATCTGTGTCCCAGGCCCGGACAAGCCCTCCCGGCTGCAGCCCTTTGAACAAAGTTAACTGGAGGGAGCCGAGCCCGGGGAGGGGGTGGGGGCGAGGGGAAACCACCGGGGTTTAACACGGGGGAAGTGACAATAACCCGGTAATGTCAAGTAAAAGTTAAACCTCCCCCTTCCTCCCCTCCCCCTCCCCTCTCCACAGCCCAGGCAAGCGCAATACAGCAAAGCAAAACAAGCGATTTCAGACCTGTGCAAGGTGCTGGTGGCGAGAAGAGACGAGCATTTACCCGATTGTTGCTTTTATTTTATTTTCCCCTCGCCTCTCCCCCCAGCACCACCCGCTATTGCAAATGTGGGCTCCTTGATGTTAATCTCCTCTCAGCGGTCTGAGTCTATGCGTGTGACTGGAGCTCCCTCTCTCTCAGGCTGCCAGCGCCACGCAGCACTGCACAAGGAGAACTGAAGTAAGGAGAAAAACAAGAACAAATCCAGGCTGGAAATCTAAATCAGTGCTAGCTACCGGCTCTCCGATTTTATCAACACAGATAGAAGAAGAGAAAAGAAAAAAAAAAAAAAAAATCGCGTGCAAGCTGCTAAATCACTTGTGACCAGAGTGCACTATCAGCTGTTTTATTCTTTGTGTTATCTTTCTTTCTCAGACTCAAGTTAGACATGATAGGGAAGAATGCAATCTCATTAAGACTGGTTTATACCAAAACAAGAATTTCCTTACTGGTGACAGGGCCAAGCCAACTTTTCGGCTATTCCCCTTTTCATTTCAAAGAGATGAATGGTGAGCACCGACCTGATAGTTCTTAAATCAGGACACCATCAGGTGACCAGTCTGGACTTCTAAATATAACATCACATTGTCCTGAGGAGCAGCTGCTCTGGAAGTTAACTGGAAACATCTCCTAAGAGCCTGCAGTGCAAAGATCTGACCTATACATCATCTGGGTGGTACTAACCTCTCCAGCAGCGACTACCCGCTCTGCAGAGATACCGGGCCACATCCTCAGGAGCCGGTCTGTTTTCCACCAAGACGGAGCCTGTCCCAGGATATTTTGGGAAGCAGGTGACTATCAGGTACTTTATGTCACCCTTTTATTCCTCTTATTCCTGGCCTTGGGTTGTGTTTTCCCCAACCGTATTGTTACTGTGGGAACCTGAACAGTTCTTATTGTTACAATATATTCAGACAAAGGGCAAGAGCTAACCTTGCAATAGAGGAAAAAAAGTCTTTGTCACACCAAAACTGTATTTTTTAAATACACATCTCTAAAGATCTTTTTGTATTATTCTCAAAGCATTTCCAGTCCCAAATTAGTTACAAATCTGCTGTTTCCTTAGATTGGTTGAAATGAGGAGCCTTTCTGCCTAAAGTGGCAGCATAAATGTTTAAAATTGAGGTAAATAATTAGACAACCAAGCCATATATATTAACTTTTACAATCAAATACTTTAGACGACTTACAATCATCCATTTGTAATCATTGCAACAGACTATTGAAAGACTACATTTTGGGGTAGAAATCTGCACACTTGCTGTTTTGGTCTCAGAAGCAAAAAGCAGTATTAACTAACTGCAGACAGGCACTTTGGAGGGGAGGGTTGCACAGCCACGGTGGCTGTGGAACATGCACCAAGGTGGACTCGACGGCAGAAGTGCCCAGAAGGAAGCAGTGAGCCCACGGAGCTATAAGCCATCCCACTGTCTGTCACCTGCACAGTCACCCCTTCCTTCCACAGAGAAGACATACAAGGAACAAACTTCTGTCCTCTAGAGCTTTTTAGTCAAAGTACTTCAAGTGTCATAGGTTGGAAAATGGCAAAATAAAAGTGAAAATAAATATGTTGTTCGTTCAGCCACTACAGTGCACATTTATAAAAACAACTGATAAATTACATAGAAAACTTTCCATGGTGGGTAATACTAAATAATCCTGTTAGAAAATAACAATTCCCAATCTACCATCTCGAGGACTATAAAGTAAAATTCAGTGCAAAACCAAACCACATAAAAATACAGAAAAACTTAACCAAATAGAAATATTCGTCCATGTGCTCTGAAAATTACTGGAGCTGGACATTGGCAGAGAACCAAGGAAAACTAATTCCAAAGATGGAGGCCCTGGACTCAGAAAGCTCTGCTCCTAATCCTAGAAAGTTTAAGCCCCAAAACCAAAAGAAACTTCTGAGATAGTGTAAGTTTAATCATTAAGATTATGATCATACATAAGAAGAAAAGGGCAGGCCCTAGACTACACAAAAGTCAGCACAAAGTTTTACATTTGGCTGCTGAGTTTCAAACTTCCCTTTCTCTTTTTTTACCCCAGGTTTCCTTTTTGTACTGCAAGAGATTTACAACTCAATTGCAAAAATAAAATTATTAAAAACAATTCACCATAACAGTGTGCTCTCAGTCTTCTCTGCACTAACCAGATTGTCTTTATTCAAAGGATTTCAAGAGAACCCTAAACAGAATACATTTTTTTCAGGCTAAGGTAAAGTTCTGAATAACCATTGCAAATCTCAGTCAGAGAAATAAAGATCTCTAGGCCAAGCACACTTTGAGATAGAAATAGTAACTACAGTTCCAGAAACACTAACATATTGGACAGGAAAATATGACCTGAACCAGCAGCCTGGGGAAATAAGAAGCATGACCTCCTTCCAGTCTCTTCAGTGGTCCTTCTGGAGGATGGGGCTACAGACCATGGTAATGCAATGAGCCACACAACTGAACAGTTCATCAGTATTGCCCAATGGAAAGGTTTTGCAACCTTCAACTTGGTACATACATTGAACTAAAAGCACAGCATTGTATTTGGAGCTGAGGTGGAAGAATGGTAAATCAGAGCACTTTATCACATGGCAATGATCTTGGAAGAGCATTTGAGAAGCAGAAAGCAGGGAGTCTCACTAGAGGGCAAGCCAATCCACACCAAAAAGGCTGAGTTCCTAATAAAATAACATTGTTCTGAATGCTTTTCAGACATGCTGACAGACTGAAAAAATATTAGCATGGATCTTTCACTTAGGTGCACTGTGGTAAAACAGCACATTTTAGCTTCTATATGTAACAATAAAGTGCATTACTGAATATGGAGTATCTCTTACCATACACAACATATATGAAGGATTTCTGAGCCCACATCTATTGTTCATTTTTCAAGAGAAACAGCATTAAAATACTGCTGGTGAAATCAATACTATGCCTCACTAACACACACTCCATCCTCTTGCATATTTTGCCATTGTGTGTTGTACTGTAAAATGGGTGTAGGTGACTAAACAGATTGCAGAGACACTGATGTTCTTTCATGACAGAGTACATTCTTCGTAGCTCAAAAATTTAAACTCAGGGAATGATGACAATATTAATTTAATTACAGACCAAGAAGTGGAACAATTTGATTGAAAGGGTCAAAGAATTCTTCTAGAATCCAGTGTAATTTTTATCTTGTTATTCTTGATTTTGATCAAATGATGGTAAAACACATTGTGCAACCAACATGGCAGGGAGATCCTATGTAGTCCCAGTTAATAAGGCTAGAAATGCTGGGTAGACATGCACAAATTAAATGAGTTGCCTAAGATCATAAAGTAGTTCAGCAGCAGATTAAAAAGAACATCTATGCCCTTTCCACAATCTCTTCTTTTGGTCATTTGTTTCACTTAGCAATTTGTCACTTCTTCTTATGAGTAGTTAGGATAACTGCTCAGAAATTAACTTAAACATTTATTGATATTTACTTACATTAGAATTAATGTTCAAAGATATCTTCAGGTCTTTCTCAAGCACATTTACATTTACATTAATGTGGGTGAACTGAAATTGTTGCATGCAAAATGTACAAAAGTGGCTATTCCAAGTTAGCAGCACTTATGCAATCTTTATAAAAATGCAGCTATAGGATAATTTTGCTTTCTGCTGTCTCACAAATCAGTTGGTTCAGGATTCATCTATCTGCTGCATTCAGCATTTGAATAATTTTGACCTTTTACAACCCTTAGACAATTCAAATAAAAGGTTTCCTGTTGTCAACACAAGCTCCTTGGGGCCTCACTCAACAGTCTTATCAGCCAACTTGCATTCTAGGCAATTTAATTTCTCACTTATAAGTTGCAAACAGAGTTGCTTTCTGAAGAGGGCTCTGACTTTATTGATAATTCCCTCCATACTGTAACTTTTAGAGCAGCTAATACAAATATCCAATGAGTCATTTTCCCGCTCATCAATCTCTGCTTCTGCATTCTTAGGCACTTTACTGCAGGTAAGCAAACATTTGGTAACCTGGGGACTTCTGTAATTTTTGAGATCTATCTATGCAGGTATTTTCTGTCTCAGAAAGTCTCTAATTTTATATGCATAATAAATGCTATCCTAAAACAATTACATTGCATTGGAATATAAAAATATGCTGTGGATTTTCATAGAGATTAAAAGCTGAGTATACTATTTGAATTTCACCATTGTCTACCCAGTCCACATGAAAATTGATACATTACAAAAGCTACATTTTCAAAAGCACTTCATCTTCTAGCTTTCTGCCCACAATTTTGATTCAGTTCCTCCCTACATTCTAACATTTTTGCTCAGAGATCCCAAAACCACACAGAATGGCTGCACAACTCAAGCCTTGAGTGATATTTTTTGATACTTTTAATGACTTATCTCAGTTCATTTTTTGGAATAAAGAATCCTGTAACCCCTGGGAGATCTACTGAACTCCTACATTTCCTTTTCTAGAAAATGATCAAAATAGAATCGATAGGCTTAATGATTTTTAAACATGAACATAACTCCTTGTAGTTTAAATTCTACATGACTTATCATTGGATACTGCTGGGAACCAGGGAAAAAGCAGCCTTGAAGCCTTGGGTTTCTCTGACTTCTCAAGGATAAGAAATTGTAACAATGATTAAACAACTGCTGGAGACGTGATGTTTTGCAGAAAGCATGTTTTCAGAGAGGTGTTGCCTTCTTGGACCAATGAGTCTTTTCTATTCTGTTTTGCACATACTACCCTATATAAGTGTAGTGTTTCTTTAAATCAAGCTCTCTCTTCTACTTCTCCATTACATGAGGAACTATGTTGCATTATCCCTTCCACAGCTCCTATAGCCAAAATGCAACAATGCCTGACAAACAAAATTATTCTCTGGCCATAGCCAGAGCTTCATCCTTCCTTGCCCAAGACTCTGCAATGAGAGCAAAAGCCATGCACTCACTTTTCATAGCAGCATCATGACTTGAGCACACATCTGTTCTTTTTGTGTGGAATGCTTTATTCATCTCAAAATTGTTGCATGAAGTTGAAAAAGAAGCACCTATTTCTGCTGACTTTTCTGAGAGTTGGCCTGCGCTCGTAGCTAGTGAGGACATCACTGGGTGGGACAAAAGGACTAACCTGGGAGACTCAAAAGGAAGAAAAGAAACTCTGAGGGAAATGGGTGGGCAACAAAGCACATTTGTTTCACATACTGGAAACATCTGTATTTCAGTGGGTAATGCTGCAGTTTTCTCAGTTCCTGTGGTAAGCCTGGATCTGTGTCAAATTGAAAAGTTTGAGGTAGTTTTCAGTACTTGGGAAAGGAATGTCTCCACTGAGTTCACTTAAGTTAGAAATTGGGAGAAAAAGTAATTTGCAACTATGATAATTTATAGAAGCAAACAAAAGGAGCATGCTTTAAAACAACAGAAACAGATTTTGTCTAGATAATTTCTTAATGGTGCTAAATCTTCATTGCTAGAGAAGAAACTTACAGAAATAGACAAAGGCTTGAGAATGTTCTACAAGGGATACAACATCTCCAGTGGCAGCCAATGTTTGGTATGCAAGAACTGAAATTTGGAGTCACACTAACAGGGAGAGATGGAGACAAGGTGATGTGTGGGCTAAAGCCCTTCAGCATTTCTGCTTCACCAGCGGATATGAAAGCCTCACAGTCCTGCTATGTAAAGCAGAGAGGAGATTTGTGGAGAAACTAGTGCAGGTGTTATGAGCACCAATCCTCTTCCATGCTATGGAATGTTCCTATGTGCCTTTATATCTATATTCCCAGTGGAATCTTAGGGAAACGTCATCCAAACAGGAGCAAGCCAGGGGGTAAGGAGGAAGCCCAGAACAATTACATGTTTAGCTTCAGCAATCCCTGTTTTTCTTGGTTCTTTTTTTTTTTTCCTTTCCCAATCTCTTTTCATAGCTTCTGTCTCTTGTAGTAGGGTGAAGCATAAGGACTCAATGTGCTAATAACATCTCTTTTTTTTTTTTTTTTATAGCAGACTGCATATATACATATGCAAATACAGTTTTGAGCTGTGATGATGGGTTTTGTTTAAAACTGTCAAAATGAAGTCTGGAGAATTTTCTTGATGATGAAAATAGATGAGTAATCCGTTTGGTAGTATCTGTGTAAACAATATGCACAAACCCAATTCCTTAAAACATTTCTACTTTTAATTCTTAAATTAATGCATACTGCTCAATTTGACTACTTCTTTCAACTACTTCTGGCTCTCTGGCCCTGCTGAGATATGTCCCATTCTCTCCTTATTCCTTCTGCAGATTGGAAATACATTTAAACTCATCAGACTTCTCAGAATATAAAAACCCAAAGTTTTAAGCATAAGACTGAACATAATTCATCACATCTTCTTAAGGCTGAGAATTGATAACAAGTGCATACATTATCAATTGCTCTTCTATTCAACTGCTGGGACTTAAGCACAGGATTTTCCAGTTTTGTCCACTATTTTAAGGTCTTAACCTGCAACTGGTTCAATCCAGTGAGATGGAGAGTACATAAATAGAATAGTCTTCAGCACTTTATTAATATTTAGAAAGCACTTTACTGTCTTTACCTATGACAAACCTGTTTTGATGCCAGTTTTACCACTACAAGGTGAAATAAAGAACATGTTTCTGCAGGGAAAACACAAAATCCAGAACTTTACCTTTCCAAAATAATTTTAAATTCCATAAATAGTTTTAATATATCTATACTTTGCAGCTAGAAATGTCTCCTCAATTGTAAAAGCCATCTTTTCACTATTTCTAATTTTGTTGGATGCTATAGAGAAAGAAACCCCCATAGAATTAAAATTTGAAAGAAACCTTTGCTGAGTGGGATATCATATATCTTCAAAAAGCAACATGAAAAAATTATTTTTAATTTTTCTACTCAGAATTAGAGAGTTTAAAATATAAATTTGAAGGAGTGAGTATTAACAAATACAATAGTGAAGCAAATTAATGAAGAAATAAGAAAACTAGAAGATGCAAAAACCTAGGAAACTGATGAAAATTAAAAACCCTGCAAATAGTTTTCTGACTCTGAATGGCAAACTCAAGAGAGATGAAAGATGAATGCATCAAAAAGAACATCTTTTTGTTCCTTGAAAGAATAGGTTATTGTCTACTTGTATTTCTTGGACACCATCACTGGTAGTTCACTCACAAAAAAACAATGGAAGACACATCCCTACCCCAAGGAATGTACAGTCAAAAGAGCCAATGGAAAAACGTCCAGTCATTGCAAAATGAATAGAATTAGATCCAAAATTAAGCAAATGTACTTAAACAGCAATGCCTCCCAGCATATTAGAAATAGCACAGTAAAAGACACCAGCCTAACCATTCAAATATAGATGTTTTGATGACAGATTAAAAATAAATAGACATGGTAATGGATATAAAGAAAATAAACTGAAGTTGCAAGGAAATGTTTTGATTTAAAAGCTAAAGTTCTCAGGTCAAATATGCTGTCAACAGGGTATGACACTTAAGGTCTCAAAAAGCACTCAAAGTTAAACTTCAGCTCTGTGCATGCAAATCACTGGTGTGTGTGGTTGTTTATCACTGTCACTTGTACAAGCAAATGATAGAATTTACATCTGTAAAAGCCCGTTTGTGCTTAGTTTGTATTCAGTTAGCACATACAGTTTGTATGCATATCTGTATATTTTATCGTTGGCTTGCAGAAAAAGCAGTGCTCAAATTGTACCTGAAAAATAGATGTCATATTTCGAAAATCTGGTTCTGAGTAGTGCTCAGATAAAGCAAAAAGTACCAATGCAATGCTTCAGATAGAATCTAATCTATTTCCAGCAATGACACCAAAATAAGATAGTACAGTTTATGATCAAACAAACAAGATTCCAGACATCATGCAAATGCTATAGTGTCTTTGTCTGTTTCCTTTCTTGTGCCCTTTAATTGACAATGAGGTAGTTAATAATTTTGACAGTCATTAGGGGTCACTTTACATCAGAGAAGGTTCTAATGTTTTGCTACAAGTAGTCACAATTCATAATTCTCAATACTCTTGTTTGATCCTACCATGACAACTCATGGCATGCTTGTTCTTTACAATGGTGTCAATTATGTAAACAGAACCAAAATTCCTGGATCAGGAGAGGTGTGAGGCTGAATTAGTCAGCTAACCTCACTCTATGTCATCTTTGGCATTGAGCTGGGCCCTTCACCAAATTCTATATCAGCATAGTCCAAGCTATCCCCAGTGCACAGGGATCCATTGGCCTTTGTCTATTTGCTGCTAATATATATTATTTTTATATTTATTCATGTTTGACAGGATATTATAGAAAGATCTAGATAAAATTTAGACTAAGTGCTTAGATTCTGAAACACAAGGCCCTAGGAGAATAGTGGGACTATAAAGCTGCTCACTGTCCAGTTTTGTTCTTGCTTTTTCCTCTAAGAGACAATGTTAGCCCTCAAACAATAAGCCACATTCACTCATAGACTTGGAGTTTATGTATATAGCTAATCATCTCATTTCATGGGAGCACTAGAAGAACTTGCTGCTGCAGAAAATAGTTGAAGTCAGAATCCAACAGCAATCCAAGAGATTATGTTTTCACTTCTTCATCAACCACTTATTCTGTTCTTGACTTCCCAAAGGTACTTTCCTTGGATCTACCTGTATCTACCCCAATTGAAACTCATCTTCCAGATAAGATAAATGGTAGCAGAATGCAGTATACTTAGAAATAGAATTCTAGTTTGAGAGATAGAGGGTGTGTCTGTGAAGATAATGCCTATATGAAATAGATCCTGCAAATGTTTTCTGGTTTAATACTGGAAATTTGTCTGGAAGATAGTCAAAATACTGAACAGCTTTTACTAGAAACAATAGACCTGTGCTAATTTGGTCCTGGGAAAATCCTTATTATCTTAGAACTAAGCCAACGGCAAGATGCCTGTTGTTTCTTGGGGCATTACCACACTGATATCTCACAATAAGAAAACAATTTTGCAGGGGAAAAAACCCCCTATTTTGAGTGCCTTCTATGAAATAAATTTGCATTCTATTACTTTCTAATGAAAAACATTGCTGTTTACATACTTCTCTATATTTATACGGCTTTTATAAGGTTGTCAAGTTATCTATTTTGTTAGCCCTCCATTAAGTGCTCTGGAATAATTTTGTTTACAGTGTTAGACACTTCTGTCTTTTCTAAAGAAAATTAGATGAAAACGAGGAGTTGATATCTTATCTAAGACTAACAGGCCTCCTACTCCAGTACCCTGACAGTGCCCAGTGTCAAATACACTTCAAAGGAAAATAAGCAGACAAAAGTGTCCAATAAATATGCAATAAATAGATGGCACTAGAATTTCTCCTTAATTACCACAACATCTTCATTAATTTAGGCCAAAAATAATGAATTATATCTACAGTGTAAAATGTTTTTTGCTGTAACTCCTGTAACTGTTTTTCTCTTTACCCATATAAAGGTCTAATACTCTAAGAATTTAAAAGCCATTTTAAAGTTCAAGAATAAGGTACAGCAAAGCAAATGCAAATCAGCAGACATTACATTCTCAAACATGAGTAATGACTCAGCGTTGTTCAGATGTGTATTTTGATTTCTACAGCTGCATCTTGCAGTGCAGTGCTATCAGTCAGATTGAAGCTCTTAACAATCTGGTGATTCTACAGTTCTGTGACATCTAATAGCTCATTTACTTTTTCTACCTGTCACAACAACATAACAATCTATTTAAAGAGCTCTTATTTAAGATCTGCCTAAAAAAAAACCTGTGTTCTGGGACATGATTCAGAGGGATGGGAGGATTAAATAGGTACAAGCAGATAATGTTGCCTTTGAGCCATTCTATCTGAAGGAACTAACTTCACAAATGCTATTTAGAATGAGAACTTTCTTATTCTCTGTTTAGGAAACAATATGGTTCAAGTATAACTGCAATGTACAGAAACAAAGAGGACAAGGAAATATTAAAAATAATCTCTATGTTTCATTAAAACATCCACTTAAACCATTTTTGTATTTGTATATTTAAACATATGGGTACGTATCTTTATATAAAGCGCAAACATATATAAAGCATGTATTTCCATATCATATGGATATATTTACTCCCCCATATGTGACATGAAATAGCGGGTAGATGATAAACTATAACAACCCTTCTTGTCATTTGCCACATTTCAGGATGAGCTAGAAAAGCATTTACAAGCAATAAATGCTAAGGTATTGGGGAAAAAAAACATGTTTAAAAAAACAAAACAAAACAAAAAAACCAAACAAACCAAACAAGGGTGTTTATCAATGAAAATTGAAAAGTTCCCTTCAAACACAAAGGTCAATTGAAAGCAAGTGAGGAAAACAAAACCCAAAACAACCCAGAATTAAATCTTGATTGCTGAAAAATTCTAAAGTGTTGGGGAAAAAAATTAATCTGAACAGAAATTAGCTAATTGGTGTAGCTGATTATGGACAAGTGTTAGAATAATACCAGCCTGATTCAGAAAGCTAAGACTAAGTTTAAATTAAATGGATGCAGAAGACTGACTGGAGAACAAGTTTATGATTCAAGAGTAGCAGAAAGAAGAGATATAAATTGAAAGGATGTAGGACTATATTGGCTCTACATGCTCTCAAGTGGAAATTCAGAAAATCTGGAAAGTTAAAATTATGGGTATTGATTTCACTAAAAAGATAAAATGTTACTATTACATTGGAAGATCTCATTTGGCCCGTTCTGGGTAACAAGTTTAGTATGTATTACTTGTCATAGTACAAAGAATTCTTAATTGCTTGGGATGCAATTTCACAGCTCAAATCTTCAAGTGAATCCATGATTGCTTATTTAGTGCTGGTGTATATTTTAAAAGACATGGAAAAAAAATCTCTGGAGTAATTTCTTTTTCAAAAATGAAAACTTGACTTTTTGGCATAGCAACCCAGTTATCTCTACTGGTAAAAATACATCTCCTTCTTATCTTGCTAATACTTGGCTAAATATGTTTTGCTTTCAGGAGGCAACTGAAAGGAATCTGATGTATGAACAACCTTTACAGCTGATGGTGATGGTTTGATGAGCAAAATCCCTGCTCTTCTTCAGAAGGAATTTTACATCAATTAATTTTTTCTCTGTACTGAAAAATAGGGACTTCAAGCCAAAAGGTGAGAGAAGTTTTAAAAAATTCTCATGAAATACTTAATTTGGAGAAAATAGCTTTGTCATAATATTTAGGTGCTCATTGGTAATCAAATCTTGGTTTTGCTTCTCTAGCAAATTTTGGTTTTGCTTCTTGTTGTTTGACATTCATAATAACCAGGGTGCACTCAATGTTGTTTATTATCTTTAAAACATTTCAAGTGCCTGATAGGCCTAAGTTTTCTGAAAAAAAATTCATTGTAAATGCAAAAGATAATTAATCCATTAAGTACAATTCAAGGCTAAAGGAAATGCAGCTACACTTAAAATTACTTCCAATTAAACTATCTTTAAAAAATTCTCACAGTGATATTTCAAGATTTCTGCATGGGTTGAGAAAAGCTGTACTTATTACAATATCCAAAGAGATTAAGGGGGATTCAGTTTTTATAGACATAAGATCATCAAAGGGAAACCTTTTAGAAACTATAACAGAAGGCTTCAGAAAAAGGTAAATATGATCCAGCTTCATGGGCCTTAGCCACCAGAGGATGATACAGCCTATTTGTAAACAAATGGTTATTTACTAGCTGTGGTATTTGAGAGATGATGATTGCTAGGGATTTATGAGTAAGTCATCTCATTTCTCTTAGTCGTGGCAATTACTCAATGTTCCTAGCTAGAATGGAGTTTCAGCATTTTCCACCAATCTTGTAATACACTTTATCACTTGGGTATTTTGGTTTTTTTCTTAACTCTAAGCAAGAGTGATCATAAGACATGATATCTGTGGGCAGCATTTACCATGACAAAGCACTGCATAGTTAGCAGAACTACAGTCAAAACACTCTTTTCTGTTTGATAACAAAACTTCATTTGTAATTTCATGTAGAAGCAAATATCAGTGCTATTAAAAATGACAGCAAGGAAGAAATGGTAAATAGTAAGAAAAAAGTATAAAGGTTGCATAATAACCCAGTTAGTTCTACAGAGGCAAAGGAAACTCCTAAATGCTTATATTAATACAATCAGTTTTTAAATACAGAGCACCACACAGTGTGTGTGGTCAGTTCCTGTCTCCAGAGCTCTAGTAAATTGGTCAACATAGCTGAAGTGACCAGAATGTAATTTACTGGATTTTTGTCCTTTGACCTTGCAAATTTCTCATCACTGAACTTGTCCAGACAGCTGCATTTTGAGCTTATACATATACCCTTGTCTTTTATCTTCAAGAATTTAAATATGTTAGATACTTTCATTACTTGTATATTCTAATCTAGAATTTTCCTTCTCAGAGCATGTGGTGACAGAAACACAAGGTACAATTTAGACTCCTGAAGGTATTCTAAGAATATCTGATACATGTCAGGTTTCAGCAAAAAACTTGCCACTATAAATTTTTGAGAAAAATAAGTATATGTTACTCATAAAAGCCCAAACAACGGGACTGTGTTTGGAAACTCAGTGCAACTGCCTAGTTTTTAAAATTGAAAATTCTGAACAGACATTACATCATATGTACACACTCTCAACCGGTTTGTTTTGGTGGGCACAGCACAGACCTCTGATAAGTAACCTAGAAAAGTGCCCGAGTTGTGAAAAGCTGTCCCTCTTCTGTGAATCAGCCACAAGAGGCAGCTGAGACATACATGTCATCTGGCCTACAGAATTACGACCTGGCAGGAGCAAAACACTAGTTCTAGGGGCAGACAAAGGTAATACCTATCTATCATTTTCTAAACCAAAATCCTCCACAGGTGCTATTTCCTGTACATCCATATCAGCGTTATAGATTCCTTGGTGGCCTTCCCAGTCCAATAACTTCTTTCTGAGTTCCAGATTGCTCCCACTCCTTCCTATTAACTTTGCATTTTAACTCCACTTTTCTCTGCCTTCATTTGTTTTCCCTAGTAATTTCAGTTACTCTCTCTCAGCCTGTGCTCCATCTTTTTCCCCATCCTTGTGACGTACAGGCCCAGCTCCTAATGCTCCACTTAGGCAGTTTTCCTTTTATTGCTGTGGCATCAGCAGGGGTTCTTTGACACTAAAAGAGAGACAATCTCCTGCTACAAGCTCTATTCTCCAAACCACAATACTAGTCAAAGAGAGGAGGAATTGCATAAAGCCTCACTTGGCCCCTTCAGTTCAGGCAAGGAGCAGATCCAGTGAAGATGAAGCTTGGAAAAAGTAATTACCAAACCCTAGTGGCTAAAAACATGGAGGCTTTTTTTTCTTTTCTTTTTCTCTCTCTCTTTTTTTTTTTTTTTTTTTTTTTTTTCCAGGAGGAATGCAAGCCAAATGTAGGCAGATTTTCACAGGGTAGCTCATGCCAAGTTTTAGGCCACTGCTCCAGAACATAAAGATAATACAGTTTCCTTGGTAATTGTAAACATTTCTCATAGGAGCAAAAATATTTTCCTATGAAATCTATTGTGAGGCATGGACCAGCTTGCTTAAGCTTTCCAGAACAAGTAAAGTAATACATTCATTTCAGCCTGAGGCAGACACCTGCCACGGAAAACTTCAAGTTGAGTATTTAAAATTTAGCAAAATTACATTTTATCTGAAGACACTTAATAATGGGAAAATACAATGTCTTAAATAAGGGGATTTCTCATGTGTTTATTTTAGATTTTAACTGTACCCAGCATTGTGGGGATTGAGTTATTTCCTCTCAAGGGGATGAGAGTCATTTTGCAGATAATCTTAAAAACAAAATTTAACTACAGCTGTCTGCTTTGTTCTTCAAGGGCATGGGTGATGCTTCAAAAAGGCTGAATTGTGAACTAAACAAAGCTTGTTTTAATAATTTCTGTATATGCATTTGCAAGGCATCTGAAAAAATACCCATGTGATTTCATCAGATGCAGAGATACTGGGAGTGTTTCCCAGGATGAGATTAGGCAGATTGCCTTGGGTTTGCTCCACAGGGGACAGGTCAACTACCTTTATTGCATGCCATCAGCAATGTGCCACTGAGACATTTCCAAAAGATTAAATACTTCTCAGGATTAAAAGACCTTGTTAAAACAGAAAATTTCCTTTTTTGTTTTTGCTACATGTAATGCCTATTAGGGGGCTATAAAGGGGATTATGGAATCATAAATCATCAACAGTATTGTTTGCTGAGATATTTTTGTTCTTGTTGCTTATATTTATGAAAGTACAGGCATTTTCAAATTGTATATGGATGCATATTTTTATTAAAATAAGTGCAGAATAATATGTTGTTCAGCCGTCCTCGACAACTGCTGCATTTCTCAAGCCACTGTGCCAGTTAAGCTTTGCTTTGTGGTTGGAAGTGGCAATTGGTATAATTATTAAAGAGAAGAGATTTTCAAGGATTCAAAGGATTGCTTATCAGCAAGTACTTTTTATGTGACTCCATAATACTTCCCTGTTATGTACTAAAGGTTTCTTTAAAATTCCCCGTACAATCAAGAAGAATGAAATATAAGAACTATGCTAATAATGGTAAACTCTGTTTCTTGTTAACTATTTCTTAGTCTCATATAGTCACTCTTTCGGTTTATATTATCTGAATGAATAATACAAGATCCACATATTTTGGAATTTACTCTTTTTGATCAAAATGTTAATGAGTACAAGATACAGAATCTCAGTCAATCAAATAATTAATAAAACAATTGCCAAATCTCACATGACGCTTCCATATTTTTAGTATTAAAATTTTTATTTTCTTTTGGAAGCAGTTGTAACTTTCTGTCCTGGTATTTGCTCAATACATGAATGAAGGTTGGCATGAGGTTCATAATTTCATAACATTACAGGTCAGTCTCAGAGACTGCAGGACTATGTGTGGAGGATCTTATTTTTGGCTTAAGTCTTACAGAGCCCCAGCTTTATCTTTCCAACTATTTTGCTCCTCAATCTGACCCTGTCTTTAAAATGGGCTGCATGCAGTGAAGCACAGAAGTTCAGATGGCATAGATCTATTTTGAAACTTTTACTTCCAATACATCTCCTCTAGAACTTTAAGAAAATCAGTCTCAGGATCCCATTGTGCTAGGAGCTGTACAAAAAAAAAAAAAAAAGAAAAAAAAAAAAGAGAGAAGAGAAAGAACAAAGATTATTCCTACTCCAAAGAAGAAAAATAGAAAGAAAGACTGGAGGGAGATGCAATAATTCTGGTAGATTTTAATCTAGCAGAATTTAATCTACCTTAATTTTTAAGGCTAGGCATTAGGTGTTAGTATAAATGTTAGCAGGCTTTAAAGCTGTGTAGGAAGATGAATCCTGCCTGGCATTAGAGACCATGCTATATAATTTAAGACTTTTAAGCTAGGTAAGAAATACCAAAGCAAGTGACAATGGAAATGGTCTGAGATGAAGTACTTTCCACTTCTCACAGACTTAATCTCAGAGTAACTGAATTAGTCTCAGGTTTAACTTAGCCTTTGTGGAGAAAGACTGACAAAAATAGATACATCCACTTGCCATATTTGTACTAACACAGGTTCAGGTGAAGACTCAGAGACAAAGCAAGACCCTGTCCTGAGAAAACATTTCACTGCCATTGATTTCATACTCAGTGTCCCAGTTGAAGATACTTTATAATGCTTGTTTCTTTGCAGTTTACTGAGCCAGATACCTGCAGCCACAAAGGAAGAATGTGGTCATGGCATAAAATAAAGCTATTCAAACCTGGTAGCACCCTTGGAAGATGATAGCTGCCAAACTTTTCTTGTTTGGCTCAGCAAAGTGACAAGCAACTGCAGGATAGTCTAATGACAATAGCAATGGAGATTTCCAGTACATTCAGCATGCTTTGGCATGCAGGATACATATCCAAGTTCTCTTTAAGAGTTAGTACATAGTACCATCCTGAAAATGTCTTCTCATTTACCTTTGCTTGTCTGAAACTGCTTGTTTCATGTTAGTTTCCATTTTATTGTACAGGATCTGTTTTGTTAGGGATTGCTCATTAGGTACTCTTCAGTTAGCTATTAGGCATGTTATATAGGCTTTGTTTCTGTTTTTGTGGAGTATGTGTTTAAAGCCCATTTGTTAAGGTCCATGGTTGTCCCAGGCCCACACTGGGTATGACTGGTGTGTTTATCATGTATTGGAAAACTGAAAGTGAAATAGATTTAGGGTGTGCTGCAGACTGCAAACTTAGATCAGGTACGAGCAAGCTGGAGCATGCTTCTGTCTGAATCACACATGGCCAAGCATCAGCTGCCTTGCAGTGCCATAGCATGGCCAATGACAAGTCAGCCATGCAACTCTTCATAGGAGGGTCCCAATGTTGTGAAATACAAAGGAAGATGGATTCGTAGGCTGTGTGAACTCCAGAAGCCTTTCTAAGCCTGCAGGGAATGCTGCAAGTGTCCTGTATTTGGCCATGAAAATCACTAAGACACATCAAAGGGCACAGCAGCCTTCGTGAGCTCCATGGTCCAGCCTTTAAGGTGCCATGCAGACAAAATCATATTCATGAACATATGCCTAGTTCTTTTACCCTCTTCCACAAGCCAACCTTTCCAACATCAAAAAGTGTTTTGATTTTGACTCTTCCTTATAGAGAAAAGAAAGCTCTGAGATACTTGGAGCAAATAATTATAACAATTACTTGACATTATTATTACAGTGTTCCACTAGCTCTCTCATTCTCCACCATTGCACCAACAACCCACTTGTTCAGTCTTGACTTGAGCAAAGCACTGCAGTTTCCCTTCAGCCCCTCCAGTGATGGAGAGAAACTGCAGCGCTGTGCAGGACCTGAAAATGTGAGTTCAAAAAATATGCTTTGCAGCTCTTTGTTTGGCAGAATGCCCCACTGTATGACATAGCCTGCAGAGAATGACCTGAAACTATGGAAATGGGACATAGGCTTTCCCTCTGCCATGAACTGCTGTACTGCACTTACCTCTGGCTACAAAGATAGTGAGGGATTATAGTTCTGCTTATAGCAATGTAGCTCACATCATCCATTAACTTTGTGCATTATAAAAATGCTTCGTTGTGGTGGTACACCCTCTCTTGCAACCAGCTCACAAAATTGGCAAGATAAACTTGAGAGAACAAGATGCACTGTTCTGAAAGATGATACAGTTTATTTACATGCTCTGCAGATCAGAGAGCTTTAGAAGGGAGTTTGCTTCCAAAATAAAATTTCTTGGTTTTATTCCATCTTCCAATTCACAATCATATACTGCTTGTTGTTCAATTATTGTCCTTGTAGCTTCTTTATTTTTAATACTTTCCATTTTTCTAATGCTGAACTTCTATAATTTTATTTTTCCCCATATAATTAACTTTGAATTTTCTAAGCAAACTTTCCTTGGTTTACTTATTTCCTTCCTGTATTTGCAACCTCCTTTTGTTCTTTTTCATCTCTGTTTTCACTAATATTTGCAACACCTTCTAATTCAGCATCATCCATGAAACTTGTTATCTTATTTTTAGCACTTCTCTCTTTCAGATTATTAATAATACTGTTAAATAAGACATATTTCAGAGATTGTGCTGCTTCTTTTCTTGCACTTCCAATGACTCTTTGCAGTATGCAACCTGAAGAAATCTGTTTCCCCAAAGATTGATGTGAATAAATGGTAGGACAGATTGGTTAGGCAGCATATTATGTTCTGAGGAACTGGCACCTCTCTGATCTTTAAACAAAAGCCACTTCTACCTTACACTCAGAGGGCTCACAAACTCAAGTTTTACTAAATTTAAGTAGAAGATTCACAGACTGTAGATGTAGCAAGAGATTTTTTATAAATCCTTTGCTCTGAAGAAACTGTCCTGCCCAGCCACGTCTATCTATTAACTCTAACTTCAGGTCCTTCCATGCATGCTGAAATCCTGCTTTGCATGCCATTCTTGTCCAAGTACAGCAGCTGAAACAAGTTGATGTGCTGTTTATCTTCCTGCAAGATAGCCAGAAATGGTACTGTGCCCATACTGCTCATAATATTTTGGCTGTCAATCATTTTCTACAAGTACCTGAATAGTGAAAAACTCAGAGATAACTCCTCTCCAATATCCATTACCAACAATCTTTGGTCAAAATGTTCAGGTAATCAAGATACCAAGGAACCAGGGAATTTTCTGTTACATCTTTCTCATCTCTACATTAATTTTGGTAAAATGCAAAGGTATTTATTCTGTTTTTTTAAATGGTTAAATTTTACTGCTTTGTTAAGATTTCTATATAACAAGAAACTCTCAGACCAGCATTTAACCTAATTGATCAGTTTTTTCAGACTCTATTCCTACTAAACATCTGAAAAAATACAAAAGATCAATTTAATATATGTGAAATGCTGTATTAGCAAGCATATTTAATACAGTACATCATGCATGCTTATATTTTGTTTTGTAAATCTCTAAGCACCTTGTGAGGTTCAGTTATATTTTTAAGCATTTCTCATAACAATGCAGACAGGACTTTTCCAGCTCAAAAGAATTTTAATATATTTTCTTAGTGATAACCAGTATGACTGTTGGTTCAGTAAAGTGAAATGGATCCCAGCATAGCTGTCTGGTGAAAATCAATATATAGCTTAAAGATGTATCGTGTCTTATTACACACCTTTTAGGGTACCTCTCATCATTGCATTTATCAGAAGTCTCTCACCATTTGCACTTCTGTCTGAGCTAGCAACTACTAGAGTTCAAGTTTGAACTGAATGTCATTGACTTCACTACCTGTTCTACTGACTGAAGCTGTTAGACACAGCTTCAAAAATAATGTGAAGGTATTGTCATCAAAAGAGGGAATCTCCTGCAGCCACTATTCCTGCCCTTGCTCTATTCCCTCTCTTACATCACCAGATGTACTTATGTGACTACACAGTGAACTGGATAAACAAAGTAACCTGGACAATCTCTAACTCCTTGCTGGAGGGGATATGGGATTATTTTGATCCAGATTGGTTTTCTGATCTAATTTACTAAATACTCAGACAAATACTTCACTGCATCAAGGGACATTGAAAAAAACAAAGCACCAAAGTCAAAAGGACTGGACTGCAGCAATGTCAATTCTATGCTTTGAAGCTGTGATACTAGAAAAGCATGATTAAAATGGTACCTAATCAAATGGTACCTAAAATACATCAGTGGCCCTAGTGATGAAAAGGCAGTCATGAGAGACTTTCTGGAAAACACCAATCTGGGCAGCACAATTATTGAAACAAAGTAATTTATAAGCCAGTTGGTAAAACTAAAAGACCTTCTTTTTCCTTAAATGTTTCATATTGCTTGATAAGAATTCCTCCCTAGTCTGTGAAGAAACTATTTATTAAAACTTCACTTATTTTGGCTTGCTTGCTTACTTTTAAGCCTTCTCAGAATTTTGGCCTTACCTCTTGGCTGCTTTATTTTTCTTCCTAATTTCTTCTGAAATATTTTGTCAGAAATCCTTTTGAAAAATCCAAGTAGATTACTTCCTCAAAATGCCCTTTATACACTGTGCTGTTGACTCAAAGAATTTAGCTGGTCAAAAATGCATAATTTACCATTGTGGCAGCTAGGCTGGTTTGATCATATCAGCATATATTTATCCAAGCATTTCATTACTTTCTCCTTAATTATACTGGGCCAGTTCTTAAAATACTGAAGAGAAGTTTGCAAGCCTGTGATACCTGGAGTAATTATTGACTCCTTTTAAAGATGGGAACAATATTAGACATTTTTCAAACATCACATTTTTTTGCTTTATGTACAGATTTTAGAGCTTCACTTCCATATTTTATGTGTCTCTTTTACTCTGAGTTTTTTTGTCTTTTAGTCACAAGCAATATGTAGCAAAGAAGAAGTATTTTCTAAGATAAGTTATCTTTGCTTGATGCAATAAAATACTAAAAGATGACTGGTGTAAATGAGGTTATTTATTACTTAAAATATTTCTTAACATTAGTATGTAATTATGTAAAATTTTAAGAAACCTCAGTAACAAAAGCTGTCAGAAATAAAATTGTTTTGAGAATAATTTCAGTAATATTTTCTTTATAAAAAGTCTCAGAAGGAATTAAATTATTGCAAAAATTGCACAAAATAATTTAAAACGACTTTTCACTGAAAAATTAATGTGAGGGTGGTGACCATTTATCCCATAAAATAGCAAAGAGAAGGCCTTTGTATTTAAAATTAATATTTTATCTGTCTCTTTCTGCCTCTTTCCTAATTCCATTTTTATCCACTTTGTTCTGTTTCGCTTTTCCTTCCCTACTCCTAAGGGTGGGAAGAAAGAAGTTTGCTTTGATCTTTATTATATTTTCTAGGTTTTTCTTTTTTAAGTATAATTTTAGTTGTAGGACAGTGAAATGAGCATGCCTTGAATGTTTCCTACCATAACTAAAAGCTGTGTAGCAGCTAATAATCCTCTGGACAAATATACTATTTTTGAAGTGAAAAGACTCTTAGAGACTACTTAGAGTTAAATTTGTCAGTACTGAACTTAATGTTAACCGAAAGAGATTATATATGAGGATCAAAGAACAATTAAACCCCATTGTTGTTTAATATTGGAAAACAGGAGTGCCAAGACTATACAATTGAAATGCAGTTTCTTATCACTGAAAGATATGTGCAAATCAGTTCCAAACATATAAATATCCAGCATTTTCCTATAATGCATTGAAAATTGATTTAGAATTAGAGAAACTAGACTGGTTTTATTTTAGCAGCTATCTAAACAGTCATATTTCAATTATCTGCAGTTTTGTAAAATCTAAATATAAATATTCTATGTGGCAAAAAATACTACTTTACTTATCAATCTTAAAATAGAAAATACAATAAGATTTTTAGAAATTGTATCATGTCTTGTAATGATCACTTAAAATAATTATTCCTTTTAATTGTTCAAACTATTCTGCTCCATGAAGAACCAGTGAATTTGTGAGAAAGTGGCCAATATGGAGTCCAGTTCAGCAGGGCAGTAGTGACAGTGTGGTAACACAAGCCACAAGTGATTTTCCATGGTGGAATTCCAAGGTATCTTATAAAGTAAGTGCAAAAGGTCTGATTTTGAGCACCCTGATCTAGGAAAAGATGTCTCTGTTCATGACTGGGGACTTGGATTCAGTGATATTCAGAGGCTACTTTCAACCCAAAGCATTCTGTGATTCTCTGAAAAAATAAACTTGATAAGGCAAGATTTCTCAGATGCTGTCCTTATTTCTGTACCACCTAAGCTAACAAAAAATTATATGCAAAAAACCCCCCAGCATTTGCCAAGAATGTTGTGAAAATTATCTCATTAAGAGCTACAATATTGTTCTGGACTGTGAAATATTACTGTATTTTTAAGCCTGGCTCTATCTCATATGACTGGGTGGCTCTATAGAATTTCTCCTGGTACCAGATTTCAAAAAAAGTTTTCAAAGGTGAGGTATCATAGTTCTGAAGATGGTTCCAACAAAACAGAGTAGAAAAAGTGGCTGCTTAGATAGCAGGTGCTTCTGAAGAGCTCAGTGGTAGGAAACACTATTCAGCTCAGCCTGAAGAAGAGAAAGCTCAGTGTGTTCTTACCAATGTACACAAATAACTGAAGGGACAGTGCAAATAGGATAAAAGTTCTTCCCAGTGGTGACCAGCAACAGGACCAGAGCCAATGGGCACAAATTGAAATACTGGAGTCTCCCCCTGAAAATCAGGAAACACCTTTTCACCTGGTGGTGACTGAGAACTGGCACAGGCTGCCCAGGAATGCCGTGGAGTCTGTCCTTTGATATTTAAAAGCCACCAGAGCGTGGTCCTGAGCAAACCACTGTGAAGCTAGAACAGGGTGGTGGGACCAGACAACACCAGGAGGTTATTGCAATCTCCACCATTTTGTGTTTCTGTGATAATCCTTTCGTGATGGAGTAATTTTGCACCAGGAAAGCCAAAACAATGCAAAAGTAAAAAACCACAACATTTTTGTCCAGATTTGCTCACATTTCACATTTGTAGATCTGATGCTGCAGAAGTGCAGCAAGAATATGTTGAAATAAAATATTAATACCTGGGAGATTGAAAAATACTATTTCTATTGCATAGAAATATGAAAGGTAGGACCCTGTGAATGCAGTCACTAAACTATACTGAATAATTACATTTTTCATTTTCAAATGGGTAGCAGGAGTACAGTCCCTTCTGGTACTGCTGCTCCTCCTGTTTTCTTTAAAAGCATTTGTGGGAAGAGGGCAATTTTCTAAACAAATTCTAGATCATTTATCCCTAATTTTTTGCACATACATGATCACTTTTAAGAAATGTGATCAAAGTCTGATATATGAATCTTTCAATAAGAAATTACGCTACAAATAATTTTGCCATAATATTTTTTTTTAAATAGAAGAAATAATCAGGAGATAATGTTTTTAAGAATGCAACACCACAGCAGTCATTCAAAAGGCAAAGGTAATTTGATGAAAACATTCTAATTGCTAAAAGGCTTTTGGAAATGCTGGAAGATACCAACTTTTTTTACAGGAGATAAATGTAAGTAGTAAATAACAGAGCTTGTATTTTATCCAATTTTGCTTTTAACATTTGGAAATTGTATACTTATACTCAGAAATAATGAAGGAACAAGAAAGTTTCTTCCTTACCAACACAGGATATGCTGTTACCACTATTTAGTTTATTAGAAGTCAATCACTGTTACAAGTTTCCACTGTCAAAATCTCAGAATTTTAAGATAAACTCTGTCCCAACATCTGAGTAGGCAAAGCCTTTAGACTTTAATTTCTGAGTTCCATCCCTTTGGATGAGGTCTTGGATCAAATGCCTTCAGAACAATTGACTTCAACTACATGAAAAAACGCTTCATGAATTCAACTTACCCAAACATGCTATTTGATATCTTAAAGGAGAACTTTTGGTTTTGCAAATTTTGGAAAAGATTTATAATAAATTGCAGTTGAAAAAATGCCTTAGGCCAGTATGGCAGTCCTCAAAGCACACTGCACTTGCAGACAATGTACAAATCTAAAGTTTCTCTTAAAGCAAAAGTTATGACCCGTTGCCTTTCAAGTAATGCTAATTTCCATCTGACCTCTCTCTACATGTAAACACAAAATTGCCCTGTGAAAAGAATAAAGAAAACTTTCAGATCATGCAGAATACTTAAATGTTGTATAGCCCTTCCCAGTCACTTTATAAAGTAGATGTAAATACAGTCTAACTGTAGAAAAAAGAAACCCCACACATGAATTCATGACCCCATTCTGGGGGATGGGGCAACAGGGAGGTAAATTTCTATCCTTTTCACAAATTTGACTCAAAATGAGGCCCTATAACACAGGTAAAACAAAGAACTTCCAAACCATGCCCAAGAGGCTCTAGAAGCAGTGTGTATGAGCATGCATTTCAATGCTAATAACATGTAGATTATATAAACACAGCCTTGCTGTGTCTGACCTAAAGGGTCATGATGAGAAAATAAAGACAAGAAACAGATGAGAGCTGAGAGAGCTCAAGTATGTCAAAAGCATTACTCCTAAAGGGCTTTCCTGTAATAAATAGTATAATGGGAACCAAACAGCCTGGCATAAGATAGAAGAAACCCTGAGCTTTCCTGGGATAATGCTCCCAGGAGGGAACAGCAAAAGAAGTGTATTCTCATGTCCAAAGACAATGAAGACCACTAATTTTTTCAAGGGCTGTGAAAAGAACAGAGTGTAACAAAGCCTAAAAAACTGTCCCAAGTGAAAAGTCTCATTTCTCTGAAAATAAAAAATTTGTCATTTGAAAATTATCCAAAGTATTTCTTTTTCAAATAAAAGAAAGTGCATGGAGCAAAAAATAATAGCAAATGCTGAGTTAATAATGCTGTCTTTTAAAATAAGCTGCAATACACTGAGACATCTTTATCAGGTATGGAAGTTTCTATCTTCAAAATTAATTAGAAATAAATTGCATCCAAAAGGGCAGATGATTATACTTCCCTACAAATTCTCAACACTGAATAACAAATTTTGATGGCAATGAAAGAGTTAAAGCGAGGATCTATTCTGATATAATCTTTCCCACCTAAAATGCTGCATTTGTGTTCAAATTCCATGCTACTTATTGTTGTATTTGTAACTACCATTGAAATACCAACCCTGTGTAATCAAAAAGTTTGCTGCGAGACTGTCATTCTCACTTGATTCTTACACTTTACCATTTCCATAAACCAGCAGACATAGTAAGACTATGTAATTTATCATTATTTTCTCTGAAGTTCTAGAAATTAATTTCCTATTCACAAGACAGAACTCGTATTGAATCCAGTTGAGACTTAGAAAGGCAGATCTCAGGTGTAATATTTTAGCACACAATGAGGCAGAAAGGAATAGCTCTGATTTTTTTCCATAAAGGTCTGACCTTACAAATACACTCAAGACCTTTATGAAGACTATGATGGCCCACTTGAAAGCTTACAGAAAACAAACCACCAGCATTCCAACTTATGCATCCTACCTCTTCTGAGAAAGGCAGCAGAAATGTCAGTACAATGTGAAAATTACTTTCCATATCTGATTCTTTGTGATAAACTGGATGCAAAATGAGAAAGTAAAAAGTCTGCTTTAGAGTAGAATACAGACAGGATGATAGGATGCAGCCCTTTGAATTGCAACACTCTGGACTTGACCCATGTCAAAGTAATCAAATCAATCAATTCTCACTGATCAAGTGAATCACAATTAAACATAAATATTTAACGAGATATGTGGACAGGGTACCAGTTCTGACTAATATAGTACATATTAAAGGACTAAACTGGATTAAGAGTGGTCTTTGTTTTTACATATGGGTCAAGCAAGTTATTTCAGGATTAATAGTACTGCAGCCCTTAACAGACTTAGAATTTCTGTAGGCCACAAGGAGGGATTCAAATTTTAGTTCTCAAATTATGGAGTTCCTCATAGGAGGGATTATTCACCATGTAATAAATACTTGGTGATCTCAACAACATTATTTGCTTTTAGAAATAGTTTTATTAATTCAAAAGGAACTTTAATATTTCATTTTATAATCATGAATATACTTGCAAAATGCAAGAATTACGCTAGTCATGAGTTACCAGCAAAAATAAATATAATTTATAGCTTTTCCCTTGTATCTCTCTTTTCTTTCTATGTGACTCACAAGCTGTTTTAAACATTTGAAACATGCCCGAGAATTAGTTCCAGATATTTTATGCAATATTATTGCTATTATTTGATCATTTGAAATAGTATCTCAGAAGCACATTGTTTGTAAGAAAAAAATATTATTTTAACTATTAAAAAAGGGTTTCACATTAGCAAAGCATATAGAACTAAAACCAGCAGACAAAAAAAGATCAGCTCTGATTGATATTAAAGTGAGCAAGGTTAACTCTGCTTTAGGTTAGGACATAATTTATCCCAGAGATTTTACTTATTTGACATAAGTAAATAATATTCAAATAATTGTATTTAAATGTGAAATTAATGGATATTATAACTGACAATAGTAGAAGCCTTATTGAAAGTGAATACTTAAGAAAAACATATTATTTATATATTATTATATTATTTATATTATATAGCAATCAAAATAGACATCTTCACCTTTCTGAGCAGAACATTCTGGAAAAATTGTTACAGAACACCACAAGAGAAAATAAAGTTCCTGAGGCTGAACTCTCTGGAAAGGGCTATGGATTTTTTTGTTTGGTTGGTTTTAGCTCATCTATCTCTCAGATACAGAATTAGGACAGCTTGGGAGATCTCCTTGAAGAAAAGAAGATTGTGGGACAAAGGGCTATACAGAGCCATCTTCCATATTTCCATACATGGGTATAAGGCAAATATAAGAGGGAAATAAATTATTTATATATTGGTATATATGCTAAAAAAAATTGTTTATTTAATGTTTACCACAAATACTTTTCCATTGTTTCTACTGAATATAAAATAATTTGAAACTGGTCATGCTTTACATGGTTGATATGTTTCTGCACAACTAAAATTTACTTCTCTAGCCAAGGCTCAGAGTACCATACAGGAAATCATTAAAATGTATTTTACTGCTTTCCAGCATGTTCACATGAACTAATTTTATAACATACCTGTAAAGATGGAAGAAGCCAAAGAATTATTGCTGATAGCTATTTTTAATACAATGTAGTCAGCAGATAATTGTGTTTGCCTTAATGTTAACTAATGCCCCTCCTACTGTGTTTTAAAAGGAAGTGGATCAGCAGGAAACATTTAATTTACAGCAGCTTCTTGCTGTTTATGTGAAAATCAGCTACCAGAATACCAAATGGTTATTTTATGTATGATTTATTTCTTCCTTGTTGATAAAAATTCCTCTTTTAGAAGAAAACACACATACAAAGAAACAGGGAGATATATTTTAAAAATACATTAAATGTCAAAAGTTCAATGCTTTTTTTTGCGTATTGTAGTCTATTTTAGAGTATTAAGAATATTTGTGAAAATGTGTCCCTCAAAGCTGTAGCTAAGGAAACACAGTTGTACTCAATAACTCTATATCCTAAAATTTAATGCTATTAATTACTTTCAATGTCACTGCTAAGAATGCTCAGTAAGAAATCTGAAAAGCAAAAGCAGAAGATTTTTAAAATTCTGTTTTAATTATTTCAGGATGCTTGGTTTTGCTTTCTTTTGGGGGAACCTGACTTCATTTTCTTTTTGTCTGATTGGCAATACTTATCTTCATAAAGACCACCTATATAAGTGCTTACACAAAATTCCATACAGTGTTTTCAAGGACTTTTACATCAACTCACAGCTAGCTTGTTGGGAATGCCAAACAAGAAAACAGGGAAATAAAACAAATAGTTGCCATTTAGCCTCTAGTATAATTTTAATATTACACTGAAGAAGTATTTCACTTAGTCTTGTTTTCTTACACTTTTAAGTAGTGCAACTCAGAATCACTTCGTAAGTTTATCTATCAAAACCACATACTTGAAAACTGGTTGTGAAATCGAATGTTTTTAAGGAATTTTTAGTGCAGTTGAGAATGGAATTTATCTGCTTATTTTCCTGGGTTTTTCCTGTTAACTATTTCCCTGGAAAGTGTAGGGATATCCAGAAAAACCAGGACTGACTAAAGAAAACTGTACAAGTGGTTGAGAAGATTTAGACAGAAACAGCTGGAACTCCACTTGGAATCAGTAAGACAAAACAACTTGTGACTACTTATTTTTGTAAAACTGGGGAATAGAAAGCCTTGTACTGATACTAAAATTATTTCTGTGATTCCTGGTTATTTCAAAAATGCTTTTATAATTATCAGTAGACATAAAGTTCAGCTTTCCTAAGTTTCACTTCTTTGGCCTCTAAATTAAAGAACGTAGTGAACTATATATCCAGACAAGGTAAGAGCAAAGCAAGTCCAGCTTCTCTTCCCTCAGCCCTGCTCCTCCTTTCCCATCCTGTATTTTCCAAAAACTCAGCAGTTTATATGGAGATTAATTTGGCTGGGAACTGTAGCATGGCTTCTTTAACCTCATTTTTTTCCAACAGATCTAGATTAAAAACTCTTTCCAGGTGGAGTTTTTTCACATCACACAGTTTGTAAAATAATTAATTAAATTAACTGCTCATCTGAGATTCTGTACAGAACAATGTATGGAATGAGAATACCACAGTAGAAAACCTAGTAGAACCTTTATTTTGGATACTAGTGGCACCTTTTGGATCTTTTGAAACATTCAAATGACACCATTTACTTATATGTTGGTTCACCTGGTTTTAAACTAAATTTAGTCCAACAGAACTATCTCAACTAAAAAATGTGAAGCAAAGTAAATATTGTAATCTTTCCTTGCACAATACTTAATAAAACAATAAGGTATGCCAGTAGGATAGCAAACCATCCAGTGCAAAAATGAAAACTAATATAATTACACTAAGGATGTGGCTGCTGAAAATTAGGGTTTTACTTGCTTTTGTAATTTATATTATCTTGAAACTTTTAGAAGCAAAATGTGGTATGGCAATAACAAATGTCTTGGAAATTGCTTTTTTCTTACACCATTTATATATACTTATTATAACTATAGTACTATCATTACAATTGTAATCATTTGAGCATATTAAAAATAATAAAACCAAACAAATCAAATACCATAAGAAGAAAATCTTTTTTGAGGCAAAATAATACAGCTGGGAGGGAAAAAGCACTACCAGAAAAGCTGGGCCTGAAGTATACAACTGACTTGACTGCCAAAACATTTTTATATCAGAAACAAACTCTTTTCTCCTCACAGAGAAAGTCTTAAATATTTCACATGTATTATCTGACTTGTATATAAGTAATTTCTGACGAGACAGCCCTCATAAGTGAGGACTTCTATGTGTCTTACCTCCCCACATGAACTGTCTCAACAGAGCACACTTTTCCTTTAAAAAGATTTTATAGGTTTGTGAAATGTCATTAAATACCCATAAGACTCACCATTTCAAAAAAATGAAATATTATTTCCAGACATATCATTTCATGAAAGAGTTGGTGGCTGGAAATTGACTGTGGGAAAGAATAATTTCACAATTTAGCAATAATTATAGTACTTAGCTGGTTCAGCTTATGTTTTTTAACAGGGAAATAATTCCACAGTTCCACACTCTGAAAAGCAGCTTTTCTATTTTAGGGAACTCTGTTGTCTAAATTGCTCACCAACTACTCTAAGTTATGTAGAACCTTAAGTAATTACTTTCACTGATAAATGAGACACTGAAGGAATAAATGGCCCGTCCTATTACCCAGTAAGAATTGCATCTGCTGTTGTTTTCATTAACATAGCTTGGATCAAAAATTAAAACCTGGTAAAAATCACAATGAAAAATCTAACTAATTATAAATAGCAATAAGTCATTTAATGAGCAGCAGATGTGATTCTGGGGAAAAAAGAAAGAAACAATCCTTACTTAAGAATGTTTCTAAGTTCTGAATAAAATAATTTTATACTTACTCTGAAGATCCTTGCAATTTTAAACTATTACCTTATCTGTGTCTTCTTCTTCAAAATGTTTTATTATAGAGATCTTGCAATCACAATGACCTTCTTCCTCTGAACAATGTTGTGAAATATTTGGGTTATATGTGAGGGGTTAGGTTTCAGTGCATTTCTACAGTGTCCCATGCAGCAGGCTTTTTGATGTACATAATACATTAATAAAAGTTTACTATTATCTATTAAGATTCTCTAAATTAGTACACACTAAGGAAAACCAGATAAATTTGTTGTGATATTTCCATTGAATGGTAGAAAAGTAATCATTAAAAAAATACTAACAGGTCACATTCAGTCCAGACGCACAAATCGACCAAACAATAAATGTGCTTACACTTAAAATCTAAGCTTACACTTAAATCTTGATTTTTCAGCCTGTGCATTAAAGTCAGCTTGAGGAGTCACTGCCCACATCAAATATTGAACCTCTCTGCACAGCTAAGATTTCTTCTTGTAATTGTTCCTAAGAACCTTGATGTAAGCCCTGCAAACAAAGAAAAACCTATGTTCTCTCACTTTTAGCTGTACCTACATAAATATATTAAGTTCTCAGACAGGCTCTGTTTTATTAAAACTTAATTGTGCCTTATACCTTGTCTTATACATAAACTAGCCAGGTTTTTTTTTCTTTTCTCAAGGTTTTCTCTCTCATTCCCTAAATCTCATTAATTTCAGATATTATCCACCCTGTCAGAAACGTGTTTGAGCATTTGCAGACACTCATGAGAGAAATTCAGTAGTCACCCATGCTTGTTTATCAAATGCCTAGAAGGACAAGAAGTCCTGAGGTTTATGCTTAGAAATTCTATCAAATGAAAATACATTACTGTTCTACAGGTCTATTTATTGCAAGCTTTCAGTCACTCCAATATTATTGGTTATGACAATAATTATTACTTTCCCTTCTTACAGTACTAACAATTATATGCTTTGAAGAGTCTGCTTTATATGCCATTATAACTTATCTGATTCTCTTACTCTTACAATATTGTTCTATTAAGTTCTATTGTGAGTACAGGCAATATATAAACCTTTTACTTATCAGTAATATTGTATTCAAAAACCACAGCTCTTGTGTTCACATGTAATTTAAGAAATAGAATTTTAAATATTTCAACGTGTAAGTTTAACATATTTTAAGGTGATACTAATTTCATGCCTTTTTAACATTGTTTTCACAATATATTTGAACTCTTTGCAAGTTCAAGTGAACAAGGACTCCCATACAATAGTATGTAAAGTCCTGCACTCATTTAATAAGCAATTTTTACCAAATGATTCTGTATGAAGAAAAAGCATGTTTAAGATCAGCAGAAACTGCTGCAGTAAATTCCAGGTTTGAATTGAGGCTTATTCTTAATAAATTGTGCATATTTTAACAAGAAGTTACCTAAGAAAGATGATACCATTTTGTCAATTATTTTTAAAACATCTATACTGAGAATATACTTCAGATAAACGAATATGCTTTAGTGCTGGCTGCTGTGCATTTCCCCTAAACATTTTCTATAGGGCAAAATGGTGCACTGAAAATCTGCTGAAGCAATATGCTACTATTTAGCAAGTTCAACGTTTAAAAATGGAGTAGGTAGCATTCCTGTAGCCTCTACTAGATCACTGCAAAACCCACCAATCTGGCATGATTTAACATGACACATAAAAGCTGCTGAGAATGGAAAAACAAGAGTACTACAATTTTAAAGTTATATAACATACATTATACAGAAAAAGTCTAATATCTTCAGCATTGAAATAACTTTTTATAGTCAAACATGAATCTTTCTAAATCCTCTGTTTAAAGACTAAAGTAATTCACTATTCATCCTGGACATCTGCTCTAACAGACAAATCCAGATGAACTTTGTACTTTTGCTTCAAATTTGCCCTTACAGAAAGAAATTATGTAATGATATACTATCATGTTTCACTTCATCAGTTTTCAAACACCAAGCAAATACTTCCTAAACCCTTTGTATGTTCAAATAAATTATCATAACTATTCTCGACCAAAATGCTCCAGATAAAAAAAATTACTGAATTCCAGGCATGGATTAAGTGTCATAGTGCCCATTTACACTTTCATTACTTAAAAGGCAAAGGCAGGCTTTTGCAGTAAGATTCTATATCACATTTTAATGTTCTTGAATCAGGTGCTAAGTGTAAAAATTTGTATTTTTATTGAACACCTAAAAATACTGTATTCTCTTCATAAAATTAAGTAAAATCCCATTGATTTCCTGTCCTTAGATCCTCAAGATTCATGACAAATCATCAGTTTCAATTTTCTTCTGGAAACTACCAATATATTTTTCTCAAAACAGTGCAGTAATTAAACAAATTCTATACTGAAAGTGTACAAGATGACAATCTATTAATCCATCTGTCAAAGACTGCTTATTCATTTATACTTTCATCTTCTAGGTTAAGATTTCTCTTAAAGGTCACAGTTATTTCAGTCTTCTGAATTTTAGTTGATGTGCAATGTCAAGGAATGTTACCACAGTAATCAGTAGTTCTGTGCTTGTGAAGGGAAAATGTTCCTAAACTAAAATAAACAAACAAAACCCCCATCTATGTTTATCTCCTCCATTCATGCTTATTTTTCCTCAAGTCATGCTAACTGCTGAATTGTTCAAATAACACAGAAACAAATGAAATTACATGGGAAAAAAGAAGAAAGTGATATACTGAAATATTTTAAGATGCAATATTTTTAAGCTGACTCATTTTAATTTCCTATATGCTCTGTTTAATAGAAACATCTTACTTAATTATTTACTAATTAATGAAGTCTGGAGTGATATGGAAGGCTAAATAATTTTCCTTCTTTTTTTTTTTTTTTTTTTTTTTTTTTTTTTTTTTTTTTTTTTTTTTTTTTTTTTTTTTTACATTTAATGGTAAATGTGCAGCATAGAACTTAAATAATTTTTGTTAAAAAACCCCAGAGGTCCTCACACCAGAGTCACTTCAAGCACTGGCACATCTACTCCTATGCTTCGTATAACTAATAAAGTCAGCACCAATCCTATTCTCTATGTCTGCCCATTTTTCTTAGTGAATTTTTTTCTTTTCCCATAAAACTTAGGTCAAAAACCCACAATACTTCCCTGTCTACAACGGGTTTCCCACATACAATGGAAGTGCAGCATTCTGCGTTTTTAAGTGGCTACCAATATTCAGCATATGGGGCTTTTTTATTCTTAGTTCTCAAAGTGCAAAGAAAGCAATGCTCATTTGAAAACACACTGACTAGGAATTAATTCAAGCTGAAATAATCTTGAATAAATAACAAATTCTGTTGTATGATAAAAATAAGATAGCATTCCCAACACTTTATGGCTATAGAATGCCATCATTTACAGATTATCAAGGCAGGAGGCAAGCACATTTCATTTTGTAGGGTCTTTTCCTCCTAAGTATAGAAAATGAAGATAAGTGCATTGTACTTATTGGCAAGCTGAGAGGGGAGGTTAATGTTATTTCCATTCTTTTTTATGTTTGAGGGACTTGTTTTATGCATAAGAATTTCAAAAAAGAAGCAGAAAAATATCAAGGCCAAAAGGGAATATAACTAAATTAGCATGAACACATGTCATCTGCAAGCCAAAGAATCTCCTACTATTCCATCAAAACTAAATGTCTTTGTAAAGATTCCAAGTAATGACAATCTAAATCATGTTCCAAAGGTTAGTTACCCTCATTGTTAAGATATGCACCATTTTGTTAGTCTGGATTTGTCTACATTCGGTTTCAAGTTCTGGACCTTATCACATTCTATACTGTTTGAGGCCATTAAATACCAGAAATCTTTTTTTCATGCACCTATTTGTAGACTCTGATCAAATTATATCTGAATCCTCACTCAAACATATTGAACAGATTGAGCTTTCTAAACCTCTCATTATCACCCATATTACAAGTAACACACAAACATTCTTATAGCTATTTCTGAATATTTTTTCAATAATTTTCCTTTTTTTGAAATATAACAATTGTAACTGAAAATAGTATTCCAGCATTAGTTTAACTTATGCCATTTGTTAATGTTGGCCATTTTTTCTATTCATATACACCTATTTTATATCAGCAAACAGTACAGAAAAAAAAAAGTGATCTACACACCTGAACACTTTACTCTGATGTGAGAGTACAAAATATCTAAACTTCTGAAAAAAATAAACCATTAAATATATGAGAGTAAACAGAAAATGGGATAAAATTACATGACCAGAAAACAATCATGCTAGAATTACTGGATATCTTTAAAAAAGAAGCAAATTTTATGAACAAATAAAAAGCAGAATAGTATTTGTCTAGATGTCTGTAACACTCTACATTAAAAGTTTTACATAAAATTTGGGTTGTTGTTGCAATTGTAATAAGTAAGGAACTGGCTGTGGAGATGTCAAGTCCGGTAATCTCGACCTCTGCCCTAGAGTGGTTAGTAGTGGACTTCCTCAAAGATAATCTTTGAGAACAATCTTATTAAATATTTTTAAAACTGCCTGGCATAAAAAGTAGGAGTGATGTCAATGCCTCCTAACCATGTGTCAATACAGAGAAGTGAACTAGGATAAAGGAAAAACTGGGTGACTCAGGGACTGGAGTAATAGAAGTGTCATGACATTTAATAATACGAAGTATGAGGTTGGGGCACAGGCTCAGTGCTCAAGGCTTCTTAGCAGTGTATACTAAATTGGATTTTGATGCCCTCAAGGAGAGGATAAAATTACTTATTTTCTCAACATGAACAGGCTTCAGAACTATATTTTGTGGTGATGACAGAGGAACTGAGACAGGAACATCTTCCCTGAGAAGTTTGTGTTGCTAAGCTAAGCCACATCCCTACCACCAATAACAAACTGCCATGGTCCCACTGCCTTGTGCACAACCCTCTCTCTGTCTCAGGGCTGGCGCCATGCACCTTGTCCAAGGGGAACAACCCAAAGCTACCAGCAGAGGCAGAGAAGTGAAACATGAGCAGTCAGTGAAAAGAATTTCCAGTTCCACCATCAGATAGCCAAGATCACGGTTTGGTCTGTGCTCACCACCAAGTTGACAGTGTTGGGGAAGAGGTGTGAGCAGGAGGGGATGAGCACACAGCCAGCATAGCAGCAGTCACATGAAATTAATGTTCATGTGATCTTGGCACCCTGAGCTGCTAAGAGAGGGTGAAATACGGGAGCAATTCTGTACCATGATGATTCTGCAGACACATCAGTCTGTCATACAAACTATTTATGCCTAAATCTAGTTCTGTGACAGTTCCTCAGAAACTAACACACTGAAAACCTATTAGGGAAATGAAGATCATAACATATTCGTCAATCTCAGGACAACTGAGCCACCAATGTGATGCAACCCTACAAGGCAAACATGACTTTAAATCAGAAATTATTATTTCAGTAGAGTAAGAGAAGTCTTTATGCTATTTTACATTGCTCTAATGAACCCCTGTGTATACTGCTATGCAGAATTCTGGCAACTTACATTAAAGAAAAATGGATTCAAACTGGAACACGTGGAAAACTGTTACTAGGGTGATCAGAGAATGGAAATTTTCATGTTTTATAAGATCAAAGTTAAAGAAAATGACAGCACACTACCTTTTTTCCTTACCTTCAATTCCACCATACTTTGTTTTGGCTTCTGCCTCAACTGCACCACTCTACCAGCCCAAATGCTCCTGTATCCATGCAGTGAGCTCGGTCAGGGAATACATAATCAATGAAAACCTTTCAACCATCAGTTTCCTGATGGGATTGCTTTTCTGAGTATGTAAGTCTATGTTGGCACATAGAAAATAAGGCCTGAAGCTAAGAGTAACAATGCCAACTTATGATGCAAGTGCAGATCATTGTTTGCTAATAAACACAAGTTGAAAGGAAACACCAAGAAAGAACATAGATGTTTAAACATAAGGACAATATGGGCTTGGAGAAAATGGTTGTACATCTGTTACAAACATTTCAAACTGGAAATCAGAAATTCTAGGTGTCACAAAAGTACAGTTGTAGTTCCAGTTACAGGGACAAAGGCATATATTGTACTTCAAGTACAGGTAGCACTTTAGAAGTTTTTTCAATCCCATAATTAACAACTGTCTAATATTTATGATGATAAATATGCATTTAATTGTGTGGAAGTTTAGTATTTTTAAAAAAATTAATTTCCAGGAAGTAACAGATTAGTAAATTAATAAATAAAAAACGAGTACCACTTCTACATCTGGACAAACTGTAACATCAGAAAATGCTACTAACAGTAGCAAGGTAAAAGAAACTTCAGGAAGGGTGTAATTTCTGTAAAGTTCAAAAATCACTCCAACAGCTTTTTTCACAGAATTGCCTCCCATATGTGGTGTGAGACTTTCAGATGTGCCTTGTACATCCTGAGACCCTTTGCAATACTGTGACCTGATTTTTAACAGTTTGGTACTTAGTACTTTGCATTTGTTGAAACTTGTATACCTGTTTATGTGTCTAAAGCCATTATTTGTCCACAAAAAGGTGAAGTATGCAAAAAAATATAATTTATATTATATTATATTATATTATATTATATTATATTATATTATATTATATTATATTATATTATATTATATTATATTATATTATATTATAATTATATATGATATATTATATTATAATAGTCAAAATATTTTTTTTAAAGCTCAAAAATGTAGGTAACCTGTCTTCATGGATGTTAAGTAGGAGTTTAACCTCAGAGGGGGAAAAAGGAGGTATCTTCCAAAATCTTTGATGCCACTTTTGAACATAGTTAGAGCTCACAATTTAGTATGAGAGACTTGGAAAACATGGAGTCTTGAAGCACATCAACCTCAGAAATTGGATTATATTTAAGCATACATGGCAGTTCTTACTTTTCGTACCAATGATTTGTACTGTGGCAGTTCCTTTGGGAGTCTCTGCTGGGAGCAATGAATGTGCTCTTCATTGCTTGCTCATTTTCACATTCTTTGTATTGAAAGAGTGACTTTGGGATTGAGTTTTCCAACAACTTAATAGAGACTGACTATTAGATACCAGAAACATGCCTTGAAACAATTTCTTAAAAATTCTAACATAATTAAATTGAGAAATATTTCAAGGGTTAGCTGAATTACACTGTTCAACATAATCACACAAAACAAATATTTTACATGGCACTTGTTAAATGACATATGTATATGACCACATAAGTCTGAACTATGTTCAAACATATCAAAACCCCCTAAAAGGTTTGCAGATTTTACACCTGATCCTGCTTTCTTGCCCCTCAAAATGTGTCTCCTTTGTGCCTCACAGTTCTGCGCTGGTACATTTCAAATATCTACTTTTAAAATACAGAATTATACACACAAAAGGGCATGTAAAAAATTAAAAATATGAAAAAAACAGCAATAAGAAAGAAATTCAAAACTCAAATAGTATTTACAATTACAGTTTCTTTTATGATACCTTAAAACACATTATTACAACCTTCTAGGTATGCTTTTTTATTTATTTTTTTTTCTGTCCTAAAGAACATCAGAATTGTTGTGATGGAAGGGTTCCAGTTGTTTTTTCAAAGTACTTTAAGAGCTACAAGTCTAAAATTGGTACACAGTAAAATAAAACATGGCTAAGAGATGCAAAAAACTATTAACCTAATACCTTGCTTATCATCTCTTTTAATCAGAAGGTTAGAAATTTATATTTTACAGCAAATGCTATAAGAGATCTTATTCTTAACAGGCATCATTACCACCTGTTTGATCCTGCAGTACTGCCAAAAAACATTTCAAAACCAATACAGGCAGAAGACAAATACATCTGATAAATAAAATAAATTCTATTATATTGGTTATTCATAAGATATATGTACTCCTTACCTTTGAAATAACAATATAGCTGTTGTAATTGATTTATTATGACATGCTAAAAAGCAGCATAATAACATCCGTGGTCTCTTAGTGGTCTCGTGGTGTTATTATTCTTAATGAATAGCAAACACAATACCATTAATAAATAGCATGTAATATAAATGTTTTTATGCCTCATTCATTGTTAAAACATCTCCTGCCACTCAAAGAGACACATTAAGTCTGTTTATTTTTTGAAAATTCCTGCCATGTAGCAAACTACCCACAGCCACTTGTGGTCACCTAAAAGGTCATGGATTTGGACCACTTCTCCTCTTGTAAAATAAAAATGTATCAAGTTTGACAACGCTTTTGAGCAGTTTGCCACAAGTTATCCAGAGAGCCGCTGTGTGGTGCCAGGGATTTTCGTGGCCCTTCCCCATCTCCGTACAAAGGCTGGTAAAGATTCCACTGCTTGAAGGAAGCAGTTTTTTTTCAAGTTTTTTCATTGATGCCATCCCATCGCACACTGTGCACTCCCGACTCCAGCTACTTTGCTGCAATAGCTCACCCCTGAGTCAGGCAGTAAGGAGTTTCATGTGCAATGCTCTCTCTATAACCTTAGTCTGGAGTCCCTTTTTCATTCCAGTCAAAGCAGCTGTTTCATAAGTAGCTACATTTGCAGTTTTTCCAGCAAACATCAGTTTCATGAAAGAAACCATTTCCTGTTGAGAATAGATTGTGTCCAGTACACTTAGAGCAGCAATTGTCCTAATGCTTGTTTCTTCAAATCTTCAGCAGTGTCTTCTGTGAATCTTTCAACAGTATTTACTGGGAAAAGAGTGCATTTTAGATTGCTGCTATATTGTTTTACCTGTGTTATTTCAGTGATTTTTATTGTTGTGGGAATAACAATTTTTTCTTAAATGGCATGTGGACTTTTGCCATTATCTATGAAACTTCTAGATTTTTATCATCATGTTTTGCAAAGTGCTAGATAGAGCAGTATGACTGAAGACATCACTGAAAAATATTTGTGAAGGTCTTCATGTTCTGACTGTGTAGCTTTCTAAACATCTTGCTAACCATAGTAGCTTCATATCATCTTTAGCTGATATCTCAAGACGCAATATACACTTTTGGTGAACTTCATTAACAACAGTGGATGTCAATTAATAGAATCATAGAGTCATAGAATCATAGTATGATAGTTTCAATGTCCCTGCCATAGACAAGGACAACTTTAGTAGATCAGGTTGCTCCAACCTCCATCCAACCTAGCCTTGAACTCTTCCCAGGGATGACATATCCATGACTTCTCTGGGTGGCTTGTTCCGGTGCTTTTCCACCCTCACAGTGAAAAAAATTTTCTTAATACCTTATCTAAACCCACCTTCTTCAAGTTTTAAGCTGTTTCACTTTATCCCCTTTCTCCCCTCTCCATTCCTCTTGCAAAATGTAAAAAAAAAAGTCCCTCTCCATTTTTCTTGGAGGTTCCCTTCAGGTACTAGAAGGCCACAATCAGGTTGTCCTCAAACCTTCCCTTTTCCAGGCTGAACAAACCAAATTCTCTCAGCCTTTCCTCACAGTATATTTCAGTCTTGATAATTTTTAATGTGCTTAATCAACTTATTGTCAGATCCAATCAGATCACCATTGTTTTTAATGTTGTGTGGCTGAAAAAGAATTCACACTTGCCATAGAAGTGTCAGCTCTGCCATTTTCTTGTTCCATGCTTATGTTTAGTATTACCTTCAATGACAATTTCTTCACAGGAATTTTTTTAAGACGCTTGTCCATTTTGTGAGGGTCAATGTACTCAAAACTAGGTAATACAATCTGTAAATCCTGTTAAGCAGGCGCATGGAAATGGGAATTCAGACAGTACACTGAAAACAATGAGTGATGGCACAGCTGTCAAGCCCCCTGCATTGTGGAGCACCCAGTGTTCCCCCAGGATACCTCCTGTGCCATACCTGAGGTGACTATCTGACCAAATGAGGGCAGCAGTTTCGTTTTGGGGTTTTTGCCTTCTTTAAAGAGACTCGTTGAAGGATCTGCAACTGAAGCAAGTATGAGCAACGCAATCAGATGGAGAATAAACAACAGCCACAAAGATACCATGCTGCTGGTGGTGCCTGTTAATCTGGATTTCTACTGAAGGGAGAAGAATTCTCCCAGTGAGACCTAATAAACCTGAACAATTTGAACAGTTGTCTGTTTGTGTGAGTACAGGGTTGTGTGTCTGACTGTTGGCTACATCAAACTCTGAGCTGCCATCCAGGTAAGTTCTCAGTTACTTGTGACTGGTTGCAACAACATTCTTGTGGCTTCTTTCTCTGTCCCACCTGCTTCATTCTGCTTCCCAATCCTGACCAGTCTGCTTGCCTGCTTCTTGAAATAAACTCTCACCTTCTATTTAGAATATAATTTGATTCTGTGGCTTTTTTATTGCAAGTCTGATTCCTGAGTGTGCTTTTGCTTTTTTGGCTTTTTTTCTTTCTTTTTTTTTTTTTTTTTTGTTTTTCATTTTCTTTAAGATGCTCTGTGCTACTCCTAATTTCTGCTTCTTTGGCTCACCTTGCTTTTCCTGCCTTTAGTCTAGTTTATCAGTGATCCCTGTTGCCTACTTATAGTACCTACCTACAGTTGTTTGATATTGTGTGGAAGCTGACAGTATGAATTAAGAAATGGAAGTTTCACAACTATTGAGCATCTTCAGAGCTGTTGCTTGAAAGCAGCATCAAAACAAGTTGAACACTGCAATGGTTTTCTATATATTTACTGAAACATGAACATTCTCTGGGCATCTGTAGGAAATCTAGTGTAGATCTCTCTCTTCCACTATGGACACTGTTCAACTCTCAGAATGTGTCATTCAGGGAGCATCAGGCCTCTGACTAATGACAGAGCTTCATCAGAGTGACTTGTGTGCTATGGCATTACCCAAGACAAAATATGGATAATTTTCTTATAGTTTCTAAAATAATAAGGTGTTACTTATGAAAGCTAGGGATTCTAATTCTGAAAAAAATAAGCATAAAAAAGAATGTAATTTAATAAACCCTTTTAGTAACTATTTCTAAATTTGATACAAGTCCCAATACTAAAAAGTATTAAGACTAAAGTTTTCAATATTAGACTTTATTTCAGTAAAACAATAATAAAATCTATACATAAATAAAAGACTCCTAGATTCAATATCTACTTTATGGCTTCTGTTCAAATCCCATGTCCTTTTCAGATTTCTGGTTTCACAGCTTTAAAGAAGCCTAACTGAAATTCTCTGTACTGGCAAAAGAGCACTGAACTGAAACTTAGTAACTTGATTGAAAAATCTACCATGAAGGATCAGATATTTCTGGGATCATGCTTTTCACTTTTTGACAAGAAAAGAAAGAATGCCTGTAAGTTTTTGGCTTCTAAATTTAAACAAATGTTCATATCTAAAAACAGAGATAATCTTCAACATATTCATAGCACTCTTGGATTTTGCCATACCCAGGTACCAGGATTTGCATTTGAAGATAGCCAGCACTGCTCAAATGAAGTGGAAAGACCACTACAAAAATATGGACCCTTGTACTTTGTATTTTTTGGATGGCATTATAAGTTGATGGTTCCTATTCAACACAACATTCACCTTGACTGGGACATAGTTCAATCACACGACACACAGCTGCTGGATACTAATGCAAGTTCCATTAAAGCCTTCTGAGAGTGGCACTATCATGATGGTTTGCTGTTGACCAAAATCTTTCCCCTCAAAATCCTGAACAAAATCTGTCTTCTTCTCCATACCACTATTTAGGGTGAAGTTCCTCATGAACTACAACTTGCCAGCAAATTATGAGAAATAAATCAGCATCTTAGGGGGGTTTTTAAACTTGAGAGACTCAGTCAATGGGAAAATTAAATTCTTGAGCCTATTTTATTGAAGAAAATCCACCATTAAGGGTTACTTCTGTATATTGTTTGTGGAATTAACATTCTCTGATTATAAGCTTACAAAATCTTTAACAAATCTCGGGGTCACTGAAATGAACATTTGAAAGTTGAAGGTTTGCCTTAAATCCTATTTCCAAGTATGAATATACTGTAAATGGTCATAGTTAACTGGTAATTGAATTTTGCCAGCTTAATTTCAATCTTCCTTTTATTTTAGAGCAAGAATACAAAAGGAAGGACAGGAATTCCTCCTCCAGTGACGTTGTTCTTTAAAGCATTCATAAACAATAACTTGTAAATATCTGAGAGTGAAGCACCACACACTGGGTTAAGTCTCTGACTGTGATGTTACCTTGAGCAAAGTAAACTTTGATGCAGAAGATGAAGTGGTAGAAAATTTATGGTGATAATTCATAGGGAACCACCATTATTAACATGGAAACTACATTCCTTCAAAGACCCCAGTAGATATTATGGTAACAGTCAGAAACCCTGTACAGAACATAGGGAGGTATAAGCTCTTCTCCAGTTAAACACAGGAAAAATGTATTAAACAAAAGACAAAGCATAGTACTTAAGCAGAATTTCTGATTAAGGTGCTGGCTGCTGAAGAAGAGACATTAACTTTCTCATGGATACTCAACATATTTTGATTTGCATTTCTGCCGTTAAGCCTATAGTATGTAGAATAATTCAAATCCAGGACAGTAACTTCAGTCAGACTTACCAGTGAAGATGCACCAGCTAGGTATTTGGAGAACTCACCAAGTTTTTCAGAAAAATAGGATAGAATGATGCTCTATGAGAGCCCATCATGTCCCTTTAAGGAAAGTCAAACTGATACTTCAATTCTATAAGCACCCCATCCAGATAGAATTCTGTCAGTAGTAACAAATTTTTTTTAAAGTCTGATATTTTTACAGCATTGGGAAAATGAAATTATATACACAGGTTGATGCTAAATGAGTCTTCAGGATTTCATAAGTCAAACTCTTCACTCAAAACCCAGGAAGAAATCCCTCTATCAGAGCACAGGGATCAAACACAATTCCAAAGAAAAATCAAACCAACCAACCTGACCGAAAAAAAAAAAAAAAAAAAAAAAGACACACAGAAAAGTACTGCCATTTTTCTTTCCAAAATAACTTGCACCAAAAAATAATCTTCCCATTTCATTGCTTTTTCTGAATGTTGAAGTTATGTAATTGGGATAGATAATGCCATGGTTGAAGAAACATCCACAATGAGAGTGTAAAGGCTGTACCAGATGAGTTTTAGGATACAGTGGTGGGATGATGGCACTAGTATGGAGGAAATGGATCTATGCAATGCTGCTGAATCAAAGCAGTGCTTTGAAAAAACACTGCTTTGCAAAGAACCTTCAGGTGATGGGCATACTGAATCACATCTTATCACTAAGAATGAATATAGATGTAAAGATTATTACTTCCACTCAAACTCCCTGAAGAAGTCCACAAATATCTGGACAAAGAAATCAGGTTGATACAACCTTGAATTTCTGAAAGGCACTTAGCTCCTCACTATAGACTCTTAAGACAAGTAAGAATGTCATGGTTTATGGATTCGCAGATGACTAAGCCAATGACAAAATAAAAGAAAGAAAAATGGGTCAAAGCATATTTGGTCTGTTTCTCAGTAATGAGAAATAAGTTTTACTAACAGAATCCAAAAATGGCCTCTGCTTGGCATTTTTTTGTGCAACACATGCATAAATTATCTGAAAAAGTGAGTAAACACTGAGGGGAATCTCTAAGTACACTCCAATATTGATACTAAATTATTTCAGAAAGAGGAAAGGCATGGGAATAAGGAACTGAAAAACAACACCAACAAACCAACCAAAAAATAGCAAAATACTTGCACAACTTTCTAGTCCTGACTGGTCAACAAAATGGCAAATTAAATACAGGGTAAATTAAAACTTAAAAGTGATTAATGGAGGTGGGGGGGGGGAGGGGGTTGGAATTACCTTTAGAAACATGACAAGCTGAAAAACTGACATTTAAACATGACCTTGAAGTTATGACAACTCTATGAATACATTGGTTCAATGTTTCGGAGCAATCAAAAAAGGAAATCAAGTATTTGGAATTACTAAGGTGGAACAGAGGAGCACGTCACCATGCCACCATGTGATTTTATAAAGCTACCAAATCTTACAGGCTGCATGCTTTTTAGTTCTACAAGAACAAGACAGAACCAAAAAGAGATGTAACAAGAAATCAAGGTAGAGAATACCTTTCAGTACCATGACATAAAAATTATTTACCTTAAAAAAGGGGTGGCTGACAAGATCATAAAATGGAGACATTCTAAGTCTTGACTGGCAGAGAAAAAATGAAGAGGTTGTTTAATTATTTCCTATTTTATTATGTTCTCACAAAAACACAGACTTACAACAATAGGGGAAGCAGTTGCTTGAAGGAGAAAAGCAGAACAGCTGTGAAGGAAGTCCAATGAATGTTTGTCACAGAACAGACAAAGTATTTTGACTACCGAGTTAGCAAATGAAGAGCAAATGATAAAGGCAGTTAAGACAGAAATACTTGCCATTAGGAAATGAATACTTTCCGAAGACAATACTGGGAGGGGTGATGTCTGATGCTCCTCGCGAACAGGGGCAGGGAAAGCAGCCGGTGGGGTGAAGCCGAGATCTGCACTCGCAGCTGGGCTGTGACATCTCGTGGTCACACGGTTTAAATGCAGCCCAGAACATCGTGCTGCAGAGCACCATTTGTTTTGCTTTCGGTATTTGAAACAGAGACTCTGGTGATGTGATCAGTGATGGTGGGCAGGCGGAATAAAATTGGAAGTGTAAACTACTTATAGGCTGTCTACATAGAAATGGATGTTTTTCTAAAATTTCAGAAGTGAGGTTATTAGTGATATACAAAAGAAAAAGTTCACTAAAATGTTGTTCTACCTTGAAACAGACATGCTTTCATTAACGCTGTCAAATGTGACTTCAATTATTGAGGAAAACAGACTAATTATTAAGCCTAATGTGAATCAAAAAAAAAAATCACAGACCTGAATAATGCTCCCTCAGCTGTGAATGGAATTGGATTTGGGTTTCATGACATGCAAACTGTACGGTTCTAGCAGACACAAGGACATGGAATCTTAAAGACTTTTGCCTCAGAAACAAAATATAACTCTTTATCTGAAGACCTTACTAGAACACAGTTTCATCCTAACCCTTGTTTTGGCTCTGTGCTCTTTTAAGAGCAATTCAGCTCATGGCAAGAGCAATATTGAAGTTTTACTTTGAGACCCTTAAAAGAGTATGTTGAATTTCTCACAAGTATACTACAAGATTTCAAGTCTTACAGATACTTTCACTTACCTATTTTTAGGTTTGTGAAGCAATTGAATATTTAGTTTTAAAGGTGAATCATAATCACAGAATATGCAGAGTTAGAAGGGACCCAAAAGGATCATGAAGTACAACTCCTGGCCATGCACAGGGCAATCCCCTAGAGTCACACCATGTGTCTAAGAGTAGCATCCAAACACTTATTGAACTCTGTCTGGTGCTGTGACCAGTTCCCTGGGGAGCCTGATCCAGTGCCCAACCCTCTAAAAGTTAGTGTTGAATTTCAATGTGCAAATATATTGGATAATATGGTCACTGAGATACCTATTCTAGTGAAATTTATAATATAAAAAAGTTAAATTCCTCTACTCATCAGAAATTTCAAATCAGAAAAACAGTATTTCAGGAATAAAATATGAATAAAGTAACAGAAGGTGTTTTTAAAAATCCACACTATTTTATCTACTTACTGTCATTTAGATTTATTGAATTTCTCCTATTTTATCTGCTTACAATAACCACAAAAGTGTTCACTTTTTTAGAAAGCCCCAAACAACCTTTTATAAGTGTTTTTTCTCCTCTGGAAATCTCAATTAGTATTTGGTTTAAAAGCCTAAAAGAGGTTTATATATGACAAGAGCTTGGTAGTGTTGCAGATCATATTCACCAACTTTTTAAGTAAATTAAAATCCTGGCAAGAATATAATATTAACAAAATAAAATAAGCATAAGTAATACTCCCTTGTCATTAAGTTGCAAGTACGCTTATTTTCAACGAAATACATTCATGTGGAGTACAACAGAGAGGATTAAAATCTCCCATTTCTATCTTTTTAAGTTATAAAAAGGAATTCTTCAGCAACATAAACAAAGCACATTCTGAGCATTTTAGAAGGAAAAATCTAGTTCTCAGCAACAGAATAAAGTCATGCAACAGAATTACTTCTGTGAAAAGGATTGTGGTACTATGACCTTTCATAAAACCCTTAGTCAAGGCATAAGTTCTGAGGGAAGACAGAAGTATCCCAACAAGAGGCCAGAGAAAGTAAAGATATCTACACAATAAATAATGTGACTGTATACATACAGAAGGAGGGGGACTACATTGCTCTGCTACAAATAAGTGTTTTGTCCCACACATAAAGTTGTACAGCATACACATTTCCAGAAAGCATCTTGACTTACAAAGTCATTGATTGATACTCAGTCTTGCAAGAACTAAGCCATGATGTAAAGATAAGGATCAGAGAGCCTTTTCTCCATATGGAAAGGAAATACTGCTGAGAGGTGTGAAAATGTCAATGCTGCCACTGTCAGATTTGTATAGAAGAAGCCATTTTGATACATTGTGATTCACCCTGTATCTGTCTGATTAACACTGCAATTGACAGAAACTCACAAAAGTAAATCCAACAAACTATTCATGACAAAGTTTCCATCCACTTAATATTTGGCAACAGAAACTGCAAATACTTCCTATCCATTAGCTCATATCTTGTCTAAAGGTAGATCAAGGCCCCTCCTGAATAGCAAGCTCAGTGTAATACCACAGTCTAAGCAGCACTTGTGAAATCCTGAAAAACTTGCAGTTGAGACCTGCTGGTAGCATTTTACACACCTTTGGCAAAGTTGGCATCAGGTGTATTTGAGAAGGTAAATATCAGTCCCAAAGTGCTACCAGAATGAAAATAGATAAACTCCTTTATGTTCATTAAAACACTCTTATTTGTGCCTGCTGCTGAAAGATGCACCTCTTACTCAGATTTGAGGGTAGGACAGACAGAGAGGGGTCGGAGTTCTGGAACACTTACATAAGCTGCTTCTTGCACCCCGCCCCTCTTGGTCAGGGACAGCCTCTCCAACAGGGACATCAGATGTGTCTAATGATCAGAACAGATGGAAGTGAAAATTGAAATAAAGTCCTGAAGCATGTTATCTTGGAGTTCTCACAAGCAGATGGTTCTGAGATCTTTTGGAGGAATACTCCACAGACCTCATGTATAGTACCCATTTGGGGTTAATTTTGCTGCCAATTAGTGCTGTAGGTAATCACCTTTTCAGACAGGTATTAGCAAAAATTCTATGAAAGAAGTCAAGAGGACTACTAATTTGAGGTGTAATCTTGTTTGTCCAGCAGAGTGGCATGGCAAGCTCCCTCACAATCTTAGCTGTCATATATGCTTCAGCCAAAGGCAAGAACACAGTAAATCCTTTAAGTATTTTGCTCCTCTCTAAAAAAATGGACACATCTGTATTGAGAAAAAGAATTGAAATGTCTGAAGAAACCCCAGAAATTAGTATATTAAGAAATGCACAATGAGCTGGGTGAATTAGGCACAAGTCATAGCAGGCACCTGACAAATACTTCTGGTCCATCATAAAGGCCAAAGGTTCAGTCTGTCTCCAAGCACATAAAAAATAATTTTGGCCAATCTAAGAACAAAGTGGAAAGTATTTAAACTGTCAGCTCTGCTTAGGGGCCTATCTATCCACACTCTACACCTATACATTTAATAATCTGGAGGCTCTGAAGACCAGTGACAACATGCTATCTATCCTAAAGAAACCACCCCAACACTTAACAGAGCCATAAAAAGACAGATTGCCTTTTGTGGTGGGTTGACCCTGGCTGGCTTCCAGGTACCCATCAAGCTGCTCTGTCACACCCTTCCTCAGCTGGACAGGGGGAGAAAAACATGACAAAAGGCTTGTGGTTAAGATAAGGACAAGGGAGGTCACTCAGCAATTACTGTCACAGGCAAAACAGAGTTGATTCAGGGAACTTAGTTTAATTCATTACAAATTAGATCAAAGTAATGAGAAATAAACCCAAACCTTAAAACACCTTCCCCCTACTCCTCTTTTCTTTCCAGGCTTAAATACTATTTTTCCTTATCTCCTTCCAGCAGAGTAGGGCAACACAGAGTGGGTGTTATGGTCAGTTAATCACACACTATTTCTGCCAGTGCTTCTTCCTCAGGGAGAAGACTCCTCATAGTCTTTCCCTGCTCCAGCATGGGGTCCATAAGAGACAATCCTGCACAAACTTTTCCAACATGAGTCCTTCCCACAGGTTGCAATTCTTTACAAACTGCCCCATCATGAGTCCCTTTCACAGAGTCCAACCCTTCAGGGACAGGCTACTCTAGCATGGGTCACTCTTGGGTTAACAAGTCCTGCCAACAAACCTGCTCCAGCACAGACTCCTCTCTCCATGGGTCCTACCAGGAGCCTGCTCCAATACAGGCTTCCACAGGGTCACAGCCTCCTTAGGGTATCTACCTGCTCTGGCACGGGATCCTCCAGAGGGTGCAGGTGGATCTCTGCTTGCTTCTCTCACTTATTCTCATTACTCTCTCCTACCTTTTCACAGCAGTTTTTCCTCTTCTTAAATCTGTTATCCTGTTTGTTTTTTGTTTTATTTCCCTTTTTAAATCTGTCATCCTAGAGGCAGCACTGATGGGCTGGTGATCCCACCAGCACTGATGGGTTCTGCCTTGAGCAGTGGCAAGTCTGTCCTGGAGCCAGGCTGCCACTAAGACTGTTGGAATTGAGGGAAGCTTCCAGCAGCTTCTCACAGAACCCAGCCCTGTATATTCCCCATTACCAACACCTTGGTACACAGACTCAGTGTACCTTTTTAGATTTTTTTCCTCTTATAATGGTAGTCTGAAAACTAAATAAAAACAATAACAAAAGGATATTCACACTTGGACGACTAAACTTATTTTTATATAAGAAAAGTTCATGGTAATATTACTAAATGTTTTTAAAAATGAACTGGGACTCCCTTCTGCACAAAAAATTACATCTGTCTGGACTATTGTTATTTAAAACAAATTTCTTTCTAGTTTCAACATTCAGAATTCCAATTTATTAGTATGCATGTATGCACAGTATATATCCACAGATAGAAAGCTATGCTGTACCTGAATTTTCAAAAATGACAGCACTTCAACAGTTTCTGGCCCAAATAAGGGAATATTGAGACTTACAGACTCCTGTATGAATATATTGGCATTCTGTTGTTTCTATCAGTATAAACCAAGCAAGCACTGGCTGTGGGTAACATAGCAACTATCTCAAAAGGCATTACTGATTTATTTAAAATTAAGGTCATCTGAAAAATGGTTCAAACAATATTGAACAAAAAATTATTGTACTTTAGAGCTCTCTGATTTGTATTTCTCTAAGTGGGATGCAAGGAGTAACATCTTCCAGAAAAAACATGTTTGTCACCAAGGAACAAGTGCTGATACACTGAACAGAAGGAAGAATAGATTATAGTTGATGACAGCACACAGAACACACTCTCTTAAAATATCCATAAGCTATATTGCATTCAGAATTCCAAAATAAATAAGACAGAGATTTCATATTTGATTTGTTCTGGCACAGATCTGGGTAAACTAGAGTGCAGGGCTACCCAACATGAAGTTATTGAAAGAAAATTATATCCACAGTCTAAACTCTGGCAAGCACTCAAAAGCAGTCAAAGCAATAGTTATGAGATAGTTTTATTTTATGGTAAATATCTGACATTTTCATTAGTATACACTGGCAAGAAATGCATATTGATGTTCCAAATGCCTATAAAAAGCAAAAATTAATCCACACCCCCCAAAAATTGCAAGTAATTCAGGAATTACTTTATATTTCATATCAGTTTTAAGCTCCTATGAGATTGCCAGCAAGCAAGAGGAAAAAAAATATTTTGGTGAGAAAAAATGAAGGTTTTGTAAGTAAGTACTGCTAAGTCAGACAAAAGATCCACTTTGCACAGCACTTCAAGTAGCAAAAGGAAATGGTGTGTATGAAGAACACACAGACACACATCCAGTTAGTTTCACCCAGCACACTCCCACAGCACCTACAGGTGTTGGGTAGGAATGTTAGAAACACATGCTTGCCCACTTTTGTTCTTACTCAGTAATTACTTTGATTATGATAACAATTCCTTTTTGAACCCACTTTGTACTACCTGACTACACAATCTCCAGTAAATTCCAAGAGCTTAATGCCTACTGCATAAAGCAGGACTTCACTTGTCTGTTTTAAATTCACCTCCAACTACCATCTAGTTTTAATACTGTGAGATTTGGCAAGCAACAGTTCCACACTTCTTTCATCCATTCCTTCATGATCATAGGAAGTTCAGTCATATTTCTGTACCTTGTTTTTTTGCCAAAGCTTCAGTTACACTACTGTATGTATGTGTGCTTTCAGATAGACTATAAGTGTAACTTTCATTTTTCAATCTCCTTTGTACTTAAATTTTACTTCTGAATAGAATTTTTAAGCCTCTTCTAAAACATGGTTTTACTTTTCAACTTTTGACAGTTGAAAAATCTCAAAATTCCCAGAATAATTAGTGTATCATTCCTATATAATATGAAAATACATTCTCATATAATATGAAAAATCAGCTTCCAACTAACTTTAAGCATAGCTATATACAGTAACTTATATCTGAAAATATTATATTAGTCATGTGTGCATAATGTGATATTTTCCCAACCTTAAAGGAGTTTGGAATAACTGTTAATGTGTTTTGGTGCAACCCAAGATCTGGAAGAAAGAGCAACCAAGAATTCAGCATGATAGCCTTAACAAACACATCTAAATTGTACACCATACAGTCTATTAACTGGACTGGAACAAAGTTTGTCAGAGTGCCCTAAAAAGTAACTGAAAGAAAAAATGCCCTCACAGGAAGTCTATTTGGGAGATGCATCTGTATCTCTGCTGCCATCAATTACTGCATGGAATGAATTAGGAGGAAGAAATAAAATCCTTATCTTACTTCAAAAGCTCTCACAGGTGAACAATTATAATCCACATTGACTTCATCTGAATTTTGTGATAAACCTCTGTACCAAGAGAGAGAAAGTCCAATCTGATACATTTAACAAATTTACTTTTTCCAAATTTACTTTTTCCATTACATTGATATTCCTGCAGTAGCAGGACACACTCGCTGTTCATTTTTTAGTTCATGGATTTGCTTATTATAATTTAAAAGCACAGAAAAAACAGTTATAAAGCTTCAAAGATCCTTTGCTGATGAATTTTCCAATTGTGATTGTCTTTATAGACATTCAGAAATCCTTTTAATGAAGTACCTGTTGATGCTAAAATCCAAAAGTACTACAATACAAACATCACTGTTGTGCAATTTTTCTCAATGGGGCATCATCCTGCCCCAAAATAAATAATGATTGCAAAATTTCAATTGAAAGAACTTCTACTGGAGTAACATGCAAGATGAATGCTCTGCATTTTCTATGTTCTTAACTTTGTTAAAAAAGCAAAACTCACAGAAGGACTTAGAAAGCTTTTCTTTCCACCCCAAAGGGCCAGGCATTCTGTCAATGCTGCAGCTGGCAAGCAAGAGGCAACCTTTGCTCCAGAAGTGCTGCAGCTGCTTGGAATCAATGCCAACAGGCTTGGGAACCAAGACCAGGGCATGGCAGTGTCTGCAAGCTCTATAAAAAGCTGTGCTGTGGGCACTGTGTGAGAGAGGTGACTGCTGGGGCTGAGAGAAGTGGACAGAGAACAGCTGACTGATGGAGAGCATCAGACAGAGGTTTGCAAGAGTTCAGCATATTCATTTTTGGACAAGACTGTGGTATGGTTTCCAAGAGAGTAAAACTAATAGAAAGCCCTGAGGAATAAAAAGCTTTGGAAAATGCAGCGGTGTGGTAGGGAGGTCAGGAAAGATTTTGCTCTGTAGAAAATATGAGATTGGTTTGCATGTTCCTCTTGTTTCTGTACACCTTAACCCAAGCCTTAGATCATCAGAAAAGTCAGCTTTGTCCAAAGGTAACTGGTATTAGAAGCTGAAAACCCAAAGAAGACTTCTTAAAACATAAGTCAGTAAGGTTAAATAGGTATCAATGGAGACAATATGAAGAACAATCTAATTTAAAAATACACTGGTGATGAGAATTTTTATATGAGTCATCCTGCTCCCAGTAATGGAGCACAGATTCAGCAGTGATTGAAATAGTATTATGTGGTTCTCTACAACTAATTTTTATTTTTCATACTCCTGAGAAAAAGAGCACACTTAAAATATTTCTGCATATAATACAAAGTAAGTATAAGCATACCTTGACAAAAAAGAAGACAACCAAAAAATTGGGATTATAGCCCTTGTAATCCTACCTTGGCTATCTGCATATTTTTCTCAGAACTGCTTCCTAGAGGAAGCTCCAGACAGATATAATTACTTCCACTCTTCAGGGGCTCAGTCTCTTCAGGAAGATACTTGTCAAAAATCCAACACGTAAAATATGGATGAGTGTCCCTATTGCAATATCATGGCTGAGCTATATAAACTTGCATCATCAGTCCCTGCTTTAAACACTTTCCATTTTCATTATGAATCTGCACTTTATATAGATAATTTTTTCTTTTTTTTTTTTCAGCCATAGGAAAGTAAAGGCTTTGCAAATCCTTCATTACAAAGTGCCAAACTCTATTTATTCTATTTTTTTTTTAAAATCCCTGAGTTATAACAACTAATGCAACAGATTTTTTTTTCAAGTAAGATTTACTTACTAGTAAAGTTATTTTTAGTTCTTTTTATGATCTAAAAGTAACATCTTGTAACAAAAGCATTTTACATTTACAGACCACAAGGATACCAGGAAACTGTCAGTCAGTGCATATGCAACAGATTAATCCAGCTACTGACTTCTCTATTACCATGTGAAGAATGTAGAAGGAAAAAAAAAAGGCAATAAAGTCTTGTGGAGAAAAAGTAGGATTATGTAAAATATATATATGTCAATGCAATTCCTTGAGATCTCCATTTCTCCATAGTTCTTACATCCAAACAAGTATCACATATTGAAAATGCATAATTAATTATATGAACATTAATGACATTTCAACAACAAAATCATAACATGTCCTCCTATTTTCACTAATTTTTTTAGTTTACAAAACCAGGTCTGTTTTCTTTTATCATAGAAACATGACTGTACCTGAAAAGATTTTTTAAATTTTAATTTTGTCAAATCAGAATATTGCACAAAGTGAGGAAGAGAGTCTTCTTAAAAATCAATTACTTTGATAATGAAATCAAGTATGACAGCAATGACCCTTGCCTACATTACAAGGTCAGTGCAGTGATCAGGGAGCATGGTAGGCACAACTTGAACCCAAGACTGGTTTAACTGCAGAATATGACATTGTTGTTACATGCATGCAAGAAAAAGAAATAAAAAAATAACTTAAAAATCAACAATATATTTTGATATCTGTATTACATGCCTGGATCCAGATGATCAGGAAAGACATCCATAAATGCATTCTCAAACAAGAGGCCAGTAGAAAAAAAAAAAAAAAAAAGAGGAAGAACAAGGAGCCTGCCTTCAGAACAGCATGCCTATCTACAGCTCTCCTTCTTCTCATGGTTCAAAAAAGACAGGAAAGATGGAAAAGCCCCCAGGAAAATGCTTTTCTGGGAAGTACGTTAGTCTATCTTGAATTGTGATTATTCCTCCAAAATGAACAAAATGAACTATCTTTCTTGGCCTTCTAGAATATACTGCAGACCTGTCAAGGAGCAGACTGGACTGGAACACCTCTCTGCATTTCTTTTCACCTCATGCTTACCAGCTAATGACTTTGAAACTGCAGTTTTGGAACTCGACTGGTTCATCAGTATTTAACTGGTAGAAAGCAGAGATGGAAAATTATGAAAAGGACCTTCCTGTTCATGACAGAGATCTACACTTCTGTAATAGGACAATGTTTTTGTTATCATCCAAAGGTCCCATAAGTTTCAGTTTTCCTGAGCAGAAAAGTGATAATTTTCTTGAACTCAACTAAGATATTTAAAATATTGAAACTGTTGAAAAAAGACAGCTGGTCAAGGAAGACTAGAGAATACAAAGCATTTACACTGTGTATTACTGAACTGGAGGCTTAATAAGCCAGTCTCTAATCAATGTAACTATCTCAGCAGAAAATTACTCATTCTTTTTATAGTACCAAATCATCTATTTATCACAGTACCCCTTAATAATTTCCGTGAACAAGGAATACAAACATTTCCTTCCTATAGCCTACTTCTCCACAAAACATCTCTTCCTCCCCTCCAAAACAAAAAACAAAAAAGAAAACAAAAAGAAAATCAAATAAAACCACAAAATAAACCCTACATATTATTCTCCTTTCCCTTTGATTACTTAAAGTGTTTCACTAAGATTTGCACAAGAAATCCATAAAGAAACAGCTATAGAGTGGGGAAGCCTGCATTTGAGCAAGTTCTGAAAACATTTAGCTAAAAAAATTAGTTAAATTTCCAATTCTAAATACTCATAACTGAGAGATGAGCAGTTTGGGATTAACACTGAAATAAAATTCAAAAGCTTAGTCAGGAAAGGGTAATGGAATGTTAACTGCTTTTATCCTATGGGTACATGAAAACTCAAATTCATTATAACTAACAAGAACAAGTTGAGTGTGCTCAAGACCAGTTCCATTTGCCCAGCTGAAATGCTTCCAGAACAAACTGCCCTGACAGTCAACAGATGTCTCTGCCTCAGGTTGCCTGATTACATCTGCTAGACAGTAACAAAACATTAGGTACCAGCTACTGCAGTGCCTTCTACAAGGGAAGGCAGAGCTTATGGGGCAGGATTTGTTAGTTTTTGAATTCAGATAATTTAATGCCTTCAGAGAGCTGCAAGTCCTGACCATTTCTCTACCTTGTATTTTGACATTTTAACAGTCTGTTACTGGAAATGACAACAGCACTCATACGATGTAAAAGCTTACTATAAGGATAATAAATAAGATGACAGGAGATGCTAACAACTTAGCCCTAAGTCATCAACCTAAAGGTAATTAAAACCAAGAGTTATACAAAACAGTAAAAGTATTTCACAAGGAAAGAAAACATTCAGTAGAATTCTGACTGTGGAATCTGACAAAAACCAATTTGCTACAGGAAGCTGTCCCAGCGTGCTAGAATGTTCTGAGGGTATTGTCAGCTCTTACCACTTTCTTCTGCCATAATCCATGAAAGAAAGAGTAGACTTTAATTTAGGAGATATTCAACAGACAAATCAACCCACAGCTACCAACTAGCTTAATAATAAAAGTATTATTTATTATTATTCATTTCATTCTAATGCTAGTTTTATGTTTTCTTTATCATACTGAAATTATCTGAGTGTGCTTCATCCTAGCCCATTTGTGCAACATCCTAGTTGCACTGCAGAATAAAACTAAATGCGTGAAATAGATAAGAAAAAAGTACAAATAACTGAATGTCAATTTAAAAAGTGCTTAATAAGCTTAATATGCTTAATAAGCTTGATGCCATACTAAGCCAGGAGCAAAACTCTGATCATACTCTAAGATTCCTCCCCTCATCCCTGATTCCTTTCCAATCCAAAATCTTTTTCTGTAAAAACTGTGAAAAAAGTTTATGGCAATAAATTGCCATATTTGGAATGACAATGGCAGTGCTCCAGAGTTTATGCATTTTGTTGACAAGAGTTTCTTTCAGAACAGAGTTTCCTTTAAAAAAAGCAAGTGACCACTCCAAAACATGATGTTTATCAACAAATTAGTTCTGGACAGACCTTTCTGTTTCCTTTTTCTTTTCATTCACACACAAATATACCTTCTGGCAGCATCACACAAAAGTCAAAATAGAACTTCCAAGAGTTTTCCAGACATTTGTAAAATTGTACAAAGCTTCAAACAAATAGTTCTTTCATTTGATACACAATACAAACCCAATAGATGTGTCTGAGCTACAAAGGAAGAAAAGTTAGTCAAGCTTACTGAATGCAATAAGGACCTAATATTTTGTCTTTAAATTTCAAAGTAGAGAAGGGAGAAAGTAGGAATAACTAGAAATAGTATTTGCTTAAGCAAAACCAGGAGATGTTCCATTTTGATGCACAAAATAATTTAGCATTTAAAAATCTGGGGAATTTTGGGGACATCATTAAGAGGACAGCAGGAGTAATTTAGCTCAGCAAAATCACACTGATTTTGTCAATCAAAAACCACCCCTACTCCTTAAGCTATAGATGATGATGAAAGCTGAATCTTCAGTATTTTATATTTTTAGTCTCTTTAAAGTACTTTCTTCCTTATTAGGAACTTAATATTTTTCATCTGCCAAAGCATCTGTTCTCTGCAAGGATTCACCATATCAGCTAATTCGCCAAGGCAGCACCATTAAGCAGCAGCTCAAGGAATATAAACATACAAAGATCTGTTGTGATAAAAAAATATTCTTCAGGTCTACCGAGGAGCCCGCTAATGGTTAGCCAAAAAAGAAAAAAAAAAAAAAATCTCAGCCAATAAGATCTATGACCAACCACTTCTTCCTTCAACCTGTTACGGTTCTGGATAAGGGGAGATTTTTGGGAAGAGCCCTCAGGAAGAGGAGGGCTCCCGGAACGGCCCTTTCTGCCGACCCGGCAGCAAGGTAGAAGCAGCTCCGGCTGGGGCTGTGCTTCCAGAGCTGCTGCTTGCCGAGCGACCCGGAGCGGGCGCGGTACCTGCGGTGTTCCTGCAGCGCCCATCCTCACGGAAAGCCGCTCCCGAGCATCTGCGAGCACCTGAAGCGAGGGCAGCAGCGGAGCCGCCCTGTCCGCGGCCGGAGCCCTCGGGCCGCTCTGCTGAGGGGCGAACCGGGCATCACTGAGCGGCATCACCGAGTGGCATCACCGGCCCTGCTGCCCGCGCCGCCGGACAGGGAGCCTGGGGCCGAGCCGGGCCCGCCGCCGCCGGGCTCAGCCCGCGCTGAGGGGAAGGGGGCTCAGCCCGCGCTGAGGGGAAGGGGGCTCAGCCCGCGCTGAGGGGAAGGGGGCTCAGCCCGCGCTGAGGGGAAGGGGGCTCAGCCCGTGCTGAGGGGAAGGGGGCTCAGCCCGGGCTGTGGGGAAGGGGCACTGAAGGGAAGGGGCTCAGCCCCGCGCTGTGGGGCAGGGGCTCAGCCCCGCGCTGAGGGGAAGGGGCTCAACCCGGGCTGTGGGGCACGGGCTCAACCCGGGCTGTGGGGCACGGGCTCAACCCGGGCTGTGGGGCACGGGCTCAACCCGGGCTGTGGGGCAGGGGCTCTGAGGGGAAGGGGCTCAACCCCGCGCTGTGGGGAAGGGGCGCAGCAGCAGCGTCCCCCGCCCGCCCGACGGCGCTTCTCGCCAGGAGCCGCGGCCGGCACAACGGGGCTGGGCAGCGCCGCTGTGCCCCGGCGCCTCGCCGCCATCCAGAGCCGCAGCCGCTGCCCCGCACCCTGCGGGCATCTCCGCAGCTGTCCACGGGCTCGCTGAGTTCGTCAGGCAGCGCCCGCCCGGCGGCCGGGACATGGAGCGGTGTGAGGGAGAACCTGCGGGAGCGCCGGGTGTGAGGGCACCGGGCCCGGGCAGCAGTCTCGGAGCTTGTCGGGTTTTTAATTTGGAGCTTCATCTTTGCTGGCAGCTGGGTAAGAGTTCTTAGAAACTTGTCTTCACAACTTTTTCCAGCACAGTACCCAAGTCAGCAAGCCCTGCCTGGTGAGAACCAGCTTTACAGCTCTTTCTCAAATCCTTTTTAACTAAACCTTTAGAAATTATTCTGCAAGGCCATCTGCTATTGCAATAGGGATAATTTCTATGCTGTAAGGGTCACAAGAAAGATGTTCTTCCGTGCTAGTGTCCATATAGCGTTTGGCTCATTGGAAGTGTCACCCACACCTGTCCCTCATACAGGACTATGGGGGGGATTTTAGTTTTAGTTCTCTTAGGGAACTGTAAATACCTCAGAATTAATTAAGGAAAATGTACTAACTTTGTTAAGAAGTTAAAGGTGGGCTTTGTTTTTCTTTTGTCCTTTGCTCTTTGCCAGTCATAAAATTATCCAGTTATGATTCTGCATTTTAATGATTAAAAAAAAATCCTAATAAAGTAACAAAGTATAAATATATCCTAAATAATTTCCCCCAGAGAGACCTATTTTTTTTTTCTTTTTTGTTATCAAATTGAGAGGACAACTAATGTCTTTACAAGCAATTTATTGGGTGAAAGTATGGGTGTTAAGTCTTTGATATAGGTCTTAATGTCTCTACTAACTTTGGGCAGAGGATTTGTTACAAAGCCCAAACAGTTTGGCTCCTGGAGCAAACAACTGGATCTGCTCAAGCCTGAACTTCTGAACTTTGGGGGAAAATAGTAGGTTCTAGGGGGAATACGTGGTTGGCAGTTTGGGAAGGTTGTACCTTCCCTGCACCTCAGCAGTGGGGAAAGGAGGAGGGTGGCATGCAGCCAGGAGTTCAGGATAAAAGGAGGCTGTGCCCTCTGGAACCTCGAGAGAGAAAACCCACCAGGTGTGTGCCCCAGTGCACTCTCTCCTTTTATTCAAATAAAGTTGAAGGCCTCCTCTATCTCCTTTTTGGACATAACCTCTGGCATTTGTGGATTTTCCTGACAAAATCCTTCCTTTCATAGCCTTCCTATGGAGGCCCTGTAACAACAGCCAGGACAGAAACAAGTTCCAGCTGCCTGCCAGAGTCACCAAAACCATGAAGATTTACCTTCCACTATAGCCTGCATCTGTCAAGATAGACAGATAAAAAAATACCAATCTAGTCATCTTACCAAGTTTAGTTATTTTGACAAGGCTAGTATTGCTCCCATGATCTTGCATAGCACATGTAACTGCAAGGACTTTTTTTTTATTGTTTTGTTTTCATGTCTAATAAAGGGCTTGATATGTTATAAATATATAAAAAATGCACTTCAGAAATCACACAGTGCTGTATTTTGGGCTTGGTTTGTGGGTTTTTTCACTTTTTTTTCTACCTCTACTGCTAACTACTGATCTTGAACAGATTGTGCTGGTTTGTGCTGGGGCAGACTTATTTTAAATATTATTTATGCTTTATCAGCAGTCTAGAGAAACACACAACAAGGATTTTAATTGCATGTATTATTATTTGGTACTTCAAAATTTTAACTGTAATGCAGCTTTGTGTCCTACTTTGGTGCAGGATTGCAAAGAGTACAGATTGTTAAGTGATTATATTTGAGCAGGACAGGTTTTGTGATCTTTTTGTTGCTTCTGTACAATGTCAAGCACAGAAAGGGATCAGAATAAAGCAGCTGTGACTTATTTTTGTATTTGCAAGGACTTGCATTATACAAATAGATGTGTTTAACACAGCCTTTGCATCTGCCAAAGTGAAATCTAATGTAATGTCGTTCATAGAATGCTGATTTTTATATCAAGTTCATTCTGTTCTGATTATATGCAATAAGAATTTTGTATCACTGTAATTGTAGTTTTTTAAATCACACATAATAGTAGTAAAGTCCATTCAACAAAGTACAGGGACTAAGCTGTTCTAGGCACACACTTCTAATGCATCAGAGTAATTAAAAGGCCATAGAATCACCATGGGATGTTAAGGGGTTGGAATGGACCATAAAGATCCTCTACTCCCAACCTCACCATGCCTCGTGCAGGGACAGCTCCCACTAGACCTTGTTCAAGGCTTTTTCCAACCTGTCTTTGAACACTACCAGAGTTCACACTGTCATCTGGGGCCTCAACATTTCTGAATATTTTATCTCCTATTTACAGTTTTTTAGGTGAAAATCTGATGTGGTGTAATTTAATATTACTTATACCAAACAACTATATTTGATTGCTGATCAGTGGGCATTTTTCATGATGGAATTTTTAGCTTTCCTCTTTTGTAGCAAAACATAGTCTTCCCATAAATCTGAGAAACTAACAATTGAGTTAGTTAACACACCTTTCTAATGGGTCATGAAGCTGGAATGTACTTAGTATTGGAAAGTTACTTGTCTCAGTTAAAGACACACCTTTTGACACTGGATGTTCTGGCACACATCCTTGTGGCCATCTGTTAGGGTGAATTATTTGCTAAAGTCTGAAAAGAGCTGGGATTTTCTTTTTCAGGGGTTTTCTTGCTATGTCTTAAAAGTGCAGAATTCTGGTTCTGCAGCCCTTATGCCTGTGCCTGGCAATGCATGTGCTTTGTATGTGCTTAACGTGGTGGGATTAGGATATCAGACTGAAGTACAGGGAGATGCCTTGCTAATTAGAAGATAATTCTTGGTAGCTTCCAAGCTATAGGCTAGACAGTTTACAAACAGCTGTGTAGCAACATGATGATGTTACAGGAAAAATCTGTCAATCTAACAGTATGTTTCATTTTCTTTTTTCTTTTTTTATTTTTCATTCCACAATTATCCAGCAGAACAATGCATTCCCCTATGCAGCTGAATCATGTATGTTTTTACACTTTCTAATTAGCTTTTTAATTTATACCCTGTTCTAGTACTTTCTGTGCAAATGGGGTGATAATAAATTCATTTTTATCTCTTCAGAAATCAGTGTATTTCTTTCAGAAAAGATAAATTACAGGATGAACCGTTGTCCACCTAAAAATTCAACATTTCAAAGAAAAACAACAAACAAAACCAGACTCTCTACTATTGGAAAATTCTAACATTAATTTTAATATAACTGTCTTTAAGATGGTTTTAAACATGTAACACCAGGTTTTACAATACTTGCCATTGTTTGGGGCTATTTTTTGTTTGACTGTTCTGTGGCTAGGATGCCAACTCTGTATTTTAATGAGAAAAGCTTTACAAATTAAATACATGACTAAAAATAAATGTGATAATTAGTCTGTGAATGGTATCCACAAAAATAGTGGACATATTTGATAGCCTAAATCCTTATGTGCTTTCCTTCTGGATTTCATAATGGCACTATTTCAAATCCACGTTAATTTATGTAGTAAGACCTCTGTTCTGTAACTTAATGACATGCAAACATGTTTGTATCCATGTCATATAAATTGTTACAAAGAGGTGCTAACTTGGAAATAGTGTTTTTTGCCCTTCAGCTGAAGGCCACCGCTATTGGTAAGAAATACAACGGGAAACAGCGTTGTACTACTTTGGCTCACAAAAAAAAAAAAAAAAAAAGCAGTGTTCATGTAATGTAAACTTCTTGTGAAAATCTTAGTAATGGTAGTATGCTGCAAACTTTTTAAAAAGTTGTTTTGAGGTCTGTGAGCATGATTAATGGGGAACTTGTGGTTTTGGTTTTTATATTAGATTCTTGTCCAAATAACAATTCCTGGGCCACAGCAGGGGTCCTGTTTCCATTTGGTCTTTAAGTATTTAAGGACTACACAGTATTGTAATATTTTTCCATATACAGATCAATTTGGCATGTTAGTACACTTCCCTTGCTCCAGCTGACTTTGTGGCACAGTTACCAAAAGTCCTTTGGGACCTGGCTGAAGAACTCTCACAACATAAAAGCAAACTGCTTTGTTTTTTAAGCCACAAAGGAAACTCCTGTTAGTTTTAAATTAGTCTTGAACAGCACAGCTGCTCTCCCCTGTAGATCTACATTAGACTTGTTGAATCAGCTTGCTTTTATTCCCTGTAACAGAGGTCCTGATCTGCAATTTAGATTTATTCTTGCTTCGTTTTGACCTTGGTGGAGGAACAAAAGCAGTGGTTTTGGCAGATGAGGTTACACGCGATGATCTTTCACCCCACTGTAGCAACAGAGCATCCACTGCCTTTCATCTCTACCTCTGGCTCCTTGGGAGAAAAAAAAAATGTTAAAAAGAGAATTAATATAAAATGCTACAACATGTCTCACTAGCTGTTCAGCTGTGTGCAGGTGGAACTTCTCAAGAAGCTGGAAAGAGCTTGAAGAATGTGAATTGGATGGGCTCCTTTGCTGAGGAGTACTTGGAGCAGCTGGCGGCAGCTCCCACTAAGTCACTGATCTTTATTGCTTTGCTACAGCCTTATTTTGAATGACGGCAGGGAGCCTCAGAAAAGGGAGAAAAGTGGGTTTTGAGTGGCTGCCTGCTTGTGGCGATGCCCAGTGGTGCTGGAAGAGTGGGCACTGCTAGGGAGCACATCTGTACCTTGCCAGACAAGAGTGGAATGCTGTGTCTGGTTCTGGGTTCCTTAGCACAAGAAAGACAAGGAGCTACTGGAGAGGGACAGTGATGGCCAGAAAGATGATGGGGTCTCTCTTAAGGAGAGACTGTGGGAGCTGCGTCTGTTTAGTCTAGCGAAGAGACAACTGAGAGGAGCTCTCATTAGTGTATATAAATATCTCAAATGAGGATGCCAAAAGGCTGATGCCAGAGTCTTTCCGGTGGTGCCCAGAGGCAGGACAGGGCCAGAAACTAAAACACAAGAAGTTTCACCTCAACACGGACGAACTTGTTTACTCTGAGGGGGCAGAGCACTGGAACAGGCTGACCAGGGAGGTCGTGGAATTTCCCTCTGTGAAGGAACCCAACTGGAAGCGTTAATGTAGCACCTGTTCGTGGTGACCCTGCCTTGGCGTGGACGATCTCCAGAGGTCCTCTCTAACAATTCCGTGAGCTCATTGCAGTGGGAACGCCCAGCCGCAGCAGCCTCCGGGCCGCTCGGAGGCGGTGGCAGCCGCACCCACGGCCGGGCGGAGTCAGCCCTCGGCCGCGCTTCCCTTGTCGCTGGGCCGGGCCGGGCGGCAGCCGCTTGCACGCCGGGATTTGTAGTCCATCCTCCCCGGTCAGGCCGGGGCCGCCTCTCTCCTTCCGGGAGCGGCGCGCGCCCGTTGGCGGGGACCGGCAGCGGCGTTTGTTGACTTCCTCGACGGCGGCGGGGGCGGCGCCCAGCCCCGGGAACTCCCCGCGGTGGCGGAGGCCGAAGCCGAAGACGCGGCCGGGCCGACGGGGTGGGGGCGATGGGCGCCCGAGGGGGCCCGAGCGGAGACCGCGAGGGGCGGCGCTGCCTCGCCGCCGAGCTGAGCGCCCGCCGCTGACCCGCCCGGCGCAGCGGGGCCCGGACAGGTTGGTCCCGGCGCGGGGGGAACGCGGGGCGGCCCCGGCCGGGGCACTGCCGGCGTGCTGGGGAGCTTCGTGGTTCCATGGAAGAGGGGCGACTCCCCCCGGGAAAAGAGGCTGCTCTTTGGTTTCTCTCCTTCAAATAAGTCGTCCTCGTCGAAGTCCAGAATCGTTAGGGTTGGAAGGGAGATCAAGTAGTGCAATCCCCCTGCCAAGGCAGGGTCACCCCGAGCAGGTTACGGTGACACAGGAACGCGTGCAGGTGGGTTTTGAATGACTCCAAAGAGGAACACTCCCTGGTCAGCTGTTCCTGTACTCTGCCTCCCTCATATAAAGTTCTTCCTTGTGAAGTGGAACTTCCTGAGTTTCAGGAGGAGCAGGCTGTCGGTCTTGTGCCGTGTTCCTGCCCAGTCTCACTTGGGCGGAATTAGGGGTCATATCGTGGGGGGACGGTGAGCAAGGCTCACAGGTACCGCTGCCCGGCTGGGGCTGGGCCTCGGGCCGCAGTCAGGCTGATTGCAAAGCTGCCTCTGATCAAGATGAAAAACTGCCCGGGGTCTTGGAGCTGCAGGGGCAGTCTGGCAAAAAATCGGCAAAGTACGGCTACGGGTGTGGAAACAGAAACATGATGGAATATTGGAACTGACAGGAACACAGGTGCTACAGGCCCTGTTAGTTTGGAATAAGGGAGCGCAGATGAGCATTGAGGTAGTTGTGTATGCTAGTGTGCTTTCAGTTTTTAAGAACTTGCCTCTTTAAATCAGGTGTTTCACCTAGCAGGGAAAATACTTTTATCTCCTTAAATAAATTGGTCCCGTAGGAACTTAGAAGTGTCAGCTGTTCCAGTGAGTGCTTTTAGGAGCTTTTTGTTTCTTAAGGAATACTTTCATATCCCCACTGCTTTCACTGGTATGTGTGCAGTGAAATCAGTGTGCTGGAAGCTGACTCTGGAAAAAGTGGAGTTAAGAGAGAATTGTTGCCAGGAGGTTAAGTCTGCTCTGGACTCCAAAGGTCAGTGTATCTTCTGAGACAGTTTTCTGGAAATGTTGTTATGGGCTATGGGGAACATGTCATTTCCTGGGTGGTGATGTACGATCACATGCTACTGCTGCTAATGATCCAAGTTATCTGTTTCCACATCTATTTTAGAATTTTAGTAATTCTACTACAATTACTGTAGAAACTAAAAGAAATCTAATACTATGACTTTTTGCTTTCGCATTTTGTCCTTTGAATAATTGCTGTTTAATAACAGAACTTTTGTGAGAAGTGTTTATCAGATAATTGCTTTATAACTTAAGTAGGTGACTATTGCCTCAAATTTTAAGCAGGATTTTTTCATCTAAACCCTCAGTGAAGTCAGAAGGCAAAAAACAGTGGTTGACTTAACTCTAGAATGGACTATATGAAGGGTTTAGCCACGTTTTCACTCCCAAAAACTGTATTTTTTGGCTAAAATTGATAATTTTTTGTAGCCTTGTTTGCTGCATTTGCAGTTTAGAAAAGTGTGAGTTGGCCATTGCCCAAGCACTAGCTAGGTTATGTTTAACAATGAAAATTAAATAGCAAAAAGTTTTTCAAAAGAGCAAAGAGGGTCAAGTGACATCTTTGTGTGGCAAAAATGGGCGATAAATTAGAGATTGTCTAAATTTCAGTAAGTATTCTACTTTAATTTTCAGTATAGCTCTATTTTCTGTGTGGCACTCAAAAGGTGGGGAGAGTGTGAGAAGTATTGGTCAAATATATATTTTTATATATATATAACTACTTATTGTACTCAGGGCAGAAAAACAGAATAATTTCATCTCACAGCATTAGAAAACCATAGAGTTTGCATAGAATTGCAAATACAGTAACATTTGTTTATATTATTTCAATAAATGCATTGAAATGGAAACTACGCACTATGAAATGTTAAATGTGGGTTGCCTACTTAGGAAAGTGAAAACTCCCCTTTCCTTGCACATGGTTCTTTAGAACAGAATTGGAAGAAAAAAAGAGAGCATGTAGAAGGAAACAGGATAAAATGAAGTGTGGGTTTAGCTTTTGATATATGTTTTCATTCTTTCACAGGGATTTTCTAGACAGAGGAAGTCTGATAGTCCATATTGAATCAAACAGTGATAATGAGATCCAGTTTGCTAAGATGGCAATGATAGGCTTAACAAAGGGGTCAGGATAGGAACCAGCTTGGTAGGGGTCAGTGGGGAATTCTGCTGAAGAAGACTTCATACCTGTGTGCATTATCCATGGTTCGCTTTGGAATCAGTCTTGTGTTTTTTGCTAAATGCTTATTCTATAATTGCATTAATTAACTGATTTACATGATTATACAGTGTTTTTATGTGGGGTTCTTAGTGTATGAAATTGTAAATGCAACTAAAATTTGACAGGACCTTTGGGGAGAAGAAATTTGAGAGAGTAAGTTTGAGAGAGTAAGTGAAGCAGAAATGGCTTGAATTCCAAGTCATCCACCTAGAAGCTGCTAAGTGGAACTTAAGTTCAGATTACCAGGATTGTCTGAAATATTGTCACATAAATCTGAGTACAGAATTTTAGAAGACAGCCCAAGTTGAAAAGGAACTGGAAGATCATCTGGTCCCCCTGTAAAAGGGAGCCAGGATCAGATTTGCTGGTATCCTGCCCAGTTGTGTCTTGGAAAGCTATAGACGTTGCATTGGTGAATTTCAGGATGACTGAGGGCCATTGGTGAGACTTTCCTTCCAGTAGCTGTAATAGGTGAGGCACATTTCCAGTTGAATTAAAAGTTAATGCAATTACATAAGGCTTGTCACTGAACTTGTGAACTTACTGAGTGGTAATTAATCTGGCAGCTTAATTGAATAGAAGAAAACTTGTGATTGGGAGGTAGGACTTGCTGTTTGGTTTACAAAAGAAGATATGAAAAAAAAAATCCAACACAAATCCTACTTTTGGAAATAGTTATTCCTTATAAACCTTTTGAGTGGGAATGAATGAACAGCAAAGAAAGGTTTTCAGTAACCTGTTAAGATACTTATATTTGGTGCTAGAAATGTTTAACAACCAAAAGCCATCTTGCTCCCACTTAAGTTTCTTTGACAGTACTGTTTCTAATTAGTTTCAACATTAAATGTAATAGTTTAATAAACAAGATTATATGATGCTGAAAGGATAATATTTTATTGACTCCTACTTCTGGGTTTTTATTTTCTCCCTTTTCAGGTAGTTGTCAGGGAAAGTGGTTATTGTGACAGCATCCAAGAAAGGCAGGTTGAATATGTTACGCTGAGGATGCATAAGGTTTACAAATTAGCAGTGGAGGTACTGGAGTCTGACACTGTTCAGAGAAACTGAAATTTATCAAGTGTTATTGTCATAAAATGGGCTTTTTATTGCTTTTCTGGTTCTTTGAGAGTAGATTATTTGTTGTAAAAACCTTGAGATTGAAAAAAATTGCTGTTGTAACTAAGGAGATTTACTTGGCTTTTGTAACTTACCCAGATGTTCAGGATAGATGAGCTACAGTGATCCGGTGTGTGAGCTTAGAGACAGTGAGTTTCCATTTCCTGAAGGCAATAAAACGAAAGTGCTCAGGAGGTCTGATGTGTCTCTGAAGGAGCCCTGAGCAGCTGAGACAGCTGGGCTGTGCCCTGTGCTCAGGGACTCTCTGGGAGGGCGTTGGGCCTGTGGACTTTGGCCACACAGAAGAATGAGCAGTGGCCAAAGCAGCAGCTTTGTGTGTGTGAGAGAGAGAGAGAGAGAATTTTGTTTACTCTATAAAAAGGGTGCAAGTATGTGTAAAAAGTTATGGCTCTCGCTGTAGAACAGTCTGTTCACAACTGGAATCAAAGAGAAGCTAGGATTTCTGAAACAGAGATGCAAAGTGAAGGGTGCTTTAACACACTGGAAGCCTTGCCTTTTTAAAATCTTGTCATATACTCCAAGTACTGTGTGGAGTTTTTGGTGCTGGCTACAGCAATTCTGTATTATTCCTTGCTGTACTCAAGTGTCTTTTAAAAAAAAGAAAAAAATTAGTACAACTTCTCTGAAATTAAGGTGAGGGTTGTAACATTGTTACTCAGGATTCCTTTGGTTCAAAGGCATTTCTTGAATGTGAAGGGTTTTTTTATGTTTACATGTGTCTATGTATACCCGTCTCTGTAAGGCAAGATAAATCAGTACAAAAATTATGCTGTTGCTATCAACAGCTGGAAACTGTTCATACTACCATTATGAAGTCAAACCCTTTGAATCTGGAAGGCAAGCAGGAAAATAACCATCTTGAAATTATTTGCATTTGATATTTGGAAATATTTTGGAAACTGTTTTATTCTCTTTCAAATCAACCATTAGGCCAAAATTAGAATCTGCTCCATACTGGGAAAAATTTAATGTAATCCTGCTTTTACTATCTCTCCTTCTGATCCGAGAATAAGATTAGCATTTCAAACTGCAGAGCTCTGTTTGTGCAGTGGTCTGTTTGCTATTAGAGCCTCTGCATCCCATGTTCCTTGTGTGTAGAATGTGTTTTATATTTAACTGCCTCCCATGGTGTTAATGACTAGTATTCATAAAGCTCTTTAAAGAGAAAAGCTATGTTTCTGCCAAGCATTAGTAAGATATGGGAAAACATTCTTTTGCTCAAGATATTTATGGTATTGAATCAAAGCTCTTCTGCACTCTATGTTGAGCAACAGAAGTGGTTCCTGTTAATTCTTCTTTTCTTCACATTATGTGAAAGAAAGCTTAAGTACTGCCACCTCTTCAAACTAATTTGCTTATAAACAGGGAACATAATTAGTCCTGCTAGAAATTAATACTGTTTCCTGTCAATAGTCTATTCAGGTTGGGTTTTTTAGTTTTTGGCTTTTAAACATTAGTTATTTAATACAAACGAAAGTACTGGTACTCATTATTTATGGACATAAAGATTAAAGTCCTTTTAAGTAGGTTGTTTTGTGTGCAGATCATTCTAAAGTGTAAATGCAATATGTTTATCACAGGCAAAATATTTAACTACTGTGCTGAAGTAAAGGGAGTAAAAAGTATTAGAGAGGCCTTTCTTGGGATGGGATGTGTGGTAAATGACATTGTGAAGTTTGCCTTAAGGATGCCAAGATGGACATCAATTGTATTCCTAGACATTAACTTATCAGTATATTTTAGTGAGAAATCTTTCACTTGAACTCGTTACTGTAGGACAGATTCTCTCATGAATTGCAGCTCCAGAGAGGTCAAAATTCACTCAGGTTTTTCAGAGTGTCAGCTCTGAGCCATTTTCAGCACTGCACACAAGCGTGACTTTGAATTAGGAGAAGTTAAATAGATTAAAGCAGGGCAGAAGTCTGTGGTTGGACTTGGTGAACCATCTTGAAAACCCTTCTGGAATCTTTCTTCCAGATTTGAGGAGTTGTAACCTGTGGGATTATCAAAACGCTTCTTGGATTGTTGCTGCCAGTTAATATTTTTAAAATGAGGTAATATAAGTGCTGAAGAATCTAAATTTTGATTCCTGTCCTTAAGTGAAATTAAAGACTACAGCTGTAGTTGGGGATTTCTTACAGACATTGTCCATTTTTCTATAGTTAGGGTTTCTGTCTATCCTGTCAGCAAAAAAAGCTGGGTAAGCTGTGCATTTCCCCATGACTTTTAATTGTACTGCTGATCTTGAACTGTTTAATGGCAGCTTGTCATCACTTAGTATGCAATACTATTAGTCAAAAATGTCTATGTTGGATTTTTTGGAACTGTTACCATGAGTGTAGAAATTTAGAAATGCATACAAACAAAGTCCCTTTGAATTATGTGGAATTATATACTAAATAATCTCCAGTTCTGGCTTAGAGAGAAGTATCAGAAAACTCAAGTTGAATAATCCTATAAACTAAATGAGATCTTTCAAGTAAAAAAAGTGTTTGAGTAACTGATCTTCCTAGTAGATGCAGATTAGGTGTATGCTTGAATTTATAAAATAGTATTTGTGTATGTTGAGTCTTATTTGGAAGGTGTTTTTCTCTTGGAAGCTCATAAAGGCACTTTAAGTTAACAAAATGCAGAATAAATGTGGTCCTGTTTTCCCGTATTGCCATCTCCTGGTAGAACTGATGTGTGCAAGAAAGGGAATGTGTGATGCTCAAGTTTAGGAGATATAGGAAATCATGGAGACAAAAATCTATTTTATGTACAAGGTCACAAATCTGCTGCTTTCTTCGAGAGATAATGATAAGCTGTGACACTCCTTTAACGACATGTGAGTCAAGTGTTTAGAGAAAAGGATATGTGCTGCCTTGAGAGGGGAAGCTCTTAGCAATTTGATGAGATGGGTGACAACACTTGCAGGGCCTTTGGTGAAATGGGGGAGGATAAGCTGGTATGCTATGCTCATCTTGGAAGACAAAATGAGCAATTCCTTCAGTCAGTTAATACAGTTTGAATGATGTGGTGCTTTTGGTCAAGGTCACCTTGTGCATAGAGTGATCCTGTTCTTACCATGAAAAGGAAACAAACCTTCTTTGCAGTGTTTTTTCTACTTAGATATCACAGAAATCACTGAATATTCAAGGCAGAACAAGCAAGGAAAGCTTTGACTATTTTTTTTTTTTTTGGTCAGAATGCATCAAACAGTGTCAAGGCATCTATTTACCTCCTGAACATAATTAAAAGGACTTCAGCTTTGGTTTGTAGTGTTTTTGTCCTTTTTTCACTGTTGAAAAGCTCCACTGCTGTCTTATTTAGTAGAAATGAGCCGTCACAGTTTTTTGTCATGGTGTCTAACTGGCTTGGAGCAAATTGAGACAAATGTGATAACAGCACCATTGTTCAGCAGTAGCTGTACCACGGCTCTTCAGAATACTGCACTCTGAAAACATTCCAGCATGGTGAGAGAAATTTGACCATATAGACAAGCTCCAGGCCTTTACTCCTTGTAATCTATAAACAAATGCAAGTCTAGTTTGAATTCAAATAGCAAATACACAGTAGAAGCAGCAATTGTGGCCGTGGGGTTTTCTGCACTAATGCCTGCCTTTTCTGCAAAGTTCTGCTGATGAAGTCAGTTTTCTGGTGAAGTAAGTTTTTCCTGCAGTACAAAAAGCTGTCTTCATTATGCTCAGTTCTTTCATTCCAGCATTTCTGTTGGTTCATTAGCTAATCATCAGGAGCCTAAGAATTTGTTGAAAGGGAAAAAATAAGTCTTTTTTTCATAGAAGTCACATCATTATTTTGTTTAAAGGGGGAGTGGTATTATCAGGCACTTTGTAGCATTTCTTATTATTACATAGGAATATAAGTAATCCTGATGTTGATAACTAAATGAGATGTGTCTCTTTTTGTTTGGTTGGTTTTGCATTTTGGAGGTTGGCTTGTTTTTAAATAAAACCCCAAAACTTGTTCCAGATAACTTGTAATTCTTAAGGAAAATGCTTTTGTATGTTTTCCCTTGAGACCTGTTGCTGAAGAAAATATATCAAATTTCTTTAAGATGGCATTTTCTTATTGAATGTTTTGCTGCGCCTAAATGATGTGGGTTGTAACAAAAACTCAGTGTAACATCTACATTGCATTTATCATTCATGTGGGCCTGCCTGGTATTTTAGAGTGACACTTTACTAATGTTCAGATTATTGTCAGTTTTTTCCACACATATTGACGCATGTTGTGTTACTGTGTGTGTTTTGATTCTCATCGTATTGTAAGTAAAACATTACTGTAATTGCTGTTCAGAAGGAGGTTTTCTATTGTGACCAAGGAAAGAATAACTACGCATGCTGTCTCTTTAAGGATAATTACAAGTGTACTTTAAGATTCCATTTTAAATTTGGGAAAATACAAGTATTTGCATTCAAAAATAAAGAAACTTTGGCACTTGTGCTCAGGAACCACAGGAGTTAGTTGATTTCTTGAAGCTGTGCTCTCTTACTGCTCAGTGCTGGCTTGCAAAAGCTCTGATACAATATTCCTTTGGAGTTCAGATAGTTGGTACCAGCCAAATTCTATGTTGTTGTTAAGACTTAATAAAAGGGATTTTGAGAGTTCGTGCATCTGATAGGTACTCAAAATATTTTTATCAAGTAACAGTGAAATGAGTTTTTTCTAAACAGTGGATTTTCAATGTAAAGTGAATTTCAAGATTTTTCTGCAGTATTAAGATACTTCCTGATTATTCAATCTTGTCATACTTAGACAGAAACACCCTGCAGTATTATTTTGAAAGGTTTTCAGACACTTGATGAATTCATCTTTGTGAAAACTTAGCACTTATATCTGTCTTTTTAACAGCTGTCATGGAGGAGTTGGTAGAGGATGACATCTGTATTTTGAACCATGAAAAAGCAGACAATGCTCACAAGAGAGACAGTGATATTCCTGTTCCATCCTATGCTGGAGATGAGTCTGTTGCCTCACACTTTGCACTTGTCACTGCATATGAAGATATCAAGAAAAGACTGAAGGAGACAGAGAAGGAAAACTCCTTCTTAAAAAAAAAAGTGAGAATTTTAGAAGAGAAGGTAAGAAAACAGTTGATGTACCAGTTTCTGGTAGCAGCTTCTGTTTGCTTCTGGCTGGATGGCAGAGAAGAAGGTTAAAGATTTGAAATACACATTTGAAAGAATTTCCATGTTAAAAAATTTTTATAAATTGTTTTATTTGTTTAAGTGAAATGCAGTTTGTTCCTCTGGCAATGTAGTTGTGTCACACTGGCATTTTTGATTCTCACTGGGCACATGCATGATGAAATGCAAAGATAGTGATTTTGATTCAGATGTCTACTTGTGTAGAATTTGCCACTGTAGTTTGGGTGCCTGTTTATGGCATTTATTAGCTTGGGCACACGTGACACAGTACTGTTGAAGAGTGAGATGCAAAGCTTGTCAATTATGAGAATCCAGGAACTGTCTATCAAAAGACTCTCTTGAGCTCAACATACCAAAATGATAAGGAAAATTTGGTTGCTAAGAATATCCAGCTAGGTCTAGCTAATCACAACCTCAAGTGTGAAATACAAAGTTGCAATGCTTAACATGGGTGTTGGCTGGCTGGCTGGTGATGCAGTAATTTTAAAATTAATCTTGGAATTTGTTTTATGGGCACTTTCTCATGTCCATAAACTAGTGAAGTTCGTTAAAGCTAAAAATTGACCAGGGCACAGGATTTTCTCTCCACATAATGAATGCTGTCATTAAACATATACCCATTATTCAGTACTGAGTGTCTTTGTACTGCAAAAGTCCTTGACTTTGATAGATTGCCTTCTTATATAAGATGTAAAGATAGATCCTAGTGTGAGAGCTGAGACATTTTTTAGGAATTACTCCTAACTGTATGCTACTGGCTCTTACAAGCTTTCCAATTGTGTATTATTATTTTGTGGCATTGGAATGAAAAACTTGAGTTGGACTTTGCACAGCATTGAAACACTCAGGAATTCTTGGTGAAGACAGATTGCCTTTTTCTCAAAAAGCAAAACTATGCCAGGACTTCCTTTATATAAGATCTGGGGGGATGTTGGGAAGAGGAATAGAGCTTCAAACCTAATATCCTCTGAACCATGCTGAGTGTAACATCTTTTATGTGGTTACTCAAAATCACAATAAAGAGAAGTTGACCTTTCTTTTGCCTTGTGTCTTTCGGTTTGGCCTTGGTCAGCTTAATTCTCTTGAAGATGACACTTTTTTTCTGTAAGGAAAACGTTTTAGTCACCCCAAGACATACGTGAATGCCATAAAAATGTTTTTGTGAGGGAAGGGTATTGAGAAGGCCAAGAATGTTAGTGACTTTCAGTCTTTGTCCACAGCTAGTATGCCTCTATGCTTAAAAAAGATATGGGGAGTTAACTGTTTGGAGTTTTCAATTTCAACATGCCTGGAAACTTCCAGAAGGCTTTTTAAGGCTTGTGTTCTATTTGAGTGGCTTTATCAGGGGGAGAAAAATATAAAGGACAAAATTTTAAAGGAGTCATATGCATCCAGAAACAAAACCAAAAAAAATAGCAAAGGCCAGGAGCTTCCTATCTTTTTGGCTTGTTTTCACATACTTTGTTTCCAGCAAACACTTAGGAGATATTTTAAGGTAGGTACATGAGTGTCAATGCTTTGTTTTAGTAATCTTTTTGTGTGTGACTCTTAATTTTTAAGATAATATGTGCAAATCTGTTGTGAATACCTGTAAGAGGTACACAGTGTTTAAAGTAAGTGCAGGACAGAAGGAATAAAAAGGAAAATGCAGTGCTTAATTAAAGCAAGAACTTTTTGTATGAATGGTTGTAATTTGATGTAAGACTTCTTTTCTTTCTGTCTATTAAAAATGTTGAAGATACTTTAATTCTGTTCCCCTTTCTCTAGTAATCCAGTTGATAGTGCTTATTCTGCCTTGCTTGTCTTTCCCCATAGTAGCAGTGATATGGTGATCATCTGAAAGTTCATAGCTATTTGTAAAATAATTCTGCTTTGGCTTTTCTTGCATAAATACACTGAAAAAAATATTTACATTATCGAGCATGTAAGAAATTGTGTTTGATTTCCTTTTATATGTTGTTATTTACATGCTTAAAATTTCTTTTCCTAAAAGCAGTTTGGGTTTATTCAGAGCCTGGAAAAAAATATGATTAGGGGATTGTTAGTGTGAGTAATCATGACTTATGAATGGTTTCTAAATACTCATAGGGGGGAACTCATAGCTGTCTATTGGAAGGTGTCCCTGTCCATGGCAGGAGGGTTGGACTAGATCAGCTTTTAAATGTCCTCTTCCAACTCAAACTACTCTATCATTCTATAAATTAGTGAGCATTAACTATGGTTAGCGATTTCAGAATCTGTAGACAGCCTTTATTGCACTTCTGTAAAAAACTTTGGCCTGTATCAGTTTGAATAATTTATTATCTAAACTGAAAAAAAAGGAAAAGCTGTTAGATTAATATTGTCTTTTTAAAGTTTTGCAGTTCTCAGCATAACATACCAAACTCCTCACTGGTCCTGTGTGTTGAACGTTCAGGTGCTCGGCTCCCGGCGGGAAGAGGAGTGCAGCTCAGTTGGACGGGAACAAGTCAACAAGGCGTACCAAGCCTATCGAGAGGCCTGCATCGAGCGCGATCATTTGAAAAGCAAGCTGGAAAAAATGGTGTGCCTTTTTAAGTAATTACTTCAGTGCATGCTGTATCACTGCTGCATAGTTAGTACATGTTTACTGTAGAATGAACTTCATATACTTAAGAGCTGTGGTGTTGGTTTTATCACTCTTTTAAAGTACATGGCAATACTTTCTGTAGGAATAATGATTTAATGTACCTCAGTTTTATTACTGGGCTAGAATAATGCTAAAAAAAAAATCTAAGCACTATTTTTTTGTTGTTGTATTTGTTCTAAAATACTGAATTGTCAGACATGATAGAAAAATGCTTCACAAATTGTTTTGGGTTGGGGTTTTCCCCCCTCTGAAAATAGGCAAAAGAAAGCGCGGAATCCTTGAAAAACCTGAACGAACAGTTGCAATCTAAAGAAGTAGAGCTGTTACAACTAAGAACTGAAGTGGAAACTCAGCAAGGTATGCATTTGTTTACTTCATCTTAAGGTAGGTTGGGGAGCCATAGTGGTTATATTGTGATCTCTGGGCATGAAGAGGCTTAACCCTATATAGGGGCAAGGTAAGAGAAGCATGAACAGCAGTGAGGTACTTTGAATTTTGTCTTCATTCTTGTGAATGGTTACATGTATGTTCTGAAGTTGTTGTGTTCTTCTGCCATAGATGACTTAGAAATTTGGGAAATGGGCAGTTTATAGGCTGTGACATGTACAACCCTGGACCCTACCACCTTTTCCTCAGAACATGGCAGAGGCCTGTTCATGTATAAAGATCATTCAGTCAATCCCACTCCATTGGCACCTGCAGAGGGTCCAGTATATTGCTTTGTCTTTCTGTTGGGATACAATACAAGAGGGTGTTGTATAGCAATAGCTGCAGTTGCCAGCTGTTACTTAGATGACTGGGAAATGAGAAAAGATAGAAAGATGTTGGTTGTACAGACCCTGCTGAAAAGAGGAAGGGAAATCTAACAGTATATCCTGGCAATTCCAAAAGCTCAAATCCACCTTCTCTTACTGCAGTTGTAAAGAGTGCTCTGTACGTGATAGACCATAAAACAAAACACCATGGAAGAAAAAAAAAAGACCAAAACCTTGATTAATTTAGTTACAAGAAAATTCTATCTATCTAAAGCTAGAGATGTGGACTTCATAGTCTGTACAAATGCAGTTGTTTGAAAGGTGAGTGCCACCACTTTAGAGTATGGCTGTGCTTGAATTGGATTACTCTCCAAGAGGCCCTTAAGCGTGTAATGCACTACTTCAGTTGCACAAGTGTTTAAACCTAGAAAAGCAAACTGCAGGTGGTTATAGTATCACTATTGAGGACCTCAGTTTCAGGAGGTAAGAGTTGCTGAGTTTTGCAGAATTTGTAAGGAAAGCTCTGAAAATATGATTTCAATTCTTATTTGGAAGTTTTACAACTTGTACAGTTTTACTCGTAAGTGGACTCTGAGTACCTTGTTAAAAAAAATCAGTATAACTTAAGGTGTTTAAACTATTAAATCTGGAAATAAATGTACCATGCAGTTGAAGACTTGTGGGTTTTCTTTGTGTCATGTTCCTCCTGTTTTTGTTGTCTCACTAATGCCCTGCTACTGATCTGATGATAGCATCAGCTTAGGCTGTTTCTTACCATGTGAATTGCTTCAGTCTACCAAGATTTGAGTAATTTTTATGCTTTCCCCTTTTGTTTTGATTGTATCTTTTGTTGTTTTGTTCTGAACTTCTTGATATTAAATTTGGGGAAAACTTAATGGTATGTGATGTAACAATATAAATCTGAGGGTGAAAAGTTTTCAAAGACTTCATGTAAGAATTATGCAAGTTGGCATATATGATGTGTGTTTGCCATAAATTGATTTTTCTATCTCAAGTGCCTTTTTATGCTGGTACTTCCTTTGTGTCAAATCTCCAGTGCATTCCTAGAATGTAGGGCTCTGTGCTTTAAGCCCAGAAAATAGACCACCTCTGCCAATAATGTTACCAGTGTTACATTTCCCTGTTGCCATAGACTCCAGTTTCTTCAGATTATGATGTTTTTGTAGGGCATGGGCTGGTTGAAGAGCATCTATTGTGTTACATTCCTTGGACTGAGATTGGAATCTGATTTTCTTGCTTGTCTTCTTTACAGTGATAAAAAGTCTGAATTGTACTCAGACTAACTGGGAATTAGAGAAGCTGAACAGTGACCTGAAAGTGCATAGTCTGGAACAGGATCTAGAAAAACTCAAGGAAGAGTGCAACAGTCTCAGGAAGGAGTTGCAAAATTCCAAACAGAAGGTACCTTAATTTTTAAGGAATTTTTGTATTAATGGTTAATTTCAAATCTCATAGTAAATAAAAATTAAGGGTTAACAAAAATATAGTCTACAAGTATACAATTGAGAGAAAGACAAATATCTTGGTAAAATTGACCTTATGTATTTTCATAGACTGTCATTTTTCTTGGAAATAGAGACAGGCTCCTCAAGGAAGTGTTCATAGCATCAAGCCTGTTCAAATTTAAGAAGTGTCTGGATAATGCTCTTAATTATAAAATTTAGTATTAGATAGTCCTGCAATGAGCAAGGAGTTGAAATTAATCCTTAGGGGTCACTTCTAACTGGAGATATTCTGTGATTCTATACAGGTGAGATTTCGCATCCATTGCCCATATAACAACAGAAAATAAAGCTATATGATTATTTAAAAGTAGCCACTGAAGTTCTCTGTATGCTACTAAGAAAGTTTGGGCAAAAGCTGGTCTCTACTATTTTTTTTTTTTTTTAAACCAAAACGGGATGTTAATGTTAAAAGATGTCATGAATTTTGTTTAAGGAGGTCTGGTACTTTTCTTTAGGGTAGTTGCATGATCCTGTCAGGAAAATTCCTCTTTTGGCACTTATCCCTGCCATTTCTGGAGCAAATACCTGTTTTGAGGGACATGTTTTGTAACCTAGATGTTGTTAGGATCTCAAAAATAAATAACAGTAGCAAAAAGCAGTAAGTTACTGTCTAGTGCATTCTTTCTGCTTTCCATTTTACCTTTGATGACAGGTACAGTGCCAGTCTCTAGGACTCTGCAGTCACATTGAAGTTAGTGAATGTAAAACATTTAAATGGTTGTTTGAGGAGGCAGACCGTTTTAAATTGCTTATGGTCATTAATAATGACGATTATATAATCTTGAATCACACAGCATTTGAGTGAGTCTGCATTTTTTCCACTAGGTGGGGATAAAACACGCGAGGTGTTTTGTTAACTTCCCTTGGTTGTTTCACTTGTGTCTGGAGCTCTTTCAGGTGCTTTCAATACCTTGTAAAATCTGAAGGCTTGCTGTAATTCCTATGCAGTTCTGGTGTCTTCAGGTAACTCCAGAACAGAGTAACAGCTGCATAAATAACTGCAGATTGTGTTGTGAGAGTGAATGTTGTCAGAGAGAGACTAAAATAGCAGTTGTAAGGAATACTACACGTGACACTGTTCAAATAATGCTTATGCCAGCAGCTTTTGTTGCACAGAACAAATACAGGGAACAGCTTTTTGTTTTGTTTTGGGGTTGTTTTTGTTCTTGTTTTTCAATTTATCTTTATAATTTCTTCTTGATCCTGGTAACTGCTTAATATAGGAAATAAAAAAGTGCACATTTTCAAATGTGGGGAAATAGAGTGCAACTATTTTTAAGCTATGAATTTGAATCTTTGGGAGATGGTAAAGTTCAGGAGGGGAAAATCTCACGTGAAATACAGTCAAATGTGATCAATGAGTAATGACAAATCAGTATTATTTCAACTCAGCTGGCATTTTCATTATTACTTGTTTTCATTAATTAATTAGTTCAGCTAACATGTAATGAAAGTAAGTAATAATGAAAATGAAAACAGGAATACATGTTTTCAAATGTTTTCTGCCTTAGGCAAGTGTACTTTCTGTTTTTCTGAAACTTAGATATTCTTCTGTACTTTTAGATATTCTTACTCAAGTTTTACATTGTACTTGATGCAGGGTGTACATTGCACTTACAAATTGCTTGAAATGCAGGCTATCTTAAAGCCACTCTAAAGGTATCAAATCCATAACAGCTTTGGCTAGAGGGAATGACAGGAAGGGAACATGGAAAGAAGGGATATGAAAGGGAGGGACCTCATCACAAGTGAGAAGCACAACTAACAAAGTGAGCCAAATGTTAGATTTGTTAAGCAGTACTGGTAAATTCAGTGAGGCTGCCTATATGTGCAATTTTAAAGTAGTCTTTCAGACTAAAGGGATCAATTATGTTCTTTCATAAGAGTAACCTGTGGAAATAAATCTGTACTGAAACAGTTTGCTTAAATTTAAAAATCGTTATATACTGTGCTGAAAAAACAACAAAAAAAAAGTTTAAAAAGCAAAAATTGAGAGACTTTTGATATCCATTTTAAAAAAGTAATCAGTCTCTAATTCTGAGAGTTCAGCTGTTTTGTTTTGTTTGTTTTTTTTTAAAGTATGGAGATAGCTGAGCAATGCCTTTGTATAATTAGGTAGTTTAAGCCTTTTTTATGGAAATTCTTAGTAGAAGTCTTTAGTTCCCTTTTGCAACTCACTGCAGCTAACACAAATAAAAACTACTTGTGAATTTCAGTATTAGGGAACTTGAAGTTTCACTACTGTTTTTTGAGAGAGAAGTTCTGAAATCATGTTATTCATTCTGTCTTCCCTTCACTCTGTTATGCAGGACCAGACTCAAGAAAAAAATCCATTACCTGGAGACCACCTTCAAAGGCAAGACATCCAGAGGTATGAAACATTTTATTTTCAGTTTGCTGAGGGACAATTTGTTGAACAAGTAAATTATTTTTGCAGACTCTTTAGGTGTGTTATTTCAAGTTACATAATTGAAAGTCGAGGTAGTTATTTAGTAAGATCATTGTACATTTTTTTTCTTAGTTATGTTTGTAGTTATGGATGATGATAATGAACATTTATATAGTTAAGCCTGTTGGTGCACTTACACCATTTTCCACCAGAGGGAAGAGCAGCCCTTCACAATGCCAGGCTTTAGTGCAATGGGCCTTGGTGCTTCCTTGGGTGTTGAAGAGATGGGAAGGGAGATCAGCCACTGAAGGAGACCATACAGACACTTCCCATCATATTTTCTCTGGTGCAGTGATGATAATAATGCACACACTACACACAAATCACACTCTGTCCTTTCACCTTGACTGGGTGCTTACTCCTGTGGTTCCTCCTGGAGCTTTGCAGTCAGCCTCACACACCTGACAAAAGATGTTCTCTCAGCAGTTATCTCTTTGATCACTGTTCTGATCAAACTGACCGTTTGATGAAATAATTATTGATCAGAGCAGATTTATTTCATCAAGTGGTGCTCAAGTGGCAGCCATCTAAATTAGCACGTGGACAGTATAGTGATTATTGTAATATAAATAGTGAATGTGTAATAAATATGTAAGCCCATCCAAAAATCTGTGGAGAAAACTTGAAAAACCTCCTGTGAGAAACATTTGTTGTAGCAAGCAATCCTGGTTTTTATAGGAAATGGAGACTTAGTTAACTTTTTGGAAAGTAGTCATTTCATATTTGTGAGCAGCCTGCAAATCTGACTTTAAATTCTCAGTGTGCAAGTCCAATTGGCTGTAGATTTAAACAGGCTGTCATAGTGAAGGTTCATGTCATGTGTTAGAAGGCAGTATAGGATAAACCTCCATACACAAGGAATCTTTGGTTTTCAGTTACAAATTCCTTGAAAATTAGACTTTGCAATGGGATTCTAGGTCAGTATCTACACAAGCAGTTAAAATCTGTTGCATGTGATGTAAGTGGAGTTCTGGTACCTGCAGCCCTTTGCAAGATGCTTGTAGAAGTGCTAAATGCACTTTAAAAAATCCATCCAAGCACTTCCCTTCTAGTTGGTGGTAGACTCTGAGTTGTCCTTCTGTGTTTAATATTGTACAGTTCTGGTTTGACATAAATGAAGTTTTTGATCTTAGTTTTTTTAAAACATGAGAATTAAGGAAGTATGGTTGCTACATCAGCTTTAAAATTGTCATCTCTTAAGAGTTCAAAGAGCCAAAAGGAATCTGCAGTGAAAAGGCTACATGTTTAGTTGAACTTCTTGAAATATCAATTCTGAAAATATAACTTTCTATCTGTCAGAATGGCTCATACTTAATACATTATTTATTAAAATATTAGCTTTCTGTGTTCTTTAACAGAACTTCATGGATCCGGATCATGGATTTGTATTCTGGGAAAGTATTTGTGGATAGAAGTTATATTTCTTTGTTTTAAGGGAGCTCTGTTAGCGTTTACTTGCATAATGGCTACTTCTCAGAGTGATTTTGAACACATTCGTGCTTGATATTTTATGCAGGAGTGATCCTATATTGCTGTTTTTGAAGGACAGCCTTATATACAGTTATAAAGCTTATTAATTCTTGCTCATCTCAATAGCTTGAATTATTGAGCTGTTTTCAAATAAATGCCTTTTAGGTGAATGTAGTGAAGAAGAAAAAATGCTGGAAACTCTCATCTGTTATATTTGTCTTCAATAAACATGTTTTGGTAGAATGTTAAGCATTAAAAAAGCATTAAACCATTGATTTTATGTTTAAGTTCAAGTAACTACATCCTTATGTCTTTGAACATTGAGTTAATTATTAATCAACGTAAAAGTGATATTCAGTGAGGAGCTTTTGCTAGAAACTGCCAAGAAACATATGGCAATACTAACTACTTCTTTTTTTTTTTTTCCTGTTCTTAATTTTCTTACTAGTTATTAACATCAGTGTTGGAACAGGGTTGCTGTTGCTAAATATGTTTCTTGTATTATGTTGTCTTAGAGAATGAATAGGAATGCTGTTTTTACAGTCTGCTAAGACAGATGAATTTGAGGCCTTAAATATGGAAGAGTATGGATTATGTTTTAGTTTGGACTCTGTGTGTATGCTCAGTTTGGGTCTTGAGTATTTAGTCTGAATTCAGTGTAGCAATGTGCATAGTGTAAGACCCAAATACTGGTTTGTGATTATTTGAAATGACAATCAATCAATATTACTAGGCTCATCATATGTGTTGGGATATGTGGTCATTTATTGAAAGGCATTCAGAGTTAACACTCTGCCTTTTTTATAACCTGCTGTCACTTTAAATAAAGTATTCCTTTGAGATGATTAATTTTATTGAAAGATGGTTAGTTTCAGGTATTGAAATGAAAAGTATGCTTCATATTTCTCTCTGGGGAGCTGAAATTACTGTTAGCAGGTATGTCAATATATAATGCATTGTACATCATAATAGTCAAGAATCAAATAAAATATACAAAGATCCATCTGTTTCAGGTAATTCTCAGTACTATTCAGTCCAGTTATGCAGTTATGGTACTCTAATAAAATTTGCAGTGTGTGTCAGGCAAGAACAATTTATTAACAGTTAATACTTGACAGGCTTGTTAATAGGCTGCTTTAGAGGCAGCAATATTTAACTTGTAATAAATTTTTATTTTGAAAGTGTGCAGCAAGCATATTGGGACCTGAAGAGAGAAATGTCTAATTTGTGTGTAGTGACTGTCAAGCAAGCTGAGGTCCTACGAAAACTGAAAAAGAGCCCACCAGGAGCCAAGAAAGGCAAGTCAGTGTTTGCAGTAACAGACCTTACAAACAACAAACTATTGATTCAAACTGCAGCATTTTAAAAATAAACTAGCTATCATATCTTATCAGAATCTTATCAATTGAAGTTGATAAGCTAGACTGTTTTATGGTTCCAGCTTACCCATTTTCTGCTTTTGCTTCTGTCTCATACTGGTCAACTTCACACATAAAGGTGTTGCTGATGTGTTTTTTCTTCAGTACTGTATTCTGTTCCCCTTGTGGCTTTTTTCTCAGTCAAGTGTTGCTTATGTGCACAAGGCTGAGGTGTTAAGTTTACTTGTATTTGACCTTTTACCACAACTACTTCATATTAGGGGGGAAAAAATATTTTTGCAAATGCAGTCTTATTTTCCCAATACAGAATATATGAAGTATTAAATTGGCAGCATTTTAAAATCAGACTTTAAAAGACTGAAATTCCCTTCTGGTTCCATATTTCTTTACGTTATATTCAGAAAAATTGTCTTTTCTACCAAAAGGCTACACAGTGTAGCATTTTCTGAATGTCAGAGTACTGGGGAAGCAAAACTGCTTTAAATAATTTTAAGGGTTAAATATTTTTCACATAAACTATTTAAAATTTCTGTGAGCACTTCATCAAACAGTTCTGTTCTATACATGTTTCTTTCAAGCCAAATGTTAGAGTATCAGTCAAATAAACCGTGGTAAAGAGTTAATTTCCTTTGTCTTCTGCTCACTTCAATTGTCGTCTCTACTGTGCTCAGAATACTGGTGGAAGACAGTGATTAAGTGTGCACAGTTAAGTGTATTGGTGACAGTCTCTGATGTCCCTGTCCATTACCAGATCAAGACATTTTGTTTCTAAACAGCTCAGTGAGGTAATGACAGGATTCACCTCCAAGCAGTCCCTGCCTTTGTGGTCAGCAGTGACTAATGATCACTTTGTCTCTGGTACTTGGCTGATACAAACTGTCAACCCATTTTGTACACTTGGCCATATTATTACCAGGTGAGTCTGTGTTCCTACAGTTCTGAAACAGGTTTGTCAAATAAGTTTCAACAGAGAAACTGGAACTGAATGAGTCTAATCTTAGATCTGTCAAGGTTTGATGCGATCATATACTGTCTCTATATCATTATTTTTAATTTGGAGTTACCTGTCTTGCCACTACACAACTACTGATTTTTCTCTTCCCCTAGGTGAGGAGTCTCATTTTCTGCAGTTCTTATGCAGTTGTTCATCCACAGCCATAGAAGGCATTCTTGATTGATCAGGAAACAGTGGACTGTTGCCTTTTCATCTGTAGACTTTTTTCAGTAATTTTTCAGAAGTATGTGAGAGTGGACGGGTCTGACCTTGGTGATCAGCCACACTTAGGAACGTAATACAGATATATCTTTGCTTATATTTATAGACAAATCTTGGCTTATGCAAAATACGGGTACAATTGACTGAAGCCTTCCATTTCCTATACCTCCAGTACTTTTAGCATCTACAAACCAGCTGCCATTGTCAGAGGTGTATTAATTCTGCAGAACACGGGTTCATTACTCTTAATGGGACATAAACAATGTCAATTAGTATGTGGATTCTACTTAGCTGCCACGTATGGAGACATTTTCAACAAATGTGTGTTTGTGGGGTTTTTTATTTAATTTTTTCTTGTTGATTTCCTTTTGTTGGTTTTGTAGTTTGTTTTTTTGGGTGTGGGGTTTTTTTTTTTGTACATTTTCAATCTATTTTCAGTGGATTCAGTTTTTCTTGAACTTGTGAAGATCTGTAGGTCTCAGATTGGGTTTTACACCTGCCAGCACAAAGATGCCAAATCCAGTGCCTTAGCATGTCTTGCAGACATGATGCCCATGCTATTGGAATGTGGTTTGGGCTGACGTTCACTAATTTATTGTGACAAACAGAAGTTGAATTCCAAGACACCAGCTTCTTTTTCTTTCACTTAAGAGCTAAAGTTAAAAATTGCAATTCATGGTCAAGATTAACAGCTGGTCTAGAAAACTCTATATAAAATGTGAGTTTAACTGCAGGAAGCAATAATCTACTCTGATTGCACAGTTATGTGCATTATCATTACAAAAGAAAATTACTTGCTTGTATTTGGCCATATGTTCAGATGTGTGTTGAAGATACAGATCTTCCCTTTCAGGTAGATGCTGTTCTGTTTCAAAATCCCCCCCTTCCTAACAGTTTAAAACTCCTCTGGAATTTCACATGGCTGAACACTGCAGTCTGTCACTTTACTTTTGGAAGTCAGACAAGAGAACCTGTGTTTCCCTCTTACTGCTGCATAGGCAGTGATAATTCAGGTTCTGGGTTGCACAGGAATACAACTTATTAAAAGAATCAGCACCATGGGAAGCAGCATTCTGTCTTCTGCATCTGGCTGATTTCTCCAAGCGTGTGAAAATGGTCTCTGTTCATTTCAGTCTGGTCAGAAAGATCTATTAGTTTATCTGTGTTGAAATGAGAGTTGGGAGATATCCTTGGAGATGGGTGTGTTTTAGACACTGTGATTTCAGGATTTTGGGTTCATCTTGAGACTGTAAGGGTAGTATGTTGTTTGTAACTTTTAAGTGAATATGGTAGCTTTTCACTGAATATGGTCTGAAAACCTGTGGCTTGAAGAAATTGTGTTTAACATCTCTGCTAGACTGTAGTACATTTGGAGTACATGAAAAATGCATTAGATAATGTAATTTTAAAATCTTTTTCATCTTCTTCCTTCAGCTGCCTGTACTGCACCAGTGCAATGTGTTGACTTGAACATTTCAAAGCTGAATTTGACATCTGGGGTAGCCTATAAAAACCTCTCACAAAACGATAAAGCCCTTGGCAACACTGTGTCTCCCCCTCTGCTGAGAGATGTCCATGTCCCATCAGAAAGGGTGACCCTACAAGCTTGGACAGATGAGAGACCAATTCCAGCTGATGGCAAAACGTTTCAGGAACACCATTCTTATGGAAAGAGCTCTCTGGAAGATAATTCCTGGGTATTCCCAAGTCCTCCAAAGCCCAGTGAGAATATGCTTTGGGAAATGAAAAATAATGCAACTTTGTTAAACTGTCCAGCAGATTACCTGGATCAGTGTAATCAAAACTGTCTGCACAAGAGTTAAAGAATTTTTAGAATGAACTGAGGCATTTTTGGAGTGATTCTGAATAGGCACCTTAATGCTTGAAATTCTAAGGACAGAAAACAAATTGCTTGAAATGTTCTTTATTTTTAATTCTAGTTCCAAATCAGAAAGCCTAGTCTTCCTCTGCTGTAAATCAGGAGTGAGTTCCTTGATGTTAAAGCTGTGCTGGTATAATGTAAATACAAAGAAATCTAGCATGGGGCCTAGATAGACTTGTACTGCAAATGACATACATCTGCTAAAGGTTACACTGAAAATGAGTTTGTGGAATAAAACAAAATAATCCAGTTGTGTATTTGTTTGCTATTTGTATGTTATCAAGAAAATACTTGGTATCCAGTGTTAGAACTTGTACCAGCTCTGAGCTTATATTTGACAGTGTTCTTTTTCAGAATAAGACATCATATGAAGAATTGGATTCTCTCTTCCTTCCTCCTTTCAATTAGCTTTGATTCCTCTGGTTTTTAAATGTATTTTTCTGTAATTTTTAACCAAGAAAATAGAATTTTTTTAAAAAATGTTTTTCAGCCTTGATTTATATGAGAAAGTGGCAAGAGAAAAACCACCCCAAGGCTATCCAGTTTTGCTTGCCCCATTTAAGGCTCGATTGTGATGTGTGAAGGACTGTAAGTAATGCTGCTGCACACTGTGAATCCTGGAGGTTCAGCCTATTTCCCTCAGTTCCTGCTGGAGGAAGCTGCTGTAACTGCACAGCTACAGACCCAGCATGCTCACAGTGCAGTTTTCCATACTGTGCCTCCTTTGCACAGTGACACAACTCTGACTCTTTATTCCTGTGAATAAGGCTACTAACTTTTCTTTTGTTAAAGAAGCAAAGCCTTAATTTAATCAGACTTGGTGGTGTGGCATTGTTGATATACAAAAGTAAGTATTTTTGTGCTATCTTTAGTATGCCACTGAGAACCAGAGCTACTGGAATTCCAACTCCCTGCTTTATAGATATGGGTGTCTAGGCACTAGTTTTTCTTTTTTTTTTGTTTTTTTTTGTCCCCCTCTTGAGGCCATGAACTGTTTCTAGACAATTAATTTATGCCTTTGTTTGTTTGTTTGTTTGTTTGTAAACTTCTCTGTGTCATATCTGGCTTAATACAACAGGGTTAAGTGAAATGTCTTGACTGCTCAAAAAGTTGAAGAAAATTGCATTGTATTTTAGAGTAATGATGCCTAATTTATAATGGGCAGAAAGATATTTAATACTGAATATGCTGTTTACAGATGTGTGGGTGGGTGAAGTATTCAGCATCACAGATCCATCAAATTAATAAAAAATAATTTCACAGCTGTTTAGTAGCACATTATCTTTAGATTGCTTGCAAATACATGGGGAAGCTCTGGCTGTAGCACAGCCATAATAATGATGTGCTATAGAAATGTGAGGGTGCTACATGACCTGTGTGGTTCCAGACACTCTCCCCTGCACAGTAAGTACTTCAGACAGAGCCCATCTTTCACTTTGTCTATCAAAGGCAGAAAAAATGCCTTCCAGATAGCTTCTCCTGTAGTTCAAACAGCATACATAAACAATGTTTCCCATCCACCAGATACTGTTTTTACCTTTATATTATCTTGCTCACGTATACTGGCTTGTCTGTGATTAATGGAAATGGTGTCAGATGCTGGAATTTATTCTGACCAATGAACACAGCTTACTCAGGGGAGTACAATCTCTTGGAAAGTAATAGAACAAAATCCAATATGCATAAAACAAATCCAAGTCACTAGGCTTTAGCTGATAGAACCAACTACCTATGTAATAACAAAGAAAACATTTCTCATGTGGCTGCATAAGCTATATGGTACCTAGTTCTAATGTAGCTTACTTTTGGGGCACCTCACCTCAACATTATAGAGGTTTTTTATTAAGGAATGTAACATTCAACAGGCGTTACATGATTTGTGCAATGAAGGAATTCTACTATGTAAGATACTAAATAAATTTATTTTTGTTTGAAATTGGTTTCACCAACAAATCTCATTTCTGTATTTGGCACAAAATATTTTACTCAAGTTTTAGTTCCTTTATTGTGTATAAATGTTATTCCAAATACAATTAGATTTGAGGTTCATCACTTTGACCCAAGGCAAAACACCAACCATCTGCTGTAGCATATTCTGGGAGAAGCATCCTCCTCATTTGAAACCTGAAGGATTTAGTTGCCTTAAAGCTATGGTGTTTTGACTACAGGCTCCCAGTCAGCCTGTCCTGTCCTGGGTGAAATTAAGGTTTTCTGTGCAGAGCCTGAGAATTTCCAGGTTTTGCCTTTGACTCTTGGTTTATATTCTGCGCTCCTTCCCATGCTGGAGAAGGGAGCAGCAATGTTTGCTGAGAGGGACTTCAGGAACACTGCTCCTAACTAGGGAGAAGAGGGACTGATGCCAGAGAGCTTGCTGCAGGCAGCATTTCCAATCCAATCACTCATTGCCATGTCCAAGCTGTAACATTTGAAAAGAAGTCCCCAGATTTGGAGTCACCTGGGAGCTTGCTGGCTTGTGAAGCATCTGTTGGTCCAAAGCTTACAATCAGATTTTGACTGGAGATGGAAAAGTCATTTAAATCCATGCCACTAGTGGCTTACAGTGCTTTTTCCATTTTCAGAAGTGAAATCTTTTCATCAGTGACAGCAAATTACATGGAGAAGTAGCTGTAGTAACAGGGTCCTGGTGTTAGTGTGCATGTGTTACATAAAACTGTAAAATTACATATAGTAGTGACCAAAGATCTCAAATAATTTTGTTGAATGACCCTAAGAAAATTTTAACTTGAATCTAAACTTTGAACATTTTAAAGACCTCCACCAATTTGACAATTTTTAATTTAAGAAAGCTTTAACTCAGTGTAATAGGAATGAAAGCCAGCTTTTGGGGCAGCAGGAGGTTGTTGCTTTGCACATTTAAATGAGCAAATGGCAACCTGATGAATATGTATTTGGGTATTTGGTGAGTTGGATGAACTTTCTAATAGCTTACATGTAAGCTTGCACTGTTTGGTTAATTTTAAGTATTTTTAAAATCTGATAGCTTTAAGTTTCTCTGTCAGTTTTGTAGTGTACAGCTGATCAGTTTTTCTCACATGTGAACTAGCCACGTTGAAGAAAGAAAACCCCCAAAATAGCTGTGATGCACTGTCTAATTTTTACAGCTGGAAAAAGACAAGAGCAGCACGAGACATAAGGTGGAGTTACAGTAAAACAATACCCATTCCAGGTAATGAAACACAGACCACATGATCTGTATTGGTGGGATAAAGCAGATTGAATGTTCTTCTAAAATGAACCTGCACTGGACTTTCACATACCTGTGCTGAGACACCTGTAGCTTTAACGATGCAGTGAAGAGTGAAGAGCTCTGGTACCTGACAGACACATGTATTGTGTTCTGATCTCCAGACAAGCCCTGTGAAGGACACTGGTTGTAGAGGTGTAAGGTATTTCCCTGGTTCTCTATGTACTTTGTGTTTGAGTATAAAAAAGGCCATATAAGGGCTTGATTTTATTTTTTTTTAATGATTTTTTGAGATTTTGAGTAGTCAGGCTTTTTGATCCTTTCTTTAGTGAGAGTAGTGTTACTAGTTGCAATTGTATGAACATAGGGCAGCTGATGAAAGGATTTTTTTTTATGACCACTAGCAAAAATACTAATTTTAAGTGAGTTGCAGTTGAACCATTAAAAAAATCCCACACTGTACAGTAACTGTCCAACAAAATTAATTTAATTGCATTTTAAGATAGAAGAGAGCAAGTCAAACATTAAGATATAGTAATTAAAGTGGTAAGATGATCATATTTGAGTATGGATGTTTGATCTAGGGAGAAGCATGTCAGAAACACCCAGGTTCTTACTGTTACTGAACCAATTTTTAAATAGGTGGAAACACTCATTGCAAGTTTATCTGACCATTTTTTGATCAGCAGATTAAACAGGACAGAGGAATTACTTGCAGAAATTACCTGAGGTGGAGTATGGCTGTACTAAATGTGGAGAACTGAATGGGTTTCTGGCTTGCAGCTTAATTTCTAGGTGATGTCTCAGACTGCAGTGCCTGTTCTACTGCCCTTTGAAAATCCCGTGCATTACAAACTGCCCTTCATCTTCCCACCAAGTTTCGGTTTTACTCTCTGAAGGCGAGGTTTGAGATGAGTATATGACACCTTCTCCCTCTTTCCTCTCAGATGTTCCATTTGTAGGGGCCTCCTCTCAGGAGTTTGAAGAGACCTTTAATACATCCAGAAAGTGCAGCTTCCAGTGAAAAATGGGAGTGTCTTGGGTGCTTGCCAAGTGCTCTGGAGAGGACAGATAGGCCCCTTTGCTGTGTTTCCTTACGCTGATTAGAATCCAGGGCTGTCTCCAGTTAACCTGAGTAGGAAGGAAAGTTTACAGCTGAGACAATACCAAAACTGAAAGTAATGCAGTGGTATGAGTTTGTCATGTCATGGTACTCATTCTTTCATTTAAACTTTTATTTAAAGATGTAAATGCAATTCAAGTATAGCATATGCACAAGATACAAGAAAATGAAAGGTGTAAACCTAAGAATTCCAAGCTAGGGAATATGACATTCATACATAGAGGTGTATTATAGAGAAAGCTGATGCATGATCCAAAGGTCAATCTCTGCTCTAAGTGCATACCAAAGTAAACAGGAGCCCAAACAATCCAGATGAAGGAAAAGAGAAACAAATGGCTGACAGCACCATTCAGTACATGAATTTCAGGTGTGACATCAGTGCAGATGTGAGTTGTGGCTGCTGTTCACACACAGCCTCTATCAAAGGGTGGGGAGTGATACCTGCAGGCTCACCTGAGCTAGTTCCAATTCACACATCCATTCCTCCCCTGCAGTCCTTGTCACTGCCCTTGGGGCTCCCCTCACCTGCTGCACACAATTTCTGCTGAGCCAGGAAAAGAGACCTCCACTGCTGGTGCTGTTGTCTGACTCATGTATGAGTCATGGCTGAGTATGACCCAGGTGAGCCCTCAGTGCACTCACACACCACTGGCAGTACCCAGCACTGCCCCTAAGAGAATGCTCACTCCAACCCCAAACCTCTGGGACAGGGCTTTTGCCAACACTTTCAAACACCTAGGCTGGCTTTCTAAAGGTTGAAAATACAGCAGATATTCATAGTGGGACAAAAGAACAGTCATTGTGATTAAAAACATGTGTCACCATCTACCTTAAATTTCCTCCTTTTTAAAATACATACAGCAAAACAGCTAATGAGTAATATTTGTGTTTTCCAAAATGCTAAGAAACATGAGACCATGTATAGGACCCTGTTATGCTATAAGCTATTTCAAGGTGGTTAGCTTTAGAGCTGAGTGCTCCTTAAGTTGGCCTAACAAGGCAGAATGCTATACACCTTTTCAGTTTGTCACTCACAAGTACAGTCCTCCACCCAATCTGCTGAAGCAACATTATTGATTATTTCAGTAAAAGGCACAGAATAAAGGGCAGTTACTAACCTGCAGCATTAAGTCCTTTGCATACACGTGTCAGTCAGTTTCCTCCTTGAATAGTGAAATATGTTTGTGGTGAAACAGTATTAAACAAGTAAAATGTTGCCTCTTTTAATGGAACAGTATCAAATCCTACTCCTTACTCAGAATTTTTTTTTTCTTCTTTAATCGGGGCATTAAAGTTACAAAGTTCAAGTGAAGCCTTTCCTTGCTTTTAAAGAATTTAGTTTTATTTCAGAATGCTTGGATGATACTTTATATTAGTATGTCCAGTGAAGCAATTTAAGCATTAGAGAATTGTACAATTAAGCAGCTTTAAGTACCAGTACACAAAAGACCATTTGTGTGCTTTTAAATTAGGGATGTGCTTAGTTCCTGCAAGAGGGGATCTGCATCTTCCATGCCTGGTTTAGTTGTTTACTCACCTCTACCTGGAATAATTTTGCAAGTGTGGTCACTCATTCACTCCTAAAGCATGGCAGCTTCTTCCCTGTTCTCAAGGAAGGGCTAGATGAGATGACTTTCTCCTCTGGAGTTTAAATGGCCAGTCTGGGCCATGCACAAGCACAAGGCATCCATCCCTTCTGACAGTATAGGCTTTAAAGTGATCACATTGTAGATATAAAAATGAGTTACAGTGCAGGCACAAGTACTACACCAGGCTCTCATCTGACAACATTTTGATGAAAAGAGTAATTCACACTGGTCTTTGTAGCTCTTCTGCATTTGCCACCCTTCTCTTCTAGTTAAGTGCATCTCCATACACAGTCACCTTCAGGTGATGACTAACAGGCCAGCTTCAGTGTATACCCAATCTGTGATCAGTGAATACAATTTAAATCATGCACACTTAAGTTTTTATCTAGTCTGGCTCGTGTAGCTAGATACAGGCTTTAAATTCCAAATGGATTTTCTGGAATTGCAAACTCCAAATTGTACACTAGTATCAAAATCTCAAGTCCAGGTACAGGAACATACCTTTGCAGCCTCTCTTGCAAACCCTGACAGCATGCTCTAGATCTTTAATTAAGAAAAATTTTAAAATTAACTCTTTATTTCGGACATTATTTTATTCTCCATCTCATTTTGTGTATTTCAGTTAAACTCCACACAGAGTGGTACAGACAATTTAAGTCTGTTTAAATCAAGTTAATTCCAAATTGCATATAAAAAAAGTTCATTTTAAGTTTTAATCACACATGCGGAGTAAACTTCTGTCTTTTTTTCTTAATTCCAGTTGCTCTGTATTCTTCTCTTTGCTTCAAATATTCTGCTTTGCATTCTTCATAGAATGATGGATCAGAATAGCTACAAGACAGAAAAATACATATTGTCAATCATCTTGGAATACTGAACAGATATTGCACGAGTACTACACATAACTCACCTTCCTTCCATGCCCAAAGAAAACTTGTCTGCCTTTAACAGTAAAATAACTTTAACACTTAGATACTTTATGAAAAGAGGTATCTGTCATGATACTGTTTGTTTTTTTTTTTAAAGCACAGTCCTTTCCGAGCCTCTGCAGTGAAGGCATCAAGAGTAAAGGCAGAGAAAGGGAAAGACATTTGGTATTTATGTTCAGAGTAAGAATTAATTTGCAGTTTCCCTCCTCAGCATGGGAAGCTGCTGGAGTTGACTTATTTTTTTAATACACCCAAGTAACTACTGGGAATAGGTTCAAGTGTACGTCTTTAACAGTAGATATAGAGGTCCTTCATCATTACATTAAATTCCTTTCTCTCATCATTTTGGATGTATAACTATTAACACTATAAACTTTTTTTTTGTCAGAAGCAATTAGTTTTTAAAAAAAATTAAAGGTGAAGGAACAGACAAAACTGAGTTACTCCAGAGGGTTAACTGCAGTTAGGCCTAAATTCTTGCCTGGCTTCACGTTTTTTTCATCACTTCCAAAATAGTTGAGAATAACTGTCACTAGTTCCAAGGCATTTATTTTTAATCTAAATTGCTGGTTTAAGAAAGCAGGACACAATAAAAATCAAACCAACCTCCTTTTTCCTCCCAGTCAAACTCAAAAAATTTGCAGCCCTCAGCCTGGAAAATTCAAGAATCTAACACTTCAGCCTAATGGCACTGGGGTTAAATTAGGACTTCCAAAAAAGATGTTTCAATCCACCATGGCATTGAGTTGACCTCTCATATATAACAATTTCCCACTGCTCCTGCCGTTCACAATAGCAGGACACTTTCAAGATAGAAGTAAAATGAAAACAAATTTATCCAGCCTCACTAAGAGAAGCTTCACTGTGTGCCCCTATCCCCATGCACTGGAACAAATACAGGGCTGCAGATCCTCTGGGCTGAAATCTGTCCACAAATGAATCAAGAAGAGAATCTCTGTAGCCATATATTCATATGGTAAATAAATCTCATCAGTTAGGCTCTGACCAGCATGGTTTTAATAAAGCAAAGATACTATTTTCAGAAAATACATCCAAGTCCCTAACCCTGCACAGCCCTTTCCAGAATAGTTAACATTTCTAGATTAGTACAGGCTATGCACAAAAGCCCAGCAAGAACTCATGAGGGACTTACTAGCCAACCAGACAGTCCTTCAGTGCTGTGTTCTCCTGCCGACACTTCACCACCATCAGAATACCAGTTTCTTGACAGCATTTGGTAAATGCTGGGGGAAAAAAAAACCAAGACAAACAAAACCTGAAGTTAGAGAAATGACACTAGGTGAAAAAACCCTATGTGGAGAAGATAGCAGACCAGATCTGATTTATTATTAATATAACCATAGTTGGCCTAGATTCTCATACTGTTTGCAAGGTTTTTGTCACTTGTTCTGCAACAACACTTTAACTGGGATTCTCCCCTCATCATGTAGCACATTTACACACATACTGCTCTTGCTAATACCATTTCTGAAGTTACTGTTGCAGCAAATCCATGATTCATGTGCCTGCTTTTCACATGCTCTACTCAGGACTATCACCTATATCTCTGGCAGTTAAGAACAATGAAGTTGCTCAACGAAGTTAAAGTACCTGGTCTGTTTTAAGGATCTTAAGACTTAAAAACAAGCCAGTGAGATAACAGCAAGGTCATGGCTAAGGACATGGGATTTATCTGGGAGTAACTAAAATTATGCCTCATTGTTACCAGCACCCTGTACAGATGTTTCACTGAATAATAACCCTAGATAAGAATTGGCTGTCCTGTTCTAAGATGTAACAGGCTACATTTAGCAGATGGAAGAGAGAAAGAGACACAGAGAGAGAAAGCCATGTGTCCAAGATCAACCAGGAGCCAGAACAAGAACAAAGTTCCCCCTTACTGCATCCCCTTCCAGAATTCCATCTATTTCTCCTCCTCTAAGGTCTTCCTAATAGTGATTTAATATCCAGCATATTTAGGGCATACAGAACTTGTTATTTTCTCACACACACTTAGCAAAATTTACAGCTAATCTAGTAACATCCAAACTTAATGGTACTATATCATACAACAGGTAAATCACTTATGCTCAGTTTATAGTTACATCAAGACTTAAACAAACAAGAAAGCAGAGATTTGTGCCTATAAAGGCAGCACTCCTGTCCCAGATGCCTGCTGAAATGGGTATTAAGCAACTGTCAACCTCAGTGGAACAAAATCCACCTTTTAGGATCCTGGACACTACTGGTAAGATTTTGAGAAAGTGGTCCAAGAGCTGCAAGCAATCCCTAGGTGAGATTAATCTGCTTGTCCACAGCTAATACTAATTAGGCTTTCACTAAAATAATTTACAAGACAAGGTACTGTTTGCTGAAAGTGTTTATGACAGATTTAAGTGTTCTTATACTGCCAAACTTTATGAAGAACTGACTTCTTACCTACTTCAAATATAGTTTATTGATGAACACCTAAAAACCTTCTCCAACACAGCACCCAGCCTTATACACTGGCAACTCCACCACAGCCTACTGAAAACCAGAAGAAAGTCTGCACAAAATCTGGTTTAAATTAACCAGTTAATTACCAGCTGGCAAGACACTGTAACCTATTAACAATCACACCCAGTTTCTAAGATCTATGTGCACAAGCACAACTTTGAGGAAACACCTGGACAGCTCAAATTTACTAAGTAGTTTAAGATCAGAACAAGGCAAATGTGTTACTAGATTATCAGAATGTTTCTTTGGTTTTCAAAGGTGAATCTGACATTTCTTCTCTTCTTTTCTGGACTGTTTATACTGACTATTCCTACATCAGCATCTCAGAAAAATCACACCTATTAGTACACTTGTTTTTTTCTGGGAAAATGACCTTTGTTTTTTTTCTGGGAAAAATATCCAAAGCTTTTGAAAGCTTATGGTCTGCCTAGTGACCAGTTTGATTTATAGTCTCTACAGGCACTTCTTTAAGTGTGTTGAGGTTTTGGGTTGAGTTGTTGTTTTTTTTTTTTTTGTAGTAGTAATCATTTCTTCTGGAAGCTGTGAAGTAAAAAACCACTGAAGACAACAGGAGGTCCCTCTCACTTGTTAGCTCACCAGTCTTGATTGGTTAAAGGCGTGATGTCCCAGTGAACAAAAAAAGCCTGAACTGCAATTGCCAGCATTCCCTGGCTTCAGAAGGCCCTGCCTGTGGTACATGGCCAGGCACTGTTGCAAAGTGATAAAACTGCTTCCAGCTGTTAAGTTTTAACGTTACTGATGCTTAACAACAAAGAGGAAGAAAGAAGGTTAAAGCTTATTAGGCATCATTATACGAACACACAAAAAACTTGATTATCCATCTCTTCTGTTTGGCAGTGATGTAAGGACTGCAAGACAGGTTTAGTTATAGGCTCTTACCAGAACCTTCCTGGAGTCTGGAGAATGTTTTTCTTTTATTTTTAATTGTGCTCTGTTTTGCTTTCAGAGGGGCAAGTACCAATCTCTTCACACTCCTAACCAGTGACAGGACTCAAGGAAATGGCATGAAGCTGGGTCAGGGGTGGTTTAGGCTTCCTGTCAGATCAGGAAAAGATACCTACCCAGAGGGTGGCTGGGCACTGGAACAGGCTCCCCAGGGAAGTGGTCAGAGCACCAAACCTGCCTGAGTTCTAGAAGCATTTCAACAACAGTCTCTGGCACGTGGTATGGCTGGGATGTTCTGCATAGGGCTAGGACTTGGACTTGATGATCCCGATGGGTCCCCTCCAACTCTGTTTATTCTATGACTCTTGCATGAAATGAAATGTGTCAGTGTTGAGCAGCACAAACAGTGTTTAAACTACTGGCTTGGAGAATATGTCAGAAATAGTGCTCAGTAATTACAGCTATCTTAAATTCATGTCAAGACACGGAGAATTAATCTCCATGTCTGACGAGCCTTACTCATTCTTCACTTGGGCAATATTTGCATTGTTGACTGAAGCTTCAGGATGCATTTTAAGACACCACAGGAGCAGTTGATTACAAACCTATAGTAATTTAACACTTTAGCAGCTATGAGAAGTAATCAGAACACTAAAGAATCCAAACAAACCTTCTTCCTGATGCACTGCACGTTATAGAAAAAACAGAACTGTTTTTTTTCAGTTTCATACACAAGATTATATCTTTACAACTTCAGAAAATGGCTTTCCATTACTTTTGAAGTTCATGGGCTGATATGTCGTCTTTCTTCCTGCAAGTAGCAAGCTACCAAAACAAAACCTTAAGCAGCAGCAATACAAGAGGTAACTTTGGGCCAGTCTGCAAATTAATTGTGAACTGTAACACTAAAGAAAGTCATGTTTCAAACAATAAAAGTTATCCCAAATATTTCCAAATACAAGCCAAATAAACTGAGGATCAGAGCTCAACACAACAGATGTGAAAATGCTTTGTAGAAAGGGGAAGGAGGCTTTCCCTCCATCAAATCAACCCTTTGCCAAGGCTTTTCTAGGACAGCTACATATGTCCATCACTGAATGCTCTGTGCACAGACAAGGACAGATCCACTACTGCGTCAACAAGCTGCAGGTGCCTCCCAGTTACCACGGAAACTGGCTACAGACCCCTTTCACCTGCAGCAGTCATGGTTCATGACATCATATCTGACATAGGTTACCCCACAGGCTCCTCTCTGTGCCACAGGCTCTGTCTAAGGGGATGCACATGGAGCAAAGATCTCTTATTGAGGCTACAGCTCGGGAGAGACTTCACTGATTTGAGGCCAGATTTCTTCTTTATCTCTCATGAAGAAAGCTTTGCATTTTTGTTGCAAGGCAAATCCAAAATGAGTCTTGGTCACAGTTTAGAGATTTTTAAGTCTCGTTACATTTTGTCCATTACAGCCACACACAAACGGATTTTAACTGCTAAAGCAACCCTGCACTTGAGAATCTTATCTAAATCAACCAAGTATGTAAGGCCAAATGTATCTTTGCCAAGAAAGAAGTCAGCTGTCAAGTGAACAGCCATGTCTGAATACAGAGCAGTTCAGTTTTCCCATTTCTCACCTGCTCACTACAGCACGCTAGCATGTGCAGGAGATCTGCCTATGGTGGGAAGACCACATTTTCAGGGACAGACAGGAGGGCTTTTTGGCTGAGGCCAGAGAAGAATGAGTCCTTCCAAGGACTGACTCTTCAGCAGGGAGCATCTCTGGCCCTGAGCAGCTCAGGAAAGCTGCTGAGTTTGGTTCCTGGCACCTCCAGATCTGCCCTGGATCCAAGAGCCAGATTTCACTGGGTCTTCCTATCCCAACCTACCCACCTGAGAAAGCACAACCCAAGGAACTAGGAGAAATTAGACCCTGATGTATGTAAAGTCACAGGACAGTAAAAAAAGCTTTTGAAAGCTGCCTTAATGTATCTATAAAACTGTGCTGACATGCATTTTTTTTAATAAAAATCCTATTACAAGTCTTTCAGTAATTTCCTTCAGATACAGAATTATACAAATTATGTTGGAGGTATTGGAAGAATTAGTTTTCAGTGCCCGACTTAGTATATTTGATGGTTGATTAAAAACTTCTTTAAGTTACAGAGCACTCTTTTTAAGGTTTCTTTGATAATTAGCTAGAAGGTTGCCACAGTAAAGACCACTTTGTTTACAAAGATCTTTACAGTCCACACTAATCTTTGCTTAAAAAAACAGTATCTAAGAAGGTTTTTCCTTAGTGTTTCTAATTGCTTTTTCCCCAACTCTGTTTTATGACTTTACAACAAGATAATATGAGAAGCAGATGGAAACTGAAGTGAAACTGGTTAACAGTTCACTTATCACTGAATAAAGATCGGACAAATTATTTCCCTGTCTATTCAATCAGTCAGACAGGCATATGCAATACACACTAAAGTATTAATTTTAAAAGATCAGATACATTACCAGAAAGCTACAACAAAGTTGGAGGGGGTCCACCAACAGATGTCCTGGGACATACAAGTCCTAATTTTAAAAAGTAGATAAAAAGTCAGGGTCCTGCCCATTGTAACTTTAGAACATATTCACAGGTTCAAGAAATATTTGCTCCGCATGACAAAAATAAAAAACTTGAAGGATGTTGAGTCAAAGGGACAAATCAACATCTAGAGCAGAACTCTGCAGAATAAAGACAATAATCTTCTTCCATGTCATTAAAACAGAAGCTTAAATTCAACACTGTTAATCTCAATGCCTGCAGGACTACAAACAGTGGACAACAAAAAACAAGGCACCGTATTTATGATGCAAGGGCTCTTGATGTACCTTACAATACCATCCCACACCCAACACTGTGCTGCATTCAAAATAAAATGGTGGAATAGCTGTGCTGGACTGCTGAAGTTTCAGTTATGTGTTTGTGAAGGACAGACTTCATGAAAAAAACCTGTTATGTCCTGCCCCAAGCTTAAAAACAAACTGAAAGTTGTGGGGCGTTCATTTGCAATTTAATGAAGACAAATAACCAGCATCAGATGATATTTGTAGCAGATTTCTAAAGGACTTTTTTTAAAATATCAAAATATTAGATAGTTAGTTATTTCTTCCTGCAAAGATCAAAGTCTTTCCATGTGTAAAGTAAGAGAAGAATAAAAAGTGGGACTTATCTCCAGACAAGCAATTGCATGGAAGCTGTGTTGATATAACACGAAAGATTCATCCCTATTATTTTCAATGTATGAACTGTTTGTAGTGTGAAGGCTATTTCTGAAAGTTCATTTTTTGCAGATTCAGATTATAAAAATACTTGGCACTTTTGCATTGCCTCATATTGTGAAGTGTTGTACATTTCACATAATACTGGAACTGTAGTTTTATCAATTATAAGTGTGCATCTATTTTGCAGATGTGCTTATACACAAAATAAATGAAATATTCCCCATTATCAAGATAAATTGATCCTCTCAGGTCTGACTCTCGTTTATTTAAAGGCTTTACAATTTTACTACTTAAGAGAAAGTCCTACAGAGGTGTTATCTCACCATTTATATTTTCTCAACACTTATGATACTGCTATCACACTCTTAAAATAAAAAAAAAACCAAAAAACAAATCAGCTTGCATCATGATCCAGACCAGGTTTATTCTGGGGTATATTTTTTCCCTCTACCAAAAAAGAAGAAAATTTAAAAAAAAATTAAAAATATATAGGTTTGTCCACTGTTTGGGATCATTCTTTGGGCTGTACCACTGAGTGGAGAAAAGATGGCCAAATGACAATAGGGATTTGGGAGTGATAGGAGGAGGAAACAGTTCCCCTAAAAATGCAAACAATGGCAAAATTTTAAAACCTACATTTGTAAAATATGTATTAAAAACATTAAATTATCCAAACATTACCAGCAACGTTTTTAAGGGTAGATTTTATGCTTTTAACTTTGTATTAAATTATGATTCATTAGCTTGTTACTTTGAAGATTACTCAGTATGCACAGAACAGATTACTGGTGCATTTAATGAGTCAGAGGAAGTAGTAGCATGAACATGAAGAGATTGTTTTACATTGTAGAGTACAAGCTATTTGATATTTCCAACACAGTACAAAAGAAAGCTTCTCTGTAGATTGCTCATGGTTCAGTTAACATCACTGAATATCTAATACCTCCAACTCAATTAATTCTCACCTGATTAAGATCAGTCTGATATTCAAACTAAATCATCTCTCCAGTCAAGTAGAAATCAATATTTCTGATTTTACTTTTAAATTACAACAACAAATAAAATACATGCATCGTCAGTATGCTAGGAGTAGCTTTCCTATTCTGGCCTACTATGGCATGCATAACACAGCTGATTAAAGAATTATTCTAATTTGAGCAACAATATATATAAGACAGATTAATTTGAATAGAAGGAGATAGCATGAAATAATTAAATGCATCTTATATAGGGCAAACAGAAAATTGACATAAAATAACCTTGAATCTTTCAAGTGAACTTCTGTCATCAGATCAAATACTTTGTATCCACAAACATTAATTTGCTATAACATAAAAATCATATACTTTCCATTTTCCTGCTCATCACCAGCCCCCCAAAATCTGCTCCATTTCAGCTTTTGTCGCTGGAGGCATCTATCCTAGGAGAGATGATCAATATATAATAACACACAATACAGGAGTGGGGAGCAGAAAATCCTAAGAAATCAGCAATTTTAAGGAAGGAATATTCATCCTCCTGGCCAATCTTTTCCAGGGCGTTCTCAGCACAGAAAAGCAGATTTATCTTAAAGTACAGAGTGCAAACAGAGGATCCCCCAGCAGACCACAGCATCTCTGGCACTCCAGAATGAAATACAGAAACCTCCCTCATCTTGTGACTGAGGTGAACATACTGCAGGAGAGAATCATCAGGAAGGCAAAATACACAACTGTGATCTGCAGAGGAAGAATGCTTCCCAAAAAAACCCTAGAATCTGTTTGTCTAAACACAATGCCTTGGGATAAAGAACACATCAATATCCTAAAAACAAATCTGAAGACTTTGCTTTAGGAGACATTAAGAGATGAGAAAATAACATACTGAATCAAAGGGCCTATTTGTCCTGTATGCCATCTTTCTCAGAAGCCAGTAAAAGCTGCTTTAAATAAATGTGTCAGAAAGACTACATTATGGAAAAACATCCTTCTCAAGTGAAGCTTCTTCCTAATCCCAACCTGTAATCTTGATTTATACCTTGGTGCATGAAGTTCTCACAATTCTGCTTCAAAACCCTTAGGATGCCTTAGCTGGTGGATCTAAATGGACAAGCATCCAAAAGAAGAGGAAGAAAGAAGGAAAAACCTCTTGAAACCAGAAAGGTATATGCCACGTATTCCCTGGACATTTTTCTGCCCTGGCCCACTCAAGTCCTGCTAAATTCCCAACTATTGCAATTGTAGTTATTTGTTTCATACCATGCGTGCTTTTTTCATTAGCAGGTTTTCAAAATCCTGCTGCAAAAATTAATTGGCCTCAAAGTATCTCTCGGCTGGATACAGAAACAGGCCAGAGCAGTAGGGAGCAGCGACACTCTACACAGATCAAAAATGTTTGAGACTTGGTTGGGGTATTTTCAGAACATCCTGTTACTCACTCTGTAAATGCCACCTACCTACTTAGGAACAAGAGCCTCCAAAGTTTTCATGTCCTACATATATTGATATTGCAAGGATCTAGGTTTGGTCAACTGATTACAGCGAGCCTTTAAAATCAATATAGGAAACCAATGGCTTATTTTAACATTCTGTTTCAAGAATCATAAAAAAATATATAGGGTTTTTTCAAAACCATAATACCACAGCAATTCTGAAAACTCATGTAAGGCACATTGAGATCCTCCAATATCAGTTAATTCAAATCAGAAGTCATTGCTCAGCGACTGATCTTTTTATTACAGAAATACTGGCAGGGTTTCTCTTGTTTTAAAACCCAACAATCATTAAAGACAAAATTTGTGAGGGGAAATAAAAGGATCTCGGGAAACTACCGTCAAGGAATGACGAGCACATTCATGAAAGGCACAAACAATGAAGATACATTCCCATTCCCATGAGATGCAGAGGCTTGTGCTGGGGCAACCTCTCTCACCAGACTCACTACACATGGTCTGCAACTCAAAATTTGCTACCATCCACACTGAGAATTTTGAATGTTTCGAAGAGGCATAACCAGAAACCTCAAGCAACAGCAGAGAAGCGCTTCTGTCTGACCCAAATAACCTACACCTATCCACAGCAGATTGCTGGATCTTTTCTTTCCAATTTTATAATAAGTACCAAGAAATAAGAAAATGGAACTGAAAAGCAAAGTTTAAGAAAAAGAAGAATTGTTTTATTTAAGAAAAAACACATAAAACAAGCCGAGGAACACAGCCAAACACAGTAATTCAAGCCAACCCAATCTGCTCAACTAACAAAACCCAGACAAATACTTAAAAGTGTTAAAAATATGCCAGATTAAAGTAATTAAGAGTTTTTAAAAAAATATTTCTAAAATTAATATACACATCCAATCTCAAGATACTTTCAGGAGTATTTAGTTCTGCCATTAGGACAAGGACAGGTCAGCTCTGCTCATTCTATGTCCTGCACACATAAGATCTGACCAAATGTCTTTTTGGGCACAAGGGCTGGAAAGACTAAAGATAGTTTTCAGTTTGATATGAACGCACACATGAAACTTGACTAGGAGAAGTGTTTTCCTAAAAGTCACAGAGTCAGAAAAGAACATACACCTTAAAATGTCAGGCAGTGCTTTCCTGACTATTGCTGAATGCCTAAATACTGTGGAAGACAGAATTTATTAGCGATATATGTTTAGTCACTAGAATTTTAACAGAACTTGGACTTCAACAGCAAAAGGAGCTTTGGCAGAGATGATTCAGAGAAATGTCTACTTGTTAGTTTTGGTGCTATAGATCTGATCTGATCTTCCATCCTGGAAGAATTGTCAGCATTTTCTGAATGCATGAAATACATATGCATATACACACACGTATGTATCTGTATACATCTGTGTGTGTGCATTTTGCCCCAAACACACAGAAATCTGTCATACAGATTATGTATGTAGGCTGTCGTATTTTTAAAGTAAATTCCAGCAACCCAGCTCCATAAGAGCTACAAGCCAAGTCCTCCTTCTTCTGACTAAGCAAGACAGACAGAGCACAGCAGTCTACATGAGGGTTATGTCCTCAGAAGACACAGGAGAAATAGCAAGGGCATAACTATTATGTATTTGCTTTACAGCAACTACTTTGTCAGTCAAGGCAGATTTAAGTGCTCAAAGATGACAATCTGCTGGGCTATGCAGGCAGATTTTTACAGAGAAGCAGACCTCCTCTTCTTCCTAGTGAAATTACAGAACTATACCCTTTCAAGCTAAGTAAGCACATCGCTGTGAAGCAGTTTATTGGGGTAAAACACGATTTGTCCACTAAAGAAACCTGCTTGCTCTTGTCAAGTACAAGCACTACCTTCTGTATAAGGTTTCAGGTAAAGCATGCCAGCAAGAACAGCCACCTGGTTAAACTGCACTGCTTTTAAACAACTGCTTCCTTTAAGACTGACTTGATCTAATTTTCCTCCCACCCTGCAGTAAGTATCCCTGACATCAAGTGTTACCATACCAGGGCTGGAAGAGGCAGAACTGGAACAAATGCAAGTTCCCCCATGGCTACTGTCTGTCACTGCCTGCTTTTATATAAACAAGTGCATCCAACTTGAGCTGTGCAGCGCAGCCTCAGCGCTGCTTATCCTCCCGCCTCCTTCGGGAGCTGCCGAGCCACTCAGGGACAGCTGAGAAGGTCAGAAAAGGGATGATTTAAAGAAACAACATCCCTTCCCTCTGTCCATAGCGACTGGCTCTTTAGCTGAACTCCAAAGGCAAAAGATACCTATTTCTCAAAAACAGAGCATCACAGAGTAGAAAAAGTAACAGTAATGTCCTTCTACCACAGGGTGGGGGTAGAGCAGGGCATTTATAAAACTCCTGAGGAGACATTTGCCCAGCTATTGCACCATGACACCAGCTCTCAGTTACACAGTGCTGTGTCAGGGATTCTTCCTTTCTCCCCACCCCAGTTCAATTTAATGAACTTCCAAAACCAGCTATTTAACTCAACTCCAATACCGAAGGTTGCTGATGGTAGCAGTAATAGTAGCTCTCACTCCTCCTCTGAATGAAACAAAATATCTTCTAAGCAAAAATAAAACTGGTTCCAGGATTCCAGCTGGAGGGCGAGGGTGAGATGGGCCACACAGAACAGGATCAAAATCTCACGTCCTTTGAGAATATAGAATATTCCCATTATACAGAATAAAAAAGATTTATACAGTTATCAAAAGAGGAAGTTACTTTCTCTCACAGGTCACAATACATCTCCAACTACTGTTCCAACATCTCCAAAACAGTTATCATGTACTTACCCTACTTTGCAGTATATGTTTGGTCTCTTTTTTCAAAAGTGACTAGCCATAGGCTGGTGTGAAGGCAGGAACTCTTCACCATGGAAGAATTCCTGCTGAAGAATTCCTGCTGAATGAAGTACTACTCAGTGCTAGTAACAATGACAAAACCAAAGTGCAAATTTTACAGGAAAAAAAAAATCTGCTGTGTTCATATTCTAAAGTGAACAGGGAAGAGTAACTCGACACATTGCAATTGTAGCCACAGTGTGATAAAGTATGTAAACTTTGTTTTGCAAATAAAATCGCATAATTGACTGTGGAGACATTTAGAATTTCAGACTACTCTATTCAATTCATGATTTTGAAGAGATTACTTTAAACCATGTGACGGAAACCACAGTACCAAAATTCAGCAATATCTGGAAATTTGGTAGTAACTGTTTAAGATTTATCTTTCATCTTCTGTAAAATAAAGGGCTACAAAAACCAGGTACATTTTTTCAGAGCAAAAGTTTTAATTTTGAAGACAATAAAATAAAATACTGGTAGACAGGGGACTTACAAACAAGTCTTTGATAAATCTACAAAGCAAAACAAAATGCACCAGCAACTAGATACGAAAACCCCCCAAAAAAGAGAAACTGTTTTGCAGCCTAAAGCTTAATAGGCAAATGGCATAAAGACCTGTATAAAACCATTCACTTTACTAGCACAAATCCAGGTGTAGTTTGGTACACTGAAGCCTCAGGGACACTGCTCTACCTTCTGGAAGTTGATTACACTGTGCTCCTCAAGCTGTATGCAGAGGAACTCAAGTTTGGCAGGAAGGGGTTGTTTAAGTGCATCTATTCTGCCTGCTCCAAATATCTTGTTTCTGATGCAAACATTTTAGAGTAATACAGCATCAACAGTGTTATGAAAGAAATAGCAAAAAAATCATATAATGAGGTTTCCATTTTTAGAAAACAACCAAACTGTTATGAATTTATTTAGCAACTGTTCAAATAAGTATGCTAACAATGCCTCTGCTACAAAACCATTGGGAAAAGAGATACTAAAAATTAACACAAGGGGATATGTATATGTAGCTACAGTTTAGAAGCCATTTGTCACACTTCTGCCTATGGCATGAGAATACTTCCAATGAAATATCACACATCTATCCAAGCAATCAAGAACTACTGGTTTTGTCAATTGCTTTCTAAAGGAGGAGACAAAGTTTATTTTCTAACACATTCAATCACAGACCAATATCCAGGACTCAACCTGCTGTAATACCAGAAGTGACAGAAGACCCCTGTGCATTAGTCAGTGGCCACTGAGGAGACAAGACTTTGAAGCAGCATTCAGTAGCTGGGACATGAGCAAAACTGACCGAGGGTCCTGGTGCTGCCATTACAACCTCCTGTGACTTTTTGTCTTCTGTTTACTTAGAACTGAAAGTAAGGACCTGGTTGAGACTGCTTGGTTTTGAGTGCATTCTCCACTGATACAATGAAATTTAAAAGAACTGAATGTGACTAAAAATCTCTCCTCCATTTTCTGGGTTTTGAACAAAATTAGTTTTACTCACTGAATGCAGATGTACACATGCCTCTATCACTACAGATTTGTCAGCATGTAAGTTTTTTTTCCAAAGACTTGTCTCACCTTTATTCTGAAAGAAGAAAAAACCACCCAAAAGCTAGCATATGCTGTATTAATGTAAAACCCCTAGAGGGCAACTAAGCTTCAATTTCAACCTGCATAAATATTCAGCTCCTTAACTAGTTTACAGATTATGTCAACTATTTCCTTCAACCTTGTCTTTTTTTCCCCCCTCGTTTAAAAGAAATGAATCCTTTTCATTCTCAAATCACATTATTGCTGCCTATTTAGTGTAAGCTAATCACCACTGCCCAACCAGAGACTGAGTCCTCAACCCAACAAAGCTCAAATGTGCGCAAAAGAGAACAATAAAGAAAACACATGCAAAGGCTTCATTTGAACAAAGACAGAAAACAAGCATATGAAAGTCTGAAATCACTTTCTTTGCATTAAAGACCTTTAACAATACAACTTGTTTATTATTCAGCTTAGTATTAATTTATTGCACGGCATCTGTTTTCTTGTACAGCAGTCTGCTTGCAAGTCTCAAATTTATGAATTGAAGTTTACACTGTTGAGATTATTTGCCGGTTTTCCCCTATATACCAAGATTTCAGCCTTATGTATTTTGTGGACCAAAAAAAACCAATTTATGAATATCTTAATTTAGATTTTGGTCTTTACCTGGAGTTCAGGACTGCTGTCAGTGGTGAAAGTAAAAAAAAAAAAAAAAAACCAAAAAAACCAGGAAAGTAATTAGAGCCATAAAAGCCTACATTCAATTACAAGTGCTCTTCCCAAATTTTGAAATTGGTAACCAGTGTCCAGCTGAGCCTTTTTTGCAATGAACCAGCAGGCCTCAACTGCTTTTCCCCTACTGCCACCAGATCTTGTTGTGAGCTGAAAGACACTTACTATCCTGCCAGTCCACACCTGCACAGAACCTACACACACACCGATGCCTAATGTTAGAGAAGGCACTAACAAACCAATGGGATTCCCAAGATAGACAGGAAAAAAAGCTCAAAGGAATCCTTGGGAAATGCTTTCAAAGTCCAAGGGTTTCTACATGGCTTTTGCAGGAGATCAAATACCCAAACAAAAATTGATAGCACTACCATCTTTGCTTTATGCTTATCAATGCAATGTCCTGTATGCTTTGATCATGACAGTTCTTCTTAATTTATGGTTTTATCTCCATTTACATGTCTGAACAGAGAGTAAGAAGGACTATGAGTAGAATATAGTTTACTTCATTTTAGCCACCCAAAATTTCCATGTCCCACCCAAAGCTGATTCTCAAAATACCTTCTGGTACTTGTTGCCTTAAGCCTTGACAAGGAAGGAATAAGGGGACAGAGAAAAGACACAGAGAGAGAGAAAGAGAAGACTACAACTGAGATGAGATGTCTCCCATTCTACATGTCTTAACCAAAAATCAAAGGAGGAGTTTGAGAAGCTGACATATGTCTCCAAGGGTGTTCCACTTATAAGGGTCTCCTTTCTGAGCACTGCAGATCAGGATGAAGTTACTTCTATCCCCCTTGAGCTTTGAAAGACTGCAAAGGGAAAAGAAGAAGGCTAGACTCTGTTTCTTACTCAGATTCATCCCCTCTGCTAAAAATACAAGCTTTAGGTTCCAACTTTTTTGTCACAAGTTCAGCCAAGACTTAGAGACCTGAGGGCTTGACAACTGTTAGTACAAAAATGCCCAAATAAAATGTTACTGTACAATCAGTTCAGGTCTGAATACACAAAAGATTGTAAATACCAGATCTCTTTATAACACAGTAGAACTCAGACATCAGTTTATCAACCTTATAACAAACTTAAGACAGTGACTACATTACACTAGAAACAAGGGGATTCTACCTGCCTCACACAAAAAAATTATAGTCCTTGTTACAATTTACTGCTTATGTGAAACATATCTGGCTGAACTTGATACCACAACATGGCAACCCAAACATTGTTACCTTTAAGTACTTTTAACACTTTCACAGAGGCGATTATTTCTCCTCTTTATTAGAGTGGCTGAATTAGCTTTCAGGCAAGTCAAAGCCATTGCAACTTAAAACACTAGGGCCACAGAGATCTGTAACATCAGGTCTGGAACAAACAGCACTGCACTGAAACTACCACAGAAAAGAACATCATGAGACCAAAACTATTCATCTGAATTACTGGTGGGAGAAGGTAGCTAAAGCAAAAGTTTGCAATTCTCTTAAGTATCTTCCTTCCATACAAGTGAAAAAATTATTTTTGAGGTTGTAATTTACTAAGTATTCTCTACCCAACGACTGTTTCTCAATGGTTTGTGCACAGCCAGTAAGTAGCATTTCCATGAATTTGACAGCAGAGTGAAGAGGACAGATTCCCTCAACTGTATTTTGGTTTAAAACTGCTGAAGTTTTATAGATACTCAACAGATGGAGCATATGAAAATGAAGTTGCACAAGAGTCTCGCTGTAGCAAAAGCATATTTTCCATGCCATTCTCACTCCCTACAAAGGACTCAAAACTTCCTCAAGCTGCTTGAAATGTATAAAATGAAATATAAAAAATCATCACTCATACATACATGAATATGATTTTTAATTTCCTTAAATTTGGAATGGTTTTTGAAAGTATGGGGACACCTCTATTACAAAGAAAAGGCCAAAGAACCATTAATACTATTTATTACTGAACTGTCATGAACAGTTACACATAGCTAATATAAAATATTTTAAACATAGGACTTTTGATGTAAGTCATTGAAGACACCAGAGAAACTGTGAGCTCTTCTAGCACCCCATTAAAGATTAGTTAATTAGTAATTAAATCTCAAGTTATATAACCCTAAACGCTACACATTTTTTTATATTCCTCTTTGCCATACTCTATGGAAAGCAATGGTAAGTTTCTGTTCATTAACTAATTACATGCTGAAGCCTACATTTAACATAAAAATACCCCAAACCACTCAGAAAAGACATGCAAAGAAGTACAAGGAGGTAATTAGGACAGATCAGAAATGACAAAGATTATTTACACCAGAGAAAAATTAAGAGTTCTTTTCACCATTGGTCTTATGAATCATTTTGACTGGGCTGTCAGAGTCACTGCAGAAAATTATTACCCCAAAGGCAGGAAAAAAAGTAATGAGCAACAAAGTCTGAAGTTGCAGACTGTGGTCACTCTTGTTTACTGGATATAATTTTCTTCAACTTGAAAGCACAAATTCTTCCTGTGAATTTAAATGTCATTTTTAACTTCACATCATTAAAGATGTTGGGGGTTTGTGTTTAAAATTCTTCATGCTCCTGAAAACAATTCTGAAATCTCAGGATAAAACACCTTCCCTAAGCCATTTTGGGGACTCTGACAGAAAAAATTTTCTAGGATGGTTACTGAGTAAGTCTTTAATTTTTCTTTTTCCCTTTTACCTGTCTAACATAAATCAGATAATCCTATTTCTTCTGTTTAAAGTCCTGCTTTTATTCAGATAGTGATCTGGAATCTGCCAGGAATCTGCCCAGTGTCTGAGAACATAAATTGCTTGATATACAAAGGAAAGTTAGTTTAGACATTAAATCTAAAAAAGACTTAGAAAGCAAAAATAATTCTTTGAATGGTAAAATAAAATTAAGCACTGAAATCAGCTGTTTGTAGTGGCTGAAACATTACCCAGACTACAGGACAAACACAGGAGTACTAGATACAGCCCCAAGATAAAATGATGGTGGCCCAAAATGTCTTCCCAAAGTCCTTTGCAGACCTGTATCCCCGTCATGCCTGATAAATGTACCCTCCAAGAGCACTCAGCTCTAATAAGCATTTCACAGAATGGAAGTTCATGCCTTTGAAGCATAGTTAGACCAGCCTAGATTGCATCAAGAAGTCCTACTTTTAACTCTTTGCCTTTCCATATTATACAATTTCTGTATATTTCTCACATATTAAACCATAGAATTCAGAAGTTCTTTTTGCACACATTAGCAATGTCTCCCTAAAATAACTTCTAAAAAGTCTGACAGTCTACTGCCATAGGTGAGATTACATCTCAAGCCACAACTTAGCAGAGCTTTATTTTCACCAACTTCATGAGCATCCCATTACAGCAAAGAGTATGGGACATTACTGTCACCAGAAAACAAAGCAAGAACTGTATCAAGCCTGGGATGCAAATGTAACAATAGATTTTTGATTTTGTGCTTCAAAAAGGACTATTTAAACATCCCTGAAATATGTTGCTGATCTGAAATCTTGAAGGGCATATTTAGTATATATTGAAGAGGAGGCAAAAGAAGAATAACTAGAACCTTCTTGAGAGATTCCCGATCACAGCCAGAAAGAAAACTATCAAGAGTACAACATTATAGGTGATAAAAGCAATACAAGGAAATCCTGAACTTGAATATCAGAAGCCCCAAAAAAGGCATTACTGACTAAAAACTAAAGAAACTAAAGTTTATTTAAACTCATTTTAGGCAAAAAGTAAGAAGGCAGATCTCTTAATACTATAATTCAAGTCCCAAATTCCCTACAACCATTTCAACTCCTTCCCAATACAATAGATAAATACTAAAAGAATAATCTGTTCACTCCATCCATGGAAATTTTCATGCACAGGTCTTTTAAATTATCTTCTTCAAAATTCCTCATGTAAGTTCCTTTCCTACTCATTATTCCATCAGAATGATTACCTTCCCTCCTTCCCATGATTCCTTTCAAATCCTCTCAAATCTAAGATACAGCAGCTAAACTGCTTTTCTTGCTCCCTGATGATAAATGTAAAGCCTCATCCATACCTCCAAAGCTCTAGTATTCCTTGATCATCCCTTTTCCTATTTTCTGACCAGCTCTGCAGCTCTTGATTCCTCATCCAAAACACCTCTTGCCTTCTGTTACATGATTACACTTCCTGTAGAGGTATCCATCCTGATTCGAGGCAGCAAATGTTCCAGGTGCTTTTTTCTGCAGGACTGTTAAAAATAAAATTCAGAGGGATGACCATACAGCATAAGTGCTTTATGACCTTTCAATATAGCCTTTACTCCCTTTTCAGGCACCAGACTTCTAAGCAAAACTTCTCAGAGAACAAATCTCCCTGCTCTTTTTCTACGCAGCACCACTGAGACAACTACTGGAAAGCAATTACAAAAATGACAATACTAAATTTGTGGGTGGAAAAGAAGGGGATTATTTTTTGTTCTTGCTATTAAAAGGACAGGAAAAATAATGTACAAGAACAGAGTTTTACTCAGCAACAGACAACATTGTCTCTACCTTAAAAAAACCACTTGTGCATTGTCAGTGTTGTCACCATGGGACCCATTTACCTACTACATCAAAGAGTAAGTGCTAGAGGGACAACTCAGTTTGAGCTAAGCAATCTTTAGAACGAACTACTGCTCTACATGGAAAAAGAAGCTTAAAATGTTTTAATCCCAAAACAGGATGAAAATTTGAGATTTCATTGTTTTCAGAAAACAATGAAGAACACTTAGACCAAAATGCACGAAGAACACTTAGAACACCACATCTTGTTGAATGTCTGTGTATTTGCCAAACTATATTTCAACTCTGTCTTCCCTTATTGCCTGATAAGACCTGTGACTCCATCCCCTTTTGTTAGACTAGTTCTACTGAGTCGTAACATTGCACACAAAGATATGTACAACAGGTATAGGTCTCCAACACAGAGGAAATCAAAATTACAGTTCTCATAATCTACCATCCCATTACACCAAAGCATATTAAGTAAAACCACAACTTCTATTCTGACTTCCATTTAGTTTTAATTCCTGCTGAGCTTCATTTCAATTTCTGATATTTGGATAAGCAATTTTCTTTGGCAAATACACTTGTCAACTTCATGTATTTTCTAAAGAATGGACAGAACCTTTCCCCTACCACCTTATGCTGAATACAAGGTCAGTCAGCTTTTAGGCTGCCTGAATGCCCACTATTTATTGCATTTCTGAATATGCAGCAGCAACTTTTTGACCAAACTGTTTTATTTTCCATTGCTGAACCTAATTGGTTCAACACACCTACACAACACATTCTGACTTCAATAGTTGAAAAATTTTCTGTGTGAAACTAACCCCAGGGTAACATTAATAATTAATATACAACATAAATATTTATACATAGGCAATGGGAATATAGCATGATTTCTTTAAAGTATTAAGATTTATTTACACAAAGTGCTAACAGTGTAACTGTTCAATGCAGTATCTAAGAGGGGTTTATAATGCAAAACTGCAGAGCAACTACTTCATACATTGTTAAGGACAGGCAGCTAAAATAACAGTTACTGTGAGTCACATGAACTGCCATTACTCTGTCCACCTACACCACAGTAACACCTCACTGTAACACTTTTAACACTGCCCCCATAGGTTACCCCCACCATCAATCCAATGGATGCCAAAAACTGCTTACAGAATCCCAGGTTTGCACTCACTTGCTGGTAATGACTGACACAGAAGAATCAAAATGTGTCAACTGGGAAAGAAAACTGAAATCAGCAAACACGATATACAACATCTGGGAAAAGGTATTAGTCAGTGGCTGCAACAGTACCTTCACCCTTTTATTGGGAGAAGAACTTGACCATGTTTCCTCTACTATGGACACTCACCTCACACAGTTCTCTAAAGACTGATCTAAATACCATGACATACCCTAAGACCAGTAGATACAGGCAAGATTGAATTTCTCTATTTTTACAGTTTGTGCCAATCTTACCTTACCAGGACCCTAAGACATGAAACCTGCTATCCAACCTAGCACTGTTGAGTGTACTAGTGGAGAACTGGAAATAATTAGAGCACATAAAAGCCATATACATCAATGCTAGTGTCACTCCTGAAAGAACAAGTTTGGAGAAATTATGATAGAGAAAAGACTTTTAAACTTTTCTCATCAGTGGGCAAAGAATTTCCAGGTACAGAAGTCAAATGAAGACAGCAACAATGATTCAGCTTTAATGGGGAGTTTGTCAGGGAATAGTAATATGATTAAAGGGTAGAAACAACTGATGATCCTGATGCTTAATTTCAAGTTCAACTCTTCCAACAATCCAAGAAATTATACAAAAGGACAAAGGCAACCAGTTTTTGTCTTTCCTTATATACAGTTAAGGTATTCCCATTCTGCATATGTTAAAACACATTAATCCAGTCTGGAAAAATAACTTTCCTCCTAAAACTGGATTAGCAATTGAACACCATAATATAATAACTGTATCTCACTGTAAGAGCTGCAAAAGAAGCATTCCTGCTGTTCAACTTTCAGCAGTTAGCTTGGTGAGTGCTCTTGTTATGGCTATTACTACCATGTACTACAATAATCCAAAAAAACCACACTCCTCTATAAAAAATCCTCTACTTAAACCAGCATTTGTTAAGAACATGCAATTAATCTGGGCTATGTTAATATATTTATGCTGGACAGGGAAATCAATTTGAAATTCAGGATCTTAGCTAGAAACCAATAAAATCTGTAATTTGAGAAAAGCAAGTTGAAGGACTGGACAAAACACAGGTAACCACCTGAGGTTCTCATCTATGAGCTCTGAACTACCAATATCACTTTAATATCTACACATAAAAATCTCTACCAGGTAAGATAATCAAAATCAAGACAGGGCTTGTAAGATATGGCAACCTGGCTGAAATTGATATTCATTAGAGTACTCTTTGCATGAATAGGAGCATTTGGACTCTGTGGTCTTTATCAGAGCCCCAGCTGGTAATGGTTGAAGGTTAATGCCTTACCCCATTCTGTTCAATTTTCTGTCCTAATTAGTCCTCTAAATCTATAGCTGTGAGCACCAAGTGTCTGTGCTCAAAAGAAACTAATTAATGCTAGCAAATTAGATCAAGTCCAAAGATCCAACAGCCAAACTCTTAAATGCTCCTTGTTAATAGGAAGTGTAGCTGTCAATAACTGCTGTTGGTGGCTATAATGAGGCCTCTTTCTTTCACTGAAAGTGATTTCATTTCTCTTTGTCCCTGTAAAAGCTGTTCCATTCCCTAATAAATAAAAAAAAAATAAAAAAATAAAAAACTCCACACAACTAAGTTGCAGTGGTAAAGCTAGCAGTCTGACCCATTTCTTGTCATCAGCTGGGTTGAAATGACATGGATAGGGGGAAGAACAAAAATAATCAAACCAGGCAAGTTCCTTCCCTGAATATTTTCTTTGAAATCCTAAAAACTATATCACCAAGCAAGAAAATATGCCCTTATATTTCTTTTCTATAAATTAACTTAGGGTAGTTAATGCTGTTATCACTCAAACAAGCAAACCAATCCACACAAATCTAGAATCTCATTTATTCAAATTCTAATTTACATATAGCTGTTCTCTCTGCCCAGTTTGTTGGAGCAAAGCTCAATATACCATAATCCCTCTAGAGATTATATTAATTCACACAGTTAAATGTGATGAGAGTAAATGTTCATTGGAAATATATAGCACTGAATATTTTTGTCCAAAATAAAAGCTATTGTGTGCAAACAAGAACATCATATAAAAATTCAGCATCTTACTCTCGAGGAATGGCAGCCAGAAAAAAAATGCTCTCAGCAATTTACTATCAGTACTAAATATAACTGTACACTATCAAAACATCTAAAATAATTTATATAACTGACAACACAGATAACATAATGTAATATCAACAGTTTCATACAGGGTCATGTGGTCACACACAACATGACTATAATATACTTCAATATTCAGACAATAAATACAGCATCAGAGGACAACAGTTTTTCTCCAGTCTCCACCTGCAGTTTTGTTGCTGAATTGAAACTATGTTCTCAACTTATACTAACCTTCCTCTCACAAAAATGGAATTGCAGACAATAACGCAGCTTTTTTTTTTTTCCCATCCTCCTAAGAGAAGGCTATTGTGGTCATAAAAAATCTGTAATTCTCCCACTGTAATATCTCAGGCTTTCCATCAAACTTTGAATAATATGGACATAAGCACATGTAAGCAATTTCTAATCACAGCAGGTCAATTCAAAAAAAGGTATCAACAGCTGTCATGTTAACTCATTGATTTTTATCAGTCACTTGATCTTTTTGCTTTAGTCAATTAGAAAATCATTGTGTTCCCTGATACTCCTAGGAGATATGAACTTGAAAAAAAATTGTAAGGACTATATTTTCACAATGAGGCAAAGTGGATGAGTGAAGTGCAGCTGTAAATAGTGATTTTAGTTTTAATTTGCTGTAAGACAAGAACACTCATCAAAATTTTTAAGTAGAGCTGTCATGTAATTTCCCTCTACTATCAGTCTTAGCATCTTCTGATGTCAGAACTGTAGGTACCAACAGGTTAATCCTCCCTCAGTATTTAACAAGGGTTGGCAACAATTAACAGAATTCAGTCTGCAATACCAAGGAAAGCAAGGAACATCAAGCAAAATTTGCTAAGGATTTCACACATTTCATTATCTGCATTTCTGATAGCAAAGTATATATAAAAAGATTTTTTTTTTTTTTAAGAAGGAATATCTAAAGGTGTGCTTGGGCATTTAAATGTACAGCACCACATGTAGTTCAATCAGAAATTTCTTTGGATTTATGGACCTTGCTATGTCAGGTGTAAGGGTCATGGTCTAGAGCAGGTGGCCCCTACGGGGACAGAGATAATGTCAGTGACAGGACTGTTGAGTAACTGCACATTATCAAAACTCTGGATGACACTGGTCATGCTCAACTGTGGAGAAGCCTGCAGTAGTGTTGCATCCCATCACCTTCACTAAGTATCAACATGAGCCCTGAGGAGGAGAGGGCTAATGGGAAATCTGGAGAATGGGAGGAGGGTGGTTGCTTGGAAATGTCCTTTTCCAGCCACACTTTCCAAACCATTTTTAAAGCCCTGCCAAGTATCATGAGATTTTTTCAGCAGTGTAACTCCAGTTGCTTTAATTACACAGCTCCTACAGAAAAAAGAGACAACAGAACAGTGCTTTCCAGTGAAGGTCCTCAACTCGACACAAGTAGAAAGATCTTCCTTGTGTCCCTCTCTTAAAATTTTTCAAATAGATTAATAAATTTTTTTAGAAGGACAGAACAACTTAGCATCTTGATCAAAGGGATGTCTCCCACAATACGCTTAAAATAAGAGATAGCTACATTTACTTCATCATCTTTCTAATGGCAGAACCAGGCTGAGTTGAGCCTATCTGTCCCTGCAGTCACCCTGAAAAACATGTAGGTCCATTTCCTACTTGAATCCTTCAACCTTACAAAGGAGTCTCTGTTACAAAAAATGTCTGCAAGTCCCTCTTCACAATCTTAAAGGCCCAAATCCAGATAATGTGACAACAGAATTCAGAACTTAAACCTCTTGTCTATGAAGTGAGTTGTTCTTCTCCCAGAAAAAAAAAAGGTTGTGAGGTTTTGGAAGGTGGGCTTTACAATACAATAAATACACAAAACATCTACAATAAATATAATACAGAATTAATTTCATGACTGACTCTGTGACCCAGTAATTTCTTGTTGTGATCTCAATTCAAGACTTCTTCAGTGTCTAAACCCACAACATCTCAAAGTCAGTCAGTTGTTTCTGTTTTCCAATCCAAAAATAGAAACCAACGCAAAATTAAACCAAATTAAGCTGACAGTCCAAGTCTGTATAGTTCTGTTACCAAAAAAATCCCTCTAAGTTCAGTTTCAGAATCTGTAACTTTGGACAGCAGAGTAAGTGCTCTCAAGAAATTAGACAAACTTTCCTGTAGAAATGATCAAGAATCAACCACAGCTCTTGCAGTTTTTTCCATGATTGTCCCTAGTTTTAGAGCACAGAGCTGTCCCTAGTTTTAGAACACGAAGTCATGGAAAGCAAAGCACAGCTGGATGAAATTACCTAACTTTTGATGTACTAAAAGTCACATCCTGATGAAAAGTGCTACCTCAGGGTTCCTGAAACTTGCTATGATTTTGCTTTGAAGAAGCCTATTCATATTTAAATTTTATAATTGAAAATTAAAGCAAAACAGGAAAACAGCTTGCTTAAGAAATTATTTCATAAAAGCAATAAGCAAGGCAATGGCTTATAAATGACCCTTTTAGTTACTTTGGTTTGAAATGCAAGGACATGCTGATACAGAAATACATAATTTAATATTATTTCAGGCAAACTTATGCTACAGTTTGTAAAAATACAGTAAAACGTTGCTGTATGACAATGTTTTTGGGGTTTTTTTGTTTGTTGTTTTATGACACTTTTGCCCACCATTTCACATACAGTGAAATGGACACACAGTACATACATACAGTGCATAGATATGAACACAATAAAGCATATTTACATAATGGTCACAGAAAATTGAGCAGTGTTTCCCAGAAGGCATGTTAACAGAATTACTACCCAAGCTAAAAAAACTACTAATATATCCATTTTCACTGAGAAAAGTGCCTGAAAATATCAAATCACACAAAAATCATTCTGAAACTGAGAGCTACAAAATTTTTAAGAAATATCCAGCACCTAGAAGAACTTACACTGGAACAACCTGAAAAAAAAGTTGTAAGCATTTTAAATAATCTAAGTAAAATGAAATATGACTAGACACAATACTTAAAATTATAAGGTAGACATACTTTCCATAGTTAATTCTTCCCTAAGCCATTTTGGTGGGCTGACAACTAAGCACAGCAATGAGCCACCCATTTAACTGTGCACTAGAGTAGCAGGATCACTTCTTAAGTTAACAAAACCTTGATTTATTTATTTATTTTTGTAAGCCTTGGGGTTTCTTTTCCCTGGACAGCCCTGGAACACGTGCTGGACAGGCTGTCATTACTTGCATTATTAGCTCTGATAAGCACACAGCTCTAGGTGGTATAGCTGCAGGCTAAGGTACCGGGCTGGCTACAGATGGACCCTGTGCTCATGCAGAGCACTATTGAATGTATAGGGGCTCCCCATAGGGACACATGTGAACCCAGCCTGACCAAGCCAATTGTAAGGGCCCATACTTGTGGAATAGCTTTATTTCCTACGCTACTGATGCATTTATCACAATTTCCTAAAGACAAAAAGAAACAGAGGTCTACTAAAAGGAGTTTCTGAAACATGAACTTAACATAAAGCAGAAAAATCCTACATTGAGAGCAAGTTAAATGAGTATCTCTGCCCTCGGTGTAAACAACTCCATTTCATGCATGTGTGTACACTCCACAGCACACAAACCAAGTCACAAGAGCTTTGATTACTTAATTACACAGCTTATGTTCATAGCTTATAATTGTTTACAGCATAAAAAGCATAGCCTATTTACTCTGATTAACACCTACCCCTGTGTACTAACAAGACAAATTTATTCCAGGAATAATCTCACAATGGATTTATGAGATGGTAAATCTACTGATCACAAAACTGCTTAAGCTTCATTTCCCATGTTTTGGTCTCTCCCCTCTATCTAGATGAAAAGGTGCACAAAAAAAAAAATAACTGAAGCTTTGCTACCAGCTTTTTATTTTAATGGAGGTATTAATGTGGGGTTTTGCTTGCTATTGCATAAAAAGATGTTTCAGAAATACTGAGTTTCCACTTCAAACTTACACAATTTGATTAAAGCTAGCTTACAGGTGACAGAAGAATGAGGGAGAAGATGCATCCACAAACCTTATTTTCCTAAAGATACAAAACTAAACTGTGAACAGGAGAAAGAAGGAAGAAATTTTAATTTTGCCTAACATCACAGAAAGAGAAAAACTGTATCATTTGGCTTTAAAATTTATGGGGGGAAAAAGATGGAGAAGCTGCAAGGTAATGGTCCACAGCTCACAGCTCAAGGACCTCCAATATTGGTTGCTGTCACAGAAAATGAAGATGTCGAAACCAAAGTACTCATGTTACACAAAGTTCAGAGGAGAAAAACATACACATACTGTCCCTTTGGTTAACCTCAAACAATATTACACAAATAGCAAGTTCACAAAATACTTTTAACCAAAATATCTCGAATGACCCACACTAGCGCAACTGCTTTTCATCTTTTTTTTTTCCCAAGTATAGAGTTCAAAGTAAAAATGATTCAACTATTGTTCAAATGAAAAAAAGGTCTGTTAAGTCCTTCTGACAGGACTGGAAGGCACCTGTTACATGATGCCACTCTCCTTTGGCAGCTATTACTGTAACACTATGTTTTAAAATTTTTTGGAGAACCTCTAAAAGCAGCTGCTTAAAAATACACTGGCCCACTTTACTTAGACTAGACTTGACTCTAGTCATGGTGTCCTAGTGATAAAACTCCAGAAACTTCCTTTCAAGCTTCTTAAATAATAGCAAAACACAAAAAGCTACATGCCATTGGGGAAACAATTGTTCTTCGTGCTGTAGTAAAAGCCACTGAAATAGTTCAGGGAAAACAACATGGCAACAAACTAATATGCATTACTTTGTCAGTAAATACTGTTGGAAGATGCACAGAAGACACTGATAAAGATTTGAAGAAACAAGTGTTAAAACAAGTTACACAGTGTGGGAGGTTTGCTATACAGTTGAGTGAAAGTACAGAAGAAATTCTTGCACCTTGTGGTATTTGCATCTTTGCATCTCAACAATGAAATGTTGAAAAATCTTTTTTGGTTTTAATGAGCTACTGAAGGAAAGACCTACTGGAGATCTATTCTCAACAGGAAGCAACTTCATGAATAACAAACAATGTATTATGGAAAAACTGTGCAAATGTAGCCACTGATGGAGTGACTGCTTTGACTGTAATAAAAAAAGGACTAAGACTGGGGGTCACGAAAATCCCAGACACCACACAGTGATTCTCTGGATAACTTGTGGCAAAGTGCTTAAAAGAGTTGTCTTTTCTAAAAAAAAATGTGTCAAGTTTGACAAGTGCTCCAAATCCACTGACCTTTTCAGTGATGGCAAGTGGCTATGCATAGTTTGCTACTCAGCAGGAATTTCCAAAAACTAAACACTCAAGTGTCCCTTCAAGGTGAAGGTGTTGCTTTAACAATGAGTAAGAAACAGCTCCTTTGCATAAAAAAATTTCGGAGGAAGCATTTTGAAATAGGTGTTTGGATGTGCTCACCTAATTATGGAATTTTTGGTTTGGTTCTGTTGGTGAACAAAATGTGTGTCACCTACAAAAACCTCCCATATCTGTACACTTTAAAAGGATATAAACAGAATGTTCTAATCTGTTAAAAATCTTCCAAGGAGAGTTTTAGGGGGTTGAAAACACTGACATGCAACACCTTCTCATTCATTTGGAAGAAAAACCGATTGACATAAGGAGACAAGATCATTTATTACCCAACTTCAAGCAAAACATTTGCAAAGCGTGTGGATAGAACTGAAAAATTAGTAGAATTAAGTAAAATTTAGCAAGCAACTATGTACTTCTTCCATAGGCATCTATGCATCTCTGTAAGGTATGTTTTCCAGGAATGATGCCTATTAAGATCAAGTGTTGAAATAAACTCAACTTAGAACCAGATACTCAAATTCCTATATCACAGTGTTAAACATTTTAAAAACTATGATTCATGTTTAGTGGTAGAGATCTCAATAAAAAGTACTGTTATTAAGAGTAATATTTTTAGATTGATAAATAGCTTAAAAATATTTTAAGGAACTGTTTATTTCATCTTATTTCTCATTCTTTTTTAACTTTCATTTTTATGTTTTATTATGTCCATAACATACAAGTACAGTGATACATTTTCTTAATTTATAGAATATAAATGAATATATCTATATTTGGATTGTGCAATCAGAAATTTTTTACTAATGGGGTGCATGAACAAAAGAAGTTAAAGAGTACAGATCAGGATGATTGGAGGCAAATATTCTCCAATGAAAGCCAACACTTGTACAGAGTAACTCCATGGCTTTCCATCCATTCTTACACCCCTCTTGTTAGCAGCATTCTTGGCTAACCTGTGTAAGTAGCTCTCAGCAGAGGTGGTGACTCCACTTTAAAGAGTTAATTGTCCCATACTCTTCAAAAGAAAATGAAAACAGAAGTGCACTGCATCACCCTATTTCAAATCTGTCTAATAACCTGTGTGTTTATGTGCATGGACCATTTCAATGCTGGGGCAAGGAAAGGATGCAGTACTTTGGGAATATTTAACAAATTTATTATAATGAGAGATGCCTTAACTGAAAGTTTGCATGAGGCAATTGAATTTATGTAAATATTATATACTTCATACAGAAACACAGTAACTCTTGTGCTGTTCTCTCATCACCAGACTGAGATGTGAAAAGTTTTGTAATAATAGTACTAAATTCTACAGCCCTTGAGAACAAGTCATTTTGGAAAATAGTCCACATCACCAAGAACCCAAAGCCAACACTGCAGATTTATATGCTTCAATATTGGTTTCACAGTGAACTGATAAAATGGAGATCACACATATTAATTCTCTGACTACATGATTTCAAAAACAAGGATTATATTCAGGGCACAAAAGCAGTACATCTGATCTCCTAATGAATATTTGACTCTTACCTTGCACCTTATCTGAACACAGCTCCTTGGCTCGATCCCTCATTATTTGTGGAATCAAAACGTCTTTTTCTACATGTCTCAGCTTAGAATTTTCTACAAGAGGGGAAAAAAAGATATTTTTTTAAAAAAAAAGTTATCTATACATCAGAAAAAGTAAATCTAAAGAAATAATACAGCATTGTTTATATAACATACAGCAGTACACTAAAACAAATAGCAGCAGAAAGTACCATGAAAGAAAAATGATGTTAAGTCCAAAATTTGCTCAGACACAAATATGAGCATCATTCTGAATATTTATACTCACTTTAATATGCACTATGAAACAAAAATAAATGAGCAAATTCTGGCAGCACATTTGAATTTCTTCTTACTAGATAAAAAAATCTGCATAAAGACACTACAACAGTTAAATACTTTTATTTCTGGATACTAATATTTTTCTATATACATGATCTGTATGTACTCTTTCATTCACTGACATAATGCTGAGAAAAATAGCACATACTAGAGAACAACCTAGAATTTGTATGGCTATGTGGAAGACTTCAGTTCTTCAGAATAAAACAAAATCTCTTCAATGGAGGATCTAGGAGCTTTTGCATTGAGAAATCAACTTAAAAAGAAGAAATGCTGTTGGCCTGATTTCTATACTTAAAAGCAAAGTTGTAGTTTGCTTTCAGTTGTCTCCAGAATTCTCTTGAGTACAACTAGTGATTTAGAATAAATAACACAGACCATTAAGAAAAAAATACAATGCTTTTCCAAATTCACTTTCTCCAAAACAAAGGGATGAGAATTTATCAAGAACAGTTTTTAAATTCTATTTTTGAGTTAAAGCCCTTTAAAGGACATTCGCTCAGAACACCGTATAATCCAAAGCAGTTATACCAAATTTACCTAGTTTTCATCTTCAAACACACTATTTATTCATCCTTTGGAGTTGATATCACATTTCAGAATACCATGAGTTGGGATGTTTACATTATGAATATTCTACTATCAGAATATAATTGTCAATAATTTCAATTTAAAATCATTTATTAAAAAGTAAAGGAGATGAAATGAAGAAAAAGTGCAATGTATTCAACTAAAGAAAGAAGTAGGTTTCAAGTTACCTACAACCAAACACTTTTTCAGAGCATTTTTGGTTACTTCTCCATAAAAAACCAATTGAAACCAACATTTGTCACTCTTAAGTCATCATCTTTTAAAGTTTACTAATGCTAAGAGATTACATTATGAGATTACACAGTACTGCATATGCGATATGAATAGTGGCATCTGGCAACAACAGAAGATTATGATGAGCAATATACAGAATATGAACTAAAGACATTTCTCCTCAAACATATCCTTCTCAGCATTTCTACAGCAGGGAAAAAAACTCTGTTCTGTACATATAACAAAAACACTAAAAACAAATAGCTCACGACTTAGATTTGCTTCTGTGCTCTGATTTTCATATTAAAATATTTCAAATACCAGATTTCCACAAACGTGTTATTTTACAGATAAAATATTGCAAATATCCTCCATTTTAACTTTCTGCAGAGTATCAGTGTGATTACTGCACCAAACACTTGGTATATTACACAGGCTACAGACAAGACAAAGCGGTCAGAAAATCTCCAAGCATATTTTGTAAACAGGACAAATCAGTTCAGCTGAATGACACAAAGAACTGGCACCACCATGCTATGTATCTCAGCTCCACTCATTCCAGTCAAAGCAAGCTGGCAATGCAGCCTTCCTGCCCTCTCCATACCCTCTGATGCTCTTTTCTCTCTGCCCACACAGACAGGTTCACCATCCCTGTGCTGAATGAAAGGGAAAGTTAATTTCCTTTAAAGGTAAAAAAATTTCTGTTAGGCAATTTTTCATCGAGATAAATTACCCAATCCAGTTCACTGTATAAATCCAAAGCTGCCCATATGAGGGAATTCGGTGAGACTAGGGCAAGAAGAAAGACTGAAATATTATGAGTACTACTGGTTCAAATTATAACCTAAATTTCTGCTCCCCACACTTTCTTTTTCTAAACTTAACTCAGCTATACTGGTGCTTGGAGTACACAGAGTGCAACTGCAGGTTCAGTTAAGCAAGTGGGTTGACACTTGCACCAAAAGGGAGTTTTACCAGTCCTGCATTGCCCTCACTCACTCCCATCACATCATCATTATTATGCACCTAACCACGCAGTGAGTGAGCAGGTCAAAACAGAAAACTAACTCAAATACATGTAAAAAAGTGCTTCTCAGCTGATTTACACTTTGGAGTAATTAGATCTACTTCCCATAATTAGCATTACAGAATATCCTGAGTTGGAAGGGACCCAGAAGGATCAATCAATCCAAGCCTTGGCTCTGCACAGGTTCAACTATTTTATCACAGCATACATGGAAATGTAGAAGAGAGGAGAGAAGTCTTTAGGGTCTGGGAAGAACTGCTGGCAAAGCTGGCCAGAAGCATGCAGGATTTTCACAATGACAAAGCACAGGGCTCCTATGCAAGGATCAGCTATCCCACTACTGACAAGGAGAAGACGGTAGGAAGGCACTAAAGGCTAGAAACGAAACAGGACACAGGGACATCTGGGAAAAGAACAAACAAGCAAGTAAGCAAGCAAGCAAAGAAAAAGAAAGCCAAAAAGAGAAGACCTCCCTGATAGCCCAGAACAGTCAAAAAAGACTTGGATTCTCTCTTAGGTTAAACACCCAATCTTCTGTTTGATTATTCAAAAGAAAAGAGGCGTAAGACTGATAGCAAGGAGTAGCTCTGCTGGTGTTAACACCAGCACAACCAGAACCATGACAGAACTGTGCTCCAGGCAAATTCCTTCTTTTTAGTTCCATGTTGCCAAGTCTACAAATGCTGAAAATGCAGGAAGGAGAGGGCACACCAGGACACTGGGCAGCCTCCAGTAGGAAAAATGAGGAGAGAGCTACTACAGCAATTCAAAGGTAATTATACAACATTATAAAGGAAATGAAAGTAGAGACTATTTATAAACTCATCTACAGTTTTTAGAAGAACCTCTGTTGCAAAGTATCAGTTTTAGAATTTTTTTTTAATTTTACAAACATTTGTATTTACAGTATTTTGCTTTTGTATTTTTATGTAGAAAATATTTAGTGCTTAATAATGGTTGGACCCAATGGTGTTAAACCTAGCCTAAGGGAGACTATGAAAAGCCCAAGCAATTTTAATTGTCTTGTACTGTCTAAGTTTCAGGCTCTGGGTGCAACTACTTCACCAAATAGCTCAAATGCAGATGTTCAGTTTGGGCAGTACTGTATTTACTTGTGAGTTTCAACTGGAACATTTTAAGTATTTGAATATTCTTCATTGATTCTAAACTATCCATTGCATTACAATTACAGTGATTTTCCTTCAACAATCTTAAAACATTTTACTGAAGTCAGTATCCCTAGCATTTATACAAAATATTCAAGAAAAATAAGGTGAAAATACTAAAAATAGCAGATACCAGATAAAGCAAATGTGTTCACATGCAAAGTACCTGTATTTCTGATACTGATGTACAAGCACTTGCAAGATCGTCATCAAGCTATTCATCTCTGCAGTAACATATGGCAAGAACTTTCAAAAAACACCACCTCAGAAGCAAGACTTCACCAAAAAACATGACAACACCATGATGTAAAACCATCAATTCCTTTTGCTTTTTTTCAACTATATTACAGGTTTCAGAATAAGAACTTTTTTCCCCCTTTTGAAAGTTCATTATTCTGCACTAAGAAAGGCACTTCTTATTCTAATACCAGATTTGCTGTAGACTCGTCCCTACAGAAGAATATGCATTTATTTCATCATTAAAACATTACTTCCAGACAAGTAAGAAATATATTTTCCTACACTTTGCCTTCTGCATTTGAAAGCTGATTTGGCTCCCACCCACATCCTCCACAGACTTTTCCTGGTTTTCTGGGGAGGCTGTTTGAAGAAACCATAGAGTGAAGCACCATGTTACCCATCAGCTTCCAGAGGGCCAGAGAAATGCTAGCAGCAGCTTTTTCTTCTCTCTCTGTCAGCCCAAACTTGGGTTTTGTGTTAGATCAACTTAATATTCTGAGATTTTACCTTTATCTTACTTTCTGGCAAAATTTCCAAGTACCAGCAAACATTACAAGGTACAGATGCATGAACATAGCTAATCAAGTTAAAGTTACAAAACACAGACTAAATGCTATTAATACTAAAAATTAAGTGTTTTGTAAAAACATACACAAAAGTTAGCCAGTATTAAAACCAAATGCAGGGTTCCAGGGCTATAGCTAAATCACTATCTCCTTAAAAATAAAAGCCTACAGGCAAGAAATCTGTGTGATACAACTACTGAACATTTCCTAAAAACTGATCAGTAGATTCCAGAATGCTCCTCTTGGGGACAAGAAACAGATGAGAAGATAAGAAACAGTTAAAGAACTTACAGCTTGCAGGCAAAAAAATAAAAAATAAAAAAGGGGGGGGGGGAACTACAGAAATGGGAATACTTTTGTGAAAGACAAATTGTTTTCCATAAAACCTCAGCTGAGTATAAAGAATTAGAGAGAGATTCCTAAACTGGGGGATATTCCTATTCACCAAATCACTAAGAAAAATGTATGATTTGGTTTTTTTAACCAAAAAATCTGTGGGGTCTGGCAAATCTCAGTGCTTGTGGTTCTCTTGCTGCATACAATATTTAGGGCACTAGACTACAATTGTAATAATGGCCTGTGGTTGATCAAAACCCTCAGCTGGAAAAGCTCTTTATTCCATGGAAGGCCAAGGACCACAACTGGTCAGTTTAACAATTTTTGTTATTTTTGTAAAAATTACCAAACTCTCAACAAACTAATATGCATTAATAGGAACAAGAACACCCCAAACACTAGAACACATCAAATTCACTATGTATCAGAGGTGGGAAAACACATGACAAATACTTTGCTGACTTTCTAGCCTCTGACCAAAGGATCCAGGATGACCTTGAGAACAACAGGAGCACAGTGCAGAGCTGTGCTGCAGGCAGCAGCCCTGTAAGGGGAGGAGGAGAGTGCAATACCAAGCTGCTTTACAGTCCTAAACATGAAAGGGACTGTAGCAGCTTCTCATACCAATTAGAGCACTATTACAAGAAGGGATACCAAGACAAAAGCTTTCCTAGAAGAGTGTCCTGAGAGAAGTCATATCATCTCCCCACTTCATTTAACACAGATGGTAACTGACTTGCTCACCCTTTACTCGTCCTGCTGGAAGTTAACAGCTCTGCTCTCGCCTCTTTCATGATTTCATGTAGCAGGAACACAGATTACTCAGAAAAGTTGAAATCTGCTCTACCCAGATACTTTAAGAAGCCTCACACTTTCTCCATCCAATGGGAACTGAGTTAAGTAATTCCAGTAACAGTCTTTGAAATGTGCATTTCTAGTTATACAACCTATAATTTGGATTTTCTTTATTTTTTTATTTTTCCACTATAAAAAATGTTCAAAATTGTACTTTAAATACTATTGCTTTCTCATTAATAATCACAGCATATATGAAGAAGAGAGAAAGTTTTAATAACCTATGTCATTTTAATTAGCAACTGTACTACCTCATGTTTTTCTTGAAATCCCAGTTCTGTGAACTTTTAAACATCAATTACATTCCTTACTAGCAAAAATGCTGTAGAAAGCCATGGTTCATGAATCCAAGTTAAAATCCAACACTCCACAAAACACGTAAATTTTAAAAGCAATCACTTTCATTATTTTGGGAGATTGGTTGAGAAATGTGAAGCCATAAAGGGAACCTTCTTTTTTATTATATGTTAATATCTTTTTCCTACCAGTTGCCATCAAACGTAAGTAGTTGTGAGTAGACAGATTTTGAAGATACCTTTCTTCTTCAAACTAAGAAATAAAACTTGAAAAAGTATCAATGAGAACGCCAGCACTCGAAATAGCAGTTACTAATGCAAAAAGAGAAGAAAATCAAGGGGGCACAAGCAGAATTACCATGCTTTAACCTACATCACATTTAAAGAAAATCTCCATTGCAAAGAAGCTATGTTCCTGGAAGGGAAATGTTTTCATTTATGATGAGACTACTAAACTTGGAATTTAACAGCCATTCTGTCACTTTTTCCATATACAGACCTATAGTATACACACAACGCTTGAGATGGTTGAAGAATGAATAACAAGTTTATAATTGAGTTGCAAAATTGCATTAATTTAGAGGACTAAATTATTCCTCACGTCACTTAGTAAAAATTGTTTCTGTGAGGTAAATACTCCAGTTCATTACAAAGTTTTGCTTTAAAACACTTGCCTGTGAGCTAATTATAAAAATACACTGGAAAAGTAAACTTTTCTTAATTAAAGAAGGTGCAGCACAGTGTCCACCGCCTGCTTATTGGCAAACATTCCTTTCATCAACCAGATTACTGGCTCTAGACATTAATTTTTTTAACAAAGAAATCCGATTTATTTTAGTGTACCTATAACAGTGTTTTGAATAAGCAAATATAATTAGAGCTTCCTACTCCTCCAAGAAAAGAATGCATTCAACTCCAAATTTTCATCTCCATTACTCTGCCTAGCTTATTCCCCTTGTATTAAAAAAAAAAAAAATAAAAAATTACCACTCTTAGGAATTCATAAATGATTCACAGGAATCATTTATGCACATGTGCACCATAAAAACTTATCAAAAAAGTCTATGTCATTGAATATATTATCAAATACTCACAACCTCTATTTGAAAGCACTAAGTAAAACATAGGAACAAATTCATTTAGAGATAGACCCATTAAAGTCATGGAGAAAAAAACCCCAAACTTATCTTTCTAAAATCTTAGGGTATTTTCCTACAACTATAATTTGATGCCTCAATTAGTACTTTAAGTATTCAGTCATGTAGTCTTTGGGAGGACCTCTGTGCCTTTACCAACAAGGGGTCAAAGCTACACAATAATTTCAGGATCCTTTGTAAACTCCAGTCCTAAAAAAAAAGTGCAGAATCCTGTTAAAGAACTTTATCAGTCAAAGCCATCCAGTGTGAACTGATGGACCAGGACCAAATAAACACCTTTAGACATATGTGAAATGGTACTGAGTTTTGGTAATTTCATTTGCACATTGGTGTTTGCATAGAAACTAGAGCCTTAAGTAGTGAGTTTCTACTGAGGTTTTTAAAGTATAGAAGGACAATATAAAATGACAGAAGTAATCTATAATCCAAGTGAAACTAGATCTGTGATACCCTGAAACCCTGATTTAAAAACCAAAGAAACTTATCAGTGCTGTTTTTCTATGCAGTATCCTTTTTTCTTTAAATGTATATGAATAAATTTATTTGCATTTTAAAAATTCCAGATTTTGAGATCTTTGTAATACTTACATCATTTTAAATTAAGATGGAGTACAGGGATGACAACACCAGGGAAAATTTCCAAAGCTTTAACTTTTCACCATTCTATCATCACCTCAAAGTCAATTTTCACCTTTTTCACTGGCTGAATTTGTTATCTTACATTTTGCTTTCAGGCTCATGTTCCTGCAATACAGCAGTACTGGATTACAAGAATGTTGCTGGCTAGAAGTGAACAATGGATGTATTACAGCAAGTCTGTAATACCTAGAAAGGAAAGGAAAAGCAGACCTGACAAAGCACACTTTCTTGTTAATTACATGCAGATTGAAAATGCTCATACATCTAGTGAGTAATAACTAAAGCCAAGCCGACATAAGGAGATATTTTTACACTGCTGATCACACAGCAAATCCAGTTACAGGGCCTGAAAATTAATTACAGATTAGGACTTAATATTTACTACTGGAAATAATGCAGCTTCATAAGTACATAGCCTGTACCATTGTTCAAGCATGACAGACCTGCCAGTTACAAAAACTTAGGTTCTGAGCTACCTATAAAGGGAACACCTCAGCCCACCTTAAATCCCATCCAACAGATGAAAATTCCAGCAAAATGCAAAAAACACAGAGTAACAACCAGAGCTGTGGACTGACCAACGATTAAACTAGCAGAGCCAGCCTTAATTTCACCACTGTAAAGCTCCTGAGTGCTGTTCACTTGGTAACTGATGCAAAATCTTCAACAGAACTTTCTGTCACTTAAACAAAACACTGTGCAGCAGGATTTCAGCAATCAAATAGACAGGCCAGGGCTTTTTCTGAGACACCAAAATATACTAACAGCACAGACACAATTCAGTTCCTACACACAGGATAGGGTTGCATGCTTTTGAAAAAGTCAAGCCCACACATTTGAGCACCTCTTGCCTGAAATCAGTCCCAAGTGTATAATCCTTATTTCTTCTGTGCCCCTTCTAACAGTGAATGGTTAATGCTTACTTCCCTTGGAGTCAGAAACAGAGAAAGGTGCCGAAAAAACACAAATTATCTGAATTGTATAAACCAAACAGGTCACATAAAATAGAGCAGTGGCATAAGAAACTGTGTAATAATTTGCACCAGAAACAAGAGACGAGTAAGAGGTAAATCCAACACAGAAAGAGCAAAGTACCCAACATGGATGAGGAAGGGATGCAGGAAAATGTAATGACCAACAAATCCCCCAGTTATTACAAGAAGAGATGTTAACCACCTAAGATTTGCCACCATGCCCAATACCATTAATCAGCTGCTCCAGCTCTACATAGTCCTTCTTAGTAATTTTCAGAATCATGTGACAAGGTAATGAAAAACAACATAAATCACAGATTTGTTTCATTATAGAAACAAATCTGCCCAAACTCCTTGAGAGCTTGAATATTTAGCTCTTTAGCCACTTCTTTCAAGATAAAATTTACACCTTTCATTCCAAAGAAAGAACATCGCTCAAATGTAGAGCAAGGCTAATGAATAACAGGACTCAATACCATTCTTTCTGCATTAAAAAAAAAAAAAATCTTTAACTGGAAGTAAAGATTAAGAGACAAATAAAAAACAATGCCTACCTTTTGACTTCTGTGCCTATGTAGTAAATGAACAATCAGGACATACAATATAAATGAATGAGCATCTTGGCAACTAACATCAGGGATATGATCAAAACACATCAGTGTTCTCTTAAGTTTCAGAGCACGAGATGACAAGGCTAAAAGTCTTTCAGTTACATTAACACAAGGATTCCAGATGTTATTCCAGCAACTTATGTTATTAATCATAAAAATTATCTAAAAGCAGTTTAATTAAAAGTTGAAAAAGAGCAGCTGAAAAGGAACTTTTCCTTTTACTACATTTTCCCCTTTAAATACATTGCTTTATCCTCCATTATTTTATCCTTTCTATCTTTTGAAGCTATAATTTCATTCTATTCAGTGTATTCTTCTAGCTTTAGTCTTACTGCCCTTGCCACCTTGAAACAAGTCACATCCATTCTGCAATCCTGATTTTCTCCATCCACTGATAAAACTGCTACTGTATTTAATAACCTAGACTTCCACCTGCCATGAAGAAATAGACATGTAAAGTAGCTTAGGAAAAATATCAAATCAATCGACAAACCTTCTGCTTTTAAGCTCCGTGTCAAAAATAGGTACCAAAACCTCTATTGTCTACCAGCCACTGTCCATGATCCCACACATCTGTGAATCTTCAACTAGGAATCCAAATATCACCACCTGAAAATGACAACTATAACCAAGTGCACATTAAAAACAAAATGAGCTTTCTAATAACCCTTGGCCTCTACAACTAAAAACAGCACTCTACATAGCTTTGGAAGTGCTGCATACAAAAATCAAATTCAGTGTTGGGCTGCAGCACATCCATTTTGGAGAAGGATAAAACAAAATAGTTTAAAATTTTCCTAAACTGGGAGGAGCTGTTGACTCCTTCAATGGCAGAGAGACCCTCCAGGAAGACCTAGACAAATTAAGTCCTGGACAATCACCAACAACGTAAAGTTTAACACAGTTTAGCACCTGGGACGGAGCAATTCTGGATGTACAGACTGGGGAACGAGAGGCTGGAAAGTAAAGCTGTAGAAAGGGATCTGGGGGTCCTGATTGATGGCAAGTTGAGTGTGAGTCAGCAGTGCCCTGGCACCCAAGAGGGACAACCCTGAACTGGGGACATCAGGGACAGCAACAGAGCTGGGCAAGGGAGGGGATTGTCCTGCTCTGCTCTGCACTGGAGCGGCCTCACCTTGAGTGGTATTTTGGGCACTACAATACAAGAAGGATATAAAACTTTAGGAAAGCGTTAAAAGGAGAGCTCCAAAGTTGGTGAGTGGCCTAGAGGAGAGGAAGGGCCTACAGCCACTCAAGAAGAGCTGAGGTCACTTGTTTGTTTGGCCTGGAAACTGAAGGGAGACCTCATTGCAGTCTACAGCTTTCTCACAAGGGGAAAAGAAGAAGCTTCAAGCTGAGTTAGGGGAGGTTTTTAAAATAGAACATTAGGAAAAGGTTTTCCACCCAGATGGTGGCTGGGCACTGGAATAGGCTTTGCAGGGAAGTTCTCACAACACCAAGCCTGACAGAGTTCAAGAAGCATTTGGACAACACACTTGGGCACATGGTGTGATTCTTGGGGAAGTTGTGTGCAGGGCCAAGAATTGGACTTGAGGATCCTTGTGGGTCCATTATAACTCAGGATAATCTGTGATTTTATGAACATAAACACTTGTGAACAAGTTTGCTACCAATTTATTTATTGGATATAATCACCTAATGACACAACCACAGTTTCTTCCGAAACTATGGCTATCAAGAAACTCCTCCCACACAAATCACAACACAGTGCACAGGTTCTACAATCTGAGCTTCAGAGGACTCCTTGATATTCACTCCCTACTGCTTTTCAAAGCCATGAGAATAGTCGTGTCTTCTGTGACCATAAAACGAAGTATTGGTCACGGTAACAATTTACAGAACTGTGATCCCTCCTGTTTTTTCTCGTATATGAGCCAAGAAGCAGTTAACAATGATAACATTAAAACCTACCACACCAGGATATTTGGGTTAACACCTTATTGCTACCTGTTAGCAATACGAACAGGGCAGCTCACACCTCTTGCAGCTACTGTTCCAGTTTCTCTACTTCCTCACGTAGACATCTCCACTTTTAGTCCATTCTGGTTTTCAACAGAGCTGTACAAACCAGAAACTGATGGAGAGCGGGGGAGGGAAGCAAAAGATAGTGGATAACAAGTAGCAGATTTAGAGAGGTGTCAGTAAGCAAAGCCACTGCTCAGGAGATGAATCTCAGTATAGGTGTCATATAGCAGATACCCAAAGCACACCCTTAGCAGTCCTACCACAGCTAAGATACAACCACAGTATGGTTTGGGAGGGACAGATAATGCCATTATATATATAAATAGGGAAGCAGAATGCTGATGGCTTCAGTATTTGGTGCCATGCTTTTTGTCCTGCACTGAAATCACAACAGGTTGAATCGCTGGGATCAGCTCGGTTAGAATATGCTGTTAATAACACCAAGGTTGTGAGTTTGATCCCATGATGGACCATTTATTTAAGAGTTAAACTCAATGATCCTTGTGGGTCCCCTACAACTGAGATTATTCTGTGAATCTGTGAATTAACTAATGTAATAACTAGGCCTTTTCCAAAGGACAACTGGGAAGCGAAATTACACTGCAGATGAACGTCCACCACTTGAAATGCTGTGGTAAGTTTTATAACATTTTCTTAATTAAGATCAATGATCACATCAATGCTTAGAGGATACAATCAATAATCCCAGAATCTGACTACTCTATAAACACCTTGATTGCAAGGCCTGGAGGCCCAGGTCGAGGACATGCTTCCACCAAAAACCAAGAGCCTGGTCTTGGATAGCGTCCTTTGGTTTTTGGAGAAGCAGCCACAAGTGGCAGGGACCGAGGTGCACAGCCACGACCACTGCAGGTCACCACCACCTACGGGAGACTCAACACCTTGCATTAGCTGAAGGGAATGGCCTTTTAAGACCCCAAGCCTAAAGTACCTGAGTCGGGAACTCTGGGCACAATGAGAGAACACTACACGGGTATAAAGGCCATTCACTCCTGTGGACACGTGTTTATAACCATTAGGACAAGATCTCGGTAGTAGGAAGCCGAGGATCACACAACCTTGGTGCTTCACCTTTGCGTTTGTTACACAACCAGAGGCTACAGCAGGCACCCGCGGGTGCCTGGACGCCCCGGAGCCGCCTTCGCCCCGCGTCCTGCCGCTGGAGCTCACGGCGGCGGCAGCAGGCGGCAAGGAGGGAAAGAGGGAGCTGGCTGCCGGAGCCCGCTGAGGGCAGCGGGCCGTCCCAGCCCGCCGGGAACCTCGCGGAGGCCGGGCCGGAGCCCTCCAAGGTGGCCCTCGCCAGCACCCACCGGCGGTGCGCCGCAGCCCAGGCCACCGCCCTCTCCGGCGGGTGTGAGGGGCCAGCGGAAAGCGACGGGGGTTTCCCACAGGAAGCCTCGGCGAGGCGGGCGGCGGTGGGGGGAGAGGAAGGCGGGGGTGAAGTGAGTATGTCTGGGGGACGCTCAACCGCCCCGCCATCCTCCCTTCTTCCCTCCCCCTTCCCCCCTCCCGCTCGCTCGCCCGCCCGCCGGCAGCCCCTACCTGCGGCGCCGGGGGGAGGCTCCATCTGCGGCCCCACGCAGCGGCGGCAGCTGCGCACACGGCGCGCGGTCACGGCCCCAGCCCTGCGGCGCAGGCGCGGCACGGCCCGGCCGCTGCTCGCGCTCCTCCCGCGCCGGGCGGGGAGCGCGGCGGGAGCGCTGAGGGCGGAGGTGCGGCGGGTGTGGGCGTGTGGGACGGGGGCGGCTCTGAGGCGCTGCGACTGAGCCGCCGCCGCGCCGAGGGACCGGGCTCATGCTCTGTGAGTCACCTCAGGTTGGAAAGGGACCGCAGTGGGTCGTCCGATCCAACCTACCTGCGCAAACAAGGTCATCCTAGAGGATTGTGTCCAGGTCGTTCTGGAGTATTTCTAGTGAGGGACACTCCACACCCTCTCTGGGCAGTCCGTTCCAGTGCGTGGTCACCCGCACAGTAAAGATGTTCTTCCTCATGTTCAGGTGGAACTTCTGTGCATCAGTTTCTGGCTGTTGCCCCTCGTCCAATTCTTCGGCACCACCGAGCAGAGCCTGGCTCCATCCTCTTTGCACCCCCACTTTCGATATTTATATTCATTGATAAGGTCCTCTGTCAGATGTTTCTTCTCGAGACTGAACAGGCCCAGCTCCTTCAGCCTTTCCTCGGAAGAGATGCTCCAGTCCCCCTCATTGCCCTCTGCTGGATCCACCCCAGGAGCTCCATGTCTCTGTTGTGCTGAGGAGCCCAGAACGGAGCTCCTGGCAGGCCTGGGTGCTGAGCACCAGGTTCCTGGGGAGCCTCAGGGAAATTTGTGTGTGTCTGTGTGTGTGCAGCCTCTGACACGGACTGGTGTCACATCCTCCAGCCCTTGGCGTGCCTGAGGCTTCCACAGCAAGGACTTGAAACGGCAAATGAGAATTTCATTGGTGCTGTTTCTATTGATGAGTTGGTTTCTGACCATAAAAAGGGCTCCCCAGTCAGCAGGCAAGAGATCCTTTCTCACACCTCAGGGTCACTGGGACCATGTTCCTGTGGCAGAAGTGTGGTTGATGGAAGAGTCAGGAATTCTAGTGTCCCACCTGCAACTCTTACTTAGGAGTCTGCAGTATATTTAAATGACCAACCCTTAATTATTACTTGCCTGAGGCAAGAATAACCACTTTGAGAAGCAAAACATGAAGTAAAAAATAACTTTTAAAAAGTGACAAATTGCCAGAAATTTGTCATACATTTAAAAACTCTAGAACACGATTCCCTAGAAATTAAGAGAAATGAGAAGCAAGGAGACATATCTGAAACTCAGGATTTGTTTTAACAAACACAAACCAGAATTTTCAGAAAGCCTACTCTTTTTTCCTCTCTTTAACATTTTAGGCTGACAAGTGACATGAAAAATCCATAATTTTAGGCAGTAGCCTCTTACAGGAGGCTGCAAAAATCCTTCCAAAGGTAGCATTTCCTCTATTACCTGGCATTGTTAATTTCTGTTCAGTGGAAAGGTGAGTTTTAAACATTACATTCTCAAGGAAGTGAGAAGCCAAGGAGCCTTCCCCAAACACCAGATAGACCTTGTATGCCTCTGAAAGATAATAAGCAGTCTAGAAAATTCAGTAGGAGGAATGTATATAATGCCATGTTGTTTATTATTAAAATTGTTTTCCATCAAGGTTTCAAGTGCAGTTTTTTTCCCAGATAAACATTAATTTCCCCATATGAATGTTTAGTCTCTTTATTCAGAAATACATTGTTTCAACTTGAGGCCACAATAAGAGCCAAGTTCTTCGTGTTGATACATTCACAGAAATTAGTAGAGCGTGATGTAGGCAAAACCTTCCACACTAATGCTTTTGGCCTCACTGATCTAGAGCATTTCTACTATATACCATTAAGTGCCTTTATGTTTTCTTTTTCTAACCACTAATTTGATCTCATTCCTTACAGTAAAATGTGAATATTACAATTGTTTTTTGTAACATTAAACTATGCTACTTCAATTAATGTTTATAAGCTGTTTTGAGAATTTTAATTGAACAAAGCCATGCAAATGCAACATGTCAATTTATTTGTATTTGTTTTGTTAAGGGATTTTGCCTATGCCACTTCTGCAATGAATTTAAGAGAGGTTTATAAAAAAATACCAGCCAGTCTGCAAAGAGTTCTTATTATAATCTGCAAAGAGAAAATACAAGAAAACACATGAGGCAAAGAGAAACTTTCATCATGAGATCCAGAGAAGGTCAATGTGTGCTTTCAAAGTAAGTTGACTTTTTTTGAAAAAGGCATTATTAAAGTTAGTTTAGTTAGTTAATTTAGTTAGTTAGTTAGTTAATTTTTGCTGCTCTTAAACTCTTGGCTACTGATGTTTATATATGCCCTGCAAAATTAGAACCCTGAAGATTTCTTTTACTGATGAAGATCTTTGAGCTTACGTGTCAGGTCTGTGTGTTGTGTTGATTTGATCAGTTTCAGGCAGAACTTTGCTGCTTCTTTCACGGAAACAGTACATGCAAAAATAAATGTCCAATAGCTTTGTAGCTTGAAGAAGCTGTCCTCTGCTGCTGCTTCTTTCAGTAGCAGGTCTGAAAAACAGAAACAGGACTTTCTGGGAGTTTTATTTCCATGTCTGGCAGACAAGAATGATGAATGTTGGGAAGTGCAAAAGGGAGTAAGACGCAGCTTGAAGAAATAAGAACAAATACATAGGAAAAAAAGTTGATAGAACAACTTCTTTCTGGAAATTTGTGGGTCAGAAATAGTTTTTGAGGGGGGGCATAGGCAGCTGTGAGTCTAAGAACAGTCTCGTGCTATTTGGGGCTAGTAGAAATTATCAGAAATGAGAAAGTATCAGAAAAATGTTATCTTGACAGATAAGGAAATGAAGCTGACATTATGCAGAGCAGGAATTGCATAAGACAGTAAGGTAGAAACTGTCTACAAAGGGCTTTAAATTAGGATAAATATCTTGTGTCTGACTTGGGAACCAGTGGAAGTGGCACAATGACTGACTCAATGACACAGGAAAGTTATTTTCTTACAACAGCTTGAATGAATAGAAGCAGAACAGTTTTGATAATCAGAAAAGAGGAAGTTACTATGTGAGACATGTGAAGTGTAAAGTGCCATATCAAGAGTTTTAGTAGCACAGATAAAAAAGCAAAACACTTCGTAAGTACATGTTCTTCATGCTTTTATATGCAGTCTTGATGTTAATAAGATCATCAACTTATATGGAGAAAAGCTAAATTTGCTTCCTTCATTAGTGTGGAAGCGCCTGTGAAAATAAACTCCATCCTGAAGGAGCATCCGAGGGTATAAAGGGATGGTTTCATTAAAAAAAGAAAGAAAAAAGTGCAAAGTGGGTCTTCCTTAAACATGAGGTCTAACTTGTATCTTATCCCAAGAGAGAGTTTTGAAGTGACATCTGGAGTATGCAATTTGTGTTTAGTCAGATCTTCTTTAGTATGAATCTTACACAACTTGGGCAGCCCTGTGAAGTTGTGCTGAAATGTGTGGGGCTTTTGCCATGTAGCACTCTGATACAAGTTCGTACCGTATGCTTCGTTTAACTGAGACACTTATCCGGTAAACTTGTTTAATTGGGACATCTCCTGGGGCACTGGTGTAAGACCAGAACTACTTAATACACACAACTGCTACTTAGCAGGGCCCTAACAGAACAGTGGCTGCTGCTTAGTGCCCCTGGTTATTCTGTGCTGCTTAAGTCATCTCTCTGTCACAGTTTCTTGTAACTTGTCTATACAAGGAAAATACTCCCTGCAATTAATTCCCTGAGGGTAAAATACTGAATGCAGAAGTGGAAGTAGACTGGTTATGGTAGCCACAATTCCTGCACTGATGGTTACAGTGGGGAAGATGATAATTTCCCTTGTAGTCTTGAAAGATGCTTGAGAGAATGTTTTTCTTATAAAATTTTGAAAATCCCTACATAGTCAGAAACAGTGTTGGGTTACAGTAATTTCTGTGTTTCTAAGAATCATATTGCCATTTGATTAGCTAATCGCCTGTTTTCCAGAGTGTGAACATATTTTCACACTTCGACCAAGACTGTGTTAACAAAGAAACTATAGATAGCAATAGAGATTAATTATCTATCCTGTGAGTCTCCACACCTTGTTGTTACCAGATAAAGAGAGCCTATCTGTCTGCACACAGGTGTGATTTTTTTTTTTTAACAATAACCTTGGTCAAATGAGTTCAAAGGCTTATTTTCAAATGACACCTCTTTGACATATTTGTTCGCTGTTGATGTGTTTGATCTTGCTTCATGAAATATAGGTTCCAGTAAAGGGTTGTGATTCTTTGCTAAGTTTACCCATGTGAAATACATTCATTCATAGGTGTGAGATGTGGAGGAGCTTTAAATAAAAATATTTAGAATCAAAGAAACATTTCCTTCTTTTCTGGAGGAAACGTACTCTTACTTAAGTCACTGCAAAGTTGTTGAGGGCCTTATTTGCAATTGCCATCTGAGATTTTTGTTGACTTGAGACATCTTCCAGAAGAGGGAAAAACATGAAGGAGGAGTTTTAGTGTCTTTCTGTTATATAAGTTGCAGCATTTTGTATTTATTCCCACACAGAATTAAACCCATCCATATGTCTGTTTAAGGATAGGAAGTCTTTACAGCAGAATCTGTTACTGCAGGAAGATGCATTAGGCATATTGAACTATTTCTGCCCTGTCTTATGAGCCTCTTATTCTGCCTGTTCTGGATATTAGTGGATACTAGTATGTTGCAGACCTCTGAACCTGCAGCCCGTCAGGCATCACATAAGTAATGTGAAGCTTCTGCAGTATTTTCACAGTGCAGGCACTGGCACTGCATTGCCTTGGCCTCTCTCTTGCTCTCAAAGAAGAGTTGGCGTGTTGCTAGGTGGCAAGCTCTGTGATGGCAGGGCCTATCTCAAGTCCTGTGGACTGTTTCTTACCACTTCACCAAGAATGAAACTTTCTCTTCATGGCCCTGACCTTTCCACTCAGGTTTCAGGGCAGTTGGGACCACCTAATCTACCAAAACTTGCTGTCTCTAGCAAGATGTCACTGAAATTGTATATAGGGAGCAGATCATCTGCTCAAGTAGAAAAATTGCATCAAATAATTCTTTTTGTCAGTCACTACTAGATCTGATTGGCAAAGTGAAAAACAGTTCTGTTCATTTTCTGAAGTCTGCACACAAGAGCATACTCTTTCACTGGCTTTTGTTTCCTAGAAATTTCTCTTTTATATCAACAAATTCAGATGTATCCCAAATTTACAAACTCTATAGCAGCTGTAGGTCACTTGAATGTCATTAAGATTTTTAGGTATTATTAGTTCAGTAGCATAAAAGGAAGGGAAACCAAAACAAAGCAAACTGTAACATTTCAGAGTTTGATTTACCTTGCTTACAAGAACAGTTACTTTCCAAGCTGTGGTCAGAATGCTTTTCTGTCTGAATACATTCACAACAACTTGTATTGCAAGTTTTGCTTAGAAACCTGATTGAGTCATTGCTGGAGCTTTGGATTTTCATTTTCCCTCCTTGTAGCTCTGCACCCAGTCACAAGTTTTATTTCTGTTTGTGATGTTCTTTGAAAAGCTACTTAGCCATTATCTTGCTTTATCCTTTCCCATTTTTTAATGTGCCACAGAGAGAAGGCCTAGTCCTGGATGATAAATGTTAAAAAAGAAATGGTTCTGTGGCTTCTAGGCCACAGTAACCACTGTGTGGTACAGTCCTCTAGGTGAGCTGGCACAAGAGCCCTCTTTCTGTCTTTCCATCAGTACTAGCCTGGATATTTCCTAATTACTCCTTGATATGGTTTTAATTTGTTTGGGGTTTTTTGTGCCACAGAGAACATCTCTGTAGAGGCAAGCTCTGAAATTCTAAGGTACTTTCCAATCCTTTCTTTAATGCAGACAGAGGTTACGGTTCCACCCTTGGTGTCAGGAGTTTTATTATAAACAGAAAAAGAAAGATTAAGCCTTTAATAACTGAAATGCACTACACAGTCAGTCCTGTTTGAGTGTTAGTCTTGTTTGTACATACTCATTTTGTTTAGTAAATCTCTGCTTAGAGATACAAATCCTCCTAACTGCTGGTTGAGCCCCTTAAGAATAATTGTCTGTTTCTTTAGTTCTGGAAATGTTACTTCTCATAGGGCACACCACCCTGTAATGTAGGATCACCATTCTGCCTTGAAGTTCAATTGCAGTTGTTGCTTCTTTCATCTCTAAATCACAAAGACCCTTAGAGATAAGAAAAAGTCATCACAAAGAGCTTAAGCAGTTTGCCTGGCACTGTGGAAGAATGCTAGTGATAGAGCAAGATCTGAAGATCATGCCCCTCAATTTATAGTACATTCAGATTACTTGAGATCATAATGCTACTCATAATTCAGGAAATTAAGGCTATGTACTATCCATATTTGTACATTTGGATTGTCATAATTGGAAATTATAAGATCTGAGTCATTGGGGCGGAAGAAAAAGATGATGAAACAAAAGCTACTTATTAATGTGTGTAGAGAAGGATGCTGAAATGAGAAAGAATGTCATTGCTGAATGTGATCCTGATGCTGTCTCAAAAAATCTTTCTGCCTGCACATGGCTTCTTTTTGCATGCACCAAGCTCTCAGTATTTAACTCACAGTAAACCCTCACACCTATCCAACCAGATTTACAGTAGGATAGTGTTACATAATTGTTGATTATGTTATATTTGCATACCTACTTGGTTTATGTTGTTGAGAAGTCTTTGGTTGGTTGTCTTTTTCTCCATGGAATAAAAAATACAATCTGAGATACGGGGATTTTTTTCCTTAGTATTTACAATTAAATATCTGTACTGCATTTGTTTGTAATTCAAACTTGTCACTTGAAGTCTGATAAAAGGAATGTGAGTAGAGGAAGATGCTTGTCTACCATGACATATATGGTCAGAATATGTGTTTTTGCAAAATCTTTTCCCTTCCCTTTTGTTGTTAGGTACATAAGAGTGGTGCAACAATAATAACACTGAACACTTAGCTTCTCTATATTCACCATTCTGGAAAATGCAATGTGACTTGAAGTTTAACACTACTCTGCTAAGGAACCTCAGCTGACCAGCACTGATTCTGAGGGTTTAGTTACTGGGATATGGATGTTGTCAAGAGGAAGAATTGGCAGTCATAAAACTCCATAACCTGAAATTCAGTAAGGGGAAAAAAGCCTTACATGCTTCTTTGTGTTCATCCATTGCTTTGAAAATCAACTTATCTATGTTGTGCAGTTATGCATTTGCCTGTTTGTGAGTACGGGAGACTTGCTGGTGAAGGCAGTGAAATGATAATGTCCCATATTTTCGAGCTTAGAGATCACTTTCTCATTGTACCTGCAAACATATGTTATTTCTACCCTCATCTCCCTTTCTAATCTCAGTTTTTGTGTTGCTGAGTGTGGTTTTATAGCTGCTGTACTTTTGTCTACTGACATTCACTTCAGTGTTAATGTGAGCACTAACTTCAGGGGAGATCTGATTTGAAAACTCAGCTCTCAACATGTATTTCCCTGCAATCTGATTCTGGTGTGCACCTAATTCCCTGCCTGGTATATTTGCATCCCAGGTAATATAGTAATACAGGCTTTGGGTGACACCAGTTCTGATGGCTGATTGGTGAGGGTGCAGCAAGGGTTGGTTGCTGATGATGTGTCAAACCACACAGTGTTGTCTAAAAAACCTTGAGATATGTTTTGGACTGATTAATGGGATGTTGTAATACAAGGAATCCAGGTGAAAACTCGAGGGATTGCTCCCATTGATTCCAGTTGCATTTAGGAGGCCATAAGAGCCTGATAACTTCTACATTCCAGTTCTTTGCTGCAAAGCATTTGATTAACCATGTCCTTTGCTTTACCATCAATGTTCAACCTTTACTCACAACTGAAAATTATATGAGGACATGTAAGCTTGATACAGAAATGGATACTCAATAGAAACCCTTGGCAAAATTAGTAGAACAAGTCTTTTAAGATCTAGGAAGTGCTAGACAGTTCTGAAACTTCAGTGACAATGGTAATGGTATTAATTTATGACAAACTGAAACTGAGAGTTGAATACAGATACTATAGTTTAGGATTTCATAGCTCTCCCTTTGCTCTCCAATTAAATAGGTAGTTAAGGTGTATCCTATATTTTTCACCCTTTCCTAATAAGATGCCATGTTGGATTATGGATTTACTATTGGTATTATTTACTATTTATTCAGCTTTAATCTGATCATTGTGTGTTATTAACATCAATATTAGGGATTTTGAGTCTGTTTTTTCAGGTGTTGTTAGCATATCTGTTCCAAAAATCTTGTGGTATATACAAATGGCCTAAGAAGCAGAATAGTGTAAGGGCAAAGAGAGCAAGAAGACATTATCAATGTCATATTTAGCATGAAGACATCTACTGCATATCTGTTACCATTATACATTGGTAATATATGTGAAATGTAATAAAAGTTTCATATGCAGATATTTAATTCTCTTTCTGATTTATCATACAGAATTAGAAAGGAGCATAGCATCAGACATGACTGGATGGGGATGTCTCAAAAGAAAGTGTAACCTTAATATTTAGCTTTCTGTCATGCTTTTACATAACTGGGACTAAGTGTTAATCAACTCAGAAAAGCAGGGATTTTTGGTCAGGTATTTTCAAATTCATTCTTTCTTGGAGGATTTCCCCCCACCACTCCGCCCCCTCCCACTTTTTATAACACCTTTTATTTAATTTCTGTGACTAATTCACATTTTAGGGAAAAGAATATTCAGTGCTCTAAACTTTCAATAAGATTCATAACATCTCTGAGATTTCCCAGAACTTCTACAACAAAATTATGGGAGGTCACATTTGGTATTTCTGGTAAGTCAAAAAATTGAGATAAATGGAAAACAATCCTTTTAAAAATGATCAGTTACATAAGTAAACATAGAGAAATAGAAAGGTAAAGAAAATAATTGAAACACCCATTCCCTCAATCTTTCTGTGCTGTATTTTGAATGAGTATTTGGAAATGTAACTGAATCCCTGCAGTGGGTAACCAACAGTGTTCTATGACACAAACATGTAAATCTCCCTTAGTATTGTAATTTGTATTCAGTTATGTACCAAAAAGTTGATTGCAGTGTGTGATGAATCGATTCCCATGCTGGGATAAGCTGTAGAAAGGGAACTTGAAGTTTGAATTTCATGATTTTCTGGTGCAGAACAGCAGATTAGGAGTAACAGCAAGATTTTAACCCCTGAGATCTAAAGAAACACTGCATTTGGAATGTCAGAATAACTCTTTTTCACTTGACTGTATATATGATGTGCTGGCATCTTTAGCAATCAAAGTTCTATTTGATCTGAGGGTCCTTTCTTGCTGCTTAGAAAAGAAAGTTTTAATAGCTTGGTATTGATTTCCTCAGGGAGGAAATCCTAACAAAATGGAGACAGCCAAGTTAGATGGAGAAATCATAGCACCTTTAGAGAATAACAGGGTTTTTTCAGTATGTTTTTATTGGGTTCTTAACATGTTCTTCTACCTTTTTGTTATATTCTTGATTTTTCACTTGAGAAATATATACTGTAAGTACAGTATCTTAATGTTACATCTTTTCTTCCATCGGTACATCATGCATAGAAAAACTTTTTTCATTCTTTTGCTCTCTATTATAATATGACAGCTTGGCCTTTTGCAATGCATAAGGGTCACTTTTGGTTAAATTTAGCAGGAGAAGAAGCAGTATGTAGAAAACTTTACCTGTCATCTCTGGCAAATGCTGTTCTTGCTGGGGTTTCAATTTCAAACCCATTGGTATGCCATGATTATACTGTCATCCACTGTCCTCCAGTTCATTAACATAATTTTTCATCACAATTCATCTCCAGATTTGTCTTATTAGTTGCCTTTCTTGCCATCCTTTGTTGCCCATGGAAGTTTTGATTTACTTTCTGATATTAAAAGATTTGGTTGATGAGTGACATCTGATCTCGTACCAGCTTTGACAGATGTGCAGTATTAATCAGGTGTGTGGCTGAACTCCAGTTTCTGCAGATACAGCTTTTACAGTCATTTCATAGTCACTGCTTAGCCATTCACATGCTAATTTACCATGAAAAGGAATCCAGAACCTGAAATGTCATTAAAAATACTGTTCATGCATTGATGATACTTATTAGAAATACTTAAATGTATTTGTACTTTACCAGAAAGGATGGCAGATATTAATATTAATGGTTCCTAAGTACCGTTGTAATTCAGTTCTCATATTGTTTGAATTGACTGAAAATTTTGTTAGCCAAAAACTTAGGGAAAATCTTTAATATATTTTTTTTAACCTCTGTATGGTTTACACAAGCAGGAATAGGTGTTAATTTTTAAAAAGTTAAAGCAGTTTGCTATACCTTCAGGCTGCCAGAACAGTATGATGTTTACGAATGTCTCACATTTATTTCAGTTCTGGATTTCTTTGTGGACCACAGAGATACTCATTGTGAGAGATGTAGAATACAATCCTAACCAGGACACCTGGCATTAGTGCAAAGTCCCTCTAGGAAGGTGTAACCAGCTGTGGTGGCAGTTTAAGCTCTATTCATGTTCTAATCACATCTTCTACAAAGATCAAAATGTAAAGTATGATTCCAAAGAAAATATTATGATACCTAGTTTTGTGTAATTAAAATAACATTTTGAATTCTTTAGCATTAAGCTGAAATGACTCTGCAGGTGATGTTTAGGATATCCATCTATTGAATGCAATTTGCATTGAACTCAGTCTTAGCCCGTGGTCTGAGCTAACACTTGACTACAGCATGGCTACTGCGCAGACATAATTCTTTGGATATTGGGGCAACATACAGAGTCCATTTGATTGACATGCTATTCATCTAGCCATGTTCTGCCTTGAACATAAATAATTCAAAATGTCCACTTCAGCATAGTTTTTACCCCACAGTTTCCTTCCATTGGTGCAGCAAAGACCCCACAGTGTGCCACTATCTGCTCCTTGTGAGTAGCAAGCAGGTTAGGGAGTTGCAAGCTTACAGCTGAGGAGTTCTGATTCCTTGGCGGGGTGACACTCACTCTCCAGGACCAAGGCCATAGAAAGCACCTTTGGGAGAGCTCCTGCTGGGGTGAACCAGCACTGGGAGGGTGGGAAGCAGCTGCAGGCAGAGCTGCTGGCTAGCCTGCCTGCTGGAGGGATGGGGCCAGGGCAGCACAGAGCCAGGCTGGGGAAAAGCTGCAGAATCTCCGTGGCGCGGTTCTTGCCAGGTTAGGGAATGTGTAACGGAGCAGCTGCTGGATATGCAGTGACAGCTACCACGACCACCATGGCTTTGCTGGCTGACAGCATGTCTCCCAAAGGGGGGTAAAGCATGGGCTACTCTAATCAGATGTTCATTCGGAGAAAAATGAACTTTCTGTCATTCAAGTCCTTGCGGGTACTGCAGAGAGAACAAAAGAATACAGTCATTAAAAAAAAGTCACTGGCTACTGACCTGCCTGTCAATAAGCATTAAAGAAATGTGATGTTGCTGCTGAGTAACTACCAAATTTATTTTAAAGAGCAATGCTAATGTCAAATACAAAGTCAGAATTGATGTTGATCTGTAGCAACCATGTCGGAAATCAGGTGATACTTTTGGTTTTATTGCAAAGGAAAAATCCTCTGCAGCAGATACTTGCACTAGCAAGGGAGAAAATCTGCAGCTGAATTTGGGGAGAATAGAGGAGAGAAAAAGGTAATTTTTAAATCCACTCAATATGGATATCCTTGCAGTTCACAACACCACTTGGGCTTTTGAAATTGGCAATAAACCCTGGGAAAGGATGAGCATATTGTCAAAATAGTTGTTTTTTTAAAGAAGTGAATTCACTCTGACTCAGGGAGGAGCTGGAGTATTCAGTGAAGGGAGAGCAGCAAGCACTAGCATACTTAAAACCCTTTGGAATTAGAGGCTTTGCTATTGTAAAGGAACCTTTTTTTGGGAAGGATCTACAAGACCTTCAGAAGAAGATGTGCATATACCAGTTCTGTTTCTGCATAATTAAATTCATAACCTGTTTCAGAGAATGAAGAGAGCTCTGAGGTCTCACTTCAGCTTTTACTATGTTTGATGTATGTCAGAAATACCCTCCTAGCTTTTCACACACTCTAGTCAGAAAGCTACTGTAATGCTGTAAGTACCGTGCTGTTCTGGCTAGGTGGTTTTGCCATAACCTCTTCTTAACACCTTTTCATTCAGTTTCTCTCTTCTCTGTCATTTACTCCAGACCACTTCTGACTTCTGCAGTATGAAAAAACCCAACTAGTAAGTCTGAATCACACTTATTTAAAACAAGTGGTTTTTTCACTTCTGTCCATTTTGTCACCATGTTTGAGGCTTCTACATTTTTCTTGTATATTGGTGGTTAGCTGGATGGACATATAGACATTAGGGCCTTAGGGAGAGATTTTTCCTGCTTTTCATTTGAAAGCAGGTCACTGCTCTTATTGATTTCTGGACTACCAGATATTGTATGTGTCAATGTCAAGTTTTAGGTCTCCTCTTGTGTTGGCAATGGTGATGAAGAATTCAGTATTTGGGTTTTACGGGGGCACACCCAGGTCATTTTACCATTAAAATTACCAGAGGACCAAAAATGCTCTCTTGTTTTCAACTAACAAATCTCCAGATTGTTCAAATACATTTAGAAAGGTGATTTGGATAATTTCTTTGTGTGCTGAGTTTTTGTGTATGTTTTTTCCTTTTGCATTTCCAGCAAAAACTTAACAAACTACTTTTTTTCATCCTCTTACTATTTCATAAGAACTAGGCTCATTCCTGGAATATTAATATGGGTTTTACACAAAAAAAAATTTGAGATTGAGAGGGAGTGAGTTAGGATGCAATTGAGTAATGAAGGATGAATGATGACAAAAGTGTCCATGGGAAATATGTAAAACTACTGAGGTATGTAAGAATTAAATGATGGTTAAGATTTGTATAATCTGCCTGAAATGCATAAAACTTTAAAGAATATTGCTAAAAGTTTAGCTAGAAATTTATAATTTCCTCTCCGGCTCCTATTGTAAATATTAAAAGTAATTTTGACCCTCACTTAAAAGGAAAGTTCTTGTATTTTTCATATTAAAATTTTAAAATGTTTGCTATTTTAATATTACCTGGAAAATTTCTTGATAAAGCTTATAAAACTATTTCTGTTTTGGCTGGGAAAACTATCTTTTCCCTTTCAAGCAACACTGAATATTTTGCAACATCCAGAAGTGCAGACAAACAGCAATCTTTTTGAGGAGAAATTCTCAGAAGATTCAGATCTCTTGTACATGTTCAAACCTAGAACACAGAAATACAAACCACGAAATAAATTGTGTGTCTTTATAAATGACAACTGTTGTTTTTTATTTCCTCTCCTCACTTTCCCTGTTTGGAGACTGTAGCAGAAACCACATGACCAGACAGATGCCTTTCAAGTAAGTTCTTAAATTAACCTGCTGTTCTCAAAAACAGATACAAAACTAAGCAAGCCCAAATGTTTCCAAATGTGCACATGGATTTGGTGGCATAGCCATGTACTATTTCTTCTAAGCATAAACTAGTATACTGCAAAAGTGCAAAGTAAAACATGTATTTACAAATTAAAAATAAAACTTTGTAAGCAATCTACGAAATGGTCATTCACCTGTCAATGTTGAATGAAGCTTGCACATGAAGTGCAGTGTATTGAACTTCTAGTCTGAAGTTCATGCAGAAGAGAAACTGCTTGAACAATTCTATTCAGGTAGGGAGATAGAAATGGACACATTCTTTTTGACTTTCTGAGCTTGGCTTTGATTTGGCTTGTTTTGTACTATAGGAGCAAAATTGTTCCTTGTCAGTTTACCTTGGCCCAGAGTTCACTTTCTCCTATAGAAATGGGATAAAGTTACCATTCAGGTACTCCATAAGCCATCTTTATGTGGTTAGATTGATTCTTTCATTGTGTTAAGGCACCTTTCTGCACTGCTTGGGAAGGAGCTCTGACAGCATCATTGCTTTAGAAAGTCCAGCAACAGGGTAAACTCTGCCTATCTTTAGCAGCTGTCTTTATGTTCTTTCATTCCCTCTTAAGACAACTTTATTTGCCTCCTTGCTGTGACCAACAGTACCCAGTGGTCTATTCTTCACAGTCACAGGCTTTGAAAAGTGTCCTTACACACTCAGTGTGTGCAGTGCTACTCAGGCAAATGGCTTAAAGGCAGATATAATTATTTCAGAGTTTTCTGAAAATCTGAATTTGAACATTCTGGGCACTTTTTAACATGGTTGGCTTTTTTACTATATTACCTTTTAACAATAGCTGGCTTTTTTAATGTCATATTTCTGATGTAACTGTTCCATATTTGCCAAGGGATTGTCCTTCAGTAGGAAATAAAAATGGCCCTATGAATATGGATTCTCTAATCTTAATATTGTTTATGTAGAAGACAAGAGAGAAACAGAGGCAGGTTGAGCAAGGAACAAATAGCATTAAATGACTTACAGGTTCACCAAGATATCATACAGCCCTCAAGCTATCTACTACCAGTCTTGTTGAAGAAATTACCTGAACCTTATATTCCAGCAGTAATTACAGTAGCCAGACAGCTCTGATTTTTGGTGTAGGAGAACAAATTCTTCCACCAATCCTACTCCAGCAAGGCTATGTATTAGAACTATTCAGCAGGAGGGGAGAACAAAGACAATTATGATCCTGTTCCATGAACTATCAATCAGATGTTTTCATACCCTGTTAAATGTGTTCTGGAAATGCTCCTGTTTATTGCTGAGGTGTCCTAATTTATGAAAGCAATGATATGTTTAGTGTGCCCTGTAAAAAAACCTTATGAACTCCAAAATTTAGTCTCCCTAAATCTGTAAAATTTTTCAGCAGTTAATCAAAACTCTAGAACATGTCTTTGCCATGGTATTGATGAGGGTGCAAAATTAGGTATTAAGTGATGCATTGCTTGACTGTGGTATGTTGTCAGGGCTTTTAAGACCTTTCCTTCCCAGGTCAGCACCTCAGTGCTGCCACAGTGACCAGACAACCACTTAATTTTTCCTGACAATGTGTCCCCCTCTCCTCCTGTAGCTTCATAGATGGTCTCAACCCAGCAGGAGTATTTGTTCTAACTGCTATGTCAGCCCCCCAAACAAATATGCAGTATGAAGTTACAGAATAGAGAGATGGGATTTTAGGACTTTCTACTTCCCTGAGAGGGGAGCTAGTAACACACAATACTTTGGCAAAACATTCCAGGAGACAGTGGACTGGCCTGAGAAATAAGGGACTCTCAAGCTAAGTACTCCCATAAAGGTTCTGGTTTTTGCTTTCAAGCCTCTTAATGTAAATACAAATGTGCTTGGTGGTGTTGGTAAGCAGAGGGAACATTTCATGCACTAGTGAGTTTGTGGCTGTCACTGTAAATGCATGGATAATATTTTCTCATTTAATCCTTTTTTTGGTGATAGTTTCAGTTTGACTCATTATTGCTCACAAAAAGACTTACAGTAATGGAAACTTTTACAGTTATGAGAGATGTTATGTAATCTCATCAGTAATTTTGTGTTTGCAATGTATACTATAACTTTATTTTTTAATAATTTGAATTCTTTATATAAACATTGCCAAAAGTTTAATATCAAATTTTAATTATAAATCATTACAAAACCCCAGTAAGTTTCTTGAAACTGGCTGGAAAAGCTTATGGAAAAAGCTTTTGGCAAGAGGATACCTTAGGACATATTTTATTGGCTTGTCCAGGGGTAGCATGTTTTTGGAAAAAAGATAATTAAAGTTATTAGGCAAATTGAAAGACAGGCAATTTGTTTTGAGTAGCAGCAAAGAAAAAAAAATCCATATCTAACAAAAGGTGGTTCAGTTTTACTAAGTTTTAATTGTATGAAGCATTTTGGGTCTGTGTTGCATTGAGATAAAAATATAGGCTGAGAGATTTTTTTTTAATGCAGGAGGAGAGAGGCAGAGACAGAGGAAGAAAAGAATAGTGAAGTCTTTGGCAGAAAATATTTGGCATCATAAAATCAGTAATATATGAACCTTCTTGTGTGAAAAAACACACAATATTTTCATATATTAACCATTTCAAATGTCTGCATTTGAATGAGTGTGATTTTTTATGTTTCTTTTTATGTCTCGTCTTATTTTTTGGCATTAAATATTTGTGTTGTACGTGCTAACTGAACTTTGGAAAGTATATCTCAAATACAGCAACAATGGTGGTTCTCTGAGGCTTGATGAGATTCTTTAAGTTCTCTGTCTTTTGGATACGATAATTTCATGGCTCATTGTTTTGAATATTTGTATGTTTTCCTGAAACACCAAATAGCCTGTGTCAAATTCTGGTCTTCTGGGCACCAATAGTGTCCTGCTTCAGAAGCACTGATTAGTTGTGTAATAGGGACCAGAATTGATTCATTGTTTGTGTGCCACTGCTGTTCCTTCATATTCTCCATGATTTGTTTGGCAGCACATTAAGAAGAAATCTTACTTAGTGGCTCATTTGAAAGAACAATGTACTTGAGTTTGTAGAGGAAACAACTACTGCTTCAAATTTGAGGATCCTGACTGCCTCAATATGTGTCCCCCAACTTCTGGTTGCTTTACACACTAATGCCTGGTGGAAGAAGAATCTGTGCTACAGATAGCTGCCACACCAGAAATAATTCAAAACTGCAAGAAAGAGAAAAATTAAAAATAACTGAAGCTCCAGACAAATTGGCAGGCTGGGCTGTATAAATAAAATGGCCAGCTAATTGTATTCCCTGGTGAATCCAGTCCAAATGGACCAGACGGGTTGAGTGCATAATAGAACACATGCACCACAGTTTGAAAATCTCTGGGAATACTGAGCTGTCTTGTGCCACCCCTGATGGAGCTGAAATTGTAGTGAACAGAATGCTGGAACCATGTTGTATTATCAGAGGACGTGGAACCACTTATTTGAACTAAACACTTAGTGCTGTCATGCTGGTGTGACAGAAAATGGCACTAAAGCACAGCTGAGTGGCTATTTTTGTCTGGATAAATACTCCAGTTTGTCAAGCTCTGTCTTCTGGTCTGCTAAAGCACAAAGGTAGAGTTCAAAATCAGACATTAACAACTTTATGTTATGTTAACTCAGGAAGAAGAACAAGCTCATTCCTTTTCTTTTCTGTATGCAATTCCAAATGTCAAGTAAATTAAAGAAGTGGGTCTCAGGTGATTCAAAGAGGATGCTTAAGCCTATGTTTCATTTTGTATTTCCACAAAAGTAAATTTTGTGAAAATTTACCTCTTTTTTTTTATTTCACTTCATCTGGTTTTGGCATTGCTGGTGGTGAATGTAGTGTCCAGTTTAAAAAACATTCCTTGTAAGAGATGGGCTTCACTAAATAAGTATGCTTGTAACTCCCACTTTTACAATTATCTTTACTGTGCTGGAGCTCTTCAGATATTGACTTTTGTGTCCTAAAACTAACAGCAAAATATAGCAAAAAATAGACCTTACAGATATAAAGCTTAGAGTCTTACTGACTGAGCAACCAGGCTTGGGGTGTAAGTGGGAGTTCAGGGTTTCTGTTATTGAACTAAGTCTAAGTTTAATACTTGCTTAATAACTCTGGGGGGAGAATTTTTGTCATTAAACTTGGCTAAAGTTTGGGTTCAGGCAGATTAGGGGGGGGAATCATATATTTAGGACCCATGATTTCTCTGAAGCATTTTCTGCAAATGTGGGCCATTATCGCAAGCCATGTTGGTGCTTTTAGCTGGGGAATGCTCTTTGGCAAGCCGAACAGGATCAGTGAGAGGCTGGTGTCTCCTTTTGGGGTGGAGAGCCAATAAAGATCAGAGAGAGGCTGAAGAAGTATTTCAGGCACATCCCATATCTCCAGGATATAAAACTTCAGAGGAAACCTCAGTATATGGGCTACATGTATGGAAGAACTCTGCTGCTGTGCAGCAAATCTCCTGGCTTTCTGTCAGGACAGCTTGAGTGGAAATTTTTTATTTGATCAATAATCAGAACTGTGACTTTATATTGAGTTAGTACATAGAACTTAGAGAAAAGGCTCAATAATACTGTCTTGAGTATAACTAATGGGTGTTCTTGCAAGGCTTGTGAATGAGTACTGCTGATGTTGCCTTGAAGTCAGGAGTGCTATGCGCTGAGAGAGCAATGGGGAAAGGTGAAAACAATGTTTTGCCTCTGTGATCCCCTAAAGGCAAACCTTCACTATCCTTTTCCTTCAGATTAAGAGAAAATTGGTCAGTGTGTGTTTAGAGGAAAAGAGAGAAACAGAGGAAGCTGGTTCTTCAAGGAATGAAGAAGAGCAATAAATTACTTCTAAGTTCACCAGGGTACCAAACAGCTTTTGAGATAACTAAGAGGGCTACTGACAGTCAGTTTGGTCAGTGAAGTGTAGTTCTCTCTTCCTCTTTGTTTTCTTTCTTTTAATTTGAATTTTTCTTTTCTGAGGTTGATCCGTATCATGTAAATAGTGGTATCCAAAATACCAAAGTTAATAATTGAATATTACTTTCAATGCAACTTATTCAAAACTTTTTACCCTTACAATTTTAAGATTTTTTTATAATACATTTTAAACTCTTCATAATACTCATCCTGATTTACAAGTGTTGTTTCTGAATTTTCAGGTCAAAGCATATTAAGAAGCAGACTGTAGTCTAAAAGCTTTTCTTTTGGTATGAGGCATACAATTATACAACCAGATTGTGCATGGATATCTGTGGGGAAATTCTGAGTCTAGAAATGAAAGCAAGACAAATGGAAATGAGCAGCATGATCCAATTTTTAACAAGTGAGAGAACAGATTCAGTATCAGCAACTTTTCCAACCAAAATGTTTTTGGTTAGTTGTTTTTTTTTGTGGGGTTTTTGTTTTGTTTTGGGGTTTTTTGTTTGTTTGGTTGGTTTTTTTCATGTGTGTGCATTGTGGTTTTTTTTCTGTGCAGTTCTGTAGCTCAATTGGGAACTTTAGTCTTCTTTTAGAACTGAAGTCTTCTTTGCTCAGTAAGTCAGCCACAGTAGTCAGAATGATTCCTTCAAAGTATTTATATAAATACATGAAAGTAGTGGAATAGGTGCATAGTCTGTAATAGATTCATTACCCAGGTTAATCAAGACACCTTGGCAACACTGGTGGCAGCAGTAGTAAATCTGCAAGAAGGTAATTTTTTACTTTTCTACCTTTTATTTAGGAACAATATTCTTTCTTTAGTGTTTAACATACATCCAATTTAATATGAAAGTTATTTATATTACAGTCATAGCAGAAGTTTCATTGTGCTGTGTGCACTGATCTGGTCACAGTGTGAATATGCCTTCAGCTTTGAGATAAAGGAAGCCATACAGTTTGAAATTCTTCATGGTTTAAATCTGCTTTAGTCTAACTTATTATTTTTAAAAGCAGCAAAACAATCAAATCAATCAAATCAAAACAAGCAAACTAATCCATTTTCTGGGGAAAGAAAACAAAAGCAAACAAGCAAACAGAAATACCAATGCACAAACAAACAAAACCAAAGTAAAAATAACTACAAAACTAATAACAACAAACCCCAACCAACTCAAACAAACAGAAAAAAACCTCCCCCAGAATCTTGTGGAAAACTTGGGGTTTTTTCACTGTGTATTGTTTTGCTTAACTACTACTTTCCTGATAAATTCTGTTGCTTTAATGTTTTCAAGCAGCTCTTCCCAATTTTCAGAGATTTTTCTATGTAGAAATCTGTTCAAGTTTGATGGCCTTTTAGTTGGTGTATGTGTACTATAATCAAATATGTCATACCGTTTCACTTTTTCTATTTTCAAGATTCAGAAAAGTACTGAAATAAATCATAGTATTTCTGCTGGTAGGATATATCCTCCCCTCATTGTGCACTCAGCTCCCTTTGGTGCATGTTGGGAAAAAAAAAAATACAATTACTTGAGCAAATAAGAGCACAAGACCCTGATCAGTTTAATTTTGATTCATTCTTATGGTTGGGTCAAAAGGGATTGTCCTGAGACTATAGGTTATGCAAACCTAAAGAGGCAGATAGAAAAACAATGGTTTCATTAAGACTTTTTTGTCTTGCCCTGTAGTTTTAACATCTTCTTAATAATATTCTATTTTATTAATTCTGGTAAAGCAGGCACTCAGTTATTTTTAAGGACAACCAACTGATAACATTTTGAGACAATTAACCTGTAAATATTTAAGTCCTTGTTTTCCCCTTTGAACAGGAAATAGACTCCTGGGCTACTGAGCTACATGTCGTAGCTGGTAACACTGACAGAAACTGTGTCAGAATTGCTGTACATTCCTCAGGACAGACCCAGAGCAAGTGTAAACTTCATTATGTATTGTGCTCTGTACACAGTTTTACATAGCTTTTCCACAGGCTAGACAGACATTTCCAAATGAATTTGTTGAGATGGTTCACTCTTGAATTACATGATGCCAACCTAGAAAATTGACAGGAAGCAATTATTCAGATTCTTTTAAATTTTTAATTTTTAAAGCACATTTTTATGTATTTCTCTACTAGGTAGGGTAAAGCATCTTCCTGGCAATACTGGAATGCCCTGAGGATCCCCAAAAGCCTTTTAAAGAATATTTTATTTACTGTGAGGAGGACTTGAGATAACCCTTTTAGGTGCCTGCAAGATTTGTAAAGTCTGGTGAGAACAGATTGGGTGTGGATGCCTTCAGCTCAGACCGTACTGAGAAAGGTTTGCTGTGTATGGTTTCAGGCTACTGGCAATACTTGGGGCATTAAGAGTGCCATTGCAGCATTAGTGTTGAGGATATGGGAGCTCATATGCATGGCTGAGGCCAAGTCCTGTTGTGGCTGATCCACCAAAAACTCAGAAGTAGGTTTCTGTCTTCCTTTCCTGCTGCTCTCTGGTTCTGCAGAGTTTTGTTTTACTTACTAAATCTAAAGAAAAAGACGTGCTGGACAAAGCACAAAGAATTTGGTTTTTGACTTTTGGAATTTGTGGCAAAGCATTTCTTGTTTATTTGCAAACAAAAGTAAATTTGCTTTAATTTTCAATCATTTTCTTATCAGTGCTCAACCCTTGGTAGCAGGTAGATCTCTCTATAGCAAATTATATGAGTTGACACAAGAAACAAGATTTAATCTGGGCATGCATTTCATTGGAAATGAAAACATTTTTAAGTTTAAGAGGAAGGAGCCCTAGAATAACTTCTTTAAAATAGTGATGGAGAGAGCAAATGGGGTTGATTTTAAGAGGACATTTCATCTGTTCATAAACAGGATTAGAGGGCCCAGCTATCTTTAGTAGCAGGAGTCTGACATCAGTCATGAGTAACATAGAAGGATACTTTTGAGACGAGTGTGTTACCAGTCATTATGGTTCTGATTCTTCCTCACCTGTTTTCTTCCAAATCTTTTGCTTTAAGATACCATTTTAACTGAGCTGACAACATAATAAACTCACAACATCTGTATATAAATGCATTTTCACAAAGGAACAGTTCTGCACAGGTTTGGATTGGACCAGTTCTGTGGTCCTCACAACTGTTAGCATAGAGCAGAATTCTTTCTCTGCTGAGTATGAAAACCCATAATCAAGGGGTCTGTAAGAGTATTTGGCCATGAAACCATAGATAGTCATTCTGTATAAAAGGCATTCAGAACCAAATGATGCTTCTGCTTTCAGTATCTGAAGAATGATTCTATAGGAGGTTTAAGTAACCTCTCTTTTGTGAATGAGTAATGAAGTCAAAAGTTGATTGTGTCTAATTAAATTATTGATTCATTCAGTTTAGTCACAGGATGATAGAAAAGTTGTTTGGAAGGAGCCTATCAAGGTCAATTACTCCAGCCTTTTGCTTGAAGTGGGATGCATTTGACCAGTCTTTGATACTTTCCTGTGTGACATCCTTTGTCACTTAAATGGAGAGCCATGGCTTTGATGGATGGACCATGCAGTCCACCAACTAAGGAATTAGTGGGATGGTCATATTTGAAGTGCTATGGCTTGAAGTGGAGACCAGTGATGAGTGGTGTTCCTTAGGGGTCTGTACTGGGACCAGCAATGTCTAACATCTTTTTTGGCACCATTGTCAGTGGCATTGAGCTCTCAGCAAGTTTGCTGACAACACCAAGCTCTTTGGTGCAGTCAACACACTGGAGGGGAGGAATGCCATCCTGAGGGACTTTGTCAGGCTTGAGATGTGCTGACCTCATGAAGTTTAACAAGGCCTGGTGCAAAGGTCTACACCTGGGTCAGGGCAATCCTGAGCACAAATACAAACTGGCTAAAGAATAGATTGAGAGCATAGGTACAAGTTTAAATTGAGAAAACTGACTCTCAGTCATTTAATTTCTGTTTGATTTCTTTAAAACATAGGGAGGAGTAATTTCCTGTATGAAGTATTCACTTAAAATGCCTACTGCCAGACAAAGTAAATTACCACTAAAAAGCACGTAAGTTTCCTACAAATCAAAAGAAAAAAAAAACTTTCATATTCAAGATACTTAATCTATGTAACATCCTGCTAAATGAAATTTAATTGTACAATGTAACTGAAAAGATTTGGAAAAGATTTATTGCATCCAATTATGCTTATTCTAGTATGATGCAGTAAAAATTACTTCATTCATTCGATATTCTTCTCAATATGTTAGGTTGGGATTATTAAGCAGAGAAGGAAATACAAATCCCTTCTATAAATCTCTTCACCTTCCCTTTTCCTGAGCAACAGTCAGTTTCTAATTTTCCCACAGATGTTTTCTGTGCCAAACTTCATGTAGGTGAAGCACCACAGGTGTTTGCCCATTTATAGATTTTTTCCAAGTCTATAATGCTCATCTGCCTTTCCTGTACACTTTGAGGCCATAGCTGGGTTCTGCTAGAGGATGAATTTAAAAAGTCAGCTTGTAACTCAAAATATAAAAGAAAGTATACAAAATATGAAATCTAAAGAGGATGTAAACTTCCCTTTCCAAAAAAAGAAAGTCCTTTATCTGATAAAATATACTATATCTGAGTATCTTAAGCATACTAACAGAAACACATGTAATACTTTAAACAATGCAGGCCACAAACTAAATTTGATAGTTCTATTTTGAAGGTGGATTGCATAATGTATTTGCATTATCTGAGACAATCTTGTAAATGAGCAGGAACCACAGGAAAATATCTTCATAGGTACAGAGATGTGCATGCTGAAATACCTTCTAGAGTTTAACGATTTGTCAGGACTGCCAATATGTATTGGGTATATTTTTCAGTTTGAAAAAGAATTAGCAAAGAAATTTACCTCCCTGATTATTTGAATAAAGGCTGACACCAGATTTAGCTGTGATATGGGTTGTTCTATATTTAATTATACATTTGTTCATATTCAGATTCCATTTTTGTTCCAATATATTATTTCACTGCTTGTTTTTCAAAGATTCATATACTTGCCAATTAATATAATAAATATATTCTTTCTTATTCACATTCTTGTGTATTAACACTATCAATGTATTCCTTCTCAGCAGATGATGGCAAACATATCATTCCTTTTCAAATTTCTATCTGCAAAAGGTTTCTTTAATTATAGCATTCAAATGAGCTCTTGGTAGTAACAATAACCAGCTAAATAAAGCATTCCTGTTCTTTAGCTTCAAAACTGTCTCTCAGCTGGCTTGCATGTACTGTATGAGTCAGATTTGAAAAAAAAAAAAAAAAAAAGATGTGCAAGTTCTTTGACTCAGGCTATACAGCATATGATTGAAGTAAAGAACATCATCTGCTTTGTTCACCAGGGGGTTTTATTATTATTATTTCTCTCTGGTCTTCTACTTTTCTGCTCCTCAAATAAGGCTAATTACAAAGGAAAAAAAGTTGAAACTGGTAGAGATCCTTTAAAGCCATTCCTTTTGCAGAATGGAACAAAAGAAAGTACCAAGGGCATGGATAGGCCTTGAAAAAAAAGAAAAGAGAAAAACCATCTAATGAGGATGCTGAGATAAGTGCTTGTGAAGAAAACTGGCAAAAAAGGGCTTTTAGTCTAAAATCCATAAATAAGTGGGCATTAGATGGGTACTAGAACATTTTTAACAAGAGAGGCCACCAAACTGTATCATCCTATGCAAGAGCTACTACCCTAAAACTCTTCTTCTTAACAAGATAAGGGTTTTTCTCTTTGAAATATTAATTTGAAAAAGATATACTTGAAAATTAAGGAGTATTATTCACATCTGTGAATCCATTATAGGGGAAGACACCATCAAAGCTGCTTTAGATATAATTATGAATGCTGCAGATTTTCTAAAGGTCAAAGATCCTAAACGCTATGAAGAAATTGTTCACAGCATATCATGGTTCAGACAGGATTTGACCTACAGTCTCTCATTGGGTCTTCTAGTCTATGCTGAAGAAGAAGCATGCACAGCATCAACTACAGAAGAGTTTAAGAATCAAATCATTTGCCCATCCTCCAAACCTATTTCTTAATACTCCTGGGTAATTGGGCACTCAGATGTGCTTGATATCCATAGATGTGCAGGTCAGGTGTTTGAGGCTCTGTCTAATTACCAGAGAATGACTACCAGCTAAGCATTGTCCATTTCAGCTCTCAGTGCTGCTCTTGTAACACATAAAGGAGAAAAACAAATCTGAAAGGGAGAGAAGATAAAAGGACAGAGAAAAATAAACTATAGGACCTGATCCAAAGACTGTAGAAGTTAATGGAAAGTCCCATTAGCTTCAGTGAGGTTTAGATTAATCTCAGTTTTTAACAAGACTGGCAGTTCTTTATCCCATCATGCATCAGATCTCCTTTCACCCATACACACCAGAAAGTTTGCATTTAGTATCAGTGATTTTGAATATGTTCTGATTTTGAATATGTTCTGACAAACTAATGAAATTGGTTGGGAAATTATTTTATTTAACTTTGGGTTTTTTCTGAAGTTTCTCTTAATATGGAATTTTAAGGGCTTTCAAAAAAAAGCCCTTACAGTACAACAGTAGTAGTCCCCAAAATATAATAACAACAACTTGTAAATCCCATGGCTAAAAATTTGATGCTTACACTTTCTTTGGAGAATTTTGAGTGAATTTTAAAAGTGATAAAATATTTAGTGAAGATTTATTAACTGTTTCTTAAGCATGTGGCACACTATACTGGTCCTTTCTTACCCTTCTGGCACATACAGTGTGCCACAGATGGACCAAATAAATACACATGTATCTAGTGATCAGGTGTTTGAACTTGATTGCCAGCTAGCAGCTTTGGGTGTGATAGAGGATTCACCCACAGGTGTCCTACACACAGGAGAGTAATTTTTTGGCAGTAACTTTTCACAGCAGGATACCTGTGTGGCTGGTAGCCATTGGTCATTTTTTGTCACTTGCTGCAGCCTTTCCTAGATTCTGTGTGAATAATGGACAAATATAGCAGGATATAGCAGGATACTTCCAAATGTTTTGGTAGATGCCCTGCAATTATCCAGTTTTATTTATTATGGTTCACAATTTGACTGAGTAGTGAAGCTGAACAATTGTGTTGGGTGGTTTTTCTTATATCAATGATTTTCTTTTTTGGTCAGGGATTTTCCTGAACCATCACTCAAAAAACTGATGTTGTGCAAGTTTTTTATAGTCTAGATATTATAATATCTTCTGCATAATGATTAATAAACCAGCTACAGCTGCAGATGAGATGGTAAGAGGTTTTTTGTGCTAGAGAGATAATAATGTTGTTTTCTTGTGAGACAGTCTTTTATTTTGCTTTACAAGGCACACTCAGTATCAGTGAAGCATCAGACAATTCCATAATTAAATTCTATTTATACTTGCTTTAAAAGCAAAATTATAATCCTTCTGTTTCACACATTGAAGACTGAATTCGGTCTCTGTATAATGCTGTAACTCTTCAGAGGACACTTGAATTTTCTTTATCACATTTTAAGAAAAATAATTACTGATTGTAGCAGAGAAAATGTATATACATGCTCTTTTTTTGACATTTTGCACAGTTTTCTCACATGTCTTTGAGTTCAATTAGCTAAATAACTGCAATTTCCACAAACTGCAGACTTCATAGACTATATAGTGTCTTTGATACACTGAGTATCTTGAAACAAGTATCTGGCTAGATGTAATAATAAATACATTGATGGAATTGGTGTCAGTGAATAGTATATTTGTATGCTTCTCACACTGAGAAATTTCAAACTTCTCCCTTCTCCCCTGTATCTAAATGCCAGCTTTTTTTAGACAATCTAGACAGAAGATAAATTATTAGAGAGTAAACATTTTGGTATAGGAAGGGAAAAATTCTCTTTTTATTAATATTTTATATAAGCAAGCTGGTCTATAAATTATCATCCTTACCCAGGTCAAAACCAGAGCAAGTTTAGCAAGTTCAATGACAAAAAGTACTTTTTTCTGTTTAATGAAAATGCCAATGAAGGGGTTCTGTAACTGGAAACAAGCTTCTAACAACATATTAAAATGTCAGATATGTATCTGCAGAGAAAAAATTGATAACAGAAAATTAATAATTTTCAAAAATATTTCACTTCTGTAAAAATATGTGGAAAATGGGCAGGATATATGTTATTAAAATGTAGACTGAAGCTGCTGTTTAAGTCGGAATGCCAATTTCTTCACAAGGGAGAATAATGGTATGGGCCATTCACTTAAGAGTTGGGCTCTATGATCCTTCTGGGTCTGTCCAACTCAGACTGTTCTGTGATTCTGTGATGGGGTTAAATGAAAGAGTCACAAAAGTGGCCTTGCTGGAAGCTTGATTCAATTCTTAGCTGTAGCCTTCCTGGTTAATGGAACACAGTTGTGGAAACAAATAGAAGTTCTTTGAGAATAAGAGCCTAGACTGTGGTTAGTACTGACTGCACTTTGTGCCTTTATGGTAGCAAGCTCACATATTTGATTTCAGAGCCCCTAAGTGCCCATTGCTAGCTGACAATCTTTTTGGTGCAAAAGAACTGGTTCCCAACAAGAAAGCTTCAGCTGGAAATGCAGAAAATATGGAAGAATTGCCCAGACCTTTGTGGTTCTCTTAAGGCTTAAAATGACAGGTCAGTAAATGTCTAAGGCACTCTGAAAACTATCATGCAAGTCTCAGGAGTCTGCCTAGATCTAGACAAATATAAAAGTCTACTGCCTGGGACTGTACTTAGGCCTATCAAGATGAGAGTAAAGAGCAAAGAAATTCTGTGTCTTGTAACTTCAGGGGTGTTGGCCTCAAGGCAGGGGAACCACTTGCATCTCAGTCTTTATCAGCTCAAAAATGCTTATGCAGTTTGCTTGAGCAGGGAGTTCAGTCCTGACTAAGCCAGTGAGATTCTCACAGAGTGTGCTGGGAGATGATAAGATGTGTGAAATGCACAAGAATCACTTCATGTTTAATCCTCCAAAGGCCTCTCATTGCTGAGTGCAAAAGCAAATGAGCCCAACAAACCTCTTAAAGTAAGTTGAATGCAATGGGCATCAATTGTGAGTGAATGTGGGATGACAGTGGGGACACAAATGGCTTTAGCCCATCTGTCTTTGGGACCTGAAACCTGGCAGCCAAGAGCACATAGACACACCCATAAAATGCTCCAAAAAGATGTAAGATTATTAGCCATCTCTTTCTTGGTGGTGCAACAGATTCACTGTCTCCAGGCATAAAGAAAATCTAAGTATACTGTGTGTTACAATCATAAAGTTACATTTAAAAATGAGTCTGCTGCATTCTAGTTTTTCTTACTAAAAGGATCTAAATTGTATGGCCTATATAATATTATTAGCACCTATCTGATAAGACACTTGCAGGTTTATTGCACAATCTAATGTAAGTAGAATTTTTAGGTCTAAGTTTCACATTTTAGTTGCTGTTAAAGGACTGCAATAAATACTACCTGCATGAAGATTGATGGCTAAAATAGCAATAGGAAAGCAAAAATGAGGGAACAAGGCTAAGACTGAGTGGCAAAATGAAACAAAGAGGAAGGGTTTCCACCTGTACTGCAAGGCTTCAGTCATTGTTGTGGTTGAGTCTCTGCATCTCGAAGAAGTTGATTGTGATGAGGTATTCAGATCTAGGCTGGTTTACTCTTTGTAATTGATTGTGCAGCTAAATCTGCAATTAGTTATGTGAGCAAACATATTTTGTGGAAGCAAACTGTGCCTGTGTGCATGCTGCTCTACCAGAGGTATCATATGGATAATTACACAGTTCTTGTAGTAACTGAAACCAGGAACCAGGGGGATAGAAACTTTTTCCTGGATGGCATTTGGCTTGAAGACTCCAGGAGTCACAGCTCTTAGGTACAGCACTTCATAACAAAAAATATATCTTCAAAGTATGTAGTACTACATTTGTCTACAGATACTCAAAATATATATACAAAATATATGGAGTAGAATTCTTGTTTATGCACAAGCTTACAAGCACCGTAGGGCCAAAAGCATATGTACATTTATATAGTATGAAAGCTGCACTTGCAGTCAGTGAGTCACAGCTTAGTCAGGCTAGCATATTTAGCTAAGCATCTATGCTTATGTGTATTCAACCAAAGGTTTGACAATATTGTGATGTACAAGATTTTCACTGACCATCCAAATATGGCTACTTTGCAAATAGAATTTACATCAACATTAGCCAGTATGGTAGAGCAGAAAGTGAAAGAAATGCCCTGTAAAAGGGGTCTTGAAGAACTTCCTCTTTTGAAATTTACCGTGTGTTAATTATGTATGACATTTCAGGGAGTGAGAGTTGTTTGTAGCCTATGGCAATGAGTTACTGAAATGGGACAGAAAGAAGTGTCAGCATACCAAATTGCACAGATATTGGTAGCCTAGGTGTATTTACTGGTTTGGAAAGCTATGTTTGATGTTGTGAAATTACAGTACTGTGCATTGGTTTTGGATGGCAGTACCACATTTCTTTTGAAACAACAATACTGAAGTAGTTGGGTGTAAATAAATGTAATTCCTATCTTGTGGCAACACTGCAAAGAGAAACAATAAATAAAATATCAACTTGTAACTTATTCTGGAGCTAATAAAAAAGATGATTAGAAGTGCTGAAATGAATTTCACCACCCCCCAAAAAAAAAAAAAAAAAAGCTCAGCAACCTCCTTCTCATTCAACAAAATAAGGGAAAATCTTATTGAGGATTATATGATGTGTGTAAGTATTTTCTTTGTTTTTCCACTTCTTTGGGAGGATATATTTCTCTAGTAGTGATTTTAGCTTCAAAAATTCAAAAGGAACTCTTCCTTCACATAGGATAAGGATCCCCAGAATTATGGGAATCAATTTAATTTTTTTTTTTAATTTAATAATGATGTATTTTACGGTATGTTGGATGTTACACAATGTATTATCTGTGTTTTTACAGTATGTTTGGTTGTTATTTTTATATATTTTGATCCCATGGAAAGAGAAACTGTCTCACAGCCGAAGACAAGCTGTTGAAATGGCTGCCAGCAGAATTCTGGCGTTAAAAGAAAACCAACAAAACCAACCAAAAAGTACTTTACAAACTGGAAATGGTTGAACCAGTCACAAATCTTTTGACATTCCTCTTGTCCTACCCACCTGAGTGCTGTCTCCTCAAATGTGATATTCATGAGTATAAACCAGCAAATTTACCAATAGTATCTGAGGAAAATTTTTTCCTAGCATGTCTGATTTTTTAAGGACATTAAAAGGACACATCCTTCATTATATTGCTGCAATCACCATTGGCCATTGTAGGGGAATCTGGATGGGAATTTCTCAGAGTCTCAGGACCCACTGCTGCACAGTGCCAGATGATCCATCTTAAGGCTGAATAAGCATTCTCATCTGTGCTGGTACACTTTGTAGTTAAGGATTTGCAGTCCTGCAACCCACGTCAAGGTTAAATCAGTAAGTTACATATGATTATCTGATGGACTCAATATTCCAGTGTATTGTAATGTAAAAGCAATGGCATTTATCTTAGCAAGCAAAAATTTAAGGTGGGAATAGCAGTTTCTACAATATGCAAAAGCATTGGCTTGAACATCTGTGTGCCCTAGTGTTTTCTTTTGACTGCTTCCCTGTTTGGAGTTCTCTGGAGTTTCTCTGGTTCGGTACTGCAATAGCTTCATATCCACTATTCTTACAAGACACTTCAGAATTCATCAAAAAACATTAATAAATGGCATTCTTATCAACCTATTTTTTAGATTTTTGTAGCATCTTCTAGCTCATGGTTCTCATTTGTTTTTTAATTTAAATTAATTTTTAATAATTTTAAGCATTTTAACTGTTTCCAAAATACTTTACTTTTGTTTTGCAGAAGTAGAGTGTATTGTACTGGTGTATTAGTCATGGTTCAATATTGAGACTACAGGCTATGCACAAGATATGAGTGCTTTTAATTTCAATGACAGGTAGTACTTCACACTTAACAGAAGTTCTTCTCTTCTTACATTTTGCTATGCAAATGTTCTTCCAGTCATTTGTATGTGTGCTGAAGTATTCTTTTCTCTTCTCCTTAGGTTTCACCATTTTATCCCTGTTCCTTCCATCAGTATGTTAAGCTGACTAATGTCTGTTGTAGTTTTTTTTGGACTCCTGAGGGTCAGCAGTGTGTTCAGTAAAGGGCATTTATTTTGAGAAGGTTGTATTAGGGAGCTCAGAAATATCTATTCTAGCTTGAATAGACAGACATGAGGTTTGTGATGGTCTGTAGTTCCATAAGAAGTGGTGAAATCAAGAAGCACTTCATAATCTGTATCTTCTGTGCAGATAAAATAATCCTGATAGTTGAAAGGTCCACTGAGCCAAGCAGAAAATTGTTGTCAATTGTCATCTTCATGCATAGGCATTAGGTCATCTTTCATATCAATAATCCTTGTGTGGTTAAATGAATGCCCTCATTTCTGATATTCAGTAGCAAATCTGAACAAGAAGTGAAGAATAGGTTTATGCACCTGGTATGTGGTAGCTGGGAAGAGATGCTGCAGCATTTTGTATTGTTGATGTCATACATGGTTTATAATATTGCTACAACAGTCTAACAACTACATGGTTAGTGCAGCTTTGGGGAGCTTCAGCAGGATGGAGAAGTCACCTACCCAGCTGAAGATAATGTTCAATGGACTGGTAGGCAAAAAGTTAGCATTAGCTTGCTAAGCTACATACCAAGCCTGTCAGTTGTAGAATGCAAGTCATGAATTACGTGTTTGTACAGAGAGTGGTTCCCTTATGATAGAAATGTTTATAAAATGCTTCTCATTCTTTAATGGATTAACTACAGAAGTGTTCCACTTTGTCTTTAACTGAATGCCCCAACTGAATGAGAGGAATTCTAGTAATGTAAGAAGTAGGAAGTAGAAGTAGTAAAAGCAACTAACTGTGCAATAGCTATAAAATCTTAACAAAAAGATATCTTTGAGAGACTTTGGGCACATGTCGAAATTAATTGACAGCAAACGGAATTTAGTAAAGTTATTGCTGTTAAAAGTGAAAGTCGTTAAAAAATGTTCTTGGTTGTTGGAAAAAACAGCAAAAATCTCTCTTCGATCTTTTGCTGTTTTAAAAGAAAATTTGAACACAATATAAGGGGAAAAGTGACTATCTTTTAGGCATCTATACTGCATTCATCTCTATCATATGGAACTATTACATGTAATAAATTTTAAAAAGAAAGCCTTGGCTTTGACAAAAGTTAGCAAAATGTCTGTGAGGATTGCTTCTTAACAGTGAAAATGGAAAAATGGTTCTTGCTAACTTGAAGTCCCTAGTCTTTTTTGTCTACAAGGACATGCATTTCTTCACTCTTGTTACCATGTCATCCTCCTCAGTCCCTGTTAATGTCTTCTTCTGGTCTTATCCTGCTGTGACTGAGCATTATAAAGTTTTTCACGCCTCCATGCGCAAGTCCATCAACCAATTAGTTTTCAGAGCACATGATACATATAGATGGCATGGCAGTGGGTTCAGACCTAGGTCAACATACTCCCAGCTTTCAGTCAATATGAAAAAAGTATAGGTCTACATTATCAGTGGTATCGATTTAGAGAGTGGATTGTTCATTTCTGCTTCTTTTTTAAACTTACTTCCAGCTGTGATCACCGCTGTTATTCTGATTTTTATCTCAACATTCACCACAGAATTTCTCACTGTGACAAACACTAATTTTAAACAGGCACCTGAAATGTATCAAAGTATGAGTCTTATATTGAGTCTTTATGGAGGTTTGTTGCGCATCTTGCATACCCATCTTTTAGAACATTCCAGTAAGAAACCCAATTTTTGCATCTAATTATCTTCTGTTTTCTTTTGAAAAAGTTTGGAAGACTTGTTGGTGAGGAAAGTCTACCTCAAAAATGCATCTTGCTTGTAAACTAATGTAGAACATAATGGGTAATGTATTTTAAACAAAGTAGAAAGGTTTTCAAAGTCTGAATTGAAATAATCAGTGACCAATTATTTTCAGTTTTGTTTAATGGAGATTGAAACAAATATGAGTAAAACAGTGGAACATCCTGAATTAGAATGGACTAATATTGGCATTCTGATGGAGGCAATGTATCACTTTATAAATATACTGAGGGTTTGGAATCAAGTGTATCTCAGCAGAAAAAAGGGAAATGCTTTTCAGAAAAATATGTTGTCTGAAACTTCAGGAGATAGGAGAAAGCTTTTTTGCTGGTTGCTTTGTCTTTTATTTTATAGTAAAGAGGAATGTTATACCTGCACTGTCTCTTTCATTTTATTGAGCATGCTAAGGCCTAAATCTATATGGCTGTGATCTACCTCTCTCATGGATTAACTTGATTGTTTTTTTCTTGAAAAATTTCTATTTTGTCATTATGACTAACATGAGAAGTATTCCTAGTAGTTTAAAACAAATATGCCTTTATATTACTGTAAAGTTTAAATATTAGAAAATTAGATGGCACTTACTGTAGTTAAAGCAACATAAAACTGGAAGCAATATGGAGCTAAAGAGAAGTGTTCGCAATTAGAAAGTGCTGCCAATTTCTTCTGTTTCCTTTCATTTCTGTTTTCTCCATTCCTTTTCTGCTGTGAGATGAGATTGCAAGATCCCCTGTAATCAATAGAATTGAAATGATTTCTATTAGTTTGAAAAAAAAAAATCTATATATACTGATATCAAAGCTACCTAGGGAAGGTAAAAATACTTTGCTCTGTTCTTACCCATACAATAATTAAGCTCTAATGATGGCAGTGTCCCACTATCATTTATTTTAGTGGCAACACAAGTGTAACTTAGATTGGCTCTTCACTGCTTAAGTCAAAAGAGTAGGTTTGCAAATTTTCACATTCCAAATATGTTGATTTCAACAAATTTCCATATTTTCTAGACAAATAGACTCTGATGCTTTTACTCTCTTTGACAGAGGTGGAGCTACTATAATTCCATATAATATACTAAGTAACTGTATTACAGCACACATTTTAAAATAGTTCTGATACTACCAAAACACGTAATGTTTTATATATCTTTTTCTACAGAAATGCTGATTATCATTAACTGTGATAGAATGAGGTTGGTAAAATATATTTTTTTCTTCAAGTTTAAAAAAATGGCTACCCAAAATAAAAATCTCAATCTGTACTTAGGCATTGAAAAGTTTCTTTGATAATTTAGGAGTAATAATTACTCTGGGCAAGGTAAATGAGTAACCAGCAGTGCTGATTATGAATCTTCCTGACTGAGTCTTTCAGTATAAAATATAGGGGTTTAGCTTCAGACACCATTCAAAACTTGAAAAAAAAAAAAAAAATCTCTTGTTTACTTGTTTACCATCAACTGTATCCTGCTTTGCTTAATTCCCCCAAATTATTCCCCTTTGCTTAAATCCACTGGACTGGGTAGTTGTTAATGGTCATCTTCAGTCTGTGTGAATGTAGACAATTTGTTCTTTTTGACTAAAACAAGTGAAATTTGCCCAAAGATCTACAAAAAGCCCCTATGAAATAGTGAGCTAGATAGGGTATCATTGTGGGAAAGATGGTCTTGAAACAGGTCACTAAAGCCTTTTTTCTTTTCCTTTTTCCTTCATTTGAACTATTGACCTTGTGAAAACATTCAGCTTTCTGTGTTTTGTTTTTGTTTTTTTGGTTTTGCTTTTGGTTTTGGTTTTTTTTTGGTTTGGTTTTTGTTTGGTTTTTTTTTTTTTTTTTGGGGGTGGTGGTGGTGGGGTTTTTTTGTTTTTTCGGTTTTTGTTGGTTTTTTTTTTTAGTTTTGTTGAGATGGGTTTTAGTGCCTGAGCTTTGAAACATGTATGATCAGACCCAGTTTATCTATGAGGCTGCTGGAAAACACACTGATCTTGGGAAATCAAGCTAATGTCTCTCAGCTGTGCAGAAAAAGTGTGAACAGCTCTGTCAAATGAGCTACCCCCATCTCCTTTTTTTCAGGCAGCATCTTATACTGGAGCAGTCACTTCACATTTGCCATTTGAGCAGTTGTGATATAACTGCTGTTTTATTGCCTATAGGAGAGTTTCTGTGAGGAATCAGAAGCTGGTCTTTCAGCTACCCTGGCCAGGAAAGGTTTCAGTCACAGGACTCCATTATTGGTGAATGCATAAGGAGTCCTGACAGGATTACAAGAGAATATGAACGCATAGCTCTGGCCTAAAGGTTGCTAATTGACCAAATGGTAATACGAGAGGAAGTATTTTCCAGCCTTGAACCTCTGCCCCCAGATAAGTATATTAAATGCCATCAGTTAACCCCTTGAGTGCAATGACCCAGTGCTGCCAGGGATGCTCCTGGTGGACAGACCCTTATGTGTCCTAATCAGTGGTGATGTATCAAGTAGAGCCATAGGTCCTGATGAGTCCTATGTGTGTTTCTTTGTTGGATGAAAAGATGTCTCTAGACTTGCAAAAGGTTAAACACAAAATTTAAAGTGCACAGCTACAGTGGCTTAAAAACACATGAAAATTGTAAAGCAAAAGAGCAGTCAGGAATGAAAATTGAACAATATAAAGTGAAACACATAATCTAAGTAATTTTTGCTTTGAAATTGAGTTGGGTTTTAAAAATTTATTTTACTGGATTTTTACTGTTTTCTTTAGATAGTTTCTGAAAAGTGAATGTGCTTAGTTATCTAAGATTAATTCCTTCCTGCACTTATTCTCAGGTCATGAACATAAATTTCACTGAGAAATATCAAAGCTATTATGTCAAGTGAATTTATGAACAGTAAGTTATACTTCATAAAAAAGGCAGTTCTAAGATATGTTATATATCCAGTTCTGTAGGATATGTTTTCTTTATTTTCTTTTTCTGTGGCATCTTTCATTTAATTTCCATGCAGAATATTTCTCTTGTTAAAAGTAGTGTCTTCTAAATCAGTGGGTTTTTGTAGTAAAAAGATACTAAGTTCTGTATCAATTTATGTGTACAAATAATGACAAGCGGGACTTCACTTCTGTTGTCTTCAAAGATGTTTAAAGTGAAATTGTCCATTATGGAAGTTTAGTATATACTAAATACTCAGATCTTCTTTGTGCTTAGATTATGCAGGACTTCACCTCTTGCCTGATTTCACTGAAATTAGTGGGGTTACTCATGTAATATGGTAACAGTCAGAAGATATATCAATGACAGACTCAGCCATGTGGAAATTGTAGTTATTTAACAAAGGTTTTGTCTTTACCTGCACAGAGGTATTTATCTATTTTTTTTCAATGTGATGACTAATTCTTTAGTTTATTGTGGGTATCTTACAAATTATATATATTTGGCCACCAGAAACCATCTCCATTGCCTTGAGGCACCTCACATTGTTGCATTAATGAATGAAAAATTACATTTGCCATTTCATAATTTGTTTCCTTTTTTTTTTCATGGTTTAGCATCAAGTCTGATAAACTCAGAAATCAGTAACTCATAAGCTGTATTGTTGACTCTTGGTTGTTAAATGTGTTACACAGGCTTAATCAAAAGTAACACTTCCCATTGGAACTATTAAAAGAGCCAAGTGCTGATTTTTCAGTCCAGAGAACAGAGCTAGAAGGCAAAAGTCCTCTTGAGATATGACTATGAGGCATTGTAGGTTTTGAGTGTTGCTTTTGATCATGAGCTGGTACATTAATGGATATGGCATTGCCTTTTAAAGAGGAACAGTGCAAATTGTAGGGAGGAGAAAGATACTCATGCTGTGCATTACACAGCAGTGCACATCAGCAGTTCTATAGTATGGGAGGCTTTTTAACCTTTCATTTTAAAAATCTTTCTTCAAAGCACCAGTAATTCCTTTATTGATCATATGGCACTACATTAACTGAGCTTGGAAGAGGCTGTTCATCAAGGTGGCTCTGTGCACCCACATGCTTCCAGCATCCACACTCTGCAATCTGAGCTGAGGCTTCCTACAAACACTAAATTGCCAATCTGGCAGATGATGTTCTAGGAGAGGTTCCTCTGTCATGTGTTACCTGCATATATGTCAGGCTTTTATGTGCTTGGACTCAAACTAAAAGGCAGCACGAACCTGAATTTTTCTTCTGTGTGGACAGTGGACAAGTTTGGACATGGGGGTTTGGGGGAGCTACACTGCCCAGTTTTCTGCCTGTGATCTTTTCTGGTGTGGTACAACTTTATATACATGCTTCTAAGAAGTTTTGTACTGCCTGTAACAGCTGAGAATCCCCACTTGAGTTCTCATTAGCTTCAGGTCCATTGCCACGTTGTATAGATATCTGCCCATCCCTTATAAAATGCTGTCCTGGTATCAAATAAAAACTGGGTCTCCCACCTCAAGAAAATAATTGTGCATGTGTTTCACTGTCTGTTTTGCTTACAAGACCCTGCTTAACAAGTGTAGGTCCATGAGATATGTGGCTCCCTGCCATTCAGCTGTTTGCAGTGGTTGGGTTGGCGACATGCTCATAATGCAAAATGAATGATGGCATAATATTAATATCCATGTGTGATGTCCCTTTAAAATGCAACCTCTTAAAAAGGTGTTTCTTGTCTCTGCAGTGCTAATAACATTCATGGTAATCCTGTCTTTAATGTACTTTTTCTGATTAGGGAGGAATCATCACTTCAAATGTAACTAGTACAACTGGTAGGGGGGAATTTTCTAGGAGGAAAAAGTTATTTTCCTTTTGGAATGTCAAGCTTTAGACAGAACCAATTTGTGTTCCATAACCTGAGCTCCAGAGCTGCACAGGAGCTGCCTTCACCAGTGTGCAAGTACTACCAAAATCCTCTTTGTGAGGCATCAGAGCAGGCCAGTCGGAAGTCATACTTTTTATATTTCTATTAATTTGGTTTGGTTTCTGCATTATAATAAATTTAATTAGATTGTAGTCACTTGACCCTCGGGGGCTCAATTCTAATTTGCTCCTACTGCCTGATAACTGGTTAACTAGGTCTAGACATGAACCATTCCTGGCAGGGTTCTCTGCACATTAGTTTAAGAAGCCATCATTTTTTTTATCCATCACCCTTGCCTTCATTCAATCACACCTCTAAGGTTTCCCCAATTATACAAGAGGTAGAAATTCCCCATATCAAGTTGTCCTTTGCTGTGTATGCCATCTTTATCCCATCATGTGGTACATATCATTCTGGACTGCCTCGTTTCTCCTGGAGGTAGTGTGGCTTGTGCCATTCTATGGGCCTGCAGAATTTATGTGCATGTAGTATGCCTTGAACTAACTGTAGAGCTCTTCGTCCAGCACTACTTTGCAATTCATTAACAGAAACTCACATCAAGAAGTGGGTAGACAATCTATAAATTCAGCAAGTTGCCTGAAACAAGGCATCAGTGTGGTGTGATAGACTATGATCTGCAAGACAAAGACTGCAGTGTGAATTCAACTAAGATTAGATCCCAGAGAATTCACAAAAATTGTTATATAGTAAGACCTATCACAAAAGAAGCTTTAATTACTGATAATACACAAAGACAAATCAGGAGACATCAGTTCTACTTTTTCTGGAATTACCCTTTCTTCTTTTTTAATAAATAATATATCTTACTATTCCAAATAAAGTTGTGTGAGTGATCAGTAAAGGGTATTATCCTCAGCTTTACTGCAGATTTCATTACATAGAAAGTAGCTTAAAAGATGACTTAAAATATGAAAGAGTATTTTATCTGCCTTTTAATCCTTGCTTGTTAAGAACATTATGCTAGGAGGAAATATTTGACTACTGGGTACAGTCCCTGCTAACAGTGGAGATCCCACTGTTTAATCCTTTTAAGTAACTGGCCAAGCTCCACGTGCAGGATAGCAGTGTTTCTTGCCATGCATCTTGCTCTAAACTGGGCACACTTGATGCATTACCAAGTCTAGTTGATACAATGAAATAAACACCTTTTAGTAAGGTGTAAAACTGGTTCATGTTTGCTGCTAATGCCTGTTTAATCCAAACAATTAAGAGGGATGTTTGCTGTTTTCTTTCCATGTTTCATTTCTTCATTTCGGGACTAAAGCTTAGTCATGGGAAATGATTAGAAAAGCTGCAGTTACAGGAATAGTTCCAAGGCACAAAACCAACACTCAGAATTATAAAGGCTGTATACCTAATGTGGCAAAAAACCCAAGGAAATTACAGTGAAGATTGCAAGAATAAGGGGGAAGAAAATGTTTCCCAGTTGCTTGAGGCATAATATGATGGAACTAACACAGTGTATTTTTTTGTTTGCCCACAAATCCCTATACCCATAAAAAAAAAGATGTCCAGACATTCAAAATTGTTTCTTACTTCCATAATTTCTGTTTTATGCATTTGTGTCACACAAGATGAGTTTGTTTAATTTTTCTGATATTTTTTATTGCTACCTCTACCAAATATAATTAGCAAGTATGACGGGCTTTGTTCTTTTTATTTCTCATTGAGTGAAGAGTTGGGGAAAAAGCATTCCTGTTTCTCCTAGAACAGTCAGATTTCATTGCCTTAATTAGTGTTATTCCTAATTTGTAAGAGTGTTAAGGTATTTACTTTCTGGTATTTATTATGGATCTTAACACAGTAACTGCCATTCACTGTATTTAATATGTCTAATTATGAAGTAAGAAAATAATTTTGCTCTACTGCCACTTAAATCACTGGAAAACCTTTCTTCCTGTTCTCTCTTTCTCTTCTCAGTCTCCCCTTGCTAATTTTAAATCTGTTAGATTTAGATTTCATCATATCTCTCATCTGGCTGTTCCGTTTATCCCATTAATTTGACCAGTTTGTTCCTAATTTTCCAGGTTTCTGTAAACACATTTCTAGGCAAACGCAGTTGAAAACTGTGTGAAACATGACATTCTGGTTAGTTTGTATAGAGATTGCAGTAGTTATGTGTTCCCTTGAACATATAAAATGAATCAAATTCTCTCAGCAAAAATCAATTTATTCCTGAGTGACTAGTTGTAGGTAGAAGAATGAAATACTCTGCATAAGGAAATACAAAATAGAGTTAAACACTAAGATCTTGTCTAGAAGCTTTTAGAAAACTTGTTAGTAGGTCTAATACCATATAATAGAAGCCAAAAGGTTCCTGGTCATTTTTGAACTCTTCCTGTACAAAATTTCAAAGCCACAAAATTTTTGAAGATTGGACAATTTCAGACATGAAATATGGTTGTTGTAACCACCATGAGCCTCTAGGTTATGAGCATAAAATCTGTAACTCAAGAAGATTAGAATAAGTTTCAGAGACTTCTTAATCCTGTCACTGGGACCTTTCCTGTCCATTGTGCATTTTTTCAGATGTAAACAATGTGGAGGGAGAAGCAGAGGGGAGGGGGGGGCAACAGAGACAGCTGCTTTAAGTTTTGTATTGTATTGTATTGTTATGTGTTAAAATAATATAAATAATAATATCTTTATATGTAACTCTCATTCAGTGATCAACAAAAGAAATTCTATCATTGCTCTGGGCTGCTGTTGAACAGCATCCAAAACTGTTATGAATGCTATTCCAAAACTCTACTTTAACCTTTAGTTTATTTTCAGATAAAAACTATTAATTTGTGCAATGATATTGGTCTTAGTTCTACAAAGAAGTCAATTGTCATTTAGCACTCTTAGGCCTTCATTTATTACTCCCTTCAAAGCCAAACAAGAACAAAAAAATAAAGAAACTCTAGGAAAAATCTTAAGGGAATGAGGGACTATTTATATCACAAGGCCCAAATTTATAATCCCTTGCATATATTGTGATTCTTAAAAGTGCAAGTAGACCTACAGGGCTATCATTTGCAGGATTTATCAAATAACATTTTTCAGATATGTCATTTCTGTGACCCTCAATTCTTTAAGAAAAGAATAGAGTACATTTTCTGTATTAGCAATGTATTTCTTTCTCTTCCTTGAGCTTTATCAAGACTTGTCACGCATTATAGTTTGGTGACAGTGCTAGAAAAAAGTGAAGACAAAACTGACCTCTCATAGCATTTTTGTGACCATGGGGCTCACACGAGCAGCTTGGCATCTGCCGGCACATCTTTAGCGAGTTGGCAGCCCCAGCGCCCTTTGCAGGTTGCAATCAAACCTGCCTTCTACAGCAGCCTCTTTCTGGCTGATTAAGTTTAATGTAATTTTAATTAAAAACCACAGTGTCAAAGGGTTTAGCTGCTCGAGAAATGAGCACAGATTGTGGCACAGTGGCAGCAGTCACTTGGAAAATGGAAATGCATCCTGACAATATTGTGTAGGGGCCAGATAAACAAAGCTGCAGCTACTGTACCTTGCAAAAAGCTGAGACAGACCATCATTGCAAGGAACCTTATTCAAAAATAAAGTATAGAGCAGTTCTGGTTCTTGTCTTTTAACCATTTTTAAATGCATCTCAGCAACTGAGTAGAGTAATAATTGCCAAGAAATAATTTTAATCTTCCCTCCATGTTTTTACTTTTGTTCATTGGCATGTTTAAACTTTCAGATTTCAGTTTTTATTTATTTTGAAGAGCAAAATATTTGCTTCACACAATAGACTTATACAACTTTTCTCCTTAGGCTATAAAGAAAAAAATCATCACAGATTTTATCAGTGCTGAAAGCAGGTTCCGTTTTAGGGATTTTTATGCTTTTATCTGTTTCCACATTTTCTTGTCCCTTGGAGCAGATCACAAGGAGATTTTAATACTTTACATACTGCAGATATTGAGCAACATTTGGAGAATGACCAAAAGAATCACTTCACCAACAAAAGGTTGCATAATGTCTATTAGATTTAATTTCACTAAATCTCAATATACATAGAAATATTGGTAAGAATAGTTTCCAAAAGAAGTCTGTAATATTTTGGTTTTTTAGTTGCCATAGTTTTTTGAGTAAGGAGAAATGCTTTGGAGCTGTTAAACACCCTTGTCTTGGCAGAAGTTGCTATTTTTTAAACCCTGTCCTTTGAACACATGTATTTCTGGAACGAAGTCTTGATCCAAAATCCACTGAGATCAGTGGAAAATCCCCAGTGACTTAGACTTTGGATCGTGTCCTGAGAAGTATATGTTCAATAGGTAGGCAATGTAACATTGTACCCAGGAATTCCTTTCAGCAAGAAGCCTTTTTATTTTTCGTAGATGCTACTGATGCTCAGGGGCCAGAACCCCAGGAGAATTCCACCTAGTGACGTCAATTCTGTAGAGGAGAACTTCCTCTGTCCCCTTTTAGGTTTGTGGGACATTTTCAAACAGATGGAGCCTATATAGGTGGGATGGGTTCCATCTGAACAGAAGGGTCACAAATGCACCAACTGAGAGGATAGACAGAGCTATGGGGGAGAGTTTAAAGGAGTGGACAAGGGGGATGGGAAGTCTGTACAGAATCCAGCAGAGAGGAAGAAGCAGCTAAAATAAGCAGATGGGTAGACAAGGGGAAATAATGTAAAGGGTTGAAATATGTAGCATACCTAGAGAAAAGGTTAAGAGAAAAGATCAGAAGACAGAATTAGTGTTGCAATACAGTTAGGAGGCATACAAAAGTCATTATTTAACAACACACATAAAAGGTCTGAGAAAGAAAGTCAGTTTTTAAAAGTAATAATGTTCCAAGGGAAGGGTTGTCCTGGGCATCATGTGGTGAAGCAGGTAATAGAATATATTTACAGGCATTGAGATTGCTTTGCTGCATAGGGTACAACATGATAGAAAGCCTAAGGAAAACTTCAATTAGGCCTCTAAACTGAAATTTACTGACAAGGAAAATGCCTTACCTGAGGTACACGAATGTATGATGCATTCTCTGTCTCTAAAGAGAATAGCAGGGAGGAAGGAAAAGGAAACAGAAGGAAAACAAAGCAACATCCCATCACAAAATCTGAAATGCAAACCACCCCAGAAGTAATAAGCCAGGGGATGGACAGAAAAAGACAACTGTGTATAACCAAATTATATAGGATAGAGACCCTGAAAAACTGAAAAAAAAAAAAAAAATTGAATTTCAGCAATACAAACAAAGAAAGGTGACACTTCCATTTTTCCTGACCCTGAGTCTAGGTGGAAAAAGATATTTGAATGCAGGTCCATTTACCAATGGTTTTGGAAGCTGGTTTAAAAAGGACTTTCTCCCACCTATAGCCCTGAAATTAAAATTTAGATGAAAATAACTAGGTTTTATTTGATAGTGGTTATGATGTCATGATAAGGTTAATTTCCTAATATAATTTTGCGCAGAGCAGCAGTTTTCTCATAAAGCAGCTATGAAACCACCAAAACTTTCAAATTAATAAGTGCTATCATCCATTACCTTACTACTACTAATACTATTATTTTATAAATATATATGCAGTATTTTGTTTCTAAATAAATGCTTTTGACCAAAGCATTTCTAACTTATAATTTCAGATGATTGACAATTATAGAAAGATTTATCAAGTCCAAAATTAGTATCTAGCTTTATAACACACTAGAGCAAAGGACTGCCAAATATTTTAAGAGTAGTAAGATATCTTGCATTATTTGTAGCACATTGCTATGTACACAAGAACCTTCTCCTTACAATTATTATCTCCAAAACCCTTAGGGTTCCAGAACCACTCAGGTTTGCTTCTCTGTTCTCCCTATATTTGTGAACAAGGTTCTAAGGATATTCCATATGGAAATATGCAAGTAGTGCTTTTATGATCACCAAAGGAAGATGTTTCCCTGAAGCCTTTATATGTTTTCAGAAAAAATCTGAGCATCTGCCTGGAGCCCATTTGAATCATATATGCAGTTCACTTCTACATCAAAATCTGACTGTGAATGTAAAGGAAAATGCCCCAAGGGTTACATGACACAAAGCAGGTTACATACAGCACTTCACTGACATATGTATAATCCTTTTATTTGTTAATACAGAATTAGATGTTTATCTAGGCTTGTACAAATAGCTAATTATATTTGATGAAGCAATGAAATAATTAATACCTTCAAAACTGGTAATTTAAAAATTCTGAATGACAAAATATTTGAATTTTGAAGCATGCTGAATAGAAATGGTGCTATTACTTGTTAAGAATGCTAGGATAAAAAGAGAGGGTAAGCAATATCCTTCTTTATCTGGTTTCATGTTGAAACAAGTATAATATGTAAATATTTACATATATTCCAAAAGGTTGATTGAATACACTGGTAAATTTTTGTATTCTATGAAGTCCCTCAAATTTTGTCATGAGGATGTACAAAGTTTTGTGTATTTCCAAACTGCTGTAGATCTTATGCTGCACAGTATCATTTTGGGTATGTCCAGTCATTCTAGTTGTGTTGCATAAGTAAAGCAAATAAAGGTTAACTGGGTGACCAGCCAATATTTATTGAATGTATTCAGCAGCATATAAATTGCATAAAGTAAGTATCAGTGAAACCAGGCATTAGTGGTAAAGCAGTTCAGCTACTAAGATTGGCTGCAGACATGCATGACAGAATGCAAACTCTGAGAAGAGTTACATTTTCAATATTCCAAACAAGTACCTTGATCTACCTCCTGTGTTTGTACAAGCATAACATTTTATACTTGTAGAGGATATTATTGTATAAGCAATAATCTACAGAGCAGAAATAAGGTACTTTTTTTAGTGCTGACTCTTACAGAAAGTATTCACTAAATTGTTTCCAGCTTTCTATAGCCCATTAAATTTTTTTAAATACTTAACTCATGTGGAGATAACATTAAAACATTGGTGCATGTTGAATTACTAGACCATTAAAAATTACAAACTTTGACCAAAGCATGGGACTTCAGAAAAGCTTCTTCATTGAGGGGTCTTGGGGTTTTGTTTTGGTTGATTTCCTTGTATGTTTGGTTTGGGTTTCTTTTTTTTTTTCCATTTCCAATGTAGCAAAGTATTTGAAAATTATTTATAGTGTTAAATTAAAAGTTAATTTAATATTTGTTTCACAGGTACCTCAGTAAAAGCAGGCTTGATGATAATGATTTTTTTTCTTGTGTAAGTAAAAATACTTGATGGAATGAAATGCCGTCTGCTGTCAATGTAGCACTTCTCTCTGCTATGCTCCTTGGAAAGTGAACATCGTATTACTGTGCTCCTATTTAAATTATTTTTGAGATTTTTCTCATTAGTTGTGGAACCTCTTCTCTGCTTTTCTACAACAATAACAAAAACTTAGCAGATTGGAAAAGTGTGTACTGTATACTATTTTTTCAGCCCTTCTAAAACTAAATTAAATCCACTCAACATAGCAAAGGAGCCCTCAGGCATAATTCTACATACTGTGTGTTTGCAGTATTAAATATTCAGTATTTTTCCTTTTAAAAGCGTATTTTTTACAATTGTCATAAACTTCCATGTTAAGCCATATTTGGGATTGCATTTAACCTTGTTTTTTCCTAGGCTGTCAAAACGAAGCTTTTCGTATTCATCAATCTTTCTGGTATATAAAAAACTCAATTGATATGGAAGGGAAATTTTAAGTATCATCTTCTATCTGAGCTTATATCCAAGTGTTCTTTTTACGTAATATATAACAGTGAATAAATGGGTAAATTAGTCCAAGCAATAGCATAGGTCCAAGATATTCATGAACATTCATGATTCTAAGCCACTGACTGTTTGTTTGGGTCAGTCTGATCTATACATGTCATATATTCTCCTGACTGACAGTCACTCCAGTATTCATATTAGAATTAAAAATACACATTAAGAACCATAAAAAACATCAATTATAGAATAAATGCAGTAGCAATGTCTATTGCTAAGTTTGAGTCATACTTGACCTTTATTTTTGTGGCTAATTTCAGTATGCATATTATGCACTGATTTGAAAAATTGTTTTCTGATTTCCTCTAATTACCTTTCAGGTATCATATTAGTGGGATTTTAGGGGCAATAAGAAGTGTGCTAATTATCATCTTTGAAACAAAAGACTGCTAAACAAGGGTATGACTTGGGTACAATTCTACCAATGACAGCAGAACTTGTGTACACTCTCCAGTTAGAATGAGCAACCCTACTTTCTTTTGCAAGGATGTAAGTAGTGAATTTTAAATGCCTAATGTATAGAAGAGTACATGGCAGAGGACTGTATCCAGAGGGTTCTGGAATATTTCCAGTGAGGGACACTCCACACCCTCCCAGGGTAATCTGTTCCAGTACTCAGTCACCTTCACAGTAAAGATGTTCTTCCTCGTGTTCAGAAGGAACTTGTGCATCAGTTTCTGCTCATCACTTCTTGTGCTATTGTTTGGCACCACCAAGAAAAACCTGGCTTCATCCTCTTGGCACCCTTTAGATACTAACAGACATTGATGAGATCCCCTCTTTGTCATCTCTTCTTGAGACTGAACAGGCCCTTTCTTCCTAAGAGAGGTGTTCCAGTCCCATAATCAAATGTATTACCCTCCTCTAGATCTATTCCAGGAACTCTGTGTCCCTCTTGTACTGAAGAGCCCAGAACTGGATCTTTTTCCTCTTATAATTTATCAATAAATACTGCCACTGCTCCACTGAATCAGAAATTACATTTTCTTGTTAACTGATTATTCATTAATTTTATCATGGACTTAAAATTTTAATGACACCACATTCCACCTTCCAGAGTGCAGCAGTGACCAGGGTACTGTGGGCCAGGAGAGCAAGGACCTTGTCAGGCAGGGCCTGTCCTCCTGCCCATGGCAGCAGAGCAGGGCAGGCACAGAGGTGATGGCTGGGTCCCACCATGAGTCAAGATCAAAGAAGAAAAGTCTCTGGTGTACCATCCTCAAATATTCTTGACCTGTGGCCTTCTATCCATTTGTAGCAAGGAATGGAAAATAATCAAGTGTGATCCCATTAGAAAATTGATACAGAGATTTGAATCTTTCCTAGTATTGGCTTGCTTTGAGATGATGATAATTTGTTTTCATAATGTAAAGTCATAGTGAGAGACCTTAAGTCAGAGACATTTGCACCTTTGCAAATATATAAAACTGAGCTCTCATTCAGAGGTTCCTACCCATTTTAATTTGCTGACCACAGAGGAAGTTTTAGAAAGGATAAGTTGGTTGTATTTGGTGAGTTTTTTCTCGTTGAAGTCTCCTTTTAGAGTAAAATATAAACATCTGAAATTGAAATATTCATTATAGGTCTAATTTTATTACAATAGCAAACATTGAATAATATTGATGCTGCTTAAAATAAAGATGAACCTCTCTCTAAGGATCTTATATCAAAATTTTAGTCTGTTATTGGCTCTTACGCTATCCAGTTCAATTCATCCATCTCCTGCCATCATCTTGATGTGCTCTGAAATTGCACCAAAGTACAGCTGGTCACAAATTTCACACTTACCACTTTAGACAAGTGAAAGGTCAAGGGCTTACAACAGTTGAGCAGCTCCTTATCAGTACCACAAAGCACAGACAGGCATGAAAGTGACTGCAGGTCAGATCAGCTGTAATTTACACTAACTGTGTAAATCCACACAGATCCATCCCACTGCTCTCAGATAGCAGAGTATGTAAGTTTGGACATTGCTCACTTTTCTCACTTCTCATCTGCTCTGCGCAACATTGGAATCAAATATACAAGCACACTTTCATTTAATGCTATTCTTTTGTTTTCAGAAAAAATAAGCATTAAGGTTGCTCTTCCAATAAAAAGCTTTTTCATATTTGGAGAGACCAATTTAACTCCTAAGACAGAACGGAGATTTAAACCAGCCAGCTTACAGGAGGAAAATCAGGAGATGGAGCTAGAAGTGGTCTAGTATCTTGTTGAAAATGCTGCTAGAGGGAGAATATAAAATTGTACATTCTGTATATTCTAAAATCTGAAAAATAGGCATTGTGTATAGTCTATAATGAGAAATTGTACTCAGTGCTGGTCTGAATATTATAATGGGATAAATAAAACGTAAAATGTGATGATTGAACTCCCTCATATCATATTACCAGATCCCATTTCAGCAGGCAACACTGGACTTATGGATTTTTGTTTACAGGAATCTAATAGTGTAGGACTTCTATTGATCATTATAATTTTCATAAATGAAAGAACTCAGTTTTATACGTCCCACAGATAGAGAGAAAAAGTAAATTAATGTTGGTGACTTAGCTTTCATTCCTGAATAAACTAAAAACAGTGACTGAACCTAAGAGAAAAAAAAAAAAAAACGACAAAAAAACCCCAAACCAAAAAAGCAACAAACCACCAACTTCCGATGTGTAGCTACTTTACAGGTGGGTTTTGTCCTACAAAGATCTCAGCTACAGATTCACAATCATTCTGGGGCAAGAAGAAATGAAGATCTCTTTGTCCTGAAATAAATCCCATTAATATATTTTATTATTTTTCTTTAGAACTGGAGCTGTTAATGTTTCAATTATTAATTAATTTATTTCCTGAGTTATTTGCCATGTTTTAAACAGAATTTAAATACATGATGTACACAAAATAATGATTTTAAAACATAATCCCTTTTTGGGTATACCAGCCCTTTCATTTGTTTTCTAAATTTGATACTCAAGTCAAACAACTGCTTTTCTTTCATGCATGGTTTGCCCAACAATGCAGTTCAGCAAATTGGTTTATTCCTAATTAACAGAATCTGTTTTATGGATATCCTGTTTTCACTATCAGTGGCCTACTAGAATCATACTATAAACAGCATTTGTTCAAGCAGTTCTGTAATTGATATTATCAGACACGATAACATTTTTTAAAATGGTATGATATGCCAAGAAGTTAATATTTACATAAGCCATGCAAAAGGCATTTCAATTATTTTTTAAATTAGAATGAATTATTCTCCCATATCTAAACTACCTCTGACAAATAACAATAATAGCTTGAACTTTCAGTGCCAAGTATCTTTGGACTATGGCATTACAAATCAATAATGATGAATCTTGGCCTTTTGTGTCGTTGGACACAGCTGAGAAATATGTAAGAATAGTTACAATGTAATGCACACACAGCTGGAATAGTTGCTGGCAATAGATATCAACAGAAAAAAACCTGAAGTCATCATAAAAAGCAAATCATGATCAGCTACTCCTCTGGCACTGATTTTTGGAACTCAATGAGTACTGGATTTTTTAAGCATGACTGTCCATCTTTCACATCAAAATGGTGGCATAAGAACATGTAGGAAAATATTCTCTGAGAGAACAGAACAAGGATTTGCCTCAGGTTGTTGCTCCACTCAATGTGAACTTGACTAAAATTCAAATTGTGAAATAATAAATTTGACATAAATTAAAAGTTTATTCTTTGCTTCCCAGTGCGTGCAGTAACTTAAAGCCAAACACCAACAAACAAATTGGCAGCTGGTGTTTTAGTCTGTGAGGTGTTAGCCATCTGGTCCCACAAAATAAAACATTTATTTGATTTGTCTTAAGCATGTAAGTTAAGAGAATCCAATATGTAAAAGCTTTAAAACTTTGCTTTCAGAATTTTGAAACTCCTTTTTCTTGAAATTTCATCAAGAGTATACATGCTCATTACTATGTATTCATCTCTGCTAAGTCAGATGAGGAACTTCAGAATAAAAGTTGTCTTCAGAAATTCCCATATGGTTTTGAGTAACAGCTGTTATAGCACAAGCCAAGTGGCACACTCAGCTTTATATAACACTGTCTACATGGTGCTTTCTGTTTCAGGGTTGCTTTCATTTCTTCCCTTCCTTGCAACAAGTACAGTGGTTCCATTGGTTAGAATATCCAAAGGAATTTCTTCTTTCATGAAACTGTATTGCTAATGGTTTCTGCATACTCATGATGTCTAGTGATAGAAAAAGATTATTTGGAAAGTTTATTCACTAATTTTGGCTTCAGCAACAAAATAATTTCAAAATATTATCTATCCTTCATATGACACTGAAATGGTTGAATACCAACCTAATATTAACAAGATCATCCAAAATCTACAAAGACCATTTAATACTATCCAGAGCATATCATTTGCCTGGGAATGTTTCATTGTTACATGATAAATTACAAAACTAAAACCAGTTTCCCAAAATGAGACTTAAAAGAGAAAAAAAAAAAATGTTCTTTGGTAAGATTCAACAGTGCTCTGTATCTGTTTTTCTTGCTCAGGATGCTGGATATGCACAGGTATCCTGGCTTTCTAACACCAGAGGCTTTCCCACAGAGCAAAGCAAAGGCTTCTTACAGTGCCTTTTCACTGAGGTTCTGTTGAAATTAAAATTTTAGCTGCTTCAGTCCATGCAAGTCATACCCACAGGCCCTGAAAAGTGTTCTGGAACACTGCTGTTTTCTAAGGCTCTTAGGCTTATTTGCATGAAGTTGTCTAATCTTAGCCAGGAGTTTTTTTGCTGATGTGGATTATCTGCTAATAAAAGCTCACTTACTAGTGAGGGAAAAAAGTTAGTATACTTCAAAATGACAATGGAGAAAAGGTAATCCAAATTCCCAGTGCCAGAGTGTTTACAAATAAATTGCATGTAATTCACAGCTAGAGATACCCAAAAGGACTTCATTTAATGGTTATCCCAAAATGTACTGCAGGGGAGAGTTAAGATTGTTTGTTATATAAACTGGTTGTATTTTTTTTAAACCTTATGCTAAACTTGGAATCCTTCTAGATAAAGTACATGTTTGATTGGTCTTTACAGTGTGAAGGGGTCATAAGACACCATGCATATCTTCAGCTCCTCAGTGTATTTGCTGTGGGGACAGGATACAGAAAAAAGTCAAACTACTCTCAGTTCTGTTGCCTACACAGAAGTGTCACAAATCTAAAGAATGATGATGGGTTGTAATTTACTATACAAAATAAGTATGTAAAGTAAATTACTTAACCCTCTTTGGGTTAAGTGAACTATTAATATTTTCCACAAAATCCACAGAAGTGTCCCTTTCCAAGTGGAAAACGGTCAAGTCTGCCAATACTAAATTAAAGTGCTTCAAATTGGAGATTGTCACTTATCCTAACAACATGGCAGAATATAACAAGGGACTGCAGACAGGGTCTGAGGCAAGAAAAATAGTACTTAAATAGAGGTTTTCAAAGGTAATAGAGAGATCAATACATACTCAAGTTAGCCAGCAACCTAGAACTGTAGGGGAAAACTTTAAAAGGAAACAAGTGATGTTTTTGAAAGCTTCTCTTTTGCAGTAAAATTCTAAGTGTTTCTTCAGCTCTTTTCACAATAATGCTTTGACTATATGCTTAACTCCCAGTATCATGCATTAACTATTTTTACAGTTTTCATCAGGGAGCAGCAGGGGCCAGAGAGCCCCTAAGGGGAATGGAGCCAGGGGTCAGAAGGGCAGGGGTCTTGTCAGCCAGAGGCCACCCTGAGCAGGTCAGGCCCAGAGGTAGTAGCCAGCCCCAACCAAAAATTGAAATCACCAGGCAAGTTCATGATGATGGAGCAGGTCTGAGGCAAAGCCAGGAAGTCAATCTGCAGGTAAGAATCAGGTCCAGCAATTGCTGGGCAGACCCCAGGTTCCAGCTGGGAAAGCAGTTCATAGGGTCTGCATGCATTGACAGGCAGGGGCACAGCAGCAGCTGAGCTGGAAACCAACACTCCTCCAGAGAAGCTTAGGAAACAGGCAAACAGTCAGGGCTGAGCTTAAGTAGATCTTCTGGATTTGTGGAGATGCCAACTGAAGCAGGCTCAGGGCTTTTTGGCTATTAGGTGCACTCAGGCACCTTGACTACAGGCTGTTACCTAAAATTCTGCTACCTCCTGTGTTTATTACATCTGACAAATATTGTTGATTCTTGTGCTAAGGTAAGAATATTTTATTTGGTTTTGCTATGTTTACACTGAAGTTTGAGTACTTCTTGGCTAGATTCTGCTGGGTGATTAAAAGAAGTCAATTTTTTTTCACACAGGCCTTTTCTCAAAAACAGCCCTAAAATGTACATCTAAAATTTTGTTTCTCTGTATAAGGGACACCTAGGTCAGTTCCTCTGTTTATATGGTCAATGAAATAGTACAGACTGGAAGGATGAGATGAGAAATAGACATGACCAGACAGAAGCAATTGTAAGTCTTGGACTCAGACACTAAAGGCAGGATTTAACTGTCTAAACGCAAGTACTTTCTGTTTGAGGTGCCCTAGAGTATCCAAAATATCCACACATATGATCTTTGCCAATAGGCTTTAAACCAGGTACATCAGGGGATGGTGATGACAGCTTGCAGTTAAGTGAGGGAAAAGTAATATATGGGGCAATAAATACATGGGACAGGGTGACAGGAGCAAGAGAGCCCTCAGGAAGATTAAGATGGGTTAAAAGAAGGTTTGCCTCAAGTGTTCGTGCACAAATGCACACAGTCTGGGAAGCAAACAGGAGGAGGTGGATCTCTGTGTGCAGGTGCAGAGCCAAGGCAGCATAAAAACAACTGAGATGTGGCAGGATCTCTGCACTGTAAGGAACACACGAGTTCTTTAGAAATAGCAGGCAGCAAGGGCAAGGAAGAGGGGTGCTATCTATGTGAGCAAGTGGCCTGGATGTTTTGAGGTCTTTTGTGGAACAGTAGGTAGGGTGATTGAGGACTTGTGAGTCATGATCAGAGGAGAGGCTGGTAAAAGGAACAAACTATAGTGGGAAACTGCTGCAAATCAGCTAGTCAATATTGGGAAATAGATGAAGTTTTCTTTAAGCAACTCAAGGAAGTCAGCAGATCACCAACCCTTCTTCCTACAGATTGCCACACTAGCACTGACAGATTCTGGAAAGGACCTGGAGGTCCTGGTGGGCAGTAGTCCAAATGCATTGGGAGTGCATTTCAACAGGACTATAGCCACCAGATAAAAGCCTGATTATTCCCCTCTGCCACCTTTTGAACCTGCCTTCAGTTTTGGGCTCTCCAACACAAGGAAGATGCTGGTAAACGTCAACAAGTCTAGCAGAGAGCTACCAAGATGGTCAGGAGTCTGCAGCACATGTCTTGTCAGGAGAAGCTGAAGGGATTGTGCTTCTTTAGAGAGCAGGATTGTTTAGGGGAGGTGTGGGGTATCTAGTAGCAGCTTTCTGATACCTAAGAGATGGTTTTTAAGAAGGCAAACACAATTTCTTTACTAAGGAGCACAGTGGGTGAATGAGAGCTATGAATTAAAATAGGAAATAAGCTTATAGGAAATAAGGGAAGATTGATCCACTGTGAGAATAATTGGGCATCAAAAGAGGGGCCCAAAGAAATTATGGAATCTCTATCCTTGGAGGCTTTTGAAGAACCTAGCTCAACAAAGTCCAGAGCAACATCCTCTGAATCTGTGTTGATCCTTTTGTGAGCAAGGTGTTGGACTGAAGACCTCTTGAGGCTTCTTCCAGCTGGGAAGACATACAGTTCTATTGTATATGGGATATATGTACATGTGTATGGTGCAGAAACCACAGGAGACACTAGCTCTTCTGGTGAATATACAGTATAGGGGAAACCCAAAGTCATGTCATATGGCTTTGAGGATTATGTTCAGGCAAAAGAAGGCCTGACTAACTGAAAAATAGCCAGATTACACCCTTATCTTCCCAGAGGAAATTAAGTTTATGCAGAGGAGTATATGCCTTTCTCTTCTTTTTCCATCTCTTTTTATCTGGTTTATAATTTTAGAATTCATTTCAGGGGAGTTTCTCATGATAGTGTTTTGACCAGATGGAGGGACTTTTCTGTCAATTCCTAACAAGTAAAATTCTCATATCAAAGTGCCATTCAAATTAAGGAACATGTTTCAAGGTAATGTGGACACATTCCTGATTAATTTCAAGTCTATACAATAATAGACACCACTGGGGCTAAAAATGGAGAGAGGAGTAAAATGAACTTTAAGTGTTCAATTACATAAGTAATAATCCAATGGAAATATAATCTGATTTATGATACTACTGTGAGCAGCTCATACTCCAGTGTTTATTCTTCTTTAATTTAAATTCATATAGTCATATGTTGCTACATTAAAGATGTGTTTGATACAGCTTCTTTGCCATAGGTCTTGTCCAGGTGAGATTTCATGTTTGCATCCCAGTATATACAAATGAGATGGGTAATTACTTCCAAATTATTTTTGTTATTTATAAAAATATAAAGGAGGTAAAATGCAGAGCAGGGATTTTTTAACTTCAACAACTTTAGGCAGCTCAGAGCAGATTCAAGTTCCGTTTTCACTATCTATATATTATGCTCTTCTCTGCCTATTAAATTCAAGCCAAGCAGAAGGAAAGGATGAATTTGCATATCCATTTCCATTCAGGTTATGGACTTTTAAATCCATGTTGCTTGTGTCTATAGACTAATGAGTGCACCATTATAGAGGAGGCTTAGTATGTCACTGCATTTGGAATGTCCAGATTTTTGCTCGGCATATAATATTTAGAGAACCATTTTTTTCAAGCATAGTGTAATAGGCTTTAACTTTGCTAAGCTTTTCTGCCAGGCCTCCAGTGCCCTGCTGTTCTATTATATTGAACTTGTAAGCAGGATGCTCTGCCAGGCTCACCCAGATTACTGCTGCAATAAGGGCCCTGCTGAGTGACTAGTGTCATGATAAGTGCTAGGGAGGGAGTTCACCATCTTGGCATACTGTTCTCATCTTATTAAATTCAGCTTTGTGGAAGCAGGGAGTCTGCCTCTCGGCCTCACTGGCTCTGGCTCAGTCCAACTGCTACTGTCAGACAATATGAAAATAGGAACCACCACAGCTAATGGCAGGTGCTGCACCATAGCTGAGGAAAAAAAAAAAAATTTTTTTTCTTTTTCCTTTTTCATTTTTTCTTTTAGAAGATACTTGACTGGATTGATTAGGAAATATTTAGCTATTTATTATTATTATTATTATTATTATTATTATTGGCTTCATACCCACAGATACTTGCTGACGTACTGTTCTTTTTGAACTTATTCTGTCCACTTTATATAGATTCCTTTGTTCTTTCTTCCATACATTAAGAAAATATAATGTAGCAAAGCCCTTGAAACTGGTCTGATACATTTCAGATTTAGAAAAGGATGGTATTGTAAAGATACAGTCCTGACATCCCCATTCAGACAAAACTCCCTACTGGGTGCTGTCTGAGAAAAATTTCCCAAATTCCAATCTTGGATTACTACTGGAGGTGAAGTGAGTTAGCTGGTCATTCCCCCTAAACTCAGTAACCCCTGCTTGCCTAATTCTCATATTTCTTCTAAAAATCTAACCATTAGTTTTGTTTGAAGGATTCAGAATCTTCCCAGTGCCCTGAAATGATCACCTGCGATCTGAGTGTAAGATATGCTGCTAAATGCAGCAAGAAAAGTGCAACATTCACAGAGGGGAGAGAGGGAATAAGGGAATATGTGTTTGCAAGCCATACCCATGGACAGGAAGAAAATGAAAATCACTCATTTTGTAGTATGAATTGCTGTAAAGCACACTTAAGTTCTGAATAGGAGAGTATTTGACCATTTATTTTTGAGCCTAAGGCTCTTTTGAGCTACAAATGAAAAAGGGTTTTTCAAGGGCTGGTGTCTGAGCACATATAGACTCTTCCTTGACATCCTTGACATCAGCAAATACATTATTTCTCACTGATCAACAATAAATGTTCAAATAACCTCATCATTTTCACTTCAACATTTTGTAAATTGAACATGAACAACACATGAACAACACATGCAGTAACCTTTCTGACAGAAATATCGACAAGGTCTAGCTACAGAAGTGGCCTGATAGCAAAACCAAGTGGGGATCAATAGAAAATCCAGGTTTTCAACTCTGTGGCAGGAGTTGCTAAGTCTGGCAGGTTGCATTTCAGCTGCACACTTGTTGGCCATGTCAGTCTTCATAAGAATGACAGGTTTGATTAGACTCTTTGAGAGAGGCTGATTCAAAAATTCAGACAAAATAACATCTTTCTGCCAATTTGCAATATCATGTTCACAGTCCATTCCAGACTCATCAAAGCTAAGGAATAAAAGACTTAACATTTTAATCCCCCCTGAGAAAATGAGTAAGAGAATTATGTCTCTGAAAAGTGTGATTCTTTACTTAAAAAGAAGAGTGGAGAACTATTAGTGAAACTGACTACCATGAATGTTGTGTGTCAGACCCTTCAAATCCCAGGCAATTAGCACGCAAGAGAATTCTTATCAAAATTCAAGAGCAAATGAAAGCATAAAACAAATCTATGTCATCACAGTCATATGTAAGAAAAATCTAATTTGTTTATACTTTTTTTCTTTTTCTATATCACGTTCAAATGCTCCTTCTAAATCACAATTTTTTTCCTTTTTTTTTATTTTTTTTTTTTTTTTTTTTTTTTTTTTTTAAATACCTTGGTCTTTCCTGTTATTCTGGTTCACTGTGTTGTAACTGGAGGGAGCATGGCTGGAGTGGTGTTTTTCTTGCTCTGGTCACTGTGCAATACACACAAAGTAAATTTGCAAAAAACAAATTTAGCAATTTAGAAGAGGTTTGAACCTTAACTCTCCTCTTTTTTCCATCTTTTTTACTGTAGCCTTAAAACGTTTGGTTGAAATTCAGAACACTGCAGCTAATCAGTGAATTACAGTGGAATGGCTGCTGGAAATTGTCCAGGAGAAGCATAACCAAGAAGTAAGTAGAGAATGCTAACAATCTGAAGTTTGGCATTTTATGAAATTGGTTTTATTTTGTTTTGCTTTGAGAAAAAAACAAAGATCTTGGGTCTAGGTCTTTGCTACTGAAGCCAAGCTTGGAACCAGTAAATGTGAGATTATTGTGACATAATTCTGAAAATATTTTATAAGGAATGCATGGAATCTACTCCAACTTAGAGATGACATTGATCTCCTGCCATTGTGCCTGAGAACATGGAACAAATAAAGTGTTTGTTACTGCTAATCAAACAGATTTGCTATAATTTAAGTGATACAGTGGGGAGTTGCTCAGATTCTGAAGTATTAAATGGCCTTGGGACATGACCTCTCTTTGTGAGGCAGAACATCAATTCAGGATTCAGTTTTTCAGATTTTTCTTCATTTTAATATGGAAGAAGAATGCCTCTGAGATATTCCAACGGAAAAGCAAAATTGTAACAGGATAGCAGAGCTGGAATCACTTTTCTCTGCAGTAAATCTGGACCTTGGAACTTGTTTTCATCTTCAGTGATTTTGCAGCTAAAGAGTTTAGTGCTTTTAATTACAACAATCAAGTGGGCAGGGTATTAAGGTGGGCCTATAAAATATATTCACACTGGTCTTCCATTCATCACATAAATGTAACATGGAGTGCTTTACCAAAGACAAGGCTTTATCATCACTCTTCAGGCATCCTTTGTCCTGGTTAGCTGACAAACTTTTTGCAAAAGGCTTTTGTAAAGTGCATAAGATACACACCAGCTGTGTAAACCCAGCCTTGCCTGTAGTATATTAGGAAAAGTTATGAACATAAAGATCTGAAACAATGAGCCAATCAAGTATGGGTTTTAATGAAGTCAAGTTATTTGTGTTTGAGGTTTTATTAATTAATTAATTAATTAATATATAAATGTGTGAGAACAGCATTTTTTAATTTAGCATTCTGGAGCTAAATATACCCTTGCAATGTTTGCAGCAGAGACACTGAATCATCGTGCTAATGCAAGAGTGAAAGAGAGAAAAAAATTAATCTATTTTCACTTTCCAAGTTGAATGAAATGTGAAAAATAAACAAACAGCACAGATGGTGAAACAGTTTAAATTTTTAATACTCTCCCAGTGTTAATCATTTCCAATATTTATAACAGCATGATAGCAACATATATTAAAATATGTTATTTTATTTAAATAAAAACTTATTAAGCAGATGAGCAATTCACTATTTTCAGCAAAGTCAAATCTAAGAATAATATTTTTGGAACATAATCAGTTTAAATTCTGCTGCATGAATATTAAACAATATGGTCAAATACTGAATCTTTGGCAGGTTCTTATTACCATCTACTGCAGATAACATATCTAAAAACTTACAGTTCCGTATGTTCATTTATTTTTCTTTATTAATTTGCCAAGTAAGTGTAGACAAGCAGAACTAGAATTCTCAGTAAGTCTCTTCATTGTTTTTCAGTATTCTCACACATGGAACACAAATTTTGGAGAGAATCCCAAATGGCAGGTGCTGACACTAAGTAGAGACAGGAACAGCCTTCTTGTTAACATATTATCTACTCCTCACCTACCACTGCTCTGTTACAAAACTCATTGACAATGAAACTAAATGAAGTAAATGAAAACGAATTCAGTACTGTTGCAAATATTTCAGATAGCTTTCTGCAGCTTAGGAGCAAACAAGCAAAGAAATCTTCTCTATGCCTAGCCCTGTTGGATAATTTCCAAGCTACTATATTTTCTTTCCAGAGCAAATTTAAAGCAGTCTTTGCAAAAGGTGGTATCCTGGAGTGCTGAACTGGGGAAACAGAAAGACAGATGGAGGAAATCAAATGAATCAGGTACTGCTGCTTGCAAAAGGAATTGAATGAGGCAGACAAGTTGTTGGTGTGACCTTAGTAGAACTATTTTGCTGTGTAACAGATCCATTAATAAATTTTGCAATTAGGGTGTTCTGTATGTTAAATTGATCTAAGTAGCCTCATCCCAACAGAATCTCTAAATTATTTCTTTCAGAAGGTTAGAAACAAAATGTTAGGTTTTGCAGTGTTGCATGTAGTTTAGGTAATGGTATTTAACTATACATACCTTTTCACTGTTCTTCTCTTCCTCCTGACAAATCCCAGAGTGTGTCCATTGTTCTTAAGGTCTGAAGAGCCAAAGAGCTTTTCATGCATAATTTCAAAGACAGCTATGTGGGCAGTAACTCTGAAAGATATATTTTTATTTAGAGGTCCCCATGAATGTTCATTCAAGTAACTGGTTGTGCTGTCAGTTCACAGAACTTTCTATTTCAATTTTCTCCTTTAACTTGAGGATTAAATTTCAATATTGGCCGGAAGGAGCTAACATCTCAATATTCATACCCTTTTCAGAAACTGTAACCCTGTGGTAGATATCTTGTGAATTTTGCTGGGTAAATATGAGACTGCAGTATTATCTTGCTTCTAGGCAACTGAAATAGGGAAGAGAGGATGCCAGTAACCCCTTAGTCGGTAGGCATAAATTGCAGTTCCAAGATTTTCCAAAATGGTTAGTGGCTGAAGATGTTTTGGCTGGTGGGTGCCACAGCTGAGATAGCTTATAATGAGCCTGATTTTTGGAAAATAGCCTTTGAAACTAGGCCTTTAACAGCAAGGCTCTAACACTCAGATTTCTGGCAGTGTGCTGTCTTGTTTTCCTCCTCGGTTTTTGTAGCCCTTACTGTGGACCATCTCTGGTGACTATCACAAAGACCATCTATATTGAATGTTAATTTAAGTGATACTCGTGATAGATTCACATCTTTTACATAGCAGCCACAAGAGGGGGATGTGGAACACTCACAGGATATTAGGGCTTAGTCCTCTCACAGTTGTCAGTATTATCAATAGTTTCTCTGATTTCTACCAGCCATCCACTTTTAGCACCAGGCTTATTTTTCTGGACTTGGCTTGCAACAGTTTATTTTAGTTAGGACAAACCTTTAGAGGGGGTTCAGATGGAAAAATTCTGTCACCTAAATTGACTCCCTTTTGCTCTTTAATACAACAGTTACAGCTGTTTAACACTTTCAGAGAACTATGCAGCTGTCTCATAGAAAAAGGGGTTAATGAAACAACATGTTTTTTTTTTACCAAAAGACAAATTTTAATTGATACAAAAACTGTAATCACAGGAAACCCCTTTGTTTTTTGGTTGGTTTTTTTTGGGGGGGGGCAATTTTTTGGTTGGTTTTTTTTTTTGTTTTTTTTCAGCCACTGTGTTGTAATGGACTATGTTAGGGGCAGAGTAATACACACCATAGAAAATTTGTACACGAGGGCAAAAGGAATAGATGATTGCTTTTGGGGACTGTGTAGATTAGTACGTCATTGCATACTAACAAAGTGCTAATTGCTGCTTTTGACCACGGGCCCAGGTTACAGAGCTTTAGCACGAATGTGTTCTGTACACTAAATTACAAAACTAACACTGCATTATTTCTCTCTACAGCCTGCAAATTCTTGCAGATTACCGATTACTGCATTGTTTTGTGGCAGTAATAGGAAAACCAAACAGTATACATATATTTATATACATTTTAGGATTGTTTTAGTACTGTGTATAACTATGCAAGTAATTCACCTCTACTCAGTATCTTACTTAAAAACAAATAGGTATGAACTACTTTGAACAGGTTGTTGGTACTGATTTTATAGAACTATTAAAATAGCAACTGTTTAGAGTATTTGCCAATTATTTAAAGATAATTTAATAACTGTGAAAAACAAAACCATGCAGAATGATCTGTCTTCCTTATCTTCATTGGAATCACACTCAGAATGGTAGATGTTTTAGCTCAGAAAAGCAGTATATCACCTCTCTGCACCTTTTTTAGAAGTCCAGAATTATTTGCTCACAGTGCCTTTCCACCCCTCAAACAGAATAGAAAGAAACATTGCAGCAAGACACATGCAGAGTCAAAAGGAGACCTCACTTTCTTGGAAAGGCATAAATCTACAGGTGTCACTCCCATTCTGCTGCACATCATTTAAGCCTTTTATGTACAAACTCTTGATTTTGTTGAAGATTGGACTTCTTTCACATATCTCTTTTGGTCCCTCTTGTCTTTTCATGCAAGAATTCTTATAGGTCTGACATTCTCTTTACATAAGCAGCCTGGCAGTAAGTTAATTTAATATCCACTGTAATTTAATTCTAGCTCTGGAGATTCTTCATTTTGGATCTTAAGAATCAGGTACTAGAGACTGGACCTGAGACTTCAGTCTTGTGCTGTAGTATTTGAGGTTAGAGCACGTATCAAAGTATTTTACTAAGAAAATGGCATTTAGTAAGGGAAAGAAAAGATGCTGGAGGGAATAATCCAGTTTTGTGAAAGGAACAGACTAAAGTATTTCATAGGTTTTCATTTGACACATTGTTAAAACATATGAATACTGAATAACATGAATTCTACTCTCTTGTCTATTTTTATAATAAACAAGATGACTGAAAAAAAGGCAATGTACAAAAACTTACTGCAAAAGGACAGGTATGTGTCACCATAAGGGCACTCTGTGTCACAAAGCAAGTATGCCTTAGCTCCAGCCAAAACAACCACCCACTCAGGGTACTGATGGGTAGGCATGCTGTTATGACCCAGATTCAAATGGTGAGAGTAGGAGTGACAAAATGAAAGTGTTAATAATATTTCAAGCACAGAGCTAATAGGAGAAGAATTTCTGGGATTCCCCTTTCATTCCTATTCTCTCTCAAAAGGACTTCCCTCTGGAATAAAAGAAAAAAAATCTCTTTGGCTTGTCACCAAATGTTGAATATTTTGACTGAGTAATATGTGGCAGAACTGTGCACCTGTCCTAGCTGGAATATGTGGGAGAGTACTGAAGAGGAACAGATGAATTGAAAAGTATAAAATATCTGAGGACTTCAAACTTTGACTAGTGTTGAAACATTTTTTAAAAATGGGAAAAGATTTGTCATTTAACATACTGACATACATCTTTGTTTTGCTGCAGCTGACATAAGTTTGAAAGACAATAAATCTGTTGCAGCCATCAACACCAAACCAGCAGCCTACCCCACCAAATAGCTTGCACAATGGCATTTTTGAAAGGATGGAACATATGCTTACCATATTGCTGCAAAAACTCCTTTTTCTTACTCGTTGTGCCTAATTCGACTCATTCTTATTAGAACAAGCATTTTTATATTGCTGAATTTATGTTGTGTATTTTATGTTTTACAGAAATATTAGGAAGCCCTCCAACTCAGAGGCTTGGTTTCATATTAGCACTGAATGTGACTAAAGAAGAGTTAAAATTAGCAAATTCAATTGCTTTACAGTAGTTGGTTTTTTTAGTTTTTAGTTAAGTTTAATAATTGACAAATCAAATCTCTATCAGACTCTATCAGCTCTCATGTTGAACAATATTCATAGATACAAGTTACTTGATTCATTGCGTCTTGTAGGTAGATTCTCTGTAACAGAAATAAAGATTGTGGCATCAAGCTCTCTGGAAACTTCTGCTCCTCTGGAAGTCTGTATTCAGCCCATTTTCACATACTAAGTGTGGGACAGTAAAGATAGTCTTCTGATAGTTCTCCCTTTAACTTGTTCAAACATTGAGTGGGTTACAGGGCTATCACTACTTTTTTCTGTTAATGTTTTCTTCCTTTGATGTGGGCAGCTTTTTGGTTGGAAAGAATGAGAGTCATAAAGTCATAGAATTATTCAGGTTGGAAAAGATCATGAACTTCAACTGCCAACTCAGCACTGCCAAGTCCACCACTAAACCATGTTCCCAAGTGCCACATCTGCACATCTTTTAAATACCCCCAGGGATGGCAGCTCCACCATTTCCTGGGCAGCCTGTTCCAATGCTTAGCAAAACTTTCAGTGAAGAATTTTTTCCTAATAACCCAACTAAACTTCCCCTGCCACAATTTGAGGACATTTCCTCTTGTCTTATCACTTGTTACCTGGGAGAAGAGTCTGACCTCCACCTGTCTGCATCCTTCTTTCAGGCAGCTGTAGAGAGCAATTAGGCCCTGAGACTCCTTTCCTCCTGGCTGAGCACCCCCAGCTGCTCCTCGTAGGACTTGTGCTTCAGAACCAGCTCTGTTGCCTTTCTCTGGACCCACTCCAGCCCCTCAATGTCTTTCTTGCAGTGAGGAGCCCAGAACTGAACACAGGATTTGAGGTGTGGCCTCACCATGTGTGTGCTGAATACAGAGGGGCAGTCACTGCCCTGGTCTTGCTGGCCACACCATTGCTGATCCAGGCCAGGATGCCATGGGCCTGCTTGGCCACCTGGGCACAGCTGGCTCATGTTTAACTGGATGTCAAAAAGCACTCCCAGGTCCTTTTCCACCAAGCACATTTCCAGATGCTCTTTCCCAAGCCTGCAGTATTCAATGGGGTTGTTGTGCAACCTTGTTAAACCTCATATAGTTGGCCTAGCCCACCATTCCAGCCTGTCCAGCTCCCTCCCTAGAGCCTCCCTACCCTCCAGCAGATGAACACTCCTGCCCAACTTAGTGTCATCTGCAAACTGACTGAAGGTGCACTTGATCCCCTCATCCAGATCATTGATAAAGGAATTAAACTGTCCTGTCCCCAACACTGATCCCTGGGGAACACCACTCATCACCAGCTGCCAACCAGATGCAACTCCATTCACTACCTTTCCCTGATCCTGGCCTTCCAGACAGTTTTTTCCCCCCAGCAAAGCATGCACTGGTCCAAGCCATGAGTAGCCAGTTTCTCCAGGAGAATGCTGTGATAAACAGTGTCAAAGGCATTACTAAAGTCCAGTTGGACAACGTCCTGGACAACAGCTTTTTGCTCAGCCATTAGGTGGGTCACTATGTCACAAAAAGAGATCAGGTTTATCAAGCAGGACCTGCCTTTCATAAATTCATCCTGACTATGCCTGATCTCCTGGTTATCCTGTAAATATGACAGCTGTGTCATGCACCAGTGACGTTCTCCATCACTGAGGTCAGGCTGACAGGCCTGTAGTTCTCCATATCCCTCATCCAGAACATCTTGTAGACTGGCCTTGCACTTGCCAATTTCCAGTCAACCAGGACCACCCTGGTTAGCCAGGACAACTGGGAAATGAGTGGCTTGATGAGCATTTCCATGAGCTCCCCTAGTATCCTTGGATGAATACAATCTGGCCCCATAACTTGCATATGTCTAAGCAGTGTAGCAGGTCACCAGCCATTTCCCTTTGGATTATGGAGGTTTCATTCTACTCCCCATTCCCATCTTCCACCTCAGGGGGCTGGGTATTAAGACAATAGTTGATCTTGCTATTAACAACTGAAACAAAGAAGACATTAAGTATGATTATGTTTCCCCCCATATCCAGTAAAGAATGGAGATTCTCCTTTGCTCTCCTTTTCTTGCTGACATATTTTTGGAAACATTTTTTTATGTCTTTTGTGGCAGTAGCCAAATTTGTGTCAAAGCCAGTGGTTAGGTTTTGGCCCGTCTGATTTTTCCCCTGCATAACCTCAGAATATACTTGCAATCCTCCTGAGCTGTCTGCCTTTCCTTCCAAAGGTCATCTGCTATCATTTTTTCTCCTAATTACCAGCTCTTTGTTCAGCCTGGCCAGTCTTCTCCACTGCTGGCTCATCTTTTGACCATGGGGAACAACTTCTTCCTACACCTTTGGGATTTCCTTCAGGAAGAATGTCCCATTTTCCTGGACATTCAGGACTACCTCCTAAGGGGGTCTGTAAACCAGGCTCCTAAAAAGACCACTGTCTGCTCTCTGGAAGTCCAAGTCAGCAGTTTTGCTGACCCCCTTCCTAACTTCTCTGAGAATTGAAAACCATCATTTTGTGATATCTATGCTCAAACCAGCCTCCAACCATCATGTCACCTACAAGTCCTTTGTTCACAAAACAAGAGATGTCAGTATGTAGTTGGTTGCTTACAATATTTAGAATTACTTCAATAAATATGGCTTTTGTGTAAAATACAAATGATTTATTTACATTATCAGTTATGCTTGCAGAGACACTCCTTTAAGATAGAGCATAAATTAATTAGAAGTAGGGCTCAGGGGTGACTCATTAGCCTGCTTTCCTCTGAAGTGCTTGCAGGAGAGGGTGATGGAAGGTTGAGGAGGAGGAGGAGCAAATTTTCTCCTTTGTTATGCCTCTTGTGAAGGCTTTTTCTCCCACTGACTGAGTGCAGATATTGAAAGTCTGTTCTATCTCCCAAAAGTCTGATGTCAACATCAGATGTCATCCACAGCAACAGCAGCAGCAGCCGCTGTGACAGCAAAAGGCAAACAGTGGAAGACGTAGCCAAAATGTTGAAGTCCCTGTTTCCCTCCTCAGGGCTAACAAGGCATTCAGAGACCTATATTCTGAACTTGGGACACAGCTGTTAAAAGCACTTTAGTTTTCCAACCTGTGTGTCTGGAAAACTTTATGATTGCAAGTGGTTTGGACAAGTCTGGCTTTTGAAGCAAAGCAAAAAATGAACTCTATAAGTTTGAAAGTGTAACAACTGAGTAAGAATGGCAGAATTTCACACCTCTTAGTTCAGATTTTCAAAGAGGCAAAATAATGTTCTTGGTATTTTAACTCAGCTTAGTATAAAATAAAATAAAATAAAATAAAATAAAATAAAATAAAATAAAATAAAATAAAATAAAATAAAATAAAAATAAAATAGAATAACTATATGGATGGAATTAAATGAGCTCTATAACAGGCCCCAGAAACCATCAAAAATTGCAGCTGCATAGAAATTTTCATTTAAAGGGGATTTCAAAATGGTTCCATTCATGTAAAGGCTATTTGTTAGTCTCATCATACTTACTGGTAGAATGTAACTGATAGTAATATATAGCAGTATTGGAAAACATTTTGAAATGACCCTTATCCAAGGACTGGAGTGAGTTGCCTTACAGTAGGTTGTCATGCTGTTTCTTTATTTTTTTTTTTTTTTAACTGCCATCTGTGCTACAGAAATTAGGTTTTCATTAAAACAAAAATCAGCTGTAAGGATTTCAGTCTCATTCACATTAAAACCCCTTGGAACAACTGAGGACTTGATCATATAGTTACAAAGAAAAACTCTGTAATTCCATCTCCTTCTTTTCCAGTTTATATGTGACCTTCATCAGTTTAAAATCTGGCAGTGCTAGAATTATATGGAGTCTTCAGGAGGCAAAACCAGAAACCAAATACCAAGGACTGTAATGAAGCTTTAACTCTTCTGCAACCTTGCAGTTATATCTCTGAGAAATCAGAAATGTCACATTAATCTCATTGCAGTATCAGCCTGGAGATCTAATGCCATTAACTTAACTGTCAACTTCATTAACTATTTCATTGTTTATTGAAGTGCATGGCATTAGGTGTACAGAGCATGGCACAGGTTGCTTCATGCAGTAAACATGAGTAACTGGAGAGATAAATTGCCATCAGTCTGAATTGCTAATTAAATAAAAATCTAAAATGTCTTGTGATAACCCTAAAAACTGTGTTAATTTTAAAATGGCTGGTTTTGTCAGTGGGCTTTTAGGAACATTACTGCATTTTTCCTATCCTTGTGTTTGTATCATTTTGAATTGTAAAAAACTCAAGTGCAAAAAAAAACCCTGAAACCTTACTAGTAATTAATATTGCACTGATACCATTATCCAAAATGTTGGGAAACTTGTTAGTGGGTCAGATGCTGGTTTTGTACTTCACATCAAAGAGGCCACCTGCTTGTGCTGGCATTAGCATATCTCTACCTTGTCATTGGTGCTCAGAAAGTGATGCCATTGTGAATTGTTACAAGAACAACTGAGATTGAAAAACAACCAGTGAAGTGAATTGCCTTCTCTTCTTGATGTTGGTATTTTTGGGGAGTATGGGGCTGGGGTTTAACCCATTTTTAATCTAAATTGTTTGCATTTTGCTTGTTGATGTTGGTTTCCCATACAAAACCACAGTCTTCTGTTCCAAAAAGCTTTAAAAAATGGCGTTGGCAAAACCAGGCTCAGTACAACTCCATGAAAATGAAGGTATTTTTATTATTCTGAAAATTTGCATTCTGAAATTGTTTCATCTTTTCTGGATAGCACTCAACTGGATGTCTCAAATATTTCCTTTCTGAATTTCTGGGATTTGAGGAGGCAGGAGGGAAGGGCTGTATTCAAAGCACTAACCAGGTATGACCTGATTTAGATTTTAAAAACTGACACTTATGAAGCTCAACTAATGTTTGCGCAACCCTTGGAAGGTTTAGCATGCAGTATAATTGCTGCAGTGCAACATAATTGTTAATTATTTGGCTTCAGGCAACATAAAAATAGCAGTGTGCTCACACTCTTCATCTGTAGGAGACACCAGAAATCACAAGATTAAAATAATGCTGTATTGTATAGGCCAGTTAACAAGGAAAAAAAAAGGTGTAGGAGAGAAATCCTGGGACTCTGAAACATGACTCTGCTAAAGCAGTGTCTTATGGGAGATTTGTGTGATACCTTTAAGGTAAAATGCTCATCAGTAAACTTCATATTGCCTTGCAAATTGGCAGTAGCAGCCCTGCTGACATGAGTTAAAGAATGCAAGGCAGGTTGATGGGTAGAAAACCATTTAGAAAATTGTTTTTCCTTTCCTAATGCAATACAAAATGATGCAACAGTGCTAAAAGGAAAAAGAGCTTTGAGAGCAGAAGCATCAGTGCCTTGGCTAAGAGGTGGTGCAGGTCATTCATTTTCCAAGTAAATCCCTTAGAAACTGATGTAATTGGTGAATAATATTTTACTGAATTGGTCTCTTTAGAGTTGTTAGTGGAACAGGATGGGAAATTGTGGTGCCAGCCACATGCTAAAGGTGCAGTTCTTCGTGAGGCTAACTTCTTGCCAAATGAAGACTTGAGACATGACAGAGGCTTAAAGCTCCCAAATCTCCTTGCTAACCTGTGACAGAGATGTTCTGGGGTCAAATGCTGATTCAGTTAAGTCAGTGCCAAAGCTCCAGCTGACTTCAATGGGAGCTAGGTTTTATCCTTTTTTTTTTGCCCTTCGTAAAGGAGACACCATGAGTGCACTTAGGCATCTTTGTAAGAATCACACTTAGTTGTGGCTGGGCAACATCTGATCAACATGGAGTTGTGCTGTTTACCTGGCATCAATACCCATCTTTTGTCAGCTCCATGTGTTGTCTCAGTTTCCCTGCTCTGCAGCTATAAGAGAGCTCACCTGCTCTGAGGAAATCAGACCTTGCTCTTCCGTGGGTCTCCTGTGTGGATTCTGATCCAAGGAAGTGGAGGAGTTTGTAGACCATACTCAGCACTGTACCACAGGAAATTATTGCAGGTTCTGTTTGCTGTGGACATGGACAGACGCAGAGTTTTGCTACCATAGTCGCTCTGGTCTCCAAAGGGGTTTTTAACTTTCAGTCTATGAGTATCTGCAGGGCAGAAAGGGATGATATTAAATGATACCCAGAAAAGATTTGATTCCTCATCTACACACACCAGTGCAAAATGAAATCATGAAGAAAAGCTATTTTCATATAGCTGTTATAACTGAGAGAGGGTATCATTTCACACTATAAAATCCCTATGCAATTGTCAGGCCTTATATTAATTTGGTTTATATCACACAGAACACTGTGCACTGGTACAAAATAAACTTCATATATTGAAAGGAATAGTACATATTACTTATTTGTGATTTCTTATTTGTAGAATACTTCATTTATCAAAGGAACCAACAGGGAAGGTAGCTAGAACACTGCATTGCTGATGAGTTTAGTGAAGTGGGATATTCAGGGGAGTTTTTGATAATCTTCCTCTCTTTTTCTCATGTAGAGTGAGGCTTATAATATTTAACTGTTACTGTAGAGATATTTGTGGTTTTAAAAAGTCCCTTAAATTTAGCTGTCTTTTATATGCAAAATGCTTAAATGTAGGTGGATTCACAGTTTAGTCAGATGAAATATCTATAGACCTTTAAACAGTACTGAAGTCAAATATGGCCTATAAACCACCTACTACCCAAGACAGATCAGCAGAAAGGATACAAAAATGACTGGTTTATCCATTCCATGTTAAGGGAATTAGGATTTAAGTGATTAACTTAACAAGGAAACAAACAGAAATAAACTGAGCTTTAACTGTCCTGATACAGAAAGGCTATGAAGAATTATTTGAGAGAAAGAAAATTAAGAGGTACAAGAACAGAAATTATTTGAAATTCCTTTGAGAAATATAAAAAGCAGAAAGAATCAAACTCATATCACATATCACATTTGGAACATACATATCAATTCCAGAAGATATTCTGCATTTTCAGATACAAAGGTTTCTAACGTGATTAGAGAATTCTATGGCTTCACTCTAGGTTTAAGTGGAAGAGCTAATTCTCCAAGTGGATAAATATATCTGCCAGATCAATACAGCAATGACAATGAGTATTCAAAATGCTAGTAGAAAAACGTGGCTGTTTGTATGAAAGGCAAAATGTGTTAAAATAATTTAAAAGAGTATAACAGTTCAAAAGTCTTATATAAACCATAAAGTGTAAGTAACTTTTCTATATAATCAAGTATGTCGCTATAGAAGTAGACTCCACTGCATGTGTCAGTTCAGTTATTGCTTAAAACATGAATTCTAAGTAAGTTATTGAGAAAGAAACAGAAGTCCTACTTCTATGTTGACTCTTTTTGGTTAATTCCTACTGAATTACCTTGGGATGGGATTGTTATAATCTCACCCACTGGGAAGCAATACTAGCAATGGCACAGTTCTAAGACAACTGAATTATAAGCTAAGAAAAAAAGAAATGCCACCTGGCCAAATACAGAAAGTATAATTCTGACAGATTTTTAGTCTTTATGTCTCTGTTACAAATGAAAGCCATATAAAGAAAGTCTGTTGTTTCTAGCATTGACTATACTAAAATATTGCATGTTGAAATGGCTCTCTGCTGTATTGGTGGTATTTTCATTTAATTTTGTTCATATTTCACATGCAGATTCATAATTCTGTGTTCCATCTTGAATCACAAAATATGCCCATCTAGCAGTTAGTTGTCCAGGCCTTGTTGCCTTACCTGATTTACAAGAATGTTGCAGGAAATAATGGCAGAGCATAAGTGACAATGATAGCACAGGTACTGCTTCAATCCTTGTCTGGTGCTTGTGATAGATGGAAATTAGGTTCGCCTGACATTGTTTAATCTTAACAAATGTATCATAGCTGCTGCTTTTCTCTTTATTAACTTCTGGACTTGCATGTGATTGTTAATTGTGCAGAGTTAGGCTGACCAGTTGCTAATGAAGATTGTGTGGTTGTGTTACCAAAATAAACTTGGGTTGTCTTGTTTTCCTCCTTGCACATCATTTGCTTGTTCTTTTTTTCTTGCATGGTGTTGGTGTCTACACAGCAGCATGCTAAGTAAAATGAAGTATTTGTTCCAGCAGAACCAACACAGCTTTGAGGAGTGGAGTAAAGTGAGAGTGGGAAGAATTTTCAGACAACTTGCTCCTTGGCTTGGTTTACCACATAGATGAAAATAGTAAAAATAACAGTACTAGAACTAGGGAGGTGGATAGATGTGTGGGACAAAGTATGCCTGCTCTGTCCATTGACTGCGTACACTTATATTGGATTACAATGATTTTCAGCTCCTCTTTCTGCATGTGCAAACCAGCATGCTGGTTGCTTATTTTAGCACCCCTTGTATACTCAAGGTTGTAAAAAATAATTGCTAATGAGGTTAAATTACTTAATCCAGTTCCCTATGAGCTCTAGGCCAATTTCACCAGATACATGTAATTTAGTAACCTCTAACTTATCAAAGTAACCCCTGACTTGTTCTCTTCCTTTCCTAGCCTGAGTTCTTGCTTTATATGACTGTGTTAGCCCTCTGGTCATTGCTAACCTCCTGGGGCTGCAGCTTCATGTTTGTTGGCTAAATAGTATCCCTGTCCCAATTGCTCTGGTGTTTGTCACAGGACATCACCCTCCAAGTTGTCCTGGTGCAAGTGGTGGTGAGTCAGTTTTGTGGATTAAATCAGGGAGTTGATCCAAGTTGAAAAAGTCATGTTTTATTAATTGTTTTATTTTAACCCAAATCCCTGAGGGGTGAGTATGCCAATGAAAACAAGCCAGGGTTTGGGAATACCTTAAGCCACTGACCACTTTCTATTGTGAATACAAGCCCCTGCAAAGACTTCAGCATAACAGCTTTAGACTTACATGATTACAGCTGAGATTAAAATCTGGCCTTGATGTATCCAACCATCTGTTTCCATCACAAGAAAAGAAACTCAGCAGGAATATTTGCAGTTTTGGGGACAGGATTCTGGTTTCATTCCTGTAGTTATATATCACAAATAACTCTACTGCTGGAATTAGAATTATTTTGTTGTTTATTCCAGTGTATATTATTTGGGAACCTACTTTCCAGAAAATTACAGAATGAAAGTGCTTTGGGACAATCCTCAGTTTTAGTTTCTGCAGGTTTATGCCAACATAATTTCATAAATTCATACCAGTCTACCTCAGAATACAGCATTTTTTAAAGTAGTATGGAATGTATATAATTTTGTCTTAATAGCTTTGGAGAAGTCTACTTCACTGCTCTCTTTGTAGCTCTAATTAAATGTGACATTTTTTCACTCCTTGAATTTTGCCAATCTCTGAAGTGACCTGCATAGGTAGTGTTTTAAATCTATGAAGGAATAAACACACAGATGCTTATATTTTATTTTCTGCAAATCCATTAAAAACATATAAGATAGAATTGAAAATACATATAGTAATATTAATTTCAACCAAATTTATAAACCCTTGGGGATATAATCTTGTTGATCATTGTTTGTTAGCAGTTACAGGAAAAGTTTTACTCTCGAAAACATGGATAAGCATTTTGACTAAGTTGCTACATTTTCTGCTCTTTCTTTTTTTATCTGTTCCTACTACTTAAGTCAGGTGCACAGTTATCTGATGATTAATGTCACCACCACTATGATGAAGTGCACACTTCAGTTTCTTGATAAGAATTAAAAGACCTGGGAACCAGTGCTTGTAACACATGATGGAGAAAAATGTTACTTATCTGTTGACTTAATAGCTAAAAGAATATAGCAAAAGATCAGGGATGAAGTTTCTTAATGCATCTCTGAGCTCATGTTTACATTAAAGGTGATGCACAATTTGGAATGAGGTGGAAAAGTTTTTTCTTTTTGTCTGATTTGCATACATCTTCGAACTTGTGCATAGCAAGGATATATTTATTTAGTATACATTTGTTTTAATAATCTCTTCTTTTTTGCCACATCATTTCTTCTCACTTCATGCCACAGTCCTGATTTTGCCTCCATTTTCATCTTGGATCTTCCTCCTGGAGTAGATTTGCATAAATTCATCATGATGCATAAATTCATCATAAATATATCAGAGAAGAAGCATCAGTTTTTTCCAGTCCCTGCTCTGGAACCCAAATATTGGGAATATTTATAGATGTTCCTCTCTTTACATCTTCTCCTCCTGCATCACCAACAATTCTTAACACCTTTGTCTATATGACCACACAGGAATCATCTGTCTTCCTTTCAGGCTTAGCTTCAGTCTCTCTTCTTCTATAACTTCAGAATCCTTCTCACAGCTGAATTTACAGGCCTGATTCTCCTACTCAATTTCCTAAAAGACACCATCGGCAGAACTGGCTTCTTTCTTCCTTCTTTGTGTACCAAGGCATATTCTATACTGAATCCCTGCATGTCTCTCAGGAAGTGATACTGCCTAGGTCTCATTCTGAAGGAGAAAACTTCATGTGAATGCACATAGAACATGACAGAGCGCTGAAAGAAGATACCACTTGTTAGTCTGTTAATCCATAGACAATTTGTTTGGTTATTTTTTTCTCTAATACATCTTTGTACATTGTAAAGTTCTGCTGTTTTCAAAGTTGGGGGTTTTCTCTGAGTTTGTTTTGAGTCATGATTGTAATTGTTGCAGGTCATCACTGCAATCATCAGAATGTGTAATGTGTCCAAATTTTGCCCATGTGCTATAGTTATTTTTTAATAGCTCCAGGGATTTTCTCAGTAGACATGTGTGGGTTAATGGGAAGATTTTGGTGTTTAAGTTACGAGCATCTAAGTGCTTGTTTATAGAATGTTGATATGGCATTCAGATCCTTAACCATCAAAAGTGTGCTGATGAAGGCAAGCCCCATATCACATTAATAAAACAGGGCAGCAGGCTGAGGGAAGTGACTGTCCCCTAGTACTTAGTACCTCTAAAATTCCTTATGGAAGCCAGTTTCCATTTTGGGGCAGTGGGTGCAAGAAAAATATGGACATATTGAGGATCTATACTTTGTTATAGTATGCATGTTACCCATTTATATGGGGGATCTTGCCAATGTATACAAAAACCTGAAGGGAAGGTGCAAAGAAAAAGGGGCCAGGTTTTTTCTAGTGGTGCCCTGAGACAGCACAAGAGGCATTGGACACCCACAGAAACACAGGAAGGTCCCTTTAAACATAAAGAATAAGTTTTTCTCTGAGAGGGAAACTGAGCACTGACATAGGCTTCTGCTTCTCAGAGGTTGTGGTGTCTCCATTCTTGAAGATATTCAAAAGTCATCTGGACACAGCCTGGGCAACTAACTCTAGGTGGCTCTGCTTGAGCAGTGGACAAGGTGGCCTTCAGATGTCACTTCCTAACTCAGCCATGCTGTGATTCTGTGACATGCAGGAGCAAATCTGTTGAAGAGTCAGAAAGACAAATAAGAAGCCTCTGTTGTAGAAGGCTGTTGAAAAGAACATAGTGAGGATGAAGGAGTAGAGGGAGTAGGGCTCAGACCAATCATGGAATCTCCATCTTCAGTGACATACAGAACATGATTCATCAAAACTCTGAGCAACTTGGTCTAACTTAGAAGTCAGGTCTCAGTGCTGATCTTTTAGGTAACCTTTAGGTTGGCCCTTCAGAAACTTAAATTATTCTGATGGAATTTTTTGTGTAAAATTTAAGCAAGACTTCCTGCACTTTGTAGAAAGGTCATAATGAATGCAGAGATATTTAAAGCAAAACACAACATGAAGTCCAAGTTGCTGGCAAAGACTAGTAGTATGAACATATTTTGACATCTCTGTTATTATTATTACTTTGCATGGCATTTGTGGAGCAAAAACCATAGATGTTGAATGTACAGCATTGGCATATATAATATGAACAATACCCATTTCTAAGTTGTTTCACAGGAGTCTCCTGGAGATGTGACTACAGGAAGATGCACTATAGGATATGCCATACAACACGCTGTTTTGACTAAGTGTTAACACCACAGACTTTAAAGACATGACATGAACACAACTTTCAGGAAAAAATTTGGACACTTCTGCAAAAAAAGATTATGATAGATCCACTCCCTCCTGCCATTTCAGCTGCTCCTTTTCTACTCTGGCTTGTATCCACACTTTAATAATACATGTGGAGGCAGCAAGTTCCCCTGTAAAAGAATTAGCTTTGGTGGGCAGAAGTGACTTGGCACTGCTTCTACTCATAAGCCTTGTCATAAAACTCAAGGCAGGATTGATTGAATCAATATTTTCTCATAAGCCTATGTTAACTCTGATAGCTAACTATCTACAAGCCAAGGAAAGGAAAAGAAGATGCTGAGAAGGCAGTTAGTGAAAGTTTGTTCAGGATAAGATCTGGAGACAAGTAGTGTTGTTGAACTTGCAACAACCAGTAAACTCAGGGCACCTTGAGTCTGCTGAATTGATACAAGGCTAATTGAACATGATGGCATTAACAGTGGGTTGTACAACTTGCACCACATCCTGGGAGACATTGACAGCTGGATGAAAAGAATACAGGATTGTGTGCCCACCTCATGACACAGAAAGACTCTTTGAAGGACTCTCTGAATTACTACAAGGAAGCCATTGATGCTTCAGCATCGGTCCTAAACTTCCAAGTATACAGTGGAGTTGTTGTCCCTACTATTGCTCTGGCTGGTAACTGTGAGTGAAAGCATGAGTAAGTGAATGTGTAACATAAATAGCTATCTGCTATCAATAGTAGTGAGTTAATGATCAAAGAAATATCTTGCATCTCCCCCACTCAAGTCCCTAAGAGAGAAAAGGGAATTTACAACACTTCTTCAATGACAAATTAGAAATATAATGTGACAGAGAAGGGTTCAATGCTGCTGGTTTCCTTGCTTTTTATTTCCATTTTAAAATAGTTGCACCTTAGTTTCTGATAGGATGGGGTTAATTTTCTTCCTGGTAGCTGGTACATCGTTGAATTTTGGATTTAGTATGAGAATAATGTTGATAGTACACTGATGTGTAAGTTGTTTCTAAGTAGTGTTTACCATAATTCAAGGGCTTTTAAGTTTTCCATGTTCTGTTAGCAAGGATCTGCAGAGCAAACTGGGAGAAGCATATCCAGAACAGATGACCTGCAGTGGACAAAGGGATATTCCATAATACAGAACACCACACCCATTATATAAACTGCAGGGAAATGGCCAGGAGGTTTCAGTTTCTGCCTGGGGGAAAGCTGGGCATTGATCAATAGATGGTGAGCAATTGTAGACTGCAGAACTTGTTTTTCTTGTGGTTTATTCCTCTTTTTTCTCCCTTTCTTCATTATCATTATTGTTGCAGTTGGTATTATATTTTACTTTATGTTATTATTAAACTGTTCTTAACCCATGGATTTTTCCACTGAGGTGGGGCTTGTGAGTGAGCAACTACATAGCACTTAGTGCTAGATGGGGTTAAAACCACAACTGTGGAAACAGATCAATCAGCAAACTTTTGAAATAAAGTCATTCAACAGATAGCTTCAATGTCAATATGGACTATATACAGTACTAATCATTTTTGTCCCAGTAATTACTCATAGTAGTGTCCAGAATAAATCAGATCTAAGGTGTATCGTCCTACCCTGAGCAGTAGCTAGTACTAGGTATGTCAAAGAAACTGCAGGATGTCTGGCAGTTTATTGCCAGGGAGTTGGTTGACTGTGTAGAAGGATATGCTTGCAAAAGCTGTAATTGCTGGTTGTTGAAATTATCTGTTGTGTAATATTTAACATTATAATTATAATTATATATAATTTTGCTTTGTGTGAAACATTTTCCTATTGCTGCTCTGAAATTGCCATTACATTTCCATTTCAGTGGATGCTCCCTTGTTCTTGTACTGGGAGCCTGTTATTTGTTATTGTGATTCTTTTTGTGTGCTCCCACTTAATTGCCTTCTGTCTAAGGCAAACATAGGAGAGTCTGTCAGTGTGTTTCTACTATTTTTTTATCTCAGTTAATTCTTCTGTCACCTTTTTGATAGGGGTAATTAAAATTGTGCAGTGTTCCGGATGACAAGAGATTTTTAGTTAACTAGGTTGCAATACATAGACATACATAATTTTATTTCTGTTCTATTACCATTGTATTTTATGCATAGCCCACTAAGTGCTTGATTTTTCCAGTACTGTTTCTTCATGAATAATGGTCTTTTTTGATCTAGTAGAGTGTTTTTGAGTCTTTTTTTCTGAGGTACAGTCAGTTTAGAACCCAGTAAAATGAGCAGTTCCAGTGATTTCCTTTAAAGAGTTCCAAAGAGACTTGCCAGCATTTGGTTTCATCTGCCATCGTGTTTTCTATTCACTCAACTTGCTTAAGACATTAAAAGTTTTTCACAGTTTCTCTGGTCTGCATCTACTTGAATAGTTTTGGAATGTCAGCAAAACACTTCCAGATAGTTGATAGACAACAGATGCCCTGGGATGGAACCTTGTGGCACACCACAGATAACCTCATGCCATAGCAACCTTTTCTTTTTTTCCTTATTACTTCATCATTTTTGATCTGTGTGACTACTCTGTCTTGTCTGCCTTCTCCACTTTGCCCACTTAGCTTCTGTATCTGCTCTTTACCAGTTTTGGACAAAGGAACAGAGAACTTCAAATGACATAATTTATGTCAGCCTTCTCTTTTACCTGCTCTACTACTGACTCATTTAAAGAAATTTTACAAATTAGCTCCTTTGAAGAACTCACAATCTATAGATCTCATTTTATTCTAAGTATTTTAAAGGCAGCAATGCAAATAATTTACCAGTTATTGAAACCAAACTGTTGGTCTGGAAGTCACTGGATGACTGCCCACTCTTTCATCTAATTGTTTGTGCAACACTGACTGTCCCTCAGCCCTCAATCAATCTTGGCAGTCAATCCTGTTCTCACACGCAGAACAGTAAAAATTGCGTGTAAAAATGTCCTGTCTTTCAGTATTGAATGTTTGCATAAGCACATAGTACTATCACATTTAATGCAATGAACACAACTGACCACTGAGACATTGGGATATGCTGGTGTGATTGCATGTGTTAGCACTCACCTTTTACTCTCTTCATTTCAATCTCATTTTACTCCATTTCTTCCTATATCCTCATTACAACGTTATGCTTTTCTGAACTACCTGTACAAATGATAACATGTCTTAAGTTATGACAGGCAGGAATTTACACGTGCTGATTCACAGCTGGGTCCAATACATTCAGTCACTTTCTTTCCCAAAATTCTTCATCCCAAACAAATCTCTCTGTGATCTGCTTCCTACTCTCTGCTCTTTCTGAAGGCCCTGCTGCCAGCTTGTCTCTTACAGCTCTAGTGCAGTAAGGTAATGTCCAGTCTCTCTTGACTATGGGGGACAGGGTCTAATCTGTCTGTAAGGGAGCCTTATGTACTGTATACCAAGCAGGCTGTATTGACTTCATTGCTTTTAGATCAGTCTATAGCACCAGATGGCCTTCTGTCTTTTTGGCACTCTCACAAAATGGCCAGTCTTACTCTTCTGCTCCTGGGATGGTGAGTATTTGCACATGGGGGATGACGGCTGCATTCAGAAGTCTTCCCTTCTCTGCTAGATTGTTTTGGATTTAGAGCAGAGACATTTGGATGCTCAGGTAGTATATCCTGACCCAGTTTGCCCCTTTTATATAAAACAAGTATGCTTCTTATTACAGTCTAAGAATCTAACTTGACTTTTCTATGACATCTGGAAACAAGTGCATAGAGCTTTCTCTTTTCTCGGGACACATACCTAGACATAATGGAGCTCAGAATAAGCAAAGGTGTTAGGAATGTGCAGTTAGCAAAACAAGGAGTAAAACTAGGAATAATTTGTTGCAGACAGCTGGGGATCATTGAGCTTTGTGGGATTTGGTCTGATAGTTAATTATGAGCAGAGACATATCTGCTGTCGAAAAGTGATTCTAGAATAAGTAGATTTATCCTCCTGGAGATCCTGTTGGAGTGGCCATTCTTATGACAGCTCCCACAGAACTCTAATTGCAGCTTCTGTCTAGGAACATAGAAGAACAGCTCATGACATTGTTCCCTACAGCTGTCCAGCTGCAGCTCTTTGCTTTGCAGCTGTCAGCAGTTACAGCAGCAGGTTACAGCAACTTTGGGCATCTCTATTCCATGGAAGAAAGGGATCTTAGTTCTGAAGAGGACACTGCAATTATTTGTGACAATTATGGGCCATAATGGTGATGTGTTCTACGTATGGTTCTCTAATCACAACTGCACATTCTTTTGTAAATGTTGAACATTTCTCTCTACCCACTGAACTAGGGAGAGATGAACTCTAGCAAAGAAGATAAATGGGCTAAAAAGGTGGAGATATAATTTAAGACAAGGAATTTGTAAAATTGTAGAAATATAAGTGCAAACTTCAGTTTTCCCAGGAGGCAAGATCCTGAACTCTTGCACCTTGCCTCTTCAATGACCCTTACCTCAGCAGTCCTCCTTTTTCCAAAATGACCTCACACTCGTTTTCTGGTCACCTTCTTTAGAACCAAAGTGAGAAAATGAGATGGCATTAGCTGTATTAACATGTTTGGTAAAGTGAAACAGAGAGATGAGGAGTCAAGGCCTTGTCATCTGTGCTGAGCTGATGCAACAAGCTCTGCTGGAGTGCTCAGGTCTGAAGCTATACCTGGCTAGGAACAATTAAAACTTTGTTGTCCCTGTTTCATGCACTATAGCTAATATGCATCATTTTGTGGCTTCCACAGTATATGACAAGACATATTATTTGCAGTGAGCTCCTCCTGTTCAAGTGGTCAACACACATTTCCTTACAGAGCAAACAACTAGCATATCAAAAGTGAAGACCTGGTACTTCATGAATTTACTTTCCTTCATGGGTTTGTTCGGGTTTTTTTCTGACTGTTCTTTTTTCAGTGTTTAGTCAAATAAATCTCTTTGCTGATTTTGTGGAGAGATAACTAATGAGGTCTGGTGTTCAGTATATTAGCAAATAGCTCATCTTTTGTCTGGATGACTGTCCTTCCTTCCTTCCTTCCTTCCTTCCTTCCTTCCTTCCTTCCTTCCTTCCTTCCTTCCTTCCTTCCTTCCTTCCTTCCTTCCTTCCTTCCTTCCTTCCTTCCTTCCTTCCTTCCTTCCTTCCTTCCTTCCTCTTCCTTCCTTCCTTCCTTCCTTCCTTCCTTCCTTCCTTCCTTCCTTCCTTCCTTCCTTCCTTCCTTCCTCCTTCCTCCCTTCCTCCTTCCTCCCTTCCTCCCTTCCTCCCTTCCTCCCTTCCTCCCTTCCTCCCTTCCTCCCTTCCTCCCTTCCTCCCTTCCTTCCTTCCTTCCTTCCTTCCTTCCCTCCTTCCCTCCTTCCTTCTTTCTTTCTTCATGGTATATATAACTTCTATACAACCTGGAAATTCTTCTCTTTCTAATGTGTAAATGCAACTGTTTGCAACTCATTAAAGCATGGCCTCAGCTTAGATAGTGTTCCTGAAGAGCATACAAAAATAATTTGGAGCACTCTTCTAACCATGTGATCTTCAAAAATGGCCAGAAACCTCTCAAGCTATGAAGGTAGAATGATTCCCTTGTGGAACAGCATCCACAAATGAAACTCCAGGCTACACAGAAAAGTAGTCCTAACTCTCTTGATTATATGTTTGAATGCACTCTAAACAAGTCTCTTTCTTCAATTGTGTGTAGAAATAAAAGCTACAGCAATCTCAAAAACAAACCAACAAACTTATCAAACTTATTAAAAATATTATTGGCACAATTCAGCATATGCTTAACCCAAGTGTGGAGGGCAACTTCCTCCCTTGTAAGCAAGCAAGGATGTTAGTGTTTATGAGAGATTTTGGTACTGAAAGTTAAGGGTTGGTACTGAGAGGCAGGGGTATTACATGAAACTGATGTCCTATTACTGTGGATTACTGTGAAAGTTTGCTCCTAGCAACCTACACAAGAAATTCAGCAAAGACTCCTAAAGATTTCCACTAAAAATCTGTGGAATAATTAAGAAAATAATTTATTCTTCTGTCAATCAGGTTCTCCTCAGTAAACATTCCTCTTGACTGACAGAGAAAAAGGAAACATGTTACCATGGTCTCCAAATCCCTGTTGCTTAGCTGAGTACAGCACTGAGTTGAGAGGACAATGTTTGTGTGTTGTAAGATTATAGAAACTGTGTGCAGTGGAAGGCTGGATGTTAGCTGGGTGAGTGAGTAGATTCTGAGCACTAAAGCATTGATGTATGACAGTAGAACACAACACCAAAGTGATATCATATCACATGGGCTTCTCTAGACCAGAAAGACAATGTAGGTTAGATAAAGACAAACAGACCATATTCTTTTGCTTGTTGTAACCTCCAAGGGAAGATGCTGGTTAAAGAGATTTTTTAAAAATACTCACAAGCTGAGGTATTGATTAATGCTAGATATTCACCTCTTCAAAACCACAGGGCTTTTGCCTAGCAGTAAGGAAAAATTTTTTAAAAAGCCATTTTTCCTCAAATCTATCTAAACAGATATTTTTAAAAGTACATTAATAGTGTTCCTATGCCAAAATTTTCCTTGTTCTTTTGAGCATTATGGCCAGCCAAGGATCACCATCAATAAGACGACTATCCCTATTTAGATGAACTGGCAAACATAAAACCCATCTGTGTGTTGTTTAACAGGTGCCATTTTAGATCCGTGGGGAGCAAAGCAAGCTTTGTACAGATGGACAGTTATTCATTGGACCCATGCTAGCAGTATTCTATTTATTTAGCCACTGCCTGCCTATAAGCTCAATATTTGAAAGAGCCAGTGAAAAATATTTCTGGTGGAATATTTTCCTGAGAGGGAAATAGGAGGAGGAAGTAAAGGAAATTCCATTAAAAATTGTTGGTTTACACTCACCAACAGTCTCATTTTGATCAAGAAATGCAAGTTCTGGTGAGTGTTCTGGAATGACTTGCTGCAACCCAAAGGCTTTAATTATTAATAGAAATACTATTAAACAGTATACCTTTCATAGAAAGGGAATTCCTTCTGCTGCCAGCAGTTGCATAAATTGAAATGGCTGGCAAATCACAACTGCCATGCCAGGTAATGAAGGATCTTTTTCTCCACTTATGTCATCCCTTCCTTTTGTTTTTTTAATTTTATGGATGACCTTGAGAATGGAGAGAAGGGTATATGAATATTTTCATTTATATGAATAATGAAAAAATACAGGAAAGAAAATTTTAAAATGCATTTTGCTATGTCTAGTGAAAAACAATTTGTTGGGCCAACTTGTACCCAAGAGGAATACCTTTTGCAGTGGAAAACACTGCAGAGATTCTGTGGGTTACTCTGAGTCTTCTGTGCATGTGATCCTCTTGACTGCAGAGTCACAGAAATGCCTAAGGGACTAATGTAGTTTTTAATAACTTGTTCTGTAGTCAATGCAGGAGCATGGGCATACAGACATTTTATGATGCTTAAGTTTAGTAAAGGCATCTCCACATAAATGACAGTAAGTCTCCAGCATGACAAGGCAAGCAGTAAGTTCTTGGACTAAGCCAGCTGAAGCTGTTATTAGCACTACCTGCAGTTAGCTGACTAGTGACTCAACCAGTAAGAAGCAATCATTGTGACATGGATGTTAAATATAGAATCCTTTGTGTTGACAAGTGGATAGGCTCACAAAACCTAACATCATTTGTTGTAAGACTTGCAGACTTTCCAACTCTCAAGCACTGTGTTCAGCTTCCTGACTTTGGCCACCTTTTCTCTCAACATGGCTTCTACATATTTGATGTTACAAACTGGCTTATGAGACCTTGGTAACAGGGGACATAGCAAGGTATTTATGTCATCCATTATTGCTTTTAAGACAGTCAGAATTTCTTCAGGTTGACTAAATTTTAAGATGTCATCAAAAAAATCATGATGACAGCAATTAAACTTGAACACAAAGCCAATTGCACTGGACAAAATTACCATTTCTGTTACTCCCATTTAAGTATAAATACTACTAAAAAAAAGTTTTAAGTACTAAGATAAAACAAAAGGACCAACTTTTGCCAATTTTATATTATTTCTCTAGAGCCAAAGAATGGTTGAGTTGGAAAAAATCTTTAAAGATCATCTAATCCAACTCCGTGCCATGGGCAAGGGACATGTTTCACTAAATCACATGCTTTAAAGCCCAGTTCAGCCGGGCTGAATGCTTGCAAGCATGGAGGATCCATAGTTTCTATCATCAACCTGCTCCTTGTAAAATATTTCTTCCTTATGGCAAATCTGAATCTAGGGTTGACCTAGCACTACATGCCTTGGTAAAGATTCCCTGTCCATCTTTCTTACAAATCCCCTTTATACATTCAAAGACCACGATAAGGTCTCTCCAGAGCCACCTCTTCTCCAGATGGAACAAACTAAACTCTGAGCCTTTCCTCACAGCCCTCTGGCCATTTCCATGGCCATGCTCTGGGACTCTCTCCCACAGGTTGATGCCATTCCTATGCTGGGGACCCCAGAGCTGGATGCTGGTGAGATCTCATGGGAGCAGAGCAGAGAGGGAGAATCACTCCCTAGACTTCTTGGCCACCTTCAGATGTAGCTCAGGATGCAATTGGCTTTCTGGGCTGTAGGTACACATTATCATCTCATGTCCAGTTTTTCTCAGAATTTTTTGTTGTGCAAATATGGTACCCTGGTGATTTGGAAAAGAAATCTACATCAGGTTGTATACAGTTTATAGACATAATGCATGCGGGTAAAGAAAGAGAAAAAAAAAAAGTCTGAAAACAATCCCCAACTTTTACTTTCTGTTGTCTTAAAAAAAAACCCAAAAAAACAAAAAAAAAAAAACATAAAACAAGAGGGAGAAGAACATCAAACCACACTAGAAAAGAAATGGCATAATATTCACTCCCAGAACAAAGCACTCAGGATTAAGTTGTGAAAGTCTCTAAGAAAATGCAGTTCCATCATCTAGTCCAGTCACTGGTGTGTATGGAGAGGGTAGACTCTTAGCATGGATGGGCAAATCATGCCTTTGCTTCATTCCAGAGTATTACAGAGTTTTAAAGAAGATCCTGGTTGTGGGAGTCCAGGGTGTTCCGCTGGCTTCCCTGGGAGTCTCAAAACCCCCCTGGAGAGGGTCTCAAAGACCCCTGGGTGAGACCCAAGTGTCTCAGACGCTGAATTTAAATCCTTGGAACAATTTACCAACATTAAGAGAAGAAATGCAAGCTGCAAGAACAAATAGAGTGTAAATTAGACGGTTAGAATGTAGAATAGGTAGATTTCTAGAATGTTTATATTAAAGGGCTCGTGGTCAATATGGAGGACTTGGGGTGTGGTATGCTTCTTCCTCTTTTTTCTCCATGCCATCCATGTTGGAGTGCCACCTTGGCATCCTTCAATTGGATAGAAACAAAGCTGGACCGTGTTATAAGATTGAAGTGTATTGAGAGTCAATTGTAAATACCTGATAAGTAATTTAGAGTATAAAAGATAAGTCCTGCCTCTGTCAGATAGATTCTGCTAGACAGATCGCTGTTCGCTGGACAAAGCATTCCTGAGATAAGAAACAACCATGAAAAGCTCTAAGAACAGCCCCCTGCAGTCTCTCATCGGTGGGCATCAGAAAGAACTGTGTTCCAGACCACCTGCATGTCCTTCTGAGGTGATCTCAAGTCTAAGTGGTCTCAAGTCTAAGTCCCTTGGCCTGGGACACCTGGTCAGAATTATAGTAGCTATTTGTATAGGTGGGACTGTTAAGAAAAGAATGCAAATCAGGTTTTCGCATAGGCCAGTGAGTGTGAGCAAGAAGTGGAAAATCAGGGGCAACCAGATGCATTCATGTTATGTTTTAGAACAATAATTTCTGGAAGTATCTGTGAAGACCTTGGCTGTTGCTATCAAGTTTCTGAAATTGCCCTACTGGGCTTTTCTAAAATATATGCATTCATTGATCAGAGACAGAAAGAGCAAGTTGAACAGCACTAAAACAACACTGTTAGTACTATAGTTCAGTTTCAATTATGTTAATCATTGCTTTTACTTATGGACTTTTCTATGGAATTCTGATCTGTCAAGGATCATGCCTACAATGCAGATAAAAGATGGATAGATATGAAAATATATTTTCATGTAGTTCTGTCTTCCTCAGAACAAGGAGTATTGTTGCCTCATATCAACATCAGCACCAAAGCTTGGCTCTGCTCTCACCTGCTTTTGCCGGCTGCCTCTTCTACTCGGAGTTCTTCTCCTGTTTCCTAGTGAACATCATCCCCACAGTCCTATTTCTTTGTTGTTCATCAGTCAGACATATCTTTCTGTGCATGTGCTGGGGGAGTCCTTTCTCCTGCTCCCCCTCCTAGAAGGTGTGAGAGAGCCCTGATATGCTAAATACTCCTCTTAATTTCTTTTTCCTAGGTCCTACTTGGCTTTCTTTTCCTTTGGAGACCATATGAAGTTTTTTTTCAATATGCTCCATTGTATTTTATATCTAAGTTCACTTCTTATTTTGTATTATGAGTTCATTTGTTTTCTTTGAGTTTGCTAAGTGCAGCTAGTCTGTGCATGGCTCATTATATTACTTATAAACAGCCACAGCCAAGCCACTGACAGAAGCCCCTGTTGAAGAAGTGATGTTTTTCTTGCTTGTTCTCTTGCTCAAGGAAAGTAATTGAGTTTGTATAATTCATGTTTCAAATTCATCCAATAAAAAAAGGAGATTCTTCAACCTGTTTTTTTTTCCATCCCCAAAGTGTGAAAATTAGATTTATCAGTTATTAACTTGTTTATTTTTTTAAGGTATCTAGCTTTGTGTCACTGTTGATTTCACTATTTGCAAACTGGCTTTGTCATTTTATTGATAGCACTTGAGTGAAGAACTCTCTGATAATATATGCAAACTCACAGCTCTCAACAAGCTTTACAGCACCGTTAATGAGGGGATTAACAAGAGCACTGCAATGTATTTAACCTGCGGCACTAGCTCTGTTTCAATAAGACTTCAACAGCCTATTAAATGGAGTGGGGGCTCAATTAACCCAGACAAAGGCCACTCTACAGAACATGGCAGGGAGGACCACAGTTAGCATCTGCCTAAGCAGCTTGTTCCGAGCTGGAAATAAAGAGGGTGACATGTTCTCGCCCCGAGCTATGATATAACTGAAATGGTGATTCTAGTTCATCTGCGCTGACTGAATAGGTGCCGGCATTGAAACCCACCACTATCTCGCCATATGACAGTTTGTAAAATCCGAGTGCACTCAACGGTCACCCAGAGCCTCCTGCCTGCGAGCACCGAGGTATTGTTCCCAGGGAGCTTTCCCCAGCACAGGGATGCACTGCCGGCATGGCGTTACGTTCGGACAGTCAGGGGACATCACGTCAGTGGATCTTTCAGGGAATGTTTTAACAATCTCCTGCCAGAGAGGGATTCGGCGCAGAGGTGTTACTGGTCTTTGTGTAATCTGATTATTTCATTGGAGGTTAAAATAAGAAGGGGAAAATGACACATAAGCAGGGTGGTAGGGAAACAAATTTTTTTAGAAATGTGAATCTACAACAGCAGCACATCTGCATTTCTCTGTTCTTGGTTAAATTTCAAGAATTTGTTTTAAAAAATGCTACTCATATATATGGTTAAATTTGTGTTGACAATGCTTTACCAGGTAAAGTTCTAATTCTTCCCTTGCTTTTGGGATGCGAAGAAAGGATTTTTGCTATTCCTAGGGAAGAACTATCTGCAGAAATTAGCAATTATTTATTTGGTAATCTAGGCTTAGGTTTCTTAATAGATGTTGTTACAGACCACAGGTCTTTATCAAGAGATAGTCACTGATGGAAGAATTGCATTAAGGTGGTGTTATGTGCACTGATGTAAGAATCTAGAGATCATGTTGCAATCATTTGCAACATAATTGGAAATACTCAAACACAACTTTTTTTCCCTATGTTGAAAACTAGAAAATAACACAATTTTTAGCTAACAACCAATCAAAAAATGCAAGAATAATAATGTCTACTGCAAAATTTGTTAGATATACAAAAAAATAGGGGATATGTATTAAAACCTAGATTAATTGTAAATCCTTTCAGAAAACACAACTCTGCTCAAAAAGGTTTGACAATTTTCTTTCATTTTCTCTTTTCCTTGAACAATGTTATGTGTTCATTAGAAAAATGTGCTCATGAGTGTATACCAAGCAACAATCTTGGTATATTGCACACATCATAATCTGGTGGCAAGGGCTAATAAATAAGCTTGCATTGTTAGCAGAATAGATGGAGGAGCTAGATCTACTGAAATAATGTGGAAGAACTGTATGGGCTCTGACAAGTGCATAAGTCCATAGCTTGCCTGAAAATAAATGTATATAAATAATTTCCAGGTTAAAGAATCCAAACTGCATCTGTTTTCTATTGGTATCAAGCATGTGGATTCATCTGATTTTCAGTGATAAACTTGTATAAGGCTTTTTCTCAGTACCTTTTATTCTAGTGCTCTGTACATTTGTTTTTACGTGACATTCAAGACCAACAAACCATAAGAATCCTTCCCTTCTATACAAGTCACCTCAAGGTTTATGTGAAGTCTTAGATCTCAAGCCTTCCAAGGCAGAAAACATCTGCATTTCTAATGAAGAAAACAAACAAATGACATTTTTTTGTATCCCCTCCAAAGATAATTAAGAGAAACAAAAGAGCAGAAACGAAATTACTTTTGCTTTGAGGTCAACTTTAAGTATTTCTGATTATCATAGTAAGGACACATGCTGCTAATTTTATACTTTTATGTAGAGGCTAATTTTCTTTCCTTGGATCCATATGTTATTATGGTTTGAGGATAAAATAGGTGAATTATCATAGCAATGTATTGATTTCCAGCAGGGAAAAATAAAGGGAAGTTATTAAATGAACACTGTCTTTATGCTGGGATGCTGGGATGTATTTGCTTTACCTTTTTAAGTCTAACCTGAGGTTAATAGGACATTATTGCCTCTAATCACATCTAACTAGAATGCCTCATTGGTAGAATACATGGATTATTGAAAGTTCTAGAGGCAATGTTGTTCTTTAAAAGAGGAGGGAAAATTGGAACAAATTATGTTGTGAAATAATTAGGAACTGCATCAAGCCTTCAGCAAGCGTGTTAGGTAGTTTCTGTAGACTTGGGTGTACCTTCTTAAAATTTACTTTTATTCCTTCAGCCTTTGGCACAGAAAGGTCCCTGTTGTGCTGGAAATGGTGCAAGCATATGGAAATCAGGATGCAGGACAATGAGCATAGAGGATGTGATGCTGCTGTTAGCAATGGTCTAATCCAATAGGGCAATTTTTTATTTCCTTTTCCTATCCAGTGACAACTTTCCTTTTCTCCAAAAGTGACAACTGCAGACGCTATTTGGGAACAGCACACAACCCTAGCTACTCTGCAGTCCTTTCCTCCTGCATTTTCCCACCATCCACAGCTGCTGGATAAGGGATGTTAGAGAATGCATCATGCCTATTAATGTTAGTGTCTGATTATGGATCTGTTGTCCATGTATTTATTCAGACCTCTTTTAACCTGATGATACCTTCTGCATCTATGACTGCCTGTAGCAATATACTCCAGAGGTTCATTCCCATGGGTTAAAACCAAACTAACTACTTAAAAAATAATTTCTAGGTGGGTCACCTATTTGTTGTGCAACCCCTTGTTCGAATAGTTTGAAACTTGCACTCAGTTTGTCCATTGCCATCGTCAGTTTCTAAACCTGTCCTCTCAGTCGTCTGCTGTCCAACTTGGAGCTCCATCCAGTTTAGTCTCTCACAAAGGAGAAGCTATCTCTCCTTAATGATTTTGTTTGCTATTCTCCATACTTTCTTAGCTTTGCTCTGTCATTTTTTTAGTCAAATAGTACTTAAAGAAGTTTTTGCTTATTGTGTGCATCATTCTCTACTCATTCTCTCCTTTTAAATCATGGCCATTGAATGATAATAATGATTTAACTGTAAGACAATAATACATTAGGCAAAATGATATAAGAGGAAAAAAAATTGCTCCTCTTCCAAACAATTTTTTTTTGTCATTAGGAAAAACATACACCATGTACAAGCAGCAGATAGATTTTGCTCCCTGTCAGTGCCTTACAGATATGCTGGCTTTCAGCCAGGCCAAGTTAACTGGAATTCAATTAGCATCTTTGACACTTCTAAGCAGTTATTTTTCTACTTTTATTGGCAACTGATTCCCTGTGAGTTTAGCTGCACAAGAATGAAGACGTCTGTTAATTTTTCAACTTAATGAATGGCTTTCAGGAGAGGACAAAAATCAGTGTAGTATTGGAGGTTGAAGTGTGAACAGGAAATAAGTTTGTGTATGACAAATAGCAATATTTTAGAATGTAAATAATATACAAATTATACAAAATATAAATCATAGGAATAGCCATTAGGAAATCCATCAAGTTCTCTGCTAAGGAAAGATATCGACAGTGTTTGTCTTGAATTCATACTGAGTGCTACAGAATGAAAACAAAATTATGTGGAAAGAGGATGAAAGCAAAATTATAATGGGTAGTTGAAAGAAAGTACAAAAAAATCCCCAGTCCATCAAGATATATCTAACAGACAATTTATCCATACAATTAAGAATTATGGTTTGGGGAATCAAACCCACATTCTCTTGTTTCTAAATCCTCAGGTGAAAATTGTTTCCTTAAAAGGACCACCAAACCTGGTGAGAGGTTAGATTGTGCAGCTTTTGACTGTCACAATAAACCAGGAGTTCAGGAAGAGACTGAGAAGCATCTGAGCAAATAAAATGAACATCTTTCTGGGATACTTGGATAGCTGCCAGCTCACACATTAAGCTCTGTTTTCCAAACCAATTGTTCCGTTGTTTCAAGTGAGAATAGTCTTCATCCTCTGCCTGGACTTCTTGTTTTTCATAAAATGAATTTACCAACCTAAACATTTGGGAGGTGTTTTTGTTGTTGTTGTTTGGGTTTTTTTTTCATAATTTCTTGATCTTTACAATGGTATATGCATTGATATAATTTATATAAGGAGGAGAAGATGATGCTAGGTAAGCATTACAGAGCTCCTGGAAGATACTCAGGAAATGCAGTTTGATCACACTTTTTACTTTTTTTGGTTCTTTTTGTTTATTATAGTTTGCAACAGACAAAGCAGCTATTAATTATTAGCAAATATTTATAATGCTGGACTCTGTTTCAAGGCTAAATACTGCTAAATGTTGCTAATCTATAATATAAATGACTGCCCAGAATTAAAGCTATTAGCCAGTATGAAAGCTGTAATTATACCATTATTGTTCATGCCCTGAAAAATATTGTAACAGATGCCAAATGTGGGATTAGGTACATGCTAGTAAAGCCTCATTTATGAATGGTTTTCAAATGCTGTAAATTATTTTATGATTATCAAAAGGATACACATATGAGAAAATGTGTGAATTTGTACAGAGCTTGAGTTTTTCAGCCAAATCAGAAATATGGAAATTGCTTTACTAGATCAGACCTACAGTTACAGCACAACATCTAGTGCCTGACATTGAACGACATTAAGGTGTGTATTATCCTCTAATAATTAAGTTCTAGTGAACCAGGTTTATAATTCCTTCAGGAATTTTATGGTTGGTTATGATACATATATGGATTCTCTTGATATCTGTAAAATGAAATCAAATCCATTATTTCATCTTCTTGTATTCTTGTTTTCCTGGCTTCCCATGACAGTTCTATAGTCCAGCTAGAACTTGTGTGGAAAAAAATTCCTAAATTTTTTTTAATATCTTCCAATGTAAATGAATGTTCAACTTATCCTTGCAGAGTTAAACTCTCCTGTACTGTGCATTTTTTAGATAGACTCTCATTATAATTCTCTCTTTTCCTGAAGGAAACAAGGACCTGATTGCCAAATAGGTAGTTTCCTGTACTTCTGAATATTGCCTCTCTGCAGGTAAGCAGGATAAATTAATTAGGCGAGTGTGTCATAGTTATTTCTGTGATTCTAATCACTGAATTTAGTTCAGATCTTGTCAATTATTCTCATAGTCATAGAGAGTTTATATCAACGGGAGCTAGAATGATGATCACTGACCTTTGCTTTTGTGTTTTTATTGGAGCTGAAAAAACTGAGATGGAAGAGGAGCAAGAAATATGTTCTTCCTCTTAGCCTCATCAAACTACTTATGATCTTTTGTCCTTATTGAACCTCTATCCACTTTTTCTTCAGAATTTTTTTTGAGTATTTGAAAACATGATAGTTCTGAATATTTATGAGATGTGAGATCTGTTGTACTTATGATCACAAAATTATTTCAATTATTTTAGCCAATTGAATGTGAGAACAAATGCTATCCTATGTGCATTCAAGTTAATACCTTAATGAACTTGGGAGCATTGAACAATAAAAATTAGTAAATCACATCCAGCAATTATCTCAGGTAATCTGATCGAGCGGTTGTAAGTTGATCCACTGATTTTTGGTGTTTTCTACACATGTATAGACAGATACATTGGAAATATCTGTGTTTTTTAAACCTGAAGATGGTAATATTCATTCTGTAAGTTTTGTGCAAAACAATAGCCCTTAGTCTTTTGGTTCCCTCTTTTTTTGTGGGTGCCATGTCATGGCCCAGTTTCAAATGAGCATCACTTGCTGGAACGGGCCCTGACTCCACTAGGCTAAACTAAATCCTCCACCGATTTTGGGTTCACACACTGCAACTTGACATTAGGGAAAAGAGGATATAAGCAACTGCAGGAGAGAAAGTGAGAGAAGGAAACATCTGTGATGGAACTGGTCATCTCAGACTGTTTGTGGAGGGAAATTTGCTCAGATTTGGAACATTTTATTTTGTTTGGCTGAACTGGACTGCACTGTTGCTGTGTGTATTGCTGCATTCTCTGGCTTTCTATGTTGCCTGCACTGCTGGCTGGTTAGAAATGGAATTATATTTTTTCAAAGGGCTGTTCTGTGGATTAGATCTGTGCACAGGCTTTTAGAAGCAACAGCTTAGCACTTGGATTTGAACTGAAAAAATACAGTTGCTACTTCTTTCATTGTAGATAAATTTTCTTCACTCCTGTTGCAAGATGTTGGGGTAACTATTACATAGGGAGTTGTATATATAATTTCTCCAATTATTTCTTTCTGGGGAAGATGGATTTGTCCATCTGTGCTGGCCCCAGATACCCTACTCAATCCACCTGGTGCTGCTCACTGGCAGGGTAATTTTAAGTGAGACATCAGAAAGTTAGCTTGCAAGTTCTTGAATTTGTGTAGTTGAAGAGGGAAGGATGGGCAGAGTAGGAGGGGGTGGTGTTGGTTGTTTTCTTTCAGAGGGGGATGTTTGTGGTTTTGTTTGTTTGTTTGTGTTTTGTGGTAGGGGGAGTTATTTTGATTTTGTTTTGTGGTTGTTTTTGTTTTATTTTAGTTTTTGCTTACATATATATTCACTCTTTTTTACCAAGGAACATCTATCCCTATAAACATCTCAGTAAGGCAGGGGTCTCAGTGATTGTGGTGAAAAGTTCAGTAGTGACTTTAATAGAGTGTGGTTAAAGACCTGTGTGTGGAACACTGTAATAGGCTTCAGCTCATGTTAATATAGGGGTTTTATTCTTTTTTTAAAAGACATTAAATCCATCCCTGTGGACTGCACTTTAAAACCTGATAGAATAAAGGAGGCTTGTGCTGGATACAGCCTCTGCATCATGCCCAAGCTTTTAGCTGAAGACAGTTCTCTGAAGACAAAAACCTGCTTTTCTCTGTCTGCCTCTTGATATGCTCAGTCCTTTGTGTCAGTTGTAAATAAAAGAAGAAAGGACTTTTCTAGATATTCATGTAATCGAGTTAACTATAGCACTCTTTCTGCTAAGAGGAAATTGTAGTATTTATTTGACTCAACGGGGAGTGACAAAAATACAAAGTAAACAGAATTACTTTTTTATTTTCTTTTGTGTTTGTGACAACAGATGTGACTGGACCATCATAACCTTGAGAACACTGAAATACTGACCATAACACTAGTTTTCATACCCTTTTAGCCTTTCTGGGTGGGGAAATGCAGATGTTATTTCTCTGTCATCAAGGGAAAATAGACTGACACTTCATAATGTTAAGACAAGTCTGTCAGACCCCACTGGAAATAATGAAGTTTGACAGTTCTTGAGTTAATACTGCAAATACCAATCCTGTAAATTTCAATTAGCCCTGACAGCACTAGGGCTTAACTTGATGTTTATGTGAAGTGGTATGTTGGTAGCTTTCCTTCACACTTATGAGGAAAAGGATCTCTCTCTCCTCCCCTCTCTCTCTCTCTCTCTCTCTCTCTCTCTCTCTCCCCTCCCTGCCCCCTCTCTCTGACACACACACACACACACACACAGAAGGGTTCAGCCTTCACCCTATTCATCCTATTTCTTGAGGTGTCATGAAGATTCTTTAAGTGTCTCAGACTGTCTTTGTGTGGACAGACTTAGGAACCCAGCTATTCAGAACATAAGTATTAAGAACGGGTACCTAAAACTTGACACAAAATGTTCCAACTTTAGCATAAAAAATTTTCACAAGCACTCCACTACCTGAACTCTGTGCAGTCCTGGTAAAGGCAAGACACCAAACCTGATGCACACCTTTCTGCATAAAGCTGGTTCTGGTGAGGTCCTACTGTTGCCTTCTTCTGTAGCAAATGCAGCTTTGTCTGGGAGCAGCTTTGCTAGCTAATGGTGCTTGGTTCCTCCTTTCCTTTTCCCTGCGGTATGTACCAGTGAAAAGGTACTTGTGTGATACAATGTGATCACAGCTGTGCACCCACTTGGTTTAGATAATTATTGATGTTCACCCCAACTTCTATCAGCAAAACACCTCTTTTTGCTACATCTCGTGTCAGTTCCCTGAATGAACTAAGCTTTTACAGGCAAGAAGTAGTTTTTTAACTGTCTGTGCTAGCACTCTTGCTGACGTTAGTGATGCTGCACGAAAATCACACCTCTAACCAACTCTGTGCTACACACTGCTTTACCAGCAAAAGTTTCTAATGCCATCCTGCTGTCATGTAGCCCTCCATGTCAATTTGGTGCTAAATATAGGTGCTATGTGTGAAAATTTTGGCCTACCTGCTGTTCTTAAGAGAAGTCAACAGTAAGCCCTGGTTGAACAGAGATTCCTCTAGCAAAGTGCAAAAGTTGCCAACAAAAAGCCATCATATCTTTGCTTGAGATGACCACAGGTATTATTTTTTTAAACAAGTAAATGTGACACATACAAAACTGCGGGACAAATAGAGTGTAGATGAGCTTAGAAGGCACTGAGCAGTGAACTACTGTCAGTGGTTTCCTTGTTAGCTATCAGGACAGACATTTTGTGCATGGAACTAATCAGGACTGACTTCCCTCTGCTCCCACTGAGACTAGTGGGAGATGGTGTTGAGTACATTGGACTAAAGAAAAAAAGCTGTAGGGCTGAGTTCTCTCTTAGCAATTAAAGATAGCAAAAATATATGTTAAATATAGTAAGAGCCTGAAAAGGACACCCAATTTTTAAGTTCTGTTATAACACTGAATCTGATCTGTTTGCACCCTTTCCACCCTGCACCACCTCTGATTCTCTCTTGATCCTATACTGCAGTGGTTGAACTTGCTGAACCAATAGATGATTATGCAACAAAAGTGTGAACAATTTAGTGTTAAATTTCCTCCAGAGCTACTGCCATAGAGTAGAAGTCTAAGGCAGGAAGTGATATGGCATTGGAATGTACTGGTAGGAGTAGAGCAAGAGGGAAGCAGATCTCTCCTTTCAGCTGAGAGCATCTCAGACATGAGATTTGCCCATATTTTCAGCAATCTTGTATTTAATTCTGCTCAATTCTTATATCAGCACTCTTATTTCTTATTTCATGCAATCTTATCAGCCACAAGCTCAGGAAGATATGCTTAAAATTTTATGATAATGTAATAAATCTAGGCTATGTTATGTTTTTCACAGGTCTTGGGCACCAAATGCAGCTGTCAGAGGAAAGATACTTGAGTTGTTCAGCAAGTTGAATTTTTATCTAGGTAAAAATCTTGCCATTCTAGAATGATTTCTGCATGGGCATAATATAGTCAGAAAGATATAGTGTTAAGGAACAAATTCTGAAAAGCCACACATTTGAATAAGTGGAAAATGTAAAAATTTTGGATTTGAAATTAAATTATGTTAAAAAAATTAATTGTAAGGCTAACATGGAGCATTTTCTCATTTCAATCTACTGAGTTGGAAAGATGGAAAAATTAAGGGAAATCACTTCTTGCTTGTGAAAACTGTGAAAGAAATGCATTCCTCTAATGGGAAAAAAATCAAATAGCTTAAATATTGCTGTAGATAGTCATTGTGGCATTCTGTGTATGCTTTAATTTATCCTACAGTCTGTCTGTCTTGTATCCTTCCGTTCTTCCTCTTCCCACCTCCCTTGTTACTTGTTAGGTGATTTACTTAACACTTTGCAAGTGCCTCTTCTGTGCTATGCATATTCAATTTATCAGAGCTTCTTAGAACAGGTGTCCTCAGGAGAGGAAGTCTTTTTCCTTCCTGGCCACACTTTCTCTATACAAACAGCAAACTGCAGCAATTGTCTCAAGAATTTAGAGTCAGACAGCAAAGGCAAAGGTCCTCTTTTTTTGTCTTGTCTGGCAAGGGTGCTGATTCACTTCAGAGAGCTAGTTCCTCTTCAGAAGTAAGAAAATGAAAGTTCCTCACTGGAAATAAGGAAAGAGGCTATTTTTCCTTACTTTTTGATTGGAGTCTCCTACTGTCCTGGAAGTCTTTAAGATACGTTTCACACAGTCCTGTTATGGCTTTGGTCTCCTGAATTATTGAAGGTTTTATAATATCTTCAGTGGGATAAAATCAAACCAACAATGGATACAGAACAAAATCCATTCCTATCTCTTTTGTATTTTTACTGTTGTTTTCATGTGTCTCACATACCATCCCCATTTTCACAGGCTGCTTTCAGGAAGAGACAACCATCAGACAGTGAAGCCATGTTAGAGTATGAGGGGAGTGTTCAAGTCAGAAAGAAATTTCCCTCTCTTTGCTTTCACCAGTTCAAAGGTTTTTGAGCCTTTTACTTCAGCACTATGGTGCTTTGCAGTGTCAATGTTTTTTCATTACTCTTCCATGTTTAATTACTCTTTCCATGTGCTTTAGCTTCTATCTATGGCATGGCATAATGTGGCAAAATAACTCCAGTAGGTTCCTGACTCAGAAAAGCTTAATCTTCTACTGTTTGGTTCCAAAGAGTCCAGTGAGTAATCTTGTGTGAAAGCAAAAGTCTCTGTAGCTTACTTAGGAGTTTTTGACATAGTTTAACTTTAGATTCCACTGTGGTGTCATCCAATTCAAAGCTTTTACATTTGTAGATATTTGCTTAGTACAGGAATTCATTTTTCCTCTCATTTCCCTTTCTCTTTTTCCTTCCATAATTCACTTTCATGAAAAGCTAGCATGATGGAAATCAGTTGCAAACTTTACACAGCAACATTGGCATGCTTTTCATGCAAGAATACTCTTGTACAAAATAACTCTAACAGGAGGAGGACAAGCCTGGAATATCTTATATTTCTCATTTTATGAGAAGTCTCTGGTAACTCACAAATCCCATATATATCCTCTTTCAAAATAGTTTCAGGTACTTGTTAGTGCCCTGTAGTTAGCCTCCTGAGCTATTCTTTGGTTTGTTCAACTCAGTGTCCCCTTATTTTAGGCACCAAAAAACCAGACACTTGACAGTGCTGCTTTGAGAACACACTACAGTGCAAAATGTCTGTGCATGTGCTTCATTTGGGACAGAACAAGTTTGATTCTGCAAAGTAATGAACGCTGCTCCTGATCCAAGTAGCCTTGTCCTCAATCATGTGTGTTAATAACATACTTGCTATAAATGAATAGGCTAAGGGGTCCATTCCAGGTAGATGTCTGGACTGAAAGTGGGGCATGGCAGACTACAGGATTTGTGTAGCTCATGGTTCTTCTTGGAGCTACAGTGCACGAAGAGCTTTGAGAAACCAATCTCCATTTCCAAGCAAAAATTTAGTCATCAAAAATTAGTGCTCACTTGTGAAATCATGAACGTTGTCAATGCTGTGGTTTTCAGTGTGCTATCAGAGCCCCCTAGAAAAACACATTTTACATACTGAAAAAGAAGTCAGATGTTTCCAAACTCACAGAAACTACTAAAGAGATTTGTCTATCATAACCAGGCAAACATTTTAAATGAAAATTGGTTGCATTGTCTGCTAATGTATGAAACAAAAATTCAAAGTGGTGTAACTTGAAGGCAATAAAGCTGTTTAGAAAAGAGAAGATATGGCAAAAGTTTGAGACCTTTTGAGAGGTAGGCTCTAATGGATTTATTTACAGAGTTTTAAGACACTATTGAGCCAAACAACTGTTCTACTCTTTGGATGGAGTTTATATCTTCATTTGTAAGTGACAGATGGAAGTCCTTCTTTGAACATCAGCTTCCATGGATCTGATTTCATTTTATGAGTGTGAGCCCACCACTTCTGGTAAGAGAGTAAATGGGAAAGAATAGGAGATAATTGAGAAATAGGTGAGAAGTATGAAGGAAAGTAATTGAAATCAGTACTGCTCTACTTCTGTCAAAAAGAAATTATGTGCTGTGGAGATGAAGAAAAAGGTGTACTTAGTAATTTTCTTTCAGCATTCAGGGTCAATATGCTTCGAAGTGTAAATGAGCAGTTTAATGGAAAGAATTAAATGAAAGGCCAAGTCCTGTAACACAGCATTATTCTTTCACTTCACTACAAACTGGTTTTTAAATGTAGCTGAGTCCATTTGACACAGATCTACTGGACTTGTACCAGCCTTTACTGGTAAGGAACCAGTTTGATGGTTTCTGTTGCATTCAGTCACTGCCAGCCTTTCAGCAAGGAGAAACTGGTGTGATTGGGAATCAGGGCAGTTGCTGCAGTGACTGCCAGCCCCAGTCCTGGCCTGTATGGCTGTAGAAGCCCAGCAAGAATCTCATCAGGACTGTAAATTGTCTCAGTAAACATTTTGCATGAGCAGTACCCCAAACCAAGTCAAGTGTCATGAGCTTTATGTCCTCCTAAATCATATGGTTCACTATAAGTTCACTGAGTTTTGGTGAAAGTTTTACTTGATCTGGGATGGTGGAAAATGGCATCTTGTGGTTTGAGGAACACATCTAACTTCACACCATTGGAAAAATCCCACTATGCTTTAATTGACCCTGATGACATCTGTCAAATGGGAAACTTGCAGAATTAATGACAGTAATTTTTTTAAACTCTGTCTTTACTTAGAGTTCTGTTTTTACTGCAGTGCAAGCTATGATAAAGTGGCAGGGCTGTGAAGCTTTCACCTTGATTTTGTGATGGGAGAGAATAATAGAGAAGGAGACAAAGAGGGTGCCTGTGGCAAGGGACATTGTGTTGGAGTAAGTACTTGTACTGTTATGTATTTGTTTGGGGTTTTTTTACCAGTAAGTCTTTGGTAGGAAGATTACAAGACAGGTTTTACCACCACCTTCTGTGTTGTTACTTCAAAATATGCTGATTGTTTTTGAACTGCTTAGCATATGCTTAGCATATGCTAACATATGCTTTTATGTTAGCTTTCAGTAAGGTACTGAAGTGACAGACAACTGCTGTGATAGAGTAACTATCCTCCTCTGCTCTTCCCTCCCTACTTCCATGCCTCTTCCCTTATTTCAGCTGTAGCAGTCATTGGGATCTCCCATGAGCCAATTTAATTCACTGTAACAATAGAAAACTGTCATGGGTTTTCCTATTTTTCCCCCTTTTTTAGTGAATTAGACTGGCACATATCAGACTGGATCTGATGTGTGGAATAGCTGGTACAAAGCTATACCTGTGTTGCAAATCAAGGTCCTAAGAGTGTGCCTCCTACAGATATTAATGAAATTTTGTGCACTATTTTAAATGGTGGGGTGTTTTTTTCCAAGTGTCTTAGGGTTATCCCTAAGTATATCATGTCAACCTTCTACCCACATCTCAAGAGGCTCCAAATAAACCCTCATTCTGCCTCCTGAGAGCTCCTGACATTAGAGAGACTATGTGCTAAGAAAAAAGGAAGGCAAAGGAACTTATACTGATGTTTTTAATACCCAAATGGTAACATTAACCATCCTTTAAACAGCCTTGTGCCCACTTTTGGCAGTAATCGATTGCCAGTTGGCCAGACAAGTGATCACTGCATACATGCAGAGAAGCATCTGTGGCTTTTCAACATGTCTCAGGCACTAGGGATTCATGGCACATGTGGAACAGTGGGATCAAGCATGGAGAGCATGTGTGAGACTGAATCTATGAATGCATGCAGCAAAGTTGATTCATGGAAAGACAAGTAAATCCAGAAGTGTGTTAATCCTACTGAGCTAGTCAACAGAGCTTGTCTAGTAGGCATCTGCTGGATGTGGTGAGATTCTCATCACTCTGTTTATGAGAGATTATGGGTGAGTTTATTCAGTCAATGCAAGCACCAGTTTGATTATATTTACCTGTACCTGTTATCAACATTCAGGATTAGGGTTATTCTGGAGTGTAGACAAAGTCTTAATTATCCTCTTACTTCAAGAGATTGCTAGTGAGCAAGGTGGGAATTAACTAGAACATGTTTTCCTGCCATTAGAACAGCTGGATAATTTGGCTTGTTGGTAGTAATGATCAAATATTCTTTAAATTATTTTTTTTTTTAAGAAGTGCACAGAGGTTCCCAGGGCAGGAGCAAATCTTGCTATTTGTTCATTGAAAAACAATAAGATGCAGTAGGGAGTCTATTTTGTTATGCAACTGTTGATAACATCAAAAAGTCAAGAATTTTTCCTCTGGCAATATCATGGAGAGACAGGCTGGAGGAGGAAGATCTGAGAACAGATGAGAAAGTGAGTGACTTGAAATTTCACATTAGTGTGAAAGCCAGCTTTCACTTTATTCTGTACAAAAGAAGACCAGAGGAATAGAAGCACTTAATTTAGATAATCATCCAGAGAGGATGAGGAGTGTTAAAAAGCACATAACTCCTTCTCTGAATCACTGTCTCAAAATCCAGTACTTGAGACCTTGCAAGCCTTAAAAACAGGCAAATATTGGTCCTTTCTCATTTTGAGAATGTTTTTATAGTATGATAGAATTATAAGCTTGGAAAAGACATCTAAGATCAAATCCAACCTCCTCCCTACAATGTTTTCAAACTTAAGTGGGTTACAGGGCTATCACTACTTTTTTCTGTTAATGTTTTCTTCCTTTGACATAGGCAGCTTTTTGGAAAAAATGAGAATCACAAAGTCATAAAATTATTTAGGTTGGAAAAGATAATGAACTTCAACTCCCACATTCACCACTAAACCATGTTCCCAAGTGCCACATCTGCACATCTTTTAAATACCCCCAGGGATGGCAACTCCACTATTTCCTGGGCAGCCTGTTCCAATGCTTGGCAAAACTTTCAGTGAAGAAATTTTTCCCAATATCCAATCTAAACTTCCCCTGCCACAATTTGAGGACATTTCCTCTTGTCTTATCACTTGTTACCTGGGAGAAGAGTCTGACCTCCACCTGTCTGCATCCTCCTTTCAGGCAGCTGTAGAGAGCAATTAGGCCCTGAGCCTCCTTTCCTCCTGGCTGAACACCCCCAGCTCCCTCAGCTGGTCCTGATCAGATTTGTTATCCAGACTCTTCACCAGCTTTGTTACCCTTCTCTGAATACACTCCAGACCCTCAATGTCCTTTTTTAGCGACTGGCCCAAAACTGAACACAGGATTTGAGGTGTGGCAATTTTTTTTTTCTTAACATAGTAGGATTTTTATACAGTGAAATAAAAACCTTTGAGGTTTAGCTCAAAACCCTTCAAATCAGTTCATATGGTGGGAATGGAAACATTCATATCACCCTTTGGCACCTTTGATGCCACTTAGATTCAGATCAACGTGTGGCATGGAGACCTTTGGAGCTGTGATATGTAATTCAGGCATCTTTGCCCTGGGCTCCTTCAGTTTTCCTTCTGGTCCTTTGATAAGGATGTCATAGAGATGGCACCTTTATATTAAAATGGTGCAAGTCTCTCTGAGCAGGTAACTCAAAGCAAATTATTTGCTTATGCAAGTTAATGCCCTCTTCTTTGGCAGAAAGTTCATCCCATCCACAAATGCCTGTCACTTTATGTCCTGATCTGTGAGTCTTGTTTCTACACTGCTAACATGTTGATGCAGAAGTTCCTCCTGACACTATTCAGTCCCGCTTGTTTCAGTCTGTGCTGCATGAAAGAGACATTTTCCAGCACCTGTGTTCTCACTGGTGCCTTCAGCAAAGCCCTGCAGATGAACCATTAGAAATACATGCTGACCTTAACAAAGAGGGAGCCGACATACTTCACTCATAAGACCCAGAGAGCAATCAGACAGCATCCCAGTGACATTCATCACAGCTTCTGGCAACAGCCTTTAATTCATCTGGTATTTAACCAGGGTGAAATAGCCTGTAGCTATGTCATGTTTGTTGGTGTTAGATGAACCCAGCTCATCACCCACTCACTAAAGTTCAAGATTTAACACCAATCTGTGGTCTGCAGACAGTTCATCTCCTGCACAAAATACTTGTCTCCTCTTTGTCCTTTATTATACTTTTTATTCTCCACAACCTGTTTTCTAAACTCCAGTCTGCTCACCTTCAATGAGTAATTAAATTCTGTTTGCCTGGATTTGAGAGCTATGCTACATTCTGGCAAAGTCAGAGATGCAGCCTATCAATGACCTATTTAAGCCTAGTGATTACAGGCAAATTTTCCAGTTTTCATTGCTAAGAATATTCAAGTATGTTTTCAGTGTTTGAACACTAAAGTGATGTGGCTTCAGCATCCTTTTAAAAAGATGGATGGGAATGGGAGACAATTAGGAATGCTAGTTCAGATAATGAATGGCTATGTGTCTCATATTCATTCACTTCTGAGGCTTTAAAGGAATTAATTGGACTTTTTGCAGTGTGATTCTGATCAAGAGAAGTAAATGGAAACTAATCAGCCACTGGGGGCTAAAGCAAATTTAGTGGGCATTAAACGTGGCCTGGTGCAGTCCTATAGGATAGTCTCCCCTGTTTTTATGATACCAACATCTTTCTGCATACAGGATGTGTTCTAATTGAATGCTCTAATGCTGTAAAGTTGCAGAAGTAAAACTTTCTGGATTGAATTATGGTTCCATTGAAATCTAGAGGCTTCTACTGATTTTAATGGGGCTGGTTTCATGCCCTGTCTAGGTACAAACCTCAGATAAAATTTTTTTGGGGAAAAAAGCATATAGCCTACCTTTGAACACTTCACTTATACAGTTCTATCTGCTTTGAATCTAATTTGGCTTTCAATATATCTAAAACTTTTTAATAAATATTTTTTCTTAAAATTAACCATCTGTATAAAAAAAAGAAAACTCTAAAGACTTCTTCCTCCAAAGGCCAGTTTCACCAACTTCATTAGGCTAACTGGGACCCCTAGACAAGTAATCTTCTTGACCTTGGAGACAAGAATAGGGACACAATAACTGTATAGAAAACACAAGGAGGAAGTTGTGAATCTTACATGAATGATGCTAGAGGCAGATGAAAATCTACATCATTGATTGAAATGGATCAGTTATTTCAGGCTATCTAAAAAGTTAAAAACAGCAAAGTAAATTTTTATGGTTCCCAGCATTCAAAAAGAATGACAAAGTCCCCAAATAACTAGATTTAAGAAATAAATCTTGCCTACTTTTTAGGGCAATGGTAAAAATTGGTTTCAGTTTCTGAATTTTTCATCACAGTGTCAAAGGGTGGAAATGTTCTCTTCCTTTTATTTCTTCCCCTAGATTAAATAACACTGAGGTTCTGGGATAATCATTTGACATTAGTAATTAAGTACATAGACAGAACACCAGGTACAGTGAGATTTTTATTAAAACCATAACAGGTAGCAAAAATTAGCATTGCTAAAACAGTGGAATTAAATTTGGCAAAGTACCAGAATTGGTACAAGGAGTTTAGTTCTGTGTTCATCAACACTGAGCAATCATCTGACAGTGCTGAACCAGGCATTCTTACACTTGGGCTGAATTAACTGGATTGCAAAATATGGACTTTGTGCTATTCATGGACATGCAGGACTTAATACTGGGTACCCTGAAATCCCACGTATTGCTTTTTGGCCACTTGTCTGAACTGTGTAAAGGCAAGCAGTTAGTTGATCTTTGTATACAACAGATAACCAAGGCCCAAAGAAGCAGTTTATGAACTCCTACTCCCATAATGGTGAGATAATTGCCTGATTATACTGTCATTTTCAGTAAAACTCTTGTGGTATACATGGGCCTTTATATAGTGCTAAAGGCCTTGAGTCAGTTGTCATGGGTGAAAGCGTTGTTACCTTTCCCTTCCTACCTGCTGCAGAGATGACCTAGAGCAGGAATAGTACAACAGGGCTTGCTCCTCAGCCAAATTCAGAGTTTGGTAGTTAACCTAAAGCAAAACTAAGGGTGCATTACATAAATACTGCAGCAACTCTTCCTAAGGTGCTGTAATAACTGACAAGTGATTACAAATTACTGTTTGTAAGGTTCAAATCACTGACATCCATGGGAAGAGGGCTGTGACTTCTGACAGCAGGGGCATGTGGGCAGTGGGATGCAGTAACTCCTGGAGCTGATTCCCCAGAGATGGAGACAAAACCCTTTGGGCCTCTGCCTTTTAGTTGGAGCACACTCTCTCCTACACAGCAAACACAGATAATTCAACACATCTATAACAAGGCAAGATGCTGTTATTGCAAGCAAACTCTTTGCATCTATGGATTGGTATATTCAAATAGTCCTGTGTGTGACCCCTACACAGACAAGTTCAAGCTGATTTGAGTCAACAGATATGACTATTTAACACAGTGAACATAGAACAGATGAAGCAGTTATTTTCTAGTATCAACCCTCCACTGTCTGTGTGTTGACACTTCCCACACTCCAGAATTGATGTTTTATTACTGTGATTTCTTCTCAGACTTGGTGCTCCTTTTAAACCTGATTGGTGCTGTGTAAAACAGTATGAAAAGTTTCATGGGTTTGAAACACACAAGCATTTATTCTTATGTGTGCCTGATAGGTAAATTCAGGATGAGAGAGAAGTACCTTTTTAAAATGTCTTTAAGTGAAAAGTATGTCTAGAACATCTTTTTAGGTCCTGTGGTGTTTCCTATGCATTTGACAGCATATATGAATATTTTGAAGGCATCACTCACATAAATGAGTGGGATGTGATTGCAATGAAAGATGGAGTTTTCATGGAGGTTTAGTGTAGCAAAGTGTTGAGTGAAACAATGAAAAAAACCCCTAAAATGTCACAGCACCTGTCTGGAGTTTCTGAAGCTGTATTTGACATTTAAACCAAAATTGGTGCTGGAGTTTCATTTTTAAGAATGAGGACACAGAATTTTAGAAGGAGTTTGTGTAGGTGGTTCATTGGAAGTCCACAGTAAGATCAGCTTCACAACTATCCTGCTTTTCCTTTGTTTTGAAACATAAATTGTTTGGTTTTGCAATACCAAGAATTATGAATGATCTATTGGTTTGAAGGGCATTACAAGGGATATAAACAGTAGACATAATCATTACACTGGTCATTCTTATTGTGATTATAGTCATAACATTTATTCCATGTAAGGATGGATTGACACATAACACTTGCCATTAATTACTTCTATTTCACCATTTTCCTGCTTTTCTACTGTGGCTGAGTTTCCTCCCATTTAGATCAGTCTGTAAGTCCAGTCATTGCAATGCTGCAGAAAAGCCTCCAGTCCCTGCTCCCATCACACACACAGAGATCCAGTTGCATTTAGCACTGGTCAGGGATGTTTCCCCTGTCTGTCTGCTCTGGTGCCAAACACTGAGCGATGCCAGCCCCCATTTCAGTGTGCAGCCGCACAGTTGGCAGCGCGCATCCCGCTGCGGCTGGCCCTGAGCAGGCAGCGCTGTCACTGCTGCCACATCAGCTCTGATCTAGTGTGATTCAGCCTGCTGCTGCACAGTCACTTGAGGGGATCCTTGTGGGGATACCAAAGCAAAAACACTTTTTGCTTCTAGGATGCAGATTTCTATTTTGGACACAAGGATCTCTCTCTTCCTCTTGTGGGATTTGGAGCAAAGACCACTGGCAGTTGTACCACCTGCTGGATGGAGCTGCTGGAGGGTGTCATCTCCCCAAATCCCCTTTTATGCAGTTCTACTTACAGTCTGGTATAATACATATATACACCAGATGTGTTCTCACAAAACAACAAAATACTAGGCCTAGTTACAAAAAAGCAACACTTTACTTTGTGCAAAGAAGGTTGTCCAAGTTGTTCCATTACTGAGGAAGCACTCCTTTAACCCAGGTGCAAGACATGAATAATTTTTTCCCAAATGCCAGACACATGATACTTCCTACATTCTTGCAAGATATCCTGCATTTCTTCCCATTGTATTGGAATGTTGAGCAACAGCAGCAGCATGAAGCTACCAAGGCAAAAATAACCCAGCAAAGCTGAAGCTAATATGCCACAGCTGCTGCCCAATATCAGAACTTAGGTATCTATGGATTAAATTGACAGTTGCCTAAATTTCCTAATTTTTGATGCAGACTTCATCCCTGGGACTACATTAGTTGTGCATTTTACAACAGCAGAAAAAGTTATGGGAACATGCCACTTCAAAAATTAGTAATTTGTAAGGCTAAACTTTAGGTATTCTCCTTTAAATTGTGATCCTGTTAAAATATCAGGGCAAAGGAATTGGATTTGATCATTCTGTTACCTTTTTGTTTGGTGGTAAACAAGATGGTATGTGTGACTTAACTGTTCAAAGTTTGTTTTTCCCAGCTGGATGTGCCTCCAAGGATGGACATTGCCTTTGAATTAGATTTCGCAATTGTCACTGGCTGCATCCTTGATTACTGAAATTAAGAATGGCTCAGACTCTTATCTAAGAAGAGCAGGGTGGAGAGCTAGGTAAATGTTTCTTCCCTTGGCCTATCTCCATGTCGGGACAGGGAGGGGTTTGTTTGCCTAATCAGCTTGTGATCTGAGGGTTTGTTTTGCAAAGGAGCATGTGAGGCTGGTGTCCTTGGGTTCCCAAGCCTGAGGCAGTAGTGCTGGGAAAAGTGTAATTGGGGCCCATCCTTAGTATTTATAAAGAGAACATAGAACTTTTCTTTTTCTAACCAAAACTGGTCACACAGCAAAGCAAAAGTAAGTCAGAAATAAGTATTTTATTTATAACTCAGTAATAACTAAAAACCAACCAAACAACCCCAAATACAGTCCAGTTCAAGTTTTGTTTTATGTCACTGTGTTGTACTTGCTCTTCCTCTTCTCAAAATGACAGTTCAGGGATCTTGATGTGGACCTGTGGAAGAGTGATTCCCAGACAGAGCATCTGGCTCCTTGTATGAGTCCTGAGGCAGTCGGTTGTGCTGGGGGCTGTGGACTTGCCTCTGGCTCTGACATGTGGTTGTGTGAGTCGCTTGATGGGGCTCAGTGGTGGCTCTGCCCTGCTGAATGCTGCCTTGTTTTCACTTTCTCATCTGAGTCAGTTTGCACTTCTTAATTATTTTTGTAGTGACCATTCCCTTTAGGAGGCATTGCCCTTCTCTCCCACCCTTTTCTATTCCTACAGCTGGGTGCAGCAAGCAATGCTGTAAACAGCATCCTCAGCCTGCTGGGGGCACAGCCTCTCCCAGTGCTACCTCTGAGAGAATTACTTTGTTTTGCCTTCTCTTTGCGACTTGAAACACAGTACTTACGGCTCCTTCTGAGGAATTTTGAGAAACTACACACAAGAGTAAGGATATGGATGTTGAAGGCATGAAGATGGGGGGGTTTTGTGCAAGTAATGCAAGGAGGATTTAAGGATTTGACTCCTGAAGAGGCTTTAATTGCTAGCAAGGCCAGAGGAAGAAAATGCTTGGCATGCACTGTGTGCCATGACTTCTGCTGGTCTGGTGTGGGAGTGGTACACAGCACTGTGCAGAACTGAGCCCCTCTGGTCTCAGGGCTGGATACTGTACATACATCCACACTAGTACAGAATTAAACACAGTCCTTCCCTTTGGTAACTGATGTACAACTGTTTTATATGCTAATTAGATTCATATCATGGCCTGTCTTTCACTTATAGATTGGTCCTAGACACAAGAATGGGTCCAAGAACAGAAATTTTAATGCCCTTCCAAATCCAGTCTGAGCCATTTTCCTAGATCAGAGCCATTAAAGCTGCAAGTGCACAAGGAGGGTATGTAACTCAATTACAGGAGAGAAAACTATACCCAGCTGCAACTGATGTGGAAATTGAGTATGGATACTGCAAATCACCGTGGCATTGTACAAGCTGACATTAAACAAGCAGCAGGGCAAATTAGCCCTGCACTGAGCTGCATGCTGCTGTGCTTACACAGCTACTGAGTTCACATGTCTAACTGCAGCACAGCTATCTCTACATACTGCTGCATTTTGCTTGTAACTAAATCCAGTGGGGACCAATGAATAGGAATTGCTTACAATATCTGGTCTGCCTTTCTGCAAGTTTAGTTTTGTCTCATCTAAAAGCTCGAGACTATTCTGAAGCAAGGGAAAATCCTGAGTACAACTAACCAGCCCTGGCTTGAGTCTCCAAGGCCACTTTTCTGCAGACTAATTCCCTGGAGCTAGAACCAAAGAGTGCTGCATTTGTGCTTTGAGACAGGGTATGCTGTGGTTGCAAATCCTATGTTTTTAATTGCTAGAGGCCATGCAGCACTGCCCCATGAGTAGTAGCATGGGACTCAGGAAGAGGCAAGAATTTCTTGGCCTGGATTCAATTCCATGCAGTGAGAGCAGTACTTGCAGCAGGCACAAAAGGTGTGCAAGAGGCAGCTGGAGAAAGGCTAGGGATGCAGAAGAAAAAAAGGGTTTATAGGCAAAAGCATCTTCATAAAAATAAGCAAAGTACCAAAATAAAATAGTGTAGTAAGTACTTTAAAGAAGAAGTAAACTAAGTAAACTAAGAGTGCACCTATTTTCCTTGAGAGAATACCTATCTTTTCAAAATACTTAGCCTTGATGTCTCTTTTTGGCAGTGCAACAGAGATGTACTGAATATTTTTTAGAAATTGTACTCAAAACAATAAAAGCTGGATCTTCTAATTAGACCAGCACAGCCTGTGTGGTAGAAGTCACAACTAACATTAAAAGTCTGTTAATAGCAAAGCTTCCTGCCCTGCTCTAATTAGCACTGTATGATTTTCCATTTTGTTCCCTTCCAAAAATGCAGTTATTTCAGAAGTAGTCATAAAGGTCAAAATATAAAAGAAGAGCTAATGGTATCTGTATGTTAATAATTGCTGACAAGTGGCTTGAAGCTTAGATACACAAAGACTTTTTCAGGCAGCTACTCTAGGGTAGGCTTAAAAAATGTATTTTGCAAAAACTCACAGCTTCTTTGTCAAAAGCTTCATTTTCATACAATTTTTGACTGAGCGGAGAAAGACCATCTTTAAGGATTGCCCATCTGGGGTCACTACAACAGAATGGAACAGATTTTTTTTATAATTATTTATAAGATGTCTGCTTTCATAACGCTGTTCCTTGAGATTCAGACGACCTCAGGGACCCTTGGCCACCCCCCTCCATGTGTTGGTCATCAGCAATGATTCATTCCCTGAAAAGCATGGAGCAACTCTTAAATCCATGTATGTTTGCCTCCCTCCCCATGTTGTCCATCTTCTTTTGGTATGCTCCAAGCACACTGCTAAGGACATGGAATTTAAGACTTGAAAGTATCAGGAACACAACATTTCTTCAGGTCTCCTTACAACTCATACACTGTTTTCTATTGAAACATCATTAGCAATGTAATGTTTCTTTTGATCCTACAGTCCCACCCTGTCAAAAAGCTCCTCAGAGGTGCACTCTGGGCATTGATATTACCTCACTCACAGTCTAGTGACTGCTCCCTTCTGCCATAATTCTTATTGTTAGTTTGGTAATTTTAGTGGCCCCAAACATTGTGCAAGGTGCTGCACAAATCCTTAGGGTTTATCTAGAAAATATTTTACATTCCTAACTTAAATGGCTTGGCTGATTGACTGATAGTGTAACAATATCCTAGGCTGGACAGACCATTGATCCTCATTCCAGGATTCAAATGTTATCGTCTCTCTTTACATTTACTGTAAATGCTCTAGAAATGTTTGTGATCTAGGGAAGGGGAAAAAAAGTGCAGCGTCTACCTCTTTCAAATATATTGGGAACAACAATCTCAGCTAAAAATGTAATCTAAACTGCCAACCTGGCTGTCTCTTCCAAGGCCTGATAAGGTTTATAGTCTAAGATCACAGTGAAAGGTCTTCTTGCAAGACTACCTAAAATAGTTTAAGCATCATCATCCTATATCTTCATTAAAATAATTAATTTGGACAAGCATCTGCACCAGCACTCCTGTTTCACAGTGCCAACAGAACCACGTTATTTTGAGGAGCATCTGTCCTCAGTAATTTCTTGAATTCCTTCAGCTATACTTGCAAGAGAACATCTCACTATGGCTGGGATAGACAAGACAATCAGAAACAGCCACAAAATGACTGGTTGTTTTTTATTGGCTTTTGACCATGGCTCCTAAAACTAGTAAATAGGATGCTGGTTTCTAAAACTAGCAATTAAGATGCTCCAAGAATCTAAAGTGGTTTCCCTGTAAGAGAGGGAAGAGCTGCTTGCTGGACATGTCCTGGTAAATGGCACTGCCTACAGTAGGTGAACAAAGGTGGAATTTTTGACTTTTTGTCTACTGTCATGAGGTGGTAGCATGTTAAACACTGGATGAATGTGTCAGACTAGTCTATATATGCCTTTGCAGCTAGAACTGAAAATACTTTAAACTGCAGTCTGCTCTGTATACTGCTTGGAGTGGATAAATGCATTGCTTTGGCTTTACCATGTTCCAGGGACAGACAACCTCCACCCAGGGGCTGACCTGTAACAAGGACCTGATGAAAATTTTCCATCAAGTTCCCAACTTTTTCATTAAAGGTGTTTTGGCTTATTGGTATTGGCTGAAGATCTCTCAAAAACTGTCTTTTTCACAGAGCAGAAAGGCTTCTTCACAATTCTTGGCAAAGTCAGCACATATTGTCAGCTAATTGTTGGAGAGTGCTTCTTATGGAGCTCCCCTTCTGGGGGTGGAGGTCAATGTTGGAAGGGAATGGGTAAACAAAGAGGGGAAATGCTTGTCAAGGAAGACAGAGATTGACAGGAAAATGCATTATTTTCTGAAACCTGGAGATGATTTCACATTTGGTCAAATTGGAGGTGATTTTTTCATCAGGAGGCCTAGAGATTGGAAAGGTCAGCAAGTCTGGAACAGGGCTGTCTGATTCAATGTCGTGCCACAACCTGGCTTTACACAGAATTGAGGTTATGCATGCTATCTTCTCTTTTCTGGCTGCTCTGTGCTTTGGCTCCCTTCTGCAGAGCACTGTAGAGAAAGGCACATGTGGAAGCACCTTCGGGGCACAGCAGCAGATATTTGAAATAAATGCACCACTAGAGGGCATCTGCTCGTTCTCACAGCTGGAATGGAATCCTGTTCACAGCTGCAGAATGTCAATGCAGTATTTGCAGCTAAAGGTATAAGGTCCTGGAGTTCAGAGCCTCCTGCATATAATTTTTTTTCTGTAATGAGCACATCCTTGTGCTTTGTGTGCTCAAAAGAAGAATGCACTGAAATGCCTTAATAAAAAAGTTTAAGACGGTATGTCAAGCTCTGCAGGTATCCAAAGTTTGACAAAGATCATCCTGAATGAACAGAAATAGATGATTGTTTATTTTTCTGCAGGTTCAGAGAGAGCAAACAGGCTCTGAGAGAAAAAGGGAGGAACTCAGTTTGAATAATGCCCCCATGAATACACTGGATTTATTGGAATTAATCCTTGTAGGCATGCAAAGAAGTCAGGAGAATGTTCTCACTATCTAATACAATGGCCTTTTTTTGCTATGCTTTAATCCTTCCCTAGAACTAAAGAATTACATATATTTATAAATTTTAATTTACGTGTGCTCACTTAATGGGTTTTTGGTTGATTGCTTTGCTTTTCTAAGTATTGCATGAGGCTGTGGCTTTACCATGGTACACTTGGGTTTTATGAGCCCTGGGGAGCTCATGTGGTAACTGCAGAGCAGGCTCTGAGCCACACTGCAGCAGGAAGACCTGCACAAAGCTGGCTGTAGGTTGGTCAGACACAACCCACACCACTTCAGTGTGGCTATTGATTCATCCATGGTCAGTTATTTTCTTTGCGTGTAGACTTTCTCTCCTTCTCTCTCAAAGAGATCCCAGCACAAGGTACCTCAGTCCTTCTCTTCAATACTGCCATTTCCAGAGAGGAAAAAAAAAATGTTATTTCAGCTCTAAAATAAAACTCCAATGGTCTCCACTTGAGAGATCTGATCAAATTTCTGTACTTGACATATCTGATTCCTGGTTAAAGATAATCCATACCTTCCTGTCTAGTCCTCTCCAGGCTTGCTTTCTGCAGCTAAGGGATGATAGTCCTGCACTAGTGCAGGCTAAGCCTCATCTCTTCCTCCACCCTTTCTGAGCAGAAATTCTCAGATGTGCCATACTGTGCCAAATCCTTTACAATGGTTTTGTGATGTGAGTTGGTATCTGCTGGAGATGCTGAGCTGAGATGTGAACTCATTTCACAGGGGGCTTGACCTGAATTCCCTGAAGTGAGAGTCTCTTCCTTTTACTCACTGAGCTCCCACTTTTTGTACTTAATCAAATCCTAAATCCTCTGAAGTGAAAAAATGCACATTTTGTTTTCAATGACTTGCTGAAGCTGAATGCTTCTCACAACCAGCAAGGCCTATGAAACTAGTATTTATTAAGGATGAGTGATTTCTCACACTTATTCTGTTTCTATCCAAGGCTGCCGACTTGGTCCACCTGGGTTTCAGAACTGAGATATCACATTTCCCACGTCTCATGCCTTCTCTATACTTGCCCTGCATTATTTATTAAGGCACTGAGTGCTCCTGGGGTTCACTGTCAGGCAGGGTCAGACTCCTTTGGGCTCACCTCTGCTGCTGCAGTGTTGGAAGACTGATGCATCAGCCAGTTTATTGAGCAGACTGCTCCTGCAGCCACTGCTGCAAATGGGAACTTAAAAGCTACTTAGTGGAGAAACTTGGAATTAAAGAAGAAGTAAGGACCTGGGGTTTCTGACTCTGCAGGAAGATAAGTAGATTAATTGGTGTCTCCCTCTGAGCTGTTTTGGCTATCAATTCTTTCAGGGCAGGCAAGGTTGCAATATCCCTGCTGGCAGTAACACTCTTAATTACTGAGTTGATCAAATCAGTGTCATCCATTTGGACCTTTCTTGCCAGTTTGGGCTTGTAAAAGAGTTTCAGCAACTTTTCTATCCAGAGGCTTACCAAACTGGCTCAGAGGAGGGAAAAAGCTATTTAGTATTAAAGATTTTTTGCTATTTCCAAACTGCTAATTGGATGCCCCCTCTGAATCATTTAGATTCATTATTCACATCAAACACATATCTGGTTAACTAAGACTCTGATTTGGAAATTTGTTGTGCTGCCTTTTGTTCCAGTGAAAGAAGAGTTGTGGCATGGCCTGCATCGACACTTTTTCCCCCTACAACTGTGATATTTCTGTAACTTAAGAGGAATAGTGGCTGATTACAGTAGAAGTAATAACAGTCATTAATGACTTGGGGAAAAAAGTTAGAGTCAAAGAAAATTTAAAAATTAACAGTTAAAGAACTGTTAATTTTCATGGTGTTCCCTTATTTCCCAAGAGATAGGCAGTGTGGCCCAGATCTCCCTGAGATGGTGGGGAGTGTGAGTGCTCCATTAAAGCTGGTGTTTGGATGAGACCATATACTACTACTAGCAGCAAAAGAAGATGCATATACATGTGGTTCGTCCTTGGACTGCAGAAGAGAGGCTAACACTTCCTAGATCTTGCAAGTCAAGTTTAATATTTTAAAATTCTGGGTCACTTCATTAACTAAAAAGTTCTGTTTTTAAAATTGTTTCTAATCAAATACACTGTGGGACTGGGAGCTGGAGCGGTTTTTTGTCTGAAGCCTATATCATCCATCAAAACGTGCTTCATGAAAACAGCTGGATCTCATGTTTGAGTCTTCATAACTGAACTGAATGTTTAGACTGTCTTTTTCCATCAAATGTGTGATTTAACAGTGCAGCAGTGGAAGAATCTAGGACAGTTTCTGAATTGCAGATTTCTGTACTAGCTGTTAGCGAAGCAGGAAGAAAAAGAAATGACAGACCACTGGCAGAAAAGTACAATACTGCTACAATAAGCATACACCACATTCCATTTGATGGACAGCAGTGCTGATTCCCATAGGAAAGGGCTGGGATTCATGTGAATTAGTTCCTTGTGAAATGTACATAGAAATCCAAATATTCTCTTCTCAAACATGCTGGTTGCCATTCTGTTTGCTTCTAGTCACTTACTAATATTAGAAGCCGCAACCTGTCAAACTGAAGTTGCAGGAAAGGCATTGTGTGTTTGCAAAAAAAAAAAAAAAAAAAAAAAAATTTAGGCCTGTTTGGGTCTATCCTAGAGTCTTTCCTCCTGCAAAGCTTCCCATAGCCCTGGGTGTGTCTGTGTCTATGCCCATGCACGTGGGTTCCCATTTGCTACAAATGGCTCTGTCCCTTTTCTTCAGGATCTGTCAGAATGAGCGTCTGTACAATGTTCAACTCTGCGCTTGACTGAAAGCTTGAGAAGTTAAAAGCTTTTAGAACAGCCTCAAAAAAAATTAAAAAAAAAAAAAAGCCAACAACATGCACATATAACTAAAAACACATGAGAGATGAGAAAAAGAGAAATAATGCAGCATGCAGTAACATTTGGAACCTTTCTCTCTTTTTAGCAGTATTGGAAAGGCTCATCAAGAAAGGGACCCCTGGAATCCACAGGGTCCTTTTCAGAAACACAGCAACAGCTGAACAGCTGAACAGAGCATGAGAGCTGAGGCTTCAGGGAAAACTTCCATGAAAAATAAAAGGAAAGGGAAGAAAAATTAAAAAAAAACCCAAGTTTTTTTTTAAAGCTCTGTACAGATGCAGTGACAATTTGATGAGTCCTTCTGCTTTTTTTGCTTTCATGCAAATTGATAGCCTGCTCTTGGGAAAGGTCTACAGTGGTTGTGAGCATCCTATTGTCTGCTTGAAGTTACAAACTGACTGGATAAGCTAAGAAAAGCAGCATTGTGGAAAAGTGAAAAGGTGTTTGACAATGTCAGGAATTCTGTGTTGCTGGTGGGCACACACTCAGAGTTAAGGCTTATAGGCAAACTCTCAGCATTAAGCAAAATTGCAGTGGAACCAATGTAATGCCAGTGCCAAACACTCAAAAAGGCACTAAATTCTACCTCACAGGGTCATGAGAGTATTATAATATTGCATGACTTTTTCAGGCAATTATGTGCTGTTTTGATATCCTTTCTGGTTTTTTAACTGCTGTGGGTTGTGTTCTCACGGTTTGCCCTGCAACCACAGGGATACTTTTTGTATTCTTTAGATGAAAGCTGTTCCTTCAGCTTCTTCAAGAAGAAAATTGAGAGTGTGGCCTTTAAGAAAATTATCAAATGTGACAAGTGTTGCAGTAAAGTCACAGTCAACCAATTTTTATTATGATGATTTGGCTTATTATGGATAAGAACTTTTGCACTTCTATTTTGCTTGCTCTCTAAGGCCTTGTGTATATAAACCCTGCCTTCCCCTGTCTTACCAGCTTTTCTCTGACCCAAAGAGGACAGCTAGATTTCTCAGGCATCGTTAGCTAGTGTTGCCTCTCTTGCCTTACTGCCTGTCAATATGGGAATAGAATCACTGCAGTATTAATGTGGATGAACATCTGAGCTTAAGCTGTTGTAGAGGGTGAGCAGTCACAGTGCAAAACCAGTTACAAGCACTGTGAGGGCGTATGAGGATTTGTCCCCTGAAATTTATGAGTGTGGTAAGCTGAAGAGCTCTGTGATCCTTTCCTAGTCTGTTGTGAAAGGGTTTCTCTTCCCATCTCATCACAGAGTGCTACAGAAGATGTTGGGGACTGCTGACTACAAGGAATGGTTTTCTGTTCATTGCAAAGTGAGAGAGTTAAGAGACCCCTTACTGAAGGTTTTACTTGGGAGTTCACCCCCTAAGGTGGGCCAGAGAGTTAATTACCCTGAATTACCCCAGGTGAAATCTGGTAGTAGCTTTCTTGGCAAGGGAACATGCAAAGTTAGAGAGTGTGAGTTAATTCTGCAGTTAATATGTGCACCTGTGAAAAAGTGGTGGTGACCATATTTTACACTTTATTTATGTGGCTTCTCTGGTGGGGAATTACTGTATTAGTAGCAGAATGGTGAGAAATTCATAGGGAAATACCTTGGTTGGTTGGACTTGAGTACTTTGAACCTGGCTGTACATCAAAGTACCTTCACCTGTGTGTTTTGGTAAAGAGCATGTTCAGGGCTTCATTGTCCTGAAACAAAAATAGTTTTTTTACTCCTTTGACAAGTAAAAAAAAAGAGTGTATAAGACAGAACTACTCTTATGTGGTAGCATTTCAAGTCCACAGGTGTGACAGATAGAAGTGACTGTACAAGACGCAGGACCAGAGAAAACCAGGCTTGCTGTTGTTAAGTCAAAGCTACAACCCATGTCAAGGCTCTGAGCTTGTCTCCCCTTGAAACATTAACTGCTAGAAGTGTACAATAAAGCCTCAGTGGAAACTCAGCTTATATAAACTAAAGAGTTCCATTACAAAACACACTTTTGCGAAGTTCAGTTTTACACGTAAAAAAAAGTAAGAATAAGTTTGTTTTGGGCACCTGAAGAGATGACCCATCCTGATCAAGTAAAATCAAGTAATCTGAGGCCATTAATTAATCTGATAGTAGGTTTCTCCTATAAGCTTTTTAGGGGTTGGAAGACCAAAGTATGACTGGCAGTTTTCTGGTACAGAAGATAGGTGAAGTGTAGATAACGTTTGCAAGAGAGTTCTTTTGAGATTGTAGATGCCCACATTAAATTAAATAAACTATGATAGCAAAAGGTATCAATAAAGGTTGGAAGTTCTGCCCTTTTATATTCTAGCTTTTTGCCAGTATGGGTTTTTCAGCTCTGAGCCAGCACAGCTATACCAGGAAAGCCTTTCAGAGGAACCCAAACACATTTTGTTAGCCTGTGTAGATAAGACATCAGAGTAAAGGTTGCAATATTTTGATTGCAGTACAGCAATCTGAAAATTCACAAGGTGATGAGCACTTCTCACCAAAAATATACACTGCAAACTGTATTTAGAAGTAACATTTTTAATTAAAAACAGGATTTCTGATCCTGTTGGCAGTAGCTACAGGGCGTAAGTGAAGATATATAATCTGACAGGAGATGTTTGGAATCTTGATGCAAGAGACTGCAAACCAGTCTCAAGCCTGCTTGAATAATCAAATTAAGAACTTCCCTTCTTAGGCATACATTTCTGAAGCGGCACGTGCAGGTCTGGCACAGAGCACTCATTATTGCCGATAACAGCTGACATCAAAGGCTTTCCTGTTATGAAAATTTGTGAAGATGCACATACAGACCCTTTGTTGTAGATACTGGCTGTAGTTTCACAATATACTATTTTTGGTGGCACAACCAGCTTTAAAAGTTCTGGTTCTTTCTGATTCCCAGAGCTTGTTCCTGTCTTTGTGCTGCAGTTATCTCTCTGCTGTGTTGCTATACTGCTTTAGGATCCAGGAGAAAAACAAACCAAATACTTTTGTTATTTTGGTTGGGATTATTTGACTGATTTACTTTGCAGCACAGCCTGCTATACAGTGATATGTGGCAAACTGTGACATGAAGGTGGCAATAAGTCAATGAGACATATATTAGGAATGGGATTGGATGTGGGTGGGATCACATCCTACCCAGTACTGGGCAAAGTCTGTCATGGCAAGTCCCACCATAATCTCCTTGGCTGTAGGGTTTGCAACCCCAATCCTGGAAACCACTGCATAGGAGTGCCTTGCTTGGCCATCCCTAGCCACAACCCCATTCTATCCAATCTGAGAAAACTGACCTTGGAACCATTGTTTTTTTATGCTCTTTCTGTGAATTTAAGGACCCATGGGCTGCCAGGCCCTTCCCAGTACAGCTCCTGCTTCTGTTGGGCTCACAGCATCACCTTCAATTGAAGCCATGGCACTCCTGCTATGGGCAGGTTATCACTTGAAGGGTTGCAGCCCAGCTTTGGGCATTGCCTGCACTGAACTTACAGAGTTCACAGAGCCTCACACTGTAAAAAAACCAGAGGATCTGCATGGGATTTGAGGCATACACTCATGCAATGTAGGAATGGACCAGCCTGTGGCCAGGGCTCATGTCTCTTGTAGTGACCAGTGGAAAGCAAGGGACCAGAACAAGAATCTCTACCCCATTCACTGAGGCATGTGACTCATCATCTTCCTGTGCTCCAGGGATGCTTTGACAGGAAGCAGAGGGTATCTCTGGTGTGGTACAACGCCAGAGGGAGTGACAATTCTTGGGCAAAGGGCTTGTCCAAGTTCCAGTCACTTATCCCACATGCCCCAGCCAGTGCAGAGGGGCAGGGAGACATCAGGATCAGGCTGCCCCACCAGTGCTGCTGAGCAAATATACGTGATACAGCCCCAGCCCTTGCTCCTATCTACAACCCTTTTGATGAAGGGTCCTTTGTTTGCTCACCCTCCCAACGCTTGGGTGCTCACTTGGTGACTTTACTGCCCTGGTAGCCAAGTACCTGGCAGCAGGCATGGTCTCTCTGACCTGTGTCTCAAGAAAGGGCCATCCAGACCTCCCTGAGCATCAGGCAGACAATTCCAGAAGGAAAAGACACTATACATCCTTGACAATGTGACTGCAGCTTATTTGAACACTGCTGGTTTGTCTCATCACTTGTCACTCACCGTGCAGCACAGTAAAATCTAGAAAACAAGTTGACTGCAGTAAGTAAAGGTAGTAAAGCAGGATCTTGCACATTGAACTTGCTTCCCCATTGATCTTAGTGCATCTTGCCAAAACTAAAGCAAAACACAGTGCTGAGTTTAATCTCCCTCAATGCTGATTTTAATCTCTAGTGGGACATGCAGCATCAGGAAGGGCTAATATGAATTGCTCCCAGTTTAAAGGTATTTTTGTTGTTTTTTCATTGTTCACTCTAGCAGTGTTCACCAGTGGAACAACTGGGACTGCTTCTCTCATTTAATGTCACCATCTTTATTGAGTATTCATCTCACTTCTGTCACTGTAAATTAGAGGCATGTTTATTCCATTCAGCTTCCTATGCTTGATTCAGAAAAGCTACAAGTCACAGAGAAGTCTGAAGCTCTCTTAGCTCCTTAGGAGTGTGTCACCATAAATCATCCCAGCCAAAAGGCCATATGCCACTTTGTGCTACACTCTCTCAGTAAATAAAATGTGATAGATCTTAATGCCTTGGGGCAAAAGGATGAGTCTAATGGGTCATGCTTTATCTATTTCAAGACACCAGGTAAACTGATAGTTCTGCATTAATGATGATTCCTTTAACTTAGTTCGCACTAAAGAGATACTGAAGAAATAGTTACAATTTTTTCATGGCTGTTCAGTGCCTTCAGCTGCTGCCTCAAAATGCATAAGAAAGGAGGATAGTAAATTAAAAATAACAACATTTTGCAAATGCATAAACAGATATGTTCCATGCATATTTATAAATCTCAGAGGAGTGTTTCCCTTGGTTTTTTAAACCCTTTCACCTTTTCTAGCTATCCTTGTAGAAGTCAGAAAAGTTATTTCACTGAGAAGATCTAAAGAGGACCAAAATTGCCACTTAATCACAAGACTTGAAAAATCACTACTAACAGATAACTTCTAAACTCCTCGATTAATACCAGTGATAAAAATTGCAAGATTTGGCAAAAATGACAATACAAATAATTTTTACATTTTCATTCTGAAAGGCTATCAGAGGGCAGACCTCATTTTTGTTGGATGCTATAAAAAAATAAAAGAAGGCTGCTGACAATTTAAAAGATTCTTCTAAAAGAGGTAGAAGATGTTATTTTTGGCATCATTTAAGGAGCTCTCTATTAGCTCAAGAAAGGCAGTCCAGTGTACAGAAGTGCTCGCAGATAAGATTTCTCTTTTTAGATTTTATACACTTTTTGTACTTTGCACATAAGGCAAAGTGAAAATTAATGTAGGTTCTCCTGACAGGTTTAAACAATTATCTTTCTTATTGCAATAAGCTCATTCTATCCCTGAACTGTTATCCAAAATAAGTGACAGAGAGCAATTAAACCATTCATCTCAATTTAGGATCCTAATGCACACCCATGGTCAGAAGAGCCCAAGTCCTTAATTTTCATCAGCACTCATTTTTAAATTGTTTAATGTTGCCTATGCTAAGTGCTAAAATATGAATCTTCACACTTGTGAGTCATTGATGTAACTAAACTGTGACTTAGGCATCAGAGAGTTTCCTGGGAGTAATGCAAGCTGTGGCCATGAAAACATCTGAGTCACGATTTCCGGGGTAATTCTAGCCCACCTTTGTAAAAACTGAACAAACTCCCACGTTCTCCCTCTTTGCCTCACCAGCAACCCCCAGCAGCTCCCTTTGGTGGTGACTGAGTAGTTGACAACTCAATTTTAGGCTTTTTGTCAGAATGAAAATTACTCACTGCCTCTGCATCTTCTGACAGCATCCACACTGACTTCCATAAAGGCATTAAAATACATGTCTTCCTCAGATAGGCAAATCCCTCTTGACAGAACATCCTCAACCAGTGGATATACAGGTGAGTGGGAATAGGAACAGGTACAGTTTTGCTTCGGGTCTTAGGTCTGATAGCTGTGAACATGTGTCTCACACTCCCCCAGCTAGATGTGTGATGCAAAGGGCTGTAGTTACAGCCATAGCTGGACATTTTTAGAAGCAAATATCTATCTGTAAATAAGAAAGGATGGAAGTTCTAAAACAGTAGACTAAAAATATTGTCTCTGGTGACACTGTAATGAGCTAACTACTCATTTTCTCCCAGTAACAGGGAAGAAAATGAGGGCATATTTTGTCACATTGAAAGAAACAATAAAAACCATATTTCTTCCATGTTCTGCAAATTTAGGGGGGAAAAATCATCAGTATAGTTGAAGGAAGTTTTCTTTCTTTTGATTTTCTCAAGTCTCAGCTTATGGAGTCTTCTTGGATTACCTGTGTTGAGAGTAGGGTTTGTGTTGGGTTTTTCTTTGCATTAGAGGTGTGGGAAAGAAACTACAAGGAGGAAGGCTAGGTGCAAGAAGATGGATATTGTCCTCATAATGGCCTGTTAAACATCACAATTGAGATGCAGCAAATCCATAACTGCACACACTTTCTCCAGAAAATCATTTTTCTGGAACAACTGCTGTTAGCAGCAACTGGGACTCAAACTCTGAGGTACTACCTGGCCTCAGAGGGAGCTGTGGTGCACAATCTCCTTGGGAGCCATGGCACTTGGGACCCAGGAGGCATTGCCAAGAACAGACAACAGCACCCCGTTTTCCCACTCCCTTCAGCAAATCACAGTCCCTCAAGGGGTTACTCACCCAGATGCCTTCACTAGCTCTCACTGGAAGTTATCCTTTGGAAAGGTGGATTTGAAATGTTCACTCTCTGACTGGCACTCTTGTGTTCAGGCTCTATTTCTTGGCAGGGCTCTGTTTGCAGCCTGGCAAATTAACATTCCTATCAAGTATGAAAATTAGGGAGGCAAATGCTTTTGAAATATCTTCTCCTCTCAACCGAAGATATGTAATTGTGATTAGCAATTGTAGAACTGTCTATGTTACATCAGTTATTTCTTCATTTTTTTCACACTTACATTAAATATATCTGCTTGCAAATAGAATAAACCTGATCTTTCCACTTCCTGTCCAGCAAGTCAGGCATAGTACAATTCTATTAGCACCAAATCTATACAAATAATTGTGCAGTTCTGGTTATTAGTAATAGTATTTTCACCAAAGCCTAAAAATTAATTGTGCTGCTTTCAGGAATGAACCAATACTTCAACTCTCTGCTTTCTTTACGTCCATCAATTCATTAATTAATTTTAAAAGCTTGCAATAAACAAACCCACACAAACAATTGAATATCTAAAGAGAACAATTACTCTGGGAGACACCCTTAACATTTTCCATGGTCTGACATCTACATAACTGTCTGGACAAAGTACACAAGTAAATATTTTTTTCCAATACTGAACAAAAATGATGTCTAACATCAAAGCATTTATTTCTTTGCAAGGGCTAGCCATACACCAGAATTGTACTTTGTGTTTTGATTGATGGCAAATTCTACGATAAATAGCTTAACAGCTAAAATCGATTGCATAACTAAAATAAGGCCAAAGTTGATTCTCTATAGCCTGCAAATGAAGTTAATCAGAACCTTCTGTGGACTTCAGGTGGGGCCCTGAATTTGCTGGAAAGTTAAAAATCTTTGGGTGGAGAGGTTGGCATTTGGCTACAATCAAAGGTGATGTAGAACACCTGGAAAACAGTGGCAGAAACTTAACCTTACACTGAGTTGGTCATTTGCCTTTCAGACTAGAGTGAGGTGTCTCACAGAAAAATAAGAGGGAGTATTTATTCCTCCAAACCTTTCCCCGTGTTTAGCTCTGGGGTCTGCACAAGAAAATAAGGCTGCTTCTATTGCTGTTGGTGGGAAAATGAGTTATGCACAGCATCTTGGCTGATGCTTGAATAGAGCAGTGCCTTCATGTGTGACTGTACCACTGGTCCCTGTGCAGCCGCCTTGGAGAGTTACTTGCATTTAAGCGGTCTTAACTTGGCTTTAAAAATAATATTTCTTTGAGGAGAATGAAGTGATGTATTTATGTCTTCAATTGGTTGGTTGCTGGCGGTTATTTGCAAGACTAGCTTAGGATGGAAGTGGAATTCGGGTAGTTTTACTTGGGCAGCAATAACCCTGAGGACTTCTACCAGCCTTCTGTGTCTTCAAAGTCCAGTGCCAGGCTGATTAATGACACTGATGAGCGCCCGATAGGCCATCGTGTTGGAAAAAAAGCGTTTTGTTCTCTGGAGAGAAAAGAAAAAAAACCGAGGTAATGAGCCATTAAAAACACAGTATCCATTTACTCCCCCAATGTATAAATAGACTAAAGCTTCGAATTACTTCTAGGCACACCCAAATCTGCATACATTAGTGATTCAAGGAGTTTTGTTCCCTCTCCCGGTACCTTCAATCTCAGTTAATTTTTCTCATTGTCTTTATATTTCCTAGCATCTGAAAACTTCAAGGGTGTAGAGAAGGAAAACAGCTGAGGAATTCAACTTCTATTCCACCTGGCTGTTAAGGTAATCACCGCGCTGTTGTTTCGAGGGGAGAGCCAGACGGGCTGGAACAATAGCATCGTGTATAAACTTTCCCCATTCACCTCAAAGGCCTTCAGTTCTAACACCTCATTAAGACGGTTTAAATGCTAAAGCTGGCGTTTTGTTGTTGATTATCATATCAGAAACCTTGACCTAACGCACTTAATTAGTACAGCTGCAAGTCCTGGCATGTCTTCATGGAGGTAGGTTTCAAGTTTACGTTATCTAAAGACTGGAATCGCAAGTCAAGTGCTCCTTAAGGCTGGTGATCCACAGCTGACTTTGTCAATGCTTGTAGTCTTGCTCTCTTTTCTACTTTTCTTTTGTCATTCTTATTCCACAGACATGATGTTGTTTTAGCCCATGTTGAATTTGTAGCCACATAATGATCACTTATCATTAAGATCACAGCTGTATCCCCGCGTGAATTCGTAGTTAATGATTTCATGCAATTCGGTGTGACGTATAATTTTGAAGAGTGAATTTCCTCCTCTATGTTTCCTTCCAAAGACTCATTGTAGTAGGCGCTGCTAACTTCCTCCTCCGCATCTTGTTAGTGCGAATTGAGCTTAGTAAAAATGAGGCTTTTATTGACACGACAAGCTACACAAGTGTCACCAAAGTGTTAAGGAGAAAAGAATCGTGCTGCTCTGAGCATGGACCAATGGCAAGTGCTTCTTAATGCAACTATCAAAATAATACCAACATATCAAAATACAACCATCAATCAGAAAAAGGAGGGATGACAAAGGAAAAGTGACAAAGGTCGAGCAGCTGAGCCCTAGCTGGTCCCAGCTCTGTGGATTTGCTGGGAGCCAACCTGAGGCAGCTTTTCCTTAGTGCTGAACTGTGCCTAGCACTGCTGAGATGTCAGGTGGCCGGGGAAGGGATGTGAGCAAGGAAAATGCCAGACCTGAAACACCTGCACTGTAGTTTGTGAATTCCCTAAAGTGCAGTCAAATGCCATCCGTGTCAGTGTGCTGCAAATACCTGGCTAAGGTAGGAGACCGAAATTCATTAGCTGTCTTTAAATAAGCAGATTGACTGATAAGATCTTTACCACACTCAATTTGCCTGTCCTATAAGTACTTTCTTTCTGGATACCCTGACCATCTGCATTTTTACAAAACAGCACATCTAAGGTAGCATCTGGATGCTGTCTGAGAGAAACTATATGTGATAATTCCAGATTTTTACCACAATAGCTTGCTCTTTTGGGTCCTTGCATCCCCAAATTGTTTAGTTTGCATTTAAATACACGTAGCATGTTACCTCTGCCTGCAAATGGCACTTAACTGAAATTCAAACAATGCTCCTCTGGCTCAGAAAGGACTGCACTTCTTATTGCTGGAGAAAGGATGGATGTTTTGAGATGCTTTGCTGCCACTATTGGAGGGGGACGGTGGGCTCTGTGGACTTGTGTTTGAGCAAGACCATTCTTACACTCTGTGTCACAGTGACAGGCACAGGTGGGCAGTCATTTCCTGCTGCGACTGAGTTCATTCACATTTGCCTAATCCCAGATTGACCGTGCCAGCTCCTGCCTAGGCTGCAGTTTTGAAACAATGGTTTAGCACATCTTGAGGTTGTGCCCCAGCAAGAGGTTTTCCTCGTCTACAGGTACTGTGGCCACCTGTTTTTAGCAATGGCCAGTTTATCTAGCGTCAACAGAAAGTAATTCTATTCGATCTCATTGTGAGCTTGTCTGTTGGCTCTACTAACAAACAAAATAGTGTCAGTTACCACAAATATTTTTAGGGGAGAGAAGTGGAAGGGGAAGGAATGAAGCAGATTTATGAGGTTCTATACAGGGACCAGTAATCCCTCTGACACTGTGCACAATGATCTTGTATGCTTCCTTACAGTGGAAGTCTTCTTCATGACTAGATTACCTCATCTTTCTCTTCCCGCAGGGACCATGTCAACCATCCCCAAAAGAAATAAGCTAGCTCTTGTCATGGTCTTAACAGTGATCATTCACATTTTTCTGGCTCACAATGACAGACTCTGGGCTGGAGTTTAAGCAATGAAGCACACATGATTGATTTCACATGGCTGTGAAAGCTTGTAACATGTGCCACTGACATGACTCTCCTTTGAATTGTGTAATGTGGTAGCTGCAGTGCTGAAACGAGCTCTGCTGGACCCTTATTTTCTTCCTTGAAAATGTGCCTTCAAGCTCCCCCTTATCTACATTCTGCTTTCTCTGCACTGTAGAATATATTTTTGCCTACTGTACTTGAGAAATAAAAGAGTTCAGTGGGAGCAGTGTACTGCAGCCATAAAGCAAATTCATAAAAGGCCCAGATAAACCAAGAAATTTGGTTTGTTTGGTCATCTGTTGTCATACAGGTTGGAGTTCACCTATGACAGCAGTTGCTGAGGAATTACCCAGGAGGATTTTTCTTAAGACTGTATATGTTTTCACTTAACTGCCACAGATGTTGAAAGAGTTAAAAAGCAATGAGCCCTTTGAAATAAGAGTTTCATCATGAGTTTTTTTTAGGACAGACCCAAAGTCAGGTAAAACAATGCTTAGGCTAGTTCCTAGTCATTAACACATTAGGTACAAATTTCTAGTCTTCACTTACTAAGGGACCATCTGGGTGAGTAATACCTTGTTTGACTAGAAGTGGCCCTTGGGTGACTCAGTATTCAGCAGTATGACTAAGACTTAGAGTCAGGTCCCCAGACACTGAGGAAAGAATCTAGTGTACTTTACATGTCAGTTGTGTGCACAACCATCATTGAATTAAAGATGACCAATTGCTAGTCCTGCAGCAAGAAGAGTTTCCACTGTGTAGGTGATTAAGAATTGCATTTCTCATGGGGAATTGCCATTTCCCCATGCACTAACATGTGTTTTTCTTAGATTAATCTGAGAAGAAAAGCTGCTCCATGATGATTCAGGCTACCACAGTTAGTTTATAAACTAAAAACAAAGCAGGAAGTACAGACCAGTATGAAGCATAGAAAAGGGATTTAAGTACAGAATGTAATTAAGAAGTAGTTACTTGTGTAGATATGGTTTGTTAAGGGAAGGAGTAAAGCAGGGGAGGAAAAAGATCTTGACATCTCACATTTTTTAAACACTGATTCCTTGTAAAAGAGAGGAAAGGACTACATTTACAAAGAAACAAAAGAGAAACTAGAGTGAGCAACAAGACGGGGAGGAAGGAGAGCTTTGTGGTTATAACACTCAACAAGGAGTAGCTCAGTAGATCTGGGTTCACTTTCTTGGTCTCCCAGAGGTTTCTCGTCTTTGAACAAGTCACATCTTTGTATTTCAGTTCTCTCTATGTGAATTAGTGGAACACTTCATTTGGGCTGAAATATCTTCTGGGCGGGCTTCTTCTTCACCTATGTGTACCTATTACACATAGCTGTTATTTTACAAATAATGCATCCTAATATCCTTAAGGAGTTTTGATGAACTTGTACATGTTTTTATAGAAAACCTGTTGTAAAATGGCTTTTGATAATACAATAACAACCTGATGGTGTCGTTTTTCCCAAGCCCTCAGTTCAAAGTCTCTCATGAACGTGCAGAACTTCCACAGAAGCAGATGAGGAAATACAGCAGGAAGTGCTATTACAAGCACATCAGCAAATATATCCAGTTTTTGAGAGATAGGGATCATCTATTTGTCTCCTATGCCTCCTGGAGTAGTTTTTCTATGTACCAATCAAGTCTTATCATTATAAGAGCTGCAGCTAAGCCTTAAAACACCTGTCAGTTGTAGAAAGGGAAAGCAATTAGTGGACTGGTGGGACTCAAACACAGGCTGAATTCAAACTCAAGTTGCCTGGGAACTTAGCAAAAAAACCTAGGAATAAGCTTAACTCTCCTCAATCTATGCATTACTTTACTAACTAAATGTTTACTTCAGCTCAACTAACTTTAGACGAAAAAAACCCAGATACAGTAGAAAATTCCAGTGAATGGCAGAATGAGTAATTTACCCTAACATCTAAATCACCATCACTGGAGAAACATCTGTTTTTCCACTGAATGTACAAAGAACCTCAATGAGATGTTAAAAATTATGTAAGTAGTTTGCTATACCATTTATTTTTTCATTGTATAATTCTTTCTTCCTCAGAAACAATCTTTGATACAGAGCAGGGGTGTTAAATGCCACAATTTTGACTTAGATATTGATGCTATTACTTCTATTTTGATAGTTGAAATAGATGTTATAATTAGATAATTTGTCAAATCCCAGCCAAGTGATATTCTGAACTCAGGAAGCTAGAAAAGTGAAGGAAAAGACCTTGAAATACTTTATTTTTTTCCCCCCATGAATCCTAAAATACTCTCTTATGTAACTTGGAAATTTTAAACACGTTGCTGATTGTGTGAAACTGCTTTAAAATTCATTCATCATTAACAAAAATAAGGTGGCAGGAAAAACATAAGAGTGATAGAGAGAAGACTTGACCTGATGTTACCAACACTGGGGGGAAAAATCCAGAAATTTAGTTGTGTGCCATGTACTGTCTCACACATCCACTGTGTTCTATAGAGCTCTTGTGATTTTGAGGTAGTCTAGTGTTGATAATTCCCATTTTCTGTTTATTTATTTGTTTTTCTTACAATTATTTTATCTAAGCTACAGTGTCTCTGCTATCAGAAGCATTTACTTTCCTTTTCACTTCATGGCATTTTGAACTAGGCATTTAAAGTGTCTGAATCACTGCAGGTACATGTGGATTGCTTTCAGTAGTGTGTAGCTGCTCCATTAAAAGGAGGGAAAAAAAAGGTGCTATAATTTTGTATCTTGGTGTATCCCTTGATGTAGTTTATCATCTTCCACCAGACTGGTTTTACTGTTGTTGATCCCTATGCCAAATGTAAGAAGAAATAAGCTCACCGTAAAAATAATGGCATTAAATGGAAAAAATTATTGTAAATGAAAAAAATTCCTGATAAGGAAGACCTGAAATATTTTATTTCTTGGAACAACAACTGATTATAAGTTAAAAAAAAAAAGTAAGGATAAGCAGAAACCAAAACTGGAGGGAGGAAGAACAGTGAAAATTGGGCAGCACTCTATATACTTACATATGTATTTCCAGTTACTGTAACTTTAGGTGTTAGTTAAGGCAAGAGTTGATAAAACAGCTCAACTCCATTCTATGTTTAATACAGAGGATTTTATGCTTTATTAAACTGAGATTTTTCTAATAAATGCTGGTGATTAAAGCAATAGCCAGTTAAGACAGCACACTCCTCTCCATATTGATACCATAAAACAAGAGGCAGCCTAAAACATTTTATCTTCAATGACTTTTTTGCTACTCTTAATCCCTTTAGGCAACAGCACTTTCTGCAGCCTGTGTTTGTGTTTCAGCACAGGCTGTAAAGAAATGGCTCTTTGAATGCATCTCTGATAGTGCATCTCTAACATGATGCATTTACTGCTACTTCTAGCTGAAAACCCTTCTCCCAACTCTATATAATGTTTAAAAACAGCATGCCTTTCATTTTTTAATAACCAATCTCCTCGTTGTCCCAAGTGTAGCTTCATAGTGCAGCTTGCAGTTGCTCTGGGCACTGAGCTCAATGCTGCTCAGTTAGGAATAGTCACACTAAAAACCTAGACAAATAAGTTGCTGCTCCTTGGTATTTTTTGCTCCTGTGGGGCTTATCCCGTGTTTCTTGGCCCTGCTCTGAGAGACTGTGGTAACAAACTGGTGTAAAACATGCCTGCTGATGACCCACTGGGAAAGTCATGGACAGGTGCTGGAGAACTGTTGGCATTCCAGTGGATTGGCAGGCAGTTTGACTGCAAAGTGAGCAGGTTGTTAACTTGAGTGAGAAAAATGAAAGCATACTTTAAGTTCTTCAGTGGCATTGTTAGCTGAAAACACTAAAAACATAGCTAAGATCAGGTCACAGGTTTCTTGGGTTAATGGGTCTGGACTGGGGACAGCTGTAGAGCACTAGACTTGTTTATTTCTGCAACCAAAACACATAAATAATGGCCATCAAAACTCCTGAATTGTGATCTTAATGCGTTTTCTGCTGCCACAGAACACTACTACAACAAAACCAGTGGATCCACATGGTTATAGTAAAGACATGAGAAAGGGAAAAAATTATTCTACAAGCACTGCCACATGATTTTCAGAGAAAACACTCCATTATGTCACTGCTTTGCATTGCTTTGCTTTTGCTAGTTTAAGAGAAAAAAGACCAGACAAAAACCTTTGGACTCCAGATCGTGTAACCCAACTCTTTGGGTCCTCTGCTGCTGAAGTTCACTTATTTTATGTCTAAGCAGATTTCTGATACAATTTCTCTAACAAGCATGAACCTGATTTCAGGGTTTTTCTTTGAGAATTGTGTTAATCAAAGGCTTTAATGAATCTGTTTTTGTTAGACTCTGATTCCAGAGGACAGTAAATCCAGTCATAGGGTTTCTAGTACAAGTGTTGTGCTCACTCTGCAAGGTTTAATTTCTTCTGCACTAGATCAGTTATTGTCTGTCATGTCCTGATGAATCACTGACAGCAATGTACCACATATCCTGGGATCCTTTGAATTTGAATGGATTAAGGATATAGATATGTGCAACTGGTGGGGACTAGCTGGTTATTTTCAAGACCATACTATATTATGGACTTACTATTTCATTTGTCTATGTCCTGTATATCACAACATGTTATTTGTGTGTCTGTATGTCAAAGGTTTGTATCCAGTGGGAATTACTCTGGTTTAAGTCAAGATATGAATTTTAACACATGTAGTTAAAAACATGTGAATTACATAGATCCTGCCTTAAGGAAGGGATATTTTAGATTGGTAGAAATTGAGGAGAAGCAAATTTGTCTCCAAATACAGCATAAGCACTAGAATATTGTACAACTAGAATACTGTACAACATTCTTCTGCCTGCATGGGAACAATGCAAAGAAAGCTGGAGAAAGCACCTTCTCTGTTAAATCAATTCTTTAACACAAGAAAAATCAAGAGCTACTTTGTTGTCATGTGTATATATGTCTTTAACCTAACAAGCTAGCAAATAAAAAGATTCAGTGATTGAAAAAGAAAGCTAAGTAAATAAATGCTAGAAACAAGATGTGCTGCTAAGTTGGTTAAATTGTGAGGAGAGTAAATGATTGGTGGAAACCACTGGCTGCAGTTGAAAAATTTCACCTTCTTGGTGTTTTTATACCATGGCAAGATGTTCTTTTAGAAGATTTATTTAATCACTGGGATCAATTTAGGTGAGACTGAGTCATATATATATAAATATTGTATAGCAGCTTGTCAGCTGGAGGAATAACCTCATACTAACTTTTGCATAGTGTGGGACTGTGTGCAGATAGAGTTTTAGCCAGTTTGGTTGCATTGCTGTGAAAAGACCTCATGACACTTACTTCAGTGAGGGATTTGACCCATGCCCCTCTGCAGTTTTGCCACAATTGAATCCAAATTCTTATCTATAGCATGGAAACTTAAACTGCTGGATCAACTCTTCTAGGCACAACAGAAATTTAGTATGGTCCTGTTTGGTGTAGCTGTGACTATTTGAAGATCCTGTGAATAGTAGGTTAAAAGTGGGAATCAACATCTAATCTATTTGATTGACAGATGTATCACAATTTGCTGTGACAGAGCCTATAGTTTGTCACTGGGACAGAAATATTGTGGCTTCCTCTGCACTAAGATCTTATCTGCTGATGCTGGTGTATTGTTCAACACAAAATGTTGTGTAATGAGGAAGAGTCAAGTGTATGAGCTCGGCAGTGAAGAGGGGGCAAATTTTGTTTCCAGGGAGGAGCTCAAAATAGAAGTGGGACTATGCTGCTTATCTTTGCTGTATTACTGCCCACTGCTGTGCCTTGAACAGATGAAGATACAGGTGTCCTTAATGCAAGCTGAGGACTTGTGTTCCTCACTTCACAATCATCTTATTCTTTCTGTTCTGTACAAGACAATTGAGCATTATTCTTATATTATGATACTTCTTGTGCCTTGACAAAGCAAACTCCTGGAAAAGGCCATAGAGATGGAAAATTACAATAATCATGCCTGGAGAAGACAAAAGTGTGAATAAGACTTTCAGCAGAAGTGTGACTGAGACAGTGTCGAATATAGGGCAATACAGTGAAAGTGTTAATAAGCAGATTTACAAAGACAGAAAATGTGAGAAACAAAGGTAAGCTCAGGATCAAAAAGAGCAGATGGATTTCTTTCTTCAGACACAAAATGGCATCAAACTCTTAAAATTGCCAACACGCAAGTTAATGACTTTTCCACACTGGCCACCACTAGAGTGAAATGGAAAAGATAAGTCAGATGAATAATAAGATTGATCCTCACAACAAGGCAAGCAGAATCTTCTTTAGTTAATATGCAGTTAATGGATACATACCTGTATGTAATGGATATTAACAAAGACTTCTGAGCAATGAGAGAATAGAAAGTTTCACTAACCCAGCAGAGGATCTCTATGGAGAGTTTGGTGTCTTAGATAAGAGACATTTTCTAAAATCTTCCTGTTTGGCTCTGGTTTTTTGAATTTTAAATATCATTGTATTTTCTGATCACTTTGCACTGCTTCAAGTCACAGTGAAGCTGCTGCAGTGTCTAGTGGTGTTGGTAAGGGCAGTCCACATCTTCAGCAGCAGAGGCATCAAATCCCTGTGCTTGGAATTATGCCAGTGTGGCTTTGTGTGCAGGAGTGCAGTTGCCTGCATAAGATCCCAGTACAACCAGTACAGCATTTTTTTCTGCATGATCAGTTTCCCAGTCTTTTTCATGACTTTGCCTTACAAACAGCGTGTTGGCTCAAGTGGTTGAGGAAAGCTATGGAGTAGTATTTCTGAGTTTCTTGCCTTTGCTGAAGCAATTGCTTCTCCCAACCTCCTTACATTTCTAGTGGATGTTTGTTATGAGGCCATTGAAATGGACCCCTAAAGCATCCTTCTCTCTCAATTGGAGGAAGATGGATTTGGTGGGTGGACTGTTTTGTGCACAAGGAATTGGTTGGATGGTCTCATCCAGAGGGCAGTAGTCAACATCTCAGTGCCCAAATGGAGATAGGTGGGCCCAGATGGTGTCCCTCAGGGGTGTGTATTGGAACCAGTGTGGTTTAATATCTTCATCAATGGCATGGACAGTAGGATCAAGGACTCCCTAAACAAGTTAGCCCACAGCATCAAGGTGAGTCATGTTTTTGACATGCCTGAGAGACAGAGTGCCATCCAGAGGGACCTGAAAAAGCCTGAGAAGCAGGCCTATGTGAATCTTACACAGTTCAAGGCTGAGTGCAGGATCCTGCACATGGATCAAGGCAGGCTCTGGTATTAACACAGGCTGGAGAATGAACACATTGAGAGCAGCCCTGCTGAGAAGGACTTGGGGTGCTGGTGGATGAAGAGCTGGACATGATCCAGCAGTGTAGTTCGCAGCTGAGAAGGCCAACATGTCCTGTGCTGCTTCCAAAGCAGTATGGCCAGCAGGGCAAGGGAGGGGATTCTGCCTCTTCATTTGAGTGAGATCCCACCTGGAACACTGCATACAGTTCTGGGGCCCCCAACATAAGAGCATGCACCTGCTGAAGCAAGTCCACATAGATGATCAGAGGGCTGGAACTCCTTTGCTATGAAGACAGGCTGACAGAGTCAGGGCTGTTCAGCCTGGAGAAGGGAAAACTCCAGGGAGACCTCATTCCAGACTTCCAGTACTTAAACAAGACCTGTAAGAAAGATGGCCAGAAAAACTTTTTACCTGGGCCTGTTGCAATAGGACAAGACATAACAGTTTTAAACTAAAAGGGTGTCAATTTAGACTAGATATTAGGAAAAAGTTTTTTATGGTGAGGGCAGTGGAACACTTGAACGAATGCCCAGAGAGGTGGTGGATGCCACATCCCTGGAGGTGTTCAAGGCCAGGTAGCATGGGTCTCTTTGTAACCTTATCTAGGTTGGAGATATTCCAGCTCATTGCCAGATTGTGGGAATAGGTGGCCTGTAAAGGTCCTTCCAACCTGAACTGTTCTATTTTTCTGCATCTAACCAGGAATATCTGACTTTTTTTCATCTATCAGGAGTGCTACCCAGTATAGTCAGGCCAACCAAAGCTGATGTGTAGCTAGCTTAGTAGGCCAAAGTGGTGCTTTAGGATCTGGCTTATAAGTGGATCAGACGGCTCAGCAAATAGGGGTGTGTAATGGCCTATTGCAAACAAAACCAACCCTGGCTACCTAAGCTGCCCAATATCTGTCATTATACTCAGAGAGGAATCTGTTCCCCAAGAGTCCTTTTAACTGTGGTCACGGTTTGGCTATTAAATTGCACTAATTGGTTAGGACATGAAACACTCCTGGGATATCCCAGATTTCCTTTAACAGGGGGATTGAATGTGGAAAAAGATCCAGGCAACAGCCATTACAAAATTAAATTGTATGTGATATTGGAGATCACTTTTACTCTGAGTTTCACCTGTTAAGGTTGGGAGTTTGCAGTCACATTTTCCTATTTTTAATACATTTTTCTCTCCCCTGTGTGAAGCCACACGAATGGTGGGCAAAGCCGAGGGAGCAGCCGGGGTGGGGGAACTTGAGTTTGTCAGTACACAAAGCACTGCCAGATGCACGCACAAATGGAAACCTTGCTTCTAGCAGTCCCCCCTGCTGAGGCTCATATTCAGTATTGCCTTTTATTGCCATGAATACAGACTGATAGAAAGTGAGCTTTGGGTTTTTCACAGCACTTTTTTTTTTCAAGTGGCTTGGGTGGAGATCGCAGAGGAAGTATGTGACCCCCTTCAACCTTGATACCACAAGGTATCAACCAAGATAAAACCTAAAAAGGGCTGTGCCAAGCTTCCACAAGATTCTCATACAGAACAAGACTTTCAAATTTAGAAAGGGGACTTTCAGCTCGGAAAGGGATGAATGAGGAGCATTGCTCCACCACAGCCCTTTCCACCCCCATACCTACCAAAGCAAGGAGACACACGCAGCTCTTGAGGTCCCAGAGCTGTAGTATATCAAAGGAAGAGTGAGTGAATTGTGGTCGGACAGAGTAAGAATGAGATAAACCTGCAAGGGTGTTCTACAAATTATGTTTGTTTTTGAGTTTAATCATAATGCTATAACCTGTAGAGGACTAACTTGAAAAAACATTTGGTTTTATAAAAGGCAAGAAAAGGTCAGTACCTTCTTGGGGTCAGTGCAGGGTGGGCAGCACTATTTCCCACAGATTGCCCTCAAAATAGTGCAGTTTGAGACTTAACTCCATACCCACCCAAATCACAGATATTTTTCAGTATCCTTGCTGCAGACTCCTGATCTTTGGGACAGGAGTCCTGCTATTGAAAGTCTTCCAAGCTGCAGCATTCCCACAGGTACTGTGTATCAAACTCTGCTCTGTGTGGGCATATTGAGAAACAATATATAAATACATATTTTCTGATTCCCTAGGTTGGATTCTTCTCCCCATGGATTTCTGGCAACAATGTATTAGAATAACTATGACCAAAAGAAAGGTATTAGCTGAGAAAATTAGTTGAGAAGAAAATACTTAAAGTGAAGGCAAACTCTAGGCTTGCTCCTGGAGGTCTCCCTTTGGAAGCCTCCTTCCCTACTCAAGCATAAAAACAAATACAGTTTGCTAACCAAGGCTTTGTAGCTGGCCCTGAATTCATACAAACCCCTGAATGTAAAACAGCATTGTATTTTCTTGGTATGGCTTATACCTGGACCACTGGCATATCACTTTCCAATTCCTTCTGTCTAAATTGTCCTTCATCAGTTTATCTAGATGTGGGATATGCACCCTGAGCCAACAGGCAAATAGAAATGCTGTTTCCTGTTGAGTTTAGCTCAGCTATGATAAGTATGACCACAAAAAATGTCTGCATTCTACACCAAAATAGTAACATTAAGCTTCCTATCTAACCCACAGAAGCCAGGAAATTCATAACCTATTCTAGGTTAAGCATAAAAAGGGGATGGTAAAAAGATATTTTAAAAAATAATAATAAGAAAAAGAAACAGACACTACAGATACCAGTGTCTCAATGTCAGGCCAGAATTTCAGGCAAATTGTATTAACAATAATTAAGAGGGGTGGAGGAGAGGAGGAAGCATTCTCAATAGCTATCCCTGGAAGCTGCAAGATAGTCCCAGGGCTGGACTGGGGCACCCCAGGGGAAGGCTGGGACGGCTTTGCTCACTAAACTCTTAACAAGGGCAGTCAACACTTAGCTCCCACTTCTGTCTGTTATTTGTTTGGTTTTGACATTTTGTTGTTACAAGAGCTTAAAGAATTTTTTTCTGTCTTTCCAATTCTTTCTGTGGGACTGTTGACAGCCTCTGGTGCATACACATTTCCATTGTTTTCTCTGCTTAAGCACTTAGTCAGATTTCCCCATTTGTTTGTGGGTTCTTCAACTGGCAACAAAAAAGATAATTTTAATATATTTTTTTAACATAGGAAAATGTGATGCAAAACCACAAATGTTGGGGGGATTCAGGGACAGGTGTAGTGAGTGCAGTTAAGTTTTTGAAATGGCCTGGATTTCAGCTGTTTCTCTATTCTTTAAGTGTTGCTTTAGAGTATGAACAACAGAGAAGACAGTAATTGCTTTCCACTTTCTAATTATAAATAATGAACAAAATTCACTAGAGCTGAGCAGGAAAAGTATGAAGCAGGAGAGGAGAGGAAAAGAGGCCGTTTCTTTCCAGCAGAGGTGGAGATTTCCATGAGGGTGACCCTTCCAGCTCAGTGCCTCCCACAGGTTTCGCTGGGAGTGCTGAGCTGTCCCAGGACTGATCCTGCACAGACACTGATGTGTTTGTGTTTTGCGGTGGAACAGTGCCTGAAGACACCTTCCAGTCTGGTTAGAGACAGTGTTGGGTGAATGTGAGATGATCTTGGAATAAAACCTGCACAAGCTGGCTGACCTGGCTGTGAGAGAGAGCCTTGACCTGCATCTCCCTTGGCTTGGGCAGCTGCAGCCCCCACCTGATCTGCCTCTTAGAAAAGAGCAGCTCACCATCACGTTTCCCCTGCATGCAGGGACTCTGAAGAAAGTACTCCATCCAGATTGTAGTTTCCTCAGTGGAATATCTTCAGCAGGCAAACTGGAGGTCATAGAAGGTCAAAGAGTATCTTAGCCAGAGATTTTCGGCAGAAGTGAGACCAGGGCTTTGGACAGTGGCAGAGGCACGCAGCAGATTGAGAACAGTGAGCACTTTATTGTATGAAGATGACTGCACTGCCAGGATGACTGAGCGTGCCCTGAATTGTCTTGCTTTTGTTTGCTGGTTCTCAGACTGTGCAGAGCTCAGACAGACCAGAGCATTAAGTCTTTGGAGTCTCTGATTTCTCACAGAGCTCCTCATACTGATAATACTCAGAGGAGAAGAAGGAGAAAATCCATCCCTTAAACACAGGTATATGCATATGTTTAGGTGTTGTTGCCTTTGTGAGCAAATATAAGGCAAAAATAAATCAACACAAATTATGGGGAACCTCTATTAACACACATTTCATTTTATCACTAAGCCTGCTAGATAAATATTGTGGGAAAATACAGAGACATATGCCAAAATGAATGGTGTATTTGGACTTGTACATGCTGAAATAAAACCACATAGACAACTACATCCATTAGCTAAAATGTGCAGAAGAAATTGCTACAGAAGCAACTGATCTCTGAGCAAGACTGCTGGCTCTGTGCCTACCAGCATACGACACAAAGCAAAGGGGGAATCAGCAGCAGAAGTACCAGGGGCGTTCACAGAACTACACAGTCATACGTTCCCCTTTTTAACCTCAGTAACCTCTTTTCTCCCACTCATACCTCCACCCTCACCCTGAGCACCCAATGGGTATATGAAATAAAAACTGTATTTGTTAGTTATATGGTTCATGATGACTAATGGAGACTTGGTTGAATAAACTAGTGGGGTTTTATCTTTTTTTATTTGTGGTAAAAGTGCATTAAAAATTACTCACAAGCTGCAAATGGGGACTGTTTGAACCTAATATTGGAGAAATTAAGTTTATGTGAATGGGTGAGCCAAAATGAAAATGATCACTTGAAATCAGTTTTAATGAGGAAAATATGGCTGTAATGTAGGTAATGTAAAATGAGAGCTCAGATAGAATATGAGAGACTAGTTCTTGGAATGAAAGTGGGCAGGGAGAAATGGACAAATTGGGGAGAAAGGTAATTAAACAAAAAAAACCTGGTTTTTAAAAATAAATGAAAACATGGACAGAAATATACAGTGAATTTTTGGTGAACTATTCATTTATGTTTCTGTAAAAGCATCATGCTTTTTCTTTTACATGTTTGCATCTTTTTTCACGTAAATAATAATCAGTATTCCTTGGGAAAAAAAGTATAAAAATATATACATAATGAAGAGAAATTGTTGAAACTGCTTCAGATTTTTTGTTTGACTTCTTCCCCTTCCCCACTGAATCTCAATTTTTTCCCAGTTGACTTTTGCTATTGATAAATTTGGCAAAATAAATCACAGAAATCAAGGTTCAAGCCCTACATTGACCATGTTATAAACATCTGTGTGGGCTATTTAATTAGTATGAGTGAATGTGGATCTGCTTGATTTGCTTTTTGTTCTTAAAAAAAAAAAAATAAAAAAAAGCAGCCAAGAACCTAAGCTTGTCAGCAAATGATGTGATTTTAGGATACAACTCTTTAGTGGAGGTGACACATTCGTAAGATTTATGATAATCTGTATGGGCTGACAATGGTTAAAGTCAGCAGACATTCACTGTGATATATTGACCCTGGTGATCTAAGATGCTCATTTCCAAATTTAGGTTCATTATTGAAGTACATTGCATTTGTCTCTCAAACAGTTCTTAGATAAATGGGAAATTGTAGAAATGTGAACACTTCCTCCTAGTACTTCATAATGAAGTGAAAAAGTGTCCCTTGTCCGAAGTTGTTACCACAGAGGCCATTAGCTGTGTTCTTTGAAGTCCTAAAAATGTGGCTTATCTTGTATCCTGACTGAAGATTTCAATTTAAAGTCTTTTTGTGGAGGACTTCCTCCTGGTCTGGAAGTGGAAACACTGATGCATGTTGAGAAAAAGTGTTCTTACAGTGTTTCCTGCCTCTCTTAAGCTACAGCTCACAGAGATCGTATTCTCTTCTTTGGGCTTCGTGTGTTGCTTAGAAGCTGTGAGAGACTGGGGTAGCCCATACTAGTGCCCCAGTACTCAGCCAGACCAGCCTCAACTCCTAATCCCATCAGCCCTAATCATCATATCTTCATAGTTAGGTGAGAGGAGAACAAATGTTTTTCTACTTAATCAAAAACATTGTGTCCTTGTGCTTTTTGTTGTTGTTGTTTTTGTTTATTTTTTTTTAAGGAAATGCTGGCAGGGAAGGGAGGTAGGATGTAAACTGCAAGCCTCAGAAACAAGTGCAACCAGGGGATTGCATTGCACTTTCCAGTATTGCAGTGGTAAATGAATCACATTGATTGCACAGATCTAACAGCACCCAGCTGAAGAGCTTTGGTTGTTGAATTGGTGTTGAATAAAAAGTGAAGTTAGGTTCTTCCATACCACTGTGAGGTGTTGGCCTGGGGAGCACAGCGAGTTTATGTGTTCGTCAACTTTTGAGGCTCAGAGTCACGTTTTCATTTATTCTTCAGATGCTGGGTTGATCTGGAAATAGTCAGCATTTCTGGAAACCAGGCAGTGGCTTCGGGGCAAGGAGCTTGCTGACTCATTTCTGGGTAATTCATGTTAACCCATGTGTCACGTCCAGCTCCCAGGAAAGGAGGAAGAGGAGGAGGTGGTGGTGCTGCTGCAAGAGCAGGAGCTGACAGTGGAGAGTTGAGATTGCAGCAGGGAGAGGTACTGAGCTCTTGGCAAGGAAGCCGGTGGTAGATGCAGCTTTGGCATGGCCAGGGCGGTCTGCAAGCAAGGATGGGCTCCATACGTGCTAGACAAAAGGGATGGCGGGTGGCCAGGGGCTCTGCGAGGCAGCAGCGTGTGCTTGTTGTTGGGGGTGAGTGTCCTTGGCACGGAGCTGGAGGGGCCCTGCCATTGTCAGCCTCCTCTTGATTGCTCTGCGGGCCTGGAGGGGGATCTGTTGTGTGTTTTGTTTGTCATCTTTTGTTTGCAACTTGAAGCAATCGGCAGAGGGTAATTGCGTTGTTTGTTTCTGACAGCCCTAGGAGAACATCCTCTGTTGTTTGTCAGGCATTACTAGCTGGGCGGGTGGGAACCTGCGGAGGGAGGGCAAGACAGCATGGATCCCTTTGTCCAGTGCATCCACAGCCTGGCAGAGGGCCTGGGCCAAGGTGAGCTGGGGCAATGTCTGACCCTGGCTGTGCCAGTGTCTGCCAAAGCACAGCTCTGCAACCAGAGCTGGCTCCTTCCTCTGAAACCACCTGGCTGGGGAATCGCAGGCCGGGATCTTGTCAGCCGGGTGTGGGCAAACCTGAGCTGCTGCGGGAGGTGCCAGAGCACCAGAGGATCAGCAGCCCAAGGAGGATGCAGGTCACCACCCCAGTGTCACCACCAAACATGTCATACCATGAAATCATAGCTGCAGGAGGAGAAGCTAAGGTCCAGCTCTGGTCACCTTTCAGGGTTGAGCCTTTGCAGTGGCTCTGCCCATGCCTCACTTTATAAGCAGACAAAGGACACACTCCTGCTGTGAGTAACTTTCATAGAAGAAAGCACCATGGAAAAAGCCAACACTTGCATTAGCCCAAATAGCATGCACTGGCACCGTGGGCCTGCTGCAGGACCACACCATCCTGCTGCATCCCCATGGAGTGCTACAGCCCTGCCTGAAACATGAGGGGTCCTGAGGTCACCATCCATGGCCAAAAAAATCCATCTCCTGAACACCTCTTGGTTGTTGACAAGGGGGAGTGCCTGTCAGGCACTGTGCAGTGGAAAGCTCATGCCAGATTGCTGTGTGGCACTGCAGCCAGTGCCCACTGAGTTGGGTGGCTGTGGGACTGGGACTGGGGCTGGGGCTGGGACTGGGGCTGCCTGTATCTGTTGACAGTGATCGGTATCTCGAGCTCATGTGGGAACTGTGCTGACCCACATCAGGGTCGAAATCAGTCATGCCCTCAGAAGTACGAGCCGCTTTCCAGTTTGCAAGCAGCAGGGTCCCCTTGGTGGTTTGCACCTCTCTGATTATTTTTAAAAAACATTTTGATACCCTGCCAGTTTTAAAGAGAAGTGGTTTCTGTCTGCTGCCTGCTCTTTTCAATAACAGGATTTTCAACATGTTGATGTATAAACAATTTGCATTTAGATTCAATGGCTTTTTTTCTTTCTTTTCTCCCACTTTGATTTTGCCTTGCCTGTTTGGCACAGGACAGTGCAGGTTTGTGCCACACACACGGCCCTTGTCCATTTGCTCTGCATGGAAGGCATGAGGAGCATTGCTGACTTGCCAGTTGAGGCAGTTCTTGACCACTGCACGGTTAATGCAAGAACTGTGCAGGTCTGGTCCTGTTCACCCGGTCACAAACACCAAAGCTAATTCAGAGTGATCAGGGAGTAACGTACCCATCATCTGCAGTACTTGGAATTCCCTTTTGAATTTAATTTTCCTGCCATAGGGCTCACTATTTTTTCTCTCTTTTTTTTTTTTTTTTTCTACCTTCCTTTTTGTTTTTTTTTTTTTTTTTTTTTTTTTTTTTTTTTTTTTTTTTCTTTGGGGTTTTTTTTGTTGGTTTTTTTTTTTTTTGCTTTTTTTTGTTTTTTTTTTTTTTTTTCTGGTTTGCTTATCTTCCTCCCATAACAATCAGATGTGAAGATCTGAGCTTTGTGGCCTTTCTGTGTCACTGCTGTGTGCCACATTGAGATGACTTGAAGTTTTCCCTATTTTCCCATTGCCTTTTTTTCTCCACAGAAAGACTGAGGATGCTCTAGTTTTACTAAAAAAATCAGATTTTATTGTGTCTCTCTCACCTTAAAGTGTTTAAACTGGTGCTTTTCTATGAATGTCCCTTTTCTAAAGTGCTAATCTAGAAATAAAGTTGCATAAGTAAAAAAATAAAGACATGCAGATTTTTTATTTAAGGTCCCACCCACAGAAGTCAGGTTTCTCCTTTCTCCCATGTCTTCTGTATATATTTCAGCAATTTTCTAGCCTCAGGAACAAGAAAAATATAATTTGTATGCAAACAACAATTAGAAGCCTTACTGCCTTCCTTTATGTATATATTTTTTTAACTTTAAAAACCCTCAGGCAGTCTCTACATATAGAGAAGCCATGTCTTTCATAGAGTTTATTAAGAAAGTACCTGATCCCAACTAACAGTAGATTTGTAATTTAACTGTTTATTTTTAGTGGACTAGGTAAAAAAAATTAAAATGTTAAAGAAGAATAATAGTAACTGCTGTGATACATAAAATTATATGGTTTTAAAACAATTAGAGTGTATGTGAGATTTTAACTATTATATGCATATTCCATGATGCATAAGTGGCGATAAAGCAGAATGTATTTAGGGAAAAAAAAAACTATATTACTGATAATCTTATATTTTCGCTGATACCACATAATCTAATTACTTTAAACTTACTTAAATATCTGTGGAGATTTTTATGTTCCTAATTTTGTTGTGGAAAAAGTCACACTTCTGGCATGGTGTGTATTTAAATTGTACAGAGACAAACCGAGAGCCAGTGCTCTGAACTTCTTGAGCTTTTGAAGCATAGCCTCTACAAGAAAGGGACAAACTGGTTTTGAAACTTTGAAAACATTGAGATACATTAAGAATCTACTTAGGTTTAGAATCCTGTAGACTGGCAATACTGACAATGTTTTATTTTACTGCTTTAATTCTATTTCCACATCTGTCTGGATCATGTTTTGAAGTTTCCAGGAGCTGAAAACATTGTAAAACTACTTTTTTTTCCTCTGTGGTTTTGATTCTGTTTAAATGTAGATTAAAAAAAAAAAAAATCAAACAAACCCCAAACCAAAAATCTTGCAGATTTTCCTCCAGATATAGACTTCATCTTGGCTGAAATTTGCTTTGTCTTGATTGAAGTTGCTTTGATGTTTCATTTCTGCAACTACTTTTCTGATTTCACTGCTTTTTGAGTCTGAAAGCTTGTGGGAATATCTGATTCCTAGCCCCAAGATTGCAGTTTAGTCTCTTTATGGAATTCATTTAAGGGCTGGACCCAATGATCCTTATGGGAATTCAATGATCCTTATGGGTCCCTTTCAAATCAGAATATTCTGTGATAACCAATTTTTTGTATACAGATTCTAATTTAATGCCAGGCCTTGTATCCTTGCAGTCTGTCATGTTTCATTTTGCCCGGGTGTGTTTTCTGAACATCCTTGTATCTTTGAGGAGGGGCTGATGATTGAAGATACACATAGCTCTGAAGAGCTTTTGTGATGCTGTTGAAGCTTTGTCTTCTTTTGATAAAAACTTCACTTTGGTACAAAAGCAACCTGTTCAGCCATAACTGAGGAAACTTCTACCTAGCAGCTCAATGAGAAGTCATAGGACCTGGAAAAATGGCTTTTGAAATTATTAAATGCTTGCTATTGCACAAACCCATGCTTGATGACATCAGAAGGAGCTTTATTTTGTAATGAGCTCAGAGTTTGCAAGGGGAAAGTAGGGATGAGCAAAGGAGAATAGCTGGACTTACCCAGAGAAGTGGGCATTGCCCAATGCAAATTATCTTAAAGAGAAAGGGCTCAAATCTGTCCTTTTGCTTCACTTCCACATCATTACTGGTCTTTTTCCATTACTACCCTTTTACCACTCTAAAATTATTACAAGTTTCAGAATCTTCTATAAAGCAATATAGTCCTACTGGTTATTGCTAGGCTGAATAGCAAAAGAGAATGCAAAAGAAAAACTTAAATCTAAGTTCTTAAGTTTACTTAAATCTAAGTTTACTTAAATCTAAGTTCTACACCCACTCGTAACCTTTTGACTAATAACATAACTTCTGAAAAATCCTGCTGTGTTCAAGTGCCTCCATGCCACCCCACACACATTGCTGGGGTAGTCCAACATCTGAACTCTCTGCAGGTAATTTTGTACAGTCTTCAAGAACACTTCAGCTTTTTCCTGAGATCTTGGTTAGAAGTCAAGTTCAGAAATTAGTCTGGAAAGAGTTGAGAGTGATGTAAAATGGGCGAAGTTGCATGTCAACTGTCCAGTTTCTTCTGAAGGGGCAAGTTAGAGCAGCATTATGCTCATTGCACATTCACTGCCAAGGAAGTAGTATGAACTTCTTCAACAAACATTTTCTTTGTTAAAGTAATTGGTCTAGCACAAGAACAGTAAGGTTCCCTTGCCTGCCAGTTACCTTTAGATTAATAGATGGATGTCAGATAGACAACATAAGGGCATTAATTTGAGGAGATTTTTAACATCTGTTTGAACAAGATCATATTTTTCAGGGTGTTTGATTTAAAGCTTAAAGGAGAAAAACTGATCACATTTTCAGCTCACTTTTCCTATTGTGAGGTGCAATAATTAAATTCAGATCTATCCTGAATCATTTTGTCTATTGCCTGGAGGAAAAAATAAAGAGCAAACACAACACCTAACTAAAGTGTCACCTCTTCACCCTTTCACTAGGGACTTCTACCTCCTCAGATAGCACATGACCATGCAGTCAGTTGAAGTAGGATTTGGCACACCTGAGGGAGCAGCAACATCTGCTGCAGCAGTAGGATCTGCCTCCACCAGACCAGCTGGGACTGGACTACAAAACCTCCATGGCAATAGATCTGAGACAGACCCCTAATTCTAAATGAGGAACAGAGGGGAGCACATGGCCAGAGGAATCTTAAAACACTGATAAATTAGCAAATGAAGAATACTATGAAAGTGAACATTGATAATCCAATCCTGTTTACTGGGTATTATCCAAAAGCACCTTCCCTCAGCTGCTAGCCATAGCATGGTGTCATGTCTTTACAAGCTAAATTAAGGAGCCCTCTACTGCTAAAAATCTACTTGGCAAGGTGCTTAAACTGCTGAAATGTATAGAGGATAATAAGGTCAGTTTGTCTAGCTAAAGTAATAGTCCTCCCTGCAAAGGCTCAGGTCAGATTAAAGGCTGTCATGATTTTGTAGCAACTCTGGTTGAGGAAGGAAAATAACACACGTATGTTATAAGGTGCATTTATATTGATATACCTGCACTTGCATGTGATATCTTAATGATACATCTGTCTGTGATAAACAAGACTGGCATGGTTACCACTTCCAGGTTTAGAACAAGCTTTACAGGAATGGAGATGAGACCTGGCTGCATTTGTGTTCTATAGATCACATTGAAGGGCATTGACCTGTTGGAGTGAGCCCAGAGGAGGGACACCAAGTTGATTAGAGGGATAGAGAATCTCACCTATGAGGAAAGGCTGAGAGAATTGGGTTTGTTCAGCCTGGAAAAAAGAAGGCTTCAGGGTGACCAAATTGCAACCTTCCAGTACCTGAAGGGAGCCTACAAGAAAGATGGAGACAGACTTTTTACAAGGACACATAGTGACAGGACAAGGAGTGCTGGCTTTAAAGTGAAACAGGGTAGATTTAGACTAGAAAAAATTCTTTAGTGTGAGCGTGATGAGGCACTGGATCAGGTTGCTCCATCCTTGGGAATGTCCAAGACCAGGTTGTATGGAGCTCTGAGCAACCTGTCTAGTGAAAGGTGTCTCTGTCCATGGCAGGGGGTTGGAACTGGATGATCTTTAAGGTCCCTTCCAATTCAGGCCACTCAATGATCCTATGATTCTATGTCACCATCTGTGTCTAGGTGATTTTGCTATTGAGTTTTGTTTTCTTTTTCCCTACCTTGTGCATCCTTGTAACAAAACGACCTCTATGGTGAAATTACTTGTATTAAAACTATGTGACAGCACTGTGATAGCACAGTGTCAGTTTCAGGATTTTTTTTTTTTTTTGTAAAAGTAAACCACCCAAAATAGCACCATTAATCCAGAGTTAGGGTGTGCTGTGACCTTAGTTCAGCATGCCAGTGCTGATAGGCAATGTATTTGCCATTTGTAGTCACTTAATCTACTCAGGGCCAGGCTGTTGCCCCTCTTGTGCTTTAAGGTATGCCACCAGAGTTCAAAAGCCACACTTATGACAGAATAGCTTAAACCAGTGCTGTTGTGGGGACTCACAAATCTGCTGCCTCTGAAACCTGGTGGTTGGTACCCTCACCTGAGGCAAAATAAAGAGAAACCTGTCACCTACCACTGTGGCTGCTTAAGGCAAAGAGTTTAACTTAAAGCAGGAATAAAAGCAAAACACATTCCCAGTAATGTCTGCCAGGAGTTATGTCTGTACCTATTGAGGCTCAGGAGCTGCTGCTGTCAGGTGGAGACCAAGGAAAGCAGCTGAGACAGAGCTCCCAGGCTGCCTAATGTCTGCTAGGGGCTGTCAGACTGCTTTAGCTCTGCTAGTAACACATTATAGTTTAAAGCTTCTCGCTTGTGCCTTTTAAATGTCATATCTGAAATCCTCTGCCCAGTCACCGGAAGCAATCTCAGTGGCTTCAATAGACAATAGTGATGCCAAGTTTCGAGGTGACCATATGTTATCTCTGTATCTGCACTTCTGTCTTTGCTGCTGTTTGTCAATGCCTGCACACAGAAGATATGAAGGGCAGCACCTGAGTGCAGTATTTCACAAGGACACATGTAAACAGTTAAATGCATCTCAAAAAATATTCCTCCTTTTATCCAAGAGGATGCAAGAATTGCAGGCAAAGGTAAATCCATAGAAATGCAGGTTAATACCCAGTTCCTAAACATATTACTAGCTTCAGTCAAAATGTGGTGTGGACACCAGAGCTGTGAGCAAGTTGTATCTGATGAATGTGAACCACACAGTGCAGGGTGGGAGGGGGACATGGGAGAGAATCCAAAGGAAGCCTCTCAGTGTTCCTCACGAACCTGGTATGTGTCCTAAATGATGTCTGCCTTCACATTCCTCTTCCATCACTTTTTCATGAGAGGCTAAACTGTTTTGGACAGCATAAAAACCACTATGGTCCTGTGGTGGGTTTGAAGAGACAGCCCAAGGAGGGATGTTTTCAGGTGTGCCATCCCAATGGCAAATTCCCTGAAATACAACTGAGTGATGGTGCAGTCGGCCTCATCCACTCCTAAATTAATGAATGGTGAAGGAGTACTGCAGCCAGTGAAAAAAATTAAACACAGAAGGAAACCAAAGAATACCTTAAATTAGGTTATTTTTTTTTCTCCTCTTAATAAGTTGAATCATTCTTAGCATACAAATGTGGATGTGCCCTTGCATTTAGAATTCACTCAAATTTATCTGTGGTTGTGACGATGACTTTCCAAGAACACAGAAAAGCAGTTAGCTTTTCAAATAATGTATGAGAAGCATCCCCCAAAAGAGCACCCCTCAGCACCAATATGGACTAATTCCTTTGTTTCCTGTAAGAAATCTGTAAAAGCCAGTGATAGTTAGGAAGCTGATTGGATCTGATATGCCTTCAGGATAAACCTGAGGCCACTGATGACTTGATTGAGTAGCCCTATCACTGTACATCAGTAGTCTTTGGAGAATTTATTTTGCTTTCACCTTTTAACTCACTTAAGTGATTTAAGCTAAGTTGTTTCTCTGATGCCCTCTGTAGACAGTGAGGAGCCTGAGAATCTTTGGAAAACCTTCCAGCCTTGTCCTTCATTCTGCTTTTCTTCACATGCATCTAATGGCCTTGTACCCTGATAGAACAGATAGTTTGTGGATGAACCTTGAAGTTATTTCCTATTTAATTCTGGAAAACCTTTTGAGGGATAAAGACATGTGGAGAACACAAGAGTGAAGCTATTACATGTGTATGTGTGTCAATTTAAAAATTCAAGCTGTATTGTATATAAAGTATATAAAGCAAACTTCCCCTCATATGCACAGAGAGTGGTGAGAGCCTCCAGCCCTGCTGAGAGAATCGAAGGTGTCTGGACTTAAGCCCTTACTTCAGCAGAAAAAAAAGGAGAGTAAAGGGAGGCTAAGGAATCCTGTCATTGTGCAAATAAGAACTCAACACTTAGTCTGCACAATGCTAAACATAAGGGAAGTTTCCTGTAGTTCATTGATGCATTCAGACTTTGAGGTTATGCAAAAATTTGGTCTAATATCCTTCAGAACAGAAGTACAGCAGCTATTTCAGGTCAAGAATATTACACTGCTTTTGGTTTTGTATGGTGCAAACAGATAACCATGTCCTGAGAGAAGAATCATGTATTCAGAAGGTATTTATTTTTTACTATGAGAATCTTTAAACATGCACTGTTTATTTATCTCTTAAATTGCAAGTGCATCTCTCCTTCCCAGTTAAAATTTCCCATGTGACATTGTCATTTAGCAATTTGGTATTATCAACAGTGTTGGTAATATAGTGCATCTGTCTTGAACGGGATTAAAATTTGATTTTACACCTCAGTCCCCTCTTAGATCTTTAACAAAATCACAAATTCTGGGCAGAATACAAAAGTATTTATATTTTCTAAACATCCAAGATATTTCATGGCTCTCTAAGAATGCAGTACCAGAGCAAGAACTTTGTCAAGAGATAATAAAGCACCCATCTTGAATTAATTCTGATTTAATCAAATTTAATTTGATCTGATCTAATCTAATCTCATGTCTGTCCAACCAGTAGACTTTTGTTTGTCATGTCTGTTATCTGCAGACATGATGCTCACACAATGGATTGGGAAGTTACTCCCTGCTTTAGACATGGGTATTTTAATAGCTGGACTGTTTAGTCCTCAAATTCTTGTTTCATGGGATTATGCCATGGAAAGGGAGGCAGATTGCTCTGGCAGTGGTATGAAGTGTTTGCATCATATCTATAAGCACCAGGTGTGGTTCTTTTAGGTGATCTGCTCCTCTGCAGAGAGGAGTAATTTTAACAGCAACAACTAGGCTGGTCTAAGGAAAATAGCAAGGGGAGGCAATTCGTGTTACTAGCTCAAATAATAGCTAGAAAAAAGGGATAACATTTCAGAAACATTAATTTTTTAAAATTATTTTCTTTAAAGTCTATTCTTTCTAGTTGTCTTAATTGCTCTAGTAAAAATCATTATTTACCCCTGGAGAGCTTTCCTTGCAGTTGTATTCTTCTGTGGTTTCTCCATTTCCTCATCTCTAAAGAGCTGACAAGTCACTGAGAGATATGTTGAGTCACTGGGGAATATGGCAGACCTACAGGGACACTGTCTTCATGCCCAAAGCCGGCAGGCTCTGGTTAAATTCTGTGTGGACACCATGATGACTACCACACATATGCTGCAAAGCTGCAGGAGGCATCCAGAGGACCTGCATTTCCTACTGGTTTTCTACTTTTCTGTGGAAAAGCACAAAAAGAGGATTCTTTATCCCAAATTTTACCTGACTCATAGTCAAGCATATGTGTAAATGCTTTGCTGAGCTGTTCTTTGTGAAGACTGTTTGCTGGTCCTTCTGTGCAATAACGTAAGCGAAGATCTTCAGCGCGAGTCGCAGTCTGTGCAGACGCCTTGTCTGCGTCCATCTGAGTCAAAAAACAGCGGCAGGGAAAATCCCTGGGACGGGAACTCGGTCATCTGTGCTGCTACCTGGTCCAAGCAGGCAGCAGCCCTCCCAGCAGGTTGCAGGCAGTGCTTGGGAGCCAGCATGGGCCATTCCCAGTGACCAGACCGGAGGCAGGTTTTGGAAAAGGAGAGCAGCCGGTAGCATAGACACAAGCCATACTGTGCTGGCTGGCCTCAGTGGCCAAAAGCAGTCCCTGGCAGGTTGAATTTAAAGCTGTATAGGTGCAGGTTTAATTTATATCTCTACAGGTATGGCTGTAAAGCTGAATTGTCTTTGGGTGACAGTGGGAAGGCAAATAGTGTCCTCGTGCCAAATATTGATGGGTGTTTAATATACACTTTGGGCACATGCTGTGACCAGGGAAGATTGCCTACTGATGTTGTGTGAGTGCTCCTGATTCCTGCAGTGCTGTGGTGCGGGATGAGCACGACAGAGGAGAATCACAAGTGTAAAGTGCTTTAAAGATCACACTCCAGCAACTCTTACCAGAAAAATACTCTTGATTTGAAGTGTGATTTTTTTAAAACAGCAGTTCTATGCTACCAAAAGCCTTTTGTGGATACAGTTACACTAAGGAAAAAGTAAAAGCAATGACCAGTATAGTTTCGTTAGTTTGGGGTGTCCCTGTGAGCTGCACTGTCAGAAGCCTGGTGCTGTAGACAGAAGTAGTTCCTCAGGTGGAGGACACAAACAATGTTATTTGGTCTTCTTCTAGTGCAAATTTATTCACTTTTGCAGTGCTAATGGATTTTTAGTTATAAGCCATTTTTGTATCAATTCCCATTGATGGTTGTAAAGAGTTGTGTGTTCCCAAACTGGTGTCAATTCCAGTGACCCTTCCTGCCAACTGCAGTGATGGGTATGGTCTGAGCACCCAGAGGTGTTGAAGACTGACTCCTGCCTCTCCATACCTTATCTCATGATTGTTGCCACTTGGCCACATAGAGTGATAGCGCTATCACTATGTCCCTGGTGGACAGGATCAAATCTCTCAGTAAGCCTTCCCCAGGGGGTCAGTTACTCTGAGTTTGCATTGCAGCAAAATTACATTGCTTGATTTTTCACTCTAAACTCAGGAATACTAATTATTCTGAAATCAGCCTGGAGTGAAGACAGAAGTAAACCAAGTTTAGAATACTTCATAAAGAGAATTCAAGGCAGGCAGCTTAGAAGTCTCAATAAGATGCCTAACATAAAGTAGATTAATCCCTCTCCTTCTCCAAGAAAATCCTGTGTGCTGTGGAAGAACTTCTGGAAATGCACTATATGTAGTATAAGAAAAGAAAAAGGCAGATCTGAAGTGACACAATGACTGACTAGTACCATATTCTATTATGGGTTGCATAGGGTTTACTGTGCAAACATCATCCATCTGCAGGTATGCACATTCCCTTATGCCTCTGCTATTAGCAGTAGAAATTCACATGCACACACATATTTCTACTACAAAGCACATAGGGCTTAAGAGGAAAACTTGTCTATAAGCAAATTGGGCAGTGTTTGGATTGCACATTAACAGTGTAGGGCCATCAGTAGATAGGTGGTCCCAGGAAGAAAAATAACACATCCATTATATTTCCTGTTTCTGAAAGGAGGAACTGATACCCCAGTGCCAACACACCACTGCCCCAAGCTGGCAAATGTCTCCTCGTGTGCAGGAGATAGGGCACAGCAGGGAACAGTAATGCTGGCACTTAGTGGATTGCATGTCAACCTTCTCTCAGTGGGCTCTGCAAGCCCATCAAGGGCACAGTTAGAAGAGAGGGGATTTGCCACTTACTGTGAGGCTGCAGGAACAAAATGCAGCTACGTGAATGCTTTTTTCCTCTGCAATAGACATGGTGTTTGGAAAGAGTCTCAAGAACAAAGGGTAATGGGAGCCATTACCTGTCCCATGTAAAATGTTTGTGCTGTAGTGTAACAAAGCTTTTCAGAGAAGACTAGTTGAAATTATGTGGGCAGAATTCTTTTTTCCTACACGCTCTCTGTATAAGAGATGAAAGAATGGTCTGTGTTTGCTCTCAGGTCGGGATGCCACTATACCAGCAGACTGGCAGATTCCCAACAGAAAGATACTCCCCACCTTGGAGAACTTGTGATTTGAAAGTCAGACAAGAAGCCCTGAACAAAGACACAGGTCTGTCAAACAGTCAGAAACAGTGTGGTGTTTCTGCTTGATGCTCCTGCAGCAGACCTAATGAAGAAGTATGACTTAGGAATAACCTTGTTGCTTTTTGATTTAGTTTTTGTGGAAATGCATCTCAGCAAAGCAAAGAATTAAGAATTATAAGTGTTAGTGAAGGGAATTAATTAACCTAGTCACACTTGTGTGGGATGCAAAGGACGAATCTCAGTGATGAAAGGGTTTCAAGCCCAGGGCAGGTGATGACATGTCTCTTGTGTGGTGTTCTCAAAGCTGGGCTGAATTTGTTTCTAGCATTTATGTGGCTTAAACGTGTCCTTGAGCTGGACATGGTGATGGAAAATGGCTCTTGAGTAAGAACCATTGCCTTTCACATCAAGTCTTGGCCACAAAATCTGTCAGTAAAACAGCAAATTAGAGAAGGCACCCTAGTCCAAAGGAGGCTGCATGCCTACAGACAGTCATGTAGAGAACTGAAGGAGCTGCACAAGCCTCTGCGTGGCAGGGCTGCAGCTCTGCAAGTACAGCAAGCTACCCCTGCTCTCACTTTTCCTGGCCCTAAACACCTAAGGTCTGATTCTTCTGACTCTGCACTCTGCATAGTCATTAACACAGCTTTGAAGAGTCGGGTTAGTGGGTGTAAAATACTACCATTTAGTAAAGCATCATTTTACCACCACTTCACAGCACTGTAAAACGAGAATCTAGGCTATGAAGCAGTGAAAACCTGAGCCCCAAGTATTCACCTCATTAGAGAATCCTTTGCTGTGTGAATGGGAAATAACAAGGGCAATTCCATCTGTCCTGAAATTACACAGGCTGCCTAAGTTTGGTCTGAGATTTTAATGGAAGACCAAAGCAATAGAATAGAAAAAATATTAAATTAATATGCAGTGCTAGTGGATTTGGAGCAGGGCCTGAATTTTACTTCCCATTTTCCTGTTTTTATGTGAAACTTCAAGCGACATCTTTTCTACTGCATTGAAAATAATTTGTATAAATAATAGATACAGGGACAAACATGTGTATGTAAGTAGTGTAAATATGTATTTGGAGATGACATTATTCTCTATATGTTTTCCAGGGAAATTCTATTTGAAAAAAAAAAAACGTATTTTGGCCTTTCATGTGTATTCTCACGCTCTTTACATGTGTCTTGCCTGTGGAAGGTAAGCACTTTTTTTTTTCTTTCTTGGTTTAGTTTGGGTGGTTGTTTTCTTTTTAAGTCTTCTTTGCCATAGGCCCTGAAAACAATAACAAAAGAATGCTGTGGCAGTTGCTTCCATGTGGCTTGCCAAAGGGGTGTTAAGAAATTTTTCTGGTTGTTCTGTATGTGTGAGCTGCAAAGAGGTGATAAATTGCTGAAGGAAATTAAAGGAGGGGGGTTGAAGCTCAAGTTTTGTACTCTTCAGGTTCGGGCAGTCTGGATTATAAATTGCTAGTTTTGTTAGAAATCAAAAGTTCAGCTTCTCTAAACCCAGGGGTTCTGCAAAGACAGATTAATGGATTAAAATATCATGCAGCCTCTGTTGCTCCCTGTGCTTGGTTTACTCAGGTGCATTTCAAATCGTGGCAATTCCCAGAGCAGGGCTCTGCCACCCTCCCCTTGCTGCTGTGTAGAAGCACCCAGCCCATGTCCATCCCATCAGATGCCAGCTCCTCCTGTGCCACTGCCTCACTGACACCAAAGGAGGCTGGCTATCAGTTCAAAATTTGTTTCTTGCATTCTTTCAGGGCCATTTAGCCACCACTGCCTCTCAGGGAACGATGCTTTGCTGAGTGGGGAAATCGTGGCTGCCAGTTGCAGCTGCTAGCTGGTCACAGCTCAGCTGTTTTGCTTTGCACTACAATGGCCTCGGTGTGCCCACCCTTTCCAAAATGAAGATCCACAGCATTTGGCTGTGGTGCTGGCATGAGTCCATGTGAAAAGGTTTTCTTTCCTTTTCTCCTTCCCCCAAGTTCGAGGTTGTTTCAGTTTTACCTTCAGCATCATCAGTTATGCTGGCTCTTAGCTAGAACTTTGGCTCCACACATTTTGCAATGTTCCATGAAGGGAGGGAAGTTTATGGGCTCTGGGTTGCAGATGGGAACACCAAGGTGTGGGGCTGTGGCACCTTGCAGCATTATTCAGCAGCAGGCAAGGAAGCCTGGCCAGGCCGGATGATAGCTCAGAGCAGTGTGCAGCCACAGTGCTAGCCAGGACCTTCAGTCATCACTGCACCATCTTGCCTTAAACCTGCCTGAAACTTGCGTCAGCCCCAGCTCTGAGTTGGCCTGAGAGCTGCCCACAGCAGTGCGTGGGCTTGCACAGGCTGCTGCTGTCCTGCTTGCTGCTCTGGCTGGCTCCTTGGCCGCAGCAGCACTAGGTTGAGACCGGTATTTGCAGCCACACTTCACACGCCAACCCCTTTCTGCAAGCTGATTTTCTCCTTCCTCAGTGGCTGTAACATGGGAACTGGTGAGGTGTGAGTCAGCAGCTGCTGCCTGCTTTTGGGGTGAGAGCAGAAAGTCAGGGTAACACCTACAACACCCAGTGTGCCTCAGATGTCTGTAATTCCCAGAGGTCCAGCTTACACATGTTTTCTTGGACTTGCTGCAATAGTGACGACCCAGGAGGACAGTGGGATGTGCCTGTTGAGATCAGCTGCAAGTAGTGATGCACAGGGCAGGGGCTCCCCAGGCTGACAGACTGGAGCTGCAGTGTTGATGTCCCAAGTCTGCCACTTCCTTGTGACAGTATCACTGCTTGAAAGAACCATCTTTTGCTCATTTGTAAGGCTGTGAAAATACATATGTGCACAAACACTTATCCAGGATGAGGCTGAAGTGAGATATCAGTGCTCAGGTTCCTACAGATGTGTGTGAGGCTCAGACACTGCCTTTCCTGTGTGCAGCCTGGCATGGTGTATGGCAGCACTGCCCACCAAATGCTGCTGGGCAAGGGGTCCCAGTTGCTTTGGGCTGGCTTCAGCACATGCAAAAGGCTGCAGAGAGGCTGCATGAAAGAGGAAAGCATTGAGTCTGTCCTTTGTCTCTTGTATGCCTTGGCTACATGAAACACCCCACAGTGCTGCTGCCTGCTGAGGAGTGGGCTGAGGGCCCTGTGTAGCAGACTGCAATGTCCAGCAGGTCAGGAATTGCCCATACAGAGTGTATGCTCCAAAGCAGAAGTAGGAAAATCCTCCTTTCCTCCAGGAAACAGAAGTTAAAAGTGGAGAGTTCTTCCTTTAACCTATTTGCCCCAAATCCTTTTGCTAAAATAAATAGTCATTTGACCAAGAAAGGTAATCCATTTCGACAAGCTTGCAAAGCTCTTCAAAAAAGTAATGGCAAAAATTAAAACTGAAAACTACTGCATATTGCCCTCAAATTGCATCCTTTGGCATTCACTTCTGAGCTATGGGACCCTGCAAAATATCAGCTGCTTGGGGGAACCTGGTGGAACGTGGTGGAACTTCTGTGAGCACAGATGGTGGCACACTGCTGCATCTGCTACACTAGCACTGGACACAATCATGGACAATTTTCAAGGGTCTGGGAAGACACATCCAGCTGTGGAACATGATAAAAAAAGAAGTGAAAAAGCATGAAAATGTCCAATTGGATGGTGTTGGGACGTTCAGTGAGAGGTACAAGTGTATGTGTCACCAGCCTACTGGTGAGCCAGAGCTTACATCTTGCCCACAATGTGATTTATCTAACAGTTTCAAGCAGTAAACCAATATAACCTACATTAAGTTACTCCTTCACAGAAAGAAGGAAGGGATTCTTTGTTTTCTCAATAATGTGTCAGGAATATTGCCCTCTGCCCTTGCACAATGCAGTGTAAACTTGCTTGTAATTTGTGCTGGAGGGGAGAAGTCAGCTCTCTGTCTGTGTTTCATTGTAAACTTACTCTTAAAATCCTTTCCTGGCATTGATCCCGGCTTTGATATGCATTAGTAAACATCCATGACACCGACATTAATCCAGAGTGAGCTTATAGTCATTTGTTATATTAGACACCAAAAAACAGTCACGAGGCCATGATTTGATAGTGTTATCTCAACACCTTGCGTAGAGATGCAAGGCTGATTTGGTGACATATCATCCTTGACACATGACACATAGAGACCATGCTTCAATCAGCACGCCGTGCCTCTGGGCAGTGTGGTGTTACAGCCTCTGCAGGGGAATGCCACTGCCTGCGAAACCGCCGCTCCTGCAACTAGTGGTGATGGCAGGGCTGCAGAGGTTGGGAAGCAAGAAACCCAGCCTGGCATTCGAAAATCACATCCACCAAAATGTAACTAGTCTCCTGCATGCTAATGTTGTTTCATTGTTTGCAGACATGTCTAAGCAAGAACCTGCTTTTCTTATAATTACCTATTCAGCAAATAAATTCAGGAGTAATGATCTTAGTAGCTTGGTTGGCCCTAGGTCTAGCTATAAACACATGATAATTAGTATCATTTCCTTTAAATTCTGCCCTAAATCAGTCTGCTTATTTAAAGTCTAGTCATTCTGATTTACTTGAGCCCAGTATGCCCATGTGATGCACCTGAAAATGCAGGATGGTCATGAGCAGTGAGTTGCAAATGGAGTTGCATCACCAGTGGGGAAATGTGCTGACCAATAAAATTTTCAAGGTATGAAAAAAATGTAGAGTATTATCATTTGATTAGAAGTGTAGTCAGGATATGTTTTCTTAAATAGTAACAATCTGGTTTTGCTGTGATCTGGCCTTAGCTGTCCATGGGCAAAGAAACAGCAGGTTTCATCATTGCCCCACACGTGTCTTCCAAGAGGAAGAAGAGGTTGTGACAAACCTTTCCTGGTGGTAAGTGCAAGTGGTTTTGATGCAACAGCTGACAGAAAATACAGGTGAAAGTGCTTCTTTACACAAACCAGAGCTCACACCCAAGCTCCTTCTCAATCCTGTGTTTTAGTCATGTGGATGTGCCTGCTGTATGAGGTGAGTGCTGACTTTTGGCTATACTAGTGGTAACAAAGGGTTACAGAAATGCTGAAACTCAAAAATACAAACATAAATACCAGGCCTCTGGCCCATCCACTGGGCATTTCTAATTGTCAGGTGAATGGATGAGAACTGTTGTGATAAATGTCATGTATCTTTTGGGCTGTTACACAACTGTGATAAAGAAAAAGGCAAGACACAGAAAGGAGAAAGCTGGGGCTGCCTGTCTCTACTTGGGAAATAACAAGTCCTTCATTAGAAATGCCTTTCAAAATGTGATCTGGAATTTATAAGATCAGGATTAGTATTGAAAAGACTGAGTTTTGAAGCATCACTGTTGACTATTATGTTGCTGCCAGGGCTTTGCACACACTGGCACTCAGGCTCAGTGGCAGACAGGCAAAAGAACAGGTAAAAGCTGGACAGATGAGAAAGTGCTGCCATGCTCAGCCCATGCCAGTTGCTGCTGTCAAAATGGCTTTCTGTCCTTGCAGGCAGCTGTGGGCTTCAGTTCAGGGTCCCTGATGTTTAATTGCCAAAATGAAAATTGTGTATGTATGTATGTAAGTACTGGATTTCCCAGAATATCATTGCCAAGGGGCTGAAATACTAACATAAGATGGGATTGATAGCAGTTTGATTTTCTAGGTTACAAATTGTGGTGGCAAAGGCTTGCATACAATTCCCATCTCTCCTAATGCCTCCATATACAGACATACAACAAAAAATCTGCTAAATCACTCCAGAAGGACTTGCAGGAGCTAACAAGTCCTCAAGGATTTACAGTGCAGTATTCAGGCAATAGAGTTTGCAGAAACAACATTGATGCTACTAAGAGAGTTTGTTTAGGACTTTGGTCCTATTTCATTATTTACTTTTATAAGAAAACTTGCACACATTATGTAATTTTTCTACCTTTGTGGCTATTCTCACATGGCCATTTCAAGGGAGGCTCTTCTAATGTCTCCTTTAATGTCTCTTGCTAACTCAGGGTGGCAAAAATGATTCCATGGCGTGTCATTAGCTCTGGTCATATCTTAGTGTGTGTTTGCAGGCTTTGATTAGATACAGAGGCTGGTAAATGATAGCAATTTTGCAAGCAATCATGTGTACATGATGTGGGAGTTACTGTGGGTTATTGCTGAAATTTGCGGTGTCATGGGTAGTATGTAGGCATTCTTCAAAGCCTCCTGTACCTAGGAAAGTTTCAATGGTTTAACTTAAAACAAGTTTCACACTGGGGAAAACTGTACAAGTACTTGGTTTCAATTCAAACACAATTGATTTTAATGTCATCTCTTTGGGCAGGGTTATTTTTTCTTTTTGTACCAAGATAAGTGGAACGAAATGCAAGGTGTGTGCCTGCAAGCGAAGCACTGGATGCCCTGGCACAGGTGTTGGGGCCCTCGATTTGCATAGAGACATTGTTTTTCTTGAAAGCCTCTCAGTCAGTGTGGTCAGAGGGGAGTGCCAGACACATCCAGACACATTCTAACATCACACTGTGAAGGATTTGTCTTTGGAAGCCAGAGCTGAGGCCACTGAGAAAGAAAGAGCCAAGAACAGAGGAGTTGTCTTAGCTGCACCCAATTCTGAGGATGTGCAAAAGCTCTTGGTCAAAGACTCTGACTGTCTATTTCCAACTTGGGCACCTTAAATTAAATCTTCTCCTTTTTGTGTCCAAACTGTTTGTCTTCCTCATGACTCTCAGCCATGAAACTCTGACTCAGCAATACAATATTGCCAGGGCTGCAGCTGCTGTGGGGAGAGTGAACCACACTGAAAGGATGGACACACTTGTGAGGAAAGCCTCAAGTACTTCCCACATAGGTGATGATTTATTCCCATGTCCAGTTATCTGTAGTTTTGGCACTTCCCACTTAAGAAGATAAAGGATGTGCAAAACATCCTACAGTGAGTTCAATGCTTGAACCCAGTCAGAGGTTGGTCCCTCTAAACTTTGGCCTTGTGTTCAAGCCAGTATCTTTGTAATATATACTTTAAAAATATATGTGCTAGCATCCAGCATCTTTATTAATATATAGATAAATGTAGAATCATTCTACAACATATACAGTAATTACTTTTCAGCAAGATCCTAGACACATGAAAGATTTTCAAAAAAGCTACGCTTTTCACTGGTGGCAAGTTTAAAAAAAAATAAAACTGACATTACTTGAAGGAGAGAAAAGGCCATGAAACAGGTATTTTTACTCAGCAAAAGAGAAAATGTTTAGCTTTTAAATGTGCAGAGACACTAAATCAACTATCACAAATGTGTGCTGGTGATGCAGCCAACAACACTTAATTATCAGTTCTACAGGGAAATTAGGTGAGAAAATGACTTGTCTTTTTATATTTATTTTATTTATAAAAGAATCCAAAGACAATGACAATTCTCTCACTGCAGCATGTTAGACAAAGATGGTTTGTCCTTTTCTTCTCCCTTGGTGATATAGATGGATAAATCCCTGCATTGTATGAAATTTAATTTGTGTTACTCTTTTTCAAAGTTGAAGGTTTTTCCTACAATGTTGAATGAAGCTTTTTGGTAGAGATGAAGCAGGCTTATATTTTAAAGGGTCTTAGATTAGGAATATTTAAGATATGGAGACAATAACTCTATTTGGTCTGATACATTGACCTATTTGTACCATGTGTGCCATTGTTTTTGTGTGTTGATATTATTTGCATATGCATTTTGCTTCTTTCTTGCTCATAAATAATTTGGTTCAGTAAGCAACATCTAGGCATGAAGATACTAGTCATATTAACATGGCTTGACGTATATTCTGACATTACAACCTGATTATTTCTTCCCCATTTAAGGGCAGAAATCAACAGCTGGAGGGAAGAGGAGGGCAGAGCCATGGATGGGGCTCCAGCAATACCACAAGCCTGTTTTGTGGCCAGACATTTTGTATCATGAAATCACAGCTTCATGGAGCTTGGAAACAACAGGAGATGCTCAATGTTTTTAGGACTAGTACTAAATTTTATAAATTATTTGTTTTGGACTATGCTAATCCTAGAGCACACAAGAAAAATTCCATACTTTGAAGATGACTTAATATGTGATTAACTTTGTGTTCCAAATCAGGCCTTAGTTCCTTCATGTCTGGGTGTGGAGTAAAACAGGATTTTAACAACAGAGTCTGTTTGGTCTATGATCAGTCCCGTGTGGATATCGTCTCTTCCCAGATGGATGGAGGTCACCTAAAAGCCACTGAAAGCTCTTGTGCTAGCAAGACTGGCTTTCTCCTTAAGGAACTGTAGAGGACAGGATTTACTCTATTTTGTGTTTAAAGAGGTGACTTAGATGGCAGTGGAAGAATTGTCTCAGCCTGAAAGGTACTGAAGCAGTTGGGGATGAGTGATTCCATGGGTGGGTTTTTCCTCCCAACAGCAAAATGGACTGAAGCAGTACCTTCTTCCCCTCTGGATGCTTGGTCCTGCCCTGCAACAGCTCCTAGTTATGACTGAGCAGGGCTTTTATCACCCAGGAGTCCATTGCCCCTAAGGATTATCTTTACCTTGTTTTTACTTTTCTATATTTAAGCTGAATTTGTTTCTCCATCTACAAGTGGATCCTTCTTTCCAAAGCCTTTTTTTGAGGCACTGAGTTGATAATTGGGTTATTGCTGCATTCCATTTGTCTTCAGCTGGCAGATTTCTTCCATCTTATATCTACTAACCATAAGAAAGCTAATTATGTATAGATTACGTATAGATGATAAGCAAACTCTTCTGTTGTGTAAATTCCTTTTTAGTGGAAAATCAGTAAGAAACTTGAAAGTTCTGGCCATCTGTATCACTTTCTAAGAGGCAGGTAAGGCATAGCAAAGTAATCTGTAGATTATGAAGCCAGGCAGTTGGCTGACTTTAAAATTACAGTTACAATTATGTGGTATCAAAGTGGATCTGTTAAAAGTAGTCTATGATGGAGACCTCTTTCCTTGGCCTGTTGAATGCAAGTGTATCTCAGGATATGAATTTTTCTCAAGATGAGTTAAGGCAAGGTAGAAAAGCAGGGAGACAAATAATTTTCTCAATATTAGAATAAGAAATAAATCATCAGGAACTAAACTGGTTTGGATTTTGTCTCTGGTGCCCATCTGTCACCATAACCCATGCTACTCATGAATATGGAAAGAAAAATTCTGGTTTAGAAAGTCTTACCACACGTGTATGATGAAAGATAAAAGAAAAGGGTGATCTTGAGAGGGGGCAGTCACCTATGTCTCAGCAGTTAGCAAGTTTCCATCAAGTATGTCATCCTACACCAGCAGCAGCTGCCTGTTCACCAGTGGGAAGGGGAGAGTGCCCCTGGGAGACTGAGGCATTTCAAGGCAAGAAGATCATAAGCAGTGTCCTTTCAGGAGTGAGTTTGGTTTTTTCTTGAGGTAAGTAGGAATAGGTGGTGATCACACATTTTCCTGATAATTTGTTAATAAACATGCAAGGGTCTAGTTGGCTGTAGGCATTGATACCAGTTCTGGTGCTAGTGTGCCCAGCCAATTCCTGTATTTTATGGGAGGGTACATGCCATTGGAGCCAAGGAAAACCTGCTCTCCTGGGAGTCAGATCTAGCAGTGTCTAATAAAAGGCTTGATGAAGAAAAAATTCTGTAAGATTTGTTTTCCCCTGGGAAATTAAGCATTGTATACCAGAGTGTGCCTGGCATATGGCTGCCTACCCATGGGAGAGCTGAATCCAGTCCCTGACTCAGCAAAGTACTGTAAGCAGTGTTTAGTTGTCAAAAACAGGACTTAGGCACAGGTCTAAAGCTGGACATGTGCTTAGCTGAATCAAATTCATTTCACTTGTACACAGAAAAGGTAAAACACTGAGATTTGTATTGTGGCACAAAGTTAGGGTTTTCTTAAGTAAGGGATGGATCAAAAAATGGTAGCAAGCCTATTTTCCATATTAATTCAATATTTTTTAGACGTTTGTTACTTTGTCTCTTCACCTGCCCATACCACTTGCAAATGAGACAATATACACAAAAATTGATTTACAAGACCAAGTGCACAATCCACATAGTGAAATAGCTCTTCTGGCTGTTATCTTTATTACTTTTATTGTATCACCCTGTTCTGACTGCGGGAGACAATAGCCATATATTTTGGATGGTAAATGAACTGACAAACAATCAGCCAGATTTCTTTTCTTGGCTAATCATTTACAGATTTGTTAATGCTCTAATGTCAAAGTGTTTCTATCCTGGTATGTCTCACTGTCTAGGAAAGTTCTGCCTGCCACCAGGTAAGTGTCCAATTCTTCTTTTTAATGCTAATGGTAGGTTGTACCACAGAACCCTACAGCAGCATTTTAACTCTTAAAAATCTAGTCTCCTTGATGGTTTTAGGCTATTTTCTTCTTAATTACTTTGCAAATTTCTTTGCTCTTGCATTTAAAAAAAAAAAAAAAAAAAAAAAAAAAAAAAAAAAAGGAGATCTGAGACATCATTTTTTCTAAACAGTGCTACTTTGAAACCAGAGACCTGCTTGTGGGTGTCATTCTATGCTTTCAGACATCACCACCTCTCTTTTGGAGGTTTAGAAATTGGTATGCAAATACCCAACACTCTTTTGCATCAACCTCATTAGAGCCAATAAACATTTCACTTTAAACATCAATGTTCCCAAATGGGAGGTTTGAAGATCCAGCCTGTTTATCTCTTTTCAAACAGGTGACTCCTCATTACCCTCTGAAAACATGGAATACAAAGCAGTCTCTCATCTGTAGCTGTTACAGCCTGTGATGCAGTGTGGTCAAGGTTTATTTTCTTTCTTCCTTTGGTGGCCACTTGGCCATCAAATTCACACACACTCTTAAATATTCATGCAATCACACTGGTGTCTTAATATTTGCACTAATTTCATTTCTCTCCACTTTGCATTCAGCATAGAAAACTCTTCAGACCCTTCACAGTGAATGTGGGGAACAAAGCAGCAGTGGAAGCTGGACAGACACCCCATCCATACCCAGCTCCACTGCATCTGGGTCACCAGCAGGAGCCTTTACAGGGTGTTTGTGTGCAGGGAAATGCAGGTGCAGTGGGGCTGAATGAAGGACATGCCACAAGGAAGAGCAAAGGCATGTAGTGCTAGAACTAAAACAGAAAACTGAGGGTTTGTGCTAAGCTTAAAAAGCAAAAAATTCTCTCTGCATCCAAGAAAGAAACATGACTTGGTAAGTAGAATAGGCAGCAGAGTCAGGACAGAGGTACCACTTCTGATTTTGTTGCTGGCTGTGGTGAGACTTTTTTGATGGCCCCATTTCCTATTTAACATGAGGGTTGTACTTGCTAAAATGGCAAGAACCAATGGCTCTGCAGGAGATTTGTCTGACAGGCACAGAAAACTGCTAGGGATCTCTTCTGTAACTCATTACAGATTGTAACTACACTTCTTCAAAGTCACTCAGATAAAGAACTAAATGCCTGAATTAAAAAGAAAAAACAAACATCAAATTTTAAGTTCATTTTTAATATGATAGCTTTTAAAAGCATTGGGACATACCCCAGAATTTGTTGCTCTTCCAGGATTCCTTTTCTTGCCAAAATAACATATGCAAGAAGTGTAAGTAGGAAGAAGAGGGGAGACTGTGCCCCTTCTCCCTCACACTTGGAGCCAACAGCTGAGATTCAAATGCAAATGCCAGTATTCTCTAACTCTCCAGGAACTTTTGAGTCTTGGTGTCTTACACCTATGTGACAACTTAGGCTAAATTAAAAATCAAAGAGATTTCCCCTGGAGTAAGGTACTGCTTGTTATGAGTGAGGATATCATAATTGGAGCTGCCAGGAGGTTTATGAACTCCACTTGCTGAAGGAGGCTTTGAGACTCTGAAGCACTGAAGTCTGTATTTTCTGTCTGCAGTTATCCCAGCTGCTGTCCTCCCTGAGCCAGATGTGTAAAACCAACAAACTTGCTGCAGATCCCATTTAAATGCTAATAGGCGTCTCTCTTCTCTGTGAACTTGGTAGAGCTGGGGACTGAAATTGTGGCCCTGCTCTCATCCTGCTGCTGTGGTGGCTCCTAGGTAAAAAGAGAGGCAGGTCCTGGATGCAGGTGTTCTTTGTAAGGGTGCTGTGCAATTGCCTTGTCACATCTTGTCTGACTGGAGCTGCCTGATGTTGACAGGTCAAGGTCTCAGCTGTATCTGTGAGTCTGTGCACTTCAAAGCTTTGATTGCCCCCTGCTTTTTCCTCACTGTCCCTTAAGCACATGCCCACTCACTGTAGCTAAGGTGGTAAAGTGTGGGGAAACAAGCCTTTGGCAGCTATATTTTAGCAAATATTGGATGGGACATTCAAAGTCAGTAACTAGAAACAAAGAGAAGGTTTAATGGCAGAGGAAAGTTTTTCTTTGATCTCTTCATATGTGCTCCTCATCTTTATCTTTCCTCAGTACTTTAAAAAGGCAGACTCTTCTAGAAGAATACATCATAGCTGAGAATCACATTGAGGTTTTTTGCTATATGTGAAATTTTAGAACCAACTTTAAACCTTAAATAGGACATAGAAAAATGTACTGTACCTCTGCTGGCTTTATTTAGTCACAGGAATCATATTCACATGCAACAGGTAGAGAGGAAGAGAGGAAAAAAAATGATACTATTTGAAAGTAGAGTAGCCATGAAAACTTGATAGGAAAAACTCTAGCAAGTTTGCTAGCTTCTATGAAGTAGTAAAAGTTCAGCTTCACTTGGTCTGTGATGCATTGGTGTTTCTTCATTATAAAGTGAGGTGATTGAGGTGATTCAAGTTCTCTGTGCAGACAGAGTGTTTTTTCCAGGTTTCACGATCTTTTAAAATGTACCATTTGACAGGAAATGGTAATTTTAAATATAGAGAAATGTTGGAGGTTGTGTTTTTTTCAGTTTTTCAGGAATCTACAGGAAGAATAAACCTCCAAAGAAAGGTATAGAGATCAGAGAGATCTGGGACTACTAGATTAATTTGCAAAAAGAGTGATTCTGTATATGATATTTCACAGGTAGAATTTATTAAGTTGAATATGTTTTTCTCCAGTTTGTAGCCAATGGGAAAACTTTCTGTGGAATCAGTTTGCTCTTGACTAACACTGCAACAGACATTTTTGTTAACAAACAACAAGTGTCAAGTGTCATTTTGTGGCTGCAATCACTTTCCCCCATTGCAAAGGATGCTAAAGAAAACAGTACACAGAGAATCCAGCCTGTGGACACTGAAGATCAGCAAGTATAACCATAACAGCTCACTGGAGGTGTTTGGCTCTGGCCCATGTTAAAGGCTGACATAGACACGATTTAGGAGACTCAAACCTCAGGTAGAGAACTTTTATATAGGGGTGTTTATGTATAGATCACTGGATCAGTCCAAATATCCATCCATCCATCCTTTCCTTGGCAGTGGTACATATGCCACATTTAAGCAAGGAATGCTTCCTGGGCTCCCTGCATTACATGAATGTGCCTGGCAGCACTGTTTTGGGTGTGTGTTATCTGGGCTGTTCCAGGCCCTTTCCCATCTCTCCAGCAGCTTTTCTCAGTGTATTTTTGCTACATTTGCAATTATCACAGTTATCCTTGTCTTTCTGCAAGTAAACAGTGAGGCAGATGAGTTTTTTAGAGAATATGAAGTACTTTACCATAAATATTTTTTTATTCCACTGTCAAATCTTGCACCTACTTCTTTTCCATTTTCTATCAAGCTCTCTGCAGTTACAGCTGCAGCACCTCCTCCTTGTTACTCATACAGAAATGCCAATATGGGAAGGCCCCACATACAAACATACACATGCATACCCTTATTTTCACACATGATAACTACTGCATTCACAAAAGGTTCCAGATTTTTATCTACTACTGCTAAAATAGTTATTGGAATTAGAGGAATTATATGTCTGTTTAAAAGAGAGAAAGCAAGTTCTAGAAATGTGCTTTGTGCAGGGGAAATTACTCTCAGTCTGTACCACAGGGTTTATTTTTCAGATCTCACAGGAAAAAGAATATTCATTCTGGGATTGTTTTATTCCATGAGAACCTCTTCATTTAAAAGGACACCGTGGATTGCTTGTTAATTCACTGGCTAAAACTTAAGTAAGCGGAGACTAATGTCTTTTTACTGGTTTAATTAACAACGATTACTTGTCTAAAGATAAGGTATTTCCAGTTAAAAGCTATCTCCTTCAACTCCAGATCAGCTGAGAATAGTTCAAATTAGTTTTAGGGTAGGGTCAAAGACCAGAATTTTAGGGGTTTGAAGTTTTTTAAATGAGCAGATCAACACATATCTGCCAGGAGAATACACATCTAAGTGAAAAAGGGGAGGCTGGGATTTCCATCTGCATGGAAGTGGATTCTTTGGAGGCTTTAAACAAATGAGTTAATGAGGTGGCATTGAAGACACATCTGTCCTCTTTGAGGAATGTGAAGTCCAGCACATGGTCCACTTTCAGGACAACTCAGAGGGGACTGTCTGGACCAATCAAACCTCCAGTGGGCAGCACCACTGGAGAGGAGTCATTTTAAAAAAGGTGTAAATCCTCCCTCTGATTTGAACTATTTTTGTTGTTGAAGAAGCCAGCTTCCAAGGCACCCCTTCATCCCTAGGACACAGTGAGCGAGAAATTCCAAATGGCATTGTACTGCAGCCTGTGCTGGCTGAAGGCCTTCCATCAGGAAAGCTATCTTGCTTGTCATCAGGACACAAGAGCTACACATGGCCAGGGATGGTTTGGATGGATGAAGACTGCATAGCTCCATGCTTCAGCTGTATCAGCAAGCTCACATGCTGCCCGAACTTCTGTAGACATAAAATCCCATGGTTGTGTCTGTGACTCTCCTTGCCTCACAGACCCTTGCCTTCGCAGGGCAAGGAGATAGGAACCTTGGCTCCCCAAGATACTACACAGCCTTCACACCCTGCTCTGGTGTTATCTCAAGGCTCAGGGTCCACAAATATTAGTACCTCCTGCAAGAGGTGTTTCTGGAAATGTTCCTTCAGGAGATGATTTTGAACCCAAGGCAAAGTTAGTCAGTCAGGGTGTTGGTTGCAGTCCAATTAAATGGTGGCTGCAGTTCTCCTGGGGTTATAGATGTGGTTCTGTTGAAGTAGTGGTCCTGTAGAAGGGGGGTTTTCCTCCAAACATCCAGTGATGATGTAGAAGGGTCCAGAATTTTCCTCCGGAATCCAGTGGAAAAAAGCTGACTGCAGTGTTCCAAATCTCAGACTATATCCATGTAGGAAATGCTTGGGTCGTCCCCTTGGGTGGGGCATTTAGCAATGAGATGATGTAACTTTATTAATCATGCAGTGGGACTAAATGTCTCATTAACAGAAGATATCTCCCTGGAGGGAGGATGGGTTGTGGAAAAGATAAAGAACACTGCCCCACCTGGTTTCAACAGATGGTGATAGAATACATACTTGTGGTCACATCCTGTTTTGCAAGCCAAGACATTATCCACCCCTTATTCTATTACAATCTGCATCACACCCATATCAATACCCTCTTAAAATCTACAATGAAACTTTACACACAGTTCTCACTTAAGATTAGTTTACCATATGGTATGGGACTGTTGAAGGGTGAGTGGCTTTTGCTGACCACCCCTTGGCTCTCTAGATCACAGATCATTTTGTGGATGGGGATTACAGCATCTCGATTTGTCCGGTACTGCCAGCGGTGCACTGTCATGGTGGCAATTGGCACCTGTTGCTCTGTCACTTTCAGGAGTCCTACTGCAGAGGGGTTTTCTGACAGTCCAGGCAAGGTGCTCAACTGCTTAATGCTCTCTGTCGCTACAGCAGCTATTCCAAAAGCCCACCTGAACCCCTTTGGGTCTTTGTAGTAGCCGTTCCTGAGGAATCTATGCCTAGAATACATGGAACCTTTGGGCCATTTACAGTAGGACATTTCTGCCACTCCTTTCCAGTCAGGCTCACCTGAGCTTCTGACAGAGTAAATTCCTGTGATTGGCCCCCCCCATCACCCCAGCAATGGAAGCAGGTTCTGCCCCCACATGTCCCAATGGCATTAGGGTACACTGTGCACCAGTATCAACTAAAGCTTTAAATTTTTGTGGCTCTGATGTGCCTGGCCATCAAATCCACACCATCCAAAAGACCCATTTTTCCTGTGCCTCTTCCTGGCTAGAGGCAGGGCCCCTCTAGCGCTGGTTATCATTTCTCTCCTGGTCATAAGTACTAGAGGTTCCTTCAAGGGGATCTGACAGGTTATTTTCCCTTCTGTAATACATGGCAGCATGATCATAAGAGGTTGAGGCTACCTTTACTTTACTGTAGCTCCCTTGGTTAGTGTTTCCCTCCCTGAGTTGATGCACCCGTGCTGCCAGGACAAAAGTGGGTTTCCCATTCCACCTTCCTAAGTCTTCTCTCACACAGAAGGAACCACAGGTCATCTCATGGGGTGTATCCTCTCTCCCTAGCTGGGGGATGTTGGGCTCTGCCTCTGGGGTCTGTGATTTGCACTGGTGCCACATGGAACCTTTCCTCCTCACCTCCTCCCTCATCTCCTCTTGGAGACTCTTAATCACAGCAGACATGAGCCTGCATCAGGCCATTGATCATACTCTCGTAATCTCTAAGCTTGTTGGGGACAGAATCCACTGTCTCTTGGTTGTTATCAGCATTAATCATTGCAATGAAGGTGGTGTATTGAGATAGCCCTAGATTTTCCAGATTCCACAATATCTGCCTTGTGTAATTTTATTACTCATGCAATGGGACTAAATGGCCCATTAGCAGAAGATATCTTCCTGGAGGGAGGATGGGTTGTGGAAAAAATAAAGAACACTGCCCCATCTGGTTTTAGCAGGTGGTCCATTAACAGAATATATCCCCAGAGTTAAAGGTCACTTCCCCACTTTGTTTCAACAGATGGTTATAGAATGCATACATTCAGTTACATCCTTCATTGCAACCCAAGATAACTATATAGCTATGGACCAAGCAGAGCAGGGACAAGGACCGTGACTTGTCTACCCTCTGCTTGTGCTGATTCTGGTTTATTGGCTTGCAATGAGTCCAGAGGGCTGGCTCAGAGCTTGTCCCACGTTTTTTTGTAAGGATTTAGGTCCATAACTTTGAAAGTCACAAGGCACCTAGCTTCTGTCAACTTAAGACTTGAATTAAATAGTTTTGAAGTTTGGTGCTGGATGAATGCAGATTTACATGCTCTGTTATTGTGCTGTCCCCCCACTCTCCTTAGCAGCCCTGCTCATGATATGTTTGCTGCCTCATGGGTCAGCAAAGAGGCTCTGCCATGGTCACAGCCACCTTGTGATGCCAAGGACAGGGCTTGAAGGACTGCAGGCCCGTTTCTGTGTCTTACAGAGGTGAGAGGGGTTCACAGGCAGATATTAGTACACTGAAGTCCTTAATGGCCCATCCACTTCAGTTAGCCAGCCACCAGTCTCTACAGTGATCCTTGTTAAAGGGAGGGGGGGTGAAATCTGCTTCTGTTTCATTTACCCTGGTGAGAGGATGGGTAGTTCACTCTCAGGTGTTTGAGTCCAGCAAACACAATCACATGAGGACACAGATTCTGAATTTTTCAATGCAGCATCTTTGTCTTGACCATTGTGAATTGTCTGGACCTATCATTCTGGAGAAAACCATCTCTGTGTGGCTGTGCTTTATCAGCTATCTGTGGCCCCAAGGAGCCAGTCTGGGCTTGACTTCCCGACGAGTCAAGTGTCTAAGGACCTTATAACAGTTTCTAGACATTTCTTTTTACACTGCAGGAACTACAGAAAATGGCACCCCAGAAGTTTCCTGGCCATTTGTCCAGCTCTACTTAGAAAAATACCTACAAGCTTTTGCCTCCTTCCCCCACGCCCCCACCAGTTGTATTAGAGAAAGCCACAGAAGAATAAGCACAAGCAAAAGGAGCAGGATACAATTATGCAGCCAGTTCTTTCCCTCACCACAGGCTCAGTCTCTGGAGCAACCTGAGATTGAATTTACTCCCTGAATGCAGACCCTCGGGGTTGTGCTGACAGTGCTGGAGATTCAGTGACCCGTTTTCGTGTACAGATCTTAGTTTGTGGACAGAGGTGCATTTAACACATTCCTACGGCAAAAGGAGAGGAGCCCTTTTTCCATCTCTAGTTTCAAATTTGGCTTGACCATTGTCTGATGCTGCTTAGTGAAAGCCGGGCCCTGGGCAGAGAAGGGAATACTCTAACAAGTGGCTTGTTAGTGAGGAATGTCCTGCAGTAAGTACGGAGCAGCCTTGTTACTTCTCAGCCAATCCTCCGAGGACAATAAGGAAGGAGGACAAAATGAGTGCAGCCCTCCTGGGCCTCCCCTTAAGAGTTTAAAAGCAAAATATTGATTTTGAGTTACCCTGCTTCAACTCAGCTTCACTCTCCTGATATTTTTATTCCCTTGTAGGTTTCCGACTCCATTCGTTTTTTAAACAAATCACTGGTGAAATTGTGGTGTGTCCATGTAACATTCCTGCACCTAAAAATATGGTCAATTGACACCTTGAAGGTTTCCAGGCAACTCTAACCATTTGTGACATCTTTAGCTGCATCTCCAGTATGTTCAAAACAGATGGAGTGAATGAATTGATTTTAGCTGCATAAAACCCTTGACAAAAATCTCTTTGTAGCCATCCAGTTGGTCTCTTGATGATTTGTAGAGTATTTGCTTATGCCATGAACTTGGTCCTTCCCACCTCTCTGCTTGTTTTTCAGCTAGCTCGGCAGTGGGTTCCCTGTTCCAGAATTCACTGCAGTTGTCTTCCCCAGAGCTGGAGTAAGAGTCAGTCAAACAATGCTGGTCCTATAGCCCACTATGTTATCAGTTCAGACCTGAGCACTATATATGCCAAATGTACCATATGAACAGCACTCAGTGGTGGCAACCTTGTTAGGTGCTTTAAATTATTCTCAGACCCAAACTGCCTAATAAAATCAGCAGATTTGTATAACTTGGTTCAAACTCCCAGCAAAGTCAAAATGATCTTTCAACTTGCTGAAGGAGATAGTGGGTAGAACAACACAGCAAAAACTTTGTCCTTCGAAACCCCCCCCCAAAAAAAAGAAAAAAAAAAAAAATTGCATGTGATGAAACATGCAGTAGGCCAGGAATAAATTAAGTGCAGAGTCTCTGCTTCTTTAATAAAATAATTTGACATTTATGTGTGTGGTCGAAAGGAAATTCTTTTGGAGACATATGGTCTTTTCATTGTATGCTATTTTGATTCAAATTCCATTGTATTAACAAACATATAGATAAATTGTTGATGGGTTTGATTGTTTCAGGTTTTTAAAGGTGCTTCCAGCCCTGGGGTTTCAGGCTTTTCCAAGAACAATGCACAGTAACCACCCATGATAAGTAACAACACACAATAATTGCAGTACTTAACATTTGGTTTCTCAGCTCCCCCTGACAAAAATGAAGAATGAATCAGAGACAGGAACTGGAAATACTGCTGGAAGAGCTGGAGTCCTGGTAATAACACATCTTTCAAAAAGTGTAAGGTATTACTGGTTACTGCAGAGACACAAAAAGATTTTCTGAGTTCAAGAAAACCAGCAAACACTTCTTTTGGCACTAAGAATGTTCAGCAAGGTGTGAGCAGGACAACGAGGTCTGGCTTTGGCAAAGTGTTGGGTACATCCAGCTGAATTATGCCCTTATCTCTTGCCTTTGATTAAACTGGTAATCACCTCTGAATGGCTCTAACTTCCCTTCTCTGCAACACAAGCCGTGAGATTTATTAATCAGTCCTGCATGAAGCATGGTCATTCTGCTTGAGTAAGAGCATTTTCTAAAGGAAAACATCCAATCTGAAGGAAGAGTGACTGTGCAGTAAGCTGATCTTCTAACATTAAAATAAATATTAAAAAAAAAAATAATCAACAAAGCTACTTCTCTAAAACATGTTTAATCAGAGGAGTTGAGGTGATGGAACTGAGCTGGTCTCTGCCACCAACAGGAAGATGTCTTGTTTCCTTCCACTCATCCCTTCTCCACCTGCCCAGTTTGCTCCTCAGACCCTGCTGTGGCTCAACTCAGTACAATATTAAGACAAAGTAAATAATAATTTTCATGTGAATGGCCACAGGAAAATCACACTGAAGATTTCATCAGTTGAGTGAATGAAAGGGCCACATGAACACAATCAACCAGGAGTTCAGGGTGGGAAGGAGTCTTTGAGACAAAAACAGTGAAAGGGAGGAGCAGGGTGTAGGGGGAATGGGGTCACCACTTGACACAGAAATTCATCAATCTCTTTTGGGGCTTCATTTTTTGGGGGAAAAAAAGGCTACTTGCATAATTTACAGAAACATGCTGAAACTTATATGTTCTACAGGTACTGATACCACTATGAAAAGGCTACATCCTCTCACACTGTGCATGATGATCATATTCCTGTTTTCTAATTGCATGAAAGTAGGCAAGACCTTAGTCTCTGCACACTGCAAGTATGCAGCTGTTGACTGAGACCCAGCAAGGATGAGAGCTGCCTTGCTCACAGTGATGCTGCTCTGCTCTCCTGCACTGTGACTGTCCCATGGTGCGTGGGGGCATGTGGGCTGAGTGACACTGGGGCATGACCAGCTGGCCAGCTGAAGGAGCCTTTCCAGATGTACTGGGAGTGACAGAACACCAGCCATCCATAGATGCAGCATCTGATTAATTCTGCATTGAAGAGGTGAGACTGCATTCCCACTGGCCTGATGGCACCAGCTCAGGTTGGGGAGGACCTGGCACCAGTTCCAATCAGGTGAAAACTTTACCTGAGAGCAAGAAATGACACTGCAGCATGCAAGTAAAATGTGTGTGACTGTTGCAGGTGGGGATGGAGGGTGAGTCCTTGAAAGCCCATGGCTTTATCTTGCCACCTGGCCATCACCCACAGCTTCACCTCTGGCCCAAGGGTTGCAGCATCCTGCCCCAGGTTTCTGGCTGCTCTCTGTTGCATATGGGGCTTCACACGGAGCTGTTCTGAATTGTACATGTTGGGAACCACCACACCAGCCAGCAGCATGCTGAAAAGCACCATCTGAGATGCCTTTTTCAGCATAAGCTTGTTTTAAAAAGCTGTGATCATGTCAGCAAACAGCCCATCACTTCCTCTGACCCTCCTTCTGAAACTGTGGTGCACCCCATGCTGACCACCTGGCACCAGCAGCACCATTTCCTCCAGCTGCTCATGTCCATGTTTCAGGAGAGTCCCAGGAAGCCCAGCTCTCTCCTTACCCTTGTGTGGACAGAGTGGACCCACAGCAGCTGAAGTCTAGTGAAGCATCTCAGCTTAATACAGTTCATTGGGTTTGGGAACAGGCATCGGAGTATGGACCAGGCAGGATGGGGGTGGGGGGTGCTGGGATTTGCTTTCAAGCTGTGCCAATTGACTTCTGAGGCTTTTCCTCCCCTGAGCCAGCCAAAACAAGCTGAGGCAAATCTGCTGAGCAATTGCTGCTTCCTGTCCCTTGTGCTGGCACCAGGGAGGAGAGGGAAAGGTGGAGGACAGCCAGAGCCCAGGGGACACTTCCTCCTCATTTCTCTACATGAAGAAGACTCGTCACATACCTGCAAGAGCAAGGAGAAAGCTGAGGAGCAGCTGTTTCTCTTCATTGGTGGGTTTCTGGCAGAGCATCTGTTTGGGAGTTGCGAAGCAGAGTTTCCTCTCTGATCCTACCCTGCTGTGAGGGAAGGATGAGCTGGGGGAAGCCGCAAACAAAAGTGTGGCAGAGAGAGAGGCTGATGCTTTTGGTTTTGAGGACTTCACTATAACATCTTTCTGCAGCTGAGTGTAGCAGGTGCAGGCAAATCACAAGCTCTCATTTGGGCTCAGTGCATCTGCCAGGGGGAAGGAGGAAGGTAGAGCTGCTGGCTCTCTCAAGAAGGGCATCACAGGGCAATGCAGCCCGGCTCTGGTGATGTTCTCCTCTGCCCCAGTTACTAATGCAATGGGTGTCTTGGGAGGTTTCTTCTTGGGTTTTGATTTTCCCATCAGGGGCAGCCATCTGTTTATACCCACACTTGCCCTCCTTCTTCACAGAGGAGACTTGAGTGAGGAGTGAGTGGAGCAGCCACCATGGGACAGGGTGCCCCAGAGGTAGGAGGTAATGCTGGTGGTAGCTGCACAGGGGGCTGAGGAAAAAAAAGGTAACCATAGCAGGTCATGCCTATGTAAAAATAAGGGCTTAACAAAGTTGCAGGAAAACATTTCTCAGTTAATGTGCCCTGCCCATGAAGACTAAACATGAAAAAAAACCTTGACAAAGTAATTTCAGAGTTAGCTATGGTTTTCCTAGTTGGGCACTAGACTGGTAAGCAGCCAAACTCATTGATCTTCAAACATGGTAGTTTCTCACAAGCATTTATTCTAAAGAGAAAAATGTTATTCCAAGCCTCCAATTTAAATATACAGAAATCCAGATGGGAGAAGTGTTAATTTGAATTTACACATGTGCTATCACAGCCTGTAGGGATTAAGGAGAAGGTAGAAAAATAAACCTGTATTTTTTTTTCCTACTAAATAAATTACATGACCAAGAGTTTGGGGTTTTTTTTAATGCTGTATATTTCAACTGCCATCACTATTCTTAAAAACATATATAAGAGATTGTTTAGTAAGATTTGTCCCTATTTCAGCATTAAGAAGGACAAATTATTTTGGTAGCCAAGACAAGTAAGGTAGCCAAACTCAATCTATACTATTTCAGCACCTGTCCACTGGAATGTAGCATAATCAATTTCTAACATTATGCATTCTCAATTCCACAGCATCAGCACTGGTGGCTGAACCCCTCTCATATGGCTGGTACAACAAGAGCCAGCAGGAAAGGACAGAGATGTAGGTGCTCAGGTTATTTAGAACTGCCAGTGGCCTTTGGCCAGGCTGTGCTTTCAGAAGACGTCAAAGGTGAGTTGCTCCCAGTCCGGGCACCATCTGCTCTCCTTTTCCCTCCAGCAGAAGTTTAAAGTGTTGAAACCATAAAAAACTGGTTGTATGCCCTGGTGTACTTCAGTGCTGGGGAAATCCAGCTGGATATGGACCACCCCCAGATAAGCCAGCTCTCTGGTTGTGATGTGCTAAGAGGCTGATGGGGCAATGCATGGGTACCAGCAGTTCTGGGATGACATTAGGGCCTGTCTCAGCATGCAGCCACCCTGGTCACCTCCAGCAGGGACACGCAGACAGTGCAGCTCATAGGACAGCAGGACACAGAACCAGAGTACTCTGGGAAGGTGGGAAGTAGGTGTGAGTCCTGTGCTGGCACAAGCCCCCAAGTCAATTGTAAGGATGCCTACACCACGCACTTGCCCACACTGAAAAACCAGAAATAGGAAAGGTGAAGCTGGAGTACTGGAGGTGGGATCTGCTGAGGCAGCAAGGGATGAAGGGATTGGGATGGGGCTGTGTGGAAAAATAGTGGCTAAACTTAGTAGAGATGTTTCAACCCCAGTGAATCTCTGACAGGTTCATGTGAATCACATGAGAGACCAGAGAGAGTTGTTCTCATTGCTATTGAGAAATATGACAGGGAGGAACCTTGTTTGATTTTTTTTTTTATTTTTTTTGTCATTTACTCGCTGGTTTATTTTCCTGTGAATGATAGTAACAGTTCAGCCTGAAAAGTTGATGTAATTGTGAAATTTTCTTCAGCTGTCACAGTTCAAATGCCCCTGTGTGTATGCCTTAAAGCAGACTGCCTTGACAGCAGTTTGGCTATACCTAATGCTTTTATTAAATCTTTTTGTTTAAATCAGTTTTTGTAGTGGTATTATACTAAGCATATTTTAGTGCTTCCTTTTACAAGCATCATTTCCACCTCTTGTTTTTGTAACTGTTTGCAACTTCTATTAAGTCAGAATTTCCAAAAGTAGCAAGCTATGGCAAGACAAGCATTCAATCAGAATTTAGTAGACATCACTGTGGTCCTCTTTCCTTTGGAGGCTGTTCACTTGTGCCTTTCAGGGATTCACTACAGCAGAGTAAAGCACATCTAATTCACAGACCTTTGAGTATTTTTTGTGGAAACTGCAACATATTCTTGAAAAAAAGTATATGTTACTGAAACTCTTCTAGTTTTACAGAAAATAATATATGACTGAAAATACTTTTCTCAGTCAACTTTTGGGGGTGCTTTATCAGTGTGTATAATTTGAAAACTATTGATGCTTAGTGAGATAGGGTCTGCATTAGGTTAAAGAGTCACACAGACCTGTCTCTAGCTGAGTAAAGAGATGGAGGCAAATTTTATCTGAGTAACATAACACTGTACAGAGTGTCTGCATCTTTGTAGAGAAATAAGTCTCCAGCAAACTCATACTTTGGAAGGAGAGGGGAGCAAATTCAATGACAAGTTTGGCAAAGCCTTTGCTCAGGTAATGGGCACAAAGTACAGCTACAGGATTTGCAAGGCTGTAGTTTCAGCATGCTTTATGGTCACAGGGGTTCATGGGGTCACCTCTCTGCTCTGCAATGGGTTTTGGCTTCTGCAGCATACCGTATGACCCCTAGGACAACCACATGGGGATTGGGATATGAGCATGAATTTTAAGCACTGATTTAGGTTTCTGGTTGACAAGGAGATCCCACCAATGGCTGGCCCAAGCTACCTGACCAGGCCACAGCTGGGAATAGGAGTGATGAAAAGGGCATGCCCCAAAGCAAAATGCTGTGAACCTGCAGCAGCCTGAGCTGCTTTATGCTAACCAAGCATAGTAAATCACCATTCTAGCTCTTAGCCATATCAGATACCACTAGATTACACTTTGGTGAGAGGGACAGAAAGTGCAACTAGGCGTGATCTGCCACTGCCTATTACTATTTTGAACTGGCAAATTTTTGACTCTGGATTTTATGCAAGTGTATATAGAAGAAGGCAGGCAGTGGAGAGCTGCTTCAGAGAGGTGTAATTGCCTCTGTCCTGGGTGTTTGAGATCAAATCTGGGGAGAGAAATCAGTGCTGACTGATTTAACTCTCTAGTTGCTGCTCTGCTTGGAAAGCCTAGAAGGGCTGACAGTGTTACTGCTCCAACCCCTGCCATAAATACAGCTGTGCTGTGGCCAGACCAGCTGCCAGACTGTCAGAGTCAATGGTGTAACTTTCAAGGGATTTATACTGATCACCAAATGAAAAAATCAAGGTTAAAACTACCCTTTTTGGGGAGCAGGTAATAATTATTCTCTATCTGGCACACTACACTCAGACTGTGGGCATTTCATATGATACAGGATCAGGTTCTTGTACATACTTCATATTCTTCATCTGAGGTACGTGTACCACTTAGACTCTTTCCCCTCGTGGGACAGGATTTTGTTGGCTTGCAGATTGCATTCTCTCTAACAACAGATTTCTTGTATGCAAATCAAGAAGTTGAGAGGAAGATAAGGTGATGAATATGCTAAGCATGGAAAATCACTATCATGGTATGGTTATATTTGCACGCATTTAAAACAGAAAACAATCAAAAACAAATATCACAGAATCAGCCTCAGAAGTTCTGCATTGCAACAAGGAAACAAAGATGCACTGTTGTAGAGTTTACTGTTCTACTGAAAATAAGTGATTGTGGCTTAAAATCTTTATTGAAAACAAATGGTTATGTTCTGTAAATTGTTTATGAGAAGAAGAAGTTATTTGCCATATTTCAAGCATTTATGCTTTGCTGCAGATTCCTTCTTTAAGATGCTGAGGAAGGCATTGTGTTATATGGTCAGATGAGAGGACACAGGGAGGTGGAAATTTCAAAATAAAACTGCAGGAAAGGTTAGAAAAATGTTGTTTAGTGATTCTGACAAGCCAGCAAAAATAGCATATTCAAAGTCACAGGGGTTTAACCCTTCTGTCAGCATGGGTTTCCACATTTCTCAGTGCCCAGCTCCAAACAACAAATATGGGAATCTGTCCCCTTCCTTATCCATCACTGTGCCCCTGGGTTACAGTTGAGCTGTATTCCCCCAGATTTGATGGAACTGGTGGTGGTTTATCTCAGTAAGGCCCTCTATAAAAAATGAATAGCCATAAGCAGAGGGTCCCCTGCTCCCCTGCCCTCACTCTGTTTCTTGCTTCACTGAAACGTGAGCAAGAGGAAGTGGGCTCATCTGCAGAGTAACCTTGTGTGATTTGTCTTGGTGCCTGAACTCTTCCATAGAACCATTGTGGAAATGATTACTTCTACCTTGCTTACTTGTGGTAGCCATGGATGTCATAACTTTTTCTCCCACCTTTTCCTTAGAATGCCTTCTTTTCAGCCTTTCAGAATTTCAAAAGGGAAAGAAAAATAAGCCTATTTCCAAAATGCAGCTTCCATTTTGATCTTTCTTTGGTATCAGTGGTTCTCTTTTACAACATCATGTGCTTCACTAGGAAACCAAATTCTTCATTGTTGCATGATTCATATGTGTTTTGTATCTTTTTTAGAGATATTTCTCATTCATTAAAATGAATGCCTGCAATCATTAAATCACTAAAATAAAATTAAATAAAATGAAACCTGCAAAATGTAGCAGCCTGGCCCTCTCTTCCTGTGGCCTCTCAAAGAGAAGTGTGCAAAACAGAGATTATTGCTTTCTCTTTTCTGTTTAATATTTTCCTCAACAAACACCTAATCATCTATTTCCATGAAGCTGACTCTCTTCTTGGATTTGGTAACCAATTTAATTGTTCTTTTTTTTTTTTTTTTTCCTAGGTGATTCCTTGCACATCAAAACTAATAATAAAACTTGACTTCAGCAGGAGTTCTGTCTCAATAGGAACTTAAAGGATTTTGGCCACCTTGTATTGAAAGCAAGCCTGTAGATATTTGTGTGTGTGTGTCTGCATGTACATTGTACACGTGTGTGTGTGTATGAAAATATCTGTGAAAATGCATAATTTCTTGGCTCCCATCCTAACCTTTGTGCAACTGGGTGCTAGATCTGGATATTCAGTGTGCTTAGCAGCAGTTTTTAATGAAGAGGTGTTTTCTCCCTTGGAGCTGTCATTCTCTGCCACATCACAGACTCTCTCAGACAGAAAAATAATTGGCCACTTTCTCCGGGATCGGGGAGCCCCAGGGACCAGCAGAGTGCTCAGCGAACCGGGACAGCAGCTCACGGTGCTGCCACTGGTGTCGCCCCAGCGGGTGCTGGTGCTGCTCCCCACGCGGCTCCTGCCTTCAGCGGCACCACCCACCCCGCTGCTCCTCAGTGAGGTCTGCTCGATGGTGAAACGTGAAGGCAAGACCCAAAACCTCGGGAAGACAAAGGTGAGACAAAATGGACAATTGCTTCCAGAGATGTTCTGCTACCAGGTGGAAATCCAGGCTTGCTTTGCTCTGTTTATTTGTTTTGGTTTTTTTTTTTTTTTTTTTCTGATACCTGTGTAAAAATGGCTTCCTGATGAGATGGCTTTCCTATTTGCAGCAGGATTTGTTGTTTTTTTGTTTTTTTGTTTTTTTTTTCCAAATGTGGATTTTTAAACAGCATTTTATTCGGGGTCTGACAATATCCACCTTTCATCAAATAGTCCCCAGAGTTGTTAGCATTCAGGGCATCCCTTAGAACTTCCCACCTACTACACCCCATGTAGGGAAGTGATGAAATAAATGGTGAAGGCTGGATACTAAGAGCACTTGCCTGGCAGGAGCCAGTGTCCCAATCCAGCCAATGGCTCAGATGCAAACACAACACAGTTTAACCTATTCGGCAAAGTTCCTCTGGGTCCAGCTCTGTCACTCCCTAATCACTGCTCACTGTCCTTGACTGCTCCTGTTACCACAGCACAGACCCTGTGGCGTCCCACTCTTTATTTCCAGGAGTCGGTGACTGGAGGAGGAGTGGCCCGTGCTCTGCTCAGCTGGTGGCCACCATCTGCCCTGCGGGTAAAAAGCCCTTGCTCTCGTAGCTTCCTGGGCCGAAGGAAAAGCGTATCCTTAGCTTTGCTGTCATACCTCACGGGCCGACTGCTTATCTGACTCTCACGTGTCATTTAGGAGAAGAGGCTGGGAAGAGATCCGGAGGAGCAGCAGAGGCAGGCATTCCTTTCAGGAACCGAGGACATCCATCCTGCAGGCAGCAGGAATACATCCGCGGCATGGAACGGTACGGCTCCTGTTTTCTATCATTATCCCGGAGCTCTGTATTTTACCTGCCCTGTTGTTCCCCAACCGTCAAATCTTACGCCTTAGGCTATATATAAGAGAAATTGAAAGGTAGGATTTTAGCCTGAGAAGGGTTGAATAATGTGTAAACTAGGCAGAAATGTTTCCATGATAACATTGTGTTTACCAAGGCCTCACCACCATGTGGACATCAGGGTCTGGCTGCTGACACCAAGTTCCTTGCTGCTTTCCAATGGGTCATACTTTAAGGGAGCTGTATTTTAATTTAGATCCTTTTCCGTTCTTTACATCCTTTTCTGCCCTTTAATCCACAGCCGTGGGCAACAGGAGAACCAGTAATTGCCTGAGATGTGAACAGTGGAAAAACGTAGTAAAAATAAAACAAACAAACCCCAGAAAAACAGACAACTAAAAAGCAATATGAAAAGAATATGCATTTATTATATGGTTTAACGGTCTTCTGTGACATTGCTCATTTATCTGTACTCATCTGTAAAATTCAAATTCTTCAAGCTAAAATTTTCCCTCACTAACGTGTTAGGAATCAACACAGTCATCAGTGCTAGAAAACACAGTACTCATACATCACACTGAACTTATTTGGAGAGATGTGGTGCAGGGATCACTCACTTCACATTGTCCTTGTGTCACCGAAAAGCAAATTGTGATAGTTCCGTTGCAAGGAGTGTAGGGGGTTTTTTTTTTGGGTGGGCTCGGAGGTGAAAATGTGGGCCACATGTCTTTTATTTCTTCATAATGGAATATAACTCCTTCTGCTGTGTATATTCTGAATCCCAGCTGCTAAACAAACAAAACCGAGGAGGACAATTCTGCAGGATTGGTACCAACGGCGGGAACCCTACTGTCCGGAGTGAGGAGGTATCTCACCGGGGTATCCACAGCCGTTTCCTCCTTAGCTAATGTTTTTCTGATGGAAGTTGTTTTGATGGGTTTTTTTTTCTTTCTTTCTTTTTTTTTTTTTTTTTCCTTTCGGGCAATTTAAGCAGAGCGGGGGGCCAACCCCGCCCCCCCGCCCGGCGACCCCCCGGGCTCCGCGCTCCGGCGGACGCGGGCTCCGCAGGTGCGGACACCTTTGAAACTGCCGCTCCTGCCAAAGGGATTCCCAGCCGAAATTCACGTGGCAAAGAAAGTGCCCATTCGCTTCAATTATTTTCTAACGACTCCGCTCGCTTGTGCCTTTGGTCTTGCCGGTACCCAGATGGGTAATTTTGGAGCTATTTGCGTGCATGCCCTTGTTTTGAAGGCGCAGAGGTCTGTGAGCTCAAGTACTTACAAACAGTTAGTGGGAATTAACAACTGAAAAGGGAGCCCTAAGTACCCCGAGCCGGGATCACTGCGGTACCCGGATTTCAAAGCGCCCGGCGTTAATCCGGCCGGATCGCCCGCCGGATCTCGCGCTGGCGATGGGGATGGGGATGCGGATGGGGATGCCATGGCCGCCTGCCTGCCGGGGCTCACTCGCGGGCCACAGCGGGTTCTGCCGGGATTCCCCGCGGCAGCTGCGGGAGGCGAGGTGTGCCCGGTCGCTCCGCAGTTCGGATGATTTGGCAGCGATGTTTCGAAACTGGTTAAAAGAGCGGGGACAGAGGCGGAGGCCAGCATGTCCCCTCGTCTCCCTGCACCACCACCACCCCCCAGCCAGAAACTGCCTGGAGGCAGCGTGTAAGGACCTGGCCTGGGGCAGAGCTCCCGTCCGGGATCGCTCCCCGCTACTCACTGCCCGTCCCGGCGGCTGCTGCCGGCCCTCGCACCGGGGAGCGCCCGAGGAGCATCCCGGGGGCTGCAGCTGCCCCAGAGACCCCGCCACGGACCCCCGCCCGCTCGCAGGGGCACATTCGGAACACGGTCCCCAGGCGGTCCTTCCTCCGCTGGGCTCCCCTCCCTCCCCGGTTGCCCCGAGAAAAGGTGGAAGGGAAGATGCCGACTCCATCCCGCCCCCGGTAGCAGTGGGATGCTGGTGGGAACCGGAGCGGGCAGCTAGCAAGCCCGAGCCCTCCCTGGGAGAGGAACCCTACAGCTATCTTCTCACCTTCCCAGAGAGTACATATGTCGTCCCCGTTCTGCTTTCTGCTTATTTTTATAGCGGACTCGCCCATCACTGCAGTTATTTAATATGTGGTTCCCTGCTAGGCCTTGGTATTTGATTGCTGTCACAAATAATACCAGGTGAAATTCCTCATTGTTTCTGCAATTACACTGTAGCCCACTGCTATTCGCTTTTTCAGCCCCTAGAGTTAATTGTTTTCCCACTGTACGCCTCATACCAAATGCACAGAGAGCAAACAAAACCCCAAACCTTTCAAAACTCATATTTCTCAGCTATTATGTTATCAGCAGGAAATATTTCATAGCTCTGACATCATAAGCCCTGAGCAGCATGAAATTTATCAGGGCATTCACATGATGAAATTGTACTTTTTAAAGCGAGAAAACAAAAAAGCAGAACATCTTTCTACTGGATTTGAGCTGCTAATTTTAATTACTGTGATTGCTGAATCCAGGCTTTTTTAATAGCAATTTCTCATACAAAGCAGGAGAAGCAAGCCAAAATTAGCTCTTTAAAACTGTAACAGATCTGTAAGTACAAATAGGACCAAAGTGCCCAATCTGTGACTGTCACACCCATGACATGCATCTTGTTATGTTCTCACATCTCTATTGTGTGATTGTCAGGATGGTTCTGGGAACTAATCTATATATGATTAGGCAACGTTGCTTTAAAACCAGGGAAAAGGTGCTAGGCAAACCTTACTAAATTTATTGAAGGGTGAAAAAGCAAGCATTTACAAGGAGCTGTTTGGAGATCCTATGCATAAATAATCATAGAATCGTTTAGGTTGGAAAAGACCTCTAAGGCAGTGTAGTCCAGCCACCACCCCAGCACTGCCAAGTCCATCACTGAACTGTGTTCCCAAGTGCCACATCTATAAGATGTTTAAGCCCCTCCAGGAGAGGTGACTCAACCACTTCCCTGGGCAGCCTGTTCCAATGCTTGACAACCCTTCAGTGATTAAATTATTCATAATATCCAAACTAAACATCCTCTGGCACAACTTGGGACAATTTCCTCTCATCCTATTGCTTGTTACCTGACAGAAGAACCTGACCCCCACCTTGATACAATCTCCTTTCAGGCAGCTGTAGAAAGCAGTATTGTCCCCTTTGAACCTCCTTTTCTCTAGCTTAACAGCCCCAGCTATCTCATCTGCTCCACATAAATTTTGCTCCAGACCCTTCACCAGCTTTGTCACCCTTCTCTGGACTGGCTTCAGCACCTCAGTGTCTTTTTTGCAGTGAGGGGCCTAAAACACAGGATTTGAGGCATGCCCACACCAGTGCTGAGCACAAGGGTACAGTCACTATCCGAGTCCTGCTGGCCACAATATTGCTGAGGCAGGCAGGATGCCATGGGCCTGCTTGGCCACCTGGGCACATGGTGGCTCATGTTCAGCCAGCTGTTGACCAGCACATTCAGGTCCTTTTCCACTGAGCCACTTTCCTTCTCTCCAGTTGCTCTTTCCCAAGCCTGCAGTATTCAGTGGATTTCTTGTGACCCCAGTGCAGGACCCACACTTCACCTTGTTGAACCTCACACAGTTTGCCTTGGACCACCAATCCAGCCTGTCCAGATCCTCTCCAGAGCTTTTCTGCTCTCAAGCAGATCAACACTCCTGCCCAAGTTGATGTCACCCATGAACTGGCTGAGGGTGCACCCAATCCTTTCATCCAGATAATCAATAAAGGTATTAAACAGGATTGGTCTCAACTCTGATCCTTGGGAAACATCATTTGTGATCAGCTGCCAACTGGATGTAACTCAGAGCACCACCACTCTCTGGGCCTGGCCATCCAGATGTTTTTTCACCCAGCAGAGTGTGCACCTGCCCCAGCCATGAACCATATTAAAAATATGAAATGCTGGTCATGGCTGTGGTTGTGTTTGTGATCCTAATTTCAGTCTATTTATTTCAGTACATTTCTACAATTGCATTTGGACCAAGGAAAGTCATCTGGAAGCTAATTACAATTTAATACTTTTCCATCTTCCTCACTATAGTATTTCCCAAATATTTGTCAAAACAACAAAGGCATTCACTTTACAAAGACTTACACTTTCTCAAACACATTTTCTTTTTCCTTCTTTAGCCAATAGGCTAACATAGACACAACAACAGAAAGGTGTTGTGTGATCTTACCTAGCAAAATTAGCTATTGCCAAAAATTCACTTCAAGTATTGAATATGTTTGCCCTTGTCTGTCCATATTTTACCAATTAGGATCAGAGTTTGAGTATTTTGTACTAACCATTGCATTTCCATTTAATTTAAAATTACAGCTAATTTTGGGTGCTATTTTTCTTTGAAGGAGGGGAAAGGAAGTGACCAATGAAGCTGCTTTGAATACCACTTTATTTTCACATGTTAAGTTGTCTCTTCCATGGCCTGTTTCATTGACTTCTGCCTGTTCTTTCTGTTTTGTGTACCTTGACTGTAAAGAGCTATTATTTACTTTCTGATTGTTATAAATTAGCCCTGCCCTTATTATGGGGTTTATGTCTACGTATGGCCATTTTTTAAAAGGCATATATCTGTATGCTGATTTTTTAAAGTAGGCAGCAGCTAAATTGAATCATTATCAAAGGGTAAAATTGCTGTTAATGTGGCTCCTTTCCTGGTCAATATTAAAGATAATAGTTCTTTTGTTTTGTAGGGCTATTGATTTCCACTATTTAAAGTTCATGTGTATATATATTTCAACAAGAGCTGACTCTACTTTTTAACCCTTTGGGGTACAAGTTTTTTCAGCCTCAGAGTAGATTTTAAGTTACACTTGCTTCTTTGGGACTGTGTATGTCTGCACACTAAAATCCCACTTGGCATAAACTAAAATGAATTGATTTTTTTTTTTTTCAGCTATAGCAGAAGTTGTTTTCATCACAAAATAAAGAGCATTTTCAGTAAATTCAGTCTCCTAACATTCCCATGAAAGAGATGGACATTGACTTCATGTGACAGAAGAAAGTCCCTGGGCACTGAAAGGGTGTAGCTGGCTTCTCCATAAAAACAGCCCCTGGAATTAATTCTGTGACAAGCTGAAATGCTAAACCTTACACAGCCATATTAATACCTCCTTGATTTTTCTGAGTGCTGGAAAAACTCAATGGCCATCAAAAGAAAGGTATCAAGAATTTAAAAGGGAAGCACTAATATTTGACTGGCCACATCTGAAAAATTCCAGATTTAGTGATTTTAAAAACGCCATTGAAACATGGTGAAAGAGTGGAAGTTAAAAGTGTCTTCCTTCATTTGCCCAGTGTGATACTCTGTTTATAAGTTGAGGAGAGGGACGGGGGAGAAGTCGACAGAATGAATTACTGGAAAAATAGAAAGAAAATCTGCAAAATCATTTCACAAGCTGGACATAAAGTATTAAAGCCCTTTGGGAAAGCTAGCAAATTGAAGAGGATATCCAGAAACTTACAGATAGTTTTTAACCAAAACCAAACAAAGAAAAAATCACCTCACTGAAATGATACAGATGTAGCATTCAGAAAATACCTGCGAGTCCTGCCATGGTGACAGCAGAACTTCAGGGTAAGAATTCAGCAATGGAATAGTGTGACAGGTCATTCTAATAACCAACATTTTAAAAGTGTCCATATAGATCCAGTGGAGAGTGTGTATGTATCCAGATCCATATTTATAAGGATAAAGGTCATATCTGGCTATAGATGGTGATATGTGGATTTCCATATGTACATATACATGTATGTAAGTGTGTAACATCCTGATAGATTCCATTGTTCCCAATTTCTCCTTTTAGGCCCTCCTGAGCAGGGTGCTTCAGTAGTACAGTTTCAGACAGAAGAGTGAGTCCAAGCAATTTGTTGAAGTGGAAGCTGTTTTTCAATACTCTGACAAAAGAGGAAAGGTCTCAATCCCAGTCCAAAAGCAAAATATTAAATGTTTTAGTCCAGTGTGCCACTGCTGTCAGTTGGGCTGCAGAAAAAGAGCTCAACTCTTTTGGAACAGTTTTTTTAGAGCCAGAGATGCCCCTTATTTGAGTAAACCCCATGAATATATTTGAATAAAGCCCAACAAAACAAGATAATCTGTAACCCTTCAAAGACCTAGGTCTTTCTTCTTTCTTTTTAAAAAATGTTTTCTCTGTTTCTGTTTTTTTTTTTTTTTTTTTTTTTTAATTGTGGTTTAGAAGTTATTTTGATAGATGTGCAAACATAACATGCTCCTTTCTGCTTCACCAGTCTGCTGTTTCTGCAGTGTTATCTTTCAGATAACATCTAAAAGATCCATTCAGAAGTCTCCGGTCCTACAGGACTGAAACATCCCGCAAACTTCTCTGCGGCGATGTTCCCGGCCAGAGCCCGTAGGGCTCCAGGACAGGGAGTAAGGACGGGGAAGACTTGTAGGGGGACCGAAGAGGGCATTCCCCCGGTTGTCTCCTTGATTCCAGGGACGGTAGATTGGCAGGCGATAAGAATGACAAAACTGGGTAGCAAGAATTTGCTACAGTGACTGTGGTGGCTTTAATTTGCGGGACGCAGGAGGGGTGAATTACAGCTCTTCCCTCAGCTTAGAGAATGAATGAAGAAGACCCCGCGTTACCGAGATTCCCTCCCGCAGCACCGCCGGTCTCCGGGCAGTCTGGTTCGACGGGACTCCCGTGGGGAGCGACCCCGACCCAGGATTTTCCCGCCACCGCCAGAGCTCCGGCTCGGCGGGAGCTGCGGAGCACGAGGCAGGGATGGAAGCCAGGCTGCTGTTTTCCCGAGCTGAGCTGAAAATAACCCCAAGTCTTAGAAAGATTAGTCAATCCTTCCTTCGTTTGTGAGAGCTTCACCCCATGCGTATTTGGAACCAAAACGGAAGGGTCTCCCTTTCCCAGGACAGCCACAAGTTTTATGCCCACCTTTCGGGTGCAATCTGCAGGAAACCTAAGCAACATCGAAAGCTTGTCTGCCTTGCCCAGATGAACGGAGGCTACCTGAGTTTTGGTAACAAAAAAAAAAACTGCAATAGCTTTTACGCGGCACCCGAAGGAATGTTTGAAATATTGTGCCTTTCAGTCTATGTGTCCGTAAAATTAACTCCCTTGGAACCTAAGAGTGGTTTTGTAAAATTTCATCTCAGTGGTTCTGTAAAATCTCCTTCCGTCGCTGCCCTAGCCCGGGAGAGGCAGAGCCCGAGGGAGCGGGCTGCTGGGGCTGGCCCCGCCGGGAGGAGCCGCGCCGGGGCTCTCCGGCCGCGGGAAGGGGCGCAGCGGCTCGGCCTCGGCAGCGCCCGGCAGGACGCTCCTCGCCTTGTTTTGCTTTAAAAACAGTACAGCTTGGGCGAGCTCTGCTGCCCTCCGCACCTCGCGGCTCCTGCGACTGGTTCGCTTCGTGCCGCACTTTTCCGACACATTTTTGTTATCTTATTCTGTCGAACGAGATCCACGCAAAAAAAAAAATGAGGCAAACATCATCCCGGCGAGAACGTGTGGTTAGGCTGGGGCCGGTGTTTCATTGCTGGCTGTGAGCAGGCTCCCGCCTGTGCGGCTGCAGCCCGAGGTGGGCACAGCAGGGGACCTTTCCCCGTCTCTCGGCTCCCACCGGGGACGAGGGTTGGGCCCTGCCCGTCCCCGGCCTCGGCGACCACCACTGGGCGAGCGCCGCCCGCACCTGCCAGCGCCCGGTTTGCGCAGGATGCGCATCCCGGCGGGGCTGCGGCAGCGCCTCGGCCCCGGCTCTCGGCGGCTGTGCTCAGCTCGCCTTTTATCTCAGTTACCCGATGCGGCGCGGCCCGGCGGGAGCGAGGGCCAGGGGGCGAGGCGGCGAGCTGGGCGGCAGAGCTGGGCTGCTCCAGCTCGGCCGGATCCTTCCGTCAGGCAACGAAATCCTGGCCGCTCAGCGGGTCTGGTTTAAAATTCAGCCGTGAGGTAGAGGCAGGTGTTCGCAGCGCTCCCTGCGAGATGGCCGGTGGCGGGCAGAGGGCGAGGGGCTGCGGATTTGTAGCTGCAAATCATACACACCGGCTCTGCCCGCTCCACAAAATCACACTGGCATCTACTCCTTCTCAAGCCCTGTTGCCTACCCTTTGGGGGCTAAAAGCTCGGGGATTTGCACTGGGAGAAACCCCAAACAGATCTGGCACCTGCCTCAATTAAAAATCTGCCTTCCCAGTGGGAGATGCTGAAGGGGAACGCGGGCTTTGAAAATCTGACTGCCGAGTTCCTGAAAATTGGAATTGAGAACAGTACCGCCACTTCCCACAGATAAGGTGAAACTTGTTAACCCCATGATAAGGATGCTGCTCAGGGAGTGGAGAGAGAGGAAGGAGACTGTTTGACTCAGCAGAAACACAAGCCGAATTGTTTGAATGGCGAGGCGGCCGGTGAGAAGGTTGCGGGGTCCGGTGGCCCGGTTGATCGCCGCCCTCCCTAGCTGATGGTTGCCGGCTTTCCCACCCAAACCTTCGCATTTTGTCCCCATCTCTCGCTCAGATCCGGGGATCCTTCCTTACGCGCTCGAGCGGCAGGACGGTGAACCTCAGCAAAAGGGTTTTTCTTGGTTTTTTTTTTCTTTTTTTGGAAGAGGGGTCCTTCCACCGCAGCCACGGTGGGGTGACGCGGAGCTCCCCTCAGTCCGAGGCACATGGGGGCACGGAGCGGGCCAGAGCCCCTCGGGTAGCCGGCTGCGGAAAGGGGGGCCATGGAAGGGGACGGGGGCGCGCACCAAAGTCACAGGTGACTTGTTCCAATTAGTAGCTGTCTAATTAAATTAGTGTTACGCGGCCCAGCCAATGGGCCGGCGGGGGTGGAGGGCGAAGATGAGGCAGCCCGGCGCAAGCCCCTCCCCGGCGGCCTGAGGAGCGCCGTATAAATCGCCTCGGCGGAGCGCCGCCAAAGCGCAGCCCTGCGCGACCACAGGTCGGGGTCGATAGGATTGAGCGGAGCTCGAACGCAGCGCCCATCGAGGATGCAGCTGGGTGAGCCGCTGCTGACGGCGGGGGCACTGCCGGGCGGGCCGTTCTACCCGCTGGAGGGCGGCGGGCGCAGCGGAGCCGCCGCAGCGGGAGCCGGAGCCGGGACGGGGGCTGCCGGTGGCTCCCGCGGGCCGCCCGGTCCGGGATCGCCGCCGCGCCTCGACCTGGACAAGATGCCCAAGAAGTTTGGAGCGGCCCCCGCCATCCTGGGCGAGTCGGAGGCCGTCGAGCCGCCCTTCGCTGCCCCCAAGCCGGACGGCCGCAAGGCCACCCCATGCGGGGACGAGGAGCTGCCACCGGCCGCCGCCGCCCGGTACTCCATGGACAGCCTGAGCCCCGAGCGCTACTACCTGCAGTCCCCCGGGCCGCCCGCCGCCGACCTGGGCGGGCCCTGCGCCCTGTTCCCGTACCCGCCGGCGGCGCAGCACGGCACCGTCTACCAGCCGCCCGGCGGGCCGCGCTACCCCTACGGCTCCGTGCTGTCCCCGGGCGGCTTCGCAGGTGCCGTGTGCCCGCCCGGCGGTCGGGCACAATTCGGAAGTGGCAGCGGATACCAGTACGGACAGCCGACGGGCGGCGGAGCTCTCTACGGCCCTTACCCGCCGGCCTCGGGCTCCTGCGGCGGGCTCGGGGCGCTGGGGGTGCCAGCCGCCGGCCCGGGGATGCGAGCGCAGGTTTTTCTCTGCAACCGGCCCCTCTGGCTCAAGTTCCACCGGCATCAGACGGAGATGATCATCACCAAGCAGGGCCGGTAAGTGGGGGCAGGAGAGGGTGGAAACAGAGGAAAGTGGTGTGGTGATCGGGACTGGGGGGGAGCTAGCCCCCCCCCCCCCGGGGACGCTCCGTGTCGGGCGGCGCTTGCCCGCTCCCCCGGGAAGAAGGTGCGCGCTCTCTCCGTCGGTGGTGCCCCGGGATGCTTTCCCCAGTTCCCCCACACATGGCGGCCGGGAGATAAGACGGGGATCGGCTGGGGCTCGCCGATTTCCTTCTTAGACTCTTTGGTGCCGGACGGACGGGGCACTCCACGGCCGCCCACAGCATCCGCCGGAGCCCGCGCCCCCTCCCCCGGCCCGCCTCAGCATGCCGTGTGGTTTTCCTTCTTCCCCCAGGAGAATGTTTCCCTTCCTGAGCTTCAACATCACCGGCCTCAACCCCACGGCCCACTACAACGTCTTCGTGGAGGTGGTGTTGGCGGACCCCAATCACTGGCGTTTCCAGGGGGGCAAGTGGGTGACCTGTGGCAAAGCCGACAACAACATGCAAGGTGGGTGCAGGGTCCGGGGATCTTGCCCCCTTTTTCCGCGGGGTGGCTTCACGCAAATGGTTCCCAGTTCGCCCACCCCCTCTCAGGGTCTACCCCACACCCGGCATCCTGCCGAGGGACGAGCTGACCTGTTAAGGTCTTTTTGCGCCGCGATGCCGTAGCTGTGGGGAGGGTGGCCATCGGGGAGCCGAGGGGCTGCGGAACAAAGCTCCGTGCCCGGCCGGCGGTTCACTGGCTTGTTTCCCTCAGGCAACAAGGTCTACGTTCACCCTGAGTCGCCCAACACCGGGGCTCACTGGATGAGGCAGGAGATTTCATTCGGGAAACTGAAGCTCACGAACAATAAAGGTGCTAACAACAACAACGCGCAGGTAAGGAGGGAGAGGGGGGCTTGAGGGGCTCTTGCTGACTCAGAAGGGGACCCCTGGGATTTTGGGACTTTTACAGCATTTCATCGAGCTGCTAGATCACTGTGCTTGTGACTCGTTCCCTTCTTGAACTGGGTCATAGAGCTTGCTTTCTTTGTTTCGTTGTATAAATAGTTGAAAATGTTGGAATATGATGTGCGAGTTTCTTTAGTTTTAGCCAATAAACTGATCCTCTGGAGTAGCTCAAAAAAAGCTAAAGGGTAGCTGATAGCTCTTAGTGAAACAGGGCTGCGAGCTGTGACTCAGCTCCTGATAACAGCTAAAACTACTCAATTTCTAAACCAAGATTTACAATTTACAGGAAGAAAATGTCAAGCTGTAAAATAGGTCTTTTAATGCTAGATATAGTTTGTCTAAACATGTTGTTTCTTTCATGGTTTCTTTTAGATGATAGTACTTCAGTCCCTACACAAGTACCAGCCCCGACTTCACATTGTGGAAGTGACAGAAGATGGTGTCGAAGATATGAATGATTCCTCAAAGACCCAAACGTTTATTTTCCCTGAAACGCAATTCATAGCGGTTACAGCATATCAAAACACTGATGTAAGCATAGGTGTATAAAATTGCAATTAAGAATAAAATTGACTTGTGTGTTCAGCATCTCATGTTAATATATTCTGCTTTCACTTTTAGATTACACAGCTCAAAATTGACCATAATCCTTTTGCAAAAGGCTTCAGAGACAACTATGACTCGTAAGTACACTCCTATCTTCTTTTGCAGATATGTCAGTTTAGGACGCATGATTCTGGCCTGAAATGTCTGTGGAAGGGTTTTTCTTCAAATCCTAATTCAGTTATTCAGCACCAGTACTCTTTCCACTAGGAACTTTGCTGTTATTAAAATGTCTGAATAGTGTATTGTATAGTCTGGATGACCTTCTTTCTGCTAGCTTCTGAATTTTGGTAGGAAAATTGTGCTGGCAGAACCAAGGTGGCCTGCAGATTTTACTGGCAGCATTTGGTGTCTCTACAGAACAGGCAGCTTGTTTAAATTGCCATCTGAAGAATTGCCTAATAGTCACTTTCCACCTTCACTTGTGCTGTTGCTTGTAGCAGTAATAGAAAAATTTACGGTGGTCTAAGAAAACCACCTACTAAAAATAAAGCAGTCATCCAATTACACGTATTCTATGTTTCTAAATAAGAAATATCTAGTTTCTTCGTGTTTTTCTGTTAACTGTCATACTGGAACTGCAAGGAAAACCACTCAGTATTCCTCTTTTATGTTGTAGCATGTACACAGCTTCCGAAAATGACAGATTAACTCCATCTCCCACGGATTCTCCTAGATCCCACCAGATCGTCCCTGGCGCCCGATACAGTGTTCAGCCGTTCTTCCAGGAACAGTTTGTCAACAACCTGCCCCCAGCCAGGTTTTACAACGGCGAGAGAACCGTCCCCCAGACGAACGGCCTGCTGTCCCCGCAGCAGAACGAGGAGGTGGCCAGCTCTCCCCAGCGCTGGTTTGTGACGCCCGTGCAGCAGCCCAGTGCCAACAAACTGGACATGAACTCCTACGAGACGGAATATTCTCACAGCACCTTGCTCCCTTACGGCATTAAATCCCTCCCCCTTCAGACGTCCCACGCTCTGGGCTACTACCCCGACCCGACATTTCCATCCATGGCAGGCTGGGGGAGCAGGGGCTCTTACCAGCGAAAAATGACCACAGGACTAACTTGGACCTCGAGAACAAGTCCTCCGGGATTCACCGAAGACCAGCTTTCCAAGGACAAGGTGAAAGAAGAAATGGGCTCGTCCTGGATAGAGACTCCACCCTCTATCAAGTCTCTAGATTCAAATGATTCTGGGGTCTACACAGGTGCTTGTAAGAGAAGACGGCTTTCCCCTAGCACTTCCAGCAACGAAAATTCCCCGACAATGAAATGTGAGGACATTAATGCTGAGGACTATAGCAAAGACACTTCAAAAGGCATGGGCTACTATGCATTCTATGCTAGTTCTTAAAGCATCTTTTTTATTCCAATTGGCTGAAATTTTTTTTCAGGGTGGCCTTGGGTTTTTTTTGCATTACAATTGCCAAAAAGACTCTTGCCTTCCACCTTGAGTTGTGTGCAATTCTAAAGAAGGTGCCAAAGTGTTTTGACTGTTGCAGGTAATAAAGTAGGGAAAGAGTAAACCAAGGGAGAATTCTTCCTCTTGTTTAGAAGGAGGGGGACTGAAAGGAGGATTCTAGTGTCTAAATATGTTGCATATTTATTGGAGACACTGAAGTGTACAGTTTGGGTAGGCTCAGAGGTCTGATCAAATCTATGCACTCCTGAGCAAGGTAAGAAGGGTTGGGATCCCAAATGTAATTTTCTTCCCTGCTTGATAAAGGGGAATTGGTCTGCAGGGAGCAGCACAAATGCTATGTTCTGATTTAGACTGAGTTGGTTTATTCAACCCATCCACAACAGTTTGCTGAGTTGAATATTGCTCAGCTACAGCATTTTTTTTGGCAGGAAATGCCAAAAATTAAGGCCTGCTTGCCAGGCAGGATTTTGACTTGAAGGTCTTGTTGCCAACAACAGGATTTCAATGACCAAATCTTGACTTAGCTTAGAACTTGCATTAAAAAAACCCCTGCCTCCATTCCAAAAGCCTAACCTTTACTGAGGTGGCCAAAAATAAAGTGTACAGTTGTGTTTTGTCTAGGTACACTGTAGAATATCGTGGAATAATGTATAAATAGTTGACCTATAGCTGTTCAGTTGGAAGGGCATCTGGTGGTGTTTTAAAGTTCAAAAGGCATTTTTTGGTTAATAAAACTTAGCATATGAAGCATTGCAAAAGGAGATTTCTATTTATGTGTACGTAAAAGTGACTTTTTCAGCTGCTCCGTATGAAACTGGAAGTGATGTGACTTGACCTATTCTTGCCTCTACTTTCAGCCATTTTAAACTGATCAGCCCCAGAGCAACTGGCCCACAAACTTTTTTCCCCCCCAAGAAACTTGTTCCTGTTTTGTTTTTTCTATGTACATAGTAATTTTTAATAAATGTGATGGTGCCTGGCATAAGAAGGTATGTCTCTCCCTCATCTTTGCCTCTGCTGGTGTCCCAAAAGGGGAGGAGGGAGCATAATCCTAGGGGCTGAGTTGTCTGTCTCTAAATCTAACCATCTTTTGCAATGCTGATGCTTTTATGGGTGGATTTTTTTCTTTTTTTTTTTTTTTTTTTTAAAGTCTCTTGGCTCTTGCCTAGCCACGGTTCTCATGTGCATCTGCACATACCGAGAGCCCCTGGCTCGCTCCAAGCGACGACGGTCTCGTGTCCCCTGCCACCCCTCCATGCCCCGGCTGTGCAGTGAATTGTGAGCCCACCCCACCTCCGGGGCCGCCTCCGCCCGCCGCCCCCTAATCACCCCCTCCGCTTCCCGGAACCAGGCAAGAAATTCCCCTACCCGCTTATCTGAGGGGAAAGCTTCTGGCAGAGCGATTGAATCCCGGCTCCTGCGGCAGCGGGACCCCTTTCCTGAGGATATGCAGGCAGTAATGGGATTAAGCTGTTAACGATTCCCGGCTGCAAACAAAATAAACGCAGGGCTCAGGCCGGGGCTGTCCCCGGTGGAGGTACCGCTGTCGGGGGGCAGCGGCAGGGGCTCCCCCTCCTCCGGAGCGGGGCGCGGCGGGTGGCAGAGGAGATTTCGATCAGCGCTTTGCCTCTGGGGCGAAGCTCCAGCTCTGCGCAGTGGCAGCTGTCCTGTCACCTCCTCCTCTGCCCCGGGACCCCATGTGGGACAGAATGGGGATTTGCGGTCATTTATAACAGTCTAGGGGCTGAGCAAAATATTCCTTTTTTTTTTTTTTTTTTTTCCAGTGGGGGCACCCCGTTCCGGAAAAGCCCCTGGGCAGGGCTGTCCCCGTCCCCAGGCAGGGGTGCGGCCGCACGCCGCCCCGCAAACACTGATTACACAGCACGATTTCGCCGCGCTGTGTTATTAAAAGCTGTATATTTTTGCACCGCACGGCGAAGAGAACTTAATACTTGTGAAAAGTCCTCACACTGTTTAATAGAAACGTAAGTGCCTGGCTGGCCCCAATTAACACCTTGTGATTATAATGCATTCCTAAAATGGGGTGTCAGACGCCAAATTGTGAATAAAGGTATCTAATTAATCTTCATAGGATGACACTGATAAACAACGGCAGATTTAAATAAAGATCAAGGATCTGAATGCTTTTTATTTGTTTACATTAACAGAAGATAAAGTTAACTACCCCTGCACTTTGCTTCGTAATGTGATTTACTGCCACAATCAGCGGGCTGCGGGCGGAGAGCCCTGCCTCGCCTCGGCGGGCTTTTTCTGGCGGCCTTTGCAGGGACAGGGACACCCCGAGGGTGAGTGAGCGAGTGCCCCTTCCTCCGCAAGCCCCAGGGAGGCGGGTGTGTGCCGGGAAAGGCGGCAGCAGCTCGGCCTGGCAGCGAGCGCTGGGAGGGAGCGAACGCGCCCCGTCCGCGACGCTTCCGACGCTCTCGCGCGCAAACCGCGACTGGGTCTGAAACGTGAGCTGGACGGGCACGGAGGGAGTAGAGCGAAATAAAGATATATGTAAGAGTTGTTTGCACCGCTGCGGCGGGAGGTGGAGTGCGAGCTCTGCCCTATGAAGAGGGAAAACTTCGATCTAGGGCAGGGAGCATCCGAACCTCCGCTGCTGTCGGCAGCTCTGCCCGGCTCGGGGCTCGGCTCCTTCCCCCCGCCGGCCCGTGGAGCCGGGATACGCACCCTGGGGCCGTTCCCGAGAGTTAGCAGCTCCCTGGGATGATCCCTCACTCAAACCTAGGGAGCGGCTCCCCGCTCTGGGTGCGTAGCCCCGATTTCTAAACAGCACAAGCGCCCGGCGGGGCAATAGAGGCAGCAGAGACGGGTTCTCCCGATGGATTGAGGCCATTCCTCGCCGAAGAAAGACTCTGTTTTTTATGTTGTTTTCGTTTATAGCAGACCTGGCACTTCGACAACAACCCTCTGATAATTATTTCCCAACGAAATTTCATCCCTCGCTGCCCGCCCCAGACCGTATCGCCGCCGCTTCACACCCGGGGGGCAAAACGAAACGACCCCGAAACTTTCGACGGCACCTCCCCGATCCTCTCTGGAGAAAAGGCTCCTTCCTCCTCAGCTCGGCCACCTCATCGCTGCGGGGAGGAAGGGGCAGATATTTCTCGGTATGTTTCCTCTACAAGTAACGGGATGGGGTTTTGCTTTCGGTCTGAATTTCCGCTCTCACCTTCATCAACGCGGCCTTTTAAACACCTGCCCGCTTGTTCTCACCTCCTCCTCTCTGAGGGAGCGCGGCGTTAAAGGAGGGGGCATTACTGGGAAAAGTTATTTTTACAGCCCCCGCTCAGGGTCGCCTGTGAGGCGGAGACCGCCGAAGTGGGAATAGGCCCCCGATGGCTCCCGTTTCTCTTCAGAAATTCCCTTTCCCAATGGGAATATCGGCGAGTCGATACTGGACGGCTGTGGGGTCTCGGCTCTGGGTAGAAAGTGGAGGCGGGGGGAATGAGGCAAAGGAGACGGGGCCCGCCGGAATTTCCCTCATGCCCGTCCATCCCATGAAACGGTGACTTTCATTACAATATTGCTATTATCATCATCATCATCATCATTTTGTTACTTCCCTACATTTTTTATACATTCAAGCCCAATTCCCCAGCCCCCTGAGCTCTGTAGCCCACTCATCCATTTTCCCCAGATTTTCATAGCTGTGATCAGCTAATAATATGAGTATGGCTAATATAAATATTAATCTAATCCTTATTGGAAGGATTTCAGTGCTTTCTGGGTATCACAGATATGTAATCCAGGGGAGAATGACATTAGCCTGAAAGTGTGGAGTGCAAACTATGATTTGAATAAAAAGATAGGGTGGTATCTAATATTTCCTTTAGGGAGTACTATACTCTGAGCTGTCACAACCGATTGTGTAAATAGAAGAGACTGAGGGATGTGATCCTAATCATATTGATGAAACATTCATCTGAAAGACTGAGTGCAACCAGAAGGGACTCACTAGGAATACAATTAAATCCTAATCTGGGCAGGAGGAATCGTCTGCAGGCTTTCCTCTAACCTACCACCCTCTCCCCCATTTTTATTTCAGAGTCAGATACAATGCAGGAGAGGAAGGGGAAATACAGGAGACATGGAGTGGTGTGGGTTTGCCTGCCCTGAAGAACTGCATAAACACGGGGAGTGCTGGGTGGAAATTGCAGATCAGAGTCTGCAATTCTGATCGTGGTGAGTAAAAATAAAGGCCCAACTTTAGTCCCAGGGGAAACTACCTGCCTGCAGAGGGTTTCCACCTGTGAATGATGTTAATCAGGTGCAGGAAGTCTCTGTTTCTGGAGTCCTCCCACCCAGACTTTGACTGTTAGGTTAGTTCCAGACTGCAGAGAAAAATTGATTTTTCTGTCTGTAGTGTGCTATTTAGGATCCTTCTGCAGCAGGGAACTGTTTTCTTGCTGAGATTTATAGCAAAGGGGTTATTTTCCAGCCTGTTTTGATCAGTTTCCATCAAAAGAAGATCTGGAAATCTTCTGGATGAAGGTGGATGGGACAGGCTTCAGATGAAGTGGCTCCTGTAACACCACTAAACCCTGGCTGACTGCTCTTCATCCATCTCGCTTTTGGGGGAGGCATTGAGCAGGTGTGTTTTCCTAGCGCGTGCCACATTTTGGCTTATACCTCTAAAATGAATTAAAGTAATGAATTCTTAAATTCATGTAATAATGATGTTTGCAGCTTGAATAGATGCCTGTATTCTCTCACTGTCAGACTTCTTTGAGTGTCTGAGACCCAGATCTGATCAGGTGCTTTTAGAGCTTTTCCAAAGTCACTTGTTTTCTATCAGCAAGCTCAGGAAAAGAAGCAAAGTGATTTCCTCCTTCCTGGAGTGTTCTCCACAGAAAGAAAGTCTCATCCCCCCATTAAAAAAAAAAAAAAAAAAAAAAAAAGATCCATTCTCTATCTGTGGGATGTGATGTCTGCAAATGAGGAAAGGATGTCTGGAGTGGGACATCCATTAACAAATCTATATGAGGAGCTCCATGTAAGTCCATATTCTCTTCTGCTGAAGTAGAAGCTCTGCAGCTTCACCAGTTTGTAGGAGGACTCTTGTGGATGAATTAGGCACTGCTGAAGTATGTACCCCATCAAGAAGTATCATTTTAGCAGGTTTGAGAATGAAGCTTCACATTAAGGTTCCTCTGTGCAGTGATTTTACATGGCAGTACACAGTAGGAGGGCAAAGGTGTCTGTTCTGTTATGATCCCTGTTTTTTTTTGGACCAGGGTTAGGTTTCTGTGGTGTGGGTAGGACACTGATCATTGAACTTCATGGAGTAGTTATAATTCCATTTGTCTACAAAGCAATGTAGTTTTGGTAAATTGCTTGGCATAGTTGCAAACTTCCTTTGAGGAAGAAAACAACCTTTATTAGGAAACAAAATAGTTTGGTAATGTATTAGAGTGGGCTTGTTTTTAGTAATAAGTTCTTAATAACAGAATTTCTATTACTTTGCTCACTTCCCATGCCAAGTAGAAATATTATAACATTATATTCCTTTTCTGATGAAGGTATGATTTGAGCAAACAGACCTGTTAAATTGACACTGCAGAGGATATCTCAATGCAAAGATGACTTTGCAGGAGATATTCACAACAGAATGTAAATTTTGTCCTATCTCTTACTCCAGATAGGACAGACAAAGCCTCATCTGTGTAGCCTTGTGTCCTCTGATAGCCTAATTAGCTCATTTGCCATTAACTTTGTGTTGTATGTTGCAAGATTATGGTTAACCCAACTCTTCTGTTTCTTCTTTCAGCGAAGTCAATTCAGCTCTGCTGCCTTTGTCCTGCAGCTCCTTTGCACCTCCTTTGCAGCATTATTTGAGAGGAACTATCAGGTAAATTTATTGTTTGGAAGGCAAATATCTTTCATTCAGAAGAAAAAAATTGGCAAAAACTGTGACATTTGAGTGGTCTTACTTTTACTCAGAGGAAAAATTAAGTTTTTTTAGTGTTTGCACCAGTAATGATACTGAATAGCAGATAAATCTGCATTGTACATCTCTGATTCAAATATGCAAGGTATTTCTGTACTTCATCTGCTTAAATTACATGTGCATAACAAAACTCTGGAAATGTCTGCTATTGGGATAGGGTAGAGAACAAGGGGTTATTTTTCAGTCACATCATTTCTCTACTTCAGTTCATGGTACAGCAGCAGAAATGCTCATGCTGGCACTGAGCAGAAAGAAGAAATGGAGCAGAATGTAAGAATGAAAAGCTTGTATATTCCTGCCAGGGTGCTGGTGTCTGCTTCCAGCAGTTTAAGCAGCAGTATTGATGATTTTCTTTTTTTTTTTCCTACCATACCACTCCTCACCACACAATTACAGCACATGACAGTGAATGTCTTGATGGTGACCTGGCCAGTTTAGGTACTGAACTTCAAATACAGGTTGGTATAAACACTCTTGTCTGGAAAATAGTGAGAGGACTTTTGGATAGGGTGGAGAGGCCACAGTGGTACAGTCCCAGCATTTAGGTATCTGTGGGTACATGGTGAAATGTGGGTTTAGAGCACCTCTCATAGCCCAAAACAGCTGTCCTTCTTCTACCACTTTGTGATTCCTTGACTGTGGACAGGTCTTTCTAGCAGTTTCCTTATTCCAGCCATGGGAAGAGAAAGCCATTCCCATAGGCATCAGGAAACATGAGCTCCCTGTTTTTGCTGTACCACAAAAAGCATAATCATTGCATGGTATAATGGAACACGTGTAATAGCCAGAATGCAACTTCTGCTCCCAAAAACTGTGGTTAACATGTGGGTTTCTTGTTTCTCACATTCCCACTGAGTGAGAAACCTTAGAGGAGATGCCATTCATTTCCCTGCAAATGGGCAGAAATAGGAGTTTCAGGGCAGAGTCTCCTGGAGCTGCAGGAAGGATGCTCTGTGGCAGGCTGCTTTTCATTTCACACTTGGATTGGGACAAGGGGTGTGTTTGGCTCTAGTAGACTACACAAGAAATGAACAAGCAAAAAAAAAAAAAGAAATAGTGAAATACTTCACCACGGACTTAAAAAAATAGATCTCACAACCATTGATAGGATAGTTCTGAATTCTGGGATGATGACTGACTTCTGCTACACTGGATTGTGAGTGTTTTGGTAAATGGTTGTCTCCCTCTGCTCTGACTTGTATTTACTCTCTGTAGAGAAGCATGAGGGATAAAAAATGAGACACAATGCCCTTTTAATGGTTTCTCCTCCTACCCTGGGACTGGAGATTTAAAACAAAGAAGAAGCCTATTCTGGATACTGGAGATTTAAAATAAAACAAAACAAAACCAAAAGCACAGATCCATTTTCTTTTTGTTGTGGTGTTCTCCAAATCAGGAGTTGCAGGGAGAGCAAAAGCAGCGGGAGACAACAAATTGTGTTCCTCCACCCTATTCACATCCATCACGCTTGATCTGCGTCGTTCTCCACGCTGATATTTCATATTGTTCTGCTGAGAGGTGCTAATGGCTCATCCTGTTTAAAGATCACTGACATATAGAGTGAAAAACTCTCTGTAGAAAAGTTTAAAGATTGACCATAACCACACCTAGAAAAAGCCCTGATGGACAGCAAGTAGATTAAGTCTCTTTTGTCTTCCAATGTCCTCTATCATAACAGCTGCAGAGGCTCAAAGGCCGAAGCTCTCAGGTATGGCATTAAAACTGAAAGCTCTCTTATGGCATTCCTTTACTGAACATGAAGAGTGAATCTGTGGGAAGGGGATTGATTGTTCCATTATGGTTCCATTTACTGTGAGAATGAGAAATGAACTTCTCTCTCTTTAGTCTTTCCTTTGTAGGCTTGGTTTCACTTCTTACCTTGCACCAGCCGTGGGGCTCATCCAATTTCTCTGTGAGTCAGTTCATTTTAGAGACTTGGCAGAAAACACATCCAGGAGAAAAGGACAATTGCATTCTGTTGGGATCTCAAGTTGGTTCGGCTCAACTAAGGCCCAAACAAGAGCAGAGGCACTGCAGAGGAGAGGGCGGGATCTGATTTTGGTGTAGCCTTATGTTTGTCAAATTTTTGGTACTGCAAAATTGCAGATTTATCATTCAAAAATACAAAATTCTCTCGTCCAGATTAAATGGTGTTCTCCCAGACTATTGGGATAAATATTTAATGCCTTTCCATTCCTTTTGAGTGTCCAGAAAAGCTGAAGTCCCTGGGAAAAAATGGCTAAGTCCCTCACTGTGCCATGGCCGTAGGAATTGTGGGGATCAGAGAGGAACAGCTGACAGGGGACACAGTAATGCAAATATTGCTTGAGTGTGTGACTTTTCTTGTGCAGGCTGGTGCATTAATTAACTGCAATTAATGACATCCCTGTTGGAATAGGTTTCCTGGGGCTAATTTGTGAGCAAGGAGATACACATTGCATTAACAACTTTTGCATCAGGCTCTGTAAGTGGAAAATGTTTCCTTTATCTTTGTGAGGAAGCTACAATTGCACAAAACTAAAATCCAATGTATGAGTAGCAGGCTGTGCTAATTTGAAAAACTGGAAGCTTGTAATTAGTGACTGGCTGATTAAGTCTGTGTTGCATAGGAAATGTCATGTTTGCTGTCATCTGACAGGACACTTGGAAATTCCAGCCAACATTAAGTGAGGAGAGGAAGAGAAGAGTGCACAATTGTGAGGTGGCCATTGTCCAGGCACACCTAGTTGAAGTGGCTTACACGAATCTTTGTCTCATTTCAGAAAGATGATGCGTGCATTCAGGAACATGGGTCTGTAATTCTTGAGTCTTAAAAAGCCAAAAAGCAGTAAAGGCCCTTGGTTCTTGACTTGGTCTTGCAGAGCTGTTGATTCAGGAATGACACACATACTTCACTCTAGTGTTTGAACTCAGGAGCAAGGTGCTCTCTGCTCATCCCTGCTGGCCTTCCACCATGCCTGTTGGATTTCCTGCATGCTGGAGTGGGCTGTCCTGCTTTGAGGTGGTTGTTCTTTGTCTGTGTCCAGCTCTCACAGCTTTTCTTTCCCTTCCTCAGCAATCTTCCATGGGATCCTAACCAAGAACAACTCTGAACTAAGCTGAATTCTGCTCTGAAGAGTCAGTTTGTAACTCTATTATTTGTCTTTCTCACTTCTCAGAGGTTTAATCACAACCTTACCCACTGTGCTTTACATCCCATTGTAAGAAGTCCAGAAAATTCATCAGTCATGTGAACAAAGAAATTACCATCAACACAGACTGGAGATGTGGATTGTCTCTGCCCAGATGCATTACCCTATCTGCAGGTATCAGGGTGCTTCTCATCCTAAGTACTAGAGGAGACCAGAGCTCTGGAGTAGCAGCTCATGGAGCTTCCTTCAGCTTTCCAACAAAGGCTTCTCCTCCTTCCCCTCTCGATCAGGAGGTCTGTAGTAGGCCCCCAGCACAAAGTTATCAGTGTTGGACTGTTCTCTGATCCTCACCCATGTCTGGACTCACTTGTCACTTGCTCAAAGCAAAGCAGTGTGTTTTGCAGCCAGCCCTTTGCACGGCTCTAAGTCATCCACATTCCTCACCTTTCCAGTGTGTTTTTTCTCAAGAGCTTGTATTGATCCTTAGAAACAATCCAGCCATGTGAGTTATCCCACTGTGATCTCCTAGTCCCTGTGGGATACCACCAGCAATCTCCTTTTTACCTCCGTTTTCAGACTGCAGGTACTTTCTTTAGGTTCCTCTGGGATTTTTTTACCTCATTCCCTAGGATTTCAGATCCTCGGGGATGAGTGCTGTTTTTCAGAGCTGCCTTTTTCTCGCTCTGTCTGTCCCTCAGTGCCCACCCTTCTTTCACCAGTGCCTTGTTCTTCTCTTTCATCGAGTAAACAGGAGCACTAAAGTTTTAGTTTCTCATTGCACTGGTTTTGTTGCAGAGTGGAGCTGGATGCTCCAGCAGCCCTTGAGCTTGTCACTGCTCTGAGCCTTCAGGGAGGCTGCCTGTGGTGTCCAGCTTTGGCACTGCAGCACCTCGAGTGCTGGGAAACTTGCTTTCTGGAGGCAGTGGTAGAGGGGATAAGAGCTCACAGGGCTGGCAGGAGGGTCCTGCATGGATGCCCTCTAGATTGGTGTGCCAGTGTCAGGGTGCTTCTGCTGACTGGTGTGGGGACCCAGCTCCCTCCGCTCACAGCAGCCTGCACAAGGAGAGAGCCTGGATCAGCTGGAAGTTAATGGGGTGGTTCAGTAGCAGAAAAGGGGGGCTTGACTCTGGTGGGTGTACAAGGGAAGGAGAAAACTTGGAGGCCTGGATTAGCATTGAAGGGTATGCCAGGCATGCACTGTTGAGCAGAGAAGAGGAAGGTACAGAATGAAAACCTGAGCTGACTGAGAAAGGGCAGTTGCAGAGCCAGGGTGAAGATGTGATAAGTATCAACCAAAGCCTGCTGAAAGAATGGAGCTGGAGTGTGTCCAAAAAAGGACAACAAAGCTGGTGAAGAGCCTGGAGCACCATTCTTATGAGGGGCAGTGGGGAGGTGGGGCTATTCAACCTTGAGAAAATGAGGCTCAGGGAAACCTTATTGTTCTCTACAACTGCCTGAAAGGAGATTGTGGCCAGGTGTGGGGTCAATCTCTTGTCCCACATAATGGGCAATGGGACAAGAGAAAACTGCTTTGAGTTGCACCAGAGGAAATTTAGATTGGATATTAGGGAAAATATCTTTGCTGAGTGCTCAGGCATTGGAACAGGCTGCCCAGGGAAAGTGATGGAATCACTGTTCCTGAAGGTGTTCAGCAATGCATAGACATAGCACCTGAGGATATTAATTAGCAGTGGAGATGACAGTGGTGCATGGTTAATGGCTTGGATTTCATGATCTTAAAGGCTTTTTCCAACTGCCCTTCTTGTCTACCTTTCAAGACTTAGCTGAAGAGTTTTCATCAAGAAAAAATATTTCATGAAAACATAGTGATTTATGTCATGTGATTCTCTCACTTTTTAAAATATGATGTTAAGAGCCCTACAACCAGAGTTATTATTTTATGGATGTATGTCTATAAACACTGTGTTTCAGTTTCAAAGGAGAAGTGTTGGTAACTGCTAGGAAGTCATGCTTAACCCTCAGTCACAGAATTATCACTGTCACACATATGTTTGATGCAGTATGAATTTTGAATGCTACTATCATTATTAATAATCAAAATGCACCTTGAGTTTTTATTATGCAACTGCATGGAAAACTCACAGAATGCCATAAATTGTTACAGGCTTACCATCAGTTGTATTATGATGAAGTATCAGAAAACTAGTATCAAGAAAATCTCATCCTGAACCAATGCTTTAAATTGCTGAAAGGAGCCAAAATTCTAATGAGATGTGCCAATCTGTCAGGTAAATAAGTGTATTTATTGTATTAGCTGCACTGAAAATACCACTTTCATGGAAATGGATCAGTAGGAGCTGGCTCATTGGTTCCTGTGTCTGCTTTCCATGTAATACTCTGACACTTTTGATGACTTCCATTTAAAATGAGAATTTCCCTGTTTGTTTCTTGTACTACCCTGAGAGCCTGTTGCTTTTTTCTGTGGATCACACAAAATCATTGAGCTGCTGAACTCTGAAGTTGGTTCATGCTTTTCTTGGAGTTGTTTCTGAGTAAGTCAGGTCTCTTCCCTGCCTGAGCTCCTGACAAAAATTCGGACATAAATCCCTAAGGAAGAGTGTGAGTCTGCAGAGGGTGTAGGGTGCTGGGCATTAGAAAAAAACTGCAGCAAAAATCCAGTGGTTGGTACTTCGCAGGGACAGGCCCTTGAGCTGTAGCTTTTAAATGTAGCTTTTAAATGAGCTTCTTGTTCTTTCCACCAACTGAAGTCCAGTTCTGCAACATGAAGCCCAGCACAGAGTCCCACCAGGAAAAAATGGGAAGGGGTTGCATATGGATTCTCTTTGCTAGTGCAGGGTCTTAGTCCCTATTACATCCCATTTGTGCATGCCTGCTCTGCAGCTGACTCCCTTTCAGCACGTGAGTTGGACACTTCCAGACCCATCAGGAGCCACTGCGGCTTTGCTTGGTGAAGATTCTCTGACTTATTTTAAGTTCTGCTCTGTAATGCATTGTTAGCAACCCCTGAGTTGTGGAGCTGTTCCTAAACTGTAAGAATTACTGTGTCAGTGAAAACAGGACAGCCCTAGGAGGAAGGCCTCCCAGAGTGGAGGAAGGTTCCAGGTGTCAGCCTTAAGGGATATTCTCTATTTCCAGCTTCTATGCAGTAACTCATACAAGTTTACAGACCTGTTTTCTGGGCTTGCAACTCTCCAGCATTTCTGACTGCAAATGTAAACCTTGTCACAGCAAACAGGATATATTTTTATGGCTCTGGACCATCTAACATGCTCCTAAACATGCAAAGGGTGTACATACATAATCTAGCATGCAGCCTGTCACATGCAGCTTGGAAAAGGCAAAGTGGTGTGGTTAGAAGAAAGAGAAACAAGGATACAAGTAGGAAAACTTTTCCTAGAGAAGGAGGAGTGTTTCTGGAATTGTTGGCTGGAATCAGAGACTTTCCAAAGGTAGGGTGCCTTCAGGCTAGCTGAGAGACAGGGTCACAAAAGCCTAGATATGAAGGTCTGCACATTGATAAGTAGGACTTACAAGCTGAAGTCTCACTGCATGCTATTTATTTGGGCATCACTATTGAAGCTAATATGAGTAGAACATACTGAATTTGGCTCCAGGTTATTAGCACAGAATTTTAGCTCTTTAAAATGGATTTGAACAGGGAGGTATGGTCCAGTGCTGCATTGACTCTGAGCCTTGTTGGTTTGAAGGGATTTGGGATTTTCATTCTGGCAGGTTTTCTTTAGGTGTGGGGGATGGCTTGTGGAAGAACAACATGGTTATTTTTCTTACAAAGCTAAAAGGAGAAGAATTAGCCTAGAAAAGAAGGGAAAAAATCTGCTCCTTTGGCTGTTATGTAAGGTGCTGCCTTATTCCTCTTAGAAATAGAGCTTTCATGTGTTACATTGCATAGTAGGCCCCCCAAAAAGATGCATATCTTTTGCCTGGGGTGAGCAACTCCTGAGATTTCTGAAGCCAGGCTAGTACATTAACACCTTGGATTTAGGTAGCACAGCTACAAGCAAATGTCTTTGGATGACAGAAGCAAATCAGACACTGCTTTTGTATGTCACAAGGGATTATTCTGTTTTAGTGCTATGCCCTTTGGCTTTACAAATGCACCTGTAGTGCTCCTGTGGTTAGTGCAGAGGATCTTGGTAGAATTAATTTACTAGAGTTGTTTTGTCTTTGTAAATAGAAAATGTTAGAATTGGCTGTACACAAACAGCTCTTCAAGCCTTACATGCATTGTTTGCAGTAGTTCCTAGACAGGGAAGACTTCTGTTCTTTAATGCTAGCACTGAGTGCAGCAAAGTACCTTTCCATTCACAAAAAGTGATCTTTGTAGACATAGGAGAAATTGCTGGCTGTGTCTGGGCACGAGAAATATGGGAGATAAATTCTAGGGAATCTAGGGGTGGATCACCAGATAGAGGTTTTGGCTGTGCCTTTGGTGAGAATTTAAAAAATTCTCATCTGACTCCATGTCATCTGCTGTGGTTGTTGGTTTTATGGTTTTTTTAATGTTTTTGGTTGGTTTTTTTTGGGGGGTTTTTTGTTTTTGTTTTTTTTTTATGTTGTTGTTTGTTTGTTTCTTTTTAAAATTGGGATAAAGGACTCTGAGAGCTCATGACACTTATGTGGCACTATCACCAAACAGAAGTAACCACTATCTGACATTTTAGGAACAGAGATATTGGTCTGTGAAATACTGTGGTAAATAGTGGGCACTTGGAATCTTCTGAAGATACGGAGGGAGCTAAATATTTGTAGTATCAAGAAAGTTTGTACCAATATCCCCAACTTCCCTTTTATTAGCTACAGAGAGGATTTAAATTTCAAAAAATCTTCAATTCTAAGAATTGCAGTTTCAAAGACAGCTTGAGGTTGACATTTATGGTTGGTTTTTAAATGGCACAAAGATGGTATCATGAGTCTTGTTGTAAGGTGAATTTTGCTGAGCACTTGCCGTGGTTTTGTTTGCAGAAGACAGAAGTGTAAAAGCAAAGAAGCAAGAACAGGAAAGAGACTCTGACATGTAAGTCTAGGTGGATTTCTCATTATCTTGCTAATAAATTCAGCATATTAATTTATTAGATGTTCTGACACCTGGCAACTTTTAATGGATATCAGCTGCTGAAGTCATAGGTTTTTAGCTGACATTTTAATCTGAGTCTGCGAGGATAAGACAGGATAGAGAAGCCTTACCTAAGACAGGCTGGTGAGCTGTGGGTTTTTTCAGTAGGGTTGGAAAAAGTGGGGCAGAGAATGAAAAGTTGAAACAAGACAGGTTTTAAGAGCAGGAAAATACTTGGAAGTTTTGTGCTTTGAATGGTAGCATTTAGACCTCGGCTGGAGGCCTGATGTGGTTTGCTGGGTCATCTCAGGATCAGCATGGTCAGGGGCTCCTGGGTGCCAAGGTGGGGCACAGGAACAGAGAGTTGTGTGGCACCAGGCCAAGAACCTGCCTGGAGCAGCAAATTGTCCCTAGAGCAGCTAACACAGTGTAAGAGACATCACTGACTGATAGCTCTCCTGAGAGCACCCAGCCACCAGCTTTAAGGATTTCCTGGGCTCTTTCTGGGCTATCATGCTTAACACTTCCTTGATATGGTTTAATCTTGATTCCCTGTAGGAACCTCTTAAATTCTGCAGTCTTACATTGCAATAATTTCGTTACAGATTTCCCCACTGGAAATCTCAACCCATGTTGCTGAGATTTATCCTTTTCAAACCACTTCTGTTAATCATCAGTGCCAAATGAAAAGCACTCTAAAAGCACAAGTGGGATTTGCTTATGCTCTTACACTTTGATTTACCAGGAATGGCCCCCTTTGATGTAGATTTTAGAAATTATTTTAATATTCTAATTTTTCCGATCCTAAACTCTTTTTTTTCCTAAATAGTCTACATGTCCACTCAGTGCTTGAGTCAAATCAAAACATTAATAGAATTCCATGTGACAGACTTCTCTTATTTTGTTTCTAGAGCTACAAACATTGGGAACTTTGAGGTACTGATATAGGGCATAAGTATTTCACCTTTTTGCTGTTTATTATTCATTATTATGAATGTAACTGAATATATTAAGTGGGGAGCCTAAAACTACCTAACTCTGACAGGTATCTTGTGTTAGTGGTAGGCTGATGTTTAGGGGTATATTGTGCTTGTTACTTGTATCTGAATTAGTGGAAGCTCTGAATACTCTAATCCTGAAGACTGAACATTTATTTGGAAGCATAAACAAGCCTGAATATTTGCAAATGTGCAGACACACTAATAAGTTTTTACTACCCTTCACCTGAATGAGCTCTTTTTAGGTTGTTCTGTTAATGAATATCTAGGTTTCTGTTTGCCAATATAATCTAAATATTCCCATTATAACAAGCACAGAAAAGAAGCTTTGGTATTTTCCCTGACATCAAATCCTTGGGGCTGCAGATAAATCATAGCTGTAAATTTTTACCCAAACCTGGAGCTGGAGTGAACTCTGCAGGGTGTATTTTACCCCAGAGTGATTTGTTCACCTGTCTGTGCAAGGTGTACAGTGCAGCACCTGGGCACACAGTGCTGTGGCTGCTGCCAGCCTGGGTGGGATAAGCTTTTCCCTCAGAGGAGGGTTGTCTGAAGCCTGGCTCTGCTCAGATGAACAAGTTGCTGGGCTGAGGACCCGTGCCCTGATGAGTGTGGCTACAGTGCCCTCTTGTGCAAGAGAGCACTGGAGAGCAGCTGCTGATTCCAGAGGTCTCTCCACAACTCCTGGCTGCAGGGGAAGGAAGCAAAGTGAGCACAAAATCCTCCTCTGGCTGTGACCTTTTGCAGCTACATTTTGTCCAGCAATTTATTTGGTTATGTGGTACAATGCAAACATGAAGACAGCCCTTGGGCTTTTACAGCTTCAAATATGCTTTGTATTCTGCTAGTATTTTGGCATCAGTTGGAAAATGAGCATTTACTGTGTCTGTTGAGGTGATGCCCACAGAACCTGTTAGGCAGAGGAGCTCCCAGATATGCTAGATGCTGTCTCCACACTCATAGGCTGGGCCTTAGGAGTGCTGTGGAACTTCAGCTTTATAGCAAAAAACAAGTAGCCAAACCTGGTTTCCTCCTTTCTCTGCCTCAAACTTGTCAGCTGCACTTCATCTGCCTCTGAAAGTAGGGAGATTGAATTAACGTATTTTGATTGGAAAAAAGAAGAAAACTTAAAGGAAGAAAGGGCACAGTGATCAGAACAAAGTGAGCAGGACAGACCCAGGAGGGTTTTGACACATTATCATTTGGAAATGGCAAAGCAGAAATCTGCTGTGACTGCAGTGTTTCAAGATTACCAGGCAAGAAAAGTACCTGCCTACGCAAATAAGTTCAACTGTGACATGGAAAACTTGGAGGTGTGTCCCACTCATTTCATAAAATGCCTTTTGGTCATTCTAAAAATACAGCTATCCTTTTGGTGGTATAATTCATGACAAAACTGTAGGGAGTGACAGCTAAGAAAGAAAATTAGCGTTGCAATACTAAGACCTGAACAGTGTAAACAAGAATGTTAACATTAAAAAAAGGAAAAATTCAAATCTTGCTCTTCAATGGAGGCCATTGGATTGGAAAAATCTAGGGGATAAAATGGACTTGGTAAAGGTTAAAATGCAAACAGAACTGTGTTGCACAGGAATCAACAGAGAAATAGGAAAGAGGGGAAGGATGTTATCCTGACTAGAAAATAGATGCGGAGTGCCAGAGCATCTGTATGAAAATAACTGGGGGCAGAATTCAGCTACTAAAATGCTCTCACCTGTCTTCCAGTCCTACTGCTATGTCCCATTGTGGTCTCCAGTCCACCCTCCCTGGGCATTATAATTGCACCTGCAGGTACCACCACAGCCCTTAAGGTGGGTAATGTGAGATTGGCTGGAAATGCCACATCTTCTCACTTACTGAAGCACATGAAATTCTTGTAGGTTAGGACCCTGTCACAGAAAGGATGTGAGTATGGCATGAAACCAGTTAATTCACTGTTTTACTTTGGTTTAATAAAGATAGGCTTTGCTTATCACTCAGATGCAAGACATGAACTGAGTTAATATTTTTCTTCAATATCACAAAATTACCTTCAACCTGGGATCCTGTTAATTAAATGCCAGTGCTGCTCAGCAACATGAAAATGTAAGAATATATTTGTTCTGTTCCATACTTACTGGATTGTATTTTACCACCTTAAGTTCCCTGATTATATAGACACAAGATACTGGCAAAGCCTCTCCCTGCTGAGGGTTGTCCTGAACATCAGACTTATTTGTGCAGTGCAAAGGTGTAAGGGGTGACTTGTGACTTGAGCTCTGATAGTCCTGGGATACTGCTTAGACTAAAACTCCTTCCTACAGAGTGCCTAACCAGGGGATTTAACTCTGCAATACAATTTTTTTTTTTTTTTTTTTTTTAGGTGAATAAGGTATTTTCACCTATTTTTCCAGCTGCAGTCTTTTCTTCCAGGAATGTGGCCATAAGCTTAAATATAAGGGTTTTCCAGAAGTTTGAGCATGTCTAATTATTTGCTTCTTGGCAAGTCAACTTTAACATTGCTGAGAAATTTTTAGGTTTCAGATGCAGGATCATCAGTGTCTACATTGACATATGGATTTCTGGTTGAAATCAGAGCACAGTTACTTGCAGCAGCATTTGCCTTTCACAGAAACCAAGTGGTCAGTCAGGTTGTCCATTTTGTTCTTCAGGATGGATGCTGGCTACAGCTGGAACAGGAAGGAACACAGCAGAATCCTAGAGCTCCTGTCCTACACAGGAATAAAAAAACCACTCAGAATCTATTGGTCCCAGCCAGACTGACTCCACACTTTTACTTGCCTGCCAGGGATGCCACAGCCTAAGCTGTTTCTCTAGCACTTTGCAGGTCTGTGTGCACAGCTCCTAGTCAGCTCTGGAGGAGCCCAGCCCTGGCACTGAGTGAGTGGACACCTTTTCTGTGAAGAAGACTCCTGCCAGGTGATGTAAAAGCATGGCTGAATAATGGCACAGCACTAGGTCCTGCTCAGGGAGGTGAGCTCTGTCCCCAAAAGTTGAAGAATCTGAATACAGGCATACTGTGAAACTGTTAAAGTGGCTAAAATCATGTTTGCTCAACTTATATCCACTGATGTTTCAAGCCCCACCCTACCCCATTATAGTACCAAGATGGGGGATCACATCTAAAGGAAAGTCATCTTCAAACATGGATGAAAAGTTTTGCAGTTCTTGGGACATACAGTGATGGTGGCTACAGTCTTTCAAGTAACACTGTGTTTGTGCAGGAGCACCTGTGCACAGTAATTTACTGGCATAAACTCCACAAAAAAGCAGAGACTATAATGTAAGTGGTCTTGGAGTTCATCTCCAGGCACAAGTGGTTTCTGAGTTCTGGCAATTAATAGTTTCCTTTTGGCAGTGTGCTGAGGTTGGCTAAGCTGCAGTACCCAGGGGCAATGAACTGGAGGATTTAAGAGTGAGCACAGGCTAGCTTTCAGTCAAGAGTGTGTGGCTGCTGGAAGAGACAGGGCTCTTCTTTTGCAAGAAGATTTGTACTCTACAAACCATGTATTTACAAGTACTCTACGCCTGCAGTTTTGCAGGGAGGAAAGACTGCTCACTCTCATTCATTTGGACTGGCTGGTCCTTTAACAAGGTTATTCTATTTAAATGAAAATTGATATGTTTTTGTCAGGCCAAATGGACTTAAGAGTCTATTTAATATGCATCGATCTTTGTGCATGAGAATTCAGAATATATGCTGTTGCATGTTGTAGCTGGGTTTTGGCTTATTTTAGGGCAAAAAAATAATTGGTAATATACAGGAATGGGACAAGACAAGCAATGACAGATGTGGTTTTCACAGTTTGTAGAGTGGCAATAGTAGAAGAAGATTTACCATTCCAAGGGATGAGATGTGCCTTTTAGTTTCAGGAGGAAAGGATGACATACATTTTGTATCATGTCAGTGCTTCCTGTTCACTGTACCAGCATTTGCCTTCCTTCATAGACTTTGGTTTATGCAGGATTAGTAATGTTCTTTTGGTAGGTGAGATGTTGTTCTGCAGCATTGAATATAGTGGATTATTTAGAGTTTGAAAAATCAGTTCATTTACACTCCAAGAAAGATAACATATAATGTGGACAAGTGCTGTTTGTGCACAAAAAAAAAAATGTAAAAAAGTGTCATTTTGGAAGTATCTTGGGTTTCCCTTTTGTATTTTCCATTTTCTTTTATTTCCAGCAGAGGGCAGGTTTGTGCTACAAAACCTGTTTGCTCGCTTGAGATAATCCAATGTGACATTCACCAGGCATATCCAATCCTTCTCAGGAGGGGGAAAGAAAAAAAAAAAAAAAGAGAGAGAGAGGAAAAAAAAGGGTATTCTTCGGTGGTATTTTTCCCTGGAAAAATTTTATAAGTTTCTTTTGTTTAGTTTTTGGGGGTTTTTAAGAAAAAATTTAAAAAACCTAGATGGAATCTGGTAGCTTTGCTAAAAATCTAGTCCCCAAATGCATTCCTCTTGTTTTCTAAAACTGTTGTGAAATTGCCAGTGGTTCATTTCTCTCAGTGCAATTCTTCCCTGTTTCTATCACAGTAGGAATATTTAAGATGTTTTCAATAGTCAACTGTTCAATGCACTTACTGTTGCACAGACATTACATGGTTCTGTTACAGTTATACAGCATAAAATGCTGTTGTACCAGCAAAACACAAATATAATTAAGGCCCAGAGGCTAAAAACTGTAAAAAAAAAAAAATAAAAATTGTATAATCCTGGCATGCAAAACACCAAGGAAAAAAATCAGGTGGTTACATCACAGCAACAAGCCCCAGCAGGGTTAACCACATGCCCATGTTTGTGTAATTCTTCTCAATGCCATTTTGGTTTCAAAGTGACATGTTGTGGCAGTGCCAGAACAGGGCGTTCTGAAGCAAAGGAGGTGAATGGTTTTCTAATTCATGTGTCATCCCTAGGAATCTTGTTCTTTCTGCTGCAACTACTTCACCTTGTGTTGCTTGTGTGTGAATCAACAGGACAATTTCAGCTCCTCACTGGATGCACCAGCTTCTGTTTCCTTAATGTCTCATTGCTGCTTTTTTTGTCTTCCATGTGATTTTGAGCCTTGGGTTTTACTTTTTTTTTTTTCCATTGTCACTTTGCATGCTGTGTCCCTAAATGCCATTTTGATGAAAACAGATATATTTTGCAGGCATTTGTACCCATTAGCCAGTGTTGCTGTTCACTTTCCTATCTGCTATACAAATTCACATCAAAAACTTCTTAAAACTTCTTTTTTTTTTTCTTTTTTTCCTATACTTTTCTCAATCCTTTACTTTCCTCGATCTGTGTCATTTTGAAAAGTATGGACTAGCACAATATGTGGTCATCATAATCTAATATTTTGAAAATTGCAGCAGAAGTGTAGCCTGCTGCCAACAAACTGTGCACTGCTGAGTTAGAAGCTTTTTTTGTCAGTGTTATCCAGGATAATGCCTCCTCCTCACCTTTAAGCTGGTTTTGTAGCTTCATGTTTTCTGTTATTAGAGGGTGGCACCATTTTCCTCTGCATTGGAAATTGGCTCTCACTCCCTCCAGTATTAACATTATTATCTGGATTAGTCAGAATTAGCTAAAGAGAGAGTGAGCTTCACCAAGTCAGAAAGCACAGCCTTCAGTTAACTGGTGAAATGTTAGTGATGACTCCCAGCCTCCAGTGTGTCACTGGTGTGGGCAACGTTGAACCCAGGTCTCCAGAGGTGGAAAACTGGCCCAAGGGATAGATACCTTCTCTAAATCCCATCACATCCCTAACAGTTATTAGGGCAGAATAATGTTTCATGACCTTTGGGTTGTACCATTACCATAACATAATCTAGCTGTGAGAGCTTTGCAAAGGTCATTGTAGAAATAAAAATATTGCCTGCTGTGATCCATACCCTCAGACACAAAAGAAAATAAATATCCTAATAAATGTAGTGATATTTGCACTATAGGGCACAGTGCAAGGGTCACGAGACATTATTCTGCACTAGTAATAATGTCACTATTTTATTCTTGCCCATTGGTTACTGTATGACATTTGTGCTTGCAGGGAAATTCCTGTGAATATCAGTAACTTAAAACACATTGCCTGGAGGGCCTATTGTTCTCCCACTGAAGTCAATGAAGTCAATTTGCCATTTGCTTACCAGTATCTGGTCACAGGACTAACCGAGCACTCCTCATGATCAAAACTGAAACTGTTTCAAAGTGGGTTTGGTGTTTTGTTTTCTTTTTCCATTAAAAAGTATTTGTACATTGGACCTCCAGTGAAACATGTTTCTTAAAAGATTGCAGATAATTTTATCATATCCATGGAAATTGCCATTACTGGATATGTAGAAGACAGATTATATGATGAGGTTTTTATTAAAAAAAAAAAGTTCAAGTCCTAATATTCCTAGGTACTTGTGTGATGATTTATGACCTGGAAGAGAGACATTACCCAATATTTCTTCATTATATTCTTATGTGATAGGTAAATGACTGTCTCTTCTATTTCTCCAACAAAGAAATATATTAATTCAGACTTTTCTCCATGACATGGCTGGAATAATATAACCAAAATGACAGAATTCTTAATAAGATAGCCTGAATTTTGGAGGTGTGGAAGTTGTTGGTTTTGTCCAACAGATTCTTGATTTTGTGCTAGTGGAGCTGGCAGCCCTGAAGCATTTTGGGGGGGTTTTTTAAGCTAAGGTATGTCAGTCTTGGTCCATCCCTATGAGATTGTGAGCTATGTCTGAGCTCTTAGAGGAAGTGGTGGACAGTGTGTATGCAAATGTGGCCCATGTTGGCCTTGGCCTTTGTCTGGAAACACACCTTAGCAATCAACAAGTTTAATATACCTCTGGAAATAAATCTGAGAAGAACTTCGCTTCTCATGTGTGACAAAGGAACTATCTGAGAGCTCAGTCAGTGGCAGGATAATTTAATTAATTGTTTTGGATAATGTGGTGCCTGCCTGTTGTCTGGCTCCACCATGGATGAGGTGATAAATGTTTCCTTCCCCAGCCTCAGTATGTGTCTGTATCGGAGAAAAACAACACCAGTTCTGAGGGAAGTGCATAGACTGTTATTTTTCAAGAGCTTGTGGTGACTAAAATTGTCCCCAGCTGCAAGGGAGCGTTCATGTTTACAATCTGAGGAAGCAGGCAGTGTTGTACCATCCAGGGTGCCATGCCCTGATTGCTGCTCAAACATGCTGCAGGCAGGATTGTGACACAGGAGGGGTTTTGGTGCAGAGCATTGTGAGGGTGGAAGAGGGGCCCTTGTAGATCAGGTGCATCCTTACAGTAGGACTTTGTTAAACATGGAAATATAGTGAGATCTAGTGGCAAAAGAGCTGTCACCTCCTTGAGATCCACTAAGCTCACCTCAGTGTCACACCAACCTGTGGCTCTGCCTTGAACATGAAGTCTAAGCCTGGCTCCAGACAAAGAAAGAGTGGGAACCACTCGTGTGCCACGTCTAGTGCATGAGACAGGGCAAAGTCAATACACAGGGCTGACATTCAAGGTGTGCTCCACAGAGCTGGGGAAAGACTGAGTCTGCTTCTCCAAGACCTTGTACTGAACAGCGCAGGCTGATCCTGTCCTTGTTTTCCTACTCCTTTTCCAGGCCAGGAGAGCAGGCAGATTTGCATAGTCTATTCTGTAGGCATCTGAGTACAATTTTTCCTGTGGGTGGTAGTATTTAGAAAGTGTCCCGCCTTGCCACTTTCAGATTGCTATCACCCTTCCCGATGGGATTAGGAGCCTGGCTTCACAGGCATTGCCTGATCCAGCTGGCTTTCATAGGGATGAGGTGGGTAGTGGTGAGAAAACAGGATGGGTGATGACTGTGTAGCTGTGCTGGTAAACTTTGCTTGGGGGAGGGGACTGAGGGGAAGACATGGGGACAGAGGAAAAAGTTATAATTCTCACCCATAGAAGGAATTCCTTTAACATTTGAAGGAAATTATCAGGGAGCAGACACCAGTCATGCTTTTCTGACTCATTGTCCTGTTTTCAGACAGCATCCCACTCCAGTCTCCTCCTGCCTGTAGCACTGCTGTCCCGATTTATTTCTGTAAAAAGTTATCACAAGAATTTCCCACTTTAAAAATATAATTAAGGAATTAGTGTTGTAATACATGCAGTTTTGCAATGCGCTGAAATCACTGAGAAAATTAACTTTCCTTTTTAAAAAATAAAAAGCAACAACATTCATGCAATCTACAACCTGCATGATTTGAGATGCTCTCATGAGCTCTTCACTTCTTTATATAGAGTCTGCCCTTTGCTCCCAGATGATCCTGACACAGGATGCCTTCAGAGGGACATAAAGTACAGTTTGATCTTATAATGAAGGTTTAGGTAAGAAGATGTGCTCTTCTCCCTAGCTTTGGAAGGAGGAAGGTCTGCAGAAGAGAAATGTTTTTTCAATGTTAGTGGCATCCACAAAAAAACAGGAAGAGTGGTCTGTGAGGTACAAACCGGTGTGTGTTTTCTTCTAAGTCTACTTCCCAAGTTTTTTTACTAATGTGCTATTTGGGAGTACTAAGGAACAGGCAACTGCCCCTTCCCAAGCCTCTTTTATACAGTAGAGTCCAGAGGTAAAAGGCTGGTATAACTTTGCAGTGTCCTCGTGGAAATTGCTGTAAAGGCTGATTTTTGCCACAGGTAGGTTTGAAAGCTTGACTTAGCATGTCTTTAGCAGCAGACACAAGCACTTTCACTTCTGGTCCAGAGTGTCAAGGATCAGCTTTGTCAGCAATAGAAACTCAATCATCTCACTTGATACCCTTTAATTAGACATGCATGCATATATAAATGCATAGATTATCTAATGCCTCCTACTGCAAATTTCTCACTGAAATTAATGAGTTTATTCAAAGAGTAAACTATGAGTAATAATGAATAATATTAGTACTCAGCATGACTAATAGTGGTAAGAGGGAGAGTCTTAATGACTTAGACAAGGAGGGTCTGCTGGGAGCCAGCATAACGATTTGCACAAATAATTCCTTTTCAGAGTGATGAAGCTTGGAGCTTACTCAGAGCCAATCATTAAACGACAGACCCCATTTATCACAGGCATCTTGATCTCTGTCTCTGTGCCTTTCTCAAGGCACAGCTTACTTGTGTGGCAGAAAATGAGTCATGCCCAGGCAGTCGGTCTTCTGATCCCTGCTCTGTTTAGTGTAGCTCGCATCTTTGCAGCAACTTTTATGGAGAGATCATATTTCAAAAGCCTTTAACAAAGCTTGTCACAGGGTCTTATTTTTCATTTGACTGGGAGAGGGAGCATGAGATGAGGAACTGGCTAAGCAGTAAGAAAAAAGCAGCATGAGATTATATTTTGTTACAGTTAACGCTTCCTGGTGCAGTGCCTGGGAGTCTATGTGAGGTTAAGCCATACTGTAATATATAAGTGTCCCTGAAGGATCTAAAAGAGTGGAAAGAGTGATGCAAAATTAAAAAGCAACATTTATGAAGGTTTTTAAAAGAATTAAACATGAGATTGTTTTCCTTTATATTGGATGCTAGATGATCAGCTCTGAATAGATGTCAGGGTATATTTGAAGTAACTAAGACAAATTGGTATGTATATATTACTGTAGAGTCATATACAATAAAATAAAGTCTGCTCTCAAGCTATTCCTCCTTGCTGCAATTTCAAGTTTTTAGGGAAAGACGTGGTGAAAATTAGTTTGGGATGAGGAAATTAGTATTCCTCCTCAACTGCAAAGCAATTGGAACTTCTTTGGAATTAATACTGAAAGGGTGAATACTTTTTATCATTGTAAAAATTCCAGTTCCTTTTTAGTTCTTATTTCCAGTTCTTGCCACTACTTCTCCATCTGTAGCGAGTGCCTCTGCTTTTCTCATTATATATTGTTCAGTAGTTTCATGCCACTAATACAAAAATCTGTGAAATGTTAACAATTTAAAGAGATATCTGGTCAGGCTGGATTTCAGAAAATAGAGTCAAGAGGTCTGGAAAAAGGCAAAGCTGTATAAATCCAGGTTTGTCCTAATCTATCATTCAGATGCTGCTATGGCACCTAATTTTAACAAGTTCCATGTCTAGAAGAATAAGTTAAACTAAAAAGATATATCAGATAATGAGCTTCTGAAAACAGGTCATTTCAGGCTGTTTTAATTGAAAATGTTGTCTTGGGGATTTATGATCCAGGTCTGGACCACAGTAATATTTAAAAGTTTAATCCGTTAAGTGTCTCCTGTTGGTTGAGGGAAAATGCTAGTCAAAGTGTGAAAGGATTAATTCCAACAGAGAATCTCTTTCAGATACTGTTTCTGTATGATTAAAGCTCAGAGCAGAGTAGTTTCTGTATTAGGGTCACATAGAGTCAACCACCTCTCAGTAGCAGTTTTGCAATATGATTAAATCACCAAAGGCATATCAAAATCACTCAATCCATTTTAATTCTTCTTTTATATCATATCCAACTCCAAGTTTTCCCATGCTGTAGGCTAATGAAAAATAAAACCTATACTGCCTATCCTAAAGGAGAATACTACTGTAAATGTTCTTGAAAAGCTGTATTCATAAGCAGCATGTAAGGGATGTAATTTTAAAATAATCCTTGCTTGTAGGCCTCTCATTATATCATTGACCTAAAGATGATCAGGCCCAGTCTGTCTAAATGCAGTTGTCAGCTGCCTGCTTGTCTGATTACTGCATTATTACACCTCTTGTGTACTGGAAGGTAAGAGTTTGAAGGTACTGTGGGCCCTGGGGGTCAGTTAGCCACCATAGCCTGCCTTTTCCACGAATATGACTAAAACAACCACTTCTTTTCTGTTTGATGGATTAGATGAATAGGCTTCTTCTCTACAGAAGAAGACTCAGCAGGTTGATTGTTGTGTGAGGCAATGAAGGTCAGGCAGAGGGGCATTACAAAACTGATGAATGATTCTGATTGATGGAACTTTTATTCCTAGGCATGCAAGAATGGAAATCTCTTTTATAAGAGCTAACAGAAGGCATGCCAGAATAACAAGAATGTTCTTGTTGATTTATCTGCAGCTGGTATTGGGTCTGCGGTAGTGATTAAGTAAATAACAGCAGTTCTATCAAATGTTTGCAAAAGTGAACAAAATCAACAGCACATCAAAACTGAATTCAGATTTCTGGGGTATAAGCTTTGCATAGACTGTGCATTTTCATATCGTACAGAGATTTACCATGAACACTCGGATCTCACCATTGCTGTGGCAAATGCAGTGTGTGTTCAAGAGTGCACTTTGTGTGGCAAGTTGCAGTTTGCTGTTTCTTCTGAAATCTTCTCTGAGTTTTAAATCAAAGTCTGAAAGTCAGAAAAGCCCGTGTGTAGGGTTATTATATACCACCTGCTTGTTACTCAGCAACAAACTAAGTTATCTTTTAAAGAGTGTTTAAACATTTGAATAAATTACAGTGGGAGTTGTTTGGGTTTTATCTTGTTTGTTTACCTTGTTTTATCTTGATAAACTATTGAAATGCATTCAGAAATCTCCATTGCAAAAGAATAATGTGCAATGAACTTTTATATGTGGCAGCTGTTAATTACATCCTTCCCTCTTGCAAAGGAGATCGTTCTGTGTGGTGCAGCATTTTTGATATCTCATAAGTTAGCTCTTTGTCATATCCTCTGAATAAAGCAGAAGCGAGCAATACTGCAAATGGAAGAAATTCTTGATACCTTTGGAATTACTCATCTACTGTGTTGGAAACTGTGAAGAAATCTTTCTTATTGTGTATCCTTCTTTGTCTGTTATTTTGAAGGAAAAAAGCTGCCACCAGCCAGCCAGAATCACCACTTAGGTCTTCAACAAGCAGCTGCTAGGAGCTTGACTTAGAAATGAGACAGACAAAAAGCGGAAAAAATCCTCTCCAAGTGGGTGGGAAGGAAAGAGAGCTTTTACGAGATAGAATTTCTGAATTTCCTTCCTTGCAAGTATGTTACAAAAAGTTGTTTTTGTTTTTCAGGAGGGAAATGCTGCTAGTGAAGTAGTTAAGGGTGAACCATTGTGTCAAGGTAGCTTGCCAGGGGCTGCACACGTGTTTCAGATCAGCTCTCATGTTGCTGATGATTCTTATGCCGCTGAGGTTTTGCTGTTGACTTAATTATGAACAGACAGTGTTCTGTCTCCTTTATGGCTTATGAAGCTGTGTATGATATCTAAGATCTTCCATTTGCTCTCCAGAGAATGTGCTCTTCATACAAGACTGCCCATCTGATTCTGAGGTGTTCACCTTCATTTCTTCTGTTTTGTCAATAGAATTAAATGAACATTTTGAAAATTTAGTATTCAGTAATTCCAGGAGTCCACACAAGCATGGAATAAGCGAGCCGAATAACTGGATGAATGCATTTTAGGGAAATGACCATGTTTACTGACAACAGTTTCCTCATAATTCTACTGCTTGCACAATATTAACTATTGTACAGCTTTCTTGCACTTACTGTCTTCACATTCTTCAGACTAGAAAGAAAATCAGATCATTGCAAATAGGTTTGAACACTTGGCAGTGAAGAAGCTGGAACATAAAAACTCAGGAGAAGACTGTTGAAGTGTTTGCTGACTGCCATTTGTTTGCTGACAATGGACAGATTGGTTCAGGCGAGCACATCATCCATGATTAAAGCTAGACAAGACCTGGAAACCAACCCATTTCAATTTCAGACTCAAACATGTTTATTTCTTGTCCATTTTATTTTTCCTTTTTGTTCTCTTTTTTTTTTTTTTTTTTGCTTGCTGTCCATCTGTTTGTGTGTTCTCAACAATTTCTGGGTTCTTCCATGAGACAGAATAGGAAGTACCAAAAGAACATGCCAAGATCAATTATCCCAAACATGGATTAGTCCCTCCAACAAGTTAACCCACCTGGGGATGGCTTTGTATTCTTGAGAGAGAGATAATGTGAGGGTGGTTGTTTAACCCTCATTGCAAATGAGAGAACAGTTTTCAAAATATGGTTAGTAAGTTTAGGCTCATGGGTTTCTTGGAAAGAAATCTTGGAAAGATGTGATGGAGGAGAAGGACTAAGGCTCAGAATTCAGCAATTCAGATTTAAATCTTTGAGAATGGGCTTCAAATTACTTACTAAGTTACTTATTTTTGTCAATGGGAATGGCATATGAACCTCCTGTTTTCAGACATTTTCATCTTTGTTCTTTTTTTCACCCTCCCCACGTGGCCCTAGAAGTGGTGTAACTACAGCAGTGTGTGGGATGGAGTCATGGCTAGGATCAGAAGGCTGATTTGTCTGGAACACAAGCTGGCTGCAGATGGTTATGTGTCACTTGGGTGACACAGGGAACCCTGGTGTGGTTCCCTGTGCAGGCCTGGTGCAGCTGGCCAGCACTAGTAAGGGGTGCTGCAGGATCACTTTCTTTATTAAGATTAGTCTATTTTCCATATTTTAAAGGGTCCCGTTCCCCCCCCCCCAAATTACAAAAGGAAAACCAATGTTCTTTGTTTTAATTTCTTCCTCAACTTTACCTCTTGCATTTCATGAACATGGATAGTTTAAATAGGAAATTTTAAGAATGTGGATCTATTGTCCATGTATGGAACTTTCTTTGTCATTTTGAGAAACTAAGGAGATTGCCTTTAGTAGCATGGAAAGGTATTGATAAATCTAATTGTATATGTAAATTAATTACAATTATATCCACATCTCATTTTGTGGAGATGTCTAGGTATCAATCTAGATATGCTATGCATTAAATATGCATAAGTATTGAACAGCTGTTTCCATAGTGGTGAACATCTGACTGAAATTTGACTTTGCAGAGTGAAATATATTTATTTATTGATCTTTTATCTAATGCTCTTTGCTTACAGCAAAATTGACAAGATATGCAAAAACCCCCCAACCCTCTGAAAATATACCACTTTGACTGATAATATGAGGAAAGATCAAATATTAAGTCACACCTGAGACATGTATTTTTAGGCACATTAGCTTTTAAGCAGCAGTGCTGATCTTCTTGGAGGGAGCATTGTTTTAGAAGACTGGCAGTCAGGTGACAATCATCAGTCTGCTTTCTCCTTTTAGCTTTTGCCCTGGAAACATGCTATTCAGAATCATTATCTGCATTGCAAATATATTTGCAGTAATTATGCCTCTGCAGGCTAGATGAGCCATTTCATTTTTATTGTGGCATAAAAATGGTTTTGAAATCTCTGTACCAAAGTAATTAGCAGAAGTGAAGGAGGAGATCATGGGGCTGGATTTTTTTATTTTGCTCAAGTAACATGGATTTGCTATAGCAAGTTGGAGAAGGCTGATGTTTCACTCTGACTTCATCGATACTGTAGGTGCAGGAACAGCCATGAGCACTGTGCAACTGACTAATGGATTTACTTGGTGATTAATGCCTATTATCTACTTTACTTCAGACTTTGATACTTGCTAAACCGATTTTAAATAACTAGAAATATGCTGAAATCGCCTCAATTTCTTGCAAAATTGCTTCCTGTGAATAGGGTGCTGCTTAATGCAAGCTAAAACATGCATTTGGGGATACCATTGGGGAATAGGCCTGCAGAGAAGACAAAACCAACTTTGAAAGCTATCATATGTTTAAGACACAGTGTGAGTTTGGAGCTAGCAGCTCCCAGATGTAGTAATGCTCTTTTTTTCCCAATACCTAGCATCCTCTGGACAGACACTGTCTCAATTAATCTGTGCTTCAATGCAGACTCAGGGGGCATGCATGAGGTTAAATGTTACCAAACTCTAGATGCATAATTCCTATCAAAGCTAATGGGAATGACATGCCTACATGTTAGTGTATGCACATGGCCTGATACTATCCTGTGATGCTATTTGTGATGGTGTAGGGGTTTTGCAGTGTCAAATACACATTATATGAAGTGTTATTATATACCAATGCTAGCATGCTTGTCTGTTATCATGATCCTTTTGAAATGCTGTACTGCTCCTTTCCCTATCTCACCTGCCATGTTTCTCTTCTAACCACAACTTGTGTTATTTGCACAACCTCTGTTCTCCAAAGTCTCCACACTCCTCTTTTTATTCACCCTCTCCTCAATTCCATATGACAATGTTTTTCTCTTCCTCTAGAGAAGTTCCAGAACAGAATTGCTGTGTTTTCAGAGAGGGAAAGGGAGTTTCATTAGCCAGAGGGATCATTCACCAAGAGATTTGTGGAGCATCAGCATTCTATGTGCCTTGTGACCCTGTGCCAGGGACATTTGCCAGTTTTTTCTCTTCTCAAGGGTTTTGAGATTAGAGAGAAAAAGGTGGCATCCTATAGGACAGACTCTGCTTTTTGTCAGGGCTAACTGACCCAAGGTACAATTAATGTGGCTGTCTTCCACTCTTAATCTCAAGAGCTAGTTTAGATACTTGCAAGTCCTTCTAGATATACTGTGTATCAGTTAGCTCAGAGCCAAGCTCTGCAAACCAGTAAAAGGTGTCTTTGGGAGAAAGGCTGCACTGTTTCTCTGTTATACATTTGTTGTTGAGGCACAGGTTGCCTTTTTCTGTCTCACTATGGAAATTGATTGCTGAATTGAGAATTGAATTGAATCAGAGTCCCAGTCTCTGCAAGAGCATCCTTCCCAATTGCTTGCAACAGGGCAATTTCCATAGAATGGGACTTTGCTGCAGGTGTCTTCTGGCTCTTCTTTCAAGGTTTGGCATAGGTGACTTAAGCAGGTTAATTTATAGGGGAGGTGAGTATAATCACCACTGGCAAGAGCCAAATGTTGTGGGCAGGCTGTCCAGACAGTGCTGTGCAATCCTTTCTTGCCCTTGGGGCTACAAACTTGGCTTTCTCTCTTTTTCCCATGCCTCTTTAGCCCCAGTAGTTTTCCAATATATGCTTGGTATCCTGGAGAACTATAATTAATGTTTTTCCTCAGAGCAGAGAAAGGCAAAACTGCAGGCTATGTTGCTCTGCTCTGCTCTGCTCTGCTCTGCTCTGGATGTCTAGAGCCAGTGAAATGAATGCTCTGAATGTACTGGCTGCTCCTAGTCAGGGGAAGGGGAAGCCCTGTATAGGGAGGAATGTATATGGCAAAATGCCCTTGATGGCAGAGCCTCAGAAGTGCAAAGAATCAACAGTTGTGTACTCACATGCATAACAATTCTCCACATGAACATGGTGACCTTCAGTCTTGTGGTCTTTGCTAGGAGACTGAGAGCCAAGCACAGCTCAAGCAACTTGAGGAATATGTCTCTGCAGATTCTGGCATGCCTTGGCCTTTTTTCTTGTGCCAAGCTGAGCCTCCAATCATCTACAAGATGCTCCCAGCACAAATTCACCCTTTTAACCTCTCAACACACCTTGTATATGTGCGTGCACATCCTCATGCTCTAAGGTGAAAGGGAGCCAGAGATGGCAAACAGTTTTGGGGAGGATAAGTAGGTACAAGTCAGATAGATCTCTATGGCTGGTAGGTCTATAGTTCACACAGGCAAACTGAGTAATATGAGAGAGATGAATACTTTAATGCTGTATGAGCAAGCCATGCATAACCTGTGAAATAGAAGGTAAAATCAGGTCACAAAACTTCGTCTTTAGCAGGTCTCAACATTTGTAATCAAATAATTATTGATCTAGTTAAGCTTGATATAGCACAGGCAATAGTCCTGAAAGAGGGGAAATGAGGATAAAAACCTTGGGATGGCCCCCAAAACCTCAGTTTTTACTCTGATGTTAGCCTGTTATTGTTTTCAGCAAGGTTTTATCTCTTGGTGTTTCCCCCTCCACCCTTGCAGGGATTATGTTATTAGAATAACCCAAACTTCCTCGTGTATTTTTGATCCTGGGTCTCTGTCTGATCCGTGTGAATGCAATGATAATGTGAAATCTGCTGTTGGCTGTTTAAGCTTCTGGAACGTGATGTTGGGTATATGAGAGTTCCACACCTTTAACCATCAATTGACTAAAATTATGTTATATATTTATTCCCTAACACAGAGCTCAGGGCAGTGTTGCACTGATCATCACAGCCTTGTGCTGCACTTTAGCTCTGTGACTTATGTGCAGTTTACAGAATCTGCCTGGGCAGATTTGGCAGTGCTGTCCTTTCACGTACTTATGCAGGACTAAAAGCAATGAAGTTCTGTCACAAAAGTCTGTCTGCTGCTCACTGCGATAATTGCTGTCCCTTGAGTAGCAAAGGAAATGTGACAGGGCTGGGCACAAATAATTTTTAAAAAGCCCACTTAGAATTGGACAATTTCCTTAGAAAACTCTTATCTTTTTGGCTTCAGGAGTTCTATAGAATGGGCTATACAATGAAAAACTTCCTAAAGACTTCCACAAAGGGGGAATTAGCCAAGTGCTATTCATAGAACTCTATGTCTGTGCTGAAAAGGTAGCAAGCATCCATTCTGCAGGGTGCTCCCCCACAATAGCCAGGAGTTACTAAGCCTTTCAAAGGCAATAATGCTTTCAGTCTTTGTGTGCCTCCAATCCCCACAAACGACCCTATAGTTTGCTTGGGTACTTGGTAGAAAGTGTTTCAAATAGCCCATTTTCCTGAGCTGCCAGTGTGCTAACAGTTTCCCTGACAACTTGGCTATAGTAATTTCTATTTTTTTCTATGCTGATTTCCCAAGAACTGGTAATTTCAGTTAATTCCCTCTTGGGGATATGGGAGTGAGATATTATGTTTGTTTTTCTGTGATGAATTCTGCATGAATGATTTTGCCTTGCATGCAGGATGCAGGGAAGGGAAATTTGAAAAAAGCTTATCAAACAAAAGAAGGGAAATAAAAGGGAAGAAATGGTGAATCAAAAGCCTTTTAAAAGATGGAGAAGAAAGAAAAGGATATCATTCTTCCTTGCTATGAATGACTTTTTTTTTTCTTTTATTTACCTTATTTACAATGGTGTCAATCATAATAGAAAAGGTTTTTGAATTATTTGTTGAACTTTACAATCTTATAGCAGGAAAAAGTATTAGTGTTGGTGGCCTATATATCAAGAATCTATAGTGTAAGCCACAGTTTAGAAGATATCAAGTGAATTCTCAATTTTTAACAAAATAGATCATATTTTCAGCTTTTCTTGACTACAGGAGATCTATATGGGCAACTCTGACAGCATCTTAAAAAAGAGAATATTAACTTCAAAATGTGTTTAACTCAGTTTAATGCCTTTTGGTGCTGGAGTATATGGGAGTTGTACTTTATTAATCCTAGCTGTTGACTACTAGTTATAGCCCAAAGGCTCTGTTAAAACTATTAGTTCTCCAGGGTGTGAGGAAGCATGTAATGCTCTGCTGGAAACTGAATGTGTGTGTGGGTGCTGTGTGGTGAAATTCTCACAGAGTATCCCTGCCATGCCTTTCCTGTCTGGAGTGTGTTCATAGGTGAGCCTTTCTTGTTCTGAGAATGTATCAAGATAATTTTTCATCAGTTCTGTCAGCTATTGAGCATTTAAAGACAACACAGATACAAAAATGCTGTTAGTGTAGGGCTGACTAACAGTAATACTTGAGTTATGGCTTCAAAGGTCATCAAAGAGTGAAGAATTGAGGTTTGGTAAAGCATCCATATTTAATAGCCTCTGATTTTTACTTAAGAGACTTAAGTTCACCATTAAGATCACCATTTAATGATCAATATTGCTAAATCAGACATTGCTCAGAGTCCAAGATGAAAGCCTCTGCAACTGTAGTTGCAAAGTCTCCTTTAGTCCTGGGTTCCCAAGAAAGGCCCTACTGAACTTGCTTAAGTCTGCTTGTCTTCAAAGCATTTCACTGAGGCCTTTGACATCTCACTAAGGCATTTAGCATCAAGGATTTTGGGTTTCAGCTGAACTGTGCCCCGTTCATCATCACCTGATCCACTACTCAAACCTTGTCTGCTGGAGGTTACAGAGAGAGATTACAAGAGTGTGAAAACTAGAGGGTCGGAGATGACCTGATGTGGAGATTCTCACCCCAGATAAAACCTTTCTGCTCGTCTGCTTGGGAGCTATTGCTGCGGTTTTAGCCAGCAGAGGGAGATGTCACACATGTGTAAATCACACACTCTGCATTAGTGGCTGTGCCATACAGGGGGGCACCAACCCAGCCCAGCACTCATATGGAGGGGCTCCTATTTCCTTGGGTGCTGTGATTGTTCTAATGTGCTTTTCAAAGCTGCTTTCTTCTAGGAGGAGCTGAAAACAGAAAATTCAGTAAAAAATCAAGTTGTTCTAAGAACACATTGTAAGAAGCAAGAGTTTATTCCTTTATTTGAGCAAATAAGTGCTCAGAGAAAATAGGTATCAATGTACACCACTTGCAATGGCACACAGGTATTTCCAGGTGCCTTTTACATCACTTTTAAGAGCTGTTCTGATAACACTGTAATTAATATTACGAAGTAATGATGACTAATGGTAGCAGTGAGATACAGAAAGTATATGGAACAGCTACTAAGTGTTGTATTAGTGCTTTATAATAACATCAGAGATATTTTTGGGACAGTCATGCTCCCTGCACAGGTGTACTACCTGGGTACATAAAAAAACAAATGCTTTAGTGTAGTTTTTGTTTGTTTTAAAATTATTATTATATGTGATGTAATTGTTGGTCATTAGACACGGGAAAAGGAAAGTGAGAGAACTGTGCAAAATCACTGCAGACTCAATAGTTCTTGTCTTTATAGTGGGATTGAGCTGAAGCAACTTGGAAGGGGAGTTGACATGGACAATGGCTGCTTAATTCTCAGATGTCTGTGTATATAGAGACACAAAAGTATTTAGCCTAAACTGTTTGTGGAAAAAGGAGATACTCTTCATCATGACAATTCTGGGGAAATCTTGTTTCTCTCTATGTGTTGAACAATAGGATTCAAGGTCACAAGGATGAGCTGGATTTTGGAGATGACACAACCATAGCCTACACCTCTCTTCTCTATACTAAACAAGATTTCTTGGGAGGTAGGTGGACAGGGTTGCTTCAGAGCATTATCTGTATTAGTTCACTTGTCACCATAAAATTAATTTAAGAGTTTGGAAGGCCATCAAACCTCCATGAGAATTGCTGTGTTCACTTAAAACATGAGTGATGTAATGTCTAACTAATTAAACTCTCCTTGTTTTGTTTATAGCAAGATAAGATTATTTTAATACTGTTCAACTATGGACCCAAGTATATTTTGTCCCTTTTATGGATACTGTACTTTGAAACATAGATAAAACTCAGTTTAAAATGTGTGTTTGAGTTTGGTATGCCCTATAGTTCTCTTCTTGGGCAGCATCTCACAACAATCTTATGCAAAGGAAAAAGAAAATAAAATTGAAAAAGGTCAGATACTGCCTCAGGCTTTACTTTAGAAACACACTCCTATTGATGGGCCTGAAAAAAGGCTGCACAAATATGACCTTGATATCCTCCACTTTAAGTGCCTGTATTGAATATGTGATCTTTGTGCATACATTTTTCCTTCTCCCTGTTTCAGAGGCTTTCCTTTTGATCTTTAGATTACTTTGGATGCTGACTTAGTACTGTAACATTGTCATGGCAGGAAATGTCTGTATATGGATATCTTGCAGCTAGACTTCAGTAATTCCCACACAGACTGTCAGTCCTATGCAGTGACTATGTATACTCTGTCCTCATGTTGGCAAGAGAATTCAATTGTGTTCCTACAATGGGATAGGATTTAAAGCTTTTAGTTGCTTTTGTTTCTTGTGGAAACGATGGCTTCTGGCCATTGGAATGGAGAGTGACATGGCCTCTTACACAGGACTTTTACCCATGTTAGGGAACTGATCAGACCTGATTTTAAGCAAAAATTTTGACCTGATACAAAAGAGACTTCAGGGACTGAACTTTTTTCCTCCCTTCACTCTCAGCAGCTCAAATTTTAATGCACACTTACAGAAATTAAGGACTTGGTGAACACTGAGTAAAATGTCAGCACAGCCAGACAGCTTTAATTGGTTTCTGACTACCTCCCTGGCAGACAGTGACCAAATATTCATGCAAGCCAGCCTCTTGATATCATGATAGCACAGTTCCAATAGGGATTATCTCTTCTAGTATTTGTGATAAAATTCCAGGCAAATAAGTGGTGAGGGTACTTGGGACAATTGGAATTTAGACTTTTCTGAGAGAGTAATAGTCAATAGTGTTGTACATCCCCCAAAATTTGATTTAGAAGAAAGATGTAAAATTAAGTTGTCATCTTTTTGAATGTGAAATATAAGAGACCCTCTCTGCAATCAGTTCAATACTTTATTTGTGAAAGTCCAACCTTAACCTAATTTCATTATAATTCCAGCCCAATCTGTCCTCATCCTTTATATCCTTCATTCATTATTTCAGGCATTCTTGCTAACTGCTGTCTTTGGCCATATTAGCCCTGTGGAGTCAATGGAAAGTCTCTTACTAACACCAGTGACAGTGGATGAGACCCTTTCCACTTCCCTCATCTAAATCTTTTTCCTTAGGCTATATGTCTGTGAGGAACACCAATGGTTCTTATGCCCAAGTGGCACTTCTTTTTATCTGATTTCACTTGGAAAATTATTTTGAAGTTTTAGGTTGTTTATTCAGAAAAGCTGCCTATAATTATCTCATCAGCTAAGGATGCAAGCAGCGCTTCAAGAACTTTTTTTTGCCTTGGTTCTTTTTGATGGTGAGGTGTGTTTATTAGATTCCTGGAACAGTAACAACATTTGCTCTTATGACCAATGTAAGACTTATGATAGTCTGTAAATAATGTATCAGAAAAAAAACCAACTCTGAAATCAGCAGAGCAGAGATTTTCTTTGATTACTGTTTGACTCCTAAGATAACATTACTTGGTTACGTGGAAGGGCATAATTGTGCTAAATTGTAGAGTTACCTGATTAAAAACAAATCAAAGCAATCTACCCTGTGCTTTGAGTACTTTGATCATATTTTCATCTTTAATCTTTCTTAGGGGTACTGCTTGCAGAGATCCAGTTTTAGATAGGCTTGTAATGTTGACCTTGACAATGTTATCTAGATACAGATAAACTGTTCTACATAGTCTTAAAATATTACAAATGCATTGAGGAGATAGTTCTCTCTTTCCCAGAATTGTATTGTTTGGACTTTTGGCAACTAAGAGAGCCTGGGTATGAATTAGCTAGAAAATAACCCCAAGATACAGCATATATTAGCAAACAAAACAGCCCTCTCAACCTCAATTCTGAAAGTATCAAAAATGGCTTGATGCAAAATTATCCCAGTTCTTGTGGCCATATGTAAAGCTTATTGCTTGTAGCTGTGGACTGTTTCATTGTTTCCTATTCTAAAATGGTAAAATTGAGGACAAATGACCCCTCTGCAGGTTATTAGCAGGACCAGGAGCAGAATCTGGGTTTGTCTGCTTTTCCACTCCAGTGCTTCCACCCTTTGAAAGAGATAGAGATATTATTCATAGAAGTTGATGAATATTTATTTTGAATGTAACTTGGGAAGTCACATTTCAGTAGGTCGTAGAAAAACTATTTAACAACTGGGAGTAATTAAAATTTTTTCATAAGTTGTTATGGCATTGAGGGCACTAATGGCCATGCCCAGCTTCCCCAAGGGATTTCCCTCACCCTGTCCATGGCTCAAGCCCCAATTCCAGCCCAGCTCAGCCTTGGTGATGCTGCTGCAGAATTAGTCTCCAGCTCCCTGTAGCCCCTCACTGCCTGACCATGGATCTGTACAGTACCTTGAGACAAGTCACAGCAGTTGCTCCATTTCCAGATCTGCTTCACCATGACAGCTCCTCTTCTGTAGTGGTCAGTATAGGATGCTCTTGGGGAAGCATAGCATGCTTTTATTTAGTATGTGTGAGAATCTGGTCCTCAAAGGAGGAAAAATAACAGAAATATCCATTCTACCTATTTATTTTTTTTTAATCAGCCAATACTTTACCTACTTACATCATCTTGTCCAATTCATGTTTCTTTAAAATCTACTGTAACAAGGGTGTTGAGATCCTGTCTAACTGAATCTGGGAAACAAGGCAGAAGTGAAAGCCCAGATCTAGCAAGGCTGGTGCTCAGTTCCTCTGTGGCTGCAGTATTAGTCTGAGGTATCTATATGAAGCCTGGCATTGAGCAGACCTCTCTCAAGGTCTTTAGTCCTTACAGTCAGGCACAATACTTAGTTTTCCTGATCTTGTGCCACAGCTGGAAGCCTGTGGGCCCCGTGGTTCTGGGTTGCTCTGTCATCTGGAATCTCTTGACACAGTGTGGATGCCTTGCTGCAGTTAAAGTAATTGCCAGCTGTTTGTTGAGCTGCAATAACTATGCCATGCATCTGTCCAAATTTCAAAGAAATCATGTTGGCTTAGACAAGGGACTAAATAGATCTTAGTTGTCTAGTGTCTAATCCTTGCTTTTTGTAGTAAGCATGTAAATACCCTACAGTTGACTTTTCTGGCATTTGTTTAGGTGCATTTAAAACAATGAGCTGGACTTTTCTCTCCACACACATTTTGGAGTCATGCATATGCTGTTAAAGGATGTGAGAGGTGCCAAAATGCACTGGGTACTAGCAAAGGGAACTTGAGGGGATGGATAAGTACAATTTTTCAGTTAAGAACTGGACCTAGTAAAGCTAAAATTCCTCACTGGTAATTTCAGGTGTGCTGTTATTACACACAAGCAGTAATAATCCTTTCTGTTTAATTTTTCTGGCTTTCCTCTATTAGTGTATACAAAAGTAAACAGCCACACACTATACCTCTCTATTCTTGCAGCTGGAACTGTTCTTCTGATATCTTTGAAGATAGCTCACTGTTGGGCTCTTTAAATCTTTGTTTTCCTTTTTCAGTGCTCTCCACTTGTTTACTCCATTAGCTTCGCTTTTTGATTCCTGTTTCTTGGGCCAGTATTCTAAGAGATCAAGATAAACATTTGAGGAGATTGCTAGCTGGGCAAGGCAAAACTTCTGTGGCCAGGAAAAACATTTCAGCTGTATGAAACTATTGTGGCTGAAACCATAGAACTGACAGGTGACACGGCAGTGAACCAAGCACAGATATTCTGCACAAATATGAAATACCAGGAAATGCCAATAATATATCTTAATTGCAAGGTTAACTCTGATTCTTGCTCATGTGGCCACTGTGCTCTGCCCTGAGAGCAGAGACTTCTCGACAGCTCCAGGTCCATCTGTATCTTTTCTCTGACAAATGCCCCCCCATGAGATGGAATTCCAAACTGCTGAAACATATTTTCTGTTCAAAAGAAGCCTGTGATACATATGGACCTGTTGTCATATGATGACATAATCTTATGAAACAGTGCACTGACAGGATATCATAAGGATATGTACATGTCTGTTCACACAAGGACTTTTGTACAATTTTTTTTTAATGAAAGGAGAGTGATCAAATTTAAACCTATTTTTTGGTTCAGAATAATCCTGATGAATGAGTATTTGCTGATCATCCCATCTCAAAAATACATTTTTAGACGACTTTGAAATATAATACAAACAGTGAGGACTTTCTAATATTTTTATCTGAGTAAAAAATAAAAGAAAATTAGGCATCAGGAGTTATTACTGACAGAATCACTGGTGAGAATAATTCACCATGTCTATGCTGACTGATGGTACTCAGTTGACTGTGCCATTAAAGTTCAGAACAGTTCCTCATTGTGGCTACAGTTTGTGACAGCAAAACTGTGTTTCAGTTTGTACAGCTTATTCTAGCCCACCTCAGCAAAACTAGCTCTAGATGCAACACTGAACTTCTGCCACTGATGTCTGAACAGCATCTGGCTATGCCAGGAGAGATTCATTGTAAGTGCACACAGGATGTCTTGGTTCCTCCTTTGCTCTACCACTGCCTTGCAGTTAGTTCTGCATGGGTGCCCTGCACCTTTCAAAGGAGGAGATGGGGCACTGCTGCCATCATCTCAGCCCTGCTCCTGTGTCCTGCTGCCTTGCAGAGCAGGGTGGAGAGTGAATCTGGATAAAAGCTCTTTGCCTCCAGCCTTGTGCTCTGCTGTGTCTCTGCTTTGGAGGAACTGGTGTGATAAATACTGTGAGTGCTGTATGTACCACTTCCTGCTACACAAGGCAGAAGCATCAGCCTTAAAAGGGTTGTTGATATTATTTTCTCATGCTGAAGTCAAAGGTAGTCTGCTGTAAAGCACTTTCCTGTGGAGCTATTTTGGTTCTAATCCTGCCATGACTACAACACCTTCAGGCTGACCTAACAGAGACGGATATGGGAGCATCTTTTTTGGGGCAAGCAAACTCGAGAGAGGAAAATTCAAGAAATATCACATTGTGTCCAGAGCACTTTCTTGTCAGATGTTTTCATTAATGAATTAAGCCTTAGGATTTGAAATCCACCCCTAGTTTACAACTTGAATGCTCTGGTTTCTGAATTTATTTCTCCCACCTCACTCTCATTTCCTTTAAAAATATCAGTTATAGGGTAGGCAGCATATGAGGTATTGAAAAGGAAAGGTTCTAGATTTCCAGAATGCAGAGTGTAAGGTATCTAAGTATCCAGTCCAAAGATTCTGGTTGTATATGATGGATTGCTGGTGGAAACTCAGCTGAAGAATTTGGATAATGTGCTTAGAACCATATAGGATATTTCTATTTCAATGGTAAAGCCCCTGTCTCTTAAGTGTCAATCCTATGCTTTGACTGTGGAATCATCCCTTCTTCATTCCAGTGAGTAAATCAGAAAGCATTACCAAATAGAGAGTACAGGCCTATTTTAAATCCTCCATAGATAATTTATTTTTGTGTTGTGATTTAAGTACCTTTTAGGATGTAGTGAATTGCTTTACTCTCTAAATTAAAAAAAAAAAAAAAAAATCTATTAAGTAAACCAAAGTCAAATCTAAATGACAAGGATAGTAAAGAGGAGATACATTGCAGTATGGAGGCTGGCCCTTCAAAGGCTGTGGATGTGCACACCAGTGTGGTTAGGGCAGTGTGCAAAAACCTATGTGGTTTTATTTTTGGCTTGTATTTCACTGTGAATGAGCATACAGTATGTGATTCGGTTTCTCTGAACTGAGTGAAAAGGCTACAGGTGCCAAATTTGTGAGTGCCTTTTATTGCCACCTCAGATCCAGAAGCACCACGGACACTGAGGAGGTGTTTGGGTAGGTACCACAGTGCCTCTGATACATGGGAGCTCCACCTCATCTGCTTGCTTGGACATGTTTGCAGAAAGTTCCAGCCTTTCTGGACTGGGGTCTGAGCAGATCTGTTAGTCTGAAACCTCCCTGTAGTACAGGAGACATCCAGTTTCTTGCTTTTGTTCTTCTAATGGCCTGTGCTAAATCCCAGATCTGTGAGTGCTTATGCATGGATTTTACTTCTGTAAGTAATTCCATTCAACTCAATAGGGTTATTCATAGTCAAGCTGAGCATGTGTGTTCAATGTTTGCAAGATCAGACACTGCAGAAGCTTGCTGCTCTGCCATTTAGGGCTGGCAATTCCATCCCTTAGGCTCCTGTATCCTTGTATGGAATGATTTCATTTTATATAGATTTCACTTTGTTTTCCACGTCAGCCCTCAGTACATGCACTATTAGTACATACCAAAGCTGAATACTTCTTCCTTAGATATTGTATGAAAAGAAGAAAATTAAAAGTGTGTGCAAATTTAAATTCTATTCCTGCCCAGTGTGCTGTCCTGTGCAAAACATTCAGGATACTTTAATGCTGAAAACAACAATCATCACTTCTGACAAAGAAGAGGTCTGCCTGGTTTATGTTGGATTTTTAATCTCTTCTTTTAACTGATTTGTAACATGTAAACTGGTAGAAACCACAGCAGTTTTGGGATGTGCAAATACAGTGAAAAGCAGCTCTGCTCAACAGGAACTTGCAGTCAAGCATCAAGTTGTGATTGCCTTGAGGAGGAGAGGAGACATAAAACTGCCTGGATTTGGCCAAAAAGTATTGAATGAAAGCACAAAATGGGTAAAGGGAAGTCTTAGAACGTGTCAAATTAGGGGATTAAAGCTTGTGTTTTGTGTAAGGTTTAGATATGAAGGAAAATACAGCCATAGAAAACAGGCCCAGAGACTCATTGCATTGTCCCAATTACTTTCAGTTGTCATCTTCCAGAGTGCTCACAGCTCCCTCCAGTTTGGCATTGTTTGTAGATGCAATCAGTCTCTACCAGCTTTCAAATCACAGAGATACATATATTGACTAGCTGAGCCTCTAGAGCAGTGTTCTGCGTAACACAGGTTAATATACTTTCCAGTTGGACAATTTCTCAGTGATAACTCATCATTCTGAATATCTTTTTTCATATTTTGTCCACAAGATGTTGACATGGCTTCCCTATGAGACTGTTATGTAATAGAGCATAAATGCCTTAAGAAGGCAACAATCCAACAATTGCTCATATCTCCACTGGATTTTGGGCTTACTGTTTGCCTTAAAGAAAATTAACTTGCACTGAAGTGATTTGCTACTGACAAAACCCTGTTGATGTGTCCTTATCTGAGGTGCTTACATAGGAGCTGAATGGTTTGTTCTGATGTCTTTCCAAAACCTTAAGTGTTAGACTAAGTGCTCTGTCATTTCTGGGGTCCTCCTATCTCTCTATTTTTACAGATAAGCACTGTATCCATCCTTTATCAAAAACCTCATCCTTCCTCCACAAGCTCTCAATTGATAATTTTTAATGGTTCTGAAATGGCTTTAGGCAGTTCCTAAAAATATTTTGGGTCACTGCTTCACCAGGTTCAAGTCAAACCCTGAGTCTGTTCTCTTTCCTTCCTTGCTTGATTATACCTGCTTTGTTAGTTATATTCTGTCTAATCCCAAATGATTAAAAGCATCTACTAAACAGATTAGTGGCCTATAGTGTCACTGTAAAGGGTTTATGTTGTTGCTGAGTATAGGTAGTAAGTCAACTTAGTGAACCAATACAGAAGCCAAGAAATTTTGGAGATCTTAAAAGCCAGAGCAGAGTACTGCATAGAAAAAGTGACACTGGAAGAATTCAAAGGTTGGGCATGTTGTGAAGGGAGAGTTTTGCCAAAGTTATTCTGACAGTGGAGCTTATCTACAGCCCTGAAAACCACAGAATGGAAGATTACAGTCTGTAGTAGTGCATGGTTAAACATCAATGTCTCTGAATGCACTGGTGTGTTAGAGAGGTCTTTTTTGTTGTTTTTTTTGAAAAAACTGAAGACTTCAGTATAACTTGGATCCAAGGCTCCACAGAGAAGGCTGGGTCACTTAGGCCTGTGTTGTGTTTGAGGTGCTGGGGCCTGTTCACAAGTGACAGGGTGGCCCCATCTGTGCTTCATATGATGTAAGACTTAGCTCTGACCAGCTCAGGTTTTTTTAAAGCAGTTAAGCTCCAGCTATGGTGAAATTTTAATATATTTTTGTGAAATATACTGACTGTCCCTCAGAGGGCAAATAGAAAGAGAAGAACATAAAAGGGAATGCTACATGACAGTGTATAAAATTATGTTTTGAACTGTATTTCTTTCATCCTCTATCCTCTGCTTTCTGTGGAGAGAAGCATAAATATCAGTGCTATAGTTCTTGTGAATGTTTATATCTGAGTGGAAATCCAGCTTGAGACCACTTGCTTTTGAACACTTTAGTTAGTTACAGAAACAGCTTAGCCTCATTCCTTCTTTTTTTTCTCTTTGTTAAGATAGTACTTCAGTGTGGTGTTTTTCTCTTCCTTTTGCTCTTTGTTTCGAAAGACTTTTAGTTGCAGCTCAAATAAAATATCTGTATCTAACCCACTTAAAAAAAATATTTATGCTGTTTTCTGTTCTTGTGAAGAGGGCTTAGAAAGCTAACACCCTTCCACAAAAACAGACTCAGGGATCACACCCTGGTTTCAGTTAACTTGGATGAATTACACTACTAGCTTTCTAACAGTTAATTACAGTGCCTGATCTTGTTACCGAGGATGATGAAACTGATTCATCTGCTAAACAAAGAGCTTCATGGGGTTTTTTTCCCCACTTGCTTTGTTCCAGCATTGCTTTATACTGTCAGTGTGTTATTTGTTCTGATTTATTTCATTATTAACTGTCTTTAAAGACTACATTGTAGTGGTGATTTTTTGACTATGGATACCTGAAATATTTCACACTTAACTTTTTATGAAAGGATATCAAAGACTAAACATCACAGGTACTAAGTAATTTGCAAAGCAGATACAGCTGAATTTTTCCTATTGAAAAGCCAGAAATTACTTTCTGACTGGAGACACTGAGATAATGATTAATGAAGTAATTTTCTTGTCTGTGCACATTTCCTGAACAGATGTGGTTTTCCATTTTGACTGTGGTAGTTTATCAGTTGCTGGTATGGAGAAAGCATATAGGTAAACTGTCTAATAAAAAAACTGATAAACACCAGATACTGGAAAAATTGAATAATGTGTTTGTGAAAAGGGAGGAGAAATAATCTTCTATTTCTTAATTTTGCTACTAGTCAAATTATCTTGACTATTGCTGTTGTCAGCAGTGAAAAGGTAGCTGACTAGAGGAGTAGCACATTCTTCTCACATATTGGATAGAAAATTTATGGTACCCAGTGGCTTGCTGTAGTTAGATGAGCTGCAGAATGAAATAAAATTATGTGCACTTACAAATAATTTATTTTCATGGCACAGTGAAATAATACTATTCAGTGGTAAATAAAATTAAATAATTTACCAGTGAAGAGACAAAATGTCTATTGGTATATGCGATAATGACTTTTGAAGTCCTAGACAATTAAACAGAATTTTGAAAGATAAAGATCTACAGGAATACATAAGTTTCACTATTGCAATCAATGAAATGCAGTGCTGTCCTCCTGCTGGCAACTTCAGCTAACAGTTAAGATCTACAAGACAGGACAGAAAAAACATCAGTCCCTAGTCTAGCAAACAGCAGCCAGAAAAAAGATTAAAAAGACATCAAATATAGACAAGATAACCAGAAAATGGAAAAGAATTAATATTATCTGTTATCTTGTTATCTGTGTTATCTGTGCATGGTACTTGAGTTGCAGCAAGTGATGTTTGGACTGGATGCAGGCAAGGCCTCATTTAATAGTTGAGGTAGTTATCCTTTCTGCAGCCTTTAGGGGGAAAAACTGCACCATCACTGCATCAAGAATCATATAGAGACTGCTGATTCAGTCTCAGGGCTTCTATATGAGGTCTCTTCTGGCCCTGTGATTTCCTCTAAATGGGGCCCAAAGAAAAACCCCTTTAGGTAATGAAAACAACAAGGGCTTGCTGAAAAGTAGCAGCCTGCTGTGTCTCTGGGCAAGGCTTAAATGTCTAGGAAATATCCCAGTTAGGTGGCTAAGACTTGGCTGGTCATCTTGAGTCTCAGGAATACACATAATGAGGGTGTTCATGATTTGTACTTGAGGGAATAGACATCTTACAAGAATGTCCTTGAAACATGGGGGGGAAACTCCCAAACAACAACCAACAAGCAAACAAAAAAATCTTAGTTGCTATTTGTCAGATCAGTATATTTTTAGGACTCCTTCTGAAATGTGTTGGGCACTTTGTTCTGCTTCAAGGAAGGAGCTAAGAGGATGGGCTGGAATCAGCTAATCTTATGCATGTTAGTGTTGTGAAAGGTGATGCCCACATTCTTTGTCACTAACTGGTTTGAGTCTCCCTCCTCCACTAACAAATCTCTTTCAGGTAAGAAAACTGTCAGTTGAACTTCATGGTGTCTGAACTTGTTTCTTGAGGCCTGAGCTCACAACTTGAGTGCTTTTGTTTGTGAAATCCATAAGATGACATATCTCATCTGCTTGTGTTTGGCTCCAGCAGACAGAGGTGTGGAACCTGACAATAACCACAGGAAAAGAAACATGCATGCTAGATAATGGACTCATGCAAAATATGCAACCTATGTATGATATATTTCTTACCTTTTAAAATTTTAGATCCAAGTGTGTCAAAGAACATTGTGACATTTACACCATAAAACCATTAGAGACGTTTTCTGGTGACCAGTGATGGTCTGTCTGATTTAGAGTACTGTTTGAAATCAGCATTCATGACTTTGTAGAGAAATATTCTCTGTCTTCTCCCTGTGGTATATCTTGTATATCATGTTAAATGAATCCATGAAGCTTTCAAATTGATTTTATTTAACCCAGAAGGAATAAAAGATTTAAATGACATCAATAGCACCTGATACACAGTGCTCACTGTGCAAGATGCTGATTTAGCTTGATGAGCTATAGTAAGTCTAATAGTTCTCATCTCTCCTACTTTGTAAGTTCTTTAGATGCAGCTGTTTGCCTAAGAATCAGTCTAAGACTCTACCAATCTAACAGTCATTTAGTTTTTAAAAGACCCTTATAATCACCGAGTCCAACCATAAATCTAACAGCTAAATCCACCGTGTCCCTTGGCACCACATCTGCACATCTATGAAGTACCTCCATGGGTGGTGACTCAACCACCACCCCGGGCAGCCTGCTCCAGTGCTTGGCAACACTTGCAGAAGGTGAAAGATTGTAATGGGCAAAACATTTCCTCCTCAGAGAGGGGACTTCACACTTAGTGAAGTCCCATACATTTCTCACCTGTTTGTCTGCTCTCCAGCAAGGAGATGATTTAGCACAGGCAGTCAGAAGTGCCAGCTTTTTGGAAGTGTAAGAATTTTAGTTATTTGCTGCAGGGAATTGTGGGATGTGGATTGCAGAGAACAAAGTGAATAGTACAAATCTGGTGTAGGGATTTGGGTAAGGATGTCTTCCCAACAGGGTAGTTTTTTAAAAATACGTATTTATTGATTCAGGTCGAATTACTTGAAGTTTAGATTTGGATTCTCTAAGGTATACAACTGCCCAAATTCCTCATATTAGGAATTATGCACCTGAAAATGGAGACAAGTGCTTTTAAGTGATTTTCTGCCCTGCTCTGGTGGCTGATAGGCGTGCTGGTGAAAGTTCACTGGGAAGCTGGAACAGCAGTGAATGTGGTTTTTCCATGTATTTGAATGAGCTGTTCTTGATGCAGGTCTAAGTAGAGCATGTTTGTACCTGCTCTCATCTTAAAGGTGTAATTGGACTCAGAATTTTTTTTTCTTTTTCCTTTTATTTTCCAGTAGGATCATGAATACATATCATGGTGAAAGTATGATGAATCTCTTACGTCTGCTCTGAATGCATCTGTCTGCAGAGATGTATGGCTTAAGTTGTGCCCATCTGAGGTAGTTCTATTAATGCCAAAAATTACACTGTGTGTTACAGTTTTAATACAGAATTGCATCTTTATTTTTTCCTTCTTAAAGCCAAGAAGACACTTCAAGTGGGATGTAACATTGTGAGAGTATCTGTGTGTGTTGTAGGAAAGAAGGGATATTTTAAGGCTTCAAATATGTTTAAAAGGAAAGACCAAATAATTATTTCTGCAAGTATAACTGACTGTGAGAAAACTTTGCTGAGTGTGGTTCCAAGTTCTAATTTTGCTTATTCGTGCTTATTTAAATCTAACATATTTGCACTGAAGTCATTGGAGCTGCATGGAATTAAGTGATTGCAGAATTTACATCAAATGGTCCCCAGAGCTGTTTGTGCTGCCATAAGCAGTTACCATTCATAACAGTAAATGAGCTAATATGTGTATAGGAGATTCTTTTTGGATGGTGTGAGATACAGAGACTGTCAATCCAATTCTCATGAATGGAATTTTCTACAGCAGCAATGAAAAAAAAAAAAATCAAATTTCCTTTTAATGGAACTCAGAAAACTTAGAGATACAGAAAATTCACTTTATTTTAAAAAATAATTTCCTTCATTGGTATCTAGGTGTTATTCTGTGATCTTTTTACAGTCCTCAATAGAGGCATAAAGCTGACAGTCTTTCAAGTCATTTCTATCAGACAAAATAGGCCTAATGTTAGGAGTGCCTGTTACTGCAAAATTAGCCTTTTCTGTTTCTGGTCCAAGGAGCAGAAACAATGTTTTATTTGGATTGTCCTATCTCTAGGGAAATAATAACTTGCACATACAAGGGATTTGATGCATCGTTTTGGTAAAGCAACAGTATTCCATGCAAAGAATCAGATTAACTCTGTCTGACATTAGATGTGATGCATTCGATCAGAGAGTTTTCCTTAGGCAACAGCAAAACACAAAGCTAAAGGAAATCAAAGCAAGAATCGAAACATTTTATGGAAAGCCATCAGTCTCTTTTTCTGCCTTGCCTTTCTCTGATTAATATATTTTTTCATTTTTTATTGTGCATCTTTAGCCACCTTCAGCTGAAAAGAACATCACCATCAAATACACATTTCTAGGAAAAAAGATATTTCTTGAAGTGCAAGTCTGCTCACTTTTTCCTTCATTAGAATAGTGTAATGTGTCTCTAATGCTGGTTCTTCAAGAGGGTAGAGCTTATAAAGACTGTTGTGGTGACTTGCACTTATGAGATCCAAAATATACCTAACATATTCAACATGTGTGAAGGTGCCACATAAATCACATATTGCATTAAAAACAATGAAACTGGTATTTCACCATGAGATAGGATGCATATCCATGTACGAACATATCTACTGGCCAAGTTAGAAAATAGTTAAACTTGTCTGACTACATACAAGAAAAGAAATTAAGTATAAGTGCTTTCATGGGCATAGAAACAAACAGAAAGAAGTCCACGGTCAGTCAGATTATTTTTCACAAACAATATCCTTTGCAAGAGTGGAAAGATAAAACCCAGCTTGAAGCTTGGATAAGGAGTTATTAAATGAGTTCTGTTTCTGAGAAGCTGTTCCAATAAGATAACGTAAGAAGCAAACATTATGGGAGCAGTAGTCAATATCCAGAAGGCTGGTTTCTACCAAGCAGCAGTGGTTTGTGTGATACAGGCTCAGGCTGCCAGCAGGAAGCCATGTCCTTTGGTGCAATATAGAACACTAGGTGCAGATCAATCTCTGCTAGCAGAAGTAAAGAGAGAGGCTATAGTGCTTAGGCTAATTCCATATAGATGAACTCAGGCAAACTGTTCAATTTCTTTATGCCTGTCACTAGTCTTGGCCAACGTGACTAAAGCCAGGTCTGACACTAAAAGCTAGAGTAGATAGCCTTTGGCTGCTTGGCTGTTACGTTGTGCTCAGGATCTTTGTGATATGCCATCATTAGGAGTAGCCACAGACACTAAATGCACAGGCAGTGTGAATGGCATCCTACCAGCATCCAAAGTCCTGTTCTGTGCTCCATATCCATGGAAAATCTAATCTTCTAGTTTGCAAGATGTGTGAATGCCATCCCGTGAGTATCTTGTCAAAATCCATTGGCTGATAAACATATTTGGGTGTGGTCACTTGCTGTGTTAGAATTCCAAGGTGCTGTCACATGCTATTTTCCAGAGTCAGGACCATCAGAACCACTTTCAGTACTCTCCTAGCCTCCTGGTGTGCTCTTCAGGGGAAATTCTCAATCCTTTCCTTCAGTCTATTCCTTAGGACACACCCCTGGATTAAGCTGGTTTTAAAAGTCAAATTTTTTATTCTCTAACTACCTGCATACATCTCATACATTGCAAAGGAGGGGGAATATAGATTACAGCCTTCCTGAGTAAGAAAAATGTGTGCCAGTAATTTGAACTGTCTCCCCTTGCTCTTACTGTGTCTCTCTCAAAGTGCAGGTTTAACCTGACTTAGGACAGAGCTATTCCTGATGTAAATGAAGTCCATATCCCCCTCCTCAGTGTATATCTGCCAGGTATATATTATCAGGTATAATACCTCAAATCCATTCTCAGTGGGCACTGCCAGTTCTTCTTCTGGGTCTTAGAAGGTAAGGATGACAGGTGACATCATGAGTGATAACACTGGAGGAGCATCATTGCCAGGTTTATCAAGAACCTCTCTATTCTGGGGGAGACCCTGGACTGTATATTTTCTTCACTTCTCAGTAAGGCTCTTGATATTCCTTTACCTGATGTGTTTCTAGAAGAGCCCACTTTGCTTTCCAGGCTTCAGCCACCATATAAGTGAGTCCTGCATTGGGATCCAAGAGGCACTATAAACTTCTAGGCCTAAGGGATCCAAGAAACCTTTCCCAGGCAGCAGTACAGTTTAGAGATGGAGATTTTGTCTGGGAAGGAGGCTAGGAAATGAGTTTTTCAGAAAAGAGTGATGGTGTCTGAATTCCTGGGTGGAAGAGTGCTAAAAAGCAGCTGCAGTTTATACTAGCTGAAGAGCAAAGACACTGTGGGATAGCTGCTGGAGGATTGCTCTTATCAGGACCAGTCATATAGAACCTGTGCTGGCAAAGTATGTCCAAAGAGTACTTAGTTTCTACCATCTTATTTTAGTAACACACTCTGGACTTTGATACCAGGAATCTCATTTGGGCCTGTTAATAAACTTTGAGGTGCCCCAGATTTATAGTGTGCAGCTTGCTTGAGGACTGTAGCAAGGATAGAAGGAATGGCCTTTTGGGCCTCTTGCCCAAAACCCCTTTCTAGTAGTGCTGAGTATCCCACAAGCTTGGTGCTTATGAGGAATCTCTACACGCAAAAATGCATATGAAGCAGTGAGGCATCCTGTGTCAGCAGCGTGCAGGTGACATTCAGGGCTCTTTCATCAAAGCCAAATAACTTTGCTACAACTGGGCAATGTGCTCAGGGCTCACACATATCTGAGGGAAGAGTGGAAGAGCTGCTGTCTGTGGGGTTTAGTCTGTAGGATAGGTTAAGAGCAAGCCATCCTCTCTTTTACAGTAAGTGTTGCTGGCTTGAGTCGTTCTGCTGCTCCTGAAGGCAGCTGCAACTGGGGGTGGGGGGGGGAGTTTCATCACTGAACCCTATTTTTCTCTGCTGAGCCTCACAGGCATAGGGAGTATGCATAATGGGTAACTTATTTAGTAATGTGCAGCCCAAGTAACACAAGTGCTCCTTACCTCACAATTCTTTTTTAAAATTTTGATTTAATTTAATTTTTTTTCTATATATTGGTGATAGTAACAGCAATGGCAACAGGTACCAGCACTGGAAGTACTGGTACTGATACACACATCACATGTTCCTTGAGAAACTGGTCTATTAGATCTAGGACATGGAACTTCTATTGCCTCGTGTCTCCAGCTTAAATTTTTGTCCTGTATGTGAGCAGTATATAGCACAGACATAGCCAGTACTTCAAAGACTGTCACATAAACAAGTCTTGCAAATAGGCAGGGTAAGTAAACAAGGGGGTTATTTTTGATCTCTGTTTATAACACATTGTCACTGCATGTCAGCATTTTCACTGATGTTAAGTGCAGGGGATTGGAAGTGGAAGAATAAGATAGCTCAGGGTATGCTTATAAAGAGATTCAGATAACTGAGAATCTGCCAGAGGAAAGCCAAGGGCTTCAGTCAAAAAATCTAGGGGAGGAGATAGAAGAGTCTGAGTGATGGGCAAGCTGGAGCTGTGAATAAAGGTGCACTGTTGCACCAACTGTAGCTGAACTACTGGGGGCTGCCATGGTCCTCTCTCCTTTGAGGGCTGAGCCAGACAAAAATGAATCCTTTTTCTTTATGATTGTTTTTCAGCTGGCTCACCTCACCAAGCAGTTGCAGAAGCAGCAGTGCTAGTACAGGAAAGGAATGGTAGCATGCAGAGGAGGGCAAGACTGCAGCAGCCCAGGTGCAGATCAAACCACATGGGATCACACAACAGCCTTCTGACTCTGAGTCAGAAATAATAGGTGCAAGGGGAGCAGTCTCACAAGTTAGGAGTTGATTTTTGTTCACTGCCATGAGCTCTGCAAAGAGCTCATATAGTCTTGCTCTCAGGGACTGGATTTGAACAGAGCATTTCAGTGGTAGAAATAGATGGTGGTATATACTCCCTTGCATGGAACAATGTGCAAAACTTGGTAGTAGCAATAAGCTCTAGAATTGTAAATTGTCTCTGGCCTAGACATCTTGAGAGAACAGTGTTATACTTGGGTTGTTTGGGGTGTAGCTTCTCACAGGCGAAAATCTTTTCCTCTGTAGCCACAGAGAACATAAAGTAGCCAAAAATACCTGATTACTGTTGCTTCTGCTCTGAGACAAAATGGAATTTATCATCTCTGTTGCAAAGCTGTCCTATTTTAATGGAACCATTTTTCCCCACTCTGGGTCTTCTCCAAAAAGCCTAGTGTCAAAAGGATTTTATATTAACTAAAAACTAAGAAGAAAGAAAGCCAGATATGATCTTGAAAGTTAATCATTCTGTTTCTAGAAGAAACTGTTTTCTAAATAACATAAGTTCTTTCAGTCTCCTAGTGCCAGAGTTCTTTGGGGAATTATTCTAAACTCTAGTCCTCAGCAAAGTAAGCTTTCCTGCAGCCAAGTGTTAAACTCCAAGCTTTATTTTTATCTACAGTTTTCTTGGCAAATTGTGAAGCTTATGTTTGGCATTTTATTTCCCTTTACAATCTTCTATCTTTGGTTTGTATTACAATTTGCAGAGCTTAAGGTTTATACAGGGTTTTGGGTGGGTGATATAAATTCTAATAGGCTTTTATATAATGTAATTTAGAAGCTTAAACAAAGAAAGCCATATTCTGTAGTGGAAGATTTGTGCAGAGCTTTGCTGAACTTATGTTAATGTTGAATTAACAACTATTTTCAGTAGTGTTTTGTTTTTATTTCAAATGGAACTGTAATGGAGAAGAAGGTGGAGAGCAAATTTCTTACTGAAATTCAATACAACAGCAACACTTAAATATCTTGGGTGATCTGAAGATAGAGACAAACTTGGGGCCCTAACATTTCCATTATTATGCATATTTACTTTGAGAAACCAAATCCTAGATTTTTTTTTTTTTATAGACAGTTTTGATATGCTAAATTTCTGGGATATATTTCTCTGTAGTTATCATAGTAAATTTTTTGAATAGAAAAAAAAAAGAAGTAAGCTTGTATAAAAAAAGAAGTAAGCTTGTATAAGCAAGACTGCATGTTCTTATTGCACCTTGCAATTAGGGATCAAAAAGCATGTTACAATTATTGGTTGTACTAAGTCAGAACTGAATGTGTAAACATGGTTTCTGTATCTGCTGGTGTAAATGAATGTTTTACTCACAGCTTAAGTAGGTCTGATTATAAATGACACTGCCAAAATCAAACCACACCACAGAGCTAAAGATAAAAGAGTTGTCCCTGTGTGTTTTTATTTGTGACAGAACAATACAAATAAAAGTTTAAGACAAATGCTGATGGGAAAATAAGGCAGAAAGCCAAACCACAGTGCATATTACCTTCAAACTTCAGCAGGCTGATGGTGGCAGCTTTAAACTGGGAAGTCTCATGTGGGTTTGTTGAACACACTTCTAGTACTGGTTTAGATCCAGAAACTGGGAAGGAATAAAATAAGAACCATCTCTAGGCTATAAATGGCAGCTCCCATAAAAGGCAAAGGAGAGTAATAAAATGTCAGCAATTATCTGGGGGTACATCCCTATGGACACTTTCTCACCAGAGGGATCAGCTCCATGATAATGTGCCAAATTGCATCTCAGTTTAGAATAGTCTCATGCCTGGTCAGCTTCCTTCCTCCCATCCCTCCCTGCACTCTTCTGAGATGATATACTGCTATTGCTTAGGCTGTACATGGACTGCTTGACACAGGTGCAGTCATGCCAGGGTAGCCAAGATGATTTACACTGCAAACCTTTAGTAAGGAAGAGTCTTGCTCTGAATATGTCTTTTTCAGGAAAGAATGAAACAACAGAGACTGTATTTGGCTTTTTCTACCCCTTTGACCAAACCAAGATGATTTTCGGTGGGATACAGTTAGTATAGGTCTTTATAATAGAATATTTTTGGAGTATTAGAACTACAAAGATGGAAGAAAAAAAATTTCTAAGATGAAATAAAACAGATAGGCTTCAGGAGAACTACTCACTGTAAATGGGATCCTGAAAATGGATATATATTAATTTTAAATGCATATATGCCTTTAGATCACTTGCATGCATCATCAAATTTGGCTTCTTAAAAATCAGCGTAGTCTAGATTGTCTGCTATTGCCCTATGATATTTTGTACTTGTGGCAGAATTCTTCCTTTGGTGCCATAGGAACTTGTATTTTCCTGGAGATGGTGCTAATATTTGTTTGTGCTAATATTTTGATCCTCTTATCATTATGTTTTGTTGTTTTCTTTTTTTTTAAGTAGAAAGAATCTGAAAACTTGTATCAAAATTAGACATGAATAGAAATTTTGTGCAACTCTAAAGAGCACTAGTGAATCTGTTTCCACAAGTTTTCCCTTTCCTTGTTATTTATTTAAAATTAATTTATCTAGCTATTGCTTCCTCTTTAAAATATGTATTATATGATCTAATATCTGATTTTATAAAGTCCTTTGTATGAATTTCTGAGCAAATATTGTGTATGAAACTTTCTGCTATGCTAGATGACCTGCATGATCACAAAAGGAAAAGTTTTTCCTAACAAGAAATTTGACCTTTCTATTATCAGATACGATTTTGAGATTGTCTAACTATGTTGCACCTTCAAAATAAAACATACTAAAGAACTGGCGTTGTGAAGAATATAAGGAGCACCTTAGCAGCCCAGAGAAAATAATGCCTATCCCATTTGCTTGCACACCTGTACAGAAAACCATTTTTTCAATATGAAATATGCAAGAAATGAACTCACAGTACAAAGGAATTTTGAAGGCAGCTGAATGGAAGCTGAACGTGTCAGTACAACCAGATAATTTTTGAATACAGGAAGACAGGATAAAATTTTAATGTTGCAAATTCAAAGGAAGAAAACCCATGAAGCTCTTTTCTGTCTAAATTTTGGCATCAATGGATTCCAACTTGCTTTCTTACCTCATTTCTCAATAATACCAATCAGTTGAAAAAAGCCAATTTTGAGATAAAATAATTGCATTTTACTAAAACTGGAAATCCATATGCCCTGGCTATTCACATTTTAATTCTTTTCTAGACAAATACAAGTGCATTAGCAAACTGTTTCTGAACTTCTATGGCTTTTTTTTTTTTTTTCCCAGATTGGCCTGCAACTTCATGGGCAAATGGTTTTGCAATAGCTATGGAATTAAGGTGAAGTCCGTATTTCAGATCTGAAACTCTTAAATGCAACTTCTCCATAATTGGAAATTCAGTGACTAGATGTCTGTCAGGGCCACAGCTATTTGTATCTTGCCAAAAACAACTTGGTGGTTCACAATCACAAGGGAAAACTAAGCTTCCCAGCTGGCTGAGGGGATGTAATCTGACTCCTACCCAGTTACCAGAGTGCTACAGAAACATGTGTTCCATTTGTTGACAGAACAATTGTCCTGAGTAGCATTTACTTACAATTCAGTACTTTCATAAATATTCTAAGAGCTAAGGTGGCACAGCACAGAGAGTGCAGGTAGCAGTTTCCATTTGCACTTCCAAGCTCACTGCCAGCTCACTCAGCAAATCCTTTAGAATGGAGTACAGGCTATTTAGGAATTGACACAGGTCATGCTGTACCTTGCTTTCCTTAGCTGGCCATTCTCATTTTTGGCTGCTTTCTTCTTGCTCTAAGCCTCATAGCTTCTTTGCTCAAAATTGTCTAATGGGTGGGATTTGTGCCATGGTGATTTCCAGACTGGAAGTAGAGTAAGTCATTAGAATTGAAAGCATACGTGTGGAAGAGTCCTGAATGACAAGAATCAGAGTGCACTTTGATAATGGCTTAGGAAAATTTTCAACTCTGCTCTGTTTTTTTGGGTTTTTTTTACCTAGGCTTTTTTGTGGACATCCTACCTCTTGATACAATCTGGTGAATAGCTCTTCACCAAGAAAAAGATACAAGGATAGATTAGATTACAAGGACCTAGTAAGTATTATTTTGTTTCATGTTATCTATTGTTGATGAATTGTTTTTGCTAAAAAGAATATTCAGAGGGACAGCAATCTCTGAATTTATGCTGTAATGGCTATCTTTCCTGAATAATGCACCTATATTTGCCATTGGTAGTTCTTCCTTTCAGTGGAGAATCTTTAACATAGTATGTTGTAATGGTAATTTTCTCTAGAACTCTGAGATGGGAGATCTGAACTTTCTAGAAGTCACATTTACACACGGGATTTGGACAACAGTTTCCTCATGGGAGGGTATAATCTCTGTAATTCCTAATCTGATTTCCATCAGGGAATACATACAGCTCATTAGCAGTACTGTCATCTTAATTACCACATAACTAAATGTGGGACGTGCCTTTGACTTGTAAATAAATGCTCCATATATCCATGGTCCTCTAAGAGTGCCAGAAAACCAGAGATAGTGAGGATGATGATCTGTGCAGTATTTCTCTTTAAGTGAGGGGGTGAGCAGGCTGCCACTTCCTCCCCCCAAAATATCACAAAGCTGTGCCTCATTTGCATCAGTCGTGTCCTTCATCCACAAACACATTTTTCACTATACTGACCATGCTCTGTTAGGAACAATAGTCAAATCTGTTCTCTCCCAGGAGGCCAGGAGTGAAAGAATTACCTTCCTGTTTTACTGGTACCTTACTGCTTAATTCCCCTTTTAATGTAAAGGTTTTCTATCTCTCGTGGAGAAAATAGAAATATATAAGGTTACATTTTAATGTAAGAGAAAAAACAGGCAATGTTTAATAAATCTGATAATATTCAGTAAAACACTTATGTTGCAATCTGTTATTAAATAATATTGTACTTTGATTTATTATAACTGCTTATTTAAATATTCTAAGACTATGAGTTTGTTATGGCTCTATTTTCTGTACTTCTCAAGATCTGAAGCATCTTATATATGAAAAAAGAGCATCTGAAATTAGGCATGCTTTTTGGCTATATTCTTGGCCAGAAAATGACCACAAATAGCAAATTGAAAACTTTTTTGTCATAAAGATACTTCATTTGGACAGGTGGCAATTGCAGAAATTTATTGTGTCTGGTTTTGCTTTTGCTTTTTTTTTCCTTATCCCAACTGATTATTGAAATAAAAAGGAAAATCATGTTTAATGAAGATGATGTTACAATTGTTTATAAAGGTATAGTCACCAGATCCAAGGTGAGGACCTTGTGGTACATAATTTTGAAACAGAAATACCAACTCTGAAGGCATTTTATATGTAAATAATTAGCATGTGGTGTATTGGACATTTTGGAACTGATTCCAGAGGTTGTCCAAACTCATTTAGATCTTGGCTTTTTATCACAACATGTATGGTTAAACTCCCTGGTGTGATGGAAGAGAAATTGTGTGGGAAGAATAGATCAACTGGAAAGCCTTATGAGAAAAGAGATTTGGTGTCCCACATTGCACAATTTACCTCACCTACCTGGAGCCCTGGATATATGAATATCATTGGTGTTTATTTACTGTCTTCCTCCTGTGCATGAGAAAAATTTTTACATGAGTTGACTAATCTTTAATATTCTTCCTTGGCTGAGGAACAGGTTAAAGGTTAAATTCATTACTTTAGGCTAAGTAGGGCTATAATAATAATAATACTGATTGTTTTGGTGATGCTAAGACCTGCTTGGGTGAGGTTAAGATAATACACTGGGAGCCTGTGTAGAAAACAAGGAACAAGTGCAGCTATGAAATGTGCTAGACCACATGATGGGAAAGAACTTCTTGGAATCTTTTCTTGGAAGAGTCTTCTACTGCAGGCATTTACATGCTGAAGCCCTTAGTTACTACTTCAAGGTCTATCTTAAACTAAGTAGTTTCTAGCTTTCTCAAGGTTGCCCTAAACCTGTCCTAAAAGGGTTTCCTAGATTTCATTCTTCTGATATCTAGAAATGTTTTCCAGCCTAAATTGTGCCACTGTTGTCTTTTAAGCTAAGCAGCTATCCTTTTCTTTGTCCTGGGGAAAAAGTACCATAGGGTACCATAGGGCTAAATTATGTGAAGGTATAATGTCAGCAAGGTGTCTCCTCCTCCTAAAGTGGCCATGGTGATGCTAAGTTAGCACTGAAATGCAATGAGCATTAAACATATGGTAAAGTCTGAGGATGGATTTCACTGCTTTTCTACACAAGGGTACATTTTAGGTATTGCACACAAGCTGGAGGGGGTAAGAAATACAAATTGGTGTTAAAAATCAGCTGCATATAATTGTGACTTATGTGGAAATTTAACTGAAAATTTCTTTGAAGTCTGCTACTGCTACTATTGATGCTCAAATTTATCATTTGTGTTAGTGTAGTTGGACAAGGTAGGTATTGTGTATGATTAAGGGTAGTACTGAGGAGGGATAAAAATCTATAGATGGACACAGAGTCAAGACACTTGGTAGTGTAGAGACCTTTCATACTATCTGACAGCCCTTTCTAAATTGGCCAGGTTCTATACACTGAATTTAATAAATATTTTCTTCCTATCAGAGGTCTGTACCACAAAATTATCAAGCAGCAGATTTTTTTTCTTTTTTTTAAAGACAAAGTGAAATAAATTTCCCCAAACTAAAACTCCTTTTTGGACTATGTAACAGCTCAAACATACATCTGATTTAAAATGTGTATTCTTTCTCTCTACGTGGAAGAAATAAAGAAACAAAAGGACAACTAATATTTTAAAAGGAGAATTGAGGAGACAAAATGAAGTGGAAGTGATTTTATTCATTAAGTAGCCTGTCTTGACTTGCTATATACCTTTCAAATCTACTTTACTCATCTGAACCTGTACTTGTTGAAGCTAGTGACTCTAATGATGGTGACATCATCGTTTTGTTTATACTGAAATCTCTTTTGAGTACAAGCACAGAAGAGATGGTTTTAGGAGATTGATTACTCTTCAAGTTTGGAATTTGGTAATTTTGGTATACCTCAAACATGCTGCACTTGTCCTCAAGTCTGCTTTTCTTAGCTTTAGATTATGAACTCATCAAGCCTTTGATTATTTCTTCATAAGCATTTAAAAACCACATAGTACACTAAATCTCCTGGAAAGAAACAAGAATAACTTTGATCCTTGACCATATGAATTTACAATAAATATTTAGTCACAATTTTGCATTTTATATTACACCCACAAACAGTGCAGAGATGAGCATTCAACATTTGTAAATCTTAGTTAAGGATCTGCTAGAACGTGCAGGTTTTTCTTAGTTTTCATTTGATCCTGTTGCTCATGTGCCTTATGAGATGGTTTTCATTTATATAGTTGCTTCAGGTTTTTTTGGTTTTATTTTATTTTTTTTTTCACAAGATCATTCATATGCATCCATCATAGAAAATATGAGAGCATTTACTTAACGAACAACTTCTAAGTGTTTTATTTTAATTGTGCAGACTTAGGACATATTTATTTATTATTCACTGCACTGGAGTGATACTATTGTTTTTCTTTTTAGCTTTTTACTAACATTCAAGTTTATAAATCTGCTGCTTTTTACTAACATTCAAGCTTATATATCTGCTTCTTTCATAAGCACTTTCTTGATAGCTTTCACAAGCATGGGAAGGGGGATTATCTTTTTGCAGCTGGCTAGCTAAACAATGTCAAATTTCAAGTGATCTTCAGTATCTAATTTTAGATACCTCAACTGCTAATTTTTTCATATGCTAAGTATTGTATGACACTTGTCCTCAAAATGCAGCATCATCTGGCTTCCTTTGCACATGTCTTTGCCTTTTTTTCAGTCTGAGCCTGGTAAACAGGTACTCATTGTAAAGAATACACCATTTAGTTGAGCACATAGAAAAAGGTTTAATTTTTCAAATGTCCTATAGAAATTACATTGGCAGGGGTGTTGAGACTCTTCAGTTTTCTCCTACACTCCTCCTAGTAGAGAATTCTCCTCCCCTAGACCCTTTCCTTTAAGAACATTAGGTCAGAATGCCTCTTTTTCCTTTTGTAGCTCTAGTTTGTGTGTTTGTTACCTCACCCCTTCTTTCCCTGTTTAACATCCAATACTTACCTTTCTGATCACTGAGAAATCAGGATTATTTTCTCCCCAGGTTTACTCCACTTCTTTGCTTGGAGCCAGTCTTCTCAACCTACCCAGGTGTTTCCTTCTGTACATGTGATTGTTTGCACTAGTATTTGTGTCTTTTTGCTCTTATTCCTTTTGTTTGACTATTGTTCCTCCTATTTGAATGTTCTTTGTCTTAGTGTAGCTATAGGAACTGGTTGTTTGCATACTGCTTCCCTCTCCCCCTCACGCAATTTCTTTAATTTTGTTTGCTTCTGCCAGCATCAGATTCTCTAATGAAGTGGGGGCAGATCCCTCATCTTCTCCACTCAGTTCCTCCTCTTATTTTTGTATTGATGGCTCCTCAGTATGAGGAAATTATGTCTGCTTTGTCTTGAAAGAAAAGGTAACAAGGACCACGGAATAATGACTCCTGGCATTTTCCTCCTTCACCATTTTTAGGGGTGCTATTGCTGCTAAAATAACTTCCTCTTGTGATTACCTACACCAGGTACTCAGCTCCATTAAAGCTGACAATGTTTTCATTAGTAATATTGTGTCAGCTTATAGGAACAGCCAGTATGAATCGATAAAAGCCTTGAGAAAGAATCTACTTTGGTAGAAGTAATGGCTGTTCCAGTTATCCCATCAAACATCATCTTTTCATTCTGTTTGTGAAGTCCATGGCAACTTCCTGTCAGAGATCCTACTTGCCAGAGCAGCTGATGACTGGAGTAGATCTGATGCTGGTTTCAGGCTGAGTGGAAGGTGCTTTTATCAGCCTCTAACTTCCTTTCTTTGAGTCTTTTAAATACCTGGTAGCTGGAAAGAAATTAAACAGCAGGAGAATAAAGTGTAAAGCTGACTCTTATTGCATTGTCCTACGGAGACAGGACACAGGCAATTTCCTCATTAGAGATCTGGCTTATCCAACAATTTCTGCTGCTTCCATCTGTGTCCAAGAATGTGTCTGGGGAAGAGGTGGGGAAGGAAAGGGAGGAAGAGGAGTGGAGGAAAAGCACCATCAGCCACTCTTAGTAGATGAGGTACAGTATCTACTAAAGATACTGATGGTGCACCTCTTCAGTGCAACACAAGCCCTACCCATCTCCTTTCATACATCACCTGATATATCAGTGACAACTGCACTCATATTCATATGCACAAAGCTGCCCTGCTTCTATTTTGATAATGACTTCTGGGAGGTTTGGTAAGTTTTGAATGTTTTGAAGCTCTGGTCAACTTGTTGTGAACAGCAGCATCACTTTCTTTTCACTCAGGCAGCATGGCATGGGGGGAGCTAGGTTGGCCTTTTCTGCTGTAGTTATACATATGGTGACCAGATGGAATGCAGTCAGTTTTTCAGCTCAGCAAATGTCTGTGTTTTCACCTGGAGATGTTGCTCTCAGCTGACTGCCAAAGCAAGTATGAATGAATGCTGGGCCCTTTTACCCTGCTGAACCTTGATTTGTCCATTGGGTATTCTCAGATGGCAGTGAAAAATGTGCTAGAGCATCTGGTCAGAGATCCCATCTCAGAGATCATGGGGGATCATTTTATGCCAAAACCTATCTGGCATTCATGTCAGTAGGCTCCTTTTTGATGGATCAAACATTTTTCTCACTCTAACCCTTTGTCTGCTGTCCCGAGAAACCTCACTAAATACTGTTGTTCACTGCACATTATGGGAAGTCCTGTTTTAGACATTACTGCTCTCTGGGCTGAATCCCCAGAGAATGGAGAAGTTCAGTGCTCATGAAGATGGGTTGTGTTCATCCCAATATCAATGGAAGACCTCTGCAATCTGCCTCCCAAGACGTATTTAGCACCAATTATGTGAGACCTGAAGTTACAATCCATTCCTGTTATACCCATGCTGTTTTGTACAAGACCATTTTCAATGGTCTTTCTGGGCTGAAACTCTGCCAGTACTGTTCCTGGAAGAGGAAAGGACATAATAGGTCATTATAACTATAACTGCAGTATAACTATACTGCAGGTGTATCAAAGCCCTTTTTATTAAGGTTATTATTTTTGTGGTGGCTGTGCACAGTGCTTTATTATCCATTAAAACTCATCTGAGACGTGTCTGGGTCATAATCTTTGATTGAAGAATGTGTTAAGACTGCTCCCTATTCAATCAGTTCCGCACAGCTTGCCTTACTTCATCTCCTCAGTACAACCAGGCAGGTGTAGTTTGCACTAATGATGCATTCTTCAAAGGGCAGGTTTTAGTGACCTGGTGCAGGCCCATGCCAAATCTTTCATTTAAAACCTCCCTCCACGTTGTATGGGTCAGGAGCTCTGGCCAGGATTGCAAGGACTGCATCTGTGCCCATTGCCATCCAATGGTGTGTGCACCTGCTGTTCCCTCCCGGGCATTTGCTTCTGTTCAGAGAAAGGGTGAACTAATTTCTTTGCAGACTGATTTGGCTCTGCCAGCACCTTTCCTGAAAAGCATAGAGAGAGTTGCTGGTCATCAGTCAGCTCTTCCTCCCCAGGCTCAGGCAAATGTCTGGAGCCTTTCACTCTCCTGTGGCCAGCCTCCAAAGCAAGCCAGGCTTTGAGGCTGTGCTGAGCCTCCTGCTGGTAGGCAGTGCCAGAGGCCTGCTTTCCCTCCACAGCCAGGTTTATATTTTTGTCCACAGGCTCTGCACAGCCTCCTTTTATAGTATTCTTAGTTCAGCACAGCATTTGTTGATGCACACATTCCTTTCATTTGCTGCTTCCAAAACTGCTGATAAGACCAGAAGCTCTTCTGTCTCTGTTTGAGAGGGCTTGTTTGAGACCCAGTCCAGCTGAGATCCCCTCACATTGCTTTGTCTTGACCGTGCTGTATCTGCATCAGTCAGCCTGCCTTCACTTTTGCACTGTGATCCCAGCCTGATCCTGAAACCTCTGTGCCTCTTATCAAGTGACTCTAGACTTTGTCTTTCAGAAGCCAAGCTGGGACTGGTCCTCTGCAGCAAAGCCACTGCTGTTTTCTTCCTGCCACTTTCCTGCCATTCAGAGTTCAGACACTGCATGTAACAAATGCTAAGCCCAAAGCATCCCTAAAGCGATCCAGGGAACTGGCTGAATTGCCTGTGTTTTATGGAGTTTCGCGGCCTCTCTGCCCTGCTGGTGCCCATGTTAGAGCCTCAGTGACAGCTTGTGTCAGAAATGTGGGCAAATAAAGACTTTTCTCCTCAGGCCAGGCAGAGCGTCAGGGTAAAAAAAGGAGCAATTGCAAAGTATGCGATCCCCCCTAAAGTGTAGTGGGGGTAGATGGAAGGAGGAGCCCGAGGGCAACGTGGGCATGTAGTCAAGAACAGGAAGCATGAAGAGATGGTTCACCTGCTGTACGTGGATGTTCAGCCCCATCAGCACAAGGTATTTCACAACTGAATGAGCCTAAGGAGATTGCAATTTTTACAGAGGCAGACGAGGCAAAATTATCTCTACTAGACAAGTGTTAACAGCTGTTTCTAAAAACTTTCACTGGAGCAAAGCTTTACAGGGGGAGCCAGAAGTACAGCCTTGACACTGCTCCCTCCCACCCCCCCAGCCTTTTCAATAAAGGATTGTTGGACTATTTATGCAAAGAACATTATTTTTGGAAATGACTGAATTATTTTCCCAAAAGAAAAAAAAAAAAACCAAAACAGCCCGAGGCAGACACCTGGCATGGAAAATTTCAGCTTGCGTGGTAAAACCCTGGCAGAAGTTAACGGCAAGTGCGAAGTGTGTCCAAAAAAAAAAAAAAAAAAAAAAAAGAAAAAAAAAAAAAGAAAAAAAAAGAGAAAAAGAAAGAATAAAAGGAAAAGGAAAGAAAGGCAAGCCAAGCAGGCGCAGTCCCCGGCAGCGCGGGGAGCTCGCTGCCCTCCCGGGAGCCGCCCGCCCGCCCCGGCGCTGCTCCCGGCGCGGGGACCGGGCCCGCCACGCGGCTCCGCGTGGGACCGCGCGCGCCGCCCCCGCGCCCCGCGCCGCTCCAGCCCCGGCGGCGGGCGGGGCGGGGCCGCGCCGCGCTGCGCCGCCTCCCATTGGCCCGGGCGGCGGCGCGGGGCGGGGGCCGCGGGCGCGCCGCCGAGGCGGTCCGGGCTCAGCCCCCGGCGCGGCGGAGCAGTCGCGGCCGCCCCGTCCTGAGGGCACCGGCGCCGCCCGCCTCCGCCAGGCAGCGCAGCCCCCGCGTCCGGTTCCAGCTCGCCGTTCGCCTGCCGCTCCGCGCCCTTTTCTCTCGCTCTGTCTCCCGGGCGATATCGGCGGGGCCGCGATGGAAGAGGAGCGGGCGGGCGAGCAGATGAGACCGTTGCTCACCACGGTAACAGGGGGTGCGGTGCGGTGGGGGACGCACAAAGGGGCCGCCGCGGGGCAGCGCCGCCCCGGGTCCCGCCGGGGTGGTCCCGCTGCCCTGCTGCCGGGGCACGGCGGGGGCCGGGCCGTGGCTCCCAGCCCTCGTTGGCGGCTCCTCGGGCGGGGGTCCCGGCCGCTCCGGCCCCGCGTGCCCGCCGCGTGCGCGCGGCCGTGTCCCCCCCGGCCCTCCCGCCATCCCCGGGGGGCGGCGGCGGGGCCGGAGCCTTTTGTTCGGCCGCGGGCTCCGTGCGCTCGGCGGCCGCGGCTGCCCCGTGCACCCCCCCGTTCCTTTGTGAGAGCCCCGCGGGGCTGGTGCCGGCGGCGGTGGGCGGCGCGGCCGCCCCTGGCCTCGCCTTTCTGCCTGCCCCGCCGGTTGACGAGTTCCTGGGCGAGGGAGAAGTGCGCACACATGGCAAGCGGCGAGCTTCCCTTGTCCTGGCGTTGCACGGCGGCGGGGTCGGCTCGGGTGGTGGGCGCGCTGCCCCGGCGGGTTTGTGATCATGGGGAGTGGAAGCGTCGGTGAGGAGGAGATGGGTAAAACTGCGGAGCTTGGGTTCGTTTCCTTCTCGGGCCGGGTGGCTCAGTGAAGCGGGCATGTGTTGCCTTCCTGTGCTGCTGAAAAATACATGTGGCTCCACGCTTGTAATTTCCCCTCCCTTCAGATGACTCAAGGTCTGGATTTTGTTAATGAGCCTCCGAGCTCTTTCTCTGATGTTCTCCTTCAGGGCCTTTTCCAAAAAGGTGTCGCACAGGGATTTGTCCAGTGCCTGAAGAGGAGGGATGTGTAGTGTGTAGCACAAAGAATGCTGTGACGGACCGTGAAATAACATTGAAAACACATGAGTTTCCATCATCTTTCCGTTACTCTTCAAGGAGAGACTTGAGTCACATTTGATAAAATTGGCAGTCTAATGAAGTGCTCGCTTCCTGTGACATCAGTATGTTCAGTGTGTTTTTCCTTTGTTATAACAGAAGCTCGATAACTTAGTGGTTCAAAGGGCCATGAATTTTGCAAATGTTACCATCTTTGTATGTTAATGCTTATGCTCACGTCAAAAGGTTTTGCAGATGTATTCTAGAGCATTTCTCCAACTTGTCACTGCTTCTACTGCAAGAAAGATATTCCCAGTTCATGTAAACTTGTTCAAGGTATGTTTCATATAAGAGCAGTGTACTTAATCAGTTTCATTCATGTTGAAACTACCTTTCCTCTCTATATGAGGTATCTATTCTTAGCTGGCAGGATACTCCCATATAGTAAAGAGAGATGCTAAGCTGTGTGGAGGGAGTTGAAAAACTGAGCTTCAAGTGTAGGGTTGCAATGGAAGATGGTAATGGTTACCCTCAGGTGAATCCAGATGTAAGTAGTATTGCAGATGTCATGCAAGTCAGTGTGCCCTGAGCACATTTATCGGGTCTGGCAGAAGTCATTTAGGTTCTGTTATAAGAAAAATGATTTTTTGGGACAAACTCCTGCTGTATTATTGCATGGTTTTTTTTGATACAGGTGTTTTGAAGAGAGATGCTCTGTGGAGGGGTCCAGATTGGTTTCCTTGCAACAGCAATACCCAGCTTTGGTGCTAGAGTGCATTTGGGAGGTAATTCCAGCTGAGTTGAAATGGTTAGAAAAGTGAGAGGACAGAAGAGTTGGTAGGAACTGGAAAAAAAGGAACTTCTGGGGAAAACATATGAAGTAAATGGCTTACAGAAAGGCAGGACAGGCTGATCTTTGGGCAATTGCATAGTATAGCAGTATTGAACTTGTGGTTTTATATGTAAGAGAGCTACTTAATCCATACATAAGTCAAGCTCTACTGTCAAAAATACTTTTCTAATTCTGTGTTTCTTGACAGTTCAGGGTACCTTCCTGCTAGCAAAGCTTGCTGCAACTCCTTACATATGCATGAGTTTTTCAGAAATAAACATCTCAATAGGATGAAAGGACTTTGTAAGAAAGTGCTGATCAAGTTTGAGAGCTTCATTGCTGTGGCTTAAAAGTACAGAAGTTTAATCAAACAGAAGGATCCCTAAAAATTTCTTTTATTTCTCCTCCAGTGTTGTTTCTGTGTGTAATGAATCTGGTGGCTCTCTGGAGGAGCACTTCTGTCAGTCACATGCTGCCCCCTCTCCCTCCCATTTAGTTTATCAAAAATCCAGAGAAATCCTTTAACTTTGCTAGTTTTATACTTTAGGTCCAGTCATTCAGAAGAGAATGAATAAGTGTTTAGAAGTTTGTTGTTTTGAGGAACCTGATTGGTGGCAATATATTAATGTTGGAAGGCCAGGTGAAACAAATGCCTGATAGTTATTACAACCAGAAAGCAACTGATGATCAGAGCATCTGGGATGACTAGAAAATACAATAGGAAAAAGATACATAACTGCATAAATCCACTACCTTGCATACTCTTAGATGTTCTACCCCTCATCTTAGAAAAGATACATTATTATTGGAAAACATTCACTGAATAACAAGGAGATATGAATTAAAGATGATAAAGGATTCAACAATCTAGGACTTGTCAGCCTAGTAGAGATGATGGAACAGTACTATAGTAAGGCTCTATAAAACTGTGGAGAAAGTAGGTGAACATGGAAGAGGAGCCACACAGTCAAATCAGACTTAGGTGCCAAGTTCAGAACAAATAAAAGAAACTCAGGGTAGGGATTCACAGCTGTATTTGCTATACAATGTATACAACGTGAACCTAAGGGGAGGTTGGACGAAGGTTGGAAGACAGATACATTGAGGTTAATGGATGAGCAACAGCCCCAGGAAATCCAATTTGAAAACAGCTGGAGATTGTGAGTAAGGAGGAGGAGTTGTATGCTTGTCTTGTTTTTCCTCTTCCTTTAACAGCTACTTATGGTAATTCTTGTTGGGTTTTTTAAAATAGGGGTGGGACGTGGTAGTTTGTTTTCTATACAGTGGTGAGTTTTACAATTGCAATTATGATATTAAAAATGCTTGATACTGCATATGAGTGATCTTAGTTCCAGCTTCTAGCTTTTGTCATTATGGTGTTCATTACCACATAGTTTGGGGGGCTTCTTTGCAACAGCTGTAAATAGCATTTAAAGGAATGTGCAGTGCAGTTCTGTCTCTAGATGTTTTTGCAAGTAGCATTTTCTATATACTTTGTTATCTTAAAGTAGATGGAAACTTTTTTTCCTGTTAGTATTTGTTACTACATCACATGCATCAAAATAGTCACAAGGTTGTAGATTATACAGTATAGTTAAGTAATGGGTTTGTGTCTTCTTTCAGTGGAGCACATCTGGTTTTATCATTAATTCTGCTGTAGATAATGATAGAACTGAAAGTGGCTCTGTTGGAGAAGGGCATGTTTCCAGGGATCTCCTTCTGGCTTTCCTAATCAAACCAGGGAAGTACTGTGGTCTGCCTTATCTCACTGAAGAGGGCATTAGTGTCACAGTGCTTTTTCTGAAGTGGCTACATGGTTGGCTGCAGCTTTTTACTTTTTTTCACAGCTGTGCATGCATGTTATCAGATGGGTTACAGTCACTGTCCTCTGCTGTCATCTTATTTAACATGGGGCTTCTGTGATGTTAAGTCAAATGACAGGTCTCTGAAGAGTATTATGCTAGTGCATACAAATTTTTTTTCCTACTAACATAGTAAGCTCAAACTGGTGTTTTCCCTTTATGGCTGGACAAGGGTAACTGAGGGTATGTTTGTACTGCATAATTGAGGACTGTGCAGGAAACTCTCCTCCCCCACAAGTTTGTGGCATCTGGCTGAACAAATGCTCTGCACAAGTTAAAGCAATAGAGTTATAGCTATGTGGCAGTGCCCTAGCTAAATAGCCCTGATCAGAGAGAATTGCACTGGCTTGCCAGCCTTGCAGACCTGAAGCTGTGACTTTGGAGAGACAAGCTGCTTTTCTGTGTTGTGCTCTTTGGGTACGGTGCGTACCTCGCACAGCTTGCTCTGTGTTGTGGGCCTCTGTAAGCTTCTAAGTGTGTGTCTGGCAGTCTTTCTGAGTTCTTGAAAAGTTACCACGGCTGTCAAAAACTTGTTGTGTTATTTGAGAACTTTCATTATGCTTCATTGTAGCAGTTTTATTTTCTGTCCAGAATAAGCTGGGGTGTGCTAAGTGTGCTACTTGTTGGTTTATATCCTTGTCATTTATCTGCTTCTGCAGGTGACTTTTGACATGTTGTGGGCCCTTGAATATTGATGCCCCTTAACACAAGCACATATGCTGCACAAGATCTTTAGTGGTCCTGAAGCAGCAGTAATACTTAGTAAACAGAACTGCTCTATAACTAGTGTTAGATTAAAAAAAAAACCTAGAGTATAACTTTGAGCATCCTCAAACTTAGCTAGAGATTGTCTCCAATGAATATTGTCTTGTTTTTTGTATAGCACATTCTGGAATGATAAAGTTTAGGGACACTTTTGCTAAAATTAAGACAGATGTCCAACTAATGCTTTGAAGTAGTGATACTAATACTGAAGTTCAGCTGAGTGTTTTATAAATAAGGACACAGAGATGAGCACCAAGTACTACTTAACTGTGTAGAATCAGAAAGTGTCTGAATGGTAAAATGAGAATTTTCATTCATTTACAGATCATCTTACAATATTCTTAAATATTTGAATTTCTTAAGTTACATTTGCAAAATAACCAGTAGATGAAAATATTACATTATTTTTAAAAAAGACCCACATGTGTTTGAAATGTCCCAAATCTCAAATCTATCTTGCTGGCATATCTCAACAGTTATTAGAAGGGATTATCTGTCTAAGAGTATTGTGTTTCTGTGTGGCACCCTCACAGTTCCTTGTTTCTGCACTACAGTGTCATAACTTATGAAATCTACATTTTAACCAGTAGATGGAGACATTTTAGTTATGTATCAGTGTGTCTCTTAAGTTTGGAAAACTTTGTTGCTTAAAGTGTTTTCAGTCATTTTGTCTATAGAGGATGACTTTTTTTTTTTTTTTTTTTTCATTTCTTTGTCTACAAAGAAAATGAAATTTTTTATTCTTCCCATGATAGTGCCAGGACTGTACAGCAGGAAGGCTTTTCTGTTTTCATAAGTGTGGAGAAAAAAGTGAATGCTTGTTCTTTGTGGGAATTACTGTTGTCTCTGTAAATTGTTCAGTGTCACATGAGTAGAGCTGTGTAGCCTTTGTGCACCTTGTGTTGCCTGAAGTAACTTTTTGGAATATTGGTCTGTAGTGGTGTTATCTGAGGGTCTGGATGCTCTGGTGACTTCTGCCCAGGAAAGGCTATTGGCTCAAAGTTTTTTGAGCTTTTTGAAATTTTGTTTTTCCCCCTCCAGTCCCTTAAATTAAAATGACTCAAAGCAATGTAATGAAATGATTGTCCTGTTTGGATATACTGGCATCAGCTGTCTTATTTCAGCAACGCTGGAGTACTTCATAACCTTGAAATACCCCCGATTTATTAATTCAAACAAGTCCCATTTTAGCAGAAGCATTCCCAGTGTTTTACTCATTGTGTTGTCTTATATTTTCCTTCAGCATCCTCTTTTCTAAAATCTTTTTTTTTTTTGTTTTAATCTGCTCCTGCATTATATCCTTAGTAATGTGCCACCTAGACTTTCCCTTTCCCCCACTCTTGTCTTCTGCTTTTAAGATGATTTTAGATTAACACAGTGCCAACTTTAAGAGTAAACTCTTATTTAAATCTTCATTTGAACTCTCAATATATGATTCTTTGTGAGGTATAGGTGAGTCTTCTTTCCCCGAATCCTACTGAGAGATTTTGAGATTTCTTGTGGTTCAGGTCTTTTGTTGTATTTGTTTGGTTGTTTGGACGTTTTCTTATTCAAACTAATTGGAAGTTTAAATTTTCTAAAATTTATACAGAATGAGTACTGATATTTTTCATAAGATGTAGTTGTGCTCTAAGGTGTCTAGACTTACTTTCTTTGCAGTAATGCTAAGATAGTATCCTGAAATACAAGAATATTTCTAAACTTGAAAACAGACTTGCAGGTTTTTTTAAACTTAAGTAGATGCTTCCAGATTGGACACCTGTTGTCAAACTGTTGTCCCAGTTTAACAGAATGTCTGGAGTCTGCCTCCAAACAAACTGGAGCTTCCTGTGAATGAGGCACGTGGGTGGAAACTGTGGAGAGGAAGTGGGAATTACAGAGAAGCATCCCCTGTATGTTGGAATTGTGCTGTTTGACCTACTCTGCCCTCTGCTACTGTTGCTTTTACAGTGAAGCTATAGTGCTGAGGATCTGGTAGCTGACATCTGCTTGCAGCTGGGGTGAACTGAGGACTTGTATGAAGACCTGTCTGGTTTTTTTTGGTTATTATGTTTTTACTATGTGGCTATGTATTTAGAGTGTGTATATAGAAACACTGTCTTAAAAAACTATGCTTCCCTAAAATTTAAAGTGAAGATTTTTTTCCCTTACTCATTTTTGCACTAGGCTAATTCCTTTTTATTTTCCATGACTAACGTCTACTAAATATATGCTGGCTGTGTCTTGACTGGCATCTATTTTGGGAGAAAGAAAAAGGCAGCTAAGTTATTGTGGATACCTAGGTTATGGGAGGGGTAATGATACCAGTAATTCTGTGCTAGAAAAAGCTTCCACAAAAAGTGCTACCTTTGAACACTGTGAACACACTGATTGTGTCACTAGCATATTATAATCAGAAGACTAAGAGAATCTCTAATCAGCTTGTTTTGCATGTATGTCTTTGTTACCAAAGTACAGAAAGAGGTTAAAGCAAATCTTGTTCACAGAGCTGTTGTGATAGAATCTTGTTTGGTGTCCATTTCTTAACTGTGTCTGCTTCTCAGTGCAAAAATTGTGATGCTATGTCTAGAGATTCAGGCTGCTGTGTTCTGGATCTCAAAAATCATGCTAAGTGGAAGCATGTGTGATTTCTTTCTTTTAGATAGGGTTATTAGTAAGCTAATACAGCTAATAAATCACATTTATTGCTAACTGATCAGATTTCCAGTTTGCAGCCTTAATTTTTCAGTTTTTCTCTTAGATTTTTAATTAAAAGATAGCTAGCAGATGCTGGCATGAATAATGCCTTATTGTACAAAGATTTTTTTTCTGTTTCTGCTGTATAATTTCTCTTTTTGAATGAAAAAATGAAAGTGTGTTTTCTCTCCTTCATAGTGTCCTTCATATCCATTATAACTTTCAACCACCGCAGAACTCTGGCTTATCAAACTCCACCCTTGCACAGTTAGATAATGTCTGTATATTCTTCCCACTCCTGCTTCCACCTTTCATGTATTCTGTTTTGCATTTGAGCTCAGCCACTGTCACACTGGTGCATTGTCAGGCCTGCTTGGATTCCTGCATGTTGTGCTTTGAGCATGTTGTCTTTAAAGGTCAGCCAGTACTCACAGGCTTTGCCTCTTTTATGGTCTTCTGGGAGATTCTGCCAAGCAGATCCCTGGACAAGGTGAAATCTGCTTTCCTGAAGTGCCATGTTGTAACTATGTCCTGGGTACTGCACTGTATGCTGCAATATTTGTCTTTCTTCTCTCAGGACTTTAAACTCCATGATTTCATGATTGCTGCAGGCAAGGCTGCTCTTGGCTTTCACATCTCTGTCTGCTTCTTCCTTGTTTGTGAGCAGCAGGTCCAGCAGAGCATATTCCCAAGTTAGGTCATCGATGACTTGCACCAAGAGGCAATTTTCAGAAAATTCAAGAAAATTCCTGGAGTGCTTGTGTTTGGATATACCCTCCCAGCAGACACTAGTCATTTTAGGTCCTGAAATGTCTTTAGTCATGAAGTTTCCTTTCAAATACAAGCTTTTTCTACCACCTTCTTAATCAGGAGGTCTATAGTAGGCACCTAGTACACAGTTGCCCATATTGGACAGTTCTCTGGTCCTTACCTATAGGGTCTTCAATGCCTTGTCACTCATTCCAAGCAAGGCAGGGTGTGTTGCAGCCATCCCTTTGCATAGATTGAAACCCATGTTCCTTACTTTTCCAGGCTGTTTTTCCTAGAGAGCCTCTGACCTTCCATTGTAGCACTTTAGCCATGTAAGCTGTCCCACCATCACTCTCTGATTCTCATGAGGTTATAGCTCTGCAATGGTGCATGGACTAAATCCTGTTACTTCCTGTGCTGTGTAGAAGCACTTGAGATGGGCTCACAGAGAGGCCACTTCTGCAAGGGTAGTGTCTGAGCCCCCTGACTTGTTTTCCCACATCTTCACTTCTCCTCAGTGTGACAGCCTTTCTCTACCATGCCTAATTTAAAGCCATACTCACAGACTTATTGTGCCTAGTGACAGATACACTCTCACCACACTTTGTCAGATGGATCCTTCTTCCTGGAAGAGGTTTCTGTGGTCATAGCATAAAAGCTCTGCCAACAGCCATATACTGGCCCTCTGGATGCATCCAATCTGCCCTAAGCCTTTTGCTTCTCACTGGAGAGACTGAGTAACCAGCACATGGGCTTCCTTGCCCACAGTTCTCAGTAGTCACTCTGCTCACTAGCTGCATTCTGGAAGCATCACTGGTGTCCATATGGATAAACAGCAAAGTCCAGTAATTCGAAGATTGGATGAGCCTCTGTTATTCCAAAATGTTGTTTGGCAAACAGCAGATCTCCCAGGACTTCCTGCTTATCTTATCTTCCCTGTTGTGCCATGTATTTATCTCCTCCTGCAGCTCTTTCACCTGGCCTGCTCAGCACCTCAAAGATAGCACATCTCCCATAGGGTGAGGGAGGCCACTGTGATTGACAGCAGTGAGCAGGGAGGAGCAAGGAGCTCCTGCAGGCCAGCATCTGGATGGTGTCATCCTCCCTGAGCAGTTCTTGGAATTGGGATCTCTAATGTACCTGTTCCTTTGGCTGGTGTTGGAGACCTCACCTTGTAACATTGCACAAGTTTGAAAGGTGTTTCGGGGCCCTTTGTAGCTTTGGCTGTGAGCTGCAGTGACATCTGTTGGCTGAGCCCTGGTAGGTGGATGTGCTGTTCTCACGTTTATGTTGTGAAACTGTTACACTACCATCCAGATCTGTTAGCAATATAGGTTTAAAACACATATGTTCATGTGAATGCTTTGGTCTACCTGCAGCTGTTTTTTGATGAGCATCTCACATCTATATTGCTTTAACAATTTCAGTACTGTAAACTTGTAACGACTGCTATTTCTTCAAGGCACATATTTCAGCAACAATTACATTTAAGTTTTTAGTTGGCTGGTGCTGTTGCTTTGACTGATGTTGCATAACTTCTTGGCCTCTCAGCATGGAGAAACAAATACAACAGATTTTCATGTTCAAATTTTGCCAGATCATGCACCTGTAATAATAGGTATCTCTTTCCCTTATCTGGAAATATTTGACAGTATTTAATAACTACCTTATTATGTAGAGCAGAAACATTTCTTCCATACTGGAGATGCTTCAGTTTTTGAATAAACTATTTTTTTTCTTTTTGTTTGTGATATCTGTAAACTTAGTTTGTTATAGGTGGAAACACTGTGTCTTCAATCCATGTTCCAGGAATTTCTTCATCTCTGTCTCTTTTTTAGAGGGATTTTAACTGAATAATGCTACTGGTGCTTACAAGGGTGAGTACAAAACTAGGGGATCTTCTTTTCTAGTTGCTCACCAGAAAGATTGTTGGTATGCCAAGGGTTCTCTGACTAAATAATGAAGTCAAAGGACTGATTGCAAACTTTATTTAGCAGTCTAAGCAACAAGTTAGTATTATTTAGACTACTGCCAGATTTATTGCTTGTTTCTATTAAAGAAAAATAAAACATATTGGGAAGATTACATTTAAACTTACTGCTTGTTTTAGAGTACTGATTTTTGAAACTTTTTTTCCTTTGACTTGTATAGCACTATTGTGAGGATATACTATTATGTAAGCACATGCATTTCTTTAACATGTCAAACATATTTCCAGACAGACTTTGTGTACGAAAAAGGAAATGAGAAACTTCTTACTGAATAGCCACAGTTGGTGTTCCTGTTAGTGGTAAGGTCTTCATTTTGTTTGTCAAATGACTACACCCTACCAGCCATGAATTTTAAAACTGTTTAAATAAAAACAAACAGATAACATCTGATGATTGTTATGACTCATTTAAGGAAGTGATAAAACCCAAGAGTAGCAAGGATCCTTTCCTTTTTCAGCTTGTTTATTTTTATTAACTTTGTGCTTGCGTGCAGTTGAGAGATATCAAAAAGGAAATTAATAAAGCAGATACCCTTAATTAATATTTGGTTGAATTGCAGATAGATAATGATTCAGCTTATAAATTAAGTTTACAAAACCAGCTTTAATTTTAGATAGCAATTGCAAGCAATTTGTTTAAAGCTATTCTAACTGATTTTTGTAAAAATCCTTGAGCTTTTCAAACTGCTGATATGTCAGTCAGAAAAAGAACAACCTTTTCCTTTGCTTGTTGGCATCAGTGTTGCCATCCATTGCCTGCCTTAAGTGCTGTTGCTATATGAAATGCTTGCAATTTCTTTACATATTTTTAGAAACATAACCAGAGGGCTTTTGCCAGTATATTGTGTGGTGTATTTTGCTAGATGGACTTTGACTGCTTTTACTGAAATATGTAAATATACATGGTTCTGAGTGTAGTAAGAAGAGATATTTGTGGGCCTTGTTTCTATACACAGATGCTTTAGGTAGAGCTTCAGCTGGAGACCAGTTTATTGAGAAGTTGAGGGTGTTGTTCATGAAAGTTAATGGAATGAAGATTTATTTTTAAACTAAATAAAATTGTAGGTTTGAGTCTTTAGAGGACACAGTAAAAAAGTTTAAAAAATCTGATCACCAGGAAAGAGAAAAAATTAAATAGGGGTAGGATGCTATCTTTTTTTTTTTTTAGATTGAACAGCTGTCTACCAAATCATTTTGTCGTGATGGGAAACCTTATTTGTCAAAAAACATTTTGTTTGATGTGGTTAAATGTACTTAAGCCATTTATGGACACAGATAAATTCCAATTCTTTATAACTTTTGCATAGAGCAGATGGGCTTGGTAGGTAGCCTGTTGGCTTATAGTTCAGGAAGAAGATGGTCATATTCTGTTGAGTGAAGCCAAATAATGTTAGTCTGAGGCTTAAATTTTTAAGCATGAGTAAGCTGCCTTTGCTATGAAGATATAAATGAAGGGGAAAAAATAAATAGTGTTTTGAGGAGATTTGATATGCTCAAGGTCAAAGAATATACTACTACTTGTATTCTGTGCTTTGCATTGACAGAAGGTTTTGAAAAGCCAAAAATGAGAGTTCAGTGTGCTTTCTCATTGGCAACAGGGCCAACTTACTGTAAACCATTTGGTATATGTGATTTTAGCTAGTCCTGGTAGAGAAATATCTTGAAATATGCTGCTTTGTTAAATAAGATAATGAATTTCTCTCTGTCACGTTTAGTGATTTGTTGTATGACTGGATATTTAATGTATTTCATTTATGGTAGCCCAGGCTTTGTGCCTGATGATTACATTGCCTCCAGGATCTGGAAGTTTATAAAGGTGAGCATTTGCATGTGGAAACAATAGTCTTCAAACCAGGTCTACTTCCTAGTCCACATATGTCAGCTCTCTATCTGTGCCTCTCTGGGAGAGGGTTGGAAGAGTAGGTCTCACTTTAAAAACTATGCTGGGGGTTAATGTATTAACAAATAATTACCTTCAGCTGTCTGGAAAAAGACATTCTTGGAAGAAATGTGTAGTGCTTGATGACCATTGTTTAGATAATAACTTTTCAAACAGCAAAAGTTGTAGTCTTGTTGCCCTAAGAGATTGCTGCAGAATACTTTTGAATTTAAACTGCCACTGGTATTCTGAGTAAAGTCACAAGTGTCCACTTCCAGGTGCTGGGGTAGGTTGTAGCCGGAAGATGAATCTGGTAGCACTGAAAGCACCAGGGACCCAGGAAAATGTGTTTGTTTTCAGAAATGGTTTCTAGAGAATGGTGGCAGTATTTTCAGAGGTTTCAGTTTATTTTAGAGTCTGCAGAGGTGGCAAGAGCTGGGGATAGCATGGGCAGTGGCAGTACAGGTGTCAGGTGCTGTTGAGAGCCCAAGGGGGCTGTGTCTGGGGAGCTGAATACTTTTGGAAGTGGCAGGAAGGGAATCTGTATTTGTATGCATGCTTATTTCTGGATACAAGTGGATACATGCTTGACTTTCTAGTGAAGAGTAAAGAAATACATACCTTCAAGGTGGCATGTTTGTTTCTGTCTTGTGGCTTGTGTTAGTGCTATAGTCAAGCTCAGAGGATCAATTATAAGTAAGACTGTGAACAGTTTTATATATTATGGCCACCTTAGGATATAGAGAACCTGTTTGAAGCTTCAGTTGTACTATGGTATAAACAGGCTCTTGGGTGAAGATAGAAAAAAATTTCCTTCCTGTCTTGAGGGTTGCTTAAAAAAAAAATCCAAATACCATGAATGGTTACAATATGCTGTACAATTTAATGAAAGCTGAACAATGGCTCTTTGGTGGTGAACATATTGTTTCTGTGTGTATGTATTTATCTTTAAGGTGTACTAAATTTAAATGGAAAAAGTTATGTATTGTTAGAGAAAAGAATGGACATGACCTTAATTTGGAGAACTTGTCTCCTGTAGAGCTCTGCATCAAAATACATTTGTACAAATCTAACATGTCACTAACAGATACTTAATGAACATTTTTAGTCCAGTGGTATTCCTGAAGTCAAATATCAGATAGAAAAGAGGAGAATAATCTGGGAACTGCTTTCAATGTCTCCTTGCTTACATAGGAATCATTAAGATAGGTAATGGTCAAGAAAGTGGCTTATTGTGAGGGGTGAAAGGGGGCAAAGCAGAGCTTGATGGTATCATTCTGTAGCTTTTGTGATCAAGGTAATTCTTGAGAATTCCATGGAAAATTAATGTGTAACAGCAAGCGAGACAAGTTGTAGGCATTTTGACAAGTCTGTAGTTCTTCCTTTCCCCCTTCATTGTGGTTTATTATTTGATATGTAATGCTTTTCATTGTTGGGGTGAGGTTTGCCTCACTTCCATCCTTAACCTCATGTGTTTATGATTGGTCAGAGGTTGGCCTCTATAATCTTGGAGGCTTTTTCCAACTTAATTGATTCTGTATTGGCAACTGGCCTCAAACTGGATTGTCACTGAGTGCCCTGTTCTGTGTGTGAGCAGTGAGTCTGTGATGTTGAAGGATTCCCACAGGATGTTTTCTATAAAAAATGTGCTTTGTGACTGAAAAATGGATGTGGTTACTCCACATACCTGCAAGAGTGACAGTGACTTATACTGCAGCAGGGAGAGAAGTTTTCTTTGTGGCTGTAGACCAGTGCTTCTCAGTTAAAGTGAGGAGGAGGCATTTGCAACTCAGCAGTGTTTGTTTCATGTACTGCTTCATGTGTAACTGAAAACTGACTTCATTTTAAGTAGCATAACATTGCCCTTCCTTGTGTTACTGTGCTACTATCTCAACTTTGGCCTGAGTTGCTAAGCTCCAGGTGAAGTGTGTTCTAGGCAGAGACCCCTAGCAGCTTTCCAGTGTATTAATTCTAGGCAGATAGTAATAAAAACTGAAATGTAAATGTGCCCTATATGTGACTATATTCTTTTGTTGGTTCTCTCTGACATTTGGTGTTCATATCACTGAAGAAAGTGGTTGTAAACCCCTTAGGCTCTAAGAAGGCACCTAAGTTAGAAGTTTCAGAGATTGAAGAGCCTGTAAATACATTTTTGTTTTCCTTTGATATACATAGTGATCATGCTCTGGGATAATCATGTGCATCCCCTAATTTTGCACCAGCAGTGGGGACAAAAAGTTTCAAACCAAGTTACATGCTTTATATTCTATATGACAAAAAGATCAGCAATCCTATATCCATCCAAATCATAGAAAATCCAAACCTGGAAACTTGGTTACAAGCGAAGTGGCAAGACTCTAAACGAGCTCATGTAGAAGAAGCAGAGCTCTTGGTGCAATTGATCAGTGATAAGGAAGCTGATTTTTACTAATTTTGTAAGTTTGTGTGTTAAACTTGCTTGTAGCGGGTGGTTTGATAGAAGTCTTATGAATGAGAACAGTGGTTTATATCAAAGTTGTTCAGAGACTAGATGTAATGAAACAGCCAGAATTACTTGGTTTAAACTGGATAATTGGTTGTGGTCGTGTCATGGACCCTCAACTGAGAGCAATCAAGTCTTCTTTTCATCCTAGAAAGTGCTGTAGCATACACCTACAGTACAACAGGGGAGCTAAGGATTGGACAATGTGTCTTCCTTGGCATCTGAGGGCTAAGTGAGGTTTCTGGTTTTAAATACTTACTGATGACTTTTGTTGTGTATATCTCTGTTATTGTAATAGAGACTGCCTGTAATTCAAGGCCTATTCACTTTGCAAAGAAGTGGTGCCTGATTGTCAAGACAGTGTAGTGTGGGTGAGTTATGTTCATACCTTCTTAGATCATATTAGTAATGTCCTTTTGTGAATGGTGCCTTCAGTGGCTTCCTAATTTACAATAGTTACAATATTCCTCTCTCTGGTTTCAGAAATATCCAATAGAAGCAACTTAAGCAGAGGATTTCTTTTTTGTGTTGTGACTTTATTGCTGTTTGTTCGTAAGATCTTGGTGAATAAGTTAGTGTTAGAAAGGGTTGATGCTTCAGAATTAATACTATTAATTAATTAATACAAAATATTAAGGGTGTTCCACTTCAGCAGTGTAAACACTGATGTCTCTCATTTAAGTGGAAATCAGACTCATTCAGGTTGGAAAAGATCTTTAAGAACTTTGAGTCCAACTGTAAATATTTGTGCTTTATTCATACACATTGACAGTTGTTAACATTAGTAAAAAAGAGTTCGGTTGCATTGCAACACCTGGAAAATACATGAATGGTTAACTGAAAGAGTAAGGGAGTTTTTGGGGAAACTTAGTTATGGAGTATAATACTGCTTTAAAGTATCAATAAGTACATAGAGGTAAGAAAATTATTATTTAAAGAAAAAGAAAATGGGCAATTTTAGGAAATCCTTAGTGAATGCTCTTCTCTCACCCTCTTCCTCCATTTTCCTTATAAAGTGTTGGACTGTGAATGTGACTAATGACATCTCTGAAAACTACATGCCTATCTTTGTCTCCTAATGCTTCTAAAAGGACTTTTAGAAATCTGGGGTTATCTTGTATATTCAAATTAATACCCAGAGTAGAAGTGAAACCTGCTGACACAGTGGTTCCAAAAGTCTGAATTGTGGTGTGGCACCCTGTTGTTCAATGTGCCCAGGGTGATCCTGTTTAGGAGAGCAGGCATATTTATGACTGTGTGTAAGTTGCTAATAACATTTTATCATGTGTTACCGAAAATCCAAAAGTTGCATCCATTATGGAATGAGTCAGAAGTAGTAACAAGCTTCAAATATGCAGAGCAAAGATTCCTTCAGGCTGCTTTGTTTCATTTCCTAAAAAGTAAGGGTAAAGAAACATTGCAGCCTTTTCAACTGCTTTTTGTTTGACGTAATTTTCTTGGTATTGAGTATGCAGCTTCATAGTTTTCTTCAATAAAAAAGACTGGAAGAACTGCAAGAATGGAGGAAGTGATGGATGTTGTCTGTACTACTGTACAATAGCTTCCTGTCTGAGGCAGGCTGTCAGAGTGCAATGTATTTTTCTCAATGTATGACTACATGTCAGATGTTTAAGCATTATGACCTCAGTTGTCTGCAAAAAGTTCTCTTCCCTTGTATATCTAAATCACTTGTTCATGAATGAAAATTAAGAGTTAATGGCAGGATCAGAGTGTGCAAAAGATTTTTGAAGTGGATTGCTTTCAGGTTCCCCCTAGTGTCCTGGTATGGATGTTGTATTTCTAAAGTGAACTACAGTTCAGTTTTCCTTTAATGGGAGAGCTTCCTTTTGGCACAGTTGTTCTGTCCCAGTGAAAAAAGGGCATCTTACCCTTTCTTTGCATTCCTATCAGTGCACAGGGACCTCAGACAGCATAAACAGCTTTTAGTAGACAGTTGACCTAGTTGTAAGTATTTTAAAATAGCCATTTATTTGTCTCATTGTGCTTGAATGATTTTTCTTTATATGCTTTTAAAAAACCACCAAAACCCCACAAAACAATGCTCCTGCTGATGTTGATGTTGATAACCAACGATGAAAGTGTTTCAAATTGAAAAGACAGGTCCTTTTGGAAACCTAAGTTTTTAAAGTCTGTGAAAGGTTGCTAAAATCAGATATGAAATTATTACATCTGTTTTAATGAATTACATCTCAGACAGAAGCTCTGAAATTGATGTTAAGATAACCAAAAGCTATGATGTTGTGCTGCCCCAAATATCAAAGTGTATTCAAATGTCAATAAAAAGGTACCATTTTCTGCCAAAGTTGAATGTCTTGTCATTCACATATGATCTCATTTGATTAGGGTTAGAGTGCAGTAGAAGCAGGTTTGATTCTGTTTGTTTTGTACAGGGAAAATTTTTCCAACTTGCTGTTGGTGACACTTTTCCAGCCTGGTTTACAGGCAGTTGATTTTCTTCTGTAGAGTCAGTCCTGTGAAGAAATGTGAGGATAAATCCAAATGATTTAGTGGATAGGTTGATTTGTTTGTGTGTGCCCAGACTTAGGTGAAGTAACACTGGAAAAAGGAACTTGATCGCTAGAAACATGGGCTGTTCCTAGAGGACAAGTATGTTCAAGTTTTTCCTATTTAAATATTTCTTTACATGTTACTTTTGGGCATAGGTGAGAAAGTTTCAATAAAGCGGCTCTTAACTGTTGTTTCTTTTGTGTATCATATTTATTTTTTCAAATTCTCTTCTATATCAGTTTGAGGTAGAACAGTCTTTTGGATTATGGAATGATCAGAGCTGTGTTTGATTGCCAAAAGCCACCATGTAAAGATGTTCTTCTCTCCCAGAAAAACCCAGTTGAACATTTAAGGTTGAATAAATGCATATGTAATTAAGATGTCTGATTGCAGAAATTTATTTGATATGGTAACACATCCCCGGGCTGTAAGCTGTGTTGTTCATATTTTATATTCCACAGTAAAATAAAGTATTGGACTCTGTGTAGATGAGTTCTCTATAAATTTGATAGTATTGGAAAGAAATACTTGTTCTGGAGGCTTGGTTTCTAAATAATGAGAAACATAATGCAATTTTCTTTATTTTCTCTTTTTCTCCTTATCTGATATGTGTAGAAAATTCATTTGGTTGCCAGATACAATTGCCACTGACTAGACTAACTCTTGCATTCTTTTCAGCATTTAAAAATTCCCTGCTAGCTGTGAAATCCTGGATTAAAAATGTTTATAAAGTTCTTGTAGGCACTGAGTGTAGCATATTTGATTCATATCGCTGGAAGGTCTTTTGCTTAGATCTTCAGTCTGGATGATGTATTTTATGTATTTGTCTTAATGTTTGGTTTACTGTGCATTTGCCTTGGTATTTTATTTTATTTTTTTTATCTGTTAATGGTATCAATTATGTTTGTAAGGACATCTTAAAGCTCTTTCAAGTTCAGGCAGAGAGTGCAGGAGGAGACTTTGTGTCTAGGGCCATGACTTTGATTTATTGATGCCAGCTTTAGAGTTCTAGGGCTGGTCAGAATTGCTATGGTTGCGTCGCAAGGAGCATGGCTGGTGTAAGTTTACTCTGCATGTTCAAATTTGCCTTACGAGAAAACCGTGGCTGCAGAATTTTTATGGGTCGACTTTATGCAATAATTGTCTTCCAGAATTCAGTGTGAAAGCAAAAAACCTGTCGAAGTTCTTTGTTGTAAATGCTCTAATTTGCCTTACAAGTTGTCTCAATGTCTTTCCTTGAACATGTGTTTGTGCTGCTGAATGGAAGTGTATAGGTTAAGGTGCATGAAAATGTGGTCTATGACTATTAGAAAGATGAGTGACTTCTGTTGTTCATTTTAAAATAATGAAAAATGCCTTTTCAGAGAGCACCCTTTTTAATGGTCCTTGGCTGGTTAGAACTCCCATGCAAACCATGCTAATGCTCTGGAGTACAAATTCCAAGTGTTAAGCAAATGAGGAGCATCTGATCTGCCTGCCACATTTTAAATGCTGTCAACTTTTCTTACTAAGTAGCCCCTCAAGTCATAAACTTTCAATAGGAGTCCTACAGCATTGTTTTTTCTCTTTGCAAGAGAAATATGTGTCTTTCTTAAAAGTACGGTGCTGCAGATTGTCTTTTACATCGTTATTCACAAAACAAAAACTAATAAAATACTAAAACCATTATCAGTAGTTGTTCTCGAGGCAAAGAATGAAGTGGCTTCAAGGCTTAAAAAGAGGTAGGCTTTTTTTTTTTTATTGCTAATTTTAGATCTCTATTTCAGTTTCCCTTTGCATTTTGTCAGCTGAACTTTTCTGTAAAATAAGCACCGTGTACAGTAGCATGCATGAGTCAGTTGTGTCAGAATCAACACCTTACTTTTAAACCTTCTAATTGGACATAGTGAAAGCATTACTCTTAATACATCAGAAAATCAGCTTTTTGTTTTTATTTTAAACAGAAAACTAAAAGAGCTCATTTGCATAGCTTTACAAGATGTTAGGCAAGACAAATGAGAAACAGAAGTGTATCTCCTTTTAAATTTCTCTTCAGTGGCCCTTCTGAAGGACCTTGGAATGACTCCTAGGAATTTTAAATTCTGACATTTTTTGTCTAGCAATGTCTTTATTTCAGGCTTTTCAGACTTTTAAGGTTGTTGTGCTTTACAAATTCAGGAGGAAAATGGAAGAAATTTTGGCAAGAAAGTATGTGTCTTAAAATATGGCTTCATGGTAAGGGTGAGTTAGATTAACTAGTTGCTAGTTTCTGAAAGGTAAAAATGTCATTCCCCCTACCTCCTGTCTCATTTTTTGTAAGGCGATTCAACTTCTGAAGCCATTGAGCCAGCTCAAACAAAACCTTAAAAAACACCCTACAAGCTGAAAAAGGACTTGTCAGATTTAGTTTTCTAAAATGAATGTTAACTTGAGTTTTGTGTTCATTCTGTAATCAGAATCATTGAATCAAAAAATGGTCTGGGTAGGAAGGCAGAGTCTTCTAGTTCCAGCGCCCTTAGCCTGAAAAGAGACAACTTCAAGAAGACTAGGTTGCTTAGAGCACCATCCAACCTGGCCTTAAACACTGACAGGGGTGGGCAGCCACAAGTTCTCTGGAAATCTTGTTCCATTTCCTCGCCACCTGATAGTGAAGAGTTTCTTCCTGATATCTAATGGACTCTACTCTCCTTCAGTTTGAAGTGCAAGAGACTTTCAACCTTTCCTCCAGGGAGAAGTGCTCCATCTTTCTCATTATTTTGGTGGCTCTCCTCTGGACTCTCTCCAGCAAGTCCATGTCATTCCTGTGCTGGGAACCAGGTGGGGTCTCACTGGAATGAAATCATGGAATCACCTCCTTAAAAGTACCAACTGCATTGGCCAGGAATCGAACCCTGGCCTCCTGCTTGGCAGGCGAGAATTCTACCACTGAACCACCAATGCTGGTGTTTTATTTTTTTGGCTTATTTTGCATGTTATCTTTACATTAAAAAAAAAGGAATAAAGCGAAAACTTCTATTCCACAAACACACAGGCACCACCAGCTTCTTCGCTTTTCCTCCCTTACGCTTCTACTGAAGAACTTTGCTTTCACAATTGGGAGTTTCTTGGGCAGCTTCCCTTTGCCTAGCACTTAGCCTGAGTGCATAATGTCAGTGACTGTGGCCAGTCTGGCCTCATTTTTCACATAAATGAAACTTTTCTATTAGCTTCTAAGGCTCCACAGTTTCCAAATTGACAGTAGCACAGAATTTTTTGGTTTCTTTTCAAGTGACAGTGTATCATGCCTTCTTCTCTGAAGTAAACAGGGTGATGCTTGTTGCAGTTCATCCTGTGATGTTGCATACCACCAGCATTATTACCATGTCCTCTGGGATGTTTCCTGTGTGTGTGTGTGCCTGTGGCTGATGTGCCCCCTCAGCTTCTGGGTTCCCTTAGTCTGGAAGGCATCTTGTCATTGTGTGCAAGGGCAGGGGAAGAGCCTGGTGTTTATGAGAGTAAGGAAAGGCAAAAGGAGCAGAAGTGGAAAAGTATCAGGTCCAAGGTAAGGCAAAGATATTGCATTGTCAAAGTATTATGAGAAGACTGGAAGGTGATGTGACTGGTACCTCACCATTTCTCCAAGCTGAGGTGTGAAGCTACAGCAGTGAAAGTGTGTGGCTCCACTACAGTCTGAGCCAGGCTTTGCTGGAGTTACCCTATGGTCCAGCTCTACCTCCTCTGGCCTCAGCAGTCTCCTCTGCCTGCACCTCACTGGTATTGAGTGGCATCCAAATTCAAGTGGCAAAATACCATCAGTGCAATTTATTTGCTCGATCAGTTCCCTGATCTGGTATCTTGTGGGTTCACATTGTGGTCAGCACTAACACAAAACAGGAATTGCAGCTTTCTGGTACTGTCTGCCTTATTAATATGTGTGGATTGTTAAAGCTTATTCCTTTTAGGTAGCTGTGAATTTGTTGTGGTAGAGGCTTGCTAGTGCACTGGTGGCTGATTGATATTCAGTATGTATAACTGGTAATAATCTGACTGGCATTCCTGCTACAAGGATTTCAAATACCTTCCTCAGCATAACTTATATGAATAGAGAATTTGAGACACAGGATAAGCCAAAGGTGAAGAATTAAGCCTTGAATTCCTGTAAATTGGTGAGATTAATTATTTTGCTGTTCTGTTAACATATAGGTGAATAATCATTCAAAAATTACACCATTCAAGGAAAGAATTATTTTATTTATTTGCTGCTGATGGTTGATGGTCTTGTCAAGGAGCTGTTCTGTTTGGGTGTAGTTTGGTTTAGTTGTGTTTGAGCAATTTGTCCTAACTCAGTTATTGGATAGTTTGACTTGTTAAATTTTTTTTTTTCTTTTGCTGTTTACCTCCTGAGGATCTGCTGTCAGGGAAAGGCCTTCTTATGCAAGCACTTTAAATAATGTCAATAAAAACAAGATAAAATTATCTGTCTCTTATTATGCTCATCAGCTGTTCACAAAGATGCCATCTATTCTAGGGAATTAATCTAGAGGATAAGTGTTTAATATTTGGACATTGAACTCTTGGAGGGAATCCAGAGGAGGGCCACCAAGTTTATCAGAGGGATGGAGCACATCTATGAGGAAGGGCTGAGAGACTTTGGGTTGTTCAGCCTGGAAAAAGGAAGGCTTTGGAGATCTAATTGTGGCCTTCCAGTACCTGAAAGGAGATTACAGGTAAGAAGGGGCAAGATTATTTATGAGAGAATGCAGTGACAGGGCAAAAGGGAATAGGATCAAGTGGAAAGAGAGTAGGTTTAAATTAGATGTGAGGGAAAACTCTTTACTTTGAAAGTGGTGAGGCACTGAAGCAGGGTTCCCAGAGAAGCTGTGAATGCCCCATTCCTGGAAGTGCTCAAGGACAGGTTGGAGCTCTGAGGAACTCTGAGAAAGGTGTTCCTGCCCACAGCAGAGAGATTGGAACTTGATGATCTTCAAGGTCCCCTTCCAGCCCAAACCACTCCATAATTTAAAATATTTGTACAAGTGGTTGTAGAGCAAAGAAAAACTAGAATATCGCTCAAAAATGTTACCAAAGTGCCTGGAGAGGAATTTAGCTGAAGGCAATATGTTACAGTTGTAAAGTGAGCAGCTTTGAATTCCTCTGTCTCCCTACCATCCCTTCTCTGCTCTCCCCGAAAAAACCCAAAAAACAACCAACAGAAAATTCCTTGAAGTTTAAAAACTCAGCCTTCTGAAAACCCCAACAAATCAAATCACCCAACCCTCCTGAGCCCTGACTCACTGACATGGTGACAGACATGAGCTGACCACGTGCTCATACATGCTGCTGTGAGATGTTGGTGGGGTTCTGTTGGAACATGGTGAATTTCATCCATCTGTGCTGAGGGATGGCTTTGAGTCCTGGAACATGTCCTGGAAAACTTTACACACATCTTTTGTTTTTCTACATCATCAGTGTATTCAGATCAGAATGTGGTGTGATTAATCAAGAAGTACTCTAGAGAACATAGTAATCTTGCTGTTAATGAGGGTTCAGGTTATAAATTTCAGTGGGATCTCTAGAGAATAAGTATTCAGCTGTCTAAATGACGTGCAATTGTGTAATGTCAGGAGGGCTTAAACTAGTAATCTGCCTCTTGTTTGCTCTTGGCATCCCGGTGGCTTCTAAAAGATGCCCTGCAATGTGCTGAGAAACCCAAGACTCCACTGCTGGGGCAATACACCAGAGAATATCTGTACAGAATACATTTATCTTTTTTCTTCTTTTCTTTTTTTGGAAAAACCCAGTTCCGTGTGTACGTGCCAATGCAAACTGAGGCAAGCTGAAGCGTGCTATGCAGATGTATGTCTTGGGAATTAGGTGTTATGTAGGAATTGTGTTCTGAAAAATACTTGTAGGCAGTAAGACTTTTGGATTTTATGGTTAGTTTTAATTCATTAAGTGATGAGCCGCTGCCAGCAAAGGTTTCTGTGTTCCCTTGCTAAGGCAATAAGGATTCTTTAAAGGAATACCCTATATTTAATTTCTTCATAAAAGAAACTCCTAGGAAGTTACCTTAATATGAGTTAGTAGATTCCCCTTTGATAAGAAACTGAACAAAACCATCTGAAGAAGTGTTTGACATATGAACTTTGGACTGTGATGCACAACTTGCCCCCTTCATCATCTTAATCCCCTAGCACCTTGCCTCCCTCCTGCCTGCCCCCATGGCCTGGGCTACCCTCACCCCCTCCAAAATAAAGCCTCATGTAGAAGTATTGTCATGCTGTCTCATAATACTTCTTGTTTTTTTAATTCTTTCCTGAAGAGAGATCCTTAGAGCTTGTTAGATGCTGTCCTTTCAGCTGCATGAAGAAGGGTGGCAGTGGACTGGGTTGGTTTTTTGGGGCTGCAATGTCAGAAAAGATAGTTATAGTGTCACAGGCTAATTTGAGTTGGAAGGGAAACGTAGGGATCAACTCCAACTCCCTGATCTAATTTGCTCATATAAGAAAGGGTTGATTTTGGACTATGGATGCAATTCTTAGCACCCCACCTCCTAACCCCCCCAAACCAGGGTTTTAAAGCATCAATAGATACAGAGTTTAGAGAGCTGCAGGTGTGGGTATGCTAGTGTGGTTTCTCTGCAAGCAAGCAAGTGCTCAGTTTCCTTGTGCTCATATCTGACTCTGTCAGATAGCAGCTGGGCTGGAGCTCATGTGGTAAATCCTGCTGAGAGCTCAGTCCTGCTTACTGCAGCTACTTTAAATGTCCTGCCATTTCAGAATGGCAGATTAAGCACAGCTCTGCCTGCTAGACACTCTGCAGACCCTGCAGTAAGGCAGTTCACTGCCACCCCATAATAAACTGGTATCAGAATTGTATATCACTTGGGAAGAGATGAAAACTTTTTCAAAGACATAAGACCTCAGATGAATTTTTTTTTATTATTTTTTGTCTAGATAAGTGGTACATACTCTCCTGGGCCTCTTTTTCAAAAGTATGCTTTTACAGACTGAGATAAGGTCAAATAGGTGGAACTTGTAACAGTATGGAAGTAAAACTTAAGAAGAAAAGATTGAAGGAAAAAGTTATGTTTTATGGTAGGTACTTATGTTTCTTTTATTTAAAAAGACCCTCATACTCTTCTTAGGGATTTTTTTTTGCAGCATCAAACGTGGTTAAAATATTGCTCCAGCACAAATAGTTCTGCTCTGAGTTCTCACATTGTTGTCACTGAACATGTTCAAGGATGTGATAGTTTTGAATATATTTGCCTACAGTTTGTTTTAGAATACTTCTGTAGTTAAACATGTTGAGACAATTGCAGTTTTAAGTTGCTCTGCTGTTCTCCATTTGATGGGAAGCTTTTTCCTGGTATTTACTCTAAGGGAAGAGCAGACATTTATCCACAAAATGTTTTGGTATGGGACTTGAAAGACAGAAACTTCCATCTGTTTGAAAAAAACGTGCTTGTATTGCTTCTGAGTGGGTTTTTTTGTTTGTTTGTTTCAAGACTGAGTGACTGTTAACAAGGAATTGGTTGACTACAGACCATAAAGAAATTTCAATAAGCTGCTTCAGAGAGTTGTTTTTTTTTTTTTTCTATAAGTATTCGAACCAAGCAAGTACTTTTTTCCCAAACTTATAAAAGTTAAAAAAAAAAAAAATCAAATGTGTCATTCCCACCCCTCTTATTCTATCCCTAAGGAATAGACAGCCTCTTTTCCCTTCACACACCCACTCCTAATCTAAACAAACATATTTTTTACTTGTAGCAATTGAATTACTTCTAGTATGGGTTTATGCTAAAGGACAGTTCTTTGTAGTGTGGGAGAGCCATCAGGACATAGTCCAGCATAGGTGTCTCAGTATTCATCTGATCAACTGAAGAACTGCATGAATCTGTGCTCTGCATTAGGGAAAGAGTAGGTGTGATTTAGAATGCCCAGTTTAGAAAAAATCACTAAGAGTTAGGGTACCTGATATATATGTTTAACTTTGTGCTTTCTGTATGAATAATTTAGTTTATAGCCATTTACATATGGCAGCAGAGAGGCCTTCAATAGCTTGGAAGTGAAAAGATGTATACGTGTGTTAGAGTGAGCGTCTATTTACAGAGTGGAAACAAACTACTTTTAAACTCTCTTGTCAGCACTATCCGAGAATACTTTTATTAGCCTATGGTCAGAGAATTTTCTGGACTGAGGCAGTGAGAGGAACTGAATGTGGCCTTCTGATTTCTCTATAGTTAGGTGATAAATACCATCTTCATAATTGCACAATGTATTTGCACCAAGTTCATGGACAGTATGTTACTTGTTCTGTTTTGTCCAAGTTGTTTGTTGGTTGGGGTGGCAGCAGTCCAGCTTCATTACTAGAGTTCTCATCAAACAAGACATAGGAATAAAAGAAGGGAAAGGCAGTGGCATGTCTTAAAGGTTAAGTTATAGATAACTCCTTAAAGAGCCAGTTTCCCTGTCCATTTTATGATGAGACAAGGAAATTAGGGTGTATCAGTGATGAAGAGGTAAAGAGTGAAATGAAGCTCTGACTTTGATCTGCTGGAGTAGAGGTTGCATTTTTCAAAGGCTGGCTTAAGGAAGGAGAAAATACAGCTACTCATGTAATACCTGAAACAGAGACGCCTTTCTCTGGGAGGACATGTGAGATTAATTGGAGCTAACATCAATGCTTTTTCACCATTTCAACAGGAGGGGACAAAAAAAAAAGAAAAAGGATTTTTCTTTTTAGGAAGCCTTGGTTTATTTTGTGGAACAAGAATATAAGAATATATAGCTTATGTTAAAAAAACCCCGAGAACAAACACTTGTACTGGAATGAGTATTTGGTGAAAGGTTGGTAATGCAGCTATAAACACACTTAGCAGATGTTTAACTTCTGGGTTGTTCTGTTCTGGGACCCGAGGTACAAATGCATTTTGTAGTGCTAAGGAAGTCTTGGATCAGAGCAAAAATATTACCTTGGAGCTGTTCTTAGCAGCTGTTGATGCAGAAAATGTGCAGTGTGGAACTCAGTTCAGTTCCTTTTTTGGTATTCCCTGGGCTGGAATTGAAGGCATGCCGTCGTGCCCATCCTGCTGCTGTGCGACCCTGCGGTAGCGGCAATCGGTGTCCTGGGAGAGGAGCGGCTGGAGCAGGAGTGATTGGCTGGGGAGCAATTTCCCGGAGTACATCTGTGTCAGGCACAGCCAGCTACAGCAGTCATGTATGCGCAGGCTCTGATCTCTGGGGAGGTTCATTACAGGGTCTCGTACAAGGGCATTCTCTGCTTCTGCACATCAGCATGGAAGAAGCTCGTCAAGGGAAGAAAATGCAACCTGTATGTAAATAGCAGCTGTGGAACGTAATAATGGCTCAAATGTGATTTGTTGCAAGTGGTATTTAGCAGCTGTGGTTCAGAATTGTGTGCTACCTTAGGCTCAGTAGTTGTGGAATAAATTTTTGAAAGATCTGCTGACAGAAGTAGTAGTTTGAATGGATATTTCTGTTTTAGGGGAGATATTTGCTGTGTTGTTAGAATTGCTTAATCATAGTAAGCAGCTTAATTCAGAAAGAAAATGTGCTCTTCCAATTGTGATAGTATGCTACCGGACTTAGAGAGTGGTTGAGTGTTTTGGATTTGGTTTATTTTTTCTTCTGCATTACTTTGAGTCAGCCTTTCTTAATTTGAAGGCTATTAACTGTGGCTTTGCTTGATTCTGTGCAAATATAGCAGGGGTGTTTCTGGTAGAGAATCTTGAAATAGCTGGTTAATTGTTTCTTTTTGCAAAAAAAGGAAAGTGAACTTAATGAGCTGTGTAACTCAGGTAAAGTGTTCACGGAGATAACATTTTCTTCAGACCTCAGTGGCACAGATAAAAAACCTCCATTTGTGGGGATTTGTGCAATTCTATTCATTGATTCAGAATTATTTACAAGCTATTGCTTAGCTGTTGTATGGGCTGTCATTACCATGTAATTGCAGTGCAGCATGTATCTGGGATTATTACTTTAACAGTTTCCTGGAAACTAAAATCTATGGGATGGAATTTTCCTAAAGTGTAAAACTCTAAAGATCCCTGAATGATTTTATGTATGACAACTAAATTTTCTATCCCCTTGTGTGAGCATAAGAAAAAGTTTGATTTAGATGTGTTAGAGTGCATCAGATTGCAGTGACCTTTTCTTTATCAAGGTCTTTGAAGTACAGTGTTTGATTTTTGATTTTAATTGTGGTGCTACTTTCAGCTCTGGGCACAGAACTCTTATCAAGCATGCATATGCCCAGGAAACTAGGCAAAGATGTGAGGTGACTAGTTGTAAACATTATGGTACTTCTGCTATTTTTTTACCTGTAATTTCAGAAATTCACTTAATTGCATTTCAGTGAATGGAGATATGGATTTTTTTTTTTGAATGAAATTTGGTACTGTGAGGCAGTGATAAAATGCAACTTTGTAAAACAGCTACTATAATATTAGTAACGCAATTTGATATCTTCTGTTGGATTTGTGACAGCATTTGCTAAGTTTATGCATGGTGGTGAATTTTCTGGCTTGCAGAATACTCAGGCTGAATTCAAATGGGCTTCTAATTTTTATCAAACACTCACCTGCACCTTATTTATACTTGGCTAGGAATCAAACCACCCATTTTTCTTGTGCTTGTTCAAATCTAGTTTTTTGGATGAATTGCTGTGGTGTGCCATGGTTGATAGTCGTTCACAGCCAGTCTCTTGTTGGTACTATGTTTCCTTTTCTTTCTGACTTTTTCTTGCAATTTAATTTCCTCTTGAGATTAACACAAACACTTGGTTTACTGTCCAAAGACATGTTTAGTTTTTCTGGAATGGGACATGGCTTCTCTAGTATGTTGTGGTGCTCACTGTGACCCTGGCTGGAGTAAGGCCTGCTAGAACTGAGATAAAACTACTTATAAACATTAGATTGCAATGGTGCAAGAAGCAAAACATTAGAGTGTTTAGAATTGCTTTTTTCCTGAAAGGGCTTGGGTTTTGTGGTGCTTAAGTAACACATACACATCTTTAGTGCTCTCCACTTACAGTTTTGGAAAATTAAAAGTACAATGAAACTTCTGGAGAGTCTGTCTGAAGTCTGTTGATGTCTTTTTGGGCATACTTGTCCAAACAAGGTTTGTAGAGCCGTTGTGTTTATTGTAAGTCTTCTAGAAGCAGATTGGTCAGATGTATTTAGTAAGGCAAGCTGAGCAGTTAATTACAGGATTAGTAGGCTAAAAAAATGTCTAAGTATCCCTAACCTCTTCCGTTATAGTTATGGTCTTACTGAAATAAATCTAAGTGTCACACCTCCATGCAAGGCTCTGAGTGTAGCTTTGGTTAGGAGGGGCTGTCATTTATATGTGAGGATTGTTGTGTGAAATAGGAATTGTATAAGCACAGGTAAAATTCACAGGAAAAGGGGGTGTGGTGTCACCAAAGCCATTGAGCTGATCTAGAGTCATTCCTGTAGTGCTTGAGCAATACCCTCTGCTAAGATAGTAAGGGAAAAAACCCTGGAAAGCAGCTGTTCTGTGCAAAGGAGACCATAGAAAATACAACTAAGGGGGAACCCATCAACAGTATCCTTCCTATTTTAAACCTGGCAAGTGTTCTGTTTGTGAATTATTATTAATTGTGCTCTCATCTGTATATATTTAGAGGGAAGGCCAGCTAAAAATTGTACGATGACAGTATGAGACAGGGCTCATTTATATTTGGTGCATTTTTCCTTGGCTGTTAGGTTAATGTGCTTGATTTAGAGCTGGTGGTGTTTCATCACTCTGGCAGCTTGTGACAATTCAGTATTGCTTCGTAAACTGTGCCCAAAGAACTTACTTCAAATGCATCTAAAGGACACCTGTGCAGTTCAACTAAAGTTGAACAGTTTGATAGACTGCCTAATACCTTCACTTACTGTTATTTAGAAAGAACTTTGATTTCTTTTTTTATCCTGGTTGTCCTTCAAGGAGGCAGCAACTAGAGATGCCTGCCCTTCTGCCCACTGTGGGCTCATCTTCCCTCTGTTTTAAAAGCAGAATCAGTCTGAAAGAGAAGTAAAACAATATATCTAGAACTTACCAAGTGCTTCTGTTAGTTGTTCCTGCAAGTAAACACCCCCTTCCTATTTACTCACTTTTAACTGGAGCTGCCTGGTGCTATGTATGGGTAGTAGGGGGAGGCCTATGGGGTAGACCTGATACTTGCTTAAAGAAGAGTGATTGTCATTCAACTCCCTATACAGTGTACAGAGATGGCCTTAACAAATACACTGTTTTTCTGTTTTCTTATTCCTCCCATTGTTGCTGTTCCAGTTGCTGTTATCTGTATCTATATATTGGTTTATCTATTTTTGAAAAAGATCCATTTTAAAATATTTTGTAAATGTACACACACATACCTGGACATATTTGGAAAGTGAAGCTTTGTAGTTCATCTTTGATTATCTTTGAGATATATGGTCAAAATGAAGGTTTTAAATTATTTTTATAGCCAAACCTTAATTTTTGAAGCAGAGCAATATCAGCAATCTTATGTTAATTAATTTTTCTGTTTGTTTTTGTCACTTTTTTTGATGGCTGTCATAGCTGTCTCCTGAATGCAGATCCCACAAAGGAGGGCTCATAATAAAATGAGAGTGCTGCTTTGGCTGTGCTTCCTAAGGTCAAGCCACTGTTGACACTGATTCAGTTTGCACTATTGCTGTGGGCCTCTCCTGTTGTGTCCTCTTGCAGATACCACGTTGATGGATGGTTTGATCCAGCTGAACTGCTCCTATGTACTTAGTGGTGCTTAAAGAAGGAAGAAAAAAGTGTGAAGGGCAAAAATGCACTGTGCACAAATTCTCAATGCTGTTGAGCTTGGTAAATCAAGAGTAGTGTGTTACAAGCGTTTGCCAGTTGGATCTGGAAACAGGGTGCGGTTCTGTTTTGAGAGGGGTGATTTGTTGGTGCTACATTCCAGCCTATGAGCTAAATTCTATCTACCAGATCTGTGCCTACGAAAGTAGAGATGTATCCATGGGTCCTTGTGGGAAGGAGGGGGGAATTGTTTTTTTTCGCTTTCTCTCCAGCCGGAGAGATTGGGGTACAGTTCCAGTCACAAAGCAGTATGAAGGACCCCTGTGATGGCGTAAACAATGATATTAGAATATAATTAGAAGAAGAAGTGTTAAACTGTTGGTCAGGGACAGATGTATAAAGGAAAAAAGTTGATATGAGTGCACTCCTCCCTCTCCATCCTGAGTTGGGATTAGTAGATGGAGCACATAAACATTGACCTAGCTAAGTAATGGTCTTAAATGTTGAACTCAAATTATTCTTAACACAGTTACTGTATTGCTCATAGATTCCAAAGGTTTACAGTTAGCTGCATAAGCCATTTATGATCACTGTCTATCACCAGAATGATTTGGTTGAACTCTATTTCAAGTACCTTAAAAATGTGCTTCTAGCAAGTTGTCTGTCGTGGAAGTGGTTACTCAGTAATGCACTTTGGCAGCCTGCCCGTCTGAAATCTGTCGTGTGTGTGACTGCACAAGGTTAAGTGAGCTGCATGGTGAGAAGTGCTTGCAGAGATGACAGTGGAAACTTGCCTTTGGATTTGATACTCCACGTGTCATATTCGTGCCAGTCCTTGAGACTGCGGCTGTCACGTACTGCTGGAGCTTGTCAGTTCTCCAAACTCAGTGCTTTCTATAAAAATTCATGCAAATTAGGATTGACTCTTTTTTTTTTCAATACTAGTTTTAAAAAACATGTGGCATTAATATGGTAGATACCAAAAGTGTACTATACTAAATGGCGACAGACGTTTGAGAAGGTAAATAAGTAGTATTAACAATTTCTGGTGCTTGTTTTTCTGCAAGGGGGAATTACCCTTTTCTCACAGACTGAGAAAAGACATTTGAAAACCAGAGGTGGCAAGAGGAATCCTTGTCTGATCTATAGCATTTGAAAAGGGATTTCATTTTCATGCTGAGGAGAGATAGAAGGCTGAGAAGACAGATTCTAGTGTATGCAGACACCTCTAACTGAATATGAAGGTTTTCCTAGAGGTTGTTTCTGCAGTGTGTTTATGAGTATCCAGAAATGTGGTGTTAAGAAAAAGTAAACTTGGTGTATTGTAATACAATGTAGTGCATCTTATTGCACTTAACAATGTGCTAGGCTAGTTCATTTAATTTTTTTCCTTTGAAATACTCTGGATTTGTTCTGTTTTTATAAATTACCTTCTCGTTGTTAAAAAAAAAAAAAGCAAACAAAAGGTGAAAGCTTAATTTCTCCCTAGGGCACCTTGATTACTGCTAATATTGTTTTTTTCCCCTTCTCAATTGTTCTGTCTTTTGACTGAAAGCGAAAGCTATATGCATTCTAAATTAGTATAGAATTTTACTTTGGCTTGTCTACATCAGCTGTGTTTGGGCATCAGTGGGATTGTCATGCATAAAGTTTCACATGTAGTGAATGGTAAACTGTCCAGGAATACTTGCTTTAAGCTCCAGTCATTCTCTGCCTAAAAAAGGGAAGTTGACAAGTTTTCCACAATCCTGCTGTTCTTCGTTTACGTAAAATGTTCAGAAAGTAGGTGAGAACTAAAACAGAAACTGTAGAATTTTCCTTCCCTTCATGCTTTCAACTGACATGATAGATCATTTATAATTACTGGAAATCTGTGCCCTACAGACTTTATTTTTAACCAGGAAAAGGTTGTAGTTTGGAATTAGTTTATAATGTATTTGAATATTTTTGATTTTTTACCTGACCTAAGGCAAAAGTATCTCATACTGGGATTTGCTCTTGGCATCACAAAACAGATATGTTAAAATGATGCTTTGTGTTTTTCTGAACAAAGGCTGTAAATGATACGCTTCCTTCATGTATGATATTTGTGGTTGTTAATGGTTTATTCTGGGAAGAGTCTTTGCATATGTTGAGTACTTTGAGATAGTGATAGAATAGTTTGCAAGGGCACGCATGCCTTCCTGTAATCTAATCTTAAAAGACGTTACTTTCACATGATGTGGTTTTTAAGGCTGCTTCTGTATGTATGAGTTTGGCTGAGAATCTCTTTTATTAAAGCAAAGGGTGATAAAGATTAATAACGTGATATAAGGCACACAGCAAATCCAGTTTCAAAATGTTGTTGGGAGATAAAAAATATTTCCTTATGTGTATGTTTTTCACAGTGTTTACATAGTTTTCTACTGGCATGTTGTTTGTATCATCTGGAGAAAAACTCTTTCTTCTACTTCAGGTAATTTGTAGGATTTATAATTGTTCCATTTCTGTCTCTACTTGGAGTTTTGTGGTAACATATATACTGTGTGTGTCTGTTTCTGTGAACGAGAGTGTACTATAGTATGCTGGATTTTGGTGTGTAGGAGATAGGAATATACCATGTCCCCCCATACTCCCCTCTAATCTTATTACCACGACACATGAAAAAATTCTACCACTTCTTTATTAACAGGTTCTTGAACATTTTCACAGATTTGCCCAACAGACATCACCTCAATTTTTTAAACTGTATCTCTGTGAGAGTGTTCAGGGTTTGGATTTTTCTAACCTACATGGCAAAACTCTGCAATCACTACAATGCAGCAGTAGTGACAAAGGTTACTGTGCAATGCCTTTTTTGAAAACCTCATTTGCAGGACCACAGCTCAGAATTTACTTGTATTTAGTTTTCAGAGGTTTATTCTGCCATGCTCTTGTATTTTGACTTATTTGCATAGTGCCAGCTGCTTTTGGTTTTTTTGTGGTGTAGCTGCATCTATCCTTTTGTGAAACAAACCACATCAGATTTTTTTTCCCAGCATGTGGTGCTCATCATCTTCATATTTTTTCATCTTTCCTCAGTAGTTAAATGTTTAGATTTTTTGTGTATATGCACATAATATACTATAATAAAGATATGTTTTGTTAAAAACAAGGAGCTCTGTGTTTAACTTTTTTTTTTTTTTTTTTTGAGTGGGAGTTGATACAGTATATTTTAGCTTGTACCTGTTACACACAGATATGTTGTTTTTCATCCTTGCTACTTTTTCTGTGAGGTGACAAACTTGTTCTATATATAAAGTAATTGTGTAATTCTAAGACCAAAGTTTAGTTGAATGTTACCACTCTCAGGGTTCCCTGTTCCTGTAACTCTCTTGAATTAGGCTTCTGTTTTTCCCTTATGAAACCATTATCACAGATCCTCCATGGATTGGTCTAAATGCATCAGATCAATGTAGATGCTGCTAGAAGCAGTGATCAAACAGATAAAACTTGTGGAGGATCTAGCTGTCATACAGCCACAAGAAAAGCCACTTTGGTGAGCTGATCTAATGGAATAGTAATGAAGTTGTTATAAAAAAGCTAAACCCCTGCCCAAACAAACAGCAAAGAAACCACACCTTTTCTTAAGCACTTTTTTTCTGATTTCATGATGGTTAGGTTGACCTAAAGGAAAAAAGTGTGTGCCCAAGGGAGCAGAAAGATCAGGGACAGTAATCTTTAGCAGTTAGCCTTCCCTTATATTTGGATGTAAAATGTCACCCTTAGGCAGTTGTTCTTTTGGAGAACCAGCTCTGTCAGAAGGCTGTAATTTGTGAGCTGTGAGAAGTGGACTTTATTGTAAGAAATGCAAACACCTGGAGAAAGGCAACTTTGTTGTTTTGATGTCAAATCAATCTCAGATGGACTTGAGATTTCTACTACTCAGTTACTTCATTTTTGTCAAGACTGAGCAAAAGACAGTTTTAAGGTCTGTTTTAGCAAAGTGACTCTATGATTAGAGGACATGTTCAGAGATAAATTTATATCTATTTCAAATATTGTATGTTATGAGTAGTGTGGTTTCAGTAGGAATGGAAGCTGAAGAGATCTGCTGGAAACTGTTGCTTTTTAACTTGGTGGATTAAAAAAAAAAGTGAATTAGGTTAACAAGCTGGCTCTTGAACCTGAATGAAGCAGTTATTTTGGTATTTTCAGAGCTGTTGGTATAGGAAAGATACTAGGTTGGATAACCTAACCTTCTTGCTACCCCTTTGTTGAAAAAAGCTTCTTATTTGTGCTGGAAAATATCACACAGGAATTGCCCCCTAAAGAGAAGAGTTTGAGATTTCTCAATATTAACTTCTGTATATTTTTATAAATTTATGAATAGTTTTATTGAAGTAGATTGATGGCTGTTGAATAAAACACTAAAAGAATACTGCAGATTTGAAATGTGTGTCCTGATTGTTGATAAGATGAAATCAAGAACATTGCAGGAGGAAATTTTGTGGTATTTAGCCTATCTGTTATTTACTCTCTTTTCCTTCAATGCAGAGTAATGCTTTCATGAAAAATTGGACGGGTAGGTTTTCAGTGATGACATACTCTTTCAGAATATATTTAGGAATTTAGGAAAAAAACCAGTTTTATTTAGTTTTAACTTAAAATTGTGTCTTGTTTTTTCAGGGTCATGATGAAGAAGCTGTTGTGGATATGGGCAAAATTAGCTCTACTATCAATACAAATTTTGAGAAAGAAGAGCTAGAAAGTAAGTTTGTGGTGGTTTTCTGTTTGCTTAACATGCATTTTTTGCCTAGGGAGAAAAGATGACTTTTCCTTGATAAAGGGAGTCAAAATTTTATGGCTTCATGAAATTCTGTGAGTAAAACTGGTGAAGGGCAGAGGTGACCCGCCCTGTTTTTTGTCTTTGTGCATGCTAGTAAGTGTCCACTGTTTTAATTTTAAATAAATTTTAGAATTGAAGCGTTCCAAGGAAAGCTTGCTACTTAGACTTAGGTTTCAAAAAAAATTATTCTTGTTGTTAAGTAATTTTCCAGCATGAATGATGTCACGTTCTGCAGAATTAAAAGTCAGGAAATAGGGGTCATGAGGGAGATGTTTGTTTTCTTTTCTGAAAGTTAAGTATTCTTGTGATTGTGATCATGCACTTCAAATACTGGGTCTGAACAGATATGTAGCTGTCCTTCTGGTTCCATAGTAAACTACATGTTCCACAATCTGCTATCAGTAAAGTATTATGGTAGTCTTCATTATTTGACTTGGGATTCCACATTTAACAATAAAAATAGCAGTGATTCAGTTTCATATAGCAGAATGGAAGATTAGATATTTCATCTCAGGCATTACTTTTTTCCTTACTTGAAAACAAATTGGTTTGGGATTAGGATTCATGGATGCCATTAATGAACGAGGAAAAGACTAGGGACATACAATGTTAAAATCTTCATTATTTGCCTTTCACATGGAATGCTCTGAAGCTTAATTAACATCTGCAGAATGCTAGAAGGCAATAGATTCACTGAGTTCTACTGACTCGTACTGCTTCAGCACACTGGAAAACCATAATGGCAGCAATTTCTGACTAAGAAAAGTTAATTTAGGTTGCTGTCATGTTTTTCTTCTACTGTGGTCTAACAGGAGAGTCACAGTTTAAAGTGATTTAAGTTATTTGCTGCTATTGCAGTCATACTCTTGCTCTGTTCTCTTAATTGTGTTCCTGTTTTCTGTCTTGTGCTAACACTTTCATTGGTCTGACCAAACCAGAAGCCCAGCTGTGTTAAGCCATTGGAAAATTTAAGTCTGACAAAGGAAGATGGTCAAGATCTCAGCTGTTGAGCACCCGAAATGCCACACAGATGCACACAGTGCCAGAGCTGAGCAGAGGAAGGAAGTGTAGATGTGAGGCTGAGAGATGCAGCAATGGAGGCTGTGAAAATGCTGATTTAAATGAGGCTCTGCTGTAGGGAAACCATTGGCTTGGCAGTTTCTGCAGTTGAATCTTGAGTGCAGATTTAAGGTGTCTCCTCCTTAATTTATTTCTCTGCTTTTCTCGACAGATGACTCAGAAGAAGTGTGTGTATGTTTAGCAGGGAGGCAGGGGTTAAGGGGAAGCAGGCATCCAGCTGGAGCAGTATTTGAAGCAGCAGCCTTAGCAGCTGTAATGCCTCGGCCACAAAGAATGACATGGGAATGTGAAGCCAGATCACTTCCCCAGTCTCTTTCAGAGCACATTCTTGTAGGAGTGCTTCAGCTCCTACACCACTGCAGTTAATCAAGATACTGGGTAGGAAGGCAGGGGGCTCAGGCTGCTTGAGGCAATTTAAGCACTTGCATGACTGTTATGGAAAATATCCCTGTCTTACCCACAGCCAAAGAGTAAATTAAGGTGAAATGCAGACTGCTGTCCCATGAACAATTGAGGCAATGTAAGCACTTTTGAAAGGAGGAGTTGAGATCTCACTGTCCTCACCTTACTTTTAGCCATGCAGCCTTATCTGTTCTTTCACTCCCTCACTCATTTTGGAGGGGCCCAGTTTGTGTCTCAGTGCAAGAGGGGGCTGGCTATCCAGAGGTTTAACAAATAACTAATAAGAAGTATCGGACAAGAAAAATGTTTTCCAGTAGGATTGTCGCATACATGAAGCTGTATACAGGCAGAGATTTTCTCACATAAATAGGAATTATTCTTTGTGTCCACATATATTTTTTAGTATCTTGTTTATTTTGTAAAAAATAAATTTTTTGTTGGTAGAATGGGGCAAGGGAGGGGCAGCATATAGTTTGATGAAAGTGAAAACTGTTACAAAGTAAGAACAAAATGTTTTTTCTTTCCTTTGTGGAAGAGAAAAAGATATGTAAGTGTGATTGTTCAACTCATATAGCTACCTTCTCAGAGATTTTTAAAATTCAGGGTGTTTTAGAGGATAAATTTATGTGAACTTGCGGCTCTGTTTAAGAGTTCATTATTTATAAGCTATGATGAAAGTAAATATGTGGAATTTTTAGGTTTTGTTTTTCATTCTGATATTAAAATCATACAAGGAGAGAAATAGAGTTGTTGACTGCAAGCAATAAAACAATTTCAACTAGTATGATTATTAATTTCTGACACAAACTTTTTCTTGTAGACTTGGTAAGCCCTATACCTAAAGCATTGGGCATTGGAAGTGTTTTAAGACATTATTTCAGTCTAGTCTTTCAGTATGTGTTTCTGGTGACTTGGAAAGGAGTTCTAGGAATTTTGAACCTTTACAGAAGTGTACATTGATGTTTTTTCAAGGAGGGTCAGCAAGCAGTGAGTTGAGTTTAGCTCTGTTGTGAAGCATCACACCTTTTAAAAACCCTCATAGAGAGGTGATACTTAATCTCTTTAAAGCATGTGCAAACTAATGTTGATAGGTTTGATACAGTAGAAGGCATAATTTTGCTATTAATACTAAAGGGAAGATTCCATGGTGTTGTCAGTATTGAATACTTGTATTTTCTGGAAATTTTGTGATGAAATATTAATGGAAAGAGAAACAAATGCTAAAGGGAAAAATAGATCTTGGACTTGGAGCTTCTCAAGCTCTGCATTCTATTTATGGTGGCTGGCAGAGTGTGGTACCTGTCTGGAGTGACAGTGTTTAGGTTAGAAAGGTTAGGCACAGGCTGCTTGTTTCGTAACACTCTTCCCATAAAAGAGGAATGGTTAGAGATGGTAAACTGCAATTGTGGGCAGACTGTGTGTACTAAATAAGGGTACTGCAATTTGCTGAAGCTGTAAGGCCTTATTTTGAATTAACAAATGTCAGTTTACAGAACAGCTAGAAAGGGGAATAACATCTTAAAATAACCTTTTTAAGAGCACCTAATGTTCTTAACTTGATGCCAGGCTCTTTGAGCTACAGTGAATGAGAGTAATAGCAAAGTAAGTAAGCCAGGAGTGGGAAGTAAGGCAAGAATATTAATGTCAGAGGTATTTAATGTGATACTGTAAAAGGTATTTTTCTGTTAAATGATGTTTAAGGAAAACTTTCTTTCACTTGGGTTAAGTTGTCTGATTGATACTGCCAGTCTGCATCTTTTAAAATGTGTGGCTACTTTTCAGCTGTGATTTGAGGATACATTTACTAGACATAGTTTAAGGGAAAAGGGATACATTCTGTTACTCGTAGCAGGCATAGCAAAGATAAGGAGTTTACACATAGCTGAGGTTTCGTTCCAGAAACAATCTTGAGGTCAGGAATGTGTGTCTTGGTAGGCTAGTTTTCTGTGGCATAAATCCAAGCACTAGCTTTCAAGACTTAAGATGGTTTAATAGCTATTTACTCTCACATTATCCTGTGGCAGGTGTAAGTAATGTTTACATTTTAAGTGACCCTATTATTTCTTACACCTTGATGAGTCTTACCTTTTATTTAAGAAAAGAACTGTGCTTTTCACTTAATTTTCATTGACAAGGACAAGTAATCAAATAATATTGTATTTTTTTCTCCCCTTAGGTGGATATTGTGCATTCAAGTAGAAAATTTGCTATACAAGTGTTTTGCAATTTGAAGCTTTTTAAGAGTGTTTGACATAAACTGTTTTTTTCAAACGTGTTTTATTTAAGAGAACAATATATAATGTTTTTGTTCCGACTGCATCAGAAATTTTATAAAAAGACAGTTAACTCCTAACTTTAATAGTTTTATAATCTGAAACACACATAAAATTATGATTAAAGTAATATGGTCATAAAACTGAAGTTCTACCAAACAGCACGAACGAAAACTTGCAACTTGCAGTAAACTTGATAGTCCCATATCACTCAAATAAAAAAAAATTGAGATGAGACAGAAGAGACTGCTTGATTCAGCAGTCCATGACTTCTTGATGACATTTCATAACCTTTGCCTTTTTTTAATCTCTTAAAAAGTTGTTCCAGAAAGTGGAACTTGTGCCTTGTTGAATATGACACCTATTTCTGAATGGATGATTTCTCTATTTGCAGTTCACTGAAAGATAGTGTTTCATAGCAGTTTAAGGTTTTAGGGTGTGAGATTTACCTTTTTATAATTTACAAGATAAGAAATTAAAAAGGCAAAGACTTTGAGTCTTTCTCTGGAATGGATAACCCTTCTATGAAGCAAGATTCCTTTTGTAATTTTTTTCGTATCTTAAAGTATCAATACATGTATTTGGCAAATCAATCCATTTAAGCACTTGTACAAGAGAGGGGTGTGATCAAATTTGTAGTGACAATGTATTTATCACTCATTGATGAAGTCAGAAAATTTTCATTTCAAAAGTTTCTTATGAAATACTTTGCAAGAGCAGTGTTTTGAATGTGGAAGCCTTGTGTCTTTACCAGGGTGATGGGAAGTGATGATCTTTAAGATCTGTTGCAACCCAAACCATTCTGTGTTTTATGTTGTGTTTAGTGGGCAGAGGGCTGGTCTTGAATGTTGGTGGGACTTCTGCTTGAATTGCTTGTTTCTGGGTTTTCTCTCCTGTATCAGAAAAAAAAAATCTTTGGAATGACCTTGTATGTGTATCCTTTTTCCTGAGCTCTGCTGCACACAGGCTGGGCCAGGGGTCCTGAGCTCAGATAAAGCGTGGGGCCCAGTGCAGTGCAGGACAGCTTGTCCTCCCTCCCGTGGGTACCAAGGGCTGGCTCCTTTCCCAGGCGAGGAAGATCAGTGCTGGCAGTGAGCCACAGGTGGAAATCTGTGCTAGAATCCCTGTGTGGCACTGCCACCCAGCACTAAGCTTTTCCTACTGCTGCTCCTACCTGCATGCCAGGAAGGCTGATAATGCCTTCTTGAATATCATTGATTGTGTCTAATGGAAGTATTCAGTTCATTTTTCTCTATGACTGCCAGTATGAAATCATTTGGTTTTAAATCAGAAAAAATTACTTCTGAGTGTAATGAGAAATCTGGCATATACTGTTTTTGTCACCATAATATGCCAGTCTTTGTCATTTAGTGAGCACTCTCTCTGCACTGCTTTACCCTATGCTATGCTAACTATGACTTGGGATTGTGCTTCTCAGTTTTATCAGTTCAGGTATAAAGAGTGTATTCTCAGATAGACCTAATTGCTAGAAGCAGCAGGAGGTTTCAGAGTGCAGCCCAGGATGTGTAATGGATTCTAAAATACTCTGTACTGTGGAGAATTTTGGGTTCTAGTCATGGTATGCTGCTGTCCCTTGACAGAATTTTCTTGACTTCTTTCTACAGGTTTGGTTAGAAAATTTTATCTCAAATGTTTAATTCTGAGAGCAAGAGATAGCTTTTGTTAAATAGTTCCTTTAACAAGAAGAACCCTTTTTAATTAAGGATTTCTTAGTAGTCAATTCACATGTGGAAGACCAAGATTATATTAAATTATTTTATATTCACTTTTGATACATTAATTCCATAGAAAATAATGACTCTTTCTTGGGAATGTGCATGAGAAGCTTATAAAATAAGTGAAAAATGCTGTTTATTCTGAAATATTTAGTGTCTTTCTTATGTCAGGAACTTCACTATCAATATTATTTTGTGCATTTAATTGCATCATTCAAAAAGAGGACATTATTTTTAATTTGAAAACTAGCATAGCAGAAGTATTTCTTGTGAATTAGTGACTTGAGTGATTTTTCATTGTAAGTAAGAGGGAATGTGTGTGTGTGTGTGTAGAGGCATTGTTCTTGTTCCTTAAGTTTTACCAGAGCCAAGAATATTCGGAGAAGTCCTATGAGCTGTGAAAATTTTAAGTGCAAGAAAAGACACTTTTGTTCTCACTCTTACTTCTTCCATCCACCTACTTTCTCCTTCAGAGCAGTCTTGTGACAGAAAAGGTCACAAGAAGTTGTGCTCGTAGATTGCATTGAGCTTGTTTTTGTGCATACAAGTACTCTCTGTGATGTAAGGGAAATTAATACCAAGGAACGAGATGCTGTGTTCCAGATCTTTCCTACTAGGGTAATGCATTTGGAGATGTGAGTTAAGACATCAAACAGCTGGATTTCTTCCCTGTTCCATGATCTTAAGAAATGGATTAGGATCTCTCCTGCAGATACTCCAGTTTTTCCATACTGGAACACTCCATACTAGGATGAGATAGATTATGGCATTATTTGATTAAAAAAGGCTTCTGTATAAAATAAATTATCCATCTTCAGATTATTATTTGAAGATTTTCAGGAAAAACAGTAATTCTTGTCAAAAATGTTTTAGTCTTCAGCAGACTTGAGAGCTTATTGAGAAGATGGGGTCACAGTGGTACCTTGTGAAAGGGTGAGGAGGATCACAGATAAGGCACTATATTGGAGGTGATAGTTGGATATTAGGATTTCTTTTTTTTTTTTTTTTTTTTTTTTCAGCTAGTGTGTTGCTGTAGGTTGGTATAGGTTTCCTAGATAGGCTGTAGAAGATATATCCTTAAAAATACTAAAAGAATGGCTTTCATCTTAACTAAACTGATTAAAACCATGGCTTCAGCTTTGAAGTTGGCTCTACTTTGAGCAAGATGGACCAGGTCGCTCACCTCCACATCCATCATTAATATATGATTGCTCTTAATTCAAATTTCTAAGTAACAGGATTTGAGAATCCACACAGATATAAACTTGGTATTCTTTGCTTTTCTTTAAGATGGAGAACAATATCCTCCTTTCTATGAAGCTTAAAAGGCATCTAGCCAAAGATAAGAGAAGGTTCTGTGTGGAATTGTACTTAAAGCCTAGTGACATCAGGGCATTTTTGTTGATCTCTCTCAGACTTCAGAAGTCTCCTGTTACCATTTTCATAGGAGCTCTGGGGAGAAATGCAGAAACATAGAGCATTTTCTTTTCTGTAAATGGTGTAGGACTTTACCCAAACTGACTTTTGGAGTGAGACCAACCATGTGATTGGAGATCAGCCATGTGATGGAGACATGTTTCAAGTTCCTAACATATAAGTTTGTTTCATATCGATAAAGGCCTTAAGCAGTAAATACTCTCAGTGGATTTGAACAGCTAAGCTTGGATAAAGTCATGTTGGATTAAAATGAGCAATCATCTCTTGAGCTTTGTATTACTAAATTTAGTATTGGGCAGTCTACTAATTCTATTGATTATTGGTTTATAGTAATTCTGTAAGAAGCTTTGTTTGAAAGTGGTACTCTGCTACAGACATTTACGTGAATAAAGCTTTGAAGGTCACATTATGTACCTTTTGAACTTTTAAACACAGTATTCAAGTAAAGGTTGTGTCCCCTTTAAAAATAACACCCAATGCTAGAAACTTGAATCCCAGCCTTTTTCAAGTAAAATTTCTTTCTGTTGCTTTCACTGATGTTAATTTTATATTAATTGCCTTTCTTGAAGGTCTGTTTTTTTATTTTGTTTAGGTTTAGGTTTTTGGCCAGGCTGAAGGATATCATAAGTTGTTTTACCCAATTCATTGAGAATGAAGGAAAAAAAGGGCCATATTTTAGTTTCATTTTGCTTTTCCTCATAAATTTGAAAGTAAATCTTTATCTGTCCATCTACAAATATAATTACTCCTATCTGAATAGTGAAGCTTAAGCAAACACACCTACTCAGTGCAGCTATCCATTTTTTAGAGGGCTTTTCAATGCTTTGCTTTGTTGAGTTAGATTCAAAGTTAAGCTTGTCCAATTTTTATTATGTAGTTTTGTCCCACCTTTGGTGCTGCATATGCCTGTAAAATGTTTTGGATAATCATGGCAGTATACTCAACAGCAGTAGTTTTAGATTTTCTAGAAAGTAGTTAAAATGTCTGTGACTGTTTGTGATACCAGAATGAAGGTCCTTTTCCTAAGGAACAGTCAGGGGCACTCATAAGCTTTTGTTTGCTGTAGGCAAATTTTTCTTGGTTTTATTGTACTGCCACCTGCACTGCCTGCTCTGAAAAATATTTCAGAAGTTTTGTCAACATCAGGTTTATTTTTTTCAAGTTATTCTGATAGAATTATATTGGAAATCTGAAAATCTTTTGTTTATTGACATTTCATATTAGTCACAAAATACCATTACAGATATCTGAACACTTTGCATATGCAGAAGTGGTTTAGGGAAGGTATTCTTGGCTTACATTTGCCTGCAAGACCGTGTCTATGTGAGGAAATAGTCTCACAGTAGTCCCTTCTGGGCAGTGTGGGCTGAAGGGCAGGATAATAACCCATGGCTGGACTGTTCCCTGTCTCTGTGACACCCTCCTTTGTTCAGGTAGCAAGAAGGTGCTTCCTTTAATTCTTCCTTTTGGAGTTGAACAGCAATATCAAATGTTACAGGTTACTAGACTGGCTGTCTGATTTACTTGCTTGGCAGTGCCTACTTGGTCTGCTTGAGGCAGCTCTGATGCACCTCAACATGATTCTGTGGTTCTCTGATAGTAAAAGTCACTTGCTATGGACACAGGTTGTTTAAAAACACCTCCTGTCTGTTGCTTTCTTGAGCTCAGTTTTCCATAGCTGTTACCTGTGTCTCAGCAGCATATCTGCTCTCCTCCAAACTTCTCTACTGGAAAAAATAAATTCTGTCTCATTGGAATTATATAAAAGGAGATAGACTCCTCATTTGCTTGTTCCACCCCTCCTCCATGCAACAACGTGGTCTTTGACTATGGAAATGGTCACGCTATTACAAATGCCAATTTTTGCAATAGCAAGGTTTATTGTTTAAGATGGAGGTCCTTGGAAAATCTGGGAGGGATTTTTGTCTCAAATTAGTGGAAACAGCAGGAGAACAAAATGTGGAAGTCCATATTTCTCAGGGAGTAAAATCCTGAACAATTTCAGATTCCTGTAAGGTTGGTGGTCTTTTGTTTTGTTTTGTTTTGTTTTGTTTGTTTGTTTGTTTTTTGTTTGTTTTTGTGTGCTTTGTTTTGTGGTTTTTGTTTTTTTGTAGTGAAGTAGTCAAAATACATGGTTAAAACAGTCTTATTAACAATACTAAAGCAAGCAGTTATATAAAATGCTCTCTAGAAGTATGCTAGAGTTTCTATTCTAGGAAGAAATAGTTTGTGCAAAGAATTCAATACTTTGGCAACAAATAGAAATGTTCAAGTGTATATATAAACTGTAGTTTGATACTTGCTAATTGAATATATGAAATAAAACAAACTCTAACAGGCATAGTAACAGCATTTGCAGTGAGTGGTGGCTCACTCAGTTGGAGCTTTGAGTAGGATGTGGTGAGTAATGCAGTTATTTTTGAACCTCATACTTTTACTTTCCCTATCCATAAGTTTATTGTATCATGATGGCGTTAGCAACATGGCCATTGTTAATGGTGTCCCCTGATCATATTCTATACCAAGTGCAGTGATTTATAGGTGTCACATTGGCATTAATTTCTCTGGGAATTGCATTATGCATAGCAGTCTTGGAGGTCAGAGGTTAGGTTGCTGGGCAGGGGCTAGCTATTGTTGTTGTAAGAAACTCACAAAAGACAAGTCTCCCTCTATAAATAGGGCTGATGAGTGCTTCAAGAAATTAATCTCTTTTCCACTCTTACATGGAAACAAATAGCTTTTGATATGCTTAATTTCAGATTTGGTCATAGTGCCAGTCAGTCAACTCTAATTAAACTAGTGTTGGAAGTGTGTCAAGAATTGGGTCTTGTTATGTGAAAAGGAATATTTGACCAAATTAATTAAATGTTGAACTTACATGTGTTAATAATGATTTTTGTTTGTATTTTTAGTCAATGTAGCACTGTAACAAAACTTCTGTAAAGAAGTATCTTTTTGGGCTTAGGTATTCTTTTTTTGGGAAATAAGCTTGACATCTTTTTATTTCTTTGGAACTCTCTAACCACCAGGAATTTTCAATATCTTAATCTAGTGTATGTGTGCTAGGCACACACATATGTATTCATATATGTGTAGTCACAATTTCTAGGGCTTGCCTGCATAATGTAAATTTGCTGAATTTGCATCTGTCTAAGAGCTGGAAGACCACTTCCTTTTCCTTTGGTTATTGTCAGGCTTCTGTAATAACTCTTCAACACTATGAAACAGAGTATTTAGTGTTAGAGTTAATTTGTCTCTTCCTGTAATTGTTTGTTTAAATAGGAATTGAAAAGCCTATTGTATATGCTATCTTCAATACAGGAGACATGGTAGTAATATTTTCATAACAATCAGTTGATTGATATCTTTTGCTAAGATGTTGATGCTAGTATTGTCTTGATGTGAAAGGTCAAAGGAAAAGCAAGATGTTGAAAGTACATGCCTGAAAGAGCAGTATGTATTAATTTGTAGATGTGCTCCTAAATTTTCTAAAACATTCTAGAACAGGAAAAAAACCCCATCCCAACATCTCTGGAAGTTACTTGAAGTGTTGGACATTTCAAAACAAGTTCCCTTTATATTCCTGATACTAAATTAATGGTGTGATTTAATGTGAGTTTCACCTTGATGTGTTATTTGCCACTTGAAGAAATATTAGCAGCTCTTTCAAGGGCAGAAAACTACTTGCAGACTCTAAATGGAGGATAATTTCTTGATGACATTAATAAGCTGAACCAGGAGATTATTTTGCCATTCTTACAACTGTCCTGTTAGGAATCCCTGCAAAAGAAGAAGACTGTAATGTAATTTCTCTGCCTTGGCCTTGTGTTTATCAAGTAGCTTCTTTCAGTGTTACAGGTAAAGCTTGTACTTCTGAATTATGTGTTTCACAACTGAATTCTTAAACTGAATAAGAATATGACCTAGTTTATCAGAGAAATGAGTCTAGTACTGGTTCCTTGACACCCTGGAAGGACAGAAAGGAAATGGTCATGTTAGTTTACTAAAGGTAGTTTTGTCAAGTGGTTTTGGATTTCTATTTCTTAAGCTTCTTGTCTTTAGATACTAAATTTGGGCAGTAGGTAATTTTTTGTTTGCTTGTATCCTTTTAAACTTACTTGAAAAGGCCACAGAGCTGTGTATATTGGAGTTCATGTCCCACTTGGAAAGTCAGGCCGTCGGCGGCATAGACATCGTGGGCACAAGCACCACAGAAGAAAAAAAGAAAAAGAAACTGATAGAGAGGATGGCCGAGAATCTCCATCATATGGTAAGAAATTTGCTGTGCATGTTCTTCATGTTTCCTGAAAATAAACTTGTAACAGCTACTCTGTGCTTAAATGTTGTTTGTTTTGTGCTATTTCTTTTATTCTTTCTGTAATGAATGTCTTTTTGTGTACAATCAGACAAGGATTTTGTGGTTGTGTTTTATCTAAGTCAGAAGCTGTTGGACTTAGTCCAGCTGTCTGCATGAATGTTCAGCAGCCTGCACTGAATAGGTTAGACTAGAGCTTTGTAATGCTCTTCTGTAGCATGAAAATCTGTGTTATTTAAATTAGACACCTTTTTTCAGATTGTGTAGTCGTGTATACTTCTTCCTCTGATTTTTGAAACTAAGCATGTAGCTGTGAAAAGCAGCATTTGCCATAGTAATTCGATTATTGATATTATTTTGTTTAAATATTTACTTCAGCCTTCTTGCTGTCTGTTAGTAAAGGAATTGTACTGCTTCATAAGTTTTTGGTTTGGATTATGAACTGCCCCCCGCTCTGACGTACTGTCCTCAAGAGATGACAATTCTGTCATATCATTCTCTGAAATGAAATTATTTGGCAGTACACTTAGCAGTTTTTCTTTAAGTCCCTAAGTCCACTTTTATTCCTAGACTGCCATGAACGGCCAAATTGTGGTGCAGTATTTGAATATAAGTGTGGACACCATGCTGTTCACTATTACCTTTCAGTGACTAGCAGCATGTTCTACATGGGGCCACTACCTGAAACAAAGGAGTTTCCAAATGAAAATGACAAATCTCCTTTTACCATTCTCCTATGGTTCTTGGTTTCAACCATCTTCAAGGCTTCCCGTCCCAAATATGAATTGTTATAACTGATTGATGTTATGTTTGTAGAATTTTGCTGTGCAGTTTTTGAAGAAACAGGTGATATTAAGTTGATAGAAATTTACTTCTCTGTTCTGGTTGTTTCTGTATACTCCATGAACAGGATTTGGCAGGATTTTGGAATGTGTTGGTTTTTGGGATGGAAACAATCTGCTATCGACCTTAACTCATAATGAATGTTGTTTGCATTCAAGAGCACATTTCAGAATTATCCTATTGGATGGTGGTATATACCAGAACAAAAATGCTAAAGCAAAACTCAATTTTAAATGAATTTGGTAGTAATTCAGATCTTATGTTTAAATCTAAAAGGCCATCTTCCTTCTGCAGTGGAAGCCTACAGTTGTGTATTCATATCTTAACAGCTGTGAGAGTGATGTTTCCGTGAACAAAGTTAAGAGTTTTAAAATTTTTTAAAGTTTTGCTCATATTAATTGAAATTTAGTACTTACATAATCAATAAGGATAGTTTAATTTTCTAGCAAGTTATTGAACGTGTTCCACTATGCATTATATTATGAGAAGTTAAAATATTTTCTGGACACTTCAGCTACATAGTTTTCTACTTTTCCTATGTTAATTTGTGCACCAACCATGCAATGAAAAAATTTTATCCTACATAAATAGCAACAGACAACAGAAATATCTGCTGCTCTAACAGTGAGCACCTGGCTACTCACTGATGACTCTCTTGAACTGTTGCTTGGGCAGCTAATCTGTAAGTAAAGCTGTTTGTTTCAACTTTTTTAGCGTCTCCTGACATGATGGTATTAATTACTTTGTTCTCAAAATGAAAATAAGTTTTCCAGTATTTTGGTATATTAATTTCTACTCTTTTTTAACCAATTTTGCTGTTGATGTTAATTTTCACATTGGCAATCTACAGAAGAGCCAAAAATAGTTAATTAATTTTCTTAAATATGGATTTCCAAATGTTTTGTTTTCAGGAACAGTGCAGAATTTTCAGGGAGCCTTTTTAAAAAAAAACACGTATATTTTTGTTTTGTTCCTCTTAAAGAGAATGTTGTCCTGCATATTTCTAGCTGAGGACAGGAGATTTTACTGTTATGTAGCGTTTCTTATATCATAAAAGGATGAGTACTTCTAAATTATTCAGTTTCACCTTTTCTTCAAGACACACCATCCCAACGAGTGCAGTTTATCTTGGGTACTGAAGATGATGATGAACACATTCCTCATGATCTCTTCACTGAAATGGATGAACTTTGCTTCAGGGATGGAGAAGAATATGAATGGAGAGAAACTGCTAGGTAGGTTTAGAATAGATTGTTTCAAGGTATACCTTATAGTAATTTTGTTTCAAAGAATTGCAAACCAGGTTGGGTTTAGAATCTTCACTGTCTGTAGGAGTTGTTTACTCAAATTATGCTCAGCAAACCACAACTGCAGTTCTTCTTGTCCTACTCTGAAAGAATCAATAATGTTTTCAAAAGACCCTCAGTCTTTCTGGTGATGTGTTATTTTCCCTAAAACTGATCAAACCAAACATTTATAAAGGTAGGAGTTTGCCAAGTTATAATACACACACACACATGTATATGTGTGTATGGATGTTCATCCATAGAGTGTGGTATTTGCAATCTCAGAAATCTCTTCAGTATATTATTGCCAATATATTTTTTTCTGAAACATAAAGAAAATTAGGTGGTATGTTTTTTCTTGGGTAGTATGTGGTCAGTTTTTAGCAAATTGCATGCATGAACATTGCAGGATGCCATGATTGTTTTTAACCCTTACTGGTATAGTTGTATCCTTATGCATATGCATTGTGGTGAATTCTTCTGCATTCAGTACTTCCAGCTACTTTGTTGCATATTAACTTTTGTAAAAAATCAATTTGCATACTGCCTGTGAGTGGGAATCAAGATCAGTTTATAGTTTCATGTGTTAATATTGCCTAACTCTTAAATGTCTCACTTAGCAGCCTTAGGAGAATTGAACATGCTATATGGTATGTTTCAGACAGCTTTCTAATCCTAAAATACTAATGAAATCAAGATGCAAATCAGGTAATAAGGCAGACTGCCATATTCTTCACAAGAACATGTGAATAGAGAGGTATTGGTCAAGACAAAAGAAACAGAATGGGTAAAAATTAAACAGTTGAGTGTAATTATTAAGGTCTGATAAAAATGTTTATCAGTTGGGCTATGTGAGAAAATGAAAGCTGGCATGATTTCATGGGATTTTCTGTTCTGTGTCATGCCTAAGCCACATGGAAGAGTGGGATTGCTTGCCAAATTCTCCTTCCAGGAGAAATATCAACGTGTATATGTGAATGCATTTCAGGTGGCTGAAGTTTGAGGAGGATGTGGAAGACGGCGGGGATCGGTGGAGCAAGCCTTATGTAGCAACTCTGTCTCTGCACAGTCTCTTTGAACTGCGGAGCTGCATTCTTAATGGGACGGTCATGTTGGACATGAGAGCAAACACTCTTGATGAGATAGCAGGTTGCAGCAAAAGTTTTTAAAAATATTTTTCTTTCTAAATTCTGCTCTATAACTTGAGGTGTTTTGGTGGTGTGTATGTTTTTGAAAATACTGTGTTGAAGAAACATGCATGCTTGCTGCACTTTTCTTGGTTGAGAGGAGCTGGTCCTACAAACTTCACTTACAAAAAGCGACGCTGGATGAGTAGGAGCACCTTAGTATGTGTTTTAGGGTGAGGCCCAGAACTTGCCTTTATGTTCTAATCCCTTAATGTGTTCTCTGTGTTTATTTCTACAGATGAATTGTAAATAACTGCCAGAACATTTTAGGAGTTATTTGTGCACTTTAGTTTCATAATTATTAATCATATTTTGGCTGATGTTAACTTGATGCCATTAGTGCAGTTGGTTGTTGCACATCTGGTATTTTTTTCACCTTTATAAGAGGTGAGCAGAAATAAATTTTATACATGATGTTTGACTTAGTGTATTGAGTGTCCTCACTAATCACATGGTCATTTTAGATACTATACAGGCAACTTTGAAGACTTGTGCATTTATATATATATATATATATATATATATATATATATATATATATATATATATATATCAGAAAAAATTTATAGATACATTCACATATATATATATACATTATATGTGTCTGCTTGCTTTAAATGCCTTTGAATTAGTTGTACATAATTTTCCTGGTATCTCTTGCTACAGATACCACACAGTGGAGTGCCAACTCAGGAATCACATTAGACTTAGGGTTGACCAACATGTGTGTGAAGGACAAGGTGTTTTGGCCTTAAAATCTTTGGCAGTACTTGAAATGTTTTCTTGTTCTGAAATCCTTGAAATTCACTCAGGAAATTGGTATTCCCTTCCTATTTTTCTGACTTACTGAGCAAGAGTGTTCAATACATCATTCGTAAATGTAATGTTTTGGTTTATAATTTATTTTTAGTAATTGAATTTAGCAATAATATTAATACATATGGAAAGTAGTTGCTTAATTCCATGTAACCAGCACTCTGAGTACTGGGTATTTTAGTTGGAACTACGGTACCTTACGAGATTGTGTGAATTTGTTTCAAGTTAATTTTAGGTGCCATTGTGAAAGCACATCAGTTAGCAGTGCTTGATATATAAATGTGTTGTCTTGTTTCCAGGAGCCAGGAATACCCAGTGGGTAATATTATTTCTTACTCATAACAGGAGAGAAAGTGTGGCAGGTTTTCTTCTGAGAACCTGTAAAAAGTGGCCGTGTGTTACCAGTGATCTCAGAAAGAAGCTGCACTGTTCTGACAGACACTTTGCTGTGTGTTGTTCTGTTTGTAGGGACAGAGCCCTGCCCTGAGCTCTAACATTTTTCATTGCAAGAAGTTCTGTGCAAGCTCTATGGGAAAATATATTTAAAAATCTGTCACATAGGTTTGTCTTGCTTTGTGCAGGTTTGGGTCTTTTATGAATTTATTTTTTCTTTTTATTATTAAAAAAAAATAGACCCTTAAGAAACCACAGTAGATGTTTTCTCTGATATGTAGGCTTTCTTTCCTGGTGTGAACATACTGGTGAGATGCCCTTTTGAAACTTGATGTTGTTTGACAGATGAGTAGTTAGTTTTAGAGGATATACCTAGATTTTGTTCCATACTTCCTCTTTTAAAGCATGTGAATCACATGAAGTTCAGTGAGAGTCTCAGGAACTTAGAGCATCTGAAGATGACAGGAGTTATGTAATTCATCTCATTCTATAGTAATTCCCATTTTTATGTAGTTGTATATACTTTGTAAAATAGGTTAAGACTGTCACAAGTCTGTTTTCCATTGTGTTTGTCTTTGTGTACTCACCCCTAGTGTAGGTTTGTTGAATACAAAAAATACTTTTTTTGAAAATGGGTTTCCATTGAAAGTTGACATAAAAGGCTATAAGGTACTAAATAATTTATTTCTTGAAATGATGCTACTAATAAATGCTCTCTTGGATCTGCATATTGTGCTTTTCGTATTCTCACATTTGCTTGTTTAGTGATGTCTGAAAATTTCCTGTGGATTCTTGAAGATGATTTTGCTAAAGAGAAGACTTTAAAATAGATTTGATTTTCTTTTATTATTTGATGCAACTACAGTGCTTGCGTGAGGTGAAAAAGATTTAACAGCTATCCTATAATTTTCTTTTTTCTTCCTTTCTTATTATTATGTAGATATGGTTTTGGACAGCATGATTGCCTCTGGCCAGCTGGATGAATCCATAAGAGAGAATGTGAGAGAGGCTCTTCTAAAGAGGCATCATCATCAGAATGAGAAAAAATTCAGCAGTCGGATTCCTCTAGTTCGGTCTTTCGCAGATATAGGCAAGAAACATTCTGACCCTCTCTTGCTTGAACGAAATGGTGAGATAAGTTGTAGCATCCAGTTCATACTAACCTGGTAAATGATGTTCTCACTGGGAGATGAAGGAAACGTCATCTGGTAATAACAGATAAGTGTTTCCTTCTGGGTGAGCAAAGAACTAACAATAAGAGTGTGTGTGATGTGTAGCTGTGGATGATATCTTTTAATTTACTCAAATATTCTACTCCTGCCTGTATGCCATAGCATGCATTATTATTTTGAAGTACAGTTACAGACCTACATTGATTCTGATGGTTTTTTAAGTATATGCTTAAATAAAAAATGCAATGTTTGAGGAATCTTGTGGCATAACTTACATGTGTCAGATGGATCCTCCTTGGTTTTTACAGTGAACATGAGTTCAGTGATGCTGACAATTACTCTGTTTTAACCCAGTGTTGTTCTGTTCATTTGACAAGAAGTTTGCTATGCCAATGGTGAAGGTAGTACTGTTAGTTAGGACACTGTTTATTTTTATCTTGTTATGTAGAGAAGGGTCTAATGGGAACAAAAATCCCAAACCCAAGAAAGGCATTAGTAATGTTCTTAGAAGCTGCACTGTATCTTTTTTGAACCAATTCCTGAAAATTTATTCTAGACATCCAGTCCCAAATGCTAAATAGCAGTATGTACTACAGAGCAGCTTACTTGTGTTCTTGTGTTTTTATGGGGCCTGTATTTTCATCTTTGTTCTTTATTTTCTTTTGCCTTGCATTAAGTAAGACACATAGAATTTCAAATGAAATTTTTTACTCCAGTGAAAACTTAATTCTGGTTTTAGGGATCTGTCCTTGGGGTGAACTTCCTTTTCTGTCTCAAAAGATGGCCACATTGCTTAGAATATGTTTACTTAGTTAAGTGCTTGTTAGGAGCTACATACCCTGGAGTATTCTCCAGCAAATGCCAGTGCTTACTGATAGTTTTTGTTACCTTGTGAATATATATGACATATGCTTAAATACTTCTCTAATAGTTTAAGATTTTTTTTTTCCAAGAATGAAAATGCAGCTAATTTATCCAAGAGCATAATGTCTTCTGTAACTCCTGACTTTCATGTTTCATTCAGCAAACATGAAAATTTCACACACACAGACTTGTTTTGCCCATCTTTGAACACCTGTATCCCCAGGTATAATTCTGCAAATTTGAGATCTCTTTCTTGTCAGTTACCTTTCATGTATCAGTTTCATTTTTTAAGGCATTTTATTCTTAATATCTTAATCCTCTTTCTAGAGGAGATTATGGGATATATGCTGAAACAAGAAGCCAGTATAATATAATAATATGATGAACTCCTTGTCAGCATATACAGATTTGCTTTTCTCTTTATTATTCTTTGACAACCCTTTAATAAGCTGGTAAACCACACATGCATATGTGCAAATTAGTTCTTAGGCTTCTTGGGGTTGTGTATGTTAGGACATACCATGTTCATGATTTATCACAGGTATTCTTATGAAGTTAGTAATTACTGTAGTGATTAATTTATAGACAAAATCAATCAAGTCTGTTCTATTTGTTCTATTTTCTTTACTGCTCTGCAGTTTTGATGTTTTAATAGTTGAGTTTTGAGGCTTTTGTTCTTAAATCAGGTTTGTATCTGTAGATGATCCATTCTTGCATTGTTTGGAGGGGGGAATCTATGTGAGTTTTACTTAGGTCTGCTTTCTGCACCTAATCCTTGTTAATTATTCTGGGGTTGTTCAACTTACTGGTCTCTGTAGTGCTTGGTATAAATGGGAGACTCAATGTTCTAGTTTGCTGTTTCCTTGCTTGATGGCATGGTACATAAAACCAGCATGCTTTGGATTTCAGGGATTGTAGGAGAAGCCATCAGTAATATTTTCAAGGAGACTGGAAAAGTGTTTGTGACAAATGGGAGAAATGGTATCACTAAACCTCTTAATGGAAGCACTAATATGAGCATAAACAGTCTCTCTTCCTGTTAAGGAAGAACTGAAATCTATTACAAGATCTGGTCTGAAGGAACTGTCACAAGACTTTGTTCTCTGCATATGAAATTAGTGGGACATGGAAACTACAGCAACGAAAGTAACAAGGGATTTTTGAGAAATATTTGATTTTAGGTGTATGGGGCTACTGGTAAGTCACAGCAAGAGGATATGGAGGAGCTGTGTATCTCTTTTTTGTGCCCTCTTCAAAAATATACATTAGACTACAGCTGCCTGGGAGAATTCTCAGTAAAACAAGACTTATTGAAAGACAGTTGCAATTAACACATTTAGATATGTTTGGTCATGATTACTTTTTAAAAAATTAATTCTTTGTGTATAATGTATAGAGTTAACTGAAGTCTTGTGATGTTTTGGTTGCTAATGATTTTTTAGTTTCTTTTTTGAATGGATTAACAACAGCTGCTGTGCAATTTGGAATAAGGAATTCTAGAAAAATTGAAGTCAGTTTCAAGAGATTTTTTTTTTTTTTGTTAATAAATCTTACTCTGACTTAGATCTCCCTCAGATCTTTGGCATTCTAATTAGTACTCCTTAGTAATTTCTGACTTTCCTAATGTCTGATACCAGATTTTCTCTTATCTCTTACCTTACTTGCATGAGTATGACACTTTGGCCCATAAAGCTTGCAATTTACTATGTAAATTGTTAATGCATGTTTGTACCTGTGTGGGTTTGTTTTGTTTTAATGTAGTGTACCATATCCCTCATGGTGTTCCGTTTGTTTTATCTCAGGGGAAGGCCTCTCAGCCTCCCGCCACTCTTTGCGAACAGGTCTCTCTGCCTCCAATCTCTCCCTGAGAGGAGACAGCCGTTTGTCGGTTCTTCTCAGTTACCTCCTTCCTTCTTCAAGAGCTGGGACCCCGGCAGCCTCAAGGTGTACCACCCCTGTAACCACCCCTCAAAACACACCACCCTCCAGCCCTACCTGCAGGCTCCCGCCAAGCCCACCTCAGGGCAAGGAATTGCTGGTGTCACCTGCCAGTGATGATATTCCTTCAGTAGTAATCCACCCACCTGAGGAGGACTTAGAAGTGCAGGAAAGCCAGGAAAAGAAGACAGAGGAAAATATTGGCAAAACACCAGGCAACTATTGAAATTTAAGCTGTCGATGTGTGATGCTCTCTGCATCTGGATCACTTGCATTGCAATGTTTTTGGCACAAAGAATATGATAACTGTTACCTCTGCCTGCATGTTTATTTCTTCTCAGTTGTGACTGTCTCCTTGTTTGGCATTTTTAACTTTTTAGCTTTTAACTAAAGCAAGCAAAAAATTCTTTAATTAACATTCATTTGTGTAATTAAAAAGGAATATGGTTTTAAAATCTAATATATAAGCAAAATGTCAAAAATGGTGGCCTTTTCCTTTCACTCACCTACAGTCCATAGCAGGTTTTGCTTTGGGTTTTGTCAATAGTTGAGTTAATGTTTTAAATCCAGTGTTTGATATCCTGAGATAGGTACAGCTGAAACCATGGTAAAGTATTAGAGGTGAATATGAAGAGAGTTAGAGTTAGGAAGGATACAATTATCAGTGGCATTCACAGTTTAGTTGTGTCATGAAGCCTTCAAGCAGTTTTATTTTTGCTTTTGTGCCTTTTAGAACCATGACTGCTAAAACCAACACTAGTTAATTGAGGAAATTGTCAGGTTCAGTTCACCTGTAGCTGTTTCTGGATAGTTCTCCGTTAGTGCACTGCTTTAGCATCAGATACTCCATTAGTGTTTTGTTGTGTTTGGTATGCAAAATTGGAGACAGGAGCTTATAATTGTAGGCCAGAGCTCAGAAATTTATTATTTTGTTATCTTCAAAGCTATTCTTTATATGTAAAAAGGTATGTAGGTGTATAGGTAAGTTGAAAGAAACTGTTAGAACTTTCCATCCTTTCTTGGAATGTTTTTAGTAAAAGTTTCATAACTTGTGCATTCTGCATATGTACTGTTATGCTTGCTTTACTTTTGCAAAATTACCACCTATTTAGAAACTTCAGAATTTTCTTGGCAAATTGTGTTTTTAAGGGGGGATCATCTTTCTTTTGGTCTTCAGGCTCTTTCCCCTCTTCCTAGAAATTAGTCTTGCCAAAATCTAGCTTGTAGGTTTGTCTGCTTTAGGCCTGTGTGTGTTGGGACTGGGGGGGACTGATCTCCCTCAGTTCTTCCATCAGTTGAGGCTTTGCTTGGTTTCTTCCTCATTTGTTTAATAAATAAGAGCACAGTTACATATAGCAGTGAAAATATGTTGACAGAGAAGAGGCTGTGGTTATCTGCCTTTTCACATTGGCAGCCAAGTCACTGAAAAGGAAAGAAACTATGTCATAGTTTCTTATCTTCAGTTGAAGTATAGGGGCCTCTTCATGACTTAAATTCAGAAAAGCAAACACAAATCTCTTTTTCTGACTTCCTTATGGGAAATTAAGAGAATTCACGTGATAATAATTCTGTCACAGGTCATCTTCCAAATGTGCTTAGAAATCAGAAGTAAAATAATAGCTGGAATTTTTTTTCCAGTTATCATTTCTCTGACAGGAATGACAGCATGCCAGGCACAAGATCTTTAGAATCCAGGAGAAGGCAAATAAATGAAGCTCAAGTACATGATGCTATTATTATCACTCATAAAGCTTTCTAGTAGAAATCTTCAAGTTGTGTTAACATCACTTTTGTTCCCCATGTCGATGCTTCTCATAAAGAAAAGAATCTGAAAGGGATGATTTCCCAGTTAATCTATTAAGTCTTTCCAGAGAATGATGAAAACCAGCAATGAAGATATTTTTGTTTTCTGGGGTTTTCTTCCCTTTTCTAGTTCAAGAAATCATCTGACCTCAGAAAGACACGTTTTTTCCTTAGAGGTGCTTTTGAAGACATTCTCAGACTATGACTTCAGGGCTACAACTGAACAAATCTCTGTCTTGGGAGACAAGAGTCAAAAGAAAACCCTGACAAAGAAGTCAACTTCCTGGTATTAAATAGGGGAAAAAGCCCGTGGGAGTCAGCCCAAACTTCCTGGTCCATTCCAGTATAGGTTATGGTCCATATCACTTCTCTAGTAATTCAGAATACTACAATCTGAATAAATTTTACAGATCTGAGTTTGCTTTGCCTCCTGTGAACATGAGGAATTGTGTTAATTTTCTAATAGATGGGTTTTTTCTGTTTACATTCCTCTCTCATTTGCCTTGTGTTGTTTAGACACTTATTTTTTAGTTTTCATAAATAGCTGGAAGGTTACTGAACTTACTGTGAGTTACTGTAAAAGGAGGGAAAAGAGACACACCTTTGGTCTACCACTTAATTTTGATCAGCCAGTCATTAGTTCATAGTAAGTCAACCAGACAAAGGCTTCTCTTAATAATGTTTTTAAATTTTGTCATCAGTTGAAGAGCAGTATTTGTTTTCCCATCCTTGAACTGTTGAATAGTGAATTCCATAGGCAGAGCTGGGAAGTGAGCCATGTGTGTCACAGCTAAAAATTAAAACTGTTAATTCACCAGCATCATTGAGGTTTCATAATGTCTGTGAACAACAGCAAAGGAGTCTGTTTTAAGAGGTCTTTTGGTCCACTGATAAATGTACTTTAAAACTGAACAGTATAATGTTTACAGCAGCTTTCCTCTTACAGTAAATGCTTTCTGAAATTAATAATTCAGAAAAGTTTGCATGTTAGCTCTGTAGTAGTAATTTGAACTTTTTTTTTGCATTAGAGCCGCATAGGAATTGCGTTTTAAAAATTGATTTTAATTTCTTCAAATACAAATATAGTTAACCTCATATTTAGAAGGTTTGTATTATGTAATTTTTGCCATTCTAAATACAATTATTTTGGAATAGTCATGCTAAGATGTTGGACTCATTATATTACTCATCTTTTTATATGAAACAGATGTGAGACAAATGTATGTAATCTTCTTGCTTTCTTTTTTCTGTAGATAATCTTAATTAGATTTTTGTGATCGCAGTATTAAGTGTAGTTGGCTAGAAAAAGCATATGATCATTAGTGAAGGTGTAGTTATAAGTAACTTGAATTTACAGGATTTTATTCCAAATTACTCAAGGCTCACTCCACTGTAGTCTTTTGGAAGAGATGAGTGGTCCATCTGCCTAACTAACATCTGGAGGAGTGCTGTGTTTTTAAGGATCCCCTCTGTAGCTTGGTAACAATGAGTTTCTCTGTCTTAAAATCTGAAATATACTACTAGGTAGTTGTCCTTGAGTTTGCATCTACTGAACTAGAGAAGAGAGGGAAACAAGTTCTTTTATTAATGTGAGATTGGAATAGAAGTTATTCACTATTAAAGAAGATAATTCTTTTGTTCACAGTTTCTCTGTAAATACCAGAATGATGGGTATGTGTAATGAAGTTCAGTCTCATGCAGAAATGCTTGCTCAGGTCTGTAAAGCTGTGAACAGTATTGTCTTGTGAGAGCAGCGGTCTGTCCAACTGTAAGGCCAACAGAAAGGAAAGCTATTCACACATGGTTTAGGATCAGACAAATGCTCCTATGTCAGTGCCAAAACCTGTGGGCCTTAACTGTGACTGATTGGTGGAATTTTGAGGGCAAACCCTTTAGAAGAATCAGTATCACTTAAGTACTGAAATAATAAATATTTCTGCTAATATTTAGTATCCTAATTCTCTGACCTTCTCCTTCATTGTCTCTCTACTTCTTGTTCTCTTGCTCACAGTGCTTTTCCAGAAAATGCAAAACAATTATGGCTCATCTTTCACCAGTTAAAAACATTTTAAGTTACCTGTATTGCTACAGAGAAGGGGGAAAAGTGAAGAAGTTTAGACACAAACTTCTATATTATGCTGCTCTTCTGCGAATTGTTTAATATTTCTTTCTAGTTCTACAAACATGAACTCCTGAGCAGTTAAATACTTTAATCAGTTGATTTCTTAGATGGTTGATGATATGATTCTTGTGAATAACACACAAATCTTGGAGCAGAAGAGTAGAATGTGGTTTTTGCTGTTGGGTTTTTTTTTTTATTTTTGTGTAAGCTCATTACTTGCAGGCGTTTATGAAGGAAATGACAGCCTATTAATTTGATTTGATTTTTACTTCAGGAAAAGCTTCCCACATCACTTATATCCCTTATGAACTGTAAGAATGAAAATTAGTGGTAAAAGCTTCTTGGACCTGCATTTTTTTATTGATATGATAGCTTTTTTGAAGTGTTTTTGGAAACAAATATGGGAATGAAATAAAGTGAATTCAGTCATCATTTGAAATGCTTAAAAAAATGTCAAAATTGAGAAATTATGAACATGGGAGTATGCAAGTAGTTATGTGATAGTAGGTATTATAGAACAGTATCCCAAAGATAGCCAGAGGGGGCTTCATTTATATGGTGACTAGAGAGATGCTTGAACTTAATACAAACTTTCTCCATGTAATACAATGTTTAGGCTTCAGTCTCTCTGGATGTGGTTTTACAGGCGTGTGAAAGCACGTTCTGTCACCACAGCTGAAAGGTCTAGTGTAGACAAGCAAGAAAGCCAAATGCACTTCTAGTGCATGTTAAACTGAGCAAGTAAAAGCTCTGAAATTCAAAAGATGGGATTTGGGCTTGGTTATGCATGCCTAGACCAGCTTTTAAATGTTAATTGGGTAGAGAGACTCGTGATGCAACATGGAATTCAGTGTGTATGAATGCTTGGGTTACTTGCCTCATGCACCCTTTACTGAACCTGTAGTTCAGTGCTTCTGGCAGTGTAGCAAGATACATAATGTGGTTTTATTTTGGTGCAAGTGTTAGAGAGAAGCTGTATGTTGAACTTGAAAAACTTTTTTCGTGTGTGACTCTTCAGCTCAAGCGTATGTTCCGTATAGGGTGGATAAATAGTGGGAGCTTTGGTCTGTTGATTGAAAGCATGGTTTGCAAGCTATCCTTCATGTAGTACACTGCTTACTTTTACAGCTTAGTTAACTAGTTGACTACATTCCTTGTAGTTGTAGCCTTAGGCTTGCTGACACTTTTGACAATTGCAGTAACTGCTACACAGCAGAGTTGAGGTGTTTGCATTTGGTATCCGAGGACTTCTTAGTATGGTGAAGATGCTGTATACTAACTACTGAATCAGTTATGATTAATATGCCAACATTTACTTTTTCTGTGTTTAAAGTAGCTGATGTTTTCTGGTGACTGTTCTGCAAATGGCCATCATTTGGGGCAATACTTAATTTTTTAATTATGTCATTTTTTTGACAATACAGTGACTTGTTAATGTTGCATTTATGATACTAATGTAGGGCACTTACTGAATAACGTGCACTTTTGCATTAAGCAAGCTGCCACATTGAGTTTTGGTAGTGTTGCACACTCAGTTGGTTTCCTGCACCATTTTGAACTTAACAAAACTCATTTGTTTTAATTCAGGGCTATTGGCATCTCCACAGTCAGCACCTGGAAATTTAGATACCGGGAAAAGTGGAGATGTTAAACCTACTGGGACAGGAGGAAGCAGAGAAAACAGCACAGTTGATTTTAGTAAGGTAAGTAACTGTAAATACCTTAGTGTTTAGCATCAATTAAGTACGTAACAAAAACTGCTGCTTGTAACTTCCCCCTTAGTTACATCTAAGACATGTGTACCAGTGTATACATGAAATGGGTACTGAGAGATAACTTGTGTCACAATATGATCTAGGCTAAATGTGACACATGTTTTGAAATTCTTCCCAGTGGGAACTGTTTGATCTTCTTAGTATTTTTGTAACGTAAGAGTGCAGCCCTGTACTTTCTCATACAGATGGAAGTACTTTCACATCTGCTATTGAAACTCTTATGAAAGCAGTTTTCTACATTATATTGTAACTTCGTTTTCTAGAACTTTTTGTAGTTTCCTTTTTTTTTAAAGTTTTTTTTTGTAAAGAGGGTTTTTAAGAAGGATTTGCTTTATATGTATATTAAATACATAATGCTTTAAATGTAGCTTCCTCTACAAAAGTTGTTGTACATCTTAATAATTAGAAACATATAATACCACTTTCTGAAGTAAACCTTGTAAAAAAATCTTCTGTAAATCTCTTACACTTCTTTCGTAATCTAAATTTGCTGGGCAAGTTCAGTCAGAAGTTTCATTTATACTGTGAAACACTGTAAGAAAATTGTTTTGTCAAGTTAAATAGTTTCATTTAAGGAAATAGTTTTGTTAAGGAAAGTTTATACTGTAGTTCTGATCTAATCATGGCAGGTGCCATATGTTCCTGCTCCTCTGTCACAGTTTTTATATTTTTGCTTGGCCTGTCCTTGTGTACACCTGCCTTGTCTCCTGTTGGACAGGAGTCAGCCTCCTGGCACTGTAGTTGTGGCACACTTGGTGTGGGACTCAAGAGGCCATCTGTAAGTTCTCTAGCCACCAGTGTTACTGGTGCTTGTGTGTGTGTGTGAGTGTGTGTGTGTGTATGTGAACACAGAGTTCATGTGCTGTACCATTTTCTAATGCACTTCTATAATTATGTACAGAAATAAAGGTGAAGATTTTCAGCCATCATATTCTTTATGAATGAAAATATAAATGAAAATATAAATATGCTAATTATTTTTCAAAATTATGACATACTTGAAATACATGCCATTGAAATAACTTACTGCATTTTAGAAACCATGTGTAATTACATGAACTCTCCTTACTTAATTGTGCATAGATTTTGTTAATTTATGTCCTATCATGGGATGTTTGTCATGATAATATTAGTAAGGTGATTATGTGGTTTTGAGTCTTCTAGAATATACTAGGTGTTAGTAAATCTAATTTATAGAAAATAATTTATTATTTGGTGGGCTGGCTGCCATTTTCTAAATGTGTTTGTCTTTTCTGTATTGTGGGATACTTAATTTGCTTTTTAATTTTTCTTTGTAGCATAAATGTCTAGTAAATTCTGATAAGCATAATTGTGGAATTCCTGCTAAGAAATGTAAGGGAATAAACACTTGTTTCATCTTTGTATGAATAGGTTGATATGAACTTCATGAGGAAAATTCCTTCAGGAGCAGAAGCATCAAATGTGTTAGTGGGAGAAGTAGATTTTTTAGAAAGACCTATTATTGCTTTTGTGAGGCTCTCCCCTGCTGTGCTTCTCTCGGGTCTCACAGAGGTTCCGGTCCCTACACGGTAAATAAATACCTGGAAAGTCTGGCTTTACTTATGCAATAAGATAATTATATTTAAGATCTCAAATAGCTGTACATTTTTATATATACTGTATTAAGCTAAAGAAATGTAGAGTTTTGTTTATGTCAGTCATTTGCTGCAAAATTTGAAGGAATGAGATCTGTCACAAAATTGTCAGAATGCATAATATATATCTAGATATATAGATATATAACTGTATACACACTCACATACATATATACATTTATATACATGTAAAGATGCTGTCCTAGGCAAGTGTAGGAGTAGAAACTGATAGCTGATTTGGAGTAAAAGCAATGAGTCTTCCAAGTTTGTGTTGACATTTTAGAGATGGCCATGAAGGTAGTTATAGTTCCCTTTGGTGTGACACAGTTTGTCAGTGGGGAAGAGCACACTAAGTCTGCAGGTCTGTCTAATCTGAACATCTGCTATTTCTGTACAAATTCTCTACATATGAATGACTGAGGTGGTCAAGAAACAATTGTATGCCTAAATCTCTGTGATTGACATTGGAGTAGTCAATTTGCAGGTAGTAGTTTTCAGTCTGCAATATGCTATCCAACCTGGTGCAGTCAGCCCTGCTCCCCCAAACCCAAGGATCTCACCAGTATGCTGTGGGTATGTTTACCACAGGTGTTCAAAATATCAAAATATAGATCTCATGATGAAAGCAGAAGATAATTTCATCAATCATCACAGATGATACTTCGTTTTCTGTGCACATTGGTGTATTCAGCTGTTTTGTGGTATTTGGCATACATTTGTGCATTTATGTTTTTGGTGGGAGTTTAATGTTTTAAAATTGTCAGTGTTTGTTCATCTTTGTGATTTTCAGCTTATGCACTCTTTTGAAGGGTAAAAATACATATATGTGAGAATTTTCAGTTGACAGCGGTCCTCTTAATGTTTGTTGGGAAACTCCAAAATTTCTACATGCAGATTACTGTATTATTGTAGTTAAAATTATTCTGTCCTGAGTTTTTCAGAATGGTGTAGACTTGCAGATCTGAATAGCATACTTGCATTCTGAAGATACACTGTCAGTTTCAGTTAGGGTAGTAAACTTACAAAGGAGACAGAAGTGAGCTTTTTGTAGTATGAGCCTAAAGAAGGCACTACTTTTTTCTGATGTGTTGTGCTTGGGAACATCATTTTCATGGAATATAGGAAGAAGGTTGTGAAACAAATTACTGAGGTTCACTCTTTGGTTTGTATCCTTTTGAATTTATAACATGCTATTCCTGTTTAAGGTTTTGGTGAGCTTCATGTTAGGCACTGTTACTGCACAAAGATCTGCTAACATGTGCTGTGACCCAACCCTCAGTTTAGATTAGCTTCCCAGAATGTCACTTACTTTTTTAGGTGTTCAAATATCCAAGTTCCCTTCCTTTCCACTGACACAAAACCAGGATGTGACTGTATGAGTATGCTCAAGTGTATTGCAAGAGGTTCAATAGGTGCATCCTGCCATGCCCAGTCACAGCAGGTGAGGGGGTTTAACTCCTGTGGAAAGGTGATCATCAGAGAGCGTAGCACAGGTTATACAGCTCCTAGGCTCCCACTGAAGGGAGTCTTTGCTACTGGCAATGTCAGGCTTAGAATCCAGAGGAAATAGTCATTGAGCTCTAGTCTGTGATTTCTGCAATGTTTAAGGCATTGTAAGAAGTTGAAAAATTAGGCTTAATGAAGAAGATAGCCAAGTAATTTTGGCTCAGGATTTGAGTTCGTTCCAATAATGACTTCAAGATGAACCTTTTCAGTGTTGTAGCAGTCTTTTAAGGTCTGAAGTGGTGAAAATGGTATTTTTACTTCACCACTAAATTTTCTTTAAACATCAGTTTGAAAGACCCCCCTTTAAGTATATGCAAATGAGTCGGCCATACTCATCTGTATTACTTTCTCCACAGGTTTTTGTTTTTGTTGCTGGGACCAGCAGGCAAAGCTCCACAGTACCATGAAATTGGACGATCAATAGCAACACTTATGACAGATGATGTGAGTGATCTGTTTTAAATGCTTCTAGTTAAAGTCTAGAATGATGTATTTACCAACTGATTTCAGTAAATGACTTGGAGTAGTAGGTAAAAGAAAAAAAATGATAAACTGGTTAAATGAAGAGCTGTAAACTTATTTATTTTTTGTGTTTGTGAAGTATATAACAGTATATTAGCTTTCCTCCTTGTCTGTCTTGAAGAAATCCTAAATGTATTTGTGAAAAAGTTTGGCTTTGTATGGATTTCATTTTTGTGTCAAATTGGTTAACAGAACTGTTAAATAGAATTGCATATGATATGAGTCACTGTATGTCAGGACAGAAGCAGCTGTGCAAGTGCTCAGGGCACAGAGTTTTAAAAATGTATGCAATTGAGTCATCATAGATTTTATTTTTTTCTTTAAATCTAAGCAAAGTCATATAAATGAAATTTGAATTTTAATAGCCTTTTGAAGTAATTTGTGTAGAGCCCTATTGGTTTGAAAGACCACAGAAGGGAACCAGGACTCTTTAAGTGTTGCCATCTTACTGACCAAAATCACTATGCTTTAATTTTGACTTCACATTGAGCGCCACCTACTGAATTGCTGATAATTTTTAAGGTAATCTGGCAGAAATGCCAGTACTTTTTACTCTAGAACAATTTGTAGTTTGGTAATGTAAGCTAGAAATTTGCCATTTTGCAATTGGTAATGAGTCTGTGAATACAGTTTTTGTTCAGTGTGAGAATTTGATATTAAAAGCTTTAGTTGCTGCTTCTGATCTTTTTTAGATGGGCTGATAGGATTTTTAGGAATACTGTAGATTAATGAAATATAAAAAAATGTCAATTGTTTGATGGTCTAAAAAGACCTGAGTAGACTTCAAAGATCTGTTACAAGGTTTAATGATCAGATTTACTGGTATTTGGAGAAATACAGTTCAGGTCTCAAATGTACAGAACAATTTAGGATCATCTTCTGCAAGCAGTTTCTTATAGCAAAATAGCATTTTTTTCCTCTGTGTATATTAAGTGCATCTTGGAGTTAATGTTGTGGTAGTATTTAAAACACTACAGTGTTTTTAGTAAGTTTGCTTTCATGTGCTTTCTAAGTAGCCTTCTAAATTAATTAAGGTAAGTGTATAAAAATGGATTATTATTCTTAATAAAAACTTGTGGTTTGAAGCGTGAAGCTGATTGAAGTATTTTTTGTCATGATTTAGTACAGCATAGTGGTACAATGGCTATAGGGCAGAAGTATTCAGACAATGGTGCATTAATTTGATGTCCTGAATATTGAAGATTAACTTCTCATTTAATTTTAGAAATTAATTCAATATTCATTTTGAGTTGGAAGATAAAACTTCCATGTTTTATGGTCCATAGGAATGTGCAGTAGTTTTTAATATAAAAGTATGTAAGTAAAGTAAAAGCCAAACTTTTGAGGACCTACAGAACAGTTTCCATGCCTTTTAAAAATAATCAAGTGTAATCATTATATAATGATAATCAGTTCCTCTTTCAGAAAAATAAAATAAAAAATTAATGTCAAGTACTTTCTTCTTGTAGGTTTTCCATGATGTTGCCTATAAAGCAAAGGACCGAAATGATTTGTTGTCAGGAATAGATGAGTTTTTAGACCAAGTGACAGTCCTGCCTCCAGGAGAGTGGGATCCATCTATACGAATTGAGCCACCAAAAAGCGTTCCTTCCCAGGTAAAGAGAGAAAAATGGTCCAGTCTGTCTTGTAGTGTCTTGTGTGAACTGAGCATAGGATTTGAGCTGCTGAGTCCAGAGGGACAATCACTGCCCTCATCCTGCTGGCCACACTCTTCTTGACACACACCAAGATCTCATTGGCCTTTCTGGCCACCCTGCTGGCTCCTATCCAGATGGCTTTAAAGCATCAGGAAACTTCCCACATCCCACATTTTGCAAGAAAAAGTGGATTGTCCATTTAAGTTAGAAAAATATTTAGAAAGAAACGAAGAAGAGGAAAAAGGCATTAATCACTTTTCTGCTGTGCTGTTAATTTAGAGTATTTCCTTTTGAAAAACTGAAATGAGTTCATGTGAGAACTAGAAGAATTGGGAGAAATTGTACTTGAGTTCATGTTACCAAATTTTATTAGTCTAGGAGTGATCAGCAAGAATATTTTAATTACTGTAAGAACTTCTGTTTGCATACAGCATTGATTGCAATGTTTAATATATTTTGTAGCATATACTGTTCACAGAATGTTTATGAAATAGATAAAAGTCAGTCATATTGCTCAGTTTTGATGAATTAGGCTTAGAATGAGAACTAATGAAAGTGGGTCCTTAGAGAGACTTTCTTCCCCTCTTTTCTCTTTACAACTTATAGGAAGCAGGGGGAAGACCACTGCTTTTGGTTCAGAAGGTTGACAGTGGTGTTTTTGTTCCAGTGGTGGTTTGGCAGCGTGGGTGGAATAGAATGGGGTAGCAGCAGTGCAGTTTATTAATGAATAGCCTGAGGTTACCATGTAACTTGTTTCCAGAATAAGCAGGGCTCAGGGTTTTTTGGAAGGAAGGCTCAGCTGAAAAATTTATGAGGAGCTGGTAAGCAGCTTGCTCAGCAGGGGAATTACTTCTCATTTATATTTCAGCTAAGTACTGTGTGTATCATAAAAAGAGGTCAGTTTCTGATGCATGTTAAATATTTCTGCCCTGGAAATGGAAGAAAAAATGTATCTAAAGATTTGTCTCATGGTTGATCCTCTACGGTGTGTTGAAAATCTAGGCTTTGTTTCATTGTGTTTCAGGAATCTATTTCATGTAGATACAGGGAGATGAATACTGTTGTGCAAGGTACTAATGAGGTCTTCCAGGTGGTGTTGTACAGTTTTAGTCATCTGTACTCAACAAAAGATCAGTTTGGAAAATGGTGGACTGCTGATGAGCTGGGAATATGAAAAAGGGTGTGGAAGGCATAGAATTTCTGCACACTCTCTTTTAATTAAACTTTTTAGTGTAAAGGCAGGCTCAAAGGCTTTTTATTCCCTTTTTTCCCCCCTATCTCCTCTGTAGGAGAAAAGGAAGGTACCTAAATTTCCAAATGGATCTACTCCTACAGGAGAGGCTCTTAAAGAAGAAGGCCATCATGCTGGACCTGAACTTCAGAAAACTGGAAGGTGTGTTCACTTCCCTAAATCAAATTAATTTCTTCCATAAAGAAATAAAAGTGATAGATCATCATCTTAACGATTGACATTTAAACATTAAAAAAATCACAGAACAAGTGTCAGAGTGCATCCTTTGTCCTTTTCAAGTGTTGGATTCTTGCCTGTAAGTGCCAATGTGCTTAAAGTATTTTCAAGCCTCTGGCAATGTTTCTCAACACATTTGTGAAGGATTTCACATAAAATGCTGCCTAATTTAACTAACTGACTTTTAAGAGTTGGGTTTTAAATTTTAATTTTCAGGAGCATGCAATTATCATAATTACAGCAGGAATATGCAATTTTCAGCGTTGGGCTAGGTACTAGAAAATCCCATTAATGCAAATCTGCTTTATTAAGCATACATGAAATGGAACAAAAGAAGTAAAAAGTGGCCAAAAGTAGTTTTGTATTGGTTAGCTTTGGGTTTTGGTCAGGTTTCTTAGAGACAAAATAAAATTGAAGGAATTTATTTCAGTTATTGTTGTTCTTTGTTAGTTCAAAAATATTTTCTGAAGAAGTCTCCAACATTGGAAATACCTGCTTATGATTTAACTTAAATGTCTGCATTGAGAGTAGAGATTAAATCAATTGAAAAATTTTGTAATGTATATACAGTGTTATCCCCAGAATAATAAACTTCCAAATCAAATGCATCTTTTTCATACAGTTGCAAGAAAGACTTGACAACACTTCTGTTGATTTTTACCATAGTGGCTTTGTTACAATTAGTTTTTATTGGTTTTGTAGCCCAAATGTGGAGCTGAAAAGTTCATTTCTGCTCACAGAATTATCTGTGATAATTCTTTTTCTTTTCTTTTTCTTATGAGTGTTTGGGGTTTTTAAAATAAAAGTTAAAACAAATTTTTATAAATGCAAATTAATGTTTAGTATTTTAAAGTCTTTAAGATTTTTTAAAATTGTTTTTTAAATTCTTGTTAATAACTTACCCAGTTGAACAAACTTAGATATTTGGTTTTATTCTAACATTTATAGAATATCTGTGTACTCCAGATAAGAACATTGTTAAAAATGATAGAACTAAATCTTTTCATTGACGTAATCATATGTATGTAGAGAATTCAAATAAAATGCTACAGCTCTATGTTGTAGTAGTAATATTGAAATACATCCATGCAGTGATCTTGTTTGAGGTTTTGCATATTTCTCTGTTCCATTGTTGTGCATATCATAAGACAGATTTGACATAAAGCGTCGTTTAGGTAAAATTGTTTGCAAAGTTATTTTTCAGTATCTAGCCCATATATAAGAAAACCCTTAGCTTTTAAAAATGTGGGTAACCTGCTTGTTTGTATGTGGAATACTGCTGAATTGGAATAGATAAGATTCTCATTTACATTTTTAATTGTTATGCTTTAATCTGGATTATGAAATAGCTAATTTGTGCCGGCAATAGGCACTGGCAGTCATGTGTAGCCCATAGTTTTAAACTAGCTAGAATCCTTTAGTGTACAGTTTGACGAGTTTCATCTCACCTATTTAGGCTTTTTGGTGGTTTGATACTTGACATCCAAAGGAAAGCACCTTTTTTCTTGAGTGACTTCAAGGATGCATTAAGCCTGCAGTGCCTGGCCTCGATTCTTTTCCTATACTGTGCCTGTATGTCTCCTGTAATCACTTTTGGAGGGCTCCTGGGAGAAGCTACAGAAGGCAGAATAGTGAGTACAAAGAATGGTAGTGGCCAGGCTTATAGACCTTCAGAGGCAAGTCACTGTGTGCATTTGTCTCATTTATTTATACTTGTATTTGAAGAATTTACCCACAGCACTTGATTAGCCTGTCCCAAAGCAGATCTTCCCCAAAAGGTAATTGCTATGGAAAATGTGGGGAACCTATGTGAACAGGAGAAGATGCACAGGGGAGGTAAAAAATGTTAATCCTGCCTTATTGGATGAATGGCTTCACGACTTGAGAAAAGGCTTGCATTGCCTTCTTTTTGGCTGCTTAAGAATAATGAAAATTAGTAAAGGTGCACCATCCCACTAGGCCTACTTTAGGCAAAGTCAGAGGCTCAAGGATCACCAAGCACAAGTACTGGCCTTGAGTAGTAGGCCTATGAGGATGATAATAATGCCTGCAGTGTGTGGCCAGCAGTCCATTTATGAAACTGATAGGTTAATACTTGCACTAATATATATGTGTTGCTGACAATAAAAGGAAGTGTCTGAGGTTTATCAGCAGAAAATACTCTTCATTGTAAATTACTCAAATGTAAACCACACACATACAAAATTTTAGTAGTATTATGTTGGGCAGTAGATAATACCAGCACCTTTTTCACCAGAATAACATTGCGCTTTAGTTTTTGAAGCAGGGAAAAATTCCTTAATATCAGCAGTGTTAGTAGCTTAGTGACGATTTGGCTTATGACTAAACTAGTTTGAAGTGTATTTTCTGTTTTTAAATCTATCACAAAGAACCAGGGCTTTATCCTTTTGTGGGAGGGAAGGAAGTATTCAGACATGTCCTTTACAAATGCTAAAATTCTGTTGAAGCTTATAACGTTACAAAATTCTTCTTGTTACTTAAAGAAATTTTTAATCTTGTACTATATTAAAATTCAGTTAACTATTTTATCTCTTTCAATTATTCCTGTTGACTCAGATATTTATTTATTGATGTACCACTTCAAGCTAATAGAGAAATATAGAAATCAATTATGTTTTTTCTGCGTGCTGGTTTTGTCACTGTAAATGTAGGAATGATTACAATTAAATTACAATGTAAATTTTGAATGTACAGTATGTATAATAATGAAAGTACCTTCCTTTCAAAGCTTGATTCTCAAACACCTTCTTTCTTTTAGCTATCTGGAAATGTTTGCGGGTTTGTTCCTGCCTTCAGATACTTGGTGTGCATCATTGAATAAAACATTTAGTTACTGCACACACATGTTCAAGCACAGTAGCTGACATTGTAAGGTACACAGTTTGTCTTTGAAACCTTCCCTCGCATTCTCAGAGGCCATCACCTCCACAGTGCTCCTGTCCCTGCCACCCTGACTGAGAGCCCCAAGGTTAATGCATTGACTAACCAAAAACACTAATTTAAAGGTAATAGAACAAGAGACTGGAATTATATTTTTTTTTCCCTAATGTTATTAACAAAGGATTGTTTTTCATTTTTAAAGCCCCAGTTCAGCAAATCATTTTGACCATTTTCAGATGCTTTCCTGAATTGGAGCTCAAGTTTGCATAATTCTGTTTTCTTAGGCTTGCATAATTTCAAAATAGCAAATGGTTAAAAGTTCCACCAGGAACACTGTAATTCCATCACAGAAATCTGTAATCCATGACTTCTCATAGTGGTAGGTGGTATAATTAACTATTTTCAAATAAATTTAATATCATTTTAGTATTTAAAATTCTGGCCTCTTTCTTTTGAGGTGCATTGTAACTGGGTATTTTTGGCAGAAAATATTATAGGGAAACATTTAATTCAAGAACTGAAGTAGATACCTTAATTCCTTGAAAAGAAATGCATTACCAGGTGGGACATTGGTTTACTGCTCATCTATTTTTGGTGTCATGTATACATAAACCAATATTCTTCAGTAACTTCCCCTGCACCTTTGCCTGTCAGCTTGTTTTGTTTTGTTTGTTTTTTTTTTTTTCTTTTGTAATGCTTGGTTGACTGATGCAGGTTTGATACGGCACACTGTAGGTATGTTGCAAATATAAATATCAATTTTCTTTACAGATACCATTAATTTTTTTCTGTAAACAACATGTTGAGGAGCTATTTTATTTTTTCTTTGTTTGGTTTTTTTTTGAAATTTGCATAATTGTTGGTATGCTTTTCCTCCAGAGCAAGCAGGGTTAGTAACTTGTTCTCATGGTTTTGGATGGCTTTGTTTCTCAGGGGTGAAGTTTTCAAAACCTTGTCCATGGTATTGTTTCTGCAAAACTGTGTTAAGTTATTCTTGTCTCAAACATGGGTATTAATTGCAATGTGTTTACATCTTGTCTTGTTTCTAAGTTAATGCATCTTAAAGCTTTATTTATGAAGATGTGATGCTAGATGCTAACCTGAAAGGCAGCAAAGTTACAGCAGTTTTTTTTTCCCCCAAACAGAGTGCAATAGAGTCTCTCTTTGGAGCCTCATTAACTGGGATTGCCTATTCTCTCTTTGCTGGGCAGCCTCTTACTATCTTGGGAAGCACAGGACCAGTTCTAGTATTTGAAAAAATATTATTTAAATTTTGCAGGTAAGTGATGTTTATATTGGCTTGATGCACTTTTTAACATTCTAGCCTGTTACAATTGCTGTAATTGAAAGCAGATATGCAGTAAATCTGTATGTCCATGGATGTAAATACAATGGCAAGAGACTGAGAAATTGAGATGGTTTGGCAAACCTGAATGAGAAAATCAGTGATAAGAAGTGGCAAGGACTTAAATAAAAGTTATATTCTGACTATGTGAAGTTGTTGGCTTTGCTTCTGCAGGGGTAAGCAGAGATCCATCTGCCCTCTAGGAGAAACCATCTGGGTAGTTCTGGCGAGATCCATCCCCATGATGCTTCCCAAGCTAGGTAGTTGCACTGTCAATCCTAGAAACACCTTGCAGTGTTGCTTTGCTTTGGTGGGAGATGAGACAAAAACAAAAAAAAATTCTGCTTCCTTCAGAGCTAATATCAAGCATGAGAAAAGTGCTGAATACCTATAAAGCTTGGCCTCAATGTCTTTTCAAATATATTATAGTACAGTTAGATTTTGGCTCAGTTAATGCTTTTTCTTTCTTCACACAGGGATTATGGTCTTTCCTACCTCTCCCTGCGAACTTGCATTGGTCTGTGGACTTCATTTCTATGCATTGTGCTTGTAGCCACAGATGCCAGCAGCCTCGTGTGCTACATCACTCGATTTACTGAGGAAGCTTTTGCAGCGCTCATATGCATCATATTTATTTATGAGGCATTGGAAAAGCTTGTTCATTTGGGAGAAGTGTATGCTTTCAATATGCACAATGATTTGAATAAACTGACTTCATATTCGTAAGTACCAAGTCTCTATCTCTTAGTGAAATAAATAGGAAAATATAGAGAGGCATATTGTTTAAATGGCAGTATGTGGCACTTCCAGGAAGGGTAGGAGGAATGCTAGGGGTAGTATGGGCATGAGAAACCTCCAGAAAATTCTATTCAGGATGCTGTAGAACTGAATTTTCTGTGTTAGCTATGGGTGGTTGGAAGGGATAAGAGGCTGTGACAAAGCCTGCTTTGTTGCAGCTTTACTAAAGGTCAGAACAGGACTTCTGCCTTGCTACTTGCTAACTTCATGAAATAGGATGAGTTGGGTTACCAGCTCACACCTGCCAGATGAAGAATCCTGCTCACTGTTGCTCAGAGAAAACGGCTCATTTCTCCTAGTTTAAATGAAATTATTTAAATGCTAGTTCTCCCCTCCTGTTGGAGGACCTGCATCTTCCAACTTTAGTTGTACCTGTGTGGTTACAGTGTGGGTGAGGGACCTCCACAAGGTCATGTCTGTGCACCTGTGGTGAGGTCCCTGCTTGGTGCACTGGGCACTCATTCCCTAGTTGGAATGACCCTAGTCAGCTGCTCTGCCTGGCCAGGACAGTGATCATCTTGCACACAGGGTGACTTCTAGCAGTGTTGAACCAGATCTGGTTTACTGTGTTTCCCCTCCAAGATCTCTTCTCACTTTTACAATCATTCAGTGCTTGAGTATTTCTTTCAGGGGAAAAGTGCAAACACCCTGTCAGACTGCTTCTTGTATTCACACTTGACATTTACACTTCCCTTTCTACTGGCTGTTCATCCTTCTGTTTCAGTGGCTCTGGGTCCTCACTGGACTTGGGCATGTTAAATCCACTGCTCTGGCAGAAACTGTACTGTAGGTCATCTGGCACTTGGCACCTGATTGTGTTTTGCCACAGGCAGGCCATGAGGGTGGGGGCAGGAAAGTGGGATTTTAATTTGGTTTAGCTCTGTGTTTTTTGGGACATACCACAGTGTTCAGTTTGAGTTTTTCCTGCATTTTTTTCTCTCACAAAACTGTAGGAGATACAGCTGTTCACAATTGCTTTCTTCTTCCTTTTACTTTCTTTCTCTTCCCCACTGTGTCACCCCCAGTGGGGAAAAGGGTACAGAACAAGCATGTGCAGTTAATTAAACCACAAAACAATCTCAAATACTCTTACATTTTTGGGGGTTTTTTTTGAATTTCTGCTTATCTACTTGGTGGCGAGCTTTATCTTCATTGCCTTTGTTGAGAAATTTGTCAACTCTTCCTTCAGCATTACTGTTTATTTTGATGCCTTGACCAACAACTAATGATGATTTGTCTCATCATGCTTGTTGTTGCAATTCCTTTCTCTTCCAATGATTCTGTGGAAATTGTACTTTGTAGGAGTTACTGCTTTCCACTGCTTTCCCATTTCTATTTGTTGGTACTTTAGAATTCAGTCAATGAAAGAAGATTTGTTTACCTGGTATTTTTTAAATTACCAAACCTTATGCTTTGCAAATCTAGATTCTTTTTGTCCATCTTTACCTTCACACCACCAGGACGCAGATTTTCCCTTCTGTGGTTCATTGGGGGTTTTTTCAGTGTCTTTAGTGAATCTCATAGAAAAAGGAGACTTCTTGCTTATAACCTCTTTCTTCTCTTTTACATAAATGCTTACTTCTTAAGCTTACCAGTTGGTGTACTTGAATAGCTTTATTTGAAAACATCCTGTTAAATCAATATTCAGTCTGTTGTGTTTTGGGGATTTTTTTATCTGGTGTATACTTCTGTCAGCCTATCTGATGGAAAGGATTCTGCAGTGCAAGTTTGCAAAATGCTGCAATAGAGAGGGACATTTTTACTTATACCAAAATATTGCTAAAATGTATATATACAGTTGCTTTAAAGCTGAGCACTGTAAGCATTTATATGTTTGGTTAGCTCACCACACATTAAGTATGGTGTCTTACTTGAGGGTGACCTAATTCTTCATTTCCCCTACCCTCTCAATAGTTTTGGGTCATGTGATGTAAGGAAAAGCCTCTTCACGATTTTTGAATTTCATTCAAATTGCTGCATTTTGGCACACAGAGCTTAAAAGCATGTGAACTTTTCTTCTTCCCCTCAGATGTGTGTGTTCTGAGCCTGAGAAACCAAGCAATGAAACATTGCGTCTGTGGAGGACTATGAATAAGTCTGGGGAAGATATAGCATGGAGTAACCTTACAGTTTCTGTGAGTATCTGAAAGCTGTGCATATGTATTGCTGTGTGTGTATGTGCATATGCATCAAAAATAAATACCTGCAGTTTTTATAACATCTTTTCATCTGATTTATTTTTTTAATTGAACCTGGACTTCTTTCCATAAAACTGTGTTTTTGAACTCTGTTAAATTTCTTCTGTAAGGCTTTACACAGTCATTGTAGAGGACTGGAGGAGTGAGTCCAGGGAAGTAAATGCTGATATAAATGTCTCCTTGAGGTAGCCACCTTAATGCTCTTAGATACCACAATCATCTTCCTGCAGGTGAACATGATGAGGTGAATAAACAAGAGTTCATTTTCTTCCAGTTCCTGAAAGAAAGATTTTTATGTATATCACATCATGATGTGATGATGGAATTTGTAAAGTGCGGTAGCAAGCACATTTCATTAGTTTGTTAGACAGTAGTACAAAATTCCAACAGAATCAATGGAACTACCTAAATATTGTTTGGAAGAAAATAATTATTTGAAATTGAAAATAACTACTTAGAATAGGCCTGAAAATATTAACTTCTGAAGTGGATATTTTATACCAATATTTAATTTTGTGTGTAGGTGAAGAGGAGGAAAGTTACCATGTGCAAGTGTTCTGGAAGGCTTTTAGAGACAAATTGTTTTGCTGATAAGTAGTTTCTTGGGCAGTGTGCAGTGGAATAAATGCAGCTTTGCTTACCCTGGCATCTGATTCCTACCTGCATCTTGAATGACTTGAATGCTGTTCTATTTGTTATGCTTGCAAGGTTGTGTGCCTACTTTGGCCACCTGAGGCTGTCCAGAGCAGTGGATATCTGTGTATGGGTCCCCTTGTGTCTGAGCATAGACATTCACACTAAAGCACCACTTCAGCACCGCAGAAATTCCATGTAAAACCTCAGTGCTTTACTTTACTTGTAGCAGAACTGGCTACCAATGGTTCCTAGTTTGCCATAATCACTTAGGATGGCAGTTTCTTTTGAACTTAGTTTTTATATTTCCTTCATGTTAATTATTTATTTTATATGCTTTTTCATTTATATGCCTTTACCTCTAAAGCATCTTAAAGCTGATACTGGATATATTGCTTTTTCTGGGCAATCTTGCAATGCTTTGAAAAACAGAATAGAAGTAACATAACTGTAAAGAATTTATTTCTTCTTGGGCTTCTCCCAGCATTTTGGCATCCTGAAATAATCAGTGGTGGCTACTGTGGCTTTTCTAGAACAGACAGCACACATCTGGCTTTTTCAGGGTGAGGTAATGATGAAGGAAAGAACCCCCTTTTTGGAATTATGAACATTCTCAAATGTGTTTTCTATAGGAAAGTTGGATTGGAAGCTTGGTTGAATGTACCAAATGAATAGAACATAGACGTATGAAGAGTTTTTCTCTTTGCAGGAATGTTTAGAATATCATGGTGTGTTTCGTGGATCAGCCTGTGGCCATCATGGACCATATATTCCAGATGTTCTCTTCTGGTCTGTCATACTATTTTTCGCAACATTTTTCCTCTCCTCTTTCCTTAAGAAATTCAAGACCAAACGTTATTTCCCAACTAAGGTAATTCTGATTAGAGATGAGACTATTGCTACCTTGTAATATATACCTTAGTAGAATTTTATGGCATTGAATTCTGTCTTGAGAGATTTCTTTTAAGACAGGAAAAGAAATTAAAAGTCAGCTAATAATTGGAAAATTTAGGACATTTGAGTAAAGAAATCATCTGCAGAAAATTTGTTGCTTATTCTGTATTTTTGTAGAGTTATTAAACTTTGAAAGACCTAAGTAGTCCATCTCCTTACATTGATTGGTATTGCCAGGTATTATTAGTAGAGACAATATTGCTGCTCTTTTCCTCACCACCATACAAAACTATTAATTGCTTTCCCCAAACTACTGATGTCTATTGGGTTTTGAGTGGTTCCCCCGGGGTTTAGTATTTCTAATAGATGCTAATGTGATAATTCCTTTTAGATTGATTTATGTAACTTCTTGTACTCAAAAATTAAGTGGTTAGATCTGCTGCAAACCTTAGCTCATCCCTGTAATGTCTTCTTAATGTTTAATAAAGTTATCTTTGATAATATAAATGTATTGCTAATAATCTGCTTCCTATCAATTAAAACATGAAATGTATGAATATTACTGATCTAAGGTACCAGGAAATAGCTGTGATGGCTGAGCCTTCTAATGGGATTGAGGGGAGAGGAAGATGATGGAGCTGTTTGAAGTAATTTGCCTCTTGCAGTAGACCACTTTTAAATGAGTGAAAAGTTGTACGAAATAATTGTCTTTTGCAACTTCATACTACGCTGGCAGGCAGCCTAAATTTTAAAGTAACAAATAGATAATGTTCAGTGGTGTAGTGCAGTTAAATAAACTTCACTTTTTATAGGGGAGAAAATTGTCTTTCTCATATGCAGATTATAATGGTGAAAAAGCAAGACTTAACATAAGTCTTTTCTTTATAGGTGCGTTCTACCATCAGCGACTTTGCAGTATTTCTGACCATAGTAATCATGGTTGTGATTGACTATCTTGTAGGAGTACCTTCTCCTAAGCTTCAGGTTCCAGAGAAGTTTGAAGTAAGGAAAAAAACCTTTGAAAAACACAACTTTTAAAATGCTTGCAGTTTTATGAACAGTAGAACAAGCGACTTGTATAGAAACAGATTTTTTTTTTTCTATTTTATTAGTTTATGTAGTTGATGAAGTAGTTTCTCTTTTGTGTTTTGGGTGTTATGTTTCACCTGACAGAAGAAATTGTGTTTTGTATTATTACTGAAAGGGAAGCATTCTTCTCTGCAGATGTACAAAATTAAGGAATTTAATAGATTTGTTTTAGTTTTTTCTGCATAAATGTCATGTTCACCTGTAACAGCTAAATAAATCTTTCATCAAAGCCATTGGAAAACAACCTAAACCTGTACTTAGGAGACTGATCTACTGTTCATTGAAACTGTTGGTAGTGATAAAGTCTGCATTCTGTTTTAGTCATTTAATTCTTGTTGTTGATTGGTTAGTTGTTTGTTTTTTTTTTTTTTTTTTTTCCAGCCCACCCGAAAAGACCGAGGATGGTTCATAGATCCTCTTGGAAGCAATCCTTGGTGGACACTCTTGATTTCTGCTCTTCCTGCTTTACTCTGTACCATTCTCATTTTCATGGATCAACAAATAACAGCCGTTATTATAAACAGGAAAGAGCATAAACTGAAGGTAAAAGTGATTTTTATGGAAGTCTAATGTTGTGTAAGGCAGATTTATTTTAAATCAGATTCATTCCAAAAATTTGTGAAATTACCATCAGCTGCTAAATATATGCATAAATTGACAAATCAAGAACAAATATAGTTTTGTGGATACTCTCAAAGTATCTGACCTTTGTAGTTGCAGGTTATTCACCTGCTGAGTTAGAAATATGGTATCATATAAAGAGAAAGTTTATAAAGTTATTTTTTTCTTACTTTTACAGAAAGGCTGTGGTTATCATCTTGATCTGCTCATGGTTGGTATTATGTTGGGAATATGTTCTCTCATGGGCTTACCGTGGTTTGTTGCTGCAACTGTCCTGTCTATAAGTCATGTTAACAGCCTGAAAGTTGAATCTGAATGCTCAGCACCAGGAGAACAACCAAAGTTTTTGGGAATCCGGGAGCAGCGAGTGACAGGATTGATGATTTTTGTGCTGATGGGGATGTCAGTGTCCATGACCTCTGTGTTAAAGGTAAAAGGCAGTTTTCCCAAAATATTTTCTTTGTGCTTTTGATTTTGATGTTTGTGATTTAGCATTTCATAATGCAAGAAAGTTCTGTTATGTTATATAAGATATGCCTGAACTCATTCTCAAATTGCTTTTTTAGCAACAGATGTTAGTTAAACAGAAACAAAATGGAAGGATGAAAGAAAATGAAATCCTAGAAAGCTAGGAATGTAGTGAGTAGTGAGAAAGCAACTTTTCTGTGTTGCCTGATTTTCTTGCCATCTCTTTTTTAGTTTCTTGGGTTCATGTTACCTGAAAACGGCAGTTTTTCTGTGAGTGCATAAATGGAGAATGAAAAGGAGTGTGATAAAGAAGTAAAGTTATTGAGCAGAAGTAATATAGTGTAGCAGTAGAAAGATTGCTTTAAAAGGGAAAAATTGCATTTTTCACTTTTTGTTCTTCATCTTACTAAACTTCATTTGATTTTTACTGTCAATATTATTTTCTGCATCATCACAGTGTAATGGGCCTTTTGCAGGTTGTGTTGTAGCATCAGATTGCACTTTATCTCTTAATTTCTAGCCTTAGTGACTTTTCAAAGACTCTGTTGGAAAAAGGATACTTAGTTCAGTTGGTTTTTTGCTCACATTTACTAAAATCTCTTCAACTTCTGTTTTGTTGTTTCAAATCCAGTAGTTAAAAGGAGAAATGGAAGAACTATCTTTTTGTTGCCAGAAATTCAGATATTGCATAACTGCTGGTATTTCTAAAGAACTTTGTAAAAGTCTTTTTAAACAAAGAAGGATCTCAAGTAATTTCATAAAAATGTGGCTTCTCAAATTTAGATAATGGGAAAGAATAATCCTGTAAACATACAGCTGTAGTTTAATAAGTAGTTATGTATTATAAATTTTAAATAGTTGACCATTTATATGTCTATTAAAGAGTATAAAGATCTGAAAATAATAAGGCCATGGCAGTTACTAAAAATAAGTATTCCTATTTGATAATGACTCATTAAAAAGTTACCAAGAGCTCAGCTGTATAATGCGAATATTCAGAATCAAAAGCAGAAGTACTGAAATAGATTTATTGTTGCTCAAAAGCAAAAATTAACAGTGCTGGTTTCTGACAAAAAGTGTTTTAAACCCTGTATTTTAACTTTTTACTTTGTGTTTTATGGACCCAGGGTAATAGGAATACAATTATTACTCTTTGCTCTTTAAGAAATGTTTTTCTTTTTCAGTGTGAATGACTGTTATTGTTCAAAAGAAGTAAGGAGAACAAAGTTTTGCATCTGTCAGTTGCTGTGCTTTTGTTCCATGTGTGGATTTATACTGATTTAATGCAGTAGAAGATACAATATCAAATTACAGATCTTTACTGAAGACAGTAGAGAGACACACACACGCAGTAATAAATCCCTAAGGCATAGTTTTATTTCACACTGTTTAAATTAAGGTTTTTGCTCAGTCTTGATAACAGCAGTTTTTGTTAAGATTTCACATTGTATCTTGGCTGTCCTTTTCTTGAATTTTAATGAATTCAGGAGCAAAGAGGGCTTCACTGCAGAGGTTTGATGCAAGTGCCACTGAAATCAGTGGACAACTTTGTTATCTTAGTAAGCTTTAAATTTATAAAAATATCACACAGGAAAAAATTATATAAGCTGTCTATTATATATTACAATTGTAATTATTATAAATATTATCTTTAAGATTTTGATTTGTCTTCTTACTGGAGCAAAACTTAGCTCTGAATAATTAGCACATTTTCATATCTCAGTAGGTATGGTGAGATTTTTGTATTGTCTGGTCCAGATATGCAAGTGTTCAAAAGTAAAACTTAACGTGGCAATTTCATGAAGATGTACAGAATACAGTAGTCTTGATACAGTTCCTCTCAAATAGCAACATAAAGCAGTATACTTAGCATGAATAGAAATTTTGATTGCAGCATAAGGCAGAACTACTTTTTTTATCCTGGTGACAGCCTTATTAGTTCTAAATTTTTTTGCTGCTCAATGATACATATGTATTCTTTTAAATAAAGGCCTCAGATTTCACTTAAATAAAATATGAAGTAACTTAGTCAGTGCCTTTCTCTGATATGGACTGCTCTCTTATGTCATGTTGATTCCACTTTTAACTGTGAGTGTTTTTTCCTCCCCAGTTTATTCCGATGCCAGTTCTGTATGGTGTCTTTCTTTACATGGGAGTATCTTCATTAAAAGGCATTCAGGTAAAGTCTGATTTTAATGAGCTGTTCACTTTTGTTTAACATTGAATGAAAAGGAGACTAACACCCTGCATTATGTAAACCACAGTAGAGTTGTGCCATATTGTCTGAATAGCATGGAGGATAATTTCCTGAGTGAGATGTTCAGGTATATGTTCTTACAGTATTGTGTCTTCACTTATCAGTTCTTTTTTTGGTGATCTTAGAGTAGTGTAGCTAAGAAACAGATTTTCTGAAATATTCTGAAATAAGTTTTTATTACTTCTGAGAGGAAGGACACCCCCCCACAAAATAGCCCCCAGTTCCACCCTCTTGAATGTTTACTGTCTTTCACTAGTATTTTATTTAGGATTATCTTACATTTCTGTAGTCCCCTAAATATTTTCTTCTGGAAAGGCAAAACCAGAAAATTAACTGAAGAATAATTTTATTTTCCATGCAGTTTTTTGACCGTATAAAACTGTTTGGAATGCCTGCCAAACATCAGCCAGACCTCATTTATCTACGTTATGTGCCACTCTGGAAAGTCCATATCTTTACAGTTGTTCAGCTCACTTGTCTAGTTCTGTTGTGGGTGATTAAGGCCTCTGCAGCTGCTGTTATTTTCCCTATGATGGTAAGTTTTCTGGTTTGCCATTTAATAATTATTGTACAAGGTTTGCATGTATCCTTCAGGGTCTCTTCAAAAGATGTTTGCTGCCCTAATGAAAGACGGGAGTGGGAAAGAAACAAAAAGCCCCTGTAGTACAAGCCATTCACTTTTGAAACACAGAGACTTCTCATTTCCTGAAAACAGGCAATTCAGTTGTGAATAGCTATTGAAAGTGGAAATTACTACCTTTGGGGTAAAATAAAATCTAGTACTAGAACACAGGGCTTCAGTTGCAGATTCTGAATGTACTCTGTGTGTGTGCATTTTTGTTCATTTGTATAGTTTAATATAAACTGTTTTGTCTGTGGTTCCCTTTAGGTTCTAGCATTAGTGTTCATTCGCAAGCTGATGGATTTATGTTTCACCAAAAGAGAGCTTAGCTGGCTTGATGATCTTATGCCAGAAAGTAAAAAGAAGACAGAAGATGACAAAAAGATAAAAGAGAAAGAAGTAAGTGTGAAAACAGTCAAACAGACCATGTTATAAATTTCTAGGAGATACTTAATGCAATTTAAAGAATTCTGTGTGACCTGAGCATATGGCCTTATATACCTGATATATATTTTGAAATTCTTCACTGAGGTGAACTTCTTTACTAGAGGAACTGCTCCTGGTGGTTAAGGAATTAAATCAGTGCTACAGTTACACTATTTCAAACTATGATTCTTATTTGTGATCAAAATTTTCAAGCAAAGTGGAAAGAAGCAGTTGTTAGCACAAAAATGTTGGGTTTTTTGTCCTTTGTCAGATTAGAAGGAAAGAAAATGGAAAGAGACAAAGGAAAAGGAAGTGGTGGAGTGGGATTTCTTTATTCTGCCTAAATTAGTCATAAAAGTGTTCATAATATCAGGGACATTTTGCTATGTGTTTGTGGAGCTATCATTAAGCACAACTGCTAGTTACCTATAATACAGTAATACAACTTCTGTAACTTATTCATAAAAGTCCTGTCTTGCTGTACACCATCTAGATGAATTCCTTGTGGAGCTTGTAACACCCTGTTTCTCCAGTCTCCCTTGTCCCCTGCCTTAAAACACTTCTAAGAGGAAAGGTCATAAGCTCTGTCTTCTGTATTCAACTGTGGTACCTACAGGGAAGTGCCTCTTACCCCTATGGAATGCATGTCATGTAACTTGAATAACTTGAGATAATAACTTAATAACTTGAGTTATTATTGTGGTTTCTGCTATGTGAGTAATTTTACAAACTTCTTACTTGGAATTTACAGGAAGCAGAAAGAATGTTTTCAGACAATGACAGTGTACACCTTGCATATGGACAAGCAAATCTGGATTTTCCTGTAAAAACTTTGAAATACAGGTATAAAATAATGTGTCTGTTTAAAATTCTTTTATTAGAGACTATAATTCGCTTTATATTAAGTTGGTTGTTTGTGAGTTGAAATATTTTTTCCCCAAGCTGCTAACTTAGCCATTATTAGGAAATATGAATATATATCTCATGGTGCTACATTAGTATTTTTATATTGCATTGTTCTTTAAAACTGCATCTTAATTATAAATTTACATGACCATCTTGAACAGATCAGATGACTCAATTTCGACCAGCTGTACTAAAGGTGAAGAAGCATCCTTGGTCAGTTTCTATGGAATATTTGTGTGCTACTGTGCATGAAATTCTGAGCATTAAGCAACTAATAGCATCAGTTGAGCCATGTGTTTGCCAGCCACTTGGGTTTTTCAGAAGAAATCTAACTGTGTAATTCATTTGGTTTACCTAAGAGAGGGCTAAAGTCATAATTTCTCTGGTACAAAAAACCTGTTTTACAGGCAACCATTTTTACTTTAAGAGGTTCTTTTCTGAACATAAATGTAAGAATAGGTTCTCTTCCAGAAAAGGAAGTACTGGAATTTTAGTCATGGAAATTCTTTCAGCTTTGGTAGGCATTTTGTCTCAGTTGGTGTCTCCCTTACTAAGATTGTATTTTTTAGCTGAGTTGTCAGGTATTCTCAACTGTTCCAACATAACCTGAAATGTGACAGATAAACTTACAGGTAGCTTACATAATACTAAGGGTTCCTAGGTTAAAAATTGGCTTTCTTATGGATCTAGGGTAGTAATCAAGTATGCCCTGATGAGAGTTGGGAACAGACAGAAATTTGGATTAGACAGATATTCCTGCTGAGTGCTGTTGCCTATTCTAAGAGCAGGCTTAATCAGACTTATGCAACTCGAATAAAAATGCTAAAGCTTTTTAAAAAAACATTTGAGTTGCTAATTGCTCTCATAGTAGAGTTGTGATTTCATTAGCTGTGTGTGTTTTGTATTCTGCTGCCTTATATGTCTTATGGGGGTCCCTGAGGAAAAATGGCTTTGAAAGTTTCTTCTGCCATTTGAAAAACTTACAAATGACCTTGGGTAAATTCTGAAGCTTAAATATGGAACAGAACAGAAAACATACATATAGGGAACACCTAAGTGTGCTGTACATATAACTGTGGAGGACACAAGTGCAAATAAACTTTAAAAACTTATCTGTGAGGATAAACTTACCTTCTGCAGTACTTGGGAGGGGTCTAGAAAAAGAACCTTGCAAAATATCTAATAAGGCTTTTGAAGAAAAAAATAAACAACCTTACCCGTTAAGATAATTGTATTTTCTGGATTTTTAATTGTTTCAAATCTCACCTGAATTTTTGAAATTTTATTAACCTTTGCTCTTTTGCCCTTATTTCCTAGAAGCCACTTAAAGTAACTGATTAATGAAAGCCTTAGCAAATCAATGTGATTCAATTAATTATTTCTGGGCATGCAAAATAATTTTCTGAAGTTTGGTGTGGGTTACCTCTCAAGCATTCTCAATATCTTACTGGTATCTACAGGAAAACCTGTTTGAGATACTATGTAATTATGGTAGGGCTAGTGAGTTTAACTTCCAGGTTTTTGTTGAAGTACACTTTTAAGAGATGAACTCCACTTGTGGCTGTGTAAATACTGAAAGAAGGCACAACTGATGTAAGTGATGAGTGACAGTAAGTATAATAGTGTTGCAAGGAATTGAATACTAACCAGAAAGTATGTTTGTTCTTTAGCATTGATCCCTCAGTTGTAAACATATCAGACGAAATGGCCAAAACTGCACAGTGGAAGGCTCTTGCCATGAGTACTGAGAATGCCAAAGTAACCAGAGCTAACCTGAGGTAGCTATAATTACTCACGCCTTTTCTAACTATTGTCTTGTGTTTAGCAGCTGTATTTGTATTTATTCAAATGTATCTTAAAAAAATAAGTATATGTGGTTTATAAATCTGAGTTACTGACTTCTTACTTTAGAAGGACTTGAATTTGAGCTTAATTTTTCCTCTTTACTCTGAAGTTTATTACTTTCTACAAGGAATTATTTTATTATTATTTTATTAAGTATTATTTTAAATAGTAATTTTAAAATGACTGTTTATTTACTTAATACAAGTGTTTACTACTCTGATGAGCTTAGGGTTTCTAAATGCTAGAGTGTGCATGAACACAGGAGTGGTTTGATCCTCAATAATAGAAATTCCATTGAGAATAAAAGGTAAGTCCAGCACTTTCACTGTTGCTTTGTACTGCCCTAGAATCTGCCCAGTTTTTGTGGGCGAGTGCATTGCTTGGATTGCTTTTCCTCCACTCATTTTTAGTATCTAAAAATTAAAGCTGTCTCAAATACTATCTTCATGGAATGTGAAATATACTTGAATGAGATATGTGGACAGGTCATGAGCTCTCAGTGCTGTAAACATTTCCTGTAAGCTGATGCACATCTTCTATGCTGGTTAGTAGCCTTTCTTCTCTGTGAGCTCCCCATCAAAGAAGAAAATTTGAGTGTGGTGAATCATTCTGCTATTCTATTGTAATTTCTTCCCTGTCGGGCCAAATCTATCTAGGGAAACAAGCCAAAACATGAATATATATGCAGAATATCCCCAACTTCCTGGAATTCTTGTAATTTATAGGGGCTAATATCTGTGGACTGCTCCACATCTATGTAGCTATTGCTTACTAGTTTTAATTTTGGAAAGGAGAAAATGGGCATGTTTGCCACAGAAAACTAAACCTAAACAATCCTGTTGTCTACTGTATGCATCTTCTATTGGTTGATCCCTTTCAGCCAATTCTGTCAGAGGAAGGCTATTTCAGAGACACAAAATTGTCAGGTTTTGTATAAAACTTACATCTCAGTGAAAGTGAAGTGGTAAGCAGGGAGTGTTCATACTCTGTCCAAGGCTGGAACATTCCTACTTTGTTCATGGCTCTGTCCAAGCCATCTCAGGTACTGTTGGAAACACTAGTAGTGACTTAGCACTTGTATACCATCTGTCTATTCACCACGTGTATTGCTCCAAACTAGGCATGGAAATATGCTGTTCTGGCCAGACAGCAGGTCAACCAAGGGTAAGGGAAACAGAGGAAGAGCTTTGAGGTGTATTCTAAGAGGAAAAGCTTAAGAGACTCATCAGTGCAGGCACCATTTCCAGTGAATGTCTAGGCTGCATTGTTTAAACATTTTAAAATGTTAAATACCTGTTTAATTAAAACACTTCAAAAAATTGAGTACCACACGAGCAAAACCATCAAGACAAAAAATAGAGGTATTAAAGAGAAAAGTGAGTATGTGTGTCAGTACACCTTCCTTATTTAATAGGTTTTCTTCTTGCTATATTCTCAGAAGCCCATTACAGAATTTGTAGATGATTCTAGTGCATTATCTGATATCCATTGGGTGTATAAGGCTTGAAGATATACAGGCCTGTATTTCTTTTTCCAGACGAATTAAGATGTTTTATTTCAATTTTCAGGCAGTTATAAGTTAGTACAATTTCATCTCTCACTTTCGGTTTCCTGGGTAGGTTAAGTTAGTATGGAATTATATGCAATACTAGCAAATGAGACTTCTGAGCAGTTTGCAGTGGTTTTTGTTGTGCTTAGCCTTGTATTCATTATTCCATCTGTTTGTTATGTTTTGCTATAAGACGATTTTTTAAAAATTTTCTTTGATTCCGTAATATACCCTGCTTGAGCTTAGTGCAGTAAAAAAATCCATCTTGTTGGGTGGGGAGCTTGCTAAAAGTATCAATGAAAAATAAAAACTAGCCAGAAACTAGCTTTTTCACAGGCAATCTGCTATTGCATTTATCTGGAAAATGTTAGACTTCTTGAGCCTTAACTCAATTGGTTGCTCTTCTGAGGTATTTGCTACAGTTTCTTCGCATGCTGTTGAGATTCAGAGGTGACACTATTGGTCATTCAAAAGTAATTTCCAGTAAATTACTCATTTCAGTTCTACTAAGGTTTTTGTGCATAACTGTCTTCATCTGGTGGTACACAGACATTTAATGCTGTGGTAAAAGTGGTTCTGTAGGCACTGCTATTTTCAGTTTAAGTTCAAATGCTAGTGCAATTCAAAGGAAGAATGTCTTTTATAATTTCAGACTACGTGTTGTGTGTGAGTTAGCATGATTTATTAAAATCATCTATTTTTAAAATAGACTTCTAATTTTTTTTGGCCTTTTCTGAATTGATCCAGATTGCCTTTTCTTTCTACCTCAGCCATCTGTTGTAGTTCACAGACTTGTGGAGTCCCAGCACACTTGTATTTTCTAAGGAAACTCAGAATTTTTCTCTTTGCATGAATTTCTAATATATTTTTTTCCTTAAAGAGCAACTCTTCAAATGTCTCATCTCTTCTGAAATTCATCATCTCTCTTAGGCTGTTTCATTTCATCTTCTTCTGACTTCCAGCTGCCTTGGGACATTCCTTATTGTCTTTCAGTCAGGTGCTATTTGGTGTCTGTGTCCCTAAGAGTATCAGTTGTTGAGGTGCTTCTTGTCTTTAGGGTCTTTTGCATCACTTGAATGGGCACTTAAACAGGTTTCTTCCTGTCCTCTGCTGTTGTTGAAAGTGTGGTTTCCCCTTTGGAACAGACTGAAATGTCCTCCCATTCTTATGAACAGATGGTTTCCCTGCCCAAGGATAAAGACATATTAATAAGATTGGTTGTTATGTATCTTTGATTATTTTTACCTAGACAGTTTTGCAGGCTATGCTGGGGGTTTGTTTGTTTGTTTGTTTGTTTTTAAAGATGTTTTGCATTAATAGTTTCAAATCAATAAAAGCAGTGGAATTGGATATGGGATTTATGAAGGAGATATTGATGTTTTCTCTCTTCTAAGTTTGTACAGTTCCTGTGAATAATATTTAACAATTACTAAAATGTAATAGAAATGCTTCTTTATAAAAACATCCTTATGTAAATACTTTAAGTGTTCATTGTGAAGTATTAAATGTTTGAAATTTAACCTTTCCTAAAGTGACTTAGACCTTACGTTTTCTTGTTTGTTTTCAAACAGCCCTGAAAAACCAGAAAGTGTGAAAATAGAAGTGGAAAATTCACCTGTTGTGAGATATGTTGATGCTGAAACATCTTTATAGAATGGAACCAATGGGAATTGTGTGTATTTGTGTGTGTATATACATCACTGTAGGATATTATACCATGGAAGTGTGATTTCCAGTTTAAGGAGCAACATATATTTAATTTCTACCATTGTTTAGGGCACTGTAGATATGCTTGCATAATGTGAAGATTTTCCCATCAAATAAGATGAGTGGTAATCACACTTCAGCTATTTATTTTATTGGAAATTTTATTTTCATTTTTAAATAGGAAGACTGTAATGAATGCTTATTATTTTCAATAATCAATATGTGCATAAGTTGCATCAGCTTTTGCTGATGATTACTGGTCCACATTGCTTAAAATTTTGCAATACCTCTGTTTATAATGTGCGCTGCAGAAGTTTTGTTTTCCATGCAGGCAGTTAGTGCTTGTTTTTGCAGGGTATACTTTTTTTGTGGTTTCATAGAACAAATGTTAATGTGCTGTTGACAAAAACTACTGTGTTTTATGTCTCCACTCCATGCTAGTGTTTTCTGGATTCTGTCTCTCCTACTTTACAGAAGTGGCCTAGAGCCCTAAGTCAGGTGGTTAGTTAAGCCTTAAAATGTTTCTAAATACCCCGGTGTGCTGCTTTCTTTGGTTTTTTTTTTTGGATTCTCTAGAGTTTTCTTTATTGTTCTGTAGCAGTTTGAGTGCAGTAATGGTAGCTACAGTCCCAAGTCAGTATTTGCCATTCTGGACACTCCATGTTTACACACTATGAATTGGATTTACAGGCACCAATTGGTATATAGGAAATTATAAGTACTTACCACATTAGTACTCTTGAATTCTTTTCTTCCTCTTTTTCTTTACATTTTTCCCCATAGATTTTCAGCATCTGATTTACTCAGCTCTAAGATTTTAGGGTATTTCATATCTTCATCAAAGATATTTCCGGGTTAATAAATGTTTTAATTTACTGTGTATTTGATTAAATTAGTTGTAGCTCAATTCTGGAATAGGTTTATGATCAGTATTATTTTATGGATTACTAATTGCTTGTGGTATTTGTATGTACAGTTCTGATCTTCTCCATTGTAAAGGGCATATATGATAGCACACCAACTTATTTTTAAACACTTTATTTATTTTAATTAGTATAAATTTTTATCATGTAAGATGAATTGAAAAAATAAATATTCATTTATTAAAGTAAATGGGATTTTTTGGGGACTCCACTGATACAGATGCAGTCAGTGCATTTATTGTATTTACATTTTCAAGTTCTAGTGTTTAGCTTGATAATATTTGAAATAATGAGAATTTTATATATAAATGAAAATCTTGATCACTTACCTGCGCAGTTTCCATTCTTAATAGTTTTTGCCTTATGCCTTAGGTTTTTTTGGCTTTAATTTCCAACATTATCTCTTTACATCCTGAATTGCCACTAGCCCTTTCTGGATGCATTTTAGTGGCTTTGATTAGAATCTGTGATCGTTTAATACTAGAAGATGCTTTTTGCTTAATTCTGCTTTTGGCAGAGTTGGGAGTTTTACCATGGACCAAGTGATAAAATTCTCAGCAATTGCAAAAGGAGCTGTTTCTGGAGGAGGGCAGACTTTATCTGAAGATACCACTTGAGGTGGAATTTTGGTGCTCTTCAGCCAAGTGTCACCTATAGAGAAGGTAATTGTATATTACAAAAATAAAGCAATCAGTGGGAATAAATGGAAACATTTAAAAATAGTATTTAAGTTACATGGACTGTTACTCTTCCCTTTAAATGTAATGCGATTATTTAACTTTTTTTTTTCCTTTTTTCATTTAACTGAATTTCGAGAAGACAGTTTAAAGAAAGGAAATCATAGTGTACAGCAATATGAATGATGGTATCCAAACTGTCATAACAGGCTCAGGTCAGTGGCAAAGCAAGAGAGGTCTGCATTACCAGATTGAACCATACTGTGTAATGACCTGCATTCTTAGATAATAGTATAGCTTGTGCCTTAGCTTGACTTCGTGGTCTCTCAGAAGATAACCCATGGTTTCCCTCTGATAAAACTGAGACAACAATGAAACTACAGCAGATGGTTTCACAAAACTTTCTACATTATTTAAAAAAAAAACAACCCAAACACCATCTGCCTATCAGTAGTTCACTACTAAGTACCTCTTGCTCTGAATCAGAGGGAAGAGATATTTTGAACATTTTATGTAGCATCATCCACAATACAGTACTTCTGTTCTCTCAGCAGTATTTTACACTTCATGTTCACAGTCCTGCAACAGTTTCCAAAGATTCAAAATATTACTAGAAGCCTCTTGGATTGTTAACTGTTTAATGCTGGAAATCAGGGTTCCATGGTGCTGCACACCTTGTATTTTGCTTCTACTTCATAAGGGTTATGTTTTGGTCAATATTACAGGAAGTAGGTATATTTTGAGTGAAAGTCGAAAGGCAACAAAACCAAAGCCCCACAAGTCTAATCACAGTATTTATTTAATTGTGTAGATATTTTAATCAGTGCCAGAAATACCATGACTTGGCAAACCAGTATACAGTGACCTTTAGTTGCAGTGTTGTTGGGCAATAGTTTTCCTTGCACTTTCTTCCCATATGAACAGGAGAAGATCTGGTATTAAGTGCATAAAGCCCTGTTGCTAATGTATGGTTAAGTGATTCACTGCTCATTTTACACCTTCTCTGCTTTAAAATCACACATAGTATTAAAATAAGACAGCTAAGGATGTAGCTTATTGTATGTAGATATATGTTTTGCCTTAATGGATGCAAAGGAGCAGTGATAATTGCTGTGCACTGATTTTTTTTTTTTTCCATAGGGCTTAAGCCCTGTAAAACCTACGCCAATGGATTTCCATTCCAACAGTTAGAGGAAAATAAACAACCCTGCACTTTTTATAGATGCCTTGGTTTCCTGGAATGGAGCTTAGTGCTACTGTGTACCTGGCTGCAGAGCCACCTCAGGAAGTCCCTCTTTTTTAATTTTTTTTTTCCATCTTTTCCTTTTTTCTTTTATTTTTAATTTATTTATAAATATTAATGTTTACATGAAATGTAGGTCTTAATTTTGACCACTCCATTTAAATTATCATCTAAAATGTATCACTTAAAATGCAGTTTTATATTTAAATTATATTCTAGAAAACTCATTCTTTTTCATATGTTTTACAGTAACACATTTTTCATTCTGTTTACATATGCCCAAGTTAACAACAATTTTCTCCTAGATTAACATTGCAGCTATAACATTTTATACGATTGTTCCGTGAAATGTTCCAAATTGCCAAGTTTGTCATCATAAAACCTGACAGGGTAAAACTCGATGCCCTAATGGTTTTGGGATCTTTTTCAACCAAGTATCTTGGCCATATTTTTTCTTCATTTAATGAAAGTTCTCCCATAAGTTATCATTTGCTTCACCTGCATCTCTGTCTTTATGCGGTCACTTCCTAATTCGTGCCCTTTGCAAAGGCAGGTTCGACAGGCTGGGAAATGTTTCTGTAACAAATGGGTGTCACGTCGCAGAGCCTGCACGCTCTAAAGGGTTTGTCTTGTACATAGATTCTGTAAATCAGAAAGTAAATGGTTCATGACTCTCAGTTCACAAATGTAATCTGTCAGGTGAGCATCACCGCGAGCTTAGTGTTCTTTTTGCTTTCTTACGATTAGTAATGTTTTAATTACTCATCTAGGACAGAATTATCAAGTACAGTGAAATGTGGGAAATATTTTGTCTATACCAACAGTAATTTATTTTATGGCAACTTTTAAGACTATAGATGCACACAGCTTTGAGTCAGCATAAATGTAGTGCTATAAATAAAGCATATTGCTCAGTACGTTTGTCAATTTTATTTTATAATGTTTTTAGCGAAAACTTATAGGACTTTGTAGTTGGCATTGAACTTTATCTAAAGACACTTTCATATTGAATTTACTATCTGTTGACATTTATTTGGAATAATGAATTAGCTTGAAAATCGATACTTTTTAAAATTATTTTATTGGAAAGACACATAATTTCTAGTATTTTCCTTTCTATTGTTGCTGATGCTCCTTTGCAAAGGTGTCTTCCAGGTTCAGCTTTTGCAGCTGAACTGCAGTTTTGATTTTAATATTCTTTATTTGAAATGTGATTACATACTGTATGGTTCGAATTTTTTATGACTGCTTTTCTAATTACAGTGACGTTTTCTTACTTTATAAACAAATCCAAAGCAAATGAAAACATTATTCCAACTGTAGAATCAATATTCAGTTTATACAGAAAACACAACTCTCAGACTTGTCTTTAATGTGAAAGATTCAGCCTTTGTGTTGTTTTAATTACTGCTAGAGTAAAATTATCTTTTGTAACGTTTCAGAAAGTTGGTAAAAGCAATAAACAATCTCCTGGACTCCATTCACAACGCTTTTGTTTTCATTGCCCCGGGGGTGCTGGGTCGGACCCGGCGGGGCGGGCCCGGCCGGGGCGTCACGTCCCCATGGCAACGGCGGCGGGCGGAAGCGGTGCCGTGGGAGCCCGGCACTGCGCAGCAAGGCGGCTCGCCATTGGCCGGCGGGCCAAGAAGAGGCGAGGCGATTGGCCGAGGGGACCCGCCCCGGCGGGGAGAGCGTCGCCGTAGCCGGGCGGCGGAGCGGGGGCGAGCGCGGGAGGCGCTGAGGCACCGCCAGCAGCGGGAGTGAGGGACGGGAACGCAAGGAAACGCAAGGCAAGGGACGGGCGGGTCCTTTCGAGCTCAGGCAGGGATAGGAAAGGCAGTGCAAATTATCAGAGTCCTCCTCCCGTTGCGCTGAGTGGTGTGCTCCACAGCCCTGCGCCTTCTCCCTTCGGTAGGCATTGAACCATTTCGTGATTCCCAGCGGCTCTAAGTAATAGCGGTATAATTCCCTATAAAGCTCTGCTTGGTAGTGGGAGCAGATAGGGTGAGCTTCAAAGAGCTACGTCTTTCTCTCGTTGATACTGAACTGAGCTGCTCCGCAGAAATCCCCTATTCTTTGTTTAGTTTTGTTTTGTTTTACTTATATATGTGAGCTGCTGTTTAACAGGGTGGATTTAGGCAAACTCTGCAGAGGAAAGTTATGCTCTGGAAATTAGGCAAGAAACTGACATATGGTGCTCCCAGCAATCTGAGGAAAGGCCTGGCCGCTTACGGAATGAGGTGGTACAGAGAAAAAACAAAACAAAGTAAAAAAAAAAAAAAAAAACCCAAAAGACAAACAATCCCAAAACAGCAGTAGCTTGAATATTTTCATTTCAGGAAAACAGGAAGAACCTTACCCTTGTTAACCTTTAGGGAATCTCCAAGAAGTTCTTAAAAAAAGATTGAGACACATATATGCATGTGGAAGTTTTCGTGCATAGCACACACGTAGATTTCTGTATTGATTCAGTTAATAAAATGCAAGAAATAGTCTTCAAACATTGTCTGTGTGGGTTCTTCAATACAATTTCCTAGACACAGGCTATCACTGGTGGGAGTCTATTATGACTGCCATGCTCTTGGATAGTAAGAGGGGAAGCCAGTCAGAATTCCCTTTTTTCCCATCAGAGTGGATAAGAACAAGTACCTTTTGGGAATTTTGCATCACCTTTGGTCTTTCTTTGCCATAATTTTGACCATGTTTGAAATCCATTTCTGTTTATAATACAATAATATATGATTTTATATATTTTATTCTGTTTATATACAATATATTTTTCATTGCTCTTTTAAGGAGTGAATTTTCACCTGACCTTCATCTGACCCAGCTTATGGTATTAGATGGGGTATTAGATACATTCCTATCCAGCAACAGCATCAGAAGTCTTATTAAAGCCAAAATATCTACTGCTTCTTCATCCACCTTAAGCCTGTTATCCTGTGTATGATTAGTCAGTGGAATTTGGACACTGAAATGATTAAGAAAGGAGTTTAAGGGAAAATCAAGCAACTAGTTGGCTTACAATCTATCCATATCCAGTAGTTGTTGCTACTGAAGACTGAGACATCTTTTTATTGAAGAGACCATTACACTGTGGTCAGCAGGGATAGATTTATCCTCCAATGCTTCTTTGTGGTTTTGTTTATTTTGGGGCTTGTTTTTACCTTCTGAAGCTTATGTGCTTATGTCATCTGGGACAGATACTAGACTGGGCCACAGATCAGGTCTGGGGTAATTCCTTTGTCTCCTGTTTCTCATCGTGTGGATTATTTAATTTCTGACAGGGTTCTTGGAGCTTTTCTTGTCCTATCCTGCATCCCAGTCCTGTCAGAATGTATCTCTCTTCCTATATAATTGAATCAACATAACTAATTAAATGTAATTATCCCCAATTAAATGGAGTGCATTACTATTGCTCTAATTTCATTTTCTTAAATGGAATTAAATGAGACTGTGATGCAAGGACATTTTTCTTTTAATGTGTCTCTGTTCTTTAAGAGTTGTCTGAATTCAGTTTTTATCTGGCACAACTAAGTGAGTGTTATTTGGTGTGTTTCTTATACATTCCTTGTGGCTGGTGCCATAGCAGGGGGATAATTATGATGGCAGTGAATAGCCTGGCTCCATAGAAATTTCTGCTGGTTTGAGTAAAGAAGAAACATGGAATGGGAACTTACTTAGTGACATCAAGGAACTGTGAGAAGAGGTAAGGATTAATGTCTGTTTTCTCTGGGTTTCTGGCTGATAGAAGGAAAATGAAGTTGTTTCTGTTTGTCTACCCCTCACTCAGGACCTGATACTAGCTAGTATCCTTACCTGATTTAATGACTGGTTACTGATGGGGATTTCTGCTCTTCTCCCTTGATTTATACCTGTGCATCCTGCCCTGTCAGCAGAGACACTCGTCAGGTCACTGTAACAATGAGCTAAATTGGTAGGAAAGGAACAACACAAAGGGAAGTGCATTTTTTTCTCTGTGTCTAGCTCTCTAAACAGACTCAGGTTTGGGTCAGATCAGCTGAAGAAGTATAGAAGAATTGCTGGCTGAAGGAGAAGGGAAGGAATGGGGAAAGCCATTTTCACTGGCAGCTGGCTGTTAATTAATTAGTTTAATCTCTGTAGTAAGGTGAAGAGCATAACAGTCTAAGATGCATGGATTAGTCCTGCTTTATGCATATTGTCCCTGCCCTTGTACAGTAGAAGTGCTTTGACAAGCACAAGGTAATCAGGGCTAAAGTAGGAGAGATTATTTGTAACCTGAATCAGGTTTCCCAATCCAGTGAGCTGTGCATCTGAGATAATGCTGGGCTGACAGACTGAAGAGGTCAGTGCAGGGTCAGGCTGTGGCCAGAGCTGGCCTCTTTCTTGAAGGGCTCCCTGACCTGTGCTGACTTGTTGGCCTCTAGGAAACAGAGAGGTAACCTCAGGGTGAGTCCTCAGAGCTGGGTGTGGGCTGTATCCTTGAGTGAGCAGTGTCCCTTCATTTGGCTTGATGTTTGTGAGGTTCAGTTTTGCACAGGGATCTGTAACAACAGACAACAAACTTTTAAAATATTTGTCATTTGTTACTCTGTTTCATCTTTACCAAGGCAGAGGAAACAGCAAAAGAATTGGAATGACAGCTCTAAAGCAAGGTTGGTAGACAGTTATAAAATGTTCTAAGTAATCACAAAGACCTAACAGTTCTGCATTAAAATCTATCCATACTGGGAATCCTGCTGTTTGCAGTTTAGAGATTTAACCCAAGGATTTCACAAGATGCTGAAAATTTTAACTCTGTTTTCTCATGGACACGTTATTTCTGTGTGGGTTGGATCAATCTTCAGTTGGTTGAAATCTGTTCTTTGTGCACACGTACTCATGGTCAAGTAGACAGTTTGTGAATTTCACAGTATTTCCTACTGTGCAAATGTGAGATGCTTATTGCATCGTGTCATGCCTCAGTAACATCCCAAAAGGATGGGGTGTTGGGGAGATGATATAAGAAAATCACTGAAACAGTCCATGGAAATTCTTATTCATGAGGATTCTTAGTGTGCTTAGAGATGTACATGGCTTCTCTTAACTTTCAGTGCTCTTGAAGCAAAGGAAATAAATGCTTTGAGGAAACTGCATTTGGTTTAGTCTGAACTCAGTAGTTTTGTCTGCTGAGTGATAGAACAAATCCTGTTCATATTCATTCCCTGGTCATAATTGGTGCAACAGAAGTCTTCTGAGGTGTTTTTTAATAACCTTCTTGAGTAGATGCATGGAAGATAGCAAAGTTTCTTGTGGATCCAGATCAACTCCATGTGATAGGATACAGGCTTGTTTAAAAGACTAGATATGGATGAACTGGGCTTACAGGCCACTTCTGAGAGGGATTTAATACAGTGCATGAGTTCATGCTGTCAACAGTTGCATTTTGGGTAGTTCTGAGATGTGAGATTGTGTAACTAGAAAAATAACTCTGATGTTCATTTCTGGTAATTTATAATGCTTTTGTTACGTGGCCAGTTTATTCTTTGTCTTTCTGAGGAGTAGAAATAAAAATCAGTAGCAGAGAATTCTGCTCTGCACAGCAAGAAAAGGAGACCATCAGGTTTGATACAGAAAGTTCTGTGAATGACATGCCAAAGGGAACATCCAAACAGTCCATGTTTAGTGAACAGTAAAATAGGTAGAAAGGATCAGACAGTGGTATTATATCCTTGGTTTTTAAATTGGAAGTACTCTACCAATATGCTGCACCTGTATGTAATTCTCCAGGATAATTCTCCAGCCCCAGCCTGTGCCTGACCATTTTTTTTTCACTCAGACAAGAATCTGCATCAATATGCTTTTGTTGCAGCAAGATATTCCTCTTGAATATCCTCCTTTCATGTCTTTCTGTATGTTTCTAGGGCTTTAGAAGATTTTCAGTGAACAGGTGTTGTTTACTGTGCAAGTGACTAGCTGAGGGCTTTTGTGGGAAGTCAAACCTACATATTGAACGTTTGTCTGCAGGGATTTAATGTGTGGTAATGGCTCTGATGTGGCCATGCCATCCACATCTGCTCATCTGTGTAAAGAAGCTGTGTCCCCACTGCAAGGAAAGCAGGTAGGTTTAGTATAACATATTCAGAAGGCCTAGATTCTAAATTGCTGAAAATTTCTGTTGTTCTTTGGCAGACTGCGTGATCATAGATTCATAGAATGGTTTGGTTTGGAATAAACCTTAAGGTCATCAAGATCCGAGTCTCTGCCATAACAGAGGTACCTGTCACTATATACCAGGATGACCACAGCCCCATCCTGACCTTGGACACTTCCAGGGATGTCCACAACTTCTCTGGGTAATCTGTTCAGCGCCTCATCATCCTCACAGTAAAGAATTTCTTCCTGATATCTAATCTAAACCTGACTTCTTTTAGTGTAAAATTATCATCCCCTTGTCCTAACACCACATACCCATGTAAAAAGTCCCTCTCCAACTCTTTTTAGGTCCTTTTAGGTGGTGAGATGCTGCTCGATATCTCCCTTAGAGCCTTCTCTTCTCCAGGCTGAACAACTTCTCTCTCTCTCTCTCTGAGCACAGGGAAGGTGCTCCAGCCCTCTGATCCTCTTTGCAGCCCTCTGGACTCACTCCAACAGGTCCTTGTTCTTCTGATGGGGGCCCCAGAGCTTCTTGCAGTAGTCCAGGTGGGGTCTCAAGAGAGTCGAGTGGAGGGGGAGAGTCACCTCTCTGAACTCTCTGTATATATGACATTTTTCTGTTAAATACCTCCTTTTTCTATCCTTCATTTGACTTGTTTATTTGGATGATATAACTATTAAATTCTCTGTTGTCTGGACAACAGATTGTTGTTGACAACCTTGATGTTAGCCTGTAAGCACTGCTGTGACATAACCAGCCAATTCACAGAGAGAAATAATGGCAAGAAGATAAAAGAAGAGGAAAAATCCTAATAAAAAATGCATGAAAGAGCAAGACAGTATTGTCTACATGTGTGTTGGAAAAACCAAGGTTTCTGTATGTTAGATTAATAGTTCTCTTATTAATATCTGAAATTTCAAAGGATATCCTAATATAATGCCTAAGGCTTCATGCCTTTTTTCCTAAAAGCAGCGGGTTCTGTAAGTAAATGTGTTCTTTTTGGTGCAGTGATATAATTCTTTGTATCTACTTTGTTTCTAAGGAAATGAGTTTTCAACCCCATATGACAGTAGTGATACACAATGCCTGATCAGGACAAAAAGTTGAAGAGCACAGAAAAAGCAATAGAAAAAAAACCTCCTGGGATCTCTATGAGGTATAGTATCTGACGTTTTACTTTGAACTTCAGCAGGACTGGTGTGGAATTTGCACTGGCTGCCAAAGCAGAATGCTTCAATTTGAAATGCAGTATAAACATGACAACTGTTACTCTGGTCACAAAGTTTATTTACACCTTTGTTGATTTAAGGCATTCTGGCGAAGCTGTAAATTCTTCTGTACGCAAAATGCGGACACCAGGCAATGCTAGAAAATTTTATTTTCTGTCAGTAACATTGTTGCTCCTTGACCTTCTTTACACTTATGGAAATACTTTTATGTAACTATTAATGCACATTAATGTGGTTTCTTTCCTAGGGATTATTCTGATCTAAAAAGGCTCTGTCTCTCTTAAGTGTTCAGTCAAGGAATGAGCAGGTATTTTTCAATAACTGTTATTAAATGTGCTTTAGAATTATAATTAATGGTGATTATGGTTTCTGGCATATGCTTAGAACATTGTGTTCTATAATGACTAAAACATGTTAGCAAAATCTTGTGTAGTGGATGTCTTTCTTCTTGTCTTTTTTTTTTCCTTTTTTTTCTTGGCCACATTAGACCTTCTGTGTGGGACAAATCACATTTGGAATGGGTAAAAGAATGAAACTGATCCTCTTCACATTCTACTATACCATATTTTTTTATTTGCTAGTAAAAATATTGCTTTATTTTGTATCTTGAGCAGGTTTTATCTAGCTATTGTTGCATATATTAAAGTAGCCTAGCAGATTTGTTTTTCTCTGTGTCCTTTAACAATGAAGGTGGGCCTTAAAGATGTGCTAGTAACAGCGTGGGGGAGAGTGGTAAAGAATATAAAATAAGATTAGCATTTTAACCATAAGCAATTTGTCTTTTAAGAATAACACTTAAGCTAAAAATATCCAGGAATTAAATACCAACTTACAGGAGAAAGTCAAGTCTCTTTCACCTCAACTCACTTATTGAAGCTTGTATTTACCACTTGAAGCAAAGAAAACCAACACATGACGATGGGTGTGAATCTTTGGAATCACAGAACATTTTCTCCCTTTCAGTTCTGTAAAAAGATATGACAAAATGACTAAAGGATTCATCCATGTGAGGTAGAAGTTATGCACTTTCTACCTGGTTAAAGGCCTGGAATTGCTTCTGAACAGAAATCTGAAACATGTGAGTTGTACAACCAGAAAATAATGTGAAGGCTATGTAATTTTGGAATTGGGACAGGTAAGAAGCATACATAATGCGGATGTATAGAAGATTTTGTCGAGTTTTGCTGTCATAAATTTTAAAAGACACCATTCTTTACCTTTTACTTACCTCTCAGTACTTGCTTTCCAGTCTCACTTTGCATCAGTTTTCTACCATGTCAGTTGTGTTTTGCAGAGGAGGTGTGTGTATTCTATAATGGCACGTTTTAGGTCCAAAGTTCAAGTCAGAACAGGAGAAAAGGTACTTTTGCTTGATAATATTCTCAGAAAACTTAAAATGCAGTGTTGGGCTCATGACTACAATCCCTTCCTCCTTAGCTTCCAGCTATATATATTAAATGTGGTCAAATCAGTGCAACAGGAACTTTGCAGAATGTCAGAAGCAATGAACAAAAGTCCAGTGGTCAATGGCAAGAATCAACAGAAGATGTTGAGCTTGAAAAATATAGATAAAAATATTTAACAGCTGATGATGACACTCTTGTATTTCTGAACATCTTTATGTATCTAAAGATATCACCTTGTTGAGGTGTTGAAGGCATTTGTATTTTTACATGCTTGTTACTTGTACTTTTCATGTAAATCCAGTATTTGAGATAAGAATTATATATTTATAACTTTTTTAGACCTTTTATGTTCCTGCCTTTCTAAGTGTCAAAACTTTCCCACTCAGCAGAGTATACTGGTGAGAGTTAATAAACTCATTTTAAATAGTGATAGTTTCTTTATCTGAAGAAGTTATATCATTCTGATAGTCCCAAATTATGCATGAAACAGACTGTTAATGTCTGGCAATCTGAAACCATGTTATTCTGTGGTAAGTGCTGATATGATATTTCTTAATTTTTGTTGCTAATGTTATGTTGTAGCAGTGTAAAAGTGCCTTGTGGAAAGTTAATTTGCAGTTCACAGTTTTTCTTTTTTTCTTCCTTATTAGCATGACCTACAAGAGTGAGAAAAATTTTAGCAAACATCCCAAGCATCAGCTGTTTCAAGATATGTTTACAAATTTAGTTAAGGACAGACTTACCTGCAGGTCAGTGTATGAAGCACATTCATAACCGAGGAGGAGGACCACTCTTTCTCGCCTTCCACGAAGAAGCAAGATGCATGGATAATATCCCATATTGTTACAACAATACACCTTTCTGTGGAAATTACCAGCTGCACTTCATAATCTCAGTTTTAAACAACCCTTTGTGTATTGGCTTTGAAGAGTAGTGCTTGGGTTAGTGGGAGGGAAGAACGAAGCACTGGGTCCTGGTATGGCAAAACTTGGATGACCAAAATTGTGACTGCTATGTTTACTTGATAATTTATCTGTATGTAGTGTCTGTAATCTACAATTTGCTTTTTTAATTTACTTTATTGACTCTATTTATATTTTATGGACTGCTGCCTTTATAGTGAGAGGCCAGTGGCTTCCATAAATTCAGATGAATTGATGGCACTTGTTTGTATTTATTTGTATTTTCGTGTACAACAGGATAGGAAAGGATAATTCCTTTTCTTATGCTGCTGTCATTTATGTGAGGGAAAAGTACAAAACTTTAAAAAAATAGAGGAGGCAGATAAAGATATTTTCAGGGAAAAAAAATGCATTTTGCAGGGCTTTTTTACTATACTTCTTTGCAGTGTATTGTATTTTCTTTTTTAAAGCCCAAATACATTGTCTAAAAAACCCTTAAGTGGTACAGAAGTTTGAAGAAGGAATCCTAGAGCATTGAAAGGTATTAATGTATAACTTCTAGAATTTACAGAGGACTCTAACACCACATAGTTTGCTTAGGCATTTATTCAGAACTAACTGGGGAACTAGGGATCTCTTCTTTGATTATCTAAATGACAGTGAGTTTAAAACAGATCATTTAAGTTTTTTTTTTAAATCTTGTACCTCTTTATCACACGTGAACTCAGTACTCACCAGTGGGAGGTCAGTGGTTCAGCTTCATTAGCCAAAAATCTAAGAATAGCTTACTTGATTTCCTAAGTTCTGTTTGTACATTGTGACATACTTGGCTTATATTTTAATTTTCTTTGGTGGTTCTTTGTGATAGTGATATGGCAAAACAAGCCTATGTATTAAGAATGAAAACACCCAGGCAAGGTTGATAAAACAAGCATAAATTTGTAGATATTAGTAGATAAACTGGATTATACCCTGGTGTATCAAGTAATGTGTATTGTAAATGTAACTGCTGTAGAAGAGGCTCTCAGATATTAACCAGGCTCAGGAATGACTGTCCACTATGGTAATATTTTCAGGCAATTTAAAATCTGACCTACAAAATTTGCATGCAGGTGTATAGTTGTTGTTTTCTTTCCATGAAAGTCTTGTGCTGTTCTGAAGTGGCCAATTATGGAATCATAATGAAAAATGCTATTGCTTTGGACAGAAAGGGCTGAGAGTTTGTTAGTATCTATTTGTAAAACATTTATTTTTATGGAAGTATTTTTAGCTATTGGCGTCATTCCCAACTGCAAATGATGAAATGGGAAGAGAACTGCATGACCCATACACTTCTTCTGTTTCCAAGAAACCTATCCAAACAAATTTTGTTCTCTCAGTTAAAACAACAGAAAAACACATGGCAAAGATGTCTAATTTTAGGTTTATTTTAAATAGGGAAATGAGGATATATACTTTCAACAGGCAGTGGAAATAGTGATTCCATTACTGGTATTTACTGCCCCTGGACACTTTCTGCAAATCTGATTTGTGTTTTCTGCCATGTCTTATGATGGAGAATCATAAGGAGAAAAGGAGGAATCTCTATGTGGAAATGCAATCCTATTTCAAGAACACTTGAACTAATAACAATTTATCCCCACCATAGTAGAATTAGAGTTTTTAAAAGCCAGGAGAGATTATGATAATTCAAAAGAATGCTTTAAATATAGCTATTTTTACTTCTGTAATACCCATATTTTTGCATAAGTGTATTTTGTGCACTGAAGTTTGCTGTGGGGTTTCTCACTTACTTTGCCCTTTTGAGCCTTGACCCAAGCACTAAAAGTTTATATCAAAGCATAGTTAGTTTGTTGTTAGAGATAAGCACATACTTTCCTGCATCACTTCAGTGATAATAAGTGATGGCTGGTAATGCTCATATAATGAAATAAATTTATTTATAGCTGCTACTATGTTTGAGTATAAATGGTATTAAAAGTTCTATGGTATGTTGAACAGTTGTAGCTCACTAATCATCTAGTCAATGGATCCTGAATCAAACTGTTTTATTTAAGTATTTAAACACTTTTTTATTGCATTTGGTTTATGTTTTGAATATTTCATGTGGGTTATTCAAGCTCCATCCATCCATTTTTTTGGAGCCTGAGATTATTAATAAGGGATTCATGCTACCAGATCAGTATGTGAAAACATTATTTCTTGCTTGGATGAGGGGATGCATGTAAGTGTCATGTGTATGAGTTGTGTTGGTGCTGTGTGTAAAAACATTTGTTCTTATGAATGCACACCTACATGTGTGTATCTATATTTCTATGTGTCAGGATGACAGATTTCAAGAGTGATTTTTTTCACCATTGCTGCATAAGTTACTCAATTTCTGGTGTTTCTTGCATCATATCTGTTGTTGCTGACCCTAACAAAGAACTGTAAATCTCTGTAACAGATGGCTTGGTCATTGCTCTGAGCCCTAGACTTGGTATTTGTCTTTGTTATATAGGTATGTAAAACTTCCATAATGTAGTTAGTGAAGGAAACTGAGAGCTCCAGTTTAAGGACCTTTAAAATTTAGCTTATTGTGTTTTTATTTATCTACTCATTTTAAGTAATTCTGATTTTTTTTTAATGTTTCTTTTTAATTTTCCTCTAGGATATGCTAAGATATGCTCCACAGCCTGGTTGGAATGTAGGCTCAGGTAGAACTCCTTATAGCACCTTTGTCCATTATGTTGCATGTCAGTTTATTATGATTAGAATGGTATATACTGTAAAATGCAGTGTACAGATATTCTTGGTTTATGGAAAGAAATGAGTCTGTTCCTCTGTTTTCACATGTGCAGTCAGTGTGGGTTTTTTCACTTGTTTTCAAAACAGCTGTCCTATAATCTAGCTGCATTCATCTAGAACTTCTAGTTAGGAGACCTAAGAAATGCCTCCTGAAGTGGGAAAAAGTGAGAAAAATAGCACAATTGGTTCAGTCAAAAGAAACTGTAGACTTTTGATGGGAGATGAGCAAAGTCACCCTTCACTGTAGCAAATGACTTTGCAAAGGGAAAATCATAATGATAAAATAAATGGTCTTTTTAAATATTGAAGCAGGTTTAAACCTTGGGGCTACACTACTACTAGTGCATTACAGAATATTTTTTCTTGAAACAGCTGCACCACCTACAGGCTCTACCTGTGCAGAGCAGTCTAGGGTTTAGTTTTTTTTTCCTAATAGTGTCCTTTATTTTTCCTTCCCTACTTGTAGTATATGGAAACAGTAGCAAATCATTATCTTAATTACAGAACAGAGCAGCACAATGTAGACAAGTTGGTCAACATGACATGTAAGTACAATAGCTGATATTAGAAATGATAAGGCAAATCACAACTTTTCTTGTGAGGCTTAAAATGTTTAAAATACTTGTGGTGGTCATTAAGTAATATACTACTGTATTCACTGTAGGCATCACCACACAAGTAAAAGCTATTTTTTTTTGTAGAAAAGAACAGCTTGTTTTTCTACATAACTAATATTTCTTTAAGAAAGTAGTATCTTTTTAAGTATTGAAATAAAAGAGTGAAATGAGCTAGTTATGGTTCAAAGAATTACACAGTGTTTTGATCTGTTATCTGGCTGGTAAAATGAAAATATTAGTTTTAGAAAGTGAGAAAGTCAGTTTATGTATCTTCCTTTGCTCTATACACATTTTCCAAAAGCTTGCTGCTGTTAAAAATCAAAGAGAATGGGTTATAGCAAGTGGTACATATAAAGTTGCTAATTTTGTTGAATTAGCTACTTAATATAATAATGCACACTTTTCAGATTTGACCTAGGTGGGAGACTAAATTCCTTACCTTGTCAGGCTTATAAAGTAAAATAATCTCTGTGTTTTACAGTTGTATCAGTAGTATCCTAAAAATAATTTCTTCTCTGTAAGTTAATTGGTGTGATGTATGATTATTGGCTGTTTGAGATAAATAGATTGTAAGCATTTGGACTAATCACAACATTTGTTCATATAAAACATAGTACTTTGTATACATTGTCCTGAGCTGCACATTACTGTGATTCAAATAGTTTTATATACTTTTAAAATGTAAATATACTTTAAAATTTTCTTACATTAATTTCTGCTGTGGTTTTTCACTTGTAAAGTATTCTGTTTCTAAATATTCTATGTCAACCCAGACATCCCTTGCTATACATTATCATCAGTCTAAGAATCTATACTTAACTATTGCTGGTTTGTGGCTAAACTGAGATACAGTTGAGATCAAATTCAGCATAACTAGGGTTTCATGATTCTATCATGCTGCAGAAAAATAATGGCAAATGTGATCATATAGTAACAGACAACCTATTTTTAGAGAATCTAGACAGATTAATGCAGCCAAATCCATGTATATGTGCCCTATTCTCATTAATTAGTGGTTAAGAAAAAAGGGGAAAAAAGCAAAAAGGGGGCAGAGTAACTTTCATCCATAATGGTAGAAGAAAAACTGCTGTTATTGATGTGCTGTCTCCCAGACTTCCCAAAACTCTGATTCAGTTTTTTTTAATGTCCATGTTAATTTAAATGGTGTTACATGTACATTTTCAACTTCCATTTAACTCTCTTCACTGAATGAAATATAGGATTTTGTGTTACATTTGGACTGGGCAAGAAAGAGTTTGGAGTATATTATAAATATTCATAGAGTTGTGGTTGTTTTTAAAAATGTACTCCATTTGCTTAATTACCAGTAAGACACAAAATATATTTGTGCCTTTATTTTTATGCATTCACATTTACTTTTTGTTGTACTGGAAAAATTGGAAAATTGTTGTTGCTTCTCTTGACCCAGAATATATTTGTGGTTTTAAGTGTTTGTCTGCATATGATATTACTTAAGACTTGGAAAAAAACAGTTCATCAAGCGTACAAAGAAGGAGGCTAAAGAACAATGTGTGTTTTTCATATAATTTCATCTGATATAAATGCCAGGAATAATCAATTTGTAGTCCAGAATGTAGGGAGAAGATAAGTGAGCTCAATCATTTTTGACAACTTGCTGGTGATATTACATGAATACGATTTTCCCTCTAAAAGGTGAGTCTTTGTTTGTGGATTAATTTTGTTAAAATAAATTTTGACTTTTTTTTTTTAGGGATGTGTGTATTTAGAGGAATTAGAAAATGTACCACTTTAGTATATCCAAGGTCAAATTCTGATACCTGTATATTTTCAGTCACATATTGAAATAGCAAAATCTTTTCAAGCAGTTTCTTTGTAATCCATCTGCTTTCTCTCCACTGATGGCCTCCAGTGCAGTGCAAATGAGTTGCAATGTTATCATAAAGTTATAGCAATCACTTTTCTTGGTGCATCTCTCCTGGCAGACCTGAGTGGTTGGATGGGAATCATGCTGAGCACTGACAGTTCCTGGAATGCCCAATATAAACTAGTAAAATTGCAAGACCTAGAGCTACTGTAGTTTATTCCAGAGACTGAGTCAGATCCCACATCTTCTTCATCAGAAAATCATCAATGTTCCTTCAATTGTTTTATCATCTCAGCTAAGACTACTAGCAAAGCATTACTGAATTTCAGTGAGAAATTAAAAGACTTTCAAATCTGATAATACATCACTTATCACCTTTAAAATTCTGAAGACGTTTTTAAAATTATTTAGGCTATGTAAATCAAAAGTTAGATGTAAGAGTTAGAATTTGAATGTAGATAGGAAGATTATGAAGTTTAATGCCAATTAAGGATAATTTTAAATTCAGATATGAATCTGAATTCACATTTCATTAAACACACATGGAGCTTTCTTGCTTCAAGTGGAAATGGATATCCTTAACCATATTTTCTATGGGAATTCCACCTTAATTGAAGTTAATGAAAGTTATATAAACCTTTTAAGGGATATATCCAATGACTTTCTAAACATTATATTCAAACTATACTAGAGAAGAATGATGCATTTTTTGTTATCTGTGGAACTAGGCTATTCAAGTTCCACAGATGGACTATACAGGGTCAGGCAGTCAGTGCTACTTGTACTACTAATGCCATTAATAAAAATATGGTACCATGGATGACTGCAACCCTCCTGGCCACCTCCCATCCTGGCTGGGTATGCCTGGTTGCCTCTGCTGGCAGTTGAACTCAGTGTAAATATAATTTAATCCCTTGTGAAAGTTTAGATTATTGCCTTCTTTTGTTTTTTAAACAGTGACTTTAATCAGGTTGCAGTGACTTTTTTTTTTTTTTTTTTTTTTTTTTAATAGGAGATCTCTGTTCTTTTTTCCAACTTCCTGTATTTTTTTCCCTTTCCTAGCTGACAACACAAATCAATGATGGAGTTATTGTCAACATTTCTATTTGATTTTTTTTAGGCTCACAGCAGAGTTGCTATGACTCCTTTGTGTAGAGTCACAAGTCAAAGATCAAATAAAAATATATGAAGGAGTTCCAGTCTTGCTCAGTTTACTCAATTCTGATCATATCAAACTGCTATGGAGCATATTTTGGGTTCTGGTACAGCTTTGTGAAGATCCTGAGACTAGTGTGGAAATTTGAATCTGGGTGGAATCAAGCAGCTCCTTCATATGTTACAGGAGTAGGTTTTCAGTCCTCAACATCATGGCAATTGTACAAGACTGTTTGCTCTTTTAAGATTTATTTGTCCAAGCCCTGTTTTATCAAATAGCATCTTTGGCTTGTTCAGTTGTATGTGATGCCAACAGAATTTAAAAGGCTATTTAGAATATAATGAATGAGCAATATATTTTTCCAGTCTTTTGTATTTCATTGTTATGCTAAGGCACTTTTCATATTTTCAATGTATAAACTAAATAATGAATAAGTCATAAATATGGCATTACTGTCTGTTTAGTTTTCCTATTCATCAGACACCTATATAGTGAGCTAGAATTGTGAATATAATTGAACATGGTAAAGGAATTTTCTGTTTTAATTTTCTGTTGTTTGCTTTTTCAAAGTGTATTAGCTAATTTTGTGAAAACATACAAATTTTCAGGCCTTTGGGAATGGTTAACAAAGACATATTAAGCCATTAAGTCATATTAAGACTTTTTTAACACTGCAACTTGATTTTTGTTTTGTTTTTTCTTTCAGAGACAGAAGTCTTGTATCTGACTGCTCTTCAGTTGACAATCTAACTAGTGCAAATGCAGTAGGGAGAATTCAGCATCTTCATTTGTCAGATGAAAAATCCTGATGAGATACAAGAAAATACTTTCTCACTTCATGCAGGTAGGGTTATAAGGTCTAATATTCTGTTGTGTCTTTACATACTTTTGTGCAAAAGGACTCAAAATGTTACAAAACTGTTGATTTTTATACCTGCTTTAGGGAGTGGGAGCATCAAATTGAATTTGTTTGTTTTCAAATGTGTGATGCCAGCACTTATTTTCAAAAAGTGTGCTTTTGTTAGGAAGGAGCAAAGCATACAATATTAAGTATCTGGGAATATATATTTCTTCAGCTGTAAAATCAGTGACAAAAATAGTTATTTATTTAGTTAGTTTACTTAGTTTTGTGTTTAGTGTGAGATTATTTTTATTTGATCATAATTTTCTTCACTATTTAAATTTTCTGTGATAGCTCAATATGAATCATATGATTTCAAACTGGTATTCTAATGACTCCTAGTCAGTTCATTGGTAGTTATGAAGCAAATTCGTTTTGGAAGAGATTTCTCAGTAGAGTCAAATGTCCCTTGATGTTACTTCTGAATTTTTATTTTAGCTTTTTGTGCTCCAGTTACTGGACTGGTGCTCAATGAGACTAATGCTTACCAGGCTGTACAGGCAGGAAGATTTTATTTGGTTAAGTAAAGCATTATAGTTTATAATTTCACTTAATTGTTGTGCCTTGTTATCATAATTTAAGAGATTGGAAATATGCATTTCTATAACTTTAGTACTTCTGTTTCTTTGTAATAGACATTATAATAGAGACATAGACACAAAAGTTACCAACACAGGTGTCTGGAAGAATAAACAGCTTTATTCAGACAAGATTCATTTTGGCATCTCTTGCCAGCTTTTGTCATATTCAAAACAGGATGGTAAATAAAAGCAATCACAGAATAAACTGAGAAATGCAGATTCTAAATTTCATGATGTTTAATACCAAAAACTATGCAGCTTAAAATGGACATGTTGTTTCACAAACTATTTTTCTTTTCTTAAGAGTATGGTATTTCTGAGATAATTTCCTGGCATTCTATCTCTGAGGATAAACCATTCTTAAAATTCTTGGTTGTATTCCAAACCTAGTCAAAGATATAAATATTAAGGACATTAGTATCAGCTAAGAGCTGTAGCCAGCTCATAAACTCTAAATGTTAAATCAAAGCCTTCAAGTTAGCTTAAAACCCAACTAGAGGTATCCCTGGAGGAACTGAGAGACCAAGAACCTTAAATGTGAACAGGAAAGAAGTTTATGTATATTTCGAAACTGTTGGATAAGAGAAAAGAAAGTAAGTCTAGAAAAAAAAAAAAGATTTTTGAGCACTGAAATTGTCAATAAACTGATTTAGACAACTTTAGTCTAAACAATGGAACTATTTTAGGCTGAGTCTGGTTTCAGTAAAATCAAATATCACTTGTTTAAATTAAATGGTTTTAACAGAGAGGTTTTCTGCATTGCCCCAGCAGTACATGGTAACTATAGTGTCAGTAAATCACTTAAAATTTGTGCAATGTGGTACAATGTGCAGAGCTGAAAAGGAGTTTCAAACTAAACTTTTTCTGCTCATGTTAAAAGACAGCAACCTCTCCTTTTGTTTAACCACCAGCCAACATCTCTCTTTCAGATCAGGGCACAGCCTCAAGCACCTTAATTTCATTTGGAGTTCCACCCTACAATACCACTGTAGTAATTTTAAATCCTACTTCTTTCTTTTTGCTAATATAACTTTGAGAGTTGCATGGTGAACAAGGTGAAGCAACTCACTTGGGTTAAAAGCAGAGGGAAGAGGTGTGCAGCTTTTTCAGTTATGTGCCAGGGAGGTCAATCTGAGTAACCTGTAAATGTTTATATCATTTGGTGTCAAAGGGCTCTTGGATCAGGCAGTTGGGAACTTCTGCTACAGCTGCCCTGTCCTCTGTCCTTGTCACAGCCTTGGCAGCAGCCTGCAGTAATCCTGGAAGCAAACTGGCACCTATTCTCTTCAACTCTTCTAGAGAGGAGAGTAGTCTCCATCAGGGACCTTGTCAAGTAACTGGGAGCAGTACTAAAACTTTATCTACCAGTACCTATCTATCAGACCTACAAAGTGGATGGAGTAGTGGAGGACACATGGTTGCATGAAAATGGAAGCTGAAATCAGTATGGTTTTCACAAAATCCTGCTGAAGGCACAGACAGACCTCTCAGGCCATCACTTTTAGTGTTTTTCCAATTTATTTTTATTGAGACATGAATTTTGTTCCTGATAATTCAAAATATGGTGACAGGAGATCTATTGCTGCAATTTCCTTCACCTCTGGAGCTAGAAGGGTTTCTTCTTTATCTGTTCACAGGCTGTCTTTATGGTATCGGTTTAAATGTAACACTGATTTAATTCTTACACACATTTAAGCTTATATTTTAGGTGTGCAATAGGATGTTGAGAACTTGCCCATTGATTTATCTGAACATTGATTTTTATTTGTGGTTTGCATGCAAAGGGGCACTATTAATGCTGACCTTTTTCTGTTTCCAGGCAAATGCAATATATACAATAGCAAAACTAATTGTACCAAACAAAGGAAGGAATGCTGAACAAGCCAGTTTATTACAGGTAACTGCCTTTATTATCATTACACAGTGAAAGCCCCAACAGTCCCTGAGAATTTTTTATGAATTGAAGTTTATTTTGAAATAAAAATCATATTTAAAGGGGAATCCCCTACTCAAAAACAACAAATAGCTCAGGAACTGAATGTTAAATAGAAACTAAATTTCTCCTCTCATTTACTTTATTTTTGGCACCTCATATAGTGTAAAGGATAGTCAATATTTTTCTTTTGATAATCTTTCCTCTACTGTTTCAGGCTGTCTCGTATCAGATCTTTACAGAGTTCTGATCTTCATTATAACTTGCTCTAGACTTGACATTCTACTAGTATCTGTTATTTTTGGATAATAAATAAAATACAGGAATGTGCTGTGGATGTTAAAGTACATGAAGGTAGCGTAAAAAATAGAGAAATTTAAGTGTAGAATTAATACAGGCCAAATAGGCATAGAATGGCTCTTGGTTTTGCATGCCATGAATGTACTGGTTTGAGTCAGCTTAGGCTAAAGGTTATCAGTAGTAATTAATTACCTGGTAGCTTTTCTCAGGCCCTGTGCAGTGGTGTGTTTCTCTCTAAGATTCGGGTTCAGGGATGAGCACAGCTGCTGCTGCTCTAGTTGGCAAAGTTCTGTGCACAGCTGAATGCTTTCATGACCCTGCCTCTCACCTGGTCTTTGTTCTGACAGAACCACTAACATGGCAGTATAGCTACTCCACTATCTAATGAGGGAGTTGTGCTTGGCTAGTGAAAAAAGGCATCTCCACAAAAAAAAAAGATTAAAAATTCATTCTAGTGTCTTCTTTCACATCACAGCTCTTTTGGATTACAATTGGAATGCAGATTCAGTGCAGTAGGTACCTTCCTACTGCAATGAAATTTTATGGTGCACTTGATCTTAAGGATGAGATAAATACAAACCTTCCTGGAGGGTAGGTATATGGAACTGACATGCAGTCTAACAAACTGGAGCAAATGCTCAGTATAGTTGCCTCACACACTGTAAGGAGCTTTATTTATGCCTACTGAGATTTTTAAATTCCACCAGAATGTGTTGGAATTATTCACAAGTGCTAATAAGCAACTGTAGTTGGGTTAAACATGAAGCCATATGAATTAATAATGGACTTAATAATCACACATGAAAACTAAATCTGTTTTGGGCAAGGAATATATTTTTATGCAACCTTGTTCAGCTTCTCACACTACTACCTGTATTGTCTTTAAAAATGTTACTGATATGAAATACAGTTGCAGCTATTGGAATATCCTTTTTGAATTTCACAATGTTTTTCTTAGAATTCTTGCAATGTTGATGTAATTGCTTTACTGCCTTGTTGTGTGTGTTTTCAATGATTAAATTTTCAGTTTCTTTCTGCCATGCTACCTTAGTGATCTTAATTAATGACTGTGTTTGTTTGCTCAGCTATAAATGGGCCTTATCACTGAGTCTTGACAAATAGAACTAAAGATGAATTGCATCAAAGCACACATATTAAACACCTCCCAGTAGCTGTTTTAAAGAGCTTTCTTTGTATTGGAACTAAACTATATGAAGATAGAAGTTGAGGTGCATAAAGCTCTCTCTAAATATGACAAATTCAGGGCCAAAAAATTCAGTAATCTCTTTTGTCCCTGTTAGAATTTACAGTATTTCACACTGCATTTTTCAGAAAATTGCTTTTTTACTGCAACATTACAAACCCACTGATTACAGTTACTTTTTTCAGCATTGGAGAAGAAAGCAGGTCTCATGTCTGCAAATGGAAGGAGATGATCAAGATTTAAGTATGCCTCACCATGTGCTGTAGTTATTGTCACCAACTTTTTTTTTTTTTTTCACTTGTTTTTCCCCCTAAATGTCCCTGTATGCTCTTAAAATACAGGAGGAACTTAATATATTTTTATTCCCTTTTTTATCAGGTTAATAAGCTAATTTATCATTTAAGTACAGAGTTTGTCAGTATGTAAGGTATCAAGGGGAATCCTTGTTGTTTATCAGGCTTTTCCACATGTGTTACAAATCTCATTAATTGAAGTGCTTTTCTTGCTGTAGTCTTATGCTTTCAGAGCCTTGAAATTTCTCTTCAGTGTGGAAAGAAATTGGTATGTTTTTATAAGGTATGTTAACCATAGGTTTTGTGAAACTCTTTTAGGATAGCTTTCAAAAGTCCAATTGGAAAAAAAAAAAATTAATGTAATTTGTTTTGTGATGGGTGATTTCTGTCCTGTACACAGCTGCAGGTGGCCATCCCTGCATTACATCAGTGCCAGTTTACAAGATCAGGTGTGCGGTGATGGGACTTGTCATGTGCATGCCATACAACCTAGCTCTGTGTGGACTCCTTCTCCCCCCATCAATCTACCTTTTATATATGTTGAGGACAGATTTAACACTGCAGGCCATAAAACATACTTTTACCCTGAAGATTAGCAGATGCAATTTGCAGCACTGGATAGCAGCAGTTAACTGGAAGCAGTTACATTTTTTTCTCTGAGCCCTCTACTCCTTCACCATGGGTCTGACTTTGCATCAAGCTGTTTTACTAAAGAGTGTTACTGAAAGGTTTGGATCAATATGGACAAAATGTTTTCCATCAATTGCATGTTTTTACTTGTAAGATGACCATTTCAACAGGATTGCTGCAAAGGCCATGTGAAATCTTACAGTGTGATTTGTGGCATTAGAATAGTAATCAGTGTCTAGGAGGACTGCCTGCCAATATTGTTGCTGTATGTTTTTAAATGTATCATAAATTACTAGAATTCTATACATTACTTTTCTGTTATTTTTAAAAAGTGGATTTAGTACTGGAAGTGCCTCAGTTTATAATGAATTTTCATGGTTGGTGACAAATTTTTGAAGAATCTGGACTCATTTACTGTCTTTTGAATTTCCCAAATGCCTAATCTGCATTTCTACTTATTTCAGAAGTATAAAAAGAAACAAAACTTCAGTCAAACATCTAACTAATCAATTGCTGCCTCTTATCTGTTGACTTTTGCTTTTACTCAGTCCTTTTCATCCTTTAGACTAGGATTCTAGGCCAAAAGTTCTAAGATGAGTGTTATGATTCTTTGCAGACAAATATTAATCCTATCACTTAATGCATTACAAGAAGAAACTCAGATACAGTGATAAAAAGCATAAAAGAAAGTATTGTAAAGGAAAAATAGAATTACTGGGAATTCAGAAGGTGCACTGAATTTAAAGAATTATACTTGTTTGGAGAATTGGCATTTATCTTAATACCCACCCAATGGGGGCTGAAGCCTAACTTTTAGGAGGGGCTTAAATTTCTATGTATGTTGTGTTAGAAGCTTAATATCTTAATACATTTGTGAAAGATGTGTATACTATTTAGGAACTTATGAATTAAGTTTTAATAATAAACACTGAAAAGTCTCTGCTGTAGATTAATAGCTCCTGTGTCTGTTTCTTCTAAAAGATACAAAAAAAATTTGCACCTTTTGAGAATTTTCCCTACTGACTTGTTTGAAATCTTGATTGATATTGGATATAATGTGCATGATATCAGAGTTTATGAAGGGTTGGTATCAAAACTGAATTAATTAAAGGTAAGTAAAAGCCCTAAACCTTCATAGTTTTAAGGAGTCGTATTCTTGCACATTCTTAGCACAAGAAAGGCATAAAATATTTAAATGTATTTATTTGTCATTCAGTTTGACTTGGAGGATGTATTGAAGAAAATTGTTGAAAGTATTGAGAACATGAATCAGAATCAGCCACCCACAAAGCCTTTAGGAAATTATGCAATTTTAGAGCACCTTGGCAGTGAAACCTTTGGAAGTGCATATAAGCTAAACTTTTCTTTTGCTATTATTTTACAGATTTGTGGGAATGTTTCATGAAGAGGCTCTAATACCTGTTCTAGGCACAATTGTCCTTTGAATTTCAGTTGGGAAATGTAGGTGCAAAAAGGCTTTTGTGGATCTGAGCTTGTTGGTAGTGTTTGCTGTGATTTTATTTGTTACATACTGTACTTTTAAGATTGGTCAGTGTATCTTGTAGGTTTTCTACCTTACTTTCTCTTAATTCCTTTCCACTGACAGCATTTTTCTATTGCAAAGTTTAATAAATATGATTAAAACTAAAAAAAAATCAAGAATATTTCATCTGAAAAGCACAGATAATGTTGCTTCAAACACTGTGCAAATTCAGAAGTGTACTGCTAACCTGTACTGTTGGATTGTTGTTCTTTTACTAATTGCATCAAACACACAAAAAAAGTTATTATAAATTCTGTGAGAAAAGTTTGGACTCTGATAAATAATCTGGTAGCCATAATACCATTCTTCCTATCCCCATCCTTTATCTATTGTGCAAAGGTTTTACCTTGTTTATAGGTTAGAAAACATAATGGACAACATCTCCTGGCAATGAAATAAGTCAATTTACACAATCCAGCATTTGGAAAGGACAGAAAAAACAGAGACATCAGTGTAAAAGATATTGTCTCTAAATCAATCATCATCAAGGAGCTGGTGTGTCTCATGAACTCTAGTTTGATATGTTGGCATTCTGAATTACTAACTGTGAGTTCTCATATGGAAAGCTGCCTGGTGGAAAAGGGCCTGGGCATGTTGACTGGCAATATGCCCAAAAAGTCCCATGACACCCTGGCCTGTATCAGCAACATCGTGGCCAGCAGGACTAGGGCAGTGACTGTCCCCTTGTGCTTGGCACTGGTGAGGCAGCACCTTGGATCCTGTGTTCAGTTCTGAGCCTCTCACTGCAAGAGGGGCATTGAGGTGTTTGAGCTGGTCCAGAGAAGGAGATGGGAAGTGGTGGATTGTCTGGAGGACAGGTGCTGTGAGGAGTGTTGAGGGAGCTAGGGATGTTTATACAGGACTAGAACTCTATTTTCCTTCTGATTACTCTAGTAATATACAACATTTCTTTGCTTTTGGGGTAATAGTGAAGATGCACTGGACTTCCTAAACAAGTTTGTGGAATCTTTGTAATATCCTTCCTTCCTACATTTAGCTAAACATTTTAAATACTGTGCCATCAGTTTAACTATTCTAAGCATCAATATTTCTTTCCTCATTGTAGCTTTATCATCCAAATGTTGTATGGTATTACAGAACCTTTTTGGAAAGTGAGTATAAATGTGGAGAATTATCACAGTGTACATCATGAAAACATATGATAAAACCACTTACAGGTTGACAGGAATGTGTCAAATTGGAGCAATTACCTTTCTTCCAGAACTGCTACAAGTTCAAAGATGTCTACATTCCTTCAAAAAAAAAATAAATTGTATTTGTTTCTCTATCTGTAAAACTAGAGGCAATATAGACATGCAGCAAGCATCTCTATTTTCCTCTGAAGATTCAAAGTTTACAATTGAAATGCTAAATAGAGAAATAGCCATATTATTTTAATTTTCTTTTCCATAAAGGGTTATCTACCAGCCTGCTGAGTGATTATCAGACAGTGATATCCTTATAGTTCTGTGATATAAATTGAGGAAAAAATTGAACAAGAAAGAGTAGAACTAGATTAAGGTGTATTTGTCTGTACAAATAAAATTTTTAAAGAGTAGAAAATAAAAGATTTTAAAATGCATTTTTACCTCAAATATTTATTTTGAAATTGTTTCTGTATAAAATATAATTATATACTATATAAATATATTTTATATATTATATAAAATATAATGTTCTATTATTTTTTAAATGAAATGACAGATTATACTTAGTCACAGAGCTCATAGAAGAGGTGCCATTGGGAGAACACTGTCACTCTTTTAAGAAAAATCAATACTTTACAGAAGACAGAATATGGCATATATTTATTCAAATAGATGCCTCCATTCTTTTTGCCAGGAATTTCCTATATGTAATTAGTAGCACCATGTTTTTAGGCTAAAAAATTACAATGTAATGCTTATTTTATCAGTCACTAATAAATAGCTGTGAATTTAATCTGCCTTTATTTGGGTTGTATTTAAGAATCTTTTTAAGGCTCTTTCTGATTGCTTTTAAGCTCTAGCTCTAGCTCTTCATTATTTGCATAAAGGGAAAAGGATAGTTCATTAAAATCTCACTCCGAACAATGTCATATTGGGGCATAAAGACAAAGTTATAATTAGTAAATAGAACTGCTTTGCTTGAAGACAATTTCTTAAGATGTACCTGAGAAGCGTTTCCTTACTGAAACTCTGAGAAGGTTTCTAATTCCTGGATGTTGGTTATCATACTTGGAGGCTAATGAATTATTTCTTTATTATACTGTTGTGTGAAATCAGGGAATCACAGAATGGACTGGACTTAAAGGGACCTTAAATATAATCTATTTTTAACCCCTCCTGCAGGGGGGCCTTTCTCTAGATCAGGTTTCTCAGAGTCTCATCCATCTTGACCTTAAACATTCCCATGGATGGATGACCTGTTCCAGCACCTCACCCCCCTCACGGTAAATGAATTTTTTTCCTAATATCTAATGTAAACTTATTCTTTTCCAGTTTGAAACAATTCGCCCTTGTCTGGTCACTATGTGCTGTTGTTAAAAGTCCCCCTCCATCTTTCTCAGAGGCTGCCTTCAGGTACTGGAAAGCCACTGTAAGGTCATTCTGGAGACTTTTCTTTTCCAGGCTGAATAATCCTAATTCTCTCAGCCTCTCCTCACAGCAAAGGTGCTCCACCCTCTGATGGTCTTGGTGGCCTCCTCTGGACTCACTCCAACAGGTCCATGTCCTTCCTGTGCTGGGGCCCCAGAGCTGGATGTGGCACTCCAGGTGGAGTCTCACCAGAGGGAAGCAGAGAGGCAGAATCCCCTCTCTCCCCTGCTGGCCATGCTGCTTTGGGTGCAGCCCAGGACATGTTTGGCTTTCTGGGCTGGGAGTGTCCATGGCTGGGTCATGTTCTGTCATCCACCAGCTCCCCTAAATCCTTCTCTCCAGGGCTGCTCTCCATCTGTTCATTCCCAGTCTCTGTTGATACCCTGACCCAGGTGCAGCACCTTGCTCTTGGTCTTGTTAAACTGTGTGAGATTCCCATGGGCCCATTTCTTGAGCTTGTCCAGGTCCCTCTGGATGGCATCCCATCCTCCAGGTGTGCCAACTGCACCACTCAGCTTGGTGTCATCTGCAGTTTGTTTAGACTGATCCCTCCGTCTATGTCATTAGTGTATATATTAAATGCCACTGGTCCCTATATGGACACCTGAGGGCCATTACTTGTCACTGGTGTCCATTGGGACTTTGAGCCATTGACCCCTACCCTCTGCATGCAACCATCCCACCAATTTCTTATCCATCTAGCAGTCCACTCATTAATTACTGTTGTGGGGAACCATGTCAAAGGCTTTGGAGAAGTCTCAAAAAATGACATCTGTAGATCTTCCATTGTCTACTGACATTGTCACTCCTTCAGAAAAGGTCACTAGGCTGGTCAGGAAGGACTTGCCCTTGTTGAAGCCATGCTGACTGTCTCAAATCACCTCCCTGCCCTGCATTAACTTTTCTAGGAGGATCTGTTCCATGACCTTCCCAAGCACAGAAGTAAAATAATTGCTGATGCAAATTTTGTGTCATCAGCCATTGCTGGTTTTTTTGCTGCTATGGATGGCAAATATGACGGAGATGACTGAGCCTTAAAATACCTAAACTTATTCTTCAAGGTCTATGTTTATTTGAATTAGCAAGAGTATTGAAGCAACCAGATTATAGAACAAGTCCTAATGAACATACAAAGTATAACAGGTATCTATTCTATTCCAATTCTTCCATAAAATTGTTTAGTATCCTTCAGTTGTTCCCAGATGAGCTACAGTCAGGTGCCTTTTGTATAAGTCTGTAGTAGTGAATATTCTTGATGTATGCTTCTTTAATCACCAGTGTGGAGGAAGGAGCCCAGGAAGGTTCTGGGACAGAGTTTGAAAACAGTATGTATGTGAACAGTACAAAGCATGGCATAGTTTTAGTCTTTGAGTGAATTAATGCAACCTGGTGCACACAGCAAGCTTTCCACAATTCAGATCCTGTAGTTTTTGAAGTTCTCAAAGAACTACTATTTGTTTTCTTGCTGCTCATGACACAGAAGAAAATAATTTGAATGCTGCAGAATTATTGTGAGAAGTCTTTACACAAAATTCAATTTTTCTTCTTTAAATAAGTGTAGGCACATGCACACACCCATCCACAAAACACTCAGATTTAAATATTTAGCAACTGTTGTTTCATAGTAAATATTTTTACCTCATGATGTACATATTAAAATTCATTTGTTATTAAATTGTATGTGCTAAACTCCCTCGGATTCTTAGTGATGATGCAATTTTGGAAGAATGTGATTTAATGTTGCATTTGTCCTTGAGCGATGAAAATAAATATTCAAATTATGATTTTAAAGGATCATATCATTGTATTTTATATCAAGGTACTGCCACTGAGGGGCACTCTTGTCTCAACCACCTTTCCTTTAGTCCATTCTAAATATGGAGAAGTCTAAATGTACTTTCAAGGGTAAGCTCAAAATTGCCCTCAAAAAGCTTTTATGTTTCTGTGTAAGATGTGCAGGAGTTCAGGAAAATTGGAAGAACAGAAACTTATTTGTGCCACTTCTACAGCAATTAGTTCAAAACTATTACAGTATTTAAACAAACACTTCATTTAGTCCTACAACTAGTACAAGTGTAGTACCTTTTGAATTCTTGGGGAGAGCTGAAGAGCTTTTATCTACTGTTTCTGAATTTTAAGCCTTGTTTTTTTCCAACCTCAATGAAATTAAGACGAATTTACTTTATTTCTCATGATAGTTAATATTTACTGTATAGATGCATGCTGTGATATTGTTCCTAACTCATACAGTCCATGTATGCCAAAGAATGGAGCATTTGTGATCTTAATGATTATATCTCACAATAGTTGAGGATAAACGTGCATTCCATTTAGTACATTTCAAGTGTTCTTGGTGAAAGTTTGTCCTGATTTTGTTTGGAATAGAGTAAATTCTTTCCTGTAGCTGATACAGTGCTGTGTTTTAAATTTAGTATGACAGTAATGTTGATAACACACTGAGGACACTTTGCTTGTTGATGAGGAGTTTATACTCTAAATCAAGGACTTCTCAGTTTTCCATGCTCTGCCAGCAAGGAGCTGCACAACAGCTGGGGGTGGAGAATACATGCAGGATGGCTGACTTGAATAAGCCCAAGGGATATTGCATATTGTGGAATGCCGTCCCCAGTATATAAACTGGGGCAGGTTGGCCAGAAGTTGCCAGGGGCTGGGCATCTTTCAGTAGGTGGTGAGCAACTGCAGCGAGCATCATTTGTTTTTCTTGAGTTTAATTCTGCCCCACCTTATTTTAATTACAATTTCTATTAATATTATAATATTTTAATATTATAATACTGAAATATTGTAATATTTTATTTTGTTTCATTAATCAAATTGCTCTTACATTGACTCATGAGTTTTATTTTCTTTTTTTGCTTTTCTTCTTCCCAGTGGAGAAGGTGAGAAATTGAGCGTGTGGTGCTTTATTTGCTGGCTGGGGTTAAACCATGACAAAGTTGCAACAAAATGTCAGAGGAATGTGAAGCATATGCTAAAATGCTAAGAAATCTCTGAATTGAATTTATCCTGTCAGCTTTTATAAAAAGAGAAGGTCTCCTTTAAGATGTACTAAAAACTGTACTTCTGTGTTTACAAGCTGCACATACATGCTGAATAGAGACAATTCAGTTTTCTGGAGTCTTTCAAATCTGAAAATGGACCCAAACTTGCTTTGATCTAATTAGAGTAATGTTCCAGTGGACTACCTGCGAAGTGGTGTTGTGTCACTCTGTAAGAAGGATATGACTGGCATGATTCTGATTTATGAAAGAATCTCATAATACTGATCTATTTTCTTTTCCTCAGTCAGTCTTTCTGGAAATAGTAACTCTTCTTTATCTCTTGCTATGAGAATCTGCAGGCTGACAGTAATACAAAGGCAGATCATTCATCTGTAACTAATATTCCTAAAAATATTGTCTTTAGAGAGGTGCCTTAGTTTCAGATTCTTATGGTATATTTTGATTAAAATAACCTAGTGAAGTGATTAATGCACTGGAGAAAAATTCTAAAGATTCAGACTTTAATTCTGCAACAGCCACACCAATGTACTGCTTTAAGAAAATTCTTGGACTCACAGATAGGCATTGCATACCATGTATATGAGAATGGGATCACTCACATTCCAAATCCCTTGAAGATCTCTTCTACAGTTTCTGCTTTTATGTTGGTGGAAAAGGATAGGAGTGCATGGAGTGGGAGACACTGCCACCTTGCTGTCTGAGCAGAAAAAAATAAACCTGCCAAAGAATTATGCTTGTTTATCCTGAATTCATGGAGAAACGTTCTACAGGTGGCCCTTGCAAATAATTTCACCATGTGCAGGTACCTATAGTGAAAGAAAACAAGAATTCATACAAAGAAATCTGCAGCTGGCCTGGCACAATGCAAGATTAAATTTGGGGCCCTCTTCTAGGGATGGTCTCTAAATATCTCTGTATAAGTCTTACTGAAAAAGAAATACCTGAGATAATACCTCACACTCTGGTGAGACCTTACCTGAAATACTGTGTCCAGCTCTTGGGTTCTCAGCATGAGAAGGACATGGACATTTTGGAGTCAGTCCAGAGAAAGACTGTGAAGAGGATTAGAGGAGTGAAGCACCTCTCATATGAGTAATTGCTGAAAAAGTTGGGATTGTTCAGCCTTTAGAAGAAAAAGCTCTGGGAGATGTTAGAGCACCTTTCTGTACACAAAGAGGACTATAAGAGAGCTGGAGAAGGACTTTTTACAAGAGCCTGTAGTGGCAGGACAAGAGGCTATGGCTTCAAGGTGAAGAAGACTAGACTTAGATTAAATATGAGGAAGAAATTTGTTACTGAGGGGGGGTGTTGAGGCTCTGGAGCAGGTTACCCAGACAACTTTTTCATGCCTCACTCCTAGAAGTATCCAAGGTTAAGTAAGACAGGTCTCTGAGTAACCTGATGTAGTTGAGAATGTTCCTGACCATGGCAGGGAGTTTGGAACTTGATAATCTAAATGTCCCTTCCTATCCAAAGCATTCTATGATAATGGTATGAAGATTTTTTTAGTATTATTTATCATCACTCTGTGTTTTCTTTTTCTTAAGTAATGTGTGTGGTTAGATACTTACTTTATTCAGACCTTTCTTTATGTTTTGTTTATAAATTTATGCAAGATCAAAATGAAAGTCTAAGCCCAGGAGGTGCTTCATTCTAGTGTGAAGATTGTATAACTTGTTTTGTATATCCCAGGACATATTTTACACAAGTCAATTAAACTTGAATTGTCCTAGCCTTCTTCAGGCTCTTTAAAATTCTGTGTTGTTGCAAATATAAACAGACATTTGCAATCTGATCCTAGCCAGGCTGTTTCTGACTGTAGAAAACTTAAAGCATGCTGTTGTTTTATAGTCTCTAGAACTGCTCACCCTACTCATTTTCTGTTTAATGTCTGACATAAACTCCATAAGGTGTCCATAACTACCATCTCTTATGCTGGTACAGCATTTCATAATAATTGATTGAGCTACCAATGCTAGGAAAATATAAATATTAAATCATGCCAACCTGCAATTTCTCATTGTAAATTGATAGAAAAATGTTATCAAAACTGTAAATCACCGGTCAGTTTGAAAATATGATATATTGTTTCAGACACAAACAAAAAAGGGTGGCATTTTAGATACAGCCTGGATGAAAGTTGTTTTGTTACAGGGTTTTAGGGATTCATTGAACCAATATTATCTGTGACTTTCCTTTTAATCTGCTCAGCCTTTTTATGTAAGACATTGGGAAGTTACAGTTCTATATTGAAAATGTGTATCTGCTTTTATTGCAGCTGTATTTTACTGCAGCTGTATTTTGTTTCTAGCACAGTGTATTTCTGTCTAGAGCTCCATAGCTGCATCTGTTTGTAGGACAAAACAGAAGAGTCTGTAGATCCTCACTTTTCCTCAGTGTCATTTCGTTGCAGCAAGGGCTGTGGGAATCACTTGGATGCCTTTCAGAGCTGATATCAAGGGGAATTGTGGATGGTACCTACTCTCTTTTAGGAAGCATGTTCTGTTTAATGTTTAATACACATAATAAAATAGCAGCTGGGAGGATCTGTATGGGTCTGAATCTAGGATTATATAGTAGCAGAATGCTAGTTTTGAGACAACTCACCTGTTGGATAAATTTCTAATCATAGCAGGGAAACATGGAGTGTCAGTATGGCTAATTGAATGTGTCTTGGAAAGTTCAAAAAGTTGCTGAGTGCTGGAAGAAAGCTACCTGTTAGTTTTGTGATTCAGAATATTTGTTTGTTGAGTGTGTTGTATAAAACACCTGTTGGCTCTGGATTATGTTCCATGCCCAGGGAAGCAGTGGCCATGAGATAGAGTGGATATAACCAGTGTCTGTTTTATGTTAGTCACAGCTCAGATTCACTTGAATCAATGCTATTTTTTAGCAGATTACATGGCTCATTTAACTAATATTCATAATCAGAATTGCTACCCTTCACACTGAGGTTCAAGAAAGTCCTTGTAGTATTTTAAAGTTATTTTCATAATAGGCTCAGTGGAATCTTCTACTTTTTTATATTCACACTGTAAATCCAACATTCTGGAAATCATTGGTGAATTAATAGCATGATCACTCCTCTCCACAAATCTTGGGTCTAGATGTGGATCAGTGCTTAGATTGCTAGTGCTGAAGTTACAAGCTTCAAAAAACTAGCAGTAGATTGTTTACAAAGCCTTAATAAAAGCAAACAGAAAGGAGAATGATGGAATAGCTAACAGGTTTATTTGGGAATGTGAAGTTAATTCTGTTTGCATTCTGTTGGTGGGGAAAAGTAGAATAAGTATATGCTATTGTTGATTAAATTACAAATTGTCTTGATTTTACCATATGTTTTTATTGGAAATAAAATTAAAGCTCTAATTTTATACTCCAAATCACTGTAACTCAGTAAGTTGCTAACAAACCCTCTTGATTACAATTGCAAACTTGCTGAAGAGAAGCAAAGGGTTTTTTTTCTCACCTTGAACCCTTCAGGGTAGGAGGAGAAACTGTTCAGTGGGTACACAGTGAAAATGCTATGTGGGCAGATCAGAAGTTCATATATGGGGTGAATTTGATACTCTGTTAACATCCTTTATTGCTGTGTTTTGGTCTTTGTATGTTTATTTCATTTTAGGAGAAATTAATGGCATTTTCAAATAGGGTTCAGATATAAATTAAGGCAACAAACTGGCAAATTTGAAGTCAGTATTAAGATGTATCTGGATTATTTTTGTCTTGTTCATACAGAAAATAAATTTAGGTGAGAATTTTGGGAAATGAAACAGCAGATGAAAAATCTGTATTTTCTTAATAAAAAGAGTAAAAAACCATGTCAGGTATCTAAAATGCTTATTTGAGGAGACTGCTGAGATTTAGAAAGTTTCATTAATTTGGATATCATGAAAGCTGCGGAGACCATTCAGTAGGAGGTTAAGATAGCCATGTCAGCCTATTCCTATTTTCATGCTTCTGTCTTTCCTTCATGCCCTCTTCCACAGGTTGCTAATCTTTTTTGAAACAACTTTGCTTCATTATCACTTATTTTGCAAATATAAACATAGTGTAAAGAAATGAAAAAAGGGAAGGAGGGTGATCAGAACCTAAAGGATTATGGCTACATCATATTGTTTTAATTTTTCTTCCTGTTTCAGGATTGTCTTGTATGGTTGTTTTACTGTTTTCTAACAAATAAAAAAAAAATTAAATAACAGGGGTCACCTTCCTATTTGGTTCTATCTTCATTTAATACATGAGACAGACCTGTCACAGTTCTCAGAAGTGTTTTCATTTGTTTGTTACTTATTGAAGCAACTTTTGGCATCACGTACCAAATAGTCATGGAGTATTAAAGGTTGTAGACCAATTTATTTATTTTTTAAATAAATAAAAATTAAATAAATTAAAAGAAGCAATGTCACTAGTTTAATGCAGTTCAACAGTTGGCAGTTCTTTTTCATACAAATCCCTGTTATAGGCTTGAAAAAGCTAAGAAAAAAAAATTATGCTTAATGTAAAGCTGATTGTCCTGGGCTTTACATTCCTTAGCTCTGGTGACACCAGTTGTATGTAGGAGTTTCTTGCTGGTGTCAATAAAATTTAGCTGAATTGGGAAAAGTAATTGCCAGTGAAAGCTCCATTTCTGAGGAGCTGAGCTTTACTCCATCTGGCTGATTTTCCCCTTGTTTTCTTTTTTTCTCCAGATAATCACTCATGTTGTATTAAAATAAACTACCATTTCCAGAATTGTGATGTTGAGCTCTCTTCATTCCTTTTCTAAATCTTTCAAGTACCAGGAGCTGAGTTTATTGATTGTTGTAATGTCTCAATACTCTTCCTTCATCAAATATTATTTGAAGAATTCCAAAGGAAGGAATTTAGAATGATTTACCCCAATTAATTCAGGGAAGTATCAATACTGCAAAATCCTCTGGTCCTATGGGGATTAGTATTTCTTGGAGTGAACTGCCTGAGGACTGCATTAATTCAATGGAAAAGGGAGGCTTCTTGGTTATCCAGTTAATTTAGCATTCTTTCTATTTACCTTTTCCAAGCATTGAAGAGCTAGTCCTTCTTTGGACATTTTGTTGAAAGAAAAATGATCTGTGGCTTGATTATCTAGATTTGACTTTCTTATCAAAGGCCCTTCTGAACTGAAGAACTGAATTTTCACACCCTGAAGACTTGCACTGAGCAAGAGCCAACAGAAACATTTTTTCTTACCTATATATCTTCTGATCTCCAGCTTCTTTTGATGAGTAGTAACATTTTGAAATAAAAATTTTATGAACTGTATAACAGTGAAAACAATTGGAATAGGCATGCTATGGGCTCTGTCCAAGTAGAACAGAAGTCTTAGAATATTTTAAACAATATTATTTACAACACAAATCATCTTCTGAAGTAGTATTGCAGTACAAAAATCACTAACAAGATTTATCAAGTACTGTGTTTTCTGCTCTTTTTGCTTGGACTTAATGAAGTGTGATGTATCTTATCTGTGTTGTTGTATGGAGGCAGCAGTAGAGTATTGCATTGGAAAAAACAAACTTGAACTGTTTGCACGGAACTTTGATTAAAAATATAATCTCTAAAGACTGTGACATTTTGTCAAAGACTACCTCATCATTACACAAAGCAATTATATTAACATAATTACATCATCATCTAAATCTACAGCTTTTGTTATAAGGTAAGGCTAAGATTCAGTTATTTCTTACCAAATTCTGTCTTTGAACATGAACTATCAAGTTATTAGATCCCCCACCCCATGCTCCTTGAAACTGAATGACTTGGAAAGTCCACACTTCCCAGCTGTCATAATTTAAAGGAAAGAAAAATAATTACCATAAATTTAGATTATTAGAGGTTAGTATGAAATCACTGCTTATGAGATACATACTATTGTCATACAGCTTATTGAAATATATTAATAGAAACCTGAAACTAGTCATATAGTTTAGATTGAAACCATTAAAAGTGTGCTTATAGTATTTTTAAAGCAGATAGGCCTGATTCAAGTGTAAGTTGCTGATGAATGTGGAGATAAAAAGATAGTATTGTCCAGTCTGTGAAATGTAAAAGATAAAAAAAATCCCAATTCTTCCTTCCACCCTCTCCCAACTTTTCAGCTGTTGTGATTGAGCGCTGATTGTCATGCAGAGAAGGTGGCTGTTTAGATATGAATCTTTTTGTCTTCTTTTTTTTTTAAATTATTATAGCTAACTTTGCGCTTGCAAAGCAAAAGCAAGAAAACTGCTTTGATCAATAGTGGGAACCATCCTACTCTCGTGTTAAGTACTCCTGCATATAACTTTTAGTCCAGGGATTTCTACCTTCATGGTTACTCTTGGAGCAGATAAGGAAGCTGCAATGGAGTAAGGAAAAAGGTGCAAGTCACAAGCTACTCCGAAATAGTCAGTTGCCTGCCTATTTGAATGTTGCCTGTTCTCAACACATGGTGGTTACTGTGGGTTAAGTACAAAATGTACAAACTGCAGCAATGTAGTAACTTATCTATATATAGAATATCCTTATAGATAAATAAATGTGTGTTTAAAGTATAAAAAGGTATGTAAACAGTATCAATTACCACCACCACATGTGAGGGCTTTATACCTGTGAGAATGTTTGGCCTGTAGGCTGTGATAAGTAATGAAAGGTTCCAAGTTAGCAGGGGAGCTACTGCTTGCTCCTCTAAATTAAGAATGAGTCATGAACTCAGTGTTTGGCAGTTGAACACAATTCATTTTGCCATTTTTTAAATTGTTGCTTGTGAATTCCTGGTGCTAGAATGATAATGACTGACACTAAAAATTTCTAAATCCTCAAATGGCTTCAAGAGCAAGACCTTGTAATATGTTAAATATTCAAGTTCACATATCTTGGAATGTGTGTAGTGAGCAAAGGTAAGGGGATTGCAAGGCTGCCTTAATTGGTTCTCCAAACATTCCTGAAGCATAGCGCAGTCTCTGAGTGGCATTGGATCTGTGAGTGATAGTTTGGGTATATAAAGTCTAGAAGGAATTTGGTGTGCCAGTTATATGTCTTTTCAGCTTCTCTGAAATAATCAATTTGTTTTGTTCACTTATAACTGGGAAGAGAAGCTGTTGATAAGAAGTTATTCTGCTTTTTAAAATAACTAGTTTAAAAATAGAGGTGTCAGAGGTGTTAAAACCATGCTGCTGTGGCCCTCAGGCTCACTGAATTGTAATTTTTCTTGTCCTATCTACATTTATTTCTTCTTTTTCTTCTGTTAGATGCCTGTTTTGTTTTCAGTGATATCTTTTGCTTTTATAATATTTTGTAGGAAAATTTTGTTTGAGAGAAATGTTCTGTAGATTTAAATACTTTCATAAATACAATTTTTGCTTATACTATATTTATTATTATTCTCATACCCTGTGTTTGTACATGGAAATTCACAGCAGAGCTAGAACTTTGGCAGGTCTTTTCCTACCTGTTTATCCAGCTATTTGGATGCAGGATTGAGGATAAAATGTCCCTTACATGTTGCAGTCTCACAGGTAAGTGGTCTTTTGGGACTTGTCAGTTCTACTCCACAGGCGAAATCATGGAAGCAGTGATCCTTGTCTGTCTGCAGTCAGAAAAGAGAACAAGGAAACAGGACAGATGTCTTTGTATTTAAAATTCATGCTTGAGTAATATTTAAAATGACAGAATAAGATATTAGTCTTTCCAATGTCATAATAATTTAAGAATAATGAAAAGGTTTTGCAAACAGCAGCAGCCACTGGAGGCCACCTTCAAGGTGCTTGGTTAGTAGTGTGTTTGACAGTGGGCTTTTTGAAATGGAAGTCTGTTCACAAGAATAAGGTGAACTGACAGAGTATTTTAGCACAAGTCTTGAAGGAGAAATCAGAGCCTATAGCACTTAATCAGTGCTTGGACTAGAATTTTAATGGGGCTTTTTTTAATAATCTAAGTAGATGTTAAAGGCTGTGTTGGGAGTTGAGTGTTTTTCTGTTACTGTGTCAATTTAAAGAATTTTTCCCATTATCATGCCAATGGAGCTGGCCGGGTTACACCCAGGGTCTCTGATGGCTCTAGACAAAAGCGGTCGGTGGCAGCAGCTCCCAGAGGGGCCTCTAGGGCTTCCAGTGAGCTCAGAGGAGGACGCCCCGTCTGCAGCCCCTGTTGTGGAACACAGGAGAGCCAGACCCTCTGTGATCACCTGCCCTGCATCTGCCCCGTTCCAGCCTCCTGCCTCTGCGGACACAGCTGATCACCCGGACACACACGGTGAGCGAGGAGCCGCCGCTCCAGCCCGTTCCCACCCAAGACCGGTGTGGCCGCTGCTGCCCCTCCCCCCCCCGCCCTGCGCCCCCCGCCTGCCCTTCGGCAGATCCGGGCTGTGGACTTAGCACAGAAACAGCGTGCTTGCATCTAAAGGGACTGACACCGAGTTATCTATTCTGTTCTGTAAGCAATTTTAACAACTGTTGTTATTTTCTGCTTGTACGGTTAGATAGATTAGTAAAGGAGCTGTTATTCCTACCCCCTTATCTCTGCCTCAGAGTCCTTGATTCAAACAATTATAATACTTGGGGGGAGTGGAATTAAAGTCTCTCTTTCAAAGGAAAACTTCTGCCTTTACTGGCAGACACCTGTCCTTTCAAACCAGGACAGATTTTGGCGACCCAGAGGGCACTGAGTTGAGAGTTAAGACAGGAGTAACAGCTCTCTTAAGTGGCAATGTGTTGTCTGGTTTAATCTGGTTTTGGCTCCATGTGGTCACAGCCATCTCCCTCCCATTTGCAAGCCTTTATTTGAATTTGGGCCCCCTCACCAATGTTACTGGTGCTATTATCCGATTCGTTTGGTGGATTGATTATGTCAGGAATTCATGGGTTTTTAATTTTTTCTGGGAAGCGGTTGCATGGATCCAGAGCTATCGTACTCTAACTGTGTATTTCTGGGGTTATTTCAGTAATGGTACTTACTGTGAGCTAATGAATGCAAGGGAAATTTTTTCCCAACCCATCACCCAGTTTTTTTGAGCCTACCCCACCGGTTCTCAAGGATTTCAGATCTGCTTTAATGGTTAGTGCTATTATACAGTGTCTGGCATTGCTGATAGGCCTGTTCTACTTAGCATTCAGAAACAAGGGAATATTGGCTTGGATAACAACTCTGATACCTACCCCAGGAAACAGAGATGCTGTCCCACAACCTGCCTCTGCCTCAGGGACTAGGGATGCTGCCCCACAAACTGCCTCTGCCCCTGGGACTAGGGATGTTGCCCCAGAGCCTGCCTCTGCCCCAGGGACTAGAGATGTTGCCCCATAACTTGACCCTGCCCAAGGGACTAGGAATGCTGCCCCAGAGCCTAACCCTGCCCCACAGCCCACTGCAGAAATGAGCCACCCAGAGTGGGTGGGGGGCTCTAGTGAAGGATATAGGCCAGATGTTGAAGGAGCAAAGCCAGATGTTGAAGGAGCACAGCCAGATGTTAAAGGAGCACTTTTCTCCAGCTGGTGAGAAACCCTCCCCCTGCCCTAAAAAGGGAGAGTCAGATGGTGCTGCAGTGCAACCTGTAGATGTTGTATCTGTCCAGGTTCCAGCTGGATCACAGGAGCAGCCACAGCCAGCAGCAGTTGCTCCTGTGGAAACTAGGAAATCTAAGATTAAAACGAGGCACTTAGATAATGGGGATCAACAGGGAGGGTCCTCACAACCAGCAAGGGAGCCAGAGGTTGAGATTGTCACTGAGTCCCTCTCATACGATAGTCTCCGTAACCTGCGTAAAGACATTGCACGGTGGGGCCGTGAGCCTTTTACAACTTGGTTACTCCAGGTCTGGGACCTTATGGGAACAGGTGTACAACTGGATGGAACAGAGGTCAGAAATTTGGGATTCTTGGCCCAGGATTCAGGTGTGGACCAGATATTTGTAAGGGAGCAAGGCCTCCTTTCCCTCTGGGACCGGCTTTTAATGAGTGTGAGAGAGAAGTTTGTACACAGAGAGAGAATGCAGGAGCACCACTGTAGGATGTGCTGGAAGACCCTTGAAGAAGGGATCCAGCAGCTGAGAGAAGTAGCAGTATTAGAGGTACTCTTTGGGAGGGATGGACAGCATGACAATGACCCTGACAAGGTCAGGTGCACAAGGCAGATGTTGTGGAATTTGGCAACCCTGGGGCCATCTCAATATACCACCTACATAGCAATGATTAATGCTGATAACCACCCAGAGACAGTGTGTTTTGTTGCCAACAAACTCAGAAATTTTGAGAGCATGATGAATGGCCCAATGCAGGCCAATGTCTGCCGTGGTCAGGGACCTCCAAGAGGTCCAAGATAGTATGAGGGATGTGAGGGAGGAGGTGAGGAAGATCAGCGTAGCACCAGTACGAGTCACAGGCCCCCAAGTCAGAGCTTCACGCACCCCAGCTAGGGAGAGAGGGTACACCTCACGAGCTGACCTGTGGTTCTTCCTGTGAGGACATGGGAAAATGGGATGGGAAACCCACTTCTGTCCTGGCAGCACGGGTGCGTCAGCTCAGGGAGGGAAATGCTAACTGAGGGAACCGCACTAAAATGAAGGTAGCCTCAACCTCCCACAAGCAAGGTGCAGGGTATTACAGCAAGGAGGATGTTCTGTCAGATCCCCTGGAAGGAACCTCCACTATGTATGCCCAGGAAAGAAATAATAACCAGGGCTAGAGGGGCCCTGCCTCTAGCCAGGGAGAGGCATGGGATGACAGGATCTATTGGATAGTGTGGGTGCAATGGCCTGGCACATCAAAGCCACAGAAACATAAAGTGCTAGTTGATATTGGTTCACAATGCACCCTGATGCCATTGGAACATGTGGGGAAAGTGCCTGTTTCTATTGTTGGGTGACGGGGGGATCACAGGAATTCACTTTGCTGGAAGCTGAGATTAGCCTGACAGGGAAGGGGTGGCAGAAACGTCCAGTTGTAACTGGCCCAGGGCATTCTAGGCATAGACTTCCTCAGGAACGACTACTACAAAGACCCAAAGGGGTTCAGGTGGGCTTTTGGAATAGCTACTGTAGAGACAGAGAGCATTAAGCAGTTGAACACCTTGCCTGGACTGTCAGAAAATCCCTCTGCAGTAGAACTTTTGAAAGTGACAGAGCAACAGGTGCCAATTGCCACCATGACAGTGCACTGCTGGCAGTACTGGACAAATCGAGATGCTGTGATCCCCATCCACAAAATGATCCATGATCTAGAGAGCCAAGGGGTGGTCAGCAAGAGCCACTCACCCTTCAACAGTCCTATCTGTCCTGTGCAGAAATCTGATGGAGAATGGAGACTGACTGTGGACTATTGGGCATTGAATGAAGTGACTCCACTGCTGAGCGCTGCCGTGCCGGACATGCTGGAACTCCAGTACGAGCTGGAGTCCAAGGCAGCAAGGTGGTATGCCACCATTGATATTGCAAATGCATTCTTCTCCATTCCTTTGGCAGCAGAGTGCAGGCTTCAGTTTGCTTTTACCTGGAATGGTGTGCAGTACACCTGGAACTGACTGCCCCAGGGGTGGAAGCACAGCCCCACCATCTGCCACGGACTGATCCAGGCTGCACTGTAGAAGGGTGAGGCTCCAGAACATTTGTAGTACATCAATGACATCATTGTGTGGGGGAACACAGCAATGGAGGTATTTGAGAAAGGAGAGAAGATCATCCAGATTTTGCTGGGAGCCGGTTTCACTCCCAGAGCAAAGTTAAAGGACCTGCCCGAGAGATCCAGTTCCTGGGAGTGAAGTGGCAGGATGGATGGCGCCAGATCCCCACTGAGGTCATCAATAAGATCACTGCAATGTCTCCACCAACAAACAAGAAGGAAACACAAGCTTTTCTAGGTGCCATAGGCTTTTGGAGAATGCATATCCCTGAGTACAGTCAGATTGTGAGCCCTCTCTACCAGGTCACTCGCAAGAGAAACGATTTCCAGTGGGGCCCTGAACAGCAGCAAGCCTTTGCCCAGATTAAACAGGAGATTGCCCATGCAGTAGCCCTTGGCCCAGTCAGGACAGGAACAGAGGTAAAGAATGTGCTCTACTCTGCAGCTGGGAACCATGGTCTGTCCTGGAGCCTTTGGCAGAAGGTGCCTGGTGAGACCCGAGGCCGACCCCTGGGATTCTGGAGCAGAAGCTACAAAGGGTCTGAAGCCAATTACACTCCCACAGAGAAGGAAATCTTGGCTGCCTATGAGGGAGTTCAAGCTGCCTCAGAGGTGATTGGCATGGAAGCACAGCTTCTCCTGGCACCCCGACTGCCAGTGCTGGGGTGGATGTTCAAAGGAAAGGTTCCCTCTACTCATCATGCCACTGATGCCACATGGAGCAAGTGGATTGCCCTCATCACGCAGCGCGCCCATATTGGCAACCCAAATCGCCCTGGGATTTTGGAGATAGCTACAAACTGGCCAGAAGGTGAAGATTTTGGTCTCGCTGATGAAGAGGAGCAGAAGCAAGTGACCCGGGCTGAAGAAGCTCCACCGTACAACCAGCTGCCAGCAGATGAAACACGCTACGCCCTTTTCACCGACGGTTCCTGCCGCATTGTGGGGATGAACCGGAAGTGGAAAGCTGCCGTATGGAGCCCCACATGACAGGTTGCACAAGCTACTGAAGGAGAAGGTGGATCGAGTCAACTTGCTGAACTCAAAGCTGTTCAGCTGGCCTTGGACATTGCTGAGAGAGAGAAATGGCCAAAGCTCTATCTTTACACTGATTCATGGATGGTAGCCAATGCTTGGTGGGGTTGGCTGGAAAGGTGGAAAAAGGCTGACTGGCAACGTAGAGGAAAACCAATCTGGGCTGCTGATGAGTGGAAAGACATTGCCACTAGGGTAGTAGAGGAGCTACCCATGAAAGTCCGTCATGTGGATGCCCACGTTCCCAAGAGTCAGGCTAATGAAGAACACAGGCACAACGAGCAGATAGATCAGGCTGCACAGACAGAGGTCTCAAAGATAGACTTAGATTGGGAACACAAGGGAGAAGTGTTCCTGGCTTGATGGGCCCACGATGCCTCAGGCCATCAGGGCAGAGACGCCACCTATAAGTGGGCACGAGACCGAGGGGTGGATCTAACCATGGACAGCATCTCTCAGGTTATTCATGACTGTGACACGTGCGCTGCCATCAAACAGGCCAAGCGGGTGAAGCCCCTCTGGTATGGGGGGCGATGGTCCAAATATAAGTATGGAGAGGCCTGGCAGGTTGACTACATCACACTACCTCAGACCCGCCAAGGCAAGCGCTACGTGCTGACCATGGTGGAAGCCACCACTGGATGGCTGGAGACCTACCCTGTGCCCCACGCCACTGCTCGGAACACCATCCTGGGCCTGGAAAAGCAAGTCCTCTGGAGGCATGGTACCCCTGAAAGAATTGAGTCAGACAACGGGACTCATTTCAAAAATAGCCTTATAAACACCTGGGCTAAAGAACATGGCATCGAGTGGGTGTACCATATTCCCTACCATGCACCAGCAGCTGGGAAAGTCGAACGGTGCAATGGTCTGCTTAAGACCACCTTAAAGGCACTTGGTGGGGGGACTTTCAAGAACTGGGAGATCAATCTACCGAAGGCCACATGGTTAGTGAATACCTGAGGTTCCACTAACCGAGCAGGCCCTGCCCAATCTGAGTCCTTGGGAACACCAGATGGAGATAAGGTTCCAGTGGTACACCTGAGAGGCATGTTAGGAAAAACTGTCTGGGTGAACTCTGCTTCCAGCAAAGACAATCCTGTTCGTGGGGTGGTTTTCACTCAAGGACCAGATTGCACTTGGTGGGTGATGCAAAAGGATGGAGAGACCCGATGTATACCCCAAGGGGACCTTGTTCTAGGGTCAACTATCTATGATACTGTGCCTGTAACTGCATGTATGTATATGATTAAAAGGTTTTAATATGCTGTAGAATGTTGGCATGGAAAAAATTTGGGGTGGATGATGTTGGGGGTTGAGTGTTTTTCTATTACTGTGTCAATTTAAAGAATTTTTCCCATTATCATGCCAATGGAGCTGGCCGGGTTACACCCAGGGTCTCTGATGACTCCAGACAAAAGGGGTAGGTGGGAGCGGCTCCCAGAGGGGCCTCTCGGGCTACTGGCAAGCTCAGAGCAGGATGCCCAGTCTTCAGCCTCTGTTGTGGAGCACAGGAGAGCCAGACCCTCTGCGATCACCTGCCCTGCATCTGCCCCGTTCCAGCCTCCTGCCTCTGCGGACACAGCTGATCACCCTGACACACACGGTGAGCGAGGAGCCGCCGCTCCAGCCCGTTCCCACCCGGGACCGGCGTGGCCGCTGCTGCCCCACCCCCCGCCCTCCTGCCTCTGTTCCCGCCTGCCCTTCGGCAGATCCGGGCTGTGGACTTAGCACAGAGACAGCGTGCTTGCATCTAAAGGGACTGACACCGAGTTATCTATTCTGTTCTGTTAGCGATTTTAACAATTGCTGTTGTTTTCTGCTTGTACGGTTAGATAGATTAGTAAAAGAGCTGTTATTCCCACCCCCTTATCTCTGCCTCAGAGTCCTTGATTCAAACAATTATAATACTTGGGGGGAGTGGAATTAAAGTCTCTCTTTCAAAGGAAAACTTCTGCCTTTGCTGGCAGACACCTGTCTCAAACCAGGTCAGGCTATTAAGAAGTAAAAAAATTAGGGCTGTCTACGTACCAATGAACCAAAAAAACTCAAACCAAACCAAAAAGAGAGAGAGGTGAGAGAGTGTTTTCATCTTAGAATGGCAGAAATGGCTTTCTTCTGAATTGACAGGTAACAGTTTTGAGTAGTTTGAGATGCAACCCACTCTTCTTGGAGCAGACAACATAGTACAGAAACAAAACAATAAATGTCAAAAGTAGCATTTGATGCTTATTGTTTAAATTTGACTAAGCAGTGTTTTGCAGAATGGTTCAGATAGAAACATGTCACTGTATGTACCAAACATGTTTATATTTGGGCTTGCTGAATCAATTTGCTAATGCAATTTTTCAAACCTTGTGCCATCATAAAATAAATGCAGACACTGTTTTATGTTTAGAGAGTGGCTTATATAATATGCTTTGTAATTGTGATGGTTTTTAATTTTACTTCATACTAGGTTGTATGCAACTATCACACCAATTAAATTGCTTTCAATTGGTTATCTCCCTGAATTAAAATTCCAGCAATGTGTATGTTTAGAATACCAAATAATTTAAATGGATGTGTTTACACTTAATGTATTAAAAGTTGAGGAAAAGACTGTTTTAGGGAATTTCTAATGAATCCTGAAGTCTCATAAGTCACTAGAAACAGTCTGCTCCAAGTTAGTGGTGACAGTGTTTATTATCATGTTGTCTCAAAGGCCTTCCCAGAAGAGACAGAGCAGTTGTTCATGGTTATAGAGAATTATGTTTTCTTTCATTTATATCTTCCATTCCTTTGTTGCAAAAAAAGGACTGTGATTTAGGAAGAGAGGCCATATTACCAGCAGATTAAGAGATGTATATAATCATATATGTATAGATACAATTTAGATGAACTCTGGAAAATTAAGTAAATTTTGAGGTTGGATGGAATAGAGAATCCCATTGTAATTCCTTGAGGACTTGATTGATATTTATAAGCTGTTGAGAAACTATGAGTAGATCCCTCACATGTCATTAAGAAGCAGGCAAGAAAGTTCTGCATTAGTTGGTGAGCTAACTTGATCTTTCTGAAACAAAATTGTTTGCAAATGTTAGAAAACTGATGCACAGAATAATGTTATTTATTTAGCTTTTTGTGCTAATGTTGAGGAATTTTCTTGCTTGCTGTGGTGTTTTGAGGAAATTCCCTAGTAAAATATTATGTCCCATTCCAAATGGAAACTCCTGTGCTGTTTTACTTGTGTCACTCATCTTCTCTGCTGTGGAGGAGAAAATATTCTTTGATCTTTTTTCCTGTTTGTAAAACTACACATTCTGTCTGTATACTGTGTTATGTTGACCACATTTCTTTTCTAGTACTGGTCATTGCTTTTGTTTATAACCATACCTTGTGAGAGCATTGCATAAATCAATATTCTGGTATGATGTCTCATGTAGAGGCCTGGAGTAGCTGCATTGCTTATTGTGGTGTCATAGCATTTTCACTTACTTAAAGTATTTTTGTGTTGGGAAAGGTAATTTAAGATGAGAGAGTATATTGTATTTTCATACATTATTTTTAGCCTTTATGATGATATATGATCAAACTGATTACCAGATTTCTCAGCAGTAGTCTTCCTCCAAAAATAGAATCTGTAACATTTCACCAATTTCAAGCAAATATGAGAGTTTAAGTTCTTTCAATGTTTGTAAAAAATTGGTGATGGATAGCATGTAGTGAAACAATTCAGTCTTGGAGAAAAAAGGCTTTTAACTCAGCTGAGATGTTACTTTCCAAATGAGCTGCAGTGTATGCTATCGTGTGATAGTAGTTTGATGTATTTAGACAACCAAGAGAATAGAAAACTGAAGGTACTGTGTAATGGTGAGGTAAAACAGAAAACTAGTGCAAAACTGGTCTTGTGCTAATTTTGGCATTCATGGAACAGATGGCTCCTGGAGGGGATTTGCTGATTTGAACATAAAGGTAACAAAAGTTAAATAATCTTTTCCATATATTATTACTGATTTTTTTTTTTTTTTTACCAGCAGATCTTCTGAAAGTTGTTTAATACAAGTCTTCACTTTGAGAACAAAAGATGAAATAGCAATGGAATACAATTGGGAAAGTTTGGTTGCAGTGTAGACAGAAGTTTATAATAATGTGTGCCAGCAAAAAGTCCAGTGCAATTGGAGATAGAATCCACAGGGATGATAAAGGTTGGACAGGCAGGCAGTACTGTCCCCGTGTGTAACCCACAGGAGAAATCTGTATAGAACATTATGTTTCATTGTGGGCACCCTGTGACTTAAAAGACACCTGGATAAACCCCAAGGCAGAGGTTTAAAGTACTTATAGGTATTATAAGTACTTGACAGAGACTGTCTTACAAAAAGATGTTCAAATGATTACATTTTATACAGTTTATATTGAGTAAGAAGTTTGCCTAGTTTACTGTCTCCTGACATTCAAAATGTACTTAATCCCATGCCTAGTGTGAGATAGCATTATACTTGGGAGTAAAGATGGAAATTATGTGAAACAAAGTAAGAAAGCATGAAGATATATGTATTTATCTCTGGAAAAAGGTTCCAATGGTAATTATACAAGTCTTACCATAAGAGAAAATACTAGACAGGGAAAGAAGGGAAAATAAAAGCCTGGACTAAAGGAAAGCAGGCCACCTTGGAAGTAATATGGACTAGTCCATGTTATATATTTTTCCTAACCTGAGTAGAGGAGAGTTGTAAGGCTTGAAAGTCATAGCACAGGTTGTTTGCATGAAAGGGAGTGTGAAAACAGTTTTCTGTACTTCTTTTCTATCAAGTGAGTGGTACTGATCCAGCTTCTAAAGAGTTACTTTAATGCTGAGGGATGAGGTGTAGTGTGTAATAATTTTATAGACTCCATGATGACTTTAGACTTCTATCTTGAAGGAAAGATACTGTTCTACTACCATAATGCATTTTAAATCAACAATGTACTTCTTGAAAATAGTTATTTTTGTAGAACTTCTAAAAATTGTACAGCAATTATTTTAATCTATTATAATTATGATGTGATTATCTCTCTGGAAGAGATAATAATGATAATGAAGAAATACTTTTATTAGGATAAGATTAGTCATTTCATCAAACTAATTTCTCATCTTGTAAATGTCTTTTAGTCCAATGTTACTGGCATTTGTTTCCTGGAATTCTACTTTCATTTTTATTATAATTAATGTTAAATGAGCTACATTAGGATAAACTATGTTCTTATAACATCTGAACTGCAGGACTTAGAATAGTTTTGGTGAGTTTATTTCTGCCTTTCCTATTCTACTCTATATTCAAGATGTTAGCTGCATTAGTATCTTGGCAAATCCTTACTGTTTTATTTCTATGTCTTACTATTTGTTGTTCTGCTTTACTTTGCTGCTTGGTATATAGAGTGCTGTTTGAAATTCATGTGTCGTCTTGCTGTCTTGGATATTTCCTAAAGAGCCTATTTGATGTTTTACCATTTCTTTGATGGTCAGTTAAGGCTGTTTTTTCATTTGGGTCTTGGGATTTAGTTGAGTTGGTGTGGCCTTTGTTCCATTGCTTGCTTTTTCATAGAAGCCAGATTTCAAAGCTCTATCAAGGATTGTTCAAACTTAGTCTTTCCTTGGTTTGTTCTATCTATTCCAAATGAAGGAGTTTGAATTTAAATACCCCATGATTTCAGACAGACACTATCTATTCTGCTGAAGAAAGCTGTTTTCCTGGGTTACTGCCCAGTATCTCCCTAAGTTCTCCACAATTTAGTCTGCACAAGCAGGAGTAAATTATTTTGTGACTAGAGAGGTCATATAGTGTTAATAACTATGTGATCCCACTTGCAGACAAGTAGTCTGTGTATTTTTATGGAGAGCAAGGTGCCAAATTATTAAATTGGGAGAAGAAGTGGATAGGTTTTGTTGTTTATTATTTGCAAATAAATGTTTATGTTGATTCTCTTTCTACTTCCTATATCAAGAAGAACTGATAAAAGCTTTAGCTTATTCCTGAGGGGATTTTTAGGGAGAATATGGAGAGGAAAACTGTGTAATTGAATGTTTATCTCATTGCAGAATCATGTGACAGTTCCATTTAGGTGTCATGATCTATTTTGTTTCTGGTCTATTTCTCAAGGGTGCTCATTGCTGTAGTTTGGTAGTGAGCTGAACAGAATGAGGTGGTGTCTCAAATCTCCTCCTTCCTTTTCTTTAGTCTTTGCTCAATTTTCCACATAACCGTAGTTTTTCAGCTGATATTTGTAAGCGAGCTAGGAAGCAGTACATTTTAAAATAAAAATACAATAAAATATGTACAGTTATTATGCTATGATCCTGTGTGCTTATTTCATGTATTGACTTTTGTGATGGTTGTTGAGGGCATCTGGATCAACAGACTTTATTTAGATATGAGAATTTTAAATTCTATTAAAAAAAAAAAATGAAGTCACCATCTTGTTCAGGTGAAATTTTCATCTCTCTGCTTTTTTATTTCTGGTTGTTTTTCTTTTTCCATTTAATCTGTACTGAATGTGATTGCTCGACAGAAAAGTTGTTATTGGTTAATTATCTTGCATATTAGTTTCCAGCAAATCCAAATACTTGCCAAGTCACCTAATTCATATCTTACTGTGAGACACAAGTTACTGTCAGAAACAAGTCTCTGTGTGGCTGGGATTCATCTTGTTTATATGCAGCAATTTAAAAGCTGGGCATCTTATTCAAGTCAAGCAGCTAGATGATTACTGGAAGTAATGGAAAATATAGACATTCCTATAATGCATTTCATCCCATCTACCTTAAAAAGTGATGTTTAGTTGATGAGATGGATCAACCACCTGATGTGTCTATCTCACTTCATTTGCTACAGAGGGATCTTAGCATAAATTTCTCAGAGGAGTATAAAGTTAGGTGAAATTGACACCTTTGAAATCAGTTATCAAACATCTAGGTTTATTTCAGAGCTGTTGTGGAATAGGATTTGCTAAGGCTTTGTGTTGTCTCTTTGCAGATAGTTACTTTTCCATGGCTCCCTCTAAAATGCAAATATTCATGCAATTCCTTGATAAGTTTGATTATCCATCTTTTTAGCCTGATAAAGGCACTGAATTAAGTTCATTCCAAAAGACATGTATCTCAGTAAGCAAAATCCTTCACAGCTTTTTAACTATTCAGATTTCTCTTCCATAGATAAAAGGGAGAAAAATATTTTATTGAGCTGTTTATACAGTTACAGACTTAAGACAGCTCCTTAAGTATTTTATAGGTAATTGGGATATTAATTCACTGAAAGCCAACTCTAGTTGGAAGGAAACTCTTCTTAGAAGAATCTGCCAGATGCATGTTAGGAGTACCTTTTTAGAATACGAGTGGTTCAGGTTTTTATGTGTATGGAGAGCACTTTGCCACAGCTCACAGACACAATTTGTCTACAGCATTTCTTTTAAAACTGACAGCTTGATGATATGTTAGATATTTTTGTATAAATGTATAACATCATGTGTGTAGATTGTGCAGTGATGCTTGGTTTTGATAATATAAATAACAAATCACATCAAAGGGAAATTTTATTTTTTGCAAGTTTCAGAAGGCGGCTTATACTTCCTCTTGTTGTTTTACACTTTGTTTCATGATGTGTGTGAAGGAATAATAGATGTAAATTAGAACTTTAATGCGTTTTTCTGTTTTAAGCCTTCCAGAAGTTCTGTATGTAATACTGGAACACTAAATTGCAAATTAATGTTACTTTGATTTGTTTTTATAACTTACTCAAAGATGCATATAATAATCTTGAAAATTCAGAAGCTTAAAAAATTTGAAACAGCTGTGCACATTTTGAGTTCAATTAGACAAGTGTATTTTTATTACAGTGCGAAAGGTGATACTTTATGACATTCTTTAGTAATTGTAAGGCAACTGAAGAAAGAATCGGCTTGATGTAAGTATCACCTTTTCAAATAGAGGCTGAAAGGCTTTTAAAATTGTCCTTTAAACAATTTGTTTTAAAAAAATTAAGGCATAGAAAGAATAGTAGTTTTACACTGTTGAGTCCCAGCAAGTTTCTTTCTCCAGATCAACAGATATGGTATATAGATGAGAAGGCCAAATTCAAAGGGAGTTGTATCTTTATGGGATATTTTCCCAGTATGCCTATGCACCATATCCTGATGAGGGGCAGAAAACATTGCCAATAGATTTGTGTAATGGTTTAACCCCAGCCATCAAGCAAGCCCCATGCAGCCTCCAGTGGGACTGGGAAGAGAATTGGAAGGGTGAAAACTAAAAAACTTGTGGATTGAAATAAAGCCAGTTTATTAGGGAAAGCAAAAGCCACACATGCAATCAGAGCAAAACGGGCAGGCCATTCCCAGGGCAGGCCATTCAGCCATTCCCAGGAGAGCAGGGCTCCATCACATGTAACATATTACTTGGGCAGACAAACATCATAATTCCAAATGTCCCGCCCCTCCTCCTTCTGTACACACTAAGCATGATGTCATATAGTCTGGAATATCCCTTTGGTCAGTTTGGGTCACCTGTCCCTTTCTGTCTCTTTCCAACCTCCCATGCATTCCAAATTTCCTTGCCATCATAGCAGTACAAAAAGCAGAAGAGGCCTTGGCTCTCTGTAAGCCCTGCTAAGCAATAACAAACACTAGTATTTGCCTTCTGTTTCTTTCAGCAGCTTTTTATATAGGCTTTGTGCCCAGAAAGAAGAACTAGTAATAGTTTTGCTGAAGTTTTTTGTGCATTTTCTTATTAGTTATATAGTTATATAGTTATATAGTTATATAGTTATATTTGGATTGACTTAATTTTTCTTAGTAAAGGTAAAAGAGAGTTTCAGTTGAGCATTATAAGCTAAGGGTAAAACTGAAATTGTGTTTCAGTGAAAGCCGGTATTATATTTCTAAAGATGACTTCTTGGCAGTTCTATTTAGCATCTTTCTTCCATAGAAAAAGTCTCCTAAACTTCTGCCAGTACCAGTTGTTTTTGAGGTTGTGATATAAACTGTGTCAATGAAATTATTCAAGGCAAAAAAATCAAATTGTGACAACTACCCAACCTAAACCAGCCATACTCCAGGGCAAACTCAAGCATTTGTGTAAACATATAATGATGATCTAGATTAGATTAGATTAGCTGGTTTAAAAATATTTTAGGTCTTTGATGCTTAAAGCAGATGTAGAAGTACTTGTGCTGGCACAGGAGAGCAGACTCTGGTGGAAGAGCATGACAGGGAACATTAGCAAGACACCATCTTGGCTTTCAATATCTTTTGAAAGATATAGCCTCAACAACTTACCCCACGTGAGGCTTTTGAGGTCTTCACAGTTTCATATGTGCTATAAGTTTTTGATGGGGGAAAAAGGTACAAGTGCCTCTTTGCATTTAGGAATGGGGAAGAGTATCCTGTACTCTGAACATGCTTTTGCCTTGGGTATTTAATGATTTAGATATGAAGAAGGTATTTGATTCCTTTTGTTTAACAAAGCAATAGGAATAAAGAACAATAGAATAAATCTTTAAAAATGTAATTTGATTTCTATTCATATGTGAGAAGGATGAATTAGAAGTGAGTTGGTGGCTGTTTTTCACGTGTTCTAGAAAAATGTCTTATTACAATACTAAAGACCATAAGTTATTTTTCAGAGTTAATATGTTTGGCATTGCTAAGCAATATTGTGTAAAGTTGGCACACATAAAAGCTTGAAGGTTTGTAAATTCAAAGAAATACAAATCTGTTGCTGAATGTTAGCTGGATGTCCATATCTTTTTTTTCAAAAGTGTAAAATAAAAAACCAGGAAAGTAAATTATTAAATTCTCGACTATTTTGAGAGGCACTGAATTGTGTTGAAAGGAAACAGTAAGTTAGTGAATTCTCTAAACAGTTGATCAATAGCAGTGTAACTGAAATTTACACTGGTTTATTACTGGGATCTTATTTTTACACATTTCTCAATGTTCCTTAACATTTGAGATTGAGACAGACTACACGAATTTACAACTATTTTCAATAAAAAGTGTCCTTCCACATCAAACCAGGTGGTTTTTTTTGGAAGATATTAGTAAAAACATAAGGCAGGTGTTATGCAGTCTGCTGTATCCTACAGCTATTAGTGGCCTTTCACTGACTGCGGATTGGACAAAATTATATGAATATAGAAGAGCTTTCTGGGCAGAGGCATTGGACTAGGAAATGAAACTGTTGAGATTACACTGATGAGAGAGCAATTACACACATGAAAGTGGCCTCTCTTAGCTGATTTCACCCATTTAAAATTTACATTCCCCACCTGGTGGTATGAGGATTTATCACACAGTAAAATTGCCATCTGAAGGTAGTAAATTTTTTCCCTACCTGTGCACATTTTAAAACTTGGTGGAACCAATGAATAAGTGATGAATTTTTCCTAAGTGTCAGTAGAAGTTTAGGATGTCTGAAAAGATGTCTTTCATTAATAAGAAATTATATGTACATTTTCTTTCCCAAAAAATATTTAACATATTTTGTATGGAGAAAAATGGTAGCAAGTTAGATGACAGCATAATAAATTATTATAGACTTACTTGGCCATACTTTTTCCATTTCAAAATAGAAAACTGTGAAGGTAAAATTTTATCTAGTGATTGAAAATCCTGTTCCTGCTTCATCACTCAAGGGATACACAGAATATCCCCAAAAGGCTTGTGTTGAATTCTTTATGTGGGTGAGAAATGCAAATAGCTTCAGCAATATTCACAGAACCTCTTTATTCAAACTGTCAGTTTTGTGGCTCCTGTTTCTTCTTCCATTGGTTTTAGTGGGAATTATGAAGCTATGATAATGAATGTGTATCTGTAGCTGGCAGCAAACTATCCAGAGAAAAATTGTGACATGCAGAAACTGCTGCTCTAGTTTTTATTTTGGGATTATGCTGGTGCCTTTTTTTCCCCCCCTTGTATTATTCCCCCCTCTTTCTATGACTCAGAGAACTGATTACAAATGCAGGGTTTTTTCACAGTGGTCTCCAAACACTCACAAATTATCCTGCAGTAGGTTGGTAAAATGAAGATGAGTTTGTAAAAACCTAGGAATGGTGTCCAAGTACAAACATTTTCTCATCCTTTGCTCTGAAATTCGTGGTCTTGGAACTTTTCTGAGAAAATAGACATGAATTGAAACAGAAGAGATTCTAACTTGATACATGTAGATTTTTTCTTCATTGTAACAGTCAAATATGGAAGTGAGAGGTTGTGTAGTCTTTATGTCTGAAGATTTTCAAGACACTACTGGATAAATCCCTGTTTATCTGGGCCAGGGAACAGCAGTTCATTTTTATGGTGAATTGTGGAAATCATAGGTACAAAGACTGTGAAAATCACTTTCTCTACTTTGCTGTGTGAGTCCTGCCAGCAAGTAGTAAGGCTATCCTTTGCAAGTGAGTATTATTATACAGGTATTTTAATAAAGATATTGACTTATCTGAAGTTAATAGAAACTGCAGAGACTCTTTAGGATTTGTGATCAGAGGAAAATAAAAATCCCCATTGATCAATGTATGGCAAGCTTGTCTACATCTCTGCTACTGTACTGTCTCCAACAGTGGGAAAAAAAAATCAATATCCATAGGTGAGGAAGAATGGAATAAGCATATTGGATATTTTGCTAGTTTCCAGCTATTTTCAAATTGGATTATTTCCTGAAGTAATTATGGTTTCTAGGCAAGAGTGTTTGTATAGGTAATACCTACTGCTGGAATCTCCATCTAAGTTTAAGTAATTAATTGAAGTTATGTTAAAAACTAAAACTGTCCTTGTTAAAATCCTCAGCACTGCTAGATGATTCTTTGTTTAGCTTTTATTATAAGCATCACCTTCTCTGGGAGTCAGTCTTGAAGAATTGCTGCTGTTTGTCTAGTTGAAACAAGTCTCATTTGAAAATACTCCTCCTACTGCAGGATGACATATGTGTTCTTAGAGCTGTTGAAAGCACCAGTGAGCACTGCATGAAGGTAAGTCATGAATGGATGATTGAAGTTCTGTGCAGCTTAGGAAATCTTCACTGGTTCTATCCCATGTAAAGTCAGCCTGGTAGCACTGATAACATTCTTCAGAAGCTTCAGAGGCTTTAGAAGATTAATGCTGTTTTGAAAACATCCTTCCCTCATCTCCTCTTTTCCTCCCTCTCCAAATTTAGGACTTCTTTCTTAATTTTGGAGCTTCTGTTCATTAATAACTAATGTGAACATGAGCTAATCTAGTCAAGATAGTCATCTTTCATATAGATGTGTGGTAGTGCAAATGTAGCAGACTCAGATACAGCCTGTTTAAATGTCTGTTTAAAATGTTCTTAAAAAACCAGTGATTTGGTTAAATGTGTTTGATGTTTTACAAGTAGCACTGTATTGACATGATTTGGTTATTATTGTTTTTTAAAAAATCCTAATTATAAATGTGGGGTAGTAAATGGGTAAATGGTGAGTGGGAAACCTGTATTTAAAATAGCTGCTTAACTTTGTGAAAAGGAGTTCAGAAGGAAAACCAGCTATTTGGATTAAGCAATGGGTCATTTTGAGGCCATGGGCATAGAGGATTCTGTTATTAGGAAGAAAAACAGTGCTAGTATGTTGAGCAAGAGTGACCTTTCTAAGAAACAATCTAAAATTGTCTGTTAAGGGATATTGATGAGAACTTGGATGGTAATTCTGTGGATATAATTCTATGTCTTTCATTTAAAGGCATTTAGTCTTGCATTTACTATGGACATTTGTTTGATGAAGGACACAGTTAACATAATGTTAACTGATGCTGGAGTAACCTTTTTCAGCTTGAATGTGTAAGTTGGAAATCACTAGTGATTTGCAAGCTTAGATGAGAACTAGAGTTAATGTCTTGAATATGTTAGCTGCAAGAATTAAATGCTGCTGCTTCTAGTAGCTGTGGTTGATAGCATCAGTACTGCTGCTTAGTGGCAGTAAGCTCAGCCCTTGGAGCAATGGAAATTAAAATCTTTATAATCTCTTAGGGGCTCCCCCTTTCAGTATTCTGTTTAGAACACATTTTATGATGTAGGCATCTGTTTCCTAAAAAATTTAATTAGTACTGCTGTCTGGTTTCAGCCAATTGGGTTATCTTAAGCTAAAAGTTAGAGGATGAGTACTGCCTTTATGAATAATAATAATAATAATAATGAAATTGTACTAATGCTACAGCCTTAAATTCTCAATGTTTGTGAGTAAGACTGGTTCCACATATTCTTTCTGGTCTTGACCAGACAGTGACAGTTTATACACAGTTGTCATCTGAATTAGGCAAACCATATGTACTCCCACCACCCTCCTGTTTGTGGGTGGCAGTGTACAGGAACAAGAACTGGGTACTTTCTTTGCTTGGCATCCCTCACCAGTGTGGATCCAAAACATGCAACTTGACTGCAGAACTGTTTTGCTAGTCAACAACTACTGTACCCCACCCACATTTCTGACTAGCAGATGGTGAGGCAAGCCTGTAGACCATGGTGATGGGTTTTACTACACCCTTTGAAAAGTAAATAAATAATATTTGAAAATCCTATTTAAAAATCTAAATCACAGAACTAATTAGCCACAAAAGCATAGCATCATATAAGTATGGGATTTTATATTCTCTATAAATCTTTCATGGTCACATTAAAAAAATATTACTTCAGTAATTTAAAGTACTTAAGCATGAGACAGTATTTTTTAAGGTATTGGTCATCCTAGTGTTCCCAATATCAGAGATTTCTGACTAAGACATTTGTTCTGGAAGAAAAGATCAAATACTATTCTGCTACAAGTCCGTTTGATTAAAAAAAAAGAGAGATTAGATAAGCATCTAGAACAAGAAATCTTTCAGCATGAATAAACAGAACAAATTACTTCATTAACTTCCAGCTACTGTGCATTTGTGTGAAACCAAGCTAAAATTATAACTCTGTCAGCACTGCATTCTTTCTATGATTTCTAAATCATAACATGATATTTCCAAATCACCAGATGGTGGGCTGCTGTTTGCTCTGGACATCAGACAAGATTTTTCCCTGCTATTCAGGAATCAAGATGCTACAGGTCATGGTTGCCTCTGTTTCTCTCTCAATTGTATTCAGCTTTCTCTTTCTGTGGCTGCTATATAGCTTTTTGATTGTTACATAAATTTGGTTTGAATAATCTCTGTTTGGTATTTTAATATAATTTAGTGATTTAAAAGTAATAATTTTTTAACTTGATCTCTGTATGCATGAAAATTATCCCTAGAACAATTAATTCAATTAATTCAATTAATATTTATTTTCTGATTAGGAGCATGCTTAGAACTTTGCCAAGATAGGGGCTTTACCTTATTGAGCTCTAACAATCCATATGATAAATTGCAGTAGTAGTGTTTGCTCCAATAGACAAATAATTTTTAATACACAAAAAGGAAATTTCCACTAAGACATCTAATGAATTATCACAGACATGGTGATTACAGAAATGCTGCTATGTCCTAACACAATATTCAATACCCACTCTGTAGTTGTGTAACAGTAGCAGCAAGAAAATTGCTTATTAGGTTTGACCCAAGAACCTGTATCTTGCTTGATTAATTTTATCAGAAGAGTGACATGTCAGTCTCTCTCAATTCCCTGCACTATGACCTCTGTTCTGACTTTCTATTCTGTTAAGTTCATGTAATTTATCTTATCTTTTGTCTAGGGACCTCATCCCATATATTTTAAAAATCTGTGTTTTGTACATAGCAGCAGGATATCCTCTAGCATCACTAATTGAATTTACACAGTACCTCCGAGCACCACAAGGCATTTTACCAAAGATATCAGTACTATAATTATGAAGATTTAGTTATTCCAAATTCTAAGCTGAAGGAAAAGGATAAACAAGTTGGTTTTCAAGTTGATTTTACAGGTGAAAAAGTCAAGTGTTTTTCTATATCTCTGAATGAAAAAAACTAAACACATTCTGTGATATGATCTTTACTTACTGCTAAGACTTGAACTCCAATATCAGAATGAACCTACTAATGTAAATTTTTATCATCCAGGTTCATGAAAAACACTGAGGAAATTAAACAAAGGAAGTAAATTCTGTTTTAAACTGCATCAAAATTGAAGTTACTGTCTTCTTCCATTTTCTTTAAATGTATCTTTACAATATTTTTTGCTTTGTATTTAGCTGCTTGCTGAAGGTCCGTGTTGCATCCTCACAAGGAATGCATTACAGTAGTTGTAAGAGGATGAAAATCATACAAGGAGTTAAATTCACTTACTTACATTAATAGCAAAATTATATCCATTATCATTCTAAGTACAGGAGTTCTATTCAAATCTTTCTGATATCTGAATTATGAGGTGCCATACTCATCTGTTCTCTAGTCTGTGTTGTTGAAATGTCATCATTGTAAACTAGTTCTAAGTGCTGTAGGTCATTTGTGTCCAGTAAGTTCAGAGGCAACGTGAGAGGAAAGGACAAGTGAATAAAATATAATCCTCTAGTGTTATGAGAACAACAGAAGAAGTTGAAAATTATTAATTGTACTTCCCCTTAAACAGTTTGGCTAGTAAATGACACATATGCAACCTTTTGAATATAAATGTGTAATTCTGTTATAGTGAATAACTAAATACTGAGTGAGTTGTTTATTTTTTTTAGAAAATAAGCCTATTTCTAGGTGAATTAACAAAACACTTGTGGCTTGCATTGCTTTCTCCCTAGTCCTGAAGTTGTAAAGGGTGAGCTGTATGGAGGCTGATATCTGGGTTGCAAGATGCATCCTTTATCAGATGGCCACTCTGAACCCAGCATTTTACAGCAGTAAAATGTTCTCCTTGGCAACTAAAATATTCACATTTTCCAGATCAACCTCCCAGTTATTTCTGCATGTGTTTTCATGATCCAAGAGAACTTATATTTAAGTTTATTGGTATGTAAATTGCTCTCACCTCTAATGTGTGTGGCTTGTGAACAAGCTCAAGTGTTTATTATTTTGTGAATTGCTATCTTACCATTCTAATTGTAAAATTTGCTTGTAATGTTCAATACTGTAGCACTTTAATCAACAGTAAGTACATACACTAATGTGGATACCTGACCAGAAAAGACCTGACAGTCTGCATCTAAGTTGTTCTGCACGTTAGAGCTGATGATGTAATGCTCATCAGATAGTTTCAAGGGACAATACTTATCATATTGGATCCTCAAATAAATACTGGAGTATTTTTCTTTAACAAACTGTAGATTTTTTATTTTTCAGATTGTAGGGGCTGTGTATGAACCTGTGCCAGGAGGACTGTACTCCGAAAAAGTCTCATTTACCATTAAGAGGTAATTACTCATTTTATTTCGACATCCTGCTGAAAAGATGTTTTTGTTTTGTATGCTTCCAGCAGAGATAATGTGACAGTTTGCAGACTTTAGCAACTGCCAGTATTTGTCCCTGAATAGAAAATATCTTTGGATTTAAAGAAAAACAGAGCTATCTCCTTACATCAATAATAATATGTACAATATAGCTGCACAAATGCAACTGAAAAACTCATACCAGTATAGCCAGGGTGTTCATTTAGCCAGTAGAGACTTTATATTCAACACTGAAATTTACATTTAACAGTATCAGTGCTGTACTTAATTCCCTACACATCATTTTTTCCCCATAAAAATCCAGCATTTTGACTACTTTTCAAATGCAGATTGTGGTAAATTAAATAACCCCATTATCATAGTGATTTATAGATAACTCTCTGATCATGTTCACCGTTTTTTCTGTTTATTTGACTGATGGAAATATCTTTTTCTACCTTATAATTCTGTTAGCACAGCAGCAGAGGTAACAAAGTAATGGAGGAAAAGATGAGCCTGTACTTGCTACACTCACTCATCACAAATTTCTCAGCTATGTTTTTATCTTCCTGGAGATAATGTAATGTGTAAGGCAAAGTATTGAGTGAATTAGAGATTCAGTTAGCTCCCTTGATTTTTCCATTTTAGGAAAAAAACCACTTCACACAAAAATACTTATACTTACTCATTCAGATATTCAATTCTGTCTCTAAAAAGTACATTACAAAAAAGGTTTGTGTAAGATTATAAACTAAGGTTTTTATAGTGTATTTTAGTGTACAGAAAGGTTTCTGTTACTTCTGTTACCTTGTGGATAAAGGATGACAATGGAGAGTACAGGAGCTAATATAACTTATATTTATGTTTAAGAGGTTCTGAAATTAATTTTAAAAATATTAAAATCTTTACATTAAACAAGAATTTTTCTACATATTTGAATAGCAGTGGGAAGCATAAAGTGTTTGTTTTGTTTTTTTTTTTTTTTAGGTATTTTTTTTAATATTATCTCTTACAATGGGTTAAATCTTAAATGATGTGTTATGTTTAGGGTTTTGCTTATGCTTTGTGAGCCATTTAGAAACAAAAATCATTAAAGAAAAGCAGAAATAATGAGATTTTAGTTATAATATAGATGAAGAAACATTAACAGAAAATATGTAGTTGTTTTCAAATGACTAATACACAACATATCTCAAAGATAAACATTGTAAATAAAATAATTTCTTGATAATGATTTTAAGAAATATTGAAGGCTTCTTGTTGCAAGTGTAAATTTTAATTTAGTGTTATCACTACTGTCCTTTGGTATTGCTATTATTAAAGTGCAGCTTTATTGCTTTAAGCTAGTAAAGAAAGTTCTGGAATCATAGCCATCAAATTCTGTCAGGGCTGAACATCAATCTACTTGGCGTTCAGTCATAAATAATTTTTAGATGCATGAGAAGTGGATATAGGACTTATTAAAAATCTCTCCTATTTCCCATTGTTCTTGGAACTTTTACTCAATTTCAGTGAATTAAAACAAAAAATTAAAAGAAAATCCCAACCCATAGTATTTTTTAAGGGTGAAAACTTGCACTTCTTTAAAAGAAATGCAAAATTTAAAGTAAAAATATTTTACAAGTTAAGAAAATTAGTAAAACTAACCAACACATTTAAGAAAATTTAAACAACAATATTAAAATCAAGAACTTCAAGCCTTGTAAACATTTTCAGAACTCCTTTGCATGGCTGTTGTGTTCTACTTAGAAAGAATAGCTTTAGAAATAGTAAGATATTCTATGACATTTTCTTTGAAGAAGGGTGTTGGGTTATTTGCTTGTGTTAGCAGGTCAATAGCACTGTGCAAGGAAATTGTAGTAAATTATCAGGTTCTTTGGAGTTAACAGATTTAAGACCCTTTTTAGTGCATGCAGGATCGTCCTTAGCAACTTTCTTGTCCTACATTGCATACAAAACATTCTGGGCATTTAGAAATAGACCTAATAATAGGTTATTACTGTTACTAAACAGCTACCTAGGGTGTCTGAAACAGGAAGAACAAAGCTATTAAAATACTTTAGATTGGAAGGGACCCCTGGAGGAGTCTAGTCTGACCTGCTCAATGCAGATACAATCAGATCAGGTTGCTCACTGCTCAGGGATTTGTCTAAGTCAGTTTTGTATTGAAGGATGAAGATTGCACACCTTCTCTGAGCCCTCTGTAACGTTTGTCTGCCTTTGTGATTAAAAGTAATAATAATAACAATTTTTGTATATATCCAGACTTTTCTGAGGTTTAACTTACGCCTCTTGCTCTAACACTGTGCACCCCTGAGAAGGATCTGGCCATGCCTTCCCATTGTACAGGCAGCAATCAGATCTCAGAATAAGTGGTCCAGGTCCCTCTGACAACTGTCCTGCCCATGTATCCCTGCAATTCATTGTTCCCAAACCTTTGGAGAAGGCACTCTCTCCATGATCTAGGTCATTAATGAAGACATCAAATAGCACTGACACAATATCAGTCCTTGGAGGCTCTTACTTCCAGCCACTGGCTGGACTTTGTACTACTGATAGAATGTCTTTGAGCCAGGATGATCAGCCAATTATCTTCTTACCTTATAGTCCTTTGGATACTGTGGGAAGTTGTGTCAAACAAAATTCTTGCTAAAATAAGGCTACCCCCAGCATATATTGCTCTTTCCTTGTCCACAGACAGTAATCTCATCACAGACACTAATCAGCCTAGTCAGGTATAACAGCTGTTTGGTTAATCCGTCCTCACTGTTCCCAGTCACCTTCTTGTCATTTTGGTTAATCCGTCCTCACTGTTCCCAGTCACCTTCTTGTCATTTTTGTGCTAAAAAAGCACTTCCAGAGGAAATTGCTCTATTATTTTCCCAGAGACTGAGATGAAGCTGACTGGCTTTCAGCTCCCTGAATCTTCCCTCTTGCTTTTTTTGGATATGTGTGATATTCAACTTTTATCAATTTACAGGAACCTCTTTTTGATCCTTTTAGACATGACAGATAGTGGTATTGACCAATTGAATCAGCACCCTCAGACCCTTCTCATTTGGCCTCATGGGCTTGTCTCCAATTGGCTTAAATGCTTTTTCACTGTATTTTCTGCTATCTGGAAATACTTCATGCTTGTGGATTCTACAGGTAGGCTCAGAGCTCTGAAACACTTATGGCCAAAGTTTCTCAATGGAGATGGGGGCAAATGAGGGACCAAGTGTCCAAAACTTTTCCATGTTGTTTGTCACTAGGTTGCTTAGAGGGTCCACATTTTCCATAGTCTCTTTTGTTGGCCTTTTCTCTGCCTTCCACATCTATTGCTAGTTTCAACTTTTTCAGCTTCATCTGAGGTTTGGATTTCCCAATTCTACCCTTTGGGCAATACCTGTATTCTTCCTGTGTAGTTCACCCCTGTTTCCTACATGCAGGATTGAGCTGTTCTAGTGCTTTGAGATCTCCCTGAAGGTTAGCTTGCTTTCCCAAGCTTTCTCTTTACCTTCCATGGCAGTCTTCTGTGAGATTCTACATGCTGAATTCTGCACTATTGAAGTCCTGTGTTGTAACCACAGATTCTCACTTCTCTCAGGAAATCCACAGTCGGATGATTGCTGTAAGATCAAGAGGCTGCTGTTGATCTTCACATCCCTGCCTCTTTCTCCTTGTCTGAGAGTGACAGGTCTGGAAAAGTGCTTTTCAGCTCCATCAAGAAATTGTCATCAGCAGATTTCAGAAATCTCCTGATTGCTGCACTCAGCCATATTACCCCATCAGCAGATATCAGGGTTGTTAATTGGCCCCAATGAGTAAAAGTGTCTGGAATCATGAAGCTTCATCCTCATCTGTCCAACAAAGGCTTCATTGACTTTCTCTCTGGTTTTGTGTGGTTTATAGCAGGCATCTACCACAACGTCACCCATGGTAGTCTGCTCTTCTGATCCTCACTGATAAGCTTTTGATTAGACATGGCCAGGTGTTGGACTGCAGCCTGACTTTAGCCTTTTCTCCTCAGTGGTAGAATTCAGAACACACCCCTCTGTCCCCTGCCCTTCACACTTGACCCCAGTGCACTGTGGTCATTTTCACTGTGTTCAGAGTTGGCCCTAATAATGTAATTTGTGCTCACATAAATAACCCAATGCCCACATGAGCAGCAAGAAGTAAGGTCAGGATGAGTCTTGGTAGTATCTCCACAATGTCCTGGATCCAAGCAACAGCCACCACATTCACATCAAATTGATCAAGTAGATGGATGTCTCAGTTCCCTCAGCCTCAAATGGCTGTCAGCTACTGCATCTTATTTGTGATGTGAGCACTTGATGCAGACTCACCTGGCTCTGATGTGTCCTCCATTAGGCCCTGTTCTTCCTCACCTGTTCCTAGGTTGCTGTATCTCTTCTGCAATTATTCCTCTGTAGTCAGAGGACTTCCTTCTCTTGGTAGAGGCCACAAGTCTTCAATCTACCTCCTCTTCCTCCACTGCTCCTTTGATAGCAAGCTCTAGATATTCCTTTTCCTTTGCATTGTTTTGAGCGTGTTGTCTCTGTGAATATCCTGACTTCTCCTGTGCATCCTCCTGACAGGATGCTGCTCTCCTTCACAGCTGCTTTGTCCAGTGGTGCAGTGCCCTGAACAGAGCACAGTTCCCACCAGGCAGGCTCCATCTCCCCCATCCCAGGAGAAGGTCCCAGGCACTCCTCATGTGTCTGGGAGGGCACAGCCACAGTTCCCAGTAGCAGATCTGTTTGGGTTGGTGTCAAGGATAATAGTTCCAGCTGATGCTGGAGGCTGTGCTGTGGTGTGGCAGCACCAAGGCATCGAACTGTGCCAGGCAGGATGAGGGAGCAGTGCTGGCAGGAATAACTCCGTAAATACCAGGGCAGGAATTCAGTGTTGGAAAAGGTTATTTAGAAACAAGTAAATAGAGAATGTTCTTTCTGTAGCTGATTGACTCCTGATGCAGAGGCATGTCCAGACATTGTGGAGGTCATCTCACTGCTGTCTGATGCGCTGATGAAATACATGGATGTTTTATCCACCTCTCATCTCGTGTTGGAGAAGGAACTGGATGGGGAGAGAAGATGAACCTGGCAGTACTTCATGGAGGCTAATCAAAATGCAGTAACCCAGCACCATCAGCTTTCCATTTTATCACAAGTAAGTACATGTATTAGGCTTTATTTTTTGTTGTCCTTGTTTGCCTTATCTGAGAAAATAAGGTGCAGCAAAGCAGAAAATTAATCAAAATGAAAAGACCCATCCTTCTGTAACATTTTTCCGTGCAGGTGCTTTAATTTATTTTTAGCAAGGTATTCATTAATTTTTTGGGGGGCATTCTTATGCAGGGAAAATGACAGTATCTTAAAACCCAAAGTCATTCTGTGTTGGAAAATGGCATTGTTATGGAGATTCGTACAGTTTTGATAATATCTGATAACATTTAATTATTATGGCACACTTGTGAGTGGTTTGTGAATAGGAGAATATACACTTGATTAGGGTGAAACAAATTGATAATCTTCTGTATGATTCATAAACAATGACATCTAGAAAATGGAGCCTACAAGAATAAGAATTTTAATTACAGATTGCAAAATTACAAAAATAAAGACCAGTGATGCTGGTGAGGTATTTGCTCATGTTTCCTAATTCTCTGTTACAGTTTTGCATAAATATTTCTTACAGTTCTTCCATTTGTTTCAAGCTGTGTTTTAAGCATCCTTCATCAAGAACATCAGTAGTTTCTGCATTATATATGATCTCAGAGAATTTATTTTAAAAATACAAGGACAATGTTTTTGTGTAGCAAAATTACCATTTGAAAATTGTTATGATAATTTGAATATAAAGTTATAATTTACATAGCCACTCTTGTCTGTTCAGATATTGCATCTCTTACATACCTTTCATCGGGGTTCAGTAGCTTTTATAAAGAATCTCTATGTAGGAAAAAGGTTTTCTAGAACACCTGGTCCCCAACATCCTAGGGTCTTCACCTTCCAAAAATAAGTAACTTGTATCAGTAGTTAATATTTCTTCAGGTGTTTTTTGACTTATCAGTCTAAGATAATTACTTATATTACGCCATTTTTTTCAATAAAAAGAATGCCAAAACCTACCAACAAACTGTAACAAACCACTGCCTTTCAAAATGTAAGAGATAATGGGATGAAAGATACAGAGTAGGACTTGTAATGTAAAAGACTATAAACAACATTTCCTGGTTTTGGTTTTTTTTGTTTTTTTTTTTTTTTTAATTTGAATTCTCTTAACCTATAGATTTGGAAGCTCATTGTATGCCATTATTTTTTGTGTCTTGATATAGTAATTCTCTTGCATAAATATGATCAAATATGCAAAAAAATGCTGTGGATGGAAAGATACTAAATTTGGGATTTTGATGCAGTTATTGTGTCTTTGAGAGAAGAATGCCCTACCCAGATATTTGTGAGATATGATATAGCTGTACACAGAAGTTAGAATACTTGTATTTTGTATAAATACTTGGAAAATACACCTATCCACAAAACTGCCTCTGTATTTTTGGTGATAATGGCTAATTTTCTCAAGGAAGAAACACTGTGGTTCCAGATACAATTGATATTTTATTATGCATATTAAAAGAACAAGAAATTCTGACAAAGATCCAGAACACTGAGGAAATGGAGGAGAATATGGCTTAGTAATGAGAAGTAGGAGACCTCATTTTGCAAATTGTTGTAAATAAGAATAAATCAGGCTAAGATGTTTCAAATTTCAGAGGCACATTACAGGGCTTAGAAGCAGAAGGAGCCATGTTGCTTCTTTCTTCCTGGTATTTAGGAAAACTTTATAAAGTTGAAGGATTTCTAATAGAGAGAATAATTATTCCTGAAAAGTTTGCCTTTTGGAAAAAAAGGCAATGTTCTGACTAAAAGCGCTTGGAAGAATTTCAAGCAGCTGCTCATGAAATAAAAGCTCTGTGAGATATAGACAGCCTAATTCATCTTAGTCAAGGGCCCAGCAATTCCACACCCAAGTAATTTGTCATTTTTCCATGGTGTCAGAGAATTCAGTGTTTCTGCCATGTAGTTCAATGTTTTGTTGAAGCCAGCTAGCTTCTACTTTGCTTTCTCTACTGAAATGTACTTATGGCCTCCTTTTTCATCCAGTTGTGTTATACTGTGAATGTTTCTGAAATATGGACTGTACTTTCTGTCCTTGTGTATAGAACTAAAGAACAGAGATCTTTTGGAGCCAGAGTGGAATTTGTTTTATAAGTAGTTTAAAACTAGTTTGGTAGCTGGTAAATAGGCAATTGAAAGGCAGGTCAGCAGACAATGAAGTACAGTTAGTTACCTAGTGTGGTAAGTATAGCATAAAATCCATGCTTGAAAATAATTCCCAGTAAAAAGAATCATCACCAGCTCCCCACACAAATTATTGTATTTCCTAGTTTTCCATAGAAACTGTTGTTTATGTTATGACAGAAATAGATGTAGGGGTGGCAGGTGTTTGGTAGAGTTTGTGTGTTCTGTTCTGAAAGGTTAAGGCTGCTGACATAACACATGGTACAGAGGACACAAACAAGTAAGAATAATTCTCTCTCATGTTAAATCTTTCATTTCAAGGTGATCAATATTATATTTTCATGCTTTTGGTAGGAAGAGGTGGAGAGGAAAAAGCTAGTTTGTGAGAGGTCACCAAATAGACCAGTAGCAAATTTGAGTTTTCTGTGTTCTACAGCAAGTCTCAAAACAGTAGTTGATCTAACTAATAAATTGTGTAATATTTTCCTTTAAAGAGATGAGTGTATAGCCAAAAATAATAATTTGATTGCTTTTTGAAGTGTATAGATTTGAAACATCTATTTTGCCTGTTTAGAAAGCAGTGAAAATAAGTCACTTTTATTACTCTGGATACATTCCATTACATGGGCATCATCCATTATTGTTCCATTTACTGCATATATCCTAAAAAGTTTTCAACTTCTCTCTCATTGCCACATTTTTTAATGTAAAATATACATATACCTAAAACAATATAAAATGTTGAATATTCAGTTTGGTCATGTCTTTTGAATGTGATAATGTGTAAGTTTTATAATTGGAGTCCATCAGCTAAAAATATACAACAGAATATGAGCCATTTGTACCTTCTACTACTCTGAGAATATGTTAATAATGGGCAGACATGGTAGACTACCAGGATGGTCAGAACAACTTCCTTTTCTCAGTTTCTTTAGTTCTGACCTGTTCATAAGACACATATATTCTGTCCCATTCTTTCTCTCTGTCTGAATTCTTTGGGAATTTCAGCTTATTTTCATTTTTGTATCAATAATGTCACTAGAATATGCATTTCATTTTTGAATTCATGTGTGCAAATCCATGTATTCAGATAAAGTTCCCAGTTACTCAGTGTAATGGGGGATGGTGATACTTAGATAATGGGAAAAGTAAGTCCAATTTTTTTCTGAGTGTTATCTGATCTATGAAGTGTCTCTCCATTCCATGTTAGTCAGGGCTAATAGGGAGTCAGAAGTCATTAAGAGTGCTTGGTCTGAGCTGGCTCATGGCACACAGTGCCATGGTACTGAGCTGGGAGCATGGCATGAAGTCCATCCACAAAGGGTCATCTTCCAACTAGACAGGATTTTTAGCTGTTGGTCAAACTGGCCCTCCCAGGACAGATCTGCAGATATCAACGTGTTGTGCTACTGGACTGGGTTGATGCTGCTAGAAAACATGCTCTGATTATTCTTATTGCAGGCAGCCTGGCTACAGCCCATGCTAGGAAGTCTGCCTATCTCTCCTGCAGAGGCTGTTCAACTATTTGTTGGCTGAAAATAGTAAATGAAGCAGTGTAGCTGTTTTCAAACTATATATCAATGACTAAATTTAAAGTAAAGAACCTGAACAAACCTGAAATAGCTGACATGGTTTCCTGAACTTTTTCTGTGATATAAACCTTCATACTCCACCTCTAGATGATTATGAGTTGATTGTATTTTTTATTTTTTGAGGATCACAGCTATATGAAGAACCAAGAAGCACAACATAATTTAACTGGTTTTTCATCCAGTCTTTTCCCCCTATGTCCAAATTCAGTTCTGCTCTGCTGGAAATTGTTGTCCTAATAATCATGTTAGTTTCTAAGCATCACCCCATGCATTACAAAGTAGTACTTAATTAGCAATTCAATTTGAATTAATCAAGTTTTTTTGTTAACTCAGAAAAAGACATAAAGATTGGATTAATGTTAATTTTAATTTCCTTTTCCTTTGTGTTTAGAAATAGATTTTGTGCCATTCAGTGAATAAAAGATTTTCTTTCTTAAAACAATCATGTGTGTGTTGTGTGCAGCAATTGTTTTGGTGTTGGCTAAAGCAATGAGTATGCTTGGGTTTAAAACATTTAGTATGCAACAAGTTATTAATATTTCAGAAATATAGTCCAGAAATTATGCTAGGCTAGAATGTTAAAATAGTTCTATTAAAATTAGCACTAAAATTTGTTAAATTTTTATAGAAAATATATGGATGATTGTGACTGTGCAGTGCTGCATACGCATCCCTTTGGAAATGAGTGAGGAGACTCTGAAATGTCATGAAGACTTAGCATTCCACAAATTGTTTTCTTATTTTTCCACCTTTCACTCCATTGTGACACCATTCTGTTGTGCTATTTATGTAGCAGGCACTAGAATTTATGTCTAGATTTAAAAAATATTGGTGTGATAGAAAGGAACATTTATACTATTTAAGTTTGGAGGATAAACTGACAATGCAAAAACTCTTCAAGGTATAATTTTTTTAAGAGTTGCTGAATGTTTGTTAGTGCATCAAAGCTTTTGGATAGAATTGCAGAATGTAAGAGAGGAAGAGCTGTCAAAGATTATCTTCTACATTTGCAAACCTTAGAGTTAACTGTTGCTCCTGACAGATATTTGACCAGTCAGTCTTAAAAATATCATGTTATAGAAACACTTTGGGAGCAGCAGAAATGCAAAAGCTGTCTTTACAGTCAGCAATCACATGTCTGATTGAGCCTTTTTATTTTTTTCTCCATATGAAGATAACAACTGCAGTTAGTCTGATGCTTGCAGAAAATTTTGGTCTTTGCTTGAAAGGCTTTATACTTGTTGTATGTCTGGTTCCCAGGAGATATTAGATTGACATATACCTGTTGCATGTATGGGATGTATGTGATGCTTGAAATTTCAGACCCAATCTTAAATGTCATATAAGGGCTCTGATAGCACTGAGTCCAAAATAACCCCTAAAGCTGTTTGCTGAGTGCATTCAAACCTGTTACATAGTGTATGAAAACATATTTCTCTCTGCAGAATCCCAGATAAATGCAATAGTTAAACACCTAATTACTGAAAATTTCCTCTCCACAGTGGAAGTATGTAAAAGTTAAGGTTTTTCTCTTGTGCTATATCCCACCCAGGTTTTTTTCTTTTTTTTAAATTCAATTTGAGCTGAATAATAAAAAATGTGGAGACAGAGAAGGAAAGAAATGAGAATAATCAGAGGTCTAGACAACATGAGTTCAAAATTAAGATTGGTGTGATTTTAAGTATAATGTTCAAAATTGGACCGAATTATTCCAACAGAGCATCTTTTTGATACCAAGTAAAATGAATACACAAATCTTCAGAATTATTATCTTTTTATTTATAAATCCCAGTATGATGTCTACCTTTTCATAACAGCAGGGTGTTGTAGCATCATATTCTGTTTCTGATCCAGCAAAATCCCCACACATTTTGCTGCAGAGCTTCTGTCACCAGTCCCTCTCAGTCTGTGCATTTGTATGGTTGCCTCTCCTTGCTCATAGAACTTTGCATTTTCCCTGTTTAAACTTCACTAGTTCTTTTAGTTTTTGTAGTTTCTCCAGGCTTTCTCTGACACCCACTGTCACTTTCGTTGACAGAACTCAGTGTATGATGTATTTGCTGAAATGTGATGTACGATGTGAGCGTATCGCAGTCCGGGCACTTCTATCAATCCATTATGCAGATTATCATTGTAGCTCAGTGACAACATGCAGTGGTTTTGGAACAAGGTCAAAAAGGAGCCTGATAAATTGTGCTCACTACCCATTTTCAGTTTAGCAAACACTCAAAGCAGTTACCAAGCGAGTACAATTTTTATGGTCAATTATTCAGCCAACTGATTGAGATTTTGTCCAGGTCACACTTCCCAGTTTCTTCTCAGATGTCATGAAAAGCACTGTCAAAATCTTTCTAAAACTCACATATGTAACATCTACTTCTTGTTCCTAATGCACAGGCGCTGTTGCCCTCTTACTGAAAAAGATATATTGGTTTAGCCTGGTTTTTCCCCTGCCAATTTCATGTTAGTTATTACTTATTTTATTGGTAGTTTATCAGTGGAAATAGGTTGTAGTTAGTTTTTATTTTTTAATAGAAATTCTATTGACTAGCATAATGCTGTAATTGTCAACGTCTCTAATAAAGAAGATTATTTAAACGCTTTTTGCAAATGCCACTAGAGAGCTCTTTATTTCATGAAGGCAGAAAAGTTAATTCTTCTGGACAGCAGCATGGCAGAGCTAAATAAAAGATCAGTATCTTAATTTTATTTCAACCTACTTTTTTTTTTTTTTTTTTTTTTTATAAAGACTTTTGGATTCCTGTCAGAAATCAAAACCAACAATTCAGGTTTCACTTTTTCAAAAAGAAAGTATATCTCAATTTTACAGTATTGATAGTTACCAATGAAGAGATAGAGAGTGCAGGTATACAGGATATGAATGAAGACAGAAATTTTCTTCATGGCTGGGACACAAATTTCCAGAGATGCTATTGCTCAGTAATAAAGGTGGATGAATGTTAGAAAAAAAAAGTTACTTGTTTCATAACTTGAACATTTTTTTCGTAGGGGGACTTTTCCCTTTAGCTTTCCTTTTCAACTGTGGTTTTTATACAAGAAGACAGAGTTTGTTTCAACAGTCGATCCGATGAATGGGGAAATGAAGGCCGTAGCTTAGAAGGGAAATGGGAAAATAAATGTATCAACTGATGGAGTCTCCAGAGAGATTTGTACAATACTGGACTCTGGAATTAAGTGTAAATAGGAGCACAGTTCAAATGAATAAATATCAACCTTAGTAATTTTTCAATATTTGGGATATTTTGAATATTCCAGTTAAATAGACTTCTTCAAAAGATAAACATCTGTCTTTCTCCTTTTCTGAAAGAAATCTCTCTGAGACTTCAAGGCATATGCAAATGATTGTTTCAGTGTGTTGGAGAACACTTTTCTCCATGATCTTCTCACAAAATTATATTTTTTATATCCTTATGTAGGTAATTTTGGTCCCTCTTCTATGGTGTGAAGTGACATTGAACTTGTATTCCATTCTCTTCTAGTCAGGGTACTTTTGTTCTTCTAAATAAGCCAGTGTCCTACTCAAAAGAGTAAAAAGCAGTACATAATATGGCTTTTAAAAATTATTAGCTGTTTTACTGACAGAGTAAAATATATCACAGCAAATTTATTTATTGTTCTCAGATTAGTAATGAATTACTATAGTTTTGTATATTCAAGTGTTATGTAAAGGGACCAGATTTTTTTTAGAAACGAGCTTTACAGTTTATCTAACTGCTTTAATGCTTTACAATATGTTCCACTGATCTTTGAACAGTTTTTATGGTAGGTCTGTCAATTATTTTTAGATTGAGGTCTATGGAATTTTGTGACATTTTGAATAGGTTTCCTTTCTTGATGGACAGTGAGATCTGGCACCAGTTGGTATCAGCTGTCTTTTTGATATTTTTACCCTCAGCTCTGCCAGATTTACACATTATTGTTAACAATAGACTTTTGAGTACGAGGTTCAATATTGAAAATGTTGAAAGGAGATTTAAGTTTGAAATGTCCATGCAGTTTGACCCTTCTCTTTCTTTGCTTTGGTTTCTTTGATGTGGAGCAGGTGAACTGGCTCTCTTCAGTTCACTCCTCTTGTGCACTGACTGTTCAGGGCACAAGAAGTGTTTTCATGTGTGCCAGGACTGCATCTCTCTTAAAGTCAGCTTGAGGGTCATCCTTAGTGATTTTCATGCCATGCTATACTGCGGTCACTGCTATTGTGGCATCTTGGGCACAACCTCAGTCCAGTAATGAAATATAAAATTACCTTTTCCCACCTGAATTTAAAGAGAAAACCTTGACAAGCCTTCTCTTGGTGTGTTATGTATTTGGGACTAGAACAAAGGATGGGGAAGTAGCTGAAGCAGACCATTATGCAGACAGTGGTATGTATAGGCAATGTTCAGGGATGCAGTGAAGTTTCTGAGGAGAAAGTTTCTAGTGCATTCACTCTGCTGTGTCCTAATAAAGTCAAAATATTTTGTGAGAAAAAGTTTGAAAGGATGTTGTCCTAGATACAGGACAATTTGTCTTATTCAGACTTGGTAAGGATATAAGTATTTAGGAATGTATTGTCTCCAGAAATTACTAAAGTATTAAAGATGCTAATTTGTTTAATCTTATTTATTTATATAATTTATCTCTTGTCCTCCTTTATCATGCTTTACTTTGACAAGATGGAGTAAAAAGAAACATGAATTTATTTACACACAACAGAAATAACAGAAATAGTATGTGAAGATTTGGAACAATAGGAGATTATAAAAAGCCTTCCTTCAAATTAAGTTACATTCAAATAGAAGCAATAGCAGGAACTGGGGATTTCTATTAATTCCTAAAAACCCTATAAACATTGACAGCAGCAGGGGCAGAATTCTATATGCATTAAAGAACTTTGTGTTACAAACAAGATGTGGCACCTAAATGCTGCAAGAAAATAATTTGTATTCTGTGTTTTGATTTTCTTAGCTTTGCTTTGATAATGCCAGTAGCATTTGGTCATTTCAGCCTCAGTGTCTCTGTGGCATCACACCTGTATTGGTTTGGCACAGCCTGGTTTTAGGTAACAGTGGGGCCAAAAAGGGAGAAGCTGCTGAAATGTGCCCAGCATGTTCAGCAGAGCCAGTGGTGGATGGCTCTGAAGATGGACATACTGCTGGCCATGAGGGAAGCTGGTTACTCCTCTGTGAACACAAATTTAGTAAGAAAATCAAAACCAAGTCACGTTTTTTTTGGTTTTTTTTCTAGTCAAAGAAGAGGAGGAGGTGAGAACATGTGAGGGAAACAACATGGAGACACAAGGTCAGTGCAGAAGGAGGGGCAGGAGATGCTCCAGGTGCCAGAGCTGAGATTCCCCTGCAGGCTGTGGTGAGACCATGGAGAAGCAGCTGAGCCCCTGCAGCCCATGGGGGATGCAGAGATCCACCCACAGCCCATGGGGATCCATGGGGATGCAGAGATCCACCCATAGCCCACGGGGATCCATGGGGATGCAGAGATCCACCCACAGCCTATGGGGATCCATGGGGATGCAGAGATCCACCCACAGCCCATGGAGATCCATGGGGATGCAGAGATCCACCCACAGCCCATGGCATCCATGGGGATGCAGAGATGGAGCGGGTGGATGTAGTGGAGGAGCAGGTGGATGCTTGGAAGAGACTGTGATCCAGTGGAAGACCTGGGGGAGAGAGAGCCCTGCTTCCAGGCTGGAGCAGCCTGTCCTTGGAGGACTGCACCCCATGGAGGAGTGACCCATACCACAGCAATTTTGGGAGAACTGTGTGCCTGTGGGAGGGACTCATGGGTGTGGCAGATGTGGTTTGGCTGCTGCTCATGAGAGTGGACCCACAATGGGGAAGTTCAGGGAGAACTCCCTCCGATGGGAGGGACCCCATATTCTCACAGGAGAAGGACTTCTCTCCCTGAGCAGCAGAAGAAAATGTTGGTGATGAACTGACCAAAACCCCCATGGCCTCTGTCCCTGTTGGTGGGAAGGAGGGAGGGGTCGGGGTGAAAACTGTTTTAAGGGCTTATTTTGCTTCTCATTATCTTCCTCTGATCCTGTCAGTAAAAAATTTCACTTTGCAACCAAAGTTAAGCTTGTTTTGCCCTTGTAATATTTCTCTTGGCCCTTATCTCACTCATGAAGCCTTCATTAACATTTTTTTTTCTTTTTGTTCCTTTGCCCAGCTGTGGCAGGGGACAGTGAGCTGGTGACTCTTGGCCTGGCACTGGGCCAATGTCAAACCACGACAACATCATATCAAGTTCACTTCATATTTTACTACTATCTTGACTGTTTTGCAGGTTTTGCATTGTCCAAAACTGAACTGCTGTTTTTTCTCCAAGAGGGAAGAGAGTGAATTTACCAGTACTTGTCCCTGGGAACCTACTACCTTTGTCCAGTCTGTTATTTTTGCTTTATTCTGTATTCACTTCTGCTCTGTCATTTGTTTATTTTTCTAATTTTTGGTGCTTATTGTGTAAAAACTGTCATCAAGAATAAAGCCATATATGTAAAGGATAGAAATAATTTGTTTAGTTTAAGACTAAAGGAAAGTCTTGCTCTGAATTTAGAATCAGTAACTGAACCAGGTACTGTGCAGTCCTGGGCTAACAGGTAAATCTAGTTATATGTGTGTATGCACAATTGATACTTCAATTTTCTGGATTTTCTAGTGAGTGTTGGAAAAGGACAATATCTTACATTGCATTTTTTTCTTTCTTGCCAGAAAAACTATGAGAAGTTGAGTATGTATAGTAGCAGCAATGGAGCAACCAGTTGCAAAAGTGAATTTTCAGAAAATACTGACCTTTCAGTTGACAGTTGTCAGTCTGCATGTGGAAAAGATGAGGAAAGAACATACGAAGCAATCCTGGTAGAGGATGACAGGACTATGGAGACATTAGCAAAAGAAGCATCAGTTGCTATGATGCTGGTTAAAGGTGGGTTAAAAGCTTCTTTGTTTTCATTTTTATGTGCACGTATTTTCTCTGAACTAGACAATGAGATAGACATAGTGGACAATGCAAGCAGCTCCAGTTCAAGTAATTTGAAAGAGTCTGCTATTGGTAAGATTCTTTAAGAATGAAGTGTACACTACTTTCTAACAGTGAAACAGTTGTTTAGTCCAATATGTGAGGGTATTTCATTATTTGTCACAAGTTCACAATCTGTTGTTACCTAAGTAAAGAATATAACTGTGCCTCTGTGACATCCATGTCCAGTTTAACACATTTGGTATCACCAGGGCTTTGTGTAGCTTGTCCCCTTATTTTGCAGTAGCAGCTTTGTAAACTGGCATATTATTGGGCTCCTTGAGAAAGAAGGTGGACTTAAATTTAAGCATAAGATGACTAATATTGATAAGAAACAGATGGAAGAGTGTGAAAAAGTAAGTTGAAAGAGGCAAGCTTTAGCTGTCTGGAAGAATTGACTGAATGGAACTGAAGGAATGTGTAGATTTTAATTAGGACGGAATTATGTGTCAAAACACAACATTAATTTTGCTTATAGTTATTTATGGTAATCAAATTGGAATGCACCAGCTGTGTTGGGTGTTATCTTAAGTAACAGTTTTTTGGGATTGTATTTCCAATTTGAAAATTAGAAAAAAAAAATCAACTCAAAAAACCATAGCTCTAACCACTCTGATTTACTTGCTGCATTGTGGGCTACCATGACCTACCTATTACATTAAATGGGATTCTGATTAGAAAGAATCAAATGCGTTTTATACTAGGAAAAAAAAAAAGAGATGGGTATTAGAGTTAAGCAAAATTTAAGATTTCTGTTCATAAAATATGGGGATATTTAGATGCACTTTTAAAAGGTGAAGGGAATGTAGTTGTCTGAAAATTAGAATACATTATTGCTGCAAGTGTCCCAGACTTCAAAAAATCTAGAATAACATTACTTTATTTGCTTGTAATCCTATTTGATAGCTGGATTTTATTTCATATTTTGGTCCAGGTACTGAAGAAATATGACCTCATTTTATTGAAATGCCTTGTCATTAGTGCAGGGCAAATAAATGATTTGGTAAGTCTACTTAAAATCCATTAAAATGATTTGCTAATTGTAGCTGAATAGCCTGCCATTCTGGTGGCTGGAGGTTCTGTGTCTAGCCAGCCCTGAGAGTATTGTCAATTTTTTCCTAAAAAATAACAATTCAAAGAAGCAGTTTTTTGTGGTCACTTTCTTGTGCTAAGAGAGTAACAGGAGAAGGCTGCAGGATACAAGGATACCTTGAATAACTGGGGAAGAGGCTGCGTAGATTGAGAAAAAGCAGCTTCCAGGGGCAAAGTTTTATTTTGTGTTCATACTGAAGAATAACCCATGGTGTGTACCACAGGAATGTAATTCTTTGTGGGCTAGTTCAGCTTTGTGCGCAGAAATTTGAAGCCTTTGTGTGGTTTGTAACTTGCCACACCCAAAGCATTAGTGGTAACGATTTCCTTGTAGTTAATTTTGTTCTGTTAAGATTTAGACATTAGCAAAATATCCACTTTTCCTAATATTTGGGTATTACTGTGCCATGTTGCCATAGTTTTAATTAAATATTTTATGTGGAAAGATCCAGTCACTTCCTATCAGTCCCACTAACTTTAATCAGCATTTCTAGAACTCATTATCCATTTTTCTCCTGGCATAGAGTCTAATTATTAGATAGATACTTCAGGATTGCTTTTTCAGAAATATAACTCTGCAGTCTTACATTCTTGGATCAGCTGTAGTTTCTATTTCATGTTAAAGTAAGTATTACAGATCAGTTGTAATTAATGCTGGCAAGTGTTTCTACTTTTCAGGGGTAAAGAAAAAATAGCTTAAAATTTATAAATTCAATAAATTCAACTATAAATTGGGTATTGCTTGATATCTGCTCTATTTATTAATAATAATAAATGGCTAACAGAGGTTGAATTATCACCCATGGTTTCATCAAGCATGTCAGCATTACAGGGGAAAATCTGACCAACTTTGGTCTATCTAACTTGGAAGCTGCTAACATGAAGATGAGAGTTTTAGTTTCAGGTCTATTGATGAGGATTGTGAAAGGATTTGTCTAATCATGCTGTCACCACATCATTCTCAGAGAAAACATGATCATTCTAATTTAAAACTAGGGTGGTATTTTGCAAAAAGGTGTGATATGCTGAACTGTTCAGTAGCACAGAAGCTGGTATGGATTGTTAGTGTAATAGGGAAAGCTTCTTTTATAGTCCAATATTGTCATAATATTTTAATGACTTTTCATACTCAGTGTTTTTCAATTATGCTGTAAGAAAAGGTTTATTCTTCTTAGTATAGAATGTATAGACAATTTATTTCTAGAATACCAGCTCCTTTAACAACTCCCAAGATTGCCAAGTGCAGGGTGTGTAGATCCTGGAATAGTTGCTTCTGGTACTTGAAATGATTAATCCTGAAGGAACAAGATTCTGCACATTTAAGAACCATAGAGGCAGCACTGACAGATGCATTTTTCTTTTCCCGAAGTCATTATAATTTCAAATTATAAAGATTGACAGAGGATAGGGACATACTGAGTCAAAAAGCTGTGAGGAATGATGGGATGGTAACAGTTGATTAGTTGCACTTAAGCGTTTTTTCTTAGTTAAAAATTACAGGGTTCCCAGCTTTACCTTAGCTTAGTCATATTAAAGGGTTTTTACTTGCATTTGTTTTACAGTGTAACTGTACCTTCACTTCTGTTGGTAAAGCCAAATAGCAGAAAAATCTGTGACATGTCTAAATGCATAGTAGTCCAGTAGAACTGGTGTGTCAATTGGGTGTGAGTTGAAAACTTTACTTTTTTTGGGGGATGCTCTTTTGGATAATATTTTTTGTTTCTCTTAATCATGTTAATTTACATTGCAATCAAGGCAGTGTTCTAAATACATTGAAACACAATTCTGTGTAAAATATGCTGTTAGAATACCCTGGTATAAGGGCTTTATGTACTTTTAACCTTCTTCCCAATATAGAGGTAACATGGAATAGATTCTTTTCAGAATTGCTCAGCCTTTTCAAGAGAGTAAGAAGTCTCATAACACTGTTGTGCTGCTGTACCTTGTTTAAGTTTTTCTCTTACCTCATAATTTGGTTCGTGTTTCCCCGATTTGGAGGAATATCTGCACTTACATATCTTGTGACCAATAAACAAAGACATTGATATTCAGGATTCCTTTCCTGAATTTCTGCAACCCAATAATATTCAAAGTTCCTATGTAGTAAAAATTGCACAGATGTGCCTGGACAATATTCTAGTCATGTAACTCTAAAAGGGTTTCCTATATCTTTCTTTGAGAAATGCAACTGGTTTACACAGTGCCAGGACTTGAGTCTTGTGTAGGTAAAGCTCATATCCAATTGAATAATAGGGGATTTCAAGAACTAGGATACTCTCAAAATAGGAGCTCTTTGTGTTGTATGTAGCAAGTGATTTGGCTCATCGCTTAGATCACGAGTTTAGGTCATCACTTAGCTCCAAATTTAACTACTTTTGAGGATAACAGCAAACACATTATGAAATAAAGCCCTGTTCAGTAATGTAATTTGTTTTCTGGAGCCTCTAATTTGGGTTATATTGCAGGCAGCTACGTTATATCTTGAAAGTTCTGTGATCACAGAGATGGGCGTTCTCTTTTTTTTTTTTTTTTTTTTTTTTTTTTTTTAATTCAGACCAATTGTATTTTATGGATTTGGTGACTTGAGAAGACATTTCTTCTTTAGAAAAGATGACTAGAGAGTTTGGTAAGTTTTTGGAATAAGATTGTCTGACATCTGCTATATAAGACTTTCTGGTTTCAGATTGTGAGGAGAAAGTTTAGGGAATTTCTTGAAAATCATTATTGCACCAAGAAACCTATCATTTTCACAATGAGCTGTCTGGGAAGAACTTTGGAGACCTTACTGTTTTGTAGGCTTGCTTTTCCTGACTTGTCTAAGATTCAGATTTCTCTTGAGACCTCAGGCTAATGGGATTTTGGTAAAGACATCAGCCAAGATCTGGTTTTCCTGTGTGATGCCCAAGTTAAATTTGAGGTATATTTGTGTTGATTTCTGTTACTGTACATGGAATCATTGCTAGCAAGGAAAAGTACTAAATACTTTGCTCTGCAAAACAGCTTAATTAACCTGGTTGGAATTGTACATTCCAGTGTAGAGTGATTTGAATAGCAGCTTACTAATAGTATAAATAATAGAATACTAATAAGTATATATATATAGAATATCTATATAATAGAATACTAATAAATGATAGAATTACTAATAGAATAAATAAAGGTAATATCACCTTTCTCCTAAAAAGATCGTTGAGCTGTCATTCAAAAAACCACTCCTTTTGCTTCCATTTCATTCAAAGAGATGTACTGAAGTTCTCTGCTAATACAAAATCTTGATTCAATTTTCCTGCCAGCCTGATCAAACTTGGACAGGTTTTCAGAGGTTTTATATTTTAGACACCACTAAGTGGTGTCTAAAAGCCAAAGCAAAAGTTGCTGTCTTTTCAGATTTTTCTGATCTCATAGCATGTAACCAGCTCTTTCCTTGAAAATGCCTGCTTAGGTGCCTGCAAGAGCAGAACACTAAACTTCATTTTAAAATGTACTTGTATGATTTTTACTGATGTTAATGCATATTTAGAAGTTAAAGTCCTAGAAGTTGCTCTAATTACATCAGTTGCTAAAGACCAAAGTAGCAGTCAGAGAAATTATTTATGCCTCATTTAATACTTCTTTTTTTATCCTCAAGGAATCTGCATAGAGCTATTCAGAACAGGGAGGCTGATGAGAATTAAAAGCTTTGGCTTTTGTGTGTCTTTCATCTTCTAACAAGAGTGGGGACAAAACAGGAAAGAGATGGAGAGTTTGTATTTCATTTTCCTTGAGATCATTTTGAACTGAAAAATGCCCTCTTGCAAGGCATTTGAACACAACATATTGCCTTGCTCTTCCCATCCATGTCAAGGAGTAGCCATGGGAAAGGAAATACAGTCCAGGTAACCCTGAGCTGAACATCAGGATACACTATGTGCTCCATGAATACACATCTGTGTTGTTTCTTACTTCCTGGCTGACTTTGTATGATTAGCATAACTCATAAAGAGAAGACTAGAGATTATGAATAAAATCATTAGTGTTCCTTGAGTATGTGGGTGCACATGTGAGTGGGTTTGTTACAATGATTTTTGCATGTTTGAATCTCCTTTTGTTTAGCTATTAAGTAAATTATTTTCCTGTAATTTCATACTGAGTAACATAATGAGATTTCTTTCTCAGATCTAGCTGCTCAGTGGGTCTCTAGCATAATAATAAGCAATAAAAATAGGCCTGAAGGGTGTTTGCTATTGTTGTATGATGTTCTGCATCATGATTTCTTTGGGGTTTTGTTTTTAGCATTAATAAGTATTTTCCTAATTTTAGCATATGAATCAGAAAATATTGCATCTCTGCTGTGTACAGTGAGTGGTGAGACAGACTTTTTGGTGTGAAATATCATGCACTTGTAAATACACTCTTAAGATGGCAGATTAGCAAGTCAAATGTAGTGAGTCATCAAACTTGATCAAGCAAATTTGGATATGAGCACTTTACTGATAAGAGACCATTTATTTGAAACAGCCAAAGGGTATAGTATTTCAAACCAAATTTTGTATATGAATACTTGAAAAGGGCAATTGTTCTTTATAAAATTCAAGCAAACAGCTGTGTTCACACTTAGCTTTCTAGCCAAGTGGCTTTTGTTACAGATTTTCTTGCATCTATTCACATAATATATTATGGTATTGGTTGTGACAGTGTCTGTGGTTGTAACTCAAAATCCTTACCCCAATCACTATGACTCACCTTCACTCAGCACTTCTACTTTTGTATTTGTGTTATTGTGTCTGTGTCCTAAGAAGAAAAAATATCTGTTCCTTGAATAGGCACAGTAATATTTTCCATTTCCTTTCCTTTCTAGTCAGTGAGCATTCTCTTTTTGTATTTTTCTGTCTCATTAACAAAGTTAATTGAAGAACTTTCACTTCTACATGGGCCTGGTTTATTTGCTATTATGTAATTCAACTGCTCTTATCAAATAGCCTTTTGTGCTACCTGCCACAGAATTCTGGTATCTGTTTTGCTATGCAAAGCGTCAGCAAGGATTTCTTTTTCTTTCATTCTTTCTCTGTGTCTCCTTTTTAGGGAGATGGATTTGGCCTAAAGATGTATGATTTCTTTTGGTTTTTGAAGTGAATTCAGCTTGACAGATGAAAGCCTCCTTCATATTTTTTTTAAAAATTCAGAGGATCTCAGAAAAGTATGAAAAATATTTCAGAGTCCAACACAAAATTATGTTTGAACATGAAAAGATGTAAGACTCAGAAATATGTTTGCTCTATAGTTGCTCAAGAACTAATATAACTGCTGTAACGAGACCAACTATGGGAAAACTAGTTTAAGTTTGACATAAATTCTTTTTTTTTTTTTTATTTTTTTTTTTTAATCTGCTGTTTGAGTGATTAGATGCCTCTGTTCTTCCTTAGTGATAATATTTGTGATGCTACTACTGTGGAAAAAAAATCTTGTGTAGACAAAGATGCAGGCCTTTTAGTAGAATACATTAATTGTGTGGGAAAATTGTAATATCCTAATTTTACTACTCAGACTTTCAGTTAGCAGAATTATCTTTTCATTAAACGTACAGTCAGTCAAAATGAGATAGCAGGGTGGTCTCAAATTACCATCTAAATTGCCATCCAAATTACCATCAAAAGAATGGTTTTTGATTTAAGGCAAATGCTTAAGACTAATATTTGCTTTAAGTCAATGCCTTTTTAGTGCATAAATAATAGATGTCATCAAATATTAGCTTTGCAATATGCAATAAATTATTTCAATGTTTGCATTCAGTTTTATTGCTTGTTAGATGTTGGACCAATAACTGGTCATACTGCTGTCTTCAAAGTCTTGACTTCAGCAGGATTATTTTAGAAGAAAGGTATTGCATATGTTATTGCATGTAGATAGCCAGCTAATGGAATGGTGGCAGTAAATCTCTGGTGGACCTCTAAGAAAGTGGGCAAATATCTCCTTATTCATTGACTATCTCCATCTATTGACTAGAGACAATGTTGTGGCTATAGTGGTAGCAATAACTAACGATTTAATGCAAATCCAGGTACATATTCTGTGGACATCCAGTTAGCATGTGCTGTTATTTTCTGTAACAATTGTCTGAAATAAATTATTAAAATGCTCTGTTAGGCTGAGATTTTTGTGATGATGGAAGCAAATCTTTGATATATGAAAAAGGAACTTAATAGTCAAGTAGGGGTTTAGAGTTTGTTTAATGCTGTTTTTTAAAAGTTATTTTCACACCATGCCTGGGAACAGAAGATATTAACAGGCATGTTGTGGGTTTTTCTGAAACGGAAGATAACATTCATGTCTTTGTTTCAGGTATAATAAACAATGTTTCAGTGCTTCTGAAAGACAACCTCAAAACAGGGTTTGGACACTATACAATCTCTGCCCTGCACATAATCTTTAGCAAAACAATTTCCTTGTCTTAATTTGTAATTACTCCTTGAAACTGTAGTTTTCCCTACTGCCACAAAAGTAGATACAAATTCTTGCCTTATTTGGGCTATTGTGGCTACCATCCCTCAGGACATCATGTTTGTTCTTTCAGTTCCCTGGTATCTGTACCCATTTGTTATTGCTTATCTCAGCTAGTGAAATCTCCAGGCTGGGAAAGTATTTGTCTAGAGTTTAGAGAAAGATCTAGCATTGAAACATGTAGACCTGTGTTTCTGACATTGAGATGTTACTGTCCTGGTGATATAATGCCAATTTATTCCCCACTTTACTAGTACTGAGCAAGGAAAGAAACTTATATTTAGTTGAAGTAATTCTATTTTGGATATATATAGTAAACCATCCTTTATGTGACTTAAAAATGCACAGTTGAAAACTAGTGAATTTGGACAGATTCCCTTTAGAGGAAACATGAGAAGGAGTCAGGGAATAATGATATTTCCCCTACAATCGTTGATACCAAACAAAATTAAAACTTCTTTCTTTTTTTTAATTAGTAATTATAGAGATTATATTGATGGTTCTGGATCAAGATGGCAATCAGGTAATTTTGTGCTTGCAAGAAATTCCAACTTAAATTAAACCTAATGATTTTCAAGTTTTTGAACATTATTGCATTATTCTCCTGTTGCATACAGAGTGTTTCCTCTTTTATTTCTTCCTCTTTAACGTCTATTGATCTGCTTTTGAGAGTACCTTCACTCACCTGCAGGTTCCACACTAGGAAAATCGAGTGTTCATGATGAGATGGCAGTTTCATAGTCTACCAGTTGTAGCTCTTTGCAATATGAAATATCATGGTTTTATTTATAATTATATTTCACGTACAAATATGTTATCTGAAGTATCATTAAAGTACTTCATAACAATATGAATTCCAATAATGAATTGATAAGATCTCATGTTAATTGCCATTATCCCAGCTAAACTTCTGCTGAATACAATGGGAATTTCTCCTGTAAAATGAATATTTCATACAGCCCTTGCAAAATATCATGTATTTATACACCATTATTGATTAAACAAGTGTTGCATTTGAAGTATTTTTCTTTTATTGAGAAGTTTCACAAGCCGTAACTTGCTAAGCTGTAATTTTAGAATGCATATTGTCTTAACTAAATAATATTTGAAATAAAAGTATTTTTATCAGTTAAGATACTGAGCTTCACAAAAAACATGTACTAAGTTCTATTTTGCAGCTTTTAATATAAAAACTGTATTAAGAATTTGAATTATGCACTACAAATCCAAATTTGATGTCAACCTTCTGTAGTTTCAGTGCTGTTTGCTTAAGGGTGCCATATAATAACAACACAGTTTAGACATAATGCCTGCAAGCTGCAATGATTTTTTCAGTTCTTTGAGTAATTTGAGTAAATACATTATCTTCTGTCAGTGATGTTTTCTTTTTGGATAAAAGTCTTATTCACACATATATGCTCATCTTCCAATTAATGCTATACTTCTGTGTTTTAAAAAAGTGAACAAACAAGGAACTTGGAGTGCTTGGAAGTGTATGAACTTCATGGGAACTCCTAAAGTTTTTGAAGCACACAGATACTACAAGTAGATATTAAATCTGGTCCTCCTAGACTTTGAAGTCATATTGTTGCTGTGACACCAGAAAAGAAATAGCTCCATAAGTGGAATAACAGGGAAATCTAAATTATGTCCTACTTGGTCATTGCTGTTTGCTGTTATCATTCTAAACATATTTCTATTCAGAAAAAAAACAATTGAAGATCTACAAAAGAAAAGGTCCTGATTTATTTACTTTTTGTTTGTAATACAAGCCACTGACAGGAAAAGAGAAGGCAAATACCACAGAACAGGGAGCAATGAAAAAGGGAACATGTCAAAGAAGTAAAGGTTTCATGGGTGTCCTAGCATAACTGAAGATTTTAAGGTTATAATGGCAAGACCACAGTGTATTGAAACAGGTTGATATAGAGGTAAAAATGAAGCAAAAAAAGCTAAATCAAAATTGTTTTTCTGCTAGCATGCATTTTAGATTATTATAGCATGACTTCCACTGTCACCTTGAGGAGAACCAACTTACACTTCACTTTAAGCAACTCAGAGGAAATGCAAAGCTTCGTTTCCTCTTACTGATTAGTAAGAGAAGACCTAGAGAAAATATGTCAAATTGAATTTCACTTGACTTTCTCAAGACATCTGCCAAAAGGTAGTACAACTAGAAACCCCAGCAATATCAATCATGTAGTCTTCCTGATTCGACTAGAAATGTGTCTCCCTGTGGTAGAGAAGGATGTTTTCTGTGTCACTTTTTTCCTGTGAGAGCACAGTTTACATCTGGATGGTCTTTAGACACTACTATTTGTGATTATCTTTCTTCTTATTAAAGTAGCCAGCACAGAAATTCATCAGTAAAAAAGTAATAATAGTTCTGTTGTGGACTGGTTAACGTTGGTATTTGGATTTCATCACCCTCTCAGTAGAATTTTTAATCTTGACATAAGATCACTTTGGAACAAAAAAAAAGAAAAGAAAAGTTTTTGTGGTTGTAAATTTATACATAAGACTTGTTGATCCTCAGGGTGTTTCTGTGAGAGAAAATGTTAGAATATCTAAATTAGCCTCTGAACTGTAGTTTAGAGATAATGGTACTTACAAGAGGTACAAGGCTGCTGGCTGAAGTTCAGTACTTCGGGCAAGATTCTTTGCCTAGCTTCCAGATCTAATAGTTAACTTGGAAAGATTGTTTTGTGAACTAATGTTCTTTAGTGATACACTGTTTTATAGTGGAAGTCTGCTGATAAGGTTTTATTTAATCTCTGGGCCTGACAATGTATAAGACTTTTATACACAGGATTAAAAAATTCTAAATGATAGATTTACCTAATTGAAATGGTCCACATCAAATATACTATTATAATGCTTAGGGTAGAATGAAAATAAATTTCATAACATCAAAATATATAGAAAGTATTGTGTTAGTCTATGTTTAAAAAAATCAGTTAAGAAAAGTACATTTATCATATATTTATCCTTTTGAATAAATGTGACAAAATTTTAACAATTGTTGAGGTACATTAGTACCACTTTTCTCATGGAGTAATTTAGTGATTCATAGAAAGGGATTTTCTTTTGAAACACTTTGTCACTTACATTGTCTAATTTTTTAACATTTTAGATTATCCTTTTCTTGTTCCCACCATTATTGGGAAAACAAGTCAAGCATTTCAACTTGGTATTTATATCTAGGAGTTTTAAACACTGTAAGCTGTTAATGTACTACGGTAACAAAATGAGCTGCCCTCCTGATTTTACTCTTCTCATCTACAGCATTGGCAGGAATTGCTGCATCACAAAGGAAGGTGCACCAGATCAGTGACCCTGTTCAGCAGATTCTTATTCAGCTGCACAAAATTATCTTCATCACTCAAGTATGCATTGCTGTTGCTTCTGACATTCTGTACTTTTTAGTCATTTGCTGTTGTCAAAATGATGTTACTGCAAAGTGCTGCTAATTTAGTTACTGTTCTTTAAAAACAACAGAACTTGACATTTTTGCAGATGGTAGGATGCTTTAAAAATATATCATTAAAATAAAGACTAACTTTGAATATTAGTATGTGGAGGATGGAAATAATTGAGTCATATGTGAAAAAAAAAAAGCTGTGGCTCACCTCAGAAAAATGGATTTTACAGTAAAATATTTTTACAACATTCTATCATACCAGCAATATAACTACTTAAGGAAACTATCATATACTGACATAGAGAGTTAATAAAATGCTTTTCTCTGTAGTAATAGTTTTGAAATAACTTTGAAGTTATATTGTAATTATCAATACATAGTACTACTCTCTTGGGAGTTTTAGTGCAATAGATGAAATCCTGAATATGTTAACTATTTTGAAATGTCAGATATTTTTCAAATTTAAGACTTGTTTTAAAATTAAGTTTAACTGTTTCATAATGAGAAAGAGTTGAAGTTATTTCATGCTGATTCCAAAGCAAAAATATAACTGAGCTGATACAAAACTCGCCTTGAACTCTCACCTAAAAATGTGTTTGAAACTGCTTCATTCTGCAGAAAGATGGCTACCATGCTGCTATTTGAAAAATTTGCTATTATCAAATAAGCAGCTTTTAATTTTCCAGAATGAAATGTTTACATTTGGGATGTGATGTTTATCACCTCAGGGCTTTTGGGATGAATCAGCCAAATTTGTTTGATTTTGTTTAGAACAGATCAGTATAATGGAACTTGAGTGTGCTTTACATGTCCATTTTTTTTTTTTTTTTTTTTTTTAGTTGTCAAGCTTATCAGAGCAGGTAATACAAGAATTAAATTATCAAAGAAAACAAACATTATTTAAAATAATTGGAAATTATATCCTTCTATCAGCAGAGATGAGACAGTTCAGTTTTTATGTGATATATTAGGAGTATGTCCAAGGTGCTCATTAGTGAGCCTATCCTCTCTGTTGAAGGTTTTCTCAAGTGGCTTACTAATTAATATGAGTTATTGGAATGTGGCTGCTCAAAACTGAGAAGTAACAGCAACTCAAAAAGTGGCTCAGAATTGACCACTGAAGCTGTAGCAACAGCTTTTCTCTGATTTCAGAGCAGTCAGAATCCACACCTGTACTTGTTTACTGTGTTCCACATGCCTTCCTTGCACTTGTTTGTGTTCTTACAAATCTAAGGTTGAGTATTTTTTATAATACATAGCTGTTTTCTCAAACTGTTACATATTTCAGCTGACAGTTCTAAACTGAAGTTCTGCAAGGAAGAGTTCTTGCCCATTAGTTCTTGGCTGCAGCAGCCTTCCCTGTTTCCATGGGAACGAGAATCAGAGTGATCTCTGGAAAACAATGTAAGAGAAAGCTTTTTAAAAAGCATTATGTAAATCCTTGGCTTTTTTTTTTTTTTTTTTTTTTTTTTTTTTAACTGATCTGACAACTGATCTCATTAAAACAAAAGTTAAAATTGAGTACTACTGCCCGAGGCAACTCTAAGTTTCTCAAGCACTGGACTTGTTCTTTACTATTTCTGCTTCAGAATATCCCAGTATCCCCATGGTACATTAACTACACACAGTTGATTGCAGTGGTATGTAATCCATAGAATATGCTGTAGGCCTTTCCTAAGGCATCATTTTTTAACTCTCTTATAGGCTAAGGAACACTCAACTTCTGACTTAAAGCATATGTGTAAGGCCTTAACTGCATGAGAAAAGAGTAATATCTGTCTGTTTAAAAAAAAGAAAATCTGCATGCCAGCAACTGTCTGGAGAAGTCTTTTGTCCTTAGCATGTGACTTTGATCCCTGGTTTGTCAGAGCAAATCAGGACTCCTGTGAGGCCAATAAAGCCATTCTGAATTTTTAGCTAAGAGCAGTAATTTGTTCCAGTGGGATAAACATCTTTATAATGTGTACTATGTCAGTGTTTGAATGGGAATCATTAGTGGTCAGCGACTCCCTAAGTAGTCAAAAAGGTTCCTGATTCAGTCGAGTGGTACTTCATGAATTTACATCAATTAAATTATTATAAGGTATATATTAAATGGTAGAAAATCATAGTTTTTTCAAACAGTATCTGCAGGTGTAAACAACAATACAGAATCAGTATAGAAAATAATAAATTCAAAAGGGTAGTACATATCATAGGATGATTGGCAGACTGGGTTGGTGTTACTGCTGAAACTGTACATTTACTGTTGTAGCATAAAAATTATTTTAAAGGAAAATACATCCTTTGAACTCTCTATTGAAGACTTTAAGTACCATAGAGTATGATTTATGGGGTTTTTGTTTGGGTTTTTGTTTTTTGTAAATAGAGATGAAAGGTATGTTCTTTTTCAACCAAAAAGATACAGGAGGAAAGAGTATATAAAGTTATGCTTTATGGACAAGTGAGAGGTAAACATAATCAGGAAGCTTACAGCAAAAGGGATGCTCTGAATTGTATTAAGACCCATAAGAAATTTAGAAGAGGCTATTGAAGCCATACTATGCATATTGAATGAAGGTCTAAGCTTCTTGATATTCCATTAATTTCAAATGAAACAGCCTATTATAGCCTATGAAATCCAGTGCAATGCTCTATGTGCTTTTAGAAAAATGTCCCAAACACTAGCACTTTGATCAGGGAGGCAGATCTGGTATTTACCAGTGTAAGGCTAATAAGGATGTTTGCCTTCAAGACTAGAGGAACTGAGTTACATGGTAAGCTAAGCCTAACAGAATGGGCAAACAAAGCAGACTTATATGTCATTAAATCAAATCTTATACTGTTGTTTATCATTATGCCTTTAGATATCAATGTTTCTTTCTGCAGGGTAGCTACATTTCTCTATAATGGCACTTCTGAATGGGTCATTTTTTATGGCAGGTGTAACTGAATGGTGAAAGTGTACTTCTTTGTTTCATGTAGTTTCCTCCAGCTTTGAGATGCAACTTGAAAATGAGAATCATTGGGAGATTCAAGAAGTCCCTTCAGTCAGCAGAGCAATCCTTGTAAAATGAAATGAGAAGTCAAAAAGGTTTGACCCACCATTTACTACTTGTGGTCAAGTTTGTCTCTCTATTCCATCATACTATTGATAGTAATATCACAAAAATATAAATGTATGAGTCCATTTTGAAAAGGAAATGTTTAGAATATTCTCTAACTGTCCCATATTTGGTAAATATGCAGTCTCCTTAAGTGAGAAGTTTCTTCAGGTTGGTTTCAAGTTTAAGGTATCTTGTCATTAGAACTCTTTGTGTAAATGGAAAAGACCTGCTAGCTCCTAATACACAAAACCAGACCTCACCTCATCAGAGATCAAAAAGACAAGAGGAAGGACAGTATAACTAGAGGTTCTGTAAGCTCTTACTTTATGCAAGCTCTTCTTGGTATGTTCATAATTCCTTAATATTTTTCATATTTTGTACTGTACTCCTACTCAGAGCACCTTGAATACAACATGCCTTGTCCTGTTGTTGCAGTGTGTCATCAATTTAAAAGTATTGCAGATTTGCAATAATGGCCTGACTGAAGAAATGTGCTTGCATGTTTTCCAGTGATGTGCTGGATGGTCTCCAACAGAGAAGGATGTAATGACTAAAGTCAGAATTTCCAAATTTTCCTTTAAAATCTCCTAAGAGGACTGTAATCAGCAAAGGATTTGAAATTTACTTCCTTGGTATATGATGGGAGACTGAAGCTATTTCATTTATGAACTGATGATAAAGCAGTTTTTAGATATATTATTGTACCTAAAATTTGATGACTAAGGTGACTTATTATCATTCACATAATTCTCCTCTGTAACTTAATTTGATTATCAGCTACTTCCACTGAATTATGGAATCTTTTGTGTCATTGTTTGCTACCAAACAGACTGATCTCAAATGCCAGATCCTTCTTTTGATTTTGTAATAATCAATCTGAGGTGCTAAAACTTCCTGGAAGGTGGCACATTGGTAGTGCATTAGAAAGGTGCTAAAGATGCTTCTTTCTGAGCTGTCAGTTCCATGCTGTCTTGTAAATGAAATTGGGATTTGCATAAAAAATTCCTGTATTTCAGCCATAATATTAAATCTAAGAAATACCTGCTCATTGTGTATTGAGTTGATGTTTTCAGAAAAGGATATCCAAAAATATGGTAAGAAAAATGAAGTGTTTATTATAAAATTAACCAATTTTTTAGGTGTTTAGAAATAAAGGAAGTTTTTTGTAAAGGTTATCAACTGCAAAATTGTGTTAACTTCAAAACCATTGGATGTAAACCTGTAGAAAAGGGAAAACATACTTTATTTAAAAAGTAAATGGCAATGTAAATTGAAAATGTTTGAAACATTGAATGCAATTCTGGGCATTCTACCTTGAAGGAAAGATCATTTGGATATCATTTGGAGGTAATGGGAGGAACTTGAATAGAGAAAAGAATGAGGTTGAGCTCTTACAGCAAATGTTGTTATAAGGTTGTACAATTTCTGGAAATAAAATGTTAAAATAATGTGCTTTTAACTGTGCCAAATTAGAAAATCTAATAAGAATTACAGACAAAAGGATTCTACCACTGATCACTGGTGAGGTAAAGGTCTTCCAACAATAGAGATTATTCTGTTTCTGTAACTGTAAAAGTGTTGTCATGCTGGAGAAATATAGAACTGGGATTTCTCTCCTGTACATGAAGGTGGTCCTATCAGAGTTGTTACCAGTGGGTATTTTCAAAACTAGATGTTTTTAAGTTTAATGTCAGTATCATTGCTCATATGATCAAATAATTGAACTGACTTTCAGCTTTCAAAAGTACTGGAATTCTTCTATTTGGAATTATACCAGTTGAATATCAGCTAACAATTACACTTGAAGCCACAGTTTTAAAAAGCAGAGTCATCAGCTGCTTCTCTCACAGGCTCGAGATAATTCACTTTCCTGTTTATCTTCACACAAATTAATAGTTTGTTACATTTTATTCAGATCATCTGAAGAATTCAGTGCTTTATACTAAGTGCAGCTTGCAATGTTCAGTGTTTCTGGTGAGAAAAAGATAGGATAAGGATAAAATGTTTGTAATTGTGTTCACCACTTTTTTATTAATCTAAGAAGTACTGAAATTTATTTTGACTTCTGATTGCACTGGGAAACATAAGAAAGTGTAAACTGCCTCCTAGAAGTCTGAAGTTTTGGCAAATGGGAAGGATGGACTCTTACAAGTCTCTTTATTTTTTTTGTCTCTTTTTTTCTTCCCTAGCTGTTGCAAAGTTCTCCTGAACTGATTGAACCCAGTATCTTCACAGCAGATGGGCATGGGATACATCTTTCTTCAGGTGGAAATATGTTGCTTCCAGATGATAGAAAAGGTAAGCAAAGCATCATAAACTTCTGTAGTGGCATATATATTTCTAATACCAAAGCAGAAGGAATTGCTGCTCCAAGATCAGTCTTTAAAGACAATCAGACCACACTGATTTTCTGGGGGGGTTGGTTTTTTTGGGGGTTCCTGGTTGGTTGGATTTTGTTTTGTTTAATTCTGGGTAAGATATACAGTTCAACACTGCTGGAACTTACTACTGATTGAAGAGAGGACACTTCGAAATTATCAAGAAATATCAAAAATGCAAATAATATATGGTTAATCCATGAAAATTAATAGAAATGTTTTTAACTGAAAATACCATAATTAGGATTTACCTCTCCTTGAGTATGGTTTTTAAACCAACTCTGTTTAAATCCTTATATTGTTGTTTTGTCATGTTTGAAACAGTTGTAATGGGTTGATTTAATTACAGAGCTAGATCAAACTGTGTGAACTTGAGGAGGAAAAAATGCACACACACACACACACACACACATATCCATATATACTTCAGAAAATAGATCAATAAATGTAAATTCTACTTTGGACTAGTGATACTCAGCAAGACAAATCATAAACACCATGTATAATCAAACCTGCCAGCTGTGGCATCACCTGGGGTGGCAAACTACAATTCCTGGTTCAGACACTTTTTTCATAATATTTTTTTTGTGCAATGGACATAAGTATTAATACATAATGTATTTTGGTAATTGTGCCATTTACATCTTCCTAAATACAGAAAAAACTGTGTTGCAATCCATGGACTAGAGGATAGACTAACACTAAAATCAATGGTGCCAGAAAAAAGAATGAGAAACTTTAGTTTTGATAGCCTTTCTATTGAAAATAGCATATCTGTTCCACAGCTTATTACAAAAACCAAAATTAATACTTGGTGTCAAGGGTGGTGTTTGAGTAGGAAATGAGTCCCTAACAGTTACTTTAAATATGAGCATTATTTTGTTCCTGGAGATGATAATGCAATTTGTTGAGATGCATATTAGGTGTAATTTTTGAATCTCTTAACCTGCAGACAATACTTTTGTCCTCACAAATTGCTGCTGGCTGTGTGCCCTTTCTCCTGTAAATTTCCACTGTATGTGGGAAAAAATAAGAAAGTTGCATTTCTGAGTTCTGTTACATTAAGTCATTAAATTATTTTTCGTTAGTTAGAATATTTCCACAATATGTGTGTGTCAAATGTTCATATCATGCTATAAAATGACCCCACATTTTGGGGGTTATTGTGCTAAGTAGGAGTTACTGATCATGAAGCATCTGTCTTGTCATCATGTTTGAAGTGGAATTGCTAAGAAATGAATAAAGAAGCACAAATCCCAAATTCAGTGGTATAACATTACTTGCCTTTTACTTCAAGGCATTCTTGGCACTTCTGGCATGGCAGAAGGGATGACATAGGAGCAGTTGCAGGTAAGCTGCATATTTACCTATATGTATTCATTTATTAATCTTATTTCACTCATATTTCACTGAAATAAAGTTATTTTATGTTGTAGACTAATTGAAGGGGTTCTAGAGGAGTGTGGTTATTACAGTTTCTCTTCTAACAAGTCAGTCTAGTCACTTTAAAAAGAAAAGGTTAATTACAATGTGCTAAACCCAAATGTATCATCTTCCTGTTTATGTGACTGCAGTTGACTTTAAACTTAGTGCAGTATGTGGTTTATTATAATACATGGATGAATGAACTGGAAGAAAAGTATGTGGGACATATTAACTAATCTAAGCTTTTATTGGCCACATCTGTTTTCTTCATTCAGATAAGAGTCATACAAGTGTGGCAGCAATTTCCTCACATTTTTTCCCCAGGTAAACTCACATCTTAACAAAAGGTTAATTACATAAAAGTATATTTTATTTTCACACTCTGCCATTACAGGGTTTAAAGGATAAAGCTGATATATTCAGCAAAATATTAGAGTACAGCACAAAAGCCAGTTTAAGTGTTTACTAGCACTAAAGTGCAGGGGATGAAAAAAATGCAAATTCTTTTCAAATTCAAAGGCAAATTCTTTCTCCTCAAGATGGTATATCTTTCCTGCAGCAAAATTTTGACACATGAAAGAAAACATATTAACTATATAATGTCTCATATTTTTTTACCTGATATCCTATTATTTATCATCTCAAATATTCTTTAATGCAAAAAAACATTAACTACTTCAGTCAAGTAAGATTATTCTTGTCTGTACATTCATCACCACTTTAAAGTCTGGGAGACTGCAGTTAGGTTTTCTAAAACAAACATAAACCCTCCCCAACCCTTGCCCTTCCTATTATAATTTCTAGTTCCTGGTGTCTCAGCAGTTTTTTCAGTTATTTTTTATGTCTGTGAAGTTTTTTATATGAAGTTTTTTATATGATTGAAGCTTGAAAAATTTCTTATGGTGGTCTGAATATTTCTATAGGCTACTCATTAAATTGGTATGTCAGCTTGCAAGTGTCTTGCAGCTGCCAGCTCAAAGTATTGAAAATTATGATTCAACACTCCCAAAATAAAACAATGGTTCAATCTTTAAACCTTCAGGGTGTACTTGAATTATGTTTACAGATTGCTTTTTCATCCATGAAGTCTAACAAACTTCTTTATAAATGTTTTCAAGTATTTTAAAATTTTTGCCCCAGTGATAAGCTCCCAAGATTTGATGCTGTAGAAAAAGTATTGCACAACTTATGAAAAAAAAAGAAAAATACATCAAAGTCTACCAAGTCCTATTATAAATATACAAATGTGTTGTAGTTTTATAGACTTTTATCTCACAAACAGACTAGTAAAAAGTGTCTTAGTTTAATTAACTGTAGTGAAGGAGGTGAATATGCTGAATAGGGACTTCACTGTGTTTTTGGTTTTTTTTTTGCAAGAACTACTACAGAGATAAGGTATCTGTTAAAGGAAATCAGAACCATAGTGTATCTCATTTTGAAAGGCCATGTAAGGATTGCTCCTCACAGGACTTCTTAAACTTAAACCATATTACCAGGAGCATCATCCAGATACTCCTTGAGCTTGGACAGGCTTGATGCTGTGATCACTTGCCTGGGGAGACAGTTCCAGTGGGAACCTTTTCCTCATGGCCAATCTGAACTTCCCTTAGCACACCTTCATTTCATTCCCTTGTGTCCTATTGCTGTAAATGTAATTGCTGAAATGTAGATCATAGTTCAGGATTGCAGGCACATATGCTGGTACTTTCAACATATGAGTGTCACAGAAATGCACATGGGACTAACAGCACTGAAATAATTAGCTGTCTTTTTTTCCTGATTTATTCAGAACTTTTTTCTGCACTGCTGGAATTCCTTAGAGAGTAGCTGTTCTGCAGAAAACTAACTTAAGAGTCTAAATCTTTTAAAATGTTATTTTAAGGGAGGCATAAAAATTATCCTTTGTAGCTATATGGGATGACAGTGTAGTATAAACAATTCTTCTCGATCCTGCAGAAGGAAAAGAGTGAAAGAACAAGCAGTACATTTTAACACGTATGTAAGGTCTGGAGAAGGCCAGGAATATTCATCCTTAATCACACTGGTGGATGTGTTATGTCTTGGATGTTCACAGGAGCACAGGAAAATTGGAAAGAACCTTTTGTTTCCCCTGAGTCATGCAATTTCTTTAGCACCATTTGTAGTATATTACCCACAATCAGTGTTGATCTGTGCTTTCTTCATGGGATTTGTAGCAAAGACAAAATTGATGTTGGAGTGAATTTTGGGGGAATTGAGTGAAATCTCATAGGTGTGAATCACCTTGGAAGCTAAGTTGTATGTTGTCTAGATTTGATTTTTTTTAAATTTATTTTTAATTGCTTTGATTTGTTAATGGTGTGCACATAACAGCTATTGCAGGTTTTGCCCAACTCCACTGCATGTGTGTCACTACAGCATGTCCTGCCTTTGGCTGGCAGACACAAGAGAGTTGTACTGCAGCCCTGCTGTTGGTCTCTCACCAGCCACATGTTTTTTCACTATGCTTTTTGTGGACTGACCATGGCTGGATGCCAGATCCCCACCAAAGCTGCTCTGTCACTCCCCTCTACAACTAGGCAGGAGAGAGAAAATATAACAAAAGGTTCATGAATTGAGATAAAGACAGGGAGAGACATCACTCACCAATTCCTGTCACAGGCAGAACAGACTCGACCTGGGGATATTAGTTGAATTTATTACTGATCAGAATCAGACCAGGATAATAAGAAGCAAAACAAATCTTAAAATTACCTCCCCCACTCCTCTCTCTCCTTCCTGGGCTTTACCTTCTCCCCCAAAGTGGTGCAGAGAGACAGGGAATGGGGGTTACAGCCAATTCATCACAGGTTGTTCCTGCCACTGTTCAGGGAGAGGAGTCCTTCCCCTGCTGCACTGTGTCCCCTTCTCCAGTCTGAGTGCTTCCCATGGGATACAGTTCTTCACAAACTGCCCTAACATGGTCACTTTTCCACCAGATGCAGTCCTTCAAGAGCAGCCTGCTCCAGGCTGAGTCCCCCACAGGGTCACAAGCCCTTCTAGGAAACCTGCTCCAGTGTGGGCTCCTCTGTCCATGGGTCTGCAGGTCCTGCCAGGAGCCTGTTACAGCATAGGCTCCCATGGGTTCACAGCCTCCTCTCAGGCATTCACCTCTCCAGTGTGGGTCTCCCCCGGGGCTGCAGGGGGATCTCTGCACTCCCACTGGCCCCCATGGGCTGCAGGGGCACAGATGTCTCCCCATGGGCTGCAGGGAATCTCAGCTTTGGTTCCTGGAGCATCTCTTGCCCTCCTTCTGCACTGTCCTTGGAGTTGTTGCTCTCACATATTCCTTTCACCCTGCTCTTCTCTGAGCACAAGTAAATCTGAACAATAACTCTCTTTTAAACCTGATATCACAGAGACATTATCACCATTTCTGATTGGCTCAGCCTTGGCCAGCAGTAGTCCTGGAGCTGGTGGGCACTGGCTCTGTCAGACAGAGGAGAAGCTTCTGGCAGTTTCTCACAGAAGCCTCTCCTGTAGCCCTCCACTACTAAAGCCTGTCCATGTAGACCAGTTTGAATACTCCTATTTGCTGTGATGCATAATTATATTTGGTTCCCCTGTCATTGCTAATTGTTTTCCAGACAAGGTTTTACTCCCAAATAACATATTTTTTTCCTCCAGAAAACTGACAGACCATACTTTATCCCTGGCTGTCAAAAACATGTCTATATTTCCAGAGAACTTGCCATGTTTTCTGAAGCGTGTTCTGCTCAGTGCCATTCAGAGCCTTCAGAACTTCAGCATTTTTTTTTCCTTTTGCTGCTCACACTCTCTCCAAATAGCCAGAGTCCAGTTTTGATAGCTTTCCAGTATTGAATGATTCATTTGGCTAGCAGACACGAATCATTAGGTTTCACCTCAAACTCTCCAAACAACATAAGCAAGCCAGAAGAACAGATCAGTTTCCTGAGCTGCACTGCAAGTCACTTATCGGCATCCACCACTACCTGGTTTTATTCCATTACACAGTAATTGGTTTGCAGCCTTCACAGCAACATACCATCAGCCATTCTTGCCTAAAGCTGTTTTGAGCCTGGCTCTACTTCCTCTCTTTTACATACAGTGAGACATTTCAGAAGCAACTGCAAATTTTCCAGCAGAACCTCAATCCATTCTGTGGCTTTCCTTTGATCCCCTTCTTAGAAAAGTGTTCACAGAAGAGCTTTAGGAAAAAGTACTTAGAGTAATGAATATCCATATTTTGTTTGCTTTAGCAACATATAGGGCAATACTATTTTTAAACTTATGTTACAGTAAGAGCTTTAAGAGATTGAGTTTTTAATTTTCTAAGTTGTAATGATGAAGCATGTGTGGGTCTTTCCCAAAAGAAACAGAATTACAGTGTTTCTAGCAGGAAACAAATTGCCTTCCCTTCAGCTCATAATATGTTTCTAGCTTGTCTAGTAGAAATGAGAAGGAAAAGAATTTCAAGGGCTCAAAAGTCCTTAGAAGCTACATAAAAACACCACAAACTTGATTTGTGAAATTGCAAATGTTTAAAGGTCTTTTCCATTTTAGGGGCAAATTTCTTCACGTTTTCTGACCAAGCTGACATTGACATTATCCATTCCTTATAATGTAAGGCTACAAGGTGAATTCTGGTTTAGAGCAAAGCATTCGTGTGTGTGCTATGGTTAAAAGGACTATTAAATGCAGAATAATCAGCTAGATAAAATAATAATGCAATCTCCTACATCACTGTGGAACACACTTAATAGAAAGAAAAATCTGAAAATATGTTGTATTTATTTTCTGGTTTGAGGGAATTCATATGCATTGTCTTTCTCTCCCTTCACTGTTGCCCTTTGCCGTGCCCTTCTGAAATTCCAAGAATATAAGATGAGAAACCAAACCTTAAGTGAGGTGATGACATGAGAATTGTAGTAGGACAATAAACAGTATAAAGAGTTAAAAATAATTCAAGCAACTTTATTGGGTGATGAGAGAAACATGAATTCTTTAGAAATGGACAGATTCATAAGAATAATGTCATGCTGCTTTTTTCCTCCTATTTTCATTATAGTAGTAATTACTATCTCAATAGCAGTCATTTCATGGGGATTAATGACCAGCTGAGGATAATGACCCTCAGCTTTATCTTGAATAATCAACTTGTGCCCATTTATCACTAATCTCCTGAAATTACTCAGCACTCCAATTGTATTAGTTATTTATACAGAAATTTGGTAAACATGCATAAAAAGACCCTGTAATGTTTCCAAATTATTCTGCTCACATCCATTGTGCCACTCTTTCCCTTTTCTACCTTCTCATTTAATATTATACTGCACAAGGGGCAAGCTCCTTATTTGTGAGGCTATTTACGAATAAGGCAGTGAATACCAGTTTTAGAATTTCATCCCACTTTTTTATATTAAAGTACACATGTAATACCCAAATTAATGCAGAAATCTATTTTTAATAAATTGCTTGAAGAGATCTAATCCAAACAGAAACTCAGTTATAGGAAAAGTGCAGTGGTCAGAGACAGGAGATGTGTTTAGCTGAGTGCTCTGTTGTGGTTTTACTCCCATGGGCACCCTCAGCACACACAACCACTTGCTCAATCCCCTGCAGTAGGACAGGTGAGAGAATGGGAAGAATAAAAGTGAAAAAGCTCTTGGCTAGGTATAAAGTCAGTTTAATAGGTAAAACAGAATCTGCACCTACAAGCAATGCAAAAGAAAGAATTCATTCTCTGTTTCCCAGCAGCAGGCAGGCTTAGCCTTTTTCAGTAAAGCAAGACTCCATCAAGTCTCACAATTATTGGGAAGACAAGTGCCATAACTCCAAATATACTGCCCTGCCCTTCCCCTCTTCTTTCCTCCAGCTTTTATTGCAGAGCACGGTGCCACGTGGTGTGGGATATCCCTTTGGTCAGCTGGGGTCAGCTGTCCTGGCTGTGTCCCTTCCAGCTTCTTGTGCACTCCCAGCCTAAGCACTGATGGGGTGGGGAGAGATGCAAAAGTGGCCCCGGTGCTGTGTAAGTGTTGTTTAGCAATAACTAAATCACTGGTATGTTGTCAACACCATTTTCAGCACAAATCCAAAACATAGCAACATGCAAATTACTGTGAAGAATTTTAACTCTAACCCAGCCAAAAGCATACAAGCTCAAATGACCATGTCTGTTTGTGAGGAATGCTTCAGCATTTGTTTTGTAGGAATAAAAATGTTTGCAATGCAAATAAGACTAGAAGGAAAAGGGCTTCACAATCAAATGCATATATTGATATCTTGTCACATATAATTTCTTAACTTTCTTCAGTGAAATTTATTGCATTGTTATTGGAATTTTAGAAATAGAGAAGCAACTACTTATGTCATTAGGAAGCACTATTTCATGATGAGCAAAACTGTCAAGTCTGGCTCTAATGATAGCTATACATTTTTAACTACTCAAAGAATATCTCAAGGTATTATCCCCAGAAGGATTATATAGCTCAGGAATGACAGAAAATTCCAAACTCTGTCTATTTGAGGCAGCCCTCATTTGTATTTGGTCTATGGTCCATAATTTGAAAATAGAAATGCATTAGTGGAGCTTTTTCTGCCTGCAATTTTTTACCATGTTAATCAACATAATGTGCCTCTTTAATCCTGTTAGATGGCTAACGGATTCAAATTTGTACTTCATTTAGTTAATGTTTTTTTAATGTTCTAGACCATACTGAACTAGACAATAGATGACAGTACACAGCTCCAACACTCCTGGAATCTAAAATAGATCTTTTGACTTCATGATATCTAGGTGATTTAAGACATTCTGCTCCTTTTTATTCTCGCCTGGAACCATTTCCACTAATGTTGTCAGGTATCTGTTAAATTGTTTTCTTCTTCCAAATGGTTATCCATGTAGATTCCTAGTTCTCACACATACAAAAGATTGTTTTGACCAGCAAGTGGTCATACCAGCATTCTCCTGAATTGCACTTCTACACAAGGAGGTAAAAAAGTTTGCCAAAGCAGAGAAGTACTTTTTACTATTATTATTATTATTATTATTTTGCTATTATTACTATCATCATCATCACTACTAAACATTCACGGCTGCAACAGTCTGTCATTTACCCCCCTGCAGTTCTGATGTCTGCCAGCTGAGGGTCTGTGTGGCACTAGAAGTTTCCAGTCTATTTCCACAGACCAGCATTCACTTCACCTTTTGAGTCAGCTGTCCTTCCACGAAGAGGCAGTATTGGCCTATTTTTCTTAACTCACAGATCCTACACAAATTAAAAGCAATATGAAAAACTGGGTGTAGCAATTGATCCTAGCTTTCATTTCACCCAACTCCTGGGGTTAGGCACTGACTAATATTTATCACATTGATGAATAATACAGAGAGTTCCAATGGCAAACATTTGGCCATGAGGTAGATTAAAAGACACTTGCTGGACAGGGTTCACTGCTGCATATGGTGATTGTCACAGTGTGCCTTTTCACCTTGCTAGACAGATAATTTTAACCAAGTTGTTACAGCTGAACATATAGGCTGCATTCAGAAGATACATGTCCAGGCTTCATGGTAATGGTAGAAATGTACAAAAAGGATGACTTATAAACTAGGAAAAAATGTATGCTTTGGATTCTAGAGTATTACAGTTCTTCATGTCAAAATCAAATGATGTGAAAAACTTATTGCTAACTCTATTTTTAGAGAATTGCAGAAATTTTCTGGTTATTTCATGGGTGGACAGCAAACTAATAACAAAGATAATTCTATTTTTTCCCCCTGGTATTACTATACCATAACAAGACATTTTTCCCACCTTGGTTAGTAAGTCAGTCTTTCAAATTTTTAAAAAATTTTATTTTAGGCTTGTTTTTCCTGTGAGTCTGAATGATAAGGATGTAGAAGAAATTGTTTATTGCTCTTTAGTAACTAGTTAGCATCAAAACTTATAGACTTGGCTCATCTTAGTACTGCTATGTATAAAAGATGGGTAACCTGGCTGTTATTTATGACATTGTGTGACATGAGCAGAACAGAGAAGTGATCCATCTGGTGCAAGTACCAGAATAATCTGATCATGTGGTAGGATTGTCATTGATGCAAATCCTCTTCCTTCACTCAAGCTGAGGATTATCTTTAGCAATGAGATATGTGGAAAGGTGCATTCCACCTCTTGTTGGAAAAAATGAAAGAGCATCTGGCCTGAATTTAGGCTGACTGGTAGATACCAAGTCATTGATACAGTTCAGTGATGTGCAGACAAAATTAAGTGGTGTCCTAACATTAGAAATGCCTGAAGTCCACACTACCTGTAGAAAGAGTGCATGTTTATAAAGCTGTCTGTCAGCATTTGGACTGTGGGAATGTCTGTTTTCAACAGCAGGCAGATGGCACTGGTCCCTTGCAGAGATCACATGCCCTGGGTTCTCAGACATTCTTCTGTGAGCTCTCCATCTTTGAGTAGAAGCATCTGTCATCACAGACTTGTTTGGCCAAGATGAGATGGGTTTACTCTTGCAGTTCTGAAGCATCAGAGATATCTGCATGATGGAGATTGTGCACAGAGCACCAATAAACTCTATCAAAGAATATCAAATAAAAAGGCACCTTCCTACTTAAGCTGGTCCAGAAAGCTCAGTGTAGTCTAAAATCATTCTTGTACCAGCATTCTTATACAGCCACTTAACAGTTAACACTTTCAGTTGAAGTAAAGGGGAAGTTTTTTGAGTTTGCCTTTTTTTGTTGGTTTGGGTTTTTTAGTGGAGGGGGGGGCATAGGGTATTTTGTGTTGTTGGTTTGGTTTGGTTAGTTTGATTGGGGGGTTTTTTAGGCTTTAATGGTTTGGTCTGGCTGATTGATTTATCTGATAAGATATCCTTTTGTGTCATAGCAAAATGGTGTTTAAAGGCATTTTGGAAACTCTTAGACTAAATAGAGGACAATCTGAAAGTTTGGGAAGAGACGGAAGATGAAATTGACCTCAGTGTTCAGGAATCAGGGCCATAAAACAATAAATTCTTTCTTAGCTGTTTCAAGATCTCTTTAATGACTATGGCTAGAGGAGGAATTGCACAGAGTTACATAGATAGGTGTTTTGATATAGGGGTGCAAGACAAAGCAAAAGCTATTCCAGGATGTCAGTATAGTACTAACAATCACAATGTTCCTCTAAGTACTGTAGTTGTGTTCTTTGTTTTTGAATACTCCCTTTTTACTAGTAGAACATCCATTTACTGATAAGGGAAAGTCAAATCTTCATGTTCATACAGATAATTTTTGGGCCTCATCACACTATCAACTCCAGTTTTGAAAGTTAATTTGAAAGCCTTTACTAAGACAATTTAGGGGAAAATTATATAAAAAGAAAGAAAAACTGTTTTTCTTACTGTGACATTGTATCTGTAAACCCTCTCAATCTTCTGAGTCTTCCATGTTTTCTCGGAGTCTTACAGTTCTAGAAATCTGTGCCATGGAAGGATCTGAAAGATTTTAGCCTTTGCAGCACTAAATGAAAGCATTGAAGAAAAGAAACTTTGGCCTACCTTGCTTGCCCATATTAATAACATTCTAGTGTTGTTTTCTTTATTAACTTGTGTGTTACAGCAAGGACTAGCCAGAAAAGTTTTGTTTGCTTTTTTTCTCACACAGGTATGAATTTCATGCTTCACTTAACAAATCTGTGCCAGTGTCATAATTTCAAAAAAACCCCACAGTAGTAAATGTATGCTTAACAGTAGCCTTAATTGAGTACTGAAATATCTGAAATATTGTCAGGTCAAGGCTAGCCATCGGAACAGAAAGTGAGTTTGTCTCACTGGGCAAAGAACTGATAAAGAAAAACTAATGAGATAGAAGCTAGGAAATGAGAATACATGTAGTGCAGAGCCAAGAACAACAGGAGACAGAATGCAGGAATACTGAGGAGGAGATTGGTATGGGCAGAAGGAAGAAGGACTGTAGCTGGGACTGACCAAGAGAAGAGAGAATGGTTTGCAGTTGGGGCAGGTGGTAGACACACAGGACAGGAGTCAGGCTCAAAAGCTCAGACAAGAGTGGATCCAGGGAGAAATTATTAACAGCCTTTCAATACTTCAAAGGGACTTAGAAGAGAATTTTTTTTTTTTTTTTTGCCAGGGCCTGTAGCAATCACAAACAATCAACAGTTTTAAAGTTAAAGCAGTAGATTTAGATTGGACATAGGGAAGAAATTTTCTGTGGCAACAGTGGGGAGACACTGGAACAGGCTGCCCAGAGAAGTAGTAGATGCTCTATCCCTGGAAGTGCTCAAGGTTGGATGGGGTTTTCAGAACCTAATGGTAGTCTTTCCTGCCCATGGCAGGAGCATTGGCCTACATGATCTTTAGAGACCTTTTCCAGTCACAACCATTCTGTGATTCTAATTTTTGCACAGATATGGTGCCCCATCAAGGATTATGTTATCCACATAGCAGGCTGAGTGGAAGTTTGCTGTCAGCCTTTACTCCTTTATTTTTTACTTAAATGCACTTGACTTTACAACTTTAATAACAGTTTATGGATTTCTATCTACCATTGTTGAAGTGTGCATGCAAACTACGAACTAATTTTCAATTTTTTCTTTCCTCATTCCTGGAATACTTCAATATCCTTCAGTACTTCAGTAATCAAAATTAAAAAACACTGCTTCCCAAGGGACCACATGAAGAGAGGAATGGTTGCAAGACCTTTATGTGTCTGAGTTATACAAATTGTATACAAGTAGTCTGGGAAAATTTCAGAAGAGGTTTCACACTTGGGTTGGATACTGGTAAAATTTTGAGACAAAACCAAAACAACCACTTTTATGTTTTCACAGCATTGATTATGAGAAATCTTTACATAATTTTTTCTTAGAATAATTGTAACAATATAATACATCTTGATTATGAGACAAGTTTCACCAATATAAAGGTGACAGATAGATCTCCATCACTTTCTCTGCTAATTTTCCATGTAGTAAGCTAAAGAAAAATTAGAAAAGGATATCAAAGTGATGTTAAAGACTTGCTTTCAACTAGTTCTCCATAGTGCTGAAGTTCCTGGACATGTTACATCAGCAGCATAAGTTAAAGCTGTCCCCACAAATACATTATGTTGCATTCAGGCTTCATTGATTATCTGTGGGAGACCTTTGCACCATACTGCTCTAATTCTATTTGTGTGCTGTGTAGCTTAGTCCATAAATTTTGAATCAGAGGATCATTAGACAAAGTAGCTCCCTGTGTGTAGCATAAATGATAGAATTTCACCCAGAGATTTCTGCATCAAACTCTTCTAGAGTATGAACTAAAACCATTTATTTTGATAGACTTTTGAGGCTCCTTGGCTTCTACATCATGCTCATATATCAGCTTTCTGCTGGCAGCACAAGGATTGATTCCATGCCTGGTGAGTGTGAAAGGTGGGAAATTCTTACTTCCAACTGCCTACTAATCCTTTTCCCCCCAGGTATCTCTGCTATCCAAAGGGAACAAAGAACTATCCAGCCAAAGAAAAGAATGTGTGATTCTAAACGATGGGTTTGGAATTGTTCCTAATGAAGTCAACCTGCCTGTTCTTCAGCAGAGGCTGATTACAAAAGGGTCAGGTTTTGTTCATTGAACAGCATAACAAGGTGGAACAGCTTCAAGTATCATTTCTGGATGATACTCTGGCTTTGTTTACAGCATAAGCACTTTACAAGAAGCATTGTGAAAAATGCTTCTATGTTTATACATTAGGAGAAAAGCACAATTCTCAACAGTGCATATTCTTTATTTTTAGATTATTTTTTAAGCTGTTGCATAGTCAGGTTTTCTGGAATGATGGTTCAGTAGCCTTATTTATATTCATATATGCCTTCATGTAAAGAAAAAGAGCTTTGTAATATGACCAGACAGAAAATATACCTAGATTCACTGTACCAGAATTAGAAACAGATTAAATACCATCAGCATAATTTTAATGTTTAGAAGGAACTTCACTTCTTATGTTTGGATAGTAGCAAATTCTAATGCTGATGTGACACGTTAATAGTGACTATTTGCCACTGGCATTGCTTCTGAAATCATTGTTATTTTAAAACCAGCTGGTTTTACTGCTATTTCTGTCTTCATATTTTATGTCTGTAGCCACACACTGTATAGATCTGTGTACATAAAATGTATAATGTACATTTATATACATTTTATATACACATTCATTTTACTCATTAACAGACCTAAGTAAATTAAATACATTTTTACTTCTAATCAAAAGTGCTTAAGGACACTTCCAGAATTTCAATATTTATTCACTGAGTTAAATGTAGATTAAAATATCTCACCCCAGTAGGAGAAGCTATGTTTTTATCTACAATTTAGTAAGGAATTCTTACTAAGTGCAAAGGACAGTTGCTACTGTGGCAACCATAATTGTTGCCAATAACCAGGATGTGCTTGGTGTTTATCATTGTTGAAAATTGTTAGCTTTATAGTCATCACATGATTACTTGTAAGTAACTTGATACAGATGTATGTTGTGTACATTTTTCTTCATTTTTCCCCCAGGGGTTCATTTGTAACTTTAAATAGCTAATTGGTATTCATTTCATAACCATTTAAGTGTATGATTTTACCATTGTGACTTCAATACCCTAAACTGTGAAGCAGTGAAAAGGGGTCCAGTGGACAATGCAAAAAAAAAAACCCCAACAATAGTAATAAACTGATCCTCTTTTCACATGCATGTTGTGTTGAAAGCCATGAGGCACTGCCTTTGCATCTATACAACCATGCAATATTGGTAGCAAAGGTCTGTTAAGGGTCAAGGTGTGTCATTGCTAGGGTATCACCTAGCAGTGGGTACAGTTTGCACCATGAATCACCATGGGTGATGCATTTCCTGCAATGGTGCCACTCAAAATTGGCTCCTATTCTGGTTCAGACTGTTAGTTTTGCTTTGCTAGAATGAAGAAAGGGAATGCAGTATGGTTAAATCTGATGGATCATAAAGCAAATCCACACAGTATATGACTGCCAATGGAAGTGACATGGTTATTTTATCCAAAATTCTTCATTTAAATTCAACCTTGATATGTTCTACTCAAATAGTGTATGAATTCTAATAATAATTTTCCACTGAAATAACATATAACAATCTACACTTAAAGTAACCCATTTCAATATAATTTTTCCAGAAATTTTTATAGTTTTCCAAACTTCCAGTGTGCACTGAATGCCTTAGAAATACTTTTGACTTTATTTCAAGCAAGTTTTGAAGTATTATTGTTTGTATTTTGTCTGGATTTGTATGATGTTAATTTATAATTTATGGCATTGTTTTTGTTGAGAAGTGGAATATAATTAATTACTCTTACTGTGTTTCTTAATGTATTTTCAGTTCTTTTAACTTTGAAGCAAATTTGGTGCTTGTTATTGTGACTGAGAAGTGGAATGCTAGTAGTGACCAGCAGAAGGGCAGTCCAGTAACTTCAAGACAGCTCCAAGTGGACTGGTGGCATGTGTAACCACCAAGGCTTTGATTTAAAGCAGGAAATCAGTGGTCTTTTCTGTCCCAGTGTTCCATAAGATTATTTTTCCCACCCTGGCTGCAACAGAACAGATATGCTGACTGCTATAGGAAAGAGCTGCTGCATTTTGCATGTAGGGCAACCAGTGGCTACAGAAGATCCATTATCTAAGCTGTTAAATAGTTTATGGAATGAGTACATAGATGCTCTCCACTGAGACCAGCTTCCATTGTGTTTCCCATTGTATGAAAGGTAACAAGAGCCAGTTCTGACATTAATGATTTCTGTAGGGCTAATTCTGTATAGACAACATGGGTAAACCATATTCAGGGAAACACAGAAACCAAAACGAAGTTGCTCAGTATCATTCAGCAAGTCATCAGCAAAGTTGAGAATGGAATTGACATATCCTGGGTTTCAATCCAGCTTATAAGTGGCATCCTTCAATGTGTGTAGCTTTTTTTTGCTCACATGTTTGTCCTCTTTAAAGTAACCTGTGCAAAAATATGAGAAACAGTCGTAGCTGTACTTATTATTTAGCTAATTGAACAAGGTCTTGTAAATTGTGGTGCTGTGTTGAAAAACTGTACTGAACTACAGCTAATTTTGAGAATTTGTGAGTTAATCTAAACTGTGATTTATGCAAGTCTTTCTTTCAGTTTGTTTGGCTGCAGTGGAGTACCTGAAATTATGTAGTGTTCTGTCTCCTATTATTCATGCACTTACTTTCTACAGTCATCTGATTACAAGTACTTTCTCAGGAGAATGTACTGTGTGTGTGTATTCTGTAGCCTGATTTACATATGTTGTACTCTGTCTGAATCATTTCCCAGTTCCCTTTCATATCCCTGAATAATCAGATGTTGACATTGGACCAAATCATGAGTTTCATTCCATAAGGGAATTCCTGTTTACAGGCACAAAATAATGTGTTTAAAGACTGTTTCTTAAAGTCATTGGGAATCTGTGGGATTAGGGCCTGGTTATTGGTATTTCACATCAAGAAATTCAACTAGCTAAGGAACTTTTGGAATTATAATCATTAAAGAAGAAAGGCCAACCAATTTCCATGCTGTAAACAGGAAAGCTTCTAGTAGTGACTTCTCCAAACTGAATAATAGACAGAATTTTAGCATGTATGAATTCTGCCCTACTTCTGCTGGGAAGAACCAGCAATTCTGAATGACTGCATATCAGGAGATGTAAAAAGAGGAAGCCACTTGAGAATATTTGGTTTTGACTGTATGAATTCACCATGCAATTGAATTAAAAAACTCAGCTGAAGGTTTCATCATTCAATTTGTCTAGACAGATAACAGCAATTGGAAACAAAGGTCTTCTAATTAATTTTGTTTCGTGACTTGGAGGAAGCTAAAATATATGAATATTCTGTGTTCAACTGTACTCAACAGGAGACAGTGAGAATCGTGATGAGAAAACAAGTAATTTAAAAGTATTTGACATTTGAGTTCTCAAAATTCCTACCAAACTGAAACTTATTTCAATGAAAGCTTTATGTCCAAAATTTAACCCGTTGCCCACTGTTGTATTTTGACCTATGTTTCTAGTTTCCACCTGCCAGGACAGGTTCCCTGACTTAAACTCTAATTGCATTTAGTCACTTTTGCTCCAAATTTAGGCTTGCTGTAGCTTCATTGCTGTCTTTTGTCTGCCTCCATTTCCACTGGTGCAATGTAAGCAAATACAGATAATTTCTAGTTGAGAGTTTGCTTAGCAATGGAATCTGTAGTGAGTTACAGACCAAATAGCCAATGAAGACACACATTTTTTGTGTATATATATATATATATATATATATATATATATATATGTATGTGTTTGATTTTTTAAGTTAATATGTTTGAAATCTTAGCAGTCCAATTCAAGAATCACTATTGATCTAGATCTCGTGCAGGAAAAAAGAAAGAATAATAATGCAATTACATTGTTTTACAAACACTTTTTAGCCTCTCCCCATTTGGGGCAGTGGTGTTCACCCTTACACTGCTCCTTAGTGTCCCAAGGTCAGTGGTTTGATTCTGGTGGGGCTGTCAGCAGTTGTAGTCCTGTCCTAGGAAGAACAGGATTTTCATATTGATGGCTCCATCTTCCTTACTCTAGGATCCAACATTTGGGATCATTTTTCTAAATTTGCTAACACACTATTACTCCTTTGCCTTTTCTTTGTTGGTTTGCAGCTCCATGAGATATCTGGATTTATAATGTATGGTGCATTTTACTTGTACTGGATACTGGTTTTTTGTTCTCTGAGATACCTCTAACCCCAGTTTTGTCCAGGACTGCAGTTTGCTGCTGATAATAGCTGAGTTATCTATAGTTACCAGTGCCAAGTCTGTGCCTCATCTCACACCATCCCATCCCATCTCTATACCACATCTTGTGTTTTAAGGCACATCTCTCTTAAGGACCCTGCTGTCTGACCAGGCCTGTACTCTTCATACTACTTCCTTATGTTAATCTTGTAAGTATCTCAGTGTACATTGAGTAGCCACTTTTTACAGCTATCTGCATAAAACCATCCTTGTTCAAAGACAAATCAAAGTAAAACAAATTAGAGGTATTGAACTGGTCAGCTGGAGGAATCACAAACACAGCTGTTCTAGTTGAAACAAAGATATATTCAGACAGAGCACAGCTGACAAGCCTCAGGACTTGTGAAGCCTGGCAAATTCAGTATAAATTTTATGGCCTGTTGATGGTAGTGGTACTGCTGTATTGCAGAGCTGTAAGATTGTGGCTTCCAAAACTTTTAAAAATGCACTGAGTCTTGTTCCTGTGCCCTGTGTACTGCTCTTAATGCCTTCAAAAGATACAAGTTATTAACACCATGACAATATCCCCACATGTCAAAAAAGAAGGATGATCTTGTTGCTGAAGTCTGGTGTCTGTGATCTGTCTGTTGTTGATCAGCAATACTCATTTAGAGGACTAATGATTCCATGCTTGCTGAAATGGTGAATTGTAGTTGCCAAGTGTGTGACTGTGTGTGGCTGAAGAGTGGTCAAATAGCCATCCTTTGGAGCAGCAAGCAGGGTAAAAAGGAATGGATGAAAACAGGAGATGCACCTCACAAGACAGAAAATTATTCTCTTTGCCAAAAACATTGTTTGAATACAGAGGACTCACTGCCTCAGAATCTGGTGCAGCCTATGCTGCAGTGCTGGTGGATGGAAGAGACCACTGACATTGTGAACTGAGCAAAACATGCTCTGTGGTGTTCAGCACTGCTCTGTGGTGTTCCAGCAGTCTGTGGGAATCTTGGCTCCTTGAAGGCAGGGCTCCATGAGGAAGAGTTAGATTATTACTGATTGTAGCTACTGAGAAGAACATGACTATGGAGGTATGCTGTTGGAGAGTAGAATGTCAGAAAATTTGCTCTCTGAGCTTACTTATGGTTTCTTTTTTTTTTCTCAGGCAGCATAGGGATGGAGTTGTTCCACAGAGTACCTTCTTAAGTTTCAGCCACAGTGTAATATGTATAGGTTCTACAAATATACATACAGATTCTTTTACAATTAGTAAAAGAATTAAAACAGTAAATAGAGCCATCAAAACAATGTTTATTGACATTATTTAGAAAGGTTTTAAGAATCTGTTTTAATTAGCAGTATCCGGAATCAAAGTTTTTGGTTTTCTTTAGCATGATCCTGATGATTAATTCTTTACCTTAGGCAGGTCATGGCACAATGGAGCTATGCAAGATGGTTTATGTTAGCAGAACATGTCAGTTTGATGTGATGGGTCTGACACCCTGGCCCATGACACAGCATATGCCTGAAGGGCTATGGATCTACTGGCAGTTGTACAAAAGTTGATCCTTTGCAATCCAGTTGCAGCCAATGAAAACAGACTGTGGACAGCAGTGTGCCAAGTACTAGCCAATGTTTCACCTGTTGGCAGTGTTGGTATGAATGATGTCTCCCTAATCTTCTAAAGATCTATAGGAGCCAGCAGGAATTCAGCAAACCCCAGAGACTTCTGTAGAACTCTACAGTGCAATCTGTTAGTCTTAAATTATGTTGTGCTGAATGGATCATTTGTACAATTAGGTTATATTGAAGAGAGTAAGGATTAAATAAATGGGTGAGGTGCAGCACTCTAACTGCAGACAGCTATTTTTAATTATGTCTTCAGTGGGGCCTAAATTAAGGTTGATCTATTTGTCATTTTCACTTCTTTGAGACAGACATTTACCATGCTCCTTTACATACAGTTTGAATACCCTCTCTGAATAAGAAAGCCTGGCAGTCAGTTAGAGGTTTGCCTTGAGTGACCTGTCCACTGATTTCCAGAAAGATTACATGATGATGCAATATAGTGATATTTTATTGAAAGATAATGATAGAATGGATGGAAATAGATGTTCCTGACATGAAGGAGTAATGGACAAGGAAAAATATCATGTTCCAGTTAATCAACAGTGAACTAATTTGTCCTAGTCCTGTTCTCAGTAAGAAGTCACTGCTGTGAGACATTCTGGTGAAAATCAGTGGTAAACCACTTTTTTAACCAATAGGAAACTCACTTTGTGTTCAGATTTCATCTGGTGAAACTGAGTGTACTTGGCAGAGCAGAAGTTTGGGACAACTATTTAAAAGGTTGTGTAAACTCAAGACAATAGTAATTGAGCAGTGTTCTGCTGAAATCACTATACATTGTGGAGTATTTGAATATCTGATCAGCCCACTTCTCTGCAATTCCATTTTCATATTTATCGAGGCTTCCCATACTCACAAAATAAGTATTATAAGTATTCCTAAGAATGAGTCTCCTCCCTCATGCTTTTTCTGAACCACTTGACCTTTGCATTGCTGCATCTAGCACTGAGGTCACGCAGAGAAGATCAGGATATATTGCTGCAGAACCTGGGGATCAGCAAATCCCCAGGGTGTATTATAGGGAGATATTCTTGCAGATTTTTCTTACCAATGTAGCAAACTTGTAATATTTCTGGAATATAGAGCTGTAACAGCAAATAAACAACCAACATATTGGTACTACCCTGGTGAGTACTCAGGGAAGGCTTTGTTGAAGCTGGAACTACAGAGGCATTTAGGAAGGTGACTGTGCCCTAATGCAGGAAGCCTGGAAAGTGTATATAGCTTCTAATCAAACTGAGTTTTCTTAGAATTAGTAGCAGGAAAAAGATAATCTTCACATAACCAAAGCTATGCTCTACTTATAAATTTTTAACCTAACTTTTTATCATCTTCTGTTTCAATTGATTTGTGTATTCCTGCTTGTTTTGTCAGCCTGTGAAGAGAAGATAGTATAGTTATATATGGGGAAGAGATTGATTTCCTCAGGCTATTTTTCAAGATTTGTTATATGATTTTGTGTATTCTTCTGTAGCTGCACTGTTCTTCTGTATACCTCAGAAAGATCTAGAAGATATTCTCAGTTCTTCAGCCAAGCATGCTTGGCAACAAGCTGCATCTTTTTGTTTAAAAATGAAGAGGGTTACCCATCTCTTTTGAAGTGTGATTGTTACCCCTCTCTTGTCTCATTTCTATTTTTCAAGGCTGCACATGGCAAACGTTCACTGTTTACTGTTTCAAAGAGACAAGCTGAATGCACTGCATTCAAATAGACATAGAAATAAAATATTGAAAGGTATCCTAAAACATGTTACAACATAATCTGTAAAAGAAAGCCCAGTGAATTTTGTACCTAATTTCTGTAATCATCACTGCAGCACATACTGCTGTTTTTTTCCGAAAGCAAATTATATCTATCCTCTTCACTAAAATGTGTTAAGTGCTTGACAGTAATTATTCTACATGTTTGCTTGATTAGCAAGTAAAATATTAAGGCTTAAATACCCTTAATGGTAGGGACTGACGTCCTGTAGCTTTGACTCATTTGTATGTTTTTAAAAAGACTTACAATTTCTTGGTGTTTCAAGATTAGTCTTTCATATTTGAGAAGGTTTTTTCCATTCATTTTTTAAGGAAGATGAAGATTACTACTGTGTCACTGGGACAAAGTAGATGGAGGGGGAGGAAAGAATCATGGTAAATGTTTTGAAATTTACTTTTTCCATTGGAGAGTTTTGTTTAGATGAGATTAAGCAGCTGTATTTTGTAATGTATCGGAGATGTCGTGGTAATTTGCATTCCTGTACAGCTTTCCATTTAAGGCTCTGAAGTGCTTTATAGACATCAATTAACTAAATCTTTTAGCACCCAAACTAGGTAAAGATTAAGATCCTCATCTTACAGATGCAATAGCTTTACTCTTTACTCTGGTGGAAGGTTTTGTTGAGTGAAACAGCACATGTCATGGATGAGAACAGCAAGTTCTTGAGAAATGTTGTAGACCTATTTCACTTCAGGATGTAAGATCGAAGTTTCTTGAAGTTTTGACTTGTATTTTAGCAATTACATCCTCTTTCTCAAGATCTTACATCTTCTTACTATCTTATATCTAAGAATATTCTTATAATTATTGTTTGAAAAAAGAAGCTTTTCTGAAGAGATCAAATCCAGTTTCCATGAGCTTGGCTCACTTTCTAGTCCTGCTCCTTATACCACAATTAATAATTTATTTTAAAAATAAAATCTTTAGGCAGAAATATAGTGATATGAGGCTGCCTTTTGACCTCATTCCTAGCAGCTGTTGATTGCATGGGTGTCCTAGTACTGCCACTAGCAAACTGAAAAAAAAAACCAAACCCACCAAAAGGGCAGAAACTAGAGAGGTGAATGAGGCTGTGTAGTTTAATTTTTGCAGAAAAGGACTCAAGTTGAACATGAGCCAGCAATGTGCCCTTGAGGCATGGAAGGTGAATGGGATCCTGGGCTGTATTATGGGGAGTTTTGTCAGCAGGTCGAGGAGGGTGATCCTTCCTCTCTGCTCAGCACTCTTGAGGCCATACCTGGAGTGCTGTGTCCAGTGCTGGGCTCCCAGTGCTAGAGAGACATGGGCATTCTGGAGAGAGCCCAACAGAGAGAGTCAGACAAAGGGCCTCAAAGATGATGAAATTACAGGAGCATTTCACACAGGATCAAAGGCTGAGGGAGCTGGGGCTGTCCACTTGTAGAAGAGGAGGTTGAGGAGGGTCTTATCAAAGTGCATGAACATCTGAAAGGAAGGTGCAAAGAGGACAAAACCAGACTCTTTTCAGTGGTGTCCACTGCCAAGATCAATGGCATGGGCACAAAGATGAAAAGCAGGAGTGTCTACCTGAACCCATTTTCACTGTGAGGGTGACCGAACACTGACACAGATTTCCCAGGGAGTTTGTGGATTCTCCATACTTGGAGCTCTTCAGAAAGCTTCTGGATGTGGTCTTGGGTACTGAGCTCTCTATGTGGTCCTTCTTAAATGAGGCATTAGCCCACATGACCTGCAGACATCCCATCCACCCTCAACAATTTTCTGTTTCTGTGAATATCCATTATTTGATCAGTATCTCTGTATCCTTGGGATCTGCAAAACCCAGAAGTTTAGAACTGGTCTGCAAAAGTCAGTTTTTAATCACTGCTGTGGATGTTAGAACTTGCAGTTCTAATCACAGATTGTTCTATATACAATAGTCATGAAGGAATATGGGAAAACTGCAGGCTGGCATTGGGACAGCTTTTTTGAATGTGGAAATTCTAACTGCTCCTATGTGATAGTCTTTTTTGATGGTACTGAATGAACATGGAATGACTTCCTTTTTGAGTTTTTCAGTGGTGAAAGGAAAATGGTACAATTCACTATTTAAAAAAATAGATGAAATATATAGAGAATATATAGTGAAATGTGCTATTTAAGAGGACTGTCTAACAACAGTCATTGAACTAGTCTTTTTTCCCTTAGCTTGTTATAGTCTAAAAATGATGTAAAGAATATTAGTAATGTTGAAAAAAAATATAAAAAATGTAAAATCAAGAATTATGGCATAATTTGGTCTTATATTGCTCATTATGTATTTTATTAAACTGAAACTAAACTGACAAATAAAGGAGCATAAAACTGGTAACATTTCAGAAGGCTGAGAAAAATTGTTCATAACTTGCTAAAGCAACGACCAAAAAAATGAATGCTTTTCTCATATTTAATTTTATTCATTAGGTAAGGGAAAATGGTAAAGAAAGCTATCTCTCTGTATGAAGGATTTTCAATGCATTAGTAACATCTTTTTGTATTAATACTGCTTCCTTTTGCATTGCTTTCATGACTTGTTTTTCTTTTTCTGTGTGTGTATTTCTCAGAATCACAGAGATGGCATTAGGGCCACTTGGAAACATTCAGCTTTAGTGATGCTGTAGAAATGTGCTCTCTGCAGGGAGTGTTGGATTAAACACAAGAGTGTAGATTTCCTCTCTTCCAGCTGAGCTTCTTGGAAAGTGTCCTCCATTGATGCACAGTACTGCCTAGCTTTTTTAAATTGATGAATTTTATGTTATTTGATACCATCTTAGAAAATATGTTGCTGTTTCAAAAAAGGCCTATTTTGTTGTCTGCTACTTGGAAAGTTGCAGGTGTTCCAAGGTGCCATCAGATGTTCTCCAAAATCTACTGACAGTCATGCTTACTAAAATATCAGAATTTTTATTCTAAAAAACAAAGATATAATTAACCTTTTTAGAGTACAATGAGGCCTGAAATATTATTTATGCCTTCTAAAAATAGTATGTTAGGTATACAAATGCTAACCTTCTAATTGTTTTGTGCATCATTTTACTTGCAAATACTGACAGAAATGTCTTTGTTGGCTTTCTATAAATTTCTGTTAGCTTGTTAGCATGCTCCTCAGATCCAAATGTAATAATGTCTTATAAACACATTTAGACATTTGTTTTTCCTTTTTGATTCTGGACAGTGTCATTTGCTTCCTGACTGTTAGACTTTTTATTTAATATGCATTAGCTTGAAACATTCCATGAAAAATGTGTTGAACGTTAATTTTAATATATTTCAGAACTTAATAGATATTAATAGAGCAATAATACAATAGCAGACACAGACCAGATTACAGCTTGTAAATTACTGAGGGCAAAGACCATTAAGAAAACATAATTTGAACATTAAAGAGATTGTGTTTGTAATCAGGACATCTGCCAAAACCACATCCAAAGATGTAGAGGTCCTCTAGCACTCTTCTTTTGCAGCCTGCATCTGTACAACCCGATGTCTTCATCTGTCCAATTGAATTAAGTATTCTTATTAGCCAGAAGGATAATTGCTACAGGAATACCAGATACAGATGCATCTTAAGTGGAGGTAATGTTTGTAAAATCTGGTCTGCTGACAGGCTTGGATGTGGAACTCTACATTAGCTGGTGGAGTGATTCCTGTCCCGTGTGGGGCCTCAGAGAATCAAGAGAACTGGCTTGTTGCTGTGCTGTTTTCAGTCTCTTCCTGAGACTACATTGGCTTCTATCAGTCACCTAGATAAGAACAGATTTGAGCTTAGTGTTGCTTGAAGAGGAAAGTGATCTTCCTAGCTGGAGACTGAGTGTGGCTGAAAATCAGGAGGAGACTCATTTGCATTTTGTATGTTGCCAAGTTTTCTGACAGTTTCTCTGCTTTGAGATTTCTGTTAAGCAAAGCAATCAGAGCTTCCCAAGTCTTTCACTGGTCCTTGTATGAAATGCTGTCATTTTCCCAACCCTGTCAACATTTCCAAACACTTAAGAAAAACCCCAAAACTGGGACCTAATTCCATGTTGCTGAAGAATTTTGGAAAATTATTCTGGAAAGAAGGGGTGAAACTTGAAATGTAAGATTATTTTGCATTGGGCAAAGTGCCTGAAAAGTGATGAAAACCAGGTATTTTGTATCTATTCCATCCCTGGTGTCTGTGATCCAACAGATTTGCATCAGTTCTGTTGGTAGATTTTGACATGATATCTATCAGTGGGGAGCAATCTCTTTGAACTCCGAAAAAATTGCTCCATAGGAGCTGGAATTTCAGATTATTAACAGGTCATAGATGGTAAATGACAGGCACCACTTATATAAAGATCCATTTTCAAAGAAGTGTCTGAGAACAGAAAGGCCAATTAGAAAGCTATGGACCAGCCATCTAGCTAGAACATCATCACAAGCTCAACAGCTGTTTCATGTCTAGCTCTGCAAGTCATCAGGGACTTAGCCATTGATTTTCTTGGCAAACTGCTGAAATTCTTGAGTTTGCTCTCTACGTGATTCAAACTCTAATTATGTACTGTTTATATGTGTGAATCCTGCCTCTGTCCATGTAACATCTTTCTGCAGTGGCTCTTAGGCACCTACTGCTGTGTTTTCCCCATCTATTTTTTATTTTCCGTCTATTTTATATTTTGTTTCTGTTGTTCTCTAGCACTGGCTGTTGTAGCCAGCTTTCATTTTCACCAAAAGTGGGCTGGCTGCTCAGCTCTCTAACAAGGGCTCCACCTGCTTCTCACAAAAGAGGTCTTTCCTTGAGGAGTAAAGGGCAAGACCATTTTCAAATTGTGTGATATTGATGGACATCAGCATTTCCAAAGAACTTTCCCCTTTATTGGCAATGACCATTTTAAAACTAGTTTTACACAATTACATTGCAACAAAAAGCCATCCAGGATGTTTTGGGCCCAAAGTGTTCATAACTCTACATAACTCCACTATTTACACAATTGACAATGCAAATAGCCTGTTGCCAAATATTCTTGCTTGACAGTAGTCTTGATCACAGATAGAAGGGGACAGGAGAAGACGTGTCATAGTGTTATTTTAGTGCCGGGGGGTGGGGTGGGGGGTTTGGAGATATTCTGCTGTATTTTACCTTTGGGCTTTGTTTAAGGCTCCCACCTTAGTTTCATGTTATTCAACCTATTCATGAACCCTATTTTTAAAGCTTATATAGAGATCATGGCAACTTACCAGAGTGTGAAGCTGTCACTCTATCTATGCTCTGGCTCTGCCTGATTTATAGAGACAGCTCTTCATTATGCTGTACACACACCGTGACCAGAGCAGAAATGCTAGTGGTGCATTGAAACTGAATGTTTGGTTTGGAAGTGACAAAAGAAGGGTTCAGACACCACAAAAAAATAGAGGAAGATTTCATATCCTCAAGGATGCTGGTCAAAGAGTATCATATTCTCTTCTACTCTACTTCAGCAGGAGTTACCCAGGAGACTCAGAGGCCAGAAAAGCAGACCTGAATAAGGTCATCTTCTGATGCCTGGAGCATCCAGTTTGTCAGGCTCAGTTCCCAGACTTTAGCTATCCCCCATACACTTTCCTATATGCTGGAAGGACCAATATCCCCACAGAAAAAAATATGCCTTGAATCACTTTAAGGCTTGCAGCCCTTTCTGATTCCCCTACATTAATATTTGTGTGTGAAGCTAACCCATGCAGTAAATTAGGGAACTGTTGATTAAATTAAAGTGACCTGAGAGAGAAAAAAAAAAAAAAAAAAAAGCTAAGGGAACATTCTTAAAGGAAGTGCTTCTAATGGTTCAAAATCTTCAAACTGCTGTGGAGCATAGCTGGAAAATCAATTTGGAGTTTCTTTTGTTTCTTTTCTCAGAAATGACACAGATTTGGCAGTTGTGCTCCAACATTAATGATTTAAGGGACTTAACTGTGCTTTATGAATAGAATTCAATCCAGCCTTAAGGCTGGTTGGCAATTACTGCAATAGGCATCTGCATGACATGCTTTAAAGCTCTATATACATTGCAAAAATGTGGTGAGGGTGGGGTTTGTAGGGATACAACAAACTTGAAAGGAATTCCTAATGGCAAAACTGCATTTTAATCTTTATAGATCATAATGTGAACAAGAAGATATTGGTAATGTTTGTCTCACACTAAGCAGGCACCATGTCAGGTAATGCAGAGAAATGAGTATTCTTGAAGCAATCAGATTGAGAGTGTTGGTGTCCCATAAAGTGCTGCCTAAAATTAAGTGAATTATTGGAGAGCAATGGTGGAAATTGACTAATACTATTATTCAGGTAAGTTTTTGACTTACCTGAAAAAAAGCAAACTCTTGAAGACCTGGAACAAAACTAAGAAGTTTAAACATAAAATACTGAAGGATCCATTCCTGATCTTAGCAATTAGTGTTCTCCCAGAATTTTAGAAAAGTGATGTTATTGATTAATCTCAAATGATAAAATGGTATAAAATATCAGATAAGAAACTATCCTAGTTTTGATAATCTTGTTTTTATTGGCAAAGAACAGAAGAAATATGCCTACTTTTTGTTCCCACTGCCATCTAACAGATTCCACAGGAATTTTTCTTGTCTGTCAGTGCAAATCTCCAGATCCTTCTTTTATCCTTCCCATTTATTCTTATAGGAAGTGTTAGATATTGTCTTTGTAACAGAAGTGCTTGAGATGGAGCTATCTTTCTAACATTCCCCTGAAATATTTAGCTATTGACTGAATTGTAGCTGGTCTTCACATTTGATTAGTCAATGCTTGTCACTTAAAGAGGCAGAGTAAGATGGAAAGAAGTGAAAAATTTCAACAGGAATGGTAAAATAGAAGCATCTATATACTGTTTCCTGATATTTGACTCATAAGACCATTTCTCAAGCCATTTAATGAATTTTTAAATCAGTGTTTCAAATATTCTTACCGCTCATTTTAAAGAAGGCCTTCTATCTTCATATAGTAACTTTGGAAGAAAACTCTGGATTACTTGCACGTGTAGCCTCTTGCTAATGCAGAATATGAGTCCCTGATCTCTTGTAGTTCAAAGTATCTGGAAAATCATAGCTTTAACAATATCCATTTTCATAAAAGCAAGGAAATATAATTATATTCTGAAGCTCATTAACTAGTAAAATTGGTGCAAGACACATTTTCTTTCCTTTCTTTCTCTCAGCTAACAGGATCATTAGAATAATAGAAAATAAGCCTGGAAAGGATTTTGGGATTGGTTCTTTCGCCCCAGGGTAGGATCAGTTAGACCTGTTAAACTTCTCAGATGATTGTGTGTAACTAATTATTATTTTTACATTTTTCTTGCAAGTTTCAAAGGTCAGCCATTTACCAGTCTCTAAATGAGCAAAACCTCAGTAGTTCTGAGACTGAGAAATAACCAGATAGACCTGCTACCATAATAATTTATATTTGCTCTCTAGCTCTAGCTGAAGAGGTGTTGGTAAATTCATGGACTAATGGTTTTGGTAATTCACTTGACAGCCAGCAGTTTTGCTATTTTCAGGAAGACTCAGGCTGCTTCATTGGGGTTTACTGAATTACTGCTGACTGTTGCTGTTTAATATTTGCAATTAGACTGGATTTTGTCAAAATCGTGAGGTAGTCATGTGACCAAGAAAGTCACATTGCAAAAAAATCTCAAAATATTTAAAATCTGTTCAGATGCCCCAGCCCACTCTTTCACAGTTGTTAACATTAAGAATTTTTTTGTTCTCTAAGTGGAGCTTTTTCATTTTAAAGTCCAGTTTTGTTTCCTTATTTGTTACCCTTCTTTTTAATGAATACTGTTTTCTCTTTGAAAAAAACTTTTATATTCTCTTTCTATGTTCTTCTGGGTCATCTTTAGGCTGAGAAGTTTGGTTTAATTTTTTATTAGAACCCACTGTCTGAGAATAAGAATGTTTTAAAGACTTCCTTTCCTTATGAGTTTCACCATTGGTTTCTCTGGAAAAAAGAAGTACAGAATAATACCTTGTATTTTGGATATCAATTAGCCCTTGAAATTGGTTTTTAGCTTTAAATAGTTCTTTTAAAAATACCCTCCTTACACATCTGTGTAGAAATTGTCATGTAAGAGGTAGAGACCTAAGTTTTTATACATAATTGAAAAACAGGAGATAGTGGCCATAATATTTAGTTTCTGAAGTAATCTTAGCTTGTCTGTTTCACTTTGCTTACAGGCTACATCTTGGTTTCAGAGTTGTGAGCAGATCTTGTTCAGATCTGCTGTAATGACATGATGTGTCAATTGTACACACTGTGTTGTACCTAGCTGGTGCACTTGTCTCTTTTCATTAGCAGATTGTTTCTAGATAGTCTGACACAGAGTTATTGTTAGTTTCACAAGCATCATTTCAACACGGTTGCAGATAATTATGGCTTCATGACTTTAGACAGAGCTGCTAATGTCTTCCACTTATAGCAGCTACAGCAATATGTTAGTTGGCCTTGTATGTTGTATTCTGGGATGGTTGGATTGCTCACAGACTAAGAATGATTCTAAAAACTTATAAACAAGGTTAACTCTTTTAAAGGTTAAAAATTATAGAACTATTTTGTACGTGAATCCTAACACAGGGTGATGTTTAACATCAAAATATGTGCTCGCTGCTTCTGTTTTTTAGTAAACTGGTACACAGTTCTGAGACAGCTTATGCAGCTGCAGAACCTGTTTAACTGATGGACTGTTGTGAACAAATCATCTTTAAATTGATTAGGTCATGGTCATTACAGTGAAAAAGAGCATTATCATCTAATCAGTGCTTTCCACAACCCAGCAATCTAAATGAAGATCAAAGCTCAGGAAACTAAAAGCCTATGAAAAGCAAGATGAAATGCAATGTGCCATGTTAAATATTTGAAAACTCTTTTGTCAAATGATTATTGATGAAATAATAAGATCAGAGCCAGAATTCATCAAACAAAATCAGTTTTGAGTAGTCATGGGAAAGTATCTTGCTGTCACAAGGTGAAACTAGAGCTATGGTTAATATGGGGAGTGGGCTACAGATTTAAACACTGATGAAACAAGGATGATTACAGGTATATGAAAAATAATAAATATGGGAAACATACTGAAAACTTGCTAAGCATCAAGAATGGGAAAATAATCAGATATTACAGGGAATAGCATAGGCCAGCACAAGTTGTCAGCACAGGAGCTTGAGTTAAAGGGTGAGAAATGTAAAAATAAATCAGAGAAATAAGAACAAGGTAAGGAAGAGTAAAAGGGAATGTTGCAAAAAATGGCATGAAACTATGAACTGTGAAAGTTGAACCACAGTTGAATCAATGTACATTACTTTGCACCGCACAATCAATTTAAGCACACAGATTATCAGTTGTTTTTTACTATTTGCTCTAATTTATCAATCAGGTCTAAGAAAATTGGGGTTTGGTAGTTTGATGGGGTTTTTTCATTTGTTTTGGTGATCTAGATCATACCAACTAAGCAATTAAGCTTTAAAGTTTTTATTATGAATCAGAAAATTGTTCCCTTATGTTAGAAAATGCTATTTATACTCTATAATATAAAGTATTGTGAGTCCTGTCCCTGTAGGTCCTCAGAGGTGTCAGGCCCCAAACCTAAAAGGACTAGATTACATCTGGTTTGAAGGCTCTTATGTTTCTATTGGGGGTTTTTGGGTGTGGTTTTTTGTTTGTTTGTTTGTTTGTTTGTTGGTTTTTTATTTTGTTTTGGTTTTGGTTTTGTTTTGTTTATTTTTTGTTTTGTTTTGGTTTGGTTATTTTTTTTCTGATTTCCTGGAAAAAAAAGTTATATTTATTGTTCTTACCCATGGAAATATTTTGATAAATTGTCATCAGATTTCCTTTCCTCCATTCTTCAAATAATAGGTCTCATTTCCATGAGCGTTTTTTAATATCCCAATTAAAAGCTCAATTCCTTTAGGATTTTTCAGAGTTACCTGGTTTTGGTGAGGTTTTTTATGCTGCTTCTACTGATCTGTTCTAAAACATTTCTACTGTCTCTTCAGCTTGATCCAGCTCTCCTAATTGCCCCTGCAACCACTGTGTGGTTAAAGACATCTAAGGAAGCTCCTCCATAGCAAACACCAGTGCAAAGGTTTATTCATCAGTACTCCTCCAAGTGTGCTTTGTTGCATCCCTATGACTCAAAATTCTCATGTTTCTCATGCTCTTGAGAAAGATGCTACTAGCAGGTTGCAGCTGTTGTATCATTTTCTATACTTTCAATGTGCCAGTACTAAATGCTGGGTTTTGGCATGGATGTGATTTGCTCTCTTGGAGACTGTCTTTTTTAATAATCACGGTCACTATGTCAGTATCATTTTGATCCAAGTCCAACAGTGTACTCAGGAAACAATCAAACATTGCTTCTCCTCTTCTGGATGTTAGTTGTTCCAAGAAAATGTAGTTTAAGTGGTGTAAAATTGTTCCTTCTGTGCCATTGTGACATTTACTCCATATGTAGAAGGGTAAAATTCCCCTTCCATTATTAGTCCTCTACACTCACACCCTTCTCCCAGCAGCTCCTCTGGATAGTTAGGAAAGCAATAGTAAAAATAGCAATAGGGAAAAAAATAATAATCCTTTTCAATTTGGGCATTAAAAATTCAGTCTGTATGAATTCAATGTTTCTTATTGACACTGTGAATTTTTGTGTCTGCTTTCTCTAATATGTAAATACTCCTTTCCAGATGTTCCTATATCGTTCCTATATGATTAGTTCACCTTCAGTGTTATCATGCATCACATATTGAACTTTTCACCAACTTTTTGAACTATGTTATTATCACATAGTGCCAAGCATTTGAGACCACCACCTTATTTTTGAAAAGTATTTGAAAGTATTTGATCTTGATCATCTCTTTTGATAGACCTGCTTAACAAGTTTTATTTTTTGTTGGCACTGTAATTCAATGTTTCCTGTTATCAAATTAAGTTAAACTTCATTTAAAAATTTTATCTTTAGTTTAATGACTTAATCTCTTAAACATCTTTTAACATATTATGTTGTTTTCCTTCGCATCTGTTGGCTTTTTTAAGTCTTAAAAAGCTGTTCTGTATTGATTTTAATTTCAGTTGTGAACAAATTGTTTTTCTTGTACAGTGAGATGTTTCTTTGTTTGTAGACTCATCTATCCCAAGCTCTCCCAAGTCATAGTAAATTAAACCCTAAACTCTATTAGTGTTTTCTGTGTTATGCCTTGAATAACTAAATGGGACCTGTCCTCTTTGTCTTGTCCTAGTCAAGACACAAGAAGCACTTCAGAAAGTTGGTCTCAGAGAGATCTAAGGCTTGAACTGCCTCCTGTTAGTTATGCTTTTTCTCTTGAGTGGCTCTTTTGCACCTGTTTCTTTCTCATTGCACTCTAGTCCTTTCCCACAACTTTTTCCTGTTGCATCTGAGTTTCCCCACATTAGTTTAATTATTTTTGGCTTGTGCCAATATGCATTTAGTAAAATATATGCATGGGCAGAAAAGCTTGTGGTAGGATGTTTTCCACCTGTGAGTTTTAAGTAGAAATGAAATTTTGCTGGCTGTCCAGCTTGGGATATGAGCCAACAATGGAGCTACCATCCCTTGACTTTGTTGTGATAATTGCTCCCATAATAATTACTTGATTATATGGGTTTTTTTCCATCCAGATCAGTAGCCAATTAAATGAATTTAGTTTACCAGGAAGATGGTAACATAGAAAGTGGTTAAATAGAAAGATCAAGAAAGTCTTTGGGGCAGTGTGAGAAATAACTGAGCTCTGAGACCCACGAGTCAGCTGGCAATACTGAGACTCAAGCTAGACAAACTTAGGTTCAGGGGGCATCTTAGCACAAATGAAATGATTTTTTATGGCTGCTTAAGTGAAGCTTCCATTAAAGCCTTGGCAATAGCCCAAAGTAAGTCTGTGCTGAATAGATTTAACTGCAATTGGAACAAATAATCCTTATGCAACAACTGAGTCACTGCTGAGGAAGGAGTGTGTGTTTTTCACTTGTGTATACAAGAAAGAAGGAAAAATCTCTCATCTTTTGCACATCCAGAAAAAGCATTCAGGATGTCAATACCTTGTTGTTTGTCTTGAATTTCTCTTGCAGTGCTGCCTCAGAAGGCTTCTGTATGGTAAAAACACTCATAAGAAGTTTAGGATTACTTTCCTGAGATCATAAACTCTGAACCTGCAAGTTTTGTTTGCCAGGAGGCAAACTAGTTTGCCAGTTTAAATCCCTCTGACACGTGGTGTGTTTCTGCCAGTGTTCTTTAGACAAGCATTCTCTTGCATTGTGAGGTCTGTGCAATAGAGATAAGCCCAGCCTCACACTCCTGAACAAGCCTGGAAAGACATTTTTTCATCAAGAAAGAAGGCATGATTCTAAGTTGTGTTCCAGACTGCATCTCAATATGGAAGCTTGAACCTATCTCTAGTTTACATCTATTGACCCTAGCAATAGCTGAAAAGATTTATGTTTCTTCAGGACAAGTAAGGTCGATGGTTCATTTGCCTGGCTTTTCTTTTGAGAGCCTCTGACCATAACAGGCATCTGTAGTTCACAACAAAGCTTCACTTGCACGTGACCTTTTTGACCACTGTCAGAACGTCACTGCCACTGGTCAGTGCCTCTGGTGCTTTGGTTCTGAATGTTTTGTTGTGAACCAGCTGCTGAACTTCTCCTGCCACTGCCAAGGGATCTGTGCTCGCGAAACTGGTGACACAGATGGATGTCTGTCACCTGTGCACAGGGGAGCATTGAACCCAGCAGGCCATGAGGGATCAGAGTGCCCAAATGTGCTGTGACAGCTGTGTAGTGTGATGGCTGTGGCCCTGTGCTCTGGCTGACAGGATGAGGAGCTCTGCAGTAGGTAAGGGATTTTTCTCCCTGCACAAACAAAACCCTGAGACACAATCTTTGGGGCTTAATACATTTGAGTTTCACTTCTTTGTCTGTCCTTTTATTATTACTATTAACATAAAGCAGTACCATCAATGTGGTTTGCATTTCATGTGTGTACATGGCATCACCTTGCCAAGACCCACAAGTAAGTTTTATAGCATTAGCTAAGTATTTCATTTTTGAAATCTGAAGAACTTCTAGTGAAATTAATCACAGCACAGCCTTCTAAATTTGATATAATTCAATATTAATCAGATTTAATAAGCAAGAGGATAAATCAAGGCATTGCTAATAGGATTCAGAATCTTCAGACCACCATCTGAAAATCAGTGCTGCTTACAGATTAGAGAGGTCGTTTCTGAGAATTGAATCTGATAATATCTTTGCAATGTCTCTGGCAATACCTGAAGTGGATATATTCTGCAGTTCACTAAGTCTTAATTATTAATATTCAGTGATTGGTATGAAAACCCTGCATGAAAATCAGGCATAAGGTGGGATGGTGGACCCAGCTGTGGAACAAGGAAATGCTGAACCTCAGAGGGGGCATAGATTAGTCTGTGACTATAGATAAGACATCTCCAAATTAGCTCAGGAGGTGGTTGCAAGAATGGTTGCACTGATGTGTCATCATTGCTGATCACAGTTTATAGAGCCCTGGGCAGATAGGAACTTCTCTGAATTTCTTTGCAGTCCTTCCATGGGTGGATGGAGGTTTCCTGGGAGCTTCAGCTTAATGACTTCTGTAGACATTCCAATGGTTTTGGAAATAATGAAGAATAGTATGTAGAAAGACAGTAAAGGAGTGAAAAATAAGATTCTTGTCAGTGAATATATTTTTACTATTTTGGTTTCTACAGATATTCAGCCATCACTACAGTACCTAAATAACTTCCAGCTATATGTTAATATGTGCAAATAGTCTCAGTCAAGAGTAGTTTTTCCTTCTTTCATAATCTTTTAAACTTGAAAACTCAGTACATATTTCTTTAAGGAAAAAAATGGCATGTGGTTTGTATAAAAGGCACACATACTTTTTTTCTCTCATATCATCATATATGCATGAATGTATAAATCAAAATATTACATCTCTCTATTACAAAGACTATATGTTATAGGTTACTCTTTTATATATATTTATATCATGCCTTTTTGGAGCCAATAATGAGGAGATTCTGCAGATTTTGCAAAGGAGATTCCACTTAAAGTAGTGATCAAATGCAATGGAAAATTTAATATATGGAGCAAAGATAGCACAGAAGCAAATATCTATTTATCTTCATGACCAGTATGCCAGCTGAGGCTGTAGGCTTGGTATTTGTTAAAAGAAAGCAGAAAAATTATGCTTTGCTTCTTAGATAGGAATGCTTCAAGACTTTTGAAGAGTACAAAAGGATTACAGCTTTGCATTAATGTTGTGCTGAAGCCAGTGAAAAAGAGGTGCTCTCCAACTATTGTAGCACAACCAAGAAGTATGTTTTCCATATCATTCTCCTAAAGAAACTGGTTGTTTGTGGCTTGGATGGATGTACTCTTTGCTGGATAAAAACTGGCTGGTTGAGCTCAGAGAGTGGTGGTGAATGGAGTTGCATCCAGTTGGCAGCTGGTGACGAGTGGTGCTCCCCAGGGATCAATGTTGGGGACAGGACAGTTTAATTCCTTTATCAATGATCTGGATGAGGGGATTGAGTGCACCCTCAGTCAGTTTGCAGATGACACTAAGTTGGGCAGGAGTGTTCATCTGCTGGAGGGTAGGGGGGCTCTAGGGAGGGAGCTGGACAGGCTGGAATGGTGGGAAAAGGCCAGTTGTGTGAGGTTCAACAAGAGGAAGTGCTGGGTCCTGCACTTGGGTCACAAGTGCCTGCTGAGCACTGCAGGCTTGGGGAAGATCAGCTGGAAATCTGCCTGGTGGAAAAGGGCCTGGGGATGCTGGTCCACAGCAGCTGAGCATGAGCCAGCTGTGCCCAGGTGGCCAAGCAGGCCCATGGCAGCCTGGCCTGGATCAGCAATGGTGTGGCCAGCAGTACCAGGGCTTGTCCCCCTGTGCTCAGCACTGGTGAGGGCACACCTCAAATCCTTGTTCAGTTCTGCAAGAAAGACATTGAGGGGCTGTAGCAGGTCCAGAGAAGGGCCATGGAGCTGGTGAAGGGTCTGGAGTACAAGTCCTGTGGGGAACAGCTAAAGAAGCTGGGAGTGTTTAGCCTGGAGAAAAGGAGGCTCAGGGGATCTCTCATGGCTCTCTACAGCTTCCTGGAAGGAGGTTGTAGCCAGATGGGGATTGGCCTTTTCTCCTGGCAACAAGCAACGGGATGAGAGGAAAGACTCCAAGTTGCACCAGGGGAGGTTTAGATTGGACATTAAGAAAACATTTTGCTAAAAGGGTTGTCAAGCATTGGAACAGGGTGCCCGGGAAGTGGTTGAGTCACCATCCCTGCAGGTGATTTAAAAGACTTGTAGATGTGACACTTAGGGAGATGGTTTAGTGCTAAGATGAACTCAGTAGTCTTGAAGGACTTTTCCAACCTGAATGTTGATGCTGTAATTCTGTTATGTACATGGACACCTACCTTCTTTCATGGATGTTTGTTTAGGATGTGAATGGAAAAACAAAGAATTACTAATCCTGTGGGGTTTCAGTATGTGCATACTTTGTGTATCTGTGCCTAACAGAGGCAATACTAGGAAAAGGCCCAAAACTGTAAGGGTTGGAAAATGGCCAAGCAGGATGAAGACACTTGTCAACTGCTTGTGGTGTTGTGGAGGGGAGATCTTTAAAATCCTGCGGTTTCCTAGAAGACCTACTAGTCTTATGTATCTCTGTGTAGTTTTTTATATACTCAATTAAATATAACAAATGCCACGTGTAACAGGAATCTAATTCCAGCTATCTCCAATTCTGTTAAAAACTCCAGTTGTAGATGACTGGAGCCGGGCATAGATATGAAGGGCACAAACCAAACTGTGCTTTTATGTCCTTTTTCCTAAAATCTTCTTTCAAAAAAGTCAGAATTGTATTTGACACACGAAGAAACATTTGTCTTCTTTCCCAATGCCCTCCTCTGACAGCAAAACCATGCTGTAAGTACCAGCGTGTGGGTGAATTTGCACAGCTAACACCTTTGAAAATATGTTGGGTGGTTTCCCAATGTTTGTTCTCTTCTATATTTAAACTTTAAAGGTAAGAAATGGGTATTTATCTCACCTCTCTTTAGAAGAGATGTGAGGATAGATTTTTGTACAATCTGATCCCCAGCTGAGCCTGGGGGAGACAGGCTCAGCTGCCAAAGTCAGGGTTTAGTCACTGTTTCAAATAAGTCATCCATTAAGATAGACTGTGTAGAATTGCCCAATTTCACAGTTTACTGAAGCTCTTATTTTGCTTGTTTGCATAGTCCATCTAGACTTAGTTGTGGAAGAAAGCCTGAAAATGTGAAACCAATATCTGGATAAATTAGAAAATCTAGTATTTATTTTAAATTCAAAATATTTTCAAGCAAAAAAATTCTACATTGCTGAAGCGCCTGATCCATTGGGTTCACATACCTCAAGAGTGTCAGTGAATGCAGTTCAGATACATGACTTGAAAACTTTATGTGTAAAGCATTGCTATGGAGAGATGGCTGAGATGGTTTTGTCGCTGCATGTGGCCTGTGGTGCCAGGTTTATATCATGCAAGCATAAGGAGATCGGGCTGATATGGAGTTCTTGAAATAAAGTTGGGTTTGTGGATGTGGAATCAGGGAAGGAAACACAGGCTGTGAAAATATTGTTTCCAAGCTGGCCAAGAAAGTCACCCTTTGGGTCTGAGATACTTTGATGCATTGTGTGGGGATTTTTAAACATATGAAGGGTTTTACATGTACTTGAAAGAGGAGAAAGACTGGTCATCTCTCATCAGAAAATATGCTTTCCCATGTTGCCTAACTTCTCCTTTTGACAATGCATATTCTCACTGCTTCAATTTGCATTTCAGTAATGTTTCTGTCCTGTATAGAACCACTTCTCAGGCGAAGCTTGAAGCTGCTTCTGACAATAACCTGCAAGCCTTGTGCTTTATTTGGGAAGAGGCCAAAGGTAATGATGATTCTGCTGTGGTAAGAGCCAGTTTCTAGGGAGATAAAAAACCTCAGTCTCCGATAAATGATCAGCTCAGTTTTTGTTCAGATGTCTGCTCCACTTGTCCAGCTCCTGGAGAAGAGCAGACAGGAAAAACAAGCAGAATCCTTACTCCTTTCCTTAGAAGGAAGGGCAGGAAGGTGCAGAAGAGCCCCAGTACTTCTACTCTCTCATGCCTCTCCTGCCTCATGTCACCCTGCATTTACATGGATGTTTGGTCAATTTTTACAATGCTAAGACTTGAAAGGGAGGAGTAGGGATCACAAAGCAGGACCTGAGAGCATGAAACCTAGGAAAAAGGTAGTGTTCAGGCTCTTTTTGCCTGGAAATTTCTTGGAATAAAGCTTTCTAGAAAAGGCTGGATGTAAGCAAATGGCACTCCTATCATTAAGGAAAAAAAATCTGGAGCGCTTCTGGCTGGTCAGTGTCACCCTTATCCCTGGGAGCATGAGGGCATGAATTATTGTGGAAACTGTTTCTAGACACTTGAAAGACAAGAAGGTGATTAGGAAAGTAAACATGGATTTACAAAGGAGAAATTGTACCTGTCCCAACCTGATAATCTTCTGTGGTGAGCTGACTAGCCTGGTGGATGAGGAGAAAGCAGCACCGTTTTTTATCTTGACTTTAGCAAGGTTTTTTGGCACTATTCCCTAATGTCCTTAAGACAAAATGGTGATTGATGGTGAGGTAATCAGACACTGCAGCAGACTGAAAACTGGCCATACCAATGGGCTCAGTAGGCAGCTGTGGCACAAAGTCCACAACTTCCAGCTGGTCACTAGTGGAGTATTCTAAGGGTCAATACCCTAAAACTTCACTAATCACCTGAGGGATGTGACAAAGTACACTCTCAGCAAATCTGTAGATGATATACCAGAGGGATGTGTTCCTACTCAGAAGAATTTCGACAGGCTGAGAAAATAAATAGGAACCTTATGAAGTTCTACAAAGGTAAGAGCAAAGTGCTGCATTGGAGATGGATAGCACCGTGAATCAGCTGTGTTGGGGGCTGACTGGCTGAAAAGAAATTTTGCAGAAAAGGGTCCTGGGCTTCTGTTGAAGTTGAATATGAGCCAGTAATGAATGTGTCCTTGCAGCAAAGGGACCAACAATAACCTGAGATGCATTAGGAGGAGTTTTGGCAGCAGGTCAAGGGAGATGGCTTTTCCCCTTTACTCAGCACTGGTGAGACACATCTCCAGTGATTTGTCCAGGTCTGGGCTCCCCCATACAAGAGAGACATTGACCTTCTGGGGAATAAGAAAGGTCGAGTCAGACTCTTCTCAGTGATGACAAGAAAAAGATACAAAAGACAATGGACAAAAATTTAAATCCACTCAAATCTAAGGGGAAAAAAAATATGGTTAACTGCAGACTGGAACAGGCTGGCCAGAGGGGCCATCTTTGGTCCTAGTCAAAACTCAGCCAGACAACATCCTGTGCAACCTGCTTGAGGTGACTGCATTGACCTAGATGACGTTTGTAGATGTTTTCTTCCCACCTCTCTACCCTTTCTGTGATCTTTCCAATCAATATGTGGAGTCAGCTGTCCCAATTGTCAAAGGAAAGTCTGAAAATCCCATACAAAAACATCTTGCTATTTCAATGTCAGTGATATTTTTGTGTGAGGGTAACTCATATTTTTTTAACCTTTGGGGTTGTCACTAAAAACTAAGTATAGATGTGCTTTGATGATGAAGCCTGGCAACTTAGAAATGGTTTCTTTTCTTCAAGTACAAATAAAGATAGAACCTTACCAACTGTTTGGCTGGCTGTTGAAACTCCTTAGTTGCTGGGAGCATCTTAAACAAGAACATTTTGCTTGGGAGATCCACTAAATGCTTGAACTTCTAGGACATCTAAATCCTGGTGAATGTACCTAAAGAAAAATAGAGCCTTCACTTTACCCATGCAAGATGGGGTTGTAAATGGACTATTGCTCTGTTGGAAATGGATCTTGCTATCAGCTTTTGGCAGTTTTCATAAAATCAAAACTCCACATTGCTGGTTTCTTATAAAAATGGAGAACGACACAGAAATTGCCCCTAGATGCCCATATCAGCTGCACTAAATACATATCCATGATGGACAGTGCTTTGGCTTGACCTTATACTTCTGTCCTCAGGCAGGACAGTACAGCAGACCCCAGAACCAGTCCTCTTATGAGCTGTATTTCCCAGAAGATAGCTAGATCTTGCTCCTAATTATGCATTTTGGCCATAGGAGCACAATTTCCATTGAATTCAACACAGATCAGCACACATATTTTAGAGCCTCCTAATGCAATTAGAATTGTATTAAGGTTGTAGAATCCATTGCCAGGATGCTGGAGCTAAAGAAAGTGCTAGCAGCAGGAACAGGTTGTGACAATGGTGACATGTGACATCTTTTTTTCCTGCTGTCACTCCTTGTGTCCTTAACTACTAGCATCTCAATTATTTAGTGTCACATGCCAAATACTGATAGAAGTGTTGCAAGAAACTGTGGAGGTAAAGTTTGGAGTCCTCGTTATAACAAGAATGATTAGGCAAGTTTTCTATATTTTTGCCTGCAGCATTATTTGTCTTGAACAATGTCTGTCATCTTTCCTTTTGGTGATGCTGTCATTGCATGATTAGGTGTTGAAACCCACTGGTTACAGCAAATAATGTGGAAAAACTCCTAGATACCAGTCTTCATTTTGCTATAAATAACAAGTAGTCAGGAAGTGGAAAAGTTTGTTTTGTTGTTTTGTTTTTGCCTCTCTCAGAGTACGTTTCATTGGACTTTGATTAATGTTTCTATGTTTGGAGCCAAGAATAAATCAAGAAAAAAGATCATAACTGGAGGGATGCCAATCTGTCTACAGGTAATTTGTCTACTCTTTGAACAAAGGTGTTTATGGGTCATGACTAGTAATAGAATTCTTAGTGATCTTTTCCACTTGAACAGACTATTTAATTCACTTACAATATTCTGAATCCAAGTAAGTGGCGGATATCTCATCAGAAAACTATGCTTTAGTGTTTTCTGAGGCACCATATAATGTGCCTCATGATATAGCCATGTTCTGAGACAGTATCTCATTTAGAAAAGTGTGAACCTGCACATGGTTATTCTGCTTTCAAGGATCTCACCTAAAGTTTAGGCTATGTAGATTAAAGGGCTTGAGAACCTGTATCTTCTTTGATTCACCAGAAGAATGATATTGCTTCCCTACAGACCTACAAAACCTTTTTGATCCTACTCCTACCTTTTAAAACCTTCACTATTCCTCAAATTCTTTTTTTCCCAACACATAGTCCTTGACATACAAACTCTCTCTTCATTTACATACTCCACCCAAAGGCCTTTGTGCTCTCCTTTCTAGCCCATTGCTCTTTAAGCAGCTGTCATTAAGTTAAATTTACACACACTCCATCATTCATAGCTCCTTAACTTGCAGCATGTGTTTGCAGCAGCAGATGGAAGCAGGAAGAAAAATCACCTGTGCTGCTAGGTTTCATTTCCCAAGGCAGAGAGTGGCTATAGATCAGGAAGGAGTAAGGAGACTTAATAGGAGAATGCACACTAACTTTGCAGTACTGTGGAGGATGCTTGAACAACTATCTAAATAAGCTGAACTTGAGTTCTGTCCATGATCAGCCCCAGGGACAGCTTCCTTTGTTGCTCTGTGTCAGCCAGCTCCAGTGGGGAGTTTGTGCCAGACTGGGGATACCCATCAGTCAGAGACAACACTGAAATGGACATGGAGACAATCTCCACCTTTCTGCAGTGGGCAGTCTTGCCCTTCAAAATTTCAAATGAGTTTTTCTTAAAATCCATAAAGAGAAGTATTCCATATACCACAAAACTCCTGGTTTCTGCTTCAGTTCTGGATGTGTCTTGCTCCACAATTACAGCCCTTTGTCATTCCTTTGGCATCACAGAGCTTCCCTGATCCAGTCTTCTCTGGATTCCTGTTTGTGAACAGGTGACATGGGTGCTTAGTGGGGAGGGAGAGCCCTCCTTGACATGGCACAGAGTTCAGTGGCTGCTGAGATTAAAAGCCTGACTGACACGTGGGTGTTTGGGGGCTGGGCTGCCTCAAGAATCCTGCTCTCTGACATTCCCTCACAATCCTGTGCTGGTCCTGCTGTTGTGTCAGCACACCTGATCACACAGTTGGCTAGAAAGCAGTTTTGGGCTGGATCCTTTCCATGCTCTGGGTCTCTGACAACCTTGTTAGCAGTGGTGTCAGCAGCACAGGGATGTGACCAGGTGGTCTGGGTGGAAAGGCTATTCCTGCTGGAGATGAAGGTTGACCTGGCCTTTAACAGGCAAAAACAGAGCAAAGGAGACCATTGTCAGTACACAGAACACTGTGAGAGTTGAAAAGTCTTTTGGCAGAAGGAAAGTGACATGGGCAGTTTGAGCTATGTGTGCAGAGTATCCATACACATGGTAAGAAGCTGAATTTGGAAGGGTAGTACATGGAAGACCTACACTGTCAATGGATTTTATGGCTCCCTTCAAAACCAGGCATGGGATCCAGTCAGCCCACAAACAGTACTACTTCCCAAAAACAGTACTGCTTCAGTACTTGGCCAGAGTAAGAGCTGTAAAAATGCAAGTATCTGTAGCAACTGCTTACTAATGTCCAAATTGTGGTAACAAGATTCAATGAATGAAGATATGTCACATTAAAATATATGCATAAAGGGACAAGAGATTGTTCAACAGAGAGAAATTTTACCTCTCATTCAGCCAAGAAATTGCTGACAGGCCAGGCAAGTACAAAAAAATAGTAATTGGTCCCTTATAGAAACATATTTTCCTTCTTTAGTTTTATTTCTTCTCTTGTTGTCTGTTGGGTGAGACAGAATGAAATAAATTTGATAGGCATCCAGAAGCAAGGTGGAATATTGATGGAACTGGAGAACCTCACAAGAGAGGCTGGCTGAAAAAACTGTGTAGGTTAACAAGCTTCAACAGGAAGATGATTTGAAATGAGTCAGGAATACGAATAGTGATCCTTTCAGATGTGATCAGAATAGAGGCAGGCTTTTCTTTCATTTCTTCACCTTTATTTTTTATAAGGTTTTGATACTGCATTGTTTAGTGTGTACATTGAAAATGAATCACCTTGGAAACAAAATGCATTTCACTTTACCCTGCTTTGAAGGTGATTTTAAGGTAGCTGATTAAGGCATTTCTCATCCACAGGTGAGGTTAGTCCTTAAGTCAAAGCCTGGAATGCCTGAAGAAACACCCATCTCCCTTATATATCACTTCAGGGTCAGGTACCTGCTAGCAGCTAGGGTAAGTTGGCACAGAACCATGTGAGCCTGCTGAAGGGCTGACACTGGAATAGCTGGGTCTGGGAGAAGAGTCATCTGGTGAGGATATGAAACTAGGAAGGCTGTGCATGTGCAAGTCAGCAAAAAGTGCCTCCAGCTCCTTTCTCTGGGAAATGTGAACCTCTCTGTGTGTCACTACAGCCCAGGCATCCATTCCACAGCTCTAGCAGGTGGTGTGCCAGTGCAGAGCAATGCCAGGAGACTTCTCTTGTTAACGTGGGTGAAAGTGGAAGTAACACTGCCCTGCAAAGCAGAGCTGGCAGCTGGAATGAGTCAGAGCAGTCAGTTTTAGCCTCCCAGGACAGGCAGCAATGCTTAGTTCTGCCTTCCCTAATGCCTTCTTTGCTGACTTAATGTCTTCAGTATCTGATAAAGTGTGAAGAGAATTAGATTATTTCGCACTCTTGCATATTGGAGCATTTTAAGAGGAAGTTATTACTCAGGCACATATCTGCAGTTTGCAGTTTTGCTGTCCCCAGTGTCTTGAAGGTGGGGGCAGCTGTGTTCACTGCCTACCTGTAACACCCCCAGTGAAGGACGAGGGTTTGCAAAGAGAATACTGAGAAGAATCAGAGTATTTCCAAGTGTAGAAGAGAACTTTACCAAGTGTTAAATGCATTGGCCCAGGAAGCTGGTTTTGGATGAGTCGGCACTGTTTCCTGAAGGAGTCCTTCTGAAGTTCCAGAAAATTTTCTCAGGATTTGATCTAATAATAGATCCCTGATGAGGGCCGTGGTAGAAACTTGATTTCCAGATGCCTTACCATCTCTATAAATTAGGCCATTAGCCTGCTACTTCCAATTTCCTCCTGCCATTTGTAAGTAGCACAGAACAACAGGGTCTAATGTAATATGATATGGAATGTTTTGAAGCAGATTTAAATGCAAAATGGAAAATGAAGTGATGGTCCTGAGTGTAAGAGCTGATGTAATAGAAAAAATGTATTATTCTTGCCTAATGAATTTACTGGAAAATATATTGCCAATTATGCTCAGCTCTCTCTGCTAAAAGCCACCAAAAAACGTGGTTATTTAAAGAGCTGCCAGCACAGGGCAGAGGGAAGGAAAGGAATGGAAATTAAGAGACACCATTGATGCATTAAAAAGTGGAGATAAAGAGAAGGCTGTTACTGACAAAGACTGACTGTTAGAGAAACCATGTTTCAAATATCATCTTTACATAGGTGACTCTCCAGAGGTTTCTGGCAGGTGCTTCATGCCTTCAGTTACCACTTCACTAGTGCTGAAAAGGTAGAAAGGTATTTAAAACTCTAGTATTCTGTTGTCAGGATCCTTTGCATCAAAACCGTGGAACAAAAATGAGGTTGGAATTTGCTTTGTTTCTTTTCAAACTATGCTTCTGAATCTTGTGCATGTCTGTTGATAGTCTCTGCAAGATAAGATGAACCAGAGTTTTATCCCCAGGAAAAAAAATCTGCAGTCCTGTAACAGCACTGAATGAGGCTTTCCTGGAAAGTAATCTACATAGTATCTTGAAAAAGAGAATTATCTCCAGTAACTCTCACCCTGCAACAGATGACCTGAGTTTATAAGAACTGTATAAGCAAGGGGCAAAAAGCAGTGCACATTCCACTCTGCATTGCTCCTCGGTTGGCCCAGCTTTCCATTAGAGCTGTGTTGTTAATCTCAGGGAGTTTTACTGATAAAGGATAGATTTCTGAATCAAATCAGTGTATGTTTGGTCCTCAACCCTGACCTCATATTAATTCCATATGTCTTACATTAGTGGGCTTTTTGGTGTAACCACTAAGTTTGATGGGTTAGGCAGGTTTGATTATTCAGGGCATTAAGCACAATATGAAAGACCAGCTATGAAAACTAATCACAAAGACAGAATTGGATATGGTTGATCTGGTTTTACTTGCTGAGTGACATTTCCAGTATAAAAAAAAGTACATTATGGTTTAAAGATGCCATTATGAAGTTGCTGCAGCTTGAAAATGAAGCAACCCTTAATGCAATAAGTAGGCTCTGTGACATTCAGTTAAATAAAGTCTTTTGCCTTTAACATTACAGTTAAACTCAGCATCCTTGGATGCTGTGTGGATTCAGCTTTTTCACAGAAACAGCAAAGGTCTCTGATTCAACTTCTGGAAGTTTCAGGACCCTTATATCTATAGAGGAAGCTGTGGTCCTTTAATGACCGTGTTATTTCTCTAGAAATGGCCTGAGTTTTTTCTAAATTTCTTCTCTTGCACAATAGTCTCAGGTTTTTTTTATGTTCACCTCAATCTATCTCAGTCCTTGGGAACCAAGTGTGTTTGACAACTGTCATTGTAGGAGATAGACCTTTACCTAAATTAATTTGAAATTCTTTTGTGTAATGCTTGGGAAATGGAAATTTGCTCTAACACAATGCTGACTTGCAGAAAAAATGGTTCACTTGCTTCAGTTTTGTAGGGGGTTCTAGGTTGAGTAATTCATCTCAAAAACAGCATTTAGACTGCTTTTCAAAGCCTCCTTTTTGAAATATTTCATGATTATGAGAGACATTTATTTATTTCTGCTCGATGCATTCCAGCTCTGAGCAGCAGCCTTGTCTGGATGAATAACACTAGCATTTAACTATGGCTGGGAACCTGTTTTCTAACTCATGAATAGCTTGGCAGCACCACCAATTTAGCTACCTTCACCTGGTCTACAAGGACCTGTTCTGTCTGTGAAGAGCTGCTTTCCAGTGGAAGTGTGCAGAAAATCCAGGTCAACTGTTGGAAACTTTATAAACTCATGTCAGTGCAGTGCAGCACTTGGGCTAATGAACCATATCATTGAGCAGGTCTCTGTAGTGCAGGAGCAGCCCAGCTTTCATATTCCACTGCCTTCTCTAATCCTGGAGGTGGATCTCTTGTGGATTTTGTCTGGACAGGTGGAACTGCCCCACATGTCACAGCACTGGAGGTAGGGCTAAGTGGAGATGTACATGTAGATGTGTGTGAAATTGTGCTCTTTGGATTCCTGTCTCTTGACTGCTTCTGCTCCTAAGGCCTGCTGTTAAGAAGGAAGGATATGAGCAGACAGAAAAGAAGTAGTTCCCATTAACTTTGATGGGAATAGTCCTGGAAAGAAGCTGCTGTTGACTACTGCACTCCAGATGCTAGCAGTCCCTGCATATTCCTCACTGCAGAGACATGCCAGTTTTAATTAATTATGCTGGAATAGTACAGACCAGGATGCAGAAGAAGTAGCATGTGTATATGTCAAACTGCTAATGACACCCCTGCCTACACTTCATATTGAAACAGTTCCAAGACATGTCAGAAAGAAGAGGTATATTGTAATTGACAGTGAAGAAAGCAATGTGAAATTTAGACAGCCATCATGAGAGCCTGCATCTAAAAATCAAAATGAAATTACTGTGGGACTAACTACTGAGTTGAGAGTTGTGAATTTGAACTAATATCTGGCTTGATTGGACCCTTGCAGTGCCCTCTGCAATGAAAGATGGGAAATGGTTTACAATTCAGTGTGGCAGTGCAGACAGATGAGACATTGATAGAGACCTGCTAGTTAAAAAAAAAAAAAAAAGCCAAAAAAAAAACTGAGGGGAGGAAGGGAGGAAGGAAGGGAGGGAAAGGGAGGGAAAGGAAGGGAAAGGAAGGAAGGAAGGAAGAAAGGAAGGAAGGAAGGCCCAAACACAACAAATGTATAAATATCCTCAGAGTTGTCTCAGTAAGGTAGAGTTATTTCAAGATTTCCAGATGATTCACAGTGCCTGAAGTATCATGTTTTCATGTTCTAATTCTCTGTATCTTGGAGAGTTGAGTTTTTCTTCAACTTCGAATATTTTTTTAATAATTATTTGGTCAGTTGATCTATCTGAGGAGACATTAATCCAGAAGTTCATGGGTACTTCGATTCTATTAATTGATCTTTCTTTTAAGCTTTGCAACAGCAGTAAAAAAATATTCTCCAACATTCCCCAGTATCTGGCCATTTCTGCCAATGGGGAATTAGTGCCACCTCCATCAGCCCAATTCCTGCTTTGCCTTGAAAGACTGAAAAATCCCCAAATCATGGGAACATAGGGAACAGAACCTAAGGAGAAATGCCAGGCAATAGAAGTGATTGAAATGTCTTATATATGCATATTACAGGCTCTGTGGAAAAGCATTTGCTGTCCTTTGGAGGCAGTTTGATCACCTCCATATGGACTGTTGAAAATGTCACAGCCTGCAATTTAGTTCACTAAGAAACACAAGATGTTTTCTTCCTTCTCTCCTGTAGATCTTTCTATCACCTGCCATCTTCCTCAGCCACTTCTAGAAACTGCAAAATTAGGAATGACAAAACACGCAAAAATGAATCATAGGTAGAAGTGACAGCTCAGAAATATCAAAATGTGCTGTAGGTGGGACTTGATTTAAAATGGAACATGAAAAAAAGAGCAGGAATTCTTTGGAAAGAAAGAAGTGGTATGCAGAAAGTGGAAATCTGAAGCCTCAGAAAATCCTAGAGAGAAAAGGAATGGAAGAAATCAAGCAAACACAGTAAAGATCTGTGTAATTAAACAGCCAGATGTGTTAGAAATAGTTGATCCAATTTTCTCCTAAGCATTGGTTTCTGTTGAAACCAGACCTGTCCAGGTGTCTGGTTATTTGTACCTCTGTAAGTCTAGGATCAGTTACTTTGGTTCACGCTTGTTTCCACTGCAAATATTTTTGTGCCTTTGGTGACTTAGAATGCACAAGAAAAGACAGAATGATGCTTTGTTTGCATGGGTGCAATAGCTAAAGTTGAGTTGGTTGTTTGAAATATCATTTTACTGGGTTACCTTCTCATTTTTTATGAACAAAATGTTTTGGTTTTTTTCTTAACCACACCTGTTGTCCCTTACAGTGAAGTCTGTGATTTGCATGTGATTTGCATGTAGGCCCAGAGATTGCTGAAGGATGCTGCTGCTAACAGGTGAGGAGGACTCACAAAGCAGCAGTGACATACCTGGGAGTTCTGGAGCACACAGCCTTGTAGCTGAATCTCTGGGAAGAAACTGCAGTGGAAATCACAAATTTCTTGGGGACCAAGATGCTTCTACACACTTCTTCATGATCCTGGGACAATGGTAAGCTGTGGCACACTGTGCTTCCTACCTTTAATTCTGTTATGCCAAATAATGTATCCAAAATCTCTGTAATGTTTAAGATCTCTGGGGCCTTTGGGACTTCAGCAAATGTTTTTCTTGTCACCCTGGTGCCATTCAGACAAAGGATTGTGGAGAAGTGGGAAAGGAGATTTTTAAATCTGAAGAAATTGACAAATTGTTGATTTCCAAGGGCTTCATCTCAGTTCAACAGAGCTAAAGTCAGTTCTTCAGTCCTGGAGAGATAAGAGCCAGGGAAGCAGAATTAGTTGAATATTTTGAAGGATTTTCCCATCTGTATGACTTTGTAAGTCAGTTTTCTCCTCTTTTTGATCTTAGAGTGATCACTTACCTAGAGAATACAGAGCCTTTGGCTGGTCTGAGGCAAGAGTTCTCTGAATGGCATCTATGCTCTCCTGCATGCTCCTAATTCTGAGAAATGTCAGGACAAGCTTAAGGAAACTCTATAAGGGGATACCAAAGCTTCCAGGGGAAATGTAGATATTTTCTATCTCTGTTGGATCCACCCTGTGGAACCTGAGCCAAAACTCAATGTAATTTTACACTCCAGGACTTGCCTGAACCTGCATTCTCCTTGACTGCAGGCCAGCATTTCCCTTCTCTAAGGAAAGGAAGCTGCTTTCAAAGGGGTTTTAAAGAATGATGGGCCTCTTGCAAGCACAAAACAAGATGTAATGACTAAAACATTGATCACACACCATTCTGTTTTAAACTGTGTTTTTCCACTTCCAAGGAAGGAGGGATAGACTCAGATAAAAGGTGAATGCATTATATGCTTTTTATTGCATGTCTTCCTCATATGCACTGCATTGGTTTTTAACCCCTGAGGTATCAAAAATGAAGGTTGTAAAAATAATTTCAAAGATATCAAAGAGCACCCAAATACTTATAAACAGAACCAGTTATTCTGCATATATGCAAGTAATGTATGGCCTAACTTCTGATCTTGCAGTCTAGTGCTCTCCTGTGTTGGAAAATGAAATCTCTGAAAACAAGTTACTCAGCACTAGTCAAAGAAGGAGTTGATTTTTCCATGCCTTCTACCAAAAAACTCACACAGTAGTACCCATATAACTCAGACAGAAGGAGATCGCTCCAAGGGATTAAGCATTGTCCCAGAAATGCTTCCCCTTCACTTTATCCAAAAACTACAGTCCCCTAGACTGACCCAGAGGTGGTAACAGGCAAGAAGGGTGAGGGACAACTCTCACAAGAGGTGACAGGTCTCCAGTGAGGACATGGAGATATAATAGGGAATGGTCAGAGACACAAATATTCGGAAAGAACTTTAGAATATCTACGCAGGTCATGAAGGGTTGCATATGGGGAGAAATGTTTCAAGAACCCTTTTTTCAACAGGGCTGCTGCTCCTGAAATGTTTCCTGTGTGAGTGCCACCACAGGCACTGCCCAGAAGCTTGGAAGCACTGGACTTCCATGTGCAGGAAAGACCATATGGAAAAGATTAAACAAGTACTGAACATAGATCATGAAAAATAAAGAGACTATCAATAATATATGAGGAAGAGGATAAGTGGCCTGCTGGCTATTCTTGGTTGTAATCTTCTGCTCATTTTGTGTCTGTTCAAGATTATAAAGCTATAATGTTCTTGCTTTTATTTGTCACAGTCCTCTCAGACAGGTGAGAGAGGTCACTTGGGAGGATTTCATGCAGCTTCCATGAGTGATACCCTGCTGATACTCTGGTGTGGCTGGTGTGTAGCTTCTGGTCTGCTCTTGTCTCCTTGCTGTTTCTCATTCTGCCATTTGGCTTGGTCAGGCCACCCAGCTCCCCACCCTTGCCCAGTTTGTGGCTTAGCTCTAGGCATGTGAGTGGGATGCAGTGCTGCCTGTCTTGTTCTGAAAATGCTGTGGTGACCTCCTTCCTGCTGGCATTGTCAGCCTTTGCTGAAAGAAATTCTCTGTAGGTCTATATACAATGCACTTCAATCTTTAAACCCTGCATAGGCCCCAGTCACAGTCTGCCTTGGAGAGATTTCCAATTTATATAGAGCAATTAACTAAATCCATTAGGCAGATGGTAGATACTCTGCTATCTCTTTTTTTTTTCTTTTTCCCTTTGTCTTTCTTTCCCTCTTCCATTATTCACAAAATTATGCAACCCAAAAGCTGAAAGAAAAGACACCTCGTGTTTACAGCCTGAGATTGCCTTTGTTTTGTTTGATGGTGTAATTCCCCTTTGGTGACCTCGCTTTCACATGTGAGAACCTGTGTGAAAAAGTCTGTTTGAGCAGTGATGTAGTGATAGGGATGGCACAGGCTTTGTGTGTAGGAGGGTGCAAAGAGATTGGTGTTAGTGACAGGCTGTGTAATGCACACCACAGGCAAACATCTGAGTATGGATATTCCTCTAAAGAAGATCCTTGCAATCCTTCCATAACTCACATTTTCTGCACTTTATTTGTGAAGTGAGAGGTGTTAGCATTAATTCTGCTTGAATGCCAAATCTTTTTCTCGTGGAAAATGTCCCTCTCTTTCCATCTTTCCTGCAGCACTTCACTATCTAAAGCTAAGGAAGGACTTTCCTGCTAGGATGGGGCTCTCTGCTTTAGTTGCACACTGGTGATTGGCTTCTCCCTCCCCAGGGAGGGCTGGTGCACACCCTCTTCAGAGTGTAAGACACCCCAGCCTAGCCTGAACACAAAGCTCCTGGTTAAGAGATGGGATTGTAACAGAAGGAGCCAGTAATCTCTGGGCATATTTTAAAGATTATCTGATGGATTAATTGACTGAGTTTTTCTGGCTGTTCTTCCATCCATGCTGGCTATCTTGTTTGTCTTTATTTTGGTTAAGAATAAAATTGTAATAGATTCTCTAGAAGGGCTAGCCTCTCTTCCTTTACTGAAGCTGGTGCAGCATTTCCTCTCCTGGAAATGCTGCCTTCCACAGGTAGCACAGTGTGTGTGCTTTTAGTGCTTTATCCCAACAAGCCAGCTGTGCCACTGTAGCATTGCTTTTGCAAGCAATGCCTCAAAGACCCACATCTCCAAAAGCAGAGTCATGGAAGAAACACTTTATGGGTGGGTAACCAGTTTTACACTGACTTCCTCAGTCCTGCCTGCCTTTTCTAAAATTGTCTTTGAAGTGTTCATTTATTTATTTATTTATTTTCCAAAAAGTACATGATTGTAATTAAGACAGAAAAATGAGCTGTTAATCAGAAACAAAGTATTTGCTCTAGCAGCTCAGATACACCTGGGGCTGTGACTGCCATGTGTGATACATCCATATTAAACAGCATATGGGCAGGATTTTCTCTTCATGGTTGCATTTATCATTAAAAATTAGTATCATTCTTGCACAGATGGCTTCAGCCCAAGCTGAGTCTGGATGACTCAGCTGTCCACTACATCCTCAATCATGTTTGGTACTGAAGAGGAAGGGTACTTAGCTTCAATCTGCAAGCAGGATATGCTGAGCACTTTTTGTGCCCTTTCATTGGACCTGCTCACATAAAATGGAAATGCCAGTGATTAAGATACTGAAGCACTCTTTTTTAGAGGATACTAGCCATTGGTTTCAGAGGTTAATAGGAAGAAGCACATCAGATTCACTTGGGATTCACAGGTAATGTATTTTTTGAAATTGCTGTAAAGCACATTTTTCCCTTCCTTGAATGTTCCAGATTCACAGAACATATCCAAGAACATGTGTCTCCATGAAGTTTCTTCAGGGCATTGTCATGGTATGAAATTACAGCTTTTCCTCCTGGCAGTTGTATGTCCTCATGTGTGCTTGCTGTGGCCTTTCAGGCACAAAAGAATCAATGCAATTCTGTTGACCTCAGGACCTTGTCAGGTCACATAGTCACCTCTTTTGGCAGCAGCCTGTGCTTGTCTCACATTCTGTTTAGGTCTCATTGTGGATTAGTACCATCTGACGACTTAAGATAACAAATGTTAAAGGCAAGCAGCAGCATTACAGAAGCCACTGACAGTGAGGTAAGGATAACGTCAGAGATCACTGAGAAGTATTACTTTCTTGGGTATTTTATGCAATCATACCCCTAACCTCACCTCTGAAAGCTGCAGCCAACTCTCAATCATAGTGCAATACTTCGTAGTATAACTTCAAGGCAGTAAAATCTTGCAGATTGAAAGTATTGTATTTAGAATTCAGATTTCTTGCAGCAAAGAACAGATGTAAATTCACCAAAGTGATTAACAAATAGTTCTTTCAGTGCAAAGGAAGATAATAGTTGAAAAAAACATTAATTACTTGAAAAGAAAGGGAGATAATAGGTAAAATTCCTCCAGATTTATGTTGGGTAGTTCAGGAGCTGGTTTTTGAACAAAGCTGCTGCTATAAAGTTGGCAACTTCCATGGGAGCAAGTGTGCAGAAAACTGAAAATAGAAACAATCCTAGATATTGAATTAAATACTTAGATACTGAATTCTAATATGCTGCTGCACATCTATGAGAGATCTTGGACATGCATTGCATCTTCCAGGAATCCTGGTCCCATCACCACCGAATTTGCCATAGAGTTATTCAAATGCTTTCCTAAGAAAAATCATCCATAGGAGTAAAGTTCAGTAGGTGAGAGATGTGGGCTAATAAGCCACAGCACGTCAGGGTTGGTATGCTAGAAACATACAAGGAAGAGCTGACTGCAGGATGTGACCAGGATTCCTTCAGAAAACATTTTACGTCATTCAAGCCTTGGTATTCATGTGCTTTTAATCAGTTTCATTTTCTCTGATCTAATGTACACACACATGCACACACACCCTGCTTCATTGCTCTTACCTTACAATACCCTTAAAAAGTCATAATCTTTCATATTCTAAATATGAAAGACTGTAAGCTCTTTAAAAAATGAGATATGATGTTTAAACAAGGAGTTTACCTGAATCCCCAGTTTTATTTCAGAAGAATGAGTGCATATAAACAGTTTTCCATTCTCTTAAGAGACTGGCTTCAACGCAGAGATTGATTCTGACCTCTGTTAACTTGGTGAAATCCCTATCTCCAACTCATGCTGATGGTCTCTCCACCTGGGTGGCTTCAGTGATATCTGGGAGATGTCTTCTAAATAGCATCTGACAGAACAGATGTTATTCAATGTGAGTAAGAGCATTGGAATCTGGGTCTGTATTAAGGTCAGAATCTTGACTGAAACCTCTTGAAAATGGATTAGGCTTTCGCAGTTCTTTTCTGTGTCACCACTGATTGTTTTCTGCCAGCTGCCATGCTGCATTTCACTTTTGTTGTCCATGTTCTCAGTTGCCCTACCCTCCAGATTGACCATTCTTTGTCTCCTTGTTCCAACCCTTTTACCTTTCCAAGGAAATGATGAGAAGTTGATGAGAGTTTACCTAGTCTCAAGACATTCAGAGAGACCTGAATCACTCTGAAATATCTGAGAAATTTTCCCTTTTACTGAGCCATTTACTGTAATTTTAATTTGTGGTGTCCTGATCTACTGTGGCTACCAGAAATAAAGTTTATTGAGGCAGGAGCAGATGAGACACCAACATTTGCAGAAATGCAATTGATTTCCACAAGAAAGCCTGATCCTCCAGCATTGAAGGCTCATGTTCAAAGAAGCTTAAAACCTTTGTCAACTGCACATAGATTAAATGAAAGCAAGTCATGTGATGGATGGCTTATTCCCTGGTGTGGTCATTTGGGGCAGTGCATTTCAAAGGGGCTTTATTCCCTGAAAACTTAGGATTCATCTGCTTATTCCATGGGTCAAGGAATAACTTATTGAAGGGAATATGAATATGTTAAGATCAGTTGTATGGCTGTCCTGGGTCAGATCACTTATCCATCCAACACAAGTACCCTGCTACCAAAGGAGGTTATGAACAGACTTCTCCGGAAGAGTAAGAAATGACAAACACTTGTGAAACTTCTCCCTGAATCTCTTTCAGGCCCCAAATCTTTCCACTTCAGACACTAAATGGTTTTTCAATATATTTGTAATTGTCGTTGTATTTCTTTTCCATGTACCTGTGCACTTTGAGCCCATGACAATTTTTAGCATCCTTAAGTAATTTAGCAACACGTTCTGCAGTCTACTGTTTACTGTGTGAAGGAACAAAATATTGTGTTTGCACTGGACCTGGCCAATGTTATCTTTATTCGATACTTTCCAGTTCTTGTACTAAAAGACAGTGAACATCAATTCCTATCTATCCATGACACAAATGTGTATACCATCATCCCTTTTCCAGACTGCAGTGTTTAGCCTTAGTATGACAATGCTTCCATACCCTTGATTATCCATCCTTGTTGCCTTTCTGCCAATCTTCTCTAAGGCTGAAGTAACACACCATGAATTTATAGAGTCACAAAATATTTACATTGTGTTTTGCGTTATTCTTCTAAAAATATCAAAAATACGAGTTCATCTGTTGACTGCAGCTGGGTATTGGAATGTTGTTTCAATGGAGCCCCTTGCAAGAGCTCCATAACCTTTTGAGTGGTGAAAACCAGTTTAAAGTCCATCATTCTTTGTGTGAAGTAAGGACTATTCTTCCCATGCACCTCACTTTTTATTTTGTACCAAACATCATCTGCCATTTTTATTACAGATTCTGTTTCTCAGTCTTGCTCTAAGATTTTGTACAGTCAGCCTGCAGTCTGACTGGTAAAGGTGCTGTCACCAACAAGTTATTTTGTTCCACTATTCAACCATTTCCAGGTTTTCTTATAAATATGTTGAACAGTAGAGGTCTCAGCACAGACCCCCAAAAAATCCTCTTGATTCTTCCCTCCATTGAAAGAACTGGTGATTCTTTTCTCTTTCCTATCTTATAACCATGCAAGACCTTCCCTCTAGGAACTGCATTTGTTGAAGGTCTTTTCCAAAGCCTTCTGGAACTAAAAATAAGCTGTATTGTTTAGATAACCCCGTCCCATACATAAGCCTGTTGACATCACTAAAAAAGCAGGATTATGACCTTTTACATAAAGCTTCACTGACTCTATCAGTGTGGATTATTTATGGTACAATTCTTATGCAGTTATCTGCTAACCCCTTCTAGTTTTTCTCATCTTGTCCAGTATGGACATCAGTCTGATATTCCTGTAATTCTCCTCTGGGACTTCTGCAACACATATGTTATCCTCCAGTTCTAAGTACCCAGACTGTTTTAAATGAAAGGTTACACAAGTCTCCAGCAATTTAGCTATTTCACCCTTGAATTGCTTTAAAACTCATGAGTGATTACCATCTGGTCTTGGCAATGTGTTTCTGTTCTTAATATCATTTTTCCCCAACTCCTTCTGTAGTCACTTCAGTATCAGTTATGACCTAAACTAACCCAAGAGTCTCTCTTTACTTTTACTGGGTAGGCCAGCTCATAGAGCAGCTGAGTGACTGATGCATTTTGGAAAGCAGGAATTGTGCTGCTGCTCTTTGCTTTGGGCTGGGCTATGGTTTGATTGTATTGCATGTGTAAAGGAACTGTGTAGAGGAATGTGATAGTGCAGTAGTGAGATGGTCACTTGTCACCATTCATTGTCAGGGTGGCTGTGCCTGGAACACGGGCTGCATGAAGCCTGGAGTGCCAGCACTGAGGTAGCCCACCCAGTTACACCCACGAGCATCTGGTGCCTTGCTGCAAACCCACAGCTATTCCCTGGAAGTGGAGGTACTAGTGAGCATTGCAGGTGCAGGTTAAGAAGCAGAAGCTACATGCTGTGTGCCTGAGGAGCGAGTTCAGGCAAAATCATTCCTTCTTACAGCCTAACTGCAGCCTCCAGAGAACTTGCAGCTTAAAACAGAATGCACTGGAGCAGGCACCACATACATCTCCTCATGAGATTACAGATGGCTTTCTTTATGCTTAGAAGTACTTGGAAACCAAGAATTTAAGGCAGGAATAACATTTTCTTTGTATTATGCTGGTCTCAGTTTAGGCTGAGTCCATGTTGTAGCAGCAGGCATTGCATTTGGTCAGGTCAGGGGGTTGAACCTGTACCAGGAGCTTCCAAAGCTCCATCTGCCTCCAACCCAGGGGAACAAGGAAAGCCTGATGAGAAGGGATACTGTAGAGCAGTGAGGACTGCCTGTGCTTCTCTGGAGGTCAGAGTGGCCAGAGAGAATGCCTGAAAAGCATCTCTGCTTGCCAGCTGATTTCTCCCTGGGTCAGCAGAGCTAACCTTTGTGACTTCCAGGTCTCATATTTTTTTTTTTTTTTCTTTGCTTTCTAACAAAGCAGAATGCTTGAATGGGTTCATACTGTTCCTCCAAGTTTCTATTTTTCACTGTCTCTACAGTAAAAAGATTATAAATCTTTTCCTGTGAGCTTTCAGCTCCATGTTGCTTCTGGCTCTCTAAGTTGTAAAGGTGGAAGGCACTAAAAACATCAAAAACAAATCCCTGGATATATAATTGTGTAATTTATCAATCTGAGCTCTGAGAGAGCATCTTCTCTCTCCAAACAAGAGCAGAGTAGTGTGAACTGAGACTTTTTGATCAAGGAATAATAGTGGCTACTGATAGATGACTTGCTTAAGTGAGTTTTCATCATCAAGATAAAACATAACAGTTAAAGCTTAATAACAGGTGGGGATTTTTTTTCTTAATAACACACTACACTGAACTGATCTCTTGATGGTCCATTAGTCCCATCAACCCACAGCTGGTTTCATGAGAATTTAATGAGAATTGCTTAACAAGTGGGCTGTGCTCTGGATGGTACTGAAGTTTGTTTGCACTGTGGCAACCCCATATAATTGAAAATAAAAATCTGGTTTGGTCTATCATTATCTTAAAACCCCAACCCCCTCCTGTGTACATAGGAAGGAGGGACTGGTGGAAAATGGTATGAAAGTGCAGAAAGATTTATGTTAAGCTTACAGACTAAAAGGTAGAGATTTCAGAGAAGTGGAAAAACCATGATGAGAAATGTCAGTAAGTTTCTTTAAGGATCTGACCCATTTCCCTGCCTTCAGCCACCTGAGAGGTAGATGTGCAGGATTCAGTGCTGTATCACTCTTGTCTGTGGGAAAAATTTGCTTTCAACTCCCACCTCAAGAGAGAACAAACTGCCCTGTTAGAGGTGTTTATGCTTTGTGGATTGTGGAAGTTAGGCAAATAGCTTGGATGGCTAAATTTAGCAGACTTGAACTCCAGACCTAACCTAGTCTTGAGTGAGGCTTTTAGGGTTCAGTTTTTGTAAAAGCAGCCATGCAATTCAGTATGTTGCAGTATGTGTGTGACATGCCACTGACTTCAAGGTGCTTATTTAATTTTGTAATTAATACAAATCCTGAAGTTATTCTCTGTGAAAAGGTTGCAAAGCTTTTCTGTTGGCTTTGGATCTTCCCTGATTCCAGCTTTCATGTCTTGGGATAGCTGGCAGGACACTTGCTAAAATGTTAGCAGTTGTTCTCACAGACACTCTTAATTCCACCTAGAGAGCTGGATGCTTTTATGATTCTAAAACTGTTTCTCTTAGTTTAATTTCAGAATCTAACTTTTCCCATTGTATAATGATATATGAGTTGTAGGTGTGTTGCAAAGATTAATGGATTAATGTTTCAAAAATGTTATAGAAAATGCAGGCATGTCTTAGAAGTGATTTTCTATATTTTTTAATTTTAAAAGATCTGATCATCACATTAATTAAACCAACTAATTGAAGCAATCTTGTAGTGTAATTTACAATACCCTAATAATTCTCTTTTGAGTTACATCTCAAAGATTTCTTTGCTTTAGTCCTTTCTTTATCTTGCTCTCTTGGCAAGCTAATAGCACAGCACATGTTTAGCACACACTCCAGCTTTTCTTGGGAGACTCTGTGCCTGGAGTAGATTAGCAATAGTGATAAATAATAAGTATTTCCAAGCTCTTATTCCCAGATGATGCTCACAGATGGACCAACAGTTAAATCCTTCCTTGCTCCCTTGCTAGACTAAAAATGGTATTCAGCATGCCCCAAGCTCAGCCCTCTTCTTTTAAACATCAAAATGCCCAAGGAACAGGTGGGTAGCCTGTAAGTAGTAAACCTGCAGTTAAAAGAGATTGAATTTCAAGTGTCTCAACTCTTTTTTTTCTTACTCTTTCCCCACATCATGCTAATAAATGTTCAGAAGTCTTTCCCCATCACCTCTCAGCTAAAATACCTCTTAAGCTCCCACAGAAGGAAAAAGCTGAATGGCACAATAAGAGTGGTTTGAAGAAAATGGTGCAGGGAAACTGGAAAAATCCATCTCCAAAAAACCCTGTAGATGCAGTGAAAAGAGTGGGAGAGATTTTCTTTCTTTACAGCCACATTTTTGCACCCTTTATTCATACTTGCTATTATTTCTCACAACAGTTTTTGGACAATAGTTTATTAACAAAGGGGTCTCCTGACAGTTATTTCAGTATGGAAAACTGAGACTGTCAACTGAAGGTATACAAAACTTTGTGGATGGCTTCACACAAAGATACTTTTTTGGCTCAGAAATAATTGATTTTCAGACTTCCTTTGTTCCCATCATACCTTTCCTAATTTTGAGATGATTTGATGAATACCCAGATCAGATACAGAGTGCTTAGGTCCTACCATAGGCTGACATCACTTGTCTTTCAGGGCTTACTCTGAATGCTGTGTTGCAGATACCAAATGCTACATTAAAAAATTGAAACTCATTCAAAGCATCTGAGTCCACAGAATAAAGAATAGGTTTTGCTATAAAGTATATGTTGGGCAGTCTCTGTTGAAAGGGAGCTGACTTCTCTGTACTTTAAAATTATGCTTAAAACTTGCTGAAGTCTGTGTTCCAAGCTACAGTTTAGGTAAAGGTCAGTTCCATAGATGATCTGTAAACATTTAATCAAAATCTGATTTTACTTTCAGGCTCTTTGTCAACTGTCCACTAAATGCCATTTTAGTACAGATTCATAGTTTGGATTGCATTTCTAACTCTTTAGAATAGCTTTATTTCAACCAGGAGTCGACTCTTTACTACAGAACATTGATCTGAATTTCTAAAGTGACTTAAGAATGGTTTTAAAAAAAGGTTTATTTAGTAACTGAAAAGGCTCACTCAGCAGATCAGAGATCAGCTTCAACCACTCAGGCTAAAGAGATATATGCCTACAGCCACATACAATTGCTTACCTAATATTACACAAACTGTTGTACAAAAATTCCTGTTTGTCTTCCAGATTTGCTTATCTCCTTTGCTAAGTCAGTCCATAAAGACATATGGTTTTTTGTATGTTTTAGCAAAAGAAGCCTTTACTTCTTCTTGAAAAACAAAAGTAATTTGGAGGTTTCAGTCTTATAGGCTATTAGATTCTCTGATGTTTACCCTTATAATTTCTGTCATGAGAAGTGGAGTTGAAGAGTACAACTTTTACTAATTTCCTCTAAGTGTGCTGTGGTTGAATTGTGGCTAAATTACTAAATTAGGTTGGAAGTCTGGAAAAAATGTATTTTCTTCCAATATTTTACAATATTTTATCTCTACTTTCAATCTCTGTATCTCAGCACAGGTCTTCCTCAATGGTATCAGAATTTGGTGTTTTCAAGGGAGCAGCAGTTGGGAAGTGCACAGAGTCTTTCTTAAGGAAGGTCATTGAACATGAGACTTGCCAGGGCAATTATCCTGTGGTTTCTGGATGCTTCCCTTTCCCAGCAGACAGTGGCCCAGGGCTCAGTGTAACTGTGATGGCAATGGGGACCTTCTAATTGCCTTGGTAAGTGTGTGAAATTTAGAATAATATTAATATTGTTACCTTATTCTCCTTTCTCCATCCCTTGGAAAGTGTTTCTCTTCATGAGATCAAGTCCAAAACACAGGTTTTGATTGTGTCCATTTGGTATTTAAAGTGGACCACAAAAATGGAATACACAGCACACACAAGCCTATAGGAAGAACATAAACTCTGTGGTAATGAAGAAAATTAAAATGTTTTTCTGAAAAGTAATGCTCTTTCTATGTAAAAAAAAAAAAAAATAGCTTGTTTTTGCTTTGTTTTCTACCTTTCATTACATAGTCATGAATTATAAAGGGAACTTCATGGTCCCTCTGCATATTTCTGGGAACATACTCCTTTGGTCTGTTAGGAACAAGATCCTAAGTGCACTGTCATCAGATAGATACTTTCATATGGATTAGTGATTAATGCTCCTTACTGTAACTGGAATGGCTAGATGCCTACAATGCCCTTCCAAATATTCCCAAAGATGGCTGTGAAGACACCCTCCAGACTTACATTCAGAAGGTAATGACCTTACAGTAAAAGAAAACTAAATTGGACTGATGGAAATATATTATCACTGAGTCTTAAATCCAGGTCACCTACTGGGTTTCTATTTAATTTCTGTTTGCTGGGTAATGAAGGATTGACTTCTAACATTCATTATAACAAAACATTATAGTTATGAGTGAAAAAACACTCTCATGCCAAAACCCTTCTATTCAGCTGCATAAAACTTTCCAGAAAAATTACCCTTTGGGCTCAAAATACTTATGTTTTGTTCTCCTTATGCTCTGTTTTCCTCACAGAAGTAATTTGTTTTTAAAAAGCATTACAATGCTCTTTGGTGGTGGTGAGGGAAATACATTTGAAAACAAACAAACAAATATAAAATAAACATGCACACATACCCGGACCCCCCCAAAAAAAAGATATTACATTATTGCAGAAATTATTAAATTATTTACAATTACAATTTCAGACTCACTGGGTTTCATACCCAATGAGCACAGGTGATTGTTGTGTGCTTGGAAAAGTTTCATTAGGTGGAAATATCAGTACAGTCTTGCCAGTTCTACTTGCCTATTCAAGGTAAACTGTGAGTCATCTTGCAGAAATATGTCCAGGGTATCTGTGAGTGTTTGTGTAGGCAGTGGGACATTCCATGTTCATAAAACACTGTGTGGCTATACAGTGGATTTGAGACAAAATTAATGTAGAATATGAAAATGTAGCATATGAGGAGAAGTGGAGCCATGAAGAAATTAATTGGTTGTTCCATTCCTTGGGTTTGGAAAGTCACAAATGTCACTGTAGGAGCTGTGCCTAGGAGCAACAGTAGTGTCAATGAAATTATTTGTAGTATCACTAGAAGAGGCTGCTGATGCACCAGGTGAGAACAGGTGAGAGAAGAGCACTTGGAATTTCACTGGAATGCCTTTCTGACAGAGATATTTTATTTTGAATTATGCAGTATGTCTCTTGCTTATAAAGAGAGACTTTGAGGATTTTCAAAATCAAAGGCAGCAATAAAGCTTGCCAGACTTTTGAGTCCCTTCATGTCCCTCCATTCTTCTGCAGCTGGCAATAGCATACCATAATGGCAATCACTGAGCTCTGGTTCTGCTCTGATAACTTTATATCAAGTCTCTGTGCCCAAATAAGCATATGATTTCCCTTCTATTTGACGTGCCCGAGGAAGTTGTGCTTACAGGCTGGACCAAACTAGGAATAAAGGGAAATTGTGTCACCTGCAGCCCTATTCTACCACTTGGAGGTTAAGCTAAACTCAGAAACAATAAGGACAGCTGATCTCCATGGTTTTGGCTCATCCCTTCCAAATCTGTTGGAATATTTGGGAATTTTAGAGTTAAAGAGCTCTGTTTGGCTATACAAGTGAAAAGAGCACTGGTCAGTTGTGGTTTCTCTTCAGGTCAAATGCTTTCAATGATGATGATAGTCTGTGATCAGAAAGAAATGTTCTAGGAATCAAACTGCAGACCAGATAGATTAGTAAGTCAGTAGTAACTAGGGAGAATAATTTTCAATAAGTTGTTATGATTTTACAGGGAAAAGATATGAAAGGAACCATCACAAGAAACCAGTAGTGAGAGCTGGTACCCAGGAGACAGGTGATAAACCTATAGTAAAGAAAGAAGAATGTAGCAAGAAGGGAGAGAAAGGAGTCAGAATTAGCAGCAGGATTTAAAGCACAGACTGCAAAACGTGCCTAAGACACAAAACCCAGAAAAAGGAATCTGTGAATTTTCCTCTGGCCAGTGGCCCTGAATAGAGTTTGAGGCTCATACCTAATCTTTTTAGTCTTCATTTCATGTTTTGGCATGGTCTCTACCTCAACTTGACAGAGCCCTAAAATGCACAATGACAAATAAGGGGGTGGTCATATGATATGTTAAGGTATTTCACTGCATCATTTATCCTTAGTGATCTAACAGATTGGAGTTTGTCTCCTGAATACTTTGGGGTTTATAATTTTTCAGCAGAAATGTAAATCAGAGTGAAACTTCAGTGCTCAATATCTAGGATTATAGGACTATTTTTCCTCCAAAAGCTGATCCTTTCAGTCTGTGTCCCAGAACTTGGAGGACATGGCTATAAATCATCAAATCTTGATTTATCTCAAAACTGGCAGTGTCTTAGGTTCTTACAGTCACCAGAAATAACCTCTTGCATCTCAAAAAAAGATAGCAGAAGCATTAGGATGGGAGATTAAATTCTCTTGTATTTCTTCTGCAATTGAAATTCTTCAGGAAAATGAGCTTTTATCATTTTAATTACCAGTGTTTGAAATGCAGAGAAGACCACAGAAAAAAGTACACCTTAGCTACCATCATCCTCCACCTCAGGGCAAAGCAGACACTGGTTATATGTGGTCTAAATGGCTGAAAAATAGAGTAAAATTTAACAAAAGCTGAAAAATCCACTTTTAAAGCTATCATTCTGGCCAGAGTTTGCTCTTTTCTGCCTTGCTTTAATGAGAGCTTTGCTTAACAATGGGTGATCCTAAAGGAGACCCATGAAAATTTCCACTGTATTATTATCACTAATTAAGTATGAACTCCTCATGAAACCAGTGTCTCACTCCCTCTGTCTTGTTCCAACAGTGTAGAGAATGCTGTCAGACTTTTCTTTTTCCAGCTTTGAAATACCTAGCTTTTCTGAGAGTTGCTGTTTTCCACCAAACCCTGAACACTGACAAGAGCTAATGTATTTCAGCCAATGTTCCAACATGATCAATGAGAGCAGCCCACTCTGAAAATGCAGTCCTGGGCTAGCAAATTAACTCTTACAGATTTTACAAGAATACACTTAGTTTACCTTCTCCCCACGTGCCTGGATTTACACATTTCTCTGTGTTATGGGATAAAGCAAAACACCCTCAAGCATCTTCAGCATCCCCTCAAATGGTCTTGGAACTCCCAACATCATAAACAGCAACACCAATAATGATGATTTTTCTTTCTAGGCCTGACATTTATTTTGTGGAACTTGGAGAGCTGAAACAAGGTTTGTGTTAATAAGAGTAGAAAAGAATGTTGCACACAATTTGGAGTCTGCTAAGGAGAGCTCAGCCAGCTCTGGTTCAACCAGAGCTGAGTACTCTGGGAATACATTTCTGGTGCAGGGACAAGTAGGACAGGGCAATGATACAAGTGTGACCTGCTGCCAGATTTGTCAGAGGGACTCAGAGTAACAGAAAGGTCACTTCCAGGCAGGAGGCTTTTAAAATTTTTTTTTTTAAGACCTCTTTATTTAAAGTGTAAAGATTTTCTATTGGAATAATTATACAGCTGATACAGACACATGGTGTTCTATAAAACTTGTGCTTATGGTCACATGCAGTTGTTGATTTCTCCACACAGTAATTTCTGAACTAACTGTATGATGTCACCCACACTTGAGAAAGAAAAGGGTCTGGAAGACAACAAAGAAGGACTAGAAGGACAAAGACTAGAAATCCTGTCACAACCACCCTGCTTCCAGTGCAGTGGGACCCCATGGAGCAGACTTCTTGGCCTTACACCTGTCCCAGCTCCAGAGACACTTTCAGCCATAACTTCTACCATCATATAAAGCAACATCAATGAGCCTCAAGACTTCAACCTGCAGAAACCAGGCTTCTTCTGCTGCAGACTTTAATAACCTACATCTTTCCTGCAGGTAAGCACAGAGTAACTCAAGGGAGGTAAATTATTTCCTCTTTCTTCCTTTCCACTAACACCCTCTATATACCTATCCTGTCATGGGGATGAAAGGCTGTGCATGCTGCAGGTCCCAAGACCATCATGGGGATTCACCTTCTGCGCTCTGATTCTGTGTGAAAGGTGTGTGTGGATACAGTTCTCCCTGAGGGTAGAGCTTTACTGTGGGTGCTTCCTCCAGACCACCAGCTCTATTTGGGGATGATGCCCATAATTAATTTTTCAAGATTGATCTCAGTGACCTAGGAGCTCAGGACTGTAAGGGATCATTTTTTTCCCCTTGGTTTCTTCCCCAGGTGAAATTTCACTTGACAGAATCCAGGCTATACTGAAGGCAGTGCTCTGAAATGTGCAGTAAGTTATTTTTGCCCTGGCAGTGCTCTCCAGACATAGCAACAGTATTTGAAGACAAAGAGCATGAAGCAGTAAAATATGCCAGATTTGAGTATTTGACCAAGATACTGATAAAACTGGCAGTATTGGCAGGGTACATGCCAGTAAACTCATAAGGCAAATGTGTGCAGATTCCTCTTTTTTTCATATTGAAATCACCTCTTTTTCTTTTCCATGAACCGTGGGGAAGTTGTCAGCCTTTTCAAACCACTAACATCTGGATTTATGAGCATGCCACCCATATTTTTGTGTGGGGAGTTCTGCCATCTCAAGCCTTGCCACTGCTAAAATTAACTGCCATCTTAGGCCACATAAGCTGCTTATTCCCAAATGTCAAGTCACTAGGAACATTTACAGCAAAAGGGATGTTAATGGGATATTTCTGAGAATAGGCATTAAGTATGGAAAACACTGGAGCAAAGAAATGCATACTTGAAACTCATCTGAGTACCTTAGGCACCAGCCAGAGCATTCTGTGATGGGAAGCTGATGAGATGCTCAGCTGTACACATGGAGTTGTGAGACTCAGTCATTTCCTCATCCTGAGCACTTTGTATTAGCTTCCATTCCCAGCACAAGGAGCATTTATTCTTTTGCCTGTTCAGCAAAGAGATTCTTGTCTCAGCTGTCCCATCAACCCATCTCTAACAGGACCTTATGGCTGTGGCCATTTAGTTCAGATTCCAGAAAGGAAATTACATTTTCCTACCTCAAACAAGAATTTAATAAGGGAAATACTGCATGAGAACAACTGTTTTGTGTTCCATAAGTAAAGCCTGGGACTAATCAGCCACTAACTTGATTTGGTGAAATCAGAATCAAGGGAAAAATAAGGAAAATATAAGCTCTGCTTAAGATTAGTATTTTATGTATTTTTTACATTACAGGCTGACTATAAAAGCTAGTCAGCCAAGACTGGCTAGTCATGTGAAAGGAGGTCATTTGCCAGGCCTCACTGCTGTGTGCAAGCTATTTTAAAAGGGACTGTGGAAATCTGGGATACCTCCTGCACACGCCCAGATCACTGAAATAGATTTGCATGATTACTCCTTTACTATGTAAAAAGTGTATTTGATTTGAGATCTGGCACCTCCTTTCCTCCTCTGAGCTCCAAAACACACCTGGGCTATTCACCTCTCTCCCTTAGAATGCTCATCCATTCTTAAAAATTAATAAAACCAGAAATCCCTAACACAAACCCACCCAAAGTCTCATGCTCTTTGACGTTTGTAGAATAGATCACAAGTAGATTATATTTTTTTTTTGTCATTTTCCCTTTTCTGCACCCTTCCCCCATCCCCAGTTTATCCTAATCAAAGTTAATACCTTCCAGCTAATATCTATGTCGATGCAGGAATCACTTTGTGTTTCTGGAAGCACATTTTCTGGAAAGGAGAAAGTCTGAAAGGATCTGCAGAAATATGTACAAGTGCCCTGATGAGGCAATTCCCTGGGGAGTACAGGCAGGGCTCTCTAATTAGGGGAGCTTGGCTTAAACAGCAGCTGGCCAAATGCAGCCCCAATTACTGGAACCACTTATGGAAACCTCAGCAGCCATGGCCAGGTTTTCAACAGCAGATGATTTGGGGTAAGTACTGGATATTCAGCTTTGCACACAGGGACTTTTTTGGGTTTGACTGTCATGGCTTAAATTTAAATCTACTGTTACTGCAATGAATTTTTTTTCTCATAAAAATGTAAAGAGGTGACTTCTCAACTTCACCACTTCAGCTTTTACCTTCTCCCATTTTAAAGTCTCTTCCTGTCAGCAGCAGATACAGAAAGGTATTCTGTTAATGAACTGACTGCCAAGTCCTTAGCAAAGCTGGCCTTTTTTAAGCCACATTTAATAGCAGAGATGGACTGCAATTCCACCCATAAACTCAGCAATGAGCTGGCTTACACTGCTGATTTCATGATGTTTCTGTCTAAAGTGAACACTCCTTGAGGGTTGCAAGGGAGGCAGGAGCTGTAGACATTGCTCCAGAAATAAACAAACTATGATACACTTCCAACTCCCTCTCTCATAAAATCCCTTCTTGCTGCACTCAGCTGGATCCTCGGGAGAATTTGTCACCTTTTCCTTCTCTTGGTAAGGAGAGAGCCTCTAAAATGTTTGGTCTGTTGCCTCAATTAAATATCATAGGTTGAGAAGCAGAAGTACAAAAAAAAAATGAATCATTTGGTGAACCAACAAGTTTACATGCTTGCATGAGCCATGGTCCCAGGAGCCTGGTTTGTGGAAGAGTTTTGTGGTTGTGTTCACAGCAGCAGATCACCACTTGCTGTGTGCAGTGGCAGTGATCACAGCAAAGAAGGCAGAGATTCTTTTGGGAGACACACCACTCCTGTGAAATTATGGTGGAATGGCACCAGTTAGGTGCCACAAATGCCATTCATTGCCATTTGTCCCAAAGTTATTTTTTCTATGCTACATAAAGGGAACTGGGTTTTTCTGTCTGATTCTAACATAGCTTTCTTTACTATATTAATTTATCTTTCTGCAGCCACTATTATATTCATTTTTATTATGCCATTTCTTACTGGTATATATTTGCTGTCTAGCTGTCTTAACTAAGGCCCAACCTCCTCATTACTGATCTCAGCAGTGTCTATGACATGACAATTTAATGCATACACATTTTCACATGGTTTACTTCTCTTTCTTGTCAGCAATTATGAGTTGTCATTAAAAGTGTGAGAAATGGTAACTGTGTTAGAATTTAAAACTGACAGATAATCTAAAGGGAATAAGGGGAAAGGAGGAACATAAAGACTCAGAAGAGCAGTGGAGGAGAACTGGGAAAAGGATGAATTAGTGGAAGAATATAAAGAACAGGAAAATGTAGCTCCCAGTCTCATAATTTCAGTTTATTCCCTGATGCTGGAATGGCACCAGTTAGGTGCCACAAATGTCATTCATTGCCATTTGTCCCAAAGTTATTTTTTCTATGCTACATAAAGGGAACCGTTTTTTTCTGTCTGATTTCTGTACAATAGCTGTTGCACTCTGTCACAATGTCCCATAATGATACAAATGTCACTATACTATAATCCATGGGATATCACTGTTACACACATGGTATTTCTCATTCTTGTTTGCTTACTTAGAAAACTAAAAAGCTGTGAATATAATGTTACATTATTGCCTATCACAGCCTGCATCAGTATTTCAAAACTGTTGCCCAGTCAGTTGATGACACTTCTCTGTTCTACTGAAGCCTGTAAGGAAAACAATCCTTCCACCCTGAGATGGGTGGGGAGCATCTGTGTTTAGTAGATTCCTATTTCTCTCCTTGGCCTACAGAATCTATATAGTAAATTAGTTTAGTCCAAACTTATTTTTCAGGCAGCTATGGTTACTCTAGGTAAAATGAATGCTTCCCTCCAAAGGTGTGAAATGAAGAACTGAGTTAGCACCAGGAAGGACTTCCCAGACCCAGCAGCAGGCTCAGGATGCAGCTAGTGTGTCCAAGCTCTGGCTTGGCCAGTCAGAGCAGAAATTATTCATGGATGTAACAGAGGGGCTGCTGAGTACCGTGTCCAGTAAGGAATGAATGGGACTAAAGTGGTTGATGGATATCATCCCAGCAGTAGCATCTGCCAGTAAAGGATTTATGACAACATCTCTAATTGTTTTTAATGTGAGGGGGAAATCTTTCTGGTACACAAGTTTCTAAATTGATTGCTTGATTCTGGCTGTTATCAGAATTTGTATGCCACAGTAAGCAAATTCTGAGTCAACAGGCCAAAGACAGGGGAAAAGAAATTCCACTTAGGAAAGTTGAGAAGAGCCAGGAGCAATAAAGCCTGTCCTCTCTGTCACACAGTTATGCCTCCTGAAGCCTCTTTTTTCCACCGATGAGCTGGCTATTCTTTGCTACAGAAGTTTGTTCACTGAGACCATTCTCTGGGTACTCACAGGATTTTGTGGAGAGCAGGAAGAAACACACAGTCCTGTTTTTGGCATAGTAGAGAAGGCAATAGAAATGTCTGGTGTGATGTAAAACTGGATTCTAACAGAGTTGTTCTTGTAGTGCCCAGATTATTTCCATGTTATCAGCTGGTGGAAATATTACAACCATAACTATAAACAGACATGAAATTCCTCACATTCAAATGCATCCATGTATTGGTCTAAAAATGCTACCATTCTAGGACTGAGCCTGGGCATGATTTTGTTTCTGCTAGGGAATATGCACTAAACATCCTCACATCCAGGAACATCAGGAAGAGACTCAATACCAGCTCTTCAGAGAGCTGTGTAGAGGATTAAAAAGAAATTAGGAAAGATAATACACTGATGTATCTTGAGAATACTCCAGACAATTATAAGCATGAGCATGTTAAAGCAAATTCCTGTGCTCTCCCTCTCCAAGGAATGCATTGTAAAAGCAGACATTCATCTTGATATTTTTCTCATATAGAAGTAGAGGTGGAAAAAGCTACAGAAAAGTAGTGGAAGATACTGGTAATACAGTTAGACTAAAAAGTACAAGGATATAATCTGAAAAGAGGAAAAGGAGGTTTTGCCTGATCCCAAGATAAATTGCATACCTTCACATAAGCAGATTGCTACCAGAGGTAAGTCATAAATACCATTGCTAAGTAAGTGTGAAATGGAATCATGGGATATTGCTAGTCTCTGACATTCTTGGATAAAAAATATAAGGAAATCAAAATAGAAAAATGAGAAAGGAGGCAAAAAAATTCTTATTTCTGCTTTCACATGAAGGTTGAATCAGCTACCATGTAATTCTGTATCAGAAGGAAACTATAAACTAACAGCCCCCTCCATCTTTCATAATCATCTGATCAAATAAGGCACTACCTAATAGCAAGAAGATTGCAAGAAATTTTAATAATGTCAGTTTATTTAAGCAGTGAAATACAGGAACATGACAGACGTCTCCTTGCAGGATGTTCAATGACTTTTACATTATTGCTGACTCATGAAGGGAGGTCCTGGACTTATCTTTCAGAAGTAAAAGCACAGAGCCAGATCCCATCAGATATGTTACCAGGACAGCCCTTTCTTTTAATCTTTAATTTGTGCAGTATTTGCTAGGTCTCTTCCTCAAGCTTTTACTTTTCTTTTTTTTTTTTTTTTTTTTTTTTTTTTTTTTTTTTTTTTTTCAGAGAACTGTTAAGAGCACCTTTTTATCTTTTGTTATGGTTTACCAATTTTCCATCACAATCTGCAAGAAGCAACACCTGGCTCAGGAGGCCAGAACAGAGACAACACCTCAGCAGATGAGGATGGATCTTGAGGCTGAGACTATAAATGTTTAGCACAGACCTGGATTTTCTTTAGCAATGAAGAGAGGTGGAATAAGTTCCTGTCTCTGCCACAGCCCTTCAGAACAAGTAGGTGGAAATATTCAGGTAGCACATCCAGGCTGATGCTAAATGGGTTAAAGTGTCTCAAGAACTAATGATTAAAAACTCAAGTCTGAAATATTATGTACCAGGAAATGGTGGAGATCTGCCTAGACCTTGATCGTGGTGTGTGAAAGTGTAATCCATCCTTCAAGTTGGGCAGCTAGCTGACTGATTCTTGAATCAAATCAGTCTGGAATGTGTAAACAAATATCTTCCTCATTTATATGCTGTTCATGTCCTTTGAACAGAACATGGCTATTTCTTAATTTTTCAGCTAAGGATTTTAAATGGGAATATGACAACTTTTGACACTTCTGGCCTCTCCTGCCAGTTCTATAGATTTTTTATTTATTAGTTGTTACATCCCGCTTCTGAGGCAGGTTAACTGAGGTTATTGTAAATAGATCCCTTGTGGTGGATTAGAGTGAAAAGACAGTGAATGACCTGTGTGCATATGAACCAGGTTTATTTTAAAACAATTAGCTTACAGCAGGAACCAAACATGTCCCCTGCAGAGGGATTTTACATTGTCTGCAGCAACACTGTGGAAATGAGTTGGGGGGCGCTTTGGGGGTCTTTGATGGTTTGTGACCCCTTCTAATGATACAACTGCTGCTTGGCCCTACTTTTCCTTGTGCCTTACTGGGAGGGAGAAAACCTTCTGACTTCCATGTGAACACCCAAAATCTCCCATGGTGGGGAGTTTTACACTGTCAGATGCAGTTGTGCCTTTCTTGGGAGGGAGGAAGTTGACATGATGAAAATCATTACCCTGCCTCCAAAGGATCTGCTGCTTACCTGCCTTTTCCCTCATCTAACAGCAAAACACTTTAAGGCATCAGTCCTGGATTATCAGGGAGAAATTTATCAGAAGGCTCAACCAGTTTGTGTAAACAAGGTTCAGTCTGTCACATTACTTCAGTGTGATTTAACATCCAGGGTATAATCAAATGGCAAATCTATTTTTTTTCATTCCAACAAAACACTTAGACAGTAGGTAGAGGTAGAAGATTATTTTGCATTCATATGCCTTTTCTCACTAAGTGAATGAACAGCTACCACTATATATCAGTGAATAATTTTGGCTGAACCATAGGTTTTCAAAGAAGTGAAGTTGGAGTGCAGTTCATTTGCACTGAAATCCTAGTGACTTGTAAAATACTGAAGCCTAATAGCACCAAGATTTTAGCTAAAATATATGAAAAAATGTCTCATTTTCCCAAGCTAGCCAAGTCTGCTGGCAACCTAAAACTGTGTAATAGTTTACAGGAAGAGTTTGGACCAAGAAAGTCATGGTTTCTACTTGTCCAGTGTCCTGATTTATGACCCAATCATGTTTTGTGTGAATTTTTTATTCCCATCCTTTGGCCATGCTTCTTTCTATCTGTCTTTTTCTGTGATATCTCTCATCTCTGTTTATGCCATAGTCAAGCCAGTCCTGTAAATATAGGAGGAAAAATATCATTGTTTATTAACAGTCAGCTAAGCCCTAAAAAATTTCAGACCAGGTGCTGATTGGCTCAACCCCCAGTTCTTCCCCTCTAGCTTCAGCTTGATTTTCACAATAAACAGACAAGTAAAGTCTATTGTTGCACCCCAGGTATTTTTATCTGGGGAGAAACAAGATGTAATCAGGAGCCAGCCAAGTGCATATAAAATATTCCATAGGAACATGCATGTCTTTACATGCTAAGGAAGGCACAGATCTGTGCAAAAATTGCCAAATAGGAGCCATGGGAAAAAAACCTACAGCTTGAAGACATGTCTTTAAATAATAATGATGTAGGAAATCAAAATGGAATTGATATAAAGAATCAAGTCACACAGGGCTCGTATTTTAAACAGTTTTCTCTATGACATCTCACAATGTCAGAAGCTTAATTAAGTTTGGTTTTAAATTCTTCCAGCCTAAAAAAATAAATAAGAGATGGAATTGAACTGGCATGCCAGTGATTTAGAAGTAGCTTTTACACTGTCAAGGGCAAGGAGCTCATTGTTAAATTCAGCACCAAATCAGAGGGCTTACATTGTTTTGAAGCCCAAGGAAGAGAATAAAATCATCCCAATTTTTCTGAAAACCATATTCTATGAATTTATAATTACCTTCTCATATGGTCTCAGAATGCATCAAAATTTGTTCAGTGAGTTCTTATCACCTCATCAGCTGCCTCAGAATTGCTGTATAAAGGATACTACCTGCTTACCAGTAAAAAACTGTGACTCCTCAAGGGAAAGTAAAATCTACTGCTTGTACAATACTAGCTAAAATATTGCCTCCAATGAATTCTGTAGGAAAATGCCTGATTAGTTTAGTGCAAACAAGATTTCATCCATGTGTATTTATTGTTATCATGGGAACCTTCCAAGAAATAATGGGGTCTAATGAAATTTTTGTGTTAGAGATTTCTCAAAAATTTTCATCTTAAAGATTAATACTGAGGCTAGTTCCAAATTTTGTGCTTGGACAAAAATGCAAATTAAAGGTATAGTCAAGTGTATAGGGTGTGTAGAGTGATATCTCTCCAAAAGGTTGAAAAACAGTGTGACATTTACATTTTTACTGTGTTCTAAATCCCAAACTGAATGAATGCATTTGAACACTTTATGCCACTAGCTGCAGTGGCTTTTCTGGAACAGAAATATTGCTGGGACATTCCTCATTTTATCTTTCTAGTTTCCACTCATTAAAACTAAAATATAGGCAAGAAAAGAACTGATTATGGCAAACCAACATTTCCAGATGCTGGCAAATATTGACTTCTGAAGATTGATTTCTCCCCATCTCAGCATAGGTGCTTATCACATCAATTGCCATGTCTTCAGTACTTAGAGCTAATGGGAGTAAATTATTTTCCTTACTTATGTATGCCTTAAAATCCTAATTGATCACTGGAGGCAAGATTCAAACCCTAACAGTGCTGGAATAGGGAAATCTATTTAAATGGTGAGCAAAATGGTGGAAAATGGAGGACTCTAGGCATTTATAATTTTGTCTTGTAATACCATAATCATCAGAGGTCAGGGGGCCTTTACGTGTGCAGAATGCAGTGTAGCAAATGTGCATTGCACAGCTGATTGTTAAAAGGTTTCTGTTCCTCAGAGACTGTTAGCCCAGCATGTGGGTGCTCTGTGTTGGCAAAACTGTAAAAGGAAAGATGTATTCAGTTCTCCATCAGCTTGGATAGAGCTGTCTTTCACCAAGTGCTTCCTCCTACAACACTTAAAATTCCAAGGTTGCCTGACCATTCATTGACTTATGCTTCTGCTCCCCTTTATTTTAAATGGAAGATTTCTTATGCAGCTCCTCAAGTCTACCTGTAAATGTGTGAGCAGATATTTTTAACATGCCCATTCCAGATTCTTTTTGCTGATCATTGGTAAAACTGTCTCATTATCTGTCAATTCCTAACATTAAATTCCTGCTATTGCTAGCAGGACATATATTCAGTCATTGCAATATCCTTGTGTTTCTTTAGTTCTATGGGAGAAGATTCTCTTAGATTTGATCTTTTAGTTTAATTTAATAAAAGCTTGACTCAGTATTTCTTTTTGGTTTCACTTCTTTCCCTGAGTTAATTAACAGTATTTTCTTTGCTATGTCCAGTGAAGCTGATAAGAATGCCTATATCCTGATTCAACTGAGGATATAAAAGAAGCCTTTTGATGTCTAATTTTAGCAAGTCAGAAAGAGGCTGAACTGATTTATGGACTAGTGCATCAGGTGCTCCACATACTGTAATTCACAGGTTTTCTAAATGGCAGCCTATGGAGGTAAGAAGTCTACAGTAGTTTTCCATATTTTCTTTCCAGCAAAACACTTAGCCAGGAGATAAAAGGTTATTTTTTATTAATATGCTTTTCTTGTTTTAGGGAAAAAGGGAAGCTTCTGAGAGCAGTATAAGGGTAATCCTCATTAAGACATTATTAACAAGGCATATTATTAGAACAGTTAAAGCCATTGCCCTGGATTATAAATGAGTAAATTGGTTAATGAGAACAGTAGTTAATTGAGGGTATTATTACCAAACAGGGAAATCATATGAAAGTTAAATACATCACATTGATTCTTCTACACAATTAAACATCTATGAGAAAAGAGATTAAGGAGGATAGTATAAGAAAGTAGCAGTCATAAAGTAGAAATATATTTTTAAAAGTGAATTGCAAAAGTCTATTAAAACTGAATAAAAGTCAATGGTGCATATTTACTCTGCTGAAACTCATCTGAAGCTACTTCTTGCAAGGCAGAAAATCTCAAACCCCATCAGTGTGCTGAAAGGTTGTGTAATCAAAGGGCTGGCCATCTGGTAGGGATAAGATTTGCCACCCTGCATTTGCCTTAAGATTCAGGCAGCACATCTGTCCTTCCTCAAGCTTCTCCTTGCATGTGTTTTAGCCACTGTAACAACCAGCATTGTTTGGAGCAGCTTTTTCTATAAGGGTTAGATTTTGCCTTTTGCAGTCTTAATTGTACTTCCTTTTCCAGTTAGCTCTGATGCAAATTACATGCCTTTCTCCAACAATCTGTTGTGAGGGAAAGTAGTGCATGTATGAGTTTTTCCAGGGACTTCAGGCAGGGCTGCCTGTACCTGGTTGACCAGGACCATGTCGAGGCAGCTTCTGAATGGTTCCAAGGATGGAGAATCCATAACCTCCCAGGACAAGATGTTGCAGTGCTTCATCACTCTCAGTGATGTAAAAACAGAAAGAAGTAATTCCTTATGTTTTGATAGAATTTCCTGTCTTTTGTCTGTGTCTGTCACCTCTTGTCCTGTCACTGGGCACCACTGAAAAACCTGTCTCCCTCTATTTTTCTCTTTCCCTTCAGGTATTTGTATACATCAATAATATGCTCTTTGATCCCCTCCTGGGCCTTCTCTTCTTTAGATTAAACAGCCTTCTAACCCTAACCATTCTGTGATTCTGTGATTTATTTTAGGCAGCTGAAATTCACCCTGGATGGTAACCCAACAATCATACCTGGCTTTGGAGGAGAAAAGGTTTCTGTGGGGGAGGAAATTGCCTTATTAATTCTGCCTTGAAACCACAGGTATGGAGACAAGTGTCTACAGGAGCCCAGTGCCAGGCCCAGTTCAAGAGCAGACATAATTATCTTGGGAGGCCTGGAAGAAATATTGATGGTGCACTTGAGGATGGCTTGTTTCATCAGGTAAATCCTATGGACAAGATGCTTGTTCAGCTTGCAGTGAAGGGCCATTCTCTGTGTTTGTGTAGGTACAGTCCAGCAAATAATACAAGTAAGCCCCAATTCTATACCTTTGCTGTCATCTCTAGTCATGCTGTGTGTTTGTAAGCTTGGTCCACAAGGAAATCAGTTCATTGTAGGGTTGCTAAAAGCAGCATGACAGACATTTTACTTTGGAGCTCCTTGCAGCTCCTCAGGCACAATGAGGCTTTGTGCCAATGCCTTTGACTTTAAGGGGTTGCAGGGCAGTTTTTTAGCCAGCTACCCTCAGCTTGTGTGCAGGGAAGGCTAACCCTGGAGATGAAGGAGTAGGAGAATACAGCACAGGAACCACACTTCCCAACTTGTATTAGTCTTCATCCAAAGCAGGAAAGAGGCACAATTCTGGACCTTTCAGAGCTACATTGGCAAATGCCTCATTAGCAGCTTGTGGAATGTTCAAGGTGTATGTATGACTAGAAGTACTAGGTGTGACTCAGAGCTGGCCACTTGAGAGCACTGCTATAATTACTAATTGCCTGTGGGGTGAACAGCTTGGGGCACAGGCTGTCATTTATAGTGGCATGTGCAATGGACTGCTTAGTTTCCAGATGAAATTGTAACACAAACACAGATGGAGTGATAATGTCCCACCCACTCTAATTCTTCTTGAAATTCCTAATTAAGTATTTTCTCTTTCAGCTTTCCCTTTTATAAAAAAGATTGTTCTCTGGAGTGTTGTTGGGGAGGGGAGGGAGGGGCTGTATCTCTTCCAAGTGGAACCTGAGGAGTGGCCAGGTTTTTGCTGTACATTGGCAAACCTTACAGTCAAACTATGAAGAACTGAGCTTTTCTTTAACTTGAGACCTGCTTTGGACCCCTGAAGGCATGGGGCCATGGCAGGAGTGGGTGAAGAGGGAAGGGTATTAGATCCATACTGAACAGTGTTTTCCATTCAGTTGCAGAAAGTAAATCCACAGCATGCTGCCAGTTTCCTGCCATTTGTTTGATGGTGGTGGCATACTGTGGAGCACCAAGCTGAGCATCCTGTAGATCTCCTGCATAAAAAATGTGTGGGAAGTTGATGATACATGTCTTGTAACAAAACAACACATAAGGGCTGTGCATCACTGAAGTCTTTTTCTATCTCTTCATTTTTTAGTGTTATCCTGAAGAAGACTTTGAGTTTGTCATCTTAAAGCTGCAAAACAATTTGGTTCTTATGTGAGATAGTAAAAACATCCTGCCAAAAACACAATGTGGTGGAAAAATTAAATATCAGATCATAGCTCTGTAAAAAGAGTTATGTGCATCATCCACAGATAAACTCCTAGGAATGCTGTTTAGCTGGGGCACCTCTTGTCTTCTCTGATCTCATCTATCAGAAGTTGTTCTGGTGATAAGTGTTTCATATCTCACCTTAAAAAAGCAGTCAATCAGTATTTTCTCTTCCATTTCCCCACGTTGCCATGAATTAATGCAGTATTCTCTTACTTGATGTAAGAACACAAATCCTGGACCTGCTGCTCTTCTCCTAATCTCTCAACTTCATCACAAGAGCTGATCATGGTTTTGCTTTGCTAAGCCAAAGGCCCTGGGGGACTACTACATTTCCTTCTAATCCTTCATAACCATTTCCTCTTCAGCTTAAGCAGCCCTCAGCTTCCCAACAGTTTTTTAGGTTTTTTAGCTTTTTTTTTTTTTTTTTCCTCAATTGCTTTAGCTGTGTCTAGGCTATTTTAAGGAGCGAGAATGAATTTATCTTTAGGCCTCTATTCTACTAAGGAAAGGTTAATATACTAACATAAAGCAAAGACATAACAGTTTTGGCCAGGCACATCCATGGCCTTTTTCTGCTGCAGTGTTTAAATGCTTCACAACTACCTGTAAATTCATTTTTACTGAGCTCCAATCAGTGTGGTAAGTCATTGTTGCTAAACTCCTCCTCTTTAAAAACATGCAAAAATATTAAATTTTCCCAGATTGTGTCCCTTAATTTTACAATCAAACAGAGAAGTTGTCTCAAGTCTGAGTCACCAGCCAATACTAATATATGACACTTTTCTCCCACTTCTCCCAGTGGTTTGGTGGGGCTCTGCTTTTTTCCCAAATGGGATATGCACACTGGAAGGCTTGGCATGACCCTTCTGTGCTGAGTGCCTTCTGAAATTTATCTTGGAGTGAGGTATAAACTTAAGGCTTTTTTCTGGAGATTTTGGGCATCTTCAAACAACCAGCAGCCAAGCTGTGCACACAGGGAATTCCATCCCAGAGTTCCTGAGATGTGAAATAGGATCTTGACTCCAGAGCTTCTAGAAATAGACACCATGTTACCCAAAGTCATATTCTGCATAAAATTCACTCTCAATCAAGCTACATTGGGAACAAGACAAACAAAATCCAACTTCTTCCCAAGGTAAATTACAGATATTAGCTAAAAGCTAGCTGCAGGCTCACCTAATTGAAGCTAATATGCTTATTGTAACAAAGCCTGGACTCCAGCCTGGATATAAAGTCATGTTGCAACCTGAGTAGGTGATCACCCTGCATTAATGGGTACAGAGTGATCTATTTCCTTAGCCCCCCTGTTGATATCTGTGTCACCATGAGATGCTGCTCTCTCATTCGAGGGTGCTAAAATGTGCACTTGTAATGACTTGTAATTGTTATGGGTGGGAGCTGCCCAATGAGTTGTAACAGGAAATTACCCCTCCATCTTTTGGTCCTTCTTTTAGAACCATTTCTTTGTTTTCCTTGAAAGGTAGCAATGGGCCAAACTTGGAATTGGTGAGCCAGTACAGACCATGAGCCAGCAGTCTAAAGGTACAGGACCAAGGAGTCAAAAGGACCCTGAACAGACAGGGAAAATCTGGTATCATCTGTGCTAAAGTGGCCAGCATGGCAATCCCTTGTTGGAGGTAGACTCTCATGGGGCATAATTAATGAATAATGTTTTATAACATCTCAATTTGTCCCAAGTCTCCAGTCCTTGATGAATGGTTCTCTATCTGTAGTTAATCACTTCTCGAATGGCAATTTGACATCCTGGAGCACTGACCCTTTGGCAAGTAAATCCTAGTAGTATAGATCACTGCTTGGCACATCCTCTGTGCCAGGAATTCCATGGCACATCCAACTAGTGCTTCACTCTCAGCAAGGAACTCCAGATAAAGTCAGGATATGGTTCATGGCTACCTGAAGACTCAAATCTGCTTAACTGGGCTCTTCTGATGATTTTCACTACCCAAGTACATTTCCTCACCTTGACCTATATTTGCTGATGCTGCTTCTCTAGACTGAAGTAAAAGTGCTAAGATGTAGAGTGTTCAAACTCCATAGGTACTTCTGTGTGTATACAGATTGTTTTTCCAGGTGCCTCTGCAGGTGGATTAAAGTTGGCAGTGCTACAAATAGCACTGTCTCTACTGGAGAGTCTGTGTTCACAGAGAAGGAGAGTGGATGACAAGATCTGTAAAGAGTGGAGACCAGCTCTGAGACAGGTATGTGTGTACAGAACATGCCTTGGTGTTCTGTGTACCCTGACACCCTAAAAACAAAATGAGATATGGAGCTAAGATACCAGTGGCTCTTTTTCACTGGAATTGCTGCCATGCTCAGCCCTCATCTCACTGAGCCATCCTGCCTGGGCAGCTGCAGAAGCCTTTCCCTCAAGAGAAGCATCAAGGGAAGTATGGAATTTCTATTGCAAATGAACCTGTAAGTTCACAGATTTGGTCTAAAAGTTGTTAATGTTTTTGGCTATAAGGTCATAATTCTATATGGACTTTTAGTTTTAATTAATTTTAGATAAAGTAATATACTTAATGATTAAATATGTTTTTATATGTAGTATGTGTATAAATATATAAAACATTTTATATCTTTATATGAAAAATGTATAATATCTTTATAGCAAAAATGTATAATAAAATGTAATAAGTTTTTAGCTAATTTAATTCTGGATTATACATGAAGCACTGGAGATCTGGCTCTGTAAACCAAAGTAATGCCTGATTGCATCTCTTGCCTTAAGATGGTAAATTATACCCATTCAAAGCAATAAGAATTGTAAACCTTTTTCTGTTCCAAATCATGGTAAATTATAAGACTATGGAAGGCAGTTTTTTCAGTAAAATACCTATGGCTAGAATGAAGCTATATTTTTTTAAAAGTCTTCAAGTTACAGAAAGCAATAAAGGAAAAAAAAAACCTGAAAATGAAAAAAATGGCTGCACCTCTGAAGTGTGTTAGAGGAATGCCTAAGCACAGTACATATCCCTGTATTCTGCTCAGAAAGCTGGTGGAAAAATAATGGGGTTTTGGAGTACCAGCAAGTACTGTGTTAGTATATTCGAATTACATGCAAATGGAAATATGAGACACACATCCATTCTAGATTAGTTTATGTGGTTTTATTTCCCATTTCAGTCGCACATTCAATTTCGTTTGTTGATGAAGTAATCACCAGTATGTCTCAGGGAAAATCAAAAGATGATGCTAGTGCTCTGTCACGACTGTTTTTTTTGTAAGTTTGATGGTTAATTAGTTAGTTATTTTAATCCAGGGTGGAAACTTTGAGGTAGCTGTATGTTGGAGATGGAAATCCATTGCTAATGCTTTCTCTACAATGAATTGCTGAAATACATGTATCCAGATAATTTCCTGGTGGTACCACCCTCAGCTAAAAACACCAATTTATGTAGCTGAATTTTTTAATAGATGCAAAATTGTTCTAAATTTACTCCTACAGTAAGCAGCAATACTGCTTAGCATGAGGTTTGTCCACAGGAGCTCTATAAAATTTCCCATTAGCAACTGTCTGCTCACTCCAGCAGAGCAGCTATTTGATGCTGAGGCTGCTATGACAGCTACTTGAATGTATAAATAGAATCATGCTTCACAAATGTGACAGTATCACATGGCTGAATTCATGGAAGTGCTGAAGTGGGAAAAATTTCTCTTACCTCATAATTATGTGTGTGTTAGTATTACATTTAGTGAAGTGCTAGGCCTGGTTAGACCCAAGAATGAAGCACTTTTGACAAGCTTGGGTTTAAGCCATAGCTGTGATAAAATTATTAAATTCAGGTTTGATGTAGATGGGTACCAGCACTCTATCTGTGCACATAGCCAGTGTATTTTGTCTTCAGCTCTGTGGCTGATCCATGAAGTCTCCTGGTGATCTCTGAGTAGATATGGCAATGGACTGGCTTGAGACAATAAGGCAGTCCTGGTCTCTGTGCTGCTTCACAGCGCAGCAATGGACTAGCAACTGTCAAGGTGGAAATTTTAGACAATTGTCTGTTGAGCCTAGATTTGTTAGGCACTATTTGTGTGCTTCCAAGTGTTGAAGTCCTTCCTGAGAGGAGGAATCCTGGGCAGTCCCAATGATACTGTTAGTTCCAGTGACAGGTGAGCCAACTGGCCAAATGGCACATGGTTAAATTTAAATAGTCTGCAAAATGCAGAACTGTCTTTGGAAATGTTCTAGACATAACTAGTCAGCAAGATTAATCAGCAAGACTAGTCAGCTGCTCCCTAAGACACGTGAACTAATTAAGGGCAGGACTGGGGGCAGCAGGAGGTTGGATTAGATAACCCCCATAGGTCCCTTCCAACCTAAATCATTCCTTAGTTCTGTGGTTATAGGTAGGACATCTGTGCATAGTAGAAAAGCTAGAAGAAGTTCTCTGCATAATTTTGAGTTTTAAGAAATAGATCATTGATGTACTGTAGTCATCATGTAGGACCACAGACCAGCTGGACTGTAAGAAACCATCAGAACAAATTGTGGTATCCCATTTTGATCCTGTAGAAGCAGCTCTTGCAAGAATGCTTGTGATGGAGACTCCCATCCAGACAGCAACTGATCATCTTGTTTGAGATTTGATTCCCCATGTGACCAAAAATATTTATGCAAAATTATCTCAGTGAGTAGATGGGTTGTTGTGGGATCTGAGTGCTTCTCAGAACCCATTCAAAGTTCTCATTGCATGATTAGGAATGAAAGATCTGGGCAAGAACTGGTCAGTTCCAAGTGGTTTTCTTGAGGGTTATCTTCTTTCCCACCAATATGACATGTTTAATGCAATCTTGGCAAAGAACAACACTGGTGGGTTTTCTTTGAGATACTGGGGAAAAAAATGTTGTTAGTTATAAAAACACAACAAAAACTCCAACCAAAACTCAGTGTTAAATTGTGTGAATTTGTGACACTTGTTGTATAGCAATATAAAATATTAGAATAGAAACTTGTGTAGCAGCTTTTGTTTTTTTCCCTTCAAAACAATTACTCAGATGGCATAAATACTTACAATATGTGTTTTCCCTTTCTGTTTTACTTCTTCTTGTCTTCACAAGCCGACACCACAATAAGTTGTGTCTCTGTATTGTGATGAAGTCTTGAATTTGTATTTCTGTGTGCAAGAAGACACATCCCAAGAGACCAGCAGCAAAATTTATTTTCTATCATACACACAGACATATATGACAATGAAATGTTTCAAGATGTTCCAAATACTTGCACCTAAAAAAGACTGATGCCATATTCTTGCAATATAGTATGATATTCTGTAGGTGTTGCAGACAGATTATGCCAATCAAACATTGGAGGCAAGAATATCTTTATATCATTAATGAAAAGTCTATCTCTTCCCAGAGATAATAGCAAGAACAATTTTTCTTGAAATCCTTATAAATGTACCATTTTATAGATAGGGCTTGACTTCATGCTGTCTTGAAAAGGGGATTGCCTTTGATTTTTTGGAATTCTATGCATGGCATAAACAGTGCAAAGTATCCTTTCCCATTTGTAAGATACTGTTATTCACCCCTGGAAACTTTGATTTCTACTTAATCTTCTGCTTCATGCCTTCACTGATAGTAAAAATCATTATCAAATGCCATTTTGATGTGTTACCTCATGGAATGAATTACTGAAGTAAACTGAACAGCAACAAACAGAATGAAGGCTGGTGTGCTTGCAGACCTGTGTAACTTCACTGATACCAGTACTATTAAATTTATCTATGTTCAAGTTGAATTGAACCCAGATCTTTATTTAGCTTGCTAGCAGGCAATTTACATTCTCAGAGTGTGTTCCAATGCCAGCTGAAGTCAATGACAGCCTTCACTGACTTCAAGAGGTTTTAGATGAGGCTCCAGCTCTTGGATGTGATGACATAAAGGTAAAATATTAATGCTTTGCTTTTTTTTTTTTTTTTTTTTTTAATGATGGGTGCAAGACAGTAGAGCAGATTACTGTGTAGCCAATGACTCTTTCACTGGATGGAGCTTTTCTTTCTGTGAAGCTGGAGCAGCCATATGTGGTAATCAGGAGAGATAGAGGCAGAATTGTTCAGTTCAACCAGATTTTATGATTGTTGTTCCCCTTTTGATAGGATTTTATTTTTACCTAATTCTGAAACTTTAGAACTCTCATTTTAATTGATTGAAATTTACATCCACTAACAATTTGACCCAGAGGCTGTGTACCTTTCTGACAATCAGTAAAACAGAGTATATTGACAAGACCTGCAATACTCCTTGCTAATTGCAAGCTGCTTTCCCTGATTTACAGTGCACAGCAGGCAATTGGTTGTACCAACTCTTCAGGGCCCTGAACTTCTTATTCTACCACTTAAAACCACCTGGAACACAACATCAGTGATTCACTGGCTTCCAGCCTGCAGGTTCCTGCCCTGATAGACAACTCTCTGTGGCTGATGGTCTTAGTTACAGGTGTGACAACAGGACTCCTGCCTCTTCAGAAATCACCCATGGCATTAAAGAAAAAGAAAAATAACATGCTGTATATGATTTATCTGTAGCATTATTTCTTCCTCAGTAGTCATGCTATGGCTTTGTGTTTCCTTTTTCTAGGTCATAATCAATTCACCAAATCTGTAATCACCAAAAAGCAGGTCTGGACATATGATTGTTCTAATCCAAGATCACATTCTCACTTACCAAGTACTTGCTGAACAAAAGGAGATCATATAAGTGCTCCATAATTCTACAGTGTCCTTTGGCAAATATTTAAACTTGTCAGGTACATGATGAACAATGAACCATTTCCTTTGTTGTTTGTTCTCACTCTGGCTCCCAGCAGCTCCATTTGGAAAACTGCAGTTCTCGTGGTAGACAACACTGCTCACAGTTGCTTTCTAATTGCAGTCTTCATAGCAATCATAATTTTTCTGGATAATTTTCCCCAAATCAGAAGTCATAGCCTGCTCAATTGCATCTTTTATAGGAGGTGTTTTCCACTTCAGAGTATCCTTCAAGCTTTTCTTGGCACCTTTTCTAATTCTAATATAAATTTTCTGGCACAGGCAGATGTAAAATGCATATTTTTCTAATTGTAGGCCATGGAGCCATACAGTGTTACAGTAATATTGCCTATTGCACTCTATTTTTCTTACAAATGCCTGCAATTTTAACTTTCATTTATCCCTGACTGCTACTGACCAATACATTGATGCATTCATGGAACAATCTCACTTCTGAATATTAGCACTGGACTCAGAGCCCATCATTTAAGATGTGACATTAGAACTACTTTTGTCCAGGGCTCATCCCTTTATGTTTATCTATACTAAAAGCTATCAACTGCTGCAATATACACAGGCAATCAGTCTTGTAAGTTGTGCAGTTCTTCACACAGAGGTAATTTATCAATATTGTAACCAGAACAGGCTCCTGTGCACATCCCTCTGGCTTCTACCCACCATCACATTTGTTCACTCCTCTTCTCTTATTTTTTAATGTTTATTACAAATGCTCAGGAAATTAAATGTGAGGAAATCTACTGAAGTTACTTTAGAAGTTCAGATACATCACATCACCCAGTTGAATTCTATTCAACTATTCAATTATTCAACTCCTTCCTGACTTCTTCAAATAATTCCACTGAGCCTGCAAGGTAAGGCATAGCCTTGAAGAAAAAAACATGAACTTTTCCCTGATTGATCATACTTATCCAGGTGTATGTTATTTCTGATATTAGCATATTGTTAAGGCCAAGGACAGTCATCAGGGTTCTATACTTGGACTTCCATGGTTCTCCCTGAAACTGTTTTTTGTTCAGTTACAATCATATCTGACATCTTCAGGTGTGTGAGGCAGGTTTAAGAACATTATCTACCACTTTCAGTAATCAAACTATTTCATTGGTGAGCTCTTTCAGAGCTACTGACTGATCTCCATCTTCATTCTCACAATTTGCTACTTTTGTCCATTTTCTCAAGGACAAACCAACCTCATCTATTTTACAGTCAATTCAGTATCACACAGATTTTGTAATTAGGTTTCTCACAAAAATAGAGTCCAAGCAGGGAATTGTTTCTTTTTTTTCTGGTTGGTGTATTGATGCTAAGGTGGTGTTTATCTTCTTGGCTACTTCTTCACAGAAGCTGAGTATTCTTTTCATATCCTAATCATTCACAGACCCAAAAGACTCTCAAGTGAGCCTGTTTCCCTGACATGCTTCAGGTTATACTATTGTACTTTTGCCAGGAACTAGGAGAGCAAGTGAAAGGATTTAGGTTTCCATGAGAAGTAATGGATAATAACAACATCAAGAATATTCTGTGATGTTTTGGCAAGTCCTTGCTTCATAACAATGGAGCTACTCATTATCAAAGACTATTTGTACTTTCTGTCTCCTGCCCATTTTGATTTTGTTCTCCTCTTTGTCCAGCTGGATATTAATGATGTGTTTACCACCTGATTTTCCTGCTAAACTTAAGATGACTGTCTGTGACTTCCTACCTTATTAAGAAAGTACTGTTCAGGGAGGAAAAAGAGATACATTAGATAATCTTATACTGGGGGAAGTCTTGAGTCCAGATCCAGGGTCAGCTGCACAGCTCAAGTATTTATCATTATCAATTGCCAAGACCAAATCATTCCAGAGTGCATTTATGGAACAGTGATAGACTGCCAATGTGATAGACTCTTTCAAATACCATGGAAATGTTGACTGCTTTCTTCTGTGATTTTCATGAGTAGGATTCAAATGTTTATTTACCAACTGAGACAAACCTAATGCTCCTTTAAAAATGCAAGTGACATTAAAAAAGTTCTGGGAGAAACTCAGCCTATTCCTGTTTCACTAGGATTCTTTTACTCTAAGTAGATTATCATAAAGTGATATTGGCAATTGCCAAGGCAATTGCACAGGGTACAACTCTCTCCATCAGATGAGCAGATGTAATTAGATTGAAAACCTGGGTGCATTAGTCTAATCTAATACTATACAGAAATGTACAATCAGTTATACATCATATCATCTCAGCACGGTGTCAAATCAATATCTGTTTTCAGCAGGAAAAATGTGCAGGTTGTGCTGGAGATATGACTAATGGGAATGCTATTTGGAGTGTTTGCAGTGCAGTTTGCACGGTAAGGAATGATGACAATTGGTTTCATCTGGAGTAATTACAGCTCAGTGGCCACCAGTTAGGCAATTACTCAAAGGAAATCCTCTTGAGGGAAAAGCATCTCAGCTTTGACAAGAAAACATAACCAATATAAATTCCTTAAGTGTGGAAGAAAAACATCGATTCTTCCAAAAGATGTAAAAAGCAATGTAAATAGAATAATGGATATTTCACCAAGCCCCACAGAATTTCATATTTTCTATGTGAAAAAACTTCCTAAATCTCACAGTGTCAGGTTTGGTCTCTGTGATGCCATGAACTTTTTGAAAAGATAATGAGAGAGGAAAAGCAATTTTGAAAAAGTGCTTGGTCATCTGTGTTTCTAATGCACCACGTCTGCATTGGGTAAGGTATGCATGGGATAGCTGTGATTTATGATGTACACTTTATGAAGCACTGTGGGAATATTGTCTCTTGAATGGTTCTGACCTCCAGGAAGGCCATTTTAAGCAGAAAAAACACTATTTCAAGAACATGCCTAGAGCATGAATTCAGGATATTCCCAGGGTGGCGATAGAGGTGTTTGACACGTGATACTTCAGAGTGCAACTTCAGAAAGAAGGAGTAGGAGAAGGATGTCAATAATTAGAGATATGTTTGAGAAAGAGTTCTCTATTATCAAAATTCTCTTGTTATGGAGTAAGGAGACAAGAAAGATGAGGGAAGGGAACTCCTGAAAAAAGAGAGAAATGTAGTGCCAGGTGGTGTTCCCAAGACTCTTTCTTGGATTAAAAGACCACTTCCCTGTGTTCTACAGGCAGTAGCCTTAATGCCAGTCCATCAGACCTCTGCAGAACTACACTAAGGAACTAACTGTTTGATAAAGCCCTGTTTGCATTGTAGGATTCAGCCTGCAGAAATCAGATCCTTTAACAAAATCTATTGACAAAGCTTACAAAGCAAAGACATTACTTTGTTTTGGGTTTTTTTTTAGTTTTCCCAAGACTACCTTGAAATAAAATCACAGATATGAATATATGAAATAAAATCACTGCATGAATAACTTCTGCTGTTTCTTCTACTTGTAACCCAGGTGAGGATCAATTCACAAAACGGAATAGAGCTATCTTTTGTGAAGTGCTTTTAATAGCTGTGGAAAAATGAAAGACTTGACACAAAGAGACATAAGGGTATTTTATTGCTGAATTTTAGTACCTGCTGTGTGCATAACAGAGTTGTGAAGCACAGACTTTTCAGACAGGTCTTGGAAGTTTCCAGACATTATTACAGCAAGGTTTATTGCAAACTTTACCCTCCCCTCTTGGGATGGCAGAGGACTCTGACATGGGGGTACTTCTGAACTACTGAGTCAAACCTGCCTTTGATGAAGCTTCATTTCTCCCTAGACTACTCTGAGGTATTATCTCCATCCAAAAAATAATTTTACATTTGTATAGAACTTTTTAAACTGCAGAATCCTCTGTTTCTCTCTTTATTTTATATGAAGAGAATCCTAACCCTCTAAAAAAGTATGATATGTATTTTCAGTAGAGTGGAAATCTTCCTTGAAGAATTATTGCCAAGATTAGCCTGTGTATTCAAGTTCTCAGAAAATAAAGAGCATTTTATCACATATATTTATTATAACTAAATCATGTTTATTATATATAGAATACAGTACCTAATATCTGTCTCAATACAGACCAGGCAGATTAAGTCTAACTTCCATAGCATTTTTTTATTGGCTGAACTACATTCTTAATAGAGATCATAATTTTGGCACTGATGGCAGTAGTAATTTCTTCAGCAAATCACAATACACTTGCTAAGTGGAAAGAACTTTGCAATTTCCCAAATAAATAGAAAAATAATTTTGCAGGATCAGTAAAGGCAGCAATAATTGTTATAAGGCTTATTTTAGTTACTACAAAGAACCTCAATTATTCAATATAGCCAATCAGAAGTAAAAAACAGCATAAGAGTGGAATTTATATTAAACATAAGTGCATCACAGTTTAAAATAACAACTTTGTTGTTGCTAAAAAACAGGAGAGCACAGGAGGTGATGAAGTGACTGCTTCAGAGGCAATGAAGTGCAGAACATCAGGTCACATCATCGTGATAGAGGTGTGAGTATTTTTTTCCAAGGTCTGCTTAGAATCAGGCTGTAATTGGTAAGTGAAAAAGGGTTTTAAACATTTTTCCTAATTAAAAAGGCCATTGATATCCCAATACACAGAGATCTTAAAATGTTCCACTAGCTGTTCCCAGCTGTGTGTGTAGGTGCACAGTCCCTAAATTGCTCTCCACTTTGTTGCTTACTTTGAAGGCAAAATGGAATATTGTAATATCACAACAGGATGTTGTGGAATATCACAACAGGAATATTGGAAGATATTAAAAATATTTAGCCATAAAGGAGTACATATTAATATAGCCTGAAAGTTAATATTATTCTAAATAATCTCCTAGTCCATATACAGCATAATACAGAGAAGGAAACTGTATATGGCTCATTATACAGCCCTGAATGTATGTGATGGAAGTTTAAATTATCTCTTGCATTTTTGCCAAATGCTATTTTGAATTAGGTGGCAGTTTTCATTTTGTCATCTGTGAGTGCAAAGAAATATTGAGAAATTTTCCTGCAAAGTGGTTATCTCCAAACTCCTGCAAATTAAGAGCCTGAAAAATCTTAATCTTATATTAGAAATTGTTTCCATATTTCATGTATGGAAATCTGTATTTTGGAATAAACTAACATTTTGCCTTCCTTTAAAGTTGTTTCATATCTCTTAAGTTTATATATTTTGCAATCCATCCATAAATGCAAGACTAGGAAGCATATTTTTGTTTTGTGAATAAACTGGGACATTTTCCAAAAAAGGTGCTGAATATCAATTTTTTTAAGGCAGCATTCCAAATAAGTTAGTTTCAGTTGTACACAAACAAATTTTAATGAACTAAAGAAAATATAAATATAATTTTAATTTTAAAATTGAATTTTATTACAATAGAATTATTTGAATGAGGGCATCAAATGTACATGTGAGAAAAATTAGATGGTATGAAACAATGTTTCTATAAATCTTCTTTATTGGGTTTTTGGGGGCTTTTTGGTTTTTTATTTTTTGGGTTTTTTTCAGGCAGTCGTCCCTGTGGCTAGGACAAACTTTGTGAATTTTTAAACCATCATTGAAATCTAAGAACTGGCAATTCAAGATGACAGTGTAGCATCCTTCAAAGAGCCCAGACAACAATTAAGGGAGATTTCAAATATAAAGTGCTGCTCAGAGTGACTTTGTGTTGTCTTTGTCTATGTACTCTTGCTTTCAACATTATAATCAGGAAGGAAACCATTTGTCTTACTAGGATAAACCCATAGTGAATTTAAGGTGTCTTGATGTTAAAAGTGACTCACAGTATAGCTGGTAAACCCCACTACTTTGTGTAGATAAGTGACTCTTTTACCATTTACCAAAGCTCAACCTTTTACCATTTTTTAAAAGGCTACAGCTTCCACATTCTCACTTTCAGACCTCCATCCTTCCAATTTGCTTGATGTAACTTTGGGTAGTGACCTGCCCTTAAGCAGGGTCAATGCTGGTTGAAAAAAAATCTACAAGGATGTTCTCTGGGGGAGAGACAGTCTTGCCCTCCAGGGCTAGACCTGCCTGCAGGCACCTGGAGGGGCTGAGGGCTGATTTGAGAGACAAGGTTCTGCCATTGATCCCTGGAGCCCCAGTGGTGGAGAAAACAGCTGGCATTGCCAGCACCCTCAGCTTTGCTCAGCCCATGCAAAGTTCTACACCTTTGGCTTTGACAGGTAGATGAGGCTGCCTCTGAAGCAGTCTCTGCCTGTTGGCTTTTACAGGGAAATCTAAAAGGGTCGTGTTGGTGCTTTCATGTTTCCACCCACTTGCTAGCTCTGAAATGCTGCTATGCCAAAAGTGCATAATTGTGCTTTAGACAACATATTTTTTTGACTAAGCCATCACAGTGAGCATATCACTCAGTGTAAGTACTGAAAATGCCCTGCAGCATTTAAACTTTTCTGGTAACTGCTGTTACCAGCAGTCCAGATTTCTCTTTGATAGTAGCTGAACCTATGAATACTTTTACATTACTTAATGTCAATCTCTGCTGGTTAATACTTGATTTAACTACTGGCACATTGTTCCAGGTCACACTATGGCAGGTCAGTGAAACTATAAAAGCAGACAAGAAGGATAATTAACCAGGGAGTAATCAGCCAATTTTATTTGACAGCAAACATGTTTAATTGAATAAATAAAAGAGGATAGATGTGATCTAACTTGTTTCTCTCCAAGGAACATTATAGAAACTGATCATGCATTTGATGCTGGGCACTACAGAATTAATCTGTAAGAAAAGCAACTCCTTGGTCACAGAAAACTCACATACTAGGGAGAAAATACTGTAAGTGAATCATCTCTTTAATCTAGCAAGCAAGGGTACAGACAAAACCATGAAGCTAAAGAACAGCAAATTCAAAATAGGGCATAGGTTGTTCTGGTCGGAGAGATTGAAACAAAATGTCTGGTGAAGTGATAGATTCTCCATCTTTCAATGACTTCCAGAACTGACATGTTCTCTGAAGATGTGTCATTATTTTGGCAATGACAAGTTACTTGGAGGGCAATTTGAAGAGCAGTAGCTAATGACCTAAAGATTCCCTCTGGCCTCAAACTCTCTAAACATAGTACACTGCCACAGATCTTATAGGGAAGGCACAAAATGCAAAGATGTTACAGCTTTCTTTTGCCAGCTACAGGACAGAAGAGCAACAATAAGGGCTACAATGCAAACAGAAGCCTGAGAGAAGTAAAACTCATGTGTAGGTATGTCTGAAATGAAAAAGGCTCTGGAATGCAAATAGATTATAGTCCCAGGGTGCAAAGAGGATGTATGAGCTTCTCTGTGATGCTTTACACATGAGATTCCCCAGTAGCTTAAGTGTACATTAAATCAGATGCAGTATGCATGAACCAGAGCAAATCCACAAAGCTGCAACATGGAAACAGCTGGTGTACTCCTTAATTACAATGAACCTCTTCCATATGGGATGCTGGGGATCTGAGATGAAAATTAAAAACAATGCTGTAAAATGTTGTACTGGTACTTGTGCATTTGCAGTCCTGAAGGCACACGTGGCAGGTGCCTGTCTGCATATCCCCATTTTTCTGGGCAATTCCCTAATTTTCTAAGTGTAAGGCTCTGACAATCACACTACATCTTCATGTGGTGTGTAGGAAACAGCTTGGTGCTTTACCACTAGGAACTAAGCATGCTTAATTTCAAGGTCTTGACTCATGACCTAACCACTCTGTAGGTCATATCACCTCCATCTAGAGGAAAATACTGATTTCCAGCCTTGCCCCTGCACCCACGTAAATCCCCTTCCTGTTTTGCAATGATGTGTGGATACTTTCTGGCATGTGCTGGATTTTTATGCTTCCACAGAGAGACAAAGATGGACCAGTAAAGAGGTGGTACTATCTGATTTTCTCTGATCTGATTGCAGGATATCTGGGGTAAAGTGAGGGGGGCCAGAGGAAGTCTTGAAGGACCAATTCACAGATCACACAAATCACCAAAGTTTTAGTCCAGCAATTATATTTGTTTCCAATATCATTCTCAACCCCCTCTTTTCCTTTTTTTTTTTTTTTTTTTTTTTTTTTTTTGTAATAGAGCATTTGTAACATGCTATTTTGCTTGTACTGCTAAAATCATGTGTCCCTAGTCCTTTTTTCTTTCTAAACAGGAGTAAATGTGATCATTATCTTGCAAAGGCTCAAGTCTGTCATTTCCTTGGCACTGCCATTACACTGATGGTATCAGTTGGAGAGAACAAGCTACTCTGAGCTATTACAGATTCATCATTAGCATAGAATCTTATTGATTCTCCACATCTTTTTTTCTAAAGCTGAGCTACATGGACAACCAATAATATAATCACTGAGCATCGAGTTTAAATTGGAAGTGCTATAGCTTTTTTTCAGTTGTCTCAAAGTAGAATGAATAGCAGAAAATATTCACAAATATTCAGTATGTTTCAGTGCTATTTTTTTTTTTTTTTGCTCCATGGTGGATAGACATTTTCAGATTGGTGTCTTTCAAATGGGAGTTAGAGATATACAGGTGTTTTGGTTTTTTGTCTGCTAGACATTCAAGAAGCAAGACTTCTTCCTAAGATGTTTAATTTTATTCTGTCCTTAAGATCCAGCCTTGATTACCTACAGGAATTAGTTAGGTGTTTTCCTCCAGTTTCCATCTGTTTTCTTTTACTTTGGTACCAAAGGTCTGCTCATTGTTAAGTATGTCTCTTCTTTTTGTTTAGCTTTATTATGATGAAATGTGGCTCAGTGGCTCAGTATGCTCTATTGCTTCTTGAATTAGGCAAGTTCTGAGTGGATTGTTCTTTGAATGTTGCCTGCAGATTCATGAGTACATCCTTCCCTGGGATAATCTTCTACATAATCTTCTTCTTTCCCATCAAGGGGAGTGTAATTACAACAGAGAGTAGTGTGACAGATGTGGGTATTATAAACAGGCCATCAGTGCTTTCTGAATGACTCAGGCATTAGTCTGCCCTCCCACAAACACTGATGGGATATTCCCTGCATCTCTGTATTGTAAATTAGAATCTTGGTGTTGGTTCTCATTCATACCAGCACAGTGTTTTAGCCAAGTACCAGTAACTGTGCATTGCAATGTACAATGTATGATCCCTCCTCCCTTCCTCTGTCTGCTCATTTGTTTCTGCCTCCCTTCCCCTGATTTAGCTGCAACTGGGAGCCTTTATTAATTTTCAAATGGGAATCTGTCTAGATTTTTTCTTACCACATATATCATCCAATCTTTCATTTACTGCCTCTTTATGCATTTCTGGGTGCTGTTTTATTTTTCTGTTAATAGAGAACTGTCTTGAACTTTTGCACCTTTTTCTTTGTGTGTTAATGTAGCTGTTCAAATCACACAGCTCATGGCTCACTTCTCCTCAGAGTCCACTTTTTTATTATTACAAATGTGTAGGGAAATTGGAGAAGCAATCTGCCTTGCAGTACGTTTTACACTTACATGAACATGCAGACTGAAGACATTTTATTCCTAGAGGTGCCACTTTCTTGTAATTCATTTCATACTAAATAAAATGAAGGGCTTTTTACCCATTTCACCTCTGACTTGGAAACTGAAAACCATAAGAAAGCTCCAAAATGAAATAAAGTCTCCATTGACATTTAAATGCCTTCTTTTTTAAGGGAAGAAAAGAGCAGTAAGTATAATATTTTTTTTTATCCAAATGCAAACAGAGCTAGAGGAACACAATGTCCATATATGTTTTAAAGTTATTCTAACAAATCTAGTCCTGTTTTTTATCCTTGTCCCATTGAGTATATTCCATAGTGCCACGATAGTATGGTAAGTATTAATCAATTTCTTGCATATAAAGGCAACTCTCCTTATGCTTTGGAATGTTCTCTTATTTTATTTTATTTTCTCACTCAGAAATTCAAAGTCTGCTGTCTGGGCAAGTATCCCAGTACACTTGGTTGTCAAGCAAAGAGAATCCTGTTTTCTGTTGCTACCCTGCAGTGTGAGGAAGATGTGTTCCTGCCAGCACCTGAATGCACAGTCCCAGTGCTGAGCCCTCAGTGAGACCTCAGAGGTTGAAACCCACTTTCACAAGTAACTGATGATCCAGCCAAGGGAAAGACAAAATTTGAATCTCTCTTCCCTATTCTGCTTTCAGTGTCTCCTGTCTCCAGGTCTGGACTCCCAGTCTCAGCCCCAGCATTTACAGGGTTTGACAGACAAACTTAGTGGGAGCTTTTCCTGCATTTCTTGCAGGCATGTCTGTGTATGCTGGAAGAAAATGCAAATGATCTGCCAAGTAAAGAATTCCCTAGCCCAATTCTTCCTCTAGCCCCATCCCATGACCTCCAGGGTAATGGTTCTTGCAGGAAGCAATTTTGTGGAAGCTTTTTCATGATGTGCAGAAAGAGGCCATTTCACACAGCTCCTGGCAACCCAGTCCAGTGCAATGGGATCCCTCAGGCCCCCCTGTATGAGGGCAGACATGGAAATGTGGGCTCTCTTTTTGATTACTTGTTTTTATTGCAAAAGTTTTTAATGGGAAATGTAAACATGGACTCCATCCCAAACAAAGTCATGCTCCAAGCAGTCTTGCAGTGCTGGTGTTGGTCTGATGTCATACACTTCCCCATGATCAGAAACAGCTTCTATCAGGCAAAAGAATGCCTCTTTCACTGCAGGACAGGGAACATGGGGCATGCCATTCTTTGAGGGAACAGAAATAAGGGGATACAGCTCCTTGTCCCAGTCAGATGCTGCAGGAACTGAGCATATGTCTTGCTCCTAGTAGCAGCTTTGTGAGTGAATCGGTGAGTAAGATTTGCTTGCAGTTATATAGAACTTTTGTGAGCAACAGTCTTGACTGGAGAAGAAAGACCTGCATTTGCAAGGTAATTTATTTGGGATAAATCACGAGTGACTCCAATGTCCTTCAGTGCGGCTGGTTACATGAGGTGCCACCATAACAAGAAACAGGAAGGAAGGACAACCTGAAAAGAAGAAGGCAAGTAATTTTCTTTCTCAGTGGTTGCTGTTTCTGGGTTGGCTATATAAGTGACTGTTTAGCTGTGCAGTCTGTTAGAATGAAATTCATCTCAGATCCAAGCATTTTTTTCCACATTTTGAGTTCATATTTACATTTGTTAAGGTTAATAGACCTGACAATTTCTTCATGTTCTCACCAGGGAGCAGTCACTGACAAACCGTGGGAGAGACTGGAACAATATTCTCCACAGAAAGTCAAATCTGTGCCTCACAAGGCTGTTACACATTTCTCCCTGGTTACAGTCCTCAGTCCTTGGTGGTGAAAATCAATGTAGTGCCCCTGAATTTACCACAGCAGTGCCAGTTTACACCACCTGTAGCCTATCTTTGGTACTCATCTTCCTCAGTGTTCCAATAATTGCAGTGGGACCTTAGCATTTCCTAAATCCACTTTTAAAATTTCTTCCAGAATGTTTTGATTTCTAACTCTTCTGTGTTTGTGTTACAAAGCCCCAGCTTCAAGTGTTCTATCTTACCTTTTACATGCCATCTGCAAAAAGGTATTTTTTTAAAAGAACAGGTAAAAAAGTAGACATCAGGCAAGAGGTGCCTTTGGCCACTTGTAAAGTTGCAAGCTTTTAGAAAGAAAATACTACCATATCTCCTTCAGGAGAGAACTGAATTGAATTTTTAAGGTTAGTACATAATCTGGAGAAGCATGAATCTTCATTTTTCCTTCTGGCATCAGGGCTCTTAGGATATCTGAGGCAGGGACATTACTGAGTATGAGACCCTCTCCTTTCAGCTTTCTTCCCCTTCCCAGACTCCATAGAGGAATACCCAGGCAGATTTTAAAATTCCAGAAGACAACTAAGACCTAAGCAGTTGCCTCTTTTGAGCTAAGCTGAAGTGGCCATATGCCTGCTCCTAAACTAGAATAAATGTGAGCTAAAATGCATTAGTTAAATGCAGCAATTTAAGCTAAAATATTTTATTTACATTTAAAGCAGTATAAGTGGTATAGGCAGGTCCTGTGACTAAGCTGACATGTAGTACCTGCCACTGAGGGAACCAAATCCACTGCATGAGTCCATGCAGAAAGTGCTCTCTCTTTTCCTTATTCCAGGTTCAGTACAAGGAGCAGGAACTGAAAATTGGTAAAAGTGTTTAAAAGTCCCTGCTTTGCATTTTTGGTTTTAGAAAGGCCTATTCCCAAAGTTCATCTGGTGTTTGATAAGATAGTTTCATTACATTCTTTTGTGCTCGTGCCCTTAATGAAGTCTGCCTCAATCACTGCATTGCTCACCATTGATCTCCCACCACAATGCCTTAACTTTAGAGATCTCCATAAAAAATGTCTCCCAAAAATAGAAGATAGTTAGAATAGCATGACATGGTCAAATTCTTGCTCTTAGCAGCCTTGTGGGGAAAAGGGTGAGTTAGCCTTGGTCAGCAACTGCTGTGACAGGTCATACTGCTCTTTCTGTGGGAGTCCAAGCAACAAAAGCTGGCCAAGTACTGATCAGAGTTGTTTATTTGCAGATCATCCTTCCTTTCACCAAGCTTATTGAATTTCTCTGCCTCCAGCTCTACCCCACGTATCCTCTGTCATTTTGGAAGCCCAGGAACAGAAATGTTATGGCTTGCCATCAATGCACCTTTGTAATCTGATGTCATATCTTGTTTGCCATGTTGTTTTGGTTTCATCAGGAAGTTCTAGTGTACGTTCTCTCTGCAAAGTTTTAATTTAGTCCTTTGTTGGACAAATCTCATATGGTGACTAATGCAGGCAGAAAGATTGGGTAAAAGTCAAATAATGTCTCAAAGATTTTGCCCCAAGTGAAATAATGCTAAATATAAATGCAAATAGGAAAGGTAGACTGGAGGAGAGAAAAAGTGCTGGCTTGCATACAGCTTTTCTTCAGAGATAAATAAATTCAGAACATTTTTAGATGCAGGCTGAATAGAGTATAATGCTGTATTTGCCCTCAGCTTTTATCACAACTGAGAAGAGTGAAAAATTGCCTCATCTGTAAGGGCTTGGAATATAATGAGCAAGAATGAGCTTCTCTGTCAGTCCTAATAGCTTTCCCTCTGAACAGATAGCTGCAGTGGGGGAGATGTCACTTCTTCCTGCAGTAACCAAATGGCACTAGCAAAACACAAGTTTGCCACTGCAACTCAGCTGGCTAGTGAGAAATACAGACCCCTTCCTTAGGATGCTCTGGAGCATCAGTTACAGGCACATAAATACAGCTACATATGCACACAGAGAAAGGCACATATATAAAAGCATACAGGGAAGAGAAAAGGGCTAAAAAACACATACCCTACAAACTGTTGTGCTCCACCATTTTGAATACATGACATAAAACTTTACTTCAACTAAACTTTGCATAGAGTAACACCAAATTTGCTTAAAATAATTCTCTATACTACATCTATACATACATCTAAAATACTGAACATATATGTAAAAACTATATATTCACATAAGGACTATATATATATTCACATATTCATTTGGACCAGCACTGAAGAGGTTATTTTAAGTCCCTAAGACCCCAAGATTCATTTAATATCTAAACTTAAAGAATAGTAGTTCATGTTCTTACATACCACTAGATGGTGACTTGTGTAATGAGTTGTTGATTTTTATCCTACATAACATTTCTTTTTTGTTGGAATGAAGCAGAATCACAACATTACTGTCTGCATTGTTAATAATTTATCCTTAAGTATATTTCCATAGAAATTTTGCTGGTTATAGGAGGTGTAAGGAAAAACTATGGAAAGAAAAGTTGAACATGGTTCCTGCTAAATTCTATTTGGGATTTTTAATATCTTTGTACAATTCAAAATTTTTGTTTTGTTAATAAGAGCTGCAGGATGTCACGTACAAATGATTAGGCTACAATTGAGATGTCTCCTGAGACAAAAAAGCATCCAATTACAATTATGTAATGCCATGTGCATCAGCTTGTATAAACAGTAAGTTTTCACACATCAAGCAAAACTGCCTACCCCCATGTGTGTTGTGTTCCCACTCAGAGCAACCTCTCATTTTAGCTATCTGCTATTAAAAGGCTACTTCAGAATCATACTTGGCACCTTTCCCTGCATGGCTGCAGCTACCACATCAAACAAAAGCACTTTGTTTGGCAGCTGTAGTCTTGTTCTTCAGCTGGGCAGGGGATCAGAGTCTTATCAATAACAGGCTGTACCAAAGACTCACTCACCACTTTTGTTCAATGACACTTGTTGCTAATAATATCCTTCATGTAGCATAAATGAGGACAGCCTTTAGCCTCAGATAAGTGGGGAAAGTTCAGTAATATTTATGCACTGAGTAAGGAAAAGCAGTATTTCTCTCTCTCCCCTTAGTGCATCATTGAGAGTATGTTATTTAGAGCTGAGTTTGTCTTTTTTGTGTTGCATATTTTACAGAACTTCAAATCAGACAGAATCTGTCTCCAGTTGTTTCACCCAGGCTGCCAACCTTTGTCAACAGTAATGCAAGTAATAATAATAATAATAATAATAACAATAATAACAATAACACTAATAATAAATAATAATAATTCACTGCAATAAGAGCTGACCTTTTGTAGTTTGGTTGTTATTTAACAGACTGTCATCTATACATTATGGTTTTCAAAAGCAACTGAAGAATGAGATTGTATTGAAGACCTTGGATCCTGAAAATCTGACTCATTTAAGGAAACTTAAAAATCCATAAACATGAATTATTTTTGGCCTATGCAATGGACCCCCTTTCTGTACATGATTAGTGAATGGCCTGTAATGGCTGTTCCTGTAATTTGTAGCTGGAGTGAGAGTAGGTATCCCCTTGCTTTATCTGTACTGTCCTGATGGATGAGTTCACTGCACAGCTCTTGTTCTCTTCACCAAATCAAATTTTCTCATCAAGCAAACTTCAACCTGTGAACTAGCAGCTGTTTTCTGTGAGCATTTGCACAAGCTAAAATTTTCTTGTGCAAAGGGAAAGCCAAAACAGATCTTGGCTGAATCAAAATGTGCTTGAAGAGCCACAAAGGCATCTGAACATCCTTCTGGTATTCACCTACCTCCCTATTGATTGATCTGTTATATCAAGGCTTTGAGTGTGGCTGGACTCCAAGCATTTCTGGTACAGTGTTTATTAATGTCTTGCCAAGATGAAACATTTCTGAAACAAGATTAGCATCAGTATTTACAAGCAGAGGGTTAGCTCTAGAAATAGCTCCATCAAAAGATGTCAGAGCAGGCAGCTATTCATGGGAAATTACTTGCAAGGGACACATTCTCCCCTCCTCAGGCTTAATGTTTTCTTCCCACCATCAGATTCACTCTCCAGTTCAAAGCTTAAATGAGGAAAATACATAATTTCTTCCTAGAGTACAGCTCTGTTTATTTTCTGCTACCTCTCTGCTTGCAAAACTGCCTATTGATTTCTTAAAGTGTATACTTCTGTCCTAATGACTAATGACTAAGCCTTTAGCTGTGCCAACCCCAGCAAAACAGGTTGTGTCTGTGACACCCTGAGGTGGACATAAGAGACTTTTTTTATTTATTTAATTGAAATAATCTCTGATTGTGTCTTTCTAAGATGAGACTGCTTTTATGTCCTGCCCTGTGGGGACAAAAGGGATGGGAAAAGTCCTGGGAGAGCAGAAGCTTTGGAGGCACATGGAATTTATGCTGAGTCCATAAAGTATTGGTCCAAGACTATTTATATCCCTTCGAATATCCTAAATATGGACATGGTTTTAAAATCTAGCATTCTACCCTGACAGGGTGTGTACTTGAGAGATCTAACAGTATTTGGTTTTTCATTTTGAGAAAACAGCAACCAGGAGGCTTTCAGAATGGATATACAGCCAAGCCTTGTGAATGCAATATAGCTAATTCACAGTGTCCTGCTGGGAGCTGGTGGCACTGTAACCTGAACTTTTGATGTGACCAAAACTGGCCCCAGGCAGGGTGCATTTCTTCTGAAGCAAACACACAAAAAGCAGTAGCAAAACCAAAACAATAACCCAACCCAAAAGCAAGTAAAAAATCTTGGATAACAGGAAAGCAAAAATAAAATGGTGACTACTCCTTATCTGGTTTGAAACAAGAGCTTTTTCTGGACCCTAATCTATATTCTACCTCTCTTTTCACTACAGCTTGTCAGATGAATTTTGAAATGCAAGTAAAAAATTGGTAGTTTAAAAAAATTGCTCCCATTAAACTATTTTAGAGGGTTATAATCTAGTAAAAAAACGTGCTAAATCTAGCTTGCTTTTACTTGCTAAAGGGATTTTTGAATAGTGATATGCTGTAGCAAACTATACATGCACATTCCTTGTAACTGGTATCAGCTGAAGAGTTAATCCTTATAGAAAATGTGCATAGCATCAACTAGAGCTTCATGTGATTTTCTGTTTTCCTGTTGAATAAAGTATCTGGGAACAATGAATGTGATACATTGCTGCTACTAATGCTGTAGCCTGTCCCTTTGTTTAATTACTGCAATTAATCTTAATCTGTTTTTGTTTGGCAACAACTAGGCTAGGAAGAACCAGCTGAATGCTTTTCGAAGAGACTGCTGTTTTGATCACTAAGCTCACAGTCTTTTCTTTGATAGATGAAAATATTCAGCATTTTATTGCAATTCAAGTATATGCTCTATGGTTCTCCAAAATACAATTGTGTATTACTGAGAGAGTGGTAAAAATATTTGCTACAAAGGGATTTTTTTTCATATGCACAGTAGAAAAATGAAATTCAGTGTGTAGAGAACATTTTGCCCTCTTCTGTCTGTAAAAATGACAGCTGTGTTTCACATTGTATGAACCACTCACATAAGCAATTAATTCACTCATTGTAAATTGAGCTACATAAAGATGATGTAATAATTAGGTCTGAAACAGATGGAAGTCCTACTTTAGATAATACACTCACTAAAAAGAGCATTTGCTGGCTTCCTTCAATTCTATACATTTTAGTCTTTAAAGCTGTACTTCTGATCAGATGACAGTTGCTGGAAATAATAGAATAGGCAAAGTTTGCAGAAAATTTTCTGAGACAGAAGATCTTAATTTTTTTTCAGCATGACATTTTTTAGGCATTGCTGTATATACGTAGAACACCATGTACAATTTCTTGGTTGTGATTCTAGAAAAATACAGTGAAGGAGTAGCTATCTCATGGGAACAAGCTTAAATGTTTCCACTGAGTGTCAGTGAGTATAACTTTACCCTGTACAGGCTGAAGGACCTTCTATGGTCTTGGCTGGGCACAGATCAGCCCCGTGGGTCATCTGGTCCTCACTTATTTTGGCTATGTGAAGAACAAGACCATGCACACATAGGGAGGATGGGCCAGATAGTCACATATACAAAGGTAAAGTCTGTTTCAGATGGGCCTGCAGCAGCCTTGTAAGAAGAAAAGGTTCTTTTGCTCTGTTTCCAGTGATCATTCTTGCAAGAGGCCAGTTAAGCAAAATTTCTGCTGTTTTCAGCTCCTCTGGACATGAACAAGAGGTGATCCCATCTGCCATAGCAGAACTTCACCTGGGAGAAAACTGGAACCTATTGCAGGATTGTGCAGAGCAGGCATTGCCTCTTGAGTGACCAGGTAAACTCAGCTTCTGCAGGTCTCAGTGACATCCTTGGTAAGAAAATACTGGGTTTGTGACAAAGGCATCAGGTATTGTAAATGCTGCAGATTAAAATTGGTCATGGTCCATTTGCCATTTATGTGTGCTGAACTCAGGGGATACAGGGACATGCCAATGTTTGTGACAGCATTGTATGGCAGTGGATAGAGTCTCAGAGCCCAGGATTTGGACAATTTTCTTTTCAGTGTGAATGTATGCCTGACCTCTGTTCCAAAATATTTTAAATATTAAGAAACCACTGGGTTTTCTGACTTTCTACATGTCTATTTTTCTTCAGCATGGGAAAGACATGGGTCTGTTACGGCAGGTCCAGAGGAGGACCACAAAGATTATCAAGTGTCTGGAGCACCTCTCCTATGAAGACAGGCTGAGACAGTTGGAGTTGTTCAGCCCGGAGAAGGGAAAGCTCCAGGAAGACGTGGTATTTTCCAGTACCTGAAGGGGGCCTGCAAGAAAGATGGGTGAAAAGCTTTTTAGCTGGGCCTGTTGTGATAGAACATGGGGGCAGTGGTTTTAAACTGAAGGAGGGTTGGTTTAGATTAGCTATAAGTAACAAGTGTTTTACAATGAGGGTGGTAAAAACACTGGAACAGGTTGTCCAGATGTGGTGGATGCCCCATCTGCAGAAAAATTCATAGTCAGATTGAGGCTCTGAGCAACCTGATTAGGTGAAAATGTCACTGTTCACTGCAGACAGTTTGTATGCGATGACCTAAAAAGTCCCTTCCAACCCAAACCATTCTATGATTTTATCTCAGTCCTACTGATGGCCAAATGTGCCTCACACAGTTCCACTTGCTGTGAGGTGACATTTTAATATTTACACATTGTGCTGCTTACAGCCACAATAACACAACTCAGTCAAGACAAGGGGAAAACTGAAAGGGTTGCATGGGGTTATTTGGAAAATATATCAGTGTCTGTAAAATGAACGTGCTGAGGTTTTATGTTGATGCATGATCTGGTGTTGGTTGGTTCAGGCAGGTAAGGCTGAAGAAATCCCTCTTTGGACCTATAATCCCAGTCCTTTAACAAAGATCTCTCTGCTCAGTCATGTTTCAGACCATTGTTCAGACTCAGTATGAATGAGAGCAGATTAAAGAAACAGTTAGCATTAATACCCCTCAATTTAATCAGCACAGAGTCACCCAGCTGTGTTTGGCAGCCACCACTTGCTCCCTAGAGGCCCAGCCCAGCACTAGGAGTACACGTGCTTGTGCTTTGCCAAACAAACTTCAGCCTGTGCTTGCAAGATGTCCTTCCCAGGATGCAAGCCTAAATCACATAAATGCATAGAAAATTACTCCATGAGTGATTAGTTCCAATCTAAGGGTTTTAAAGGCAAGACATGGTGGTTTTGTTCCCTTGAAGAAACACTCAGCATTTATTTACTATTATGAACAAACACCAGCAGTTTATAATTACTATTTTCTTTTCCTATTACTCTGGCAATTGAAAACTCTAGAGAAAACCTGTCTTTGACCCAAAGAACTTACAAGCCAAGCATAAGGCAAGAGAAAGCAGATAAAAGTGATGGAGTGGCAAAGTTGTTTTAGAAGCGAAATTAATAAATAGATGCCTTAATTTTGTTGTTAAGAAAATATAAAAGAAAATAAAATCTCAGGATTGAACATGGTGTTGCATCTGACCCCCAGAGTGAGCTTGTTATAAGTGCCTGAAAAAATGGAAAGGAAATGAGGAGCTGGATTTTTCACAGAGCTCTTATAAATTCCAGTGTTGGTATCTCTCTTATCCAATGACTCACAAATAGGCATCTTCTGTCGAGACTGTTGTTTCCCAGGAGGAGAAAAGCACAAACACACTGTGAGGCTTTGAGCTGTTTTAAGTTTGGGACAAGGGTGTTATTCATAAGAGGGGCTGAAATCAGACGTCCAGGTCATGCCAAAGCTGTTTTCACACATCCTGCACACTAGTCCATTGCATTTCTGCTGCATTTGTGATGCATGCTCTGTAGAAAAAAGTATTTTGTGTACGCTTCAAAAAAGAGTTTTCTTTACTGCTGCCCTTTATCTTCACCTGTCAGTCATGCTGCTAACTGCAGGCAGAGGCTTGTTTAGCATACTGCAGAGATGTGTCTTTGTTTGGTTTACAGATTCTTCACCAAGGACTTGTTTGTTATTTGGCATTATTAAGCAGCTGATTTTGCAGGAGCACATTTGAGCCATGGATTGTTTGCCAGCAGTTTGTAATAAGCCAAGAATGAGCAACAACATATAATCAAATCCATTACGACTACATTAAGATTACAGTAGAGAAAGGAAATTGAACAAACAAAAGTATTGCAAAAGTACAGCTAAGAACAATGAAGATATCTGAGCAATGTTGTAAACACTTATTACTAATTACATAAGGCCCACATGTCTGTATACTCTCAAGCCTGAGACTGAGCAGACTTTCCTTTTAAGGCTGTGCTCAGATAAGGTCAACCTCTGTTAACATGGAATCATATCAAATACGAATTTGTTTCTCGGTGGCTCTCTTAGAAAAACTGAAACCATTCCTGAAGTGGCCAAACTCTCCCTTCAGTCCTGAAATTTTTATTATTGAAGAAACAAGAGAAATGCAGGTGAAATTATAAAATTCCATAGGAATATCTAGACCTTAGGGAAAAGAAATATTTAATATAAACAATTTTAAATTTAAAAGAAAATAGTAAATATAATACATAATGGAAAACCAGTATTTAAGATGTATTAATACAGGCACATTTGTCAATGCAGAAAACAGATAATAAATTCAATGCAATGTCAGTTTAGGCCTGAATGGTCACCTTTTTCTTGGTGTGGGGAGGGAATGGAAGGCAGAAACAGTAAATACAGGCCAGAGAGAAGGTAGAGCAGCAGACTCTGGAGAAGGTGAATGGGAATAGTTTTGTAAGTCAAACGTGTTTTCCAGCTCTCCCTTGTATGACATTTGCAGAGGGAGAGGTGTTGGAGGTGGCTGACAGCAGCAGCCCTGCACACAGCCCACACCAGCCCACGCTCTGCCCGCAGCTCTGGCTTGCCCAGCACACACAGGAGGGGCACTTGCAGCAATGTGCAGGGTCCAGCCAGCCAGAGAGGCATCCTGGCTACAGAAAAGCATTGTTTTTAAGGGAATGGTCTCATGCAATAACTGCTACTGCATGACAGACAAAAAGTATCTTTCCCTGCCAGCATCTTTTGATGCAAATTTTAATAGCAGACTTCAGATTATTTGGCCATTAAGTGGATTGAGACTTAGCTCAATCAGCTACTCTGCCATTAGGATCAGTGGCTTTCCTGGGATTGAATTTATCTAGAAAAGAATTATTCACTGTGTTCTCAGAAGGAAGGATTGTATTTCAGTATTTTGGTAGAGAAGACTGCTGAGGCATAACGAGAACACAGAGAAAGAAAATATATAGCATGCTGTGCAAATGATATGGTCCTCCTTTCTTCTCTGCATAATTCAGTCCTTGCCAGATTTCAGCAGACAGGCTGCACTCAGTTTGCCTTTCATAAGCTGATGATTGGAAATGCCAGCTCTCCCCTATTTCCCTGCAATAGGGGAAACATGCACCTCCCAGCACAGCAAAAGATTCCCTCAGAAGGGGGACTCTGAGTAGCTAGAAATCATTATTTCCCCCCACTCAGGTTTGCCCTCTGATCATTTTTTCATTTAAGCTTAGCATTGTAGGATTAAAACAGGGACTAGCTGCAGGAAGTACAGGTGAATTAAGCTTGTTGAGACTGAAGAGATGATCTCTTTTGGTCAGTACATTTACACTGAAGTAAAGCTAATGGGAAGCAGTCATGGATCTGTCCTACTAGGACAGATCTGGTTGTATCAGGGATGGTGGGGGGAGAGAGCATTTCTACCCTCTCTCTGCAGGGCTTTCTTCTCTCTTGTAACTAGGCAGTAAAAATTTGTTGGAGGGGAATTTTTATTCTTCTTAGGCATGGCCCTCTTGATTACAGCCATCATTATCACTGCCTTCTGGGAATTAAGTCAACGCCTTTGAAAATTAAATCACGGGGAGGTTTGCTGGTTTTCCAGCAGTTCAAGATCTGAAATGCCTTTCAGGCTTCACAGAAAGTAAACCACTGAGCTTTTCTTCATACTCAGAGAATGGCACAATTGTGACCTTTTTTTCAGTGTAAACTCTGAGAAGATCAGCTAAGAGCATAGAGCTGAGTTGCCTTGGAGAGAGGCTCTGTTGGTAAACTCTGCAAGTGGAAGGGAAAGAGATCAGCAGTCTCAGGGGTCAGCAGTTGACCCCAAAGGGAGATGGTGGACTTTTGGCTCTCTGCAACCCAAAGTCCTGCTTGACCATGCAAAATCTGTAGCCTGCACAAGCCCAGCACAGCAGCATAGCCCCTGTCTAGTGTATGCCTGAGCCATATTTTCACTGTGGGTCTGAGCTCTATTCACCCATTAAAAAGGGTGAATCTGGGCACAAGTTCTGTGTGCAGAGCAAAGATGCAGGGACCAGAGTAAAGCCCAGGACTGTGCCATCCCCTGCCCCAGTGTGAGCAGCAGCCAAAGCTGTCATCACTTATCCTATGCCTGTGGGAAGCACTGGGTATCTGGTGTCTGGCAGGGTGCCTAGAGAGACCCAGCTTTGCTGGCTGCAGAAGCAAAGAGATGAGCTCAAGGCATGACAAATGGAGATTATGGGGTTTCTGCCCAGGCACTGGCCCACCCTGCTGTGCTGTGTGACTTCTATACCATGTATTCAGATAGTATTCTTGATTATCTATAAATTAGATTAAAAGCAGATAGATAAAGCCTGCTGTATGGCATCAGGCAGCTGAGGCATCTGTGCCAGCATCCTGCTCTGGGATCAGGTGCTCTGAAAAAAAGGCTCACAAGACTCAGTAAGTGAGATGTAAATGAATAAACTCCTCCCTGGTCTTCTCTCCCAGAGACTTTGTTCAGCTTCAGCTTGGCTGCACTTGGACACATTCAGAATTCGTTCTTTTTTTTTCAAGGGGAGAAGAATTTTCATATAGCATTTAAAGGGCAATTAGTTAATGAAGCATTTTTATGATGAAAAGTAGTTTGTACTTGTGTATGTACATTTTTTTGTGAATACGAAAATACAGCATTCTCCTACATGTATTTACCTTGACATCGGCATATGCATTTACTAAATATTTTCTCAGTTTCCTCCATAATTTAATGTGGAGATCTCTAAGTATCCCTTTCTTGGTATGCCCTCTCTTCTCCTCTCAGATATCACTTCAATAAAAAGCCAAAATCCACGGGAGTATAATAATGCTGTACAAGCATCTGGAATGTGAAAAGAAGTGAAAGAAAAACAATTTCCCTTATACAAAACTGTGAGGGATAAAATGAAGGCTCATCAGCTCTGTGTAAAGAAGCAGAGATTCAGGTCAGGTATAAACCTTCTCCAGTGCTAAAGCAGATCAGGTTGTGGAATTAACCACCTGAAAAGATCACTGAGTCACATCAAAGGAGGGATTGTGGAGCTGGAGGCTGTGGAAATTGCATTGGCATTAGGATGCAGCAACAGAGCCCCAGTAAGGCTGGCTCAGCTGCCTGACCCTGCCACCTCCACCTGGGGGTCGGTTTTCATTTCATGCACAATTAAATGTGACTTTTGCCTTATCTGCATGTAACAAGCTTGTTGTGCAGCTCCTGGTGTCCCCTGAGTGAAGTCTCAGGCTATGGCTAAGCTTATCCAGCCTCCAACAGATGGGGAGAGGTATGACTCTGCCCCAGTTCCCTGAGCCTTGCACTCTTTGGGAGCCATGGAGAGCCAGGAGAGCTCCCTTGAGGGCAGGGTTGGCAGCAGTGGAGGGAGGAGAAACAGCTCTGGCCTCACCTGCAGCAGGTGAGACATGAGAGCAGCAGCATCACAGAGCTGTGCCCCGTAGCACTGCTGTTTGTGTTGACCACCAGCTAATGAGCTGGAGAGAGCAAATAGCAGAGACATACGGAAAACAGCTGGCTTGGCATGGCTGTGAGCATATTGAGCACAAACACTGATCTGTCACTGCCATTCCCAGATTGACCAGTTCAGCAGGTGCTAGCAGCCAGTGCCAGTGGGAGAAGGATTCTTGCTCCACCACCAGCAGCTGGACCTGCACTGGGCTGGGGACAGGGAGGCTCTTTGTGTGTGAGCAGATGGTGCCAAGGACTATACATTTTTATGTGCTATGTATTTTTCTTCAATTTTTTTACTGCTGTGTCTTTCTCATTTCCATGACAGTACCATATTCCCAGTGACATTTGGGCAGGTGCTCATCACTGGGATCAAGGGAGTAAAGATCCCTGCTCACAGTAATATATAAACCTAATATATAATGGTCATCCTAACTGAGGTGTAGTGTGATGTCTCTTACTTTCCTGGCCTTTTTTCAAGCAAACACTGACATCACTGCATCACAAACTCACAGAGTGGATTGGATTGGAAAGGACCAAAGTGGGTCCAACCTCCCTGCCCAGGTAGGGTTGTCCTAGAGCAGATGGCACAGGATTGTGTCCAGATGGTTCTTGTGTATCTCCAGTGAGAGAGACTCCACAACTTTCCTGGTCCAGCCCTCTGAAGCTTCATGGCCCCTTCCAATACTGGATCAAGGTGTACTTGAGTATCAGTGACAGACAGACTGTGTTATGCATAGCAGCTCTATACAGCAGTTTGAAAGAAGTTTGGAATTAAAAATCCAACTCATGCTGTGTTTCTCTGTCATGGGGATGCTGCCATGTGTAATTGCTCCTTCCAGGACCCAGGCTGGGAAGAATACCCTAGAGGGTTATAGCAGGTACTGGACAGGCTGCAAAGAGAGAGTTGTGTCTGGGTGCAGTCAGCATCACTCCAACACGAGCTGGAGCTTGGCTCTTCGTCCTGGCTGCTGTCAGTGACACTGTCCCATCCCCAGTGTAAGGCAGCACAGCTGGTGACCACCCTAAGTAGGCTTTGAAAGCACAGGCAGGGAAAGGGGTGTCTGCAGGCCCTCCACCTCAGGATTTCTGGCCCTCAGTGCCTGGCAGCAGGATAATTGCAACATCTTCACCTCTCTCTGGTACGTGCCTGAGCTATTCCACTGGGCTCTCTGCATGTGAATTAATGAAATCTTTACTTATTTCCATGAATTGCAGAGAAAGTCTTGAACAATTGTCAGCTGGTCAGCAGCCAAATGTAACTGAAGTTATGTAAGGTGAATTATATAAAAGAAATAGCTAATTACAAAGGCACAGGAGAATGTACTACTTGAAACTTTTAAGTAACAAATGTTTTTAGTTGGTGCAGAGAAATTTTTCCAAATTAATGTCCCAAGGACTACGAGTATTTAAAACAGAGGTCTTAACTCCTCTCTTTTTCAAATGCATTAAGTATTTTACTACGGAGGTGAGCAGAAAGACAAGCCTTGCAGGTTGAGTACATGTGAAGTGGAGGTTTGTAATGAAGGTAGTGGGCTCCTAAACTGTGTGTCAGGATGCTTCAGGCTTGTTTTTGGGAGAGCCACCAATGTGTATACAGTTGACTAGGAGGGTTTAGAAGGCTGTAATCTGTGGCTCACAGTAACCATGTGCTCTGTGCACTGCCAGGTGCTATCCTTCTGCTTAGGGATGTGTTGGTATCACTGTAGCTGCTCTCCCAGGCTGGACACTCAGCAGCTCTAATCCTGGAGAGATATCCGTGTTCAGCTTGCGCTGCGCTTGCATGAACAATCATCATTATATCAAAAGAAGATAAATTGCTAGTAAGTAAATTATTTGAAAGGAGTTTCAAAATAGTTTTCTGAGAAGAAGGCTGTGCTAAAAATGAATACCTATTCATGTATATGCATAGTGTGAGGATTATCACATGAGGAAAGCAGGATATAATGCAGCTAAGTGTGTGTATTGCTTCTCCACACCTCTACAAGCCACTGTGGGAATTAAGTTCCTTTCCCCTATGAACTCCTCTCTGTTCTGGCAGGAGAGGGTGTGGAAGGCAGCTGCCTGCCAATATTCAATGAATTGCACAACAACCATTGCCTGTGTCCCACTGGTCAGCAGAGACTTTCTATTTTCATATTTTTGGTTTTTCACCCCTGTAAAGAAACACTTTAAAGTCCAAAGACAGCTGACTTGCTACAGAGAATTACAACCTCCCTTGGACATAGCTGCATGCCTTTCCTACTTATCTTACCTTGCTTAAGGAGAGTATCTCTTACTATTGAAAAGCAGGCCTGAGTCTGCCATTAATATAATTTACTATAATAATGTCCTGTTCTCCTGCTAAAGAAAACCCAAAGACACACAATCTTGTGGAGAACAAAAAGAATTTTTAACATATTTATAGATCTCTCATCTTTACTAATTATGGGCTGTTGCCTTCTGCTCAGACTAAAAAAAAGCACAGTGTGCACAAACATTCAATGCAGTATCTTGCATGCTTCTTTGGTTAAAAGGTTGTTTTCAAGAGCTGAATCAAGTATATGTTCTGTGTGTGACTATGGAGCAGAACAAATATGGAACAGAACAACTCATCATAATTTCAACTGAGAATCCAACCAAGAACCCCTAGTCTGAGTATTACCTGAATAAAATACCTCATTATATCATGCTTGAAAACACTTCCAGCACCTGTAACTACAGATTTGTGCCTGCCAAGTTTTCTTGCATTTGAGGAGTAATTAAATTATTCCTACCTTCCTGGAGATAGATTTGCAAGTCAGATAAATTATAGGGACAAGCAGGTAATTAGACAGATAAATGTTGTCATCTACAATGGTATTTATTTAACATAGAATCTTCTGCTTACAGCTGACTGGACATTAAGAAGGGGAATGTGGACCCACAGGCTGTTTAAAAGCATTGTGTCCATGGTGCCTGAGTAGGTCTAAATTGATGTAACAACTTTCCATTATATTTCTTTTGTATTTCTTGCTGTCATGCTTTGCATCAGCTCCTTGCATGTCTCCCATTCTTATTAAGCAGTGTCTGAATCACTTTCCCTGTTCCTTGCTATGTGGTTTTTCTGTCTCCCATCCTCTAGCTAACCCCTCCCTTCTTTTCTTCCTCTCTGGGATTTGAAAAATGTCTCATCCCATATTGTTCTGTGCCGGAAGGTGAGTTTGGATAGGAAGCCACAGGTCACAAAGCTTGGATAATTCACATACAAATATATTTGCACTAAAGGTTAGACACTTGCATCATCCACTTTTCTAGCCTGGGGTGCCAGATAGCTAATGTGTGCAGTAGCTAAATAGCAGCTTGATGTTTTTGTAAAGGTTACATTGCTTTTAGCTTATCTGCATTATGCTGGGCATGGTGTTACTGGCATTTCATGACATCAGAGTTACCTTTATTCTGACAACAACAATACAGAAATACCCAGAAGCTACAACATGATATAGGCCCTTTATGTTGGTTATGCTTAAGGTAGCCTTGCAGAAAAATGTGGATTTAACTTCTGTCAGAAAAATAAACTTTTTTGAGGGCTGTAGCATAAAAGTGAGCCCTCTCCTCATTCTTTTCTACATCTTAGCAGTCATCTTTAGCAGTTCAGTCTGAAAAACCATATGAGATAATCATAAGATTTTGATGTCATATTTTATTCAATCCTTTTTATTGAAGTGAAAGAAAAAAATTCAGAAGATAGAACACTTCTTCATCTGTAAACAAGAGGAGGGAAAAACTCAGTTTCTCTCTTTACTCAAATGGATAAAGAAGAAAAAAATAGTCCAGCATGCCCCTAACCCCCACTCTCACTCCCTGAAACACCAAATTAATAAAAGGGAAAGAGCCAGAGGGTGGGTGAGCATCTGTCTCTTTTTTTATATCTTTTGCCTTAATATCTGGTTCAGTAACAATTTTGAATGTTGGAGAAATTACCAACAGACTTTGACTCAAGTCAGCACTTTGAACCACATCTGGAAGGCAGCTGAAGTTCTGGTAAGTCTAATGAGTTGAACATTTCTGTTCTTCTAAACTAAGCTGCTTTTATCTGTGTGGCAGTGACAGCTTCAGATTACACAAGTGGGATGCTGCAATCTGTAGGGTTCAGGAAAGGTTTGCTGTACCAGGGCTTTCAGCCCATCCTTCCTGCTCCACACATTATGGGTCATTTGAGAACCAAGGAGATCTGTGGAGATGAAGCAGAGAAATTTGGCATTAAGAGAACATGAGAGAACATGAGAGAACAGTTGTTTGTTTTGATTTTGCACAAAATCCCAGTGCAGATGATGAGAGCATTTCCTTCAGTGGAATTCACCAAGACTTTTGGAAAGAAAAACACAGCAAAGAACACTACTGAACAAGATCATACATGGAGTAGTGAAATAACTATTCACTATAACAATCACAATTTTGACTGAGATGGCAGAAGGAGTGAGGTACTAACATGGGTGTTTTAATGCAAAATTGATTTTAAAATAAGCAATTCCTGGCATCAAGATTTAAATGTGAGGCTGAGAAAGAGCATCTAAAATTACATGAAAATGAGATTAAATACCACTAAATATATCTGTCTGGTTATGACTGCTTGTGTTCAGAGAGAAAAGACATGAGTGGTTCTTGCCATCCTTTAGTCTATTGTCTGGTACCAACACAATAAGAGGGATGCAGCCATACTGCTGTCCTGTGTGCCAGGTTAACCAGGGACAAGCATAAGTCCATGAGGATCTCTCTTTAATGTCACTGGGAAGGTCTTTCCATTGGTGCTAGGAAACAGCTTGCTTTACATTTCAACCCCATCTGTGAAGCTGTTGCTTGGAAGTCAAATAAAAATACCATACCTTGTAAAAAAAAAACCAACTAGCTCTCAGTTTTCTATTTAGAACATATTATATTGTCAGAATAGCACAAGGAATATGCTGCCAGAAAGGGGAATAAAAGAGGTCATGAACCCTCAAGGCATATCATATTATCTCTTTTGGTAAATAGACAATGGTTTATTCCTTGACAAGGAATATTCATTCACTTTCTTTGCTGCATAATTTTTTTTCTTGGGTGAGTGGGCAGGCCATGATAAGGGGTACTTAATTTGACATTGCATGTATTTATGACCTACAAAACTTGATATAGACCAAAAAGAGTGGGCAGGGGATGGAAACTCAGAGCTGGCTTAGCAGCTGAATATAGACTAAGAGCCAAGAAATCCTCAGTGCTAACTGTACTGCCACTACTGATTTATGGAGTGTCCTTGGGCACTATTAAAACTTAGCAAGTGTTTTGAGGTGGAAGAGAGCTATGTGTTTCTATTAAGGTGGCATAATGAGGATTTAATTAGGGAAAAATTGGCTACTTCTCTGCTGAGATGGAATTACTATTGTAAATGTGAATATATGATATATGAATATATGAATACTCTACTGAAGCTGAAAAGGAAGTTATTTGTTCCTCTGACATGAAATCTTGAGAATGGGCCATAGAACATTTTCAGAATTAAAACAGAGATTGTAAATAGTTTTGTATGTGCCAGTGTCACTGCCAAAGGTAAATACACTTTAAGTAATTTTAGTTCTGATTGAAAGATTGTTTTCATTCCAGGGCAATTCATATAAGCCAATATGTACTCAAGATGGGTGGAAACTTGGCCATATTTCCTTCCCACACGAGCATTGAGCCAACTTCGACATTTTATACATTTTTAATTAAATCTCTATAATCTTTGCAGGCCAGTATTTGCTCTGACAATATTTTTAAACTCAAAATTCAAAGGTAGATTATTTTTAAAATATGCAGAAAGATCAAAAAATGAACCCCTTCAGTGTTGAGACTGCATTGTCTGTTATCTCTGTTTTGAGTAAAACAGATGGTTCATATTGCAAATGATGCATGAATAGGACTTTCCCAATGTGATGCAAATGGATCTGTGAAACTGGCATTGTATGGAGGAAAGGAGGCTGATGTTAGGAGAAACTTCTTGGACAAACATCAGTAATGAACATGTTCTTTGATTATGTTTCACCACCCGTTAAAAATCAAAGCATGTTCAGAAAAATAATCAGAGAGAAAGATGTCCTTCCAGACTGATGGTTTCAGGGACAATGAACCAGTCAGCCAGCCAGTGCCTGGTGCTCCTGCTGATTGCCACTGTCACCTTTGGCAAGTGCAGCCACTCAGTGTCTCTGGGTCAGCCTCTGTAACACGAGGGTTACAGCCTCCTGCTGCTCATCATCTTTCTGATGCATTCAAACCATGCCTCTTTGGGGCAGACATTTTCCCCCAGTGGCTGGCACAACCACTGCACACTGCTGTATTCCAGAAATTGGAAACAAGCAGCAGTGTGATGGGAAAAACATTTCCCTGAGCTTGAATGACCTTCCATGTGCATTGGCTTGTATGGAATAGATATTATATCATAAAAAAGCCATTTCATTTGAGCAGGGTTTCTCACCTCACTGTTCTCAACAAAGTATTTCCTTGAAATTCCTCATTGCTACTTTAAGCAAATGAGTATCAGCTCTAAATTCCTCCTTAAGCTCCCAGTTTAGAACAGGTCTTAATGAGCTTTCAGTTTGTTCCTATAACTGTCAATGCACGTGTTTCAGTGATTAAAATGAAATACATTCCCAGGCTGATGTTATGCTGACCAGATTTACATAATCTTTTCAATTACTTATTCTTCCAGTTATTGAGGAAAATTCAGATCTATCACAGCAAACCAGTATGCAAAAATAGTTTGCATTATCCTTAATTACGGTATTGAAATTGCTCAACAGCCTTTTTTTAAAATGGAGCACCCCAATCATCAGCTATTTTTTTGTGTGTGTTTTACTTCATTTACTTCTGCTATCATAGATCACAGAATGGTGGTGTTTTTGGAAAATAGTTGAATGAGTTATTTATTTGGGTATTTGGGCCTGGTAGCCTAAAAGCTTTATAAATTTATGAAATGTCTGTGAGAGCAACTGCAACAGGTTGAACTGAAGGATGGGAAAAACCAAGGAAAAACTGAACTTTTGCCTGTCCTTTTATTTGCATATCAGGCTGTCTTGCAGATTTTGATCACATGGGTTCATTTGCATGTGGTTTTTGTACCTATTCCACAGGCACCCTAACATGGTCAATATGTGGTCTTGCTGTAAAGTGCCATAACTGATTCCCAATTACCCCCTGGAAAATTTTCCTTTTCCCTATTCAAAATCACATTGTCAAAGAACACTGAAACCTCTGTCTTTGCACAGTTCCCTTTTGATGAATCTGAACCTTGTTTTCTCTGTTGCTCTTGATAGCAAGAAGAATCTGAGAGACCCTAGGAAAGAAAGGTGATATCCAGGATCACCAATTGGGAAGGAGAGAGAAGGCTTGGTCTGGGAAAGAACTGTGGCAGAGCATGTGGAAAAAGAAAGGTAAATTTGAAATTCCAAGAGTACACAGAAATTTGGAATGCCATGAACATTTGCCTTTTTTTAATTGTTGAATATTATATATTCTGTCCTCTCCTTGCAGGGATACCCAATTCCTGCATTAATTACAGTTTTTATGGCATACTGGGCACTCCTGTGCATGTTTGCTTCAGAGCTCACCAACCTGGAAGGCTGAGGTTTGCTCCTTGCCTAATAGAAAAGTTTGATCTTGAACGGGTCTGTCTGGCCACTGTAGAGAGTGATGCAGGCAATCCTCATAAATGAAATGTTCAATATTCTGTGTGTAGAATCACATCCATTTTGACAACATCTGGAATTATTCCCCTGACTTTTCAGGGCTCTTTAGCCTAAATGTTCCGTGAAGTCTGTGTACAACTAACAGTTGCTGCTTTTTTTTCTGGAGTGAGAAGAGAATGTACATTTTTGCATCCATTTGTGTGGCTTCTGGGACTTTTTCTGCTTTTAACATTCTCTGGCAATGCCTCATCCTGAGTTTGCCTTTGGTGGCAGCCACTGCACTGAGGGGCCATGCAGGCAGAATAAATAACAAGGCAGTGCTGAGAGGCTTTCCTTGATACAAATTGCTGTAGGCTGGGCAGAGAGGACATATTGTGTTAGCAAAGAAAAGGCCCCCACAGCTGCTGATCAGTAGCAAACTGATCCATTATTGTCATTCTTTGTTCTGGGAAGGGACAGAACAACTTTTTGATTTTTTTTTTTGGTTTCTCCTGTGTAGTCTGCCACAGCAGCCAGCAGACCCATGCTCATCTTTTCAAAATATCACTTTTATTTTGGAATACTGATTACTCAGGCAGACTGCAAGGCAAAGCTGTGAGAGTTTCAAAAGCAGGGCAGCAAATTGTACTGAAGTGGTAATGACATGAAAAACGAAGGCAGGGTACAAGCAATCCACTGAAGGAACCTGGAAAAGCTGTGAAGAAAAGGATTGGGGCTGAAAGAGAGATATTAGATAAAGAAAGTTTTTACTCAGCACTTGTTAGAGTATCTAGAGTATTGTGTCCAGCTTTACCCCCTGCAACACCAGAAAGGCATTGATGACTCAGAGCAAGTTCAGCAGAGAACTTCCAAGATGAGCAGGGCAGGAGCACTTTGCCTTATGAGGAGAGGCTGGGAGAGGGGGGCTTCTTCCATCAGCAGGTGCAATGGCTTTGGAAGGACTTAACAACAGATGCCTGATGAGTACAAGGAGGTCATGGAAAACATGGAACCATAGATAGTCAGATTCTCATGAGATTTAAGAAGTTTTTCACTACAAGGACAGCCAGGCAGCAAATCATCCTACCCAGGGAGGCTGTGCAGTCAATCTCCTCTCTGGGAGGATTTTTAAGACCCAACTGGTTAAACCCCTAAACAATGTGGTCTGAAACTTACCTTGCTTTATGCAGGTAAACTCAAGAATAAATGCTCAGGCCTCCAAGCTCCAGGATCCTTGCAATATTTTAATTTTCTGAAGAAACAAACCTTGAAATGTTGACCTCAATGACTTCAGTAGAGTTACAGCAGTTCAGGGCTGCAGAGAGCATGAAACCATGGTTTCAATTCAGAAATGTTCCCTATGTGTGTTATATTGAGCCTGAACCCTCCTGCCCTCAGGTCATCGGCCCTCTTAAGGGTTAAGTTAGTATTGGATCCTCTGCATGGTTAGGGGTCCAGCAAAGTCAAAGAATGGGGTACCAGGAGAAGTTTAAGATGTTATTTTCCTCAAAGAAATGGTGTTAATCTTCTTTTCATGCCCTCTGGCTTGCTGTTATTATACAGGTGTGATGGTTCTCTTTTGAACCTCCTACTGTAAGTAAAAAAGTAAAAGTAAACCACAGGGCTGGTGCTTGGTACAGTGTTAGAGAGGAGTAAACAGCAATTACCACTTAGAACTTAGCCCTTGAGAAAACACATAAAGAAAGGTAAAGAAAGTACAGGAAAAAAAAGGTCTGCCAGGTATAGCATGAGAAGGACTTTTAGAATCATAGTACAAGCAAATGAAGTAATAAAAGACCACTTTTGCAAAGTGAAAATAGGACCATTCATAAATCCAATAGACAAAAAATGAAAGGAAATGACAATATTTATATTCTGTATTTGGAGAAAAGCAGATGATAAGCCTGTGCCACTTCAATAGGAGAAAAATCAACAAGATTTAATTAATGAAGATATTAATAGAGGTAAAAGGTTTGGATACCATTTCATGACAGTCAATATGATGGCATTAAAAAACAAATCTTGTCAATACAGCCTGATTTTACTATGAATTATGTGTTTGGCTGATAATTACTGTCATGTAGACATAAAAGATTTCTATGGTTTAATGTGTACTGTTTGCTGGCATAGGATAATCTGAGCATTCCAAAAATGAGCAACTGCATGGCAAGGTTGCAAAAATGAGCAATTAGTGTCAATAAAGCTTGGATAAGATGAATTTAGAACTTGCTAAATGGCAGATTGCAAAGCTGTTGCTAACATGAAATTTTCTCTGAATGAGTATGTTTCTAGTGGCATCCCATGGTGGTATATACTAGAAACAGTGTTGACCAACCAATTTCATCAGTGATCTGAAATTAAATGCAACTTTCCTGTTGATTTAAAACAAACCTGTGAATATCACATATGCTGCTGGAATATAAATTACAATGACATGACAACTATATGAAATGGTGAGTTTAGGTGACGAGTGTAATTAAATAAAGCTTTTTAATATGGCTGAGACTGTACCTGCAGAGTTGTGGAAGCAGCATTGATGAGAAGAGTCTCAGAGTTGCCACAGTGCCATCAGAGTCCCTCTGTGATACTCTGGCGGTACAAGCAAGTATAATGCTGAGCTACATAAACATGACATAAACAAGTAGGAACAGGGAGGTGATTTCACTGGAACTGAAATATTGCATGATGTTCTGATGCAGGCATCTTGAAAAACATTTTGGAAAATAAAAATGTGCAGAGATGATTTGAAGCCTGATGAGTTTGAGAAAATGGTTTATTCGTAGAGGGTTTGATCTATTTATTGTGAAGTGGTTTGATAGGAGCTGAAATAGGGAAAAAAAGGAAGGGAGGGTACAGTGAATACTTAATCTAGTGAGAAGAGTTCAGCAAGAAACAAGAACAGGGGTTGTAAAACTCAAATTTTGGAAGCCAGAAGGGGTTGTTGGACAAGAAGATCCACTGGTTTTTTTAACACTGGGATATGAATCTTTGAAAAAAAATTTAAAGAGTGGTGAATCTGTTTCTGAATCTTAACCTTTGTTAAGAATAAAATGCCTTGAAAAATAGGTTTTAGTCAGACAGACAGACCACTTGATGTGGTAGAAGAAAAACTCCTTAAGCATTAAGTTCGTTAAACAGACAAGAGTCACTCTGAAATCTTCCCTCCTGTTACCACTTGGGTCACTTGGAGATGTCCAACGATGGGCATGTGAGTGTAATTTTATGCTTGTGATTGTTTTTGGTTTAAATGCCTGTAGGGTATACCCCTACCTGTGGGGCTGTCTATGCTCTAGTAACACTGGTCATATTCATCCTTTTTGTTGCATGATGAATGGTTATCACAGCCTTTCTGAAATAAGAACTGTCTGTTTCTGTCCCCATGTTCCCTCCAGGCAGGGAAGAAACACTAGAAAAACATCCTGCCAACAGAACTTTATTTTTTGAAACTTGTGAGTAAGAAACAATTCATGAAGAAGCTGTGAGCCATTGTATTTTCTCTCTGGAAGGATCCCTTTCCATACTATTGAGACTTGTCTTATTACAGCCATCTCCAGCTGGCAGGAAAGTTATGTATGTGCTCAATAACAGCAAACATCAATGAAATGAGCCTTTAGAGCCCCTTACTGTGCTTGACTCACCTTTATTGATGCAGTGGGATGCAAACTGCATTTCCAGTAGCAGTAGCTGATGGACCTCAGGACCAGATGGAGGAAACTGCCTGCGACTGGGGAGAGCAAATTTAAACCACTCCTGAGTGCCCCAAAATAACCTCTCAAGCAGTCATGGTTACAAGAGGGAAGGCAGAGCCAGCACCGCTGCTGACATCACCAAAATGCCAAAAGTGCTCTTCTGGAGAGGCACTTCATCTGCCTGAATAAAACAGGGTAGGAGTCAGTCACCTGGATGTAGGTCACCTGGGCTGAGTGGTGACCAGGAGAGGCCAGTACTGAATGGGCATCCAAGTGTGATTCAGCCCACCCTAAAATAGACAGCTAAATTAAGGCTCCACAGAAGTGTCTTCTCTCTCTCTTGGCTGCACAGGGAGTTTTCTAAGTGGCTCAGCTACAGACTGCTCTGCTGCAGATGTCTGCCTTCATTAACTTTTAGGGTCTTACAACCGACTCAATTTCTGCCACCTGTCAGCACAGGGAAAGGGCACAGTCACACTTGCTGTGTACAGAAAAGGAGCAGATGTGATTTCGTTGTGTTCCACGTGCACAAAATGCACATTCACACCTGCTGATGAGCACTTACTGCAAGCAGTGCAGAGAGGCAGCCTGGGCCCTGGTCATCCAGTTTTTGTTAGCAATCTTTGGACTCCACTTATAAATGAGTGAAAGTGATTTCTCAATTTTTTCCCTGCTCATTGCAAATGAGGATTGATCCAACATTGGTATCAAAAGGTGACAGGCTCATTCCACCTTCCAGCTGAGGGCAAACCAAAAAAAGCCAGCCTGAACTTTGCACCAGTGACACATGTGTAATATGGTGGCACAGTTTTTCTGTGTTCTCTGATTATAAATGACAATCTGAAGTTAAGATAGGGCTGTCACATTCCCAGAACCAAAGTGTCACTGGTGACATTATCAGAGGGCTGCAGGAGGAGAGATGGGCTGGATCCTGTTGCAGCTTGGTGCTAGGAGGGGAAAACAGCATTGCTAAAAAATTTCCACAGAACTGTGTGATTTCCTGTGTGCTGTGGGGTGCAGTGCTGTTTTTGAAAGCTATAAAATTAGTCAAGTGACTTGAAAGCATCTCATTATTTCATTCACTTGGGAAAATACCACCTCTGTCAGAGATGGACTGTGAAGAAGTGTAACAAAGGCAAAGATTAGTTCAAGATTTCTGGCATTTTTGGGAGTTGGATGGAATTTTACTTGTGTGAGGCTATTTCCCTGCAAATGGAAGATTGTAGTTACAATGTGATGGAAAAGAGAAGGAGAATTTGCAGTGGACTAAAAGAGAATAATCTAATAACAAAGAGATTTACAAATAAATGAGAATAAATTTCAAATAAATGAGAACTGCCCAGTAAGCCTCTTAAAACACCAACAGTGCTTGAAATGGGCTAACAAGTGAGTTGCCATGTAAAAAAATGAAATAGTAGGTGACATCAGAAGCAGCTCTTTGAGCCACTTCAAAAAACCCAGACCACCATGAAGTTTTACATGGAAAAGGACCTTAGATTCCTAATACACATAACATGCCTTAAAATAAATGTTTTTATCTTTCCAGTATATAACTTCTTCCTTTTATTGTAGTTCTTGCTTTCACCTCTTGTCTAAGACTGAATTAAGTAGCAAATACCCTTTTTCCATTCTCACATGCCACAAAGGCCAGAAGACCCTGAGTGAACACTGTGTTTAAAAACACCTTCAGAGACTAGACGCAGAGAATGTGTGATGGAAAGAACCCAGAGACATGCATTATTTCTGTCGTGAAATAAAGCCTGCAGTAGTACTAGCAGAGGGAAGCATCCTGGTGGTGGTACCAAATAAAATGGGACAAATATGTATGGCAAGCACAGTGTGTCTCAACCCACACTCTGCCAAGTGAGACCCAGTCAGCAGGCAAAGGAAGGAGCAGGCAAATCAGCAGTGACATGCAGGATCTGTTCCAGCAGAAGTGGATGTTGGACTGGGCCTTGTTATGTGCAAGCACAACTGACTGATGAAAACTGCACTATTGTGAATTGTGGAAATTGCTAATGCAACCAGGGTGAATGGCCTTTGCCAGCTGTGTTTTTCCCAAATGCATTTGCTGGAGCCAAGATTCTGCATGTGCATCTGCAGTGCTGCTTCCCTTTGTGCTGGAATTGTTTCACTCCGAGTTCATGTTCCCAAAGCCCTGCTCTGCCATTTGCCCTCAGTGTTCCTCTCTCTCACCCAGATTTCGCTGTATCATTGCTCTGACATCCCCAGCATGATCATACCAAACATTACCCTGTCTGTTTTTTCTTCCTGACAGCCACTCACAGGAAATTCTCATCTGAAGGAGGATTTGTGAAGAGACCGTTGTCTCTGTGTGTTGTCTCTGACTTGTTCCCTTTTTGCAGTTCCTGTCATAGCTCCTTGCTGCTCAGTCTCAGTTCTGTGATGAATCTAATCTGCTTCCCCCTGCTCCTTGACTGAAGATACCTTCACAGCTGTTACTCAGCACATAGCAAGGGAGACAGCTCCATCTTATTACACTCTTTTAAAAGCAGTAGCTTTGTACAGAATGTTTTCTTTCTTGGGGGTTGGAGTAGATGATCTCCAGAGGTCTCTTCCAACTCTAATAATTTTGTGATTCTGTGTTTCTTCCCTTTTAAGTCACTTCTTCCTTTGCAATTTGAGGTGGGCTCTTCATTTCTCAGCCCAGCTTTGAACCCTGGGGTTTGGAAAAAAACAATATCTCTGTCACATTTCATTCAATCACCAAAGTCACTTTCTTTAACCTGGAAAATGTGTTCTTTGTATTGGTCAAATTCAGTAAATGCCTTTAATGTGACTATATGCATGTGTCCATTCACACTGAGACAAGAGCCTGGAGGCAGCAGTCAGAGCATTCAGAAACCTGCCCCCACATCTCTCTCTTTCCACCACAAGGCTTCATAAAGTCCCACCACATTTTTCTGCAGACCTACTCCTTGCCTATGGTTTCTCTCAGGTCAGCTGGACTGTGTGTCCAGCTCCTACATTTAAAACCAATTTGCTTCATCAAAGAGTTTGTGAGCACGAGTCAAATAAACTCCTTCAACGCCCTCTTCTTTCTCATTGAAGACACCTCTTTTTTCCTTCTAAAAAGGGGATGCTATAAATACATTTTCACCTCCTAATACCACAGCCCTTGCTTGGCAACTGCTTCCTCAGATCAGTGGAATTTCTCAGTGTGTATGTGAAGGGTCAACCACACTCCTCAGGGTCATATGGCCCCAGCCAAGATGTGCAAATTCCTCTCCCAGCTCTGCTAGAATGCTGACACATTCATTACAGAGAGCTTGGAGTTGAACAGCAAGGGGTAAAAAACCAGCTCAGTGAGGTGCTCTGTGAACACATTTTTCCCTGCAATGAAGTGGAGAAGAGAAATGTGAAATTATCCTCACCATTTCTACAAGGGTTCACAGTGTAGTTGGACTTTATTTTTAGCTCTTTATAATTTTTTTGGCCATTTATTATTTATTTCACATCTTGAGAGAGGCCACTCTTGCTCATCACTCTCTGAATTTTCAGCTAGTCAGACTTCAGCTCATGCCTTTCCCTGCTTTGATTATGTATGGTCCAATAAGCCTGACTACTTCTGGCAGACTCCCAAAGTTTCATTTGCTAAAAAATAAGCCTAATGCCCATTATTTTATCCCCAAGGAACTTCAGGTTTCCAGACAGCTTTCAAATTTGAGATTAGGAGGGATAAACAAGCCAGTTGATTAATTACAAGAGGTGTTTTATACATTAGATTCCATTTTTCAGCTGCTAAGTAAGAAGGAAAACTTCCTCACCTGCCAAGAGTGAGTTTGCTCCTGTGGCTGCTTTGCATGGGAGCAGGCTGCTCCCTCTTTGGAACTGCTGTTAACAAAGAGGAAAGATTTCTAATTTGAGGAAATAATGAAGAATGAGCAGAATGAGGCTACAACCCCCACTGTCCTTGCTGGTGGTTCTTCACCTCTGGGTCCTGGATGACCACACAATGAACCAACAAGCTTTTCACAGGCTGCTCTTATTTCTCTCTAGTCATTTTGATGGAGGCTACCAAAACCCCAGCATCAAATGAGCACAGCCAGAGCTCATCTTCACTGGTTGGGAGGTTGGGAAAGCCTGTCTCCAACTTTCCATGAATGCACACTCACCTGTAGTAACATCAGTGATTCCCTGGATATGTGTTGTTCCTCTGCTGCCTTTGTAATGGTGTCTCACCCCAAGGCTGCTCAACCTGCACACACTTGTGGCAAGCTCAGCCTAAACATGGCATTAGATGGGTGTCATAGGAACCCTTCAGTGTCTGCCAGGTTTGTGTCAGAGATGCTAGAGTCTCTGTCTCTCCTTCCTGACTTGGGTCTCCATGACTCCTGATGGTACTGACTTCATGGGGCAGGAACACTCCTTTCCATGCAGGAATGCTATCTTTGCAGGTGCAGTCTGTGCCTGCTGCCCTTCCTCCATCTCATCAGCAAAGGTCCCCCTCTCTGAAGGTAACCCCAGCCCCAGACTGAGAGATACAGAAGGAGAAGGGAGGACTAGGCTTACTTACAAAAGGTTTATTTGTGGCACCTCTCTAACAGCATCCTATTCATTTCAGCATCTTCTTCCAGCATTTCCCCATGGACAGAAGTTTTTAGTTGGCTTGTAAGAAGATAATTTTTTCACTAAGTGAAATTGGTCTTGCTACCAGAAGCAGAAGCAGTGGCAAATGACATGTGTTAATTCCTATCCCTGCATCATTCCCAAGTGGTTAAAAGCTCTGAGTGCAGAAGATAGAAGGGGGAAGGGCAATTAAACGATGCCACAAAAAATGAAAGCTATCTTGAAACAGAACATTAGAGTATAATTGAAAGCAGCTGCACTTTTTAGTTTAATGCCCATCCTAGATACAAAATGAAATCAGTAGCTACAATTGTAATGAAATAAAGGCTTGAAACAGTCCTAACTAAGAGTGAGATCTCACATATCACAGACCTGGTCTTCCACTGGCTTCTGGAGAAAGGAGCAAGGGTCACTTGGCACTTGCCAATGTCATATCCTGACAATGACTATAAAAATTGACTGAAAACACTGTGAATGACCAAAAGTTAAAAATAGGAGATCTCAGAATAGATTAATGGTCGATGCATAGTAGTGGGACATAATAGTGGGACGTATGTAGAAAACTCATGTATCTGAAAATAAATGAAGTAAATAAAGTTCTAAATCAAATAAGAGATTCCAGTAAAACACACTCTCCCCTCCACTACCCCACTCTGCTCTGCTAACGAAAATGCCTGAAACCCATGCACACTAAAAAAACTCTATGTCCTCTAAAGCAAGGTAAAAAGCTAGACATGGAAGACTGTGGCAATGAAGACAGTGCATCCATATTTCAAGTGTTTTCATGACTGATGATGACAGATCCTTTCCTGGCTGTGAGTGGTATAAGAAGGAACTAGCTTTCTTTGGCTTTTCTCAGGCTACAGAAAATAAGGCAATGAAGCATAGATAATATGGTTTGGCGAGTGAGTTCTCTGAGTATTCAGCAGGACAGATCTCTAGCTTGCACATATCAGCATAGCATCATTGCCTTCATGTTAATTTAACATCTGCCCCAGTTTATTAATGCTTCTGTTGCTGTTCTTTCTCAATGGACATTCACACTTATCCTAACAAAGAAATCCCCAAAAGAGCTGTCTTAAATCAATGGAGCAAAACAGTTTACCCCATAGTGGAAAGAAATACTGGAATGCTATTCAAGAGCTCCAAAACAATGTGAGTAACTCAGCCTGGCATTTGTTTGAAAGAAAAATGAAGATTCAGGGCATGGTTAAATTTGTTTCTGCCAAGACATGGCTGCCCATTCTTGCACTTCTAGCCTCTCTGCTTGCATGCTTCTGTCTACTAAACTAAATCCAGCACTGGTATTCAAAATCACTCCCCAATACAAGGATTACCTAAATTAGATTAACTATCACTGAGCAAGCATGTGTGTAATCCTTTACTTGGATTCTTCTATTGATCATAACTATTTCTTTGTTCAGTATTCTGTCCAAATATATTCTAAATGCAAAATATAGTGTTTGGTGTTGACATATGAGAAATGGCAGGGGGGAGAGTGGGGGTTCTTTTACTTCTCAGTCAGCAATTACTAGCTCATATTCTTGCCCATATGATTGCCTCTTCTTGGACCAGAGGCACTGAAATCTGTACATTTGGAAGCCATAGCAATAGGAATAAACCCATTTATTGTTTATTTGGATATTGAAGCTTGTCTCAAAGGTCCACATCTGTCTCTCCTGTTTATTACCTACTTAACTATTGGCTGTTCTTTGGCTGTCCTGTCCTTCAGTCCAGTGGCAATTCATCTGCTCTTAATGAGGTGTCAAAATTGATTGATAATGCCTCTGTAATTATCTCTGCCTGCTCTTTAAGAACATTCAGGTGAGACTATCTGTCCTTGCTCATAGGTGGAGCATTTAGTTTGTCACCATCATATTCTCTGTTCTTTTTCACTAGCCCAAACAACTGCTTCCTTAATTGTTTTCTCACTTTCTCACCAACTAAATCAAAAGTCCAGCTTCAAATGCAAAGAAACAAATTCTGTACTTGCACATACCTTGCTTGTGAGGTCTCAGTGAGATCAGTGATAAGTGCAAGACACAAATCAGATCACATGCTAGCCTTAGAGAAATGTGCTCTTGTATGCTTCAATCCCTGCCTTCTGGTTAATATATTTGGATCCCAAATTGGCTTTGATTCCTGTGCTTTCATCTGATGTGCCAATCTGGAGGCCAAGTTCCTGTATTAGAAGACAGATTTTTACTCTTTGATGGGGGTAACCTCTGAAGGCTTTTGGTTGAACTCCATGCCCAAAGCAGATGGTAAAGTCAGTTTTACAACCTGGGACCTTAATTTGGTGTGGATGGATGCTCCAGAGAATCTATATTGCAATGAAAAGATAAAATTATCTGCTTTTGAGCTACACAGGCACATTTCATCCATTTATTTATTTAATTGTGCCTTGGAAATCATTACAAATTAAGACAAAGGTATGACCAGGACTGATAGAGTCTGTTTTCACTGAAAAATGAGTGCAAAATAAATGCTGATGTATAGGATATCAGAAAATTTATTGTGAATTTTGTCTTCTTAGGAAAGATTCAGTGCTTTCAAACAAAAACAAATTAATTTCCTTCAGATATCATTGATTGGAGGTAAGAACCATAAGACAGCATCATTTTTTTCACTGATTTTTTATTTCAAAATAACTGAAAAATTGGAGGCATTGAAACTGAACAGCAAAATGTACATGACATAATTTTTCATTATAATTCTTTCTTTACAATTCTTTCATTATAATTCTTAGAAGCACCCATCATATATATATATATATATATATATATATATATATATATATATATATAAAGGCATGTAGAGTGAGCTCTTCATCCTGGTATTAGAGAGGAGACTTAACTGATCATCTTTATTTGGTACTCCTCAAGAAGGCTGGTCTCACCCAATCTTAGACATATAAAGCAAAGACATTTATAATGATAAGTTACTCCCTGTAGTCTCCCTCCAGTCAATGGAAAAAACAAGGCATGGCCCATCTGTCTCTTAGGCACTGCCTTCAGAAGAGGAGGAATTGTGCTCCAGACCTTTTTCTCCCACTTGGGAGATAACTCCACTTTGGCCAAAGGATCCCTTCAAAGTCTTCCTCCTCTGCATTTCCTCAGATCTGATGAAAAATCTGGACTGGTCAGATAGAGGTAGGTTTATCCACAGTTGTTTCAGAAGTCTGCTTAGGGTCAGAAGAGAGATTTGGACAAGACACTAATGGTTATGAGTCTTATTGCCTTGCTTGTGAAACAGGAGACTTTCTACTGGTATGAGAGCACAGCTCCTATCACCCTTGCTGCCATTCCAAAAGGGAATCACTGTAGGAGCATGTCCTGCTGTTTCTTCTGGCTCAAGCCTAATGAAATGTGCACTAAGGTTTATTACATTGATCCTTTCCTCTGTTCCATTTAAGATCTGTTTTTGCAGTTCTGCTGGAGAGCTATGAAGAACAGGCTGCAGTTTCACTGGATCATTATTTTTTTATTAAGTTCACCCACATCACACAGTAATTTGGCTTCCTGATTTGGAATCCTGAAGGTTCTCAATATTCTTTCAACCTATCCATTATGCTAATGTCTGTACCAAACACGTGTTCTCCAGCCACTGGCACAGATCATTCTGCACCCTGCACCTCTGCCCCAGGCAAGTCCCCTTCTATCCCAATCCAGTTACCCTGGCACAGATGGATTCTGCAGCCTTTCTAACTACAGTTAGAAGAAAAGATCTAATGTTGGCACCCAAGTGAATTTTGTACAATACCACTTTCTCTCCCCAAACTGGAGAAAGCACACTAAACTACCATTGCTGGTTGGGATGATGACATCCTGAAAAAAGGATGCTGCTATGCACATTGTTCTGCATAAGCAGCAGGACCAGCCTGAAGTGAACAGCTTCCAGTTTGGGTAATTTTTGTGATCAGAATGATAAGCTCCATACAGTTATCCATGCTGGAAACATAAAAACATATATAATAAGCACTGGAAAGGAGTGTACAGATTATTTGTCAACACATCAAGTAACTTACCTGAAAGAAAGCCAGAATACTTTATTCACAAGAAACCAGGCCTGGAAAAATGTTTATTCAGGACAGACATTTTATATAGCATTTCTATGCACTTATCATGTGGTGGGTTTTCTTTTTCTTTTTTTCTTTTTCTTTTTCTTTTTCTTTTTCTTTTTCTTTTTCTTTTTCTTTTTCTTTTTCTTTTTCTTTTTCTTTTTCTTTTTCTTTTTCTTTTTCTTTTTCTTTTTCTTTTTCTTTTTCTTTTTCTTTTTCTTTTTTTTTTCTTTTTCTTTTTCTTTTTTTTCTTTTCCTTTTCTTTTTTTTCCTTCCCCATGGAGGTTTGCTGTTGTTTTTTTTTTAAAGAACATAAATATTCAAATTTACCTTAAAACTTTTAAATCACTTAGCTTAATGCTTAACTACTTTAATACTTTATTTTCACTTTGGATTTTGCTCTTGAAGCAGACATCTTGGGACGTGAAAGGATCCTTCCTTGTGTTTTTCAAAGAGATTTAGATAAATCTGAGACTGAGCATGAGGAGTCAGTACAGATTAAATTGGTGCTTGTTAGATCTCCAACAAAGGCACCAATGTTCTGGAGCATCTTAGTCACAAAGGCCAAACTGTTAGACCAAGGAAATGCCAAGCAGGAAGCAAAAATATGCACATTCATAAACACAAGCATTCATAAACAGCACAGTGAATTCCCCTGAACATACCCTGTTCACTCAGCCCAAAGCAACTACAAACTACCTCTGTTTGGCACTGGCCAGAACACCCACACAATTACTGCAGCTCCCCTGCAGGATGGCAGCTAATGAGGTGCTGATAATGCACCACCTCACCAAACTGGAGATGTCAGGGTCCCCTGCATGGGAACACCTGTGTGGGGAAGGTGGTTGCACAGGGCACAGCTCTGATCCTTGCTCTGGGCATGCCCTTGGCCTCCATTCCTGGCACTCCCCAGGCCAGGGAAATATTACCAATATTTTCCAGGTGCAAATATAAAGCTTTGTCTCTGCTGATTGCAAATTATTTAGCTTTTGGCAGATTGTTGCTGCAAAAAGAAGCTTTGGAAGCCTTAACTGTACAGTAAATAGTGCTGAGAAGGCAACTCTCTAACCCTGAAAAAATAGCATGTTATTCAACTATCAGAGTGACTGACATGTTGTTTAACTTCAGCAGTTTCTTGTTTTAATTAAACATGTCCCTTTCTTTCTTTCCTTCTTTCACGAAGAGACGGTCGGCTAAGGAGAATAATGATTAAAATAAAAATTAATTATTCAGATTTTCTGAGGACAAAAAAAGAATTCCTCCTCAGTAAATTTCAAGTGAGTCAGTCTTCCAGGGCCAAGAATCAGCACTAAGTGGAAAGAAACCCAATAACAGCAGTGACAGCAACCCCAAAGATGGGAGCTCAAAACACCATAAACAAAAATGTTCTTCAGGTGCTGTTTTCATTCAAACTGACTGGAAAATGAGAGCAGTGCACTTCTTCAGAAACTGACTTCAAACACTGAACTGTTAACCCTTGTCACATAACTCACTCCAACATTATTCTCAAGGCATAATCTTAGACACACATCTTCACAATCAAAATTTAATTGCATTACATGGTTGAGAAAAAAACAGTTGGAGACTGTCATTCCTAGCCTGTCAAAATCAGTGCCATACTTGGGGGAAAAAAAAGGGATTAATCCATTACTGGTAGAATTTTAACCCACTACTTTCTGTTTTGTTCCTATTTTCCTCTCAGTGTACTATATGGACATTTCATTATGGAATCCTAGAAGTTCAAATTTCTAGCTCAAATTTCAGGACTACAGGAGTGGCACCTTATAGGTAAGGTGAGAATCAAAAAAGCAGAATCAAAGATACTGCACAAGAAATTGATAGCCTTATTTTGACCATGGCAAAACATAGACCAGATACTGATGTGGAGTATTCTGATGCTTGAACAGCCTGAAATTACCAAAACCAAACCACAGCCCACCCTAGTGCAATAGAAGATTTTTGGGAAGAGTTGTCCTTTCTTGAAATTTAAGTTGCATAGAGCATATGAAGTTATCTCTAGAAATCATGGTGGAAACATGCTTAAAATCTGCCACACTTGTGAGTAATTCTTGTTTTACACTGCCATAGATATGTCAGTACTGCTTATTTTAAGGATAAAGTATAATTATTAAAGTTAAAAAAAAACACAAAGAAAGTTATGTGCTGTATGTAATAAATTAGATTAGAAAAGGTCAGATGATAACAAAGCCTAACTATATGCCAAGACCTCCAAATACTCATTCAACTATTAACTGGGCACTTCACACAGAAGAGCCTTGGCTCTTGGCCATTGCATTTGACAGTACAAACTTGGTAACTTGAAGTGACTGCACTTTGAGGGTCAGAAGGTTGCTGCTTTGGTTCACTTTCCACATTTGTCAGATGCAGCCAGTCTGAGTGCAGACACAGACCAGAGCCACATGAGTGGCTCGTCCCCACTTCTCCAGCATTTGGCAACGCATAGCTGGCAACCACCTTGTGAATCAAATTCTTTATTCTAACAGAATCAAGTTCTGTCAGACTTTTCAAGAAATGCAGAAACTGGAGATTAGAAAGGGAAAACACCCTTTTGTGTTCCCTCCTGGTGGTAAGGATGCTTCTTAGAATCAGCCAGAACCTGGCTTTCCAGGAAGTACTCCTTAAAACATGATTTTGCTCTCAACAAACCTTGCAGAAGTAATTCATGCACAGCATTCAGAGTAAAATAGGATCTTACCATTAATCACCTCATTTAAAAAGGAAAGTATCCTCCTTATGTGCTTGAGGATTTTGCCTTTGTTGGGGTTAACCCATGGGTCTCCTGTTAGCATTTTCTGCTCAATTAGTTCTTTCAAAGGGATTACTGAATCTCCACAGATATTGTGTAATCTAGGTTAAGTCAGGAAATAGCATAATGAGAAGCAGTTACATCGAGAAGGGAGGTCAAAAAAAGCAGCAACAGGAACTCAGAAAATATGAGGATATAAATAAAAGGACAGGTGCTATCTTCAGTCATGTAATGTGATTTCGACTCGGTAATTGACCTAAAAATAGAGAAGACTAAAAGAAAACATTCTGAAAAGCACAGTAGAGGCCATAATCTCAGCTGGTGTAATTCAATGTACTTCCAGAGGAATGAGTACAGAAATGAATCACTACAGCAGAATAATAATAACCTATATATTTATAGATGAAGTGGCAAAAATAGCACTTGTCAAAAAACATTACTGAAAGCTAAAGCAAAATGCTTATCGAAGTAGACCACATTCTGTGAACAGAGCTGTGATTACTATATTATGATTACAGTAAAGGCAGGAGATGTATAGACTCAGTTAATTTTAAATGCAAGTTAAGCAAGAAACATTTGGTAACTATGATACAGATGGTAACAATCCTAAAAAAGAAGGGATCATGTTTATATTTTCCTCCATGGCAGTATTTTTGGAATGACAATGGCTAAGTCAGAACAAATAGTTAAGTGGATCCTGCTCAGCTGGGTATATATCTGATCACATTTCAAACCTTGCCAATTTTGCCTTGGATATAATTATCTCAGGCTCTGGAGAATTACTGAAGGAATTTTACTTATCAGAGGCAACTCTGTTGGGCATTCCCCAACACCCTGTGGACAAAAGGAAAACAAGGGCTGAAATTGCCTCAGACAACATAAACCTGACTTTCAGACTTCTTGCTTTGAAATGAGATATTTGATCTCCAGTCTTCTCTGTCTCAAAACCACCCTGATCAGTTCCTGAGAAATTTCACTGTTGAGAAAACTTGAGAGACAGAATAGATGTGGAAATGTTACTTTCCTCTTTGGTTGATTTTTTTTTGTTTTCACTTGAATAGAAAACTTTCATAAAGTTGGAAAAATTCTGCTCCAAGTGGAGTAAACAGGAGGAGAAATATGCTTTCTGGCTGGTATCCTTCAGGCCAAGAATACTGCTAAATCTGTGCTTTAATCACTGACATTTTATGCAACCGTCTATAATTAAAAGCAGAGTTTTCACCCAAAATGTATCTTATGCAAGCAACATATGTTTTGTGCAAGCGAGCTTAACTGTTCCCATGCACTGAAGGAGCAACTCCATTCCTGGAGAGCTGGGACCAGCCTGCCTCCCTCCAAGGCTGCTGTGCTCCAGGAAGCCAAGCGTTACCCTTGCCAGGCTCGTGGGGAGCAATGCCCTCACTGTTGTACACCAGTGTAGCACAGTGCTTACTACACCAATTTAAAACCCAGGGACTGGGACTCCTGCAGAAGCAGGACTGTTTGACTGCATAATTGCATCCAGAAGTGGTTGTCTCCCACAGTGGCTAAATGCAGAGCCCTGTAGCAGAGCCAGCTCCCCAGATGCGCTGCTGGGTCATTGCATCCATTTCACACATTCGTAGCTGAGCAGCCTCCTATGAGCCGTTTCAGAATGGTGCACCTCAGCACAACAGAGGAAGAACAAGGGGCAGAAAGGGCTCTGTTATCTGTTTCAATAAGGAATAATTCAATAGCACAAAAATCACACTGTTTAATTGAAAGTTTTCACAGCTTTTAAAATGTTAACAGAATAGCGCTCCAGCCTTCCTGAAGATCAATGAAAGCTACATGCGTGTTATTTCTTTGAGAACTAGCACAGTCACGAAGTGTTGTGGAAGTGTTAGGGATATTTGCTTTAAATGGAAGCCAACAAATTATAAAACCTCTAAACCAACAGCTTTGAATCACTCCACTTGCTTTGCAGCTGAATAGGCTAAAATGAAATTAAACTAATATATATCTGCCTCAAGGTTAAAATGTAATTTTTCTGTGGAGTAGTAAAGTAAGACACTTTATTTCAAATTGAGGAATAACATTAAAAAAAACCCAGGAAAATTTAAACACTTCTTGGTCCTGTTCGCAAAACATCAACAGCTTCTCAAAAAGAAAAAAACCAACTTTTTCCACATCAGATTGAACCAACTGTCAAATGCTTAGGAATCTCTTCTAAGAGACAAGAATTGGCAACAACTTCAATTCTATGCTGCAATATCACAAATCACAGGTTAGTAGGATAATATAACTCTTTTTGTTCTCTTAATATTTTCCCCTTGGCTTCTTTTCTGGAGAAATGTGCAGAAGATTATTTTTTCATTAGTTCTGTTTTGCTTGAAATACTGATCTGTTGCTGATGTGCTCTGTGAACCCATTACCTTATCCTCCAACTAATGTGTCATTGCCTGTCTCTGCAAAGCTGCCATGATGGTACCAAGATGCCTGTTGAGCAGCAAAAATATTTTCACGGTTTGATTATTTATACAAAATCACTTTAGAAATATCAGAAACAGTGCAACTTGTCACACATTGTGTCACCAGTTTTATTACATTCTATTAGTGTGGATTTTGTTCAGGTCTTTTCTAGAGTGAACCTGTGCTTTATGTACCTGAGTATACTCTGGCTTCTGTGCACAAGAGGCTTGTTGTTCCTCACTGGAAATTCTGACACTACCCTTGCACATGGTCAGGAGAAATGTGCTTAGAATGGTGCAGTGGCACTGAAATGCTAAGGAAGCCTCACTCTGTGTTTATACTCTCCCAGCAGAGATAAGGGTGTCTGGGGCTCTGCAGTAGCACAAATTGCAGACTAAGTCTTCAGCAATGACAGATGTGATTAGTAAATCCATCCAAACTTTGTTTAATAACAGGAAAGCTCTTTCCCAACATCAAGTGAAAATCATTACATTTGGATTGTTTGAAATCCCATCTATTCCATATTTGCCAGTCTGTGTTTTCTCCAATTTGACAGAAAACTCTGTCTTAATTTTTTTCAGGGAGTTGGAACAAGATAATTTTAAAAGGTGAACAGTGGTGTTTGGGCCATTTTGGGACAGGCTTGTAAAATAAGCAATTGATTGGTAAACCAGTGGTCTCTTCTATGAATATCAATATTAGCAGGATGATGAATACTCTTTGTTCTCAAAAGTTGAAAACACTGCCTCCATTTAAACAGCACCAGCATTGTTTTAGCTGTCATAAAGCCTCTGGCAAGATACATGGGAGAAGTTGACATGTTTTTGTAGCCAACTGACATAATTGGGAGAAAAAAAAACAAGCAAGAATTTTTTTCAGGTTTTGCAGTTTGAAAGATCTTGTCTATTGGGCTGCCCCCCTTTTTCTCAGCTATATTCACAAGTCTAAGAAAAGGCAGTAGCTCTTACATTTATAACAAGTACATTAAACAAGGAAGAGCAAGTGCAAATGTGCTCGAGGACTTAAGAGTAATGTAAGGTCTTTGATAATTCAAAACCAGCCAACTGGAAATCCTTGTATGAACTTTAGTGTTCTCTAATGGTAGATAGGGATGATCAGCAAAAACATATAGCATCTCCCCCCATATATATAAAATTTTGCAACTGTTTTGCTGAATGTCATACCCCTCATCAGCAGAGGATCATCTTAGCAGATGTTCCCAACACTGACAGGTCTCATGTGAGTGAAAATAGTTTAGACAGCTGGATGTATAAGGGGATGACATAAAACACAGTTTATTTCAGTCATAAAATTCTGTCACAGAATTAATTTTTCTATCCTAGTCTGTCTCAAGGCTTTCTGTTGTTTCCCCAACCCCTTTTCCTAGGGTAACTGCAAAAACAACACAGGAAGGGGAACTCAGATAGTCCATATCATGCAACAAGCCACAGAAGTTTGTCTCTGAGCAAACAAGCCATTCTGTTGTCAGCTACTTTTGAAGAGGTTGCGGATGCACAAATTGATCTTCATGCTGAATTTGACGAGCAAAAGTGGAAGCACTTCAGTATGTCACATATTTCTAAAGCCAGACTTTCCCAGCCAGATGATCAATTCATACTCCATTAGGATGTGATGTCTGACACCAAGACCTTTAGTTCTAATGAACAACCAAGAATTTAGGTGCTCTGAGCCCTCTATCCTCATTCAGTACACTGAAGTAAATGTAGTTTTCCTCTGGTGATAGTCTTAGAAAACAGATTTTAAAAGCAATGTCTTCTCTTTAAAAGTGGTTACTAGCGAGCTGCATGTGTTTCAAGGAGCACTTTAGACTTTGCTCTTACAATGCCAGAGCTCCTCCCACCCTGTGTGCAAAAGATACAGACAGTACATTCCATGCAGAAAACAGCACTCTCAAAATATAAGACTCCTTTTCTAAACATGCTTCCTCCCATCTCAGGAATCACAAGTGGGGATGACAAACTGTTCTGCAGAGCTTGGATCTGGATACATCTGCAGATTATTCCCCAGCCCTCAGGGCCTGCTGGGCTATGTCACTGTTCTGCATTGACACAGAGGACTGAATCTTCCCTTCAGGACTGACAGGAAGAAAAAAGCAATATGGAAAGGGAAGAAACACTTGCCACAAACATCCCTACACTGGAGGACCATATGGGAGATGATGTGGGTGAGCACCACACCAATCCCATGCAAGGTGGGGAAGGTTCAGGGAGTGGAGGCAGGAGCAGTGCAAACTCTTGCTGATGACCAGGTTGACAACCCACCAAAGTGGCTAAGCCACACCTTGCCCTCACCCCAGGTAGAGCCAGAAAGAGCAGCTCCCATCTGCTTGATTCTCACCCCACTGGCAGCAGTATCCCCACAGACCCTCACTCAGCATCTGTGAGCACCAAAGCCCAGCACAAAAAGAAGGAGTCCTGGGCTTGTCTTCATTTTCCCAGGCTGCCCTGCACTTTTGAAATGAAGAATTATTTTATTTAAGAAAGATGCTTTGATTTCTGGCTTTTACTATCTTCCTAAACAGGCATTTCCAATCTTAGTGTCTTCCTTAAGAGGATGCTAAAGGATGCCTTCTTATTTAAGAGAAATTTTTAATCACCTTGACTTCCAAAACAATCTGAATAATCCAGCCTTAAGTCTCCTCATTAAGGCCAGATTTATAAACTCAATCAGACTTTTGCCTGAGGTTTTGCAAATTTGGTTTTAAGTATCTGTATACTTAGAGATGCATAGGGCAGTTGGAAACCTTGGGAAATTAAAAGAAATGAAAACCTCTACACAAAATGTTCCTTCCATTGTAGCTAACATGAGAAAAGATCTATCTTTAGTATGAAGCTTGCCTTCCCCATCAATTTGGTGGCTAAATTACAGCTGCTGGGTCAAGGACAGATGAAGAGAATAAAGCTAAAACCTTCTTGGTTTTCTTTTACTTTAGATCTATTTGAAAGCTCAGGAGTTTAATCTTTCACACTTTCCATGGTTTGATAAAGGATGCATCAAGGACGTTTGAGTTCTTGCATCTTCATGAAGAATCGAAATTGATATTAAAGACTTTACAATCTCTTTTATCTGAAGTTAATTAGCCACTGGAAAAAAATTACATGCTAGCAGAATCTAAGACAATCTGACTTAAAAACCCCTTTCCCTTCCTCTTATTAAAAATCCTCTCATTTGGCTGTGGCAATTCACTACTTTTCTATTTCTCCAATCACTGTAAAATTTTGCAGGACTTTAATTTCAAAAGTAAAAACAAGAAAGAGAGAAAAAATAAAAGTGAACCATCTGTTTTCTGAACATCTTTCCAATCATGCTCCATGGATTCTTTCCTTCACAAGTGAGCTTTGCTCAGGTATACTGGTCTAAAAGTTGAACAGTTGTCCTCTATTTCAACAGGAGTTTCTCAGCCTTTGTTGATATCCTGCACCCCAGCAGACCAGACTCCCATCTGTTCCCATCTAAGAATAAAGAGGTCCTAGAAGAGGCTGGCAACAGACAACAAGGGTTTACATTCATGGTGCTATATATTTAACAGAATTAAGAGTGATAATAGACCTAAGAAATTCTCACTTCCTTGGCAATGATAAGGATTTTAGGTAGAGATAGTCACTGTATCTAAAAAAAGTTACACAAGCCTCCAAAACAAGATTTTTTTCAAATACAGGATGCTTGCTTGCAAACTATTTGTCCATAAATTCCTCATAGAAACAAGTGACATAATGCTAGCATTATAAACACTAACCTTAATAAACCTCTGGTTTATAAGTTTTTAACTTAAGACAAAGCCTGAGACTGATATTTTTAAAGTAGCTTATTTTTTAAAAATCTTGTTGAGTGAGGGAGATACCTTTAAACTGGGAGGGAGGCACTTCTAAACTGGGAGGGAGGCATGTCTTCAGCCAACTGAAGAAAAATTTTGCTTTTAGGAAAGTCTGCTTTACTGTCCTTGCTGTACAGCAACAACATTTTCAGTATATTAGCAACTCTGCAAAAAGTAATATTGTACCACATGATTCCAGAGAAAAACAAAAGTTATGTTGGCCTTCACATGCTTTGGGCTAAAACAAAAGACAGGTTTGCTCCTACCTTTAAGGTGGAAGAGTTCATGTCTATGCTTCTTGTCCTTCTATGCACTGATAAAAGACTATGATATTTTCAAAATCCAGTGAAGATCATAATTAAAATTAGATTCTCTATCTACAAAGCCTTGAAGCTGTCATTATTTGAGTGCTATTCTTCTTGATCTATTTAGCCCTGACAGCTTAAGTCAATGTTGAATTAAACTTGTCCCAAACCATCCCCTTTATCAGCATCTTTTTCTCTGATAGGAATCCCTAGGCACAACTAAAATAGGAGAACCTTTAAAGTTGGCTGGCTAAATATTCTCCCCAAATTACCATGGATTTCTTTCCCTCACACTCAGAGAGGATGCTGGCAGTTAAAAATACATTCAGCAAGAGGACCTTTACTGTGATAAATGAGAACTGCTCCTTTGATTTTTATGGAATTACATTAAACTACTGCAGGTAAGGATATGACCCTCCACACTTTTGGACTTCACCCAGGAAGACATTACAGCAGGGTAGATGATGTCCCAGCTTATAAATTTGTAAAAATACATACAAAGCACATAGAGGCATACAAGGGATGACTTCATTATGTATACTACATCTCCCCTGTTTCAAAGTTATGTATGTACTCAATAACAGCAAACATCAATGAAAAAAAAAAACATATGCAGATGGTTTAAAAACCTTTCTGTGGGAAAGCAGAGCATGGACATTATTTATAATTTACCTCCTAGAAAGAAAAAATATCTTTCCTCTTCAGCTGTTGTGAGGGCTGGGCAGGGAAAAGCCAAATATCAGCTTGAAGAGCCAAATATGGCACAGGCAGATCAACCCAGCAGCCACCAGAGAGGCTGGAACCTTTTCTTCCCCACCCCACTGAGTGGGAAACAGTCTCACAGCAGGAGCAGTGGGATGCCTTCCACCAGGTCTCAGGAACTCCAGGTGTCCAGGTAGGAACACTCGGGCCAGCCCAGGTGGGACTGGGTAACTGACCACCAGAAGCACAGGCAAGCTAATATCTCTCTCTCCTAGCTCAGCTTTGCCTTTACAGCCTTTCTGGAGCAGAGTGCAGGATCAATGGTGGTGTGGGAGGTGGAAAACAAGTCATGGTGTCAGCAAGGGTTAGGGAACTGAACAGGGGAATTCCCTGCATCTCCCCCTCCCTCCCCAGCATCTGCCAGAATGGATGCATATCTCCATGCAGAGCATCCTCTCCAGGCAGGCATCTTATCTCACCTTCTCCCTCCTATTCCTTCACTCTCTGCAGAGAGTTCAGGGCTTCTCCCATATACAGATTGACAAATTTCTGGGGCTTATTGGCTTCTCTAGGCACTCCTGTAACCCCCAGCCTCAAATCAAGTTCTGCTTCATCCACCTCAGCCACTCTTTTCTCCCTGGGAGCATAACTTGCAGATTGTCATCACCCTTCACCTATATCCTCTGAATGACATCTTTTCTCTGACAAGAAATGAAGTTCACAAGTGGAAATGCACGATGTTTGAGAAACAAGTAGATAGTTTGCCTCTGACAGAAACAAAGAACCCCCCTGAGTGTAGCTGCCAAGTGAACAAGGTGTGTTTTGCTCAGTTGTGTGCCCTGCAGTCAGGCAGGGATGTACCAAGAATTTGGCTGACTCCTTCCCTGGGGAATCTCCCAGAAAAAAGTGACATGACAGGCTCCGATGTGATGTGTAACATACAGTAATTAAGTGCTTCTTCATCATGGCAGAAACATTATGGCATTACTGATAAGTAGTGATTTAATTGCTCTTTCATTTTTTACAGAAGAGGCTCCAGTATCAAACCAGTAAGAAAACAGAAAACAAAATAAACACGAATCAGTTACATGAATGCTGCAATAGCACGTGATTATGACAAACACCCTCTGACCCTCTCCCACCCACTCTCCAACAAGTGCACAGAGGATTTTGTTGCCCCCCAACCTCATCATCTGCATACACAGTAACTCACAAGAAATTCCTGCTCTCCCACCAGCAGGACCTAGCTGAGCCAAATGTTGCTGCACCCACACAAGTGCACACACACACACATGTATGGGAACATGAAGCTGGAACAGCTGAGTCCATGTGCCATGAACATTGTGGTTTTCCACAAGGGATGAGAACTAGTGTTTCAAACCAAGCTCACCAGGAACAGCATCAGGCCTGCAGTGGCGGCTGCCATCTGCTCCCTCTCCCTGAATTCAGGCGGCCCAGCAGCTCAGGCATCTCCTCAGTTTGTGTGCAAAGCTGGCTCTGTGTGGATCTGGATCCAGCACCTGCAGCAGGAGCACACTCGTCAGACACCCAGCACTGCTCACAGAACGTGAGCAGTCGTCACCCCAACGCCTCTACCAGCTAAAACTGACTGCCTCACCTAGAGTCACCACCACGCTGTGTCAAAACAAATCCACTGGCAGCACAAGGAAAGGCATTTCAAGACTGATTAAAGACCTGCCTGCAGGATTTTCCAAATGCAAAGCCTATTTAATCACTGCGTTTCTGTGTGCTTTCAGGAAAAGCAACCCGGCTTTGAATGACTCACTCTTCTCAGCCCAAACCATTTGTTCTCTGTGCTAAGTATGGCATCTATTTACTCAGGCAGTCAGGGGCCAGGAGTGAAATGTGTGTCAGGTCTCCTCAGTTCCATGATTATGTACTGTCATATTTTTAATTGAGGTAGTTTCCATGAAAGACCTTTTTTCCATACCCTCAGGACAGCTTGGAAATTCAGAGCTCGTTCCTCCCAAAACAATCACCTTCACAGTGGTGTTCACAGAGAGAACACAGTGCTGCAGAAACAAAAATAATTGTGGAAAAATACTGGAACACAAACATTTAAACAATAGTGGTGGGTATTTTCCAGAAGCCTGCTGACTCCAGTGATTTTGCTACGGAGTAACTTTGTGGCTGATGCTGCCTGAACTGTGACCCATTACTGGAAGTTAACAACATGCAGTCAACCTTCTTAAATACCTCTTTTTCTTCACTCTAAAAGCCTGTCCTCATACTCACATGCTTAAGAGATTCCAGAGGTCTATGTAGAGCCAAATCCAAAAGACACTACACGTCTTTTGTCATATAAATATTAAGGTAATTGTCACAGCTATCTGCCACCAGGATGTTCCTCATTGCCACACTAGAAGTCTGAGGGTGCACCACTGCAGAGCTGTGTGATTTCATTATTTAGGTGTTAAACCCAAATTGACCCTTCAAAAATACAAAAGTAATTGCCAGTACAGTGGCTCAGTTCACCCTGAAACAATAACACACTTATTGCAGAAATGCTGATTCCACTTAAAGCAATATCAAAATGTCTGTCTCACATAAGTCCAAAGTACATTCCTGAACCTGGACAGAAAGTTTGCTAACAAAGAAAGCACAATTTCAAGTTCAATCAGGAATTTTGGTACATTACAGAGTGAGAAGAGAGATGGATTTTCTTTAATTATTTAAATTATTTTCAGCATTGCAATCTGTATCTACTATCCTACCTCTATAGTTTTGAGGTTGCCACAGGTTTTGTAAAGAAAAAGATGTTTCCATGTACTTCAGAGCTTGTTGTTTGAAGGAATAACTTTATACCTCATTCAGCTCTCCTAAACAGATCATCCTTTTCTACTTCAGAACTTCTGAAAAGAATCATTAGATTTCACTTTGTTCATTTCTTGATTAGCCCTTTTTTAAAAAAAAAAAGCTTGTGCATACATAGCTCATTTACTTTGTAAAAATCTATATTAATCAGTTCATGTATCTCACAAAAAACATGAGAAAAGAACAAATCTCTGCTGACCCATGAATACATTTTGCAGTGATGTTTACCATCAATAGCAATCAGAAATAATTTCTGGTAAGTGAAAATAAGATTGCTTGAAGAGTCAATCTGAAGAGCCACAAAGTTTATTGAACCACAAATTATAATACTAAACAACAAAAGACTAAAGACAGGGCAAAATATTCTAGTTTGAGTGGAGCTTCAAAGTGGTTAGACACCCTTGTCTTCAAAATCAAAATTAACTTGTATCATTCTGAAGGAAAGCAGGCTCCCTATGGTTTTAAAGGATGAAGTCTTTGGGATCCTGGCCTGTGATGTATCTGATATCAGTCCTAAGCAAGTCCCTTCAAGAAGGAGGGGGTCACAGATCTCATCCAAGCAGCAGTTTCTCTCCTTTTACAAGTACCTAAACCAACACAGCTGGCAGTGCTGGGGTGAGACTGAACAAACTGCTCTCAGTGAGGCATTTCCAAATACAGCATTTCCCAAAGCCCTTGTCCTTAAGAACTACATGGAGAAAGGGACAGTGGGTTTTGTGTTCCATAACAGCAACCAGACCTGTAGCTTCTGAAATAGAATAGTGAGAAGGTGTGTTGGTTGCCCCATATACAGTCACATTAGGAACATAAAAGCCAGCATCTACTCAAGAACCTGAAATCTCTCTACTATTACCTTAATTCAACAACTCCTTTCCTTTGCCACTAAATTTAATTAACAGGGTATAGAGATATTGTCTAGAGGGCTTATTTGTTGCAGTCACAGGGTTTTTTTCAGGCACTATGATACGTTTCAGTATTCTCTGTTGCTAAGAACTCCATTTATAAGAGACTTTGCTGAAAGTGAATGTTAATCTGGCTTAGGTACAGAAATAAAAAATTGGTAAACCATGAAATGCAGCATTGAGCACAAAGCTAATCCTCAAAGGAAGAAAATAAGAATAGGTTTTGATACGGCTTTTTTTCTCTCCTTTTTGTCCTGCTTTGATGTCTGAAGGCAACCTGAAAGATTTGGTGCCTGTTTTTCCTTCCCAATTTTTTCCTTGCTTTTATATATTAAAAAATTCCAAAGCATATTTGAAAGAGCATCATTTTATAACCACATCTATGTAAAGAAAATATGTATTTTTCTAATATATACCTAAAGGTTGTTTTACAGATGTGCAGATAGGCACAGAAATAGACCTCAGTGCAGACAAGGTTTAGGTAGTATGTTCAACTTCAATCTCCATTTAAATATGAGTAATGTCAGCTCATACCAGAGTTAGCTCATACCAGTGTTAGGGCAGATGTATTTAAACAGACCTATTTTTTCAAATTAAAATGGAGCTATGATGAATTCAAGAGATCACAAACTCTTTCATTATAAAGCAATGACTGCTAATTGTGAAGGATGAAGATACCTAAACAGACTCAACATATGGACTTTTTGTTTGGTTGGGATTTTTTCTCATTTGGGCTTTATTGTTGTTGTTAGTGTTTTTGTTGTGTTGCTTTGGGTTTTTGTTTTGGTTTTTTTCCTCAATGGCCATTTTAATCGGCCACTAACAGGCTACAGAGGTTGCTGCTTTGTTATGAAATCAGCTTGCAGACTGCCCCACCAAAGCAGCAGGATGCTTTTTAAAACCTTAAAACAGCATTAAGAATAATGCAGATTGATTTCCCCATAACTTAACTGCTTCTCAAGTTTCCTTGCAGTAGGGAAACCTTCAAACCATCTGATTTTTCATTCTGGTGTTTCTTTTGGAATTAGCAGCTGCATTCAGAGTCACAGCCATCCCAAGGAATCTCCTCCAAGGGCCATAACCATCTCCTAGGAGAAAAACACAGCCAAACACTTGTAATGCCAAGAACCTACTCATTTACAAGTGCAGAAGATCTGATCCAGGAATATGAGCTGCACTTGCACTCTCTGGTTTTCACAAACCTTAGGGCTTATCCTTATGAGCTAGAAGGCATTACATCATCCACCTAAGTACCCTGCTTTCTAGGAAGTTGTATTGCTTTCTGAGCCACCTGGGAAACAAAAGGTTGATCACAAAGGTCTGTTAATAGCTTGATCTGGCAGCCAATGGATGTGACTAAGGATCTCAGAAAGGATGAGCTGTACCAGCGTCACCTCATTTTCTTCCACATTCTGTGTGCTGGTACAGGGATCAGGGAGCATTGTGAAAGGCTGAGGATGGAGGTGTACTTGGCTTAAATGCTGCATGAGTCATGGCTTTGAAGCAACAAAGCCACCCTTTTCATGATTAAATATGGCAAATGAAAGCATCCAAAGGAGATCCTGTTCTATCTGCATGCATGTGTATGTACAGAGCCATGCACACAAATGACCACAGGGAAATATGAGTGAACTTGAGAGATGTATGGATGCCCTGCACATGTACAAACTCATGGATGCACTGGCATGCAAAAACCACCTCCTTCACATATTGCTGTGGCACGGCACATGTACACTGTGTCTGATGTTTGTTGTGGGTTTTGCTCCTCAGATTGACTCAAAAAGAAAACCAAAACCAAAGCTTCCAGCATTTCCCTGTCATAAGTGGCACTGTGGAAGTACTTACACTTTCAAGAAATCCTCACACCAGTTTTCACTTGGAGAAACAACAATGAAGGCATTTCTCAGTGAAAAACAAGTCCTTGCCCTTGTTTTAATGAAGAACCTGCAGAGAAATTCCCATCCTTTCTAGATGGACCACCAGGTGAGCTGCAGGAGTAGTATCAATTTGCCTTGATATGTCAAGAAAGGTCTGAATCAATTTTTCCACAGATCCCCAGTGGAAAGCTGTCACTCCTTTAGTTAACACAGTCTTGGCACAACTAAGCATGGAGTGCTTGAACCTTATCCAGCAGTGAGTGCTGCAATTCACAGTGAGAAAACACCAACATTTAAGTGGAATTTTGCTTTTCCTGGACTTCACTTGCAGCCCATGCCTGGGAAATCTCCTTGTCTGTGCTACAAACACCCTCTCCTGCTTCTCAGGGAGGCAGCTTGATTTGCATCCCACTGGACATATGAGAGCACTGGTGCCATACAAATCAAGCCCATCTTCTCTTCCTCAACAAACACCCACAGCAGCATCTCAGAGAGCAAGAGAAGCACAAACCTGTGAGCCTTTCCTAGGGAAACCATCCCTGCTTCCTGGGATGAGCAGGGACTTTCCTTGCTGAGAACTGTATCTATATAATGCCAGCATTGTTAACTGCTAACAACCCTGACTTCCAAGAATTTGTGGAGCCCTACCTTCGAATATGCTTTCTTCTCTACAGTAACCTGTACTTCATTTAAAAGCATAATCTCTAGAAAAATGTTAAAAAAAACCCCAGCATCCATTGCCTGATATTGTCTAACCAGATTGCTGTTTTCTGTTGCAAGAAACAGAGATCAGAGCTTCTGAATTTCCCTTGTTTAATACTCCAGTTATTACAATGAGTTCTAATGGCATCTTGCCTCCTGACTGGAGATGTTCGATGTCTTCTCTTATGGAAACAATTCAATATCCTTGATTATCTTATTATCTTTCTCTACATATTCCATACTGCAGAAGCAGTTCAGAAAGTTCATTTTTCTTGAAGACAAGGAGAACCTGAACTGAAAAGCAATGTTCCAGATGTGTGTTCAGATTTTATTCAGTGGTTTATCATACCATTCCACCACGCTGTTTGATTATTTCCCTCCTAATAATTTCTGCTGTTTGTCATTGAAGAGCTTCCCACTGTGCCTCCAAGATGTGTTTTCCATTTGATTACAGCCAATTCAGAGAATATCCTCATGTTCAGATGTGCCATCTGCAGTACTTTGTAATTATTCACACCAAATCCAACCTTCTTTATATCATCATCTGCTAACTCAGAAATGTGAGAACCTTCTGTATTTCTTCACAGTTAGCTGTAGGCTGGACTGCCCTCCATAACTGTTTATAACCCACAAATGTAATCAGCTCATTATCAATTCCCTTCTCCACATCACCCAGGAATACACTGTACAGCATTGCTCCCATTCTGGTTTCTGTGGGACACCTCAGAAATTTCAGTAGTCACTCTCTTCCAAGTCAACAGATGATTTCTCCTTATTCTTGTGATTGATAGGTGACATTTCCCCTTTCTCAAATGCTAGCCTAGTATCTTTCAAAACATCTGCCCTATCTATTCACAGTGTTCCCTTAATACCTCATAATCTCTTGGCTCTTGCTAAAGTTGGACTCCTGTTTCTCACTTGCTTAGGAAAAAATATTCCCTTATGTTTTGCCCATATTATGGTTTTACATGAACCTTACCAGAACTTATATCCTCCTATATTTTCCTACATTAGTGTCCTTCCCAAAGTCTGAAGATTGTTTTTAAAATAGATCTCTTTTACTCTTGTTTAGCTCTTTTTCCAGGTGTGGAAGTGGAATGACACCATTTTTAAAATTGCTTTAGATTCACTCTGAGACTCCACTGTGCATCTAAACATGCTGCAAGACTCCATGACACCTTCAAGTGCTTAAACTTCCAGCTGCTCCTTTTAGTTTCTTTTTTTTTTGCTTTCTAATGATTATGATTTGCCCTTTTCAAGCTGAAAAACAAACGTGGGAGATTTTCTGCATGGCATCTATTTGGTAAACAAAAATTCTATTCTCTTCTTCTCTTCCTGGGAAGAACCAGGACATGGATCTCCACTACTTCTGTTCATACTGAACCCCTGAAATTTATGGCAACTGCAGTGCAAAATCTTGCTACCCAAGACTTAAGAATATAATGTACATTAACAGTGAAGGCATTTTTATCTAATAATGTACCAAACTGAGAACAAAAGAAACACATAAAGCCTGAGCCTTAACACACAGACCAAATGTCTGATCTTACCCATAGTGTGTTAGAAATAGAAAATTAGCAGAGAAGTATCACCATTAGTTTTAAGAAAAAACTAATGTTGAGAGAATTATGCTTTACCATTTAGAAACAAAAATATGGATGCTTTCTGTAAGAAAATCAGAGTAGAGAAATTAATCACATTTAAGCTATTAAGCCCCAGCTCTGCTTTTCCTGAAGCATCTTAAAAAACCAAAAATCATTGTGTTATGTATATCCCTTCTTATTTTCTATCATATGCTATCTCCTGTGATTAAAGAAACATCCATTTCTTCTCATCTGTATTTACATGCTAAGGTATCACAGATAAAAATATAGCAAATTTCTCAGCAAAATTCATTTTGTAAATTAAATAACTCCTTGATGTTTAACTTTTATCAAAGTCTAAAAGTTTGTAGCATTGACTTCAAAAGGCAGCACACAGTCTTTTTTACAGACAGTAGTTTTGGAAAGAAAGGTGTGAAACAAACACAGTAAAAACAAGCCTCTTCTTATCTTCTTGGAAACATCCCTCCAAAGCATTTCTACAGAGTAATGCTTAACTTGGTTTAAATTTGTTTGGGTCAGAATTTAAAGTTGGAAAGCCAGAAGTTCAGCTGGGGTAAAACTATACTAGATCCTGTTTCATGGATCAAATAATAAAGAAAAAAACCCAGAAAACCTAAAGATAACTAATTTATATTTTTCTCAGTCAGTTTTGGGAAGAGAGATTCTTTTTGAAAATTTTGGTTGAAATTAAATTTTTAAAACCTGCCAAGTGTTTTTTAAGTGTTTTAAGACTGACCAGAATTTCTTAAATGTTGTTTAAATAATTTTGCCCAAATTTTGTCGAGAAATTCCTGCATTCAGCTGTGAATAAACAACACCAAATTCTTGATTGTTAGTACCTCCAGCTTAGTGGCATCTTGTAGCTAGCCACCCCTGCTTTTTCCCACAGCAGCATATTAGCTGGGATCCTAAATATTGCTTGGGGAACACAGTAATAGAAATGAGACTAATTTTACTCTGAAGGAAATTTTACAGAAATTAGGCAAATTATATCAGGAAGTAATTTTGCTCAGCCTACACAGAGACATTACATGTCCTGTTCAGTAGAGTTTGTTATATTGCCAGTACAGTGTAACATTTTATTTGCTCTCTTCAGACTCATTTTGCATTTAACCCTTTTGGGTGCTGCAGGAGGCCACACAGAGCTTGAGAGGCTGGGGTAGATAGTCAGATAGAGTTTGTAAACAGGAAAGAATAAAACACTAACTAAGGAGAGAATGTGTGATCAACAAGCACCTCTCCTTAGAAAATAAAATTTTTACTTAAAGGAGTTGGTGGCAGGGACAGAAATATCAGACAGCAGATACTTTACGGACAGACTGTACCCTTTACAAACATTAACATTCTCTCAATTTGCCAAAAACTGCTCATGGACATATGCGAACAGCTAAGTTGGTCACAAGGACTCACCCTACAAAGCTGACAAAACAGTGCAAAGGTGACATAAAACGTTAACACTATGTCCATAAAAAAACCCCAAAAACAATTCTTGTTCTCTCACATGCTTTAAAAGAAGTTTTAGCTATTATTTTAACAGTGTTCTGAAAAAAACTAAGATAAACAAGCTTTTGCCCAGGTAACAGAAATAATGGATAAACTAATGGGAGAGATTACTCTGGAGGGTTTCAAATTTTTTTTTAGGACTGACCTCTAACACTTTTTCTTGCAAAGCAGTTTTATACATTTTTTAATCCAGCCTTCTGTAATACATATTCCAAAGTCACTTAGACTGGATCTTTAGGGACCCAGAGACAAACATCATTTTATTATGGTATCAAAGGACAAGAGGAATACATCCTTGCGGATTTGTTCCTTTTGAAAATTTTATCTATGAAAAAGCACTGTGTTTTTAAAGACAGCAGAGATTTAAAATATCCATTTCATATGCAAGGCTGAGTTTAACTGCATGTGGGCTTTCTGTTTTCCCAAATGTTTAGCCACAAAATCATATAAAAACATACATATATCCTAACACACAACAGAATATGCCTAGCTTATATATTCATTTATTTCTTTCAATTTTTTAAGAAGCTGCTTCCGAAAAAATAGAAATCACATTTAGTTACAAACTAATATACAGATTAAAACCACCAGGGGGTTTTTTGTTTGGTTTTTTTGGTTTTTTTTTTAAATTATCACTAGTGGAACTCTAATTTGACTATTATACTAAGCTTGTTGCCTTCTTGCTTTACCCAGTGCTGAGGTCTCCAGCCTGAAGCTCATGCAAGGCAGTTAGTGGGTGTAAGATGAAAACCACCACATGCCCCTGGCTTACCTCTCTTCAAAGTCCTGAGGTGCAGCTCCTCCAGGTTGCCTCCTTCCCAGCACTTCCAAAATGCTCTCCAAAAGGTTAATAAGCATCAGCCCCTTAGAGTCAGGGCACTCTGCTCTGCCCACACTGTGCCCCTTTCCCCCGTGGCAGGCAGCTCACAAAATGGGCTACCATTCACCAGCTGCTCACCTTGCACCCATGGCAGACACGTGCCCTTTGGGGACTGTCCCTCCAGCCCTGGACCTCTCACAGCACACTTCATCATTGCTCCTTTCCTGTACCTCACGAGCACTGAACAAGCCAAGAGTGCTCTGGCACTGGACAGGTGGCTGATCAATAAATTACTCTGCTTTACATGGTTCAAATTTAAGCTTTTATTTGGTTTTTAAATTAAAAAAATAAATTTCGTTATTAAATAGTGGAATGGGTCTAAACTAATGTTTACATATTAATTCACTTGCTTTAGGATATCACCAGAGAAATAATTGAAGTTTACCACCCGGACAAAAACTTTCCGTTAGAAAGCTCAACAGTGGCGTAATTCAGTTAAACAGGAAAAAAAAGCCCCGAAAGTCTTAATGTTTACAATGAACGTTAGAAGTAAACCTCTGGTTTTAGCGTCATCCAACTCTAGTTTCCATCACAAAGGCAGTCATTCAGGATGCTATACCACAGTGCTAATGTCATCGGCTTCATCTGGTTTCTTTTGCCTGCTTGGCAGGGATTTCAAGTACTCAAGGTGTCTCCTTGCATCCTCCTGGTTCTGTCGGACGTAGTAAACCACATAGGAGATCACCATGGTGAACCAGCCAAACATGGTGACCAGCATGGCGTAGTCAGTAGTCTTTTTGGGGAGGTTGCAGAGGTCGGCGTCGTTGGCAGCGTTGAGGAAGGGTCTCCCCGCGTGCTCGTCCAGCACCGAGGTCTTGCAGATGACGTTGTTGGCCGTCTCGTGGTTGGAGGCCATGCTGCGCAGCACCTGCTGCAGCGTGCAGTCACAGTGCCACGGGTTGTTGGCAATCCTGGCCCTGGCCTTCAGGTTGTTGAAGGCGTTCTTGTGCACGCTTTTAATCCGGTTGTCGGACAAATCCAGAGTCTGCAAGGTTTCTGCCACCCCTTTAAAGGCATGTTCGTCTATAAACTCAATCCCATTTTTTGATAAATTGAGGACTCTCAATTGGTGCAAGTCCTTAAAAATTTCGTTGGGGATAGACGTTATCTGATTGGAGTCCAAATAAAGTAAGACTGTTTCTGGAGGAAGATCTCTGGGTATTTCCTTGAGGTTTGCATTGCTACAGCTGACATTCAAACCTCCGGAGTGGGAACAAAGGCAGCCTTTCGGGCACATACTGGCAGAATGAAAGCACAGTATCATGAGGACAAAACTTTGTAAGAGCAGACACATGGAGAGGGAACGAGTTAACCACAGGTCTACCAAATGCATGCTGGGCTGTCAGCATAATCACACGACCACTTCTCATTCGGCCAACAGGGTGGGAAAAGGATCGGCAAAGCTGAAACGTGGCTTCATTTTTTTCGGCGGGATTAGCAAAAACTGGTCACTAACACGTGGGCTTCCTCATGGTCAATATGCTTCTTAGAAGCATGCCTGCAGAGAAGAAGGAAAGAAAGTTCTTTATACCATAAACTCCAATCCTAACTCTGTTTTCATTAAAAGAATATATATAAAAAGACGTTGAAAGGAAATGTCACCCCAAATAAACGGTCTATTATCCTACATAACTCTCTATTACCATTATTTTGAGTTTAGTGCATTAATCCCCAGGACATTTTTAAGAGGACAGACTACACTTACTACAAATTGCACAGGTTTGATCTTTAATCCTTTTCAGAGAAGGTACTGGTTTGTTTTTATCACAGATGCTTCTAAAACAGCTATAAAACTAAATTGCATTATCCCTTGCTGAAGTAGAAAATGCATCGATAGCAGCTAAGACTTGTATCTCCAGCAACAGTGACTGGTTAAGTGAGGAATTTGTAGTAATTAATGTGAACTTATCTCGACATAATTTATGCTATTTTAAGTTCAAATCAAAGTACTTCAGCAAGGAACTATTTTTACTATATTAAGGAAGAGAAATCAGGTAAAGCTGCTGCAAGACACCAATCACCCCCATCTCCTTATTTGTCTCCCCTTCTCTTTTGCTTTAAAATGCTGGGTTTTTTATACCTTCCAGAATTTTGTGAGACCCATAGACATAATCTCTACTTCCATTTTTTTTTTCAAAATTTTCTTTTTATGTAACAAAAAGAAATGGAAAAATTGCCAAAAACTCAATACCCCATCCTCCAAAGCAAATAAAACTCACAAAACCTACATACGAGCCAATAATTCATGGCATGTCATTTGCTTATAGGACATATGAAAAATACTGGTTCTGCTTCTCCCCCCTCAAGCTGGCTTTAAAATAGCAAACACCCAGATTTTCCATTTTCTCCTTTAACTGGAACACAAATACAGAAGTCTGAAATGCTGACCTATATGGTTTCAAAGACAACCCTTCCCCTCCCCCCCCCCCTATTATGGTAAACTATGAATTTCTAACAACAACAGGTCCATTTGTTTTCATGTACATGCTCTCTGTCTTTGTAGCAGCTTAGATATGTGTAGCCTTCAGGTTGTATTTACATATAAATGAATTATGCTTTTTTCTAAATCCACACTGTAGCCCACTGAACAAGAAAATCCCTGCACAGAGGATATGTGTGATTTTACATGAAAAAGAAGAAATTGCATTTCAAGCACCTTTTTGTTTGCAGAACTGACATACCAACTGCAGTTGCTGACACACTGCAGTAATATGGATCAGATGTGCCAAACATAATTTCAAACTCATAGCTCACATTCCATTTAACCCTTTTTGCTGAGGCCAAGTATGTCAGTATCCCCACAGGAAAAAGAAAAATAAAACAACCCAAACCAATCTCTAACAGCATGTACATTACTTGTGATTACTCCATGGCTCGGGAATGGCAAAAGCTCAGCATATTCTCACTGCAGCTACTGGAGTAGTGTATCACCATTAATCTTCAATTTACCTATTGTTCAAATCAGTGAGTGCCCAAGAACCTAAACAGAAAGCTTACACTTGTATTCCATAAAACTTCTACTTTAAAATTAAACAGTAATTTAATTGTTAGCAATAAGAAATTGTGAAGTTAACCCTGGAAATGTGAAACTGTATAAAAGAGAACTAAGCAGAGCATGAAAAACCTCCCTTTGAGGAGAGAGAAGTGAGGTAGCACCTCCCAAGTCAAAGAAATTCTTCATGACCTCTGTGGAAAAAAAAGGATTTAAGTGAAAGAGCCCTTGTACCCACAAGCAGTGGGTATATCCTTCCCATTTCTCCCTTTGGCTCTTTGGTCACTGCAGTGCCTGCTCTTCAGACCAGACAGAAATCTGTTACCAAAGGAGATAAGCTTCAGAAGTTGTTTTTTTCCCAGCCTGCCCAAAATCACTAAGCACTTGCTAGAATGTGCAGCCCATTCAGAGGCCAAGCTGGAGCTGGCAGCTGCTCCCCTGGCACTTGGAGCTGGCAACCTGCTGCTCCCTCCAGCAGCCCTGGTGCTGCAGCAGGACAGCCTGTCCCCTGCTAAAACAGCCTCCTATTGTCTTTTCCCTTCATGTTCACAAGTCTCACTACTGTGCTGCTGCACCACAAGAGCAGAGGAGTGGTCCAGCTCATCACCCCAGAACGAGCATCATCTCATCACCTGCTACTTGTATGCAGTGGCTTCCTGCCACTGGCTCTGGAGTTCTACTGCAGGAAGAGACTGGGGGGAAAGAACAAAGACCTGGGTGCTTCATTTTACAGAAGCACAAAAATGATACTGTCCTCATCAGAGTGTGACAAATAAATATCAAATTTGCTTCATTCCAGGCTAAAAACACCCAGTCAACATGGAAATTCAGTGTGGACTCTGCTGAGTCCTCCACAGTATTGTTACACCACCAAAGAGCTTGTATCAAAGAGGCCCCAAGCACCAAAGACAATGTAGAACATCCTCATCCCACTGAAGACAAATGAAACTATTTAATGTATTAATGTGTTTAGAGTGGAAGGAGTAGAGTCATTACAGACTAAGCAGGATAGTGTTTAATGAAGCAGTGCCTCTTCTAAAGGCCTAACTAAGTAAATGAATATAGAGAGGAAAAAACTCACAATGTTTTAGGTTGATAGATAGAGCAAATACAAGTTTAAACCTGCAATTAACAACCCAGTCAACAAAACTTGTCTGAATAAGAACAAAGCTCAGCAAATTCCCAGTAAATTAACCAGAAGAAACACAATGGGACTGAGCTTCAGTCAGAGTAAACAGCTTAGTTTGCTTCAGAATATTCGATCTAAGGGATATCTGGGGTTCATGTTTCAACAATAAACTTAGAGAGAGAACTTTCTTTATCTCTAGTGACTGCAAGAAAACAAAAGAAAAGAAAACTAGGACTCACACATTTGTAAGGTCAATAGGAAGATCTGTGACTAATTTTCTCTTGCTTGGAACACAATAAAAAAAGAAGATGCCAAAGTTGGAACAAACACAAGAGAGATATACCAGAAGAAACTAATGACTACAGACAAAGGGATGAAAGACACAGAATTGAAATAAATATATTAATTAATTACAAATCTGAAAATAAAGAAAAAAATAATTAAAAAGTGAATGAAGGCACAGGGAAATGACAGCAACACCAGGAGCACTTGTAGCAGCATGGGATAAAAAGGCTTTTTGTGCACATTTCTAAAATACAAGTACAAACATAGAATATCTAACACCAAGTCAAATATTGCAGGGGAATAATACTACAGACAGAGGATTGCACAGAAGAGTTCTTTACAGCCTTGCAATTTAAAAAGGTTTCCAAGGCTTCCTTTTCTCAGCTCCCCTAAGACCATTCACTCAGTGCCAACATCCAACAACGTAGGAAAATGTACAAATCCTGAATTCCTCAGGGAAAGCACACAGCTTTTAATGCACAGTGAGATTTCTACTGAGCTGCAGGTGTCAGGTACTTGCAGTTTGTCTTTACTGCAAACAAGGTGCAATGACCATATCTAAGCTCCTGAATGCACCACTACTAAATTACCTGTTTGAATAATAACTTCTTCCCACGAAATACTAGTGATGTGAGGAAGAATTAGTGCCTCCAGTTACCAATATGAACAAGGCTCCATAGACTCAACAAAGTCACACAGAAAGTCCAGGACAAGAGTGCCTGCAATAGTAATTTATGCTGTTCAGTCTTCAGAAAGATATAGGAGAATAGGAATTTGTATAACCACCACACAGAACAGCTGAAAAATTACACAGGCTGAAATGTTTTGTTGCTTAGGGCAATACTAAGACAACACAAGATGCATAAAAAGACAATTAATCATATATGTGTTAGTTGAAGATGTCTGCCTAGGGAAAGGGGTTTCTACTGTGGGGTTGAGATTTCCAGAGGCACATGGAAGCTTTGGCGATCACCCAAGTACTCACACATTTCTGCCTCCATAAAAGAGAATGGAACAGCCACCAAATCCTTGAACTTGAGGGCCAACCAATGCCCTCAGAGGATTCAAAAGGAGAGACCACAATCTACTTTGAGAAGTATTCTGCCCATAGTGTTTTGAACACACCCACACACAATCCCCTCAGCCCCCAGGTGAAATCAGTGGAGCCACTTGCTGATGACACTCTTCCTGCAGATTTGTCTCTTTCAGATGTGAGACAAGGATTTACTTCCTATTTGGTCAGCAGATGCCATCTCCACACATTGTGTATCTACATTTTAGTAGGATGCTTCAAAAATTACTTTCTAGCACTACAAACATGACCCGTGACGGTAAAAATATCTTTGTTCAAGTTGTTCCAGTAGGACAACACTTGTACTTGGAATTTCACCTGAATCCTCAGACAGTGTTAGGTTAACTCCCAAACATTTCTGTTGAGGAAAAATCAAGGTCATATCCCTTCTCCTGACAGCTCTTTATCAAGCAAAATATCACACGATAAAGACAAAAACCTGACCTAATGTATTTAATGTAAATATTTTTATGGGAAGATTCCTGTTATAAATAACAGAATGAGGGCCACAAATTAAGTCTGTAGAACAGGATCACACAGGAACATGCCAACACAAGAACCCCAGATTCACACACAGCATCCTCACTCGTTTTGCCTGCTTGTCAAACACTGATGTAAAGAATAAGCAGCAGCCTTCTGCTCTCAATACCACACTGGCCTTCACCACATCACAGGCTGTGAGGACTACTCAGTGACAAGACACACAGGAGACTTTAGTTATTGTTGTTATAATTCACAAACAAGCAAAAATGGGAAAATGGAGAAAGATTTCATCCTAAAAGCATCTTCATTCCATAAGCTGGCAAGCACAGGCATTGTGCAGAACGCACTCTCTCAGCAGTAACAACTGGATAAATATTGCAGATATTTTGGAAGATGTTATTTTGCTCCTTTTTTTGGGACACAATATCATGGAATACCAAGAAAAAAAACCTGAAAGTGTTGTGGCATCAAGCTGCAGCTAAAGCACAGTCTTGAAAGTGAGAGCATAGCTGGCAGCTACCTATAGAGTTTTATGCAGCTTCTAGGGTCAGAAAGTTTAATTACAAAAGGTTTTCAATGCTGATCTCCTATGCCAAGTGATATTTCCATCTCATGCACAATCACTTGAGCAGGTCCCATAAGCTAAACTATGCTTTCACTGGCATTTGAGCAACTACACCAACCTCTACACGTGCAAAAAGGGCTGCACAGTACAGGCATTTCACTGGGAAGGAAATGCAGTGAAAGCAACTCAATTTTCCCTATCAATAATGTAAGGTACTAGAATAACATCTCTTCAAAGCAGATGAAAAAGATTGCATCTATTACTCCAGTAATGTCAAAAGAGTCACAGCTAACTACTAATGATCAGTACACACAGTTTGTACACTTAAGGTTATTGAAGGCATCATGACTAGAAAGGAATTTATTGCTACTGTAGCTGATGTGCTCAAACGAGCAGGCAGGATCAGAACAGGGAAAAGGAAGAAGCCAACAGATCATCCACAGGGGGTAAGCAGTTGGCTGTATCATGACTGTACCCAATCTGTCTGGTCTGTCACTTTTCAACCACCAGAAAAACTGGAAAAAATTATGTACAACCCAGCTTCCTAAGAATGTGGATCACAGGGACTGATGCACAGTTCACCAGCCTAGGCCTATCATGCTTCTGAGGATATACAGCTGTAAAGCTTAACTGACTTTGCTACTACCAGAGAAGCCCTCTTTTGGAAATGGATCCCAAATGGCACTGCAGAGCTCCACACTCCTTGGGATCAGAGAGTCCACAACAAACATCACTGTGTCCTCAGCTAATACTGAAGGTATCCCTGAGAACAACTGCAGGCCCTCCACAGCAGGGATGCACTGCACATGTCAGGGTGCCTCCCATTCTCATCTTGTATAGCCCATACAACTCACATATAAACCTGGAGACAGCTCCAATTTCTGTGGGCAGCTCTACTGCCTTCAAAAAAAGCTCTCAACTCCCAGTAAGCCCTCAGGAGATCTCTGAAAAAGAGTTCAGCTTTTCCAGCCTGGTCTAAGCAAAGTCCTACTCTTCAGAGTAACAACTTTCTTGTGTGCCAGCATTGGAATTTTGATACAGAATTAGAAAAGTCCAGGAAATAAGGGCTCTTTTTATATACATCTTTAAAGCAAACTTGCACTTTAAATAAATAGTGAAATTTTATATCTAAAAATCCATTAAATGGAGCATTGTAAAAAGATCATTATTTTAACTGACTTCCAGAAAATTACTGAGATGTTCTACAGTTTTGAAAGACCTGATAATATTATAACTTTTTTCCCTCCTTTAAGACATCTACTATGTTGCTTTATAGAAAAGATGCTCATTGATAAATCTAGTTTTCTATTTTTGATTAAAGCAGGTCTTAACTTTTCCATATTGAATATTTTTGGGTTACATTGAGTTTAGCAAATTAACCATTGAAATAGAAAATATGCCCCTTTCTAATACATTGTTTCCCACGAGTTCTGCTTCCTGTAATGCCAGTCTGCTTGTCACAACACACACACACACACCCATCCATAGAGTTGTCCCCCATCCACAGAGCTGTGTTTTATGACTTTGTACTCCTCTTTTTTCCCTGTTGTCATAAAAAGCCATATACTACTTTATCTCTAAAAAAATTACCTTTCAATTAGTATTGACAAGACAGTGATAAGATGAAGATTATAGGCTAAAATGAAGAGGTGGTTATCCAGCCTGAAAAGTCCAGTTTGCTAGAGGACTGAAGACAGGACAATTTTACCTGAACCCAAAGAAAGAGACTTGCCACCACTACTCCCAAACAACTGCTAACGGCATATTTAGGAAGAGTTAAAACAGAGAAGAGATTTGGAGAAATAACTATTTATATACATCCTACCCTTAATAAATATTATACTGCTGGTAAACACAGACCTCTCAGTAAGCTGCACACTGGGCTGTTCTGTGCATCAGGTTTGAGAGCAGCTGAGCCTCTGGAGACCAGCAGAGTCTGTGCACACTGAGCAAAAACCTCCACGAAATCCTGTCTGGCTCCATCAACATCTGCAGGCTGAATCAGCCCGCTGATTTTAAAAACACAAGAAGACTGATGTAAAAATAAGAAGTTGCAGGGTTTTTTTATATACCCATGGATATATGATAAAGCTACAGCATGGCAATGTGACTGACTGAGAGGGTACTGAGCTGGAAAGTGATGATGCTTGTGAGCTGGAGCTGGACGGGAGCAGCAGGACCCAAAGGGGAATGCAGCGGCCACTTCTGACCTCTGTGCTGTCTGTGCACTACAGAACAACAAATTGCACGGGTACCAAGTGAATTCCTCCAAGCAAACAATAAAACTCTTTAAAACAATGCCACCTGTGTGCTGTCAGCACACCATGGCAGAGGGCAATCTCACCAGCTCCACAGACAGACTACAAGTCAGGCAACACAACCCTCTCCATGGCTCCAGGGCAACACGAGGAAATTCCACCCAGCAGACGAAACACAAACCTGCTTTGGATTTCCAGGACAACCTGTGTCTTTCACACATCTATCCCTGTCTCTCCTCAAACGTGGAGGCCTGGCTGCTCCACAGATCAGCCACCTTGAAGGCAGGGAGTTAAGATGCTATGAAGCATCAAACCAGAGAGGGGCCACAAGCTGCTTGAAACATGCCAGGTCATTTAAATTCCCAGATGAAAGTCTCCAGCAGTGGAGGAGTTTCAGGATTTCAGGATATGGCAACGTGAAAAATCCTAAACCAATAAAAACAGAACCTAATAGATGCCAATGGCAAATGAGGTGGGGAAAAAAGGGGCACAAAAGATCACTGATTCTATGAATAATTGAAATGTCACGATTAATCAGTGTGAGCCTGAACTTAAACTACATAATGGATTAATTATCTAATGAAACACCAAATGTACTCAAACTGTAATATTCTCCCCTAGGACAGGGCTCAGAATTCCAGCCGACATTTTGTTCCCAAAAAACTTCCAGTACAGGCATCTATATATAACTGCAAACCTTTTCCAGTTGTAGAAGCAAAGTGTGTAGGTAAAGGTTTATAGATCTTGAGCTATGAATGCCCTCCCTTACCTGACACAGAGTAATAAAATGGTAGAGGAGAGCCAAATGAACATTTTAAGCTGTAATTACTTTCTGATGGTGAGATCACTGAATGTATCACTCCTTATTACAGATTAACATCTTAATTATACTGTGTGGGCAAATGAATCAGCACTTTAAGACTGATGGGTTGGGTTCATGTTAAAAAATGCATTTGACTTTTTTCCCTTTTCACATCAAGTCAGGAATTATTTCATAACTCTCAGCTGATAAATAATTGGGTGAAGTTTAGCAGATATAATAACAGATTGATGACAGAAAAATATTACAAATCATCTCCTGACTTTCCTACAACGCTTTGCTCTTGGAAGTCTTCTGTGGCAACACATTTCTTGCAATGAAATTTGGTGACTTGCTGGAAATTAAAGAAACAGCTGTTGGGGATGCTGTTAGAGCTCATTCTTTTGAGCTTAACAAAGGTTGAATCACCTGCTTTTTAGAAGGTATTCAGTGCTGCCTACTTTTCCTTGTTATCTCCTGCATTCTCTTCATCTGCCATAGACTACAGAGGCTCCTGTCCCTTCCCTGAGCAACATACCCTGATGGGAAATATAAACAGCATTTTGTATGCACATCTATGCCATTTGAAAAAGAAAGAAAATGTTACATACACTTACAGTGCATATGTAGTGGCAACATCAAGCAAGTTAAAAACGAAAGGCACAAGATGTAAGATACATCATAATCTTTAACATAATTTATCACTGTATTTGGAGGAAATTGTCTTGACAACCTATAGAAGAAATGAACAAAGGCTCAAGATATGCCAGTTACTGCTCAGCAAACACATCTGCAAAAAGATCTTTTTCCACCATATAAGAACATGAATCACATTACAGATGCTAAATGAAAATGCTCCAACACACACAAATGACTACTTGTGAAGAGTTCTCCAAAGCCTCATCATTTTTTCTAGATTATTAGTGTGCATTAGGGTAAAAAACATTTTTAAGAGTTTGGCATTATATTCTTCCAAGTCTCAGTGACATTTTATGAGAAAACATCAACAACCATCATTTGGCAAGAAATCCTTTCCAGTTGCAGCTGAGTCAATCCTCCACATGATCTGTAGTAGAAAAAATACACTCTAAAAGCTTAAAGTAACCTGAAGTGGATATACTTCATCTTCCTTGGGTAGAGAGATCCAGACTTAAGTATTTTCTGAAGTCTGATTATGAAGAGAATACCTGGGAACCTTTCATGAATAAGCATTGCTATAGGTTTTCAAGAAATCTGGTATAACGCACTGGAAAATTGGTTATCTTAAGATGTCAATTTCACAAGATTCCTGTTTATTTTTCTCCCATATTATAAAATAACATGATCGAAGTGAAACAGACAAATGTCCAGTTGGAGCCAGACTCTTTCCAGTACTAATGATGGATGCTCCTTCAATTTAATTAGGCAGAATCTATCAGATCAGAGAAAATCTCGTCTTGATCTCAAGATAATTACACTGATTACTTCAATGATTACAGCATAATCAGTGGCAAGTCTTGCAATTTAATCTTGATAAACTGCATCTGGTGACTGCAGATGGTGTCCTTGCCCAGTTGAGAATCTCATTCTATTTTTGCAAAGTGCAAATCTAACCCCTGGTAACAAAACTGTGTTATCAGAAACTTAAGAAACTTTAAGGAACCACCTTGCAAAGACAAGCAAGATTCAGACCACCTAGAGACCTTTCTTCCACTTTTAAGGGTGTTTATTGGGTTCTGTGTACCATGATCTTTAGGCTCATTTGAGGTTCACCCAAATGCTCCTGCAATTTGGTAGAAGACAGAAGTTGTAATTAGGCTGGGAAGGCTGTGCTGATAATAAAGTCAGCAAGGCAGAAATAAGTGTGCAAATCTGAAGGGACTGTTGAGTGAAGAACACGCTGGTGCCTCTGCAGTTCCTCAGCCAATTTCACAAAGTCTTGCTCTTGCTGGGTCAAGATTACCCTGTTGTGTTAAAACCCAGGAAGATAAGGCAGTGTTTCTCCCTGCACAACTTCCCAGTGTCACAAACACAGAGCAATAATTCATGGCACCAAGAAGTTGCAAGGAAAGAAGCCAGCAGAAGCTATTACTAAAAGGAAGCAACCTGAGTGATAGTAATACACAAGATGAGACTAGAAAGAAAAAGAACACACTTCCAGAGCAATTACTCTGAAAAACTCTTAAAGGTGGAGAAAAACCCCACAAGATAAATTAGCAAAAGAGGACAGCAGTTAAAATAAAGTACCTCAGCAGTTACTAATTCAGCTCCTTGTGCTTTTAAATATGCTACCTGTGTATTAACAGGACCTTAAACAAGCATACAGGAGTAACTCATTTAGAAAAATGCAGGAAAAATAAAATGTGTACCAGCATATAAAAGAAACCAATCAAGTTTGAAAGTTCCAATTAAAAGCTCTACACCTAAAAGTGAATGTTCAACACCACAAAACCACACGCTTCTCCTAATGAAATTAAAATTGTGACTTCACAATATAATTCAGAAAATACTGAAAGAGACAGCAAGTATGGAATAATTATGAGATCAATAAGCAATTAAGCAACTTTAAAAGACATTCAAGTGACCTTCCACAATCAAGTGACACTCTGAGTTAGCTACAAGCCATTTGGGCTTGCCAAAGAAACTGTCTGATCAGTGGTGCTGTTTTTGCTGTGCCAATGGTTATTACACCTGCACACTGCCACTTGCATAGCTGAGAGCCAAGAGCACATCTGCAACACCACACATGCATACAATGTACTTCCCATTTCTGCACCAAAAGTGTCAAGGAAAGGTATCATAATCTACTACATCAAACCACCCACCACAAAAAAACACACCTCCACTTCTAATGTTTTAATCCATGAGCAAATTCAAATAACTGTAATTTATTTTTCATTAGCTTGCCAGCGAAACTTATCTCTTGGTTTTTTTCTGTCCTAATAATAGATTTTCCTTCTATATTTAGGTATCATTGTAATTCCAAAAGCTCAACATGTGGTATTCTGGAATAGCCAGACAAAGGAATTTTGTACTTCCATGAAAGTAAGATTACCAGGTTCCTATCAGGACCCACTTTTAGCTCTGCTGGCTGCTACTGCCATTAGAAGCCAAGGAAAAATTAGCCCAAGTACAACTTCTGCAGCCCTGCTTCAGGTTAGGATCTCCCAAGCAAGCAAAATCTAGCAGTGTAAAGCTTCAATGCCATCTTGTGCTGGCAGCACTTCCCTAATTAAGAATTTAAGGCCAGATGGAACCATTAGATCATCTAATCTGACCCCCTGCCTACCATATGACGTGTCATTTTACCAGTAAACCTTATATTGAGCCCAAAAATTTAGGTCAGACTGAAGCATGTCTGAACTGAAAAGACTTCTGTGTGCTCACTGTTCTTGCAGCATCCTGTATCAACATTCACCATAAGAGTTAAACTACTCTAGCAGACTTATCTGCTCCACCAGGTTCCAGACACCAAGCAAGACAGCCTGTTTTCAAAAGAAAGTCTATATTGAAAGATAATGTTCCACTGTTCATCATCAACAGCTGCATGTTACCACTTTCTCCAAATGAAAGTTAGACAAACTGGCTATTTTTTAATCTGCTGGTGAGTTACATCAGGCCCTCAGCTGCCATTAAGGAACTTTTCAAATTACATGTGTTACATCTAAGCAACAATCAGCATGTTTTCATTTTGAAATAAGTGCTCTGGAGCATCCCCAAGGCTTCCCAGGAAATCAGGTAATTTATTTATTAATTTATTTTTAACCACGTAGTACTTTTCCAAAGTCATTAAAAACTTGCTGCATTAAGTTTCTCTTCTGAGGACATGGATGATAGCAAGTTGTTATTATGACCTGAGGTTGCAGGCCGAAATATTTCAAGGGTTCTCTGACCCTTACTCAGCAAAAATCCTCAGCCTGTTCACAGCTCATCAGCTTGGTGAGAGACAAGCGAGCATTCAACGTTCACAGCGCCGAAATAAGAGTTATCACCAACTGCTAAAGAAAAGAAACAGCTCTAAAGAAATAAATCTGCTTTTCTCAGTGGAATTAAACACCAGCCTTTATCAGACATGGAATCCAGCTGTGCAAATAAAAAACAAACCAAGGCACAGCTGCTCGATACTGAGTGTGCAGAGATTTTCCAGTCAGTCGCTTTTCCCAAGGAGAAAACAAAAGGAGGAAGAGCCAAAAGAAATTGTTGCAATGGCTGCCTCCAAGAAGAGAACAAACCCTTGAAGTCACATTTTTACTAAGGGAAAAGAGGTCTTTATCAGTAGCACTAGAGCACAACAGAAGCAGACTGAGACTTGGTTCAATAAAACCCCTATTTTAAAGACAAAAATATATCAGCACTTTGTGTGTCCCCTCTGAGGTTATACAGCCAAGTTGACTTTGGCAAACCTAGCTGATACAAAAGGCAGGAGTTGAGAAAGAAAAAAAAATCTTGATTAGCTGGGCAATGATCCAATAAGCAAGACACTCGAGGCTGCAAGTTCTCAGCTGAAGAAGCTCAGGTAGAAATAATTTATAGAAAATTAAGTTAGGTCATGATAATGAGATTTAAAGACATGTGGGGCACAATTTATTTTACTATGGCTTGTTGAAAAATTAAACCCAAGCAGAGCTAACAGGAAGGCAAATTTAACTCTGGTTACAGTTGGTACTGGCACTGAGATAAATGTGACATATTTGGAATGGAAAAGAGAATATAAGAATAGGATTAAAAAAAAAAAAACAAAAAACTTTTTAGCACTATTTTTTCTCACTGCAGGAGAAAGCAGGGCAAATTCGATCCTGTGAATCATGGCTGCTTGTTTCCTAATTTTAAAACATCCCGGCACATAGCCCTCAGTGGCAAGTGCAGTGGAAATAGCTGATGGCAAGAGCTGGGAAAGGATGGATAACAACATCTACACTTGATGGCAAAGCCCCTGCCATCAAGGAGCAGGAGGGAGGATGGGAAATCCTAATGGGAGAAGGTCTCAAAAAGTGACCTTGCAGGTCACTGGAAAGCAGCAGCAATGGCAGGAGGGATGCTGCCACCATCGAGGGCTCTGTGAGTTACCTCAACAGGTTATCTGGTGGCACCCTGGGCTCTGGCTTCACTCGGAACAGAGGAGGTGACATTTTGTCCTCAGCTGTCCCTCCTGCCGCCCACATCTGCCACACTGTGCAAAACACCAGGTGAAGGAGAAAGAATAGTCACTGCAATGGATGGATGCAGCAGTTTGCAGGAGAGGGGAGGGAGAGAGTAATGAAAAAGTGTTAATATTAAAGTAATAAAGCTTGTGGCCATTTTTCAGTCTGAAATGCACAACACCGTAAAACAAAGCTTAAAGGCACTCACTTCTGTTCCAAACCACCTGCACGCTAAGGCACCCTGCTATTAGCACATAAGTTGTTTACTACCAGTCTTATTTCAGTCAGACTCCAGGAGAGCCATAAAGCTGACTTTTTTCTCTCAGTACAGAAGTCCAAGTGGCCTCAGGTTTTCCTTGGTGTGCCAAGCCCCAGTGTGTCACCTGCGATCCCTGCCCAGCCACTAACCCACTCATTTCTAGTAAGATGCATAAAAGTCAAATCAAAGCAAAGGGAATCTGTGCCTGGCACATGGCACACATACACCCCTCCTTCTTGCCTGTTTCTCCTCGAGGTCCTGAAGCAGCACCTACTCTCAGTCACACTTTCCCAAAATGGTCTGGGCACTGGTTGGTAAAATGAGACTTCCATTTCCTCTCCTGAAACAACTGCTTAAAAAAACCCGAAAAAACAGAGAAGTAATGAAATATAATGGCAAATAAATAATGGATATTCTTATGAAATGAAGACATTTTTATCTGTTTATTTGTCACTTGCCTCTTCTTTGCTTATTTCTTTAGTTTGCTCTTTTGTTTGGCCCAAATAAAAGCATGTGAATTCAAAGCAACTCACCCACTTTTTTTCCCTCTGTTAGAAGCAAATATTACGATTCAGGGACTCTTTACAGAGATGGCCCAGCTACAAAGAAAAGTCTGTCTCACTGAGAGGGCTACTAATTCAAGGACAAAAAGACAGAGGCTAGAAGAACAGTGGTACCTACAGGACAGTTTAAGGCTGACAGATGAGTCTGTGGAAGAGCAAAGTAGAAAGAGAACCAGAAGTTAATGTCAGACCTATGCACACATCATGAAGGGAGGAAGCCAGATGTGGGAGTTTCACAAGAGAGACCACATTGGCTCACACGCTCATGGGTGATCTCCTTACAGCCTGGAGCCCAGCAAAACTGCCAAGCCTTAGCAAGTTCTATAAATTATACCATCTTTCTGGAAGCTACATGACAAACCATGGAACAGCCCAGCAGGAGCAGCAGCATTTTAATGACTAACACAATAGAGAGAGATGCACTGATATGGTGAAAAAAACTTAGTTTTCTCCATATGTACACATCTTCACAAGAGTCAATAATGAAAAGCACCCTCTTAACTGTCCTCCTTGTTTCAAAGACACCTTTATCTCTTATGCATTCAATTCCCACACCTGAATACAAGTCAGGAATCCAGGATATACAAGGAAGTCCAGATAGCCTAAACAACACTGTTATTGAGTCCCAGGCTATATTACTTTGAAGAAAACAACAACAAAAGATAAACCAAACTATCACTTGAGAGCAGTATTTTCAAATCTTTTTCATCATGCTTCCCATCACAGGAAACATTCTCTTACTCGTTCTCCTTTCCTTAGTTGCCACAGATGCAGTGCCACAGTCTGCAGCAACAGGCAGCCATCTTCATAAACTGGTTCAGATCTGAGCACTCCTGCACTCCTGACTGCTTCCCTTCCTGCTTTCAGTCTGGCAAAGGTGTCTTCCAGTTCCATCCTGCCCTTCCTAGCTGGGCAGTGAGGATAACAGACTGGCTCAAGCACAACAAAACAGATTACGCTTCTGTAATGAAGTGATGCCATACACCTTCCAGTGTCACTTATTCTGCTCTAAGGACAGTTTGCATACACCCCCTCCAAAAGGAAGCGTTATGAAAATGACAAATCTTCCACCTCTTCCAGCTGCAAGAAGAGTCCATCCTTGCAATCCTACATTTAAAACCTTTGCTAGCCTGAGGAGCAGCCCAGTGTTAAATCTCAGCCAACAGCACTGTTGACCCATTTTCAAGCTGATCCATTATAGTTGAGCAACAGTAGGGTGTTCACAGTGGCAACAACCGTATGTTATAGCACCATCAGGGCTCTCACAGTGCTCTGTGCTCAAAAGTGTCCCCAGAACATGAAAGGGACATCAGTGTGTGCTGCCAGCCACCACATGGCTGCACTATGGCAAGCAAGGAGACTGCAGGCAAGCAAACCTGTAGTTCTTCAGGGCACGAGCCTCAACAGCCCTGAAAAGCTACTACAATGGGTCTGCTTTCCTTTTAATATATTCAACCTTTCCTTTCTCTCTCCACCACAAAGCTGTAATTTTGCAAATAACCCCTCTAGAATTCTTTGAAGTTGCATGCAGAAATTCACTTTGGCAAAGACTTATTCAAACAGGGAGGAGTAGGCAAGTCAACCACCAACTCAGGAGGTGTCTTACAAGTCCATCTGCAATATTAACCCACCACATCATCATTTCATATTACAAAGTTACTTTCATGGCTGTACAAAAAGCTCTATTAAGAATGAATGATTAGTTCTCCATCAATGACTTTAACATCTGCCTTAGTAAGGCAATCACTTATTAATAACAGAATAAATAACAAGGCTTCTCTTAGAATAAATTTTTCTAATAAAATGAGAAAAGACTCTATAACATCTTAGTATATATTTAATTTAAAGTAGACCGAGTGTTTCCCAGGCAAAATGCTACATCCTACCTTTACTCATTAAAATAGGACGCAGCTTGAAGCTTGATCAAGAGGAAAAAACAATTTAATATTATTTCCTATACAGTGGCATTATTTCAGTTGAGCAGTTTCTTATTTCTGCTGCATTTTTCATAGTATTAGTATCAATACTGCCACTAAAATTTTAATAGATAGTGTTATTGGAGCATACATGTTTTCTTTATTAAATATGAATTTTGAAAAACACGGGAAAATTAAAAACATGTAAAAAACACTATACAATATGAAAAACTTCAATTGAAATACAAAATTTAAACCACATTGGCATTTTTCTGTCTTTATAAAAATACAGTACTTTTTCTTCAGCAGTTCCTCCTCCTGGAGCTTTCAGCCAGCTCTCTTCAAAACAAAGAGAAGGTGTTTCTTTGGTGCACTAAAGGTCACAGCTCTTTATGAACCAGTGAACAAGGTGGCCCCACTGAATGCTGCTTGGTTGGGCTCACACTCAGGAACTGAGCAAAGATAAGAAGCAGGAACACTCAGGAACTGAGCAAAGATCAGAAGCAGAAGCTCAGATGGCTGTGCTGAGATCATGCAATGTGTTCTCAAACAAGACACCTGATGTGGGCTATGTTATGAGTGGTCTACCATGAACAGACACACACATTGCCATTCTGACTTCAGAAGATGTGATGACAACAGCAGATATGCGAGGAAAATAAACAACCTTTTTTTGTGTAACACTGCCAGCAGAAAGCAGCCCAGAAGTTGGTACAGCTACTCTTGGGAATAATTACTGCAATACTTGCAGCCTCCCACTAGTTTTGAGGCAGTGCCACAGTTCCCATGCACAGCCATCCTTGCATCCATGCAGGATGAGGAGCAACCCTGGCAGACCTCCATGTGCTGCTAGGCTGAGTCCTAAGTGCTGTGCAACCCTCTGAGAGTCACTGGCTGTTTCTGGAATATAAGAAAGGGAAAGGCTTTTAAAAAGTTACAGTGAACTGAAATGTGGTGGAGCCGTGCTGGAAAGGTAAATGGACACTGCTGAGAACAAGTGGCTCCTCAGCTCTCACTCCACTGAGTGCAGGTGTCCAGTGTCTCTTTGGAGGGCAGAGCTCACTAACCTTTGCTCCCCATCAGTGGCACACACCCAGCAGGAAAGGGATGTTCATACCCCTGTCAGCCCAGACCAAGCTCAGAAGCCAGGAGCCAGGATCCTGCCTCAGGCTGATGGCTCCACCCAAGAAGCAGCAGTTTCTGGTTCTGCTGAGCTCAGGAGCTGTCAGGTTCCTGCTGAGCTGGAAACAAAAGCTTAATTTTTTTTTTCCTTCTTCTTTCTTTGACAACTGCACAAAAACACTTGTAGATTGGGACTGTTACACCCCTGCAAGCTTAAAACAACCTTGCTCAGGCATGGAGGACAGCTCTTGATGGCAATGTGAATATGACTGCATACTAATTCACCTTGTTGTTCTGACACATGAAAACCACCTCTGAAATCGCTGCACTGTCTGTAGTCATTCCTGTTACACATCTCTGCACAGTCAGCACTCAGCCAAGCCAACAAAGGAAAGAAGCACACAGAAAAAACCTGCACCTTTTTGGTAGATTCATACTGCTTTTTGCAAAATTCTTCCTTTTATTGTAATCACAGAAAGACATTAATAGCTTAATTTAAATACAGATCCAGCAAGAGACTCTAAATTTTTTTAACACACACAACTCTACACAGGACTGGTTTGTGTCTAAAGCATATTAAGTGAATCTCTGATATCTGGAAAGACAGACTGCCAGGAAAATTTAAAATGTACTTCTTCCTTCAATATTCTATGCTCAAAAACCCCAGTCCCCAGGAAACAATGAGAAAATCTGGAGCCATAAAGGCTTGTTGTCAGCAGAGGAGGATCCAGTTAAGGGACATTTGACCACAGTGGACATACACAAGCCCATGGATCCAGAGTGGATGTATCTGTGAGTGTGGAGGGAGCTGACTGAAGTTTACAGGAGGCCACTCTAAGTTATCTTTCAAAGATCTTAGGGATCAGTGGAATTTCTTGAGGACTGCATGAAAGCCAGTCCTATTTTCAGGAAGAGGATCCCATAAACTACAGGCAGGTCAGTTTCACCTCCAACCCTGGGGAGGTGATCAGCAAATAAATCTGGGAACAATTCCCTTAACATATGGAGTTAAATTAAATTAGTGGAAGTAGTCAGCATAGATTTATGAAGGCAGAAATCACATCCAACCAACCTGATAGTTTTCTGCAATGAGATGCCTGCTGAGATGAGACAGAAGTGATGTTATTTATCTTGACTTCAGCAGAGCTTTTGATGCTGTCCCTCATAACATCCTCATTGACATACTGATGAAGCACAGACTACATAAGGAAATAGAGAGGTGGAGAGAACACTGGCTGAACTGCTTGGCTCAAAAGGCTGTCCAGCTAGAGGCCCACCACTAGTGGAATACTCCAGGGGTCAGTACTGGGACGAACATCATCTACATTTTCACAACCAATCTGGAGGTGGGAGAGAATCTCCAGATATCTGATGATAGAAAACTGCCAGGAGCAGTTGATACACCAGGTGGATGTGCTGCCATCCACAAGGACCTGGACTGGCTGGAGAACCCCATGAAGCTCAACAAAGGTGAATTCCAAGTTCTGCATCTGGGTATGGTTAACTCCATGCAACCCTTCGTGCTGGGGTCTTATCAACTGGAAAGCAGGCTTGCACAGAGCAACACCAGGGTCCTGACAGACACAAAGTGTGTGCCCTCATGGAAAGGATGGGTAACAGCATCATGGGCTGCATCAGAAAGAGCATCACCAGCAGGTTAAGGGTGATCCTCCCCTCCACTCAGCCCTGGTGAGACACCTGCACAGAGCTGGGTTAGTCCTGGGATTCCTGGTATATACAAAGCATGGACTGAAACAAGTCACCAAAGGCCACCCAGTTGATAAAAGAACTGAAAGATGTGATGTATGAGAGGCTGGGATTCCAGGGACTGCTCAGCCTGGCTCAGGGCAGGTCTCATCAGTATGTATAAACAACTGATGGGAGACAACAATGAAGACAGACCAGTTGTGCCCAGCAAAATGACAGGAGGCAATGGGCACAAATTGTAATACAGGGAATTCCATCTGAAAGTAAGAAAATAATTTCTTTTTCCTTTTTTCTGTCTCCCTACTGCCAGGGTGGTCATACCTGGAAGAGGTTACTGAGAGAGGTTGTGGCATCCCCATCCAAGCCTGATGGACATAGCTCTTGAGCAACATGCTTGAGCAAGGAAGTAGATTAAACAATCTCCAGAGATTCTTTCCAGCCTCAGCCATTCCGTGATTACTTCCAATCAACTTAAACAGAACAGCTGAAAGAACTGCAATTCAAGCAGAAAATACTCAAAAGCAGCATAACTTAAGACAGAGGTAATTCTAGGCTTTGCAGCATAATGCCTGAATCCTACAGATGCACATTTTTATTTCCTCTTTATGTTACACTACCGTACAGTTCTGGGTTGTCTGTAAAGAAGAGATGCATTTCATGGGGTTTGTCCCTTGCAACAAGGAGCTAGTTATAAACACACACCCCAAACCAGAATTTGGCTGTAGATGTTTTCTATCATTCAGATTTTATGATTATAGTTTCCACTATGACTACAGTAGGTAAACAGATCCAATTACAGATGTTCTCTTTTAAAAATACTATTTGAAAGGAACATGGTGTAAAGCATTAATTGAAATGATGATCCTTTCCACAAGGACAGTACTTCCTGAGAAATGGTTATATTAGCAAACTAACATTGAAATGACACAATTACTGTGCTCCTCTGTGACCCTAAATCAAAGTAGCATTCTTCTTTTTTAACTCATGCCAACATCCAAAAGCAAAGAACCAAAACTGCAAATGTTTGTTCATTTTTTGTAATTGAAGTCAACAAATTGAATTACTGAATTGATAGCATGACAATATCCCCCCTAAATATGCATAAACTTATCCATAGACTCTTGAAAGGAGAAGTTTTTTAAATGACAACAAGTCACACACAGTCAATTTATTTAGGTAAATAAATTCCTAAGAACCTAATGGACCAATTAACTGATTAACTGAATTCAATGCATCAAACACCAACCTAGGTGCCTTCTCTCATACAAGCTGTTTTAAAAACACTGCTCTTAAAGAAACCAAACAGAGAGAGAAAATAAGTTTGAGCCTTTTTTTAAAAACACTTTTGGGCACCAAAATGACATTTAAGCTGGCAAGAAAACAAGGGAAACTTTCATTCTGTTTTCTGTACACAAATTACAGAAGATAATCCTCAAAGTGTAGCTAGAAAGCTTCAAAAGAAAATAAAACCACTGAACAAGCTATCTAAAATTCCAGCTTTTGTTATTAATTTTAGGATGTCAGTCAAATGGATTGTAATAGGAAATACATTTTTCCATCCTTCATTTACAATGCTCTCTTAGAACATCTGAAGCCAATTCACAATGCTCTACAGGGATATGACATTTGCCAAGAGGAAGAACACCAACTCTGCAAGAACAAGCCACCAAGGTTTTCCCTGCAGCCTCCTGTTGGGATTTGTAGCCTTAAAAGGAAAAATGTTTTTTTATTGTGCTGGTCCCCAGCTTGCCAAACAAAGAGCCCCCGGCTCTGCTTGGTATCTGTCTCCTTGCATTCACTCAGGGATTCTGTGTGGCTTTCTCTTGCTGTTTTCATCTCCTGGTATCATTCAAACACTCTATCAGGCTATTTGCTTAACCTGGAAATCCCAGGGCCCCCCAGCAGTCCGAGCTCTGAAGGAAAGTTCAAGCAGAAGCAAGGCACATCCCCTCTGCTCAGCACCTCTACAGGTCCAGGGAACCTGGAGGTGAGAGGGGGGACACCTCTGCTTCACCAGACTTCATCCAAAGCCTGGAGGGAGTCATCCATGAGGTTAACCTCCACATGTAAGCAAAGGACTTACATCATGGGGTCATGCAGTTCCTGCCTTGGAAATAAAAAACAACTACCACCTGAATTTTTGAGTTCACAGTAACAGAAACACCTTTGAAATTAATGTAGTGATAGCACTGATAGCAAATACATTCCTTTTAAACGCCTTGAACAATTTGGCTCTTACATTTCAAGACAACAAGTTTAATTTCTACTTCTATTTTACACTGAAGAGAAGCTCCCTTAGTTACTAAGCCTAAAAAATGAGAGCCCAACTCATACTTTCCTATAGTCATTAATTTTGAACACTGAAAACCACTGCTCACAGCTTTTCTTATGGTGGAAAAGGGCCACACAGAGGAAATTCAAATGCCCAGATAATTAATAAAAATACTATTTAATATGGTAAATTCAAGCATGGTTACATAAAGTAAACAAGATTAAATAATATGGCAAAGAGAAGAAGCATTAAAAACATATTTTCCCTTATAACACCAAACAGGAGTCACATTTATATACGTGGGGTAAACTGCTGTGCTTTTTTTCTGTTTGCTTCCTATAAAATCACACAGGAAATCTGTGTTCACATAACACTATCAACGAAATGCTCTTTGCTTTTTTACAACTTGTTGGTAATGAACATTTTAGCTCTCTTAAAAGGTGAAGAACAAATCAGCCAACCTCTTTACACATGTCCTATGAGGATACTCATCCTCAGTAAAAACAAATCTCACTAGCCTGAGTCAGCAAGCTGCAGCAGCATGTGGTGAAACTATGACACGCACCAAAAGCTTAGATACTTGTTAATTGGTAGCAAGATACAACAGAACATGCCCACTGAAAACTACCCAAATTTCCCAAACGGCCTCTGAATAGCTTTATTTTTTGAACAAGAACTTGTGCTTCACATTATATCTGTGCACATCATTTTCTCCTTCCTCCCTAAATTCTAAACATTTTTCTTACATTTACTTCTTCTGAGATTCAGTAGTGACAGCTTCTTCTTTGCACTCCTACATATATTTTGCACAAGCTGTTAAACAGAATTAGTCCACACTCCTCTTTCGTGTTTTTCCTGTGCTCTGAAGAAACCTAATACACACTTTAGAAAAATCCCAGTTTTGACCCTTACCACCAAGCTACTAACTTGTGCAAACATAGTTTGGCTGAAGAAATACCTTGTGGACTGTGGTCATGCAAACCCTCCAAATGGCCACAAGAAACATTTACCAGGTGAAAGCAGGTCCAAAGTGGCTGGCAGCAAAGGGGTATGAACACAGCATTTGGAAGAAAAGTTGAACATGCTGAGTGTAAACTCTATGCTGCCTTTAGCTGCCATGACACCCCTTACAAACTGATAGCCACAAAAACATTTCCTGGTATCATTTCACAGTTTGCACTCTGCACATGCAACAACCCAGGTTAGTTCTAAAGGATACCATCAGCAAGAGGGCTGGCTGAGACTTGTACCTAAATACAGAAAGAGATTATTCATTTACCTTGAGCATAAAGGTACTCACTCCTCAAATTTCATGACAAGTCTTTATTGCAAATTTCCCCTTATCATACAAAATCAGCATGAACAAGTTAGAATCACCTAGAGAACTGAAGCCTTGTGGTCTTCACAGATCTAGCAAAGCAGAAAGATTGATGCAAGCAAATTTGCCTTTCCTCCCCAAAAGGCAAAATTGCACCTTGATAATTCTTTCAGTTGCAGTTCACTAATTATCTTTTAATTGGAAACAAAATTTCGTGGTAACAATCACCAGCCTTAATGTTTGAGTTTTTAAAAATAAAATAAAAAGACCCCAAGAGATACTAGGGAGAAAACAAAGTGAGGTGGCAATGTAAAACTGTCAGATGAAATAATTCAAGTCTGAACATCCTTCCTTCACCACACGGCAGCAGGAACAAAATCATCATGTGCAGTATCTGAAGCCCGTGCCACAGAACAGAAAAAAAGGTGGATAATAAGGAATAAACCTATTATGCAAGTACATATGTTTGATATGTTTAAATCTGGAGGCACACTACCACTTCCTGCAGAGTTTTCTGCCAAGTTCAGAATCCTTGGGGAAAATGTCTTAATCCCCAGCAATGACGCAGTGTGAGAAGCCTATCTGGGACACACTTAATGCCATCCTCCACACAGAGGGTGCACTTCCAGGAATAAAGAGTTAGTCACCATGTCTACCTCCACCACCCATCTCCTCATCTTTTGCATATCCTGCTCTGCAGAGACAGGCATTCACACCTACAGGATGCTGCTAAGTCATGCGGGGACATGGCATGCAGGGAGCTGCTCTGCTAGAGAAAACGCCTGCAAATACAATGGACATCCCACCAAGATTTCTTTTTGTTACATGGATTCCCACTGGTGGCTTTGCTAACACTCCATTCCTGCATGGAAGCACCAATCTGCTTCTCCACACTTTCTCATGAAGGCTAGAAAGGGGCAGAGAGCTTCTTCTTGCACATACTGAGACTCACGGGAGTCATATGAAACAGATAAATTATTAAAATGGTTTAAAATCACAGAATCATTGAAGTTGGAAAAGACCTCTAAGATCACCAAGCCCAACCATTAACCTGACCACATCCAGCATGTCCAACTGCCTCTTGAACACTTCCAGGGATGGTGATTCCACCACTTCCCTGGCAGCCTTTTCCAATGCCTGGAACACAACTTCAGTGAACAAGATTTTCCTAATATCCAGTCTAAACCTCCCCTGGTGCAATGAGACCATCTCCTTTGGTCCTGTCACTTGCTACCTGGGAGAAAACAAAGAGTCTCTTAGGTATAATCTCCAAGTTATAGGAAATAATTTGTTTCCCGTAAGTTTCTCTGTGGAATTGCGATTTATGCAGAATTCTGTAAACATTTCTTGTCAGCTCACTCCCAAAGCTCATCTCCGAGTGGGATAAGATCACATGCAGCAATCCCATGAAGCAAAGGAATGAGTCATCAATCTGAAAGTTGAACAACAGACAGAATCATAGATTCAGACCAAGGTAAGCATAGTAATGAATGAAACACCAGTTCCAAAATACATCTCTGGAGAGAGCAGTCTAGAATGGCAACTCATAAACAGACCTACCTAATACAGCATTTAAAAGCATATATGGGTCACCAGTGGGATACTTAACAGAAAAACACCATGGAATTCAAAGGGAAAATCTCCCTGGAAAATGTTTGAAACAGCTGAAGAAATTCAATTACACTTCTATAACTAAGTTGGTCAAGTTTGTGTCCTATGTTCTTATAGGCAGGCACAAACACTATGGACCAGGAAAATGGTATTTTTAAACAAAGTAAATAATTTTAACTAATTTCCAGTGAAGTCTTAGTCTTAATTCTACTAAAAGGAGTACAATTTCCCATGAAGAAGGAAAAAAAGGCAATAATGCAAATGTTCTCTCATTTCCAGTACAAGTGGTTTCTCCTATGACTAAACAAAGACAGAACTCAAAAAATGAGAGTATGTCTCATGAACCACACGGACAAAAAAAGCTCAAAATCTGTTAATGTGATTTTGCTGGTCTATATACAAGTAATCTAGGTAATAAGTTTAGATTTCTACCAAAGCAACTGAGAGCAAAGCATGTCCCCAGAAATCTATAGCCTGATTAGTGATGGTGAGCTGAGATAGCACAGCCCCAGCTGCTCAATATTACACCAAAAAAAAGAGGTGGGCAGGTTCAGAGAAAGCTGCACATATTGGTTTCACTCCTATTAACAATTTACCCCTACTATCTCACTCACCCACTCCCTCTTCACCAAAGCATGAAATGACAGTTAAGCTGTTCAATATTCAGGTTACTGTCATCACAGATTATAAAATAAATTAACAAAATGCCACCATTCCACACAGCAATTCCCAAATATCATGCTAGCCCTGTGAATCTTCAGATGTTTTGCTCTCTTGCTGAACTCTTCTGCTTCTCCACTTAACCAGCCACAGCACTGGCATTGAGTTGCAGCCACAGCTCCTTCTCTTTCCCTACTCCAAGGCAGCAATGAGGATCACTGTGGGTGCAGTACACATCAGGGTACACACTGGGGATTGCCTGTACCTGCACCTCACTGAGCATTGCATCCCATTAATTCCCCTTTACTTACTGCATGCTACAGAGATCATATCTACCATCTCCAGGGAACCTTGCCCACATCCAGTGCATGACTGCCTGAGCTAGTTTAGCTCTCATTGAGAGAAGGAAAAGAGAGTGGGAAGAAGGAGAGCCTGGGAGCTCAGCTCTTCAGGAAACTTCCCCACAAAGTGACTCTGCTGGCTCAGGTGCACCATTCCCAGGTTTAAATTGTGGTGGTTCTCTTCCTGATATCACTTCAGTCCAGCCATGTGCAACATCCTGCACACTGACTGCATCATCTGGGCAGGGTGAACACGCTCAAGTAATACCAAAAATATATTAAAAGCATGAGTTATCAAAACAGAGCAGTGCCATTTAAGAACTTCCAACATATACCAGCATGTCCCAAAGATGGAAAACTACTAAATTTTTATATTGGTACCTCCAAACACATGATTCAACAGCTTAATAGGAAGATAAAACAATTTTGAAGATTATAAAGACTAAATCCCTCCTTCTCCAATGAGGACCTGCTTCTTCATTTACTGACTCTTTAAGGAAGCTCAGCTTCCATCTCTATTTTATGGCTTCTAATTAGCTCATTTCTCATTTTAAGTATTTACAGCTTGGGAGTTGAAAAAGCAACGGGGTAAGTGACGAGCAGAAGGAACAAAAATTGGCTATGCAGAATAACCACTCCAGGAGCTGGACTGCCTAACCTGCAGGCAGGATGGAAAGCAGCTTGGGAATGTCTCCTTCCTGCCCAGGAAAACACAAGGGGCTGTGAGAGACTGACTTCCCACCAGACTGTGGCTGCATCACACCTACCACGCAGTGACTCAGAGCACCCCTGCCACACACACAATTAAGTTCTGTCAAGCCACCACTGACCACCTCTAGAGCACACCACATGGCACACTTTAATTTAGCATTAGCAAAATACCAACAGCTCCTGGAGAGACTTGGATTTAATTCTACTTCAAAAATATGTTCACTGTACTAGAAGCAAAGTAGCACCAATGAATAACAATTACTAACTGTCAGCTCTTGAACATTTTCATACCTATACTGAAAGTCTTGGAAAGGATGGCTCCTCTTTCTCAACATGAATGCCAGAATCAGTATTTTACTGAAAAGGAAGACCATGTCAGATTGCAGATGTTAACTCTGCATTTCCTTCCTAAACAGTCCAGATCCTGATAGCAGAAGAAAAAAGAATACAGTATGTAAAACTGCAGCTCAAATGTTTTCAGCAGCCCAGCAAAATCCTCTTCCACACATTCTTGTGAGTTAAAAAACAGATCTGCTGTGAGGCACAGCATGTATTTCATGGCAACAGTACAGATTTATGTTTCTGCTTCCTGGGAAGTCACTGCTTTGTAAAAGGATATGACTGGCTTCACAGGTCAAGGTAAAATTTACTGTCCTGAAACAGACTGAAAATGGAAAACAGGTGTAGCAGCCAAAACACACAGAGCTATCAGAAGGGGTTGAGGAGCAGGATATATCAACACCAGTTTATACAATTTAAATAGCATGGGAGATGCTTTTCTTCTCCACCTGACAACTTCATCTTTTGCTTTCCATTTTCCTTGCTTCTCAGCCCTTTGGAAACCTCACTCACAAGGGAGAAGATGTCACATTTCCCCTGGAACAAAACTGACTTATGACACATTGTAAAATTCCAAAAATACATCATGCATTAATTTGACATATTCCTGTCATCCAGACCTTAATTTCTAATATCTTCTTTTACAGATGCTATTAGAAAACTCCTCTGCCTCAGCTACCTAACCTGTAATACTATAGGAGGCAAAGTGTCTTCTTGTTCACCCCAAGGTCCTTCACCCAGAAGATTCACAAACCTCTGGGGAAGGTCTGCTTGAATTTCTTCTTGAACGTACAATGTTCTCACCCTAGCAAGGGACTGCCAGTGAGCTGCTTTTCTCAGCCAACACTTTGTATTTTAACTCCAATATTTCCTTCACTGATTTCTCCCCCTGCTTCTGTGCATTAATTTCCCCACCTACTTTCTGCTCCTATTAACTCTTTCCTTTCAGGTTTCTTTGCTCTCCAGACCTCGGTGTGTCCCTCTTTACCACCAGACTACCATGGGTAGAATTTGAGATAACTTTGTAGTTATCTCAAATTCTGCAGAGGAGTACAGTCATGATTTCTGTGCAATACCCTACAAGCCTAGGAGTGCTCTCTGGCAGCTGTTCAAACTGTTCAGGTAGAATCCTAAAATTTAAGTGGGACCTTTTCTGTAAAATAGATGTGCTACTGCTATATAAACTTTATGCCCTCCTACTTCCTATAGAATTACAGCTGCTTCACTCTTGATTGTAAAAAGGCAGAACAGAGAGAGATAGGATATACAGACATGCTGAAATGGTTTATAATGTCTTCTGGTGGACAGTTAACTGTAGTCGGTGAGTCAGAAATCCGTAAGAGATGCATTTGCTCGCAGCTTTGGTACCTTTCTGGTTAGGAGTTATACACCAGCTCAGGTGAGCTGCCATTCCATATTCACAACAGACCTCACCTGGTTAAATGCTACATATCTCTTGCAGATAGCAGAATAATTATATGTATGCACAAATCAGATGATGTAGTGCTATGTATTTTTCACAGAATGTCCAAAAGTCCCCTTCCCTGGTTTGAGAGTTTGATGGTAAACAACATGAGTGGGCTCCAAAAACCAGAGATCCACCCCAAACTGTAAACTGATGATGCTGATATCAAACTTGTGTCTCTAAATCAGCCCTAAATTAAAATATAAAAGGGATACTTCAAAGAGATAATAAATACTGGTAACTATTTTTCACAGCCTTCAATACACACTCATTTGCACTTGTGAAAGACAATTACAAAGCCTTACACTGACTTCATGCATCACCAAACCAAAACAATGTATACTCCCTTTGCAGTGCTCTCTGTGACTGCAGAGAGTCTGGGAAAAACACAAACCAATATTCATAATTTAAACATTTCCTTTCTGTGTCTGATCCCACTGGTTTTTGTGCAATTGCTTCGTGGTCTCACCATCAAAAATCAGAGTACCATTTACTGTCATCAAGCTATCCTGGACATAAAGGAAAAGCAAAGTTCTATTTTTGAACCGAATTCCTTAGATGGGAGCATTGCCCAAGCAAAAGCAGCACCCTGGCTGGGCTGTGTAAGAGGGTAGGAGGCAGGGGATAACAATCTTAATATTTTTGGATGCAAGTTCAGGAAAGAAAAAGCAAAGACAGATGCTGTTAGCTGCAGAGGACACCTGAGAAGTCGCTCCACAGCACTCCACACATGAGCCAAGGCTGATCTTACTTTTCCTTCCCACATATCTGGGCAAGCAGCCCAGCTAAATGCACACAGCACCAGCAAGGAGACTTTGCTCTGAATGTGCTCTTTATACCACATACATTAGCCAATTTGACCAAAAACACCTGTCAATTCTGCCCAGAACCAAAAAAATTAAAAAATAAAAAAATATCCCAGAGCCAAAGCACCAGTGCCAAGCTGGAGACAATGACCCTGACTTGGGGAGCAGTTCCTCTTCTGTTCAAACACACTCTTAGTCATGTCTTTGTCAGGAACTATTCGTTTTCTGCCAAGTTTGCATAATCCTTTGCACAACGAGGTATGTTTAGCACACGATCTTTTACAAATACATTTTTAAAAAAGAAACTATTTTTGCAGCTATGAAATCTAAAAAACTTCAGATTACAGATTTCAGTCTGGCCTACTTCATTACACACCTCGTGTGCAAACTTATTACAGGAAAATGTTACCTAATTAAATTTATTATGCTTTGTGGGGCTGTTTTGCTAACTTATTTAATTAAAAACTTCTCAATTTACGTAATTTATCATGGCATGACCATTGTTAATGAAGCTCACAAAAGATACAAAGCAAAGGAGATGAAGCAGAGCAGAATGAAGGATTATGTTCTCTGACTTGCAAAGCAAAGAAGCCTGAAATAAATGGAAGCTGTGAGTGTTTGGAGCAGACAGTGCATTTATTGTAATTATTTCAGGCTGCATGCTGATTGGAAAAGATTAACATAAATAGGAGCTGCTATTGCAGATGTTTCTATTCTTGCTAGGAAATCCCTTGAATATAGGAAATACGGAATAAAAATGTGAAGATGCTGTAATATAGAATTGTAACTTTTTTCCTATTATTTTTTCTGTTCTGGACATACCAGAAGAAATGTAAATAAAGCTGTTAATCCTTCAGCACTTGAAGGAAAAACATCACATTTCTCTGCAAACATGACAGAATATCCAGATGTCACCTGACTGCCCAGCAATGAACACTTTGCACATTCCCTCCTCCCTTCCAGAAGTGCCCTTGAACTTCTGGCACCCAGGACACCTTCAGAGGCTACAGGGCCTGCAGCTACAACCACAGCCAGTGAAATAAAATCCACAGCAATTAACAGCATTTAAGATCCTTGTTCCTCCATTCACAACAGCAAATTGGATGCATAAATAATTTACATGTAATTCTGATATTTCCGATTTCTTGTCTATATCAAAGGCAGAATTGCCATTCAGTCTGGAAAATAATACATAGAACTCTTCTCTTTGAAAATTTTCCAAAATTTAGAAGTAGATAAAAATTCCCAGTGACAGTCCTGGAGGTGTGTTTAATACCTGTCATCTTCTGTTCACATCTCATAATTAGTTTCCTTGTCTCTCAAGGGTCCCAAGACACAAAACCCAAGAATTAAAGCAAATTACTCAGGATAGGCCTTTTCATTTCCTTTACACTGTGTTTCACAGTCACAGGGCACTCAGCTACACCACCATGGGCCAGTCCCCAGAGCTTCCCCAGAGCCTGGAGACCAAAGGGGCTCCTCAGCCATGTGATTCCTCCTTACTGGATGATGCTAGGAATGTGTCAGACCCAAACACTGCTTTCTTGGCCTAGCAGAAATGGATGGCTGCATGGTGACCAATGGCTTGAACCCTGCCAGGAACCAGCAGCCCACTGAGCACATCTCTGTAGCAGCACAGACCCTGCCATGGCACCCAGCTAGGACAGTTTCAGTGACAAACTCCACTGACAGCACAGCACATCCCACACTCCAAACCTGTCCCTCTTTTTCAATGCTATGAATCTGCTGCAGCTCAGGTGCAGCTTTAAAGTAAAATATACTAGAACAAAAACAACAGCCCTGTCTAACATTTACAGAGCGACTTTCAGCAGAGTGGATCTCATGGGATTTCTTAAGCCTTTCCAAGCCAACTATATAATGCCACAGGTTTTCAAAAGTGTAGCCAAGGGCAGAGTTTGGGTGTCCATACATGTGATTTCTTCGATTCACTGCCAGCTGCAAGGGGTCAAACATGACAGAACACAGAAGCAATTCTACATAACAGCACTGCAGAGGGAGGGAATTCACCAATGCTGGCTTTGTAAAAGGAGGAAAAAAGACCAAAAAAAAAAAAAAAAAAAAAAAAAATACTGCTTCCTCAGCACACCAGGGTTGCAACAGAAATTCTACCCTTTTTGCAGGGGGAAGCAAGGGATTCATGGGCACAATTACCTATTCTGCAAATCTCTTCCAAAGGACTGCCCTTGAATGACAGAAGCAAGATCCAAATCTCCACAGACTAACTACCTAACTGGGCTCAGCAGGAATGAAATGCTTTGTATGACTGTCACTTCTATCATTTTGAGCAGAATCTTGTTTTAATATTCTGTCAGATGACAAGGGTAGATAAGAATTCAATAGATAATACTAAAGTTCCAGAAACAGTTATTTCAAGTATTTTTATATTGCAAGTTAGCAACAATACCTCACTTCCCATCTGGAAATATCCCTGTTCAAATCAGTACAAAGAACATCCATTCTCAAGGTGTTTTCATTATGGTTTTCCATAAGTCTGTAAAAAATTGAGACAGCATGCACATTATGGGCATGAATCTATTATGCTTACACCCACAAAAATCTAAACAATTCCATCAAGCTCAGACACACCTGAAATCTTTAAATATCAGTGATTCTCAAGCAAAAAAAAGAAAAAGAAATCCACAATACTGATATTCCCAAACTAAAGACCAATCTAATCACCACCTCTGTACAATCCCAGTCTCAAGCCTGAAACTAGGCACATTCCCATGGTCTTCTTTCCTCAAAAAATCCATCTTCTTCCCCAGCAGATCCAGCCACAGCCAAGGGTACAGGAAGGCCAGCTCCAGGCACCTGCACTGAAACACTTTTGCTGCCCTGTTTCATGCAACCCTTAGCCCACATAAAGGGTCAAGTTGGTGCCTTGGAAAAGTCCTGTGTAGCTGACACCTTGAAGAGAGGGATAAACAGCTTCTTCTGAGAGCAGCAGCAGTGAAGACAACAGAATAAAAAAAAAAAAAAGCTCTAGAAAGTTTAGGGACTGTAAAGATTCTCATTAGTATCAAAATACTTTCAAGGAAAATTACACAAAATTTACTTTTTATTAACTTATTACAGGTCTATATTATAATAAAACATCTTTCCCTCCTTGACTGGGAAACAGAGATTTTGCACTTGTATAAGCATTTTGAAGACTTTTCTGTCACCTGAGAACACTTCACCTTCTTATTTAGAAGGATCATTTTCCCCTGAGAAAGGAAAAGAACTCCTCCCAAAAGAAAATTCACCTCCCATTTCAGACCTCCTATGCCTCTTCTAGGAATTTTTTTCTTTGTTGTACCAACATCTTTCATGGACTTTGTTCTTTAAACATCACTTTGCTTCAGAGGAAAATTAGAACAAGGTTTTAAAAGTACTTGGGGAAGCAGAACAAAACAAAGGAGAAATGCCTGGCAAGTTAGAAAATATTGCAAACCCATATTTCAAAAGTCACATGGGGACTCCCTTCCACCTAGTGCTGAGAACACTGGAATCTCATCTACCAATTTCACCCTTACACCATGTCACTCAACAACAAAAAGGAATTGAGCCCTTTTGCTCAGTAAGGTATTGGAAAAGCCCTCCTGTAGTCCTCAGTCACAACCTTGAAGGCCTTATGAGAACAACAGCAATTAAAAACACCATCTACTTACACTGACAATATTTATGTTAACAGTCAAACTGGTATTTTAGAGTGCAGAAAGCGTAACTGAATCTGGCAGCAGCAGGTACTAAAAACTTGCCATCATTCCTTTTCCACCCTGGACCAGTCATCCAAACTGCAGATTTTAGAAAAGCTCAGCTCTTGACCAAACTTTTAAGGGATGCCCGTCACTGCTGACAGCTATGAGCCCATCACACAGCTGTGATCCCAGAGACTGAGCTCCTGGCTGAGATGCCTCCCTGGATACATTAGGAGCTCTGTGACTTGGCCTTTGCACCAGTGCTCATGACTCAGCCTTGACAAATCCCCCTGACCTGTGCATGTCCAAAACACTCATTTCAGCAAAATGCCTCCTTTGGGGCTACAAGAAAGCAGCTGTAGGCTTAGCAAGGACATGCTGTAGTATTAGTGGCACGTTTTATCTTTTACCTCTCAAAAGAAGTACAAACCTTAAAGGAAACGTTTCTGCAGGTGCTGATTATTCTGTCCTTCATCTCTTCAGATGAGCCTTCTCACATGGGCATTTTATCTGCTACATCCCTGCCAGCTCTTTGTAGAAAGCACTTCCTTCTCATTCCCTTTTCCCTAAATCCTGACACGCAAACCCAAGCTGAAGAACACCAAGCCTGTCACATCTGATGAATTAGTACTGACAGTGGCCAGTGCTTGTGCTTTGTTTGTTTGTGGGTTTTTTTTCTGTAGGAGTAAGGAAATCAAGTTTACCCTTCAAATGAACCAAGGGTCAAAACCCTCATGAAAAATTAAAGACTTGCACCATTATGGGGAACTACAACACAGCAAAAGGAGGCAAGATGAACTTTGCAATGTCCCACAGAGCCCTTAAGAGAAGAGGTGCACCCCAAAGCTGTGGTCTGCTGTGGCCATGGGTGCACCCTGTCCTTGTGGTGAGGAGGCTCACAGGGAGCCTGCAAATCCCCATGTCCTTCTGCAACACTGGCACTGTGACCCAGTGCAGGCACCTGGCACCCCGCCCAGAGTTTTCTTTGCTTGTTGCCAAGACCATTCAATAGCCATATTCTCCTTATGGCACCTGAGGAATACAGTGTTTCCCTCTAACCTAAAGGCAATGGCACAGGAAACAGGCTTCAGGAAGGTTTGCACAGATGGTCTTTTTCCTTTTTCCCATTCTGGCGTGAAAATGTTGAAAAGAATGTAATTATTTATATTGCATTTGTTAAGGATGTGAAGATACAGATCACTTGCTTTTAATTTCCTTTATCCAGATTCATCTTCTATTTAGTGGGAACCATAAAAATTCAATTGAAAAATTAATATATTCAAGATTAATAAAGTTCAAGTGCAAAATATTTTTAAAGGCAGGTTAGGTACAACTATTAAGTTGTCAAATAAAACCATCTAGTCTAAGTTATACTAGAAAAGGGTCAAAGTTTATGGCTAATTTCTCTGATTGAAACTGTTTCCAGGAGCAACACTTCCATGCCAAATGCTGCTAGGTAATTCCAAGAACAGTCAGGTGTATGAGTAAAAACAGTGAATCTGAGTAATAGCAATGCTAGCAATGCTAGCCATCTCTCACCCATCTTCAATTTTCACTACCACAAACTTTCCACTTTTGCACTCAGGCTACCTCTGCATCAACTGCCCAGAGGCTCAGTATTTGTAATTCAAAATAAACATGTTTGGGCTTTTTTCCTAGATGGGAATACTGAAGTGCACTTTCCTGATAGCTGACCCTTAAAAATTCAATCTTTCTCTGTCAGCTGTGGTATTTAAAGTCACTAAAATGTTACCCTGTCAGTGCCCTTTAACTGCAAGTGACTGGTCCAAAATGCACAAACAATGTCATAAGGGCTGTGATCAAATGCTTTTAAAGTCACATTAGCTCCTCATCCACTCATCACATCTGCATTTACAAAAATGTCAATTCTCCTTCAGTACCAATATGTATTAAATTCAACAGTTAAACCCCTAGCCTTATGCACTTTCAGAAGAAAGGTAACAATACACCTTTAAAAAATAATTTGAGGAAACTGTGGATGCATAGGAAATGGAGGAAGCTACTTGGAGCAGCCAAGTGAATGGAAAAACACCTGAGGTCAGAGAATCAGCCCCTAGCCCACCAAGAATTTATATTAATGAAGAACTGCTGTCCAAGCCTGATAATGTTTTAGTCTCCCTTTGCAGATGCCCAAGCATTTACTCAGTATTCAAAGCTGCACTCCATAGCTTCAAGAATCAGAATTTAAAACTAGCAGCCTTAGCTTACTGATTAAATACTGCTTCAATGAAACAAGGTACACTAACTCCAGTCAATAAGACTTCTTTTGGGACCCCACAGAACACCTGCCCTGCAGCCCCACAGCAAGGAGAAAATAAAGGACCTGTGCAACCTCACTCACTTTATGTTTTTTCTAACTATTTCCCAGTTAATTCAAATGTCCATAAGGTTTTTAAATCCATTTAGTTATCATCAAAGCATTGCCTGCCAAGTCATGCATCCCACAGTGAAAAAAAATACTAAGATGACAGTGCAGGGAGCTGACACTGCACAGAGATTGTTTCTCTCAGGGAACTTCTATGCCGAATGGACAGGGTCTGCAGAAGTATGTTTGTGGTGACAGTGACACAGAAATCCAGATTGGAATGGTACTTTTATACAAACTAATCCTGAAAGTAATGTAAAATATACTTTAGTGCATCTGATCTGTAGTCAGGTTTCACCTCAAGAAAGATTCCCAGCATGACAGCTTTTTACATGGAAAAAATAAATACATATCTGTGAACTGCAATCAGTGACAAAGGTGTAATAGCAAATATCCCTTATGGCAAGCTTGTGAGAAAGGGCTGTTCTCAGACAACAAAGCCTGAATACAAGAGGGTACATCAATTATTTCTGCCCAAACCAGACTGAAAGAACAGCACACAGCTGATATGTCCATAGTTGTTCACACAGCATGACAATGGGAAGGGATGAGATGGCATTAGACAATACAACAGCATGCATTTCAATTTTTAACAGATTCATGCAATTTTTTTCTTTTTTGCTCACAACCAAGGGAAACCGCAATGCTACTGACATTGCACGGTTGACTGCTGCTGTTCAGTGTGTTAAAAAAAAATCCACTATAATTAACAAATTTGTTGGCCTCTGTCCATTTCATTCTACACTGCTGTCTCACACTTATTTAAAGAATAGAGAAAAAAATTGTTAAAAATGTGGCAGATAGTGGAAAAAGAAAAGTTAAGCTTGACTCGTTCGAATTAGGTGGTGTTTGTACAGATGGAGCACCTGCCATGACTGGCAAGAAGAACAGTTCTGTCGCTTTGCAAGAAACATTTTTGGATCGAAAGTTATTGAAATACCATTTGTATCTATCAGGATTATTTCCCGAGCCAAAGATTTAGGTTTCTTGCATGTCTAAATCCTGTCAAGTCCTACTCTAGCAAAATAAGTATTTATAGAATTGTAGAATCATTCAGGTTAAAAAAGATCTTTGAGTCCAACTGTTAACTCAGCACTGCCAAGTCCACCACTAAACCATGTCCCTAAGTGCCTTATCTATACATCTTCCAAACACCTACAAGGATGGTGACTCAAATACCTATTCCAATGCTTGATAACCCTTTTCATCAAGAAATTATTCCCAACACCCACTATGCATCAGAGATGCCAATAAGCATAGCAAGTAATTGATGGAAGTGATGAGCAGAATACAGATAAAATGTTTCTGCCAAAGGGCAAAACCTGTGAAAGGCTCTGGAAAGAGAAAATGACCAACAGATTTTCTGAACAGGAAATTATTAGCCTTTCATTGACAACAGTCTTGTTTATAACCAAGAAGGGATCACAATCCCAGTGTATAGGGACATGACATGTCAGCTCTGCAGCCTCAAAACATACAGGAAAATAAAGGATTACCTGGATTGCACGCTGTCATCCATGTGCTGCTTTTCAGTCAGAGCTGAGATGTTCTTATTCTATTTGAATTGTGTGCTTTAGTTAAATGCAGTGTGTTAGAAGTGACAACTAAAGGTCTGAGAAGTATTCCGATCTGAAGTTTGAGGAGCTATTTCACTCTAAGTTAGATGTCCCTAGAAACCAAAATTTCCCATTTGTATCTCATGCTATAACTTGATATAGATCATTTCTTTGAAAAATGTTTCAGTTTGGAATCTCTCAGCTTTGAAAAAGAGATGTCCTTGTAGCAGCAGTGTAAAAAACTGGAACTCCCATCTAGAGAACAGGACCAGGCACACCCAGAGAATGACAAAGTTGAAAATGAGCACTTAGAAGCAGATCTCCTCTGATACATGCCTTCCCTTTTAGTGCTTGTGCAGACTGGGACTGACACACATTCATGAACGCTAATACTCTATTACAAACTTTGTTAAAAATAGACTGTTTAAAAGTCACCAATTCTCATCTCAATGACTCGGCGTCAACAAAGCTGAAAACAAGGGCAAAAAGGACATTCAGAAACACCATCACACTGGTTAAAGGCTGCAATGGCAGAATTAGCTTGGTAACTTCATTTTAGGAGAAAAGAACTAAGGGTCACTCTTATGACATTTATAACAATAATTACATTTAATAAAGCTTAAGAATAAAGATGTATTTTAAAGACCATTTGCAGTACATCTAGGAGAAAAAAATCTCTAGCAAGATTTATATATAAAGACTGACCCCTGGATTTACCAATTTCCAGTCTTGCCAACAGTCAGTCTCCTGCTATTGTGGACCTTCCCTCTTCTGCAACTCCTAAATTTGCACATATTGATTCTACAATTTTTGCTCCTGGCAACTACCTTCTTTTTTTTTGCCTAGATGGTGTAAGTATGACAGAACATCAGCATTTCCAAATAAATATTCAGAGTGGAAAAAAGCATTATAGAAGTGTTTTTAGAAGTGTAAGAAAAGATTTTCTGGGGTTTTTTTTTCCTTTTTTCTTTTCTTTTAAGAAAAGAGTGTATTGAAAACAATATACAAGGGCTGCTATGTGAAGAATTATAAATAAAAATCATTGATATGGAAGTCTATAGAGATTGTGCCTATTTTCATTTCCAAAGACAGAATAGAAACAGGCTAACAAGTCAAGAATTAAAACACCAGTAACTTATATTCATTTTGGTTTTAATGCTGATGAAAGATTAAGATGAAATTTCATCACTAAGGCATATAACCACCATTGTTTGCTTAACCACATACAACCTAACAAGCAATTGCACACAAAATTTTTGTATTTGTCTCTGCTTTTAAAGGAGAGAGAGTACTTGCAGCAACTCAACACTGCTGATCCAATGCTTTTCCTTTTCTTTTAATTACAATGGCAAGCCCCATGGATTTATTTTCATGTCCAAAGGCTTCACCTTTTTGCTCCAAATTACTCACAAGCACATAACAATGTATACTTGGTAAGTATTACAAGAATATTTTGCATGAAGCAAATTCTGCCAAAACAATACACATCTGTAACCTACATGAGGGAAACAGCCTTCACATGCTTTTCCTATGTCCCAGTAACTTTCAAAGCAGACATTTGGAATGAAATGCTTAATACTCATGATCTTGACATACAATGTATCTTTAGTAACTACATTTGCAAAAGTGTATAACTCAGTTTTGGTAAACTGCAAAAAACACTCAATATAAAACCAGGGCTATTGCTTGGTGGAGGAAGCAAATTTGACACAAGTAAATGACAGCACCATTAAAAGTAACAACATCCACAAGTGAACCTCTTAAGAGAGCCCCACACCTAAGACAAGCCATCTTTAGAGGCAAATGCCCTATTAACTGAGGTTGTTCATCCAGAGGAGGAAGTGAGAACATGAAGTGACCCCCCTGGAGAATACTCTGTACCAAACTTCCACAGTTTCAGTAAAATGCTGACTGTTATGAAAGCACCACAATACACAGGTGCCATTCCAGCTGAGAACTCCATAGAAATCTTAAGTCCATCCCCTGACCCTTTGGTCTCTTCCTGTCCACCTTCTACTTTCTTTATGTGTTGTTTCCCTCTCCTAACCTTTCAAAATTCTGTTAGTCTCTCCTTTTACTGCCACTTGAGAACGGACTTTTCATTAAATAATTAAATAGTCTCCATTTGCTTTCCTGCTTCCAAGCCAGAGTAGCATCCCGTTTATGTATTGTCACTCACTTATATCACTTTTCATTTTTCCTTATTAACATATCTTTATAGTACTGCTTGGCAAGCAGAGGTTAATTTTTTTTTCTTCTTCTCAAAGGACAAGTTTGCAGCTTTATGAAACTGCTATTAATGAAGTGCCAAATTCATTTAAAACACACACTAGTTAGCTGAAAATCAGAGGTAAACCTTAATCAAGCACATCAAGATCTGTAGTGCTAATTTTCATCTCTATTTAAGTAAAAAGTCCAATTATCCCGCTCAATCTATCTCTGAAAAAGCATTTTACCAGCCCCATTTCCTCAAGAGGCATTTTTTATCTCCTTTCTGTCAGTGGAGCTGAGATACAAAAAAGCCAAATTCAATTCCTCAGCAAGGCTTCTAGTCCCACTGAAATCAACCAGCACACCTTTTCTGAAGGCCTATGGCAGGACCATGACAAATCCATGGCACAGCATGGTGCCAAGCCAGAGAAGTACAGCACAGACCAGGTCACCTCAACTGCAAGAGTCAAACTACTCAGATCAGCCACTTTCTCCCTGTTCTCATCTACTTCTCCCCTGTTTCGAGGGCATCTGGCCTTCTTCATCTGCTCCCATTTGTCTACCTCTCTTGTTTTCATCCCTGCCAAAAGTTCATACCCTCCAGAGAAAGAAATACCATCTTAATTCATCAACCATTCCCTTTTCCTTGCTGATGGAAAACAGAACTCAGGAGCAGGGATGATCCTTATGGTAAAAGGACTTCCCCATGTCCATTGTGGAAGTCAGTCCAAAATGCATCAGTTTTTATAAAAGATCTGCTTGCTGAAGGAACTCAATGGAGCATTTAAATGTCCAGAGAGGAACAAAAGGTACTTTGTTGTTTGGTAACAGTAAGCATTGTGTTTGCATTTCCAAGTTCAATCTAAGTGTGTAAAGCAAGCTGGTGCTGGATACAGGTGTTGATGAGCTTACAGGGATAAGCAGTGCAGGTCATCAGCGGCAAGTACAGACACAGGCACCAGTCACCCACAGAAATCTCCATGAAGCAGGATCATGCATCTTTAAACATTGTGAACTAATGATATCCTCCTCCTCCACAGTGAGTTCCACAGCAACTGTTTATCTGAACCACGAGCTCTGATGAAGCAGTGAGTAAAACCAATACCACATCACACTCTTTTTCCCTCTGGGATGCACCCACAAGTCTGATGTGCATCCAGACTAACAACTGCATCAGAATGATGGGAGCACAGAAACTGATTATGAAAAGAGCTGGACTGAAACTAGAAGCAGAGATTAAATTCACCACAACATCTCCAAATTTGATGTTACTTCACCCACAGCACACTGGATTAAGACCAGAAGATATACCTTGTTCATCCATGTATTCACATGTATAATCTCTTTAAAAATACTTACTGAAGGTGCTGAGGAATTCCTAAATCCTTTTTGCTTGTACGTTCTGTAGACATACTGGTATTTGATTCATACCGGTATTGAAGCGCTCCATCAAACTGCACTTTTCTGGAGGTTCCTTTTAGTAAATAAAATATTACCTTAAAAATGCTTGGCCAAACAAGCCAAGGTAAATGCTACATATTCTATGAACTCAAATAATTTATTCTTGGCTCAAAATACCATCATTTTGAAGTAAGCATCTGTTTAACATTACTACAAGTTTCTAAATTTGCTTCAAAAGAGTTTTCCCTAAGCTTATGAACAAAGCTTACTGAATGAAGCAAAATTAGGGGTATTATTTTGCTAGCCACAGAACACTAATTTAATTTGCATTCTCTAATGAGTGTTGATCCAAAGATCAGGCATGCAGATGACAACAAGGACAGTAGTTACATGCAAATCCAGTAAGTCATTACAAATGCAGTATTCCACTCTGAGAGGAAGTACTTTCCTTGGTTCATCTTCTGATGAACTGAAGTGGCAACAAGAAATATTTCTATCCATATTCCTTCTTGTTTAAATCATTCACTTTATTAAAAAGTTTAAAATCTTCCTGCCAGTGAGCCAGGTATTCCTTGTGTCACTCACGTAAATATTCTTAGCGAAGTGACAGGAAATATTCTTAAAAACAAGACTCAGAAGCACCTTATTATTTAACTGAATATCTAAAGGTACTTTTGAAGTGAAGCAATACATTTCCCTGGCTTTAGACACTTGAGTTAGCACTTCTGAATACAGCTGAATGTTATAAATTCCAGTGCTCCTGCCGGGAGGATATTTCTTGAGCTGACATATCATGCATTTGCTCTCTTACTCTAGTTACTCTAATGCTGTTTCAGTGTGAGCAGGAAGAATTTCCTACCTCCCAAAAGATTTGAAATACGGATCCATAAAGCACATAGAAAAGGTAAATCAAACCTCATGGACTGTATTAGCTGAAGACTGGATCCAGAGCAGACTTATATGCCTATTAAATGATACTTCTCTTTCAATTAATCTCATATTTGAGGCAAAACACATAGATTCTTGATAGTTGCAGGTAGAATCCTCTTTCACTCAGGCCCTCATCTCCAAGACACTCATCAGCTTCAACCCGCCCTAAGGCAATTGGAATCTACAATCACACAGGAGCTCGTTTTGGCTGGACTGAAGTCAGCGCAAATTTTACAGCAGACCTCAGGGGAAAGCCAGAGCAGGGTTCAGTGACCCAGCCAGCAATAACTGAATAAATGCATGGGATTTGGACTTAACCTCACAGTCTTGTCTTACCAAAGTCCAAATCGTCTCATTAGCGCCAATGGGCACAACCCTACATGATGGAACTCTCCATGGGCTTGATCCTGCCATCTTGAGCCATCAGAATATTGCCTGTAGAAGTAATCCCACAGAAATCCGGCAACTTGCACAAGTAAGGGCTGCCACAATCACAGTTATAATTAATTCTAAGCAATTTTACTATTTAGAAACTGAACTAGAAAATTAGACTCTGAACGTAGCAAAAGTTTTGCAAATTTAGTTCATTCTACAATTTATTCCCCTTTAAACCAAACCAGAAGCCTATACTTTTAAATTAAATTACTAAGAATAATATCAATAGGTAAGCCATATGAACACTGTGGTGCTCTATATCAAAGCCTTCAAGCTACTGCTTTCAGTAGGGCATGACACACACCTTCCAATTTAAACCTACAAATTATTAGACAGGTTACCGTAAGAAGAAATTTCTGATAGATCTTTTTGGCATTCAGAAAAGGCTGCCCCAGTCAGAGTTTTCAGATTGAAAAAGGGTTATTTTCCTTTCCTTACCAAATCTGTACCATTTTCTCATGGCTATTATACTTTAATTAATTCCAATAATCTCAAAAGCTTTAGCTTATTCTGTCATTTTCATATCTATGTAAATAACTCTAGGATTACTTCTTTCAGGAGAGCACTAAATGTTGTTTGCCTGGTTCTCGTTCTGACTCTTTGGGTGGTTGGTCTATTTAAGCTTTTCAAGTTGTATGGCTGTTTTCATTCTGTAATTACACCATTTCTGCTATCTAGGGACAATCAGAAAGATTAGACAACCTGCAGCCTGAATCACTCTCACATCTTCTAACCGATACTCTAAAATCTCCGAATTTTTGAAGACAGAAGCAAAGAAGAATTCTCTCTGGCACATCCTGAGGCATTTTCCAAATTTTTTGGCGAGAGAAAGTCTGGACGTGTATCTTGCCAGAAAGGCGAGCGAAGAGCCCGCAGTTCCCACAGAGACACAGTACCCAGTACCCGCTTGCTGCAAGAGATCACGGCATTTCTGTGCGGGCTCAGAGGTCGGAGCGCGGGTCGCACGGAGCCCCCGCGGGACCCCTGAACCCCCGTTCCTGTCCCGGGCCGGGGGCACCCGCACCCCGCCACGGTCCCGCTCGGTGCCTCCCCGGGCAGCGGGGGCGTCGCAGCTCACCTGGGCGCAGCAGGCACCGCCGCTGCCATTTGTTGCTCCCGTTCGGAGGGAGATGCCCTTTTCCCCCCTCCCCCCGCATCGCGGCCACCGCCGCCCGAACCGTAGCAACTGATTCTGATAGGTCTCAAAGTGGAAAAATCCTACGGCAACACACACGGCGCCTTCCCACCCGTGCCCGCCTCCGCCGCCCCCTTTCCCCGGCAGCCCCGCTCGGCGCCCCGGCCGCCGCCCGCACCGGAGCAGCGCGAAGGGGCTCCGGCAGCCCGCCCGCACACGGCGGGCAGGGACAGCGGCCAGCACCCCGGGAACACGCGCGGATGGGAGGGAGGGGCGCTTCATTTTCCACCCCTTCTTCTGATGTTGCTCCTGAACGGGATCGGCGGCCGCGGGTCTCAAACCCCTCGTTTGCCCCCAGGCGAGAGGGTGTCAATCCCGCAGCCTCTGGATTCCCTCCCCATCTCCCGCTGCCTCGGCGGAATCCCGACCCCATCACCCCCAGGACTCACGGACACCGGAGGTTCGCCAGCACGGGCTGGGGGAGGGGGCAGCTGGGGTGGCCCTCGCCTTTCGCTGCCGGGCGAGGGGGCACGGCACGGCGGCAGCACCCCGGAGGCAGCAGCGCTGCCCGCCTTACCCCCGCTCCCTCCCCGTCGAGTTTCCTCCCGGCGCTGCCGCCCCCCGCCCAGCGCATCCGCGGGGCGCCGCAACTCACATCGCGGCGCCTTCCCGCAAAACTTCTCGGCGTGTGGCCCCGGCGGCTCCGCTCGGCTCCGCTCCGCTCGGCTCGGCGCAACAGGCAGCGCTGCTCACCTGGCGCGGGGCCGCCGCGCCATGGGAGCGCCGGGCGGAGCCTCGGGCGGCGCGGCGGGGCCGGCGCTGCCAACGCCCGCCCGCCCTGCTGCTCCGCCGGGCGCTCCGCCGCCGGGAGGCTGCGCCTGCCGCTCCGCCGGGAGGCTGTGCCTGCCGCGCCGCCGCTCCCCTGCCCTGCGCTGCGGCTGCAGGCTCGGAGGGAGGAGAGAGCGGGGCGGAGATGATCCTCCCTCTCGCTCCCACCGCGCCGCGGGGAGGTGCTGCCCGCGAGGGGCGATGCTGCCCGTCTGCCGCCCGGCGCTGGATGCGGCTCTCGCCCTCCAGCTCTAGGGGCAGGGCCGGGGCTGATGGAGAGAAAGAGCCCTGCCCGCGGTGCCTTCAAAGGGTGCTGCTTCTGCTCCCCCCAGTGCCCACCAGGTTCCCCGGCATCATACGAATGAGGTTAATTGTTTTGCTCATCGGAGTGAACAGCTGTCATTGCCGATGTATAATACTTGCTACGATAGGTGAACTTACTCTATGCTCAACCTCACCAACCTTTTGTGATGATCCAGTTGTTCGCATCCTGCTTCGGGTTTACCGCGGCTCGTTCGAGGGTGGCTTTATTCTCCAAGAGGTGCTTCTGTCAAATATGCTGTGTTGCAGCAGTTGCTTGGCTTGTCATAACCCAGACTTTAAGAAATATCATCAGTTGGTTGCCTTTCTCACTCAAATACTTGTGCACTTTTCTACTCTGGCTCTGCAAAGTAAACTTTCTGTTCATTTCATGCAGCAAAGAATTTTGTGGCTTGTCTCCAGTTTGAGAGCACCTGCGTAGATGGGTTTTAGAAAGATCCATCTTAGCTGGTTTGCTTTACGGTGAAAGCTGCCTAAGATGCTGCATGGAACAGAAAACGAATTGGCATTGATTTCCTCTGGGCTATGTTTTTTGCCTCTAACTACACAAAACTGTTTTATCTCCATATTAGCCATTGTTGAAAAGAGACTTCTAGGTTAGAAGGATGAGTGCTATGGCCACAGACAGGTAGTCTTTTGAGGGAAGGGGTGACAAAAGAAAGACATGCCACTAATAAATTGTCAGATGTCATTTTCCATCATTAAGCTTCAGTCCTGTGAGTTTCTATCCAAATAAAAATATTTATCTCTCTGAGGAATCTATCTGAATCATATTACCAACATAATGCAGGACCAGGCCTTTGTACTATAGCAAAACCTGCTCTTTTTTCTCCTAAGAATATTTGCAAATTGGCTCATGAACACTTAGATGTATGCCTATAATTTTCAATTCTTCTTAGTATAAGAGAAAATAACAAATAAAAAAACCAAACTTGATAAAAATGACTTTCATGAGTTCCTTACACAGTTTTCACACTGACTCAACCCAGCTTTGAAGACACAATCAGTTAAAATATAAAAACATGAGCATGCCTTTATTTTTGCAGTGTGTTTGGTTGTGTCACAAAGCTGATGAAACTGACTGAAAAAGCCACAACTGTGCTACCAGCCCTGTATTATTTGCAACGGGAAACAATTTTCAGGTTTTGTGAGTTTTATTCCTTTATCTGAAACTGACTCAGATTCATTTTAAGGAAGTAGAAAACTATTAACCACAGTTGAAAACCCAAACCCAAAATCTAATGTGTAGCATCCCTTTCTTCAAATACAGCTTGTGTTCATATTTTTGCTGTTTGGTATATAGATATATGACAGCTGGGTGTAGTGCCCAAGATGGATGCACTTGGTTGCAATACACCACATTACCTGCATTGCAAACTTCCTTGGAGTAATTTGGTGGTTTTAAATATTTTTTAATGAAAAGAATAAAAGAGTTAGCAGATCTGATTTTCATTTGGTTTGACACCCCCCCCCCCCCCCCCCAAAAAAAAAGCAGTTTCCCTTTAAAATTGAACCTCTAGTGGTGCTTTGTGGAATAAACTTTTTGTATTGTTAAATATCACAACAATCAATATAAGAAAAGACTGATCTTAACATGCATAACAACTTACTTCATTAGCTATAATATCATTCATCCTAATGGTTTAAGTGTAATTGCCAAAAAAAAAAGTTAGAAAAACTATTTTGTGGTTGTTGAAATTGCACCTAATAGAAAGTTTTTTTGACCAGCTGCACATAGTTGTTTGTAGGTTTGTATTAAAAGACTCACTCCTCAGAGCAGTTAAGCATCTACAACTTCAGTTGAAAAGTGGGTGTTTAGTATATCTCTGAAAAGGGGAATAGGGTATTTTTCTGGGGAAAATTGCTGTTAAGGGATGCACAGCTATTTGCTGTTAAAAATATTGCAGATTTTTAAGGGCTGAAATACTGCTGATGTCATGGTGTGCAGAAAAAAAGATTTTATTGTTATTCTAGCTGAAAGAAACTTTAGTCCTTAAACAAACCCAGAAGCAGATTTGCTGACTGGCTTACTGGCATTTCCTGTCCATTTTACATAGGTAGAAGTGAAAGGATTAGTCCTCTGGTAGGAAGGAGTGCAAGTTTAAAAGATAAGGAGATGGTAATTTGGCTGCCCTCAAATAAGAAAGAAAATGCTAATATTTGCTGACTTCTGCACATAGATAGGAAAATCAGGGAGCATTAAATAACAGGGAATACCAGATGGTTCTTCAGTTTCCCTCAGAAAATAATTTTGATGAGTGTTTGTAAATATTTAAGGACCTGGTAGTACTGATCTTTACACAAATTATTTTTTTTCTAGTGCAAAAAAATACCCTACATAATTCAGCAAGACTGTTTGTAAGGATTATTCATATAAACAAGACTTTACAGGATTAGGTGCTTAAAAATTTATAAATATTAACAAAATATTTCAATGACTAAATTAAAGAATCATCTGGTACCATCTATTCCGTTGGTTTTCTGAGACATTAATAGCTTTTTACAAAATCAGCAAAGAATACCACTTCTTCCAGTGCTGAAATAAATTGAGTGACCTTCTCTTTATCCCTTGACTAATATTCCTTTCATTACAGGATCAATTATTTTCATAGCCTACAGTAGTATGAAATTAATATTCTAGATGTAGGTACATTAAAAAGCTAAATCTCACAATGTTTTTAACTCCAGTAGCACAAGCTTAGAAGTTTAGAGGGAATATTCTGTTCATGAGTGTGATTTTTTTGTGAAGAGCAGTGCAAAGACATGTCAGGGGCATGTTCTCCCTGGGATAACTCCCTACTCCAAGGGAGCACACAGGCAGGGCCCAGAGCAGTAGCTGGTGTTGAACCACGAGAACAGCAAAAAACATGACATTTTGCAACCTGGAAATACTAAAAGCAGCACAAACCACAATGTTCACACTATAGTTGCATTCCTAAATTGTATACCTGTTTCTGCTCTCTCTCTAGGCTTGATGGTACCAGCAGTCCTCATTCTCCTCTCAGCCCATAGGTACTGCTACTGCATGTATAGGTGATGAGGTTTTGCCCTGAGAAGATTAGCAATGAATCAAAGTCCTCTTTACAGAGGGCCAGTACAAATCCTTTGTGTCTCTTAATCTTTTTAAGCTCTGTGCTGGCAATGTGCAGACCCATCTTGGTTTCTAAGGACAGCTACTTTCACAAGGCTTTAAGGACTGGGCATTAAACACTCCCTTCAAGAAGAGCCAGTCCTTTCTGTGTTCCTGTATCTGGCGGATTTCTGTCTTTTGAAAGGTCTTGTTGGTCTTTTACTTAGTCCCTTTTCTACTATAGAAAATAGATGAAGTGACTTTTATGAGAGAGTTTCTGTTTAAAATAACAGAGGATCCTCAGACTGTCAGTAATTCATTAACTCAGAGAGAAACAGTAGTTGTAAATAAGCTCAACTAGTTCAGCTCATACTCCACCTAGCTCTGATTTAGAGAGCAATATAAGTAGGGAAACATATTTTTCTGCTACGTGCCATCCATTAGTTGAAACTGATGTTTTGGTCTTCTCACAAAATAGCATGTGTTTCTGGGATACTTAAATATTAGAAAAAGTATAAATCTATTTAATCCTGCTCAAAACAGGTTGGTGGCAGTTATCTTTCAACAAGTAGCCTTGTGGAATTTTTGGTTATTTCAAAGATTTATATAAAAGATTACAGTTCTGCATTAGAAAAGCAGCTGTATCGATAGGAGGTACTTGGATTTCTGCAAGGCAGTTAATGCCACATGACATCTTGATTTCAAGTCCTGAATTACATGGAATTAACAGGTCACCTATTGCGAGGATTAAGAAGTGTCTCTATGACAAATTTCAAAATATAGCCCTTTAATGGAGAGATTTCATTCAATGTGAGGAGCTTTCCAAGCAGAAGCAGAAACAGTCTTTGCCTGATACCGTTGTCTATTGTTTTCAGCACTTAGGGCCATGAGATAGAATCTTTGCTTTAAAGGCTTGCATATAGCCCAATAAATAAAGGAGATATATTACTTCTGCAGTAATTTGATTTGGCTAAATGATCACTGTCCAATAAGCAGCACACTAAATTCATTTTACTACAGTCCAAAAGCTTGTAGGAATGGACACTGGCTCAGAGAGCAGAGCCACAGGGAATGATAAAAGGTGATTATCTAAATCACCCTTTACAGGAGGTCTCAGTACATTGATGAGGAAAGGATTCAGCACAGTCCTTGCATGTTTCCAAGATATCAAGCACAGTTCTGGTGCCTGTACTTTAAAGAAGATGAGAAAATGTTGGAGAAAATCCAAATATTTTGTATGTCAAGTACAAGTCTTGAGATAGGAGGCTTAAAGAGCTGGACATATTCCACTTAAGAAAAGAGGGAGAGGACACAGGGAATAGATAACAACAGCGAGCTTTTTCATTCCTGCTGACAAAAGCAAAGCTAAATCCAGTGTCTGGAAGTTTCAGGTTAGATGTAATCAACCTTGAAATCAGATGCAATTTCCTAGCAGTAAAGGTAATTAAACTCTGTAACAGCTTATGAAGGGAGGTGGTGCTCTCACCATTGCTTGATTTTGTCCTAAAAAAGGCTGTCTTAAATATAGCTTTACTTCAGCTTCTGGGAGAACTTCTAATGGACAGAGCAGCCTCAGGGAGGAAAGGAGGGTCACATCAGGCTAAATCCCCTGGTGATCCCTCTGGCCCTGCATCCATTAGAACAATGCATCTGTGCAACTTCTTCCATTATAGCTGGAACAAGATGGCTTGAATTGCACCCTGCTCACTCAGATATTTTCAAGCTGGCATTAAGGTAATAAGTATAATCAAATCCCATACTTGAGAGCTCCAGTTGGCTGCCTAGAGCAGAGAGGAAGAATCTCCACTCCTCTGAGAGATATTTGGTCTCATATATTCTGCAGAAGAACTTTTTGCCTTCCCTTGAACCATGTATTATTTATCTTGCTGTAGCCAGAAAGAGATTAAACCAATGCAGAAAATTATTTTAGACATCTGATGCTTGGGCTTGAATTAACCCCAGTCCAGAAGCAGTAGAAATTTTAATAGCTCAGGCTGGCAAGCATGGTGGATATTTTGCATGGATTTTTTTCTGTGGTTGTCTGGGCATGCCTTATCAGTTCTCAAGTATCACAGTAAGCTCAGGTACTGTTTTAGAACTGGTTTAGTTTGATTTCTCAAGAACTAAAATACTAATGGCTAATGAAAGTAGTTCTCTCAGCTTTGGTGTACATGTACAACATTTAATAGGCTCCTATATGCAAGACAGATTAGACAGTCTGATGATCTCTCTTGGCCTTAAATTGTAAGGAAATCTAAAACTAGGCTGATGGGACACAGCTGCAGGACACATGGCAGCTTGGCTGTGGAAAAGCCCTATTGAAAGCAGGTTTCTGAATACTTTCAGCCCTAAACTATGAGGTGTTCCATCTTCATGAGAGGTGAGGGTGCTCAGCATCCCTGCATGAAAATTTGGATATTTAACACCTTCTCTGACAAAGCATTTGTAAACACACCATGGTGTTCTGGTCTGGTTGGAAGGTGCGAGTGGCTGCATCCAGGAAAATAATTACTGAATAAACCTAAATTAGCTGTTTCTCTCAGTAGAATGACATAATTAGTGAAAACTTGTTTCTAACATTTTACCTAGAGTCATGAAATGGAATGAAAGAAAACCAACTCAGACTGGTGAAACAAGGTGGAAACACATCTCCATGACTTACTACCTCTGAATAATATACTTGTAAAATGAGTGTTGCATGTATCACTGGTAAGTGCAATGAACAGTGTGACACTGCAAATTATTTATAAACAAAAATGGTATTATAGATCCCCAAGATGTTTGCATGTGGAAGCCTACAAAACCACAGTAGGTATAGCTTCATATAGTGCTTATCATCACAGAAAGTAGATATTTTTTGTTTCTGAAGGGTAGGAGAAAAGGACACATTATAGCCTCAGCTCATTAAGATATTCTTCTCAGTTTAGATTTATTATAGGTTTCTCTTAAACTCTAGTTTTATTTAAGAAATGGGCTTTTGTCATTGAGTATATGTACAGACTGCAAATGATGTTTTCCAAGCAAATCCTCTATTGCATAATCCTTGCTGTCATTTTTAGTAGCTAGATGGAAAAGATGTTTCCATAAAGAATCGCTGTTTATGATGGGACATATAAGAAACAACCAGCACTATCCCAGAAGCAGATTGCAGGGTGTCTGGGCAGAAATGAGAAACTTCAGTGGATTTATTGTCTTCCTTAAACAGGAGGGGGGGAAAAATTAAAATGTAGTCCAGTAACAACTAGCAATAGCATAAAAGCTATTTATTACAGCCATCTGAGATGTGGACATATGAGACACTGTTCAGAGGATATTGAAGATATTTCTTTCTTTATGTGCAGTATCATGGGGACTTACAGAACTTGATTACTCTGGAAGAATTCACATGGTACCTAGGATCTGCTATCTTGAGTCTTTCAGAATAATTGTCTTGATTCACTGGTTTTATGTTGAATTTTTTAAATTATGTCTATTATTGTTATGTACAAAACTCTTAGCCAAATCCACTGGGATATTGTACATATTTAAAGAAAATGTATATTTTCCACATATTTATGTGGTATTTTTTTACATTAATAGAAGTATGGTGTGCCCCAAAGAAGCTGCCACCTAAGATACTGATCCTGCAGGTATTTACACAGCTGCTCAATCTAATGTACCAAGAGTACTGATGCTGACTTCAACTGAGCCTTCTAAAAGTTTCAAAGTAAACTATATGCCTAAGTCCTATGTTGAATGACACTTGTAACAATACCTACAGAAACACTGGGAGACCAAAATATGTAGGTTAAATGATACCTCATGCTTAGGCAGCTAGATAAAATGGGAAAGTATATGCAATTTACTTTCAAGGTGGATCTTGCTCACAAGATGAAAAATGCTTCATAAAAGTTGTTATTACTATGAGATCGCTATTGTTCTTCTGCAGCCACTTTGTTGAAAAAAAAGTGCTTTTATCTTCCTTGAAATTGTCTCACAAGAAAATTGTTATGGTGCAATAACAGGTGTGTTCTGATATAGACAAATGTATTATGGTGTAATAACAGGTAATATAGGGGAAATGACATGATCTGTAGAAACATATGTGTGTGTGTGTGTATGTGTGTGTGATTTCCTTCTCAGATATCAACCATCCCTTGCTATTACTCTTCTCTGGTGCTGAACATCAGAGAGGACCAAGATTGAAACCCTGAGAAGGTGTGCATTTCCCCACAGTAATAAATCAAACTCTGAAAAGAGGCTGGTGGATATTTAACACAGTTTGTGATTTTTATTATCACTTTTCCAGTCTCCTTTCTGAAGAATTTCACAGAAAGCCCAATGTGGACCCCCCCGAGTTAAGTTTTGTCAGTACAACTGGGATGGAGTAGCACAATAAAAGGACTAGAGGTCCAGAGAAAATGACATGCATGAACACTGTCTTTCTGTTTTTTAGGAAATGGGAGACACATGACTTTCTGCAAAGAAGCCCACTAAGAGATCTTTTTTTGTTACAAGGCACTGATCTTAGGCAAATTGCCAAAGCTGAAGTTACAGACTCTTGATAGATACACAGCGATCCACAAGAGCAATGGCAAAACAAAAGAAAAGAAGTTCAAGTAACCAGAAATCTTTGAAGCATAATTGCCTCATTTCTTCAGGTTGTCAATAAGATCAGACATTTTTGTTCTTGTTTAACCAGTCAAGTGCACAAATCCTGGCTAGCCTTCTCATTCACCATTGTGTTGAAAGGCACTAAAGGTTGCCATCCAGAGTGTTTAACCCAAAAACACACATTAGATCCCACTTAAAATCAGTGCTCTGCTAGGAACTCTTTCAGAGCACTGGAGTATCTGAAGCTGTTAGCCATACTGATCATTAATCAGAGGGGAGAAATTGCCCCAGATTCCCAACAGGCCAGAGAAAATGTCCCATGTGTTCAGGGCTTTTCTGGCTGCAGGAAAAGAGCCTGGTCACAGCATTTGCCTGAGTTGTCTTCCTCTCTGAAAAACAGCTGGAGCTTAGACCCTCTTTTTTTTTTCCCTATTCTATTTTAAGGGAGTCAATTATCCTGTGGCACATTCATTTAAATTGATTTAAATTGTAAATAAGTAAACAGGATTAGACCAAGGATTTGGCCTGACTTGGGGGAAAGAGTAAGACAAGGTCCCCAAATAATACTGCTGTCAGCTAACAGCTTGGTTCACTAGGAGAACAGTCTTATGATGACAGTCAGATTAAAAGTGCCTAAAATCATTAGAATTAATTTTAAAATGATCTCTGGGAAGTAGCTGGGCAGGGACTTTAAGGAAGATAATGAGAGAGAGTGAGATAGAAGTGAGGAGTTTAAAACAGACTGATTAATAAAATATGAACACAGACAAAGCTGTGCAGCTGGGGTTTTATACTACCATTTAAAAACAGCCATACATATCATTCTGACATTGAGCCTATATGACTTTAAATCTTTTAGAAACATATTAAAATTACTTAAAGAGGGACTATTTTCAAAAGCTCTCTGGACTTATGCATGATAACTAAAATGAGTTTCATTGTAAATCCCTCTGTCCAGACAGATCTGCTTACAGACAAACCTCAGAGGACAAAGTCACAGCCTTCATCTGGCAAAATTATTGTCCAGTGATGATATATGATTTGTGCTTGCAGAAATGCAGTATGAGCACCATAATATTGGATCTTATATATATTAGGATGCTCCATTTTCAGGACAAAAAAATCAACTATATTATTGTTTTTACTAATGAGACGTTTCTGATATATCTTCATTTGCCTAAAACCAAAGACAAATCCATTTCAAAAGTCAAGGAGAGCAGCTAAAGAAAGAGTCAGCTGTATATTGGTTTTCCATTTTAGGACAAATATTCTCTAGATTGTATAGAAGCATTATGAAAATATGTGTAAAAATGAATTTGAGGGAGAAGAGTGCTTGAAAACATTTGGATTGTAAAGTCTCTGTATACATGAGATAAGAAGATCATGGTCTTGGAAATAATATGATTCAGTAAAAAACAGTGGAAAGAAGTCCTTCAACTCATTTGGAACTGTATACTGGAAAAGAAAACAATAAGTGAATTTGAAGTTCTTATTAGTCATCTCTGAGTCAAGGCATGTGTCTATATCTGACCTACAAAGAAGCAGATTTTTACTCAGCATTCCTCTGTTCCCTGATGAGCATGCTAAACAGCACCATGTTTTAGAACAGCATCCACCCCTCATGCAGAAGGAGGCCTGTGCAATTTTCTTCCATTTAAGCCTTCAAGGCAGAACTGAAGTGGGATCTTTATATTTTCTTAAGTCAAGCACTGATTTACATCTGGCTCCTTGTCTCCTGTCCCTTACGTTGCATGCACTGAAGCATCTTGTCTAAACATGGCCCCTGTTACCACAGAATGACAATGAAGAAACAGGTTCATTTTAATGAGGGATGCATAAGCCCTTCCATACTTCTTACAGGTTGGTTTGAATTGTTTTCATTACGAGCCTATTAGTTCAGGAGACTGCCAAGCAGCTCTGCTCTAGGCTACTGTTTGGCATGCAACTCCACCAGCACAAGAGTCATGGTTTGTTTGGACAGTTTGATAAAATTAAATAGCTCAACTCTTACCCAGCTCAAAGGCAAGCAAAAATGCTAGTGGAGGTTTTCAGATTTTAGAAACTGTATTCAGATTGCACAAGGCATCTTTGTCTTTAAAATCTAACTACCCAAGGAGATGAGAGTTCATAATCTGGGGCAATGGTCATGCCGAATTAGGCAAGCAACATTGCAATATTGGCGGACCCAATGCTAGTGGGTAAAAATACAGTTCAGAGATAATGCAGTAAACAGTTGAAATTCCATGGAATTTGGTTTAAAATATGTGGTGATAACAACATGAATCATCTGACATGGTGGGGTATGATGATGAATTACACTCTGTGCTCCTTTGTAAGGTGTTTCGAGATGTGCCAAAGAACTTGTTTCACACCTAACTACATTTAGTTGTTATTGTTCAAGAAAGATATAATTCAGTACAAAACTAAACATTTTTGGCCATTACATGTCTTCAAAGAAAAATTCTTTACACCTAAAATTATTTCAAGAAAGATTGAAAACTGTTGCAGTATTTGTATGTGAGATGCATACACTGCAACTGGTAGCTTTCATAAGCATTGAAACATGCACAAAACCATTGCATTTGTTGTTTTGGAGGAAAACTCTGTATTGAAATAGGTAGCATATGTTTTATGAAACAACCCCATTTCTACTGTCTGCAGATCTTACTGTCCCTTTTGCTGTGGATTGCTGGCAGAACTGTGCTTTGTCAGCCATGGACACAGTCTTCTCTTGCATCCCCCCAAACAAGGTGTGGGAGGAAGGAAAAGAGAGTACTCCACCTCAACTTTTTCAAAAAGTGTCTACCAATAAATCTCTTTGGCATTCACAAACAGGCTGCTTTGCAATTGCTGGCAATTATCTCTATTTTTAGACTTGTCTAACACACTTCAAAAAGGAGCAAGGGATGCAATAAAACCAGGGGTACTATATACCACTTTCATTAAGAAACAACACTTTAATTGCCATGACTTACTACTTCAATGCTTGCAAGATGGGTGCTGTCACCCTTGAGAATTTTCCAGGCAAAGTTTCTACTAAAATTTAGTCCCTCAGACTATATTTATTTCAGTTTCTTGGGAATGGGAGACCAGACAGTGGTGGGACAATAAAAATGCAGTGTTGGAGAGAAGATGGAATGCCTGAGAAACATTAGCTCGGGGATACACTTGTGTGGGACAAGTGTCTGACCTTATGCTGTATTATCTTACATGGCATGAAGTCCAAAAAGGCTGCTGTAAGAGTGTGATCCTGCACTAGTTTAACAAGGATTTTTGCATTTAAACTATTTCTCCTATAGATTGGAGACTTCCCATATTTAACACATTGTGCTCTCTGTGGAGTCCACATAGATACCCCCCAAAAGCACTTGTAGCCTTGTCATTAATATTGGGTTTACATATACAATACTTTTGAAAATTACAAGCATAAATGAAGGAACACTTGGAATTACCCATGGCAACCTCAGTCTTTTTTGGCCCTGTCAAAAGAGTCTCTGGGATAGTCATAATCTTTCCCTCCAAGTGAACATAGGATCAGGAATAGCTATTCTGCATCTGTAGAAAGTCATGGGATTTTGAGCATATGAGAGAAGAGGACTAACTCAGAAATGAAAATGGGTCTGTGCTGCAGAGGAGGTACTTCAAAGATATCTTTAATTTTCATGCACTCCAGTATCATAACAGAGCTTGGCCATCATTGGAAGCTCTTCTGGTCTGTATCACAATGGACAAAGATTAGCTGTTATTATTCAGCATCTGCTTCAGTGCTCTAAATATCCTATAAAATTCTGAGCTTTACCTAATTGGGCTAGAAGGAGAAAAAGACCAATAAATCTATTTTATTATGATTCAGTTATTCAAGTTTGGGAGTAAATAAATGTTAAATAAAATGCATGGGAATACTAGTTAATCATCTTCCAACCATAAGAATATGGTATTTAGAAGTACACTGGAGTTTGAAACTGTTGTTCAAAAATATTTATAGCAATCTTATAGCAAATAGAAAAGCTTTTTTTTTTAATCATTAGTGCCACCCAGGCTAGAACTTGCCAGTTGAAGTGATGCTTATCCCCGTTCTTACACAGAGAAGCTGTTGAAAATGCATTGTACACATGCTCTGAAACCACTGATTGTTTGCAGCAAGCTTCTTGATGGGACTAAAGAGGTCATCTTTAACCTTGTATGCCCTAAATGGTTTGGAATTTGAGAAATTCCATGTCCTAGTGCCACCGGGGAGATAAGCAGGAATTCATAAAGGGAGGTGCTGGCTTGAAATCCTCTGTATAGGTTTAGATCTTGCTCTCAGCCATGTGCTCTATTATTGTTTGAGGCATCCTGCTCTGCACTCACTTTCTCTCTTGCAGTTAAGGCAGGGTGGGCTGCAGGATGTACATTTATTGCTGCCTTTCCTCTAGTCTTACCCTATGAACTTTTAGTACCAAGGCTGTGATAGGTGTCCTGAGCTGGACATTTAGAGATGTATTTTGAAACTGTGTATCTAAATAATACCCATGTAGGATTAGGACACAGAATGAGGACTGCAGAATTAAAATCCCCAAGAGTTATCAGATTCTTTTTGTCTATCCTCAGTGATGCCAACTGAATTACATGTCAGGAGACCTGTGCTGTGTAGAGCTGCTGTGGCATGTGGGCAGCAGTATGGCAGGATGCCTGGCACCCAGGCAATTGATCTCTCCATGATACCAACTGCATCCAAAAACTCATCCCAGGGGTGGAAGGAACAGACTCACTTCCCAGTTCTGAGCATACAGAGACCTGTGGTCTAGCAGCAAACAACCTTAGTCAACATTATGCCACGGTACTAGTGACAGCAACACAACTTTCCAGTTTTGGCTGGGCCAATGTCATATTTGATATGTTTCTTCACTGGTAAAGACATGTTCTATCTGAATTAGGCAGATACAAGTGGTCTGGATTTATCTTTGCACCTTTCTTTATGTATTTCTCCACAAGAACTTGTGGATAGGGTTCTGTAAGACACTACTACTAGTTATAAATAGAACTATAAGTAGAACAGACACTGGGTTACCAGCTGCAGAAGGAGCAGTCCTGAACAAGCTTTTTAGGTTTATAGCAGAGAAGAAAGAAGACTGGTAAAATTTTAGTAACTGAATATTTGAATCCCTCTTTTCCAAAGATTAACCATGCCATGCTATAGCACAACCTTTCCAGCTTGAAAGACACCTGAGAATGGGTGCATCTCTGTGCATGTGATTGTAGTAGTTGGATACAAAAGCATAAATGCAGCACAGTCTGAATATTTACAGCATTCAAATTCACTGACCTTGCATTTCTAGGAAAAAAAAAGAAAAGGAAAAAAAAGGAAAAAAGGAAAAAAAAAAAAGAGAGTAGAAACTACTGGCCTTTCAATACTGAGGTTTCAAAATATTTTCCAATGGTGACATTGCCGTGACATTTTTGATACTGACACAAGGTGAGTTGCTTGATAGTAACATAGGCATACTTTCAGCTACAGTACAAAAGCCCTACAGACATGAAATTACATATGTTAATAACCTAAAAAAAGTAAGCATATCAAATGGGTTTTGCCTTCCTTGATTTATGTAAAATCTAATGAATCAGTAGCAGTTCAGACATTAAACTTTACTTTTTGCAAGCGGTAAGGATAAGGAGATAAATTTAAGTTCAAATCCCCCCAAAACCCTCTCATTCATACCATACATAGATTATTTGAGTGCAAATCTTTGCAGAGACTGACTTAGGAAAAAACACTCACTATAATGGGGTCATGAAACATAAACCTTCAGAGAAGGCATCAGTATGCTTCGCTCTTGCAACAACCTCCAAGGAAACTGTGCTGCTCAGAGTGTTTATGTCTGAAATGATATCTGTTTGCCAGCTTCAGATCAGTGAGGAGGAACTGTAGTGCCTTCTCTTTTTTCCCAGCCCTATCTGGCTGCCAGTGTCTCTGAGCTGTCAAGGAACAAATGCTCTGACTTCATCTTGTGTGCTCTTTCCTCCGTGTTCTGACAACGCCTCTCAGGTTCAGAGATGTGTCAACCCCATTGTAATGATTTCTGCCAAGGCAGATGTACCGAGGAATTAAATGTGGAGATATATGTTAAAACTGCCTTTCTTAGTCATCAGAGATGCCAAGCCCCTGAAAGAAATTTCTAAGGAATAAACACATCTCTTATGGTTGGAGGTTTTTGATATTTTTGCTTCTACAGGTAATACTTTGTGTAAAGCAAAGCCCTCTTCACTCTGGTTTTCTTATCTGAGAGAAGCAGAGGTCACAAAAAACAGAACTTGAAAACTGACAGAACCTTACCATTAAACCAGTTGCAATCAGAAATCTAATTTCTTTTCAGAGGAGCCATGGGTTTGCATGAAACAGGATTACTCCATTTCCAATTCATTGTGCCAGCCTAATATCTTCAAAATTCCTTTATTATTTTCAGAGCTGTTTGTACCATCTATACTAATAAAGAAGATTATGTCCCAGTCAGTAAGCAAAAAACAAAGTCTTCAGGAGGAATGGTTTCTTATGAATGGAAAATGTTTAATTCACATGCACACATGCCAGGAGTCCAACACCCTTCCTTAGGAAGAGCTTCTAATTGATTCCATTTAGCAAAGCCTTTGGGATCTCTATTAAATAAATTAGGTCTAGTGGGTAGGCTTTGTCAATCCAACAGTTTCCCTGAAGTAAAATCTTAACCCCTCCATTCCTCTCAAAGGGATTTGATAATTTTAAAGAGAGGAGGACAAAAAGAGTGAGAGACACAGAGAAGGGATAGTAACTCATGCTATTTAAATGTCAGCTCCAGCCTACTTGACCTTCACTGCAAAGACTATTTTTTTCAGAAGGCCGCTTTACAAATTTCAGAGCAAAATTTCACAAGCTTATGTTTGGAAACATTTCCATAACGTTTTGTAAACTACCTCTCACCATCTGTACTTCATCTATAGTCATATGGTTCCTTAGCAGCTCCTGACTGAATTCCCATTTGATCTCATCCCTGTCCAGCACTGTAAAACCTACAAGTCCTGCACTAGCTAGATGCCTTAAGACCATGGATCTCTATTTCATCCAGACACAGCAGACAACTTTAGATAAATGGATTAATGTTTCAAAACAGGTGCAATACTTTTCATTCTTGCATTTAATCCATACACCTGAAGTCAGTGGAAGCTGAATTAGCTCATGCACTTTCAAGTGACTCATCAGTCATGCTTTTGCTCCATGAAGAGCATCTTCTCCCTCCCTATTCCATGAAGGCAAAGTGCGACAAGGACAGTACTCAAAAAAGAAGGCAGGTGTCCAAACTTCCCATGCCTTTTTCTCACTACCAAATATATCCTCTCTAGGATCTTGCCCATATAAATACTGTAGTACCATTGCTTGTAGGTGGTCTATGTTGAGTTACACAAGACTAAGATATATGGAGTCTCAGGATAAATGAGCAATTGCCTGCATGTAATTTTTAATTGAAATGTTAATGTAATCTCCTATGCAGCAGACAACATTCTAATCAGATTTTCTTCAAATTTAATGTTGCTGAAAATATACACACACAAAAAACCCCTTCACAAATAAGATCTTGAATTCTAACTCAGATGGGAAAATTCACAGGCCGCTCTCTTTAATTAATTTAAGCATCACTAATTTAAACTAAGTTCTCCTGAATAATTCCAGTAACAGCACTTAAAAATAATGCTCCTGTGAAAAGCTCTGCTACTTCAGAAAATGATCAGAATTAATATTGCTCATTTCACAAAGAAGATTGTCTTTGTTGTGGGACATGCAGAAACTTCTAGACTATTAACAAACAAGATCAAAAATGAGATCATTAATACTGGCTGAAGCAAACAAGATTTTGGTATTCACATATTGTAGATCTTATGAGAATCTGAAGGGGAACAGGGAGAACAAAGCAAAAAAGTTGTGTACCCACAATGGGAGGAAAAACTTTTCTTTATGATACTAGTAGACAACTATTTAAGTTACAAACACTTTTATCATTGTTATAAATAGTTCATTAATTTGAACTAAATTCATGTCACAATGCCAAAATTCTCTTCCCATCATGACAGGCAGTTGCTGGTCAATTTGAATTTTTAGTTTCTTCCTCAAATTTCTCACAGATCGACTTCCAGGCTGCTCTAATTTTATCCCACACATTGTAAATGCCTCTGGCTTTGGTACAGTAAATAGAAAAATTTCTTTATTTACTCTGATGGTATTTTGATTTCCTATGAATTGTTGTTGTGTGTCTATAGTTCAGTGAGCTCCTACAGAAATACTGATTCTGCAGGAACAATAGTGTTTGTGAGATAATATATATAGATTTAAATCTGTAAGGAGGGCTGGTCTATAAGTGGACTTAATATATGCAACCAAGTAGCTACATGGCATTTCAGTTGGACACACTCAAAATATTAAGTATGATGTCAAAATATTCCTTAGCTTGGTTAATTGTCAAAAGTTAAATCCATTGTTTCACAAGTTAGTTTGCTACAAAAAAAAAAAAAAAAAAAAAAAAAAAAAAATTATAAAGTTTTAACTTCTCAGTTTAAGTACCTGTTGCCTGCTATGACCATGACAACTCAACTAAGTGCAGGTAGGGTCCCACCTTCTTGGACAATGCTCATCTTTGTTGTTTTTGGGGACTAGCAAAATCAGTTTTACTTAGAGGTTATCAACACCACAACCATGATTAGACCTGTTCATTGCTTCTCTATTTTTGTTCATGGGCACCTGGTATTTATTAGCAATCTTTAAAGAGGCTAGGCTATACCCTGGAGTAAATATCACAAACAGGAAGGAAGGGTGTGGGGTTCTATAGGGAAGAGCAAGATGGCTCATTTTAGATATGTCTATCATTAAACATGTAAATATTATATAAAGGCTACAGTCATGTAAATATTATAAAAAGGCTACAGTCTGGCACTTATGGATAACTTATATATCAAAAGAAGATTCTGACCTTTATTTGTTTATGTACAAAACAGCAAGAGGTCATAAAAGTGTGCATATTTCCCCCTTTCTTTTTTTAATGCTGAAATCTGCGTAGCAAAAGTGTTGACAATAATGGCATTTGGGAAGACAAAGAGATTTGGGGTCGTTACAGTCTTAACATATTGCAGTATTCCTTTCAATGTCTTCCTTCACTTCTAAAATTGATTTTTGTTTTGCTTTTCTTGCTGATATCAACTAGAAAATTAGATGCTACAGAGTGAGCAAGATAAACAGCAAGAATTCTGATCTTTTCTCTCATTCAGAAAACTTAGATTACTTTTCTATTGGTTTGCATTTGAGTTGTGCTGATTTTCAAGTGCTTCTTAGAGCAAAGAAAAAAACCCTAAAAAGTATCTCTCCAAAGCACTTTCAAGCAAAATGGATGGCAGTACAAGATTTTGACATTAAACTTAGACTCAAGTATCTGAAAGAAAATGTACTATAAAAAGATTTCTCATTGAAGTATGTTTCTATTTAGACATTTCTGAGAAGTTCAGTCCAATTAAACAAAATCTGATACTAGGTTCTCAGATGACTTAGGCTGAAGTTGATCTATTGCCCTTTGTTAAAAGAAAAAATAGCTGAGTTGCTGAAAAGGTGCAGGGTATATCTTTGCCATGTTATATTACAGTATATGGGACTAAGCACTCACAGAGAATGTTAAAATATTAATTTTTGAAAGGATTATCTAGAACTGAACCTTCCCTGGCTTGCACCTGATTAATTCCAAGGCTGAATACTGAAATGCTCTTTTAGGCAAAACTCTTCTTATCATTAATTTCTGTGATAGTATTAAAGAGTTTGAATCCAGATTTGCAAAGGCATTTAGATACTTAAAGGTGCAGATAGGTATCAAATAGAATTTGTATAAAAGCCTAGGCAGGATATAGGACTAATTCATTTTGAGAAGTGATGCATATTAGATGTCAAACAGACCTGGTGTTTTGGAAATACCATTGGACATTTCCATGCAAAACTGCTGCCTAACAGACTTCAGAGTTTTTAAGGTGTGTCTTCCATCTGGAATTCCTTTAAATCTGTCTCTCGGATTAAGAGAGTTGAAAATATATACAAGAAATTAATACATCAAATAAATAATAATAAAAAAATCATGTGCCAACCTTTAAATATCTGACAGATAAGTTCTGAATGTTCACATTGTAAACTACTCTCTATGCATGTCTCATGACTTATGAAACCTGCAGGGTGTAATACATACAGAGACTAGATTACCTGACTTTACAAAGCTGTTTGTAAGAACACATCTGCTTTGTCTTGGCATTTGAAACACATTTAGATCACTCAAGCTCCTTTTCAATTGCAAGTCGAATACAGCTATGTGAACTATTACATTTTTCTCCTGCTGAAATCCAGAGAAATGAAATTGCTGCCTTGAGCCATGTTTTGAGCTACTAACTATTGCCACTTGAACCAAGAAAAGCTTTAAAACTTATGCTGCAAGACTTCTTCAGTAGCTACAAAATTCCCCTCCAAACCTCCAAATCAGCTTCTGATGGGAACATTTTGTTTTTTGAGGTTGCCCTACAGGTATTTGCCTTTCAAGTCAATCACTGCTGAGTTCCTCATGTGTTGATCTTACCTGAGTATAACCATAGGTTCCTAACAAGTATTTATAAGGAATAATAGTGTGCCATGACCACACACTTGAAACAGCCCTGAGTGTAACGATCTAACAGATTAATCTTCTTGTATCCCTGTGCAATGAGATAAACAAATCTTTGCCTTTCAGCTTTTTGTAATCAAACAAAGAATACCAAGAGAGATTTCTTTTGTTCTGTAATTTTATGTGTCAGTGCCATGGCTTCTCCAGTTCATTTGTTGTGATTTATATTTTCAGAAGTGTATGTTGTGCTGCATGAGAAATGTCTCTGTTGAATTGAGTTCTCTGACTGCAATAACTCTAGATGAGCTCAGTGTCTTAATCTGATGTTATTTCTTCTTTTTATAAAAGTGATGGGTACAGTGGCTGCATTACTTACAGTAATTAATTTTTGTCTCATCCTGCAAATTCTTCACTGTGTGGGAATTGCCAGAATATTTTTTGTGGTTGCACATAGTAAACCAAAACAACACCCTGCAGTGAGTTTCCATTTAAATATTGTGCCACAGATCAAACTCTGCTTTAGTTGTAAGGGTTCAGATAAAGCATCAACAAAATGAAAGGAAAATGAAAATTTTTCTAAAACTTTAGCAAGAGTTCTGCAAGAGCCGCATCAATACACCAAAAGATGACTGAATACCCAAGGTGGCTGGAAAACCAGTTTTTATCTGCAGATTTATCTGGTGGAGGTGAAAAAAACATCCACAGAGGACATGAGAAAAGCAGAATACAAGGATTAAAGGACAAGAGGTGGCCTTAGTTTCTGTAACTGGGAATCTAGCAAAGCTAGACTCTGGCAGAGTTCACTCTAACTGCAGTGTAAATACTGAATGCTAACAGCAACTGGCTAGCAGCCATATGTAGCAGACCTGAGAAAAAACTAAGATAGTGTGGCCAGATCATGACTACTAATGTGTAAGCAGCAGTGTGCCTTTGGTACCATGGGTCTCATCAGCCCCTGAAATTAGGAGCCTTCACCTGAATAACTAAACTGGGATTAAGGCAATGTAGGCAATGTGTTAGAAGCAAAATATATCCTGGTAAAACCACATTATACATAATTTTTTGTCGTGTATTTTAAGTCTCAGGAGATAAAGAATAGCCAACAGATCAGTCTGCTTCCCTCTGGTGACAAGGGCTGCTCTTCACTCATGCATTCCAGTGCTTGGTTCTGGGCAGTCAGCCTTATTTTAAGCACATCAGGCAATGATACACTTAGCCTTTCCAGTTTCTCATAGCTAATCCTAGCAGAACTATTCCCATTCCTAACCTTCCAGCCCTCTGCTAAAAGGAAATTTTTTAATATACCTTCTGAACTAATACAGCATGGGATCTGGGGAGTGTGCCATTTTTTTTTCTCAAATTATAGTTTGAACCAAGGAAAAACTATTTTACAGCCCAGTATGAGAAAGACATCTGCTGCCTGCCCCAGGTATAGTGTTGGAACTGGAAGCACTCCCTTCCCATACCTTTGAATTTTTGAAGGTGATGGTAATGAAGTGACCCAGTTCATACACTTGGCTTTATCATCCTCACGCTGCTGAAAGTAAAGAAATTATGACTTTGGCAGCAGGAGGCACGCACCATTATGTTAGATAAACTATGCTGGGAGATTTTTTTGCTTAGTTGATAGTGTCATACTTTCATCTTAATGTCCTTCCTTGGACTGGCTGTGTGGGTGGTGAATCAGGGTCTCCTGAGTGAAAGGAATAGGAAATGGGCACAAAAGGAGCCCCCAAGAGAAGTATGGAAGAACTATTGTCCAGCCATGGTGAAAAGGAGGAAGAAGCAACATGTTTATAACCCTTGTCAAGGATGAGAGCAGCTCATCCTGACCCAACAAGTCAGGATGCTATTGTGCTTTCGTGGCCAGTGCTGAAGAAACAGAGAAGCACAACACACCAGTTTTGGTGGCTGCAGAGGCAACAAGGTCCTCTCAGATCTGCTTTGTGTGAAATGCTCACTTATTTCCCAGCAGCTCACTTCTGGTTTGGTAGAGTTCACTGTGCACAATCTGCTCAGTCACTGGTAGTCACATCAGCCAGAGAGACACGTGCTGTGTACAGACACTCTCTCAGCACACAGCAGTGCAAGCCAGACAGACTTGCCATTTTCCACACAGCTACTGTTACAGGCTCCCAAAATACATGAGTTATTTACTCATTATTGGCTGCCCAGCCCCAGGCGGGGTGCTTTCCAAATAACATGAAGACACTAATCTCTCCCTACAGAACACAATCCAAAATAGGAAAGATCTTGTTGGAACAGTGGTAAGGGACACCAGATATGAGCAAAGGGCTCAAGGCAATTATCAGAAATCGCCCCCTTAAAATACTTTTGTTGCTGCAGTCATGACACAGCAACTTCACATTCTCCTATTGCCTTCATATCATAACACCATTCAGTTCAGCAATTTAGCCTTTCTATCTGGTTCAAATCTCAGCCACTCTTTTCCAAAGAGCTCAAACAATGTTTTTGTTTCTCATCTGGCTAAACACAAAAATTCTGCAGTAATAAAGTGTATTTTCCAGGAAAGCATGAGTGAATCTCTGGATGAGAACTTCAAAACTCCTGCACAAGGAGGTAATTTTTTCTGTTTATGTAGCTATCTAAAGAACAGAAGAAGTTTCTTCTCTGATTGTATCTCTTTCTTATGAATAAGCCTCTGGATAGGAAGAGAGCTTCTCCTTTCTACCCATCACAGGTTATTCACAGCTGTGGCACAAGCAGTGCCATCCTGCACTAGCTGAGGAGTGAACCACTCTTCCATGGTCAGCATGACAGGCAGTGCTCTGCATGTCCTGAAATATTCTGAAATTTCACTGTTTGAAATATGACCATTTTCTCAGTAATGGTATACAAATATGCTGAAAAATATCTCAGTAAACAGACTCACCTATTCTGGGCAAGATGCTGAGAAAGTGGACTAAACTGTGGCTTGTCAGATATGCTAATAGATGAGCTGATATACTTTCAGCACTGATCCTAAGAAGAATACACTGAGCAAATGTCACTTTTAAAACCATTAATTGTACATGAATATGGCTGACAGCACTTTCCTTCCTCCCTCCTCTGCCTACCCTCAAAGATTATGTCCCATTTTTTTTTATTGGAAATATTCATGCTTCCCCAAAGATTCACCACAAACTGCATTTCCCGCCAACTGGACCTTGTATGTGGAGTTATTCTGCACTTGTTTCTCACTCTTGCCTGATCCAGCCAATTCAAATCATCTTGTTCATGCAGTATTTCTGCCAGCAGAGAAGGGAGTATAAGTCATGCCCAACTTTGAATTTGGTTATGTCACCCTTCAGGGTCATCAAAGCAGTACCAAGGTGGTCTACATTCCAACTGGGTGACTATAGGTAACTTTTAGTTTTAAATGTACTTTCAAAGCAACAAACAACTCTGGGTAAACTGTTGGACAAGTAGTGTTCACAAGGAGATGACCAGAAAGAAAGAAAGACAACAAAGAAAGCTAGTATTGATTGAAGTGAAACATTGGGAAGCCATCCCCTCAGAAAGCCTGATAACATGAGATGGGGATTGCCTGCACACTGTTTATGAGTTCCACTTATTTTTGTACATGGACTTGCCCAGACCCAAGCTCATTCATCAAAACACCTCTCAGCTTTCAGCTCCTCAGTGGCAAGCATCAGAACCTCCAAAGTCACTCTAACAGAAGCTAGGCTCAAATTTAACTTTCTAGTTTAAATGCATCACTAGAAACAATATGTGAAAATTTCTTGTACCTGCAGATAACTTCTTTTTAGCCCTGCTGAAAACTTGATGACAATGATTCCTGGGAAGTTTTCACACAGCAGATATCCACAGAAACACCCCATTTCATCAAGATGCCTGCCACCAGCAATAGCTCTATAATGCCAACTGCAATTAAATCCTTGAAAAGTATCATGCAGTATCTCACAGTTTATGAATAGTGATGAGTATATTAATGCTCACAGACCCATGAGCTCAGCAAAAACCCTGGGTAATTTTTCATTATACTGTATTATACTGCAATCTTCTTCAAATCAATCAAGGTTCTGACATGAACTTCTAAAACTGGGTAAAATACTTCAGGACATTCTAAAACCCACAACAAGAAAAGCACAGCTCATGGTGTAATAGTAGCATAAGGCAGCACAATCTGTATCAGCCCAAATAAAATACACCCACTGTTGCATGATTTATAACAAAGCATTTTCAGTGCTGCAGTTGAAAGGAGTGAATTCTGGAAGGTAAAACACAGATTCAAAGAAGCTGTTTATCTGCTAAAAATATATAAAATGGTACAATTCCTTTCTTCTTATTTAGAAAGAAAATAAAAATAATTTTAAAAAATTAAAAAAAAAAAAAGTTCTCCTAATACACAAGCAAAGCCAGCCTAGGCTTTGCACACCTACAAGCTATGTAAAGCAGACAGAAGTAGTAGTAGCAGACATATAGATTCTTTTAACAACAGGTAGCTGAGACATGTCTCACTTAATAGGTTAAGATCCCTGTTACTTATTTGCATATATGCATATAGAGAGACTAACTCCATATATATATATTACTCACACTATGTTTTTAACAGGGAGGGTTTCTGTAAATACCTATACTCAGAGGGGTGGCTTCAGTCCCTGCTAAGGCTCTGCTGGAGCATTAGGATCTTAACAGCTGTGTGGTGAGAACAGGGCATCCAGACAAGCAGTTAAGCATCCTCTGCCTCTCTTTTAGGGGATTCCTACAAGCACACCTACAGCATTCGGGAAGAAATGCCACAGTGCTGCTGCAAGCTGGGCATGTGATATCCCGGTAGCAATGGATGGAATCCTGGCTCCCCTTGATGATATTTCATTCCTTAATTTCCCTGTAGCCAGAGTTTTGAGGGGTGACTTTGATGGATTACAGCAAGGATGAAATGCCACCTGTCTCTAAAACAGCCTCCAAAGGCAGTCTGGGCAAAAGCAATAGAATGATGTAACCCACCCAGACTGCTGTTTGTAACTCCTGCTGGCACCCTACCAGGCTGTGTGTGCCTCCAGCCCAGCTCTAGGTGACCACAGTGCTGGTCTGCCTCTGTGACACCCCTTGGCTGCCAGCTCCACTCGCTGTCTTCACTCACACACAGCTGCTTCTGCTTGCGTGCCTCAGGCAATATTTCCTTTCCTTCCTTTGCCTCAGAGGATTAGCAAATCAAGCTGGATACCCAGGAGCTATATAGTAACCCAGGAGGCAATACAGTGCCCCATCAAGAGCCAACAGTGTGTGATAGCCTGCTGTGCTGTGTCCCAGCTGTGTGCTCAGTGGCCCCAGGTGTAGAACAACTCAGAAAACATCGAGCACAGTGCTCCTGGCATCTGACTTGGATCAAAGTAAACAAATTATTAACAACTACTCAAAAACCCCACACGAACCTTGCAAACCTTCTTTTAGCTCTGTATGGACAGGAGCTGTCCCTCTTAGTCCCTTCCAACTCAGCATATTTTGTGATTCTGGGCGATTCTGGAAAATAAAGTTTTAACACTTGCATTTAAACCTTTTATTTCAAAGTCTCAGTTCACCACTTCAAGTCAAAATTATGGGCAGGATTATGCTATGTAGGACCATAAAACATGGATATTTTTGGGATTCAGTTTCCTTAGGTGCAATGAGATTGACATTCTGCTTTGTGCTGTTCATAGCAGGTAATGCTGCTCATCTTTCTTCCCACCCACAATGTGTTTATCTCCAGCAGCAACAATAATACATACTTCGGGCTGCTGGCCAGCTGTAATAAGATGGATTCATATTTCAGGAAGAGCAAGGTGGTCTCTAAAAGCCTCTTCTTTCTAAGACTGGCTCTGGACCTGGCAACTATTACAGCCAGGACAACTGAAAACAGAACTGAAATGCATTTGAGGTACTAAAAGGTTGTTAGATTAATGGCTTCAGAGGAACAGTTTAACAGAGAATAAAATTTTAGTAATTGCTTGAGTTTATTAAAAGAGAGATTGTCTGGGGCCAGTTCTTTGAAGAGTTAACACCCCTCAGGGCCTGAGATGCTTCTGGGGCTGCTAGCAGAGACCCATTGGAGACCAAAGCACGGATGAGAGGGACAAATCCTGCTCTGGGTCTCTGTCTAGAGGAGGAAGGAAAAGCCATGGAGCACTAGGAGAGAGCAGATGGGGATGACAGCTTTTTCTGCATCTGAATTACCAGGGTTTTGAGGTATTGTGAAACTCTGATGGTAGCAAGGGTGTCTGTACTCAAACTAACATTACTCCAGTCTAATACAGGCTGGACTGAGGACACTAACTTGTTTCATATGTCCTATAAAACACAGACACCATATCTGGTTATGTGAGCAATATGATGGCTAGCAGGACCCTAATGGTAAAAGGTTTGCTAATGCTTTTCTCTCTGAGTTACCAGAAACATAAAAAGAAACAAGGAGGAAATGTCTGAATAAAAGAAATCCAAGTAGTATTTATGAATTGTTTTGCTAGGCAAATGCCATTACTTAAACAGACTCTCAAACACATGGAAAGCTCTTAGGGCCCTCCCTATTCCCCCAAGACTGTCTATTCATTGGTGTTTGTCTGTGTGTGCTTTTAACTTAATAAAAACCACCCCAGAAATGTGTTGCTGAACTACAGAAAATGTGATGCTTTTATGGGAAGCATTCAGCTCTGACTCATTATCAGTATCTAACCACAGGACCATGAGCTCAGATACACAGACCAGTCTTACTATCAGCCCAAGTAGCCCACAGCATTCTTTTCCTCACCAATTTTTTCATGTTGCATAAAGTTTTATTTTTTATCCCAAACATGGCTACTGTAACAATATAAAGTAATAAATGGGTGAGAGAGCATGGGTAGGGTAGACAGGTTTTTTGGCAATGTCCTTGTTAAGCTGCTGGCAAGTTGCCTGGCTCAGGATGTGGAACAGCAGCTGAAAACAACCAAACACCAAGCCCCCTATCAGGAAGCCTCAGGACTGTAATGCTGTTGCTAGGGATCCTGCTTTCAAAGTGCCATAGTTGAATAAAGTAGGTCAAGAAAATTACCATTATAATGATATTCTCCTTGCTGTTCTCTAGCCAGTCCCCTACCTGGCCCTGTGCTGCTCTAGGACCTCCCTCATTGCTTCATCTTGCCTTCCTGCACAGTGGCCTATCTGCACAGAAATGGCAATAAACTCCATTTCAGCCTAGTGGGAAAGACTCAGCTTTTTTTAGAAAAGGGAGCTTTTGGACAGAAGCCCTCAGGCAGAGAAGAGCCCACACTTCCCAGGTGAGCTCTGCAAGTTATTGCTGTCTCCTTCCCTTCCAGCAAACAGCCACCCTCTGGCACAGACTGAAAGGATGGATTTAAGGATGGACATATTTAATGAGAAAACCTGATATAGATGCCCATTAAAATACACACCTCTCTTGCTGTTTCTCTTTGGCAGACCAAGCATCTTCTTCTGAGATAACATCCTAATTTAATGAGTTAACAAAAAACCTAGGAGCCCCTAGATGCCACACATCTGCCCTGTTACAGCCCTACCAGTCCAAACTTGCTTTTTGACTTAGGTTGATTTGCCTAGGGGCTTACCTTATGAATGAGGCAGGGTTCAGGACCAAGACAGTGTACCCAAAATGTACCAACCATGAGAAGCCTCTGAAAGACCCCATTAGCCAGGATTAGGGCAGTTCCTCCCCTGCTTCCTTGTGGGAGTAGTCTTGTTAGCTGGCCCTGTATCATCACAGTGGTCTGATCTCAACAGGCCAGATGGTTTGAAGAGTGGTGGCCAGGCCTGATTCACTTCTGTTCTTCCTATTTTGAGAACAAATATGTGTTCTCTCTGCTGCTGTGCTACTATTCAGAAAGACTAAGATCAAGTCGCTTGATCATGGCACAACCCAGTGCTTAACCCCCTTTCTAGCCAGCCATGCCCAAGCATTGCCAAGAAAATGACTCTATACATGACATTAAGAAAGAAATTGCTTCTCTGTTCTATGATCAAGATGAAACTATTAATATCTACTTATTTAATAACTATGAATTACTATTGTTTGCACATTATTTATGTACAAAGAGGTAAGAGATGTGTCTTTAAAAAATGTTAAATTTAATAAATTGCATGACAATTAACTCCTATTAAAACAATAAGCCTTTTATGCTTGTACAATAAGTTTTTATTCTTCAGCAGTGTTGCTGTTGTTGAGCTTTTCCATTTTCTTCATAAATGCCAACTGTCTGATGAGAAGACTATTAACTATGAGTGCTGGTGATGCATAATCTCTATCTTCATCTCAGAAAGAGCCTGGGGGCAGGGAGAGGCAGTTGTGTTCCCTCTGATGATAGCAAAGCCCTTAGTGAGGGAATATAATTACAAATGTATTTTTGTCATACTTTTGCCTGAGGCTGTGGACAGTATTTTGGATCTAGCTCTCTTTTTCTCATGTCACAGATAAACAGATGATGCTAGTCAAGTACTTCCTTTGGTGTCCTCCTCTATTTACAAAGACTGCACTGAGGGCACTATTTCCATGAAAATGGCAGGAGCAAAACAGAATCAGTCACCATATTCAGAGATCCCTGATTCTGCCTTCCTAGAGGGGTTTGTGCTAAATATCACTGCTTTAATTTCCTTTGATTTCTCTATTTTGTTTTTCATATCTGTTGTTTTTTTTCTTTTTTCTCCTCACACAACCATTTCAGAGAGCAATTCCCAAAATTTTTCCTTTGCCACCTGACTTAGAGAACCATCCCCAGATCCACAGATTTATTGCTGCCAGGATGCCTGGTGAGCATCACTTCCTGTGACATCTCATCATTTTATAAAGGCCTATTTAACTGCTTCATCTGATTAGCTCAACACCCCAGGATATGGCACAGCTGCTCCCTATAAGCAGAAACATAAGTGTAACAAAAGCGTAACAAAAGACATGATCCCCAGCAACCAAAATTAGCTCTCCACGTCAAAGGACATCTCCAGGAAAGAAGAAAAAGGCTATGAATTTCATAAATACCCAATTTTTATCTAGAACTAGAGTCAGATGGTGTCTGTTGCACTCTGAGGCTTGGCCATCTTGTTTTATTTTGTTTCACAGCAGTTGCAATTGTCCTTTGATTCTGATAGGCTTTGTGCTGTTTTGCAATGAATTCTATTTGGATTCATGTAAAGGGTTTGATTGGACCAGATTTCTTATGTATGTTAAAATGTTCCTTGGTCCAGCTGTTATTTATGTATTTGCTCCCCAGGTTTTTTAAGTACTTGACAAGAGGAGTCCAGCTACTGTTAACTGTCCTTTAAGATACTTTGACAAAAACTTCAGTTCCAGTTAGTTCAAACAACTCAGTAGTGAAGTCAGCCTCATACAGGTTTCCCATTTAAACCCTTTCCAGTGCAGCTCTCTTCATGCACTCAGCCCTCTGCTCACCTCCTAGGGATGAGGACAATTTCTTCAGAATCTGAAGGGAAACAGCATTAGACGCCCACACTTTCACATTTCAAACTGCTCCAGCACAGGTACTGCTGCTGGCTACAGCTGTTGCAGTGGCAAGGACAGCAGGAGAATACAGAGAGTGTGTCTGTAATGTGTAATTTCCTTTGGCACCCTATACTTCCATGCTGTCCTTTCCAAAGCCAGGGCATTTAACACAACACAGACTCTCTGTACAATGCTGGCAAGAAATCTCTGTATTCAACAGATGTTACTGGGCATCTGTTCTGATCCTGATATATTCTGCTGAAAAGGAGAAGAATTTGGAGGCGGAATAGGGTGGTCCTGTATTAATAAGGGATTTCAGTACATATTTAATTACTAAAAGTTCAGTCACTACCAGTGATAGGAAGTAGCACTTCCCACTGCTCCCCAGCCACCCTGCTCCATTGCAGAGACCAACACAAAATAAGCTTCAGAAATACTAGGGAAAACAGGGAATTAAGGAGTCATCTGCACTGTTTATAGCCACAGGCCCTCCATGGGAATCAAACCAAGCCAGGAGAACATGTCAGAAATAGGAGAGCAGAGCAGTCCTTTGCTGCTCTAAGTCTAGAGGAACTGCTGGATCAGAGTGCAGATTAGACCATCTTCAGGTGGGAAATCAAACCAGCTTTGAAAGGTCTATAAGCACTTTCTTAGCATTAGCTGCAGCATGAGTAGGACTGGCATCTGTGAAGAGGAGAGCTCTTGTCAGGGTCAAAGTCCTGTTGGCCACATCTGGTGTTTCTCCAAAGAAACATCCCTGACCCACTGACTCTGAACTCATCACGTGTAAGGGTTGCCATGCTGAGATTGTGCCATTTTAACATTTATCTACCAGATTTCTCAAAGAAATGACTACATAAGCTTCTAGGCAATAAATATGCAAATAAAAATGTGAATATTCAAACTAACCCATCAAGCAGCCTCAAAGCTGCAATATACCCCCATCCTGGTGGACTTGAGTCTTAGCTGCTGTTTGCACAGTAGCTGTGGGAGCATTCACAGTCCCCAGGAACCTCTATGCCATGAATGCAAAAAGAAAAAATGATTGGGTGAATGGCTCATAAACACAGCTTGTTTTCAGAGAGAGAGGAAACAGAGAAGGAGAAAGCTGTGCAATGTTTAAGAGAAATTTCTGAACATCATTCATAAAGCTCTACCTGTGCTTTACTTATGGTGCCTTTTAAGCAAATTCATTAGTCTATAGCAAGAAGACAAAATTGACATAAAGAGCTGTAATCGAAGTTTCCTGCTGAACAGCTCTGTGGAAGGGGAGACAAGCCTGAGCTCTTACTCAGAAATGCTTGTGGCTTCTCATTATTTAGACTTTTTACCTTTGCTGCCTTTGAGAGAGGCATAAAAATAAAAAAATAAAAATAAAAATAAAAAAAAAAAAAAGGAGAAAAGAGAGAGAAAGATGGCAAAGAGGCAATAAAAAGAGAGGAGAGTGCTACAGTTGACATTAGATGATGGAGCATAGGATCCATAACCCAAGGCAGGGGTAGGGCTGACTTGCTCTCCCCCAGCAGACACGTAGTTGCAAAGTACAACTCTGCCAGAACTTCAGGTATAAAGAATGGACAAGTCATCTAGGGAAAAATAATAACACCACTGGAGTCAGTGAAATTTCTCCAGGGATACTGTAAGGACAAGGATGCCCTAGCCAAGTGGAAAATGGTCTGCATTGATCCTCAAACCCATAAATTGAGGGTATGTTCACACAGCAAACTGCACTGTAGCTCAGAGGAGGCAAAAGCTCAGTTCTTCATGGCAGCTTTCCATGCCCTGCACCTTCACTACAGCACAAAGTCTTGGAATCTCCATGTTGTTCTACCCTTGCAAAGTGCATGGCCATCTTGAAAACATCTCTGAAGGCAAATCTTATCCATATCCACTCCCCATCACTACCCAGTGCCCTCTCACCCACAGCCACTCTGGAGATGCCCACTCAGCTAAACACTGGGGCAGTTCTGCTGGCAGCAGGAGCTGGTGTAAACCAGCCTTTAGGTCTAAGGATCAAATCAGGATGCCTTTAGGGAATGCTTTCTGACTTTCCTTCTTCTCAAGGGATGGTTCTGGTAATGGAACTGAGAAAAACCACCAAGCCAGGAGGAAGCAGGATATATATAATTTTGCTAGTTCATTCTGTAGATATTTTAAAATTTTTAATACATAGATACTTTTAAACAGGCATTTGAGTTGTTATGGTGAGCCTAAGTCAGGTAAACAAATATTTGGCAAATTTTTGATGGCTGAATATGATTAGAATGCAAAATACACTCAGTAAATTGGAAGAGCTTTCTAAACAAACACCAAGATGGTTCTCAGCAGGGGTGAGTGCAGTGTATTGCACCCAGACAGGCACAGTCAACTAAGCAAATGAGTATAGATTGAGCTGGACAGCAACATCTAGAAAAACATCTAATAATTACCATGAATTATAATATTTACATGACACAATGCTATTGGGAAGTGAAAAAATCACCCTGAATTATAAAAAGATGAGTAAAGCCTGAAAGATACTCTGTTGGGAAGATCTTGACTGGAGTGGTATGTCCAGTTTTGAACCAAACATTTGGAGAATGACCTGGAGCACCTGTAGACCATGAGAAGGAACACTACAGTAGCAGAAAACTAAGAAACATCACCAGTGAATGGTGATTGAGATAATTTTGTTTATGTCAAAAGAAGCCTTAAAATACCAACATGACAATTGCAAAGGGGGAGGGAACAGATTGGCTTTGTCTGTTTAGATGTGTGTCTCAATTGCAACAAAGAAGTTTAAGAGGCAGAATTAAGAACTATTCTATGTCACTAAGAAAACTGAGCACAGAAATAGATATGATGGATATTCCTCACTGGAGCCTTTGACTAGAATTACAGGTTTTTGAGGGTGGGACAGGAAGAGAAGGCATGTAAATAGGTCTGGTTTAGGTTTTTAAGCCTAGATGATACTCATTGGTGTATTTACTGATCAATAACTCACTCTAAAAGGTTCTTAATTTTGTTTGTAATGCAGAAATATGACACAGAAAAATGAAGAAACCAGAGATTCAAGAGATTTTTCAGCACAGGTGTAGAGTCAGTACCCATAGGTACTGTATGAAGACAGAAGAGGAACAATTATCACTAGCTTAGTCTTGCCACTTGGGGAAACAGTGCAATTAGGGCAAAGAGAGAAATACCAGCATGACCTGAACAAGCTCATTATCAATGAGATTTCAAAATTACAATATCAATTAATAAAATGGACCATGCAGCATGAAATTCTATCATGAGTTTAAGCTATCTAGAAGGGGCAGATATAGGAAGTTTGCAGGGTTCACTTTATCTGAGAAACAAACATTATCTTTTGACATGTGATGAGACAAAGACTCTACCATTTGAAAAAAATTTTTATTGTCTTTGTGTGTGTCATCCGTTTCCTAAGATAAAGCATTGGTTCAGGTAATAAGTTATTTCAACAAATTAAGTTGCATTAAAGCAACTCTCTTATCAATTTGAATTAATCCTTCACTTCTGACATTTACAGCTAAGGTGTACAAGGAAGTAATATGATACAGCAATGAAAAAACACACTGTCTGGAGCTAAAAATATCACAACCCACGCTTGAAAGTTAGCTCTAAAATGAACAAATTACCCTTTTTAATGAAGTGAGAAGCATATATTTGGCTATCAAATAATATTGGGTATTTGGTACTAAAGAAAAGGCAGATGTTACTAATAATAGACACTTTTTCTCATTACAAATTCTAGTACCACATAGTTAGAAAAGACAAAAGTCAATGTACTGAAATGATTCCTACTAGCTCCAGTGCCTAACAGCATCAAGGGCCAGATCAGAGAAAGAGCACTAATTCTTGCTAGACACAGCAGCTGAGATCAAGACTTCAGCATGCCAAACTGAGTTCCTGGTTTAGAGATCATGAATCAGGGAATGACAGTACAAGCAGTGCCTGCAATGCCTCACTGAACTTTCCAGGGCTTACATCTAGTAAAGAAAATCATGGCTCTATCCACAAAAGTAAAACCACCAGCTCACTGCCCTCCCAGCTCCCCTAGCAATGGAATTAGCTGCAAGGGCACACACAGTTTCCCAATAGTGGATTGTGCTGAGCACCTGACACACAAGCACAAAAAATGTATTTGCTCAACATCAGCTGCTCAGGACTAAAGCAGTCATGATGTTAGTGCTGATGGGGAAGGGCTGAGCTGCTGGGACACCACCAGTGGGTAGCAGAACCATGCACAGCATGCCCTGGTTGAGGAGTGGGAGCACTATGGAGCAGATATTCCTGTATTTTCAGTGGCTCACTCTGTGCAGCAGCTTTAGAAAGTCCAGGCAGCTGCAGTACTGCCAGCTCTCATGACACATCACACTTTTGTAGTCACTGAACTGGTGCAAATTGATTCTTGTTCCCTCTTTTTAACATAAAATACAATTTATCTCTCAGAGGAGAGATTTTTGGGTAAGAAGTAACAGTTCAGAAATTAACTTTGGTCACAGAAAGCAAAATTTTAATTTGCAGTTCAAAGCTACCTATTAGTGAATGGTACCCAGAGGAGGAAAATCGTGCAGCTGTCTGAAAGGAGTCCAAAATTCAAATAAAATGTTTCCAGGTAAGCTAGCCAAATCTGTCATAATTGCTCTTGTGTGAGCAGACCAAAACCTATAATTTGTTGACAGCATCCTACAGCTATGTGTGTAATCAGATAAATACTGTAGGACGGAATTCACTTTTCAATAATTGACATAAACATATAAATAAATAAGACAAAATATTAGAGTTTGTTTGTTTGGAGTTTTTTTTCAGAAAACCCATCATTTCCTCATTCAGAAAGATAATTTCTTTGAAATTTAAACATGCCAAAGCTCAATTATCAACAGCAGCAATGCTGCCTTTGCAAGTTCTTTTAAAAAATACTTGTGTGTGCTAGACACATAAAATATCTTTTCAAAAGCAGTTTATGCCTCTGGGAATTGGCTGCCTAAAGACCTTTGAGGATTTGGGGTTTAAGGCTGGATTTTTGAAGCCTCAGGTCTTAGGCCTCTTTTTTAAGGGTAAAACTCTCACACAAATAGTTGAAATGTCTCTTTTTTAAAGTTTTACTTTAATTTTCTAATTCACTTGTATCACCTTGGAGAGTTGCATTGTATCGGTGCTCAGACAATGGCTACACACCTTATTTCCAGGGAATTTTTAACTGAGGTTTCCCATGCAGGGAAGGGGCTCTTAGCCCTCATTACACAGGAGCTGACAGGAACTGGCTCACACTATGGGCAGGTGCAAAGTCAGTGCAATTTTCAGCTCCATGGAATCCTTTTTAGCACACAAAAGTCTTCTGCTTCTCCCCTAAATGGGTTATCAGGTCTCTACAGGGAGGAAATCACGTGAGAAGACACAGCCTGTGTCTCCTCATGGGCAGTTTTCCTCCCTCATCCTGCTGCACGGAGCACGACAGACATGTGTCAATGCTGAGCACAACAAAATAAAGAAATACACGTGCTAGATGGCAGCATGGAGAGCCCTTCCCTACAGCATGTCCTTCTGACACAGAAAACAGCTGTACCACAGCAAGGAGAGCAAATCTGGAGCACCTGACTTTTCAAAAACCCAATCAAAGAGACCTACAGCTGCTGTTGAAAATGAAATTATTCTTAAAGGAGTAATATAAAAGTAGGCAATTCCCTTGCTCATGGCCATGTTTTATTCAGACTGCCAAGTTTTGTAAGGGGATTTATTAAATTTTCTAGTTTCACGGAGTTTGTCCCATTCAATTTTGTTCTAAATCCTGAAAAAGCAGTACCTGAAGTCCTGAGACTGGGCAGTGGGAGCTTCCTTTGTTGGTCCAGGTTTGATGAACACTGACTATTTAATTTGCATACTACAATAGTAACACCAGCCAACATTATGTCCAAGACAGCTGATTGGGAGGCATTTGAAATGAAGGATTATCTTGTGGTTGAGGCAGAAGAACAGGACTCAGGAGACCTGATTTCTGTTCTTTGATCAGTCACACAAATCCTGCATGACACTGGGCAAGCCAATTAATAGCTCTGTGTGTGTGTCCTTTAGCAAAATTGAGGGTATGAATGTTTTGTTCTTAATTTCACTTTTCCCCAATCACAGTGGCAACTCTGCAAATTGATGTTTTATTGATTGGTATTGTAAGGACCTAATTTCTGTTGTGTTCCTCAGTGTTTCCAAAATTCAAAACAAAAAAATCCTTTTATACTTCCATGATCTGTTTTCATATGAATACTGAAAAGTTCTCTTCTATATAAATTGGGCCTAGGAGTTTCATCACCAGTTTTCATTATTATAATTTGCTACTATTTACCTGGCAATGACTCCATGCCTTGGAAAACACTTGAGAAAATTATTTTACAAATAAACTCTGTCTGTGGGCGAGAGACTGTGTTTATGCATCAAAATAATAGTAGGAGTTTTGCTGCAGCCATGATGGTCAAAATATGTAAGGAAATGAAGTTTTCTTTTACCTCTTACTGGCACAGGTAGGGTGCCAAATACACAAGGCCAGAGCTGACATTGTGAGTTCTGAAGTACCTGAGGAAAATTCAGAGATCCAGCCTCCTGCTCTCCTACCCTCTCCTCCCTCCCCAAAAAGTGCCATCATGGGTGCTGATTTACCAGCAAATGGACAGATACAAGTCCCCATCAAGCACTGCATCTGTGCATGTAACATTAATACATGCATAGCCATTATAGGGGTCAGAAGAAGAGTTTGTTCTCATTTTCCCATCTCCACACTGCAGCTGACAGCTCAGCACTTGAGTTGCAGTGATGGACAGTGACTGCACCACAGTTTCCTTTCAACTTCCCTTATACAAGACACTGATTATTTGGACAGATAAATATGAGAGTAGAATAATTTACTGCTGTGCTTCTCACTGTGCTGTATAAGTCTCCCTTTAATGCAGCTCAGCTGCTGAAAAGAAAATATCTTTTTATTCTAATTTTCTGCATGCTTGCAGGGGAGAATCACTGTTGCAGTTATGATTTAATAAACAACAATTTGGACCTGGATCAGGTTAGTAGATGACCACCAGGCATAACAACAGAACAGGCATAAGAATTTCTATTTTTCAGTCTTAGAAAAAAGGTAAATACAGCAGGACACCAAACAACATGTTTTCTTCATCCTGATTTGCCTGTAATGAAATGGCCTAACTCCAGATTTGCATCTGGAGCCATGCATTTGCTCAGCTTTTCCTACCTGTCATTGAACACCTGGCTCTTTTTAGGAGGGGACATCACAGCCCATCTGCTCATCTTTCCAAAAGAGTTTCAGAGGGGTAAGCCACCTACCTACAGAACATTTTACTAATGCAAGAGAAACCAAGCCATTGCTGCTAGATGTGAACTTGTGGTCAGTCTTCATTATTGGATTTCAGGCTAATTTGACAATGACCTTTTGCCTGATGTTGTTAATTTTGTTTCCTGTAGTTTTTCATTAAAGGAAGATAATGAAAATACAAGCTCCTTGGTGTAAATCATTAAATACTCTGACTAGCAATGTGATGGCAAAAAGTACATCATTCCTCTTCTGTTCTTTTCTTGTGCATATTTTTGAAGTACCCTTATAAAATCATGAAAGTGAAAGACTCACTAGCCTGAAAAAATAAAGAAGTCTTCATAAGACACCATACTGTGTTCCATGAGGAGCCCCTGTCGTATTGCCCTTGGCAAAATTCACAAAGAGTAGTAGCCTGCAAAAAGATTCCTTAATGAGGCAGCATGTGTGAACAGAAAGGTGCTGTGTGTCTGGAAAGCCCATGCTGTTAGTCAGGACTGAGCTGCCCCAGCAGGGCTGGGCATGCATGAGGCTTCTTGGTCACCAGAAGATAATAATCTTCACTACCAGCTCTTTGTAAAACTCTTGAAACAGAGGGTGTTGGGTGGATGACTTATTAAGGATTCAATTCTGTGTGCCCTTTAATATACTGCAGTCTAGCCTGATGTTGAGGCAAATGCATTTCACAGGAGTGCCTCATAAGCAATCTGTACACACTCTAGCTGGGAAATTGCAATGGTCTTGAAACTGAAGTAGTTTTATACTGCATTATCACTGTCAGATTTGCTTTAAAGACCAGATCTTTCTTTGGCAATTCCAGAAATAGTGAGTGTTCTCACTTATACTCTTCAGTCGGAGAAAGAGAGTTTCATTGCAGTCTCTGCTTCTCTTTTGAGCAGAAGCAGCTTTTATCTGTTTTCTAGACTGAGGAATACTTTTTCTGTGCTATGTTATTCCTCAGTAAAGTAGCAAGGGATTTGGATTGAGTGGGCAATTTGACTAGAACAATTCTGTTGGTGCTAAATTGTAATGTTTCAGCTGTCCAACTAGTTTGCTCATTCTATTTCCTCCTAAAGGTAAAAACCTAAGGTGAAAAAATAATCCTGAAAGTAAAGTGTCAAGGCTGATTAATGTCTTTATCAGTTCACTAAAAATTAAATAATTAAATATTTAGCTTTTTCAGGCTTCTAGTTGCCTGTAGCAATTGGACAAGTACCTTGGATATTACAAGAGAAATGGGTTAACCTTGAGCACACTGCAAGACATGAGCGAAGGTTATTTGCATAGTAACTTCAAGCTGTCCTCCTCCAACATTCTGAAGTTCCCATTCTGAATGTATTTGTAAACATCTCACATCTCTAATGTAATTTTATCAAATAATTGCAATCACAAAAATCTTCAATATTTATAGGAAAACAACACATCTAGAGATCATTGGCACTTCCAGTTTTGCCTGGATATTGCCTTGAAATTTAACAAAACCACAATAGGCTGGAAGTGGCTGAAGACCTACAAATTGTCATCAGTGAAGTGAAACTGGACCCCATGGCCTAATAGGTATTTCCATCCCTGTTGCCAGACACCCAGGACAATGCCATTATTTTCAAAAATTCTCTCAACAGATGTTACGAACAGAAAGGAACACAGATATTTGTTACTTCTTAAATATTGTACCTGCAAAAATCTAGACCTTCCTTCCTTCACACCCTACTTAGCTAGGCAAGGCTTTGCTGAAATCTCTGACAGTTTTGATTGAATAAGGGTAGTAAGATTTGATCCCATGGTAGTAACACAAAAATCTGAATTCCAGACAAAGTGTACACCAGGAAGACTCACAGAAATTCTTTGTAAAAGGAGTTTATAATATTTTTTTTTTTTAGCAGAAGAAAAATGTGGCATGGAAACGGACTGTCCGATACTTTCAGAATCAGTGTTTTCAGCACAACACATGTTACACAGTGGAGTACAAAGCTATGAATCATATTGTATGTGAAGTGCAAAAATCAAGAAACAGTAATGAATGTAGACAGTTACATGCTGTAATCTCAACCTTCTACCAGTTCTACTCAGATTCAGTACTTGAACTTACTCCCAGATTAGTTCCTTCTGCAACAGAGATTTCTCTCTGTACAAGAGATTTCTAGCTAAATAACACATCTACATTATATCCTTATTAGTTATGATTTCTTTGGTTCTATCAGACTTTAAGTATTGCAGCAGTTACAAACGACACAAAGCAAAAAGAAAGCATATAACTATATATTATAACATATAACTATATATATATAACTATATATTCTATAACTGATCAAAGCTCTGTGGTCTGCCAGCTCCATTGCCTTACACCAGTAGCTAGTGGTTGCCTTGACAAGGAAAGGCACAAAACCCCCTGATTACTGAACAATGAGAGAAAGGTTCTCTCCTTTTCAACAGAGACAAGGCAATAAATCTATTTTGTAGGCTGTGCTGACAATCAGGTGGAAGAAAGCAACAAAGGCCACAATCAAGGCAGGTCAAGATGAGAAAGTAAAAAAGATTGAAAAACCCATCAATTCCTGGGGTGAAATGAACAGGAATGCAGTTCAGGGTCATCAAAATAGGGATTAGAACAGCAGGGTAGGCTCCAGGAAACGAGTGGGAAGGTATCAGCAGGATCATGTGAGTAAAGACTGTGCACTCACTGCAGCTCAAGGGGTGCCTGGTGGTGAAACCCAGACCTGGGCAGAGAAGCCCCCAAGGTGCTGCTGCCAGTGGGGCAGTTAAATTCCTGAAAGCTCCTGCTTTCTCAACCTCTAGAGAAGCTAGTCTGTAACCTAAAGCCTCTTGAAACTTTTTTTTTTTCCCTTTGCCAAAACTCTTTTTTATTTTCTTTATTTTTTTTATAAGTCATATAATTCTCTGTGGTATTTTCTATAGGAAAATAACATGCTGAGGGTTTTGTTAGTTTTTTTAGTTGTTTTTTTTTTTTTTAAGGAAATTATCTTGATGATGTCTCATTGACATTTAAAGTGAGCCTTCTGACCTAAAAGCATTCCTGCATCATAAACCCTACAGCAGCAGGCAGAGGAGACCAAAGCCAGGCTGCTGGTCCCACACCAGGTCCCCAGTATCCTCCATAGGGGCATCTCAAATGCACTCAAACACTCTCTGAGAATTCCCAGATGGTAACACACATCCAGATGGCAGTGACAGAAACAGATGTTTTTAAAATCAGGGTTATAAACCAAAAGCAGCTTTTAGGATGAAATTTTGCTTTCCTCCTGCAGTATTAAAGCATTTGTCAAGCATTACATGAAGATATCAGTGATGTTCCTGAGACTGTTGAAATCTTTGCAGGGGTTGGGCTGTGCAGGAAGTGCCAAATCAGGATTGGAGTTTTGATCTTTAATTACTAAGGAAAGAAAAACAACATAGAAAATTTTTCTCCTTTGTGAATGAATGTGCAGACATTTCCCTTCTGGTTAGTAAATATCACACCCTGACTTGGGGCTATCATTTGCCATATGATGTGTGAGAACATTTTGTTGCTCTCTTTAAGGATTTATTCCTGTTTGGAAGAAAATGGAGGTTAGGTTGTGAGCAGAGTGGTACTACTGACAAATCTGCTAAGCCAAGTGCTTTGTTCTTCATCAGCAAGTAAGATGAAGTAAACTGTGCAGAGTGAGTGCTGCAGACTGAGACCCTGAATTGATGGTCCTTAGAAATATTAATTTGAACTTTTGGAGGTATTTCTACCAGGGACTACCCCTGTGATTCATTGATTCTTTTCTAATCTCTCCCACCTGCAAGTCAACAATCCATCTGGCTGGCAGCAAACAGAAGCATAAATCTTGTAAGTAGCCCAGCTTTTGCAATCCCTGGTTTGCCCTATGTTGAAGGTGCTTTAAGCCACATATTTTAAACATTTTGGAAAGCACTAACCATGTACGACATACTAAATAATCACTGAAAAAAATTTAAAAAACCCAAACCCCACCTTCAGAAACTATAATTAAAAGAACATGGTGTAAGGCATGCTGAATATCAGCCAGAAGTGAAGCCAATGGACTGAGAAAAGTACAGAGGCTTGGAATTAATGCCTAGTGTTATGAGTAGACAGAAATTTTTTCATGAAGTTACTTAGCACGTTTATTTGTAAGATATTCCCTAAACCTAGAAACTCTGCAAAGAATCCCTCACTTTTGATGGATTTTGACACCAGTGGATAGGTTTTTGCACTCTCCATTAATAGGTCACTCAGGTGGTGTCCGGGGCTCAGCACAGGAACCCCAGGAGCTGTGGATATCATGGGTTTCCCCTGGCTATGTAGTATCTGCACTGCTCCAGAGCTGCCTGTCTGGAGAAGCAATGTTTGCTTTAGAAGAGCTTCATAGGTCTCCTCTGCACTTCTGGCACAGATGAGCAGCACAGGATTCCTCCAGATACCCACCCCATTCCACCCAGAAGCCACCAGGGAAGAATGGGATGTCAGGCTGCTCATTTTTGAGGATTTCCAAAACCACAGTTGCATCCTGTGGATCAGGGACTCTGTTTCAGCCAGGTCAGCTGGTGAGCAGCAACATTTTCTGGTCTGCAGGGACATCAACCTCACCTAAAGGGAACCCATCTGTATACATTGACCATCCTGAGCCAACACTTGTATTCCAGCAGCACAGAGGATGCTGCTTCATTGAAAACCAGAGCCAGGTGCATGAGAGAATTATAATTTCTGGTGAAGAACCTCAGCATTTCAGTTTCTGAAATGTTACACAACAAAGTAATAATCATGGCCTTTCTTGAAGGACAGTTAGGTAACACATTCATTAAAGCTTAGTTGAAGGAGCCTCTCAGAGATCAAAGACTTCATCTGCAGCACTCTATTCTTGAAAAAGTGACATTCAAGACCTCTGTATATTTTAAAATATCATGTTTACTATTTTTCCTCACAGCAAAGGAAGAAAATGTTCACAACAGTAAACATTCCTGCTTTACTACATCTCCTTTTCAGTGATCCTGAGATAAAAATGCAAATATTCATATTAAAAAAATACATGAGGCTATGTACATAGATTTAACAAGTGGAAAAAATTATAAACAACCATATTAAAATGTGCAGCCAACACCTGACACAACAACAAGGATTTCCTGTGAAATTCAAAGGCTTCAAATTCAAACACCTCAGTTGTTTTCAAAGGAGGCTAATGTCATTACATGCCAACTTCACTGATCCTCTTCTTGTGGCCTTCATCTACCCATGCCTGAGTAGCAGCAAAAGAACCCATTTCTTTCTTCCAAAATAGCTCATTTTCTGCTAAAACTTAAACAACTGCATATGGTATGGATTGATAATGTACATTTGCTAATGAATCCAATGCCACTGCTGGCCATGTTGTGGGACAAATGTGCTAGAGAGGACAAATGGAATTCCTCAACAGGGATATGCACTTGTCCTAAGAAAGAAGACTGAACAGATGTGTGAGAGAGAGTTTTGTGGACCAGCTCTTACTGTCCTTCTCCTGTCACATAACCACAGCAGCAAAGAGGGTTGTGGAGGGAGAGGCATCTACCCCACTGCCAGTTCTCCCTTTTCTCTCTAACCAGCCAGACAATGAGGACAAAAAGCTCATCAACACTTTCCATCTTTCTCATATATGGGGAGACAAAGAGGATCAGTAATGCAAGGGTAGCCTGGATGCAGGATCTATTCCATGTTTTCACTTGTCAGCCCTCTCTGCTTGCTATGAATGAAGCCCTCGGACAAAAAAAATACCTGGGAGGACAGAAAACTGAGATTTTTAGAAATAAAGCAGTCTGTATATGCCACAGAACCAAACACAGCACAAGGGGACTTGACAGCTCTCTAACTAATGAGGTCCTTGGTACTTTTGGGGCTGGTTGCGTTGTCAGGGACAGGAGGGACCTGGTAGCTCCACCAGGCCAGTCACACAGGGGAAGGAAACAGAGGAGGAAAAATGAATGGGAGCAAGAGACAACAAAGCCAGGGGTTTAGAAAAAGACCTGTAACTACACAGCCATTAGATTAGAAATCTAGAAGCTGCTTTAGGCAGCACTTGAACAACTCATAATAGGAAGAAAAAGTAATATAAAAGGCAGAGAAAGCCTTTTGATCAATGTGGATCTTTTCTTTCCACTCCTGAAATAGACAAAATAATGTCTGTGGTGTTTTTCCTGCTAGCTGGACTCATATCCTTTCTTTGTAATATGCATAAATAGTTCATTGAGGTGGGTTCAATTTTTCCCAGGGACTATAACAGATCAGTATCCCATTTATCTAGGTGAAGTAAAAACACAAAGAAAAGAAATATTGTTGCCCCACAGTGTTAATAATCCGAGGAGATAAGATAAAGGGTGAGAGAAAATAGTTATAATTTATGAGAGAGAAAAGAGGGAGTGGGCACTTGTCTAGCTGCAGTTGTGGCTGCAGGTGATAAGGTGCACACACTGTTCTGGCTGGTTCTACCTGCAGAGAAAGAGAGCAGTGAATCCATACCTTTGATTAGCCCATCTTAACACAGACAAAAAATACTGAAAGAAAACAAAACTTTTCTAAAATCACATATGTGAGACTGAGTTTATCCTCCACAGAAATACTGAAAGTAAAATGAAATGCCCTGGAGCACACTGCTTCAGTTTGGAAAAAATAAACCACACACAAATGAGGGTTAATGTGGAAATGATTTTTCTATGCAGATTAGTTTTTCACTGGAAGAAACTTACCAGGTTTTAAAAATTTGTTTTAGCTTCACAGAAAACATTTCACAAACAGGAGGACTAATTTTTCATCTCCTGTCCTGAGGGCACTTAACTCAAAAACCCAAAATTCACAAGCAATTTATCTTCACAGGTGTCTGAAAACATAGCGTGCCTTAGCTCTTTGATGCCTGCTGGCTCTTCCAGCAAAGTGAAAGCTATCCAAGGGAAAAACATTGTTTGCCAGAAATAACACTCCAAGGAATCTGTTTGTTCATTTTCTCTTGGGTAATGTCTCTTCTTCCTCCTAGATTCTACCATTCACAGAATAGCTTGAGAGGAGCCCCCAGTGCAGAAATCACAACCACTGTCCTCCAACAGTGGCCAGACAGCCCATAACTACCCAGTTTCTTTTCTCTTCCAGAACACAATGCAGTGGCAATAACATGTCCAAAGCACCACAGGCACTGCCTTCGCTGCATTGAAACACTGACTACTTGTCTCTCTAAAGCCATCCCCACAGGACATTTCATTATCAGTACTGCTTCAAAGCAGTAGAATTAAATCACCTAGCACATGTTCTTCAGAATAAAATTAAATGTAAAAATCTCTGGTCCTCTTTTATGCAAATACTCCAGTTAGAGTAAAGCAGTAGTTTGCATTGCAGCCTACAGAGAATGCATATGTGCCTGTTTATCTGATGAATACCAGTAAGAAAACTCCAACGACAGAAGACAATATAGAGCAATGAAAGCTTTTGAGGAAGGTGGGAATGGAAATCCTGGCTGAGAAGATAGAGGCTGTACAAATAAACTGAAGAAACACATTTCTGTTTCTTGTCAGACTAGCCAGAGAGGACAAAGAAATAATCCCATCTTTTTTGAGATGCACTAAGTGCATTCTTATGCCAAACATACATTCAATGTTAGCAGAATTCAGACTGCATGGTAGGAATACAAAGAAAGGTATGTTATAGACAATTTCCTGCGTATATTCATAAACTTTTTTTTTTTTTTCCCAAAGATAGATCTTTTCAGTAGTTTCTTCCCACTAACTTTAGACATTTTCTTGCATAGTCTATTTTGGAAATATGTTCAGTCATAGCTTCCTTCATAGTCAGATGAAAGTAATTTGCTTTCCCAGAGAAAGGTTAAACTCGGCAGACACCTGTGAGGATTGTTAAGGAAACCTGAGCCAGGTATGGCTGTATCTCAAAGGCAAACAGACAGTGGGACAGGATGACATGCCTGGTCATCCTCACTATCCCAATAAGACAACTTGTCTGCTGGCTTCCCCCTCCCAGTACCAACATGCCAGGACACAGGGAAGGAGAGGGTGGTGCACACCTAGGTCTTGCCTGAGCAAAGAGCCTGGCTTCTCCCTGACCCACAGATTCATCTGCACACCTAACCTGAATCTAGGGAGAGCACCAAAACTTAGGCAGTCAAAACTGAGCCTTTACATCTAACCTGTATTCAGAGTGGCACCACGCCACTCCCACTGACACATATTGTGCCTGCCTTAAGTAAGGATCTGTACCCCCCACGCACATAAAAAGGCAAGGATTGAAAGGATTGTACACAATGGAAAAATCACAGTAAAATACGTAAATAACGAACATTGCCTTTCAAATTCTATTTTAAAACCTGTGTGGGTTTCTCTGATCTTGTCTCCCCCTCACCTTTTTCCCCTCTTAGCACAATTGAATGCAGAACAGAGAAACACAACAAACAATTTCAAGTGTGTCATTCTAGCTGCCTGAAGCACTTTTAACTTACTGTGCTTATGATACAGCTAAAACAGAATTTGATAATGCCATGCAGTCTATCGTTGTAGGTTGCACTAAAGGATTAATTGAAGGTTTATGCTGCAGAGTGCTATGCTATTCTTATAAACAAAACCCCGTTACCTCAGTTACTGAGGCTGTAAGTTTTTGAGTTCAGTGATTTGCATTTTTCATGCACTTCTAGTGACTAAGAAGTGGGGATTGGAGCAAGATTTAGGGGACTGTTTTGCTGGAATCACTTATTTTACATTTCATGGTAGATTATTTATAGCCTTCTTTTAAAAAAGCAAAGAAAAACAAAAACCAAAGCTAAAACTGAAGAACAAAAAGACAAGTCAGTGTCAATGCTGTGTTTGTTTTATTCTCCTCCATCTCCATTCCTTCATCCTACACAGACCTCCTGGCAGCCTTTCTTATCTGGATTCACAAAATAAGCTCCCTCTTATCACTTTCAATTTCTTTAAGACTTTTTTTACCTAAAGTATCCATTATGTGTTAATCAACCAAACTGGTGGAAGAGAGAACTTCTCTGCTTTCATTGCAGCTTCTTCAAGCAGAGCCTTAGTTTTTCCTCTTTCAAATGATGAACCTGGACATTCTTAAAGATGGTATGCTCTTATTCTGACAGTTTGCACCAGGCTGAAAACCCCACCATCACTGAGCAGATCCTAATATAGAGATTATCAGTGAATGATACTCAGAAGTCTCTTGAAATCAGGCTGAAATGTAATTCTACATTCACAGTTATTAGTCAAAAAAGTTTGAAGAAGTCTGAGTCCTTCATTGTTGTTTTATCTGTTGCCTTATTTGACTGCACATACAACCCAAAGAAGTGAGAATAGGCCCAATAGAATATTTGTACTTTTGCCTATGACAGACATGGACTACAGAAAGTCCAATAAGAATTATTTTGTGTGAGGAATTGGAAATCAATGGTATTACATGCACTTGAAAACATACATTCTACTTATAAATTTTGATCCAGGGCAAGTTGAGCAAATTTCAAGAAAATTTAATTTTTTGCACATTTCTGGAGATGGAAGGGAAAATACACAAAGTTCTTTGAATTATGTAGTATTTTCCCCCTAATTACTACAAAGTTCTGCTCTTGTGACTGCTTTGGGATGATAATAGCTGGTGTAACACAGTCTAAGACAGAAAGCATAGTGTTTGAAGGTGTTTTCAAGAAAATAGAGAGCAACCTGCAGGATTCTGTAATAACCAGACAAAGTCCTGATGTGGGGAAACCTAAACAGTAGCCCATGGGATAGGGGTGTGTGATCTGCTGCCACACAGGCTGAAATATCCTGAGAAAGGTGAGCCAGCTCAAACCAGGCTTGCCACAGGGAGCAAGTGGTCCAAGCCCAGGTTTACCTGCAGGGGGGCTCACTTGTCTCAGAAATTCAGCAAGGTCTGACCAAATTAATTCTAGAGCTTGCAGTTGGAGAGGTGTTAAGCTACCACAGCAGTGCTTGATGTTAGGGTAGCTGCACTTGTGAAGAGCCTTAACTTACACCCTGACCTCCACAGAACTTTACACTTTGCCTCTCCTTCTGCCAGGCAGCAGCAGCAACTTGTGGGACCAGCCTTCAGGTGGTGAAAAACAGCATCATTGCATTCATTTTGTCAGAGCAGTATTAAGTCCTAGACTACAGCTGTCCTCCTGCCAGTCTGTCACTAGCAATCATCTTCTGCTAAGGAAAATACCACTTTATATTGTTCAAGGTTCTCCAAATGAAACAAATGCTATTCTGTTAGAAGAAATTCTATCAGTGATTAAATAAAACCCAAACTGCATAGTTATAATCTTGTCACTACTCTATAGAAAAATGGAGCACAAATGCCTGCCTGAAGTTTATTGTATCACTCCAGTGCAGTGGGGATTTCCTACCACAGAGGCATTTTCCTGGATACCTAGCAATTCTTCACAGAAAAGGCCTGCCCTGATACCTTGCAGATAGATATATTTGAGAATTTTCTGATAAAGCCTGAGTTTAGGACTGCCACCTACTCAGTGTGCTGTGTTAGTGACGATGGTGCTGGCAATGTTAGCCATGATTTTTATGGCTTTTCTTCTTATAACCAATATCCAGAGAAAGGGAAAGAAGAGCGATGAGAATTTCTGGAAATTTGAGAATTACTTTCAGAGCACCACTAGAAAGTTAATGAAAAATACATCCATTGGCTCTCTGCATTGTGAGAAAGATCACCAGACCTTAGGAAGTTTGGATATGGAAGGATAAAAACTAATTATAAAACCTCATGTCAATGGGCAAGTGTGACTGGAGTCTGCCACAGAGGCTTAAAAGATTGCTACAGTGTGCTGGGATAAAATGCTGTTCACTACTCCTGGCTGGTGTGAGGAAATAAAGTGAAAATTTTAGTTTCAAAGTAATGGAAGGTCCAGAGTGTGTAAATTAGAAGGATGAGAAGTAAACAGTAAATTAAAGTAGGGAAAAGAAAATCTCAAAATGCACTGGTCAGGCTAATAGAACTGTGTGGGTAAGTGAGTCAGGCAATTAAATATATCAAAATAATGAAACGGGGAGAGATTATGAAATAAGAAAGCTGAAAGGGTTTTGTGTCTTTTTTTTAAGAGGCATTGTGATAAGTTATTTTAATATACCTTAAGCCAGGACTAACTATTGCCATTATTGAGCAAAATGACTGTCAGAAAAAAAAAATCAGATTATAAAGCAATGCAGCCTGTGAATATATTTTGAGTAGTGTAACCCAAAGGAAATTATACCAACACAATGGAATAAAAATTAATTTCAATCACTGTCTACATTTTTGGTTACTTACGCTACAAAAAGGAACAGGCTTGCTACAGATGTGGAAAAGATAAAACTGAGAAAATTGAGGGATATCAAATTGCAAACTACTTAAAAAAACACTGGAAACACCCTACTTAAATCATACCAAGGAAAGCAGAGATGGATGCAGAGGAGATGACAAAGGCATGTGGTCTGTTTTTTACTTCCAGGATTTACAGCATTTTAAATCAATAAAAGGACAACAATGATGGCAACACAAGATATTCTTGATACAAGGCAGTTAAGTAGAAAGAAGCTGATTTTAAACACAGAGGACACCTTGGAAAAGCAATATACAGATACCAGGTTACAGTACTCCACAAGAGCACATAACACCATGGGCTAACTAAAAATAAGAAAATGAAAGTTGTGCATTAAAACCATTCCGAGAAGGAGACAGACATGTTGGAGTTATGAGAATTCATTAGATACTGGAAAGTAAATTATGTACCTCCTAACCAAAATCAAGGCAGATCATCCTAATGTCTCCTCTCTGCTAATGTACTCAGTAAAATCCATTAAATAAAACATTTTTTTAAAAAAAGTACTTTTCATGGTATCCATTCTCAGACTGTAGGCAACTAAGAGAGGTAAGAATTATTATGAAATCTGATTAATTTTCTAAGTAATGTAGTGTTTTCCTCAGCTTTGCATGTACTAATAGCATAAGTAAAGACAATAGTAAATAATTAGCATTCTAAACAGGCATGGAAATAATATTTTCCGTTAGATGATCATCTCCAAAATAATCTTTAATGTATTCTGCAGTTGCATTATAAAGGTTGAAGACTACTGAGGTAAATTAAGCAATTCTTTGATGCTTAAATTTATAGACTCTTTACAGCATTCCAGTATTATTTTCAGGTCAAAATGACATGTCAATCAGTGTATTCAAAACAAGACTAAAGTAATCTGTCAAGCTGGTTAATTCCAGTATAATTCCATAGTTTATGTTCAGAGCAGTATTATGGAATAGACAATAGCTACTATAAAGCTGTTTGAGCTTTATTGAATCAATTCATGACACCCTTACTGAATACATACAAAACCCTTTTCATAAATCTCCAATAAGATTAAGCTAGAATGACTTTTGCCAAAATATGAGTTTGAAATCCAAAAAAGAGGTCATAGGTTTAGGATATAAGAATTAGAGAGGGAAAATAGAGTTATAAAGCATGAAACCTGTCACAGACACCCAGAACTTAAGTGCTAGCTCATGGTACACTGTCAGATTAAAGAATGGTAGGATTAAACAGAAACAAAATACTCTTTTCCCTCAGAAGACCCTAAAGCTGATGTACCAGTTCTGCAGATTTGTCTAGGCAATTTAATGTTGCAAGATGTTAAATGAAAAAATGTCTCCATCCTTTTATACAACTTCCTTGTGGCAGAAAATTTTGTTCAGACATCTTTTGGTTCTCACTGTTTGAAATGGCCAGAGGTGTCATTGCAGAAGTTCAGGAGATTGTCAATACAGTTATCTTTATTCTCTGATCATACCCAAAATAACCATATGTATGTAGTGGCTTTGCATAAGTTTTATGCTCTGCTTCAAATTTCACCCATGTCAAATACATCACACAAAGTATTACTCTGAGGCAATTCCCCTCTGCTTTTCCACTTCCTTATGAAGGCTTCAACAGGATGTCAATATTTTCATATTTAACCCTTTGAAGGCCTTTATAAATATTATGAGTAAAAAATATGTATCTTACGTCCTCTTATGATCTGAAAGTCTACACAATATTGATATCTAAAGGACATGGCTGATCCTTTTTCTTTACAAGATAATTCATCATCATGCATTGTCTGTGCTCAAGATGGCATGTAAATCATGAGGAAATAAGCAATAGAGTCACTCCCTCTTAGTCATATCTGCTGATTATAATTCATCTTTATCTCAACAGCTGGAGCACCTTCACAATTTGCTGAGCATGATTTTTCTGCAAACCAGACCCTGTCCCAGAGAGTTTACTGTCTAAATGTTCAAGGCAAAGAGAAGAAGATAAAATTGTGCCTTACACACAGAATGAACCATACAACAGTGGCAAATGTAATTTGACTCCATGCAATTTTTCTGGTTTTGTTTGTCTGATGCATGGTTGTATCAGGATGCTTTGTTCAGGAAGAGGGTAGGAGATCAAGCATGAAGGATAGAGGAGAAGCTGGGGCAAAGAGCCCATGGACACAAGGGATATCACATTGATTGTGATTAGTCCAGGAGAAACCCAGACAATGTCAGCATTGTCAGTGCTGATACTGTGCCACATCTTGTTGCAATTTCTTCACACACACTAAAAATTTTGACTGCTAAAATGATAAGAGAAGCTGCAGGGTTTGCAGTTTGGATTTATTAATCTCTTCACAAGCCCAGCAGAAAAAAAAAAAAAAAAAAGGAAATAATTGCAGGAAAGGCTAGGTAAGAGCCCACTCTTCTCTTCACCAATAAAGCACCTGGATATTTGTAGAAGGACTTTAGCACTCTCCAGTATGACAAAGTGAGAGGTGGCAGTTTGCAGAATCTGTCCCTGGACAGGTTTCTTCTGCAGTGGTACTGTAGAAGGACTTTCTCTCATTTAGCACAGTACAGAGAGCTTGTCCCACTCCCAAACTCTGCCAGCCTGATACAATGGGGGCATCTTTCTCAAGAGGACAAGCAAGTAAACTTTTCATAGTGTATTGCTTTGGCACAATTTTCAAGAACAACCAAGATAGCAGTGGCTAGACTCTTCCTATAAAATAAAAAGTGAACAAACAACAAACCACGTTTGATTCCTCTGACAAGACACTTTTTACATTCTGTAGTAAACTCTGGTCATGACTGGACATGAATAGTGCCTTGCTAACCATGAAAAATAGCAAATACTCTTACACCATGTAAGGAGAATGGTATTCAAGTGCCTGCTGTTATTTTTCCCTCAGCTTTTCAGACTGAACATACTGTATAAACACAATATCATAGCAGGTAGAAAAAGTACAAAGTAGTTTTGTATAAACTTGCTTTGTGAACCTGGTCCTCTTTTTCTTATTAAAGAAGTGTCCTGATGATTCTGTTTGGCAAGATGATTTTTCTTGTACATTTTAAACTCATTAAATTTAATGAATGTATTAAAGGTCAGAAGCATAAAGGAAGCATTTACCACTACAGCACAATGTGAGAAAGCTGAAAAAATATCAGCTATAATGAACACAGGCAAGAAACCTCTAATGACACTGCATTATTTAAGGCCGTCTCTCCTCAATTTAAACTGTGTATTTTTCTGAAAGTGCAGTTAAGGAAAGTCTAAAACAAGGACACAAGGCACACACTGCAAATAAACATCATTGGAGAAAATCTAGAAGAAATAACTCAAATTTCCAGAGTAAGCAAACAGTAAGATAAATGAGAAAGTGAATGTGAGTACATATTACTGCACAATTAATTTCTTTTATTTCTTCCTAATCATGACTTCTTAAATAATATGCAAAGACAACAAAAAAGTTAAGTTTAGAATGTTAAAATGCCTCATGTTTAAAAGAAAAGGAAAAAAAAAAAAAAAAAAAAGAGACGGAGAGAGAAAAATCTGTAACATATTGAAGGATTTTTTTGAGCTTATGAATGTGACCCAGCATTCCTGGGTCCTGTAGGGCATTTTCATGAAATTCCAGTGTTCAGTTTGAATGTGGAGCTGGTTATCCTCTGCTGTGCTTTGCTCTTCTGTAGAACTTGAGCTCCATAGGAGAGGATGTTTTTGCATAGCACAAGACTAGCTAAAATATAGAACTCCAGTGATCATCTCCTAGTTAGGATAGCCACCTGATGGCAAACCTGCAGCTTCTCAGTGGGGACATCAAGGCTTGTGACAGCTGAGAACTGGACAACACACTGGGAATGCCAATCCTCTAAAGAGACCAACTGGATGAGAGGACAAGAAGAAACATAGCTGAAAAAATGTACCTAGGAAATACAAAGATAGAAAGATTTCCTTTTTCACTCTGGGGCAGGCAAGGAAAGAACAGAAAGGAGGAGAAATTAATGTTTTGGGGAAGAATTTATATGCAGGAAGGGACTTGGTCATGGCTGGTGTCTCCCCTGGTGAGGTCCAGATCCCAACCCAGCTCCAAAGGACTGTGAGGAAAACAGTAACAGTGAAAGAAAAGGATCTCTGCTATCTCACTCTGAAATACACACTCTGGCAGATTACTGAATTATTCCTGAAATTGAAACAATGGGCTTCCATTAGCTACTCTTATAAAGTCAGGCTTTTCATCGTAAGAGCAAATAAAACAGATCTAATTCTCAGTCTGAGGCCAAACACTGTTTTTATCTTCTTGATTGTCCTTAGAAACAAATCTTTCATTCTTCCTCACAGAAAAGTCAAGGCTTTCCTCCCTCATCAACTCCTACTCTCCCAAAATACATCTTCCCATCATAAAGCAAGTTCAGATATTTTTAAAACACAGCTTCTAACAATAGAACAACTGCAAAGAGCAAAATGGCAGAAAACTGATGATAAACCCATTATTTCTGAAACCCCAAGGATTTAGAAAGGAAACATCTTTCTTTGCTCATTAAAAATATTTCACATTTGAAACCACTGAAAGAAGAAAAGAGCAAAAAATGCCCATCTGAGATGATCAAAAATTTTACCTATCCCAAAGCAGCATATGCCTTTTGCCATCTGAGTGATGCAATCATCTCTTTAACCGTAACTCGTTACAATTTAAGCACATGAAAAGCTCTTAACAAGTTTTAAATCAGCAAATTAAGAAGATACATAAAGAGGATTAATATTCAAAGCATCCTGGACACTGTGTGACTTCAGTCTGAGGCCTTCTCAAACTTGCTGAGCAATATCCATATTTTTGATATCAACTATATACTTCTAAGTACCTCAACAAGTGGACACTTTTTCTATTTCTGTCTGTACAACTACAGCACACTGTGAAGTGCTAATACTGAAAATAAAAGGCTTCAAGGGGATGTGAAAAGACTGAAGAGCTCAATTAATAAGGCTTTCTTATTTTAATAAAACTAATTAATTAAACAAATTAAATTAACTTAAATTTTAAACGTTCATAATTCATTAATAATATTAATTAAAAACAAGTTCAGTATAATTCTGAACCACAATACTAAGCAAGGAAAAGAAAAAACTTAGTTCTAAAAATGAGATCCAGCATCAACACTTCTCAAGTTCAATGCAATTGTCAGGAACAGAGATTTATCTTGCCAAATTTAAAACAGTATTTCGTATTTCCTAAACCATTGTTCCCTTATTGAGGATCAATTTATTTCCACTAGGGCTGACAAACTGCTGACATTTAGGCTCTTCAGAAGTTTTCAGAAGAGAGCCATAAGTCAAAGGATGCATGTAATCTCAGTGACTCTTGCCAACAGCTTCAAAATTTGAAAAAGATAAGATGTTCTATAATACAGGAAAAGGGGGAGAAAAGAATATTCTAGATTTTTGTTCCTCTTTTCTGGTATCCAACACAGATCGTCTGTTTTCTGGGTAAAATGTGGGGATAAGAACTTGGTTTCTTAATACCACAATATAAATATTTTTGTCCCAGTACTGGAGAATACGACTTGGACCTCTTAGACATTAACTAAGTAAAACATAGTCTTTACTAAAAAGATGCAATTTTTTCCTCATGAAAATTTTAGTATTAAAAATAATATTACCTTGTGTTAGTGAACTTTTTTTGAAAATATGCATCAAGAGGATAAAAATAAGACCTTTCTAAGCAACTAATACAGCAAAGAATATAAAGATAAAAATTGACTGCAGAAAGAAATTAAAAATAAAGAGAGAGAAAATACAGCCAGAAGTAATTGTAGATCTTAAATAAGGATGGATAGAAGGACGTGCTGAGATAGTTATAACAATTTCTTTGCCTCAGACTTTTACTCAATGAGCCTTAACAAGTACAAAGCTATGAAAAGTAGTCTTATGAAGTAAGTTTGAAGAGAAAGAAAATACTCATTTCCACTGTACTTGAAAGAAAATACTGATGACATCACAAGAAGGTCACCCCATGTTTTTATCACTATGACAGAAAAAAAAATTGCTGCAGATTTATTCTCTGTTTGTTTTAAGAACAAGTATTTCTTAGTAACTTGATTTTAATGATAAATGATGGGAAACCTGAAAAAATAATTGCTGTGAATTTTCACCTCCATGTCTTTATATGCAGTAAAATAGAAGAATGCCAAACAATAGTGAACAGTAAGGAATTATGTTAAATACTGAGAAAACAACAAATAAAAAAGGAAGCATGAAGGACAGCTGAGCTGAAACCTCCTGCCAGCTCCCAGAGTATTCTGTCTTTCTCATTTAGTCTGACTACAAAGTGCAGCCCTCTTCTAAATGCTGTACAGGAATAAAAGGAGAATTCGTGTTGGGTTGAATTCAGTGGTACTGAACAAATAATTTGGCTCATCTGTCTACAGAAGCTTTGTATTCCAATCATATTGCTGCTGCTAGATATTAATTCCACTGCAGGTTAGTTTTTAAAGTCAAATAATTAGGCAGGCAACATAAAAGACAGATGTCACTGTCAGCCCTCAAATGCACAAAACTGGTTAAAATGCCTAAAAAATAATATTTTAAACATTTAGTTGCCCTCTCTTTCAAAGGCTTCAGTATTTGTAGTTGCTGAAGTTCTGATGTAGATCAGCTTACTGCTGCTGTGAAAGAGAGCCCATCAAGAGGCAAACAACTTGCAACAGAATTACTGGAGTCATCAGTACCTTATAAAACATGAAAATCAATTCTGCACAGCAGGCTTGTCTAGCCAGTCCCAGGCAATACTTTTTCACTCAGAGGATAAAGTCAGACAAATACACTTTAAGTGGAATATATAGGAGGTCATTCCCAGTAAATAATCTCTGAAACACAAGAGGATCTACTTACAGTCTAGACATATTTTTGCCACAAAGAAACATCACTTTATGCTGTTGAAATGGTGTGTGCAGAAATCACAAGGAGGAGCTGAACATTTAATTAAAGCAGGAATGTCAATGTGAAGAAAGTGAGAAAAGTGGCAGTAGGAATGAGGAAATTAAAGCACACCCCTCTTTTTCATCTACAGCTTTCAATGCTTAATGAATCCAATAAGCACTTTAGATAATGAGCCATTGTTGACTGAATCAGCAGGTTCTCTAGCATGTGTTGGAGATCAGGATACCTCATTCCTCTTGTTTACTAACAGAAATGTGAGGCACACCAGGATTTTGGACTAAGTGTATCTTATTGCAGGCTAGCTGTAATAAATTAGTTCTTCCATAGCACAGTCTAACCCCAACTATTCCAGATTTTGTGTATTCTCTAAATAAATTAGCTAAAGGCATTAATATTATTAATCAGTTGCACAGAGGAATTTCAGCATGGAAATTGGCGACATGTCAAAGGCCAAGTGGAAAAATCAATGATTGAGCCCAAATATGTTAAATCAGGGTCCTTTATTATGAACTTATTTTTTGTCTTTATGTTGGTAGGGGCTCAGTTGCAAGCAGATAGTTGATTTTGCTCCATACAGAGCAAATTAAGATTTAATTCCAGTTTTGTAGACAGAGAAAAAAAATTTTCTTCTCCTTATAAAGGGATTGCAATCATACTCATGGCAATATGCTATCCTGAACTAATTCCTGGCAAGATTCTGACATTTTTTGTCACTGAGACAAGAATAATCAACAATCAAAGATGTTATAGATAGTAAACAGAATTGTATTTCCTATAATCACACTCCTATTTGCACTACACCTATGCAATTGTATGTGCAGGTACTATGTAAGCTCCCAAAGGAGTAAGAAGGGTGTTTTTGGATGTTAATAAAAGAATTATGTTTCTTTTACAAATAGCCTCTTGAGTGCTTACATCATATGCAAATAAATCATGTATCTCTGTTAATTTAGATTTATAGTAACATGATAGTAGCCATGCTTCCAAATAGCTACAGGCACTCACATATTATGAGCAATCTGTAGTGTTATGATAGTTACAGCAAAATGAGAAAAGCCTACATTATTTAAATACATTTTTCATTAAGAAAAATGAACATTTGATGCTGTTTAGAACTCCAAGCACAGGAATATGAGGTATTTAACCCCTTCTCATTTAAAATAGAGATTTTCATGTAACATGGCTCAGGTTTGTGGGAAAGGCAGAGTGGCTCAAGCAGTGGCTGAGCCTCCACTTATCCAAACTAAACACTCATAGCTTCCTCAGCTGCTCCTCATAGTTCTGCTCCAGACCCTTCACCAGCTTTGTTGCCCTTCTCTGGACACCCTTCAGCACCTCAATGTCCTTCTTGCAGTGAGGGCCCAAGAACTGAGCACAGCACTCAAGGTGAGGCCTCATTGGTGCCAAGTACTGCCATGGTCCTGCTGGTGACATTAGTTTTGATAAAGGTCAGGATGCCATTGGCCTTCTTGTCCACCTGGGCACACTGTTGGCTCTTGCTCAGCCAACTCTTGGCCATCATCCCCAGATCCTTTTTCACTGGGCAATTTTCCAGCCACTCTTTCCCAGACCTTTAGCACTGCATGTGGAGAGCAGGCACAAGGGCAGGCAGTGGCAGTGACACCCTACAGCTGCCTTCTCCTGGCCAAGCACAGACCACTTGTGCCTTCTTGCTGCCTCTGCTCAAGCAGCCTCATAATTCAGCACAGCCTTCTAGGCAGTGGCAGAAGGGACAGAAAAGCCTTCTGGCTCCTGAATGTGGATCACTTGTTTTCTGTTATTCAAGCTATGACCCTTGAATAGGGGCCCCTATGAACACTAATCAGAAGTTTCAGTCCTGGTTTACAGAATCCTTCTTTAGATTTTATTTTTGTTATCTTAAAATCTTTGGTTCATGGCAAATGGAGGATATCTCCATCTTTGGACTCTATTAGCATCTGGGAATCTTATGCAGAACCTATAATTTCTGAATGCTTAGCGTTACCACCAAAAGATAGCAGAGCAATATTGTACCAGAAAGATACAATCCTGAAAAACTTTACTGTGTTTTATATAACTTTCAACTGTTTGAACAGCTCTCCAACTTTTGTCCATTAAATGGGGAGGTGTGTTCAACATAATGCCTGTGAAAGAAATTTTGCCCTGGAGAGGAGCTGATCCTTATCCAGCTGAATGCTTCTCCTATAGCTGGTATATGAGGTAGATGTTTGACAAGTCAAGCTGTAGCCTTAGCACAGCTTTTTTCTGATTCTTAAACTCAGCTTTTCTACTACAATAGAAATTTAGAAACAGCATTATCATGATTATTTAGTTGGTGGGATATTCATTCAGCCTCTCTGAAATGATTGTACCCTCAACTTGTTTGCTTTGCCATTTCCTCCTTGCCTTTATTTACTACAGGTTTACTTATGTAAACTATTCATTGGAACCAGTAACACACATGAAACTCCTACTGTATCACATTGTTATTTTCCTTAAATTCATAATTATTCTTCATGTGTTGTTTATTTAGGACTTTTTAAACTCTCTTTTTAATCATTGGCTGTTCAAGAAATGTGTTCATGTGCCCAGCCTGCTAAGTATTTCCATCCTTTACTCAACTGGATGATTTAACCCTCACTTGCAGATTTAACCACTATCTTTCTGTTAAAAGGTGTTTCCTTTTAGGGTAGTGAAAATTACTGGAGAGACTCATTATATCAAGAAAAAAACAGAATTGAAATCACAGATTTAGGAAGAACTGCTGCAAAGGGAGAGTGATAGAGGTACCAGACAGTTCTTTTTCTGTTCCAAATACTTTTTAACTGTTACTACTGCCACTGTTTTAAAACACTGCCACTTACTTTAAAGAGAAATTGGGCATGAATAAAACCCACAATAAAACATTTCTGGTGTCTGTTATCAGTCATTTCCCTTCTGTGGGTAAACATGGTACCAATGAAACTGCCTAACTTCTTGTCCCAACAAACCAGTCTGCTGCTCTCCTTTGTTAATGGCTTGTCACCAGCTACCTATTATAGACCAAATACCAAACAGGTCCCCAGCCACCCACTCTGTTAGTGAAAATAACATTTGCACTTAAAAGTAGTAATCTGGTGGTCATATGTACAATTGCCTCATTTTTCCTGTGCACATCTGACCTTGTACATGTAAATAAGAACAAGATCAATGCTGACAATAAAAAATCAGACAGAACTCTGAAGAATGATCACTCATAATTCAAACTCTTTCCTCCAGAGGTGCAACCTCATGTGGCTTAGAATCACTGCACAGCTTCTGTCAGGAAGAAAGGAGATATCTCCATTCTCCTGAGGATAGTATTCACAATAGAAGTATGAAGGTATTTAGTAAGCACTGTAGTGAATGAACTAATTCTCCTCTCTAAAGTAGCTTTATTCTCCCTAATTCTTCAATAATAAAGCCATCATAATGTACTGCATTTTCTTGGAAGAAAAGAATACAGAACTTCAGAATTCGTAATCCTCCCCATTTTGCTGCCTTACAATAAGAAAGCAGTGCAGAATAATAAGATATATGCTGGATGACTTCTGCTGCAAACCCTTGACACTCTAGGAGGAAATCCATTGTCCAACTTACATAAAGAAAGAAAAACTGAACTATGGATTGAAAAAGAATTAGTATACGTATTTCTTATTCAGGCCCTGAAAATCTCCAGTCTGGGATTAAAGGTCATATCTGAGATACAAAAGCTCTTGGTGCTATTGGTAGTTAACAGATGCTTAGTGGCATCTTAGACACACAGAGGAATGGGACCACTGCTCATGATGCCTCTCTCCAGCCCCAGGCAGGTGCCCAAAGATGTCTGAGACCTGTGAGCAGGGAGGGCAGTTCCATGCTTAGGAATGGAAACTTCAAATACCAGTGCAATACCATGATTTCTCACTAACTGCTCCTCAAGAGGACAAATTGGTAGTGGCTGTCAAAAAAGTGACTTTGAAAATGCAGCTCTAGGACCTCCAGATTATCCAGTCACCAAATTCCTTCAAACTGCACACAGATTCCTAATTCCTTATTCCTGTTTTCATGTTTCTGCAGTAGAGTTTGAAGGCACTGGGCTAAGGATGAGCAGAAAAACTGATACCCAGATTGAGGTGCAGTATTGGAAACCTGCAAAAGAGGAAATGTGTGCAGAGGGGACAGACAGGTTGAGCATTTTTTTGTCCAAAGGATGGAGTACTCCAGGTAATTGCCACCCAGTGTAAGCTTGTAGGGAAGTCAACAGAGGTTATATTGAAGTGTGTAACTCACCACAGATCGAAGTAGAAATTATATAAGAAAAAACCCACAAAACCCTTATGATAATAAGCTTCTCTTTCCAGACAATACCAATATTTACCCAAAGCAGAAATTATGAGAATGAGCAATTATCAACATCCTTTAACACAAAATAGATACAAAACAAATGTCAATACAACACTGATTTTACTCCCTTCAAGAAGAACTCAATGTTGTATCACAGAAGGATATTCTCCATGAAGCAGAACTTGCTACTCTTTATAGTGTCTCAGTTTTACATTTCAGTTTGATCACAAACACCTTTCCCAGACACTGCTGGAGGCTAAGAAACTACTCTAAGGAAATTTTTGAAGCTGATCTTCTGCAGGCTGTCAATGCACACTGTAGCATTCTGAAAAGAGCATGTGTGAGCACAAATGGACATGTAGTTATCTGAGTGAATATCATTCCTTGCAATGCCTCCCTCTTCTTCCAAAGCTATCTGACAAAGGACAGGCACTCTCAGCAATAACTCTTGTTGCCAACATCATTTTACACCTCTTCTATTTCAGGGTATGCACAACATGTTTCTGTTTTGCTGCTTGATGGATTTCAGAATGGTTCCACTTTGGAAAAGAAGCAAAAGAAACAAAACCCCTTTACTACTATCACTTGGCTGCCAGAGGATATTTTGAGACATTTTATAACCAGATAGTCTAAGAGGTCTCAATGAGGGCAAGAAAGAAAATGCATCTTCAGTGAAATGTAAGGATTGAAATATCATTCAGGGTACTCCATACATCGACTGATCTCCTACGCATAGGTGACTGAAAAAGTCATTAAAAACGGGCCTCAACTGTCACATGAAGTCGATTTTTTTTCCTGTCCATATGTTTTTGAAGATAATAGCAGGATTTTCACTGTGGTTTCAATTTTCTCCAGCTGGGTAATTTGTGTGACACACTTTCAAGGCACCCACCAGCTAAATAGCTATAACTTCTGGGTTTTATTGCATCCATCACAGTTCGCGTTCTAAAAAGCTGGACAAAAAATATTTTCATTTGACGAATTAGGCACTGCCTCCTTAAAACAATCTAATATTTATAGACATTATGACAGACTAATGAATAGATATATACATTTGCATAGAAGGACAAGTACTAGTTTCTAGATGAAAGAACAGAGTAATGTGATAAAATGTTAAAGACAGACAAATATGTCATGTATTTTCTGATTATACCATCTGACTGTCAGGTAAAAAAGCAATAACTTACTAACCACATCTCAAGCAAAAAATTCAGCAATCAAAAAGGCTTTGAACATTTCACAAGCTTGAAGAATTTGGATTTTTTGTACCCTGTTAGTAGTAGTTATATTTCATTGCTATTGAAATGGTACATTTGCAATGATCTCTGGAAACTATCTTCATATATCCAAGGAATTCAGCATCCCTGGATGAGGAAAATACATTTTAAACAGTAGCAAAAAAGGATATCTAACATCTTATCTTTGCTATATTATTACACAGAAGAAATCTGACCTTATTTTTCATTATTCCACCCCATATCATGCACATTTTTACTGTCATCATCAACAGGAAACTAGTATAATGGAAACCGTAAGAAGAGAGAATTTAGTTTTAAAACATCCATAATCTAATCAGTAATAAATAAATAATGGAATATTTAAAAAATCTGGCAGGATACTATGAGAATTAAGGCATTAAGGTATGTTTATGTGAGGTGAGTCAAAACAACTTTTTTGTTGATAGATCTTTTTGTGAGCTCTAACGAAGTACAACAAAGTGAAAATAACTTCATAGAGAATATGTCTATAAGATGCCTTGGGGACCCTGGCTGTGAATAATAAGATAGGAAGGATGTAGATACAGCAGCTTAGGTATTTGGTCTGTAGGGATCCCAAAGGGTTTTGATTAGCACCATAAATAGGAGGTTCTGTCATAGATGTTATTAAGCTGTTTAAGAATCTTAAGGAACCTTGTTTATCAAAGAGGAATCACAGCTTTATGAATATGACTAGCCTATCTTTGGACAAAGATAAAAATACAACATGAAAGAGTCTTTGAAGACTATTCTGCAACCCTTACTTGCACTAAGTTGCACATAGCCTTTCAAGGAATAAACCTAATGTAAGCACAGTTGCAAAAATATGCTTAATAGCACAACAAAGTAAAACAGGTGCTTCCCCCTTGGCTTAGGGCAGCCATTTGGAGCTGCCAACAAAGTGGAAAGAATGAACTAGGATGGTAGCTGGCCAGATAATGCACTGAGCCCTCACCCCCCTTCTCCTTAATCTCTGGTGGAGGACAAAACACTACACTAAAGCCAGTGCTTAGTTTTCAGCATGTAAGTCAGGAGTCCCGAAGGAGAGGGTTATATTACTCCCTCAGAGGTGTGACATTCCTTAAACATGGCACAAATGAAGAGAATGTCAGCAGTGACTGGGTTTGCTCTGGTTATTCACCCTTACACCTGCAGTGGAAGGGAAATCTGGCCCAGTCAAGTCTCAGAGTAGAGCAGCACTTCAACACAGCCCCGAAACAGACTTTCACTTCCCAGAATAGAAAGCAATTCTGTCTTGATGGCAAGATAGGGCATTGCTCATATAACACATAGAATCACAGGAAAAAAAATACAGCAATTATTTGCTATAAATTACCAAGACAAATACTGCACAGACAGTGCTTTCCCCATAAGCATCTCAGGCCAGAAGAGCACAGGACATCCCTAGGAGAGAGGTGGAAGCAAGCACCAGACTGCCCTTTTACAAATGTATAGAACAAGTGTTATAAGTGTTACTTAGGGACTGATCTGTGCTCGGTACCAGCATTTGAATGAAAATCATCCTGTAGACTTGAGCTACGGAGGACTGTCCATGTCTCTGGACTTCCCTTTATTGAAGTATTTTGCTGTACTTGTGTCTGAAGAGTTTTTCTGGTCCTTATCATGGGCTCACCACATGAACAGCCTCAGAACAACTTCTGAGTTATTGATATAATTAACTCTTATTCTTTCCCCCATACTGAACTTTACAGAAAATAAGTATAAACATCTCATCAATTACTAGTTTACTAATACCCCCTCCTACTTTGTCTAGCTTGCTAGCTTATCCATACTTTATCTTCTCTTCCTGGTTAAACTAACTCTTATCTGCCTAAAACATCCCTGAGACCTCCTGCCTCTCAAGCACAAGCTCTACCACTGGAGCTCTTGCAATTAGATCTTATCTGTTAACTCAGATATTCAACTTATGGTTGAATATTATTGTGCAGCTCAAACATCCATAGATCACCGAAGTGCATTTCTGGCTTTTACTTCCAGAGGCTCTTCAGTGGAATTACCTTCTGAATTGAATTTCCAGAACAAGTGAAGCTGGAGATTGCACCTCTGAGATGCTAGCAATTTAAAACACCAGCAAAAGAGAAGAGAAAAAAAAAAAAAGATTTTGGCATTTTGAAAATGTGTAACCTAGGTACAAGTTTCCAGGAGTATAAAGTGATACCAGCATCTTCCTGACTCAATAGGTTTTGTAAATAATTTATATATAACATCCAAGAACAGGAATAACCCCCACCCCTTAAATTTTGATTTTACCAACTTTGCTGTTGTTGATGTAACTTTGTAGCAAACCAGAATTTAGATCCATGTGTAAATATTACACTGAATAAATTATGGGAGTCACTGTGACTTTCAAGAGTGGAGAGTACTGAAGGTCTGAAGAGGACCCAGGGCATCATCTGGACATAATTCCATCCCACTGGTGTAGATAGCCATGGCAAAAACACCACATGACACTAGGTTTCAGGTGACAAAGATTCTGGCTTCAGCACAGAGGACTCCTTTCAACTTCAAGAACTGAAAACTCCTCCAAATCTGGCTTTCCAACATTTCTTTAATTACTGCTCTAATTTTGAAAATCCACCTCTCTATTCTCTTTCAAATAATTCCACTGTTTTCAGCTTGATATTTATTTTAGTTTTATTACATCCTTCAAGACTAGCAAAGTGATCAGAAGTCCAAGCCAGAAAAAGCTCATGGATACAATTTGCCTTGATGCTCTGTGGAAGAAAGAGCTGGCCTTGCTCCAGAAAAAAACCTCCACATTTTCTTCACCTTCTTAGCTGCACAACCAGCAAAATACCATAAGTGTTGGGTCTATGGTAAGCTGTGCTGCTGGTAAGGCTGACATGAGGGCAAGTCTTTCATCCTTTCCCTCAAATCCTCTTTAGCTCCCAGACTGTCAAGTTGCAGAATTGCCTGCATCAGCCTAAACTAGTGCCTGTCTGAAGCTACTCTTCCATCCTTGTCAGCTGTACTCAATACTCAGTTGATGTGAAGGGTATGAAAAGATCTGGAAACTAACTGGATAAGAAGTGAGGTTTATTTTCTTTTTCTGTATACTTGAGGATTTTTGTGTTTGTTTTTTGGCCTTCATTTTCTCCTCAAAGCCAAAGGGGGAAAAAAATAAATCAGTAGAATAACAAGTACAACAGAAGTCTAAATCACTTGACTTGAAATTTGACACATACTAATGTCTTGACAAAAGTTTCACACAACACTGCAGCTCAGGATATAGAAATAAATATCACATACACACACAGAGGTCTTGAACATCTGCCAAAACATTGGTTATCTTGCAGATTCAAAAAATTCTGGGAGCAATCCTGCAAATGCAGACTGAGGTCAGTATCAGTGCACAGAGAGCAGTTTGTAACTCAGCAAGAACCAGGACAGGAGTGAGTTTCTTATCAAAGCACCTCTGGTCAGGCAGGGCCTTTTGGGTCTGCCTGGGCTTTATTTTTGATTTGGGTCTTCTCCATCTCTGGTGGTGTGGGCACAGCCCACGTAGCCAGCAACATCTTCTTGAAGACAAAGATCAAGGTGGGATGAGCTTTGGATCACCCTGTCTCACCCCACACAGGGTCCTTAAAGAATAGTCATCTTTCCTTAGGGCTATAGGTATTGTCTCCTGGATCACTGTCTTTGTGATCATGGCAGCATTCTGGGGTCAAAACTAGTTTCCATGCATGTGGCTTAGTACCCAAAAGTTACACCTTTCATCAAAATATCAAATTATCAAGAAAAAATGGTCAACTAAGTAGTACAAAGTGAATCTGTTTCTCTAGCACAGGGTGAACATATGGTTGTTGCATTCCCACAATTATCATCTCACATTCCATCTCAAACACAATGGGTTTGAGACCAATATCCAGTGCTGTGCTCTGATTATAAACACATAGGCAACAGCTAACCTGCTAATTAGCCTTTCTATAGCTTTAATTTAATACCTAGTGTATAGGACTTGTGAACATGCTGTGCTCAGGAGCAGCCACAAGTGCAAAAGCCTGCAGGGCTACATCATCATCTGCTATTCCAATATTGCTGCTGACCTAAGTAATTCACCATCTTTGACAATACAAAATGCATACAAGCTACAAGCTCCCAGAAAGAATCTGATTCTTTATTTCTAATAAAATCTCCAGCAACCCTATGTTTAATAAATAAATAAATAAATAAAAGAGAAACAAAAAACAACCCACAGATACTTTAAGAGGTTGCATACACATCTGGTTTTGCATACAATTTTGCTTGAATAAAGCCAGATGAACTAATCCTGGTGATTAATTCTAAGATTTGTCATTACACATACGTAAAGGACTTCAGAAGTAAATGAACTATCATTCTGAAGTAAATATTCCCATTTCTCACATATACATGGTACCCAATCCTGTCCTCATGGGGAGCTGATACATCCCAAGGCTATTTTAAAAAACTTTATTCAATTCTGAAGAAAACAAGATTGCAAAGTGTTTATTCTCCACTACAAAATAACATAACCTTAATAAAAGATTAGACAGGGGTCTCACCATTATTTGTTTTTTTAAGCATACTTTACCATTTTTTAATAACTTGTTAATTAAGGATTAAGATCACTGTCCTTCATTAGGCAGTTGAGCTGCTAGCAGATATGTTTCTAGATCTAGAGTTATTTGGTAAACTGATCTGTTTATTGTAAACTTTTCCCTAATTTTGTGTATATTGCATTAATTCCTACCACATAGGATTTCTGTTGCTCTGCTTAAAGGAAGTGCACTGGAAACTTGTCAGATTTTGTAAATTCCTGCTAAATTTCAAGCTGGCAAGAACAAAATTATCCATTATGAGCAGCATATAAAATATACATTACATATGTAAATATCAGTCCATAAAGACAGAAACAACACACACATTTATGGAGAGATGCTGGATAGTTATTAATGGTACAGCATATTAACACAATCTATCTGCCTTCTATGGACTCATAAGAATTTGAAAAGACCAAGACAGGCTGGAACAAACTCTGGATATTTCAGCATTTTAAAAAATTGCTTATCAAAACCCCCAAATAAGTTTCATTAACCAGCTGGATCTGATGTTTGGAATGTCTGGTTCACTTTCAAGGTTATGTGCTTGCTTTCAACACCTATAGGAGCCAAAGTAATATGACAGATGGAACTGGTGGTGAAAAATGTAAGGATACTCAGGCAATCTGTTGGAAATGAGAGGTTTCAAGAGGAAGTCAGCCCATCATTATTGCAAAAAGCAGGTGCCAAAAAAAAAAGAAAAAAAAAAAAAAAAGACATGACAGGGCTGTGAATAGAAAATTTGTTGGGGGGTTGGAAAGGTAAATACACTGGTTTCTTTTACAAAAACACAAGGGAATAATTTCCACATTCTTGGTGCTATTAAATGCATTCAAGGTAGCTGTACAGATAATCAGTAAGAATCCAACCCAAAATTCAGACAGCTCAGCCAAGCTGATTCACAGATTCAAACTTGCATACAGATGCTTGTGGAAAACAAAAGTCAAAGTAAGGCAAACATGGCCCTATTTTAGCATGAAGATTACAAAAACTGTAACTATAAAACTCCTGCATCTTGCTAGCTCTCTGCTACTCTTAAAAAACAATTTTAAATAACTCTAAAAGTTCCTTTTTTAAATCTAAAGATGAAATGTTACTTTTCTTATATATGAAAACATCAGCAGAGACAGAAGAAACATGATTCCCATTGCAGACTTGGTATGCACCACACCTTGGATAGATGATGGCAGACAAATATTGGATGACAATAACTTCCAATTCCTAAATATTTTTCATTCTTCAAAATGGTATATTGTTGCATGCTTATATCCCACAGTGGCCCCATATAAACATACATTGTTTGTTTTTCAACTCTCAAATCCCAGGATTCCAGCTAGCACCACTGATAGCCCAATGGACTTAGTCAACTGCACTTGCAAAATAAATATGTATGTTTTCCTCTTTTCCTGCTTTTCCCTCACTCTATTTTTTTACTCCCTTCCTCAGAAGGCAGATATGACAGCCTACATTTTTAAGTTCTAAATTAAGAATTCAGTTTCCACATTGAAACCATTTTTCCTGCTGAGGTTTCATACTCACTTCTGTAGCTTCACTGGGTATAAAATAGAAGATCAAAGTGGAAGGATCAGTAGAGCACAGAAGTTAAGTCTGAGTTTAGTTCACAGGGATGGCTGACAAGACTTGGACCTACCCACCTATAAAAGCAGAGTTTTTCTACCCTCTCACCATGACATTACAGTGAAACACTTTAACAGAATATCTGAGAATATCTCAGATGTGCAACTCTGTCAGAGTGCACTGATTAGAGCCAAAACATACATTGGTAAATGTGTATGGTCACACTCTCCCACCTTGAACAAGCCTCACAAAGATTTGTTTTCCAAAAATATGAGAGCATGCTTCTAAAAACCAACAATTAATAGAAAAATGAAACAGAAAATAAAGTGTGAGATAAGATAATTTTGTGCTTTCTCTTGACCCAAGGCAAGATCACCTGCAGCTATGTCACTTTGACTGGCAGAATGGAGTAAGGAAGGACAGACAGATTTGTAAGTATTTCATGAGAATAATGGAAATAATTGGGACTATTGGGTGAATAATTGTTCTTAATAAAGAGAGTAATTCTGTGGGCACACAGCTATTTTCTCATTTGAATAGTAAAAAATTCACTCAATTTCTTATTGAGTCAATCCAGTGTCAAAACTTAAGGATTACCAATTCTTTTTTCCTGATTAATAAAAGAACAGTCTTTAGTCTGTTACTGATTATTTTTACCTTATTTTGGACAAACCAAGAAGCTGAAGCCTCTAAACTGTCTCAATATGATTTTTCTGGATGAAAAGCATACATGTAACTTGTCATCTCCCCTCTGTTGCTGGCACATCTTGTGTAGCAGAACAATGGGCAGAAAGGAAGAAAGATGAGAAGCAAATGCTGCATCTGTCCCTGGGGCAGAGCTTATTGAAGCAGTGAAGCCTGCAATCCCCTGGCCTTGGCAATATTCTCTGTACAAATGGCATCATTCCCTCTCAAGCGTTGTGCCTAACTTCGCCCTTACATGAAGCATCTCTCACAGGATCATCCTTTGACTCCCTGGTTGCCCTGTGAGGCAGCACTGAAGGACTTCTGGGATCACAAGGAAGAGAGAGGAAGAAAAACTTCCACATTTTTCCTCTCTTTTATTTTTCTCCAATATTTGTATCCTGCTTTATTTTCTTGTGCTCACAGTGCCCTTCATTTCACTTTCCAGATGGATATTTCCCTTCACCACTGTTTGAAATGAATTAAGTCTGTTGGCCTTCAAAGTAGAAATAAAATTAACTGCTCAAAATTCTAAGGATTGCCTTGGAGTTCCTGGGACTGTAAAAAATATCCTTTTTCAAAACAGTGCTTTCAGTGAGACCCTCAGCCCTCTGCCAGGAATAGCAAACACCTTAAAGTCTTGATATGGGGCTCACTGTCAGAAGTAACTAAATCTGAGTCTCAGCTAAATTCTCTCCATGGATCTGGAAATGAATAAATGTAGCATCAAAATTAAGTATTTGTTGTGACTGCTCATACTTCCTGCCTCTTCTGTAAAGCAAAAGAAAGAGCCTGCCCTATTCCATGCACTTTCATAGGATATAAGTAAGAATATTACATTAACTTTGACAAAAAGGCACAAATTACAGGGGCCCTTCAGGTCTTTGTAATGTTGAAGTTACTGATAAATGCTACATCCCTATGCAAAGGGCATACAAAGGCCCCAGCACTGAGCCTGAAGCTGATCCCAGACTGCTGAGTGGCTCCTCTGTCTTGTGCTGCTACAACAGAAAAGGGTGGAGGGAACGGAGGTTTGGAGAACTCCTCTTCTGGCTTCAAAAAATGAATTAAGACCCCACTGCAAAATGATCTTATTTGCTAGGAATAATTTCTTGTGAGCTCTGCCAAGTGTACTGCATGCTTGCTTTCTTTTATAGCTGCAGTGCTGATGCACTAAAGAAAGTGATGGAAATTTTGTGCTACAAAATGAAGGAATTGATTCAACCCTGATTTCTCTTCTTCACAGTTTTGAAAGTTGAGGTTTTTGTTTCCTAGAGAAACTTGGAGAAGGAAAATAACATCTAGCTTATTTAAAAAAATTTAAAATTAATTCATTTGGATCTTGTTTTAATCAAATTGGGCCAGTGTATCGAAGTTTTAATACATTACTGAAATTTAGCAGTTTTTCAGTAAGTTTCTTCTCATGTGTCTCTACACAGCTATGCACAGCAAAAGCACCATTCAAGGCATTTTACATCCTTTTAGGAATCAAAGCATGAAAACAAATTGCATGCTCGGATTTTAATATTTTTTTAAATATAATTTTGGGGAGGGAGTGTCTTCAGATAAAACTCTTCTCTAAGCAGATCCTAAGGGAAACCATAGCCAGAAATTTAATTGGCTGTCTATATATAGCCAGAGCTGCAATACATTCATGTGGCAACCAGATTTATCATCATGCACAGAGTCACACGTGTAACTCTGTGAATCCAGCTCACCAGAGATTAAACTTTAATAGTAAATTATTAAACTCACACTTCAGTGTTTGCCCTGCAGTAGTCACCCAGGTAAGGACCACGTGCAGCACTGTGAGGTACAGACAGCTCACCAGCCTTGCATGAGCTATGGAATGAGAACAGCAAGCACCAGCTGCTGGCATAAACAGATGCTTTCTCAATTAGAAGTGTATATATTTGTACATTGTTATTCTCTTCAGCTTTGAGAAGAAGCATTTGTATCTTATCATCTGCCTTAGTTATAAGCGGGCTTTCTGGAGAGGTTTCACATTCATAGGTTAATAAGTGCAGCTCTGATATTCACAGTCACAACAGAGCAGACTTATCAGTCTGTCAGACATGATTTAGTTATGAATTGCTGGACTCCACACTGCTTATTTACTGTTGAAGCTCAAAGAAGGTGACCTTTCCCTTCCCTGGGAAATGCTCTGTTCCTATGAGAAGTGCATGAAGAACTGCACTTCTTAACAAATCTAACAACACATATGGAGAAAGAATCATCCACAGAAAATAATTTGTCAGCTTCTGCACCTTTTTTGACTCAGTGTGCCAGAACTCAGTGAAGACATACAATAAATACGTATTTCCCCCAGGTGTTAGACATACTTAATCTATACTTTCAATTAAAATCAAGTTAATACCTTACTTTCAGTATTCCTTATATTTCCCCATAGATAGATTAAAAGCAGTGGAATCACCTGCGTTATCCATTCCTGAAAATTGCTTTTCTTCTGGAGAGATAGAATTTGTCCCCAATTGAAGGTGTAGGCATCCAGCATGGCCTAATTATCAAGTTGTTTTGCTCCCTCTGTAGTCAGAGGACAGTGATGGAGCCGAGCCCTTCAGAAGGCAAACCATCTGAGCTGCTCACCTTGACTTGCCTTTGGCTGGTTAAGACCAACTGCTTAAACTCAGGAGAGATCAACATCAACAATCAAAAATATCCAATATTCCATGGTTGTAAGAGAAATGAAGTGACAATGAGGCAAACGTGACCCAGAGATAAAAGTTAAGCCAGGCATAAAAAGAATTCCGAATATTTCTGCATATAAGTTTTTTCAGTGACTGCTGATTTCTGATGCTGAATGTGAAGGGGGGAAAACAATAACTAAGTTTTCCAAGATTAAACCTCACTGTAGTTTTATGCAGTTTAAGGTTCATCCTGTAGGGCACTCAAAAGCTACAATGCCTAGAAAAAAAAAAAATACTGGTAAACAAAAAATGCACTATAATAATATCTTAGCAACCATGATGGCAAGCAGACAGTAGCACCAGACTTCCTTTGCTCTGATGTGGAGCATGATAACCATCATGACAGAGAAAAATCCCCAGGTATGGCAGGGCCCTTGACCACACTTGCAGTTTTGCTGTTCATTTGCAATCACTGTTTGTTTTCCTTTCAGTAAATTAGCTTCTCACCAATTTCCTGGCAGACAATCAAATCACTCTGTGTATGATGCTCTGAGGGAGAAATCTGAGGCATCCAGGAGTTTAGGAAAAAGAAAAAAAAAACAAGTAATTTGAACTTCAGTGGGGAGGGGAGAAACCATCTTCTGCTCATCCATGTAGCCACCATGCTTCTCTATATAGAAAAATTCCATATAAATTGAGTCACCCCCAGATGTTACACCTATAGATAGCAGAAGACATCGTGTATTTTTAATGGCTCTTACCCTATTTTTAATAGGTCTTATTTGTGCCTCTTCTGTAAAGCAATAGAAAGAGCCTGCCCTATTCCATGCACTTTCATAGGACGTAAGTAAGAATATTACATTAACTTTGATAAAGAGGCACAAATCACAGGGGGCATATATTTTATATATTAAATATATATTCATATGGTTTTATTCATATTAATATATTTTATACATTAATATAATTATTTCTTATATTTTATATATGAAAATCTGCATTTTCATATGTCACATATGAAAATATGTGTTCATGGGATAAGATCTCACAATGATTTTCAGCCTTCAAGCTAGTTGTTGTTTTTAAGTTTGAGGTAAACAGCACAAAACATTTTGTTGCCTAGATATTATTTTCCCTTCTGAGCAGGAGCCAAATATAGCAGTATGGACTCTGCACTGGAAATCGACTAAGATGAGTTCTCTTCAGCAATAAATTCTGATGGCTAGCAGCAATGGTTTGGGCTGGCTGACCAGGAGTTTCTCTGCATTTCCTCCCTCAGTATAAAAGCAAGGTAGAATCCAGCAATATGTGTAAGCAGGTCCAGTTGTTTTTCCAGCAAAATTGTTTTTCAAGACCTACTTTCACCTGTCTTTTCATACAGTCGTAGCAATCTGGTCAGCAGCACAGGACAAAACCCAAACAAATAAACAAATAACAAAAAGGCAAAGAAATGAGAATACCCTAGTGAGGGAGCTTTATTTGCTGTATGGTTTTCAACAGAAGCCAGCCAAAATTTAAGATTTAGGGTAGGATTAGTCATTTCCACTTTCAGCTTCATTATTTCTCTAAATTCTTCGTGGTTAAGGCTTAGTTTATCCCTATGCCTGGTTTCCCTTGTGGGCCTGTTTTCTGAATGATGAGTAACAGTTTAGAAGTGAGTTTCATTCCAATTTCCTCACCCAATTTGTACTCTCAATTTGATCTAAAAATATTTTTGAGTGTAAAGTGCTTTATTAAAGTCTCAGCCAGAGAAAGTGTCTTGATTTAACCTCAGTTGGCAACTAAGCACCTCACAGCCACTCTCTCACTCCTACTGTGCACTCCCAACAGGATGGAGGAGGAAATCAGAAGAGTGAGAAAAGTCATGGGTTGAGATAAAGACACTTTGATAGGACAGAAAGGGAAGAAAATAATAATAATGGTGATAATTATAGTAATGGTAAAAGAGGCAGAATACACAAAACAAGTGAAGCACAATGCACCACTCATTGTGCCTCACCACTTTCCAGCTGGTACCCAACCAGCTCCCCAGTTTATATCCTGGGCATGATGTCATATCACATGGAATATTCCCTAGGTCTGAGTCTGTTGTCCTGGCTGTGTCCCCTCCCTTGTGCCCCTCCCCTCTTCTCACTGGCAGGACAGGAGAAGCTGAGAAATCCTTGATGTAGAAGAAGCACTGCTTAGCAACAACTAAAACATACGTGTGGTATCAACATTATTCATACTGAATCCAAAACAGCACTGTACCAGCTACTAGGAAGAAAATTAACTCTATCCCAATCAAACTCAGGAGAGAGTGACAGCACTATCTTCCTTAAAAGTGTAAGATTAAACTGTTTGAAATATTCTGCACTATTGCTTCTCTTCTGAATGAGAACTGACAAGGTATTTGTGGAAAATCCACTTTCCAAGTTGTTTTGGAGTCATAACATCTAGAAACCCAGACTGAGGTAGTCATGCATAGGCAAGCACAATGAAGAGCTAGATTTCATTAGAATGCCATGAGATCAAATTATTTCCAATGAACATTCTAAATCTGAAAAATTGAAAATTTCTTCTTTTAAAAAAAGTGCAAGAATCCCTCCCTCTCACCTACCCACCATCAAATGCAGCAATTTTGTTTGGGTTTTAGATACTAGCTGCAGAATTCTGCTGCTGTTGGAAACCAGTCAATTATTCACACAATGTTTGTACATCAGAATTTTTCTAGTACCTCATAAAAATTTAGATCTCACTCTATCACTGCTTAATTTCCTTAATAGCCTCTTATTATGGATATGCCAATGAAATTAAAGACAAGACCCCCTGAGCAGCTTTTGTTACTATTTTCTAAAAGATTCAAGAACATTTGTAGACCCTGTGATATAGTTAAGAGTACAGTTGGTTCATGATTGAAATCAGCAAATAAAATAAATAAAAACAGAGGGATTATCTGATAGCCTGTTCTCCTATTAAAATTTTGCAATGTAGATATCCAACTTAAAACCTAATCCTTGAATATTCTTCAAGCTAGCAAGAAGGAGTTTTTATGTTATGCTTTCCCATATGCCAAGCCCAGAACCCAAAGAAGCAGTATCTAAACAGAGAATTATAAGAATATGAAGAGATAATATGCAGCAGATTCCTTCTGTCCCCATTTTCAGGACTCCAAGGACAAGGGAAGAGGACATGAGCCCAAACCCAGCAAATTAAGTGTGTCTATTAATATTCCATCGGTCCTCTTATGCCATGCCTATACTACATTTAAAATTCAGCCATTTGGAGCCAGCTAGTGGCTTCAAAGAAGGCTGAATCAGCCAAGAGGAACTCTGCACATTGCCCATAGCCATACCCTTTTGACTGTAGGAAGAGCCTGGGAGGGATTTGCTGTACAGGCTGACCATGATTCCCTAACATGCAGCAGCTCTTTTGCTCCGGCAAGAAAAGGAAAGCAATAATAGAAGGTCTGAGGCACCTCAGGCTTCAGCAAAAGAAATCTCTTTTTGTACAGAAAATACCTTCTGCATTTATCTATGATCTGGAAGGAATACCTCCTGCTTGTGTCAGAAGAGCTCAAAAATGTTGGTGAATTGCTTTATCAGAGATGTATCTCTTGACCTTTGAAATTACAAATAAGTGAGTCTTGCAATTAGGGAAGACAGTACCACCTCACCTACAACTGAGTGTTTTATAGCCCACATCAGCAAAAGTATTTTTAGATCAAATTGGAAGTGCAGTGAGAGTCTGAAGCTGACCAGAATCATAATGCAGTGGAAACCCTTACACAGACACCTGTTTCAAAGACATTCCTGACTCAATTGTCAGATCAAAGAGTGTCAGCTACTGCTGATAATCTCAGATAAGCCCCTGGAATTCTGGATGCTTTGCAGATCCCAAGCCTCTTAACACAAGAGGCTCATTTATCACAGTTTCTTTGGGGTCTCCTGAAATTAACTGACAAAATTTCACTGTGTCTAAAAGAGGATATCTTGGAAATGAGCGCTGTATTCCTTTTTCACCAGGCCAGCATGCTCCCCCTCACAGGTTCATCTCCCAAGTGCTCAGTGAAGTAAATTAGAGAGTAAATTGAATGCCGGTTCTTGTTTTTATTTTCTCAAGAATTAGTGGATAACAGCTAGAATACACACAGACACAGATGGCTAGAATGAGTGTTATTTTTCTGTGAAGCAATTTCTCTCTCACTCTCTCTTTATCAGTCACATACACGCACTCTATTTCCTCTTCTGATGACAAGACTGACCAGGGTGCTGATCAGCAGCGTTGCTGATATTGACAATGACAAATCCCTTCCACAGCTCAGGAGAACCTTAAATAAATTCTCCCAAGACACTGGCAGACATTCTCCTCCTTGCTCTGTCACTCATGGTGAAGGCTGAAAGGCTGATTAGAAATTATGCAGGGGCATTCTAGAATGGGAAAAAAATCTACTTGATGGGGAATAAGGCAGGACTATAAAATGCATTTAATTCCTTCTCTTCCCTCCTTCAGTTTTAATTAGGATTAAAATGTCTCTGCCAGATATTTTGGAATTACTCTCATTTTCTTACACTATGCATGAGCTTATCTGCTTCACATTATCCTGAAAAATACTGGAGAATTAACTACTGGAAATAAAATTGTTGGAAGGCAAACACATGCCAGAAAAATCCAAGGCTCTATTCATTTCCCCACCCCCTCCAGAATGCATGCACATCAAAATTCGTGGCAAAAAACCAACCCTAACATCCACTTATTTCCCCACAAACATATTTTCATTTCATTGTAACAGAACTCTGTTTCTGGGCAAGTGACAAGCAAAAGTGTTGGAAAGAAGCAGAATCATGGCTGGTTTATTATGGATTGCATTGAGCACTCCTCAGGACTAGGTGCTGAGGTCCCAATATAAATATAGTAGTAATAATAGTAAATAAATATAGTAGTAATAAATGTAGTTTTATAAATATTACAGGCAAAAAGAAAACAAAAGTCAGGTCACCACAAAGATGAACCAGGTCCACCCTCAACCCAAAGCTCACAGTGTTTTCCCTTGCACTGTCTTTTTTTTTCTCTCTGTCGCCCTTACATTTTCTGTTCCTCTCCTAATATACTGTGCTCAGCCACTGATGCTTTTCATATTATATAGATTCAGGGCATCATTTAAGATCCAAACCTTTGGGCCACAACCTTGAAACAGCAAGCAGCTATGTTGGCATCTAGCAACAAAAAGGACAAAGCCTAGAGGGGCTGTGGTGAGAGCCACCAGCAGCTACAAGCACCTCTCCACACAGCAGAGCACTCAGGCTTTGATGAAATATAAGTGTTCCCCTTGAATAACGAAAAGCTTGGAAGTAACAACCTACCTTTGCATAAGGGAAAAAATAAAAATTTTATTACAAACCTGTGGGATTTGGTTTAGATAGCCTTCAGAGCTGGATCTATCTGCATGATGCTGACAGCACCTTCAAATAACTCTAGGAGAGTACAGGGCTGTACATGATATTAATATTTACCTTTAGGGGTTTTACTCAGCCATAATTATACAAATATCCACAGTAGGAACTGCTGTTGTGTCAGACCCTGTAGGGAAGGCTGGGATTGTGACTCAGGTGAGCCTTGCACTCTGGATGGATTGCATGCCTGATGTGCAGCATCCCCCCAGAGCACAGGCAGCTCCATGTACCCCAGCCAGCCAAGCCATGCACACCCTGTCCTGTCTGAAAGGACACACTCTAAGTGGGCAGGACTCAGCCAAGGGATGGAAATTGCACCAAGGGAAGTGTTGCTGGTGGATTCCAGCAGGATGGGTGCTCACAGGCAGTCAGTATAGCAATGGTTGTGAAGCAGCACAGGCAGATTCATCTCTGTAGTCCTCTCAAAGACAGAGAGGGCTCCAAAAGTGTTTGAGACACCTTCACACTCGAGGGTTTCAATAAACTTGTTTAGTGAGATGAGGCCAGCCACAACAGGTTTATAGTGTCTGATGATATGCTTTGACACAGGATACTCAACCAAATGGAGAAATGAGTCTACTCTAATATGACAAGCTACATGTTCCTTTAGATTAATCATTTCAGTAAGCAAGATTAACTTTTCAAAGCACATTGTGAAGAATTTGTCATGATGACTGATGATGCTTCTGTTGATTTCGTAACAAATTTTGCATTTGAAAAGCATTTTATAATCTTTGCTGCCAAATCTAGAGCTATATATCTACCTATGTAGCTACAGTTAATTTTCAGACAGATGTAGCCCCAAGAACACTCATACAATTGAATTCTTTTGAAATATATCCCCACATTTGTGGTCAAACTGGGTATACTGATTGAATTGTCTCCCTTCTCGTGAAGCTCAAGTTGGTCCAAGTGTTGCTGTGAGGAACATCTTAGAACAAAACAGAAGGAAATATTCAGTGTTTACCTTTCCAGATAAAGAGTAGAAAGCTTTCTAATTGCTAAAACTTCCATTATAAGTACATAAGGAATATGTTATTAGTGTTGGCTTTAAGATCCAGCACACTTTTGTGCAGGAAGATTTTGCTCCTTGACAAACAATCAAATAATCTGCTTTTTTTCTCCCAGTAAGAAAATATTAAAGCTGCAGAAATCCATTTTCTTAAATATTGCACAAGACTCAAAACTTGGAGACTGAAGACAGAAAAGGAGACTGTGAGGCAGTGAAATAAGGTGTCTTGAGTTAGGAGAGAGACAAAAATATTACTAATAATAATATTTATATAGCAGAGGTGGACTCCCTGGTACAATCTCCTAATTGCAGATTAACTTGTTAAACAGAAATGTGGATTCTGGACTGTTAATCTCATTTGGTCAAAAAAATTCCCAGCACAACTACATAACAGCTCTTTGATTGCTCACTACAGCTGATGCTGGCAGAAGTTGAACACTGAAACACCCAAACAAGATACTTTTTGATCTCTTCACACATTTGTTTGCCACAGGTGTTTATTTCTGGTATGATCATGGTGAAAAATTCATTAGCCTAAATCCTAGCAGGAGGGGTCTGTTTGGAAGCTTTTGGCACATTTGGTGTTCTTCTCAGGATGGAAAATTTCCAGTTGTAAATCTGCTGCCAGTAATACTTAAAAATACCAGAGTGGTACATCATCACTGTGTCTCATCCCAGGTTGAGCTCTGCTGTCTCTAGGCCCCCTTCCTAGCCAGTGAGGGCATGACAAACAAGACATTGCCTGTGGAATTCAAATAGACCTGCAGGAAAAGCAACTTGCCAAAATGTTTCTGAATAGAGGAATTGCAGAATAAACAAAAAATTCTCAGGAAATATCTACTCTCAAGCTATGGATCCCCAGTGACAGATCACTGATACACCTATTTATGTCCCAGAGAGTTAAATCAATTAGAATTGAAGTTCTTCTTTAGAAGGATTACCCTTTACTCACCTTAAAATGATAAAAAACCTAGAAATTTTATGTTAGGATGTTGTTCTATTTATATTTTAACCAAAGCGTGAAACTATTTTCTGTGAGTTGAGAACAAACCTTAATTCAGAGAGGTCAAGGCTTTAATGTCCAGTGGCTCCAGGGTTTTTAGTGCCTGGTGGAAGATGCTTACAGTTCAGTCTTTAAGGTTTGGGCAGCTGGTACTGTAGGGCATATCCAGGGAAGCACAGCCAGCCCTCCTAACCCCAAAGCATCCTTCTAGTTACTCAGTCACATTGTCTCAAAAATTAGGTTATTTTTCCCTCTGGCAGCAATCCTGGTTCCTGCCTCACCAACACATTATTCACCCAATTTCCATTGCAAAGTTGTCACGGGATTGACTTTTTGCTCTTATTACCACAGAAAAACTAAGGTAAAGCACGGAGTACCTGAAACCCTTATAGATTTAATAATAGATTATTAAAGTCAGCAGGCATGCCATGGAAATTTTCAGATTACTTAGCCACTTTTGTAAGCCAAAGGTTAATATATGACCCAAACAATTACAGTCTGTGAACTGTCACAGACAGCCTGAAGGCAGGTGTAGCAGGTAAGACAGAGCAACAATTTGGGAAGAGTAGCAGGCAGTCAAGCACTGTCTGTCAGGATAAAGCTTCTCTAAGTTCCTTAGGATCAAGAGGGAATCAGATAATTAGAATGCACTTACACATGCATTCAGATTTTGAAAACTCATTTGAGCAAGTGTTTTCTCCTAGACACAGACTCACACTGCTAAAATATATTTTTCCTTAGTTCTTGTTCAAGTGAGGTAGGAAAAAAAGAGGAGGAGGCAAGTTATCCCTTAAAATATCAGCCCACCTGCACTAGGAACAATCCTAAGGACCTCGAAGAGAAGTGTCTGGGTTTGCATTTAACTCTTCTCAGCATTTTGAAAATGGGGGTGGGGGGGGAGGGGGCAGAAGAGCAAATAATTAAAAGCAGCAGTGGCTGAAGAAGGACAAAGCAAGAAAGCTCTGACAGAAACAAAGAAAAGGGTAGGCAAAACCACTTGAGACTTCAGCAAGAGTTTCTGGTGCAGCATTACAGCTTATTTAAATTAAAGTTTTTGGGGGGGATTTCTGGCAAATGCACCTTGTCATTTCTGTAAGAGTGAAGCCAAAGTTAGTTAAAAAAAAAAAAAAAAAAAAAAAAAAAAGAAAAGTAAAGAAAAGCAGCCTTTACAGCTACAGGAAGCCAGATTTGAATAAACAAGTGGAACAATAGTGTGATTCCTTCCAAAGAAAATTAGATGTCTCTTTTTTATCTTTTCTCTGCTGTTTTACTGAGGCTTAAGAACAGAAATTTGAAAGCTAGCTTGTCTGCTGGTCTGTTTGCCTCACATATATGGGAGACAAAGAATGGGTTTCTGAACTTATCCTAGAAGGGAGGGGAAGAAGGGAAAAAAGAAAACTAACCAGCAGCTTCCTCAGATCACTAACAAGGATGAGAGAGATCTAAACCCAGGCAAAACCAGTGTCATGAAAAAGCACTTTAGGGATTTTAGAAATCTGGTGGTGACACACAGTGCTTGTGTTGACACACACCAAACCAAATGAAACAGGGAAGCCAATGTGGGGAATGTAAAAAAATAAACACATTATTAACCACTTCTTCTATTTTAAATCATATATGTACTGTTATAATTTAATCAAATTATTTATGTACTTTAAAAAAAATAAATAAAACATTACTCTTTTTTCTTTGGGTCTCTTCACTTGCATGCTTATCTTTATGAGAGGCAGGATTCTATGATTCTACAACGGGGGTATCCCAGGGAAAGACCTCCACAGAGGTATCTGAATCAGGAGGTGCTGTTAGTCATCCTGATAACTCACTGAATCAGTCTGCAATCCCAGACCAAAAAAAAATCCCATTTCAGTAGAAATAGTTCCATTGAATTAAACTGAACTTCTGAAAAGTCAAAGGAGATTTAATTTTTACATATATGTGTACGTGTATAGACACACAGCAGATGGTTTCACCTCAATGCCTCCTGTCTCTGAAGAGATTTTATGGTAACCAGTCCACACAAACTTCCTCAGAATATAGTATCAGTGGCACACTGTGATTCACACTCTCAGGTTATTCAGCACAGAGTATTCACTGAAAATTATCTTTCACTAATTTCCCACACGTCTTTAGTTACAGGCAGTAAATAAATATTACATTCCACTGACATTAATGAGCTGAAATATTATTTGCTTACCTAAATGGTCTCTAACACGAATCCTTTAAAAAAAAGCTAAAAAGTTTGTTTCCCCAGTAGCCTTGACCAACCAAAATAATGACAAATTCTTCAAATTTATACAATATAAATCTTTACCATCCTCTGCCAGGTATTTCTGGATAAATAAGTCTTTATTTTTTCAGTTTAGAATAGCCAAGGCAGTGCAACATCTTTGCATACAAATTCCTGCTTCGAGCACATAAAACTGAATTTACTGTTATAAGTTCAGAATAGCATTTAGAATATCATTTGAAAAAGGGAGCCATGGGACACATCCTGCTATCAGCTACAGCATTTTAAGCCTGAAATGAGCCTGAATGGAGCTTTTCTGGGTTTACACAGGATTAACATAGGAGGTGAATGGCACATTTTCTTGATAAAATTTCCATGTGGTGGAATGAGTTGAGAGGAGGAGTTTACGCGGATATCATGCATAATAAATTGCCTTTTTATTTTTTCCAATCAAGAAATAATATAAGAAAAGAGTATATTTTATATACTGTACTAGCCTGGGTGAAATTAGTAATTTAACTAAAAGAGTGATTGTGTGAAATAAAAATAAAATACAGATATATGCTCAGGCAGACCTCAAAGGGGTCTAATAACACAGGCAAGGGAGGGACTTTGCTCTTACAGCCCATATGTCTCACAGGCCTTGAGAATTATTTTTGAAGGTTATTTTTCTTAACTTTTTTACACTTCTGTTGTTGGTAACCTTCAGCTAGATGCACAGGGATTCCCACAACACCCAAAAAGATTTGAATATCTGGAGCATGAACACATGGAAATGGGAATCAACAGACATGGGCAGGGTTTCCACCTCTGCCACAAGTAGCTGTGTGATCCTCACCAAGTCACTTTTGTATCAGCCATGGACATGATCAAGAAAATGGGCTGTCATGATATTTCAACAGGTAGTGGAAGCTCCCAGAGTTTCAATCTGCAGCTTTCATGCTGATCTACTGCACTAACTGCATTCCTCATCACTCAGACCAGGTGTGAGAGTGCAGGGCCAGTGGGAATCAGCAGAGAATAAGGATCTGTGAGAATGGTCAAGCTCACATGGCCATGTGAAAATACAGGATAGATGGATTTAATTATAGCAGTAAATTTACATTTTGCTTATTGTTGGGGGAAAAGCATTTGCAGTAGAGGGATTCTTTAAGCAGGCTCATTTGAATTATAAAAACAGATACATATTTTAGATACAGATTTATTACTATCTTTACTATTAATGCTTCAGGGCCACCACCATATAAATGTACTTATCAACCATTCATTAATGCAGTTCATTACTGAATCATTGCTTAGTGTTTCATCAACATTCTCTCATATGTCCTTTAAATCAGGTTGTTGAAAATACTTGTAATATATTCCTAAACCACGAGTGGTCATTAAATCATTTACACACACAGAGTCTATTTTACTGTTCTGGTCCTCTAAATCATCAGGCCATATTTCATGAACCCCAGAAAAAATACTTTTTAATTTTAAAGTATGCCCAAAGGATACATGTAATTTCAGCTTAAAAATACCCTAATCCTTCATAGTGGCAATGTATATATTACTTCTAACAGGCTGAAAAGGAATTTTAAAATTATTTAATTAGAGGCATCTGAATTAAAACATCAGAAGTGTAGTAGGACACTGAAAGTGCCTGTGGTTCACATAAACCCTGGATAGCAATATGGAAAAACTCCTTTGAGACTTGAATACATAATAAGAACAATAAGAAAGCTTTCCTTGTGTGTTTTCAAGCAGTTGCTAAAAGGATTTCCCAATTAGGATAAAAAGCCATATTTAATTAAAATTCAGTCTAATGTCCTGTTTACTTTTAGCTATAAAGGTTTTGTAGTATTAATACAAATGCAATCTACTATTATCAAAACCAACTCCTTTATATTTTATAAATGGAAGATAGGAATAGGCAGATGTACTCAGAACATTATGTTTCCAATGTATTGGTGTATTTTAAGGCCATAAAAGAATGATCTGGCATTCAAGCTGTCCAATAAGTAATTTTCATTTCAGTACATTGTATCTTAATCAATAAATAAACATGAACAGAGAAGGGCATGATTTCTCATGTAACTAGCCACTGCTGGGTTTCAGGGAACAGCTCCCTTTCATGGATGCTAAATATAAAAAAACCAAAAACAAACAAATTGCCAAGAGCTTTGCAGTGTGAATGTGTTATCCCACTGCTTTGAGGTGAGGTTTTGAATTTCATGGGGGAAAAAAGAGAAAAAGAAGAAAAAACAGAAAATAAAAAGAGAGAGAAACCTTTTTATGGTTTTCTGATAAATTGTATTGTAAACTGTTATCACAGAATCACAGAATACCCTGAGTTGGAAGGGACCCACAAGGATCATCAAGTCCAGCTCGTACCTCTGCCCAGGACATCCCATGAATTGCACCACGTGCACAGGAGCACTGTCCAAACACTTCTTGAGCTCTGTCAGGCTTGGTGCTGTGACCATTTCCCTGGGGATCCTGATTCAGTGTCCAACCACCCTCCTGGTAAAAAACCTTTTCCTCATATCCAACCTAAACCTTCCCTTATACAACTTTAGGCCATTCCCTTAGACCAGGTCCTGGCACTGGTCACAACAGGGGAGAGATCAGTGCCTGTGCCTTCTCCCCCTCTCACAAGACAGCTGTAGAGAGCAAAAATCTCCCCTTGGTCTCCTCCTGCGAGGAGGACAAGCCAAGTAACCTCAGCCAGTCCTCATGTGTTCCCTTCTAGACTCTTCACCATCTTTTTTCTCCTCCTTTGGACAAAAAAATAGCTTAATATCTTTCTTACACTGCAGTGCCCAAACCAGTCCCCAGCACTGGAGGTGAGGCTGCCCCAGCTCAGAGCAGAGCAGGACAATCCCATCTCTTTCCTGGCTCTGATGCTGTCCCTGATGTCCCCAGTTCAGGGTTGTCCCTCCTGGCTGTCAGGGCACTGCTTGCCACAACTTGCCATCAATCAGGACCCCCAGGTCCCTTTCCAAAGCACTTCTCTCCAGCCTCTCATTCTCCAGTCTGTCCATACATCAGGGTTGCCCCATCCCAGCTGCAGAATTCTCCACTTGTCTTTGTTGAGATTCACACAGTTGATGATTGCCCTGCCCTCCAATTTGTTGAGGTCTCTGAGCAGGACCTCTCTGGCTTTGAAGGAGTTAACAGTTCCATCCAATTTTGTATCATCTGCAAATTCACTTAGTATTCCTACCAATCCTGCATCCAAATTGTTTATGAAGATGTTGAATAGCAGTGAGCCTAAGATAGAGCCCTGAAGAACCCCACTGTTTTCAGGAAAATAAAAGCCATATTTGTTTACTCTTACTACACTGTCAGTTTCAGCCATTTCCTATACACAAGCTATTTCCAATCTGGTTATCAGATCAAGGAATTACTTTTCTTTTGCAAAATGGTGCTATTTAATCACTGCATGTACAAACACTTACATGCCAAGAACAAGTTAGTCTTGCTTCACTGGTGCTGCACAGACATAAAGCACAGTGGGAAAGAGGGGAGCCACCTGTATGGCCAGGCTGAGCCATGAGTAACCTTTAAAGGAGAAAACACCCTCCCAGAAAGTTGCTCCACTTGTTTCATCCAACCCCAATCAACTAAAATAGATAGCTCTGCTTCTCCTGGCAGTGTTGTCATGGTAGTCCCAGGCTCTCTGCAGCCCTGAAATCTTTCCAGGAGAGTGTGGAAGTGCTTACACAGGTACACTGGAGCACAGAGAGGGAAGCTGCAGCAGCTTCTCTCAGGCTTGTGCAGAGATAGCCTGTATGATGCTTGTTTAAGAAAAGGTGTTGTGCATCACCTGTGTCCGAGCTATATTGAACTGAGCCTTGGCCACCTAGCTCTCACCAACCCACCTGACAGTTCCCTGCAAGCTCCAAGCCATCTCCATGTCTCCACCACCAGCAGGCTGAAGGCACATCACAGAAAAGTCTTCACTGGGCTGGCCTCAGTGGCAAAATTTGAGCAGAGCCTGCATTTCACCCCTGCTCACGGGGAAAAGGTGGGAGGATGGGATGGGATGGGATGGGATGGGATGGGATGGGATGGGATGGGATGGGATGGGATGGGATGGGATGGGATGGGATGGGATGGGATGGGATGGGATGGGATGGGATGGGATGGGATGGGATGGGATGGGATGGGATGGGATGGGATGGGATGGGATGGGATGGGATGGGATGGGATGGGATGGGATGGGATGGGATGGGATGGGATGGGATGGGATGGGATGGGATGGGATGGGATGGGATGGGATGGGATGGGATGGGATGGGATGGGATGGGATGGGATGGGATGGGATGGGATGGGATGCAGGGCAGATAAGTCCTTACCAACAGTTGCTCTCCAGGCCTCCCACATGGAAAAGCAGCAAAGCTGCTCGGAGGAGATTCCATCTGCTCCTGGTAGGGAGCACAAACATAAATAACACCGTATGGCCACTGCTATTCAAGGCAGCTGTTGGATCTAAAGGAATCCTAATATTACAGTATTTGGTAGTCTGCACTGAATATTTAAGAAGATCCTAAAGAATTCTAAATTTAGTTTATAAGCTAACATAAACATGAATAATTTATATGCAAATATAAAAACAGGGAAAAGAGACTGTAACACTTTGTGAAAAATCCCTGTTTGGTATCACTCAGCACTAGCATTTTACCAGAATAGACCCAAATATCTCTATTTAGGCAGATTGATGTAAGTAGGTAGCAGAGGGCATTTTCCTCATGCACTTCAGATTCAGCCTTGTCACACAATAACCTGTTTGCCACTCGACTCAAAACAACCTTTACAGACTCCAGGTGATGGCTGAGAATTAAAAAAAGAGCTTTGTTGATTTCCTGGCTCCTGAACTAGAGAAAAAAAACCCTGTATCATGCAAATATTGTTCCCTTGGAAGCACATTTATTTAGCTGATGATGAGCAAAGAAAGAAAGCGCTGCTCTTTCTTTAGTTTTTAAAATGAATTTGTTAGCACAAATTCTGTGCTACAATTCTTTCTGTAGCTGTGTCAAGTGATGGGAAAACCATTTACTCCAAATATGAATGATGCAATGGCAGGGGGCACCAAACCAAAAAATGAAAGGAAAAATAACCCAAACAAAGCAGCAGTTTTCCTTTTTAAAAGGAACAAATAATCATATTTATGCATACAAAAATATCTTATCACAAATATTGCTTCAATTGCTGCATTTTAAAAAGGTCTGATAAACACTGCTTCATGTTTTCCCATCCAGAGCAACGCTACATGTCAGTTTCTAAACATCACTTTGAAAGACCTCAAAATACAGGCTTTGATTTAGCAGAGCTGTTCAGCATGCAGGAGACCATAAGTGTACACATAGGTGTGGGTTTATCACTGAAGATGAAAAGGACATACAAACAAGTGCTTCGCTGAACTGCAGCTGTAGTTAATTCTCTTCAGAAACTGCTGCCTAACAAGAGCACTAAGTGGGTCATCAGTTTCACTCCATCTTCTCCCCTCCATTTCATCAGTCTGTATCACCTTTGGTTAGAATTGAGTGACTAATGTTTCTTTGAGAGATTTAAACTTTTGCTTTACATGACTAGTTTATATGTAGCTTCTGCTGTAGTTCTAAAAGACAGATATTATTTTAGCCTTGCCCAGGAAAAGAGAAGACTAAAATATCTGATTTTCCTGACTAATACTATCTATTCTTTCACTGCAACTACCAGAAAGTGTTGCTCAAACAATAATTCAAGCTGCTTATTTTTCAAAACTTCTTTACTCTAACTGTGGTTTGACATACAACATGAGTGATTTCCAATTAACTCAGAGGATTTTTTTCTTCCTAAGTGTATGACTGGGGCCCAAGGGAAAGAGATGAACCTTCCCAGCTATTGAATTATAATTGTTAAGCACTATAGTTTGTTGTGCCTATTCCAGCAACTAAAGATGATAATAGAATAAAGTAAGCTGCTAAGTATGTCCAAATATTTTGTCATGCTTGACATGCCATAAGATGGTTTAAGGAACACACAGAATCTGCAAGTGATGCAGTATAGATCTGCTAACTTCCAATGAGAAGAGCTCATTGAGAACACACCATTGAGGCAGTTATAAACTTAGAATTTCACATTTTCTCTTATTGACATTAATCTCCATTATGTGGGGGTTTTTTTCTGTCAATATAAAAGCAAACAAAAAAACCCCAAAAACAGACCAACCAACCAACAACAACAAAAAATCCATCTCCTCAATAAAGCCACAAAAAAATCACCACTCAAAAAACCCAAACAAAATACTCCAGAAAAGTAAACAAAATTAAGGTCAAGAGGGGTTTCATCACTCTCCTGATAGACATTTTCTATTAAATTTTACCCCTGACATCCTGCATCCCAGTATAGAGCTAATGACAGACAGAAATAGAAATATGCATTTGAATTTCATTTTGAAGTATTTCCAGTTTGTGATGCAATATTCCATTATTGCCTTCCCTCATTGTTTCTCTCCTCAGTGTGTGATTTTCACTCTTGCCTGTAATGGCCAAAGACAGCAGTGCAGTTTCTTTTGTTCTTTTTCATTCCCTTTATAGAATATACCAGTTGAATTGCAGTAATTCACCATGTGAAATGTTTATTTTTACTGCTGACCCCTTTAGGGCAAAAACATTTGCTCAGACACAATCAAGAAAATGCAGATGATAGTACACTCAAGACCTGTAATGGAAGTACCTGTTTATACCCTGACACATCACAATTTAAAGATGCTTTGAGAGTAATTTGTCACCCAGGGTCACTCACTACAACAGCAGAGCTAGAGAAAAGCAAGGAAAAAATGCAGTCTATGAGACCACAGAGGAAACACTCCCAATAATATTAAACATTAAATCTTCCGTAAAACTTTTAAAAAAATTCATTGAGATCCCTTATTTGGATCTCTGGGAGCATTCAAAATTGAGTCAGTGCTAATAGAAGGAACAGACATCTCATCATCTATGGATGCCATTTCAGCAAAGGTAGAAATATTTGGAAGGAAACCAGCAACTGGTCAGACCTCCCCAGTTAGACAGAGCCTCTGAGAGTGCTTGCATGAGAAGACTTAGAGTGAACTTCTGGAAGAGACAGCTAAGTTGCCATTACCATTAGATGCCCAGATTGCTTCCTGAAATTCTCTGACCTGCTGAAGCAGCTCAGTTATCCCTGGAAGTAAAATATTCCAGTCTTCCCCGAAACCACCTGTCATTCAGCTCCCAGGTTCATTATCACAAGCAAGGAAAACTTGCACTTCATTGAGGCAAATCTCAGCCTGGCTGAGACACATCCACCAACAGATGCAGGAGCAGCATCTCACAGCTCCTAAAAGCTCTGCTCAGTATTTATTGCTCAACTGTTTCTGCTGTTATAACACACAAGGGCTTGGTGAAGTACTTACAGCCACTCGAATATCTTTATAAGTTAAGTAATCAGATGTCATCAAAATGCAAACAAAGGCAATGATGGAAGGTTTCACTGAGGGATTTTGTTTTACCTTTCCCTTCCTCTCAAACATTAAACATTTAGAAAAATACTTGAAAAACTCTAGTGTTACACTAAGCTTCTTCCTTCTGATGATACCATCAGAAAGATTAAACCCCAAAAGTAACTGTTCAGCTACTTCAGTTATCTCCTTCAGATTATTAAAGTTGAAATCCATTTTTGGTTTCAGGTTTTTGAGTGAAAGGAGAGTTTCAGGAAGCTTTCTGTGTGAGCTTCTCCATCTGAAATATTTAATAGGATACTGTTATTTTCATTTCTCCAGATCTCTTTTTTCAGCTACAACAATGGCTTAGCTGGAGCTAAATGAGTTTCCCAGGAGTTATTCCACATTCACAAGCAAACTTCCCCTGGCAAGGCTGCCACATGCCCTTGGCTTCCCAGACACAGCCTCTTTTTCACTCGTTTAATCCCAGGGTCACTTGTTATACCAGGCAAATATGGGCAAGCAAAATATCTGTAAGTGCAGCCTGGTGGATCTCAAAGTCCCATCTGGGTGGGATATTTTACCAAAAAAAAAAAATTAAAAGAAAATTTTACAAAAGAGGAGTTTAATTTCTGTGACCTTGGTATGATACCTGTTCTCAGCTTGACCCAGGGGAAACAAGGTGGCTGTGGTTATGTTACAGATATTAATTTTTTTAAAATAAATTTCAATAAAACCTCTAGGAAGCATTAAATAATTGCATTTCTGACATTTAACTTGATCTTCCTGTCTGGTGACAATACCTCTAAATGAGTGGTGTAAAAACTATTCAGTCACCTTAAGCCTCATTTTATTTTCTTGCTCAGGCCCCAGGCTGAGCTCTTGGGGTGCCCTGCATTGCCAAGGCACAGCAGCTGGCAGCCTGCACTTGAGCACCTGCTCCCCAGCCCACCAAGCCATGGGCTCTGGTGAGCTCCCCCTTCCATATTCACCACAACTGCAAATAAAATCACACATTCCCTTTAGCCATTAAAACAATAGGCACAGGGATCTCCAGGGAAGGACAGCCCAGAGGCAGCAACACTTCAAACCACAACCCTCCACACCATGAATGTGAGCCAGAGTCTGCAGAGGGTGGTCATATCAAGCCAGCTCACTCTGGGACATTTCCCCAAATTCTGTCAAAACATGGGTTTTGATGTAGGAGAATCTACACAGAACATATCGATCCCTTGATTTCCTCCCTCCCAAAACCATTATCAGTGTGATTTCCCAGCACCATTTTCTGCAGGAAATATCCTCTGATGCAGCATCATAGTTCCTCTGCTATTGTTCTTGGCCAAGCAACTTGAAGTACAGAGGACAAAATGAGATTAATAAAAAGAAAGAAGGTCAAACATTTCATCAAGTTCAAGAGTTCTGTTTTGCAGTTGAGTGAAGTAATGTCTCATTCCCACTTAAATTGATTCCTCCAGCACTAAAGCTTACTAAATAATTATACTAAAGCCAATCCTGATTAAATCTTTAGTACTTTTAGGATCAGAACATCAATTAAATTAAACAATGATTGCAAAATACTGAATCTTCTCCATATCCTTCATAGAAGAAAAAAAGTCTGCTTAATGATCTCAATTTTAAGAACATATTCAGCCAGTTAGTTCTCACTGAAAACCAAAATCCTTCTCCCACATATGCTCCCATGATTTTGCTGATTTTTTCCTTACTATAAAATAAATATATTATAGCAAGGAACCCAAACCAAAACAAAAAATAAATCAATCAGGAGTATAATTTTCAGTGTTAGATCAAACCCTTAATGAAAGATCAAAAAATTCAGACTCAGTTCCTAAAGAAGTGTTAGTAAAGAGCAGCAGTCATCCTCTTCAGCAGGGATTTTTCAGTGGACATTACAATGGTCAAGTCACATAAGAAGGACAAAAATTACTTGGCATGCTTTTTTTCTTTTCTTTTTGACTCAAAGCAAATAAAACACTCATTTCATTACTTATCTACAAAATTATTCAAAGAAGTTGCTATATTTTCCACCTAAGTTTTCTGTGTTGTTGTTTTCTTTTACCCAGTGAAGAAATGAAAATTAATTTCTTTTTCAAAGCTAAAATTTCACTTGCCTCTGGTACCCACATGTAATTGTGTGTGAGTTTTCAGGTTAGACTGGTATAGTTTAAGTATCAGCTGCTCATTAAGGTGCAAGTGGTAGCTCCAGCATTCAGATTCTCTGCAGAGCTATTCAAGTGAGGAAAAGCAGACATTTCTTTATTTTCTTTCTCAGAAGCACCTCATTTATATAGTAAGTAGGGCATGCCCAAAGAGGATGTCCCCAATTACAAAGCCTTATACTCACATAAACAAATTCACACTTAAAAATTGACCCAAGTCTACCAATACACAAATTCTGCCATGTAATTTATAGTAGCTGTTCCAAAGGCACCCTTGCATTAGAGGAGACAATAGCACAGGTCTTCTAGCTAAATGCACTTAGTTCATCACTCACTACAGCACCAAACATTTAATACACTGAGAGATGGGGTTTTGCTTCACTGTTACCAGCCATCATTACAGCAGCAGGCACCTTGAATTACTTCCTGCAAGTACACAGAAGTGCCAAAGCCATTAATCTGACCACAGGTTTCTTCAGAGCCACATTTACTTCTGGTGTGTATTTATTTGGCTATAGACACACTTCAGATTTAACTTTGCTCATGATGATGGTTGGAACTGGCCTTTAAGACATGTCTTAATAACACACGGAATTATGTGAAGAGAAGCTGCCACATTTTGCCATTATTGGCCTGTGAATAAAGAATAAAGTGGTGCAGAAGAAAGAACAATTTGGTCTGCATTCAATTACATGACTTTCTAAGATGCACTTTATTAGTCATTCAGGAGAAGCTTTTGTGTTCCTAAACTCCCTGCTGAGAATGAAATGCATTCCACCAAGGAACTCTACAGAGTCATCAAACTAACCTTCCCCTGGTAGCAGAGAAGTAGTTTATGAGGCCAGAAAGGTGATGTTTTAAAGATGTTCAGGACTTGGAATTTACAGTGCAATTAGCATGCAGTAATCATGGGCCTAGTCTGTGGTATATCAGATAATGCAAGGTTTTCACTAGCTTGCCTCAGCTGCCATTGTGAGGGGGTATCTGAGGCAGGGTTCAAGCTATCCATTGGATCAGAGCATTTCTGATTGCAACAACACACCTGTCCTTTTTTTAACACCCCTTTATCTGACTTTTGGGACCTATCTACAATCTGCACCATTCCTTGAGAAGGTCACAAGGAGTTACTACCATCACCACTGCTGCACATGCAACTTTAGATTATAAACTTAATCTTGGAGAGAAGAAAATATTATGGATACACTGCTACTCGGGGATTACACTCCACCCTCTTGAAGCAGAAAAACACTTTAAATTCCAGTCATTGCAGAGTAAAATTTGAAAACATTAGAAGCCTCCGTATGCTTTTCAGGAATCATGTGAAAATAAATTGAATATCAGGTCCCATAAGTTCTTTCAAGCAATCAGAGATGGAAATTATGCATTCACTCTGCAGCATTCCAGTGTGTATTTTGATGCAACGTAAATTAATTGTCTCTGCTAATTTACTCAGTTACTTCACAGTCTTGTTAATTAGGCAGCTCTGTGCAGCATTATTGTGTTCCAATTCCTTCAGAATTACAGCTTACTTTGCTGTTGTTTTTTAACTCATTGAGCAGAAAGATATATACAACATGTCAAGAGGTAAATCCAGACATGCCTGTGGGAACTGATCCATCAGTATCTTATTTGAAAACAAGATTTTCTTATTGCTCATCCCCCAGTGTGCTTCCATCAATAGCCTGGAAGGGACTGCCCATCCAACATGCCTCTCCCATGTTAAATCCAAAAAAAGCACTTTACCAGCTGCTTAGAAAAAGTCAACTCTACCCTAGCCAAAACCAGGACGTACCAAAGCTAGCTCACCAGTGCTCACAGCTTTATGTGCTGCTCAGTTTTTTAGCTGTGTGTTTAGTACAAGCACTGCTGCATTTATGCCTGGAGTAAACCTTACACAGGATCTGTATACAGCAACCACTTTCAAGTCATATTTCTGCAATATGCAATAGCAAAAAGTATTCTAAAGTTTTATTCCAAAACATAGCAGGAAATAAGAAGGTTGCTCAGAAATCTTAGCCCCCATCTAGAGCAAAGAGAAATAAAGACACATTTATTCAGTCCAGCCTTGAGCAGACAGTGCCAACTAGTCCCCAGTAAAAACTTTGAAGATAGAAAATGCTTCCTCCCCTAACTTTTAACTGAGTAAATTGGAGAGGAAAGAAACTAAAACAGGCTTTGATGTGTCCCTATTAGTTTTTGTCTGCACAATAGTTCTGCTCACCTCCAAAGGGCAATAAGAAAGCAAGCAGCTTCCCTACCTGGCTCAGAAGCATCATCCAAAGAGCAGGGCAGCACCCTATAGAGGAGACAGCTCACCCTGGAAGGCTGCTTTCCTCCATGCAGCTGAGCTAAATGGAGGCATGCAAGCCCTAATTAAGGAGGTTGGGCTAACTCCTGCTTTAGTTAGCATGGAGCAGCAAGTGTATTAGCATATAAAGTTTGGAATGGGTAAAAAGCAGCTGTCACCAAAAAAAAAAAAAAAAAAAAAAAGGATATACAAAAGAGAAGAATTTGAGTTAAGAGTCAAGAACTGGATTAAAGGGCAATAACTGAAAATGAAACATCCTCTGCCAACTGAAGCTCAATTACTTACACATATTTCTTCTTGCTAATTGTGTGCAAAATTATCTTGCCCTGGCAAATCTGTGCAGACTCCAGATAAGACCTATAAAGGAAAGAAAAATAAAATTATTTTCAGGCGGGTGGGGGTGGGATGGCACAGAGAATTGCATGTCCTGTGGTAAGGAGTTTGCAAAATAAGCTGTGGAAGAGACAATCTCTTGCACATGCACAGCTGGAAGGGCAGAGATTCCCTACAGAAAGGGTCCACCCAGGGGGAGCAAGTGGTGCCATGACAAACAGAAGAACAGCTGGGGCAAACCCAAGGGTCTGGCAACTTTCAGCAGAAATACCAACTTTCTCACTCTATAGAAAGATGCAAAGGAGGTACCTGTGCAAGTGTTTCCTGATCAAGTCCTCCCTCAACCTTCCTTTTGTGCACAGGCAGAAATTTTAGTGGGAAGCTAAAATGCATTTAAGCACTGATTTTATGCATTTATGTGGGTTTATATATATATATGTGTTGGGGGCTTTATCATGGAAAGGTGTTGTGTTTATGTTCATGCAAAATCTGTAGTTAACTCTGCAGCATAATACCACCTCTGCATGTCATCAGTAATGATAATTACCAGACATTGTCAAGGTTACAAGATACAAAAACACAAGAGTGTTGAACCACTCTACTCCTCAGTGCTGGCACACTTCATTTCCAGATGGAACCATACAGGGGTATTATGTATAAACAAGAAGGTAACTATGGAGGGATCATCCTTACAGTAGTAAAAAACTATAAATATAAATCAAATAAAACTACCCTAAATGAATAGATGCCTTATCATACACAACACCATACAGCTGTGGACCTTTGAAGTGAAGCTTTTCCTTGGTTAAAACTATCTTACAAGAATAAAATTTCATCATATATTCATTTGTATGTTACTCTGTGCTGCACTTGTGGTAAATTTGCTGCATAGTTAGTAGGGAAAATTCTTGCATTGTACTGCTGGTTTAGAGTTGGTGTTGCAAGTTATAAAATAACAGCTACTACTTCTCCAAAAGAATTCTTATAAATATGTCCAGCAGATAAGTTGCAGGAACTGAAACCTCAGCACAAACAGTTTTTAAACTTCCCTCTCTTATGTTGCCTGATAAAAAACCTTGGTAGAATCAAATCCTATTTCAAAGTTACAGAGTCATGATAATAATGTAATGATACAGTGGTCAAAAAAACCCCTGCTACATGCCAAACATATAGAAAAATACATATGTCAAACAGGAGAGTCTGCATAGCAAACATAACCTCATTTGAAGAGATTTTAATAAATACCCGAATAACAAAACCAGAACTAGCTTCTGTTGGTTTTTATGCTGAACATATTTTAATCTTTTAGAATAACTGATGAAATATTGCTAAAGACAAAAAAACAAATCAAAGAAGGTGTTCCAGACATTTTATTCTCCCTATGTTGACAGAGCTCTGATATTTATTTCAACAGAATGATTAATTAACAAGCCTGTCCCTTTATTGGGACAGGGCTCATGGGGACAGCACTGCTGGCCTTTCATGCTGTCTTTGTCTGTGAGGTTCTCCAGCTGCACTTGAAGACAGCAAGAGTCAGTGCCTCCCAGAAAAAGAGAAATAAGTGCAGTCCCCATCCAGATCAGAGGTCAGGGTGGTAATGCAAGTAGAATGTGTTGACTCAGTGTCTTCCTTATGGTTCCAATCCCCAGCCTTGTCCACAGTACTGTCAGGGCACAATCTCGGTCAGGTGTCTGTGAGCAGACCACCAGCACTGCAAAGGGGCAGTATCACTGCAGTGCACCTCCTCAAAACCATATCAGAATGTAAAGAAGAGTCAGGGGAAGACTAGAGGAAGCAAAAGGAATAAAGAGCTGGCAAGTTTCAAGAAAGAAATAAAATAAATAAATGTGCTCCATGCAAATTTCTCACTTTAGCGTCAGAAATTATGACAGTTCCACATGTTATGATCTCCAGCTCTATGGCAACCTTAGTAAAGTCATTGCTTTGATATGTGAACATGTCATTTTATAATTATCCTAATTTTATTCTAGAAAGTAAAGTTCCTCATTATGCATTAATCAGATTTCTAATCCCTCAGCACTCCCTTCTCCTCCCTCCTTGGGGAAGCCACAGAGACTTATCAAATATGCCACCTTCTTTTTTTAATGTTCTCGCAAGAAGTCATCAGATAAGAGGCATTCTGGCATCAGAAAAATGGTTAAGCTATTTATAGTAAATACATCCACAAATGAAGATACTATTAATTTGATAAGAACTATATTAAATGATCTACTTTTGAATAACAAAGCTTCCTTCTCAATTATTTTAATATCAAGGCATTATGCAATAACTATAAAAGTTCCACTCACACTACTTCCATGCAAGGACATAATAATAAACAGAAATAAATGTTTTGTTACTGAAGAACATAACAGATACTATGGGTCTACTTAAAGGTGTCTTTTCCACAACACTGAAGCAAGAGTATGGCCTCAGATGTACCATCCAGGTTTTGGCAGTCAGCTCAGGAGCCTGGTAAGCTGGGAGGTTTATCATGCCTTATAAGCCACAAACAGCTTGAAAAAAATATAAAAATATGACTGTTTGTCACACCAGCCCTGGCCATCCATGCATGTTAACTACAGTCTGTAGCCAGAAATAGATTCTTGTGGTGAGGCACACAAAACCTACATTGAGGAAATAGGTAGCTGGTAATATCTGGCTCATCTGTCTAAGATGCAGGAAAACTTTTTAATATATATATATAAGCCCAGCTCTCCTGCAAGTTGCATGTTATCATAATGTTGAGTAAAGCATGTGTCAAAAGGCTGTCCTGGAAAGGGATGTCCTTAAAATAAACCCCCAAAGTTATTTTTCCTCTCTGACTAAAATATGGATTTCTTTTTTCTTTTTTTTCACCCTTCACATTCAGGTAATTTTAATTAAAATCCCTTCAGATCTTTGTAGCAATAGGTCTCCAAACTATTGGGCAAAATGTAAGAAATTTTTGGATTCTTTTCGGAGTTGCAACTTTTAATTTCATTGGATAACTATTACTTTGGTGAGTGAACAGAAAGGGAAACATGTCCTTTATTTTTTTGTTGATTATGTCCTGGGGATATTGTTGTTTTTTGCTTTTAATCTTTTCCTCTTTTCTTTCTCCTAATCTATGAAAGTCTCCCATGCAGCTAAGGCTGTTTGTTTTTCTGAATGTCTTTCATTTTAGAGGAACCCTTCCTAAGACACAGCAGTAGAACTGTAGTGCTGTTCCAGGTGAGGCTGTCAGTGATATGATCGATTTATATGATGGCTTTTTCATATTTTCAGTATTGTTTCTCATCTTATTCTTCTTTATCATCCAACTATTTTAGCTTCCTTATGTCTATCTATTCATTTACTTGTTTATGCTGCTACTGAAAAATATTGAGCTGGGATGCTTTTTCTGATAACCACTTAATGTTGCATCAGGGTCTTTCTGTGAGGGTTTATAGTTAATTTAGTGATCACTATGGATTTTCCCATTATCCTTCCTAAAGTGTGCACCTCAAACTGATGAAGATTATTTTCTACATGAACAAAGGTCATATTTCTAGCTTGCAGAAGACACTACATCTTAAACTTGCAATAAATCAAACACAAAGTATAATTCTTCCTATGTTTCTGAGCAGTGTAATTTCTGGAGTACATTGGTTTGGAGAGGAGAGGTAAGAAGAAACATTTCTTATTGCTATTTATGCAATTATGGAATTTTCCATCAAGGGTTTTGGAAGGCTCCACCACTCCAACAACTAACTCTTGCTTAACAGGCAAACAACAGCCACAGGAATCACTTCCAAACCTAACTCATTTTTGCTGTGTAAAATGTTCATAATGCAATACCTTAATTTGCACATTTTCTTCAAGTCTCTTTCTCCACATGTATGTAAACAAAATCATCCAAAAACTACTCTCAGTCCCACAAATAGGAACATATTTCTCATATGAACTGCTGTCCACAGCAGTAGCCCCTTAAAAATTTATTTTCTGTGACTTCCTGTTGTTCTATTCTAAGACCTCACAAATTTTGCCTTTTCTGTGTGGAATGACACATAATGTCTAGACTGAAACAACACAAATTTCTTCAGGGCAAAATAGTAATCTTGACCTTCCCCATAAACCTTATTCAAGATGAAAAAGCCTCAGTATTATTCAGTTCTGTTAAGACAACCTGCAGTGGTTTGATTTAATTTCATCCACTGATGGTCCAAGGATTAATTTTCAAAGAGGGTTTTATAGTACTCAGTAAATACATAATCTAGCAGTGGTTCTTGTTCTCTCCATCTCCCATTGAGAATGCATCTGTTTGTATGAATTAATCTGAAAAAACAAGAGTGTGGTTCAAAACAGTCACATATGTCCAAGACAGTGAATTCATTGTGCTTTTAGTGCTAAGTGACAAAAATAAGTGACCAACTGAGAGGCAGGTCCCTTTCAGCTCATACACTCAGCTATGCTGGTGTGGGGTGCATTGAGCATCTTAACCAGTCAGACATGGGAAGAAGAGGAGGGTTTCACTCTGGCAGAAAGCAGTGAATCATGGATAATACTTAAGCTTTTCTGGTTTATTATAGAAAGTGTCAGGCAATGTTATATGAGGGAAGAAAGCAAAGGGTAAGAACAATAACTACCATGAAATTCATTGCCCGAATTGTCAGACAAAGTAATAAATGGGATTCTTTGTATTAAGAGAACAGGTAAAATTGACAACATGAGCAAAGACTTTATCAGAGTTCTAAGGTCCAAGTGAAAATACATTAGACAAATGTAAAACTTTAGTGTTTCAACATAGAAAGGTTGCTATGAACACTGGATTTTACTGCACCACTTTCAGCCAAGAGACATACTGAGGCTTGGAGAAAAGCTATTTGGAAGTTAAATCCTGTTCATACATACTTGGGCAGGCAGCACCATGAAATAAAGCATAGCAGGGACATTTATGCATTAAAAGCGAATAGCAAAACTAAATCACGTCTTGCACCTTTAGAGGCTAAGCCATGTAAATCATCCAATCTCTGAAGTAGGTATTCAAGGGCAAAATAGGCCTGTCTCTCTTCAGCCTGCTCTGTAGCATTAGCAAGGGGGATGTAACACTGCAAAACAAGTGACTGCACTATGGGTTTCCCAAGTTTCTTCTCAGAATTAACCAAGAGCTTCCATGAAGACCATGGCAACAGCTACTGACATACCTCAAGCACTACTTTGGGTGCCCACTCAAAACATCCTGTGGATCAGACCAACTGGTTCCCTCCATGACTGAGGATGCCCAGCCCCTGGTAAACCCTTTTACAGATTCCCACAAATAAAGAAAGGTGGGCTAACACCTGATGGCAGAGGAAAGAGAGCTTTAAGAGGTGAGAGCATTAAACAATGGTTCTCACCTCCAGAACAGCAAGAAATGTTTCTCATTCATTGTACTGGGAGAGGGATTTGACACTCACAGTTTTGAGATCTTTATTTTCAAACATCCACTGCTCTGACTACTGTTGTTGTCTCCAAAAAGTCAATAGTTACAGATGAGGAACACGGATTAAATAGACAACATGCTTTAACGGGTATCAGAAGACATCCTTTGATGTGATGAAGGGGTTTTCACTTCAGAAAGCATTTCTCACAATATCACATACTCAAGGTTAGTACCACAATCTGAGCCGTGGAAATTATGAAACAAATGGAAAAATGGCTTAGAAAACTCAGAAGAGTAACATGAAGCACAGGCAAAGGACTGAAAAAGCAGCTGTGTCTTGCATGAATGCTAGAAACACTAAACGAATGGTTAATAAAGGAAACCAGATGCAACAGAGAGATGTTGAAAGGCTTTGATCATCCAAAGGCTTAAACCTGACAGTACTTAATGCTGATGGACAGATATGAAATAAGGATGATAAAAAAATGAGGTGCTAAGCAATAGCATTCAGCTTCATGAAGAATGAAAAGTGAAAAGGGACAAAAGAGTCAAAGAATCAAGCAAAACTAATCCTATCTGGTATAAACACCTGATAGAAATGGGCTCTAAGAAAAGAAAGACAGCATGAAGAAAAAAGATCCTAACCCAAAACCCTTAGCATTTGCATCATACATCATCAAGAGATTGTAGAGAATGAGCCAGTGGAAGCAGAATTGCTCCTAAAGGTGCAGAACGATCGTGGCAAAGCAAAGGAATTTGCTTCTCATGTGTTACCTGCCTAAAGAGCACTGAAACTTTTATTGCTCTTTTCAACCACACAGCAAAAGAGCAGCCTTGGAAACCACCCTTAGAGATGCAAAATTATTGCTGCCTTGCATTTTCTTTCACATTATTTCTGTAACTACTAAATTTGTCACACTGCAAAGTCAGATATATTGTCAGATTCATAGCAGCAGAAATTTGTTGAAAATAAGGATTTTCTCAAAGACAGTCATGTGGGGTTTGGGGATTTTTTAGAATTCAGTGGGGTTTTCTTCCTAAAGAAGGTTTGTGAAAAAAAATCAAATCAGAAATTTTGCCTGCTTTTCTCAAGAAATTGTTTTTCCTCCATGCCCAGGTGACTCCCATGGTCACATTCTTGGAGTATTGCAATATCCTCTACTGCTAATTTAAAATTTGCTGTTTTACCAGTATTCTTGACAGTAGACTCATTACTTTGAATATTCATGAACAGGAGAAAAATAAAGGAGTGCAAACAAATGCAAAAATATTCAATTTTTAAAATGTAACCAGAGTTTCAGAAACTGGAATGCATCCATGAGCTACACTTAACAAGGAATGCCAACATCTTGCAGAGGCAACACACGTTAATGGTATAAAACTGTTACCTTGTGTCATACATTATATCTGATGACATCTGTACTCACAACTTGATGAAAACTCAACTCACCTGAATTGCATAAAAATTAATGAGGAAAACCTCTATTGTAGCTTATAATACACAATTTTCCATATAATCACAGAGTAATCACAGTCTCTGATTTTGGACATTAGACTGGTTCAGAATCAGACAAATCATTATTTCATCACTCTAAAGTTAATGATGAGATTTAGTTCTGCCAAATAATCAAAATGCATTTTCTTATTAACAGGAGTAGGCATCACTGCTCCCATTGTGGCATGAAAGGTTAAGACTATTTTCACAAAGTTCAAACAAAGTTCAAAACAATTAGCTTGTCTTTAATTTTGATGTGTGAACATAACAATAAGAGACCTCAAGCTTTATTAGTGGCCTGCTTGCTCAGAAGCTGAACTACAACTCTGAAGGCTGTCCTCAGCCAAAATGACTCCACAGAGCTGGGCCACCCCTGCCAGGGGGGTTCTTCTGCTCCAAAATTCAACACCCTCTGCTTAATTTAGCCTTTGTCTCATCAAATTTGTTCAGAAGCCTTCCTTAATGGCTGCTCTGAAATGTCATGATTTCAAGAAGCCAGATTTTGTTTAACTCTTTTAGCTCTAATCTGTACTTCACCACAGAAATTATAGATTTTAAGAGGTCACTTGCTATTATCACAACCCAAGCCTTCCCTTTCACATGTGAAACTCAGTCCATTTTACTGCTTAAAGCAAACTCACTGGAGCCAGAAGCACTTTGACAAATATTTCTATTGCTGCTGTTGTGTTCAGAACTTCTCATTTCACGAAGGTTAATTTGAAAAAGAAACTTCAGATGGAGAAAAAATTGCTGCAGTTTGGCAACAATAGAGGGTTACTCGTTTTTGTAGGTAAGAAAAAGACAGAGTACTGTCAGAGAAAAATATGCTCCATAGCAGAAATAATAATATTGAGTAGACCATTATGAAGTCATTTTGATGGGGGGAGAAAGGGAGGAAAGGGAGGGGATTCACATATATTTTGTTATTTTGAAATTTACTTAGCAGCAGTTGGCAAATATTTATCCCAACATAAAAGTTCTGATATTCTATTTGTTAATTTCCCTAGTTATCTTCTGGAAAAGAAAAAGCCCTGAGCTGAAATATTAGTATCACTTAAATCCCTTCAACAAGAACAATGTGTAAGCAACATTTTCCCATCCACACACAGAGACACACACATCACAAATAATGCATGGATTCCTTCCTTTAAATGAAAGCTCCAATTAACAGCCCTTTTGGGATGCTAACAGGGATCTCTGTCTAACCACAGGCTGTAACAGGCTCACAATGTACCACACCTTTGGAAAAATAGCTGAGACTACTCTTAATTTATACATAATTTTATCAAAAATTAATTCATTTTTGCATGTTGGCTAATTTCAGTCCTTCTGATTGCCTTCCCAAGGGCTCAGTTTATTTTCAGGTTAATAACCATGCTGCTCTACAAGGGCTGAGGGTAGAAAATCCCCTTTGTAACTTGGCAATGGAACAATGTGTTTATAGGAAAACTAAGTGAGGCTGATAGACTTGTTAAAAGATCAAACGAATTTTTGGGCAGAGTGCCTCAAAAGTAAATTATTATAGCTGTACCAGCTCTTGGAAACATGCTATTCCTGGCAATGTTGTTACAAACTTCCTAATACCATCAGCATGCCTGTTAACTTTGGCTTCCAAAGGGTAAATTTCCCTCCCCAGCATTTGTATGAGCAGCTCTCAGGCCAGCTTGCACAGTTAAGCAGAAAACCCTCTGCTCACTCTTCAGAGAAAAGGAATTATAGCACCAGTCACTGCCAATGTATTTTAACTTGTTAAGAATTGTTGGTCCCAGAGAGAGGAGAGGTTTTCTTGCATCAGGTTTTTGAGACTGAGCTTTACAACTAGGAAAAATATGTTTGAAGATAAACTAATATCTAGATTTGTTATGATGAAATACTCAAAAGATAGAATAACAAATGTGCTTCAAATTTTTTGAGAGTGGAATTCCCTGAGGTGCTCCAGCACCTCAGCTGTTTTCTGAGTTCGGTTCAATGCAAGTTCAGTTCAAACAAGTGGGCTGGGCAGCTCCTCCTTTCAACTTCCAATTTCCCCTTCCCTATTTTCCATCTCAGTTTATCTGCCTGTCCTTCCCTGCCATTTGGCACTGAGGAAGCAGAGGCTTTGCAGAAGGCTTCATACTCCCCATCCCATGCTATTTTTCCTTTTGCATGCCTTTTTTCATGCAGACCTAAAGCTGCCTTCTCTGGCTCTGGCCACCTGATGATGCAGCACTGAGGCTGCACAAATTGCATCTCCTGGGGACTCAGAGTGGTGTCTGGAGTCATCATGTTTACTCTGTTAGTTGTTCATTTACAGCTTGTCTTGACATGTAAGCATTAAAAAACTTTTGAAAGCAGGGCACAGATCCTACCTTACATCTCACTAAATTCTGAAGAATTTACAACATATTTTCACACTGATGACTCATTTCACAGGTGAAACAGGAAAACTGCTTTTTTCATTATCTTCAAATGCTTATTTACAAAAATGGACAATGTTTCCACAGGAGAACTCATCACTGCTCTGTGCTCAGACAATCAGATTCTCCTGTACTGCTGCCTGTGCACTGTAACACGAGTCCATCTGAGCATTCAGGTTCAACAACCTGAATGAAAGCTGTGTACAACAAAGCCCTAAGTATATTTACTTTTCAGAATCATCTTGTCCTCATTTTGGCTGGGATAGACTTAATTTTTTTCTTAGTGCCTGGTACACTGTTGTGCGCTGTATTCATTGTGAGAATCATGTTGATAAAACACTGACTTGCTAAGTAATGTTTACTGTAATTAAAGGGATTTTCAGGACTTTTCCCCTGTTTTGCCAGTGAGGAGGTGCACAAGAACCAGCAAGGAGCATAGGCAGGAGAGCTGATCCAACTGGGCAAAAGGGTATTTCATACCATAAAATGTCATGCTCAGTATATAAAACAGGGTGAGTTGGCCAGGAGCTGCCAAATACTGCTTGGGGACTGGCTGGGCATTGGTCAGCAGGTGTTGAGCAACTGTAGTGACCATCACTTATTTCTCTTGGATTTTATTCCCTGCTCTCTCTTTCTGTTTTCCATTAAAAACAGTCATACTCTTATTAGAAATAGTAGTGTATTTTATTTTATTTCAATAATTAAATTGTTCTTACATTAACCCAAGGGGTTTTTAATTTTTCTCTGCATCCCACCAAGGAGGTGGAGAATTGAATAACCAATGGCATTGTACTTAGTTACCAGCTGGCATTAAACTGCAACACCTTTAATTATTTAAAGAGCTCAGCCTTGTGAGAATATATTGGAATTTTTCAGCACCTTTTTGGCTTATGTTAATTTTTATCATAATTATGTACTTGAAAATTAAATGATAGTTAAATTGCAACAGAAGCCATTCTGTGTGAAGAGGCTCAGGTTTCTTGCCCCAGCTTGTGATCTTACAGAAATACATCCAAGTTTGATCCAGTGTCCACTTTGTCTGAAAAAATGCAGTAATTTCAAAACTTTCAGATAACTGCAAGTTGTTCTCACACCAGTGTGTGGGCCAGATGAACACAAGGTACTCAAGGTTAGCCAAGAAAATTGCACAGTGATTGAATGGCTAGAAGCAGGCAAGGTCACACCAGTAATAAGTCATCATTTATAGGTACTGTGGGTCATTAGCAAGGATTGTGGTGACTTCTCCTTAACAATAAATTTCTTAGACTAGATGTATTTCCTCCAAGGCATGGCATTGCACTCCAAACAATTCAATACAAACATACCTTAGCTATGCTAGAGGCCAGAAATTATCACAAATATATCCTAATATTATAGAAATTACCAAAGCATTTAATCTTCCTCAAGATTCAAGTAAGAGATCTATTTCTCTGATTATGCCAGCTGGCTAAGAATTGATTATACACTGATCATTAATGCACTGCAGAAGCCAAATCTACACAAAACCACAATTACTTTTATTCCTATATCCTGTATTTGGGTTCTAGTTTTATATCAATTAAATACATTTTCCAGCTGTGCAGAGTTGCTGCAAAGAATGCAATTAATGTCTTTTCATTTTGAAAATCCTGACCTGCTGATGCCACTGGATAATCTCTCACCAAGATCAGTAAGATCATAATTTCCTCCTCCACCAGTTATGTACCCCATTAAAAGCACAGATGCCTTCAGTAAAATTAAAAAGTAGGAAGGACTGTCTGGAACTACCTGCCACATACCTTCACAATGTCCACCATGGTTGAAACTTTACATATTTATTTTCATTGTAACCTGTAATTTGCTATCTGGGATAGAAAAGGTGTGATTCTGTTTGTAAAGTCACCACACAGTGTGGGAAACTTTTTTAAAAAAAGTTTTAACCAGGTTTAGCAAAATATCCTAGGATAAAAGAACTATAAAAATGCAAATTTTAATTTGCTTCTGCAAAATTCATGAGTGGACCTTTTTAAAGGGATATCTCCAAATGTTACATTCAATTGTTAAAAATTAAATTTACAGCTGTCTATATCCTTGGGACAAGGGAGTGCAAACATAAAGGGAAATTGGCAAGCCTGTAGGTGCATTGCTCTTGTCTGTCCTTCCCTAGAAGAATTAGTATAAGACATTCTAATACTTAAAGGAGGTTTTAGAACATTTAATGGCTGAGTTAGAATTCTCTGCCTCATAGTTATGCATTGGAAGACCACATCAAATCACAGCACAATGTAAATACTTCTATAGAGGATCAGTGAAATAAGCCAGGAATCACTGTGCCATTAGTGCACAGGCCAAGGTGTTGCTGCTTTCACAAGGAGACACTGCAAAATACACATTTAGCATATTGCTGAACAACCTACTAGGGATGGAGCTCTGAAGCAATGTCATTTTAACTTTTCAGGTCTCATTTTCCTGGTGTTTCAGAAATGATGTGCTAAAATTGACCAGGCAGAAATTGGATTGAATAAATTATTCTTAAAAGGCATACAATTGTAAAAATATACTATAAAAAACCTATATTTTGAAGGAAGATAATATTAAATGTATTAATTGTTCAACAGCTGATAGGAAAGTTGTCAAGAGCAGCAGAATAGAGGGAGTATATGTGTGACAATCACAAAGTTGGGGCTTCACATAGAACCAAGAAACAAAACACTTTCCTGCAAAAAACCAAGCAACTTCTTCTTATTGCCAAAAGCAAATCATGAGTGACTTAAACAAAAAAAAATTTTACAGTAGAACTAGGTCTAAGTTTTAGACAACAGATGTGAAACTCAAAGCTGCTCTTAGCAAATAAAACTCCACTTCAAACACTCCACTCTAAAACACTTCGGAAAACTAAAAGGACGCTTGTTTGTGTCATCCACAGTGTGTCAGTAATATAACTTTTCTCCAGGAAATAGTATAAATGTATTTCCTACAGCAAATAAATTTCTGACTTAGAGTATTAGACCTACATTTTCAAAAATGATTACCCACTTTTTAGTTCTCAGCTTCTGATGCCTCAAAATAATATGAACTTCAGAAATGTAGGTATTTAAACCTCTATAGAATCCTTTCCCCCAACACAACCAAAATAGACATCTGAAAAATGGCATTTTTTAAGATTTAAATTGAGGAAGTTCAGTAAGGGTTCAGACTGAAATCTCCAATCATTTTCACAGAAGATTTAACAGTACAGGCAGCCACAGAACAAGTTGCATATTTCTTAAAGTCTTCCAGACTGATGTGACAGGATCAGTTCTAAGTATCAGGAGACAATTTAAGCCTTGAATACTTTTAATTCATGGCTTCCAGCTACAGTTGCTGGAGGAAAAGTATTGAAATTTGAAATCTGGAGTTGTTAATAATTTTTAGTTGTTTATTTACTGGATTTTCAGCCTTCAGTTTCCAGTGTGTTTCAGTGATCACATCCTGTTAAAAATTCCTCCCACAGGAGGTAAGTAGTAACATTTACTTGAGTGACTAAACTGTATTTCATTTAACTGAATCATACTATGTTTAAATTAAATGCATTGCAAATGAACCAGAACACACATGCACTACTTTGCATATCTGAAAAGACTTCTGGGCAGTTACTGGGCTTTGAAGTCTGATATAACAATCCTTTCTTCATTATTGTCTTGGGCTGCAATCTGACTCCTTTAGAAAACACAGCTAGTCCTTCAGTGGAATTGAACTCTAATTTATAGATAGGCAGAGAAAAAAATGCAGCTTTCTAAATATTGATTTAGACTTCTTATTTATATGAATTATTTAATATTAATTTTATATATTCTTCTTTTGAAATACCCATTGCCTTCTATTGAAATATTTCAGACAATTTTTATTGGAAATGATAGAATTTTCTCTAGAATTAGCCCATATAATTCAATTATTTTTTCCAAGCTTCTAAATATTTTTTAAGTTATTGGAATTATTTTAGATATAAGAACATTCATAAATTCTACATCTCAAGTTCTCCTTCACTTTGGGATTCAAGAAGTCTGCAAGTTGTCTTCAGTTCATATGAACAGTCCATAATTTTGAAACTGGTAGAAAAACTTCTCTGCTTCATCCAGAGTCAATTGATTTAAAAGCCATACAATTTATTATTACAGATATAAAAAAACTTCAGAGACAAAAGGTTGTTTGGAGCTTATTTCATGCTGGATGAAATATTTGACTTACCTTGAATCTTCAGTTAATATATTTAAATTTCAGCTGCAAGGTAAAAACAAATTTCACTTTCATTCCCAATATAAAATTCAAGGGAAAAAGAAATCATACCTTTCAGATCTAAAATAATTATTTTATGGGTGAAGTCTTACAGAAAAAGAAATTTATGACAGTCTCACAAGTGTTTTATTTTTCTTTTTCAAGTGCATCCATGTGGTTTGCAGGATAACTGACTTTACTGGGGAAATAGTGGGCATTTTTCATCCTTTAACAGTTTTTATTTGCTCCTGCATTTTTCCCCTGAAAAATTATTTCTCTATTTATCCCCTGAAATATCGTTCTAGTGATGTCTTGAAAACAAGCCTATTATCCATGATGCATTCCATTGATGTGCTCTCAAACAGGAGAGAGAAAGGGAATAAAAGATTTCACATCAAGGCTCATCTGGCTACAATTCATTGTGCTGTTCTTAGTGGCCTCCACCTTCCACAGTGCCACAGCTGGAACCTCTCAAAGGTGGTGGAGCTTGGGGGTGCCCCAAGGAGCTTCACTCACATGGAACCCTTAAAGGCAGTGAGCAATGGGTGTTGTAGCAGAAGAACATTACAGAAGCTGGGAAGACCTGCTGCCATGGTGAAGCTGGTGTCATGATCCAGACATTGAGAGATGCCTTTGTCCAAATTAAGGTGCATATGCCAAAATCACTGTATGGATTTTATTTAGCAATGAATGTTAGGTAGAGAGATAGAAATAGAAAAGAGAGGGTCAAGGGAGTGGGGGAGGAGAGACAGAGCATGATCAAGGAGAAGATAATCATCACCCATGGATTCAGCAGCATATTGTTGGTCCTTCTTCATGCTGGGTTTCTTGGTGGGGAGACTCCTGAGGACATCCCAAACTTTTCTTTTTTTATACACTCTAGCAAACAAAGGATTTAATTCTTATTGGCTACAATTGGCTAAGTTCTGTTATGCTGTTGGTTAAATGATTCCCCTGCCTCTGGTGCTAATTAGTCCCATGCTCCTCTTCTGAGTCAGTGGATTTCTTGGGTTGATCATCTGTGAGTTGGTGGTCATGATCTTCCCCTGCCAGAATTACTTTATACCCTGCTTGGGCTGATTTCAGCACACTTGCTCAGCTGGATTCCCTTGTGGCCCATAAATTCTGCAATTATCAGCAATATATTAGTCTCCCCCCAGCTTTGTTAAACTCACCCTCGGTCTGAGATAACACCCAGACAATAATACCACCTTTTATCTTACCTCAGGTTCCCACTGTGGTGGTTTAACTTACAGCCCAAGTTCCTGCTATCCACAGAGGCTTATTCTGTGGGGCTTCAGTGGCTGCTGGTGGTCACAGGTGCCACCTGTCCCATAACTTTGGGTGATCCTTGTTTGACAGGTGATGTGCTCATAAGTTTCTTTACACGGTTTGCCAAAGGGGGAATTTTTGTCTGGATGAGTTACCCAGGATGTGGTAACCCAGATCTCAGCCCTGGCAGGCTTGGAGTTAGTGCCACCCTGCTGCTCTGTTCTGTGCTGCTCTCATGGTAAAATCCTTCTGTGGCCTTAACAGTGTTTGAGACAGGCAGCTGTGATCTCAAAGTGCTTACAGCTGGCTTAATGAGCTACACTGACAGTTTCATAGACAATTTACCTTCCAGATTGCAACACATAATTTTTAATACTAAACTGCACATATTTTAACATACTAAACTGTTGTCTTCAGCACATGGAAATTGTTTTATTTTTTAAGAGAAAACCATTATAGTGCACATACTTTGATTGATTGATGCATATCCTGTCAATTGACACCTGCTTGGGGAGAATTCTTCCCCCCAGAAAAAGGAGGAATATTTTTTCTGCAAATAAAACTTTCTCAGCAACTGAAATTTGAGGCCAGCATGCCAAACCCAAATAATTCTGATATTTTTCAGCTTTCTCTATGAAAAGCAATATTCATGTAGCTTTAGAAAACTGCCAGAATATTTTTAAACCCAGACTCATGAATCAGTCCTGTTTCTCATTGTTGGATATATGTGATTTGGTGGAAAACATGTACTCGATAATGTTATTCTTGCAATAAGTATACCACACTGAAGAAACAACTGTGATCATAATTGTATTGAAAATTAGGTCCAAAGACCAGTCAGAAAGCTCAGGGGAAACCCTGACATAGGTCGATCTAAATGCTGTCTCCCAGGAAGATATTTCCACCTCCACTGCTTTGTATGTGACAGGTTTGTAGTGTGAATTATATCTACTGAGTCCCACTGAGGCATTCATCATTGTCCTGAATTTGTTTTGAAGTGGAGGCCTATTTTATTAAAGTGATGGGGATGTTGTTTCTATATACAAATAATTGATATTATTATGAAGTCCCTCTGCATCTTATCCTTTCACCAGTCTTTGGACAGATCATTTACTATAAAGTCATTTTTCCTGTCAGATCAAGCTCCCAGGTCAAAGATACAGGCCCAACATTCATAATTTTCAGTAACATGTAATGAAAATATGTAAATAGGAGACACATAAGCCCTGCTATCATGTTGCTCAATCCTAACCCTTGGCTTTTGTGGGCTAAGTTGCAACATTAAGTCACGATTTCACCAATGGATTCCTATTCCTAAAACTAGAAATGTTTCTACTTCCCAGACAGCTGAATGTTACAATTGTAGTAATTTCCCTGATTACTAATAAATGTATAAAATTATCTTCTATAGTGTCAAGAAATTTCATCCCTGATTGTTATTACCTCTGTCTAGAGACAAAGGGAAAAAAACAAACCAAACCACAAACCAAATAGCTTCTTCAGTTGCCTAATGATCTTTTAATTTCAAGTATGAAGAAAAGAATATATGACATTCAGCCCTGTCAAGTCAGTGACAATGTTGAATTATCTTTTTACCAGGTCATTATATAAAAACTAATAAGATTGGCTTTGATTTTTTTGAGGCTGAATTTGATAAAAAAATACAAAAATATAAAGACAGGAAAAAAAGTAAAAAACAGTCAAATCAGTCTCTCCATCCCCACATATCTCTCCATCATGAAAACTTTTATATTTTTTTATATTCATTTATATGTATTCTCTTTCCTGGAAGTGGAATTTTAAGATGGTTCTCTTAAATTTTAAGATGGATCTCTTCAAATTATCCATCTTAAAATTCACATACAACAAAAAGGAAAAACAAATACCGTAACACTCTCCCTGTACAAGGTGAGTAAAATACATCTTCAGAATAATTTTGGCAGCATTCCCTGGATTCAGTTCCCCATATGCCAATATGGGGTTGCCAATATACATTACACAAATGTCTCTCTGTCATATCAGTTCCCACTTATTCATTTGTGAACAGTTTTATGGCAGTGAACGAGACAGGACTGCAAAAACAAGCCAAATGCTGCACGGGCATTCCCTAGCTCTGTCAAAGTGCACTCCTCTAGGAATTTTGTCCATCCTCCCCCATCCTCAGCAGCTTTAGCAAAGCCCCATCAGCTCACATAAGAATTCTCCCAGAGCACTAAAACCTGTAACAGAAATTGCACAAAAAGGCTAAAACCTAACTACCAAGAAAAGGCCATTTCCCCCTCCTGTCTCTCAGTTCTGCTCAGGGAACACACAGACATAACAGCTCCTGAGAGGCCAATTGAGGAACTCTCATTCTACACAGGAAAAAAGCTTTCTCCAGCAGTACTTCTGTCTTTCACACGTAGAGATGAATACATCTTCCTCTCTTATGGAGCCACTGTGCACCAGGAGCCCTGGATGACCATGATTTCCTTCCCTCACTCCCTGGAAAATGGAAACACCAAACTTTTTCACTCAAGGGAGTTTTTTTCAAACTTCTCTGTCTCCCAAAACCAGTGGGAATAAGGGTTGTTGGTGCAGAAGGGAGCAGGGAGCAGCCCAGACAGGAACCCTTCTCTGCTGCAGTCCATAAGGACAGTCTGCAGCAAGGTGTGTTGAGCATCCCTCTCTGCCCATATGAAGCAGAGCTTCCTTCGGGGCTTGGACACACCTGACAGGACCTGGGGATTTGTTCCCCAGGGAAGCACACCATGGACAAGGGCAGCTGCTGATGAATTACAACACCAAGTGTTTTGACACAAGTGTATTGGACACAAAGATGACATTTCTCCATATTTTTAGTCCTGAATCTTCAGGTTAAAATAGAAGCAGAAAGCTTACTTTCAGCCAGCAGGAAAAAAAAAAATTACCTGCTTGCTGGGGAGCCATGGGACATGAGTTTCCTAAATTTCCTTCATCAAGTAGGATATTCAAGTGAGTGTTTTGGGATGTGGTTCATCACATTTAAACCCCCAGAGGGGTCAGAATAAGAGTTTCTGATGCTCACCCTTTGCTACTCCTCCTAGGCCAGATCAAATGCTTTGACATTTGTTGATTCAGAACCATCAGTACAGAAAATGTCAACAATGAAAATCAAAACGATGTATAAAAAGCTGCCTCCTAAGTACATCATGGCTGAGGCTCTGGGTTTCTTTATAGCAAGTTTGACCTAAATTCTCACTTCAGGCTTTTCAATTATGAAAATTTAAAGGCATCTTCAGTTAATTTTGAAGTAAAAGTGTTACTGAATAAAATAAAAATGAATAATGCAATCACTACAACATCTTCTCTGTCATTTATTTTTATATTTATATCAATTATTTTATACTGCTACTACATTTTTAATGTTTCTGTAGTACTGTGAGATTTTATGTCAAACTATGGAATTTATCAGAGAGGGAACGAAAAGTAATGTTGAGAATGAGATTGAGAATTGCAACTTTTATGGGTATAAGAAACCATTTAGATCTGTGGAATTGCTCATATTATATCAGCTCTTAAAATATCAATACTGGTGTAGAAATTAATATTATTACATTTCAAACCAACTTTTCCTCTGCTGATGAATGGAGCAATTAATCCCTTGCCCAGTGCCACTGGTTTAGGCTGCATTTCTGGAAACAGTTACATCCTTTCTTACTTGCTTCTTGATTTTAAATGGGTAAATCACCTACTTAATAAATTTGGGTGGAAACATTAGGAAGGTTGCACAGATGACAATGCTAGTTTGAGCATTGCTCATTTTTATAAGAAACACTTAGGAGTAGGGCTCACAGAGAAACAAAAACTGAGCTTCAGAAGAAAAGCACTGCAGCAAGAGGTGACATTGGTGGCCAAGTTCTCACAGCTGGGTGACAGAAGCACAAAAACATTGAGGTTAGTGTTTATAAAGACATCAGCATTTAAAAACAAAATTCAGAATGCTCTGAGACAGCATTCCTACCAGCAGGATAAAAGTTAGCCCACTTCTTAGGTATTATTTGTCAAAAACATTACTGTGTCAGGAGAGCAGTAACACCTATCACACAGGAGTCAGAGTCTTTAAATGAGTTTGATTCCATTAACTCTGCTAATATTTGCTTTACATAATAGCAAACAAAGGAAATATTTTCATCTTGTTGATGGGCCAATACTTCTATCCAGTGCTCATAGAATGATACAAGACAGCAATAAGAATGTAGTCAGGTAAAAAGAAATTTGGCATTTGAAACCATCTTAACATCAGTCTTCAGCGACAAATATTCTGTCACCCGTGTTTGGTGCTGAAGAGGAATTATTTTTCAATCTGTCTGGAGGTTTGCAAGCTGAGCATGGCTATTTTGCTGTCTGGCACATCAAAGCTCCAGGGTAGCAGGTAGTACTTATAAATATACAGTGCATCAGGGATTGCTGGAGCAAATATTATGTGTTTCTCTCACTCTCTGGGCTCTTTCACTGACTTTCAGGGCTCAGGATTGCTGTAGAGGGAGTTTATCTGTGCCTTCTTTCTGGCCTTTTCTGTTGCAGCATTGACTGAGCTACAAAGGGGCAACTTTCCTGTGGTCACCATTCTACTAGGAAGTAAAAGGTCAGACCTAGTGCATTCTGCAGAGTTCAAAAGATTCCTTTCTCCATTAAGTGGAACCCGGCTGCAAGATCTTGTTTGTCAGACATTCCCAAGTGGAAATAAGCTGCTTGTAAGCAAGAAAAGAACCAATAGTAAAAGAAAAAGAAATTCTTGTTCTCTTTTATATTGACTGGCTTTTTGTCAAAAAAAAAATACTTAAATATGTTAAATAAAATAAAAAATCACAAGATTTCACAGAGGAATGATTCTCTACAATGACAGCTGTAACTTGTTTAAGACACAAATTATTTACACAGTCTTACTTATGTTTCCATGACTGATGTATATGAAATTGTGACTTCACATATTAATTATTTGCTGGCAGATCTTCCCATTTCTACTTTGCAGGATCTGTCCTCCATAGTACATATAATTAATACCTTAGGGAGAGGGAAAGAGAAAGGGAAGAAGCAGCTTTTCAGTATCTAAAGGATTTTCTTGCTGATTCTCTTCCACTATACATGACAGATTCTCACATCACAGAGTTTGTGGGTAACCTCTATGCAAGATCCATCTCCTCCTCTCAATGCCACTGGTTTGTGTATGTAGAATCATCATGAGCAGAGAGTAGTCCACACAGTATTTAACTTCTGCACTTCTTGGCATTTTCTTCCTCAGTAAAAGGGAAAGAATCCTGCTGAAAAATAGTGGTTAGAAATACTTGGACATAAGGGCAAGTTTCTTTTGATACAGAGACTAGCCCATACCCTTAAAAGTGAGGGATTTTATAGAACTTCCAAAGCCTTGTCTGTATTTCCTAAACAAGAAAATTGCTTTAAAATATTGCATTTATCTTTCTTTCTGTCTTTATCTTTGCCAGACTACTCTGCTTGAATTCATAAAAATATTAAAGTCCATGCAGTAAGATTCCACTTCTCAGAGAAAAAAGCCTGGAAAAGGAAGAGGTAATATGGCTACAGTTGCTATTAGGTTTTTCCTTTTGATCAGCCTGTAGGATTTATGACAGATAATTTGTCTCATAGAAATAAATAATTCTTAAGAAGAATAGAAAAACAGATCTGAATAGGAAAGACAGCAGGTATAGGCAACAGAGATAATGTATTGATTGCTGCTGCGTGAATTTAAAATTTTCCATTTTTCAACGTTTTACTTTTTTTTGTTTTAGCGGTAGTATTGTGTTGCATAGGAATTGCATATATGGCAACAGCTAAGCTTTCCATGATATTAAAGTGAGGCTGAAAGTTTGGATTGCCATTATGCATTCAGCACTTGCTGAAGGCTATGCATGAGTCACAGTTCTAACATAAGGACATGGCTCACTTTGTTAGTGGCACTAGTGGTTTATTTCCACTATTCTCTGAGCACTTTTATATTCTTTGAACTTTCTTTCAAGCTAAGATTTTGCACTTTGATCTGGTTTATTTATATCCCTCTCAAACTTTACTTCTGCATAGATCTTCTGTTGTACTTGAACCCCAGGGAACATACCGTGTATAAAATTACAGTCTCAATATTGGGAATAGTGATGTGAATGATATAAGATCAGATTGTAATAGCTATAAAAAAATGGAACTTTAATCACACTTGTGAGAATTCCTACATGGAGGAGTAGATTAATTTAAAAGTGTTGAGTCTTATGAATGAAATCTGACAATGATATACAACCTCAGGAGTAGAAATTTTCTCCTTTCTCAAAGGGAGCCATTTTGGTTAGCTGATATTTTTTGCTACTTATTACAAATAAAATTCACACAGGGAAATAGTGGCAGGATTAGCCTTAAATGTACACTTGTAAAATGTAATTCCTTCATCTGACAGAGGAAGTCTCAATAAACTCAAAACCAAGGAAAACTATGTCACCATCATAGAATAATCTCCCAAGTGCATCAATAATATCTGTGGGCACAGAGACAAACCTTAAATATTCAGCTGATGTGGAACCCTTCAGACATCAAGGGATTTTCCTAAGAATTGAAAGAGATGTTGTCTGACAGTGTGATGAAAGTCTACTGGATTCATCACCTTGAACATCTTTAACAATCTTTTAATCACTTTAAAGTGATTCAACAGCACCTAACCTTCCCATCATCTCTGTTTGCTAATTTTAAGGTATTTCTCGTAATTATTTTACACAGAATATACTCTTTTGGAAGAATATGAAGGCCAGAAGTGAACATGAATACAAATGTTAAATTTTCATTCTGGTCAAACAATTTCCTGTTCCATGGTACAAAATTCCCTGCATTACTAGGCAAATGAAACCATCAATATGATTTGTTTAGAAAGTTCTTGGATGCTACCAAGCTCTAAAACATTTTTCATACAGAAACAAAACAAAATAAGGAAATTTATTTTAAAAATGTAGTGATCAAAATGTAGAAGTATTGGAGAAACATTGAAATTTGCTTATTACAACTACTCTAGACAGAGTTATGTGTTTTACCTGAGTTCTGTGTTTATCCATAGGCAGCATTATCCTTGAGTAGCTTGCAACAGGAAGTTACTGTCAGCAGCAATTCTTCCATTCCTGAATTCTTCATCTAAAGATTTCTTCAGGGCAACCTGCTACCATCCTTTAGGAGGTAATATTTATGCAATTTCTCTGGAACAGTTCTTGAGTCAACATAAGAGCTCTCAAGTCAACCTATGCTGAAATATAAAGAACAGATTTCAACAAAGAACCTGAACTTCACACAAATAGGAAAACAAAGAACCCAAACAATAAAAATATTCTGCTATTTGCTGTCTTCTGATACTGGCTTTGCCTGTTCAAGAGTACCCTGACAAAAAGCAGCTGAGCTCACACAGATGTCCAGTGCTCCCAAAATGTTATGACTGCCAGCCCAGTCCTCACCAGACAGTGAATGCCAATGAACTCATAGAACATGAAATAACAAGGAAATTCCAATCACATCCGTTTCCTTAAGGAAGCAACTAAGTGACAGAAAGTGTAGATACCACCACTTTTAACCATAATAAATCTTATTTGTAGGCATGAAAAAGCTGGACACACGAGTCTTCTGACCTTGCTGAGAGTAACTCATTCCTTCCTTCTGGTTGCAGTGCTAAATTTTAGACTCCCTTAATTTTTCACTTATTGAAAATACTAACTTTTTTAAAACAGCTACTCAGGGAAAACTTACAAGTCCAAATAAAGTCAACGAGTCTAATTTTCAAAGCAGATGGCCAGATAATGTGGCTATACTTATCATGGTCAGTGTAAAATAAATGCAAGAAAGACTGAATTTCATTCAACTCACTATAACTTACAAGACCTTTCACAACAGAATTTCCAATTTTCTTTAATTTCCTTCTCAGCCATGGAATAAGAGACAGAACAGGAAGTTCATAACTCAGCAGGAAGGGCTCAGCAGTCACATGAAATTTCTCTTGGTTTTAAATCTAGACTGATTAATCTTGATGCAGCAAACTTCAGGGAAATACTTTTTTTCCTACTGAAATCGTATTTACTGTCCAATGGGACTGTAGAAAATAATTGCAGCCACACACCACCATCACACCCCATATGGTACAATCTCCTTCAGCATATTTGGAGCACATTACAGCATTTTGCTGTTTTAAAGGTGTGATTAATTCCCAGTGTTTCTCTCAGGTAAAGCATTGTCAGGTTTCATGCAGCTGGGAAAGTATATAATTCTCAATTTTGGTGCAGAAAGGTATTTAGATGAGTTACTTGTTTTAAGGAAAATCAGGACAGAGAAGCACCAACATTACCCTGCTTTTTCCATCATGTCAAAAACTTCCACCTAGTCCTACAACAGAATTACAGATAATTTTCAAATTCTGCTTTGCTGGAAGATGAATCACTATTTGTGTTAGAAGAAATTCAGTGTGTTCAGCATGTTAGCAGGCTATGAAAACATTGCTCTAACTGTGGTTGACAAAACACTGCCAGAGCACTAAAATTAAGAGGTGGAGAGGGTTGACCTTGACTGGATGCCAGGTGCACACCAACTTGCTGTATCCATCCCCCTTCCCAGGACAGGGGAGAGAAAATAAGATGAAAATGACTCATGTGTTAAGGCCATTTACTAAAGCAAAAACAGAAGTTTGCATGAGCACAAGCAAACAGCTAAAATAAGTTTGTTCTCTACTTCCCATCAGCAATCAGTGCTCAGCCACTTCTCGGGAAGCTGCAGTTCAGCACGTGTAGAGGTTTCTCCAGGGTAACCAGTTGATGGGGGGAATTTGGGGAGCCAGCAGAGGAGCTGTGCCAGCACTGCTCAGCTCTACCCAAAACACTGGTGTGTGTCATCAACACCTCTCTAACCACACATGGAAAGCACAGCACTTTGAGGGCTGCCATGGGAAAATGAACTCCACCTCAGCCAGACCCCATACAAGAGGACAATACTTTTTGCACCTCATTATTGAGAACTAAAACATTCTGCAGAACTTTAGCTAGCAGAATATTGGCCATGCATATTATGAACACAAAAAATCAGCATGCAACCAATACTGCTTCAGCATGTCTGCCATGTCTAGTGGCCTCTATAGTTCTGAACAGATTAAATGTGATCAGAATTTAATTTGCCATTAAAATCTTGATGGCATTTGCAGTGATAAATAAATGCACTGAAAAGACAACAGTCAAACTGGCAAAGTAAGAAAATATGCAAAATAGCAGCATTAATAATCCACAGTCTTTTAAATAGTGCCTATAACATCTAGAATCTTTTGCTGCCTTTCAGAAGTAGGCTGTCGCATTTAATTTTTAATCTCAGCTTTGCTCTTTCAGTGCTTGTCAAAGATTGGGTATCTTATCTTTTCGGGAAATATTTGTAAAAAGAGCCCAAGTCCTTTGATGCCCTTTAGCTAAATATCATAGTGTGTCTACATCCTCTACTACAGTGAGCACCACATATTTCAGACAACTTTTTTTTTTTTTCCCCAAAATTGGCTTAAAATTTACTGTGTTTGAATTTAACTGAACTAATTTAAATCAGGCATGGGGGAATGTGTACTGAGAGGTTATGAAGGGCAAGAGAAGCAGTTAAGTGTCACTTTGTTTTTAAAACTCTGCCTCTGAGCAAAAGCATAATTCCTGCCTTAGTTCCTAAAGGGCCAGAATAACTGTCACACTAGAATTTATGAATTTTCTTTTCCCAGCCCAATTATATTGTTGAAATTAATTCAGCAATTTGCACTAGGAGATTTACCATCTCTTTAGTTGTTTGTTCCTTAGCCAGTCACATACAAAGGAGGCCTATTCCAACTCTGTGGCCTCTGATCCTTATCTAAATCCCTCCTTTAAAGGACTAGAATGAGTAAGAAATAGTGTCTGGGTGGCAGCATTAGATTAAATTGCTTTTCCATTGTGCCAGTCCCTTCCCCAAAGAATACGAGCAGAGTGGAAAGATGCTCTGTTTTCTCTCTCAGGAGTAAAAATTTGACTTAATAAAAACATGATACACACTTGTTACATGCTGCTGCCCACCAGCTCTTCACTGCTAAACGTTTCAGAGACTCCACCAGGCTGAGGGGATTGGGAATGCATCAAAATATCTCCATTTCTTGCTTACCACAGGTATCATACACAAACAGAGAAGATCTAAAGGAAATAGTGTTAGCAGCCCATTGCACATACTTTGCCAGTTTTAGCCCAATTTCAACTGTGCACAAAGGGAAGTGTAGAGAATGCTAGACACCTAACTATTTATTTTGGTACCTTGTTTAATCTTATTATTTGATTACAAGGGCACAGGTGTGATACCTGTTAGGGATAGCACAGCAAGCTCAACTGTATAGTGATGGTTTGAAACTCCCAAGATCCCAAAGCTTTCAACAGCTATGCTTCCAAAAATTGAAATAAGAAATACAGACCAAGGAGTTTGGAGAGCTGGGAACAGCTCCATCTCAGTAAGCATACAGCTATGGCAATTAGTAGTCATCTTAGTAGATAAATAAAATAAGGCCACAAGTCCACAGAGGAGTGAGAGTTGGTATAAAAGAAGTGCTCTATAAAAAAGGCTTAAGCCACAGTCCCAAAGAATACTGATAATAAGTTTAAGCTACAAGTCCAAAAAACACTCCAACTTGAAAACAGACACCTGGAGAAGCAAAACAAAGAGACATTTTTTATCATTGTGTAATGAAATAAAACACCACTTCCTAATATTTTTGTCTCTGACAATTTTACAGTAGATGTTTTAGCTCTCCCATAGTGAAGGGCTGTTTTAAAGAAAAAAATGTGTTAATACACAGTTTTATAACAGAAACTAAAAGTATAAACTCTTATCTTACTGTAGAACTTTTCAATTTTATATGCAGCACATGAGAAGTGCCACAGAAGTTGTCACGGGACTCAGTTATTAAGACAACAGTGGGGGAAAACACAGAATATCAGTCTAACTAGTAGATATCATCAGCCTAATTTTACATCACTCATAAGATTAAGGTTGGCTGATAAACGCCACAGTATTAATTAAATGCTTCTTCAAATCTGTTGATTTGATAGCTAGGGAAAATGTAGCCAGGAACTGGAACACTACAGATTTAGCATGGTAACATTAGATACGTTTAACATGGGATAATTACATTTTCAGTCCTGAAAATGTAATTGCAAATAATAGATCGTCAAGTATTCTTTCATGAGACCTTGAAACTTTTTAATGTGCTTGTTGGTAACCTAGTGAAAAACAATGAAAAAGTGGTACTGTAGATGATGCCAAATTTAACAGAGCAGTTTAAAATTATAGAGTCACAGAATAAGCTGAATTGGAGGGGAACTCACCAGGATCATTGAGTCCAAGTCCTGGTCCTGAACAGGACAGCCCCAAGAATCACACCATGTGCCTGAGCACATTGTCCAAATATGTCTTATACAGGCTGGTGCTGTGATCACTTCCCTGGGGAGCCTGCTCTAGTGGTCCACCACCCTCTGAGTGAAAGACCTCTTCCTAATACCCAATCTAAACCTCCCCCTACTCAGTTTCATGTCATTTCTTCTGGTCCTGCCATGAGATTTAAGAGATCTGTACCTGCCCCTTCACTTCCCCTCATGAGGATACTGAAGATCACAACAAGATCTCCCCTCAGTCTCCTCTTCTCCAGGATGATCAGACCAAGCGACCTCCACTGTTCTATCAGAGTAGCTTGTCCACTTCTATATTCCCACCTCAAGGATTATGTTAAAAAACTGATAAGGTGGTGGTAAGTGGTAAGAGCTGGAAAATGACTACCAGAGGTTTTTCTAAGGAATATATTGAGTACAAAGGTACAACACAATACCATTAGACCAGAGTTAAATATCTGCAAGGAATTCAAAGGGCTGTTAATTATTATAGATCAAAGTACAACACAATCTAATGACCAGCACAGCAAGGTTCATTAACTTAAAGTAAAAACAAAAGGGGTTTTTTTGAAATAAGGTGAAGATAATTTTTCATCACCTCTCTTACTTTGTAGCAAATGGGGTGGTATATCATCATGATTTTAAAATTAATAGAGGTTATTCTTCCCCTCTAAAAACACTTCCAAGCAAGAATTACCTCAATAAAGTTTTCTAGGTTATGTAGAAGGTCAAGATATAGCACCAAAAAGATTGATCCTGGTCCTATAGTCAAAGTGTGAATTGATCAGCATTCATAACTGAAATTATACCAGCAATAATCTTAATCAGATTCAAAAGTCAGTTCCCAAATGAATTGGTTCATAGAACTTTAAATTTTAAACATATTCTCAATTTCCCTGATATATATGTAGTTTTTCAACATTTTTAGTACAAAAGATCAGGCCTTAAAGTTAATCACTAGGACACTTCAACCCATTTATTTGCACTTTGATTTTCAAGTGAATAGAACATATCTGTCAGACTAGATAGACAAAAAGCACCTTGATGAGTTTACACCCACCTTAACTTGATTTTCTACCCTAAAGCAACAGATACTTTCATGAGCAGCAGAACTACTCCTGAGCTGTTTGCTACAGATTTCTCAGCTTGGACATTGTCCCCAGCTCCCTCCCTGAACTGCTGTAGTTTAATCCACAGTGCTGGAGGCAACAAATTACAGAAGACAAGAGAAAGCATGGATGGGTACTGGTGGGCCCAGTGACAGGCTGGCTGGCCAGCACATAAATGCCAAACAACAGCACAGCAGCCAAGGCTGGCACTTTCCCTCAGTGTGAGCACTAATTGCATCTCTCTCTCTCCTCCTCAGTCTCTGCTTTTGACAAAGATTTTAAGAACATCATTCTAGCTGATATTTTTCCATTCACTTTCAAGTTTAGTTGTACTTGGTCAAACAGCTCAAAAGTTACTACATAGGGCTTAACAGCTGAAGAGAAAGTCAGTGTTATTATACAAGCTTCATTTCCTTAGGAAACCAGGCTAAAAATGCAAATGGGGATTCGAAGCTTGATAGTGCCCTTTCAATAAAAAGAATGAAGCAAGAATATATGCTTCCTTTCCTGCCAGAGGAAATTGCTAAAAGAGGCATTTCTTTTAATTTAAAGAACAGACTGCATAGAGTTGCTATTTGCCCAGATGCTGCCAGAAAAGGCCATTGACCTGCTGGTCCAATAGGAATAAGTAAAAGAAAGTAAATTACTATTTAGTAGAGTGATTTCACAGTATCAATCCTTAAACTTTAATTTCAATTATAAATTAATTAGTCAACAATTGGCTTAGGTTTAATTCATTTGTTCATCTCCTTTTTGCTGTCTATTGCAAAAGCCTAATGACGTTATCATTTTTATCCTCATCACACACTTTTACCCATGGCAGTCAATCTTGCTGGGAATGCAATATGTAGAATTCCAATAGTTCTGTCTGTTCCTGCAACAGCCTCTTGGTATCATCAAAAAGAACATTAAATTTAATCACCATCAGGATCTTCTGTGTATGAACCCACACGGAGAAAACAAATGTGTGGAAGATCCAAGGATATATTGATCAAAGAGAGGTTCAAAGCACTGAAAAGGCTGCAGGAAGCATAACAACACATGAAAATATGGCATCTAAGAATGCTGAATGCCAGGGGCTCTATTATACAGACTTTGCAGGCCAACATTTAAATATGTCTCCTTCACTCTGCACTGCTCACAGGCTCAGCTAAAAGCTGGCACTGTCAAGAACAGTGACCCTAAACACATAACTCTCATAGAGAAATATTTTGGTTGTTTTTCACCGGCATGCAAGTGACAAGCTACACTTCACCACTGCAACAGCAGGGACCAGCAGGATCAGGGCTTCTCCACAAGCAGGGATGAGCTGAGAGACAAAGAGAATCCCAACACAGTGGGGACCTCCCCACCAGGGTGTCCTCCCACAGGAGATGAGCAGTGTCAGGATGGCAACCAGTCCCTCTGACACCTCCAAACAAGGTGCACTCATGAATGACACCAAAAATCCAGTCAGGACTCCAATAGAGATCCAGAGCCCATCCAGGAGGAAAAAATGTTTAAGACAGTGTTATTCTGAAAATAACTCAGTAAAAAATAATAAATCCATAAGCCAGGAAAGCAGTAGACAGGAGTAAGCACAGGTACAGTTCTGATGGAGCTCAGGCCAGGTCTAGGTGATTTTCTGGGTCTGAGGTTAAAGGGAGGCCTGAGGCATGGGCAGGGGTAGCAGGGATGGGGGTCCCAGCTGAGACTAGTCAAGTTAATCACAGCTTACAAGTGTCTTAGAGGCATGCATTTTGCATAAAACAATAATGATAGTGGGAATTCGTGCCAAGACTGTTAATCTTACACTAAATGATAGAGGAGTGGAAACACTGAATTTTTAACCAATATCTTAAAATTGGAAGTGCATATGAAAAGCATGTTTCATTCTTGAGAGAATAAATTCCTGCTGTGAAAATGCTCTTTTAAATAGAAAGTCGGTTTTCCACAGAAGACAGTTTTTAATGGAAAACACACTAATGGAAAAATTTTCTTTTATGGAAAAAAATCATCTCTTTTCAGTGTTCGAGGAAATGAAATCCGATTTTTCTTTTTCTGGGCTTAATCTTCCTGTTGTGCCATTGTGTTTGAATCTTTAGGACCCGCAGGGCTCATCAGTGTTGGAGTCTTGCAGTGAAGAAGATAAATACACATGAAAAGAGGCACTGTGGAAAGGACATCTTTTTCCATGGAATGTGATTTCTTCCCTCCTACCAGTGAGAGGCCAGATATGCTTGCCTCAGTCTCTGCTGATGAGATGGTACTTTAAGGAGGACTCGTGCAAACAAAATTATGGAGGGGAAGGATTTCCTGTGATTAGATTTATTTAGGTGCTTGGGGCATTCAAAGCTGCTGTTGAGTCAATGAAAAGTTGGATTTTCTAAATCAACAGTAAAAGAGATGTAGCACCACTCTGCTGATAAACACAATTAGACTTGTGTGCAATGCAGTTAGGGCCCCAAGGCTTTCAAGTGATTTTCTTGACATTTGTACTTTATTTGGGTCAGCTCTTAGAGGGTCTACAGCAGCTGTGGTTCCTGCTGACTTCGGGGTGCGCTGTGCATGCTCAATAACCTTCAGAACTTGTCCTTTAATTTACATTTTGAAGAGAGTTTAGAGCAATTATGAACAAGACATGTTAGTCTGCTACCCTTTAATTTCCCCATCAGCATGATACAAGCTGAACAGCTTGCTTTGGCATCAGCAAGTTACAGAGATTTTCTTGCTGTCAGACCCACGATGAATGATGTCACTCATGGCAGAGCCTGCCTCCACCGCAGAGAGAGTCTGTGCAGACATGAAAACCATCATCCATCGGTTGCAAATGTCAATTTAAAAGGTAGGTACAGGGATGTAATGGTTTTGAGACTCCAAGTCAGAAATACAATTTAATAGGAAAAAAAAGAGAAGAATAAAATATGTGCAATAGTAAAAAAGAAAAACCACGGACAGAGTCAGAATACAACCTGACACACGGCTAGTGAGGGTGGTGGTAGCAGTCCAAATGAAGTGGTCTTGTTGAAGCAGTGATCCTGTAGAAAGGTCTGGTAGCTCTTTTTCTCTGGAAATCAGTGGCTAAGGCCTGCTTTGGTGTTCCAAATCTCAGTTTTTATCTAGGTAGGAAAGGCTTGTCTCCTCCCCCTGGGTGGAGCATCTCACAATGGGATGATGTAATTTTATCAGTCATGCAGTGGGACTCAGTGGTCCTTTAACAGAAGATAACTTCCTGGAGGAAGGGTGGGTTATAGGAAAGGTAAAGAACATTGCCCCATCTGTTTTTTTTTTAACAGATGGCCCATTAGCAGAGGATACCTCCCACAGAGATAAGAATCACTGCCCCCGCATGGTTTCAGCAGATGGTGATAGAATACATACTTTGGGGCATATCTTTACATTGTAACCTAAGACAAGAGACAGAACCTGTAGTTACACCCCTGCAGTACTCCAGTGGCCACATCCTAGTGCTGTGAAGCACTTTTCCAAAGCCTGCAGCTGGCAGTCATCTGGTTTGAGCATCACAGTCTGGTCGCATCAAAATTGCCTACCTGGAACACATTATTCATCTTCACAAGGGATAAACAGTTTATGGTTTGTGATGGCAATCATCTCTTTAAAGCCCAAGACATAAGTTTTGCCTTGAATTATGCATTTTGGTAACAACTGTAGTCAAAAAAAAAAAAAAAAAAGAGAAAAAATCTAGACATGAGAAGACCGGATTTTGTCCAGTAGAAATTTCCATCCTCAAAAAGAATGCTCAATTTTGGGATAATTAAAAAAGGATAAATCATAAAATTATCATTCTGAACATATAGAAAAATTAACAATTTTCAACCAAACCCTTTCGGTTAACTGTTTTAAAATCAAAACACTCATTTTTTTAAAATAAACACTACTCATTAATAAAAGACATTCCTTATAAGTAGAAGAATGAATAACAGTACTGATTACATGTCACAGAATAGTTTGGGTTGGAAGGGATTTTCGAAGAACATATTGTCCGACCTCCACGCAATGAGCAGGAACATCTTCAACTAGACCAGGTTGCCCAGAGCACTGTCCATTCAAAATTTTTCTAAATCATATCCTCTTATTTATTGATTTTACATTTTAGGGAAAAAATGGAGCGAAATGTTTACCACCTCAAATGTGCAAAATTCTGTTGTAATTCTTACAGACATTAAGCAGTGACCAGTAGAGTTTTCCTGTATTCCTCTCATATTCATGAACATTTTTTCTCACACACATATTTAGAAGAAAGATTGATTTAAAGCTTCTTTGCAGGCAGTAACCACAATCTATTATTTTGAGCCCTTGGGTGAGAAAGGGGAGCTTGTAGCTTTGGACCAGATGTCTCTGACTGTGCTGTCAAGGAGCCAAATATTTCAGAAACTATTGAATGCATATAAAAAGTTTTAAGAGTTCGTTTTGCTATGTTTAAAAAACATTTAACACCACACAGTCCTCCAAAGTCTTTCATCTTCATTCAGTTTGATAAACTTTACCAAATTAATCATAGAAATTACCCTACCTTGTTATCTGGGAGACAAGCCAACAGGGCTGAGGTTAAAGCACTTTGATGAAAAATTACAATCATTTTGTGTTTACCACTGTGATTGTTTCATGGATACAGGCAAGAGCTGAGTTTGCAATTCAAATAGTTTATTCACTTTAAAATGGTTTATAAAAGACAGAATGAAAGGCAACTATCACTACTTATTAGTTTTTTAATAAGCTTATGAATTTTAAAAGGCATTTCATAGAAGAAAAAAGCCGACACCAATAAGCATTTATGGGAGATTAAAGATGAGAACTAAATGCAAAAATCAAGAAATAGAAGTTAGTTTAAAAGCATAGCCTTTTTTATTCTGCTCCTATGTACTATTTGTTAAAAGGGTGGTCTATAAACTATTAGTGAATTGATTCAGCACATAATGCAAATTGGATGTGAATACTATGCAGAAAAAAGGCAAATGAAATTGTGTGCAATTTACTAGTATACAAGATGATTCACATTTCCTATTTATCTTCTATTTCACATTTAGAGTGCAAAATAAAACCTTTAAAAATTAAACAAGATTTTTCCTTTTTTGAAAGAGTCATTTTTCATTATTCTAAAAATAAACAGCAGCCACTTAATGGGTTTTATATATGCAATTGCCACAATTCACCAGATATATAATGAAAGCAGCATTAGAAGCTAATGCAAGAAAACCAAGACAAAACACTGCATTTTCCTGTCATGAGTGTTGGGAAGTGCTGCCTGCACTTTCAGGGCTTTCCAGAAACAGGAGAGCCACAGAGGAGTGACATCCCTGCCCCAATCCCTTCTGCCATTATTACCTGGTTGGCCAAACCACTAGTCCTGGAGTTTGAGGTTCACATTTACTTAGATGGAAGATGTGTAAACCACAGTTTGCTCTGCCAAAACGAGCAGGTTAATTGGAATCAAGGATATAAATTGTTTCAATTTAATTACAGTTTAATTTTTGGTGGCAAAATCATGCTCACAAACAAAATTTGTGATGCCCTGTTTTAAGAAGCTGATTTACAGAGACACTGACCATCTGCACTTTAGATGCTTTGATCCTTTCATACTCAGAAGCCAAGTGTTGGATGTTGAACAATAAAAATTAAAGCACACAAAAGTAGCAATTAATTTCAGAAAAGCAGCTATATCTAAACTCACAGAGCGTAGGAACAAAAAAAAAAAAAAGCATAAGATTTTTCTTGCAAAACCTAATGATGCTATAAATTGGCAATGAGGACAATACTTGAACATGTGTTATCACTTTTCCAAGTGATTAGAGAAGAAGCTACAGTAGCCAGCAATTTTTTGAAGCTGTTGTTGATTCTGTTTCATCTAATTACATGGTCATTATAACTCTGGACAGCATAGGTTTTCTTGATCAAATTAAATCATGTAAGTCAGATGGAAAGACTGTCTTTTTTTATGTTACTATTGCAACTAAGCATAAAGAATGGATTTAGGCCTCCTGAGTAATGTCTTTGGTCAGGGAATGAGATTTTCAAGCCACTCAGAAATATGTACCTACAAACCTTGATCTTCTCATATTCTTAAACAGGGAAAGTCACTGTGACAACTGAAAATGCAACAACAGTCAGGGTTAGTCAATGCAAAGTAAGAGTGAAAGACCTGAATATAAAGCCATGTTGGAACACTACTCCACTGAGAAACTCAAATTTAAATAATTCAGTCAAAACCACAGTAGGAATGAGAATCTCATCACGAGGGATGTTCACCATGCCATTAAAAGGGAAGAATAAAATGGATTTATAAAATTTATGATTAAATCTTCCAACAGAGCAAATAGGTCCATCTGGGTATATCAGTTACTAGTGATGTTTTTAAATCAAAGATTAATCTCAATTTTTAAAGGACAAAAGCCATTAATTTGCATAGATAACAGACCTAGACTTGATGAACAGGCACTCACAAAACTGAATTAACTTTATGTTCATTCACAATTGACAATAAGCTTTGAAAACAGTGTGTTGCTTACAGTGAAAACCCATAGGGAGCAATTCAGTTTCAAATATTATCCTCAGGAACTGTATGAAAATCCTGCTATTTGATAAAGCACTACCAGGGAAGCATAAGAGGAAACTAGCATTATTTGGATTCAAATCTCCAAGTGAAAAAGTTCTAAAGAGCAGCAAAGAATTTGTTGTGATATACCCTGAAGTCCTTATATAGCTGGGTTCTGAGGAGAAGAGAAATGACCTTAACTACAGGGTCAGATTTACCAGCAGGCTTGAGAAAGAGGTGGGAGGCTTTTAGCTGACATTGTTCACGCTTAATGACCCTCCCTTTCCTTGAAACTGGCTGCAGAGGCAGACATGTCAAACATTTTCTCTTGCAGCTCTTGAATACCAAATCTGTTTTCAGTCACTTGAATACTGAGGTATGTTTCTAGGTATTCATTAGATTGTCATTTTTCTTCTTATTCTTTCTGCAACATCTTGCTAAGGTGGTGTAACTTTCCAAAGACAGGAAGTTTTTTGCTTGAGCTTGGGACCACAGAGGAAAGATGCTCACATTTATTAGGAAAACTTTACCAAAACAATAATTTATTGGTCAGGGGCATGCCTAGACCTGCATTCCCAGCACCTAGTGTTACTTTCAATACCCCCCTCCTCACAGCACTACCTTGGGCAAATCAGGTTTTTTTCTCTGCCAGATACATATCTTTGGACATCAACATCTGTGATGATAGACTTTTTTTCAAAATATGATTCTGAGCCCTTTTGTGCCAGTGTGTTGTTTAGTTTTCTACCAGTGTACCTGGCTGCAAACATAAAGCCTCAAAAAATATTTGAAATTTCTGTTACAGAGGCACAATGGGATTTCTGTTTTGCCAGCAGTACATGAGACAAGGGTTTCATCTCCAGTCCTTGTCTTTAATACTTTGTTAACTGTATACACAACAAAGTATTTAGTTTTGACTAAGAATCCAGGTCCCACTGTGATAAGGGCTGGAAAAACATGATCAAGAGAAACATAATTTTCACAGGCTTTCATGGAAGCACTGCTTTGTTTGTTTGTTTGTTTATCTTAATATCAGAATATTTAAAGAGATGACTAAGTATGGATTTAAAAGGTAAACTTCAAGCTTGATAGATAATTTGTTTAAAACTTTTAGCAAAACTTCAGTATGAGAATTAAAAGAACACTCATACTGCAATGCCTTCTTTCTCTTCAAATTAAACTGCGTTTCCTACAAAATTGCTTCACTTCCCTTGTCAAAAATCTTCTCCATCTTTAGGCCAGCTCTATGTTTGTAGTCTGTATGATGCTGACTTGCCCCTTTTGCAATGTCTAATCCCTCACAAGGGTATCTGAAAGAAACAGGTATCAAGAAAAGACCTTCTCTCTGTTGACTTGGACACAGAACAGAAGTGAAATAAGAACTCTAATTAGGGTGTTTATGCCCACATTTTTCTGCTTGCTTTCTGCTCTGTGTTTTTGGGTGCATTTTTAATGGATTCATTCTCTGGTGTTGCCTTTCTAGCTCTCTCTCAGCAGGAGCACAGAGATTCCAACATCCTTATGTCTGCAAGGTGAGGGAGAAGGATCTCAGCAGTGTCTGTCTATCAAAAGATTGCAATCAAGGTCTCTGAGAGAAGTAAATGAAATATCAAAGTGATGGAAAAGAAACTGAGGAAAAATTTCTGAATGTTTTCAAGGAGCAGTAAAGAACTGATTGTTCTGCCCAAAGGCTTTTCTCCCCTGCTTCATATGTTACTCAGGGGTTTGAGGAAAAGTGAAAATCTGTGCTAATCTCATACTTTATACATAAGGGTGACAGCATTTGTCTTTTTTCTGCCCTATTTGTCTTTCTTTACCCTCTTCACGTGTTTCCATGTGTCATCCTTATAGTTCATATACAGAAAAGTAACTTGAAAAGAAACACTTCAGTGCAAAATCAAGCACTGTAAAGTTAGGACATGCCAGGATTATTGATGCACAGGAAGTCTTAATTCAGGCCATTTTATGTATAAATTTGATTTTTAATTACAAGCTCATCTACTATATCTTCCGCAGGGTGTCTGACTTGTTCAGTGAAGACTTTTTTTTATCCACAACATTCAGTGAGTGGCCTGCAGGCCTTATTTAAACTACCCTGTGCTGAATACAAAATTATGTAATTTGTTCCTAGTGCTCCACAAAATTTGAATACGTGCATCTTTATGGCACCTCTCTGCAAAACTGATAGCACTCCCCTCACAGGAGGGGAATTAAACATTGAGATTAAGGCTGCTGCTTCCTGAGCCTCCTCAGTCCAGCACACTGGTCCTTGGCATCAGCAGCTTTAATTCTTCCTCAGACTCTGCTTCTTTTTTACCTGCATAATTTAAGTATGTAAGTGTTGTGAGATACTGCTGGGAGCCAGGGAAAAAGCAGCCTTGAAGTTTTGCCTATTCTCAGGCCTTCACAAGAACAAGAATTTATAACAATTAGGCTCCTGCAGGGTGTGTTAGAGCCATGTGAGTGGTCTTGTGATATTTTGCAGCAAGTATGTTTTCAGAAAGGTGTTGCCCTCTTGGACCAATGAGTCTTTTCTATTTTGTTTCACACATATTACCCTAGATATATATGTAGTGTTTCTTTAAAAGAAGCTCTTCTCTTTTGCTTCTCCATTGCACGAGGAACTATGGTGCATTATCATTTTCACTGCTCACCTATAGCTTAAAATGCAACATTTGTAGGTTCCACTGAGATAGAACATGTAAGCAATAAAGAAAGACAGAGATGTCTGCTGTGAAAAATGTAGAGGCACAGCTGCATGAGATAGACAATCACCTACTTGTCCTGCTTAGTTTTCCTCTGCACCAAACTCTCCACATCTCCCACCCTTGCTGTGGCATTGCCCCCTGCTACTGCTGCCTGATTTCCTCTTCCTGCACTGCTCACAGTAGTTTTCAATTTAAAACTCAGTGTAGCACTAGAGTTTCTCATAATCATTTTTGTTTTAACATTACAGAATGACATATCTTGCCCCAGACTCCATCTCGCAATCAGACAAACCATTTTGGCTGTCAGACAGGGAAAAAATACCAATTCCCTTATGGACAGGGACAGGCTTTCAGCTGGAACTGACAGTCAGGAAGTTACTACTGATAGACAAGGTGGTCTATAAATACCTTACATAAAATGATGTTAAGGCATCACTGCTGTGGCCATAAAACCAAATATTCAGAGGTTAGAAAATGCCAGCATGAGGGACCTGTGTACAGCTCTGAGCCAGCCCCACAGCCAACCCACTTCAAAAGCCCCTCTAGCTGACATAATGCCCTTGTTTACCTGGATGTTACAGCTGGAGGTGCATGCTCAACCAAGCCATTTTTTCTACTGGAAGGACTGCGTGAAGGATTTCACCTTAAAACAAAGTTCTGGGGATTTTGTCATCCTTTACCACCTGCCCTTGTTCAGTGATTCCTAGGGGAAGCTACACTTGCACAGGCTTCTGTGCTTTGCTGATGGGGGAAGCCAGCAGGGAAAGCCAACCCTGGCCTGCCAAGAGTCATGATCCCTACACAGCTCAGTGGCAAACTAGGCAGCAAGGAGAGGAAACTGAAATACATATGGTTTGTCCCTTTCACATGCTGTAAAAGCACCTTGAACTTTTTCAGCTTTTCCAGCTCTGTCACCTTCAAAATGAAATGTTTCATTTTTTTAAAGTGTTTTAAGTATTATCTTTAAAAATAAACACCAGAGGAACTGCAGTAGATTGCCTGCTGTTATTGACTCTGGAAGGAGTGCTGACTGAAGCAGAGCAATAGCGATTTAATGTTCATTAGTGTTTAGAGCAGTACCTCAGTGAGAAGATTAAGAGGCCAAGAAAGCCACTGAAATTCTATTCTTTGTGACTCAAGGTAAGAAAATGCATTTAGCATTTTCCTGTTTGAATTCTCACGGAGATGTGACCATGATGGGAGATAAGACATCCCCTCCAGTACTCACAAATTCTTGTAAAGGATGATTTAAAAATAAAATATAGTTCTGCGAGGGTGAATCTTGATAATGCAGACTTACAGTATCTTTCAGAGGAAGCAAAAGAAAAGGTGCAATGCTGCTGCTGCTCAGAAATTGCTTTGTTATCTGACTCACACTTGGAGCAGAGCAGTCTCCACTCCTGGCATCTATCACAAAGCATCAGAAGAACAGTGCTGAGTTACAATTCTAAAATTACAGTGGGAAGAGGCTATTATTTCCACTTTGTAGGACTATGATAGAAGCCAGGTCTCTGCTACCTAAAATAGCTATTTCCCCCCCTCAGCATGCTCATTTCTCAGAATGTGCCTGTTTGGGGCTCATTAGAGCGTGTTATTTTACCCAAACATTTTTGCCTTCCTACAGTCACAAAGAAGAGAACTGAAAGAAAGTCAGCAATTTTTTTTCTTTTTCTTTTGGTTTCCCTACTGATATATTTGCTAATACAGTAATTAAAAGCAAATTACACTCCTCCATAGCTAGAGAAGTAATTATGGGCCATGTCTAATAACAGCTGCCAAAACAACTAACAACTCTCAAACTATCTCATAGAGCACTTTCTCCCCTGTGGGTCTCTAACAAGCTCAGCAGCTTCTTTCCTTTTCCAGCCAATCTGTCTCAGCACTAAATATATATAAATACCATCCTCAAAATGTATCTCCAGTTTCATTGTCCTATTCTGGCTCCTCACTACAGATCAAATCTTAGCTGATGTCAGAGGTGAGATGCCCCAGAGCATAGGGACAGGCATAGCAGCAGAGTAAAGCCTTGAACTCAGCAAACTGTCATTTTCTGTATTTATCCAGCTCCATGGCTACACACTCCTGCTCCTCTCTATCTGTTGCCCTTGCACACTCCATCCTACCACACCACTGCTTTCTCCCCTGGCCTATTTCCTTCAGCATTAGCCAGGCAAGGCAGCCAGTGCACAGATCCAGCCTTGAGGAGTTCAGGTGTCTCACATTAGAGCCACACTTGGTAAGAGACACCCAGCTGGTAAGAGGACCATAACATGATGTTACTACAGCCCTGCTCTGCAACAGTACTGAGGGACAATGAGAGAGCACCATTCTCTCTCTTTTCCAAGGAGCTCACCATTCCTGTTGGGTCCCTCCTAGACTTCTTTTACTGGAAGGCCAAGTGCTGTGAGCAGCTACCAGGGAGCATGGCTCACCATTGGAGGAGCAGCAGGCATTTGTGGCTATAAAATACAATTATGTCCCAACACGTCCACAAACTAAAGGGACAAGCTCCCCTCGTGTGATGGAAACACTCTCTCTGGAGCAATTGAGGTCTTACTCTCTGTTTCCCACACTCAAGACATAAAAACCTGTTTTTATGTTATCCTTAGAGCCTTTTAGCCTAGGCACTAAAGATTATAGTGGTTTGTTTCCTTATAACAGATGCAAGGCATTACTCAGCACGTATGATAAGAATGCACCAAAGAGAGAAGCTGTAAAATATTTCTGGTGCTGTATTAACACTGGGAAAAACAAGAAAGTAAAAAGAAGACTGAAAGATAGGCTTTTAAAAACAGATTTATGAACACAATACCTTAAATTTCTTTTCAGTCAACATTTCAAGAGAAGAAAAAGCTGAATTTGGGCAGGCTCACATATTTTTTGTTTCCAGTTTGTACTGTCATTCATCTCCCATTTTACTAAGTCACTTAATTCAAAGATGAGTTGTTAGGTCACATTTAGTGTCAGTGAAATGTGTTTGAACCACAGTCCCAGAAAGTAGTATATGCCTTCACACATGCAGCCTCCTAGAGACCCCAAGAATGAAAACAATTACAAAAATTAAGGAAAATTATAAAATTAATAAACTATAAAAATTAAGGGGGAAAAGCAATTTTGCATTACCCTCCCTCTAATTTTTTAAGAATCAAAGATGTTGAGAATCATGTGCCCTTGTAATGACGAGCTATGAAACACATTCTGGTTTGGTTTCTTCTTCAACAATGCACTACTTCATATTAAAGCAGAAAAAATAAAGTTATTTTTCTGGAATAAGCCTGGAGTGACACAAAACTAAATCAAATCATTGCCTGGGCTTTTTTTCTTTTATGGATTAACTACTGTTGTGGTATTTGGTACAATTCTTGTCTCATTGAAGTTCAGGGAACTTTGCCATTTATAGCAAGAAAATAAAGAAATGTTCTTGCTCTCTCTGTATCTCAATTTTTCTAATTAATATCACCAATATGATTAAGTACACCTACTATTTATGCCAAGGGAGCAGACAATGTATCCCCATGAGAGTACTTGTGTAATAATTTTCAGACCTCACTTAGGCTCTTCTGCTGGTAACAAGTTTTCTGTTTTCATAAGGTTTTATTTATTTTACATTTGACACTCTGAGTATGTATTATTTGTTGAAGTGGCTTCTTTCACAATCCATCTTCCCTCTTTAGCACAATTTAGTACAATTCTCCAATTTATTTGGCTCCAGAGTCAAATTTATGTCATGTGTTTTGCCAGACAGTGAAAGCACAGTCTCACAGTGGCATTTAAATCAGTCAGTTCATAAGCTCTCAGTCCTGGGGAGTCACTCTATTGAAAAGAATTTATTACCAAAATACAAAACTATGTATCTGTAGAAATAAATCTGTAGCTGCAGTACATATATCAGCCAAGGAAAGCAGATCAGGTAAGGCAGTGCCTTGTGAACAAATGCTTTGAATTAATGCTTGTTCTATGTGAAATAGATTTTACAGCGCTTCTGAAAAAAAGAGTCCAGCACATTTTTCTTAGTATTCACCTTTATATTTTTACTTGATGTCTTCTAACTTGCTGTGACTACAGTCCTCAGAGATATGATGCATCTGTAAAAACTCATCACTATATCCTACTCGGGTTGTTTCTCAGCCCTAATGCTTTAAAAGCCATTAGAGATGGAGTGTGAGACTTCTGTCACTAAGGAATCTGAAAGTTTCACATGACCTTGGTGTTTGGTGAACCTCTCCACCTACAGTCTTCTAAAAATCTACCCTGCCAGCCTGTTCATTGCCCATCCTTAGATCCTGGCACCAGCAGAGGGACTGTCCTCCTGTGCCAGGCAAAGGGCCCCACTATCACCCTTGTCTGGACCTGGGGGGGGACCAGGAGGAGCCCTCCAGGACAGGTACCCAGGGACTGAAATCATGGCAAGGAGCTTGGAGAACAATTGCACAAAGGGTATCTGACTCTACAAATTGGGGTGCTCAAAAACACAGATCCACCTAGAAGTAATTTTTCTCTTTAAATATTCTTATGGGTTAAGCTCTAGCCCACATTTGAGAGAGAATCCCAGCAATACCTAAGCACTTAGCTGACATTAAGTTCTGGATGAGCAGAGCAAGAATGAGAGATCAGCCCACCTACAGATATCCTGAGCCCTCTGCACAACACCCCTGTTCTCGATCTAAGCAACTGGAGAGTTAACACCTAGAAATAACCAGCAGAAACAGAGCTCAGGTAGCTAAGGGCTGCTGACAAGCCATTCTTGACTTTGCCAGGAAGACAAGGACAATGACTACAGCACTGGACACTGCTTGCTTGCATAAGGCTACACACACACAGAGATATAGACAGCAATATTGCCTTTCACTCTGTCTCTCCCATAGCAATAAAAGATTCCACAGCAAAGGTAAACTTGAACTGAAGGAGGTGCAGCAAGGACTGGTAGGACCATTAGGAAAAGATGCTAGAGGAACTTGGCAGACATAACAGCAAAAAGGAAGACTGGGCAGAGGTACAAGAGAATAAACATGAGCAATTATGCATCTAATGGACCTACAAGGCTATACTGGCCCAAGAACAAAAGGATATAAAACAAGCCTGACTAACTCAGGCTGCAATTAAGGGGAAGATTTCAGATTGTCTCAGCAGCATCGTTCTGGAAGAGTTTTTAAAAGGGAAAGTGCAAGCACAACACACTGGGGCTGAGGAATTACCTGTGGCACATAGGGCATGTGAAGAACTCCCTACAGACTGCCCCATGCAGGGATCCAGCTGCTCAGCACAAGGGACAGCTGTCTGTGCCAAACCCTGCTGACCAAAATGTTGGTGGTCCAGGGCTGAAGTGATCTCAGTTGTTAATAAAGTCAGAGCAGGAGCACCAAGGTGACAAGGTGAAAGCTTTACAAAAAACATCTATACTGGAGTTCGCTTTGTGGTTTATAACCCTTTTTTTTAACTTAATTAGGCTGAATAATTATCATTCTGCCTGATAATGTGTGAGCCAGTCAAGTGGTTAAATTTTGAAACACACTTTTCTTACAGTGTTATTGTAACAAAACAAGGGATAAACTCCCAACAGTAATCCATTAGAAATGCGCTGTAAAGGTTCATTGTTATTGATATGGGACAAAATTCAGTCTTGGCATAAAACAGGTGTAAAACCAGGGTTGGGTTTGGCCAACTCTATTAAATATGCAATAGTAATCTGTTTAACCTACAGCACTGAATATGACTGAACTATGTTTTAAACCTATAGGTGCAGGTCAGGCTTGACAAGACCAAGACAGGGACACAGACATTTGATCATCATGTCACATAGAAGCAATGCCATCTTGCAGAAGAAAATTGTTTACCTTTGAGGTGATCAAACTCTCAGATCTAAAAAAAAGCCATGGTAGATACAAAGCAACACAAACACTTCTAATTTAACTACAGAATTCCTCGATTTTCTGCTTTAAGCTTCTGATTTTTCAGCCACATACTTAGGGATAAGAAACAGCAGAGTCTTTCCAGGTCTACATCAGGGTAATGACAGCAGAATACAGACTAAAAATCTAAAAGACTGAAGTTCAGCATGTCAGAAACAGCAAACACAGAGGGGTAAAGATGTATTAGTGGCATTCTATAGAAGACTTTCTGGATTAAATATATCTGGAGGGAAAAAGGCTTGGATTGAAAATAAGAGAGAAGTAGTAACCTGTGAGGAATGTATAAAAGCTGCAGTTTTGGAAGGAAAGAATTTTTAAAAAACACCAATGCAGATGACATGTAAGTGCAGGGTACAGTGCAAAGGAAGATAAAAGGGTAAATAAGGAACTAAATCACAGAGGAGGACAAGGATCTAGAAGAATAAAAAGCAGCCAGTTAGGAGAGTTTTAGCTAGTCTAAGGTTATCACAAAAAAAAAAAAAAAAAAAAAAAAAAAAAAAAAAAAAAAAAAAAAACTAAAAAAAAAAAACCAAAAAACTTTAACCAGAATTGCAGGAGAAGAAGAGGAAATGGTAAATGGTCCATAAGCAGAGGGAGATGACAACCTGCCCCAGTTTTGTGGTATTCATGATTTTGTGTGGGCGAAGAACCACATGTCAAGAGATGTCCCTTCTCTAACCTATTGCAGGAGTGCAAAGGTCTGTACCATACCTTGTGAGTGAGGAAGGTTTTCCAGAATGCTGGTCACATACACCACCCCACCCTCAAGCTGGTTAGTAGAACAAAGAGGGAGAAACCCTGACATTCTCTGACCTAAGGAACAGGATGTGATGCTGCAGGAGCTCACTTGGTGTCCAGCCCTCTCCCATAATCATCCTCATCCACAGGAACTGCAAGAAATGCGGAAGGTCATTCCATGATGCAGACCCACCCGAACACGTCTGGGTTTGTTCAGCCTGGAGGCATCACACAACCTCTTTTGCACTGGTGTGAAAGACAGTAAATTACAGTATCTTGTGGTCAGAGCAGTACCCAGGTCAAAGAGGAGATGAGACAGTACAGACTGTTCCTTCATGATTTATAGGTGAAGCGTTCCGTGCCGGTACAGCGAGGAGGCGGCTTTGCACCACACATTGTGATGCACTGGCACGAGCCAGGGTGCAGATTGGCAAGGGGAAAGCAGAAAGCTATTATATTTGAGATTGTACTGTTCTGGGACTACAGATACTCTGCAAATTGAATTCATATTGGTAGTATGTAGTAAGAAAACTGTTTTTTCAGAAAGAGAAAACTTCCAGTCTGTTCTCAGCTATGCAGAGAACAGAGCCATATTTCAGAACAAACAGTATTAATTTTCCTTCTCCTCTCTTAGATTAAAATAGGATTTAATTCCATGACCAGAAAAAATACCATTAATAACTGGCTTTTTCCCTGACACTGTACCTAATAAAAATATACTGGGTAATATTTTGCCTTCATTCTGTTTGTACCACAGATACATTTGAGTACCAGAACTAAAGCATCTCCTGACACTGATCAAATAAAGCCATGCTATTTCACAGTTATTACATGCCATCAGGACAAAAGAAATCAAACAAACCAGAACAAAACCAAACAAAAAAACCACAAAACTAAAAACACAAAGCTTTGCTCAACCCCTGCCTTACCCCCAAGAACTGCCTTTTCAAGGACTTAGGAAACCACATTCCTGGGTTTCTGGAGACTTTCTGCTTGCCAGAGTAGGGAATTAATACAAAGGAAATGTGGAAAAAAAATAAAAATTAAGGTTTACCTTATGTAATGAGGTGATTGGTGTAAATGCAAATATTGTCAGTGGCTTGTTCCTGGTACTGAGCATTGCAGGGCTTGAAGCAGCTTGAAATTGCCGATTCTTTAAGAAAAAAGAAAGAAAGACGACAAAGGAAAATATAATTCCTCTGTATAATTTTATCACAGGTAAATTTTGCTAAAATTACTCTATCTGCTTGGCATTAGTACCTTTGCTACCACAAATAGTATCCACAATGCAGTTAAATCCTGCAGGGCAAGATTTGTGACTCCAGCACAGCCACGTACAAGCTGGGCTGGACAATGTCCACTGAAACCATGGAGAGAATTCACTTCATCCAGAAAGAGATGAGATTACAAAATGCTAGTTTGTATTTGTTGACATAGAGATATTTGTTTTATATAGGATCTGAATGTTATCAGAGTCAAGCTTTCAGGATCTTAAATGAAGTTGTGACATTACCCAGCAGAGACAACCCTGGATGTGGCAGTGGAACCTATGGCTGGGAAGAGCTGTACTGGTAACAGAGCTCAAAATAAGATAAACTTGCTCTTTACAGGCACAGGCACTGGCATGGCTCTGGAGAATGAAACCCCTTTGAGAAAATGGCTTTTACCTGATCACAATGCAAGAGAAATCTACCTTGTAGATTTGGAAGCACGTGAGAAAAAACCCCAACCTTCCAAAAGTTGAAAAACATTCTTAAGAACAATTACACCAGGTTACACTGAGAAATTCAGGAATACGACCTCTCTGCTTACAGATCACATGGGAGAAAAGATGGAGCACGTGAAGATTTTTTGGAACAGTAAACTGCAGTTATAGGAGATTTTATAAGATCAGAAGCACAGCTTGATCTAATGAAGGACAGCCATTCCTTTGAGAATCAGCATCCTTGCTAGATCAGAAAGCAAAAATGGAAGAGCTGGATAAAAAATAATTGGTCCACTTGAAGAAAACTTTTCCTTACAATCAATTATAATTATTGTATCTTCATTATAAAAGACTAAACTATTTTGGCTTGTTTTTACACTCTGCATTGTATTTTAACATAATTAAATAATAATTTCAAGTTGAAAAATTTTGAAAACACACTATAGGCATTTTAAATTGCATTTAAAATATGACATAATATCCTCTGGTAACTTGTGAAAGAAAACTCTGGGAAACATTTAAAAACAATTCTTTATCAAAACACTCTTCATTATTTATAAATTAAAATTGGTACATACAAATTTGCTCTGAAAGTCATAGTTATAAATACCATTAAACTTTTAGCAAAATCTGAAAACTTTCAATATTATATCTGCCATGAAATTTTAAGTGTCTAGAGATATTTTTAAACTGAAACATAATTTGGAATACAATTTTTTGACCTAATTAGAAATAATTTCTGAAATCTGAGTTAAATAAAATGAAATCAGTCTGGAAATTATGAAATAAATACAATCTTAGTTTAACTGGAAAAAAAATTCTCCCTCTTAAACTTGTCTATGAAGAATTTCCATTAAACAGGCTAGATTATATTTCTTTCATATTTCACATGAACTAAAATGGTGCTGAACCAATTATGTAAAATAAATTTTCTTAGACTACAGATTTAAGGTTAATAAATGCGCATTATATGTTCAATCTTTTTCTATGTACATCTTATTTTAAGTTTTATACCAGGTTAATAATTCAACAAAACCAAAACAATTCCCATTTCATTACTGTATTGAGGAAGCAACCTAATTTGATGCGAAATTATAAATAAAACTCTCATTATAAAGAAAAATCTTTTTTTTTGTGTTATCCTTGTGTCTTAACTGGAGTTTCAGGATGATAGTTAGACATAGATGTGACACAGCAGAGCAAAGCTGTGAAATTCCTTGCATAGCTGTCGTGTTTGGGTCCCTGGATTATTGTACCATGAAAATAAGATGGGCTTTTTTATAAAGCCATGGGAGGGCATTCTAAATGCTTTGTAAACTCACAGCTGGAGCTGGTTTATCAACTCACACTGGGCAGGTCAGGTCTCCAGCACTGATGATAAACACATACGCCCATGATTTCCCAGGAGGACACAGCTTCTCCCCTGAGGTTCATGAAGGTTTCTGCATTTAGAGAATCCCCCTCTCACCCCAGATGTGAGAATCACAGAGTGATTTCAGCAGCTGCTGGGTTTTGGCAATATCAGAACAGCAGGCCAAGCTCTCCTCAGGTGAAACTCCATTACCTAGCATTATTTTGCCTTTTATTTTAAACAGCATTGGCCCAGGCACCAGATTTTCCAGGCTGTTGCAACTCCATGCAGAGACCAGAAAAGAAGAAGATGAAAAGCAAAAATAAAAAAATACGTGTATGTATCATTGACACCATCACCTAAATAAATCCAAGCCAGTAAAACAGAAAGATGACACTGCTAAGAAAAAGACAAACAATGTCAGAGAAAGTCAAAAGGCATCCTGGTGCTTTGTTTTTATTTCCTTTCTACACCTAAACAATGATAAACACTTAAAGATACTCAAACAACTTTTAAAAAGAAAATTTCTTTTCTGGTCCCCATAAAAACTACTAAATCTACTTGAAAGCAATCCAAAATAAGAGAGACAAGAAATGGAAGAAGTCCTGGCTTTTATCCTCCCAGTCAATAACCAGCACAGTAGGATAAGGAATTTATTTCTGGTGTCTGCCTGTATTTCCACAGTGCAATGGAGAACTGCTAACACAGAGTACCTCACATCAGCTTAGACACCAGTGAGACAGAGATAATGCTTGCCAGGATTACAGATAACACCTGGTACCTGGGCATGTGGCTGAAAACACAACCAGCTCTGAAAGTCACAGAAAAAATGGGAGTAAGAGCATTCCTGGCAATACTTTGTCAAGCCTGGAGCAGTTTGTGGTGCAGTGGATGAGCACCCTGAGCCTTCCAGCCACACAGAGATGCAAAACCTTGGCTGAGTACTTTACTTGCTCTCAAAATAACTGCAGCGAGTAAGAGAACAAGCAGCATTTTCTTCAGAACAGTGGGGAATAAACCACAAATTGAGTGCTGTTTTCTGAAGGGTTTTTTTTTCAGGGGAAAGATGTATTCACCTGAGGTTTTCTACTGCTAGATTTTATAACACTTTCCATTGCTTAAGTTTTCTCCTGCTGAAAAGAAATTTTTATTTTAACATGTAAAGAGGTATTTCTGCATCCATTTGTAGGCTGGATGGATGTTTCCTTTTTATCTTTAGTGGTTATATCTCGAGCAACAAAATCTCCCTTTTCTCAAAAACAGATTTTGCCAAGCCTCACTCATCATTTTGCTATTCTTTCCTGAATTATTGGCTTGACTTTAGTCATCAGAATCCCCAAATCAAAAGCCTGTATTTGATACATGGCCAGCAACAAAACAGTGCTTTATGAGAGTTTTTCCCTCAGTAGTAAACAGACCCCTAGTGAGTCTAGAAAGGTGTGTGTGTTTTCAAAACAGACTACACACTTTGAGAGAAAGGTTGGGAACCAGACAGGTTTACAAATCCCAATCAGTGTAAATTATTGCATTGTGCCATGTAAAATTTTATTTTTCAAAGTACATATAATCTGCCTTCTCATCAGCAATAATTTGTGGAATCGGTTTTTAAGCAGGTATCATTTCTCCTGGTACTTCTGGAACCTGCAAGGAGCAATGGTTAATCCCTGCTGGAAGAGAAGTTTCTCCTAATTTTGTTACACCTTTCCCATTACCTTTACCTTCTATCATCTACCAAACAAGTAGACCTAAAGAAGTAATGAAGAAGGCATACAGATGTCTATCCAAGAACTTTATGCTGATAATGGCATGGCAGTGGCTGACTTTATTCAGCATCTCCAAATGAGTGAGCAGGATGCAGAAAGCACAGCAACCAAGGAGGAATGGCATTGCACAGTCCAGTCCATGACAGATCAGCATGGACACTGGAATGCATGATTCAGGAAAAAACATCTGCATTGTCCCATGAAGACAGAAGAAATTAGTCCTAAGGTTTGAGGACTACTCTAGGGAGGACACACTTAGTCTTCAAAAGCATTAACACTCTTCCAAAGCTTCCTTAGCCACAGGACTGGACTTCAAATCCCATATTGAGGGCAGCATCTCCATGGAGTTCCCAGCAGTGCCTTAACATGCTGGGTGTGCAAAGACCCCCAGGGATTTTGTGAGCTCCATTGGGTGTGCATTAACTGTGATGGAAGCTATTATTTATGAGTCACTCTACAGCTGTACCAGATTATTAGAGTGACCATTGAGGGTTTCAGTAGTCATACATATGCCCTTGAAATCATGCCTCTGCCCCATCACTGCTCATGATAATAACTGAAAAATGCCCTATAAATTAATGCCATAATGACATAATAAACACTTGAACACTGACTATGCCGCTCTCTGACTAAATGCCCTGCAAAAAGTTGCAATGATAAATTTTAAGTGGAAGATTAAATAGTCGCAAAAAACAGATTAAAAAACCGTCTAGGCTCACTGAAATATTTGTTTTAACATTTTTTTCTGAACAATGTCAATTGAAAATGAAATGAAATCTATCACTAAACCCCTTAAATGTTTCGTGCCACCTATGTCAAGCTCTTCAATAAAAATCTCTGCTGCCTTTCTAAATGCCACTGCATGCATAATTTTTGCAATAATCTTGCTTTTATAAAGCCCAACATAAAATATGCCAGCTGAAATTTTCCAGAAAGTTTCTTTCTGGAGAGGCTGAAAGAACATACTAAATTAAATTTCAATAAGAAATTAGGGCTAACCACCACTCATAGTGTGGAACTACAGGCATGAGAAAACCATCAAATACATGAGCTGGTATCTGCCACAGAGTAGTGAATGCCCACATCTAGAAAAGATCAGTTGAGTTCATACTTCTCTGAAATATAATTAAGCCCCAAAACCATAACAGCCTCAATCAGATGATTACAGCAAATGCAGGTATGGCCTCTCTTAAGGGAAAATCCTGTTGGCAATACTTCTCTAACAGAGAAAGGCTGAAGAGGTCTGGGCATAATTACCTGTACTAAAATGAACAGACCTCAGACATCCATACTGCCAAGCAAAATATGTATCTTGTTTTGTGGTGGAGTCTCCCATTAACAGATGTATGCAGTGCAATGGGAAGCTGCAATGGCACGGGTGTTCATTTGGGGCTGGACTCTCCCCTCTCTCAGTTGTGGATGTTTCTGCCCCTTTCTTTCCGTGCAGCCCTGCCAAGGGCATCACATCAGTAATGCCACTCTGAATCCCAGAGAAACAGCCCTGGAGCAGCTGCCTTCCCACCCACCACTTGCACCAGCAGCAGAGTGGCCAGCTCAGCCTTCATTGCTCCTCTGCCTGCAAAGTAGGATGGCCAGGCAGGAAAATTCTTCCCCTGCTCAAGAAGAAATTTACCAAGCTGAGACTCTAGAATATCTGAGGGGCATAACCAACTGACTGGTTTATTTACATAATTTCCTTGCCCATTTTCAACACCCTAAGAGCTTCATTTCTTTGTGTGTGGGGGATGAGAATATGACACCAAACCCAGGGAGCAAGCCAAAAAGAAGAGCTGTAGCTTGGAAAGTACATGACAGGAAAGATAATCTTGTCCTAGTATTGCTAGTCCTTGGTGGACTGCAGTATCTTCTTTTCCCCTGCCAGTTACCAGCCACATCCTCCAACATCCCTTTGTGCTTTTATTTTCTCATTAGGATTCAGATGCATGAATTCAATGATTTCAGTATATTTAGTCATCACCTGTAGCTGTAAGCAGTTTTGATGGTAACATTTTTTTATAAAAAAAAAAAAAAAAAAGGAAAAGTAAAGAAGGTTTTCTCAATGTTCTCTACTCTTAACATCAGATACCTGCATATCCTTAAAAATTCAGTTTTTGTCTCTTTAACTCAGTTCAAGTATTTTTTATAAATCTTATAAAATCTTTTACAAAACAGCAGTACAACAAGACTATGGGGGAAAATAGACTCCTAATTTTGATCCATTTTTCTGATGTTTAAGAAGGGAATGGGGACCCAAAAGAATTTTGACAAAGTCTCACTCTTGCCTACATTCTGTAGGCAAAAACAATACATTTCTGAGCACTCCTTTGGGTAAAGAGCCTGTCACATTTAGAATGGGCACCTTAAGCACCAGCAGTTATGCATGCATTTCCAGTCATGAATAAAAATAAAGTGTTCCTAGGGGAGGAGAAATACTCGAGGCTGAAGCCAAATTTATCAGCACAGGAAAGTGTCTAGTAAGAGCAGGTATGGAGCTGTACTTCTCAGAGGAGCCCAGCTCCCTTAGCAAGCTGAAAGTCTACAAGGGGCAGAGAACTAGTCAGATGCTCTGCCTCAATTTGCAGACCAGCACGTGGGAGAAGATGCAGCAAAGGTGATGGGTGAGGGCCATGAAGCTTCCAGAAGACAGAACTGCAATGTTAGCTGCACTTGGTAGGCACCCAGAGCAAGCAAGGGAACAAGAAGCAGACTTCAGTGTGAAAGTGTCATACAGGGACACCTCTCTCTCAATCCAAATCCTGTCCAGGAGCCACCACCACCCTGCCAGCCCAACCTCCCCAGGCAGCTGTGGGGAGACAGCAGGCTGCAGAGCCAGATGAAGCAGGAAGGCACAGTGTCCCATTGGATTTGCTGTGAAGATGGAGCTGTGAGTCCCTCAGGCTTGAGGATCTTACTGCAGGATGAGACATTGCTGACATTCAGGAGCTTGCTCTTGATAATGATGCTCAAATATCATCTTTGCCATCCAGTGATGAAGAAGAGGTAAGGCAGTTCCAGAACAAAGCTTTGTTTACTCAGCAGAGGAGATATGGTTTGGGCTAAACAGCTGGTGGTAATCTTTAAATATTTGTCAGCTTCACCCATTGTCTCCTGCATTTTCAGTTGCAGCTGTCATAACCAGCAGCACCATCCATCTGCCTTGGAGAGCCTGGCCAAGAGCCCACTCATTTTGTTGACTTTTGCTTGTAATTTTTTTCCTCCCTGATTTTTCCCACCCATTCCTCTGGCACAGGTTTGTGGTTATCTTTCCTCCTCACAATGAAAACAGATTCAGCAGCATCCTCCCCTCAGGCAGGGACAGATTTGCTGCAACCACCTGTCCTTTACAGCCTCTCATTTTAGCTCAGAAACCAAATTATTATTTCCTAGAACCTGCTTGCCTTTCAGTGGCTGTCCCTGTGGCTCCCCTCCAGTACACAACATCAATTTGCAGGGATTTTGAATGTGCTTTCTTCCAATCTAAGCCTCTCATGCTGGTGAAGTCATCAGCCCTAACAAAAGAACCGATGCCCCAAAAATCACAGTGAGTTTCCATAATCCCTTCCCTAGGGAGCACTGTCCAGTCTCCAGGCAGGATAAAAAGATAAGTCTGGTCTCACATGGCTACAGCACAGCTTTGAAAAGGAAGGTATTATCTTATGATTTCAGGAGGAAAGACCCTGACTGAGACAGCCAGGATTGTCATGTAATGCTATCATTGCATTCTTCTTTCAGAAGCAAGGTTCACTGTAGGCTACAGAAATTAGTGGTCACTGTGGCTAACACATAATAACACTGATCCAGAGAGTTCTGCAAGTGTGAGTTTAATGCTTCTGAAAACCAGGTGTGGCATTGCTCAGAACAAAATCTTTTCTGCATCAGAGATAGATATGGCCTGGGCACTGAGTGTGATATGTTCAGAGCTTCACTCTGACTTCTGTGCATCTGCTCAGGGGGACAAAACCAACCTGAACCCTACACCCTGGAGTGGCAGCACTCATTGCCTCCAAAATCTAAACCTAAAGGCAGACATTTTAAGACATTCACAGAGATTCTGTTATTTCAGCATTCAGGGAAAGGGAAAATAAAAGCATCCCTCATAAAATCATCTCAAACTCAAGCCTCCAAAAATCAAGCACTCTGATGCAATAGTCCATCAAAAAGATCAAAAAGATCCTAGCAGATTTAGGAGTCTGGGACTCCAGCTTTAGTTGCACAGTAATGAAGTAACCTCTAGTCAGCCTGAAATGAGCATTTCTGAGCACATTTCCAAATTATCAGCTGTGTGTTATCATGAAAGCTACAATGAAAAATTCAAAACTAATCTTGATAGAGCAATAACTAGAGTTGGCAGCAGGCATATATGACACTACTTTAATTTATAAGTACCAAATGATGGAAAAAAAGCTTCCAGACCACATATGAACATAATTTATAGGAAAATTAAATCACTGATTCATCCTGGTTAGACAAGATGTGTGCACAGTTGACAAATGTGCTAAAAGTAATTTGACTTTGAAGACAGATCTGGTTCATAGCTTCCAAAGCCAGAATCACCTATTCACAGCTATGTTCCAGGTGAGGAAAACAAGGAGCTTCTAAAATTGTGCAGAGCAAATACACAAAGCCTTTTTTGAGGGACTATCTGAACTAGGGCCATATAAACCTCTGCAGATTTCTACATTTTATAGATGTTTTTTCAGCTAATAGAAGGACTTGCTCCTGAGTGATGATTAAATGATTGGCTTTTGTCTCTACCTTCATCCCTCTGCATTGCATCCTTACTGCTGGTCTGTCAGTCTATGAGCAGAGCTTTCATCTTTGTAGCCTTTATTGCACCCCTGCATCAGAAAGACAGTTTTATGGAGCTTGAAACAGATGAGCAAATAGCCCACTTCCTCCTTAAATTGCATGAAACTACATGAAGCCATTTCTCCAGCCAGGTTCCAGTTTGAAGGAAATAATGTGATAAAGCCAACTGCAGTTTTTTTCCCTTCTGTGATTTCCCAAATGGTCTCTTCTCAGCAAAAATCTGCAAGGTGTGGATGAGCTGCTCTTTTGTGCAGCTGCTGCTGTGGGGCCTTGGCAAAAGCAGCTCTCCAGTCAAGCTGGCATAAAGATAGTCAGGTTTTACCACTATTCAGCCTTGTCTCCCTCTAAACTTTATCCAAACCAAAAGGTGCTTTTGGAAGGCTTGTTTCAATAGAGCAACATATCTTGGCCAACATCTCCCAGGAAGTTTTGTGCCACATTGTTGGCAGCCTCCTCCATATCACATCACATCATCAAGTCCCTGGCTGTCACATCTCCTGCTGTCCTGTTAACACTGTCCTTTTCTCATGTAGGGCTGAAGTGGCATTAAATTTCTGGATGGATTGTTTCCACCTAAACATATGACAGAGAGCTGTCAGCACAAAGTCAGCTGAGAAAGTCCCTGGGGATTGTTGTCAATTCAGACACCACAACCCTAAGAAAGTTTGTTTGTATGAGGAGAGTCTGATTTCTATCTCTTATTCTATAAAGCATCTGCACCTTTTACTGTGATTGCTTTTACTGACTCAAATATTTTAAAAAGAAAATAAGTAATTAAATAAAAGAAGCCTACCATCAGGAGCCATGGAATAATTTTTAAACAGTCAGCAAAACTTGAACTGATTCTGACACTTCTCTCAGGTATTTACAGGAAAGAGAAGTTTATATCAAATATGGTCTAAAATCTATTTATAAGGGCAAGCTGAGAGATGGAAAATATAAAATATAGAAACATTACCAAATGGATATAAAGCTATTTTCAGCACCCTTCATACTGCAGCATTTTATTAAGAGTAAATACAAAATACAGTTTTACTTAAACCAAGCCAGCTTATCACACATTTCCTCAAAGCTAAACAGTGACAAGTTATGAGAATCCCTTCATGATCCATTTATGTATATTCAGCCATAGATTTGAAAGGAAATGGTCCTAATAAGCAGAGATTTAAACACTGGCATAGCTTCATTACATGGGCAATAATGCATAATTAGCTGGATTGCAAACAATTGATTTTTATATTGGACATTATCTGATGAACTTTTGCTGATAGTCAGTAATGCTGTAAGTCAGTTAGTCTAGACCTGAATGTTAGTTAAGGACTATGAATAGCTGCCTCGATGTAGCAAGGAGCTACATCATCCTTCCAATTAGGCAGGCTTTTCTCTGTCATCCCTGGTGGTTTAGAATAGTCTGTAAGTAGGACAGAGCAGTTATCCAATAAATTTAGTTTTAAACAGAAATTATTCATTGCTAATAGTGAAACAAAAGCTTTTATAAAATCCCTCACAGAGTAGATTTTATAGCATAGCAACTGTCTCATTTCCCTTGCTCACAACTGCAAGAATTGCCACTTGACAGCAAAACCATTTATATATTTTGTAATATTAATGTGCCTCACATGATATATACGCATATGCATCTCAGAAACACCTCAATTCATAATCATAAATTTCTTTAATAAAAATAATTATTTTTGTCATAGGCACTAATATAAAATATTATTAATCTCCTATCCTTATTAACATAAGAAAACATCCTCTAAATTAAAAATAGCTATTTTATAATAAAATCTAGATATAATTAAGACATTTAACATTCATTGTAAAAGCTGACACAATAACATGAACCCTTTTTAATCCCAGATTCAACACAATGTCAGCTTTAGATCCCAACCATACAAATCAACATCCAGTCTCATGGTTTAAAAAGAAGAAGTTTAAGACCTATGTGAAGTTACTAGACTTTATCTCTGCACATAGCCGCGAGCAGCTGAACATGAAAAGCAGGTAAAGAAGAAAGGAATGAAGAGTTTAGAGGGGTGTTTTGAAGTGTTTGAGGGGTATTTGAAGGGCTTCCTCAGAGTCCTGGCACACATTAGGTGGTGTGGAAAATTGCAATTGCTCCATCTCTCTCTCTCTCTCTTCCCCCTTGTAAGGAATTAAAGATCACAGTTGCTTGTTTCAAGCAGTTCTTCTCAGCTGTGGGCACAATTTGCTGTGGCAGCAATTGTAAAGGAATGTGGTGAGGGCAATTTGCCCAATGAAATTCAAAAAAAGAAAAGAAACCAGAGATAATACAACTAAATTTGGAAAAGATAATAATTTCACTTATAACCTACCAGCACTAAAACCAGTTTTTGTTTTGTGTCACGATAAATCAGATCTGATAAAAAAGATCTGTACACTACCCCTTGGAGAATAGAGTATGGGCTCAATATAAGGATATTTTTTCATAAGAGCATTTTGTGTGAAAACTTCTTTATATTTTGCATTAGAGGTTTGTACATTAAAAGTTAATTTTTCATGGTGTATGGAATTTTTAAATTGGACAGGAGCATTGTCTGTAAAATTCTTCAAACTTTGGATGTGGTCATGAGAAAAACTTATTTTAAAGTCATTGAATTATGTGAACACACCTCTTCACAAACCCATTCATAGTTGTTCCAGTGTGCAAAGGTAATCAACTTTTGTATGGGACCTCAAGATCTCCTTGAGATTTGGCTGATTAATACACATCCTAATATGTGATCTGTTGGGGTTACCCCTCCATGGGATTTGAAAATTGAGAGCCATTGTGTAATTATACAGCTAATTTCAAGACATATTGGGACTCCAACAGGCACAGTATTATGGAATTCCTCACAACCACTGTTCATTAAACACTATGATCCTTGGGACTCACTGAGTGGAGGCAGTGGCTAATGAGAATTAGTTGATGACTGCAACTGGATTTGTATTTTTAATGACTGGGATAGCTATTGCACATTGTGTGGTTACTGCTGCTTTTGTCTTCTAATATCTGCTATGTACACATCACCCCCATGGGCAGCCAGTGAACTGACAAAAAGTCACTGGAAAACAGTCTTTGAGTCATGGGGGGTGTAAGGGCTTTGAGATCACAGCTGCCTGTCTCAAACACTGTTAAGGCCACAGAAGGATTTTACCATGAGAGCAGCACAGAACAGAGCAGCAGGGTGGCACTAACTCCAAGCCTGCCAGGGCTGAGATCTGGGTTACCACATCCTGGGTAACTCATCCAGACAAAAATTCTCCCTTTGGCAAACCGTGTAAAGAAACTCATGAGCACATCACCAGTCAAACAAGGATCACCCAAAGTTATGGGACAGGTGGCACCTGTGACCACCAGCAGCCACTGAAGCCCCCACAGAAATGGTGTCCCCTCTGTGGACACCTGGAACTTGGACTGTAAGTTAAACCACCACAGTGGGAACCTGAGATATGATAAAGGTGGTATTATTGTCTGGGTGTTATCTCAGACATAGGGTGAGTTTAACAAAGCTGGGGGAGAAGAATGTATTGCTGAAAATGGCAGAATTTATCTGCCAAGGAAAGCCAGCTGAGCAACTGTGCTGAAACCACCCCAGGCAGGATATAAGGTAATTCTGGCAGGGGGAGATCATGACCACCAACTCACAGATGATCAACCCAAGAAATTCACTGACTCAGACTGATCATAGGTCTATTTAGCATTAGAAGCAAGAAAATAATTTAAACAACACAAGCTTAGCCAATGAGCACTTATGCCTTTGTTTACAAAAATGTACAAATAGTGAAAAATTTTGAATGTACTCAGCTCTCCCACCACTGAGAAGTCCAGGGTGAAGATGGACCAACAAGATGCTGCTGAATCCATAGGTGGTAACTATCCTCTGTCTGTCTGTCGCTCTCTCTCTCCCCTCTCTGTTTCTTTCTATCTCTTGACCTCACATTTAGTGCTAAATTAAATCCATACTGTTGACTTCAACATATGCCCATATTTACACCTTGATTTGGGCAGAGGCAACTCTCAGTGATCAGGTCATAACAGCCCTCCTCACAGAGCACAACCTCCCCATAATGAGAGCTGAGAAGCACATTCACCTGCTCCAAAACAAAATCATGTGCCCCCCCAATAAGTGTGGTCATCCTTCATCTAGTTGTTCTTCTGCATCCCATTTTCTATGTTAATTTTTTATCATTTGCTTGATCTTTGATTTGCTATAGCAGACAGTTAACAAGCAGGCAATGGTTAACATCCATCACTTTGTCCTTCCTCTCACACTCTACTGTGCTATCTCCACCTCCATCAGTTGTCCTCAGACCAACCATTTCCCAGACAGAGGATCTTGGGTTGCCTGTTTTGCTGCCAGCTGTATGCACTTACTTTCCTTGCTGTTCTTTTTGAAGCATCCAAATTGGTGTCTAGTTTCTGGTCTTCATCCTTTATGTGCAACCTTTTTCACTAGCTCTGTAAAAAACTGCTTTTCATGTCTAGTGAGATCACATACTTAAAAAAAAAAAAAAAAAAAAAAAAGCCCTTTGAAGAGCAGTGGTTTAAATGCAAGTCCTTTCTACTTCTACTTTGATATGATTCCCCTATTCTTAGGCATTTCTATTCTCTCTATTACATAGTTAATCCAGAATTTAAGGATGCAAGACAACCCATGAAATTATAAGCAATTTTCATACTTCAACATGTTTTTTTTTTTAATTGAAGTGGCTTTTTAATTTTTTGTAACATTTTGAGCTGAAAACAGCTAGAATGTAGGAGCCTGATCAAATGGGTGTTAAAAAATAATCCTCAAACTTCTGCTGAGGTATGGAGAAAAATGAGGAAAGAAAACTTCAAAGACTAATAAACAAAAGATATCAGTGTATCAGCAGCCATAATTTCCTCTCCCAAGGTCAAATCTCATCTTAGTAAAGTTAATGGAAAAATCAGCATCAGCTTCAATAGAATATCTCCCCTGATTTGGCATGCTGTGGATGTGCCATGATATCAAGGCAGGATTAGACCCTTAGCACCAGCTTTTCTGCTGACATCCCTCAGCACTGCAGGTTACTGCAGGAGATAATGTTTTTCATCTTTCAGACTTTTAAAAATGCAAAATAAGTATAGTCCCAGCTGAAAAATTCACGTGCATGTATTGTGCTACATCCCATGCTACTTAATTGCTCATTAGGTGTACTTGAGAAGGAGCTGGAAACCACTAGCAAGATTTACTTTCTAACACAGACTCTCTTTGAAAGCTTCCACTGGCTGACCATGGCACTTTTCCATTTCACCACTCATCATCAAGATGGTGTCAGAGAGCAAGAATCTCAGGATGTATCACAGAAGGACAATATTTTTTCATGTTAGATCTAATTTTGAATCAGCATCTTTACCATGTAAGCTCTAAAGGAAAATAAATTTAATAAGAGCCATCTGTGACATAAAACTGCAGAAGAAATAATTAAGATTAGTAGCAGACTTGGTTTCTGAATGAAGATATACAGTGTATAATGCAGGTTTATGAATCCACTTTATCTAAATGATTAGTAGCTCCCTTTTTTGTTGATGGCATTTAGGGCATGAAAAATCATGCTGGTGTATTAACCATTTGATTAACAACTTGTATGATTTAAAAAATAAGAAAAAGAAAGCACTATTCAGTTCTATGACTCAGAGGAAGACTATAAATTTCAGATACATAAATACATTTAAGGATTTCGATGTGATAAATGGACAGAGGCAAATCTTCACATTCATGGAGCTTGTTTAAACCTTGTTCTCTGGAGTCTTGGAGAGTATATTTAGCTTTTCATTTTCCTTTAAGAAATTTCATTTCAGAAGCACCTTAGGAACAGCTATTTTTGGCCTACACATATCATTGTAGGGATGCCAGTGCTAATCTACTGACAAAGCCACTCAAGGATGCCCTGAAATTAAGCTCAGAAGATGAGAAAGGGCATACAATTTCTTTTAGATCCTCATCCTTCAGAAGTTTAAGTCTCTGCTTTACAGAGAGTGCTTTCAAACAGTCCATACCGTCTTCACCATCTTCAAAATCTTTTATTATGTATGTGTATTGAGATATGTTTTAGTGTTTATAAAGTTATACTTCCCACATCTTAAGCTGCCAATGAAATTCAATAGATGACACAGACTTTTAAAAGTGATTAGGGCCTGCAAGTATCTGCTTAAAGATCACCTCCATTCTTTGAGAAGGTACAGAAATGTGTCTGCCCTTCATATGTCCTGTTATCCGACAGTAATATACTCCATAATTTTATGCTCCAAAAACTTCTGGAAGCAGTATTGAATGAAAGACCTTGCAATTGGCTCTTCAGAATGATAGAATTACAGTATTGTTTTCCACGTGAAAAATGAAGGTTATTCTTCAAGGCCATGTATTTCACCCTACACTGTATGAACACACTGCAAACAACATTGGCACCCCATAAAGAATGGATGAAAATTTTCTTCTGTTGCATAAAGCAGCTCACTGGAATTGATCAAACATTACAAGCTACACATGGATTTCATGCTACTTAAGAAGCTCAATTATTTAAACAGCCCCAAATCAAATAACCTACTGTGTGCCTGTACCTCCTCAATCATATTTGTATTAATTCATATTTAGAGCTGGGATAAAATACAAACCGTTCAAGTCCAGGAAACTCATTCCAGAATAACTCCTCTATATTCAAATTATGTTCAAATAATGTTCATCTGGAAGTAACACAAAACTTTTCTTCTGTTTTATTTTATCATTTATACTTGTACCTTGAGTATATAAAGGTTTTAATTCAAGGCTGGTGATGCTACCTAGTGTCAGTAAAACCAGGAGGGAAAGAAGTTGATGCAGACTCTGTAGGATGACAGATCCATAAATAAAGCTACATTTCAGCAGTTCTGTGCTTTGGAATGATCACCTGCCACATGAATGAAATACTGCTAAAACAAACTTGAAAGATCACATGGCAAATATTTATGCCTAATGAATATGTAGCTTAAGAGAAATATCTAAATTTATACCTTGGTACCCAACAAGATTATTTCAAAAAGCATCTTCTTCAATAAAATTTTAAAAATCACTATTATACCAATTTCAATATTCTCTTATACCATCAATTAGCATTAGCAACAGATCTTTTTTTAAAAAAGACAATTAAAGATTCAGATTTTTTTCCTTATTTTCTTATTGTAATATTTTTCACGGCATATCTAGCAATCAGCCTTTCTTGTAACAGATTTGTTTGGATGAACAGTATTTATTTAGACACAAGAGAAAGTACTCCAGACTGGATCTCAGGAGACCAGAGGTTTTGCTACTTACTTTACCACTGGCCTGTGTACTTTCATTATCTCTCTCTGCCCCCATTTTCCTTGTTTCCATGGTCAGAAAGTCAAAATATTTGGAGAGAAGCTGTCACATTTTGTGTTCCCTTTTCTCACTAGGCTCTGCAGTAATACCAATCTATGTAGCAAAGACTTGTTCTTCCCTCTGAATTACTAGCACCTGAGTGCAAGATTGTGTTTCCAGAGAGCAGCAAATTAAAGATTAGGTTTTTAAGAATTAAAAAGAGCTTTTTGGGTCACTACTCTACAAAGTATCAACCATTGTGCTCTATCAAGGTGTAAATGCAGTATATGGCATCCTGTTCTTATTTAATCTCTTTTAGACTCTCTTTTAACATACTCTTACCAACTATATCAAGTTTTATTTTCCATGGTGTAACAATTAGCACAATCTCTCACAAGAGTTCTAGCCTTGTACCCATCCCAGTAGTATATTTGTACCTGGTTTCCCTAGGATGATTATAGCACCCTTATTTCAAAATCAATAACCCCAGCTCGTTCTTGCAAAAGAGAAGATTGACAAGACAAAAAAGTTCATTATGTGAAGATCTATGGGCTTTGAACTGCAATTGCCCCACTCAAAAGTATAACAGTTGTGTATTTACACTGAAGCTTATGACACCTTTAGGAAGCTTGTCCTTGGCATTAATCATTCATGTTGGTCCTTAGGCAGGATCCTTATTACACCAGCTAATCTGTGCTACCTTCTACCTTGTCTCCCTGAAAACACACAGATTACAACTGCAGATGAAGACAGGTTTGGATAATAACATTGCCTCAGTATTTGTCTACCAATAGATGAACTGTTTTGAGATACCAGATATGCAGAACACTCTTCAGTTTTAAAGGAGCCCAGGTGCTTGATAATTCTCAAGATCATAGCAAAAAATGAGATTGGTTTTTGTCTACTCTATGCATCAATATCTACCTTTTCAGTCCCTCCCCCTTCATGCAGAGTATAGAATTAGAATGGAGTAGAGTAGAGTAGAGTAGGGCAGAGTAGAGCAGAGTATCTTGAGTTGGAAAGGACCCACAAAGATCATTGAAGTCCAGCTCCTGGCCCTAACAATCACACCATGTACCTGAGAGCATTGCCCAAATACTTCTTGAACTTAAGCTTGGTGCTGTGACCACTTCCCCAGGGAGCCTGTTCCAGTGCCAACCATCCTCTGGGTGAAGAATAATTTCCTACCATCCAGCTTATTTCCACTGTAAATGGAAGTTCATTTGGTCCTGGCTTTGAAAAGTACTACTGTGTTCTCTGGCTGAATAGAACCTAGAAAAATCCCAATGAAAATCACAGCTTTGAGCAGCTCTTGATGTTTTGTTGTCTTTGAATCTGGGATTGATTTTAACCATACTAGTTCCACCACAGTATTAATTATTTTCATTCCCATTCCAACAATACAAGCTTTAAAAAAATCCAATATTTGAACCTCTTCATTCCTACCACGCCAGGAGATAGCAACAGAGAATGCAAATACACTGAAGTCAAAAGGATTTTACCTATAGCAGAAGTCAGGGTTGGGGGATATTCTGATTTTGGCTTTTTTTAAAGTTATATTTCTCACCTCCCAATGGTGTGTACCTGTATCGAGCAGATGTACTTACTCCTTTTTTGCAGATCTTCTCCCTCCTCTCTTTTCACACTGGTCAGCTTGTGCTTCCTCTTGTGCAATTGAATTTGGCAGGTGCAAGAGCACTTGTTTATGCTGTACACAAGCTGGGGAATGCTACTTTGACAGCTGATAGTTCTGCAGCATCCTTGGAGGCTTTTAAAAGCACATAGAAAAAACTCCATTACTTACAAAGTTTTACAGCTGGGATGCACAAATCACCCATGGCCAATTTGTCAAAGGAATATTTGACTGCATTTTTAGGTATCCACCTTGTGCAGACTTTGCACAAACAGAGAAAGGTATTTTGTCTCATCTTGCTCTTTTGGGAGCTTTAAAATTCACGTTCCTTCATTACTTCTCTGTGCTTGACTTTCTTTTTCATTGGGTGATTTGAGGATGGGGGTGTAGATTGTTGGGAGCTTTGTTTTGTTTGGCCCTTTCATATGCTTTGGTCACTGCAGTGGGTGCAAGATGAAATATGGGTTCTCCTCAGCTCCATTCAATGTCAGAAGACAGTCACAGTGTGGCCACGATCCTCTCAACATGTCCAGGATGTTGTGTAATATTCCAGCCTTTCTTTTTATGCTTGCAAACCCACAGTTTTTCCAATGTTTTAGCAGCACAGTATCGTTTGTATTACTTCTAAGGTGTATTTCCCCTTGATCATTACCATTTCAGCCAATGCTACTTCTTGCTCTTCTTCCTCCTTCCCAGCCAAACAATATTTTATGCTAAGATATGTGCAGCTGCTCATGTTTTCACTCTCCCTGTCTCCATTCCCCTCACCTCCCTTATCTTAGAGAAACATTAGGGACTGATTTTTGCCAAACACTCACAGCCTGTATACAAATTAGCAGGAGCAATGGGTGCTCAGCTGCTTTGAACCATCAGGCCCTACCTGCCTGTTTGTGATGAGCTCATTGATTGAGGAGCTGAGCACCTGCACCAGGCTGATGGTGTCAAATCTGGTGATTTTATTTCCAGTCTGAGATTGTGTGATGGTTTTAATCACTGCTTCTGGGAATCTCAATATTCAGCATGGAACTCAGGCCCTCGTGAGGCCAGAGAGAAACTCAAAAATACCATCCAGGTGTCAAGGCAGGTCAAAAATCTATTCCAGAATTCTTTGTTTGATGAAGCATTAATTTAATCCATTTCTTTGCATACAGAGGACACAACCCATGGTACTTAAGATTTGCAGTAATGCAAAACTTCAAAGTGATTTTCACTTTGTTCTCTGTGCCAGTGGAAAGTATACAAGGTCTCTATTATAGAAACTGGGAAAATATTCATACTGAGTGGTGACTTCATTTATTTAATGTTCATTTAAAATAAGCCCATAATACTTATGTAATCAAGGGCTCCATAAATACTCGAGCAAGCTAAGAATCTGACAGGAATGTTCACTGACTTCTTCTGAAGGGTCTATTATTTATCATTCACATTAATCCTCCGCAGAAGCCTGATCACATCCAACCAGGAAACTGAAGCATGCTGTCTAATGTACAGAATCATCTGAAATTTTGAGTATGGTATATTCATAACAAGCTAGGTGTACACATATAAACTATAAACCTACTATTATTCATATAAATTACTGGAAAATTAATTTTGGGCAGAGAAGGTGTCAGGTTTGTAATATGTTTGCAGACAACTTGTAAATAGAAGGAGCTTGGTTTCACCAGATATTTATTTTCTCAGCTCAGTTTTGTCTTATGGAAAATATCATATTTTCTTCTGTGTAGGGTTTTTATTGGATATAAATAGGTCTCACAAGGTTGATCTAACTGCAAAATAAATAAAGGGAGAACAAAGGACCTTCAACAGTTTGCTTAACAACACGATAATGGCACAAACACGGCAGTGATGTTTCTGGCACTTGCTATTTTGAGAGGTTTTCATCTCCCTTGCAATGAAGAAGCCAGTGGGAATCAATAAGCAAAGGTTTCTTGTGGACAAACAATCAGTGCTGCTAGTGGAGAGGAGCCTCACCTTGGCTTGCAGAGGTGAGCATCAGACTCGTGCACTCCAAGTTTGTGATCTGTCTTGCCCTGCTCCTTCCATTAGGCTTCTGCTGGGGCTGCTGCTGCCAAAAAACAGCTATTGGAATTGCCAGAGTAGTCATCTCTCATTACCTGGGATGGCACTGGGGAAGAGAAACAAAGAGCTTTATTGCACCCACCTCTTTCAGTGGGAAGGCAGGAGGTAGGGCAGCTGGGAAGGGCTGCTCTCCTGCAGTGCTGCAAGGCTGTGATGAGACCTGGCCCATGTCTCATGTTTGGTTACTTCTGCTGTGTTGGTGCTAGGAACATCCTCAGCCAAATATTTCAGATGCAAATGTTTATACAATGGACCATAAATCACACTATATGGAAATGTTTTTTCTCTGGGTTGTTTTTTGTTGCTGCTAATTAAAATGTGAAGAATAAAATGGTTTAGAGGGATGGGGGGTTTATCCTGTTTTGTAGTACACAAGGCCATTTTTCTCTATTTCTCTATTTGATCTGTAGATAATTGATTGTAGGTGTGACTGTATATGTTCTGATTCAGTTGTACAATTGTGTATTCCAAATCATATCTGGTGTAAATAGTAGATCAATGCCTTAAAACCAGGACATTGTAAAAAGAAAAAAAAAAAAAAAGAAAAAAAAAAAAAAAAAAAAAAAAAAAAAAAAGTTTAATTTCTAAAATGTTTTTATTCTCTGAGCTTATGTCGGATAAACTTCAAGGTATGGCTTTATATATCAAGGAACTTGATTTATTTCCTCACTGTGTCTCATGTAAGGAACAGACCTGCAGAAATAAATGCAGATTGAGTGGGAGATAAATGTAATCATTTACCAACTATCCCACCACGATGGAAGAGAAGTTTATATATGGGCAAAATATAACATCTTTTTTTCCTCCTCTTCTTCCTCCTATTTTTCTTAGTCAAACAGACACTATTTCCCACTCACAAATAGTGAGACTGACTCTGACTTCTCTTGGGGTGGGAACTCTGCTTCATGGATCATGATTGTTTCCATCCCAGCCAGTGCTGAGAGGACTCCAGAGACAAGCAGGGCAGAAGTGCAAACTCCTCATCCTGCCCTCAGTAATATTATACTTTTTCTACTTCTATGTGTAAAGAATAATTTTAAAAATACTAAACAAAAATAATTCCTGTAGAATAAGCAATTATTTTTTCAGTTGATTTAAGCTAAGATGGAACTTCATTGTCAACACTCTGCCATTCCTATTTCAGTTGCTGTTTCTTTTTGTATTGATTTTTTTGTAAACTTTGTGATAGGAGCAATTAGTGACACTTGCCTGGCAGCAATGAACATTAAAACAGGTATTTTCTGAAAAAGGAGGGGGAGGGACAAATGGTAAAAACCATCCATGAAGAACCCAGGCCAGGTCTTAATGGATTATAGAAAACTTCTGAAAATTCTGTACAAATGAACTGAGTTTGATATAGCAGCAAATTTTTCTGTCCTACAATGTGAAATTCCAGAGCAGCCAAGGTTCTCATGGTAAGAAGCACTCTCCTCAAGCAGTGTTTCATAGGTCACATCCCCTGAGAGACATTTCCAGGCAAAGCCCCTCCTGCAAATTCTCTTCATGTTACACTGCCCTGGATATCAAGCTCTGTGATTTTCACAACATAGGAAGGGAAAATAACCTGGATATGCCTGTAAGAACATTTCTAGGTACAGCAAACCTGACAAATCCTACAGGAAGAAAATCCCAATGACAAGTGAGGTGAATTGAGACCAGGATTTAGGAGTCTACATGTGACCAGACACCAGTTCAGGCCTCTTAATCCATTTTCCAGATCAGAATCCTGAGCCACCTCCCTCAGCTCCTACCTACTGAGAGGGACTAAAATTCACTTAATATGCTTTAGAGAGCCACAAATGCACTTACCACAGCACAGGAGATTTAGATAAAATATCCCTTGAAGGTATTTTTGAGAAGGGATATCTTAATGCTCAAGCACATTTTAGACTTGTGATCACTGAAGTTCCACAGAAAAGTTGGTTTATGCAGAAGGAAGAGGCTTGAGAAGAAAATGGAGTATCTAGCAGTGGTGATAGCTAGAGGAAGGAGCACACAGCACAGCTGATTGCCACCATGCAGTGCAGCACTCTGCTGCCTGATTAGATGGGCAGGTAGGCATCAGCAGCCTTTTGCTGCACTGTGCCACTGATTGCAAATGGGACAACTCAAAACCTCAAATTGCTCCAACTTGCTACTGAGTACCTGCTAAATGCTGCTGAGGGAGTTGACTATCATGTACACTGAAAGAGGCATAAAAAAAATAGGTTGGTCTGCATATGGTGTTTCTTGTGCTGCATCACAGAATCAGTCATAGAATATGCTGAGTTGGAAGGAACCTGCCAGGATCATTGAAGTCCAGCTCCTGGCCCTGCACAGGACAGTCCCAAGAGTCACCATGTGCCTGAGAACATTGTCCAAACACTTCTTGAACTGTCACACGGTGCTGTGACCACTTCTGTGGAGAGCCTGTTCCAGTACCCAAAAACCCTCTAGGTGAAGAACCTTTTTCTAATACTCAGCCTAAACCTCCCTAACACAATGCCATGTCCATTCCCTCGGATTCTGTAACTGGTCATGTGACAGATCAGCATGTGCTCCTGTTCTTTCCCTCATGAGGAAGGTACAGACTGTGATAAGATTTCCTTCAGTCTCACCCTTCTCCAGGATGAACAGATCAACTGATCTCAGCTGTTCCTCACAAGGCTTCTCCTTTGATCCTTCACCACCTTCACAGATCTCTTTTGGATGCCCTCTAATATCTTTCTTATATGCATTTTGGGGGCTATAGCCCCCAAAACTGCCCCCAGCACTGGAGGTCAGCTTGCCCCAGTGCAGAGCAGAGCCGGACAATCCCCTCCCTTGCCCAGCTCTGTTGCTGTCCCTGATGTCCCCAGTTCAGGGTTGTCCCTCCTGGCTGCCAGGGCACTGCTGACTAACATCCAACTTGCCATCAGTCAGGACCCTCAGGTCCCTCTCTGCAGCTTTACTCTCCAGCCTCTCATTCTCCAGTCTGTCCATACATCCTTGCCTTGTCCCAGGTGCAGAATTCTCCACTTGTCTTTGCTGAACTTCATACTGTCCATGATTGCCCAGCCCTCTAATTTGTTGAGGTCTCTCTGGCTTTGAGGAAGTCAACAACTCCTCCCAATTTAGCATTGTCAAACTTGCTTGGATCCCTTCCAGTCCTGTGTCCAAGTCATTTATGAAGATGTAGAAGAATACAGGGCCAAGGATGGAGCCCTGTGGACCCATGATGTTGACAGGTCACCAGTCTGATGTCCCCCCATTGACTACAATCCCAAACTGTGAGCCAGTTTCTCACCTGATATTTACTTGTAACCCCTTGTTAATTTCCCCTCATCAGGAGTCCTGTGCAGCATCAGGAGACACACATGACCCTTCTGCCTGGGAAACCTCACTTGCCAGGTGAGGAACCTTCCCTTGACACCTTACTGGAAGACAGAGGTGAGCTCAGGAGGTCCATAGGATGGGAGAGAAAAACAGAGCAGAGGAGAAGGCATCAGCAATGCCTGGAGCTCACAGAGGGTGTCCCAGGACAGGCTCCAGGCTAGCTGGAATGCCTGGCTGCCTTTTGACAGCTTAGGGAAATGCCTGAGTATGCAGAGAAAGACCCACAGGATCCACAGAGTACAGGTGAACTGAACTTGCCATGCCTTTTGGTGTCCTGCAGACTGAAGTAGTTCCACAGAAAGCATTTGTTGGCATCTTTTATCTCTAGTCATGAGGCTTTGAGGAATGATCAGAACAAAGTGCACCCAATTCTCTTAAGTCCCCCTAGCCCTAAAGCTTTCACCCTCATAGCTCAAAGATTTCTTTCCCAAATCTCATCTCTCTTCCTATCTCACAGCTCTCTCTCTTAGAGATTTCAGCTACAGACAGGTGCAGTTGAACTGTACTGCTCAATTCATTGCTATTTGTCTACAGAGCTGCAAAACCACCCAAATGCTCACTCCTACCTTTGAACAGAGACATAGAACCTTGAGACTTGAACCATTCTTAGGGACACAAGAGGTATTACTTAGCATTGTTAAGTAATGTGAAGCTCAGCTGACAAAGTCAAACAGCTTGTAATTTTCTGTCCATACCCATCAGCTGAGTTACATTGGTACTGTCTTTATTTTGGGTGTAATCTTTCATATTATTTAATGACTAGCAAATAAAAATTAGTAACTTACAGTATCAAGGAGACAGGCTCAAATGCTTTAGAAGTTAGGCCCAGAAGCCCAGCAGAATACCTCTCAGATCTGGGTTGGCAAGGTCAGCCCAGAAATTACTGTTCTATGTTTGACTTCACCTCTGGAATGAGGGAAGCAGACAGCTATAAAGCTAGGGCAGGAGGGAGTTCAACCCAAAAAAGTAAAGAATAATTTCTATTTTCACTGGTGCATTGGCTGGGAAAAAAGGCTAGTAATCTTGTTTGAAGGCAGCTGCACTCCCCCTGCTAGCATCGCCACTAGCTGTGCAAAAGTTTCTGTGAATTCCTCCACATCAATCCCCAAGGGCACAGAAAACACTGACTCAGCATACACACATCTTCCACTGACAACCAGGAGAGGGAGTTCAGAGAAGGAGGGAAAATAAAAACCTCAAAAAAACAGAAAAACCCCGTTTTCAAAACTGTGTCTACAGCAAGCAAAGACAGCTCTCCTGAAAGGATTCCCAGCAGGGAAGCAGCAGTGAGTGCAATAAAGCAGCAAAGTCAGTCCCTAGTGCTGCAGCCATGGTAAATGCCTAAGGATGGCAGCTCTGGAGCACCTGAGTGGTAAAGCCACATTCTGTGATGATACTCTTAAATATTTGAAAAAAATACTGGGATGAAATAGAAAGAATGAAAAATAAATAAAAAAGACTCAGTGTGGCCTTAGAAGACATATGTGGTACAAACTGGGCTCATGACACTGGCAGGCATTCTTCCATTTTAGAATGAAAGATAGCAGAAAAGAAACATTTGCTTCTGCTTGTGCTCATAAATAAAACACACCACATATAGATGCATAGCCTGTAAATACTAGATAAGAACATATTGTAAAGTGAAACAAACTCTTTGTTTCTGTCAAAAATTTATACTCGCCCAACTCAACAAAATGGAGCATCAGCCTTGCTTATGTGGACCCCTGCAAAATTTGCAGTGGAGCTGCTGCTGCAGAAAATTGGGTTAAGCCCTTCTGAAATTGGTTTGCTTTCCTTCTGTACTTTCCATCACTTCCTTAGAAACAATTTTTGAACCTTCAAAGGTCAGTGGACCATAGTTTAAAAAAACACTGCCCCAGAAAACCTGATCACAGTCTCAGGGCAGCTGTGTCAAGCATTTCCAAACACCAGAGGTCATACCCTACTGAAAAGGCTTTGCAATAAATAAATGAGATGGAGAGAGAGTAGATACATGGAGTGGGAAGCACAGAGAAGAAACTCTGCTTGCCTGAGGCCATATGGGTCACTAGCAGAGTTCCTGTTCACTTTGATGGTGTGCAGCTCCCCTTGGAGTTATAAAAGCCCATTTCTGTCCTGAGGCAGCAGCTGAACTGAAGGAAGGTGAGTTTCACCAGGCAGAGCCACACTCCGGGTTTCAGGGGTTTTCCATCTCTCTCTGCCCAACCCTTTCAGGTTTCACACACTCATGCCAGGCACTGAGCACAACTGCCACATCAGTTTAAAAGCACTTTTGTGTCTTCTGGATTCTCCTGTAAATCATTTTCACTTGAGCAGCCCTTGAGGAACAGCATCCAACAATGCAGCTTCCCATGAGCATTATCAGGGCATTGAACTGACATGCCCATGCTGAGAAGAAAGACCCAGAGACAGAAAATGAGTCTGCTGCTGTCAGATCTGTGCTCTTAGACACCCCTAATAGAGAAAAGCACTCCAAATACCTAGGAACAACTGGACATAGTGTCCTTTCTACAGCTCAACAACTCTATAGGAGACAGCAATGCAATTTAGCAGTAACTGAAGTAGATTATGCCATGTCCTGTGGAGATGTCTTTGCATCTCTTAAAGCCATATTTCTGGCTTTAAAATGCTTTCTTTAGTTGCCTCAGAACTATACGTATATGCAAGCTTTGTAAATACTTTTATAAGTGTTTCCATATGTACATAAAAGGCCAAATTATGTGCAAATTATATTAAGATGTCACCTGTGTAATGTCATTTTGGACTAGCCCAACAAGAGAAATTCACACAGAACCACCAGCTGTGGAAGACCCATGCAGAGATGAGCTTGCTGAACATCTGTGGAGCAGGGATGCAGTGGAGTTGTATGAAGAGTAAGTTCAAGCAGCAGGAAACAGTGTCTGGCAGTAGGCTGCATTCAGGGATGCAATGATGTTCCTCTGGAACTGAGGGGAGAGAGCCATCCCTGGAAACAAATTGAACAGGAGAAGTAAAATTTAGAAAGGTTCCTGAAATAGCAGGCAGAAGAAACAATGAAAGACAGAAAAGATTTTCCCACTTCCAGGGAGAGTCATCCTGAGAGTGATGCCCACAAAGCCACCCTGGGCTGAAACAGGGAGAGGGAGAGCCACTGCCCCTACCCCTTGTCCTCTGTGTTTCTCTGCTGAGGACAGTCAGCAAGTGAAGCAGGCAGTGATCCCAGAGCAAGAATTTATTGTGGCCTCTGTCCAGCCTTTTCTGGTTTTGATTTCCAGTCAGAGCCCTTTTTAGGTTCTGAATCTGAGTACAGCTCACTCACACACTTGATAATATACTCAGTCATTGAGCAGTTACCTGGGACAGCTCAGTTCCTGTGAAAATTAAGCCAAAATGAAATGGTGTTACATGATATATTGACTTAGAGGGACAGGGTGATGTTAAGGACAACTTTTTAACTTTTATTTGATGTGTTTTTCAATGAGAGTATGAAAAACTAGATCATGCCTTTTCAAGGTACTCACAGAAAAAATAGAATATTTTACTTGTATTATAAAACATGCAGATGCTTTTGTGCTTATTTAAACCTGTGGCAATCAAGTAATCGAGCAATCTTGTTAAAACATAATGCTGGAAATAATTTTCCAGCTCATTTTTGGTAATAAAATGCAGGTTTTTTTAGGAACCCAGATATTTATACTTACTGAAGTTAAGCAGACAGCTAAAAATTGCCTGTTTACTGAGTGGTCTGTGTATTTCTAAACATACAATTACCCATTCAGTTTTCTGATGCTTCTCTTTGAATAAAATGTTGGAAAACATGCTTAATTTTATAAATTTAGATTCATTGTGAAAGATGTGGTATTAGAGAGGCTATTAGAGAGGCCTACCTTTTTTTCTGCAAACACTAAAAGGTACATCTGACAGTAAATAAATTGTGGAATTACGTTTAAAACATCACAAAAGTAGGGCTTGAATGAATGTCAGTTGACAAAGAAGCAATTTACCATAAAATATCCATGAACACAAATATATTTTGCTGTAGTAACCCTACCAGAGAGTCCATAAGAGTGTGGGAGCAGCTGAAGGAATCTTACTGGTTGGCATCTTGGTTATTTTTACAGTTCCCAGTAATTCTTTTACAACTTACTAATAACTCAAATATAATGAAAAAATGCTATAAATATGATATTAGCTGATGAAGAGGAAAAACTGTAGTAGAAGTGTGTCAAGTATCTTCCAAAAGAATGTCAAAGTAAATTAGAACTTCGCTCACAGTTTGTTATATTAATAAGCCATGAGCATTTTGGCACAAGAAAGCAATAACACAGGCTCTGCAGATAATACTGAAAAGCTTTTCAGTTATGTTAGGACACTGCATGAGAAAAAACTGTTTGTTTTGTGGGCCATAATGCTGGATGGTCTCTGATTCTGTACTTCCTGTGCTCAGAGAACTGCAGCAGAGCTGAATAAATGCACACAGCACACCCATGGGAGACATCAAATCAAACCATCCCAAGAACAAGTATATTGCAGATCTATTAAAACACAGTTTTAAACAGGTTTTCCACTGTAGAGGAATAGCTAAAACTGAAGGTGTTGACCATTGTTTCTGGAATTAACTATGATTGTCAGTGCATTTGATCAAAATGAAGAGCAGGTGAATACACTCATGTTACCAAACTTGTTAAATAACAAATACCCTGGTAACTAAGCCAAATAAAGTCAACTGCTCATGGGACTAGATCACAGTTCTTTTCTTGATCCTGCTATCTATTTTTATTAATTCTCACATACAAAGATAAGTAGATTGTAAGCTTATCTATATAGGGAGATCTGTTAAAGCTTATTTTCACATATTATTCAATTTTTTTTCCTCAGTTGAATTAGTAATCTGATTTAGTTGAATCTGCTACCCTGGTAACACAGAAAAATGGCGAAGTTTCTGTCTTTGCTTTCTTAAAATAAAAAAAAAATGTATTCTCACTTAAGTGGGAGATAAAACCATTTATGTAAATGTTCAGTCATTGTTCAGGTACAATACTGCAAAAGTTTGTACCCTATACTTTACGCACTTTTAATTTCAAATATTGACTATTAAATGCAGTGAATGGTTATTAGAATTTAATAAAAACAACTTTAACAAAAATAATAAAAACTTTTTTTTTCCTCCTAAACCTGTGTTTAAAGTCAAAATGAAGAATTTTGCATAGCCCTCTTGCATGTACATCTGTGCAAACATGTTAAAGATTGTCCTCCTGCCTAGATTTTGCAGAATTATTTTGTATGGCTGTGATCAATGTGCATTAAAGAGTCAGAAGATATCTCTTAGAGGTTTAACCATATTTATTGTGGATATCTCTTGTCTCTTATCCTGTATTTGGATTTTGTGTAATTTAAGAGAAGTCTTAAGTTATAGCTACCCAATCCCACCCTAGATTCCATATTTATAAGCTCATTATTATACATTATATATTTTATTTTGATTGCCTTTTGACATTTGGACTCTATCCATCTCAGCCATGTATGAGGAATGATTATTAGTCTCACATATTTAACAGTATTTCACAAAAAAAATATTCCTAGTTGTTTCAAAATCTTTCACATTTTTCTGCCTCTTCTCTCTACGGGACTGAAGGTTTTCAACAATCACTCACAGCCCGTCCTTCATCTAAAAAGTACATAAATTTTGCAATAGGAACAAGGATAATCTCTTAATACAAGAAAATACTTTCTAGGACTTCCCTAATAAAATGAAAACTGTTAATATAAATGTTATCACTGGGTAAATTTTATTTCAATGATCTGTGGGCCAGATAAATTTCAAAAACTGGGAATGACAACAATTTCAACTACCTGTGAATGGACACTGCCCAACTAACTAACAAGTCTGCTTGCAAGGATGGGCTGTGATTCAGCAAACAGTAAATTGGGTTTCAGAGCTGCCTGTGCAAGATGAGAAGTGCACCCACTACACGAGGCAGAGCACGAATCCATCTAAGGACACATCCTCCAAGTGCAAATGCATTCAAAGATTGTCATAGGTTGAGTTTTTTATAGGATGCTTTATGGATGAGAGTGCCTCCAGCAGCCAGAAGGAGGCAGATACAAAATCCACAAAGTCAACACTGACTATCATGTATCCTGTCTAAGTCAAAAGAAATGCAGATTTGTGCCCACAATCAAGTCAAATGCATCCTGCTGCATCCAGCTGCCAGAGATGGTACTAATGGTCATGGAGTCTTGGTTCCAGAAGAACAGCACTTTGTAGGGTATGTTAAGAAGCAAACACAGCACAAACAAAGCACCAGGTCCCAAAATTTGCTTCTCCTATGTAAAACATGGAACTACAGACAGATCCCACAATTACTAAGTTTTAAGGAAATGTAATAAATTAATTTCCCAATTTAACTTAAGAAGTACTTAACGGGGGCAGCTTATTTGTTAGTATTTGTAGAATGAATGTATTTCTGTGATAATTTTAGGAAAGTTTTTATGGTAAATTATTAAAAGAGTATATATCAGAGGCATTGCATAATCAGAAAATTGTTTAAGTGTTGTTTTGCAACAAAGTATTTCTGGCATCTGTATCACAATGAAAGAAAGACTGAGAATTCCTGCCTGGTTTGGCTATTATACAGAAAAATAATTTATTCTCTTTTATAGACAACAACATTCCTGACTTCAGCCAACAGACAAAGCAATTGAAGTATACTACTGAAGATTTGTTATAACAACTGATTTGGTCATTACTGCACTTCTTCCCTTAAAAAAAAAAACAAAACAACAACAACAACAACAAAAAAAAACCTTATACACAAACAAACCTCCAGAAGGATGCAGGTCAGCTCTTCCTTTCAGCTAAAATGAAATTACAAGTTATGAAAGCAATGCTTTATGGAATGCGAGTGACATACGAGCCTGATTATCAGAGCTTTCCATTAGGGAAGAGAGCATCATCTTTCTGGAGCTACAGAAACTATATTCTAAATTGATTTGTGAACATGCCTTATTCTCTTCTACTATTTACTTCAGTAGGTGGGAATATTATTACCAGGTCTATGTGATTTTCTCAGCAGATTTGCAACTTGAAGCATAATATCAAAACACAGCATATTGTACATCATATTTAACAACAGAGCTACAGAAGACAACAAGAAATGAGCAACCATGAATAAAAGCTACACCACTTATTTTACATCTGAGAAAGTAAGACACTCTGAGTACCTGAAAACTATTTCATAGCCAATTTACACAGCATTTCAAGGATGGTTTCTTCATTTCACCTTGATGATACTTTTTTTTCAGCATACATTTCTGTAAACCCATTTCACTTTCAATAATCTCTAAGGATTCCCTGGGGGATTCCATGAATGAAGACCCAAGCTCTTTGAAGTACCTGGCTGATAGAAGTCCAACCACTTCAGAACTGGAAGACGACCTGCTGTTTCATACACAAAGTTAGGTTAGTGCTCCAAAAACTGTCATTTCAAGATACCTTGGTGAGTCATGAGAGAATCCAAGTATAAATTTCTGTGTAACAGGAGGAGGGAAAATTCATAGGCATCAAAGAGGTACTTTGGCATTTGCTGTAAATTGTGCAAACACTGCACTATTCAAGAATGCATATTAATTTCAGCACATTTTTCACTATCAATGGCACTCTCCCTTCTCACTTATCAGTGCCTAGAACACTCTAGTCAAATTCTGAGTGGTCTCTTGCTTTCACAGGAAACAAACAGGTTTTATAGACTCATGGTAAGGACAAAAGGCTCATCAAAGCTTGCATTAGATATTTTATCACTATTACTTCTTCTCTAGCTGGGAGGGAAAGAAAGTTACAAAAAGAGAGCAGAACTCCACCATAAGAGCAATCTTCCCTCTCAACAGGGAGGAAGCTTCCCAACAATAAGCATTAAGAATTGTTCAAAAGTAGTAGCAAAGACAGACAGAGAATATTGATGCAAAGATAAATTATGCATTTCAAACTCTTCTTCTTTACCTTCTTGTGACCAAAAAGCACAAATATGGGTTCAGTAAGTGAATGACCTTAACTGTGGTAGGCAAAGTGCATCATCCATGTCAGGAATACCAGACAAACCAGTCTTGGTTGCTGCCTTCAGTCAAAGGGATAAATCATCACTGATTGGGAAGGATTTGGTACTGAGAGATCTTAGCTGCCTAACTGATGGGAAACCAGGTGAAATGAAGCATTTGCTGTTCAGGAGACCAATCTCTGCACCAAGGAATACTCAGGCTACATACAGTGGACACAGACTTGAAAACCAACAGGAGCTCTGCTCAGCACTGTGGTTACTAGATAGTTCTCAGCAGAGCATGGAAACTTGCTCAGAAGCCTTTTTCCTTGGCAGTAGAGATCCAGCTAAATACAGAACTCTTTAACTGCCAGTCACTACTTTGATGTTGGCTTCTACCTAAGCAACAACTTGGTTCTTTGCTCAGAGATTTTTGTTATTTGTGGCTGTCTGATCACTCACTCAGGATCCTGGTCACACAGAGAACCCATGATGTAATCCCTTTCTCAGAGTGCACTGTCCCAGCATATTTTGGCATCTTTACTTTAATATATGGAAACTCCTTGGAACTATGATGTAAAAAGATCCCCACCATGGAGATTCTAAACAAGATATAAGGTGAAAAAAGTTCTCTAGAAATTCAAGCAATGATTCCTATTTCACTCCTTTCTCTCTTTATAAAATTAAAATATAGATGCACTCACTTGTCCAGAGTCCACCTCTTCTAGCACCAAAAGAAGCCTTTGTGGAAGCTCAGTGAATCTGGAGAAACCAAGGAATTGGCAGTTCTGCTGTATGTCCTTGTAGGCTGCTTGTCTGAATGCGAGTGCTGCTGCTGAGATTTCTGCTGTGACTATAACATTGTTCTGTGCAGATGATGGAAAAGAAGACTAAAATTGCAGATGAAGATAAATTCCTCAGGGGTCCAAGTTGGTTCAGATATGCCAAATGCATTTTTCACTTTAGCAGTTTTATATGTAAATAAAACCAGGGTGCTATTTAAGCACAAATTACCTTGAATTCCTTAAAGCAGATGTGCCAAACCAATATGAAAGTTGAAAATAGAAACTGAATAACCCTGCTAAGTAGGATCCAAGGTGGGATCCAGCAACAAAGAATCACAGACTTACTTTTTATTTCAACACTACAAAGAGAACTTTTCACTTCACTGACAGCCAGGCCCAGCAGGACTTGGGACCAGTTAAAAAGAAAGTACAGTACTTTCTGGAAAATCACTTTTGTATTCTCCATATGCTGGAGACAGCATGGGCAAGCCTGTCTACATAAGTTACAGTAGGCTGTCCTGTTCAGGCACTGCCTCACAGAACCAGAACAGCAGTTGGAAATTGATGTTCAGGAAGAACAGCAGCACAGGGAGCAAAAGGAACTGGCTGTTCAGATTACTTTTATGAAGTCTGGGCACTGAAGTTCTATTTCCTTGTAAACAGGAAACAAAATAGAAAGAGAAATAAAATATTTGAGGTAAACAATTTCTGGAAACACATGTTAAAAAGTCTGGGCTGTGTGATGGGGAACTTCTATGTACTGGGAACCATACAACAGGGAACTACAAGAGATCAGATTGTCACAGCCTTGGCAGTCAAACAGCAAAATAGGATCACAATAACACAGGAAGTAGGAAAGTGAGTGATCTTCAGGAGAAAGAGGCTGCCCAAGATGCAGAAAAGGTGAAAAAGCAGCAAACAGCTACCTCAGCAAGCCAGAGATGACAGTAACTTCACTAAGAGAATATTTCCAAGGCATACAGTGAAAATCTGGCATTAAAACCAAAGGATCTGTGGAGAAGCTCCTTCAGGTCCAGCCTACAAGACAATCCTTCAGCCCCTCTTTAAAATCTGCATCTCTGCACACCAGATACCTCTCAGTGACTAATGACTTCTCAATTCTGAATAAGAAATTCCTGTGCTCCTTTAATCAGCTGCCACCAGAGGCTCCCAGACCAAAGAGCTTGCAGGTGGCAGGCACAGCTGGGCCTGTCATGTTAATGTGATCTGTTCTGCATCTCTTTCTGGATGGAGCCACTTGATCTCCCCAGTTCTGGATGACTTGAGCAGCAGCTCCCTAACCACTGCTGACAGTGGTCAAAGGCATCCACTCTGTGTTTGAACCACAACTCACTCTGCTGAGTGACAAAATGAAGAATTTGCCTGTGCCAAGAGCAAGAACTCTGACAGTAGCACTTACATTTCCCCTCAGCCACGGGAGGGTCCCTCTTGAGCAGGAGTCACCCTTCCAGCACTGGTGCCTCCAGATGGGCAGCTAAAGCACATCCCCATTCATGCATACCATGCTGGAGATACTGGTCCAAGGTCTTCCATGGATGTCTAGATAACAGGGACTTTGAGAGAGTTTCATATTACAACCAATTAAGTTAATAGTGCCTGCTAAATGCCCTTACACCCTAGCTAATGAGTATTCTCTTTGCAATATTTAATTCTGTTTTCACTCCACTTTTAGAGTTCAGTCTGAAAGCCTCTATTAAATTCTTGCTCTGCTAGTTCAATAGCAAGCAGAAAAACCAAGGTAGTATAAAGTTTTAAGTCAAATTGCAAAATGAGGCCAAGAACTGTTCTTCTGCAAATCCACATAATAAATTCTAGTGGAAACACAGCATATTAATCCTTGTCAGGATAATGGCTGCTAAAGAAATTCTGTGCTGGTCATTTTAAATAGAAGAGGAATCCAAATTCTTCACCAACCTGACTTCTGGTCTATTATGTCAAGCTGCATTTATGTCCCACTGTTCCAACAATTCAATTTTTCAAATAGGGTTCTTCAATGTACTAGGCTATTCTGTGTAAATATCAAAATGTTTAATTATTCCATTATATAGAACATTTCTATAAAGCAGCAGGTATTTTTTTATAAACTCACAAGAGATGAAAAAACATTTAAGTACCCCACAATACCAGTCACAATTTAAGCATCAGATTTCCAGTGCAATTCAGCTAGCTCACCAGCTCTCAGATACAAGTCTACAGCTTTAAGAAATGGGTCTGTTTTCCCTGTGGTAAGTTCTCACAGGATGCTGGATAGTCAGGGATGCCTGAGGTAGCCAGCCAGCTGAGATGACCCTTCATCCTTAGGTGAAACCCTTGATCTGTGGCAGGGTTTGCACTAAAGGAACAAGAACTGAGCACATTAAAAAAATATATGAGCCTCTGTTTATATACTGCTTTTTTTACAGCACAGTTCAACTCTGCCACCATCCACAATAACTTCTCCACTGTTTAGCTCAGTGAAATATTTATTTTATTCTCCACTGATGAAAGACTGTTTGAAGCCTGAACAGCTAATAAAACTTTGAGCCTTTATTAAGCAACACTAAGTTCTTCCCTCAGGTATGTAAGCATAGGCAAAAAACATTCCTGTGTTTCAGGATGGAAATAAAGCTTCTAAGTTACTTATAGCTGCCAGAATCCTCTCTTCACTCAGGCTGTAGCAATGAGTACATTGGACAGATGGCAAAATAAAATAGGGCTTAAATCTACTTTCACCTTTGTTTTTTCTACATCCACAAAATTAAGTAATGGACATTAGCTTTCTAAAATCAAAAGTAAACAAAAAAGTGGGAGTTTAAATTTTGATCCATGCTCTTACTGGTAATTTTAGGAAAGATGGCACTCTATTTCTTGTCCCACTCCTATTTATTAGCAAAAGGTTATTCATTTTGCATCATTAGCAAAAAACTGCTGGTGTTTATTTTACCACAGGTCTATAGGCTTCTCCTTATAGTTCTGGCACCAAGTAGTAAAAAAACCACATTTTATTTATTTTATTCTACAAAGATTTTTACTCTGTCACAAAGTTTTGACTCTGCTATTGAATATCATTATTTCACAGGAGCCAGCACCTAAAGCTATTTTCTTCCAGATGTGGCTGGTTTTCCTCCTAGGAAAGACACAGTATATGATACATAAATGCAGGTATAGACTTTAACTTAGGACAGAGAGGACCAGAAAGGATACAACTTGCATCCTTAGACATCCTGCTGTTTTCATCACAGGAGGTGATAGCCTCTTGTGAGATACAACAAAGAACACAAAGTATTAACTAGAACAGTAACTGAAGTCATTTTGTTTTCCATCTCTACCGCATGCTGAGCACAACACGACTCCCTCAAATGGCTAACTTCTGCACACTGAGTCTAAATATTGCCACCCCGTGGTCTGACAGCCCCGTCTGCAGCCCTGCAAACAGGGACACGAAACATTTCTAGGCTGGGCACTGCACATTCCAGTCCCTACATGCTGTTTCTATTCTATCTCCAGTTTTGTTTTCTTCACAGACTCCTGCCAGCTAAAGGAGTTGCTCCCTGATGACCCCACTTCCCTCTTTATGCCTGTGTTTTCCCAGGTGCTGCACTCTGACTTATCCCTCCTGCAGCCCAGTGTGAAGACAGATGCATGAAGCAGCAGAAGCCAGCAGCAAATACACATCCATAACAAAACTTTCACTGCAACATCACACAGCAAGTGCAAATTCCCTGTTGAGGGGATGGACAGCAGAAGCAGTGAAAATCCTTCCAATTCCTTGCCATGCATGATTTCCACTGGACTCTGTGTACAAAGCAGTTTCTACAACAAACACATGGAGCTACACTTCTTTCTTTGTGATGGAGGAGGGAAGAATCACCCACAGGCTTAAAGGTTTAGGGGCCTGTTCTCACTGTACAGCTCAGCAAGTGCAAATAACAAGTGCAGAGTACCTGACCCTGCAAGGACATAAAGTTCAAAGACCTCTCTTCCTGTAAGTCTTCCGTCCAGTGCCACAGTAAAACATACTCCTGGAGAGAACTGAAATGGAACTCTGCAGAGACAGATTTTATATTCTTAGTTTTGTGGAGAAGTCAGAGTCAAAACAGCTGGTGGGGTCTCCAGACTTGCACAGGACCACCAGGACTGGCTGCTCTAAACTATGGAACACTAAGTCCTCAGTTAATATCTGAATGAATCAAAATATCTCTTTGAGGAGAAAATTTCCAAAGTCTCTGGAAGGATGGAATCCACCATTTCACAAACTGCTCCAGTGACTGGCTGCAGCCACTTTCAGTGTTTTCCCATTTTGATGTGTGTCTAGAACACCTCCCTGAGGGGTGTTTTTATACCTCAGCTTGCTAGACTGGGGAGTACTACAAAGCCTCCATTTTCCATACAGTGCTTACAGACAGTTGAAGCCTCTCTGCAGCTCTCCCTATCTCCCTCCACAGGCTCCTGCCCTACCTCAAAGCCACAGGAATGGGGCAGGAGCCCCAGCTGAGCTGGCCCACCAGACACCACTAGGGCACAGCAGCAGCTTCCCCAAGGAGCCAGCTACAGTCAGAAAGGGGTACTGGGCATCATTCATGCCTATTCTAACATTAGGACATTTCCCAGCCTCTAGGGCATTTTGACTTACCCACTGAAGCTAATTATCCTTCCCTACTGCTTGACAGTTTTTTCAAAGTTATAGATGTTATTACTGAAAACTCCAGATAGTCTCAATCTTTATACAGAGGTCTGATGTCTTAACTTTGCTTACTCTTGGCAATAACAGTATCCTGTGACAGACTGATGTGCCTGTTGTAAAACAGATGTCTTAGCACAACAATGATATTGCCATATATCTGTATCTCCTAATGGGCCATTATTTTTGCAGAGAGACTAGGCTGCACTAACAAAGCAATAGTTGTGCTACTGAGAGGTGACATGTTAAAGGCTGCTGAAACAGTCCAGAGAAGGGCAACAGGGACCTCTGGGAGCACAAGAGAACATGCCAGAACTACAGGACACCCCAGGTGCTGATCACCAGCCACAAATGGTCTGCTACCAGTCACTGAGTAAATTAAGAGTGGGGTAGAACAGTTCTAGGACATAACTAGGAAACATAGAGACTTGTGTTACAATTTATTGCAGTTGCTCAAGATTGGTAGCTTGGGCAAAGCTGTCTTCAGATTATCTATGACTGCAATGAAAGCAACTGGCTGTGCAGGATGAATCTTTCAGAATAGAGCAATCTGTTACACTGTATTGATAGGGACAGATGATTTCTTAATTATTAAAGGGGAAAAAAATAATCTCTATTGCTTTTGCTTGTGTTTTACTGCTTGTGCTTGGTCTCATATCCACTCCTCCCCCTTGAAGCTTTATTGTAATTTGAATAGAATAAAATACCAGAAAATCACTTCTAAATTATTTTTTTAAACTCCTCTCTCTAAATGGTTGTCCCTTTGGTCTCCTGATAACAGAATGAGAGAACAATTGTCTTCTTTTCTGTCTGCTATCATAGTCACCCCTTCTTTTTTAATTTGAAAGGAAGCAATTTTAAATTCACAAGCAGATGCAGAGATTCTGAAACTCTGAAGGATAATTCAACTGAATAAAAAACATAAGAACTCTTAAATTCAACCTGTTTATTCCAAATTCTGTATCTTTTCCTGAACACATTCCACTTCTTCACATCCTGTGGAGGTAAGAATGGCCAGTGCAATTCCAGAACAACCTAGTTCTCATCTGGATCTGAACCCATTAAGAGCATGGGAATGCATCATTATTGCTGACTGCCTTATACAATGGGATAATTAACATTTTATTCATTTTCCTGGCACTCTGAGTTCTCTGTATAGATGTCTGGGTTCCTTCTGGGCTGAAGAATATGACTTACAGCCCATTAAATGGCTTAATAAGTTTCTAATAAAGGTGGAGTTTTGCCACCCAGTGTTTATTTCTTCACCTCACAGCCAGAGCAGCAAAGGCTGTGGTGGGAGGGAACCAAGAGCTGAGCTCTGCCATGGTTCCAGAGACAGGCAGGAAAATCTGAGGAAACAGAATGATCTTGACACAGTATTTCTTGTAGCTGCAGTGAATAGGGGGGATGAAGACACCTGCACATCATGGAAGAGAAATAGCAACCCAGGAAAAAACTGTTACTAATAAGATAAAAAGGGGAAGGCTTCAGAAAAGTTCGCTTGCTTTCTCTCCAAGATTTCTTATGGATAAACAGCTTTTCAAAAGTCCTCAACTGGCTGACCATAAGCAGAACTCATGTTGAAAAGAAATATAGTTTCTTGCCAATCCTGTGATAATTAACCCTGTTTATGTTCTGCTTGAATGCATAGCAGCATGTATTCCTGGGACTCCAGAAAGCCTGGGAAGCAACTGCAGGTACCTGAATTTCATTTTGGCCTTGATGTGCTATTCTTGCTGCTTGGGGTAAAAGCCTGGTAACACTGCTATGGAATTCACCTGAAGGATGAGCACTCCTGTGCTCCTACTGAAATTTGGCAAAAGCAGGGCGCATTTTTCAAGGTGGGAATGCAGCACTGTTGTTTCAGGAATGTTCCTTGACATTGTTATCCAAACCAGGCTTGGAGATTCAAAAGTATCTGACAAAATATTTCTACCCCTTTGGGGAATCTTCTGCTATAGCCATCAAATGCAGTGAGGCACCCTGGGAAAATCAATGGGAAAGCTCTTGACAGCCTTCCTCCCTGTGATTCCTAGTCCAAATTTGTTCCCTCAGGAGGCTGGGACTCTGCAAATAGACATCTGACTTCCAGCTTCAAAGCACATCTCTTTATCCATCTTATCTCTTCTTAAGAAGAGTATGAAGTGGAAAGAAAGGAAGCCTAATTTTGTGCCACTGCAATATAAATATAAATCCTTCAGTTGGTTTTTCAGAGTTCCAAAAGCTGATCCACTACTTGAATAGCTCTGCAAAAGTCAGTGTGAAGATGGAGATTTTGAAAGGAGGATGCGTGAATTTTTTCGCCAAGGCTTCCAAAATCTGAGACAACTTTCTCTGTGTGAACATCTCAGACAGATCACATGAACCATTAACCATTTCATTAGCCCTTAAGCACTAATAGGAAACCTGTTTAGCTTTATTCTGTTTTTCAGATGAGGGTTCAAATTAAACAATTAGGGAAAAAAAAAAAAGGTCTTTGGGTTGAAAGATCCTTCCTTCTCCCTTCCCCACAGAGCCCAAATGCTGCAGAATTTTAGGCAAATGGCCAAGCTTTAATTCAGGAGAGGTTAATGTGGAACATATGAATAACAAATTCTGTTACATAGTCTGGAAAATCCTGGTTTTATGTTACAGCCTTGCCTATACTTCAGCCAATATTAACTTTGGCTTAGCAGAGTTTGGTGCTGATTTCAAATCTTTTTCAATAAGGCATTCTGCAATGACATAACAGATGATAAAACAGAATCTTAAACTTGAAAGTCAAAAATATTTCCCTGTGCTGAAAAATCAAACCCTTGGAAGTCCAGCTGCTGCCTCAGAGACAATTTCACTCAACTGCCCCCAGCCAAAGTCTCCCCAGTGCCTATGACACGTGGCCTAACTCCCAAAATTGCTCCTGAAAGTGATTTTCAATGTGGAAAGCTAAAAGAGGATAAGAGTAGGAGACATTATTGTCCTCCAAATCCACCACCTGCAGGGGCTACTGCAGTTCCCACAGAAGGTGAGAACTGGGCATCACAAAGCTGCTGGGAGCAGAGCTCTCAGGAGTGGCCAAACCTGCAGTTGGACTTGCCAGTCTGGGTTAGTCCAGCTCCAGGCACTGGGGAGGCTCCTTCTTGCACTGCACAGCTGATGACCTAGCAGAGTACTTGAGCTGGGGCAGCTTTCTGCACATCCTCCTCCTCCTCCTCCTCTCTGCAACCTCCGTGTACCAGGGGAAACCTCGTGCAGTGGCTGTCCAGTCTTGCCAAGTTTTTCCCAAGCCTCCTCTGCAAACTGACTGAGAGCTAATGGCAACTCAACAAGTTGCAGTGCAGGGTGGGTATGTCCCTGCACAGTCTTACCACCCTCATCACTATGGTAGCTCAGCTACAATCCTAATCCTAAAATTTTTGCTCATAGCCCAGACCTTAGGATGCACATATTAAAAGAAAAAAATCCAAACACAAAAAAAAAAAAAAAAGAAAAGAAAAAAAACACTAACAAAATCCCAAGCCTGCTGGAAGGGAACAAAATAAATTCCAAGTCTTCTGGATGTCAGAATAGCCTGTGATTTCAGGGTTTAATGATCCCATTCTAAGTGGATACAAAATCTGCTTCAAAAAAACATACCCAAACAAATCTCCAGAGTTTAACATACAGGTTCAAATTAATAGCTTGTGCAAAATATTTGTGTCAGGTTAGCAAAGACAGAAATGAATTTGTGGATGTACAAATAAGCTTTCAAAGAAATTTAAAAAGCAGAGGTGGGCATGCTACCAGTGCCAAGAGACATGGCAAGTATGGTGTGGTCTCACAGATTTTACTGGTGTCATAGTCCATAGATGGAGTCAATACAATTATTTTAAACTAGTGAGAGTACTTACTGCAACTCGTGTTTTTTGTGCAAAAGCATCCCAGGATGAAGATGATTGTTAGCATTCATCTTGTTCCCACCCAACAATAATTCCAGCCTCTGTTATTGCAAAACCAAAAGCCCGGGAGCTGAAACAGAATAAAGAAGAGATGAAATGTGCATTAAAGGCCCTTCAAGTCCATTTTATTTCTGTGACTCGCAGATGTATGATTACTGCTTGGTTTCTCTGCCCAGGAGGCAGACACTTTATGTATGACTACTTTGTATATGGAAAATTCAGAACGGTATCTTATACCCCTGGATTTAAATCTAGTAAAAATATTCCTGTAATATACACTAGCCAGTAACAAACACAGAGCCAGATTCTTTCCATGGGCTCTGAGAAATGAAGAGTCTAATACACATTACATTATTTATTAGGATGGCATCATATTTTTTGTTCCTCCTGTATAAATATTATAATATGGAGTTTTCCAAAGCTACCTTATAACACTTTCTTTTTGTAAAGGAAAAGCAATTTCTGCCTTGGGAATTAAAAAAGAACAAACAAACAAGAAATTTTATAGGCAAAACTCAGACACTGCAGAAAGAAGCCGTGTCCTGGATAAATGGAGCCTCCATCAGCAAAAAAGGAAATTCCTATTGCATTTAAAAAAATAAATTAAAAATAAATAAATAAATAAATTAAAAACAGCTGAACAATACTAGCTACAGATGAATCCTGCACCCATTTTGCCAAGCAGCTGAAGGTCACAAGTCCAGCCCAGCAGCAGCACTTAACTCTAATGGATACTATTTGTCTCACGCAAGGGTGGTGTCATTCCACTGCAGAATGAAACCCATGCTGGGAAAGTCAGCCCATGCAGTGGACTCTGCCTAGCCCATTTCCTTTTAAATGCACATTCCATGCAGGCAGGAGTGTGCTTAGCTGGCTGCCCTTAACTGAGTACCCATGATGTGCAGAGCTGCCATCCAGCATTGCCCCTAGAAGGCAGCTCAAGCAGTGGGATCATCTCTGAGGCAGCTAAAACCCTCTCCAACCCAACAGGAATAAAGTTCCCTTTGAGGTTTATCCTCTTAGCTCCTAAGCTGCATATACCCCATGTAAATGCATAAAATCAAATAGTCACCCTTTTCTCTCTAGCAGCCCAAAGTACATACTAAACTCCAAACTTTCAACATTTCTCTGCCTCTCCCTTTTTGAATGTCAGGAAGCCAAAAGGGGTCCGCTGTCTGTGTCTGAAGTTAAGTTGCTCCTAAGTGTTTGTAGCTGTATGTTCATGTCTCCAACTACCACTCTTTAAAAGACTTGCTATTCAGACATAAAAAAAAAAAAAAAACCCAAACAAACAAAAAAGCCAAACAAAAACCAAACACTTTTCATTATGTTTAAAGAGAGTGCATGTGGGAATTTATGCTCCTAGGAGCTAGACACATAGAGGCCTTTTAATTGTAAGTATACTGAACAGCCATAAAGTAAAAAGTTGAGACTGGCTTCCAGCAGTGCATTGGGATGAGACCCTTAAAAGCAGCTGTTCAATCCAAGTTTTCACATAAGAGAGAATTTATCTCAAGATCTTTTATAATCCATGTAATTTTCATTCAGTAAATTGTTTTTGCCATGCTCTATGATTACATTCGCACCCATAGAAAAGATATCCAAACACCTATGTCCTAACTTTCCCTTACTTTCTTGTGATTTCACCTCCTGAGCATGCCCACAGCTATCATCACTTGGGAAAACCCAAATGTATTTTAGGCATACATTTACTAATGTTTTGTTCCCAGTGTTTTAGCAAGAAGTTTTCCAACAAATTCCATTCCTCATTCATATACAGCTACCAAAGAAAACTGAAACAAGGAGCAACATCTTACCTGGTCCCCCAGCATGAGAAGGATGTGAATGTGCTGAAGTGAGCCCAGAGGAACATCACAAAGATAATCCAGGGGCTGGAGCACTGCTACTGTGAGGACAGGCTGAGCAAGGAGAGGTCATTCAGCCTGGAGAAGGGTCCATGGAGACTTTATAAAGAGAGCCTACAAGAAAGCTGGAGAGGGACTTGTTACAAGGGCATGTAGTGATAGAGGTGATGCCTTTAAATGGAGAGAGGGTAGCTTTAGACTACGTGTCAGGAAGAAATTCTGCTCTGTCAAGGTGATGAGACACTGCAACAGGCTGCCCAGAGAAGTTGTGGAAGCCCCATCCCTGGAAGCATTCAGTGCCAGGTTGGATGGGGATCTGAGTAACCTGGTCTAGTGGGAGGTGTCCCTGCCCTTGGCAGGGTGCTGGATAGAACTAGATAATCTTTAAGATCCCTTCCAACTCAAACCTTTCTATGATTCTATGACATTTCATTGTAAGGGAGGAAGAAATAGAAGTCTCTTCTCATGTCTTATATATGCAAGCAAACATTAACTTAGAGATCCAGCAGTAAACACCTGAGTACTTCTTTGAGGAGGAGCCATGGTCTCAGACATTAAAATACCAGCTCTGAAGGAAATAAGATAAAGTTCTGGTAGCATCGTGTCCTAGCAACAGAATTTTGCACAGCCAATGCAATGGATGGGAGCATTTGCAGAGGAGGTCTTAGGTCCAAGAGTTTCATTACTGCAAGATATAAAATGATTTCAAAACAGCTTAGGTTCAACTCTTCACTAATAAGTTGAAGTAGTTACATACTCACTTTACTTTCAGAATTGCAGTATCCAGGCTATTCTTAATTACCTGCAGTTCACTGCTTTTCTAATTTATGTTAGCATAGATAATCTTTCTGCAAATTTTTGCACATTTGCACATTTATTTTTGACTGGAGTGAAACTGTGAAATATCTGAGTACTCAGAAACTCATATTTCTAAAGCTCCTTGAGTTTGTTATATTATTGTGATTCCTGGATGTCAAAGATCATGTATGTTGTTTTAATTTATAGTACAGTTCTTTATTCAGAACAAAAAAGGCCATTTGCAATTGTATTTTGAAAGCCAGACAAAAAGAAAAAAAAAATTAGGATCTTCTAAACCAGAGAACCAAGAAACCACAGAAATAAGAAGTTTGCTGCACCACTGCACACTATTCCTCTTTGAAAATTGTAGAACAATGAAGAAAGAAATTTCAGAGTATAAAAAAATAACGTATAGAAAATTCAAAGAAGTATATCAAAGTAATGTGAATGAATAAAAAAAATTTAGGGTGAGGAAAGAGGTTGTGACTCATCCATATACTATGAGACAAAGTTTGGAACATGCAATCATCTTGGGTCAGCAGCAAAGAAAGATGCTGAGTCCTCAGGCATTCCAGGCCAGAGCTGCCTGCCCTTCTCACCAGTCATTCCCTACAGGGAGGTGCAGCCAAGGGTGTCCCACCCAGCATGAGGGACTGACCAGCACTGAGGACAGAGCACTTTGTCCCACAGATGCCTCTTTGGGAAAGTACCTGATACATACTCCTACCTGTATTCACTTCACAGAATAAAATATTCCATGTGGATAAAACCTTTCTCAAGATCAATAGGAGATATAGACATACAGACACAGATGTGTGTGTGTGTTTGTGTATATATATATGTATATGTATATATTATACATAGACCCCAGCATATATGAATAGCAATATATGTATATGTTGAAAAAGAATTTTCATGCTTATCTTTTTCTTTCAGGTGGACTGTTTCGGGTTGGTTGAGGGTTTTTTTTGGAGGAGGGGGGGAACAACCAATATTATTTATGAGAGTAATGAAAGTACTTTTATCACAGGGTCTTCATCTCACAACAGCAGAAAAGGCAAGAGTGCAGACTTCTTTTTTAATTTGTTCCACAGCTGTAAAATGTTCTCAGTTCCTAAAAAATACCTAGCAATATCTTAAAGTTGAAAATTAATTAAATATTTAATTTGGTTAATTAACTGAATGAATCAATGACTATATAGAGCATGCTGTAAGAAAAATTCTGAAAAAAACTCCTACTTTGAGATCAAACTATTTTTGCTTAGCCATGTAGATTTAATGTGGTGCAGACCTGGAAAAATATTACATCTAATTATACTTGCAGTGCCACAGAAGCAGTGGGGAACTTGAGAATATGACTGATAAGTGGCTAGATAGGAGGCTAATAGATATGCAAAGTTCATCAAAGGTGTAACAAGGGCAACACAATATAAGTCTGCTACTCTAAGAGGAAAATAATCAGAGACAACATTTAAAGTTGCATCATATCTAAAGAATGCCTCATGCTGCCAGCTGCAGGAGCCTGAGTTCATGCTCAGTGGATAAGTTAATTAACCAATTTAATACATCATGATGGATGCATTAGGGAAGATAATCGCTGAGGGAAGGCTGAGGAGAAAGCATCTGAGGGTCTGGCACAGTGCTTGTAGAGAAGAGCTGCAGTGCTAGGTTTGGGATGCCTGGTGGGGCCCCAGGTGGGCTGGCTGGTCCTGGGTGCACAGCCTGGCATCTCTGAGCTAACACATTACCTGGGTCAGAAATGCCCTGCTGGGCCCTGAGCACAGTGGGGCTGATCCCAGGAATGCAAAGAACAGACTGGAAATGGGCAGAGTGATTGCCATTGCTTGGAGGAGATGCCTCAGTCAGGAGGGGCCCATGGAAGCCTGCAGATACAGGACAAACAGAAGCATCCTGTGGAAAATATTGCACAGACACTGCCAGGCAGAATGAACAACCTGTGTGTGCAACAACCACGCAGAAAATCCTCCCAAACCTCTTACCACCAGTATGTCTTCCATAATTTTAGCTGCTGGAGAAAGCTGCCACCAGCAGCTAAAATGTTGTACAAGAAAGAAAAATTATAAAAACTAGATATGAGGTGTCAGAACAACTATAAACTCTCTTCCGTGGTTTCTCAGCCCCAACAACCAACATTTGATCCAGTTCAAACCAGATGAATACTGAGATGTTATCCTGGCTGTAAGGAAAGAAATTAGATGAGGTGACTGACTTGCAGTCACTTGGAAATAACAGACTGAATGCCAGCTGAAAGAAGACAATAAGTAATGCTATGAATATTACTTTAAATACAGAAAATAACAAAGAAGCAGACAATAAAATATTCACACAGTTGGTTTTTGAATAAAGGAGAGTAAGAGACTGCCAAAGAAGAGTGGCAAAGGTTAGAATGTTGTGAGGAGTAAGAAATTAGCACATCTATAAACATGACGTATTGCAAAAACCAGGTATTGCAGATGTCATTTTTTTCTGAACCACAGTCAATCTTAAGCAGCATGTGTAAAGAAACCACAGACATAAATATTCACACAGCCCTGGTGCCTGAATTGCTTTCTTATCAGGGAGTAACCCTGCCTTGAACTGCACACATTTAGCAGAGTCATATAACAACTGAGCAGCACTGCAGATCAATCATGGATACAGACATATCTTTCTTCCACGGCTCCACAGTTTTAGAAAAAAATTAGTCTCCTGCAGTTGCTTAATGATAAGGCTTCCTAAACTGTTAAATCTCTGAGAAAGAGTAAGCTGCAGGCTTAAACATGCTCCAGGAAAATAATTAACAGGTTTTTTAAAGATTATTTCTCTTTCCCAGCTTTTGCAGCAGATTTTCTGAAAATTTCTGGTCACAAGGATAAAATCCTTTGCCGGCTGGAAGAGGTATTTAATCTTAAAATAGTCAATAATACTAAATTTACTTTGGAAAAGAAGGTATTTTTCCCAAAAAGCAGACAACAACCTCTAATTTAATTCATACAAAAACTCCAAATGGATTATGAAAGAAAACTGAGTACCTTCTAGAAGAAGCCAGGCATGTTCTCTCCTGGAATAGATTAGGTATGTTTTTATTAAAATCAGTGGAATGTGCAATTTGTTTCTCACTTTTGAGTAAGTTTTAACATCTTGCCTATGGAGTAGAGCAACAGACTGAAACAGTCATGAAAACAAGTGACTACTAGTGATGGTGGGAGAATTAAAGCAATATCAAAATCTTGACATGCAAGAGATGTTTAATACTCCAAAATTATTTCTTCAGTGCTGCAGGTGCAACCATGTAAGCAGTACTTACACAGAAATAGAGAATAAATGCTGCAAGATCATGGTCATAGTCCAGGTCTTCTGTGATAAATCTACACCACTAAGCAGCTTAAACTCCTTCATGGTGTTGGGTATTATGACATTAATATTCACCTAAAACAGACAAGACAAATAAGAGAGGATGTGGGAGCTCTTCCATGCCATTTTTATCCATCTAAAATTCTCATTAAAAACCAGGAGATGTGTAAGGAAAGTTTGGTAACTGTGTCACATCTACCATCCCGTGAGGAAAAGCCTGTCCAAAAAAGCAAGCATGGAATGAAGCAAGCCCCTTCCAAACTGTTGGTCTGTCCCTGCCTGCAATTTGACTTGTGTAGAGCAAGTCTGAGGCCAGCAGGGACACAACAGCTAAGAAAATTAATGACAAAGTACAAAACTAAGGCAGTATCCAAACCCAGTAGTACCTGCAGAGAGCTGAGATCTCTTCCTGTGCTGTTCAGCCCTCCCACAAACAAACACAAAGGCTCTGCTCCAAGCGCAGAAGTCTGGCACTTCCCCACAAGGGTTCCCTCAGCTTTGGTTCTCCTTATCAAAAAGTTGGAACAAAATAGAGGAATACTTATTTAGTTATTCTACTGAATATCACAAAAAAGAAATTTCTCTCCATGACCCTGCTCAGTGGCACCTTAGTACCCTTCCATGCAGTTTCTTGAACAGAAGCCCAATAGTGTAACCCAGCCTGTCTCATCAAAAGCAAAATAATATCACAAGACTATTTTTTTTTAATGGGAACACACATGAATACAAGTCTTCCAACCACTGGGATGCAGCTGCTACTCTTATACTCTCATTTAACAGGATGCATATAAAAAGGACACATGAAAATTAGTAAGAGCAAAGCTATCCTAAAATAGAAGCAGAAGGAATTGAAGAAGGAGAAATGCTTTCACCTGCTGTCAAATGAGACCTGTATGAACCTATTGCTCAACTACATCACCAGGTAGTGGCTATATTCCTTTCCATATACTCCAGCTTAGCTGAAGCTCAATCTTTATGCATCTAAATGGCTAAAATATCAAAATTAAAATCAATATAAGCCTAGAAATTAAATTATCCCAAAGCTTATGAATCAAGAACTGAAAAAGTGAATGCACTCTTAGAGGATTTAAGATCCACATTCCTTACCAAAAGAAAACTGATTTTACTTCTTTGTATGAATGCTATTAAAATCATTGACAACAAATTAAAACAAAAAATCAATAAAAATAAAATATTGCCATAGTTTAATTATTTCTAACTTTAACTTAAATTAAGAATCAAAAAAGTTGCTGCCAAATTTAAAATCAAACCAGGGGTCTAACCTCAGCAAAGAATCAAGAGTCAATTCAATTACAAAAAGTATTAAATCAACAGCATTTCTTCAAGAAATAATCTGTTTGCAGATTCTAGAAAGTAACAATCAATTTACTGAATCTCCAGCTCTGAAGTCAGAGTAAATTAAAGTGCATTCACACAGCAGTGAAGCAGTTATCTAATCTGCAATCTCAAGCTACTAGACCTTCCTTCTGGGAAAGCTGCTTTTTGGTAGCTGCAGGTTTACACAGTGTGGCTCTAAGGCTCCTAGAAGTCCCAATGTAGATTCCAAAAGTTGAGGTATCTGAGGCCATGCTTTCAGAAGAATTTCCATTTGCAAAACTTTTCTTTTTTATTATTTTGCCAATATATGTTTTACAGGAGCTCACAAAGCTCTTAAATGTACTGGTGGCCTAAAGTTAAAGTTGGGATATCTCTCACCCTAATAAAATACAAGCAACAAAAATTAAATTAAGATTTTTAAAAAATGCTTAAGATTATCAGGGATTCATAAATGCATCAGCTCAGAGTTTCTCGGTCTCTCATGTGTGAGCACTGGAGCAGCATCTGGGACCAAAGCACCCATAGTGGTGGCACAGAGCTGGGAGGCACCAGCTGCAGTTTCCTGTTAGTATTTTTGCTTCTTCTTTCCAAGATTGTCCACAAGAGGATTTTAGGAAGACTTGTTTGGGATTTTTTCCCCTTTCTTCTTGAATTTTTTTTGTTGGGTCTTGCAAAGCTTCCCCTTAAGATCCTTAGGCAAACAGGTCAGCACACAGACATGCACCACAATCAACTTCTTTTCATCAGTTCAACTAGCGGAAAAAATTTATCTGAGCTTTTTTAAAATTCATGTAATGTAACCAATCACAAAGCCTGAAAGCTTAGAGCTTTTAGTATTTAATAAATTATCTTTGGATATAATTCAGGATTGGCATAATTACATGAATAAATATTTTTAAGTTCCATTCTCCCACTAATATGTGGAAAGCGTAAATTTTTTTAAGACTTTTATTAATAAAAAAATCAAAAAGTGTCTAGCACATGAAAAAACAGTAAAAATAAACACAAAAACTTGTGACAGCTTAGCAGGAACATTCCCATGTTAGAACACAAGTTTTTACTTCAAATAGGATTGTAGGTCAAAAAAAGCTACAATCTGATGTTTCATTTCATCAGTTCTGTTCAAAACATTGTAAACTAAACCTCAGTAAGAATATGAACTCTTTCCTTCAGATTCTTTCCATTTCTCTAAGGACTATCAGGGGAATATTGCAGTTGCTGTTGAATGGCAAAGAAAAGCACTGCCTATTGGCAGATGGCTGTCTCAGAACAAAAACAAGTCAGTGATTTTAGGCATACTGCAGATATGAATTCATGGACATGAGGATAACAGCAACAATATGCCATTATGAAAGCGAGTTACATGCTCAGCTTTATTGTTCCTCATCTTGTCAGAGTAATTTAAAAGTAAATCAATAATGATAAGTGATCCCCAGCTGCCAATTAACAATGTATCATATACGTCTTTTAGGCACTGTAATAAAGATGATTCAGGGAACAGATTTTGAGAGCGAGTGAGGAGTAGCTCAGATATCATTTAGAGATTGATATCCACTTGGAAAGGGATCTCTGAAATAATACAGCTACACTGGAAACATGGAAAACTGCAGGTAAGGGAAATGCACACTGCCTAAAAGGTACTACACTACCTTTGTGGAAGGAATTGTCACAGAAGCTCTTCCTTTCAAATGAAGAAAGTGCTCTCTCTTGTTTAATGCCTCAAGGAGATCATATCTGTAAATGCAGAGAATAAAGAAATGTATGCTGGTTTATGATCTCCCAGCCAAGGTTTCAGGGCCTGATCCAGCTTCTTCTCCCAAGCCCCCACTGTTGCCAGGGAAGCCAGCGAGGGGAGCAAGTCACAGAGGGACAACCTCTGGTCTTGGAGCTGAGGAGAAGCCAGAAACTCCAAAACACAGGCGTGGGGCAGTCTGCAGGCACTGACCCAGCATCCCTCAGGCACAGCAAAGCAAAAGAGCTGGGCTGTGACTTGGCACCATCACCCACAGCTAATAGCTGTAAAGCACATTAGGGCTTGGCCAGGCCCTTTAAGCTTGGCCATGATGAGCAGTTTGAATACAGCCAATTTTCTTCAGGGCTTTAGATTCCCTTTAGAGCTCAATTAGTTATTTCCTGGCTTTTGGCATTCAAGCCATTTGTTTCATGTGACAACTAATGGTTTATCTATTTTTCTGAGTTAAAATCCTGTAATCAATCTAGCCTTCTTTTAAGTAACAGTTCACCAATGAGAAGATTTTTGATCCAAATTCAACTCCAGCCCAGCTCTGCCCCATCTTTCTCTTAAACCTGTTTGGGATTCATCCCACTCTCACAGACCCTCCAAAAGCACTCCAGGCACCAAAGCATGGATCTTGACAAAGAGGTCCTTTCCTTCCTCCTGGTTCTCACTGCTCCCTGTTGCAGGAGGGAAAAAAAAAAAAAAAAAAAAAAAAAAGCCTGCAACTAAGTTTAAAAAACAGGACAAAAAAACCCTGCACTTCTGGGCTTTGGCTATGGCTTCAGTTGCTCCAGGGTACCATGACCAAACCAAAGTTGGGCAGAGGCAGAACTTTGGCATGAAGAAGTCCATAAAATTTAATTGTGCCAATTGTTATGGGGAGGCTGTCAGGTGTGGGTGCAGGGTGGGTCTTAATTCAGATTGAACAAATGCTGCAGAATCCTTCAGAAGCTGCTATAGGAAGAAAAAAGAACAAGGTTTATACTCAAATACAGCAAGACATCCTTGTTTCATCCATAAAATGAATAAATCTGAATCTGAGTTAGAGATGAAATAATATTACATGTTTATATTTACCACAATTGAATAAAGCCTTTAATAGTATCCATTCAAAGGCTGCAATGAACACTGCTGAGGGCCTTCAAGAAATCATATTACGCCATGGAGAACAACATAATGATCATATCCTCAAGTTAATATAATACAACCACTGCCTACACAAAATACCATAAATTTACTTTATATATATATATATGTATCTGATAGGTTTATTCTTAACAAGGTGAAATTTTCAGTCCTGATGATGCAAACTAGTATGTCCTTCTCTCCTGCATGTGGTCAGCTAACAGAGGGTTTTTCCTGCATCATTCTAACATTATAGCATTTTAGATTTACAGAGGGGGGGAACAGAGGATAGAAGAAAAGGGCAGAGACTCCACTCAAAACAAATCTCAGCTAACATTCTCCCAGCACTACTAAACTGAATTAAATTGCCTAAAACAAGCAGACATCAGTGACATTTTAGGCCAGGGAATTAGATTTCAGAGTAGCCATGAAAGCATTTATTAAATTCATGAAATGTTAATCTCCTAATAATAATATATAACCTAATTTCATTTGTATGAATTAGCCATGAATCACAATGGTAATAGAACCACTAAATCAGACAGAGGCTATGTTCTGTAGCCCTGGGTAATTTCTTTATTATTTTTCTTGCTCTAAAAAAATAGCTTAAGCATGTAAATGAAACAACAGTCAAGTACTTGAAAATTTTCCCCATGCACTATTAGTGAAGGATAGCAAGACTGAAATCTTATTTTAGCTTCCACAGCCATACAATAGTAACCTGTGCTGGTGGTTTTAGAAACAAACTTCAAGGAAGCAGTAGAAACCAGAGCTGGGAGTTGGACTTAGATGATCCTTGTGCGTGCCAGTTCAGATTATATGGTTCTAGGATTCTATTACTAAACTTCAGACACTGAGAGATTCCCTTTGGAACAGAAATTTCACCAATCTGAAAGTAATCTTTAGTACTTCAAGAATGTTATGAATACTCAAGAAGTGCCTCATTAAGTAAACTCACTTTGCAACTTTGTGGCACCTTCATAGAAAAGGTGATAGGATGGTATAGGAAGTAAACACATAACACACAAGTCTAATGAAAGTCAGTAGCACAAAACGTACCTTAAACAAGACATAGTATGATAAGAGAATAATATCTTGACTGTTCTGCTGAAATTAATGGACACTGTGTAGCTAAAGCCCCATGGATCCCTTTGTAAATATGCCTATTGCATTGTTTTACACCAGCCTGCAAGAATAAAACAATCACCAGGGCTTCAAACTAAATGAAACCAGAGCAGAAACTCTGCTGCTTAACATAATGGGCTGACAAGACAGCAATAATGGGCACATCAGATTGTCCCTCCTGAGGAGAGGAAGAAAAACTCAGTCCCCAGTTCACACAAAACCCAGTTGGAGAGGTTGAACCTGGGAGCATCCCTGGAGCTGAGGGGACCACACTGCTCCTGTGTCAGGGGAAGAGTGAGCAATGGTGGCCCCAACAGGCTCATTCCACAAGGTGCTTTTGTGAGCACTGCCAGAATGAAGAGTGTGAGGGAGTCAAAGCATCATTTTATGAGCCAGATACAATCCCTCCTTGCAAGCCAGTCACCAAATTCTATATAAATTGTACGTGTTGGTTTTCTGCATTAAATACAGACAGACATCTCATTCACCCAAGTAAAGATCAGTAATTATTGTCTTCTGACAGGATGGATGATACATCATGATTCCAAGTCCATACTATCAACACCCTCCTAATTTTAACCTTATAAAACTAGATGATTGTTTTGCAGCATACACAGTGACATTGTTCTTCAATGAATAGAAGGGATAAGTTTATGTACAATTCAACAGTACATACAACTACAATTCATAAAGATTTTAAACCAATCCAAATTCAACTAGCAAAAATGTGTACAATGTCCAATGAAGTGAAGTTCATGATGACAGGAATAACTTTTTCCTTTCAGGAACTGTAGAGAGTCCTAATCCATCTAATAATTAATTGGTTCCTTCAAACCACTTCCCACATGCTCGTAAAGGAAATATTAGAAATTAAATATTAGTGGCCTTGGCCAGTTCTTGAACTTTAAGATGTTGATATTTCTTTAATTTTTATGTTGTTCTGTCTTTCAAATATGTTGATTTACTCTCATATCTAACTTTGCTATCTACTACAAAAGCCTGATTTTCCTTAACAAATACCATATCTGATTTACATAGTTCATATTCATTTTTAAACGTTGTTTCCTGAAATACTACCAGTTTTTTCTTTAGAGCTTCATTCACCTAGATGTCATATAATTGGTTATGTCTCTCAATCTTAGCATCTTGTACCACAGGGCATATGCAATAAAATGTGCCCAGGTCTCATTCTGCACCTGGCAGTGTCTGCATGACTTGAATCTGTTGCCTATCCTTAATCAGAAACTCCCTGACTGGGTAGGCACTGCCTCTCAGCTGTTCCTCTATAATGAGCTTCCCATGGGGAATTCCTCTAATGTTCAATCCAGCTGTTACTGATGTCCTCAAAGTTGAAAGTTTCATAGCCTTGGGAAACAAACTCGATCCAAATAATGAATTCTTAGTTTTGCCAGTTGCAGGATTTCAGAAAAATTACCTTTGCAGTGGTTATCTCCCATTCCAAGTCTGGTTCCTCACCACATAATTCCTCTGATATAACTGTGACTTCTTTTGGGTTTCAAACACATGGAATTTGAAAATATTTCAAAGATTAAATCTTTATCACCTCTGACTGCAAATCATAATCTTTCAAACTCTGTCTCAATGCCATCCTGCCCAGCAATTGCTCTTGATGTCTCATCCAAAGGCAGCACAATTCTGTGCAATCTTAAAGCTGGCCACACTAGGGATCAGTCCTGAGATCAGCCTGGTAATACCTAGTTTAGTGGGTAATACCCACATCACATGCTGCACTATGGCTTAGCAGGTACCTTCCAATAGATGCAATTTGACCAGCTGTCAAGGAAATGTTACAAGTCCAGGGTTTCCAGAAACATGGGTTATGCCTTACCTGCCAGACCAAACTGATGTAATCACAGAATAGTATATCCTTTCAGGATGTCAGCTTTATAAAAATCTCTCAAATGGAGCGTTTCCAATCTGCTACAACCATCCCTTTATCTTTTCCAGTAATTCTGAGTTTGATATTTCAGTCTGTGGGACAATACATAGTCCAGGTACTTTTCAGGGCTACCAGGTTCAATCATATTGAGGGAGTACTGTTAACTGCCCATGTAGGACAGTAATTGATCATGTGAGTCTTTAGTGGTCTTGAGGCCAATTAGCTAACAGAAGGCCTCCCCTGTTTCAGCATTTTTTCTGCATTCCTACACAGGATCCACTCAATAGAAGCAAGCTGTGTGCAAAGATCAAAGTTGTCTATTTTTCAAGCAATGCTGAAACCCACATCCTTGCTCATCCAAGTTATACAGTTACAGCATCCACAGATGAGTCAAACAAAATTGGAGACATCTGATCACCTTGTTTTGTACCAATCCAAGTCCCAACAGCATCCAGCTGTTCATTCTTCAGGTCAATGTAATACTGATGTTCTCATATATCTGTCTATAATGCTGTGATTGTCACACCCTTCTGTTCAAGGGCTGTAGTAATGTGAGAATGGCTTTCAGTTTCAAGGGTTTTGCTAAGTTAACCAACACCACTCCCAGGGGCCAATATTCCTTCATATCTCAAACTTACATTAGTAATTCCTTCAAGTTTTCTATGTGTCCTGATGATCTCAAATTCCCTTGGCCTTGGATTACCGACAAGCCCAAGAACCTACCCAGAAGATTCAGAGATCAGCTTTGCTATTATAAGATAAGACTTTTTACTTTATTAATACACTGACACTCGAACTTCCTTCAGGAGTTTAAACACTTGGCATATTTTCAAATCAGATATTGCATCTACCCTACATCGGTTTTTTTCTGGTCATATCCAGTGGAGCATACAGAAATATTCTTAGCTTTAAGCACTGGTGTAAAGTGCAATTCTTAAATCAGGAGTCCTGACTTTACATGAATTTCCTCATGAGCCTTCTGTAAATGTTAGTATGCACAGGCTATTTTTGAAAAGCATATTAAGGAAGTTGCATTTAAGGACAAATAAGAAAGCTTTTAAAAAATTATTTTTACCTAATCTATCCCTCTTTTTTGAGAAAAAATGCAAAATGTTTGTATTTTAACAGCTTTTAAGAACAGACTTCATTCATGGAGCTATTGGCAAATATGTTGGTTGCTGCATCCATCTAATATGTCTTTTAGATAATACAGTTCTTAAGGCAGTGTTTCAAAAAAATTGCTTTCTTTGTTGAGTTATCAGATTCAATTATCCCCTTCAGAAAAGCAATCGATACCCCACCTGATTTAAGAAAGTTGCTATGCAATGCTTTTATATAATGGCAGCAATCCTTTAAGCTTTGAGAATCCAGCACTGTCTCCATTGGTGCCCTGCTCCAGCTCTTGAATTATATGTCCCTGAGTAAAGACAAGGAGGGAGGGAAGAAGGAAGGGAAAGAGAAGGAAGGAGTCCAAGCTGTACCAGACAGAACTGCTTCTGAATAGCCATCTAAAAATCCACTGGGCATTTCTGATGGGTACAGGGGTCCTTGCCTCACTCACTTCTAAGGGTGCACCTGTAGGCAGCAGGCATGCAATCTCTTCCAATAATCAGAGACCACAGGCAGGTTCACTCAGGAACCTCTTGGCACCTAATCTGTGCACAGAACTAATCAGGCTGAATAATCCCCTGATTATGGGCATAAAAAAGCAGAATAATCAAGTTATTAGATATTAAAGATTCTGGCCCCAGTCCTGAAGCAGGATATTAATCACTATTCATTAACATGGTGTCCCCATATTAAACAGCACATTTGGCTAGCTAATTTTGGAACTACTGTGATGATTTGAGAGCTAAAAAGAGCATACATAAAATCTCCAATAAAATAAGGGTACTATTGTTGATTATGTGTACAAGTCATAAGTGAGAAAGCATTGACAGACACAATTGAGTAGTTTGTTATTCAAAGATGTGCTATTGTAATAAAGCTTCTCTAACTTCAGTTGACAGAAAGTCATAGATCTGCAACAAAGCATAAACACTAATCATCCAAACAAACAGTAACATTAAAGCTATCTGTATACTAAAACACAAAATATTGTCTGAATCAATCCATATTTAGAAAAAGTGACTGCATTTGAGTAGGCTAGTGCTGATTGGTTTGGTTTTTTAAAATAGAAGTTATATTGCCAATGCAATCTTGAAATTATTAAAATGCAAAATAATATTAGCATTGTGTACTCCATGTTTTTGAAGGAATCTTGATAAACAGAAGATATGTTCTTTACTCATCTGTAATTGGCACAGTCACTTGCATAAAGACAGAATTATAGCCAACAGTTCTAAATAAAATAAATAAAACTGGAAAGCAAAATAAGAGACTGATTCAGGGCAGTTTTTCTCCAACATTTTCAGGATTTTGCTTCATTCAAAAATTCACTTGAGAATTCATACAAAAGTAAACCATAATATTTAGTGGTCTTTGGGTTAAAACCCCAATTGTGATATCCAGTAATCCATCAGGGATAATGATGTTAAAACCAACTGATATGTGAGAAAGATTCATCATCACTGTGTATTACAATACTTGTATACAGAAAATACAGTCCCTGACTGAAAATCTCAATCCATCTGTTACCAGAGCTTGGCAGGGGGCAGTTTCAGATAGAAATCAAGAGGTAGTAACTTCTCAAGCTCAGTCACAAGACCACGTTGGATTGTGCTCTTGAGTCTAAAAGATTTAAGCATCCAAATTACATTCCAAAATAATTATGAAAAACGAGAGAATGTTATAACACTGGCCAAAGTAACTTGCAAAGGAGCAAGGTGGAGAGAGGGAAGCACATCTTACAGGAAAGAACTGTGAGAAAAATCAGAGGAACAGCTGGTTTTGACTATGGTGGTGTCAGGCCAGAGCACATCTATAGGAAGGTTCAAGAAAAAAGGATACCATGCCATAAGAAAGCTTTGGGAGTAAGGAAACTCTTCAAGGAAAGATGCTAGTTTTGCTTCCTAGTAACAAGTGTGCTGCATTTTTATGCAAAATTCTTAAAAAGATAAACAATCTACATACATAATTTGATGCTTGCATTTTCTAGAGAAAGCTCACCAGAATGGAGTACAGCTTATAAGTTGTTCTTCAGTATTCTACCCATCAATATGTACATTTCAACAACAGTAACCTCCCTTCAGGACACACATCTCTACCCACTGAGAACGGCCAGCTACAGCCCATGGGTACCAACACATACCACACTGCATCTGTTCTCATTTCAGACTGTAGTTAAACACAACATATTTGTTAAAAAGGCAAATATCTCAGCGATAGGCAGAGGTGAATAATAGTGCCCATCCTGAGTGCTGGAGATAGTGAAGTGTGAAAGGCAAGTGGTAACATATGGATAGAGTGTAAGTAGAAGTTGACAGACTTCATCACTCATTTTAATGTCCTAAGGCATGTCTTGGAGGGATATGTAGTATGGCAACCTTGAATCAAAGCTAAAGCCTTATCTGTTGGGGCTTGAAATAACTATCATTTGGTTTTGCATCTTTCTACAGATCAACTGTTTTAAAAACAGGAAAAATGTAAGAAAAACCCCCCACTAGTTATAAATATGTCTAAATATATTTGACAACATATCAAGATTCTCCAGTCTTCTTTCCTTATTGTCAGCTTTAAACACCAGACCTACCATTAATCTGCTATAGGAAACTGTAGGTTGTCTTACATTAAAACTATATACCACCCTTCTTTCTGTTTTCTCAAAGTTGTTTCTAAAATAACTCTAAATAATTCTGATGCTTCCAAAATTCCTTGGAGTTTTGTATTTCTCACAAAGTTCTTTTGTCCTTCAAAAATGTTACCAGCATAACCATTTATCTACTAATGCCATAATCCACCACCCTTTCTCTAGTAACTAGCCCATCATTACATCTAGGGATCAGTGTGTATAATTCTATGCTTACTTATTTCTAACAACAAAGTCCGTTTTTCTCCAGTAAAATTTCTTCTAGGAAAAGCTTTAGTCTCTTTTCTGATCAGAAGATCCTTGCCAGTGTGGAAGATGTTTAAATTCCTCATGTGTTTTAAATGACCTTACTATCTTTGCATGGAATTGACAACTGTAGCCATTGTGTGAGGATATTAAATGTGCTCATGTAAAAAACTTCCATGCTGTCAAACCTTGCAGGACACTAACTGCCTAGTTCTGCAAATGAACCAACAAAGAAAAAATAAAATATGAAAAATATATTTATAAATAATTTCACTGGTCTTATCCTAAAGCATAAACTCCTACTGAACTTGACTCTCATAGATCCCTCAATGACTGCATCACAAATATATATTTTGGTACTGCACAGGTGAGTGCTTCCAACTACCAAAAATATTTTTACTTCACCAGAGTAACCTGTCCTGCCAAATTCTTAGCAACTCAGTACAACAGTAGGACTTAATTGGATTTATCTCTGTATTCAATAATACTATAAGCACAGGAAATCTGCAATCCTGATGTTCAAGCTCTAGACTTAGTTTATGTTGCAAGCACCATCTTAGATAAAAAGACCATTGGTGGGATTCTGTTTGCCCAAAACCTGGCACTTGGAATAACAAGTAATCGAGTTGGTAATCCCAACTCGAAGTTGTTACCTATAAAACATGGAAGCAAATTAAAATGTTTTGTTTCACTCATCCCAAATAATTTCATGTCAAAGAGGAACAGAATCTCAAACTGTAAGGAAAAAGACACCACTTTCTCACATTGCTTTCTTCACAGTTACACACTGAGATATATCCTTAAAGAGTTTGAAATAAGCCAAAATCCAATCATCCTCAAGAGCTGAATTTGACATTCCTATTCTGTCATCTACACCACTACATATCCATTTAGGATCCTTTAGTGAAATATTTAAACTGGAAGTGAAGAAGGGGAAGAGATTTTTCCAAACACAGCAGCAGAAATTTTTCCTCTGCTCTTAAAGCAGAAGACAATGTGCTTCAAATAGCTGAACCTTAAGCAAGATATTGTCTAATTCTCCACCCTTGGTATCCTAACTATTTCAAAGCAATCAAGCACTTGAGATGACAAGTATCTTGAACAACATTTCTTTACATTCTTCATCTGTATTTTATTTAACAATCACAGTCCAATATATTGCCTATGATTTTTACTCAAAAAAACCCAACTCCTAAGCTGTACTCTAGTTTGGCAGAAGATATTTTCAAATATTATGTATTCAAATGGAGATAAAATTACATGAAACTAAAGAAGTTGAATTATTACATATCTAATGTATGATTATCAGTTCACATAAAAGTGGTATGGAATAGATCATGAAAAAGGGAAACTGCTACATATGGGAGAGATATTTGTCCTTTTGTATAAGAGAGAAGTGCTTACTGTTTCATTTTTTTCTGTGATAATTATCCAAGTTTTCCAGCAGGCAATTAACAACAGAAATCAGCTGTGGCAACAAATCAACTGTGATTATGCCAGTTAAAAGTATGGCTATATGGAGTGAAGTTGGGCAGCAAAAATTATCAATTTATTCTCCAAAAGGCATATGCACTGGTGTACAAACTCTCCCCAGACCCGTGAGAGAGTGTAAAATAAAGGTCTTGGTCCCTTATCTTTATATATAAAGCACTTTTCAAAAGATTACTGGGTTTGCCCCACACTTTCTAGTCCATTGTAACTATGTTCTCTCCAACTAAATTTCCCACCCCATTTTACAAAACGTAGCACTTGCTGCATATTCCAAAGGCAGGGAATGTTGTATTGCATCCCAGTGGAGGGAGGAGCACTGTGCTGATCTGCTATCAGAGACTCTTCCATCTCCAAAGCAAGAGTTTGTGCATTATGGCAGGAAAAGGGGAATACAGAAGTAAGCAAGCAACTTCACCAGCCCATATCAAAGCTTTAAGTTCAGAAAAAACTTAGGTGCAAAACCGATTTCCTTTGGTGCCTCAGTGATGGAACCCACATCCAGGCTTCCACAGCCTCACAGTACAAAGTTTTGCAGCCTTTGCTAGGGATTCCTTACATTATAAAAAAAAAACCAACAGCAGAAAAGATCAATCCATTTCAAAACTGCTAGGCCACCAGCAAAACAGGTTTCTAGGGGTGATGTAAAGAATTTTTTTCACATGTGCTGGCACATACAACAACACTTTTAAAGAACCACAATGCTCACTGCAGATGAATTTCCAGTGGGCATTTCTAAAGAAAACACCTGACTCAGGAGACTTTCCTATGTATCATTAATAAGACTTCATCTATTTCCTGACAGCTAAAGGCTGTAGAGGTTAATAAATCAATCTTTCTGATTTTGGAAAGAATCTTTGCCATCTCATCAAGTAACATTAAAGATAGAAATGATACTTGAATTGAAATGCAGGCATCTTTTTATCATGCAGTTCTGCAGACTTCTTTGCAATTCATGGGACCTCCAATAGTGATAGTTCATAATGCTAAAGAACACTCAACTTCAAGAAAAAAAATTTATAAGCATCAGAAAATGTAGAAACATCACACAAGATATTTAGATCAAGACCAGTGAAACCTGTTAGCCATAGTTACACATCTTTGAGGGAGAATTTAGAATCACACACAGAAAATTGAAACCAGAAAATAACAAATAGATGAAAGATTGCCTGGGTTATTTCAGTTGCCTCTTGCTTTTTTCAAACAGTCTGAGATATTCTACACTCATATCCTGGAAGCAAGAAAACACTTTCCTCATTTATGAATTGCAAAACACAAGTCAAATGACACTAAGAACAGTATGCATCAAATAAACTGAAGATTCTTGCCATGGAGACTTGGAAAGCCTCCAACAAAACTTTCTCTTTTGCTTAGAATGAGAGGTAGAATAGCATATTAAATATAATTTTTCAGCATATGCCCTACAATTAGACCCTGACCTCAACAAGAGTTTTCATAGGAACTTTTCAGTGTAACCCAATGCAACAATAATTTCATTTTGGTAACCAACATGCAGTCAGTGCTAGAATTCCTACTTTGCATGCTCATGAGTTCAGCGTTTATTTTTATTTTAAGTAAGAATTCTGCAGAAATGATACCATGAACACAATTTTTTCTTGCTATGTGTGCACTGGAAAGCTCCCTTTTTACATTATAAGAGTTTATTAGCAAACAAGCAGCTCTACTTGCAGGCACTGACAAACATTTTCTCAGTATTTCCTGTTAAAACCTCTCTTTTCCACTGCTTATGGCTTCCATCACTCAGGATAAATTCCTTCTGAGTCTTCCTTATGAGTGTTTTCCAGAAGCTTTGGAGCAGAGTTAAAACTTCTTGAAGGAAGATACTAATGCTTTTCATTTAAAAAACAAACAAACAAAAAACAACAATACTTGTTTGAAGCTCAAAATGACTCAGATCTCCATAAGAAGCTCATCAATATTAGAAAAGACTGCCCATGGTGAAAAGGAATATAATTTAATCTCCTTATTACCTGTATCCATTAATGTAAGCAATTATTTAAGTGGTTCTAACTTTAGTTAGCCAGAATGATCCCTAAACCTGACATCATCTTCATGCTGAAGGAACTCCTTTCTAAGTGTCATGCTCCCCTTCCAGCACGTTTCAGAAATGCCTATGAGAGCTCTGGAAAAGTAGAATATTAAGTCTCTATAAAGAAGGTAACTTTTGAGAAGACAGAATTTGCAAGTTTTTACAGACAGAGGAGAAATTCCAATATTGGCTGCAATTATATTATTTTGGAGCACTGAGAATGCTTCACGTTTAACTTAATTTTACCCTCACAGGATGACAAAATCACAGTAAGTCAACCTAAATCAGCAAGGAAAATGTAGGTTGGGAGCTAAGTCATTCTCTTCACTCTTGTGCTTCAGGACTTCTCCATGAGAAGCTAGTAAAGTTCAGCATCAAATGTATGCTCACAACTTTGTTATTTGTACTAAAATTTTTGTATATTAAAATAATAACTTCTACCCTGAAATTTTTTGGTTACTGCAGAAAACCCAGATGAAAGTGAGAAACAACAGGTACTGTTACTCAGATTTTCAGGGGCATCAGTGACCTGGACTGCATGAGTCAGGATATCTCTCCCATCAAGCTGCAAGCATATGTTTCAGGGTTTCTATCAATAAGGGGCAGTTTTGAAGCGGTCTTCCATGCCAAGCAGAAACTTTCTGAAATGGAGTTGGAAAGTAAGATACAACTCAGCACTATCACCAGATTGTCACAGCTAGCTTTATCTTTGATTAAAAAGTTACCAAACTACATTATTGAAGTGGCAAAGTCAGATATTCAAAATCAAGGAAATGCCAAAATTGAAGTTTGCCTTATAAAATGAGGGTTATGATACCTCAGTATGTCTCAAGGTGGCTATAAGAATAATGTTTGTGAAACACACAGATAAAATAGTGACAACTGCTGTAGAAAAGGTCAGAGGAAATGAATACTTCTTTCTTCAGAGCTGGGTTTGAATAGGATGTTACCCAACATGGCAATAAAGACCAGCACTGCATACTGAACACTGAGGCAGTAAACCAACACTGAGCAGCTGCCCATTAAAGGCAGGATATATCCCACCTAAATTTAGCAGTAAAATAGTCCACTCTAATGTAGTCATGTAGACTCTGCTCCTGCTGAAGAGATGCAGACATATCCAGCAGAAACTCATATGATTAAAAGACAGTCTTTTGAGATGAGCAGGAAGAATAGCCATCTATTCTGCTATTGTCTTTCTATTTTCCCTTTGACTCAAGAACAAGAAGTAGAAACCAGGTTTAAGCTATGTGCCTAATTGGTAAGCAGCTAAGCTGAGATGAAATTAATCTGTCCTAAATAAGCACCATATATCCCATGTATTAAAGGATTAAAATAACAAAACAAAACAAACCAACCTAGTATATAAACTTGTAATTGCAGGGATTTTTACTATATACATGCAAAGGATACTTCTAATGCATAGCTTAATTCTGAATATCTTCCAATTTTTAAAGACCAATTTTACAGACCTTAGTGTGAGTCTTATATAGTGCAAGTACATTAGCATGCTAATTAATTTGAAATGCAAAAACTACTTTAAACCTTTCTGTAAAACTGTGCTTCACCAGTTCTGTCATACAGAACACAAGGAAATCAGAAGAAAATCTCACTACATACATATTTAATTTTCTTTCCACCATTTTCCATGCTACACTAAATGGTTTTCATATTCTAGTCACCAAAATCCATCATGCTAAGAACTGCATGAGGAAAACCCAGTACCTGATAGTTTCTCACCATAGGCTCTGCTACATGGAAGTGGTAGTTATTCTTGCTTTTGCTCCAAGAACGTTCATTTGATTATTCCAAACTAGAACAGATACCATAAAATGGGATGGGATTATTTTTTCCTCATAAAGACTAAATTTTATTAAAGGCTCTGCTCTAAGAAAAGCAGAATTACTCTTTAACATTCCACATGTCCATATATTCCTTAAGAAAGGAGATGTTAGTTTCCTACAATAAAAAATGCTTCTCAAGCAAATAAGATGACTCATCCACCCTCAGATATTTCAGCATGCCAAAGAAAACTTTTAAAAAGTCATTCCATATTGTAACAAAATCAAAGTAGATTTTGAGTCAGCAGTTTGGCCAGGAAAAATGGTACACCAGGCAGGGTTATGCTATAGAGTGTCTGCTCCTAACTACAAAGAAATAATCGAGGCAAACCTCTGGAACAAAGTAGACATCTCTACCACCCCTCTGAGAAAGCAGGATTGCTTTGCAATAAAGTGAAATCAATCATTTTCAGGAGCATCTGAATCACCCTGACGTGGCACATAAGTGGTGCTGCTCCAGGGAGCAGACTCATACACAGCTGCTGGCATTTCACACACTACCACGGCTTTATGTGGCTGCCCACCCACCCAGAGGCAAATGGGGATAATTGGGAAAAAAGGAGTTTGCCTGAAGCACAAATCTGACATGCTGCTCGGGAAAGGAGGGAGTGCTTAAACCTCTGCCATCACCTTTCCCCTGGAGCTTGGAATGTGACTCCAAAGTTAGTCACCAGCTATCCAAAGAACAAGCAGATGCTTAAAATGCTGAGATTATGGCACAGAGAGCTTCAGTTCCTACATAATCAAAATTTTTTGTCTGCAGCTCCTCTAATTGGAAACTGCCAAACTTGTGAGAACAGCATCTACCTCAAGTGAAAAGAGCATTTAAATACTGTCAGACCCCCACTGTCTGAAAACCAGATCTTTAATCTCTAACTCCAGGGATTCACAAGACTTTCCAATTCCTATTAGAAATAAAACCAAATAGCACAGCATGAAGTTGATAAAGCTGATGGGATCTACAAGTCTGATATTTCACAGCTTTCTGAAAATAGAAACAAATCGACAGAAGCAGTGATTTCCAATCATTGCTCGTGAACCAAAAATTTTTAATCACTGGTTATTTCTTTCACACAGACATGCACTGTATTTCTAGGATATACTCAAGAGATTGACTAACCTTTCCCTGAAAACAAAATTAATGCACAAGCACAGCAAAATTTACCATCAGATAGCAACCAATGGATTTAATTCCTTATTAATAAGACCACTCTCCATTATACTTCACATCTGTCTACTGAATTTTCTGATGTGTGCAATAGTTCAAGGATAATAGTGCACCTTTACATCCTGCCTGAAAGCAGGAACATGAGCAAAAGCCAGTTCCTCTTGCCACACCTTTCAAAATTTAGAAACTTGTTAGTTTTGTTCAAGTCAAAACCAAAACTCTGAAAGAATTATTTAAAGGACCTGCATAAATCTGCTCTCAGATTTATTTTATCTCAGATAAATCTGCTCTCAAAACCAGCATAGCAGGCTTGTCTGGCTTAGGATGAGGAGCTTTTGTAAGCACACTGAAGGTGAAGGCTGTAGTCTGAGATTTTGAAGATCCAGCAAGTTTCTGAGCTGTTTGATTCAAAGCAGACTTTTAGAGAAGCAAAACATTAATTCCAGTTGAGAGCTGGGAGATAAACTGCATCTCCAAATCTTAGTGCAGCATCACAAGCACCATATCTTCCAGAAAAATGAGAAATAAATAACTTTTTTTTCCCTCCATCATTCATCTCCACCCAAAAAAATGTATTCAAATTTGAAAATATTAAAAAGTATGTTCTTGCCCCAGATCCTTAAAAACCTCCATCTAGCTATATTAAAAAAGCCTATAAAATATACCAGCACAAAATCAAGTGAGTTAGTCAAGTTGATCAAGAAAAGTAAGAGTGTGCCAGTGGAGAAGCTGAACCAAAATTTACATTTTCTTTAGAGATATGCAGAAATTATGCTCATTTCAATTTAACAGAAGCCAGAAGATTAAGAAAAAACAACCAGCAAGATTACTGTAAGACTCATTGCTCAAAATTTTGAAAATTCCAGCAAGGTTGGACACGTAGCAGGATCCACGGGCATCCAAACAGCTCTAGATCTTTCATCAAGTATATTTTTTCATGTTTACCTGTGAACCAGAAGGGATTTCTCAAAGGCAGAGATGGATAATAAGTTTTGAGCAAAGTAGGATAAGGCATTGCTAGGCAAGAGAAGACACAGCAGGATGGAAGTCATGCAAGGTGAAAGCAGCATCTATTGAGCCAGAGAGACCTAAAGTCCATTGCAGATTCAATCTGTTTATAAGTTAGGAACCAGAAAGGACAAGCTGACAGATTTTCTGCAGTTCTTTGACCAGTGCTTAGCCCCAAAAGATACCAAAGTCGTAATCCAACATTACATTAATTTGGCATACATACAGACATAAATATTATTTTATTCATATAGAATATGCTCTAGGGCAGACATTGTCTTAGTTTTAATCCAAAGAAACATCCATTTTCTTGATAATATGTTAAGGTATTGATGTGATCAGAAACTAAAATTTCTCTTCAATTAGGGAACTCTTACCCATGAACATTTGTTTCCATCACAGGGCAGATGCTGCAGTACTTGCAACTTTTATTGAATGTGAAGTTGTCCTCTCCCTCCCTTCAAACCTCAAGGTGTCAAAACATGTTGGAGCTCAAGCCTGAAATGCTTCCATTTCGTGTAAAGCCTCCAGGAGTATGGAGTTAATGATGGATGTCCAACAGCCTGGACCTTTCCACCAGACTGCTTCCCATGACTGCTGCAGTCACAACACTCCTGTGATACACAGAACACCTAAACAGAAAAAACTACAGCCTTATTTTTCACAGGGAGGCCAGAGCACTCCAAAAGGGATGGATGTGCCTTTTCACAGTGTACTACAATAATTCAGGCAGACAAACTCACAAACGGGTTCAAAATATTTTCTCAGCACAACAAAAATCAATGTTTCAGCCTACCAACATTTTCCTATTGATTATTTCAGTTTTGTAGAAACCAAATGCCAGGCACTCAGATTTACAGCCTTTCCCTAATATTAGTGTATACTTGTTGCTTTTAATTAACCCAGCGTTTCCAGTTAGTGCATTACACACCAAGTGCAATATCACAAATCACAGTATGGAAATGCTGACACATTTGAATGCAGTGAGAACTTTACCAGGATTTTATGCACAGTTTGAAAAATCAAATAAAATCCATTTTAAAAGTAAGAAGGGAATAGGCACTATTGGAGATAGGGGTAACGATTCATCTGACTCTGTGTCATTTTTATAATCCTAGCTTTTGAACTTCTATGGCCTTATATTGATTTTCTCTGTTCTTTCTCTCCTTTTTTCTTTTTAAATTATGGAAAGTGAACACATTTAATATAAAACAGATTTTGCTTTATTTTTTCAGGTAATCCTGTTAAAAGAAGGAAATACTTCATCTACTGCACACAGAAAAAGAGTAACATTAAGCATTTGACATTAAATCTTGGTAGATAAATATCGTCTCTATTTAATTATCTGTTAAAATTGGTAGAAGGGTAGCGTCAGCTCTTGAAATCCCCAGCAGCAAAACTCCCACTGATATCAGTGGGTCTAGGATCTCACTCTGAATTTTGCCTTTTTTTTTTTTTTTCTTTTTGAACAAGCAGCATCTCTTTGTGCAATAATTGGCAGCTATTAGTGTCAGTTTGGCAGATCCAAAGCTGCATGGGTCTGTGGGAAATTTATGCCTCCTAACATGCCTTGCTAAATTTAAACCTGTTGCATAATATGCAGATTCATTCTCATGCATGTAATGCAGCTAAGAATATCTGAAGTTCAAGGGAAGCTGATACACATGCAGAATAAAAAGGAGGGTTTAAATGCATTTTGGGCTTTACCACACAGAATAAAAAGCACTGATGACTCCCTTTAGTAAAGCTGCACCTTCTTGAAATCACTTGAATGTACATTTCATTTAGTGTGAATGGTACAAAGCAGCACAGACATTAAAAACAGGAAAACAAGAAAAGACAGACCTGCCTTTTGATTCCATTAAGCCATTTCTTCCCTCCTAGCTCTGGGGGCATCCTGCTCTAAAGCACTTCTGAGGAACTCTGAAGCCTCCTTTTCCTCCAAAATTACAAACTGGATGTCTTATTTCTACAATGCCCTTCTGTATTCCATTCTTTTCTCCCATACTACATGCAAGAAACAGACCTCTTTTTCTGTTTGATCTTGGAGAATGAAAAACCTTTCTTGTAATTCAATTTTTACTTCTGGTCTGAGCCTGAAAGCAGAAAAGTACAGCACAGGTAGATACATCTATGTCTTTTCAGAAAGTTAAATAGCAGCTTGATCCTATATGAGTATTTAAAAAAAATAGTATCAATCATTATAAAGAACACAGACAAAATAAGAAGGTTGGATGAAGTTCCATCTCTTTGGTCTTCATTTCTAATGCATATTCCAAAGTGAAAACTTCAAGTTAATTAGAAAGATTGACAGATTAGAAAGGAGAATGGCTAAAGAACCATTGCCAGTATTTGGGGTTTTTGTTGGTTTGAGGGTTGGGTTTTTTATCACCTAACTTATATCACCAATCCTTTTCTGGAGTAATTCCCTGAGGATGAGATAATTCCTAACCTATAGCCCAATTCTCAAGTCATTGTTCATGTTCCTATTTCATCTTGAACTTGAGCCATCAAAATACCTTTAATATTAGCAGCCCAGACATGTTTTTAATTCACACAAAAATATTACAGGCCCCCCATCTAAATATTATGCTTCACACAAACCCCTCCACACAGAATATATGCTTAATAATTTAGCCTCCTGATTTTCAGCTTCAGACAAATTTCTTTTTGCTCTGTCAGACTAGAATATCCACAAGCCTTCTCCACATGGCATTTACTCTCACTTTTTATCAGGCATCCCAGCCTTACTGGAAACAGCACACTGGAAGATAGCCCTGGTCTGTGTTAACACAAAAGAGCCCCCAGTGACAATGCCAAATAATTTATTAGTACCAAAAGCATGACATGGTTGGAAAAGATAGGAGATAAAAAATTCTTTCTGTGTTCTGAACCATTCCCCATGTTTCAGTGCAGTGTGATACTGATGCAAGGCTATTATGCACTCTGATCTTGAGAAGATATCAGTTTGAGATTAGTATTGAGAGTAGTACTCAATTACTCCACTTTTTGGTACAATCTGAGTCTGTTTGGATTAAAAGCAACAGAAATCACATGCTCAATATTACACTTTTTTAAAGAAAAAACAGAATGTGAAAACCTTCCAACAAAAGTTCAGGATTCTTATAGCATAAAACCTCTCCAGAGGTTAAATATAAATACTTCGAAAAACATAAAAAAGGACATGGAAAAAATGTGGTGATTGTTGTTTATTGTTGTTGTTATTAGCCCAAACCAGAGAAGGTTGACATGAAAATCTGAAAGAACTCAGTCCATGGCAACATAGGTGATGATTGTATCAAGGTAAAAAATAACCAGAGAAAAGGAAGAGATAATTGGAAAATTTGTGAATAGTTCAAAGCAAGAACTAAGCACTGACAGAGAATTCACCTGCAATTATGGTATTTGTTAGAATTTTATGGAGGTTTTTAGGCTTTATGTCTATCACACCATTATATCCTTGCCATAAGCAGTGTATACTACTGAACAAGAAGTTCTGACCAAGAGCAATTTCTACAAGCACACAACATGGTCTAACCATGGACAGAGCTGGATCCCAAGCAATGAACACTTCTCAGCTGTTTGGGGCACAGCTTTGCAGAGGGAATGGGACAAACCAAGGTGTAGCAGCCCCTTGCTTAACTAATCAGCTGCTAAATGCAACTACAACCAAGTTTAAAAATAGCTACACTCAGGTGTAGGATATTCACTAAGGCACTGACAAGGAGTGGCTTATCTTAACATGACATCTCCAGAAAGGCTGCAGAGATAATTAATATACTGCCTATTTTTCATAGGAAAAAGGATGGCAGAAGCCTCCTAATTAGATACATAATCCACTCTTTGCCTTTGCCTTCTGGTTCTCAAGACCTGGAACAATTCAGTGTTCCACTTATTCTCTGGCAATATGTTACTTCCATAACTCCCTTTGCTTTGTCCAAGATATTTGACTTCTGGGGTTCTGTGTGTCTGACTCACATTTTAAAAGGGTCAGTTAAGAAGACTTCTCTTTCAACAAGTCCCTTGTTAAAACACCTTTCAGAAGACAATGAAAACTTCTGAATCTCATGAAACAAGTGTTTACAAAAACAACAGATAGGCAGCAAAATAACAGAAACGTGACATACACAAGATTTTCTTCAGCACCTGCTGTTACATTTTTCTCAGTAGCAGCCCAGCTACAACAAAGTACAGAAGCATTTTAAGAGAAAAATGATTGAAGACAAAAATACATCATAAACAAAAAGCAGTTCCAAGAAATTTAATTTTTTTTTCATATTCTACTATTATGATGCCTATTTAATCATTACTTTACTCAGTTCTCCACACCTTGGTCTAAATCTCCTGCACTTTCTTCATTTCCCAGGCCTCTTGCATCAGAACAGACAAGTTAACACTGTTTACTTCATCAAATAAACATTCCTGACGCGTATAGAGGGCAAATAATTTATTTAACTGCTTGCTAATAAGCAAAGAGAAGAATCTATCACTAGAATAATCTTAGAACCCTCCATCTGTTATAGATGGTGTGTTTCTGTTCAAACAAATGCTGGGAATGAACAATTTATTTCTCTGTTTACTTCCTAACCCATACCCTGCATATTTCATAATGATGGAAAAGCCCACAGATGAGTAACTAACCCCAGAGACTCAACAGAACATCTATTTCCAAGCTGTCCATAACTTCAGAGCCAAAGCACCAGTGAAAATACAAAGGATCAAATATCCTAAGGTGCTCTTGGTGAGGAGCAGCCAGTATTCTAAATTTCATTCTAACCCTTCAGGGTAGAATACAGAAAATTCAAAGATCCATTTTGTTTGAGTTGGAGAATCAATGGCTTCGAAAAGATTCAATAGCATAGTTAGGGTCAACATTACCTCATCTTTTGAATGGTTCCATTATCAGTAGATTTGTCTGGATTTTGGAAAAAGGAATGCACATCCAGCACCTGCCACAGTGGTCCTGACCTTCTGGGTCCTTTGACACTAACCTAAGTTACACTTTTAACAAAATGCAGAAACTGACACAAGTACTAATTATTTCCTTAGACATGGCCTACCTGAAGAAACTAACACATAGGGCTAAGACCAATTCTTCTCATGTTTTATTGGGATATTTTGAAATTGCAAACATAAAACTATTGCATTATTCAAATTGATCTGATTTACCTGTACATTGAAGTCAGTCCTCTCCCAGCAAGAGTTTGCTCATGTCCCTGATTAGACCTGACATTTTTAATAACAGCAACAGAACCCACGAACCATCTGGTGATCTTTAGCCAAAAACTAGGAAATAAACTGGGATTTTCCACCAATGCAGGATGAACATACAGTATATCAGGGAGAGCAGGGAACTCAAATTAAGACACACAGGTAATTCATATCACACAGGGTGAGCCTAGGTTCTGGAGCTGAGCTTAAATAGGCTCCTGTGCAGGGGGCAGAAAGCATGTGGGTGGGAAGCCCAGCTGAGAGCCCTCAGAGCAATTACAGCCCACAGGTGCCCACAGAGTCCTAGCACATAAATATGCATATGCATAGATGTGCAAAGGGTTGGTTAGTGCTAGAAGTCAGTAAAAAGACATCATTGTGTCCTGGGTGTATGGCCTCTTGCATTAGCTTACAGGAGATTGGTTTGGGTTATGTGCTCCAGAAATCAGGGAGAAAACCCCCACTTTGCTCTCTCAGCTGATTGATTTTTTTTTTTCTCTGAGATATGCAAGTCACTGTGCAAGCTCACCTACAGCAACAGGCAGGTTTCTTAGAGCACTGGAGCTCTTGAGCAAACTGACAGCATCATTCCTGCCAAAGGCAGTAACAGTTTTGCAATTTGGAGTAGGCAGGTTTTGAGCAAGAAAGTCAGGCAAGGATCTAAAAGCCTTCTGAAGTTGACCTCCCCAACATTCCTAGAGTTCACTGCTTGTTCAAAAAGCACTGTCTTAGATAACTGTGAGTCAGCCTGGGATATTCATAGAATCATTGAATGGTTTATGTTGGAAAAGATCTCTAAGATCATCCAGTCCAACTGTTAACCCAGCACTGCCAAATCCTCAACTAAACTGTGTCCCCAAGTGCCACATCCACATATCTTTCCAATATCTCTAGGAAGGGTGGTTCTACCAATCCCCTGGGAAGCCTTTTCCAATGCTTGACAACCCTTTCCATGAAAAAAAACTTTCTACTATCCAATCTAAACCTCCACTGGGGCAACTCAAGGTTCAGAAGAGGCTGAACATCACCTTGCTACAGCCCCTGTCACACAGTCTGAGAGTGATAAGGTCTTCCCTGAGCCTCCTCTTCTCCAGGCTAAACAGCCCCAGCTCCCTCAGACATTCCTCACAGGACCTGTGCTCCAGACCCATCACCAGCTCCATGGCCCTTCTCTGGACCCACACCAGCCCCTCAATGTCTTTCTTGCAGTGAGTGGCCCAAAACTGAGCACAGGATTTGGGGTGTGCCCTCAGCAGTGCTGAGCACAGGGGGACAGTCACTGCCCTGGTCCTGCTGGCCACACCATTGCTGATCCAGGCCAGGCTGCCATGGGCCTGCTTGGCCACCTGGGCACAGCTGGCTCATGCTCAGCTGCTGTGGACCAGCATCCCCAGGCTCTTTTCCATCAGGCAGATTTCCAGCCACTCTTCCCCAAGCCTGTGGCACTGCCTCAAGTGCAGGACCTGGCATTCAGCCTCATCCCAGCAGCTCCTACAGGCAGGGCTCAGTTCTCTCAGCCAGTCCTCCCAGAGCCTCTCCCCTCAGCAGGACTGGGCAGCCCACACCACACCAGCTCTGAGCCAGCCCTGAGCCCCACAGCCCTGGGACCTGGCACCTGCACTAGGGAAACTGTGGAAGTACCTCCCTCTGCCAGACCAGTTCTGGAATTCAAACACCTAAAGGATCTTTGGGACCAAAACCCTGAAACCTTCTCAGTCTGTTTTACCTGGTCCATTACAAAGAAGTACTAGGAAGGAGCAATGACTGTCAGTATGCTTATTTTTTAAAAAATCTTCATTCTCTTTCCTCTTTTCTCAAAACAAGTACTAAGCAATAAATGTTATCATTTGCCTATGAATGCAACTTAGGAATTTCTTTTGAAACAGTTCCCAGGAGAGTCTTCCTTTCCTTCACTCTTGTAGGCCACTCCACACAGAAAGGAGGTGTCAAGAGATGAAGCCAGAGGAGGAAAGGAACAAGAGCAGAAATAATGTCTGACTCACATTCAATATCCAGTGAAGTAGAGGGATTCTTAGGCTGTTTCAATTAATTTGCAATTTATAATAGGAAATAAGTAGTCCTAAAACACTTGTGAAGAAGGCCCAAAACAAGAAGAGTGAGTCACAGCAAATATTGAGTTATGCCAAGCACATTTCTATTTTCAAGCTATGGTTCTGTGGTTCCCTCAGGGCTAGAGCCAACAGCAACAGGGACCTCTCCTGCCTTCTCTGCATCAGCAGAGACATCCAAGCACTACAGCATATTCAAACAACTTCTTTTTCTTTTATCTCATATTTCCTTCCTTTCAGCAAGCGCACAGTAGGCTGCTTAGGAAATATGGAATCATTTCCCCTCTTGACTGTGTTTCTAGTGCCTAATGGTGCGACATGAAGGCTCTGAAGAGCTGCTGACCCCTTCAGCAAGCCAGCGCACACTGGAGTTTAATTCACACGGAGGAGCTAGGATTAACTTTATGAAGGAAAAAAAGGCCGGGTGAGATGTCCTGCTTTTGTCCTGTGTGAGCAGCGGCTCGGCGGTGGTTTGCAAAGGAAAGTGATGTCTCTGGTGTGACGGGTGTCCCTGCATGATGCCCTTTAGCGATCCCTGCCAGCCCAGGCGGTTCGCGGCTCCGGGATGGGAGTCCCTCGCTCCGGGATAACCGGGATTCTGCTGCCACCGCGTGGGCACCCCGCTCCGTCCGCAGCTTCCCGGGGATGCCGCGGAAAAAAAGAGCTTTTCCTGCAAAACTGCTGCTCGCACGGACCTGTCCTCGGCCAGACCCTGCGCTTCCAGCCAAGCCCAGCCGAGTCTGATGCAGTTCGGGAGCAGGGGTGGCTGCCCTGGGTAAACTGAGGCTCACCGGCTTTACCCAGTTTCAGAAGATGCTCTTCTGTGGTTTCTGAGGCTCTGCACTGGTCCCCCAGAGTCACCCACTACAGATGGACAAAGAGAGTGCTCAGGGCAGAAACAGGCGTTTTGCAAAGCAGATAAGGCATATTCCATTTTCTCCCATAAAATTGACAGCTGATGGTAGTTTAAAATGCTTAATATTCAAACTATTCTGACATAATCTTTTGGCATTAAAGTGTCACAGACATAAACAGCCCATTTCCTCATGAGCATTTACTAATGATGGAAATGTCTCTGGAGCTTGTTATACTGAATATGGCCAGAGGATCAAGCACACACCCTTTAAGTATGGCATTTTTAAGGTTTCCTCTGGAGACCTACTGGAGCTGAGTAGAAGAGATATTAAAATTCTTCCCAGAAATCCTACAGCATACATTTTCCTGAAGCGATCCTACAGCATCCATCATGAGGTACAGACCAATTTGGCCCAGTGCAGGAATCTGTGACATTCCAGGACAGACCAATGTGCTGGCAAATGAACCTGGCTATCAGCCAGTAAACCCTGGCTTGCAGTGTGTGAACCACAATACTACCTTTTTTATCTGTTTCTAAAAAGGACAGTGTTGTTCCAGACCAGGAACAAATCATTCAGTACAGAAATGAGGATGTCCCAGTGACCTGGTGACCAGGTACAAGTTCTTCCTAGGAGCCCTGTAAAATTTGTGGCTCTAAATAGTAAATACAGCTAAGGTTTTAAGCAAGCATGATTATTTCAGGCAAGGTGACCCTTGGGAGTGAGATCGTTTATGTCAGTCCATTTCCTGGCAGAAAGGCACTCACATTCAAAACACAACCATCACAACCAATCATTGCCAGTCAGAGGAGAAACAAAGACAAATTAATTGAATAAAGGCCAAATTATTCACTCCTATGATAAGCATGACATTGGCAAGAATCCCAAATGCATCCAGTGGTAACTCCACCTAGTTTGTTGGATATTGCAGCTGCCTCTAGGGGAGCATGTTCTATTATTTTCAAGGGCTTCACCAATTGTAATTCTGAACACTCTCTTCCACACACATTTCAGCTACCTAAAACAGAACAAAGGTGTCCTCTACTCTCTTTCCACCTTATATTGCTGAATAGCAAAAAGAATGTTCTAAAATAGAGACATGAATAGAGAAATTACTACTCCTTGTCCTCCTTGCTGTTAGACTCCCTATACAATTTCTTAGCAGTCTCAGAAATCTGCTTTTCCTAGAATTTCTGGCTATCTTTTTTTTTTTTTTTTTTATAATTCTAAATTCATCTGAATCCTTCTCTCTGTGTTATTGAAGAAATTCAGCAAGAGCTATTTCTATAAATTCCACCCCCACATTGTCTGCTAAGAAGGGCTTGTGCAATGAGTAATTTGCCTACATTAATGTGAAAAAATGCACTGACAAAAACTGACTTGCATCCATGACAAAGGTTGTTATTCTCTTTCTTTTCCAAAAAGGGAAACGGAGGCAACTCCCTTGTGTTCTGATACAAAGAGTGAAAATCAGTAACATCCCGTCTAGCACTCAAATTAAAGGTATACTTTAGACTATTCTTTTTTAAACCAAAGGATGATTTACAGGATGTAGGTCAGACTCAGTTTTGCCTCCTTGTGCAAATCTCCATGCAAGAGGGGAGCTGTTCTGTCCATTGATGTTTCAATAGACAAAGTTGAGACAAGCCTATCATAGGGTAAGTTAATTGATGTATCTAATTGAAGTATCTAAACATTTTTTTCACATGTAAGGAATGGATGGCTGAAGGGCAGTGCTGGGACAAGACCAGCTCCAAAGATTCCTTTTGCTGTGCTGCTGCCAGCAGCATTTCTCTTTACCCACTCAGGGCTTGCTACAGGTTGTGTTTTGTTAGATCAGGACCAGCAAAGTGCAACCTCAGTTTTACTGCCCTGGCCTCCTACACACAACCAAGGGCTTTAGGGTGTTCACCAAGTGTGGAGAAATTGGCTGGTCCCAATAGAAACAGTTATGGGCGTGGCTGAACCTGCTGGCTCTGCTATCCAAATGATACCCAATTTTCTCAAGAGCCAAGAGTATTGCCACCACTGATTTAAGAAATTCTCTGAGCATTCCTAGGTGATTGAAAAAAATCCACTTTAAATACAGATAGATGATACCAAACTACATGCAAGCCTCCCTAGGCAAGACATCAATCTCAGAAAAAAATCCTCAGGAAAAAACAAGAAATCATAATACTCCTATAAAAATAATGAAATTGCAGATAGAATTATTGCCTTCTGACACTCTTTCAGTACTTACTGTATACAGATATTCCATATCAAGCTCAATGTCAACAATCCATCTTCCTCCTTCCTTCCTTCCTTCCTTCCTTCCTTCCTTCCTTCCTTCCTTCCTTCCTTCCTTCCTTCCTTCCTTCCTTCCTTCCTTCCTTCCTTCCTTCCTTCCTTCCTTCCTTCCTTCCTTCCTTCCTTCCTTCCTTCCTTCCTTCCTTCCTTCCTTCCTTCCTTCCTTCCTTCCTTCCTTCCTTCCTTCCTTCCTTCCTTCCTTCCTTCCTTCCTTCCTTCCTTCCTTCCTCCTTCCTTCCTTCCTTCCTTCCTTCCTTCCTTCCTTCCTTCCTCCTTCCTCCCTTCCTCCCTTCCTCCCTTCCCTCCCTCCCTCCTCCCTCCCTCCCTCCCTCCCTCCCTCCCTCCCTCCCTCCCTCCCTCCCTCCCTCCCTCCCTCCCTCCCTCCCTCCCTCCCTCCCCCTCCCCCCCTCCCTCCTCCCTCCCTCCCTCCCTTCCCTCCCTTCCTCCCTTCCTCCCTTCCTCCCTTCCTCCCTTCCTCCCTTCCTCCCTTCCTCCCTTCCTCCCTTCCTCCCTTCCTTCCTCCCTTCCTTCCTTCCTTCCTTCCTTCCTTCCTTCCTTCCTTCCTTCCTTCCTTCCTTCCTTCCTTCCTTCCTTCCTTCCTTCCTTCCTTCCTTCCTTCCTTCCTTCCTTCCTTCCTTCCTTCCTTCCTTCCTTCCTTCCTTCCTTCCTTCCTTCCTTCCTTCCTTCCTTCCTTCCTTCCTTCCTTCCTTCCTTCCTTCCTTCCTTCCTTCCTTCCTTCCTTCCTTCCCAAAGCATCATGAGAATTGACTTTTAAATGAATTCATAGAATACATTTTATATGTTGTTACAGACCAGAAACTCCTTGATGGCATTTTGAGCTCCAGGAAACAGTTCACTAGGCATGAAACAACTCACCACTGCTTAGATCAATAACATTTAACACCAAAAACCTGACAATGATAAAATGAGGAAAACTACAAAATTATATTAATAATAACATGGATGTACAGCTATTTAGCATCTGATCTGCTTTACAGCACTCTAGGAGAACTACAAGACACATATTTTAAAATATTAATCTCTTTTTTAATTACAGTTCCTCGTTTTCATTTCTTCTGCTCTTCATGAGCATAGGTCTTTTTTCAATCCTTCCCATTGGTTTTTTATTTAACTTCATTCCTATTATATTTTGCTGGGCAACTTGGGCTGCAATAGCCTGTATGTTACTCGTTTGATATACCTGTATATTAGCTATCATACTAAAATTATTGTGCCTCCTACACAGAGGTACTGGCTATAAATCTATATTGGAATATTTCTTTACAGTTCAATAACTGCAGGTAGGAAATTGGCTTTCTACCAAGTTAAAAACAATCATCGTTGTTACAAAATTCGGAGTGGTGTCTACTGCCTAAGCAAAAACTATTTCATATTTTGCTTAGGTTATAGAACTGCCTGCATCCTGCATATTTATAAAAAAAGTTACACATAGAACCTCTGACAGAAAGAGAATGTAGTCTAGCTATTTCAGGCACCATGCAAACATGTTCGTCCATTTTCACTGCTACAAAAGAAGCTAAAGTGGTGTATTTTCACAAGCCATTGCCAATGACAATCAGAGGAAACCAAAGAGATTAGGATTTTTACATGCCGTTAAAAGCACAAATAATTTCTATTCTGCAGTATACTCCACTGTAGCAGCTGAATTTGAAACACTGTGCTTCTCTTGAAATTACACACTTCTATAAAGCAAGGTTTATGCATTCCAAATGTTGGGATCTTTGTTGCTTTAAAATTATACTTACCTCCTGATCCAAACTGAAAAACTATAGCCAAAGTTGAGAGCTTTTTTCTTTTTCAGATAGCAAAAGTTTTGTAATGGTTATGTATTATTTACATAAATTACAAAAGGAAGCAAGAGAGTGAAGATTGAAAAAAAGGGAAGAGAGAAAAGGTTCAATTAATTTTACAATCTTTTCATTCTCTGATACATCTTCTGTCCACTTCAGAATAAGAGGAGCACATGCTTTAAATCTTAATTTTGAGAGGAAAAAAGTATTTAGAAATCTTTCCTCCAAAATTGTCCAGCATAGAAATGCTCCATATAGTCCTCAAAAATGAGTAAAATGCATCCTCTCCCAATTATTTTCTAATAGAAGACCAGCATATAGCTGAAAATATAAATAAATTTAGGGTTCTTTCTGACATCAACAACCACTGTAAAGCCTTACTAAGTAAAAAAGTATATGTTAAACAAAAGATAGCTAAATTAATCCCTTTGCAAACTTATACCAGTTGTTTTTCACATTACCTGAAATGCCATAATCTATCTCCTATAACACTTCCCACAACATTTTAAAATCAGTAGAGCTTCTCATGTTTCTTATCACAGGAGCTTTTCTCTTTATTTCAACAAACATACCCCACCATCCAACTGTCCTTAAAGTCTGCTTTTGAATTCATTAAAACACAAAAGGAAAGACAAGTTAGGTCACAGAGAATTGGGAGCAAACTCCGTGGATGTTTTTGTGCCAACTGTTTCTCCATTCCCCTTCTGGTCAGTAAAGTCCAGAGGGTGGTCCCACAAAGATGCCACCCCAAACACTGACAGCACCAAAGGACTTAGCACAGCCCCCAGAATGGACATCCCATCCATGGCCCTGCCTGTCAGGCATGGTGGGAATGGAGGCAGGACAAAGCTGATCCTCAGCCACCCAGGTTTTGTAATACACATTTCTCACTGCAGACCCCCTCATGGCTTGAGAAATGATGAAATATGATCCAAAGTACACTCAGAGTGTCCATGCTAGAGAAAGGCAAACTATCATCAGCTGGTAAGCAGATCATGCTGACTTGCATCTAAAGATAGCCTTTGTGTTAGCTTTTTGTTCAAAAGAATGCCATAGATGCTTTGAAATAACTATAGTATATACCTATTGTTGATTTTTATGATCATATTTGTAAACTATGAATCCCATTTTTTACTGCTCAGGGCTTCTTTCAAGTTTTAACCAGAGTTAATTTAAAATAATTTAGGAACCGACAGGACATTATATTATAAATCCATTCATTAGCCAAAGATGCACTGTATAGGTAAGTAAAAAACTTCTTCACACTGAACTAAAGTGATCTGCAGTAAAGTAACAGGAGAAATATTTGCTCTCTACACTTGCAGAACAAGCTACTGAAGTCTGAAATGAAATTAGGTTTAGAATTTTTAAAAACTGCTTCTGGAGACAGACAGTAATTAACCCCGAACAGTGGTTGATCTTTGTAAGATTTCAACAAACATATGCTGTTTACATTTTTCATAACACATATTTTTATTAGGTTCCTTTAAGTAAATGAGTTCAGGTAAGTTACCGTAATTTCAATTTTTGTTTCAAATGCATTTATTTCTACAAATATTAGCTTAAGTTAAAATTCTCGATTCAAATCTAATCAATATTTTAACCATCTGGAAAGTAGGTTGATGAAAAAGTCCAGTGGTCCTCATGGGCCAGCTGCCTCTGCAGCAAAGAAGGCCAAAATCATTGTGGGCATCAGGAAGAGCAGCAGCATCAGCTCATGGGAGATGATCCTTCACCCCTACTCATCACAGACATATCTGCAGATCTGGGTTCAGTCCTGGGCTCCCCAATACATGAGAAACATGTTCATACTGGAGTAAATCCAATGAAGAACCACAAAATTATAAAGGACCTGGGGCATCTGACACAGGAGGAGAGGATGAGGGAACTGGGACTGTTTGGCCTGGATGAGACAAAGTTCCAGCGAGGTCTTATCAACATTATGAAATACCTGATAGGGGAAGGAAAAAAAGGGAGCCAGACTTTTCTCAGTAGTGTCCACTGAAAGGATAAGAGGCAAGGAGCACAAATATAAGTACAGGAGATTCCACTGAAATGTGAGAAACATCTTACAGTGACCAGGCACTGGCACAGGTTGCCTAGAAAGGTTGTGGAGTCTCCATCCCAGAAGACACTCAAAACCCAGCAGGACACAGCCTTGAGCTCTAGCTGGCCCTGCTCAGAGCAGTGGGGCTGGACTAGGCAATCTCCAGCCCCAGCCACTCTCTGATCATGCCTGGAGAATTTGGCTCTCACAAGTGTGTTGAACCACTTGAGAAGCAGGCTTCAAAATAAACACTCTACCAGCATCTCCAAATTTTGTTTATGAGATGGTTAGTAACTACAGACTTGTAAATCTAAACATGATTTTTTAAATCCAGACTCTGGATGCCTACCTCTCTCAATTATTGAAGATGAATAGAGCATTTTAAGGGAGAGCATTATTTTAATATGTTGGTCAATTTCCTCACTTAATAGTTTAGCAACACAGATCTATTTTCCTTTTCTGTTTGCAGCTACCATAATAAAGCAGTAATTAGCAGTAAGTAGTCCCTGATCAGCTCAGTGGGGTATGTGACAAAAAGAGATGATTCAAAAGAAGCATACAAAAATGAAAACTGTACAAACAAATTTCAAATAAACAGGGGTTAAACTAGGGCTCTATTAATTTATTTCTTTTTAATCCAGATTCCCTACAGGGTACACAACTACTGCATCTAGATGTCTTAAAATTATTCATAATTAAAACACTGAAAATAATTATTGTCACAGAGCTCCTGTGGTTTAAAGGTTACCTGCACTAGATTATTAAATTGCAATAGGCTGAAGAGAAAAAAAATATTTTAATAATTTCAGTTTCTGTTTTATTTTTCTCTGTGACAGTATCATCTATTCATGGCTGGCACAAAGCAGCCTGCACCCAACATTCCTGGGGCCATGACCTCTGCTGTCAAAGGGAAAAGGAGGCATCTCTGCCACAGTATTAATCACAGGTCTGCAGCTCTGTATCAAGAGTGGGTGAGTTTAGTTAGACTGTACTTCCAGCCCACAATAATGCAGCACTATCTAGTCTTCCCTCCTTCTGCCCAGAATCACAACTACCTGAAAAACAGTCTCCAGAAGAAGCTTTCTGGATGACTTCCTCCACATTCACTGCCCTCCTGTTTCCTCTCTCCTGGAGTCTGAAGTTTTAAAATCAATTTTTTTTTTGCATGTAATTTGCAGAGGGCATTTTTGAATTTTGTATTCTGCCCTTTATACTGCAAGCAATCCAGATTCTCATTCATTGTACTGTCAGTGTTAATTAACATAGGGTAAGAGATTTGTTGGTATTTTCCCTGACAGCAAACTCCCATACTCTGTCTTGCTTGTATGCTTTCACATTTTCCCTTTGGTAATATATCATTTTACTCTCATTCTTACTATTCATTAATCTGTTCTGAGCTGTATTGTTCTGTATAAACTCAGCTTCTGAAATAGTCTTAATCATTCTCCAACTGTGCTTTTCACAACAGCCTCTTTAACTTTCTATTCAGTAAACACAGCAAATGAAAAAATTATGCTGTTCAATATCAGCATTCAGACCATTTGTGTAAATAATGAGATTTTAGGGTACAGCTCAGTCTCATGATAGCCCATTAGTAAGCTCATTCCAGAATTAAATTTACTTACAAGTGCAGCTTTAAATCTAGTGAGTTTGCCTCCACTTACACAGGTCAAAAGCTAAGACTGACTATTTCAAAAAGAACACTGGTGAAAAGTCTTTTAATGAACTCACCCATCAATGGGAATATCAAACTTCACTCACACCTGCTCTATCAATCAAGCCACTGTTTGGCTAAGATGCTTGACTGGTGCCAGAAGGGCCAAAGTCCTTTACTTTTCCTTTGGAAAACTACACCCTCATCAATATGTTAGCTTCAGGTATAGTTTAGTGATCCTGTTCTCTCAGATTTATTTCTTGAAGACAATTTTTTTTTCCCAGAAGAGGCCTAGTTTGACAAATTTCGCTAGTTCTGTTTTTCCATTTTGGCAGAAAAGACAGATACTCCCCAATACAATTATCCTTTCTGTGTAACTATTTTTGAACAAAAATTTCATCACACAAAGAACAGATATTTATTTTTATTAAAATGAGTAAAAGAAGTTCCCTCTTTCTAAAAGAATTACTGGTGTAAATGTTAGGGTGAATAAAGCTCTTATGTGTCAAATGAGCAAATCTCAAAGCTGAGAAAAGATTACAGAACACACCAGAGACAACAGTACAGAAAATCATCATTGGTGCCATTTTTTCACACCATTCACAGCAGAAGTTAAACGCTTGCAAAGCACAAAGTTGCATTAGTGCCACCGAAGCCAAATGAATTTGTGAGCGCTATACGCCGTTTGTCAATTTTCCACTCCTGAGCTATCAACGGAACATAATTGAGATCAAACTCTGCCTCTGTTTTGTGTAAGTTTAGAGTAGGTGGCAAAATCCCATGGTAGCAGGCCAGTGCAGTAAAAGCTGCTTCAATAGCTCCTGCAGCCCCCAAGAGATGTCCTGTTGCTCCTTTTGTTGAGGAAACTGCAATATTACGTGAGTGGTCTTTAAAAAGTCTCTTGATTGCTTGATTCTCAGCAGCATCTCCTAGAGGTGTTGAAGTTGCATGTGCATTGACATATGTTACATCTTCAGGTAGGATCCCAGAATCTTTCATTGCTGCAGACATGCACCTAAGGAAAAAAAGAGATAACAGAATGCTGATTTGCCCAATGTGTTTTTGTCAAATGTACAAACTAATAGAAAACATATAGATTGTTTTAAAATGTTTATCAAGTGTGAAAATCTGCTTTAGCAGAGATATAAATGACAAGAGATTAACTCATCTAACTAAGCATCTACATTAGGTACCAGAGAAGACAATAAAAGTGAGGCCCACTATAAAATCAGACTTGCTGTTAAAAATTCCACAGCTAGGAAAAATAAAAAGAAGAAAATAAGATATGAAAATCAATCTCTACAGACTGTTAATGGGTCAAACACCCTTTTCACTGTAAAATTTGAAAACATTTGAGAGACAAATAACTAGCGATATTATTACAAAAAATTTTGATATGTTCTCCCCAACAAAAATACTGGGAAATGAAAAATAAATCTGCAGTCATCCTCCACATGAGCTTCTTTCACATGCTTTCCAGAGACTAGAAAATGTCAAGGAGTCACGGAGATAGCACAAATTCCTATATTTCGTTTTATAATGAATTTTACTGAAAGTCACACCCTTCTACCCTGGCATGGTATGTTTTGGTTGGCTCCTGATGACTTGTGCACTGTGACTGCCTCTTTAAAACATGTTTTTTTATTAAAACCATGGAAGGATCAACACAGCTCCATACTGCAATTTCTCATAGATTTCCCTCAAAGAAGGAGATGAATCAGACATCCCTCCTTGCACATAACAACGAACCACCTCTGAGCACAAGACCACTGACTCTTTTAAATTTATGAAAAATAAGGAAATAAAAGGAAGCTTAAAAGCAGGTAACACAGGCTTCTGGACAAATTTAAATGTCTCTACTACAGCCTTCTACCCATAGATGCATCCAGCTTAGCTTAGGCCATTTACACTCACTGTCACTAGATACTGAGCCAATATTCAAGCAAAAGAGATTACTGATAACTATGAGATAAATTAATTTAGTTAAATACATTATCTGCACTGAACTTATTGACTTAAGGAGATACCAAATTACTTGTGTAGGACACTCTTTATATCCACAATTCTGAGTCTGGCTTTGCCTCTCCTTTCCTGCTGGTTTATTCCAACATACATATTAGCCTCCAACAGAAGTAGTTATTAGAAGAGAACAAAAAAAAATATTCCTCTGAATTTTTTTGACATGGCAAATAAAATTTCCACAGAAAAATGAGATAAGCACATACATTCCAGATTTAATCCACATACCACGGCAGTAACAAAATACTGGCTTGAAGACAGTATTAAAATGTATTATCTCAAGGGTGGAAATGCTCAACATTTTGGAGATACCCAGATTAACTTTCAACTCTTCCTACTGTGAATTTAATTTATATGCTACTGCAATCATAAAATACACAAAAATTCTATTACAATATATTGCTATATAATCTCAAGTGTAAACAAGTCTGAAAATATGAGATAAGGCACTCCTGATTACTCATCTCACACCTAAATCTGCAGAACAATTAAACATGAATCAAGGAGCATAGATGGAGACATGGCATATTTACACTTCTAGAAAAATCTGTTAACCTTACAAAGATGCAAACACAGCTTTACAATACCATCCAGAAATTTGATCTATTTGTGCAGTGATATATTGAATTTTGGTACTAAACATTCACATACATTCAGAAAAAGGCAAACTAAATCTTTACTAAAGATTCTAATGCCAGCAATAGTACTCAGCCTAGACAAAGCTCTCCAACTTACACACGTGATTACAGTGACAATTTAATTAGGCCAATGATTAATGATTAAATGGATATCATCTACTTGTGACCTCGTCTTAATGAGATAAACACTGATAAACCTTTACCACCTCCCTAAACAGTACTAACAGCATTAGTATTTCTGCTCTGCCCCTTCACCAGCACACTTAGCTGCATCTGAATGAAGTACTGAATATTCTAATAAACTAGATCTTCTAAGTACTCCACAGCTTCCATCACCTGAGGCTTCTTGTAACAAAAAACATGCTTTTCTGGGGAGGATGGGGGGTGTTTATCTTCTCAATAGAAAAAGAATGAAGGAAAACCTGAAAAGATTCTCTCTCACCACAGACATCTTAAAAAAGAGGTTTCTACTGAGACTTATTTATATGAACAGTTGTATGCACAAAAGGAAAAATGCTTTCACATACAGAAAGTTTTCATAAGTCTATCGAAAAAGATTGATTCTACTGAGAAATGGCCTTCACCATCCTGCTAAAAAAAGAGAGAATTTGGAGCACAGTATTACCCGCTCTTCCATTTTTCTGATTTTCAAGCTTTTGGAATATTAATTCAAGGTTGAACACCCCTTCTCTATGAAGAATATAAAATGACAGAAACAAATGTACCCACTACAATTAAGATACGAAGTAACCATTACAATCAACATAGATTTCTTACCTGAACGCACCTTCTCCCTCAGGATCAGGCGCTGTTATGTGACAAGCATCACCAGACAGTCCATAACCCAAAACTTCTGCATAGATCCTAGCACCTCTTTGTACGGCATGCCCATACTCTTCCAAGACCAGCACTGCAGCACCCTCTCCCATCACAAATCCCTCCCTCTGAGAATCGAAGGGTCGACATGCTGCTTTAGGGTTTGAGTTGAAACTCATGCTGAGGGCCCGGGCTCTTGCGAATCCAGCCAAAGACAAAGGGCTAATGCAAGCCTCAGTCCCTCCAGCCAACATGACATCAGCATCACCAGCAGCAATGAATCTAGAGGAGTCTCCAATTGCATGTGCACCTGTGGTACAAGCCGTGGACACAGCGTGGTTCGGCCCTTTCAGTTGGTATTTAATGCTGATATGGCCTGCTGCCATATTGACCAAAATCCTTGGGACAAAAAACGGGCTGACCTTACTGTAACCCTTTGTTTTAAATAACTCGGCTGTGTCAGAGATTTCTTCCAGCGGAACCATGCCCATCCCAATTGCCACACCGGCAGTTAAGCGGTCCAGTTCATTCTGGGGACACCAGCCAGAGTCCTTCATCGCCAGCTCTGCCGCGCAGATGGCCATCACAGTGGCAGAACTCATGGATTTCATCTCTGACTTCGACACAAAGCTTTCTTCTCGGAACTCACCCTCCTTGCTTCCCCTCGGCACACGCGCAGCCACTCTGCATGGGATGCCTGCGTATTCTTTCCCATCTAGTGATGTAATCCCACTGCCTCCTTCCAGAAGGTGCTTCCACACAAACTGAGTTCCCACACCAAGAGGGGACACTAGGCCAATACCTGTGACAACTACTTTCCTTCGACATGCAGGCAGTGACTGGCTGAAAGCCCTTCTGTGGTTTTGTAAATGTAGACTTATATTCAAACTCCGGAGATGAAGATTTGCAATCTTTAGCAGGTCCTGTGAGCACTGTGAGAACATGGTGGCAATAATCATGCACATTCCTGTAAATGGAGCGGGGTGGAGGGGATGGGGACAGACAAACACAACAATAAAGCAGCCAATGTGGAAAACATTCCAAGAACATTAAATTAATAACCTGCTTTTTACATGACAACCTATTTTCAGCATTGAAGAAAGGGTTACAGTTTCTGTGTCTGTAATGAGGAATAGTACGAGTTATGGCAGATAATGGCAGCAAAACATGTTCATGTAGGAATGTCTCTAATGGGCTCTTCTAGCTTAAGGTGCTGATGAATATGACTTTGCACCACTGTGGACTGTAAGGCACTCTCTGGTTTTGCAGCAAAATTTCCCCTGGAGCTCTAACTACCAGATGGCTGAAGGCAGAAACAGCTTCATTCTTTTAAGGGAAAAAGTGTGTGCTCACCAGAAAGTGTATGTCCCACCATTACCAAGTTGAGGATAACGTTATCTCAACCTTCGTGTCAGGCAGAATGGTCTAGAAACCTCAAACAAGAGTCAATAAACTTGTATTCGTTCTGCTACCAATGTAATAACACATTTAGGACATTCTCTTTCTACCTCCACCTACTCTTTATCAGCCCTGGGTCATTACACTGTCAGGGGACTGCATCTCGAGTAGCTTGAGCAAGAAGTGGAGCACAGCACCACCCCTGTCTAAGGCAACACCACCAGACCCCGCATAACAAGAGGCACAGCAAGTGATGGCAGAAGGCCCCTGCTGAGAACAAGTGCTTGAGGAAGGACCAGAGGACTGTGCCAAGCAGTGATGGTGCTGTACTGTGCCACAGTCCCTTTTCCTTGCCTTGGCCACTGCCAGGTCCAGAGGCAGTCTGACTGCACGTCTGACATGCTGAAGCAGGGCAGAGGCTGCAATGCAGCTCTGCCAATACCTACAGCACAGGCTTCAACAGGTTTTTGCCTTGCCCAAACTGCAATTTGGCATCCTCAGATCTCTGGTAAAATGGAGAGAGGTGTATGAAGATCGTAAGGGGCTGCTGGGCACTTCTGCTAAAATACCCAGACCTGTGGAAGCACAAGTGCACAGCAGTGTTACTAAAAAATGCCATGGAACCATAGAAAGGCCTGGATTGGAAGGAACCTTAAAGCTTCTCATTCCAACAATCCCTGTCATGGGCAGGGACACCTTTCACTAGACCAGGCAGCAGAGACCAGCATCCAGCCTGGCCAAGAACACTTGGAATAGGGAATAAAAATAATAAACAATCACATATTATATTTTATACGTATTTATGCAATTAATAAATTTAATTACTAAAAAAATATTTTTAGAGGAGCCTGTTTTAAGTCCTGACCCAGATTTGCGATTTCCATTTTTTAAACCACTTAGCCTAGACTATATAAAAGAGGCAGTGTATATATGTGTAAAAGAATGTATGTAACATATTATGTATTATGTAATGCGAGTTACATATATGAGTATATATTATATATTCTATATATAATATAGAATATAAAGCAGCTCTGCAATCATATTATACGCATATTTATAATGTACAATATATATATGTTTTATAGAGACACTATAGATAGATAGATACATATTGTACACCATATACCACGTGTAAGATGATGTATTTTATACAATTATTATACACGCACACAGTAATGTGTAAGATAGCATATTTTATCAGTGTGTACATGTATATATCTCAATATGCACATATAATATGGCTGCAGAGGTCTGTAAGGCAGCTCGTTCCGCAACCCCACGCAGCCTTTACTGAAATGCCGTTACCCGCTGCCGAGCCGTCCTGCCCGACCCAACAACGCCCGATACCTGGTGTGCGGGCGGAAAACCAGGCGCAGGGTCGCTCCCCCCGGGAACAAGCGCTACCGAACACCCCAGGTGTTTCAAGGGAATGGCTACTTTTAGTGTGTAAACCTGCAGTCAAACCCCGGCGCCACGGGCCCGCCCAGCGCCGCCATTGCCGGCCCGCTCTTAAACCCCGCCCCGGCCCTCAGCCGTACCTGCGCCGGCCGCGCCCCCCCGCCCTGCGATGGTTCGCTCTGCCTGCCTCTCCCGTTCCCACGGGACGAGGCCGCACCACTCCGCAGCGCGGGGGGGAGAGGGCGGTGCGCGGGTGCGCGCGGCCCAACGCGCTTCCTCCCGTCTGGCCCCGCCCTCAGGTGCCGCTGTGGGCGGGCAGCGTGATGGTGTGGATGGCCCCGAGACCGGGAAAAGTGTGGAATTATTTCCTTCCAAAGCCACCACGGAAAGGCGGAGTATAAAAAAAACACCAAACCTAAAAGCCTTTAAACAAACACTCCGATGGAGTAATACGCAAGACCTTATCCCAGACAGAACAGACTGGCATGGCAGAGCATAAAATATTTGTAAAAGTCTCATCAACAAAATGGTACATTATGAATCTACTAGTTAGGTGATACCTTTATATAATTTTAGTATACAGCAGTAAGAAACCTGAAATAAATTCACCGCCACTCAACACAATAATATTTATAAGCTGCAAACACAGCTACTTAAAAATACAAATTGTAGCCCAGTAATGAGGCACTCACCACAGGAAAAAGAAAAAAAAAAAAAAAAAGAAGACAAATGCAGTATTTATTTAAAAAAAAAGTGTGCAGTTTTTTTAATGAAGAGTCTGTTTTTATTTTAGAAATAAAATTCCTTGGGCATTTAATGTGTGAGCGATTTGTTGGAAGTTGGCACTTGTTTTTTTAAATTTTTCATGCTGCTTGCTTATGAGCATTTCCAAAGCATTGTTTACAGATGCCATACTGAGATGCATTATGTATTTATATGCATACATGTATAGCAAGAATGCTAATCTTTATATTTCCTAAGGTAGCCAACATTTCATGCCTACATGAAACACATGGAAAGGAAATTAAAAGCTGAAGTAGCAGCCATGGCGTCATCTTAAATTAAAATCTTATTACTTTGGTACCAGTTCCATGATCCTGATGACTGAAATATTAACTTTGTAACTATGCTAGTAAGAATAATAAATGTAATCTCAGCAAAAGTGAACTGTGTTAAATCTCAGTTTTTGTGAGGGATATGTATCACTATCTTTAAAAGTCACAGAAGCTGAGCAGTGACCTGTCAGAAGCAGGCAGCAGAGCCATAGTGTAATATCACCTACAAAATCAGAAGACAGCGTGAATTTTAAAGACCTCTCTTGCTTGGAACTCTTTAAATCTGCATTCCTAATAAAGCAAATCCCCACAGGCCATTGAGTGCAAGGTTCTTCACCACAGTTCTTTCAACAGCAGCACAAACCAAATGTCTGGAAGAAGAAGAAGACCAGGAGTTTTTCACTTTTTTGGGACGGACTTTGGGTAGTACAGAGCAGATGTTGTGGCAAGGATGAGTCTCTGCAGTGACATTCCTGCTCAGGCAGCCCAGGTGAGCCTGAAGGTGTGGCACCCTCAGCACTGCCAAACCAAGGCAGAACAAAAAGGGATTTATATCCCGAATGATGTTACTGTTGAAAAATACAGAATAGGTAAACATTTTCTTAGAAATTATATTCTTTGATCTTTGAATACTTTAAAGCTAAATCAACCAGAAAGCATATTTATTCAAGCTCTAAGTTATGTCCAGGTGTTAGAAATTGCTTGTTGACAGAATTGCTTTTTTAGGGCTCCACATGTTTCAACGAGATCACACCTCTAAGAGATGGAGGTTTACAAAGCTTGGGAAGAAGGATGTACCACTGACAGTGGGCACAAAGAATGCAGAATTTATTGGACATTTGGCAGAACTCCCAAGATAAGGGAGAAACTAGCAAAGCCAACTTAGGAGCTGTGCTGGGATCAGCTCTGACTGGATAAAAGGTAATTCTGGGAGTTTCTGGTGATGGGGAGTTTGCAACCATCGACTACAGAGAAAAAATGAGCACGTGCACTGATTAGCATAAGAGAAGGCAGCATGTTAATTAATTAGAGAGCTGTGTAACTTGTATCCAATAAACATTAATGCCTTTGTTTGCTGGAACATATAAACAGTGATACGTTTTGGTAGTCATCGTGCTGGCCTTGTCCACCCCTTTCTGCGCAGATCTATAAACAAATCAAATGCCTGCAGCCTGCTGGTGGTTTGGCGCCTTGCACAGCGGGTGACAGAAGCTGCTGTGGGACACCGAGGCCGGTGTGACCGGGAGGTCCCGCTGCCCCGGGGATGCGGGGTCAGGGTTAAACCCGCTCGGGCCCTTTAAGAGCCCCCCCCCCAGTGGGGCTGCTGGCGGTGACCTCGCCGTTGCTACTGCGCATGCGCCCAGCGGCGGGCGGCGCTGCCCGGCTGAGGGCGGTGACCTCGTTGCTCGCACGGCGCATGCGCGTGGCGCGTGGCGCAGCGCTGGGGGCGGGCGGCGTGGCGTGGAGGGGCGGGCAGCCATGGCGGCCACCCTGGGGCTCTCGTCCTCGCCGGGCTCCCCCGCCGTAAGCGAGTTGTGCCAGAACAGGCGGGAGATCTTCCTGGAGGCCTCGCGGCTGCTCCTCACTTACGCTGACAACATCCTCCGGTGAGCGGGGCGGCCTCTCTCGGTCCGCGGGCGGTGCCGCAGGGTCCCGCCGGCCGCTCCCCGGCTCCGCGCTGCGCTTTCGTTCCTGTTGTGTAATAGCGGAGCTCGGAAGCGTCTCGCGTGGATTTGTTGTTATTTTAAAATTAATGTTGCTTACCTAGAGGTGTAGTGTTCTGGATTTCTGTTTCTCTATTTATCGCTAGTTGGTTTGTTTTGAAAGTTTCTGAGTTTGTGTATTAACCACAAAAAGATGCCTTATTCCTGATTCTCCACCTTAGGCGGGTGTTGAACTACCTAAAAGCAAGCGGATGCACAGCAAGTAGTTTAACATGATTTAAACTCCATTTTAACGTCGTTTTATTGTTTGCTGTATTTTTCGCTTGCCCTTTGCTTGTGGTTTCGCGGGGTTGGTACAGCTGGATTTCTGCGGGGTGGCTCTGTAGGGTGCCAGTAGGTGTGACTGACCTTGGTGCCGTCCAGCAGCTCGAGGTGTACGGGCTGCCCCTCCCTGTCCAAATCTGGCTCTTAAAAGCTGCGGTGTGACAGAAAACAGCGAGCCCTGGGCTGGCTTCTTTTAAAGAAAGAAGCGAGACAAAAAGGTTTTTTAGAAGAACTGGAAGGGGAACTGAGAGGTAGCACAGACGCCACAATCGTTTCACTCACAGGCAGTTTAGCACAGCTTCCTTGGGGGGACTAAAGCCATCCAGCATTAACCTGATGAGTTCAATTAGAATGCACCAGATATAGCCATATGTGAAGTTGTCTCTAAGTATGTGACTTAAGCCCTGCTAGGTATGACCTACAAAACGCGAATTCACAAACATAAGTTGCAAGCTGAACTTTAGCACCAGTTGGTAACTCTCAGAGTTAAGTACAAGAAGACATTTATAAAGTCAGTTTTGTGTAGGTTTGACTTAACTGCTCTAAATGAAACTAAACTTAGAAAAAAAAAAATCATAGTGCAGTTACCCAGGTTTTAAGTGTTTATTTAATTTGCAAATATAATTACAACTTTCAATTTGTTCAGGAATCCCTATGAGGAAAAATACAGATTAATTCGCATTGGCAATCCGGCATTTTCCACAAGGCTGTTGCCCGTCAGAGGAGCAGTTGAATGTTTATTTGAGATGGGGTTTCAAGAGGTGAGTATAATGTAATTTCAGGTTTCTTCATCAGTTTACATAGTAAAATTTAAAAATGGCATTATTTTTCCTGTTTCTCTAGTTGTAAGGCAGTAGATTTTAGGACAGTTAGTATTTTCTTTCAGTCTACGTCTGCTAATATCTGTAGCTAACCAGCAGGGAATTTAGATGTGTCTGCTTCAGAATAATGATGAGCTAACTTAATGCATGACAAGATTTTTTTTTTTTTTTTTTTTGCTGCACAGGTACACTGCTGATTTACTGAAGGGCTGGATACATATCCATGCTGGCACAGAGAAAGTGGTGGGAAGCAGGGTGGAAACCCCTTCTCTTTGTAGCAGTCTGCTGTTAGGTGAACATCAGACATTACAAATGAGTGTTGAAACTGCTTTTCATAGAGAGAAAACTTTTAAAAGCCCTGCTTTTCTTCATATTCCTTCCATCACTAGGGCTCTGTAGGGATTTAGATAATGGAAGCTGATCTGATAAAAATGTAATCTTCCAAAATAAAACCAGAAATGTTTTAGCCAATTCACAGTGCAACTGTACAAGTACTGGTGTTGTCATGACAGCAGTGAAGGGCAATAGACTGACTGTTCAAGTAGTAGTAGGAGGGTGAGTCCTTCAAAACCCATTTTTAAAAGTTATTAAATGCTGTCCTAAAATAGTGTTGAGTGAATGTTGATTCTGTTGCAGTCAGAATGAGGTATTTCAAAGATTGCTTTGTGTTCTCAAGTGGTCCTTGTCTTGGTGGGGCTTAAACTGCCAAAGCTTTTTAAACTAGAAACAGTTTTTGTAATTACTGGAAAGCTGGTCTGAAAACCCAGCTCTTGTTTATTGGTGCAAAGCTCTTGCTTTGCTTTAATTTGTCAGCTGATACACTTCTGTGTGGGTATGTACATTATGTTGCTTAGGTCCAGCTGTCATGGAACCTCTGCCTTCTCTCTGGGTAAAGTTACTGTAATTTTTTAAAAGAAAAAGTATGCTGAAGGAAGTGGTGACTGCACAGGGAGAAACAGTCTGTGGATTTATTCTCATGCTGGTGCTCAGGAGACTTTTAATGGTGTGTTTTAGCCAGGAGGTGGGTGGTGTAGCTAGAGAAGCACTCAGGCAGGTCTCGGAGAGTGTGTTGGCTCGGTCTTATGGTTATTGTGTCAGTCAAAGCTGGAGCTCACAAACTGCTCTTCAACTGCATGGCTAATGGTGTTCCTTCTTTTGTTTCTGCATGATAATGGATTGATACATTCCATTTAGTTTTGTAGTGATTTTAAGTGTTAACAGGAAGTCCCTATCTGCAGTGATATGTGACCTCAAGTAACTGTAGGTAAACAAATTAGCTCAGTAAATACAAGTGCTGCAGTGGTAGAAACTGAAACTATCAACTGAAACTTCAGGATATTCATGTTTTAAGTAACTTATTTCTTTAAGTACACAGATATTTGATTCTGTCATAACTACTGATCTCTTGTTATGCTACCAGTAATCACGTTGAAGTCAAAAATAAAACCCAGAAATCAACCTAGGTACTAATTTTAATAAGAGTAATATTGCCTATCTGAAAACTTAAAACTTGTTCATAAAAGATACCAGTGTGTAAGAGCATTTCCAGCAGATGCCATTCTAGGGGCTTCTTCCCTCAACATTGGATGCCTTTCTGTGTTGCCTAGGATTTCACTGCTGTACTATGAGAACTGAGCATTAATTGTGCATTTCTGTTGTTGCTGCTTTCTGTGCCAAGCCACAACTATGTAGCCCATGAATGGCACTGCAAAATAAGTTGCTAACAAAAGCATGTTGTTATGAGCTCTCTTTCTCTAGATTGACTCCAGGTTCTTGATCTGGTAGGCTTCTGAAGCTGTGAGAGGCTTCAGGCTTCTATTGGAAGGGACCTCATCTAAAGAGCTGAATCCTGCCAGACCTTAGGAACCTAACTTTCAGCTATAGCTACAGATCATTGACCAGCTCAAACTTGCATTAACTGCTGAATTAATTTGTCTAAATTTCAGGGAGAAACTCACCTGGTCTTCCCTAAGGAAGCTTCAATTGAGCAACTGCGTAAAATCAGGGACTTAATTGCTGGAGAGAGGAGTAGCAGACTGAATGAGTCAAACCAGATGCACAGATCAGGATCCTCTGAAGCTGCCAGCAGCACTCAGGCAGCTGCACAGCAGCCTTCGAGACCTGTTGACTCTGCTCTTGCCCCTGCTCGTCAGCAGCCAGAAACATCACTTGTGCAATCTCTTGAAATGGTAATTATAACCTGCAAACTTCTTGGACTGATTGGTTATGCATATAAAGATTGAAGAAGAGTTAACTGTTCAGACAGGTTGCTCAGAGAAAATGAGTAGTCTCCGAATAAATACACTGTTATGCCTAGAGAGTTGGTCTGACCACATAGCTAGTCTTGCTTTATGAATTTTATACTAGACTTTTTTTTTTCGCTAGTGGTTTCTGAAGGTTTTTGAGTGTTTTCTTCAGTTTACATACAACTTAAGCATGAAAAGTGAAATAGTACATTAGCAAGAGATTTTGTTGAAGATGTCCATAAATATTCTATTGGTCAGGATGTCAAGAAAAAAAGCTGATATGTATTGAAAAAGAACAGCGAGATGGGGAACAAAGGGGAGAGTGGGAAGCTGAGTAGGGTTATATTTGGTATTTGAGAGCCAGCAGAAGGAACAGGAGCATAACTGTAATGCTTATAATTGTTGGTGTCTTGGTTCATGCATTGTGATCTCTGTGTAGCCTGTGAGGAGAGCTTCCTTTTTTCACATATGACTGTCATTAAAAACAGAAATTTAGCCAGACAAGGACTAGTTTATAGTTATTTAGTTTGTTTCCCTTGTCCAAGAGGTTAAGTTCCTGATCAAGACAGAGCAGAGTCATTTTATCTGATGTTAACTGCCCTGATGGGAGAAGACTCAGCACCTCGTATAACTGAAAAATTAAGTTTTGCCTTTTCATAGAAGCTTTTAAGGATGCTTTGGTTTTAGCTTTTTGAAGAGTTTTTCTTCTGAGAACCAGCAAAGTTGGTGTAAGATGAATCCTTCCAAAAGCTCACTTCCCATGCATCCTTAAACACAACGTGTGTCTATTGTATTATATTATATTACGTGTCTATTATTGGATATGAACTATGAAGTACTGTTCCATCCCAATGCCTGCCCAAGTCAGTGAATGAGAAATGGCAAATCATTGTTTGAAGTGATGGCTTTTGAGGATAGAGAGCACTAAATGACCCATCCTCACCCAAAAGGTCCTTTGGTAAATGTACTATTGTAGGAATGTTGTATTGAGACATTTAATCTAATTATGCTGGCATGGCAGTAGTTGCCTCTAAAATATTCTGACTGGATTTGTTTTACTTTGAGGATTTCTGGGTTGGTTTTTTTGGCCTGCTTCTAGATTGTTACTGTTACAGCCACTTAGGCAGCGGTGGTCGGAAGCAATAGAGTGATTTGGTACTGCTGTACTGCTTAGAACAGGAAGATTTAAAATTTGATCCTGCAATGACAACAATGTTGCACAATGTTAACACAATGTATTCTGAGGTTAATCCCTCCAATTTCTAGTTATTCTGCCCCAACATACGCTAGTCATCAGAGTTGTGGATTCATTTCTCTGAAACTGTTCATTTTCCATGCTTCCGTGCCTGGGTGGTGGGACCAAACTTACTGCTATTTAGAGGCAATGTTTGCATTCTGTTAGAATGCTGTATTTAGCTGATGTCTGCAGAGAACTATACTGATGGGTCTCTGAGCCAGTGCATTTGGTCTTTTTAGTCTGAATTGATTGGAAGGAAGTCTGGCAGTGACTCTCCCATTTTGCTTGCACAGCAGTGGGGGGCTTGTTTTCCAGTGAGTACACTGCAGAGTTATAGTTGTATAATTGTTGTATGCACTGCTGACAGGTGTCGGAGAGATTTGGAGTTGTGTCTGTAGTGTTTTCTTGCCTGTGTGTTTGACCTGTCATTCATGGGAGGCCTAGTAAGTGCAGGGAAAAGCAGATTGCTTGAAAGAACAGAGGAATATTCCTAAATGCACAGTTTTAGAGAGCTTAGCCCACCATTATTTTGCCTCATTGTTTTCTTCTGCATTTCTCATCATAAAATATTCTTGAGACTTAGGAAAAGGAGAGCTGTGTCTCTTTGTTAATTCTGGTGGATGGATTCTGATCCCTTCCTGGATGGCATTGTGATTACAGGAGAAAAGGTGTATCTAAACTTAGAACTGCAGTGAGGTTCACCTCACTTCTGAGGTTAAATGTTTGCATAACACCTTATACAGTGGCTTTCACAAAGCAGGTTAAGCACTACTAACACTGAGGATTTTGCCTCAGAAATGTGAGTTGTCAAAGAATCTGATAGACTTCTGCTATGCTGAGCAATATCCCTGCATGCCTTTTCAGAAAGCTGATGGACCATGAAGGTCTTTAGGCTTTTGGCAGTCTCTAGTGTACCTTATTTCTTTCTTTCAATTTGCATTAAAGTGGATCTGGGCACAATGGAGTTTATGGTGTTAAACCAGTTACCTACAGCTGATGAGCTCCAGGAAGAGCAAAACCAGTTCTGCTCTCTTTTAGCAGTTATGAAAATTAAGGACTGATCCTTCAGTACTGTAACAACACCAAAACAATCACTTGTAATTTAAGTGCTCCTTTAAAAGAAGTTATCTTCTGAAGAGTTCTCATACCTGGGTGTATTATATTGCATTTACTGCCAGCCTCCCAGGAAAAGCATTGCATTTTTGATTAAATTAAGATGGTAGTTAACAAGACTAAAGGCTGAAACATGATGTAACAATAGAAAAAAGGTAATTTAGCGGTGCCACAGGCTTCCTCCAAAAATATGCCAGACTCTTACTTTCAAAATCCCATTTCACTTTCTCTATTGTTACTTTTTAAATGGGAACAAATAGTTTCTCAGCTACCAACTTCATTATTATTAACTTCAGCTGTTAGTTTTAGTGTACCTTGTTGGGTGCAACATGCCACTAGGTGACACTTAGGATAACTGACTGAAGAAACCTAGTTCTTATATCCAGTTGCTGCTGAAACAGACTGGGTGCTCACTGGGCTGTCCATACAAACCTCCATCAGAGTTGATTGATAAAAGAAAGAAGCAGAAACAGACAAGCAACATTCATGAACAAGAAAAAATAAGCAAATTCATCCATAATATAGTTCTATAAATCAGTATAGCAGTGTCCAGAACATGAAAGTGATTTCATGTCTTTTTGTGGATTTTGGGTAAAAGGTGTCCAAAAGAGAGGTGGGGGAATTAGATGAGGAGGAGAAGTCAAAAACTTTCCCATCAGAGGTGTCTTTAAAAACAGTTTTCTCGCTAAGTTAGTACACTTTTCACTAAAGACACCATTCAGAATGCTCAGAGATGACAAGACTGGCTTTATAGTTTGGGTGGTGGTGTCTTCAGTTTTTGTTGATATCTTTGTAAGTAAACATTTCACCTGTAAATAAATATATAATGTGAATATGAACATAGAATTATGACTGATTTAAACTAAAATAGTAGAGCTTGGTTATTCTGCCTGAAGGTGAGCGTTCATAAATCATCTTGTGACTGAAAATCCTTTTGCAGGCTGCAAATATCTTGAAAACACTTCAAACAAACTTTGAGAATCTTGTATTGATGTATGAGAATCCTTCTATTCAGCAGAAAGCACTAGCTGTAATTCCCCTCCAGGAATTAAAAAGCAAGGCTCAGAAAAAGCTAGCACAAGCTACAAGACTGGACAAAGGTAATGCTGTCAAGTGTATATGAAAGTAGAAGTGTTCTTTCAAACATACCATTCATTGTCAGTGTGTGTTTGGTCATATGTCTGCAGGTTCGAAATGCTGTTTCTAAACTGGAATTGCCTTCTTCCTAATTTACTGTTCTCTTATTTTTATTTCACTTTTATCATCCATCTTACTGCTTTTATGTAGAAATTTTGGACTCAGTTTCTGAATTAGTATAAAAAAATGCTGGGGAAACAAATGTTGCATTCTTTGAATGTCAAGTGAAATAACTACAGCATGAGGAGGAGAGCTTCTTGTTCAAGTAGTCATTGTTGTGAAATTCTCAGTGTGCAGTTTTCCTGTATGTGCTACATTTCTAAATTCAGATTGAAATTTTTAAATACTGCTTCTCTTTTTTAAAGTGATATTGGTGAGATTTAGAATGAGATCTTTCCAAGATGCAACCTGATACAAACGATCACTTTCCTTGCTAATGCTTAAATGATTAGAGTTATTCCCTGTTCTACATGGAACTAGATATTAAATGTAGGCATAACTACTTGTGACATCAGTGTCTAAAATTTGTATTTTCTTCTTAAATGTGAATTTGTTTTGAATGTATGAAGGTTTTGTCAGTTAAAATTACATATTTCTGTTTTCAGGTGATGATTTTAGATTTTTTTCAGTGGTGTAGTGAAATGCTTCTTCTATAGGATAACTATTTTTAAAAAATGCAATTCCAAGACCATATTTAAATGAAAAAAGTAAGAGAAGTAAGAAACCATGTGAGCAAGTACAAAGCATTTTCATTCAGCAGCATGGGACAATACAATAGGAAAAAGAGACTTAGCAGTAATAAATTACAACCATTAAATTTCTTTATAAAAGGAAAAAAAAAAACAACCCTGCCTCTTAGACTCTGTTCTAGCACTACTGTGCACATTGTTTAAAAAGGGGAAGGAAGTGGGAAGATAGTGTTCTGGGTGCTTCTTCCCAAACTGTCAGGCTGATTTAATCAAAATGGCTTCCAGACCTTAGTTTAGGTACAAATAAAGAGGAAGGGGTGGAATTCTGCTGTTTTGGATTGTGACAGCTTGAAAGCATTTTTCAAGAGTTTTCTAGAAACGCTGGTTTTGGAATGGACTGTCTATGAGATGTTTGGGTAATTGGCTTTCAGTTTATTTGGTTTCTGTCCTGCTGCATTAAGACTGCCACCTCTGGGAAGGATATACCTTGAAACGTATAATGAGCTTTTTTGGCTCATAAAGACTATGCTAGAAATATAACAGTCATTTGAAGAGAGCTGTAGCTTTTATTATTTCTCTTTGCCCCATTTCATTAGAAAGATGGGCTGAACAGTAAAAAACAGCTGTGTATCACAGCTGGGTTCTAGTTTGAATCTAGTTTGAAAAAAGAGAGTGTGGATTATGCTTGAAATCTTCTCACTCAGGTTTTAGCAAAAAGTTTGAATATACAAGCATATCCATTTTGTAAGCAGTAAGCCTCTCTCTGAGAGTTCCAGCACAAAGGTTTTTCATATACATGAGTAAAAATGGAAAATTTACTATAATGAGAAGTCATGTGTTCTTGATTTGATAAACAGATGATCTCTTCCCATGCACCTCATGATTTCAGCAATGTGTGTTTAATAATGCTAGGTGCTCCTACAGAATCTTTGTACCAAAGATGGCTACAGCTTCAGAGCAAGATGTGAAATGAGCTTAAACCCAACTCATCTTGGGGTTTTTTTTCACCATCCTGAAAAAGGAGCTAGTGCATAAATTTTTAGTGCATCTGCCTTCAATTTCCTTTAGGCAGCATTTTTAAAAAAATATTTTTAATGTTAATATTCATTAGTCAAACCTGTCTGCACTGTGAATAGAATAAAGCTGTAGTGCATAAAAATAACCAGGCAGTAATACCTATGTGTGGCCTAGATGATAAAGTTACTAGGAAGAATTATTTGAATAGTTATGTATCTGAGAAGGAAGAGGATCTTATAATCTGGGCATTGTAACCCAATATGCATTTAAAGATTCTAAGGAGTTTAAAGGAATGGATCTCTCATGAAAAACTGGATTTTTAGATTTGTTTTTTAGGTAAAGTGGGGCTATTTCCAGCTGTCAGAACAGTATGTGAATAGATTTTAACACCTTTTGTAAGCAGGAAAATGGGCCAGAAAAGTCTGGTGTGGTAAAATCAGGTAGAGTAGAAAACAAAAGATATCCAGGGTCTACCTTGGGCAAGCTGAGAAAGGTGTTTGTTTGCTGAAATTGTAACAAACTCCATGTGTTTGTATGGTATATACATATTTTCTACAATAATTAAGCTGTGTTTCTAGAAAGTCTGTTTGTAGAAAGCCTGTACACCTAGTTGTTTAGATTGCTGTCCAATGTCTGATTCTTTGGGATTTTGAAACCAAAGCAATTGTTACTCCTAGTTTAATAGCTGGGAATAGGAAAATATTTTAGAGTAGAAAAATAATTAACTCTCTGTTCCAAAGTCCTGGAACAGTATGAAGAGCATCAGGAACTTCACCAGGCTGAAATGTAAATCTGACTCATTTTTCTGAGCAATTTCTTATTGTCATTCTAACTGTAGTATTTAGGATTGCAGTTTTTTGTTTTTAAGTTTGAACTTACTCAGTCTTGACAATTTATATATTTTTTGTATGTGTTTAAGTAATATATTAAACTTTTTAATATGAAAGCACATAAAAATAAATAAAGGCCCAGAGATACTGATTTGTGTAGGCACTATCAAGTTCAACTAAACAACTTTTCCATTTGAACTAATTGTGTGTTGTATAAATTTTACAGGTGCTCATGTGAATGAGGAGGACTTCTTATTGTTGGAGCTTTTGGACTGGTTTAAGACTTCCTTTTTTCATTGGGTAAACAGTCTTCCTTGCAGCAGGTGTGGTGGGCAGACAGAGCCTAAAAATGGCCACCTGTTGCCTTCTGATGATGATCTAAGGTGGGATGCCAGGCGAGTGGAAAACCATTACTGCAACCAGTGTCAGCTCTGTAATAGATTTCCAAGGTGAGCAAACAGAGACTTGCCATCTTTTTTTCTTTCAAGAAACAGCTTTGCATTTGTGCATTTTGTGAACTGGTGAGTTGTTAGTTCAGAGTATAGAAGCTGTTTTAAGTAACATGATAGTATGTTTGATGCACCAGCAATTTCTCTACAAGGTCAGAGATTTTTAAAAACAGTTTGTGCTTCCTCTTACATGGACTTGTTCTGAATGCTTGTCCAGCTTGGTTGGTGGCTTTTTAATGTTAGTTTGGTGAACTACAGCTTCTAAATAAAATTTGTTAATATTAGCAACAGTATATAGGTAGTGTTTTGTTATTGCAGGGTAAACTTCACTTCTGTAGGAAATCACAGTGTAATGTACATGTTTTGCTGAGTCTACAGCAGAAGAGCAAATAGACAATTTATTTATACTTTTGTGACATTTAAGCATTTTGCTGACTGTTTAAAGGACCACCGTACAAAAGTCATGTTTTAAGATGTCTAAATCAGTTTTGAAAACTTAACCAGATTCATTTCAGTGCTGCCATAAACATATGATGGAGTCATGTGAGTTGAGGTAGCATTCTGCTCAGATGTATTTTGTGAAGTACAGCAATTATTTCCATTATCTTCTGCAGACTGATTGGTACTGAAATCTGTTCAGATCCTCAGAACACAATGTAAAGATTTCTGGAAACTGAAATGTATTTTCAGTTGTTCTCATTCTGTGTTGTTTTTCTCCTGTAGATATAACAACCCTGAAAAACTTCTGGAAACCAGACGCGGACGCTGTGGCGAGTGGGCCAACTGTTTTACCCTGTGCTGCAGAGCTGTGGGGTTTGAAGCAAGATATGTATGGGACAATACAGGTACCAGTATTCTGGAATATTGCAATGTTAATACAAGCCTGTGCAAAAGGGTGTTATGTATTTTATGCCTCTCAGATCATATTAGCTATCAGGCAACACATGCGGTTATGCAGTCTGCTAACAAAGACAATAGACATTCAATTTCATGTGTTGCTTGATGAGCTGAAATATGGTTCTGCAAGTAAGGCCAGATGACTGACTTCAGAATGATAAAATCTTTAGCTGAATGTAAGAGACAGTGATCTTAAGAAAGAGGAAAACATGTTCTATCACCTGTTCCTTCATTTAATAAATTGGAAAAAGTTACAATATTCTACAAGATTAGAATAGAGACTCTACAAGTCATTGTTTATTCTTGGCCTTTGTTACGTAGATCATGTGTGGACTGAAGTATATTCTTCATCTCAGAAAAGATGGCTTCACTGTGATCCTTGTGAAAATGTCTGTGATAAGCCTCTTCTCTATGAAACTGGCTGGGGAAAGAAGCTCTCCTACATAATTGCATTCTCCAAAGATGAGGTAGGAGTAATGATGCTAATAATAAACAAACTTGCCCTGAAGCAAGTGTGCAGTGTATTCCACCATGATGTGTTTTTCAGAATTAATGTAGAAAAGCATTCTTTCAGTAACTAGACTCTTTAAATGAAGCAAGATATGTGGAAATTTTTGGTTGCTTTATTTTCTTCTACTTGTGCTTGAGGTTGTTGATGTCACCTGGAGATACAGCTGTAAACATGAAGAAGTGCTCTCCAGAAGGACAGCACTCAGCGAAGCTACACTGCGAGAGACAATTAACGCACTGAACAGAACGGTATGTAACTTGTCTTCAGTGGCTTTCTGAGAGTGAAACATCTGCAGAATGTGGGGTCCTCAAACAAAGGAATGCATTTGGTAACCTCACAGGAATATCCATACACTGTGGATATAAAAAATGCTGTTAATTACCCATTTTACCCTGAATACATAGGAATAAGTTGCAGTGCTGAACTTAGGGGAAATAAGATGAATAATGGTATGTAAGAGGGTTATCATATTATCTCTTACATACACAGATGTGTGTATATGTGTGTATATATATATGTGTATATATATATATATAATTTTTCTTAGGGACTTTGGAGCAGATTTGTGCTTGCTGGGTGTAAACTGCAATTAATTAGTAACTATATGGACTCCTTCAGGGTGACTGAATGTTTTCCACATCAGTGCTGCTCTAACTTGAAAACAATAGCATTTACAATTAAAAGAAATGCAGGTTTAATTTGCTTTCAGTGACTTTTTACAAGGTCTAGGAAGTGAGAGGAATGACTCACAGGCTGTTTTCACTGACTTTCAAAAGCTGTTGGTAACATCGGTAGAACTTTGACTCGGGGCCATGTGTATTTACACTGTTCATGCTTAACATCCCCAAAATACATGGAGCCATTTGCACCTGCATGTCATGGTTTCAGAGCCTCTCTGCTAAGCTTGTTCTCTTCCCTACTTGGGACACCATGAACTTGATTCAATATACTATAACACCATAAAACCTTGAATCACCTTGAGGTTTCCATTTTGTCTTCTCTTCCTTCCGGGGATAATTCTCATGCATGGAAACTTTAGTTCCAGTGGTAGTATAGATCTGATGACTTAATAAACAGATTATGCCTTTTTTGAGGCCTGCTGGCTTCAGAGTTATAGCCATACATTAAGACTGTGAAGAATTGAGCTGGACTAATATTTTGAGACTAGGGCGTGAAATCATTTTAACAGTAATGAAAAATTCGTCACGTAGCAGTGGAGCACTGGAAGAGTAACCAGAGCAGCAAAGCAAAAGGAGGTAAAGGATCAGAAATTCAGCTTGAGGAATGCATGTTCTTTGTGCAGGGTTGCAGGAATTTAGTGGTGTCCCCTCCAAGCCTTGAACCCCTGTTGTTTACAATACTAATTTGAAGGGTCCTTTCTTCTGAGCTACTGGCAGTAGAAACCAATCACCACATTCTTTTCCTCCACAGTTGTCTGTACAAGAAGAACTTTGGAAATGGGGCACTAATAAGTTGAAAAATCTCCCTCACAATATTGATGGAATCAGGAAACTGTGACATCCTTGTCATGTCAGTGGTGTCACTGTAGGATCTAAGCTATGTTTCACTTACAAAAGTTTAGGAAACCTCTGGAAAAGATGTCATTGCCATTTCTAACAGATGGTGCTTCATGTTGGTCTGTTTCTTACTCCTTTCCACTTTCTATACAGGACTGTGCAGCTCTCAAGCTACATTTTTCAAAGAGCAGGCATTCTGGTCATACTTTAAATGAAAACTTAATAGTAGAGGGAAAAAAGTTAAACATGTATTTCCAGTACAGTCTCTGTGTTTTTCCTGTCTTCCTTTCCCTACATGTGAAAAATCCCAGCCCTTCCATCTCTGTGCTGTTGCTTTCCCTGCTGCTTTCCAGTATTATTAAAGCAGTCTTGTGATTTTGTAAGAACACCTTTGTCAGTCTTTTTAATTGTATCCTATTCAAAGAACAACTTTCTCTACAAAGTGAATGATACTCACACTGCTCCTGCTACATTTTTTTGTCCAGTAGCTGTTCAGAATGTTTGATTCATTTAATTTACTAAGTTAATAAATTTAATCCTTGTAACTATCTGCTCTTGCTTCTTTTTCTTTTGTCACAATAGAAATTAGATTTCAGGGTCTTAGAGACAGTTTGCCATCCAGTTGCTAAAAGGACTAGGTATCTTTCCTACATTTGTCCTAGATAAAGGTCCTTTCCTAAAGCTTATTCTAAGGTGACAATACAGTGGGGAAAGAAGGGGACTTTAAAAGTTGGTGTCCAAGGTTCTCCATGTTGTATTCTGCAGACACAGCGGGCAAAGGTATCTCATCCCTGGAACTTTCAAGATGTGTTAGGGCAAGTTTTCATTACTGTGTTCAGATACAAGCATCCTGCTAGTATGGTTTCTTTCATTGCAGCCTATTCAGACAATAACTGCTGTAGAGGCCTTCTCTAACTTGTCCTTTTCCCATCATCTCCTAGAGACTGGCTCCACAGTAGGAGGATTTGTGCTGTTTGATGCAGAGCTCCAATGCTGTGTCTTTTAAGCTCAATTTTTCTAAGTTGCAACTAAAGAGAAGCACACATGAAGTATACATTATCACCTGTACTGCAGTGTTAATGGAAATGGAATCTGAGGGATCATTTTTTGTCTTTCCTGGATGTAGAGCAAAGGCTTTGGCTGTTTTTTCTCGTACGTCTGTCTGTTCCATTGCCAAGCAGAGGCCACACAACAGTTCAAAGATGTTGAGTGGTTTGCTGTTAAGTGCATAGCAGACAGGAATAATTTATCTCTTCAGTACTTATTTTACTTCTCAAAAATACTTAGTGTGTTTTATCTGGGCCAGGCATTCCTAAACAGGTATATAGCCTCTTGGTTACCCACCATCTGATAATATTCTGTAGTACTATAGCACACTGGCTACAAATTTTCTTCCCCTACTGCCCTATTTCAGTCCATTATATGTTATCCTGAGAGAAAATGGGAAAGGACCCTGAACTTTCACTGCTTTCATTGGAATCTGGATGGTAGAACAGAGAATCAAATTATTTTTTAATTTGCTCCAGGCTCAAATTTTTTGATGGTGATTGTGAATGGTTATAGTTATAGCCAGGTCAAGTCTTAAAAGGAAACTAGTAATTTAGGTTGAATTGCAAGCATTACATGCCATTGATGTGAGATGAACCAGTGCTCCTTTTCAAAGGTTTAAAATTCAATTCCTGCCCTCAAATTATCAGTTGCTCAGCCAGCAGTGGGTCTACTTAAGCTATGGGTTATCAGTCTCCTGAAGGCAGATTCCTTCAGGAAGCATCAACAGCACAACTCACACATGACACGGAAGTGGTTGTAAAGGTGCAGTTCACTGTCCCTCTTCCTTCTTAATACCTTTGTCTGCCAAAGAAAGGTATGGCCTGAGCAGGCAATGCCTTCAAAAAAACAACAAAACATTAAATTAAAAACCAAACAACCCAACCAAAAAAAACCCAAAAAAAACCAAAACAAAAAAAAAAAAAAAAAAAAACCCAAAAGCAGGAAATTTGAGCCATGGCAGCTGGAGTTTTTACAATCCATTTCTGATGACAGTGTCATTGATAAGAAATGTAGTTACAGGTTTTCCCAGCACAGGCTGTGTTGATGTCTGCAGAGTCTGAGTGTTTAGCATGTCATGCCTGTTGCATTTCTATGCAAGAGTCTGTTGAGTGGCAGGAGATGGCAAGAATTAGCATACTTGTGCTCATGATACTTGAGGAACTTTTGTTGTAGAGGTCTGTTTTCTGAAGCCTTTTCATGTTGAAAATACTCTATAACAGGTTTTTTCAGCTGTTGTTACAAAAACTACACAGCAAAAGCATCTAGTTCTCAGCATGGCGTCAGTGATTTCAGTGGTGATGACCCCTGACACTGGGTTTCCCCTACATCAAAGTACTTAAAGGAAATTGTGGATTGGTGTTGTTAATTTAGGATAAACTATATCAAGCTTCCTCTGAGTTGGAGCAAGATCAGTAGTGCTGCATAGGGATATCCTAAACATCAGGGCAGCTGTTAGCCTCAAGAAGTCCTGATGTTTCATGGGAAATTGCTGCATCCACTGGTTGTCATCTATCAACACAAGCAGAGGTGTGTTTCCCCCCTTGCTATGTTTGAACTGGTATTTGGCATCTGGAATTTGTTCAGCTGGAGCTGTTTCTCATCATTTCTTTGTATCTTACTTTTCTTTATAGAGTTCCACATTTTTGTCTGGAACAAAAAAAAGTTTTCAAATGTTTCTTTTGTGACCTCTATTAGCAAAACTTGCTAGGTCAGAGCTGCTTTTGAGATAATTCAAATTATTATCAGCCTTAAGTTTCAGGTCCCACTGGGCTGAGTGTCCATGCCTTGGATGATCACTAAAGCAGAAAATGATGATGTGTGTAATAATTCACATATTCAATGTTGAACTTATTTTTTTCAGCCTTATGTGGGTTTATCCACAATTAAAAAATCAAAAGGCTTCACATTCCAGATTTGTATGTTTGACATGAAAATCATGTAGACAAATACTGACATCTCAATAAAATTTTTAAAAGTTTTACCAAAAATTGCTCATAGTTTTTTTCATATAGGCAAAGAAGACATGTAATTTTTATTTTTCACTAATTTTTCTGCAACTAAATTTTTCGTAGTTTTCTGACATGTGAAAAATAGAGATGTCATGGTTTGTTTATGACAGAATCAGTGAAATAGCTCCTTCAAATACTTTTGTTTGGGCTTAGTCACAAAACCAAGACTGTTGACATTGAACTCACTCAATGTTAGAGAAGAAAAATTTGACCACAAATGATTCTTGTCTTTTCTTTCCTCCAAATAATGTTGAGATCAACTATGGTACAGTATTCATATGAATGGCTATAAAAGCTGTTATGGAAGTATTTTATCATCCAAGTAAATGTATTAAAAACAAACCATAAACATTATTTAAAAAGAATTCCACGGAGTGCCTGCAAGTTCCTGGAGAACACACTGCTGTCACATTACTTCTCTTATGACTGATTTATATTTGTGTCTGTGGTATAAGATTAATGTTTCTAACAGTCAGTTTAGACTTCAAATGTTAATTTAGTTTTTTCAATTCCATTTTTCCCTGTTGGTGTCGCTCTAGAGCAGAATTACAAATGCCATTTTTTTCTGAATGTTTTCTTTATTCAGAGACAAAAGTCTTTGTCAGAAAATAGAAGAAGAGAGCTCCTGGAAAGGACTATTGTGGAGCTTGTTGAGTTTATTTCTCCTAAAACACCTAAACCTGGAGAATATGGTGGAAGGACATCAGGCTCCATGGCTTGGCGAGTTGCCAGAGGTGAAATTGGTCCACAGGTATTTAACTTTTTCATTGATGACCATCTTAGAGGTAGCTAACTAAGGCTTTGTGATTATGGTATATAAAAAATGACACTTCATCATAGGTAGTCAGATTCAGCTCAAACAAATTAATCTTGCAAAAACATTAGACAAAAGTTTGACATGAATTCAGTAGAGATCCACAAATAATTTTTGAGAATTGATAGTGTTCCATTGATTCTAATAATGTTTGGGATTCCTTGATATAAAGTGTTTCTTCTTAAAGGGCAAAAATAGTTTTTTTCGTTTAGCTAGTTTGACAGAACTAGAAAGTTAATTGAAAAAAAATTAGGAAAGCTGTAAACATTTCTGTATTTGTATTATTAGTTAGTTCCAGGTTTTAATAGTAGGTTTTGTCCAACTGTTTTTGTTAATAAATCAATATAAGAGCAATTACAATTGTGTAAATTAAGCCATCTCTTAAACAATAAACTTGATTTTCACATCAGTATTTTTTTACTGCTTCCTAAAACTAGGTTTGATTTTATTTATTTTATGCAAAGATACAGTTCCCCAAAACCGTAATATTTAGCTTGAGTCAGGATGCAAAGGTGTGGTCTCAATTTTGTAGCAATCCCATCATGTGAAGTGTCTAACTGTCCTAAACAGAAACAGTTAAGTGAAATTAATGTGTTTCTTGGGATTGTCTGAGTTTGAGAAACTAATAGTTTATTGCACTTCTCTATTGTTTTGATACTTTATTTCTGAAACTCCTAAGACCAATGACTTAAAAAAAGTAATACTGTCAAGTTACAAAGTTTATACTTTGTTTTTTGAAGCTGATTTGTAAATTGGCATGCACAAGTGCCTGTATGTGGTAGTCACAGGTTTGCTATTGAAAATAACCATTTCCTTATTAATTGTACAAGCAATGTACTCAACATAAAATTTTTCTGTTCTGAAACTCTAATTACTCAAATGATGCTATTTCATGTTAGCTTGTTTAAAACTTACTTCCAAGAGTAATTACATGAAAATTTAAAAGATAAAATTACTCCTCCCCTCTGGAAAAGTTGCACATGTACTCTAGGAAACTGGTTTAAAACATTTTTTCTGCAGAAATGGTTTTGTGCGTGACCTCTCTTAAAAAGGACATTTTCTTTTTTTTCACTTGGCAGCAAAACTGAATTGCAAAACCATGACATACTCTTTAAAAGTAACATAGTCTTGGGGGAATCTAGGCACTGGGGAATGAAGGTACTTGTATTTTTTGGCTTTTTCAGAAAAGAAAAGAAGTTGTTTTTATTCCCTCTGAAAAGGAGAAGACATCTAAATTGTTCCATCTCAGCTACAATGTAATAGATGATAGTTATACACGGATTTCCAATAACAATGAAAAAATAAATGGCTGGGAAGCAGGTGTTTGGAAGGCAGAATCTATTTGGAGAAAGGTTGAAACAGATTGGAAAATGGTAAGAATAGCAATTATTAAAAGCCTATAATGTACAGTAGAATTATGATAACACCAGTAAAACAGAAAAACCTTGCCAATGTTTGGATTCAAAATCTCTCTTGGTGCCTGTAGAATTTAGCTGATGTTAGTAAATGCTGTTGTTAAGATTCAGTAAGATTGCCAGATGGTACAAGAAATTAGAAATAAATTTAACTTGTCTTTCAGAAAGGATGATTGAATTCTCTGCAGGTAGGTAAAACCCTTGCCAGAATGTCAGATTTTAAAAAATGGCTTCCTTCTTAGACTTTTGGGAAATGCTGTTTTATTGAGAAGCAGTATTTCTCTCTAAATAAAAAAGGGTATTTGTTATTTTTAAGAATAGTTTTATAGTATGTCATATCTCTTTGATATGCAGCCAAAGGAGGAAGTTGTCATCCTAAATAATAAATTCCATCTGCAAGAAGTCAAAAACCTGTCAGTTTTCCAGAATATTGTATACCCTGCCCAGAATCCTTCCCAAGTGTCGGGACTGAGCAGCACAAGAGTCATAGATTCTAAATCTAAGAAGAGAACTGCTACCTGTGAAGTGAGAAGGGGTCATGTAATAGCAAACAGCTTTTCCCACAACAGAAGCCACTGTGGAGCCACTGTGGAGCTGAACATTCTTTTCAGGGACTAGAGCATATTACTGCTTTTTTCCTCTGCCATATGACTAGTGTGGAGGGTATCTGATCAAATGTTCTTCTAGCTTCCCATTGATGAAAATGGAGCTAAGTATGTATCTGCCTTTTGAGATTTTCTTTCCTGTGTCTTTACATAACTGACTTGCAAAATGCAGAGGGGGAATAACTTGAAGAGGCTATGTTGCACTAAAGAGAAAGACTAAGTGAAAAAATGGGAGAATAGTATGAAAGATGTCACAGCAGGGTAGACTTAATGTAAAAGAAAAGCAACAAAGCTCAGAGTTAGGGACAGATGTTCTCTGCTTCCCCAGGATCTGCTAAAAATCTGATAGCACATTATGTTTTCAATTCTGCATTGATCAGTTATCCTCACTTTTGCAGGAAACATGCTGTCCCTGCACTGAAACTACAATTTTTCTCAGCTTTACTAATCAGTTAAGACAGGCTGGGACTGATCTATAAGATCAGGCAAAAAGAATTGTATTCAATAACACCTCAAAAGAATGAGATGATGGTGTTGAGAAATTAGAGGAGTGACAGCTTAGGTCTCTCTCAGGCTTGTGGATAAGGCATGTTAGTTCTGCAGGAATTGCATGCTGCAGAAAGTGTGTAAGAATCAAAGAATTTAAAATTACTTTTCATTGGGTATTGTTTGTATAATGGGAGATAACAGCAGAGGGAAGCATTAATTGGGATTTGCCTGTTGTTTTTGTAAAAGCTGCTGCTTTGGAGTTTGATCAGCAGCTGTCCAAGAACTTAAAAGCCAAAGGAACCTTTACAGAAATACTTGGTTAACATTTATTATGTCATGAATGGAAAGGCATTTGAATCTAAAAGCTACAGAAAATGTATCTGTAAGTATTAGACCAGGAGTAACAGGAAGGAACCTCTTGGTTTTATGTTACACAATGCAAACAGATACAAACCACAAATTCAGTTAGATTACCCAGAGATAACCTGGTATCCAGGACTCAAACATGCAGACCACAGTAGGTGATAATGATAGTGTAAGAACCTGTAGATTTTTAAAAGGCTTGTTTTCCAGAAGAATTGCTGCAGTGGAGGAGAGTGTGAATAAGATGGTTGGTTGTTTGGTTAGGTTTATTTCCTCTGAATTCAGACATTCAGGTAATACCAGAAACAAAACAACCAAGCTTAAAGTTAGAGGAAAGTCAAAAATACACAAAAGAATGAACGTTAAGATTACATTCACATGAAAACAGCTTAAATCATTGCATTTTCATAGGTGATCCTTAGTGTAAGACCTCACACATTTGGGGGTTTTGAGCTTTCTTCAACATGAAAATAGTAACACTAAAATTCTGTTTAATTGTCTATCGGTTACATTTCTATATTAGGATGGGATCTTTAGTAAAACAAACTACTGTGTTTTATTATAGTTTTATTCTGGGTTGTTCTTTCTTAATGATACTAATCAGAAGCTTGGACATGGCAAAATTTTTATTAATTTAGGATTCCAATAGGATCACAGTAGTTTGGACTCTGTAGTGTCTGTTGTTTAGTTTTGTTGGTGATAGATGTTGGACTTGAAAGAACTGTCATGCACTTGTGACCAAATTCTTGAGAGGGCTCATAGTAACTTTAATGAATGTTAATATGTGTGTGACTGTTCAACCAGGTGAAGCTCAGAACAGCATTGGGACTTAATTTAATTATGTCAAGTTGTAGCAGTTCAAATAATGTTAGTATGGGATTTAGAAATGGCTGGAATGTATGATTTGCTTTTGCTGAGGCACACCAAGTCCTAGGAGGAGCAGTGTGCAGCCACAGCTGAAGAATCTACTGATTGCACAGTTCTTTTCATCAACAATACTGAACACTGAAGTGTTCTGTGCTTTTAAACAGACCTCTACTTTTCTTTCTTTAAAAAACTATAAGCTTGTGTTGTTTTGTGGCTTGAACTTTACTGTGGATGTTGAAATAGTTTAGTATTCCCTAGTGAGGGTTTGTGTACATGTGCAATCACCTAACTGTGGAATATACTTGAGGGTGAAGAAAGAGGCACTTTGTACAGTTTTAAAGGTTTAGGGGCTTGACAAAGTATGAAAGTGTGTTATCTTATGATTTTTATGTCCTTTTTATGAGGATCAGTTTGATGTGTGTTGGTCATCTCAGTTTTTGACATGCTGGTTGTGTCTTCTTTCCATGTAGGTTTATTTAGCCCGAAAAGAAGGGTCATCCTCTGCTTCCATCAGCTGGAAGTTTGAGTGCAAGTCAGTTGGTCTAAAAATAGATAACATTTCAGTTAGGACAAGCAGTCAAACATTTCAGAGTGGAAGAATACAGTGGAGACTTTGCTCTCCTACAGCAGAAATTGCTTTGATAGGAGGTAAGTGTGGAATTTAAATAATTAATTATATCATGTAGCAGACGTGTAACTGGAAATAAATAGTTTATATGAAGAAAGTACTGTGCAAACATTAAAAACATAATATGAATATTCTTTACTTTTCCAGCAGCATTTCTAAGCAAGGTCAAGAAAATACTGTGCATTTAATTAAAGCTGGCACAAAACTCAGTTTTATTAATATTCACAACCCTACCTGCAAGAGAGCAGGGCAAGCAAGAACACAGAGTGAATGCAAGATACTTGTGTTTTTCTAGGAAGGACAGATGAATCTGAGTAGTTGCAACTGAGATGCTTAAAGATCCATTACAGCTTAGCCTTTGTAATGTGCATTCTATTGTTCTATGTTGTTTGGAGCTGTGGCTTACTGAATTATTATCTTTTCCTCCAACAGATAAAAATCTCTGCTCCTATTCAGATTTTTCTGGAGCAACGGAAGTTATGTTGGAAGCAGTTCTAAATGGAGGGGATGGTGAAGCTGCATGGCAACACACACAGCTGTTTAGAGAGAGCTTAACAGGATGTGGGGAAAATTGCTTGGAGATAATTATAAAACTCACTGACCTCTGAGAATCTGAACTGCAGAAATGTACTTTGGATTCCTTGAAGACGTTATACCATGGATACAACATGAAGATTTGGTTGGCAATTCCTCTTCATCCTGCTGGCAGCTTATTTCCTGTTTCACTGCTTCCATTAAACCAACTTGAAACTGCACGTGTATTGAATATTTAAACATCACAATGAAAACCTCTTTACTATAAAAACAAATGCCAAAATTAAGGGATTGAACTATAAAGTACCCTTTTCTTAAACTTTACAATGAAAAGGAAACAATTTATAGGAAGAAAAACATAACCATAGAAGCACAAAGCAATTGTAATTGATTCTAATTTGGAGTTTTGAGATTGGCTTGCTGGGTTTTTTGGGTTTTTATAATCTGCTTGGAAAAACAGTTTGAACTCTATTTTCCAGCTACAACAGATGGTTGTGATGATTTAAAAATATTTTAAACAATATTAGAGGATTTAGACTTTTTTTTTTTAAATTTGATTTCATCTACTATCCAGAAGTCCTGAAGTTAAGGTAATTTCAAGATTGCTTCAAAATTTCTTTGTTTGATGTCTTAAGTATTAAACCTGTGTTTAATACTAGAACTATTTGGAAGCATGATGGTTGATGGGAAAATAACCTCATTTTGAAAGAAGTGTTCATTACATACCTAAAATTGGCATGGCCTGTGATATGAAATTGAGAACACCATGGTTTTTTCTATGAAAAAATATGTTACTTTTTAAATGATATTAATTCAGATTTGCTTAATAAATCTTTTAAGAGGTAGGCATGTAGGTTGAAATCCTTTTAAGCTATTGTCTTGACTTGCTTTAAGTACTATTCCCAAATTTGATGTAAAAGTATATACAATTTTTTTCTGTTCAATTAACGCGGTGTTTAAATTTATTTTCAGTTAATATAAAAAAAAATACTATCCAGGAGATGTCAGATGTTGCAGTTCTATGAATGAAGCATGGAGTGACTGTTCAGATTAGATAGTCCTTATCAAAATGTGAGGAAGACCATGCCTGGATTATACAAGAGATTTTCTATTATAGAACTAAAAGGCAAAGTTCAAACTATTGTTTTATTTTAAAATAAGTGAGAATTAAGGATGATGTTCTCAAGATCAGTGTTTTTAAAGTTTTTCTTCCTTTTTCTGACCTTTACAACCTCTGTATTGATTTGAAGTGTTTGTCAAAAATAATTTATGTTGAAATAAATGTTTGCTGACCTTTCAACAAATCTAAGCAAATATAAAGCTACTCAGATTTTATTAGAAAACTGCATAGCACAGTGAACACAGGCATCTTAAAAATAGTAGCTTATGTCAGCTCAGAAGTGACAGAAAAATATGTGATAGATTATGTACTTCAGAATGTAAATGGACAGTTTATGGGGAATTAGAAGACTCTCCCCCCTGCAATACAGAATAACTCAGTGACAGGGTCGTGTATTGTACACACTGGAATGGTAGACTACACGCTGGAAGGGTGTTTGTCAGTGCTTGACTAATGCAAAGTGAATTTGCCAGTCTCCATTTAAAACTACTTCTGTATTTGGTTTCAGTTAAACACTTTTTCTGAAATTTTGAGTGGGAACCCAACAAAAAAGTATTTCAGGCTAATATGGATTCTACATTGGAAGAAAAAAAGGAAAAGAAAGACAACTCAGGTGCCACCAATCAACAAAGACGTTTCCACTTAATATTTTGATGGCTGAAAAAGTTACTGCTTTAAGGCAAAAATTGTTTTTGCAGTGTATTACATAGAGGACCTTGAGGAATTACAGGATTCCTTAGCTGCATCTGATAATTTGGAATCAGAAGGCAAAATAAATTTAAAAGTAATAAGATAATTTTCACATAATTTTGGTCAGAACGTCTGGGAGAAGAGTAATAGCTGGAGATAACTTCACTTAAAACAGTAAAGTAATTGAAGTCGATTTTTTTAAAGTTTGAATGAATTAAAAAGATGGGAAAATGCCTTGCCAGTCTAATTAATCAAGAAGTACTTCTGTATTTATAAGATCACACACAATGAATAGAAGTGCTTATTTTAGGAAAGAATTAATAAGTAAAACACTCAGGCTGAATAGAGCTAATAGGAAAAATTTAAATGGAACTCCTTGAGTTGTCTTTTGGAGTAGTCTATGAAGAGTGAACACTGAATATCTTCATACATAAGCATTTTTGAGGCCCTAATTTTCTCCATTGATCTCCATTTCAGCCCACTCTTAATACATTTTAATTTTTTTTTTTTTAAGCCAGAGGTAATTCCTCATCCACAGTTGTTTAATGTTAACTTACAGTATCATGAATTGTCAGTATTAGGTGGAGGAATGATCTGTACTGCAATCTGCTCAAAAAGTATGGTTATTAAGTTATGGTACTGTGCTGGGTGAGATGTTGATCAGGGCAAGTAGATAGAAGTCAGTGCTTACTCAACTTTTTGCAAGTTTGAGGAGGTGGAGATTAAATGGGAAATTAAAAATACTGTTACCTAGAAATTTATGGCTTAATACGGGTAGAATCAGCATTGTTTACTAGAATCCAAGCAGTCAGGCACATTTTAAAGAATAACTGGCTGTCCACTGTGCCATCTGTAGGTGCCCTACAAGGTTGCACTGAGGTGTAACAGTGAAATCTTTTCCATTGAAGTTTACATAAATACTATGCTACCCAGTTAATGCTTGCAAACTAATTTGTGGGTGAATGGTTTCCAACAGAACTATGTGGGAGCCTGTACACAGAATTCTTCCTTTCAAACAAGTGTTTGTTATACTGTTGTCTGTCTAGAGTTGATCGCCCAGCTGTTGATTTCTTCATATCCTGTTTTGACACTGAATGCTTAGTAATTTCCTACAACCCAGGAAGTTGCTGGGAAGATGTATCCTTAAAATATATGAAGAAAGCCCCTTCTAGGCTGTGTAGAAAGAAAGAAGAGGTACAAAGCACAGGTATGCAGGAACCAGCAATCTTCAGTGTAAATTATATAACTTACAATGAGTAGTAAGTAGTGAAAATTATCTTGTCTGATCCTATATGAAAATTTGTCTCCTTAATGCATATGTTATCCTTGGAAGATTTTTCACATATAGTGGGTTGGATTTAAGATACAATCCTTATTATGTGCAACATCAGGAAATGTAGAACACTAAAAATAAAGTATGTTTGTCTCCATAGTGCAGTGGAATGAAAACAGATGGCAAGGCAGCACATATGGCTGCCAGAAGCTGGGAACACCCATTTGCAGAGTTCTTGCAGCTCTAAACAAAACAAGCCAAAACAAAGGAACTCCAAGAGGGGCAGAGTTTGTTTCAGGCAGATATCAGGATATCCGTCCTCTTCTCCACACCTACACTCCTCATTTCTTTCCCTTTGGTCGCTCAAGCTAGAAATACTAGTTAAGAAGTAACAAACCTCCTTAGGATTTGTCAAAACTTAATATTTTTTAAATATAGGTATTATTTAAAATAAATCTCTAATTTCCATTGTAGATTCAAACCTCTGGGTTTGGACAAAATTTGAAGTTTTGCACGTGTTGTACAATTCAACAACATAAAAAATGTGTCAATATTGAAGGGACTTCTGTATCTCAGCTTTATATCGTATGGATTGTTGAGAAGGAAATTGCAGGCAGGTGCCTTCCTTGAACACAGTTGCTGGAATAGACTTGGATCCTTTCTATACTTTGAATATTTTAGGGTAATTTATTCTGCATTATTGGCAGTAGTTCAGCTTACCTGATGCTGGTTCTGAAGGTTCTTTATGTGGTACTACTGTTGCAAGCATGCTTTGTGCTTTGTACCTTATGGCCTCTCTAAACATTAATCAGTGATGTAATGTGTATTATGTGTACCTATATGATCAATGGTCACATAGTTGTCAACATGAGCAAAAGGGAAGAGTAACAGCAGTAATATCCGGGAGAATTTTTGGGTTTTTATGCTGATCTTGGATATTTAATCCAAGCAAAAGGAGACTACAGTGAAAAATAATCTTTAGTAGATTGAAGCTGTTTCTTCTTTATTGAAATCTTAATTTCAGGAGCAGAATTTTGAGACCTCCCAGCCTATATTGTGGAAGTTAGGAATAACCAATTAACAGGCCAAAGTCAAACACGTGTATTTTAGGTGTACAGGAATTATGGAATATGTAAAGGCTTAAATGTGACTGTGAATAAGACAATGATTTTCTCCATTCTTAAGATTTTTGTTCTTATTCTTGGGCTTGGGGGCTTTTTTTTTTACGGTAAGCTTTGTAATTAGGCTTTAGCTTTGTTTATGATTAGCCTGCTTCAGTTTCTGCAGCTTTATTTTTTTCTCATCTGACTTAAAATACATTTTAATTTGCTTTAATTTATGTATACAATTGCAGCTGTATGGTAAATACACTATGACAAAAATAAGTTTATTTATTTGACAAAAGGAGATGAAAGGGATAGATTAAAAATATTCAAACCCAGGAGAAAAAAAAGCAATGGTAATTAAAATTGATGATATTCAGAAACCAACAAAATTACCAAGACTTAATAAAATTTTATGATGAAATGTAATGGACTACATGAACTGGTGCTGGCAAAAATAGCTTCTGATGACTGACCTGTTTGAGACATTTTACTGTGTGTTTATTTATATTTAGGTCCCTGACAGGTTTCAGTAGAAGAAAATTGCTGGGACTAGTGAAGAGGTTTTTTTTTTTTTCTTTTAAATCTGTCTGGGATTTAAGGAATATCTTGGTTTAAATATTCCTTATTCTTACTAGTTTAAGCTATAGAAATAATTCTAAAATTAAGAGTAGGATCTCACTTGTTAGAGATAATTCCTTCCTTTGTTCCAGTGTATAATCTGAATCTTTGATTTTTGTAAAAGTGTGTTTAATGACATATAACCGAGAACTTTAGGTCCACATTACCTGTAAGGGTGTGAGATTTCAGTGTGACATTGAGTACCTGCTTAGACTTGAAGGACTGAGTCTCCCATTAGAGGTCTTGCAGACTGGGGGAAAGATGATTTCACTATGCATTTTGATGGTGATGTTTCAGTGTATGGTCAGTTAACTTGATCCTTTTATTACAAAATGCTGAGTGTTATTTCATATCCTTGGAACTTCAGTATTGTCCTTGGTGTCCCAGGGGAACATATTTTCCCCACCAAAAATCATCAGCTAACAGCTTAGCTCTGTTGCAATCAAGAGGAAATGCTGGGCTTGCTTCAGATAAGCAGTTTGGATAACAATGTGCAGACTCCCCTGTGAAACAGTCATGAGGAAACCAGCTGACGTAAGAGAATGAAGAAGTTTGTTTAAGCAAACTTGAACTGAAGTAGGTGGAACAGTTGGTCACAATCTCTTAGAGCAAATGGAAACAGCAGTGAAGTACAGAATGGAAGGAGAGAGCCTTGCTTCTCGCCTCTGCGTTATTACCACTGTGAAGAGAAGGATGGAAGGTAATGGAATGTGTGTGTGTCTGTTCTTGTGTTATATCAGAAATCAAAATAACATAGTTAGGCTGCAGCCTAACTTTTTAGCCAAAGTGCCAGGAAGATGTATGGTATATTAAAAAGCAAAGTTCACTACTGGCAAAAAGGATGTAAAACTTTATTGGCCAAAAAGGAAGTGCCTGGTTTTGGACTGCATTAAGAATTGTGGAGCTGTTCTGGTTTGGTTTAGTATGAAGCATGCCCAAAACTTTTTGATTTGTGGGGGGTTTTTTTGGTTGTTTTTTGTTTTGTTTTGTTTTTTTTGTTAGGTTGTGTAGGTTGGAGTTTCTGCCTGAGTATGCTAACTGATTTCCATAATGTTGGCAATAATGGTTTAAAAGGAAATAGTCTCCTTCCCCCTTCCCCCCCCCCCGCCAAAAAAAAAACCCTGAAACTTTCAAAATAAAAAAATAAACACCCCAATAAGGATGTAGGAACACAAACAGGAAGTGTTAGAGACTGGAGTTTAATTTTAACGCTAGAGGATGGAAAAAAGTTAAAATCAACGCTGATTTATTAATGTCAAATTTACATCATTTGGGGGGTTGTTTAGAAAATCGAATTATTTCCTTTTTTTTAATACACCAAATATTTTTGAAAGGAATTTTTATCATCATGGAGCCTTTCAAAACAGAACCTTAGGAAGTTCTTGCCCAAGTGTCAGTAGCATGCATGATCTGTATCTATAAGTTGTCTCAATCCCTGACAACATTATTAGTCATATAAATTCTTCCTCTACACTTCAAAGTCTGTCTTTCATAATGTTATTTTTAAAATATAAATCCATTTGATTTTTTTTATTAAGGGTGAAGCCCCAGAGTTCATATTCAGTGCAATAGACATTGCAATTTTTCTTAACTATGCACTATAACTATATATTCTGCAACTTCATTTTGTAGTTATGTCACATTTTAAGGCTTGCTAGTAATTCATATTACACTAGCTTATGGATAAAAAAAAATTTTATTGAGTAACAGAAAGATATGAAGAAATGGGATTTCAACCAGACACAACATAAGAATAACTTTCTGAACACACAGAAACCTTACATGCATTTCTGGCCCACAGAAACAAAATCTATGATAGGAAGCAGGCTAAGAAACACTTGCCAGAATACATTTACCTTTTCTACTATTGATTTATTTTACATACAGGACTGATTACCAATTGTGAGGAAATCCAACATTTTCTAAGTAAGTATTCAGTGAAAATACAAAATCCATCTGTGAACAGAGAATGGAGGCAACAGTGCAAGAGTGACTGGAAGATTTTGATGTGGAAAAAATGAAATATTGTATTAATTTCTAAAGAACATGAGATTTACTGGCATGTGATAACCAATTCTGGGAAAATCAACTAGAACCTATTCTGTTCCAAGGATTTAATGTTAAATGCATAACTGAGGAATATTTTATTGGAAAAGTTGTATAGAAGGGACACTCCAGCCATGTAGTGTTAATTGTGGGTGGAGCAGGAGTAACTGAGCAGAACTGGTCAGTGGATTTTGCATTTGACACAGATGAGAATGAGAAAACCAGGACTAGCATTACATATTAGCATTACCTTTTTAGTGGTGAGGTGGAGAGACTCTACAGTGAGGCATAAGCAGATGCCTTGTCCATCTTTTGGAAGATTCCTTTGTTCAATGTGTGATATCAGCTGTCTCCTGGGATAACCCTCACTGTTGTCTTCACTCTTAAAAGCCCTTTCAAATTTCCCTTTTTCTAAATAAGTAATTTTTCTCCTTTGAAGCAGTGTCTGCAGTGGCAATCAAGGCAACTTCCCAGTGACTCATAGGTAAGATCTGGAGACTTCTGCACTATCCCTGGGTTCTGTCCTTTTCTCTCTTCCCTGGTGTGTCACAGGCTGGTACCCCAACCCCTTGCAGCCTCCATATGTTCCCTAGTGCTAACAGCTGCTGTTCCCTTTCTGCTGGGCAGTGGGAGAAGCTGTGAAGATGACAGTAGCATGGTCTGCTGAGGGAGTTCTTTGAATGTGGTCCTCTAAATCAACCACAGTCTTCATTGTTGGAAGATTTTGTTCGTCACTTTTATAATTTTATTTCCTACCTGCTTTTTGTTTTGTGTAACTGTGTCGCCCCTCTCCCTGGGGCATATTCATAGGACAACTGAAGCCTCAGACCCTATCATTCCAGTAGTGCATCCCTCACTGGTATCCTCCTATGTTCCCAGTCTTGTTCTGGTTCCCAGCAAGTCTACTGCCCACCAAGAGTAGCAACATAGGCAAGCTGCAATCCTGGTAATGTGGACATTTCCTCACATCATTGTGAGACCCACTGTCATCCAGGAGCCAGAGAGGTGATGGAGGTGTTGTAGGGCCCTCAAAGCAGGGGGAAGTGAAGGAACAGCCATTTTAAGGGAAGAGTTTTAGGACCAACATTACAACCTTGTGTTTTGGTATGTTTATGCATATAGTTCAAAAGGACAACAAGACTCCTGACCAAATTAAATAAGCAGATTTTGCTTAATGGGAAGGTTTTCTCCACACCTCACAGAAACATTACAGAAGGACAACTGAAGGAATTGCCGTGGAAATTCAAAGAACTGAATGAATGACTATACATTTAGTTTGCTTGCTGTGCTACAGGTATCTCTTGTAAGGTTATGAATGCTGTTTATATTCAATTTAACTCCAGAGAATAACCCAAACAAATACTGAATTGAGAATAATATTTTTATTTCATGTCTTTTTGAAAGATTAACTATTGCTTTTTATGAATGTGCAAAGACCTGTTGGAGTAGGAATGCAAAGCACAGCATTCACCCCATTAATATGCTAATTATTTTGAGGGAATTGAAAAAGTAGTTTCACCTATTTTATTTGCATGTCCCTGCTAGTCTGTTACAGAACCTGTTAAGCCACCATGCCCATGGCATAGTTAACAACCCTGGAGGAGCATCAGCCTTAGGGATCGTGGGATGTCCCACCATGTACAGCATGGGAGTAGCATAGGTCAGGGGTGGGATGACAGGCACTGCAATCTCGCTGTTTGTGAAACACAGAAAGTGATCACAAATTAGGGCAGATTTAAGCATTAGGCAGGAGCTGGAGGAAGGCGTGGGAGTGCTGTGTTTCTCTTGTACACTCCTCTCTGTCTTGGACTGGGCAGCTTGGGAGTGCTGTGTGCTGTGCTGGCTGAGGAGATGTTTGGCTTTGTGGCTAAAAGCAGTCATGCTGGTTTGGTGAAGCAGCTCAGAGCTGAAGCATGTTCCATGGGTTATGTGTGAGTGCTGCAGCTTGTGCTACGTTCCCATGGGTTGGTTAATGTTCCTGCTCTATGGCCTGTGACTGTGCTCTGTCTTTTATCAGAGAGTTGGTGTGGCTCTGGCTTTGCTGTACTTCAACAGCTATCAGGAAAGAAAGCATTGTTTGCTCTGAATTCTCTTCAATTCTGCACAGCAACTCAAAACTAGTACCTTTAATTATTTGGGAGAATGGACTGTTTGATTAGGAAGCTGAGGAAAGCTATGATTTGAGAATCAAATGGTGCAAAGAACCACATGTACACAATTGATCTCTTAAACTTTATCTATTCTGTGACTTCAGGTAATTTCATTGTGCTTTTAGCTTTTATGCCAATGTGCTCTCTTGCATCATCATTATCTGTGTCCCAGAGTCCAACATACTTTGGGAGAAATGATAGAAAATAATGAGCAATTGAAAAAAAAACAGGTTAGCAAACCAGTGGAATTCTCATGCATGAGAATTAACAAGTGACTTTTTAATAAGCTAACTGTAAGATGAAGAGTAAAAAAGGAGCTTCCATGCTTCTTATCATGAGTCACAAGAGAAATGAACTCAGCAGAAAAATGTCATGTTTCAGTAGTGTGTCCAACATGTCTCAAAGGGTACAGGAACGTAAAAGAATCTGTAATAATACATCTGTCTTTTCCAAAGAACTAACGTTAGTACTGGTTCCAAAGTAAATGGAATTCTGACACAGTTAGTGTCAAATAGTTTTAAAACCTGCTAGAAAATACATTGATACATAAACCCCATTTTCTAATTTAAGACACATTAGAGGAAGGAAAATGTTGAATGGGATGGAAACTGATACTATGTTGAAATTGTTGGGTAATGTGTATTGCCTTTTCATGAAAACCTGACAAATTCATTGCAATTATTACATGGAAATCGAAGAATGTGAGCAGCAGTAAAAACCAAGGTAAAAGGAGCCACACTACTTTCAGATAAATTTCAAGAGCTTCAGAGCTTCCCACTCTTCAAAGGTTTTCTGCAATAAAAGCTTTCAGCAGAGGAGCATATGTGGAATAAAAAAAGCTCAGTAAAAGCCAACTAAATGAAAAGGAAGGTGAGTTGTTATTACAGTTCTATAGCATGATGGTAAAAACTTTGCTATGAGCTGACTATGAGGCACAGTACAGGAAATGTATTCTCCCTAGTTGTTATCAAGGAACACAGGGTATCACTAAATTGTTCCTTGCAAAATTATTTTTAAAAAATGAGGAATGTGATTATAGTATAACAGTTAACAGATTTGTTGCAAAAATAGATATGTCTGCCTTTTTTGACACTTAGGTTTGTCAGTAAGATAAAACATACAATACCTTTGCTTCATAGTTTGCAAGAAATGAAGAAATACTTTAAAATAACTTCATTGATGAAAAACATTTTTCTTTACTGTTCTGCAAGTTAAATCCATAGTAGATTTCAATAAGAAATGTATAAAATGATGAGGACTACAGTGTCCATATTGTTTGGGTTAAAAACCCCCACAGGTATATGTATATCAAAGCAATTATTTTTAACACATCCTGTAGAAGAAAACCTTTATTTTAGAACATTAAAGTGAATTCACAAATTGCTAAAGTACGTATATTCAATGCCATTCAAAAAACTATTTTCCTTCTTCACAGGTGACAGCCAGGAATCCTAAATCAAAGAAAGAAATGCTGTGATCAGGATGCAGCTTTCTGAGGTGCTTAGAAATGGAAAGATGCTTTTGGAAACCATGCTGGACTGAAGAATTAGACTGAAATTCCCAGACTCAAACAAAATTATGGCATAGCAAAGTCCTGGCTAAATGATGCCTAAGCAGTCAAACACATTGTCCTGGCCATTACTAAAAGCTGTTGGCTCTGTGATTTCTGCTACTTCTTTCTACCAGCAGTGGCTGCAGTCATAGTGAGCAAGAGGCGTATAAGAACCACTGATCTGGATGATTTTACTTCATCTGAAAACTGAGGTAATGTGTTCTTACATTTCTCTAAAAAAAAATAGGAGTGCACTAAGGAGCATGAAGAATCTACAGAGCTGATTGGAGCAATGTAAGGTACATGATGGAAAGAGAATATAAGCAATGTTAGTTGGGTAAAAATAGAACAGGAGACCATAACCTAAACATAATATCATATTTAATGTGTTGCATTTGGTGCTTTATTTACTCATTCTCCTAATAAATGCTAAGCAGAAACACCACTATTGAAAAAAATCATGAAGGACAGCTGTTTGGTATCTGGGAGAGAAACATTCAATAACAGCCAGAAGTACCACTGCATTGAAGGACCTAAATGGATAACAGAAGTTTTCTTATAAGTTTCTGATCATCTTTGCTTAATAATAATATTGCCTAAGGAAAATAGAAGAGTGCATGAAGGAGCTAGCAGTGGCCATTTTAAAATATTGCTTGCCCAATCATCCATGCTGTTGAATTACACAACTCCTACTGAAATAAATAGGAACTGCTGCTGCCGAGCCTTGTTATAAATGAAGCCACCTGAGAAATTGTTGAATAGCTGATCTGTAACAAGTAGTTGTAAGGGAGTTTTAAATTCAGATAATGCTTATGGTGAAGTGGGTGGCTGAGTCTTGTGTACATTTTACCTGTTTAGCTATACCCTTTATCAATATTTTTAAGTTGAAGAGAACATCTTATTTTTGTAATTCCTTTCTCAAAAGCCTTAGAATAATCTGCTGACATAGGTTATGTGAAACAATGCATTAAAGCAAAGATAATTATTCGTAAACAGGTTACTGGAAAGAGTAATAACTTAAATCAGCTAGAAAAGAATACTCACAAATCAGTATTATTGTATAAACTTCCTTTTCTAAACTGCCTTGTAATTGTCAGAAGAACATGATGAGCACATTCCCTATGCTGTGGGCTATAAAAGGGTAATTCAAATTTTAGGCTATCTAGTACCAAATCAAAAACACCATGGTCTAGTAATTCAAAGCACTAAGTCAGTGTAAACTCAAACTTCCAGTACAAATTTACTCTAAGGGATTCTCTATTAATTTGTTGGATAGCTACATGTAAACTTTCTGTCTGTGGTTCTGCTATTCTGTGCCTAATTGAACTTTTCATAGTTACCTCTGACTTTTCTTTTTGTAACTACTTGTCTTCCCCACTTTTGTGCTCAGGTGTGTTGTTAGCTGATGTCCTCATGGTGTCTACCCTGTCCTCTTTCAGAACGATGTTGGCAGGTCATTCACTCAACTCTTTTGTTGCTCTTTGCCTCAGATATTCATTTGTTCAAGTATTCCAAAACTTGTGGCCTCCTTCTCTTTTTGCCTTTGACCTCAGCATAAACCATGTGGGTGCACTGGCCACACTTTATTGACATGCTCTGCCTCAGTGGAGATTGAGCCATCTGCCTCTCTTGGGTCTTTTTTTGAGACTTTTCCCTTCTTTGGTTACCACAAAAACCACACAGCTCCCTTCTGAGAACAAGAATGTAAAAGCACACCCTGACCTAGTCATCATTGATTCTAGTCACAACTGGTGGTTCAAAGAAGCTGTGCAGAAAAACTTGCCCTTTCTGTTTCCTCATCACAATAAGTCAAAGCATTATGTGTCAGAAGTGGTTGAATTTTAGCTCAAGAGAGCAAAGTACCATCTCTTTAGATATTTCCCAGAATAGTGGGCTTCTCTGCTGTCTACATACTCATCACTTTCCCCCATGATTCAACATATCCACACGTGCCTTGTATAGAAACAACTCCTTCACCTTCCTGTCATTCCAGGAATGAGTAGACATGACCTTCTGCTATTATGAAGCAGTCTTGATACTTACTCAAAATATATCATGGATTTCTGTCTGGGAAACTGTAGAAACACACTGGAAATTGTACCTTCAATGAGCAAGGAGAGTCTTGCTGGGTACTAATAAATTGCTGCTCACATTTTCACATTTTCTTCCCCAAACAAGCTGTTTGCATTCTCCACAGTGATTAACAGTGCCATAATGCAGCTGATGATTCCCAGCCTCCAAATCACAGCAATCTCCTCACAGCTCAATATAACTGCTGTGATGGCCACTGCTATGTCATGTATGTTCAGCACAGACCTGAAAATACATTACCTTCCTCATTCTGTGCTTTTTCCATTGTTTTTGTCCCTCCAGGCATTTGCATCTTTTCTGACTGCCACCAATCCTTCTAAAAGACTCGGATGGTAGTAGCATGGATAGTAATTAAATTCTATTCATGTTGAGAATTCCTCCCAGTACAGCCAGCTCAGCTCCCCCTGCTTCAACTCTACATGCAACTTCTCTTTCTGTGTGTGGTCACTGCACAAAGGAGCTTTGTCCTATGGAATTCTGATAGAAATATATTTAGTTTCTATGACCAGCCTCTGCTAATTGAACAAAGAGGTTTGAGATACAGTTGTGTAAGAACACATGACCTAGCTAAATTTATGTTGTTAGGTGATCCAGCCATGGGTAGACTTTTCTTGAATACTTTGGAACCATCACCTGAAGCTCATTCACAGTCAGTACAAGTATGTTGGTCACTCGCATATTGTACTGCCTACTACTCAATAATTTGGGCAATTATTTCAAAATTACATTAATGTATTATAATGAAATTTTAAAATGCAGTAGAATATGGAAATTACTTCATTGTGAGTGTAAATATTTAATATTAAAATATGCAATGTTTGTTTGTACCTCATTACAACCACATACAATGTGAAATGCATAATGTAATGGGCATCTACTTAGTTTCATAAATATTTTAGCACAAAATTACACTTTTTTCCTGTATAGTTTGCAGAAATAGGAGAGCTGTTATCAGTCATTTAAGTGAGTGCTTGTATCTGAGTATGCTCACAGATTAGATACATGTACATAGTTTCACAAATAGTCATATTTAAATCTGAGTCCAGAAAAGCCACATAGAAGGAAAAGGTTTTATTTGATAGTAAGTAAACTAGAAGCAGCAAATAACTTAGAACAGATGGGAAGTTTGTACATACCAAGTATAAAAATACTTAAAGACCATACATACAGCTGTCTTACTGCTAAAATGATTGAACACAAAGTAGTATTACAATAAATATTTTGCTTACTAAAAGCAGTAGTGAAACTGGTTTAAGTAGATCATTGTTTTGAAAGCCTGTAGGGTACTTCTGTTTATGTTATGGTCTACAACTATGAGGACAAGTAAATCTCTGATGAATTGAAATAGGACTTTGTGTGTACTATCCCAAGGGCATTATTAATTTAAAATGTCACACAGTAAGTGTGAAGTATTTGACATGAACTGGTATGCATGATTTAGGCAAGTTGCATCTAGTAAAGTAATTCCACTCCTATCAAAATGTTATGGCACTTGAATTTGATTCATGCTCAAATCTACTTCTATGTTTGTTTTAACAGGGATCTCTTTAAATGTGATGAGCAATCTCATTTCACAGCTTCACCTCTGCAGTTCACAGAAGCAGCTGCTTTTAGTCTCGTGAGAACTTTTTCCCACAATCCTACACAACTAGCAATTGTCATTGTGCAACCACTCAGCACACACATAGAAGTATTAGAGATAAAGCCAACATCAACAATAAGCCAGTAACATGCTCTGCAGCTGGTGTAGGATGAGAATTAAATAAAATCCAACCTGGACAAAGTAATTTCAAAGACTAAAGAAAATGCTTGGGGGGAATGCCAGCATTTCCTCATAAATCTGCTCCAGCGTGACACAGACTGAACATGTCTGACCATGCATGTGCAAAGATCAGTAACTGCCAAGAAGAAACTCCCTGTCTCTATCTGTCTCTCTCTAATATATATATGGAATTGGCTGCCTTCAAGTTAGATTGCTATCTTCTGCTTGGCTCACATTGCAAAAGGCAGGCTTCCCACACTAAGGACAGCCTATTTACTAAACAGCTGGAGCTAATGAGAGCATAGAACACTGAGGTTTGGGACTCACTCTGTTTTTGCTGAATACAGTAATGCTCCTCTAACAATGCAAAAAGCTTTGAACAGATGCACTCCTTCTGTTTTCTGTGATCCTCACAGTATTCATTGCAGTAGTTCACTGTACGTGATTCATTTTAGAGTATCCTACATATAAATTTCAGATTTTGGGGGTGGGGGGGGGAGAAATCAATGTGGTTCTAATCAGCGAGCTCAAAATTCTGAAGCACTAGGCAGAACCATGCTAGTGTTACTTCTGGTTCTGCAAGAAGCACTCTTTATCTTGCCAAAAGTAGAGGAAAACACAGCCTACAGCTCAGAGGTACACGCAGCTGGCAATAATAGTACAGATAACTTACTGTCCCTTCTAGGCAGATGCCATTATTTTCCATAATCCTTGTGCAGCACTTAGATATTAGTTTAATAGCTTCCTTAGAAACTGGCAGAGTAAAATTATGCTAAATAAGCAATGTTTACTAGAGATTCTTCTGATCCTTCCCTTGAGGCATAATTGAGTATTACAACTGACTCCTCAAAAGTGACTGCTCCATTTCCAATCACTTTACTCCTTAGGAAAAGCATTTTGCAAAAGGAAAAACCTTATTGCTCTTCCTTTGAAATGGTTCTGTGAGTTGTCTACTGCCTCAGATGCAGTGTTCCTACTAATCCCTCCTTTTGAGCCTTTACATTCTTAATAATTCAAGGAGTGGAACAGGCTGAACTAGGTAGTTCCTTTGCATTTCACATAGCAGAATGGAAATTACTAACTGAGAAGCTGCTTGTGCTGAAGCATTTTTCTAAGCTTGTTAGAAAATCTTATTATAATATATTATGGTTTTATTATAAGTATATATATATAATTTTGGTGCAGAGTATCCAAAACTGTACACATTTTTTGTGCAGATATCTAAAATTACATGAATTTTGGGCTTTGTACAAGCACAGGTTAGACCTAGGAAGTAGATGTTAAGTTTTTTTGGCCGCAGCGTTTTTTCCAAAACGGCGAATATGGTTGTAGTAGACAGGGTTGTGTACTGTGTACAGAACGGGGTGCTGTGCTTTGCAATGCTGTATGAGGACTTCACACAGTGATGCTGAAATGTAGGATAAAGACGTATGAGCTGTCCGAGTTACAGAACTCCTCGGGCCGGTCCCCAGAGCCCAGAAGAGGGCAGTGAATTGTAGACACTCTCCTGCCTGGAGCCCCGGGAGCTCCACCGTGCTGGTACCGCCGCAGGTCGCAGTTAAGGACTGGCGGAATGTGAGCAGCTGCCCGCCGCACCCCGAGCACCTGTCCCACCTACCGCACCACCTCCTGCCGCGCATCGCGGCATCATCCACCTGGAACAGCGGGGAAACGGGACAGCCGTGCTCTGCCAGTCCCCAAACCAATTTCCCTATGTGGTCACAGGGAAGCGAGGTGTCTCCCTGCCCGCTGTTGCATTCCCGGCAGGCGAACGCTGCTTCGCCGCGATCCCCATCCCTATCACGATCCAGCCGCCCTATCCTGATGCAGCCGCCCAATCCCAATCCCTATCGCGATCTAGCATCCCTATCCCTATCCCTATCCCTATCCCTATCCCTGTCCCTGTCCCTGTCCCTGTCCCTGTCCCTGTCCCTATCCCTATCCCTATCCCTATCCCGATCCCTATCCCTATCCCGATCCCGATCCCTATCCCGATCCCTATCCCGATCCCTATCCCGCCACCCGATCCTTATCCCTATCCCGATCCAACCGCTCCGCCTCCCTTCGCACCGCCCCCCGCGCGCGGCAGCGCCCCCGTGCGGGCCGTTCGCGCCCTGTTGCCACCCTCAGTGACGTCACTCGGCCTGTCCTTCTGGGTTCTCGGATTGGCCGGCGTCCCGCGCAGCCTTCCCGCCTCCGGCGCGCGATTGGCGGGCCGGGCCGTGATTGGCGGGCAGAAGGCGCGGGGGGAGCGGAGGCCCGGGCCGGCTGCGTGGGGAGCAGCGGCCGCGGCGCGGACGCCGAGCGGGGCCGGCGCGGTTATTTATTGTCTACGCGCGGTGTCCCGGCGGCGGCAGCGGTTCGGGGGCCGTGCGGGGAGAGGAGGGGCGGGAGGCGACGGCGGGGGAGCGGCGCCGGGCTCCGGGACGCGGGGTGGAAAGAGGAGGGGAAGAAGGAGGGGGCCGGGCCAGCTCGGGGTGTGCGTGTGTGTGGGGGGCGCGGAGCGGGGAGGGGGGATCTGCGCGGGAACGCGCGCGCGCGCGAGGGGCGGGAAGGGAGGGAGGGAGTGAGTGAACGAGGGAGGGAGGGGACGAGGGAGGAGGGAGGGAGGGGGAGATTTTTTTATTATTAATCTGTTTTCCGGGCCTTTGTGGCTGCGGGGGGGACGGCCCGGGGGTGAGGAGGAGGGCGGGAGGCAGCAGCGCTACGGCGGCGATAGCGGTGGCTGTTGTTGCCGCCGCCGAGCGGAGGCACCGGCCCGTCGTCCCTTTAAACTAGCGAGAGCCGCAGGCCCGGCCGGGCCCTCCGTCGCTGCCTGCGGCTGCCTCCCCGCCGGCGGAAGGGGCGCTTTGTGCGGGCCGCTCGGCCGCCCTCGCTCGGAGCCGCGGCGCCGCCGAGCGCGGCAGAGGCGCGGAGCGGCCCCAGCGCGGTGTCGGTGCCGGCCCTCCCGGCCGCCTCCGAGCGCCCTCGCCTCGGCTGAGGAGAGACGGGCACAAAATGGCAAAGTCGGGAGGAGGAGGAGGAGGAGGAGGAGGCGGCGGCGGCGGCAGCGGGGGACTGACTTGGGTGGTGAGTTGTGGGGCTGCGTTTTGTTGTTCGTGGGTTTTGCTACTCGCGTTTTATTGTTATTATAATGGTTATTTCTATTTGCGTCCCTTGCGTGTGCGTAAAGAGCGCGGGCTGGCTTTGAAAGGAGGGAGGAAGCTGAGGGCTGGCGTGGAAAGCGGAGCGCTGTGGAGCAGCGCTCGGTGGAGGGCTCCGGGGTCGGAGGAGGAAACCTGGGCTTGGGGTTGGTGTTACAGGGGGGAGCTTTTACCCCTGTGGGGCGCTTCTCGGGGTGCTGGGAGCCCCAGGGAAGAGGTCAGCCTGTGAGCAAACAGGTGGGAAGCTCCTGGGGGAGCGGTGGGTCCTCAGGGCTGTGTGAAGTCGCTGTCCTCCCAAGCGAGCTATGGTCTGTCTCTCAGAGCTGCCCGTATCGCCTCTTGTTCCGAGAGCAAAGCCTTTGCGGGCTAGCTGGGACTCTCTGTGTTGATCCCATTTTCTTCTCCAACTCTGTGAAAGGACAATACTTGAAGTTCCCAAGTTTCAGAGACAGGAAGCAGGAGCTGTGTTCTTGCTATTCCATCTTGGCATCCAGCAGCATCCTCTTCCAAAAGTTGTAACTCTGTAGCAGACCCGAGAAGGAGGTGTTTTACTGCCTTTCGTGGATTGGTTGGAAGTATTGAGATAACACAGGGTGCTGGTGATAGCTGACTCTAAAATTGGTGAATCCTTTTGAGCCTCCTCATAGTCCTTTGAGAGTACAAGCCCTGGCTCCCAGTGCAGTGCTCCTCAGCAGGAAGAGTGGATGCTCTCAGGTTTGGTGAGACCTGAGAGGGAGGAGGAGCAAAGGTGACCTGAAGGGGTCTGGTTCAGCCAATCGGTGACTCCCCTGCCTTTCTCCTGCTCAGCACAGAGGAGTAACTTCTTTAATGTTTAAGCAGAAGACACTAGATCTTCATGGATAGATGGTGAGGTATCTTTAATCAGACACATGTGTTTTACAGAGCTTTTAACAAGTCTTGTTAAACAGAATAGTAGCAAACTTGTTCTTGTGTCTACGTCTTGGAGCTGTCAAAAACCAAATATTATTGGAGTGAACAAATCCTATGTGTTCTGATGGTGGACTGTTTCCATGGCTCTAATTACTGCATTTTATGTTGGTAATTTCTTTAAGAAGCTGGCAGCATGGAAAGGTATATTAAAAAAATGTGCAGGTTTCTGGGTGTGCCACTTGAGACATGGGGACATGTCTAAGTTGAGAACCAAAATAATTCTCTTTTCCTTTCTCAATACTTTGCAATCTTTATCAAATGTGGTCTTTGGATGGCTCTTCAGAATTAAGATTATACCATCGAGGTTCGACCAAGTAATTGAAAGTTTTACAGCTCATACAGAAAACAACGGAATGAAGTGTGAAAATTACTGAATAGGCATTTTTATTGAAATATGTTCTTAAATGTAATGAGGTTGAAATTATGGTGAGTCAACAGTTTCTTACAACTGGAAATGATCAAACTTTTCATTCTCTAAAAGCAGTAAAAGTTAAAAGTGTTCTAGTCAATTCAGAGTAGGTGGAGGGTAATAATCAGATTTTAGTTAAAACTGTGTTAATTTATTTTTTCAGAAAACAGTGGGACATTCTTTCTTTCTCTCATGTGCGTTTTAAATGGTGAAGGTAGGATTTCTGAGCCAGCTCCTAAAACCAGACCTGTTCCATGTCAGCTGTAGAACACTGGCATATGAAAGAACAATATTGTTGTAGCACTGAATTGGATGGGCCCATGGCCAGTGTGCCAGGCTGAAAAAAATGTTGGTTTTGGTGGTGGTTCATTTGTAGATAATCATATGCTGTCCTTAAGGAGAGTGAGAGGTAGGGACAGAATAGTTTGAGCTGTCTGGCTTTAATCTGCTTGCCATGTATCTGCTGGATGTGCAACCACTTGTAGTTTGGTTGTAGGTGGTTTTGAAACCACCTTGATTTCTTTAGAATTCTTGCTAGTGTGTTGAAACCACTAGGATGCTTCTCTGTCTGAGTAATGTATTCTCTGTAGTTTGTGGTTTCTTAATAAGACCACGAGTTAAACAATTGAAGGGTAACTGCTGAAAAGCCTGGCCCTAAAGATGAGGAAACATTTAAAACTTGGTGGGGTGTTAATGTATGTTTCAAACTAGCAGGTCCTGTGTACATAACCTAGTTGCTCACATTTTAGTAAAGAGTTGTGTGTGTAACTCCAGCCTTGGGTGTGATTCAAAGAGCATGCTTGTAGGTAGGAAAAAATTACATGCAGTTGTGAAAAAGGAAAGGTACTTCCTAAAGAGTGAATTTTATGAGACATCATAGGAGCATCAGGTGATATCTACTTTTCCCTTTAAAAGAAAGGAGAATTAAGTGTTTATGGAAACAAACAGCAAGTCATCTCTGTTTTTGGCTATAAGAGGACTTGAGGAAATATAACTAGTTAGGCACAATTACCAGTGATGGGAATACATCAGTTCTATCAGTAGAGTATAATAACTGAAAACTTTTATTGGGAAAATAATTTAGCATTATTTAACTGAAGACAACCTCTGATTTATAAAATGTACTTACTTGGTTTTTTAATAGCTTTTTTTTTCTTGGTCTGGTTGATGATTTTCTGAAATCAACATGCATCTCTGCACTCTAATAGTTGGCAGAAGGTGGAGTTTTGGCTGAGTGATATAAATTATTTTGGTGGGTGATCTCCAAGTGTCACTAACAAAAGTGGTAAGTTGTATTAAGGATTAATTACAAAAGTGTGGATTTGTAAATGGGAGAGTTTTCATTGGTGAAACGTAATGGCATTTTCTAATACTAGAAAAACTTACTGTGAACAAAAGAAATAATTCTTCAGCCTCAGTGTGTGTTGAGGAACTACAGAAAATTAATTGTAATGACACAGTGATAGCACTTCATTTTTTAAAATACATATTCCTTTTATAGTGAAGATGAAGTCATTGCAAGTAACACTTTGAAGTGCATTGGTTCTGATACAATGGTGATGCCCACAAAACTGAGTATTTCAAACAAGCAACATTTAATGATTTCTGCCGGTGTTTTCAAGACTTTCTCCTCAACCCCAAGAGCTATATGAGCCTGATAAATAGAAAATGAGGGTACTGATAATAATTTAGGACTTTGAACACTACTTCCACTTTCCTGTCCTTGGTGAAAGGGATAGGTTCTGGCTTTAGGAAATTATAACTTAAAGTGAATATATGCTGAGTGTTCATGTGACTTCTCTCATAAAAAATATCATGAATATCTGCTCATATGGAGTGGAATGGAAATAATGTATATGATTAGTAGATGGAAATATTGCATATATTTGGGTTATACTTATTTGAATGAATACAGTAGCTTTATATTGGTAAATGAAAAGAACCAGCCTTTCAAATAACCTAAATGCAGATATAAGTATCTTTCAGAAGATTCAAAGTTTACCTTAAAAATAGCTTTTAATGTAATGGTGTAATTTTTTAAAATATGAAGAGTGTAGGTAATTGATAAGATAGTAGGCTATATATATATATATATAGTTTTGTTTTTTTAAAGCACCAACAAATTAAATCTTTCAGCCCTATTAAAGGGACCTTGTCTTTCTCTTATTGTTTCATTTGAAATCAAATATTTTTTAACTTTAATAAAGGAGTAACTTTCAGTTTGATTTGGCATTTAATATGTTCTGAGAGGGTTAAAACAAGTCTTCATCTTGCATAATGTCCGATAACTTCTAGTGACATGCCATAATTCACTAGTTAAGGCTTCTGGACTGGGCAGTTTTTAACTTTATGTGTAGGTTTTTTGCATCTGAAATCTGAACTCTGCTGGCCCAAGGGTCTGCCCATCCTGCTGCACTGAGCTTTGGCTGTTCCTCTGATTTGGGAGCAGGAAATTTGGATGGAACAGCACAGGAGTTCCTTCCTGCCAGTGTAGGGCTTGGAGGAGGAGTGTTGGGCTATGACAGTGTGCCCAGGAGTTGCATTTTGTGTTACTGCTCCTTCACAGGTCTGTTTCTATAAGCAGGGTCCTGCCTGCCTGAAGTACAAACCGTTGGCAGATATGGTCAGTAATATGACCAAATCCTAATGAAATCTTCTGTTTTTAGAAATAAGCATGCTGTCCTAGAGGTGAACCAAGGCAAGCTAGTCCTTTATCCTGTTTATTTCTATTCATTATTATGCTGTTCATTTCAAATGAGGAGTAGGTGGTTGAAGTTCCTACTCCTGAGTCCTTTAGACACCTCTTTTGTTGTCTCTCCAGACCCAGGTTAAAGCTCAGAATTAGCCCTCAGCTCTTATCTGGATCAGGCCTTCTGTTTCCCCACTGGCTGCGGCGGGCTGGTCGCAGTTGTCACAAATGTAACATTTGTTACATGTGCTGTTAGTTTGTCTTATCTTTCCTCTGCTACCCGTGGTGTCTGCAGAGCAGGCGGGCGTGGGGAAAAGTCTTGTGTTGTTGCCAAGCCTTGTTTCGGTGCTCTTTTGCTTTATATGAATGCCCGTCTTTTATATTATGGTAACCAGAGAACTGGGAATTTTTATGTCCTGTGTGTCCTTATGCCCCCTCCCCTCCTTTTTTCACAGTTGTGCAATGGAAGGAAGGTCAGACCTGAAATACTTGCCCCAATGTATTAATATTAACATTTGCTTTTACTAAGCAGAATGCGTTTTGTAGGCTTTGAGCTATATAATGATATCCAACAGTTGAGGGGAACAGCATTCCCTCCTGGTCTTGCTGTATTTCTGATTCTTCTGCCCTTAAGGAAGCAGTAAAAGATGCCATGACTCTCCTGGATATTCTAGCACCAGAGGGAAATCTGTGTGCCTCAGCTGGGTGAGTCAGACACAATTCCTCAGATGTTTTGGTTTGCCTGCCAAAAAAAAAAAAAAAAAAAAAAAAAAAAAAAAAATTGGTTGCTTCTTATCCTCTACCCTCCACACCACCATTCATTAAATACTTTTATTGTCCAGTCTTCTCCTTGTCAGAGTGTTGAATAATGCAGGATCAGAGAAGTGATAGAGGTGATATCAAGTGGAGGCTTTAGGTGTTCAGTGAGGAAAGATGCACGTTTGACCTGTGAGATTTGTGTGCATGTGTACATTTAATTTCTACGATGCCTGTGCTGTATTAAAGACTAAGTAAGAAGTTACTTTATTTGAACAGATGAACTAACCTTTCCAAATAAAAGAACATAAAAGTGGTCTAAGATGGATAGCTTAGGTCTGAAAAAATTACTGATTAAGTTTGGTATTTCATTTGCATTGACTATTTTTCCAGAAGTTTGTTTTTATCTTGCATCTATACTGTCTTGTGTGTCTATGCCCAAAGGCAGTCTGCAAATGCATGTTTATGTTTCAATTAATGAAAAACAGCAGATGTGATTCATAACTAATGGATGGGAGCTATTCCATCCCTAGGAGTGAGTTTTATATGTATGTGTTATAGATTATATATAGAAAACTTAAGAATGAAAACTGTTATAAAAAATTTAATTTTCCTTATTTGAAACAGTCAATTTCTTGCCAGCCACCCACACTGAAAATTATGCATTAAATAGGTGCTTTGAATGTTTTCAAAAGCAGTTTAAGCAAAAAAATACGTAGTTCTAAATGTGTATGACTGTGAGAAGATGTCTCTTGAAAATTGCATGCTTGATGGTGTTTTCTCAAGTACTTACAAGTTCCTATGTACTGGAACACAGGTATTTTGGAAGAATGGATTTTAAGGCTAGTATTCCAGATTTAAAGTAAATTCTAAATCAAGGCATATGAAATATTATTGCATAACTTAGAAAATAAATACTAAAATTTGAAGTATATTTTAAGTTCTAGCAATAAAAGTAAGGTGTCAAGATCAAACACCAAATATTTATTTGTGTTGCAAATATCAAAGAAAACTGTTCCTCATAAATGAAGGGATAAACCAGCTCTTAGTAATTTTTATTCAAAAGTGTTTCCTAGCTATTTTCTTTAGGTATTTCAGTAATTAGTACTCAAAAATTTGTTGTGAGAAGCAGGAAAATATTCCTCCTCTCCTTGACAAATGAGCATTAGATCTGCTATTTTTAAAATTTCTGTGTGGTTGCAAATGTCTTTACTCTTATGAACTAAGTCCTTTTAAGCTGTGTTTTGAAGTATGTTGTTAACTTATTCTATGATATCAGCTCATCTAGTTTCATTTAATAAAGCTATTTTAATATCCTGTCTGTGTCTCAATGCAATTCCAATTTACATAGAAATACAGTTTGCCCCTAAAAGTAAAGTACTACTTCTATTTTTTTTATTTTGTGAAAGTGATAAATCTGTGTATTTGTTACACTGTGCACATCTAGCAGTTGTAGTGGTTTATTTTCAGCAAGTAAGAAAAAAGGGTGTTAGCTAAATTAGTGTAAAGTCTACTTGAGCTAGAATGTGTTTGAAAGGTTCAGACCTAAATGTCAAATCTGTATTTTCCTTTGGACATAATTTAAAAAGCTACCTTAAAGAGAAAAAAATAAGAAGAAAGAAAGATGTAAAAGAGGATTAAAATGCTTAATCTACTGGTTTTTTACCTGATCTGTGAAGTCAAATTGCGGCTGAGATATTAAACAGTCCTCTCATGGATCCCACATCACTTGATTTCTTCTGGTCTTTTTTAGTGAATGAGTGGGCTTGGTTAGTCTTGGGCTTCCTGTTCCTTCTTCAGACATTGGAAACTTGTGAGAAGAGGAAATCTATGAAAAGCCGGGCAAATGTCTACCTTAGTGAGGTGCCAAAAACTCACACCATCTTTCTCAGTGTGTGGCAGAATCTTCAAGGAGAGAGCGAGAAATAATATTTTCTTGTCATGACAAAACACAGGAGCCATAAGATAACACTGAGAAGTTTTTTTCCTATAAATCAAAAGAAGCTGAGATAAAGTAGAGGGAAAAAAATTAAAAAGCTCTTGCAACCAGATAATTTGATATGGAATGTTTCCATAAGAGCAGTTAGAATTCTGGGGTCGTCCCCTAATCAGGGCATCTTTACTTGAGAGAAGTGGATAGCATGAGCTTCACTGAGATATTTCCAGCTGTGTAATCCCATGGTAGCCATCCTGGGCTATTTGGAGTTTTTAGGGACCATGTTTTAGTAGTGTGTGAGCATTTCAGTCCTTTGTTTATTCCCCAGTTGTGTGCCATGAGATAAAGGTACAAGAATGGCAAGGTGTCTGCGGAAAAAAAGTTAAAATAACTTTGTCTCAATCCAGCTGATATAGAGAGTTCTGCTCCTTGAAGTCATTCAGGCTCTTACTCCATGTGTAACCACAGAGTTTTTGTGGGTTGTATTTTTTTGTCACACTCTATTTAGTGATCCTAGCTTAGTCTTTTCCACCACTGTTGTTACAGCATCGTCATGAAAACTTTGAGGTGTCATGCCACAATCTTGGAGTAAAAGGGAGGCAAGTTGTTTGGAGGAGAGCAGCTGCAAGATGTGAGGCAGTTATTCTTTTTTTGGTATTAGGTAGATCCAGAAGAGCATTTTTCTTAAAATCTCAAATATGAGACTGAAAACATTTGAGAAATTGGCTGGGGACAGAGGAAGAAGTTCCATGCTGATTTGCTGATGGAGACACAGGCAGATGGTCCAGATGCTTGAGAGAAAACAAACCTAAAGTTGTATCATGTTAACCTGCCCTTCCTGATATTAGTTGAGTATTTCAAAATATGCCATGTAGACTTTCTTCTTTGCCACCTGAGTGATAAACATACATGTCAGGTAACAGAAAGGTGATGAAAATGCAAACTGACTTAAAATTTAATCTCAAAATATATTTGATGTTATTTTATGAGTCTTTTATGTGGTATGTTTTGTGGAGAGGTTGATTCTTCTGGCTGCCAAGACACAATTCCTAAATAGCAAATTAAGCGGTTGAGTTTTGATCATCTTCAAGATTGTCAGCACTTCTAATGAACAATCCTGAAAGGCTTTTCCTAATGACTTCTGTAGGAATGTTATTGTGGGAGGATGAGTGGCTGAGGAAGAGGGGGGTTCTGGAACAGCATTAAGGGTTTATTGACTCATTGATGCATCTGTTTTCCTCCTTGTGAATTGCTGTCAGTTTCTGGAACACCAACCCTCTGTTCCTTTCTCATGGAATTTACTACAGGATTGAGACTAGTATTTGTAGTATTTGTGAGGCTTATAAAACATTTCAAGGCTTGTAAAGTCTCCAGAGGAGGAGTAGATGTTGCATAGAAGCAACTGAGCGATTTAACTCAAGCAACTTTTTTTAAGGAACACTGTATTCATGTTTATTTTAATATGGTAGAAAAAATAGATTTCTAAACTAGAGAATGTAAGAAAAATGTGACTGTGTTGCCCTAGGTGCATCATAATTATAAAATAGTTTTTAGTGTGGACCAAATGTAGTATGGGATATGAATATGTAGAGTTTGTTCAGTGTTTGGGACAGTTTTTTTTAAAGGAAAGAAGTTCATTAATTTTCATTTACATGGTGCCTTGTGCTATGTATTCCTACTTTTCTCCTTTTTTCCAGGGAGCAGACTTCTAATTGTTTCTAGTGATCATATTGCATGCCTCTTTAGGGCACCATGTGTATTGAAAGTATGAAAAATCTGTGTATCACAGTCAAGGTGTTTCAGTATTTCAGTGGAAGGTAGTCAGGCCAATAACATAAAGGTATGTTAATTTAAACAAATTCTAACCTACTGATAGCTGTTACATTTTTGGAGAGTTTAAGGATTTGCTTCTCTTGTTCAGGAGGGGATTGCTTCCCACTGAAGAGTGCAGTTGGAAAAGTAACCTCTGAATGGAATTTGGGCTCTCCTTTATTTCAAATGTAGTGTGACTGGTAGTCCTGAACCTGACTAGAAAAGTCTGGGTTTGGGGTGCTCTTAGGATAAAATCTTCATGTGTGCCAGTTAACATGAGCTCAAAAACTACCCTGTTGGACTTATTCTCTCCATGTGCTCTCTGGCAGCATGAGCATCTTAATATTGCCTTAGTCCTGCCCAAAGTTTTTTCTAAAGTTTGTATGTTAATATGAAAATAGCTCAGCAGGGGAAAACTGTCTTGCAGTATGGTATGGGCTCAGTCTGGCCATAGAAACCAAAGCATCTGAAAGAAAATATCACAGTGCTGATGTGATACTTGACATACAACCTGAATGGGTTTCAAAGATTTTGTGTTTCCAGAAACAAAAATCTGTCAGGTTGTGGGAAGTAATAGTTGCAATTGGGAAATGGAAATATGCTGGGAGTCTGGAATACTTTCACAGTGCTCAAACTAGTGATGCAGTAAAGCATTAGAAAAAGGCCAAGGATATAGAAAACACTGAGTTATAAAGAGGTGCAGCCAGATACTGATAACCTGAAATTCCTGAAATAACCTGAAATAACCTGAAAAACCTGTCAGAACCTCTAACTTTTTGATTTCTTGGCTAGTGGAGAGCTTGTGTGTGAGCTGGCTGGTGAAACAGTGAACCAAAGAGAGTTGGTCATTCTGTCATCAAATGGCTTCAGCCAGTGGTTCCAGAGGTCACTGTTACTAGAATCTGTAAGAAAACAGTCATAAGATGTCTTAAAGTAGAACATTAATAAATTACTTTTTATGTTAGAGTATTTTTCCCTTTCTTGTTTCTGAATTTTAGCTGGAAATAAGAGATTCTTAGAAGATTAATCTGTTACTAGATATCCATGGATATGCTTTTTGATACTGTGTGATCAGTTAAAGTATATTGATATAGAACTTGTCAGTGGATAGACAACTAAAAAATTTCAAAATAACAAAAAAAAAAAATTAGCGATAAAATTCAATTTAATTGTCATCATGCAAGGGCAAGTATTAGACACCTGTTTTTAAAGAACATAGTAGGATCAGGATCTGAATGTATTGCTGGTTGTGTACAAGCCTGTGCCAAATAAAGTGTAACTGTTGCTGTAGTAACTTAATATGACTGAAAGTGAATTAATACTTGAAACAAATACATAATTTTCTGGTCAGAAGTAGTTACAGTTAGCATACATATTTGCACAAAGGTGTTCTTCAAAAAGAATGGAGAAAGCAAATCCCTAAATTTTTATTTACATCTGGTGTGCCTCTATGTTGTGTATTAATAATCCTAAAATAAAAATTAACCTAGTTTTATGATGTTTAGGCATTTACTAGGAAGATGAAACTCTGTAATTCTAAGAGTGCCATTTCATCATGCAGCTAAGCAATTTAGCAATACCTGCTGAAAAGTGTGGGGGTTTTTGTTAACCATATTCTCCCGTCTGAATGTCTGAATGTTTCTGCTGTTTTCCTTGCACCACTAACCTGTCTGATTCTCTAGCAAGCTTGTTCAGAAAAGTGAGCTAGTGGACAGCTGATGGCTTATGGTTGGTGAAGGATGGGGAAAAGCTACGTTTGCTCCTTGAACCAGATTGTTGTCAGGTGGATTTGATTCCACCTCCACCAATGGAGGAGGGAAGAAAGAAGGAATTTTGCCCTTTTGGCAGCAAACCAAAAGTTTTGGTTTTCTATAACAGGGGGATCTGAACATTCTGAAGCTGTTCCCTGACTGCATCATCATGACTAAACTCTGTGTAATGTAATTATTTCAGAGTCCAGAGCGAAGTGCCAGAATCAGGGGATGTAAAAAAAGAATTAAAAAAAAAAATTAGGAATTTAAAATTAACAGATGGATTAGTCTCGCTGGTGAGACTAGTTCTGGGTGAATTTTCCAGGAACTCCTTTCCATGATCAGCTTTGGGAAGGATGTGATAGAGAGATTTATGTCACTAATAGTATGCGACAGTCTATAGAAATTTGCTGTGTTAAAAGGCAACTGTTACTTTTGTGTGTTTTCATCTTGGCAGGAGAGCCCAACCATTTGTTAGACACAGCAGGAGAGTGGTTTATTTTGAAACTCCCTCCAGTTTTGTTTTCATGGTGGGAGGCATTCTCAGCCAGAGTTTTCTTTGGGAAGATTGTAAAATGTTTAGGTATAATTTTATTCCTTGTCTATTTTTCTAGGGCAAGAAGAGGCTGTTAGGATCCAATATGACAAACTACAGTGCATGTTATCTATAGAATTCCCTAGTAATTATCACATGGCACCTATACACTTCTTTATTTTTTTGAAGTGTAGCATATCTCTGTCAGAAGAGGTAGTTTTGTTTTGAACTGTAATCTCTGGATTTCATTACTTAATTAACCTCCCAAGGTTTTACAGCTTAATTACACTCAAAATTTACTGCCTTGTCCCACTAAATGTGCTTATCCTACACTTTATTTAAGGAAATGTAGGACACATGGCATGTACTTTTCTAAATTGTTATGTCCCAGGGCTGCATTTGCCTATTCAGGAGTATGTATCAGGAGTATTCATTATATGGAGTAGTTTTATGAGTTTAAGGCAGAAAAGACAAAGCCAAAGGGAAGAAAAGAAACTTTTTGTTCACCTGCATATTCTCTTCTAGGCCTCATCGATGCTTGTTTGCCATTGTGGAAAACAAGCCCTTTTCTTGCCATCTAACAGGGGTAAGGAGGAATGGGCACACTAAAGAAAACTGGTTTGTTAGTGTTGTTATATGGAGATATTTTGTAGTAGAGGAGAATACAGCAGTGACCAGTACAAAATTAAGTTTATGTAACTGGGGCAGACATCATTATTAATATTTTTCAGGTCTTTCAGCTCTCTATGGTGTGGAATTCATCTACTTAAGTAAGAGTAAAGCCTTCACTTAAAGTAAGGACTGAAACCAAGGATGTATATTCCACCCATGGCAAGATTTAAACTGAGGATGAAACCTGCCTTCTTTGTTATAGCTTTATATGTTAATATGTCTTTAGATAGAAATAGCTTTTCTCTGGTGCTGCCAAACCTAGATCAAGTGTGTATTAAGATTTAACTGTATTAAGTACAGCTGTTTGCAGCATAAGTAACCAAACTCAGCACAGTGGCTCAAAATGCAGAGAAAGATGGCATGACCCAGTTTTCATTACAAAAAGACAATAAAAATCTCTAACTTAGTATGGATGTCATACATGCCTTCTTGGACACAGAAATGTCAATGGGTGAGAACACAACATGAAAAAAAAAAGCAAAATGTGAAGAAAGAAGATGCCAAAGTGAAATATATGAGTTCATCATGGGTTGAAGGTAGACAGTAAAAGCCTTGTTGCCAAACTGTTGTCTCTGAGCAGCTACTTGGGTTCTGACTCTGGAGGTGACCAAAGGAAAGAATGTGTCTGTGGAGAAGGATGAACAATTCAATAGGTTGTGGCTTTCCCAACTACTTGAGCATGGTCGTCTTGCTGGCTTACAGATAGACTTGCGTTTGTCATCAGTCTGGAGGGTTAGAAAGGCCACAAGATTAGCAAGAATTTGTAAAGTCTTCAATGTCACAAAAGCATTGGAAAAGTCATACACTGTGTCTGAAAAATAATAAAAAATAAAAAATTGGCAACATTAAAGTTGCAAAGCAGTCCTTGAACATTGGGTAACCTGTAAACAAACAGGCAAAGAGCAGTCTTGCTGTGAAGCAGGAGACTTAAGCCCTTTGTGACACTTGGTTAATTCTCTTTAGGGGTTTTCTCATGAAACAACAGCTGGTGCTGTTTTGAGAAGTGTTATTGGAGCTCTAACAATATGAAGATCTTTCATACAGGGCAGAATACAAAAGGCATTCTTGAGACAATTCCAAAATATACAGCAGAGTTTGTCAGTTAAACAGCACTGTGGTTAAGTGCTTGCCCAGTTAAAAAAAAATAAAATGTGGGGGAGGACTTTCCTGTTGCATTTATTTGTATTTTAAGTAGTAGAAATTCAGAAGATGAAAATGTTTAAATTTTATTTCGATCTTTTATCAAGAAACACATAATGTGAAGGCTGTGAAGGATGTTTGTGTCCATAGATCTCTATCCTGTGTTTGGTGATTTTTCTCTTTTTTTGGACTGAGTTCTAAGCATCACTTGAACTCTAAAAATGCCCATTTGAGATTAACAGATTCAGAACTGGTTTTCTGGGTACAGCACAGCTCAAAATACTTGACCTGGGGTAAATGCAGTCCTGTGGACTTCTGATCCTTGCACACCTGCATAATTACGTTCATTTGTATAGTTGAATACTTTTGAGCTTTTGCTTTTACACTTGTGTTTCAATAATGTGTTAAATAACTTCTGAATGCTTATAAAACGAGGGGTTTTTTTGCATGCAGAATATGTATGAATCTTGAAGCACTGTATGAATAAAATCATACATCATGAATAAAATCTGTCCTTCTCTGTGACAGTGAAATGAACATTTAAGTTTGGCACACTTTGTGATGCCTTAATAAAAACTACAGCAATAAAGTTATTTAAGACAGCTTTTTTAAAAATCATTGAGCAGAAAGAAAATATGATTCTTTGTGTATTATTCTCCCTTCTTACATCATGCATTATCATGTTCCAATGAGTGTGTTATAAATGATAATGGACATGGGTGTCCCAGGGAGTAGAGTACCAGAAGATCCCAATTAATGCTGGCCTACAGCAAACCTTTAGTGTCCCCAAGAAGACACTTCTGCAGGGTTAACTCTTTTCAGGCAACAGAGTTTGCTTAGGTGTGACCTCCCTTGTCTGTCAATGTGACAACAATTAGGAAGTAGCATCTCAACAGAAGGTATTTGATACTTTACATTTATTTCTGATAAGCTGGAAAGTATAAACTCCTCTAAGCTCCTTCCACTGGAAAGAAAAATGCGTTTCCTGGCATTGTATTAAAGGCAATATCTTGCAGGAGGTCCCTTCCCAATAGTCTATTCTGTAATATTTTTTCCCAAACTAGAGTTACTTATCACAACAAAATGGACTTTTGCTAATCTTCTGACTCTTACTCTACTTGTCCCATAGCATTTTTGCCATGGGAGGTAGGAAAATTGTAGCCTGAATTTTTAGGCTAAGGTTTAAGTTCTCACTTTGTGTATTTTCCAAGTTGTGATGTGTGGTTAGATCCCAGTCCTCACACACTGGAAGAATTAGAAGCATTTTGGAGAGCAGTCTTAGACCAGCCCTGAGAATATTATACTGATGTACATGTCAGCTGAAGAACTCTCATGTGGTCACTGCAATCACAAACTTCCCTGACTGTAAAAACTTCTTAAAGCCTAAGAGTTGGGAGCAAATGAAACAATTCTGTTTGAACAAGATTTTGATGGTCTTTGCACCTGGAATTCTTTTGCATTCTGCATCTCTTCTCTTCCATTTTTTACAAACACTTAGTTAATCTGAGAAGTATTATATTATTTTCCTGCTAGTCACTGGTCCCTTCAGAACAAGTGGGTAATAAAATAAAGAAATTTTATATACATGTGCAGTGAAATTCATTGAAAGCCCAGACATCATTCACAGAACTACTTCAATGGAAAAAAGAATTATATTGCAACTATTGACAATGCTTCTTTAGTAACAATTCTTATTCCTCCTTTTCCATGTTTCAGTTTAATGCATCTTTTTTGCAAAGTTCTGTTCCTTTTCTGCTTGCTTACTTGATCTGTAGCTAGTATTTTTAGGGTGATGGTGACAGGGTTATCACAGTTTAAAACCAAATAACTGTGAAGGCTAAATTAACCTGGATATCAAAGCCCTGTAATCACCCATGTGATTTTGCAACTCTCCTATTTGGCAGAAAATGAGATAGGCTCCAGAAGAATAGTCATGAGAGCTAGTGTTTTGGTTCCAACTGTGCTGCATGCAGTCCTGGTGCCAGATTGTGAGGTTCCCGGGGTTCTTCCCCCATTTCCTCTGTCAGGTACAGGAGTAGGCAATAGAGAATTTTATTCTCATTTGGCATGCTCAGGTTTACTCGTGTCCAAATAATTGGTTGTTGTCATCACTGGTGCACACAATCTGCATCTCTCAATGTTCTGGAAATGTGTTTCCTAGAATTACCATAGATAAACTAGAAAAATGTGATCTCTAAATCTGGAGGAGAAAGGTAATTTCCCTTGTTATGAATTGAATTAAATACTTTATTCTTGTGCTGCCTGGGCTGGATGGGGAGAGCTGTGGAGGCGTCAAAACCTGAGTACTAGAAGCTGGAGAGGATAAATGAGATTAATATGTGGAGAATTGTGTGCTATAGCTTGGTGTTTGGCCTTTTGATGCTGCTGAAATTGTGTGAGTCCAGTATCCTTTGCTCCTTTTTCCTATGTGTTTATGACTTTCTTGCCCTTTGCTTATGGTGCTATCTGAGGCTGCAACAAAAGCTAGATTGAAGGAGAAGTGATTACACTTCCTTTTGGCCACAAAATTTACATGATGACTGGTTAATTGGGGGTTGGAGTTTAGCCTGTATTTACTTTATATAGACACATACTGGAAACAGCTAAATGAGAGGGAAAAAGTTTGCCTGAGTGGCAAGTGGGTTTTGTCCTCATTATTTGTCTGGGGATGGTTTCTACTGGTCATGTAACACCTGCTTCAGAGTTGATAAACCTCCTGTGAGAGAGGTATTTTGGGTACTGGGTTTGTGGGGACAGAATTTCTTATGTCTTCCAGCCAGGCAAATAAATCATGTGAGTTAAAGTTACATTTACTGGCATTTTTGAGATAATTCAGGTAATTCCAGTTTATAGATAGGAATACATGCTGTAAGATGGCATTACTAGTGTCCTTTGTGTACATGTTTTTAGTGTCTCAGAATAGGGCTGGTCTATATTTGGTTGTTCTGAGACTGACCTTTTTTTTAATGTGTTTCATTCAATGGCAAGGAGGAATCTATCAGGAAAAAATAACTGGAAGTGCACCAAATCTCTGTATCCCACCTTCCTCCCCATCCGAAAGTGGGTTAGTTTACCATAAAACTGTTCTTCAAGGTATTTTTCATAAAATCCAGACAGATTAAGCTTGAACTTTGTTTAAATTCCAATATTAGCCTATGTGATTCTCCTTCTTACAGTCCTTGGCATTTTTTTTTAGAATCATAGAATGACCTGAGTAGGAAGGGACCTTAAAGATCATCGAGTTCCAATCTCCCTGCCATGGACAGGGACACCTTTCACTATACCAGGTTGCTCAAAGTTCCACCCAACCTGTCCCTTGAACACTCCCAGGGTTGGGGCATCCACAATTCCTCTGAGCAACCTGTTCCTGTGCCTCACCAGTCTCACAGTAAAGAATGTCTTCCTAACATGTCATCCAAACCTGCTCTTTCAGTTTCCTCTATATTCTCTTGTAAATAGTGTCTCTCCTTTTATTGTAAAGCATTCTGGGGTTGTATCAGGCTTGATCACTTCAGTACAGAATGTAAATTATAGTAGCTGAGAAGCCAGTAGAAAGGCATTGTGTTTCTTAAATCCTGCTGAATGAATTGTCCACACTATAATGTGAAAGTGTAGTATTGCTGTTACCATTTAGAACAGTATTCAGTGGTTTGGATTCAAATGCTTATGCACAAAATTGAAGTTGTAATTACTTAACCTGAAGAGATGGGTGGTTTTAAGTGCTGTTGTTTACTTATTGTGCTTAGTAAATTGCTAAGTTTGAATATGCAATGATTTGTTAAGAATCTGTCATGTAATCTCTTGGTTTTTCTCTATTGCAAGGATAGCTTTATCTTAATACATCTGAAAACTTAACATTTAAATTACATGACAAGTTTTGATTGTAATTGAAATCTCTGTCAGATTTTGTTTATATCTCAAGAGTGACAGATTAAATGAGGTTGATTGTTGGTTCGGTTTGTTTTTTTAGACATTATTTGATAATCAGATGAATGCTTCTAAAAAGGAAGACTCAGAAAGCATTAATAAAAATGACACTTCAAAGAAGATGTCTGTTGAGAGAGTTTATCAGAAAAAGACTCAGCTTGAGCACATCCTCCTCCGTCCAGATACCTACATTGGCTCAGTTGAACCCTTAACTCAGGTAAGTGCCACTAAATTTACAGTCTTAATGCTTTTTGTTGTTTTAATGAGGAGATGTCTATTCTGGTTGTTAAATAGATGCATCTCTGTTTTTCTCAATATTTGGAATTAGTTAAAAACTGTGGTCTTGTTTATGTATGCACATGTAGGAAGGGGATGAGACTTGCTTTAAGGCATTGAGTGCTTGGTTCATCTGAAAAGATAGGATCAAAAAACATTGAAATCCAGTCAAAACACAAACACTCACCTGAGTGTGAAACAGCCAGCCATGTGTGTATAGGTCTGTGCTCACAAACATGCCTATGTGCACACACATATGTATGCATATCTGTAAGTAGCATTTGTTCTAGGTCCAAAAAAGATTTGGTCTGTTTGTTTAGGTAGAGAACAGAGAATTTAGGCCTCCTGCTGGCACTTTCTTCAGTTGTTTTTGTGAAATTGCAATTTGCTTTGAACTTCACTGTCTGTACACTGTTGGGAGTTCCCCACCAAGCAGAAAATAATGGATTTTCATTATTAAATTCTTTGTGGGTACAGCTATAACTTTTGCAGGCTTCTGCTTTTGTCTTGTATGGCTGCAGTAATCAGACTGTAAGAGGAAAGTTCCTGAAGGAAATAGAGAATCATGGACTTGTTTACCAAGACAGTAAATGCTTTTATTTTATTTTGTTTCCATGTAGTTAATGTGGGTTTATGATGAAGATGTGGGAATGAATTGCAGAGAAGTTACCTTTGTTCCAGGCTTGTACAAGATCTTTGATGAAATTCTTGGTAAGTACTTTTAACAATAACACTGCCTTAGCATTATAGAGTACAGGCTTTTCTGAGTGCTTTCAAAATCCATCAACTTGTATCTAAGTTTAAATCCCAGTCTTGAGTCCAGCTAAACTATAGGGCATAAAAAAAATTAGTGCATTCTAGAACTATAGAACAGTTTAGAAGGGAAGAGTTTTCAGCTGAACTTGTAAGAAAATGTAAATATTTGCTACTGAATGTCCAAACTAGATAATTCTTTATAAACAATATTGTTACAAGATTGTTTTCTGTGAAGTGTTATTAGGGCTACAATTTAAAGTTACATTTGAAAAAATGTAACTTATCCTATCCCTTAAGTTGTCTGAGTGTTCACTTAGCTCATCCTTTCATCAATCATTAAAACTTTCTCCTTCTGTACAGAGGGATAGTGGTGGTAGTTTTTATGGATCATTTCTAGACTTCAGACAGTTTTAAAATAAATAAGTATCATACTGCCATTTAAAAGCACTATGACTGAGGCACAAAACAAATATTTTTAGCAAATTTTGTCAAAAATTCTCTGAGTTAGTGTGACTTACTGGTTAATGATGCTCTGTTGATGACAGGAACACACTAATCAGCAGCAGAGATGTGGAATATCTGAATACTTTGCTGTCTGCTGAACTGATATTTTGGCATAATTGGCATGAAATCTTGGACTTACCAGCTTTTATGAAGTTCTGTTTAAAGGATTGGTAGAATTACCTCATAAATTAAATTATATTCTGCTGAGGTCAGTTTTGTTGTGGCCTTCATTAGATTCACAACTTTTCCACATCTCTAAAATTGCTTTGCAGCATTGCTGTCTTTGAGGCAATAAGGACTATATATTTACCAGATGGAAAAGAGTGCTTAATTTTTAAAATATATTTTAAACTTATTACTTAATTTGATAAGGTAATGAAATTTAATAATTTAATTTGATAAAGGTAATGAAAATCTTTAATTGCTTCTGTTTTGAGTGCTGCCTCATAGATCTAAGTTTTTTGGCTTTTCATGTTAGGGAGACCACTTCCTTATTGTCCCATTCAGAAGAAGATTAGTATTCTGTCATTGTTGGAGTATGTCATGGCTTACTGCTGCTTTATGAAGCAGTGATAAGTGCTCCAGAGAGTGTGGTTTGAGAGCTAGGGGACAGTGTAATAACATTATGAAAATGGGATATTTTGGCTATGCATGCTTTTGAATGAAACTGCACTACATGATTTTAGCAAAACCACCTTGAAATATCTGATCTTATACTGCAGTCCTTGTCAGTCAAGATACTGTACTTTGGTGTTTTGGGGTTTTACCTTCATCTGTTTCATAGATGATGAGACAGATGCTGAAAATGGCTGCAATGTGTTTTCCTGTTTAGTGGCCACAGTCACATTTCTGCTTCCTGTCACTGTTCATATACATGGCAGTGCAATTCAATTAAATTCTGATCAGATGTTAATTTCCAGTTATCCTTGTTTTGATCCTAAACTGTGTAGACTGTTAGCTACAAGTCTTGCAGGCTCTTTAGAGAGAACTTTTGCTGCAGTCAAAACACATCTTAATGAATGTGACTTTTTAGGAGGGTTTCAGTGTGCAAACTGATCTGGTGATGCATGTGAGTTTCAAGGGTCTTTCATGTACATGCTGCAATAAATATCCAAACAAGAGCAATGAGAGAAGAATGAAGTGCTCAGTATGTTCAAAACAGTTATGAGATCACAAAATACACTTCTATATTTATTTCTGAGATAGTCTAACTGCTAGAAATAGAATCAGTAATTATAAGAAGGCTGAAAAATATCTTCTTGTAGATACTTGATTATATTTTTAGACTCCAGTGCTAAGATACGAAATATATACAAAGAACTGCCAGATTAAGAAATACCTGAACTATTTAACTGGTGGTGGAATATGTATAAAATCAGTTTTAGTGACCAAGAGATTAATAATTGCCTATGAAGTGTTAATTTGTGCTACTTTGTTTCATAGTAAATGCTGCTGACAATAAGCAGAGGGACAAGAATATGACTTGTATTAAAATATCCATTGATCCGTAAGTAAAAGCATGTTTTCATTTGCTTTCCCTGCCAGTGCTATTGCAGTTTAGATCTGTACAAATTATTTTACTTATGAAAATGGATTTCTTGAAAACAGAATATTTTTGGAATTATTTCTAATAGCTTCATATTTTAAGATGAAGAGGTGAATTGAAAGTGGTTAACAGTAAGTGCTACCATTCTGAATTTATAATAATTGCTTTCATAAACCATTTGTTAAGGTTTGAATGAAACTTAAAACCACAAGTTCATAAGATTTATGATAAATTGAAAGCTTGGCAGTGCATAACTACAGCCAGCCAGGTTCTTTGAATTTCTTGCATTTCTGTGTTAATTCCTTTACCATTAAGATAAGACTGTTTGAATTAGTCATCTATATCACACTGAAACTTCATGTTACAAATACATCTGTGCCATGATAATTTCTGGTGAGAAGTACTGTATTTAAATAGATGCTGATTGGATTCCTTTTCAGTGACATTTAACTGAATAATAAATAATTTAGAAAGCTTTCAGACCTCATCTTTAGGATAAATATGCTGAGAAGTAATTTTTCTGCTTTCATCGTAGAGTAGGAGGGAAATGGCAAATGTGTAAATTTGCCTGGCCTGTCCTGATTTTGAACTCTCTAATACTCAAAAATGAAAATTCTGTGTAAGAGCTAGAAGTATTAATGATGCCAGGTATTGATGGATTTTGTCACTGATACATAAAATAAGTCACAATGTTTATCATAACTCAGAAATAACAGTTTTAAACAGATTATAATTTTCTGGATGGGCTTCACTGAAATCTTAAAAGCTACATCTCTACCTTGAGTGTAATTCTGTCACTAAGTGTCCAGATCCTGTTGTAGTTCATGTTGACAGTGGAAGCACTTCAGGCAGGTTTTTGGAGTTATTTTTGTTGTATGAAATACTGTCAGGTATGGACAACTAAGCTTCTTCTCCCAAGACATATAATAAGGAAGAATAAGTGGAGTTTCTTGTAATTAAAATTGTTAGAGCTCTAAGTAAATGTGGTAAGAATATATTTTTTTTGCTGTATTTTTATTTAGTTATTTTATTAATGTGTTTAAACAGGTGTGCAGAAGTCTGTTTTCAAGATTGCATTCATTTGCTTAATGTCTTCACTATTTTCTAGGGAATCAAATATTATCAGCATATGGAATAATGGAAAAGGGATACCAGTTGTGGAACACAAAGTAGAAAAAGTATATGTACCTGCTTTAATCTTTGGGCAGCTACTAACATCCAGCAACTATGATGATGATGAGAAAAAAGTTACAGGCAAGGCAATTTAATGTGCTTTGTTTTATTCTGTTAAGCCATTGTGTGCCTCTTCTGTATGTTTCCCCTTCTTAATTTTTCTCTTTTTTGTTTCATAGCTGGTGTTATCCAGTCACCATTACTCTATAGCTCTTTATTAGTGTAAAACGACTTAAAGAAGATGTCTTACTTTTCCTTTTGTAATACCAGTATTTACAGAGAATTTTACATTTACATCTCCAATGTCAGTACTCATTATTGAGTAAGAAACAACATACTTTTATATTTTAATTGTAATGTATATGAGTGTTTAAACATTTCTGCTCCTGAAATGCAGGGAATAAATAAATTTGATAAATTAGGATATGATTTATTATCCTAAATTTAAACTGACCCAAATTTACTATATGTTGTTTTTTCCAGGTGGACGCAATGGCTATGGTGCAAAACTTTGTAACATATTTAGTACAAAGTTTACAGTTGAAACTGCTTGCAAGGAGTACAAACACAGCTTTAAGCAGGTACAGAAATGTTCATAAATGTTCCTTTCCTTTTTTTTTTTGCTGTAGTTACAGGTTTAAAATCTAGCACATATTTCAGGAGTATTTAACAAAATGGATAATTTCTCAGTCAAAGGGATGTGTAGAGTTTGTAGAGTTGGTATTTCTGTGTGTTAGGATTTTGGGTAAAATAATACTTTCTTTGAAGTGTTAGGTGACTAAAAAACTGAAAATTTCTGTTAAAACTAAAATATATTCATGTACATGTGAAAAGGAATACATTCAGTTGAAACATATTGAAGTTGGTGTTGTACAATTTGTCCAAAAAATCTTTCTACTTAGCTATGCAAACATGGAAACAATTATCTGTGTCATTTTGTATGGTGTTAAGAAAAGGATTTTTCGGTATTTATGTCATGAATTTAACTAGCCCCACGTGGACTTAAGTGCAAACCCCCCACTTGAGCCCATTGCTCATTGTTAGCATTATAGACCAAGGGCTGAATGTAATCAAGTCTACTGTGTATAGCTTTGAGATGGCCACATTTCAGTTTAAAGTACTTTGGCAGGGTGTTAGATACCAAAGTTCCTTGGTTTTATTGTCTTTCCCAGCTGGAGGCTTTCTTCTCTTACTTTTTAGATAATTAATTAATTTCTGGTCATGCTGTCATATCACTACATAAATAATACACTCACTCTGTTATGTCTGTCTCTTAAAAAATGTAATATTTTATGCTGACTGCCAAAGGGCAAATTAATATTGGTTCGAGTGTACCTTTTTAAAAATGACTAAATGCTTTACAACTTAAAGTGCTGTTCTCCAGTATTTTCAAAATCTGTGAAAATTTATTAGAACTGAACTTTAATATATGCTGTGAGCAGATGTTCTTCTTGATCATGCAGATGTGCCCACCTTCTTAAATAGCTCTTAAATAAATACAAGACCCCTGAGTCAAGTCTGAACACCTTGGAGGTTTTTTTTTTGTGCATTGCACAGCTACAGCATCTCCAAGATGCTGTCTTGGAGACTGCTGAATCTCTGCACAGGGACTAAAAAGCCTCTCTGTAGAGGTGTGTAGAGATTGAAAGTGTTAAAAGGATGGCTAACAAGGACTGTAATCCCAGCTCATTTGTATCTAATTTGTTAAATTCTGTGTGAGGCTCCATTTCCATTAGAATCATGTCCATCAATGTAGTAATACCTGCATGTTTATGGAAAACACAAGTGTGCTGCCACCTATGCTTGTGCTTACCTTTGTAAATTAACTTTGTGTAGTGTTTTACCAGAGGAAACTTCTAAAGGAAGTTGTGAGCTTTTTGTTGTGTATGTGTTGCAATCCCAGCAGAGCTAGAAAAAGGAATAAAGGGAGAAGGATAATGTGTTCTAAACTAACATCTAAAATGTTTTGTTTCCAAAGACTTGGATGAACAACATGATGAAGACCTCTGAGCCCAAGATTAAACATTTTGAAGGTGATGACTACACATGCATTACATTCCAGCCAGATCTGTCTAAATTTAAAATGGAAAAGCTTGATAAGGATATTGTGGCCCTCATGACAAGACGAGCGTATGATTTGGCTGGGTCGTGCAAAGGAGTCAAAGTCATGTTGAATGGGAAGAAACTACCTGTAAGAACATCACTCATATATCTTGAGTGTCCTGAGTGTTTGGGGCAGAGAGTAGTGAGTGTTTGCTGTTACTTGCAGGTGAATGGATTCCGCAGCTACGTAGATCTTTACGTTAAGGACAAGCTGGATGAAACCGGAGTCGCGCTCAAAGTCATACACGAGGTGGTGAATGAACGATGGGACGTGTGCCTCACTCTCAGTGAAAAAGGCTTCCAGCAGATCAGCTTTGTAAATAGTATAGCTACCACAAAGGTGAGTGGCTAGTTCACACAGTACAAAATGGAAAGGATAAAATGTGTGCTGAGGCTGTGATTGGTCAGCGTTTGATAAAAAAGTGAATCTGGGTTGCTATAAATAAATAGGTGAGGTAATCCTCTGTGTGAGAGGGACTGACAGAGCAACTGGATGCAATCAAAATACATTCATAGCAGTGTTTCTACATAACCACTAGTTTTGAAAACACTAGTAATCATTATTGGTGATACTGATGTCTTATGTGAGCATACATGGCGTTGAAGAAAATGGAACTAATTGATTTCTTCTTTTTTAACGCATTGTAATAAGATAATTCTGAAAGTAAGATTAAAAAGTGTACAAATGCCTTTAAAGCCACCAGTAGCAAATTTTGCCATTTGGTGTCCTTGAGAAATAGCTGTCTGTTTATTGCTTTATGATGTAAAAAATTGGCCTGAAGTGTTGAGATTAATTTTCTTTTATTTGTGTATCTTCATAAGGATATCTAGGTTTTTTTGCAGCTACAGTAGTAGTGATGTAATAACAAATAAAGATCTCAAGTTATGCTAAAGCAGCAATGTGCTCAGCATAATAAATAAAGTACAGCTTGAAACTACTCAGCTTATGGGGGTGGTCAGGCATGAAGGGAATCCTCTGAAATCAACCAGCATAATTCTTATTTATGCCCTTTTGGACTTGTGGTCCACCGTGGTGAAAAAAAAGTCTTTGTCACTTCTGCTCTTCACAAATGCACTGGATGAGTAACCTAACAACTAGGCAGTTAACTTGTTAGATCTTACTAAACAGTTACACAGTATTAGAGGTAGTAGATCTAAGCCAGATTTAACAAGATTAGAACGAGCTGTCCTAGTAATTGGTGAGATGTTTCTAGAGAATTATAACTGTGAGCTTTCCAAAAGATGGGAAAGATAAGAATTGTTAATCAGATGCTTTGAAACCTCTTCTTGCTCAGATCTCTGTTGAAAGAGTCAGAAGAAAATCCTAATGGTAGCACAAATGATTCATAAGCACTGGTGGTTACACTCAGCCTAGTAGGTGCCCAGGAATGTCAGTGTTAATCTTGGTGTTAGATGATGTGTAGCCAGTGTTTGGTGAGACATAATTTTTATTACATAACTTCTTTTCACTGTATCTGAATGAATGTTCTGCAGTAACAGGGCAAGTTTATTTCATGGTAGAATATTTACTTTCTAAATGTGCATTGCAATTAAAAACTTCGTCAAAACTAGGGATGACAAATCTGGTAGTTAAAGGGTTACAATCTTGTTTTAGTTCAGGCCTCTTTGTGCAACATAAGGAAGAAAAATAACATGACTTTAAAGATGTGTACAATACTTTTATGAAGAAACTGGCAATGTAGAGAAACTTCATTATGCCAGGCTAAAGGAAGTTGTTTGGAAAAACTGGATACCTCCTGACTCCTAAGTGAAATAAATTGCATAAACTTACTCCAAAGATTTTGAATTTTACTCTTCTGGATCACTTTTTACCGTCATGCAATTACACATACATTATTATTATATATTCTTGTAGTATATGCTTAGAAAAAGGTTCTGTGTGTTCTTCACAAGTAAGTGCTATAATTTCTAGTTTTCCCCACTCTCAGTCCATGCCATATTCATGTTACTGGGATGTTCCAGCAATTGTTGAGCAGCTACCCACTGATGGTACATAATGGGTAGCAATTAACTGTATCATCTGCCTGCCCCCTTGTCTCCTAACAGGTGGGGAGCTCATTCTAGCCATTAATTATCATTGTTTGCTGACAGCTTTTTGGTTTTGTGTTTGGGTAAATTTCACCCAGCTGTAACTTTCCCCCATGTTTTTTAAACTTGCTATAAATTTCAAGTAAGTTTTTGGTTTTGTTTTTTGGGGTTTTTTGTTGTTTGTTTGGTGTGGGGTTTTTTTGAGTTTTTTTTGGTTTTGGTTTTTTTTTTTAGGTTGCTGGCATGGTGGTTTTTGTGGGGTTTGGGAGGTCAGGCAGTATGTTGAGATGCAACTCCCTTTTTTAGTTCTTGTAAATTTGTAAGCTTTTTCAGCCCCCCAGTTAATTAAAATTTTGCCTTAGCACACCACCACAAAATTCAGCTTCAAGCTCTGATACACCATTTGAAAGAATGTCTGTTGCTATTAACCCAGGAATCTAATGATAATTTTAATATGGTGGCACTGCTGACTGTAATACTACCAATCATTTTAGCAGAAAGGTTCAGCCAATGCCTTTGCAGTGTCACATGGTAGACTTGCATGGAGAGAGAATCCCAACCTGTTAAAATTTGCTGGAGTTCAGCAAGAGATTCGGGATCATTCTAGATTTCAGATTTATTTTCATAAAATAAATATAATTTTGAAAATGCAAAAGAAAATAGGATTAAAATTGTAAAATAATTAAATGAAAACTTGAAATTTATTGTTTGCTTATGAATTTTTCTATCATATAAACCATTTATCTGTCCACAGTTTGAATAAAGCATACCTCCAAATTGATGGAAGCTATTGGCTCTGAGAAGAATAGAACATATATAGGGGGCAGTCAGAATTTTTAAAATTTTTGTTAGCACTTAATTAGACACCTTTGCATCCTGAAGTTTGCAAGACAGGAATTCCATCATTGCCTTCTGGAAAAAGAAGATTATGCAGTTCTAGCTCTCTTTCCCCATAATTCAAAAGTGTTAATAATCTTTGGCAAACCTCTAGATTCAGAGGATTGTTTTGCTTTTGTGTCTTGTGTGGAGTTGTTCTGGCAGCTGGGGCAGTTCCAGGCTGTTCTGGTCCCATAGTGGGTACATTTGCCACCTGCTGGTGAGATGGATGAGAAGGTCCCAGCTCTGAGCATCCCTCACTCACAGCTGCATGCTAAAGAATGGACTCAGGAATGAGGAACTGCTGTAATAACTAGTATCTCCTAAGAATAGGAACTGCTATAATAACTAGCATGTCCTAAGAACAAGAATTACTGGTAAATTGCTGGTTTTCTTTGATATGTCAGATGCTACTTTTAGCAAAATTTAAAAATTGCTAAAGTTTTAAATGCAAAAATATACTGACATGTTCCCATAAATGTAAGTTTTCAGTAATGCCATGAGTAAAAGAAATGCATTTCAAGATTGCCATTCAAGTGTAGAGTGGTTTTGCAATGTATAATTTGATATTTTCCTGTAATAACTTTTCTTTGCAGTTTGGAAATGCATTTATTTTCCTTTAAAGTAGCAGGATATTGATAATCAGCTTTCAATTGAACTTTCCCTCTGCTGAAACTCTGTCATCCATGTGTGGATAAAAACAGTGTTTTAATTGTGGCAGCTTTTGAGGTTTGGATGTGGGTTTTTTGGCTGCTTGGGTTTTTTTTAGAAGAAATGCCGTGAGAAAAGACTTTGTATGGTGCTGCTAATGGTTTGTGCTGCTGTTTTAGTAGATGACTCTAGGAACTGAGAGAAACCATAGATGGTTTCTTTGAAGTGCAAGTACTGGTTTGGTTATGACTAATAGTATTTAGTAGCTTAACCATTTTGGTTTTATCTACTCTTTTTTTTTTTTTTATTTTTAATTTAAATCTCTGCTTTCTCCAAAAGCTGAGAACACAGCTGCTATCCCAATTCAGCTTCTTTATATCTTCAGTTTTTCACATGCATATTCTGCCTTAAAATGTAGAATCCTAACTTTTGGTGTTTGATTGCTAGTTATTTTCCTCCTTTTGGCCGCTGTTTATTCTTGGTTTTGTTTTCTCTTGCCTGTTTCTTATCTATCCTATACTTCCTCATACCTGTCAAGAGCTGTTTTTTCTCCTCTGTTCTGTTTTAAATAACAGCTTTAAAGAGTGAGGGTTTTTCTGTTTGTTACTTCATGATGATCTTCTCCATAGACACCATATTTTGTCTGCCCTAATGTAGATTGGTCTGAACAGGAGCCAGTATTTAGTCTGTATTTTTTAAGGTGCTTAGTGATCTAAAGCAAAGGTGATATGTGTAAAATATGGAAGGTTGAGTTGGGTATGTTTTCATTTTATGGGATATGCATCACTCCACTTTTCATTGCAAGATTTTAGTCAAAGTGTTACGGACTTCCTATGACAGCCACTAGAATTTATTTTGTTAGTATTTTGGCTTTTTTGTCTACACATTTAAAGGAAGATATTTGAGTAATCAATCATTTAACTTCTGTCATCCTCACTTGAATGAAGATTGAATGACCTGGAAAAAATAGATTTTTCTAACTTATGCTGCAGCTAAGTGTACAGGGGTTTCTGTACCAAAGTATGAATTCAGGAATTTTGTTAATACAGCTAAAAAGCTATTGGTAAATTCAATGGTTATTTTGTTTATTATTTTGGTTTTTTCTCTTCCCTCATTCAGGGTGGTAGGCATGTTGATTACGTGGTGGATCAGGTTGTGGGCAAACTGATTGAAGTGGTGAAAAAGAAGAATAAAGCTGGAGTTTCAGTCAAACCATTTCAGGCAAGTAACTTTATGCAAAAATATTCAAAAATATGAATGTGAGAATTTTGTTGAGTAAATTGGTTTCTATGTTTTAAACAGGTGAAGAACCATATATGGGTTTTTGTTAATTGCTTGATTGAAAACCCATCATTTGATTCCCAGACAAAGGAAAACATGACATTGCAGCCTAAAAGTTTTGGGTCCAAGTGCCAGCTATCTGAGAAATTTTTTAAAGCAGTAAGTAAAGCCTTTTTTTTTTTCCCTCTGTGAAGTGAGAATCGACAAAGTGGGCCAAGTGTATGTATGTTCTGTAGCAGAAGATTAGTTATAGTTCTTTATGGTACTGCAGTGGCATTTGCATACTCTGAAAGTGGGGTGAAGGAATGTCTGTTCATTCTCTGGTCTTAATAATGGATGCACTGACCGTGTTTTGATTGTTGTCCTGGATTTAAAAGTGAGCTTCACCTGATCAACCTGTTTGTTGGAGTTTGTGGCATTTGCACTGGTTAAATGAATTTGACTCCTAAAATCTAAACAAGGTCTTTGATCAATGTTCTTGTGTTGAAATATTTTTCTGAAGTTGAAAATATTGTCTGCCCTACTCTTTGGTATCAGTCCTACTCCATTTCACAGGAGTGAAAAGAGAGGGAGGGGATATTTCACATTTACTTGCTGATCCAGTAATCAATGAAATGCAAAATGGTGCCTGTAGTATTAAAAGTGATCAAGTGATCATTATTGTCAGGCAGAACATTTAAAAATTTTTCTGTAGATGGGTTAAGAATTGCTGTTGTAAGTATTTGTAGGAAATGTGTCAGAGAGGTTTTTCCTCTACTACATTTTCTTAGAATGAAGGAAAAGTAGAATTCTGTTAGCCAGAACTATTTTTACTAGGTCCTCTTTAGTGCCAGTAGCCTAAAATGAAACTCAAATGTTGAGAACCTGCCACTGCTAATACTCCTGGCATCAAACTTTATTGATTGTATAGTGTTTTTTTCTTCTAATTCTGTGTTAAGGGTGCCATTCCTATAGAATTTAGAGGGAATAAAATAACACAAATCTTCTATAACGAAATCTGAAGAATGAATACATGTTGTATTACCATCAGCAGGTTTGATTTATAGTGTTTCTAATATTCCCAGAAGTAAACATTGATTTCCAGATGCATTAAATGTGCAGCACAATCTCAACATTGAATGCTGTATTATGGGGGATAATTAAAGGCCAAAGCTCACAGTATTTTGCTTCATCTGTGTTTTCTTTTGATGTGAAACAAAACTTAATGCAGTTTTAGTTTAGAAAATATACTGTATGCTGCAGATGTGTTTCTAAAATTGGTATCAGATTCCCAAGTGGTTGGTAGAAAGCTCATTCTCAAATAGTTTTGATTGACTTTCATTTTTAGTCATTTCCAAAGAAAATTTAAATGGTCCTAAATAACCCATAAGGTTGCTTTTTGCTGTCATAATCCAGAAGACAAATGGTTAGTACCTGGAACGTCTCAGCACATCAACTACACAGCATATGACAACCTCTTGTTAGGTCTCAGACCTCCTTTGTTCTTTCCATCAGTTATAGAAGTGGTGGAAAAGGAGAAAAGGAAACTCTTTTGTATTGTGTTTTAGTTGTATGTGCATAAAGTGCCAAATAGTAAGGTGTGTGTTGATTCCTTGACCTTTCATATGTTGCAATTTTTACAATTTAGAGGACCTTAGAAACAGTGTTAACAATTTAAAACTGAGATGTAAAAATCTGCTATCTGAAGCTTTATTTTGCTCATCTACATTCTGATTTGTTGCTTCTAGGCCTCTAACTGTGGTATCATAGAGAGTATTTTGAATTGGGTCAAATTTAAGGCACAAACTCAACTGAACAAAAAATGTTCATCAGTGAAACACAGTAAAATCAAGGGCATTCCGAAACTGGATGATGCTAATGATGCTGGTAAGAGCACTTACTTTTAAATTCTTTACTATTTCATAAATTCTTCACAGGCATGCTAATTTGAAACCTGACTTTTATTTCTCATCCTTATGTGTTTTTTAATAAAAAAAAAATCTGGTTTTCTAAACTTTCTGGAGCTAAACTTCAAACGTGACTGTGAGTTTGGTATCAGGAATGCTGTCCTCTTTAGGGGAGAGAATTGATAACACTGAGCAAAAGTGGCAGTCTAGGTTGGTTTTGGAAGAGTGTGTATCTTCTAATTGGTTTCTTCTAATAAATGTTGCTACCAGTATTCCATTTTGGAGGTGACTGGTCTTCTTGACCTTTCTAGTGCAGAAAGATCAGAATCTTTGTAGGGTCAGAAGGTACAAGAAGTAAATCAGGTAGTGTGCAGACCTGAGGGAATGGCTCAAGAGACTTTTTTCATTAGACTTTAAATGCCATTAGGTTCCTGTCTGGAAATATAGGGCAAGCTGGCAATCTCTGCTGGCTTGCTTCCTTAGCATAGACAGGGGATCAGGATCAGCTGGCAGTCTTTGTGCCAACAGCAATGAGTTGGGAGTTGTTCATGGTTTGAGGGGCACACAAATGGCTAAAGAGCTTGAAATGTTGCCAATCTGTGTTAATGTTAGTTGATTTTTACATTAAACAAAGGTAGAGAAATTGCAATGAAGTAGGTGAGTGGGCTGAGTAGGTAAAAACAGGTAACACTGAGAAAGAGGCTTGGTTTTGGTTGGGATTTTTGTTTGGTTTGGGGGGTTTTTTTTGTGCTTCAGTGTTCAAGACAAAGATGATGAGATGATGGTTCTGTTTAATTTTTCTCCCTTTCTTTTTATTTCCTTGGTTATTAATTTTTAATTGAGTTTTCTTCAGTATTTAATTGCTTTTTCATTTATTCAAATGTGGTATTTTGCCTCAGAAGTTGATAATCATGTCTACTCTAGTATTTTGCCTGTGGAATTTTCACTCCTCACTCAGATAAATGTTCTTGATACTTTTCTTGCCAAGAAGATTGTGTGCTTGAACAAATTACATATTTTCATGGATATCAAGCCCAGTGCTCCTAACTCATATAATGAATGATTTTGGACACACTTTTTTCGATAGTTGTTTTAGCTTTGCTTTGGAGATCAGGCTTCAAAAATCACTTCTTACTTTTTTTTTCTTTTTTTTTTTTTTTTTCCTCTGGGTGAGGGGAAGGGAGAATCTCTTACAGGGGAGCTAGTAATAAACTATTCTGTTGTTTTTCATCCTAACAGTTCCTTAACTAAGAAGGCATGTAGGGATTCATTTGGGCTGAACACTCATGTCTAAAGCTTTGCATGACTTGAATGCCTGTTACCCAGGTATTTCTCTGATGCCTAATTATTGTTTCATGTTGAGGAAACTCTGCATCTCCTGAGGGGCCTTAGCCAGATATTGGTTTATTGAAGATTTGGAAGATACTGTATTCCTGACATTGAAGGCATTGCACATTCAGGGTGGACACACACCCCACTGACTTTAGTTATTCCTGTGGATTTTAGATTTTATCTTTGCTTCAAGAATGAATTTGAAGCTGAGGTCCAGCATCCACAGGTTGCTTGTGTGCCTGGCACCCCTGAATATTTTTATTCATTGCCAGTTAATGCTTAAGAAAAAACATAGTTCTGTGGCTTCTTGGAGGAGAAGAGGTAGAAATCAAAGGAAATATTAAGAATATAGGATTGTTATGGAGCAGCTAGATTACTAAATGAGGTGAAGCATAAAAGCATTTTTTGAACCTGTCAGTTCATGTAGTTTAGTCTTTGAGTGCTTTAAAGCTGTGCTCAGGAAAATACCTGGCTTATTGTATTTCTGTGAAATTAATTGCTACTGATTGCATCTATTCCAGAAGAAAGTGAACTTGGATGACATTCACATGTTTTTTTCTTCAATTCATTTATGAAAAATATTGGCCTTTTAATATTCTAAAACAGCAGGCTGGTGTTTTTCTAGGTATTTGGAGTCCACTTTGCTGGTAGGTAGTCTCTGCCAGTGTGAATAACATAGATTATAGGTTTATTTATGGCTTAGATTATATTAAGCCACACATATTGATTCAGAAAACCAAAGGTGCTGAATTTAAGTTCTGTGTAATAGAAAGTATGAGGTTGTTTTTATCTACCAGGTAAAGGCAAATTACAGCACACATTTTAAATACCAGTATATTCAAACTACTTTATTGGCAGTAGGTGAGACTCAACCAGCTTGAAGTTTTTTTTTAGTCTTTCATACCATTTGCCTTGGTAAAATAGCAAAGCTACTTAATGAGCATTTGCACTGTTGCAGAGGGGTGGGTTCCTTTTTTTCAGTCTTCTTGTTATTTAGAACATCTATTCCATTGCTACAGTTGCAAGAGGCAGAACATAAATGTCATTCCAGCTTTCAGCACACAGGCACCAAAATTTGTATGTCTTGTAGAATCAAAATTACACTGTTTGTAAAGATTTATTTTTCTGTTTGAGAAATTTGTGAGGTATAAGAAGTGCAAATGGTCTCATCGTTTGAGCTTTTCTGACAAATTTCTGGCTTTAGCTGATAGATAATAAAAAGGGAAAACCACAAAAATGTGATTTAACAAATCACTTTTTAAAATATACTGTGAGGAAAGTGAAAATGCAGAATGGGAAGTAACTCCTGTATGTAACTCAGGTATGCATAATGTATGTGTGTAAGAAAATTGCAGCTAGCAAAATGAAATGGTGAAGGTAGAGAAGCAATCTGTCTTTTTTTTTGTGCAGATGTGTGGGAACCATTATATAAGATGTGCCACCATTGCACCTGATTTTGCTTATTTTGCTCCTTCTCCATAGCAATCCATAGTGTACTGCTAAGGGCAAGGATGCTGTTCATTGCTGTGCAGTTTTAGTGGTGTGGAAGGCCATCCCTAAAAAGAGAAATTCAACCTACTTAAATTAGCTGATGAGGAGAAATCTCCTGTAGAGTAGAAAAAATACAATTGTACTTCTTCTATTTTAGTTACGCTTTCTGTTTCTTTGTCTTCCCTCTCCTTCTTCCTGGCCTGCAGGTGGCAAACATTCCTTGGACTGCACATTGATATTAACAGAAGGAGACTCAGCCAAATCTTTAGCTGTCTCTGGCCTAGGTGTTATTGGTAGAGACAGATATGGAGTCTTCCCACTCAGGGGCAAAATTCTCAATGTCCGAGAAGCTTCTCACAAGCAGGTGTGTAGTTTTGTCCTTTCCTTTTTGCTGACAAATGGATGTCCTCCTGTTTATTCTTGATTTCTAGATTTACATCTTCATATTGTAATTTTTAATATTTCATGGAAGTTTTGTGACTGAGATTTTATAAAGTACCAGCTATTTTGAAGTTTGGGATAAACCTGTAAATATTAACTATAGCAGTGCAGTACTGGGATGATGAAGTTAATTTCTTCACAAGTGAAAGGAAATCTTGCTGTGACTCATATTCACATTTCACATGAATACTTAAAGCCCCTAAAACCTTGTATTCTCTCCATTGCCATGTGATTCCATGGACTCACAATATGAGTCAGTGGCCAGCAGCACTACCCTATATTGTTCCTACTACCATTCATAATTTGTCTGTAATAAGAAGTGTGCTGCAGATGTCCATAAAAACAGTGGGGAAAAAAAGATAAATGACTTTTGTTACACCTTCAGTTTTCTCCAGATTTCTCCAGCTTTCCACATCAAAAGTGCTTTGGCTGTAGAGGAGAAAGAGGGTGGTGCTGTCTTGAGAATTTGAATGTACAGAAGAAATCATTGCAAGTGTAAAGGCTTCAAGGGGTGGGAATAAAATGCTTATGAAGTTGAGGTCAGGGTGCATTGAAAAAACAGCTATAGTGCAAGGTTGAGATATTTCTGAATCTCTGCTTTCTACATTGACTGCAGAAATAACTTTTTTGTACAGATTATGGAAAATGCAGAAATCAACAACATCATCAAAATAGTTGGATTGCAATACAAGAAAAGCTATGAAGATCCAGAATCTCTGAAGAGTCTGAGATATGGAAAAATTATGATCATGACAGATCAGGTAAATCTGAAAATCACTGGTTTTAGTCTACAGAACTTCTTTCAATGTGTTTTGCTGAAATTTCACAGATTATGAGGTTTCTTTAAGGAATTAATTTATCTATATATATTGTTTTGGTTTCTCTAAAGGCACAACTAAACTTTGTTACACAAAGTAGCAAGAAACCAAACCAAAGTAATAATGAAAACATGCTATTGATAATTCAAAAATAAGTTGAAAGTAAAAGCAAAAGTAGACAGTAAATGAGGTGGTTTTGCCAGCAAGTCAGGTAGAAACAAGAATGCAGATAATTTTTTTGGGATAATCTCGTGGTTGAACTATTATGCATTTGCCACCAATGAGAACTGGGGCTGAGTTTGGCTTTTTTTTCCACTCTGTGGTGTCTGGGAGAGCTGTCTAGCTCTCAGCAAAAACACGGGCAGAGAAACCTTGAAAAGCAACCATGCACTTGGCATGGAAGAGCTTTTTAATAGCTGAGGGACAGTGACCTTCACAGGTGTTTATTTCATACCTAGATTCAGTTTGGAATCCAAATTAAAACCAACTGTTCCTTTCTATGCTTTCTGTCATCACACATTGTGTTGATGTATTCAGGCCAGTGAGTGGTTATTTTTGTGGTTTGGGGAATCTGATTGCAAGATTGCTTCATGTTTTCGTGTTCTGATTCAGGATCAGGATGGATCTCACATAAAGGGCTTGTTGATCAATTTTATTCATCACAATTGGCCATCACTGTTGAAACATGGTTTTCTTGAGGAATTCATCACCCCTATTGTGAAGGTATGGGTTCTGTTATTGAGATTTCTATGGATTACTTACAGCAAACCAGAAATGTTGATTTTGTTTGTTCGTTTTTTTTCAAAGGCAAGCAAAAATAAGCAAGAACTTTCATTCTATAGTATTCCTGAATTTGATGAGTGGAAAAAGCATATGGAAAATCATAAAGCATGGAAGATAAAATACTACAAAGGTTTGTTTAAAAACAAATATGTGAACCCTATGAATAAATAATAATAAATGTGTGCTATGAAGTTTTATTGTAGCAGTTTTCGTGATAGTATCTTACATAATGATTTTATAATATTCCCGGGAAAATAAAAGGGGTAAAATAAGAAAACTTAACTTTTGAATATTGAGCAACTGTTCCTTTTTATTGTACAGGATTGGGTACCAGCACTGCTAAAGAAGCAAAGGAATATTTTGCAGACATGGAAAGACATCGGATCTTGTTTCGATATGCTGGGCCTGAGGATGACGCTGCCATTACACTGGTAAGAGCTCACAAGAATGCTTCTATATGATATGCTTTGGTTTTCATTGTGTGCTGAAAATGGCACATGAGGAACTCCTGACAGGGCTTGTTTTGGTGGTTTTGAGTACCTGAATGTAGCAGTTTTGGAAACTGCTCAGAAACACCAATTAGGTGTGGTGGTTTGGTTTGCCAATCATTAATTTCTCAACCAATACACCAATTAATGAAGTGGGTCTAGTGCTGGACAAATGCAAGTGCAACCACTAGAATTATTTACTCATTTTCTCCTGCAAGATAAGGATTAGTAAGACAGCAAAGCAGGCTCAAACTTCAAAGGGTATAAAGAAAATTTTATTAACAGAAATAAAAGAAAAATAATAAAAAAATCAGAATAAAACTTCAGAACACTTCTCTTCCCCCCACACCCTATTTTCTTTCCCCCTGACAATGTAAATAAAACCTGGGACTTTCAGTCAGTTTACCACCTCTAAAATAGTGTTTCTTCACTTCTCTTTGGGAGAGGAGTCTTTCTTGCCATGCTATGGAGACTTCTCCACAAGAAACAGTTCTCTCCTGGCTTTGATGTCACAGTGAATTGGCAACCACCTGGAAATCTGCAATCATGAAGTCCTTACCATGTTTTGATAGTTTTTTTCCCATAAGTACCACCATGGGTCATCTCAGCTTATTAGGATGCAATTTCAAGGATTTCTAGTATAGAGCCACAAGTTCTCTTATCTCTGGGAACAGAGGTTTTCTTCTTCCATCCATGGGGCAAAGTTTCTGATCTGTCTCTGTTCAAGCTTCTCTTTGGATCACATCTACTGCAACATCTGATTGTTTTTACACTGGTGCTCACAGCTGTGGTTAGGACGTGACATCCCTCCAGTGTGTTCCATGTGTTCCAGGGAAAAAATAAAGTCTAATGTATCAATTACATCTTCACCATAGCCTTACAAGAACATTTCAGCCCAAAACTAAGACATCTCCTCAATCTCCTCCCATCTGGAATTTGACTCCTCCTTCACTGACCTCAGTGTCTCATGTCATTTTCTTTGCGTGTCTTCACCCTTTTCTTATTTTTATTTGGGAGAGAATTGGTGTTTGTAGGTTCCATTATTCTCAAGCTTTATCAGTTGAAACACTTTTTATGGAGTCCTGCAGCACAGAAAGGCTCTGCACCAGGGAACACACTCACCATTTCTCTCTGTTGTCATGCTGGCTGCTGGCACCAAAAAAAACCCAAAAAATAGAAGTGGCTGTGGTTGCTTTTATCCTTCTGTCTGCAGCATGGCTGGCTAAAAGCAACTAAAGGAAAAAGGTTCATTGTGAGCCATGCTGAGACAGCCGCGGCCATGCAGTGCTGGCTGTGCTGATTTTGGCTGAGCAATGCTGGCTGTGGAGCCACTCACTCCTGGAGCTGGCCCTGGATGCATGGCTGTTCCCAGTGGTGGGATTGCCTAGTGGTGCTGCTGGAAAAAGAAGAAAGGACCAGTGGGCTGCACTGGGAAGGGGCCCAGCCCCACTGGGTAGAGTCCTAGCAGGTTTTCCCAGGAAGGGGCCAGTGCCCGGTTACCTGTTCAGAGGCTGGAAGCAAGAGAGCTTTTCCCAGGCCTTGTTCCTTTCTAAATGCCAGCCTCACAGAGGCATGATCAGCTCTCTTGAGTGGTTTAACACAGTGTCAGTGTTCAAAACTAGCCAGGTTATGGTTGGTTGTGCCTGGCCAGAAGGAAGCTGCCAGGGCCCCCACAGGGAACTGCATCCACAGCTTGGGGACTCCCAGCTAAAATCCAAACTGCGTTAAACCGTGACACCGAAACAATACTGTGGGTGGAGAAAGGATCTTCTGGAAAATGTTTTAAATTTTGGAATAAGCTTCATCCATGCCACAAAATGAGCTGCACCTTCTGCTTTTAGATTTGATAATTTTGTGTGGTGTGAATATCAAGAAGTGTTACAGTCAGAATTGCGTTTAAACACATGTACAAAAAAGTACTCTGAGGGGTTTTTATTTGTTTGTGCAATAGAGCCCAAGCAAATTATGCTTCACATGTACTTAGGAGTCTGTATTTTGTTTCATAGCAAATAAGATAAGATAAATATTGTTTGTTCATTGAAGATCTGTTATGTATGTATTCACGCTCTACATACTTGAATTTGAAGTCTTGTAAATAGTTGTGTGCAGGTAAATACTTGTGTTTCGAAGAAAGCTTGTAGAGGGACAACATTTGAAATGTCTGGAACTAAGCTGTTTTCTCAAGAAATATTTCAACTTTTATCTACTTTAATTTGCTGTTTTAATTGTAGGTGACATTAGCAAGAAAACAGGATAGGAGAAAAAAAAAAGGGAAAATGGAAAAATACCTATATTAGACAAAACAACACTTTTCTTATCTTGTGGATACAGTAAAATATGTGGTTTTACTAGCAGAATTCTGATCTCTGTTTATGTAAAGAGACCTCCATACACAGGCTGCTATATGAGGCCATGTAACCAGTTATGGCTGGTTCTCACTGTTACCCCAAATAGTATTCTGTCAGTGTGGGAGGAAGATGTTCACCTCTGTTACACCTCAGCAACTACCAGCTAGTACTGGAGCTTTGTACAGAAGCTTCACTTCCACTTCCACCTGCATTTCCTCTGCTGGTCTCTGGAATCCCAGCCCCAGGTTTATCTCTGAGTGGTGTGGGATTTTTGGCCCCACCAGACCTCATGCTAGCTGAAATCTAGGAAAGCAAAAATTATTTCACAAAGCAACTTCTTCAGCATTCTTAAAAACTCTTTTGCTAGTAAATTAAGAATTAGAATAGTAGTTTTAAGTGGAGAAACAAAAAAAATCCCCTTCTTATTCTGTTGAAAAATAAATATTTGAGAACTGCTCTTAATTCCATTAATTCTGTTTTTATTCTATTGAAATAATTTTTATGCTGATCCAGCTCTTGGTCATTTGCCACTTCAATGGTCTAGAAAAGGTGTAGATAAACTGAAAGGAACCAGAAGAAAATTATAAGAATTTAGTCCTGTTTTTTACAAAAGCCTAATCTTAAATTTTCAGATGTCTGGCACTGTGAGTTATCAAGCTTTGCTCACAAGGGAAGTCAGTCTGATGCAAAACAGGGTGATATCACTTAGTCCCTTTCTCAGAAACTAAGCTATGTTTAATATTTATTATGTAGCATTGTGGTCTCAAGGAATTGAAACTACTCATTGAGCTCTTTTGGAGCATTCCAGTCAGAGTCCTTTGAAAGAGATAGTGCTGATGACTGTGTTCTTATGCAGGAGAGTGGTTGAAATCAGGACATGATGAAGTTTCTATATGTTGCTCTCTGAGAAAGAAAAGGCAGTACCTCAGCAGCTCAAAGTAGTCAAAATCTTGTTTAAGCCACATATTCAGTTTTTATGTATTTTTCTCTTTTCTGGGGAAGAAACTCACTGGAGGGGTGCTCTGTTTCTGTAACACCACAAAGTCAGAATGTTCCTGTGTCCTTTTGTAGTAGTAAGTGGTTGCTGGAAAGTGATGCCTTGTCATCATAAAGGCTGAGGCCATTAGTCAGCTCACCCAAACTCTGGCTTAGGCTTTTTGGGCAGCGTCAATTCTGTCAGGTTGTCAATTTTTGTAAGAGGACTAGGTATGGCCAGTCAGGAACAGCTACAAGTTATTGGCAGAGCGAAGAGGGCATGAAAAGGACAAGAATGGGTTGTTTTTTCTAATACCTTCACTTGACTGTCTTGATGAGAGCTGATTGCAGATCAGTCTAAATTATTAACCCAACCTTAAAGCTGTGAGAGGAAAGACCTTCAAACTTGTGTGTCAGAGCACAACTCTGATGTGAAGAGGAGAAGAAGAATGATAAGATTTGTCTAAATGTGTGCAGATTTCAGAAAATCATTATAAATTTAAATTGCAAACAGTGAGAGATCTATCATTTCAAAAAACCTTGTGCAAAAATACCTGAAATGTCATGTACTGGTACTGCTCCTTAAATGTAGATGTTACTCATATGGATTAATTTGTCCAAATAAGCCTTATTGAATACTTGATCAGAAAGTGCAATATGCTTAAAATTCTGAGTGAAGTAACATACATTTGCACAAACATTTGTATGCTGATACTTTAGTGTATTTGGAATCTTTCCAGGCCTTCAGTAAGAAGAAGATTGATGACCGGAAAGAATGGTTAACAAATTTCATGGAAGACAGGCGACAGCGTCGGCTACACGGCCTTCCCGAGGTGAGTCCTAAATAATAGCAATAAATCTGCCAGCTGAGGTTTAAATGTAATGTACTTTTTGTATTGAATGAATAATGTATGTGGTTTTTTTCAGCAATTTTGTATGGTACAGCAACAAAACATTTGACTTACAATGATTTCATTAACAAGGAGTTGATCCTTTTCTCAAATTCAGACAACGAGAGATCCATCCCTTCCCTTGTTGATGGTAAGCTGATAATTCATTATGATTTGTTGGAATATTTCTGCTTTTTTATGGTTTTTAGAGCTGTGATTTGCATTGGAGTCAATGCATTCAAGTAGAGAATATAAGAACTTCCATGTATGTGTTTGTTATAATTTTTTATCAATGATAACAATGATTCCTGGGTGCATTAGGGAGTGCCAGGGGGTCAAGGGAGATGATCCTACCCCTCTGCTCAGCTCTGGTGAGGCCACATCTGCTGTGTGCTGTCCTGGGCTCCTCAGTACAAGAGAGACATGGAGCTCCTGGATCAGGTGCAGTGGAGAGTTGTGAAGGTGATTAGGGGACTGGAGCATCTCTCTTATGAGGAAAGGCTGAGGGAGCTGGGCCTGTTCAGTCTCAAGAGATGATGGAGAAGGGGAGACCTCATCAGTGTGTTTTAGTATCAAAAGGGGAGGTGTTGAGAGGATGGAGCCAGGCTCTTCTCAGTGGTGCCAATCAGTAGCACAAGAGGCAGTGGACAGGCACTGACACATGGAAAGCTCCACCAGACCATGAGGAAGAATTTCTTCAGTGTGCACTGGTCACACACAGGAACAAATTTTCCAGGGAGGGAATATCTCCCTCAGTGGAGATACTCGAGAGAGAGACATATCCTGTGCAATGTGCTCTAGGATGATCCTGCCTGGGGAGGCTGGATGAGCCTCTGTGGTCCCTTCCAACCTTCATGATTTATGTGCTAAGGAATTGCCATGTTTCTTCTGTGAGGAAGTTTAAGCTGTTGCTGTGCAGGCTTTTTACTTAACCAGACCTATTCCCTAGGCCCTACAAGCTCTTTGTTTCTGCTCATACCATCAGAGACAGCAAGTCTCTTAAGTGCTTATAATAATTAACATTCAAGTCAGCAGCTGAGTGCAGATGAAGATGCAAATGTTTTCTACCCTCAGTCTTGCACCACAGGCAGTGCTCTAGTGTTTACTGACCTATAATCTTGCTAGGCTCCTGTCAGTCAGGTTTACTAACCCTCCCCTTGCAATTGCATGTGCATTAAAAGGAGCAGTTTTTACTACACTACAGCTTCATTTATAAAACTGTCTGCAGACAGTGTAAGCAGGAATTTCCACCCGTGTCATTGACAGTGTGCACAAGCTTACTACGATCAGAAAAAAGGCCTTGACACTTCAGGGAGGAGTGAAGTGCATTTATCTCCAGTTCCCAGTACATTTTATAGTGGAGCTGGTCAGGCTTCTTGACACTACAGACTTATACCAAAATATTCATGCAGCAAGAGTGCTTTGTGTTTTGGATGAAAGAGGGATTGTTCAGGGGATGGGGGCAAAAGCTTCCCAGTAGGATGGATCCCCAGCTGTGATGCAGAATGAAACTGAGTTGGGTATGCAGATACACACCTAGGGAACCAAAGGATGTCAGTCCTTGTTTCACCTTCTCCAGACTTACTTCTCTTCCTCCCATACTGGGTACTTACAGAGCTGTATGTTTCAAGGGATCAGTGCTCTTACACTGTACCCAGACTGCCTTCTCAGAAACAGCAGAATGATTTTGCTGAAACTTAAAGAATGAACTTGCAGTGGACTGTTTCAACAGAAATGTAAGAGAATAAGAAGGGAACATAGCTATTCATATATTTGTGTTTGTCATGTATGCATGTAACCTAATGTAGGTGTATCTATAAGACTACAAATATTATATGTAATTCCTATGAGTGTTTCTGACAACTTTGGCTGTAATTCTGCATTCTGGGCATGGATATATGAATTGTTCAGCAGGTGTAGTGCTCTAGCAATGTTTTTTGTCTTTTAGCATCGTTAGGTGATATGACAGGCTAGTCTGCTGGCAAATCTCAGAGAAAATAATGAAAAGGAAGAACATTTTAACCGTGTCTTCACAGCTGCTAGTTACAATTATAACTAAGTGTGATTCTCCTGTGTGAAGTCAATCCTTTAAGTCTGTTGTATAGATGTGTGGTAGAAAAACAGGATTCCGATTAATTGTAAAAGAGTTTAGATATTGCAAGTTTAAATGAAATAGAAATTGAAGTCAGAGTCTTTTTTTTTTCTTTTTTTAAAATTTTTTTTCTTTTTCTGTCTTCCTTCCAGCTTTTGCTCTTATGTTTGACCCGCTGTAGTAATGGTAGCATTTAACAATATTTCAGTGCATTTTAGAAATGTATGTGAATTAAAACATTGACTAGCTCAATAAGCATGATCTAGAACTGGTTATAAAGTTCTGGATAACAGGATGCAGGAAATAGGATGCAATCCCTTCAGCACAGATGTTGTTCCTAAAGTGTGCCTAAGCAATGAAAATAAACCAGAACATCAGAGACTTCTTTCTTAAAACGTTAAAAGATCTCAAGAGGATTACATTTTTTTGTCATTGAATTTTAATGTGTGTTTGAGTATTTCACACAAGAAGTAAAATTTGAGAGTGCTGTGAAATACATGTAAGCTACAGTTACAGCTATCATTGCTGAATTTGTGCTAATACTCTTAGGAAAAAGATTTTGCTGAGTAGAATGGAAGGAATTCTTGACTTGTGGAAGTTGTACATTTAGGATCAAGGTGCATTTTATTAGAATGATGTGTTGGATGCTGTATAATTGGCTGAAAAGGTTGTGTTTCCACTTTTTTGGTAATTTTAAAAGTTTCATAAAATATTTTTATTAAATTTTTAAAATTATATTTTTATTATTTTGTTAATATTACAGTGTAAATTTGCTTCTATTTAATGTTTAGACTTCTTTTGAGGGATTAGAAATGATAAGGCAAAACAAGTTTATCACTTGAAAACATTTGCTTGTGTATGTGTTGAAAATGGGATGTTTTTCCAACTAGGTCTGAAACCAGGGCAGCGCAAGGTTCTGTTCACTTGCTTTAAGAGGAATGATAAACGTGAAGTAAAGGTTGCTCAGCTGGCTGGTTCTGTGGCTGAAATGTCAGCTTATCACCATGGGGAGGTGAGTATGGAGGATGGTGAGCTTGTGAGGAATTTCAGCCTACGTAAAACATTAGATAAATGTTTCTGCTATTGAAAGTGCAAACTACTGACTAGAGTTCTACTAATCACAGATGTACTTTTAAACAAAGTGAACCAAACATGAAGTTTAATAAGACAGCCTGTTTCCTTTCTTTCCAAGTGTTGGTGCACAGTGTTATCCCAAACACATTGTGGGTTGTGGCAAAATATTAGATAACTAATTACCTAGGCAGCTTCTAGATTCTGAAATCATAGGAATATGGGAACTACATACTAGGAAAATATTTTTCTGAAACACAGAAATACAGTATTTTAAGGGAATAAGCAGAGACTGTTCTTCAAAAACTTATTACAATGTCAGAACACAGATTATTTCTAGCTCCTGTTTTGTTTGTATTTCTCTGAAATATTAGCAAGAGTGGCCTTATTAACAAACCATCCATCCCTTCTCCCTTTAGAAACCATGAGTGGTGGTTTGTGCATGCAAGTGTGGTCAGTTTATGTCCCTTTACTTCCCCCAGAGAAGTGCTTTAGAAGAAACTGAGAAGTTCAGGGGTTTTCATATGCACAGAATATGTATTCCCATCAGCCTTTGTAATAGGTTGCAACAGTCCTTTCTCAGGGAGACTGCTTTCTTTAATTCAGGTTAGTCACACAATTTTAGGCCATTAAAATGGATTTTACTGGCTGATTAGGATAGACTGTCTCATTCCTATGAATATGTATTTTCTTGCAGCAAGCATTAATGATGACTATTGTCAACTTGGCTCAGAATTTTGTTGGAAGTAACAATGTGAATCTGCTACAACCTATTGGTCAGTTTGGCACCAGGCTTCATGGTGGAAAGGATGCTGCCAGCCCTCGTTACATTTTCACCATGTTAAGGTAAATTATTAATGTCAAGCTAAATGAATACTTTTAAATATCATTGTTATGAAACTCATTCTTTTACAACACTCCATTTTTGGGGGCATGGAAGAGAGAAATAGACAAAGATTGAAGTATTTTGATAGGAGCTCATATTTTGCCTTGGATCTCTTAAGTGTGGTTTTGAACATCCATAACGTTTTGCTGCTCCTACAGTCAAACAAGGGAATTTTGCAACTGTTTGGATGCTGTGTTGCTTTATTACTGGGGCCCAGTGTCACACTGAGCTGTGTGTTCTGAAAGCTTCAAAGAATGATATTTTGTAGGTGTTAAATGTCAGCAGTTGCTAGTGCACCAGATACATGTGTTACTGTGAAGGAAACAAATATCATCTATTATGAACACATGCTTCCACTGGGAAGAACTTTGTTATCTCAGGAGATGTGTACATTGGATTTTCAGCTTCAGAATGGCAAAGAGAAAGGAAGACGTGAGAAAAATCTGCAAACAGATCATTTCTGGGCCCTAAGGCTGTTAATGCAAAATGTTCTTTATTTACTGGACTTTAGGTTAAATGGTTTTCTTTTTTTTTTTTTTTTTTTCTTTTTAAAGCCCTTTAGCAAGGCTACTTTTTCCATCAGTGGATGACAACTTGCTTAAATTCCTGTATGATGACAACCAGCGTGTAGAGCCTGATTGGTATATTCCCATCATTCCCATGGTCTTAGTAAATGGAGCTGAAGGAATTGGCACTGGCTGGGCATGCAAACTTCCAAACTATGATACCAGAGAGATTGTAAGCAATGTGAGACGAATGCTGGATGGCCTAGATCCCCACCCAATGGTAAAATAATAGTGTATATTGATATTTTATATGTGTGTACTTACAAAATTAATTCCTTTCTTTCTGGAACTTCTTAATTATTAGAGCATCGGAGTTGGTTTGTCCCAGTAATTTTATGTAGGAGCTTTACTTGACTGTTGGGATGAGGCTGAGGAAATTCACCTTGAAGCAAAAACATTGCTATTTGTATTTTTAGCAATTATTTTAGAGGACTTCTTGTTCAGTCTGCTGACTATTACAAGTCTTGCAGGGTAGCTGTGATATGGCAGCAGAGTAAAAAGTTGTATCACTCTTTCTTTTTGTAGGTACTACTTAAGTATCATCAGCCAAAGTTAACATTACCTTTATGTTTTCTGAAATGTTCTCCCTTCTATATATCTATAGGCAGAGGAGAAAATGCTGCTGCTGTTTAAGAAAATCAGCAGCTTCTGAACTGCATTTAACTTCTGTTTATTCAAAAGTTTAGAAGTCCCAGAAGTGATGTGAAAAACATTGGACAGGAATAATACCTATGTGAACCCAAAACATCAGTGACCAAGAGATGAAATGCAGTTGATGTAACCTTAATTTTACAACTGATGGATATTGCTGTTTGGCTGTGTTTACTAAGCCATAGAAGCAGAAACATCTTCTCTTCTTTATTTAGATTACATTTCACTCAGTTTGCCATATCAATTTTCAAGATATAGTGGCTTTCCTTTTTCAAATTCTTGGGAACAATGAGATTTTTTTTTTTAATTATTGCAATCCATTGCCCTTCCTTTAAGATTCTAGGCCTTCTGTGTAGTCTCACAGTCAATTGAAGCTCATTGTGGTTGAAAGAGGCAGTTCTGCCTCCATCTAGCACCTTTCTATATACTGGTATGTGTTTGTGTCAAGCTGGATAAGAAAATCAATCCTCTTAAAAAAATTCTTCAGCCTGTTAGCTACAGTTTAATCTGGATGGGTTCCACTATCTTTGCCAAACAGCACAAAAATGAAAAAATGGTTAGGGGAGGTAGCACCACTTCTATAAAGTTATTGTGGGGTGTTAATCTGCTTTCTGTCATGCCTTATTTGTGCTTAGTTTTCTTTAAGAAAGAGGAAGAAAAACCTAACAAAAAATTAAAACCCCACCTCACTGGGATCAGCTGCATCTTCTTAACAATTTTTCAACTCTGGGGACAATAGGATAATTGGTTCTGTCACTTACATGTGTGTATTCTGGGGTTTTTTTTCCTGTAGTATTTTTCTTATCACTTCATATTTTCACAGGCATGAGAGATTTGTTGGTAGGTTAGTGCAATATACAGTGATAACTGTATGGAGTATGGAAAAGAAATATTTTTGAGATTTTTATTTATAAAAATTATTACCACTTTGCTGCTTTTTCCAATTTCAGCTCCCAAACTACAAAAACTTCAAAGGAACCATTCAGGAACTTGGTCAAAACCAGTATGTAGTGAGTGGTGAAATATTTGTGGTGGACAGGAACACAGTAGAGATTACAGAGCTTCCTGTAAGGACATGGACCCAGGTAAGTAATAGTGAAATATGTTTTAATAAAAACAAGAAACAGTGAAGAATTCCTCATTAAATTATTTAATCCTACATCTGCATGAACTTTTAACACAGTTTATGATTATACACACATGGAAAGGAACATGGTTTCATTCTCCTGTGTGCTTTTGTAGAAGATGGTTCTCTGCCATCAGCTGTCTGTAATACAGAGAAACCTGCTTCTCCTGCTGAATTCATAGTTAATCCACTGTCCAGTAGCCCTTTCTCTCCTGGTTTCTGCCTCTTATGTTTTTGCTACTCTTGGCCTGCATTTCTCAGGTTATACTGATTCTGTAACTTGTAAATGGTATCAGGTTTTGCTGATTGTATAACTTATAAATGGTATCAGATGTAATGCACAGAACTTTAGAAGTTTATGTTGTTCAATTGGTTTGCATTTTTAAGGCATTTCAAGTGGTTCTGTTTTCTGCTGCCCTATTTCCAACAGGTGTACAAAGAACAGGTTCTAGAACCTATGTTGAATGGGACTGAAAAAACTCCAGCATTAATTTCTGACTATAAGGAATACCACACTGATACAACTGTGAAATTTGTTGTGAAGATGACAGAAGAAAAGCTTTCACAGGCAGAAGCTGCTGGATTGCACAAAGTCTTTAAGCTTCAAACAAGTCTTACTTGTAATTCTATGGTAACTTTTTCAAGTTTGGCTATCAGAATCCCCACTGTTGTTTGTTGTAAAATCAAATGTTTTTGTAGCATACTTTGGTTCTTGGTAGTAAACTGTGTATTGTGTATTTGAAATTATTTCAACAGTAGAAAAGTGTAATGATGACCAATACTATGTCAATATGAATAAGCAAATCCATTTTAGTCCTGATAACTCTTTCAAATAAGACAGGCCTGGGGTGGTTGCCTTCCTGTAATTGAAAATTTCCTGTGCAGTGAACCAAAAGTGGTTAATGTGAAGTAGATCATACAAATAATTTTCTGCCATATTATAATTACATTTGAGTTTTAAAGTTGAGACAAATTACATTTTCAAAATTGCACTTTCTGCAGGACTGTTACTCCTCTAATAGGAATTAAATGATCCAATGTTTCCACCAGCATAAATCCTATTTTAGGTGGTAAGGTATAGCAAATAGCAAACACTGTTCTTAAGCTGCTGAAGACATAATAATGCTGTAAATTACTAAGAATATGAATAAATATAGATGTCTGTCTATTCTGAGAGGACTTTGAATATAAGTTAATTTTTGGGAAGATTTCCAAACATCCTGTCTTTACAGATACTGGAAAAACAGTTCTATTTTTTTTATGGCATATGCTAGTTTCAGATATTATCACAAAACAAAAATATCATTTTTGTTGCTATTGCTGTGTACATCAAAAGCTATGTGAAAATAGGTTAAAAATAAATTAAAGGCTGTAGAATTGCAAAAGGAAACAGGCCTTGCTCAACTTATTTTGTAGATTGTACTTGTACTTGAAAAGCAAATCTACCAAATCAGGATGATGGTATTTCTCACATATTAAAACAACTGTAGGAACTACTGTGAGAATCTGTTGTCAGTTTTACATTTCACAGATTGCAAAATGTTTTGCAGCTGAGTTACTGCATTTTCCGTTTGCCAAAATAAATAATAAATTGTGAGGGCTGCTTTCTGTACCTGTGTAGGAATTAATCTGCCCTAGTGTAGGTAGCTTAAAAAGTTATGAGTGCTTGGCCATTGTCCCCCTGCTCCCAAATAGCTATTTTGGATAGATGAATTACCTCCTAGAGGGGTTTATTTCTTTCAGCTGACTGTGGAGGGCACCAAGGGTGACTAGTTCACCAGTAAATGTCTAAACTGGAGATGTCAGAAGCCAGGATTGATTCCACCTATCAAGTAAAAATGATTTCTTACTTTGTGCTTAAACTTGAAGGATGGTAGTTTTCAGAGCTGAAAAGTGTCAGATTTCACAGCTGAACTGAAAGACTGTTAAGGATTATTAAGCCTTTCAACTGTTATATTAAATAGTTGTGAATCATCAGTTGTTACTGATTTAATTTGTAGATAAAATTAGTCATTCAAGTGAATTCAGGCATATTTCTCTATATAGCTGTCTTTTTGTTTGATTGTGCTCCATGAATTTCATCCTAAATCTACTTGTAATAAATATAAATATGTAATAAAGTCCATCCAGCTCTGTGCTGTGTAGCTCCACAGTGAGGTTTGAGTTCACACTCCTCTAAATACCACTTTTTATAGGGTGCTTCTATATGTGCAATATAACTGAGCACTTACACAAAAAGTCTGAGTTACACAGCCTCTCTCAAGCCCATCCTGTATTTTCTAGGTGCTGTTTGATCACATGGGGTGCTTGAAGAAGTACGAAACTGTGCAGGACATCCTGAAGGAGTTCTTTGATCTGCGGTTACATTATTACAGCCTGCGCAAGGAGTGGCTGGTGGGAATGCTGGGTGCAGAGTCCACCAAGCTGAACAACCAAGCTCGTTTCATCCTGGAGAAGATACAAGGAAAAATTACCATTGGTGAGTAGGCAGAAGTTAGAATTGTGAACAGTGGGGGAAGATCTGGAAATTATTTTAGTAGAAAGTACTTGCACTCAAGATTTTCATGACACTGACTTCTCTTTGTTTTTCCTTCCCTCCTCTGTGTTTGTGTGTGTTTTGTAGAGAACAGATCAAAAAGAGATTTGATTCAAATGTTGGTCCAGAGAGGCTATGAATCTGATCCAGTAAAAGCCTGGAAAGAAGCACAGGAAAAGGTGATAATCTAGATATAGTTGATGTTGTTACTGTTATAAAATATATTGCATATTGTCTAGTCATCTAATTTAATTTACAACACACACATAGCACTTCAAAAACAGTATTTATTTCTCCTTATTGGCTTCCATTTAAATAAACCAATTAAACTTACACAAAACCAAAGTCACGTAATATTGGTGTTGTATATGGATAATGCTTAGAAGAAAACTAGATAGTACAAATCTAAAAAATGAGATTGCAGAGGACTGAATTTCCTAATGTACCCAAATCAATACAGGCTTTCTGTTGATTCTGATTCTATTTGATTTCTGACTGGCTGATACAGATGCATGGTGTTGCATCAGTTACCCCACACATACAACTGATTACTAAATGTAATTATTTCTACACAACTTATTAATGGTTTTTCTGCAAAGCAACATGGATATTATAAAGCTATGACTTTTAAATTTATCGTAGTAAATTTGACCATGACCTTGACCTGTTTTGTTTCTACTTTTTTTAAAACCAAGCAGTTTTTTATTGTTCCAAAAGAGAGATGTGATGAGTTTAATTTCAAAGTTACATTCACATTACTATGGGCAGATGGAACTGCTTTGAAAAGCAGCTTTGAATCTCTGTCAGCTCCCCCTTTTCTGAGTCTTTGCCACTGCTTTAGATATTTGTTTTCATTTCACATTTATTTTGTATTTTTAATATTGTATTTTAGCTCTATGGAATGATTTCTATTTGATAACAGAACTGTTATTTAGAGACATTTTGAGCTACTTTCAAACCTTAGTTTGCCCATTCTGGGGTTTGATACCAGCTCTTCTTCTGAAGAAACAGATATCCATGAATACCCAAAGGGCAAAGGTCTCAGCCCTGAAAGACAGGTGGGACAGCACCAATATCTGCAGCCAGCAGCATACAAGGCTCTAACACTGGTTCAATTGGTTTTCTTAAATCAAATGATAAAATAATCAGCTCTAGAAGGTCACAGTAACATGGCCTTTTGGAAAGGTCCAGAAAATGTTCAGGTTATTGAATCTGTGAGGGCACACCTTGCTACTCTGTGATGGTGCTTTGGAGCAGTGTCACAGTTCATGCACAGAGCTGAGATCACTAATACTGGCAATTGTGCTTGTGTCACCTCAGGCAGCAGAAGAGGAGGACTCTCAGAATGCAAATGATGATGCTTCCTCTGCTTCTGGAGCAACCTCTGGCCCTGACTTCAACTACATTTTGAACATGTCCCTGTGGTCACTCACGAAGGAGAAGGTGGAAGAGTTGATTAAGCAGAGAGATTCCAAGGTTGGTGCACCTGGAAGGCTTGTTCTGAAATGACACAGATGATGTGCCTGTTGGGAATGTTCAGTCTCCAGTGGCTTTTGCTTTAGTTTTGCTTTCATGCTCTGTTCTACTTTCATGTTTTAGGAGAGAGAACTAAATGATCTTAAAAGGAAATCTCCTTCAGACCTCTGGAAAGAAGATCTAACAGCTTTTGTTGAAGAGCTTGAAGTATGTTTTACTTTATATATATTTCTAAAACATGAAATACACACTAATTTAATTAAAAACACTGGCTAATAAAAATTATTAAAATTTAAGAAAAATAATTTAAAAATACTACATTTTGAATCAAAAGTAAATGCATTTCACAATATAATGGTAACTGGGAAATCAATATTAGGTATCTGTGTTCCTGGTAGTGTTTCTCAGGAATTGTTTCTTGCAACTATCCACTTGAATGTTTTTTCCAAGTCAGTGATGTCAAAAGAAAATAATCAGGAGAAAGTTCTTTTTCAGATGACACAAAAACCTGTGAGTAGTAACTGTAATGGTAATAATTACAGTAGTTCTACATGATCTAATTTTTTGTGAGGCAGTAAGTATTACCAAATTCAAAACTGTTCATTCTGGAATTAAGTGTGTAGAATATAAATACTATATGAGGTCCCCTTAGTTTGCCTCATCAGTAATTCTGGAAAAAATATAAAGTCCCTTTGGTGAATAACCTGTTGAACTTCAGTTTTCCATGTGGTCTGAAAAGGACTGGTACAATCTTTTGAAGTGACACACTTCAAAACCAAAAGTTTTAAGTTAAAAGCTGAAATAATGGAAATTTACAACAGCACCAGACACATACTTGCAGAATAGAAACTTGATAGAAGAAAGATTTTTCAGTCTAACAATGTCCAAAAGTTTGTATTTATCCTTGAATGAAAGTGTAGTTTTTAATTCTACAGGGTAATGAATTTATCAAGATTAAGTGGTCACTGTTTCAGAACTGTAAATTGTATTCCAGTTCAAGTGAGAATTAAGGGGTGCCTTATGCTCTACGTATAAAGGAGCTGAATCTTAAATAATCATCACATTCCACTTTGTCCTCATTAAAAAATAATGTGTTTCCCCCCCTCCTGCCTCCCCTTGTTTGTTAGAAAGTAGAAGCACAGGAAAGAGAAGATGTTCTGGCTGGCATGGTTGGCAAACCAATAAAAGGCAAAGTTGGTAAACCCAAGATGAAGAAACTCCAGCTGGAAGAGACCATGCCATCACCATTTGGCAGAAGAATAGTTCCACAGATTACATCTGCCATGAAAGCTGATGCCAGCAGGAAATTGCTGAAAAAGAAAAAGGTATACCAAAATGACTGCTACAGTTAAATTATTTATTATTTAACTGGTGTATTTTTCTACTCCAGTAGCATAAATCCAAATTGCCAGTATTTGTACTTTTTGCTGACCTAGTGCTAAGAAATTTTTACAGGATTTCTTTCACATTTGCAGTCATCTTGAGACTGGTTATTGTTCAAATGTTTATATTGAGATAACTTCTTTCCAAAACTATTTAACAAATGTCAATATGCTTGTCTGCATTCATTTATTATCATCTGCAAAACTATTCCAGTTCAATCTTGAAATATAACTGTGTAAATTATTTTATTTTGTAATTTTAGGGTGAAACTGATTCTCTAGCAATAAAAATGGAATTTGATGAAGAGTTTGGTGGTGTGCCAGCTGAGGGTGGTGGGGATGACTCATTGAATGCATCAGCTGCAGCAGCTAAAACCCCTAAACCCAAGAGAGAGAAGAAGGAGCCTGGTAAGACTTTTGCACAGCCATAGTTAACCTTAGTTGTCTATTTCCTGGGCATGAAATGTATTTTTAACACAGTGTGAGAAGGGAATTACAGCACAATAATCACTATTACATCTGGTTTCCTTCCCTAAAATGAAATATTTGAAAGTATTCTGCTGAAATTTCTTTATGTCAGCTACTTTCCTGAGGGTGATGGTTCTTACATGTTCTACATTTGAATTTTTGGGAGGGGTCTAAATCTTCAAATTTGTGTATAGAAAAATAGATTATTTTTACATAATAAGGCTAATTCTTTGCAAACTGAAATGTCTAGTTTGTGTGCTCTTTGATATTGAAGGACAGGGCAGTCACCTTCTGCCCCTCAGTGTGAGTAATGGTATAGATTGTAGAACTTGATTAAATAAATGTGTTTTTTTATTGACATTTAGTCATTCTGACTTTCAGAAAGTTAGGGGTGCTATGGTTTGGCAGATGACCAACGTTCCCTTCCCCATTTTCTCTGCTAGTGGGAATTTATTATTGCTGTTTGAGAAATACACTGTAACAGGGAGGCTGCAACAAAAAAGGAGAGCTGGAGACAGAAGAGAAGGTTTAAGTATGAAGGGGTTTATTTTTTTCAGAAAAAAAGGAAAAATAAAACATGGTTGCAGAAATAATTATCCAACCTGAGTAGTCTCTCTGAGTGTAGTTATGACAGACTTGTTTATGTGCAGCTCAAATCTCCCACAGCCAGTGTTGAGCCAGGGAAAACTAGCCCAGCTTGAGCTGAGCTTGCCCTGCAATTGACTGACCACATTTTTACCCCCTCCCCCACAATAGGATATCCTCAGCTTCCCATGTTTGTTGAATTTTGCCAATAACTGTTACTGATCATGTTCCCTAAATAATGGAAAACTGCATATTGTTTTCCTGGAAAACTCTAGCAAGTTTCTAAAAAAACACAGGTTTGATGGCAAATGAGATAAAACCAGAGACTTTATGTTTCTCAGTCATTAAACAAATTTTTTTGGCAGCAGCTTATCAGGTTCTGTGTGAAGTAATTTCATGTTAAATCTTCCTTCAGGAAGGAGAAGAAAATTTGCAATATTTAAAGGAGAAATTTTTAAGATGAAAATTTGTGATAAATTTGAAAAAATTTAGAAAATGTGAAAATAATTTTTAACCTGATTGTAGTAAATGCTTTTACTTTTGGCAGGTGCCAGGGTAAGAAGGACACCATCATCTACAAAATCCAGTGCAAAAAAAGTGAAGAAACGAAACCCATGGTCAGATGATGAATCCAAGTCTGAAAGTGATTTAGAAGAAAATGAGCCTGTGATTATTCCAAGAGACTCTCTGCTTAGGAGAGCTGCAGGTACCCAGCATTTTGTGAATTGTGTATTGTGACTGAAAGTTTCAACTACAAACCCACATTTTTCTTTGACAATAGCCTTCCTTTAGGACTTTATTTCCTACAGATAGCTTGCATTATATTTTCTTCACTATGTGAAGATCAGGAATTTGTTATGAAAGATTTTTGTAACTTGGATCAGAAATCTTATCCCCTAACCTAAAAACTAGAGTAGAAATTACTCACAAAATTAGTGAATTATACAAGAAACAGACAAGACAATATTCTTAAAAGCAAAAAAAAACAAAAAAAAAAAACCCCAAAAAAACAACCCCAAAAAAACCCTAATAAAATTATACTGCCAAGTAAGACCTAAAAGGCAAGTAAAAAATTATCAAAAAATCCTGCATGCTTCATGAAAACCAAGGCTGAAAATTTGGAAAATGTATAAATATTTATGGTTGAAAAAACCCCACAGAGTTTCTGGAAAATCAGGAGGAATGTTCAAATGGTGGATTCAAGAAAACTTCAATTGTAAGTGTAGGATTCTCATTTCTTAAAAGTACTGATGTACAATGCCTCCATAATGCCCTTAGCTGAAGGTATCAGAGCAAACCACAAGAGGTGTTGGATGTTTGCTAACATCTAAATTATTCTTTATTCTTTTCAGCCCTTTATTCTTCCAGGCTGAAACAAGTTTATTATCCAGCACTCATTTGTCTTGTGTACTTTGAGGCAGGGATTGTTCACTGACTTTCACTTAGATTTGTATATATATCTGTCTTTTCTAACATAAACAACTCTCCTGAATTGTGTACATGTGTGATTTTCTCAGCTGAGAGGCCCAAGTACACTTTTGACTTCTCAGAAGAAGAAGATGATGCCGACGATGATGATGATGCCAACAACAACAACGATTTGGATGAGCTCAAAGTAAAATCCTCTCCAGTTACAAATGACAGAGAGGATGAGTTTGTTCCCTCAGACAGTTTAGAGAAAGATGAGTATGACTTCTCCCCAGCCAAATCAAAGCCATCTCCAGAGTAAGTACTGTAATTCAGCAGGATTTCTTTATTAATATTTTTTTCAATGCAGAAGTGTCTGAACAAAACTGAGAAACGTCAACCTGTTATTGCTCTACATGCACCATGAAAAATAAAATGTGGAGGTATTCAAGTGTATGTTATCTCAGCCTTGCAACTGACCTATGCAAGGGTGACTTATTATTTTAAAAAATAATATAATAATATATAAAAGTAATTATGATACACTGTCTGTAATATCATCTGTTAAACTACATTTTTAAAAATTCTCTGTTTTCTGTCTTGTGCCAGTCTGGTACAGAGAACTATTGAAAAAAATGGTATTATGTTAATTTTAAATGCTGGGAGTTCTTGACTGGATGTCAGTTTTAGAAGTTTGACTGCTGCAAGCAGATACAAAAATGCTGGAAATGTTAAAACAGGATTTAACTTTTACATGGATATTACAATGTCCACATACTTCAGTCTGTGCTTAATGTAAATCATATAATTCCTTTTTTTTTTTTTTTTCTGCTTGTAAGTAGAAAAACATCTCAAGCCAAGAAAAATCAAGATTTTGGGAACATCTTCTCTTTTCCATCTTACTCTCAGAAGATGGATGATGGTGAGCTTGTTTTCACAGTTCCATTTAATTTTTATAGCAACTATTAATTGGATATTTTGGGGAGTGGTATACACAAACTTGACATGGTAGTTACATTAAAAGGAAGTTCACATCCTCCCCTTTTAAAAAGAGGAAAAGTGAAGGAATTTCTTAAAGCTTGTATCATTGGTAAGGAAGTCACAGTACATCTATAGCTATAGCATCACAAGCACTTACTTGAGATTAATTTTTACTGTAATTAATATAGATGTAATTAATATATGTCATGAATCAATCTTATTCTAAACTTACTGTGTGATTGTAGATACAACAAAATTGGACAGTGATGATGAGGATTCTGCTCCTGTTTTCTCATCATCTTTTGCCCCAAAACAAACAGAGAAAATTCCAAGTAAAACAGTAGCTGCTAAAAAGGGTATGTATAGAATTGGCTTCCAGGCCTTTTATTTGAAGTCATCATCTTCACCTTTGCATTGTCTCTTCACTCTTCAAAGTAGGACCTGCTTTCATTTATTTTGAACACAATGAAATTCAGCAATAGGGTATGAACTTTCTCCAGCTCCTTAGTAGTATTAATTTGTTTCTTTCCACTGGCTGTTTTGTGTTGTCAGAACTTGATACCTTCCATGTTGGGAGGTGGAGTTCAGCCTTCAATTAGTTTAACTAATGGGAGGTTTTCAGCTTCAGAGGATAAGTGGAGCATGACACCAGGAGGTGTGGAATATCCCTTGGGTCAGTGGGAGGCAGCTCTCTAGACTGTCCTCTCACAACTCCTTGTGCACCCCCAGCTCCTGGCTGGTGGGAGAAGCAGGAAAGGCCTTGACTCTGTGTCAGCAGCAACAAAATATCCCTGCTTTGTCAACATCATCTCCAGCCCAAACACAAACACAGTCCCATACCACCTACAATGAACAAAATGAACTCTGCCCCAGCCAAAACCAGCTTAGAAGGCTGTCACTTTTTCCTCTTGAAACAGAGGATGAGAGACTCTCCTCAGACTTCAGAGTTATAAATTCTTTCAGTTATTAGTCAGCTTTTGGAACTGTCATCTTGCAGCATTTTTTACTTTGTTTTTTTAAACTGCTTTTGACCAACTTGCAGCTGAACTTAATGTATTAATTCTTCTGTAAAAAAAGGTGCCTCGAGGAGATTGACAAGAAAGCAGCCAGTTACAATAGTTAACTTACTGTCTTAAAATTAGGAAAAATTTTATTGTTTTCTGTATCAGGCACCAGTGAACTGCAGCATCTTTTCATCCTTTCCCCCATTGCCTCCCTATTTCTAATCTATTTCTTGATGCACTCTGTCCACTGTAATTTGTTAAGAGTTCAGATCAGTGAATGCCTGAATACTTCTCAAACACTTCCAGTTGTTGGTAGAGTTCTGTAGTACAGTAAATAAAGATTGTATAGAGAAGCAGCTGATCTCTAATAGAGTAGTCTTTAATATTGAATTTCTGTACTGGAGCAAATGCAAGACAGAACTCTGTATGCAGTAGACACGCATGGATGCAATTTCACATTCAATCTTTCTCCCTCTATGTGTTTTGAGGGTCTGGATGTGGTGAGTTGTCATTAACCCAACTTGAGACCTTAAAATACAGCTGTGATCTGTTTCTGAGGTTCTGATTAACCTCTATATGCACAAAAAAGGCTCTCTTTCAAGCAAGAGTTAAATTTTTGCCTTCAGAGTTGCCTTAGGGGCACTCTCCTCAGTGCATGGCAACATGACAGGTTTCTTTCACCCGTTTTCATCTCTTCTCTTCTTTTCTTCCCAGATCTGACATGACCACACTTTCATGATCACAGCTGGACAGTCCAGTGATAACCCAGCAGGTTTAGTTCATTGGTCATCTGGTTACTCTTTTCGTAGTCTCTTTGATTCTAAGTCCATCTTCATGGACTTGGCAGCAGCCTCCTCAGAACCCATTTTCTGGTAATGTAATATTCCACCCACTCACCCTCACACTGGGAGTGCTTATTGTGTGTGGCTGAAACTATTGTTCCAGAGTTGTTTGATTTTCTGTGACTTCAGTCTCCGATCAATTTGGGATGCAATCTCTTGACCTCTGCTGTTCCACTACAGAGAATCAAGAGACAGCTGAACTTTTCCATGACCATTTGAGCTGTCTGTGGTTTTAGGGCTTTATAGTAAAGCCTAAGGGAAATTTGAAGAGCAGGCTTACTCTTGATAAGCAGCTGCTCAGCTTGAACAGCCCAGCTGCTGAGATTCTAGCAGTGAGATGTACTCTTTGCATCACCTGTGGGACTGATGCCATACCTGGACTTCCTGCCAAAAACTTGAGCTTTGAGAGCCTGTGTACAGTGATTGTGCTGCACACTCTATTTCCTGTCAGGTTACCTAGTGGAGAGCTTGGCTGAGCTGATTTGCCACCAAGTCGCTGTCAAGGGATCCTCCACACCTGTGCAGCCATTAGGGGTATAAGTTAAAGTAGCAGATGAGAATTCCCTACATTTAGTACAGAGGAAAGTCAGTGCTCTGCACACTATTCCTTTAGTCACCACATAACACAGTTAAGAAGTTTTCTGTCCCTTGGACAGACTTCAGCTACCCAGTGATACCAGGCTCTGTTTCCAGGGAAGAACAAATCCAGTGTCTTTGGCAGTGTGTCATACCTCTCTTTCTGCAGTTCAAGGCATCATAACCAAAAGGCTTGTGGAGACACTCTCTCCTTCTCCAAACATTCCCCTTGGGATCCCATAAATGAAATTCGAGTTCTCGCAAACATCCACTTTCCTGGTGTCTGCAGTGTTAGTACATCTGTCTGTTTGAGGCATCTGTGGCTGATAGAGGGTAGGTCAGGTGTGTATCTGAGGTTTCTGCAAAACTCAGTCATCTCTAAGCCTATAGAACACATGATTTGATTTAAGGGTCTTTTCTGTCTTAAATGGTTCCATGAGTATCCCTTGACACCCACTGTGGGAACATTCCCGTGACAATCTTTTAAAGACAGCCAGATTAGTTGTGTAGCACTGATTGAAATTCTCCAGGAAATGCAGAATGTTCCCTTCCTCTGCTTTCTGCATTTTCTGAAGTTGTTTCTTGCTGAGATTGACAGAAAGCAATGTCACAGAGACAGAGGCACTGCCGCCCAAACTCCTGCAGTAATCCTGGGGAAAGACACACCCCCGTCATGCCACCCTGAAGGCAAAAATGTCACAAGCAGCAGGATTTGTAAACACTGTGATGTATCCAGACACAGTCAAAGTATCCAACCTGGAGGACTTCTGTTGCTGCTTTCGCTACTAGTAACCTCTTTGTACTCAAAAAGATGAAACAGTATTCAGCCAAGGACATTGGAATTTACTGAGTGCACCAGTCCTTCTCAGGGCATCCTGTTTATTCCACACAGTTCTAGCATAAAAGCTGATGTATTCCCCAAGTGCAGAAATCACTCATCATGTTTTAATGTCTGCCATTTGTGCTATATCTGGAGTATCTAGTACAATTTAATATGTCCAATGAATATGTGAATTTATTTAGTATCTTTTAACTTCCAACAGCAAAACTAGATGCACCCCCTAAACCTAAAAGAGCTCCCAAGGCCAAGAAGGTGGAAACTGTGAACTCTGATTCAGATTCAGAATTTGGCATTCCAAAGAAGACGGCAGCACCCAAAGGTAGGAGTCACAGCTGGGCTCTCTGGAGCACAGGGCTCACAGTTATTGTAACAACCTGGGTTATGAGTACACTGATCACTGGTACATGACTCAGCCTTCCCTGAGACAAATGCAGTGTACTGACTTCTTGGCAAACAATGTGTGGACTTTTTATCTGACCTTCACTGTTGGGAATGCATTTAATAGCTGCACCCCTCATGCACCCTCCCCCCTTGTGCTGGATACTACTCGTTTTCTTTGATCTCAGGTCTTTCCAAGCCAGTAAAATTCTGGTAGTAATTGTGGTAAATAAAACTTTCTGGGTTTTAAAGCCCATTTTTTGGTATCCCAGTTCTCTGAGTCCTCACAACACAGCACAGCAAGCTGTGTAATTGGAGGAGTCTGTAAAGGACTCCAGTGTTGATGGTTGAGGTTAAAAGTAAATTTACTAAATAATAATGAATTAATGCTGTGTAATCAGTGCAGAAGGTGACCAGGGACTTGTAGTTCTTCAGCAGTGTGGAAGTTGTCTGATCTCATGAAGTTTGTCCCTGTCTTGAACTGACAGCTTGAGCTGTTGGGGTGAATGGTGACTGTGGAAAAAGTAAAAAAGATTTAAAACTCGGAAAATAAAAAAGACTGTTATACTCCTGTTGCGAATACGCTTTAGTAGTAAACTGGATTTGAACTTAACATGTAGGCATATTAAAGTAACTTCACGAGGGGGTCTTTCAGTTTGATGAAGTCTGGAGTTTAAAACCAAAGTTTATTTGTCATCTCTGACTTAGGAAAAGGCCGAGGGGCAAAGAAAAGGAAAGCATCTGGTTCAGAAAATGAAGGTGAATACAACCCTGGGAAGAAAACACCCAAGTCCACACCAAGCAAGGTCAGTTCCATCTATACTGTCTTCTGGTAAAAAGAACCTCATGGATTACTTTACATAAAAGTTAAATTCTTATAATAAAGTTGCTAATATGGTAATGGGGTCTGAGGTGTCATTAGCAATTGAATGCTAAAGAGGTTTTTTTCAATTCTGAATGTTAAAATGGAAAGTGTACAAAGCATCACAACTTTGTCTTTTCTTTTCCAAAGAAATCCAAGAAGGCCACTTTTGACCAGGATTCTGATGTGGAAATCTTCCAGTCAGGCTTTGCCTCTGAAACTGCCCCAAAGCCACGGACAGGCCGGGCTAGAAAAGAAGTGAAATATTTTGCAGAGTCTGATGAAGATGATGATTTTGATATGTTTAATTAAGTGCCCAAAGAGCACAAAAAATGTTTTCCAACAAGTATCTTGTGTTGTCCTTTTGTCCCCTCTGTTGCAAACTTTTGTACATTTGACTTATTTTATGTGATAATGTAATTGATGGTTTTTATTATTGTGTGTAGGCATTTTAACATTTTGTTCTTACACCTACAGTTTTATGCTCTTTTTTACTCATTGAAATGTCATGTATTTGTCTGACTGGCTTGTAGAGATGTTCTAGACAGCTGTGCTAAAGCACATTTTAATTGTCATGGTTGCAAACAGCAAACCTGCTTTTTGAAATGAAGTTTAAACATTAAAAAATGGAAAACTACTGTTGGTGTGTGTGTTTGTATAAACTTGGGCTAGAGAGACTACTTCTACACAATTTTTAAAATAAATATATTTTATTCTTTGCCAGGAGACTCCATGGAAAAAGGTAAACAGTATATGAACATAGAAAGCATTGTTAAACAATCTCAATGTACAAACAGAGCCAGTGAAAGTACATCACAGACTTGCTAGAATATATAAAAAAAAAAAATCCACTAGTGCTTTAAATGAAACCTAAGAAACTGACACTTTAAATCTGTTAACCATTCTACCACAGTTTTCACTCTGCTTCATGGTGATTTAACAAGGCCAAGAAGGCAGATTCTCTCCTTGTGTTTCTGGAAGTCCTAGCTGTACCTCCTTAGCACCGGGAAGGCTGGAAAGCCCAGCTGATTCCTGGCAGTTGATTCTTAAGGAAATACCCTGGACTCAGCAATTCAAAAGCTGTAAGTGAGTCTGCTGGTTATCATCCCATGAAGTTTCCCTAATGGCTTGTGAACAAGTAAACAAAAACATGGTAACACTGAAAAGTGTTTCTGCCTTGGAGGCTATATCATTGCTGTCGAAATGGAGCAGGTAATTGTGGAGCTAGGTCACCAGCCAGCTAAGAAACCACTTCTTTAAACTTTAAAGTGACATTAACAGTGGAACAAATGACATCTGAATAACTGATCTGGCAGTTAATGCTGATACTGATACCTCTTCTGCTGGGGCAGTGACATTTTGTATACTTTTTACAAGGAAGGAGATGCAAACTGAGGGCAGCAAGGACAAATTTTCGTATTTCAACTAAATCAGACGGTCCTTTCAACTTCCTTCTCTGGATGTGTACAGTAGTCCATGTCCTGTGGTTGGTGTCTTGATCATTTTAGGTATGAGAGACAAAAGGAAAGCACCAAACATCCAGTATGGAGAGTACAGCCATACATCTGTATGTACAAAGTCATCAGAAATGCAACCAGAATTTGAAGACTGAGATCTGTCTTGTCACCATGCAATATTGAGTGTTCAGAGAAGAAAACAGAAGCTTAACTATTTTTTTTTTTTTTTTTGCATGAAATGGCTGATTTAGAGTTTCAAAAGTTTGCATTTTCTAGTTTTAAGAGTTTAAACAGCAAGGAGTATATATCGATACATATGAAAATTTCTTGGTCCTTGTTGAGTTTATCTATATATATATACATATATAGATATATATTAAGTCCAGAAACTAAGCAGCAGTAAAAATGTTTTTCTTGCTTTTCATCCCTGTACATAAGGTATTAGGAATGTCTGAAGTAGCTGGAAAACGTCTTATTCCACCATAGGGGATTGACTGACACTGCTGTTATCCACTGAACTAGGTGAGATACTGGGACTGTGTTCTGCAGTATTTCCATTTGAGGTTGGTGTCAGTGGTTCATGTCCTTCAGAGTTCTCCAACATTTCCTGAATAAGAGGTGGCATGGATCCAGGAATTTCCATTTTCAATGTAATGACACGTTCTGCACCTTTAAAAAGAAAACACAAAATCCTTCCCATGAGCATGATTCATACAATTTCCTTTCTGTTAGCATTACAGGAGTATTTTGTTAAGAGATTTGCTGTCTCCTATACTTCTTGCACAAAAAAGTATGTAGGTGAACTGCTTCATGCAGTTCAAGAAGAAGGAGTTAGGTGAGTGCTCCTTAACAAATTAGTTCAAACCTATGACATAGTAACTGATATTTCAATTCAAGTAAATTTGATGAGCTGCCTTTTTTAAAGAAGGACCCAAAATGGCATTAAATTATACTGAAAAATTAAATTAGGCTGTGATCATGTAGATGTCTTTATAAACTGGAATAACATTTAGTCTTTATTCTCTACTGGTTCTACAAAGAATGACAAAAATTCTGTCTGTGTTAAATAAGTGAGGTGAATCCTGCAAGAGATCTAAGTCAAAATGTTTCCTTCCCATAGAGAAAGCTGTGAAATAAGACAGAATTTTACAAACAATTACTGTATAAAACAACACATTCAGGCAAAAAGATACTTTTTTGGGGGGAAAGCTGCCTTCTGTACTCTTCAGGCATCTTGTGCTAATGAACCACCAAAGTGTGCAGGAGCCCTGAGCACTGCTGAGCTCTGCCTTGGCTGAGGCTGTTTGAGTTGGGCTTGTGATGTGTAACAGGCAGGTGAGTGCACACAGGATTAATCAAAATTACTGCATCAATCCTGACCACTCAGACTGGGAGCCCACAACTGGTTTAGGGAGGAAAAAAAGCCCAACACAAAGTCTCAGTGCATGGTCAGCAGGCAGGGACACAGCACAGACACAGCAGCCAAGGGTCTGCCAGATACTGGGCAAAGTAATAATACTAATATTAATATTAATATTAATATTAATATTAATATTAATATTAATATTATTATTATTAATAATAATAATAATAATAATAATAATAATAATAGTAATAAAATACAGAGATAATAGTTTGGTTTTTGAAGAACCATTCCAGAAGAGTGATCCTTTGGAAATACTCTACTTATGCAGGCTGCTGCAGTGGATATGCTGGAGAGAGCACTACTCACTCCAGACTGGAAGGGAGCATTTAAGTGTTTATGTCTTATATGAGGTGCATCCAAAAATCATCTACAAAGGCAATGACTGACTTTCCAAGTGAATGCTGACTTACAAGTTTCTTTACTGTAATGGGAAAGATACTAATGCAGGGTGATGCTGATTGCTTCTCTGAAAACCAACTCAATTTGGCCACGTTAAACACCTGCTTTGCACTGTTATGTCTGGTGCAGTGAAGTGTTTGTGTGCTCATTCAGTGCGCAGTCAGAAAAATTTTTCAGGTTTTTCAAACTTCCAATTTAATCAGGGGATAAGAGAACTCAGAAGATGAGAAAGGCTCAGAACTGTCTAGCTTCAGTCCCACAAACACTTCACCCTTTAGTTACAATACTTCTAATGCCAGAAGGAGACACTCTCAGTGTTCCAGATTCATGCTTTCTTTGGTGTTTGCTTTCAGAGATCAGGTACCATCCAAAGTCATTATCGTCTAATGTACATCTTCCAAATGAAACTCAAGACACCCCCACCCCTTCAGGACATCACCACCCTTTGGTATGATTTAGTTCTACTATGAAACATTAATGATATAATTAAAGTTAACACTTATGTCAGAATGAAAAGAAGCCTTTCTTGTGAATTGAATATGAGGAGTTGTGTTCTTGAGGAGCAGGAAGGCTCTGGTAAAAAAGGAGGGAAGTAGAAATGGATTTCTCACAGTGGAACAAAAGGGCTCCCCTAAATGCTTTTATAGCTCAATACTGCTCTAAGTTTATTTTGTAGATTCAGTTGGATGGAGTTTGTTTTACTTGAGGGTAAACTGCAAGCTTTAGATAACCTGGTAAGTGGTTCCTTTTTAGGATACTTTTGCTTCCAGCTCTGGTGTTTCTCTTCCAAGTTACTTCTTTTGGTTCTAACCAATCCAATTAAATCACACACTTATTTTTATAAAGACAGCTACAACTTAAATCTTTTAACTTGGATTTATATTGTTTGAAGTGGAGCAGTTAAGGTTTAAATTTAAAACAAATGTATTTAGTTGAGTGAATTAACTACTGGGGTTTTTTTTCCCCCTGAGTCTTCCCCCAAACCATGTCAAATGAAACTGGAAATCTTCCAAAAAGTACAGATCCAACCTACACAGGTATCTGTACATACAAGCTCATGTGCCTGCTTATCTATGAAGGGCAGCAAATGGGTTGCTGAGTAAGCAGATTAAGAAGATGAAACTGCATCAGCCACCATAAGAATAAGAATTGTTGCACTTTAGACTCTCTATTTTCAGACTGGTACATCGGGGAATCTGTTCTGATCAAATGAAAGCATTCAGCTACACCTGTGCTTCAGAGAATGTGTAACAGTGCTTAGACTATAAATTGCACAGGATCAATCCAGCACATACTAGACTGCATAAAATGTTAAAACTGATCCATGTTTAGGTATGGTTAGTTTGGATTAGAGGGGCTGAATCTCCAAAATGCTGGATCAAATCAGTTCTAAATCTCCAATACCTCAGACCACAGTTTAGGTGAATTTTCATTGTACAAGTTTTCTCTGCAGTCTATAACCAGACTGTTTTTTAAAATCCATTGATGATACAAAGCACATGCTGATCTGAACCCCCTTGTAAACATTAACAAAGGTTTTGTCTTGTCCTAAAATGACTAACAAAGACTTCATGCTAAGGATTTGCTAAGCCACTTGCACCTACATCTTTTTCACTGTCAGTTGCATGGAGAATGGGGCACACCATGCATATTTAAATTCAAGCCAATTTCAAGACAGGAATTATGTAAAGAAACTGGGAAGAGTAAGGTCACAAGGACCTTTCTTAGATGTGTTAAAAAAATGACAACCCAGGTGTCAAGGCCAGTTCTTGGGAAATGCAACACTCCTGCTGAGTTATTGGGAGAAACTGTACCTTTTGCACTGATGCTACGAAGATCTGTGATTTTCATTAAGATCTTTGGGAACATGTGAGGCTTGTTGGGTCTTCTCTTTCGGATATAAATTTTCAGTGCTTCAAGCAGGGGTTCCTGAAGCTTATCCACTTTCATTGGTTCTTCAAGGTCCTGGCGATCTGTAGAAAAGTATCATATCACTCATAGGATTTGAAATATTTTTTTTTTTATTATTTATTTTTAAAATAAACTCCAAATCACAGAATCTCCTCTGTGTTCTTGATTGGAACCCCATGAATTTCATTCTCTGATAAACAATGCACACTCTGTAGTGAGCATTCCATAGGAAGAGGATAAACCACAGCTTTCTGAAACTTGGAATGATTTTTTTTTTCCTTGGTGACTGGAATGGTTTGTCATTTGGGGGGTCGAGAATTTCCAGTTTGCTCTTGTACCTCCCTCTTCAAGGGGGGAACACCTTGCTGCAAACAATATTTTGGAATCAATTTTATATGTGTCACTGATAGGCTACCCAGGTACTCATAGGGGTTACAGCTATTTTTTGTTACCACTACTACAGTAAAGTGAGTTACCATCAGGAGTCAGCAGATGGCAGCGCTGGCTTGAGTGACAACAAATGCCACCCCTCTGCACCAGGACGCAGCAGTCACATATCAATGGTAATCTAGGAGCCCATCAATGCTTTTAATGGGTTAGGCTTAGAGACACATAAAATTGGAATGATTTTGTACTAAAGGGCCACTGCCATCTAAGACTGAGTCTTGTGTTTCAAACGCTCACTTGTAGCACTCAGTTTGTGTTTCAACAAAATGGCCCAGGTAAACAAGGTGTGCTTCTATTGCTAATCCAGATTTTGCCAAGGAGGACAGAGACCAAGTGATTAAACCAACAGAAATTTGCAGATGATTTTGGACATTATCTGAGACTTCACTTTTTGTATTTTAAGCCCATGATTTTAATTGACAAATATCTTTTTGAGTTCCCTTCAACCTCAGTTTGGTAGTATAACACTTTTTTTTGCTAAACAAAGTTATCAGCAATGGCTTCCACATGACTGAAACCAATGCAGATGCACACAATTGTATTTATGAATAAAAGCTGTGTAATGGGGCATCTTGCTGTAAGAAAGCTCATTCATGCAGGTACTTATACACTGCTTAGAAAAAACACAGCAGGACCTGATCTCCAGAAGTCCCTCCTGACTCCAGCCATTCTGTGAGGTACCTCAATGCCCTTTGTCAGGCAAACAATAGGACTGGTTGCTTGACAGAATGATTCCAGTAATTTATTTTTTTCAAATTATCAATATTAAAACCAGTAACTATCACCAGTGGAAAGCAAACCTTTAGCATTCAGTAGCTTATATAATACTGTTACAAATATATATACATATTATATGCTGAAGTATAGGAAAGCAAAACAAGTAGAATGTAAATGAAGACATTATCATGCCTGTCCTTTTGAAATGCATTAGAGCTCATGGTGTACAATACCTCCACAGATGAGGCAGATGGCACTAAGGAGACCTGTTTCTGTATCATCCATTTCCAAAGGCAGGAGCTGGTTGGCAAATGTGAACACGAGATCAGTCAGCGGGCCAAATCCGGCGTTGTGCATCTGAGTTCGGTTTAGGGTAAGGCCATCTGAAAATGTCATGGTGTCTTGTTCTGGTGTGTATCTTGTGCAAATTCTAAGGATCTGTGGAAAAAAGGAAAAATGGAATCTGAAGAATTTAATCCATGAGAGGTTTGTTGCATTTTCTTGGTGCAGCAAATGACTCTGTGGAACTTCAGTATTGGCCACGTCAGAATAATCTGAAAACAAACTCCAGTTTGTGCAGTTCCAGAAGCACAAAAACTCTCAGGTACAACATAAATGTACTCTACTGACTATGTGTATTCCTTGTAATACAAACCTAAGAATAGAAATTTCCCCCTAGAAACTTCAGAACAACTCTCACAGCTCAGTTCACCAATATTGCAGTGATCCACCAAAACAGTTCTTTCATTAGTCTGTCACCCACACCTAACTATAAAATGTAACTGATCAGATGAACTGCTGATCTGATCCAAGATCCTGAAAGCATCTCACTTCTGAACAAAGGCATATCTCACTGATTTTGGGGATTGGGCAGCACTTCCCTGGGTTGTGTCTTTGGCAAGGACAATGTTGGTCTGTGGAACCCTGTGGGAATGAGTGTGTACATCCGTGAGCTGCTGAAGAGGCAGAATTGTGGGCTGCCTTCCTTCTCCTGCAAGAGCACACTGGCAAACATTGCTATGGGGACAAAGCCCTCTATCTCCCCAGCAGCCACAGGCAGGGTCTCCTTGGAGCACTGCTCGCCTTGTCAGCGTGGGAGTCTGCACCCAGCAGAATATCAAACCTTGCACCTCCAAATGGCAGCACACACTACTGCTGGCAGCCTGGCCAGTGGTCCGAGGAGCTTTTCTTTCTTTATGGTGGTTGTTACTTCTGTGTGCTGTAACACCAAATCTCCTCACCAGCCCTCCTGCAGGCTCTGGTGCTGCTCCCTGCGGAGCCCCAGCGGTGGCAGACCCTGCCTGCCTGGTGCAAAGCTGTGACAATGTCGCTCATTGCTGCACTCGCCCAGGCTGTGCTGGCTTTGTCAAGTTCGCCTTTGTGCCGACAGCCACCCAGTGCTGACCCCAGATGAAAGAGCCTTCGAGGGCAGGACGGGGATTCACACCTCTAACTGGGCACGGAGGAATGCAAAACACATGAATAAAACACCGAGGATGCTCCACATTTGGTTAGTGAATGCCTCTGGGGCAAGGGCAGCGTCAGGAGCACGGTCACGGCGGAGGTGCAGAGGGAGCAGAGTGTGCGGGAGTGCTGCGCCTCTCGGAGCACGCCCGGCGAGTGTCCCAGCATGGACTCTCTGTGGCTCGGGATCATTTGTACAGCTGCAATTAATGAGCACCGCCTTAAGGACCAAATGAAAGAGACGTCCATCATGCTGACATATTCCTGTTATATATATCAATGCTTAGTGTTTAAAATAACCAGAGGTGGGAGAGGGCTTACGCCGAAACTGAACTAAAACCCTGCTGAAGTCAGGCTGATTAGCTGAGCTAAGACTACAGCTGTGTTTTTTCAGGGCCTGACTGTATTTATTTCCCATTCTACTTGGTTTTAAAGATTCAACAAAAAAGATGTACATGAATATAAGAGAGCACTGGGAGAATTTAATTACTCCTATAGCTGCTGAGGCTCTGGGTCAGAGGCCCCAGCATATGGCAGCTGACCAGTCTGGGCTTGGTTCTCCCACTGCCATCTTTGCTTGGCAACACTGCCCCAAAGAAACAGAGAGGAGAATGAGGAGAACAAGATCTGTAAGACACCTATAGGGAAGCTTTCATTTCTCTTCTTCAGTTCCCTGGTAAGAAACAATAGGGTGTATTTCTGCAGATGGATTTAAAACTATTTTCTATCTCAGCAATAACCTTATCTCACATTCTGTGTATACATTGAAGCACTGAAACTTCGTGTGGTTGGACAGGCATGTTTGACATTGTTGCCTTACCCCTGAATTAGGGTAAATTCTTGAAATTACCTATATCAATGACCAAGAGGGGCATAAATACAAACACAAGGCACATTAATTCCTCAGCGACCAAAAATTCCCCATAATGTACGTCATCTTGAAAGTCTGCTGGTTGTTAGGTTTTATGTAGCAGCCAATGTATTGTTCAGGATCACTAGAAAAAATTAACATTATAAAGCACAGCACCTGTCAGTAAGAGGCAGCACCTTTACCATATTCAGAACTGCCACTAACCACTAGCTGTGCTCTCCCCTGAAGTTCAGAGTGGGTTGTTCTTTTAAATCATTAAAAGATTGTATAGAAAGGAGAAGAAACGTGGAGAATGTCTGGTGTTCAAGAAAACAAAGGTTTGAAAGCTACACATTTACTGTGACACCCAAGAGCTGCTTGGTTCGCTTCTCTAATGGCATGCAAGAGGAACTGGGGTGCACAGACAGCAGCTGCCTTCCAGCAAGAATGCATGGCTGAAGATCAGGTATCCAACTTTGGCAGGAACAAGGCTCTGTATTTCTTACCTGGTACTGCTTTTCCCTTAGCTCAGTCAGGGAGAAAGGCAGCCCCTTTGACTCCAGTGCTATTTCAATTGGTAAGCCTTAGCAAGAAGAGTTCCTCCCTCCACAGCCTCAGGACTCCCTTCCCAACAAATCAGCAGAGCAGGATTGGGAGCTTAATTGGGCAATGCCGTGGTGTATCCCCAGGCTGCCTGCAGCTTCCCCAGCAGCTGCCCAAGCGGGGCTGGCAGATATGGATCCCCAGATCCTCCCTCAGAGGTCAGTCTGGACACCAGCTGCCACAGAGATCCCTGCCCAGAGGGACTGGGTGCCCTGGAGTGATCTTCCCCAACATCCCAGAGGCTGACCACACACCTGCCACTATACACCAAGCCGCTGGCTGCCTCGCAGCAAAGCCTCTGCTTGTTCCCCAGTGCCACAAGCCCCACTGTGTTTGGGGGTGCATGCCAGGAGTGCTCAGCAAAGAGACCCCCAGGGCTAAAGAAGTGGAAGAACTTTCAGGCTGGATCCTCACTGGGAAGAGATTTGGGGTGAAGTTACTCAGCCTCAAGCCAGCTCCTGTGCGCATGCACAGAAAGAGGCCTGCAGGGGCCCTGCAAAATTTATAATTAAAACATAAAGTCGTGTAGGATTTAGCTACTTCCAGGCTTAGGCAGCAAGTAGGACAGGTTTTTGATAAAGGCAGCCTTCAGGCCCTTGTACCCCAAGTGCTGCACCAGCTGTCAACTGGAGGAGCCTGCAGCAGCTCCGCTGGGCACTGGCACGGCTGAGGATCAACTATGTGTTTTCAGCAATGCACTTAACTTGACTGCAGCAATCAGGTCTCAGGTTTCCTCTGCATTCCTTTGACATTATCCCACAACAAGCCGTTATTAAACTCCAAGACAGATCATTTCAAATGGTGTTTTTCTTTTTTTACTTTTTCTTCTTTTTTTTTTATTTTTAATTTCTGTCCTTCATCAAGATCTGTGAAACGCCATGAATATTGCTGATCGTTGCTAAACTGTTCTTGGGCAAATTTCCAGTGTCAAAGTAAAGCTGATTTCAAGCTCATGTTCACTGAAGAACATATGGGAAACATCAGCACTTCAAAATAAGAAATCACGGTATCTTTCTCCATTTTAAACTGAACTCCTAATGTCCTCAATGTTGTTTAGATTTTGCAACCAAGCCAAGTATTTTGGTTGTCACTCTGCTCTTAAATGCCACTTGCAGCCATAAATACGTTTTTTCCTCATTATTAAAGGGCCCCTTGTTTTAAGGACTATTTATATAATAAAGCATTAGGGATTCTTATGAGCCTGTCATAAAGTGCAAAGCAAAAACCCTACCAGAGGCACAAAACCAAAGTCAGCCAGAAAGTTGTATTTATGACATTGTTCTTACCACAGAATTGTTACTCATTTCAAACAGATCAGGTAGGGCAAGGTGGGCCTATTTTTTAAGAAATCCTGTTGTTAGACACTAGCTGCCTCAGCTGGCTGAACAGTTCCTTGAGAGCAGAAACCCAGGCAGGTGATTCTGAAGCAATGAAGCCCCATGGCACTGCCAAACCCTGTCAGCACAGCTTGTTCTGGATACACAAATTCCTGCCTGGCATTAATGCACAGGGGCTTACAACAGAAAGCAAAAATTACATCATTAAGGATTAGCATTCAAGGACTTCTCAGGTTTTTACCCACTGGATTTAAGACAGACTGGACTCCGAATTCTTTCCACATTTGTCTTGCCAAAGCTCAGCGAGGTTGGGGATGCTTGGCTGCTGCTGGGCCAGTGTACCAGCAGACAGAAGCACTCACTTTTACAAGGGTTATTGACTGAATTTTAGTAATATTTATCCCTAAAACTTTTGGCATCAGACAAGATATAAATTCCACGATCCTCAGTTGGCGCCTCAAGCTGCCTCAGGAAGCTTGATGTTTTTTCCATTCCAGAGTTGTGTTTGTTTGTACATAAACCAATTCTTTGGCCCATACCCACCAGAGTTTACTGAGCTCCTGGCACCATTTCCTTTGTCAGCCTGTTAAGAGGGGCTTAAGTATCCACAGCCACAGGAACTAATTGAGCAGAGACCTTGGCAGGGTCTTTAAATGCTTAAGACTGTCCACAGCTGGTGCTGAAGGGCAGGCAGGCAGTGAAGCTGGGGTCCTGCTGGCAGGGAAGCCTGACCACCCCACTTGGGAGCCCCTTGCTGCTCCTCCCACGTGCTGCAGCTCTGGGAACACGTCCAGGGCATGACAGAGCAGCAGGATCATGAGGGCACTGCTGAGGCTCAAGCCCTTCTCAGCAGAGCTCACACAGTAGCCACTGGGTGCTTGGTGCAGCAGGAGGGGCAACAGAGCTCACCCTGCATCTCAAGGCACAACAGAAAGAAACACTCCTAAGTAGGACAACTGGCTTGTTGCAAGGGGGAAATATGTGCTATTAAAACTGCTCCAGTACTGATGTTCAGCTTAAATAAAGATAGAGAGTGGCACTGCAATTCCGATTATGTGCAGGTGATGTGGGTTTAATGGATACAGCATTTCACAGGCGGCGCGCACACTACGCATTATTGTGTCATGGTAATTATCCCATTTTCTTTTTAAGCGGCACATAAAATAGGCACATAAAGTTTGTGTAAATGTCACACATGAAAGTTAGGACTATTTGCCATGCTGTATGTGTTCCTGGTTTGGAAAAACCTCAGCTCCTCCCAGCTGCAGGCTCCTATGGTGCTAGCTATGCCCTGCTTGCTCGGATGTGTCACCTTCTCTGGCTTTGTGAAAAATAAAAAAACAGAATAAGCAGGTGATCTGGAATGACAGGTGACAGGCCTCAATAAAGTTTATAACTAAAGCTTGAAGCTTGCCAATAGCCACAATTTTAATGCAATTCATTGTATTAAAGAATCAACTTTTCTATCCATTAATTAGTTGAAATAAAGTCACCATTTACCACCTGCTTAATTCTCTTTTTCTAATCTGGCAACTAGGTTTTTATTTAATCACTTTGATAAAAGTGTCTTTATCAAGGCACTTCAGAAAAATCCCCTAACAAAAAGGGTCCCCTCAATTTTTGAGTCAGTGTTGGCAAAGGCAGCACTGAGTGGAGCTGCTGCAGGAACCCTGTGCAACAGGGGCTGTGCATGTTCCCAGGGCAAGCTCCCACTGACCACCCCAACAAAGAGCACCAGGAGCTCACAGGATTATGGAATTAGGGTATTTGTTATCCAGCAGATATGGAGCTAGGGCATGGTACAAACAAACAGGATGGCAGCTTAAAGGCTGAAGTTTAGGGGTAAAACATTTAGATGTGCAGATTCTTGCCATATCCTGCCTCCTCCCCACCTTTTTTGTGTAGTTTCTGTATTAACTATTTGTTGTGGGCTGCAGCAGCACAGCACAAAGCAGTTCCCATTCCCTACTGCTGTCAGAACACACTCGAGGCAACGCTGCAGTTTTTTGATCACCATCTGCCTCTCGTGTAAGGGGAAGGTAACAGAATCTGCTCAGGACAGAGCTGGTGATGACAGGCGTGCAATCGGTAACAAATGGCCCTGCCCCACCGAGGGACACTCTCAGTAACAATGAGATGGCTGAGTCTGAATGAGTGCGGGGATTAAGGGAACAACAAGAGGTGACTCTCAAGCATGGCAGGGCAACCTCAACCTTCCCTTTTTCTATAGGCCAAAGAATGATACCCCTTCCCCTCTCCTACCCCTCTTCCTCCTTCATCAATGTCCTCTTGATGCGATTCTTCCAAACAGCTTTTGACAAAACAAGAGGAAAAGGTCACAGCAGTTAACGTCCTCCTCAACATGATCCTGTTTGAAGCAATGCACTTTTAGAAATTCCAAGATTAATTACTTCAACTTCAGCTTCCCTACTTCAAACTCCTGTGTCATGACAAAAAATACAGCTACAGTAGCCATCCTACAATGTGCTTCTAGACTGGCCATGCTTCTCTCAATGAGGACCTGAAGGTTTGTGCTCAGAATGAAACATTTAAAATAAGTCTACATTGAACATATTGTTTTACTGCAAGTTATTGCTACAACCAATAGTACAAAGCATATTTGCCACTAAAAGCCTGAAGACCTCTAAGGTCTCGATAAAGAAATGCTGACATCCCAGAGGGCTCCTCTGAAGGTCAGCATGACAGAAACAACTGGAGACAAAGGGAGGGAAGACAGCTTGCTTTGACATAGTGGCAAGGCAAGGTTTGAAGAAAAATTTCCAGCCCACCTGCACAGTTCCCTCCTGCAGGTTGTATGCTTGCCTATTTAAAATTAAATTACATTTAGCTAGAATCTGTACCGAGTCCATTACATCGGCCACTTCCACAGATACCTGAAGCACTGGAGAAAGCAGGGAGATACGAATGCCAGAGGCTTGCATCTAACAGGCTCCAGGCACATCAGCTTCCCCTCTAAAATGTGAAAAACACTAATTCTGTGTCTGTTAAATTCCCTCATGACCACAGATACAGCATATTCCTAAATCAGTATACAGCGGACTGTCTCTCTAGGCATCCTTTATGCATAGGATTATGCAGAGGGAGAAAAAAGGATGAAGGAGGAAGGAAGGAGAAACAGGTCTCTCTTCAGTATTAACAGTACACATGCCACAATACCAAAATGTGCCCTTTTTACTGAAACCCACAAAGTGTAAGGACTTATTTTGAGAAGCATGCTCATGCCCCAAAACACATCTCTGTAGGTGTGCTGGAGTCATCTTCTGACCACACCAGACTAACCAGTAAGTTCAATTTTACAACAATAAGGTCAGGGCCATATTTCACCCCCCTCTTCCTGTCAATTACAGCAAAAAGAAGAATAGAAAATGCATTAGTAGGAGAACAATGATGTTAAAAATACATACCAGTATATCCAGGCAGGCTGCTTTGAGTAGAGTTATTTGGTCTGCAATGGTCAAACTTGTAAAGCCTGGCAATCGCTTTGCAAATTCCACTATTTTAATAATGCACTTCGTTGCAAGTTCACTGAATTTGTCCCAAAGCCCAAGGTCCAGTCGAACCCGATGATCTGCGCTGGAGTTCTGGAAGGACAGACAGAAGGCACCATAAATCAACAAGGTCCCTTTCAGTGAACAGTTTTCAAGGGAAGGAAACAACAACCACGTTTTCCTTCCAGAAGTACTTTCTATTAACATTCCAGGCATTCTCTGCAGCTTGCTGTTGGGATGATGCTGGTTTTAAACTTGGATTAATCGCCTGAAAATTCCTTGGATACTTCTGTGTTACTTATGATTGCAGAGGCCATCTGTACAAGGAATACAAATGAACTTAAACATTTCCAAATGCCACCCTCATTATTCTTACTTGCTATTATATAATAAGTGCATTGAGAAAGACAATTTACAGTTGTATCCCAGAAAATATAAATGAACAGTGGAACAAGAATATTGAGTCCTCCTCTGGAAAAAGCAACACAATATTTGGAACATATTTTCACATACTTAAGGTCTTAGAAAATTGGTTCTGCTTAATTTCTCTGCTCTGTGGTTATGCCACAGCTTTCTGAAGCTACAGTCTCCCATGACTTACAGAGCATTTATTTACATGATAAGGAAAATCCCATATGCCTTGATGAATGCTACATGCTCATTTGATGGTCCATCCAACATACACCCCCACTACTGGAAGTGTAACAAGGACATTCTGGTGGCATCTTTCAGGGACTGTTTACAATATATTCAATCAAAGTGTCCATCATTTTCTAGAGTGCATAGGAAACTTGTGTTAAGTTTGTGATCCAACTCACATCTTCATACATTTGGAACAACCACTTAACCCTTGAAAAAGCTGAACACAGCAGCCAAGAACCGTCTGACTCAAAATCTGCTGTGACCCACTTGATGCCAGCACACCAACACTGGGTGTCATGAGAAGACCTGGTGAGTCCATTCCAATCCACCCAGGATTCCCACAGAGTGACAAGAAACAGCTAATGACAGTGCTCTGAAAAACCCAAATCTTCTCTCCTTCTGCTCTCACATGCAGTGTATTGCCAGCATTTGATCCAATGCTATTTAGGATGCAGCCAGTGATATGGTGTCCCTCAATCCCCTATTTCATAAGCCACCAAGTTCAGTGTGCATTGCAGCTGCCTTCAGCATCTGAGTGATCTCCACTGAAGGAGGAATTTTACCTACAAAATATGCTCAGGCAGTGGCTTTCTCCCCAGCTGCAGAAAAAGCCCATGTGATCAGCTGCCTCAGTCTCAGCTGGTTGAAGTTAAAATGTTAAATTAACTTTAAAATTAAAGTTAAATGAGCAGAGTCTCAACCTAAAAGTCTAACAGACATGGCAGATTAAGTAGTCATCAAAAAGCATTCAAATTACACAGATCACACTGCCTTGGAGGAAACATTTCCAGTGAGTCTGACACCACCACTGCTGATGGTGAGGACCTCCTAGAAAACCAGTGAAGCCATTATCTTGTCAGCTTTCTTTGGTTCACAGGAAGGACACAGGGCTGGAAGAGGTTGGTGAGGGAATGTAGAGTGAACTCAGCTTGGCTGTGATGCTCTGGACCCCATCCCAGTGCTGCCTTCACAAGACACCTCCACCACCATCAGTCACAAAGGGGAGAGTCCTGATGGGCCCCCAGGGCACCACCAGCCTGACATTCACCCTCACTTGGAAGAGTGTGGAGATTTCAGTCAGGAATATTTACATTAGGCTCTAACTGCAAAAAATTAACACTTACCATGCTGAACAGTCTGAAGGAGCATGTGTGCTCTTTCCTGATACCCCTCCCTTTAGGGGATAATCAATTCATTCCATAATTTCTATTTGAATTTTTATTCTGGAAACTTCCTCTATTTTGTTTTGGTTTCTTTTTTAATGACAGAAGAAAGATAGAAGAAAATGTCTTTATAATGCTAAACCTAAAGAATTGCCTTCAAAACAGCCCAAAACTAATGAGTTAACAGTCATTGTAATGCCCTTTGAAACATTTCTTTCGGCTACTGGAGTATGCATCCTTCAGATTTATTTTATTTCATCCTCAAGGACCTTGGTGAAATACAGTACATTGGAGGAAAAATAAGATCAAGATGTGCAGTCATTCAGGCTGTAATTAAATTTAATAGGCAGTTTATCCAGTTCATAGAAAGATGGCATAGCAGAGAGCTACACAAAGCAGAGCCTAAAGCAGGAAATCATTTTACAATAGGGTATCCATCTGGAAAAAAAGACGTTGCATGAAACCAGCAAGTGTGAACGAAATCTTCATCAGTATCATATAAGGTTACTTTATCATGCTGCAGTGCCAGCAATGGGAAGTTTGACGTGCCTTCTATTAGGAGTAATGCACGGCCGTCGTAACAAATGTAAATCTAACTCTCTATTATGCAAACTGAAGAGAAGGGGCAGTTAATAAAATACAAAATAACCAGGTGTTTTATTATGCCAGGTGCCAGATCCCTCAGCGTTGGAACTAAAGTGGTTTTGTGCATTATCTTTGAGATGCTACAAATGGAAAGAGTTTTAACATTCTATCTGTTAATGAATGTCAACACTAGTGCCACAGTAAAAAGATCTGGATTTTTAGCAGCATTTCTCAGTATTTAGAAACCAAAACTGACTGGATATCAATGTATAGGCTGAACAATGAAACATGGGGTTGAAACAATGCACAGTAGAAACAAAAAATCTGATTAAATTTGACTGGAGATCTCCTCTATCCATGCTGTGAAAAAGATGCAGATACTATGACTTTTCCTGAATATTTTACTGAAGCGGGTTTTTGGGTGTCTTTTCCAGAAGCAGTCTCACATGTTTTTCAGGCCTATGCACCAGTGCACATATGGTGGAACAATACTGTAATACACCCTAGTGGCATCTTTATCAGTGGAAAAGCCCAACCTTGCTATGAAATCCAATTAAACAGCCATTTTTGCCACATAAATTGATCCCATTTTTTCCATCATTTTTGTTTTTTCATTGCAGGCTGTTCTGTCTCCACATTAACAATACAGGATGAGGTACTCAGAAACATACACAGCAGCAGAATCCCTACTGTCTTTAAAATCCACTTTACAAAGGAAACAAGGCTCACAGGGGCACTCTGCCCTAATCAGGAACACTTGTGATGCCTCTTTAGTAAAAGCTGCAACACACTCCAGCTCCAGTGGGTTCACTGAGGACCATGACACATGTCCCTGCTCAGACCCAGTATCAGGAGATTCACACATATTATATATATACATATAAATATATATATATTCCTCTGCAATGGCACAGAACAATAGCTGTGTAACTTCTAAGACCAGCACTTACAAAGAACAAAATGCTGCCAAGATGTGGAACATCTTCACTTTCAGCTAGCCAAAAGCAGCCCGGGAGAATCTGCAGCAAGGGTCTGCAGAGCCAAAATTGTTTTCTGTTTTATCCTCCCTTTATCACAAGGCTGGATGTAACACAGCTGTAGACTTACAAATAACACCACTCTCCAGGGACAAGCAGTATAGTTACACTCAATTATACTATAAAGTATGACATCTCCAGAGAAATTACTCAGGCACTCTCTCTTACCTGGATGACAGTAATAAAACAGATCTGTTTATGATGGACTTTTGGAATCCATTACATTTAAACAGCTTGGTGATTCTCATCATTGGTAGAACTGTATTTGTCACTGCCCACCAAATGCAACTGTTAAATCAAATGACCCAGGGAATTTAATACAAGTGCTGTTCTCCCATTATTTTAAGTAGACTTCTATTAACTATGTAAAGTATGGGGCCCTTTTTTCTTTTTAAAGAACAGATTGATATAAAAAAAATGTAATTGAAAATGCTTCTCTAAAACCACTTTTAACAGGTAAAAACACACAATGGAGGGGGGAAAAATCACCATGTAACCTTTCCCTCTGGGAAATGCAGGCTGCAGTGCTCAAGAGTGAGAGGAGCCAGATACACAAGTCAAATGCCAGAACAGATTTATTTTTTTTTACTATATTTCTGTAAGGTCTTTTTTACTTTACACTCTTACACTTAAAATTCTTTGCTCTTTTTAGCAACAAATGAAATCTTCTTTTAAAACAGTCTGAATGTTCATGTAACCAAAGGCACTTGGGGGCTGCTCTTGCAGAACAATTTCTTCCATCCACCATCCCTGTCAGTACACAAGTGCAAGGCTCACAAAATTCAAGGCAATCTACATTGGTTAAAAACACTCACTTCTCACCTCTCACTTAGAGAATTAAATTAAGAACTCTAAGGTTATAAAAGCAATCTGTGTGCTCTGTAGTGTGAGCACACTATGCTTCATGACTGACAGCACGCAGGACCAGGCATAAAAGCAGAACTGGGGGCAACCTTCTACCTGTACTAGATTGTAATATCAAAAAAAGCAGAGTGGCACAAGCTTCTAGCTCCCCTTGGACACAGCAGTTAGAAAAAGAGCTGTGTGCTTCTCTGCTTTTTGATTTCTCTACTTCAAGTGTCTCAGATTGTTGCTGGAGCCCTGCCGTTTGCTCAGCAGCTGGTGGTGATGTCCAGGCACCAGAGCTGTGCTCCTGTGACCAACACAAAGAGCTTCCATATCCCAGATCCTCCTGTATCCTTATCCTCAGTGCTGCAGAAAGGATTCTCCTGTGCCCCTGGGCTGGAGGGCAGCTGGAATGGAAGATGACTCTTACTCAGCCCCAGTGCTATTCTGTCCTTCCCACATGAGCTCTTAACACTGAAGTCCTACATAAAATGCTGAAGTGGCTGCCAGACCTTATCTAGATGAGAGATTTAAACACTCTGCATTTCACACACAGACTGAGAATGCAGCAAGAACACATTTATTTAGCACCGTTGCTATTAGCTCTGATGCAGCATTTGAAGAAAGCTGCATCACTCTCAAAGACTCAAGGTAAGCCAAAAGTAACTCTCAGTATAATTTTGTTATTGAAACTTGTACCATGACAAAGCAGGAGGGAGCTGAGCCCTGTGCAGCAGTTCACTAGCTTGGACTTCTAACAGAGCAATGCTAAAAACAATCTCCTGCTCTGGGCTGTCCCATCAGGCTTGAAATCTGAACAAACAATATCCAGCCTCATAAAGAGTGTGGTCAAATCATGGCTACTCGTGTTCCATAGACAAACCAGATTCATCTGGCCATTACTGAGATTCAGGTGCTCTCAATAAGGGCTCTGAAATTCCAACAGGGACATAAACTCACCATGGGGCTCAGACGGAACCTAAGGACGATCAGCAGTAGGTGTGCTATGCAACAAGAACCTCTCCAATTTCATCCACTTGTATCATTTCAAGAGCTAAAAGATTAATGACACTTCAGCATCCAATACCTAATGCAAGTGTAGAGGTGCCAAGGCTTATCTTTCAGCCCTCAAGGATCTTTGGCAATCACCAGGATGCAGTACAGTACCATCCCACCAGCTGCAGTGCACTGCTAACTCTGAGGAATGTGGAAATACATACTAAAGTGTTCCTGCTGGGAAGGACCAGAGAAGCATGGGGAGGACAGGCTCCTTCCCCAGTATTAACCAGTTTACATGGGGCTCAGAATAAAATGTGAAAAGTGCTTGTGAAAATACTTTCAGCAACATGAAAAACGTGTCTTTTTCTAAAATCGCACCATATGTCCTTGCTTTTCTTGCACTTAAATACCAAGTCTTACTCTTAGACTTCAGTTTTGAGCCTTCCACTTTGTTTTGTAAATAGATTAATATGCCACAAAAGAGCACCCTGATCACTAAAACAGTGAATATTTATGGAACACGGGGATTTGCCTACATCCCTCTGAGAAATTTCATGTTTGTTTCAATAGCAGAAAATTTACTCAAAGCAGAGAGCAATCCAGTGATAGAAGTATTTCACCTGGCCTCTGGAGATTCGTCCCAGATCTTCAGCTAGGGCTAGAGGGCAAGAACCATGGAGGAAGCTGTCTCCGGCCATGTCACTCCTGAACTCTTGCTCTCAGCAATGAGAGCACATGGCTGACTACCTCAGGATGTTTTCCACATCCCTGTCAAACAACCAGTGCTGCTGCAACCAAGAGCAAGCCCAGACCCAGCAGTCACTTCTCTACTGATAAGGCTCTAAACATTACTTAATACTTATTTTTTTATCATATCTTTTATTATTAAATTTGCAAATTTGACATTGAATCTTCTTTAATCAACTAATATCACTGACTTTCCCTGTATTTAGCAACATACATATATATCTATATGAAAAATTATTTCCCTGACTCATCTCTGGAGAAATTCCCATAATACTGAGCTTCTTCATGGGGGGGCTAATTTTTCATTTCTAAAAGCAGCAAAAGTTTTTGCTCTTATGGGATGTTTTGGTAGACTGGGAAAGGATGTGTAATTTTTGGGGCTGTCATGTGCAGAGCCAGAAGTTGAACTCAATGATCCTTGTGGGTCCCTTCCAACTCAGGATATTCTATGACTCTAGGAATAAACTGCAAATGATCATTTTGGAAACTGTTTTACTTAAACATTTCATATTTTCCTTGACCTTGGTAGCTTTGGGACTATCACCAGTAATCCAGCAGCATTTAAGAACTCCCTACACCTGCAAAGTTGTAATCCGCTGATGCACGAGCAGAGATCACGTCTTTGGAAGCCAACAAATTTCTAATGAATGATGGAATGTAACTGACTCATGGTCTCCAAGCTGGTCCTTTGGCTGGATTCATCCTCCAGGAGTCTCTTGTGACACCACTAAGTAGCGCTCACATCTAAGTGCAATTTCTCTCCCCAGCAGGCAGCGTTTGCACACACACCTCTGTTTTTTCCTGGCTAAGGAGGTGCAAAGAGTGAATCTACTGCTCCATCTATTTAAAACGTCCAGAGCCTCCAAAACTCACATCATCCAGGCATATCCAGAACACTCTGTGCCTCAAATCATACTCACTGTAGTGTATTTTCCCAGCTGGCAGAGTGAGGGGAAGGTTTCCTGGTGAGCTTTTCGGATCTTCTCAGTGAGATCATCTAACTCTGCTGTCATTTCATAGTTTTCTGTGGACTCCTGCTTTGAAGGTTCCTTCTTCTTTTTGTTTCTATCATTTCTGACAGCTGAAAAAAAGTCAGAGATACAGATCACATGGGGTTATTCAGACCAACCTATGATGCTTTTGCTGCTCTATTTCAAATCATGACATAGAAAATGCTGTTATTTTAAACACACATTATTTTAGGTAAATATAAAAATGTTATATGCACAGAGAATACCAATTCCAGCTTACTCATTTAAAAATAATTTAAGAACTAAATGTAGTGAGAATGGTGAGACCAAACTTCCACAGGGTTTGTTGTGGGTGTGCCATCATAATTCCATACTATCTGCCTTCCAGGAAAGTCTACTGCAACTTCATATGCACAGTGTCTTAGAAACTTTGTGAGGTGGGATTTTTTCACTGAGCATGGCTGATGGTGAAGTCCTCTGCAGTGATGCAGTCACTATTTTATTGGATGTGAACAACACTAAAAAAAGACAGCAACTGTCTTTCTTCTTAAGTACCTCAGCATGGAAGATAACAAAGCCCCATACCAATACAAATTCCACCACACAGAAGTTATTTAAAAGGAAAGTTAAATGTGAAAACAGTAAACAAAAGAAGATGAAACACGTTAAACTCAAGTTCTGAAGATCAAAGCAGAAGCACAAACACTTGAAAGAGAAAAAATGGCAGTGAAGCTATCTAAAGTTGCTTGCCATCTGCTTCTGCACTCAGATCAGCCTTCTACCTTCCCCCGGCCGTGGGGGATTACTGGAAATATGCATTGTGCGCACTCGTGCTGTAATTGATTTCCCACATATTTGTGTTTTGTAATAAAATATGACAGCTGCTCCATCACCATGCTGCTCTTTGTTCTTTTAATGAAAATAGCTTAATTTTACAAAACGTGCCCAGGAGATAAGTCCGTGTCCACAGCATTGCCAGTAATTGTGAATTTTATCAAGAGTCTTGCTGTTAGCTAAAGCTAACGTCTTAAGTGTAACCAGATGCATAAGGCTTTACAACAAAGCCAAGCAAAATCAATCCCTCTCCCCAAAGACTCCATGTCAATATTAAACACCCTGAAGACTAAATCTTACTGGATAAATAAAACCAATCTCAACATTGTTAGTATTCAAAACTTCACGATATTTTAAAAAGTCCCTAAACTCGGAGGGTGCAGCTGGTGGGTTTGGCACATGTGAGCATGGCCAGGGATTTTGGATGGTCAAAGATCTGCTGATTCTTATTTGTACTGTCCTGCCCCAGAAAGTGCATCTATCTGTGCTGTAGGGAGGGAAGCACAGTGCCACCTCTGCGTCAGCTCTTCTTCCCTGTGGGTTCCCCAGATCCATCTCCACATCTTCTGTGGCCGCTTCCTACATGCATGTGAACCACAAATAATCACAAAGAGCAGAAAAAATAGTGGGCTGGGAAAGCATCAGAGGCATCTACAGAAATAACATATTGTGTGTAATAGAAAACAAGGAGCAGAGATGTGGGGAATGTTGTTTCTCCTTCACAAGGCCATTAGCCACATAGTCCATGCAATGTATGGCTCTGGTTTTCTCACTAAAGGTCTGAATTTGCAACTGAGAGAATTCTGGTGCCAATCATTCACATTTTAAGCATGAACTTGACTTAAATGTGAGGAAGACCTGCACTGAAGTCAGTCATGTACTTGGCTGGATCAGGGCTGGGATGCTGAGCACCCCACTGGATTAAAGCCTAACCTTGAACACCATCAATTTTGGTGTTTGGAGAATACAGATCCACAGGAGACCAAGAAGAGTGGACCAAAAAGGTTATCCCTTGAAAAGGTACAATGCTACCAGTGTAGTCAGGTTTAGGGGGATGGACTGGTTCCTTCCTGCTTCCTTTTACAAGTTTTCCCTTCAAGCAAATGCTCTGCTTTGTTTGCTGGACCCCAGAGCAGAGCACAAGCACCATGCTTTACACTGAAAACACATCCATGACCCAGAGGTACATCTCGAGTGCTGCAAACTGCCACTGCACTTCAGAAATAAATCCTAATCACTGCTGTACTTGGGGGATAAAAGAGCTCCTTAGAAAATTCTGTAAACCACAAAGAGCAATAAACCTTCATCACAAAGCCCCACTTACTTAAAGCTCTAGAAGCTGATTGACAAATTTGCCAAGCAGACAGCCTCAACAACTACTTCCCTCAACAGCTTTGAACACTTTGTGGAAGACGAACATTCAGGCCAGGCTTCAAAGCAGGTGCCAAGGGCTTCCAGAGACCAGGAGATAACTCTGGCAGGAACCCTGCCATGCTCCTTTGCTACCACAGCACTGCTACTTCTGCAGCTGTACCTGAAATCCCTTTCCCTCCAAAAGCCACCAGAGGGACAGCTGCTGATCAATCCTCATCACCAAATTGGCCCAACTCTGTTCTCTTTGTTTTTTTGGTGCAAATCAGAGAGTAGAAAGGTGAGAAGTAACACTAAAAACAAAGAAGGATTTTTGCTCCTCATTAACTTCTTTATATGATTCTGATAGCTTTTATAATAATGATAAAACCAAAATAATATATATATTCTTGCTTTATTCATTAAGACTGAACCAGACATGTCAGTGTTTCTATATTCCTTATAAAATAATGGATTAAAGTGCTGATGTATAATACCCAAGCTCCAAAAGTATAAAGCGTTTCAATAACACTGAACTATTGGGCAGATTTAACTACAGCTATAATACAACACACACACACACACAAAAAGACCTTAAGACAACACTATGTTTAAAGGAGTTAAATAAAAACATATAAACACACACATTTACGCAGTAAATTTAAAAACGATCACTTCTCTGGGAACAGGAACTGTCACACTGCATGTGGGAAGGGTTTTGGGTTACAGCTTATGCTTATATTACGTAAATCACACCTTTTGGTATCTTGATCTTTACATGCATATGATCACATCAATCCCCGATGCAATTCCACTGCCTTTTAATGATGAGACGCCAGTGATGAATCTGTGTCACAGTTAATGCTGCCGTAGAAAACTCAGGTTATGAATTTCATTACTGTGCACTAAATTCTGACTTGATGGCTGCATTAATTAGGAGCTCCCAACAGGGGACAGTATGGAAGCTCTCTTGCCCTATGAGAACTCTTGCAAGTTAAAGAAAAATAAATAAGGTGGCAGTGTGGGGAGGAGAATGAAAAAAGGTGTATCTTGATATGCGAAGAAGCCAGGTCTTGACGCGTCTCAGAAGGCTGAGTGACACACGCCCACACCTGTGCACGTCTGCTCCAATCCATCTTCCTGTGACAGCTTCCCTGTCCCCTTGACACACATGCCAGGACTTGCACTTCCACGCCCAGAAACCTCCAGGCAGCCACAGCAGGGTTTGCAAGCTGGCAAAAGTAATTTCTGTTGCCTTAAGAACTAGCCCCTATCTTCAGATGTTCAGGCTCCTCCCTGATGATAGAGAGGCAGAACAACACCTCTTGTTCTGTTTAGTCTGGTCTCCTCACACCATTTCTCTTTCCTTAGCCTCGGATACAATTTTCATCTTATGCTTGAAGTGATGAACAGGGCAAAATGCAGCATGAGGGTCAGATGTGTTCTTCAAGGACAGCAGGGTCTGCTGTAGATGGAATTAAGTATAAAGAAGACACACACAGCTTCCCTTGAAGAACCTCAGCGCTCTCATTTAGTAACCATGCAGCAATTCTCCTGCCTGAGTGGGGTCATTTCAAGCATGTCCTAATGCAGGGAATCGTCCAGTCTTAAACACAAGCCCCTCAGGTCCACCAAACTTAGCCACTGCTCAGCTAAGAATGAGATCCAGCCCATGAGATTTAGACAGTTTCTAAACAATCAGGTAAAATCAAATAGTGAATGTTTGCACATCCATCTGTCAAAGGTGGCACAAACATGTCCAAGGGAGAAGAACATGCCATTAGCAATGCAATTTTTCCTATTTTTTGCACAACCTGTGCTTCCCCAGATATGCAAAAGATACGCAGACAGCTCCTTTCATGTATTACAATGATTAATCAGCTATGAATTCATTATTTGAAATACTATTACTGCAGTTTTACCTCTTGGAGATCCCCATGACCTTTGAAGAGCTCTGTGTACTAGTTAGCTGGTTTTGTTCCTGTAGCAACAACTACTAGTGCTTCCAGTCAGTTCACATTCCTGTAAAACCACCCTCCTCTTGTCCCCAAATATTTTGGAAGTTACTCGTTAAGCTAACAAACCTCAAAAGCACCATAAAGCACACAGAGCAAGTCAGTAATTGCACAGCGCTGGGCACAAGGTCGGTCTGCAAAAAGACTCCTTTTGTTTGTAAAACCCAATGAGAAAAGAAGTGAGAGGTGAACTGAGGTAGGAACGCTGCAGACCTGCCAGTTCTCCCTTCTGGGCAGAGGCTCACTGTCCCTCCTGCTCCCTGGGAAGCCACCTGTCCCTGTCTGAACAGGCAGCCTGGGCAGCCGATGGTGCCACATGAGCCCGTGGGGCCGAAATCCAGGAGCACCAAGCTGCTTGTTAGGGTGGAAACCCACAAACCTTGCACAGCTCCTCCATGCTCTTGCTTCTCCAACTCCAGAGGCAGCTACTAAAACAATTCTAATTCTGGCAGAAGTTAGCAGCTGTGGCCAACATCAATCAAATCTTTCAGCCAAATAATCAAACTGTGCACCTACTGTCAATGCCAAGTTTGCTCCATCAGGTTAAATTCCCAGCATATACCACACATTACCCTTCAACAAATCCATAAGGGTTTCTCTCCCAACAGAAAGAAAACCTCAAACCAAGGGAGCCTTAATAACCCTGCTGCTGCTGAACTAGGCTCTCTGACCCCATGGTCAAAAGCAACACCCAGCTGCACATCCCAGGCAGCTTCCAGGCCAAAGAACTGGTGTAAGAAAGCACAAAGATGAGGGAACTCAAGGAGTTTGAGTTTCCCATCTCCAACACAAGCAAAGGAACAAAACAATAAACTCAAAAGCAGCAAAATTATGCTCAACAAATTGACAGGGCATCAGTTCAGGATGGTGGGACTCCTGTTCACATTAACAGCAGTGCAACTGCAAGCTAAACATACTAAAATATGCAGAATGCCAGGTAGTTATAAATAGATTGGCTTCCTAGGTCGTGATTTCCAGATGAAATAATGTTTTCTTTTAAGCAAAATAGCTCAGTCTTAAAAAAAGCCAGGAAACTATTTTAAAACAAATTTCCATGCCAAAACTTGGCTTTGACATATGGAGAATGATTGGAGACAAAGCCCATTTCAAACACAAAACTCTCATCTCTAATGGACAAAGCAAATAACAAGTACACAGTTGTGTAAGGGGCTTACAAAACCAAAGCACATTGAAACCTGCATATTTTGTAGCTGATTCTGAGAAATCAACCATGTCAGCTGTTGGATAACAATCGCCAGAAGAAAACATCTCAAATTAAGTGAGATAGTATCTCTCTACAGACACATATCAAAATTAACAGGGAGCAGAGAGAAACAATCATGGAAGACATTTCATAAGCACCTGGCATGCTATCATTTTTCCCCAGGCACAGAGCAAGAACATCCATTACAGAACTCGAGCCCGCCCAGGGTTTCCTATTGAGAAATAACATTCAGCTATGGCAAACCCGCCCCGGCCAGCGGGCCAGGAACCTCAGTTCAACCACAGGGGAACACACTGCAGATCCAGAAGACATCGTCCTGCCGCCCGCCTTCACGTACGCTGGCCCTTCCAGCCACTCATGGTATTTTTCTTCTTCTTTTTTTTTAATTTTTTTTTTTTTTTTTGAGGAAGGTGAATTTAAACTCTGCCTTGCAGCTTTGTATTATTCATTACATAATTGCCATGTTTTATTAGAAATATGATCTATTATAACCTTGAATATGGTAACTTAAATGACATTGAAAATTAGATTATTCTGATTATTAGAGAAGTGAGAAAGGTACTAAACATTTGCAAGGCTGATAATCAATCAGTGTATCCATGTGAGTGCAATAAAAATCAATCAGGAGCTAGTGCGTTTAAATCTAATTTTTTAAGCATGACATTTTCTTCTGAGTTTCTTTTTTAAATGTCACTCTCTTCTACAACAGTGATTGATTCTATCCCCAGGGATAGTTAACTCCAACTGTTTTATTCATTGCACTGAGCTCTTGTATCCACCGTCTTTTCTAAATATCAAATTAATGATAACAATAATATTTTTATCAAAATGCAAAATTCAGAAATAGGCATTCAAAACAGTGAGAAGCATGGCAGTACATTCAAGCTGCTTCAAATACCAGGGACCTTTTAACTAGTAAGCAGTGTACTTTATTTAACACAGAAAATGGTGGAATTTTGTGTCCCTCCCGTTTTCTTTTTCCTCCCATAAAAGAGAAGGCCAAGGATTTGCTTGTTTAAAACATAATTCATTTAGAAATGTTTCAGTAGTGAACAATGAATCACTGGCTATAGGGAGTCTGTGAGTAATTACCTATGCCTTCAAAATAACCTTATTAGGCTATTGTAAGTATAGGGGAGACCTTTGATACCTATAGCCTAAGGGCCTCTATTTTTCCATTCATGCACAGGGGATTTATATGGTTATATCCTGACGAAAGCAACACATCTCCCATTTATGTGTGAGGATAACTGCAGGGTTAATATATCAAGAGCTGACTTATAAGAACAGGTTTCATTATATGAATGAATGATACAAATGGATGCTCTACAGCTTTATTTAACTGGCCTGAAACTTCACCTGTGGTTTCAAGGATTCTCATCAGTCTGAACAATTTTATTTTTGACATGAAATTTGACACCTGCTATTGTCACATCCCTGAAATACTAGTAAGTGGAATGAGCAAAAAAAAAAAAAAAAAAAAGAATTTCTAGTCCTTAGAAAAAAACCAATACCACCTGAAATCAGAAGGGCCAAAACTGAAAAGCCAATGCAAAACAACAGGCTGAGAAAAATACCCCTTTAAATTAGCTGAAAGGTATGCCTTTGGCATTCTTTTTTCTATTTATTTTAAATCATTATTTATATTATTACACTGTCTTTAAAAAAAAAAAAAAATTGTTATTTTCCTTTTTTTTAAATTCTTTTTTCTTTTTTAAGACATCCAGAAACAAAATCAGCAGCTATCATACTTGGCATAGGTAGAACTGCTAATCCAAGACCCAAAACCACTACTGAAGGAAAACAAATGGTTCTACAGGCACGTTTGTCTTGAATGTTGCAAAAGGACAAGACAAAAACAAACAAACAAACAAACAAACCAAACCAACAAACCCCAACAAACAAACAAAAAACCATAAAAACCCACCCCATCCCCCAAAAAACCCAACAAAACCCACCAACCCAAATGCACCAAAATTCCATAAGCTGTTTCCATGTGTATGAATATACCAACCAATGTCTACCTTTATATTTGCTATAGTGTTTTGGGAGTGGTTTGAGTTCTGCAGAACATGCCAAACAGAGTACCAACTGCCCAAAGAATAAAAATCAGAACTTCAGAAATATAAATGGCATACCCTCACACTCCCCAAACGGGTCCTAAGAACAAATGAGAAATGAAGAAGTTGCAAAACCAGAAAAACAGTAAACAAGTGGGGAAATAAGCCAGAAGAAAATGTGCTTTTCAGCACGTGGGTGTGGGCAGGTAGAGGATGAGAGGATGAGGAGCAGTGGAGTCAGTGGCAGGACAGACAGGTCACAGCACTTGTACCAGTGGTTGAAATGAAAGCAGACTCCTTGGTCTCCCTTACCATCTCCCTACATACTGCAATCAAAGTAGGTGGAGAGATGGGATTATACATTAAATGATAAACTGTTTAAATAGCATTTGCCCTGTGATTTCCATTTTCAAAGTGCTTTAATGTCATCAACTAATTGCCAGTGTGAAATAGGATAATCCACATGCTCCAAGCAGCTGATGCTTAAAGAGCTATTGAAGGTTGTTAGCATTAACAATTGCAGGCAGAATAAATCACTAATATTGCCTGTGAAGACCCACCAACATATCTGCAATGGAAATAGCCTAGCCATACTCATTGACTCGGACAAAATTTACTCACTGGTATGTTCCCATCTGTATTTCATATAGACATCACCTCAAGTTACTTAATATAGCCAGAAATTCCCATGTCTGAGATTCAGTATCTCCACATGCAGGTCTTGCAATCTCCCTGTGCATATGGGCAGCTGTTAAATTAAACTACACGTGTCACTCCCTCCTCACTCTGGTCATGACCCATCTTTCCCAGTATTTTGAATGAAATCAGTCACTTCCATACTCTCAACATAAAATCTATGATTTTTATTAAGACCTACCATGCCACTTGCAACAGGTTTGTAAGTAATTGCATCACTCAGTGGGTATCACCAGTGGGTATCATCCCTGCACAGTGCAGGAATGGGAAGGAGCTTTGGGAATCAATCACTCCATCTGGAGAGGTTTCCTAAATTTACAGGGCTTCTGCAGGTAATCCACTCAGAACTGCCAGCCTGTGGCAGAATCCCCATGAAGCTAAAACCCTCAGGGAAGCAAAGTGCTGTGCTTACTATCTACTGTTTTGGCTGCCAAGATCCCAGTGGATTTACTAGTAAATTCTGTGGCAGTCTAGATAAAATTCTGCATGCAGCTGGTTAAACCAAAATACTCTGGGGAAACAGAGGACAGCTTTTCTGGAATTGCAGTGTCTTAACACATTAGCTAAAAATACACAAGACCACAAACACAAAGTGATCATTCTTTCTCTTCCTTACAGCTGAAGTGACCAAATGTATATATAGCAGTTGAAAAACTCTTCTAAATACTCAGCCTGAAAATGAATTTCTATTAGGCTATAGTGCATTTCTTTTACAATAGGCTGGGTTAATAAAAAACCCCCTAAATTTCAAACTCTGAACTTTCAGTCAGAAATCACTGAGAGGCCATTAAATCTGTCTCATCTAATTTCAGCTGTTGAGGTGCCCTTTCAAGCTACCTTCTCAAAGCAAGTGCCCTTTTGAGCTACAATCTTGAAGCCTGGTACACTAACTCTTTATGGATAACCGATTATGAGCAAAAATATCCTGAACCTGACCTTTCTCTCCAGGGTCATCAAAAGGTAAATCAGTCTACTTATCTACAGATATTACATTAATTTCTCTTAGGAGACAGTCATGGTAGTATGATGCCTTGCAACTGGGAGATGCTGGGGTTATCCAAAGTCCTCATTTCAATTTGCTGGGCATTGTCCAGGAGCACTGATGGCCAAGGAAGTGCATGGCTGTAAGCTAAGACCAGACACTGCACACTATCCCTGCCCCTCTGCCTGCCTGTAGCACTTCACACTTCAACCTGCCACAGCTATTTTATTTCTTATCGTAACATACAATGAGGAAAAGAACATGACTTGCTTTTTACTTAACTAGCAAGTTACCTACCATGACAAATTGCAACCTCTTTCCTGACAATACCATTAACAGACTACTTCCACAAAATAACTTTCCATAATAAGCATGTTTATTGAATGCAATGAATAAGCCCAAGCTACAGGACAAATTCTGATCATGCATGATAAAACTGAGGTAAGCTGGAAGACCCCTTCCCTTTGCTTGCACACGGACACTCAAGGCAATGGCACCCTAAAAGGAAGAGCAGGTTCAAGAACAGTATCAAGATAGAGTGTCACTGCATTTCTTCCTTTTATTATGGGTGGTTTCATGCAGTGAACAGAGTCTGGCTTTCCCCAAACAGGGTTCACTCCTACATTATTTACCAGAATTAAAAACAGCAGCCCCAGCTTATCCCCACTGCTGTTTTTGTCTTGCAGTGGTGCTACTCCACCGATCGCAGCAGAGTCCTATTAGTGTAAAACTACAGAAGCGTAGTGGGGGATCAGGTCTAATATCTGTATCTGCAGATGGGTAACACCGTGTTCATACCTAAGTTTCATTTCTTTGTTTTGCCCCCAAGGCTGAATTTCACATTTGTACCTCCTGGTGGCTTGTGCAATTGTGTAAAGGTGCAGCTAGCGAGAGAGCTGCCAACTGACAGCACGTCTGAAGAGGCTCTGCGTGCGCGGGTGCTCCGTCAGGCGCAGGGAGCACATCCCTCCGCCGCCGTAAGCCGAGCTCATGAAGGCACAGGAACAGTCGTTCCCGGCACGCTATAGAAAGGGAGCTGTGGTCTTGAGTCGCAGCCTTGCCCGCGTTACAGCCTCGGCAGCTTGCAGCCCTGGCCTCCCGCTAGGCCAGGGACAATAAAAGCAAAGAAACAGCTCAGAATCTATTTACCTATTCCTCCAAAGCCAACGTGGAAAACAGGCCATTACAAACTTACACACATTCCTTCCTAAATGCAAAAGCTTGTTCATACTCCTACTACTAAAACAAAATAAAATAGAATTGCGATTGGGAGGTTATTTCCATCTCTCAAAGTGTCAGGATTGGCACCCAAAGTGGAGGGCAGGGGGGACAGAGTGTGCACCCCACAACCATGCTTAGCCATCCAGCTCAGGCTTACCTTCCTGGCTAGCTGAAGCAGCAGAAGAAGGGAAGAATAAATATAATTTGCCAGGTAGACTAGAAGCACTGCTAGATCAGCCAGAAAAAATTGCCTGTTTAAGCCTCACACTGATGCACAGTCCAACACAGCTGGTGGGCACACATCTGCACTGGCCAGGGGGCTTGAACGGCAGGTGGGTTTGATCTTTGAAAGAACAGTGTGTGTTGCAAAAGCTGTTTTGCCATAATACTAACAAAAAAAAAAAAAAAAAAAAAAAAAAAGAAGGTTCATCAAACAGGATAATAACATGCCCAAACAATACTGTTGCATCTCACTGCCTTTTAGTGTGTTGTTTACATCCTTTCCTTCCCCAAAAGCTAAGTAGTTGGAATAAACAATCTGCAGATTTGTTCTTGGGGTGGAGCATTTTTTTTTGAAGATTACACAGTCCTGTTTTCACCAACTGTAAACTAAGGAGAAAGTAAGGAGTGAGGTCAGAAGACTTCTTTTTCTTTCCATCTCAGGATTTCAGGAAAGCCACGCTGAGCCAGCCAGCCTGCTCTGGGAAAGCCCTGCTGAAACTGGCTGCTGCCACAGGTAAACAAGTTTATTCACTTTCAGCTTTTGCGTCTCACTGCCCACCCCAAAATGCTACACCCACCAGCTGAGGCACTTCAGAGGCCTTTGCCTCCCAGGCTTTTCTTCAGATCCCCTTCTCCCCATGCATGGCATAACTCTGCTCTGAGCTCCAGCCAGGCTTAAACAGGCAGCAGCTGAAGCCCCAGCTCACTTCTGGGATCTCTGTGCCTGGGACAGCAGCAGGGTTTAATGAAACTCTTCAAAGCAAAAGGTGCTTGGGAGACAAAGGCTCTTGTTTTTTGCCTCTAATAAATACTGCTCCATCCATAATTCACATGCAGAAATTCTGCTTCTCATCTATTAATGCAGGCTCTCAGGACATCTGTACTTCTGCTTTATGTAGAGGCAAAAGCATCACAGCATTACAGGGTCGAATTCCCTTAACACACCTGCAGCAACCTCAGCTGTTTCAGCACTCACGTTATGACATGAATCACTCCACAAGCCTGCACCTAATTATCAGACTGTCTATTTTGATATATTTTATCTTTTATGTACAATGCCAAAGAAGTTCTTTAAAAACACATTCCAAATATTCTTTCATATAAAGGAAAAAAAAAAAAAAAGGCTTTCTTGTCTGGGACTGAAGTTCTGAAATAGCAGGAGTAAGTGGACCAGATTATTTTAAAAAGAAGGCATGCTAGTAACTACAGCACTGGCTTAAAGAGCTTAATTCTGTCAGTCAGGGTCAAGCAGAATCAAATCCTGATTTCTCCATAAGATCATTTAAATATCCCCAGTAAAGCCAGCACATAACCTTTTTACATTAAGTGCTTTCACAGCACACCAGACCAGCCTGATATAGTGATCACACAAGAAGCAAAGCAGACAGACACTTGTCTCCAGGAAACAGAAAGATACTAAGGAAAGCAGCCTTTTAATTTTTGATTTGAAATCAAAAAGTGATTCCTGAGGGCTCTGTAACTTCCAGGACAAGATTTAGTGCACACACGGGAGTTCATTTTGAGAAGACAAACAGGCAGCAGGTCAACACAGAGTTAACTCAATAAAATAATAATTTCTACTTGGATAAACTGACCTAGTTTTCCCAGACTTCTCCATGAAAACAAAGGATGCAACTTGGACATGAGATGACGTCTGAAAAGGAAGCCAAGGGCTGGGCAAGGAGACTGAATTCAACACACAGCTGGTCCTTAATTAAATGAGGGGGGTGGTCCCCAGTTGCCACTAGAAGTGACTACACAGCAAGGATCATCTGGCAGTACAGGTGGCTGCTAACCCCATCTTATCTCATTGATGCTGATGGCAAATCTTTCATATCCATCACCACTGTGGGATTGGGCCCTGAACTCGTTGCACACAGGTTGGCTGCTTGCTTCCACCTAGGATGGTCTTCTCCAAGACTGTGGCAAGTGCAAGATGAAAGATGCACTAACAGAAGGGTTTCTATGAGGACCTCAGAATACTGTTCTAGGGCTACAACTCCCATGGGAGACATGGGCTAAAACCTCATGATTTCCAAAAACAGAAGTTTATTAAATTCCCAAAAGAGCTAATGAACATCCACCTGCCCAGCCACCTGCAGAACTGCCCAGAGCACCAGGCTGCATGGTAGACACAGTGCAGCCAAGTCCCCCAGAGCCTGGGATGTACAACATGGAGGGAGGAACAGACAAGGCTCCTTCCCGGCCCCCCCTTGTACCTCATCCTGAGATTCTGCAAATCTGAACACAACAGACAACTCTTCATTTTGGGATTCAACCCAATGTTATTTTCAGCAAAGCTTTGTTGTGCTGGAACACCTCCAACCAGCTCAAGTTAAACAATTTGCCCAGAGAAAATGTTCAATGAAGGGGAAACATAAAAGTATGCACAGAAAGAGGCCTGAGTCCCCCTCTTTTCTAATCCATCACACAGCATTAGGGATTAAATACTCATTAAAAATATATATAATAAACTGTTAAGACAGGGTATCTAGTGATTCCTCTTAATTGCCTCATTTTTCCCACACCCTGGTTTCTAGGGAATATTTTGTAATATTCCTTCTCCATTAGTTCAAAGCCCATTTATCAGAGGGTTACCTCCCTGTCTCACTCCCCCAGCCAAGAAAGAAGATCCCAAAACCCATGGGTATATACTGCATATCCTATGAGTGGCAGCTGATACGTCTATGCAGTTTATGTATGTTTGAACCTGACAATGCCTAAATTCTAGTAGGAAGAATGTTCCTAATAAACATGTGAAATAGCTGCAGCTGACTTAGAAAACAACAGAAAAAGTTGCCAAGAAAAGGCTTTGACTCTCTTTTGAGGACAAACAGCATTTAAGCCTTCTTCAGAATTAAAGGAATAAAATATTTATGCTTATTCTCCTCTGTCCCTGTTTACTTTTCCCTGTGTTATGAGAAGTTTGAACATAATGAGGCTTCTTTTTTTTAGTAACAAATATTGTCTTACTTTTATTTATTGTCTTTTTAATTATTTTCAAACCTTCTCTATTTAAAATTATTTTCTGGATGTTCTGATTTAACAGCAGTGTTCACCTGAAGAGGAATCCAAAGAAGGGGCAGGGGGGAAAGTAAGCATTGAGCTTCTCTTCCAAAATACTGAAACAGCAAATCAAACATCTTTCCTGTACAAAAGTGCTATCAAAAGGTTTTTATGAACTAACAGTCACTTATTCCAGGGATCTGGATCACATGGCTTTGATCTTGGAGCTACTTGATGGGATAACCAGATGGTGCAGCACAGTACAATGTGGACAACAAACCCAAACACACACTGAGCTCTGGACTTCTTCACCAATCTTCACAAGACTACTAATTGGAAACATGAGAGCTCCCTGCCCAAAAGAGGCAGACTGGTACTGTTAGAGAGCAGCTTAAGCTCCCTAAACCTAATGCTTCATCTTCCAGCATCAACAACTTACCAGGAAAAAATTGCTCCTTGATGAAATTTCAGATGTGACACTTTTATGAGTGTCTTTTCCCAGCTGTGTCTCCACTAGAATCTAAACATACCATGTCACAGGTCACCTAGAAGAAGTGCTATGGCAAAAAAACCATGGGAAAGATAGTCTTTGCATGAAGTACAGCTATGGTGCAGTCAGAGATAGTGACTATGTGAGGTGCAGCAGTTCAGCACATAAGGATATTCACTTATTGCTGATTTGTCTTCCTAGGCTGATGCTTCCTCTACTGGTGTCTCCAGCTTAGGCTAAGACCTGTGCAATGCCACTATCAGCTTTCTTGAGGTATAGAAAAAACTCTCTTGTATTAACCAACATCTTATACTTAATTTATAGAAAAATAGGTCTCCAACTTTGCCACTAGAAAATTCTCTAGAAATACACAGTATATAAAAATTACTGCAGCTCATAAGAGTATACATAAATTGTGGATTCTCTGAAATGTAAAACTCCCCATAAATTTCAAGACTTCATGGCGATTTCCATTTTTTCTGCCTCTCTTACATTGTATTGCTATTTCCGTGATGCAAACTGCAGTCGGCTAGTTGGGAGTTAAAAACAAGTAGAAATGGGAGGAAGCAAAGGATTTGCAGCAGCACCCATTGCACTAGGGCTGAGTGACAGCAGAAAATCTGTTAATGATGGAAACAGGAGGAGACAGAGCAGGTGAAAACAGCATCCCTGAATCGACCAGTGGACCAGTGTGTCAAGGAATGATGTCCTCTCCTGCTCCTTCAACTGCTCCTTCAATGTTTTAATCTATCCTCACTGCTCAGTTTTCCTATTTAATTTAAGGCTTCTTTTTCCCAAGCTCTCAAGTTTTACAGTAGAGAGATTCCCAGGTTCAAATACATCAAGTTCTGCTTCCAAGAAAATACTGACGATGGAGCATCGACCTCCTTAGCTTAGGGAAAAAAAAGCTAAAGTGCAAAATGTATAACACTATCTGCCAGTAATCCTTTCCCCCCAAGTTTAAAGACAGCAAATGTTTAAAAATATAATTCATTGAAAATGATACAAATGTAATATGCTTTGTTAGTCTGTTATTTTCAATGGTTTGTAAAGTCTTCCCTCAGAGGACTGGGCTTAAATCATTCATTAACTTGAAGCTGATTGCTTTGTCCTGCAAAGGGGGAAGAACATGGATTTCTCAGATGTAACCCAATTTCCTGACAGAAACAAAAACAACCTGATGAAATTCAGTTATCAAAACAATCTATCATACTCTAAACAGAAGTGTAAATAAATTAAATTTCAAAATCAGATCCTTCACCAAGGTCTAACTTTATGGAGAGTTTTAAAATTAACATTTCACTTGCTTCAAAAATTGAAAAAAGAAAGAAAGAAAGAAAAGTAGGTCAGCATGTTTCCCCAGCATGTCTTTCTGACTCCATTAAAAGTGTCTGTCAGATGACTAACCATGCCTGTAATCCAACTAAAAGCATGTTTGCTTTCTGTTGCACTTTTTGCCAGGGGAAAGGAAGAATTCCACTTAGCTTTAACTCTGAAATTCAGGTAAATGTCTCCAAAGTCAGACAATTTCCTCACATTTACTTACCAAATCTGTTTATATCAACAACAAGCAACTGGTTATGGGTGCATGGCACTGAGAAACGATCCCACAGCTCATTAAATGCCGATCAGCCACAGGCAACGCCTGTAGGGCTTTAAGCTACAACTTGTAGAAGTCAGGTTTCAGAACTGTAGTCTGACTGACAGACTTCCCATGAGACCTAGATTTAAACATTGAAGAGCTTGCAGAAACAGGCAAGTATGCAAACAAGTACTGGAGTAAAATAAGATGGGGAAAAACCATTGCTTTCTGTTCATTTTGGGCTAGAGGACATTAAAAATTCGAATGCCTTATGATCTTGCTTTTTCCTTTTATAGAACTGGCAGCTGAGTGTTATTTAAGTTTGGACAGAAAGGGTGTTATTTCTATTCCTTGTACACCATCTACTTTAAAAAATCCTTTACACTTTCCACACGAGTGCTGAAGAACTGGAAATTAACTGTTCTGATGTATTTTAAAACGAGCATGTGATACAAAGTCAAACTAAAAACAAATCGAGGCTATTTTTAGAGCACAGTCCTAGGGCCAGCATCCCAGCAGGAGGAGCTGCAACGTGTCAGCCGGCTTATCGCAGGCATGGCAATGGAAAACTCCCTCTGCTCTAACAATTCATCCAGCAGATGAAAGCAAGCCGTGAGAGCCTGACAGCAGCAGAGGGAAACCCATGGCCCCATCTACTTATGGAGAGATCTTCCTAAAGCATCTTTGAGCGCTTATGGTTTCTGAGTGCCTGCTTTCCATCTTCCACACCATCAGCACGGGAGCTGCTCTCTGCAGAGAGACCCGAGAGCTTTGCTTCTTTGCCTTTTGCAGAGGCACCTACCCCAAGACCATCTCCAGGAAAACAAAAGTTTGCAGATACAAACCAGCAGGAAGACATACACATTCTCACATTCACTTCTTCTGATCAGCATTTTCAAATAAGCCTCTCCTTTGATAGAGAGTCCTTCAGGAACATTCGGGTTGCTGCAGTTCAGACTTCCCAGAACTCTTGGGAACAATTTACTGCATTTCTCATGAACCTTGGCTACTGCAGATAACATTTTCAGGTTGGCCTGACAACCAAATAAGCCATGTTTAGCTTCAAGGCCCAGAACACTGACAATTTGCTTGTTCCCAGACTGATATTTATCTCATTGACATTTCTGCATCCTTTGGATTCAACATCCCAAAATTAAAAAAAAAAAAAAAAAAAAAAAGGAAAAAAAAAAACATTCAAAAGGAAAAAAAGATACCAGAGAAACCATAAGAGCCAGTATAGAAAGTGCAAGCCACATGGCACAATGGCAATCAGAAAGAGAGATGCAAAGATGCCCCGTGTCCCAAAGAACAAAATGATCCGAATCAGGAATAAGAAGCAGTGAACTGAGTGCATAAAGGAAGAATGGAAGCTCTGAAACAAAGCTTTTGAGGTCATGGGATTGGGGTCTCAGCACTTATGTCCGCATGACAAAGCAAATGTGGCCTCAGCTTCATTCTTAGGAGTGCAAGGACTGGGTAGAGACTGGCTACCTCCAGATTTACCATCTGCTCTTACAGCAGCATTGCCCAGCACAAGACAAGGCAGAGATGATAACCCAGGGTTTTCCTTGCCATGAAAGCCACTGCCATAATAAACTGAAGAAGAGGCAAAGGCGACCTGCAACGGCAACAAAAATGCATAGAGCCAGTGTCTTTACATGTACAATTTGGAATAATGCTATAAACTAAAGTGGGGGGATGAGAAATAACAGAAAAAGGCCAGGAAAATAGCAAGGTTTATGTTAAGAAGTGATTTTGTAAGAGGTACCTGCCTAAAATGTCCTTTACTGGGAAACTGACGGAAAAGAAAGCATCTGATGATTCCTAAAACATCCAAAAGGTATAAAAAGAAACATATGAAAAGTTAGATCTGTGTCAATGCCAACTGTTCTCAAGGAAGAGCCCAATCTCCAGAGAAAGATGGCACATGGCAAGACTGCTACAGAAACCTGAGCTGCAGCACCAACTGAACACACCATGGGCCCCTTTAAAATAAGGATGGGTTCAGCAAGGTCTGAGCACTTTGCTAGATCACTGAACAGTAGTAAGCACTTCTCTGGAATGTGTTGCAGGTCTAAGCAGAAATTAGATTGTGTGTGCATTACATTTTTCCCTCGCTCTAGTTATCTGAAGTTTCACCTGTAATGAAAGAAAAGTTACTTGAACAAGGACTCTGTGCCACTCTGCTGAGTATCTTCCACAGGACAAGACTGAGAGCCATTCAGGAAGTTCTTTCCTAAAGCACATCTCTTTTAGAGCATGGTTGGGTATTGCAGTACAAATGATTAGTGTAATAACTTCAGAAGTGTCACAAATTTAATAAAACACCTTGTTAAGCAAAAACGTAAGAAAGGCACACATTTACAGTCGTCAAGGACTAGGATTGATGGATGCAGACAAAGGCTGCAGAGAGCACACGAGCCCTGGTAACTTCTGCCAGGATCTGTGTTGTCATAGAGACAGCAGAGAGCGTTGAAAAGTTCACCACGGTAGCTATACCTTAGTGAATAAGTCTTAATGTAACTTCCAGCTGAGGACATGTAATCAATCTCTGTATGAGCTTATTGAAGGAATTCCCTTTATGCTTACTCAGTCCTCAAGAGCCCAAATGAGGGAAAATATTTTAAAATATATATTTTACTACTTTTAAAGACAAGCTAAGCACTTCTTTTGGATTGGAGAGTAGGGATGGTAGTGGCAGGAAGATAACTGCTTCTTTTGAGAAAAAATTATGTAAAACATGAAAAACTTGATAAAGATATTAAATTTTAAAACCCCCAAAACACTAGCAATTCTAGAGCAGCCTGGCAAGTTTGGCCACATGCAACAGTTTCTCCCCCTTTCCTCAGACATTTTGCCTGCAAAGGTGGTTGCAGCCCTGGCATCTCACTGCTGCTCTTCTGTTGAGTTTAATCACCTCATCCCCTTTTATAGTGCAAAACACAGGACTTCTCCTGTTCTCTTTTCCCTCTCCAGGCCTTTCTCCTGGCATCTCCCTCTCCAGTGGCATCTGACCCCTGCTTTACCTTCCTCAGGGCAGCAGCACCCCGTGACCTTTCCCGGGTCCCTGCTTCGGGCTCTCTCCCACCACTTGGGAGGTATAGGACACTGCAGCTCACAACAAGCAGCACAGAAACAGTGCCAGGGGTTGTTTATTGGCTGAGGTCTTCAATTCTTAGCTTACACAATTATGGAGTTTCTATGCAAGGAAAGGGGGGAAAAATTTGCAGCTCTAGCATGCAGCAGTTTAAAGTTACAGGTATTTGCATAATGCCTGAAAGGCAAGGAGTAGAAGAAAAAGAGAACATTAGGATACTATTCTTAGTTTTGCCTAACATTTTAGGATATAAAGATCAGACTAATTACCAGACAGTCTTGAGCTGAGCAGGGTTCACTAATCACACTCTGCTTGAGGAATTAGGAGAGAATTTACTTAGCCGCATCATGAAAGGTGCCAATAAATTGTTCAGCTGGAGAGTTAACATAATAAAAAAAATCATTTTTTATGTTATTTTCTTTAGCAGTTTATTAATTGCTGCCTGAAATACTTTTCTGAAACACAACGAGCTGCAAATGAATTCATGGGCTATTAATCTGCTGTACATGGCACTGGAGGGAAAGCTCATTAGGTGAGTTGATGCAATTACTGCTATTACATAACCATCTTCACAGAACATAGAGTAAATTATGGATAATAACATTCAATCTAAGTTGCTCCTTTAAACATTAAAGCTGGCAAGTGAAAACTATGCAAAATCACGGGTAAAGACTAAAACACAGCAGAGGCAGACCCCAAAAGGAGAAAAGAAATGCAGACCTGCTTCTTTGAACACAAAAAAAGGATGTGCAAACCAAGAGATGTTTGTTTAACCATGGGAAACAATGCACAACAAGTAGAACCCAGTTCTCTACAAGAGAATTTTAATTGTATGTAGATAATTTTCAGCCACCCAGTATAACAAAGTGTGCATTATCCCTGGCAGAGCACAGGCTGACACTAGAGCACTGTGGTTTTTGTTGCAGGACGATCCTTCCTCATTAGCATTGCTCTCATCTTAAAAAATATTTCCCCATCAGTGATATTGAGACTTTGGTATTAACTTTTAAAAGCTCCCAATCTGTCAGCCTGGAAAAAAAAAAGAATACAAGCTTTTCTATCTGATCAGCAACTGAAAAAAAATCTCCAAAACAATCCATCCTTAAAAAACAAAATGAAAAATATGTTATCTCTATGGCTTGGGCATAGCTTCCCCACTATCTATATTCTCCAATTCTTAATTTAATTGCTATTTTCACAGTTTACATCTTTCTACTTTCAAAGCAGTTACAATACAAGGTCTCCAAGTCTCTATGAAAAGACATAATTTTCACCTCTCAAGACAGGAAAGACAGAATAATCAGCTTGTAGGGTTTAGTCCCAGAACAAAATTCAGGGGTTTGTAATTTCCACTCTGATATTTAGCTCCTGCCTCTTGAGAAAGCAAGTTTACAAGCAAGGCAACTACTCTGGAATTTTTGAAAAAGCCCCTAGCCACTGTGTGGTATTTAGGCATCCAGTTAAAAATCTAGCCTGTAGCAAAGCAGAAACAATTCCTAAATCCATTGCTTCCTGCTGGCTAAAAGAATAAAATAACCCCAGTTCAGTTGTGACTAACATCTAAATAAAGATTGCATGCATTCTAATTAATTCACTTTAAAATGACATTGGTGAAATCTGCATGAACTTCTCAAATGCAACTATGCAGACTAGCCCTCCACTTAGCCACTCACTGCAGATAGAATCATACTTCATTAAGGAGACTGAAAAAAATTAAAGAGAAATAAAAAATACAAACATGACAGTTCCTCTAGTTGATGTTTCCTGCTTGCCAATTTCAACCAGAATCAAAATAAATAAATCCATTCATTCTATTGTTCAGTAGCAGAATGTAATCATATGTTCCAAGAAGCATGAACATTTAAATATTATAAGACTCTAGTCTGTGACAAAGAGTAACAGACATTTTCTAGGCAAGCTAAAAAAACCCCAACCCAATAAATACAGAGCACAGAAACCAGATTCTCTTCTCTTCATGATAATTTCCCTGCATTCCCTTCCTCCCCCCTTCTCTCCCTCCAGAGAGGTTAATTGTAAGCAGATTTGCAAATCTGAACATTGCTTCAGTGCACTGAAGTAATCTGGAACAATTCTGTGCCTTTATAAACATAATTTTGCTCTATTAGAGCTCACTGTAGACAAGGTTTATGCCAGTATAAAGAGGGCTTCTCTGTATCACACTCTGGTACGTGGGCTGGGCTGTGCCTAAGGGGACCCCGAAGATCTTCAAGTACGGTGACAGTCCCTGCAGCCTGCACAGGTTATGAAAAAGGATGCAAATTGAAGAGCTGCTGGGCTAAACTGGGCAGTTGTGGCAGAAGAGAGCTCCATCTTCTTCCTCCTTATGCCCACAAAAAAATCTAGTTTAGGTTCTCTTTATGAGCAGGCTTCACCTCAAAGCGTGTGCTGCAGCATCCAGCTTGAAAGCGCCCATTCTTGTGCGAGAGCGCTGCCCAGCTTCCTGCCGCGCTCCCTGAATTCCGCAGGCAGTGCCGTACGTGCGACCCCCGGGCAGCTCCCGGGCACCGCGGGGCGCAGCCAGACCACAGCCACACCTGGGGTCACACCGGGGATGGGGCTTCAACAGAGCCGGGAGATCACCTAATAGAGGGGCAAAGGTCAGTTTCCTAAGGCTCTCCATCACATAATGAGCCTCTGTCAGCCTTAGTAGCCTTCTCACTTCAGCGGCAGCAAAAGAAGAGAAATCACTGCCCGTGATCACTGCTTGTCTCTACAGGGTCATTGAAAAACCGAACAGACTGGGAGGGTGCAAAGGACAGAAGTCATTTGGAGTGGAGTCAGAGCATCAGCTGCACCTATGCTCCCCTAAGCACATGAGCTGAGGTGGGACAGCCACTCAACAATCCCCAAACCTGATGCAGGGCTGGTGGAGGGACTGGCTCCAGGCCCTGAACAGGAGATGCAGATCAGGTTTCGGGGACAGAGCTCTGGAGTTTCTGAAGGAAGGGTATCTGATTAAAGACAGCAGGGTTTTATTTCAAGCTGTGTTTTGTCCTGTTGTAGGATGATAAGGCAGTCATCACTTAGTCGTTTCCCCTCACAGTCTTTGTCTTGCCTATCTGGAGCACAAATTTTTTGCAATGGGGACTACACAATGAAAGAGGGTCCCTACACTAGTGGGATCTAGTTTCAGCAGGTCTTGCAGATACTATCTCAAGGCAAATAGCTCCACTCCTGCCCTGGAGGTAGTGTAGTTATTGACCTCTCTTGATCAGATTTGGGGAGTAAAATGGAGTCAAAGATAGCTTTCTTCCCCTACACGAACAAAACAACCTATAAAGAAATGCAAATTCTGTGCATTCCTTCATCATCTCACTTCATTCTCTGAAGCAAGATAAGAGCATACAAGAAATACTCAGTAACTCTTCTCATTCAAACGTACCCCCATTCTTAAACCCCTACTTATCACACTGGCTATACACCCAGTTCCCATCTCTCCTCTGATGTTTGTGAGGAGCACTCTAAGCTCAAAGGGAGCTCCATGTGGAGGTATTTTTGCATGTCCTTTAAAGACAGAACAAATAAACAAGGACTGTAGCTTTTAAGCACAGATTACTCTGTACACTGAAAACCATAATCTACTCCTCCTTAGCTCCTGGGAACAGACCTTGGGGTTCCTATTTGCAGGTGCCATCATGATTACTTTCCCCATTTGGGACTGGTTTGAGCATTGTCAGCTTGTTTCCCTGTGAGATTTCTCTGATACTTTTTTCTGTCCTTTGTTCACCTCTTTCACATTACAAGATAACAGAACTGTAAGAAGACAAAAAATAAAATGTGAATAATGCACTGGGGGAAAAAGAAAAACCTCTATCTGGTAAAAAAAAGCCAAATGACAGATGTGCCTTTGTTTACACAAACTTCTAAAGAAATGGAGTTGAAACCTAGAGATATGTATGAAAGAAGGTCAGATAAGAAAATAGATTCTCAAATCTCTTAAGAGATTAAAAGCTCCTGTTTATAAAGGGATAACACAGAATCACTTCAGACTTAGTTGTTAAACCCAGAAGACAAGACACACTGCATTCAAACTGATGACATTTAAAAAATTTCTCTGTTCCTTTGCAAATGTCTTCTACAGAAATGCAGCCAGAGGACATCCCTCACTTCTCTCCCTGATCCTCTGTTCCCCCTCCAACCTGTTATCCCCCTTTCAGTGCCTGTAGAATTTTGAGATAAAGGCAACTGCCAAAGGGCAATTTCACTCAGTTCACCCTAGGAAACAGGCAGAGCAAAACCTTAATTCCTGCTGGAAAAGCTCCAGCTACCCTATGGGAGAAAACAATCCATCACCTAAAAGGCAGTAAGTCTTTATAGTTTATCCAAAGTAACTTTGGTTAACATGTTAGAAATACTGCTGATATTTCCAAAACCTACTCCAATGTGACGTTACAGCATTTAATAAGATTACTATTTCACGTCAGCAATAAAGTTCTTAGGAACTCAAGAGCAACAAGCCCTCAGGTGAGAAAAGTGCTCTTTCTTCTCTTCCAAACTGCATCATACTTTTTTTTTTTTTTTTTAAGGAAAAAAAAAAAGCTTCATATGCACAGTACATACGGAGTGAAATAGCTATCAATAAAATCCTCCTCATTCAATCTTAAATCTTTGCATTTAGCCTACCTTCTCCTTTACTCCCATCACAGTCTACACTCCAACAGGTCTATACCTAAGTATAGATAAGTGCACTTCAGGCACACAAGAAAACTAGAAAACCAAACACAGAAAGTGAAATGATGGAAATCCTAAGATCTCCTCCATCAGCAGTTTGAAACTTTCCAATAACCACAACATCACATTTCCATGAAAAGGAGCTGGAAACATAGCACAATGCCCCTAAGGATGTATCTGGTTCTTCAACACACTTTCTTTGAGAGGAAAGAGAGGGTGGGAGAGAGAAATGGAAGGAGGAGGGACAAAAGTAACTTTAAGACCTCTGCTACACATAAGGGAACTACTGGGATGTCCCACACAGTTCAGGGATGTAAAATGCTGAAGAACCAGTTTAAATCACAGTTCAGACATAAATGCCTCATCACAGTCAATTTTTCTTTTCCTGTGATCTTAAAACTCTCTCCAAGAAACTCTCGTGGGCAAATTAAAGTTAAGACCTGATGTTGGGCAATTTTCCCTCCTCTGTTATGCACACACTGCAAATTTCTGTAGTGGTTATTACTGGAATTGACCTACTGACATCAGGAACATCGCTGATAGAGGTAAAAACCCTCAACAATCAAACAGATCACTGCACCAGGGACTTTTTTGCTACTGCAATCAATCAAACCAAAAATGAGAAAGTTTCAGAAGCACTATCCTATGGGATCTGAAAAAGGCTTTTTAAGCTATATTTTCAGTTTTGATGGGGATATCAATAAACTGGAAAAAGAGAATATCACATATTTCTTAATAAATATTTTAAAATGTTAATTTAAAGGGCAAACCAGAGATTTGTAGAAAAGAAGGGAGAAGAAAATCCTTTGGGGTTTTGGTGGGCTTTGCATGGTCAGATTTACTGGCTTTGCAGGTTTAGAGAGGAGCATTTGCCTTTGCAGGTTTAGAGAAGAGCTTGTTTCACCTTTTAGAGAGGCTCCAGGCAGTAAGAACACACAGCTTTCAGGTTGCAGACTTAAGGACTCAGAAGCTTGTAAGTAAAGATCTAAAGTTGTCTACCAAATTCATACTCCTTTCCCTTCATGTGAACACAGATACTGGCTTCAATCACATAATTGTATAATAATTTTTTCCCTTAGCACTGCCACATATATGTAGGATATGACAAACAATAAATTGTTTCTGAGACAACTTACATTCTTTGGACATTCCCACTTCAAAGCACTTTTGTAGTCTGCAGTACTGGCAGCGATTTCTGGTAACTTTATTGATAACACAGTTTTTATCTCTGTGACATGTGTAAACCATGTTCTTCTGGATACTCCTGCGGAAAAAGCCCTGGAATCAAGAAAAAAAGAAAAGAAATAAGCTTCTGAGCTTTCCATAAACCTTTGAGACAGGCACAAATGTTGCTTTAAAATAACAAAATAAATTCAAAGTTATGGCTGGAATATGGCATCTTTAAAGACTCAGTCTTACTATAATTTAGTACTGTTTGTTGCAACATAAGACTCATCTCTTAAATAAAAACTAATTATCTAATGCAACCTAAGGCCAAAATAAACAAAGCTAAAACTAGTAAGAGCATTCAGGAAATGAAGTCCTAGATTTTACAAAAAAGCTCAACTAAAAATCGTTTGAGCTTATAATGTAAGTTATGAGTTGGGTAAACAACAGCCCTCCAAAAAGATCCACTTGGAAGTCAGACACTCATCCAATAACAGACTCTCTCAGTACTAAGGTCTCATCCACTTTTGTTACTGCAGAGATTCTCTAGCTTGAAGGCAGCACCTCAAAAGAGAAATAATTTGAAACCCAGCTCTCTTAACTGCTGAAAGTCCTACAGCAATTAATGAGGCTTCTGCAGGTGGAAGAGTTCCAGTATCAGGTTATTGAGTTGTGAACTTGTAAAAGTTGCCAATTACAGCACTTTTTTTCTTACTCAGATACAGCTGTGAAAATAATCAAGAAATTACAATGATCTTGAACAGAAATTAAAGAAACCTAGAGGTCTGGTTTGTACTTAAGGAACACCATTTGACTGAACTCCTTCTTTGACAAGTGAAAAAGAGAAAAATAGCCATAAATGGTGAAGTTAGGTGGCACAGAAAAAAGGCAAACCCCAAGTTAATTTCTTTATCTGTACTAAACCCCAAGCTTTAGATAATATCATGTAATAATGAAGAAAAAAAGAGGATTACTTTAGGCATTTTAGAGCTCAACTCACAGATATTCAGTGAAAGTATTTCTGCAACCGACATTTGGAAATTTGACAGCACTATTTAACCTTCTCACTCAGATTTTGAAAATCGTTTCAGCAAGCACCAGGGTCAAATTTCAGTCAACATCACAGCATTATGGAAGAACAGTTAGCAATTTAATATTTGTTGGAGGACTTGAGAGGTTAAAACTCTTCAACCAGCCACATGTTTACACCCCACAGGGAAGCTGTAAAGTCGATGCCGCAGACGATAGCTCTGTGCCCACAATACATTTGTCTAAAGATGCAATCATGGTAAGCTATAAAATTGGCTCACTGAGATACGTGAGTGGTTCAAAAGACAAAACTCCCATCGTTCAGAGCTGGCTGAGACTTTCTGGCTATATGATCAGGGAGTGGTAGGGCAGGCAGTAAGGGCTGGTCATAAATTCCTTGCACAACCAATGTGCTATAGATGTTAATGTTATGAAAATACCTCAGATTCACTCAGAACTGAAAAATGCCTCCTTAATCACGTAACCCCTGGCAAAAGTTTTCTGCAGTTCTTGCACAGACAAGTCTCATCCTGAGGTTAGCTCCTCTGATTTAGGAGATATTTATTACTGCCATCAAAGAGGTAAATAAAAACTCTCCACATCTTTTCCTTAAGCTACTGGACACAGAAGAAGAATTTAAAGCTCTTTGTTTGGATAATTACAACCTTTCAAGTTATCAATAAACACTGCTATTTTATATTCTATGCTTCTGATTACTAACACTGCTTGAATTGTTGCAGTGGCAGGTATGGCAAGTGTATGAACATTTGTTTACTTGCAAAAAAAAAAAAAAGAAAAAAGACAATATTCACTCCTTTCTTGCTTTGATATTCCTCTGTGATGCCCAGCTCTGGGGCTCTGTGGCCAACAACAACAGTGAGGCATCTGTGGCATCTATTTTGGTTTAATTCAACAGGCAGAAAATGTGAGCTGTGCTATTTCAAGAGTCTCTCCACAACTTATTTGGTCATCAGTTCCTAGCTGGAAAGATGCAGGACAAGCTGAAACTGGTAACTTCTATGGCAGTCAAGCCAGCCTAACACGGTGCTGCTGCATTTGTTTTAACACCCACAGCCACCAATGGCATTATTCTCCTACCACCTGCCTGACACAGCAAGAAACAATATGAACAAGTCACCCAACACTGGGAAAAGAAGAAACTGTCTTCTCCAAATATATCTATACTTTACCAAAATATAACCAGTAGCAAATGGCACCTACTGATCTGTTGTTCTGATATATAGCTGCAGGGTTTGCATCCTTACAAGACAGGGTTTAATTACAGCCCATCAGGAAAGATGTCCTTACAGACAAAGTTGACCACACAGCACAACTGAAAAACGTGATCCATCTGCAGACAGCAAGTATAAAGCATTCATGAACTCATTACTAATAAAAAAGGCTTAAGAAGAACAAATTTGGGAAAAGCTGATATCCAGGTCGAAATGAAGACAGTTTCATCATCAGCCTAACCTCCCCAGGCAATGTCCTCCACAGAGTGAAAGATATAGAGGAGGATACTAATTGTGGAAATTTTGACTGCTGTTTGACAAATGACTTTTTAGCTTCTGTATTTTTTCCTGGATTTACTCATGGAACATAAATAAAAATAAACTTGTTTGCACAAAATATTCAGGTGAAAAAAAAAGGTGTAATGTAGTCCTGGGCAAAACTAAGGACATGGTTCTCAATAATGTATTAGTGTCCACTCACAAGCATTCTTCCTCAAGCCAGCACTGGAATATAATTCCTTGTAAAATTTGTGACAAACTCATTTTAAAAGTTCAACAATACATCATCAAAAGGACTGAATTTTAAAATTTTCCTCTGGAAAGGCACTAAGATTATAATTATCTTTGCACACAAGCCCCAAACCAAGCTGTCCTAGGGGGAGGGACAGGAGTTCAGGCACTGGCAGGTGAGGAGCATCATTTGCTGGGCACTGGGGGCTCAATTTCCCCACCTGCCTCCAGAAGCTTGGTGCTGTGCAGCCACAAGTTATGGATAGCACTGGAAGCAGGGCATGCTCAGAGTTATTTCCTGAATCCAGGCTGAAAAAACAGAGTATCTTTCCCTCTGCAGGGGTTTGGACCCCAACTGCAGCTCTGCAGTGAAAGAAAACTGTGTAGGGCATGGAGATGGCAAATTGCTGCCCAATTAAACAGAAAAGCACAGTTAAACTCTTTCAAGGTTGAGTTCCAAACAGCACAGGTATAATAACAGGGTCCTTCTCACTAAAAATACTGGTTAGAAGCAAGTCTAAGTTTTCCTCCAAGTGCTTTCTGTCAAATGACTCCAATCTGATCTCACAACCCCAACAGTTTCTTCAAAAACTAAGGAAATCTAAATGTGATTTGGTGTTAAGAAGTTGTCACAAACTTCAAAGACTTCAAAAAACACCACTGTTAGCACAACTTCTAGTGCCTATTGCCTCTTGGAAAACAATATACTACCTACTATACTACAGTCACCTCAGAATGAATCTGTTTGGCTGAATATTTACATGAGGCACTTTTTATGCAAATATTTTTGCATCCTGTCCAAATTAACACCCTGTAATGGGAGATGAGACACTCCATTGCCAAAAACAATCACAAATGATTCTTTCTTTATAATTTAAAAAGCCGTATGAATATAAAAAAAAATCCCATTATGTGATACATAAAGCATTACTGTCATACATAATTGTTTTTGATAGCACCTACAAAGTACTTGACTTTAAAGTAGAGGAAGCTACTGAAGGCCTATCAGGAACAGTGATTTACTCCGATATTCCTTTTATCCACAACTTTTGAAAGGAACATGGATTTTGTGTTTTTATTTTAGAGAAGACAAAGCTGTGTGGAAATCACACTTTTGAATTAATTCTGTTTTTCTGAGCGGCTTTTATCAGCATTCTTTACACAGAACATTTTGGACAAACATTTCAATTTTTAATCTCATCTTTTCTGTGTATCATGCCACGCTCCTCCCAGGCCCACCAATCTTGTTATCTTAATGGATGACAGATAGAGTATCACTCTGACCATGCCACATTAGGCATCCTCATTTACCGAGTGCAAGGAAAAAATGCTGAGTATAAATTATTCAAAAATCTATTGTATCAGCGTGTGTTCCCTGAGCATCCACCAGTGGCAGAGCAGACAGATTATTTTTCACTTTTAATTGTGTTGATATCTTATCTGCTGCACTGAAAGCAGAGAGTGATATGTGAAACCATATGTATCAAGCAGCAAACAAACCTGGCTGCCTAGGTCTATTGCATAGAAGTAAATAATCTATTTAGTCAATCCAACTCAACACAATGCCAAAGAAACCCCTCATCCCATTCACCACTAACTTTTGCAGTGGTTGCCTGTGAATGGGTCAAACTCTGACAGCTCAGTACAGAACAGAATGCCCAAAGAAAGTATTAACTATTTCAGTAATATTTTGAATGCCATTATGACACTGGCTATATGGACACAAAGGACCTCATTAAGGACAAGTCTTCAAGATAAGGTTAAATGTTTAAACTTACGAAGTCTTACAGATTTGTTAACATGAACTGCTACCCATACATATTTGAGAGGGAATCTATACAATTCCCTCTCCTTCACTGTCCAGTTGATTTTGGCAAGGCAGATGATTTAGCACTCAAGTTATGCACATGCATGAAGAGATGGATCATTTGACCACAACAATGTCTTAAAAATATTTTGCCAGCACAGGGCATGCCAAGTCTTATTTGCAGGCAGAGTGGGCTTACAAGCTAAAAACTTGCACTGCCAGCCAGGGACAGGGTAATCAGCAGAGAAGGGTTATTGCAAGCTCAATCTGTTTAAACAGCCTGCTCAGTTCATCTGATTCAGCTTTGATTACCCCCAAATACAGGCAGCTAGCTATGACTCCTGCAGAGTTAGAGGCCATTCTTTGGTAAATTTGCAAAATAAGCTTCTGAGTGAAGCATATTGCTACTTTATCGTAAAAGAAACAAAGAACTAGGAAGGACTTCTCCACGGTACAGTTTATTAGTCATTTATAAACTCTGACTGAGCTCTGAGAGGAAAGATAAATACCAGTAACAACTGAAAAGAAAATCCAGCCCTCCACACATCTGAAACCTCTGCCCTTAGCTTTATTCTGAAATAGAGGCTGGGCAAATATGTGCACTTTTTATGAAAAAAAATGTTTGTGGTGCAGGACCTCTTTTCAATCTATTTTAATCATTTCAGTTACCCTCTATCCTTGCTCACCCTGTAAAATGTACTTAGAGAAAGTAAAGCTCCTATTCCTGATGTCTCTGGAGTATCAACAGACATTTAAGGTATTTCTCATTGATGAGATCTGGACAAAACTGCTTTGCTCTGTGATCAGGGAGTTGCCCAGGTACCTGCATGAACTAAATGTAGTTTGTAGTATTTTGAATAACCACTGGCAGTAGTCAGGGAACAAAAAACCCTGCCTCACCAAATCCTGGTAAGCTCAACAGTCAAGCCAGGGGAAAGACATGCAATTTTTAATTGTTAACTGGGATATTTATTCTGGGAGGCCTAGGTAACATGCAAGCCTGCAACTGGAGTTGCATAGAAAGGCTTACAAAAAGCCTATAACCCAGCATGTTCAGTGATACCATACAGACAAAACTGCAAAATGGCTGCAGCCAGAACAGGAGACCCCAGAAGTAACAAAAGCTACCAAAGCAGTTATCTAAAAGGAAGCTCAAATGAGCTTATTCCCAGTTGCACAGCACTTTTCCAGGATGTCTGCACTGTCTATCACACTTTGGAAGTCACAGCTTGCAGAATAAACAAATTAATTGTCTGACATTGTGTCTGGAAACCACCGCTGGCCCAAAGTGGAAGGAGCTACAACAATAAGTAAAGGAAGGCTCACTGCCAGAAAGCAGGAGAGTTGTGCTGATGATGTACATTAGAGCAGGACAGGAAGATCTTTGCAAAAACAAATTTCAGTAGCTGGTAGAGAGCACCTAGAAATGCCAACCAGACAGTGGTGGAGGAACTCAGCACCAGCCTGCCCTGGGAAGGGCTCTGGCTTTGTCTGTCATTGCTGGTATTTCCAGCTTGCCATGCAGCTTGTCTAGCCATTTATTCTGCAGAAGAAGAGCAGCCCTAAAATTCTACAGACAAAGAAATCTGAATTTGCCCTTGAAACTAGTGTGGGCAGTGCTTTTAATTCTTTCTAAGAGACAGAACTCAAAACACAATAAAAATAAGCAGTTGTCATCCCACATCTTGCATATGGAAATGCAGACCTGTAGATTTAAGAGCAACCCATTATGGGGCAAACAGGTCTGTTATCTTTTCATTGTTGTTACAGGAGAAGTTTGAAAGATCCCAGGGTTTTCTCATTTCTTAAAAAGAGAAAAGGGCCCAAAGGACATGAAAGAGCTTATGAGGAACATTGTCACTACTCTCTAAGCTACCACAGTAGGGATATTCATCTGCAACTACAAAAAATTCACCAGCAAAGACAGAGCAGGCCATGTTTGATAAATCCTAATAGTTTCTAATGTGGAAAAGTTCTTACAGGCTTCACAGGACAGAAAAAAAATAATTCTGATGACAGAGCTTGAAGAAAATTGTTCAAAGGTCTAGTAATGCTGATTAGCCATCAGCTCTTGGTGAGGCTGGAAAAAAACATAATTTATTATTGTGTCCCTTACCAAAACATCTTCTGATTCCACAAACCTTGGTTTAATGTAAAAAAAACCAAAACATTCTATAAATCATCAAAACATTGATTACTTTATTTTTTTTTTCTGAGGAGTTTGAAACCCTTCTGCTGGCCAGCTGGCAGAGAGGCAGCTACCAACAAAACAAGGGAGATGTGTTCCACCAGCTGCAAATCTGCATCAACTGGATTCTTCCAGCAAGGGTACCACAGCATCCCTAGGACTACGCAAGTATTTTTCCACAATTTCGATTTTCACTGAACTCCTGACCTTTTTAGCAAACATGTCAAAGTCTCCAGACAGAACAGTCATCACCTTGAAACAATATGTGAGGGGAAAGAACGGCTGAGATTTTCTGCTTCTCCACTTCAGTGATTTAAATGGAGAGGAAGGTGCTGGTATGTGCTTCCATCTGCTTTTTTCAAATTAAGAAAAAAAAGGAGATGGAATGTATATAATTAAAAAGTTACAGTTAACTTCCTTTCAGTCATGTCTGTAGGATGATTTTTGGCCTGCTATGAAACTCCAGATGGGAAGAGTAATGAATATAATTTAATACAAATAACAGGAGATCAAAGAAGTGCTTTTCTGAGTTATTTCACACAGTTTAATGGGGAACTCAGGAATGAATTATTGCATTTTGCTGTTGTTTTATATTTTTATTTATGCAAATCAATTCCCTTTAACCTAATTTGTGAAGGATCAGACCTATAACCCAATAAAACCATAAATTGTCACTAGGATAGTTGTACAACTGACTAGCACTTATCCAAAAGGCTGTATGTTGCAAACTGCTCATAGTTTTTTTTTCCTCTCTTCCCCTCCAGTGCCTCAGGATTTATACCACCAATTAAGACAATAATGAGTGCCCCAGGTTGACCTCCCAGGAGCAAGAATTAATTAAGCGCAGTATTTCTTCCTAAAGAATGACACTTTTCCAAACCATTTATGTAGCTGCCCTCCTGCATGGAAGCACAGTATCACAGAAGACCTCTCAAATTGTTACCCCTCAATTGTATGACTGATTTTGGTTTACATTCATAATTCGTGTCTTTGTTTTTATCCAATGGGTTTTTGGATGGCTGGAGCAGGGGGACCACCTTCCATGGACAATGTCACAATTTTACTAGGATGCGCAGAGGTAGGTTTTTTTGTTTTTTGTTTTTTTTTTGCACAGAGCTAAGATGGAAAGACACTAAACAACAGCTATTCTAACAAAGTAGTGGACCTCCTAGTAAAAACAAACAACAAATTTCCACCAAGCTATGCCTCTGCAGTGACATGCAGATTCCTGCAGCAGGCAGGACAAGGAAAAGACTCATGTTAGCTATGCAATTACCATGCTGCAATTACTTGTAGCAGTCTCTCAAATTAACCTCTCCATTTAGCTGCTTGGCAGAGATGGAAACATGTGAAGAGGAAAGGGCAAGCTCAAACAAACCTACATGAGAGAAAGAAAGTGTGTGTGTGCTCCAAGGAAATTCCCTGCACAGGCAGGTTTGTGTCCTCCTCCTTTTCCCCTCTCAGCCTTCCCCACAAAGGCTTGCAGAGTTCCCGCACATATTTGGCAGCAGAGTTATTTATCAAAAGAGGCATAGGGACTTTATTTAATTGTCAGCCAGTACAAAAATCCCTGCATTTCTGCACCATCTGAAATTTACAGCGGCACTAGTTTCTTTCCCGCTATCAGCAACCAAATGTTTAGAGCTCAGCTGAAATAATAATGCAAACTATGCCACAAATATTTATATATGCCTGCAAGCTGGCTGAGGCAGAGCTCCCCTCACGCTAGCAGAGAGATCTGCACAGTTTGCGTGCGCAGCCAGCTGTTCCCTGCTCTTCCCCAGCTGACCTGGAGCCAATGCAGCAGCCCAGCCTGAGCCTGGCTGGCTGGGTGGGTGCCTGTGGGTGCTGACAAACAGCTGGCTTTGGCCATGCCACAGCATGGACCCTGCTTACCTCCAACACCCAGCATGTTTCTATTCTCTCTGTCTGACCTGGGAGGAGTTTTAAAACACACCCGATCTGCAGCAAAGAAGTTTCTGAGGAGGGATGAAGTGACATATGAAAACAATGCAGAAAGCAACTTAAAATTACTCAGAAGAAATAACATGGACATAAACATGCCAAAATAAACCAGATGTCTTGAGCATTATGCTTCCTGGTACAGTTCTCAGGCATCTATCTACGAATGACTCATCAACACACGTTCACTATCTCCCCATAATTTTTTTTTGCTCTTAGTTTTGACAGTTGACATCTAAACAAATATGTTGTACCAGATCTCTTGAAATCTGGCAAGTAGTATCTTGTACTTACTACTTTATGCTGCACTCTCATTCCCCTGTGTTCGGCAACAAGGAAACTCTGCTAATATAGAACTATCCACTAAAATCCTCTAAAGCCTAGAGTTTAGTGAAACTTGGATGCCTGGAGACTAGAAAACAGAGTTCAAGTAAACACCCAGAAATATGCAAGTCTGGCTCTCTAGTACTGGCAGTAGTCAAGGAAAATTACCTTTCCACACTGCAGCTGAAACTCATTACCAAAGGCGACAGCAGAGGGATGAGTTGGAGCTGGACCAGCTTGGAAAATACACCATTTTTAAGAGTGAGATGGTGGCCATATCCCCCTGCCCAGTTTCCGTACAGTCAGAGCACCCACGGTCAAAACAGTCTGGACAACATGGGAAAGCAGGCTGAGAAAGGTGGATGAAATGCAGTCTGTGTCAGTGCAAGGGATTAGCAACTGCAGAAACAGAGCCAGAGGAATCAACTGACTTGTTCTTCAAAGTAATAAAGACTTTTAGGGTAATCACAGAGATGCATCTTGTTGCAAACCCCAACACAAATCACACTGAGATGTTGAAAAAGAATTGCAGCTTTCAGGACAAATGCAGTGCTGTATCAACCTTGCCCAGTGGATCATTCAGCCAAGCTGTACAAAGCAAGGGAGAGTCTCAGACTGGGCAACTTTGACGATGAGAAAACATGACCTTTCAGAGATGAGTGAATGAACTGGAGCTGATTAATCTAACACAGGAAAATCTTAGCAAGATGTTTTCCTGTTTTCTCCCTCCCCTGCCAGACTTCAATCAATGGCCAGATTCAAGCACAGAGCTCATATAATCACAAGATGATCATTCTTTCAGTTTACGAAAATCACATGGACTTAGGGTAAGATGAAAGGTCTTTTTAGTTAGTTCATCCATTTAGTTGTGCTAGCATCTCTTCTGTTCACCTAACACTCTCTTTTCTTTCCTTTTAAAAAAAAATGTAGTTTTCACTTTTTTTTTTTCTGTACATGTAATAACCACTGTGCATTAGTATCAACAAATGTGGACTGGGCAAAACCATCTGCAACAGCATCTGAGAAATGCCTTGATCCCCTGATCAAAAAAAAAAAAAAAAAAACCAACATAAAAAATGGTTGTGCTCATTCATTTTAAAAATGATGGGTTGCAGAGCTCTCTTTCTCCTACATGCTCTGCTTAAATACTGCTAAATCTGGAGCAGTGCCACTCTTTTGGACCAGCAGAAAGCATGTAAGGATCATGGCACATACTGAACCTAATAATTTGGAGGACCTAATAATTTGCATATATATTTATCATAGGGCTCCAAGCAAGGCAAGCACTCCAGAGACAGGGAAGACCTCTCTCCTGTTTGGAAGATTCATCTGGAGAGCAGCCAGCAAGGACACTCACAGGAGTAGTGAACAGTAGCCCATTGGAGTGGTTACACCATGGCTATAAATCTCTGCTTTCCCTGCTAAGCGCCTGGGAGGAGGAAGAGGGAACTGGCCACAGCTGACAGTAATGGGTCCCATTAAATTGTCGCTTTTAAAGAGACTCTAAAACGAGAACAAACTTGCTTCATAAGCATTTGATCAGCTTGCCTGACACCAGGCAATGGCAGACCGTGCTCACGTGCACTGGCTGGGGGCTGCTGGCTCTCCCCACCAGAACTGAGTTCTGAATAGCTGGAGTGAAATCACTGACTGCATTTACAGCCAACCAAATCTACATTTTTGGCACTACTTGCAGCTGTGTCTCACCTTATAATTTATGTATCCATTATTCTAGACAGGGGATCCAGAAACAATATAATTTTCCCCTCTAAAATATAACTATTATGATCCAGTTTTTATTGCACAGTAACTTTTCCCACTGAAATATATTAAATGAGAAATTGTAAGCATGGCCACATGAAATCATAAGGGACTTTACATTAAAAAATGTTTTTCTACTTCTCAGCCGTCTCCTGAGTTGAGCTGTGGACACTGTGGGGGCTCCTGCTTATTATCAAAAGGAAGAACAATTTATGAGGAGGTACTTTGAATATTTGGCAAACCAACTGAAGCAGCACACCACTTAAACAGCTTCCATACCAAAATACCAAAAGTACCAATTACAGAATTGGTACTTTGCATGACTTCTTTAACACTACAAATTTTCATAACTGGAGTACTGAGATGTACAGTTGTCACAACTAGAGGTATCCCCTGTATATGTGAAGTTCCTCTGAAATAATAAGAATAATAAGAAACAGGAAGAAGGATACAAAAGGTGTGTAATTTACATGATTCTCAGGAGATAAGGTATCCATATTTGAAGACTATAGTACAACTCAGATACAAAGAGGGAAAGATAGGCACATGGCTGTAATCTCAATTTTGTCATTTTCTTCTCTTTTGAATGGGTATTCAAAAGTGAAAGAATTCTTTTTTTTTTTTTTTTTAGTAAGGCATTTGTTTTGTTTTACAGGGTGAAGAAAAAGAAGAATGTATATAATAAACCAATTGGATAAAGAATCTCTAAAGCTGACTTCACTGGAAATACTGAATCATGGAAAATTACATCCAGTTGTCTTTTCTGCTACAGCACAAAGACCAGCTCCACAAATCTGCACAGCTCTGGGATCCACAGTGCAAATTCAATTGCACTCAATTTCCAGAAGAATCCAAAGCAAATACCCCTCTAGGAAATTTTCTCAAAGGAACACTTCACTAGGGATTAGAAAGAACCTCTGTGTCCATTATCAGGTCAGTCACTAAGTGCAGATGGTGATGGAAAGCTACTTTCCAAGGCCAAAGTATTTCTGCAAATTGGGAAGCTGACCATTTACAAACTGGACAATGGTTTACAATAACCAGAAAATCTAGATAGATCTATCTTTCAAAGTAAATTCCAAAATTGTAGCAAAGAAAGCACCTGAATATCTACTTAACATGTAAGTGTGAACAGAATTAGATAATGATTAATTCCATCTTCTACCATTATAAAACTCTGTAATATTTAATTTACTTCTCTAAGATGTGCCAATCAGAAAGTCTTTATGTACTTGCTCAGAAAAACTCACAACTACAATTTGAAAAGATGCCTGAAGAAGGAACAGCAGTGTCCTCAACCATCACACCAGCACCAAAATCACACTCAGCCAGCACTACTCCTGGGAAACTATTCTTCTATTATTTTTTCCAACAGGAAAAACAGTGCACTTTCTTATGGGGTGAAGCAGATTATCCTAAATCTAAATTCAACAAATCAAGTGTATATCCTTCTCTATCGAATTTTCATTAACCAAATCTTTTTTAAAGCTCCAGAGTTAGAAAATGAAAGCTAGTTCATTGTAATTTTATACATTTGTAATTGCAAAAATATGGCATAGTATAAAAAATAGGCTAATACTGTTAACAGAAAATCTCTGTGTATTTAATTTCTGAGATGTTTGTTCTGACAGCCCTATTTCCTTATTTGCTGGATTACATCTGCAAACAGTACTTTTAAAAATAATATTATAAAATCTTACATTAAATATGGTGGAAAGCTGCATTATTCCCCTACATATGTACAATTTGCAGAGCGTGCACAGAACAGCCTGTACTCTACAACTATAATTAAAGGCCACATGTGGTCCTTAAACTAACAGAGAGGTATGAAACAGATTGACAAGATGAGAACAAAATAAAAGGCTTTTCCCTCTTTTTAGTGAAGAAGTAAAACCCATTAGAACCTAGTGACAGGAAAATAAAAACACACTCCACATTCCCTGCATGCAAACCAGGGGACTTCTCAGCAGGCAAGTCTCAATTTCAGCCCACCTGCTTCTGGCATCTCTGGTCGGTACCTCACGGTGTGATTTGCATAGACAGCACTTTAACACATGGATATAATTTACTTAATTCTGCTGAAGGTGTTGTAAAAACACACACATTACTGATCTGCTGTGAGCCTGAGCTCTCTCAGCCATTTGTTAATAAGCCACAACAGCTATGGGCAGGTGAAAGCTGGATAGAAATGTGACAAATACATCTACCAGGACTCCTTATCACCCATTGTGTTGCAAGAAACCATGATTCAACTCCAGCAATAACATGTACATCCACATATAAATTTGAAGTTTCTTCATTTTAGAGTGTATATTCCCAGATAGGGAAAGGCATAGACACTGACAAAAGAGAAAGACTCAACTATTTTTGTTTATTAATAATAACAACAGTGAAAAAGCTGCAATTGTTATGGACTAGTTAGAGGCGAAAGACCTTGAAAAGATATGCAAGGTCAGCAGGCATGAAGGCTACATTTATATTAGGAAATGCTCACTATGGCTTGCTGGCATACAATGAGCAAGTCCACATCTACCTTAGATAACTCCTAGTGGCCTCTGAAACGGGACAGTTGTACCCAAACTGTCCATAGGAGATGCCTGCCTGAAGGAGGAACACCACTTGCTACCAGAAACCTTCCAGGTGCACAGCAAAGCTGTGCCCCAAAACATGGCTGGTCACCAACACAGCAAAGTTCAAGAGTAAATGAACATTGCTGTTCATTTTTGAGAAAGCCCTCACTGATGGTATCAGGAATTTTACAAGACAAGGGAGTGCAAGATTCAAGCCAAACAATTATACATCATTATTTGACAGTTCATGGAAAGTAAGAGAGTACTTTGCAGTTCCTGTTTCCACAGGGCATTAGCCCTTATGCTCACAAATAAGTGGAGCAGTGGGGTTAGCACAGTTAGAAAGTTAATTTGGGATAATCTCTGTGCTTTTATAGCACCAGCATGGTTGCCAGAAAAAATTACAGTAATATGTAAAAAACAGCTATTCTCACAGCTTAAGATGAACCTGTGGTCTATGACAAGGCAAGAGGCAGGGTAAGAGGAAGATTAGTTGTGGTGTAGGTGTAGGTGCTGTATCCTCATGGGGATACTGCTGCTCTTTGTCCATCTCTGCTGCAGAAGCCCAGTGCAGGGGAACAGCTGAGCTATAACCCATGATCTGGGTCCAAAGCACTGGAAAGCATATTTGACACACAAACACAATTTACATTTTTGCTGTCTGTCATGGTGAGCAAGTGATTTCATTTCTTCATTCATGGCATTCACACAACCTAGAGAGAGATTTTAATAAATCTGGTAGGAAAAAAATTTTTGTTCTTGATCCTACCTATTTCATCATGTTTGCTTGCTCTCAGAGTGCTTCCAACAAATATATGCTTTCCCACCTTAAAATTTTTAAAACAAATTCAGGATCTGTCAAAAGCTTTATCTTCCAAACAAAAAAACAGCAACAAAAAAAAGAATTAAGAACTTACTGAAACAGATACCATCTTTTTCATGGAGCACCTGACCTTCCTGGGTTTGTTATTTGAAAAGATAAATTTCATGGATGTCATTATAACAATCAGGTTGACTTTGATAGCACAAAATGACTAAAATTTCCAGATTTTCAGTGCTACATTTAAAGCAGTTGCAACTCATTTATTGTCTTTCTGCATATGGCACTGCTTTCTGCAAATGAATGGTTTGGAATGTTGCTATGCTGCAAAGTGCTTACGGTTTAAGATCAGATTACATTAATAGTATGCAGAAATGTATTTCAAAATGCATTTTTCACCTTCTAAAAAGTATTGTTGATTTAACTGAAACTAGGAGCAATTTTCTGTGATTTGAGGAATTTTTCATAGCTGTGCATGGATGACAGCACACATCTCTACTGCTGGCACTGTCACTAATACAGTCTAAATGGAGACGAATACAGCTTGATCATTCAAGCTGATCTGTATTTTTCTTTGAACCAACAGAAGCTTTTCCCACTGCATTGCTGCAAACAATTTTACTTCTTTCCCTAATACAAATCATACCCTGCACATATTTTCAAGTTTATTTGTGTCTTACTTTCTGTTTCAGTTGTAGGTGATTAAAACATGCCGAGAAAACAAAACAAAACAAATATATGAAATGTTAGTTAGCTAGCTTTATGAAGTGTGCTTTTATTTTTTACTGTTAAATAGCTGAGAAAATTCTATGTCTGGATCCTTAATTCCCCGTAAAGGGGCATAAATATAGGCTTAAACATAATTATATTATAGCTAGAAGCTAACATGTGCAAGAGTGGTGTTATCAAAAAGAACTGCTGCTTAAGATCCCTCCACAATCCCAGAACTGCCTAAGAAAATGCAAATCTGTTCTCACATGATGTAAGAGACATTATTAAAAGGAAAAGGCATCTGTCCCAAAGGACACTGTTCCATAAAGGGAGCTTTTTTATAACAATCCATAAAATATTTTAGGTCTCTCAGCAACATTTCTCACAGACCAAAGCATTATATCATAGAACCATGATATAATTTAGGGTGGAAATAACATTCTTGCCATCAAATTTCAAACAAACAAATAAAATGAAAGCCAGCTCCTCTTTCTCTCTCTCTCTGTGCAGCATTTTGTAGACCAGTCATTATACCAATGCTGATCAGGGATTCATGGCCTGCACCAGGGAAACCCCAAGCCCCTCAGCATCCAGAGGGACATAATCATAGGGAACATCATATCAGAGAACAGTAACACAGTTGTGCTTGGGCACCTAACCCAAAGGCTCATGGGGACAGGCTGTTCTAGAGGGTGACTTAGAGCAGATCTGTTGTAGATGCTTTGAATCAGCAAACAGAGGAGCTTCTCTCTCTCTTAACAGACTGCAGAAAGCCAAGTCTTCAAAGTCAGGCATGCAATTTTGGGCCTCAAGTTGAGTGGTGGGACTGCCTCACGCTGCATCTGTAAGTGATTAAGTTAAAATTACAACAAAATAATAGCTTTTCTCCTAAGCTTAACATCTTAAGCCTAACAACAAATTTGAATGAAGCAAAAACTGTTTCATTTTCTTTATTTTTTTTTCCCTGCATGCATTTTATCTTTTCTGGGGAGTCAGTCCTACAAAATTACTGACCTAAATGCCAAGGTTTATATCAATGTCTATTTCTTCATACTGCTTCAAGTCCATAATAAAAACAGATATTTGAGTCAGGAATATGTCAAACAAATAGACATATTTTCATAGCTGAAGACCCTTGAAAATATATTAAATGTGAGTACCCTTTTAATTTAATGATCCCACATTAGATGTGATTCTATATGAAAACTCTGATGGAAGGAAAGCTATCCTTATTTATGATAAAAGCCAACTTGGGATCACTCAGTATTGAAGCAGATTTATCTACATTTTTGTCTGTTAGCATCAATAGCAGGCAGAGAGGCATCTTCATCATTCAGACAAAACTGCTGGACCGTAAACCTACCCTCTTATATGCTGCACTGTCTTCTCCCATGAAACTGCTCTAGGCATCTCTGCTGCCCACCAAATCCAAGCCAGTAATCCGGGCAGGACTGTCAGCAGAGGAATGCCGTCTTTTAAATGCCCAGAACAAGAGACAAGGCTCTCAGAGACAGCTGAAGCTGCCAGAACACCATCTTCTCCTCCTCACCCACACAATGATGGCATTGTGTGGGGAATCCAGCCCACTACTCTCAGTTCCCCTTTCTGCAAACCCGGCTACCACAGCGACTCAAGTCAGGACCAAAGAGCTGAGCATTTGGTGACAGTCAGCCTTATAACCACTTACACCAGCTGGATAAATCCAAATTGCTCCTTTTCTATGGAATTTGTTTGCGTGCTATCTAGCAACACCCAGAGACGGGGGGGGAGGGGAAAGAAATATCTCAGAAGTCTGTAACTGAGGTCATTAAACAACACAAGTAGATTCCAAAACCCACCTCTGAAATGCCATGCAGTTTACAAAATGGAAAAGTTGTAAACAAGCTGAATCTTGTCAATGTACTGTTTTGCAGATAAGAAGATGGACTGTCTATGGAATTTTGATTACAAAGTACAAGTACACTGTGAAGATCAGTTTGATTTTGAAACTCTGATACATACAGAAAGCCAATGACCAGCTATTAGGCACATACACTTGCAAGCTTTGTGTAACACCCAGAAATAAACACAGAAGCACATTTTGGGGGTCTTTTTTAACCATTTTGAAATCATCACTGTGGTTCACAAATGCCTATTAGGAAATACTCCATCTTCTAAAAATCTTAAATGCTTAGTATATCAACACTGGCCACAGAACAGTTTTCCTACTATAGTGGAGTACTGAAGACTCCAGTAATGAATAAACCAGCAAGGTCACTAAAGTATTTGAAAAGAAGGTTAGGAAGTTGTTCCCAGGTACCTGAAAAAATAAGAACCAAGGATGACAGTGGGTGGGAAAAGAGGAAGGGATGACTGGAGAAAGCACCAACTCCATGTTAGAATACCACAGCAATGGTTTGACAATGAAGGCAGCTGAAGCCAGATTCTTAGATTCTGGAGGAAAAATTAAAACAGATAGGGTAAAATAGAATACTGCAGATCAGAAATGACATCATCATGACAGGATGTCTGAAAGAATTGACATTATAAGTGGTGATGACACAAAGAGAGGATGGAAAGTTCTGTCTTCGTGAACTCTGTGTCCAAGGTATCAGTGAGGTGAGCAAGATGACATGCCAGGGAAAGATGGGAGGGGAGAAGCCAGAGATGGAAGTACTTTGGAAATCATCCACGAGTTGGTGCAGCTGAGGGAAGATAAAATTTACAGTGCAGTGTTTCCCAAATTGAACATCACAAGGTATAGCCACCATCCACAGCTCTCCAAGGGCTCCTGGCTAGAAAGGTCTCAATTAAAAATACACCTGTTATAAGCAGAATATTGCCATAACATCCCCCACTGGTCTACCATAAAAAGAGGTCAGTAAACAATGCTTTTTTTAATAGAAAACCAAAGATCTGAACCTTGTTGAATGACATCAGGAGGTGGATAAAGAGGCATTTGAGGAGATATTAAAAAAATCAGCAAGGAAAGAGTCCTGAAAACCAGAAAAAAGAAAGCCTTATGAATCAAATGCAAACCAAAACTTGGAGGACAGAAAACTGTTCCTCACATTAGACAATGACTAATAATGATTACTGTGGCAGCAGCTTCACTGGACCTCAAAGGAGAAAGGCAAAAGAAAAGGAAACAGAGAGAAAACTAGAAGAAAAGCAATGGAAAGTCAGCACAGAGAAACAAAAGATCAGGGTCCTAATTAGATAAATAAGATGTGAGCAGGGTTTTCCATTTGTGTTTCCCTTGGGAAAAAAGACTGCCAGAAGTTCAATGTGAAAGGTGAATGAGTCAGAAAGGAAAAAAGGAAAAGACTTGAGAAAACGACCTAAGAACAGAGGAAGATCCAAATGCAGGAGAAAAAAATGAGTGAATTTAAGATTCAACATCACAGAATGGAGACTGCAAATTTGATGAAGAAGGAAGGGAAAATAGAAGTGAAGAAGGATAAAACTGCAACATGGTTAAATGAAAAGAGGAAGAAAGGGCTTGGTTGATATTTTAGTTTAGTTTCTTATGGAATGACATTGCCTCTCCCCATCCCAACAGCTTCTGAATATGCTGGTCAGCTTCAGTGACAAATCTTGAAGAAAACAGAGCACTTTGAAATTGCATGGAAATGTGTCTTCAAGGTAAAGAGGTAACGAATTTGAGTTTCCTAGCTGCACACAAGGCTGTAACATGAATTCATCCTTATTATTATTGCTCCCTTGATTTACCAGAGAATCAGCATGAAACTACAGCTCCATACCAAGCACAAGCCTTCAGTGAACAGGCTCTCTAATAAACTTAGGTTAATCAACTGAAAGGCAGAGATCCACAGGAGAAAAGGCTTCCTCGAGCAGCAGTGCTCAGTTCTCAGTGCTTATTGAAACTTGCAAAGCAACTGGCTAATTTTTGTATGAAGAAGGCTGGAAAGAAAAGAGGTTCATGAAGAACTGATATTGAGAACAGAGGGTGAAAGTAGACTTGAGAGAAGCCTGTATGGATTCAGATCAGAAGTTCAAGGCAGTAGTTTTCTTGAGATACAGGACCAAGAGCTGATTACAGTAAAAAAGCAAGTGTAAAGATGAAGGAAAAGAAACCAAAGAGTCAAAAAGGGCTCAAGAGAAAAGGGCAACATTCTTCAGAGAAAGAGTGGAAATTGACAACACAGATTTCTGGGGTGTTCTCTGGTGCTGCAGTCTTCTGTCTGCTCTCTGCTGACATCCAGCCCACCACTTCTGTTGACCTGAAAGCTCAGACAAGTTTCAACAGCAAATGTGACACCTGACTGTCCACCAAAGGGACCGGTGGTTGATTCAGCAGCCACATGTTCTAGCACTCACTAAGGAATTTGATTCAATTCACGGAAGAAATTCCATAAAACCTGAGTCCAACCTGTTGCAGAGGTAGCATTAACAAACCCAAATATTATGAGTCTCAAGCAGCCAAGTTAGTACTTTGGAATCTTGCTATTTCTCACAGACTGACAGGTTTTGTGTGTAACTTATATTTTTTTTCTTCTACTTTTAACATCAGCTATCATTAACTGCTGAATTACACCATCTTGCAAATTAGCAAATAAGTGAAGATAATATTTTTGTTCTTATTGAGTAATGGCTAACACATTACAAGATGGATTTCTTCATGTATTTTAACAAGTGAGATATTGCTTTATTTATGAAAATGCTTTGCAGTAGGCCAGTGAAAGTTCTACAGTGTATTTTTGCATATTTTTCAAGATGAATGAACTCAGGGGCACATGAACTTTCTGCCACAGTCTGCAATTATGTCTGTGCTTAGAGGTAATGTGGGTGAGCAAGTTACACTACCAGCATTTGCATGTATGAGTATGATGAGAGCTCCTACTTAAGGAAATCAGCTACAGCATATTCTTTCCATAGCTCTTTCTAACAAACAGGTAAATTTTAATAGTTTTGTGGTATCTAAAAGAAAAGAAATACAGATGGGATATCCAAGAAAAACCTCAATACCAGAAAGAGGTTCTAAAACTGAGGTGAGATTAAGAAGTTACTTTCACTAATTCAGTCTCTATAGTTGTAAAATAGGGGGGAAACCAGATTTCAATACTTTAGTTTTTTGTCTAACAACACAAACCTATGATATATAACTTATATCATAATATTTTATATAAGTACAAAAGGCCACTAGCATGGAAGCAGTTGAAGGTTCAAAGAATAAAGTAAAAATGGCTAACTTCACACTATCTGAAAAATATATCGTTTCACAAAAATAAACCAGCAAAATGCTTTTTGTTAATTTATTCTAAGAACTTTATTTATATGGCTATAGCACCTGTCACATTTTCAGCATGCATTGGTACTGTACTAAACACTACACATCTATTTTAAACTGAAGGATGAAAATCATAGGTCTTTTCTTTAACTGTTAAGAAAGGTCATTGCACTAGGGTAAGCTAACAAATTTATCTATGAAAGCATCTGCCCTATGATATCATTCTTTACCATTTTTCACTCTACCTTCTTCCTTGCATGCATGGAAGTGCACACTGAGTGTACACCTCCAATTATTGCCACACAACATGGTGTAGCTGACATTGCTTCTCTGCTGGGTGTCTTCTCTTCAGACATTCTCTCCTTTTGAGTGGTGTGTTTTATTACTGCATCCTATGGACAGTCATCAATTCATGCTCTGATAATCACAGCACTGGAAGGCAGCTGGCAGATGTGCCAGCAATGAAGTCTGACAGATTAAATTTTGCAAATACAAACCTGCTAATCCTCAAATTCCCAAACTGATTTGAGATTAGTTACATAGCTAGAGACTACACCAAAAATTTCCAGATGATCAGGTTCTGTTCCCAAATTCCACCCTAAGTACAGAGAGGTAGAAGTACACAGAAAAAAGCCAAGAGCAGCCAAGGGCCATATGAGATCTCAGGAAATAGCTGACCTACAGATGTACAATGAAGACACAAAAAGTTTTCTGTTTATTCTTTGATTATGTCTACATCAATGACCACATTCTCATGCAAGTCAGTATTTAAGGAAGTCCCTGAAAGACATATTTGGCAGAAGTTATGAAGGGAATTAATTCCAAGAATGATGGTAATTTTCTTGTCTTTAGTCATGAATCAGTATTAATTCATGCAAGAAAGTTACAGCTGTCTTTGAAGACAATCAAGACACACCAAGCTGCATTGCTTTATCCCTCTCCTAAGAGGAAATGCAGCCTTATAAAAGGAAAGGGAGATGATGGCACTCACCTTACATCCCTCACAAGCACTGACACCATAGTGATATCCAGATGACTTGTCTTGACAAACAAAACAGGGCTTGTAAACACGAGGGGGTGGAAGTGGTGAAGGAGGGCTCGGAACAAGTTCCTCAGAACTGGTGCTCTGAGTTTCAACTGCTACAAAAGAAAGAAAAAATAAAATTGAATAATTCATAATAATTTTAAATAAATTCCTATATATAACCATGTTGTAAGTATCAAGCTGGCCCATACCTTTCTTTCCATAATAAACATTAATTTGTCTTTCCTAGTAAAATTTGAAGGAAGATAAGCAAGACCTACATCCCACAGCCTCAAAACTGTATTTTAAAGTACCAAATAATTTAGATGTATGGCATGAATCTTACCAGGCTCCCAAAAAGGACAACTTTGGGCTCATGTTCTGGTTTTAGCCTATTGAATTGTTTAGCATTCATGTGTGCAGGCTGGATATCAGCCTTTAAAGGGTACCTAATCTTGGGAGAGTATTTTAATCTCTTGCATTTTTCTACAAGAGGTAACACCTCCAGTATGCAATTCTGACATAGCAGGATAGCAGCACATGTCAGGATATATGTACAGAGTGTGAGATGGGACCTGAAATAAAAATTACCAAAATTACCAATTTTTTTTTTTTTTTTTTTTTTTTTTTTTTAATCTGTAAAACTAGCACCACCCAGCAACACTTCCTTACCTACCTTAGGACTTATAACATCAGGAAACCTTGCTGAGAAAAAGCTACTTATATATTATGACCACCACATCCCTTTATTGCCTTAATATTTCTAGATGGTCATTTGTTTTGAGGCTGTTGAAAAGCCAGTAACCCCTTTCAGAGAAAGGACATGAAAGCTCTATGATGCAAGATAAGACATGAACTACATTTTTCCAAAACATCTGCATTAGTTTTCTGTGATATGCTGTCATCATTCCTCACGTTTATTGTGGATGTGCAATACATTTTCATGTTTCACCTAGTCGTCTGCTGCTTCTCAGATAAATCCCTCTAACTTTTCAACAGATATACAGGAATGACAGGATCTGTGAACTCGGATCTATCCAGAAATATTAGGCACTATCAGCAGAGCTAAATCTCCAGAGTACTAACAGTAGGCCCTAAAGAATATTACTCAATGGAAAAATCTTAGACAAGATTTACTGTACATGATATTTTTCAGATTATAACGATGATACATTTGTATTAAACTCATGATTCATTGTCAACCCATCTGTTGCTGAATTCACAGAGGGCATCACAGCACATGAGGCAACTTCTGATTACTCAGGAGAGAGGGGCCCCTTTCTGCCATTTTTCCTTGGGTTAAGCTAGTATAAACTTCAAGGACAGACATTTCTTGAGAAGAAAATAAATGCTAGAGTAAAGTATTAAAGGCTCTGATCTAAGCAAAGAAAGACCTTTTTATTTTATTTATATATCTAACAATAATGAGGCTGTGATAAAACAGAAAACTAAAACAAGTAAAATAACATGGCTCCATAAATTGTGACAATGTCCAGAACTATATCAATCTTTTCAGTATTAAATGAACTGAACTTTGCAAACATCTGTGTGTTCCTACCATACCAAGAAAACTTTAATGAAGCTTTTTCTTAATGAAAACTCATATGAGAGTGATCATTTATTTTCAACAGTAATTTTTGGTATTTAAGAGAGATAGAGAGTGCTCTGTTATTGATCTCTGCACAGCCACCCTGCTTGAATCAATAATCTATTAGTACTTCTAAATTAAAGTTAGATTCATCAAATGCCCTTGAGAAGCCTCAAACATTCCTTGCCTTATTTCATGCTCGTACATGAATTATGGTGGCTTCCAATGAGTGTATGGAACGATCAAATTTTAGTTTTAAAACTCCAATACCAGCAGACAATGTGTTTTGTATTAGCTCATTCAACTCTCCCGGTCCATCTAAAAGGCAGTTTTTAGGCTCCCCATGGGAAAACAAGGTTGTGTCATTCAATAAAACAACTGTGCTCCTGCAATCCTTCTGTGATTTTGGTTTGGGGAAAGCAGCCTTTCAGGAATAATACTGATACACTTCTGTTTATTCATCAATTCATCCTAAACAAGCACCGGCATGCAATAGCAGTGTTCCAACCACAAACACTATTGTACTCCAGAGAGGTCTGTCAAGCACTGCAGGAACAACAGGAGTTTGTGATACCCAGAAGAGATTATGCAACCAACTCAGCTCATAAATACACAACAGAGCCAACAAGTGAAGTGTTGAAGGTACTGCTAGAGAATATTTTTCAGGACAATTTGAAAAGGTATATGAGACGGAAGGAGCCAATGGAAATAAAACACCCATATACATATGCAACAGTAGATTAAAAGACTTAATCTATTAATACTTGCATTAGCTGTACAACTGTCTAGAGAGTTTGGTTTCTTGGTTGATTTTTACTTTTTATGGTTGGTAGGTTTGGGGGGTTTATTTGGTTTTTCTGTAGGGTTTTGTTGTTTGCTTTTTTTTTTTTTTTTTTTTTTTTTTTTTTTTTTTTTGTATAATAAAGCCTAGTTTGGGCACATTCACTTTTGATCACAGGCAAGGTGTGCAGTTTTCTGGAGAAGGCCTGAACCAGGTTCAAGCCATGCTTGACTCTTATTCGACTTTCTGACTTACTATTCTTCCTTGGATTTAGCTTTTGGAACTCTTTATTTGAAAAAGTATGCAGTGCCTGAGTATGCAGAGGTCCTGTGCAGGAATCTGTAGCAACTCATGCTCAGCAGGTATAAAGTGTTATTTTTGCAACATGTTGACAGCTAATGGATGCATGACAGCAGAATCTGCTTTCTCCTATGCGTGTCTACACAAGCCACAAGGACAAAAAGATAGGATGGGGGGTAGAAAGCTGACTTTTCCAGAAGAAGCATTTTTAAAGCAGCCATACAGTTTTAGGAAGAATTCGAGGGGAAAAGAAAGAGAATTTTAAAAATGCAACTTCTTTCCATGGCCTGCTTTCTTTTCCTGTGGGATGTGACACTTCAGGATCCCCACTCACCTGAGACAACAGAGCCTCGTGCTGTCACCCAACACCTGAATGCAGCTTAAGCACACAGGGACTCTCAAACAATCGGTCACTTCACAATTCCTAAGATGTCTGAAATTTTTCTAAAGGTTAGATAAAGTAGCAGATAAGATCTTTAAAAGCACAGCGTGCTTTCTGAGAGCTAATTTACTGCCAGCTAAACCGTGTTGACAGATGGAGAAGGTATTTTATTTTGAGACCAACTAGAAGCAGGCAGGCGCTGCAAAATGCTTCGTGTTCTCCTAGAAGCTTAGATTATTAAGCTTGCATGTTAATGCACACTTTGGACAGTTGAGTTTTAAAAGAATAAGAAGTTGTAAAGCAAATGGCATTTCCTGGATAGCCTCAAGGGAATTTTGAATACTGAGCTCAGGGTCCCTGGTGGGAAGCAGCAATTTCAGCTAATTAGGGTGAATAGCAAAGTGTTGCATTTGGTCAAAACATTCTGTTAACCCTCATTTTTGTTGGCACCAACAAGAGTCTGGATTTTTTGCCTTTTCTTTTCTTTTTTCTTTTTTTTTATTTTTTTGTGAATTCACTGCAGGAGTGCAAGGCACTCAGCTCACATACATTAGGCAGAAAGTCAAAGGAAACGCCAAAGTTCAACTAAAGTACAAGTAATTAGAACCAGATTCTCTGCTGCTTGTATGGGTGCATTTGATTGTAGAAGTTATTTATAAGCCTCCAAACATTTGAAAAAATAACTATATACTGTAGATCATTTAATTTTTATGTCTCGTCTGGAAAAAAAAGTCTGCTTTTAATCATCTTCCAGGAAAGAGCCAGGAACTGGGAAAGTGGGTCTCAATTGTTTCAATACAAATTTCTCTCTTTCATGTGCCACATAAAACTATACTATAAAATTAAATCCAAAATATCATTGACTTTGCCCCCCCTCCGATTTTTTTTTTTTAATGAAAAACTTCTTTGAATTTGTCATGCTTAAATACTTTGCATTGTTATGAGGGTTTGGGTTTTTTTAAACTCTTGTTTGGAAGACAGACAAGGGGAGAAGCAAAAAAAAAGGAGTGAGAGAGAAAGAAAACATTATCGTGGAGACTTGCCAGCCTTGACTTAGTAACCTGGCCATGACCCTCCAGCGAGTGTGTGTTTGACCCGGTCACACATGACTCTAGCTGCGTACTGTTGCTGGGTTATAAGTCCCAGATATTTTTACCATATATACAACAGGTGGGGATCACAGACAACAGAAAGAGGAAAACAAAGTCTCCCCTTGTGGGAAGACTCCCATTTTCTCCCTTGCAAAGAAAAAAGCACAAAGCAATGAAGTTTTGCTACTATTTCAGTACTGGCACTTGCTGTGCTGGCTCGTTGTTTTTCCTGGGGGGGTGGACACATGGAGGTGGAGTGGGCTGAGGGCAGGAGGACTGAGGAAAAGGCTCAGGGGAAGCCATGTGCAAATGTTAATCAACACAGAACAAATTATCACAATCAAAAATCTTTCCTTATAGAGCTGGGTATGCATCAAAGTTTGGGAAGGAATGCTTTTTATTACAAGTGAACACAACATACCAGGATTAAAACCTACAAAAACTTCAGACTGAGATATTATTACCAGAATTTTCAGAAATACCTAAGAAAATTTGTTTTTCACATTTGAGGATTTCTTTTTTATTTGTCTTTGTAGCTGCACACATCTGCCTTAAAACTACGATGTTAAATATGTTTATTCTATTTTAATTCTTGGTTACAATTCTTCCAGCATTAATTATAATTAAGTCATGCATCTCTACCAGATTGTCCTGAAAAAAGGGTGGTATTTTGGATGAAAGCCAAATAAACCCTCTAAAGTCTACTGGTTTGCATTTAGTCTGAAAAGGACATTCTGCTTTCAACTGGGACATCAGAAGATGAAACTCCACAGCCTTTTTTCTTTTTGAGGGTACCCAATCAAAAACAATCCTTTTCTGTTATTTTAAAAGCTGATAGAGTATCTGACAGGTTTCCATTATGTGCTGCTCAGGATTCATATAGTATGGTTAAAACATACAACAGAACTAGAAACAGGCAAATGTTACAGAGCTCAGAAGCCCGGTCTGCACGGACTGGGCTAATGGACAAAACTGCACACAAGGTCACCTAAAAGGAGTCTCAAACCCAGGGCACTTTGAGGGCCATGCAAAGGGCACAGGCTGCTGCTGCCAAAACTATCTCAGACAAGGTGCAAGTCCCGATAGGCGCAGCCGAGTTGGAAGGAGCTCTCTAACGCTGAAGTACTTTTGCTGCTACAGCCCTTGTCAGCTACAGAGCGATAGGGACAGCTGGCTTCTGTCCCAAAGCATCTGGGAGAAGAGGGGTCCTGCTGAACTCTGCCCTGCGCCTCCGAGTACAAGAAGCAGTGAAGGACACTCTCTGCTCTGATATCCTCACCCTAATGAAGTCCCAAGTACAAATTTGGCCATTGCTCCACTGCAGCCAGACATACCATCAGGACAGTATTTTCTTCCCCCACCCTTCTGCATCTCATGCATTTAGACAGTGCACTATTTTGGGCAGGGCCTCAGAATGTGCTGTGCAGTAACTGGCGCTGCAGGACTTTCCAGTGATACTCCAATTCAAACAATGATAATGATCATGATCCTGCCAAGTCAAAAGACATTTGAAAGAATGAAACCTGAAAGGCCTCCACAACCTTGAAGGGAGACATTACTTGCAAAGCAGGTCCTTAGAGTGCTTTCATTTTAACTATTGTAGCATTTCAATGTTAACACACAGACTATATGTAAAGTATGATTTAAAAAAAACCAAACTTCATATTCAACAAATGCCTTTGCTGTGTATACATCTACTTGTATTTGTCAACTGACAGGAAAAAAAAAAGTGTTTACACTAATTTGCTGCATCTTCCCTGGTTTAGAACTGGGAGAGAGAGAGCTGCATCGTATTCCTTCATGCCTTTCATCAAAATTGCCAAGTTTCAATTGCAAATCTGTAACATTAACCAGCAGAGCCATGTAACATAAGTCATTGAAGTCAGTGGATACTGATCTTGGCCATCAACAGGAGTATAGCCCTTTGAAACCTGTATTCATATCAAGTGATTAGGGCCAAGAAATAGCTTAGTATACTACTACTAGCATGCAGAACTTTCCAGATTTTTCTGCTCTAAGTCAGATTTGGTATTTTTCTGTTCTACTCTCATAATATAATTTCTGTTACATAGCAGATAACTTCTTCACAGATTTTATTATCCCCCCAAATAATCTCTATCAGTTGCCCACTGAAGAGTAGAGATTCTTTTGTAATGTACTTTTCTGTTATGACAGGATTTGGTCTCTTTATCAATCCATTAGTTAAACACAGCAATTTGGCCACCTGACTTTATGCTGGCATTTAATAAAGCACTCCAGGAGCCCCACCTGCCAGCACATCTTTGAGTGACATTCCTGCACAGATTCCCTGACCCTCCTCAGGCCCTGCTGTCCCTGGCCACACAGCAACAGCAGCACTGCTTCTGGTTCTGCCATGTTTAGCAGTACAAAAGGTCCTTTTCTCTTCTGCTTATCTGATCTACAAGCATGGTCCCTGCCACTCCAGCACGTGAATAACCCATGAGCATTCATATTTTTACCTTTGTAGCACCTAAGTGAGATAAGGGAAGAGCTATTCTTACTTAACAGACAGGAAACAGAAACACTGACAGTGAAAGGGCTTTATTTGCTTGCATCATAAATTCCTAGAAAAATGCAAGCAGTACCCAGCTGGGATTTTCAACAGCGATTGAGAACCTAGCTGTCTACAGCACTAACAAATGTCCTCAAAACATAGCCTTACATGTCTTTCCCTTGGTTTCACATGGGATATGTGACAAAGCAGAGAAATCTGTTAAGTCTGTGCTTGGTCCTTCTACTGCAGGGGCTCTGAAGCACCCCCAAGCCTGCATGTGCACACCACTCACCTGCCCACTGTGAGACTGGGTGCCTCCTGCCTCCAAGAGCCACTGCTGCTGCCAGCAGGGAACTTGGGAGAAATGATGAAATCTTGCATTCATTTTCTGATCTCCACAGACAGCTGAGAATCAGTTTTATATAAGACTATCATCACATATACAATTACACAGGAATGCCTTGCAGGCAGGGCACTGACTTGCCTGAGAGAAATCCTGAATTTTCTCCTGGAGAAGATTCAGTGACTGTGCCTGTGAACACTGTGTACCACCACTAGAAACCACTAACCAACACTAGAAACTGCCAAAAAAATCCTCTACTTTTGACTGTACTGTCCAAGCCTCACACACCACCAAGGAGTTAAGTATGAATCTAGCAGGTTAGTCTTATAAATTAAGTATCTATGACCTGGAAATTACCAACACATGATCAGGTATTCATGAAAGAAAACACCCTAAAAAGCCTTTGTCTGAAACTGCTGCATCTTTTTCTTGTGTCCCACAGGTACACACGGGGAGCTGCCACTGCAACCACTTTTGGTGCTTCTCCCAGCAGAGCCACAACTTTTGGGAAGTACATTTTCTACACACATATTTACTACAGTTAGCAGTAAAGGACAACGAGGAGGCTGCAGCTGCTCCATAGGTTTGCACTTTCTGGTTCTCAAGCACCAAGTCCACCAAACCCTGAGGTAACAAACATCACCTTTTCAAAGAAAATTATACTGCTTTTCAGGGCTGATTTTTTTTTTTTTTTTTTTTTTTTTACAGTTATGTCAGCAAAGCAGATCTATATTTGGGTTTATGTGTCCATATAGCCAGAGAGATGTATTTACACCTGAGCAAACGTGGAAAGCAGAAAGCTTGTCAGGATTAATTATATCAGGGCCAAGAACTGCATCTGGTTATACCTGTGTTACTCTCAAGACAGCGAGACTTAATGACGTGCTAGTAACTGAGAACAGGAGCGTCTTTTGCTAAATAAATGGCCAGGCAGACACCATGAGTGAGCCAGGGTGAAAGTAAGAGTAGAGACAGGATGGCCGCAGGCTTTGGCAGGCAGAGTTTACAGGGCAGCAGCTCATCACTTTGTATTAGGAGCTTACCTTCGAAATGAAAAAGAAAACATGTTAAATGAAAAAAATAAATCGTATGGAAAACTGAAGAAAAACATCCGAAAGATGCTAGCTCTGTAGTTTTTTCAGGTCGGTGATTTTCTGCCTGTCCATTACCATGCAAAACCACATCAGTCTCAAGTGAAAATTCTGCATTACTGCAAAACTGAAAAATAAGATCTTGCTTTAAAAAAAAATACATAATTGTGCCATCATCTGCATGAAGTTAAGATTTTTCTTTGAAAATGCAATTTTCTTACAATTCAGGCCCTAGCTGCTTTACCTGTGAATTCCTATGGTCTGATCCTTATGTGAAATAAAGTGGCACAGGCAAAGAAGAGACACAAATATAGAGAAGATGAGAACTTTGACCTCTTTATTATTTATTTATGAAAAAGAAGCCTATTTCTGTGGCCTATTGATAAAAATGTGGAGTAACAAATTCAGTGCTTTCCCTACAGGATCAAAAATTTTAAGAAAAGGTCCAATGCAAAAATAAAAGGAGTCTGATTCTTTTTTTTTTTTTTGTCAGCTTTGTTTTACAGTGTTGTTACTCCACTGATTCCAAAAAATGATCCTTGTTAGCATAAATGGGAGAAAACCCAGATCTAGTATCATCAGTAAGAAATCAAAATTGCAAGAGCAATGAAATAGTTGCTATAATCTCTACACACATCCAGATATTTTACTAAGTCACAAAGTCTCCATTTATAGTTATTAAATGTTTTATAGTGTTTTGAGGATTTTTATTTTTAAGTCTTTTCGAGCATTGAAACAGAATAATTCAGAGTATTATTCTAAAGGAATTATTTTATTCTTCAAAACTCTCCCCCTATCCAAGCTGGTATTAGTTTTTGGTACTATATGTCTGCCAAATAATTTTTTTATTTTCTATATATTCAACATATCTTATGACACTATTCATCCTGACTTTTTGCTGTGGCTTGAATCCAGCTAGAAAAGGAGTTTTAAGAAACCTTTAATCATGTAATACTATTACACCATTGTTCAGTACCACATGCACAAAATAAAACTATTGTGCACTCTTTGGAAATGCCATAAAACTGACTTGCTGTTAATATTTTACATATCATTTCACTTCTCAAATTTTAGGACCATTAGTTCAGAATATTTTGATCTTAAAGTATTTTCAAACCTTAAAATTAATAGAGTGACTCAACAAGAGCCATTTCAGTGATCAGAACTACTTCAAGTTAGTAGAGTAGCAGTTAAAATGCTTATCATTACAATTAATTTGTATTCAGCCACACTGCTGGATATCACTAATTGATTTATATACCTTCCTTTCTATACCCATTTACAAGGGCAATTATGAACACCATCACATATGTTTAAATGGATTACATTAGAACATTATCTAGAAACTAGACTGCTGAGCTTAAAATCCTTAAGAACAGGTAAATTCTTCATTAATGGGTATGTTATCAACTTACTACAAATGGCCTATAACCTTTTAAGGCAGCACATGGTGCTAATATTTTACTTTTCATGGGCAGTTGGAGGTTGGCTCCAATGATGAGCTCCACCGCTATCTTTAATTGTTTTTAAAATTGCATATTATAGGGAGCAATAAACACAAATTAGTATTATACCATCCACAGCTTTCTGCAAGGCATGGTTTCTATAAACAAGTTAAAACGCATACATCTGTAAATAATAAGTGTAAGTATGCTGAATTTAATGAATAAGGGCACTAAAAGAAATTGAACAGTAGGGGTTCAGCAATTAGAGTAACTGCCCATTTTATTAAAAATGTATTGTTTCCAGCTTTCACTTTAGAAGGCTTTTATTGCTTTGCTAATTCTAAGTTTTGATTTCCTTTGAAAAGGATGTCTAATTCCTTATTTTTCTTTGACAGCCCTGTCACACAGCACTTGCCTTTTTCACAAGGCAGTGGAGAGCTGTGATGCTTTGTATCTCCTTGCTCAGGATGTCACTCTGGAGCCCTCACTGCAGACCTTTGTTTGGCGTTATGCCACCCAGAGGTATGATTGGTTATCCAGTAAGGTTTCACGCCACAACGAAGCTGGGATGAAACCTGCTGAACCAGCACACCCCAGGCAGCCACCCTTCGGCCCTTTCCCAGAGATTACCAACACTCTGGCAGAGTGGGGAGGGGAGGAGCACAATTCCAGCTTCCCAGCCATGCCCCTGCAACCCAGGGCCATTTGCTGAAGCTGGCAAGGCTCGGGCCATGAAATGGAGCCATGAGTTTCCTGCTTCTGCTCAGCAGCAGCCTGCTGCAAGGGACAGGGCAGTGTGTAGTGGGAGAAGCACAGGCAGCTTCTCAAACCAGGCAGATATCACAGTACACATCTCTCATTTCCCAGCATCACTGCAGTGAACCTCTGGGCTACCCTTATTTGTATATATATGATTTACTTCCATGTAGCTCACTTTCCAAGTAAGTGTTAAGATTAGTTCCTACACTAGCCTAATTGCACCCACATTGCTGCTCCACGGGGGTATAATTAAAACAATCCATTATTTCCATTTAGACGACACAATAACAGGAAAAATATGGTTTTCATCACTTGAGCTTATGTGCAAATAGAAGGACAGTCAGACCAAAACTTGACCTTTCTACATCCTATAGCACAAGTACATTTGCAACATCTAAGACCAAAACAGGCACATACTCTGTCCTCCTACATCCCCTCAGTCTGCCAGACTAGGACAGTGCAGTACTAAGAGCAGCTCACCCCAGCATTCCTGATGCTAATGAAAGTAATTCCAGTTTATGGTATATTTAACAACTTTGTAACTATCTTTTGAGAGAGCAAATGAAATATAGAGTTTACCAAGCTATAATGCTCAACTGAGAGGAGTTTCAGTATTTTTTTATTTAATACCTGCCAGACTAAAAATAGTAGCACAATGGGGAAGATAACATGAAAACTAAGACACTAACAAATTTCCTTTCCTTGTAATTCACAGCACTTTGACATTGCATTTATAAAGTATTTTGTTCTGGTGTTTTGTTTTGTTATTTTTTTTCCTTGTAACTTTCCATCTGTGTAGTTAACATGGCAAACATCTCTCTGCCCCTCTCACTGTAGGTCCAGCAAAAGCTGAAATCTGGGAAGGAGTGCAGTGTCCCAGAGCCAAATGGTAGCAGTTCTCTTCACTGTGGCTCAGAGCACACTTCCACACTCTGCCTAGAAGATCAATAAAATAAGACATTCACAAGAGCCTGGAGACAAGATGAGTAGGGTCACTGGAGAGCACACTTCCCAATATTCTGTTTTCCTATTCTCTACCTGCAGTAATTTTCCTATTGAACTGCTGGAGTGAGGAATGCTCATAATTTTACCTGTATGTTGTCTGTCATTACTATTCTCACTCTGAAGTGAAAAAATGTACACACTGTACTTCAGGAAAACACATATGCACCAACAGTATTTCCTAGTCACCTGGTCTTTCTTATTCAATACCTGCCTTCAGCAGTGGTTCTTTTTTTTCTCAGATAAGCTACTCACAACTGACTGCAATATCACTGCCTTGCAAACAGGAAAAATGTCAGCCATACTTTGTATAGAATATGACAAAAAAAAAAAAAGTACTTTGTTTCCAAAGAACTGAAAAAGCAACATTCAGCCCTAATGGCTGATATCCCAGGAAACTTAAGGCAAAACATACTCTGAAAAAGTGAAGCTACTTTTCCCCAATGAGGTTAAAACCTAGAAGATCTCTGGTTACTGTGCTCTAATAATTTGAAAATGTCTATATTATGAATATCCACTATTACACTACATTTACAATTATGTTTCATAAAACATACCCTTTTTTAGGGAGAAAACGCCCCTTTCCTGCCATGTTTGAGAGATTTGGCCATTATTTTCTCAGAAATTAGGCTAATATCTACAAATGCTTTTCCAGTTATCACAGTTCAATTTCCCCAAACTTTCTGAAGGACTGCTTTAATGCATATGCCAATACCCAAAGGATTATGAAGACACAGCAAAGTATTATTACCAACACACCCTGAGTATTAAGAAATGTAGATAGCTGTGAAGTTGTCTGTAAGACATTTCACTTGAAGATCCAGAAAACCTCCAACCTGTGGCACTGCTGTTTCACTGAGTCACTGTGACAAGGCAGAGTGGCCATTTTAAGGAATTAGTAAAATCGGTGATGGAGGGTTGTTGGTTAGAAATCATTGCTTTTAATTCCTTAGTATTTGCACAAGTCTGACAACTGCACAGCTGCACAGAGTTGTCCCAAACTGTAATACAAACTAGACAAGCTTTCTACAGAGTAAGTTCAATGTGCTTTCCCTTATTTTCCATTCTAAGGTCTGATCCTATAATGCTTTTCATTACATGGATTTGCCAGAAATTTTGGAGAATCTTCTTAGTTCTTTTCCCACACTTTTCCTACCAGATGCAAGGTTGTCATCCAAAGATGACAACCTATAAAAACGATAATTTAAAAAAAGTGTAACCTGTGAGCCCAAGTAAAGCTCTCTAAGCAAACTCACCTGTGAGCACCTTACCCTGGGACCAGACAATCCCAGTGGGATGGGAGCACATTTTGGAAAGCTGTCATACCACCCAGAAACCCTGGGAGACCCTGCTGTTTCATGGCACCCCTGGCATTTGCAAACCAGTTTGCCTGATCACTGCCTTCTATTGTTTCCTGAGATAAGCAGGGCCCCAGTGAACAATTAGAGCTTTCAATAAATAATCTGTAAGCACATTCATTTGATTTACTGTTATTTGATAGAGCAGTTAGTTTCAATGGGGCAGTTACTATTGATCACTTAAAGTACTACAGACAAACATGAAACACTTCCAGAACTCCATGGATTATTACTCTTTATCTGCCACTCATCTGGGTTACTTGTAATGGTTGTGAAATTTAAAATCAATAACAACAATTAGCGTTTGTTATACTCTGAGGAATGAATCATGTGAAATATGTTTTGTTACTAAAATGAAATGCTGGAGAGCTTGCAAATGGGAAAGACTCTTGTGAAAAGCAAAACTCTAAAATAATTTCTCTTGGTATTGGAATGTCCAATAAAGGGTGTAAAGATGTATTTTATGGGGGTGAGGCTGTATTTTTAAAGAGGATATTTTAAATGTACACAGAAGTATATGGACAATTATAAAAAGGTATTGGTAGAATTTTCAAAGGAATAAAAGTTTCAATGAAACTGCTGAGAAAGATGCACCCAAGCTTTCCTTAGAAAATTCCACTACAAGTCCTACAATTTCATACCCTTTGACCTCTACAAGAGTTTTGGGTTGTTAATCATGGCAGGACTTGCTCCTATGAAGATAATTGAAGATACAGGAAAAGCTCTGACTCCTCTTTCAACTACCTTTTACTGAAGATTATCACCAAAAAAAGAAAAGTATCTAAGAAATTAATTCAAAATGAAATTAACAAAAGCTGGAAACTGATTTTTAGGTATATATGTTGGAAAAAAACTTTTTTATCTTCAGATTCATATAAATAAGCCATGAATCTAGTGAAATAGATGGAAATAACAGTATTTTGAGATCTCTGCTAAAGTAGTAATGCTACATAATTAAAATGCAAAACAATAAGAGAAATATTTTATCACTAAACTGTAACCAGAACTCTATGTGGAACCATCCATTCAGAAGTCTTGTTTTTCATCAATTATTTGTTATTTATCTGATGTAAATATAAGAAGGTCTAATTAAAATGTATGACTCTTTATACAGCTTCTTGTCATTAAGACCAATGAATGCACTCTGAAGACCATAATGAAATAATTATGTTTGCCTTTAAGAATCCTCTTCAACAACACATGGTAGTACCACAGTAAATTAAAACATCAGGAACTAAATTTCTCTTGCATCTATTTCCATTTTCACTAATTATACCCCCAAGCTTTCCAATAGACCAGGCCCTAAAATTCTTTTGAAGCTGAAACAGCCTAAGGAACAGCAACCTTTCATAGTAATGGACTTTGAAGAAGAAACAAAGGTAACACAGCCCTGGAAGGATTAATATTTCAAATAGAGTTATCATGTGAAAATATGTGTTTATTTGAAAAATGGGGAAAAGATTGTTGATAAAAAGCCAAATATGTGTTCCAAGGAAACCAATACTCTGATTTAATCTCATTTAATTGCGTCACTCCTTCCTAACCTCTTTTTGTCAGAGTATTTTCTTGTTCTGCACAGAAATTCAAGTTAGCAAAAGCATAACAAACACAGCACTGCTGGGCAGTGGCAGCATACCATGCTGTAACTGAGCTTTGCATTCACGTTTCGGTGAAGGTGAAAACAGCCCCTGTGAATAATTGCAGTGTTCATAATGGACACCATTTCAGGAGTCCACCTATTTGCCCAAACTGCCTCCAGATATGCAATGTATCTTAACACACAGCTCATGCTTTAACCACAAAAGTCTTGCAGGACCTCACCAAAACACAGAGAAAGGAAAGGATTCAGATAAGGAAGAAAAAAAAAAAAAAAACACAGAAGGATATGAGTCAGCTCTGACTTCGTGCAGGCAGCTGAAGGCTTCTTTTCAAAACTTCAGGGAGATAATGGATTCTTCTTGGTGTGGTGTCAGAGAAGTGAATGTAGCAATATGTGCAAAGCATAGAAAGATGAGCAGTTCACATACCTAACCTTCATAGCATGTGACTATTTGTGCAACTAGAAAAACACAGCTGGAATGCGCTCTCTAAATGGAGGAAGGCAGAGGTTCACAAGTGGATGAAGATTTTGGAAAAGTAGCTTACCCTGTTAGCCTCCTTGATCAAAGACACTGAAAGACATAGGTGATTTACCATTTGTTCTGCATTTTACACCTTAGTGTTCAAAGTGTAGAGTGAAATCAGAAAGATCTTTAGAAAGTCCAAGACTTTCCAGCTAACCTCCAAGGAGGATTTGACATATATCCTCATTCAGTAACTAATAAAATTTCTTCCTCAGCTGAATGAAAAGAGGAAACTCAAACAACAAAGCAATGCTAAAGATTACTCTGCAAGATGATGGGGAAAAAGGAAAAACCTCCTCAGACCAAAAGTTGAAAGGCAATAGTATATACAATGGCTTAAAACCAAAGAAAGAACCCCCAAGCTCAGGACCTGATCTTAACAATAAAAAAGTTCACCCATGCGTGGCATTTTAGCCAGTCCTTTCACTTGTGCCCTAAGCCAAAACCTGCAGGCTGGTGGATCAATGAGGGTGGATCTCTGTGAAGAAGGGAAAGTTTGTAGAGAAGTTAGGACCTTTAATTAGAGCAACCCAGAGAGGAGTGCAAGATCCCGAGAGAGAGACAAGCTTTGGGGGGCACAGGCGTTTCCCAGCCCCTAACCCGAGGTCCTGGGGGATGCATCTGGTTGCAGATCCACAGCCCTTGCCCAAGGGGAGGTCTGGGTGTCAGGTATCGCCAGATGGCACTGTGACACAGTTTTACAACTCCTTTTTTTTTTTTGTGCGAGTGAATGTTCAGTCTTGGAAAGACAGGCAACCCTGGTCTTCTTGTGAGTTTTTGAGTAGAAGATGAGGAATTAAAGTGGCAGAGGAGCCTGTTTCCTGCCCCAGGCTCTGCCCACAGCCAATCCCTGAGCAAAAGTGCTGGAGGCTCTGAGACCCCCAAAAAGCCAGGGCACAGCTGTACCCTGCCTGAACACCTCTGTCCCAAATTGGTATTTGTGAACAAGTGAAATACTTAAATCAACTCAGATGCTGTTACATTCACTTATTGTGCAAGAGTCTAGAAATCCTCTAGGTAACAGTCACCAGCTGGCAGAGGAGTGACTCTGGTACAGCACTGGAAGATGAAGGAACTCTCATAGAAGATCAGACACACACCTCTATATGATGTGCTGCTGTGCCATCAGCCAGCCAGGCAGAGAGGCAGATTGGTTTAATGGCTACTTCAGAAATAACCTCAAGATGCATTCAGATTAAAAATAAATAAATAAAAAAGTGCAGGATTCAGGAGACTTTTTGGGTTCTTTATCTGTTTTGATGGGGTAGATTTTTGGGTTTTTTGTTGGTTTCCTTTTGATTTGTTTCGTTGGGGGTTTTTTGGGAGGAAGGAGAGTTTTAGTGTTTTGATTTTGGGGAACTGGTAATTGAACTGTTTCTTCCACTGTTTCTATCTTACAGGACCAAATGGCTTTCTATAATGCAAGCACCCACTGAAGGAAATCTGTGTTAAATCAAACTGTGTTTTTTGTCTTCATTTGGTGCAACACTAGTCAAACTGTTTAATTGTTCCACACCTCTGCTATGCATCTTTAAAAGAAGAATGATCCTTCTTTCTTTTTAAGAAGAAATTCTGAGCATCCAGCACAGTGACATGTACTTTTACTGGTATTTCCTAAAAGTACCAGTACATAAATACACTAAAGGCTCGCTCATACAACCATTCTGTCTCTGAAACCCTTATTAAAATCGAAGGATGGAGGGTTGAGTGCATTTAAGTGCTTCACTAGATAAGGCTGTAAAAGACAAAGACATCCTTAATTTGTCATTTTATTGTTCAAATATCCTTGCTAAAAATACAATGTGAGCCTAGAGAAAAATATTATGGTTCAATGGAAGGAGATCCTCCAAACCATTAAAAGAAACTAAGCGGTGCTAAAAAAATCTCTGTTGCAAGACATTTCTCTGCTTTTTTTTCTTAGGGGATGCACTTAGAGGGCAAAATGTAAGTCACTGAAAGTGCATAAAACGGAAATCCTTCCAAACTATGGATGGACTCTAACATCATGTCCTGAGTGGTGAAGATCCAGAGCACTCTGAGAATTTATAAATACTCATTCAAACTTTAACCTATTAAACCTATACAAGTGTCGCCCGCATGTGTATATTTAACTTACATAGTTTTATAATATTCAGTTTATATATGGTATAAGCAGGCAAAAGAAAAATCACCTTGTCCAAGGAGAACAGCAGGGATATTATATACTTTGTGTCTAGGATTCTTTAACACAGACTTGCTGGATTATATTTCCATCTCTCTTAACAAAAGTATTTGAAGAAGCTGCAAGGCTCAAACAGAACACTAAAAGAAAGTGGGGTCAGTTATATAAGGGCTAGCACTGGTTTGTTAAAAGCTTTTTTCCTACCCACTCCCAAATAAAGGGACAAAGAAGTGAACATTGTGGGAATGTGTTTCTAAACCACATGATATCCTTATCAGATTGTCATGTACAAGGGAGGTTCTCACACAGGGACCCCATGCTGGTGAGCTGACCTGTCACATGATGCAAGTTCTACGCTCCTATTCAGATTACTAAAATGAGCTGAAGAAAGCTAGATTTCCCTCTCCCTCCCCCCCCCCACAAATAAGCAAAATGCACAGTGACCAAAGTCACATTAATTCGCTGCCACTGGGAAAGCAATCCTGAGCAGCTGCAAATGATAAGTGAGTATATGAAGAAGATAATCTAGCTATTAAAATCTGCACCACAATTAATATCTGCTGAGCAGACTTTATCATAGAGAAGCAAAGAAACCTGTGAGTCAGACAAAATACAAGGAAAAAACTCAGCTGATTTGTAAATTTATGGAAAGAGTGATATATTTTTATAAGCAAGTCTTACTTTATCTCTGTTTTCACTGCTGATATTGTGAACATTGTCATTGAATTACTTTTTCATGTAGTTTGGGGAAAGTGTAGCAGTCCTGTAAACATTTTTAATATTAAATGAAGGTTTTAAATAGTATTTGATCATTCAAATATACGGCCCGTTTTAAAAAGTGCTGAGGGAACTCTTAGATGCTCAGCATATTTGGAAATGAAGCCATGAAATGTGGATTTAGGATGCTAACTTTAGGCTACTGTTTCTGACATTCTTAACTTTTGAAACACATGTGCTCAGGCAACAACAAATTAATAAAATCCCAGACCTTAGATGATTTTTAAAAAGACAGTTTAAAATCCATAGTTTTGGATGCAAATTGTTTACAGATTACAATTAGGAGGAATAGCTAAGATTACTGTGACTAAAAAACTGCATAGAATCATTTCCACATTATATCAGTTTGTTCCTTTTATACCTGGAATATGGTTCTCATAAAAAGGTGGCAGCACTAAGATATTACTCCTGGTTTGCCTGCTAGAAAATCCAGTTTTGTTACTCTCCTGTCTATACTTTTTCCTGAAGCACAGAGAAAATGATTATTCTGTTACTTTAGGATAGTTTTGAGCATTTTGAGGCTTGTATTTTTGTGGTTCCATTTGGTTTGAAAGGGCTTGGATTTCAGCAAGAAGTGGCATGGGTCACAGTGCATGGGGACAGACTTCATGCACATGAGCAAAGGTCAAAATCAATCATAGCTTTGTACTTCCAGGCCTATTACTTTTGGCAGTTTACCCTGCCAGAAGGGGCTAAAATATTTGCCTCCCAAAAGGAGTAAACATCAATAGGGGGCAGGAATATAATCAGCTTCTCAACTACCCGGCAATGAGAAATGAGGGTAAAGGAACCCCCTCCTCGCTGCAGCCACTAAGCCATCTGAATGTTAGATGCAACATTTTCAGCAAAAAGTTGAAAGATTTCACAGCAGAGTGACTTGGAAAGGACAATAGGCCTATTTAGGCAATTATATTATGCAGGCTTTGTTATTAGGCAGCCCTGCTCAGCCCCAGAAAGTCTGGATAATCAAAAGTGTCCAAGTACAGGAAGGGGAAAAGTACAACCCCACCCTCCCGCACAGCCGCTGCCAGGACCTCTGGATTTGAAGGGTAAAGTCTATTTACCGAAGTTCCTTGGCCATTTTATACATCAACTGATATCCTTCCTCATGGGGCTGCGTGCTACAGCCTAGCAAAGCTCTGGAAAGCCCTCTGAAACCACAACTAATTTGGCCCCAGCCGCCCGCCCCTGTAAATTCACTGCTCAGAAGCTGCTGCCAGCCCCCCAGGCAGAAACCGTGAGGGGAGAGGGATGCTCCCCCCCGGCTCGCACGCATACCAGGGCCGGTCCCCACGGCCAAACAGATCTGGAAACTCATCACAGCTGTGCTCTGCTTTTGAGGTCTCAATAGGACGGGGCACAGCGTGGCCGACCGCGGCAGACAGCAGTCCTTCGGAGCACAATGTCCCTTTCACAGCCCCGCTCCCAAACCTAAATGCTGGCTGTGTAACACAGCCGCACTTCATCGGCCGCGTAAAGGACGGTATATAAATTAGACCTGAGCAAAGCCAGTCTCTTGGCGTGTTTCGGGGAGGTGGGACCGTAATCCGCCGAGCAGGGCGCCTCGCTCCCCCGAGCAAAGCCCCTCGGCTTGGCCGGGCCGCGGGGCTGGCGTGACGCACACATGGTTAACAAAAACCGCTCAGCAGTAAGTAGGGATTTAACTGGATGTGAGGATGACTAACTTCGCTGTCTGAAACACTATCTCCCTCTTTCAACTCCTTAACTTCGCCCTAACCCTCTTCAAGGCATCGCCTCAGAAGCCTGGCTTTGTTCTGACAAGTTGCACCTTTGCTGCACAGACTCATTAGGCAAGCAGGGAGTCACCCAAAGATACATTGCTTTTCCTCCAAGCTTATCCCACCCTGACTTCACCAGCGAAAGCCTCTCATCATTTTTGTCTGCAGAAGTTTTTGACAGTGGTGCGTGTCCATTAGAGTTTTCCTGTGCCAGCAGCCGAAATAGACTAACTGCACCACAGTCTACGTAGAGAACAGTTTCCCCCTTTTATTTATCCTGGAAAAAAAAAAAATCCCCACACAATTTTTTAAAAAATGAAATGGATCAGAAACAAACATTTCTTCTATCACACATTTCAGAGCATTAAGCTAGACGTATAAAAATTTAAACAAAGACTCTATCCCTTAACAAATCAGTCCTAGCCATTTAGCTGTAAAGTTTATAGATGAACTTCAAAGAAAATAACCTGGTTCAAACAGATCTTGCCTTCTGGGCACTAGCAAACACACCTGCAGCAATTTGATACTTGGGAATGCAGATTACAAGTCCTTCACTTCAAAATGTTTGTTTTTTAATTCAGAAAGATGAAAGAAAATAAAGTAGTGAGCTTTTTTTTTTTTTTTTTTTTTTTTTTTTTTTTTTTTTTTGTGGAACACAGATGTTTCCAGCGCTTGCAGGGAATGGGAACCTGACCCAAACACTGCAATAATCCAGAATTTTGAAGGAAAACGTATGCTTTCGGGAGTCCCATCTTCATGAACTTTCTGAAAGTTAAGTTAATACCTGCCAGCTCCTCTCTAGGCAAACACCTCCTACCAAACTGAAATAAGAACTGAATACTATGCGAGCCTCAACATCCCAGTGTGTTCCGCTGCCATGTCCATAACTTTTGACTTCATCAATTTTTTTATGCTTCTAACCTAAGGAAATGCAGTAGGCAGTAGTCATCTACTTGATATAATTAGCTGAAACACTACATAACGCCAAACAAACTTACTCTTGTTTTGGGCCTGCTCATTTGGTTTTTTGCCTGTTTAATTAATGAAGACTAATGAAGACTTTTTTTAATAGGCTTTTCCAAGGTCAGATCTCCATTCTTTGCAGCTCCTCTCTCAGGACCTGTCCTGTTCCCGCTTCCGCAGTATTTAGGTAGCTCATGTTTCACCAAAAGTTACTGGTTCTCTCTCAGCATTTGTTGCCACTGCACTACGAGGGAGCAGAATATTCTAACTTACTTAAGAAACTATAAATTACTCATTCTTGCAATCTTAACTCTTTTGTCCTCTTAAGAACTATCCTGTCTAATTTAATTATACCGACCTGATTTTTATCTTACAACAAAAGGCGCGAGAACTAATTACTATTAGAAGTGCAGTTGGTTCCAGCCTCATTTCTGAGTCCACAATTTTCTTTGCAAACAAACAGTCTCATTTTAGATCTACAACAATAAAACTAGACTCACATAAAACATAAACTCATATGAGTAGAAAATCAGGGTTTTTTTGGCGTTCTTGTAATGCACCATGCAATACACAGCGGCTAACAGTTGCATTGCAAACCCATGGCAGGTTTTTCCTCCCACAGGGGAGAGGAAAAAAATACCACACAAGTTAAGGTCATGTTTGGGTTGCGTCTTATCCTCTATTTTTACTTTGCACACCCTTATGGACTAGAAAATTCATGATGCTGCAGGAGTGCACTAGCTTAGTGAATCGTAACAGGATTAACGTACGGAAGATGTGCTGAAGTTGGAGACCTACAGCATTCTGCCCTAAACCCTGCAATGGCCAATTTTGCCAGGATTTCAGTAGAAACCCTGATGCTGTCTGGGATTGTTACTGGCCTGCTCTGAGTTTGCACTATCCATGTACTATTCCCTCAACAACCATTTACCTTTTACTCTACAATCACGTTTCTATCAAAGCAATATTTCTAAGGCCTAAGGCAATGGCTGCAGGTGTACTGGTGGTTTTTTGCAGAGCCAAAAATTGAACAACAAATTAGACCAAAAAATAACCCTATCACAATTCTAACAATTTCAAAATTTGATTATTATTACATCAAATCACAGAAGTCTTCTTAAAAATGGAGAATCAGGAAATGCCAAAGTTAGAATTAAACATTGCTATCTTTGTATTTTAAGTGCTGGAGCAATCTTTAAACTAGTAAAAGCTTTCTGGACAACAAAAATTCTAGTTCTGTCATATTTTCACGAGATGCAAGATAAAAATCTTACACTTTGAGAGAATTTTAATATTTCATAATCCATTTATATATTTACTCGTGCATAAACTTATACTTTCTTCAAAACTGAAAATAAAATTTGCTCTAAGATTTCAAACAGAAATCTTAATTTAGACTCACTCCAATAAAATTGTTTTTCCACATTTCTATACCATTAACTTTCACAGTTCAAATTACAACCACTGTACTATAATTCAGGTTTCGGCCTGATTTTAAATTCCCATGCAGTGAAGATTAATCCTACTGCTTACAAAGTTACAAGACTGGATTCCTGAATGCATTTTCCTGTATTTTTATTTACTCTTGTTAATATGCGTTTCTTTGATTAGCTAAACTTTCCTGTTATCAACACTTGTCTCTTATCACAGGCCCTAGGCAAATGACATATTTACCACTCATTCCATTCTGATAAGGGTAATCCTGTGTTTAACTTGCCCAAGAACAAACACCATATATTTTGTTTTTAAGAATCCTGCTTCTAGGTATTAAGAACATACATGAGAAAGAGCAGGACATTTTAAAGCCAGGAGTTATTTAAAGGATATTTTGCAAGTGTAAGCTTTTAACGACAATATATATGTCCCCTACTCTAGGAAAGTTTATTTAATTCCAAGTTTCCGCAATATCACCACTGAAGTTATACTAAAGTTTAAACCACGAAAAGAGGAAAACGCGTTTTTAGTAAAACATCTGGTTTGGATTTTTGTTTTTGCTAACCAAAGCTCTCCCATAGCTAGTAACACTATTTTGAAGCAGAAGCTTTGTTTCATATTTTGTTTGAAGCATTTTGAAAACAGTGCGAAGAAAATAAATATCCCATGCTGAACTTCACAGTCTCCTTTTAATTGTAAAGACATCAAAACATTTGCAGTGTTGTAGGCTGCTAGTCACTGATTTTTACAATTCTGTTTTCATTACTCAACCCACACAAATGTCATATGGTGTCTGAAAACTTTTGAGCCGAGTGAAACACACTGTTTCATCAAACACTCTTAAATTTATTTTTCAATTACCTACTCCACCCCTTTGAAATGTTGAAGGGAACTCTTCTAATTCCTAGTTAACTTTTTAACATAATGCAAAACAGAAATTTCCAACGGCATTGTATGGTTAATGGTGCACTGAAGTGTTCGAGAGCGTGCTAAAAACATTTTGATAGATAGCCAAGTCATTTATCTAAATCACCGTCAGAGCAGTGAAGCATCCTGCAAGCTTTTAAGCATAGCATAGGGTGATGTTTTCTGGCACTTTTTGTCATTTCTCAAACTTGAAACTGGGGTGTTAAAATACCGCTATTGTTTATCATCTATATATTTCAGCAACAAATCAAGACCCTATAACATAGTGACACATTTTCAGAAGTGTCCTACTACTAACTCTCACTCCTCTTTTTAACAGTGCATCGCTGTCTGAATCTGAAAGGTACAGAAATAATTGATGGTTAAACTCAAAGGGTGTTCACAGTAAGTCGTTTTCTAGCAAAACAGCAACTTCTTAGAGCAACAAAGTGAAGAAGAAAGGTGGCAGCAAGGTCAGTACAAAGAAATATTGCCTTTTCTTCGGAAACTTATAACTACTGTCTGATTTTTGGAATGGCACCTACCCACTGCAATTCCACATCTTTGCAAGAACTGTAGAGATCAATATTTTAATTGCTTGGCTGCTCTGCTAAAATGCACTTCAAGACAACATGCATCCTGATTAGCAAATGTACTACAAAATTAGATTAAGGAGGGGGAAAAGAAAAAGCTACCACAGAGATGTTATGTAAATTTGTCTTTCACCGGTTGGAGTTTTGCAAGTATTTGCTGTATTACATTACGATTTTATGTGTTCCTGTTTGGCTACACAACTGTTGTTAGGATCAATATGCCACACGAGAAGGGATAAACAGAAAGAAGTCCCGTGCTTCTTTCATTTTTCTTTCTTGCCAAAAGGAGAAAAAAAAAAAAAAGCTTGCAAACCACATTTTGCACAAAAACTCACCCCACCCCTCATTACCTCTGCGCTTAATTACCACTTTCTTTTTTAAATACATGCAAGTAAATAAATAAAAATAAATAACAACAACAACAATTATAATAATAGTAATTGCTTTAAAGTGGAAAAATAACAGTTGGGACCTACATTGAGCACTTTGCCGGTGTTGCCACTCTGTTTGTGCCAATCCACTGAAGCATGCTTTGAGAGCCTTCTCCTGGAGCATGCAGGAAGACGGACTCGCAGTGTAGAAATCCAGCATCTGAGCAGGGCTCACTGCTAGAACGTCCATACAGTCAAACATGATTCCCCCTGCACAGAATGCCTGCAAAAGTGCTTTCCTCTAGGTGTGGAGGAAAATGGCACATAAAAGTACACCCAACTCCATCAAACTCTGCCCCTTTTTTGGCACGTAGGCTGTTGGTCTTTTTCCCAGACCAGAATCATGAATTATGACAGACAACACAGCTAAAAGCCTGTAATTGATCCAAATGATCATTTACCATTTTCCAGGCTGCCCAGCCAATCCAGCAAGATGGGGGGATGCGAGCTGCATTCCAAGTTTTAGCTACCATCAATTTCCCCCCAAAATTTCTTGAGAGTCAGTCCAGCTCCTGGGGCGCTCGCCGGGTGTGTGCCGCGTCCCACGCCGTGCCAATCGCCCACCTCCCCGGGATAAAACAGCTCCGGTGGAGGCTCGGGATCCCCCTCGGCCGTGAATAGATGCTTCTGCCTCTGAACAGCTCACTTCCTACTACTTGTGTCACAGGGAATGAAAGATTGAATTGCCTAATATATGCGAGTGAACTTTCCGTGAACCCTTCCCAGGCTGCTAACCTTCAAATGACCCAAGCGGTCTGACATCACCAGCTCCCAGGATTCTCACACGCCTTCACAACTCCCAGCAGCCCTGCAAAAAAGCCAGGCAGGCAGGCAGGCAGGCAGGCGGGCAGGCGGGCAGGCAAAGGCGAGCCCCAGCCCTGCCGGAGTCGCCCCGCGGCCGCCGAGCGGGCGGGTGCGGACGGGAGCGCAACTTACAAAAAGATCCAAAATAATAAAGTAATTTAAAAAAAATAAATAAAAAAAGCCAAAGACAACAACGAAGAGGAGGGGAAGGGGGTGGGAAGTAAAACAGCGGTGTTTTCAGCGGTTGCAGGGAATGGAGAATTTGAAAATTCCAGCTCAATTTGCTGAAAGTTCTGTGCCCCCCTCCCTCCCTCACACACACACACATTCCTTTCCTCCCCGGAGAGGCCGCGAGAGAGGCGCAGGCGCTGCCGCTGTTCCACAGCCGGGGATACGAGCTTCGCCCCAGCTGCTGGGCTGGCGGGCCGGCCTCGGGCGCAGCCTCATCCTGGCGCTGCCTCGGCACACGCCAGCGGGGACCCGCTCCGTGCCACCCGCGGGGACCCCGCTCCGTGCCGCCAGCGGGGACCCCGCTCCGTGCCGCCAGCGGGGACCCGCTCCGTGCCGCCCCGCGGGGCCTGCGACCGGGGCCAGCCCCGCTCCCGGCGGGGAACCGCAGGGGCCCGTCCCTCCTGGCCGGGGGGTGGGGAGGGCGGCCAGGCCCCGTCTCTCCGCACCTTCCATCTCTCCGCACCATCCATCCCTCACCCTGGCTCCTAAGTCACCCAGCGTTCCCTGGCTTCCCCGAAGGGTCAGATTTGGCACTGCCCGGGAGGGTCTGTCCCCACTACCGAGCCCAAGGCAGGAAGCAGCCACACATCCCCTCTTCTCCTTCCCCAGCCCCGCCGCCGCCGGGTCCTGCCTGTCTCTGATTAGCAGAGAGGGGCTGGGGCCGCTCGTGTGGCCCCGGAGGGGCTGTATCAGCTTTCAGAGGGCTAATGAGCCCCAGCTCCCCGGGAGGGGAGAAAGGCCACGGGCTAATCCATGGGGAACAGAAAGCAGCCCATGGTGCTGAGCGGGGAGACCTCCCCGGGACGGGCGGCCCCGGCCAAGCCCTCACAGCCGCTCCGAAGGCAAGGGGCCGCTCCCACCCGCTGAGGTCTGTGCTAAACCACACCGCCGACAGCTCTCCCTCACTCCCTCATGGCCGGTCGAGGTGTCAAAGGCTTCCCAAGCTGTGGCCGCAATGCCTCGGCCAGCCCTGTGCGGGCCCACCACTTGCATGAAGCCAGCAGAGAGCTCGGTGCTTTTCAGGGAGGTAACTACCCTCTCCAAAATCTTGCTCACCGAGAAAAACTCCATGGAGGCTTCCACCAGTTCTTACTCCTATGGACGATTTAAACATTAAAAACAACAGCCTGGAAACATTCCCTCCGCCCCAGTGGGAAGAACATGAGCTCAATAACCACATGCATGCTTTAATTTTAAAATAAGCCAAGCCACCTCAGCCCCAGCAGCGAGCATCATCCAGGAGCAAATCACGCAGGAGCCTCGCTTCCCCGCTCCAAAGCAAGCTCAGGTGCAGAAACTAGAAATGGAACACTTGATTATTGCTCATTTCTTGCGAAGCCCAGGACAGGAATCGGGCAGAGAGGGGCACGCTGAGCAGGCATGGCACACCACTGGCGACCGTAAAGAAATGCTGGAGAGAGACTCACCCTGGGACCTGCGCAGCCACTTTAATGGATGTGGTGTCCCCTCTCCACAAAAAGTCCTTTGATGAACCGAAAGCTCTCTGACAATGCCTGCAGATTGTATTAACAAAACTTTTCACACAGATTCAAGAATTTACAAAAAAGCCCCAAACCACAAAACAAATCCCCCACACAGCACACGCACTTGTTCCCTGAAACTGATATACCCACATTGAAAACCAGCGGCCAGCAAAAAGACCTGCTGCAATCTGGAAGAGAATCCTTTTGAAGAGATTAAAACAAAAGCTTTTCTTAGCCTCCTTCCCCCCTCAATGGGAGAGCTGTAGTTGTCCCTGCAGCAGGCAGCCTCTTTCCCTCTTCCCTTCAGGCAGAAGGGTTACAAATGCTGGAGTTTAACAGCGTCTTTTTAAAGGACTTTTTAAGGACTTTCTCAGCCCTTTGGGGTGTCCTCCCCCAGCCTGAACTCCTGCAGTTGAAGAAGCCCCTGACACTCTCTAATCTAAAATTTATGCACAGCATACACTCACTGAAAAAGCCATCCTTCAGGGAAAGCTTGTTTAAACCATTTCAGTACAGCAAAACAGTGTTTGTTGCATTAAAACAGCCAAGTGGAAAAGTGGCTAAACTTTTTTTTCTTTTTTTTTTTTTTTTTTTTTTTTTTTTTTAACTTGGCTGGCTACATTGCTACGATTTTGTTTGGAATAGCAAAGCTAAATTAACAGACAGTTATTTTCTAACCAGACGACACAGGATGCACGAGAAATTTGGAATACGTAATGTATCACCACAAAAATAACTGGAAAGGATGACACAAAACACAGTGTGTGTTTTTCAGCCTCCAATTTAGGGAGAAAACAGCTTTTTGTGAGGACCAGGGTTCTTGGAACAGTTTAAGCTTATGCCAAGAAAAACATGTTGCCTATGTGAGTTAAAAGTAAACAACCAAACAGAAATACAGTTATGTTTATCCCATTAGCATATTCAAAAATAATACCTGTTGGTTGTACCTCAAAATTCAGAGTGGCAACTTCTGATTGCTTTTTCTCACTATGTCAAAATGAGCCAGGTAGGTCATCATGCTTTGTTACAAATAATAGTTGCACTAATGCTTATATTTATTACTAAATGCACATATAATTTAAAAATTCCTTAAATAGCCCAATTGTTTACTCACACACTATTTCTACAATATAGTATCATCTCTAATTTCACTTTGAAATAGCACAATACTGATTTTTCTCCAACAGTGTATTAGGAAAAGCTACATTCATAAATGGGGGGTATTTTCTAATTTAGATCAGGACTAATCATAATTATTGGGCCTAACTAATAGTTCTCTAGTTAAATGTAATGAAACCTCAAGTATTGCCACGTATTTTAAATGCCTACCCAGTACCCACAGAGGTGCAAGGAGGCAAAACTCTCCAGTATCTTTGACTTTGTCCATGCAAACAAATTGTGGTTTCACATCAGTACTTTGATCTGTTTTCTCTCAGACTGTGATAGCAGAAACTTTACAATAAACATATTCTTAGCTATAAGTGAAATAAAAAGCACAAGTTCAAGTCAGAAATCTATTTCCTCTGGTGTTACTGTATATTTGTCAGTGTGACATAGCACATTTGAAACCCATAATCATAAAACAAAAATTTACAGCCAAGGTTTAGGGTCTACATCTGTTTCTCTGGTTTTTGTACTGCAATTACCCACTGGACAATTCAGAAAGCAGCACTATGAATCATGTACTGCACACATGGTTGTGCTGGTCACTTTTTTGTTAGTACAAGAGGCTGAGGATGCCATAATGTGCTTCACTGAGAGAGAGCATTAACTAGAATTAGGATGAGTGCACCAGGCTCTTTAATAAAAATGACTTTACTAGAAGCAACAGAGCACTTCTGGAACATTACAGGCATATTTATAGGATGGAAAAATTAAGAAGTGCATGCAGAAATTCTCCCCAACTAAGTATCTCAAGGGAAGCAGACTTTTTTTCTCTTTTGCATGCATTTTGCTATTAATCAAATGTAGCACTCTCTTGAAACAGTTTTGACAGCAGAGTAAATGGTTACTAGTGAATGATGTGTGTGTTTAAGCAGTGAAAGCAGAGACAAAGTGATGTTTTCTTCTACTCCCTAGGCAAGAGCTGACACTAAGCTTGCTGCCTCAGCTTTGATACTCACAGATTCCTTTGTGTCAGTTGCTGGGAGAATCACTGGCAGTTCACTAACCCTGCCTCACACACAGGGGCTTTGATTTTTACCTTTTCATTGACGATAGATGTTAATATGAAACAGTACTTGCCTGCCTTGGCAGTTTTTTTTCCCCCTCCTCCCAACTGGTGATACAAATCTGAAAAATCTGAAAACCTGAATTCTCCCTTCACTACATGTAGATTTTAGTGTTGAAGGATGTTTGCTTCATGTCTTGAGCGTGTGAATGATGTCAAAAGATTATGGGGAAGAAAATCACTAGGTCACAAGAGAATGGCTCAATATTTAAAACTATAAGGTAGTCTTAGGAAATGGCTATCAATTGTGAGCAAGAATTGCCCTGAAGAAAGTAAAATAGTAAAATTACTGGCATGAAATGGTACAAATGACATGGAAAAAACATGAAATACAGTGAAATTAAGTAAAAAAAGGGTTTCTTCTGTCTGCTATACACTACTATGCACAGCTTGCAATGACCGAAACAGGAATTTGCACTAACAGGAAGAATTATTTCAGGCCTGAAATATAACAGCAACTGGCAAAAGGCAACTCAGTCCAGAGCAGTATTTTATTTTAGATGGGAAAAGCAGAGTTAGTCATCTCCAGAACTCAGGCGTGCAACCAATCTGCGAATCACTTACTGATAAAGGCTTTTTGTCTGTTTTAATCAGTGGATATGTATTTTTAAAGATGCCTTTAAAGCTGATTGCTTAACTTAAAGGCTACAGAAATAATTAATCTCCACAAACTTGAGCATACAACCATGTTTCTTAGAATCCATACAATCCTTTGGCCTGGAGCCAGGGGAGAACTGCCCTACATGATAAAACTGGGAGTGTATCTGGCTCAGCAATCCATTTCTAAGAGTGACTGCTACTAGATCTTTCTAAGGAAAACACAGGAATCCCTAATGATTGGCAAAGTATAACTCACCCAAAGGTCCTCTAGTAGCCTATTCTCTAACAGCAAATCACTTAAGCATTAAAGCATGAGATTTAATATCCCTTCCAAATTTTCTTTTGTAATAGCCCTGATATTCTAGACAGTCATATATAGCCAATGTCTTCATGAATTGTGATAAATTTGTAGCTCTGTGACACAGAAGTAGATAGTAAGCTATTAGGCTTTGAGATAAAGAAAGATAACTTTTAAAAAACAAATAAACAAAAAAACCACCGTGAAACCCATCCACGTTGCAAATAAAGGAGAGAGACCAAACTGCACCTTTTTGAGGCCCCAAAAGCTGGTGGCTGCAGGCTCCTGAAAGGTTGGCAAAGAGGCAATGACATCATGTGCATGAAGAGGGGACAACATGCATTTTTGAAGGATATGAAAAGAAAAGAATATTATTAGATTAAAAACTGGCTACATACTGAATCTACGCTTGTTATTTATGAGGATCCTGCAGTGCAAACACCACTGCTAAATGGTTGCCAGAAAGAAACAGAAGTGAGGAAAAAAAAGGTTTGTTTAATTTTGTTTTCTTTTTAAATGACTAGGAACTGCTACTTCAAGGTTTAGCCAAGAAAGAGATTTTTACTGCTAGCCTATAAATCCCTCAAATCATAGAATTATAATGGAAATGCTGAGGTAACTGGAGTGCCATGGCACTGACACATTGCATTATATAAACCAGGGAGAATGAAGGTAGGGAGATCTATAAAACCCAAGTAGAATCAAGATGTATTGAAGAGCAGAAGAGCAAGTAGAAATGTTGAATATTAAACTACAGAGAATACTACTACTAACAATGAAGTTTCCTATATGCTGAATATGCATATGGTTGGCTGAAGGTGAAAGAGCACACAGCTCCATTTAAACTAAAACAGAGATTCAAAAAGACTGTTCAAGTAACTACTTTGTTTCTGCCTTTTTTTAGGAGGTAGAAAAAAGAAAGTTACCTAAAAAAAGGATAGTATTTCCTGATGTTCTGATACCCTGAAAGGTGTCTCAGAATGCATAAATAAATAATCTGAGAACATGCAGAATAAATGGGAGTTCCAAACATAGACACCTTACCTTTTTATCTGTAACCAGAATCAGAATATAAATGAGGACAACTGTACTTTTTCTACATGTTCATTAATTGCAGGCTTAAACTCTTGGTGAAAAGTTAGGCCTGATGGCTTTCTTCCAGAAAAAGACCATAGTTACCAAGCAGTGACTGGAACTGCATTACAATACATACATACATACATATATACGTTCTAACAAAGAGTAGACCTTACCTAAGCCCTATTTCATTTAAGTCAGACTTCAGCAGCATTTAAGGCTTGTGCTCCTGCACTGCTGACAAGGATAACCCATATAGAGGGATGGCAGAGGCCTGAGATAGCTGAAAGATGCTTGAGCAGAGCTCTGGTCACATAAAGCCCAATGTAGATTAGACTGGATTATGCTGTGAATGTAAACTGTGACAGAAAAAAATACATCCACACTCAGCAGCTTGACATGTGTATTCATGACAATCCAGCTCCCAAGTAGCTCGTTCCCAAACCTACATCAAACACTGAAAGAACAGCTCAGTGTCCTATCTCTGGGGTATCTTGGAAAGAAGAATGAAGGGGTGACTGAAAAATGTGTTGGCATAGCTACCTGGCTAGCAGAGGTAATGACAGCAATGACAATGTGGTGACATTGCCTGAAATCTGCTGGTAATGATGGTCATCATGCCAACACCTCCACTCTGCCTGTTGCCCTAATGCACTGTAGTTTCACACCTTTGTTTCTGTCATGCAGATGTGCTTTCTGTTTGGGAACAGCCTGCATAAATTTTTGCTGTAAATGAAGTAGAATTTCCCAGAAACTGAGGTATATATTTAGTAAATCAATGTCTGTTTTCTTTTGTAGAACATGTGCCATCAATAATGTGTGAATTAACTGAGGGCACATGTCCTCTGAGGGACACTGTTATCACTGTAACTTTATTGATGTAGCCTGAAAAGTAAACTTTACTAACAGGGTCAGTTTTACAAGCATGCAGGTTATCATAATGTAACTGCTGTTGAGCAGGTAGAGGATTCTGTATATTCCTTTTATACTACAGTAACTGGGCTGTGACAGGTAACTCTCTTTCAAAAAGGAACAACTGCTTTCTCACCCCACATTGTTAAACCAGTGTAACATTCAAACATAGATGAGATCTCAGGAAAAGTCAGGCTGGGCTGGACCTCACTTGCATTCAGAACAAGTAATGGCACCATCAATGACGTCCAGTCTGAAATGTTCACAAGATGTTTCCTGGTTTTCAAACTCTACTAGAATATACTTATCAAATTGTTCTTTGGTGCATTCCTCAAATTCTACTTGACTTGTGCAATCTAACCCAACAAAGAAAAATTTGTATGGTCCCAAGCTGCTTCACTAAGCTAGTCCCACATGATTAAATAGATCTGCAAATTCCCATATCCTTAGATTGCAAGATTCCCATCTTGGACCACAGAAGGGATTGAATGTCCACACATATTATGTCCTCATTGAGGGAATCACAAGTGACACACATGCTTTAATCAGAGACAACTTACAGAGTTCAGTTAGATATTGTGGTGGTGAACAGCATACTGCCCCAGGCTTTATGCAGTATCATGGTTTTTTCCCCTTTTGGGACCTCTAGTCCAAATGTAGTGGTGGACATGCAAAGCGGTGTTTAAGCATATCAGGCTTGACAGATCTATAAAACTATCAAACTGGTTTTGCATAAACTACACCAAAACCCCTTCATTTGTGTATCTTGACCCTTCTGACTGAATAGTTCTGCACAGACCTTGTCATCACACTGAAAAAAGCCCCATTTCTTTCAATCCAATCACAGTTTTGAGCAAGAATCCTCAGGAAGAGGCTTCTCATTCATGGGACACTGATCTTCCATGTATTGTTATCAGACTTAGAAAAACAGATTTACTCAACCTCATATGAAGACACGGGAAGAAGAATGTGTATTCTATCCTTTGCCAAATGGCTTTGAGATCTCATCCTTACTACATCCATCCATTCTATCTTTGGCATGAAATATGCCAAAGGGTGCACCGAAAGACAGGGTTGTGGCCAAGCTCTTTCAATGAATTATCAAGATTGCTGGATGGGTGAAGTAAACCTGAATCTATAAAAGATTTAGTTACAAGAAAAGCATGTGCACATTCCCAATGCTGAGAAATGTGTTGTAACTCTCTCTAAAAAGTACAGCAAGTTTTATCCCCAATCAGACCTTAAATGACAAGTTGGTGCATATAAGTTAATTAAAACCTTAAAAAAGTTTAAAGTCCACCTGTTGGATTCCTAAATTTGTCTAAAAATTGTTAGGTTTGGGGATTTTTTTGGGGGTGTTTTTTGTTTGCTTGTTTTTTGTTTTGGATTTTTTTGACAGACTCACTAAGAGCAGAAGGGCACACCACTGATACTAAAGCCTGTCCTGCTAGCTGAACAATGCAGGAACATTATGCCACTTAGAGGTAGAACTTCACAAGCATGCAAGAGAGGCTAAGAGCTTTGCCAACACAGATTATCAGACAGAACCTCACTGGAAAAAATGAGGCACAAAGATCTAAGTGAAGTGTAAAATAGTAAGACTTGAACGACATGTTGACAGATAACACTCCACTCTTTTGCTTCCTATCAGAACCCAACAGCCAAAGCAGAGATTCCTAAGCAGTGTTTTTACAGGCTAGGCTTAGTCTTTCCCTCATCTTATCAGTAGCCTTCAAAGGGACTGTGGGTGGATCTCCTCCAGGGAAAATAAAAAAAAACCTCAATAAAAGACCTCAGAAGTGCCACCTCTTCCACACAAATATATTGGTGCAACCACAGAGGCTTTGCTTGAGCTGAGAAAACACACCTGGTTCTTCTAAAGGAGAAATTAAAGAATTTGTGCTTCAGCCCTCAAGCCTTGAGTGGCCTTAGAGAAGAGGAATAGCTAAGCAGAGAGTCTAATCAGGATGCAGGGAAAATCAATACTCACTTCTTGAAATGCCTTAGGCAGGAATGAACAGTTTAAGGTTGAGACATTTTTCTGCTCTTTCTGCACAAGAAAAAGTGCTGAAGACTAAGTGCACAGGTGAGAGCACAAAGGTAGAAGGCTTTCAGGAAGACTAAAAGCAATCCAAAGCATCTTATATCCTAAAGTTCTTTGGGAAATCTTATCTTTTAAAAGTTTCCTAGTTTTGCTACATGACAGATCTTTGTATACACCACTCAAGGTTATCCAAAGTAACATTTTCAGTGATAAAAGCACACCATTGTACTGTTATTTTCTGACTTTGGTGTGGAATACAATTATTTAAGACTTGGTGGGAGAGTATGAAAGGAGCAGGAGTGTAATTCCAGTTCAGGAAAAACTCCAATAACTGACAACAACTAAGAAACACAAGATAGATGCATTGTATTGTAGGGGTGAGTCCCATTGGCTGGAAACCATGACTCTCCCAGCAGGACTCAGTTACATAGCAACTCCTGAGGGCAGATTAACCCTTTCCCTGTTAACATATCTGGAATGATTTAGGAGACCTTTTCCTTCTCCTGCTACAGAATAATTTCATAGGTTTGCAAAAATGCTTTAGAAAAAATGAGTTGAATGCAGGGTAAAAGCCAAGCTATCTGACTCACCACAGGATACTGATGGTAAAATGAACAGAAATTGCAGGGAGCTCATGTTGGTCTAAATTATATTTTATATCTTCAGGTTTTGTGACATATGCAAAACACAAAGTGTTTTTCTCATCAAATAGTTAATGCTTAGTCTGTGGGGACCCAATCCAGAATGCATTTATCAAGTATCAATGGTCTTTCTCACCCAAATTCTGCCCACTCATTGACTTCTGTCTAGATAGTTAGTGAAGAATTAGAGCCCTCAGCTGGCATAGATAGTACTTAATTAATCTAAAAGAGAATTTTTCACCATCAGAGAATGTGTTGCTTTCATTCAGAATTGTACAGGTTGATTACTGTAAACTCTGAAATAACTCCTACAAATCTTATAATACTAGTTTTCTTCTAATAGTCCTTTCTAATTACTGACATCAAGTAATTTGATGAATCTGGGAATCTCTCTATTTCATCACAGCAATTTCCCTATTTTGTTTTTAGAACTGCATTACACTTCAGTGCATACATATAAGATGTGAGCAAAAATACTATATACTCTTAGCATAGCACTATTCATATTTTTCTGGATATCAGAAATAGTAAAGTTTGAATCTAAAAGAGTCAATACCTAAGACAAATACTCCTCAAGCTCTCTATTTTTAAAATGTGAAAATTCAGCTACATTAGTTTTCTCCCTTGTAAGAGAGCTAGACGGTCCCTGGGGACCAGGAAGGGCACATGTCCTCACTCAGGGCATCCCTGGTGTGGTCACACTCCACTGCTTTGAGCCACAGCTGCACACTGTGTAGGAAAAAGGAGCTACTAAGTTTCCAGAGGAGAAAATAAGAGATCAGTCTGATGTGATATTACACTTACTTAAGACTGTCTTCTGGTCACAGTAAGTGAGCTCTGTCTATTTCCTCTTTTCTTTCTTTTTACAGGCAGAATTGGACTTATGGTAAAACAGGCATTAAACAATGCTTGAAAAGGCAAGCACCAGTGACACTGCCCCGATTCAGACAAGCAGGGTAAGACTATACCTTTCCTTTACCCTGGAAGACCCAAGGACACTCATACTTGAAAGTTAGAGGAGAAAAGCCTTGAACCAGTTCATCTTCTGCTCCTCTCCCCCCACCCACCATTCTTATACATGGACACAATAAGATTGCAGCAGATCCTGTAATCTTCACCTCCCACCAACATCTCTTCATGAAGTAAAATCTCTGCTCAGCAGCAGATCCTCAGTTCCCATTCAGATCAGTCAGAAAAAACCATAGCCCTGTTAAAGTTTCTTTTATATTTAGTTGCTTTAAAAAAACATGTAACCTTTGTGTGTTACTGCAAGGACTACCTACATGGTTAAAATATGCCTTGATTTTCTAAACATTTCACATTCTAAAAGTTCATCTCCATTTTCTTTCTATGGTTTTCATACATTACTTGCAAATCCAGATAAGATAGAAAGATATAATTTAAAATTCTATTTATTATTTGATTTGTCTTCTTGCATTATATCTTGAAAACTCATCTTGAATTACTTAGCTGTGACTTCCATAAAACAAGAAGTACCAATATAGTGGGTGGGAGATTAGCACAAACAGAGCTACTTCAGAAATATTTTGTGATCTGAAAATTAATTAGAAAGAATCAATTTAATTTCTTATTATGGAGGGTTTTTTTTTAAAGTTCATATTTTGCTACCATTATTCACCTAAAACTGTCACTGATGCCCCTGGAAATGTAGCCTTCAAAAGGGTAAAACCTGAAGGACGAAGTTCAACACACTTATATTCTGTTGAAAGTACCTTTTCATATACATACAACATAGACTTATCAAATATTTGTGTACTTCATTAAACTAATGCCTCCCTGCACCATAAACAAGATGGTGCAAAATATAGGTGTATTCCCATGTCCTCTTACTAAGGTAGATGACATAAAAATTAATTTGCAACCATATCATTATATCAATCTCCAGTATTACTGCATCAGTACTATAACCATAATTAACTAGCTGCAGGTCAAATTTCTAATAAATCTTTAGAAATTAAATGTATAATTTGTCAAAACCACATGTCTTCATAAATTGATTATTCAGAATTTAGAAGCTTTTTAATTAGGAAGAAATTTATGCAATACCATGTGTAATAATTACGAATCAGCTCTTCTGTGATATTTTTGTACATCAGCAAAAATTAAAACATTGGAAAACATTACCAGGTCATTGCAGTATTTCAATGTCAAAAGAAACACATAGTTTAAATGTAGAGGTGAAAGATATTTTCCCGTATCTTTTACATCTTATATAGCTTTATGATCTCAGAACTGGAATCATTAACCAAATACAAAATCAATGAGAAAAAGATCTAATCTGACCATTTTCAAGCACAGAGTCACTAAAAATTATTTATGACACTGTAACACTTTTTTTTCCGTGGTTCTATAGTTTTACTAAACAGCATATATTCTAAGTCAAACTTCCATTTTATGCTACACTAAACAATATTTTGCCATTCTCATTCCTTCCAGCTAAAATTCTGAAAGAGTTTAAAACTTTAAAAACATCACCTTTGTGACAAGCCTCAAGATGAGGGCTACAACCCTGGCTGCTAAAAAGAAATCTAGAGAAAAAGAAAGTTAAGTGATATTTGTCCACAGCACACAAGCAGCAAAAATTGTACCCCAGCTCCCCTGCTCTCCCCTCCCATGCTTTCACCACGGGCCTATTCAAACTCTGCACCCCCACAAGGGCTGTGGGTACTTCTATCAACATTTCATAGGAGAAGATTTTTTTTGACAGAGAACACAAAAGCTGCTTTGTGTGAAGTCTGGACACTTTTTTTCTACCTAATAAAAACATGAATAGAAGTGGGACCTCAGTAAGCATATGGCAGAAAGTCTGGACTAACTGAAAAAAAGGGGGCCTAGAAGAGTTTGCTCTCTGTCGTTCCCCACCATGTTTACTGGTGAATGTATATGGTGTAAATAAGGAATATGCAGAGCAGCCCATAATGGAACATTGTTTATGTGCACATCCTGGCAAATGCATATACAGCATGGAGACTATTTTCAAGCAGAACATAAACACAAAAGGGGAGTGATGACAAACAAGTATTCCAAGGCAAGAAAAATGTTATTCCATATACAAACCAAACAAACTAAAGTGGTTTCTCCCCTGCTAGGATCCAACTGGCAGATTTCAGCTGCACACACTATGTAGCTGTTAAAGAAATGAGAGACATTCCAGGCTTACTGGTTGGCTTTCTTTTTCTTAAGAGACCTTATTATGCTCCCAATATTAAAAAGAAAAACACAGTTAATATTTTATTTTACTCTCTTGCAAAAACACAACAAAACAAAACAGCCCTTTCTTTCAGCCTGAATAAGAGCTGGGGAGATAGAGCTGATGCCAAGAAAACACCATAAGGAATTCAGTCACAGCTTTTCTATTTCAAGTTCCCACTGAATGATAGAGATGGTTCTTTCTTCTGCAGGTCTCTCTGACAAACCTATTACACAGCTTTAGCAAGTGACACCAGTGTGACAATAACTTAGAGGGTTCATGCTCCTGGCAGAATGTTTTTTTCTTTTAATCATTACTCATATAGGTTTAGAGGAGGGTTTAGAAAACTCAAGTCCCTGCAATTTCAAGATAGTGAACCAGGGGGATGAACCTTTTTTTGTGCTTACTTCTGGAGAACAGAGTATCATGCTTTGACAGCTGCTATGTCAATAAATGGGTGTAATTTTATTAATTTAATTTCAAACACCCAGCTAAAGAAGGAAGAAAAGATGACGAGCAGGAAAATAGAGAGTAGAGTAACAACAAGAACCACAAAAAGTCAATTGATAAGGCAGAACTTTTTAAATAATTAATAGGCCATTTTAGGATATTAGACACTAGAAGCTAGCAGCTTTAGTAAGAGATCATAGGAGGTCCAGAACAAAAATACTTTGTGATATCCTACACAGAAATGCAGAGACAGTCTGTGATTTTAGCCCATTTTAAGATACTCAGAGTGTGCCTCACTTTCTCCAAAGCTCAAGATACAGACCCAACAAAATTGAAATACAAGTTCAGAACTGGGGTTTGCACCTATAAGTAAGTTTTCTGCTAGTCTGTCAAAACCTGGATGCAAATGTTCCATGCTCTGCCTTTATGAACTCTTGGAACTTGGGTGCATCACTCATTGGGAAGTGATGGAGCCCGGGCTGGGAATACTGGTAACACCTTTAAAATATATAGTCCTTTATGGAATCACATTATTCTTTGATTTTCCTTCTTTCATGTATCACTTCCATTTGGTTACAGGTTTAATGTTAATACTTTTCAATTAAAATCACACTTTAGAATCCAAAGGAGACTTACTTAATTTTACTGTTATTTTAATCACCCCTGAGTGCACACCCACCTCATCCCAGCATGACCTTACACATGCCCACTGCTTGGGTTTCTCTTCAGCTGCTTGCAGACTTGTACAGAGCCTTCACTGTGCTTCACAAAACAACACATTTCTCATAATTATCTTGGCTGCATGGACCACTTACAGCATGGTGACAGGGAGGGTGCACACTAATGCCAAGTACAAGCTCCCATGATCTTTCCTCATTGCAGAAGGTATTTCTGGTGACTGAATACCTTCTGCATATTAGAGCTGTTGGCTGTATGAAGGAAAGTCTTTTGTAATGTGTGCTACACTGGGCAACGATACGGCAAAGAGGAGGATCTGTGGTGGCTGTTGCAGAGCTGAGTCACAGTGGGTGCTGTAAAGATTTTAAATAAAAGGGGTTTTAGTAAGACTCCACATCTTACCACTTACTCTTAAAGGAAGGTACTAAACTATGGGAAGAATCTTTAAAAAAATTGCCAAATGTAGAAAATTCACTGTGAGATTTAAAGAATCTTTTTATTCTCTTCTTCTAACTTTCACCAGTCAAGCGAGTCACTCAGTTTTTGTGTGAGACGTTTTCAGCTTTAAGGACTCAAAAGAATGGCCTACAAATATGACCAGATTGGCCTGTTGAAAGGCTAAGAAATGGAGGGATAAGGAAGAAGTACTCTAAATTACTAGCACTGAGCCTTTTAATATGTATCTCAGCATTAAGACTTATTTTACATATGAGGCTGATGACACTGAGTAATTCAGATATGCTAAAGTGAATTCAGGACCTGCAAAAGAGGCAACAAAGGTACTGGAAAGGTACTGTGAAAACACTCTGAGACCAGCTTTGTATTCCTTACTAGCTGTTGTCCAAGATGTGCAATCTTTTACATTGTTGTTTACTAGACAACTACATAAAAAACTGGTATTCTTTATATACTAGTCCCATCCCCCTTTCAAATTAAAATTGACTTGTTATTTTAACCCTACTCAAGTATGTAATATAGTGATGATTGTAAGTCTTTATGATCACAAAATCCCTTTGATTTATCCCTCAGTTTACTAGCTTTAACAAACATAATCCTAAAAACAATACAGAGGAAGATCTTATAGGCCTTCAAATGATGGAGAGGGAGCAGGGAATGTCTACATAAGTAAAGCTACAGCTTCAGGGCCCAAGACTTTCCTGTTGGGAGGCTTTCTGAATGCTGCTAATAAGGTCCTGCCAGTGGAACCAAAAGAATATTTTCATAAAAAAAGGCCTTCAGTGTGGGAAGATACAATTTTCTAGAAAATTTTTAATAAAAAGCTAATAGATGTGGGACCTGAATCTAACAATAGACATAAGTATGTCTAAATACATAGGAAAATATGAATATTATTAAAGGTGGCAAGCCCATCCTGCCTACCCCCCCCACCCAGATCTGTAGTCACGAACATGAGAATGTTTAAAGCTTATGTGAAGATACCAGACCCAGCTCTCCACTATTAGTGACCATATGGCAACAGCCAGTTAAACACACAAAAAGAATTATTTCATTTTCTGCTCAGTATTCCACATTGTGACAGCCAGAAGAAAATACATGGAAGCAGAGCAAAGTATACCTGCCTTGTCTATCAGCCTTGGCCTTAGCTGAGATGCAATTACCACCCTGCATCACAACTGACCCTCTGAACATGCTGAGAATCTGTATTAAACCAACATTAACTCTCCCATATGGATTCCACCCCTGGCATTGCTGGGGAGAGGAGGCCTGCGTGCTACTTGTCAGAATGGACAACTCACAGGACATGACCTCAGCCCATGTCCTGACCCTGCTTGTTTTTCTGATAGCCTTTGAGCCCCTGCAATTCACTCTACCCACCAACATGGGCAGGAACTAAGCAAGTCTCAGAGCTTCCTACGGCTTTTGCTGACTCTCAGGACAATTCACCACACTCTAGAGGAGAAAGAGCCCATGTGAGTGGGTGTGAGACTTCAAGCCCATGAGAAGTTCCTGAAAACAAGAACTGCAACAGCCACTCTTTTCAAGCTTCATTGTGAGCAGAGGGCTGGAGTTCTTCCATGTTGTCTCTGGAGCTGCATGGTGTGGGGAAGAGCTGCCTCCACTTGGCTAGCACTACTTAAGCAACATTTTTATATGCTCACTGGATTCACACAAGAAATCTCATCAACTACCTTCAGGAACCATCCAAAAACTTTGGAAGCTTCCAGCTGGCTCACTTGTTCACCCATCTTGGGTACTCACATATCTTATATTACATTCCCTTATTAAAAACCACACAATTTTTATGGGTTTTGTACTGCCTAATATGTAAGCACATATACAATAAGTCAGTGTCTTCAATGACATCATCCTTCTTTTGAGCTATGGAGATGTATCTGATGAAAGTGTGAAAAGAATTTTTTATATTTTTCTCTCCTTCATGTATCTTCCAAATGGGCTTGGCTTAGGTAGGAGTGATGTAATACCTCTTTTGAAGACATTCTTTAAGGGTCAAAATGTAGGAAAGTATCCCTTGAACATACCAAGAGGACAATTTAGCACACAGGAACTCTGGTCACCTCTTTGGAGTTTAACTGCAGCCATAGCTGTCTCAGTACTGGCACATGAAACTGGAGGTGAGCTTGCTGGTAACTTACATTTCATTAGTACAATGAAGTTTTACTGGTCTCTTCTTAATGAGAAGAAAAAGTGCCATCCTGGTTAGTAAAAATTGCTATGCTTCTCCTAAGTGTAAAATTTGGTATTGAGACAACCCAGATGCCTATGCTTATCACACCACCAACAAATTCCCTTCTGGGAGGAACCTACCATATCTTCTCATTAGTTTGGTCCCAATTATGTCTATTTATTAGCTAGTCATCACAGCCATCATTACCCTTGCCCCTATCTACCTAAATGAGCTTTGGCCAAAAAGGCAATTGTTTCATGTGCCTAGGAGGCTTTCCATGCCCACCCAGGGTGTGCACAGTCAACATGGAGACAGGACTGCTTCCAGGATGTGGGTGTTGGACACCTAGTTAAGATGCCAGGAGGGAAAGGATACACTCCTTAGCAGGTGTCATGGCCAATCTATCAGCCAAGGAGCCAAGGCCAGGCAGTCCTTGCCCTGTAACCCCCAGGGACAAGGCAGGCTACAGCGCCACACAATGGACTGGTGTAGAGCTGAGCACTATGGCTGAGGGGTAGAAATCCTACCAGCCATCCTACCCAAAAGCAGGAACCACTAGAAAGCCAACTGCAGTGAGTGCACACCTGCTAGTCAGAGAAGAAGAAGCTGGCTTGAGACATGACTGCATTGTTTTCTCTAAAGGGAACTTTCAACAGCAAAATCTCTAGACCTTAATCTCTCAGAAGCACAGTGCTACTGCAGCTTCCTTATCTTCAACAGGGTTTGTTCATGTCCAGCACATTAAAATGAGACCATCTCTTAGTGAACAGAGCTGACAGCAAATGCTTTATCACTAAACAGAACCATTTAAAACCAGACAGTACTGGGGGTTGACAATCTAGGCTTAAACATCCTCCTGAGCTAATCATGCTGCTCCTAGGGCAAAAAACTATGAAAGAAATAAGACACTTAAGCACAAAATTGACATATTTTGCAGAGGAATAAGATGGAGTTATTGAGAAGAACTGTTTTTAAAGCATTTCTGTGAACTCAATTCTGATCTCAAAATATATAATCTGTTGGGTTTACATGACATTTCCATTGCTGATAAATGATGTCCAAATATATCAGGCAAAGGATGAACTTGTTGAAAGTTCTAATTGTCAATTTTAATGGATGGCCATTTACAACATTTGCAATCCTATGTCAGGGGAAAAGAGCCTAGACAGAATTATATGGGCAAAAAAACTAATTATATAAAAAGCATTTTCCGTAACTATTTATGTTTTAAATTCATGCCTTCAAAGCCAAGTGCATGCCACTGGAGTGAAGGATTTAACAGTTGTGAGTTTCTGTTGTTGTTTTTAAGAGTTAGAGATACTGGACTTGCTCAGTCTATAGAGAAATCAGTGTAGTTGGAAAAGTGGGTGAACAAACATCTTTACTGCCACAGCAAACAAAACCTGATACTGATTTTTTTTACCCATACTGTAGATGTCACAAAAAGCTACACAGATGTAAATCAACTGGAAACAATAGTTACTCTGAATTGTTGCTGGTCAAATATAGCAGAATTTGACCTGACACAAAGGCAGAAGAACAACTGTGCAAACTGCATTTATGCAAGAAAATAGCAACATAAAATATTCTTTACTTAAGAACCCTACGAAGTATTTTAAACACTGACATAAACTGGTTTTTCTTTAAAAAGTTTGTTGCTGAGTTTTTAGGGCCACAGTAGGCTTTAAGATAGTATGATGCAGCATTGGTATGAATTTGGGCCAGCATTTTCAAACTGAACATTTAAAATCAAGGTGAATATCTTTTTATGTTCCAAGTATTTATGGTTCACAGACACGCTGATAATGACTGAGTCGGGCAGGACAGATCCACTCCAGCAGTGAATTTTAGAGACGCAGCCCCTGCTTGCATCAAATTAAAGTAACTATGCTGCTGATCCACAATCACAACATGAAAAGCCAAAGCCAGGTCTCTAGAAATACTCAGTCTCATATAGGTGGAAACAGAGTAGCAAAGTTTGGCTAGTAACTTAGGGGCTAGTCTGATCCTATTATTATCATTTCCCTTTTTTTTTCATAAGACCTTAACGATTAAATAAAGCAGCATCAACTCACAAAATACATAGTAGCTTTAGAAGGTAAGAAAAAGGGCATAAATCACATTTGAGCCAGAGGAAAATGAGTATCATGAGTAGTAGTACTTTTTGTTGTTTTAGTTTTTGTATTTGGAGAGCTTTATTTATACACAAGATGAAAAAACACTACAGAAAGTTTTAACACAAGCGGGTTTTTAAGGTGATCTCTATCTACAACAAAAGTAATTTACATTTCCATTATCAGTCTTAAATCTTTCCTGAGAGTCTGAAGGCCAAAGCAAGTTCCTAATCTCAGCCACTGTCTAGATGACCCATTCAAAAAGAAACCCTCAAAGCTCAGGCTCCTTAAATCAACTCCATTTGGTGCAAGGCTGGGCTTCCTGCTTGTTTGCTTTTGGCCTTCCTGCATATTGGTTCAGGACGTAGGGCCGAGCTCAGCTGCAGAGATAATGCAAAATCAGAACTATTCTTTTCCTCTGGCTGCCAAGGAAATCCCTGCTTTAGATTAGAAAATAACTAATGATTGTGTGTCCCTGTATGCTTTGGAGTAGGGCCCCTTATTTTATCTACATGGCAGCTACCTGTCAACGTGTGGTGCTTGGAGTAGCGCACTGGGAGTTCATACACACCAAGACTATCTAAACAGACCATTAAGTGCTAGTAAAGTAACACATGTGAACGACAGGTCAATAAATTTTAAACAACTTATGTTCACTGCAAAGACCTGGCTCTTTTAGAACAAGCTGTGTTTACATAAAATCAATTTTTACAAGCATCTAAATAATTAGGGAATATACTGCAATAATAATTATATTCTAAGTTCAATATAATAGTTCCAAACAAATTCAATGTATCACTTGCTTGTTTACACAATTCCTCCCCCCTCCCAGGATTTGCTTCTTAAATAACTCTTTCTCTTTACAGGAGATGTTTAAATTTCAACTTGTGTCCAGATGACAAGGGACTGTTACTTCTTATACTAACGTACCCTGATGCTCCTTCCATTGCATATGTTTGTGCAAAATGACTGAGAGGCCAGTAAATCACAATTTTAACCTATGCGGTTATTTTACCCTTTCTAACAATATTTGCCAATATTTATTTAAAAACAAATTATTTATCCAGAGCATTAATAGGAAATTAGAATTAACCGAATTCAATTTTGGATCAAAAATTCAAAAGCTTTGGATTAAATGATGGTTGAGATCTCAACTTCCTGTTCTTTATACAATATCAGTCTATTAATTTAAAAGCTGCATATGCATACTCAAATAGACAGACATACATGCCACATGCACTCACACCCAATTGGAAGTAGATAGCAAATAAAAGAACCCAAATTTCACAATAAAGACTAAACTAAATGTTATCCATAGCTACAATGGCAAAGACACTGGCAAACTGATTTACAGGGCTGAGTTTCCACTTCATTTTTGTTGCTTTTCAGCTACAGGCAAAAGAATTCAGCATGTTGTGAGCACTATAAATTCACATTTGCCACAAGAACCCATGATGCCATCTGTTCCCTGGAGCGTTTACATAAAGTATGCCAATGCAAACCATCTGCAAACTGTTCTTGCATGCGAATTCTTGTGATAATGCAATGTGGTACATTTGCAATTTCAAGCAAAGACCACTTGAGCTTCTTTGTAATTGCTGTGCTTAACTCAGATGTTCTATAGAAACCTCTTTAGAGCAGGATTGTAGAGTATTTTGTGGTGGTTTTGCTAAAGTCCTTGATGTTAACTCTTTAGCATTGTTTTCAGGTTTCATCACTGCAAGATAATGGTGCACCTTAAGATAAGAGTGAAAGGAAGGAACACAGAGAAGTGGGACATCCTCCATTCCCTTGAGCTAAGGACTTTTAAACAAACTCTCAGCCTTTTGGAAGGGAGAGACAGAGCACTGGATTGTATGAACTGTGGGTTTGCAAAGCACTGCAGTTCTTTCAATCCAGTGCAGAATTATATCTGAGTTTCTCCTTTTTACAACCCACTTTTTTTTTTTCCCTTCTTAGAATTAAAAAAAATTGATGGGAAAAAAATGCTTATGAATGACATGCTGATATGCATTGATACTGTGAGCAGCAGTGGAAATTTTCTGAAATAGTAATGGTGGAAAAGGTGTACACACATACACACACACACACACACACACACACACACACACACACACACACAACTCTACATTCTCCCCCAACAGCAGAAATCCCAGCAGATCCCCCAGCAGTTGGGGCTCTGGTTAACTCTTTGCTAAACATTAATTACTGAGCCTCTAAACCATTTTCTCCAGTTGGTATCTAAATTTTAAATAACCATTTCTCTCCCCACACAGTGAATGCAAATGTAGAATTCCCTATCTTGGATCCAACTAGCTACTATGAGTAATCTGTGTGCATGTGAGTTCTGCTTCCTTTTCTGATTTGACATAAAAAGGAGAGGCCAGTATCACCACTTAGTCATACTTCTTTAGGTAGCACAGTTTCACACTTCAGCTGCTACCATATATAATGTAACTTTGCTGTTCCCTACTACTCAAACATGCCTTTAGTAAAAGCCACTCAGGAAAACAGAGATCTAGCGGAGGGTTTGGGTGACACCCCTCAGTTAGCCAGCCTGACACATGGGACACACCCGTGCTGCCGCCACTCCGCAGCTATGAGCCCAGCTGATTCCAGTGCATTAGCTGATGGCTGAAGAGCATATTATAGACTGACTGTAGAAACGATTAGCAACACTTAAAAGATTCAATCAGCTTGTAATTTGGCTCAGTATGCACTTGTGCTCTATGAAAATGACAGTCTGAATCTTTCCTACTCTGTGAGTGTTACTACTGGGAAGTTTCTCTTGACAGCCATCCCCATACACCAGCCTTAAACTAAATCCTAGTAAAACTAGTTCTGAGATTCTAATTTCTATCACTCATTCACTCCAGACAATGTTAAAAATTGTGAAGGGTGACGTATATGATATAATTAACTTTGACAGAGAGTTTTCATTTGTTTACATGCAGAGGCTTTATTTTCCATTGTCTTGTTTTTAGCAAAGGAAGAAGCAAGCAAGCGCTGACATATATGGTGCACATCACATCCCTCTCAACATTTCTACAGCCAGTGAATGCCAATTTTTAGTGCCAAATCTGTCTTTCTTCAGCAAACCTGCTTCCTAGCTCCCTCCTGAGCCTCTGGGACTAGTACTCACCCCAGACTGTTTTCCAGAGTGGGCTATGTCATGTTTTGTTGGGAGCTCTCAGCACACTTAAAATTTATGCAAAAGAAAAAAAGAGATGATCAAAGAAGCAGGAATACCTGAACTGCTCTGCCTGTGGTCGCTCACTTTCACTGAGCAAGCCCCAACAGCATCTGTCATTAAAGCAATGGATTGTTTTGCTCAGACATCTGTGGGTCACATTATTTCACAAGGCTGCAGCAAGAGGGGAAAGTAAAACTGAGGCAGGTTATTAATCACTTACCGTTTCCTGTACGACAGAGGAAATAATCAAGCAGTATAGTGGGTTATAAAGGGAGATTCCTGAGAAACAAAAATACGCACTTCATTTAAGGCATTGCAGGAGGCCGTGTGATAGAGGCAGATTTGGAAATTTGGCTTTATTTTATTTATGAGATTAAGTAACTGACAACAGCTGCCACATCTAAATGAGGGTATGATGGCATCCACCCAGCAACTGAGAAGAGCAGCGCTTCGGATTTACAAGTCTTCTCCATTCATATCCAAAAAGCACAGGGTTTGCAGGGTGGAACAAGCCCAAACTACTCTCAGTGATATTACACGACCAGATCTGGAGGGAACTTGCCCCATATAAATTAATGCCAACCTTAACAAGAGTAACTTTGATTCATCGATATATGCAGCTGTGTCCTCACTAGGGAGTTTTCTGGCTACACAGGATTTTATACATCTGTCAGCTTTAAATCAGGGATCCAAATATAGACTGCAGCATGCCAGAACACTCCATCAATTTGTCCCTTTCCCTTGGGCCTATAAAGCACTAAATGGGCAGAGGCTCATCAGTGAGGGATCAAGTCCTGATCCTACCCGCACCCCGCAGTCCAGTTAACCTCAGTAGTGCAAAATGGGAGTCAAAGGAAACAAAGCTGCACCCAGTTTTTAAAGTATCTCCCCCACCCCCCACCCCAAATTTTTGATATACAACGGATTGCATTTTTTTCCATTTTTCCTCCTGCCATGCAAATGTGCAGGCAGCTTCCTGCAGCTAGCAATGTGAAAAGTCAAAGGTAAACAGCATCAGCAATGACAAACACCAAACTGAATTAGATCATCTTCTCAATCATCATTTCTGTAATGAAAAAGGGAGATAAAACTTCCTTTGAAGAATTTTTTAAAGCTACACTGAAGCAATCACCCAAAATACAGCAGAAGTGGCTCACGCAGAGGGAAGGATATGGGGGCAGTGTTCTGTGGTTTTGTGTGGATTTTAGCTGCATTAAGAGAAGAAGACTTAGGGCTGCTACCTTTGGTAATTTATACGAGGTATTTCTAATGCTGACCTATTCTTCTGTTATGCTTGCAGGACAACAAAGTCTTCTCCCTGTTTCTGCTCTTCCCATGAATTTCCAAAGGAAAAAGACAGCATCCAAAATCAGGATTGGTCATGCTGGCAGATGAGGCAGCTTGGCAGTTCAATACCAAGTGAGTTAAAAAAAATAAAATTTAAAATTAGTCCATTCAAGCAGTATCAACTGCAAGTAACGGTGATATACACATTTTAAAAGGCCTCACATTTCACTAATATTATTGTTATTAATACTGATGGACCAAATTTCTAGTAAATGCAAAACCCTCTACCATGGAATACTGCAGTGCATAAGAAGCAACCCTCACATAATTTTTTCTTTTTTTTTTTCTTTTTTTTTTATTACTGAGGTTTATATTTCAGTCTTTAGAAATAGCTCAGTCATCAAAGACTGTGACCCCCATGAGGGCACTAATTGAGGAATGGATAGGGTTTCCCAGAGACTAACAGCCCAGGGTAGTGAGGCTGTGCTGCCCTGCTACGGCACTGCTGCGAGGAATACATATATGACAAGACCTTTGGTCCCTAACCGTGATGGATACCAAGTTGCTACAGCAAATATTGCCCTGGATGACTGCCAAGGATTAATCTTTTGACAATTAGGAACTTGTTTCATTTTGCAGCATAAGCGAGGGTATGCCTTCACTAACCTAATCTCAGTTTGAGAGATGTCAAGCATATTCCTCAATATGAAATTAAAAGACAGGCTGTTTTATCTTCAAAAGAAGTGACTGGAACATAGAAAATCACTCTTAAACCTATCCCTAGATATAGGATTAGATGAAGACTGACTGTGTTTCACTGATACATACAGCTTTCAATACCCTCTTAAAAATCACAGTTCTAAAAAAATCAAATGACAGAATCTGGTAGAAATTGTATTACTTTGTAGTGATCAAATTCTGTCCTTAGATGTACATGCATGGGGCTTCAATTTGACAGCAAACCTGCATAACCAGAAAGCCTTCATCTGAGCACAGAATCTGACCCACAGATGCAGGAAAACATCTATGTTTGATGTAGCAAATTTCTATTATTTTAGAAGAGTAGTAGCATCTGGACCTGAAAGTATTTTAACACACTGAGACTGATGCATTTGACATATTGTAGTCTTGCTGAGTTCCTTCCTTTATTTGGAGATGATGAACTTGATAGCAGTTGGCATTACCGAGTGATTAATCAGTCACTTTTGTAAAGGTTATCTGTTAAAAATACATCTGATTAATTTGGTCCAATGACAGAAGAGGAGCTATAGATCCCTTACGGCTGACCCAGAGGCCATCACTGTATAACAATGGACAGGTTTCATTTATAACATGGTGAACACACATGGAAATCTGCTTGTAATTAGAAAGTGATAATGAATCCATCTATCAAAAGGAAGCTGGTTTGTCAGCAGTTGTGGATGCAAACCCTGATATCTACTGTAAATCCCTCTGGCCTTCCCTGGGGAGTATAATTATAAATGTAAGTCTTCAGTACCTCAAACAAAGGTCTTTCCAGGTTCTGGTTTTGAGAAAGTGATTTTTCTTTTCCATCAATTCATGTTCTTGCTCTAACAGTGAATAAAAGTGGCAAGTGATGAGTTACAGACATCAATCTTTTTCTTCAAACATTATTGTGTCTGTTTCAGCAGAGGAGAAAGATGCTTAGAGACTCTGATGATCTGAAAGACAAATGAGGTCTGTACAAACAGAAAATGTTTGAGTGAAGCAGAACTACGATCGCCTGCAGGTAACAGAGGATAATTCAAGAGAGTTGTGTACCTAGTGCAAGTTCCTGACAAAGGGTACAGGTCATTCAATACCTATAAAGATTACTGGGGTGATACTAAGGCTGTTTCACAAATAATCTGATTAACATGAGCTTCTGAAGAAGGCTCAGACTGAAAAAGGACTTTGAGATTATGAGCTTTGGAAACTGGAAAAATAGAATTACCATCAAAGGAAATGATCAGGAAGGGTGAAAAAAAAATAGAAGGCACTTGGAAGAGCCCTGACAACAGCTGCTAGCCTTTTTCCTTTTTATCAGCATTCAGGTGGAAATATCTGCAGATACCAGAACTCCACTTCCAAACTGTAACAGGAACAGAGCCATTACTCAAGGTACCTGAACACCTCCATCACCCTAGGCAACTGATAATCAAATGTAAGTAATGTCCCTGAAGGAAAACCACAGTAAAGGAGTTCAATACATTTCTGAATATTGATTCCTTCCAGAAACCAGAGCAATCCAGATAGGACTAAAAGAAAACGGGACATCAGTCTTTACTGTAAAATCAGTTACAATCCAATTAAGCATCTACCAGAAAGCCAACATAAACACTCACATGCAGCAACAAAAAACAAAACCATGTAGTAATAATCCTCTAAAATCTAACACCCGAAGATGAAGAGACCTGGCCTGTTTCACAACCACAGACAGATGATTAAAACATAAAACACACATGTCAGAATAAAACTGTTAAATAAATCATTTTACAAGGAGGAATTCTAAGGTTTATTTCCACTATTTTCTTGGCAACTAGCTAATTACCTGCTTATATCTTCTTAAGATGAGGAGGAAGCTGAAAAGAGGCCATTAATAAATCAGATGTTCCCCAGCAGCCCCAAGCCTTTAAACACAGTGGACAGCAGTTTTTACTATGGGAGAGTATAGCCAAGCTCATAACAACATTACTCAAAAAGTCCAAACAGCCCTTCAGCCACCAGTCTTTTCAAGTGTTTGTGGGGAAAAAGTCCATTAAAAAAACCTCTAGAATATACACACATGGAAGAAAGTGAAGAAATGAAGCACAGTGGAGCACAAAGGCTTATGTCAGGCAGCCACAGCAAGGATTGTGCAGCAGAGGCACAGCATCAGAGCAGCAGGACCATCCAGAACAGTTCATGATTGCAGAGAGAAAAAAAGTGTTCCCTATGGCCTCATGGATAGCACTGACCATTCCTAGGGGCATGGTCATGGCTTTGCCATGAGCACTGAATACCTGCAGGATACAGCCAGGCTGGGGTGGTTGGACTCAGAGCTTTGTGAGAGCTTCCCAGGAACCCTCTTATGGCTGGATATGGCAACATGGAGAAAGACCAGCATAGCAAGGAGGGGAAGTGACCAAGAACAGTCTTCAGGCAATTCTCTAAAATATGAAACTCATGATTTCACTGATCAGAATCACCTGGTCAAGGCAAAAAATCTGAAGTAAAAATTTAGCTTTCAACCATAATATTGAATTCAAATTAAAATAGCATGAAGAAGCCAAAAAAATCCAAACACTTCCACCACACCACTTCACCAATGTAATGGTAATGAGCAACAAACTTCATTAACACCAAATCCAGCAAGAATGTAGACTGACACTCAGCCACAGGTAAATGAACCAATTCAGAAAATTTGATTACTTTTAATGCAGTTGATTAATGCTCAGTACAGGATTTGCAGAGAAGCATGACCAGAGAAAAGAAAGTGTCAGAGGAAACACACTGCCTCCTCCAGCCAAGGCAGACAACAATCACCACCATGCCCTTCTCAGCACTCCAGAGAAATTGTCCCAAACAGCTGCAGCTGGAAGGAGAGAAAAGTGCCCTAACAGCCCTCTCATGACAGGACTCATGCCCACAGCCCTTGGGATACCACCCAGGTTTCAAAAGGGGTTTATTTATGAGACAACCATTGAGACCATAAGCTCTCATACAGTTGCAGTCCCAACAGGACCAGGCAGAACCAGAGCAGGACACAACACTACTTGTCCTCTGTAATTCCAACTGTTACTATGGAAATATAAGGATTTTTTCTGACACTTGCCAAATGCAACCAAGAGCTGCTGCAGCTATAATGACCTAAGGTGGACAGACCCAAGCACCTCTGCCAGTGGAGCTGTCACTAGGAGGCAAGAGACCCTGGAAAAATAAGGCCACTGAAGGCAGTGCAGTAGGAAAGATCAGACAACAGAAAGGCTCCAATGGGTAAAGGTTCACACAGTGGAGAAGGGTAAGGAAGAGGGGAGAGGGCAGTGGAAAGCATGATAGGAGAAGGGGTGGAAGAGAAAGATGATGTGGGAAGAGGCACATCAGCATTTGTCACTAAAAAAAAAATGGTCCAAAATTCAGTGGCTCCCACAGCAAATGCTACTCAGCCAGTAACACCAGCCCCTCCCAGCACACCATCCAACAACCTGCAGAAGGCAGCCTTCATCTTAGTGTTTTGGTGCCAAGGAGTTGAGTGCAACACAGTTATTTGGCAAGCACTGAACCTTCAAATTCTACATGATTGAATGTGTTTCTCCTAATAAAACAGATTTATTAATACACTTCTATTTTTAAATGCGATTTTTAGAAACTGTGTCATCCAAGAGGTACACTGCAGGGTAGAAGAATGGAGAGGCAGAGAGGGGGAATAGATGCCTTCTGAGTCTTGCTCTCTGAGACAATGCTATTGGCAAAGCAGCACTAGGAGAGCAGCAGATACAGAGCAGACACCAAAATCGTGAGTGGAGGTGTTAGTGAGAATGCTGATTACACAGGCATGTGCAACAGGGCCACACGGTTCTGTTAGATACCCAGAGGTTCTGAAACACAGCTGGATCAATCCTGAGTTAAGTGCCAGGTGAAGGCAAAAGCCAGCATTAAAATTCTTGCAAAGCTGGGCATGGTCAGTGTGAAGTGCCACAGAAGCTCTACATTTTTCAGACACCTAATGATATTGAGGCACAGAAAGCAAGCTAAACAAAGAGCTTCATTCACTCCAGCTCCATTAAAAACAGGGAGAACAAAATCAGTTCCAGACATGTGGGAAAGAACCAACAATTGCTAGCAAAAACAGTAATACCAGCATTAGTGTTCCAAGAGAAAGAAAAAAACCACGATGGAATAAAAAAATAATCACATGAATCACAGAAGATGTTTTCAACAATCTGAGCGCAATTTAAAAATAATTACTAAAAGAAATCAAAACTAGCTTGCTGAATTCAAAATGTACATGTCTGAAAGATTAACACTGCTTCAAAGATATTCTTGTATAAATGGTCAGTAATAACAGCCTATGTAATGAGTACATGGTAATTAAGAAATATAGATAGCAGTAACTTAATGAGGACATTGTATTTTCCCCTAAGGAAGGACATGAGCACTGATACATCCATCTAGAGTCATACCTAGAGTCTTGTCCTTGTGGCACAGTCCTCACATACTACAGTACATACTATTTTGTGAGAAGCATTGGTCAATGCAGTAAATGTCCTTACACTTTTATGTTGACTTATAAATGAAAAGAGTAGCTCAGTGATGTTTGATCTAGTAAAAAGAGGTTCGTAGCTAGTCATACTACTTATTTCATCCTTGTCTGGCAAAGCTAACTGAGAATCTCTTCTCCACTGTTAAGTGATCTTACTGCCCTGTCAAACTGCTCACTCCCCACTCTCCCCCACACTTGGGAGAAGTCTTGCTCATAGCCAGAAAAAGCAGTAAGAATCCATCATCATATACACAGAGCAGCTCCTCATTTCCCTGTTTTCTTTTAGAGAAACCTGTCTCTCATTCCTCTTGCTGAAATGGCACCCCTAAACTTCAGAAACTCTGCCTATACTGCCAATGTTGTTTTGTTTCTGGCATCTCTTAAAGTGATCAGGGCTTTTGAGGGCACAGCACTCCCCAAGCCAGCCTCTTGAACAGATTAAATGGATCAAGTATGCCCAGTATTTGTTCCTGTCAAATGTATCATACAAATACTGCTCTGACAGTGTTTTTATGAGTAGCACAGGAACATATTTGGAAACAAACAAATCTTATCCTTGGGACCAGAGACAAGGATATTAAGGAAAGAACATTTTGGTGTATGTGAGTGTATGTTTTCCTACTTACTGCCCAGTAGGGAGGAAGGTGAATTGCTACTTACTTTCACAGACTGTGGTAAGATTTCCAATTCACCCTGCCAGGCTCAGACAGTATTATCACCTGCATCAATTAAGGTACCTTAGCAAGGGGTTTTGCAAAAAAATTATAGTAATGGCTTTATCGAAGCATAAAAACATAAATGTACCTTTATTTATGAGGAAGAAACAAATAATTAGAGCATGAATGCATCGTTTAGGGTAATTTGCAAAACAAGAGGACGTGCTGTAGGCACTTTTGTTGGTAGGTGAAAAGCATTCACAAGAAAACAAAAAAGTGCCACTGAATTTCCTCCCTGCTGGCCATTGTCCTCCTCCCTGTTTATTGTTTGGCATTTAACTGATACTTTTATTTTTCCAATAAAAATCTGGTCACTATTTCTATGAATCTTAAGGGTTTGTATAAGATTCCTTATAGCAGCTGTGATGTCACTGTATGTTCTCCCAGCCTGCCTTCCAAATCACTTCAAACCAGCTCCACAAAGACTGTCAACAAAGCCTCTCAAATAAGCACAACTGCAACAAGGATTTTCTTGATAAGAACAGTCCTTTCCCTAGGAATCTCTCTTCTGTGCTGCAGTTTTGCCCATGAGCCTCCCACTTTAAAGCCAGAGTCAGGACAATACAACCTGCATAAACACTCCTGGTCAGTCTGCCTTTTTCTGCTGATAGAGAAATAACAAGCTACATACTTTTGTAATGGTCTTTTGAAGTTTTTCACCTGTTTCTACTTTTCCAGATGTCCTAGACCAACCAGCTCCTGCAACTTCTACCCCTGGCCTTTATTCTTCATTACTGGAGATCTTAGGGTTGCAATACTGTCCTCTCCAACTTCAAAGCAAAGGGAGCAAAATCTGACTGTGAATTTCTAGCTGAGGATACTGCTGGATAGGATCTATGTCCTCAGAAAGCAAAGACATAGGGACAGTGCTAGAGGCTATTTTCAGGGAATAGTACAGAAAGTGGCTTCAGAGGGGGGTAGGATACTGCAGAAAAGCAGTTCCATGCCCTGTAGGAGAGATTTCCTGCACTAGTTGAGCCTCTTCAGAATGGATAAATACTGAGAAGCAGGAGCTTCACTTCAAACTGAGTCTGACCAGTAAAGTCTTCACTGAAAGAAATTTCTGACAAGGGTTCAGGAAAAGGGCTGGTTATAATATAAAAGGACACACTGACAAAGGTGATTGTCCACCCATTTGGTTTGATATCAACATAAACCACATGCCATGGAGAAAGTAAGGAATTCTGTAATAGCTCCTCCCTACAGAATCAAGGTCTCATGGAGTTCATGTGGCACAGAAACATAGACTCACAAAATGGATTGGGTTGGAAGGGATTGTAAAGATTATCTAGTTCCAACCCTTCTGTCATGGGCAGGGAACCTTCCACTAGACCAGAGCCCCATCAAGCCTAGTCTTGAAGGAGAATTGTAAAACTGTTTCAAATCCTTTACTGGTGGTTCTCAGGCTGAAAATAATTTGTAGTTCAAAGAGAACCAAAAGAAATCTTTAGCACCCTACCCTTTGTACAAAGGATTTGCATACTTCTTGATTTTTCCACTTTCAGTTGTCCAAGTGAAGAACTGGGGGGATGGGGAGGTGTGTATAGTAGACACTTGTTTCCTGCAGAATGTGAATGTCTTTACCTTTGGAAGAAGGACCACAGTGGCATCCACTGTGGGTGGCTCCTGTGTTGCTCAGTCAACCTGACAAAGCTTGGCACCGAAAATTAAACTCTGTGGAAGTTCAAGGGTTTCTCATTTGCATTATTAACAAGTCTCAGAGGCAATGACTGTCAGGAGACAACAGGGAAAAAGTGATATATGAAGAACATAAATGAGAGCAGACAACTTCCAGCAATAAGTGAAATAATGCACTTTCAGCAGTGAGGTTGGACTTCTGCTGGGAAGCACCTGGTTCTGTCCAGGTCTCTTCTCTCAAGACTAGCACCACTGCGAATAGTCACTGGAAGTGTTTAAGCCAGAAGAGAGTGCCAGTCTATTTGCAGGTCTTCATGACTGAAAAATGGGTGCTATGAGCCTTTTTTCCTAATATATGCCTGAGCATCACCAGAGCCTTTATAGGAAGATTTATTTTGTGATAAGATTCTTTCAGGAGTCAAGTGCCTATTTCTTTACTTTGGGCATGGAAAGACATTAAGGAATTATTCCCATTTTGGTATCCCTAATTGATAGTCCCAAAAAACTGCTAAGTATCTAACAGGGATTTTCTGAAGCAGGAGAGACATTTTTTGCCCTTTTGGGGCAGTTACTACACAGCAGGATGGGTGAGGCTTAAAACAGAGTTTTTTGTGTGCCCATTTCACAAAGGTGCTTTGCCAGTCTGCCCAGCCATTTGTTAGTTCACAGTTATTAGCATTCAAACCAGAAGTGAGGACTGTAAATGAATCATTGGATTGTACAGTCCTTGAAGATTTCAAAGGAGTTCAGCCTGAGCTAAAATCTGGCAAGTTGGAAACCATTTAGACATCTTACTGTGATGGTCAGTAAGAGGAAACCAAGTTTCAGACTACCTCCTGCCTTAAGTAAACAAGATACATGTGTAGCCCTGTCAGAATCAACTAGTCAAGAACAAGGTTCAAGCACATTTAAAACTGAATCTATGCTGACCCTGACTTAAAAGAGAAGCATATTGTTGGTAAGAGTATATAAAATTCATTTCTCATTTACAGAAAGGAAAAAGAAAGACCAATTCTGATACAAGTTTGCAGGTTGTTTTAGTACTTCAGCCTTCTAGATGTAGAAAAGGGTTTGCTAAGAAAGGAAAACATGCTGGGGATTTGATCTATATTCTAAGAGGTCTTTGCAGTCATATAAAATGACCCAGACTTATTACAACTTCAAGAGGCACATATAGTTAATACTGATTTTATCAAATACTATAGTACTACACAGGCTAGCATTGATTTTTAAAGTATTTGCATAATTAAGAACATATCAAGCTGTGTAAGCCTTTATATTTTTGGTTTCTCATCTATATAGCTTTTAAACAAGGCCAGAAGCAAAGCTACATGTTTATTTTGCCTTTTTTTAAACTTTTAAGCAGAAATAAGATTTGCTGTTTTTCATGCATTTGTTGTCCCTCCTTCATTTTGAGCAAGGAGAAATGGTCCTGACATATTACATATGACATATGACATAATGGATTTTTGGAGGAATCTTTTGCTGATTAACCATGCAGTGAAATGAAATGCTTAATAGAAAACACTTGGCACAAGCTCCCTGATCAAAATGTCACCTTGAAAATGGCTCATAAGTCATTTGTCACTGTAGATTTTACCCACATTGCACAATACTGGCATCCCATACTAACACAGTGCAACTGTGAGTAGACAGCCTGGGGTGATAAGGAAATTACAGGTATTACCTTTCTGGTTATCCACAGATAATTAGCAGCTCCCATAGGTTGCAATGATCTAGGAAATACCATGTCAAAGGCAATCCTTGTGCAAGTACTGACTCTGACAGTGCTTTACTATCTTTGGCCAAGGTTAAATTTGGGTCACCGTACATGTGAACGTATGGAATCACGCATATGATGCCAAACAGGCTTCGTCCAGTGTTTGACCTTTACAGAGTATGTTTTTCTTGCAGTATCTAGAAATTATTTGCAAAAACTGGCATGTAAAGTGTGAATATGGTTGAGAAGTTACAAACAGAACTAGGTATTTTCATTTGCTCTGCTGCTACGAAGTTGTCTGGACCCTGATATTTTAGACAGAACCAGCTTCAGCTGAGAAATGACATCAACATTAGTCCACACAGTGCCCCTTCTGATTGCAGGCAAAATGAAGATTCCTCAGACAGGCGACTCAATGCTCTGGTAAAGGGTAAAAGTCAAATTCTGCCCTTTTGAAGAAAAATGTTGGTAGCTGTCTGCCTGCTTTGAAAATTGCCATATACTCTCTACAGATACGGCTGAGAACAAATATGGTTAGTGTTTTACCCCTACACATCTCTGCTTATTATTTTTATACCATTCAGATTACTTCAGTATTACTGTGCATTTGAGAACCTCTTTATTTCCCCTGCTTTTTATGAAATTATGTAAATAACTGGAACTCATGAAACATATGGGTAGAAATGCCATAGTCTGATTATTTTATCCAGTATTTGTGGCATATGCAATCAAAATCAATCCATCACAATGTTCCCTAATTCCCGTATTCTCATTCCATATGCAGTAAAAACAGCCCCCATCAAAAAATATTGCCCTGCAAGTGCTGTGGTACTTGGCATGTTGTTTCCTTTCTGTTCTGCAGAATTTCATACCTCCTTTCATTCTGCTTGTGCTCCTTGTTGCCCATCTTTAGATGTCCACCTTATGTCTGTGTGATGTAGCTTCAGTTGACTCTAAAAACTCAGTGTTATTTGTCCAAAGGAACAGAGGCACTTCTTAGCCCATGGTGACACAGCCAAATGTTCTGCAGCCCTTTCTCATGACAGAAACATGCACCAAAACCAGGATTCACTGCGTAGCCTGAACAGTAACCACACTGCACACTGCATCACCCATGGATCCTTGGACAGTTTATGGTAGTAAAAACAAAGACCATATTTCTATTTGTGTGAGTGGCCTGGTTCCCTAATCAAAATTACTGAGTATACCTTTTATTTTTTAAAGCGATATTTTATCCTTAAAAACTGAGAGCCTCTAGTGCTACTACACCTGTCAAAATGCTTCTTTACTCTTCCAAGCATCCCCACATTTGCAGTCTGAGCCAGACCATTTGGATGTTACTTATGGTGTTTTCTTCTACCTACAGCCCTTGGAATACTACAATACACAGGGGTGAGACATGCTAACACCAGGTCCATAAGTGATTTAATAAAGCCTGAGTGTTTTTTTTTTTCTCTCTCTCTGAACAGTCTGTGGTGCAGAAGGGAAAAAACAAAATACTTCCATCATCACAGTATTAAACATTAACCTTTAGGTAATGAGTATCATAATTCAGGCCATTCAGTTCAGTTCAGAAAAATCACATGGAAATACGAAGAGAAGGATATTAATGAGTATGCCTGGATGTATCTGCATGTCCCTGGAAAACAAGGGCATGCTGTGGTGGACCAGTCACACCTTCACGAATGGCACTTGTGCTGCACAAATGGCTAGGAGAATCCTTCAGTCTTACCAGCCTTATAAGTGTATTTCTGTGTGCTGTGTGTAACCCACCAAAGAGCAAACCAATCCCAAGCCATGAAGGGGCACAGTCTCTCAGAAGAAATGTGGCAGCAACAGGAAATGTCCATCACTGGCACATAAATGTGGCTATGACACGCAGATGCCCTCACCTACGCTGCCTTGTTAGTGGCAATGAGCAGAAGGCACCTCCCCCCGCCATCTGTGCCTCCTCCTCCTCCTATTTGTGGAGGAAAGACTAGCATGTTCCTCAAAAATAGTACATATCAATGACTTTGCTTCTTTCAGTGAACTTTAAGTCTTAAGTGAAAAAAACTTACATGTTTGCATGTGCCATAATCAAGTGAATCTTCAAAGGACTTGTGGATTTGGAGGAAGGTAGAGGACATGACAGTGTATAGGCTGCAATCAGCATCTTTCCACAAAACTGTGTAATTGAAGTCCACTTACAAAACCAAGAGACATCATCTTATGTCCCTTCAGCTGATTTTGGGAGGCTGCTCTGGAACCTTCATCCTCTGCTGGCCAGCAAAGCCTCCTTTCCTCTACAGGCTGCATTCATTTTCAGACCTGTGCATTCTCAGAATACTCTTGTGCACACACTGTCCTCTAGGTGTAACTAATCACCTTCCCCTGTAGGAGCCTTCCCCTCTGGGGTACTCAGCATCCACTGTGTCACTGCCAGCCTGCACTCTGCTAGACTAAACACACAGGGCTCTTTCAGCCTCCCCTCTCCATGTCTTTTCGTGCTGACACTTGTTCTCCTGTTGCACAACACACTTCCAGTCCTCTACTGCATAAAATTTCAATTGTTCCAGTTTAAATGTGTGGGAAGTGCTGAGCCCACTTCTTGGTTTTGCTTAAAAAAAAATCACTACCTCTAGACAGTGCATTTATGAAACAGGCTGTTATCAAGTTATGCATATAAAATAACCTAACCTAGTGAAAATACAGCATATAAAAAAATAGCTTCTATGGATCATTTGATTCTATGATGAAACATAAAGCATTTGCTATTCTGGAATAGAAGCTAGCATTCACCATAAGCTTTTTGATTAAGGTTTCTGATTAGGACTGTGTTTTAATGTCTCATACAGCAAAATCCAATGTTCATATTATGTTGCCTCTGTAGATCAAAGCTTGTCTCACATGTCCTGTGCAATTCATTAATTTTATTTTTGTGTATCTAGAATAGGTCTTGCCACATTCTGGATGTAAAAAACTGAAAAAGGACAGAGGGCATAGCTTAAAATTCCACTTTTTCTGTCATTGCCTTGAAATACATATTAGGTTTAATGTGAAAGAGATGATGATGCAGAATATAACTCGCTTTTTCTGTCAAGGTAAGCAGTATATTGGTCTGGTTAAAAATGCAGCATAGGAAGTCCTTCACTGCAGCACAGCAGTGAAATACACAGGATAATGCCACATGTGATACACAAATCCCTAAAGAAGAACTTCCTGAATTCCTTTTAAAGTTTATTTAAGCTTATTTCCTTCAAAGATTTTTCTTCTTTCAGTGGAGGGTCAAGTCTCCCCCTGAGCAGAAAACATCTACAAAGTGCCTGTATTGCTCAGATGAGCTCAAAAACTGGTTCTGTGGCCCAAAGCTGTTGTCACCTTTGCCATCCCTAGCAGAGGACAGCACACCATTTCTTACACAAGTTCAGACTAGTCCCTGGCTCCCACGTGTTGCTGCTGTTTCTTTGTCCTGTCCTACCCTTCTTATCTCCCAGTTGTCTGGCAACCATGTCTGAAAGGAGAAAGTCCTCCTGCAGGTGATCCAAGGCAACTGAACTGGACCTAGTGCCACTAACAAGTCTCCAGCTTCCTTGACCAAGGGAATTGAGGTCTTTCTGAGTGACCACTCATCTCCAAGACATCAGTGGCATCTATTAGATTAATACCATCTCTGAGGATGTGTCAACCCAAACACAACTTCAGCGTGACCACATGATCCTTTTAACTGGGACAAAAGGTTATTTCCTATCAGCTGCTTTTTGGCACCCATCTGTGTGTACCCTGTGGTAGAGATGAGGCTGATTAATTCCTCTGCAGAAGATGCTGTAAGATAAGACCAATCCCCACGGCTCGAGTGAGGGACCTCACAGGAGCATGTCTGTGTGTGGAAACTCCAAAGCTGTAAGTGATTTCTGCCCATGGATGAGTACACAAACCTCCCACTGAGACCCACAGGGAGCCTAGAGAACTTGTCTAAGGGCAAAACTCAATCCTACCCTTATAGCTCAAATTAAAAGATAATAAAAATTCCCTCCACACAGTCACATGACATGCAGCTAATGTTGCATGATGGAATAGTACAACTCCCTCTGCTTCCTTGGCCTTCTTGCCAGAAAAGCAACAAAATTAATATTTATCTTCACGCAGTGCTTCTTGTCCTATTTCTAAACCCAAAGTAAACCCTGCTTGGAAAAAGCATTTCAGGAACCTCAGTGACACAGAATCTCTGCACTGGCAGAGCTTCAGTAACAGGCATATTTGGTCAGAGATGTGCCCCACGCAGCATCATCGCTTCCAGCTCCCCAGGAAATACCAATAGGAAATATCTGGCAGCAACCAATGCAGGGCACAACTGTGTGAGCTTGCTACAGCTTACCCTGTACACAGAAATGAGGAGAAAATACTCAACATGTTTCTTCGTGCCCCTCCTCAACAGCACATGGACTTTTTAACTCAAATTTTCCCAATCAAGCCTTAATAACAACACTGTTGATGTTGTTTACTACAGTAGATATTTTCATAGCATATAATCTCCTCTTTAAAAAAACAAGCAAACAAAAAAAAAAACAAAAAAAAAAACTGTCCAAGGAGTTCATCCTGAAAAAATAAACTTCTGTAATTCACACAGAGCAAATTCCACTGTGAAAACATTCTTGTTCTCTTCAGGAATGTGAAACTATTTAACTCCATCTACACACTGGGCTTCACAGCCTGGAAAAGACCTGGCTGGGCTTTCTATTTGCAAATCAAATTGAGTGTCCTTCCAGCCTCAAATAAGGCCACATAGAAGAGAAAAGCACTACGGAGAGATTAAGTTCTTCTCTGCCCTCTGAACCTGTGAAGGATTTTTAACCATTCATGCTGCATCATGCAAGTTTCATTTGCTTGGTCTGAGCATGATGGGAAATGCACTGTTCTGAAAAGAAACCTCTGCAAATGCAAAGGCAAAAAGCACTGAATGGGACAATCTGTGTAACTTTACAAAATCCAGTTGATACTGTGAAGTTGTCATTTAAATAATTAAGTAGCAGCAAGTGCCTCTACTGATAGCAAAGAGCAGTGTGGGCAAGCAACAACACTCCCTGCCACTCTGTCCCTCTGTGGCCAATGGATGCTGGAACAGGAGCTCTACCAGGACAAGATACCAGAAGAGATGTGATGCCTTTCACAGAAATTAGAGGGGGAAGGTAGCTCTTGGCAGCACATGACGTGTGCAGTCCCCACTCATTGACAATATTTGATGTCGCTAAAAGAGATGGCTTCTACATGTTGAAAGGAACAAAACCAATCTGGAAATAAGAAAATAATCCCCACCTTTCTATGTTCTGTGTACACACAGATAGGTGTGCACACGTACATATATATATATATATATATATATACACACACACACACATGCACATAGTATCACACATATCATTGCACATACACACACAAACCATGCAAGTATGTGAAGAAAAACTGCGCACTTGGCAGGAATATTCTACATAATCAGACACAGTCAAATAAATGTTTTGTAACAAAAAGTTTCTGTAAATGTAAATCTGTGCATAAGTCTCACTTGATTTCAAAAAGGCTGGATGTACACACCACAGAAATGATCTCATGTTTAATGCAAACAATAAGTCACTAAATTTATTTTCATTTTTTGGGGTGATTCTATACAGTATAAAAGTCTTTCTGTTATGAGAAATCCTATGTCAAAGTACTGTATCTATGTTTTCTTTATGCCTATTTTTTTATTGTACTCATTCAGAAGAATTAATGTAGAATGCATTCAGCAAATCATGCTAACAAGAAAATTTTCTTACAAAAATATAAAGACATGGGGTTTTTTTTATAGATAGATAGATAGATATGCATACATATGTATCTGGAGACATATGTGCTTAGGCTGTCACTGATCTTCGCTAAGTAGGGATTTAACAAAATTTTCCTACAGCAGGACCTTGTTACTATTTTAAAATCATAAATATGTGCAGAGGCAGTTTACAGACCTTTTAATTTATTCTGCACACACTCACACTGAGACTTGTAAGACATACACAAAGAAGCACAAGGAGAGCTAAAAGAAGACACGGTATCTGGCCTAATTTCAGCATCTAGAAGTTAGATGTCTAGTTCTCAGTAAGTCAAGGCTCCTTTCTACATCTAGTAGGTATTTATAAGCATACCTCAGTATCATCCTGTCTAGACTGTCACTCTGGAAGTGCTTGTTCAATGCCTGTCAAGGGGGTTTACGGCAATGAGTTAGTGGGTAGGTTTTAGAGATGTCTAAAACAGGGTGAGATAAATCCAGACATTCACATACTCCTTTGCAGAGGTGCAGAAAAGCCTCTTTTTAACCCACAGAGACCTCCCTGCCATGCCTCAGGGTCGCCACCACCTTCCTGTGACGGGATGCCCACAGCTGCCAGGCCATCACTTGGCCCATCTCCTACTCCTGAAATGCTACAGCCAAGGCCTGAATACACATCAGATGTGCACCATTAGCAATGATGTTTCCTACATTTGCAGCACATAAACTTGTTCCTATAACAGCTCTCGCTATTTTCCACCATTTGGCTGGTGCACAGTGATGTAACCCAGTGTGAATGAAAGAGCCCCCTTTTTCTCCAGTCTCAACAATGTGCCTATTTGTGAGCAAAGCCACTGCTTTCCCCCATGGACCTGGTTAGTAATGATATTTTATTTAAAATTCTTGTGGAAGCTTATGGGCTAAAGTAACTGTGATGTGAAAACCAGATGTCCATGGCAAGGGAAAGACTCAAAGGGCTTTCAGAAGCAGGGAGAGTCATAATTCGGCTTCAGAGACTGAGTTACTCTTCTCCCTGATGGGTCCTGGCAATGGCAGGGGGGTTGCATGCAGGCATAGGTGGTAAAACACGTCTGCATTTTCACTGTGGATGGGCCTGTGCTCAAACACAGGGGGAAATGGGGTGAGCTGGGGGCTCTACTCTCCCTCAGCACCCACATTCCCAGCAGTGTCACCTCACACACCTCCCAGGAATCAGTAGGGGCACAGCCAGCATGGCAGCAGCTCCAGGCATCATCCTGCATCAGCTTATGTGGCCATAGTCACCACGTTGCAGATGTCCCCATGGGATGACAGCAGCTGTAGCAGGTCAGGAGGCCAGCCAGAAGCTGCCTCATCACCCCACTGGGGATGCGAGCTGCAGCACAACCACGCACGAGCAGGCAGCAGGATGCTCTCCAACAGGAGCTCTTTACCTACCTCTGCTCAAGCCCACCCAGGCCACTAAAATAGAGGCTCACACACCATCATACTGCAATGATGCTGAGAAGAAACTTGAGCTTGGAGTCAACAAAGAGCCAACATGTTCTCCGAGTACTTTTCTTGTTCAGAACATACACCCTACCATCTGGAAGTTTAAGGCAGCAAGGAAATTTTGATGGCAGGCTTCAGCAAGGTAGTATCACTGACTTTGTTACCAAAGTTATACCAAAATATATATCCCAAAACTATATGTATATGTAGAATAATTAAGACTAGAAGAAGCCAGTTAGCTAGAAGCCCACCACGGCTATCAGTGCAATTTGTGCCTGCATTAGAAGTGCAGCTGCAGCTAGTTTAGGATTTTTGGAGTGTGCTGATATGACTGATCTACTTAAAACACTAAGATGTAAGAAATTAAAAACTTGAAATGGCCTGACTATAAAACAAGATCCAACTACATGTCAAAGCCAGCCTGAACGTTTTTGGATACATAAAAATTTTGAAGATGTGTTTTTGCAACTGTAGGTGCTTCAGTTTTTGCCAAAAGAGTTTTGAATAATTTTAAAACTCTCCCTGCGTGTCTGCCAAAGGATGTGCTCACTGACAGGAAAAGCTAGTAATAGATGACAAAACAGCAACAAACTCCTTCCCACTCAAAATGCTGGTGAGGTCTTGTTTAAATGGGGAGATGGCTTGTCTGCAAGTGCTGTAACAAAACTACTGTACTTTGATCATGTTTATTTTAATAGTTTAAGCTGTAATTATATCAAGAGGAGTTCTTTATTCATTTTTTACAATGGGTATAATGAATGCAAATATGCTTTTTTAATCGTTTGTGTCTTTCAGCTTTATCCAAGCACTATTAAGAAAATGGATGTGGAGTTATTCCAGGATAACATCTCCAAAACATATTTTTTCCTCTCTCCACTACATAATAAAATGTGACTTTTACTACAATTATTACAAGCACACTCCTGGAAGATAGTCTTTCACAACCTGATATCCTATTCTGATTGCAGGAAAATGTGAAAATAAATTACACAATCATCTACATTCCTCTAAGTTACCTTTGAATATATATTTTAAAACACCATCTCTGTTCTCAGTATTTTTTCATAATTTTGGCTTTGTTACCTTATTTTTAAAGACATGCTTTAATAGACAGATAAAATTTCAAGTATTCTGTCTGTGTTATGGCTCCTAATAATTTTCCCTCTTACTAACAAAATACTTCTTCCTTTTTGAGGTCAAAGAGTGCAAGAGTTGAAGCTAAACCTCAGGAAGTCAAGGGTTTAAGTTGGGACATTTCTGGCTGTGATTCTCCAAAAGCAAGCATTGCTGGTGGCACTGAGGCAAAGCTGTCCCAGCAACACTCCCAGTGGTATCGCCCTTTGTGACATTCATCAATCTTCCTGACATTTAGTAGGAGACAATACTGCCAAAGCTCCATGTAAACAGAAGTAAGGTGCCTGCAAAGGTGTAATTTGTATTGGCCTTCAAGTGAAATAAAAATGAAAAGCTGAAAAATGTAACTTATAGGTACAACCAGCAAACACACACCTCAGCATGAACCCATGCAAAGCAGAGTCTGTTCTCATTGCTTTCCACCTTTAAAAGAACCTTATAACCCCCACCCCTGACCTGAAATTTTTAAATTCAACAACACTAAAGACTGCTTTAACCACTTTAACAAAACCAGAAACATGCAGACACACAACACAGCTTCCCACAGGCAGGGAAGTGCTCTGTATTTCCCTGTAAGAAGGGCCCTTCTTTAATAAGAGCTTCATCCGATCACTGTCATTGTTCTGGATAATGGATTACCTACACATACATTTTCAAGTATAATGACACTCCTGCTTATTAAAGACCTCTCAGCTGAAGGGGCAGAATATTATGAACTGGCCAATCCATTCATTTCCTTGAATATGTTATTCAGTATTTTATGCTAAACCAGCAATACACCATCCATTTTAGTACAATGATCCTTATGTTCAATAAAACTGAAGTGCTGGATCATAAATCATTATAGTCATTTATTTTACATTAGACACATTAGCCACTATATTCCATAATCTATTACAATAAGGTGGATTTAAATGTACCCCAAGGAACTACAATAATAACTTGAGAACCAAATATAGCAATTATGGATAAAATATGCTTAACCTAAAACTGCACTAGCTGCATAGACTGCTGTGAACTTTAAATAAAATTTAGGGAGGATGATAACTGTCCTGGAATAAACAAGTAACAGGAAAATCAGAACCTCCTCTTTATACTACAGCTAGTTTAACATGCCCTATGTATGGAGAAGGAGATATTATGCTTATAAACCAGTGTCTACTAAAATATTATTATTCCATTATTACTGGTTATGTTAGCTTTCCATCATATGAAAATTTCCCATATTTTCCTGGTGTATTACATCCTACTTACAGTTTTTAAACAGTGTTCTTCCTTTCTAGCTCTCTGTTTCATCTATTTGGATTCCTAATATGTTCTTCAAACTCCCTCCAATCATTTTTAACAGTTTTGGTAAAATTTCCACAACATGTCCAGACCTCACTGGTGCTTTTGGCTTTGGGCTGAGTGACAACAAAGGGCAAAGTCTGTTTGTCTCCTCCAGACGCAATGTCTCTGCACAGTCCCACAAAAGGGGCCATTGGTAACTTTCTGGCCCCAGACCAAGAAGCAATCTCAAATGCTTGTGAACACAGTTTAGCATTTTTCAGAATTAGTGCTCTGCCAAGTATTAAAAACCACTAAATGCTAAAGAAAGTGATTTTTTTTTTTTTTTACAGAAAGGTTCCACAATTCAGACCACTGGGATTTCGGAAGACTCCTGCCACTAGCCTGGTGCAGAGGAGAAAGCAGATTGAGGGCTCTCAGGCATCACCTGTATGAAGAACTGATGGATGTCATGTCCAGGTTTCACATGTAGTGCTTTGTATTTATAAAACCACATTGCTTTCTGCATAAATTCCATTATCCTTAAAATATTTTTCTGTGTTAATTGCCTGGATTTTTTTCTTCCCAGGAACAGAAATTACATTTAAGAACTCAATGTTCACTGCTACCACTGTAGCCGCTCTTGTCTATTACTATTAGTTCTCTATTATTTTCTGCAATTTTTCAAAAATTACTGCTATTAGGTTAAATAATTTCCTAAGGGGCTTATTAGCTAGATCAACAAACATGTACACTGGAAATTGCCTTTTCCAGTTGTGGTAGAGCGTTTCGTAGAGGCCTGTTTACATCACTTTCTTTGCTTACATTTGTTTTTTCCCATAGAGGCCAAATATTAAGAATGGGTATTGAGTGTAGTTCCTTGTACAGTTTCTAGAAGTAATCAAGCAGGTCCAGCTGAATGCTCATAGGCAAACCACTGCTGCACTAGGTGCACTTCTGCTGCCTGCCCTGCACCTACACAGATTTCAGTCTCTCGTTGCCATGCCAGCACCTTTCATGAGAGTTCATATAACTAAGAGAATATGTACACATTATTCACTACAAATTCAAAATAAAATTTCACTTTGGCTCCAAACCGTTAAATATATTCAGGAAAATAAGGACATCCTAACCAAGGTAAGGTAGAAACTTGCTTTTCCAACCCTGTGTTCATATTTTACTCCACAGCACAAAAGCCGTAATAATGAAAGGTGTGAATGCAAGAAATCTCAGCTCTGGTTTAAATATTCTTCCTAATTTCTATTGAATGTGAGCTGACCTGTTTGTTTTTATTCAATAATTTCTGACTTAGGGGAGCAGCTGTGGTGCCACCAAGAAGGGAACAATGCACTCAGCTCTGTGTGTTTTGGGAGAGAAATAAATATTTTGTTCGACATCCATTGTTGAATAAATGTCTCTTTCAAAAACAAGCACCAAAAATCTGTATATATCATGAGAAGAATTCAAACCTTTGTGATAACCTTATACCACAGGCACACAGCAGATCTGTGCAATAAGCAGCTGAGAAGGGCAGCTACTGTCCCATCCCATTTTGGCCCCACATTGCTCCTTATGACTCTCACATTTACCCACATATGTGATACAGGAACAGAAAGGAGACATAAGAGGTGTGCATCTAACCAGGTCACTGTAAAGCAGGACAGAGCCTCAGAGGCAAGATGCAGGTGAACCTCAATTCCTGCTTACTTTAGATCCTGGGCTGTGCTCTGTCCCTCCACCAGAACTACAGCTGGTAATCTACCTCCATCTGACATCTCCAGAGGGGAAACTATTTTCCAAAGTACAATGCCAAAATGGAAAGTGGTGCACAGCGAGGACATCTGATCACTCAGGAGTTATGGCAGCCACTGGAGTTCTGCCAAGGAAAACCTTGCTGTGTTACTGGGTGTATTCAAAGACATAAACTGATCACATGGGGCCCTCCTCCTTCTTGGCCCTCTCCAAGAGAACAAATGGAAGAGGGAGATGAAAGCAACAGTGGCAAAAGCAGGCAGCATGACATGCTTTGACTGAAGGCAGAGAAAGTGTGGGCTGAGGGCTGCCCATGCAGACTGGGGCCAGGACAGCTCAGACACCTGGTGGCCACCATGGCACTCCAGATCAGAATGTGCCACCCAGTAAAGGCCAGTCCCAGTCCTGCCAGCCACACCTCGTGCCAGGCAGGCACCGTGCTGTGCTGCCATGGATCTCCAGCACAGTGCTGCCTGCAAACAGGAGAGGAGCCTGCCCACGGCGAGGCGTGCCAAGGCAGCCATGCTCTCCCTGAGGCAGGATGGCACAGGAAAGAACTCAGTTTCAACTACATAAAAACAATTACATATGTTCAGTGACACAGAGAGCTCACAGACAGCCACATACTGATCTAGCCTAGGCAGAAGATGTTGTATATTTTAAAAGAGAGACAGAAGCCCTTAAGGTATTAAGCTCTCTGTAAATTCAGCCCAAAGAGCCCTGCCCACTGCCAGGGCACTGGGTGGTGCCCCTTCCCTGCTCAGGGAGAAGGTCTGTCATCTAGAGTGAGTGACCCCCAGCCAAGAGGCCAGTTTCCTGTCCCAGCAGAGCCCTGTGTCCGCAGGCTGTGCCGGAGGGAGGCGAGGCAGCTCTCCCAGAGGACACCCTGCCAGGCGCGGGCGCCGGGGCCCTTCCCGCTGCCTCCCCAGCAGAGCCGCCTGCATTCCGACAGCCGCTTCCTGCCAGTGCCGCTGGCAAACAAACCTGTGGAAAAGTAAATACGTTTATCACGCAGATTTCCTCTGCCCCTTTTTAAATAAGGAAGGGCTCTACTGCTTTCCTGAGTCAGACCCAGACCACGCTGAAGCCGTATCATCGATAAATATGCGCTCCCATGCTTGTTCCAATGACTACAGCCACGGGTGATACGGGTTAGTTGTGTGGTTTTAGGATAAAATGAAAAAGAGCTCCTCTGTGTAGGCACATTCCCACCCAGAAGCCAGCATTAAGTATAATGTGGACCAGTCTGCATAAGCCAAAATGCCAGGGCAGCACAGTGAAATGAATGTGTCCCTCACCCACTCTTGCTGAAGCCAGCAGATACGCAGCAGCTTCCTAATGCCTTCCCCTCACATATAGGAAGGCCTCTTGAAAGAAATTGTAAGTGAAATTTAGCCCTGTTAACAACAGGAAATAGCCAGCAGTTTGAAATCACCTGGGCCAGGGATTTGGCCTTAAATTTTCCAATCTGACGCTAGCGTGGCATCAGTACCTTTAAAGTCTCTATTAAGAAGGGGTGAAAACAGTTGGAGAAGTCAGGGTCATCTCTGGGAATTTATACGAGAAATGTTTGCTGTACTGCAGATCAAAATAGCATTTTGACTCATTGATCCCCTGAATGCCATAAAATCTGAAGTAAGATCCTAGTGCTTAGCAGTGGGAAAAATGAGTTTCTTTGGCCTCCTATCGTAATATAAAGAATGAGCAAAATAAAGAAAAACAAAGGAAAAAGAAATGAGATATAAAGCTCGAGATGAGGGCAAAGACAAGCAAACAATTAAAAAAGATATATGGACTTCAATTTACAAAAAACACTCAAAACCTCCGCCTCAGTAGCATGTTTAGCTCTTAATCAAGTCTTATTACAATCGCATGCAAATGCCGAGATGGCAGGACATTCCTTCAAACTATGTTTTCATTAAAGATTCTGCTTTTCCAGAATAATAGTAAATGACACGTGAACTTCATATGAACTATAGGTCATGAAAGGATTTAGTATTGGCATTTTTAATCTAAAAAGTCTGTGCCAGAAAATCAATATGTTTCAGTCGCAGCATTCGAATGCAATTTTCTTCACGTAACAGGGTTCTTTCTTTCACTCCTCCTTCCTCTCCCTCTCTCTTTCTCTCTCCCTCTTCTTTAAAAATAATGAATAATTCCCAGTTTTTCTATGAAACAAGCAAGCACATTAGAAGGCAACGACATCAATAACGCGTTACATGTAAACAGAAAATGAACAAAAAAATCATTCAAGGCCCCTTTCAAACTGGCGTGCTTTTCATCAGCGCTATTACAGGTTCCATTCACATTATCGGATTGAACCACGCTGCATAACCAAGGTGCTGACAAGCCTTGATTACCCAATAACTCCTGTATTCCTTTCAGGCAGGTTCACCGAGAGGACAGGAATGCGCGGCCTTCCTGTGGGGCAGGCTGCTTTCCAGCCAGACCAAGTCAATGAAACCCAACGCCCTCTCGCTCCTGCGCGCCGAAACAGCCCCTGCATTTCCTGAGAGGCAATTATGACTTTTCCCTTCTTTATTCTCAATTGTTTCGGATAACAATTTATTGTACATCGGAGGGGCCAATATAAACATTTTAAACTCTTTTCATAACACTTAGAGGGGGCTGCTAAGTCATCTCTGTAGTAAATCTGTTGTCGGCTCTTTCCCATGCTGCAGAGTCAACAAATCCGTCTCTCACCCAGGGCAGGGCCAGCCAAGCGCTGCAAAAACAGGGGAAAATGAATGCAGCGCCTCGTACGTCGCGTCTCTACTTGCTCTGACTTTCCCTGCACGCTTGTTAGCCGCCCACCTTTCGGTTTTCCCTTTGCACGACACGCTTCTCGAAAGATAGATTGCTCAAAAGAGAAAGAAGAGGGGAAAAAAGCAGTTTCAGGCCATAAGTGTTTTTCACGTTTGGATTAATCCCTCCTCCGTCCCGAGGAGAGGCAGAGGATGCATTACACACTCGCTCTTTCTAGCAACTTAGGCTGGAGCACTAATGAAAAGCAGGAGACAGAGTTGGCAGCCAGATGTGGGGCGAGGGCTTCTACCGAGAGGGAGCTGGAGCCATTAGGGCTGGGATCTAGTAGAGGCTAATTCCCTCGCTATGTCACTTGCCTAATTCCTTGCAGACAACTCCTTCTCCGTTCCCTAAAAAGTATGCACATATCAAAGGCAATCAAGCAAAACAAACATTTGCAATAAATTTATTTTTGGTAGCAATTTATATTGAACTTACTGTTATTTCTCCCTAACTAAGCAGTTCTTAGTCCTGGTCTATGTGTCCCCTGAGTGAAACAGCTGCTTTAGTATCATTTCGCATCCAGAGCTGTGGGTGTAATATTACTCACATTTCTCTAATTAACTTCTAATGACATGAGTTATCTGCACGTTTTTCTTATTATTTTTTATTGTTTTCAAGTCAAGCAGAATTCAGCTTTTACCTAGTGCCTGCTGCACATGCAGCAAGACTTGCAGTGCTGTGTATAAAGCTCCTGCCCAGCTCTGGCTCTGAGCAGCCCCCACTGCCTACCAGCTGTAGGGCCACTGGGATCTCCTGCTCCCTGGCTGCTTCTGTTTTCTTACCAATGCCTGTGGGATCAAAGGAAGGACTATGCATGTTCCTCCCACCTCTGCCCAATGCACCAAGGCCTCCCTCCTCCCAGCAGAGACTTCAGAGAGAGAAGGAAGATCTGCTTTTGCAAGCCCTGGAGATTCTAGAGCAGTGGGCGAAGGAAGGGAGAGCTGTGGGATAGGGTCAGAGGAGGAATTTCTTGCTACTGGTGCGAGGCTTGGCCAAGTCAGCTCATAGCACGGACCTCTGACAAGGCACTGCCACACAAGGCCACACACACATATTATATTCTTGTTTTACACACATACTATATTCTTCTTTAAGGCCTCAGTATTCTATTCCCAGAATGGTAAGACAACGGTAAATGCAAAGGCATGGGCGAGTGGAGCGCACAAATTCAGAATTGATGTCTCAATACTGGGTCTCTGATGTGGCTGACTCTGAAACCATCTTGCACAGGCATGCAGAAATGCACACACAAGTCTGCAAATACATGCAAGGAAATTTCCCTGCTGCAAATATGCACTGTCTAGTTCTCAGCTTTTTTTATTATGTCTGTTTTTCCATTCTCCACACATGGCTGTTACACTCAGTTCATCACTGGGGTCTATTTGTTGTCACAGGCCTTTTAAACAGCAAATATTTTGAGCTATCTGTGGTTCTGTCAGTTTACTTTTCAACACAGCAAACTAAGGGCTTTTTACTCGGTATCTCCTAGAACTGGAACAAAAAGCGATTTCCTACGCGAGTACAAACAAACAAAAGCTAGACCATTTTCCTTCCAAGCACAGAGTTAGTCTTGCCCAAAGAATTGTGCTTGATATCTTCCAGCAGGAAACACACTGCATTGGAGATTTTCTCGCAAACTTACAATATTAAGCTTTAAACTTTTCTGCATCCACCATCAAGGCAACAGTGTCAGACAGGAGCAATTAAAAAACTAAAATCTGACCTCAGTTTTTACCTTAGCTGACCATGGCTCTAGCAATGTGACTTCTAGAAATACCCAACTATTTTTAAAGCCAGTGTTAGAGCAACACAGATTATAGAAACACATTAAAATAGGAGGATGAACAAGATGGATACACAAACTTCAAAGAAAATTCCTGAAAGGTATTTTCTGAGATACAGCATTTACAAAAAAGTTTCTATTTTACCTGTATATGCAGTAATTTGCTACATTAAAAGAAAAAGAAAGGGGAGTAACTGAACTCCAGGAAACCATAATAGCAATGCCAATGAATTACTTGCCCACTGAGTACAGAACACACTTGAAATCTGTGTTATGGATGTGCTGATATTGGGCTGAATGAATAACCTATAGGAATCCTACAACCAAAATGTAGAAGTAATCACTCCCTTATTAATTTAGTAGTTTTACTTACTTCTAGTTTATATAAAGAAATCAAAACTGCATCTTGTATTCATCTGGTATCTCCCTCTCAGCTTAAGGACAACTGTTACCAAGCAAATGGTCCAAGGAATATTTACTAACCATGACTCTAAATCACAGTGGTGAACTGCAGTTTTACAAAATCTCAGCATGTGACAAAAACTGGACTGCTGGATTTTTGCAGTCTCAGTTCTCTTAGGCTGGGACATAACTACCACATCTTCAATTTACAAACATTTTAGAATCTTCCCTTGAAAATTATTTGTATTCTTCAGCTTCTGTTCCAATGCCTACAAGAACAGAGACTCCATATAGAAATTTGGTTCAATAAATCTGAAAGAAAAGACATGTCATCATCCTTCTCCATCCATTGCATTGTTTGTTGCATGTTAATTGTGACTGCTGTGGCCTTACAGGATTATTTTTTTTTAATTTTCTGAGAAAGATCCTTCCTTAATCGTACTGAACAAATCAAAATTATATTTTTTAATAGATGTTCAGGGACAGTTTATAAAAACTCTATGCACCATTCAAATAAAGGTTTTATAGAGCTTAACCAGATAAAGATGAAATTCATCTATTTTCAAAAAACTATTATCCTATACACTGAGATATCCTTTCTGCAGTCTGGCTAACCATCCCTAATCTGTTATATCACCTCCTGGGACAATAAATCATAGGAAAAGGAGAAAAAGCAGGCTGGAGTGTGAAGACAGTGCTCTACCACATAAGCATAAATCATCATCAACCCATATTTAAACTTCAGAATAAAGTCCATGAACACTGCAATCTCAGGAACTTTAATGGGGAAGGTTGCGGTGCTGACTTTCTTTTCCAGTTTATGTGTTATTTTTATTGCCAGTGTATGATAGTAAGCCCTTTCATCAGGGAAGTCTTTAATCAGATTATTTTATTATGAAGTTTTGCTGCTCTGTTAGATCTTGAGTGGCCTTTCAGTCAATGCAATACTTTTGTCACTCTCTGCCACACAAGCAGTAGATGTAACATCAACCAATCTCCTCTCTTCTCAGTAAATATTGGCATCAGATATCAGTGATATCTATCACTGGATGGTACAACATCCCTCTGCATCCCAGGGCACAATGCAACACCCTTAAAAAGCTCTTCTGACACACAAACTCAAGCCCCTTGAATCCCTGTCCCTTAAAAAACCCAACCCCAAACCATCAAATTGTAGGAGTAACCCACTCCAAAACAAATTTCAAAGGAAAAAGTTCAGAAACAGCCCAAGATAGAAGGACTTTGGTTTGAGCCACCAAAGCGACTCTACATTAAGTTAAAACAGGGCTACTGTTGCCATCATGGCAGGTGATTTCTCTCTCTAAGCTCCCTCCCATCCATCCATCCATCCATCCATCCATCTAGATTCAGACTGATTTTGCAATGGAATTATTCTAAATCTATATCTCCTTCTCTAGTGCCACTGCAGGTCTAGTGGGCCACATTACCAGCTAGACAGACAGCTGTTCCCAAGCACAAGCAGCAGCCATCTGCTTTCTGCAGTAACAGTGACCAAACAGGACCAAACAGGGCTGCAAAATGAGCTTTTTTCATTAATTAGTCCCTTAGGAAAGTGTTTACCCCAAAGCAAACTGCTGGCAGCATGAGATGGATGAAACCTGTAATATTCACCATGCAACAGTGTGTGGAGGGTAGCAACACTGGAACTGTGCACTGAAATTCTTTGTCATTACACAGCAAACTTTTCCTTTTAAACACAAGAATAAAAGATTTAGTAGACTGTGTGACAAACAAAATCAAGAGACTGTTTACATAGGAAAACCAGCCCTCTTGTAGCTGCACAAATAAATAATATTCTTTTTTCTTTGAAGAAAGAGCATATGCTCAACATTCCTTTGTCCTGTATCACAATAGAAAAACCCTTTGCACTGGAATATCTGAATCACTTCTTGGCAGTCCCTCAAGGTAAACAGAGTAAATTAAAAATGAATGTTTATTGTAGATGCACACATACACACACACACTGCAAAGTGGAGTGCTGTATTTGCCTATCAAACATAAGAAGCAATTGAGTCCATCAGTCATTCAAACAAGCAACTGAAAAGTGGAAATAATGGGATGACAACATCAGAAAACAACCTCCCAGAAAGAGATGAGTTTCCGCATAGCCATTTGTCTTGTCTAATTAATCCCACATGTGGGACTAGGCTGGAACATTAAAAAAAATTAGGTACAAAATATTACTTTCAGTGGAAGCTTCAGAAGTACAAAAGAAACAGAAATGCTTTATGGTCGCACTTTGCTTTCAAACTCCCTTTTTCATATCATCTTCTTCATGTGGGACTCAGCCCTTGTGCCTAAGATGAGACTAAGATAGTGTTAACAGCACAGAGGAAAGCAGTTGGAAAAGCTGGGGAAAATTATGTCGTTGACACTAATAAAACAACTTGTCAGTTCCTAATAGATTTAAAACCTGTGTATTAGGTTGCAGACTATTCCTGGGCACCCATGGAGCGGTCATGCCCAAGAGCACTTCCCTCTGCTCAAGACCGGTGAAAAGGGCATGACCTATTCCCTTCCACGCAAACCTTGTCACAGTTTATCCGTATTTTTGTCAACTTGGAATTGGACTGCTGTAACACACTCTCCACAGGGCAAAACAAAATGCAGAAACAAATGCAGAATGTGTCAACTGCTGACTTAATGGAGTTTCATGCCAGGAGCTTGTTGCCCTAATGCGCGCGGGTCTGTGATATCTGTCCTCACTGAGACTGTGCAGGTAGAGCCAGGTGGTGGGTTTAATATGTGAACCCAAGAATTTTTCAAAGGTATTTCTGATCCTGAGTATGGAGACAGACACACCTCCAAGGTTCTGAAAACTGGGGCCATTTCTGAAAGATGTGTTGGGGTATTTTTGTTGTTTGTTTATTCTTTTCTTTGTTTGTTTGCATTGAGTGCTTGTTCTTTGTTAGTTTTGTGGGTTTTTGAGGGATTTTTAAAGTATACAGCAGACACCTCCTCCACCACCAAATATATCAGGCAGGCTACCAGAGCTGAAATGAAAGCAGAGCTGAGCTGAAAGCCGCCTCAACATGCCAAGAAACATCCTCCATATGCCTGTTCCTCTGAAGCAGTCTACCTATCTCTCCATTACAAACATGAAATAATGTGAGCAGTGCTAATCTATTTCCACAGGCTTTTGGAAGGAGAAGGGACTGCAGGTTGCAGCATTCCCAGCTGCATCTGAGGGGTGACCATGCATTGGAACAGCTTGTCCAGAGAGGGTTTGGAGTGTCCCTCACTGGAGATACTCAAGAACTCCCTGGACACAATCCTGTGCCATGTGCTCTGGGATGGCCCTGCTTGAGCAGGGAGGTTGGACCAGAGGACCCACTGTGGTCCCTTCCAACCTGACCCATCCTATAATTCTGTGATTTTTTTAATGCAATGAAGTAACATATACTAACTAGCCTTTTGCACATCAACAAAAGTGGTGAGAACTGTTCTGGCACTTGGCACAGTGATGACACCATGCCTGCTGGCACCATTTGCCAAAGAATTCTCTCAGGTAACATCCCACACTGACACCAAAAGGGAAAGTGGCACAGAACAAAGCACCAACAAGCTAACAGCTTCATACACAAGCTGGCATATTCTGGCAATTTTTTAACAGAAAAGTAAAATGAGGATTCAGATTAAGTGTTGTGCCTTCATCTAAAGCAGGGGGCAGTGAGCCTACTTGAGGCATGCAAGCACTAACGTGTGCTGTGCGTGTGCACACCCATCTGTATCTCTATGTACGCAGATCTCCTGGCACCCATATGTGGATCACTGGAACTTCTGAAGCAAAGAATGTTTTTTAAATCTTTTTGTTTCTCAGGAGAACCATAAGGGGCGTTCTCACGATTTTTCTAAAGACAGTCCCTAGTTTGCTCTTGCAGAGTATTTCTTTCCCCCCACCCCACCTCCCAAACTCTCTTCAGTTTGCTTTCAGAGTAAGGAGGTGCCACTTGATTCCTCCCACTTTGGCCAGGAATGGGGTGCCTGAAGTGCTCTGTTCCATTCCCCTCTGCCTCCATCCAGGGAAGATGCCCCCCATGCTCAGGGACATGCAATAGCCCACTCCAAGCTAAATGCATTTAATTTATCTGCTTACTGAAAACCACTTCTCCCATGCTTCCTGTCTTAGTTGAAAGCAAGTGGGTTAATTCCTGTTGCAATATATTTGAACCAGATGTACTTTTATTTTTCCCCCACGGCCAGAAAGAAATGGGGAATTGCAAAGTTTTCCTACTCCTTTGAAGGAAAATCTACAATTTGGTTATTGAGTCAGCTCCAGATCTCACATAAAAACACCTTGGCATCCAATTTTTTCTCTACTGCATTGCATTTGCATGTTTTCCTTTGGCATTTATGGGGGCCTGAACACAATATATATGTTAGAAATATTCCCAGTGCATAACTCTCTAAATAAAGTAGGAAGAAGATTACACCCTGGTTAGCACACCAGAATTTTATGTCAGGAACACTAGTAGCCAAAATGCCTACCTTTGCCATTGGAAACCTCTTCAGGAGAAGAGTCAGCTCAGAGTACTAGCAGAAAGGTCTAAGGCATGTATCAATCTGCATCAAGATTTAGGAAAAACAACAGCAGAGAGATCTGTTCTGCTAGCGCTGCTAATAAATAAGGTATTAAATCGTTAAGATTTCAATTACAAGGGAAGAATGCAGCTAACCAAATAAAAGCAGGAGGAGTTGAAATAAGAAGTAGGTTAAAGATTAATATTCTGGGTTCAGAACAAAAGGATGCTCTTTTGTGGCACTGTGCTTATGCCTCTGAATGTAAACATTGTTCCGAGAACCATTTTTTCTTTGCCCAATCTTTAAAGGGTAATAAATTAGACCTTGGACAGCCATACAAGCTGCTACTAGATGTGAATGTGAATGTGTCTGTAGAAAAGGCTGACTTTCAATCAAAGTCTATTGAAAGAATAGTTGGATTTTCTAAAGAAGCATGTTGTGCCTATTAACCAACTTACAAAAGGGGCCATTTTCTTGATTTATGTTTGGTTGCTATAGAGATCTTGCAGTACAGACTGGCAGGTGAAGCTCCCATTTAACAATCTCACAGGTTTTTCTTAGCTGTACTCAGAGGACACAGAGCTACAGTAGGTAAAAACCACCACACAAATATAGCATATCTGTCAAACTTAAAGATCAGATTTAAGGCTTTTCAAGAGTTTATCAGGAATATGGTACAGTTATGACACAATCTTTTCCCACAAATGGTTTACACCCTGAATAATCTTATTGCAGCAAGATGCTTCAGCTCTGTTGGGTTTTGTCACTGATCCACTTCTTATTCAGCAGGTAATTACGTGTGAGAAGGATTCCAGCACATCGCAGAGCTGTCATTTATTTGTGGGGTTTTTTGCAAAACATACAACACATTCACAAGGAAAAACCTTTGCTCTGCAACAACTGATGCCAATGTGTGCAGAGAGGTGTCAACTAAAATGGTAATAATGATAATAACAATCATAATCATAATCCTCTTGTCATGAAACTCAAAAAACCCAGAGAACCTGCAACTGAGAAACAATACATCATGTTGAAGTCATGTGAAATACTTCTGAGTGTCAATAGGTCACAGGCAATTCAAGACTTGGACTTTAAATGTTATTTTATAAGACCAGAAGATTGCCTAAACTCTGACAATAGGTAGCTATGCAGAAGCTAGAGTCCTGGAAGAGGAAATTATCAACCTATGCAATTCTCCAAACATCAATCCTAGAGGAAAAATTGCAAATCTGCATGGCAGTATATGTTTCAAGTCAAAACCAAACAAAACCAAATCAAATTAATATTTAGAATGCCAGTCTTCCCTTAGCTGCATCTTGGCATTGACAGATACAGTATCAAATATACAAAACTGATAAAAAGCTTGGAAAAAGAATAAAGAGTCAGAAATATTATCCTTACTGTATTTAACACAAGGAAAAAAATCCCACAACACTTATTTCTATGTGACTCCTTGATTCAATAAAGAATTTCTATTGGCCATCTTTATCAAAAGGGAATCCGTAATTTATAAACCAGTGATTTAATTAAATTAACAAATTTTGAAAAAGGCAGTGCCTCAAAGCTTCCTTACTTATCTGTATCTTACACCATCAGTATCTTCCATACTATTAAAATTCTACTTAATTTCTTTAAATAAAGAAATAGAGGGGAACAAGGAAAATGAGAAATTAAAGCATTATGGCTCCCCATCATTTTACAGGAACAGCATGAGCTGATAGGGGTGCTTTGGCAGAGCCAGTCCCACAACTCCCCTTACCACCATCTCTCTATTCACAGCCCACGCTCCTTAACCAGCAATTCCCAACTCATGCCAGGAGAAATGACCAGTTTTGCTTCTCTACTCTGCAGTAAAAATATCAAAACCAGCTTTTTTTTGTTGGGTTTTTTTTTTTGGTTTTTTTTTGTTTTGTTTTGTTTTGGGTTTTTGGTTTTTTTTTTGTTTGTTTGGTTTGTTTTTGTTTTTTTTTGTTATTGTTTGAAATTGCTCCCAAGGAGGCCTGATTTCAGTTTCTAAGGTGTATTTAGTGCCTGTAGAACACAGATTATATTTGGGGGCACCAAACCTCTGGAGCCACCAAATGCTGAGAAGGCATCAGCACAGCATGAAATGGATGTAGGTGGAGTAACTTCCATGTGCAAAGGCAGCTTAATCCAAAGCTTATCAACACAGAGAGGTGAGAGACATCAATGGCATTAAAAGGTGCAAGAGAATAAATGGTTACCTCTTGCTAAGGCCAATACAAATGTCTCTCCAGAGGCAGATGGCTTGGGGGCTGAGGTTGGTCTGACCTTGTACAGTTGAAGTTAATGAAAAGGAGCTTTGCCACCAAGTTCAAGAGGGCAGGATGGAGGCATGGGCAGGAGGAGCTCTGACATCAGACACCCAAATTCAGCCTCTCCAGAAATGAAGTTCCTTTTCCAACCCTCTGTCAGAGCAGAAAGCTGCAAAAGCTTGCTGATGGTTAAAAGGGGGAGGGGAGGATAATTGCGGTAATCTTCAAAGGATTTGTTTTAATTTTTGCTGAAAGGACAGCAAGTCTTTCGTTGTTTGAACATATGGCTTTTGGGGAGAGGGCTCCGAGTTATTTCATTACTGCTCTTTTGAAATTTTGCTGATTATCAGGAACAAATATGGCCTTAACACCAGAGCTGTGATGAAGAGAGATGACTTCCTTGTAAAGCTCCTCGTTGTTTGCATCCCAGTAATTATTCAGCAAATGGATTCCACCTGTTGTACTTCACCCAGCACATACAGATGGGACTGAAATATATCCTGGATTTATATTTTATTTGGACTAACAAAGCCAGGATTTGAATTCAAGGGGCAGTGAAGGAACTAAGAATGTTCTGCATCAGAGACTTGGAAAAAGAAATACAGGGCTTTGGCTGTGGCCCTTCTGCTCAGATTATCTCCAAATACTTTACACAGTGACTCCTCCTAAGGAAAGCAGGAGCGATCAAATCCATTACACTCTGCTGCTGAACCCTGTCTCAGGCCTCCTTCTTGACACATTTTTTAACTTCCTGTAATTTATTTTTTACATTAAAATCACTGGCAATATTTTGACCATCTCCTGCTTTAACTCCAAACCATGAGGAAGGCAGATTTGACTGCTAAAACAGTATTACACAGTATCTGTCATCCAGATTGGACAGTAACTTATTAGACCCTGTTTTATTGAGAGTCTGCATGTCGGCATTTTGTTTTTATACCTTGCATGTGTTTTTAGTGTTGAACTTGGCTTTTCCACGAATCTTATAAACATAAAAAGCACAAAGACTGAAATCCAGTCCCTGCTGAAGTAATAGGATTTTCGTCACTGATGTCCACAGGGTAGGATTTCAACCCAGATTACTAACAGATTCAGGTTTTTAACAAAAATTTCAATTTGTGTCTCTCCAATGTACACCTTTTGACTGGAGAGGTCAGTAGGGAGGGAAAAAAATCAGGAAGAAATACTGCTATTAAAATCACATTCTAGACCACATCCCTGTGCATGTGCATGCACAGCCACATCTGGAAGAGCTGCTGAGAGCACATGGTCTGACACCTAAACTAAGAGAACACCAGATTTAGACCTGGGATCTCTAAATCCTTGAGGATACATCCAATATCTTAGAGGTTCTAAACAGTGCAGACAAAGAACACTTAATGCCGATCCCCTAACCATATAAAAAAATACATTTTCTACCTTCTGTCATTCTACAGGACAGAACTCTATATTTTTGTCTTCAATATAATACACATGATATATATACGTAAACACAAAAGGATGGCAATAGCCATGTGGCAAGATGCTGGATCATATAGTAAATTAATTTGCTGAACATATCCCCTCCCTTTTGCCTGGTAACTTCTGGTTCAATACAGTTAAGGTCCTTTTGAAAGCTGCGAATTGTAATTCCATGAAAAGTAATGAGGGTAAGGAAAGAGGCCATCTTCTCCCTGCTCTCTGTAGAAAGGAATAACTCTGGGAATCTAGCTTCTTTCTTGTTGTGAAAGTTTAACAATTACCTTCAGCGCCACCAGTGAGCAGTAAAGGTCTGGTGTGCCCACCAGTTAAAACTTGAAGGTTATAACATCAACCCTTGTAAGAGAAAAGTTCTTAGGTCATTCCTAAAGGTGTTTTGTTGTTTAATAAGCGTACCCCCTCAGTCTGCAGGAGCAGGATTTTGGAAAAAAGTCACAATAAAATTTAAAGTCCTCCAAAAGATTCTTAAATAGCTTTTCTATAACCCATATGGCATATAAATGAATATAGGATAGTGTTGTGTAACGAGTTTATTGGCATGCAGTTGGTATGGCCAGATTACTTGTCCTTTTAGTGTGTAACCTTAGACTGCAGCCATCTTAAATGCCTGCTGATAAATCTTAAATGTACCAGTCCACGGTGGGTCATTTGTTCTTCATCCATTCACTTCTCTTGGAGCACGTAAGTAGATATTTACATAAAAAACTCTGATGGGGCACAAAGGATTCGATTAATGCATTCCTTTGTAAACCCACCAAACGCACTATGTTTTCTAGCACGGATAAAACCTCTAAGCTTTTAAACTCACAAATGTATTTTAACAATTGTTAAGCTGCTGTTATGGCCTGTGAAGGTTCCTGGTCTGGAAACAATGGAAACTGGAGTCTTGTGTTTATCTTCAGGCCAGGACTGATGGAGGCAGCAACAGTATATGCTTTCCTAAACTGACCTGCTAATGACCTGAATCCTGCCCTGAGGGGTTAGTATCCCTTGGAGTAAGAGGATATTTAGTTCTGATGCCTGCTCAACCTACTCATTTTAAAGAAATTGCCTCATCCAAGCTAAGGGGTTTAGATCCTATTCTCTAAAATTAATCATTCATGCATGTTATTTTAGAAACATAGATGTTAGTTGTGAAAAATATGTCATTATAACCTGAGCCATCTTGTAGCACAAAAATTAATATGGCCAGTGCCAAATATCGAAGAAAACTTTGGTACCAGAAAGATTTGGTAAAAGGGTTTGACTGCTTATTCCTTCCAATAGTACAACTTGAGTGTGTCTGTTTTGTACATCAGCCATTTTTGTGTCCCTGCTGAACCAAGGCCATCGGAATGCCAAGTTCTTTATTGACTACCTTCCTCCCTTAGAAGGAGGAAGGAAGCAGTTTGGATTAAATAGAGTGACTTCATTCACTCTTTAGATAAAGCTGATCTGTCTTGAAGTTACAATAAATTCAACTACTCTAAATAACTACTTTGCTTTATCATATGCATGTGCATTTTACATGTTTCTGATCAAGATCAGAGACAGAAAAGGACACAGGATGGCTATTTCCATGATATCCTCTCACACATCTGGAGATTATTGACACAGCATTCCAGAAGGATTGTATAGTTTGGAAAACCCCAAGATGTTTTGATCACTTACTCACAAACCCAAACATGCAACCTCACCAAGCACTACCAAAATACTACAGTCTCTAATTTTCTTGATTATCACAGAGTAATTATATGGCCAGAACTCCTACTTCCTGGAGTCTATGCTCTCTTCTTTATCTCTGTGTACATCTGCCACTCAGTGTTGTCCAAATTCAGAGAAGTACTTGCTATTATTCTATTACAGGTTTTCCTTTAATCCTAATCCCCTGGGAATCCGACATCCTAGTTCAGATCAAATCCTGTTCATGCACGTGCTCAGAACAAGAACTCCGTTTACCATTTTGCAAAAACACCAACAAAAAAAATTAAATCTACAATAGAATTGCACATTTATTTAAGTTTCTTGGCATAATTACCATTCAGATTAAATCAACAGCCTGAAAAAGTAAAAAAAAAAAAAAAAAAAAAAAAAAAAAAAAAAAAAGTTTGCTGAAGTTTTGCACTAAATCATTTCACTGTCTTGGAAAAAATTCTCCCCCTCCAATTCACCTTCCACTCCCTCAACCCCCTCCAATGGTAGAAAACAGGTTTGCATTTTGAACATTAGCTTTCAGGTAAATTTTGTGCTGCAGATCTAAATATTTCTTCCTTGGGATATTCCACATCTCCAGAGGCAACATTTGTCTTCTTCAGCATGTAGGGGAAAAAAAAGAAAAAAAAGTGTAGTACTGCACACATGCCTATGTGTAAAACTACCTGTCATCATATTCATCATATATAAGTATAGAAAAGTATTTAGCAGTAAAGCCTTTCTTGAAGATGTTACAGTAATTTCCTTGCTCCAAGACAACTTTTCAAACTTACAGTCTCAACTGCCTCTGTAACCAAATTCAGTGACTCCTAGAAAATTCATTTAAAGAAATTATTTGCATATGTAAAGCATGCTACCTACCAACTGCTCTATGCCTGTATGGACAAAGAGTACTAATAAATCACAGTATCTGAGGAGATCAAAGGTTGTTCTTTACAACTTTGCTCACTTGAACATATACCAGGCATGGAGCTAGGTTATCCCAACAGCTGGGATAAGGGTCAAACCAGAGCACCTGAGGTTTTCCAGTAGGATGCACCTAATGCTCCTGGACCAGTGGGGGAGACAATTCCTCATCTCCTAACAGAGAGTTGATGTTTGTGTCTTGTTGACTTCTCCCACTTACTCCTATCTTATCTGCTCTGACTGATTCTGAGATGGGTGCAGCCTGGGCTCACCAGAGCTGCTCAGAGCCATGACCTGGAGTCTTGGATGCTGGGCAGAAATGGGAGCATACCTGGGCACATTTACAGCACTGCAGACAACAAAAACTCACAAGCTGTTGCTCAAAGCCCCCACCAACCAAAGGCCTGCAGGCAGCACTGCTGGAAATACCTCCAGGCAGGTGGGCTGCACCTCTTGGTGTGAGGCTGGGGATCCCAAGGCAGTCAGTGACCTTTATCCTGGCAGCTCCAGCCCAGGGATGTTGCAGGCCATGATTGGCACCAGTATGTACCCACCCCTGGATCCAGGTGCACTGTTAACAAAACTGTCTTTCCCACAGAGCCTGCAGAACAATACATTTTATATTCTAATGAAGTAATTATTAAAATAGGTAATTATTGAAATAACCGCATCAACTCCCAGTCATTAAAATCCTCCTAAACAGAACTGCATGATGGCTTAGGCTATTAGAAAGCTTGGCAGCCACCCAACGCCTACAATAGCTTCTAATTAATTGATCTCACCTCTAATCTGCTATTGTTAGCCTAGTGCTGATCATTTGTTTGGCCTACAGATCCTATTGCCCCTTTCATTTGATTGTATTTGTTACTGTACCCTCTCTATCTCTTTCAATTAAGCACAGGTTAAGTGGTTCAACCGCAAGAGAATAGGAGATAATGGCACCAATCAAAGTAATCTCTTTAATTTGCTAAATGGATTACAGGGAAACCCCAGCCAAAGTGAAGTCATAGCTGGTGGCCTTCACTTGAACTATACACAAAGAGTATCTAATTATTAACCCACCACATGCCAAACTTTACAGATATTCAATAAAACAACACAGCAGTCCTGTACTAGTGGGGTTGTTCTCATTAAAGGGTTTTCCACTGTAAAATTACTTTGTCTGCAAATTCTGGTATCAGTGTCTTTCTAAGCACACCATACACTGCACTTTCAAGTGCAACATATCTATATACAACAATCAAAACACTGCACTGCATACCAGTCAAGGGAGTGGATTTATAATCTCTTTAAGGACATGCTCATGGTAGAGTTCATTTTTCATATTTGTACTATAAATGCAAATGCAGCTTTGCAGCTAGCATTGCTCCTGCTGACTGGAGAAGTTTTAACAGTAAATAAGCTTTGTCCTTAAACTGGCAAGTGGGTTTCTTCCCCCTCTCCTCTTTCAAAAGTGTTTTTGAGCAAGCTGTCTGGCAGCAGAGCTTCACACCCAGTACTTTGGCTGTGCGTGTCCTTGGCTAATCAGTCAGGCAGTGAATTCAAGAATGTGAGATGCATGAGACAGAGGGTCATTTCCTTGCAATGACAAGAAGAGTGGGGCATCAGAAAGAAAAAAGGTAGGAGGGGACAAGAAGATTTCATACCAAAGAAAACAGCTTGTTGGAAAAGTAGAATTTCTTAGAAGCAGCTGAATCCCCGTCTTTTCATAATAAAATGTTTTTATTAGTGACAAAACAGAGATTACCAAGTACAAATCTATTGCTCCTGGCAGAATTCAACTTGCATCAGATGATGGGCCAGTGAAACAGAGTATGGTATCATTTTGCACTTCCATTTTGCCTGTGGTTGGTTGCTTTCAAATAGAATGATTACGTTAGCCTCAAGCAGAACACCTAAGAGAAATCTCCATATTAACTTAAAGGAAAGCGAGCTGTATGGAGAAATAATAACCTATATTCCAGGCTGGATGACTTCAGATCCTACAAAAAGTCCATTAAAATGGAACAGAACTTGTACTTTCCAAACCTGACACCTGGCCCACAAGAGAGCACTTATTTCTAACACTCACAGCATTTGTCTTGTAAAGTCAAGAGCTACAGTTCTGATTTCTGACTTAGCTTTTTGCATGCTCACTTGTTTGGGCACCAGAGCTTCTGTACTGGGATTGTCAACTTTACACAGTTTTGTGTGGTTCCAGGTTGTTTCCATGCAATTCCAGGCAGAGAACAAAGAAATTATATATATACATCTCCAAATTTCCAGCAACCCTCCCAACACAGCATGCCTCTGTTCCAACGAGATGTCATATTTCATAACATGTTTTTGTTTGCATGGTAACTGGCCAGTAACTTGGCATTCTTCTGCTGTTCTGTGTTTCGACACCAGTTCAAGCACTAACTGCTTAAAGCTGAGCACATACTTCCTGCATTATTGAATTAGCAACTACATACACACAATATAAACTTCAGCAAAGTCCTTGCAGCAACTGTTTGTATAGCGGGTAGGGGGTCACAGGAAAATCACAGCTGACCCCAGGTTTGTCACCCACAGTCACCTAAAGGGACACACACAAAGAACCTGCTTGTTGTGGACATGTAGAGCATTTTGGAAAAAAAAAAAAAAAAAAAAAAAAGTTATTTCTGGGAACAAAGTGAGATGTTCTTCATTTTCCACTCCCCAGACCTCAGCCTCACTATACCTGCTTACTATGTCCTGGCCTGAGGCACCCAGGACATCTCCATAGGCTGCCTCCACTCATCCAGCCAGCAAAAACGGGCTGTTCTCCACAGGATGTGGGACCTGCTCTGGCTCACTGGAGAAGTGCTGCAGCACCAGGAGTGCAACCAGCAGGGACTGGGAACCAGCCAGATAATTCTTGTCCTCCTCCTTTAACATACAGCATGCAAATAGATCTAAAAAATCTGGAGCATGACCTGCAGCTCATTTCCATTCTTACCTCTAACAAGTCCTTATGGAGATGCACTTTCTGCCCACAGCCATCCATTGCGCCTGCATATGCACACCTGACCTAAAAATACATGGCTGGCTGACACCTTCAAGCATGGAGGAAATCAAATGCCTAAATTTCCAAATGCCTTTGCCATTTGAGAGCACACGTAAGGCTATATTCTGCTTTCCAGCTGTCGCAGCTCAAACAACCTAATGGATTTAACAGTGCAGATAAAAACAGCCTTCCAGACTTTACCCAGGAAAGAATATTTTGCTATCTTAAATTATCCTATTTTTCAGGTAATTCATAAAGATTAAACTGGGCAAAAAGGGAAGGTGGAAGTTTACCCAGTAGTATTGTTGGATTGGACGATATTCAGAAAACTCAAGCTTTAGGGATCTGTGGTGCTGATTCAGCCCATTCACAGAGCCAGGGGTCAACCCACAGCTCTACTTCTCTGGAATGCAGAAATATTTATTCACATCTGGAAACAGCCCATCTGTACTGGAAACTTTTCTAGCATTTTCTCGTCTATTATGATACAAAAGGTACCAAGCAATCCTTTTTGTTCTTTTTTATTGTTGTTCTATTTATCCAGCAGTCTTCCCTTCCATTTATATACCTACATTAAATGAGCAAGTCATGCCTGTTAGGAAGTAAATCAAAATGTTCTGAAATATGCCTGAGCGGGTACCAATAACACAAATTGGTACATAAATATTGAGTAATCCTCCCTCAACAAGTGAGCCAAATAAGAAACCAGGTGAAGCCTTCCCTTTTTAATTCTGCTGAACTATTGCTAATAGCATGGAGGCACCCCAATGCACAAGAGTCCCTGGCTCGAGTGACAGTTTTCAACACCACCTTAATTAAACCTGCTCCAAGCAAATTTAATCAGCACAATGAACAAAAAGGCTTCTGAAAGCAGGGAGCACTTTACATCAGAGTTTGCAGCACAAGTGTCAATAGCGCTGAGAAAACATTTTGCTAAGCATCAGTGGCAACTTCTGGTTACAGAGAAAATAATTCCTATTGCAACTCTTTGAGCAAACCACTTTCGAAAGATCCTGAGGAAAGTGAACACAGGGAAGACACTTCCCCATCTGCATCCCATCCCTTTCAGTTTCAAGAGGAACTTCTCTTAGAGTCTGAAATCCACCCCTATGTTTAATGTCAGTGGTAATATTCCAGGAGTTAAATTCGGATCACAGACAAATCTATTCCTCTTTTTCCTGTTCTTTCCTAAGTGTCTGCTTACGGTCAGGGCGGAAGACAGATTGCTGGGCCAGACAGACCCTGGGTCTGAGCCGGCACAGCCTTTCTCATTGCAATAAGTTTCCTACGCTACCCTGTCACAGGCAGTGCAGAAACTATTTGCTCTTTCTTTCTGCTGGCCGTATGAAGTCTATTATTTAGGTAATTACACTAGGAACTGTACCAAGCAAATGGTTTCCTCCCCTATTGATGCAAGACAAGTCTCAAGACTGACGATAATTCCATTGCCTTGCTATACAAATAACATAAATCTCACTGATGGATATTTTGCATGATCTCTGATTGAAAACAGTCTTGAAAAAATACAACTGTCTTTAAATCCTTTCTTCCCTGAACCCAAGCTACTGTAGAAGCAAACAAAAAGCAACTCTTTTGTTAAGCAAACTACAACAGCACTGTTAAGCAAAGCCCCCAAGTAGATATTTCTATTAATTTCTGTATCCAGCAGCACAGGCAGACCTGCCCAAGAGCCGCCCTCCCTCCTCCACGCCACCAGCCAAAGGTGTGCTGGGCAAAAGGCACAGGACTCCCCTTGCAATCCATTTGCTGTGAAAAATAGCTGGTATTGGCCACGAGGCAGGCAAATAAACAGGAGATGTAAGGCAGTGCTACAAACTCTGATCTCCTACTCCCAGGGACCATAAGGAGCATGGGGACACCAAGCTCTGACAGGGCTGGAGCCAAAGCCCTCTCTTCATCACTGGAGCCAGCTGGCCTTCCCATGGTTTTGCTGCCATGTACCCCATTAAAATGCATGTTCTTAGGGGCTACCTGTTGCCTTTTCTCAAAAGGGACAAGTCTTTTGCACTCGCTACAGACACAGATTCCCAAATGCACTGTGTTAGAGAGAACATCTAAAGGCACTGTTACATCCAGATAATAATTCACCTCAAACAGTTTAATTCAAATGCAGAGATGAACATACAGCAGATCACCAAAGGAAAGGGCCTTTGCAAGAACTGCTTTTAGCAGCCAAGTGTAAAAAAACAACAAATTTGCAAAAAAAGCCACCAAACAACCAAACCATCTCAAAAAAAGAGCAGCAAAAAAAAAAAAAAAAAAAATTATTACATTTTTGTTAATAAGTCATGATCCCATCTCTCTGTCAATAAGCTCAGACTTCTTCACGGGCCCTATACAAATTCCTATGCTTTTCAGGCAATGAATATGTAAAAAATTTAATACTACTTCAGTAGGAGTTAAACACAAATGAAAATACCTTATGTCTAGAGCACTCTGCCAGAAACCATCTGCTAAAAATCTCCAATTTAAACTTATGCTTATGACATGCCTGGTTACTACTGCAATCCCAAAGTAATGGGAAACGCAGGTGAAAATGTAAGCTTTGGTGCCTTTCCTACTAAACCTCAAAAAAAAAAAAAAATCTGTGAAAAATATCTCCTTCTTGAGGGGTGCAGCCTTCCCTCTTAATATTAAATTTTCATCTACAGAGGAAAAATGCTTTCTTAGAACAACCAGGTTTTTTTCCTTCCTTCAAGTAAAAGTGTTCTCTAAATATGACCCAAAGTATCATATAATTTTGCTTCAACCTAAACAGGATTGTTTCAGCAAATCAACCCTTTGTAATTTGCGTTCATGTTAATGCCACCACCCTGTTTGAAGGACCCCGTTTGCACCTATTATTTACACAGTAGCAAATACAATGCAGTTAAAACCTGCTCAGAGTTTTTAGACTGAGGATACACAGAAAAGCTGTGCAGCCCCACAGGGCTCTCCAGGCTGCCTGGTTTGGCTGGAAGTGAAGCAGCATCTAGTGCTAGCCAAGGAAATACTATCACTCAAAGACACAGAAATAGCCATGGAAAGAAGACACCATGCAACAACACAGCACTCCTATAGCTCTACTGTACAAAAGTACCTCTCTTCAAAACTTTCACTGAAAAACCAGAATTGCTCAGTAAAATATTTTGGATTACTAATCAGAAAAGAAAACAAACAAACACCAAACCTTTTACAGCTTCAGGAGAGCATGTAATATAACCTACAAAAAAAAAAAAAAGCTAAGCACTTTCAATCCTCAGGCTTTAAACACACTATTCACATGATTTCCTAGACAAAATTTAAATCCATCAGTATTTCAACAGTTCCTTAAATTAATAAGCTATACTATTTTAGAAAAATCTGTTCAAACAATAGAAAAACAGAAAGTGAATGGTGTCAATTAGACACTAGCTGAAAGTCCTGATGTATATTAAAATCTAAAAAGTATCTAGAAGTTAAGACTTTAGAAAAATATTAATGTGAAATACCTATGAGTGCAATCTTTGAGGAAAAATAATGTGTTAAGCCAAGTACATATGGAAGCATCTAAAATTACAAGATCTTATTCCAACTCCTGGTTATTCAGTAGCTAATCTGCACTGGAAGAAGGTAACTAAATACAAATGAATTGTTAAGAAAACACTCAGTATTTGCTTGAATATTTAACAGCTGGAACAGCTGGACTGGATTACTGAACAATGAAATTCAGTGTGTAGTCAGGTAGCGAGGCAAGAAAGCTCCCTGAACAAAGCCACAAGAGAAGGAAATAAAATAATAAGCATTTATAACAATCATTTTTTTCTTCTTCTTAACCAGCTATTAAATCTCACACTGAATGCCCCATTTCAAAAATACATGTGAATCAAATCAAGACATCTAGAAGCCAGTTTTAAAGATTTTTAAAGGCTTCTTAATTTCATTTTATAGTGACAAGATAAATTGGGATTTCTTTTTTCTTTAATTGAACATGTGTGATTTCCAGGGTTGGAAGGATGCTAAATTTCACTTATTTATTTATTTATTTGAAACTATATGAAATCTCAGGAAATTTTTCAATCACCCCTTATCTACACTGGCTGACATGGCTGAAAGCAAGAGGCTTATCTCAGATATTGGCCCAGGACAGAGTTATTGAAATTGTATGAAGCTGCTGTGATGGTCTCTGAAATATACCAAAGTGCAGTATAAGCACAGAGGAACAATTCCCAAGGGATGTGGGACTGTAATATGCAAAGGTGTCTCTGGATGAGGGATTGTAGCTCAGCAATGGAGAGCAGTAAGGATAAAGGAAACCATTTTTCATCTTTCTGTTTTTGGTCCCCACCAGCTCAAGGATCATCTCCCCACCAGATGACAGCAAATGAGATCCAGTCCACCTAATTCAGATGGACTCTCATGCATGGGTACATTACACACACAGTATTAGTCTCTAAACCTTGCTTAAATGCTAGCTGTCTAATGGCAATTCCATTTGCAAACTTTCAAGAGCATCTTTTTATTTCCAGCTCAAGGAAGCTGAATGCTTATTTTACAAGGACCGCAGCCCTGGTGTCTAAATCCTGGATTCTCTTCTGATCTGCAGCATTATTTTGACTTGAACCTTCTGCTCCCTGGAGATGGACTCAATGGTCCTTCCACTGCCAACTTCTGCCTCCAGCTGCCTCATTTTCCCCATTCAGTGAAACATCTGCTGTTGAGCAGCTCCTCTGGTATTGATATCACTGCAATAGCCAGGCAGTCCAACACGAGGGCCATGAGCACAGGGTAGATATCCCAACAGACTGATCACCAATCAATCAATGAGAGTGACCAAGTCCAATCTCGACAAACTTTTCTTAGAGGGAGCCAACATCTCATCAGGATGACCAAAACCTTGGAAAGCACAGCAGTGTGGAAGACACTGTCAAGTTCAGGCAGTTGATGCTGTGCCAAAAGACCCATCAGAGCTGCTTCAGATCCTCAAGTGGAATTCCTTTATGTTCAGGCACTGACTTGTCTTGCCAAATATTTCTAATGCGATTTGCATACCTCAGAAAAGATCCCAAACTTTGCAAGTTAAGCCAAAACACAAGCCCAGCCAAAGCCTCCACCTGCGCAAAATGTTTATTTTTAGCAGCTGCAGACTTAGGGGAGCCTGGCAATAAATTTGACCTGCAGCTGCTCATCATGCCAACGCTGTGTCAACAAATGGCAGGCTGGCAACGAGCACATTAAACACAGCGCTATCCGATTTATTCCATGCATTCCTAATCGGAGGGGAGACAAATGGTGGTACATGCAGGAGACCCAGATTTAGAGGAGGCTCCTGTGCATCCATTTGAGAAAGATCTGGCTTGAACTGCCTGTTTTCTTGTTGGCCAATTCCATCCATGCCCATTCATGGACTGTTTGTTTACTACATTGTAAAGGAAGCAGGTGCTTAACAACAGATGTTTGATCACAAATTTTTCATTGGACTTCACTGTGAGCAGGGGAAAATGAAAAAAACCACTGCAAAAGTGTAGCTGAAACTCATATCCACAGACCTCCTTACTCCAGTCTGGATGGAGGATCTGGATCCAGGCTGCATGTGCAGCTGAACAGCTGTGCAATGCCTTCTGCTCCCACCAGCAGTGCCAAAGGAGGAGGCAGGGACCAAACACTGGGGAACTGAGGAGCCTACAGCATTCCTCTGTGCCTTCCTTGGTCATGCAATGGCCTGAAAAGGGACTGGGGAGGGCTCTGGTGCAGTGGGACAAGGCAGGAGGGAGGGTACAGCGTTTCTCAGTGGGAATGTAGCAGTGACAAGCAAGGAGGGAAAATACAGAGAGAAGGACAGTCTTTGTTCTCAGGCCTGGGGGAAAGGGGTGAGGGAAGACAAAAGCCCATGGTTGTGATCCATTCTGTTTCTGTACAAATGAGACACTCTGAGGCAGCAGCAGTTTAGCCTTTTCTCAGGCCAAAGGGAAACACAAATAAATGTAGAAACAAGACCTTGGATCAGGCCTATGATGCATGCAGAACCTTGCACTACCCACTAGCTAACCCTCACAGCTTTACTGACTCAGCCCAAAGCCCAGCAGGGCTTGGAAAGCACCATTGATCCCATGGGCTGAGTCAGGCAGTGCAGCACTCGGAGCAGCTCCGCTCGCAGGAAGGCTCAGGGACCGTCACCTCCTGTTCCCAGAGCAAGAGTGTGATGGAGAGGTGAAATATTTGATTTCAGGTAATGGAGAGCTTTTTTTTTCCAACATCCTTGCCAGATTATCTACAGCTAAATTTAAAAGGAAAATAGTTCCACAGGTGAAACAAATACGAGGCCAGGCTGCACATCACATTGTTACCTTTGCAACCTTGGCTAAGTGCGGCAGCTTTTTAAATTCTCCTTTTCTCAGTGATGATCAATGTGCAGTCCTGGCAGGATCTGACTGCTGGGGAGGCACCACTCATGGCACCTCTCGTGGTCTGAGGGTTAAATGCCAGCTTTTCTCCCAGCTCAGAAAACCTTCCCTGCACAGAAGGCAGGAATGACACACAACCTTCGCATAACCCAACCCCTCTGGGCACATACCTTCAACCGACAGCTAAAAAAAATATTAATTTTAAAGCTCTTTATCAGATAGACAAGTTGTTATTATACTGAAAGAAGGGAAACATCAGAGACAAAATCCTGAACAGTGCTGACTACCCACAAATTCCATTAAATGAATTTTAAAAAAAGGCCAAGACAACAACAAAACTCTTCACCCTTAATCCTGGATTTATACATGTGTTGTAATTAAATATAAATTGAATTTCAAAGCCATTTCAAATAAAAGGGCAGCTCAAGAGGCAGAGTGATAAAGAGATCTATAATAAACATCAGTTATACGAATACCTTCCCTACTTAATGCCAACATAACATAACCAACAATCACTGAATACCCTGTTACAAAACACTGGGCAAGTTTTTGTAAATTTGGTAAAGAAATGGTACTTCAGAGGAAACATAAGAAAACAATGGCCTGGCAGCAGGGAAGCACATTCATACTACAACTGCTAACTCAAAAAAGAAATTGGGAGGAGCCATCCATCTTTGAAATCCACTGTTGTGTTCTGTTTTCCAAATACGTGCTGAAGGTGTTTTTGGCCCTCAGACTACAGGTCTGATTTTGGCCATCCACTGTTAGCCTATGAAGTAATTGGTATGTTTTATCATCCTTCCTTTGCAAGATGAGAGGAGGGGAGGTGGCAAGAAGAGATGCCTCTGGCTGAACACAAGAGAGGATATTTTCCACAAGAAGCCAGGCAGATCTCTGGACAAAGGCCATGAAAACCTGCCCCCAGTCAGACTTTTCCAGACTGGAAAAAGCTGGGAGTGGGCCAGGCTAAGCTTGGAACTGGCCTGCCTTCCAACAGAGCACCTGATTGGAGCCCTCATAGGGCTCTGTCCCACCTGAGATATAGGAGAAGCCACTTCCTCCATGGGGTTGGCAGACCAGAGTTTGGAACATCCAGGTTTAGTTTCCAGTTCTGCCACAAATTCCACATGTTACCCTGGGCAGGGAAACCTAATCCCCATGCTTCCCTTCTCTGTTACCTTGGCTCTTCCTATTTGTTTGTCTCCCCTGATTAAATGTTGAACTCTAAAAGCAGGGGCTGTGTGTTCATATGGTGTTTCAAGCAGTGTGGCTTGATAGGATTTGGCACATTCATGTGCAGTGAAATAAATCAATCAATAGTCAGGAGAGTTGCATTACAGCATAGCATGGGCAGAGATATCTACTACAGGATCTACCTTTAGTTTCTTGATATGTTTCCAAGAATCTTAAGGATAATTTTGTTTAAGTATGTAATGAAAGATTAGGGCTAAATCTGTAATACTCGTGAAAATGAAGTTATGCCATGCAATGAATAGTTATTGTCCTTCTCCTAGTAAAAGTTTATTACACATAAAATTGTTCTGGAGGCATGGGTAGCTATTAAAATGCCTACACACCTAATTCTGGTTTCATGGCTGCACAAAGTGGTGGCTCCATGAATCCCTCTGCAAGATCCCAAAAACAAACAGCAGTTGTTTTCTAAAAAAATAAAATAAAAAAACCAAAACAAAACAAAAAAAAAGGGTGGGAGGGGAAATGCAGGACTGTATTTATGCACCTAAACAACCCATTTGTTTCAGCAGAGCTGCTGTTCAGAAAGAATGAACTGTGCCTGCTGCCTCTCCCAGATGGCTCACCAACTCCACACCTTCTCTGCCTACTGCTGCCAAACCCGACCTCTTGGGTCCTTCTAAGTGACCACTGGCATCATTTTGGTGCAAACCCACTGCCACCCCATTGTCAGAGGACACCAGCAAGGCAGGAAACCTGCTGGAAATGACAGTGACAAATGTTCCAGCACGGAACAGCAAAGCCATAGACTCTCTTAAACCATCCGTTACAGCGCCTATATTTTAATTTTAATGGAGAATCTTATGGAACAGACATGTTGGAAGAGCAATAAATAATAAGTTATTGTACCTGGTCTTTCATTTTTGAATAGTTAAGGAGATTAATGTACTTGTCTGCATTACTACTCTGAGCTATTCTGAAATGAAACCCCAGGCAGAGCAACTTCTCCATGGCCATGGACGTACCAAACTATGGGCATGCTTTGCCACGTGCCTCCACAATACACACTGCAGCATCTGGATTGTCTTCTCTAAATAAAAGGTAGATCAATAAATAAATATAATTAGCACATTAGAATAGCCATTCTTTGCTCTGACACGTAATGAGGGAAATGAAACAACTTCAAAGGAGATTTGCTCAATTAACACAAGACTTTATAATGGCACTAGAATAAGATCTTATCACTGATCTAAATTGCCTGGATTGCAATTTCTCTCTGACACATACTGGCATGCTCCTGACAGTCATACTATCATTAGAGGGATCTGTCTGCACTTCCATGATATCCCTAATCCCCTGTTTTGAATATTTAATAACCACAGAAAATGGAAATCAGTGCACCATACTTCAGAGATAATTCCCGTAAGAAGGACAGGGGGCTGTATCGCTGCAGCCTACTCTTGTAGCTGTTCCCACTCAAACTTCTCAGCATTTCCCTGTGGAAAAGTCAAAAGACTTGGCTTTGTTGTGGGTAGATCTGGCTCAGTCATGCAGGTATCCATAGCTGCAGACCCTGAACTGCAATTCATCAACACAGAGCAAACATAACTCTGGATTATGCACTTCTTCTTTGTGCCTACAGCTGAATCAGCAGCCCTGATTGGCCACGTGGTACATACAGGCACAGCATGGAGAACAACTCTAAAATTAAGGAAAATTTCATGACAAAAACTCAATCTCTTCAGTATATTTTTGTTGTTGTTGTTTTTAAAATCTCTAATATAATACTTCACAAGAGAAAATCACGAAAGTTGCTTTTCAGAGCAGTCACCTCACTGGGTCTCAAACCAAATCACAGAATAATTTTTCAATGAAACCATGACCAGTTTTACTTCAGGCAAAAGCACTGAGATTTTTTCTTAAAAGACAATCAAAATTATGTACACATGACCAAGATGCTGCAAGCCTTTCTTGTTAGGATATTAGCTGAAAAGCAGTCAATAAAGATTTCTCACATCTTTGATTTGTCTTGTCTCTTTTATTTTAAGAAAGAAAACCTTTCTTGCAAAAATGAGGCAAATCCCTCAAAATAGCATTTTCCCAGGCTTGCAACAAAGTATTATTCTAAAACACTTGGGTTTAAAAAAAACTAAAATCCTTATGGTAACACCTATGACCTTACCCATGGGCAAAGGCAGAAGTCTGCAAAGACAGCAATTCTGTGCAACACACAGGTTCTTCTTTTAATGTACAAATCAAATGCCTAATGCCAGTCTCACTAGGGATTGTGTTCAGCAAAAAAAACCCAGGCAGCTCTACTAGCTGCCACTTTTTAACATCCATAGATATCTGAAAAAAATGGTGTAACTGTAAGGAAAACAACAGGCATCTTTCATCTTAACTTACTGTTAATTAAGCTGCTCTTATAATTTATTTCTTGGTAATTTTACAAAGAACCTAAGCAACTGTGAACTCAGTTCAAAAGTGGGAAAAAAACCCTTTCTTTGAAGGTTTCTGTGAAATTCTACTGCATGTGCACGGAAAAAAATAACCTTGTCAGTACAAAATGCCTTAAAGGAATCTCCCATCAAAACCCCAGCGAGGATGTAGACTCTTGACTGAAAAGATCAGTGCAGTCTCTGGAGACAGTATCAAAGGCAGAGACGCTAAGCAACAGCAGATTTAGCAGATCTCTCACTTCCATCTCTTCACTCCAGGATGCCAGCCACCTCAAGAGACTAGCTCACATCAAACAGAGAAAACGATCAGCTATAGGCTCGAAATTAAGCTTACACGGTTTCACAAAAGACCTGAGTGTTTCTGAGAGATAAACACACAGCTGAATTTTGAGCAAGGAGCATGCCAGCCGCTGACTGCATCGTGCTCCTCTCCATCAGCAGCTTTGACAGGAGCCAGGGCAGAATTCCATGTGTGCAGCACGGAGGATGCGCACTGGCACCAACCCTTGCTTTTTGATTCTCCAGGTAAATGTGCAAACCACAAGGGTTTGACACCATTTATGCAAAGAATAGTTAAAATACAAGTTGAAGAGACACTGCTGAGAAAGATCTGGATGGCTGGACAGAAAACACTACAACGTTTGGGACAGTGAAGGAAGAGATGCCGAGAGATCACGCAAGTGCCAAAATAGGGAGCTGCAGTTTATTCCGAACGTGGATCATGCCATAGCAGCAACTTGAAACTCATGGGGGATGCAGATCCTTGATAGCATTAAAGAAAATCTCCTGCTTCTAAAAGCCAGTCTACATGCCATCACTTGGCAGACGTTTAAACTGAAAATCTTTACAGTTACAAATTAGTGGTTTTAAACACTCACTCAAAATGCCTCCTGTTTTAAGGCAAAATCTGCTCAGACACAACGCAGAGGTATGGTGTTCCAGCAACTGAAAATCTGTTGGTTTTTAGGTTTTAGCCTGTTTCTTTTTCTGTAGGACAAGCAGCCTTGTCCTAGCTCTAGGTCACAACCAGCACTACATATTTTCTAAGATAAAAAACCCTCGCTTTCCTCTTCCACGCTTCCATGATGCAGACTGATTAAACATTTGTTCTCTAAAATTGGAAATGTTATTTTTTATCAGGAAATCATAGAGGTTTTCATTTGTTTTGGCTTCCATTTGCAGTTTGTCTCTCTGAAAAAAGATACAGGAAGTAGCAAAATGTACTGTACTTGCACTCTACATAAAGATAAGGTCTATCAAAAATCTCTTCACTTGTGATGGATAACTTTTGCAGGAACAAATATATAAATAGCAATACTCTGAAACTGCCTGCTATTCACATATTCAAATAATTGCAAATTAGACATGTTTATGATGTCTGGAACAGCACCGAATGAAAATGGCAACAGATTCCACCCCAATCTCACTGGGAAATTCTGTGTCAGCTGCTGGAGAACTGTACTGTGTCATGGGGAAGTGACTGGCAATGTTTTCTCCCACACAGGAGTGCTAGGTTATCAGCTGGCAGGTGGAGCAATTACCAACTGGAGGGTGGAGCAAGAAGAGAAAATGAAAGCAAAAAGAGGGGGTAGGGAAAGGAGAAAGTCTCTTCTTTCACAAGACTTTAAATCTCAAAACTGTTGGCAGACCCTCATGAAGCTCCCAACTTCACTCCTGGTGAGAAATCCCACACAAGCAGGAATGACTTCCAAACACAATTTGAATGGCAATGTTTTAAAAATATAAGCTTCTCCATGCATCAGTTACCCAGCTGTAACACGGACATAATTATATGCCTTGCCACACTGAAGTTTTCTGAAAGTAATAACATATGTATCTGAGGCAACCAGACAAGATATGGTAGGATTGATTGTCCCACAAAGGTCTCAAAAAAAATTAGTACTATCTGAAAGAAAATTTTCAATTATATGCAGTAAATACTCTCCAGCCATGACACAGGGAGTTAATTCCTAATTATTCACTGTGCTCAGAAATATTTTTTATCACTTCTTTGATTCCTAGCTTTTCAAATACGCCTCTTTTCTCAGTGATTTCCTCCAGGCAAAAATACTCCCCAGGTAAAGTGAAAACACAACATCAAATAGAAACCAAAATAGCAGGGAATGCTGGTGTACACGGTGGTTATTGTGCTCGCTGTAATAGCCTCACGCAAGAGCTGCACAAAAGTCCTGTGATAATACAAATATAAAATCCTTGCACAGACAAAGATACACGCCGAGGCATGAAATAAATGAATGCCTACTACTGAGTTACATCAAGGCTGAATTTTCCCCTGGAGTCCATGATTGATTAATTCCTGTAACTTTGGTACCTGAAAGACAGGAGATTTTTCTTGGTAGTAAAGAGCCTTATAAGATATACTTAAACGGATTATGTTGATACCTTTCATGATGTAACCCTAATGATAATTTAATTGAAAAAGTGCTTTAAGCCATAATAGCAGAGAAGACAGGATTTCCTTTTTTCACTTTGACAATTATGGGCCAGTTCAGAACTGCTCTCAAAATAAGGAGGAAGATAAATTTCCAATCAACTTAAAAGAATGTGTCAAATTCTGCATCAGCTTTCCTCAAGCCAAATACAGAAATGTACAGGCATCAAAGCCCACAGATTTTTCTCATCAATATTCCCAGATATTTCCTCTTCCATCATGGAAATCACTCCATGTGCAAGCGTACTCATTACCATACCACCCTGCACAAACCATTTTTGCTATCTGCTCCTCAGAGCAAAGAGCTCCCCAGTGACTGAGGAGCCAGTGGGCAAGGCTACCCAACTTTTACCTGTTGTTCTCCTCTATACTGTCTTAAATCTTACATCTTTTAGTGGTTCACATTGTTTGAGATGCCATCAGGTTTATAAGACTGAGAGCACCAAGCCACTCAGGAGAGTATGATCATTATCATCATGTGCATTGGTACCGCCAACTCACAGATATACTGCTAGTACAAACTGAGTAAAATATTTTTATTATTTTTTATATGATCATTTTTCTTTCCACAGGTTACTGCTGATTTATATATTTCTTGTAGCCAGCCTGTGGGGTGCACACGAGACAGGACTCATGCTAAAACTCCATTCCTGGGGACAGTGCAGCAGGACATGGTAGGTGTTTGTCCATGCCCATGTCTCAAGCTAGGGAAGAGATGGTGCAGCCTGGTTTTCTGCCAGTATTTTAAGAGGGCAGTCAGGATGAGCTAGGTATTTACAGATCGGCTAACCTGCTATTGATTTCAGGCAAAATAACATAAAATGCTGTTATAAATGCAATCAGTAAAGAATGATGGGTTGGTAGCATAACTAATAAAAATCAACAAAGTATTATGGAAAAGCAGTCTTATTGCATAAGCTTGGTACCATTACACATATGGTTGGAAATACTCTTGGGGAAATAACACCCTTAAAACTACTGTCATGCATTTGAATTAGTTTTACATGACATTCCAATTAAAAATTATCAGTGGACATAATCAATAGAGAAGAAAATAGATTAAAAAGCTGTCTGATCTATCCTAAAAAGTAATTGCAGACGGGAAGCTATCAGCAATTACAGATATTTCTATGGCAATTTTACATGGATTTGGTCTCAGTCCAGTGTTGCTCAAATTCTGTCAGTAACTGAGGGATAAAGTGAGTAATAGTAACAATATCCCTGACAAAGGTTTTTTGGAGAACAGTACTAGATAAGAGAACATCAGACCAGATCAGTTCCAGAGAGTGAAGCACAGTAATTGACAGAGGAGACTCAGCCTCAAATAACCAGTCTGCCAGTATCATCTCATTTCAAGTTCACATATGCACAAATAAAAAATACACTTTGCCCACAAAGGGCACAGGATGCACCTGAAAGGCTGTGACTTTAAGGCATTTATCATCACCATGGCTGACCAGTTAAATATACAATTACCACACAAAGCAGTCACAGAGAAAACCATCTCTCACATATGGAAACCAGAGAAGGAAGTCGGTATTTGCAAATGATGTTAATGAATGATGCTAATGCTATGGCACACCAAAATTTCTGGCACCCACATTTTCCAAAAGGAGGTTGACAAGCTGAAAATTATGCAGGAAAGGGCAAACAAAAGGGCAAGTCCTCTGGATACTTTGCCACATTTTGAAAACAAGAAACAAAAAAGAAAACACACACATACAGCCAACTGAATGAGCAAAAGGAAAAAAAAAAAAGCCTGAGACTCAAGTCCAGGTCTCAATTTGTCAAAGAAAAGGAGAAATTGGAAACACTTCACATCATCTGCAGAAAGAATCCCAGACGTGCACAATAATAAAAACTTGAGTGGATGAACTCGCAATGAAGGAAAAGGAAACACAAATAGATAAACTGCACTTCTCACCCTTTCTCCTCTAATATCAGCCTTATTATCCAGCTACACTCCGTGGCCCAGAACCAGAAAGAAAGAAGGAATAAAGCACTGGGAAGTACAAAGCAACATGCACTAAGACACGAAGCAGCTAACCAGGCATAAGTGCTGATGCTACAAACAGCAGGGCATTGACGGTGTCCCTCTGATAAGCAGGAAAGCTTTCTTTCCCAGCTATTCAGCAATCCTCTGCCTAAGGCATAAACATACTCCTCAGCCATAGAATTCCATCCCTATCTATAATGAAGACAAGAACTATGTATGTGCGTGCACTGACTGGTGAGGAAGCTCAGAGCAGTTTCTACCCTCAGCTTGTTTTTCCAGAAAATTTATTTGTATCATTGAGCAATCATTTTGATGAAAACCTTGCAATTTATTTTGCCTTCCAAAGCAGTGACATCAGCACTCCCTAGACAGGAAGAATCCAGAGATTCAGAAGAGCTATCATCTAGTCACAGACACAGTGAGGTTTTTAGTCACCTAGTGGGCTTTTCACAACTGATTCAACCACAAGGACCCTGGCCACCTTTCACAATGTTGCTCAAACCTATGTCTACTCACCTACTACCCTCAACTACCAACTACCCTCCAACAGCATAGTAGCAGTGCTTCTTCTGTAATTTCACAAATTATCTGAGAAACAAAATACATAGCAAAAATAATATAAAACATTATTTAGATAGCTCAAAAAGATATCCAAAAGGATAGACATCCTTTCCAGTCTATCATCTAAATATTAATGGGTAAACACTGATTTGCTCAGATAACTGCAGGTGTTCCACTTCTGGTTTTTTGAGATGAGGGAGGAAAGGATTAGTTAAGCCCAAGAGAGTCAGAACTGGCATTACAAAGACATAATATGAATGGGCTGGCCCAGTTTCAGCTTTTCAAACAGTCCTGCATTCCGAGAGACATCCTAAAGTCGTGAGCATTATATGAGTCTTCAGTTTGTTGTATACACCCAGAACGTTTTCATATGGCAGGAATTTAATACTTGCATTCTCAGGAATTTCCATTCACTGGTGCTTCACGCATCCCTCCTATATTTTCTCACTTTTCATTGCTGCACATCCCCTTCGTGGATATGAAGCACTCTTCCACAGATACGTAAAAACAAGTTATTTCATCTCTAACATGCTGCATATCTGCTTATCACCCACACTTCTGACAGGGAAATCAGGGAGGCACAGAAATCAGCATAAAGACTAGCACATTAAGGGATGAAAGAGAAGCATTTAGAAAAACTTAACACAAGAAAAGGGGACAGAAAAAGACAAGGTTAGATCTAGACATGATGTGAACAGAATGAATACGCCCACGGGGCATAGAGGATGCAAACAGTAGGTGGTCTTTAAAGCTCTCATCTTCATTCCCAACAAACTAGAGGTGGCAGCTAGAGAATGCAGAAAGCCTACGGATAACCTCACCACCATTACCTTCACTGTTAGTGCATCCCACCACCATACTCTGGAGTTCAGCTTGCACATCTACTGGCAATTTGCCACTGAACAACTTGTCCCACCTTCCTCCTCCCCGAGCTCACAGCTGCCAGATCCCAATCCCTTCATGCCAGCCTCGGTGTTCATCCAACCTGGGCCATTGATATGGAAATTTAGGGATCTAAACTGGCAGAAAACTTTCACTTTTAATCATCCTTGGTTCTCTGAGCTGCCTCCCCAAGGACAAGAGGGGCACGCAAGCAGAGGAGGCCACAGCCACCATGGTGCAGGAGGCTGGAGCAGCACCAGCAGCCCCAGCAGCCACCAGCCTGGCCACGAGCAGAGCCCCAGCACGAAGCTGTGTCCCTGGTTAGCACCAGACCCTGATCTCTAACAGTAACACATTCATTACCTTACAGAGCACCTTCTGAATGAGGATACGCTACATTTTTGAGTGATCAGTCAAACCCAAACAATCAATTACACCTTTTGTCAAAACTGTTTACGCTTTCACACTGTGCTGGAGTCATTAAGAATGAACACTGAGCAGGACTGGTTATTTATCCTCCTCCTCTTGCCCTGAAAGGGAATTAATCTTAAACTTTCCGTTTAATGATCTCAATACAGGCTCACTGTAAATGACAGCAGGCTGCACTGAGAAATATTTAAAAACAGAAGGGCCTCTGAATGACAGAGTTTAGCAACACACAACTGTTCCTCCACATGCACACCAAGGGAAGCCAAACCTCTGTGGAAGGCGAGGTTAAAAATGTGCTGCGTGCCACTCCAGTGCTACAGAAAACATGCTGTAATTAGCAACCTCTAGAGATTTATTCAAGCTGAGAAAGATAAAAGTGAAAGGAGTGATTCAAAAGCCATTCTTAAAACTGCTGGCCGACCCACTTAACATTCTCTCAGTGTCTACACAGAAAATGCAATTCTTCTGTCAAAGAAAAGTAATTAATGAACCTGTCCTACCCATCCATCGCCCCTCTCGGGATGCTGGCCACCAGCATACTCCAGCCTGCATGCTGAGGTGGCAGACAGTGCTGCAGCCCCACATGGGTGTCAGTCATACACAGCACCCTCACCTCAACAATGCTTCAGCAGAGCATCTCAGACTTACATGGTCTAAATGCAATCCAGGCTGGGACACATCCCTTGGCTTAGCCTGGCTGTGGTCCTGGGCAGATCCCTCCCTCTCACTGCCCTGTACCACCACAACTTTTCCATATCCACCAAAACCAGCAATGCCTGTTGTTGGAGAGGATAAACCAGAATGTTTCAAATTCTGGTCAGGGTGATTTTCACTGACATGCAGGGAGGACATGGGGCTTTATTGCATGGTGATCCCCACCCACCATATTTAGACTTAATCTGTGATGCTTGTCTAAATGGGGTGTTTATCTTACTCCCTTCCCCTCCACAGTAAAAATATAATCTGATTTTAGATACTTTAAGAATTTTTAAGTCCAATTCAAAAACTGATTTTTTATCGTTATTTTCCCACCATTCTCCACAGATCGCCTTCCACCCGAGCAAAGCTGACAGTTCCACACAGCAGCAAGCCACATTGACGGCCATCATCTCATTCATATGCACACTCAGAGCACCATAAATCTGCTCAAATATCATTCCTCCCCCGGGGCAATGTTTTTTTTCCCCCAGAATATCTACATTGCTAGCTGCAGAAATTTCTCCTTCTAATTAACTTACAGGTTCCAAATATCACCAGCTGGAACCACAGCACAAAGCCTGGGCACTGAACACAGCAGAACCCAGCTGAAGGATGAGGGTCTTTAGGGTCTTTGCTTTCTTAGATTTGGTGCTTTTATTTTTCCTTTCCTTTTTTTGTTTTCCCTTTCACTTAAGAGCCAGCAAGTTGAAAACTACTGAACACTTTATCAACACATGAATGGACAACGAATAACCCATGAACTGAATGAATTGAAACTATCCACAGAACCCTTAACTGATATTTTTGTTGGCCGTGTCACATCACGTTATATTTCTGACGTGTCCTGTTTATGCCTGAGTCACGGTGCAGCCTGATGGAAGAACAAAGCACCGTGCGATGCAACAGGACATACTGGTGAGGTCAAAAACCCCATCTGACTGCTGACTGACTGCCCACCACTAATCTGGATTTAGTTAATTCCTTCTAAAAGACAAGAACAAAAGTTCAGAGAAGGTTAAAGGGCACATGCAGAGTTTAATAATCTATTAACACAATAACCTGCCATATATGACTATGCAATAAGCTGAGGGAATTTGCCAGAAACACTTCACTCTGCAAACATTATTTACAGCAAATCTTGATTCATTATATTCTCTGTATACACAGAGAAGAGCAGTGTTTCTAACAAGAAGGCTCCAAGATATGAGCTAGTTCTAAGGTAAAAAACAAACCCTAAGCAGCAGCCAAATTAGAAAATTAGGTTTATCATATTTTAATTCTTATTGATGAAAACTTTTTACTGTTGCAGCTGAATTCAGGCAGGCTGAGAAAGAAAAACTGACTTCAAACAACATTAGGGAAACAAAGAAGTCATTTTATCATAAAACCTTAAAAACCATAAAGATCAACTCATTAAATGATCTCTGCCTTTCAACTCCTGCTTGTCAATTGATAGTTTTTCTTTTATTGGATTTTCTTTATTTAATGCAGCCAACAAGGCTGATCTCCATTTTTAAAGGCAGTTATCAGACATGGTGCTGACCCTGAGAAGAGAGTCCCCAGAATTCAACTCTTCTGCCCATGCCTGATGGTACAGATGAAGGTTTATTCCTTCAGCAGCTTCTGCATCAGCACAAAAGAGTTTTGCTGCACTGGCAGCCCCACCATCCTTATGGAGAGATAACTGGGACCTCTGGGATCCTAAACCAGTCTCAAGCAGGAGCTTGAAAAGAACAGGTTTGCATTCCTTACAGCAGTGAGGGAGACTGATGTTGAGGGCAATGTGATTTGTGATGATGATCCTAACCTAGCACCACTTCAAGAAATAAACTAGTTACTGTCTTTTAAGGCCATTCATACTTTGCCCAAATAAGGCTTTAAGAAAGTTACAACTGAAGTTCTTTTGGCTTGGAATACTGTTTTTGCTGCCTAAATAAGCCCATAGAACACTTAACCAGCAAAAGAATGACACCACTGAAGTTCTCCTTGTGTTATACCAATATGTGCATACTTTGGACCAGGAGAGCAACGTGGTGAATGAATGAAACAACGTGCAGCATTAAAAAAATCTCCTTTTTCCTACAGTAACAGAAGGCTCAGTAGGTGCTCCTGCAAAAGCAGTCATGCTGTCATAGTATCTTACTGACTTGGGGGCAGAGAGAGAAGCAGTTGGTAAAGAACTTATGGGAGCATTGCAGGAAAATAAAAGGGGGCGACTGACAAATCTCAAGAAGGCCACAATCATGCTCCTCAGACTAGTTATATGGTAATACAAGAAAATCAGAAGCAAAGGGAAACCAAATTTTGCTCAGCCTACTCTAGAACTACCCCTTGATTTTGATGAAATCTTTCTGTAACTGAGAAGACTTCTTTTATAATCGACTTCTGTGCAGCATTCAGCATCAAAAATATGCAATTCAGCTTCAAAAGGACACTAAATTCAGAATTCGTTCAGGTTTCCTTGCCCTGCACCTGTTAACTTGATGCATCCAAAAATCATTCTAGAAAACACTGGCCATGTGTAAAAGCACGTTCCAGAAGTGTCTATTTTGTGGTTAACATTCCCTTCTATCCTACTACAGATTTTTCATTTGGAGTAGTGCAGTCCCTGTATTATATTAGGTGGACCACTGACAACTATGTTCCTCCATCTGGCAATCCCTGAGACTGCTGCAATCCCATGGAGCACATCACAGCATCATGACTGTGAATCAAAAGCATAAAGCAAAACCACCTGAGTGCCTCTCCCCCTGAAGTAAATCTTGCCCTTGAGACAATTCCCATGGGAAGGACTCTTTTGCTATAGGATCTTTCAGACCAAAGAAAATCAGTGGGTTGACATGTGAAGTGGAGGGGTTTAATTTCTGTGGGACATGCTTTTTAAATGTATTTATCATAGTCCATGTGATGGAAACAGGAGGATATATAAGGGTAAAACTAGAAAAAAATCCTTAAAATTGCAAATTTTGGCACCAAGTTTTCATAAACCCTCTTCCCATCCTCAGGAACTATATAATAGGCACTCGGGCAGGAGATTTACAGCTTCCTATTGAAGCCCTCCAGCCATTCATCTAAAGAATCAATTCCTGCTCCTTCCAAAGAGCAATGCAACCAAAGATGGCCCAAACACACCTCTTTGAAAACACAAACTCAGAGCATACAGAAGGTACCCTCACCATTAACATAGTTATGAAATTGGGAAGCTGCATCAATCTTAAGCAACATATTTTGCCCTCCGTTCATGCAGTTCTGAAACAACACAAGGACTGTGAGATGATTTTCTTACTGAGTAGCACCATACTTGGAGTAATACATTACTGGTGGGACTCCCCTGATGATGTATTACACTAATGCATCATTAGGATGATGTTTCACACTGATGATATATTGCAGTGCAACATAATGAGAGCAATAGCTCACTGGGTGCATAATCCTGCCAGGAGCTGTGCGCCTGCAGCTCTCTGACTTCATTTGTAGTTCAGGGTGTCCAGAAGCTTAGATGGATTAGATCCTCAGACACACACATCTCAGAGCATGGCAAGAGTCAGAAAAATGCCAGCATACAGGTGGGTGCAGTTAATTACAGGCTTCTATGTACAGTATGCTAATATCAAGCATTGGCATCGCATTTTAACACCTGTGCAAAACATCTTTAAACGAAGAAGTGGCTGTAACAGAGCTGCTGAAGCTCCTTATTCTTATGCTTCTCTGCAGTAGCCATCATAGCAGACTCTGGGTGCTTACAGCCTTGATAAAAATACCTAGCTTACATTTTCCATGCCAGATGTCTGCTAGAAGGAGGAGGAAGGCTGGGGAAAGGGGGTGGTTGCTTGTTTTTAATCAATAAATTCAGTGGAAGCAGTTCTGTTCAGCTATTTTTATGACCCAGACTAAGAGAAAAAAAATAGGTAGTTTTGTCAACAATGAAAGATTCTGGTGACCTTTTTTCTGACCTTTTTTAACAAACAGAGCTATTTGATCTGTATGAAATTCTAAAAAGACCTTGTAGTATGATCAGTGTCACTGACAAGAAGGCAACATTTTAAGATTTGTGAACTCTTAACCATGAAATCATATATAATGTTCAAAGAGAGGGCAAACTGGTAAATAAACAAGGGAGGAACAAGCCAATTTGAAAAATAAAAGAACTTCTTCAGTCTCCCACAGAAACATTAACATTTACAATTGAACCACAACTTCATTATTTATTTAGTTTTTTGCTTCAGTACTTTTGGGGTTCTCAAATAAGTCTAAATGTGCATGCACACACACACACACACACTCAAAAATATAACATGGATTCTGCATGCAATTTCCATTGTTTGTATTTGTTTAGTTCTGAAAAATATAACAGCATTTTAGACAACAAATTAATGTGCTCTGCATCTTCAGGTTCTCCAAAATGAGCAGACCAGACTCTTCTCTAGGGAACAGCAACCTCTCTGGTCACAGATTTAAAAAAAGTAGCTTTCATACCTTTCTTCTGACAGCTGTAATTGAGAAACCACAGGGTAACTCATGAACTAGAAAAGGGTATAGACACCTCAGCTAGCTAAATGATGAGTTAATATATCCTCCTTTCTCTTTTTTTAGCCCCTCATGTGTAGCCCTTCAGATTACCTGAGCTATAGGGCTCTGCCTTGTAGATGCTATCGCCAGCCAGTAGAGCTCAGGTTGGAAATACACAACAAAGCACTGATCTTTCCAAGATCTGTCTGCACCAGGAAAAAAACCCCACAAAAACAAAAAACCAAAACCAAACAATAACATAAAATACACAACACCCAAAAACACCCAAACAAAATAATCCCCCTTAAACCCTCCTCACTTTTAGGGGACCACTTCTGAACAGCCCTCCAGCACATCCTGCAGTGAATTAAATTCTAAGAAGATAACACCAGCTGAGCATCACTATGACCTACAGTAGCCTGAATCTACCTGTCAGGATACTGTGTGTTTTCCACACAGGGCTGTTTCCTCCCTGTTTCCCAGGCAGAGAACAAAGTCCACAGCAGAGAGAAGGGGATGACACAAACCTCACCTTGTAGTTTGCAGCATGCTGTCCCCAAGCTTGGGGGTGGCAATGAAAACTCACCTCTTTAGCAGACTACAAGATAACAACCAAAAAAAAAAAAAAAAAAAAAGAAAAAAAAATACCAGAATGACTTCATGTATTTCCCCCACCAGTCGCCCATGCAAGGGCCAACCACGTCCTGGCCATAAATTCTCTGGCACACGAGCATTATACCAAAGGAAAGGAATGCCTTTCCATCTGTGTATTTCCCCTCAGGCACTCACTTGATAATGAAACCAGTTAAGGTCTTTGGGTTCACAATGTTATTATAGTCAGATAATATTTTGTTTGCAGCCAAGCCTGAAGAACTCCAAAGCAGTGCAGCCCAGGCACCATACACCTGTTAAGTCACGGCGTTCCTGCTCTAAGTGGACAAATCTGTTTTAGCCATCTCCCGAGATTTTCCCCTCACAGTTAATTACAAAACGATGACTATACTCATTTCCTGATCTTAGAGGGAATCTATAACAAATGTCTGTCCCTCAGAAACACCAGCAATCCTTCTAGCAGCCCTGGCTGCCCTCCTTCAACCTTTTCTCCCAGTCGTCCCAGACCTTCTGCTGCAGCACAAACACTGCACAGAAAATAATAACCTTTCACTAGGAAAGAAACAACATGGGCTGACCGAGACGAACATTTTCTAAAATAATTGAACAATGTACCTCCTGAACACAAAAACACTGGCACAGCCATCCAGACCAAGGTCATTCTGCAAAGACCTACACTGAGATGGACAGACCCAACCCTGTCAGTGATGTTCATGCAGAGAGCCACCCAGCAAGGCAGCAGGATTTTATTTACTTCCTGCACAGACACACACAACTACAGAGGTGAACATGTGGTTCCAAATGACTTGGGGAGCAATTTTGTTTAAAGTGATTAACAGGCTCACAAAGAAATTTGCCCCTTGTTGGATCAGAAACCCACTGGAGCCACTTTCACCCTGTGACATCTATTTTAGTATACAATTTTGATCCAAAGTATTATTGGGTCTTGAAAAATACAAGATATTCTGAAACCGGGTCAGGCACAATAAGCATTCTGGGGGAAAAATAAGGAGAAAGTAGTCCATCCTAAGAAGAAGTGATACTTCATTGTGACAGAAACCTTTCTTCATGCTGCTCCTAGCTGGCTGATGTCTGATCCTGGGCACAAATTGTTGGAAATTGGTCTACCTGACCTTAGAGACATACGTTAGGTCAATGGTTCCCAACTTTCCGGACCGATAGCCAATTGCAAAGGATCAGCATTTTTTGCAAATCGTCACACACGCTTACCATCAACCTTGTGACTGGAAGCTCAAAGGTGATGTGACTCAGCAGCATGGCTCCAACACCTTCTTCGTTACCCTTCTGGAATGACCAGTGCTCAGCAGAACAGGTGAAGAGCACCCCTTGGCTGGTGTAATCTCAGAGAAATGTAGAAGGTGAATTTGTTCCTTGGCTCCCATATTTTCACAAGTTGTTTCACATCATATCCCAGGAACCAGCTCCTGTGCCATCATCCAGGCATGAGCCCTGTGACAGACTGTGCTCCCCCTTTTCTTGTCTGCCAAGAACCAGCCTAACCTTCTAAAAAACCACTTCTGAATCCCTCTCACTGCAAACACAACATCTCACTGAAGATGCCACCCTTCCACTCTGAGAATACATACAAAGTAATTCCTTCAGCAAGGAAGGAGGGAGCAGAAACATTTTCTGTAATTCAGTGTATGGAATTAAAAGCACAGAAGCACACAAACACCACATAAATCAATTAAATAAAAACAGACACAATCAGACAACTTGCAGAGACAAGAAAATAAAGAAAATGATTAAAGGGAGAACTCCTGTGTGATGAGCAGATGGACTGTGACTTAAAGCTCAGGTAAGGAAAGGGACTTCGGGTATTGGATTCCTTCTGTGATATAGCTCCACTTTTCCAGCCTCAAACAACAGATCTGACCCTGAAATTACTCTTTTGTCCAAAGAGAATAAATCTGCTAGACCCAAAATGTGCTTACTACCCCTGATGAAAAAGGAGAAGCACCACCTCCACAGTGTCCTTGCAGCTGTTGGAGAGCAGCTTTAATAATTTTATTAACATCCCCTGAAACATTTTAACTTTTTTTTCCCCATCAAAAAGAGACAAACTTTACAAAACAGGGCCACACAGTCCTTATCATTTCATTGCTTTCTTTTTGGAACTATCATTGTGGAGTCTTCTGGCCAGTCAAAGAAGTTTCATGATTAAAAAATGGATCACCAAACGATATCTCAGGAGAAGAAAAATGCACATATGTCACTCTGGGTTTAGTGTCAATGCTCTTCCTTTGTACACTTCATTAGGCTTTTTAATTCTGGGCTGTCCATTGTATAAAATTCTCAGCACTATTAGAAACCCCTGGCACTCACGCAGAGTACTTCAGAACAATGACAAAAGGTTTGGCAGAGACCCCATTTGAACTGCCCACGTCAGTGACTCTCCATATCCTTGCACTAGTATTGGACTGCCTCAAGTATGCTTTGCTTTGGTTATGGAAGGCTCCAGCTTGGACACAAGGTAAAAAATTCTTTGGTTATTAAAAAAACTGAAATGGGGAATACATCTGAAACAAACAAGGCATTTTCTGCTATACACTTTAATTCACTTTCTCAAATAATTTATAACGATCCTCATTTTTTACTACAAGTAAATACCATTACCTATTTAAAAATAAAAGCTATTGCAACATGTTTTCATCAGGTTTGTGTGAGTAATTACATATTGAAATGGCAAACATCCCTTCCAATAACACCCTGGCAGAGTTTGCTTCTTCTGCAAGCAATAAAAGTGAAAGAGAGCAAACTGTGCTTCAAGATATTTGGCTGCTGCACCATGAGGCAGCTGATGCATTCCAAATGTCTGTCAGGTCACTTTGCAACACCCACCCCTGCTAATCAATAGTGAAATCTTTCTCTCTGTGGCTTAAATATATTTCTGGTTTCGCTAAACAGAAGAAAATTGCAAATTAGTTGGACTCTGCCTGACCATGCAGCTTGAAGAAATACGCTGTCATCTTGACTGGGTAAGAGTTAAGAAGATACAGTTAAATTACAATACTTAATTGACTGTCCACCATGCACACAGGTTTTGTGAGATGCACTGCAGTATCTTATTGCTGGTCTTCACAAGAGGCAGGCCAGTCTCCACAGGCTGTCTTGTTTCTAAGCATCCAAGCATTTTTCTTAAAGCCTCAAACTCAGCTTCCCCTTTCCAGGATGCGAGCCTTTCTTCACCTCCTTCCCTTGGCCCAGAAGTCATGTCCTTTTCTCTTACTCTTCATATATCTTCCTTTTCTTGATTCCAAGCTACTTGGAACAGAGATTGTATCCGTCTTTGTTTGAAGACTCTATAGCAGTCTGCATGTTGCAGTGGTACCATAAATAAAAAGCAATAAAAATGTTAGGAAAGTCTTTTCAAAAGTCCATGTTATTTTTACTATTACTCATGCTGTCGCTATTTAAGAAACAATGCCAGGAAGATCTAGGACTTGAAGGGGACTTATAACAATTTTTGTAAGAATACACTATTGAAACTATGATGTTACTGACAGCAAAGCATTTTGCAAGGTGTACAGGTTCTCCTGCTGGTTTTTTGAGTGCTTCTAACAGATGTTCAATTTCAAGTGGTCTGCAGATACCAATAGGCTGATGGTTCTGCAGGAATCAGAGCAGCAGATGTGCCCTGCATTATGTTTTGCTATTCCCTTTATGAATCGACATGTCACCCTGCGGGTTTATAGCCAGTTAATTTTGTAATGACATCACTATTTCTGTACTTTTAATGATTCTCGCAGGATTTAATTTCTCGAATAGCAGAACTCTTGATCCTGGAATTGCTATGCAAAAGAAGTGTATAACACATGGATTTCTTTACATGATTCAGTTCCACTTCCCGCCAAATGCCTTTGCTGATAGCATTTAGGTAGTGCTGGTATGCAGAGGGATTCTCCCAAAAACCGCAGATTTACAGTGTGGCCTCGTTTCAGGGCTCCATGCTTCTCTCTCCAGGATCATTACCCTCAAACAAGTATCGCCTGGTGGCTGGGAGGAATGAGGACAGGAAGGGAATAAGGACAGAAGGAATGGGGATTTCCACTGACTCTGCTGTAGAAAGGCAGGTATTGCCTCTGTCTGATGCTGCTTTCCACGGTGCCCAGCTGAAATCACAGGAAATTGTGCTGCATTTTCCACTGACAGGAACCTGATTGTGAGGACAGCACTCTGCCTGTTGGCTTGGATGCTTCCAGTCTTAAAAGGGAGCCAAGTTTTTTCTCCCTCAAATAAATTGCAGAGTTTGTTAGAGCCCAGGGGTTTTTGGGCAGAACCTCTGGTAACAGCTGCAGGCTGCACAGAGCAGCCACAGGACACCACCTTTCATCCCTGGAGTATTCAGCACTGGTAAAGAATGCCTTTCTTCTTAGTTTTAAATACAGAGAGGAAAAAGTAATGCTATTACAGCTGTATTTAAAGGACTTTTGGCATTTCCTTCATTGAAACCAACTTTTAGGTATTAAAAAAAATTGACTGGAAAAAACATCACAGGTTGTAAAGGGTTCTAGTTAGCAATGTTGTGTTACGAAGCTTTGAAATGCATCTGAAAACTTTTAACTCTGAGAAATGAGAACTGCAGAATCCTATATTTTGCCCCCCTCCATTATCTCAGAAATTATATTACCCACATTACTGTAAATATCAAAATACATCTTTAGTAAAAGCCAGCTTTTGAAAAGCATCTTAGGCCTTAAATTTAAGGAGTGAACACTATCTGCTCACTCTTACTGATGTAGCTGAGAGATCAAGGCCTTAATTTCTAAGAATCAACTACATAATTTTTACACATATACAGGAAAAAATTATCTCCAGTTGTGACCATAGGCAGAGTCTTCACAGCACTTGCAGGAGCTGTGTGGTCATGCTGGGGTCTGAAACAATCCATAGAAAGGATGAGGAAATGCATCCTATAAGGATGAGGTAAGTATTTTTCTGAGTTTTCCTCAGTATTTCTGGGGTTTTTTCTGCCCATCTTAACTTCTTGCAGTACACACGTCTTAAAAGAAGTTGAGTATCAGCCTTAGTACAAGTCTCAGATTGAAACATATGAAGTTCAGGAAAGCCAATGCTGAGGTTAAATCAAATTTGACTGGTCTTCAGCACTGGAAAATAGCAAAGACACAGCTCTGTCTGGAGGTCCACAGCTATTAAGTGCATGAATTACCTGACTTCCACCTCAGCTGAAGCTGTAAGCAGGTGTGCTGTCTCACAGATATCTCAGAGTACTCTGAAACCAGAAGCACATTCCCCAGAGACATGGCACATCACAAGCCTCCAGACCCACCTCTCCTCTTCTGCTCTAGCCTTCCAAGAAATGCTGAACCAAACTCTTCCACCACCTGAACTCAGCATTTCTGCCCCAGATGTTCCCAGCAGCCAGTCATGACTTTCAGCCCCTCTCCCAAACACCTTGAACTAGGGATGAAAAGCATGCTCAAAAACCTTTTTCTCCTCTGGCATAACTGAAGTACTTAAACCTGTGAAGTTTGTTTCTGCAGGCACCTAAACATCCTTGCAGGCTTTCCTGAGAACCAGGGATTACCATAAAATTGTGGAGCTAAGCCAAGGGTGCCTTGCCTTTGTCCAATCTTCCTCAGCGTGGAGGTATGGCCAGACAGGGACTTCCAGTGCCTCTCCAGCCCTTCCCCTCCTCCAAAACCCAACCTCCTGGCCAAAACACACTCTTTGCTGCCAACACACCTTCCCTGACTCAGACCATGAAGAATCAAACACACAGGGAAGATGCTGCTCACTGCACAATCTCAGGGTACTCAGATACAGCCATTGGGAGCTCAGCAGCCCAGCCCTGGTGAGACCCTCTATATTTAGGGCATGACTGCTTTCTAAAAATGCATTATCTAGACAAAACAGTTGAGTATCTTAGGGATGCAGGTTCTGGTTTTCCGAATATTTCTGATATTTACTCTGACATTTCCTCTGAGTGTGCGTGGTGTTTTGAAAGGAAAAGATTTTTCTGTTGCTTAAGGCCAGTCCTTCCTGTTTGTTAGTTTATACCAAACCTAAGTTTTGACATGAATAAAATTGTTGCTTTAAATCTGATTTCAAACATGTGGTAAAGGCAAATCTAACAATTTTATGAGATATAGTTACTTTTGTAGAGGGTGAGTCTGCCCTGGGGAATTTTCCCTGACTAGATTTATCACAAGTTTTTTGAACCAGATAATTTTGTTTGATAGCACATCTGGCAGCATCATAAAATCTTGACGTCCCAAGCTATTACACAGGAATTACTTTTGTAAATCATTTATGAATATTACTGATGTAGGCCTATTCTGGGCAGTAAGAAAGGAAACAGAGCACTGAAGGACAAAGGAAGGGAAAAAGGATTCCCTGCCCTTTCAGGGCTCATCAGATAGGGTGGGTATTTATCATTTTAAATGGGAAACATGTTGTCATTGATACAGCTGAAAAGTCCACATAACACAATTTGTTCCCCATATTCCCTAAATAGGCAAAAGGGGAAGATATTCTACCTGAGGAAAACCATAAATTGATCTCTCCTGAAGACAAATCTGTCCCTGTCCGAATCTTAAATAAGACTTCCCAATTAAACACCACATACTGCAAAAACATAGTAAACACAAACTCACAATTCAAGTAGACTTAATGAGGAAAGTCTTACCAAGACCAGCTCTGAGGCAAAATAAAAGGCCCGTTTTAGTTCACAAAAGGAGAACAAAAAGGTATTTACAAAATCCCCCCCAATCCACACAGTGACCTGCCTTTTGAACACAGCAAAATGACTGAATGGAAACTCTCCTCACATAGCAAAAATGACATGATTAGCTGCTAAACATGCACCTTCAGACAGAAAGATGGCAAATCAAAAGCTTATGTTGACTTTTTAGTATCATGAATTATCACACTATTAGCAATTTCAGAAGATTGCAACTATTGATTTGGATTGGAAACACATCAGACATTGAAATAACTCTGCGTGCTGCCCCGAATGAACCAAAAATGGGGGACTGCAACAAGCCCTTCACTCTTCATTCCTGATACCCCAGTACTGGGAGCTACTGGGAGTTATTCTTGTTGAGCCAGCGCAGAGGAGAAGGTCATTTGCAATACTCCTCAGAAACACATTCCCTGCCTTAGGTAAGAAGGCATTTTGTTGGGAGCAGGGAAAATGTCTAAATTTGGCTTCCTCCCAGGAAGTAAATTCCTGTCCGTACACACCCAGACTGATTTCTCACAGATGAGCATGCTGCCCACTAAAATATGAAGTGGGCTGCATCCACAGGGTGCTGAGGACCCACCCTGGCAGGGCAGGGGAGTGGCAGGAGTCACCAGCTGCACTGAGCAGAGAGGAGCTTCTAGTTTATTTGAAAGTGGCAATACTGAAAAAGAAGCTCTAACATGAAAATGAAAGTTTAAATTTTTGATAGGTAATCAAAGCATGGGTGGTTTCAAGCTACATAAAGAGCTCCACCAGGAAAAAATCCACAGCATGACATAAAGGAAGAACTGAAAAAAATGGTGATTTCCAGGGTCATGAGTGGTATCTGCAGGGTATCATCTGGACATTGCTCCTCAAACTTGACAGCATTGGCTGTGGCTAAGAAATCTGAGATTCATGTTCTGTTTACCCCCCTCTTTCTGAATGCAAACACATGTTCTGCCTTTCCTATAATGATGGACAACACATGCACTGAGTAGGTACACTGAAAGTCATCTGTAAATTGCAGATACATATGAATGACCACACAGCAAGCTTTCCCAGGGAGACAAGACTGGAAAAAAGGAAGACAGGTACACTAAGATTAGACACTGTGAAAAAACCCTCAAACAACATAATCAGACAAGGTTGATTAATATATTTCTTTCCTAATTCAATACAACTATTACAATACTATTTTAGATAATTCCAGAAAGCCAAAGAGTGATGAGGTGGTTTTTTTTTTTTTTCCATTATAGATAGCATTTGCCTCAGTAACTATGCCAATGGAAGAAAATCCATCATGTACTAATCATACTCCAATCTCCAACAGGAATATTCCCCATTTTGTGAAGTAAAGTGAGATGTGGGAGTCCTTGACCTTCCGAGTAATTAAGGGAAACAGAGACATTCTTGTTTTTATTAGAGACACACTAAACTATTTGAAAATAATTTGAATAGCTGGAGAATTAGTGTATTTGCCTGCTCATGAGTAGTGCAGATAGTTTAGAGTTCTCTTGGGGGCAACACATCGTAATGAATATCTGCTATTCATATTTAATGCACTCTGCCAAAGAGTGCTTTTGGGAGGACTTTCTGTGTCAATATAATGATTAACAACAGGACTGGAAAAGTAAATGAATTCCTGCAATGGGTGGGGCTGGCAAAAATATCTTGCAGTACTATACCAGTTACACTGGATTTAACTGTACTTTTAAAAATATAAAAGTGGAAAATCCACTTCCCAGGGAGGGGGGAGAAAAACAAAGCAAGCAATCTTTAAGATGATGTTCAAGTAGTAAATAATTGCATTAATGAGAGGAAAAACAATTCCAGCAGAAAACAATGCCCAAAACAACAATCTGCCTGTCCAGAGCATGTCTGAAAAGCCTGGTATGCAATACTGACTACTAAATAAAATAATTACTATTTACATAGCACAACCTAGAAATAATGTTGTAGGTACTTCCTTTCTACCTCTTTGAATTCTCAGATGATCTTACTTTTCATAGATTTTCTCATATTTCGAAGACTTACATAAAACAGAACATTAAGTTCTTTATTCTTTACAATACACTTTTAAAACGCCCCAGACAGAAAAGGATAGAAAAGCTTGGCTGAAATACAATGAGTGACCTTAATATGGAATTTTCTCCATGGCATCCCAACAGTCCTCTAAATAACACATACAGATTATTTTTTTCCAAGCTATCTGGATGAAGCAACCTTACTAAGTTTTTATAAACTCCAGGACATTCTTGTATCAGACTGACTGCTCTTCCCTGACCCTTATCAAGCTACTCCTATTCCTCCCTTGCAAGAAATGGAAGTGGGGATATCAAGGATTTGAAGGTTCATGTTGGCAACCTGAGGACCAAAATGTGGGGTGGGGGTCAGAGGTAGAATATGGGGGTGCTCCTACCAAATACCATGAGCTACACAAATCACCTCGTCCAAGCAGATGGTCAATCCAAGCAGAAGGGGAATAAATGCCAAACAAAGTGTTTTATTATTTAGGGGCTCCCACTGTGGTTATTGTTCAGGCCCTTTTCAAATTTGATCTAGGATACACTCAGGGATTCCTTTCATCACAGCATTAGCTCAGATTAAGCTTTTTCCTCCAGCTCACACCAATGGGCTTTGTTATGCAGTGATATCTAGCCATGTTAAACTAATTCTGTAAAACTCATTCTGATGAAGTTATGATATAGGAACCAGTCTTGCAAAGATATTCTACAAACAGCCAGCAGGGCTTCATCATCCCCATGCTGATATTTGCTTGTGAAACTGCAACATCGCTGTGAGCCTTGCAGTTCCATTAGCCATAACATAAAAGTAACTTTTTCCTCACTCAGTTTTCAACTCCACGGATATACTACAATGATCTGTGCAGCTTTTACATATCTTCTTCTCAAATTCCAGGTGGTGATTCTCTTGGTTAGGGGGGTTTTCTTGGAGTTTGGGATTTTGGTAAGACTAATTTTTATAACTAATCTTTTTCTGTAAATTAAAATGTGCCTGTTACAGCCTCAACAGATGCTTTATAAAGAAGGTAAACTCTTCCAAAGCTGGTGTCCTCACATTGTGGCAGTTGCCTTACTGACCTCTAGCAGCAGCATTAGGTCTCATGATGGCCAGATGGGCCCTGACCCTTCTTCCAGGGCTGATGGAAAGCACCACCACACTTGTATCTGCAAAAATTGCCTGTGTGACTACTACTCACCTGAACCTAAGGTGTTTTCACTTTAATGAAATATCAAATAACAATATTTGCCCATATCTATTTATTCCTCCCCAAAATATTTCACAAGTGTACTATGATTTTCCTATTGCAAACATGTTAGACTCTGCAGGACTTTCACCCATTTCCCATAGCTGGTCCCAGTCTGGCAAAGAAGCAAAACCTCTTAGTCTACAACAAGCTGGTGCCTGACCCAAAAAGGCCAGGAATGCCCCTAGTTTTGCCTTCTCTCACTATTTCTAAACTATCTAAGCAGTAACCTCCTGAAAACATCTCTGCAGTGCAGAAGAAACTCCTCATTCATTAATGTGGCCAGGGAAGCCTGCGTGCCACCTGATGTCAGGAGTGAAGGTGTCTGCTCTGTGCTCCATGGGGGAGCACAGCAGGAGGTAAATCAATCCCACTCCACGAAAGTAACGATCCCCTTGGCCGTGGTCTCGCTCGCGCTGACACATCGCTCACGTACCCGTACAAGTGGGTTCTGCCATCTCTGACCTCTCCAGCACTGCGACCAGACCGCCAATTATGAAGCGTTTTGCACTATGTATCTCAGTATAAAAACAGAAGCCGAGTCACAGGTCACAGAGGCAACAGCATTATTAACATCAATGAAACTAAATCACTCCATCCTGAGCATTTATGGCAAGCCCCTTGTGCTCACATAATTCCTGTGTCTAAGATGGACTGTTGTCTGTTTAATGGGATTGGAGATACCTGCTTCAACTGTAGATTAGGATATCTAATGCAACTCAATGCAACTTGGTATGAGGTTATTTTGCCATCATTAAAAGTCTAAAACCAAGACAGAAAAAAAATAAAACACTAATACAAAAGCTCAAATGGCGCTAACTTTGAACAAAAGCTGTTGAACAACATTGTTTTAAAAAGATTAAAGAGATCTTTATAACATTCCTGTTATGTAAAATAATTTCTATTGGATTTTACATGAATGAAAAGAATCTGGAAGATAAATGAGACAATAGCTTCAAGCATGTAAAGAGCGCTGGTTTGGCCAACCTTTAATTTTTTCAGGTCTTTGCAGGAGAGTTCCATATTATTTCACCACACAGCATAAATTCTAACTTTAATAGAGCCCATCAATCATACTGACTTTGGCCTATGGGTGGCTTCACTGGGAAAACAAACAAATAAACAAACAAAATCTACAATGGAGAACAGAGCCCTGAAATACAACCAAAAGGTCAACCTGCAGGCTTCCAAGAACTTGTGTCCATAAATCCAGTGATATAATCCTCAAGTTCCAGAATCAGGAGTCTAAAGACAGAGTGTTGTCAGTACAGGTAAGAAAATAGAGTAGTGCAAACCAGAAGAGTCATCTGGCAGTGGACTGTGTCTCAAAAAAAATTCTCATTCATCCTCTTTCCTATCTTGCCAATTTTAGCTGGTATTTGCAAACACTATTGCCTTGAGCTATACATGACAGCTGCCAGGATTTTGTGCTCAGCCACAGAGACCCAGAGCTGCAAAGCACCTCCACAAAAATACTGACCTGAAAATGCTGAGACCAGGGCATAAAGACACAACCTCAAGATTTAGAAGTAGTCACTTATTTTGCATATTGACAGAAATTCATACTAAGCAGCACTTTTCTGAGAGGCTGAGCACTGGTTGGTTTATTAATCATTAATAATGCATCAGCAACACAGTCTTAATTCTACAGGAATAATTCATAGTGAAGAAAAACTCTGCATCACTGATGATACAATTTTCATATTTACCAACCTATGCCTCAAAAAATATTCTCATTTCCTAATAAAACTATTTCTTCAACAGGTGAATATTCCTGAAGTAGTGTGGGGTAAATTCAGGATGGTAATCTGATAAACAATCAGGATGTTTTCTAACAGGATTGGAAAATTTAAGTTACTTGTAGACCTTCTGGATGTTTTGTTTCTCATCTCCAATAAAGACAAACAATTTGCAATAGAACAGGGCAAATAAAAACCTAACACAATTATAGTCCTTCACATATGTGACTGAATGAAAATTCTCCACACAAATGGAAAAAATAAACAAATGCAAAAAACCACAAACAAACAAAAAGAACCAACTAAAAAAAACCCCTTACTAATTTACTTCAAGACTGTACAACATTCCAGTATCTGTATGTGAGACATGAAGCCAGAATTAGTATCAGGCAGAACAAAACCTACAACTTCACTCTTCAGAAGTACTGTCTTCACTGTGACTTCCCATTGAAGTTTGGAGCAGAAACTTTGTGAGATTTCTGTAAAGAACTCTCTGAAAGACATACCAGGGTCACCTTTTCTTTTAGTAGAAAGTGCTTTGTTCCACACATGTGCTGTTTAGTCAAGACTCCTCATGTCCAACAGTTGTAGTAATAGATTTAGACAAGCAACTTCAACAACAAACTGATCTGCAAAGCTATATACATCTGGGTTTCCTGGGTAATAAATACAACAGTGCAAAGACCTCCAAACATGTATCTTGTTTAAGTGATCCTACTTAAAAAGTTTATACCTGGGACAACTTTGTTTAGGGCCACTTAAACATACATAAAACTAAGACCAAGCAGAAAGCATACTTGTCATAAGGCAAAGAAAAAGCTTTGCCCAGCTAATGCACTCAGCAGTGCTGCATGTAAAACTGTCCTGGTTTCAGCTGAGAGAGTTAATTTTCTTCCTAGAAGCAGGTAGAGTGCTGTGGTTTGGGGACTGAGTATGAGAATAATGTTGATAGCATCAACTAAAGCATCACTTTGTTAAGTAGTGTTTACTCTAAGTCAAGGGCTTTTCATTTCTCTGTGCTCCAACAGTGAGGAGGTGCACAAGGAGCTGGGAGGGAGCACAGCCAGGACAGATGACCCAAACAGGCCCAGTGGATATTCCATGAGGTAAAATACTATCTCCAGTATATAAAGTGGAGGGAGGTGGCCAGGAGCTGCTGATGGCTCACCACCTGTAGTGACATCTCTTGTCTCTCCTGGGTTTTACTTCTCTCTTTTTGTTGCCTCCCTTTTGATTACACCTATTCTTCTATTACATCTTACTTCAATATTAACTTGTTCTTATCTCAAACTATGGGTTTTACCTTTTTTCCCCCTGATACCCTTCCTCATCCCACTATGGGGGAAAGGAGATGTGGGAGAGCAGCTGTACAGTCGGTTGCTATTTCGGGTTAAACCATAACAGAAACTCAGCCACAGACTCAAGGGCTCATTCTGCAGCCACAGACAGATCACAGCGACCAGCTGTCCACTGGGCTGCTTTTCAGAAGCTGCACATGAAGAAAAGAGTTACTTATGGAAGAAAACGAAAGCAGTTTTATTAACTGTGCAACTTCAGAGAGTTCTGTACTGAGGTATCATTGCCATTCGTGATTACAAAAAGATCAATTTGTCTTTAAAAGCAACACTGGATTCTGCAGCTAATATTATAATGCAGGATATACCAAAATGTATAGCAAGTTTTGCTACTCTTGATTTCCACAGCTTTGGCATGCCATACAGTTGCCTGTTAATTTTCATAAAAACAAGAGGAAGTGAAAATGGTATTTCAAAACAAATGAATGCTCTTTGCCCAAGTAAAATACATCATGGATGAGCAACTGCAATCACTCTTGATATAATTCCAGAATGAACACGATCAGTCTTTATTAGAGGAGAGCTGGTCAATAAAAGGTATTAATACCAAGCACTTACTTGCAGGTGACGGGGTGCTGCATCCACTAGTTGGTGGGTGACTCTGGAGTCCATGGAGGGAAGGTAGTGACAGTCCACCAATGACTGGAGGAAAAAGTAAGGGATATGGTGCTGCTGGATAGTGAGTCATATGTCCATTCACGGCCGGTACTGGACATGTGCGGCTGCTGGTTGTCATGTTAACACCTCACAGTGGACAAATATTATGTTGCATCACTCCAGGCCAGCAAATTGGATACCTCAAATTATGAATGACGAGGGATGTCAAGCCTGAAGATACAGCTTAAGCTGGATTGTGTGATGATGAAAAGGTAATTCACTAGATCAGGTCTATCCTATATTTCATCACTCCTTCCTACTGTTCTCTCTTCTAGGACATCCTTGCTCTGCAGACTGGAGATAGAAAGTCTTCTCACTGGTATTAGGGTGCAGTCCAGTTGTTTATCCAAATGTTTCTCTGGGAGCACAGTTGCTCTCTACAGATGCATACTGACACAGTCTGGGGGAAGAAAACAATTTATATTGATTATTTGTATTGAAAACAATGTATATTGATTAAAATATACTTTTTTTAATATGCACATAGAATAATCTTTTTTTCTCATTGTTGTTTTTGTTAAATTACAATTTATATATCAGTACCCCATGCGGTCAGCTTGATATTTACCTAGGACTTCACCCTATTCCAAAAGCTAACAGCAGAACACCCATTAAGTTGATTTCCCTGCACAATATGCAACACCAAAAGCTCTTTCTGGTGTGACCCAGTCTTGTGAAAACTTCCAGATTTAAAACCAATGCATCAATAATTACCTGAAATATTGATGTTGGGGGAGAAAAAAATCAACTTATGAAACATCTCCCTGTGTATGAAAACGTATGTGTATGAATATATGACATAAATTATATGTTCATACACATATAATATATAACAATATAACACAAATTATATTAAAAAAACGTGTATGAAAGCTTTCAATGTCCACCTAAAAGCTACAGAAGGATTGGCACTGAGAAGACTCTCAACTCTCTTCAGTGCCATGGCTCAGGCAGGCACTGAGGTGATTTTGGGTTGGGCTGTTAAAGCAGTAATTGTTTTAAAAATGACTGTTTTCACAAAGCATAGTTAGTTTATTATCCCTTAGGAAACATCTCATTAACAGTTTACTTTTTTTCTTGGTTTTTTTTTTTTTTTTTTTTTGAGGGGTAGGAGGAACTGCACACATTATTTCAAAATGTGAGTGAGTGAGTGAGTGGCAGGAGTCAATACACTGCAATACACTGCTCCTGTGCTCTGCTAGAGAACTTGCTTGCTGTCATGACCACCATCAATGTCATCCAGAGCTACATACACCTTCCTCAGCATTTCACCCAAACAGCTGCCACCTTTCAAGGGGTCCTCATTTTTCAGGCTCTGTACCAAAATCCTCAGGCTGAGAACACGACACTTCTTCTGATATTCCCTGAAATTTGCTCCCACTATAGCTGTCCATGTCTAGGTACAGCAAAGGGCTGGTGGACTCTGGATCAAGCTGCTGGTGCCACACCAGTAAGTACTGCTGGTGTCCTGAGAGATGCAGCACTGGGAAGGCTCCAATGCTCCATATTGCAAACACTGCTCCTGTAGCTGCTCATGCAATGCTCCAGGCAAAAGTGAGTGCTGCAGCCAGCTCCTGAGCTCACCCTGCACGAGCAGTTTGCTCATCTCCTCCAACACATACTGCAGAAGGAGCCACAGAGCAAACTCAGCCACCCAAGAGTGAGGCAACCACAGCTGCCTAAAGCTTTGTTTAGTGAGACAATGCGCTACGCTCTTGCATCTGCCACAATCAGTGATCAGTAACCACATCCACCACTATATAGCACTTTTATCTGTAATTCTTTGAAATTATAGCCTGAAACTAAAGGCAAGAGGAGACTTTTGGGTGAGAAAATAAAGGAGCAGTGAAATGATGTGTCAAGGTCACGAAGCAAAACAGACGACAGAGGAGGAAAACCATGACAAGGCAGCACTGACTATCACTGCTGCTACTCAGGGCACCAGTTGTCGGTAAGAATTCAAATGAGCAAGGAGAAGAAAGGAAAAAAAACTCAACTTGGATGCATATGTTTGCCTGTCAGGGAGCAGTGAAGTGTTTCTGCTCTGTGTGGAATACCAGCAAAGGTTACCAGCTGTGTGTGTCATCAGACAGCAGCTTCTGCTGAGTGCAGCCTGCTTGGGGATAGCTGAAATGGAGCTTGTAAGTCTTTGATAACTGTGTAAATTATGCACAAAATGCCTTTAATGCTAATGGAGGCGAACTTATGCAGAGACGAGGCTGCAAGAAGGGGATGCAGCAAGTGAAGACACAGCTGCTGGCCAAGGACCACATGCCTGGAGACCAGTGAAACCAGGCAGGTCTTTTGAGGGGGCCCCAGCAGCTAAAATACATTGAGCAACACAAAATTAGATGAATCATTGTTGGTGCCTGTTGTACCTTGGTAAGTCTCTACAAAGCTTAAGAGACAAGGAAAGTCAAGTATCAAAGGAACACGCAAAGTTTTATAAAGTAATTTCACAAAAGCTAGCAAAAATATCACACATCTAAGTGTTTGCAAAAATAAGAACAGGAGAGGGATGCTGATGAATACCAGCCCTAAAAATGTGCACATTAAATTAAGCACAGAACAAGGTCATCTATTTTTAAATGATGTGGGGCTTTGGAAACAAAGTTCATCTTATAAAACTATCTAATACCTTCAATTATATTTCTATTAGCCAGAAAAATGCAGAGCTCATCATAACTTAAAAATGTTCCCAGAACCACATCAGATATATTTGCATATTTAAGGGAAAAGTATTCAGAAAAAAGCAACTCCTTCAGCACAGAGGGGGAAAAAAGGAACTCAGGAAAACTCTTTGGTCATTTCTTCATTACTGAAGGAACATGATCTGTTATGGAGTTGGTGATGACAGAACACAGTGGTATTATAGCTCCTCAGTATACAAATACATATATTTAACGGTGCCAAAAGTAGGTTTTGCAAAACAACCCTTTAGTTTTGTGTGTTTATAATTTTACATGAGATTTAATTATAAACTGAAATTACTGCATGAAAGCAAGTTTTTCTTGCCTTAGTCAATAATCACCTTCCTTTCACCATTCATGGCCAGAAATTTCCTGCAGATATCTGAGCTAGACATAAGCCTTCAGAAATTGTTCCTCTTCAGAGTTCTTCAGACATTTACTTTCCATAGGCAGTGGGAGAAGACCGTGTAAAAGTAATGATACTCTTAGCAGTGTATCATTTGACTCCAAGCTGTGTCCCTTGGTAGCACCACAACTTGTCCACATCTGTGTTATGGTCAAGGAGCAAACTGTAGGCAGATAGCTACATATCAGCAACTCCAGCTTCTTGTAAAGAAGCAAATCCACTCATGTTCTGTGGTTACCAAGGAACTTCAAGTCACCAGCTCTGCTAACAGAGATTACAGACCCATTACCTCCAGCACTGCACAGCAGAGGACATCCCAAAGTAGAAACTGCAGCAGAACAGGAAACCCAGCAATCAGTTTTCCCATTCACACCAGTTCTGTGGCACAACTCCCATGACACATTTCACTAATGTATCGCCAGATGGACACATTCACATCCCTGAACTCACTGATGAGAACCTAGCAGGGGACATCAGCCACAGATGTCTAGGCTGCATGTGATTCCAAGGTGAAAATATCTCTTTTGCCTAACTAAACCTGTACCATAGCTCAAAACACTGCACGGGTGTCAGCTTTTTGAAAGAGATTTTCCTTTGCTGTCACTTGGTATGGTAAATATCCCACAGCTGATGAGCTTACCCTAAATGGGTTGGGAAGAGCCAGCTACCACAGCTGAAGACTAACCAAGAAGCCAAACTGACTGCAGAGTCACCTTGAAGGTGGATGACCACCCATTCACGTGATGCAGCAACATGGATTTCTGCCCTGGAGGCAGAAGGCAAAATTTTCAGAAAATTGCAGTCACCAAGGCACTTCAGAGGATCTCCTCAGCATACAATGAAAATCCCCTTCCATAGCCTTCTCCTTAGTGACTGTTCATGAGTACAAGGCCTTTAGTACAAGCAGTATGGAAAAGGATCATACAGAAAAGTTCCTTTGAAGGTTCACCAAGAGATGATCACACTGTGCACTACTTTGCATTGAACAGCGGCCAATGACTCTTCTTTGATAGAACATATGCCTCCTCCCTTTAGGTTTTTACAGGTATTTTATTGACTTGACTTCAGTGGTAAAGCAGATGGCCATAGGGGAAGCAGGCTACAGTAGCTCCAGAGCAGAGCAGAATATTTATCAGCTGCAGTTAATGCAGCAGGTATATCTGTCTCTTCCACCTTTCTTCTCAGTGTTTGTGCAGCAGGGCAGAAATTTAAAACCACAAATTTTCACATGTAAGCTCCAAATTTTACTGGATAAACAGTAACCCAACTTTTCTTATTGTCTCTTAATTTCCCATGCATTTTGCACAGGCTTAACTACAGAAAACAGCTTTACTCTTCAGACATCTGTCAGTTCTCCTAAAAGATATTAAATGTATTGAGCCTATATTGCTATTTAACTTCCATTTGGTAACAATATTTGGCATTACTGTAACATAACTCATACTTCTGAATTTTTCACTTGTATAAGATTTATTTGAATTCCTAAAATCCCTTTGGTGTTCAGGTGACTTTGATGCACATCAACAGCTGGACAGGCAAGAAGCCAAGGCAGGAGTCTTGGCTAATTAATCTGTGTCAGTAGGAAGGTTACTCTCTGTCCTCCCTTTTGCCAACAACACCCCAAGTCCACATTCCTCTTCCTCCCCTCTCACTAGCCATAGCAGGGAATTAAGATGTCAGCATTGCAAGTAAAGTAGGATTTTCGTCTTTTTTTCCTTCCCTCACTTCTGAAAAGGTCAGTGGGGAGTTCTGCCCTACCTATGGTAATGTTTGAAATTCAGTAGTCATTTTAAGATATCCATGATGTAGCATCCAGAAAACTTCTCAGCTAAATCTGCCATCCCTACACCCTTCTGCCACAGCAAACTGCTGATGCTCTTCCCTTACAACTGGGGAACAAAGCCAGGAATGCAGAAGAGGCACCCCAACACAAGGAACATGTTCTGCTCAGAGCCAGGCACTTGGGAATTTGCCTCTTCAAGCCCTTGGTTTACAGCATTGCTGTCCCCAAAGTTTCCAGGGTCACAGAGGAAGTCTCTTCTAAGTTCATTTCCCATTTTCCTGCCAACTCCAAACCCCCCGCCCCTCCCTTAAATCTTAGGCTAAAACAGGAACCTCTGGACTGGGAGGGCAGCCTGGGCAGTAACACAGGAGAGGCAAGTTACTCTTCTCAGAGCAACAAAAACAATTTCAGAGAAATTCTGCATATAAAACATTTCAACAATATATTACTTGTTTATCCCAAGGGACAGTTCTTATTTATTAGCTGGCTTCGAGACATAGTCTAATGCTGTTTTCAAAACAAGTCAAGTTCTGAGAGCCCTTACTGTATTTAATGTATAGTTTGTATTGAAATCCCTGATTATGCATATGCTTTCTATTATGCTGGCTGATGGTGTTGCATTCAGCAGTACTGAATAATTCAGCAGATTTAGCACGACTCAAGTGTAAATCAGTCAGATGCAGCAACACGATAACCACATTGCCTTTAAACTCTTAAAAATGCATGGAAACTTTTATTTCATAAAGAGGCTGTAGTCCATTCTGTACCAGTTCTCACTGACTGTGAGATGTTGCATTTTTGTTTTTGTGGCTATCCAACAAGATTTAATTAAACAATAAACTAGTTACCGCGAAGGAAGGAAAAAAAAAAAAAAAAAAAATCCTTTGGAGTGTTATGTTTCCTTTATTAGCATAGTGATGTGAAACTAAACAGAAAAAGCAATCTAATAACAAACATTCCTTTGAGAAGGGCTCTGGGAGCAAAAGGACATCCACTTATTGTTCAGCCCATCCCATTGGTCCATATACGGCAATAAAGGTACAATAGAAGGAAACAGGAAACAGACTGGCACATCTGCATTATCTTATTAGAGGCTAATGGATATCTGAGAGGAACATGCATCTGATGCTGAATAGTCTGTACCAATCTCCGAAGCAATTACTCTTAATTAGTGGATTCTGTTTATAGATGGAACTTAGTGTACCCTTTTGTATCAAAGAGATGCAGGCATCTGGAGAGAGATATGGTTTTCTTAAAGGGAAAGCACTGCAGCACAACGTGAGGGTTGGACTGGTGTTTGGTTGGGTTGGTTTTTTTTGGGGGGGGAGTTTCTTTGCAAATAAAAGCTCTCTGAAGCATAACATATTCTACTGTATTATTAATCAAAAGAGCATGCTGGTTCAAAAAAGTAAAGGGTAAAAAAAAGTCCATACCCTTAATCTCAAACTCTGAAAGTAAACACAGAAAGCTAATACTCGTATATGAATTATATGACAAAAACCACTTTGATGATAAGCAAATAAACAACTGAACCTAAAATTTCCAACCACTGGCCAAAAAGCTTAAAATAGCAGCTTAAGTCAGAAGAACAACATCTGCATTTTGTATCTGCCAAGTCTGCAGCCAAAAAAAGTAAACCACTCTATATGACCAGATGCATGAATAAAAAAGAAAATGCATGAAACAGAACTTCAAAGTCAGTTTACTGAAAAGCAGATCTGTAGCTCTTACATCCCATAACCACAATTGTCACATATTTTCAAATAGAGGTGGAAGACTTATGGAAAGAAGGAAGATAAATTGTTGTAACAGAATCAAGACACTCTTACTATGACACTTTTCCTGCATCTTGGTATGCAAGCTAGCTGTCTGCTGGGGGACTGTGAATTCCTTTTTGTCATAAAGCTGACACTTCCAAAATGGGTTTCTGTTTTATTTGGGGATTTTTCCCTTGACATTGTTAAGAGATAATTAATATAATTAATGAAATTGCTGTTTATTTTAAAATCCTATTGGGAAGTATAAAAAGGGAGGGGGGGAAGCTTCTTTCTCCCTAAGCAGCTATGCTTCGAATTGCCTGCATTGCAAACACACGCTGATACATGCCTGAAAAAGAGAAAATCTAAATCTGAAAGGGGAAAAGGGGAAAAAAAAAGTGAGACACAATGACACCCATTTATTTACACACCATACAACAGTACCCTGCTGTGCCAACTATTGATTTTAGTGGAACTGAGAGTCCATGTTGGAAAGCAGCAGCTGTGAGTACATAGCTTGAATCCTCATATGGGAACAATACTCCATAAGCAGAATAACCTACTTCAGCCAACCTTCATGTATAACAACTAACATTAAAAACACACAGAGCTTACATTTCAAAACCTGAAAGGCACTATGGTTATTTGTTCCACAAAGGTTCAGAGGACTTATTAATTTATTTGTGCTAACACAACCAAGAGGTGTGAGGGATTGAAAATCCATGCTTTGCATGTCTGGTACTCTACAGAGATGTTAATTCTGTTCTATACTAATCATATTTAAGATGCTGCCACTCTGGCAATTTCTCATCTTCTCCTGTTTGCTGCTTTAAAGGGCTGAAGGGCTATTTGAAACTGGGGTGATCGGGTTTTTGGGTTGGGGGTTTTTTTGGGGGGAGGGGGAAGGAGGAGGGGGTTGGTTGTTGCTTTTGTTGGTTTTTTTCCCTTCTCCTACAGCTATCTGCATTCCATGTTTTTTTCTTTCATTACTCAGCAGTTGCCAAAACTATACTGAGAAGTCAAGATAAATGGTTAGGTCAGGTGATGGGGTTAACAATTTACTGTGTGTACTGCTCCGAGAGCCAGATATAGTAGAATTGGCTCATGTTTATGTACAGGATGAAAAGTTGATTTCCTGTGCAGTGGCTTTCAATCACCTCTGTAAGGGACTCTCTTGCAGTTTTTTCTGCAGAGAAGGGCTCTGAATACATTTTGTGCTGGTATATGGGACACTCTGCTTTGTAACTAAATGCATTCCTTTCTTACTCTGTCACATTCGAAAAATCCTGAAGGACAGTCAAGGAATAAAGTTCTCTTTCATCTATGGAAACCAAAGGAAAGGCAACTGGGCTTCCTGCTCCCTGAGTTTAAGTGAATTTGTACACTCATTATGCTCCCCAAATTTAAAAGCTATTTCTTAATGCTTAAAATTGCTCTTTCAATGGAATCAACACTTCTGTCTTGCATAGTCATCTCTGTTGTTCCTCATTAACATTTTCAAGGATGTTAAACAGTAGCTCCATACTGAGAATATCCTTCATGAGACTATCTCATGTGCTACAGAGGTTTAGGAAATCAGAGATTTTCCAGACCAAAGCTGCAGTGCTTTTCAGCAGACCAAACCTGTTTCCTTGTTTCTGTTCACCCACAACACTCAAAAGTAAAAACAAATCCCTTCTCTCAAATACAATTCAGGTGATCCAAATTTGTTAAATTTGGGTAGTTGGCTCTTAATAAACAGGTTGGTTCTTTAAGTTACACAGAACCAGAAACTCAAATATGAAGCTTTTTCTGTTCAAGGTGCTGTGCCTATTGCTTTAGTTCTCTGACCACATTTTTTCAGCAGGTGTCCTGTGTTCCTGAACAGTTTCTCCCTACAGTTCAGAAAAACAAGACTGGATTTAGCAATCCAAATTGTCCAGTCAGATTGTTTTGTTCATAGCTGCTTCTATGTGAGATGGCAACAATGAAGATGAGATATGATCACTGACACGACCAAGGAACCTCTCCTTTGGGCTCCCCTCTCATCATCAAGTCAAAGAAGGGAAAAGGAATCACAGGTAAGAAAGGTAAGCTGCAACAAGCACCAAACATGCTTCTAGGATTTGGGAAGATTTACACAGGCCAACAGGTAGTACCTTAAACTGAGAGCATACTCAACTATCCATGATCCTTACCCATGGAGGAAAGGTAGCATCTCTGATTAAGTTCAGGATGGAATATGCTTCCTGTCCAGCAAAAACAAACTTCCACTGAAATCTTCTCCTTAACTGGCAATTAATTGGTCTTTACCCTTGCCTGCAAGGCACCACAAGATAGCATCACTTGGATTCCCAGCCAAAGCAAGCTTTTGTGAGAAGAGCTCTTGGAAAGAGACGGGAGGCCAAGGGAAGGGAGACTGAGTAAGCAAGAAAAACCACATCCTGCTGCCTATGTTCAGTAATGTCATCCAATATTATGGGATGTGCAGACATTTACAAGTAAGCCAATCGCTTCCCAAGTGGCGTTACAGCGAGGAGGAGTGAGGAATCTATCTGAAACTTCCCCAGCATGCTCTCAGAATGCTCATCTTTAACCTTCTAGCTGATGAGAAACATGTCATGGTGACCAACAGCAAACACAGCACTTACCATGGCTGCAACTACTAAAAAGGCCTTATACTGGCTGTTTATAACTTTTAAGAGGCCTCCGAGATCAGTAAGAGGGGGTCAAGTGATGTTATTGTTTTGGTGACAGGCGGAAGATCCCTAGTAAATGATCCCAGTGGCCTGGGAGTTATTAAAAGAATGGAGTACTTCATCAGCTCAGAAGCTGAAGAGGAAAGCAGCTTTGGAGGGTGGTTCCTTGACAGAAAAGTACATTTCTTTGGGAGGCCAACACTCTACAGTCACAACATGCACTGCAGAAACAGGATGACAGGAGATATTTCCTTAGAGGAGAGCCCAAAGACATGTAACACCAGTGACAAGTTTTACTGGTACTGGTCTCAAAACCTCAATCAATGAAGGCAGGAGTCAAGGAAATGATTAATCAAATGCTCTATGAATGGTGGGTACATAAAACATTAGTTTGGTTGGCTATGCTTTATCTGAACATCCACCTAGGTGACATTACTCGTCCACAGGGTTATGTTGGGAAAGATCAGGGCAATTTAGACCTGAAGCCTCTGCTGATAGTTTTCTGAATTGCTAGAGATGATTATCCCAGCACAGAAGCAAATCTCATCTCTCTGTTCAATCTTAGAGGTATATTCCTGAGAAGTCCTAGTCCTTGCAGAACCACCACCATAAAGCAAAGCACCACATCCGCTCCCTGCCCAAGGTCATTTGGGTAGTCTTCCTCTGCATGGACAGGATATCTTTAGTGTCACTAAGGATAGAGCCAAGTAGTCAGATTCATCCAGCCTGGATGTCTAGCCACAACTGCAAATATTGTCGTTAGACTTGCTTTCACCACCAAATTAAGGTAGAAAATGCTCTACATCTTTAATTTCTACTTTGTTCAGTATCTGGACAACCAGTAAACACAGGTTATTTTGTGCCCCACTATGGCACAAATGTGCTGCCTGGAAATGCACTGATGGGTCAGTGCAGTATATGATCTTCATACACTGTGCAAAGAAGCAAATAGACTCCAACAGTCACTGATATAAAAAAGGATGAGAATAAAATTCTGTTTCATTTAGAAAACGTGCACTACAGCAGAAGGTTCTGCCTCAGCTCAACACACTTCACTCTATAAGCCACACAAAGAAGGATCCTGAAAGAATCCACTTAACTGCAAAGAAAAACTCTGCTATCTGGAGTAATCTAAACTCATTGTTAGGATAAGCATGTGGATTCACTCAAAAAATGAATAATGTTTGTTCGGGAGGCTGTCAGAGAAACCTGAAAGAGGATTTTGTAGAGGTTGTGCCTGAATTGTGAAATAACATAGATTTCCCAATCCCCCATGAGCTGGGAGGCACAACTGTGCTCAGGAGGTAGGTTCAATCTGTTAGCAGTTTTTTGCACTGCAAGGCTGGAAGTTCTACTTCCTCTTAGCTAGCGGAGTTTGCATCCCTGCTGCACCCATTTATCAAGCGAGGACGGTGATCCAAGTGGAAGAGGGGGAAAAAGAGGGTTCAAGCACTGGTTGTGAACTTTGTTTCTGAAGACTAGTCTGTTGGACTAGAGGTGCATCTATCATCTTAATATCATGGAGGTGTGGACGCTGTGCTAACACAAAATAACTTAGCACACATAATTTATCACCTTTTGTTATATACGTCAAGTCTGGTAGTCTGTCTGCTGAAAGGTTCTGCAATTCCTCTGAGTTATTAGAGTCTTCTGTCCTACTTTACCCAGAAGACAACATTTCTGCTGTCTACGTCAGGCTCCTGAACCTTCACTTATTAGATATCACAAGTTTCAATATATTCCCAGTAAGACTCCCTGAGGGTCAGCAGAATATGCCAGAGGGCTGGTGGAGATTATGAACATCTATTTTAAAACCTCTGTTCTCTGTAGCTCCCTGTCACAGGAACAATAGGGTGGCAAAATTAGGAACAAGCACAGCCATTAACTAGGAAGGGACAAAGCCATAGCATGGATCACAGAACAAAAATAGCATTTTTATTGTCAATATTTTGCTTAACAGGGAGCCAATAAAGCAATTGTGAAATGCTAATAATACGCTGAGATAACACTGCACATGTAAGCACCCTCAGAGCCATCCTCTGAATCATCTGAAAATGTTGCAAAAACCTTATCAGTCAGGTCATAAGGACAGAGGTGCACTAATCAATCACAGTAGCCACAAAACCAGCACATCTTTTGCACATTCTAACATTCAGAAGATCTATATCCCAGAATTGTCTGCTAGAGGTCCTGGACAGATGGATTACATTGTCAGAAAGAGCAACATGAACTATGACCTTACATTTCACATCCAAAAGCAACTAAGAGGAGCCTAGCACTGACAAAATTCAAGGAGACTTGTGTCATGCCTGCTAGTCTGCAAGACAAGACTTCTGATACAGCACAAAGGTATTCTTGCAGAGTAAGCTAGTGTGTGAGTTAACTGCACAGCAATCATTCCCAACAAGCCCCTTTCTGAAAGGATCTTTCCACCGATAAATGCAAGACAACTTTCCCACTTCTGTGGGCAGAGAAACCACTCTGAATTACTTCATGTTCATGGTGCAGATAGAAGCTGCATGCAGACCCCTAGGGATGAAGACAGGTAACACACCACCATGTAGCACTTAGACCTGCCCAAACCTGCCATCACATTTAAGCATTTCAGCCATAACCCAGATCAAACACTTATCAAGCACTTATCAGGGCAGCATTTAGCTTCTGAATGCATTTGGATCACTAATCTTTCAGCTTCACTGAAAGTCATGAATTAAAATAATGAATTTTGAAAACATTTAAGAAAGTAACAGTGAACATTTTCATAATCAGATCATGAGACATGGGTCAAGAGTCAAGCCCTCAAAAACACTTGGAATCCCCCAGGAGATGCTAAACTTGGGTAACAGTGCCAAAGATGACTCCTCCTGTGGAAAGACAGTGTGGTTCTGGCAGAGCTCCTTTCATCAAGCCTCCAACCAATTCTGAGCCACCACAAGAACAACAGCAAGGATGCTCAGCTTTGGCAACAAGATGCTCATTTCTGCAACCTCTGAGCCACACACATCAACAAATGTAAGTCAGTGAGAGATGCAGTGCTCTCAAAGCTCCCAGCAGCACCTTTACCCCCATGACAGCAGTCCAGCGCAGTGTGCTGCTGAGGATAAGCCAGCACAGACCCATCTCCTGATACTGACAGCACCATCTCTGCTGCAGATGCCCAGCCTTCATCTGTGCTGAGTCACTTCACCAGGTACTCTGCATTTATTGTCTAAAAAATGGTTATCCAGAGCCAAACAGCTGGGCAGGTGTGCACTCTATACCTCTTGACATGTCTGGTAAATGCCCTTCTCTACTGTAGCAGAATGATCTTACCAAGGCTCTTCCTGCATGACTTTCAGGACAGCAGCACCTCACAAGTCAGGATCCAGCAGACCAATGCACTACAAAGAACACAGAGGAGTGAGAAGCCTGAAAGCTCAGCTGGGTGCCCAAGGCTGATGAGACAATCTGATTTACCCATGCAAATACCAGCAGTCAAGTAGAGCATATCTTTGGACTTGGGAATGTCAAACCAGACATGCCACAACAGAGAGCACTTTTCTAACAGAACCTGAAGTTCCTTCAACAGATGCACATTAGGTGAGCAAAAGGATTAATCTCCAAGGAAACAAAAAAAGGGGGAAAAAAAAGGGAAAAAACCTCCAAAACAAAACAATGGTCTCAGTTACTGAGATAAAGCCATTCAAAATCCACTCCTGTCTTTTGTGATTATAATCAGGTCAAAAAAATCTCTATCTGAAGTAGTCCACTCAGAGATGACTGATAGATACATGTTGATTCAAGCACATCCCTCAGTATTATCCCAAATGCATCCTCTTTCCAGCTAATGGTGTCTGTGCCAACTGAAGGTCAAACACTTGTCCATTATATGAGGTCTCACAGAGCACTATATGCTAAAGCAAATCCAAACTAAGCAGAAAAAAAAACAATTTGTTTCCTCAAAATGATGCATAAGCAAGAGAAATAATCTCTCAAAATAAGTGACATCTCTAAAGGCTGTCTCTTCCTTCACATAAGCCACAGTTCTTGAAGATTTTCCACCCATACAGGTCTCCAATTCCCAGTGTGGAGTCCATCACTATGAGATAAAGAGAATCGTGTTCCTCCACATTGAATATCCAAGTTTATGAGGTAGAGGGGAAGGAACTAGAAGTGGGGAAAAAAATTATCATGTTGGGTACAGCCACTGCTGCTTAATTTGATGATCAATGGGAAGATGCCCCTTTCAAGAATGCCAAGCCTGTGTGCACTGTCAGAGTTCCACAGTGACAACAGGCTGAAAAAACCCCCTCAGCCTATACACATAATTATTTAAAGTGAAAAGTGACTAAATTGTATGGAATACTTAGATATTTAAGGACATATTACAAGCAACATACTTGACTGAATGACACATGAAAGAATACTCCAAGAAAAATGATGCAGAGTTCTAATATAGCAAGAGATGGAAGAGATACTGAAGACCATTAAGAAAAAGCACCCTGTGGAACATGATTTTGTACAAACAGCTGTATTTACAACATGGACCAGGTCTCATATTCATGCAAACACTCTACCCATGTTTTTGCCAGACAAAAATATACGGGGATTTTTAAATAATATATGTCAGAAATCAGGAGATATACTCCACAGTAATAATGGGAGTCCAGGTGTTAAAGAAAACCATAAGATCTCTTCCCTTCTAACACACTTTGTAATCACAGTAATACACCTAGACTACATCTTTATCATGTGTGAGCTATGACAACTTTTTTCTGCATGTGTTTGAACAGTAATGACGGGCCTTAGTAATAATAATAAAAAAAATCAGGTGTATTGTCTTTATTATGAGAGTATGAGGAGTTTGAAACAGAAAAAAAATAACTATTCTCTTCTACAAAGAGGAATGTAAAAATGTAGCCTCTGCATGTCAGATCTAAGCATCAAAGACTAAATGCTTAAAAGTAGAATAATATGAACATTTGAGAAATGCTATAGTGAGAACATAAATTCCACCCTAACATTTGATTTAGTGATAATCCTCCAAAACCAGTTCTGCATCTGATAAATACAGGTTTAAGATCCAGTTGTTGACACATGGTAAGGAAATGAAACACATTCTCGCTATATGAAGCTCACATTTTTCTGGGTGAAACAAAGCACCGTTGTACCTCATGTCTCTAAGGCACATTTTAAAGCAATAAGGAGAACTGAAAGGCTCTACATGAAGCAGTTTTATCTGACGTGCTAAAAGGACCTGAGTTAAATAGCCTGACTGTCACATCCTCTCTTAAGCCTTTGAAAAATAAGGAAATCCAATTTAAGATTTACGCAAAAAACCCAAGGCACACAGTTCCATGGCATTACAGCTCTGCTTCAAATACCTCACTGCAGAGGTAGGTTGGTTGCTCACTGAACCTCTTCAAAATAAAAAGACCTTTAACAAAAATGAGTGAAGGTAGAAAGTTTGGTTCACTAGAACATCATCAACTCTGATTAATAACAACCACAATAATAATATATGCTCCTTTCAGAAATTCTCCACTTTTAAAGAAGAAACAGAAACATTAACAGGTCTGGCCAGTGGCAATGAAGGCACCCAGCTCATATTCTTCTGAATAGAACCCATAATTTAGCCATGTACCAGCCAACCAAGACTTTGTCCCTCAATTTTTAAAAGCACATAATTCTAACTAATTATGTTGCTCGATGATCCTGAGTACTACTGAATAGAAAATGCATCAAATGGGAAGCTAAATTTTATAATTTAAAACATTCATACGCATAAAAGGGGAGAGGGAGAAAAAAAAAAAAGACACAGTTTTTCAAAACAGCATACAAAATTACATAGCAACAGTGTAAAAGCTTCTGAACCATTTCCTTTCCCTTGCCTCCAATGGAGGGTTTATTCCAGAGAGACAACCCTCAGCAGACAAAGCTTGCTTTTAAACATAGAAACACAGGAATTCCTATACTGGGTCAGATTAATAGTACATTTAGTTCAGTAACCTCTTATTTGACAGCAGCCAGAATCAGATGCTTTAGGGAAAGGATGAAGAAATCTCTAGGAGAGCAATTGCAGAAAAAACTTTCCCATAAAATTTCTTTCCAACTCACATCATCTACTGGATGGCTTATGCCCTGTAACAGGAGATTTTCTCCTCATCTTTTTGTTTGTTTTTGCTAGCCTGAATAATACAAATAGCACTAAATAATACCCCAAACACTGTGGATATCTTCTCTATCTATGGCCCATATGTTTTTAATCCTCAAAATTGTTGGTCCTAGCAGAATTCAGAGTCACAGAGTTTCAATATCACCAGCTTGCTGTTTAAAATAATATTCTGCTCTGCTTTTAAATAACCCTTACGTTTTCCCTGGATGATCCTGTGTAGTTATAGTACACCACAGTAAAAGAAAAGTTAGGTGGATCTAACTCACCTTCTTCAAGAGTCCCTTCTGGTCTGCTTTCCTCAACACAGTTTACTGCAGTGACTCAAGAAAGCAGCCTGGAGAAGGCAGAAATGCCACCAAAATTCCTTCCCCCCACACCAAGTGTTTCAGGTTTCCTTCAGGACAAATATTAGTTCCTTTGTCAAATTTACTTGTTCATCTTAATTGCTAGTATACACTTCTTCAAATGTCACCCTTCCTAGTTAACAACTTCCTTAGATTTCAGGGCAAACACTTTTCAGGGCAGGAAAAAAAATCAATTCTTGAATAAGTCAAGAGTAGCAAGTAGTTTTTCTAATTAGGGCATTGACTTTCTACTAAGATTGTACTAGAATTGTCTGTATAGTCACTTCCATGTTAAAAACCTAGGTAAATATTAGTAAACAAACAATTACATCAATTAATAATAGCAGCTGACAGATAAACACTACCAAGAGGACTCCATTCTCTCCTGGGGCAAACACAATGCCAGATTCCAAAAGAAAGCAGAAGGGGAATAATATGGACCCAAGCTGTCCAAAACCTGCATTTGCATCTCCAAGTAAACACTTAAACTCTGTAAACACCAAGCCATTACCAGCCTGCTTGCCATGCACTCAGCTGGGCCATGGCAAACAGCTGATGGGGAAGCTCCAGACCAGCAGGGACACTCTGGCTCTGGCAGCCTGCCCCATCCATTGACCCCTTGTTGACTTTGGGGTCACTTGGGATTCCTCCATGCTGGCTGAAGTCTGCTGGCTGTCTCCAGGATTTCTGGAGAAGGTTGAACAGTCACAATTTTTCCTAATATATTCACATTGGCCATGTCCATATGTCTTCATCTGCAAGTCAGCTCAAGCATGGAAACGACTAGAGCATGAGCAAGTATTAGACTAAATTATTTCAGCAACCACAGTACTTTCAGTAGGCTGCCTTTTGCCAAACCAAAGCATCTGCAGCTCAGAAATGTAACTTCTAAATTTAAAAACTTTGCAAAAAAGTGCATCAGCTCACACAGATTTGGATGGTGACAATCCTCCAAAAGTTAATGCTGTGAATAACACTAGCATAAGCAAATCAGCCCTCTGAAATCAGTACTGACAGAACACCTGAGCTAAGGCTACATGGTGTTAGTCTTAATTTTCATTTTTGAACAAGTTTTTAAACATTCATTTCAACAAAAGCTAAAATAAACAAATATTCATAAGCAAAAATTCACACACAGTGTGAGTGTACTTCAAGGCTGCTCAGCCCAATTTAAAATTACATTCTCCCATTCAGTTCCACCTATCCCTAGTCAAAGGACACAGCAGAAGCACTAGGAGTCTAGTCACTGCTTGAGGGTTGGGCTGAAAGAGGAATTAAATGCACAGAAACAGCCACTGATGGAGAAATGGGAAGTCTCTCACTCATATCCCCCTCATCTCTCACTGCAGGCCTTCCAAACAAATTCAGTGAAATGAAGCCATCACGTGGGGCAAATAAAAAACAGAACCAGGTTTGTATCCAAGGATGAGCTCATACTCTCATGTGGTCTGCCCCTCAATTCCTCACAGGTATAAAAAGCAAATACCATCACCTATCAGACAGAACGGGGGAAAATGCTCCTGATCTCAGCAGAGCTGCTCAAAGTGTCTTTAACACAAAGCAAGATGGAATAAAATGGATGCATTCAGGATTTTACGACTGTCACTGTAATGCTTTTCTTTATTATTCACAGGGCTTAAGAGATGCTTACCCCAACATCAAGGAGAGTCAGGGGCTCAAAATAACAGTCTTGCACTATCATCAAAGTACAAAAAAGAAACTATATATCAACCAGCTTAACTGGTATGCCTCTAAAAGAGCAACATGTAAGAAGTAAGTTCAAAAAATATTAGAAACCACTTCTGAGCACTGTCAAGCTGACTGAAATCTTAAGAGTTTGGAAAAAAAAAAAGGAAAGTGTTGTGACAAGTAATCTAAACAAATGTTAAAAGTGAAGTTTGACAAAGATGAAATATCTGCCAAACACCCAAAACATAAATGAAACTGCCATTCAGCTAGGGCCAAATAAAACAAGATGTAGCCAGGCAGTTTCTGACAGAACAGTAAGGGCATTGTTAGGTCTTCTTATAGACCTCCTTTCTTTATGAAAAAAAAAGAAAAAAATAAAATCCAGGAGTGTTAAAAAAAAGAACACCACTATGTGGCAAAGTGTGCCTCCACTTCAGTGCACACCCCAGGCTCTCTGTTTATCTGTGAAAGAAAAGGGATGGGGGTTTTATCCATGGCTTCTGCTGAGCACATGCTGGAGGATTCCAAGGACCAGAGCAAGAGGAGATATTGAAAGACAACAGGGAAAATCCAGTAGGAGGAAGGAGAGGGTTTGGGGGAGTGGTAAGCTCATCTAAAACATTTAGCAAGATTTTACACCTATTTGGTTTCAAAGGCTAATTAACATTTTGAATAAAGGGCCTCTTCACTAACCATATAAACACCTCATCCTTCCAGTGACTGCCAAAAAAATCAAAGGTTACCAAATGAACATATATAAGGTCTTTAAACTTCTAACGAACAATAAAACTATTTTCCCCATAAATTTCCAAATAAAAAAGCATAATACAGCACAGAGATTACAATGCCAAAAAAAACCCAACCCAGAAAAACCCAGCTCATAAACTCTGCAGGTTTTCTGAAAAGTATTTTGATCTTTCCAGAAAGGAACAGTAAAAGCAGCATACTCCCCACTACAAGCTTCATTTTAGGATCAAAAGGATAGCAAAGTACATACATTTAATTAGCAGGGAGAATACAAAAGCCCATTAATGGAAAACAAAACACATTCTGGAAACAAAAATACACTATAAATGTTACAGACAGTCACTGGTGTGTGTGTTCCTCTGTGCATGGCAACAGTTCAGGAGGAGGAACTTCTGAAAGCAGCACGCTGGCTTCCAGCTCACAGCTTTTCAGGATATTCACCCTTCTGTGACTGCTTAACATGATCTTCTCTATTTATAACGACTTTTTTCACAACTGTTATCGTATGGTCATTAAAATGAACAGGCAGAGTCACAGCAACGCCGCAGCAACCAACGCCAGCGACGGAATAGACGGCACTGCCCCAGCACACGCTCGTAACTTGGGCAGCTCCGAGATTTTTGTTGGCAGGTCAGGAGAGCCTAGGAGCAGTGCTGGAAGTGTGGGCTGGGGCTGAGCAGGGCTGTGAGCCACAGCATGACCCCTGCCTAAAGCAGCAGAGGTGTTAGTGCAGAGCACACAGCTCCACATCTGGCCCCCTGACCGCCCAAACCAGCACAGCTGGGAGGGCTCACACCAGCCCAGGGCTGCTCCTGCAACAATGGCAATTGTGCTCTGGTCCAGCTGCAGCCCTCCAGCAGCAGGGTCCCCAGGACACAGCAGAGCCTCCCTGCCCTAAAGCACCCACCCAGAGAGCAGAACTCTGCTGAGGAGCAGATCTCTGGTGGCCACCTCCTGCGTGAGCAGCCCTGCGAGCCCACTCCACACCAACTACAGCCAACACAGCACCCAGGCTTCAGTATGATCTCTGGATGCTCATACATCCACAGCCACGCTGCTCTCTGAGAGGGTTTATGTCCTCAGACACACAGAACTCATCACTGCAGCCTGAGTCTGCACCATAGCTGCTCCCTCACAAGTGTCCCATGTGTTTCTGTACAGGCTGGTTGTCATTGCAATACATTTTAATTAATTGTACACATTAGAACTGGATTTTATACAAACTCATTTTTGCAGCTTCCAGTTCAGAACAGCCTTTAGTCAGACTTTAGAAGAAGTTCAGCTCTCTCCTATTATAAATAAACTGAAGTGTTTTCTGCTTTGTTTGCAGGAGGGAAATCCTTTTAACATTTCATTATGATAAAGATGATTATGGGCAAAAAACAGTATTTATTTTTAAATTTGTTGATTTAAGCTTTATTTTAAAGCTGCTAGCACAAAAAAAATTAAAAAAAAAAAACAAAAAAACCCCTATCCTTTAAAACCATCATATGTCATCTATCACTAGCTTTACTACTTCTAAAACATGAATACATTGGGACTGCCAGGGTCTGGAGTCTCAGACAGGAGGGGATGGCCAGTGGGGTGAGAATATGTTCCTGCTGCTGCCAACCCATTCCGGTCCCAACTAGCTGGTATGGGTCCAGGTTGTAAACATCAAGTGAAGTAATTCCTGCAATGGCAGCTTCTAAAAGCTCAAGAAAAGAATCCCAAGAAAAACTGAAATAGGAAAATTGTATATACACTTCCCAACCTTAAGTTTTCCACACCTCCAGACCAGTTCTCATGAGAGGGCTTCCTATATTCCACTTGCATCCTATATCAGCATCCAAGATTCAAGGGACACAAATTCCTGCTGCAGAGACCGTGCAATTCTTCATGCAGCTCCTTGCTTACTGGCAGCAGAACATGCCAACTAAGAGAGGTTCACACAGGGCTGGAAGCAAGCAAGCCTCCCTAGGCACCTTGGCACCATCCAGAGTGAGAGACCTGGGTGCAATGAGACACCACAGCTCATGGGGTCAGCCAGACAGACACTCACAGAGACAGGAAATGGAAGAGTCACAAACCTTAACTCCTTCAGAAAAAAACATTTCAGAAGCACCAGGAAACAACTCTAAGTTTTGGGGTTTTTTCAGGTGTTAGTGAGAAAGAAGGTGAGTATACATAAGGGGTCCCCAAGGCTGCATCTCACCTCAACAAGACTTGAAAAGAAACACTGGTAAACCAACCAACTTCAGGGTTTACTATTCCCATTAGGATTTAAGGGCTTCCTGAGGGAGGAATTCCCACCTAGGGTTAGGCAAACATAGACCACTCAATATCTTAAAGCTGGAACTGGATTACATCCATCTCAGAGAAGAAGCAGCTCCAAGGTCCAGATAAAAAGGTGCAAGAGTACCTCTTTTGTTCTGCAATCTCAGCTTATTGCTTCTAGTCTACATGGGAAAAATAAATCCACAGACCATACTGCCTGTTTTGTATTTTAATTAAGTAAGTGCCTGGAAATAAGTTATAGGCTTTTTCCACTGCTTTCTCTTGTTAGCTGCCCAAACACAGGCTTTTCCATAACCTTGTGATGGATCAAGTTATTAATAAAATACAAACAAAAACCGTACTGGCACATGAGCTAATTAAAGTCTACCAATTTCACCTTTGCTTCTCTTCTCAGAAATGAATACATCCTCCTTTGACACAACCCCCATATTCTGTAATCCCAGGGTCTCTCCAGCTATCCATGGTTATTTTGCCATTACAGCATATGTTGTTTCAGAGAAGCTTTGATAGTGGCATTTCCTTACCCCACTCCCAAAGATGCACAGAATGAGTTCCAGTCATTGTGGGGAATTTGTTCATGTCCAGTTTACTCAATGCTCTCTGCAACAATTTTGTTATGAATGGCTATTGTTAGCCTGCTGCTGTTCACTCCTTAGAAAAGGGGGTGTGGTTTTTTCATTGGTTGGTTTTTGTGGCTTTTTTTTTTCAACCGTCTGCCAAAGTAAAACACTTTTTCCACCCTTCAGTGTTGTAAATCCATGTTTAGTTGCTGTATTGGTCTTGCTGGTATAGCAGTCCATACAGTGCCTTGCTTGAATCCTTGGCTGGAACAGAGTTGATAACCCACTGATGTTTTTGTTATTGCTGAGCAGGGTTTGCACAGCAGCAAGACCTCCTCTTGTGCCCACTCTGCTCTGCACCATCCCACTGGGAGGGGATACAGCTGGGACAGCCAACCTGCACTGACCAAAGGGATACCACAGACCACATCATGTTGTGCTTGGCAGTGGACACTCAAGGAACAGAGAAGAAAGGGGGAATGTTCATGGTCATGGTGTTTGTCTTTCCAAGCAACTGCCATGTGTGCTGAGGCCATGCTTCCCAGGAAGCAGCTGGATGTCTGCCTGCTGATTTCAAGTAGTGAATGAATTACTCTTTTTGCTTTGCTTCCATGTACAGCTCTTGCTGTCATGATTAAAATGTCATTATCTTGAGTAACAAATCTTCTCACCTTCCTTCTATTTTCTCTCCATCTCATGAGAGAATGCAGGAGTGAGCAGCCGTGTGGGTAACTGGCTGCCAGCCAAGGCTAACCAAGCACAAGGCTACAACTGCCAATAATTTTCTTCTTGACCTCTTTCTTCATCTCTAGTTATCTTCTGTTTAATTAATCTAATTAACCCATATTAATTTAGGAGATCAAAGGAATTCTTGACATAACAGCTGACTCAGTTAGCATCACTGCATGCTTGGAATCACAACAGATTTACACAAAGTCACTGGCTGAAGTTGGATGTCCTCTTTAGGCCAAACTCATATTCTCTAATCCACAAAATAAAAGCAATGTTTTAATTTCTAAGAAGTCTTTCAGGCAATCCTTAGGACATGACAACAGAAAGAATATCAGAACTGCAAGATCCCAATTAATACAGGTGGTAGCAACTCAATCAAGCTGTGTTGGATGTGTGTGATGAACAGGGAGGGCACTGGCAGATGCCAGTGAGATGAAAGACCCTGAAAAGCTGTAAAGTTGCTTATACCTTTGTCAAATGAATATTAAGGCATTAATGAACAAAATTACTCAGGCACTTCAGAGTTGTACGTAACACAGAGGGCATAGGGGAGAGGGCAGCTGGATTGCATCTTCAGATCTGACAGTGATTTGCTAGTGACTTCAGGAAAGTCATTTGAACTCCATCTGACTCAATTTTTCCATTTGTGAAATGGAAATCAACATGCACTTCCATTTTAAGATAAGTGAAATACTCAAGGCTGGCAACATCATTAACTCTAAGTAACTAATAGCTATTAGTACCTGGTGTACACGACTGGCCCTCAGAGCAGCTTTCCTGGGGGTATGGGGAACATGACTTACAGCTCAGCACTGATAACCACTTGATTTCAATAGCCATTCTGAAGAGGGCAATGAACATGCTCCTAAATGAATTCCACACCCCAAATCAATTCAGTGTCTAAGAAGAAAAAGAGTATCCACTGGAAAATAAGACAACATATTCCAAGACGGCTGTTTTATCTACCTGATATGTTTCCTGTATCTTGTGGTGATTTACCGTAATAGGTAATAACTAGTGTACATTATATCTCGTTTTTAATAACCACACTTCCATTATATTTCATTTCCCAAAGGGACTATTTGTGTTTTTTCATATCTTTTAACTGTAAAACTGTAAACTGCTGTAATCAAGTGCTGCTTTCTCTTGTATTCTGGACATCCTCTGTTGATTATAATCACTGCCTGCTGAACTTACCTTCAAAATGTTAATCAGGAATTGAAATAAAAATTGATATTATCACATTATGTGCTGCCCCATTTATTCACTCTTCTTAACACAGGAGACCCAGAATACAAAGAAATTTAAAACAGAAAAGAAAAAACCCCAGAAAAGTAAAAAAACCCACCAACTAAACAACACAAAACAAACAAAGAAGTATGAAAAAGGCAGGGGGAAAAAAACCCCAAAACAAACAACTCCAAAAACTGATTCTACAGAAGATGAGAATTAGAGAAGACCTTTAATAAAAAGTGAAAGCCCATGCTCTTGAATCTGATGCCCATAAAAATATGTAGGCTCTGAAAGTATGTTTTGAGGTATTTGTACAACATCCCCTGTAACTCTGGATAAAATACATAAAAAATAATTTTAAAGCAAATTTTAAAATAGCACATCTGTATATGGTGCATTACTTTTTTGGGACTTGTGACTTGGTCCCACAACCACCTACAGCAAGACTACATGAGGAGAATGCATTTTAGAAGGTATCAACAAAAACAAACAAGTGTGTAAATCAAGCTGTAAAGTCAGCTGAATTTTCCAAAATTAATCCACATTTAGGGGAACTGACAGGTTCAGAAGGATGCCATGACTGAAAGGGTCACTGGATACTACCTCATGACACCCACAGTGACATTTTTAGCAGCCTTCTACACAGCATTTCAGAGATTTCCAGGCTTCCAGCACCAAACCAATGCTGGGCTCAAAGATCTAAAATCTTTGGCTTAACTTACACTCAGCACAAAGGATGCACACCCACACCCCAGTGTTAGAGTTTTCTTTGCTCTAACACACAAAGCTAATACTACAAACTAACAAAACAAACTCCAGTGTGGTCCATCACTTTATCTTGATCAGCACAACCTAAAGGCTGGCTGTAACTGCATCCAGAAGAGCAAGACACAACCATGGCCTTCTTAAAAATAAAGGAACACACACAACTTTACTCTCTCAAGAACCTCTCCTTCCTTTAACTGGTCACTGTCACCAGGAGTAACTAATATTTGCCAACTTCCTTCAGAGGAAGAAAGGGATGAGCATTTAGAAGGAAGATTTGGGAAAACTGTACAAATGCAAAGTTGGACAGATAAATTCAGCCAGCTGGAAAATAAAATCAATGAGCTAAAAGCATTATTAATTGAGACAATATGGGCAGAGTCAAAGCTACTGACAGAGCAGAGGAGATAAAGCAGACAAACCATTATCACCAAAAGTAAATAACATTGAATCAACCAGATATGATCAAAGGAGCATGTTCATAAATACTGGTGATATTACTTCTGAATTTGATTTATTTTATCTTAAGTCACAGTGTATATCACTTAAGCAAGCCAGTTCCTTCCAGGTATCTTGCTAATATCCCGTAACAGAAACAAGACTGGATGCCCAGACAGTAACAGATTAAATGAAAAGGCAAAAAAAACCCCCCTAACTAGATAGAAAGACATCATTAACTCAGTACAGCTAACAAATCTATATACAGAAAAGAAAGAAGCCACTATAATCATATAGTCTGGCCAATCACAAGCACAGCATGTATTTACCCCCCAAACATGGATTAGCAGCATTCCCTACTTATATAAAAGACTTCCAATGGTGGCACGCTCCTCACTTTCCCATTAAACTCTCTTCCCTTGTCCTCTCCCATTTATGGTTGCATTGTGCATACTGAAGGAACAGTAGGGAGCAGGGAGCAGCTCCCAGGCAGCGTCTGCCTGTGTTGCAACATTGACTTTCTCCTGGCCTGATGTGTCCAACACACCTGGTCTATATCCATGCTTCAAGAAGAGAGGTCTGTATCAAAGTTCTATCTAGTGGAAACAACAATGTGGCATGTAGTATTCTTCACTTTAAGTATCAATCCAGACACCTATCAGAGAGGACCATGGTTCTGATTTCAGGATGAGTTCCCAACAGCAGTTGAGGATTTATACTCAATACTATTTATCATCTGCAAATGGGTTATCATTCTCAACACTCCCAAACTGCACACTTGCATAATATTCTTGGGTTACCACTGTATTATAAAGTCAGTTATAACATTTTTACCAAAGCTGGGCAAAAGTGACTGAAAGAAGTTCATTCACTATCATGTTAATACTTCTGAATAACCTACAAGACCAGTGGCAATGTGCTCCCCACATGGGAGGCAGATGAACTCTCCTGTAATACAATCATTCATCTTTTATTTCTATGATTATAGATCCTAAAACCCTAAATGCAAAAAAAAAATTAAAAAAAAATTAAAAAAAAAATTTAAAAAAAAAATTAGAATTCTCCTAAAGTACCCTACAGAAGCAAAAGCACTGATAATAAGGTATTTATTGGATATGGTTAATTATCTCATTTTATTTTTACTACTCAATAATGTTTTCATGGAGATTAGAGAGGCTTCAAATTCCTGTCAGACCTGAAATGATTTGTAAAAATGTACAGTATTCCACTAACATTTCTGAAAGTCTGAGGCTGCAACTGACGAACAATCTGCCCTGGCTTTGTGGCTTTCCTAACCAAAAAAAGACCATTATAAAATGAGTGCTGCGAACTTCATAACTATGCTGTGTTTCTTGTCATGCTGGGATTAGTAATAGCAGTGCTATCAAATATTACTGTGCAATAAAACCTGTGGTTTGCATTTAGATTACATTTGATTTCTTCATGTGGAAAATGCATACTCTAATTTTCCTCTTACAGTAAAATTGATAATACATAGAATACAACATCACAGCAGATGACACAGTCTACAAGGTAGGCATGACTTGTTTTATAGTCATAAAGCTTGTATTTCTGGCTGTGATTTTATGAGCCAAGCATACAAAAAAAAAAAAAAAAGAGCACAAAAAGATATTTATAAATAAAGGCATACAACAGTAAATAGCAAAGGAGACGAAGTTACAGAACAGATTGAACTGGATATAATCAGAACCAAACAGCTTTCACAGAAACTGCAAACTTAGCACTTGGATTCCTCACCAGTCAATAACGTAGGTACAGCAGCCTCCTATAACAAAAGAAAGCAATTCTAGGCTGGAAGAAAACGAATGTAAATAGGACAGGCAGCATCCTCACCAGGCCAAAAAAAAATTCTTTGAATATATTCTTTAAAAGGTCACAATATCATAAATTAGCCCCTCACCTCCCTCCAGCTCTCACAAAGTTGATATCATCTATCACTATTTTCTTTGTAATAAGTAATCTTTCAAAGTATTAATTTCAGTAGTATCTTTCACAGTATGTTTCAGAGAAGCTTTTAAAAGCATCTAGGAACTTATTAGATAAAAAAAGGGAGGTGCACGCCGCACACGGTCTCCATGGGGACATTGCACATGGCAGAGCTGTGAACAGAGCACTTCCATCACAGAAAGGCAATGGGGAAGAATTATACAATAACGAACAGAGAGCTCATTAGCATGTAAAAGCCATAGCCTCTATATACTGCCATATTTCTGTACGTCACTGCATTAACAAATTGCTGTTTATTAGCCATGATTTACTGAGTGGAGCACAACAGAACTGGGCACTAGCTGAGGCAAAGCAGCTGGATGCAAAACTAATGCAAACAGCTAAGAGGAGGGTGATGCCTTAACTGCTTCTCTGCATAGCTTGATCCACCAGCCAACAGATGAACTGATTACACACTGTAGCAAAAATTTCACCTTTTGCTACACTGCAATAATTCCTGAATAAATACAAAATATGGTCAATCTTGACATACAGAAATATGACGATCTACAAAATGATTCCTCACCTCCACCGAAGATGCTGTTGTCAGTATTTAGAGAAATTATCTTTTTACAATGCATTAGTGTTCTTGTATTCAAGCCAACCATGAAAAATCACGAACTGCAAACGTATTCCTTTTGAAATGTTTACATCCACATCAAAGTATTTTTCTTGCTACTACCACCATGCTCTCACTGCATTACCTTACTCTTCTGAACTCACTGCAGTCTCACTGCGGATGCACACCTCAATACAAAGAAACAAAATCCAGACTTCACAAAGCCAATGATACCGCCATGCTCAAAGCTCAGGAATGCAGTGAGCATAAATTCCCAACAGACACCATCACCAGTTAGTCTCCCCACGATGCTCAAGCCCAGACTTGCATCCTCTTTCTTGCTCGGGCTTTGCATCTGGCTTTAGAAGTGCCAGTACCAGGAGAAGCACACTTTAACTACATGTTATAAGCAACATGCATTAATGGCTTATGGACTGATACACTTGTTTGCTTTTTCCTTTTTATACTAAAGGGATTTTGCTTAGGGAGAAAAGTAAAAGAGGAATCAAAGCTTTGGACTTGTTTTTGTTCTTGGAAGAACCAAAAACCCCACAAACCTAGAGAAGAAACGTGCAAAATGCAGCAATTCCTAGAGACAGCAGAGGATTCTTTACTGTTTTAGTATAGTTCTGAGCCCCTAAATTTCAAGTTCACATCAACCAAAATTAAAACTCACCACAGATTATCAGGTTTCATGTATTTTTTCACTACCCTTATGCAGAATTTACTTTGGCAACGTACAGGAGTGCATTATTAATCAGCATAGGTTTGTTTGAAAAAGCAGACTCTATTTATTCAGAGCTAGGACTGACTCCAAATCCAGGCTTTCTTTTCCGCATGGAATGCAAGTGTATCAGATTTGGTATTTGATTTTTCAGCTCAGCTGTGAGGGACAAGCTGAACTTTGGAAAAAACCAGAGGTACAGTCTATGTGGTAACAGAAAAAATAACCACAGTATTTTACTGGGTTTTTTTTTTTTTGTGATGGTTTCAGGTATCAAACTGAAAATGTCAAATGTCTCTCACCACACCCATTACAGCAAAATCTCAGACCAGTTGAAGACAATGACGCTTTGCTATTGGCATTAAATGAATCCGGTCTCACCCACCCATGACCAAAAAAGACACAGCGTCACTTCAAAATCACAGTCACTTTCCTATCAACTTTTTGCAGCGCTTTCAGATTTATACATCCTCTTCTTGCTCTCATATTGCAGTCAATTAGCAGCTATAACTAAGCAGATCTGTGCAGTTTTAGCATGAATTCTTTAAAATCACTGATCTTTAAAAGCTACTTTGATGAAAAGAGAGAATATTTACAGGCAACTATTAAGCATGAAGTTTGAGAAAACAGAAGAAGCTTGTAGGAGGATTTGCTAATGTAGTTTATTGCTGTTCCTTTTCATATCTGAAAAGATACTGCCTCTGAAGTCTCTGACGAAAACGCAAATAGATATTCTTGGGAGACAGTACAAGCCAAATGCAAGTTACAAAATCAGATAACTCAGTCTTAAGGATTTCATCACATAAATTCACTGATATCTCAACACTGTGACACTAATATACATGTAAAATCAGAATCTAAGTGTCCAGTGCTGCTGAAAAAAGAGATGGTGGAGACATACAAGGATTTCCAAAGCAGAAGTCTTCCCCATAAATGTGTTCAGGGAACCTAGAGATGAAATCCCCCACAAGAAGACACAATACTACCTACCAGGCAGTGATAATCTCTCAGTGGTCACAACAGGCATGTTGTTGAAACAAGTAGATGGAAAAAAAAGGCGTCCATGCTTGAGTGATTCTGCAGAGCAATGTGCCTACACCTAATACAATGGAAAACCTATTCAAGAATAGCTAATCTTGTGAAACTATGACTGCAGAATGCTGTTAGAAGCAGTGAAAACTGAAAATCCTCTGAATTAAGTGTTCACTGAGCAAGTTAAAGCTCAACCCATCCATCCACATACCTGAGGGTGGCATCCATGTGACAAATTGCATTTCACATGCACCTGCACTCTACCTAGTAATCCATCCTCACCTTGGCTACTTCTAGCATTACAAATCTCCAAGGTACTTTGAACAACCACCTTCTGCAAGGAAAAATTGCTCCTCAAAAGTTATTGTCAAGAAGTCAGGAAAGATTTAGGTACAAGTATACTGCTGTTCAACATGGATAGAAATAGGATCTTTAAATTCTTTGGAAACAAGGCTTCTATGGGTTTTCAGGACCATTATTATTTCAAGGAGACAAAAATACAGGGTTTTTAAAAGGAAAACTTATACTTCAGTCACTAAGTAAGCAGCCTGGAGATGCATATCCACTGCTGAGGGTGGGGTCAGGTGGTGAAGCCCTCAAGACACTGATGGAGTGATAATATGCACAGATACTCTTGGACCACCTACAGGCAAAACCATCATTCCTTAATCCATACAGACACATCACATGCCTGGTCCCCTGAGAGCTGGGTCCATACAATGCCAAACTGAGGTCTTGACAAGGGGTACAGACTCTTCCATTGTCAAACTTCAATAAAGTCTGCAGTGTTTTGGAGGTGCAAATTAAAGGTGCAATAAATGCATTGGGGAAATGCTGAAGTTCTCCTCAAAATACTGCAGCCACTCTCATGGCAAGGCAACTTAGGGAGAAGGGAATACAAATTTCTTGTCTCCAAACTGTGTGCTCTGTGGCAGCCTGAATCTGTGCCTGGAGTAGTACCAGAGGTCCACAGAAACCTCTATCCATGCCTACGGTACTAAGAGTGCACTTCCTTCAGCAGATAGGAAAAATCTCCATCTCAAGATGAGAGAAAGAAGGATGGAAGTGTGAAGGCCAGTTTATTATTATTTCAACTCAGGCTGGGCACCAGGACTGGACCCTAAATAAATTATGCCAGGATATATGCTCAGAGTTAGCTTCCCTTGCAGTTCTGCACAAACAGAAATCAGCAGGAGTCCAGCATGTAGAACGGCTTCCGAATCGGGTCATTAATCTGTACAAGCAGAAAAACCTACCCAAAAAACACATTAGCAGCCACTGCACTCCAGGTTACAAGGCTGAACTATCATGCAAATTGATACACATCTCTTGCTTCCTCGAGCCACAGAGGAGGGCACAAGCAACCTACAGGGAAGAGAGCTCAGAAACCTACGGATGCGCACTCCTGGTGAGGAGCAATGGAACAGGACAGATTTATTCAGTGATGATGACATGGTATTATTTTTTCTTGCAACAGCAATGCAAATTATTAAAAGATGGTCACATCCTGAAATGGTTTGGCTCTAGAAATATGTTTATTGCCACGAAAATCTTGCCAACTTAAATGAGGTTACAAAACCACAAGGGCAGAAGACAATTCAAGGTTTCAAGTAGACAGAGACACACAGATTAGTCACTAACATTTTTTTTTTCACCTACTTGTTTGATGATTTATCAATAAACTAAGCAATCTCCACCTGCTGTCCAGTCAATAGCTGATTAGTTAGATGATTCCTTCCAAGTCCTTTAGCAGGACAGAGTCTTGTGGTCTTGCTTTCAAGGACAGACCAGTAGTTTTTTCATAGTTTTACAGCATGCTATTTCTTAATAATGATGTAAATAAAGCAGAGTGAAGAGACTTTCCATTTCAAAGCTACTGTAAAATGTGGAAAGGACTTTGGACTCAAATAGATCATATTTTTTCTTCTTTTCTAAATACCAATAATATTGCAGGCATGAAAAAATTTCACTTTTCCAGTCCCTAGACAAAACCTAACACTTACTCTTTAATATAACTACAAACAAGGCAGACCAAAGTGGGGCAGAAAGGCATATCTCTCAGACACTGTTTCCATCATAAAAACACCTATTATTTACATTAGCCCGAGAAAGAACCACATACGAGGCAAGTCATTAAACAAGAACAGCCCTATGTTAATCATCTAAATTCATGACCATATAACCCACAGACAAGATCTGAGTTAACACTGGCTGGCAGCTCTTCAGGAGGCTGCAGGAAACAACAGGGACTAAGCAGAGTAAGAGGAAAAAAGGACTGGCTGAGCAATGCACCTGCTCCCTTGCTTCCCCTTCCCATTTTGCACAGAAAAATTTACACAGCTACAACTCTTAAGTGCACATTAAACTTATGCCCTTTTACATTGACATGACTGTGGAGACATTATGGTGGGTGTAAAATACGACACTACTATTTAGAAGCATTTCTGTACTACCAGCTGGTGTAAAAGAGCCCTTGTGCAGTTGGGTATTTTTGTTTTCCTAGGTATGAAAAAAAAAAATGATAAGTCTTGTTCAAAAAGCATGTTTAAGTAAAAAGAAAAGCACCTACTAATTTACATGTATATGTATATAAAAATATACAGATTACATAGACTTATAAATACAAATACTTATAAATATATATGGATACACATATAAAGAGTACATGTGTGTGTATATACATATATATATATACACACATATAAATATACATATGTATAAACCCTCCTAGAAGCACAAATTGCCAAGTGAGTGTAACAGAACGATTCCTCTCCTACTCTCACCAGAAGCCCAGAATCAATTCTTGAAGTAATAGTAGCATAAGTTCTGCTTCACACCAGAGAAGAGCCAGTGAACAAAAGTTTCAACTGCATCAAGTGAGCCTGAAAGATGTTTATTCACCAGAGTTTGAATCTGTTGCAAATGGCTCATTTAATTCAACCTCAGAGGCATTTGCTCTCCACTTTTCAACCTCAGAAAGCAGTAACCTAGCTAAGGAGGTTAGATGCAGTATCACCAGATCAAAAAGATGCCAATGAACAGCTGAGACTTAAATTTATACCCTGCACGGTTGCACGGACACGAAAACGAACAGTAGATGTAACCGGTTTCAGCTTTATCATGTATTTTTGCCTGTTCGTAAAGAATTTCGGTATGAAAAATATTAAACAAACCCCTGAAATTAAAATCAACCATGGAAAAATTAATCTAGCTGCCAAGAAGAACTAAGGTTCCATGACAAGCACAGATACGTACTCAAAATTAACTTTAAAAAAGCTTCTAAATTCAACCAATGTACTATAAAATGACAAACGCACATATTATACAAACCAATTATAAAACATTGCAGCAAGCATTAACTACATGCACAGATCTTATGAGCACCTGGGGAGCAGGACAGTGGACTAAATAAAGTCAAGCAGTCTTGAAATCCACAGACATTGCATTTTCCCTGTATCAAAAGAGTGAGAGAGGTGTTCAGAAGGTTCTGACTTTCAGTTCTGAATGAGAGAGGAGAAAATACGGCCGATACTTGGAGTATCTGTAGGTTTAGTCTAGATGCAGAATATTTACCAGAAAATTAAAACTACTGAAATCCTGCAATATCTGCTTCTATCAGAGACTCACCTATTTCCGGAAAGATGACAACCATTTATAAATCCGTTTCTGCAAGAGAACTATAAAAATCCTTTGGATATCCAATGTTCAGTGTTCAATATTTGCCACCAGCAGACACTGTTGTTAAACAAAATGTGAAGCAGCCCTCAACGCATCCAGATAGAAAAGCGAATCGTTGCCTCCCTGTAAATCCTGCAAAAATACATCTCATTCACTTGTGTGGATCTCTTTATTGCAGTTGACATGGGCTTGCCCAGGGGACTAACTTGTTGTTCCATAAAGATCCTTAAATAGGCACTACTGATGAAACATTTAATCCAAGCCCTGGTATCAAATGGCTGCTATTGCCAGTGACAGTGATAGAAAAATCTATTTGCCAATTAAATAACTGCATGCAAAGCTATGACTGTTTATTATACCTTTTAACATAGTTCAGCTGGTTTGGATCATATCCAGTGAGCTTCATATTTTACAAAAACTGCATTCCGTATAACTCATAAGTAACATGCTTTAAGCCTTCGTTTTTTAAATACACCCTTTCACTCATGTTGTTATGAAGTGTTTACTTGGGCAAGGGAATACATTTTACACAGAAATGCCACTTATATCATTCAACTATACATACATATTGCATTGGACCTCTCTCTGTTGATAATGAAATTATGATTTATGCTTAGAACAGATGACCATATTTTATTTGTTGGAAAAAAAAGGATCACTTTAAAAACTCTCTGTGTTTACTTTAAATGCTAAGAATGTACAAAAGCTATTCATTTTTTGTAAAACTAAGGGGATACATTTTGATCCCATGAGTCTAATAAAACTCTGCATAAACATAACAATAGGGAAAGCTAAGATGAATAGTTGAGATGAACACTTAAGCCTGGACTTCATTCCGGTTGGACTTCCACCATGCCAGGAAACAAGAAAACAAGTGATGGGGCAATTAAAAGGGATTTAAGATTAGTGTTACACCCACGTGTGGAACACCACTAAAATAGGACACAGCTCTTAGTTTGACGAGGCTGTAATTTAATAAAGCACATAAGTGTGGAAGTTGCAGCTCAGAGAAGTCACTTTTGCTGAGAGCAGCTTAAGCATTTCTTTAACTGGAAATGACCAGAGCTTAGCATGTGCTTTGTGTCAAGCATGAGTATATCGTTGGGACATAGACTGCATTTTCGTTTCAACTTAGTATGAGAAAAAAAGAAATTAAGTCATGCTAATGTATAAAGCAGTATTGGATAAAAATGGGACACAAACACCAGAAATGGAAAAACATGTATCTAAAATGAGCCCCTTTCCATAAATAGGAAAAAAGATAGACTAAGGTGAGTTTTTATTTCTCTTAATCACAGGAAAGTTATGGTTTTTTCCCCTTAATCTTAAAAAAATTACCAGATGTAATTTAGTATCTTACTCCTATTCCCCAAGGCCATAAATTTAGTATAAACTGAGAAAAAAAAATACTTAATGCTTCAGAGTGAACATTGATTCTTCCACACATTGTATTAAGATTTGCTGCTTGTTATGCCATTTTTAACTTTGTAACTGTTTTGTCAGGATAAGTTGTAGCTTTTGCTGTACCAAAGTATGGAGAAAATGTTTCCATCTTACTTTATCAGATTATTGGAACAATGTATTATAATTTCTGGAAAGCGCTATTTCCATTTTTACATTTAAGCCTTATTCAAGGAAATGGCTTATGAATTTTAGTAACTCTTTTAAAGTACATAGGCTGAAATTGTTAGGAATCGGAAGGATGGTTCATTGCAGACTTCTGTGAGGTAAATAAACTGATTTAAGTGTGTTGCTCTACCAAACTGTAGCATTATCTTTGAATACATCAAATTTAACCTCTAAAGTGAAAAAATCCCAACTGTTTGCCTAGCAAATAAAGCTAACGTTGTTATGCCATATTACAATACCTCTCTTCCTATAGTTTATGGCTATTTATATGGGAAAAAGTCCAGAGTCCAGACTGTCAGTGCTTAAAAACTGTGTTTGAGCCCCTCTATTTCCTTGATTTCTCCCTGCTGGGCAGAAATTTTTAATCACAAAAATACCTCCTGTAACTCCATCTCATATCCAACTTGGATATACTCAAGTTCGAGCACAATCACTTTGTTGTACAAATACCTTCAGAGCAGTCACAACTGGAACTCATTAAGTTTGCATCTGACCAGCATATTTTTGTGAAGGGCACAAGAAGGCAGCAGGACCTGAAAGAGCACTGAGACCCCAGTGCTGGTAACGTGAGTGCCACCTCTGAGAGCTTGCAGATGCTGTCAGGTGCTTCCTCGCCTGCACTGAACCACAGCCAGAATGCACAAGCTGCAGGAAAAAAGCTGTTCCTAAAAAATTGTAAAATTTAATTTTCAGATTTTTTTGTTTTGTTTTGTTTTGTTGTTGTTCTGAATGAGACCTTTTTGTGACAAAGATTCATCGAAATCTCACCTGACATTTTAGACTTTTTAGCACATTTCATTCACCAGCTCAGCTCTGACACATATTCAGCAAATGTTTTGGGCATTTGTTATGTGGTGCTTTCAAAGTTTCTCTCAGAGCCACAGTAGGAATCATCAAAAGTTTTATTTCCTTTTCCTAGGATTCTGATCTTTAACATCTACAATTACAGTTATTTACTAGTGCATAAAATATCTTTAAATGTGCCAAATCTATCTGAATAAATACACTTCAATGCATAACCCATTTTTTTTGATGTATCACAATGAATACATTTGCTTTAACATCTATTCTCTTGATCAGTCATTTTGAGGTGGTCCACTTTTGTTTTCCTGACTTTCACAAACATGCTTGCAGCCAGTAAGAGACTCTTCACTATGATTAATGGCCTCCCATTGGGTATACAGAGAATTTCCCAGCCTGGTTCCCTTGAGAATGCTCCACTACATGGATTTCTACGCAAAGCTAGATTAAAAGAGGAGGAGCAATAGCTATAGTCCACCTACCCCACAGCCATCAATTATATACAGTTATAAATCAAAGTTTTCAGCCAGAACAAAGCCTAGCGTGGCAAACAAACAAGGGCGTTCACAGCAAATTGTTTTGAAGCAGAATAAAACTCTTGATAGAAACAATGGGGCAAGCAAAGCCACTGTCAATATCACTATAAAGTTCCGTTGATTTATTAAGAATTAGACACAGTGTATCCTATTACTGCTGAATTAACTTAAACAGAAAGCAGCAAGTGGAAAAATAAGCAAGGAGATGGATTTCTCTTTTGAAAGGGAAAAATCGCGCAATTCTATATCATAGTTAATTGAAGACAGTAACGTGAATCATAAAGTATCTGTACTTTAACTCCCTGTATTTGTGTTTCTTGGCTTTTGGTTTTAAGCTCTCTCTTTCATGAGACACTGGTAAGTCTATCTCATCCATATTTCATCTCCGCTCTGTTTGTTTTCCCGGCTATTTCTGCCTCCATGCCATAGATGATTTTGATCAGTTTGGATATTTTTAAATACCCTTCACGCACAATCTGCTTTCAAACAAGACAGGAAAAAAACACTAGGGGACGTGGAGACAAAAGGCTGTTAGCATCACTCCTCACATGCCTCTTCCCTTCTGGACAACGTGAATTATCTGCAGGGGCCCTTTTTTTCCAGACATTTAAAATTCCATTTTTTGATACACAGCAGCTTTTGGAAAGCCAAAGAATATAGTCAAAACCAGTCAAAATGAATGCAAACTCCAGCCAAAAAAATTAGTTGATATTTGCTATTGCACCCAGTCCTCACTGCAGAACATTTTTCACATAGACTTTGTCTCTCTCTGAAGAAACAGATGCTTGAGAAGAGTGCTCAGTAATTTCCAGCAAGTGAAAAATTAATTTTTTACAACTCTGACTAAAGCTGTGCAGCCAAAGGCAAGAACCTTTAGGATGATTTCACATTCCAGAGAGACAAACCTTGTCTGTGCCTCACCACATTTTTCCCAGTTTTTCCTTGCACTACAGTCCTCCAGGTTGCAGCAGGCATCAGCACCCCAATTTTGGAGTAAGATGGAGTTTTTGGACCTCTGACAGGGGTGGGTCACACATGAAATACAAAATCATAGAATGGAATCATATGGGTTGGAAAAGACCTTTAATATCATTAGGCTCATCACTGCCCAGCACTGCCAATCCCGCCACTAAATCATGTCCCCAAGTGCCATAAATTCACAAGTTGTCCAGATCTACATCATTGCACTCACAAGCTCCTGCCTTCTCTGCAAAGATCTCTTCAAGGAGGCCCCATGCATCCAGAATGTACAGGCACCATCCACTTCCTGCCTAAGTAAAGCTGTCATGAGAAACATGGACCATCACCTCAAGGGCAGGTGAGAAATTCCCAGTAAAAATCCTGAACAGTCAAGTGTGCTTAGCACCTTGCAGGTTTGTAACACACATTTCAAACAGTACCTGTTATTGACTAATTTTGTCTTTTCCTTTTCTTTTCCTTTTTTTCTCTTTTCTTTCTGGGAATAAATGACTGGCAAATAGAGTGCAGAATTGACATAATGTCTGGAGCTCTAACTCCAGCTCTACTGCTAGCTCTATACAACCTAATTTAAAACACCTAATAATAAGACCCAACATCTCTCAGCAACAAATAAAACTGCAGAAGATCCATTTCTACAAAAAACAGGACCCATAAGTGCATACTTGAATTTCTTTTTCTGTCTCCTAAAGGTGTTCATACTGGATAGACCTCAGTTTTTTTACCTGGTCATAACTTCTCCATCAGATTCTCATGCTTGCAGATATGCACTGCTTAACATTTGTGAGCCTCCAAAAAAAAAAAAAAAAAAAAATCACCTTTCATTCTTAGATTTTCTTCCAGATTTCTGAATCTGCAGAAAAGGAAAGAAATGTTCCTACAAGAATTTTTTAAAAGGTACTCTTCTAGTGTTAAGACAAATTGTCCTTCTGGAAACCTACATTATTTTCCTAACAAGACTATCTTCAATTCTACAATCAAGAGTCACAGGCACTCATAAAAGACCTCTTCAATGACAACTAAAGAGGTGCACAAGTACATATTCCATTTAGGTTAAAAATGTGCAGTAAGTAGTTTTCAAATTTTCAAGGAACCATAAGATAGAAAGTGAAAAATGCTAACAAAAATGCTAATGTATCATCTTTTAAGAAGAGATACTATGCATATACAACTCCCTTTAAATCAGTTTTATGCCTGAATTACACAAAGCTGTTTGTAGAGGTAAAATTATGCTGTTTTGAAGATTTCAATAACAGGTATGAACTAACATAATTAAAAGTAGCTTAAGAATTACATGTACTACTGCTGAATTTCTCCCTTTCTCACAAATTTCTCCAGCCCTGTATCACCTGACACACACACACCCCTATTACATCTTGTGCTTTGGAAAATATGTTCCTTCAGGGAAATAGCAGTATGGAGTTTTGCATGTAGAGAATCTAGTCCAACCCAAATGAGGTCCAAGCTGGCAAAAGCTTGTAGCTGCTTCTGTGCTGAATACTAAGAATAGAAACTAGCCCTGCCTTCAGAGCTCCATGATGGTATTTGTGTGTCTAAAATTAAACGCGAGGTCTATTGATCCACAGTAGTTTTTAGTGTCGGGCAAATTCAAAGGGGAAAGAAGAGAATAATGACCTTGACAAAAATGTGATTGGGAAAATGGGCTGGGTGGGAGGAAAATCTGTGTTTCTCCAAAAAAGCTGGTTGTGTAATCTTCTGACCATACTTGTGGCTAGGTGCAAGAACATCAATTGAAGAGTGACATCAGCCAATTACTTTGTTTCTTTAACACTCATCGTGCAGCCTCCCAATAGGAGGGAAATCCTTCACCATCCCAGTTAGATTTTCAGTACAGCAGCTTCAGGAAGAAGTCTGACACAGCAGATAGAGAAAGTTTAAGTTCACTCATTTCATTGAGTAGATACAACAACAGGATTTGACTTGTAAGGACACAAAGTGGACAGATGCACATTACTTGCTATTGAAAATTACAGTCATATTTGTATTGCTTTTAGTTGCAAATTCTTCTGGAAAAGAAACCAAAGCACATACCTAATTCGAGTAACAACAGGCTCAAGGTCATGCAGAAGAATATAATTATCTTCATAAAAAATGGGGGCAATATTAAAGACACAGTTCTGTGTATGAACTTTGTGAATGGATGAGTCCATCTTAAAAGAGCAGATGGAGAGAAACCCTCCTTTCACTCACTATATGAAGTTATGCCTGAGCCACATAATATTAAGGTAAGCACTATTTGTAGATGCAAAATTACTTTTTGAAGGGGTCACAAATTCAAACACAGCACCTCAGCCTAGCCTGAAAGCGTTCCTTTTTTTATTACTCCTTTTTAAATGTTTATTTCATACACATTTACCACAGCTCATTTCAGCTGAACAGAACCCCCATGTTTGTGATTTTTGCCTACAAGAATATTAAATTTCTGCACATCTGTCTTCTCTCTAGGGGTTTCTCTAGGGAATATAATAGACTATTTGTTTTTCTATTGATCTTGTATCTAAATACTGTTTTCTCCTTTCAGAAAAAAAGAAATCTGCCAAAGAATCAGTAGTGTCACTGTGAAAATGTTTTTCTTAGCTGGATGAAATGATGGCAGAGCAAGATTGGGAAAAAATATTTTTCAAATCTGTTTTAATAAGTGTACTTCCAGATAGGGATATGCTAGATATTGGTCTAGGCATGCCCCAGGCCTATGATCCATCTTTCATCCTTTTTACCAATTTCAGACTGACAGCTAAATTAGCTCCTGGAAAAGGCTCCCGTAGGCAGTAACCAATAACCTGCCATCCAAGGTAAGTTGCAACAGTGAGAGGAACAGGGGAAAAAAATGGAGATAGAAAGCTGAATTTACATCAGTCAATAAGAAAAAAAAAAATGAGGATACAAGAAGGATCAAATTCTAAGGAAAAAAAAAATTCAATAAATCATGCTGGAAAGAGAATTAGAAATTGTGATTTCATTTTATGTTAAGCAATAGGCATAGCCTGACCTCTTAAGACATGACTAGCCAGTCCTTGAGTTTCTGTAGTTAGCAAAACCAGTAAGTTTACAAATACAGAATTGCAAATGGAAGGGCTTTCTCTTCCTCTAATATTTAGGCTTACTACCACCCAGTTACTGTGTTCATCGGGAGACAATAGCTGGTCATAAAAGGCAAGTATCAACAACCTTTTGAAAGACAAAGCTCATTTTCTTCTCAGGCAAAATAAAATCCTCAGCATGGGAGAGTTCACATTACAGTGCTAATAGTGCACATGTGCTGAATTATTTAAAAAATAATAAAGATAGGAGGAATGACACATCCGCTGGTTCACTGACAAAGCAGGCAGTTTAATATTTGCACAGCATCTATCTGACCAAGTAACTTGAACTTATTGAAGCTGACACTTAGCATAGATTTCTGCATGAAAAATAACTGCTGCAAACATTTAGAATAAACTCTTTCTGAAATGGACTTAGTTATATCTCAACTTGGATTCTATACTTGCATTTTTGTCATTTTTTTTCCATCAGACTCTATGATAGGCAAATCACAGTTTAAAACCAATGCCTTTGGTACAGTTAGTGATTTTCTTTATGGTAGCAATTTCCCCTAATGTTATTTATGATACAGCATAACATCAGAAATTATAATTAAAATTAAGGTTTCAAAATAGGGTGCAGTTCTCTGTTAAGCACTGTTAACAAAGTTTCTTGTGTTTTATTCATATAGATAGATAGATAGACAGATTAGAATTTCAACAGACAATCCCAAAATGTTAACATAGATACTGGCAAAAAATCCCTTTTTGTTTAGTGGGATGCCACAAAACATGACAAACCCATTTTGTTGCTCACTGCAGCTGTGTGTCTGCGTTTGAAAAGCATGCTTAAATTAAAGATACAAAGAAATGCCTGGGGTTTCATTGCATTGCAAATGTAAAGAAAGACTGATTTTCTTCAAAGGAGGTTGATAATAACCTACAAACAGCAGGTATTTTCTGCTACCAGCATGTAGCTGGCATGTCATGGCTAGTACATCTTTAATCATAATAATGAGTTCTGTGGTAATCATGATAAAATATGTTTTAACTGATAATGTTTTTACCTGCCATTGCTACTCTCTACTGAGAATTAGCCAACTTCTTTTCTTTTTGAGCTTCTCTAGCTTTAGCAGTACATCTCATTGAGGCTGCTATACCATTAGCTGGGTCACTACTCTAAAAGGTTTGCTAGTTGTCAACATTTAACTCTTAAACATCAGTTTAAATACTGTGAAATTCAACTGACTGCTCAGAACAAGGAATACATAAAAAATAACTGAATGATCTGGAGAAATAAGGGAAATTGCCTTTTTTTTTCCTTCAAAAGGCAAGCAGTTTTTTGACATCTTTATCTAAGCAATTTTCTTTCCCCTGCCATGGTTAATTCAAAGAATCATAGAATGGTCTGGATTGGAAGGGACTTTAAGGATCACCTAGCTCCAGCCATGGGCAGGAACACATTTACAAGACCAGGCTGCTCAAAGTCACATCTAACCTGGCCTTGAACACTTCCAGGCAACCACAACCTTTCTGGGCAACTTGTTCCAGAGCCTCACCACCCTCACAGTAAATAATTTATTCCTAATATCTAATTTAAAATAAGCTTTTTCAGTTTCAAGTCACCACCCCTTGTCTTGTCACCACGTCCTTGTCAAAAATCCCTTTCCAGTTCTCTTTCTGAACCTTTAGGTTCTGAAAGGTCACAACAAGGTTAGCCCAGAAATTCTCCTGCAAGTTCCCATCTTCTGTTATGTGCATTTTCTCAAAGATGTTTCCCATGTAAAAGTAGCATATTTCTTTTGTCTGTTGGGGAAAAGAAAAAAATCAGACCCATAGCAAGACTCTCTCTTGTCCTAGACCATCCACATCAAAAAAGCACCAGTTACCCTTCCCTCCAGCATCCCATCCCTCTCAAGTTATTGAGAGCACTCAACTTTTGCAATTCCTAACTGCAAGTAGGAACATAGTAATTTACCATGAGGGGACACCAGCTGCCAGCCTGCTCCAGAAAACATGATTCTCCTTGAAGTGTTGTGGATGCCCTATCCCTGGAAGCATTCCAGGCTGGGTTGGATGGGGTCCTGAGCAACCTGATCTAGTGGGTGAAATCCCTACCCACAGTGGGGGGGTTGGAACTAGATCATCCTTAAGATTCCTTCCAACCCAACCATTCTATGAAATATCACCTACTTATTTAAAGACAAAAATGAACACTTTAAAGGAATCTTCTGCCTTTTTATAATTAAAGAAAAAAATAATAGCGTAATTAGACAAACATCACCAAAATTTCACAAAAAACATAGAAGGGAAACTAGAGAGACATGATTAAACCTTTTTAAAAGCACAAGTAAAGCTGCCCAATGAAACATCCTGAATGGCAGAAAACCCAGCATTAAAAGCTAACATCAAAATAAACTTCATGTCTAATAAATCTAATAAGCTTCCCCTAGTCTGTGATAAACAAACAAACAGGTGGCTGTGAACAAATGCAACCACTTCCACCAGGCTTGTAGAGGATTATTTGGAAAGGAAATCAGTAGAGCTCTGATGTGCAAACCTAAAATGGCTTTGAGTGCTGGGGATGAACCCAGCATGGACACAGAGCCTAGTGCAGCACAAATATCTGTTCCACAGCCTGTTTCAAAAGCCTGTGCCAGACCTCAGGTACTGGGTTTGGCTGTGACAGAGTAAATTTTCTGGAACAGAGTTAATTTTTTAAAACACTACAGATCATCACAGAGGAGCCCCTGATGTGTGTTTTCACTTTTTCTTCTGCCACTGTCCTCACAGTGGTGCCAGCAAGACTATTCCTACCACTACTCCAAAAATGAACTTATCTGACAGCTGCACTTAGGTCACAGCGCTTCCAGGGACCTGAGGTTCCATCTCAAACTCTTTTGTAGATGGGAGCCAACTTGAGCAGCAATGGTGAAAGATGAGGTGGGAGCAGATTATCAGAGGTTGTAGCTTGGGTTGAGTATCCTACTCCACCATCAGTCAGCCCTTTACCTGGGTTTTCACAAGCCTCAGTGTGCTGCACAACATTAATAAGACTTCCCACTGCACAGTGGCAATATGACCATTTCTAGAGACAACACTCTTGAGTTATTCAGCTATCGTGGTAGCACAGTTTTATTAAATACTTCAGGTATATTGCACCATGTAGGAAATATAAATGCACCACAGCAGCTAACACCTCTGCAGGAAGAAAGTACTTAAAGACTAAACTATGAAGAAATAAGCATTCTAAATGAGTGCCCATTTCAAAAGCATTTTTCTTTCTCCAGTTATTAAGGTTTGCAGAAACCTGCTGAAAGGATGTTTCTCTGTTACAACCTTTAACTCCGAGTTCTTAACCACACCATAGATCATAATATTGTCATTCTTCACTGTCACCACTGCGTCAGCAGCTGTTTTTGGTCTCACAAAAAAAGGATTTGACCTTTGGGATGGACAGGAAGCTGAAGGAGCAACTTTCTGAAAAAATAGCCTCCTGTTTACATTTGCCTTGTTTAGCGAACAATTATCTTGGGAGACATAAGTAATAAGCATGTAAGTTCACATAAGCAAAAGTGTCATTTTGATAGCACTAAATATGAGTGCATGTCAAGCTGTCGGTAATGGTTCTAACTGTAAAATGCTGATCTGTATTTTACCAATAAAGCCCAGGAAAATGCAAATGACAAGACCAACAGCACAGTCTGTCAGAATCTAACCCCTATCTATCACAATGAGGCTCATCAGCAACCACAGAGAAAACAGCAGCTGCCATTATTTTATGGCACAGTTTTTAGTGGTACTTGTTTACAATTGTGTGTTTAATGCTGGTAATTTCAGACCACCTATTCTATGATTCTGTGATCTACATCAAGAGTACCAGCAAGCCTCTAACTATTCCTTATATATGTCCTAAATATTCTCAAGTACTTTAGTTCTACTATAGTCAGCATTAAGTTTTCTATATATATTTGTGTGCTGAAAACAAATGTTTCCTATGAATGTGAGAAGCAGTTGGGTGAATTATATGCAGTATAACATCTTATGAGTGTTAAATGTTATGTTACTGATAACTCATAATGGCAGAGACAAAGCAATTCAGTTCTTTAAAATCTTGTATTCTGCTAAAGTTATAATGCTATTTAAACATATTGCATTGCCTAGATAATCTTAGTTCTAATGAAGCATCACTTCATTTTCAGAGGTTTGAAAATATGCAAAAATGAAACATGAAGTATAATAGTTTTTTCCAACTTGTTTTACACTGTCTTCAAAGTGATATTTACTATAAATATTTTAAAGGGTTGTAAAGGTGGAATGTACAATATCCAATAGAAAACCAGCCTCAAGAGCACCCCTGAGAGTGTACTTTAATACTACAACAGAATACAATTTTATTTCTTGGAAGAATATATTACTGTTTAGAGTCCCTACATTCACAGTTTTATATGAGATCTAGAGAAAAGCTACATACATTACAGAACAGATTTACTGCTATATATGTGCACACCTCTATATTTGCACGTATTTAATATTCAGCAGGTTCTGTAGACCACCTCTATGCTGTGACTCAGTTCACTACAGGACAGTAATGACACTGACAACAAACTCATCCCCTGAGAGAACTCAGGCAACTTCTTAGTTACAGTAAAAGTCTCTTGGAATCCCATCCTAGCTCAAGGGAAAATTTAGCTCTCTCTTTACTTAAATTTTAACAAACAACTGGAACAAAGAGCACAATGCCAAATACCCATGACTGTCACCACATGTCCCAGGGCAGCGTGTTCTCCTCTATGTCATCTCTAACATTACCAAATGTAAACAAAAGAAAACACCCAAATCCTCACTGGACTATTTCACAATCCTGAAATGCAAGAAGAATAAATTTTGCCATCTAAGGTGGGGAGAATACCTCATCAACCAACACACTCAAGGTGCTGTGGAGCACAATCATATGCAATGTTCAGAAGTACCACAATGAGAAAAGAACAAACACCTATCTGCATTTAAACAGCTACTAATGATTCAAATTACAGAAAGCTCTGGCAGAAGACAGACATGCAAGTCATCTGCCACAGATCAGCAAAATCCTGCGTGCAGGCTCTGTGGTCAGCTTTTTTTTTTTTTTTTTTGATCCATTTCCAGCAAAAGATGGATTATGAAACATAACCCCTACATTTTAAAAGTCCAGTGGGACGGCTGTGATAACACTACCTGTCTTACTGCTTAACACAGACCATTGTGTATTGGTTTCCCCTGCATGGGCTTCTTTTTTGCAGCACAGCTGTCAGGAATATTTCTATTTAATATTTGCCACACTTTTTTTCACTGAGGAAAATGAAAGGCCTCCACAGAGTTAACCAATGTACACTTTTTTGCTTAGAGAACTTGACTTCAACTTTCCATCTGTCTCAAGTTCATCCCCAATCGGTGTGCTGAGACAGCAAAAGACTATGGATTAACCATCCGTCTGAAGAAAGCTGAGATAATGTGCCTTCCTACACTTGGGAGAGGATAAAGATCCAGCATGACAATCAATGTAGATGTACTCTCATAATGGATTTCACTTACTGGGATGAGTTTTGTTTAAGCACTAGCCTTAGTGATCACTAAATCATTACATAAAAGTAAAAAGTTGTACCTGGCCTTCAGCAAAGTACCCCACTGAACCTGACACCAGCACAGTGTGAGATCAGTCCATCCCCACTCCCCTTCTACTCAAAACTCAAGCCAATTCTCTTTTTCTCTTCCTTCTGCTCCTCAGTGTCCCTCTAGACCATCTCAGGGCATCCAGCTGACCCTGAACACAGGTCTCCTTCCCTCTCTTCACCACAACATGGTCACCACTGTCATTTCAGCCATGTCCACTGACTTCAGCAACACCTTCCTCTCCCTCTGCTCCTGCTCTCTGTTCTGCCCAAACTTCTCATAATGTCGTGCTGGTCTTTCTCCTTCTGCCTTGTCATATCCTTGCATATGCTTCTCCAAGTTAGTTCTCTAACTCTTTTCTCTCCTCTGTGCTCAATTTTGTCCTCTTGTCATGTAACTGACTCCCTTTAATCACTAAACTGGACAAAAAAAAAACAAAAACCCCAAAGCAATAAATAACACTGTTCCTGGCAAGGTACTTGCTGCCATCCCATGTTTATTTGGTCTGAGCTCCTTCTCCCAGTGCAGGTCTTGTCTACTGACCCCACAGTCCCTTTGAGCACAAGGACTATTTGCTATTTGGGGTATTTGCACACTGCCTAGCACAGAAAGGTCCAGTAACAGCACAATTTCCTTACTCCAAAGATACAGTGTCAGGACACTTCTCATCCTTTTTGTTTTTTTTTTTTTAAATATGCTTTCTAAACAACAAAACAACAAAACAAGTTATTGTAACTGTTTGCAGGCACAACTGAGCATGCAAGGACATATGACATCCACACAACTGTTGGACACAGGGATTATTACTCAGCACATCAACAGCTGGTCGAGTAGAGCACCATGTACCATTCCCAACATCATTCCAAGGGAAGTGAAGTAGAAAGCCAGCTTGTGTTTTCAGCCTTAGGTAAGAGACATTTAACTGCCAATCACAGGTTTATTTCTCTGATCTTACAAAAATATGAGCCCAACTCATTCCAGATGGGTACACACCCAGGTGCCCAAATTTACATATGCAAGCACACAAACATGCTCCTGCACAGACCCACACTGCCCACCCAGCAAGGAGCAGAGCAGACCCTTAAAGTATCTTTTCCACTTCTATCCCACCCACACACTGTTTAAAATTGCAACCTAATTGTAATTCGTTGCATATTGTTCTGCAGAATAGTTTGTGGCAAATGACAACAGCTAGAGAAAAACATTTCTCCTGCGTAACTTTTCAACAAGTTCCCATTTGTATTCATCTCCTCTGTCCACATGAAATGACACTACAAGTCAGACACACCTGTTTGACAAGTGAGGTCATCTGGGACATGAATTTATCCTCTTACATAAGAAAAGGCCTAGTCACAGAATAAATATTGAGAAAATAAAAATAATAATAGACATTCATAAAGCAGTATGATAGCAGAAATGTGCCAGAGTGGTGGTTGCTTGCCTCCCATAAAAAATACAGTATAGTGAATGTTTAAAAAAAGGGTTAAAAATATTTTAAAAAGTCAAAAAAAGGTAAAAGCTTGAGCAGCAAAGAGAGACAGACAGATGAAGGAAAAAAACATCCTGGCCACTATGACACAAACCTCAACATCTGCAGTTGGTGAGGAACAGAATTTATTAAGGCAAAGTGAATCCTCAGGGTGAAAACAAGTTCGAAACACACTTCAACCTAAAGAAAACAGGATGCTTCTCAAGCAAGGAAAGCAGTTTATACTTCAGAGAACAAAAACAACTGCATTCATTTGTCTTAGTTGCCAAGTGCCATAAATTGAGCTCCTCCACTTCTATTAGCAGCTAAAAACATTCACATTTAAAATAGTTTTATCTCTACTTAATTAATTATATGTCACTTATAGCCCTTTGTTTTCTCCCTTATGAACCTGAATAAAGCACCAATGTTTTCTCTTTGCTTAATAGAGTGTAATGAGAAATAGATGCTCAGAAGGTAGGTGTTTCCCCATCCTCTCAGGCTTTTTATTTAGACTCATTGAAAATAATTTTCTGCTATGACTGAGCCCTTGGCTTAAAAGACTTCAAAAGTTATACTGTTAAAAGTTATATCTTTAAAGATTACATGTACTATAATTAGCAAGTTAGCAAAAAAAACATGGCAAGACTTCTAACAGGCACATACCACATACACTCAGGACTGGGTGAAAACAGATTTGGACCGAGACAGAGTCAAATATTGGCTGGGAAGAAGAATCTCTCCAGCAGCACCACTCTGTAGCCACTTTGTACACGACATTCAGGTGGGATGCTGCTTCTCCACTGTGCCCAAGAAGCACCTCCACCACCTTTTTTGTGAGTGACCATCTCTGCAATGCTCTCTTTCCCACATCCACTCCACTGGGGCTGGTCCTCACCAGCAAGGTGCCAGATTGCTGTAACACACCTGCGCAGAGACAGAGGCCCCAAGAGCAGACAGTTTCTGCTTACAGAGTGGGTGGCTTTTGTGGAATGCCAGCAGTGTCGATGATCAAGCTCCGCCAGATGCCAACAAATTTCCAAACAAGATGTCATGCTTTTGGTCTACCTTGCCTGGTGCTGAACATCTGCAACACTGTTTCTCTCTATTTCCTTTCTTCTCTGCTCCCTCGAACTTTTACCACCCCTCATGCCCTCCTCTGCAATCAATCAACCTGGAAATCCCTTGCTATGAATTGGATGGAGATGCTGGTGGGATGTGATCCCATCCAGAGTCTCAACTTTGTGATTACTTGGATGCTTCGGCTACTAAACTCTCCCTTTGTGAGTACACAAAGCATGCTGCAAGGCCAGTCTCACTTTCTACCCTGAAGACTAGGAATGTTTCAAGGTCATTTTATTGCCACTGAATATCTGCCATAGAGAGATGAGCAGTCCTTTCTATTTCACTGTTCTCTGTACTATGTATTAATTACAGGAAGGGCATCCAGAACATAGCTTAGGTCTCCTTAATGGCTTTTAGAAATCTAAAGACATGAAAACAAACATTGGACTTTGTTCTGTACATAATCCTTACCAGCTGTGACTGAGCTTTATATGAACTGAGCTATTTGATAGACTTCCTTAATGAGAATTGCCTTGTACTGTAAATCATCTGAGGAGGTAGGACAAAAAGCAAGCTTTATTTACTTCTGTGCTGTGGTGTCATCACTTAGAAAAGGAATAAACACAGCAATTAATTATTTTTACACTCACACTCTCATCTGAAGGACTGGCATGATCTAGTACCAGCCAGGTAACAGTACAAGTCTGCTAATTCACAGATGTGCAGCATATTTATGGAAACAATCCAAAGACATTTGGCTTGTGGGAGGTGGAAGAGGGAAGACCACCAAAACACTTTGGTCTTATTTCTGAAGATTTGCTATGTGCCCACCAGCCCACATGTTAAAACAGCATTTCTTTAATAAAAACAGCATCTTAACCCTGGAAAATTACAAGATTTGATACAGAAAGCATCAGCTACAAAAGTTGCAGCTATGGATACCAAAAGCAAACCATAAATCAAAAGTAAAACACTTATTATAGAAGGAAACAAGCTATCTGTGTGAGGTGCCCAAAGACTGAAAGGCAGATACTTTCTCACTAATATCAAAGCAATATTTACCACATCCTGATCCAACTCTGAAACCAAACACAAGGTTTGGTGAGTACACTCTGGACACGCACCAGAGTTTCATTTTCCAAATATGAAGAATATCACTCACTTCACTGACAAGGTCAGGGCTCTCCTGACCCAGTGGGTGGCTAGAGGTGGGGACCATGGACAGTGTACATTGACTGAAGCAGCATTTGCTCCCTGAGCAAGGAAGAATGTGGTTCTACCTTCAGCCTCTTCAGGGTGGATATCAGTGCCACATGTGAGACTGAGCAATCCTCCAGAGGGACTGGACCTGGAAGCAAAGGCAGCTTGATGGAAGCACAGTGAGAGAAATACAAAGTTATGCCAGACAAGACCACCAGTGAACAAAGGGGCAGTGCTGACTTTGAATGAGGAGTCATGGAGTTTCATTTCCTCAACTCTGTCTAGAGGAAGGAGCAAAAAAAAAAAAAAAAGAAAGCAAACCCCTAATCCTGCCATATACCTTCCAGTCTTAAAAGGTCAGGTGAAAAGGAAGTTGATTTTACCTACGTTTAGAAAATTCAGGTATGTCTTTTCATGTGGAATGGTGGAAACCTCAAAAGACAATTTGTCTCTCTCACCTACTGTTCAACTAGTGGAAGATGGCAGGGAGGTTGGAACTAGATCTTCTTTAAGGTTCCTTTCAAACCAAACTGTTCTATGATTCTACTTGACAAAGAAACAGGTGTCTTTAAAGTTATATTTAACTTATTTGAAACAGAGATCTAGAATCCCCAAATTAAAAGAAATCACTTTACCTAGCAGTAGCATCAGGTGACACCTTCTTCCATTACTAATGCCAACTACAACATGGAGGGCAAGAATGACAAAGCTGTGAAAAACAGCTTATTTTTCCAGCCTACCAATGGCTTTTGTGCTTTTTTTTCCACAGTACAGAGGCTTAAACAGACAAGACTCATTCTCAAAGTCCTTCTCAGCCATGCTACAGATGAAAAAAGATTTTCCAGTAGGTTATTTAATCCATGGCCCACCTATAATTACTCATGCACAGGAAGAGAAACTTCTAGTTTCAGGCTTCTGAAAGCAGATTAATGAAAGTGCCTTTGTTTGTGGAGAAAGAGGGAGCAGGGTAACTTGCTTAAAACGGTACATTTTTGCCATATGTAGGTAGAAAATAAACCCATCCATCAAGGATATATTAAAAATAGATGAAAACTGGCTCCAGACATGAGATTACTTGGTGAAAATACCAGAATAATGGACATGGAATTTTTATTCTATCAACTCTGAACAACAGGGGAGATTAGTTTATGCAAACTCCACAGAACAAGGCTTTATTTCAGAGAGTAATCCTTCAATTTAGCCAAGATTTTGTTTGCTCAGAGATACAATGGAACAGGGAAAAAAAAAAGAAAGAAAATATCTGGCATACATAAAGACAAGCCTGTGTACTGCACTTAGAAACAATTAAAGATGTGCTTTGTACCAGAGTAAAGCTTTCAACTATTGGAATAGGCAGAGCCAAATCTCGTATTTTGTGCATACAGTTTAAACTGCCAAACAGGGTTTATGTACCGATTAGTGGAGATTATTTAGAGTGGTACAGCCATTTTTTAAAAATACAATATTATTACAAAGAACTCCCAGAGGTTCATATGAAGATGGTCTCTATTTCATAGACAGTAAAATCACTGAGGCATATCATCACAGCAATGACTTACTACTCCTGAAGGAGCCAAGGGAGTCAAGCTTAGGGCTGTTAATGCAGGGAACAGCCCTCCCCTGCAACTGAACATGCAAAAACCAGTTCACAGCTCTTATCAGGTTTTTACTGGACTTTGACCGAGGTCTTAACACGTCTGCATTGCCTGTCAGCTTCATCCAGCTTTTTATAAGGAATTAGGACAAATTAAAAACACCTAAAATATTTAATTTAGGAAGTCTCTACTTCTTGTCACTCTAGTAACACCACTGCTGGATGTAAATGCTCACCAGGCTTTTGGGAAAAGTCACTTTCACAACCCTACCATGAGCATAGGAGAATATTACACACTAGATCACGCCCTTCTGACATTCAGGTTGGGATATCTCTGGCCTTACTTCAGCATTCTGAGCAATGTAAGGCTATTTATCTTCACTTAACAGCTCTAAAAATGTTTTTTGGATAATCTTTGTTTTGTAAAACACATTTAACACGATTAAAAATCAGTAGCAGAACAAGAGCACTATAACTGGATTTTAGCAGTACATCCAAAGTGAATAACACAGCATGCTTATAAGAAAAAAATGCATTTTTCAGTAACAGCCCTTCTCTACACTTTGATACCAACAGGGATAACAGAAGTGGTTTTTTGTGGACGTCAACAGCAACACCAGCATTACCCATTACTTTCAAATACTGTCATGCTGGGATGTTACCTGGATCATGTCCCACTGCACTGCTGTGTGTGCTCTGAGTGTTCTTGGTACATCACCTGTGCAATATAAGGCACAGGCACATGCACCAGTGATCACTGTGTGCTGTGCATGCAGTATACTCAACACTGCCATGTTTTCTTCCAACCCCTTGTGCACTCCAGGAATATTCCTTGGAACATCCTGCTCTCCTGCTTCTCACATCATCTTACTACCATCCACTTAGCACCCAGGCAAATCTGCAAGGGAAGAAAGAGCAAACTGTATTTTATGAAAATATGCACAGAAGGCAGCTGCCCATCTCCATACCTACTTCTGGGTGCAAAGTCCACAGACTCTGCTCCCACACACAGAGGGCTTCTGAACCCCACAGAATGAGGATTAGTACTCTCAGCTTAGCACAGAAGATGCAGGTAATGCTTTTAGTTGGCACAACAACTTAACTACACTGTGTTTAAGTTTGTACAAAACATATCTGCGTCTCTGTGTTCTACCTCAAAGCTGAAGAAGAAATTTACCATCAAGGAAAGTACAAGATTTATGTAGCTGATGGTATAATGCACAGCAAAGTTTCCAAGAATATTATCAAGGCAGGCACCCTCTTTGACCAGGAGATTGCAGAGATTATGAATTAAAAACACAACTGCATTCTACCATTGCTGCTACCATCTCGCTGCCCAAGCAGGAAAGAAAGAAAAGTTTCATTTGTGAGGGGTACAACATGCTGACACAACAAATCTAGACCTCAGGATCATCCCACAGAAGACCAGTAATACAGAAATTTCTCTGGACTACTTACTGAAAAAGCCTCCTTGAGTGAAGCAGCCCTTGGGAAAAAAATACACCTGAGCTAAGGGACAACAAGCAGAAGTCAACAAGTCAACAATAAAGATAAACCTAAAAAATTGTTTGCCACTTACTACTCATTTTTTTAGAGCTGGCTTCAAAGAAAGGCCAGGCCCAAGCCCACCACACTGTCTTGGAAGAGATATCTTTCCAGCCTAGGTACCAAGTTATAGCACAATTTTCAGTAACTCCTTATTTCTTTGGTGTATGTAAAGAAGGACTAACAGGAAAACATGCTTTTTGCTTTGCCCTCTCTTCCAAATTATTATTCTAATGCAGGAGACTTTACATCACTTTCAAAGAGAAAATTCAATTATGTCTACTGTTCTCATGACTGCAAAATACTGTTCTGAAATTGCCAAGAAATAAAATGCACAGTAAAATCATCCTGAAGATAAGCAAATGCTGAAGCCCAGCCCTGTCTCAACAGGAACTAGCACCTCTGGAGAGCTTCTGGCACCTTCCCTCTCCTGGCTGGCAGGGCCACTTCCAGGTGGCCACAGCACTTTGCACCAGGAAAGCTGCATGCCCTCCTCCAGCCACACTCAGCTCAAGATGCAGAAATAATTTCAAACAAGGTTCTCGCTACTCACAATTTTAGAAAAGCAATTCCGAAACCTGAAGGAATTCTCCAATTCAAACACACCTTTAGGTCCATAATTTTTCTATAATAATGAGTTTAAAGGGAATTAGAGCTCAAGCAACAGAACACTGGAGCACTTTGGATAGTGGAAAATTAAGAAAAATAGACATCACATGAAATAAACTGCTCGGTTCTCTATTGTAGTGGACTATAAGGCAAGAAAGAGAAACACTGTCAAACTTGAAGGGCAAAGGGCATCAGGCAGGTAATATTTACAGAAAAACTCCATTTATGGAGATGCTAACAAAAAAAGGGAGCAAGTGCCTAAAATAAACAGCTCTTTATTGACCTGAAGAAAAGCACACTCACATCAACATCAGCCACCAAACAGGCTGCAAGGACTTTGTGTCAGGCCCTATTGAAAACTCCACCATAGAAGGAACAAGGAAAGGGGCTGCTCTTCCACTTCAGCTGAAGTCTTTCCCCTGCAACATTCAATTTTATCCAGTCTGCAGATCAAATATTTGCTAAATAAAGAAAACTGAAAAACTAAAATATGCAAATAAATAGCCCAAAAGATTTATAGGACAAATACTGGAGTAATTGAACACATGAATAACAAATTTCCATAAAAATGCATGAAGAACAGAAGATTCAGTTTCAAATTTCCAGGAGTTCTTTATACGTGTTTAAGAAAGTGCATAAAAAATAAAATTTAAATATTTTATGCATTGTTAGCAAAGATAGTTGTGACTGGCATTAATGCTTATCTTCTTATCCTGCAAAATATCTGAAATACTGCTTACCATGAAGTCAGTGACCTACAAAAATATCAGAAAAAAGCAAAGGCAGTGCTTTCAACTAAAATTCCGAATTTGGATGATGAAATTAGAAATAGGTAATACACCTTTTAAAAGTGAGTTTTATGGATTTATAGCTATTTCATAAGCCTGTTCAGAACTCTTCAATAGTTTGTCTATTAGTGCTTCTCTTCCTTGATGCAGAAAGAAATAAACTTTTTTTTTTCCTTTTTATTTGATTTCCAGCAATTGAATCTGCTTCACACATCAATGTTAGCATTCCTGTGAAAAATTTTCCTGACTGACAAACCTGCTATGGGTAAAACGGTGATGAGCCAAATCCAGATTTCCCTCTGAGCAAAAAGGTTTCAGGGCAACATTCCCATTAAACGATGATGAATTATAGTGAAACACTGTGTATGAACACTGGATGAATATGAAATGAGATCAGCTTTGTTAAAGTCACCACAATAAATATAAGATGAATCAATGAATACCAGGCAATTACTGCTGAGCCTTTTAAAGCCATCCTACTACAAATGCATTGCAGGCACTAGAAAGACACCCAGACCTGCTATAGCTGCAAACAGGCAGTGCCAATACTGACTGTAGAGAAAAATGCTCTACAAATCACAACTTGGAAAGGGAAACCAGTAGTGGCCACAAAAACGCTTAGGATAATGAAGGCACAAGCCACCACTCCATCACAGTCACCCATCCAGGCAGCAGAAATGGCATGGAGCTCTATTTCCCCAAAATGTGAACTTGAAGACAGTTTACTACTAAACTTATGGCTTAGGCTCGAGCCTATGCACAGGTCAAAACCAGAGAGACTGAGCCCTGGAGAGCATGCTCATCCCTAAAAAGAACATAAACCAAGGCAACTATCTTTCTTGAAGTTCAACCATGGAGGGAATCACCTTTGCTGCTCTCACCCCAAGAGGGTACTCTGCTCTGTTGAGCACCTTGGTATGGCTAAAATGGGTTTCCTTTACAACCAGGCAACAAGTACCTAAATAATATTTGGCTGCTAGCACAGAACAAAAAAAAAAAAAAAAAAAAAAAAAAAAGGCTCTGGAAAACCAGATGAAAAGCAACATTGCGAGCTACTGGCTCAAAAATAAAGCAGCTTTGCACCCGCCAGCAGCAGCAGTGTGCTTGCAAGCCACCGAGACCTCACTAAGGCTGAAGATTTGTTCCTTGCGGTGCTGTGACCCATCATCCCGCAGTTCACCGAGGCACCAAGTAGCTGGGTCAGGCACTGGGCAGATGCACGTGGGAGAAACCCTCGGGCTGCCGGCGCTGCTCCGGCTGCCGGAGTCCCCTCTGTGACCACTGAAGCACATCAGCTCCCCCGCCCCGAGCTTCTGCAGCCTGGGGAGCGGGGCACGCTGAAACCTGGGCTTACTACCTCGTTTGGATGGATACCTGACACACTGAAAAAGTCAGGTCCTTCTTTAAAAAAAAACCTAACAGAACAAATCCCCTTTTAAATGTTATATTTGCATGCGCACCACACAATGCAGAGAGACAGAACCACATTCTTTCTCCTTTCAAACTGAAAGGAGAAATAACTTGTTTTCTTAAAGCCATGTCCTAATTTGATAGATGTGGAAACTGACTCCCTCTGTCCTGTAAAAAAAATGAAAAAGACAAAAAAGAAAAAGAAATTAATACTAATAATCCAGAGGATTAGGGCTCAGAGGTCAGTGCATAACCTTTTAATGAGCGAGGTATTTAAAGACTGATGACATAGTATATTTTTATTCTTCAGTAATTCAGTACAGAAGTTTACATTGATTGCTTAAAAGGCCATTCGATTTTATTTCCCATATTTAATTGTTCTTAGTGCCCAATAAATGGGTGACTGAAGAAAGTAAAGGATCATTTTATTCTTCTTGTATCATTAAAAATACTGTCAGCCCAACTCACTCATTCACACGCCCTCTACATGCCCTCCATGTTTGCACAAAACCATGAGGATTATCTGTTTTTCATTACCACCAAACCCGAAACCCCCACAGCACTCAGGCTCTCTAACCTGAATTAAACTTCTCACAGGTGCATGAACAAAAAAGGAGCTATTTTACCATTCTGAAGCAGAACTTTATTAATATGACAAAGAAAAACCATAAGGCTTGCACAATGGAATTCTGTTTTACCTTAGAATTTATATCTTCAATGAAAAAGGGCTGCCTGCTAAGTCCTTATGTCTTATCATGGCTTGGACCTCTTTAGATCCTGCTCATTGAGCTGCAAGAGCTGCAGGTCCTCAGACCAGGAAAACACGCATTTAAACACATGGCTAAGTTATATGCCTAAAGTTCAGCATGTGCTTAAATTGGCTCATCATCTGCTCATCTTTCTCCTTGTCAACAGAGAACAAATGTGAAAGACACAGGAAGGGTTCTCTCGCCCATTCAGTATTTGTTGTATCTCACAACACAGTTAAATTATGCCACTCAGTGAACATCATGACAACTTCCTAGGTACAAAGTTATTTTTGTGCTTTCCCTGAATTATGCAGTTATCTGGACAACACACACAATTCCTAGGTTGCTATTAATGCAACACACAGACATTGTGGGTACTTGCTGAACCCACCTACACATTTGCACAATTCTAACTCACCAGAACCCAGAAAAAAAACCCTGTCATTTTTTAGTTTCTCTCTCCAGTGTTTCTGTGATGTAAGAAATTATTATCACCATTTTCCATCCAGGCAGCTGAGGTACAAAGAAATATGGTTTGGATTTGCAGAAGGTTCTGAGGAAGTTTAAAGCCCAGATCACCTTATCTTAATTCCTAACATGTTAGCCTTACTTTCAACAAACTCAGAAGGTGAAACTGTTAATGCCATTGAACTCAATGGGATATTTTACAATGATTTCAACAGTGTCAGGATTTCATGTTCTAATGCCAGAAGGATTTTTATCTAAATAAAATCTGGGACTTTTTCTTTATAGCAATTCACAATATTTTATCACACACCACTGAATTACTGAAAAGGTAACTTGATTCACTTCTTCATTTAAAGTGAATCTCCCTCAGTGGAAAATACAGATTCCTAACCAAAAAAAAAAAAAAAAAAAAAAAAAAAAAAAAAAAAAAAAAAGAGAAGTACACAGCATACAACAAGTTTCACAAATAATACATACATGCATATAAAATGCAATTTTTAAAAGTAATTTTCATGTACTATTCAATATTGATGATCTCAAAGATCATCACTGTGAAAGGAATATTGAAACATGAACAAAAAAGGAAATGGCATAAAATATCTTTTGAATGATAACCATGTAGAGTTTTTGAAATGAAATCACATAGTTGAACTAGTACAATTTATATTGGATCTGTAATCTACTTAAGTATTTATTGACTGACACCCATGACAAAATAACTGTTGCCCTAATAGGATTCACATCCAACATTTTTTAGGTTTTCCAAATAGTTCACACGGTACATTTACATATAAATCAATTAATATTGACTGATTGATCAATATATGCACAGTATGAAAAAGAGTTTTGGCGGCTTTATGTTCTTCGCAGAGCAGCTTTACCTACTGATGATTAATTTTAATTTACTTTAAAGGATTCTATTGCACTGAAACTTTAATTAAAAACGAAATGAGAAAGTCTATAAAGTCTGCATAGCATCAATTACCTAGACTTGATATCCTGCACTTCGCCTACCCTCTGTACATATGGTTTCTGTTAAAATAATTGGAAAGCACTTCTGAACAATGTCACCCACACATCCATTCCAAGAGTGAGAGGATATATTACCATTAAACGTCACTAATATTAATAAAGAAACAATTAATTCTTCATTAGCTATTTCTAAAATACACCATCAGACTCCCTCAGTTCAAACACAAATAAAATGTTACACATGCCTGTCAGTGAAATGGGTAATCATCATCGTTGTTGTAATTTATACTGCTTTGTGTTGTAAGTCTAATGCCTCATTTATTTATAAGGCTTTTTGGCTGGCATTATAAATAGCCTCTTTGAAAAATTAAAAAAAACCTAGCTCTTATTAAGCAAACTCACATACTTCCTGTCAACTCTTATAAAATGTTGATTTTAATTTGCATTGCACCTTTTTTGTGAACAGGCAACATTTATGTTTCTAAGTGTTACTGTTTCACTAAAACACATAAAATAATTCTTTCCATTGATTTGTGTAGGCATATAAAAAATATATGTTTAGCAGACTAATCTCAATCCCAAACTAAGAAAATCCATACAGAAAATTATTTGAAAACTGCTGGTGAGCTTACACTAGGAGTAAGTCTGCTCATCAGCTAGTCTGATTTAAAGATCAACCATACCAGCAATGTTTTGGATCATGGACAAAAATGGTTCAATGTTTTAATTATTAAAAAAGCATGGAATTGTCATAGTCCTACTCCACTGCAGCCAGCATCAGGTTACAAGCCTCCGTGGTGTCTCTGGCACACTGCCTGGACTATTTACTGCTATTTGTAAATTAGACACTTGTGTAGGAATGTCAGTTTTAAATATCTTTGTTTAAATGAGCCTGATAAGAGATGACCAGATACACATTTTATGTGACCACTAAGTAATTGCATGACACGCAGCCAGCTTGTGAATTTTACAGGACAGCTAATAACAACCTACAAGGTAGCTTGTGAATTCAACATTAAAAAGAATAAAGCCATCAAAAACAATAAAAAGTGTACTCCATACAGCTGTAACAACAAAAACACCAAAAAAGTCAACTACCATCCATAACAAGAGCAATCTCTGAGCTCCCCATTTCTGAGAGTAATGGAGAGTCTTAGGTGCCCCCATCAATCCTGCTAATACAGCTCCAGCAATTATTTTCCATACTCTACATCAGTAAGTTAAAATATGTTTCCAATGCCTAACACACCAGTCATTAAAGTTTCCCCTGGTTCAATCAGCATAACTAATGAGGCCACATAATAACAGAATGCAATCTCTAATGAAAAGCCCAACAAAGTCTCCCTGCTACAATACTGCTCGTGATTTAGTATTCTCAGCGAGTCCATCCTCCATCTTTTACTCTGTGGATATTATCACCACTCAGAAAATTACATTTCAATGAACTTGTCAGGAAATAAGTAATAAATTAATCAGGCAGCATAAACCAATTACACTCATTTTCTGTGTGTTTTCTTCCAGGGCCCACGCACGAGTGCAGTACTGGGTGCGCAGGTTATTCCTGCTGACTGCTCAGAAAGGCTGCAGGCTGTGAGCAGGAACGCTGCTGGAAGGAAGGGGAAAGGAATCTTTGCACTGCTGAAGCCATCACAAGTACTGTTGATGCCAGAGGACATCCAGTACCAAAACACTGTTATTTTTTAATTTTATTTATTTATTTATTCTTAAAGTACATACAAATCTCTACACAAAACCAGTCCAGAAACTTTGAAAAGTATTTACAAAATAACCGATGTGAAAATTTCCAGCACCTCAGCAGATTTGCAGGTGTGGCCCTGTGTATTTCTAGGTGTCAGTAGTGACAAAGAAAGGTGCCTACAAGACTTAAGCTGTTGTTGCTATGAGTATTTCAATGTCACACTTGGGAGTACCCAAAGGAATTTATGCCAATGTCTATGACTAAACTGGGGGAACTGAGAGAGTATTCAATGGATCCCAACACTGTTTAGGCAGCACCCAGCTGCAAGGCAATTACACTCTTCCCTCCAACTGCTAGAAAATACTTTAATACTGAAGATGTTACTTCTAAACATGGGAAATGAGCAACGGTACCATGTGAAGTAGCAGTCAAGAGCTCCCATGCTAACAGGGGCTGAACGATTCAAGTTGGACGCCTCTTGCTGCAGGCTGTGTGAAAATTTGGGAAGAGTGGCACTCTGGTTTAGCACCTCTTGTTTAAGGCATGATGTCCATCTTCACAAGCAAGAGAACCAGAAAGATTTTTTTTTTTTTTTTTTTTTAACAAATAAAGCTCAGATGCTGAAGCGCAAGGCACAATCTGTCATGGCACAAAATTTCACAGCAAATTATTCAGATGCAAAATCTGAACAACACAGAAATCTGAGCAACACAGACTTCTGGTCCTATAGAAGGGAGCCCAGGTGACACAAAATGGCACAGAAGCTCATGGCTTAACAAGAAATGTGAGTCCACCCATTTACTGCCTTCAAAAGGATTTAGCTGGACTCAAAATAGATGTACTTTCAAATAAAAACTTTCTACCAACTGCTTTTGTGGATACATAATGAAGATTTTATGCATGCAAACACACTTTTTCTATGTATGAAATATTTCAATGAACTCTTAAACTTAGTCCTGCAAGAGTAATTATACAATCATCATGCACCTGCCAGACTCTAGACCCTCACAAAACACCAACATCCTTTTTGTGAATATTGTCTGTGCTCTGTCTTGGCTGGGAAAAGATCCAAGTGGGTTAAGCTCTGGGAGCTCATTGTCATTGCCACTTCTTGAAGGCTGAATATTGTTTAACCTTTCCCCTACAGTCTGCATAAAATTCCTAGAGGGCAGTTTGAGACTCATATGGACAAATTAAAAGTGGGATTTATTACAACTGGAATAAAATAAATTGGAATAAAATAAAATATGTCATGATACATGTAACCTCATATTTGGCAAGAAGTAGGCCAGAAGCACAGTAAAAAATTAAGTTACAGCATTTAAAAAAAAATTATCTACCGAGCACTTTTGCCACCAAGCTGGCTGCCAAAGTAATATCCCTCCTTCACGACTTTTACAATTCTTTTCTTCATTTATCCTCACAGCAGACAGCTCCTACCAAGAAGTCATGTGCTCTCATACTCTTCCCTATATTAATTTCAAACTGCCTTTACCTACCTTAATAGTTTTAGACCCTCTTTTTTTTTTTTTTTTCTTGCTTGCCCATTTTATGCTGTCATCCTATATACTTTTTAAAAGGTAAAACCAAAGAAGCTCATAATTTCACCGTACTGGTCAAGGGCATGAGGTGTACTTTTCACCTCCACTTCCAACAGCACAGAAAAATGCTTACAAAACAGGATTATTTGAGCTTGTTCAGGTACTGACAGCAGTAAAAATGGGGGAACAGAGTCACTGGCTGGCTTGGAGACAGGCTGTCCTGTGTTCAAGTCTATGCCCATGGCACACTTTCTCCACAGCTCAGGCAAACCAGACATTTGACATTTGACAGAATATTGTGCTGCCAGAAAAACATAATGAAAAAAAAATGGAACAGGTAGTCCCATTCTGTTAATAGAAATGAAAATGAATCAGCAACACCCACACATCCCTACAAAGACAAGAGGAGACAAGCTCACCAGTCAGACCTGATGGGCCATGGTGACACTGACAGTGGCAGCATTTTCAGCTTTTTGCTGCTTTGCAGTAGGTTTTTCCCAACATGTCACAACAGCAGCCAGCCCCACAGCCCCAGCAGGATTTAGAGAAACTGAGCTGCTCAAACCTTTCACCTAGTTCACTGCAACCACAAGCAGGAGAGCCTTAGCAAGCCAATGGTTCTAGTGCAGAGATAAAAAGTGCTCACAAACCAGTACACTCTGAAGCACAAGTTCATTTTGCTATTCCTGGTTCACCTCTATGCCACTGTGCAACAGCCCTTTTAAGTAAATCTCTTCCCCAGCCAGCTTCCATTTTCATGTGTTTAATTTCCTCGTATTATCCCAACTACATCACAGAGGGTCATGCTAAATAATTTCTCTTATTTTTCTTTTTTTGATTCTTTTATATACTTCAAAAACAGTGAGGTGGTTCTTGTTCCCCATCCTTTCAGCCTCCATTAGCAAATATTTAAGCCTTTCACATTTGTGCTTTGGGTGCATATTTCCAGCACCTGAAGTTTGTTTAGTTCACTGGCTTTCAGAGTGTAAGCATCCTGGTGTCAAATGCTTTATCTTACCTTCCAAAGAAGAATATAACTCCAGTTACACTCACTTCAGGGTTTTTCTATTCTGGGAAACAAAGCAAAACAAACAAAAACAAACAAATGCACCATTTTCTGCAGTTGCCCTTAATTTGACTTCACTATGGTCCACATTAACAGAAACAGCAGCTAAACTGTCTTTGAAACTTTATTCACCATAGCCAGAAAAAAAGAAGGAAAAAAAGACTGGTGAAATGCCTTTAAAACATGCTTTAATCTAGCTGGAATGCCATAAATTGCTTCCAGATGTGCTCCATACAAAAGTCAATCATAGCTATTTATACTGACACTCTACAGTCCAAACAATCTGAATCCAAATGCCATGTCTCTGCTACAATAAAGCTATAAATGTCAGTCTTGTTGAATCTGGAGAGGTGTTGAAGAGTTCATGCTAGTTTGCTTTCTGAGCTATTTGTTAGCCAGCAATTATTTTTAAAAAAGGAGGAAAAAAAAGAGGGGGGGGGGAAAGAAAGGAAACAAAAAGAAACTTTTAAAATAGGTCCTTTCCTTGCTGAGCTGCTCTTAAAGCACACCTGACACCTTCCAATCATGACCTTGAAAGTGCCACAGGTTACAAGTTGAAATTCATTTCATAAGTTAGAAAAATGTAGTGCTTAGGCTCTGAGCCAAGAATAACTGAAGGGCTTGGCAAGGCTCCCATGCCCTCCCCTAGAACGAACACACACGTAGTACACCTGGGACTAAATGAACTGAAGTACAGTAAAATGACACACTGACTGCAATAATACTTCTATTCAAAAATCTTCCAGGGTATTGGGGGAAAAGAAAATAATTCTTGCTGTACAGAAAAAAAAAAAAAAAAAGTTTGGAAACTGTACCCTCATCTGTTGTTTTGCATGCAACACACAGTCATTGGAAACAAAGTAGTCTTCACCTGGGAAAGCTGAATAACCAGCATTTAGATGAAGAGATGACCTATGGAGTTATTCCACAGTTTCAAGAAAATATATTATTTTTGTGCAGTCTCCACTGAATTTTCTTGTTCATTTTTATAGACTTCATTAAGATCCTTCCCTCTCCCCTGCAAAAGTGCACCTGCAGTTCAATTTATGCATAAATGTTCAGAGTTTTAATTCTGGATGTTTGTAAGTGAAAGAAAACAGGGAATTTTCTTATCATTGCTTGCAGTTTGGGGAATTAAAGCATTTCAGAAAAATCACAACATGTAATGACCTTAGTCTTCAGTTCCTTGCCTTTTTATTTCCCTTGATGTTTGCCTCCTACTCCAAAGATTTCCTCTGCCTTCCCTCAAATCCTTACCTTTTCCAAGTCCAGAAGAACATCCCTAGTTGAAGAACATCCCTTCCTCTCAGGTGAAGCTGTAGCATGGACTGTCATTTTTAACCACACAGGTTGAGAGAAAAAGGCAGAAAATGCACATTGAAATTATTAAATTTTGGTCTAAAACTTCCAGAGAAGGGAAGCAAATTGTAAAGGACACAGTATTTCAAGATTCAAACTGTATACATACATACATACATATAGATACAGATATATGTATGTATAAACTGACTACTTCAGAACAAGACTTGTGCTCTCAGTTCAACGTACAGAAAAACTTCAGTTTTTAATAAATCTCTTCAGTCAGAGGTTATACAAATGACTACAGAAGCAGCAAACATAATACCTGTATTTAAGAATGGGGGAGGAACCTATCTAGTGAAGTACTAAGCTATCAGCCTGGCCCAAACTTTAAGCAAGGTTTTGTAACCTATTTTGAAGGAATGTAATTTCTGTGTAATTTCAGGGGGTTGGAGGAGAGATAAGGAACAGAGAGGCAGAGAAGCTACTCAAGTTAAAAGACAATTCTGGCATAAGAAGAAATGATTAAGATTTGGCTGTGAATCCACTAAGAATGGAATTCACAAGCACGTGCCTAACCATGAGGAGGGCGAGATGCTCCAGCCACTGTCCCGTGGGAATGAGATGGAGGAAAGCCCTACCACATGGGAGGCTGAGAAATTTACATGATTTCAGTATCCTGCAACAGCAGGGGATGAAACTTGGTGATGCACAAGCTGCCTTCCTCTCCTGTATCAGTCCACATTCAAAATATCTGTCTTTATTCCTAGCTCCTATCAGACAGTGAGGAGTTTTCATCACATCGGTTCTCCAGATAAAGACATTTAAGACTTGCAAGAAAAGCTTGGGGGCTGCTAAGGCCATAAACAGAGGGCACCAATACCATTTTTCAGTGACATCTCTCTATCGGAGAATTTCTTCCTTTTCTTCCACCCCAGCAGTGATACCAATCTTAAAAAACCTTCTCCCTCCATGAACTTTACTACGCAATACACCATGTTATTGTACATCCTCATACTATCAAAATTTATACAGAAAGTCCTTCTCACATGCTGCCTTACTGTAAAGGCCCATCACACTGCCTCTGAACATGCCACAGTCTCTCTGAAAAGCCTGACCACACATTTGTAACGTTTAAAGACAAATGCACACCCAGAGGGGGCAATTAATTTACACTGTGTCCACAATCCTTACTGTATTCTCTCCACCAAAGCACAGTGTTCTCCCCTCAAATGTGCACTGAGCTTCCTATTTAGATCCCAAACCTTCTGAATCTAGGACTTCTCATGGAGCACCAGCCTCTCTCTGGGATACAACAAAGTAAAGTAACTATGACAATAATAATAACTAACACTAATCACCATTGCTGCTTTGAACTCCATGAATCTGTTCTGCTTTTGCAGCTGTGCTGTTTTTTCTGAGGCACCAGTGGTGCTGCCAGCAGCCTAAATGTTAGTATTAATTCAACCCATCCTTCCCATCCAAAAAAAAGTACCATATCTCCAGATCTGCATAACTTCTGCATTTGGGATGGCTGACCCCCAAAAAGAGATAGAAGGAGAACAAAAGTCGCTAAAGTTATCAAAATATACAATATAGCTACTGTTTCAAACAAACAGGTTTGAAGCCAATATAATTTCTAACAATATCATCCAGTATTTTATTTGCTTTAAATTTGTCATATTTTATTAGAAACAATAAGCCTTTCAAAAAAACCCAAAAAACCCAAAAACCAAAAAACCAAAAAAAGAACAACAACAGCAGGCAAAAATACAACCAAACCAAAGCAAAAAAAATTTTACAATTAAAAAATAAAAAAGAGATAAAAAATCCCTCACTTTATGTTTAAAATAATTTACTATAACTTTAAAAGTAACAAATGAAGCACTTGAGTCTCAGATGTGTAACCAGTAGGGAGTTGGCTCGATGCGTCAGTTTTTACACCTCTTGCAGTTAAATCAGAGATCCAAATGCAAAATCTAGCACTCAGTGGTGAACTTATAACACTCCCTGGAGGAGTGTGTCCATAAACCATTCACTGGATTACACTCATCCATACAATACTTTATTTTATAAATCCACTCCCCACCAAAAAAAAAAAGTAGAAAGGGAAGAAAGGGGGGAAAAAAAAGAAAAGCTTAACTAAGGTGAAGTTAAGGTTGCACAAACTATAGATCATTTTTGTCATCACATGTCTAAATCTCTGCTTTCCTTTCTGCGATTTCATTAGTACAACTTTCCAGTGTTTTTATCTCAAATGGATTTGTTTCCCCAAATTTGCGTCTTGGCCAGAAAAGGGATCCAAAAACACCCGAGGACAGATGTGGCACAGCCACGCGTGGCGCAGGAGCACTCCCAGGCCTTTGGAGAACGCTCAGCAGAGCTAAAACACTTTCAAAAACTGCTGCACTGACTTTTCTGTGGAATGTCCTCAGTGACAGCTTTTTGGGAGTTTCACATTACGCCTCATGTTCTTATGAGTCTTCCAGACATTAAGTCTTTCGCAATGTATTTCATAGAGTCATGGAATCACTAAGGTTGGAAAAGACCTCTAAGACCATCGAGTCCAACTATTAACCCAGCACTGCCAAGCCCACCACTAAACTGTGTCCCCAAGTGCCACATCCAGACATCTCTTAAATACCTCCAGGCTTGGTGATTCAGCCACCACGCTAGGCAGCCTGTTCCAATGCTTGACAATCCTCCCTGTAAAGAAATTTTTCTTAATATCCAATCCAAACCTCCCCCGGTGCAACTTGAGGCCATTTCCTCTTGCCCCATTGCTTGCTGCTTGAGAGAAGAGACCAATCCCCACCTGGCTACAATCTCCTTTCAGGTATTATAGAGAGTGGTAAAGTCTCTCCTGAGCCCCTTCTTCTCCAGGCAAAACAACCCCTGTGCTCTTCCAGCTGCTCCTCATAGGATTTATGCTCTAGAGCTTTCATCAGCTTCCTTCTCTTCTCTGAACATGGTCCAACTCCTGGAGCATGTTTGTAAACACACGCACACACTGTGTATGGGTGCTCACATGCATGTACATGTGCATACACACACACATGAACATACACACAGTCTGGGGCTAAAACGAGAATGGAAAAAGATCAGCACAGCTTCACTGAATTCAAAGGAATCTCCATCAGACAGTGAACCTGCCTGATGGCCTACTGACTATTTCAAAGTTGACAGAATGTAATACACGTGAAGATTTCTGAGGTCCTTCATGATTAAAAAAAAGAAAGCACATGCACTAATAACAGAAAGAGTGGGAGTTTTGTTGCAGTGAATACTATTCTCTTCACTATCTAACACACAGCTCCTTCCATGTCTCTTGTTCTATTAAAATTGCAGAAAAGGTGGCTTCTGAGGCTTAATAGTAGTGTTGACTAGACACCAACCATAATGTTTTATCTTTTGGAATATGACAGTTATCCAGATTTATATATTTACTGCAATTTCTCAGCTATGCCTGCATGGATTTATCATGCTCCAGGAAAGCTTCCTTTGATTCTCTACCATTGTACACCACACTCTAAAAACAATCTTAAAATGTGCATTAAGTTCTTGAGAATTTTTTTATTTGTCTTATAAAGTGACATTATTGAAAGAAATATTTCAAACTTTCAAATTTCGAAAACTTGCCATAATGCTCACCTTCCCCAGCTCAATTCAAACATGAAATGGAGTTCTTCTTCCAAAGGCTCAAGTTCAGAAAAAATTAAAATAAACAAAAAACTCATGTTGTTTTAGAATGTCCAGCTATCACAGACCCATTTCTTGCTGCAGTGGGGATGGGACCAGCAGCAAGATCAGCTCACCTGCAGCTTCACCTTCTGCTCCAGCTTTGGCCAACTCCTAAGGGTGGGTCAAACCAACAGTACTATCAATGCCCATTTGACCCATTGCACAGCCCCAAACCATGGAAGGATGTCCTCTGAGAATATGCAAAACTGTCTAACAACTCAGTTAGTCAGTATATGTAACCATGCCCTCAAGTGTTAGGAAACTGAAAAGCCTTTTTGGTTATAAAGTACATTGGGAATCTAAATGTTACAATCAGCAAGACAACAGAGCATCCGTTACTTATGCTGCATTTTATCTAGTCCTTGAATGCAGCTCCCCCATTCCTGATGTAAGATCTTCATTAGCCATTATACAGCTGAATGGGAAAGCCAAGCCAGTCAGAGAACAAACCCACTCAAAGACACAGCCACATTAATAAGTTGACAGCGCATGCTGTAAAATACAACTGTGGGCCTCTTATGTGAGTCACAACCAATATCTTTTACAGCAGGACAGTCAATAAAAAATAACCACCACCCCAAAAGAGTGTCTTGGTGAGCAATAACAGGTAATGGTTTGTTCATCTGTTTACCAGCCAAGCTCTGGAGAATAATCTTCTCCAATTACTCTACTCTCACGCATCGTGCCGTACTTCAGTGACCACATCTCTGTGTCAATGCTTTTTAATTCTTTTATCTCCCCTAATCTGCTTTAAAGAGCTACCCTAAGTCTTTGCTTACATCATTCTGCTGAATTTCCATTACCATGGAAAAACATCCGCCCCTATTAATTTTTTCAGTGCATTTTGTGGTATGTTATTGCTCTTTTTAAAATCAACTAATAAAATCATATCAGAGAGTTTTTCAGTGCAGCCTAAGCAAACACTGGCGTGTGACTACAATGAGGTATAGTATAGTATGCAAGAGAAGTCAGAGGCTGAAATGAGAATACAATTTCCCATGAGAGGGTTCTATGTTCAAGCCATTTAACTTTAAAACTAGTTCAATATTTGAACAAGACACTATTTTATTCCCATTCAAAGTTTAAACACAGATCACTTCGAAATCAATCATAAATTCAAACCTCTTTATTTTAGAAACTGTTTCAATATTTAAAAGCTTTTTCTCTCTTTAATGTAACCGCACCTTCGAGGCTGCAGAAGCAGAACTGACTTTGAGATCCTTAAGAGCAATGCTATTTTCCTGCCAATACATACAAAAGGCAGTTCTAGGAAAAAGAAAAAACCCACAAAGGCGAGGCTGTGCTTTGCTTCAGAGTTTAAGAACAAAGTCTGGACAAAGAACACACAGCCTAGTCTTCAGCCCAAACTAAAGTAAATGAACTTGGTTTGGGTGCTTTTCAGGGCACACCAACATAATTCCTTGTTACTGCACTGCTTTTGTCCTCACCTGAGTGTAAGGAAGAAACAGATGAGTGGGATCAGTGTAGACAAAAACCAGCCCTCCTTTAGGATGGTACAGAGGGAGAAATTTGCAGTTCAGAAGGAGGATGCAGAGCCCATTGGGTCCCTGTCCCCACCCAGCATAGCCAGGCTTGTCCTGCTGCCTCAGGAGTCTCACAGCCCTGCTGAGGGTGCAGAAATGGATGGCTCCAGCTCCGCAACACATAAAAAACATTTCAGCCTGGTGAAACAGCAACATTTCACACCCATATATAATTTCAATGTGATGATCTTAAGGTTCTTGGGGGTGGATGGTACATTTGCTTGTTTTTAAACCTTAGAACTTATTCTTCAGATGGGCAACTTATCACAGAGAGTCAGTGATGGAGAGGTGAAAACAGGCGAGTTCCTGAACTGTGTCAGTGCCAGCTCCTTGGCAGATGCCACTCTCATCCAACTAATTACAGTTTCAATTTGTTTCTAAAAATTATCTTTTGTGCCCTCATCTTTGCACAAAGCTCTTTTTCACAAGCCCAGAGCATACAGCTCCACACAAATGTAACACTACAAAAATACTCATATCAAGTAGAAAAGACAAACTGATTCTTCTAAAGCAAACTGTCTTACTAACCTCAGGGCTGACCTGTTCTTGTTTCTGGTCAACTACAGTCTTCACAATCAAGTAAAAAGATGCCTTTAAAAAGGATTAAGCATCTGTACTATTAAGAGACCACAGAACAGGAGCAAGAATTAGGCTGTGTCTTTGTGATATCAATGCACTTAACCACCTATGGCTTTGTATGAACCCAGGAAGTATTATTTGGCTCAATATATAGCATCATGATAAACCTGGCTGTATGGGTAGTGATGCTGCTGCACTAGCATCTGAATGTCACCTTTCCCAGGAGAGGGCAGCTGTCATTCATAACCATCTCTCCTTAATTGAAAAATGAGGGGTCCCTATTTCCAGGAAGCCACAGGCCAAGAGCATTAGGCAATAAATGAGCTTTACTTTTTATGTACCTCCAAATAAAAAGAAATCAGTTGTAATCAACGCAGCATTAACATACTGTCTTGTAATATTTCACATAAAACATGTCACTGAAAACTCAGTATTGAGCAGGAAGGAATTTGATGAATCAAGTAGATGAAGCCAAGATGTAGTTATTAGATGCATTACATCTTTAGCACATCATCTGTAAAAATGTCCAGGGTAAACTAACGCTCCAGGGGAAACCTGACCTTTAAGAGGCTCCCTAATACTACATCTAAATTAATGTCAGTGACAGGCACTTCCATCTAAAATAGCAGGGTTCTTTCATTCTATCTACACTATCTATTCATCCATTTATTTGTGTGTAAATGTGTGTGTGCATAAATGGATTTGTGTCATTCTGGCACTGGGGGAGTGGGTGGGGGACAAAAAGAGCTCATCGATTTTCTTTTTATTATTATTTCTCTTCCTTTCTACTCCTATGCATATTGTTAGTTTTGCAGGATTCATTCAGAATCCTTTCAGCATAAAAAAAGGTAGAAAAATTATTTTCATAGTAACTAAATATACTTCTCCTAGGAGGTATCAACCTTGCAAAACAAACATGCTTGGACTAGAGCAGGATGGAACTCTTGCAGCAATCAATATAACAAGCAATTCTGAATTTTTGAAGAGTTGGGCTGGGCTCTGACATGACTGGTGGTCAAGATAAAAATCATAATTGAGATTAGTTTTGCTGTTTCAAAACAAAACGCTGAAAATAAATTCAGTAGAAGATGCATTTCTGCCTTGAAGGAAAAGAAATAAATGAACAGTACGCAGCAAAATACTGATCATAGAATAATTTCATGGCTGTTAGTCAAATCAGTGCTAACTGTGGTGTCCAAACCTTCCTTCACTTCTGTTTTTCACTCCATTTTGGAGGTTTTATGATCAAGAGATGAGGCCACTGGAAAGTAGCCACTCTGATGACCTTCTTATAGTGCTCTTCCTCCCTTCCCAATACCAAGCCCACCTACATCTGTGGTCCTCTGTCCTTCCACTTCTCAGAGACAACAGCATAATGTGTTTTCAAGAGATATGTCTTCGTGCAATAGAAGCTGAGATCTGTTCCTTGATGCAAAGGATTTACACATTGCTGTGAAATGAGGACAATTACATTAGCTAAATCCTACTGAAGTAAAATTGTTAAGTTCTTTCACATTTTGTTGATCAAGAACCCCTTTATTGGAACATTTTTCTTTTCAAACCCCAGTTCAGTAATAAACTATCCTCTAATTGGTCTTTATGCTACGAAGAGCTACCTTGCATTTTAGTTACTTTATGTGTGCTTATATTTTCTTACAAAGACACAATTGATCAGGAATTACCATAACCCCACACTGAGAAGTAATCCTAGAAGCACTGAGTGCATAAAACATTAATGTCAGTAATGCAGACATGACAAGTTTCAACTCTCCTTTCAGCCAAACAATCTGCCTCTTTCATACTAACATCACTGTTCAGCCATGGGCTACATAAACAATGTCAAACCTGGTTTCAATATAAAGTGAGCACATTAATGTTCCCACTAATATACATTTCCCAGTAACCACTCCATTAGATTGCTTAGTTCAAACTGCATGACATATCCCATAACATATCAGCCAGATCAGATTCACAAGCTCAGAAGATACAGATATTCTAAGTATTAAAAAACCCCAACTTTCTTGTGTGTGTGCTCAAGAGCTCTGCTAATACAAAAACTCCCATGAGGCTCTCAAGAAAACATGTCTGCATGGAACACAGCCCTCCTATGTTCAGTAAGGTTTTCTTTGTTTTTGCTTCTTTTATTTTTGGATGATGCTCTTTCACTTCTTGAGAAAGACTAAGTAAATGGACACAAAAATAAAGAGGTGCTGTTCAGAACAGATAATCCTTTCTGTAATCTCAGATAATGTATCTAAAACCAGTTGATCCAGTGATGTCTCTCTTTAACCTATCCCAAAAGCAAGACAGTTGAGTGGCTAAAAAGTTTAATGTACATAATGTAGAAATTCCCTGATTTAGCTTACTACAGACTCTCTGATCATATTCCAGACCCTATTCCAGACACATGAACTTTGTCTTTTCCCTCACACCCAGTAACAGCACAGCAGTCTGTCTCAGGCTAGATGGACATGAGAAACACCTCCCCACTGCCAGACAACCTGGTGTGAGCCTCCTGAACAAGCCCATGGCTCATCAAAGCACAGTGCACAGGCTGCACAGCAGCGTGCTACAGACAACATTACCATGCCTCCCCATGTCAGTCCGGGTTATAGGGTGGTTTATTATGGGCTGGGGACCAATATCCTTGGAGCTCACACTTCCAATTTTCACGTTCAGCAGCTGGAAAGGCAAATATTCTCAGCCAGAAAGTTCATTAACCTCGAGATTTTCCATGGCCAGATTTCTTCAGTATTGCAGTAAGATGCAATTTTACATTTGGGTTATGGTGTTTTGAAGTATTTAATGTAGCTGGAAGCCAACAAATACCAGCTAACCTTATCCCTGAGCTTGATAGTGTGTTGTGAAAAATATAGCCACTTTGAAATAACATAACTTTAAAACTGTTTATGCTTAACACGGTGAAATTAAACACACTGAGTCAGACATGCTAACTTTTCTATGTTGTTGAGTAACGCTTAATACCTTAAAGAAGTGAGAAACAGGAAAAAGATTCAAGGATTTAGAGAGCAGCAGGGAATTTCCATAAAGTCATCTGATTTCTCGGATTGAAAAGAATGAAAGTTGAAAGTGAAATTGAATTAATCCTAGAAATACGTAATGCATGCCCTCCACTAATCAGACTATGGGGAGCACTCAGCATAGATAGAGGAAGGTCCACTCAATCTTTAAATGAAAAATACCACTCAAGTCCTCTGACTCCTCCAGGTGCACTAAACTTGACCCAGAATACATAAGTCTGGACTGGCACTGATCTCATAGGGCACATCCTCAGAAGGTGTAAATCTGAGCAACTCCACTGACTTCAAAAGTCTGTTGAGCCTCTAGCTCCAGATGTTTGTGTGCAGTCATGAATTCCTTATTTCAGAATATTTTAACACACCTAAAAGAGCAGCAAAGACTAAAGGTTTTGCACTTGTTGTTAAGTAAACAATCACTTTATACGTTAAATAAAATTAATAGCTGAAAATATTCTATTTTTTCTGATCAGCAGCTGATATTTATCCCATACATTCAGGTTCAAAGTAATTTTGCTTTGGGCTTCAAAGCTCACTTTTAACTTCAGCCAGCTTCCACTGTCAAGTTTCCAGGACAAAGTTCAATCAGGCTTACTTTCTAGTAAGAGTCAAGTCATTAACCTATACCACACACTTTTTTCATGTACAGTGTGCCTACTGAAATGAAAGTCTTCAGAATATTGTATTATGTCGGTCAAAAGAAGGTCTGGCACAAAAACCCCAGTCAGGGCTATTTCAACCATTCAACAGTCCAATTACTTACACTATGTTAGACCTTCCAGCTCCATGAATGTAAAGCTCAGGAATGTAAAAATCAGGCATCCAGGGCTGCACATCGTGAATTATTTTGTCAAAATACAGTGCTTCAAATATAATTGCCAGAAGAGATGCAACATGCAGGCTTGCAGCCTCAAGTGCAACTTCCTGGCAGCTACAATGGTGCAGGCTTATGGATGAACACATGAGAAATTCCAATTAAAAGTGATGCAAGTCCATTAACATTGGGTCTGAGTAATATCTCCTCATACACAGGATTCCCTGAAACTGGAAATAGAATATGTTAACATGGAATAAATTCACTTGCAACATTTAGCATACAACTGAAGATGCTACCAATTAACTGCCTGTGTAACTCATTTAGGAAGATGGTATCTACTTTTTATTTCCTTCTCAGATTAAATAAATGAGCATGTCCTGCAAGGCCTTCTGAATATGCTGAAGAAGTAGCTATTCTAAAAGATACCCAGAAACAGGATTGAAAGGTCCTTACTCTGCTCCATTCTTTCTGCAGAGTTATAAAAAGAGAACACCGACCCAAAAAAGATGTGTTAGAAATTGCTCTTCCTACAAATTCCTCTATCTCAACAGAAGCAGCATATCAGGTGCTTTCTGCCTGTACAATGAAGAATGGATTTTTCATTGCCATCATCAATAGATTTTTCTGAAATTTGGGTTCAATTCACTTTGTATCATACACTCCTATTCTTTCAAGACTTACAGCAGTATCCTGTGATAAAAATACAGAAAGAATTACAAATACATGTCCCAACAACAGACCAGCACATCTTATGTTCTAGCTGGTGAATCACACCAAGTTCTGACATAATCACCTCTAAGTTGTGGCTCTCCTACTAACCATGTGCACAGTAAGCTGGTGGGGCCTCAAATCATTATGGACTTAGAAGAAAAGACAAAGCAAAATGCTGGATATACTATTTTTCAAAAAGTCAGGAAATGAGACTTGTGCAAAAGGAAGGAAAATTAGATACTACATCTCGACTCATCACTCAGTGGGATTCAGAGTGAAATGCTGGGAAAATTGGGAGGTCTTGCCTAAGAATTGTTGTGCTACCTACAAGGAACCTGAATCTCTCAGACAGGTATAGAAAGAAACTGAAATGCACAAGTGTAAACAGGTATGAGGACTCAAAACCCGCTACTTAGCTGTGATCCACCAATAATTGAGCAATGCTTTTGCCTTACTTCTTAATTTTTTACTGGAGATCATTTCCTTGAAATTGTATTGTTATGATCCAGAAATTCATTATTTCAACAGCCAAATTTTAAAAAACACCTTCTGCCATCATCTTTTCTCTCTTTTTGGCCATTTAAATCTAGCATTGTGGGTTTCCCTCCCACACATACCATGCTAAGCAGCAGCATACACTCTTTTTCTGCGACACCACTTGGAATTTTAGGCGATCCACAGGAAGGAATAATCTGGCTTTCCTAACCCATAGTGCAATTGATGCCACTTGGGTGGCTGACAGAGAGCTCACTTTCAATTTGCATCACGATTTCTTCCCTGCCAAAATGCCACTGCTGAGGTGCCACCAGCAACGCGTGTTGTGTAATCGAGACCACCATGCTCGGGGCAGGCAGAGAACTGAAGGCTCCTCTGCGCCATGCAGACATGCCCACACTTGGAGAGGCAAAGCTGACTGTAAGCTGCTTGAGCCACTTCCTTGTGAATTATTTTTACTTCTGCAGCTTGACTTCTTCATTTCCTTTCCCTCTCTTTTCAAGCTGATGCTGTAATACGGTCACGCTGCAGAAATCCCAGTCGGTACAATATTCTGTGGAGCCACACAGCCTCTCTGATATTTAGGAGACTGCTCCTGATTCATCAAAGCTTCCTTGATGCTTTACAACGTCTTGGCGAGGTCACAGGGTGCAGGCTGCAATTTCCTTCGCCTTTTTATTTGTATTAATCAGGAGTTTGGGGGCTGTGCATCCCTGTGTTTGCTGGCCGGCTCCAGGCATCACTGCATCACAGCGGCACCTGGTGGGACAGGGCAGGGCTGGAACACACCACTGCCCACCCTGCAGCACCCAGACATCCACAGCAAACCCAGAACCAGCACTGCCTTGCTCTGGCAGGCCTGTCTAACATCTGTTGCTGTGAAAAGTTCAAAATTAATATCGCTGAACCCTACCCTGGTATTTGCTAAAGAGATGCAAAACGCTGGATGGGGAACAGACTGAAGGCTAAGCCACATCTTAGAAACAGCCTGCAACCTGAGGGAACTGGGAGATGCTGCACACAGCACCAAAAGGAAAAAAATAATCTGATAAATTACTCGTCTCCAAGGCCTCTCAACTTTTGATTCATTAGCCATCATTAAAAATTTATAAAAGTATATTAGAAGTAAAGCTCAGTTCAGCCCTCACAAGTATTCTAGCAGCAGTGTGACACATTGAGCCCTTTCCTTTTGATTACTGCCTTCAATCTCATCATTTTTATTTTATGGGACGCAAAGCATCAAATTCAGCTTCAGAAATACAATGTTCAAAATATAGTGGCCAATAAATGTTTCATCTTTTTCACAAACTAGACCTTAAAGAGCTTCAGTTATTTATTTTTATAGCAGCAGCATACATAAGTGTATGACACAGTAAAGGATACTGATCTCTGAAGACCTCAGATTATCTTAAACTCCAGAAAATCAATATCAAATCCTGTGTTTACAGTACTTTTCATTATTTATTTTAGAGCCTAAGGAAGTGGACAGTGGAGACTGCCAGTTTTGTACAAAAAGAACCTAGCAAAGTTGCAGTCAGATTTATAGGTCAAACACTACATTACGAAAGAAACCATTTACCCCCAAGAGCCAAAATCACTGCTGTTCACCGTAAGCAGAACACTTTAATAAAAGTCTGCAGACTGTTGCTACAGCTCCAGCTAATTTACTTCAGTCCTCACACCCTGGCCAATGCAGAGCTCGTGCAAGGTGTGTAAGGGCTCCCACAGAGGTACAGCTGCACTGGGAGGCACTGGGATTTGTGGAGTGCAGCTGGAGCTGAGGGTGTTGCTGTGACCTCCAGATGCTCACACACCTCAGCATCGATGCAAACGAGCACCAGGCATGTCAGACTGTGCCCACTGCTTTCAAGACTGCCAGCTCTTGGTGAGTTTTTCAAAAGTGCAAGTCCATGATGCACATGAGAAGAGGGTGGAAAAGGAAGGAAAGAAAAAGTTTAGAGAGCTTTAATCCTTAAAACCACTTGAATGGAGGGAACATACAAATCCAGAAATAAGAATTTTTATCTCTTTAAAAAAAAATCCATAATTGTATTATGGATGCTGAGCTAACTGAAGAAAAGTAGTAAGTTAGATCTACATTAGGTATAACTTTAAATCCCAAATTAACTTAAATAGGTTGATAAAGAACAAGAAGAAATAAAAGTCCTAAGGAGTGCACAAATTAACCTACAGAAGTGTTGGATTAAAATGCAGTAAAAGGCCATAAAAGTGAAAGAGGCTCTTACTGTCTCTGTTCTCAACATGCATTTAGAACCAACCTCTCACCTGCTGTAATGATTCTACCACCATTCTCCTGTATCTGAAATAAAAAATGTAAAAGATAAATCTGATTGTAAGCATGTCTCTTTTCTCCTTGGTTCTTCATAACAACATAAAAATGTTACAGAAAAATATTGTTGCTGCTATAAAAAAATAACTGCATACTCTTTATATTAAATACTGTGATCTATTCTTGTGATAAGCAGAAGGTTTAGATATGAAGAATTGTTAGAATAATTACAAGCACTGGAAGAGTCCTGCAGGGTAGGAACTAGAAACACTGACAGGAATCCTTTTAGCTTAAAGATGAGGTATCTAATAGAAGGCATGTTTGAGGTTTACATGAGACATTAGACATTCCTATTTATAACATAAAATTAATTTGTGGAATGCACAGCTACCACGGCACACTGACATCAAAAGCACAGCAAAATTCAGATAAGGTTCAGATAGATAACATGAAAATGAAGTGTTGCATCAGAGCAGATTTAGGAAACATGAAGGATTTAAGCCTTTTTGCTACACAGTACAGACCAAAATCTACTGACAGGATTTTTAAAAAAAAAACCTACAACTTTCACATAATGTAAAAAGACATTTGAAAGTTTATTGTAGGGTTTTATGCACTTTTGTTTGAAAATCCCAGCTCCAGACTGTCTCAAGAGAAAGGACAGCTTCTTAGATGGACCACTGGTTTGATCTGGTATGGCAAGCCCTATATTCTTATGTTCCTACCAGATAATCTGCAGTAATTTGAGTGACAATGGATGGGTACCCATCCTAGGGAAAAAAATATTCTATCATTCTATTTCTCAGTGCACTGAACTGAATTATGTTAGGTTAAGTGTTGTCACACTGAATAATCTCAGGCAGTATCACATGTCCAAAGACACAACTCAGTGTAATGTGTAGGACAGTGCACTCAAATTTGCTACAGATGTGAACTGGGGGGGAGTGGGGGGGAATACAAACTTGAAGTTTAGTGAAACTTACAGCACCTACACAGTAGTAAAAACCATGTTAAAATATTTTAATTCAAAATGCTGTCCAACTCCAGAAACAGAAATTGCTCAAAGATATAAAACAGTTTTCTTTCCTCTTTCTGCCTCTCCTCAGCCTAACTAATATAATCACAAACTGTGTTTAATGTCAAAGAAATTCAAAGGCATTTCTCAATGAAACCATTGGGAGAGTACAAGTAAACTGAAGACCCCTTAGCTTCTTGGAAAAACATAATCATTATAGGTAAATGTTACCAATTCATTACACTGAATTAAAGTATTTTATTTTGTCTATTAAACACAAGAAGAAGCTCTCACAAGAGACAGTAGTGAGAGCCTCAAGATTTCCCCACTCTTTGGAAGCCAAGGCTTGGTTTCTCTAACTTAGCTCATTCCAGAGAAAAGATGGGACAATCTGCCTCAGCTGTTTCTGAGATTACCATAATTTTTAATTGAATACAAAGCAGGTAGGAAAAGAGAAGACCCATATGCCTACAACTCACACCACAATGCTCAAATGTTCATCCTTCCACATGAATGATTTTGTTCACTACTCTCACTCCTTCTTCTTATGGCTAATAATTACAATTTTGAGTAATTTTGTAAAGCATGTTTTGCAAAACAGCCACCTTTGCAGATCTCTCAAGTATACAACTATAGGCTAAACCCCCCATCCTCCACTTAGACAATGTAACATGTTTAGATGAACTCTTTCATGCTTAACCCAAAGCCCTTGGATATCCTTAGTGGCTTTAATTGCACATATTTCCAAACAGAAGCTGAGAAGGACATGAGCAGAGGACACTTCTGCAGGTGAAGGAACCCTGTCTTGACATCTACCCTACACAGACATCCCAACCACTGTCCCCCAGACAGTGACATCTCTCTGATGACAGAGAGGTGAGCAATGTGTAAGCCACTGCCTGTTTCCAGGGGATTATGTGCAGACAGCTACTCACATCTGGGAGCTTGCAGAACTGAGACCTAGGTCTGTATTTTAGTGTTTGCTTTTCAAATCATGCATTTAAAACAAGAGTTTGAGGACTCCAGTAAAAAAAAAAAGACTTTTTACCTGCTCCTTCATCTCCATAGCTACCAAGTCTCAGCAATAATATTTTTTCATTTGGCTTTTCATATGTGTATACAGAGAATCTCCAAAAAACATCTTGAGATTTGATGTCTAACAGCTCCACTTGCTTTGAGACTCCTCATATCACACACAAGAGGGTTTGATTTTAAAATAATAGTTCCATATTACTATCACATTCTAGAACATTTTATTGCAGAATTAATGATGTTTATGTGGCTCTTTTGTTTACCTTCTAAGAACAGCAGGTCAATACAAGTTCATAGAGCAAGTGCCAAGAATTCCTTTCAAGGTGTAATTCAGCAGTCAGCACAACTTGTCCCATTTTCTGCTGTGGCAGTTCTGCCATTTTGACCAGCCCTACACTGCCTTTGCTCTGCAATGCTGCAAGTACTTCACAAACAACAAAATGTTGCTGGCACCATCTGCTCCTTGGAAACCTGCCAATCAGCATCCAAACCACTGAGAGGAGCTTGTGTTGGGATTTACTTGGTATCCATCCTTTCTGGAAGTTTGGCTTTTGCTGCTGTCCCCAGTATCCCTACCAGCAGCCATAGAGAGAGCTTTGATCCATTTGTGGGGAAAAAAATATGCAATCTAGCAACAATTCCAATCATACTCATTGAGATGACCTTGCCCCATCAGTTTACAACACTGGGACATCGCTGGGTCTGCAATGACCCAAAGTCATGGAACATTTGATCCTCAGTAGTTATAGATAACCTGAACATTGTGAAAACAAGGAGCAGATTTAAAGGTGCATTTTTCCAGTAACTGAAATTCAGCCACTTTTGAAAAGGGCAGAGCAGATCCTAAACACACAGCACCCTTCATTAGTGTTTCAGAGATTAAGTGGGGGCTATGCTGTATGACTTTCATAGTTGAGAGTAGACACAAAGCTCACAATTGTCACCAAATTTGGTCCACACACTGGAGGCAACAAACCTCCTTATAAAAATGTTACAGGATTCACATGTTAAGATATCTCAATACTGGAGTGGGGAAAAAAAAGAAGTTAAAGAAAAGAAAAATGGGGCAGTGTGCTGTAATGCTACCAGGAAAGAAAATCTTCCATAAATTCCATACTGACATTGCTAAGATTTACCTGAAATGCAGTTTATTAATTTATCATAATCAATAATAACTGGTTTGTGATATCCCAAATGCACAGATCACCTCATTTATCTTTATTTTTAATTTATGCACATCAAGCATCATTTTGTTCCACTATTTTTCATACCACAGCTTGCTCAGGTTTTTTTACTACAATTGATATTGCATTGCTAATTCTTCTGTGAGTCTCTATTTACTGTAGTTCTTGGCTGGCTGTGTACAATGGCAGCAGGCACTGGCTTCAGTGCTGTGACATATCTATTTAATTAACCCAGCTGTTCTCTCTACAGTGTGAAGTACCAAGCAATGGTGCCATACTGGAAAGCAGGACTCATAAAACTAAAAAAAAAATTACAGTGCCACTTGGAAAATGAAACACAAATAAAGTCTGCTTGAAAAACAAATACAGATAAACACATCCCTGTCTGCCTTGACAGGCCTCTGCTATTCAGTTAGATACTGCACAATATCACTGAGGACTTCTAGAAATACCATTTCTTATTTTAAATCCACCTCCTTCATCTTGAATAAAATTAGCAATTTATTTGCATGCAAACAAAACTGGACCATTTTCTTAAAACAGAAAAATTTCAACAGCAGGCCTTTCCTGGTGGCAGTGTTCTTTTCTCTATGCTTCTACAGTGTCCATTCTTAAAAGTACTTCTGCATAAGACATAAAATAAGAACATCCCCCAGTGCAAGCTGACACTGCCTTTTCCTTGAAAGCTCATAATATCAAAATCAAACAAATTAGTCTGTTTATCAAGCTGTCACTTTACAGCATGCTGAAGGGAAGGAGGAAAATAAAAAGCATTCACTGAAGTTGAAGATTATGCAGCCATTGCACATGAACACTACAATAAATATAATTTAGAAAACATCCCCTGCCCATCATGAGCTGGGCCTCAAAATGAGTCAGTTGTATCAATTAAACAAAACAGAACAAAAAATTTAAAAAAAAACCAAACAGAAAAGAACATCACCGTACCCAGCTTCTTTGAGATGTGCTCTACACAGACACACTGGATGTGAAAATTAGTTAATTGCTTTGGAAGAACAGCATCCACTGGAGCTATATCCATATTCAAGGATGCCTCCTGACCATGGCAGCTGGGACAAATGAGACACAGCAGCTTCAGTCAGTTTCTCCAGTCACGCAGAGAACCTCAGCTCATTCCCAGATGGAAATTAATTCAGTTACATCAAGTGAGAGACTGCTTGCTCTCCTTAAGTGCTGTCAGACCCCTCCTGCATTTTCAGCTGAGAACTGAGGAGGCCGTCAGTGGTTCCTGGGCTGAGGGCATTTGTGTCAGCTATGCCAAGGTACTCAGCACATGCCAAGCAGGGCCACTGCTGATGAGTGCAGAGAACAGCCCTTTCCAGAGATGTGCCTACTTTGTGAGCACAACTGTGTCATGGAATGAAACCTGGACAGCTCATCTCAAAAGCACTTCTAGACATGGATTCAGGGTAAGGCTACTAGGAAAGAACTTTCCACATGCTCTGGAATACAAGCAATTCAAACAGATGCTGCCACAGTAATACAACTTTATTGAAGTTCAAAAATTATTATACTTTATTTGTTGATGAAAAGATCTAAACCTTGCAGAGTTGCTGTTCTTACAGTAATAACTAGTAAAAAGAGAAGGAAAAGCTGTCTAACATCACCTGGCCTCTTATATCCTTGGCTATTGCAGCTACAAGAGCTCCCAGGATTTTAAATACAGCCCTGGTGTCTGCTGCCATTAAAACTATGTAATACAAATATATATCTTGTGTAGTTATACACACACTCACATCCATAGGTACACAGACAGATAGGTACAGAATAACTTGCCTGTAAACTGAGAGTGGAACAAAAATGGCAAATTTCTACCTACCACACAATCTTGTTTCACCTGCTAAAGTCAAGATCCAGGTGAAGTCCTATGCTAGTATTTTACTTTCAGAAGTATCTGAACAGCAAAAGTTCCTTGAAATATTTCACCCAGGGTACCTATCCAGAAACCTGCAAATTAGGAGAGATGCACCTAAATCTATTTCTGGTGTAAGATGGAACACAAACCTGGAAGACAATTAACTGAAAGGAAAAACATTTCAATTGATGTCGACATTCAAGGCACTCAAGAGACTGCACTCCCTGCAAGTTAAGAGCAGAGAGAAAGAAACAAGCAGAAGAATTCTCTATTAGAAGACCATCCTACAAATGTAGACCTAGAAATTTACTGACCTTTCCTGTGATCCTTTTAGAAAAGTTATTTTTGTGAAGTCTTTGGTTTTGTAAGCACAGCATTTTATCACACTTCCCAAACACACAATATGCTTTGTAGCTCTTCCCTGAAACAAACCAATCTACACAAATATTTCAAGCTCATTTTATTTTAATTCCTACAGTTGTTCATCACTACAATTCACCTTTAGCAGTACCTTCTTGTAAGGTAATGCTGCATGTTCTGATGTCTCTTTCAACTCCTTTGGGACTCCCACTATACAACACATCAGTCCACTAAATAATGCAATTCAGAATCTCCTGGAAAAGACATGCAACTTTTATTTTAACGTGCCTGAAGTAAAACCTCACTCAGATATTCACATTGGCACAGCTGCTAACAATAGATTTTCCAACTGTACAAATCCTCAAGCTGATCCAGTAGGAAAAATCCTACTTCACCTGTGGGGTGAAGTAGGATCATGTCCAACATCACTAGTAGCTGGTTGCCTTATTCCTTCTGTTTTATAGGAGGATGTAATAGTGATCCCCCAAACCAAGAAACAGGGTAAAGAGCAGCTCTTCAGAGCTTTCTCCTTTGCCTCCACCAACTATTGTTTACCATCTTTCACGACTTGAGAACTTTCTCTTCACAATGGCAAAAATAATACCTTGCCTAAGAATCCAACCTGGCTGCAAATAATTAGTTTACATAAAGAAACTGGAATGCTTGATTATGGCAGCACCCAAAACTCTGATTTGAGTCTGCAATATTTGTCTGCATCACTGGGCTGAAAAAAATACAGTGAAAAAACTTCTAAAAATTACATAACAATAGATTCTATGCAGGACAGTTTGTGACACATACTTCAGCATGAATCATATGAAACAAAGATGAAAACAAAAACGAAAGCCAGGTTAACAAAACGTTTTCATTACTATGACTAAAATCTGAATCACTAGTTATTTCTTCCTAAAGCAGTTCAATTTAGTTGAAAATGAAAGAATCAAAAGAAAAAAAGCTACTTACTGCTGTAAATGCCAGGAAAAATTAAGAAAATGTTCAAAAGTAAATAAATCGAAAAAGGAATACTGAAGATTCCTAGTATGCATTCAGAAATCTGCAAGGACAAGCAAAACACTAGCATTGAACTGAAATACTCTAGCTTTCTTATTAATGCATCCTTAACAGGGTGGCAACTAGTTAAAGACCACTTGTTCATTCTACATAAGCAACAACACTGTCTCCAACTAAATTTCACCTGAACTTTTTTCCATCCCACTGTTTCCTTGCCTAGGTATTTTAAACATGTTTACCTTCTGCAGGAAGGTAAAACTTTCCTTTCTTGTTATTTTTTCCAGTTGTCCTACTTAGCTGCAAACCAAGCACCTGAGGCTCAACTCCAGAGCAAACTCGTGTTACTCTTTGCTCCCTGACCCCCATTCAAGCCAAACCCACAAGTGCATCCTGAATTTTTCTGCTGATGGAAGATTTCATCAGTGAAGAACCAGGCACCATAGACCATCACTCTTCCTCGTGTGCTCCATATTTCACCTCCTTGACAGAATCAGTGGCAAAAGGGAACTGATCACAGTAATTCCTAAGTAGGTCATCGTCGTGTTTCAGAGGCGAGGGCAGTTTTCCAGAACAGAACTCCTTTGCATTCTGTAGTGGTAGGAAGAGGTACTTCACTGAGCCCCAAGCCAGGCCAACGGGCTCATCCCATAATTACTGTATTGTTATGCAGTAACCTACCCCAAATTCACCAGGGTGCCATAAATCAGGCCTCACATTCAGCGGGGCTGTAAAACCATCAGTGCCAGAGAGCCTGTGTCCAGCTATGGTCTAGTGAGAGTGCTCTGAAAAAACTGGCAGTAGGAAAGTTTACTGCTGTCATCTGCTGCACAAGGCCAATACAGTGTCTGTGATACAAGGGGCTGATGTCCACCAGACACCCAGGAGGAAGCTGAGGTGCAACCTTTTGCTGCAGAGGTCTCTCTCGGCATTCACTTTTATCAGCTCCAGTGCAATATTTTCAAAACCTCCCCCTGGGTGATGTCCTTCGAGCCTTTTCTAGGTATCCAGTCTCAAATTTGATTTTCCTCCTTTTATTCTCCCAATTCTTCAAAGATCATTCCAGAAACCTGATTTGATTAGAAGTCTCTTTTAACGTAAGCAATTCATCCTCACACAGGCGGATCTGTTGATTCACCTTTTCTTTAATTTCATTTTGCCTGACTTTCATTTGAGCTATCTCAATTTTAACCTCTGTTAAAGCTCCATCTACCTTGTTTACTGTTTCTTTGATTTGAAAGATCTCCTCCATTAAGTCCTTAAGCGACAACTCCGTGGCCATTTTTGGCTCCAGCTGTTTGTCAGGAGAGGTCAGCCACTGCCTCGGTCTTTTATTTGTCTGGAGAAACATTCAAATTGTTTTCAGAGCAATTGTTTTCTTCTCATTTCCTGCCATCTCTGGTTGAAAATAATAATGAATTACCTCAATTCTAAGGAAGGTTTCACCCCTTTACTTCATTATCAAGAGCAGGGAGAAAGACTGTTTCAGAGGTTGGCACCCTGCACAAATTTCCTCATGTATTGCTTGAGGAATAATAGTGCAGGAACAGTTAAAAGTTATCTTCTACACATACACAGGATCCTGCAAGAAAGCACTGGAGTCTTCAGAAAATTCACCTTCTTAAAAATCCTGCCAGGCAGGTAAGTATTAGATCTTCTGAACAAGAGAGCCACTAGCAAAAATACTTCATTTAAAACTTGCATACTAAAACAAAGTTCCTGGGGTTTTTTATTATTCGGTTTTTGTTTTTTTTTTTTTCTTTTTTGCCCAGCTCTGGTTAGCAGGATCAGTTCCTTAGCAGGACAGGAAGCCTGGGGCAGCTCTGGAAATAGGTTTCCTGCCTCGATACAGAGTTGCCAGACTATCTTTTCTCCTCTAAACACATACAAAATGTGCTCAAAGGAAGGCATCCAACACACAGAACTGATGAAAGAGTAGCTTTAGATCAGAAAACTGCCTTTCTCAAACAAACCTTTATACTTTGGTCTATTATTTCATGTCAATAAGGAAGATACAGAGACTTAAGATGTGTGTTTAAGTGAGGGGGTTGTTTGTTTTCACAAGTATCTTTACTTTAAATCATATCCCAGCTGTTACTAAGCCCATCTGAGAATTAGCATGCCGTAGATTAATAATTTACCTTTAAAATCTAGATGATTTTTTTTTTTTTCCATTTTGAGCACACTGTTCCCTTCCCCCTCACATAAAAAATGTCACACTGAGATTCATGCACTGCCCTACAGACACAAAACCATAATTTTTGTATGCCCTCCCAGGGGAAACATATCCCACCTTTACTGGACACTTCTCTTTAAATGATATGACTCTTTATCTACAGGAACCCTTCCCTTCCATGACTGAGTTGAAAGGCTGGATAACTAGCTTATGTGTGATACCAGCTTATATGTGATATCTTTAAGGGGGCTAATCTGAAGTCAAAATGAATCTCACACTTGCACACTTTCTTTCCAAGTGGATTCATTTCTAGTTTTAACATTAAATTTTTACTCCATTAAGGAGAGTAGCTGTGTTTTATTAGAAGCAGTTTTTCTAACACTGCAGATTCTTTACCACATCAAAGAAATGTATTACCTATATTTTTTGCAATAATTTTATTACTGTTTCTTACACTACAAACCCATGTTTCTTACAAAATGGAAATGGAAAGTTAGATTCCTAACCTACTAAAGGACACCTAGCCATACAGACCCAAAAATACTTAAGTGATTTACAAAACTCCACAGAATTAACCTGACAGGCAGTTTAGAGTTTTGACCTTTGGCTTAACGGAGGCAAATATTTGCAGAGAGAAGATGGGTTATCAGATTGCTGCATATACAAACTCAGGCCAGTTTCTATATAAGAATTAAACTCCAAATTTGTCTTCTTCCATCCCAAATGAGCATTTTAACACCTCCTACCAGAAAGAATATCTTGGTGTAAAGTCTTAATATATACTCTTAATCAGAATACTATAAATTTTTCAGTAGTAATTACAAATCTCTAGAGTAGGAATGGAGCAGGGGGGAAAAAAAGGAACATCAGTGTACATAAAAAAGACTCACCAGTTTTGCTTTAATGTATAAATAGAAAATTTTTTATACTTTTTTTCTTGCATTAGAGAATGAACACCCAAACGTTATCTCTCCTGGTGCAATCTATTTGGTATGTCATAAAACAGAAGACAAGCCAGCTGGGTCTTGAGTCCCATTCTCACTGGGGCCCCTTTTCATTGCCAGAGCACTGTAAAGCAGCCTCTGTGTCAAAGAAACCCAGATGAATGCATGGCTGAGCACAGTGACTCTATAGCTGCAGCCATCAGGAGAAATCCAGAACAGGATGTAGGAAAACTGTACAAGCTGAGCCTAAGGAGATAGAGGCCACATCTGGATAAAAGATTAAATGTAATTGTGCTATACACATATAGGACAGAAAAATAAAATTACTGGGACCTAAACCGAGACATATCACAGTGACAACACAAAGAATAAACAGCACCACTATGAGCTATGTTTGCTTACCAAGCAAACTTCATGAAAAATTATCATTTTAAATGATCATAATGCTGGGATACAAAACCAGCACATTTGCAGACTGATATTTCTAATCTTTACTTAATGTCTGTAGTAGCGATTGTATAAAATAAACCACTAAAAATTCCTAGCCAAGCAAAAAGCCTGATAATTTAACTTCCTGGCTTGGCTTCCAAAGACTAATGCAAAGTTTAGTAGCTGCACAGTCAAATAAATCTTTCAACTACAGCTTGCTTTTTTTTTTTTTTTTTGAGAAAATGGTAAATATGGTATTTTCCATATTATATACCAGAACTACAGTCACAACCCAAGAATGTAGATCTTTCAACCATTCATTACAGAAAATATTGCTTGAGGGAAACTGTTTTAAACTGATTTATGTGGTAGACACCCCAGTCAAATTGGACAATGTGGCAGATGGTAATGGATTTATGCATATTTATGTAGCATGTATTTACTTGTCGACTTTGTTATCCATCTTTTGCCCCTTCCAAAAGTAGATAGCGATTTATAACAATGATGCTGTGATGCTGTGACTGGCTGTCACTCCCTTTGCAGCCCTTTCCTCTGGACAGGCTAAAAAGCAGCATCCTTTGTGCGGCTATTTTAATTGTTTTACAGTTTTATTACAAAACATCCTGTCTGTTACACTTGCTTCCTGAGGCTATCATAACAATGTTAGTTGCCACTGCTTAAATCTGCCTCAGGGTATCTGTTTTTACAGTTACAATTAAAGTCAGTAAGTAGTCCACCAACATGTTAACATTAATTTGTCTTTTAATTTATTTGACCTTTTAAACTAAGCAAGTAACTCACTGAGGTAAGGGATGCACAAAGTTCAGCTGCTACACATTTTTGCAATAAGATGGTTTTAGGTTCTTTTCCACCAAAACATTCAAGTGTTCAGTTGCAAGTGCTTTTATTTATTCTAAATCTCTTCAGAAAAGGCAAAATATATTCACATTGCATTTAATATGCGTGTGTTTTACATAACACTAATGCATATACCACAGTATAATCTTTAAAATTCGTGACAGAGAAACTGAGAAGTTTCTAAAACCTTGATGCACTAAAACCACTACAACTCTTAGAAACCCTTATATGACCAAGGATTGTTTACAGAACACATCAGAACTGATGCCAAAACAAAGAACACATGGAACCAAACTATCAGAAAGCAACAAACTGCTTTGGTTTGGAACATAGCAAATGTAAAAAAAAAATAAAAAAAAATATATATATATATATATATCAGTAACTTCTGATGCCCTTTGCTCTCACTGAAAAATGTAGCCCTATATCTGCATACCTCATACTGGTCTCTGGAATCTGATGCAAAAATACTCAGGAACATGTTTCAATATTTAAGGTAACTTATATATGCAAATACCTTTTTAAAAAGCTGGTATAATAAATGCAGTTTTATATTGATCACCTATTAATCTAAGGTATATTTAAGTAAGTCTCCCAACCTACAGGAAGAACCCCCAGACAAAATTTCAGGACAACTTTAAGCTAAATCTAGCCTCTGCTGGTGCAGCTTCCCCACATTTTTGGTAGCATGCCCTTTGCCTATGGGCATCATTGTGAGCTGCTGAGTCTATCTAAAACCCTGATAAGATGAGAGGGGTACCACCCACATCAAGAGCACTCCCTGGCAAATTAGATGTGGGGGGATGGTGAGGAAAGACTCATCAAATGGTCATTTAGTGTCAGAACCATTCAAGCTCAAGCAAGAGGCAGTAGAGAGGGAGGGAAGCTTGGGAAAAAAAAGCTGAAAAGGGGAAAAGACCAAATGAAAACAGCCACTACCATCTAATAAAAAATTAATCCTCATAAAAAAGATAAGAATTCATTCACTCCCTCCTGGTTGATTGAAGCATTTGACTCCTCTTCTCACAAACCTCCCCCGTGACAACCAAAGCTTTAAACTGTTATTGCCATCTTCCTCCCAAGTTGCCAAACCTCTCTCAGCTGTAAAAGCCCTTACTCAGCCGTGCTCCTCAGCAGCTACAACCTCCAGCCTTCATTTCTGTAGCCCAGGCATCACCAATTTACAGAAATATTTGCATGAAAATGACAACAAAAAGAAAATAAGAAAGGGGCTTTTTTTTGGATGGCAGGGGGGAAAGAAAAGGATGTATTAAAATACAGACTATTTAGAAAATATTAAATTTTGGCATCAACAATAAAAATCAATTTTGCATCTATTTGATTCCATTTTAACATCTGAATATTGCATACTATTCTTAGAGATACACAAAGCCACTAAAACAAACACCCAAATTTAAAAAACAACCAAACCAACCCAGGCCAGTTATGCATCTTTCTGTTTCCCCTGTGCTGCCAGCAGAACAACCAAGCTGACATGGGATTTAGTGCAGCGAGCTGTGGAAATAAGAAATCAGGCTGTGCCTCACCTAAGCACTGAGGCCACACAATATGAAGAAAAATGCTATGGCTGGAAGTGGTTGTCGGTCAATTACTCACCCTTTAAAATCCTATTATCTTCCAATTCTGCCGAAGAAAAAAAGGCACTGCTGAACACAGAAAGGCAGAACAAACACTATCTTTTTAACCAAATGTGTCCAAAAGAGTTTGTCTCTCCATATGCTGCCAGTCACCCAGCTGAAAAGCTTAGTTCTGACTGGGTGGCTCGCAGCACCAAGCGAAGTTAATGGCATTTTAAGAAGAGAGGTGTATGTGGCAATATTTGACTTAAGGCTGTTTAGCACACCGTGGATACAGAGTAAGCAACAGAGATGAATTCTAGATAAAGCAGATAAAAGGAATGCAAAACCTAGCCAAAAGAAAGACTAATGCCTGCCAGGTAAAACGCAAAACTATGTGTCAAGAATAATATTCAGTAATGAGGCAGCAAGGCAGATTCAAAATATATTTCTAGCAGAGTGGAGGATCAGTGCTCTTGCCATTACAGAAACCTGCCTGAGTGCCCCCACATCAGTGTACCTCTTTCACCCTGCTAAAGGCATAAATTACAATACAATGAGATTTATCAGATGCCATTCTGTGCTGGACAGAAAGAATAAAGCTTTGCTCTAGTTTAAAATGTGATAGACTTTTATAAGTTGACCACCAAGAGGATATTTATCCCACAGTCTGAACTCCAAAAATCTACACAGCATCCTTCCCCATCCTCATACTTGTATCTTGACAACAAAAACATTTAACATAATTTAAATGGGGCCACTGCAGAGGGATTGAATTTTCCCCCTGCCCTGAATTTTTCCCTGCAACACCTGAAGGGAAGCAAAGGAGACTTCAGAATCCTGCACAGCTCTCCAGAGCTGGCTGGTTCACAGGACCACGACAGAAAGAAAACCACTGTGGGAAGGTGTGTGCTGAAAGCTCCTCTTCCCTGGCAATAGCAGTGTGAGGGATTATTTCCCAGGGACAGAAGCCCTCTGCTGGCCAATGCTTTTTGTAAGATGATTTACAGCAAGCAAGATGCATGCAGGTTTTAATTTGTCCCTGGTTTTCCTACAAAAGCAGAACTGTGAATGAGAAACACAAGAGCAAATTTCACTTTCCTTTTGAGGAAAAAATCGACTAATCAGAGTACAGCAATCAAATCTTTTTTATTCTTATTAACTGGGTAACTTCTGTTCTGTAATTTTTAAAAAATGCTGCTCACCCCATAGTTAAATATGTAATCAGTTTCAAAAAGTCTTCATGACTAAAACAGCGCTGACATCACATATACACTCCACACCTCTTTCTCTGCTCACACAAAAACGACAAGAACTATTCAAATAAAACATGTTGCTGACATAAGTACTCAACCCTGCAATTTGTTCTCCAGCACATGTATTTAATATTTAAATGCATTAAATTTTTCAAAATTTTAAATATTTAATATTGCTATTACACATCTGAATTGTATTTTAGGTTTTGAAAATTATGTATAAGCATAAAAAAGGCATTACCTCACCTTCTCATGAAATGAGAACACCAATCCTTAAAGTAAATCAAATTTAGTTTTGGTTTTGACCATGAGCAGGCCTCCTAGCTGTAGTACTGAAATTGGTTAAATGTACTTTTAGGGCTAATTGTATCTTTGGTACCTGTTCAAAAGTGGAATTATTTTCCTGGGAAGGATAGGTAAGTAATGTTTTCAGACACATTAATTCTTGATTTCTTCAAAATATCAAAGGCTTGTTCCAACCAAAAAAAGAACCTCTAGACAAGTCAATCTTCAAATACAGACTTTAACATGCAAACAAATACACAAACACACGCAGGATTCCTTGTCTCAACACCATTCTACAGCTCTTATTATTTATTTATTGTTATTACTAATTCAGTCAAGAATCAAACTTTACAGTCTAGTGCTTTACTCATGCACCAAGAGTAAAAGTTGATCCTGAACTTGTATTATTTTCATTAGAAGTTCAACATCTAGCATGTAACAAAACTGTGGAAAAAAAAAATTATCTTCTTCACATTCCTCAGTCCAAAGCTCTTAGTCCACAATTTTGCAGTTCAGTGCATTTATGCTTGACATCTTTAAATCTATCCATAATAAATAAGGAAAATATATAAATAAAAGACATCAAATCAGGTGAGTCCTACAGTTGCAAATTTTGTTATGTGGTGGAAGTATATTTCTAAATCTACACCAACAACCAAACAGTAAATCAAAGTCATACAGACCATCTACAAAAGAGACACCTGCTACTAAGATATCCTTAAAAATTACTTTAAAATCCAGTATAGCAGGATTCTTAAAAATTAATCTAATGCCATTATAAATTAATTACAGAAGAATCCTTCTGTCAAAAAAGGTAATGACTTTTTTTGGCACATCACACCACTTCTGCACCTGTGTAACCCTAATCAGCTGGCCAATACCAGCCAAGTCACTGCTTGGCTGCCAATGCATACTTTGTATGTCAGTCAAAAACTCACATTTATCTACTGTGCGTCAGTAAAATGGAATGTTTATCCCACCAGCTCAAAAATTCTGGCTCACAGGTACCAAAATTTGCCCATGCATCCATGTTTAGCTAGCAGCTGAATCCTTTTTCCACAAATCCCAAAAATATGTGAATGAAAACACAACAGGATTCTCCTAGAGAAGAGGCAATAGTCTGCCCTCAAGATCTGAATGACCTACAAAAACACCCAGTTCATCATTCTTGTTAACAAATTATTAGAGCTGCAGCCAATAGCCTCATTCATGTGCACTGAATTCTAGTTGCTGATACCTTAAATCTGTTATTTTCTTATTTCTTAGCAACTTTATAACCCCAAGCAACAGTGCTCTCCTATGTGTTTCCTGAGTGATTGTCTAGAATTTTTTTCAATGATAGAGAGAATTTCTATTAAATTATGTTACACTGACAGCTACTCATGTCAAGAGGAGGACTGACTCTTCAGGCTCAACACCCAGCCTTCTTTGAGGTGATCACAGGGAGCAAACACCACAATGCTGTCCTCCAGACCCCAACCAATGAGAAGGAAAATGCTGTGTCTCATTGCAGGACAGAAAAAGAATTTATGGGTACCAGCTTAAGATCCAGGCAGGAATTTGCTCCAGCAGACACAAACTCTTTCTGCCTGTTCAGTCCAAGCTTCCCAGTTCTCCCTTCCCTCAATGCCCTTGGGTTCTACAGTCCTCCATGTTCCAGAGAAGGAAATGGACATAAAAGTCCTGCTAAATAAAAGCCTTGCACCCACACAGGGTGTGGTTTTACAGAAAAGGGCATTCTCAGTCTGCAAAAGGACATAATTTCAAAACATCATTTTTGAAGAGAAGAGAGATAATAATCACGGGACAAATCATATCCTGTGGAAAGTAACTTGCACCACATCATATTCTCTCAAGAATACTCTACATAGCTTACAAAAGAGCTTAAATTTGTAACTGCAATTACAACAATATGTTAATACTTAAAACTCTTTTAACATAGCTCATCATTTGATATTTCTGACAAAGTACCTTCTGGTTGTATTACAAACATCTTGTGCTGGCTTACAAAAAGCCAGGCACCATCTCAAAGATTCAAATTTATGAAAACCAACAGATAACATTCATACTTAATTTTGAAGACTTAAGACAAGGCTGATGTTTCCGCTTACATTAAAACCACTATTACAGGAACAAAAATGTAGATTTTAAAGCCTGGAGAAGACTGGACGTCAGTAAGCCAAGCTCTTGGCAGGACAGTTTCAAAGGGTGGAAGTTATTAAAATAAATTGCTTTAAGCCTTAGTCCTAAATGTCTTATGATGCAAATGTACAGTTTAACCCACATTTCAGCAAAGCAAGTCTCCCTGAACAATGGAAGCTGAGAGCAGCATGCCAAACCTATAGCATTAAGCCAACCAGCCCTAGGACAGGTCCTTCAGCCCAACCAGCTCCTCATGGAGCTTCCTCATTTTCCAGAAGACTTTTAAAGGAGTGAGATGTCCTTAATGCCAGTAGGAGTGGCACAATGTATCCCTGCGAAGCACCAACTCAAAGCCCTGTTAAAGGATGTGCGATGTATTAACAGTATTAAATTGTTACAGAATTAACTTTTAACTATGTTTAAGCAGCAGACGACAAAGAGAATGCATCACAGCTGGAGAACCTGGAGCAAGGCATGATTTGTGGTGACCCTGTAGAGCTGCAGTGAGAGCACTAAACCAGAGGGACCAGGAGCAGCCTCAGTGAGCTTCACAACAGGCACTGGGGGTAAGGCTGGGGAAAGCTGACACATGCACAGACACAGGAGGAAATTAAGGATTTCACTAAATAGAGTGACTCACATTGAGCAGACTAAATACAGAAGGACAAATTATGCATAGATCCATTCTGAAACTAATCAATGAAACTGAACATTATTCTCCATAATGTAGAATATGTGCCACCTGAATGAGACAAAATATAAATACCTACCAATAAAAAGAGACGTTCAGTCAAAAAGATATTCATGCCAAGTACCATGAACAAATCAGTGCAATTACAGCACAAGGCAGTATCTCTAATTGCAGTACTTAAATCAACTATAATTGCAGGAGCCCAGGTACACCACAGCACCTGGTCAGGCAGGGTGTCTCACTGGGGGCTGTGCCCAACAGCCAAGCACACCATCACATCTACATGGGGACCTCTCAAACATGGACCTTGGGTTCAGGTTACCTCTGCTCCTAGTTCATTCATGCTGCCAAGAAGCATAGAGTCTTCATGTTAAATAGGAATAAAATTTACATCAATGATGCGAAACAGTGCCAGAGCAACATAGGTTTTCTACTGTTCCTCCAAAGCCATTAAGTAATGAGAATTTCTGATCACTTTAAGGCTTCTTTATATCTGATAAAGTAGTATACAGTTTGAGAGTACCTTTGAAATCCAGACTACTGCATCCAGAGTAACTGGAGGGCAAATCACATGGATTAAAAAAGAGAAACTAGCTGCAATTCTAAAATTACCAAATGATACCTTGGAGATACCTCTAGTATATACTGTATCTCTAGTGCAGCACTGGGAAATTGTGTTTGCATTTGTAGCAAAATCAATGATAAACAAACACATGAAACTGATAATATTGAATTGTATCCTTTTTGAGCCACAACTTAGGAATGTGCTGCTCTGTATTTATCCCTCCGGAGTCTGGCTCCGTCCCTACAAATTTTGGTTTACGCTCAGGTGGCAAAGGTTGATGCTTTCTTGTGACAACATTTCAAAGCCTGACATTGATTCTACAGGAATGGTGAAGAGGTTTAAAAAACAAAAACAAAAACAGGTGAAGTAAGAATCATGTGTAGCAACCCAATTATGGGACTATCATGCATCAGGTTCCTCTACTTTAGCAAACAGATATTTGATGCTGGTTAAAAAAAAGAAGGTGTGTTCTGTTGGGGTTCAAATGATGCTTTAGCTTAGCATAAAGTTGAAAGATAGTAACAAAAGAATTAAATCTATGTGAGCACATCTCCTTAGAAACTTAAATGAATGTATACAAGTGAGTGAGCTTGAAGCTGCTGAGACATCCAAGTTGCACCACTCAGACCTGCCATGGTCTCACTCTAGCAAAGCATTTTTCCAGCACAGGTGAAAGGAGAAGAGGGGATAAGGAGAAGGAAAACAGTGAAGACAAGCAGGCCAGTGTTGAGAGTATGTTTAGGTGCCTGATTTGACAGTTCACAACTTGCTTTGTATTCTGATAATTCTCCTTTTTTTTTTCCCCTACAATCTTCTTTCAGGTCACATGAATTTTTTTTCTCTCCATATCTCCTCAGTTTCTTTGCCTGCACATCCATCAACATCTCTTTTACTTCTCCACTTAGGTTTCTCCCCTATTTCCTCCCTTTGTGAATTTTTCCAAGTCAGTAGCCTTTTCTTATTTTTCTTTTAAAAATTATATTTTCATTTCATGGTTGCTCTCTACAATCAAAAAAACCCCATCAGAATATGTTCAATAAGTTGCTGTACTAAATTTCCTTCTACAAGAAGTATTTCCTTGTGCAAGAAATAGCTCTGAGGGCACCAGCAGTCCTGTTGGAGACAGGACAGCAGGATTACAGCACAGCTAATTAAGTACCTTTTCCTTCAAATTCCATATGGACTCTGCTTTTACCATGATTAAGTAAGAATCATCACTGCAATTATCTTCTGGACTATGAACAATATTGAAGTGTAGCACATAATATTTGTATAAAAGCACATTACAAATTGATCCTGAGGGCGGGAGCAGTAATTTTGCTGTCTACACAAACTATCTTTAAGTGCAGTTAAGAAATCATTTCACAGGCTCAAACTATATAATAAGATGAAGGTAATAAGCATGACTGAGAGACAGAGGGAACAAATTATCTTCTGGCAATATATCCTACAATTGTGACTGGATAAAACTGTTAATCTGCAGCTGAGTAGAAAATGTATAATCTGAAGGGATTTCTTCATTTAAAATAAAACAATCTGCTATCCTTTGATAAAACAGTAAGAACTTTCAGTTTTACACAAAGTACAGCAAACAGCACAATAGGACACACGTCCAACAGAAAAAGAAGTTTAAAATAAGTTACTCAGTATCTCTAGCATTAAAAAGTTCCTTTAGTTGACTAGACAAGCTATAAAACATCTGGTGTCATGAAGAGTCCTCCTCTGCTCACACATACCTTTCTGCTGATACAAAAATCCAGAGCTTTTTTCCTATTGCTCCCTCCTGTCTTACTTGTACTAATCATCTGAGCTGTTACATTGAATTAATGTAAAACCAACAAAAGATTTCATATGAAACAGTTACTCAAACTTCACTTATAAACCACAGGTGCTTTTCCACACAAAGTTAAATGATATTCATCTCTTGCAGATAAAGCATCTGAGATTTAACAATGCAGAGTAATCTTTCAACACAATTATTACTAATTGCTCTTTGTGATTCCAATTTCCAAACATGTTCTGACAAGAAATACGGAAAGTAGTGTAGGTGAGATCTTAAAAGTGAAAGCCAAAAGTAATATTATAATTTAAAAATCAATTCAATACATTAAATTAGGAAAAACCTTTCTGTACTTAAGCAGACAAGCAACATAAAACAATTTAAATCATGCTGAAAAAGGTCTCTACACACAAGAGGAAAACAGAGTATATGATTCCAGCATAGAAACTACAGATACAGCCATTAAAATTGTAAATTTCTCCATTTACAGTCCCACAGGGAAGCCCTCCACAGAAACACCCTCTAAGAGCAGAGCTGAGTTTTTGGTTTTCCCTGGGACCACATCAACCTGCGACTGGCAGATGCGGACGCTGCACTTCCCAGCAGAAGCACAAACATCAAACTGGGCTGCTGCAGACTTCAGGCACTGACTTCAGTGGAAGACAGCCACATCTTGCTGTGGGGAAAACAGGCCAAGCAATTAAATATGCATCAGCATTAAAGCTAAATATACAGAAATAGCTTACAGACATAATTCTGCCTTACCAGCTCGGCATGCATAACCTGCATACATATTTCATTTTTAACTACGAAGACTAAACTTTTGTGCAATATACTTTCTGTGACACTATCTTTGCCATTCTATGCATCACTGAGACTTGCAGCAATAAAAAAATAATATGACAGCATTAGTACTAACTAGACTTTTTTTTACTAGAAACTTAGTCAAAGTAAAATTGACTTTAGAGATAATACCTGTCTAATTAACATTAATAACAAGTATCTCATAAAATTCCTTCCTTGGTGCTTAAGCCTCCGGTGTTCAGCTCTGACCTTCCAACTCTTTCTTTTCTTCCTATGCCTTTTTTCTTTAGCAGTCAATTCCCAATAATATAATCCATAATAACATGAGCTCATAAAAAGGCAGGCCTGTGAGCCATTCTGCCTCAGAGCAACATCCACAGCACACACACACACAAAAAAAAGTTAAACAAAAAAAAAGGAAAAAAAACTCCAACAAACCAAACAAAAAAACAGGCAGAAACATTAAGCTACAGCCACAAATTTAATCCTTACTTTCAACAGCAAAATGTGGGTATCTGCATGCCACATTTCATATGACTTTATATATTATGAATCTCTGGCACATCCATAGGTACAAAAAGGAAATTCTTTCTTTCCTGCACTATGGCAGCTCAGAATAGTCTGCCAAACCCTTCAAAGTGTCAGCAACTTCTTAAAGAGAGATAAAGACAATGGATAGCCCTACCAAGCTGCTAACATCTGCTCAAAACCTGCAGTTTCTCTTTTCTTCTTCCAGCACTTACCCAAGCTAGCATGCACTTGCACAAGTCTTTAAAGCACTGAACATTTAAGCATGTCACAATTCTATGATGTCTCATTTATATAATTAGTTCTAACATATGGCCCACAATCAGTGTGGGAAATCTAAAATATTCTTTGGGAAGCTGTCAAACCTAAAGGGATATATTTTTCACTAAGTGAAAAGAATTAAATATGCAAATTCTGCTAACAATAGGGATAGGGAAGAAATAGAAATCTAGCCCAAAAGGCATGCTAGCTCATTGCATCAAAAGCAAGTTATTATGCTCTGTACCTGTCAGTGCCAGTTCAGATCAGAATATACAGTGACATGCAGAGAAGCTCTGCAGCCACCAGGATTTTAGCAGGGCTGTGGAAAACCGTAGAGTAGATAAAAACCAAAACCCACTGTGAAAATGCCAGCTATAATTAACACACTGGGCTGAATAGGGATTTGAGGCATATTGTATTAATCCATATCCTTTTCAGAACTACAGCTGTCCCCTGCATGGGGACACCTCTGTCACATCTGCAGCAAGCAACACACCATGTGCTAACAGGGACCACTTTCATGCAGGCTCACCCCAACTCCCCCTTCAGAGAGAAAAGCCCAACAACTCTAAAAACTTCTGGACTATGATTTAATTCTCCTACACTTGTTTCTGATTAGGAAAGCTGCATTCAATTGTGGCATCACCATGAGCAGTGGCAGCAGGCATCCCCCTCCCACCACTGGGAATGACCAGCTTGGAGAGAAGGACAGCCAGCATCCACAATGGATAATAGTCCTGGCAATAAGTTATCTCACTTCCCTGAGATCCCTTCAGGATCAGCAGTTGCACCTGTTACTTATCAATGAATTGTTAATTAATCAGTTGTACAGATTTAGGTGAAACACTCCTGGAAATGCACAGAAGAGCTCCCAGTGTCAACAACAAACAGAGCACCAGGAGATTTCCCACATGATCCAACCTCCCTGGGAAGTTTAACTGGCTTTCCCACAAATCAAAGTGGGATAAACTGCAGCAAAAATAGCCTGTATGTGCAACTAATAACTTCACTCTTCAGTACAGCATTATTTAGCGTGGAAAAAGAAAAATCCAATATCATCAATGATCCCACAGTAAGGAAATAATATGCCCCAAAATAATTTCACCATTCACTTTCAGAATAAGCACTGAAATGTGGAACCAGCTACACATTTCTCAAAACAGTTGGTAGGAAAGTCAAATCTCTTCAGTAAAACCCTTTACTAAAGGCAACTTGAGCAATGTAAAAGCTCAGTAATTTGTCTGAATAAAATCCTGCACCCTGTGGTTAAGAACCTGCCAAGCAAGCCAAATACACTAAACAAGCAGAGCTGGCATTTGACATGTCTCTTAAGAGTGAGCTGTGACAAGTTACTAATGATCTCAGTTAGAAAGCAACTAATACTGTGCTGTGAAAGGTATAAAGACATGCAGAAACCTGGTAATAAGGACCAAATGCTGACTTGAGATAAACAGCTAAAAACTTTTTCAGTGAATGACACTGCTCAGTTCAGCTCTAAACCTGTCCCTCCAAATGTTCTGCACCTTTTTTTGTTAGATGGATTCAACCCTAACAATATCCCTAACATTCATCCCTAACAACACTGTAGGCCTAAAATGTGCTCTATATGTGTGAACAGCAGTATGTTGACATAAAATTTGTTCTAAATCTTACAGTGATCCCCAAATGTGCCACATCTGCCTACAGTAAGAGCTTCACAAAGCTAGAAAACTGGCAGTTATGAAGAGGAATTAGAAGTGTTAAAGAAGAAGAAAAAACTTAACCATTGCATTCCATGTAATGCCCAAAAAGAAAAAAAAAAGCCCGTGAGAAGGGAGATCACCAAGGGAGGAACCACTTGGACTAGAGACAAATTTGTAAAGCCATAATTAGTGAGTTTCATTGCAAGAAAGAAAGCACATGGGCCTTCCTTATTATTTTAACTCTATTCAAGTTACTATTCTTATTTAAATTTTCCTTGCAGCTCATTGAAAATGCTGTCTGAACCATCTCTCCCAATTGTCATAGGTGGAAGGAGAAATGTACTAAGCTGATGTCTTGTTCAGATAACTCAGTTTCTCCAAAGTAACTACCACTTTTAGTTATCTAAGTGTTATACAATAACCAAAGATGGAAGCTGGCTTGCTGTGACAGGAAATTAAACAGACCCAAAGTGCTCCTATTTGCACTCAATTACTGAATGAGAGCAACTGCGTGGTAAGGTGATGCAACCTGACACAGAACTTTCAGCCTGCATTTTCCTGGTGTGTGCCTGTCAAAAAGGTTTCTTTTCCTTTCCTTTTCAGTCCCTTACCTCCCCCAGTTTCAGTTCTTGACTTCTATGTCTTAGGTTGCTTGGCATTAATTAGCACTATTAAAAGGAAGATTATATAAGGAGCCAAACACACAAGGTATCATATTTTTTATACCTATTTCAGTTCTTTCAGGCATTTTTCCCCATATCTGTTCAGCACAGATTGCCTCTGCTAGAAGATGAAAGTTAATGGACAATCAGGAAGGCATGGTGAACCAAGGTCACAGAATTAAATATTATTTAAGACCACAATATGCAGTGACACAAATTACATTTTTGCAGGGAAACAGCAATATTAGCCTCAGAGCAAATGAATTATGTGCATCCTTCTCACTGTTAAACTGTTCTTTAATAGAGACAAAGCATGAAAAAGAATGCAAATACTTTCAAACACAAAGGAGATTACAGCCTAAAACCTTAAGCCAAATCTTTACTTGTATTTATAAGGCTGCCTTGCATCACTTCAGTAAAAGATCTTCAAGATCTTTACATTATCAAGGCATCAAGAGTAGAAAAAAAATACCTGTAACATAAATGAGATGATCAGACCTAGCAAGGTTCAAATCTAGGAAAAAAATAACATACATTGTTCACATAGTACTATATTGCATATTATTATATTATGCAACATGTTACAGATATTTTATTTAGAAGTGGGACGTGCAGGTAATTAGTCTCCTCATTCCTCCCCTAAGACATGAAGGGGAAACACTTTTTTTCAGATTTGTCTTAAAACCTGAAGGCCAGGACTATCAGTAGCCAGGGATTCTGATGCCTTAAGCTACTTAAGAGAAGCACATGAAATTAAGTTCCTGTGCTTTCAAATATAGCACTGAAAGCTAAAGGAGCTTGTTGAGCTGAGTTTGCTTTCTCCTTCTGATCTTAGCAGCTTTTCAATTTTTTTGTATTGTTCATTATTTTCCACCTAAAGACTATTCACATGTTTGACATGCAAGTTTCAAGTCATTTTGGCATGGTACAGCCAACACAACTAATATTTAACCAGCTGTGCTACTGCTTATTTTAAAATGCATGAGGTTACTCCCCCAATCACATAAATCATTACAGAAATTCTACCCATTTAGAGAAGCACAAACCATCCCCAAAAAGATCTTAAAATTTAACTTTAAAATACTGCACTAGATATCACAAAAATACATTTCCATTAATAGTTACAAAGGAATTCTACAGATAACTGTAGTGAGATCATGATAATTTAAAGATACCAGTCAATATAATAGGAGCATAGTTTTAATAATAGCAACACCAAAAAAAAAAAAAAACCAAGCATTTTTCAATGGCAAACATTAATGTTGGCATTCTCAGGAATTCAACTTTCTTTGTAACTGAAAATAATTTGGGACCCTCATTTCCAGAAGTGTATTTCACTCCTACACCTGTACAAAGGCCTACAAAACTTGATCTTACGTTGATGGCTTCAGGTATCTGGACAAGAAACTAAAGCCAACTGAAAATGTGTCTGAAAATAACTAAATGGCTTTGTGGTCAAAATCAAACTACTTTTTGTTAGGTCTTCCATTTTTAGTAAGGTAAGTTGTTAATAACAAGAAAGAAAGAAAGAAAATTCTATGTACATTTTTTGCAACACAAAGTTTCCAATGAGTGGAAGCACATCTTCCAACATAATGTCAGTAAAATAATATGCAATAAAAATATTCAAGTGCTCCCAACAAAAAACAAAAAAACCACCACCAAACCAACCAACCAAACAAACAAAAAAACCAACCAAGAAAAAAAGCTACCAACAACCTCCCACAACTATCACTTTTTCAGATGGGCACTTCCCTCCCTTTCTTCATGCTTCCATTATGCTTTAGTCAGAGAAGTTGTATTAAGGAGGCTTTTTAGTCTTGGAGTACTTTATCACAAAAAAATCATTTTAATATGACCAGGATCAGTAGAGCACTTAAACAGTCTCAGCCAAGTACTTGATCAGTTCTGTTAAAACCAATGAGGAATGCATGAGCTTAAAATTAGTTTCCTGTGTAAATGCTCTGGAACGAGGTTGAAATTTCATTTCTTTCCAGTTTAGCAGGAAATTCCTGCTTCTGGCATAAGATACCCAAATACCTTCACCAAACATTGTAAGTAGGAATGTCTTTAACTTCCTCAAAAAAGAGGAAAGAAGTGCTGTCCCCCATATCCTTAGAAATTTTACCTTTGAGAAAAATTGAAATTGTTGAAGGGGAAATTCTCAGCAATTTGCCTTTCTTTAAAAAATATACAAGCCAATAAAAGCAGTTACTTAAAATTAATTTCTGTCTGTTCAGTAAAAGAAGCATCTTCAAAAAATATTAAATATCTTTCAATACCTTCTAATTAAATATTAAATATATTTTTAAACTGTTTTTTAGAAAAAAATAAAGTCTCATTACAATTCAAAGACCAAACAGAATCTCACAGATCTGCCACTGCACTTAGGCAAAAGTGCTTAAGCAATGCACAGTAAGCAAAAGTGATCCTCTCACACAGTCTGAAGATGAGGTAGGAATTACAGCATTCATCAGGAAGATGTGTCAAGTGCCCCTTCAAGCCCTGCTATATTTGCAATACCTCTGAAGCCCAACCCTCAACATTCTTCCAGTTCAGCAGCTGGAAGGGCAGACAAAGTAAAATAAGCTGGAGAACTACCCAGCTGAAGCATCCAATGTTTGAGCCTGTAAAGAACCAGCCCAGCACATCATCTTTCCCAGAGTTACTAGCCCATCTAATCAAACACAGCTGAATTTCACAAGTCTCACTGAATGCAGCACTACAAAACAGTATCCCTTGGAAATACAAGGACCGAAGAAGTAACATTATTTATCATTGTGCTTTACAAATGCAGTGTTTTGGGAAGCAGCAGGAGGCCTCCTGTATTATAAAAATCTTTCTTGATTGGCTCTTTGATATTAACAAAGGACTCTATTTCATCCTCAGTCTGAGTACATAGCTTCCCTTTAAGCTAAAAGAAGTTTAAGTATGCACACGGGACAATTTACAGCATCACCTCTTGCAACAGCATCCTTCAGTTTTCACAGTGCTCCACCTATGGTCACATTCTGAAGGGAAAAACACCTGGCATTTGGAAGATAAAGGCAGACACTGTATCTGAAGGATGGAAAATCAAGAAGCTGCTAAAGCTGATCAGCCCCAGGGTCTAGGTCCAGCCAAACCCTCTCTGCAGTAAGGTACATTCTCTATTTCCCCATAAGCACGTGCCAAGGAAACAGAAGCCTGTAACCAGAAACAGCCTTTGATTTCACACAAGAGCTGAAAACCCAGTCCTTCCACTGAATAAGCAGAGGAGTTCAGTTTCAGCTAATTTCTACTGATTTTGCAGTTGAAAACAGTGCATGTGTTTAAGTAGGGCTCGCTATGCAGCAATAGTTTCACCTTGTATAAATGTGAGATCCTCCAACACTAAAAAAGCTACTCTACACTCTACAGTGATAAAAATCTATGAAGGAATCATGGGGAACATTATGCTCAGGGAGGCCACACACCTCCACTTCCATCCTGCACAAATTTCCAAGCCAATTTTAGTATAATCATGTGTTTGTGACTCCAATGCTTTTCCCTCACAAAAAAAAAGAAAAGAAAAAAAAAATCACATGCTTCTGGATTGCATTTTCCAAATAAAGTGAGTTGTGGCTGAAATGCTGATTACCCAGAAGAAATCCTAACAAAAGCAAATGTCATAAACTATAACCATATACTACAAAATATATGCAGTTTCTCTGCAAATGCAGCCCTGGCCACAAGAACAGGAATGTCTTTGGAGTCCCATTACATATAGGAAGAATAAGATATTTATGAATGGCCAGTAGCTGCTTGTGCTCATTGTCCTGGGAGAAGCATATATATTCATAACAGCTAGTGGACTTGAATAAGTTCCATGTATTTACTTTGTTTCAGAAGAATACATAAGCTACACCACAATCCAGGATTGAAGGCTCATCCAAATCACCATCAGTTTCCACGTGAAAGAAAAATATAATCCACAGTCAGTTAATACATAAAAGTACACACTCCATCCTGGAACACACTTTTGACAACTGTATAGTGAATCCTTGATTGAACATACTATTTGGTATGACTCAAAATCTGTTTTTCTTGAGGGCACTTCCATGAATACACTCTCAATTACATAAATAATGTATCACTAGATATTTGAGAGGCTCTTGTTATTCAGAAATAAGTCTTCTTCTGTGAATAAGCACTTCAAAAAAATTCTTTTTTTTTTTTTTTTTTTTTTGCCATTTCTTCTCTTTTGAATTACTAGAAGCTAAAGACTTCAGTATTCACAGAAGAGTTACATACTTTCTCTGCATGGCAACTGCATAAAAACTAAGAATTCTAAAAAAGAAAGAAAAAGAAAGGAAGAAGGAAAAAAACAACTGAAAACAGACAAAATAGAAAGTCAGACACAGGAGAGCTGTGGTCTAATCAAGGTAACCTAACAGTGCCTACAGTATCACAGGAAAGAAGGGTATGCTATAAAGCACAAGTACAGAATAACCTGCCCATAGTACACTTGAGCCTTAAGTCACTGTGGTGGGATATTCACCCTAACTTCTATTACTGTATCTATTCTAATTAGCCATGTAAATGACAGTTCTTTTTTTAATTTATGCATTTAGACTAACATATCTAGTTTGCCACAACTCCCCAAAGTTAATTATGCATTGTATGAAAAACACCCACCCTGTTTAAATCTGTTATCTCCATTTACTGCCTTTCAATGTAGTTCTTTGTTCTTGCTGTAAGTTAAAGTGCATGATTTATTTATACACACACCCCCCACTGACTGCTCATCCTCTAACTTAACTATGCTGGGTTTATTTCTTTCAGTACCTTGACACAAGAAATTCTTTCCAATGCCATATCTGCCCATCCTTCTCTATTTTTATTCTATTTTCTTAAGAGTGATTCACCACAAAACAAGTAATTCCTGTTACAAAGCAGCACATTATAAACAAGCAGTAACTAGTAACTAGAAAAGACTGTCCTTCTTTTATAAATTTTTTTGTTAATTTCACTTTCCCTTGCTTGTTTTTTTTTTTTTCTAGAGAGACAGACAAAAGCCTAAGTTGCCAGCTTTTCAATTGCAGCAAATGTCATTAATTTAATATTCAGCAACATGCAATTAGGTCAAATTATGTATTCAGAAGTTTTTACTTCGATTTGTTAACTGCAAAATTTCATCAACCACCACAGTGCCTGCTCCCTAAGATTTGCTAGATATCCCCTAGTGTTTCTAGCCTTCCTCCAAGCCATTTTCTATCACTCACAAATCACACCATCACACCACCATTCATCTTTTGAATTGCTATATAAAAGTAGCACTGGTAACATTCACCCTACTACTCATATTTCTACATCTTCCCATTAATCCTCTACAATGTCCAAGTTCCAAGTGTCCACATGGCTCTGAGCATGGCACACACCCTAGAAGACAGCAAAACTTTTGAATTGCACTGTGCCACAACTCCTGCAGAAGGAAAAGTTCCATTAATTCTGCCTCATGCTTCTCCATTCCATAATCTCAAATGTTTCTTACAGGAGAGAAATTTTGGGTAAGAACTTTTTCAAAATCTAGAGGAAAAAAAAAAGATATACCCTTTAATGTCTTCTGACACAAAACAGTAGTTTGGGTTAGCTTTAGCTGTACCTACTTCATTAGACCTAGCTGTAGAAACACTCACAACAATCTATTATATTCTGCCATGTTATGTACCTTTCTTTGCCATTCTTCCCAGGAGAATCCTACTCTGAACTGGGAAAAGAGCCACAGACATCCTGTGATCCAACAAACCCTTTCAATAGGCAGCAATACAAGGAAAGGAGAGGTTATGCTTTGATATGAAACATCAAATTCTTATAATATTTCACTAAGCCTGTCTGGATGCTGCTTCCACCACCAACTGATACATTTTCTTTCTTCACAGTCCTTAGCTGGGCAATCCAAAAGTGGGGACACAAGTCAGCTTGAAATACTACATACAAATGAAGTTTTCTCCTTTTGTGCAAAAGCCATTTGTCCCAAAAGGCACTCTTGTAACCTCAAAAGCCTGCAAACAGCAGTGCTTTTGAGAGCTTACACGCATCCTGCACAAACACATATCCATTTAAAAGTCTGCTCAGAAATGCACCTCAGATGTACAAAGAGAGCACTTCCATTCTCAGGATTTCAGCAGGTTCTTTGGAACACCAAGTTGTAGTCAGCCTGCAGATATTGCTCCATTGGGTCAGACATGATTTTATAGCAGCAAGTACTACATTTAGACTCCACTCTCACTACTTTTTTTTTATGCTTTTTGAGGAGGGAATTTCTTCCATGTTTTCACAAACAGCTTGTCCTTGGTTATTTTAGCTACTGTGTTTCCATCTAAAATCATCAGAATCAATGATTCAAAAGTACTCCTTAGAAATCCTTCTCTTCTAAAAGCACAGTATCATACGTTCATCTCTACCTTACAGCCTTCTACATCTAAAATAGCTTTAATCTATAAGCACAGCTACAAGCCCAGCATCTGAATACATCCAAGGAGATAATAAATTTCACCTTTCTAGTACTTATTATCAGCAAAAGCTTTAAAGCACCACAAGTGTAGGTAGAAAACCACAAACATTACTGAAACTGGGAAGCAAATCCATCCAATAACTTAAAATGCAGACTGTGCAATCATAAAATGCTTAAGAGAAACAATTCTGAATTGAAAATTTTAGAAAAAAAATGGTACATTATCCCATTTCTAGAGTGGATCAACATAGTAAAAATTGGATGCGAAAGTCAGATTGGCTGCAAATATGTAACTTCCTTTCTTCCTTGAACTGTCACTGTGATCATAGATCAGTCCTTCAGACTTCATCTAGTGAAATGCCAACTCTCCCCAACCTCAGTCTGCAGTTTTTACTGTGCTGCTGCAACTTAATATTCACATCCTTAAACCACAGGCTTTCTCAGCCCTGTGACTGCAAAGTAAAAATCTTAAAATGCACAACCCTTATGAACTAATAAAAATCAGAAAACAAATACAGCCTTTTAATTTAATCCCTTGGAGATTAAATTGGAGACCAAAGAACTGTACTTGGAGACCAAAAGAATTGTATTTTTAACTCTCTGGAGAGAATAAGAAAGTCATTTTGCATTTGGTTCTTGAACATAGTTGTTAAAATTTCTGCAGAAAAATAATGGTTCCTTTTTCCAGCTATCTGCTAAATAGAAAATGTGAATTATCTAAGCACATGTGAATCTTCTGAAAGATAGACCTTAACCAAAGGTCTCCCTAAATCTTCTTAATAACACTTAGTAACAAATGGTTCACAAGGATACGGATCAGGCTTTCCAGCTGCCCTCCCAGGAAGCTGTTGTATCATGGGTTTGAAATTGTTCAGGACAGAGATACTGATTCTTCCCCATCTGTTGACTGAGGACCTGCTGTAATATAGTTATGGTCAGATTGAGACAAGCACACAGCTCCCTTTCCTTCAGCAGTAACAGAGGTTAAAAACTCATCCCCAAGTTCTCTGAAGACAGTACAATATGGTATTGAACAGATCATTTCATTCTTCATTACTCACAGGCATTCCAGCATGAACCCATTCCTACCTGTGAAAAGCCTCAACTAAATACACACTCAGTCCCACTGACACGAGCTGAGGCTTGGATCTCATCACCAGCCACACACACACAAAGTTCCCTCACTTAAAATATGCTTTCTGAATGGGGCTTCAGTCAATTCATACACCAAGATGCTGGAAACAGGAGAGCACGTTTGCTACATGAATGATGAGGTAATGGAAATGCTGAAACATCACAAAAACACCATAAGCAGAGTTTATGTCCTGATGGTCAATGCCCTAGCACAGGTTCTGCTGCACACCTCTTGGGGCTCCTCCGGGTAAAACCACTTTCTGCAAGATCAAGCTCTTGACTTAGTAGAAGTCTCACTCCTGTGCAAGCAATACCAATTACAGAATAAAGAACTGGCAATAAACTAGGTGAAATATATTGATCAAATTTTCAACCATCCAGACCACAACTTCCCAGATAACAAAAATGGCGACTTGATAGAAAAAAAAAACAAAACACTCCCACCACCTCCAATTTTCAGCTAAAGCCTAATACTACAGATGAACTTCCTATCACAATGAAACATCCTGACACCTAACTGCAGGATCCTTTAACGAAACAAACAACAACAACAACAAAAGGATATAGTGTTTCAAGTTTTCCCTTAAAAAGGGGGAAAAGCTGATTTCACCTGCAAGGAGTCAGCTACACTAATTCAAGGTACCTAAAAACTAGCTAGGTCCATAGTCCTATACATCAGGTTTAAGGAAAAGAGACAAGTGAAAAAGCAACCACTGAAGTGCTTGCAAAAAAAAATAAAAAAAATTTTGGATCATACTGGTCAGGAACATTAATTTCACCAAATGTGAAAGATGATTTGGAAAGGAAAGTTTTTGTTACTTTAGAAGAAAAAAAAAACACTTTTGCATATGTCAAACTTTTAACAGGCCCAGCATGATCTAAAATGTAAGGTTTTCCTCTGTCTTATGTTTTATAAAATTAAGGTTAGTTATACTTATTTCTTGCCTCTGGTACAGAGCAACCGTTCACAACCAGAACAGGTCTGTTGGTCAAGGCCATTTTCACACCTTAGGACAATGACTTTGGTCTAATCAAAAGGAAATGCTACTTCCTAACATGACAAATTATCTTTTTTGACATAACAGACAGGACTCTTGCTTTTCTCTGAGCTCAATCTTTATTTCATCATCACTTTTATCAGGACAGTGGTGGTGGTGATACATCAAATGCTTAGAATTTCAATGAAACTTTCAATACATAAGCATTCAGTGGTCTTCAAATTTTCTCTGCGCACAGAACAAGACTGAGGTATGCAGCAGTCTCCCACATTCTCTGCTCTCCTGATTCCCCAGTGGTGATCAGAGCAGGCTCTATGCTTGCCACCTCATCCTGGGTACCACCCGGGGTATTTGGTATTTGTGAGCATCACCCAGTGGGTGATTTCACATTTTGTAACAACTTGGAAAGGTCAACAGCCAGTTAGCACCTACGAGTTGATAATAAAATACACAGATACATGCTTCAATCAACTATGAAGTGTTTCCATGTTAGTCATGGTTATATACAATACATATTAGTTAGTTATATAAACAACCCATGTTTATACTGAAAGTACATCTGAAAATACACATAAAGATGCACAAACAAAACATACACTATAATTACCAGTATTTTCTTACTACATGGAATCACATCAATAGTCAAGCTAAAAATTGAAAAGTCACATACTGGGTGTTTGATCCTCTAAAAATTACAGTGCCTCCAGTAGTTCTCTATGTCACTTTATACATTTTTCTTCTCAAAAAGCCTTTCCTCCCTTCCTTTAACATAATACTATAGTTTATCCAATTTCAGTACCTGGTACCAGCAAGCTGACTTTGCAGGAGAACCTTACTTATAGCTCATTTCTTACACATATGTACTGTTGTGCAAAGAAATAGAGCCTGAGGATGCTGAACCAGTTTTCTGAAGCTGCAATTCTAGAAACACTACGAACAACTAAGAAAAATACAGCTGCATAACTTTTAACAAAACAATACGGAACCTAATCCAATGCATTAATGGCCCATAATGCTATTGAACAAGACTACAAGAGAGACACTTTACTTGCAGTTGCTTGTCAGACAATTACTCTCTGCTACTGTAATACTTCATGTGCATACTTCCAAGGAAGACTCATGAACGCACAGGTTCATTAAGGGAATGAGAGAATCGATTGTAAAATGGAAAAGGCCGAGTGAGGTCATATTTCAAAGAGATGAATATGGTACACTCCATTATGTTGTAATCAGCCTCTCTCTTTCATCCTAAGAACTGTAATAGTCTATCCTAATTTTCAAGGAAAAAAAAAAAAAATTCTCACTGCCTGCATCGTACCTTCATCCCAAATACAGTGAGGAATTCAAATGTGCTGCAGGCAGTTTCCATTTACCATGGTCTTTGGAGCAGACGGTATTGATGTTGCTGACCATTTTTCTCCTTAATAAGAAAAACATTCAAATGCTACTAATATTGCTGCCTTGGCAAACCACATTTTATAGATGGGACTTGCCCTGTACATGACACATAGAACATCAATCAAGGCTGAATTTTATTTCAATTTATTATGGTTGCTGTCTAAATGAAAAAATGCTTATATCGTTAAAATGTCTTACAATATAAATGTGCAAATGATGTAATCACCCATTTTGTGAGAAATTTCTGATTCTGATTAAAAATATCTACAGTTGAACTTCTAAATATTTAATAACTGTGAAACAACAAGCATGTTAAGAAACCACAGTAATTGGTATCTGGTGTAACATCATGGTTTTATGCTTGATAGCTTTTATCTTTAGAAGATGAGTTTATAAGGTATTCTTTTAAAATGGTAAGAGCTGCCTTTTTGTTCAAATCATCGAGAATAAATTACTTCAATCTTGACTTCATTCAAGACCTCACATGCGTGGTTCTTTCAAGTTATCATTTATCACAGTTCTTTGCTTGCTATAGCCAGCTGTGTCCAGACTGAACCTGGTGGCCTGCAAAAGCCCTGCAAGCCTTCCCAGACACACAGCTCTGGACACCACACAATTACCAAGGGGCAGAAAGCAGCACCTGATAAGAAGAGAGACAGTACTCGATTTTGTAATCAACTAGAATTCACAAACCTGTCCTATTGAGCTACTGAGGCAGAATTTAATGCTTGGCAGAGTCCTACTGGCATGTACCACATCTGACATCCCCAGGAGCTGGCTGGGATGCTGGCTCTCCCAGCTGCTGCCTCCAGCATGGCACAAAGCAACACACCCAGCATCGTGTCCCTGCTGCAGAGAGCACTGCAGAACATCAGGTCAATCCAATGGCATTGAAAACTCATGAAACTCTCATATTCTCTGTGTATTATTAGCATATGGTAATTATATAAATACAATACTTCCCCACTTATGAACAGCCAACTCTTTCTGCTGTGTTTATTTGACAATACCCTAAAGCCCAGAGCCTAAATGCATCAAAGAATAATAAACTGTTACAGAAGTTCACAGGCACATTGAAGATCAGAAACTAAATCCAAACAGTTTCTGCTAGAAAATGAGAGCACAGATTGGCAGGCAACTGATTCTCCCCTTGTACTCTGACCCCACCTGGAATACTGTAGGCAGGTCCAGGGCCCCCAACAGAAGGGGAAGGATAAGAAGAACACCTCTCCTGTAATGACAGGCTCAGGCAGCTGGGGTTGTTCAGCCCAGAGGAAACAAGGCTCCTTAGAGCACCTTCCAGCACATAAAGGTGGCCTACAAGAGAGATGGATAGAGAGAAACTTTTTACAGGGACATGGGGTGACAGGACATGATTTTAAACTGAAAGAAAGCAGATTTAGATTAGAGGAAGAAAATCTTTACTGTGAGGGTGGTGATGCACTGGACCAAGGTGCCCAGAGAAGCTGTGATTGCCCCATCCCTGGCAGTGTCCAAGGCCAGGTTGGATGGGGCTCTGAGAATTGTGATCTAGTGGAAGGCATCTCTGCTCATGGCAGGGGAGTTGGGACCAAATGATCTTCCAGGTCCCTTCTAATCCAAACCATTCTATGATTCCATGTTTTCCTTACTTGGACAAAAAGTATCTAAACCAGAGGTTGGATCCAAGGAGCAAAAGACTGAACTGCAAAAGCAGTGGTTTAGCATGTATTGAAGATGTGGTGAACAAGCAGGTAGTACAGCTACACACTGCTGCCCTTTGTCAGGTAAGCACTGCTCATGCACAAGTCCCAGCATCTCTCACAAGAGGGAAACTTCCTGATGATTTTTGCATTGCACTGAATTTTATCACAGCCAAGAACTGAGAAGCAATTTCAATTTGGCCTTTACAGAAAAAAAAATATAAAAGGATAAATAACTGTAAACAAAGGAAGTGTATGAGAGCTACATGACAGATAAGTGGACTTTTATAACATTGTATATTGTAAAGTTTGCCAGAATGAATTGAAAGAAGAGTCAGTATCCTGGTTAAATCACATCCTGCTGCAGCTGTCCAGCTTTATAGCTAAAATATTCATATCAATTCCATTAAACAATTACAGAAGGAAATCCAAAAAAATTATTAAAAGTATGTTGGCTTTGTGCTATCTTCTTTTCAGATTTGATAATAGATAAAATGCTCTTAGCTTCAAAGAGTGATTTTTTTTGTGTGTATTCACACCCTGGAGGCCACAAAGCAGTTGTCCTATGGAAATCCTACAAAACCTAAACTTTACTACACATTTCTGACAGACATTTTACACAAGAAAGGAAGGATATTTTAGCATTTATGGAGCTGGCCTGACATTTAGGGGATCTCAATTTAATTTCCTTGTCTGCCAGACTTCCTTCATAATCCCAGACAAAGTAAATTATTTTCCTTTCCCTAGTTTCTCATCAACAAAATGGAGAAGACCATTAAAGCACTTGAATCATGCAAGTTTTGAAAGACAAAAAAATATAATTTTCTTCTTCATTTTTATTTTTCTCATGGATAGAAAATTACCTGAAAGCTCAATCTTCCAAAGACTTCAACAGTACACTGTTTTGTTCTCAAAATCAACAAAATACACTATTTATAAGTAACACACTTTGAATGTTGTAGATCTTTGTCACTGGAGAGCCTTCCATTTTAAAATGCCTCCTCTGTGATAAGAAAAGATATTGAAGAATGAGCACAGGGAAAGTTAATAAACAAAATGCATTCATGGCCCATTGCTTCAAATAACTTTACTATATAAATAGTCCACTCATCAAATAATGGCCTCAATTAACATTTAATTCTCAGACAATGCATTTGTAATGTACTGCAGGGATTAAAAGTTCTGCATGAATATCACTATTCTGGAAGTGCCACTACTTACAAGAGAAGTGCTGACATATTTTCCACTTAATTAAAAACAGTTTCTGGTCTTTCTTCACCCTGCTTTCTCTACTAGGTCTCCTTGTCCTAGAAGGATCAAAAGAAAATACATATTCTACTATACTCTAGACACTAGTCTGCTTTTAAAATCCATAAGCACACTAGTGTAGCATTACTACAGAGTAGAAAACAAGCTGTCCTCATGATTTTGTTAAGAAAGAAATTAGTAGGATTCCCTCATGTAAGTGAATGCTTCAATCCTTTTTACAACAAGGTACAACAAAGCGAGTTTTTCACAGAATACTGTCAGTTGGAAGGGACCCACAGGACTCTGCACAGGACACCCCCAAGTGTCACAGCATGTGTCTGAGAGCATGGTGCAAACACTTTCTGAACTCTGTCAGGTTTGATGCTGTGACCTGGGGAGCCCCCAACACCCTCTGGGGGAAGAACCTTGTTCTAATATCCAGCATAAACCTCCCCTGATACAACTTCAGGCCATTCCCACAGGTCCAGTCACTGGTCACCACAGAGAGGAGATCATCATAAAAAACTGGCACATGTAAGCTTAAAAAAAATAAATAAAAAAAATAAAAACAGTTAGCAAGTTAGCACTGCCACTGCCAGGAACAAACACCAGGACAAGACCAAGACAACAATGGAAGAGCCTTGACATTATGCAGACACTGCAACAGTGAAAAGCACTACAAGAACTGCTTAAATGTTTGGATGTTGGCTATGTGGTATATCTAAATTGAAAGACCTCCCCTCACTCAGCCATCTTGCTGCTAATGGTGAGAGAGAGTATCTTTGTAATATGTGGTTGCTTTTATTCTGCAACACAATGGCTGAGAGTTGATGAGATAATAACAAAGTCAATTACTCAAACACCAACAAAACACATTCTAACAATGACTGCTGCTTCCTAGTGTCATTTCAGAAACTGACTCCAGTACATTCAGATTTTTTTTGTGTCCTGTGGGTTTGATCTAAATCCTAATGAAATTAACTGTTAAAAGAAACCAAACCAGTATGAGATACCAGATTTCAAGGCTTCATGCAAAATCTACTGAAAAAGTCAACAGATGCTTCTCCTAGAAGCCAGGAAGGAGGAAGGCCAGAAAGCTCTTGGAAATCTAAAATGGACCTCATTGTGCTTCGATGGTAAAGTGATGGAATAAATAAAAAAAATATATATATAAGGAATTAACCTATGACAGAGATCTAAATATAAAATCCTGTCAAAACCCATTATTCTCAAAACATGTTTTAGGTCATGTTAGGACTTCTGCCTGTGGGTTCATCTAAGGCATGAAAAAAATACAATTTAATGAAAATTAAATATCAAAAAAAACCCAAAAAACTGCTTGTCACCCATTATTATTTTCCTCTTGTCTTATCTTAAATTTACTGCTAATACAGTATGTTAGCAGTTGTCCTTAATAAGCTCTGCATACACCCAAGAAAAGTGCATACACTGACAAAGATGCTCTAGTTTTGCACAACACATGGCTTTTTTTATACGGTATGTTCTCAGTTGAAAACTACTCCCTCACAAAATGAAAATTCAGCAGAAACTCTAATAGCTTTCATATTTCAGTCTAATAGGTAGCATGGCATTGCACTGCCACCCACCTTTGCTACAATATTGCACAGCACATTTAACAGACATTTGCTTCCTTCACTCAGTCCTTACGTGCAGCTTCTGCAGGACCTTAGTATTAACATTTAACAGAGTCTATGAGCATAAAGCACATTTATGAACACCTGCTAGAACATTTTATTTGCCTTAAGAGTTTTATTATAACTGTTAAATTTTCTTGCTATGCTTTATGGGCCAAATCCTGGTCCAGTTTTAGCCTCAACTCCCATTGACTTCAACAGCAAGCAGATTTGATTGTATGTGGGTTTCCATACCAATTCAATACAGCTTTAAAGAAAATGGGATCACTGGTAAGCACAATGCTGGATAGAAAAAGCCAGCACTTAGCAGCTCTAAATATCCACTGAGCACAGCCTTCAAATGCAATTAAAACAAATAAACCCCACATTCACAAGTCTGTGACTTCCAGAGTGCACTACAAAACCCAACCTTGTACTTGCAGAAACACAAGGTGTCCAGAAATGGCTTGGTGGGATGTATTACCACCAACTACTCTGTCTCAGATCACTCACAGTGCTCCTGTCACCAAAATTAGGTTCTCTGTATTAAAGTCAAAGGCCAGAATCCAGCCATGTCGTGTCCTCTGACACATCCAGGCAGTAACAGCCCTCTACAACAACACAAGATAGGCTGGAACAAACCATGCAGAGCCAGAAGCTGTAGCTGATGAACTAGAGTCCAAGGAAGATGTTGCAGAGGGAAACATGCCAGAAGTCTGACTGTTCTGAAGATGTTATCTACAGCTGTTCTTCTCTGACAGAGTTTTACCACCTTACTGGAGATGTTTGTAACACCTCTGCGAGACTGATCATGACTATGTAGAAGCAGCACAGCTCCTCATAGCTTAGAGAAAGAGAATAACAGAGGACTCCAGGAAGTCCACAGGGCACCCTTCTAAGAAAATTTAACCTCATTTGAAATTAAATGAGAGTTTACTTTGTCCACTGCTATTAAAAGTCCAAAAATAGTAGGACAGATAGCTAGCAAAGAACAGACAACATGGCAATGCCACATCCATTTCACAAAAGCTTGACAGTAAATGCTTGATTGAAAGCATACTATTAAGCCCCCCAAAATTCAAGCAATTATAAAAATGAAATTATAGACACAATGATGAATGACGACAAATGAAATGTTAACGGATCTAGCACCATACAAAAAAAATATTGATTTTCTCTGATTACTACTTAGGTGATCAGAGTGTATGAGGTCCTAGTTGCCTGCTTGCTCTAGATTTTATTAATGCTCCAATATCAGACACCCAATTTGGAAATCAATGCTTACTTCATCATTTTTCTCTGAAGGATCCTATTATTCACAATTGATTTAACAGAAATGAAAGGCTTACCATTAACAAGACCCAGCTGCTGACACTTCTTAGATGAATTATTGAACTTCTAAGAGTGAATTAACTTAACCATCACCAAGACTTATTGTCTGATGTTTCTCATACCAAAGTCAGTGTATTTATAATTACAGAACCAAGCAGTAAAAAGTAACTCCTTTTTTGCCTCCTCCAACATCATATACACCAAGTAAAAATAAAGCTTTGCAAAGATAAAAAATATGAGTTATGCACCAAATTCAGTCAGCTGGAGCTTAGTCTCTAACTGCCTTTTGACACCCTGAATCTTCATTTATTTCTAAAACTCATAGGTCATTTCAAGGTTCAGAAAGAGAAAATCCAATTTATGGCAAGTTACATCTTCTGTCAATGAGATTACTGCAGTCAAAGATCCCTAGGGCTGACCATGCCCTGCCAGAAAGCCTACAGAAGACTATTATTAATTCCCTTTAGGTACAAAATGAAGAACCACCTTATGAATTGAGATAAAAGTAACAAATATTATGCTTCTGCAGGTAGAAGCAGTACTACCAGTCCATGGCAAAAGCAGTGTAAATGTACAAAGCAAAAGGCCTATGTTCAGAACTTGCCATCTGAGCCAAGGGGCTTCCCTCTGCTCAAAACATAAATTCATCATGCCCATTTTCCAGACTAACAAGGGCTACTCACCCAAGGTGAATTCAGTTCCTCAAATAAGAGCTTTTGCTCTGCAGAATGAAAAGTTCAGTACCAAAAATGAGCAGGCTTGGAAGGGCAGGTGATCATACCAGCCTCTATTGCAATCTCTGATGACTCTGCAATCCTATGCAATTCTCAAGCAGGTACACTGCTAATAATGCTCTTCACGAGTCATCCTTGAGAAGTGGCAATAACAACCCTGAGTGTCAGTACACTGCCCAGATGCACTGATCTACAAACACATTAGTGGGAAGAGCACAGAGCTGTGCTAGGCAATATGTTATCCTTCAGCCACAGACAGCAGGACCACAGCTGCCTGGTGACCCAGCCAGAACAACTGCTCAGCTGTCAAAACTAGTGAACATTCCAGGTCTTAGTAGACTTTTGGCTAATCTGTACTACCTGGCTGAATATGTCTTCAAAATGCTAGAATGGCAACTGCTTTGTCCTTTACCATTCATCATACTTGCAGAGGTCAGCTTGATTACATTTACCTCTGCAACTGCTCTAAAGACTTCAGCACAAGACCAAGTTCAGACTCCAGATGCAACACATTCAGGAAGTCTTCTGGATTAATAGCACAATGTTTTGCTTCCTTTTTACTCCACAGAATGGTGAGATAACAGACCTGTCCTATCCTTTTCACACAAACTGAAAGTCAACAACTGTCCAAAATCACTAGAGCCTCCTCTCAAAGCCATCAATGGATTTGAGTGCTTTCACACTGCTGGAGGCAAAACACCTGGGCCTTTTTTACCAGGGTTAGTATCTGAGGAAGATACTCTTGGAGCAAACCAATCACTTTTTGAATACTGTATTTTCCTTTCCCAACTCCTGTTTTAACCCCTATCTTACTGAAACTAACCTTAAAATTCTGCTTTGGACATCGGACAAACACTTCAAAAATTAAGAAAAATGGGAAGGAAAGAAGCCTGACAGAGCCTCCAAGCTCATAGGTCTAACTACATTAGGAAAACAGGCCAAAATCATGAAATTATGATTACTTTTAAAATGTTTAGGTATCAAAAATTTTCAATCTGCCTCTTCTCTACACGATCACACTTTGGAAATGGAGGGTGGCTGGTCACATCTGAAATCTGGTTAAATTTGATATCTGCATAAAATATCTCAGCAAGTAGGTTGTAACAACTTTTTTAAAAAAGACATGGACTTTGGCAGATTTCCTGCTTTTCTTACACTCATTTCTTCCAGTACTTCCCACATTGTGAAATAACTCTTAATGCTATAAAGACAGTGTAGACTGCAAAAATTGGTCCTAGTGGTTCCAATGGGAGTAACGTGGTCAGAATTTGGCATTTAACAAAGTTTCCATTTCTACATAGGTTTCATTTATTTTTCAGTTTAAAAATAAGACCAGATTTTGGCACGTAACTAGAGCTGCTCCTGCAACTCAAAAGAAATAACACTGCTGGCAAGCCTCAAATCTGTTCCAAGACAAAAAACTGTGTTGGCAGAACTTTTTCAAAAAGTTCTTTTTGACTAGAGGCAGAATTCAACACCAGCATAAGTGGAGAAACTTCAGTGAGAACAGCTATGTTACACATTAAGTTTATATAATGCAAATATATTTAGCTGACATGGAATTAAAATTCTGTTGAACCAATTCTGTTTATCTTCTACATGTACATAATAACTTAGCACCAAATTCTATAATCATTCTTCTGTGAATACTCTTTCCCCTCCTACATAAATGGTACTGTGCTATTTACAAAGTACCACAACCATGCCAAACATTTTTTTAACCTAAGAGTTATCCAATTAGGATGTGGTGAAATTAAAGCTGCAAGATTCATATTCCTGCATCAATTACAGGCACAGAAGAAAATAACATAAATCTGACATTTCACAACTTCTGAGGGTTTGATTTTGCAACCTACTTTCTAAAATACCTTTTTCACACGTCATACCCATGGGTTTTTTTAGAGCATGAATACAGTTAACCAATGTGCAGCGGTGCTCCATCAACACAGATCACAGCAAGATTTGGCTTCCATCTCCACTATAGCACAGACAATGAAACCCTTCAAGAGCCTAGGCAAAGATGTCCATGCCCCTTGGATATTCAGGATATAGCTGGTTGATGGATGGAACAAAGTACTTACAAGAAAACCTGTATTATTTTAGATTAACCATTGAAAAAAACTGAATTGAGTTCTTCTTGCCAGAGAGAGGGAGAAAGTTACATGACAGTGGTTTCAGCCTGTTTCAATCCTCTTGAAGAAAAAGCAATACAAAGTTTAAATATGTAAGTGTTTCTAAAGCCAAGTTCTAAGCACAGCTTGCTTACTCTCCCCTAAATACAGTTGCCTTAACTCTAAATACAGTTATTGGAGTATTGCATTGAATATCTTTGATGTTTTGCCTTTTTGTCAAACCATGCTCTTTTTTACATTTTGTTATACTGTCACTGAAGGAAAAAAAATGACAAAGAGATGTAGACTGAAATCATTTACCTTCAGATTCTTAAGAATTTGTATCCAATGCACCACAATTCATGAACTGCTTCAAATAATTCAACTATACACATGGAGTAAAGGACCTTTAAAGGTCTCTTCCAACCCAAACTATTCTATGACTTGTGACACTTGATTGTAAAAGCCAGTCTGCATACATGTAAGGTATCTTTCCAATAAAATATACCACTTTAGGTGTCCACTGACTTAAACCAATTCAACAAATAAAAAGAAAGATAAGAGGTGATGACTATGTTCAGACCACAAATTAATTAGAGCAGTTAATTTGAGCACCAATATAATTAATACAAAGACCAGATAAGTACAGTTAGAATGTCAAATAAGCTTAAAACATGTTATATATAAATAAATATTAAACAGAATTTGAACTAAACCTTAGGTCTGAAATTCCAACCAGCAGTCTCAGTGAGACTAAATGACACAAAATTTTCAGTGTAGTATGCCTAAGAATTGATGTCACAAAAATCATCAGATCTTCAGAAATTTAAGGCAAATTTGCCACCAAGTATAGGAAAACACATTAATCATCTTTTTATTTCCACTGTAGAAATAATGTACTACAGGTGTTTCAGAAAGACTTTGATTTTCAAAAATAAGTGGTCTCTTTCTTTCCATGCATTACCAAGCCTAACAGAGACACATTTTTATTTAGGCTAAATCATGCCTTATGGGACACACTTAGGAGGAGGAAAGGAGGACATACAACTGGCATTTGAGACATATTGCCAGTGCAAAGCTGCCAAAAGCACACAGCAGGGAGCATGTTTTGGCTATCCATGAGCAGAATAAGCATGCACTCCTTAACCACTGCCAGCTGGCATTTGTTTCCAAATACAGAATGCTCACTAGGCAGTTTGGACACTGGACATGCTCCTAACCTTAACTGTGCTCCCATAAAAACATAATGCTGAGATACCTCATTAACCATGCCTGTCTCTTAGCTGACTGCCAAATGAGAGAGAGTGAATGACAAACAAAAAGGATACGTTTCTCCCTACACACAAAAAAAGTACTTAAAGTATATCCTAACATACTGTAGTGCTTACAGCAAGAGAGAGATTTTAAGTGTGTTGGAAGAAAATTCTGCCAGAATCTCAAAAAGCGGAAACACTGCCACTCTGTCTTGTACATAGATAGGAAAAGTGAAATCCAGAGACAAAGAGTACCAAGAAAACATAGCAGTGTACAGAAAGAATGGCTGGCACTGTGATTATAAACTGTACTATCATGTTTAACACAACCTCTAGCACTCCTCACAACAGACGCTCCCTGCTTTATGTGCCGGGGCAGATTTGTGGGTAGAAGATTAATGTCCCCCTCCATCTGCTAATGACTATATAGGTCCCCTGGGCTTTGCACCAAGGGTACTTTGCCCTTAGGATGGAACAAGAAATGGGAATTTGTGTTTGTTACTACATGTGCTTGCTATTTCCAGCGACACTAGCAATTGCTCGATGTGTATTATTTCAACTTTATCTACCAAAAACATATTTTATCACAGTAGTTCAACTGTGATTCCAAGTAGATTTTCAAAGAGATCAGTTAAAAGGAGAACAAACCAAGAGGGGGGCACTTTTCACTTTTAAAGTGCTTTCTTGACACACACTGCCTGCATCAGTATTTGCCCTGTAAGTTCTGTATTCATTAACTTTTCACCAGAGTTTCAAAGTGATTCCACTTTTTGGATTTCCCCCTCTCTGTCTCTGATAACCTGCTGTCATGGACCAAGCAACTCAGAAGGAAGAAATGTAGCAGAGACTGCCATGCAAAGGAGAGGGCACTAATTAAAGTCTTCATTTCCTCCAGGGGGTTCTGTGAGTGGATTTTAACTTACCCCTGTTAACTGTACCTTTGCTCCTGAGACGTGGAAGCAAGTCAGAAGGAGCTTGACACCAGCATAGTCTTCATGGACTTAAGCCAGTTTGATATCCTGGAAGAATATGGGGAAAGAACAGTTACAAAATGAAGTTCTGAAGGAATGAGGCAAACATAATCACCACCAGAACAATTATACTCAGAGCAAAATCAGAGAAGATCTTAACAGTAGCTCCAATATCCACAAATGAGAAATCAAGAACAGAGTGTTGCTTCACTAACGCTTCTGAACATGGTGTCCCATGTTTGTTTCATGCTTCCTTTCTTCCTTTTCCCATCCCTATCAATTGCAACACCGACCTCCGTTCCATCTCAAGGAAGAAATAGTTGTCCCTACCAAAATCACCTGTGGGCACCAGAGGGAATTCCAGGGGTAGTCAGTCACATATACATTAACACCAAGCATATATAATTAACTTCTCTCAGTTTACCCAGCCTAACTCCGGAAAAAGCTGGAACACCTCTGTAGTTGAACCATCAACATGAGAAAACGTTACTCTCATTTTAAAAAAGTGAAATGTGAATTCAGCACATGACCTCTACCAATCTTTTTGATCCAACCGGGCACTATTTCTCTCAAACCACACCTGCCCAACAAGAAAAGCAGGACAAGACCATAGTCAAGAGGGGGGGAAAAGGGAAAGTGGAAAAGGAATTGCTCCCTACTGTCCTTCATCTTCTGCAGAGAATTTCCTGGTCTCAAATGTTACCAGAGTGAAGAAACTGCAGCCACAAAAGACAATTCCTCTCTATATCAGCAACTGTACAAAACAATGAGTGTTGAACTAACAAAGTGCTCTGCCTGTCTAGGCCTTAGTACTCAAAATATTGCTCTGAAAACACTTCTCTACTGGCTTCCCAAATAAGGAAATACACTAAATCAAAGATACACACTTAATGTTGTTAAAATTAATTGTAAAACACAACCAACAAACCCCAGCCTGTTTTGTACATATTTTGTTTCAGTATCTTGTTAGAATCAACAGAGCTGCTCCCAGATTTTCCATCTGAATCTAGTGATATTCAGCCTTTTTCTTATGCTTTCTCAACAAGGCATGCATTTCACCTTTCATTTGAAAATTAAAGGAACCATCTTTTCCTTTAATCTTTGTACAATAGAGGAAATTCATTCTGGTTTAAAAACACAGAGCAGGTAAAAGTGATTCAATGCTAATATTTCATGATTAGGTCATTCTCAGGTCCTTTTGGACTTAGGGCAGAAAAGCTTGAAAGTCAACGTTAAAAAAATAATAAAAAATATACGGTTAAGAATATTAAAGACAAAAGCACAAGGAAGGTAAGGGACAGAGCAAAGAGCTGCAGCTTCCCTTCCCTGTGGAAAAGGATAGCACATCTCCTGACTGATAATCTTTTGAGCAACAGCTTGCTTTCCTTAATGTGCCTCCTCAATTGCCATCCCATGGCCTGCACAGGTAGGCAGCCCCTGGAGAGAAAAGCCACTGAAGTCTGTGCATCCTATGGAGCACTGACAGCAATCATTCAAGCTTTTATACAAGCCCCTTGTACCTCTGCAGAAAGGCTGCTCTCAATCTGGCCCCCAGAGAAAATACAGCAACCTAGATTGATAACATCTACTTACACTGCTGCTGATCAGACACAGACTGTCCCCGACAGCCTTCCTGAAAAGCTGAACAGCAGTCTTAAGCCTCTAACTCAAGTACTGCTAAAACACATTTGAAGTCAATTGCTCAAAAAAAACCCCAAACATATCTGTTTAGGGGAAGAGCAGGGGAGTTACTGTTGCTTATTTGTAGAGAAGAAGTGAGGAATGTATCATGTCTGCACACACACACACAGACAGATGTACATCTCACATATGGGTAAAGGATAACAAATATAAGTTGTTCTCCACTACAGAATTTTCCACTTTGAACATTATAAACATCAATATATAAAGTTCATGTTATTTCAGTGAGACACCTTTTGAATTAATAATGCTGGCAGGATTACAATTCCTGTAACACAGGCTATTTGATCATCACTAACTCAAGGACAAATTGAAGTCTGAAGGCCAAATCTATGGAGATTTCTGGTGACATCACCAAGACCTCACAGAGATGCCCAAGACAAGTTGTGCTGGTATTTTGCCCACCTTTGCAGCAAGATAGTTCTGAGAAATTACTCAAAAAACAAGCAAACCTGATGCCACAACTAACACCACTGAGCCATTCCATCAACAGAGAGTACTCTCCTCACATCAGGAACAAAAAACATGCAAACAATCAATCTTAGAGAGTTTCAGTAGCCATTCTGTCAAAAACAAAAAACAAAAAACAAACCAAAAACCAAAATAAACCTCATTTTTTTATCAAAGTATAAGTAGTTTTAAATTTAGTATGTTATATACCTTCCCAGACTTGTAAAGAACTCACCACTCATCAACACTACCCACAGCCAAGCCCAGCAAAGACTACCCCTTGACATGTGCCACATTTATTTGTTAGAGCTATTCTCAACACACAGCAGCAAGACTGTGACTACTCAAGGCAGCAGCAGCACTTTGCCCAACAGTTAAACTTGTTCCTTTGCTCGTGCTCTTTATCCATTTTTATTCTAAATTATCTTGGCCATGAGTACTACACAAAGGGCTCCTCTGATCCCACAAACAAACAGCTCTATCATCCTAAGAATGTAATTCAAAAGACTATTTGGTATAACTTCTACAATATTTATTTTCTCTGCAGGAAATCTTGCAGGATCAGAATAATTTAGGCTGAAAAGGACCTCTAGAGGCCATGTCCTCCAATTCCCAGTCGAAGCAGTGCTGATTTCAAAGTTAGAACAAGTTGCTCGGAGTCTTGTCCAGTCATGTTTCTAAATCTCCAAGGTCAAATCTTGCAACCTCCACAGACCTCAGGTCAGAGTTTGACCATTCTGATTGTTAATTCTTTTTCCTTTTGCCCAGACAGAATTGCTCCATTTCTATATGTGACAACTGCACCTCATGCTCTGTACACCTCAGAGAGAAGCATGCTGTGTGTGCCAAAACAGCCTATTAGGGAATGGAAGGCAACAATTCACCTTCATCCTCTGACCTCCAGCCTGTGCAAACCCAGATCCTTCAGCATCTTGCTGTATGCCATGTACTCCAGACAACAACTGAAACAAAGTAACTTCTCCAGGTTAAAATTCTTTAAATTATTTATGAAAATGCAACAAAACCTTTCAGGTACCTCACCTTGATCATGCAACATTTCTTTACAGGTTCCCTGACACAGACAGGACCATTTGTATCTTACTTTCTGATCCCAAAGAAAGTTCTGAGGACAACCTCAGAGGAGCAGCAAGCATAAAGGTTTTGACAAGGTGATGCACTGAGTAGCATCTCAGAACACCTAAACACTCTGCAACAGTACTTTTTTAAGAGTACAAAGAAAAAAAATCAACATTTTAAAAAAATTTAATGTGGTTTAGAATGTAGCTATACAGCTTCCTGCAGTTGACCCCAGAAAAATAAGACATGTGATGTGCAATTTCCTTTGACTTTTCTTTGAACTCTAGATAGAAGTTCCTGCTTTAAAGAATAGGATTTTTTTGATTAATTACTTTTACATTTTTTGTTAATATTTCCAAATAGTACGGAATGCTAAAATATTTGCATGTACCAATTCCATGGGTTAGAACACCCTCTCAAAGAAAAACAGCTTCTAATCCTTTTTTTGAGATAGGGTACACTGCACTATTTTGATGAAAAGAGCACTACCCACCCCTCACTTGACCATGTTAATTGCAAGCATTTTCAGAGAATCTAGACATAGGTCAAAACACATACCAGAAGAATGTTGTGTAAGGAAAAGAAGATCTGTTACCCTCACTGAGCTACTGAGCACACTTCCTTGCCTGGCAGCACCAAGCATGCCCTGACAGGGCGTGAATCAGGTTTCACTCAGAGACCCAAGGAAGCCTGCTTTCTATAAAACTTCATAGGATGCTCCCCACATGCAAGGATGGGTTTAATAAAGAATTTATTTATTATTTATTTAGCACTTGTCTTCTATTATTTTGCTACATATTGCTGCCACAGGGAAAAGCTTTTCATATCTGCCTAGATAAGACCTTAAACCTCTGGAATCACAACTGACAAATACTCCAACAATCAGTAGCCCCAGACTTCAAGATGAAGCCATGCAAGCTCAAAACATGTCCCCTTAGCAGACACAGCACTTCCACCCAAAAGCACAATATACATTAGCACTGAAAAATAGGCATGGAACTATTTATATACACAAACACACCTGTATATTCATCCATAACTGGCACTTCCACATCACCAGGTTGGAGTTTTTCCCCCCCTTCATCCCCCATCCTCTCCATATAGCTTACATAGAGACCATGCTAATTAGCAACAGCTTGCACTCTGTATTAAAACTAAAAATAACCCCAAAAAACCTAGTGAAAAGAGAAACTCAATGAGCTCATATGCATTTCATCATTTCAGTAACACTGGGGTATTTTAATTATAATTAAATAATGTCAATTCTGATCTTAGCAGCAGACTAACTATAATTGCTGAAAAATAAAATTATAAATTAAATGTGAGAAATGGTAGGGTCTATTGCCCTATAAACTCGCTATAAAGTGCTACAAAAATATATATTGCTGTAACCTAAACTAACAATAATAAGCTCACTGTGTAAGAATAAAACAAAGAGGTGAACAGCAGAGAAATGTTCAGCTGGTGTAGCAAATAAATCCAAAACCTATAAAGTACAACTTCAACAAATAAACAAACATCTAATAAAATTGAGTTCTTTCCACTTTCACTGTCATAGATAGCTACTAAAAATAAGAAAAAACATATTTCTTACAGGTAAATGTCTATTCTAAAAATTTTCCATATTTTCTGTACTTCATTTGGCTTTTTCACAATGGGCCTTATTCTGTCTCCTTATATCTGTACTTCCTATATATTCAACATTCACCAATCTATCTATCTTGAATGCAAACTAAACTATGGATTACAGAGAATGAGAAGTTCAATGACTCTTGCAGTCTTAAAGATTTCCCAGTACTGTAGCAAACAGAATACTGCACATTGCTTTGTAGGAGGGAAATATGATTTAACTGGCATTTCATCAGTGTCTTGGAAGTCAAAGACCATCTCCTATAATATTGAATATTTAATTAGAACACAACCTACAAATAATAAAATTTTTCCCCAGTATCTTGCCTAAGCTGTATCAATAGTTTGCACTTGCAATATTCACAGTAGACTCCATTATTATAATTAAGATCAGCTGAGCTGTTTTAGGGAATTTCAATAGCTACTGTTTCCTCCTCATAGATAAACAAGAAAGAGTCAATGATATTGAAAGACAACAGAATTAATGCAGATAACTTACAGAGGTCAATACCACAAAATATTATTGAAACAACAGGTTATTAAATCAGGCAAGATATTAAAGTAACTGTTAACTGAGAAGGTTAGAAAAACTTCCACCACAACAAAAAACACTCTGTACCTGCTCATAACAGCTGGATAAGAATGGCTGGACTTTGTATTGTATCCCACTGAGGAGTGGCAGCCTTTTTCATCTTTTGTATCACCTACCAGGAGAATCCCACCCTGGGGTGCAAAATAATGGAAAACTAATCTTGGTCTTGAAAATACCTGTACTTCTTGTGTAAAACACCAGACATGGTTGACCCTGCTAGCAACTCTATTTTTACACATGTAAATCCACAGAAATCAACAAGAACTTAGTTTATGCTACCTACCCACCATAGCCATACCGACAAAAGTGTGAAAATGGATGATCCCTTTCAGGCACACCTGGCTCAAACTCCTACTGTACACACCTACAGACACTCATAGTTAGGAATTTGCTGCAATAATTCATTTATTTCGACAGAAATGCGGATATGTGAGAACACTGAGTTTTCTACACCTCGCCCACACTAGAGAACGACTATCCCCAAAACAAGTTCTATCAATAAGTCCCTTTTACTACTGACATAAACAAAATTTCCTCAGCAGAAAATGAAAAAGCAGTCCTTGGGGGTGCCACTCTTACCTAGAGAGAACCCAATTTTCATGTGTAACAGACACATTTTACCATAACACTATTATAGTGAACTAATCTGAAAATGCAAGAGAACTGCAAGACCACTGCAAGAAGATGCAAAAGAGATGCAAAGTACCCCAAAGTGCAACCATCTGCAGTGGAGTCACTTTGCTTTCTACACAAGCACACTTTGTTTCAACCTGGGTTGTCATTATGTTGTGACTCTCTCATTTACTAACACTGTGACTCTGCTACACAAGGACAAATCCTGCAACCCTTCATCTAGCAAAGTATATTTTGCTGGAAGCTGACCCACATAAAAAGCTGAGGATCAACCTTCTCTGATCATTAAAACAGACACAGACAGATGCTGACACAACAAGCTCTTACCCAGAGCTTGGTTCATAAAGGAACGAATTAATTAATATTCTAAATCAAAACCACCCTTCTTGGTTAAAAAACAAAGCACACACTAACTCCTGATGCTTTTATTTTAAGAGCAATGTTTTTTTATGCAGTTTTGCTTCCAACCCTTCCTAAATGACATAACCAGAACTACAAACAAGTGATGTCCACATAGCAACTTCTACCACAATGACACAACTGATCTAAATTTACACTGACACCACTTTACCTTAAATCAGTTTCTCCCACATGCACAGGCTTCTGCACTAGGTATCCAATTCCTTCAGTCAGCCTTAGCATCATATATAATTAACCTATGCCTGCTAAAACTTCCTCATGAGAACTCTTCCAAGAAAAAGAGACTAAGAGCAGTCTCAGTGAATTCCCCTTCCTTGGACTGCTGCTGTACTGTCGTGGTGGGCATCTTTCAGATCCAGCACAGTCCTTGGACAATAATATTTTGTATTGCTCCATTAACTACTTTGTTTTCAGAATGCATGCTATTGTTCCCCTCTCTCTTCAAAGCATAAAGTTAGACCTCGTTTACTGCCAGTAATTCAGCCCTTTATATTTTGTTACACACATCTTGCTTAAGTGCTATTAAAAGCACGTCTCAGCCAAAGGCAAAATATCAACACTATCCAAACCAGCAAAATTCTGCCACACATTCAAACGACCGAACTGTCACTCTACACACAAACAACAGCGCGCCACTAGAAAACACCAGAAATGCATAAAGAGCATCCCTGTAACCTTCTTTCATCAACGCCTGCGACACACACACACTCTGCCGAGTCTTCTGCCCTGTTTGCTAACCACGGATCACTCCCTGGCACGCAGCAGCAGGGACCCAGCAGACCCCACACCGCCAGCCTCACTCACCCAGAAGTAATCCCGGCTCCAGCCGCACAGCCACCGCGTCCCAACAATATCCCCGGCGAGGACAGGAGCCGCAAACCTGAACTTTGGCTCCCACAAGGAGAGCAGAGCAGGGCAGAGCCGCCCTGCGCGGCTGCCCGAGCTGCCGGGGCACAGAAGAAGCGGGAGGCGCAGCGCGCAGCCGGCCGAGGGACGGGCACCGCGCTCGCCCTGCAGGAATCTCACCCGCACGGCGCACATCGCTGGGGCTCCGCTCAGCACACCCAGTCACCCTGCGCAGAGACCCACCGCCTTGTTCTAACCACACTGCCAACATCAAGTTTTTTAAGGCTTTGGGTTGTTCTGTTGGGGTTCTGTTTGGTTGGTTTTTTTCATTCCGCCAAAACAGCCGTTCATTCGGGCCAACGCCTCCCAGCAGAAGAGCGGCCGCAACGGCGGAGCGGGTGCCGGGCTGACGGGGTCCCGAGCACAGCCCGGCGCTCCACGCTCCCAAACCAGCCCCCGACGCGCCCCGGGCGCGCTTTTGTCTGCGCAGGAGAAGGAAGGCACGGAGCGCCCGGGCGCTGCCGCCACATCACCGCGCTCACGGGCTGCAGCGCAAACAGCGCCCGCGCCCCGCCGGGCAGCGGCAGGGCCGCCCGTGCCCCGCGCTGACCCGCTGCGAGTTGGTGCGGGGGCAGCGCTGCCCCCCGCCGGGACACGGACACGGCAGCGCCAGCCGGGACCGCCGGGGCACAGCCGGCAGCGCGCCCCGCTCCCTCCCCGCCTCTCCTCACGCCGGACGCGGCGCGGCAGGCAAGGAACCGACCCCCCCTAGCCCAGCCCAGCCGCCGGCAGCCCCGCTTTACCTCGGCAGCCTCCCGCTCCCGCCGCCGCCCCGCCAGTGCCGCCGACAGCGGCGGCGGCAGCCCCGGACCCCCGCCCCGCCCCGCCCCGCCCCCTGGCGGGGCTGCGGGGGCTCGCGCGCCCCCTTGCCGCGCGCGGGGCACGGGGGGCGCGGGGCGGCGGCGGCGGCACCGGGACCGGGACCGGGACAGGGACAGGGACCCGTCCCTGCGGCGGCACCGGGACCCGTCCCTGGGCGCTTCCCGCTCGGGACCCGTCCCTGGGCGCTTCCCGCTCGGGACTTACGCGGGGCAGGTGCGGGCCGGGACACGGCACCGAGGCACCCCGGGGGCTCGCCCCGCTGGTCTCCCGGCGCTGTCCCGCGCTTCCCAGATGGAGCGCGGTCCCCACGGCCGGCACCCCTGGCCCTCGCCCAGCGCAAGGGACGGGGCACGGGTCGGGCTCGCCCTCTCACCCCAAGCGTGCTCTGCGTTTCTGCCCGCAGCCTCTGGACATAGTTTTTCTTCCGTCGGACTCCCGGCGCGGCCCCCGCTTGTCGCACCTTCAGTGCCGATGTGCCTCCTCCTGCCTTGACGGCGTCAGTGACTCTCCATGCCTTCTGCAGGTGTGTGAGTCCGACGGGGAGCTGAGCACGCACTGGGAAATGTTAAGAATTCCTGCTAGGGAAGAAATCCAGAAAGAGGGAGGAAAGGTGTGATGATGCTCAGGTGTGCAACGGGCTCCAAGCCTTCCATCCCAGCAGCACAGGAACAGACTGGGCCTTCAGCATCCTCTCAGCAGCTGTTCATCTCAGCTTAGAGACTGCAAAGTCTTCAAGAGTTAAAACAGGCAAAAACACCCTCTATTCAGATTTTTGACAGCTGTAATGAGCACAAGGAAGAATTATGTAAACATTATTAAGTGTTAATAAACACATGTCAGCGTTAGGCACTCTTGTGTAGAAATGTTGGTAAAAGCCACAGTGAAAGCTTTATTCATAATGTCTTTTTAACTTTATGTAGCTGGTGTAATAGGCCCTGTGCATTGCTGTTGCCTCGACGGAAAATCATTACCCAGTAATGGATGAGCCAGTTCGGAAGAAGTGCCACTGGGATACTGCACACTTTCATTCAAAGATGCTATGTATTAGAGGAAGTAGCAGGAGACCTGCCAACTTTCCCAATTTAATTATTAAACTGTCAGTTCCTGACTTCTTGTTTCAACTTCCTGAGGCAACATCTGGCGGTAATAACAAAAATAAATAAATAAAATAAAATTTGATCATTCACTCAGCAGCATTCTCTTTTCAATGTCCTTTTTACAGCAGCTTTTATGAAAAGCTCGATATGGGGGATCCAGACCCGGCATCTCTCTGAACTACCCGAAAGCAAAGACAAGAACAGTTTCAGCTGTGATCCTCAAGGCAAAGATGTGCAGAAGGCTATATCATATGCTTGAGCCTTTTTTCAATGAGTCTGGTGGTGTGCGTTTTAATCTTCCTAATCCTTCTTTTATTCATAAGAACATCAGCGGGTTTTTTTTCGCTGCATGAATCTGCATGATATGACTTCGGGAGATAAAAAAAAATCTTTCGCTAGCCAAGAATTTTTGCATTTTCATCAAACATTGCTTCAAAAGGGTAAAGTTGGTTTCAGGAAAAGAAAAAAACAAACCATAAAGGATATCAGATTTAAATGCTACCAAATGTGAGCAAAACACTGAAGAGAAGTTTTAAAATATCTGAGACTGTGTCTTCACGTGTTCTCTGGATCTGTTTCATATGATGTGACAGCTTCAGCTCGCGATTCGTTATTGCAGTGGCTTTTGGAACTGAATGCCTCTTTTCTTCATATCCTCACTCAAACACACGCACACACTTACAAAAATATGTATCTATATATGTACACATGCACACAGAGAGACAAATACAGAGTGACTCAGCTCTGCATTCTACTTGCTTAATCAGTTTCAAAGCCTCAGTACTGTTACTTTGCCTTATGTTAAATGCCCAGGGCCACCTTTCCCACATTGCTTATTTCAGTGCTGGGGTACAGAGCCTTTGACAAAGCTGGGCCATCTATGCTGCCTTCTGCGGGTCATCCTCTCCTAAAAGCCTTTCAGGTCAGGTCAGGAGGTCAGCCCTTCCATTAATCACACGGCAGCTTGGGATTCAGCACTCATCCTGCACACTAGTCCTAGGGAATCCTCAGAGACCACCTTTTTCCTGGTGGCCACTTGCAGCTAAGGAAGGAAACCAAGATCTGGAGGCAGAGGTTGTGCAATCCCAAACCTCAGAGAGATGGTACCAGGAATGCTGTGGGGGAACCACCATCACCCACGAAATGCACAGTGATTTGGTCTGCTCTGTGCTGTGGACAGATAGGAGTTGTAGCAACTCTGCTGGTAAGTACTAGTCAGCCAAGTTCAGTACCTCCAAGTATTCCTAGTACTCTCAAAGACAGCAATCCTGATTTTCTCCCTTCTTTCAAGATGCCAGGTAGACAGATCAGAAGAGTCTGAAGTCAGTGTTGCTGTCTTTGGGGTTTCTGTCAGATATTTAACATTAGGTCCTTGGGTTTTTTCCTCAGAAGTTTCCTTCTTCTCATCGCTTGGAGGAGCTTCTGGAACATTTTATTGATTTCTTAGCTGCATTCCTCTGGAACTCCTCATAATTCTTTGCTTCCTAAGGCTTCCTCGGGTACTTTTTCTTTTGTATCCCACAGTTCAAGCAGCAGAAACGCTAACTATCCTGTTAAGTAGGGCAGCCTTTCTTAAATAGTGGAAAGAACTCTGGATAATCCTTTCATACCTGTCTCCCATCTTCAAGTGAAATGACTATGCCTCTTAAGTTGTCATAGGACGGAATTGAATACTTTATATAAATTCTATTCAAGATTCTCCTGTTTTCTCTACAGTTCATGACAGATCAGTCAGACTCTTCCTTTAGACTGTAAAGAAGAAAGAAAATAGAGAGAGGGGAGAGTGTTCAAAGTGGATTTTCTGGTCAAATTCTATTTAACATTTTTTCTGCTATTTGCCAATTCCCAGGCCTTTTTTCTGCTATTTGCCAATTCCCAGGCCTATGGCTCAGAATTATTTTTAGAAAAGCCACCTGGGGTTAAAAAATAAAAAAAAAAAAACCCCACAAATCCTCAAAACAAAATGTTTCAAAATGCTCTGGACCAAAGCAGTGTTCCCAAGACAGCAAAGACTATCCTGTGACCAGATGCAGCTTTGAAAACCTCCATAGGAAGTCAAATTTGTAGTATAGAAAGAAAAAATTGTCTTTCTGTAGATTAAGGAGTCTATCATCATTTTCTGTACTTTTTGCTCAGGAGATCCCATGACAACTTCTTTACTGAATATTAATTCAGAAGTAAAGAGGAAACTATGCAAAAAATGAGCAAATTCTTAATGAAAAGAAGGTCAAAGAACAGTTTAACACAGAGAAGTTCACAATCTGTTGGAGAAGGTCAATAGCATGATGGATAAGACTACAGCAGATGTATTTGTATATTTACAAATGTGAAAGCAGAAATTAGGGTCTTATTAAAAGTAGCAGCTGTTAATTGCCAGCCTCACATATAGACACATGCTTGGAGAGACTGTTAATTAACTGACTGAAAAACTGGAAGAGTTTCAGCTCTGAATTACTTGCCATGGCCTTAAGAAGTTTGGTGAGAGATTCTGATTCCCAGGTGGTCCCAAGCAGAGTAATATTTGTTGGCTATATGGAGGCAGTGATGTCTATCTGAAACAGAATTGCCTATGCATAAGGATGTGCTGATCCACTAGGGTCAGCATCAGCAACTATTAAAGCAAGCTGACATAAAGAGCCTCCCAGATATCTGTTTTCATACGGTCTGGAGACATCAGCTCATATAAAACTGCAAAATACTTGAGACTCAGAATCGAAAATTGCTTTCCTTAATGAAAAGCTTCCTTTACTGAAAGGAAGAAAAAATATCCTGCAGGATTTGAAACGTCAGCCAGGAGACAAGAAATCCAGAATCCCACTAAGCTTGGGGCACACTTACATGAACATTTGTTGCAACAGCCAGCACTTACCTAAGGACATGATAAAAATCCCAAGGTGTTAATAATAATAGCAGCTCAGTCCCTAGCAATATTCATAGGTTGTTGGTTGGGGTTTGTTTTTTTCTGCAAGATACTGGCAGGAAGGAACATGGAGCCTGTGCACAGAATTTAGAGCATTCATTTTGTGTCTGCCATGCTTACTAGGTAACAGAGATGATATTTTACCTTTAGTGAAGAAAAATAAAGCTGTGGTGCACTCAGACCATCATGCAATAATAACTGATAGTGGCAGCTGAGATTATAGGAGCATCTGCAGCTACAAATACTCAGCTGGGACTCCTTTAGGCTTCTGTGTATCATCTGGTCTTCTATTATCTCCTTGGGAATTAAACTAAGCAACACATGGGTGCCATGATTTCTGAATGCTAGATAAAGGAAGTTAAAAATAAAGCTAATGAAAAATCCAACCACTATAACTGATACTGTAAAACCTGCTTTACTGAGCTGGGTAATGACTTAACAAGGGCATGCATAAAAGACAAAGAGCAAAGGCGTTAGAACAGCTAACCCATTTGTTACCTGAGAGTTCTCTTCAATGGTAATGAGAAGATTGGGAGAGATAATTTGGTGCATTGTATTTAAAGAACAGCTCTTCGAGGTTGTCCCCAGGATGGACTGTCAGGGAGTATCAGGTTGCAGGTATACTGATAAGACAATATGAAGAACATGGGAAGAGCATTTAGTAGGAGTAAAAAAAGATTGTAAAGGTTTCTAAGCAATTAGGATGGAAAGTTGCAGAAACCAATGTCAATTTGTGGGAAATCATGTTACCTTGGCATATACTCAGTGACAATAAGGTGGAATCCTGATTATAGGGAAAAAGTATAGGGCAGAAAAATTGTTACAAATACAGAGGCAAATAAAGAGATCTGGCTAAAGTACTTAATGGACTAAGCTAATAAGGAGAAACGCAGCTTGGATGAAGAAAGAACAAAAATGTAAGTTATAGAAAGACAGAGGTCTAAATCAAGCTGTGTTTGAGCTTCTGGATTTGCCCTGTGCACTTATTGATAATGTGCAATCCCTCCAAGATTTCTGCTAGATCTTCTCTTGAGGGAAATTATGCATCTAGTAGCAGATCAGTGTTACTTGGTCTGAAATTAACAGTGAACCCAAGTATTTGACTGTAGAAATTAAGTATTCCAGTAGTACAAGGTCCTTACGGCTCATCAGGGTCGGTACCAGAATTCACAGAGTACATAGATTACCCTGCCTGCTACTTTACAAACCACCATCAGAAAGATGTTGCCAGAAATAATGAGTAGAAATGAGACTTGCTGCTAGTATGTTACAGCACAGTGAGCTTCACCAGAGGATTTGGAACCCAGCCACCAAGGGCTGAAGGAGTGGGGACAGTTGCACAGTATGCTGGTGAAACATCACATCACAGTTTGGTCCTGCAGGCTGCGTGTTCCAGCAGAGGAATCCAAACAGCTGCCATAAGTCAAAGCTTTAGACATCTTCAGACAAGCATGAGCTAGTGTCTGTCCTGCAAGTAATGGAGGGGATGTGCTCTGTAAATCACATCAGTGATCCAAGCTTAGAGTTCTGATCAGAGAAGAACAACAAATCTGTGTTACAAAGGCCCTTGTGTCATCTTTTTAAGTAATACCACTCAGCCCTCAACAATCCAATACTGCTCTGATAAAATTATTTTTGGATTCATGCTTCCAGAGATACTTTCCTATTTATCAAAAACTAGCAAAGACTTCTGCACCTGCACAGGTGCCAGATGCAAAAGACTTTTATGACTTTTGGAGTAATATTTCAAAAAGCAGACCAATATATGAGACAAATGTAAGCATACCAAACAGAGAATTAAAAAAAAAAAAAAAAAAAGGACAATAATAACAGTTACAATGCTGCAACCATGTAGTAGAAGACTGAATCTAGAGAACTTAAAAAAATTGAAGTTTTCAGCACAGTACATGCCCAACTACTGGACCTGGCCCATAAGTTCAATACTCTCTATTGCTGTATAATTGTAATCCATCTACACTGAGAATAACTACAACATTCATAATATTGGTGCGCTTCCTGGTTTTCTAGGAGTTTTTGCAGTATTTAAATTTGTGTTGCTGGTTAAAATTCTTGTGAAATTCAAGTGATAAAAAGCTGTAATAATCATTGCAAGCAGTCACAGGGAGGTATGTGTGTCAATAAATATGTAATATATATATGTTACAATAATAATAATAATAATAATAGCAATAGTAATTTCTACCATCACATGCAGAAGTTCTTGTTTGCAGTGTCTTTTCCCTGGCTCTACTTTCTGAACTCAGCCTCTAGGGCAGATGTTCAGTCCTCCAATTACTTCTGAAATGACATTTCTATAGTCTAATTCTTAAGAGTGTGGAGTACATTATGGAAGGGTAGTTTTAGGCAACTTTTTCTAACTGTTGCATCAAGAGTGGCGATTGCTATTGTTCTCCAATGTTATCTTGGACATGTTGCAAGTGAGTAGCATGGCTGAAGGAAAGATTAACTCAACTGGTAAAGATACTGCAGGTCCATTGCTGCTGTAAATTGTTGGTTTATTACAGGATCTACTCCTGCAGGTTTGTTTGCAGTCCTGCAGGCACTGATGAGGCACGGGACAAAATTCATAGACTGAAACCTAGGATTCTGATCTTCTGGAGAGCTGTCTGAGGATTAGGAAAGATACCCTAGGGCATCTCATACTGTCACTCAACACCTACATCACAGCAAACCTTTAGAGTCTCCAATTTGGAGACAATTTTTACACAAAATATCTAGATGCATTATGGCCTTTTTTTTCAAAGGGTCACACTGAATCTTAAGTATTTCATTCTTTTCTGCTTATCTGGAAATAATTATCTTCAAAACAATACAAACAAGTTAGCAAACAAACAAGAATACCACTAGGGTACTGGTAATTGAGACCTAAGGCATAATTGTTTATGTGTGGATGATAAAACACAGCTATTTATCTATGTTAACCTTTGACTACTTTCTTAGTCACATGGAACAGCTTATTAAACAAGAAAGGGTGATGTATAGAGGTAACAGCTACTCTGAGGAGGTTTGCAAAATCACGCTGTCACTGTTTCATTCAGCCCGATGAGGTCAGAGCCTTCTAATTAAATTCAGTGAGTTCAGCCTTCAGTCTGCACTCTCAGTTGTCATAAACACAGTTGATATTTGTTATTATTTATGCTGCAGTACTTTTCCCAGGGTGTTTGGGTTTTGTGCATATACAGGAAGAAACAGACTTATTGCTATGGGGATAATATGTGCCTTCCTAACTCTGGAAAATATCCCTCTGACCACTAGACTTGGTAAGTGTTACTGAGTTTCATCCATTGCTCATACTTGACTGTAATTTGCTGTGAAGCGTTCTGCTATAGCTTTCTATAAGGACTAATATGAAAATTGTATTGAATCATATTCAGAAATGAAAATAAAGGGGTAAGGAATGGGCACCAGCAGCTCCATAGGCTCAGCTGGAAGAAGCACCCCACCTCTCCTGGCTGCCAGGGCCAGTGCAGTGAGAGCTCCCTCTTCTGTTGCAGATCATTTTCATCCTCGGCCATGCTGTCATTTTAACTCCAACATCTGGTTACCTGCTAGATTTTGTCTTTGCTCAACTTACATTTCCATTTTAAATTAACATTGTTCTATTCTGTTCTTTTACTGCTTGTTACTGTTTTCCTCTGTGCCATTGTTTGGTCTTTCCGTTGACTAACAAAATATCAGTATCTCTTCTACAGAAAAAAAATCTGAATAAGCTGAATGCAATAATACAATCATCAGGGCACATTTTTAAGTTTCAAAAAACCAAACAAAAAACTAAAACAAAACAGGAATGTACAACATACTCAGAACAGCCACCTGTAAGAAGATATCTTTGTCATTTATGATCTTGGTGAATGTTAGTTTAAAATGTCATCAGTTTTTGTAAGAATAGAATAAACTTCTTGGAATAATGAATACACAAGATTTTTTTTTGTTAAGGAACTTAACAAAAATTAAATTTATTTCTTTCATTTCAATATTCTTACAAGATGAGTGTGAAACTTGTTTATCTTACAAGGTTCAAGCCAAAGAATGAATTTTTAACACTTGGCTTTCAAATGCAATAAAAAGTAATTTCAGTAAGAACTATTTATATTGGACATTGTGTTACTATCTCCCAATAATCTGCCTCCTTCTGTGGTGTTATGTCCTTCTTTTCCCCCAGTTGGCTGGTTCATCAACTTAAGTCTTTAGGGAAAGCAGAGTCATTTGCTAAATGCATTCACAGCCCATAGCACAGAAGGGTCCTGACCTGACTGGTCTTTGGCCTTAGAATACTTTACAGGAATGTGTTACTTATTATTCTTGTTTATAATATATCATGGAAGATTTTCATTGTTCTCATGTTGTACTGAAGGTTATTTTTTTTTTTCCAGTTAAATATGTCTTGGTTGCTCTCAGTGCTGGGTTTATGATAAGTCAGATTCTGCAATATGATCATGACATAGATTATGCAGTATGATGGTTGTGTTACAGTAAGATGTGAGGAAATAGTGCAACACTTTAAAGTGCTACAGTGACAGCACAAATGACACACCATGATTTTGTTTTTGTTTAGATTCTTCTGGGGAAAAAACATCTGAGACAAAAATCCTGGGCTTGTCTGCAGGCAGTTGCAGAACTACCATCAGCGCATGTTCTCTTTGTTTGCCTTCCTTCTACTCTGACCAAAGGTGAGTGAGCACCCTTTTGAACACAAAGGCACTTCCATTTTCATGCTTATTCAATCCAGGACCTCTGCTGAGACTATGGTAGTAAAAATGCCACATATAAAAATGGTTTTATGATACATGCCTTTCCTCAAAAATTCCAGCTGCAATAGTAACTGATATGTTTGATGGTGCAGCATATTTGTGTGTGAGAATGAGAGAATGTTTGTATTTTCAGGAAGATTGAAACAAAATAATGGGGGCAGACACAGTATTTGAATATTTCTCCTTTTACATTTGAAAGTTCTGGACTGTGGAACCATCACTCTGCCTTGCCACCATGTGTTTTAAGTCGAAGCAGCCACAAAATTCTCTGACCACTCAGATGGCCCAATTCCTTCCTGAGTGTAGGAGTTAAGTCAGCTCCACTATCTTGTATTTTTACATCCACAAATTAATGAAAAAAATGCTATTTTTTTCTTATAATAGTATTGTCTTCTCCATTTGGTTTTACTCTACACCAGTAAAATGTCTTTGGAATTTCTTACAAGTGATGTGCTGTGAAAAACAATGGTAAGATTTCAGAAGTTTATATCCTAAATTTCCAGACAGGGAGCAGGCAATATAACAGTCAGGAGTCTTTCAGGAAACAGATCTTGACCACACTGGATATTTAAGGTTTCATTGTATCTAAAAAAACAAAGAACTAAAAAGAATTCCTCCTTCTTTCCAAGTTTCACAATTCAATTTATGGCTATAAAAGTCAAATTTAGTTCCGTTTTCTCCACATATAAAGCTGGCATGACTGCATTATCCTTTTTGCTTGTTCTCCTTCCACATTACCTTTTTAATACAGTGTCTATCTTCAATTAAATTTGTGAAAAGTCCCAAAGATGTAAGTAGTTTCAAGTGAATTTCATGACTTTGCTGTTGCTGCTGCAAAGGGATGTGTTGTTTGGTAGCACACAGGCCCATGACCTGACTAACCACTTAGCAACTGCCAGCCAGTCCTTGCAGACTTTTCTACACCTGGAGGGAAAAATAAAATATAGAAGGGCTACACAGGAGGGAGCTGATGGTCTGGTGGGTACATCAGAGAGGTTTTGCAGGAGGTGAGTTAATGATCTGAAAAGAATAAGGGCAGTAACATAAGGGAGAGGAAAGTACAGATGCAACAGCAAAGGGTTTATGAAAGAGGAAAGCCAGCTAGCAGAGGTGATTTTGGAGAAGATGTAGGGCACTAGTTTATAGGAAGCAAGGCTGTCTTAGTACTGTTGTTACAATCTGCTTACTGTAAATGTAATTGCTTGTAGACAATAGAAGGCAATAATTGTAAATTACGAAGTGTAGTGCATAAACTGTAATTTATATATAATATGAGACAACATCCTCCCTGTTAACAGGCTTGAAGTTTAATGACTTACTAGATTATCATGCCAATAACGAAGTTTCGTTATTTAAAAGAGATACATTATGGGAAAAACAATCATAGCAGCAGTATTCAAGTACTTATCCACTCTGCAGTTTTCCCATGTTTCCAAGCTGCTAGTTGTTTGAAAAGGAACTATAATTACATTAAATACTTCCCTGTATTCAACAACTGAAATTGCTTGGCTTTCCACAAGAGTATTAACCTGCAGTAAACATGGGTGAAGTGTTCAGTGTAAACACAATTGAAACAGAATACAACCTAGTCAACACTATCTCATTAAAATGATGACTGCACAGCACAAAACACTGGAAGATATTTCTCTGTTATTGAAGAATATTCATTTACTCATAGCTCTACACCAATGGTATAAATTTATCAAGAGTACCTTGATTTTCCTTTCTCTAGCTTAAGAGAAATACTTTGTCTCCTCAAAACTTATTTTACCAGTGGAACTAGATCCCTTTACCAGTAATGTGTTGGTAGGTCTAAGGAACAATACACTGCATTCAGATTTAAGGGACCCTGTGTATATACAATGTTGTCACAGAAGAATATCTGATTCTCTATTCTCAACTCCATCTTGCTTGTTGGTTCTCCATTTAAGCAACATCATATTTAGGCTAGACATTAGAAAAAGATTCTTGATCTGGAGGGTGGTTGGGCAGTTGAACAAACTCCACAGGGAAGGGGCCACAGTACCAGGCCTGACAGAGTTCAAGGAATGTTTGGACCATACTCTCAGGCTTGTGGGGTGACTCCCATGCAGGGCCAGAAGTTGGACATAGGTGATCCTTGTGGGTCCCTTCTAACTCAGGGTATTTTGTGATTCTGTGACATTTACTGAAGGAACTCAGAAATAGAATGTATCCTTAAATGTAGGACAGCTACAGAGAACAGCAACTAAATTTAACATCCACTGGAAATCCAAGATGCACAGGTCCCAAATAAAATGAAGAATTTCCACTCCTCCAATGTAATTTCCAAGGGAATACAGCCCAGTCAATGCTGGTCATTTACCAGAATAATAGGAAGAAAAATTAGATAGGTGGGTGAGCACCTGATAAGGAGTCCAGATACATGACAGTTTCCCCCATCAAGAGGTATCCAAGAAGTTATGACAAAGCAGTTAATTTTTTTTTTATTCAGAAGACAGTGGTGAATATTCAGAGATATTCTTGCTGAATGCTGAATCCTGCAGATTCCCTCTGAAAACCAGTAGCTGTAAGAAAATAAAGGTATTCATAAAAATAGCTAAGGAGAGAATAGGAAGTTGGGCAGTTGATGGGCAGTTAATCTCAACAACAGACAGAAACAGAAATAAATCTAATAGAGGAATGGAAAATACTTTTCCTCCCTGAACAATGGTGCCAGCAATACAAAAGTTATATGAATAAATAATATATGTAAGACAGTGGTAAAACTGAAGATATTTGGGAGAAAGAAACACTTCCTTAAAAACTCGTGCTAATTTTTTTAATGTATTTTTAATATAAGAACAATAAAAATTGCATTGCCCAGACAATGCAGGTAACATTTTCCTAGAACACAGTAGTGTAGAATTTGTGTTCATATTTGTATAACTAATTACAAACCTCTCTTTCCTCTGTCTTAAAGAAAGGCTGTTTGAAGTTAAGGAACTTCCCGTAAAATAAAGAAATTAACTTTATGTTTAGAGAGAAAATACATTTTGTACGGGGACATCTTATACTACATACATACCATTTTTTTTCTCAGAATAAAGTCTTGCACTGGACCTCATACAAAAGAATAAATTCAGAGCATTTTCTAGTCACCACAATAAGGTTGTATTTAAAATGTAGGTACAAATTAATGCACTTTGATGTAACTGTGTGGAGCCAAAGTGAGGTAGGCTTACAACAATATTTAGCTAAGCTCACTTTAAATGTCCCTTTTTTATCAGTGACCTTTCCTTTAGAATTTCTGTGGTAACACTTGGGGATATCACATTAAGTTTCTTAGTATAAAATTGAGCACCGAACAGACTTTTAGAAAGATTATGGCGCTAGAGGGATATTAAATGGTGAAATCACTTACTGTAGTACTCGTTTCTGAGAGCAAAGGTCTGAAGTGAAATGAATTTGGTGATCTTTGATTAGTCCTCATTAGGCAGAGGTCCATGTCTGAAGTCAGCTATGTGTATAATTAGGTATAATTTTTACATCTGTTCAATAGAGGTTAATTGAACTATCATAATAATTGAATTCCAGTACTTCGGATTTTTTTCTGTTCCAAGTGTTCCTGTGAGATCAAAGCCAAGTATTCATCATCCAATACATTTGTAGGAAATTCCTATTGCATTCAGTATTTGGTTTGCGGGTTAATGCAGGGCATTGGCATTTTTCGAACGTCTAAGAACAAATACAGATTCAAGCTTCCAAAATAAACAAGCAAGATAAAGAAAAAATTGCATGCTACACATACATTGATTCTATACAGAAAACTCCTCATAAATTAAAGGAATAGTCAAAAGCAGGTAGGTTAGCAACTGACAAAGATGGAAAGATCTCATAATCCTACCCATGTATTTTGCAAGGATTTCTTGCAACCAGCACTCTTCTTGTGGTGCTTATTTTAAAATCAGTTTGTATTACATATATTCAGTAAGTAAACACTTTGCATTGACATTGAGCCTGAAATAATGCAGCTTTATTTTTTTCCTGTAGTCACAGGTGTGCAAACACATGACAAAAGCATATGCATGAATGCTGTGTGTATTTACTTTTCTGTGTATGCAAGCAGTTACACACATTTTACAAGGTTACTGTTCACTCATTCAGAAAAATAACAGGGGTTTTTTTTCCTCCTTTCATATAAGAAAAAAAATAAGCACTATGATGAACAGCATCCAATTACACATTCATGTGGGATCCAACATTATTGGATTATTTTTGGCTCACTACACTTGTTAGACCTACTCTTTAAATTTAAAGGAAACATTTTCTTTTCATTTACTGACTTTAACATTTATGAAGGATACAGACTTTTGATACTGAAGTTCTCTGTTCATTCAAATAGTCAAGGTACTGAATAAGTTTTCTTTCAAAGAACAGGAAGGAAAGGTTTTGTCCATACCCATTTAACTATAGGCTTTTCAGTGAGGACTGTCCCCAGAGGTGTGAGAGATGACCAAGGAGTTCAATTTCACTAGAACTACTTCAGAAATTTAGACAGCCTATGAAAAATCATAAAAATTAAAAATATTCCATCTGAAATTGAATTTTTTAAAAATTGGAAGCACTGCCATAATGTCTCAAGGGCTTTATGAACATTAAGGATGAATGACCCTGATCTGTCAGCTCACTGGTCTATTTCTCTCATGGTACACAGGTTTGAGGTCAGCAGTGTCTCACTTTGACTCACATGGGAGTTATGGGAGTTATGTCTCTCCAGGAAGTCCAGCTATAATAGAAAATGAAGGTGAGGCACAAATATGTCACTAAATTATAAATTACTAAATTATAATTTTTTTTTTATTTCATTAATCCCCTCAGACTATTGAAATTTTTGCTGGTAAATTATTTCTTTCTTAACTAAAAATATTGTCTCCTGAAGGAGGTTGGACTATCAATCCATTTTACTTTTAACTACCAAATGATTTTCTGAATAAAGTTTCATTGATGACCTATTATACAAAAGACTGGTGTTACCACTTGAATTAATTTGTGTCTGTATGTGGTTGTCTCATAACTTTTAGACTCAGTCAGGCTGGTGGACTGATTGCAGTGGTGTTTCTGTTTGAACAACTGGAGTCAAGAACAGTGCAGAGAATGCAGGACTCATCCCTACAAACACACTTAACCTCTTTTGCAACTAAATCCCATAAACCAACTTTAGTGGTGCAATGAAGTTCATTGTCTGCTAAGTCATTGTGAATCATAAAGTCCCCATTTGTGTGGTATAAATCAACATAACTATTCAACAATTAAATCTACAATGAATATATTTTTTAAATTGCCAAGCATTATGTTTCATTTTACAAGCTCGCACATGCATTCTTTACAACCTACTGTCATGTAATGCTTTATAAATGATACTTGATAAACAACAGCTGTATAATCTTAGAAATATTCATCAAGAGGCACATATATCCATGGTAAATCACTTTTGACTTGTACAATGCTGGTGGCTGGCATATATTCTCCTAACTGCTTGCATGTGGAACATAATATGACATGGCACTATGCTTCTGAGAGACAAAAATACATTCAGAAAACATACTAGGGTATCAATTGCAAGCAAGAATGAAAAACCTTTGTCAAGTGCACAGTTGCAAAGTGCAAATCTCATAGTAGATGCTATATTTATGCAATACCACTATGCTTGTTTTGCATAATAATGCAGAATAATGTTTATTTTTAAATTTTACTTCATTGCACTAATTTTCACAGTTTATTGGCACTGAAAAATAAAGCTTAGGGAAGATGTGGTATCAGGGATTGGCTTTGCTCTCCCATAAATTAAACCAAGCCACAACTCCTCTATTTCTCTCAGCTGTTAGAGTTCTACTAATTCCCTAGATTATGTCATAGTTTATCTCCTATCTGTTATACACATTTCAACTTTCAGAAAAGTCCTTGCTAGGCAGAGTATAAAATAAAAGGGTTCAGGTATTCTTTCAGATGCTTCTCTGTGACTTCTGTAGAGCCAGATACAACAGTTCATATGTCACAGTGAGTTTTGGGGAGGAAGAGATAAGGAGAGAAGAACATCATTCTCATGCTGATGGCAACTCGGTGCTGATGCTGTTCCATAGCAGTGGGACTAAAGAATTGAAGTGCACAGTGATTGCTGCCTTTGGGCTCTGTGCTGGATTGTTATAGCAGCCTCTAGCTTTATTGAGACTGTGCAGTTCTATTTAACATTTACACTGTAAGTTGCAAGTATTGTTCAAGAAGCACCATTTATCTTTTGTTTAGTATCTTCTGAGGAAGCCAAAGCTTGAGCTACTAGCTGTATCTACTCCACTCACACTGCAATTTCCATGACACAAGCTATGCTTGTTTTTTAAAAATTATGGCTAGGATTCTCCTCACTTAATCAAGTAAAACACACCCAATCTAAACCCCTCAGCTAGGCTTCCTATAATACCCAGTGGAGAAAAACAGACCAATTAATCCCATCCTAAATACCACCTGAAAGAAGAGGATGAACCTCCCTGGAGGGTGTGCAGGCTCTAGAGGCAGCCTAAAAGGCTTCCTTAGAGTAGAAATACCTTTTTTTAATAGGGTAGTGTGAAGTAAGATGAGTGCAGCCAGCTGTGCCCCTTTTAGTCTCTGTGCAGCCAGCACAGCTGCCCTTAACTACAGAGCACATGGGGGTTGTGGGCATGTGGCACAATTTACCCCAGCTGTGCAAGTGACATTTCATTCAGGGAAGTAGCTTCGTTTACCTGATCTGTTGTGTCTGCCTGAAATTAAGAACTTGATCCTTGAGTGTGTAAATAGCATTCATATGAGTTACATGAAGCAATAGAAAACCATTTTTTCCAGCAAATCCCTACAGGGTCTGGAGCTGTTTGAGGAAGATGTTAGTTGAACAGGCTTTCTACTAGTTGTTTGTATCCGTGATTCACACTTAGAGGAATTTGCTGTCTCTGCAGTTCTGCATTTGTGTCTGTGTTACGCCAAAACATCTCAGGTTTTTTGAAAGAAGTTGATGGATTTTCTTTATATCCTTTTATCTCCACTATGGATAGAGGAAAAGCTGGAGCATATCTTTTATTCACTTAGAGAGGCAGAACTTGGGCAGGAGCTCTCAAGAAAGGAGGTGCTGCACAGGAAGTCTCCTGGCAGTCTAATTTAAAGAGGGAAAATGGCATACTCTGAGACAAATGCTGGAAAACCAAGGAATTTTTCTCATGTCTGAATTTGGAAATATGGCTCACATAAGACAACAGATTTTTAGCTTAATTTCTTGCTCATCAAAATTTCTTATTAGGACATGTAGAAGGTACATTTTCTTTACCCTTTTTTTTCCGACTTGAGGAACTTCAATAAATTAATTGGCACTCTTATCTGTTGTGTTGGTATCTCTGGTTTTATCTGTGCATTGTGTCCATGTCTGTTTTTAAACAGCTGCAAGTTCTGCCATGTATTTACTCCTCTAACCTATTTTAGGCCCTTGAAAACTTTTTTAAACAATGTACTTATCAATAGTTTTTCATCTTTTAAACTTTTCTGCAGAAACAAGGACCGGATCTACTAAACCAAATCCAAGAACAGAATAGATCTTACTGGTCTACATTTCTACATAAATGAGAGCAAGTTGTAAAAGTTTAAAAAGTTTAAAAGTTTCTTCAGTTAAACACAGGTTAAATTTACATTTTGAAAGCAGCAGAGTAAGTACACATGACTTAAAGTTGTATTTCAGCTCACTATTGTCACCCTGCTAACAACATAGGACAAAACAGCTTTACAGTGTGTACTACTGATTAATTCTTAACTATAGAAGACCTTGCCTTCCTGGTGACATGAAGGTTTCCAACAGAAGCAAAGACAGGTACTTAAGAAACAAAGCATGTAGAGGCATCTTTTCCCCTTCTATTCTATTCCAGCTTTTGTTCGTTGTTTGAATTTCCTGAAACGGAGGCAACATCTGTAGAATTATGTTTAAATTCATTAATGAACCTCTTCCCCAGGGACTCATCTAATCCTTTTCTTGATTCATTTTAATTTTGGTCTCCACCCTGAAGCAATGAGTTCCACAGTTATATGATGTATAAAAGCACTTTCTTTTGTTTGCTTTAAAATTGCTGTGATCTGAATGTGCTTCATTTCTTAACACGATGTAAAGCAGTGAATAACAATTCACTACCTACACTCTTGAAATAATTTTTTGCTTTACAAATGTCTATCATGTTTTTAACATAGGTTTGTGGTTTTATTGCCAAGGTTATTGCCATCCTAACCTCTGTTTAGTTCTAATGAAAGGTTTTTGAAACAGGGTAACTGGAGTTGTATGCAGCATTAAATGTGTTACACATATGAGTTTTATTAAGGTGTTTTCTGTTTTGCTCTCAGTTCCTTTCCTAAGAAATCCTAACACTGTAGTCAACACTAGTTAAGCCATGAACTTGCATATTGTCTTATAGAATGAACCCCAGTAACCCTGGATTTTCTGCCCAGAAATAGTTAATTCAGAGTATATTCTTTCAGTAATCAAGACTGTTTTACTCCAAATGCATTACCCTGCACTTACTGATAATGAGCTTTATCTGCAGTTTTACTTCACTGTCCTCTCAGTGAGCTCTGGAAGTCCCTGCTGTCTTACATCTCAGAAAGTCCCTCTGCCAGGTAGCACAGGAGAATGATGGACTATACAGATCCACAGATATTCAGGGAATTTGTTGGTTGAAAAAGTTGACCACTTACAGCTGTTCTTTGTCATCTGCCTTTAAGTCATTACTAATCCATGGAAACAGCTTCCCATTCGTCCCATGGTAGTTTATTTTGTAGAAACTTTTAATGAAGAAATGTATCAAAAGCCTTTTAAAAATTTAAGTACTCTATAGAATAAGATCACTGTAATCACTTGTTGAGCATTTTAAAATTTCAAATATATTTGTGAGAAATATCTTCCCTCACTAGAACAGTGTATTATGCAATATACTTTGTTTCTCCAGATGTCTATTAATCTTATCCTATATTACAGTTTTACCATTTTGCCTGTACCAAAAGCAGACTTGGAGTCTATGGATCCAAGATCTCTCTGGAGTCCTTCATAAAGATTGGTGTCACATTTCCCACCTTCTGTTCCTCTGGCAATAGGTTAGACACCACTGTTAGCAGTTTAGCAATTTTATATTTGGGCTCTGTTATAAATCTTCAGTGAATACCATCTGTTCCTGGAGATTTCTTACTGCTCAGTGTGTCAATTTGCTCTAAAGCCTTTTCTATTGACACTTGAATTTGAGCCAGTTCCTCAGCCTTATCTCCCATAAGAAATGACTGATATCAGGACCTCATTCTCTTCTGTAATGAACACCGATGCAATAAATTAATATAGCTTTCCAGCAATACCCTCATCTTCCTTGAATGTTCCTTTCATACCTTGATTGCCTATTGGTCCCATCTGAATCTCTGTCAGGCTTTCTGGTAATGGTATGTTTGAAAAAAGTTTTATTAATAGGTTACCTGTCCTTAATGGTACTCCTTCAAATCCCTTCTGGCACATCATACAGCATTTCTGTATTCAGCTTTCTGCCATTTATTCTCCTTTCTCTTATGTTTGTTTGGATGCAGCTCCCAGTCTTCACTTCTGACAGCTTTCTCTGCTTTAGTATTTAACATAGGCCAGGTGATTTTTTTGTTTCTAATTTATATTTTTAGTGACTGCATTATATTTTTTCTGTGTCTCTAACATAGAACCTCCCTAAATTGTCTTTCTGAAGGTGTTTTATTCTGCTGATGGCTTCTTTTCATTTTTATTTCACTGTTTCACTATTTTATATTGTTTCTATTTTTAAAGACTTTGGTATTGTGGCATTTTTGGGACCTTCCCCTTTCTAATAATGAGGATAATTAATGTGGTCACTATTAGGGGACTCTGTATGGGCAGATATCTCTTCCCTGGGTAGCTGCTCCATAAACCAGTCATCTCTGATACCTAAAAATATTCTCTAAGAAACAAGCATGCCTAGAAATAACATTTTTTTAGATAAATCAATTTATTTTCAGGAAGCCTACCTTCATTTGCAATTGAAAAACAGTTACTGGGAGGGAAACAAAGAAGCTACCTAGATTTAGACCTTTTCTCCCTAAAATTGCAATGAATTTATATTATATGAATCATAGTCTCTGCTATATAAGTATAAATTTCAATTCTTAGCTTGATTTTACTTTTTCCTTAACCCAATGTAAGTCTGATAATTTCAGTGAATCTACTTTACTGATTTATACAGAAGTAGAAGTAAGATCAGTTATGAACCAACAGATACACCTAAAAGGGATCCTATAATTAGTAATAGTTGTAGATATATGCACTGTGTGGTCATTTTCAATCAAGCTTTTACTCCATCTGCTTTCTTTCTTTCTTTCTTCATAAGTGTTTTATATTTATGGCTTACATGATGTATTCTCAAGTGAAATTACCAGTGAGACTCAAGAACTCCACAAATCTTCTGACTAGCTAACTTTCACCTTCCCTGCTAATCTGTGTGCTTATGAAGGAATTTAGCCATAAATCAGCAATAACACAGCTATTTTAGCAAAACCAAATGTCATCCATTCATTTGGCTTCCAGTCCCAACACAGCCAAAATGCCACAGGGTGATCAGGAGATGAGTGTAAGTGCTACACAACAGTGCATTTAGTTTTTCCATTTGTCATATCATGTCAACTCATACTCCTCAACTTCTTGCCACTTAACATGTAAGCAGGAATAGCTGTCAATATAATCTTCAGGAAATCTACAAGCAAATTTAATCACCTGAACACAAGGGTGACTAACAAAATCCAAAGAGAATCAAAAGACTTCTCTGGAAGCAGAAGAGATCTCAGTGCTTTACTTTGGAGTTTATCTATGTCACTGCCCTGCAATCTTGTACTAAGTGCTTTCTTCTGATATTTTGCACCAGTGGACGTGAATCTCCACCTGCATATTTTACCAGGAATCCCATTCAGTCATAACAGCTATCACAATACCACAGATTTCCACACAAGAAAAATTTTGAACCTTATGGAGTTACCAGAGAAATTTTAAATTAAAACACCTTTAAGGAATGGTTGTAAATAATAAGAAGAAATAATTAAAAATTTAAAAAAGATTCTGTGGAGTGAAAAGTTGCGAATGATAGTAAGAAATGGAACTTTTCTCCAAATTAAATGCATATTTAATTCTGTTACTGTTCCTGTCATTTAGTTTGTGAAAATGATTTTCTTATAGAACTAAGAATATTTAGTTAGCTGATATCTAAAAACCTTATAAGAGGTTGCGTTGGAACCTCCTCCCTGCATTTGAATTTATATTGTTCAGGATCATGGGAGCAAATCTTATGTTTCTGTGCCTAGTCAGCTTCTCTCTTTATACCAGTCTCAAATGTTCAGGAGCTGGAAGGCAAGAAGATGCTTTTCTTACTGAATTTTTTTTTGCAGTAGAAAGAAATTCTTTCTGAGCTGTGACAGGTACTGGCACAAAATTCTGGCAACCCAAAGCTGATAAAAGCCAGCTCTGATAATGCCTCTTTCTTGCCATCAAATGTTGTGTGCTTCTGTCATTCCCAGTAAATCCATCCAACTCATGAATCATAATCTATCAGAGGTTGCTTTTATCTTTCAGATTCCAATGATATCTATTCTGCACTTCTGGTTTCTGCTCTTACACCTAGTATAAATCTTATGTGCAATTATTACTTAACTATTCAACTGCTTGCTTGGTTTTCTCATTGTAACTCAGATTAAATGACTGACAAATAAAAATATTCCAGAAATTTTATTTTCACTTCTGTAAAGAAGAGTTAATTACTTTGTAATCTCTACATAAAGTTTTGTCCGATGTCAGAAAAAGCTATTGGTTCTTTTTAATCTTCCATAGAACCTATAATTGCTGCTTCTCTTTTCAAGAGAGGAGGGTTGAAGACTGGTTCCATTTAGTCCTTATGCATTTGTTTATGCACCTTACCAAGAAGAGCTAACAGTGACATCTTTGCTTTATGGGTGGTATTGACAAGAAATTGTTGAATTTCATATCTTCATTACACCCCTTCTTTCATTGAGCCACTAGGAGTGATGCAGTTTCTCTCCAATGATCCAGTCTCCTCCAGCTCTAAAATCTTAGGTTTGTGCACAGCAGTTTTAACAATATGTACAAGTATTATGACTACTGTATTTTATCAGAGATAGGATATTATGAGAGGAAGGGACTGCTTGTAAAAGAAATTATAGTGCATAGTGCTTTGGCTCTATATCCTGCAGGTAAACTGACTGATATTTTAATTTCCTTGGACTCTTTTGAAAGCTCTCTAAATGAAGGTTCTGAAGAAAATACATAACTTTGGTTATCATATTTTATGGTTATTACTGTGTACACATTAAATGTGAATTAATGCAATAAAACAGTACATTTCACATAAAAAATACTATGAATTTCACTGCTGCTGCTGACATGGCACATGTATCAATGTAATTATGGGTTACAAATCGTTGGTAAGAGAGGCAGTGTTACAGTTTTTGAAATTCTCCTATTATATGAACTCAGAAAGAATGCTGAAGCTTGCATTTAATTTATCTTGTCTGGTAGGCCTTTCAAAAAGGCAATATTGATGCTGGATTTATCTTTAGTTTGATGACAGTCAAAGTAAACAAGCATGTGGAATATACTGTTGCCAATGAAAATGTTGGGGCTTGCTCCTCCCTGGATTAGTCTGATGGTGTGAAACTGTCACAGACAAGTGAACAGAAGAGTTCTGAGGCTTTTTGCCTCTGCAGGGCACTCACAGGCCTGATGCATCAGGGAGCTCTCTGTTTAGGACATTTGCTTCACCTCAGCATATTTGTCTAGAGATGTCTGGACTATGTTTGTTTTTTAGTAAATCACTGATCTGAAGATAGCAAATGGCAAAATTTGGTGTGCCTATACCTGCATACATAAGAACTTGGATGAATAACCCAGTTTTGATGACTTAAACCACTGCCAATTAACCACACCAGATGCATCTCTTGAGCCTGCTGAAAATCTCTAGCAGAGGTTGAGGCCTGCACATTTTAATTCATGCTTCCCAAAAGTGAAAACTTTGTGGATAGTCAGTTATGTGTCAGCTGAGATATAATATCCCAAACAGCTGGGATAATTCAGCTGTCCATCTGAGGCTGTGAACAGGATATTTATTTTATTACCATATTATTTGTTCTACCGTATTCATTCATTGCTAGTTGAGAATCAATAAAGTCTTCCTACCTGTATGCTTCACAGATCTATCTAAATACCACTTTTATACTCTTTTACATCATCCACAATCATACTTTATCTTGTTGATACATATAAATGTGGAATTTCCTTCCAGTTTTGATCCTCAGTTCTTCCAAATCCTTCCTTCAGTATCAAGTTTTCCAAGAAGCTCACCTATATTAATACATTAAGATAAGAAATGTTGTCATGATCCTAATATTCAGCAAAATACAGGCACACCAGTACCTGAAGAGTACTCTAAATGAGGAAGAGGTCAGTAAATTAATTGGATGTACCACTAGTCTCCAATGAAGGAAGAGAAGTTCCTTACACATCTGTGCTAGAGGTGAGTTACAGCACAGAAACAATAAAAATCTTTATCAAGCAGATGAGTAGCTGGTTGAAAGGGATTGTGGGAAAGGAGCAAAACTGGAAGGGGAGAGGACACAGATGAGTAGATCTCAGCTAGAAGAAGTAAACTGGACTGAAATTGTTAAAACTGTGGGGAGTTGGGTTTAGACCTTAGGTATCTCATTCCTTGGAATCATAGAACCACTTAGGTTGGAACAGTCCTTTAAAATTATCAACTCCAACCATTAAACAAATACTGCCAAACCCATCAGTAAACCATGTCCCTAAGTGCCAAATCTGCATGTCTTTTAAATACCTCCTGGCAGGAATGAAGACTCAACTACTTCCCTGAGCAGCATTTTCCAGTGCTTGGCAATATTGCCACTCAATAAATTTTTCGTTATATTGAAACTAAATCACTCCTGGTACAACTTGAGGCCATTCTGTCTTGTCCTATTGCTTGTTACCTGAGAGAAGACACCAACCCAAGAGACTGCCTTGCTACACCTTCCTTCAGACTGTTGTAGGGAGTGATAAACCACAGCTCCTTCAGCCTCTCCTCATTAAAGCTGTGGTTCAGACCCTTCACCAGCCTCATTGTCCTCCTCTGGACACACTCTGGCACCTCAGTGTCTTTATTTTAGTGAAGGGCCCAGAACTGAACTGGAGTCAGTCTGAGTACAGGAGGATGATCATGCCCTAGACATGCAAATCTCAGTGTCCTATTTATCAATACAGCAGTAATTGTTGCTTCTTCATAAGAATAAATTATTAGAAAGCATTCAAACTTTAAAACAATTATGTATTGTAACAACATAATTATTTCAAGAGATTAAACATCTTCTATGAGTATATGTTCAGTTTCCTTTCCAGCTTAGAGTCCCTTGTCAACACTTCCAGTATCCACCAAAGACACAAGATGCAGATGGTCAGCACCTGCTTGCTTCAGGCATTGGTTTGGCTGCATACTAAGTCCTAAGTGCACTGTCACTGCTTAACAAATACATCATAAATAATTACTGTAATTAATACTGAAGCTACTTCCTTGGGCTACTCGTGCTTCCTATGTCAGTTCTGCTGCATATAATAGTGCTAATCTTTTAGGCTAAGTAGCTATTAAATTCTTTGAGTTTGGTGAGTTGTTTCCAGCAGCAGAAAAAACATAAGTATCATAAGAAATTTGCCTCATATTTCTGTTTATCCTCAGAGAATTCATCATCAGTTCTTGCTTGTCTGAACACATTAGGAATCAGTCAAAAGGAGACTGCTCATAATCCCTAATCACCATTTCAATTTTTTCTACGCACTACCTAGTCCTGAAACACTGTCCCTTAACCACACTACCATGATTCCTTTGCTGACTTCTGAGCTTTCCTGCTGCCTTTGTGGTGGCATCTGACTCAAGTATATTTACAAATAGGCCAGAACAACATTCAGTCTCTGTATTTCCATTCAGACTCCAGGGAAAACTCATAAGTATGTAGTTCTACTGACATTTTCTCCAGCAAATATAGTTTAAAAGGATCCTTCTGCTATCTACACTTTTTAACCTATTTCTATCCTGTTTTAGCCCCTCTACTCTGCATTAAGTCTTCTCTGAATTACCAGTGTAAATGTTTATGGGATTACAGTGTATGCTTGATCATTCCATGGTAATCACTCCTTGGACATGCTCCAAGGTAATCGCTCCTTTTCTTATATTTGCAAACCTTTAAAAAAATATAAAAGCACCACAAGTGGACTTTTTTTATAGATTTTCCTTAGCACACAACCTTACTGCCCAACTTGTGATGGTAGAAGATGAGGGAGAGCAGAAACAAAGAAAGTAGGAAGACGAAAAGAAAAGAAAAAAAAGCAAATATCAAAACACACCCACAGCCCTCATAGCTCAGTGTTTATCCCAACCTTGTGTACTGGTTTGTGATTGGGACATAGTTTTATCTTGTTCCAAAATATTTTTTACCTGATTTAACCTGACTTGAAACTAGCAATTATACTTACAGGTTCCACAAGGCTTGTGATGGCCAAAAGATCACAGATGTTCTCTTGGAACCAGCCCACCCCTAACAGAGCTGCATCTCGCTGCATTGGGCTGTGCTTCCATTTTTGCTTGCACCTAAAACAAGTTGTTATCAATTAGATATCCTGTCTTTCTTCTTAGTTTCTATGAGCAATCTGAAAATACCATGGCAGAGGCTCAAGAAATGAAAAGGGACAATTGACTTTGATGATATGCTATGTATTTTGTTACTTTAAGAACTTCTCTTTGCTGGCACACAGCCTTAGGGATGTTTTGTTATTATCACTGTTGTCAGTTCTGAACACTAAAATTTACTGTATTTGATGCTAAAATCTCAACTCAAGGTTGTAATATCTATAAAAAAATATTGCTATAAAGATTAAACTTGGAAGAGGTTGTTCACATCCATGAGCAGACAGCAGAATAAATACTGAAAATTTTATTTTTTTCTACTTCTCTGAGAAGTAGGACACAAAATGAAAAACATTTATTTCTATTTGAGAGAAAATACTTTCAACAATACATAATCATTATCAGTCAATACTCAGATGTTGATAGCTGTTGTTTGGAAGATGCTTTTCCTGATGACCTTTAAATGCCGCAGTCCTAAGTGATGATGTACAAAGAATATTCTTTCATTTCAATATCTACTAGGAAAAAATCAAATTGCTTTTGAGCATAAGCAATATGTATGATAGTGGGACATATCTATACATTGGCTCACCCTGCACAGTGAAAAATGAACAGGATAATATTCTGAATTTGAAATCACCACCTTTGGGTATGGCATTTCTTGCTGCAAGCAACCCTCTATTCATTACTCTTTAAGTACAATGCCAGTGCTTTTTCTATGATCCATCTAACTTATTTCTCACTAGAGCAGCACACACTATACAAAAATATTTTCCCAAATGCAGTCCTAACATATTAGTATTTGCCTAATTGTCAGGAGCAAGATTTTGCATGAATTTTACAATTTTATCCAGCTATGCAACTAATAGGATTATTCAGAATCATGTTAAAAATATATTTGCTCCATTTTGGAGCTGCAAAATTCTTATGTTGTGTCAATTATTCAACAGAAGAAGCTGAGGTGAAACTTCTGGTATGGAGAAGGTACTCAGTAATTGCCTTTTTAGAGATTTTTGCATCTCTTTTTGAATTATTTCAAATTAGGTGATCAATATTTGATGCTGGCCATAATTCATTGAAAAGAAAACTGTGGGGTCCATAAGTCTTACTACTGTTGAGAGTATCCTTTATGTATTGGCCAAATCTTGTATCCAAATGCATATTTTTTTCATTCAAATATCTAGAAAGTAATTGCTGTAGCTGATTAATTTTAAAATAAAGTGTAAATGTGAACTTAGACAAATACAAGCTGCATATTTAGTCTTGTTGAGGTACTTTTATTTGTTGAAATATGGTATTTTGGCAGCAGAAATACTGCTTAGGAAGCAGATAATTACTCTTATAAATCAGATGATCTTCAGAATAAAATTACATATTCACAAATGAGAAAAGTGTCTACAAACTCTGGCTCCTCACCAAAAGAAGAAGAAAATATCTGTAATATTTTATATTGCAGAATGAAGCACATGAGGAGTGGGAAAAACCAATTTTGTGAAAGTGGGTGGAACGGACACCATTTTGGGGTTTTTTTTCCCTTTTCTTTTAAATCTTTCCTTTGAGTTTAACTTCCCTTTTATGCCCCTTTACATCCAGTAATCTCCAAGCTCTTTTAAATCATTAATGAATGAACCAGGCTGAACCAGGCTGAACCAGCCCTCCCACTGATTTTATAAAGCAGGAACATATAATTAGGCTAATTTACAGGAGAAAGAGCCGATGTACTGGAAGGGTGAGTGACAAATCCAAAATCCCAAAGGACACCCAAACCAAAATCAGTTATAAAAACTATGCCTTTTAACAGCAAATCTATTTTTTAACCCCATCCATTTTCGCAGTAGTTGTACAGGAATAGGTACTAATGTAAAATACCTTCTCCTTCTACAAAGGGTGTTGTGCTAAAGCACTGGCCAACTAAAAGTACTTGTCAAATTAACAGGGTGATCAAGTTTATGCCTTCATCCCTCACCACAAGTTCAGGCATGTGGGATCCAAGCCTCGGGTCTGGATCCACAGCTGGCAGAGGGAGATGCCCCTGTGCCTCTGCAAATCTAGGCCTATTTAATTAAAAAAAAAAAAACAAAACCAAAAAAAAATCTGCTGTCAGCACGTTTTAAAAAGATTTTACTTAATGGACACCAAGGAAAAGGAAACAAACCAAAGTACAACTTAACACTTATGTTGAAGTCCACTGTGAAACCTGCATGGAAGTGATAAAGTGGTCTCTGTGACTCAGTAAAGACCTCTGTTTTCCTCAATCCTTTATGTAAAGCTCCACTGGCCTAACCACATAAAGGAAAATAATCTTCAACCTGTTTTTGTGCGATGATTAAGTCTGCATGAGCTCCAAAAGCAGCCACGAATGACAGAGGAGAAGAGGGTCCTGGGATATTCAGCTGTGATGTGTTGCTTCTGTGAAGGTCATCTCTTCTTTCAATCACAGTGAATGATTGACTCAACATGGAGCTCATATTGCACAGTGTACTCTCAGAAATGATTCATGTTAATGGTGTATCTCAAGGGATTGATGTTCACCAGAAGCTACATCTCAAGCTTAAAAAATGATTTAGCAATATGAAAGCCTACAAACCAAAGCTCACGTAGAGACATTTGATGGTAAACATCAGAGAATAAATACAACTAAGAGTCATAAAACTGGATAGACAATAAATCTGACTGTTTAAGACCTTTTGGGGCTCAAATCATAGAATCCAACATCACTTACACAGCCATTCCTTGATTCAGCTGTGCATCTTCTCCTGAGATGAAAACAGAAGACATTTTCAGCATTCTGACAGGTTGGAGCCACTCAAGGAAGTAGCCATGTCAAAAAACATAAAGTACAATTCTGGGGAAATACAACTCCCCCAACACCACCCTCTCTCCCCACCTCAGTGCTCATGGGACATACCTTAAGCAGAGTGGCACTGGAAACCTTTATCCAGATTTGGAAGTGTGGCAATGTCACTCAGGCTGTGGCTGGAGGAGAAGTGGCACACTCTGCCTTTGTCCCCAGGAGCCACCACCCCTCTGCCTCCCCCAAGGCCAACACTCCCTGCTTTCACATACCTGGAAGTGTTTATTTGTGAATGTTGAACACATGACACCCCGTTATAGGAAAGACCAGATTATGCCAAGGTTTCTCCATCAGTGTTTCTCTCTGACCCAGCTGTAAGTTTTGTGAGGTGACCTGCTGGAACTATTGGTGGGTGCATAAGGAGGAGGTTAGGAGGTAGAAGTTATGGAAATATCCACTCATATCAGGACAGGGTAATGCAGGGTTGGTTTCTTTATTACTGTTCCAAAGCCTATTTTTGTATTTTGTCAAATGTTGATATTGATGGGGGAAAGCGATTGCCCTTGACCAAATATAAATATAGAAAACATGAAGTCAGAAAAGAAAACATTAAATGTCTTAGCTTTCAACTGAACTGACATTTAAGAGGGATTCCTGCTGAGGAAAGGTGGTGTTCTGTTTGCAATTGTTTGAGTTTAGATTGGCATGAGCAAATAAATGGATTTTTAAAGATCAGGTCAGTAATTTTGAAGATTATCTTGGTATATATTTGTTTTCTTTATTAATATGTTATAGTAGGACTATAAATATGGGGTTTTTTTCTGTGTTGGACTCAGAAATGTAAGTTATTTTCAACTTCTGACGTCCTAATCATACATCTAGCACCCTGAGCTTCAGAGGAAGTTTTACAAACCTCACAGCCAGTGATTGTTACATGGTAGCTTGTTGCTGTTTTTAAAAATCATTACTTATGATAGGTCTATATAGCCTTAATATCTATATGATTGTTCAGTCCTTTTTTATCTTACTGAATTCTTAGTCTCAATTATTTCTAATAGTACTTAGAATGGAATTTCACACTTGAAATACTGAAAAAGCATTGAGCCTTCTGCTGCTTGCTTAAACCAAATGGCTCCTTCACTTCACAAACGAGGTCAGGCTGTGGGTCCCTGACTGCCTTCTCCAGAACATGCAGTTTTGTGCAGGCTCATGCAGAGTAAGCAACCACTATTATCTCTAGGGAGATTCTTCTCTTTCCCCCTCAGCACCCCCGTGGAGGCTGGGTGACACACAGGCCACTGTTATGTCTCTGTTCCTGTAGTGCCACTCCAGTGCTCTCCATTTTTGTGATTGCCACAACCCATTGCACAGTCCCGTAGCTGATTTGCTTTTTCACCTGCAGTTGCACATTGATCTGTGGCACAGTGAAGTCCCAGGTCTCCTTTAGATGATACAATCAGTTCAGAGCTTTCCAGGTTGAACAGATAATTTTTCTTTGCAGCTGGATTTTGATGCCCTTTGTTATCACTCTGAATTTTCACCTACCTTATTTAAGTTTCTTTCATATTCTCTGCAGTCACCTCAGGTCCTATACAGGTATACAGCTTAGTCTCCTCAACAGACTTTGTTGAATTGCTATCCTTTCACCTTTCCAAGTCATTAATGAACTCATTAAACATTATGGCACATCATAAGTAACACCTGGGGCAATTAATCCACCACTGTGATGGGATCTGGTCATTTAATCTTACTTGTTTTTCATCTCTAATCAGGTCTAGACTCCAGCAATCTTAAAATCTTGTATTTAAAAGGTTCAAACTGTGTCCTGACCTATCTGTTAATGTACATTTATTTCATATTTATAATTAATTCCCCTAGGATTAAGTATAATTGAAAGTCAAAATTCAAAAATCCGTCTAAAATTCTAAAGCCCACTTTGAAAAAACCCCTGCCAAATGGTCAGCCTGCTGTGTTATTACCTAGCTAAGCCTTTTATACAGGTACAGTAGGAATTGTATGAAAAATACTTTCTGCTGCTTAAAATATTCCTTTAGCAGATGCAGGATCTTATGCTGCCTTTTCCATCTACTGTTCTAATTTCTGCCTATTTTTTAAAATCTCTTAGCATTTCATTTGTTCTAACTAACTAAATGGAATGCTTCAAATCTACCATAGAACTGAAAGGTGGATAACATAAGATAACATGGATAACAAGAGAACATAAATAATTTGGGGAGCAGAGACAAAAATCCAGGATTCTCCTATCTCAAGAAATCAACAACACCTATATCTCATGATTAATGATCAGAGGGACAAGAAATTTATCATAATTCCCCAGTGATCTCTGCCCTGATGTTTATCTGTCATTTTCTAATTACTTTGTTCATGTGAATATACCCAGTTCTGTGAGGGCAATCTCGTATTTCTAAACCTCTTAGCTATAGTCAGACTGTCTTGTACTGTAATTTTTCATACAATTTTCCACTCTATTTTTTTATTGTTTTTGCACATTATAGAATACAAATTAAACTGCTGGTTCTGCCTACTTTGTGAACAATGGCATTTCTGATTTTCTAATTTTTTTAATGTAAGTTGAGCAATTTTTCAAATATGGGCAGACAAAACAGCATCTCAAAATGGATGCATATTCTAGTTTCATTCAGTTACCACCTGAGAAACTGTCCTCAGGGACAAAGGAAGACAGGCTGAGGGAGTTGGGGCTGTTCAGCATGAGAAAGGTGGGTGAAAACTTTTTATAAGGGGCTATTGCAATAGAATAAGGGCACTGGTTTTGAACTAAAAGAGGGTGTATTTAGGTGGGCCATAAGGAAGGAGTTTTTACAAAGGGTATGCAATGGTTTTGAAAACAAAGCCAGTGAGAGACTCCAAGTCAGAAATAGAATATAATAGGAAACCAGAGAAAAATAAAAGACATGCAATAGTACAAAAGAAAAACCACAGACAGAGTCAGAAGACAACCTGACATCCCACTAGTGAGGGTGGTGGTAGCAGCCCAGATGAAACAGTCTTCTTGAAGCAGTGATCCTGGTAACTCTTTCTCTGGAAACCAGTAGGTAAGAGCTGCTTTGGTGTTCCAAATCTCAGTTTTCATCTAGGTAGGAAAGGCTTGACTCCTCCCCTGGGTGGAGCATCTCACAATGGGATGATGAGATAATTTTATCAGTCATGCAGTGGGACTCAGTGGTCCTTTAACAGAAGATACCTTCCTGGAGGAAGGGTGGGTCATGGGAAAGGTAAAGAACATTGCCCCATCTGTTTTTTTAACAGATGGCCCATTAGCAGAGGATACCTCCCACAGAGATAAGAATCACTGCCCCCACGTGGTTTCAGCAGATGGTGATAGAATACATACTTTGGGGCATATCTTTACATTGTAACCTAGGACAGGGTGTGGTAAAACTTGAACAGGCTACCCAGAGAGGAAGGGTCAGGGTTTAGTTGGGTGGGGCTCTGAGCAACCTGTTCTAATTGAGGATGATCCTGTTCATTGTAGGAGGGCTGGACTAGATGACTTTTAAAAGATCCCTTCCAATCCAAACTATTTCATGATTATATGAATATTAGGAAATGAATCAATAAAAAAGGAAAAGTAGAAAAAGAAAAAAAGTAATCTCCCTAGAAATCTTAAATTTACCTTATTTTAATCGGTTCTTTGTCAGAATTCTTTAAATTTTCTAGTTTACTCCTAACATGAAGATTCAGTTTTTTCCTAACTTGACCACAAAAGCCCCTGCTTGGCCTCTCTGAAATCAGAAACTTTACTTCATCTACTAGAACCTGCTTTTTAGCAAAGAGTAATATGATTTTAGTTGTATTAATCACCTCTGTTGAGCTTCAGTAGCTCTAGAGAAGGTTAGCGAAAGTATAGATGTAATGGGCCTGTAAAAACATTCCCTATTTATTTGAGACTTGGTGATTATTTTTCTTTTGTCTGCTGAATTAACCAAGTAATGATTAATGTTGGCCTGATAAGTCTTACATAAAAGTGAGACATTAATTTTATCTTTAGAATCATAAGGCTGTCTAATGTCCTGAATGGCTGCAAGAGGTCTAAAAAGATTACATAATTGTGAGAGAAGGCTAACATTTCTGATCTAAAGAAAAAAAAGTCAGGACTATTTTAATTATTTCCTCTTCTTCTAGCAGATATGTGAACTGCAGCTGTGATTTATGTAGTTTACATTTTCTCTGAGTTGCAATGGCCCAAAGGGGGCTGCTTTTCTTCTTGAACAGTTAAAGCATAGCTTTCATCAATCTTTTTCTCTTTCTCCCATTCCAGGCTACCTCTGAATGTTGTCTAATTTACACATTTCAAGGTGGAGCAGGGGAAATATGTACCAAGAAACCTCTTGCTTTGAGAATACTCCTGAAATACCATTTGTGCTCCACTGTTTACCTGGGCAGCCTAAGAACAGCCCATGTTCCCCGCCTTTCTTAGATAAAGTCACTTGATTTGGGTGCATGTTTTATAAGCACAGTAATACCCACATCCTGCTACTGGTTAATTCAGAAGAGTGACCCCATATTTCAAATATTATTCACATGCAACCATTCAAACTCACAGTGGGAATCTTCAAAAGCACAAATGGAGGGTAAGTCTCAAATTCTTTTTGACTTCCAGCAGAACTGAGACTCCTTGTGGCTCAGAACATCTCCCATAACCAATAAAATGCCCAGCTAAAAACATTACTGCACTGCAGTGAGGTTGACTTATGCTGAAGATAAGACAATGTCTCTGAGTTTATTGAAGCTATTGTTTTGAGTAGTTTTATAGCTTAACCTTCAGTAAGTGTTATGAACACCATATCCTTTAAGATTACAGGGAGAAAAAATTTATCTAAAAGATAAAATGCCTGATAAGTAATGAAAAGAAAATGCTGGTTTTGTATCAAGCTCAAGATTTAAAGCACACAAATGTGAACTGCCATGATGTGCTTGCTGTAGTGTCTGCACTAGGACATGTTCCCAGAGGAGAGGGTGCAAAGGCAGATGTTTCCCCATGAGCAATGCCTGTACTGTAAGGTTCCTGACCCAGGCACGTGGTGGGGGTCTAGCTGTGCAGTTCCCCCTGTTTCTAAGTACACTGAAGCTGCATCCAGCCTTATGATCCTTTCACACATCCTTAATTGTGGTATTTCAGTTTATTGTACACTAATTTGATAGACCTGTTGGTTAAAGGAGAAGAATCAACACCCCGTAATTACTTCATTGTAAAATGTAATGAGCTTTGGAACCTGACTTACTGTAAAAACTGCAGCATAATAAATAGAACACAGTTTTCCAACTATAAAGCAGCAGTGAATTCTGTTAGTGTATTTCTTCATGAAACATGTTTATGTGATAGTCTTCCAATTTTATGGCTGAAGTTTATCACCATAAGGTGCATTTCATGACAGCCAAATAACTACATTCAGTTAGACTTGTCACCATGTGCCTTCAGTATCAAGACACATGCTGATTGTATCAAATAGTGTTGACTGTCTTTGGCTGCAAATAGAAAAGATGATTACACTGTTCTCTTTAGATGTGATGTCATATTATTCACCTCACTAAAAACTGAAGGTCAAGGTTGTCTAAGAACATGAGAAAGATCATCAATTGAAAGCTTCATAATGTGATGATAATGCACTAAGAGAGACAGCAGTAGTTTTGCATTAATATTTCTACACAAGGCAGTGCACAGCCTACAAACTAAGCAAGTGACTACTGGTACATTTATACAGAAAACAGAACAATTCCAGGAATTCTGATGCTACCATATTTTGCAGTCACTTATTTATTTCATAAAGGTCAGTAAAAACAGTTTACACTCCTGTGTGAAATTCCAGCAAAGGATTAGTGCATTGTCAATATATTTATGCCACAATGTCATTATCATCTCCCTGAGTCTGGAAGAAAGCTTGAGTAAAATAAGGGATAGTGATGGAATTCAGAGAAATAGTTTTAAGTAAAAAGAGTTTGCTCAGGATCATAGCCAAGCCTTGTAAAACTACTGGCAACACAATTTGTATTGAATGTGGGTAATGGAAACGCTTGAACCTCATTCCGGTAGTAAATACCGAATATATTGCGCACCATGGCGCACATTGTGGGATTTGAATGGAACTATAAGAGCCACAGCAGCTTTAGGGGGAGACTGATTTCTGCCAGCTGCACCTCAAGCCAGCAGGTCATCCCTGGAGGAGAGGCAAGTGGAAGGCAGTGAGTGTGGAATCGCGGTGTGCCCGGTACCGGAGCCTGGCGTGGGGATGCTCTGGCTGCCATGGTAACCACGAGAGGAGCTCCTGCTCTTTGCCCTCCGCTGGAGACACTTGGTCCCCTGCTGCCTTGTTGCCTGTGGCCCTGTGACAGCCAGACACTCACCCCACCCTGCTGAAGAGAGCGGGGATCCGCTCAGAGAAACTGATCCAATCTGAGAAACTGATCTGGTGGGTTTCAGCTCCCTCCACCAGCATGGGAGAATAGGAAAATTCAGAAGATAAACTCAGCTTTTATACTGACATAATAATCACAAAGAATTAGAGCCTAATCTGCTTGGAAATGACAGTTTAGTCTAATTTAGGACTGCATACAGAAGTATTTTATGGTAGACATTGAATGGCATTGTGAAAACAAAGGAGAACAGGCATTTTCATACTTAAAATGTGTCATTGTAATCCTTAATTTCTTTCACTTAGGACCCCCAGTGCAAGGATAATATATATTCTACCTAAATAATCTTCAATCTAATAATACTGATCTATATTCTTAACATCAACCACACCTTAGTGTATTTTAGTTTAGGAAAACAAATAGAGCCTGGAATAAAGACAAAGCTTGAAAATATCTTATCTAGAAAATGTTGTATTCAGGGATTAATTTTAATGAGGTTTTAATATATATTTTATTGCTTTAATTTTAATTTTTGTGTTTTGTTAAATTAGAGTTGCCCCCTTAAGAACACATTTAGGAAGAGAAACAAATCATCTTACTCAATAATTTTGATAAAATTTCACCCATGACAGTGCTGAAATTTTGGTAGATGTTTCAAAAGATCAAATTATATACTGGCATTATCATCCCAGGTTTTCCTTTCAATAAGCAAAAGGAAGTATAAGGAGACATCACAGAAGTTCTAAAAGAGGGAGAGGTGAAGAGAGAGAGAGAGAAACAAATGATACAGCAAGAGAAGTGAAATTGAAGTCATTGACAGAGGGGAAGTAAGAAGTAGAGGGGCTGCCAGGTGAGTAATGAACTAGAGCCACACAGACATGGGTGGGTGGCTCTCAGCTAGCAGATTTAATGCTGCTCAGAGCACCTCCTGCCCCATCCCCATTCCAGGGATCTCCACTGGGTGCCTGTTGTTTCTCACTCTTAACTTCTTAACCAGGAGGTATTCAGAGAGAGAGATCCCTTCTTCAGATCAGCTGATACCAAGATCTGCACTGTGGCATCAGTTTTCCTGGCACAGTGGTTTCAGAAATGTGATCTCATACAACAGCAGCTGAAGTCAGTGACTACTGCAGGTGCTCAGCTGTCTCATCCACTATCCTTTTTCTTTTCCACACACCTGCCCTTGCAAGGTGCTCTGAGAGTTCAGCCTGAGGGAAAGAAAAGAAAACTGGCCAAACACATTGTGGCTTCCATATCTCCTGTCCTGCTGCATTCCTGAACCTGGAATGGTGCCTGTCCTGTGTGTGATGAGGAGATTGTGCTGTACCTGTCTATGTCTGGGCACCAGGACGTGGTCATGGAGACACTCTGTCCTTGGCATCCCTTCAGAGAGATGCAAGCTGGGTTACTCATGTGGCTTGAGTGGCAATATCAGTCCTTTAAATAGCTACATGGGGGAGTTTGAATTTCTCATCTATGTAAACCATTATATTTAGATATAAAGCATTTATTTTTCTTATAGCAAAAGTGTTTCACGCAGGCTTTGTTCCCCACAAAGGGGCCAGAGTTCAATTTTGTGTGAAAATGTCTGGTGATCAGAAAGTGTTTGTTTTGTCTTTTTTAACTGGAAACAAAAGAAGACTGCAAGGAAATTTAAACACACCCTGCCCCCTGAACACTACTATTAAGCTTTATTGCTAATAACCCTATGCATAATAATCAGTATTTTGTCCTCCTGATTGTATTTTCCTATAATTCAATTTTCAAAGTACCTAGGTCAGACTATGCAGTCCTTATTACTGAACATGTATAACATTGTCTTTTAAATTCCCTGTAACTATTCAAATAGCAGCTCAAAAAGACAAATTGTCTATCACTCCAAAGTCTTAAAACAAAACAAAAGGCACCATATTGCCACTTTAGGGACACATTTGTTGCCTGCTGTTGCTATTATATATGTCATTTCAGTCCTGCAGTTAGCCATAAACTACATCTTTTCTTTTTCCAGAGAGAAATAAGAGATGCCTGAAGGGAAGCAAGAATGGAAAGCATCCTTAAAATGACTGATTTACAATTGGTAAGGAGATACAATATGAAAATTATAGCTTTCTGAGCGTGTCACATGCCAAGTTTGCACAATGATGTTGCTCTAAAAGCTGCCCCACAGGCCAGTGTGGTGGCTCAGAGGACACACATGGCACACATGTGGCTATGTGACAGGGAGAGAACCCTGGTCATGGTCCCAGGACAGGCAAGAATCTCAGGGGATAAGCTCATGGAACTCTTCTACTGTAGAAACTGCTGCACATAAAAGAGTGTGCTCAACATACCTTTCTGCTGTATGTCTGAAAGTGGAGTGGAAACAATAATAAAGGTCCCAAAAACATCAATTGAGAGGAAAAAATGGCCCCTGTGATTCAAACCAGAGGCTGTTTCAGGAAGTAAGCAGCCTCTTGGCATAAAACCCTACCCAGGTTCTAGTGAATAAATGAAAACCAACTTGTATTTTATGTGACTGCGAAAAGCAAACATATAGAATGCTATTTTTAGCAATCTCCTGGGATTTAGGAGTCTGGTGTGGGTTAATCTGCTTTAGCTCCTGTGCAGCCTCTCCATTGCAGGGTGCTGTTCTAGAGCATCTGTCTTCACTTTATGTGTGAGGTATAAGAGCAATATGGGCATTTTTGGGTGTCAGAGATGCATGGTTGTTCTTTGCCTTTTTACACTCTAAGCTGATAATGAATAGGAGAAGTGCTGATTCGTTTTTCATTTTAAGCAAAAAACATGTCCATCATGTAATTTTGTGGGGAATTTGGCCCAGTCCCAGGGTTGGTATAGTGTCTGGCTCAAACACCTTCAGCAAAGTAGAGGTGGATGCCTTTAGTCTGTATCTGAAGCTTATTCAGTTTATTTCATAATCTAGTAGTTCATAAAAATCCTGTTGCTTCCTACTAGCATAAACAATTCAGGATTGTGTTGGAGCATCACATTTATTATTTACTGAAGTGCTTATCCTCTATGATTTCAAAAACTCCTCTTCAACACCTTTTGTATTTTTGCTGTCTGGTTTTACTGTAGCATGGGATTCCTTATTTTTCTTTCATCCTTTGTGAAAAAGCACTTCACTTTGTTTTCTGTTTGTTACCTGATAATTTCATTCCATGCCTGCTCGTTCTGATCTTATCAGAAAGAGAAATAATTCTTTGTCAGTGCTGTTCTCCAGTCACTTAGGACTGCAAAACCTTTTCCATAACTTTCATGCTCACCTTTAGGATTAGCTGCTTTGAAAAAAGCAGAATCAGCTGCATCTTTATTCTTTCCAGGTTTACAATAGTTTGCAAATAATTTATGTATACAACAGATCTTACATGTAGACTTCTTCCACTGGGCATCTTTAATTTATTCCTGATATTTTTTAGATATTAATATTTAATTTGACATTAATCCATGAGAGGATCTTCCCTCTTATCAAGTAATAAACTCTAGTACTCCAAATATATATAGATTTTCTTTATTTAAAAATCTGTTATTCTATAGGGAATTCCTGAAGTATGGAGCTAGTTGCACCAGTGTCTTCAAGAAGCAAATTTAGTTTATTGCAGCTATAAGTGAGCTACTCCACAGAGCTTTACTAATAAGTTGCACAGTGATTATCACTCTGGTGTTCTTATTTCCCCATCACATGCTGGGATGGTTGTTTAAAAGTCTTATGAACTTGTTTTGAAAAATGATCCTTGATGCAGCAACCCGAGAGTATAAAACAGGGTGACATTACAGTTTGTGTGTCTCCAGCTTTAATTTGTATTTAATAACCTAGCTTTTGTTAAGTATATTAAATTTAGTTGACTTTTAAAAGGGCACCCACTGAGTTTTATGCACATGCAAATTGTATGTCTGTTTGCTATAGAATTAAACCCTCAATTATAATGGCAATAAAGATGTAGTTATAGTTTTAATAATCAATTATCAAATAAGTATCCTGATTAGTACTTGAGATTAAGTTAGTGATGAAAAAGCTCCTTGTATGGGAGCTTTGGACACTGGTTTTCCTAAGGAGATAGGTCCTCAAACCTGAAGAAAGAGTACCTGGATACAGATCTATATTCAAACTACAGGTAAAATAATTTTCTCCAATATTTGCTCTTCTTGCCACAATAAAAAACAGCAATTCTCTGTCAAAATTCTTACCTGTATCAATGATCATTTAATCTGCACCTAGCAGTCAACTGTAAATGGGGATTCAGTGCTACTTTTTGAACTGTTTACAAGCAGTTCTATTGTTTGAGACAAATATCTTCAATTTCTCCATGGGCAAAGTGGAAATAACAGACAGGTACTACCTATAGATACTGTAAAAATGCTCGAAGGCATGAAATTGAAACAGATAAACACAAAATACCACTGGGCTGAGATGTAACTGGGATTGAACAAAAAGCTTGGGGGAATAGAATATCAAAATAGCTGAACTATTTTTCTGGCCTTATTGCTAATTGGCTGGTGATCTTGGGTAGTGTCAGGTAGGAATTGCATATGAGACCTTCTAAACAGGGTTTTGAACTGCACACCTGAGTGCTCTGTACTCTTCCCATATCTAGGCCTGTAACATGTTCTAGTGAAGTGCTTGAAAGTGAAGTTTGTTCAACATTTGACATTTGGAGCTAGTTTATTTTCAGTACGTTGTCAGAATTAAACCTCCAATGTTTTCTGATTTTTCTGTGCTGTTCAGAGCATCAATGTTTGCCTTGTTGTTTTCCCCCTAGGAAGATTGCCTTGTCTACTAATTTGAATGTTTTAGCCTTTTAATCTACATGGATTTTAATGAAAACTCTTTTGACTGTTAGTTCACAGCTTTTCCTTGCATTAAAAAGAGCCTGAGGTTTTTTCCATTGAAGTAATTTTCCCAATATGGTGAGAAAATGCCAGCATCTAGAACTAGTGACTTAAAAGGAATGAATTACTGTTTGAATGAGGATAGGACAGGATGCTAATTCTGATTTTACAGAACTTTTTTAAACAGAAGTGCTAAAACCCAGTAAATCTAAGAAGTCACTTCCAATCTTAGACTATAGACTGTTTAGAAATCAAGAATACATGTAGAGATTTCAGACTCCTGGAGAGAACAATAATTTAGAGGGCAAAACCTAGCATCTGGATTTGGGAGAGCAATGATTTAAAAGTGGGGAGATTAAGTTATTGATTTTGGAGAGCAACAGCAGGAAGCAAGCAGTGAATGAACATTTCTTGTAGGTTCATCTCATTTTTAAAAAGTCACATCTGGCAAAGAGAGCTTGCCTTGTCTTTATTCTTGAGCCTTCAGTTTAACAGATCCTTCCATACCTTGCACATCTTGGTGCATAATTTAAATTGTACTGTCCAAAGAGGTCCCTAAAAGTCTTCCTTTCTCCCCATTACTACTTTTTATCCTTCTCTGAATATAATAGTGTATAAAACGCTTATATTGAGAAAATAATAGGTTAAAAAATATTAGAAATGGACTGTGTCTGCTTCTCATAAAGGCTCAGACTTAACCATTCAAGCATTTGAATCTCTGCAAGAAAAACCTCACTGGTCTTAAGGTATTCCCAAAGGACTTTCTTATGGTACTTCTTCTCCTCCTGACAGCACTTAGCAAGAATCATATTTTCCAAAGCCTTCTGACCTGTCCATGGCCCTCTGTTTGACTGAAAGCTCTTGCCAGTATGCAGGACATATGCAAGTGAACAGGGACATCACTAATTACTGTAGCTTCACTTCAGGTTTCACAGATGCTGATGTCCTGAAACTTCTGCCCCACTGCTGTCTCAGATTTGTCCAGACACAGGAAATTTGTCCCACTCTACAATCAAATCTTCTGTCTCAAAGTTTAAGGAGATACAGAACATTTGTAAAAAACGGGTGGGAAGTTTTTTTTGAAGATCCACAATCACCACCAGCCTGTGGGGATAATTGAGCCTATGGGCAGAGAAAGATCCATTCTAGAGAATCCCCTTCTTTTGTGTGACAGAGAGATAAAGCAAATATGGCCCAGGTTTCTGACATTTTTTATCATTTCCATCTTGTTTTGTCACTACAATTGCTATGAAGCAATAAATGTTTCAAAATGCTGCAGAGAAGGGGAAAACTAAAAATTTTCTGACCAAAAGAATAGGCAGAAAGAGAACAAAAGAGGAAAAGGCAAAACCCTAATAATTCAAGGTTTCAGTTTTAAATAAACCACTTGCTTTACCTAAGAAGGTAAAATACACCTGTCGAAGTTTTGGTGTGGAGAACAAACACATAATTTCAATTTGTGGGAAAAGAGGATGCAGACATAAAATTTCAAGTGGAACTGTGCCAATTCTGAATAATCATTGGTTAGAGGAAATTACAGTTCTGTAATATACACTGTGCAAGAAAAAATGGGTTTGTTTTCTGGTGATTGTATTTAAGATTGAGGCTACATTCTGCTTTTATTGAAGTAACTGAGTGTCATTATATAACAAATAAACAGAACACAGAGTGTGTGAAATCAGTTACGTATCTGCTTTCTTCTATAGCAGCCTGTACATCTCTGTTGTTTCAGGAGCATCAAATATGTATAGCAGATGCCATCTCCTGGCAATATCATTTTTTGGAAAGTAGTACCAATCTTACACAGCTTACATGCAGGAACTGATTTTTAACTATTTTAAAATATGCTTCATGTGGAAGAAGCTGTTATGTCCTTGGAGTTTCATAGAAAGCATTAACAATTCAGGGACTTTTGTCAAGTGCTCTGATTTTTACTTGATAGTTCCTAATAGTCTTGTAGTAAAGAACTCAATGTTAAAAGTTTAAACACATATGAAATGCATTTAAATGCATATTTTAAAAAATTTAGCATTTTTAAAAGACAAAGTTTACAAGTATGCATTTTTTCCTTTAAATACCTGATACAGCTGGAACAGAACAAGCTTTTGGATTCAAGAGGGGATTCATAAACTTAACTTCAAATTCTTGTCTAATTATATAGAGAAGAAATAGGAATCAAAGTGTAATAATTTTAAAGTGTTGACCAGCAGAGAAATCTAGTACTGTAACATGGAAAAAACCCCAGAATTCAAGTGTGTAAAATGCAAGCCACTGTGATTTCACTTGGACGTATTTAGAATATCTTATTTCATTTCATGAATAATTATTGAATTTCAGAAACATCCCTAAGTGGCAAACAAGTATGATAAGGCTGAACAACAAGCTCATGGAAATGAGGTTCTGACATGCAGTAATCTGCTTTATTACACCAACAGATTGCCTGGTGCTCAGCAGAGCATCTCCATGGGGTCTGTGGCCCTGCTGCTTGCACAAAGCTGAAACAAAAACAATAGTGGTGAATCTTCCAGCTAGCTGTAATCTGTGTTCATTTTCTATTTCCAAGTCCTTTTGGACTTAGTGATGTTAAAGTAAGGAACTAAGAGTAGGTATCTCTTTGCTCTATCTCTCTGTTTGCACCACCCTGTGTTTTGTGGTTTCTAATCCAGACAGATTCACAGGAGACACCAAACTGGTAAAAGTAAGGTCAGAAATAGGCTGCAAAGTGGTCTTAAGATGTCAGGGCCACTGGGGCTTCAGGAAAAAGGGAACTGGTAGAAAAAAGCTGACATTGTGCACCAGATCAACATTACTACAGTTTAAACAAAGAGAAAATGAAAAGCTATACACATTTTAGGACACTGAGTTTGATCTTGTTGAAGCTTCTCCAGGAGTAGGGTGCCTTTCTGGACAGCAAAACTGGATGGGAAAGCAAAAAACCTCTAACAGCTGGACACTCCTGCCATCTCCATGTGCTTTGTTACAGGGCAGCACAAAACCCTGGTGATCCATATTTGAAGCACAGTGAGTGTCTCCCTTGACGAATTGTAGTCACAATCACAATTGGCCAGATCATGCCATGAAAACACTAGGGGTCTTCAGAGCAGATCTGTCCATTTGGAATATCATATTCATGCAAAGTAAATATATCTGTGAGGTTCTTCAAGATCCAGGCAATCCTGTGCATTCATGTTTATAACAAGCAGAAAACCTCGTCTCAGCTGCTGCAGCTGGAATTGCTTATACTACATTTTAGTAATAAAGCCACAAAGTGCTGCTTACCAAAATTATACCTTTTGCAGTGGTTTTAGAAAATCTCAAAAATTTAGAGTGCTTTTTTATAGAGGGCTTTATTTTGCTTGATTTTTTATATCGTTCTGCTCAGACACTTCTTGGCAATGTTTTGCTGATGCAGCTGTACAGGGAACAGAGTCCCAGTCAGGGGCTGGTTTTGCCATTGTCCCCTATCTGGGAGCTGAGAGCCCGTCTCTCTGGAGCATCCCAGCTGAGCTGAGCGCTTCCCACCTCTCACAGAGCTTGTGATCTTGGTAGGGCAGAGACTGTTTCCATAGCCCTAATTGCTGGCTTTGCAAGGCTCCTTGTTACAAGTGTTTTTGCGCTCACTGAGGCATGTGAATCAAACTTGTCTGTGTTTGCTTCAGCCCCATAAACAGTGCTTGTTACAATACGGGCTGTTTGCCTGATTATTCAGAAGTCTAATCATTGTAGGCTTCATTCTAGCAGCACTCACACTGAGCTTGTTTTGCAAAGCCCTCTCACGACTTCCATTATCATTTTAGTGCTATGCAATTCTTTCACATCATACTGTTTTCAGAAAAGGGGGGGGGGGTGTGTTTAAAAAAAAAGCAGAAACAGCTTCTTTGCACAGTACAGTGCAGTACTGTTTTCCAAGTCATGCCCACGGCTACTACTACTTATTTTGCTCTATGGGAAAAAGGACTGCTTCCCTTTCATAATTCTCATCTGCCCAGTCCTAAGCCTCATTATAATCTCTTTTTCCCTGCTTAAGTAATTATTCCCTGGCTCTTAATTCCAAAAGTAGAATCAAATAATAAAACCTGGAAATTGCTGTCATTGATGTAGGGAAAATATAAACCAGCCATGTTTTCCTCCTGGAGGTTTTAACTTGAAAAACTGGAGCGTAACTGTTGTCATTGTCTGAAACTTCTGTAGCGGCTGGTAATTTACATTAATTAAGTATGCAAATGATGACATAAACAACAAATTGGCCTCAGCGTTAACAGTTTTTCTCCCACATTTTGAGACAAGCAAAGTGGTATAATGGTATGGAAGGGATCTAATTCATCCTAATTCTGATCTTCCTCTGGGAGCAGAAGGAATCCAGCTGTGCTGCTGGTGGTGTTAGTAATTTTGACACATGGAAGATTTTGGTTTTAATGGAATTTCAGATAAATACTGCTTGACTTTTTTGTATTTTCTTTTTTTTTTTTTTTCAACATTTACAGCAAAACAAAATGTGATGGGAATTAGGGTATTGCTGGTCAATCACTTTACCTCAAACATGCAGAACTCCTGTTTCATAAGTGGAAATAGAACTTTATCATTTTTAGGAGGCATCAAACTAGTGCAAATTATTTCTAGACAGTGTTCAAGAATCTTGGTTGCAGTTTTTACTGACTGTCTTGTTGTAGCTCCGGAAATTAGTACTTATAATTATTGATCCATTTTCTCTCTGGCCATGGTAGAGAATGTGTGTCAGAAAAAATTTATAACAACAATACTCATTTATCTTTAGACATACTCTTCTTTACAGCTAAACAAAATGAATAAAAATGTATTCATATTCAGATATCTATGTGCATTCACCACAGTTCCTGTATAGATCTCTCCTTCCTTTATGTTTCATCCATTTTTCCCTCCCAGGAGGAGGGATGCCACAACCTGCCTCAGCCCCAAAGTCCTGGCTTGCTTCCCCAGCTGCCCCATATTGTCCCACAGGCCATTTGTTCTGCTCTCATGCATTGCTCATCTTTCAGTCATGTCATGCATGCTGTTTGCTAATTGCATGGTGGCTAACTAATCTGGGTCTCTCACTCATTTGGGGGGGGGGGGGGGGCACTTCTCTGTGCTCTGCTCACAGGCCTCTGCAACATCCCTGGCAGTGTAACTGGGTAAAGGATTGAACTGTGTTCATCAGAAGCTGAACTTTTTTGACAAATGGATTTTCTTTGCAGATCTATTTCTACAACTGTACAATGCTGAACATTGATTTTGTCTTCATAACCATGCACATTTTCTGCATATAAGTAAATGGCTGTGGAGCAGAGTCATGCACTGGTGCTCTCATTGCTTCCTCATCTGCAGATCACTGCAAGTTTTTGTATTTGAAGTGAGATTTGCTTATTTTGACTCTCAGCATCATTCATGTGGTTTTGTATTGTCTCTTCTGAGTGGAAGTGAGATACAAGTGCAAATTCTGCATTCTGAGGTAAGAATGCTCCTTTCTGCTTTGCCAGTACCTTTGTTCATCAGTGCACTGGCAGAAGCCAATAGAAATTAAACCCAGATAAAAGCATATTCAGTAGTTAAAAAATAATCTCAGGTATTTGCCTGGCTTCATTCACAGCCTTTTAACTTCAAAAATAAAACAGAAAAGTCTCCTATTTAATATAGAATGAAAAACAAAAATAAACACAGCTGTATTCCACCGTCTTTATTTGACCAAGTTGTTTACAGTTGCAAATATCTTAAGCCTTTTATTATTAAACTTAGCTATTTTGGAGGCTGATAATTTCCCTTCCATAGCTTTCTGTTCAACAAAAACACAATAGAATCATTTGATCCCATATGCTATCAGGACAAAATAAGGACTTCTCCAATAATGATTCAATATTGCTCTTCAGAATTTTTAGGTTTCAAGATGTGAAGACAAATGCAAGTAAATTATTTTAACATTGCTTTAGTTTTGTGTAATTTTGGTAAGTTATGTATGAGACTCCAGCAATCCTAACATAAACTAAGGTTTTTAAAGATTAGTCCTAGAGAATTTCTGTGTGGCCATTGCACAAAAATAAGGATTCTTAAATAATCAGCTATGTTATAATTTCATGTCAAAACTGCAGACACGGTGAGTTTGCTATGATTGCACTGCAGCAAGAACTACTGGAAGAGTCAGGCAGCAGCCTGGATTTCAAGGAATTAAATTTAAGCAGAATGTCATACTCATATTTTCTTGCTCAATTCTAGGCCTGTTTGAAGTGATGATATCTGGAGAGAAAGGCCTTGATTACTGATACTGAAGGAAAATCAGTGTCAGTGAAGTGCAGGCTCAAGGGGTAGGGCAGGCATGAGCTTCTTCAGAGAGGAAAGAGCCAAGGAGTGCCTGCCATTTGGGACAGGCAATTCCCAAGGCTTGCAGGCTGATCCATTTGTGGTTGTTTAGTAGTGTAGAGGGCAGCTAAACTCTGAGAAAGATGGTAGGAGCATGGCCATGGACTTACTTTCCCTTTGGCTGGATTAGGAAAATACCTGTGCATAAACCCAAAAGGCTCTATACATACAAGATGCCATTTCTCCTTAACCTCAGAGTTGGATCCCACTGCTTGGAACTTAGTTAATTGTATTGTGGTGTATGTGGATTGTCTCTCTAGGCAGTGTCCATGGGGAGCACTGCTGGAATGTGCATTATTGTTTGTACAAAAGGCACTGAAATACAAGTTTTGATCCAAAGTGGTCCAAATCCTACCTCTTCCAAATACAGTGTGGTGGTGACCACAGGGCTTTGAATCACCTGGTTCTCCTAAAGGGAAACTGGTTCTGTGCTTAGTGAACCACAATGACCTCTTAAATAAACCATGCAGTAGAAAACTCAGTGTTGAACTGTACCATGCATACTGGCCTTGCAGGCTTTGCACCATGCCAAGTCACTTTTATAAAAATAATAGACTGCATTTTTAAAATAAGAACTGGCATGCATGCACACTGACAGCCACCTTCACAGGAAATATTACATCTCTGTATTAAAAAAAAAAAAAGAAGAAAAAAAAAAAAAAAAGAAAATATTCTTTAAAGAGAGCCTGTGCCTTAACCCATCTTGGCCTTGTGAAATCTTTAAGATTGCAGTGGAGTATCTGAAGTCTTTGGTGAGGTGTAATGAAATCTTTATGCTGAGGTAACTTTCTTCCTTAATAGCATGGTGGGAGAGAATCCATTATGTTTTAAATCTGTCTTTGTCTCTGTGGAGACATTTATTTTAAAGTAACATTTTAATCATGGCTTCAGCCTGCAGGGAAAAAAGAAGATACCCAGAGCTGAATAATGCATGTCCAACTACCAAAGGGGATGCTCTATTAACTCCGATTTACATATGACTGATTGTTTAAATTTGTAATATCACCATTCAGATGGCATTTTGGAAAGGTGAAGACCTGGTTTAGGGCAACCGTAATTCAAGGAATAAATGAACATAGTTTAATAAACATTATTTGAAAGCATGCATTGTCAAAATAAGGCTGACCTCCACCACAATCACTTTTATAATAAATCACCTTTCAGCGTCCTTTTTCTACCATTTGGGCTTAGAAATTATTTATCTGGATGTCCTTTACTATGCCTATTTTTATGGACTCTTGGTCAGAAATAACATATATCAACAGAGAATATGAATTTAACAAACATCATTATAGTGCCCATTTCTCACATCCATTTTCTTTCCAGAATCAAATAGCTCAGTTCAGTTTGGCCACTTCAGTTAATGGGTCTATGAAGTTTCCTTGATTTACTTTTCAGTGGTCTCCCCTGGCTTTCCGGGGCTGTGTGCATAGGGGGAGATATTTTGCCATTCTGGCATGGCTTGTGCATCACTAGTGGGGTGTGTTGTAGCTGGGGAATGCCTGGATAAAGGTTTCCCACTCTCTGACTGGCACTGCCTTCATTGACAGCCCTTCAGCTCCAGCCCTGCTCCCAGTCCTGCCTTTCAGAGTAATTGTGCCATCCAGTGTCACTTGTGCTGGGCAGAGGCACTAACAGTGCCACAGACACACACAACCTAATATCCTATTCAGAATGCTTGTGCAGTAATCTCAACGAGAATACTTTCAGGATTTTTTCTTTTTTTTACGAGCTAGAAGCAGCGAACACTGTTATAAATGCTACCATATAACACCCTGAGAGGAATAATTGCAGCACATAGTTACTTATGTTAATACTATCACATTATCTTGTGATAGCTGTGCAATTAAATGAGTCACCACTACGCCAAAACCTCATTTGTCTCCAAGCACTCCACAAATATGCTGCATTCACTGTCTGTGCTTCGGTCTGATAGCTTTTTAGTCACTGCATTCTCTTTGTGTTTGGAGAACAACAGAGCTGTGGAGCCTTTGAAAAGATGGAGCATACTATTTGAAATTTAGTAATAGAAGGATATTAATCTAATTAGTGGTTTTCCCAAAATGTATTTAAGAAGACACTTTTCTGAGTGATATTTACACAGCAATGTCTGAACCTTAAAAGAGTATTTTAAGAACAATAACTATGTTGTGACACAACAGTCTGCATCCTATTTACCCTCCACTCTGACTACAGCCTGTGTACTCCATATTCCACTGAAGCAAATCCCATTGGCACTGTTTTTGATTTTCAGATATTCCCAATAATATATGCAGAACTTTTGCTGTGAGCAATTCTGGAACATCCCAAAAGTAAGTGAATATTCCACTTGAGGAGTGGTCAGTTCTTGACTTCTGGTAGGAAAACAAAAGGAACCTAGCCAACAGATAGAAAAAAAAGATTGTTGATATTTGGGGTATTACATTTTAGACAGGGAATATGATTTGTCCCTTTTGTGTCACAGTGTTGTAGATTTTTGCTGAATAAATTATATTGTGAATGGAGAAGGAAACAGATAGAAAAGCATTGCACAGACTCTCTTCTGTTTCTTTTCCTTATTAAAATCTGCAGTCTGATTTTTGTGTACTTGAAGACGCCTCTCTGGCCTGGAAACACAGTTAGGTCTAAATGTGGGTAGAAATTACTCAGCTTCCACCTAAATCATTGTGGAAGTAGAACATTGCCTCAATGCAAGCGAGAGCTGGGTACAGGCACAACAGCTCCTCTCCTGGTTGCTGCAGCAGCTCAGAAACAAGCTGAGGAAAAACAAAGAAAAAGAGAGTTAAGCAGCATTTGAGAAAATGTTCTCTGTGGCCTCAGGACACTGTTCTGTTATGGTCAGATGCTGTTAAGGTTTAAGAAAACAGAAATCGGTACATTTATACCCCAGAGTTTAATTGTGACCTTTTGTATTTAGGCAATGTCTTCTCCCAGCCCACGAATTAAATGTAGTGCAGAGAGACACTCCTCAATGTGACATCAAGTATCGTTCTTCCCCTGAAGAAATAAACGTGAATGATGAAAGCAGGAATGTGGAAATAAAAGTGTTACTTCCACACTTATAATGCCAGCTAGCACTTGTTACCAAACTTGTGAAAATAACACGATTTACTGTAATAGTTTACACTTGACTAGTGAGGTATAAAATATCTTTATCTTATAGCCACATAAACTATGGTTAAATTGGGCTGAAGAGACACACAGAGCAGTGCCCACAAAAGGATTAGGAGTACAAAAGCATTACAAATATAAGAGGCAGAAGCGGAACATTCTGTTCAAAATATATGTTGAATGGAATGGCGATGAAAGGAATTAAACTAAAAAGAGGATGAAGCAGCTCACCTCTTGGGTAATTCTTAATCTGAAAGAGAAGTTGATTTAGGCTGAGGCTATAAAAACCCCTTAGTTCCCTGCAGCATTTTGACTGATAATAAGACAGGGACTCTAAATGTGAGAATGGTAAGAGATAATGTGATTAGTCTGATCACTCAGATTTTCACCAAAACAACAAAAGCTTTGATTTAAGTAGTATAATTGTATTTGTATATTCTCACCTATCTAATTATTTACAGAAATTTTCAAGGCTTGTTTTGCTTTATTTTCACGTCAGGATTACTCAGAAATCTGAGGTGAGAGTATCCTCTATTCTTGTGTTTGAGAGAGATAGGGATATCAAACTTTCCTTTCCAGGTATTATGGGAATTCATGGTTCAAAAATAAAAGTAACAAACCATACAGCTGAAAACACCCTGAGCTGAAAAAACATCTCAACTGAATGACACTTCTCCCATTTCCCTGCTGTGATAAACCTTACACTCCTAAAATATCTGTCTTTTAAATGGAAAATCAAATGGAAAACCTCAGCGCTTCGGGTTTTTTTAATATGTCATGAAATATTGAACAAAAAGGAGGTCATAAGCCATTTTCTTGACTTTATAGGTCTCATGAGACTTCTTCAGGCTCTCTTCTTCTTTGCTGCTGTACATCTGGAGTGAGAGTCCTGCAGAGACGAGATGGCAGGTGTAAGTTGCTCTTGCAGATGTCATGCATTTTCTTCCACAGAATGCAAGAGAACCACTTCATTTCCTGTTTTAACCAGAAGGATAAAAAAACCTTTGGGCCATGTTCTTGCCCCCCAAAACCAAATTATTTTTTCCAGAAGTTCCAGCGTGACTAGGATTTTCTCCTATAAATTGTAATATGCAGCTTCCTTTTGATGGATAAAAAAATAATAAAATTAGTTACTACAATGGGGAAAAAAAGGTTTCACATATTCCCCTAAAATAATTATTTAATGGTATAATTGCACGTCTAAAGAATGACTAAGCCATGGAAAAATGAACATAAATAAGATTTATTGTGCACTTAAGTTAAAAACGTCTATGACTATAGCAACAGCAACAAATAACTCAGGAAATGTGGCCACGGTGAGCTTGTGAGAAGCAGAAAAAAGTTATAATCCTTCCTCTTCACAGCGCCCCGGCCAGCCCTGGCTCTTCCCAAATCATGCCACCGGGTGCCGCTGCAGGAGAGAGAAAGGAATTGTTTTCCCGAGGACGAGAAACTGCTTTTCATGATTCCGCACTCACTCCTAGCTGAGTGTTTTCCCTCCTAGTACACATGCAGCCTTCTTGTATTAAACTTCTATACCGTGAGTTATTAATTTTACTGCTCTTGAAAGTTATTGGGGAGAGAAAATAATGTCGTAAAATCCGTGTGTGGCTCACCTTCAACAGAAGGGCAATGCAAGGTTTGATGGACTGAAATAATTTCATTTTGCGTAGAAAACCCCCAAGACTTCACTATGCAATTCTGTCACAGTTCAATCTCTATGGCCAGTTCTGATTTCACTATCTTTTAATTTGCTTTCTAAAGAAACCTCTTTAAATAGCAGCTGTCAGCACAGCTGATTCTCCTAAAATTTTTACATTTTTGCACATTTCCACCAAATAGATGGCAGCTAAAATCCAGCAGGGGAGCCCATCAGTCCTAGCACATCTGACCTACTCAGTAGCATTCAGGTCAGCTGGAGAGAGAGTCACTCACTCTGTGCTGTTTTACCTGAGGTCTGATTGATTCTCATTTCATTGAAAAGTTGGTCAAATTCCTCAAGAAACAAAGCAGGATTCTGGCAGAAACTACTGATGTGCAGATGCTATTAGAAATTGTAATTAAAAAGAAATTCCTGTGTTATGAGAATTTGCCTAGGAACCAAAAGGCAGTATCAAAGCATATGCCTCTGCTGTATATTATCAGACTATTATGTATTATTGAAATATGCAAATAATGGCTATTAAGGAGAAATTCAAAGAAGCAGCCAAAGGAGTAGAAAGTTTGCAGGTGGCATGCTGATTGTTTAAAGGTGCTGTACCAGAGACTAACAGCAAACATTTACTGCTTATCAAGAAAGACTTTAAAAGGACCACACGCACACAGAAAGCTGGCATGACAAAACAGAAACGTGAAAGTAGTTGTTAGAAGTAACAGTCAATCTTCAAAAAGTGGAAATTGTCTTGAAATGAGGAAAACAGAAAAGAACATAAACTCTTATGGGTTTAATATAAAGCCTTTATGAAGTGGGCCAAAAATATTTTGAGGAATAACTTGTGATAAGCATGAGTGAATAATAAAACTTGCTCTAAACACATCAGAAGCATAAATTGTGCCAGACAGTTTATAAGGCATTCTATAATGTTTGGGTTATAAAAGAAGTATTTAAAGGAGATAAGCCCAGAGCTGAAATGCTAAATGAATTTTTTCACAATAATGTTCTCCATGGACAAGCTTAGGCAGGCTTCAACAGCAGAACTTTTTTTAGGGTCCAAGTCAAAGAAACTATTTCAACTTGAAGTGTCAGAGAAGAAATTTTAGATTAGAACCAAATGGTAACAAATGAAGTAGATTATATCAAGTTTTTTAAATGCTTCTAAAGAAAATCTTATATATGTGACAAATTATTAGTGCAATTTAACTTGACATGTAGATTTGGCCTCTTTTCCAAGGAATGGAATGTGACAAATGTTCATTTTGTTCTTAAATTCAGTGAGAACTCAGGAATTACAGCCCAATAAACCTGACCTCCTGTATCAAATTGAGAAAGTTTTTTTCAAAAGAAGTGTATAAGGCACAAATGATTAGAGTTTATTGAAAGATTTAGCATGCAAGAGAATGAGAATGAGAATGAGAATGAGAATGAGAATGAGAATGAGAATGAGAATGAGAATGAGAATGAGAATGAGAATGATTTGGATGATACATTATGAATGGTACATCATAGACAGGTTTCCTAAACCTTGAACAAAGATCCTTCATTAAAGCATGCTGAAGAAAGGAAGAATGAGGTAAAGTAGTTTTTCTCAGGTGTTCCTATGCAACCGAAAGAAAATCTTCAGAAATCAGGATAGGGAATGAACAGGTAGTTTTCCATTTTCACAGTGGCAGGGGTTTACTCATAAATGTTCTCCAAGATTTGATGCTCACTCCTGGGCTACTTTATATTTTGAATGTTTTAAAAAAGAAGTAAATATTGAAGTTATAAGATCAGCAAATGATGCAAACCAAGAGCCACTTGTGATGGGATGCAGGATGTTCTCTCCAGACAGAGTAATCTGGCAATAAATGGTGGAAGAAATTCAGTGTTAAATACAGAATAATACGTATGAAGAGAAAAAAAAAGCCTCTTTATATTATGCAAGTGTTGCTTTAAATATGTTATAACAGCTAAAGAAGGAGATGTCTGAGTTCTTCAGGAGATATTGTGTGCAAATGTCAGATTAATATTCAGCAATGGCAAACAAACAAAGCTCCAAAGTATTAGCAGAAGGAAATGGTGAATAAAACGGAAATCAGGATGCAATTATAAGCATCATACAATTTGCAGATCCAGAGTTATAAATCTGACCCTTATTTTGAAGACTGTGCATTTTTCTAGTTGGACTTATTTAAAAGAGCATTGCAAAACTAAAAAAATTTAGTAATCATGCCAATAAGTGTGACCAAAGACAAGATATGTTGCCACAAAAGATGGAACTTAATAGAGAAAACATACTTTAACTTGGATGAGAAACATCAGCTTGGGATATGAAATAACAGAGGTTATGAAATCATTAGTGGCATGGAAAAAATTATTAGGGAGGGATTCTTCTCTTTCTGTCACAGTGTAAGAACTGGTCTCCCTGAACTGCCTCTTGCAGATAGTAGGTTTGAAGTCAAAAGAAGGGAGTAGTGTTTTATTTTTAGTTGCCATGGAATAGCAGCCACAGTTTCAGCAGCAATTCCTGCTCCACAGAGATTTGGAAAAGCCCAGAGAGACAAAAGAACATTAGATAAAGGGCTAAATTGTACCTCAGTCAAGGATAAACAAACATGGCTGTCAGTTATTTATAAGAGATAGACACCAGCTCAGGGAGCTCTGTGGTGAGAGGAGACTGAAACCTGTAGGCTTGAGGAAATGGTGTTGGGTTCATCTGAGAAAGGACTCCATTGGCTGTCCTGTTCCCTGTACCCTTCTCATTCACAGTTGTCAAATCTCAGTCAAAAGTTATGATTATCCTAAGAAAACATGGGGAATTTTTTCACTAAAATCTTGACCATTCTTCTGAATGGGATGCATTCCAGCTAGGAATGCATTCTGTGATTTGTAAGCCAGTGGATGTGGCCCAAGGCAGCTCCAATAGCCAGCAGACAGAGCAGCATGCCTTCTACATGCAACAGGCACAAACAGGCCCTGCCACAGGGTTTCTCCCATCCTGAGCCACCATCCATTTCCAATGGTACTGTGTCCTTGCATGGGAATCTCACTAGAGACAGGGAGCATTCAGGTTTTACCAGCACTACAGTCCTGCTGTCTTTGGTACAGAACTAACTCGAGTTAAAGTGATACATCTGTGCGTTTTTTGGGCAGGTGCTTTTGTTCAAGACAGCATGAAAGGAGTTAATGTAGATTACAGTTTAACTCTCCAGTGAAAACAACTTCTACAGCCTAAGTATCAGTGCCTTCCCAGTGTGTATTTCTGCACAGCATATCCTCTTTTACAGAGTGAACCTTTACTGTGGGCAAGAGAAATGCTAGGCACTGTGAGGTACAGGTTGCAATGATTAATTAAGATAAATGTGTTCACAATCAGTGCAGGTGATCATGAAGTTCCAGGCAATCCAGAAACCATTTAAAATACAGTAGTTCAGAACTATGTCCAAGCTGAGTCCTAGGGGTTACTTATATTTTTACAGATTTTTAGCAGCTTGTAAGGATTAATAAGTTATTGCTGAGACTTGTAGCTAATTAAGTACTTAGTTATGACAGCAGAGTAAGAGTAGGATGGTCTATGAAATGGCTTACCTCTGACACAGACAGGTCATCTGGTTTTGTTAATGACATTGTGAAGCCATAAACCTTATTACATACAAATCTGTTAAACTGTAGCATGTGCAGAATGGGAAATAGAAGTGCAATATCATCAAAATCTCTGAAAAGACTTTCCTAAGGTCATGATATGCTGACACAAAGCATTTAATTTAAGGTTAACATCTTCTAATAATACATTTGACAGCTATAATGGGTCTTTCAATGGAAAAATTATTAAACTGTAATATTTAACTCTAAAAATTATAAACCCTAAATGTATTGTGGTATATATTGCCACTATAAATTAAAATTAATGTATACATGGCATAGTTACAAGAGAAAAAGGAGCATTTTTTGATTAATGGAATGGTAGTAGTTCTGTCTCTTTTCTCTTGTTCCTGTGGAGCAAAAGATGCTACGAATATGAAAGAGAAAGAAACCATTAAGACATTTGGCTTATTAACTTCTCCTTTAATTCTGTCATACAAGCATAATATATTCTGTACTAGTTTCCTGGGAACTTCAGAAGGATGAACATAAAAAAGAAAAAGAAAAACTGTCTTTCTAAGCAGCCTTTGTCTAGAAACCAACATTCATATTAAAGGCTGAAATGTGTTATTTCAGGCTTTAGCATATATACCTCACCAAATAAGGGACCAGCCAACTTATGTAAAAGAATAACCTGCCTTTGAGCAGAACTTATTAGCTTGGGCACAGTTCCACAGCAGCGTGTCCAAACAGCTTTTGGATTGAATATATCTTCCATTTTGCACCTTAGAAAAATGAGCTAAGCAATTCCACAACTGTCTCCACCTGACTACAGAGACATGCCATCATAACACAGCTTGGTCCAAGGCCCTTCCCCAGCTTGCTGACACAGGTTGGCTGTCAACTGCTCTTCCCAGCTGATGGGAGGCAGTTGTAGCACGATGAGTTCAATATCTGTATTTACAGGAAAGTCATTAAATGGGCATTAAATGAGCCCTCAAAAACATGTAGCTTACTTTATGAATTTTGTAGGTTCCTTAAAAAGTGTTGTGTGAAAGCAAACAGCTCAGTCTGCTTGCTTACTGCCTTAAAATAAAAACAATTGCAGTTAAAACTGAAGACACTAAAGGGGCAGAGAAGCTCCTATTGATCAGTCGATCTCCAGTAAAACATAAACTGTGCTTGAACAAAATTTAGGAACTCTTCCCTGAAAAACCCATCTTTGTCTGAGAAGCATTTATAGCTTGGAGAAGGACCGTGCAGCAAGAGCTGTGCTCTGGTGAGTGGCTGTGTCACACTCAGTAAGAATTGTGTTACTGGAAGGTATTACAGGGAATGTGCACCTTCCCAAACCCCCAGTTCCTGAGTGCATACACTTCAGCCTGCTCTGCTCCTGCCCTGTCTCTCTTCTCAAAACCCAACTTAGTTTGGATTTGACATCTGGCGTGTATGTAACAATTTCAGCATTATGGGAACATTGTATAACTGTGTGATTGCACGCTACAGAGGAACTTGATGAAAACCCAAAGCAAGGAAGGCCACATAAACAGGGGAAACATTGGAAAGAAAAGTAAAGATAGGGTTCAGCAGCCAGAGGAAAGGAAAAAGTACACCCCTCAAAAGCATAGGAAAAGAGAAGGGGCGAGGAGGAGAAAGAAACAATAAATAGTTTAAATATGACATTGATTACAAAGTTGCTTCATTGTTCATGTTTGGCAGTGGAAGAGGAAGGGGGAAATAGCTTTTTGGAATGCTGCATGAACATTAATATTGATGGCCTCATAAAAGTAAATTTGGGTTTCTCAGGGGAGAAGAGTGCAGACACTCCTTTGCCATTTAAAGCTGAAGTTCATGTGGAGGAGAGTCACAAAAGTCTTCTCTCTGTGTACCACGAGTATTCAATAGACCAAATATTTTTGGCAATGTGCCTGCTTAGATGAGTGTGTTACTGCTGTCTGCTGGGTTATGTAAGGGGGATGCTGCAGCAGAGACAGTGAAGCAGGAAGCCTGAAATGTTCCAGAAGACCAACTGGGATTTCCCCTGCTGCTATTGTCACAGCAAAGCCACTATTTTTAATTTAACTAGTAAAAATTAATTTACTTGTCTTACTCTAAGCTTAGTCTGCTACCAAAAGAAAAAAAAAGAATTCAGGCAATGCTAGTGGGATTTTAAACATGTTGGAGTTTAAACACACTAATTTCCTGGCTGGAGGGGAGAAAGCTGGAAGACCAAGCAGCACAGACACACCATGTCTGCCTCATGCAGTTCTGTGATGCTTGGGGATGGGGGAAAATACTTGGCTGTAGTGCAAAGGTGATAGAAAGCCAAGTGAAGCTGGCAGCTCTGCTAACATAAACCAGAAAATAACCAAAGTTCTTTAGGGGATGCATCGTAAAAAAAAATTAAAAAAAAAAAAAAAAAAAAAAAAAAAAAAAAAAAAAAAAAAAAAAAAAAAAAAAAAAGGAGAGGGCAATGTGATGTAATTAGTTATTAAAGCAGAGGGATGGGAACCAAATGCCTTGATTACCAGCATTGTCCAAGTTACACACTGAGAACATAGCCATGCCAGGTACTAAATGTCTTCTCACTTAGGCTCTTGTCTATTCAGGATATTGTTGTGTAGCCTTTCCATATTGACCTGCTTTAGCTAAACATTTGGAATAAAACACAGTTCAAAATGCTCCTCTCTTGCAAGCTAGAGGAAGACATTTTGCTGTGCTATTGTTTCTAGGATAACAGTATTATATATACAGACTAAAAGTTTTAAAATTAATTATTTTAGAATATACTTCCAATAAGATGCATTGTCTTTTTTGATATTGCCTTTTTTGAGTGGTAATACATGCTGCAGTAACATAAATCCTGTGGCACATCTCTGTGGGGTGTATTTGCACACGATAAATATACTAAGCAATATTAGCTCTACCATGGCTGAGTTGCTGATGAAAAGACACAGTAACAAAGGCAGTGAAGTGTAAAAAGTCATGCATTAGTCACATATGAACCTAGAGCTAACAGCTCCTGGACCCTGACCCAGTGTACTTTTCCTCTGGCCAAAGGGTAAATTTGAGTGTATAACAGATATAAAAAGTTTAAATGTGTCCATGGTTACTTGAATTTCAGAGCTGAATGCATGACCTAGGAGAGATGTGACCTCAGAGATGCAGAGGAATGTGAGAGAATGTGATGAGTACTGATACATTCTGAGAAATTAGGAAGTGGCTAACAAGTACTGCAATGCACTTACATATATTCCTTTCCAAAGATTTATAATTTGTTCAGTGATTTCCATGGCACATCCCATCACAATCCCTGGCTCTAGTCCTGACATCCCCACTAACTTCCTTGTCTAGTCATTGTCTTCCCACTCTCCTCCCTGACCTCTAAGTCCTACAGTCTACCCATTGTAAATTCTTGAGCTAGTTTTTCTCTCTTTCCACAAGTTTACTGTTTCTTTTTCTATCAGGTTTTCTCATCAGTTACTGTATGCTTTAGCTTCACACCCATTTGTACTTGCATTTCTGTCAGGCAGCTTTGCCCTCTGTCTGTAACAAAAAGGAAAAAAAGAGATAAGATAAAACCCCAGGAAAAGCAAAGTCCTGGCCCTGACAGGTAAAATCCCAAGGCATCAACTGTAGTTAGGAAGAGCTGAGAATATTGTTGCACCCTTTGGAATTTCAGGTGAAAAGTGCAAGTAAATCCCTTCTGAGAAATGATGAAGAGTTTTTCCAAAGATTTGTACCCTGGTCAAACTTGGTGTGCTTTTCACTGAACATGGGAATATTCATTGCACAGAAATTGCCCCCTTACAAATTTGACATTTTCCAAGATGTGAAGTGCTGCAGCTGTTCAGAGGAAAGGTTGTGAACAGACACACACTCATGGTAATGGTAAAAGAGCAAACTGTTAAAGCACTGCAAAGTTACAGCAAGACAATATAGGACATTATCCCAGAAAGTGCCAGACAAACTTATTCATAGCTGATGCGATCAGCACCACCTCTTACTGCAATTCACACATAGTAAACTCATACTTTTTCTGTCATAGATTTCATGTTTCTGAAACACATTGTAGGGTGATATTTTTCTTGAATGCTTATGGCCAAAAAAATCCTGCTGTTGATCCTTCTGATTTACATATCAGTTTGCCATTTTAAAATAATTGCTGTGTAAACAACAGAGGGTTTAATATATTATTGTGGGAAATTCTAACCCATTCATATACTAAGGTTTCATCAGATTGATAAAAGCAGGAGCTTCAGCTTCATCTTTAAATAATTGACACTTCTTTCTCTGTAGCCCTGAGTCTGCAAAGTATCAATTGCAAATGAAGCCCCCGAATATGTCAAAATATTCTGGATCAGGTAGTCAGCTCCTGGAGCACTGAACTTCAATATACCAATTTTATCTGGATTCTGTATTTGGTCTCTTAAAACTCCTGTCTTTTGTCATTATGATTTACTCTTGTATATTCAGCTTTCAGACACTGTTTGTGTTGATCACTTTAAACTCTGGCATGGCTCAGAATAAAACATGCAGCATTTTGTACTGCATACCAGATGTGGATTAACTAAATGGTGCTCGTGTTCCTAGATATTAAAATCCAAAAGTGTACTTGTGCTTAATCATTACATATCTATTTAATCAACCATTAAACCATGTAACTGTGGGGTATATTTAATCAACCATTTTCCAGACAAGAGAAACACAGTTCTTATGTGGCAAATCAGTCTGTGTGAGATAATATGTATTTTTCAGATTTCCCAAGGTGCTTATTTTAAGTGGCATAAGGTTTCCCTTATTTTTTTCCTTTCATCTGGAGTGTCACAAAGTGCTAGACAAACTGTAGCTTTGAGCAGTAGAACATTTCTGTGGGGAAATATGGCAAATAGTGACAAAGAAGAAATCTGTGTGCCATTTAAAGAGAGATTTAAAAAACAGCAATAATCCTGCACACGCCAACCCAGGATCAGGTTGAAACTACTGGGATGGTTATCTTCCTGGATGTGAGTCTTTGACTCGTACCATTCTAGTATTTTAATTAAAGAATTAAGTTCAATTACAAAAAGGCCAGGGCTTGCACTGGGGAGTACATGTTTCCTACAAGCTCTGCCTTTGCCCCTTGTTCCTGACTTTATTTATGTCAGAGGCTGTGAGCTCAGTTCTGGGTAGGTTTGCAATGTGCACCATCACCCTGCAGAAAACATAATTATTCCCTCTGATTAATATTTATAATTGGTTTCATAGACCTTCACAAAATACAAATTGAAATACATTCATTTCCATGCAGGCTCTCAAAATCAAATGGATCTAACTGTGATGAAGACAGAGCCTGTCACTTTATGGGCCTGTCACCCATCTGTCATCTGCTTTGAGGAGGGTTTTCAGGGACAGAAGAGTGGTGCTGTGGACAAGACACTGGAATGGCTCCTAACACAGAAGTTATGACATTACAGCTGTAATACACAGCTGTATGACATTTCTGGTGGCACCAGGCAGTTTTGCTGCAGACAACATGGGTCATATCTCATGTGCTTCCTGGGTGTCCTCTCTGAGAGCAGCATTAGAAGATGTATTCTGGAAAAAAAGGGCATATGAATAATCCCATTGCAACACTAAAAAAGACAGAAGGAATTGTGAAAAAGAACAGAGAAAAAAAACCAAACAAATCAAAACAAAGAACATGGATCTAATCAGCATAGGAAGAGAAGAGATGGAACTCCAGCACCTGAGAGAATATAGTGGTGGTATCAGACACTTAGAGTTCAGGTGATTTTGATGGGGGCAGAGTTGAAAATAAGGAAAGGAGGGAAGGAAACAAATGTCCTAGTGCACATCAGGAAGGTTGCTCCATTCTTGTGATTGTGTAAAACTGTGAGGAAAGGGTAGTAGGAGTAAGGTTTTATTTGCTTTCACCAAAAATAAACTAAACAGCATTATCCTGTGCTGGGAGGGGAATAGACGTGGACATGGACAGCCATGGACAAAAGCTGCACTCTGTGGCATCCAGCAGATCTTGTGTTGGACTCCACCACAGGACGTGGATGCGATGCTGCTGTCTTTCAAACAAAAAAACATTTGCTTTTCAAAATTGTCATTAAGAGCCACTGGCAAGGGCAGCAAAGGGATCCAACAGGCACTTTTTGGATGTCACAGCCCGCTCTGTGACACAGGCACACAAAAGCCACCAGCCACGTCCCTGTGTTCGCTGGGCACCGATGGTTATCGCCTCTAATCCGCACCAGCAGCTGACTCTGGGCTCCTGCTGTGCCCCGTGCAATCGCATGACTGCGCTCCCTGCACCAGCATTGTCCATCCCCGGCTGCTCCCGTAACCTCTGGGGTGCTCTGCATGCTGGAACTCGCCTTCTTCGCTTATGGCTTCCCATTGTCGTGACACTAGAGGGTGACAAAGATTCAAACGAGAGCCGCGACGAAATCATTACAACTGGAAACTTGAAATTCAGATGAATTTTTTAAGACTGACAAGTTTTCCGCTGCAACGGGTATGAAGATTCACTGCTGTTAATGGCATTTTAATAGAAGCTGGTGGCACTTAATGGAAGCCTTTTTGATTTGGATCAGCCCTGAAACAGATTCTTTAAAGTTAAGAATCACAGAATCACTAGGTTGGAAGAATGATAAGGTGATAACAAGATTTTTTTCTGTACTTTTCCAGAACAGAGTTGAAAAAATTGAGCATTTTGTTGGGTTTTTTTTGAGCGTCCCAAAACATGGGGCAAAATAAAGTAAATTTGAAGTAGTTATGGGAAATCTGCATTTGTGGAAAGTGCAAATAAAGAGAAGACAAAAATCACATAATCAAATTTAGGCACAAAAAAGTATTATTGTTAATATGAAGAGCAGTTTTCAGTTAGAGAATTATGTAGAAAAAGAACACTTTTCTGTATGTTATAGAGTTTACAAATGTGAATATATTATCTAAGAAGTGAAAAAGGTCCATCTGCTTTACAGCACTGAGGAAAACAGCATTGTTTTCTGAAACAGTCTCATGATTTGATACTGCATTTTTATAGTAATGCAATTTATGTTTCACATGAAAACAGGGTTTGGATATGTATTAGCCACTTGATAACACACACATGGCAAGAGATTCATGTTCAAATCAACCATGTTGTCACTTTCAAGCACTGCAGCAATCATGTTAAGCCTTGCATCACTTAAAACATGGTCTATTATGTATGTAAAATATCTAAATTATTTAAAAATAGTAAGAAATGCTCTACTGAGCTAATTACCTTAGCTTTATTTGCCAAACTCCAAGTAATTTTTGAGTGAAATTTGCATCATGTTACCAGCTCTCAGGGTCTTATCATGAAATTTTGTAGAAACTGCAATGTACTGGCACTAAAAAGTGTGTTAATCTCAGCTTTCATGTCTACAAAATATTTCCAGGCTGTAAGACAGTGGAAAAGCAATGGAAAAGAAATGAATCTAAATTTCCAGCATCTGAACTGCTATGAAAAGAGCTTCCCTTTGTTATTCTAAAATGTTATTTTAAATTTTATTGTTATTTTAAAAATGTTTAGGCGGTCTTGTGATGTTTGGGCTCTTATTCATCGCTCTCAGGGCTTGCTGTTGGCAATACAGAGTGAGAATGGCACCAGTCTGGGCTAGTGGGATCGCTGGCTGCAGGAATTTACCCCACCCTTAGAAATGAGAAAAAGACGTGTAAACCCCTTTCATGGAAACTTTGGGAAGAAATAAGAGATTTGGTTAAAGATTCTGGCTGCTTTAAGCACTTGGCCAGAAGAAACTATGTTTAGTGGTCAGAATAAGACACAGACTGTAACTGCCACTGGCACTGCTGTTGCCAGAACTAAGCCAGCCATCACCTAACAGACCAAAAGAGCCTTTGCCCTCCTCTATGCCTCTGCACAAATGCCCTGCTGGAGGGTGTAGCATTTTCTGGCAGAGAGGTTGGGATGGTATTTTTTGTGGCATCTATGCACAAGATGAAGTAATGCTCAAAGGGAATGTGTGCTTTGCCCAAGAGAGGATGAAAGCCCCACATGGACTCTAATGTGAGTGTTCTCCACTTTGGATAACCCCCTGGGAGGGTCACCTCCTTTGGGGCTCCATGTGCTTATTGAGGGAAGCAAAGAGGGCAGGACACTGGTGTAGGATGTGGGAGTGGGAGAGAGACCCTTCAGATGCTTTAGTAGCCCACCTTTTACTCCAGTTTTCTCTCTAAAGGCGTATTCCTACCATAAAAACTTCTGTAATGTGTTTAAAGATCTCTTGAGTCCAACAGAAACACTGGAAAGAGCTGGAGATGAAGAAGTTGCTGTCATAGGCGTGTGTAGGTTGAGCAACAAGGCCTGAAGTGATCTAGTGTAACTGCAGATGCTCAGGCACCATGGGTGAGTTGGGGCTGTAGCTGCCTTTGGTCCCCAGGTAAGCAGTGACTTTTTGTGCTTGAACTGGCCCTTCTGCCCAAGCGTGTCATTTGCCTTAGTGCTGTGTTTTCCACTGAAAGAGACACCAGAAAGCAATCCAAAGGAAATATGTTTTATAACAGTTGCTTTATGCAATCTTTTCAGTGTTCCAGCAGCCCTGACTGATTCTCAGTGGTTAAAAATGAGGGCATAGCCACCCAGCAGTTAGCTGGTCTGAGAAAGGGAGCTGCTTTCACACAATGCAAGGACTCAGTCCCAGCAAAAACAGGCAATGGCAATTAGATCACCACCATAGATGGTTCACAAAGCCACTGGTGGTTTTGGTGCAGAGAAGAGGAAAAACATTAATGTGCTCAAGATGCTGTCCAGAGAGAACAATCTACACTGGTGTCTCGAATTCTGTGTCCAAGGAAATATAAATGGAAATCAATGAAAAGGGAAGTTGTGAGGTTCTTGACCTCCAGTGTTCTAAGGCACCAACTCCAGAGCTCTTAGGCTTCTACTCTGAGCTCTTAGGCTCCTATTTCATTGGGTTATCTGAAATAAGCAAAGCAGCTAATAGTTAAAAAGGTTATTTATTGCAAAGCACATCTTATTACAAAGCACATCAGTTTCAAAAGGTAAGCAGACAACCAATAGCAAAGCAGTAGCAATAAGTGAATGGCTAGAAACCCTGGCAAAAGCCAACGGCTACAAGCACCAACTCTCCCAATACAAACTCTTATATAGGATTTTTCCAACAAACTAAGATGAAAACTCAGACCACCACTCCTTAACCTATTGAAATTGTAATTTCATAGCACACCAGGTTACATATAGAACTATGCATACAGCCTATCTTGTTCTATCCAAAAATTGTAAGCAATATTCTTACTATAGCTCTATTATGTCTAAGTCCTGTCTACCACTGTGGGCCTGGAACCTCTTGCTGAAGATATCAGTGCGTTTCAACCTTCACTAGAACTCACTCTGCTACTCTGGCATTTGAAACCTTTCACTTACTAAAAGTGTTAGAACTCACCCTAAAATTACTAACTTACTTCTACTCAAATGTCTACTTTATGTGTGAATGGCTCAATATACTTCAATCCATCCAAAGGCTTTAATTCAATCCCTGAACTTTGATTTCTCTCTGAAGAATTCAGAGAGACTCCTGACTCACTGACTCCAACAGGAAGTAACCCAAGGCACAGGACAGTGGAGAGCATCTGATTTTGCTGTGGGATCTGAGGCTCCACTTGTACATGCAGGACACTTCAAAGAACTCTGGATGGGAGATACCAAAAGCCCCCATGGTTAAAATAATGCTGCTGAGTATAGCATAAAGGCATTTGTGTTTGTTTTGCTTGCAGCCTTTTTATAACCCCAGTTGTTTGTTTTATTATGCCACTGAGGCTGTGGGTAGGTATGTGGACAGCCTGGCAGTGTCTGAAGTATCTGCTTGGCAGCCTGCAGGCTGGGAAGTGATGCCTGTGAGGCTGCAGTGCCCATGGAAGGAGCACTGAGTCCTCTCACAGATGGCAGAGGAGCCTCCACAGGGGCTGGCTGTGCTCCAGATCACCACCCTCCTGCAGAAGCTGCTGTCCGCTGCTGCAGTCGGTGCAACAGGCTGTAGATCACCATATTTCTCAATATGTGCTGTGGAAATCTGTTTGTACTCACACAAATGGTCCCTGCAAAAGGGCCTCCAGTGGAAGGCATGAACACAGCATCTTGCCAGTTTGTTTGATTCAACAAGCTGATTTGCCATTTGAAGGAAAATGCCTTCTTCCTCTCAGACACTTCTTGTCTGTGGCTGTTCCATTTTTCAAGAGAAAGATGGAAGTCTTTTCCCCCCTGTTTTTTCCCAGACATTTGCATTTTTCTTTCTCTTCCCTGGTTCTTCAGTACTTTCCTGCCAAAAAGTAACTGGTGGCATATTTTTTCTGGAAACACTCTTTGTGGGAGATTAAAAAATAATTATCTGTATCTTGGAAAGAAGAAATCTAGACCATTCTGCACCTTTTTCTAAGTGACATTATGCTTTGGCATGGATTGGGAATTGTTTGTAACATTATTAATGTCAGTACTTACAAAGTTTACCTAATCATGTGCTTCCCACAGAAACTATGCAGACACAGCATATTCCTCCAGAAACTGAAGATATTTAATAAAGATGTAAAAATATATAGTACAGAAAATCAATAAGTACCTCATAAATTCTGACTGATCTGCATTTTAGAATCTGGTTTTGATTTCTAAAATTATTTTAAGGTTCTGTCCATTTTTTAAATTACCTAAATAAGTTTTGTACTAAACTACACATAATCTCACCATGATAAATTTCATGGATTCATCATGGTATTCCAGTCCTGTGCTACTAGCTTGAAAACTTTGATGTTGAGCTTGTAAGTCAGTGATAAAGTCACTGGGAAGAAGTTGTTTCACAAATACCTTGTGAATTGATGGTTGAAGTCATGATTCTTTGCTGACATTTACTGTTTGTCACCACTGCAGCCTTTGTGAGCTGGATCTCCTGTGGCCCAGATTACCTCACTTCTGAAGTACAGAGTTTATAATGCAGCGGTAATGGGGACTTTTCTAGTTTTCAGAGAGACCCACTGAGGAAGAGAGAAGCTTGGTGGGTTTGTGGCATCTCTTCTACCTCCTTGCTTTAGAACCTGGGACAAGCAAATCAGGTTGGAGCATTGCTGGGCTCTGGACATGCTTTGGCTGCACGAGAGATCAGCTGGGAATGGCTGCAGCCAAAACACTTTGGAAGTCTGTAACAGTTCTGGCTTTGGGGAGTGGGCCTTCAACAGGGTTAGAGGAAAAAGAAAAGGAGGAAAGTTGCTGCACATCTATTTTCTCCTTTCCCTTCTGCATAAGCATTAAGTGGGTTGTTAAGAGTGGAGGATACTCTTCCACAAAGGGGTCCGTTGATGCTTTGCATGATTCTTAAGTTCATGACATTATTAGATGTAGGGGTAAGGTCCCTAGCTTATTACAGATCCTTCTCTCAAGTAAAGCTGAAGGAGCAAGCAAATTCAAATAGGCTAGCAGATGCCTAGTGGATTGACAGAAACATTTGGGGAAATTTCAGAAAATGGATGACAAGTAATGTACAAAATTCCATGAGCCAAATCCTCATCTGGTTAATATAACTTTCTTTCCCTATGAAACTGAAACCTCTAGATTCATTAACACCAGATGAAGATCTGGTCCTTGTCTGAATTTTTCCAGGCAGACAGCTATTACTTTTGCCCTCAAATACTAGCCCTATTCCTTCAATAAAACCAAGCAGCCAAAAATTCAAAAATTAGGGGGAGCAATATTGGGGGAATTTCAAATTTAAGCCAATAATGAAAAGTTTCTTTGGTCTAGTCTGGAGTAATAACTTGTGCTTCTCCATAATAGTCACATTGAGATGGTAAATTACTTCAATTGTAAGTGTAGTTGAAAGCAATCAATATGATTGACTTCTGTCAATACACAGGTTTTGTTCAGTGTCTCATGTGTTCAAATGAATATAAAGTCTTCTTTACAGATATACAAAATAGTTGATGATAATAATAAGAAAATACAATTTCTGTTTGCCTCTTCTCTGACAGAAATGAAAAAGTCCTGCTGATTTTCCAAAAATAATTCAACTGAATTCTGAGAAATATGGTTAGGGTTTGAAAGCCTCTTTTTAATGGAAAAAAAATTAAAAAAAAAACCAACATGAAGAAAAATAATTTTTGTTTTCCCTTTTTATTTACTATGCTGAGACTCTCTGAGCAAATGTTACTGTGGTAACTGTACAAGCTGCAAGACACCATTCTCCAGAAAATTACCTTCTTATAATTTAATGGACATTTTTAATGCCTGTATGCCAACAACTTGCTTTTTGTAAAGTATACCTTGTGGCTTTTAAAATGGATCTTTTGTGATTGTTCTTAATGCAGATCTAAACCCATGTATTTCCTCTGGTTTGTATAAGCTTGGCACTGTTGCACACACTCATTCCTTTGTCTGGGTGTCTGTGTGAGAAATATTGTCTATATTGAATTTTATCACTAAGGAACACCCACTGTACTTCCTGTGTTATGTGTTAACACATATTCATCAGTATTTCCATTTGTTTAGATTAATATACATATTTACAAGTGGATAACAAACTTCTTTAAAATAATGGGTTCCCTCAGAAAGTCTAAGGACTCTTAAGGATCTGGACTAAATAGGTAAGATCCAATAACTCAGAACCAGAATGAAATGTTGAGCCCTGGATTATCCAAATGCAGTGAAATGTATGAGAAACCCACTATCTCATGAGTCTTCATTGTAGCATGTCAAGCCAAGTAAGGTCACAATTTTTTTCCTCTCATCTTCAGTGGCACCAAGTAAAAGGCTGACAGACAGAATCCTTGTATTTTACAGTCCTGGAATTACCCAAGGAATAAACTTCTCAGTAAAAATCTAACTGTTGAATATCATCAGACACATTGAGTAATTTTCTTATCTCACACCCACAATATATACAACTTTGTCAGATACTGGTTTTTCATAATTGTTTTCAAATAACCAAATAAAGGAACTTTGTCTGGGATTTTGAGCCTGCTAGCAGACAGTCTTAGAGCACAGCAGCTGCTTGAAGGGGTTTCCTGAAAGTTTTTGTTCAAAGAGAATTACAGCCAAACAAAACATTACTAAGACAGAATTAGTACTAGCTACAAAAGAGGATGTCAGAAAAACCACACATACATATCAGACACTTGAGAGCTGATCATGGGCAAGATAAAAGACATGCAAAAGCAGCCAGCTTGTGTGAAATACTCTTTCCCTCCCTGCCTGCCTGCTTTCCCAGGGTAATATTGCCCAGGCTACCCATGTTATGGAGCAATATGAGCTGCAGTGATGAATGATAGTGACCCCTCTGGACAGGGCCACTCTTTTGGTCACCTTTCATCCAAGTGTCCATTTCCTCCTTCAAGTGGCAGCAGGTGTAGGAACTCTGACTGGACTCTCTTACACTTAGTTCTTTGCTTTTCTTTGATGCACATAGAAAAGAATTAATCTAAAAGAATTTTTTTATTTCTAGTTGGTTTTTTTTTCCTGTGATTTCTGTTCCAAAAAGCCTGAGTGTGGTTTCAGTTTTGTCCTCTTAAAATAAGTGCAATTCTTAGGCCAAAACAGATGGAATTCCATCTGACACCCCAACCTATTATTTTCTCCATCTGAGAAATCAATGTCCATATTAAAATAAAATTCCAATAAATAGTGATGAAGCTGCATAAAAAACTTAAATATTGCTTCATAAGACCAAAAAGCCTTTTGCATATGTTTAGCTGATAATTTATTGTTAGTAAATAGTATCTAGTAAGACATCAATGGCTTCTCAAGGCCAGCTTAGGAGCAAGGCAGATAACTAAGCATGAGAGACAGAGGGTCTTCATGGCCTTAAAGTATTAACAGCTCAGAAGCAAAATTTAAAAACAAACAAACAAACCTCAAGACCTGAGTCTTCCAATTTGATGAGGTGTTCTGCAACTTCTGCAAGTGAACTATGGTATCACTTTTCTGTTTTCTGCTCCTGTAGTTGTTGACATCACTGTGCTCAATGAAGATATTTTTACGAAGAACCAACCTTATTTCTAAATCAGTAAATACCAGTTAGGGTACATTAATAGAGGTGATAAATGGGATGTAGCAATTCCCAAACAGAGTTCCTCTGGCTTTGTTTCATGCAGTGAACTCTTGCTATTGTCAGAGAATATTAATTGGAAAAATAAATAAAAGAAGATGTTGCAAGTAAAAGTACATGTCAGGTTCTTTTGGAGTAGTATGTATGGAATTTGGAATTGCTAGCATGTTCCTTACAAATAATATCTGCATATGATTAATAAAACTATTCACTATTGCCACAGATCTCTCTAGAACTCATGCAAAAGTGCCTCCAGCTTAACTACATAATTAATGGCACCATAAAATCATATTCACTAATATCAGAAAATTATTTATTGCTGCAGATATATGCATTCATTCAGAAATAAAAAATCTTGCATTGGATGCCCACTGTTGGATGAAGTAATGTGGCAAAATTGTCCTTTAGATATTTATCTGAGGACCCAAATGAAAGATACACAAAATCACCTTTCAGTGCAGTTGCTAGTTTATATAATTTTTATTATCTGCGGACATTAAATGCAAAGAAAAGAAAACTATAAATGGACAAACTTTTCAAAATTGCTGTCCTTTTAAAGAAAGCTAGGTCTAGACTTTAAGAGACTTGAACTGATAATCAAATATACAGGCCAGTTACATTTCTGATTTCACCATTATGGAAAAATACCGTAACAGGTCCATTATATTCTGTGTTTTTCCCAAAAATACTTAATAATTTGTCATTGCCAATAGTTTCAGTGTGGAAACAGTTGTATTTCTCTATGTCCCTCCCTATGGTATATTTGAGTTCTCATGAATGAAAATCACTGCCAGAAGATAAGCAGTTCTACATGGCAGTTCTGCAAAGCAATGAAACTCCCCTTTGTCTTCTCTCATAAAAAAAGTAACTGAGAAAGAAAAATCTTGATTTTTAAGTCTGTCTCAGTTTCTTCTCAAAAAGAAAGTTTAGATCTCTGAATATCATGTGCAATAGTCTGTGCTGGAGTTTAAAATAGTTCAGACATAGTTACCAAATGTCATGTACTTACTGTCTGAAAACATGAAATAGCAGCCTACTACTTTTTGTGATATTCCCCTTTCCAAAATTCACTGAAGTAAGTGGAAATGTTTCCACTGATTACATGAGTTTTGGAACAGATTGTGTTCAAACCGGTTAAGGTTCTGCCTAAGGAAAGATTACAGGAATATGATTCTATTCTGAGAATTTAAGAAAATGCCTATTTTAAGAGAGTTCCATTTAACATTTTTTTGTGGGACAATCGAGTACTTAAACAAAACTGAAAAAAAAAATTTGAACTAAAGGAAGAGTAATCTGCTTTCTGGATGGCAATCTCTTTTGCTCTATCTTCTTACTTCATTCTAAATGACACTTTCATTCATAAATATTCAACATCTAAAAATATTCAAATTTCAAGGAAGAAAACTGATGGAATTATTTGACTAATATTTCAATATTGCTGTTATTTTGCAAATTATTAATTTAATTCCAGATACTCAGGGAAGTTTAATTAAATATAAGTAAATTCTGGCATTTGCATTGCAAGATTTAATTGACTTCTTTGACTAATAAATACTTCCGTTTTCTCACATACAGTAGATTAGAAAACTGCTGGAGACAAGCATTTGAAGTATGGAGAATTGTCTGAGATTCATGACATCACTTATAGACTAATTATTCTCACCAGCAGAATTTCTGTTAGTTCCCCAGTATTGCAATGTCCATGTTTTGCAAGTATATCAATAAATATACTAATGCTAAAGCATTAAATTTATGGCAGATCCCTTCCAATGAGGTAGATATAAATGAAATAAACTTCTTTGTGTCTTATGACTAGCAAGATATTATATAAAGTGAATTTTTTCATTAGAAAATGACACATTTTTAATGTGTGTTGTAAACAGCAAGGTTACAAGACAGAATTTCCACATATGGAGAGCAATCTGTCAGTATGATCTTTTTCACTAATGAGTACATATGGTTTTTCCTCATGTTTTCTCTGAACACTTGTACCTAACCCACAGTATTCCACAGCAATCAGATATTGTGGCAACAAGCCCACACACAAAAAATAGAACTTTGCTTATTCAGGGAAATCAAAACTTTGCTATCATATGTATATATATCTATGAAAGGTTCTTTTCCTAGGAGGAAAAGAGGCAAAAACTTCAAACTATTTTGAACAATGAACTGACTGGCCCTGCCAAATGTAGCTGCCTGTGATAACAGAGAACTGGACTAGATGACTCAGTCCTGTATTCCTGTTTAGGACAAGTCTGATTTGTTCTATAGAAAATATTGTAGGAAATCTCTAGGAGGTAGCTAAAAAAGAAATCAAATAAAGGTAACTATATTTTATTCATTATCTATACGTAGGCAGAAACTAGTATGTTTGGCATATGTTATGACTTGTATTGCATTTCTTCTCATGAATTTCAATAAAGTATGGCTTTATAATTACCTATGCATGAGTTAGCAAGTCCTGAACCTCCTAAAGAGGAAGGTATTTTGGTTTTTTTTCCTTTTTTTTTTTTTTTTTTTTTTTTTTTTTTTTTAATGCTAATGCAAACTGTATGGTGTGAACGGAGCCCTGGTGCCCTGGTGCCATGGTTGTGACATTTCTGCAGCAGCTGGTGATGCCACCAGCACACTGGGTATCTGATATCAAGGTCTGCTTTAGAGATCATCTCTGTGGTACAGGGTCCACCTCCTGTGAGGCTGGGTAGGCTTGAAGGAAATCTCCCTGGGCTTACCTGAACCTAGGGTCCCAATCAGTTAGACTGACTCTACTCTTCCTTGTAACACAGCAGGGGTTTGTGAAGCCCTGCTGCACTTCAACCCCTTTCTTCAGGGTTACCAAGGAACCTAAAACTGAGTGAAACCCAAAAAGGAACAGCTTTTCTTCCAGCCAGGAAGATTATGGCTAGCCCATCTGGCATTGATCCAGCAGCTGCCTGTGCTTTAGGCATCTGTAGAGACTTTATACCAAAGGTCTGGGATGAAAGGGAAGGGATGAAAGAGGAGCTTAACAACCTTGCTGAAATGCTAACTGGAACTGAGAGATCTGGGACATGGATGAGAATTGCTGCCTCAGTGGACACACTTCTGGGTGCCACCTAGAAAATACATTGCTCAGCTCTGAAGATGAACTCAGGTAAGGAAAAGGAAATGAGGCTTGACTTCCATACTCACATCCCTGCATCATGCAGAAAGATGATCTTGAGGAAATGTACTGTCACCACTAGGGGAAAAAATGATAATGTACCTGTATCACTTTATCTCCTGCTGCTTTTATGCAGTTACAAGATTTTGATAATGTTAAAAACTTTGCACACAGTTTTATTACTCTTCACTTTTTCTCATGTATTTACACAGCAATAGTCAAAACCAAGTACTAACAAATATGAGTCCAAACTGAGCACTTTTAAAAGCCATTGCAGACTTTTCCAGCTAGCTGAAGAGCAAGTCAAGGCATAGAGAAGGCTGCTGATGCTATATGAAATCAGCCTCTGCTGACTAACTCTGCCTTATCACAGACTATGTCTGATACCTGGTCTATTTTGTGTAAAGCTGTCTTGAGTATCTCAACTGAACTCTCCCATCTGCCAGACAGATCATTACAAATCACAGCATTCAGCAGAGCTGGGCTTGGAGCAGGGTGTTTTCCAGCCCATTCCTTCAGGTGGCTCTGTCCAAGCCTACTACAGGGCGAGTTAAAATCAAAGTGCTGCTTGTGAAACTTGTTCTTTCCAGTATTTTTAATCTGAACAAGAGCAACAACAAAGATTATTTTTCCTTGGATTGATGAATTTGTGGAGATAAAGGATAGATTTTGCCTTGTTCAATTTTTTTCATGGATGGCAATATGCATAAGAGACCAAGGCACCCTTTCTCTAAAGTCTGAGCTCTTTAATTTTGCAACACTGCTGGTATGGAGAAGGAGTTCAGATTGCCCATTCATGCCACAAGCACATGGACTAGAATTAAACTGCAAGGAAATGGGCTGGTTTTCAAAGGTCATTATAGTATTTTTTTCTAAGCTGCGCCAGCACTGTTCTAAAACTACCAAAGGACTTCATGAAAAAGTACTTCACTAGTAACTTAGGCAAAATTGACTGTAACACTAGTCCATACCATTTCTAAATAAATTGCAGATTATATTCAGTTGTTATGTCTAATTTGAAGTCATATCTAGAAATGGAATTGAATGTGACACAAGATCAAGAAAGTACAGACTAACAAAGCTTTTTCCTCATCAACTTTTGTCTGAAAGTTTGTGACCAGGGATCCAGGCTTTAGTGTTTGGGTGATAGATGTTTTAATCAGCACTAGGGGAAAAGCCAAAGTGAAAGGAAAATATTATGAGGCTGGTGTCTGTCACATTTTATGGATTGACATAAGGTTTATTGTTGTTTAGCAATATTAATGGATTGACGTAGAAAGAGAGATTTATTGGAACTGTTCTAATATCAAGATGCTTGTGCAAACACAAAAATAGATTTAAGACCCAAAGGGTATCCAGGCTCATTTCAATGTCATGTACAAGTTTGGCAGTCCTCTTTGCTTTGATTTATCTGCTCTCTTGCTGAGTCCATAGTCTCTAAGACTGGCTCCTTGCTGATTATCATACCATTATGGATTTCTCTTGCTGTAAATGGGAGAACTATTTACATAGTATTTTCAAAATTATTGTTTTATTATTAAATTATATTTTATATCATAAAATCATTGCAGTAGTTATTAATAATTATCTCCTTTTAACTACTTTTCTTTAATTATTATTACTTCTTCTAGAGATTTCTTAACTGCACCGGCGACAGAAAAGCATAACAAAAAAATGAAAATACAAATAAATCTCAGCTGACATAACAACATATAACTTAGGGTATTATTTTCTCTTCCTATAAATATAAAACAGATTCCACATACCTTTCCTGTGTTTATCTAGACTTTTCTTCCACAAAACTTATGACTGCAAGGGCTTGCAGGCCTCACGCAAGAATTATTTTTGATCAAAAATGTCACAAACATCCAGTGATTATTTTGTTAGCTGCGTGGAGACTGTGAAATCAATAGCCATTTTGAAAAATTGTTGCCTGTCAGAGATAATGTTTATCTAGCATAGTCCTGGTATTTTCTGCTTTTTACTGTTCTCCCACTATCTGATTTTCACTTCCACTTGAAATATTTTTGAATGTTGTTTTCCTACTGTTGCTGTGCATTGTCTTCAGTAAAAATGTGCCTAAAGAGAAAATAAACATTCTTCAGCTTTCTGCTCTGATCATTTGGCAGCACCTTCTTGCTGGTTTCACTGTCTCAGTATAAAGCCCAGTTTCTATTCCCTTGTACACAGCAGGAAGGCAAAGAAAAACACTTCTAAAAATCTAAATATATGTTTGAAATGGCAAGAGTGGAAGGGGAAGCAGGGAGTGCAGGAACACATATTTGATATATTTAATCTCTGATCTATTGACCCAAGATAGAACATTCCCATTCCATGACTTGTTTCTGATGATCTAAGTGAATTTATTGTCCGTAAATCCTTCCTTAAAACTCACCTCTGCCCTGATGTACAGCCTGACCTTTGCAAGGCAGCTGGGCTGGGTTCTCTTACCTAATTTAGTCATCTAAAAGGCATTTAAGCACTAAATATAGACCAGTTACCTAGGTGCCTACTGCAGTCAATGGACACAGCCACATGCAGAAAGTGATTCACGACATCCTAAAATATGTTGGATGAATGACCCATTTCATGGATCTGTCACTCTCCATGGACTGTGGCAACAGCCCAGGTGTCTAAGACCAAATGCCTCATTTTTATACAGCTAAAGTTAGGTGGGCTAAATCCCACTGCTGGCATCCCCATTGAATTTCCTGCCTTGATTGAAACAGTCCTACTGCTCCTTTGTCTATCTTGTCTGTGGTAACTATACATAATCTTGTTTATTGTAGACATATGTTCTGGTTTCAGTTTTTTTTTCTCCTATACATAAATTTCAAGGGACATGGAGAAGTCTCTCCCTCCTCAGTTTCCCCCTCTCCCTAAAAGAACAAAAAGAAATAATTCTGCTGCCAACAAAAAAATCATTTGACACATACCCTTTAATCTATAACTGCCAATTTAATCAGTAGAATATATGACATCTCTTCATGAAAAATCTCCACAAATAATTTAAAAACTGGTACTGGAAACTCTTTCTCAGTTAGTAGTACTGAGACCAATGGAAATATTTCTATAAATAAAGGGTTTGAAATTAGTGAGGAGACATGCAAAAATAAGAATTACTTGCATCAGTAAGATTTGCTGAATGTAGCCTTTAATTTATCATCTGCAAATGCAGCCCAGTGAAGATGTAGAAAGATTTGCTCTTTTGTAAGAGCTACAGCTCCAGATTGTGTTATGTGATAGCCCATGACTGAATAAGTGCATGGTATTTCTGAAGGATTGTGAAGAGATATAGAAAGATTATTTTCTTTACCACTCTTCTTATGGAATTTCATGTATTTGAACAGTGTATAATTGCAAGTTACATTTATTGCTATTTCCCTTTTTAAATTAAAACTTCTGACTGAAGTTGGAAAGTGGAAGCCAGAAACAATACCTCTGGGTTAATTATGTAGCATGTAATAGGATTAAACCTTCAAAAATAAAAAAAATAAATGTCATTTTCAGAATCATTAAGGCTTTAACAGCTTTTGGAGTCGACTTAAACAATCCACAATGACAATGTCCTACCCTAAACTTGCTGGATTCTAACAGTTCTCATTCCAGACTGTTAAGTTTATGCACTTTGTGCCAAACCCTGAGAAGTTCCTTCTAATACTATTACACCTAGCTTAGTCTTTTCTCAGAGTTTCTCATTATAATTTAGAATTTCATCCTTTCAGTTGGTTGCAGCTTTGGACAGCTGGAATAAAACAGGCTTTGTTTAAAAAATCATTTAGGTATTTTCATATGTTTGAAGGAGAGTTGTGCTAGAAGGAGTTTGAATCAGACTCAGAAACTGCAGCTCCTTCCACCACATCACATGTGAAGAATAACCCAGAGAGAATTCCCTTTGCTGAACATGAGGCCAAACTTTGTGGAGCACTGAGTCATTGCCAGCTCTCAAAATTTCTCAGCAGTTACTGTTCATCCTCACCTTTAAACATATGGAGTAATTTCTACCAATTCCTATGGGGACTAGACCCATAATCAAATGGAAATAATATCCCCCTCAACTATTCATGTAGGAATTATTTTAAATACCATATTTTTCAGCTTTGCAAGAAGAGTGTGCAAATGCTGAAGTGATAGTTTGCTGTCTATGTAATTGAACCATCTATTAATCCATGTGACTGTGTATTTAAAATCCCTGAACCAAACTGGTATTTTCTCACAAGAAAGAAACTTTGTGTTTGCCTCCATAGGAACATCTGAAATGAAATCTCACAGATTTTCTGCTGATGGTGGTTTGATGCTAGTTCTTACAAAGCAACCTAAGACGACACTATTGGGGAAATCCCTTATAACAGAATCATAGAATGATAGAATCACTTAGGTTAAAGAAGACCCTTAAGATCATCAGGTCCATATGAGTCCAAAAGTGGACATCAAGTCTGAATTTGTCTGTTTTCCTAGAGTGCCATTTTACTTTTTCCTTTATGTGGAGAGATGAATAAGGCATTAACATCCATGGAGGATGATTCACAGCAGCCAGTGAATAAAAAATAATTTTAGGATCTTCTCCTCTTTGGCTATGTACTGGTTGAAAGTTTCCAGCCTCCTGGGGTCAGGTAGATAAATCCATGATCAGTTTTCAGACAAGTTGCTGATGTGCAGCCACATCATTCCTGGCCTCAGGGCCCAGGTTTCTGTGGAAAAAGAATGGAGGTTCACCAAATGGAAAAACTGTGCTCCTGAGTCCCACCTCTGATTTGGGTGACTGGAAAACCTGAACTCTGGGTTTCAGGCACAGTGCTGTGTGAGAAATGCATCTCTCTCCTTTCCCCAGCTTCTTAAATTTCTCATGATGCTGTCAAGTCACGTTGTATGAAATACGTTCTATGGTGCTCAAGTATTCCTTGCAGGATTTTCTTATGTAATAATTTCATTGCCTTATATTTACTTTTGCATTTATAAATGATCTATCTATTTTTAATTTAGGTAATGAGTTCCTTCTGCAGTGAAACATCTCATTTTATTCATAGGTACACATTTCAGCAGAAATCTTAAAATATTCATAAGATTCTCAAGTTGTTTTTTTCCCAGGCTGTGAATCAGTTCCTGATAAAAAGAACCTGATCCTGCTTCTGTTTAAATCAACAGAAAAACTTTTAATTCCCCTTGGACAGAGATGAGCTCATCATTATACTGAGGAAAGTTTGTTTTACTTTTTTTCCCCAGCAAAGTATGTTTTGCTATCCTTCTGTAAGACCAAAGTACTTGCCAATAATTAAACTTTATTTAGGCAAAGCTCCCATGAATATGGGTGTCAGGATAAGACCTACTGGCTCTTTTAATAAAGGAGGGGGGAAAGCCACAATCAAACAAAACCCTGACATATTTTTCTTTTCTATTAGAGAAAAGCAGTAAGCATTTTTCCTCATACCTTAGTGTCCTGGGGTTATCCCTCAGGGCAGGAGGATGGGAGTGAAGAGGCTCAAGCTGCTGCCTGGGAGATTTTGGTTAAGGCTGCTGCAAACCAGTGCATGGGGAAGCTGTGAAAGCTGGTCCCTCTGTAAACTATTTTTTCATGGGGCAGTATGAAGAAAGCTATAGATCCCCTGACAAATCCATCATGGTCTTCCTTGGTTAATGCCTCAATTTGTGCTTTTTCTTCAGAGCTTTTTTATTTCTCTTCTGTCATATTAGGATTTAATTATTAAAATGGAATAACCAATATCCTCCAAATTCAGTGGATGAGGCTTCCCTGCCAAGTCCCACAAACAAAATTACAAGGTCTGGTGAAATCCTACACTTCTTGGTTATTAACTCTGTCAAATGAATCATGCTTCTGGGGAATCAGATGTTCTTAGGATTTAAACACTCATAGCTGTAAATGCAGAAAAATACCAGAATAAAAGTTTTCTGTTTAATGAATTTCAGCACATGATTTCCTTAACCTATCCTGTTACAAAACAAAGGAATAATACAAATGTACCATGACATAGATAATAACTATCACAGCCCTTGCTAAGTCATTGTATGAGAAAAGAAATTTATAATTAATAGTGACCTGTCTCTTGTGGAATGAGGTCCTGTTTTGGATAGTTTCCAAGTCATTCTGTGTTTCCCTAGGCACAGACTCACTGCAGAGTGTCACAAAATTTTCTTGCTTCAGAAGCAGGAAAGGGTAAAATAAAGTAAAACTCAGTTTTAAATCACTTGAGACACCTAAGCTTAGGACAGATTCGTTTTGTAAAATTCACAGAGGAAAAATGCATGTATTGAAATATTTTCTTTTGATTGATCTTTCATTCATAGGTTTTCTTTTCATCTGCTTTGATGTGTAAAACATAAATAAATATATGACAGAGCAAATACAAACAGTATAACCAAATTAAAAGAATTGCCAGCAATTACCATTGTATTCCTCTTAATTTGCAAATTTAGTACTCACTCTGAAAAAGACAGAGGCAAATCCTATTTGTATTATTTTTTAGGAGATAAAGCCCATTGCAAAAATCCCTTGTAGAGCAAAGCTTCAGATGGAAGTGAGGAACACAGCCGGACTCTAATCCAATTTTAACGCCTTCTCCCACGAATAACTGGGGAGTTCTGGAAGTGTTCAGCCCTTTGGTGGTACCTAGTGTCTAATTCTACAGCCACATTGCAGCTCAAGCATATCACAGCTCTCATTTCTTGCAGTGCATGTCATACAGAATATGCTGGCCAAACCTGCCCTGTATTATTGAGAGAAGTGACAAAAGTCCATAGTCTGCTGCTTTGGCTAAATTTAAGTGGTACCTTATTTTAGAGCCATGTTTCTGGAGCCAGTGCTCTTGTGCACATCCCTGCTGGAAGCTTTGTGCCCATACTGTCGCTGTATAGACCAGACAAGTCTGTGTTCCAAGGATATAATGGAGCTGCCCACAGCCCTGATGCAATGGCACCATGCCAGTTAATCTGCTAAAGAGATGACATCAAGCTATCAGGGAATCTTTCATCCCTTCCCTGGGCTGTCTGACACACACAGGAACAGAATTTTGTAGCTGTCCTCCTGAAATCAGTACAGGTTATGGCCATTGTGAGCAGCCGTCTGTCTGCTCCTGTAGGGAAAGTTCCAGTCCACTCCAAAACTTTCCAAATCTTTCAAAGCAAAAGAAAGAAACCTCAAAACCCCCAAAATGAAAAAGTAAAACAATGAAAAGCCCTCCTAAGACATTTAACAGGCAACTGAAGTATTTTTTCCAAGACACCCAGTACTGGATGTGCAACAGCTTTGAAGGAGGACATGCAACACATTGTAGAATTTCATCTCTTTAATCCTATTCCCATTATGGAACAGAAGCTGGCTTGGATTTTGTGTGGGGGTTTTTTCGAGCTCAACTCTGACCAGTAAATTTCTTTCTGCTACAAAATGTCCTCTGATGTTTCCTATTGTAATAACTAGTCCTACATGGTCCATTCCTGAGTCTGTTATGTTTTAAAATTCATTTAAAAGAATGACCCTCTTTCTTCACTGTTAAATTCATTAAACTCAAGAGGCTTAATCTCTGTAGGAAATACTAGTCTCAAAGAAATTTAAGGTTCTGAAGTTTTAATTTATTTTTTGTTTTTCCTCTATTTGATATCATTCTGATATCTTCCCATTGGAAAACTAGCGTCAGGAGACCTTGATGGTGTAGTTTGTATTTCCATTAGTTTATTCTTGCCAGATAAATTATTGCCAGAACTTCTCAGTCACTGTCTTTATTAACTCAGTTAAATTTCTCCTTTGGGTCATTGTCCAGTAGTTTGTCCAGCTCACTGATCTGCTGGCAGACTGAAGTATCCACTGTCCGGAAGAGCACTCTAGCAGGGAAGATGATGAAATCATAACATTTTTGGAATTATACTTTTTTATTTTTTCATTGAAAAACAGTTTTATGAAAAACAGTCACTGTGGATCCATTTCCCTCAGAATACAAAGGACAAAACAACTCTGTTTAGTAAAATAATTTGTTTGGGTCTGACTAGTTGGTTTTAAATACAGTTTTTCTTTGAACACAAAGCTTCTATTCACAAGAATAACCATAGCCTGCACAGTTATTGAGGGGTGGTGCAGCATCCCTCCAGCCCAGCAGGAGCCACTGAGAGGCTTAATGTTATCTTCTTATTTGTATTTAGTACACAGATGAAAGCTTCCTCCCCACCTAAATCTTCTCCCACCATGTTCTCACAAGTCTGCATAATGAGATTAATAAATAAAGCTTCAAAAGGTAACCCGATCAACAAGATTTTGTATTCCTCAGCTTTTGGTTGTGGTGAAGCAACCTGATGGTGAACTATGGTGAACTGGCAAACTCCTGGTGCTCCCAGACACTACAAAGCACCTTAAATTACAAATCTATTCTCCAAAAAGTGATGCTAGAAAAATGATACGACTGAGTTATATTTTTGTATTGTTCTAATTTGTTCCAGACAAAACATATCAAATTTACAAGTGGAAAGGAAAGCTATCTCCCTTTTCAGCCCTAATGTATTAACTTGCCAATACTTGGCTCTATCAACTTGCTAAGAAGCTGAATGTCATTTTGGATTCTTTCTCTTGTTTTTCCAGTGTGTTGCAATGAGCAGGCCAGTTCCTCCACCAGAAACACTTGGCAATCAGATTGTCTTCAGTAGCTTTGCACACATACAATGGATTCTGACACTGCACAAGAGAAATAACAGAAACCATCTCACTTCCTCTGGTCTCTGCAGAGCTAGCAGGAGTCAAAATAAACTGCCAATCCTCCAGGCAAACAAATAACATGAGCACACATGGACTGAGGCTGCAGCAACAATGGCCCAACTTTTGCAGGATCCTATAGGAAGCTGCCCTGCCTTTGAAAGCAATGGGAAGCTCTGCCTAAGGCACAGGCAGCCTCCCCCTCAGCCCCTTGCAGCTCCTCAAATTGCACTGCTGAATGTCTGGTCCACTCAGAGAGGTTGGAGCAGACTTTTCCTGGAGAACTGGCCCACATTATATATCCATCTTGGCACCCATTCAGCCTGCAGTCTTTCTTCCCTGGTTGCCAAAAAGCATGCTAGTAATTCAGATATACTGGTGGGTCTGGGATATGAATAGTTGGCCACTGGGAACAGTATGAAAACTTTATTGTTATTCATAGCCCATCATAAACCAAAAATGATTTGCCACATGAGCTGGTTTTGGATTTTAAATCCTAAGACATCAAACCTTCCAATCTATTTCAATTACTCCTTTTTTTTCCCCCTTTCCATTGCTCTGGGAGAGAAAGAAAAGAAAAGCTTCACTCCAACACAATAAAAAAATCCAGGGGTTATCAAGAGGCAGTTCAGGAATTGTTTGTGGTTTGTCAGGCAATTTTATGCAGTCCTTAAGTATACAGTTGGCACACCACTGAAAATGGGTCACTTCTGTATGTCTTTTGGGACAAGGAATTTAGCAGGTTAGTCAGATGGAGAGTTATGCAAACATGGCTAAAAAAGCCATGCTTTTGTAGATGGTTTCAAAAAACAGATTCAAAAATTGCAATTCATCAGAGCTGACCAGAGAGAGATGGGGAAATAACATAGCTAAAAATGAAAACATTGGAAGGTAGACAGAGTTTTCTTCAACAGTATGATGAAGAACTGACAGTGAGAGTTTTCTTTCATGGATTCTGCTGTATTATACTCTCAAAGCCATTAAAAGAACTGTTGAAAAATTAACCACCATACAGGAGTTCAAGAAATCTCTCAACCATGTGTTTATTTTTCAGTCATGACACAGCTTTATGCATGCAAGAGAAAGAAGCAATCTACCATTTGTTTAAAATAACAGAGTCCCAAGAAACCCTAGTTCTTATATAATCTAAAACCAGCAATATTAAAAATCTATCTACACATTTCTTGAATTGGACTTATTATAGCACATTTGTGTGTCTTACAAGCCTGCAGAAGAAGAAGAGGCTGCTCCTCTCATAACTGTCAAAGCTGTGGGCAGGTTTAGGGATAATGCCATTGCTGCAGTGGGCAGATACAGCAACATGGAAATCAGCTGAGCTTTGTCATTCTCAGTTTGTCTCATTCCAGGCAGGAGCCCCACTGGTTTTCTCCACCTCACCTTCTTATGGTCTCTCACAGCCTTCAGTACAGGCAGTACATTTACTGATACATGGAGTATCCTTCAGCTATTCCAACTTCTTGTTCTCTTGACATGTTGGCAGCTAGTAATTACTAGCTCTGTTAGACAGAAACCATTGCTTTTGGTGGAAGAAGGAATAGCTCTTCCAGCCCATCAGAAAATTACAGTGGAAACCTGTGTGGACAAGGTTGGGTGCTGCCCACCCACTTTGCTTTCAGTCAGTGACAGCATTTCCTCTGTTCCTCCTTATTTTCCTCTGTTCCTAATTCAGCCATATGTTTGTGTTTTGTACATGTAAGTGAAGCTAGCAGGAGGCTTGCTGCTAACTTCAGTGGGGTTGAAATTTAACCCGCTATCTACATTTCTGCTGGTAGTATTAAATGAAGGAACTGGAATTTCAGCAGAGCTTTTACAGACAGAGAGATGCACACTTGGGTTAAGATCACTCAGGTGAAATTCAAGCCTGTTGCAGTCAATGTGGGAGCTATTTTTTTCACTACGCCTCTGTCCAGCCCACACTTGAGAAGAAAACACACACAGACACCAAAGAATTACTTATTTAGAATAAACATCAGTTGAGGGAATTGAATGGTGGAAACTGCTAAATTGTTTTTATCCTTAGTCACAATTATAAAAACTGCCTCCAAAAGAGCATAGCATAGAAATAATATTATTCCTTTGGTGTTTTTCTCTTTTTTCTATAGCAGTCTTCTCAGTAATACTCTAAATGATTTGGAAATTCAGCAACAGTATATTGTAATACTAATTTGAGTATGTAGGAAAAGCATTTGCTGTCAGTATTAACCTTTGTTTATTACTGTGAAAAAGCCACAGTAGCATGTCATGCTGAACTAATTTGAGAATTATGTGTTGAAAATATTACGTAATTCTTTTGTTTCCTCCCTGTTCAGATGTTCTATGACTGTTTCTGTGTATTTTGTTTTAAAGTGTTTATAAGATTGTTTACAAGGCTTTGCTTGTTCATTGTCTAGTAAGGTAATAGATGCCAGAGCTGACTTTACCTTGGTTCCTCACCACCATGTAGTATTATAAGTAGGGTTAACTTCCAAAAATTCAAATTGTCTCCACTGTCTTTGCTGTGCAAATAATGCAGTGCATTTGGTTGCTCTTTTACTTCACTGATTTATCTGCATATTAGATTCTGGCACCAGACTGAAAATGCACCTAAATTTATTAAATTGGTAGTATTCATTGGGTTTTGTATGTTGCTTTTACATGGTCTCCCATTCTCAAGGAAAACAAGAAGGAGAGAATTAAAAGCCTGTGCAAGGACACAGAGGAAAGTGGTGGCAGTCCTAGTAAATATTACTGCAGTCTCTTGGTGCTCAGTCATGCCATTGCCTTTCACTGTGTTGCCATTTGGCATCACCTCAAGAGAACTACAGGTACCTGCTACTGCAAACTGGGCAGTTTTGAAAACTTATCTTTCAAGGCAAACTTTCCAGTACACACAGGGGAGGATGCTGAACAGTAGATACACAGTTTTGCTTTAACACGTTGGTATTCTGCTCCACATTAAATTTCCTACAACCTCCATTCAGTTCTATTTCTAGAACATTAAGTCCTTCTCAATATACAGGTCCACCTGTAAACCATGTAAACTGATGTTGGAAGAAGATGGAGCACATTTGCTTTTCATTAATATACATATGTATTTGTACGTGTATATATTTAGCATATTTTAGAGAGTTTTACGTGCTTTTTCAAAGGAATATAAATACATATACATGTACAAAAAGACTTAGTTCTAATACTCAGCTCTGAGTAAGGAAAAAAACTGGTCTAAGAAACCAAACAGCCCATGCAACCAAATTTCATTTAAGCCAAATTTAAGACTCTTCAGTTTTTTGTTGGAAAGCTTCAGGTGGGTGCTTGTGATTACACAGCATTCTGTGCACAGCAGGAGTTCCTATAAGAAGAAGTGGTTTCACCAGCTTTGCAACCTTAATAAAAAGTCATTCTATCACAGAGAAAAAAATTTCATATTTTTAAAAACCGTGGCATGATTCATCTGTGTTTAAGTCACTTTTAAGAATAAACAAAATTTGTGGTTTTAGAGCACCAGTCTCTGCCAGGTCGCTGCTGGTAAGATACAGTAAACTGCTGTGCTTCAGCTTCCCTGAACAGCAAACACTGGGGCCAGTGGAACCAGTGTGAACTGATCTTACATAAAGGTGTAGCTCACCCATGACATGGGAGACAAGATAACTCTCCTGCATGTTTGTAGAGCCTGCTGAATCGTAAAAAATGCAGTAGTTCTGGAAAACACGCCATACCACGAGTTCAGAAATAATTTATGTTTCCCTTCTGATTATATGCTGAATATTGGCAGGGCAGGCAAGGAGGACTATTTATAATGTACAGTAGTTGCAAAAAGTTATCTCTTATTCACATGAAATGAAACAGAAAGTTAATAAGATGGTCAGAAAAGTAAACTGATAAAGAAACCTTATACTTTTAGATATAAATAATCAAATAATTTATTAATATGATTGGCTCTTCAGTCAGAATTTTTCAATAGTTTCAGATGGTTTATTATGGTTAGCAGAATTTTACTCTGCAGTGAGTGTCAGCAATTTCTCCTTTTCTCCTCCTTACAAAGGGATGCTCTTATCGAGTGACTTTCCTGTGGAAGAGGGATGACCAGGCTTTTTATTTTTGACACTTATTAAGTAACCTGTCATGCTTTTCCTTTGTTTGTTTGTTTCTGTGGTTCTCATTTCCAAGACATATCCTGTGGACTGTTCCAGTGCACTTCAAGAGTGAGAACTAAGTATATCTGCATGGTGTCTCACTGAAAGCTGTCTGTCTGAAATGATTGACTCTTACACTAATTGAGTCCATCCATAACCATACCAGGGTTCACACTGTTAGTCCTCTTCAAAGCTCCAAAATTTAACCCTATTTTGGAGGGCAGAGGTGGGGTTTTTTCCACATCCCAGATGTCTATCCTAGTAGATCACTGATCTTGGCACAAACAAAAAATTCTACCTGTGAGGTGGTAGTTTTTCTTGTTGGACCAGTGTCAACATTCCTGTCCTAGAATATGAACAGTTCAAGCACTTTTTCTGGAACAACTGAGCTAATTAAATTTATAGTTTCACAGTGTCTTTGACCCTAAGATAATTTGCTGGTGTACTTTTGCACCCTTGTTAGGTTACTTTGTCATAGATTTTATTTGGTTCCAGGGAGCATCAGGGCCAGTGAGAACTGGGTGCTCTACAAGGGCAGGGGAGCCTTGACTTCATTCTGGTTGCAGCTTCAATTGAGGGAAAGAAGAACATAAGACATTTCCCTCTCTACTGCAGAAAAACCAGTGATTTGCATACACTCTGATCTCATCTGAATGTGGTTTTAGCATGGCTGCTCAAGATATTAATAGACTACTTTTAACTTGGGCCTCCCTAAATATCCTCACAGTGGTATTGTTACCAAACCAGAGCATACTCCTACATTATCCTCTTTGGTTAGCCTTAAAAATACTTTAAAACCTGAAAGGAAGAATGGAGTCTTTGTCTATGAATGCTAAAATCTATCTTCATCCATGAGAAGCTGTCGATGATTGCCATGGAAACGTTTACTAATTGTCCGTGGAGCCTGTAAAAATAGTAACAAAAAAAGGTAAGATTTGTCAAGAAATAACACTTTGTAAAATGTGACCTGAACCAGAAGATTCTGAAAAGACAGAAAGACATGGTGTGGTATAGCAAAGCCTTTTTTACTCCTGATCCTCTCTTGCACACAGACCAACTTGGTGTCCTGTTAAAGAGACCACATTCCCATTGAATAAGAGTAATGTCACCATGTCCCTTGATGTCTGCTCTCAAGACATCTTTCAAAACACAGGGGCTGCTGGACCATGGCTGCAATCAGAAGTCAGGACAGCCACTCATTCTGTATCATAGTTTGAAAGATTTGAGAAATCACATTTCTCACTTTTTAAGGGTTTTTTTACAATTATTTTTCCCTCTGTAAAAATGTCATTTTTCAAGTCTAAGTGCATGCTTCTGGGCTAGGTGTGATGCAAAACCAGTTGTAGCTCTCACCCTGTGGAATCTGCAGGGTAATTTAAAAGCTCTCAACAAATGAGTGCAGTAAGTAGGATAGGCAGGACAAAAGAATACACTGATGAGTAACTAGGTTGGTCAAAAGCACATCTCAAGAAGCCTTAATAGTTAGTTGTTGATTTTCATTTCTGGTTTTGTTTTGTTTTTTTAATAATCTTAAAGTGATACCGCTAAAATCTTATATTTGCCATCAGTTCTCCATTGGCCAACCCAAGAGGCATTTGGGCTCTTAAAAAAACACACTAAGGCTCTCTAGATCTGTAAAGTGTTACTCATCAGGTAGTATCTGTTGTAAGAAATAATTTTGTGGCTGCAACGATTTAAAAAATGTTATGAAATGACAGCACCAATTTTGTTCATCACCAATTCAGACCGCCAGCTATCAGTAGTTATTGACCTAACCTGCTTCTATACTACTCTATTTAAACAATTCTTCACTCATTAAATGGGTCATTTAACATGAGCAGAAAATAGAATCAAACACAAGGAGTGGCTGTGCTTTGCCTCTGTCTTCCCATTAGAGAGGACTCTGTTCCCCACTGGGTCCCAGTGTGAATGAACAAACAATGTCTTCTCTTTAAGGGAAACTGATTCCTTACCCACTAGCAAAACAGTGGAGCTTAGAATTAGTTTCTGCTGAAAAGCTTTACTCCTTACTGTTCCTGTAGGGTTTTATAAGAAGAAATATATCTATATATATATTTTGCTTAAAAGAGGATGCCATATGGACTTCTGCCATGTGGGCACTCAGAACATGCATGACAAAATACTACTACAGAAGAATTCTTGAATAAAATCCCCATTTCAACCACCACATGCCTAATATTGATTTTAAATTGATGAGGTCCTATAACAGAATGATAGCAATGGAAATTTTCTGTGTGCTTTGGATCAGAAAGAAGTAATTAAATTGCTTTATACACTCCAACTGGAAATGTCACAAACCCCCGTTTTTTTATTATCTGACGTCAGGTGCAACAGACCAGATCACTTAGGGGTTTAGTCAGTCTCTTAACATCACCTCTTGCAGATTTCATTGGGGATCACATGGAGAGAAACAGGTAACCAGGAAGGTGAGAGGAGGCTTGTTAGGCTGAAGACAGAAGCAATGGCCACGGCAGAGCTGTGTCAGGACAGGAGCTGTCCAGGCAGCCCACGTGTACTGGATGAGAGCCACTGCACATCTGAGGCCTTTTCCCTTTCCAGATTTTTTCAATTCTTAAGCCCATGTTCTTTCAGTAACAATACCAGAAAAGTCCATTAAGCAACCTGCACGAAATTTGTCTGCTCCTTTATTTCTTCTTGGCAGATAAATCTTTTCATATGATGACTTGGCTAAGGCAAAGCACATGGCAGAAACTTTGGTCCAGGTGAACTTTATTAGATATTTCCTTCACAGGATCACTGCTGGCTTAGAGATAACTGGTTTACTCCTAGCTCCAGTATACACTGTGTGGTGATCTCACCTGTGACCGGTCAGCACATGATCTTAGCAAGCTAGAGTGCATCTTTTTCCATATAAACACTGGTTTAATTTTTTTGCTAGTGTAGAAAAGCGGCACTTGACCTTGTTCATGCATAATTTTTTCTGTCATGCATAATTTTGCAACTATTTGTTGTTATATTACTTTTCCAGAGTGTGTATCAGCACACTCTAAAAACAAGCATCAGAGGAAAACTGAATAGCAAAAAAAATAGTGATATAAACCACACACATTTCACAGAACCATTTGATATTCTCTGTTCTGATATATTTTGTTGTATTTTGAAGAAATGTTTTATATCAAGGAATGAAATTAATATCAACACATCTTTATACCCAGGTGCAGCATGCACAGATAAAGCACAAGTGAAATTAGACAAATATTCTGCTTGATGATTAACACTGAATAAGGTTATATTGAACAAAGGGATGCCAGAGTTTTTTATATCAATGCATATCAACAAAAAATTACAGTGCAAAGCAGTAAATGTTTTGGGGTTGCTACTAATTCACTATCAGAAAACTTTAGGCAGCCAGACTACTATTCATTAAATGGCTCAAGAGCAATATGCTGAAATTTCATTCAATAGTGACTTAGATCTTCAGTATCCACTCAGATGTGTAAAATCATCTGGAAAGGTGAGTTTAAAGACTACTGACCATGTCAGTAAACACAGGGTTAACAACAATAATATGCAAAAAATAATTTCAACAAGAACCCTAAAATTCAAGCATTGCTTTAGAATGCAAAGGAGTGCAAGAGATGAGTCAGTCTCAATACCTTGGCAGTAATATGCAAGCCAGTGGGGATATCCAGAATGAAATCATGTCACAAATTGGCAAGGCAGCAGCTGCATTTATCTGCTTAAAGAAGATTCAGTCCTTAAAAATCTACAACTTAAAGAACAAGCTGAATATTCAATTCATGTTATTTTCAACTGAACAGATGGATGGGAAAGCTGGAAATCTACCAGAAGTACCAGCACTCATCTAAGAAGTCTGATAAAACACTCAGAGAACTTAAACTTAGAAAAATAGTAATTCTTAAAGTAAGTGAATTTCTAACAAATTTTCCAAAATTTAACAGTATGTATTATCAGATATTTACAACAAAGACAACAAGATACCTGTATCTGTGCTATGTGTTGGTAATAAATATGAAGAATGCACTGGGTAAGAGTAAGCAAAAAAGGAGAGCTAACAGGACACCTAGTGCTGAGCACTCTGAAGGACTCCCCACCATGAAGATCATAAAAGTTGGTCCATGTGGAGCCCACTGCTGCCAGGGGACTCCTGGTGGTCCCCACCAAGGACAGCTCTGGCCAGCCTCCCCTGGCACCCCTCCCACAGCAAGAGCTGCCAGAGCAGGAGGAAGCCCTGGGGAGCTGCTTCCAAACTGGGGAATAGCCACCATCCCAGAAAGCAATGGGCTTCCATGAAATTCAAGTCATGAAATCTGAGGGTATTCATGAATTCCTTTGAGTTTGTATGATTCAGCACAGCAGGTGTCACTGTGCTGGATGGAAGAGCAAAAGCACTGCCATGGCTCAGATAAACAATGCCTGTGTGCATCAAGCAGCTGCTTCATCTGCTTGCACTGTCTTGGAAGATTTTCCAGTAGATTCACCCTACTCAAAATCTGCAGGAGAAGATATCCCTTTTTGTATGCAAATACAGAAAGACAATTCTAGTAATTTTTATTTGTATACTTAAAAAAAAATAGTGCAACCGTCTAGTAGGAAGCATTAATAGCAAAATTGGAGACCCTGCTCCAGACACTGTTTTTCATTACACTGGGCCTTGTCTATCTAACATGCTTCCCAGTTCTTCTCTAGCTCCAGCCAGTTGTGTCTTCCTATCTGGTCCTTTAGCAAAGAGAAAAATAAAACCACATCAATAGTAAAATCCTGTATAGTTTAGATCCTTTCTTTTGCTGCTGGATGGAACTATAGACATTCCACATATAAAACCCTGTAAAATGTATCTCAGGAAAGGTCTTGAAGACAGTCTTTCCTGATAGCTACTGTCTCTCCTTGTGCTCCTGTCTACAACACCCCTACCAAAGATCCTGCTTGCTTCCCTTGACATGCTATGTTAAGGTGATTTTTATGTCCTGACTTGCCTACACCTTGCTCCTTTGTAATTGATTTTTTGATTTTATTGCCACCACTTCCCTTACCCTCTCTCATTAACAAAGCATGGAACAGCATCTTTTGTTGGCTTATTACAGTCCCAGCCTACAGACTTCCTTCTATACAGAGCAACTGGACTTACAGGACACATTATGTATCCTTGCTAACTGAAAATCTCTAAATTTGTACAAAAATGAGTAAAGGCAAGTTCATCAGCCCTAGATATTTTAAAGTACTTTATTTTTCTCTAGAGTAAGAATGGTCCTTCTTTAGATCTCCAGAATATGTTGACACTTTTCTAGAGAGCTGAGAGTGGGTTCTGAATTTTATAGATCCACAAACATGATATGGGTAGACCCTCTTGCAGTGTGCTGCCAGGACTCAGGACCAAATTCATGTTTTGCATAAATACATTGCACGTTTTCCTCGGATCATGAGAATTTATATTTTTTGGAGTAAAAAGTACACTTCTTCTTTAGTGAAGATTTGAAGACACTGATCTGTGTATAGAAGTTATATTTTAATGTATTTCAGTACACTGAACTTAAACAGTTATTCTAATACTTGAAAAGAAAATCACAACTGGCTTTGCAGGATTGTAATTCGCTGGTAACATCTTCTACATATAAGCTGACCAGCAACATGATGTAGAAAGCACTGATACACAGTCAGCACGTGTTATCCCATTTTCAGGGCAGAATCACGTTAGAGAGTAACTGTGTTCTAGAAGCTTAAATACTAACTGGGATGGAGCTTTAATCCTTTTACTGCCTTTGAACCGCTCTCCTGTCTCAGCTGGGATATTATGAGGCTGTCGAGTCAAATTAATTGCATCCCCGAGTAGGAGTCATGAAGGTGCTTCTCTTATTTCTACTTTTCTAATGCAGGCAGCACTGCGATACCTAAACTACATCTTTGTGTCATTTTCTTTCCTTTCATACCTTACCACATGTAAAAACTGCGGGTAGTGATGCGGAAAAAAAAAACAAAAAAAAAAAACAAAAAAGAAATTAAAAGAAGAAAATAAACAAGACACTGAAAATCTGTAAATGAAGAGGATGTCTATTTTAGCAGCTCCGTAAGTCAGCCTCCACACCTGGCCACTGGTGCGAAAGAAAAAAAAATTAAAACTAAATACAAATTAATTTTTAAAACCCACAAACTTCTTCGTAATCTGTAAGACAGGCGGTGCCCAGTGTCCGGGAGGTGTTGGCAAAACCAGCTCCAGGAGCCCGGGCGCGGCGGCCGCTCTCACGCAAGCGCCGCTGCCCCGCGGGGCGGCTCTGCGGAGCGCGGCTGGGCGCCGGGCGAGCGCCGATGGCCCCGGGCGCTGCTCGCCTCCCGCCGCCAACCGCAGCACCGCCCGCAGCGCCGCACATCGCCGCAACCCACACAGGGCGCTCGCCGGCACCCTGGCGGTGCGGAAAGGGGGCATTCCGCGGAGAGCTGGCGCGGTGGGACCTCTCTCCGCTGAGCGGCGGGGACGCTGCGGGTCCCGTCCCCGGCCAAGCCGGAGAGGCGCTCAGGAGAGGCGTGAGGCGCTGCGGGACCCTGCGCTGCCCCGCCGCCGTGCCCAGCGCTCCGCGCATCTCGGCTCGCAGCCCCGCGGAGCTCTGCTCTCCTCTCTCTCTCTCTCCCCCTCCCTCTCCCGGCCGTCTCCCTCCGCAGGGAGAGCCGCCTGCCCGCCCCCCCGGCCCCGCGTCCCGCAGCCGCCCCCCCGCGGGGTCACCCGGGGACAGCGCCCGCCTCCCGCCGCAGGAAGCGCCGCAGCCGCCGCGGCGCCTCCCGCTCGGCGCTCGCCGGTGGCAGGTGAGACCCGCCGCGTCCCTCCCCGCTCCCCCGCGGGCCGCCCCGCTGCTCTCCCCGGGCCGGCGTGTGGGGCGGGCGGCCCGAGCGGGGGTTCCGCCGGCCGGGAACCGGGCGGGGATGCGGGCTGGGCCGGGGCGCCGCGCTCCGGCGGGGATGCAGAGGCGCCGGGCGGGAGCGACGCCGGCCGCCCCCGCGGCCCGGGCCCGGCTGCCGCCGCCAACGGGAGGCCCCGGTGAGGAACGGGAGGCCCCGGTGTGCCCCGCCCGGCAATCCGCTCCCTCCCCTCGCCAGCCCTGCCGGGGCTCCCCACGGCCAGGAGCGCGCTGCGGCTGCGAGGGCAGCGCGTCTGAGCGTCCCCCGGCCCTGCGCTTTGCCAGGCGTATTTGCTGGCTACACGGGAAGAAAATGAGCTCCAGGAAGGGCTACGCCGTGTTTGCTGCTTCTGCAGAGTTCATTCCACCCCTGGGAACTGCTCAGACCTCGCAGGAGGGGCCGGGCTGCTCCGTGGGGAATTCAGGCGCTTTCCCCGCGCGGCGGTGCGGGAGCGCTGAGCTCAGCTGGGATGGCAGCATGGGAGATAGCTGGGAAACCCTGGGGAACTCGGGTCACAGATGGCAGCAGCAGCGTGTTATCATTCCAGACTGCGCTCCGTGACCAGCTGACAAATTGAAACAAGTTGTAAGAACCTCTCTGCGAATGTAGGAAGGCTGTTTGCTAGCCGTACTTGTGATTACAAAGGATCATGAAGCAGTTTTGTTTGGTTTTGTTTTTAATGGGTGCTACTGACATCCTACTCGAGTAAAGTCAATATCCCTCATGAAAAAAAAAAAATTGCATAGTTGCATAGGGTGTTCTGTGGGATGCTTCTGCGGGAGTGATGTAAACAAACTAACACAGAGAATTATGTGGAAAATGGAATATGGAGTAACTTAAGTTCTGCAGTAACAGGTGGCAGGGCTGAGGAGAAGAGAATGCGTGTCCCTGCTCTCTGTCTTGCATCTCTGTCATAGTGAAATCTTTGTCGATTAGGGATAGGGCTTTGTCTCACCAAAATAGTGGCAAAACATGGCGAAAGGAGCACTGCCCTCGCAGGAGGATGCTCTGCTGGGTCATGCAGCATGCAGCAGTTGTGCCCTGGGGCAATCAGGAGGCAGTGAAAAGCAGAAAGAGCCTCAGCAAAAAGCAGGCACTTACAGAACACACACGATAATCAAATCACAGTTCTTTCCCCCGTTAAAAATGTTTGTTTCTCTCCAGAAAGTACACCCGAAAAAAAATACTGCAGGATACTGAGGCACTAAACTAGTGGCAAAGGAAAACAGAGAGATACTGTGTATCATTAAAAAAAAAAAAAAAAAAAAAAGAAGTTAGTATAGTCAATTTATGCAGGCAAAGTTGCCAAAAGAGGTAAGGCTTGCTTAAGAATTTAAAGCACAACAGTATGCTTGGCTACAAAAGTTGAAGGTCTTGGCCTTCCTCATTGAATCAATAAACATAAACTGAAAATAGACAGATTCTAATATAAATTTATACTGAGCAGTTGAGATAAAACTTGAACAGAATAAATGAGGAGGCATTGTTAGAAAAAAAAGGCTTGGGAAATGGTATCAGGATTTATTAGGGAAATGAAGAAAGACATATTGTCTCAGATTTAAAAAGGAAATCTCTTAAAAAATGAGGCCTAGCAGAAAGAAAGAAAGGGAACCTGCTAATACAACAATACTTTCTTTTTATGAAAAAAAACAGCAATGAAAATGTTTTGAGAAAGGATGGACCAGGGAAAAAAGTTAAAATAAATGTCTTTGATAATGATGGAAATGTCCTGTTAAAAAAAAATTGAAGTGCTCCAGGTAACACAAACATTTTCAGAAAGTAATATTGGAGTAAGTTGACTAGCTTAAGAGAAACAAACAAAAAGGGCATGGGATAGATAGTATTACTCAGAAAGAAGCTGAAAGGCAGGAGATAAATTACATTAATATTCATCACACAAATTGTCACCATCTGGAGATCAACCCGAGTAATACACTCGGTAGAGAGGTAGCTTGCAGAAAAATTGTGGAAAAGGCTTAGGAATAAAGAGCGGGAAACAGGGCGTAAATAGAGAGCTGAACTGCTACAGGCATTTCTGGAGACTTTTGTATGAGAGAAGGATGCTGTCCTTGGGAATTGTGAGCTCATTTTGCTCTGTGGATTGCAGATAAAGCAAGAACCGCAGACTCTGAGACTTCACTGTTTTATTTTCTTGGCACGTGAAGATACTGTGGGGAAACCCGAGAAATTCATTAATGTACTATGGGCTGCACTTCCAGAAAAAGGGCTAAGCAGGGAAACAGCTGATATAGGATGATGTATCTGCCATGACAGGGGGATGTCAAAAACAAGGCCAAGAAAGTTAAGGAGGAAGACCCAAAACTCCCTTATGGGGTATTGGAAAGCAAAGGTACTTACAGAAAATACAGATTTTACATACACTTGAAAGAAGGACAAAAGATTGTGAGGTGATTTCCTGGAAAGTAGAAGGGGCAACTGTGATAAGGGCTGAGGTTCAGCCACTGTTGTACAGCAGCACATACACAGCTATGAGGTATGTTGAGTTACAGGATGTCCTGCAGACCAGGAACAGCCTAATAGCTATCCTGTACCAAGCTGGGCTTTCTAGGCCATGACAGACCAGCATTTTATGTAAAGAAAGGGGGCAACTAATTTCTTCATCTACCCAAAGGAAACAGCAATGTTAATGGGGTGTTTGACACCATAACAGAAAAAAAACCCAAACCAAACCATGAATAAAAAGGAAGGAAAGCTTTTGTAGAAGGACAAATGTAACAATGTGGTGCAGTTAGAATATAGACAGCTAAAGAGAAGGCATTACATAAATAAAATTAGAGAAAAAAACATAGTAAAATTCCTGACCTTTCCAGGTCAACACAGCAATTCAGCCTCATTTGCAATCAGTCATAAATGATGGCAGTCATTCTAACAAAAGATGTCTTCCATTAGGACACATCCTGACATAAACTTTACACTTAGGTCAGACCTTGGCTTCCTGAATACAGACCAATTTGTTTTTACTGTTTTTATGAAGTTCTTAATACTTCCATTATAGTTATTCCATTTGCATTTTCAAAATGTGCTGTGGAGGGGAAAACAATAATATCATTCCTAATCAGTTCTGTCACTATAAATATAGCAAAACGTAAGGGAGAACACATGGAGCCTATGAAATCTGAGGAACCTATGGAACTTAAGCTGAAAGACAGATAGAGATATACAGGATCTTCCAAACATTCCCTGGTTTTTATATTAATGGATTAATCAACTAATAATGGGAGGAAGAAAAAGATCCACACAAAGCTTTCAACATATTAGCTGAAATGTTGCACCTGTCTGACATAGTGGCTATAATTCAAACGAGATATTGAGGCTGCATTATATAAATGGTACTATGAGTTCTGTCCTCTTCCTTGGTGAATTAAGGTTTTAGCCATAGTTCATATCTGTTAAGAGGTTTGGTCTGTTTTTGGAAAACAACAGAACACAAATGCCACGTGGTTACTTCAGAGAAGTGTTTTCCTTTAAGGTTTCTAGAGACAGGCAAAGAGAAACCCTTGGCTCTTCTGTATGACTAGGTCCTGATGGTTAACCTTGATCAAAAACACAGTAAAGTAAAACTGCAGGAACTTTAGCTGTCCTCCTGGTGAAGGTAAGGAGTTTTTTGTTAAGAGGTCTGATTTCTGAATGACAGGTAACTGTGTCAGGCACGAGTCAAGGGAATGTAATACTTGGTGTTGAGATAAAACTGCTGAGATCCTGTTTGTAAAACTAGCCAGCTGAAGATCAAATGACAGAAAACTGAGTAACTATTATACATAGGAGGACTTTTAGAGGGTTCTGAGCCTCAACATTGTAATTAAAGAGCATTGGAATGGAAAATGTTGCAAATAACTTTCAGGACTTTAGCAAAAATATGTCATATAACACCACTTTCCTAATTTTCTTGGGATAATGACAGGTTAATAAAAAAGTAAAAGGAGACTGTAAGTAGGTAAGTAAGTAAATAAATAAATGAATAAAATTAACCGACTAAATAACTAAGTATGGTAAAGTAGGGACCAAGTGTACATCTGGAACTGGAAATTCAGACTCTCTTTACTATATGTGTGCACATCTTGTTCTCCTTTAGTCTGGCCAGGTTATATGGATTGAAGTTCATTTACAGTGATGTTTTTAAAAAAATTAATTACTGGTCTTTGCAGTAAGGATGAATGAGTTATTTACTGTTTTGAGATATTATAGGAGATGTACTTAGGATCTGAGATCTGTCCAGTCCTCTGGGATTTAGATGGACGATCCCATTAGGTTCAGAGTCACTGCAGTAAGTCCAGAAATATACAGATGCTAAACACAATGCAAAATCTTAAGTATTGTTTGCAGTTAATTAAAATGCTATTTTTGTTTGTTTTGCCTCCCTCTGGCATCTTCAAGTCCTAATTAATTCTTAGCTGTGGGTGGTGGGATTAGGATTGGCAGCAAAACACACCTCAAACAGCCCACCAGCACCATAGGGCTGTACGTGCAGAAGTTCTGCCGAAGCAAAGATCACATTCTTGAGAAGTTAGATAAAGGTCGCTATTGTTCTTGCCGCCAAGATTATTTTTATCACATTGTCAACACAGTTGTTAATGTACAAACATGCAGGTGAGATACAGAACACATGAAACTCAGAAAAAAGGTGGAGTCGTTGTAGCACGTGCAATTGGAGCGCTGGAGATGAGATGTACATAAAAATGCTGAAGGGGAGCATGTGTTAGCTTGACAGATTAAGGAGCTGGCTGGCACTGTTCCTTGTGGTGAACTGCTTGGTGACATTTATGGCACTGATAAATAAAATTTGTGAGCAAATATCATTAATCGATGTAGTTCAAGGAGTGGCTGTTTGGCACGTTTCTATGGAGGTGGTAATTCAGGTGCATAACCACAGCAACAGTGAGGGGTTTTGGTTTTTGTTTTGTGTTTTTTTTTCTATAATGTTGCAGTTGTTTCAGAGTACAATGAGATTTTTTTGGCTTAGAAGTGCTGCTGTAATTGGTTTCTGGGACTTTCTTGATTTGACCTAATTGGACATTTTGAAAGGTTGCCAAAGTACGGGGTAGGATTTGGCCAGTTTTCCATCAATGATTAATAAAGCTCATTTGGAGGATCAGTTAGAGTTTCAAAAATATTTTGCACCAGGATTGTTATAAAACCAATGAATTCTGTTTTATTAATGGACATTTTCAGTGTTGAATGATGAAAAACGGTGCTACAGTGAACAGTAAATGCACTTTTTTTTGGAGGGAATTTCCTCCCGTCAGGTTATTATTATGTTATTTCAGGAATTTTATAATCAGGGTGGGGAAGCACTTTAATTCTGGTTTGTAGTGATACTTTTGGCAAAATTCAAATTGTTGTTTTTAAAAAATCATTAGACTATTAAAAAGTGGTTTAAACAGATAAGATTTCCTGAAAAGTTTATTTTCTTTTCACAGTGCTTAAAGTTTAAGTAGCAGCTTTCTAAAAGTCTTTAGAAAGAATAAGTAACTGCTTGTGGTGTGTCTGAAGACCTAGTGCATTTAAAGAAATGAAGTGATATTTTTGGAGGAAGTAAAAGCCGGTAGCGTAAGCCATCATCAGTTTTTAATCATCCCAGCTCCTCCCCAAGTTCTCGTTTTCATAAAGATAATTTAAAAACAACATGCAAGTGGTTCAGCCTGTCTCTGTGCATTTATAATTTGTTTATTTCCTTGGTACACAAGTATAGATTTGGATTGTTTTCTCTACAGAGGACTGACTAGGGTGGATAAGTTAATAAGCAGGAGGTTCCTGCATGTTGGAATTAGCAACTTATCTGTCTCATCCATTGCTTGTTTGTTCATGTTTTGCTCATTCAGATGTATCCTAAAGAAATGAGATACCCAGCTATTACAGTACTGCCAGTTTCTAATTTGTTCCAGGAGTTCATAGCTGTGGGTCTGAGTACATCATGTAGGACCTGTAGGTGTTTCCATACTAGTTGTTATTGCATTTGGGTCATAAGTAAGTTTTTAATCTTAATGTTATTGGGTTTCAGCTGACCAGGTATCTAAAAAAAGTGTAGCACTGCTATGCTATGCTATGCTATGCATAGTTATGCCATGAGTTGCTATACTTACTCTGTATAAGTCAAGCAAGAGCTTTTACTGAGGCTCTTCCCTCTGCAAAGCTTTATGCACACCAGGTAACACTGCCAGTCTGCTGCAGTGCTTGAAGGTCACTTGAAAAGCCAGAGTTTTGACTGAAGTAGGACTCTTCTTCCTTCTTCTTCCTTCCTACAGAGAGATTTTTCAAGCTGGCCTCCAAAGTACTTTCCCGGATTCCTGACAGATCAGGTTTTCTAGGGGAAGGAACTGCTCCTTTTGCAGACACTATTAGCATAAATATTACAACTTGAAGCCCATAATCACACTCGGAGGACACTTTCCTCTTGCATGTCAGGAAAATTGAGTTTAATCTGGCATTTACTGAAATATGACTGTTGAAAACCTATCAGCACTACATTTCACACTGAGCATGTATACATACTGCACTATGTGCCACACCTGGGGCAAAAATAAACTAATAGAGTTATAGCCCTATCCATTAGAGCATTTCTGCTAGCACCAGAGTAATATTTCTGTTCCAGTTCTCTCAAGAGAATTTAGGAACCAAAATACTTCCATAAAAAATCTGTGCATATCTCCAAAATCTTCCTGAAATTCAGCTGTGAATGGATTTGGGATGAAGATGGTAAAGTGATCTCATTTGTTGCATGTGTTAGGCCTGCTAAAATAAAGGTTAGCAAAATAATGCTAAAGCAAGAGTGGAGGATGAATGGAAGATTATAGAGCATTATTTTATGCTTTTACTTAGTAAAAAGAGTAGATGACCTCATCTTCTCCAGAGTAGAGACAGCAGGCTTCTACCTTCTGCTCTGAACTTAGTAGAAAGGTGGAATCTCAATTCATAGACTTTGTTATTTTTACTCTAAGGTGGAGGTTGTTTCCCAGCATGTCTATGTTTCTTGCTCTCTTTTCCACAGTAATGATTGCTTATGAAGTTGATTTAGAATAGGGCGAGCTGCACGATCCCTCAATTAATACACCCACCCACCTGGTGATTGAGCTCCATATGCTCTTGGATTAGGAATGAGAGAATTTGCAAAGCTCTTGCTTCTGTCAGCCCTCCAAAATCAAGACTCTCTAGCATGTTTTAGCTTTGCCTCAGAGTAACCCAGTTAAAATTATTCCAACTGAAAGAGCCTTTCCAAGCCCTAATCTTTTAACTGAAAGCACTCACTGCTGTTTGGGATGAGGGATCTGGTTTCAATAGGACCTCGACACATCTTCCCATTCCACCTTCTCTCCCAGCTGTATTCACTCTTCATTTGATTCTTCTCAAAAAGATGTCCCTTGTCCACTGCTGAAAGGGAACTGTGTGGCTAGCCTTTGGTGCTGCCACAGCCACTTCAAACCAGAGGCTTTTCTGCATAGTTAAGTGCTATTTCTTCTTGCCTGGTGGGCTGTTGCTTACTTTTGTGCTCCTTGACCATTTGGTATGGAGGAAAAGCCTCAGATCTGAGCTACTGAAGCCTCTCATTTGTCATCTACTTTTTCCATTAATATTTATTAATGTGAAGTTGCTTCTGATATGTTTTTTTGTGGAAAGTCCAAACTAGGCTCACTATCACGAAATTTGGTGCCATGACTCATTAAAAAAATCATCACAGATGGCACTAGGACAAGAATGGTCTTGATGATCTATTTAGAGAATAAGGAAAATAAACTACTGGTTTTGTTTACTTCAGTAGCCCATCTAGCCCAGTTGCCCATGGCTGATGAGTAGAGGATGATTGCAGAAAGGTTAGAAGAAATAGAACAAGTGTAGAATTTCCTAACTTCTGGCAGTCAGAGGACATGGGAATTTCCTAAACCAGAAATTTCACTGGATTGCATCATCATGTTTATTGGCCATTGATGGACTTGTCGACCATAAATTGTCTGATCTGTTTTGAACTTTCTTGAACCTCCACATCATCCTCTGATAACAGTCCAAATAGCCTTTTTTAGTAAAATAGCTTTTGCAATAAAAAGGAGAACATACACAAATTCCTGTTTAGTCTGGAAGCTGGCTTCTGTCTAGGAGAGCTGAGACCTGTTTTCTTCCAATACTTTCTTGCTGCAATTTAGAAACACAGACCTTAAAAATATTTTTTGATAATAATTTAATCTTACTGTTTTCTTTCAGTTCAGATTTTTTTTGCCTGTGTTCATTTGGTTTTGTGAACTGAGCACTAATTTCCTGTGTCATGTGCAACCCTGCATAACTTGAAAAAGCTCCCTGCTGTGTTTTTTCATGACAGATCAAAAATGGATATGAACTGTGCGTTGGAGGTTAGAATGTGCCTCCAGATTTATTTCTCTCTCTTTTGCTTTCCTTCTTGTTATTTATTTTTCTTTCCTATTTGTCTCAATTTTCATTCATTTTCTCTTCTGTTCTCACACATCCGCTCGGATTCCTCTTGAATTCTGGTGGTAGGATGGAATTGGATCTATGTACAAAAGCAAAGTATTATTACATTAGGTTATTTATATATTCCCCAGAAATCTTGAAGCAGACATATATTACACTGTATTAGAAAATCAGAAATGAGGAGGAAAAGAAACAGTACATAGTACTACTGGTTTATTTTCCTTTTTGTTTTCTCTGGGAAATGAATATTTACCCCAGACAAAGACTAGAGAACATTGGCCAAATACCTTCAGTTAACATCAAAATGTTTTGAAGTGTTTCATGGCATTTAGAGAAGATTGGCTTCAGCTAGCATTAATAATAAATGGAAATTAATCTAAAGTCATTGCAGTCACGTACTGTCCATCAGTTTTGTTGTGTGTCTAAGCACTGCTTATCCATCGTTTAAAGAGGGACTCACACAGGATGCTTTTCTGCTGTGCTAACTCCTGGTTGTCTAAAAATGAAAAGGGGCATGTATGCTTGCTGATTTTCACATTCTTTTTAACATTTTAAAGACAAAATGTTTTGGATTCTCTTTGTCTGCCAAAAGGTGAAGTTTTCATTTAATCAGCAGACCAGAGTAATTTTTAAACTGCTGCTTTACCATGATTGTTTTCATCTTTAGTCACTGTGTCCTCATGCACTGTAGTACTCAGAAAGTAAGAGGCTTGGGAAACTGCAAATAAAACCTGTATGTCTTGTAAGACCCTCCTTCAGAAAGTGATTAGAGGGTCCTTATTCCAGATAATGTGTGCTAGGTGGTCAAGTGATTCAGCTTAACTCGTGTTTCATTGCCTGTGCTCTCTGCCTGCTTGTGTACAAAGAAATTAAAAATGGAACAGGTGAGGTGTGTAATACTCCTGAGAGAAACATGAAGCCATTTGTATCAGAACTGATGTGCCAAACAACCACTCTAAAATCAAAGATCTGTAGAGCATGACAAACAGTAACAAGGAAATCACTATTAGATAGCCCAAAGACGCTAAAGTTCTCCTCTGCCTGTCCAGCCCTGAGGTGTGAAAGCCAGACAAAAATTACTTAAGAGGAAAAGTAAATTGAGAGCAATAAAGGATGAAAAGCTAAAATCCACCAAGGTACCAAGTTAAGTTGTTGTGTTAAAATGCAAAAGAAAGAATACAGTTTCATTGACAAGAGCCTTATGCCCTGAAAGATTCTATTCCAGCTCATCTGAGAGTTGGATTACATGCTAGGCACTCCTGCTCCAGCGATCAGGCAAAAAAAAATGATGAGGCCAGTGTTAGGTTGCTTTTTGATTGAAGGGAAGTTTCTGACTCCTGCATTTGTGAACAAAGTCACGGGCTGTGCATAACTGATGCAGTGGGAAATTGTGCCTGTACATGACCTGAACTTTGCTTCTCAGAGAGCAGGAAAATGCTGTCATTACTGTCCTGGTACTGTCCTGTGCTGCCTCCCTCTGCTCCTCCCTCCCTCTTTAGTGCCTGCTCCTGGTCAGGCAGCACAGACACTGCGGGGTTTCAGAGGCTCTTTGACATGTCCTGCATTGTACTGAACCCTCATTTCATGGCTGCTAAGAATAGCATTTATGTGAATGCGTGGTAGTCACAGCAAACCCTGAAACTCAAAGAGAGCAACAGCACCTTTCTTTTTGCCAGACAGGAGTGGTGTTTCAGGCACTGGTGGGGGGCATTGACAGTGAAAGTTGCAGAGGGCTTAGGGTCCTTGATTTCTCAAATCTGGGGACTTACAGTTCATATGCAAGTATCATCTTCTGCCTAAACAGATGGAAGGAAAACTGTGGTCCTGTTAGGACCCAGGAGCATCTGTCCTCATGCAAAGTAAGTGGCTACAGGAACACTTTGAGATACGTTGACATATCTATTGCAAAAAATGAAGGGAATTTGCATCAGAATACAGGAGGAAGCCATGACTGTACACTATCCACAAATATTTGCTGTTGCCATCAGTGAACGGTGCTGTGTGTCGGTATCATTTGATGGGAATGATGACACATTTTAAGGCTTCCATTCTCACAGTCACATGGCTTTGTGTCCCTGCATTTTAGTCATTTCAGAGCAGTGCATCACCACCCCACTGGCTCATGCTGTGCTCTGTGTTTAGCAGCACATATTTATGACACGGGGAGTGAAGAATGAAGTCTAACTCAGGTCCTTAGCTAACCCATAAGTGAGGGATTAACTGCCTACTGCAATCTTTTACTAAGCATTAATCACTTAACATTATTTTCATTTTTTCAAGAAGTCTTTCACTCCCCTAGTATGTCAGCACACAACTGGGTTTGAAATCATGGCTTTTGAGTGACTGCTGATACATTAGACGGCCACTGCTATAGTTAACCTGACAAGGGACCTGTTGTGTTACTTTCTGGGTGAATGAAAAAGTACATGTGGATGGGCCACAGCTATCAAGGTTTGCTCTTGCTTTACAAACCTGTCTTCCTGGCTGTGGTAGAGTTAAAAAAATAATTACAAGTTTTTCAAAGGATCACCCACATACACATGGTATGAGAGCTCTTTTCTTTGTTAGTTTCATTTTATTTGTACATGACTCACTCTTGGCAAACTGAGTGAGCCTCATGAGCCTGTAAAAATTCTGTTTGGATTAAATGATTTGCATTAAATGATTTATAACTGCAAGATGGCTTTAATATTCCTGTAATTCCTTAAGGAAAAACAAACTGATCTTATTCTTTCAAGTAGCTATTGCTTTCACGCCTGTTACTTCAGACGCCATCTTACTCGCTCGAGCTGATAGCTCTTAATGAGACTCTGGGTACTTTTTTCTTGCTTTCCCGGCCTCATGAATTAGAGATGGGTGGTGGGGATGTACTGTCATCTTTTTCTGAGAATATTCTTCTGAGCGTGACTGAAGGCCAGGAAACCTACTGCCTCTCAGACCTGTTTGCCTTGCTAGGAGCAAGGAGCAGCATTTGTGCTGGCCTGAGGTGAGGTGATCATGTTTCTGAGACCAAATTTACCCGGGTTTTGTAGCCCAGAGGCCCATCAGTCTTCATTTTCCTGTCAGAGCTGGTCACAGCCCTCTCATTCCTGCCGACTGCTGCACGGATCAGCTGTCAGCAGGGCAGCTGGGCAGCCCAGCTACCCCACACCGCGACCCCTCGGATCCCCAAGCTGTGGGGCAAGGGGAGAGCCTGACCGGGCATCCCAGCAGAGAGGGGACCGCCAGCCGCCAGCCGGCTGCCCGCACCCTCGGGACAGAGGCCTGGCAGCAGGGTGTGCCCGTCAGAGCCCATGGGAAAAGCACGCGAGTCAGCAGCGGGACAGCCCAGCCGGATGCAGGACGTGCCATCAACAAGCCCTTTAACTGTGTGTGTGCGCAGAGCCGCGGCTGCCCCGGCTGCCCCGCTCCGGAGCTGAGGCGCGGCACAGTTGTTAGCAGGGGCCGCTGCCTTCGGCCCAGACCACGGGGAATCCTCCTCCCTCCCCGTGCCCGTGTCCCTCTGGCAGGACGAGCCGCGGCCACGGGATTTCAATACCGAAGCAGAAAAGCGCCGCTGGCCGCGCCCGCACCTCTCCCTCAGCCCGACCCCCGGGCGAAGCGGTCACCGGCGGCGCTCGGGGCCCGCCCTGAGGGCACCGCCCGCGGGGCCGCGCCGCAGCCGGGGGGATCCCCGGCCCCAGCGGCGCTACAAGTGGCCGCCGGGGGCGGTTCGGCTCGGGCTCCGCCGCGGTTTCCCTCCGCCCCCGCCCGCCTACCGGCGACCCTCTCCGCGGCGCGGAGGGGCCGCGGGGCGCGTTGCGTAACGCGGCGCTGGGCTCCGCTCCGCCGCGCGTCGCTCGGGGAGGCGCGGCGCGGCGAGGCGGGTCGGGTCGCGGCGGCCGGAGGTGAGCGGTGGCGGCAGCGGGGCGGGCGGGGCCGGGCCGGGGGGGCGCAGCGCAGCGCGGCGTGTGCGCGGCCCCGCGGGAGGCGGCGGCGCAGGCGGGGGGAATCCAGGTCACGTCCGCAGCCAGACGGCGGCTGGCGGGAGGGACGCGGCCAGAGGCACCGCACCGCACCGCACCGCAGCGCGCCCGGGCGGGCGGCGAGCGGCGCGGGGCAGGCGCGCACTGCGCTCCGCCGGTAAGTGCCGCGAGTCGCCCGGGCGGGCAGCGCGCCCGGCCGCGGGCGTGGGCGAGCAAGGGGTACCGGCTCCGCAGGTTGGCGTCCCGGAGCGCCCCCGGGGCACTGCGGGGCGAGCGCGGCGAAGCCGAGCCGCGCTCCCCGGCCGCTCGCTATATTTAGCCGTCAGCGGTGGGGAGAGCGGCGCGCAGCCGCTGCCGGGGACGGGGCTCCGTCGGGGCGCCGCCCGCAGCGGCGGCAGCAGCATCCGGGGGCGGCGGGGGGCGAGCGGCGGCGCGGCCCGGCGGGGAGGGCAGGGACGGAGCCGCCGCACCGCCGGTGTTCACCACCGCCGGTATTCATCACCGCGGGGGGAGCGGCGGCGTGCGCGGCTGCCGGCGCTTCCTGATTTATTTATGTTCGCAGCATAGGTGGTATTTCCCCGTTAAGAGTTTACCCGTTGAAGTTTTCCTATTTGACTTTCTAAAGCGGCGGCGACAGCATCGACAACAACTGCAGAAATCCGCGAAGTTAAAAAGCCAAATGTGTTAATTGTTAACTAAATATAGACGAGGAGGGCATGGAAGCTGTAGTGGGTGGATTGATCAGGCAGCGTACGAGTGAAAAGGCAGAGTTGTCAGCCCCATGAAGCCAGGTGCGAGTAGGAAGGAAGAATCACACCTGTTCTGGTCAGTGGTAGGAGCCCCGTGGTGCTCTGAAACCTTGTACACCCTCCTGTGATCCGGATGGAGGAAAGCGAAACACAGGTTAAAAATGCTGTCATAAATACCAGGTCTGACCAGGAAGGCAAACGGGACATTTTTTTTCACAGTATAAGCCGTGTTCTCTTTAGTATTTTAACTTAATGCAAAATTCGTGCTTTCCAACTGAGCCATCTGCTAGTTATAGTAACATATTTAGTGTTTATTTACAAAACTTAGTCTGTCGTAAATATATGCTTGCATAATTGATAGACTGGATATTTTTATAAAAAATGGTTTGTTTTCCTTTTACAGTTCAGTACTACTTGTGTGTTGAGACAGTTTTCTAGATTTTATGGTTCCTGTTTTCCCTTCTGAATAAACATTTGAGAAGAAAAACCAAAACAACAGAGCAAAAGGTTTGCTCTTTTATAAGAAATTTCCATATTAACAAGGTAATTTTCAGGAGAATTTACCATAATCAGTGCAGTTGCACTGGTTAGTTGCATTGCCTCACAGAGAGGCTTGAGTTCTCTCCCTGACTTTGAACTCTAAATAACACAGCTGTATGAATGTATAGCCATTTTTAAAGAGAAGAAGCTGGAGTAAATCACTGGAAAGTATAACCTTTCACTTTCTCATAGAACAACTGTTTAAGGCAAAATAACAGCAAAAGTTTTGTGAAACTGTGTATGCCTGCTTCCTTCCTGACAAGAGTTTTTTTTTGTTTTCTGCTAACTGGCATGAAATCACCCTTCATATTAGTCCCAGGACCCTTAAATTAGTCTCAGCCTTCTTCCAGTTTATTTGAATTGGTGACCTTTGGATGAGCTGGTGTGTTCCATTGTTACTTGCTAATGATGGAATAATCTAGTCCTGACGTACCAGTTGTGAAACCGAGGGCGCTGCTGCTGGATGGAAATTCAAATGTCTTATGGCTCCATGTTGGAAAAGGCAGGATTTAGCTGTGGTTTTCATCTGCCTTTAACTCCATGGACTCTGGTTTCCAGAACTGAAAGGGCTCAAACTAAAGTCTAATAGAGTTGATGGAAAATCTGCCATTGATTTTTACTGGTTTTGGATAAAGTCTTGTATGAGCTGGTGTTGAGCACATCATGGCTACTCCAAATTGTTCAGTCCTTTTGAAATTCTTTGCATATCCAAGTCACTATGTAAAGTCTTTTTTTTTTGTGTACTCTCTGTTTCTTTGTGAGAATGTTCTTTTGCTTAGTAGAAAGTGGTAGTGTTTTCATTCACATTTGTATATGCTACAGGATTAATTTTATTATCTGATAATTTCCTATTATGTGAGGATGACATGGGTGATTTTGGAAAAAGTGAAAGTGCTTTTACTGAAGGCTGCTTACACTGAAGATAGGTTTCTTCAGGTATTTTTCAATGAGCTTGCAGTAGTGGGACATCTGAAATCATAAGACAAGCTTTCTCTGATGTCCATGTTGTACTTACCTTGTCCAGTATATGTTTGTTTGCTGCCTTTTGTTTGTGGGGGTTTTTTTTTATTACAAATATGAAGGGGAGAAAATTGTTAATGATAACTGATGATAATTGTTAATGATACTGATGTTCTGTGATGAAGCTTGCAGAATAACACATACCTGTCGTAGGCATATATCTTCTCCTGGCTTCCCTGTTGTTGATGATGAGCAGGATTTTTCCTCTTGGCTATATATAAAAACCCAGCCAAGAGAAAGTAGGGAGGAGAAGGATTGCTAAACTTAAATCATGGAAGTTTGTCAGAGTTTATTGTTAGTGTAGCCTGTCTTGAAATTTGATTCCATTTGGAAGGGAGTCAAGGGATGAAACCTCAAAAAAACCCACCTGATTTGAGGCAGGACGTCCTCCAGCAAGAATCTCATTTGCCACCGGAAGGGTGAGACCAGGAATTTTGGCTCCTTGGAAAAGGAAATTCTGGAGCTCATTATCTCTCTGGTTTACTGATTTGGGGTTTGCTTGTTACTAAAAGTTGAAGAAGGCAAAAGAGGCATGCATGTGAAAGAAGCTCAGGTGAATAGGCTGAGAGGAGGGAAGGCAGGAGAAGCACAGTTACTGTAAGCCCTCATGGCTTGGATTTCCTTCTAGGATTTGGAAAGTGCCAATTTTCCCAGCCAAATTAATTTGCTCTTAAATGAGAGATGGCTGTCATGGCAGAAAGAAGAGCTGTAATCCAAGGTGCAGGGTAGCAGTGCAGAGCTGCATCTCTTCTCCATCTTGTCTTTTTCCTGTGAGATTTCCAAAACACATGAGAATCTGGTCTCTGGAGGAAAGGTGGAGATAGTGCTGGGGCACTCTCCACCTGCCTGCAGGGACTGAGGCAGCACATCCATGCCACGGGATTGCAGAGATTATGGCCAGCATCTCAGTGTGTGAATTCTCTGTCAGAAATGGTCAGAGGATCTATCAGGGAGGATTTTCCTAATATTTCCACAATTTGTCTTTGTTCCCTTCTTTCCAAATATCAGAAATATCTATGTATGTAATTCTAGATTCTCTCCTGCATGGCCCTATTTAAGTAAATAAATAAAAGCTGCTCAGTAGCTCTTCAGGTGTATGACAGCAGAATTCTGCCAAGTCACCAAGGTGCTTTCCTTCTATCTGCCTAACTGAAGGAATGCCTCTGGGTGGCATTCCTCTTAGTCTAGGGAGCTCCTTGGCTTAATTTAGCCTGTCAAAAAAGTTCCCAAAATAATTCACATGGCCACTAGTGTGATAGTACTACTGCTGGCATTTTTTAAAGTTATCATTAATGATGCAGTGGAGCAGTAATCTCCCTTCTCAGCGATGAGCTAGGATTTTATGTATTGTACAGGGATGACTAAATAAACAATGCATGTGTTATGAGAGCCTTTGTCATTAAAATCAAGGGCAGACTATAAATTTCTGTGTAAAGATTAAATAATTGTATTCCTTTAATTCTGTATTATTCCATCAGTTGTATGTGGTCCAAGAGGACATTTTGAATAAAGTAATTGAGTCTTGCATAAGTTGTTTCTTTCATTTAATTCACAACACGTGAATGAGATTGTTTCCATTATTCATCACAACTACTTAATTTAAATATGGTCATGGTAGGGGGACAATATGAGTAAAAAGACTGGTTGGAAAAGTTGTTTCTGTTGTTAACATTTTCTGTGTTTGATCACACTGCCAAAGTGCATGTAGGCCTGCAACTAGCGAGGAGTGAATTGAAAGCAAATAAAATGTTTTTTTTTTTAAATACAAATGTTAACTTGAGTATTCCATTTTCAAAGCTTTTGGTCATAAAAATTCACATTTTACTCTAACCTATCTTAGCTTATTAGGAATTAAGTACCTGTGAAACTAGTGAACTAATGGAAGAATAAAGAATTAAATGACAGTTTAAAAAATACTTTATATCCTCAAGTGTCTTAAATATAGAGAAGCTGTAATATTTTTTACTGATGAACTAAAAGGGCAAATATTCTTACATTATAATTAGATTATGCACATGAAAGCAGTGTGATCATTCTATACCACAGAGCTGTTCTGTGTCCTCTGGTGAACCTAACCCAATAAATTAGGGATCTGTTTTTCCATTGGATGAAATAAAAGGACTAATTGTCAAGCTGCTAATAGTAAGGTAGGAAACAGAGCAAGAAGATCAATCATCAAGTGAATTTAGAGTCAAACCAAATACAAGTCTTTCTTCTGCTGGGTAGAGTGAATTTGGTACATGTAGAACCAGATCACTTGTATGTTTGCATACACAATGATTACTATTTTATCTTGGGCAGAAGTTCATTCTGCTCACATGCAAAATTTTTTGATGCTGATATTTGAGTGTCTTCTTGAATACTCCATGGGAGTTAGTTGGCATGAACTGCATGCCACAGATACAGCACCAATGTTGCTTGACAGTGAGATGTGTTTTGCAACAGCTGTGGTGTAAGAAAATAAAGGAGCTCTTTGAAGAAAATTAGAAGTGTCTGTCAAATACGTAAGTGGTTGGATCCTTGAGCCATTGCTCACTAACTGATAACTTGGTGACATGCATATGGATGAACCATTTTCAAAACATTCACAAGAAAAATAAACTTCTGTGGGTAAGAAGAGCTGTTTTCACCATTACAAGTTGGCTTCCTTGAGTCCTGTCATGTTTGCTGTCATTATCTACATCTTGAACTATGGGCCTTTTCTTATGTTTTCATTTGTAGACCTTCACCTCTTTCTTTCACTAACTTGGTCTCTTGCACCTTGTCCCCCTTTAGAATCCTGTTACCTCCACTCCTCCTGCTCACGACTGCTTTGTTTCTCTTCATGCTGCTATGCCAGCTCCTTGCCATGTGCTACAGCCCAGCTGTACTTCAGCAGGTATGGAGTGCTGCTGCTGCTTGGTTTCCTATCAGTGAAAAGAATGAGCACTAATAAATGGAAACTTCTTCTTTAGCATTGTTTTTTACCTCTGACCTTTAGCACAAAATCATGCCTGGTCCATTTGCCTAACTTCTTGCAACTTTTGGCAGGTAGGAGTGCCTTCATGTGACTATACTCCTTTATAGCTTTTCATTAAAATAGCTTTATTCCCATGATTTATTAACTTGTCCCTGGCTCTGTTTTATTTTTAATATTTCATACATCTTTAAAAAAAGGCATGTTTGTGTGCAAGGTGCTTCAAAGTATAATTATAAGCTCTAGCATTTATGTATAATTTTTAACATAACTGTGTTCCTCCCTCCAGGAAATTGAAGGGTTTATCTTGAACCTTCTTTTATATGTTAGGTGTCTTACTTTCCATACTTCATTTTTTCTCATTAAAAAAAGACAAAGTGAAATGCATTATCCAGTTTGACAAACAGGGAAAAAGTCTATATGGAGTTGTATCCATGTAATTCCAGAATATACATGACCACGCACATATGCACTGAAAGAATATTCTTCTGCAGAGTACTTGTGACAAATTTAATTTTTACAGCAAAATAATTACTTCAATTAAATATTAAAGTATAATTTTATTTCTAAAGATATAGAGAAAATTGTGCATGGAACACAGAGTACTCCCTATGCAGTGCTAAACTGCATGTCATTTGTGTTGTGCCCAATTCAATAATATGACTTACTGAAGTGATTTAGTTTATTGAAATTCTCTGAGACCAGCATAAAACAGCTTAGGCCAGAGGACTTGGATCCACTGTTTAACTGTGGAAGTTGCTGATTATTAAGGTTAAAGAAAGGAGAAGAAATACCAGAATTAGGGTTTGATATGGAGCCTTATATCAGGTGTCTTTGAATATATGGAGGTAAACTGAGGTTTAGAGTCTGTGGATGGTATTGCTTCACTTTTCAGGGTGTTTAGCTCTGTGTAATAATTGTCATCCTTGAAAACTACACTTCTTCTTAACTTTATTTGAAACCAGGAAACTTGGGATCAGATCACAGGGAATGCAGTTGGTTATGCAGAATATTGTGAGCATGTGGTCCTTGCCTGTGCGTTATACATGTGTAACAGTAATTTTTCACTGGTTGTCAGTTTTCAGTTGAAAATCACCTCTGCACCAAGAAGGTATCTAACCTGATTACCCTACTTGGTATTTAATTGTTGCAAACTGTTTAGCTCTCTTCATTTCTCTTGCCCGGCCTGTTTCACCTGCCCCCAGTCCCATGCCTCAGACACTTCACGCTTTTCTCCTTTGCCAGAAATGGGAGAGAGTTGATAGAAACATTTCATTTTTCTGAAGAGCCTTATGCATGGAGATAGACTAAGGGGAAAGAAGGTCAAGGATGCTGTCCTGTCAGTTGCTCCAGTTCTGAATCTAGCCAGTGTTGAAGGCAGCTGCCATGTACCTGGTTCTTTCTAACAGAGTCTTCTTGCTGCCAGAATAAGGGATAAGCCAGTGACAGGAGTCCCACTTGCATTGTGTTGGCCAGAACCTTTGCCTTCTTGGCTTTTTGCATTACTGAGTATTGAGTTATTTGGGGTTTTTTGTCGTCGCACTGCCATTTGGCATGTCTCTCCCTGGCTCCCCTACCTGACATTTCTGCTGGCTGTGTGTGTGAGCACTGACACGTGCTGTGAGACTTGGACAAAAATGGTGATGGCCCCTGTAGCCTCCAAAATGCACGGAACCTTCTTTCCTGCCGAGTAGGTTGTTGCGCAAGATACCATCTTGATGGCAGCTGTCTTCATTTGCATTGAACTCTGGGAGAACCCAGAGACTGCTCTGATACTGGGGCCTCCTAGGAAGCCTGTTTGCTTTCATCCTCTGCCCAGGGAAGATGAATCTCACCCGCTGCCACTCTCACGGTAGGATGCGGGGAATGTGCTTGAAGCCATTCTGGCCATGACTTTCCAGTGGGTGGATGGTGGGAGTGTGTTTTGCAAGGCAGAAAGATCTTCTGCTGTTATCTCTTCAAGAAACCTCCTATCAAAGCACTCTCGTAGTTTTGGGAAGTTCTTTCTGTGTTTGGAGGTTAGGCACAGGCACGAGCGGGAATGGTATGACCTGAGAAAAGGAAAGTGCTGGATTCTCTAATTCCTGAGGGAAGAAGGGCTCTGGTCATACTGTCTTTATAAAGCAGTTCCCTGAGCTAGCCATCCTCATCTCTCCATCCTACTTGCAGTGGCATGGATAAGTCTCCTTGCTTTGGCTCTGCAGTGGCATCTCTTCATGGCACCTTCCTTGCATGGATCTGTGTGTGTGTGTGGAAAGCCATATGTATATGGAGTGTGGTCCCTTCTGTTTTCAGATGTCTTCATATCTAGTGAAATACCTAGCTTGTAAATTCAAGAATCTGGATGAAACATTTTTTTTCCAAGTACTACAAGTAATGTTTGTAAAGCACAAATAAACTTAGGCAAGCCTGTCTCCCCCACTTTCCCTTTTTGACTTTATTTTCACAGGGACAGCAGGACTCATCCTTGTGGTAAGGTCCTTTCTTGCCAAGTTACAGGTTCTCTTCCAAGGAATAGAATTCAAGTAGTTGAAAGAAAAATAATTTAAAATTCTGCATATAGAAAAAAGCCCAACCTCAAACATTTCCTTTGCTACTTCTGCAGCAAGACTCTTTGTAAAGGTTGCCCAGAGACTCTGTGACATCTCCATCCTTGGACATACAAAAAAAAAAACAGGTGGGCATGGTCCAGAGCAACCTGCTTCAGGCTACCCTGCTTGATTGAGCAGAGTGGTGGGCTGGACAGCCTGCAGAGGTCCTCTCCAGCCTCAGGCATTCCTTGACTGAAACTTTTGAAAAGGTTTTGAAAGAGAATTGCAGTTCACTTTCATAGAGCTGAGCAAAATACGAAGTAATTTAAGGTAGATTCAGTCAGTGGAAAGTGTAAAGCACACCTTCAAATTAAGCTGGTCTGTCAGGCTTGCCCATAATCAATTCAGGAGAGTAAAAAAAAAATTATTAATTTATACCAAATTAACAGAACAAATTATATTGCTTGTGTCTGCACAAACAACTGAAGTGTCTCTGTAACTTTAAAAGGTGCTCTAAATGCATTTTCCATGCACAGAGCAGAGTTATGAACTTACTTAAAACTTAGAAAGAGATTTCATGCTCTCACCTTTGTACATAAGAGGCCAATTCTCAGGATCTTTGCCTTTGATCCCATTGAAAGAATCATAGGCTTAAAAAGGAGCCAGGACTTGCCTGCTGTTTAGTAGTAATTTTCTGATTATACTTTGTTCATAGGAATGTAAATGTCTAGAGCCAAATTTACATAAGCAGACTACTCTGTGAACCTTTGCCCTCTCCTCTCCCTCGAACTTTGCTGTCCAGTTTGGCTCCCAGTGCATTTTCAGAAGTCCCTTTCTAGGGTTACTTGTCTCTCTAGAAAGAAACCAAAGTTCTGAAACCAAGAAAGTGGTGGAATTGCAGCCACAAAACCTGAACTCAAGCGATCTTTCCTCTCCCATTACTGCTACACCTACTCATGAGGCAGCCCTGTGGGGACCAGTGTGGACACTGGCTGGCAGCCAGGTGTGTACCAGGCATCTCTTTACCTTTGCTCATAGATAGAGCTCATCTACAAGTGGCAGCTAGAAATTCATGCCTATAATATCACATTAATTTGACCTGAGTTTTATAGCAGCAGTGCAGGCTGCCTTTTTGCTGAAAAAGAAATTATTTCTCGATATTTTTAACATAATTTATTTCCTCATCTTAGGACTAGCAGGAAGGCTTCTCAGCAATTTATGGTGGAGATAGAAGGAAAAGGGGAATTGGATTGCTGATAGGATATTGCTTGCTGGCTACACAAACATAGTGTGCAATAAAACTAAAAGCTTAGACTCCTCATTGTGAAGTTCAGCTCCAAGCCAAATTAACTTAACCTCAGCCTCTTTCAAAACGTGTCTGTATAAATATAGCTGTAGTCTGTTTTGATGATTACAAGTCTGCAGCTGAACTAATTATTCGATGGTGCAAGAAAGATATGTAAAGGGAGACCTTTACCACTGAAGCCCAGATCTACAAGATCAAATCTACAGTCTGATTTTCTTTTCTAATGTTTTCTTGCTAAGTGTTTCCTTATACATCATGCCTAATCTTGTCAATATTTCTTTAGGTCTTGCTCCTTTAAATAGCTCTGCATGAGTGGAACATCCCATACTTTTTCAAAGATCTCCTGGAGTCAGTGAAAGCTGTTTGTGTGAACATGAGCAGCTTGAAAGAAGTAAAGGCACTGTGAGCCCTGCACAGTCTTAAGACAGTCTGTGTTTGGGACATGGGAGTAGTATGGCATAACTCCGTTTGCTCTGGAAGGTAATCTAATCTAAAAGGGCTTGAAACAATTCACAAATTAGGATTGCAGAAACCTCAATGTAATTTTATTTTTTTTCTTCTTTAGGGAAGAAATATTTAAACCCAGAAAGAGCATTAGGCAGGAAGAATTGGAGAGATTCAACCTGGCAGATGTTGCAAGGCATGTGATAGAATAGGACTGAGCTTTACCTATTGCTGTGTGAAGTTAAGATCTGCAATCTCTGTTAGGAGCTCCAGATTTCACAACACTTGGGTGATGGTGTAACAGGAAGAAGGGTGTGGGCAAAACTACAGAGCTACATATGAGTAATTCAAGACCTCACCTGTTTTTCCATATGGAGAGCAGGACAAAGTGGGGAAAGCAGATGGACAGATCAGAAGTTAGAGTTTAATCACTTAACTTTTGCTGAGCTAATCTGTACTGAGGATAATCTTTGGGGATTCGTTTTTGTTGCATGCTTTTTACATTTTTTGGTGGATGCATTTTGAGTTAGAAAAAATTATGTCTGGTGTAACACCTTTTATATTCTGTCTCAGCATAGCAAATCTGAGCTACTAAGTTATAGCCAGCAGATGCCAGCAGTTTTTGTGGCACTGTACTGTTAATTTACTCGGATGGGTTTTCTGCAGTGATGTTCCTAGTGGTGAACAATCTGCCTTTTTAATAATATCAAAGGGGTGGAATTACTGCCTCATTTCCATGTGAAAAAGTGAGTATTACAGACAGATAATGACCTTTAGTACTGCCCAGAAGTGTTATGTCAGAAGGAAAAAGCTATGATCCCATCAATGATTTTTGAAATTCAGTCCACATTATGTATGTTTAATAAATGCACATCTTCCTACAATGTTTGAAATTGGGGTCAGGACTCCAAAAAGAAACTTAATGAGATTGTCTTCAGTGGCTATTACAGCTGGAGAATCAAGAAAGGCAAAAATAAAGGTAGGTGGTACAAACTTGCTGTTTTCCAAAGCTCAACAGTTTTGTGAGCAAATGATCTGCTTACAGGGTGTTTTTAAGATGGAAGTAATTTTATCTTCAGTGCTACATTTGGAATCAGTTTACCCAGCCATCTGCATCTGTGTATATGGCAAGTCTAATATCTTGGTTTGGGGATTAAATTTATACCATGCTCTGATGTGTTTTTCTTCAGACCCTTACCTTAGGTTTTGGTTTTGTTTCTTTATTTTCTTTTACTGTTATAATGTGGAATCTCATTGAATATTGTTACATTTCTTGTTTACTGATATCTTTATGAAAAACTTGATGGTCAAGTTTGTGAAAACTCAAGGCTCCTTATGCTTTTATATGTCAGTTAGCCAGTAGTATTGATAGTGAATGCAATTAATGCTCTTCCCTTTGTAATCCAAGCTAGTCCTCTAATCAACATTATATAATTCAACAAATAGAGCAAAACCTACTGAAATAAAACCTACTGTTCTGCTATCTCTGGATGTGCAGCATAGCACGTATTTTTGTATCTTCTGAACATTTTGTAGATCAGTAGCTGAATTTCTGGGAGTAAATGCATTGTATTTTTGAGTTAATGAATTTCACTTTCTTTCAGCACTTCTGTTCAAGTTATGATTCTGCTGAATTACACATTGTTAATTAAGAATAATTTTATCTCTTTGGTTAACAGAAGAAATTGGGGCATTATTAGGGTGTTGGCCTTGTTTCCATAACAGGTTAGCTGCTTTGATCTGGCTGTGTTGACAGTAAAATTGGGTCTTCTGCTTGGACGTGTAGAAGTATGTGTTTGGTTAGACTGTTATCAAATTGGAGCAAGTAACTAGAATTGGTAAAGTGAAGACAAGCACAGTAATGGTAAAAAAAAAGAGATAAAATTAACAATGCAGGGTCACACAGAACACTGTCACTTTGCTGATATAATTTGTGGCTGTAAGCGGAGGTCATGGTGTCATGCTATGCCTGTCCCATCTCTTCTCAGTTTTGTAGCATTTTCCTGTAGCTCATACAAGCCCAGTCCTAGAACACCACATTCCCTTTTGTGTAGTGCTCCTTATTTATTCTTTTTTTCCTAACCAGAAGAGATTAAGCGGGAAAGAATCCAGGCAGGATTTGGAAAAATAATAAAGAGTGTGAAATGAGAATTAAACCAGAAAAGACTGCAAAGTGTCTGTATACATCTATTAGTGACCTTGTCTGTATTGACTGAAAGTGTTGGTAAAAGGTTACTGCAAAAAGTGAGGGTTTTAAAAATTTAAAAATAGGGGATTTACTTACTAGACTTTGTCCATGTGTGATGGTATTACCAGCCTGGAAGTGGTTGATATGAATTAAGTTGTGTAAAGCACCAGCAGCTGTGCATTATAGAATGATAAAACTTTGGTAAAATGAGGGGTAGGCAGCTACTGAAGTCCTCTCTTGTAGGAGCATTTTTGGTATCAGTGGCATGTCCTGGTTTTGTACACTAAATGCCTTTGCCCTAATTTAACTCTAGTGTAACAACATTGAGAATATAAGGCATTTACATCATGGAAAGGAGAAAGGAAAATACATTGAAGTATTTCCTTATTTTAGTATTTTTCCTTAGTAAACATATGCAATAATATATAAAGCAAGATACAGCAAAAGTAGGATTCAGTGGTATTTGCCTAAAGTAAGCATATGCAATCTTGTAAGTGCTGTGTGACATTTTAGATTTTATTTAATTTTCCCTTTAAGCTTCAGACTGGAAGTTAAAGTGCCCTAAAGGAGTCTTTATTCTAGTTGAAGTGCTCTGATTGCACTGATCTTTTCATAATTTTCCTTTTCTTTTTGGTAGTATTTTAAGATTTGTGGATTGTCAGGGAAGAAGTGTGTCTCTTATTAGGAACATTGGCAGCTAAAGCTCCTCGGTGCCTGTTCAGTGATCCTAACAATCTCCAGTCAGCCAGAAAAGGAGGAGGACCTTGCAGAATTGCAGGTTATATGGGACCCTAATTCAGAAGTGGGTCTGTAATTTAGAAAACTTGCAGGGCAGGTTGTGAGATCCATACTGTGTGTTTGCCATCTCACTGGCTGGCTAGTTCTTCTCCAAAAAAAAAAAAAAAAAAAAAAAAAAAAAAGCTGTTTAAAATGTTACAACAGCTTTTGTGAAAATATGATTTAAAAATCGCATAATCTCAAAAACTCCAAACCCTGACTAGGTGTATGACTAGGTTAGTCAAAGCACAGGAGATTACATTTCAAGACCAATGCTAAGAGCAATGCTAAGAGAAGTACACAGGGAAGAAAGGGGAAAATGCCAGAATGACCAGCTTTTGTTCCTCTAGTTGCTTAGTACCCCAGCTGGGCAGCACTCCCTAAAATGGGCTGGTCATACCTGGGTTTGAACAGAACTGTCATCATAGAACTTCAGTGCTTTTTGATGCAAAGAAATCTAATGGGACTTTTTTAATTCTCAGGAAATTTTCAAGGAAAGAGCATTAGTCCTAACATTTGGATGACATCCATTTCAGCTGGATCTTTTGCTGGTATTTCAGTGTTCACAAGGAAAGCAAGTTAGGTGCTTGGTTTTTAATATATTCACATAATTCCTTATTCTAAATTTTTAATAATTGTTTTCAAGAATCCAGCTTGTTCTAGAGTACTCCTTACAAGGAAACATTTTGGAAGATTAAATGAAAAGTTACAGTATGTTTATGGTCTTCAACTCCTGTTGTTACTCCACAGCCACCACTCTCAGCTGCTGCAGAGTTATAAGGATGACTGGATTCTATTTAATTTGTCTTCTAAAACTACTGATGAGCTTCATAGATGTCTGGGTGATTCTGCAGAATGGCTGGGAGCAAACTCTTTTAGGCAAAATCCTTACAGGTGAATAGTGGATATAAGCCTATTTTTCATAATCTTCATTCTGTCATTGTACTCCCTGAGGAACTTTTGGAGCCTAGTGGTAGTTTTAGAAATGTATAAGGTAGCATTGGAAATAAGATGAATCTGCAAGTAGCAATAATGAAAGGGAGAGTATTTCACCACTGTTGGTAATCATCTGGAGATGAATTTCCTGACATTAAATTCCCAAAGTGCTGTGAAGTCATCTGATAACATAAAATAAAAATGAGCAGTTTGTATCCCTGTTATAATTATGATGTTAAATTCGTGCTGCTTTCTTACCTGAATTCCAATATGGTTGGTCTGAATTGTTTGTAAGGATGGAGTAGTAATCCATCAAGAATGACAAAATTACCATGATTTGTTTGTGTTGTGTTGTCCAAATAAAAATCCCTCTTGTGTTTATACCTGCATATGTTTAATACTGCATTTACCTATTTGTATGTTACTCATTTGTAAATGGTGCTCTGCAGTCATATGAAAAGAGATACAGTCTTTTCAAGATCTTCCAGCATATTTTTATGTAATTATGGCTATTTTCTATAGCTTCTCTGGTTTCTAACACTTAATTAGAACAAACACACCTAAGTGATTCAATTTTTGGTGCTGTCTGGTTACCACTGTTAGAAATTGTTCTTTAACTCTGTGTGTTTGCTTTTTTGAGGATATTGTGACTCATTATTTACTTGTGGGTAATCATCTTTAGTAAACACAAAGTGCATCTTGTGAGAGCTAATACAGAGCTCTGTGTGTATCATTTGGAAAGAGACCCTTTGAAAGTTCCTGCCAGCTGTCACCTCCTCAGCTAATATCACCTCATAATATAGAGCTAGTCACAAAATGCAAAGTGATGTTTGTGTTTTGAGAACCAGGAAAGCTTGCAAATAAACCAGAACTCAGTAACGTGTATGACTTCAGGGCTGCAGCAAAATATATCTGGTCATATAATCCTACAGTTTTCTGTTTCGTGTCTGGTATCTTACTGCTATGTTTAGTTAGTATTGTGTGCATTTTCAATTAATGGAAGCAACAGAAAAATGGCATAAAATTAAATAACTTGATCTTGTCCTTTTTCCTGCTGTGGGAAGAAAATATACTTTGTATCTATTACCAGTTCCTTTCCTTAACATGATATCCTAGTCTTAGATTTTGAATCATTCCCTGGCTGACTAAGTGATGACTCGCTCGTTTTGTCTCCTATTTATAAAAGAAGTGAAAAGATTTAGCTCATGAATTTTTCATACAGACTACAGATGTACTGGTTGGGGCCAAGTGCTGTCCTCAGTTAGGAGTCAGTGTCGCCGGTGAGCTGTCAGTGGCAGCGTCGTGAGTGCACTGAGTAGTACTGAGATCTCAATGTTTTGTTTCTAGTGTGCATATGGGGGTAAGAATTAAGGAGATGGTAGATAAACTGATTATAAAAATAGATAGGAAATAGAGGTTCATTTTCCAGTCCAACATGCTGCTGCCAGTACTGAATCAAGAGTAAAACCATTACTCACTGCCCTGCGGGTGCTGCACCCTGCAATGAATGAGTACCGTATTTTAAAATATCTAGTACCATTATGAAAAATTGAAGTCGAAGCAGAAGTTCAGACCTTAATTAGTGAAACTGCCTTTCCACCTTTGGTGCTGCCAGCCAGAAAAATCTGATTATATTGTAAACTTTCCCAAACGGACTTTGCCTTTTCCCTTCTTAGGAGCTGCCTGTGAAACCAAGAGCAAGGAAAAGTGTAGCACAGAAGGCAGCTTTATGTGCCTTCATAGCTTGGTTTCAGGTTCGTAATATCCCTCTGAAGTTTTACTGTATTCTTTCAACCTCCCTGTTTTTCTGTACTTTGAAGTTAAAAACCAAGTTAACCTTTGACCAAGAATTTCAAAATCACCTGGTAGAAAGCCCTTCCCTTTCTGCTGCCTGATAAATGAAAAACTCTCCTCTACATATAGAACTCAAAAAATGTGTAGAAAAGATGTGAGACTTTATTAATTCTGAATTGCAGTTTTTCTGGATAATTCCCTTTAGGAGAAGGCACCTCTTCCAAGTGTTTGAGGCTCTTCCTTCCTTTTGGATCTGGAGAACAGAATACTGAGCAAAAGTAATTAGAGGGAATATGTTAGCAGCACTGTCGTGATGTGAAGACCTTACCTGCAGCTGGGGTCTGCCAGGTAAATGAGGTTGGCTGTCAGCCTCACCAGCTCAACACCTGATATGACACAAAGAAAGCTAAATGGAAATGGGCCCCTGCCATGTGGTTTTTGTGCGGTAATGAGGAAAAAAATACCTTTGTGCTGAACTTAAGGTTATTTTTTCCCATTGGCTGTCTCATTCAGCATCAGTTTTCTGAAAAAGGGCAGAGCTTGGGCCATTGCTGGTTTTACAGCCCTCTCTAGCTTGTTGGCATAGGAAATCTCAGCCCGTGTACTAAATCTGTACTAAATTTCAATAGAAACTGAAGAGTATTGTCTGGTATAGGGTAGGTGGTATAATTCATATTTGAAATTCCAGTCACTGCTCCTTGCATGAGCATTGAGGTTTCTGAGTGAATCTGTTAGCAGTTTTATAGATATCTGTCCTCTTGCAAGGCTTTTTCAAACTTTTTTTTTTTTTTTTTTTTTTTTTTTTCTTTCTTGATCCTGTGTCTGAATGACTCTGTTCTGTCTATGGGAAGGTTTTGTGTCAGTGGAGAGCTGGGTGTTGGTACCCCTGGGTGCTCCATGAGCTGCCTTTCATTCCCCTTGGTGCTCCTGGCAGGAGGCTCTCATGGAGGAGGCTTCCTGCCCAATGCACAGGGATCTGTGCATGGTTCAGCAGAGCTGCAGTTCAGAGAGAGAGGGGGAGATGTGCAGGCTGCATCGTGGTCTGCAGAGCTGGGTGAGTGGTCAGCACCTCTCTTGCACCCATAGATCATCCAACAAGCTCTGCAGTGCTGTCTGTGCATATATGCTGAATGCTTCTGCTTCAGGTTGGGAAAGTCAGAGGTTCCTGCTCATGATGCAGCTCTGAAAGCACTGGAGTAGGACATTTTTAGTAACTTTTACATGGAAAGGACATTCTTCTAATGGAGGCAGTGTTTATTATGGGATACACAGGGAATACAGGTGGGACATGATCTCCTGAAGTCCTACCAGGATAATGCAAGATAGGTCTTTTAAGAGAAGTCATAAACATGTTTGGCACATATACACAATATAAGTGTCTCCTGTAAGACTCATTCTTGCAGTGTTGCCTAATCAATTTGGTACGCTGTTTCTGAATGTTTGATTTCTTTTATGCCTTGTGTCTCCTTATGGTATTCAGATGTCTGGCTAGTGAGGTCTTTTGATGCTATGTGTTTGTATTTATAGCCCTTATGAACTTGTCTTGCAAAATCACTAGATTTTAATCACTTGCTTCTTTGAGAACTGAATCTTAAATATGCAGACTCCTTGGCACTTGGACAGCTTTATTTGTCTATCAAAATACATTAAAGACAAGTCAGGCTATCAGGGCTGGCTATCTTGAAAGGGTTACTGATTAAGTTATCAGCTTCATCCAGGGGCAGCACGGAGGTGAGCAACAGTAGATAGATGGACAGAAAGATTGGAAAAGCATTATTAATTTAAGTATCTTGGAGTCATAAACTCCTGTTTTAGCAGAACAAGTCTGTCATTATCTGCTTTGCTCTTTCTGTGGGAAATTCTGATCTCTGTAAGGCTGCTGCTGAGTGCCATTTTGAACATCTTGTCAAGGACAATTGCTGTTGTGAAGGTAGATGTTTACACATTCTGGAAGATGCCTAGGATATAAAAATGGTGATGTCTCTAATTTACTGTTTCCTTGCTTTTTCTCTTCTTTTCCTGAAATTTTGAAAAAGGTGTTAGGGAATGATGCTGGTAAAATGGATTGGCTGCCCTTAAGTTTTTTAAGTCCATCTTTTCTTTTGTCTTTTGATTTCTTCTTTCCTTCAAGTTTCCTGGATTTTTTTTTAGCTTTTAAATTATTTTCTGTGGCGAGTTAAAGTTCTCAGAGAGGTTTTTAAACATAGAATATGAATAGTGCTAACTGAACAAAGAACAGCTCCTATTGAAGCCTGTGTGGCAACGTGAACACAGACTGGAAGAAAATAGGACATTAAAAAGAAATCTCAGAGATGTGATAAGTCCCCCCCTTCTTTGCTACTAAAATACCTTAAAACTGAGGGAAAGCTGATAAGGCAGTGTGTTGAAAATAGGCAATATAAAGTGTAAAAGCACCAGTTTAGCTTTCAGCTTACATAATAGACAGGGGAAAATGTCACTCCAGATTAGACTAGTTGCACTAAATGCCTGTCTATTAAAAGCAATTGAGTTTTTTTCCTGCTGTGCTGGCATATAGAGCTGCTGTCTACCATGCTGTAGCATTCAACCAATACAATTTCAGCTATGTTGTTTGTTTTTTTTTTTTCTGAAACTCTTATCTGTCAGTCACTTTGCAGAATTTGCTTGGAATTAGGGATATAAAAGTTCTGTGACAAGGAAGCAGGCTGCTGTTTCATCAGTCTCTACTTTTCAGTGTCTTTGCTCAGGGCAAAGCAGAATTTTAAGAGTTTTGGAATGTCAATTCCTCAAGTGTTGTGCAGGCAGACTGCTACTTATGCTAATTTTACTAGGTAAATTTTGGGGAATTTTGATCCTTAGCATTTATATTCAGTGGTTGAAATATGATATGTTTAGTTTAAACTTTTTAGAGCACAGTGCTTGAAATGGGCTGATGTAGCATTACATACCATGTTGAAAAAGGAGACAAGCTTTTGTTATTGGTATTATGATTTTTCTTCTGAAACACAGGCAGAGGTTGTTTAATTTATGAGCAATCTAAAATATTTTTTCCTCCATTTAAGAAAGAAGCTCAATTTTGTGTTTATTTATTTGTTTGTTTTTAACTGGCCAGTTGAAAACCTTGGCTGTTTTATTTTCTTTTGCTTTAGGAAATAAACTAGCCAAAGTCATCTTTCATTTTCTCCAAATTATGGTACTACTCTGATAATAGTTAAGGAATTTATTTTTTGCTGGGTTTTGAGACTAGATACAGGATCTTAAATTTTCAAAAGTGAGTCATGATTTGGCATAAGGCCATTTTAGAGTGCGTAACCTAAAACATCTGAAAGATGGTATTCAGTTCTTACTGAAAACAAGATTCTATTAAAGACATTTTAGTTGGTCAGAGAAATAGCCAGGATCCAAAATCACCACTTGTACGTGCAAACTGAGCTTATTAAATTTCCTTCCAGACTGTTTGAAAGCTTTAAATAGCTTGAAAAAGTTAGAAGATTAAAATCAAACAGATTTTTACATCTCTCTGTAATTACATAATACAGTGTGATGATAGTATAATTTATGAAATAATATCATTTATTATAAAACAATTGCGTTATTATTGCCTGTATTAATGCAAGGGGAAGGCAAGCAGGAGTAACTGATGGCTAGACAGCATGTTAAGCTCTGCTATTTTGTATACTGCAGTATAGAATCCCCTGTAATTTTCTCTTTACAGCCTTACAACACTGATCTTGTGGCTATTTCATGGAATCCCAGAATCATAGAATGGTTTGAGTTGGAAGGGACTTGCCATGGGCAGAGATGCCTTCCACTCGTTCAGGCTGCTCAAAGCCTTAGCCAGCCTTGCCTTGAATATGTCCAAGAATCCAGAACTTCTCTGGAAAACCTGTTACAGTGCCTCATCACCCTCATAGTAATACATTGTCCCCAAAATATATTTATGAAGGCAGTCCATAAGCATGAGCTTGTTGATGTGTTTCATTCCCAAACACTGGCCATTTCTCTTAACTGCTGAAACAATCAGGAAAATAATTTGGACATTATAGATAAAAAGATCTGATTTCAAATGGATGAGACTGTCACAGTCATACCTTGTGTTTACAGCATCATTTTCAGCACAGCATAAAATAGAAATTTAAAAATTATTTGAGAGTTCACCATGGATGTGTCCTACGGGTCAGGCTTTCTGTTCATTACTGTTCTGAGTGAAGAAAGCAGGTACAAAACAGAAGGAAATCTAAAAAGTTCCATGAAACAAGGAGCAGCTCATCAAATAACTTGATAAGTGTCAGCCTCCAGTGGAAGATGTGTTCATAGTTAATCATTTTGATTCTTCATCGGTGAGGAAACCACAGAGTGTTCTGTCCAAGTTTTTAAAGATGCCATCCAAAATGCCGTCCAAGATTTTGATTAAAACAGAGTATGCCTTTTGCACAATGAGTTGTTGTGGCTGGATCTAATTAACAATGAACAATTGGAACCACGAGAGAACAAAATAAAATAATGATTCAGATAAATTATAGAGCTTTTCCATTACGTAGTCCATATGACTGCTCCCAAATACAAAAATTGTTTGGGTTTTTTTTTAATTTCAGGATGAAACACCAAAGTTGAAATATTATATGTAGCAAAAGCTCTTCTGGTTTGTAAAATTGAAAATGTGGCTTTCTAATCCATTGTATCTTAGCTGCTAAATTCACTTACTTTGTCACAGAATCACAGATTATCCTGAGCTGGAAGGGACCCACAAGGATCATGGAGTCCAGCTCCTTGCCCTGTACAGGACAGCCCAAAGAATCATACCATGTGCCTGAAAGCATTGTTCAAACACTTCTTGAACTCCTTCCTTTTAAACAAGAAAGTAAACAATTACGAAAACCTTTTCTGAATTGAGTGGTAAAGAGAGAGTGTCTTTTTGTGTCCTGATATTGCCTATGGACATGGAATCACCCATCAGAGGGATCAGGCTGGAGCACTATGAACCTCTGTCCCCTATTTTCCCTGTCCATCTCCTCTGCAGCAGGCTTTGAGCACCTCCTCTCACCACCAGCTCTGTGCTGATGTGGAAGGATAGCAGAGGTGATGCTACCCATTCCTCCCTCCAAACTGGGACCACCCTCATGCCTTGGAGTTGCTCCAAGTGCCTCCTACCACTTTATTCCTCCCTGTGTATTTCTGTCACACTGCTTTCCTGCAGCCCTGACTGGTCCAGGGATCGATGCCAGAAGTCAAAACATTGTAATTAGTGTATTTTAGAAAAAAAGGTTATACTTGGGGAAACAGTGCAACTGATGTCTTTTGCATGGACCTGTAATTCCCTTGAATTAATCTAATTAATCATAGTGCCTGTCTCCATAAAAGCAATTAATAATAAAGTAGTGGATTTTTTTTGGTCATACATTGCACTAGCAACTTTTTCAATGTGTTCAGGACCTTAAAGTCCAATACAGAATTGTATGTTACTTGATAGCAATAATCAGTTATTTAAAAAATCTGAACTAGGTAAATGAATCTCTGATCTTAGAGAAGAAGTTTGGGAAAGTAATTCCAATTTTATTTGCTGTATTTTCCTGAACAACTGTCAGATTCTCCCATTTTAATTTACCAATAAGCTAGTAAGGTCAAAACAATCTCAGAATAAATTTACACAAAATGTTTTGATTTTTGTGATTCCCAGCTCAGTGTTTTACTGTGAGGAGATATAGAAATCATTGTGAGTTAACAACAGTAGAAACTGTGGTGAACATTACTAAATAAAAAAATGTGCATCATGTAGTAAAATAATTTCTCAGCTACATTATGCTCGTGGAATATATTGAAGTGAAATTTAACATATTTGATTCAGACAGTGGGACACGAAGTCATTTTTGCTTTTGCTGTTATGGTAACAGAGCCCTTACTATAAGCAGTGATAATGCTCAGAGGATTCCTTTTAAAAGAAGTTATTTTGTGTATAGTATTTCCTTTAATACATCCTTACGCATAAACCCTCTTGATATAATTACAGCTTTGTAAATCCCCATTATTTGTTCTCTGTTTATAACAAAGGATTTGTCTGTTGAATTACAATTGCAAGCACCTCATAAACCCAGCAGCTAAGTATTATCTTTGATATACTGGAAGAAACAAGCAAATACTACCATATTTCTAAAAATACAGAAATGTAAATGAAGCTTTTTTTATTATAAAGCTTCCAAAGTGAGGGTAATAACTCTTTCCTCTTTCCTGCTAGTTGTGCATTGAAAAGTTTTCTATGTGCATGAATCCAGTTTTGCATTGAATACCTTGACAGATTTTTTGTTGTTGTTGCTTTTTTCCTTTGGTAGAAATAAAACTGGATTGGCTTTGATACATTACTATATAGCTCCTAAACAAGTATCTTACTCAGTCTGTCTCTTAAATGAAGTTTAGTCCTATTCCACCTTTAAAAAAAAAAACAAACCTGAAGCTTCAGCATACTTGACCTTAGCTCCAGAAAATAAAGCAAATATAGTTTCTTAAGGCTTTTATCCTGTGAGCTTAGCCAGTAAACCTTGATTTAACAAGATTTTGAATTTATTCATAGTTGGTTATCACTAGCAAATGCTGTCAATGTCACTAACAGTGTTTTCCACTCCCTCTCCACAGAAGATGAAGAGCAGTTAAGCAGCTGCAGACACTAATGAAATATAACTCACTTTAAGTGAAGACTTATATTTGCTCTATATACTGGGCACAGGGAGATATTTCCCAAAGCTCTTTTTTAGAAATACCTCTGTTTCACTGTCTGTTTCTTACTTTGGCAACCAAATCTACCATTTGAAAAACACTTCCCAGGAGAATTGTGGGCCTGATGATTATACAGCTGTACAACAGTTGTACATTACACCTTAAAATCTTTAGAGTACCATAAATAAGAAGAAAGAACTCTTCTCTTTAAGCTTGCTTTCACTGATTTTCAAATGTCAGATTTACATGTTATTTATTCTTTGGGTATTTCCATAGCTCTCACTATACATTATGCAGAGCTTAGGGCCACTTCTTGCTCAAGTCATGCAGTCTGTGTCACCGTTCTGAGCTGCATTGGGACAGTTTACTGAGACACACGCTGTGCATAGGACTGAAATAAAGGCACGTGCCATACAGGTAGAAAAAATAGAAGAAAGAAATGTAACAAATCAAAGATCCTAAACTCAAAGCAGTTAGTGTGCTACAGACCAGCTCACCATTTTTCCCCCCATTAAACTTTTGCTTTCATGGAACTTAATTTTGGATGGAATTACCCTGACAGCTACATTCCAGTGTGCAGGTGTGATGGTTGTCATCCACCATCCCAAGAAAAACAGAACAGCACCAGTTATTAGAAAAAGCAGTGAGGGGAAAAAAAAACGTATTCTGGATGTATCATGAGTTGGAGGCTGCCAGGCTTTATTAAGTTCTAGGATGTGTTGGGTTGGTAGTGACACCCTGGAAAAGGGAACATAACAAAGTCTGTCATGTTTTATTCTAGGACTCAATAATGAACTTGCTGGCTGGGGATATTATGCAGCAGTACTTACTGTATATTTGTCCTTCAAGATACTAGCTTATTGAATTCAGCCATCTCACAGAAGATAAACCAGGGACAATTAGGAAAATCATAATCATTCACTTGTCAGTGGGTTGATTATAAGCAGAAAAGTGTATGCTTTCTGAGAAAAAGTGTGAAGGTCCAAGTCTTGTCTCTGCAGTACATTTCTTTATGCTTACTCAGACATATGGACAATGATTAAAATCAGGCATCTGGTGTAAAGCAGTCTGAGTCTAAGGATGATTGAGTGGCTGAAGAAACCTTGTTTTGGCTGTCTGAGCTTTTCTTCCTGGGCTCCTCTTCAGTAAGTTGGTGGAGGAGGGGAGAAAATGCCAGGGTGCAGTTTGTCTCATCAGTCTCAGAAGTGGTGACTTGCTCCAACAGTTGCAGTGTAGGGTTAAACACAAGTGGGATGAATATCCTGAGTTCCCAAAACTTCCCATTCCACCATGGTCATACGTTGCATGTAAAGCTTGAAGGTTCCCCTTGGATTTGACTATTATCTGGTTGGTTTTTGAAGTTTTGATAAATATGAATAATTAAAAATTATGTATGAAGACTTCTTTTCAACATCCTGATGCTTTTCACGCTTGAGTCTTTGGTCCTACACCAGGTTTTCAAGCCTAAGGGGAATGCAAGGTTTCTCATCAGCTGCAGTGTGCATTGTTGTGCTTTCTGTGGCACTGGGCCAGGCCCTATGGAGATGACATCCTTAAATACCTTTCAGAGGAAGAAAATAATTGGATTTAGGGCATATGATTATGTTATGTACAGAGAGAGTAGCTGCCCTTTTCTGGGATCTGCTTAGTTCTCTAGAATTTAATTAATTCTTACATTACAAAAATGCATTAGCTTTTCTTTTTAATAGCATAAATAACATACTTTTTCTATAAAGAGTAGTACAATAAGTTTGAAGATTTTAAAGTTATTTTTGGTATGGTTTTTATTTTAAAGGTAAATTAATTTATCATCGTACTTTCAAAGTCAAGAAGAATTGTGACAACATTTCTAATGTAAATACAATGTACTGTAATAGAACTTAAAGGTCTACTAGCTAAAGTGTATTTAATCTTGTTAATTCTTCATTAAAGCAGAGAATTGTAATGGAAATGCTGGCAAAACAGGACTGCAGACATTACTGTCTGTGCACTCATCATTTACAGGAGAGGATAAGAGCTTCTGGACAGCATTTTTGTAGCATTTTCTGTAAAGCAGCTTTGAGCTCTTTAGTATGGTCTCAACAAGTATACAGCAGTACCAATGGTAATTTTTGTTTCCACATTATTCCATCTCTGAACAGTTGGGTCAAGCTACTTGGCTGATGTTAAAGACTTATTAGACCCAGGAGGACGACAAGCTTCCATAAAAAATCATTGAAGTCACTGATTTCTATGACAGCTTGTCATCAAGAGCAATAATAAATGGTGACTCTTCCTTGGGCACTTTCTTGGGGAGCAGGACAGATGTGAGAGGGTGGTTCTTGGCTGGTCATGCTGGAGGGGCAGCAAAGCACTTTTGGCAGTCCCTACATAGGCAGGTATAGCTGAGGGTGGGGTTACATGCAGCTTTTTGGCAACAGTAGTTAATTTTTAATTTGTATGTATGCTTTAAATGGAGCTATTTTATGGGTTTTCTGCCTCCCAGCTATGATCTTGTTCTCACTGCCCAATCTAAACACAAGCTTTCTTCTGCCCTTTTATCCTGCAGAGAGCCCACAGCTGTATGCTGCTGATGATTAGCATTGTCCTGGTGGTATACACTCTCAGGTACATCCTGAGGTGCCAGAGTCCAGGCTGTGCACACCAGCCCTTCTGCTGCCTCCCAGCACCCAGCAATCCAAGGCAGGATTGTAGAGCTCCAGAGCTGGGAATGCCTGTCGCAGATTAGGCTTTGGCATGCTGCAGTCATGGCTTTTCACTCTGCAGAGTGCATGGCACAACTTGCTAACTACTGCACATACTGGAACTGAAAATCAAATGGCCTTGAGTCAAGACTGGTGGGGCAGGAAGAATTAAATTAACTTTCTGTGCCAGCAGAGTTCCTTGCTTCTTGAGGAAGAGCTTTGCTGAGGGAGGTCAGTGAGATTTTTCCCTGCTGTCTTTTTCTTTCCCCTACGTTTTTTGTTCTTTTTTACTCCACCTCCGCTGACATGCTTTTAATTCCGACAGGGAGCTGCTAAACTGAAGAACTGAAACCCAGACTTACTGGAGCAGCTTTAAGAACGAATTTATCTCCTGGTCAGGGTTGCTCATCCCCCACCCCTTTCTTTTTCTTTCCTTGGCTCTGATGGAATGAGAGCTCTCTGGCTTTTTCAGGCCCGGTTGGCTGTCTGGGATCTTTTGTGGAAAAGGAAATTGTAGTTACTTTGTTCAATCAGTCTCTTTGTGGACCCCTGAACACCAGAGCATCCTGCAGGGACTAAAAAAGTAAACTGAAAAAAAATCTAGGGTGAATCTGTCTAGAGGGCTGAATAGATTTCCATCTTTTGGTAACTTTGTTTTTCTCTAAATGAAGATGTCTGTGATGGGTGTGAGGAGCTTGAAAGTAAGTTTTAATAGGATGAATGGGATTTGATGGATAAGAAGGAAAGTATAAGAAGAAAAGTACTGCTCTCATCCCTAATCTGATATCTATTCAAAGACTTAGGCAGAATATGTGCTTTATATCTAAATTTTCTGAAGAGCATCTGGATGTCTTTTCTCCTGCTGTATAATGGATAAGTGTTGGATCATATGGAAATGAGTTGTTTTAGCTAATTTGGTGTATTCCTTTTAGAGATCAAAGCCATATTTCAGTTAACGATAAGTTATCTTAAGGTTTTCAGTTTCTCCTAAACAGCATACAACAAGGTGAAATAATAATGACTGAAACAAAAAGGAACATTTTTTATATGTAAAACTCCATGCAGTCAAGAATTTTCTGTGTGTTAAAGTAGGGAATTTTCATTTACATCTATTCTGCTGTTCAATCATTTTAGCAATATTAATTTCCTGTGGTTCAACAAGTCAGAGGTGAGTCTTCCTTAAGAAAAATCATGGTAGCAAAATACATTGTTTTAACAGTCTCTGTCAGTAGGTTTTTTTAGTGTTAATTATAGTATTATAAAACTGAGAGAGTTCATAAGTTGTTCAGTAAAAGATGGAACTTCAAAAAAGATTTACAGTTTTTAAAATTTTTTTTTATATTTTGTACCTGGATTGAAAGGATAACTTTGAATACCCTGTTGAATTTACAGAGCCTCATCACTGAGTGTGGGTAGTTGTCTACTTAGTTTAACCTAATGGTACTGATGTGCCTTTGAGGCAGTCTTATAGAATCCTGCTAGAGTCTGCCCAAAGTTAACACATTTGGTGACTGGAAACAAGTATTGTTTTTACTGTGAAGAGGCGTATGCTTAGCAGAATGACACATCTGAGTATTGCAATGTAAATGCCCTCACTTTTTTACTTTTTTTTTTCTGTAGCACTCTTCCCCCTCCATCTAAGCAGTAGGCATTAAGCATGAAGAGAGTGCAAGCAGTGAACAGGAGATATGTTTTAATTTTAAATTCTTTGCCAAGGTGTCTGAGGTAGATAAGGCAGGAAACCTGATAAGTCTTCTGCAGGGACTATTGAATGCTTGAACCTCACTTACCCAGTGTTGTTTTGGGCACACTGGAGTGGAGGTTATCTCCACTTGGATAAAAGCCAGATCTTCTGAGGCTGGAAGCTTCCTGTTACCTGATGGAGATAGCAGTGGGTCCTCTTGAGCTAATGTCTGCTGAGCCCATCAGGCTAGGCAGGCAGCAGGGCTCATGAGAACCTGGGGTAGGAGGTGCTCATGGCCCTCATTATAGCTTGTCCTGTTATCAACAGCTAGATCAGATAAGGAAAACTTATGCAAATTGGTTTTTTAAGCATGCTAGGGTGGTTTGGTTTTTTTTTCTGGGAGTCATAAACCCTGCCAAAGTAAGCTTTCATTCTTCTTTTAAAAGTATGTAGGATGCGTTAAATATGCTTCAAAGCAGCTTGTGCTGTGAGTGTTTCTAGCATAGAAATACTTTCTTTTAAAACTGTGGATCTTGTCACAAATCCAGGACGACTTTTAGTCTTCTTCAGACTTGCTGCTCTACCTGCTTTATAGTTAAAAGAGGCTAACCTGTAAGGTACTCTATCCCTTCCCAAAAGAAACCATTCTGGTCCCAGAAACTTTGTGCTGTGGACCACAGCAGTATTGTGACAGGTGAGTAATAGAGAATCAGGGATGTAATATGTCCTCAGTTGCACTCTGGCTAGCTTCAATGGGCGTTTTGCATGAGAAAAGTAAGAAGGATTTGGCTCGTGCTGTAATAAATCCCACTCAATCCTATTGAAACCCTGCATAGCATCCAGTGATAAAATACTTACTGGTTCTGTCTCTTCATTCCTGCATGCAAAATCTTTCTTAAATTACCTTTTGTGGGTGACCCACACCTGAAGACAGACAGGTAAATGTGAACTAGTCTGGTACTGATGCATGTTTTAATAGCTGATTATCAGGGGGAGCTGTAGAAAAATTAGACCTATGAGGATTTTATGTTTGACTAAGTAATTAAATGACCTTAGAGTTATTCTTCTTCATTTAAAGGCACACATGTGCAGGTACTCTGTTGTGGGAAATCAGGCTTTGTAAATGTCAGCTGTCATGAGCTGACTCATAAAATGGGATCTCATGGCTTTTCTCAAAACAGGTGGTTAATCCAATGATTAACTGCACTCCAGGAATGTCTCTCTTTAAGTCTACCTGTTCCATTTGTGAAATAGTTTCATTTTATAGGTCTCTCAAAAATGTCAGGTGACCATACCCCAAATGAAGGGAAGAAGCACTTCTACTATTCTCTTAAGTGTTTTTCCTCTCAGATTGACAGATTCATTCCTGGAAGACTCTGTTTTAACCCTGCTGTTCCCCAAATCACAATATTTTCACTGTAGAGCAAAGAATTCATCTCTTCAAGCATTGCATTGATTGCATGCTTTGAGGCCAAGCTTCGAATTTGTCCTTGGCAAAGATGAACAAGGTCTCTCCTTGTTTTCTCTTCATCTGTAAATCTCTAACCATACTGACTGATGGCTAATGAAGTGTACAGAAAGTGCTAGAGGTTGAGATGCTGTGCCTGTGACTCAGCATGATTTTCCCTGCTTTTCAACAAATACTGCTAATAATTGTCAGATTTTGTTAGACCTTGCTTCTTGTTTTCTATTTCATGCTGTATATTATTCTAATTTGGAAAATGAAGTGAGAAAAAGTGTGATTTTGTTTTTGCGTGCATTGGTGACAAAAAACACCCATTTACTTCAGAGTTACCAGAATTGAAATCCCAGTTTTATAATGCTGATGTTTGCAGATAGTTCTCCCCAGTTGTAAAGGACTGAAAAAAGCTCATGAAGAAATGAAAGGTTAATTAATATTTTAGTAGGCCTCAACATTGATTGATTGTTCTGAGTTATGCCTGAACTTTCTCAGAATACTCTTAAAGCTTTTTAGTTTTTTGATTTTGTGATGTGTGTTGGTAAATTATTGACAAATGTGTCATACAGAGCAGCTAAGTTGAAGTAGGTGTTTATTTAAATGGCTTGATGCTTTCTTTCATTCTTCTAAACTGCCACTGACCCTGACTGAAAATAGCTACTTTAAAAAAATAAAACCTCTTTGAATGGGCATACTGCAATGCAAACCCATCTTATAATAGAAAATATCAAATGTGCAATAAAAATAATGGCAGCACAAACACTGTTCATGAGAAGCAGCTTGAAGTGCAAATAAACCTACTGAATGTGTCTAATCAGCCTTTAGTTTAGGTGGTGAATTGATGAGATCAGTTGTTTGTATTGATATTTCCGAAGCATTTGAAATGGTTGTTCAGAACCGCTAATTAAGATGGTAAATAAATAAAGACCTCCACTCCAGAGTGTTGAGAATAATTAACCTTGCAAAATAACAGAGACTTACTACAGTTATGTAAAAAGAACCTTTCAGATTTGGTGTTAATTGAAGTGAGACTAAAATAGTTTCTTCAGAAGGTTCTTTTTACCAAATGGATCTTTAATACAGATTTCTTTACTCTTTTCAGTGAAAGAACAGAAAATGAAGCTCTAATAAGGTAAGATTTTTATTTTTATTCCACTTTAGTAAGATACTCAAGTTGATTTGAGATAATTGTAACAAATATACTCAGCATTTTACTCTAGATCCTGGACCAGTGGATTTCAGCACTTCACTAGTAGATCCCATTTGGGTCAGTATGTCAAAGCACAAAAAAGAAAGAGTACTGTATTGCAGAATGAGTCTAACAACATTTAACTTTTGTTGTTACTGAACCACTATTTGGTCTTTAATCAAAATAAGATGCCTTCATAGATTTGGAAAATTCTTTTAGCCTGTAAGGAATTTACAGGTAATTATTTTTCAGCAGATGCTGTAATTTTCATTATGCAGTCAATTAAAATCTTCATTTTCTTCCAGTTTGAAAATGAAGTATTAGAGGATATGCTGATTAAATAAGTAGCTTGGTCACAGATTTTTTGTTTTTTGATTTTTGTTTGTGGTGGTGGGAGTTCATAAGTTACATAGTTAAATAAATAAAGAAGGAGTGAACTCTTCTGAGAGGGAATATTTCCCCTTATATATGACATAATTCAGCTGCATTCTGAAAATTGATTCTGCATCATCTGCTATATGGGCAAAAGACAGAAGAAGGTCTTTCAAGACACTACCAACTATAAAAGTAAAATTTTGCAGAGTTGTTAGCTGGATTTTGTGCACCTCTTTCAAGTCAAATGGCTTCCAAATGGAAGAGTGTTCAAAAGAAATTTTTAAAAATCTGTTAGCATCAGTAAAAGTTGATATGTCTGCATAAACTGTGTTCTTGGTTTGCAGAGGGGCATTCTTGGAATAAGGAAAAGGGAAGCTTAAAAAGAAAAGACATTTAAGCTATGCAAAATATAAACTGTTAGAAGCCACAAGTGAGTAGAAATGTGAAAAATTAATGGAAAAAACAGTAATGTTGTGAAAAAGGAATGAGGTGTCATAACAAATGGTGTTGTAAATAGCAGACTATCTTTGCAATTCTTACTTTGTATTGGTGCATGGAGAGTATGTGAATCTATTTGCAGCTACAAAGGTGGATGATTATATAATACATCTCTGAGACAGCAAGATGCTGCTGTTTTTCACCCAATCAGTGAGAAGGACTGAAAACCCTTCTGGAACAGGGCTGATGAAACTAAGGAACTTTATAATGTGTTGAGAACCACATGGGTAGTGCAGGGATTTAGTAAATGCCAGAAGAAATTCTAGTTCTGAGCAGTCTTTGTACACTGATCTCATCAGCATCCATGATCCAGGAAGAGCACAAGTCCTCATTCTGTCTCTTCACCAAGATTCAGCCATACAAGCACTGGGCAAACGCTGCAAAAACGAATTAAACTTGCTGTGTCTGTAGGGGATCACCTAACACAAGGGAGCCTTATGTGGAGCCTCTGAATGCTACAGTAGTACAAATACCTAAGTAATGTGCCTAAGTAATATAGCATGACAGCAGTGGTGGAAATTTACTTATTTTGTTTACCAGTCACAGCTGGAAGTATTTTAGGGTATACATTGCTCACTGCTGGATTTCTGCCTTGGCAGCTCCTGCAGAAGTACCAGGTCATTTTTATGTGATTTGACATATGGGCAGTAGAAAACCACCTGCCACCAGCCATCTTTTTCTTTCTAAGTCAACTGCAGTGTTTAGTAACTACTGATCCTGTTTGAGCTAGAATATATCAGTTAGGTTGAAAATGAAGCTGTGCAGGTTGCAGTGCTGTTCATCCCAAATTTCCAGGTCATACAAATGAGTGCTATGGGAGCTGGAAAAGCTTGTTAAAGAAGATGTTCAGTGCCTACCCCTTTCATTTGAATGGACTTTTCTCCTTTAGTCTCTTTTGTCAAAAGCTATCTCTAATACACCACCACAGATGCTGTGCAATTGTCTCAGGAATCCCTGTCTTGGTTTGCCAAGCAGGCAAACTGTTATCTCAGGTAAGAGAATTTTGAGGTGTGATGTGGTTAGTATCTAAAAATATCAGTGTAGGGAGATGGGATAGGGCTCCAACAGACAAAAACATGGCAAGATAAGGAAGAGGAGTTCACGTTGGAATTACGATACCGTGGGTGTAATTAACCATTGGAAATGCTTAGAAAGGAATGTGGTAGATCACTTGGAGTAATTAAATCAAGATTAGATCTGCTTCTGAAATATCTTCTAGTAGAGTTACAAGTTCTTGTGCTTTGTAAAGAAGTTGCTGCATGAGGTATTACAGGCTGTGCCAGGCAGGAAGTCAGACCAGATTACCATAAGAGTTCCTCCAGGCCTTTTAAATCCACATCTCCACCAACAAAGGCTCTTATGTGGTACAGGCTGCCACAGAATTTCCAAAACCTGAGGTGGAGCAGGTCACTCTTGTTTCAGTGGTGAAAGGTTAAAAAGTCTTTGAGCAGATCCTTGCAGAGAGGTGGTGGTGGGTGCTCAGTGCTGCTGAGCTCGTGCACTCTGTGCTTCAGTCCCGTGCACCAATACTGAGCCCCTTCCTGCCCTTGTCTGAGCAGCCTTGCAGGTTGCATTTTTATTGAGTTCAATGAGAAATAATAATTATTCTGTGATACTTGTTGAATCCCTTCTGTGATACAAGTGAAGTCCTGAATGAGTTCAGAATATTCTTCAGTTACTCAGTGAACATAATTCCATTGTCTTTAACACAGGATCTTCTATAGCCACTCCTAATACCCCTATGAGTAGAAAGGGCAGGGGACATTTTCAGGAGATTATGTAAAATTCCTAGGATAAAATAATCTGCTTTCCACAAAACTGAAAAAGTAGTAACTTGTATGTTTGCTCTGGGACTTGCATGGAACACTGAGAGTACAGGATACTCATCCTTTAGTTCTCTTCAGCTACAGGAAAGTGTATTCTTATCTTACTGGGTAAGAGACAGCAGATCTTTTTAATAGAAAAGACATTAAAATAGATCAAAAAGTAATTTTATACTAGAAGAAACACAAAACACTGTGGTGAGCAAGAATAGCCCTGGCTCCTTCTTGTTACTTTGATAAGCTCATTAATTTCAACATTCAGAATTAATCAGGAATTACTGTGCAAAATCTTGCAAATGGAAAAATCCACCAACTTGAGCTCAGAATTATGTCACCCTACTGTACTTAGGTTGCACAGCTTTTGTTACAGGAATGTTCAGTGTAATTCCACAGCAGCATGACAGGAAGAACAGCTAAGAGTTGTCCTGGCCGCATGTGGGGATAAAAACTTATTCAAGAAAGTTTTCATGTAATTCTCCCTCTGTAGAAAGATCTCTGAAAAATCTTCTTTAAAAAATTATCCAGGGTAAATTCAAGACTGAGCCCAGGAATATGAAAAGATTTGGTTTTTCTTTCCAGAATATCTGATATCCATCTTGACAGCAGGTGGTTTGCACTTGGTACCTAATCATCCCTACTGCTCTCCCTCACTGAACCAATGTGTACTTATGGTTTACACATGGGAACCTAGACCTGAATTGGAAAAAAAATTTGACTAAAGCAATAGTAGAACTAAAGTAGAGGAGAGAGATGCCATTGTTATTTGGTTTGATAAACCAAAGCAAGGAGGTTGAGGTAATTAAGTTTGTGTCCCTCCATGTAGAGACTCCACCTGCTTTCATGGACATCCAAGAAAGAGGACAAGACACTGGAAAAAGATAAAAGGATAATTACTTTTGCTAGTAGGTTAGGGATTCATGGCTGTGGTGAAAGGAGAGAAGACTTTGGTTAGTCAGGAATCAAAGATGTTTGCTTGGTTGCTATGCAATAATAGTTGTGATTTTGTAGCATGAGATTTCTTCTGCACCACGTCTCTTGAAAATATATTACATGCCTATGGTTTTCACAAATTCCTGATAGCCATAATACTGACTGTGGAGAGTATTTAAAAGCAAACTTCAGGATGTCTCTTTTTCACATGTTTTTGCAACCAGTGAGTCACTCTTAATGGATACTTCAGTTCTGAAAATGAATGGAGGAGACAGTGCCATTATTTGAGACATCATATTGCTGCTATTTCCTTCCATGTGAAAGCTCTCGGCTAAGTCATTTAATATAAAGGAAAACAATCTTTTCTACAACAGAAGAAGTGCCTCTACTGGACAGTGGCACACAAGCCTGCAAAATTGACTTTGGTTATCACTGAGGGTTTCCTTGGCATTTCTTTCTATTTAGGCAATTAATGCTGTAAAAGCATTCCACATGACAGAAAAGAGCAGTTGTGTTGAGGTCTGGGGAGCTCCTTTGGCGCATCTCCAGTGCAATGCTAGTCCAAAATTCATTGCTTGTGTCTAAGAACTGCACTTGCTTTAAAAGCTCCGTTTTACTGCATTTGAAAGCTATTCAGTCTTGTTTCCTGCACTTTGTTTACTTAGTAACCCCTCTACAGGAGTCCATGATTTTGCCTGGGTAACTTGCTGGGTAAGAGAGAAATACACTGTTTTCAAAATTTTTTAAATCCACATGCTAGGTTGGGACATGGTGTAAAGAAGTACCTGGTACTTACACTGTGCTCACAATGTCTGCTCAGATGAGAGTGCTGTGCTCACTGTTACAGAACTCTGCAAAAAGTGCCGATTCAGGGAAATTCTGCTGCCGTGAGAGAACGGGAGCGTCAGGAATGTTCTCTCCCGCTTAATGGAAATGTGGCTTTTGGTGACCAGTGCATTTAAAAAATAGCAGATTGCGTGCATGTGCTCATTGACAAGTCCAACTTGAACATCACAGTGATGTTCAGGCCAGCAGATCCTGAGACTGGATGAGGCTCTGGTAGCAGCAGGCTGGTACAGCATATGTCCGGCTGCTACCAAAAGGGATTTGCAGCTGTACCATTTTTGGATTTGAGTAACCTTTAGAAGACTGCATCCGAAAAATTTCCAGGATGGCCAAACAGATTAATTCCCATCAGCAGGAGAGACAGCAATGAAGCATCTGCTTCATTGGACTGTGTGGATAGTCTTACTGGAGGGAATGGGCTCCAGACACCTGACTGTGGAGAAGAGAGGCAGGTAGGACACACGTACTGCACCAGGAATTCTCTTCATCTTTGACATTACAGAAATGGCCTTGCCTTATGGATGTGGTGGTAGGCTGCTTGTCTAGTTGTTTGACCTTGGCCCTTTTGCACATAGCCCCTCTATTTCAGACCTGAGGGATCCTACGTTTACAGAATAGATGGGTTGACTACCAAACATTTTAGATGGCTGCACCCTGCTGCTAGCCCTAGTCAAAGCTTCCCCAACCCTCCAATATATTACTGTAAAAATATGGATAAGAAAATAAAGGTTAGAAAAGTGTCATGTTGGCTGAATAATATTGGTCCTAATCTCTCTAAGCAGTGTGTATTTCTGCCTTTTTGCTCACTTTAAGGGTCAAAAGCCAGTTTAGAAGCTGCTAGAGATCTAGACCGTGCTAGCTAGATTTACTTGTAGGTCATTCTCATCCAGCACCATCCTCAGAGCAAACTTTGCTTCTATTCTTTCAGTTTCCCCATCTGTGGCTTTAAACCAGTTCTCTTTCTTTAATCACATCCTATGTAGAATTGTCTCACAGCTCTTCCTCACTCCAAGTTTAAGGTCTCAGTTTTTGTGCAGGAGACCCTGTGAATGATTTTATTTTGAGGTAAACAGACAGTAAAAACATACACCAAGGCACAAAATCTTCTCTCATCAGTTATTTGACAAGTGCATTTAATTATTTAGTATAGCTTGTAGCAGTAATGAAGTCCTTGTAACATGAGATTTAACACTGTCCTATTAATTTTTCCCTAAGAGGTGGGAAAAGACTGCTATATTTTTGTGTGCAAACTGAGAGCATGAAGCTAATGAGATTTGACTGAGAATACGTAAAAGGGGCTGGAACCATTCAGTGCTTCTTAAGAGTTTTGCTAATAGGTAGTAAATCCAAGCACATCCCACAGTTAGATAAGATTCTGCCTGTTGTTGGCAAACCAGAAGGTGCTGTCTGATGCTCTGCCAAGGCAAAACAGAGTTTTCATGGACCAGCTGTATTTTTTTTGAATGTTTAGCTTAGTAAAAAGAAAAGCTGTAAGTCGCACTCTTGCTCAAGAGGTATCATTCAGAACAATTTTTTATAGCATGATAGATTTCATGGTGCTACAAAATAAATATTTAATCAGTGGTAATGTTTTTGGTTCCCTTAAGCAGGGAGATAAGTTCTAACTTTTTACTCAAGTAAGTCCAAATGGAATCTAGCAGGAAGTTCAAAGTAAAATGCATGTATATCATAGAGATTTTTTGAATGGATTTTAGGTCCAGCCAGACAGGCTTGATAGCTGATTTTATTCCTGACAGAGAACACTTTATCTCAGAGTTTAAAAGTTCCTATCCCCAAAAAAGGAAAAGAACCAAAAAAAATCTGTGTTTGATTGGTTTGAGCTGTATGATGTGCTAGATCAGTTATAATTACATTGAAAAAAAGAAAAAAAAAGAAGAAAGGCAGCCTGAAATGCTTTGTTTACAGTCACAAAGCTGCCTCAACCATGCCAGCCCAACTCCATGACTGAAGGGAGCAGTCTAGTGACTCCACAGAGTTGCACTCACAGGTTAGTTTCTTATTCCTTGATCTTGTGTCATCTACTGGGCTCTTTATTCAGGGGCTTCACTTTAAAGTACAAAAGAATATTGTGTGCAGGGAATGTTTCTTACCTTGACAGCTTCCTGCAAAAGCTCTAGCTCCCATGATCTTCATCAGACAGGAGGATGGGAGGCAAGCACTTGAATTTTGTGCTCCTCCTGTGTCTGCAGAGCGAGCAAGGACTAAATGGAGCGGACTTTATTTTTTTCTTCCAATGTGAACCACTGAGTGAGGCTCCTTCTGCTGTTTTCCCTTTCTGCTCGAGAGTCAGTAAGAGCTCTTCCCTGGTACCATGATGGGCAGACCTCTATTTGTAATGGATCTGTCTTGAGACACTCATGATGCTTGCATTTAACAAAATCTTTCAGAACACATCTGCTCATTCAGGCTCTCTCTCTTTTGATCTGTTAGAAACTCAGTCTTATCTTTCTAGCCATCAGCATCTTTCATTGTCCTTTCACAAATTAATTTAAAAACCAGTCAGCCCTTCTTTGATTTAATAATCCCAGAAAAGAACAAACAGAGCTAAAGGTAAAATAATACAATTTCTGGAAGGAAATTGCATGTTCTGAACTGAAACTTGAATGCATGTGCACCTCACAGAAAGGCAGCTGGTTTCTCTAATGTTCACCCAGAAATTAGGGGAAGTATTCCCTGCCATGTCTGTCACCAAGGAAAAGTAGTACTGAATTTTTGCTGACTCTGAGGATGTCAGGTTAAAATTTGTCACAGTCCTTTAGTTGTAGTAGATATATAGTACAGAGAGACAATAGTATTGAGCAATTATGACAAGTTTTGACATTTCTGATTTCCTTTATATTCAGATGCTGACCATAGACACTATTAGTCTCTCCCCCTGACTGGGGCTGATTCAGAGAGCTTTAAGTTTTCTGATAACGAGTGGGTTTGTAAAATGCTAAGACATACAGGATAGTAAAATTTTCAGTGTAGAGCTGCTTTAAAATACAGTGGCAGTACTGACCCATCATGATTTCCAGGTAAGTAGCCACAGTGCAGCTGTTCACCAGCTCTGATTTTCTTGAGATATAGGATGTTGTGCTTTTTCTGTCATGAGATTCCATTTCTGAAAACAAATTGATTGGAAAATACCTAGATTTATAGGAGGAGCTCCTGCTTTTCTGGCAGAAAAATCTAAGTAAAAGTGACAGGGAGTGCTCACTTCTTTTTGCAAGTTCTGTCTTCAGTGGGAAAATGGCAGCTGACCCTGGTGTGTTCCAACTCTGTGTGGGAGGATTTGATGCACTTTGTTCCCAAAAGTTGGTTGTCATTGCAGCTTTCACATATGGAAAGAGACAGAGGTTAAACAGAGACTGCTGTAAAAAGGTGCTAGCATTATGTTTACATTTTATTATTCCTTGCTTCCTTGAAATAAAATAATTAGAGGGACATAAAATAATAACAGAAGAGAAAAAAGTAATTTCTGGTTCTTATAGGATCATAAAATCATAGAATGGGTTGGAAGGGATCTTTGAGGTTATCTGGTTCCAATCCCTCTGTCTGAAATATGGACACTTTTCACTTGATCACCCCATCCAACCTGGCCTTCAACATTTCCAGAGTTTGGACACCCACAGGTTCTCTGGGCAACCTGTTCCAGTGCCCCACCACCCTCACAGAAAAAAATCCTAACCAGGTTCCTAAATCCTGGTTCTGATAATATTGCAGTCATTGTGTCTAAACCTTTTAGATCCTGTTAACTTCTTCTGCCTTCCTTAAATTGTCAGTACAGTTGCTCCAACTAATTCTTAAATGGAGTGGAAATTACACAAATAGGAGTTATTTGAAGCTGCGGAATGATTTTACACTCATTATTATGTAATGAGCTAGAACTGCACAGCTGACCAAAAAACAGTCCTTAATTCAGAATTCCAGCCTTTTTTCACTTCAGTGGCTTTGTAAACTTCCCTCTAGTCTTTATGCACCATTTTATGTGGTTTAACTGAAATTCTGAGAAAATAAAGGAAAATGAACCATGGACATGGAGAAATGTGGAAAGACACATGAAGTGAGAGATTTCTCATTGGAATGGGGCATAGAGAAAGCAGTTCTGTAAGAATGGTTTTATCAAAATGTTTGGGATGGTAAAGTGACATAGAGAAAAAATTTGATTAATTGAGAAAGAATGCATGACAGGAAAGATGTGATTTATTGGACTGGAAAAGTCTTCCGTGACGGCAGCAAGTGCCATAGTCCTCCAAAGAAAGTGCTTGTCTTATTTGGGACTGAAAACTTGGTTGAATAAAGACTAGAAAATACCAGTGTAGAACCTGTGCTTCTGTGGGTGAGCACTCTTCACACAGAAAACCTTTTCTACATCCATATTCTGACTTGCTTGAGAGAGCTCCATGAATCTGGTTCAGGCTTGGGATAAAACCATAAGGTATGTTTTCTCTGCCTGCTCCCTTTTTCCCCTAAATGTTATTATTCTGCAGCTTGGCTCTGTCCACACAGTCTGGAGCAGACTGTGTTGTAACTTGCTTTAGCCGCCGCTGAATTTAACAGCTTTTGGCTTTGTGTGTAATGCCTTAGGAGAACTCTTGCTCATCTGTTCCCTGAGCCAAAGGAAAACTCCTCCAGTAGCTTTCCCAGTGTTTTCTCTGGCTGGAACACATAGTTACAGATTGCTAGGTGAAGATACACTATCTTTAATCTTATTTTTGTGTTTTCAGTTTGTCCAGCTGACATAGTCTAAGATACCCACTTTGACTAAAGCAGTTAAAGAGGACTTTCACAATGGATTTTCTTTTCTTTTCCCTGTACTCCATGTAATTAAATCTTCCACTGGTGGGAAAATGCTTTTCCTTGATGTAAATGTGTGGCAAGTAGTTGAATATGGAGCCAGTCAGTCACATTTCCCTGCTAAGAATAGTATTTCCAACATTTTTCATAACAGAATGACTTACCTTTGTTTCCTAGCCCTATGCAGTTGGCTTTCTGATCCTGTTGTCATTTAATCTCTTGCAAGAAATGCATCCATTGGGAAATTATTAAATAGGATCTCAATAAACATTTGGATTATATTTAGCACGTACAAATCACTAGGAGATATTTGCATATTTATTTGTTGAATCTCAGCTTCCACTTCAGGTTAGATGAGACATAAACAATTATACAGCCCCTCTGGCAAAGAATTAGCCTTTAAAGCAAGTCAAAGCAACACTGGGAATTTGGAGGAAGATTTCTTAAGTTTTAGAAGGAACTGTGAAAGGCTTTGTTTTAGCTCTATACATTTTATGTCAAGTATGGAATTAATGTTGTAGACTTTTACTCTGATACATCTTGTTTGTTTAATATATCTTTCTAAAAATATTTATGGCAGCTCTGGTCAGAGACTGCACCTTTGTCTGCATCATTAATATAAAAATTACCCTAATTTAAAGCCAGCTGAAATATTTCGGGGTGGTAGTTTGTTTGTTTGCTTGTTTATTTGGTTTTGGGGTGGGGTTTTGTTTGTTTGTTTGTTTATTTTCCCAGGGTACATGGATCACTCTCTGCATTGTATTTTGTAAAGGAGACCACAGATAACTTATCTGCCAGAAAGGTTTTAATAGGTTTTATGCAAGATCCAGGATCAGGAGGCCAGATACCACAGCATGCTTTTGTGCCCTAGCAGAGGAAATACCTCTTTGGATGTGCTCTTGGCCTGCTTCATTTTTGGAGAATCTCTGTGTAAATAATAAGTGAAAATTAATGTAATTAATTGTAATTAGCATAGTGTTTATAGTGGATACATGTTAAAATCTTTTACAACAGTGCAGCAGACTTAATAGTTTCCAGGAACTGTAGATTTACAGCAGCAATTAGATCATTTAGGCCAACCCTGAATACCTTTTGAACTCCGCATTTACTGTCCATTTGCATCTTTGAAAATCCTCCCACTTATTGACAATTAAATTTGATGCCTCTTTACCTTGTTTACATGAAAGCAATTGGCATACTCTTTCTGTTTGTGTCTCAGTATTTGTTTAGTAGCATTGTTGGATTTTAAGTTCTTGAGATAAACCAAAGCATTAAGGGCACAAGGTTTACCTGCTGTTCATTGCTTGTCCTTTCTTGCATGCCTGGATTTGCAGGAAAGACTTGCACTGAAAGTGAGACTGATAAGCTTCCAGTTCTCAAAACAAAGTGCTATTTTTATTATATAGTAAAAAACTTGAGATGACACTTGGCTTGGTACTCTGTTCCTACACATCCACATGTTCTTTGAAGCTCTGTTCTTAATATTTGTCCTATAAAATCTATGTTGTTTAAAGGGTATTTTAAACAATAACAATAAAGGGTATTTTAGAATGTTTGATTCCTTAATGTTATTTCATACTGTGATTGGAATAATCAAGGGTTGAAGTCTGTACTTTGATTAGCAGAAAGATACCCTTGTCAAATCCTTGAACTGTATTTTCTCTTTAGTCACATGCTTCTGCAATAATTTCCAGTTTTGCAGAATATTATATTCAAAATACTATATTCTGTATTAGGTTCATGTAAACTTATTTTTCCTATTTCACAAGCATGAGGAGTCAGTTGTTAGTACCTAGCCTCATCTCAGAAAATTAAGATTTCTCAAACCGGATTTGTGATCTCTGACATTAAATTCTTCCCACTACTTCTTTAATTTTCTTCCACTTAGGTAGGCATCCATTTTTCTTCAAGTTCTAGGAAAACTTCATGTCCAAGAATCCCTGCCTTACATTGTAATTACTCTTTCTCCTTGTTTTATTTTTTTTTTTTTTTTTTTTTTCTTTTTTTTTTTTCTTTTTTTTATTTCTGGTGTTCACAAGACTCATTGGCAGTTTTCAGTGGATTTGACTTGCAGCTGAAGAAGATGGGGGAGTTTTTCTGCCTTTGATCACAACTAGAATTTCCACCTAAGAGAGCTTAGTTCAGGCAGATTACTGCCTTTCAGTCAGTGGCCAGAGGAAGCCAGCATTTAATGAAAAATTAGAGTCTGGATGCATTTTGTCGGGGCTGTTTATTTTTCCTTGAAGGCAGAGATGGAGGAAGGATGTTCAATGATGCAGCACTGAATGAAGAATAGCAGAGGAGACACCAGGACTGAATGCAGGAAAAGAAGGAGATACACTTTCTTCAGTGTTACCTGATAGGATCTATTTTTATGTAGAAATGTCACCTGACAGAAGTCAGGAGGGAGAATACCCAAGTAGTTTAGATGCAGCTGGAGGCAGAGAGCTAAAGCCACAAGGGAGTAGAAGAGGCAGTTGAGGTGATCTGAATGCACAGCTGTATATAAAAATAGTAGTTGGAAGGGAGAGGTCTTTGAGGAAGCTGACCACGTTCTGCATGTGGCTGTAATCACAGCATAGAATCTGGCACTAATTTGTAGTGGAGAAATCAGGTGAAAGACTGATGTGTTATGATGGAGAACTCAGGAGGAAAAAGTGAGAAATAGATGACTGAAAGAAGAGTGGCACCAGAAAAAAAGAAGGATAAGGTGGAGATAAGTAGAGATTAGGCCCTGAGAAGGAAAAGGGATGTGATTAAAGAACTGAGGACAGCAAATATAAGGTAATTAGGCAGCACCAGGGGAAAATGGAAATAAAATCCTAAACCACATGAAAATCTTGGTTTCCTAGTGGCACGAGAAAGATGCAAGTGTGTGAGTCTGAAGACTCATTTTCTTTAGGTGGAAAGGCACATCTGTCAGCAGAGTTTATCTGGGGAAAGAGCAGTGCTTTGTTTTCCAAATCCAAAGAAATACCATGCAAAGACAAAACTGCGAACAGTCCTGGAGAAGAAACTTGAGACAAAGATCTCAGAATCCCTTTTGGAACAAAACAAAGATTAATATATCCAGCCAGAGAAAACTCTCCTAAAATCTGTGGCTGGTGTGGTTTTAGTAGAATTATCTTGGTCTCTGAGAAGGAAGGTGGGTGAATGACAAGCTAATGAAGATGTACCATGAAGAACCCAGGGTCATACAGGCATGAAGAGGTGTCCATGCAATAGATATGTCTGTACTAGCAAATTAAATGGAGTCTAGAAGCAGTCCCTGGCTCTGGAAATGAAATGTATCTACTATTGACTGTTCCTGGCCTAGTTTTGGTGTGTACTTACGGGAACTCACCTGAAGTATTCCCAGGTAAGGTTTGAAAGTTGTCTTGGGATTGTTCCCAGTAGGCAGTTTGAAAGCAACCACCCTGTTTTGGAGGGTGATAGACTTTATTAGCATGGCACCTTTCTGTGCCAGTTGGCCTCAACATTCTTGGACATGTTTATTTTGCTTGTAGAAATAGAGCTGTAAATGGCTCAGTAGATGCAATCCCTTAGAAACTTAGGACATCGACAGCCTTTGATGCAAGCTGTGACAGGCAGGGAATATGATTTCTGCTTTAAAATGTTGCTGAAGTGAGATGTTGATGTGCTCTCAGATTTTGTTTTCATGGAGCATGATTACATTGTAGAAGAGTTGGTTATACAGAGTAAGTTTGTATGAAACATGAATTTACTTATTTCCATTTAAATGTTATATGAGCATAAGCAAACACAGGTCATAAATAACACTTGGTCTCACAGAAGGACAGGCTGTGAAATTAAGGAAACAAGGTCGTGAGGCTGGTAGGTAATTCAGTTGGCTGGACTAAAAAGCCCAAACATTTAAAAGTAGAGAAAATATTTTTCAAAGTTCCTGAAATTTGTGTAAAAACAAGGCAAATCTCCAGACCTAAACAGATAAGATAAATATGGGTCTAGAATGGAATAGGTGTAATGTGAAGGTGATGGAGGCATGGAAACTTTACAGTCAATGTAGAAAAATGTGGAAAATGAAATTTCATGTGTTGTTCTGGATTTTGAATTCAGGAATGATTCAAACTAAAACAGAAAGAGCAAGAAAAGCATCACTGAGAGCCTTTATCTTAGCAGAACAGGCTAGCAAAGTGAAACCCAGAGCATGATAAAATAGTTCCTTAATAAATACAAGAGGGAAAGGGCTGGTACAGAGGATAGCTGGTTAATAAGGCTAAACAGTATTGACACATGAACAAAGTTAGTAACAGATGTCAGTTTTAGCAGAAAGCAGTCAGTGGACTCTCAAACTAAAATTAGATCATCCATGTTACTACAAGCAGCATGCATCTCACCTGGCATTTTATAAATGGGTTCATGAACATGACCTGTTCTTAACCAGGCACAACATCAGTTTTGTGAGGAGCTTCAGAGATCAGCAGGAGGATTTGCATTTTCCTTTTGAATGCTTTGGCTTCTGAAGAGCAAAATGCAATGTTTTTGGAAAGGACTGTGCAGGGTATTTGGCAGTTCTCCTCCAGCATATCATCAGTCTTTCAGCAGTCATCCTACACTCGTGGATCCTTTCCTCTTCAGTTACAGAATTACAGAATCATAGAATGGTTTGGGTTGGGTCTTTCACTAGACAGGGTTGCTGAAAACCTCATCCAACCTGCCCTAGAACAGTTCCAGGGATGGGACTTCTACAGCTTCTCAGGATAACCTGTTCCAGTGTTGCAGCACCCTCACAGTAAAGAATTTCTTCCTAATCTAAATCTATCTTTTTTCAGTTTAAAGCCATCACTTATGCTTACACTGTGTGTCATTGTAAAAAGTCCCTCTCCAGATCTCCTGTAGGCCACCTCTAAGTGCTGGAAGATGTTCTAAGGTGTCCCCAGAGCCTTCTCCAGTTCTGCCCTTTAGATTTTCTCTGTTGAGGCTTGATGTTCTCCATGGTCCTGCCATCACAGGTTGTGTTCTGCTTTCCTGGGTCAGCTGTATGGAACATCAAGTCCACACAGCAAGTTCACCTGAAGGAGCTTGTCTCCAGGGAGCCTTAAGACTGTCAAGCTGTTGAACTATTTTTTTCTCAGTTTGCCTTGTTGCTGGAGCAGGATTTCATGGAGAGCATTCAAAATGCATGTCAGTGTAATATTGATGTTTTGTTTATGTATGTCTGAATGTGAATTGATAACCCCAAACTGTGACATAAAGTAATTTTAATGTCTTTCTTATTATTTTTTGTTGGCCTTTACGTATTTCTGTAAATATTGTGTAGTTGAATGAATACCAGACTGATGAATGTGGAAGCCCTCTGTGTCTCTAAATGAAAACTTTCAAATAGAAATAACTTTAAAACTATAAATAGAAAAATCTCTCTACTATATTTATCACTGACTACTTTTTTTTCCTTCTTTCATTGCATCTCCCATTTTATTTTTAGTGATGCTTACTTAAAATAGTTTCCCTGCTTTCCTGTTGCCCATTATATGGCCACTGTGGAATCCAAGTGATTTCTAAGCCAGATGGTAAGGGAAGTGTTCCTTACTTGAGCAGTGTGAGCCTGAAGTCTTGTCAGAACTTCTTCACTGATGGCATCAGCTTTGTCTTTTTAGCTGCTTTCATGTACATATTCCTTAGCTGGTTTCAAAATGTGATTCCAGCATTGTTCAGGACCTCCTGTTCTTACATCGATGTTATTGGTAGCTCTGTTTTTGCTAACTTACTAAAGTCCATACTCTTCACAAAAGTTGCTATGTTGGCAGCCATAAAAGTTTCTTTTTTAATTTAATTTAATTATTTTCATTATATTGATATGTTGGTGATCACCTTGGCTGCACACAAGGTAATAGAAATAGCTTTAAGTTTTGATGGCTCTTAGGCCTTAGCTTTGACTTCACTATTGAAACTGCAGCTTCCTGTGCACTTTTAATTTGTGCTATTACATCCTTCCCTCACTTTGTGTGTGTGTTAATAGATACATAATTTAAAGTAGGGTTGAATATAGTGTAAGCCACATTACTGTTTGTTAGGGTTTGCAGGCCACAGTTGTCTTCCAACACTACTTGTTTGAAGAGGCTGTAAGGGCATCACATGGTTCTTTTTTCCTGAACTGTCTCAAGAGAGTGAATTAAGTGTCTCTAAGGACTGGCTGATTATCTGTGCACTGCTAAAATGAAATGCAGTTATTTGAGTCAAATAAGAACACGGTTGGTTCCTTCTATCTCTGCCTGTTTTGGTGTCAGCCTGAAACTGCTGTGGGAAGGAACAGGAGGGCAGCAAGATAGCTGGACAAGTGGACAAGTTTTGTGACCACATCACCATTAGCAAAAGGCTTCCTGGCACTTCTGAGGCAGCAGTGTACCAAGAGAAATGCCTTCTGCAGTGTCATTTGCCAGCAGTGAGGAGAGATGTCTGTATGGGAGATGTGTCTGTATGGGCAGGGTGCATCTCAGACGTGTCAAGGTGCTGGGTACCATTTCTTGTGGTGTTACTGGAGTCCCAAGAGCAGCAGGTCTGGGATGAGATGGAGTGAGAGGTGATGTTCTTTTCTCTGCCCAACTCTGTGCTGCTGTAGTCATTGCCATGACACTACTTGTACTTTGGGCTTCTTGCAGCTCTGGAGCAAAGACAGGAGCTGTGTTCTGTCCTCTTTGAGAGGCAGAGGAGGCATTGCTGCTTGGCAGATAGGAAATCCCCAAAATGGCCAGCTACTACTCATGGATTAAAACTGCTTTCCTGTCCTTATCAGGCAGGAATACTTTTTCCTGCTGATAGGCCATCATAAAGATTCCTTAACTTTGCATCCACACAGATTGCTGTTGCATCCAGCCAATGACAGATAAATCAGTCTGTGTTCATGGGGCTCTGAGACTCTGGGGAATCATGGACTCATTTAACCATCAATCTTTATGCCTTGAGGCATGCCAGCATCTGATCTGCATGCTTCTTGTTAGTTTTAAATGTGATTGAGTTAGTTTTATTTTTATGCAGTGCCTTGGGATGCCTACTGAGAAGGGCTCTTAAAATAGGTGTAACTTAATGTGCTGTTCAGACTTCTCATTAATCTGCTTGTCTTTACTCTTACCCAGAGGTAAAATACAAAATACAGAGGGAGGAGTTTGGAATAAAATGATAGAAAAGGGGACCCTGAAATAAAGACATTTAGTACTGAAGACTAAGACTAGCAGTGGAGGAAACAGAACAGGATGTTCAAAAAGTCCAGGCCCTTTGGCATGAGTTAAGGAGCTTGGAAAATAAGCAGGGCTACAGTGAATTTGTGAAACAATGTTTGTCTTCCTAAACTGAATACTGGAAAGGATCCATTTCACACTTTGCCTTTGCCAGCGCCCTGATATCTATTGTAGCACTCATCTTCTGGCCTCTTTATTTTCAGAGAAAAGTTTGACTTTGTGTTTAGAAGTTATTTGTGCTCCCTGCTTTTTTATGGCACTAACAAGATCATGTTGTGGCTACAGGGCTAAACTTGGGAGTCTTAATCTTTGGTCCTGCTGTGCCGCCCTGTTTCTGATGCTTGTATTTTAACTGCAGAAATGGGCTTAAAAGACTCCACTTCCACTTTGTTTCACCACTGCTTTGTCTGCATGGGTAAATTAATCAGGGCCAGGACTTGTATCTTATGATTGTCCATATTGTTTAATTTCTAGCACATTCCATGGCATGATTTTGGTCCGTGCCAACTAGCACACTCCCAGATGACAGCTGTGGCAGGATGGCGTGGGAGAGAGACTGTTCTCAACAGGCATTATTGACGAGGTAACCACGTTTTGCAGGGGAAGATGGTGTAAAGATGTGGATTGGAACTGGCTTTACCTTTCTCCCCAAGCCTCTGGATTCTGGTGTATTTTATACACTAGGATGAGTCTCTCCTGATCTTAGCATTTGTGAAGATACTGAAATACAAACTTCTGCTTCCTCATTGCATCGCTAGGTGCTGTTACCACAAAAACATCAAGCCACCTCCTCCTTCTCCCTCTGGGCCATCTGCTCAGGCTTACAGCAACACTTCCATAGTGATAAGATCTTTTATCTTTGAATGAGAGTCAGATTAGGGGCACATCTCAAGTTTTACATCAAGCTAGTTCATGACAAAACCAATCCCTCTAAACCCGAGTGAGCTTTCCAGAGAGTGGTCTTCCATCATGCAGGATATTTGCACACAGAGGTTCAGTAGTAGCTCACAAAGCCAGTGTTGTCACAGGCCCACAACAGCAAGTTAGATAAGTAATTGCTGTTCTGGTATGTATGTATTTGCTTATCACACAGGGTCATGATGATTGCCCATACAGATTGTACATTTGCTTGCACACATGGATTTTTTTTACATTTCACACCTATAATTCATTATTCAGGCTTTATTTGTTGCACTTTACATGAAATAGGGAATGTTTACTTTCCCCTGTAGGATTTCTAGTTTGTGAAGCCCTCTGCAGTTCTCTGTTGTGTAAGGGATCATGGAATTCCAGAGCACTGCTGATGCTTTGGCTGAACATGTTTTTCCAAAAATTGTTTGTATAAGGTGCACCTCTATATGAAATATTCTTTATAAACCTTGATTGCTCTCTTTCTGACTTCATTTTTTAGTGTCTGAGTTTTCAGTTGTAAATGGAGATGTTATTAAAACTATAATCTTCCTCACCGTTGCAAATTTTTTTTTTTTACTTATGTAGTACATAGTGTGACATTTGCAGCATGTACATCAACAGTAGCTACAGGCTGCACAGACTTGGGTTTTTGTCTTGAAATAGATAGGATTAGCTGTACAGTGAGTCTGTATCTATCATCAAGATTTAAGCTCTTGAGCCTGTTCTTGGTGCCACTGGAGCAGCAAAGGAAGAAACCACTGCTGAGTCATTGGACTAACCAGGGTAGGTTTCTTCATCGTGACAATCTGTGTACAGCATGGTTATCAAGGGGATTAGAAACGCTGAGCAAAAGGGATTTTGTTGTGTTAGTGCTAGATGAAATGGTATTTTTACAAACTGGTGTGGTGGGCAGATTTGAGGCTGGGGAGAGCCATGAGAGCCATGATGGAAAGATTCACACAGAAGTTGTTAGGAAAAAGAAAGGCTGCGAGAGGTGCAGGGTCTCCTGTGTAAACTCTGTTTGCAGTTGTTGCCAGTCTGTGCACTCCTCTCAGTATTCATTAGCTGAAGAGACTGAAAAGCCAGTTTGGAAGAGATTGTGCTGACTACAAGTTTCTGTAGCCTTTGGTGGTGCCAGCTGCAGAAATAGGCAAATCCGGCTGCAGTGTAAGGGCGTGATGGGGCAGCTCCAGCCCAACTGCTACCCTGGAGGCGTTTGGAGGCTTTGGCTGGGAGCCCTGAAATGCATCTCCCAGGGGAGCACTGCACTGCAAACAGACCTTGCCCTTCCCTGCCGGTGGATGCCTTTGGCAGTAGGCTGGCATCAGAGCACCTCAACATATTTGTGATAAACTGCAGTGGTTTTCTTGCCCCTCTTGGAGATGGATGTGAGATCTGCATCGTGTGTAATTCGTCTCACATATGACCCTTTCAAAAGGTCTCGTTATAGCAGCTGTTCATTAGCGGTGGCATTGTGCCTGGCTGAAGGCCAGGTGAAAACATGTTTCTCAATTTCTCACTCTCACATGGCCTAAACCAAACATTAACAGCTCCCCTTTGATTTAAGTGGCTCTTGATTGGATCAAGCCCACTCTGTTGGAGGAAACAAAAGACTGGAGGAGTAGTTCCTATTTTTTGTTGGAGTTTAGCTTTCTTCAAGAGGAGAACTGAGAGGTCCTCTGCACCCCAACCTGAAGGAATACCTTGAAATAGGATATTTTTTTGCATGTTTAAAGAGATTAGCATTAGAAGTAACTTAGAGGTAATGAAATAAACTTTTATGCATGCTTTAGAGGACTTTCTCTTTGCCCACAGAATTATGGTGCTTGGTAACTTGGTCAATTCTGTGTAGGAAAGATCTTTCTGGGAAGGGGTTAATGTACAGGGGGGAAAAGCCCAATGAACAAACCAAGCTTTCTACTGAAAATTAAGAGTTTAAAAAAACATAAAACTGCTTTATCTGTTACAATTTTATAGGTTTCTTTCAGAGTAATTATTTTTCTTGTTCATCCTATTTACTTACTTTTCATAGGAAAGGGAGAATGTGGGGATCACTCAGTAAACAAGAAGTCTCAATAAGAGCCAATGTTTGCTTCAGGCAGCAATTGGACCACAGCAAATGTAGGCAGGCTGGTGTGAGATCCCATGAACTGTAATGACACCTAGATTGTTGCTGAACTAAGTATGCAGGTCAGTGGGTAGGTCTCTGCTTCCCATACTGGAGCTCTTACTGCTGAATGATTCACTGCTTTTAGGACCTGCATTAGTAAGATTGAATTCTGTGCTGCTTTGCCTACCTAGCTCCTTCCTGCAGGGAATGCAGGGGAAAAATACTTGTGAAATCCAGAGCACATACAAAACAAAGAGAGATCCATATTTATCTTTTTGAGGCTTTTCTACACTTTCTTGTGGGACAAATTGCTGTGTTGCTTCATTTTCATTGGTGTTGTTCAGACATCAGTTACTCAGTTCCTACCCCTGCACAACTGCCAGAAATCACAGATGTGGAAATCTTGGACACTGTGATTTTTCACAGCATTCATGACAAAACGACAGTTGGCTTCAGAGATCAGAGGCATCTTTGAATATGAGAAAAGCTCTTTTAAGTGTGTCCTTCCTTTGTAAAGGCATTTTCAGGCCACAGTCAAGTGTAAGCACCCTCAGCTGGAGCCCTCTGCTGCAGTGTGGTCTTGCTCCTGTTTAGAGTCAGCTGGGTTGTTTGCACACTGCAACTCATTACACAGGCTTTTCATCAGCTGCTGAACTTCATCTGTTTTCTGGAGTTTGCTCCCTTAAAAACATGGTAGCCATCAGTAGAAAAACAACTGAAACAAGAAGTGCTGAGCTTGTTTTCTATTTTAAGTATTATGTGGTTCTACAGCAAATAAAAGGTATGGATTATTTAGTTTGATTCAAACAAATAATTTGCATCAGCTGGTAAGGAAGGGGAGCAGCCATGAGCTGAAAATAAAATTTACAGCACAATTCCGTGTATGTTGTCAGGGAATCATTCCCATGCAACCCAGTAATGGCACAGAGATTTCAGGGATTATGTTCAGATTAAATGTCATCAAGAGCTGAGCCTTGGCAGTATGCCAGGAAGGTCATATGAGGAAAGTCCCAAACTTTTACACTCGGATAAAATTGTGTTCTGCTTAATAACCATAACACACTGCAAATTTTAGAACAAATAATTACTTAGGTTAGGAAATCTCATAATAATTTTATTTTTAGAAAATGTATTATTTAGTGTAAGTTCAGGATTTTTCATTGGTTTTTGGGATTTATGACTATGTCAGCAATTTTTTGAGGGGGTACAGATTTTTTGTTAGTAGCATGACATTAAGAAACTTTAGACCAAAGTTTTTACAAGTTTTGAAATTTGAAATTTTTCAAGTTTAGCATGAATGGAACAATGGCCTGCTAATACTTCCACAAGTATTATTTCCCAGAAATACCTCTGTTATTTTTAAGAAGTGCAAAATGCTGTAATTCCATGACATTTATGGAAGATTATTATTGGGAGGGAATGAGAAAATAGTTACAAATGCATAGCTGAGAATTGCTTTTTCTTTTATTTATCTGTGGTTGGTCTGTACCATTCCAAAATACCTGTGGAATTATGAAGGAATATGCTGACAGTCTAATACTGCATTGAGAATGTCTCATTTTGGTTTAATCTGATCTGTTTACAATAGATTGGTTTCAACTCCAGAAGGGAATTCTTTCCCTAGGGGATATCTATACATGGAATTGTAGACCCTTAGCTATACCACTTTGAAATAAACACTCTTTTAATCTACTTGCCCTCTGTGGGAAAAAAAAAATAAAAAAAGGGCTGAAACTATTTTAAAAGTGATTTCTTAAATCTCTTAAGTGCTCTCAAATGTGATCCTACTATGCATATGCCTAAGGGAATATGATGATTTTTTCATTTGCTGCCTGGCAGTGACCCCAGCATGGTGTGGGCACACCCCTTCCTGCCTCCCTTGGTGGGCATTGGGTGCTAGGGAGAGAATTGTCACAAGCCTTTCTTCTGGCTGTGACCAACCTCGTGAATCAGTCTTTGATTGACCAGGGAGCTTCAGTAAAAAGGGAGCAAAACTTGGAGTCATTAGCCAAAGCAGTGATGAGACTGTGGATTCAGGGCTCCACCTTTATTTTCTAGTTATATATGCATCCCATATTTGTAAACCTTATTTTAGGTATCCTGTATACACTTAAGTATGTGTTTATTCCCAAGTATGTATGTGTGTGCAAACATATGTGTGTGTGTGTATGCTGAAGCTGTTTTTTCCCTTTCTCCTCCTCTCCTCTTTCCTCACCTTGCCTGCTACAGTGAGGCACCAGACACAGAAGAAAACTGTTTTAGCTGACCAGCATTGCAATGGGAGAGTCTACAATCTCATCTTCAGTTCATTAAAGTAGAGGGTGGGTGACAACCATCAGAGTTGTCAGATTCTTCACTATTCACAGTGATAACAGTGGGATCTAAAGTCACTGAAAGGCACCATGAGACTGGCTGGGTGCAGCAGCAGGAGCCCAGGCTGGTGCCCAGGCTCCTGAGGCAGAGGTGCTGCCAAGCTGTGCAGAACAGCAGATCCAATTGGTTTGTTATTTATGAAGGGAACGGTATGCAACCCTCAACATGCCAACAGTTCTTTAAAGTGCAGATGTAAGAAATCTCAGTTAGAAGTAAGTCTTTTAAATACTGTGAATAAACAAGATAAATCCATTAATTATTTCAATAAACGTAAAGACCTCATGTTATATCATTAATTTGTCCTAAATTATCGATAGGATTTTTTCCATTACTTTTCTAGACCTTTATTTAAACTACAGTCAGTAAAATCTTACCACCCTACAGCCCCAGACACACAGTAATAAATCAACCCTTATTTCCTTATTTGCTTGAAGCTAATGTGACAACAAATAGTCTGTTCACATACATTATTTCTTTGTACTACATCGTATGCAAATATTTCAATTATTATCCTTTTATCTCCATAATATTTTAACAACATGATACAACATGTTTCTCTGATAAATTGAGTTACATAAAAGCAGCTTCACATCTACATAATGCTTTAACAAAACATTCCCTCTATTTCAAGTTAAAATGTGTGTTCAGCTTGGGAATATCCTCATAAAGAAACTTAATTTGCCTTATTAAGAAACACTTGTGTGTTCTTATAAGTTTCAATTTTTATTTTTTTTTTAATAATAATTTTATCACATTTTGGACTCCTGCCTGCCCAGGCTGCCTGGGGCTGGCAAGGTTTGGTAAGTTGAGTTCTGCAGTTAAATTGAGTTGGTTTCTTGTTTATAATGGATGTAGCTTGACTTCCTTGCACCATGTTTTTTTTCCCCTTCTGTGAATATTTATGTAACTGGATGTTTATTTTCTAGTATTAATCCTTAGTGGCTTGAGAACGATGGTTTTCCCTCTAATGCTGGTAGAACCCTGAAAACTGGTGTTACCCCAGCAGGGTTCATCCAACTCCACACCTGTGCAGCACTGTGTCACCAGCATTTTTTTAAGCAGGATTGTTTTGAGAGATCCCCTGCCATAGTGGCTGTGTCCCACTGCTGTGCTCAGACAGGTGGGAGTTTCAGTATTCCCCTCTCCCAAAGAAGGGGAAGAGAAACACATAATGATAGCAGAATTAATTTCCTCTTCACTCTGGTGGTACTGTCTCGAGGCTTTTTATAAAACCAAACAGCATTACTAAGCATCTGTTTGCTGGAGGGGTGTGAAATAGCCAGGTGTGCTTTGTGTAAAAGCAAGTGATTGTAGCCTGAAACATCGCTGCAGACGCTTCGTGAGTCAGGTCATTCATGGCTGCAGTAACGAGATTATTCATGGCAGGCTCCTCGTTGTGACAATGGTCCTTTGTTTGAAGTCTGCTTTGTCTATGGGCTATACTTCCGATTTGAAGATTCCTTCTCTGCTAGAAAACAGCATTGCAGCAGGGAACCAGAAGTGAAGATCAATGCTGCTAAATTCAGGATGTTACTCAGTGCTGGAAATAATTGGGAAAGTTCATAGTTGAGTTAAAAGCTGTATCCATGAACTTCAGTGGGACAGTACTACTGCCTCTTAGTCCTGAGGTAGGTTTTTAATTTGATTTTTAGTGAGTTGTCTTTTGGTTTTGTGGGTTTTTTAAAACTCTGTCTTCTGATTAGAACTGGTTAAATAACTGCCGAGAGAGTTTTGTTGCTTGTGATGATGTAAGACATGCTTTGTCTTGATAGTGGGGGTCCTTCGTGTATATTGCCATTTTATATAAGGAAAGGAAGAACAAAACCTCAGCATTTCTTTAGTGTTCAGAGTCAAGTTAATTTTAAGTTCATCCATATTCTTAATTTTTTAATGAAATTATTCTCATCTCCACTATATAACTTCTGTGAGGTCCCTATGTTAAGAGGTGATTATCAACTTTGTGGTTGAACCATGACCAGGGTGTTTTAGACTTAGGTGCTATAGTATGGCTTGGATTTGTCTCCTGTACACCTGGGTGGTCAGGCTGAAACCAAGGCATGTTGTGCTCCAGGTCTTTGTCCCAAATTGGAGCATCCTTGTGTGATCTTCCTGCAGAGCTGCTGGGAAGTTCATCCCTGAGGATGCTGGCTGAGGAGCAGGGGATGCTGGAATCCTCCTGCTCTTCCATCTCAAGGAGTCCCACAAAGCTCACAGGCAGCTCTGGTGGTTGCACTGAGAGGAGGCAACCTTTGCCACCATTGGGAACATGATGATGGTGTGCCAGGGATGGCTTTTGGAAAATGGGGAGACCATGCCAGTGTGGCAGCAGCACCTCAGAGGGAATCGCCAGAGCTGTTTGCTGCAGTAGTAGAAGTGAAAATAACTCTGTTCCCATGGTCAGCAGCTTGTAAGGAAAACACAGAGCAAGCTCAGTTATTGAAAAGCACATCTGAAACTAAAATACTGCTTTTATTTTTACTTTTGATTGCAGCTTTTGTCCTTGAAGCTCAGAGGTTCCCTGGTGTTTTCTTTTGAAACTGTGCTGTTTCATGCAAGGCAAACAAGACTAAAATAAGTCCAATGCAAGCATTACAGAGACTCTGTCCTCTATTTGGGTGTGAGCTTTTTAATTTTTTTTCCCCAATTAATCATTATATTCTACAGCAGAAGATTGTTTCGATTGTTATGGATGTTAGCTACGAATTTTGAACTCCATTATAAATTTGAATTCCAGGTCATTCTATTGCAAGTTTGCATAATATTTATATGCTCACTTTCAGAAATAGAAAAGAAGGAGTTAATTGTTTGACAGGAAGAATAAAGCATTTGACTATTCTGTATTGTGTGGGGTTGTTATGACAGACTTCTTTTGGTTGCACAGCATTCAAATTATACACCAGTAATGTTACATTATGTCATCTCTTGGTACTTCTACAAGCAATTTCATTACTTCATTAAAAATTTACAGTGATCTGAAAGGCACTTTGTGATAGATATAGTAATAATTGTACACGTGTGATTTTGTATAGTGCTATGTTGATCTACATTTTCTGCATCCTGTAGATAGAAACAGACTACTATTGCTCTTGAGATACTTGCCAGGTAATTGAATATAAAACCTGAATTTTTACTGTAGTTTTTAGTATTTGGATTTTAGCCATTTCAGTTGCAGCTGACTAAAATGCTTTCACTGTTATTGGGAAGATAATCAAATTGAGTTTGCTGAAACGGAGATAATTTTTTGAGACTGATTTATTTACAAATGAGATTAAATGGAAATGCAATAATACTTTTTGCCCTAAGCAGTTAAAGGCAGCAGTGTTTACTTATTACCTTTTCCACACATCTAGATTACTGCTGTTTAAATTGCAGGTTTGACTTAGGCTTGAACCATGAGTGTATTTGACCTTGCTATGATTACATTAACTTTCTCTGATGGTGTTTGAAATGTGGCATATCTTGCTGTTTTTTCCAGTTGCTTGGAGAGTGAATTCACCATTCCTAGGTGTCAAGATTGTGCATGACTCTTGGATAGCCATGAAGAAGCAGATTGATGTCACTACAAACAGCTGAATAGGCCTTAGTAAATTAACTGAGTAATGCAGATTAATACAGTGTTATCTTGTTATTTACTGCAAAAGATTTTTTTTAATGAAAGGGAAAAAAATAAACTGTAGAATTCTGTTGTCAGTGAACTTTTGACAGTTTTATTTTAAAAATCTGTTTTCTATGAAAATACATAAATTTCTATGAAAATGTATAAAACCTTTGTTGTGACCAGAACTTAGTTACCTAGTTTAATAGATATTAATGTAATTTTTACTATGCTATGCTTGAGGAAGCCCATTGGTTATAAAGATTATGAGTTAGGAAACAGTGAGTGAGGGGTGTTGGCTTCTGACCTAGTCCCCTATGTGTAAAAGTGCAAAATGAGCAATAATTACATTGTGACTATGGTGACATGTAAGGTGCAGTTGTTGGGGTAGGAAAAGGTCTCCTTGGAGTTGCTAAGTATCTGATTTCAGTTTTCTTATTTCTTTTTTTTTGTTTTGAGAAGTTCACAGATTTGCTGTGGAAGTTTTATAGCAAATACCAGGTCTGAAACTCTTCAGCAGAACTGCTGAAGTGTAGTTACTGTGTGTAAACAGCAGAAGAAAAGTCTTGACAAGAAAATCCTCCCATTTCCAGTTTCCACAAAACTCTTAAAAGGAAGAGCCATGTGAAAATATTTTCTTTAAATTGTTTGACAGTGCCATTCCAAAACAAGATGTTTTGTACTCCTACTTGTTAGCTCAAGCACAACCAGATAATGATAATTCTTAGACCTGTGATTATTCATTGCTAAATTTATTAATAATGGTACTCTTTCATTCTTGTGTTGTAGCTTTCCAAGGCAATTTCTGCAGTGAAAGGCAGCCTGCTCATATTTTACCACCATAGTGGTTTTCTTTTTCTTTTTCTTTTTCTTTTTCTTTTCTTTTTCTTTTCTTTTCTTTTTCTTTTTCTTTTTCTTTTTCTTTTTCTTTTCTTTTTCTTTTTCTTTTTCTTTTTCTTTTTCTTTTTCTTTTTCTTTTTCTTTTTCTTTTTCTTTTTCTTTTTCTTTTTCTTTTTCTTTTTCTTTTTCTTTTCCTTTTTCTTTTCCTTTTCCTTTTCCTTTTCCTTTTCCTTTTCCTTTTCCTTTTCCTTTTCCTTTTCCTTTTTTTCTTTTTCTTTTTCTTTTTCTTTTTCTCTTTTTCTTTTTCTTTTTTTCCTTTTTCTTAAAAAAGGACATGAAATTTTAATATACAGCCTTGCTAGGGAAGAGGATGGAGGGAAATAAGATAAATTAGCATAAAAGCAAATTGAAGTTTAAAATTGAAGTCAATCTCCTAACTGAACTGAACTTTGAAATATTTATCTAAATCAGTAATGATTTCCTCTCTGAGCACTGTAAAAAAAAAAAAAGGAAATCTGGACTTATTTGCCTAAGGTTGAAGCATATCATTATTAGATATATGTCACTGTTATCTGTGGATTATTCAGTGGTTAATGGGTAACAATCATTCTTTATAGTGGTCAGTTTATTTGTATCAAAATTTGCTCTGTAAGATCTTCGCAAATGTTGAGGAAAGAAGATGAGGAGAAATTTATTTTCTTAATATGGTGAAATTTTTTAAAAAAGCACTACCACTAAACCTATTTTAGGACTATTTAGAGGAGATTTCTTACATATGCTTACAACAATACTTTATCCAAAAACATCTTTTCTACTTGTTTCATTTTTTCTCAGTCTGCAATAACTAAACCCCAAGGGTATCGTCGCTTCCTTCCAAACTTCTGCTGGGCTTAGGGTTATTCCACCCATGCACAGAGACCTCCAAATACTTGCACACTGAAGAGATTTTTCTCAAGACCTCTGGAAATCAGTCTTGCTCTGAGACTGAATTGGTCCATTGTTCAGCTCAGCACTAAGTAAACAAAACATCTTCATATTTGATAGGAATGGAAATGCATTTCCGTGCTCATGAACTTCTACAGAGAAATCCATTTGCTCTGTCTTCAGTGTAACAGCATTGTTGACACAATTTCTGGATGTTTAGCATCCTTTTTTGACATTACTGGAAGAATTTGGAATATGTGGTAAAGACAATGCACCACACCACAACAAGGCTGTATTTCCCTGCTTTTCTGTTTCTGAACAATTCTGACTTGGAACAGGTGATGGTACCATATTAGTGAAATATTTAAATTACATATGTGAAGAGGGGCTGTTTTAACTAGCTTGTCCAGGAGACATCACTCTTAACTCTTTTGCATGTACACACCCTTCTTAATCACTGAAAATTTCTTAAAGGAATTTCTGGGTTAATATGAAAGCTTGGCTGTAGAGCTGGAGTAGCTGAACTTTGTCATCTGTACACCACAGAGATGACCTGGATCAAAAATTTACCTGTCAGAAGGGTTTCAGACCAAGTAAAAGCCAAGTGAATGCAGTTTTTGAAGTCTGGTTAATTTTATTGGACTGCTGCACTTGGAAAAATCCTGGCCAGCCCATTTACAACAACACCAAAGTGATCAAGACAAACATCTGAGTAGGCAGAGTCACAGAAACCTTTTGGAAGCATCCTTTAATCTGGTGCTGTGGCATGTGTGGAATCCCCCAGGGGTTGCTGTCATTAACTACTCCCATGAGACTCCTGACAGAGAAGGTTTTTCAACACCAAATGTGAATCATGAAGCGTGCCTTTGATTGATTGCAGCCTCTTGTTTGGGAATGTAATTAATGCCTTGGTTCAGCTGCCAACATGCTGATGAGCAGTGATACTTGAGATGTCACACAGGGTGTCCCCCTTGGCCTCCAGCAGTGGCCCTACAAGGAAGGCTATCTCTGTGGGAGATACCCCATAGTTTTTCATGTTTTAAATAAAACTTAAATGCTTCTGTAAAAAAGGACTAGATTGACAGCAAAGATACCAGCCACTTCTCACAAGGAAAGAATTGTTAGTCTTGGTCTTCATGATGTGTAATAATGGCCAAATGATAAAAATATTTTTCTTTAATCTTTTTGATGTGGAGATTAACAAATCATATTTTTTTTTCTTTTTACTTTGGTTGCTTATATCCTTATTATAAAACTAAAGGGTTCTTAGGGCAGTTCAGCGATGCTTTCAAAGCATTTCTTCTTGGATGAGATCCAGAGGATTCCAGCATGGTCGTTTTGGCACAGTTGGTTGGTTTTCTCAAACAGGTGTCTACATGTGTGTAATAAATCCTGTTATGCTGATAAATCTGAACAGATAATTGAAAAGTGTGTGTTACAGTGAACAAGGCTGGTAATTTACCATGTCAGTAAAGAAAAATATAAGCAACATTTCTGTAATGAGTGTAATGTTCAGTAATTCTGTAATTTAATGGCTCCATTGTGTGAGCCATTTTAAACTTCCTGTTCAAGATGTTCTTGATCCAGATGTTCTTATATTTTATTTTATTACTAGCTGCATCTCAGTTATAATCTGCAAAACTGATTCTCTTCTTGCTTTACTGTGGTACCAGCCAGTCCATGACAAAGGATGTAAAATTAATGAGGAAGTGGAGAACTGAATCATACACATTAAAAATATATGTAGTAAATGAAAATCATCAGTAGGCTTGTATTACCAAAGAGTCACTTTTCCAGGTGATGTTCCAGTCTATTCTTTGAAATCAAAAAAGCTTTTTAATCCTGCACATATCACTTACATCAGGCTGTTGCTAATTAAGTTGCTAAGATTCAGCAATATCTCAGTCTGGAAATATTAGAAAAGCAGACTAGAGTTTTTACTGTAATGAATGTCATCATTAGCACTGAGATGTTTTGGGCTCTTTTTATACATTTCCTTCCAAAGTTTTGAAGTCTCAGTCCTCAGATTAATGCATTGACCTAATTATCACCATATTCATGTGGAGTCCCATGACTTTCAGAGAAACATAGAGGATCTTCAATGTTTTGTAAAGCTCAGAAACAGCTGAAATAAATTAAGCTCAGAGGCTACAACCTCCATGATTGCCGCTACTGAATTAAACAAAGGAAGCATTGCAAGGAGACAGTTATATTGCATTTACTGGTTAGCAAAAGTTCTTCTAAGATCCAGAGGATATGCTGTAGTCTGGTCTTTGTTCCTCAAGTGTGTGATGGATTTCAAGGGTTGCCTCCAGCTCTGGGAAGAACTAGGAGCTGTGACCTAGAATTTCAGAGATGCAGGGAGAACTGCTAAAGAAAGCCCTGGATTCTGCAGTGATTTGGGATGTGTGCTGAAGCTGAGGATCAGTCAGTCAGGATCAGTAGATGAGTATCTGTGTGGTGTAACTGTACCTATAAAGTGTATGTACATTGTATCTGTACATTCAGGATCTATGTATGAGTTGATTACTTAAGGCATGTGGCCTCCATAACTTGTCAAATGATAGTCCAATAAAGGAATGATAGTCCAATCCCTCATTCCTTTAAATGCCTGTAAAAGTCCAGCATTCTTAAGAGACCACTTGGATGAGAGCTGATAAATGGGATTGTAACAGATTCTTTTCCCCTCTTTAAGGTGTTCTTTTCTTTGCACAGAGAATAGGTCTGATCCTGAGGAGACTTATCCTAAATGCCTTTGTTCAGGAAGTGAATTGAAGATATTGCTCCTGTTGCCACCCTTCCTCCTGCTTGGGATATCCAGCTAGAGCTAAGGGTAGCTTGGTGAATTAACAGCTTTTGCACTTTATTTTGAGGCTATTTCCATTATCATGAGTTTAGGAGCACAAATTCCCTTTAGGATCTCTCTGAACTGCCAGGTACGAGTGAGAGAGCTGTTCAGGACATTGTCTGAAAAAGCAGGTATGTGAATCCTCCTCAAACTGGGAATATAATTTCAATTAAAGATCTTCTTTTGTATCCTCTGATGAAATGATAGTCAGTTAATCTGGTTCTCTTAGCTGAGTATTTTGGGGGCAGGGGGTTCAGACCTACATTCAAGTATCTAAGGAGAGTTAGGATCTGTAGATGGAAAAGGATCTGTCCATTCAAAAGAATGTGAGAAAAATTTGTATTGTGCTTAGATTAACCTGTAATTATGTTTTGTGACCGAGAGGAGGAAGGAATTTTGATTTACATTGTTGAGATTTGTGATGCTTTCCATTAGTTTTGACACTGAAAATAGTATCGGAGCTCTTGTATTGTGTGCTGCAAATCTCCCCTAGATAAAAGTAATATGGAGAGAGCAAGAAAACCATAATATTGATGACCATGCTTATAAGAGTGTTGTGTGATAATCCATTCTAAATCAAATAGTGATGTACAAGTTCATGTGGATGTTCTTGGTTTGGGGATTTTTGTTTTGTTTTGTTTGTTTGTATGTGTGTGTGTGTGTGTGAAATCTAAAGTTCCAAGATATACAACTCTACAACTCCTGAATTTGTTTTAAGAACTAATGTTAAACTCTATGCTTACTGCCAAGTCAACACATAAAAATAAATTAAACACTCACACAAACGTCCTGCTTACCATTTCTGTGCTCAGAAAGATTTGAGTTTTTATTGCCTCTCTCAGCCAATATGTAATGACCCAGCATTTCTCCTGCTGAACAAGATTGATTTGTGCAAACTTAAAGATACGAATTATTCTACCTGAGTTATTTTCTTATGTCTCTGTCCAATACATTGGTGGGGATGTGGGGGTAGGGTTCCAAGGCTTAGGTGCCTGAACTGCTTGCAGTAAATCCACAAAATCACAGAATATGCTGAGTTGGGAGAGATCCATAAAGTCCAACTCTTGGCCCTGTGCAGGACCATCCCCAAGGGTCATCCACGTGCCTGAGAGCATTGTCCATGTGCTTCTTGAGCTCTGTCAGGCTATGCTGTGACCACTGCCCTGGGGAGCTGCTCCAGTGCCCAGCCACCCTCTGGGTGAGGAACCTTTTCCTAATATCCAACCTAAACCTGCCCTGACACAACTTCAGGCCATTCCTTTGGGTCCTGTCACTGGTCAGCAGAGAGGAGAGATCAGTGCCTGCCCCTGCTCTTCCCTTCATGAGCCTCTTCATCTCAGCAGCATGCACAGGGTGCATCAGAACATGAGTGTATGTTATGGTTGTTAACACTTGTAGTGTCTTGGACATTATCTGTATAAGAATATTGGAGGGTTTATGCCCTACAGGTTGAATAAGAGTGGAATGAATGAAGAATTGGATAGGAGTTGAATTCCTTATACCAACACCAGCTTTCAAGTCTAACTGGATTGAAATTACTCTGCTTCTGGTTTAGAACTAGAAAAGTTTTTAGAAACCATTACGAAAGAGAATCAGGGTCTGGATTTATCATCTGCTAACAAGAACAGAGAACAGTCCTATGCTTTTGGCTCATCCACTGCACATATTCTCTATAGTAATACGACCAATGCAAAAGTAGTTTATAGCTTATATTAATGTCTTGTTCTTTCATAGATACAGTCTCAAAGTTACATATTATCTTTAAAGCAGTGAATGGAGGTGGACAGGAAAAATGAGAGAGACCAGACTAAGCAAGGACAATGCAGGTTTTACTGATGATACCTCCAGTACTCAGAAACAATTGCACTGGTTTTTGTCAGTGTTAAGTACACACAATAGTAGCAAGATCGTTCATGCCAGCCTTGCCTTGTGATTTTTTTCAATGATGATGCACACCTTTTGTACCAGAAGGGAAAGAAGTTAATTAAGTCCTTTACAAATACATGTGAAATATGCAGTAAATAAAATATTTTAAGAATGCTGCTCAAGGTTATAGTGTTCATATGTCAAGCTCAGAAGAAAAGTCCAATTACAATCCCCATGCAATGAGTGTTATGTTATGTGTACAGTACAGGTATCGTAATAGTTTTCTCCTCTTGATATATTGGTAATTTGCTGAATAGTGGCATGAAGTAGTGATTTGTTTTATGGCTGTCTAAAATCATAGTTATAGTGTTAATGCTTCATATTCTTCAGACTGAAATGGTTTGGATGCCTTCTCTGTTTTACTGAGGTCTACAGCTATACATAAATGTATTTTATGTATACTTACTATGTATTCTTACTGATTTATCAGCTTTTCATAACTGTATCTGAATTGTGTCAAATACCCTCCTATCCCAAATCACTCAGCTTGTGTTATAGTCACTCAGACACCTTCCTCACAGCTGCCTGTCCTGTATCATCATCTGTGCTTTTATTCTCTGACAGAAAGTGTAATTAGAGAACAATGATTTAGCTTTTGGTTTGACATACACTAAAAACTTACTACGGTACTCTTTCATCTACTGTTGTTGTCTTATTCAAGTGTTGTAAGTATCTCTTGTTTTTTTTCTGCAGTTAACTTCCCAGCTCTCTCAGAGGAGAAACACTCTGTCCATTAGCCATATAAAACATTGTTGTCTAGGCGGGGAAGAGAAGAGTTATTTCTCTTAGTCAGCCTAGTGTGGGAATTTGGAGAGACAGAATGTAATTAATTATCAATCTTGAATTTTGGCCAAGGCTCTATTAGAGATGAGAGTTACAGTTTATGAATTTCTTTCATTCTTGTGATGATAGGATGAGTAGGAGGGAGACGAGAGTAGGGTTTTATGCAAACATAGAAGTTTGGACTCTTGCTGGGGCAGCGTGTTTCAGTTGTCATCATGTTAAACTGGACTGTTTTATGTGGCTGTGGCAGGAGAATGGGGGGTAAAAATGATAGCACAGCTTCGAATGAAATTGTTTGCAGGGGAAAAAATGGTTAATTATACATAAATCAAGCTCACAAAAACCAACCAGAGCATGAAAGAGCTACAGTGCATGCCCTCTGCCTTTCACAGACTCTTTCCAACTCACTTGGTGCTTTGTGTTGCTTTTCTGAGGCAATTCTTTTCTCTTTATGGGCACCAATACACATTTTGTCATAGTTTGTTGATGGTAATTTTGGGGCCAGATCTAGCAAGTCTCTAGTAGGCTGTTTAGCAATTAGATCAAATATAAATCAAGAAATTCCTGTATAAGTTATATTTTAATTCCTCTACCATGTCTAGAGTTAATTTTGTAGCGAAGGAGTAATCACAGAGACAAGTATTAAGGCTGAACAGATGCAGAATTGGAGGGGAGGAGAAGTTATGTGTCCACCAAGGCCATTTTTCTGCCGTGGTATTGGGAGCATATGCTACATCAGCCAGCACTAAAGGAAATAGACTTATGCAATGGAGAAAAAGGACTGGAGAGTAGATGATCTGTCTTTGACAAATACCTCCCCAGTGAATTTTCAGTTGTGTTCCTTTTTGCCATTAAAATTCTTCATATGTTATCTAATAGTTTGTATTAAAAGGATGGAAGAAAGTAATTCAAGGTTGTAACTTTTCAGAATCTCTTGCTTGTATGAATTTGTCTTAAATGCATGGTATGCCAAGTCCCAGTATGTCTCAGTTCTTACATACTAAGAAAATAATCATTCACAGAGAATAAGATCTGATTTTCTTCTGAGGAAATGCTTGCATTCTGAAAAGGTTGTAGTGGTGTTCTGTGTAATGGTTCCACTGTCCTTGTAAAACAAGATGTACTTTGTCCTGTTAAAATTAGAACTACTTAAGCGATGCCACACTTGCTATGAAATTGCAAATCATCTCTCTTGGGGCAAGGTGATTTTCCTTGCTGAAGGAAAGTAAGCATGTAACCCATGAAAATAGTGTGGTCATAAATGGATATTGAAGTTCCTATCTTTGGGAATAAATAATGCTGTAGGGGGTAGGAAGCAAAGCAGGATGCTACTGCACAGCCAGCATTCCTCTCCATCTTCTGCCTTTAGGACTAATTCATCACATAACCAACTAATTGTGCAAAGTAGTTGAAAGGAGAACAAGTGAATGAGATAGAAAATGAGCCAAAAATTGAAAAAAAAATTCTGTGTACCTTTCAAAGACTAATCACTGGGTACAACCTTGAACCCCCAGTCACAGGAAGTTTTTTGCCTTACTTTGTTCCATTTCAGCTCCAGGCTGTGATGCAGTTGCACATGCAATGTGCAATGCTCTCTGTTGAGCAACCAACACAACCAACACAAGAAAGGTCAATAATTAACCAACGCTTGGCTACCGATCAAAAATCACAGCAGAAATCAGTGAAAACCATCCCCAGTTCTCCCGTGCTGAGGCAGATTGCCCACCCCATCCCACTCTCTGCCCACAGAGGACAGCAGTTCAGGGCTGCCCTGTCCTTCTGGCCCTGGGTGTGCTGGCATGGTGCAGCTGTGCTGGAGCAAACTCTGCAGGGCAGGGTCTGAGCTGTGGCTGCTCCAAAGACAGAGGCAAGAGGGATTTTGCCCACCTGGATTCTCTGCTGCTACTACAGCAGAGTAGCAGCCTGGTGTGTTCCAGGCTGCACAGCAGCTACAAAATAAACACGCAATTTGACCTTCCCAAGGGTTTTGTTTAATGTTTGGTTCCCAGTCTTGATGAGTAGCTCCTGCGTCCTCTCCACAGGACTGGTGAAATGAAGTTGTACATAGCTGGATTTGTAAGGAAACAGGGAAGATTTTCAAAGGTATATTTCCTTAAAAAACTCTGTCAAACTATCTACCTGATGGCTGTAAGAGGTACCTCAGACTGTGTTTGTCATTTTTTATATGTACATTTCTAATCATGGAAACGGTTAAAAAGAGGGATCTTTTGCAGTTTTGGGGATGTTTCGAGTCTCAGAACAGGATACCTATGTGGAGTGGCCTAAATATTTAGGAGCAGCATGTTTTAGTCAGTATCCAAGAATTTTAGCTTTGAGTTGTGCATTTCTGACTTATGAAATTATATATCCTTTTAAATGCATTTGATTCTTGCTTAAGTGCTGCACACACACAACAAACAGAGTTTACAAAGTCAATTGCTGTACCCCACCAGTGACCCCCTCTGTTTCCTTTCATCATAAACTCATTATCAGTCAACTAAATCTTCTTTGTAATCTCTTCTTCAGGAGATCCTTCTCTCTTGTGCATACATGGTCTGTGTGGACCAGATACACCTTATTTCTCCTTCCCTTTCCAGCAGTTTTTCCTTGCTGGAGTGGGGGTCAGCCTGGTCCCACTCTCTGTGCTGCCTGACCTCCATCCTGAGGCATCAAATGGCAGCAAAGGCATCTCACCTTCCTCTCTTTGCATGAGGATAATGCCCTTCAGTGGAACCCAGCATTAAACCCAGTATCTAGCACCTCTCATAAGTGTGCAGACATTTGGAGTGTCATCACATCTGAACTGATTTTAACTGGCCTGGCAAGAGCCACTTCCCTGAATAAAATGTACTCTCTGCTGTTTAAAACAAGACGGATATTTGAATTCTTGAAGAAAATATTTTCTCATTTCAAAACAGTGTCTTTTTTTTTTCTCTTGGCTTCTATCTTGGAAATTATTGAACCATTTTGGATAATTTAAGAAAAAAATAGCCTGAACCACGCATCCAACATGGAAAGTTTTAGCCCAAGCAATTAGTATGGCAAAAAGTGTAAATCAGATTTATAGGAAGCATTGGATAATCCTTAGTAACTGTCCATGTCACAGCTCCCACCTGTGTGTATTGAATTCACAAGACCATTTTTTTTTCAACATGCATGCACCTTGCACATGCTCTCATCCAATGTATTCTGCTGAAATGCATATCACTTTAATAAATAATTGTTTAATATTATTCTTTTTTTTTTGTGTGTGTGTGTGTGTGTGTGTGTTTGGGAGTGCTTTGCTTGTTGAACAAACAGTTTTTTTCCACTTTTCTCCAAGGAAATTTTTTCCTGAAGCATTTGAGGGAGGGGCCACTTGAATCTGCTTTCTAGAGGGATCCCATTTGGTGGTTTCCTCCCAAATTTTGCCCTAACCAGGACAATAATCCACTTAACATCCATCAGAATCACTCTGTCTAAATATGACTGCAGCTAATCGCATGTGTTGTTAAACCTGTTAATTGCTTATCATCTATTTGCATAGATTGCATTTTACAACAGCAAATGGAGGACCAATGCTCAGTTATGCTTTATAATTGTTCCTGTTAGACATGTTTTAATAATTATAAAATTTTTGTCCATCCTCAAAAACATACAATAAATTTATAATGTAAAAGCTCAGTAATTGAAATGCTATTGTGACACAGAAAGCTGTCTAGCAATAAAGGGTTGAGAAAAACAATAAGTCAGTGCAAAGCCTTGAGTCTTCATTCTCCTAATACACAATTTTGTTTATTTCCATAGTGTGTTGTTCACAGTGGGAGTCAGAGGAAGCCTTTGGCTGAATATTCTCTACCCCTAGCTAAGAGACTCTGTTGTGTTTTTATTACATTTGCCTCACATAATCACTCACTGTTAATTTCAAAAAGCCTTTGATATTTCTGCATGTGTGTGTCCCAAACAATAAGCTGATCCATAATGCAGCATGATTTATTGCCTTCTGACCTTACACACAGCTTCTCCTTGTGGAAAACAGCTTACAAATCTGGGTGTTAGCTGCAGCTTGAGTAGCACAGAAACTTTCTTCCTGTGTGCAGTACCTGCATTCCTAGGCAAGGTCAGTCATCTGATCAAGTGAGGCTTTTTTTTTTTTTTTTTTGGATGGCCTGTCTTGCCAATATTCCTTATAACAATTTTTTTCCTATATTCAACTGTGCTTCCCAAACCAACTCTGTGTGAAGCAGTCTCAGTATTTACTGTGACTGCAGGCTGTTGATGCATTGCATCCAGGCTGAGTACTCCCAGGACCAGATGGAAAGTGCCAGTGTGCTGTGGAAGAACAACAGCAAGCATTAACACCTTTCCTTCAGCTTGTTTGTCTCCATGGGTTCAGACTGTGCCACCAGAACAAGTCTGATGTAAGGGATGCTGGGGCAGGAAGGCTGAAACTTGCCAGGGAGACATGGGGAAGGAAGGTGGTGTGCAGAGGACATTGCCTTAAAGCTTATAATTTTCAGAGAAGCTGCCTGCAGGAATGCTGTAGGCGTGGAGGAATGATGATCTCAGGAGGTTGCACTGGCTGTACCCCGGGATGTACACCCATTTGTGGGAGGAGTTTCTCACAATGTTGTAGGAAGTATTGTATAAATTTGAGTGGCCTAAATTAACCCAGAAAATCATTTCCCAGCATTAAATAGTTTGAGTGAGGAATATGAGTCCAGGAATCTCTGCTACTTAGTTCTCTGGTAGATACTTGTTGCTTAAGGCACTCCGGGAGGAAGGGTTAGAAGAATAAAAGTAAGCAAAGGATTTGGAAATCCAGTATCTTTGCACAAGACATATGATCAAAATCTGCTAGAAACCTTTTGTGAGAGAAGGAATGTGCAGTTAAAATAGTAATTTGTTGTTCAGGCAAGTTCTTTTGGAAGAAGGTGACTGACTGAATCTCCAAGTGCTAATAGTGAGAGTGGTTCTTTCTTTACTTTCCTGGTTCTGCTCTCTGTCATGGCTTGGCCAGTTTTTCTCCTCTGTCAGTCTTTTCAAGGTGGGCAGAGCCCAGGAGGATTTTACAGTGGCACAATGCCTTGCAGTCAGTTCCAGAGTAAATGGAAATAATGGAAAATATAATAAGAAGGCAGCAGTAGTTGGGCAGGGAGAGAAAAAAAAAGAGTACAGTGGCACTGCCCTGTTCTGTGGGAATGAAGGATCACACGTTAGGGGAAAAGCTGGCTCATATATGAGTGGAGTTCTGCCACACACATGCTCATGTGCTGGTCATGGTCAGTGACCTCATCCATGTGCAGGCCTGGATATCACAGTGGTTAGGGTTTGCCAGCCAAGGACTGACTCTGGAGGAAAGTGAAGGCTGGCTGGTTTTGGCAGAGAGTCCCCACTCTTTGTGGAGTCACTTGGAATGTTGTGAAGGCTGTGAGTCTTAGAGCCTTTTCTTTGCAGGGCTTGAAAGGTGGATGGCAGATGAAATAAGTTCATTTATTGGTTATTTTATTCCTCAACTAAATCTGCTTTCTCTTTGTACCTGCATGAGCTCACTGATTTGCAGTCCTATAATGTGCTCTTTGTTTTTCTGGGCCATCTTACTGTAAAGTCCCCAAAATCCAATACCCTACTAAGTGCATTGAGACACAGAGGAATGGTGATACCCATTCCGCGTGCAGGCTGATGGGAATGACCTTGGAAAGGGTCATGACAGTCTGGATCAGCAATACAAGTCTAGGCTGAAGCCTGTGTCCCTGCAGGTGCTCTCAGCTGCATGCAGGGTCATCAAGCTGTTTTATGTGAGCTGGGACTTGTTCTGTAACTCAGTGTTTCCAGGCAGGGAAAGGCATGCTGACAGGACTGCTCTTTCCCAGCAGTGCTGCTCAGCTCTGTCCAGGACGTGCCAAGTCCTCATTAACATCTTTTGCCCCCTCTTGGCATAGTTCTGGGATGGCAGTGGTTGGTATTTCTATTTAGGGGGACTGATTTTTAGGTTCCTTTCATAGTTCTGCATCTAGCAGTCCTTGCTAAAGCATACAGTAAGTGTATATGAAGCTTTCCTGTGGTCCCCAGAGCTCTGCAGTAAAGGTAGAACTGGAGATCCCAAGAGACAGAGCATTTTCCCATAAATTCTTTGCCCTGTTTTCAAATTAACTGGTGATGGATGAGGGGGAAGAGGAAGAAAAGGAATAGCATAATAAAACTCCCCCCGTTGCATCACATAAAATTCTCAAGGAATGTTCATATAAATCAATGTTGCTTCTCTTCAAGCTTCTGGGGGGCACAAGTCTTTAATCAATTAAATTCTCATTTCTAGATTTTTTTTGGTTTTTTTGTTTAGCAAGGCTTCTTAAATATATTTGTGCTGTTATGTGTGCCTGGTGTTACTTTACTAGCTAAAATAATCAGATAAATTTTGCATGTTTAAGGTCTATACTAGCAAATAATGGGAAACATGAAAGTATGGTTCACATTAGGAATTAAAAGTTGGTGTAATCTGAGTGGGAGCCACAAGAGCTTGAATTGTTTGGCTAATTTAGTTCATGCAATTTGGAAAATACTGGAAAGGAAATTAGTGTGGTACATTTGGTTATTATGGATAAAGCAGAATATAATCTAAAATTGCATATTTCTTTTTGTGATAATCCTTTCCACTCTTAGGGGGCAATCAAGATAAAATAAGATCTGTGAACTGCCATTTTCCCTGTTGGCTGTGAAAACTTTATTCTGGTAATTTGTTCATGAGTAAGTGAACATGGCTGTTCTTATTGTAGTGCTCATTTTCATTTTCAATAAGGATATTAATCTGGCAGGCTGTACTTGATTCGTGTTTCAAAAAAAAACCCACAAAAAAAACCTGGTGGGATATGTGTAGGCCAGATAGGAATAATTTTATCTGAAGATATTTGCTTCTTTAATAACAAGTCATCCCTTCTTCTCAGTGTAGTTTATCCCACTACTTTTTTCACCCATTTCAACTCCACCAAGGGCTGGTATCCTGAGAAGACCTCCATTCCTTGTGTTTTGTGTCTGACCTCCCAACAGTAGTACTTGTTTACCTAGGGAGATAATTGTTTTCTGGAGAGCATCCAGCTGATAACTTACTTTTTCATTAGACCCCTTTTTCCTATTAGTTATCTCCTGTTAGTTGATCTGTGTCATTTGATAAAACTAATTAGGTAATAAAAGACTGTTTCTGAGCTCCTCCCTTTAATTTTGGCATGGTGAAATGTGTTTCTTGGCACCTTGCTCTTTCCACATAAAGACTGCCTTCAGTTGACAAACATCATTAATCCAAAAGAAAACAAGCCAGTTCACGCATCCTCTCTTGATATATCCTTGTGCCAGAACAAAATAGTTCCTAACAAATTATTTGTACCAAAGATAGTGACATAACCCTGGCTCCGTTTTAGAGTTTTGCAAATGTTTGCAGAGCTTCTGAAGAGGCCAGGCTAAAAATACTCAATGAAACCATTCAGAATTCTACTAAAAGCATTTTGTTTCCTACGACTTTCCTCCTTTCTGAAAATGCCCTCCCACAGCTGCATGGCATTTATTAGAAGGTGATGAAGGTATAAGGTAGGAAATCACATTTCATATTTTATTTTAAAATTTTGACTAGTTTTCAGGCTTCCTTTTTAGATTACATATGTTTTTGTAAAGAAAGGGATATCTCAAGGGAAGGTAAGCTTCAAATTGAAGTATATTCATCCAATAAAAAAGTCTGATCAGATTCTCCTTCATGAAAGTTTTCAGTGTGAAGGTTTGAGGTATCATGGTATGCAGCATTTCAAAGACAAATAGCCAAGAATTGCCACTTCTTAATGGACAATGGCCTCTGCTGCACCCTAATGATGGAGAAAATTCCTGAGGATGCTGGTAGATTTTTTTTTTTCTAGATTGCTGCACCCCAGAATAAAATTCTTCTTCAAAGTTTATTTTGAGAAAAGTACAGAGCATGATGTGCTCAGATGTGAGACCTGAACAAATCACTGTAGTCATTTTCCATTTAGCCCAGAGAAAATCTATCCAGTGAAATTAGACTAACAAAAGGATCTCCACTGTAGCTGCTCCGTGTTTTCACTCAGAAATGTTATCTCTCTTAAAAGAATGGCTTCTACCTGTTTGATGTTAAATGCAAGCAGTGCTTTGGTCAGGTCTGAAAAACTGTTTTGCTATTAAATTTGCATATTTACTGTGTGTTGCATTTACTTCCATCTCAGAAAAGTCTACCATGGGGATGTTTATGTTGTGCTTGCAGGGATTTGGAGTATTGCATCTTCTGGGATGCAAGAGCCCCAAAATAGCAGTGTATGAAATTTTAAAATCAGTGTTATGATAAACCTGGATAGTACCAGTGTGTGTTTGTGAGTCATGTGATAAATAAATGATGGAAGTGATAGTGAGTCAGTTACAGCAACAAGAAGTGACTGTTTCAAAAACTAAGGGGAAATAAAAGTTTGTACTTTCATTTGTCCTAATTAGATTCAGAAAAGGTTTTTACTTACTTTCTGCCCTTAACATTTTTATTGTCTTCTCTAGATGCATTTATAGCCAATAGTGACTCATGGGCATTCAGCTAAGATGCCTGAGATGGTTATTATCCTCTGGAGCTGTTGCTTTTCCTAACAGGAGCAGTCCTGAGATACTGCAATTTATAACCTACCACAATGTTAACTACAACTTTTTTTGTCTATTTTGACTATCATACCTTGTATCTCAGGTAGAGTTGATTTTGTATTTCTAGCATTAAACATAAGAGCTTTCCAAGCAAATGGCAGTTACCACTGAAGGGAATTGAAATCATGGGCTAGCCTGCCATTGTGTCAAATCTGATAATTGGTTTTCACACATAAGCAGCTCTGGAAATCCAAACTACCAAGCCTGTTTGTCCTGTGTGCTTTTCTTTAATGTACCACTCATTTTCACTTCAGATAGTTTCCTAGCCCTCCTGGCTGAAATTCAGTGCCACAAGAAGCCTCTATCAAAGCCTTGCTCAAATTGTCCCAGTGCTGTGCTTAGTGGTGCATCAGTGAATTGTACCCTGCGTGGCATGATTTTCAGCTTCCTGTGAACAAATTCTGCAGGATTACAGATTTGCTAAGAGGTGGTGTTGGGAGTCTGTATTTATAGGCAGCCCTGTGGTGCCCAGCAGCATGACACTCATTTTCCCTCAGGATCCTTTCCCTGTCTGGGCTCTGTGCTGTCTGCCCCTGGTGTAAATGAAGATGTGGAGCAGTGCCAGAGGTGCTCTTGCCAGCAGGATTATGGGCTCATTTTGGCTTGACCTCAGAAGAAGGGCAACAGATAAGGAGTAGAGGAGGCTGCAGCCCAGTTTTGAATGGAGTTGCTCTTGGTTTCTCTGCCTTGGCTCAGTGTTTAGCCTTGGTCTCTGCACAGCTGTCAAGATCTGATCCATGGGAAGGGAGAGACTGCTTGGCTCACACTGCTGCAGTCCTGTCCTAGGCACTGTAGAAATGAATGAGGAAGTGCTGGTGAGCAGAAGCACTGCTCTGGGTGTCCTGGCAGGAGACTGCACAGCACCTCTACTGCTTTCTTGGCTGGACAGGTTGAGAGAACTCATCTGCCTGCTGCTCATTTGTGCTGCTGACAAATGCTGCCTGTATAGCTGATGGCAGAAGCAAACCTTTCCATCCCCACCCTTGCACATGAAGACAATGCAGTTTAATATAAGCATGTCCTTTCCACTGCTTATTAAAATAAATCTGTTTGTATGTTGTGGATTAAATCATTAATATTCACATTTTCACTCATAAGGGGTCCACGAATGCTATCTGTATATGGAATTCAGAGTGCATAACTGTAGGAGAACTGTGTCTTGACTAGCTAATTACTGTGCAGCATTTTCTGAATTAATGAGAAATCCTTCTACAGTTCAGGATTGTTTTTTCTAGTAGGGATTGCTGTTGTGACACTAGATTCTTTTCAGGTTCGACCACATTGTGCTTAGATGAGACAATTATTGTTTTGTTGGATATTTTTTGAATGAACACATTGGACAAATGCCTAAACTCATCTGAAAATTAAAAGGGGAAAATTCTATTTTACTGCCAGGCTAGTGTGAGCTTTGCTGACAGTTCAGCAGTTGATGATATTTTACAGTGCTTTTGTTTGGTGCTAAAAAAAATATTTTCTGTTTTATGCCTAAGTTACATGGAATAAATATAAGAGTTAAAATCTTGCAAAGGAGAATTAAAATTGGAAGGAAAATACACTAAATTACGGTGTGAGTGTATTGTGGCCATGACTTTCTTCTATGGAAAATTTAAGATAAAAGATGAAAAATGTTAAAAGCTAAGTAACAGCTGGTGCTGGTAAACAGTATTTGTCTTCAAAGAGTCATAGGGATTTTCATGAATTTCAAAAGATTCATAAGTGAAAGAGATGATTTGGCTTGATTTGCAGATACTGCTGCCGAAGCAAAGAACTTAAGTAACTGTCCATAGCAGAGCCAAAATGAAATCTGACTCAGGTATTCCTGATCCCTCTCCTTGTTCTCCAATTGCTTGACTGTCAAGGCAGACTGACACAAAATAGTCTGCAGGTTGTTCCTGATTTTTAATTTCTTTTTTTACCAGTTAGAAACTTTGGTTCTCTGCGACAGACAACGTTTGTACTACAGATGCATGAAAGTGGTTTGAGCATGTCTGCTTGTGAATATATTTTATTTTTAGAAACTGCAGAATTTTCCCCTGTCCTTACCATTTCCTGTGGTTTTACTCTGGAGCATGATGGATGAAGAAGGCTATTTGTGTGATTAAGGTATGAGAATAGCAACTGTAGGTCTTGGATTTACAGTTGCAAGTCAGATGTGACGGTCAGTCCCCGAAGTGTAGTACCAACAAGTGAACTTCTTCATCTGTAAAAGAATATTTGTTCTATTAGAAGTGTGTAGGAGAAGTGAGGCTGCATGAATATTTTAAAAGCCCTGTGGGATCCATGTAGGAAAGTGTCCGTGGAAGTGATATTAAATCAAGAAACACTACATTCACCTGTAGTAAGCAGTGAGAGAATTAAGCTAAACAGGAACCCGACGCTCTGGAATAGGTGTTGACACATGGAGTTAATTGAGAGCAATTAGGTCTGTGCACAGACAAGATCTACACAGCCCGTTTGATGCCTGGCATTATGTGAGTAAAGGGTGCAGGATTAGACCTTTTGTTTACAGATTTACCTAATGCTTTAAACTATCTGGATGAATGGTGTTACACAAATGTTAGTCATAATTATTATTTAATTATGACCGCATGTTTACTTTGAACATAGTCCTGTGCTTAATATGTAGGAAAGCCAGGATAATGTTGCAGTTCCAGTGTGTGAGCTACTGTTTGCCAAGCAGCGTTTTCCTAATGGCTTCTCCTTCCACGGGGTGAAAATGCCTCCCTGGACGGTGAAGTTACACCAGTTGTGGTGTGTAATAGGCAAATAGCTTGCATAAGAATAGCTTCAGCTAGAACATTTTGGAATATGCATCTGATATAGAATACTAACTTATTAAAATTGGTGTTATTAAGTGTGCTGCTTGTATATAATTTCAAAATCCCTGAGATGCCAGTATTTCATTCTGTTTCCATTGAGATTGCAGAAAGCAAATTTCATAGTGTGATTCAGAATATAGGAGTGCTACAGAATTTCTATAATTCATGTGTTGCTACTTTAATTTGCATTTAAATGTTTAAACTGTTACAAAATTGAAGATTCTTTAAACTTTAATCTATTTTTTTTCATTCTTAAGCAGAAGGAGGCAGTTCCTTGTTTAACTCTACTTTGAGGTTTTCCTTTGCTCAGATCTTCCATTTCAGATACTGTGGAGCACTTAAGATAATTTTATGAGTGGCTATGCATATAAGCAAGAAAGAGCTTAGAGAGTTTTTTTGTTTTGGTTTGGTTTTTTTTTTTTTGTTTTGTTTTTTTTTTGTTATTTTGTTGTGGCTTTTTTGTTAGGGTTTTTTTGTGGGGTTTTTTTGGTTCATGTGGTTTTGTTTGTTTGTTTGTTTGTGGTTTTTTTTTTTGGTGGGGGGGTTGTTTGTTTGGCTTTTTGTTTGTGTGGTTTGGTTTGGATTTTTTTTTTTTTCTCTTTTTTTAAAGACCCTAATAAGAAATATAATTCTGATAGATATATCCTTGGAAGAGATGGGATTCTTTCTGTCCTATCCTTTTCACTAAGTTAATGTGGTTTTTTAAGTGACCAAAGGTAATGGAGAATGTTTATCTTTTCCTTAGAATAATCTTAGTGCTTGAAATGGAGATACCTCAGTTCCTCTGTGCCTGGCATTTTACAATGATTGTTGGTACAACTGAGAGGGGGAAAAAGATCTCTCCTGAGCACAGGCTGTGCACATGGACTTGTGTGCAGGATCAACCTCATTAATTCAACAAATATTAGTCTTTTCTCTAACCCAATACGGGCATCTTCTCATTCCTGACTGAGTTACTGAATCCCATATAGTAATTCCATCTTATATTTTTCTCATTGTTTAAGGCACTTGATCTTCCCTGTGGGCCTCCCCTGACATGCTTGCCCCTGCTCACCAGTCTGTAGAAGAAGATTTGTGAATCTCCTGGTGTGGCAGGCTTAAGGTGATCTGGCACTTGCCACGTGCACCAGAAAAGCATGTGTTTCTGTACTTCAGTTTTCCTGAGTGCCTGTTTGCTTTGGTGAGAAATTACTTATCCAATCCATTAAACAGAAAATGAAAATATCCCATCATTTAGAATAGGTGTATATTCTCTAAGGGGAAAAGGGGAGACATGCTGATTCTTGCAGGAAAGAAAAAACATTTTTAAAACTCTAGGTGTTCAAAGTTTACTTAAACTTTCTTTCACACGAAAGACATTCTGTTCCACATGACTGGGTCTACCTGGAAACAAAGTATGTTGGTGGAAGTGATTTATGTTTGATTTGAAAAGGTTTCTGAAAGGAAGTTTGGTTTAAAAAAAATTATTACATCCCTTCCATTTATTATTTTGGTATAGAAATGAAGGTAAAAATAATTTGTGAATGCAGTTTCCTTGAGAGGGCTTGAGTTTCTGCATTCCTTTGCTTTTCTCTGTGTTTTTCCAGCCCAGCCGTACGATTGAATGTTTGAATATTGTAGTGTCAACAGCTCCTTGTATTTTCACTTGATACAGTTGAGCAAAAATTTTGACATTCAGCTGAAATGTTTGAGGAGCCATTACCAGCATAATTCTGCTTCTTAAGTAAATCTCATCTCAGTGCTTGAAATCTAAATGGATTAATATTTTTAATGTCTTGTTTACAATGCTGCCTATGAAAGCCTGTGTTTGTCTAGTTGCCAACCTTCCTTCTTGGCCAGGAACCATTCTGGCGTGAATCTCAACGCTGGGCTCCCATCCATTTTCCTTGAGTCTCTCTCTAGTTCCCTCCCTTTTCCTCAGGGGCTCTCTGGAAGATTGTCAGAAGGGCTTTAATTTCTTGAGCAAGTCAGCTTTTTTTGACTCCTAAATATTTCTGCCCCAGCCCTGAATTTCAGAGTTTGCCAGCCAACCACAGATGGCTTACCCCGGTGGTGTTACAAAAAAATTACATACATTCTCAGATTTTGCTGAAAACAAACCTAAAAACAAACCACTGTTAGCTTTGTAAGTGGGCAGAAAAAGATGCATAAGAAAAAAGAATCATATGGGGGTGTGTGCACGTGTGTGTGTGATTTGACAGGGTGACCAGCAGTCATGGTGGAGCAAAGGTGAGCTAGTAGGTAACTAAAAATGTAGATTGTATCCATTAGACCATCCCATACCATTTATACATTTTACCAGCAGAGCCATACTCGCTAGGAATGCCCCCAAAATTATTAAAATTAGAAAAAAAACACATAAGACCAGTATGGTGGCACTGGTTTAGCTGTGATTGCTGAGTGGCTGCAGGCGTAGGGGGACTCTTAGAGGAGAGTCTGGGGACTCAAGTCCAAGCCCAAGTGCTGAAGCAGCAAGCAGGTTATGAGAGTACAAACCAGGGGTGTATGATATCAGACTACATTACAGTAAAATTATGCAGCTGTAGGTATGGTGAGCCCTCTCTTCTGAGCAGGCCAGCAAATCCTCACTGGTGGTTATTTTGATATGTGAGACTCTGATGCTAATCTGAGGAGTTGAATGCGAAACCAAAGAAACCCCAGCAACAATGAGAGCCCTTAGCTGGGCAAGGAGCACTTGGCAGTTCCCTCTGCCTTCCTAGAAACAGAGTGAGACGAGCTCACATGGTGACAGGGTAAAAGGTTCCTGGAGGGGCACAGACAGGTGGGACCCTGCGTGGTCCCCTGGCTTAGGTACACCTGGAAGGAAGAGCTGGTGTCCCACATGGCAGTACTGGGACTGCTAATCAAACAGCCCCCCAAAGCAACAATTTCTGTTTGGCTTGGCTTGAGGTGGGTGTTTCTGCCTGGTCTGGCATTAGAGGGGAGCACAGTGGGGTAGCAGCCCTGGAGCAGAGCCTGGCCACAGACACGTTTTGCCATCCTGCCCCTGCCTTTGGAAGAGTGGGAGCCACTGCAGTTCTACCCATGGTGGAGGAGACCTCACATTGCCCCTGCCATCAGTACAGTGCTGGTCTCCTCCTGTGCTGCCCCTCAGGAGCTGGCTCCAGCCTCCTGGGAAAGGTCCTCTGTGCTGGAGGTGACAGATGAAGGCGAGAGTGAGAGGAGACAGGCAAAGCCCTGCGTGCCTGCCCGTGAGCCACAGGCGGGGTCTGTGCACCCCAGGACTGAGTGACTGGCTGAGTGCATGTGTGTGCGTGTAAGGTGCTGATTTCTAAGGAGATTTTAATTTCTGCTTCTTAACATGCCATTTATTTTTGAAAACATGGTATTACTCAAAGTGAGATAGGTTGATGAGACACAGTAATCTTGACAATCTTTTATTACAGCTATCTGAAGGAATATGAACATTCTTAATGTTTTATAGACTAGCGTGTCTGGCTCTGAGAAATTATAAGTATAAATAGTAGGAATAAAGAAAAGGGAAATATGGATTTAATATGTGAAGCAGCCAAGTATTTGGCTACCCTTTATCATTTATTGATCATTCTCTCTGCTGTTCAGAAATAATTTGGAGTCAAGGATTCTCAGATTATTTTTTTTTTAATCTCCTTGTCTGTCTCAGACACCGGGTTTACAAGATGAATGTACAAACATGAGTCTGTGAGTCAGGAAACATGCCAGTGGAGGTGGCTGTGTGAGCAAGGCTGTAGGTAAACAGAAATAAAGTTAATTGGCAGTTTTCTTGTATGCACGGGCAGCTGAAGTCCTTTTCGCTGGAAGAAATTTTCTTTTCCCATTATCCTTCAACATTCTCTTGGAGGAATTGTCTCAAGGGAAGTGAGTGAGTCAGAAAATATGCCAAGTTCATGTCATGGCTGTTTCGGCATTTCTTTCTCTTGCTGGCCTCCAGGAGCTTTATTGGCAAGTGTTTTTAAAGGAAATATTGGCACAGGAAGGCCTTATTGTTTATGTCATGAAAGTCTTTTGGCTTCTTCTGCCTTGTTATTTTCTCCCTTAAATGGGGAAATTAGGAGTGGGGGGGGACTGAGGAAGGAAAAGAGGAGAGAAGCAGAAACTATTGATGGCTGCTACCAAAACTCTTCCCCCTACATCAGGATGTATCTTGGTGAGTCCTCTCTTTGCCTCTTCTCTTGCTGCTTTTCAGGCTCTGTTACAGTAAATGGGTTTCTAAGGGCATAAGTTTCCTTTTTATGCTTTTCAAGATGTGGCATTTAGAGAGTTTTTTGAAGGAAGCCAGCAGTTTTCTGCTGGGCTTTCCTCTGCCAGAACAGCGCAGGGAGAGGCGAATGCAGAGCCCAGACAGGGTCAGATCACTGCCACCTTCTCACATGCAGATCACAGCTCTGGGATGGGAGGACATTTCATTAAATTCTTTTCAGTTCTGTGTAAGGTTTGCATGCAAAATGCAATGTGATTTACAGGGAAAAAAAAATAAAATTGGGAAGTTCTGCAGAGCAGATGCAGCGGGTGCAGAGAGAAACAATAGTGAGATGATGCATGGTCAGAAATGTTGCTTGTTAAAAACTAAGCCAGAAAGCAAAAGCATTTCTTCAAATGTGTACATATTCTTAAAAAAAAATGCCAAACCAACAACCAACCCCCTCCCTCTACCTAAACTTACTCATATGCACTCAGGCAATTTTGGCGTAACATAAAAGAACACAAAAAAAGAATTATGTCCAGTGCAGCAATAAAAATTGCTGTAACCTATTACCCTCAAATTAGGTGAGAGTTGGAAAGTCTCTGAGGATGCTATTAAAGAATTAAATATTAACATTTCAAAGATTGTTTCAGTATTTCAATTTTTTTTATTTGGAAAGTAAAAAGTTAACTCTCCTTGTGGTACGTCATGGCAGAAATTCTGTTTCTAAACCAGGTTCTTTTTTATCTGTGATATTTGCCTCTCTGATATTTGTGTATGCAGTTCAAAGATCTAGGACAAAAAATACTTTCAGGTTAATGTAACAAAGGTATGCATTGATGTACAAAAAACGCATAACCCTATTTCTTCTGGGTTTGTTACCACAGAAAAAGAAATTTAAAACAATGCCTATTTTTGTGAGTTAAACAGAGAAAATGACATCTAAACCACTTTTCTTTGTACTCATTTAAACTAAGGATTGGCTGTGGAATTAAATATCTATTTCAAGGCTGTGATGCAGTTTTTGTGATGTCTCTTCCAACACTAAGTATTTGTTGGTACATAATAATTCTTTTTATTGTGGCATCTTACTTGCATTTTGGTGATGCCTTTGTGGAATGCTCATTTTCAAAGGAAAGAAGGATGATTAATCTTGGCTCTTTAAACCTATATTGTTTCACTTTTCAACTCTTTCATGTTCTTTTGTTTTCTAACCTACCTATTTGCGGCTTCTGTGCAAAATTCTGTAGTGCAGAACAGTTTAATTTGTGGAAGCTTTTTCCTTCCCCCTACACTTCCAATTTTGTACTTTGATTTGCTCAGACCTTGCTTTTATTTTCTTTAAAAATGTATATACAATTTAAGGTTAGTTCAAAGTTCTCATGGAACATGCATTTCTAGACCTGAATATTCTTAGAGCTTGTTATTTTTTCACATTTGGGATCTTGCTCAGACTGTTACAGGAAAAGCAGCTGCCTGCCAACTTTAGAATCCTGGGAACAGGAACCTGGATTTTGCTTGGAAAACATCTTTAGGAAAGGTGGCTGTGGCTTTTATATTCCTGCCTTGAAGTGTTTTTACCAAGACTGAGCCATGTGAATTTTATGGTAAAATGATAGTTACAAAACCAGGAAAAAATACCCCTTCTAGCAGCAGTAGCATATTTGTTTATAATTTATTTGTATGAATATGAGTCTATAAGAAAATAATCACTTAAAAGGATATCATAGTTCCATATAGGATGTTGCAAGTGAGCCATTTTGACTATGTTGTAATTGTTATCTAAAGTGAAACATAAGCTATTTCTGTTTTTTTTCTATGTACATATACCTGTATCTATGAAAATATTTGAACAGTTATATCAAAAGATAAGCACTGGAATACTTATGGTCATATCACCATGGATTTTTCTTTTCTACATTTGTCAGTTCAAGCACACAGAAACCTTTGTGCTCTGTTTTTTGTGTCTCATGTCATAACATGAGAAAAAACAAACCATAAAACTGGATGTGAATAACTGTACTTTGGCCTGTGTCTGCTATCCACTTTACCAGACAGCCAAAATTCTTTAGACATGGCAGTAAAAGCTCAATATTAAATCATCAGCCCATACCTACTGCTCAAGTATCAGGTACACTGTGACAATATTGCTTTATCACTGTGCTGGAGCACCAAATGAAATCGCCTGTTTCCTTAGGGACTTCCATTGGAGATGTCTTTCTCTGCTGTCCCCCGAAACTTGGATGTCTCTTCTGAGCTAGGAAGCCCTCAATTTGGGCTGCTCCATTGGTATTAGGCTTGTTGGTTTCCTTAGTAATGAAGTCTAGGAAAGCTACCTTCTCCTTTTCAAGAGCTTTCTCCTCTCTCCCACAGCTCCATTCCTTTTTGTAGCATTGGAGAAATAAAAGAAAATAAAAATCAGATATGGTTAATAACAGTCTTGTTAAAAAAAACCATTCCATAATTCAGAACTTTTCATTTTCTGACAGCCAGACTGTCACATGTGCATAGAGAGCTGATCAGGATGAGTGCTCTGAAACCACAGCTCTACAGTTCAGTGCTTCAGCATGAAAAGGATGGGAACAGGGAGTCAATTATAGTTTAGGGTTGTGTTGTTCATCATGCAGGCTAAACAGCCTGGCTTAATAGGAAGGGGTCAAAATTCACAGATCTACCCAATTCTTTAGGGGAGGCAATGATTTGGGTTAAAATTATGATCTGGTTATAATCTACTTGAATTTCCAGAAGTTATTAATAGACTTCTTTCCTGGAGGCTTACGGAGAATTAAAGCTGCTGTGCACTGAAAGGGAAACTCTTGTAGTGAATTAATAGCAGGTTAGGAAGCAATAGGAAGTAAATCATCATGTTTTACAGTGGGGGAGTCCTGTAAGGCATCAATCCAACATAAGGAAAAAGGGGTTAATATTGAAGGAATAAAGCCTGATGGTGGTGCTTGAGTAAACTGGGAAGAATTGTACAAGGATTTGACAGTATTGAGTGTAACTGAGCAATACGATGGCAGAGAAAGTTCAAGAGAAAGTTAATTTGTGGAAGCTTTTTCCTTCCCCTTATAATTCTAATTTTGTACTTTCATTTGCTCAGATCTTGCTTTTACTTTCTGTAAAAATGTATATACGATTTAAGGTTTATAAGGTTAAATATAATTTAATGTATAAATTTAAGATTTAAGTCACAATAAATGTTAATATTTTTTAAAAGGGAAGAATTGCAATCATAGTGGACTTACAGCCACTTAGGAAAAAAGTGCTGGTGTCTTACAGATTTTTTATAAATGTAACAGCTGAACATCCATCATAGGTCAAAAACAAACATTGGGAATTTTTAGGAAGGGGACAGAGAAAAATGTCATATTCTCCATGTTTCACTGTACATAGGACTGCATCCAAGTAACGTGGCCTTTGTTCTTACCTGCCAGATTTTCATGTCTGTAGTCTTAAAACATGTATAACAGCAGAGTATTTTCCATCCTCAGATGCATCTTTTTCTGACATGATCCAAAAACCCTATAATATAAAGAACAAGTGAAGATAGATTAAAGCCTACCAATGTTGTAACTCTTTGATAGAAGCATCTAGCAGTTTCTTACTGGTAATTAAGAAAGGAAAACACTGAGAGCATATCTGAAAAATAGAAGGAGTGAAGCCTGTATGAAATTTTAAGCTGGGAAAAATTACAAATGTAAGCAGCTTTATTCTGAACAGAAGCCCTCCTTAATAAATAAAGGCAGTTCATGTGGGGACTTTGCTGTAACAAGACTGTCTTCCATAACGTTTTATTCCAGAATGGGTTAGTCCCAAATGACATTTTGAATGTGTGGATTCAGATGTATGTACATATAACTGCTGTACGTACCGATTTATGCCTCTATTTATTCTAAAGGAATTTTACCCAGGAAAACTTATGCCTGTTAGCTACTAAGCACCAGTGTTGTGGCCATAAATATGCTAAATTATCCAGTTTGCCAGGTACTTTCTAGATACAATAACTGCTACATATTTTGTATATAGTTCAGTTGTTCTCTTGGTTACAAACTTGCATGTGAAGTATGGGATGCATATTGCACATCACAATATATACTTTTCCCTCCCCATCTGTCTGAAGATCTCAGATATTAAAAAGAAGAAAAATATTCTAATCATGCATTCATGAAAATAATTCTTTCTTTGTATCATTTTACTTGTGGTTTTATAGGATGTTAAAATTTCACAATTTCTGGAAAAAAAAAATTACAAAATTCTTTGTCACCTACAAGAGGCTTGAGATCATACTGACTAGACTGCTCTTCAGAATTATATAGGTGTATTGAAACGGCTTAAAAGATTATTATCCTTGCTTCCCTGATTAAAAAAAAATTATGCTGATGTTGTTCTAAGGTTCATCTAACATGTATGTAGAAGTAATAAGTAATTTTACAATTTATACAAATTTAAATAGAAATATGTTAAAATTAAAAGCAGAAAACCCGATGGATAATCAAATGTGTTTTTTCACAGAAAAAGGCATGCAAAGATTTCTACTGTATAAATAGATTCTGCATAATGACTGAAAATGTTATTTCTACATTGCTTAATTTCTCATTTTTCTCCCTGACATTTTGAATCCCGCATTAGTCTTTAGAACAGATTCAAAATATCAGAGGTAAAACAAAAAGCCAAACTTTGTCTTCAGGATGTAGTTTCACTAACTTGATTGGGCATTACTCAGAGCAGTTCCATTTTTAGCATATTGCAATTTGCATACTGACCTTTTCTGCACTGTGAATGAAAATTGATGCTGTGATATGTTAATAAGTCCTGTAAAAGAATGTCCAATATTTCATTTAATATTGTTTGGTGAACAATAATGACATCTACTCTGTTACAATAATAAAAAATGTCCATTACAATAATAAAATAAATCTAGATTGCTTCCAGATAGCTGAAAAAGATGATCTTACAAAGCTAAGTTTTGTTTGCAGAAATGCACACTGACATTTTCTGTCTTTGGTAGATCTCAGTAAAGTGCAGAACTGTTAAAATTTTAACAGTCTTATGCAGATGGATGTAGACATTAGGTCTGAAATGGGGGAATGTGTACATTTGTATGTGTGCATATGCTGACGGTAATAGTTTGGAAAAATGTCACCTCAAAACTTGAGACAAAGCAGCTACTCCAGGTGAGCTACGTAAATGGACGCTTTTATTTCTCTTGCAGTGTGATTGCTGCATAGTTTAATATAAACTGAAAGCAGACTTACTTCAGGGAGAATAATGAGTAGTTAATGTGTAGATTGCCCTAAGTAATGACTGCAAAATATGTGCATAATTACTTTGACCTGCTGAGGTCCCAGGTGGAGCACCTGCTCCAGTTTATATTATAGGAGAGGGAGTGAGCAACAAGAGACAGTCCAGACAGGAGTATCAAGAAATAGCAAAGGCATGGGAAGCTTGAGATCTTAGTAAGGTTTTAGCAAAGCACAGCTGCTTAGTTTTGTGCAAAGGTGATTGAGAAGACCATGATAACAGTTCTAATGAAATGGATATAAGTTAGTTGGGAAGAAGAGCCAGCGTGACTTGTGGATCTAGCAGGACACTCTAGTATACCAGAATTTATATAAACCTCTATAAGATGAAAACCCTTTTGATCGTTGCTGTCCTTCACTACTTCACCCTGTTCTTATGCAAATCCTGCTCACAAATTACAGCAGCGAGTCTGTATGGACAGATGAAGTAAATCCTCTGCTGGACTGGAGCTGATCCTTCATTGAAAGAACAAACATTAAACTCGTTGAAATGCTAAAAGCCTGTTGAATGCTGCAGTTAATTTTTTAATGCATGGCTCAAGGATGTTTCATTACTATACAGAAACTGGGAAAATAGATGCCGATTGTACTGTTTCAGAGAGGTCATTCAGTGTTTAACTTTCAGCTATCTGTCTTGAAAAAAGGAAGCAAGCTTTCCATCCTTCACACTCCAGTGTTCATTCTGAATGACATTTAATGTACAGCCTACTGTGGCACCTCCTCTAATTAGCACTTGCTGCTTTTCTTCTTCTGAAGACAATTGTGATAGTGGCAGACTTCATGTCTTTATTACCAGCAAGATGGGAAAGGCTCCTGTAACTTGTGTAGCTGATGGGCTGAGACAGTCTGGGTGCCTGTAGCTCCTAATGAGCAGCACATGACATGGTGCAGAGGATTGGCAAGATTAACGAGCCCAGGTTTCCTTACCAGCACACTGCCTTGTCCCAGCAGCACAGACAAGGAGTCAGAGCATTAGCACATAGTCTGCAACGTACCTTTGTACTGATAGGAAAATCCTGTGCAGCCAGCCATGGGAATAGATGTGAAAAAACCTTCAGGTTTCTATTTGCAAATCAGGATTCGTGCAGATGGTTGGGGACTGATTGATGTTACAAGACTGAAGCCCTAAAGGGGGAATCTGTCATTTACCTTGTTTTGGGAAAATATTCCCATGTAGGAAAACAGATCAGAATGCACTCCCCTCCAAAACTCTTCCCAGTTCTCTTAGCAACACCAAAGGGTATTTTTTCTTCGTTGAAGTCAGTAATTTTTTGACATCTTTAACAACCTACCTCCTTTTAACAAGAAAACATTACCACATAAGCCCCCTGAACTAAGTAATACTAATTCTAATCTTTTCTAATCAACAGATTCCTGCTAAGGTTTTCTCTGTACTGGAGAAATTGTTTTTAAAATGCTTTAGTTTGGAAAGCTAATGACACTTGCAATAGTTTTTTACTGAGACTTTGCAAATACCTGATTTTCATCTGAAGTTTCTGATTTTGTGATACAGACAGCTGTAAGGAAGTATAATCTTTTTGGTAATCTTGAGAGTGTCAGGACACAGAGAGACTCATTTGAATTGAAATCACATATTATAACCATTCAACTCATAATTTGGCATCTAAAGTGCTTAAAAACACCCACTGATTTCTTATATTTCCTGCCTCTTAAGGAAGACCAGAGAGATGAAATGTTAGGAGGCTGTATGAAGTGGGATGAAAGAAGACTAACAAACTTGAGTATGTGCTTTAACCTACCTTCCTTCAAGGAGATGAGCACCTGCACACTGGAGAGACCAGAGACTTCATTTGAGATCAAAAAGCTAAATGCAGCACAGGATTCCTGTGTAGGTAAATACATGAAGGTTTTGCTTTGTGGCACCTATTTCTCAGAGTCTGAAGGTTATTTCAGGCTTAATTCTTTGTGTTCCTTATTGCACTTATACACGAACCCCTGCTGGCTGCCCATAATGAGAGATACTTTGGAGAGGAATGGAAGCCAAGTCTTACCCCTAAGCTGGTGAGCTGGGCTGACAGGGTTCAGTTCTGGAGCCAGGCAACTTGTATTCCTCCCTGTCTCCTGAAACCAGGAGGAAATGCCTGATACTCAAGAGAGCACGTTGGCAGCACTGAGGCTTTCCTATTTCTGTCTCTCATCTTGTCTGATTTGATCTCTGACTGTCAGCTTCCTTGGTAGCTAGGTAGAATTAGCCAAAGTGTGAGTCTCTCAGCATCCCTGCTGAAGCTGTTTCTCTTTTTATATAAAATATTTAAATATTCCCTGAAAACACAGAAAGAAAATTATCAGTTTTTTTCTGGGAGAAATCTGTGCAGCATGGAACTGAAATCAGTCTGGAGTTGTTCTACATGGATTTAGAAAACAAAACAAGACAAAACAAAATATCCACCAGCTGTGAAAAAGTACTGAGAGAAGCAAGCTTTGCCCAGCATCAAGTGAGGGTTCATTTGGTGAGTATGTAAAAATGTTGATTTCTTCAGATGATACAAAAATTTGTATGACAGAAGAATATTTCAGAAACTGACTGTCCAGCTCCAGAGCAGCTGATGCTTGTAAACAGTGGGTACACATGGACTGGTGAAATTTCATCTGAAATCATTGATCTCAGGCAGTGCATCTGAGTTGTGAGACAGTGCACCAGTGAGGGCTGTGGAATTGCAAATGAGCACTGTGCTCCTCTTCTCCTGGGTGGTGTAGGCAGCTTTCTGCTCCAGGCTGCTGCCTACCTTGCCTGCTGCCTTGAGCTATCTCTGCTTTTCCATGAAAGAATATAAGCAGTGGGTAGAGAAAAATTCTCTCGAGTGAAATGGGAACAGGATCAGGATCAGACTGCTTGTTTTTTTGGTTTTGCAAAGTCAAAGTATTTCAGGTGAATGTCATCTTTATTTAACCACCTGAAACAGGAAACTGATGATCATTGTAAAGAGGGCTTCACTTGAGACATTCTGTGTACAGCTGTCAAATCTGAGCCTCAAATAAAATCTCAGTGTTATGTCAAAGACCAGGAGAACTGTGATTACCACTGCCCTAGAATTATGAAAAGGGCACCCATATATTCATCGTGACCTTTTAAAAATAAAATAAGTGCAGGTTCTTTTCATCTGATTTAATTATTTTAAAATTTGTTGGGAATTTCAGTAGCTTGTAATTAAGAAAAAAAAATGTTCTACCTGCACGTCAGAAGTTTTCCCCACTGAGCAGTAACAACAAAAAAGGCATACAGATTAATTTGTTACTTACCTTGTGAATGTGATTTTTGACACTGCATGTAGGTTGATCTTCTTCCAAACTCCTGGCTATTTCAGTGATGAACAAATCCTAAAAAATAGAACTTTTTGTTTAGCGGCTTAAAATCTTCTTCTTGTTAACAAGCACTCTGTGTATAAAATACCAGTCTTCCTGAGAGAACATTAATAAAGAATGTATGGTACTGTTAAATATTCTAGTAGCTAAACCAAGCAAGAAATATGCTGGCAATGACTAACATCCCAAGTCTCAGATTCCTCCTAGGAGTGCCTGGATTCTCCAGTATTATGCTGCTCTTGTAATTGTTTGCATTTGGTAGCATTGAACAGTGCTTTTGCTCAGTTGTACATGTGCTGTGAGTGCAAGTGGACATTTTTCAGTGGTTATTCAGTAGACATTCAGTCACTGTCTCTGAAAAATTGAACAGATTTAAAAAAAAAAACCCTTCTAATTAATAAGAGTTAGTATATTTAGTGACATATCTGAGTTTGTATCTATTGTAGGTGTCTTGGTGTGGAGGCAATCAGATTTCTTTCTGCAGGCTGGTCTCTGAATTTTATTATTAAGTCTTTTCCTTAAAGAACCAGCCCTTTTTTCTTCTTTTTGTCTAGCTCTCTTTGAAAGTTGTAGAATTCCCTTTTGTTTTTGAGGATAATAATACTCATATATGATTTCTTTTTGCTCTGTGGCATCTCACTTCAGAATTTGAACTAAACTTCAGAAGCACAGCGGGCACCCAAAGACAGAATATCTGCCTGCTGGAAAACTAAGCCTCAGTTATTTCAACATCAGTAGTTTACACTCTGAGTGGGGGTACGTGGATTTGAGATCTCTGAGGATAATACACTACATACTCCTTTTAAGGATAATTTGTACAGTATCTAAAGGCAGTAATACTTACAGAAAAATTTTGTCGGTATGAAACAAACTGAAAAAATATCTAAGGGTTATTTTACAAAAGCACCAGGGGAAAAAACCAATTTGGGAGGAAGATACTTTTGCCTAGTTTTCTAGCTAAGTCCCTATTGTCCCCAAAATAATGCTTTCAATGTAAGAATGCAATAATTTAATGTAGCATTTTTGCAAAGAAATGGGCAATTCAGTTTCATTACCTGCTCTTCCACTTACTGAATTTGAAAACATTAACTCCTTCTCTAGGACTAGGCAAGCAGTGAAATGACTTCAGATGGATTTTTTTTTCCAGCATGCATATGTTGTGTAGAGACATCTAAAAATAATCATCCCCTCCTAGCTGGTGAAATTATCCTGGCAAAGCCCCTAATACATACGACGCTATGCCAGTGGAAAAGTGCCGCCGCCTTTATCAATTTAGCTGATGCCATTTTGGGGAGATGACGCAGTGTTGGTGGGAGAGGGTTTCCTTCTGCTGGTGTGCATGTGAGGAGAAGGTCAGGAAGAGGCTGGTGCTGTTCAGGCTTGGTACATGCACCACCATGACAACACAGAGTGCTCGATCCATCTGCCTTGGATGTTCCCCTGTGCCCATCCCACTCAGTGCTCCCGAGTGTGCCAGCAGGTCAGCACACATGATCTGCTCAGAACAACAGGCTTGTTGGTTGGTTGTTCCAATTTGGGACAACAGGCTGCAGTACTCAAGTGCATCCCCACCTTGTTAGTACCCTCAAGCAGTCCTGGTTAACATCATTTGCATCTGCTGGTACTACTTCTGCCATTTCTTGACCCTCCTTTTTGCTGCCCTCGTACCTCTTTTCTCCACTCCAGTTTCCTCCACCCTTGATTGCTTTTTTCCTACCTTGATTCCATTTTTTGCACATCTATCTCAACCTTGTAAACTTGACCTCAGGTGACAGGATTGGTCCTGATGGCCCTGTGTGGCTGTATGTCCCAGCAGGTCCTCTGCCCTCCCCTTTCCCAGTCTGTGGCACTCTTGCCAAGCTTCCCTTCACCCATCAGTGAAATCACTGGAACCTCTATAAAGGGTGCAGGAGTGACAGTTCCAGCAGACTTCATTGAGCCTGCTCAATGGGATGAGTGCAAATGAAGAAGTACAGAATTTGGCATGAGAAGCTTTTCTTTGTGTCCTAATCCCTTGCTAGAGGAACATGGTACACAATAGTTGATGTCAGTAGAAAGACTCCCTTGGCTGCATGGGCCTTCCTGCAGACCCTTATCTTTTCTCCTACTATCTTAATGCTGGCAGGATGACTAATACAGACAGATATCCTAAAGCTGACAATGACATCTTAAATCTGTTGTAAAGGATCAAACTGAACACTTACTTCTACAACTGAGCAGATTTTGTCATTAATTATAGCCCATTATTCTACAAAAAAGTGTAAGGATGAATAAAATCAAAGTGAAGAAATACTTGAAAAATGTAGCAAAAGGATATATGCTTGAAAAAAAGAAGAGAGACATATATTTTGGCTATAGCTGTTGCCCACAATACCTGAGAAATAAAGCCAAGTGTTGTTATGAAATTACAGCAAATTTGTGGATTGTAGTGATGTCAGTTTGTTCAGGAGAGATGTCTGTGTTATTAATGCATTTCTAATCATCCAGTACTGTCAAATTCCAGCACTCAGGAACTTGAATCAGGTCATTAGTGCTAACTCTGTTATTTCATTCTGAATTTCTAAGACTTTTTTTAAAGTTATGTATGTAACCAAGGACAGCATTTTATAGTCCATTATCCCCTGTAGCTTCTGCCAGCTCAGAAAATGCTTATAGTACCCCAGTCTCCCTTTTGAGAGATCTACAAAGATTTTTTTTAAAAAAAACCCTTGGTTTCAAAACACATCTCATCCTGTTTCTTAAGTCTTTTTTTTTTTTCTCTAATTTGGATAGGATACCTCAAAGAAAATTCTATTTTAAAGTCATTATAAATAACTTCTTATGTAAGATTCTCCAACAACTTCACAGATACTAAAAAATAAGCCCTCTCTAGAAGCTAGTACATTTTGTGCTTCCCATATAAGCAAACTGCTTTGTCATTTAGACCAAAGTCTCTTGGTGGATGGCAGAGCATGAAAATAAATCTGGGTATCCTGTTCTGATGAAGCTTTCCCACAGCTGATTGCAGATACCTTTCATGAACAATACAAGGTGCTCTCTCATTCTGTCAATATCTTTGGGTTTTTTAAAATTAATCTGTCTGTTTTTCATAGTGGAGATACTCCGTTTTGAATTGCACAAAATAACAGAATCCTCCATGCTGTATTTTTTTTTCCACAGAAATTTCACTATGAGCTTTTGCAATCTCCACGTATTGTATCTTGGCACAAAACACTACCTCTGCTTATGGTTTGCATCATTAACTATCAGATTGGCTGCTCACTGTGTTTATAGGATACAACAAGAAATAGCCTGTTAAATCTGGCTGGTTGGTAAAACTGATGTTAGTTGAATCATTCCTCTCCTGTGTTCTCACATCGTACAGAGAGCAGAATCACATAAAACTAATAAGCTGTAAAATAGAATTAAAGTCAGTGGCAAAGAATATGCCCAAGTGTTGTAAATAAATTGAGAATAACTTTCCTGAAGTCTAAAATAGTAAACACTGAGAGTAGACTAGAAATGCATTCTGTAAAACTGTTTTGAAGTAAGAAATGCATGCCAAGCATATATGATATTTAATAATAGCAGTTCTGATGGCTTATCTGTAGATCTTACTGGCATACTTTTGGAACTGAAGTGAGTATTATCATCTCCACCTTATGGATGAGGAAGCTGGGTAACCGTAAGAATAAATTTTCAACACGGAACATGAAGCAGTGCTGACTCCAATTCCTATTGCAACTCCTCAACTTTAATTATTTTTCTGTGAGCTTCATTTGTTTCTCTTCATTATACAGAACTTGTTCTTTCAGCACAAGGCAATTTGGATAACATTGAATGTAGATTAGATCCATCCATTAATACTTATGAAACTTATTAATTCTAAAATTGTTGTGATAGATTAGCTCCTTCCCATCACTGGATGGGAATGTGCCCACATCCTTAATTTAGGCTGGTGTGGTGCTTTTCACGCTTAATTTTTTTTTGCTTGAGACATTATGAAAAACAACAAGAAAAGAATGTCTCTGATGCTTATTTTAGCATGTTTCCAGATAAGCCTGGTGGGAAGTATGTAGAATATCACTTCTAAGATCATGTATTTTCACTGTCCTTTTTAATATCCATGTGATGCTGCTGAGATACATCATGGGAAGCCTCAGTATCAGCAATACAAGGATGATTTCCCATTCTGCTTCTCCTGATTGATGTGAATGGCATAAAAACTGTCTCTGAGTGTCTGGCTGAAGTCAAACTGCATCTTAGTTAAATTAAATTGGTGCTAAATGGAGAACTGAAATCTAGTGAAAAAGCAGCAGTTTCCATCTTGTCTTGTGTGTGGAACTCGTTTTGGTTGTGGCTTCTCCCTTGGCTCTCTTTGGATTCCTTATTGTCTTTATTTTCAGGGCAGTCTTTCCTGAGACGAGCAGCGAAAATTCATCTGGTAAAATTCATCGACTTGGGTAATCCCCACATTTGTATTTTCCATCCCTTACCACTGCAGTGTGTTTACATGGAGCTTTAACCAGAAAACTCTTCAGTTCCTTGTAACTGTTTAGTGTGCTGCAGCTGGGGGAGCACTCCCTGTTTTATCACTGTCTTGCCCCTGGCGCTCCATACCAGGTGGGATTCAGCATCTTCCTGCTAACCTTTGAAGTCATCTCTGTGGGGTTTCTTAAAATGAAGTTTTCCTTGCATGGTGATTGCCCCTGCTTGCAGCTGTGTTCTTCAAGGATCTGTTTGTTTGTCAGGCAGCAGATGCACAGGAGCAGCACACAGAGATGGAGCCATCAGGGCCGTGGCTTTTGCATTTGGTAGTGGATTCCCTCAGGAATGAAATGCAACAACCAGATTTCCTATTGCACAGTTACACTAACAAAATGTGAAATGAGAACAGAAGGAGAGATTAATTGGAAAATTAAAGAGGAGGAGAAAGGAGAGAATTATGTTATTCAAAGAAAAGACTGGCTTATCCCACTGACTCAGGAGAGCACAGAAATTCGGATTAATACCTTGGTGTTACCTCAGTCGCATAGCCATCATGAAACACTGCAGTATTGAGAGTTTAATGAACTTAATAAAAGGGGTGGATAAGATTTCTGCATGTGATTTTTGGTGCGTTTTCTGGGGAAAGTATCTGCTCAAATGAGGGTTTTGCTTCAGATACTGGGAGGATGCTGCTTCTGTACTGGCTTCCTCTGCCCTTTCAGGACCCCCAATTTTACTGCTTTGATAAACACATACTCTTAAGTCATAAATAGGGGCTGAATGCAGGGAGTAGTGAAACTGGAAAGATTTGAGCTAACTACTGACAAACCAAGGAAAGCTAAACAGCTTCAGATGTGCAACTCACAATTCAAGGGAAGTAGATGGTGCTGAACAGGGCCTTATAATTGAATTTCCCCTGCTCAATTTTTCCATGTTTTTCTTCCAGAGGCTTGGCTCCTTGTGTGTTGTCTCCAGCATGTACCTATGCCTGTGTGCACCTACAAGCAGGCCACCCTTAAAGCTCTCATTTCTTTCTGTGGTTTGGCTTTCTCTATCAATCTAAGCTCTAGAACACCTGCTCAAAGCTTCATCATCTCAGGATAGGTCAATATGGGTCATTTTATGATGGGTTATATAATATTAAAGCATGTTCAGAATCAGCTGTTAAAAATATCTTTCAGAGTCTTACTGCGCTTCTATTGCTTTAAAGAATCTTTGATTCTTTACCTTTTATAAGCAAATGTAAGCTTTGTGATTGTATTCTCACTCTCTGTATGGCAGGTACATCTATTTGTGGAGCTTTTCATGGCTTCTCTACACGCTTTGCTGTCCTTGAAGGCAGTCCAAAAACTCCTTGTTAAAAAATTGAAAGTCTCCCATTCTCGTTTACATCATCCTGGAGCCCCTCATGTTCCTCCTCTGCACCTGTGAGCTGTCTCACAGTGGAAGTGCTATCACAGGGATGCAGGGATGGGCTGTTCTGCTGAGGAGTGGCACAAAGACTGGCCAGGTGAGCTTCCCAGACATGCTGTCTGTGGAGGTGGGGAGCTACTGAGATCAGCGAGGAGGGCATCAGAGTGCATGCACTAGTAGAAATCTGGCAGCAACAAAACGCTGCACCAGAATCTTCAGCCATGTCTTGGCAGCCTGTAGCTGAAGGTAAAATACATAGATAACATAGCAAGCTGAAGAGGTCAATTGCAGCTTCCTCACTGCTCAGAAAGATGGTATTTTGTATGGGTTAGTGTGGGTCTTATTCAGGTGTGCTCCATAAGCTACTTTAATTATTCTGTTATTTTATTCATTTTACTCCTGATTTCATACACTTAGTATTTTTCTGGTAGAAATGGGGAAGAAAACATTTAACATCTGTGCTGGTCTTGGACTTTAGTGTTGTTAACAAATTTTCAGGACAAAATTTATGTGGCAAGTTCAGCTAGCTTACTCTGTTAGCTAAGTCTTTCCTGTGTGTAGTCTTTATTATTTATTTGACCCACTGTTACCTTTAGGTAACTTAGGTGTGAACTTGGATTCTTGGTGGAACTTTATTCTCGTGTCTCAGTAGTACTGGATTCATGGCTTTACTTAGTGCCAGAGGGAAGACTGACCTTACTGATTCATACTGCCATTGTCCAGAACATACAACTAGTACTTCTTAGTGCCTTTCTTCAGTGTATAAAGATCTAAACACAAAAAGAGTTATAATGAATTACGTTGTCTTTAGGGTGTTTTTTTTTTTTTTCACAGTGCAAGACATACAATCTTCAAAGGTGCTTCAGAAAGCTTCAGAAATAATTTAACGATTAAAAAGTAATTCTAGTGCCCTAGTTTATTACAAAAGACATCAACCCATCCTGCGTTCCTCTGGCGCGCCGATCTGAGACAGGGTGATCCTCATCTCCCTCCCCGTGCCTCCAAGCAGCTGTGGTCTCCTGCCACTTGGTGCCAGCTGTGGTGGTCACCAGTCACCTCACAGGGATAATTCAACTCACTAACCCAGCACAAAACTAACCCAGCAAAAAGTGGGTATTTTCTGCAGGGTCAGTGAAGCGAGTCAGGTCATGCAAGGGGTATAAGGGGGCTGCGCTACAGAGAAAAAAATCCTTTATGTCTGTTCTCATTAAACATTATGTCTATCTTAAAGCTATCACCAGTTTTTACAGTGTTTTGCTTGAAGATTTTTAATGGGTTGACTGTTAGCCTCATACTTAAAGCTCCCTCTGTCCCGTGTGTTAGACTTTCTTTATTCTCTTTATTTTGAAATTTGTCTGTTAATATATAGTTGTGCTTCATTTCAAAGAGTTGTGCTACACAGCAAAGTAAGCATTGTGGTATTGACATTTTCTAGAACTATTATTCCTTTATTAAAAATTATTTCAAGCAACTAATTAATGCCCAATGTTATCTACATACTAGGAATAAAAAATGCCCTCCTGTATTTGCAGTAAACTTTCATCCATTAGAAATATGCCACTAGACATTAAAATCAAATCACCTAAGGAAAGCAGCTTAAGTCCTCTTTATCTTCAGCAACTTCAGCAGTTTTGCAGAGCCACCTGTAACTCAGAGTGGTTCAACAGCTCCCCACTCATGACCCCGTAGAGCCATACCAGGAGCTAAATAAACCCTACTTACTAGCAATTAAAGTGATTTAATTTAAAATACACTGACAGATGCATAATGGGTTAATTAGAAAATAAGTAATTAGCAAATAGGATGGAAAAGGTTAAAAGGTTGTGGACTTTTGTTGTTTGCTTGGGAGAGATAGCAAAATTATCAGCGATTAAACTTTTTCTTTTAATTTCTGGGCTTAATTCTATTATTGTTAGCTGTAAATGAGGCAGCAAACAAGAAGAGAGGGCTAAAGAAATAAGAAGAAATCACTGTTTTATCAGACATACTGAAAGGCCATTGTTTACACTTAGGCTATGTGATTTACTTCCAGTCTGCACACAAAAGCAGGCACACATCTATGATGTTTGTGCTTAATATCAGTATATATACATCTTCTGAAAAGAGGTAGTTGTCCTCTCCTCTCTGCACTGGGCCCCAGAGAGGTCAGGAAAAAGGGTATAAGATGTGATAAAGATTAGAATACACTTCTTAGGAAACTCTGCCTGCCTTAAAGATTAAATCAGTGAATTATTTAGTTGGGAATATGCCATGTGTTTGCTCTCCACAAGAAGTTAAAAAGGAATAGGACTTTGAATACGGTAACTTCTGAGCTGTGAAAAATCCTCAGCTGAAATCCAGTTAGCTACATGGAGTGCTGGTTATACAGACAAAGCCATTATAAAGTGTACAAGCAATTTTCTTTTTTTTTTTTTGCTTTTTTTTTTTAGGAGTGAAATAAGAGCTTCTACTTCATTTTCACAAGTATTATTCCTTCTCTCCATGACTTTTGTCTGCCCAAAACCAGAAGCAAATGGGCATTTAGATAGTTTTAATACAGTCATATTTTATGACCACTAGCTTATTGCCAGGTAACTTGAAACTCTTTATTTATTTATAATAATTATAAATGTATTTATGTATCTATGAAACATGTGGTTTGTATTTTGAAATTTCAGAGAGAATGTTTGCAGAAAGCTTTCTCCAATTTGAGCCTAATTTTTACTGAAGTCATTGAATTTTTTCTTTTGAAAAATAAGCTTTTGGGTGAACCTCAGAAATAGCAATATGAAGTTTTCCATTTCAAAATATCAATTAAAACCAGGCATGATTTTTTCTTTTAAATATAGCTGCCTGCTAACCTAATTACATATCCACCAGTAACCATTAGCATAATTTGACCAAATTTCCCATAGCAGTCACATTCTTCCACCATTCCTTGCTCTCTTTTTACCAAGGCTGTCCTGTGTTCACTTCCTTGTCACTAAGCCATAGTTAACTCTCAACAGATATTTGTCAGTCCAGCCCCATAATCATTTAACTTTACATATTTGTCCCTCCCTTTCTATTAGTCATATTTTTTTGTGTCTCTGATGTGCTTTCAATGTGCCTTCAGGGTTGTTTTCTGCTTTACTGCTTGATATAAAGCCTAAGCCTCCACATCCAGAGGTGCACTGTCCTCTTTTGGTGTGGGTCACACCAAAATCGACCCTCTGATCCCCTTTTCCACTTCTGCAGTGGCAGGCAAAGGCTCCAGGTCTGCCAGTTTAACTTGTGGAAAGGATCTTGTACAGATTCTAGCTAGACTCTCTTCACCCACCATAGATCTTGCTGGCTAGGGATATAGATTTCGGAAACCAACTAATTTCTTGTTCTGTTCAGTCACTTGGATTTCACTGAAAATCAACTCCTTCAAAACTTTCTCCCAATTATAATTGAGTTTAAGCCATATATTTCAGGCCTGGAATCTGTGTAAGACATTTCAGAATTCAGTGGTTTGGCAATTCAGCTATCAGTTTTTAGGAAAAATAGAATCTAATTTGGAAACTCATCAAGTCACACAATAGACAAAACCCATGAGGGGTTTTTTCCATAGCTGTAAAAGCATCTCTTGTTTTATTTTCCAAGGTTTTCTGCAAAGTTCTATATATTTGCACACTGTAACTCAAAGCCTTTAATACAGATAACAATTTTTCATTTAGATTTTTTTTTTTCATTTTAGAATTTATTTTTTCAACTAAGTGGTGACTTTCTGAAGCTCTGGTAAGAAAAACAGAAAGCCTAAAGCTGAATTAATTCTGCTGTTCATATCTGAATCCTTTAAAATAGCTCAAATAAATGCCAGTACCAATCTTTAGAGTAATACTTATCCCTATTCAGAGTGACATTTGTAGATTAGAACATACTTATTTCTGCTCCACTGATTTTTAGGCACATCATATATAAGATGTGTTGACAAAATGCATTCATGTTAACAAAATTTATCCAGGTACCTCCCCTCTTGACATTTAGAAAATATTATTTTTCCTTATCTATTCCATCATAAGGAGGGAAATTCACCAGTTTTGAGTGTTTGAAATTTATTGTCTTTGGGATTAACTAACATCAGTCAGTTGCTGAGTAGGTAGGTAATTCAAGACAGCCTTTGTCTAATATATACTTCTAAGTGAGTAATAAGAGAAATTAGTATCGAAGTAAACTGTCCCTTGTTGAAATTTCGGGAGATCTAATGTTTCCTAAGTTGAGAGAACAAAACAGACAAACAAGAAAAGTTTTACGTCAAAGCTGTTGTTGAAAACCCGTGTGCTGGAGAAGGAACACAAAAGCCATGAAGTATCTCAAAAAACCCACAAAATTATCACTCAAATTAGAGATCTTTTGTATAGCACCCCCCACTTTTGCTTTTATATCATTCTTGGCCCTCCAGGATCCTTGCTCAACTGGATATTTATTCAATTCGGTAGATGTCTTTGTGAATTAAGGCTTAGATCTTTAATGATATAAACATCACTTAATTCAGTTACAGATCAGCTACTCTTTGGCAAATCTGGCCAGCTCATGCAGCAACACTTGAAGTTAAGGAAATCACTCACAGGCAGTAGAACCCTGGTTATCAGAACAGTGGCTAAACAGGGCTGTCTCCAGTTCTGTGCTCCTCTCATGCCCTCCTGTGTACACATGTAGTAGGTCAAAGCAGAGTGTTGGAGAGCTGACATTTCTGCTAGGGGATGAAAGCAAAGAGAAGGCTACAGCCCATTATGCTGACCTAGTGTTAAACTGAGTGTAAGTGGATTTCTTAGAGCCTTTACATCTTAAGGGCAGTCAGCAGCTCTAGATCGTGATAATAAGCGATTTGAGATACTCTGGAAATGAGATAACATTACTCATTTCTGTAAGTAAAGGGCAAGAGGAGAATTACATATTCCATTTTCTGCTTGATGCCCAGTTGGTTTAAAGGTAGTATTACAGTCTCCCTCTCTGTTCTTTCAATGATACTTATGAAACTACTTTTCTAATTCATTCAGGCTACTGGGACACCAACAGACACACTAAAATTCTGTTTCTTTTTGCCTGTGAAGAAATGCATTATTATATTTTCCATGCATAATAATTCATTATTATATTTTCCACTTATAAAAAGATATATTTACCCCATTAAGTCATTAAGTTTTGTTGAAATCATAAAAACAACTTCTATCTTGCTTCTGTCTTGCATTACTTTATTTTGCAGTGTTGGGTTGTTTTTGTTGTTTTTGTTGGGTTTTTTTCTGTGTAGCTATGTTCAAATCAAGAACTCTATCATTCAGGCTGTCCTGCAAACCATATGTCAGATCCAAAGCCTTGCTAAAATGAGACTATAGGAAGAATTAGTTTTCCTGTCTAATTCAGTAGTTTGTTTATCCTGCAGATCTGCTTATTGAGACACAAGAGCTTTCACAAACCTGTGAAGTTACCATTATCTTTTATGAGACTTATTGTCTGCATGTAATAATTTTCTGGCTTTTGTGCTGTAAAAAATCTGCTGATGCGTGCACAGAGCTGAGCATGAGTTGAGTCTGTGTGAGAGGGACATTACACAGAATTGCTGGACATTCCTATTAAAAAGCTCAACAGCTCTTTGCCTTTTTGTTCTTATGTTTCAGGATAGATGCAAATGTTTATACAGATAGTGCACTGTGGTTTTGATTTTATGCTTTATTGCATGTTTTTGTGTCCTTGTGAGCTGAGCTATACTAGTAATAAAAAGCATGAGTCAAAGCCCACTTCTGAGCTTGTGCCTACAAGCTAGTTCTTATGGGTGCTTTTCATTAAACATATTTGGAAAACTAGATAGATTTTTATTTCTCATGCAATGCACAATTGTTCATTATGTTTTGCAAGGGGCTGTGTTTTGCTGGCTCATGATAAATGTATCATGTACCATAACCCATGGTCTAGTACATTTTATACTGAATATGTATAACTTGCAAAATCCTCTGTATAACTTGCTCCAAAATACTAATTCTGCTTTGCTGTTAAATATTGAAATATTAAATATTGAAACAAATTTTAAAATTCCATTAGGCATCAATACAGCCTATGGGCTACCTTGTAATTTTTCAGAGTTGTTACTCTGGATTTTTCACTACAGATGAACTTAAAAGCAAAATTGACTTTTACAGAACAAAATATTCAAATGATACATCCTATAATTCACCACCCCCAAGCAAAGACAGCCCTCAAGAAAAAAAGGCAGAGACATCGGGAATTGCAGGTAGGGTTACAGGAGGGATTTGTGCAAATGAGCCAGGCTGCCCCATGGTCCTTCCTCTGGCTTTAAAAGGGAATGTCAAAGAGCAGTCCAGCAAGGAGCTGGGAAGCTTGTCAGTGCTTCTGGAAGGTGCAAAATCACTTTTCCCACCTGCCTTGAGAGGAGACAGGAGGCAGCAGTGCTTGTCCACCCTGTGCAACTGCTTGATGAGTGGGAAGGGAAGCCTGAGGCCTTCCAGAAGGTGTGTGGTTCATGGTATGGCCAGGAACCAGGATTCAAACCACAAAATTACCCTGGCCCTGGCCTAGAGGAGACTGGCAGCCACCATGTAAATCTGAAGCATCGGAATACTGTCCAAAACACCCTCATCCCCTGGGCAGCAAACTCCTGTTAGATAGTCATTGGTTAATCAGATGCATTCATGTGGAGGAGGAGGTACTTGGTGAAAGTGGGAAAACACCTAACTACACTGATTAATGCTAATTGGTTAATCACCTTTCATTATGGAAAAAGTAAGGATGTGCAGGATGGCAATATGGCTATGCAGTGCTTCTGTACTGGAGACCAGAGCTTGAGAATTAATTCCAAATGCCACCTATTCAGGCCAGAGGAGCTGAAGATTCCAAAGATATCTCTTTTAAAAAAAAAGTTTATTTAGGGGCAGTATGGGAATATTATTTTCCTGGTGCAGGGCTGTAGATCTGAAACAATACTCCGTATCAGGATACAGTATGTATTTTGGTGCTTACAGGATCGTGAAGACTACCTTGTTTAAAAAAAATAAAAAAGAAAAAAAAAGAAAAAAGAAAAAGCAGGATATAATGCCAATGATGGAGAAGGAGCATAGTGGCCAGTCTGGTGCTCTCTAGCAGGGAGGTCATGCAGGATTTGAGATAGCAGCTGCTGAATCCTGTGTGCTCAGGGACTGTGACTCACAGCCATGAGACCTTGGATAGCTCTTTTGTGGGTAAGTGCTCAACACTAAAAAGATAATCTAACAAAGCCTGGTCCCTGTGACGTTAGCAAAGCTTGGCCATAAAAATTGTGTCACTTCTGGCAAGAAAGAATCTTACTCTGCAGTGTCCATAAAGATCCCCAGACACTACTAGCCTGATGTAGTGGAGACTCTGTGACTCATCCACATCCTTCCCATTTGTGCCTACTCAAGTACTTTTGAGCTGTAGACTCTTAAAAAGACCTGATTTCCTTCAGTGTCTTACACAACTATGCCCTCAAGAGGAACTGGCTTCAATTAATGTGGACACCACTTCATATTTTAGCTAGTGTGAAGTAGAAGCTGTGTTGTGCCTTCAGAAGACTGTGCTATGCATGCTCCAGAATGCATAAATAGTTCTGTATTTCCACACTGTTTCCATCTATGGGTCACATTCCTTGGAAAGAAAAATAGGAAATTATTTCTGGCATATAAAATGTGGTATTCAAGCATCCTTTAAAAAATATCCCAAGACATTTGGAAAGATTATTAAAATCAGAAAATATTTTAATTACCACTATGATTTCAAATATTACTTATTATAATTTTAATTAATGGTTTAACTAATTATCAGAATTATTATTAAAATCATCATCACAAACCAGGTATTACAAATGGGCTCAGTTACTGTGTATCTTTTGGCAGTTGCTAAATCGACCTAGTGGAGATGCCAGATGGGGGAAATGCTGTACATTTACAGCAACATCAAGACCTGCTCCGAGAAACTTTATCTCTAGGTAGGTATGAGGAGAAAAAGAGGATGCACACTCTCCATTTTAAACTGTGGCACACAAAAAGACTGCCAAAGCTAGATATGTTAGTGTAATGCTTCAAAACAAAAGACCATCTTTTCTTACAGTTATTTCGTAATTAGTTTTTTTACATAAGTGACAGCTGCTTTTATGCCAAGTCCTAGTCTCATCAGGGAAAATGGCAAAACTCCCAGGATTACTGAAATTTTTCATTTCTACAGAATTCATTGAAGAACATTGTATTTATCCTATTTTTTTAATCGTCCTTTTAAATAGATTGGTGCAAAACCAATACTTTTATGTTTAGTAAGTAATTATTTACAGGAGGGGCAGAATTTTTGTTTAAAACACTCAATTGTTTGCTTCAAGTATGCTTGTGTGTCACTGAGTCACCAAACCACAATTAAATTCTGGGAAATTACTTATTGTTGAGGTTCACTTTGTGAACCTATGACGTGGTGGGATGGGTCAGTCTGATTTTAATTGGAAGCCTGATCTAAATTTGTACCCTCTCAAATCTGGATTGACAAACTGTGGAGGATTTTGAAGTCCCACAAGATGTCAGCAGCAAAAAGACAGACCTTGCATTGTCGCCTTTGGTTGTCTGGTTTGTACATGGCAAATATCAAGCTCTTCCCTTGCAAAATTAAAGAGATTCCATGTTTTCTAGAACAACCCAGATGAGGTCTCGGGTGACTTGCTTGGGAGAAAAGATGGCGCACATATGCTGGAGGTTTTTTTACCAGTTCGTGGACTTGTTAGGGTTGGAAGGGACTTGTGGCGATTATCCAGCCAAGGCAGGGTCACCTAGAGAGGGTTACAGGTGACACAGGAACGTGTCCAGGTGTGTTTTAAATGTCTCCAGAGAAGGACTCCAGGACTTCCCATGGCAGCTCTGAATGCTCCAGTGTTCTGAATCCTGCATCTAAAGAAGTTTCTTCTGTAAAACTTCAGTTAAGTTTTGCATTGTGCGTACTTTGCAAATACAAGGAGCATTATATCCTGAAATCAGGATATATTTCCATTCAATATAATATACTACAGGGAGAAGTCATTTCAGATTACTAGGAAATTAGAAAGGACAAAATAAAATGTCTCCCCAGGGAAGTGGTCACGGTCCCAAGCCTAGCAGAGCTCCAGGAGCCCGAAGGAATGCTCTCGGGCAGAATCACAGAATCATCCAATCTGCTGGGTTGGGACACATCAGGTCACATTCCTGATTCTTGGAGCTGTCCTGTGCAGGGCCAGGAGATAGACTTGGCCATCCTTGTCGGTCCCTTCCAGTTCCAGATATTCTATGATTATGGGTTTATTTGGGTTTTTTCCTCCTTTTTTATTTGGGAGAGGGGTAGTACGTGTGCTTGTGTCTTGTGGGGGTGTTTTGTGTGTTGTTGCTTGCTGAGGTTTCTTTGGCTCTTTATTATTTTTTGTTTGTTTGTTTGTTTTAACCATGAACAATTCCGACCTTTGGAGTGGCAGTTAATTTAATTTAAAGCTATATGCACGTTAAGGCAAGGAAGTACGGAGCGATGGAAAAGCCCGGGAATGGCGCCGCGGGCTGCGCCGTGCCGCCAGGGGGCGCTGCCGCGCCGCGGGCGGCTGCCGCCTGAGGGAGGGCGGCGAGGCGGCGGCTCCTCCTGGCGCCGCTTCCCTGCCCTGTGTCCCTTCCCTGCCCTGTGCCGCTTCCCTGCCCTGTGCCGCTTCCCTGCGGCTCCTCCCGGGGCCCCTTCCCTGCGGCTCCTTTTCTGCCGCGCTGCCCTGTGCCCGTTCCCTGCCCCGTGCCTCGGGCCTTAGGCTCTCGGAGGGCGCGGGGCATGGCCGTGCCTCACACCCCGTCTGGGGCGGCGGGGCTGAAGCGGCGCCCCGGGCTCGGGGCGTCCCGCCCGCACGGCGTGTGCCCGAGCACAGCCTCAGGTGTGGGAGCGCCCCGGAGGCGATGGGCTGAGGTGAAGCGGCGGGGCCGCGTCCCGGCTACATTAATTACCCGGTACTGCGGCAAGCCTGCTCTCTGCTTCTCACCCTTGCCTAAATACGGCAGATGTGCTCTATGTTCAGCCCGCTGCTAGGGGAGGATTTTTATTTCAAGGGAAAGGCTCCCTGTGTGAGGAAACGGTGGCCGGGAGGAAACGGGCAGGACTGTGGCATTGAATGGATGGAGAGAAATAAAATCCACAAGACTGTTAACAAAGACCAGTTTCTTACCGTAAAATTGTGATCAGGACAATTTAAAAATGTCACTTCCACACTAACATTAAAAGAGAGGTATTTTCTGTTCATAGAATCACAGAATCAGCAAGGTTGGAAGAGGCCTTTTAGATCATTCAGTCAAAACACCAAGCCAGAACTACCACAGTAACCACTAAACCACATCATCCAGCACCAGATCCAGATGCCTCTTAAACCCCTCCAGGAATGGTGACTCCACAACCTCTCTGGACAACCTATTCCAATGCCAGACTGCCCTAGCAGTGAAAACTTTCATGTAATATCTAATCTGAGTCTCCCCTGTCTCAGCTGAATGCCATTTCCTCTGCTCCTCTCACTGCAGTCACACCTCGCTACATTCTCCTTTCAGGGAGTTGTAGAGAGGGGTGAGGCTCCCCCTGAGCCTCGTCCAGGCTAAACAGCTCCAGCTCCCTCAGCCCTTCCTCACAGGATATCTTCATGAGCCGTGCTGCCCTTCTCTGGACATACTGCAGCACCTCAGTGTTCTTTTTAAAGTGAAATAAAACTCACCCAAAGCTGAACACAATGTTTGAGGTGTGGCCTCACCAATACTGAGTTTCCGAAAGCGTGACGCTGTTCTCAGGCTAGTTTTCCACAGACATTATTGGGGTCAATTTTAGGCCTGGGATTTCTTACTTTAAAATTCTAATGAGCTCTTGTCACTATTCTGGAGTAATGCCTTTAGGATTGTATCTGCTTGGGTTGGATTGTGGGTGCTTAAACTAGGGAGCGGGCTGGGATCATCCAGCTGGGCACTGTGTTTTGGGCAGGGATGGCTGAACAAGGGCATGCTGCCTGTGATGCCTCCATGTGAAAAACGTGAGGGCTGGTGTAAATACTGACATGGCTGAAGGCTGTTGTTGTCACTGATATCCATACGTTCTCTCCTGGCACTAAATTAGCTTGCAGGACTTCGATATTTGCTACCAAACATAAAAAGAGTATAGTTAGAATTTCAGCGTGTGTGTGCATATGTGTATGGACATATGAAAGGGGGGCACAATCTGGATACCAAAAACAAGATTTAAATGTCAGATTCAGTTCTTCGCAGCTGCAGATGTCTTGTTAATAAAATAGATGTCATTGTTCAGTAGTTAAATACATGTAAATTAGTTTTCTACCATATGAGTAAAATTGCTATTTACATCTCAGAACTTTGTAAAAGTCAGTAGAGTTTTGGGTTCAGTTGACTGAGTAAGAATCAATATAACTTTGACAGAGAATTTCTGATTCCTTTGAATCCTCTGTTTTTACTGAACCTGAGAGTAATGAGCATATATCATTAGAAACTGTAAAGTAGAAACTAGTTAGCTTCTAAAGTCACATAGAGAAACTTCTGCAAAAAAAATAATGACAAGTATCCCATGAAGTGGGAAGAAGCTTTTTTTTTTTCAGCATCAGTAGGCATAAGCTTTTCAACATTACTTCCAAATCTCTATTAACCACAGCTCCTCCAGTCCACCATGTTTTGGACCTGATCTACATTTGTTACATCATGTAGCTTAGCAAAGTGCTTTGATTTTAATGTGTTAAGCCATCAGACATGAACCATGCCATTCATGATCCAGAGAGTTCTGTCTTGGTAAAATGTTAATGGTATTCTGCAGATGAGCATTTATGAACATATTACATGAGGGTTTTTTCCTTTTCTTTGCAGGTGACATTGGTGACGGAAGAAGGACAAGAATGATTACATATCCATAACTCCCAGCAGTATGTCAGGTAATCATACTTGATAAGAACACCTGTGCAATATTTCTTGCCTTTCTGGAGCTATTATTGCTAAATATTTATTGAAAAAATGCTTCTTTAACAATTTCTGAATTCATTGATGCTGGGAATGGTAATCTTTCCTCCATCCAGAGCATGGAGATTTGGGACATACGATAATCTTGCTCAACATTTTTAAACTTTCATTGCCCTTGGTTTGCCTTCCAGAACCTAGTTGTGTTTTGTTCTCAATGCACATTCCAACTTCAGCATTCCTGCTGAAGCTGACAGCACAGTAACAGTTTCTGCTGACTATCCTGTTATTTTGCACCATGGACATATCCCCTGAGCTTCAAAGTGAGACAGTCAAATTTATTTTACATAGATTGCCGAGTCACTTCAGAGAATTATGGACTAGGTCCACAGGTTTGTTGAAGATCCAGAGTTGACATGACCATTAACCATTTTAAGCCTGCTTAACCATGTTATCCCTCCCAGTTGCAAAGCATCTGAAGGTTACACATAAATTAGCCGTGTCAGAACCCCCATGTGTCTAATCCAGAACAGGGTGTCTAAAAAGATGTGCTGATTGTGTGGAGATCATATAGAAGGGCAGAGAATTTCAGACTTCCAGAATTTGTTTTAGTATTCATCAATTTGCCTGAGAAAATGTTCTATTGATACTGTTTGCCCTGTATTTCAAGGGTCAAATGCATAAATGGGACCTTTTAAAAACTTGCAAAGTACAGCATGTGCTACACAATAAAAATCATCACTGTATTCCTGGTATTCTGCCCAAGAGTCATTTCAACTTGACTATGCAGATCAATTCTTTTTTCCTTTTCCTCAGAAGGTTCCCATCCATTTATGCTGACCAGCAAGGGGTAACAGATGCATTCACCAACAAAGATCTTCTGACTTTAAGAGTCTAGATAAAAGGTAGAAGGTAAAATTCATTGGAAGAAACAGAGTATTACATAAATACAAACATTCTTAGTAAACCATATTATTTGATAATGTGAAAAGGTGTGTCTTTTTATGGTTTCTTTGCTGCCCATTGAAGCAGAGACAAATATAAGAAGGAAGCAGAGAGTGTTGAGGCGTTTCGTGGTGTGAAGTGGAATACTGACCCTTGGTTTGTGTGTCAGGCTCTGGCAGCATCAGTGTGCATGAGGATTGGGAAGGAGTTAGTGTCCTTAGGCAGCATTGGCAAGTAGGCCCTGCTAGAGTGGTTTTGCCTTGTCCTGAAGGCATTCTGGGCATGGTGGTGTCATTTAGCAAATACCTGTTTTGGAAGAATTTAAAGCACTGGTATGAAACTTGATCTGTTCCAACTCTCTGTTGTGCACTCCCTGTCTCATGCTAAACTGTGTTTCATGGCATTTTACTACAGGGCTTGGCATTGCTGTGGTTTTGGAGGGAGCAGTTAATAGCTTCTGCTGTGCCATGGCAAGAGGTGAGGAAGGAAATGCAGTGTACCCACTGTATCGTCACCTTCTCTGTTGGATCTGTGGCTTCTGTGGAGGGTGGGTTTGTGGAGATTTTCCACTAGCACTCTAATCAGTCCTGTCTCCCTGGACTTGCCCCTGGCAGGGCAGCTCTGCTAAGCTCAGAGAAACACAAAGCCTAATTGGAAGGACCTGTATTTTCTGCATTTCTTCTGACAGAAGTCAGCAGAACAAATACATACAAAGAAAATTATCATCAAGTAAAAAAAAAAAAAAAACTTACGATGGAGATGGCTGTACAGCTATAAATGTCCAGCACTTTTCATTATGAGCATTTCATATTTTCTGATTATAGGAATGACATTCCCTACATGAGCGTAAATGTGCAGAGAAGCATGGATGAAATGAAAGTCTTTCAAACTGTATAAAAACTTCATAAATACCATGATCCAGAGTGAGACTAGAGTCCTTTTCTAATGAATGATAATGGAAGTTTAGATTCTGTTACTGAGTCACTAGAATATGGCAGCAGAATCTAATGTGAAACCAAACCAACAGGCTAAAATAACAGGCTGTATTATTCTGTATTTTTGATCATTTTTCTTGCCATATGTTATGTTTCTCCTGCAGTATGCATTTTCCACTTGCAGGAACTGCCTAAAAGCCTTCAGGTTCTAGTGCAATCCAGAGAAGTTTTTCTGACCGGAGATTGTAGAATTTGACCTTGACAGTAAAATCAGACTTTAGTACATTTGCAGGCTAAAAAAATTTGTTCCCAGCTTTCTTTCTTTTCCGTCTCCCCAGAGCTTTCCCTCTTCAAGGCTGAACAGTTTCAAATTTTTCAAGTTTTTATTATAACAGAGGTGTTTGATTCCTCAGTTCATCGGGGTGGCCCTTCTCTGGCTCACAGGTTTATGACCTCCCTGTTGCGAGGACCCCAGAGCTGGATGCAACACTCCAGCTCGTGAGAAGGGAATAGAGGAGTAGAATCTCTGTGGCCACACTGCTTTGGATGCAGCCCATGGTATGATTGGTTTTCTGGGCTGCAACAACAGTGTTCATCCCCAGTTTTACAGTTGACACCAACGACTGCCACCCACAGAGAAATGTCTGAGAAAAAAAACTGTATCAGCATTATAAAATTAGTACTATCTTAGCAATAGGAGCAAGTTCTTTCATGTGCATTCATTTACACAATAGAATGGTTAAAAAGTTGGGAGGTATTATTTTCTCATTGAGAAAATAGTACTTTCAAATAAATATGTAAAATAATTTTAAAAGTTCTTTCTATTTTAACACTGTAATGAAGCTTCTGGTTTAGCATCACTATTCACTGGCCATAGCTATCACTGAAGGTTCCCCTACGTTTTCTCCCGAAATGCAGGACAAACTTAAGACATAATTTCATCTTACTTTATTTACTAGAGTGAAAACTGAAGAAGAAATTCAAGAATGGGTTCTTAAACCTAGAAGGTAGTGTTTATAGAATACAGTAAATCTCATAATTTTTACCTTCATGGCAGATGAAGAGAGAATGTAAAGAGTGTAGTAGTGCTTCCAGTAAAAACTGGAGCAGTTTTTTCACTGATTTCAGTAATGCTGGGGTTTTACTCTGCTTTTACTTGGGAGCTTCAAAATCAACTCAGTCATTGTGTTTCTACTCAAATATCCACACTGTTCTATTTGGTAATAACTGTAAAGTTAGATCAAGATAGGAATTATAATAAAATTAAGTGCTTACATTGGGGAATATAATTTAAATGTCATAAATGCATATTTTCAGTAAGTAGTGTTTAATATGCAACGTTTCTTGAAACAGGTCCCTCATTTGGAGAAGAAAATTAATCAACTTTTGTGCAACAAATCCGTTTGAAAACCAGTGTCTCCTAGGGTGTTGCACGTAGTTTCCAAGAACTGGGAAAAGTAATAGAATAGGAAAGGTAGCACATTTTCTTCATGAGTCTTTTCACTGTAATGCTCATTACCCTGTAAACTCAACATTAATTCAGGCGAAGAACAGTTTATTGTGTAACATCAGCTGAGAAATTATTTCTCCCGCATTTCTATAATGATTTTCCTGGGATAATTTAATTTGACATACATCACTGTCTGACACTTCTTAGCCTGCCAGACCATGATAAAATCCGACTAAGTCAAGTGTATTATTTCTTTTAAGTAATGGACTTTTTAGGAGGACGGTAAATACTTTAATATAAGGTTTTGTTACGCCAGGATTCAGCAGCTTTGTAATGAGCTTTTGGGGATTTTCAAAAGGTTAACAAGATTTATATTGTGGGATGTTTTTGCATGAAGCTATGAATCACTCCATGATGGCTCTTATTATTTAGAAGCGTATTTCTGAATATGCAGTTAAAAATATCACACTTGCTAAGTTTTAGGTTACAGACATTCTGGGTCAATTTAACCTTTTTATTTTTTTCAAAATTTATTATTTTTAAAAATGCTTTGTAAAAGTGCTGTAGAAATAGAAGAGCCAAATTGTCTGGGAAACATTTTGTAATGTTTCAAATTTTATGCAGTTCTTTAATATGTTATGTTTTCTTTCCAAATTACTTGCAGTTTTTTCCACAAAGATCACACTTAGAAAAAAAAGGAGGAGGGGGATCTGATTAGATTTCACAAAGAACAGAGAGAACAAACTTTTTTTTTGTAGTATCAGTATTTTTTTTCAGTTGTGTCGCATTTGCTAGTAATTTTAAGTGCACTTCATTATATTAATGCTGATGTGTTTTTTCTATTTTGTTTTTAATGATCTATCAGTATATTTAGTCTGTTTTTACAGTAGTTTAATATAAGCTAGAGCTGTTTCTTTTGTTAACTCATTTTTCTGAAATTTATTTACAATGGGTGTAGGCTGTTGTGTTTGAAATTTTGAGTGTAATTCTTAGACTGCATAGCTGTGTTTCACTACTGACATCAGGTTAGTAAAACTGCAAAGTGTTGTCAATATAAAATGTACTTGCTCATTTTGCAGGCAAGAAGCTTTTGGAGTAGTTATTTAAAAGGAGTAAAATGTCCTTCTGTTTTTTCTAAGTCTTCTCCAATAAAATAAAGCACTTTGCTGTGCTTGCCACAGGAGTTGCAGCCTGCCATTTTATAATCTTCAAAAGCTTGGCCACAGCTGCTCTTTAGTTCTTCGGATAGCTGTATGTCAGAGCAATGAACTTTAAAACACTTGTCCTTGGTACTGATCCCTGTATGTAGAGAGGACTGTAATTTTTCTTTTCGTGCTGATTGTAAAGCTGTTGGTAAACTGTAGGATCAATCCAATAGGGCACTTTCCAGTTATCTTCATATAAAAATACCTTCTACATTCACCAAGTGCACTTCTCATTATGTTCTTTAAGAGCATCAGATTTGCTACAATGCTTATTGTAAAAGAAGAGAAGTGTGTAAGGAAATGTAAATGTTGCCATACACAAGGGCCTTTCACTATTGCTTTGTTATGTTTCTGAAAATAGTTTAGACCTGTACCAAGCTTGAGTTTTATTTGAAGTTTAAAAAATTCTCTCCTCACATCCAAGTTTGTCTTTCTTGCTGAAGAAACTTTGACTGTGTCATTAGGGCAAATTTTATTTGTTTATTTTACCTTTTTTTTGTCCTTAACAAATTACATGTTTGTCAAGACTGCTGGTTTTAATACCTTTGTTTGTTTTACTTAGCCATTACTCAAACCTCAGTCTTTCAATAGGAGATGTTATTTCAAGATGTTGGCTATCTCTTTAAGCAGTTTTAGAACCAAAATAACTTGAAGTGTTTCACCAGCTTGAAAAAACAAAGATCTGTGCATGTATCCCCAGGATTTTGTTAGCAAGCAGCAGCCAAATATACAGTCCACTCCCCGGTGGGAAGAAGTGGAAGGTCAATGAGAGATTATGGAAAGACCATGTGAATTGATTTGAAATCTCATGAGGAAATTAATACACAGAATCAGCATTTTAGAAAAAGGTGGCAGTGATCTAAGTGATTTATGAAAGTGATTTGAGTGATTTCCTAAGTGGTTTCATTGTAACTTACTTGTTTTTAAAGATCTGTTTTATGTATTTTTGAGCCATATTCTGAAAATGGTGTTTTGTCTTCTCACTTTTATTTTAGTAGGTTCTCAGGCATTACGAGAATTATCTAACACAACAAGAAGAGAGTAAACAACCATTAGCATTCCCATATTCACACAAACAGTAGTCTGCAATATGAGCCCTGGAGAGGTGGATTGCTGTCTGTGGGGAATTAAATCAACATTGTTTTAAAACAAACAGAGGGAGATGGTTCTGTGCATGAAAAGACAGACACTGGGATTCCTTGCCAGAGGGGATTGTGAATACAAGAAATGTACACAAGATTAGACTGGCTGTAGTTCAAAGAGAGATCCATTGAATATTGCTTCATTTTAGAAAGGCCACAAGAGCTCAGGCAGTCCCTTGGGCTGAGGAGTAGCTGGGGATTGAAAGACTCTTGGTGGGAACTCTCATATGTGCTGTGTTCTTACTCTTCCCGGGTGTCCACTTATGACTCCCTTTGGAGAAGAGCAGCCAGGTGAGCCCTGTGGTTCAAGTATAGCTTCTCAGAAAAACTCCCTCCCATGTGTCCTGCAGAACTATGACAGGAAAGGATGCATTTAGCTTCTATGTAGCTGTATTGGCTAGCACCCCTGTTCTAGTTCCATGGTGTGTCCCAGTATTTTGCTGCTTTTTCCCATATAGCTTTGGTCATTCATTCCTTTGGTAAGTTTGTTTTGTCTGTAGATGCTACAAGATTCCATATTCATCTATACAATTCCTGTTCATTTCTCAGAGGGCAGGTTTTCAGAGAGCTCTTTACATGCCAAAACCCTGAGCCCTGAATCAGTTGCTTCTCTATGCTCAGAACCTGCCTCTGGTTAACTTACAGATGAACTGTCTTATTCTTCTGGGTATACTTTTTCTCTGATTAATTCTTTCTCATGTTTAGAAATTTGAGCGTAATGTCAACCTCAGGTCATGATAAGTATATGTGTAGTATTACTTTAAAAGTTAATGGAAATTTAGTGTGTTTTTAAAAAGTGATTGCACTGATTCACAGAGGAGCTCATTAAGATACATTAAGGACAAGGATAAAGCCATTACACTGTTCATTACAAGTTTCCTAATATTGCCTTTTCATGCACATTAGACACTGTTTACAAAGTTTACAAAGTTTATTGTAATTATCTGCACACTCTTTTTTCATGGTGATTTAATATTTGTCAAAAAGGTTGAAAAAATTGAAATTTTATCTTGAAATTCATATTATAAAATGTAATATTTAAATATTTTATAATATTGCCACTGCTAAAGCAAGTACCAGGACAACTGTCCTGGATTAAATAACCCTGGCTGTTTACTTCCACAAGCATCCACATATGCATATGTTTCTGAAATATTGAAAACCATCTAATGGTTTCAGTAGACATTGCTAGTTCTACCTGCTACAGTTCCTTTCACTCTACGATTTTTTTTTCTTATAGTCACTGTATTTTTTATATTTTAAAAATTTATAAAAGAAGTCACATGTTCTCAAAGGTTTTATTTAGCACATTTGCAGAGGCAGAATTTGCATATTTAAAAAGAGGAGTCTGGCTAGTCTGTGTGAGCTGAGCTCCATCCTTCTTGCCTATTCATTTATACTATGAGCCTAGTTTAAAAGTTGCGAAACTCAATTATGAAGGTTTCCTTCTTTTATAAGGAAGCATAAGGAGAAAATGCTGTGTTTTTTTGGGAGAAAATGAAAGGATGGGAGAGAAAAGAGGAAGAGGAGAGAAGGAGCAAAATAAATGAGAGAAAATAAAATGCTGTGAACTGGCAGCAGGATCAATGAGAAGAAATGAAGCCTTAGCCTTGTCTGGCACATACTGTTTTGTCTTTCCCAGCACAAAGAGACATGAAAACTTTATGGGCTTTTTTTATGGTTAGTTTGGAAGGTGCAAAATGCTGGAGCGAAGTATAAATCAGGTTTTAACTTTACTGAGGACATGTCCTTTAACTGTAGCTTTGTTGCTTTTTTTTTTCTTTTTTTCTCTCAATTCATCAAGTAAAAATTCTCTAGTGTTATTGGACTGGGTCCATACAAAGCTAGGCTGCTTCATCAACCTACTGTGCACCCCTCAGTCCTAATCCTGATTACATTTGCCTTAGTTGATCTCACTGAAGCCAACCCACTTCAGTGTCCTTACATGCTTGCATACCTCAATGGCAAAAAAAAACCCTAAGCAAACCAGTGAAGTGATGTTGTCTTTGCTGCTCTTTTTTCAGTCAATCTCAAATATCCAAGAAGGTGAAACTTTACTATGTACATTTTGCAATCAAGTAAGTTAATGACAATTCAGAGATCTCTAAGTTGTTTTCCTACTTGCCACTCTTTTGATCAGCTGCAAATTGAAATACTGTATAGAGAGAATTTACAGTGGAAATTCTGCTGTGAGCAGCTTTGGAATGTAAAATAACTTCTTATTGTTAGAGGAAGTGTCTTTGTAACTGGGAAAACAGCAATCCTCTGACATCCCAGAACTGTTAATTTACCTTTTGCCTAAGTGACAGCCTGTTGCTGAGGGTGAAAAATAAATGTTTGCACTCTCCCAAAAAGTGTGAGCAATGTAGTCAGTCTGTGAGGAGCTGGGACTGATTGCCTGTGTGGTCACGGCAGCTTTCATCACCCATGGATCTAGCTGTCAACTGGAGCTACTGTGGTATAAAGCAGTAATAGTAATAATGGTAATGCAAATCCAGCCTTGATTGCAACAGGGCAGAGCCCAAGCAAGGAAAATTAGTGTTACTCGCAGGGCACAGCAGGGGGAATTTAATGCAACCTCTTAGGTTGTGAGCGTGGGCATGCTTTCTTTCAGTATGGTTTTTTGGTCCCATTTTGTGCACTCTTGAGTTTTCATCAGGATCAAGGTTCAGGGTTGGTATAGAGCTCATTCCAGCAGGAAACACTCTCCTCCTGACTGGCTGGCTACCACCTTCCATCTTTCTGGGGAAACAACTTAATGCCTGTCTTCACTTGAGTTGTACTAAAAATGGGAGAGCTTTTTGTGTGTTGCTTCTTTGACTGCTGCTGGCAGATACTAGTAGAGAACTGGGAAAAATGAACCACATGTAACTGAGATAAAAACAAATTAATTGTTCCTTATTTTTGGTAGCCCTTATATACTGCCATTCAGGTAACACTGGATGTCTGAGAACAGGCCAACCTTTACAATTACCCATTAAGGAATATTTGCTTTGGCCTGTAATAAAAGAATGCTGAGGGATTTCCCTTGCCTAACCTTTTAGTTAAGCTTAATGGGCACTTCATCTGATAAAACTTTCCTCCTTCTATAAAAACAAACTTCCCTTTTAAAAAAGCCTTCTGATGGGAATTTGATGAAGCCTTTTGACCTGTTGGCTGCTGAGATGGCAGTTATTGATATGATGTGCATTTTGAAATTGCTTGACAATTCCGTGATGAGAAAAGATCTGGCCCTGCTTGTTAGTCCCTCTTAACTCTGAAACAGGGCCTGTGGTTTTAGTCATGCTTCATTCCAGTAGGCTGTACTGCTTCCTGCCTTGATTATAGCCATTTTAACAGTAGCTAGAGGGAGATGCTTCTCTTACAAGTAAGGAGTGGAGACAAAATTACATTATCATCCTTTATCAAAGATTTTGGGTTGACAAGACCAAGAGCAGATGTAGGAGATTTCAACTGAGTTTGAAGAAGCCGTTGAGAAATTTCAGGCAGTATATGTTAGAACCAACAGAGTAGAATAAAGAATATACTCCTCTCATGAAACTAATTTAACATTATAATAAGACAAATGGTAATTTAAGACATAAGCATCCGCTGTTCCACAGTATATGAAGTACAAGAAAAGGAGACGAAATTTAAGAGCCCTTGGTGGTAGTTCCTTGCAACTTAATCTTTGACTGGCAAAGCCTGAATGTGAAGTGTCCCTGGTGACTGAGGAGAAATTGTGAAATAAAGTGGAAACTTGTAAAATTCAATGAACTGTAGCTGACATGGCAGACAAAATAGTGGGACAAATTTCAGAGGGAACTAAAAGGTAAAGAGAGGACATAGCTTCTTGATGTTTGGCTAGCCTTGATAAACTCGGCCTGGGTAAATTTCAAATGATGGAGACTGTAATAGAATCAATTTTTCCTCATAGTTTAAATGTGTGTATAATCATATTTCAAAGTCCCACAGATGCTTTGCAAACAAAGAAATCGGAAAATATGTTTTGATTTTATTTTTTGAGTTGCAGAGGGTTTTGGAGTTCCTTGTTAAAGGTAAAAATCTATAAGCCTTCTGTGGCACCCTCTCTGAATCCTTGGGGAACAGAATTTTTACCATAGTCATGAATGTATGGGTTTTAATTAAAATCAAAGGTAACACATCTGCATAAGCAAAGATGGCCTTTAATATCAAAGATAAATTTGGAGAAAGGATACAGAAATTTTTGCCTAATGAGATTGAACAGCCTGGATTATTAATTACTGATCTTGAGGATTAATAGCAAGATCTGAGAAACTGAGAATATGACCGACTTTTCTAAACAAGTTCAGTAATTATGTTGCATCAGTGGCCTGCTCAAGGAGCTAACAAAGCATGGATTTATTTATGAGTGTATTATAGAAATGCCTGTATTTTTAATATATATATTGCACATGCCTGACTCTAGCATTTTGTGAAGATGCAATATTGTCCATGCAGGGAGATAATTAGGGTGAGAAGAAACTCAAGGAAGAGTAGCTTTTTACTGAACCAGGTATGCTGTTCAAGGTTATGCAAAGTCTAGAAGAGTGTTGGGTTGTAGTGCACAGTTCCTCTCTGTGCTGCAGAAAATGAAGTGTCTAAGTTCAGATCTTAGAGGGAAGTTCTCAGCTCCCAGAGGGTCTTATCAGGGAAATCCTATCTCTCCTTCTGAGTTTAAATTTATGAAGTCAAGAAAATATCAGAGTGTTAAAATTATGAAAAAAAGTTTTATATGCTGTTGTTTGGGGTTTTTTTTAATTGCCTAGTATTTCTGGGTTACTTTCACTATTCTATTTTAAACTGATTATCCTCCTACAAGTGATATTCTTTTTCCATATTACCTGCATTTAGAATTAGATTTTTATTTTACTTAGAAAATCAAGTCTGAACTAAGAGCAGATCTATAAAGCTAGAAGTAAGTAGATAAGGGCAAATTTTATAGGTAACTTACCTGCCCTTTGCATTGAAGTCCGTGATGCCAGGTACTTTCTCAAATTTATATTATTGATGTCCAGCTCAGATACAATGAGTAGAACAAATGGACTTGTAGCTGCAAATGTCAGGTGAGCTGGTATTCCTATCAGAAAAAAGGTGTTTACACCTAAAATTAAATAACATATTGAGGAAAGCTGTATGTACATACAGGAATTAACATAGGATAACAGTATTTAAAACTAACCATGATTAAGTTTTCTGACTTTGTCCCATACTAACAATATCCCATTTGAGAGGAGTCCTTAGACAAAGGATTCCGAACCAGCAATGTTATGTTAGATCTGGTAACTGAAATCCCAATTTACTTTGAATCTTTTTTTTTCTGGAAATTAATGACTTGGCATGCACTTACTTACTAATATGTACTTTACTGAATGGTATGTAAAATTAACTCTTAGATTGATTAGAACAGCAGAATCTTACTATGATTAAAATTACCATGGGTATCAGTCATCAAATATCTGGAATTTGCTATTTTCTTTATGCAAGTTAAACAGCTGTTTTGTATTTGAATTTTGTTACATATAATATAAAATAAGGTAATATCTTTAAGTACAGAATGTGATCTTTGATGGGTCATTTCTACTGAATCTAGTTTTGCTGCCCAGAAATAGAAAATGGGCTATATTTAGTTTTACAAATTTTTCAGCTAGTGGTATTTCAGCTTCTTCTACACCAAAGAATAAGAAATGACCAATTAGATAAAATCATGCAGCTTTGATATTTTTCATTGTCTACATTGGAGCCAAGTGTCCGTGCTCCTGTGATAAAATTAGCATCTCTGATTCTTCACTGTGACCACAGGCGGAGAAAGGCAGTAGGTAGCAAAAGCGGAACTGCTAAGCATGCCCACATAAGAATGTCACACTTAGGTAACAGAGTGTCCCTCAGGTCAGCCTACGATAAGAGCAAAGTCAAACAAGGCTGAATCCTTGATGTTTTGTGTTTTAAGTATCTGAAAATTGTTCACGACCAGCCTCGACCTACAAGACCTCAAATGATCATATGAGCAAGGCAATAAATCGGTGGTAACTTGCCCTGGGGCCCATGTTGTAGTTGTGATGTTGTGACAGTTACATCTAGCGTTAGCCTGTCCACAGAGATCTGCCTGCTTTTTCAGGATTCTCAGACAGGAAAATTTTATATTCACTTTTACTGAAGGGGAACGATGGTGGCTGAATGGGCATGGCTGAAAGGTTCTGCATCGTATCAGTGCAGTCCAGTGGAGATGCATGGGAATACCACAGCATCAGGAGAGCTGGGAAACCACTTGCTTTCCAAAACTCCACACCTGAGCAAGATTTTGGCACAGCCAACAATTTGTAGCCCTGCAGTATTTGCCAAACATCCAGGACGTGACCTCCTGTTGTGGGACAGACTGATTCACCTTCCTGACAGAAATCAGAAATGGAATGTAGTGGGCATAACAGAAAATAATTTCTGTAGGAAAAGACACTTCAAATATGATGATATCCAGAGGAATGGACAGCAGCTTCCGCAATGCCTACATGCTTCAACTTGGACTGGTACAATTTTACAGCCAGGCCATACAAAAGCAAACTTTCAAATCATGTCAAGTGCACAGGAATACGAAAAAGAAGAAAAAAAGTGTAAAGGTAACTGACATTGTCATGCAGAGCACAGAAAATGCTGTATTTAGAAAAAAACAAAACAAAGCAAAACCAGGCTATGTCTTTGTTTAGTGTCAGGGGTTTGGCCATTGGTGAAAGCATTATTATGTGGGGATGTTTTCTTGCTACCAACCTTTTAATTTTTATTTATTTTTCCATCAGTGGTAATTGTGGTTTCTAGTTTTCTATTAAATTTAATAGCTTTGTAAAGAGCCCTTATGACAATGTGATGAGTACTTACTGGGGTTTTCTGTGTGATACCTAATATGAAAAAATAACTCTTATTTTAGAGCCTTTTAAAAGTATTTGTCTCTATGGTCTTTATAAGCTGATCAAAAATCTTTTCTGAACTTGGCCTTTTTAAATAAAGCATATCTTTGATACATTAAAAATGAAAAGACAAAAGAAAGCATTCTTTTCTACTTTCAGGGTGTTCAGCTCTCACCCATGACTGTGTTGTTTAACTTCTTTCTTGTTATTAACCATAGCCAGAGTCTCAGTAAATGCATGTACAGAGCTCAAGTGGGACTTCTTGTTAGGAATATTGTCTGCCTCACTAGTCAGGAGAATAAAGCATTTTCTCTGAGGTAGGTTGTTTTATCCACATCAGCATAGTATTGAAGGAATTCCTTTTAAGAATCTCAGTTGCTAAGATATTAACATAAGTGTAGTGGTTAAGTTATTCTTATTCCTCTTTACACTTGGACAAATAGTTCTTCATTGCTTTTCACCTAAAAAATAATTACTGTATATTGGCAGGGGGGATTACAAGTTGTTTTCTTTTACTTAAGTCTTGCGTCACTCCAGGAAGAAAGATTACAGTGTCAGGCAGGATATCACCTCATGAAAAAGTTAAACTGGTCTAAGTACCTGATTTCTTTAGATTTAGTTGTGCTTTACCTCAGAATGCCTCTCTGCTAACAGATGTCAGGTGTTGATCGCTTTAACGTCTTACTAGGGGCTGTCAAGAGGCTACCAAACCCAGACAGTCCCATCCAGGAGCCTGTTAATTATGTTATGTCAAGCTAAATTAGCCTGTTTTCTGCTTGGTTTTATTTTTGAACAAATGAAATTTCTTACCTTGATGTTTTCATGCGAAGTTGAGGCAGGGAATGACTCAAAAAAGGTACATGTTTTAAATATTGGCCATTACTTTCTCAAGAGATAAGCTCTGTAATTAACTGATGTCTGCTAACAGAGTCTTCCAATTATGATATATGGGGAGGCTTAACAAACTGGTTTGTCTGGGTCACAGGTCTATAATGACTTTTAGTAATACTTGTTCAGGGACCATCTTAAAAGTTGTCAAAACTATTCAAGAATTTTGTTTGCCCATTTGTTAGCCAACATCTCAAGAAGCAAGTGCTTTTTGACGAGACTGTGTGCTACCTATCCATATCGTGAATAGTGCAAGAAAAAGCAAGCACTAACCCTGGAGGAGTCCTGATCAGAAAAGAGCAAGCTCCATTCTCTTTTTACCACAGTTATTCAAGGTGTCGAAAATATTTTGAGGGATAGCTGGAATTGTAGTGAATCTGAACGTTTAAATATAAACTATGACATTTTTTGTTATTCAAGCAGACTAATGAGTCTGAAGTATTTCAATAAAAGGCACATCACACTGGCATTTTATGAGTCACAGACCAATTTAGTGTCATGTCATAACTGAGGTACAGTGGGTTTTGTGAGAGGAATAGAGAAATGACTGACTTGGTACACTTGGAGAAAAGAGTGTGCTGTTGTCTAAGTAAGATTTTCCTCTGATTTGTACCATAGGGCAGCTAGTTTGTATCTTCCTGCATCTGTTGCAAACCCAAGGAAATCATTTTATGTCAGAAAGATGTAGCTTTTTTCCTTCAACTGTTATAATAAATGTAGCATAGACAATATGATGATTTTTTTAATGTCTTATCTTCCACTGAGACATACTCCAAAATTTGTGAAATGTTGTTGTGACTTTTCAGCACTAGAATTCCATAATCCTACCTACCTTATGATTTAGTCACAAGTAGAATTCTTAAGATAAACACCGTGAAGAGTTAATTTTCTGTTCTTGTAAATGTTTGTCGCTATCTTGGATTCCGATGTTTGAGGTTTTTTTTGCTTAATCTCTAACGGTAATTTTGCATAGTCATAGTTCTGAGGGACCGTTCTGAGTTTTTGATCATAGTGCACAAAGTGAATGAATAAGGTGGTGCAAATGCATACATTAAAGAGAGATGGTAACTCATTGTGTGGGCACTGAGATAGTTGTATTTGACAACTTCTGGGTGTTGTAAAAGCTACATTAGTAGTTTTGCTCAAAAGCTGTTGCAGTTTTCAGTATATTTTCCTTACGAGGTGAGAAGATCTAGGATGTAGTCCATGTTATGAAAGTGAAGGTCTGTGTTTACTCAAAAAAGCAGTGATCTAGTATTTTTTTTCCCCAAAACCATCAGAGGTGGCTGAGACAATTCAGGCAACAATAAAATCAATAAATAAAAAAATATAACAGTTATTTTTTAATGTGTAAAATTTTGTTTTACAAAACTAGGAACTGATAATACAAGCATACAAAACTGTGAGGACTTCAGAACAGAATGTTTAATCTTTGCAACTACATGTTTAAATGCGCAAAATTATTTTACTAAAACTTGGATTTTTATTCATCTTTATGCATGAAGTCTAAACAGCAACCAACATAAGATCCTTCCATTTGGTCCTTCAGAAGTGGCATTCTGCCCTGAGTGATTTGAATGCTCTGCAATACCTCCCACGTACCGACACTGCCGGATCTTTTGGAATGGCATGCAGGGGCACTGTCTGCAGCATTGCGATACCCAGGACTCTAGACCAGGGGTGCACAGTTTGGAAAAAGGCAGGAGAATAGGACTCTTGCAGGTAATATGCTACAGCAGATTGAATTCCACTGTGTGATACTTCTTTTTTCTGTGTCAGGGACCTCTGTTGGTTGGGCTGTAGCATCCAGAGGGTTTTTTGTATTTCCTTAAACTTTTCTGTGGGTTCATTTTGATGGGTTTTGAAACTGAACTAAGTCATAAGAAGAAGTAAGTGCATCTTACTGAGGGTATTTCATTGTTTGTAATTAAAAGTCTCAGTCATAATTTATAAAACAGGAGTTAATGAAGAGCTGAATAGTGTAGTTTAAGGTGGTCTCTTCTGCACACTCCCCTTTTCAGGCATTCTCAACCTGATTTCTGCCTACCCAGTTAATATCACTGACTATGCTAGATTCCTGATTTACATCAGGGTGAGTATATAAAAAACTTTGGGGCATTCCAGGCACATGATCAGCAAGTAATTCCTGCCTTTTTTAGAATGATGGACTAACACCTTAAACTGTGAGAGGTTTGAGCTTTGGATCCTCTGCCGTTATAGTGTCAAAATTTCTGTTTTATCCCTGGCCTGTTGCTTGAATTGAAGAGTTTATTCTTATGGTGATTAACTTCCATGTGTTCACATAATCAGACGCGTGTGAACTAATAAAATTCCAAGTGTGATATTACATTGCTGGAGGCAGCAAAAGCTCAACATGACTTGATGTAAAGACACAAATAATCCAATCGAAATACAAAACAAAGAAAAACTGTTAATGTTATTCTACTCCGCTTTCAGACTTTTGATAAAGACACTGACTGTCTTGTATCAGATAATTTAATTCAAAGGCGTTCATGAAATGAACCTACAGGATTGGACTCTAAAAGATTTAAATGAAAATATTTTAGGAATATTTCAGTTTTTAAAATCTTTGAACTGATTTGTTTCCAAGGGAACAAAAATCTGCAGAGCTATGAATCTCTTTAATATTAGCGTATCAAGGTAAGGAACCCACAGTCCCCAGCAGTGTTCATCTTTTTTTTTGTCATCGTTGGAAAAGTCTTACAATCATTTCTTGTTTTCTCCCCATCCTTCACAGTTTATGTAATTTAATTTCCTTGCAATATTTAAGGAACTCTTGACAAAAAAAGTACAGGTAACACATTTCCAAGCATTACTGATATAGCGATAGAAAATAAGAAATGTTCGAAGAGTTTATTTTGGAACAGAAAGTAAGTCACAGGCTGTGTGATGTTGAAATACCATTTCCTCAGGTGCCATCCTGACCGGAACAGCTGTGTCTACACAATGTTTCAATTCTGTTTAGTTTTTCAGTAGCAAACCTAAATCCAGTCAGAGGGGGAACAAACGAGAATAAAAGAGTTGTGGGAATTTTGATTCTTCTAGTAAATCAAATCCACACAGGAGAAATTCTCACTAAGAATTTAAAGCCCAGATCCCCAAAACTTTTCTGGGTGATGTAAAAATATCTAGATATTGTGCTGTGCTAACCTGTAAAACAGCCTCATGTCTGTGGGAGCTCTACATAAATTCCTGTTGGCGGTACCGGTTTAATGTACCCAGTACTGTACTTGGGAATGTTTTATTGGGAGTGTGGACAAGTAAACTCGGCAAGCTGTATGTGTTTCATACACAGGAGTGTTACCAACCCATCACCTCGGTGGGAATGGTTTGGGAGTTTTGGTATAAACAGCTGTCGCAGAATTACTGGAACGAAACAGGCGTGTTTATGGAGTGCTGAGCATCCAGTATTGAAAAATCAGATCCTTCATGAGACATGCTTTTTATCACAGAGAAACTCACTGTTTGTAAAATCTAGATGATGGGCCTGATCTAAAATGAAAATTAACTTCTATTGTGTGCTTTTTCACACTGTATTTTACAGTGGTATTTGCTGAGTTAGACAGTGGTAAATTAATGAGGATTCATTAGGGTTTGTTGTTGGATTTCAGTAACTGTTTGTGATTTTAATGAAATAAAATATATACATTATTACAGTTTTAGGAGAACAAGTTCATTTTGGAGGCAACTTCATTGAGTAGCACTGATATCTACAGAGTTCCGTCTTACTTACCAAATGCATTATTATTTTATGAGCAAGTCAATAAGAAATGTATGTCAAAGATGCTTCTTTTATAGTTAGTGGGGGAAGAAGAAATCCAAGTATGAATTTTAACATCTCTGATAATTCGAAATACTTGTCCTGGATTTAGTAGTTAATTAGGTACTAACTGCTGCTTATTTAGATAGGTTAGTTATAGTTGTATGTTGGAAGGGAAAATGTTTCTCTGCTGGCTGTTTTTATTAGTCTGATATATTTAGCAATATCAGATAGGGAAAAATATGGATATGTCATGCCGAGTTCTTACCTATTACACTGAACTTCTGAGGACTGTTTAATAGTATGTTCATCAAGATTGTCAGATGTACGCTGAAGATCCTAGAAGAAAAAAGCCAAGTTACACAGTAATGCTCACAGTCCTTTAGTTTAAAATAGTAGAATAAGAAAGCTCTCATTATCAAATCAGTAATAACTCAGCTTCCTAATAATAAGAACAGATATTAGAAAGGGATGCCAGTTTGTTGCTGACTTCACAAGTTTTACTGTATCGTAGCTGTGCTGTAAAGAAAAAATACATTTTTCCTAGTAAAAAACCAAATAACAGCTAATAAAAGTTACAAGTAAAATAATTTGTTTAGGTAAAAAAAAATGGTTGATTAAAGAAGGTGTATTTTCCATGCTAAAGTTTGGGGTGCATTGAGCAATCAAAATAGCATACAGTTTTTGTTGTAGTGGCATTGTCATGTTCATAGTTCATAGGTGAGCCAAAATGAGCAAAAAATGTTCCTTCCTTTCCTCGCTCTGTTTTCAGAAAGAAAAGGTCTTCTAAAAGTACTTCATTACTGAAACAAAAAAGATAACCAAGCAGAATAGCAAAGCAATTAGCTTATTGATAATATTTAAGCAGTGTTCTTTTTGCTGATTATATTATTTTGAAGTTTCCCACCTGTTGAACTCAATAGAAATTACTTCTTGAAATCATTGAAGTTTAGAAAAGCTGCTTTCCCATAAATTCATTACCAGGCAGTGGGGAGGATTGTGTATGTGTGGAAGGCTGAGGAGATTCATGCATGTAATGCTGTAAAACAAAATCAATAAAGCTGATGACAGATTAAGTTGCTAAATTTTGTAAAAGTAGACTACTGTTTGGGTCATCAGCACAGTACTATTGGATTTTCTATGGTTTAATGCTGAAAAACAGGATTATTGATTTTAGGATTTTCAGCGTATCCCCTCTGGGAGTTCTTAAGCAGTCTTTATAATTCTTCACACTTAAGTTGACAACTACAGTGACATAACTGTGTCCTTGCCTTAGTAATCGTTTTCTAATCATATTGGAAAAGGCTGGAAATGGTTTATAAAATGATTATTCCAGACAAACGGGGGAACAGGAGGGTTGTCAGGATGTCGCTTCTTTGTCTGGTGGTCATTGCTACCTGACTGCCATCTTCCCTTGGAATTAACTTACAGTCACAGATTAAGACCTTTGACTGTCATAAATCTGCTTCCCAATATGTTTGACTGGCAGGGGAGTTCACAAGCCGTCCCAATATAAATAGGATTTTAGCACATCAGGTGCTGCTCTGAAGTAAAACGGGCTGTTTTGCAGTCGACTTTGTTGGTGTATATTCATTGCTCCTCTCCCGATCCATGTGTATGCATGCCTGCGTGTGTATGCATGTGTGTGTGTACGTAAAGTAGAAGCTGAGATAGGCTAACAAAATGAACTACTGTATGCAAGAAATATATGAAGTGCACCCAGCTGCTGGTAGCAATTGCTACATGCAGTCCACTGATTATTGCACATATATCGAAGATAATCAGGGTTACAGCAGTTGTGATGCTCAGGTCCTGCACAGTAACAACATATATATGGAACAGGCCTGGGCGGTGAATCAGCCTTATACCTGTAGTTACCCTGGAAACGTGTTTAAAAGCGAGTACTCTGACATGGACATGGCCCTGAATCAGTACAACCAACCTGAATTTTTCACAGAAGAAAAACCTACTTTTTCTCAAGTGCAGTCGCCATCGTACTCTCAGAAGAAAGGTAGGGGCATTTTATTTAAATAACAAAAAAAAAAATAATCTCTGTTTTTGTTTTTGTTTTGCTTTAAACTTACAGTTGCATCAGTTGGCTCAGATGCATCTTTGAATGTGAAGGCTGCCTGTTCAAAATTGAAAGCAGCCGTAACATAGGTTGCTAGGTGATTGTAAGGTTTTTGGTGAGCGATGAGGATTTCCAAGCACTTTTTCTTAATCTATAAGAGACATTTGCAAGTATATTGCTTTTTTTTCTGTTTTCCTGGGCTATTAAGTTCCTTTGCTATTCTCCAGTGAGCTCGATAAGAAAGTTTCTCTCCTGAAATGTCGTCATGATATATTCAGCATCTTAAAGCTATGTTTCTGGTTACATACAAACTGTCTTAAGTCCGTGTTTTCAGTAAATGTGAACTGTTTGCTCAGCAACTCAGGCAAAAGATTTTGAAAATAGGACTGTAAATATGTATGGGGAAATGATTGTGTTTGAGTTACTGTCTTCTAAGTGAAAACCACGAGTTTCTGATTATGCAGAGCAAAAAAGACTGAAAATTCGAGACTGTATCTATGCTAGAAAGATGACTTTGCATCCAAAAGGTTGATCTAATCAATATGTTTGTGAGACAAGTGCAATGTCTGCTCCCCAGGGGTTAAATCATTGCCGGTTTTTAGAATTTATTCTTTTGCTTTCAAGTAAGCAAAGGAGATTTAAATAGAGCCCAAAATACTAACAGACCCTTGGAAATGTTTTTCACTGCTGTTTGTTTTGAACTCGGTAACCCAACACGCATACAAAGTATATGTTCTCTGTGTTTCTTTAAAATCACATTATTAAAGAAAAAAAATAAATAAACTGTATGTTACACCAAAATACTGTCCTCTTCTGATCAGATTTTCTGTTTGCAGTTTTCCAAAATCGAGATGAATCTGATGTAACTAGAGAAATAAAGAAAACACCATTTATTGTTTTTGAAGTGTTTTTGTAGTGAAAAGTAGACTGATTATTTTTATTAACTACATGGGAAACTAAAATATCTTCCTTTGGGCAGAAAATATTCATTAACCCTTGATGCAATAAATCTCTGTGATTTATAGAAAAATATCTTAATTTTATACATTAAAGAGCATCATATTTCATAATAAAGAAAATTATTTTTAAAATTCTTTTTGGAAGCTGTAGCAACATGATCAAATTGTAGGCTAAATGTAGTTGTGGATAATGCATGTTTTTGTGTTGTGCAACATTTTTAATGCTTTTTAAGGCTATCTCTTGCTGGGTTTTAATAAACAAATTCATAGCTTTTCCCATGTCTTATATTTGGTTAAAGAAAAAGTTTATATCAGGATTAACTTAGAAAAGATAAAGGCTTGCTGTTGCAAAGTCCCTGAAGGAATACATTTTTCATAGTGTTAAAGGTTATAATTAGTATAGTACACCTAAATCAGAGCTTTATTTCAGCACTCAGACACCCGACATCTGCACTGTGTAAAGTTTTTGAACTTGTCTGTTTGAAAGAATAGAGTTGTTTTTAAAAACAGCTTGTATGCCCTTATTTTCTACCACCTCAGTTTCACTAAGAAATGGTGCTGAATTTCCGTGGAAGCCGGCTTTCAAGCAGGCTTTTAATTGATCATTCACAGAGACTAAGCAACGTGTTTTGGGATTCTTTAGAGCCTTATTATTGTGATAATCAATAAAAAGCGACCTCCCTTCTGTCAAACCTTTGCAAATGTTGAGTTTGTTAGGCAGAAGAGATCTAAACTGCATGGAACATGTGTATCTTCTCTTTTCTTTTTCTTTTTTTTTTTTTAATTTCCATCTTTTAAGCAAGCTAACGTAAAACTAACGAATCTTTTAATCCTGTCCTAAGAACAGAAGGCTTTTCACAGGGCATGTGTGTCTGTATTGATCTACAATTGATTGGGGGAGCGAGTGAGTTTGTTAGAGAAGCCTTGGTAATAGCCCATTAAAGCAAAATTAAGTCCCTAAACAGGTGTTCGTGAGGAGTCTTGATTGTTGCAGTTGGTATTTTTGTTAGTCCCCTGAAATTTGTCATAACTTCAAGAATATGCTGTTCAAATTAGATTGTACTGTACAGTAGCACATGGACTCATTTCCTATCAGAACTTTTACTAGTTACTAAATGGTTAAAGTCTTGTTTTCCCTCTGGGAAGAAAAAAAAAATCATCATTTTATATGTTGAAAAGTTTATAATTTGTGAACGGGTATTTAATTACTTCTCTGTTTTTATGTCGCTTTAAAAGAATTCAGAAAAATAACTTGAAAAACAACAACCAAAGACCGCAGCAATGTGTCACTAAGGGGAAAAAAAAAAAAAGGATTTTTAAAGCATAGCCAGTTATTCTAAATATCAGAAAGCTGCTTCAGTTATTACAGTACATTAAAAACTATTATTTCCTGACTATCTGTCAGAAATTCTGATGAAAAAATTAACTTTTAAAGAAAAGAATTGTAGTCCAGAAAATCAAGAGTTGGAGATGTGGGTTTAGCTTTGCATTTACTTGTTGCTTCATTGCCTTTTGTTCTCTAGTGTGTGCTGTTAAAAGGTGACAGCATAACATTTGTGCAAGAGCTTACTGGTTTATTAAGGAAGCCCTTTTGGACCTGATCCTGCCCTAGGAAAAAGGCAGCCAGATACACTTTGTTTTCTGCATAATGCTGTGAAATCTGATAAGCAGAACAGAGCTCATCATGGTGAGAACGAGGTGCTATTCTCAGTTTTGTCCCAGAGAGCTTAAGCTGGAGTATTTTTCCCTTCTTGCAGTGCTGCCAACCATGGTGAGCTTGCAGCAGTGCTTGCTGGAGGGGTGATGCTCAGGGGAGCCTGTGCCCCGCTACCCTGTGCAGAGGCTGAGCAAACAGGCAGAAATGTCCCCGGATCTCCTCAAACCATATATGCTGTGAAGAGAAGTACCCAGTGACAGGGAGGAGATAATGCAGTTAGGAAGGCACAAAAGAAATATGTACAGAAATTCAGTCTCCCCACACTTGGTGTCTGCACAGTATTTTGGACATTTGGACAACACAGGAGAAATGTCTGCGAAGTTAAAACTGGGATGAGAGTTGGCTTTCACTTTCCTTTGCATGGTGATTTCTTGGACAGTGTTAATGAAGGATGTCCACAGATGTCTGTAGGTTGGGCTTTAACTGCAGATTCTGTGGGGCAGAGAGCAGTAAGCAGAGGCTGCCCCCCAAACCAAGGGTTTGCAGGGGGGAATACTTGGGTTTAGGCTGTACTAGAGCTGGCTTCTCATCCCTGCAGCTCACTTGGCTTCCCAGATACTGAGGAGGTTAATGCCATGTTTTCACGGGCTGCTGATATGGTGGGAGAATAGGGCTCTGAAAGTTGTTATTACTGTTGTTATTTTTATAATTGTATTTGCCATAATTATTTCTCTTTATATTTTTCTCAGGCAATTAACGTGCAGCTGAGAATACTTTGTGTGTGAGTGCTAGAGTATGCAACTGAATTAGCCCAAACTGAGTTCTCAGCAGTGTGAGAACTTTAGGGTACTTTTTAAAAAGCTAAGAAAAAGTAACATGAAGCTTATGCCAAAACATCATCTCATCAATGCAGGGAATATGTGTGGATATAATCAATTTACAGAAACACTGAGAATTTGTCATCCTGGCCTTTGCAGCAGAGCAGCTCCTAGTATGTTAACGATTATTCAAGACTTAAAAATATCAATTTTGCTGTTGACCACTCATCTAAGGAAATTGCACTAAGAAAAATTGCATAATCCATTGCATAAATCATTATGCATATGGAGTTATGTTTCTTTCATAACAAAAGTCAATGGAAATAATGTCTTTTCATCTCCTTTACTATAACCTTTCCACAACCAGATGAAGGATGAGAAAATGAAGTAAGTTATGCTTTGCTTTGTTCAGTGAGCTTTAGATTTCTAAACAAATAACTTTCTTGCAGTACTAAGATATTGTCTATAAAAACATTTAAATAATTTAAGGGGTGGGGAAATTACATGATCTGACCCTTAAAGTGAGGTATTTTGTACCTGTAATTGGCAATGGCTACAGGTACAGTACTGATTGCTGAAGTTTAAGTGACAGCACAGTTTGGGCTAAAATGTTCTCAGCACATTCTCTGCAAAAGGAGAGAATTGTTGCTGATAAGGTTTCTGACTCAACCTAAGGAACTGATGCACTGGAAAGTCATTGAGAGAAAAGGGACTATAAAATGTTTCAAATTCAATCTTTGCAGAATCTTTTCCCAAATTTTAGTAATTTCATAAATCAAAGAATGTCAACAAAGATAAAAATTGAGGACATGCAAGCCAGTTAGCTAACAAGGAAGCTAACAAGAAAGTGTGAATCTGCTCAGCAACATCCTCAGTGCTTCCAAGCTTGAAGGAGAAATAAGCCATTTTTCTCAGTGGGAGTAATTTAAAGAAAGTGGGAAACAAGGATCAGTGTGTCTGCCCAGCCTTTCAGATCAATGTTGATAATAGCACAAGAATGGAGTATGTTTTTTTCTCTGTCGGCCCTATGCTTTCACCAAGAAACACTCCATTTAAGCTTTTTCTGCACAAGTGTCTCAAGGATGATGCATGGCTGGTCCTTGTAATTTTTTATAATTTCTAAAGAGTTCAAGGTGACTAGGAAAGCAGTAGAACAGCAGTACAAATTTACATTTCAGTTTTAATACAGTTGAGGATTCTCAAGGTAGTAATTATTTCATCTTTTTCATTTTCATACTGCAATGTCTAGTGAGTGAATACCAGCTTACTGGTAAGTCATAGCTCCTCATTTTAGGGAGTAGTCTCTAGTCATGCAAACTGTACCACATGGGGGAAAGAAAGATTTTAGGGAATATATTCAGTACGTGACTCTGCCAGTGTACAGTGAAAATTAAATTACTGAATAATGGTCTTGAAATGTAACTGTCCATCTGCAATAGCAAAAAATGGCATTTTCTGCCTGGAAGCTATAAATCTATGTGGATTAGGAACAAGCTAATGATGAACATCTGGCAGACAAGCATAATTTGCTTGCGTTGATGTTGCTAATATCCCTGTTTGGTAGTCAAATACCGTTTGGTTCTACCATTTTTTTAAGGTGTGGATTAATTCCCTAGGCAGATATTATATTATCTGTACCAATCTGGAGATATAAAGTATGTGCAATGATACTTTAACAAAGCTGGAATTGGTTCTTTACTTTTCTAAAAATATGCTGCTTGTCATTGTTGTTGTTACCAGGTACAGAGGAAAAAGAAGCACTATAATTTTCCAGAATTTTTTATAATTGAGATATTTTTCTTTACCTTGGTGCATGGAGGAATAGCCACTGAGTGTCTCATTTGTGTCTCTCCAGCCTGTTGCACTGTGCAGGGTCATATATGGTGCTTTAAGGCATCATTCCTGCAAATGGTAATTCAAGAGTTCATGCATAGTGTTAATGGAGGAGTACCTCAGATGACTGCATAGGTTATCAGATCTCCTTCTGTCCTTATGGCTCCATGGGGCAGACTCATTGTGCATTTTCCTCTTGAAGGGAATTGTTTCCTGCCATGCCTCTACAAGGTACAGCTGTGATTTAAATCGCTCTCAAGATTGGCTGTAGTGGATTATATGGCATATTCTTCTAGAGAGGGGCAACTGGTCCTGCTGTGTGCTTAGCCTTACCAAGACAGTAAGATTAGGCAGGCTGGCAGGTGGGAGTCTGAGGACCATAGGTGTTATTTTAGGCTACAGGGGAAACCCCAGACATGGCAGATCGAGGTCATTCACTATTGTTCTCCACTCAAAACAAAGATCCAAGGTGGGCATCGGGATAAACAATGTCAGGTCATACTTGACAGATAATTAACTTGGAGGATCATACGGGATGCAACAAATGACAGTCCATGACGATGCTGAATACAGCAGACAGAGACTTGAAACAACAAGGAACAACATACTGGTTGTTTTTCTACAATTCAGTGAGGTTGGTGTTGCTCTTGAACAGTTCCTCTTAGCTATTTGCTTAAAAAGGTTTTAGCAAAAGAAATAAAAGATTAATTAGAACCACCTGAAATCGGAACCTACCTGATGTTCCTATGAGATTTATCAGACATTCTTTTTTAGTAAGAGAGCACCAGTGTTACTCTATCCAGCCAGCATCTGCTTTTCCACATAGGCATTTTTATCTTTGCTTTAGTGTTACTACACATACATGAGGCAAAAGTACTTGTTGATGTGAGAGACAAGGTACCAATAGTGGTGCAAAGAGTGAGACAAGTCTGTTCTCTTCCCCTTCCTCAAAACATCTAACAGACAACTCTGCTGCCATCCATGGCTTGCCCAAGAATCTCCATTGCACTATTTCTTTTCTTCCATGCTGGTACCATGTTTAGGAAAACAATGTTGAATTTCTTTCTGGGAATGCTGTTTCTGACTCTGAGAAGAAGAAAAAATGTACCAAATCTGTTCATCTGCACATCTTTCAAATGCAATTGTATTGAATTTATAAAGAGGTCATACAGTATATTTGCAACTACTAGAAATTAATTAGAACGGACATTAGTGGTTATAAGAACTGAATGTAAATCCACTCACTCATTTAGCAGTGATTTCTGTCTGAATTGTATCTTTCAAAAATACTACTGAAAGTCCAGTCTTCCCACTCCAGCTGTTTCTTACCCCATTAGCTGTTGGAAGAAGTGTTAAAAATATAGAAAACTAATAGAAAGAAAAGATGTGTATTGCACACTTCTGTTGCCATTGATTTCTTGGAATAAAATTTTTCTGTTCGTATTTCCTGTTGAATCACTAGGAGAGTTCCAGGTGTGTACTTCCCTTGTGGCATGGATTCAGTCTGCAGAAGTACTGAACATAATATTTAGGTAGCTTAAGTAAGTGGCCCTTAATGCTTCTAATACAAGAAAATTGGCGTAGTGGTTACATGTGAGGACACCATTTTTAATTTCTGACTAGGAGTGCCCCTAGGTGATTTTCTGCCAAACTGGAAACTGTTTTTTATATTGGATAAAGTCACAAAACTCCAGGAAGGAGATGGACAGCAGTGGTCACATGTATGACCTACTGTATATATTTAAGGAAGCGATTTGGACAAGTAGTCTCCTTCTCCAGCAGAACAAGATGCCATTAGAGGAGCAGCACTAACCAACTTGTATAATTGCTGAAATATTGAGACATTTGATTTGGAAGCAATTCATGAGGAAGCTAACCAGGGATACTGAATTTTTGAGGATGTAGTTTATGCTGTATTTCATGAATAGCAGTAACCAGCAATAAGAAGCCATTGATCTTCATTATAAATTTAGGGGAAAATTCAGCATCCCTTTGCAGCATCTTCTGCCCACTCTGTCAGCTCTATGTTGTGTATGTGTTGCATGTGCAGAGGCAGGTGTGAGCAGAGTGGGGGCAGGATGGAGATAATAGCCTCTGCTAATCCCCCACTGGCATAGTGTCTATTAGGAGCCTGTGATGTAATTAGAGTTGAGACCCTGCTGTCTCTCATCCCTCAATGTCACATGGCTACCAGTCTATCCAAGCATAACTTATTCATCATGGAGAGATGTAGCCTGAATATAAATCTGGTCTTTTGCTGACTTGTAGACAGGCCTGATGCAACATTAAAATCTCAGCTTGTTCTCCCACTCCCCTTTCAGATGTCAGTAGGAATATTGGCAGACCAAGATTCCTGTATACAGGAATGGCTTTCAAGTACTACTGCTTCCTTGTTTTAGAGAAGAGGGATAAGTGTTCCTCTATAATTTGAAGTACTCAAATTAAGCCATACAAATACTTCTTGCCTTCTTTACTTTATCCTGATGTATTCACCAGCCTCCATAAAGTTTAAGCATTTTAAACTCAGTTAAGTTTAAGTGTTTTGTCTAAGTGTTTTTGGGCTTTCCTTTCTGCAGAACCTTTGGAAGCATAGCTTTAGGAAGGCACTTGAATTTAAATTGTCTGTTACTGAGCTGATCCTCTGGCATGTTAGTTACAGAAAGTTGATGGCCACCCCTCTTGCAGCATACTGCAACAGCCTTCTGCTGCCCTGAGTCTTGCTGCTGGTTGCCCTCCAAGTGACTGGTTTCCCAAGTTCCCATACTGCTGTGAGGGCTGCATAAAGACAGCAGGCTTCATGTCTGGCCTTATGTGTGGTGCTACAGATGGATTCAGCAAGCCAGTGGTAAGGGATAGTATTACAGGCAGCTGCATCCAAAGGGCTCTCCTTCATTGTACTCAGAAATTCCACTCAGACAGCTGGAAGTTGATGCAAAACTGGGAGGAGTGGCTGGAACACCAGATGGGTGTGCTGCCATTCAGAGCAACCTAGGCAGAGTAGATAAATGAGATGAATCTCTTGAAGTTCATCAAAGGGGAAGCCTGTATTCTGCACAAGAGGAGGCATAACAAACACAGCAGTGCAGGCAGGAAATTGCTTTTATGTACTTGGGGGTTCCTGATGGGCAGCTAGTTGCATATAGGCCAGCAGTGTGTCCTTGAAGCAAGGGAGGTAGATGGCATCTGGTCTGCTTTAGGAAAATCATCACCAGCACCTTGAGGGATGTGATCCTCCCCTTTTGTTGAGCTCTAGTGAAACACATCTGCAGTGTTGGGTCCAGTTCTGGGCTCCCCAATAGAAGAAAGACACAGACATCCTGGAGTAAGCCCAGCGAAGGGCAACAGAGATGATGAACTGGAGAATCGCTTCTATGAGGAGTAACTGAGAAAGCTGAGACTCCAGCTTGGAGCAGAGAAGGCTCAAGGGGGCATATCAATGTGTGTGAATACTTGATCCCCCAAACTGCAGAAGACAGTGCCAGACTCCTCTCAGTTCCTGGTGACAGAACAAGAGGCAATGAGCACAAATAGAAGTACAGGGAAGTCCTTCTGAGAACAATAAAATAGTATTTTCTTTTCACTGTGAAGGTGACAGAGCAGGGCACTTGCACAGATTGCCCAGAAAGTTTGTGAAGTCTCCATTCCTGGAGATACTCAAAAGCTGTCTGGGCATGGGCCTGGACAGGGCTATAGGTGGCCCTGTGTTGAGCAGAGAGGTTGGAGCACTTAACCTCCAGAAGTGACTTCCAACATCAGCCATCATGGGGCATTTCTGTGAAATGTTTACTACACTCCACTGATCTTACACATATACATATAGGTGCACTTTCCTCTCTTCTCTCAAAGGGAATCTGAGATCTCTGTGCTATGTCTTCACAGTGAGATTTTTCAGAAGGTAAAGTTGCGAACCCTAACTCCATTAGTTATGAGTCATGAAAACCTTGATTTTGAAAAGTTTGTGTTTTACCATGTTTAAAAGTTGCCTGTGGTTACAATTACTTTTTGCTTGCCATCAGAATTGTTTTGGTTGTTTTGCTCAAATTGAAAATATGTTTGTGTTTTCAAAACAAATGTCTTTGTGGGAAAAGAACCAAGCATTGCCAATTTATTTCACAGCAGGAATATTTTCACTGGCTGGATCTGGTGAACCACCTCAGAAGAGAAAATTTCATTCTAGCACATACATGCACACACACACACATACATTTGTATGTCCATGTATTTTGCTTTAAAGTCAGGATATGTTACATATTCCTGTGGAACGCGTCCAGGTCATGCATGGTCAATACAGCTTGGGCTATATGTTGCTAGTACCTCTCTGCTTTAAAAAAAAAAACATCTGTCAGTAAATATTTATTACCAAGTCCCCCAGACACACTGAAACCTGGGGTCTCATCTGCAGTGTACAAGTATATTGAGGTTTTTTTCTGCTATAGAACAGAAATATATTGTATGCCTCCACTGCTATTTTCACATCAAATTTTTTGAAGTAATGATTATTTTCTGATGTAGTATTTCACTTGGGAAAGAGAAATCCTGTTCCAACTTTTCCCTCTTGACCAGTAGACACTGAATCACTTTGAAGAATAGAAAAGCTTATAGACCATGTTTGATTAAGTCTGTAACATAGTACAAACTTTTATTCAGGGAGTTCAGAAGTATGCCACTGGTAGACAAGATCTGTGGTGGATTTTAATACAATATTTTTATATCAAATGTATCATATTATTTTGTATGGAGTTTACATTCCACATTCTCTTTTTCTCTTTTTCTTTGCAGGGTATATACCCAGTTACTTAGACAAGGATGAGCTATGTGTAGTATGTGGGGACAAAGCCACCGGATACCATTATCGCTGCATCACTTGCGAAGGTTGCAAGGTAAACGGCACGGTGGGAAAGTGGGAATCAGAAATAGCTCTCCAGCTCCTCCATTATACAGACTTCCTGAACTGTGCTGTCAAATCAAATAAAGACAGATTAGAAGCTAATAAGAACATCCCGTACTGATGATAAGCTGTATCTGGCCATGCTGCTGCTCTTCATATGCATAAGGAATATAGTTGATTTTTGCCGTGTTTGCTTCTGAAAAGAAAACAAGAAATTTAGATTGTCGTTGCTGCTGTTTAACAGTTAGCTTTTGAATTTCCATTTTTAATGTTTCTTTAGCCATATTCTCAGCCAGAGTACATCAGCATGTTCCCAGCTACTCCACTGAAGCTGTTTACGCAATAGCTGAGGTTCTGCTTATGGCCATGAAGAGTCTGTTGCGATTAGCTGTGTTCCAGTGCCTCTCACCATCTCTGTGAGGAAGCAAAAATCAAAATCCTTTCCACATGCTCATACTACGGTAACATCCATCAGTTTGGGAAGCATTGACACCCAGTTAAAATAGTTTCAAAAGCATTTTGACTTCTTTAACCTAAGCATATTGAAATGTGCTTTCAGCCCTAAAATCCATCTCCAGGACTACACGCAAAATTAAATTTAAAAAGAGATTACTTTGAGCAAGAAATAAAAATGACTAACAGAACCAGGCACATCTTACATGATTGCACTGCCATGAATTTGCCTGAATAGCTAGAGATTCTGTAAGAATGCTATTCTTTCCTGCAGAAAATAAAAAAAATACTGTTTTTCTAAACAAATGGGACCACACATGTCTTGGACTAGTGTCATGAGACTAAGCCACAGAAGTCTCATTCTGTTCATCCACAAAGTCTGGAACATTTGGATCTGAAATTTTTGTGTTTGGATTGGCTTTAGAGCTCCTCATTACAGTAACTCTTGTGTTGAAGTAGTTCCTTTGGTTGTACATCATTGCCCTGAAATGCACAGAGACCTAAATATCCTGTGTATAGTAGATTCATGGCAATTATCATAACAGTTTCTTACATATACTTACATATAGTGTATGAAAAAAGTACTTATATCTTTAAAAAGAACTGTGGAGCTGCACAAGTGATTCTTACACATTTGCCTCCTGAATACCAGATGATAACAATACATGACATGTATGGATGCAACTTAATTCAGATATAGTGGGAAGTAAGCATCACTGTGGCATTATGAAGTATATTTGAATCCCAGCTGAACAGCTGTATCTCTTGCCAGCTTTCCTGGTAAGGTTCTTGTAACTTCGACTCAAGTAGTTCTTTCTAAGCCAACCAGCTATTTTAGAGACATAGCACACAAATCTGCTCTTATCTTCACATACAGTTGTTCTGTCTGATGTACAATTTGAAGTAATACTTAGGTGCGCAAGGATCTGAGATGACAATTGGCAAAAAGTAATTAGTTTCTTGGAGTTGTATGACATACCAACAAAGTTATATGTTTTATCAATGCACAATATATATAATCGATTTTCAATTAATTTGATGTTTACTAATTGCTTCCACTCAAATTCACTTTAGTTTTGTAACAAGCATAATCAGGGCTGACAGCCAAAGATTTGCTTTGGCAAGTGTTTTCATGAACAACTCATCTTCTTACATGATTTCTAAAGAGTAAATTGTGAGAAATTAAAGAACATTTGAGTTCTGACATCACTGAAATGTTTTTCCAGACTTTACCCATTGCATCTACTGCTATATAGGTGCATAGTAAAAGAGTCTAGGAAGAGTTACTGCCTACAATACACAATGTGCTTTCTTCTATTGATGAGAGTAACACTTCTGTGATGAAGTGTTTGGACAGATATAGAGAGCAGTTTCTGTAACATGTATCTAGAGATGAGCAAAGAATGGTTTTTGCAAAATTGTTCTGAGAAATGCGAAGAAATGAGAAGGTGAAATGGGCTGTCCCAGCAGAGGTGATGGAGACCCTTGCCATCATAAAACTACAGCTACATTAAATCCCTTGAACGGTTTGTAAAACAGAAGCTCACTCACTGAGATTCATTATTTTTCCATCTCTTGCTGTAACTATTGATAACCCTGTGACCCTGGTTGTCCACAGCCATCTTAGGTCTTCAGGAAGGGGAGGAGCAGATCCTGCCTCCAGGAATTCATCCGAGGGTTGAGAGCAGAACCAAAACTGGCTGCTCAGTAGATGAGAGTTTGAGACTTACTCCAAACCCCACATAAGGATATCTTGCCTGTGATTTCCTGGATTTTATCTCAGCACAACTGGTCCCAGTCTTGCAAAGGCTCACACACAAGCTTTATGCCACTCAGTTTAATTAACATTTCAGGTCTTAACATAATTAAGAGAGAGTTGTAGTCTTAGCTCAAGCTGAACCTTGTAAGATAAAACTCTAATGAGGACAAGTCTCTTTGTTGTCTTCACAGGAGTTAGGAGTACAAGCTGAAATACAGTCTTATCTGTACATGTTAATTCAACTTTCTATGTTAAAAGAAATTGTGCACTGCTGTAAGATTTTACTGGGTGTTAGTTAACATGATTTAAAAACAGACCTTTCGCCTACTGAAGTGAAGAGACTATTCATTAGACAAAATCCCAGCTGAAGAGACTATTCATAAGGTAAAATCTCCCTAGAATTTTGCCATTGTTTTGACTGAAACCAAAGCCATTCTGAGCAGCCTCAGTCAAGCAGGACCAGGGTGTCAGTGTGTTCTCAATGTCAAGGTAATCCCGAGCTGCGCTGCTGAATGTAGACTGTCTCAAATAATGGTGAAACTCAAAATTAAAGTGAAGTCTAAATTTCCTGCTTTACAGCCTATTGTGTTTATATCTTGTAGTCTTGGGAAGTTTATCTAGCCTTTGCAAAAGTCAGTGAGAAAAGTCATGTTGAAATTAGTTCCAGGATTATGTCCATAATGTTGAGAGATAAATTTTATCTGATTTAATTACCTACTGCAAGGTTTTGTGGGGTGTTTAAATAAGCAAATTCAGTGGGATTGCATTAGTTCATATGGTCTTAGGATCTGTTTAAATTTGCAATGTAGATGTGTGTTATGATAAGATAGGTAGATAGGTAGATAGGTAGATAGATAGATAGATAGATAGATAGATAGATAGATAGATAGATAGATAGATAGATAGATAGTTGTGTGGTGGTGATAGGGCTTTTGAAATTCTGTGGTAAATACAAATTAAATCTGCTTTTCAGAAATACAACTAATTTATAAATTAGGGATCCTTTGTGTATAGAACCAAACTCAAAGACTGTGTAGACTGTGTTTGCAAAATCTTTGACTTGCCCAGATTTGGTTGGTTCATTGGTTGGTTGTTTGGCTTTTATGGAAAGAAAGGAGTGGAACTGTTTGTCCTCAATCTTTTAATAGCACAAACACCACCATTCTTACTATTTGCAGAAGCTGCTTTTTAATTAAAGCTATGTGTATGCCTTTTAATATCCTTCAAAATTATTACAGAGTTTGAAAAGGGGCTCAAAATAAAATACTTCATTAAAAAAAATTAACACAATAAAACATAAGACTACAAGGAGACATGTACACAGCATTTGTGCCTCAAGACAGCATGACTTTCACCTTTACCAATCTAAGATGTATATATGTTTTTAATTGTTAAGGAAAATCAAAAGAAATGCCATACACTATAAAACTGGTCTGAGAGCTTTGAGAATTTCAGGGAATGAAGCGTGTTATCTTGCATACTTAGGTACATGCCTAACAAACCAAGTAGATCTCAAATTTTAAAAATTGCTCAATGCTAACAGTTTCCAATATATTCATTTCTTGCACCTAGGGTTTTTTTAGAAGAACCATTCAGAAGAACCTCCATCCAACCTATTCCTGTAAATATGAAGGAAAATGTGTGATAGACAAAGTAACAAGAAATCAGTGCCAGGAATGTCGCTTCAAAAAATGTATCTTTGTTGGCATGGCAACAGATTGTAAGTATATTTTCCTGGTTTTCTTTATTTTATTTTTTTTTCAGTGTCTGTGTTTGCTTAAAGTATGTTGATTGATAAAGCTTGTTAAAGTAAAGTAAAGTAGAACTGCCAGCCCTTTTCTGGTTTTAATAATACCAGGGAATTGCACTCATTGCATTAAGCCACTTTCACAGGGCTGTAATTTTTTGTTTATCCTTCATCAGGCTGCAACTTCTCCTGGCCTTACCAAGCTGAGTAACAATAGGAATGTTCACTCTTTGGAGGAGAGGAGGGAGAGATGCATCTGGATGGACACTTTGCTTGAGATAAAAACATCTTGTTTAGAAAATTCTGGAGGATGTGAAATAGAATGTCATTGTATGAGTCATCCTGCAGTTGTTTGTTTTATTTTTAGCCCTGAAGAAGTTATCTGCTGCAAAGATTTCGACTCTCATTCTAAAGAACTAGAAAATATGGCTGTAAGATTAACCCTTAGGGGTCTTCTTTTCCTGATGTTGCACAGGGATTTACACCAATAACTTCAATTACTATAAATGGGAGGAAGTCACGTAAACCCCCCAGAAGTCATGTAAATCCCCTTGTGCCTTCATGGTTGTTGCCAGTATAATCCTTTGCAGAAGAACTAACAGGAAAACAGGCCCAGTAAACAACAGAAAAATAGTCTAACTTAGTATTTTTGTTGTTAATGTAATGCATAACAGTGCCCTCCGTCTAGAGAGAAATAGAATAAAGGAGACAATGAAATAGAATAAAGGAGACATTTTATTCTGAGAAAATGATGTTTGAAGGGAGAAATAAGAGAACTGTCTCAACTGTGGGTCTTGCTGAAGTACTTCCTTATTGATTTGTTAAGGTGTTTGTAACCAACTGGTACCTCAGGCACAGAAAAGACCAAAGCTCTGACAGTCTTAAGAGCTTCCTACCATTTTTGTATGTTTTTTCCCCTGCTAGTGGTGTTGGATGACAGCAAGAGGTTGGCAAAGAGGAAGCTGATAGAAGAAAATCGAGAGAAGAGACGTCGGGAAGAGCTGCAGAAAACCATTGGGCACAAACCAGAGCCAACAGATGAGGAATGGGAGCTCATCAAAATTGTTACTGAAGCACATGTGGCCACCAATGCACAAGGAAGCCACTGGAAGCAGAAAAGGAAATTTCTGGTAAGGGCGGCAGCCTTGTACACTTCTCTTAGAGCCAGGTTCTGTTCTTTCTTCTGCAGTGCCTTCCTAGTGTTGCAACCCTAAAGAGATTTTTTTACCAGTGTATTGATGTTTGTGAAAAAAGGATGACTTTGCATAGTTATTACTTCATTTTTTTGTGCCTGAACCTCAGTTTTTGATCAGACCATGTATTTCAGTAGATAAACAGCGTGTTGCTATGTTAAGGCTTACTCAGCTGTAACACTCAGCTACACACTTTTATTGTGCTGTGGTAAGAAAAAGTAGAAAAATTGTTTCATTTCCGATTTAGAACAGAAGCAGTCTATAAAGAATACTGTATTTTAAAAATATATTGTATCCTGGAGTAGTTGTCTTTATTAGGGACCATCATAAAATATATTGAAAGTGTTAAAACAATATAATGTTCTAGATGATAGCTGGTATTTTTTGTTAATAACTCAGGAGTTTTGCCCCTTTTGGTTAATACTGGATACATTAATGAAAATAAATTAGGCAAAGAAAATTAATTTCAGTGAGAACAGAATGATACATACACTATACCATTGGGATTGCAGCCTACAAAAAACTTAGATTTTCATATTGTAACTAAGGGTCAGAAAATAAACGGTGATTTGTGTTGCTCAGCCTTAAAAAAGGATTTATTTGATTTTTCTAAATCGATTTTAAGGGAAATAAGTTCAGAATGCAAAATGCTTGTACAGCACAAAAGAGGGATTAGAGACTGCATTTCAGAAATGCACAAGGGTCTTTAACAGTCAATGTATACCAAATCAGATAGAGTACACTCATCTTTTTGCAAGCCTAGGCTCCTCCTGCGTAATTCACAATGGGAATTTCAACTGAATTGCTAAGAGAAATTATGTATTCAAAGCAGCTGATCTCTTTTAAAATGTTGGGTTTTTTTTTTTTATTCCAATGACACCATCTAAATTTCTATATGAATGGCTTGTGTTCATAGAACTCTACAGTCAGGAAACCACAGCCGGTCGTCACTGGCAAGACGCAAGAGAGCCCTTTCCAAGGGTGTTGCAGAGAAAGGTGTGAGCAGATCAAGAAGCAGCTGCAGTAGTACTTTTGGTTGCTTAGACAGGAATACTGTTTTTCAGGTATCAGCTGGTTTGGGATAAAACATAGGGAGCTCAAAGTTGGGAGTGGAATGAACTGTTGAAGAAAGAGCAGGAGAAGATGACAGTCTGCTCCAGGAGCTGTGGCTAGGCTAGTTCTTTGATAGCAGGGACTTCATTGAGGTCCTCACCTCTTCTCCTCTTCAGCTGGGTGGAAAGGTCTCCCCTCCTGTGTGTTAGCTTTAGCTGGCTCTCCTGACTTGCTTTGCCTTTCCCAAGAAAATGCTGCACTCTTTCTTTTTCTCCATAACAATGGTTCGCGTGCGTTTAAGCATTTGGTCTTCTTGCTTGGAATTTATGAAGGTTGTTTATCGTGAGCACACAGACAATGTGATTTAGTTACCCAGGATTCAGGGAGGGAGAGAGCCTAGAAATGAGTTTATTTTAATTTTTTAGTAGAAACCATCAAATAATTGAGCCTAGTCTTTTTCATTGTTCCTTTATAATTGGTGCTTGCTTTATTAACACATTGCTGAGTTTTTTCTTGTAAAAAGTTAGATTTGGATTCAGATTGGTTGCAGAGCTGTAGAATGTGTTTCTGATGTGTTTCTTTTAAAAAGTGGTTGAACAGAAGCTTTTGTTACAGACAGCACTTTCAGCACCTCCCCTGTTAAAGTGTCTTATATAAAATGTCATGGGGCCCATTGGTCTTAAAGGTCTACTTCTCTGGATTTTATCTAGTTTTTTACCTTAATGCAAACAGAATGAAATCTCTGCATGGTTTTTGGTAGGTGTTTTGTAATTGCAAAGCTGCACTTAACAAACAAAACAGCTTTGATGTGCCTGTTTTTAAAATACATGGTCACATTGACCAGCTGCATAAAAACCAAGTTGAAGTGCAGTTGGAATAAAAAAACAGTCATTACAGATTCTGCTTGAAACGATTTCATTGTATATTCCTATTGAAATCCTCAAAATATGATTTATTTCTCATTTGTAGAAGCTGAAATCATGCAACAGGTGATTTTTAACCAAGATTTTACCCAGATGAGTTCAAATTCTATTTACATTATCCAGGGCACCCTTAGGTTAGCCTGTGCTTGCTCATAAGTTGTTTTAGCTTTGCACATAAGTTGTTTTGGCCTTTTGGAAACTGGCCTTAGCAATTGCCTGGAAGGGCCCTGTGATACCTAGCAATCTGTTCTGGGGGGACTTTCTGAGCTTTGAGTAGGTAAAATAGCCTAATCCTGCAAAGCTTGCAGCATTGTCTCAGGGGTAACATGTCTCCTCAACTGTCTTTGCTTTTAGAGAAACTTGAGAGTTTTCAGCTCCTGTAAGGAAAAACGTGCCTGTGTTTTAAAGCAAAAGCTGCATGTGCTGCACCCATAAAATACATAGATGAAGACACAAGGAAGAAACTGGGCACACAGCAGTCCAGCTGTCCACTAAGAATGGGTAGAAGCATACCAGTCACCATTTCTCTGTGCAGTCATCTCTTTCACAAATGCCTTACAAATAAATTCACATTTAGTGATGTAAATGGATTTTACTTATAAAGCAAATAGTGTTGCTTTTTATTTTAGCATATCTTCCATCACCAAGCAGGACTTTTTGGATTGCTCTAAGACAGACTGCTCCTTTAAATATCTTTGTTTATATCCTTAGCCAGAAGATATTGGGCAGGCACCAATAGTTAATGCCCCAGAAGGTGGGAAAGTGGATTTAGAAGCCTTCAGCCAGTTTACAAAAATTATCACACCAGCGATTACAAGAGTGGTGGATTTTGCCAAAAAGTTGCCTATGTTTTGTGAGGTAAGAAGACTTTCTTGCTTTCCTCATTTATATGCCTGTTGTAATAAACTACTCCAAATATTCTGGCATGGAACTTAAAAATTCAATGTGTCTAAAACTAAAAAATTAAAGACACTCAAAATCTATGGGACTAGAATAAGCTGGATTTTTATTAATTTTCTTTTTCCTGTGATTGCTAAAATCCTGAGTTTGTTAATCTGGGAGTCATTGTGTTTCATTAGGAACTCAGATATGTCTTTAGAGGTGGCCTTGAACAAAGCAAAGAACAAAAATAGACTGTCTAGAAGCATTGTGAATATGTTTGATACAATCTTCCAGCACATGGTTCCCTATGTATCTTCTGGTTCCTTGGCAGGTACAGTATTGTAGAGTTGGGTCTATGCAGTAAAAAATTCTTCAAATTCAGGAGAGCACCCCTGTCTAGGAGTGGCACTTGCCTCATTGGGTTTTCCCTAAGCTTGGTTTTATTGAATGGGGAGGTTGTGCATAAAAGAGTTTGTGAAAGTAATGGATTGTCATTCCAGGTATATACTCACATGGAAAATATACAGTAAATAGAGTCAAAGACACATTAGGAATCTGATCTTATTTGGTATCATTTTTATTGAAGGACCAGATGCAATGGCTGATTATATTTTCTTTGTCTCCAATTTAATAAATTGTATCAGAACTGCAGCCTGAAATAATGTATCAGTCATAATAATCTGAATAGTTTGCATAGAATCATAGAATGGTTCGGGTTGGAAGGGACCTTAAAGATCATCCATTTCCAATCCCCCTGCCATCAGCAGGAGCACCTTGCAATGCACCCTTTGAGGTCAACACCCTACTAGGAAGGAAGGGTAAGGCAGCCATAACATTTTACTGTATTGTGGCTAGCAGCTTTTAAAGAAAAGTCAGTCAGGGAGAGCTATATATGTCCTCTGGCAAGTACAGAACAAGAGGAGGTAAATACCAGTAGTTGTCATAGTGTAAATATCTCACCCTGGCCAGTCTCTGCATTGGTACCATCAGTCAAGGAAGCATGAAATAGTAGCCAAGCATGAAGACTTTAAAATATGAGGAATATGTCCATAGATCATGAGGCCCTTGCAGCATATAGCATCTGATGGAATCTGTCTCCTCACATCTGGCATTTGTCAGTAGGAAATTGCAGTGACATACCAAGGTAGTCTTTTTAATTTAGAAAGCTCTGCCAGTCACACACAGGCTTCAGTGCTCATCTGACATCTCCTACCCCTCCTGGCTACCATGGGCCCACTTGTGTCAGAGCTAGGCAGGAAGCATGGATGAAGAAGTCAAGGCATCATTGAGCATGACCTCTGTATGTTATGTAGCTCAGCTGGACAGGCTTTTACAGCTGAGCCACGGTGTAAACCTGACACCTGCCCATATCCAGCAAGATCTGATGGCAGGGTAAGGGACAACTCATGAACACAAAGGAGTAGGACAGCTGTCCTCCATGTTGTCATATAGCACTTGCTGTAGCATGAAGAAAATTACAAATGTTTGCTCCTTGTTGAAGGGGCATCTTCCTGGTAACTTTGTTTACATTGTAATTTTTATGCCATATATTTTTCTTAGAAGCAACACTGCGTGTAACTACAGCATGGGCTGTAGATTTTTTACGAGAAAAAACACTCCATTTTTCCATAGGATCTGCAGACCATTTAAATATTAACTCAGCTGGTAATTCCAGAAGCTGTCTGAGAATGTAGTAAATCTCTATGAAGGAGGAACATGACAGGGAACATCCATGGCCACTTACATTTTCATGGCTACTTTTCCTTCTTTTTCATGTCTTTGGACACATGTAGAAGCCAGCAAAGCACAGTGAGTGCCCAGCTTAGTTTGTGTGCATCCGCTGTCCCCTGCCTGAAAAAAGTATCCAATCCCAGAGTAAGCAAAGTATAAGGAAAGCTTCATTTACTTCTCAGCATTTCTTCTGTTGTTTCTTTCCTGCTTTTCTTTCTGCTTAAGAAATGAAGATTGAGGAGAATGTCGTAAGTGTGGTGTGAGTTTTGAATGTCAAGGCATCAGTGGTTCCACATTGGGTGAAGCTCTGTAAATACTCTTTGAGGTTGCCCAGCTCAGTTTCATGGTGCTGCATTGCACATCTGTCCTGCAGAGGTGGGCACCTCAGGTTCCTCTCCCTACAGGGAGAGGAAAGGACAACCCACAGCAGAGTTTCAGTCACATTTGTTGATCCTGAACTGAAAGATGCTCTGTTAGCAACACTCAAGTAATGAGTGTAGATAGAATTAAAATCTGCACAGTTAGGAGCAGAGCTGATGTTCAAGTCTCTCGTTTGTGGTAACTCCTGCTACTGGCAGATAAGACCTGAGGCATCTGTGAAACAGGTGCCCCATGTATTCTTCAGAATTAGGAAAGCAGGTGAAGGATAGGCATAGTCAGACCACCACTACCATAAAGAAGTTTTAAGAAGGATCAAGTAGAAAGAGAAATTCTCATTAGTTTCATGGCTCACTAATAAAACATCTGAAGTATCACAAAATATCTTCTCTGCTGTTATCTGTTTCTTTTCCACTATTCTTCCTCCTGTTTAGAAGCTTGGTGTTTTTTTCATGTCTCTTTTCTTGTCCCTTGTTCTTCTTTTCTTTCATGTCTTTTTTTTCACTGCCATTGCTTATTCCAGTATCTCTTCATGGTTCCTCTCACATATCTATTCTCGTTTTAATTTTTTTAACGCTGCTTCTTTCCTCTCTTCAGTCTCTGCTGCCAAACAGTGGAATTGTCATTGGGTAGCAAGACTGCTGCTGTGCCTGTGCAGTCTTCCCCCCACTGCTGCTGAGCTGAGGGTTATCTGTAGGGAAACTGATTTGCCCTGAACAGGATGAGTCAATTTTCTTGTGTATTAAGCACTTCACACCTGAAGCTGGCATTGCTGGGAAAGTAGCTGCATGACTCAACTCATTTTCCTGACCATGGCTAGCTTTGTGCTTAAAACTCCTCTCTAAGAGGGAACTGCTTTCCACTTGCATTAGGTAGCTCTGCATAATTTCATACCAAATCAGTTCTCTTGCTTTGGAAGCAGGTATTGCCATGTAAACCTGTATTTCATGGGGGTTTCATTTTGAATTGATAAACAGGTAAATATAATGATTTTATATAAATCAAAAATAAATAGCTTTTTGCCTCCTTTCAAGCCAAGTAGAAGTGTGTTGCTCTTTCATATGTGGGACTCTTGCTATTCGCATACGTGAACAGCCTCAAAATTGTCTGGTGGGTTTTGTTATTGTTGAATAACCTGTGAAAACATAAAGACATGTTTTCCAGAACATGTTCTGCTCATGTGTCAGCATCCTGGTAATACTCTGTAAATACAGAACCTACATCTAACAATTTGGACAGCTTGCCTTTGTTAATGGCATGGAAAAGACACGTGCCCTGAAGATCACAGCTTATGCACCAGCATAAAAGCTGTACCTATACCATAGATTTTCTGTCCAGCAATAATGTAGGGAGCTCAGGGAAAACAGCCTTACTAGATTAAGTATAGATGAATAAAATTTCTGTTGTTAAAATGGTCAGTGAGAATTACTTCTCCACTGATTGAGGTATATCCTCTAGATATAAACATTTATTTAATTCCTTTTATTTAAAACACAGTCCACTCTTACAGACCTTCCCAAATGTCTTTCTTTTCCTCTGCTCGGGTAAGAAATAAGTATGGCTGGTGGTGAATTTAACTGGGATGGCTGAGGTCTGCCCCAATTATAGTTTATTCTGCTGTGATAAGTTGTAAACTGAGGGAGCCAACAGCTGTGTTATTGCTAGATTTCCTGAGAGTGTGTGGGGATGCTAACCAGGGGATGTTAACCTGCAGGCACTTCCTGAAGGCAGGAACACAGATCCTGGGGGTTTGTGCAGAGTGAATTGCAACTTTGTGCTTGTGGATTTATTGTAGTTGCAAAAGCTACTCAGTTTGGCAAACAGGAATTTTCCTTTGTCATTTATAATTTCTGCAGCTGCCATGTGAAGACCAGATCATCCTTCTGAAAGGCTGCTGCATGGAGATCATGTCCCTCCGAGCAGCAGTTCGCTATGACCCCGAGAGTGAGACTTTAACACTAAATGGGGAGATGGCGGTGACAAGGGGCCAGCTGAAAAATGGGGGTCTTGGTGTAGTGTCTGATGCCATTTTTGACCTGGGCATGTCTCTTTCTTCATTTAACCTGGATGACACCGAGGTTGCCCTTCTTCAGGCTGTTCTGCTCATGTCATCAGGTGAGAACAGAAATATATTGGGATCCAAACAATTTTGAAACTCTTTGGTCTTTGTCACAAGCCCCTTTGTAAAAGAAATAAGATAGGCTAGAACTTATAGTGCTGACTAGAGTAATGTGGGAGAAATTTTCCCTCAAAACCCCAGTGAATTATTTTGGTGATCACTAGGAAAAAAATTCAGGGTGTTCAGAGAGATGGACATAAAAGCAGTTTTGGTAACACACCTTGCTTAGTTTGGTACTTAGGAATGAGCCAGGGATGATCATCAAGAAAAAATCAGTTCTGATTCTGAGCCAGTTTGCCTTAAATGAAAAATTGATAATTTAGCAGCACTGGTCCTTATGGTAAGTTCCCTCTTCCCCTGAGTAATGTCGTGCATTGGGCATTCATACACATTTCCACCAGTCTCATAAGTTTAGTTTGACTTGCCCTATTGTTTTCCTAATTAACAGCTCTACTGCTTCCCAATGGGCATTTACAAGCCGTGCTGATTCCCTGCACTGGGACTGTTTGCATCTGGTTATGATACAAAAGTAGTAAAGACAACTTCCTATGTTTTCCAAAGAGTTTCTAACCTTCTCAATTTGAGTATGTTTTGAAATATGCTTCCAGTGATTGTGCCAGCCCAAAGAGGAAATTCCATTCTTGGGCAGTGGCAGATTTGGCACGATTTTATTTTAAGATGGCTTTGAAGATTGGGCACTGAATAACAATGCACAGTCAGTGATTTACAAGCATTAACTGCATCTGAGGTAAAAAGGTTTACACATTAATCACAACATAGCACTTCATCTTCCCCATCAAAACGTTTTGATTTATTTTGGGTCCCTACGTAGTGATACAGGAGCAGGGCTTTCAGAAGGCAATTCAAAAAGGACCTGCTTTCCCAGAAATCTCTCCTGAGAAGTGACTTGTCAAAGGGGCTTTCCCAGTCCCTGTCTGGGTGCCAGTTGAGACAGCCTTTGTTGTTCCTTGATGCTCTATAACAGCTCACCTAGGATCAAAGCATGATCAAAGCATGATCAAACCATTGGTCAGATTGTAGAAAAACAGATAGAAAGGAATTGTAATTTAGGTATATGACTAGGATTTTTTTCTGTTTTTTAGTTGTTTTACAGAAAAATGTAGATAGAAATCTTACTGAAATCAGGGATCTCATGCTCTAGTCACTGTAAGGAAATATTTCCCAAACAACTCACTCTAAGTGAGCAAAGTTGGCAAAGGATGAAGAAAGGAAGGATTATCTTCTTCTTTTAACAGGGATAGTACTAACAAGTGAGTTGGCTGGAGTGAAGGAAGTTTGTGGCAGAGCCACAAATGTCCCCAGTCCCTCTCCTTCCTTTCCTAGCATCACAATCATCCCATTTTTCATGATGTATGATCAGGCATTGATTAAAGCAAATAAGTAAGAATGATAATTCTGCTGCTTTATATCTACAGATCGCCCAGGCCTTGTTTGCGTGGAGAGGATAGAAAAGTGTCAAGAGGGTTTCCTCCTGGCATTTGAACACTACATTAATTACAGAAAACACCATGTTGCACACTTTTGGCCAAAACTGCTGATGAAAGTGACAGACCTGCGAATGATCGGAGCCTGCCATGCCAGCCGCTTCCTGCACATGAAGGTGGAGTGCCCCACAGAACTGTTCCCTCCTTTGTTCCTGGAAGTGTTCGAGGATTAGAGACACTGAAGTGGCTCTCCACACCCCTGTCGCACTACTGGCTGTCATTTCATCCCGTTGCCCAGCTCTTCTCACCTGTTTGTTCTTCTTCTTTCGTGGTCTTCTGTTTCTTGAGATGGGGCTGGGGTTTTGTTTGGGTTTTCTTTTGGGGTTGCTGGGGGGGCCAGTTGTATACACATGGATGAAAACATCCCTTTAATGCGGGTACTTGTGACTATTGCAATTTGTTCTTCAGTCCTTTGATGTGAGTGCTTTGACAGCTTAACAGTGAAAATATGAACAGACCAATTTCATTCACCAGCATTTGCGTGGTCACCAGCTCACACCCATCACTGCCTGGAAAATAGGGGAGAGAGATTGAAGTGGCAGAAAAATTAATTGGCCTTCAAGTTAAAACAGCTATTTTTAATTTGATCCTGACAATTCTGTCTTGTATTACCTCCTTTTGCAGGGTACAAGTGACCAATTCATAATACGAAATTTCTGGTCTTTGTGATTGTTTCTATTGTAACAATTATCACTGTGATCTAGGATCTTCATCATCATCATCATGATCCCATCATTCTCTGCGGTTTTTTCAGCAGATGCAGTTTAACTGTGCCCCATAAATCAACTACTTAAAATAATGCAGAGTGTTAGAAGGGACTGAGTATTTTTTTTTTCCATGTGTATAAGATATTAAGATCTTCAGTTACTAAATTTAGACTCCAGGTAACTTCACTGGAAGGTTTGTTGGAGTGAGGAGGGAAATTTGATCCTCTGAGGTGCTTTTCCTGATAGTGGAGGGATCTGTTTTTTCTGAGGTGTGTGGAAAGTCCATCACTCTGAGGGAGAAGGCTCTCTGTCAGGATAGCAGGCAGTGTCTCAGAGTTATTCAGGGGCATGAGGGCTCACAGAATGATGACAAGCAGAATGAAACATACAGGGTGACCTTCAGATGGGACAGAAACCAACTGTGTTATTAACAACCCTCAAGACTGTAGAGCTTTATCCCAGTAATACAAATAGTGTTGCTCGGCAGTAATTCTTTGTTTGATACATATATATATATATATATATAAAGTTTATATGCACATATATATATAATTTTATATATATATAATTGCAAAATCTTCAGCAGATGTCTTAAACATAAATCCATATTTTTATCTTCTCTCTGACTCTGTCCTATGTGTGTGTGTGTGCACACGTGTGGATCACCTGAGTTCTCCCTCCCTACAGGTGTGTCTGTATGTGATTCCTTAAGCTAAATGCTCTCTCAATTCTTTTAATTTATTTCCACTAACTGCACTAGCAGGAACCAAACTGGGCAATGACAAAGTGTCCTGCTGCCGAAATCTGCAAGCCAGTACTCACAGTCCTGGAATGTTCGGAGGCCGGGGATGAGGACATTGTAGGTAGAGGTTGCTCTCTGTCACCATCTCCATTCAGGGATGTTGTCCCTGGGTTTTATAAACTTGATATTAAACCATCATCTGAATTTGTGTGACACATCTTAAACATCTTTCTGTTCTTCCTGGGAACCAGAGACTTAGTTTATGTTTTGTGCACTGCCTCACACCCTCTTTCATGTTGTTCTCACATTCTTTCATGTTGTGCATTGATTTGTACTAGCTTCTTTCTCTGCTGTTTATTGACCCATTTGCCCAGCAAGTTGTGTTAGAGTGGATGTGTTGACTTTCAAAGCTCATGGCCCATATCTGCACCCATATGTTATGTGTCTATCCCCTCAAGGAAACAGGATACTCAGGAACACTTACAGATGGAACACAATACATGTGTGTCAGGAGTTAAATTCTTTCTGCCCTCCTTTCCCTATGTCATTGATAAAGCATTTGGAGTGCTATCAGGCATGTTCTTAGGGATGTGGAATCTTGTTCTCCCTGTTGTTTCATACCATATGCACCTGTAATGAGCTGTGAGCACTTAGGGTCTTTTTGTCAGAACATGAAGCACATTTGGTTGTTTAGGAGTTTTTGCAGGTATCAGTGAAAACACACAATTGGAGATTAATTCTTAAATATTTGGTGTAGAACCTCTTTTACTGGCTCTGTTGGCTCCATGTTAAAGTGTGTGTCTAAACAACATTTTGTCCAAATTCCTTGTAGAACACTGTCTTGGGAACAAAGAGTTAGAAACTGGCTGTTTGGATAGGTGATTTGGGGTGACCTGATGGAGGATTTACAGCATGTAGTAGGGAACTCAGAAAAGCAGCCAGTCCCTTACTTGCACTGATGCCTTCACAATCTAGAAACAAAACAACACACTTTCAAGACAATATTAACATAGCAAGGTATATAAAAGTGGAATTGGAGACCTCCATGTGCTAATATGGCAAAATGCACATGTGATTCAGGACTTCTACAATTTTATAATTTTAACAAATTACCATATTTAACAAGAGTGTCCAATTAGAAGAGCACTTAGTTAAGTAATCTCCCCTTTTGGTTCTTCCCATTTGGAACCCCTCCTGAGTTTCTAGCCCAATATTTATTATGCCTAGGATGCATGGTAAAAGGAAATAAGATGAACTTGGGTAAAGACGCAGAACTAAAAAATATTTCAGGAATGTAGCATAGTATGTCTTAGAAGGTAATCTTATTGGTCTAAAATGTAGGGGAAAAGGGGTAGGAAAAGTACTGGAAGATAAAGCCATGTGTCAGAAATCTACAAAGTTACAAATACATGACAAATATGTGAAAAGCTTAGGCATCAGTGTCTATGCCCACAGTGGCTTGCAAAGAAAAGAGAAATGCGTGTGTCTTTTGAAGCCCTGTTCTGCCATGAATCTGAGTATGGAATTCCTCCTGGAGCCAGTGCATGTACCTCACCTGTTTGCTTAATGTGAGCTTGAGTTTAATGTGAGCATTCAAGCTTTTGACTGTGTTGCAGGCAATACCCAGGAAAAGCATCATCATATCTCTTCTTGTTCCAAAGTACCAAAGCAGTTTGGAGCTGTGCTTAGCCAGGGTTCTGAAAATCAGGCCACCTTCCTTAGGTGATTGCAGAATGACTGAAGTGCCTAAAATCAGGCAACTGACTTAGTTCTGGCAGTGCTCTAAGCAGAAAGGACATACATCACTATGTTTTTTAACTTTTCAGGTTAAGTTGGAGTCTGGCACTAATTAACAGACTGAGTTAGTAGTATTCCCTGACTGAAAACTAAAGCCAAGCTCATAGTTGGACAGATTTGATGTACTGACATCTAATGGCCTCTGATCTCCTACCAGTCTTACTTTGTGTCATTTCCTTTACTTCCTCAGTACGACTGCTGATTTATGTGATTGTGAGAGCAAAACTAACTGACCTTAGCTCTGCAAAGATGTATTTCTGAATATCAGTGGTCTGAGGCCATTGTGGGATTGAGCCCCTGGACTGACCACCTCGGCAGCAGACTCTAGTGCCACAAGTCAGCACCTTTTGTAGTAACTGGCCTTCTGAGTGAAATAACAAATTTGTGCTTTCCGGTGCAGTCCAGAGTCTTGTTTCTGCTGGTGCCACATGGCTCTCATGTTTGCTCTGTGATCTACATGTGGGTCTTACACAGAAGGTTTTTCCTGTCAAACCTGATGATTGTCACCATTCATGGTATTGCCCTGAGTAACATGTGCATATAGATACTCATTTCATGTGTAATCTCAGTTAAGTTGTGATATTTATTATAACATATATAGTGCGTGCTAATGATTTTTTGTTTACATTCTGCCAAAATGTAGATGTTAGAGTTAGACCTCCCAGGTCCAAAATCATCCTTGAGCAGACTGCTTGCTTCTTCAGAGGCAGGTATCAGAAAGAGGAAAAAACTGTCCAGAAAGACCATTTATATCAGAAATCTGCCAAGAGAGGGCTGTTAATCACAAGCAGAGCATGTCATTGCTAGTGATGTATTTTTATGCTATGGAACTCTAATCTGTATGTGTCATATTGACTTCTTGCTGCATGAATCATAAATTTTAAAAATCAGTCTTATGGTTTTGAGATGTAGCCAGCATTCCTAAGGCTAAACCTTTTTCATTGACAGAATCAAAATCCACAACCAAGGAACGTTTTCCTCTCACTGTGAGAGCAATTGAAAGTGTTCAACATTTATCTTTTCACAAAGGAAGAGGCAACAGAACCTCTTAATGTGTCTTGTTATTGTGATCATCCGGAAATGATTGCCAGACGTTTCCTTTTGATATAGTAATGAAGTGATCTGTATTTAAATTTTATAGAGAGAATTTTATTCTAGTGTGATAGAGATTTATTTTCCACTTAAAGACTCAAAACGGTGTAAGCACGTTTTTGGTTTTGTTTTGTTTTTTTTACTATGATATATTTTTGCTTTAAAATTTAAAACAAAACAAAAAAAAAAAAAAGGTTTGGCCTTATCACAAAGTTTTAGTATAGATGTTAGCAAACGCAAAGAGTATGCATTATTTGTGTGTATCCACATTGACTGATGTCGCCTTCAAAAAGCAATATTGTGCAGGTAATAAGTTGTTTGTGACTGTCCATTGCACAGTTTACCTTCTTTAAAAGCTAACCTTGTTTATGCACAAGACAATCAAATGTAAATCTACATCAGCACCCAGGTGTGGATTAAATTTATGTAAATTACTGAGCACAATGTAAAACATTAAAAGACACTTTATTTAATTACACATTTAATGTTGGTAAAGATAGTATCAGGGCATGAACTAGCTGACATACTGTAATTTCTTTTTCTCTTTTCCTACTTCCTTAGCACTCTACAGTTTCAGTTTGCTCATAAATACATCAAATTAGTCATTCATCATTTTTTAAAAGAGGAGGGTGGCTTGGGTTGTTTATTTGTTTTTATGAAGTTGATTGGGAGGACTTGCTACTTCGTATATGAGGTTTGTGGGTTTTGCTTATTCGTTTTATTTTTTTATATCAGTTTCATGCCCTGAGGGTAAGACAAACATTACACCGTACAGTAAAAAACAAAGTACCTTGGATGATGTATTTTTTTGCAAACAGTGTTAAGAGTTATGCTAGATTGGTAATATTTTTTCAGCCTAAAATATATTAAAATAAATCTGTGATCACAAATGTTTTAAACTATCTAAAGAGAAAATTTGTATATTTGGGGAAGAAAATAATTTTTACATAGCTTTTGTATGCAGATATTAAAATGTAATTATGAATATAGTGGGCATAGATAACTGTGTAAGCTTGAATTCTAAAAAAGAAAAAGCTTATAACTGAAAAGTGGTCCTGGTGTCTCTGTCTCTTTGTTGCAGGCTCTTTTGTCAGCTCTGTCTCACACTTCCAAGCCACTGGGATGGGAAAAGTAGGACCTAGAGCACAATGTTTTATCAGCTGTAACCTGTTCACATTTCTGTGCTTCTGCATCCCTTTCATCACCTACCTCATATCTTATCTCCTCTCCTCCCTTCCCTTGGGCAGCCAAAGGTTTTCACTTCCTCACTCTTCACAGCAGCCAACCTTAATTTACTCCAGTGAACTGACTCTTGATTTATGTCTCACTCAATTACTTTTTTTTTTTTTCTTTCCTTCGCCACTCCCAGTCTAAACAGGGAAGATGTGACAGGAGCAGTAAGCTTCCCATCTTTTTGTCTCCTCCTTATTGGAGAAGATCTTCACGTTCAGATAATTTCTCTATTCTTACTTTCCTTTGCAGTTTTATTTCTCCTCCAGTTCTTTCACTCCTGCCTGGAAGAAATGCCAGGCCTATTGCCTGGATCCAGAGTAATTTCTTGGCCTGTCCCAGATGGCAAACCTATTTTGGGCTGCTGTTTCACGGTGATTTCCACAGGCATTTCTTGGCTGGCTGCCAGCTCCTGCTCCTGGTCCCCTTCCACAGGAGGTGCTGGGAGCCTTCTGAGGGATGGTGAGCTCCCTGAGCTCCCTCTGTCTAGCACAACGGGCTTCATGTCCCTGGGAATGCTGTGGCAGCAGCTCCAGGGTTTGTTCCCACTGTGGGAAGAGGGGCTGCCTTCAAAGGCAGGAGCTGTATGTGAGGAGCCAGAGGGAAAGCCCGAGTGAAATGCCTGCTGTGCCTTAAATGGAATCCCTTTGAGCTCCAGTTCAGACACCCATGTGGGAAAGCCCTGACAAAGCCTCTGCTGGGTGTGCACTGAGCAAGCAGCAGCGTGGGCTGCTTTGGTCCCCCAGGACCAGCTCTGGAGCAAGGAATTAATTTGGTGTGTAAAAACTTGTTTACTGGATGTGAAGAAATAATTCTTCTTCCACAGATGCCAGTGCTTTGGGTATAGCATTTTCAGGCTTCATTTGTAGTGGTGATATCTGTTTTTCAAAAAGTAGTGTGATACCTGTGGATTCTGAGAGCCACATGAATTTGGGAGAAGGACATAAGAGATGGTGCCTCTTCCCCTGGAGCTCTGGCACTAAAGCAAGAGTGTGTTCTTGACCTGTTGTGGGCTGCCTCTTGCACCCTGAGCCTGTTGGTGAACACAGGTGCCATTTGTTTGCCCACTTGATGATGTGTGTGAGGGTTTTCTGTCCTTGAAAACTGAGCCACGTCTGAAGGATTTTCTCTGTGAATTTGGGAGTCTAACAACAAATGTATGTCATACTCACGGTCACGTGTGCTGTGTGGTATTCCCCACAGCACCAGTAGTTCCAAAACGAAAACTTGCATATGAAATGTGTCTGCAAACTCATCACCTTTGAAATAAGTGAAGGGCATGTCCAAAATACATTCTGTTGTGTTTATCATATTGCAGCCCTCCTCCCCATTTAGCACGTAGAGAGGACTCCTTTCCAGACAGAGTCACAGAGCATCTTCCTCTCCTCTCATGCCTGGTGGAAGCACTGACCCTGTAGGTACTGCCACAAGCTGCCTTGGCATGCACAATGATATGCCTGAAATCCCCTAGGAAAATTAGAAAAAAATCTGAGGATCTCCTTTGTATCATTTGGGGGAGCTTTGAGACTTCTAATGTCAAGGAATACTGAAAGGTTTGTGGGATCTTTAAGTCAGAAGCCCCAAAGGGAGAAATAAAATGTCTCCTGGGTCATCCTGACCTTGCAGTGCCTTGAAAAATTGGCATAAACTTGGAAAAGTGGTCTGAGCTCTGTAACTTGCTGTGCAGAACCAGGGTGGAACCTACAGGGAGAGCAAGACAATTCTTAGTGGGTTGTATTTGGAAAACATAGTAAAAAAGTACAGAAAGACGTCAGCGAATCAAAAGCAATACCCAGAATGAGTCATTTTCTGAATTTCATTGAAATTTGAATTTGCAAGAGGCTGTTTGAGTGGGTATGAGGCTAGCTTCAAGCAGTGTTTCTCTGAAACAGAAATGTTCTAGTTACAAGAAATAGAAGCAAGATTGCAAGATTAAAAAAAAATCTGTATTTAAAGAGGAAAAAAAAATGTGTTATATGTGGCTGCAGGGTCTTTGGTATCTCCTTGCCCAGAGATAGGAACAAAAGGGAGAAGAAGTTGTCTTTGCTGGGATAACCATAGAGGCAGAAAGATTCACTGCCTAAGGTAAATTTTAAAATGGAAATGAAAGGGGGACATGTCTTTGTGGGTATGTAGCAGGCTCTATGCTGGGTCAGCAGGGTCCCTTGGAGGTGAAGCCCATCTTTGTGACTGCCTGGGCACTGAACAAGGCACTTTTCCATTCAGGCAGTGCCTGCTTTGTCTATCGTGTGTTGATCATCTGAGTCCTAGACACTGTTCTCTTCCAGAGAGAGCAGAGAGCTCTTTCCAGAGCTCCCACTAATGGCCTGTGAAGGCAGGTCCTGACATCCATCTAGCATTCCAGAGAGGCATGTGTGGAGAAGGAATGTACCCCAGAGGCATGAGCCTCCCCTGGAAGCCCTGCTACACCATGGATGGGATTAAGGGCACCAGAACAGACTCTGTAAATCAGGAACTACAGGGATGGCCGCAAAGGTCTGCCTGGAGGAAAAGGGTGGTGACAATAGGGACAGGTCTGTGGCCTCCAAAGCCTGTTGCAAAGCTCAGGAGCAGAGTATTCTTCATCAGAACTGTGTAGTGATAAAACAGGCATCTGTTGGTTCTAAAATTTCAACATTACTCCTCAGAAGTAGTCATGGAAGTTTGTAAGTTTGTACTGCTGCCAAGGCCCAAGGGGGAACTGAGAGATTATGGGGGAAGGAAGCTGATCCATCCAGAAAGAGAGGGGATTGAGCTCCCTGCAGACTGTGCACATGCACAATTTTGCACTCAACACAGGGCTAAAAATCCAAACTGGGCCAAGCCATTTCCAGGCTATATCCCTAAAATCCTATCCTTAAAAGGAGGTGCTGATTGCCCTTTAAATCAGAGGTCCTCCGGGGCAGATCACTTTGGGAGCCAAGGATGGCTCCAACTCCCAGGCTGGCCTGTGCTGGAATCAAGGGAACACATCAGGCTGGGAATGCCCATGGTGAAATCCCCAGGTGCCTTGAGCAGCTGGCAGGCACACAGCCCTGGGAGCCTGGAGCTGCTGGAGCTGTGCTGCTGCTCCAGGGCTTGGCTGCTGCTCTGAACCAGGGCAGAAAGGACACATGGAGTCCACCTGGGGTGCAGGGTGGGATTCTTCCTATTTCATTATTTCAAGTTCTGTTCAATAAATCAGTAGTGAAACCAGGCAATCACTTGATGTTAATGATAGCTTGTCACATTTCTAGCTGTGCTGATCTGGTCAGATTTGCCTCTGGCCTTGGCAGTTAAATGCACCTACACGCCATTATTACCACACATGTTTTTTCCTGAACTGGGCACGATGACAGTATTTCAACTTCAAAATAAACCTCACAACTTCCATTCCTTTCTTTAGGGTGGAAAATAAGGTGTTTATGAGAATATTAAACAGGAGATGTCAAGACCAGATAGGTGTCTAGTCCAGGAAAAGAAGCTGGACTAATAAGACAGGTTTCAAAATCATTTTTATAACCTCTGGTGCTGCATTTTTATCCATCCACAGCTCCAGGAGACTGACCCCAGTAATATTTTCATTTCATCAAGGAAGTAAGACTTTTTCCCCTTCTTCTGGGCTTCATAAGAAACTTAGGAGATGTTTGCTTTCCTCAGACCCAAGATGCTTGACTTCTTCAAAGTCAGGTGAGCACCGCTCAGCTGTTGGCATTTGTCTCTGCTGTAGATGAAGCTCTTTTCCCATTCAAAGTATATTTTAAGCAGAGAGGTTGATCAAGAAGGAGGAGTACTTTCTGCAGTGGCCATTTGACCTTTGTTCCTATGTGTCACCCATATGCACCCACTGACTCCTGGGCATTTTCCTTTCCAGCATCCCATAGTAGCTGCTGCCCTTGGATCAGAGATCAGGTGCCAAGGGCTTGTAAGGAGAGTTGTTTTGGGTCCATGCCAGTGCTCCCCTAGACTGGAAATACCATCACTCAAAGTACTGCAAAAGCTTATTCTCTTTGTGAGAGGGTGCAGATTTTTCCTGTTGCATGAGTGAAGAATAAGTTATGAAAACCTTGCTGTTCTTTCCTTTTGGAAGCTGTGAGTTAGCTCAGGACTGCATTATTCTTGCACCAGATTTGGAGTCTAGTGCTGACCATAAGAACATATTCTGAGCTTTAATTCACTTGGCACTTAGTTTAGAAGTTGACCTGATATCATTGTATCAATAAATCTGTTGCCCTCACTCTAAGTATCCATCATATTCCTGAAATGGGTGCTGACTAGTCTGTACCAAGTTTTCCCTTTATTTTTTTACTCTGCCACTTCAGGCCCACTGGATGAAATCATTTTTGCACAATGCAAACTAACTGATGACTAATAATAAGACCCAAGACTTGAAGCTGCTTTTGAAATTCCACTTCCTGAAAACAGATGTTGAAAAAAAACCCCTCCATTTCTCTTCTCTGTATAAATCACTGTGTAAATCTCTGTGCCTTATCTAATACAGAAATATTTCTTACTGCTTCTACTTTAAGGCATCAGTATTTTAATGATTTTTAAGTGCAAATAGAGGTAACCATTGACAAATGACAACTATAACCTGCATAAGTAAGCAGAGAGAGAAGGGATAGCTTAAAGTTTTTTTATTTAAGGAGTTGATCTAACTGATGATGATGTGTTTGGGTTCAGGCCTAAAAGCTGTTAAAGTTGTTCAGAAATCAAGTGGAGATAGAAAAAAATCCTACTTGATGTAAGTCAGTGATCCCCAAAATACATTTTAGTAGGAATCTTTCTGAATAAAACATCTATTTTTTTTCCTAAAGTGGAGATAACAGCATTAAGTGATATACTTGTCTAACTACAAGTGAGGGAACTTTGGTTTTTTTCACCAGTTTTAATCTGCACAGAGCCTGTGTGAGGGGGAAAAGCCCCAGAGGAACTGGGTTTTGCAAAATGTCTCATTTGGTTGGAAAGCCAACTTCCTAGCTGACCCAGTTTGAAACACCATGTTCCAGCTGTAGGTTCAATGCACATACATAAATGAAGCTACAAAATAAAGTGGTTTTTACTGAGCCCTGATTTTGTGACAGCAGCCTAGCACACTGAGTGCCTGGTCAAGCCCTGCCAGCTGTAAAGCAGGGCAGAGTGTTGGCACCTTTGTTGTTTAAAATGTCAGGACTCTTCCCACATGGAAAAGGTGGTGCATTATGCTGTCAAGGTTGATTTTGCAGCTGGACAATAAGTGGTAGTTTGTGTGACAGACACGCTGATGAATAGATTCAGGGAGCTATTTATCATCTGAAATGTCTCTGCTGAGAAATATCCCCTGGCTGTCAGTCTGAAGGGACCAGGGCTGCTGTCAGAGCCTTTGTAAGCACCAAGGTGGTTTTGGTCTGATCCTGCAGAGTCTTCTTTGAACTGCTCCGTGGTTCTTACAGCACACAGCTGGTGAGGATGTGCATGAGGGAGGGAGGAGTTTTTGCTCCCTGCAAGTCACATCCTATTCACAACACAAACATCAGTTACACTCCTTGTAACTGGGCCATGAAGACAGGCTGAGCTTGTCCCTTTGAAGAATCTGGGCAGAGAAGTGCATTGAAAGCACAGGTAGTTGTTTCCTTTGGATCTTCACTTGTGAATGTACACTGGGCTGTTTGGAAGACTGCATTTCAAACTGCTTTAGAAAGAAAGCTGATTTTGCAACTGGAAAAAAAAAAAAAAAAAAAAAGGCATTCTTCTTTCCATCAACTTGTAAAAGCATTATTCTTTCCATCAGCTTCCTTGATTCTGCAGGTATTCTTTTTCAGATACAGCATTGCAGTTGATCCTGGGACTGCAGCATGGGTGTGAAACCCCAGCAGCTAACACCTTCAGCTGGAACAAAGCAAAACTGGCTTTGGAAACATCCTAGCCTGTAGGATCCTCTGAAGCTTATCTCCCTAGCCAGGCTGCCTCTCTCATTCCTTATCACCTGGCCTCTGTGCACAATGCCAGAAACTGCAATGAGCTCCAAACTCCACAGACCCCTCCCCTGCAGTAGAATGGGGACACATGGAATCCACACCATGTGTTGTTAGAAAGCATCTCTGCCATTCCTGATCAGCTTCAGGAGAGCAAATGAATGCTTCCCTTACAACTATTTTCTTTCCCAAAATACTTTACCAAAACTGCAGAAGTTAAAGAAAGGAGAAAAATCCAGCTTATCTAAACTACAGCAAACTTCCAGTCAAGGATCTTGCCAGACTGGTGAACAGGTTGCACAAATTACTGACTTGTATTTACCCTTCTGCCTCCTCCCCTCAGTCATCTGATTTCACAAGTTTTGCTGGGGAGATTGTAGATTAAATAAATGAGCTTTGCCCAAACCAGTAGCAAAAAGTACCGGAGAGGCTAAAGTGAAAAACAGGAAGCTTCTACACCACAGGAATCCTGAATGTTCAGTTTAAAGAGGAGTCACTGATTGGAAAATGCTAAATATTGACTTGAGGGCAATAAGAATGATGAATGTTCAGAAAGGAGGATGTGAGATCCATTTAAAGAAAGAACAAAAAGAAAAGAGGATAAGTAGTCCAGCTAAAAAACTTATTTTCCACTTTGGGAGGGGAAATCTAAAATTATATAACTATACAAAAACCCTAGGGAAAGTGTTTAAGGCTTCACAAGCTAAGGAGCTCCTTACTGAATACTGAGTTTAAAGTGGCCTCTAAAGCTTGAAAAGGAATGGTAAAGTCATTCCCAAAAGGCCAGAAAATGCCCTTTTACTTTCTTTTGAATATTAAACAAACTGTCTAAGCATGGGAATAGACTTCAAGTACCTGTCAGAGCCTCGGTCTTTGCTGCCTCCTCTCTCTTCATCCCTCAGGCCAAGCTGGGGCTGGAGTTTGTGCTGTCAGCCCTGAGCTCTTCACCAGCCCCACACAGTGCCCACCTGGCTGCTCAGCTGGAGGCTGCCTGTGGCTCAGGATGTGGGCTCTGTTTCCAGGAACAAAGGCTCCTACCAAGCCCTTGCACAGCCTGGAGGCAAGGATCTGGCACTGCACTGACTAGGAGCAGCACCTGCATCCCCTTCCTGGGGCCAAGAATGTTTGCACTTGGCTAGCTTGGTCCAGAGACCAAAATGGGCAGGAGTAGCAGGAGCAGGAAAGGAGTGACTGCCACACTTCATTGTTGGGTTTTAGAAACCTTCCAAAGTCAGGCTGAAGCTGGAACACACAACTATTCCTAGGTCTCCAGCTTTTTGATCTTAGAATCATTAAGGCTGCAAAACACCTCTAAGACCATCAAGTCCAGCTGTTAGCCCTGCACTGCCAAGACCATCATTAAACCACAGCCCAAAATGCCATATCTACATGTCTTTTGGTCACAAAAATGATGCTTCCACTGCTTTCCTGGGCAGCTTGTTCCAGTGCCTGACCACCCCTTCAGTGAAGAAATTTTCCCTAATGTCCCATCCAAACTTCCCCTAGTGCAACTCAAAGCCATCTCCTGTTGTCCTGGTGCTTGTTAGCTGGGAGAAGAGAGTGACACAGAATCACAGAATCCTGAGGCTGGGACAGGCCTCCAAGATCAAGTCCAACAGAGGAGCCCACCTGAATCCCAAACTCGAGATTCTGCATGGCCTGACACCCCTGACCCCTTTCCATCACTGCACCTAAGAGACAGAGACCCTCTGGAGTTCCTGCACCAGGTCCTGGTGTGTTCAGCTCCATGGGACCCCACAGGAATTTTATTCACCAATTCCCCCTTCAACAAACCAAGAAGCTTCCAGCAAGACACAAACACATTCCCCAGTTGTGGGGGAGCCCAAACAGGCCTAGCACAAATAGGACACGTCTCCAGCCTGAGCAGCAGCCCTGTGAGCCTCCCTTGCCTCCATGGCCAGTTGTGGGACTGTTCCTCCTATCCAGGGCACAGATCCCAACACTATTGTCAGCTCCAGAAACATGTGATGGGAGAGTAAGGCCTTCAACTTGCTGGTTGAAAACACTAATTCCTACCTAGCTTGTGCCATCACAGGTGTTTCCAGCTGTTCCAGGTATGCAGAACCAAATATCTATTTTCTTCTTGCCTCTACTCAGACTTCCAGCATTGAGAGACAATGCTGTCTTTATGTACATAGAAAAATCGCTCCTTTTTTCACATAGTCCCATTTTTTCTCTCTGATCTTTGCTGATTTTCATCTCTAACTTAATTCTGCTTTGCTATAAAATGTGATGTGTTGTTTAACTTTCACTTGTTCTATTTGCTTTCCTTGGTAAAGATAATACAGTAATTTTTAATTCTTCATAGAAGCCCTGTTGCTGCCCACAGTAATAAATCAAATTGTTTATGACATATAATTGGCTTTTATGACCATGTGATCATCCACCTTGAAAGAGTGGGACTTATGCAGAAATAATTGAGTAAATTAACCACCTAGGAAATCAAAGGTAGGACTTAATAATGTCCAATATGCTTGTGTACTTGAACTTTGTATATAAAACCTGTAACACAAACAGTTCTTGTTCTTTCTCATCTTTCTGTAGGATAGAAAACACCTGTTACAACCAGACTGTGCCCCAGTGTCTTGAGAATCTGAAAATCATGACCATCATCTTCTCCAATGTGCCATGGAAGCAGATGACCTTTCAAGTCAGCACTAAACCACAGCCCTCAGTGCTTTGATGGGGGACTGTGACCTCTTCTCTTCTCTTCTCTTCTCTTCTCTTCTCTTCTCTTCTCTTCTCTTCTCTTCTCTTCTCTTCTCTTCTCTTCTCTTCGCTCTTTCTCTTCTCTTCTCTTCTCTTCCTCTTCTCTTCTCTTCTCTTCTCTTCTCTTCTTCTCTTCTCTTCTCTTCTCTTCCTCTTCTCTTCTCTTCCCTTCCCTTCCTCCTTCCTTCCTCTTCCCTTCCCTACCCTTCCCTTCCTTCCCTTCCCTTCCCTTCCCTTCCCTCCCTTCCCTTCCCTTCCCTTCCCTTACCCTCCCTTCCCTTCCCTTCCCTTCCCTTCCCTTTCCCTTCCCTTCCCTTCCCTTCCCTTCCCTTCCCTTCCCTTCCCTTCCCTTCCCTTCCCTTCCCTTCCCTTCCCTTCCCTTCCTTCCCTTCCCTTCCCTTCCCTTCCCTTCCCTTCCCTTCCCTCCCTTCCCTTCCCTTCCCTTCCTTCCCTTCCCTTCCCTTCCCTTCCCTTCCTTCCCTTCCCTTGCCCTTCCCTTCCCGTCCCTTCCCTTCCCTTCCCTTCCCTCCCCTGCCCTTCCCTTCCCTTCCCTTCCCTTCCTTCCCTTCCCTTCCCGTCCCTTCCCTTCCCTTCCCTTCCCTTCCCTTCCCTTCCCTTCCCTTCCCTTCCCTTCCCTTCCCTTCCCTTCCCTTCCCTTCCCTTCCCTTCCCTTCCCTTCCCTTCCCACTTGCAAGTGCAGACTGAGCCAGCCTTTACTGGCAGCTAAGGTCACTTACCCAGAGCTCTCTTATTCTTTCAATATATTTTGAAGGAAAACAGCAGGCTGGAGCCAGCTGGTAGCCTGTTCCAAATGTGTGGATCTGACAGGCCTGAAACAGGTATGGAAAAACAGGTAAGACTTTTTATATGCCAGTCAGGACTAGCTCACAAAAGTAGACCTGTCATCTATCCTTATCTCACTGGTTTGGAGCAACTGAGTGCAGAGAAAAATTATGTAATGAGAAAATACAAACGTGCTAGAGAGGACATATACTGTGGAACAGTTTGCTCAAAGAACTTGTGGCTGCCCCACCCTTGGAAGTGTTCAAGGCCAGGTTGGATGAGGCTCTGAGCAGCCTGGTCTAGTGAAAGGTGTCCCTGCCCACAGCAAGGATTTGGATCTTGAAGGACCCATTCAACCCAGGCCATTCTGTGAATTTATGATGTTAACATGTTCTGTTATACTATAAATACATTCTGTCCTTTCTTACTTGTATCAAGAGAAATTAAGAGAGAAATGAAAAAAAAAATGGCAGGCATATTTTAGAAACCTACCATCAGTAGCAGGATTTCATCAGTTTAGCATCAGTCTAGCAACAGTTTAGCATCAGCATTCTGAACTTGTTTAAACTGTGCAAAACCAAGAAGTGACAGCTTTTGATTGCATCTTACATGTTTGCATACAAATTCCCAAACGTATCTCAGCTTCATTTCTGTCCTATTTCAATGCATGGTAGTGAATGTTTCCTCAGCTGGCAAGGCTATGAGAGAGTAGCTAAGAGCAAAATTGTAAAAAGTTCGATTTTTCAAAGCATTTAAGTCCTCTGATTCTCATCTTTCTTTCTCCAATCTGTTGTTTAAAAATCCTGACTTGGGGTGCTTTTCCACTCGGAGGGCGTTTTCCATTTGCAGAGAAATCTGGCTCCACCAAGTGACCATTGTGGTGATTGCTGGTCTGCACCTGCACTAAATAATGAAAATCTGGCACCAGGTCACTCAACCAGCCAGTGCATCAAATTGTCATTGGAGAACTTTCAACTCCAGCAATCTTAGACTGTAGGATTTCCTGTAACTCATGTGATGCCAGTGTGGACACAGAGCATTGTCACTGATGCTCTTGGTCTTTGCACTGTGCCACCAGCATCCAGGTTTCTGTGTGCATCCATAATGGATAATTTAAAGATATACATTCCATGGAGGAGTTCAGAAAAGTGAGGTGCAAATATACATTTTGTTGTCTATGTTACTCTCTTCACCACACACATATATATATATATATATATATATATATATATATATATATATATATATATATTAACAGTGCCATGTGATAAGGATATATCTGTGACATTGTAGCTTTTTTCTGAACTTAGGCCAGCACATGCTGAAGTATTAATAATAATTAATTTAATAATGATAAATTTTGCCTGTAGTAAAAGCAACAACAATTTCTCATCTATATAATAACCCCTGCATGTATTTTCTTATTCTGAATTTCCTCCATAAATAGATGAGAAGGTTTATTCATCTTTTACTTACCTATTTGCACTAAACTGGTGAATAACCAAATGTAGTAAAAGCTTGACATTTCACTTGACTATTTGGGGGGGGATATGCCTAGGGGTAAAAAACAGTGGAAGGTTTGGGAGGTGATAGGATGAAGGTAATTATACAGTGTCATAAAACCATTACTGTGTTGGGCACTTGTTCTATCACATCCAGTGGAATCCCACTTTTCCCCAAGCTTGTGGGGTTTTTGTGCTTAGGAAGAGGCTGGTAGATGTTTGGAGGAGCTAGGAAGACTGAACAGGGGGACAGAAAGGAGAGTGGGGGAAAGAAGAGAAACTGAAATGGTGGTTTGGCTTTCTGTGGCATTAAGAGCTAAAGTGAAGGCTTTAATTAACTAATTTGCTCACCATTTTTCTTATTGAAGGCTAAGAGATTGCCACTCTTTATGGTATCATCATGTATTTCAAAGGGGGAATCTTTATATTGGATTAATGAAATGTGTTCCCACAGAAACTTACTTGCCAGAAGGAAGGTGGATCTCAACTTTTTGATGTAAATCAAGAAGAATTTAAACAAAATAAATTACTTTACACCATTGTAAAAGCTATGCAGACAAAGCCAGTGATTTTGAGCTGAAGAAAAAAAAAACCCAGAACCTTCTAAGGATTGGTTACACATGATCAACTGCTGTCTCCATTCTCAGTGCATTTCTGTAGTTTGAAATATGTCCCTGCCCACAGCAGAGACTGGGACTAGGTGATCTTTAAAGGTCCCTTGCAATCCAAACCATTCTATGATTCTGTGTTCCCATGTTCTGTGTAAGTACCTTTTATTAACCTGTATTTATATTTGAAAATTTCACACAGTACACTTATCCTTCTGATTGCAGCACAACTTCTTTGCTGCCCTAAAAATGCTGTTATTACATTCTACCTTTTTTCTTAGAGAATTTCCACATTGTACTGCTGAAGATGGTGAAACACTTGGATGTGAAATCCAAGGTTGATAGTAACAGAAATGAGCCTTCTCATTTTATTTCAAAGCTCTGCCAGCAGTCTGACAATGCTGTTTCCATAATGAAAATGGCTCCAGACAAAAGTAAACAAATCTAAGTAGAAATTAGGCATTGTTTCTACAACATAATTACTGCTTTTGAAGTAATCATGAAGCAATTTTCACTTATTATCATAAAAAGGGTGCATTAATGTCAGTACAGGATAGACCTTTTGGATGGAGGTGCCTAGCAGAACAGAAGAATTTGAAGATGGGCTTTCTTTTATCTGCAGTCTATTTTCATTATCTACTGAGCAGTACAATAGAGACAGCTATTGTTCAGGGGTGCAATTAGTATTTATGTAATCAACAGCTGTTGCAAAGTAAAAGATTTAGAAAACCTATTTAGAAAAACAGATGTGGCCTGCAGCTAAAATTCCCAAACTGCAGTAGTTTAGAGGAATTCTCAATCAGTAGTACATTTCTGAGTTCCTTTCTGGAGGATGTCTTTAAGAAGGGATTATTTGGTAACTATATGTTGGCACATCCAAGTCTTTCTGGAAAGCTCCTAACACTCTAGTTGTTTACAGGCACCAAATATTATCAAAATTCTTTTTTTTTTAATTTTTTTTAATGGTTTGTTTTCATTTATAAGGGTGTGCAGCAGGTTCTTGTCTGGACAAAATTGTGTCAGAGTTAGGAGATACTTTCTTTTGAGTGAAGAGAGGCCATTTTACAGTATGTTACCAAAAAATTTGTCCACTGGGCATCACTGTTTGAGGGATCACTGGACTCAGGGTGCACTGGGTGTATGTGGCTTGGGCCATTAAGAGACAGCAGATTCAATGGGAGAGTTGTGTTACCTGGGGGGCAATTTGACTTGAAAGGCTAGAGAGTGCACTGTAGGGAATATAATTCCAATATTTTCCCAAGATATATCCAGGATGAAGCAACTGGAAGGACAAATTGGCTGATCTCAAGAGTGTTGGTGTAAAAGTTTATTTAATCTCAATTGAAAGTTTCCTCTGTGGTATACAGCTGGAAGTTCCTGTCTGGCACCTTCACAGACATAGTCTTTTAAGATCCTTGTTGACCTGAATCATCCTGAGTGTGTAATGATCCATCATACCTTGTGTTTTTGAATAGGAGAAACTTCTGAGCCACTTTCTGGTGTTGTCAGAAGTACTTCATCATTGCAGCACGGTGAATGCACTTAATTGGCCCAGAAAGTGAAGAGCCAGCAGCTCCAAAAGCCAGGTGAATTGTGCACTTGCCATCTCTCAAGAGGCAAGTATTGAAAGAAAGCTACTTAGTGAAATTAAGCTGAAAATTAAGTGCATCAGGCTATCTTTAAATTAAGTCTTGGAAGAAGAGGTATTTATATATGAAAAATATATTCTTAATTAAAACCTGTACAGAATGATTGGTAAGGGCAATACAAGAGAGTTCAAGTAGAAAAAGACTTCCTGAATTGCCAAATGTGTTTCATGGTGTACTACCTACTGGAAAAGGTTTCCTCATTCAGATGTTATCTCTGTTCCCAAATTCCTTTGCAGTTTTGAATTATTCCCCAGTTCTTTCACTCCCACCTGGAAGATCCAAAGTAATTTCTTGGCCTGTTCCCACTGTGGCCTGTGGGAGGAGGGGCTGCCTTCAAAGGCAGGAGCTGTATGTGAGGAGCCAGAGGGAAAACCAGAGTGAAATCCCTGCTGTTCCCTAAATGGAATCCCTTTGAGCACTCCAGTTCAGACACCCGTGTGGGAAAGCCTTGCCAAAGCCTCTGCTGGGTTTGCACCAAGGACCAGCTCTGGGACAAGGAATTAATCTGATGTGTAAAAACTTGTTTACTGGATGTGAAGAAATAATTCTGCTCCCACAAATTCCAGTACTCTGCCTGGGACATTTTCAGCTTTCATTTGTGGCAGTGAAGTATGTGTTTTTTTAAAAATAGCATAAGGATGTCTGCAGGGGCTTCCAGAATGTGTCAGAGCAAGTCTGCCACACCACTGTGCAACAAAAAGGTGCTTGAAAAGGATGGCAAAAGTGTGGGGAAAGAACTACAGCCTGCACTTGGATTGTGGATATCAGATTTTATTCCCATCCTAGACTTACCTCTGCTGACCTTGAGGGCAAACTGGGACATCAGCAAGTGTTGTGAGGCTTGGGACATTCTGAAGGGCAGACAGAAGAGTGACTGCAGCCAATGACAGCTAGTGACCCACTGGTGGTTTGGCCAGGAGTAGCTGGCATCCCCCAGGCTTTCCTCATTGCCCTTTAAATCAGAGGTCCTCCGGGGCAGATCACTTTGGGAGCCAAGGATGGCTCCAACTCCCAGGCTGGCCTGTGCTGGAATCAAGGGAACACATCAGGCTGGGAATGCCCATGGTGAAATCCCCAGGTGCCTTGAGCAGCTGGCAGGCACACAGCCCTGGGAGCCTGGAGCTGCTGGAGCTGTGCTGCAGCTCCAGGGCTTGGCTGCTGCTCTGAACCAGGGCAGAAAGGACACATGGAGTCCACCTGGGGTGGGAGAGTGGGATTCTTCTTAATTTCATTATTTCAAGTTCTGTTCAATAAATCAGTAGTGAAACCAGGCAATCACCTGATGTTAATGATAGCTTGTCACATTTCTAGCTGTGCTGATCTGGTCAGATTTGCCTCTGGCCTTGGCAGCTAAATGCACCTACACACCATTATTCCCATGAGTGTGCTGTTTCCTGAACTGGACATGATGACAGTGTATTCAGCCTTAGAACAGACTAACAATATTCCTCATGTTTTCTTTTTTCATGGGAAAAAAGTAGGTAACAAGAATTTGAGCCAGGAGATGTCAAGACCAGATAGGTGTCTGGGTCAGGAGAAGAGGCTGGACCAATAATACAGGTTTCAGAATTGTTTTCATGAGCCAGCAACTACAGTGCTGCACTTTTAAAGGGCTATTTGCAATTCTCCTGATTTACTGATAAAGAATACTTCTTTTTTTCTTTTTGTGAACTTCAAAAGAGACTTAGATGATGCTTACAGCAGAGGTGCTCCACCCCTATAATGACCTTGGTGGCCCTCCTCTGAATTTGCTCCAGCAGGCTGGTGTCTTTCCTGGATCCATCCTACTATAAAACTACTGCATTTGCAAACAAAAATGTGTTCTTTGTGTGGTAAAGCTTGTCTGTCACTTTTACAAAAATGGCAAAAGAAGTGCAAGTGTGTGTGTTTGGGAAGCCTGACTTTTCCCTTGACACAAAGCTGTGATTTGTGACTAGAAGGCTGAGTCCTTGATCAGACCATGGCAGCTGTAGGGCAGAACATTTGCACCTCCATCATTCAGAATGTTCTTCTCCATGAAATGGTCAGGTCATTGTGCTGTGAGTGTTTTTGTGCACCTATGCAGCACAAACAATGGCTTTTGTGACAGGACATAGCAATACATTGATATGTATCATCTAAAGTGTCCCTGCTCTGAACTACAGCCTGGCTATGAGTCCTAACACACCTGGTCTCCTGTCAGAGCTTCTGTAGGTCCAGGGTGATATCAGTCCAATTCTGTCCAGATGTTTTCCATACCAGTCCATGTTTCTGGCAGCACACAGCTGGTGTGGACATCATGGGCTGCCTGAAAATCATGTAGTGTTTTCTAAACATGCAGGCAGATGACAGTGCCCTCACCTGCCTTTGAAGTGACTGAACAGGTCATCAGAAATCACTGAGCAATGGCCAGACAAAACAGGCTAGCAGGGGATGAAGAGATCTGTATCTGCCCCTCTCTTCCCCTCACAAGGATGCTGAAAACCACAGTGAGGTCTCCCCTCAGTCTCGTCTTTCCCAGACTGACCAAACCAAGTGGCTTCAGCCACTCCTCAGAAGACCAATTCCCCAGGCCCTTCACCATTTTTGCACTGTTTAAACTTTAAACTATTCTCTAATAGTTTAATATCTTTTTTTATGATGCAATGCCCAAAACTGCACACACTGCTCAAGGTGAGATAAACAAGGCTGAAAATATCTACATATCATTATCAGAAGTACATCATTTGGATACAGATCCAGCCAGATTATGATTGAAAAGGAAAAAGTAATTATTGTTTTCTTGTTTATTTGGGAGGAGACTAGGGTGGAGAAAGGAGGATTGAAACATGGGAAAAGGCCTAATAGGTGACAGTGACGTAAGCACAGCTGTCCATGGGTACCTGCCCTTTATCACTACAGCCTGCAGCAGGACAATTAGCCAAGCCTGTTGTTGGGATCACACCACGCATGTCTAACTCGTTTCCAGAGTCAGGAGGCCCAGAGTGCATTCAGTCAGCAGAAGAACACACAGGATGGACAAAATGAGCCTCCCATCATCACCATGTTGGTATCTGTTCCAGGAGTGATGGTATCAGCATCTCCCTGACAGCCCAACATCAGTATTTGTGACACAAATGTTGGGTACATTCTTCTTAGCAGATTGATTGCCCTGCTTTCAAATGCTGTGTGTATTTTACTGACTCATCTCGGAAAATTTCTTGTTGCTCAGCCAAGATGTAATAGGGAGAAAAATGACAGTCTGCAGGCAGGGGCTGTAGGATGAAACCTGCTGTTGTCCCTTTGAGGACTCCAGAAATGCTCTAAGAAGCTCATACAGATTTTATGTTGCTTTCTTTGGATATTCCGGGCTCAAACTAATCTAAATTACTACAAATCCCAGGCTAAGGAATTTACCAAGCTCTATGGTGAACAGGTTTCATAAATTACTTCTTCATATTTATCCTCCTGATTTCACAAGGTTTGCTAGATTAAATAGGGTTTTTTTTTTCTTCCCATGCCATTTTTTTGATCTCTCTAGTACTTTTTAGTAGTAGAGAGTTATGAAAATACAGAGAATATCTTGAATATCAGCTGAGCACTTGTGTCTTAGAGCACATTGTGTGCATAGTACATGTTCATTGCAGCATCCTGTATGAGGTATTCTCCTCACAGCACTGCATTTCCAGAGCTGATACTGCTCATTGCCCTGCTTCCCTGCTTGTCACAAAATGAGCACTGAAGGAAGAGTGCAGGGATATTGGTTCTGTCTCAAATATATAGCTTGTAAGTGGGAATCTAGGAATGTACTTTAGTGGGAGGTTGCTTGAATAGCATATTCTTCTCACTCAGTTGCTGGGACTCAACCAGCCCAAGTGAGTCCTGTTCCCAGAGCTCCATCTTCTCTGCCTGCAGTTCTGGAGGCACACTCAGGGCTAAAGCCTGTGTCACCTCTTACCCACTTGTTTCTCACCTTGTTTTGACTTCTGGCTTGGGTTATGTGGTTGCTATTTCGGTATAGACCCTGTACACCATTGAGAATGAGGCAAGAAAGGGGCTGATGAAGATGGAACTGAAAAAGTACATTCCCAGCTTAGCCCAAGATCCTATGTGTAATCTTGGGCATGGGTCTTAAGCTAAACTGTCTGCAAAAAGGAAATAACATAATTCTGCCTTCCTAGAGCACTGATGATACATAAATAGCACAGTAATAATAATCATATTTGCACCTTTTAGAGCAGTGTAGGACAGCCTGATCTCTTCCATGCATGTCACATTGAATGTCACCCTTTGTATACAACACTGTTGGCAACTGCCTGAGTCAGCTTTGCTTGTTTGAACAGATGCCTCTGGATGGTGGATTTAATGCAGTTCATTTTATCAAGCCTTCCTAGGCTTTCTGACAAGGTAATTAATAGCAACACACACACAGCTTTGGTAGGTTTTGTGTGGCTGTTATTGTGAAACACTTGCAATGATGAAACATTTTCACCTGAAGTCCTGAGGACTGAGTCTATAGGGTGTCAATAAAATTAATTGAACAGAATGAAAAGAATTCCAGGGAGGGCAAGACCTTTCCTTCTGGCAAGCACAGGTATTTTGCAAGTGGGTGTGCTCTCTGACAGAGAAACAGAAGCAATGGAGTAAAAAACCTGCTAGTTTCCAGACAAAGAACAGCCTGGTCCTCATTCTCCATTCAATTTTAATGTCTGCAGTGGACAGAAGTGTCTTGAACCCCTCCAATTCTGCCTTCTCAGTATCCTCCTGGCATGTAGGACATGGACTTGAGCCATGTGGAACAGAAAACTTGCTCCTGCTCTGCTACACTTGGTGTTTCCTTCCACAGGTCAATTAACATAAATTCCACTGATATTTTTGCTGTGATTTCTTTGACTGTTGCATTAATGGATATGAATTAGTGAGGAAAAAATGTTTATGGGTTGTAGGTACAGGATGTACTTCTCATTGCAGTAATTGATGTCTGAGAGTGCTGGAAGGATAAACTCTGCAGTTCAGTCCAAGAATGAGTTTATTATTCAATCATTCAGGAGCCTGGGTAAATTGTGGTCACAGGTTTTACCTCAGGAAAAGATGAGCCTCCTGAAGAGACTGGCATCTTCATGCCTGGTGTGAGACATAACACAGGGAGTTGGTGGAAGGCAAAAATATGACAGGTTGAGTGTTGATGGGAATTGAGTGTGTGTCAGCCCAGAGCCATTCTCTGATTTCTACTAGTGTCCAGAAAAGGAGAGCAAAATTAATTATCTGAATTATCTGAAAACACCAGGAATATGAAGGAGGCATCATGAATGAATGAAGGACAAGGAAACACACAGGAACTATTTTTTAAAATGCCAGTTTGTTAATATGCCTGTAATTCTGCTTTTGTCCTCTCTCTCTGTTTTTATGTACCCCACCAATTTTACCCTTCCCTCTCATCAGTAAGTTTTGATTCTTGGTGTTTTCTAGAGGAAGTGAAGTCTCAAGAGTGCTGGTTAAGAGGCCTCAGTTTAAAGAAGAGGTTCTGTTCCACTTACTATGGCAAAAAACAAACTCAGTGCTTGTTCAACCTCATGTTACATTCTCATGATCAAACATCAAATATGCTCTTTAGCAGCAATGAATGAGGTCTGAAAAAATGTACACAACTATTCTAAGGATGCTGGGCTGAAAAGATGAAGATATGAGCTTCTGAGGGGCAAGAGAATGAGAATAGGAAAAGGAGATTAACGAGATATTTTAATACTTTAGGCCACATATTACATTTTTTATATATGTTCTTTCTTGATAAGGATAATGAGGGTTGTTTACATTACTCAGGGGTGCCACACAGAAGGGCTGCCAGGAAGGCTTAGAAAAAAGGAGGCTTTGTGGATGAACTACAGCTCCAAAGGTTCAGACTATGAGCTGCAGGGTATGCCAAGAGGCTTGTGATCCTGTGCAGCTATGCAGTGGTTTTCAGGGATGTGTGGCATGCAAGTGGAAGTCTGAGGAGGCCTTTGGAGTCTGAAGAGGGATTTGGATGCCTTTGAACTATTGAATATTAATGTCTTAATATCATTCCTGCACAATTCTGTTGTTTCAGGAAGTTCAGAGAAACAGATTACCTTTGAAGAGGCTTAAAACCAAACTATCAGGTGTATTTTCTTTTTTTCATAATTTACCTCAGCCCTGTATGTTGTACATACTCCACAGATAAGGAAGAAGGCTGGGGGATAATTCAGCAATTTTCATGCCCAATAGCAGCCTCAGCTGTAAGGCTTACTCTTCTCTGAGGGATTTATGATTTCCTAGAGAAAGGTCACCTAAATAAAGAAATACAAGAAAGTGATGGTGTGGGAAAAACTTATCTGTGTCTCCCTCAACCAGTGTCTTCTAGTTTGATCCCACTTTGCTGTTAATTTTTATATTTATATTTGGCATCTTTCTGAAGTGCTTCTCATCACAATGGAAGCACAAATCATGTTAACTAATGAGAGTGGCAGCCAAAAAAATAAAAAATAAAAAAAAAGAGGAGCTAGCATTTCTTTGCCATAGTCAAGAGCTCTTGAAAAACTTGTCCTTGATGTTGTTTTGGCTGAACAAAAATTAGATGCATAATCACTATTAGGCTTGATTGACTGCATAATTCTTTCTATTACACTGATGAAAAGCACATGGCAGGAATTCTTAGCCTTGTACAACTTTATTGCCACATACACATGTTGCTAAATAGCTGAGCATCTCCTTGACTTGGACATTTATCACTGAGGGCGTTGAAATGTCTGAGGTAGTCCACAATAGTTTTGGCATGATGGAGAAAAAATCCTTCCTGTTGATGCAAAGTCTCTGTCAGGCACAGGATTAGGGTATGACAGTGTGAATCAGCACAGTCCAGGTGGAGAACCTGTGAGCTCCAAACCCTTGGTGCCTTTCCTATACTCACCTTCAACCACTCAATGAGGCTGAATTTGGGCAAGCCCCTTTTTGACCTTACAGCTCACACTGCTCACTGTGGGATGCTGTGCCCTGGCCATGCAGCTGCAGCCAGGGTCCAGGAGACCAGGAGGCTTCTTCAGGCCCAAGAACACAGCAGTGCAGCCTGTGGGTTCCCATGGCAGAAGGGAAGGGTGCAGCCAGCAAAGCTCTCAGCCTTGTGTGTCATTAAATTCATTAAATAACCTGTCTGTCGTTCAGTGGTTGCAGCCAAACGTGTTTCTAGTGGGCTCAGATATGACAGTGAAAGAGAAATAGAAATTAGCAGCCAGGGTTTATTCAGTTCCTTCTCCATCTTTAGATGACAGATGATGAAAATGTCATCATCATGGCTCACTCACCACCAGCAGCAAGTGACTTAGCAGGGACACACAGTGTCTGAAGGACAGACTTTCCTATGCACCTACTGCTCACCTCAAAGCTGAATCAGGGTTGTATGTAAACAAGGGAGAAAATGAAATGGATTTCCCCACAGCAAAAGATCAATGTAGTTTGAAGATTTTAAATGCAAGACTGGTCCTGAAAAAGCACTTACAACCTTTCTCTAAAAGCCTGCCATCATTAGAGCTGCTGCCTTGGCAGGAGTTAAATGGAGCAGAACTGGGTTCTTGCCCTCCCACCTGAACAGATAATTGTTGATATCTCTGGTACAGTAGCCTGGTGTTGAGTCAATAGGTAGAGAAATCAAAATACTTCAAAAGGCTGGCAGGTTGAATAGCATGAAAGCTGTGGCTGACACAGCTGTGTCTGTGGCATTACTGAGCTGCCAGCCCTGTGCTGTTCAGTGCTTGGTAACCATTTTCCTGGTCTTATGGCAAATCACCCCTTGATTCTTTCCCCCCCCTTGATCACCATGTCTTTAATAAATAATTGGTTGCTGCTGGGCTTCCCAGGCACAAATCAGGCTCTCAGTGCAAATTCGGGTGTCTTTGTGGTCAGTTCTTGAGGGTGTCATGGGGTAGGGGGTGGAAGAGGCTGCAAGGGAACACTCCCATTAAGGAGGGGAAGGGGAGGGGGTCAGAAACAAGCAAGGAAGGGTCAGTGGGAGCAAGGAAGCTCCAACAGCCCTGGGTCAGGCAACCTGGACTGGAGAGGGCAGCCAGAAAAGGCAGGCAGGACACAGCAGGGTATGGGACAGTGTGAAGCTGGCTGCACACCAGCCAGAGGTGAGGAAGGTCTCAGGAGGAGAGGATAAGCATGGCTGGGGGTGCTAGAAGGTCAGAGCAGGGGGCTCTGCTCTTTGACTGGCTAGTGGCAGAGCAGGAACAGAGTGAACTGCAGAAAACATGATGCAAACCTTGATGTGACCTCATCTGGCAAGGACAGGAGGTTTTGCTGGAGATGGGGCTTGAGAAGAGGCACAGCAGAGCTGGGTTCCTTTCTCTCAGCTGAAACCCAACCACAGCAGACTCCAGCAGAATCCTCTGGAGCTGGGGCCTGGCATATAAACACATTAAGAGCTACTATTCATGGGAGCAGTGCAAACAACCCAAGGGGATGGCTCACAGCTCCCATCAGTCACACGTGAAACTCTATTTATACCTTCCTACACAACCAAATGAGCTGTGATTAACAAACACAGACCATTTTAAGCATCACAGATTAGGCTTGATGGTAATTTAAAAAGGGGGATGGAGAGGGGACAAAAATGTTTTCCTCATCTCTGTCTTTGTTTTGTTCTCAGTTTTCCTGGCAGTCTCCATGTCCTGCCTCCCAGAAGTGATTTAAAGGTTATTTGATTACATGAGGACTGTTTTGTCTTGCAGGATAAAACATCATCCCCTGGGAAGCTTAGGAGATGCTCGTGGCTGCAAGTTCATGCCTGCAGTTGATGGTCCCATCCATCCCCAGCACTGGAACTGTGTTTGTGTGTGCCTGTGCACATGTGAGTGTTTGTTTTTGTGTGTGTGTCTGTGTGTGTATCAACACTCAGTGTCTGGCCAGGTGGAATCTCTGTGTTTAAACAGGAGAAAGCTAACTTGTGAGGCCTCCTGGGTTTGGGAAGGGAAAAAAAAATAAAAAAAAAAAAGAAAATCAGGAAAAGGTGACTTCTAATACACAAATTTTTAAAAATCAATACCTGAAAAGGAGGAAAGTTAAAGGTGTCTGCTATTATTATTTCCAGGTCCCAGAGGAAACATAGAGGCTGGTGTTGAGTCCTGTTCTGTAAAAGCCTGCTTGGTCTCAAGGTTCATTCCCTCATCTTTATTTCAGCAGAAGAAAGAATAGCTGAGATGGGAGATGTGGGGCAGGAGCCATGGGCAAAGGCAGAGACCCCACAGGACATCACTTTGATGTTCCAGCTCTGATGCTGCAACACATCCCCTCTCCCCTCACCAAATTCCCACCACCAAGTGGAGTCCAGTACACAACATTGCATCCCAATTATTCTCAGCACATTTAGGGCTCTTCCCATCCCCTAATTTCTTCCTTGCTGTGTCCTGGGGCCTGTGCCTGTCTGTGGGGCTGATGCTGTGCCCAGCTCTGATGCAGAGGCTGCAGTGAGAAATGGCTGAGCATTGCTGAGCAGCTGGAAGCAGTTATGAACTGAATTTGGCATCCAGATGCATGTAGCTGAGCTGCAAATGCATCTGGGTGGCTTGAATTGTTCTTAATTATATTTTTGTTTTATTGTTTTCATTTTGAGCTGTGCTCTACCACTGCTCTCTGTATATCTCTATGCTGTACATTTTCTTTGCTTCCAGCCCAGGGTAATTGCTCCTTGTCGTGCTGTGTTTGCCATTTTAATTTTTTATCATCTCAGATACTTTCTTTTCTTTCCCCCTTTTGATTATTTGGTTATGTCATTCCCATTTGCCCTGGCATTTCAATAAATTCACTTCTACATTATCTTTGTCCCTAGAGCAGCAGTTTATCCCTCTCTTTCTAATGTCTCTGTCTCAAAGCTGGATATGAACTGTTTATTTTTTCCTAACAGCTTCCCTTTTGGGCCGAGCAGTAACCAGCAGCAGAGTGCAGCGTGCTGGGCTGCAATCCTGGAGCCAGAGTGCCCCCTTCCAGAAACACTGAGGAATAACACAGCTCCTTGTAGGGGTAGAAGCACAGCCAGGCAGGACCCTGCAGCTCAAGGTCTAGCCACAGGTTTATATCCAGGTACTTAGATGAGACAACTAAAAGGATGCTGCTGCAAATTATGTGTGAGGAAGAGAATTTTTTTAGTACATTCCTAGATTCAGGGAAAACCTTTATCCACTGCATTTTTCACTTCACTCTCTCCTTCAGGTGCATTTTTTTTTCTTCTTTCACACTCATATTTTGATCCTTCCAGCTAAGAGCTCAGAGGCAGAGTCTGCAGTGGTGGTGGGCTGGGGACAGAGTGACAGAGTTTTTCTGTGTGCTCAGGTTGTGCATGAGGAGGTGGCTCTCCTGCAGGACAGCACTACTTCCCTCTGTAGTAGCTGATTCCACCCCAGGCAGGCAGTTTGTTTGGTCAAGGCTTTGGGCTTTGGCAGACACTGACAAATTTCACTCTGTGGTTAAACACTGCTCTCAGCTGGCCAGTCCAGTCACTTATGGAGGGAACAGCCCCTCTTGCAGGATCACTGGAGACAAAGAGGCTTGGGGGGACCTTATCACCTGAAAGTGGTGGGAATTAGTCTCTTCTCCCAAGAGCAAGAGACAGTGGCCTCAAGTTGCACCAGAGGAAGTTTAGATTGGATACTAGGAAAAAATTCCTTTACTGAAAGTGTGATCTGGCGATGGAACAGGAAGCCCAGGCAAGTGGTGGAATCATCATCCCAGATGACTTCACAAAACTGTAGAAATGGCACTTGGGGACATGGTTTAATGGTGGACCAGGCAGGGTTAATGGCAGTAAAGTGGTGGAACCTGATAACCTTAAAGGCCTTTTCCAACCTTAATGATTCTATGGTTCTGTGATTCTTACAGCATTTCAATCAGCAGGATGGCATGAATGGAAGGGTTCAGGGGTCTTGTCTCTGGACTCTGGCTACAGTGCAGCAAAATCTGGCAGCTGAGTTTAAAGGGACTGATGAGGATGGGTTTTGAGGGAGCTGTTGGCCTCTGTGCAGAGGTGGGTGGCACAGCCAGCCATTGCATCCCAGTGTTTCTGGGGGAGACACAGGGTGGATACTGCTGGGTGGAGAGGTGTGTGGAACAGACGAATGTGATATTTTATTAACCTGCTTTTTGGGGGCCTGAATAGTGCTTACCTTGTCACCACTCTAAAGAAAAATCCTCACAAATGGTTTGTTTTCTGTAGCAAGAAAATGACTGAGACCATGAACTGTGGTTTGAACTGTGAGTTCCCCCCCCCCCCCCCCAGTGGCTCTGTGTATTCAGGTCTCTCTGAAGTGCTTGTGTTGAAATCATTTGTCCATCTGAAGCTGGAACACAGAGACTAAGACACAGCTTCATGTTTAAACTATTCTCTGCACAGAGGAGGCTTTGGTTATACCTGCATCAAGAGGAAATATGAAGGAAACATTTTGTCCAGGCTTCACTGGAGGGAGGTATGAACACATGCGGTTCATTTGAAACTGCAACACCAGGTTTAAGGTAAATGTAACAGCATTATGCAACCTTCTCAGATACTCTTCTCATTGCTATTAAACTTTACTAATATAAGAAACACCATTTTGCTTCAAGGCACTCCTTTTAGATTCCAATAAAGTCCTCTTGTATTAACAAGCCACTGGAGTCTTGCTCTTTCTTGTATCTTTTAAGACACTGCAAAGAAGACAAAGCCAACCCTGGTAGCTGCATGTTCAAGTTCCAGGGCAGGAAGGTGCCTTGCCAATACATGGCAGCTCCTCAGCACTTTGGGAAAGACACAGGCACCTGTCAGGCTGTCCCAGCAGTCAGCTAGCATTTTGGAATGGCCATGGTATTGTCACAGGGCAAGCACTGTGCCATGCAGCTGGGGAAGCTGGGGCAGAGGAGGGAACACTCTGTGGCTGAGAGCACACAGTGAGTAAAGGACAGGCTGGGGGCTAAACCCCAGTGCTCCTCTCTAGGCCTTGCCCTCACTACAACACTTCATGATTTTAAGCCACAGCTGCAGTAACACCAGGAATGTGACCCACAGCCAGGCTCTCATTCAGGTTCTTCCAGTGCCAGAGAGAGCAGCAGCACAGGCTCTGAGGCACTGACACTGCTCCATCAGGTGGGGATGCACAGTCCTGACTGAGGGATGCACAGTTCCAGGGGATGCACAGTCCTGACTGAGGGATGCACTGTCCAAACTGAGGGATGCACAGTCCTGATTGAAGGATGCACAGTCCCAAGGGATGCACAGTCCTGAGGGATGCACAGTCCCAAAGGATGCACAATCCTGACTGAGGGCACCATCCTCTTCCTGATCCAGCCTCAGCAGTGCTGAGCCTGAGCACACAGGAATGCACACGTGCTGTGCTGGGAGAGCACTGGCACAGAAATACAGCTACAGGATGAGGCTGAAGCTGATCTCTCCTCTGTGGAAGTTGGAGAGGGTTTTTTTTCAAGGGTATGCTCTGATAGGACAAGGGTTCATGGCTTTGAACTGAAAGAAGGCAGGTTTGGATTGGAAGTTAGGAAGAAATTCTTTGCTATGGGGGAACAGCATTCTCCACCCTTGGAAGTGGTGTATGCTCCATCTCTAGCAGTGTTCAAGGCCAGGCTGGATGGGGCTTTGAGCAACCTGTTCTAGTGGAAGGTGTCTCTACCATGCAGTGAGCTGACCTTTAAGGTCCCTTCCAACCCAAACCATTCTATGATTATGTGATCAGTAACTACACCACAGCAAGGGCACATATGCATGTCTACAGACAGACATATGTGGATAAGAACACAAAGCTGTGTCAAGATTCTAAGGGTCTTACAGTTTTATTTCTCTTAGTTCTAATAAAATGATAGGACTAAACAAGGAAACTCATATCACTAAGGCAAACTTAGTTCTGTCATAACTGTTTCTGGACATTTTAGGGGCTAAGATGGGTGAAGAGGCAAAGCAGCCATCCTGGGTTTGTGCTAAGAGTATTGAAGGCCAAGCCACAACTGGAAATGCTCACCAGAGACAAGCACAGTGTGGACATCAGAGCCTGCAAGCACTTTGCCTTTCAGGCTCAGAACTATTTTTAAAGATCCTGACCTGGTTACAGACCTGCAGACACCTGGTTGGTGGGAAGGACCAAACACAGGGACCTTCTCCATGGTGTGAAGGTAATTGTTAGCTGTGAATGTAGTCACCAAGACTTATTATCCTGGCCCATCCCATGTTTGTCATCTCCTCATCTCCTCCAACCCCCCACTCTTGCCTTGACTTCACTGCATTAGGAGGTTTTTCAGAGCCAGAATTTCAGTCTCAAATCAGAAGCTGTGGTGCCTGGAGCAGCCAGGGGAGGCTGACACCTACAAAGCAGCAAAGGCTGAGCCCACAGCTTTCTCCTTCATGCCAAGGAACTTTGGCTGCAGGTGTAAGTTAATTCCTGGTATTGCTGGCAGGCAATCCCCCCCGCTATTGACATCAGTGCTTTAATTCAGCCCACCTATGCTCAAGTGAGGATCCTGTGCAAGAACAACCCTGTGCAGGAGCTTACAGGGATTTAGCTACCAAGAAATGCTTTTTTTTAAGGTGAAATTAAAAATGATGTGTGAAGTTAAAATATGACACATCAGTTTGCCTCAGAAATCAGTGGAAGGACTCTGGTGAAGTACCTATAAGAAAAATGGTGCTTTAGTCCCCAGGATTAGCACAGCATTTGCTGTGTGCAGATGTATTAAAAGCAAGCAGATACAGAGTGACAGCACTGGGCTTCCTGATATGTTGGCATTGTAGCACAGAGCTACTGTGAGGCACAGGGCAAATGATTGCAAATAATTATAGAATCATAGAATCAAAGAGTCATTTGTGTTGGAAAAGACCTCCAAGATCATCAAGTCCAGCACTGCCAAATCCACCACTAAACCATGTCCCTCTGTGCCACATCTACATAGTTTTGGAACACTTTCAGAAATGATGGTTCCACCACTTCCCTGGGCAGCCTGAACACCCTTTTAGAGAATGTTTTTTTTTTTTTTGCTAATATCCAATCTAAACTTCTTCTAACACAACTTGAGGCCATTTCTTCTTTCCTTTCCTTGGGTATTGTTGTTATTTGGGGGTAGAGACCAACTCCCACCTGGCTACACCCTCATGTCAGGCATCTGCAGAGAGCAACAACTTCCCCCCTTTGGAGCCTCCTTTTCTCTGGGCTGAACACCCCCAGCTCCCTCAGCTGCTCCTCATCAGATCTGTGCTCCATACCCTTCACCAGCTTTATTGCCATTCTCTGGACCCACTCCAGCCCCTCAAAATTGAGGGCCTCAAAACTGAGCACAGGGTTTGAGGTGTGCCCTCAGCAGTGATGAGCACAGGGGGACAGTCACTGCCTTGGTCCTGCTGGCCACACCATTGCTGATACAGACCAGGCTGCCATGGGCCTGCTTGGCCACCTGGGCACACTGCAGTCTTGTGTTCAGACAGCTGTCAACCACCCCTTGCCCCCCAGGGCATTTTCCACCTGGCAGCTTTCCATGAATCCCACAAATTATGGAAAACATGACTGAATTCTCCTTGTGCAGTGTAAGAGCCAGCATTCATGTTGTGATGCATTAGCCTGGCAGCTTTGCTCATGCTCTCATCAAGGCACTGACAGGACAGATGCTGCCCTGCAGGTGTGTGTGCAGGGGGTCAGCCTGGCCCCGTGTCAAGCTCTCAACAAGGGGGAGCCTGTGCATGGGCACAGGGGGCAAAGGCACACTGCACAGTAGGAAACAGGGCTGCCAAGCCACACACATGCTAAGCAGCATGAGACAAGGCTGGAGAGGTTCCTGTTGGGCAAGGATAGGAGGGTGAAAAGAAAAAAATCCTTCATGCAGCGTTGACTGAGCTCTGCACCACAAGCCAGCCTGAGGGGTGCTAGTTTACACTGGGGAAAGGCAATATTGTTAAAGAGTTAAATAATTTTTACCTCCACTGAGAAACCAGATTTAGGTTGTTTAGGTTGCACCTTAGGTTGACCATTTACCCATGTGTTTTCTCTGTCCCAAAGTTGTGCAGAAGAGAAGTCAGCTACCAGGATGTGCACAGCTCTGGGTTGCTTCCTCAGGCTTCTGCAGGAGCAGAGGGAAGGGGACCAAAGGATATTTGAGGTTCTCCCTGAGATCCTCCCATATTCTGGGACTATGCAAGAACCAAGTCAGTCTCCAGCCAAGGTCAAAGACAATCTTCAGCTGTGTGCTGGTGACTGAACCTACCCAAGTGACAAGAGGGCATTAGCATCAGCCTCATTTTATAGAGCATTACCAGGGCAGCTAACCCAGGGCTGCCTGCATGGAGCATCACACAGGATGAAGAGCTGCTGAACAGCAGCAATCCAGCAGCACGCCTCTCTAGCTGTGCTTCACTTTCAGCTTCAGCTTCTGGGCCAGATGGGCTTGTGCCACACTTTTGTCTTCCTCTGCCTTGTACCATCTCACAAGTAGTGCTCCATGCTGTTGCATGGAATAATTTGAGTTAAAATCTTCTTAAACTAAAGAGATGAGGGAGGCAGGTAGAGGGGCTCTTGGAGAAGAGAACCCCCCCAAGTTTTAAGCATGTAACTTCACAAGTAATGCCCTGAGGATCCCCCTCCAGCCAGAGGCAAAGGCAGTCCTGGGGCTCAGTGCAGGGGAGAAAACCCTGCCTGGGAATTCAGGCCAGGCAGGAGACAGAACAGCTCAGTCCCACAGCAGTGCAAGCTGTGCATTCACAATTAGGGTGTGCATTTACAGCAGGTATAAACTGCTCTGCAAAGGAACCTGGTGTGGCAGAGCAGTGTCTGCACAGAGGACGTTTTTTTTTTTATGTGAATGGGCATTTTTGTTCCAAATAACCAGGAATGTGCAGCCTCACAGACTCCACATACATCTGCTCAGCTCCTGTCCTGCTGGTGATGAGTCTGTGTCCTTGACCAACTTTCCTGCCCAGCAAGCACAGCCTCCACAGCGCTTTCCACAAGCTGCCCATTGCAGCTCAGTCAGCTGCCTCCAGGCTCTCCTCATACCTGGCTGTTCTTCCTCCCCGCTCCAAACTCCACCTTGAAATAAAAAAAAGTAAATTAAAAGGGGGGGAAAGGCAGCATTCAGTGATGAAGGCTCCTGCAGCTGCTGGCTGTACTCATCAAAGAAGAGGAAGTGCCAATTACTTCCTTGTAGGAACTGTTTCTGCAATCAAAGCGCTCTGCGGTGGAGCTGCACCAATTCCCTGCACCCAGCACAGCCCCTGGGTCCTGAGCCAGAACTGCTGCCCACACCCTCAGCAGTTTACACTTTCACACAGAACACTCACACCTCTGTTTTCCTTGTGACACTCACATTTCCTGGTGCAGTGAGGACAGCAGAGCCCAGCTCATTCCCATGAACATGCACAGGAGCTCCATGCTCCCATCCCCAGAGCATCCTAGAGTTGGGAGAGTGAGAGGAACAGAATCATATTTTTGCTAGGAAATGCCTTTCCTGGCCCTGCCATTTGCTGTGGTAAGGCTCTTGCAGCCAAACAGGGAAGAATCACTTGTGGCCCAACTCAGCAAGAGTTGGGAAGAGCTCTTCCCAAGGACCTCCCAGGTCCTGGAGCCTCCATGCCTTGTGGCACAATTCACAGGGGCTCAGACTCTGGCAACAAGGAAAGCCATGTGCAAGCATGTCACCAGAGAAAACATGCCCCCCCAAAAAAACCAAAAACAAAAAGTATTTTTGTGCTGCTATTTTTTCCAGTGTTGGCAGTCATAATTTTGTTTAACTTTTTTTGGTGCATGACTTTTTTAAAAAAAAACACTAGATACACTTCCTGGAGAAGCTTCTCTTATCTCCCAAAAGAGTGCACATGCTAAACTAGGAAATCAAGCTGGAAAAATAACAGATCTTTGCCCCTCCTACTCTGTTTTTTCTCTATCTTTCTTATAACCCAAAGACTTGTCTTAACCAAACAGCATGGGTTTTTTTCAGTTTTATTCTTTGATGGTTTATCCTTTTCTCAAAGTTATATTCTCCATATTAATGAAGTGTTTAAAATAACAATGTTAATGACCTTCCCCCCCCCCCCCCAAAAAAAAAAAAAGCCCTGTAACTGTAGCAAATGAAGTGCACCAGACAACCCCTGGGAAGAAAATCCCTGGTTCAAACACCTGGGAAGAGAGAGCAGTAGCAGGGACAGGGAGGTGCTGGCTCTCCCTGCTGCTGTGCCCCAGCTCAGCCCCGTGACCTCTCAGCAGCTGATGTTCTCATCCAGAAGAGAATCTCTTCTGCTTTGTTCATCCCAGCGTGCTGTCCTCCCCACCAGATTTTGTACAGAGAAATACAAAGAACACAGACACACAAGTTTAGCTTGCTGACATAATGCCCATATTTAATCTTTTAAAACAAGAACAAAATCAAGAATAAAATCAAGAATAAAAATTTCATTTAAGTTCATACAGTACATTAATCTTTCAGCAATGACCCAATCTACAGTACTCAAATGCCTGGCATGAAGTCTATTATCTCAGCATTTAACAAGTGTATAACCAGTGACACAGTAAAAGAAGAGCTCACAATACACAGCTAACACAATGAGTTTAGATTTTCTTCTAAGAGTCCAGCTAGGGTTTGTAATACATGGGTCACTTTTGAACCATACTTTAATCAGCTTTTTGTTCAGTCAATCTGTTTGGGGCTTTTTTTTTTTTTTTTTTGTTATGTGAGTTTTTCCATTATGTACAGGAAGATAATTTCAAATGAAATTGCACAAGTTAGAGTATCTATCTATAGGCATACATGGTGAATCTAACTAAAAAAATTTAATAAGCAGTAATTACTCAGTCCTGGTTATACATTCCTAAAGGCTTAATAATACAGTTTTAAGAAAAAAAAAATAAAGAACAAAACACAACAAAATACAGCTGTAGGGTGGCAATCTCTGTAAGAAGCCTTCTTCCCTCCCGAAACAACCAAGGGCTAACTGTACTTTCCATGTCTGAAATGGGGTCTACAAAGAAATCATTTCAGCAACTAAATAATAAAAACCATGTGACTGTGTCCTCTCTAAAGTCTGAATGGCTCGATGCATAATTCAGTGAAGCTCTCAAACAAATAATACTGGCAGGATGCAGACTGTTAACAGAAATTAGGACAATATGCCCCGATAGCACATTTGGGTAGCAGAACTGTATTGCAGGAAGGGGCCATTACCCAGAGGTTACAGCAGCTTGAAGCAGGACAGCCCTGCCTGCAGCAGCTGCAGCAAAGGGCTCTGCTGCTCCCTAGCCAAGGCTGAATTTTCCCCACTTCTCACCAAGCACTGCCCTGTCTGCTCTCAGCCCCTTCCTGCTGTCTGAGGCAGAATCCCAAAGGCCAGGGGAGCGTGGCAGGATGCAAGCTCTCCCTCTTCCCATCCCAGATCCTGATGCTCTGCTTCTGCTGCAGCTCCACCACGGGCAGGAGGCTCCTCTCACCCCACCGTGGTGCAGGCAGGAGCTCTGCAGGCTGGAGGTTTCCTGAGTCCTGGCCCTGACTACCAGGAGCAGATTTCCTCCCAAGAGCAGCTTTAGCAAGCACCAGAGACCCAGAGGGCTGCCTCTAAGGCAAGGTAACTGAACCAGGGTGATGGAGCACCTTCTTCCCACATTAGCAAAACATAAATGTAACTAATTAACACAACTGCTTTGACTTCTTTTCATCTCTCTTTTCTGGTGCCAGGTCCTGCTACAAATGGAAAAAACCCCACAGAGAGTTGCTTTTCCTAGATGGAAAAGCAGCAGAATCTTAGGCCTTGTGAATCTGCTTTGTAATTTGCTACTGGCATAAACAACAAGAAAAAGTCCCATTTGTTTGGTTGGTTTTTGTGGTGTTTTTTTAAGGAAAAAATAAAAAAAACCCCAGACCATCTAATGCACCTTCTCTGCACATCACACACGCTCACATGCACACGCAGCAATGGAGAGCTCCAGAAGAACAGGCATGGGAACCACAAAGCCCAAATGGTGAAAAGATGTGGGGAATCTCACATTTCTGTTTTCAATTCTCATTTAGCAATGAAGCAGCGAAATGATGCACTGCAAGAAATAAACAGCCACAGAACACACATACATCCAAATGCAACCATGGATACATTTTTCCCATTTTTTTCTTTTTCTGATAAACTTTTCTATTCATCTGATAGTTTCTTTCTGGCTGTGCTGAAGTTTTTGAAGAGCATCTGGTGCTTATTTAGCCTACATCAGAACACAAGAACCTCAGTGGCAATGGACAATCCATCTCACTAGTGCCACAACCAACCATAGATGCTTGAGATTCTCTACAAAACCCTTCTGGAAGTTGAATCTGACTCTGCCTCTTTAGTGCCACTCTTGGTTGTTGTTTTTTTTTTTTTAAATTAACAAACACAGCATATTAATGCAAATTTGATGTTTTCTAAAAAATGCTCAGATAATTAGTTCAGCAATATGCAAAGTGCATCTATTTGGTTCTTTCCATAGATCACCTTCTGTTTTAAGTTTAAATTCCTTCACAGTTTAAAATATTGTGAAGAAATTATATGTATACTTTATGTATAGAACTATTTATATACATACACATATATACACACAACTCTGTACTTTATATAGCCATAAACACTCACTACTTAACTATTTATATTATATACACATGGCATGAACACACGCTCAGTGAAGAGTTGGTGCAGGCTGAAACCATTCCATTGGGTTTAATGGAACAACAACAGTGAAACCATGAGTGAGTTATCAAGAGACACGGACACACATCTATTAGATAAGTGAAAGACCAATTAAATCAGCTCTTCCATTTTCCTATTAGCACAGGATTGTTCCCACCCCATTCCATGCTCCATAAGCACATACACAGCTATTTTGCATTCAGCTTACATGAGAGGGCAGTGGTGGTTCTGTTTCCTAAATGAGAGTCCATATTACTGGGGCTCACGGCAGCCTCTTCTGCAGGAGTGCAGCACAGCTGGGCACAGCTGGGCACATCTGGATGTCCCGGAGGATCCCGCCGCCAGCTGAGAGCACCTGCCAAAGCTTTATTGCATGGTTATGGGACAGCTATCAACTGCTCACACTCTGTGAGCTCTCTCCAACAAGTGGTACAACTGTATAAATACACATTTTAGCACAAAACAGTTTAACACGAGGCAAGTCCAAGTACAAAGGAGACCTAAAGGCCTATGGGTGAACTTTAAAGGCCAGCAGTTCTTCAGAGTGCATGTTGTTCAAGGAACGCAAGTCGGGTAATTTCAAAAGAAGTTTTGTGAAAATAGAGGCTTCATTTGGGTGATTTTTCATAATTAAGGTCCTTAATGCACGGATTAGTGTTTCCTGAAGTGCCTCCACAGAGTTGACATTTTCTATTCCGGAGCGATCTAAACAAAAGGGCAAGGTGAGAGGGAGAGAGAGAAATTAAAAACAGGAGGGTAGGGGGGGAAAAGAAATTGACTGAACAGATGTAGCCAGCAACATAAAACCAGGGCAGTAAGAATCCCTTACTAAATTAACAAGTACAAGAAAAATCAGATACTTACGCCAGAAGTTTTAAATCACACACCAAAAGTCTTTCAAAGGTTATATAGCATTAACTTTTCAAAGTACTAAGTTCATGCCAATCTGGCAGCATTTAATCACTATTTCTGTGATCCCTAACCCATGTTTTCAGAGAAGGACAGATTGAAGCAAATGTTTAAATATGTTGCTGAATCACAACTTTCAACACAAGGAAGACAGGGTGCATGAAAGTAAAAATTTCAAACATTTCTTAAGGCTAGATATAGAATCCTAAGCTTCAACTTCAAAGTTTGAGGAGGAAATCCCACTCAGGACAAGCCACAATTGTTATCTGCACAATGGGATTCTCAGGGGCAAAGGAGTACAAGCATTCCTATGCTGGGCACTATTTCTGAGCATGTTCTGAAGCACTTACAAAATGAAACACGATGCACCCAAAAATTCCCAGCTGAGGAAAAGAATGTCAACACCAAGACAAATATTATGTTCTCACATACTGCACTCCCACCATGCCTGAAGCTTTTTTTTTTTCAAAGGAGCTGTATTTAAGAACACACCTGGTATCACTAGATGGAACCTAAGCAAGCAGCTTGAAAGGATGAATTTTTAAGTAAAACATCTCACCTCATAACCATGCACAGTAGCTGTTTTTTCCCAAGCTGTAGCTTCTTTTCTTAAACACTATGCAAATTCAGCAGGGCACATACATAGCCGAGTGACTGGCACAAACAGAAATGTGCTTTGATGTGTACACGTACTTAAGCACTTTGCAGAACTGGGACATGGAATGACAACAGCTTTCTGGAGTAACACTGAGTCAGATCCTACAGCCAGAGTGGGAATCCCTTCCTTATGCTGTCAGTGTCAATCCAATCAGATTGCTCAGGTGAACAGTCTAGGAAGTCCTCCTGGACTACTCAGTGCAGTTCCCTACTGCTACAGGAAAAATTATTACATAATCCACTTAAGTATGCATCTTGAAGCAGTTACATATGCTTTGTTCCTTTAGGAAGATTGTTCCAGAGTCTTCTACAATTAGGAGCTCTGATTACTATTACACTATTTTTGTTAGCACACATTGGACTCTTCTGTGAAAACTGTCCATTAGGTTTGACAGCTGCTGCTGTCCAAGAGAACATGAGTGAGGAAACATCTCTCTACCTTTATTTATTAAAGGATCTCTCCTATTTACCCCCCCGCTCTGCAAAAGCTCTGCTCTATTCTGAGCAGGTACAATGACATTTGCAGAACACGCCCAGCAGAGTTTCACAAGAGCTCTGTACAGTGAGAATATGCCTTGCCTCTCAAGGTGGAAGAATGCAGCCCAGCCTTTTCTGGCAGCCTCGTGTGAGTTACTGTAACCTCCTCGCTTCAATTACTCCAAGTCTTTTGCCCTCTCAGTCTACTTTCAGTTGCTCCCAGTGGCCAGCAGAAGATTTTGTTAGTATTATGCCAGTAAGGGAGAGTAATAGAGGGTGTGTACTTTATATTCTTCTACCACAAAGCAAGACCCTTAGTTAAGGGATTATCTGGTCTCTAGACCTGCACAAACCACATTCTTTCAGCTTTGCTTCCGCCTTGCTTTCTCCTCCTTCAGTGGCCATGATCCACCTTGCTACCTCTCCTCCATCTTCAACACATCCAGCTAACTGATGCCAGAGGTGAAGCATTCTTTTAATTCTGGAACAATAACCAGATAATTCTGGAACAATAACCAGATAATTCCTCAGCCCCACCCAAGTGTGATCCTGCTTTTTATTTGTCATATGACATGGGAAGGAGAGGATGCACAGAGTTATACACAATTCTTGCTACTACCCCTGCTTCTTCAGCACATTCTAAATACTCCTCCTGTGAGTGGTTATGCATCCAATGTTAAGTGAAGATGTTTCTGACAAGCATTCTCCCATCTAGCAGTATTTAGAGACTTAATTTCCATTCGTGGGTTTTGGGTTTTTCTTAATTTTAATCAGCTAAAAGTCTTTAAAAGGATCTTGAATTAGTGCAGCATGGTATTTTACACGTTGGACCCCTAATCAGTATTCAACAGTCACACTTCTTTCTGCTTTTGGAATTGACATAAATCTTGACTATTATCTTCCTTTCAGTCTTCTCTTGAATAACTTTCATTCAGAGATGAAGAAGTCATAATGGCCTTTTTCTTCCAACTTCAGCACTTCTTACATTTATGTCATTTTTCCCTTTGCCTGCATCTCCACGTCGTTGTCTCTGATCCTGTTCTTCAATTCTTCATCTCCACTGAAGCATCACCTCCCCTCATAGGAAATTACTTTTTTGGTTACAGTACTCCTCCAAGAGTGGTATGCAGGGATCTGTCTTTCAAGATGTGTTTAATCAACACATGCCCACAATCCTTCAGTTCTACAGGCACCTTCTCCTCCTGGCAATCCCTTGCACAGTGAGCATCTTCCCCAGGAATTCTGCTGAGGCCACTTCTGTTCTTTGGTACCTGCCTGAGCGTGAAGCCTGCTTGTTTACTCACTTGTGCAAACAACTGCAGCATTTCAATCCAGTCTCATATAACAGAGTAAAGTTGCTTTGAAAATTTTTGAACTCACAGTGGCCATCAGGGTTAGCTTTGTGTTTTGAATACAGCCCCAATATTGACTAATAAAGCTGTACTTTATAAAATCTTCTAAAACTTTGTGAAGACATCCAGGAAGGCTGTGATCAGCCTGCAGATCAGATCACGAGGTAGTTAAGATAGGCAGCAATAATATCCAAAGTATGATCTGAAAAATCCTCAGCAACTGCAAGAAGCCTGAGTACCAAATACCTTCATTTTCTGTCCTGTCGCATGGCTGACACTACATGCTGTACAGGCCACATGCCATCCCTAAGCTGATCCCTGCTGGGAGCTGGCAATCAGCACAGTGCTTTAAAGGCTGGGGAGATGGCACTGTGCTAGAAGCACATTTAACAGAACAGATACAGCCACTTAGACTGAAAACAGGTGGCACAGAGAATGAGATATTCTAGGACCCAGGAGCTGAGCAAGCAAGAAGAATGGCTGTAAGCCTAGTTAGAGGGCACAAGAAGGGGAGAGACCTGGTTGTCAGTCCTTATTTTAAAGACTGCCTCCAGTTCTTGCCAAGAATTTCCAGAGAAAAGCAACTAAGACCTCAGGTTTCCCCCTGCTACCTGATAATTTTCATTAACAGATGCCGTGCTTCCTTCAGATTATAATGCCAAGCTTCCTTCACACTGCCATTTGCTCTGGCTTTTGAAGCTTGCTAACTCTGTGCCACCCTCTGCTCATTATCACAGCTTACAAACCGAAAAGACAGCTGCCCCGTCCTGTGCTCTGACATTTCAGTTCAGCCATGCATAAAGCTATTAGACTGAACTGTCCTGCCTTGTTACAGAGGCCTTATGTGCCTACAGCACCGTGCCTGGGTGCCCCTCCTTGATGACACGTGGGTCTAAATTGCTCATGTGAAAGGGATGCACTTGCTGAAGGAGTTCAGTGCTCCCCAGCTGCTGGCTCACTGCCTAACTGGGTGCTGTGAACATTCCTGCTACCTACCTTTAGAGAGCTTCTTACCCAGCAAGCAGGGATTCTGCATCTTGCATTCCAGGCATTAAATGCAGAGCTAATGTGCCTAATTTGAGGCTTGAGATAATACTACAGAAGTAGGTGCTTAATCCTTCTTTGAATCTGAGCCAGGGTGCTTTGTCTATCCAGGGACTGAAACAAGATAGGAGGCCAGTGAAGATGGCAGTGGATTGGCAGCCTTGAGTGGTAAGAAGTCACGATGCAGATGATTGGGCTCTCTTGCTGACATAGGCAGAGATCAAACTGTTGGATTTGGACTTAAGTAAAATACGCAAGAGATTTAAACGACAATACTTGGAAGCGAAAATACCACCTCATCCAATGACTTGTGCTGTGCAAGTCAGGAGTAATTTCAGTGATGCTGTCCTGTAAAACTTAGAGGAGTTAGACAAATAGTATCTAAATGGCCATGGGGCAGCTATTTGTTTTTGCATTACACACAAAGCAGTAGGAAAATAGAAGCCCATTGTCACCTTTTTTTTAAAGACAGTATTAGAAAGACTAGGTATGTTAAAAAATAGGTTACAGGCTGCTACTACCTTAAAACCTACTCAACTGCACTTAAACATGAAATAACAGGGTATACACTTTACAGAAAACTTTTAACAGAGAATCACATTCAATTTTTGGCAAAGGTGGAAGTTAACTTTCTCTCCTTACCAGCAGATACCAGGACAACCGCTGTAAACAAACTCATTTCCTCATCGCTAAGTTGCAGGGCATTTAGTTTCTCACTAAATTCAAACATTGAGTTGAGCAGGTCACCAGCTCCCATTGAATGCAAGTCATCCACACTGTACTTCTTGCCACTCAGGAAGGTGACAGTACGTTCCTTTGCATCAAACAAAGATGCAAATCGTACCATTAAAACCTGGTGAAAGAAAAAGGAAGAAAACAAGAACAACAAAACCAGATAAATCTAGGTGCATTTCTAGGAAAGCCAAAGAAAAAATTAAACTTTCTAACATCATTCAAAGTTTCTTTTAACCATTTTAAAAGCATTCTATACAGAATCTGTCAGCATGCTACTGAGCTGCAAAACACAGTGCAAGCTGTGGCCCCATAACCTGAGAGAAAAAAAACAAATGACAAAATTAGGGAGTGGATGCAGGGGAGGGGCTACAGCATATGAAAGGCAGGAAAATTAAAATTTAAGCCTCAGACAGCCTGAGCCACACAGATCATGTAATTTATAAATATGCGAGTAGGACAACTTGCTTGAGCCACACAACAGCCAAAGGCATACAGAGCATTCAAAGAAATACAGAGCATTAAAAGAAATGCTTTCCTGGCCACACTCATGAGGAGCAAAATGAAGGTACTGAACCAGATTCTCACTTGGGGTAAAGTGGAGCAGCTCTATGGAAACAATGCTGATTTACACCACCTGATGATCGGGCCCCCTAGGCATTCTTTGGAAAAGTACCATGCCACATCACTGTACCCACAGGAATGTTAACAAGCTCTGCTAGAAAGAAGCCACATGTAGAGCTTTTAAAAGGCTGGGGAAGCACAGCTTGAGATGGCACCTGGTCTGCAGCAGCTGGGAATACCCCTTTGGTACAAGCACCTGGGCTGGAGCAGTTGAGGTGTGCTAAACTTACCCCTTTGGGCTGAAATTTCTCTTGTGGGTTCTCAGTTGTACTGTGAAATGCTTCCCTCTGGAATGGCTTGTAAAGTTTCATTTGCTCATGTTCAACAACCCTACTTACATTTTCAAGGTTTAAGTTGCACAGAGCAGCCTTCTTATTTGAAGAAAACTAACTAACTGGAATTGGTTAAAACTTCAGGCTTGCTGTCATCTCTTGGTGTAACAGATATCTCTTCTCATTTACCCTATTAACTGCATTAATCCAAATGTTTACTACAGGTGAGAGGAGGACCAGGTTTGCAAAGACTAGTGCCTTTGACAAGCTTAAAGGAATGAGTGCTCAAAACAAATGAAAATGATTGAGAATTCAAACACTGTTCATGCACATTACATGACTTGCTCCAAAATTTTATGAGCCAAACAACATGCAACAACCTTGATGCATACAAGAGCATTATGTACTATTCACTTGTGTCATCTAAGCTACCTGTCCTTTGATGACATTAACTACAGAGTGCAGAAGCCCAGATGCAGAAGCCATCAGAATACAACAAAAACAGGCAAAGGGCAGGCAGACAAAGCTGAACTTGTGCATTAGCACAGACCCACCAGGTATCCAGCAACCTTTCAGTTCAAAATGGCATTCTCCCTATAGAACTGGGCTTTAAAAACATCTTTAAATAACAAGCAACCAGGATTAGTGCTGGTATTCAAAAGTGAAGCCCATGAAGTTCTGCTGACTGATTCCTTGGCAAAGACCTCACCTATTTCAAGGCCACCATTCTAAATAAGGAAGAACATTTTGCACTATGGCATAGCACAGGATTGATTCATCCCATTTCACTTCAAACCAGGCTCATACCTGCACACACTGAGGACACATCTGATCAATCCTATCACCTGACCAGAGCAGGTCACATAAAAACCTCCACTCTTGGAGCTTGCTTGATCACTTCCCTACCAGCTGCAGTCAAATCTGAGTCATTACTGAAAGGGATCCAAGGGCTTTGTTAGCTCTACCATCAACTACATTTGGAGGGGAGGTGGAGCAGGGCCCACTCAAAAGCAGTCGAGCTCCTTATTTTAGGCTCAGTGCTGTTTCTGAGCTGGCTCTCCTAAGAAGCCATGCAAATGCCACCACGATACACTGAGCTCCCCAGCACTCCCAGTTCTAGGAGACCTTTTCAGGTTGTGTGTGTGTGAATATATATAGCTGTGCAGCTCCTGCACCAACGCTGTCCCCATGTGTCCTCTTACCCTCAGAGGAACAGGCACTGCTCAAACACGAGCTGCTAAGCAGCACAGTGCCAAGACAGCCACACCAGACTTGGAGGCAGCACTTTCACTCAGGTTCTTCCATCAACATGCAGACATCCTGGTTCAGTTACCCAGAAGACAGAAATGACCTTGGATGCACCAGGCTTTCAAGATGCTTTTGCCTCTATTGCAACGGTTTCATTAATCCTGTTGTGGATTTTTTTTCCACTGTTTGGCAGCTCTACTTTTTTTTTCCCCCCTGTTGCTAAGATGCCACATAGGCTTTTAACCACAAGTTGTAGCTCACTAACAGGAATACTAAATGTTTCTTATAAATAAGTGAATAGTGACAAGCATGCAACTATACATAATTATTAATTCCCCTGGATATAGAAACCTCTGTATCAGCAGTGCTTGTAACTGGCAAAAATGCATATGAGTGAGGCCTGAGAAAAGCTTCAGGTGAAGCAAGGCCAAGACAAAACGTTGTTTGACATTATAGGGACAGTTCAAACCAAATTTTTCACTCTCCTTTTCCTTTGCAGAGGAAGGAACAAATATTTTTGTGTAAGGTTAAAGTAATGAAGAAGTAAAAATACAGCCCCTTCACTGCAGGAGTTGTAGATGAATATTAAAAGGTCAAGATAAGTACAACAGAAAAGAAATACAAGACAGCAAAATGAAGGAAACAAGAAAACTAATAGACTCCAGGCAAGAAGTCTTCCTGTATAACTTGTACCTTCCAACCCAACAATTCTCCATTTTAGAGCTGGGCTGTATAAATGCAGACAGAAGACCCAACACATCACAGGAGAAATGTCATAATCTCAGGTAAACATAAAATCCAGCATCTCTCTTTGAAAGAATAAATCATGTAAACAAGAGCAAAGGCATCACCAATGCTACACTTCCCAGCAAAGCACAGTAACATCAAATACTTGAGACTCCAGCTCCTCTGACTCTCTCTATTCGAATTTCACACTTGAATATTCATTAAATGCATACGGTTTCCAGTAGACACAAGGGTCTGGAAGGGCAACTAAAACATGATGTAAAGGTCATCTAGTGAAGGTCACTAATTATAAAACAGCACCAAGCTCAGTGGTATCATTTCCAAATTAATACCACTAATTCACATGTACGTCATGACCACAAGTGGATGCAATTAACCACGAGGACCTAGTGGGATTAGTCTAGAGTAAGTCAGGCTGCAGCTGGCACACAGTACTGCAGCAGTACAGATAGTTACCATTGTTACTGCATTGGACATGGAAGCTTCAGACACTCCCAAGTTGCCACCAAAGTGGTGACTGGTCAGGATTGGATACTCTGGCTTTTGCAGGAAGCAGAGTGGCACAAGGAAGGACATGCAGAGCAGTAAACACATTCCTTGACAAAACTTTTAAGTTGGCAGACAGCTTTCTAATCTAACCCTTCAGATGCAGTACAGTTCCCCAGAGTAAGCAAAGGTAGCTAGAAACCCCTAATTATGCATTTATTAATGCCCAGGGAAGGGTAGAAGGCCTGAGCAGTTTTGAGCTCATTGAAAGAGGGACAGGTCACCAAGGTCTGACCTGTCACAAGTCCCTTGGACACCAGCACTCAGACAGAAACGCTCAGAGCATCCATGAACAAGCTGGCTTCACCTGATATATCCCAGTTCCATTTGGTTCTGTTCTTACAGGGTCAGATTGATTGTCAGGTTTGCAATACACACACAGTGGTCTCACCTCAAAGGTCCCAGCCTTCAGAAGATTGACCTGGTCATGCTGGGAGAGATCTCGGAAACCTGGGATGCGCTTGGCGAACTCCACCACTTCCTTCACTGCAGGAGTAAAACTCAGGGAAAACTCTTCCCAGATTTCATGGCCAGACTTGTTTGGGTCCACATGGGGAGTCTTACTCATTGGGCAGACCTGATGTTTGCAAAACATAGACAGAGAATAACTTTTAAAGGTGCAATTCCAAATGCTGACAAATACTTAAAAGAAACACATTTACTATTCAACAAAACTTTGCAATAATGATACAGGAAAAAAAAAAAAAAAACAAACAGTATTCCACAATCAATTCCCAAGGAAACTGGATTTCTTCCTCTTGCTTTAAAACGAGCAAGAAAAAAAATCCATGGGATTGTTAGCAATCTGTTTATAAACTTGCTAACTTTGGAACCTACAACACTGTGTACTGCAAAAGACCTGGCAGAACCAAGGTTATGCTATTCTTCCCTGACCTCAACTGATCTGGTCTGACATGTGAATTTCTCTTGACTTGTATTATCCCTGTAATTCCACAGTAAACTGCAATTTCACAATCAATCAGTTGCAATCTCACAGTCACTATGACATTCATTCTCCCATCTTTCTTGTTTTGCAGGCAACTGAAGTGCTTCAGTCAAGGCGACAAAGATGTCAACACCAGAGCAAGAAAGCAAGCCTTGGTTTCCTGACTCACAGGTTTACACCCTCATTACAAGGATAACCCTCTTCTGCAAGTTTGCTTTTAATTGTATCACTGAAGGAGGAACACCAGGGAACTGGTATTCCAGTATTTCTCAGTCACAAGATGACAAAGTGCTCTTTTCTTTTATACAAACATACAGCAATTTTTGTAGGAAAGTCTGAATCCATTACATCGAGATCAGATGTATCAGACAGGGCTGACTGCCAATAAATTCCCTCTGCAAGAGCCAACCAGAAGCTCTGCGATATTTTCAGTTCTAGCTTCTAAAATTCACATCTTTTAATGAAGCTTAAACCTTTTAACATTCATTTTACCTGCCATCATCAAGGACAAAATTTCCTTTTAAGTACTCCTCACAAGTATACTAAATGGTGTATGTAATCCTACATAATGTCAGCAAAACAAAGAGAAAACAGTGAAATAGATTAGCAATTCCTCAGAGCTGTGCTGTTTTTGCAGGGCATCTTAAATATGGTAATTGCCTAGCAATTCTTTGCGTGGGAGGTCCTAAGATTACAAGACTATAATATTTTGGCAAAAGGAAAGGTCTAGTCACACAACCAGAAGGGCAGCAGATGCCAACCACTGCTCTGCCTGTGGTATTGCAATGGTTCACATAGGTATTGTTATAAATACAGCACTGAAAATACTCAATCTCTGGTTCAGTACCCTGCTCTGCAATGGACACAAAAATCACCTTATATTCTCATTGTACAACAGCATACCCTTACCCAAAGGCACTCAGTTCCAAGGGCAAACTAACACCTCCCCACCCAGTGCATTGTGTCTGTGGTCTCTTGATTAACCTCTGCCCAAGAATCAGAGTATCTCAAATCAGAAGAGCCCCATAAGGATTGAGTCCAACTCTGTGCTCCTTGCAGAACTACCTAAAACTAAACCATATTCCTAAGAGTGCCATCCAGGCACTCCCTGAACTCTTGACAGTTCCTATGGAACTTCCTATGGAAGCAGCTGTCAGCTTGTACAGTCACCAGTTCTCTTCAGAGGAACCTTTTCAGGAATGACCTGTTCTGCTTTTCTGGTTGCAGGGGTATTGAGTAAAAACGACCAAACCCCTGAACATCTGCCTCCATACTGGTTCAGAGCCTAATTACTTGCCCTTATTGCTGCTGACTCACTTTGGTGAGATCCTGAACTCTGAGTTCTTGGCCAAAACCTTTATCCATATCAGGGAAGTGGGGCGGGGAGGGGGAGGTGCAGTGCTCTGCTGGATTTGGTTTTGTCTCCTCATCACTGACTAACTCCTGCCTGCAGCTACCATGCACAGGTCAAACTGACTGGCTGGGGCCCTGCAAGGCAGCACCACTCCCTGCCCGCCCATACTGACAGGTTTAACCTCTGCTTCTCAGGAGCGCCAAGAATGCTGCTGCAGTGACACCACATACTTTCCCTGCAAAGAAGAAAGGCTGGGAATTATTATTTGCCACGATGCAGTGCCTGGAGTCTGCAATTAAGGTCAGACCCTGCTAGGGACGGCATGGTCTACATATGCAGTAGACAAAGAAGAGTTAAAAAAACAGCAACAAAAAAGTCCCCATGGAAAAGCAGCATCAAAATAAACACCTTCACTGTAGAGACCTTTGGGGGTCTTCAAGAACCTGTGAAGATCTTCACAAAACAGGAGGAGGAAAAACACGGCAGCTGAAGTACCTCAGAAAGGTCAGGGGCCCGCGCTGCGCACCAGGAGCGCGGGATGAGAACGAGGATGTTATGTTCTCTCATCCCAGGCGGCTCCAGTGATACAGAGAAGGACAATCTATTTTAAGGGGCTTACAGAACTGCTTGCCTGAATGGCAGAGAAACAGCAGGTGCAAGGCAAATGAGAGGGACCTGTTAAGCGAAGGCAAAAAAACAACTCCAACCAAAACAAACCAACAACCATATGCAAAAAAACCAGGAAGCATCCTTGTTAGGAATTCAGTGAGAAAATACTCCAGCAAAGTCATCTGAGGTATCCAGAAGCGTGTCCAGAGCCTCACTTGCGTAAGTACTACAGAAAAGACCCTGAACTTCTCCCTAATGGTTCAGCTGTGCATCTTTCTCCCGCCTCTGTTCAGATCTGAAGATGTTCTACCGTGAAAAGGATGCATAGCCTGTGGCCCTCATTAAAACAAAACAAATCAAAAAATCCCCATCACCAAAAAAAGCAGCCTGCTTACCCTGCAATAGAGATTTAAGAACCCATAGTAAGGCATGCAGACTGGCTTAAAATCCTAGGCCTGGGGTTTTACCCCAAAAATTTGCTCTGAATACCCTTAAAGAAAATACAGTACATCTGACAGTATAGATTATTTGAAAGTGAAGTCTTCAAAAAGATTGAGTAAAAAGGGGAATTTACAAACTCCTATTTTCATTTTGAAGTCAAGACATATGAAAAACCCATGACTTTTTTTTCAACTCTTTGACACTATTTTACTTTCAGTTAGCTAAAAACTAAGCCAAGAAACCCCATCGCTCGTACGATTTCAAATCCTTCACACTTTGAGCCAATTTTGTCCTTCATCACAATTTGCACTATCAAACTTGTGTCCCCCTTTAAAGTTTCAGCAGTTGTGCCAACAGCCTGCAGCTTCACCAACTACTGAGGCACAGCTGGATCACACCCACCAACAAGTAAGTCAAACCAAACAACTGATGTCAACATACCAGATGCATTCTTCCTCCAGTGCTGCAAGAGTAAGTGGTGTTCTTGTTTGGAGAAAAGCCAACCTCTGGGATCCTCTCACACATTCTCTGAGTGTACCCACTGGTGAAGTTCATGCAGGGGCTGTTTGTGAAGCACACAGCGTGCCCACTGGGGTAGTGCATGGTGCTTCTCCCCTTGTACTGTCCACCAAGGTGCTGCTCCCTTTCAGGGTACTGGGGGCCACCAAGGCCACCAACACAGTGCTCTCCACTCAAGATGTACTGCTCGGTGCTCTTTGACACCCTCTCCCCACTCTGGGGCTGCATCATCTCTGCTGGGTTTTGGGACTGTTCTTGGTTGTACAGGAAAGTGTCTTTGTGGGCCCTAGTGACCATGCCAATCACCTCCTCCTTGGCCATGTCAGCACTAGGAGGGGGAGAAGGGCTCTTGATGGTTTCTCGCTCTTGTTTGGGCTTGGAGGAAAGATCTTCTTGAGGTGCTTGGTCTTGATGTTCTGTTAATGCTTCGTTGGGCAAGTGGCCACTGAACTGGCTGTTCATCATGGTTTTCATGGCACTCTGCATTTCAATCAACATCCGCTGCTTTTCACGTTTGGGAATGCGGCCAAATCGAACAGCTACCGAGGAGGAGAAATGGACAGTGGAGGAAAAGGGGGGGGAAAAAAAAGAAAAAAAAGTCAGTCCTGAAAGTGTTAGCATGCACACACAGAATACACACCCCAACAAAAAATCCTGCCTCTTAAAGGAAGATTTTAATCGCTCTCACCAATATTACAGCAAAATCAAAGAGCATAGGCATAGGACTGGCATGAATACAAATGTATGCTGTTGTTTGCACACAGGGAGAAGGCAGCTCTAAGGCACAGCCTGCAATGCCTTTTCCCCTTTTGCCTCAAACCTGGCTATGCAGTACACACAGTGGTGTTAACTGATGAAGTGTCAGGCTTTAAGATTGGATCTATTAAATCAGCACAACTTCATCAGCTGACAATTAGCTGAATGTAAACACAGTTTATATCATCTTTGCATGAAAGTCCTACAAGACAGGTCCTCACGGACCAATTACATAACTTACCAAAACAAGAGATTCAATGCTGAACAAAGCTTACCTTGGGAAAACTTTCTTGGTAACTTTGCCTTGACAAGGACACTTTCTGCTGGCAAGGGGATGGGCATCATTGTGGCTGCAGCACTTTTGACCCTGTCCTAGGGAATCTACAACTGCCTCTCCCACCCTGTCCAACCACAGCTGCACAAGGGCTTATAACCAGTTTCGACTGATGTAATTATGCTCGTGCAGTAGTCCATCATTAATGTAACCAAGTCTCTTTCATTAAAGCAGGTGCAACCTTGTGCACAAACAAGCGCCTAGGGGATGAAATAACTCCCATGCACGACAAGAACTCGGAACAATTATTTAAAATAAGTTCTAACACTCCACCCACTAAATTATTAACAGCCCGAGATTCCTAGTTCTTGTGAAATAAACACCCAGAGAAAATTAAAAAGTGAAACAGAAGGAAGAGTTCTGGTTGTGGCAGTAAGCTGTAGCAGACAAATGAACTACACCTTCAGCATTATTTATTAAAATCTCACAAGGAGTGGGCAGCCAGCAAGGTGGTCAGAGACACTAACCAACATCACTATTTCCTCCTTGCCTTCCCTCTCCAAGAAAAGAAAGAAGGGGAAAAAAAAAGGAGCAAGACACACGCTCGTCCTATGCACCCAAAGCTAACTCTTTAGGCTCTATGGTGACTACTCTAAAGCTATCAGGTTAGGCGTAATTCCCTTTCATTGAAAAAGCAATAGTAACAAGAGAAAACAGAAAAAACAAAGAAAAAAAAAAAAAGAAAAATATGAGTCTTTTTCAGGTTCAGGTAGGATACAGCTGTAAGTCTTAACATTAAACCAAAATTGAAACACTTGTTATAACCATCCCCCTAGCAGGCCACTGCAGCACATCCCACTGCATCAGCTCCACAGGCAGGACAGCTCTGCAGCTGCCCAGGACACTCATGGAGCAAGAAGGGAAGCTGAACTAAATGCTCTCAGAGTGGGAACCTCTCCTTGACAATAGGGCTTGGCTGCATTATCTGCCATTAAGACCCTCAGCAATTGTTTTTGAGGTGGGCAGCAAGTTGCCTCTCAGAGGATCCCTGCTCAGTACAGGAACGTACCATCTCTTGACATCCCAACAGACAGGCATTTTTTGAAACGACACTGCTGGCATCTGTTCCTATTCATTCTCATTATAGAGCAGTTGTTATTCTTCAAGCACTTCTTATACTGGATGTTTTGCTGAATGCTTCTTCTGAAAAATCCCTGTAAACAAGCAAAAAAAACCCCACAACTATCATTACAGCACATGTCAAATCCTTCTACCAAGGCTCATCTCTCTGTGAGCAGAGACAGCAAACCTCACTGCATCACATCAGCTGCTTCAGAGCCATCAGCCCCAGGAGATTTTAAAGAACTTAGCAATCCTCAGACTTACTTCCCCTTTGTGTGTGATCTGTATGTAATGTGAACTAGTTATGATTTCTAACTACAGAAGATGCCCAGTTGTTCCCTGCATAGTCAGCATGCAAGACCAAAGTATCTCCAATATTACCTCTATTACTGTACTAACAGCTCCAAAGAACTCAAACACCTATGACATCAAGTGCAAAGATGGGAGTCAAAATAACATCTTTTGACTTCAATCTCTGCAGTTTGGCAACAAAACTGTCCTGCTGCACCACATGAACTTCAAAGGTGATTTTTTTTACATAACGCTTTATGCTAATAAGCTCCTTCACAGGATGTAACATTTGCAATGTTACAGATTAAGAAAACAACTATCTAGTTCTGGCTTTCCCTGTGATAAAGAACTGCTCTTCCAAAGCTGTTTTGTTCCGTGTCCCAACCTAGGTGACAAGTCACACCCACTATCTCTTAATGCAATTAACATGCACATGTCTTCGTGACATGGTCCTTACCACCTCAGCTTCCAGTTTGTGCTCTCTGCTGTGCGCTCCAAGTCAGGCAGCATTGGACAAGGGGTGGGAACAGAAAGTACTGCAGAGTTTGGAAAATGCTGTGTATTGTTAAGTGGTTTGCCTGTTCCCTACAGCTTCTGAAATTTCTCATATTTAACAGAGAACTATACCAATTTTGTTTTTTTTTTTTTGCAGCATCACCCCTTTTCCCCTATGGGGAGAACTTGAGCATTTCACCAGCAGAAAGGTGAGCAGAAATATAGCTCACCTTGCAGCCCTCACAGGCATGAACACCATAATGAAATCCTGAAGCGACATCTCCACAGACTTTGCAAAGAAGAACCATGCCATTAAATTCTAGAATCAAACAAAAAAGTCAAGGATATAGAAACCAATGACAACTGCAGGAGCATGTTTCCAGCTTTTAAAACCTGGACTTAAATCGAAATATGTCAGATCAGTTCAACACATGAAAAAATACAGAACAGACAACATGAATGTACAAATGCCCTGAACAGTTCAGAAGGTACCAGTGCAAGGGTGGGGGAAAAAAGAGGACAAACACGAAGCACTCAAACGAACAGGGAGAAAGCACATATTCACTGGGCTTTCAAACAGAGTAGCATTGCACTCAGCAGCAGAAAAAGAAAGTCTGCTTATATTTAAGCACTTTTAAAAGGACCATTCAGTTAACTAGGCCACCAAAGTTCAGGCTCAATCTGTTTTTTTCCATCAGGACAAGAAAGCCTATGAAAGACTTTCCCCAACAGAGAATAAACACTTTGTCTTATTAAACCAGAAATACTAAAGGACACTATAACATATTCAACATCAGCCATACACTGTACCTATCTGGTAACAACTTAGGACTACATATGTAGTATGCCGTACCTACATATGTAGAGACCACTCATTTGAGTGTGTATCCAGAATTGCTTGCACACTTCAACTTGAAAATACCTTCTCAATCCCATAAAAATGCTCATGGGTTTGGGTTTTTAAAGTTTTTCCCCTATCTATTTTATTTCAGCTTGTCAATAAAAATTTTTGCAAGTCCTAAGTGCTGGTCTAACATTGGTTTCACTGAAGCCAATAGGAATTTTACCAGTGAGTTCAGTAACCACAAAGTTACCTTAGAGACAGCTGGAAATACTCCCACAGAAACATATTCTACCAGAAAAGTAACTTATTTGACATTTGGGTTTAATTTATAAAGAGGAACTAAAACATTTTTTTAAGGTTTTCAAAAAGAAAAAGAACCAAACCACAACTTTTTCCCTTTTTTTCAACATTTAGCACTGAGCTAAAGAAGTTACCTATCTGAACAATTTACAACAGGTTTCATTTCAGGAACCTCTGTCCTGATATCAAGAACACAGTTACTAGAGAATTTTTAAGTAAAGGTTCTTACTAAGAGCTTAGGGTAGGAACACAAAAAAAAAACCCAACAACAAACCAACAAAAAAGCCCACCCTATTTGAGGTAGAACTATTAGACACTTATTCTATGCTTAGCTTCATAACAAACCAAAATGATAAAATAATTTTGCCAATAAAAGAATTGAGCCTCCAAAAGACTAAATTCCAGTTGTTTGCTGAATCACTCATTCCAGAACTTATTTTGAACCTGCCCTTCCAAAACTGTTCAAATATACTTCTCCACCACTGATCTTTTCTGATTACCAAAATAAGTGTGAAGTAAATACGTGGAGATACATTGTTATATGTATTTTAAAAGGTGATCCATTAGTTCCAGTTTACAAGTATTTTACTTTCCACATCCACATAATTATGACTTGAAATCAAAAAGATAACTGTTCCATCCACAGCTATAAAAGTATTATGCTTGGGTAATTAATTTATTTTGTTCCTCACAGCTGGGGGGGAGGGAAGGTGAAGGGGCAGGGCACAGAGTATGAAAGAACAGAGAAACTAGATTTCCAAGCCAGTTCCATAAATACTCTTGAAGGCAACTTCTGATTGTAATACCTTTACTTCTTCACTTCTTTTTAACCAAGAGATCGATTTTACAAAGATCAGTTTTCACTAGTGAAGATTTGAAGTAAAGTCTGTATTTATGGACTGTTTGAAGTTGGCAGCAATGGGACCCCCATTGTATTAGCATTTGTATGGCAATACCATATGTATTCCCACACACACAATGCCAAAAGATACAAATGGAGGCTTTGCTATGCACCTACACCACAAGGCAAAGGGAGACCTGGTTGTAACACACAGGGTTGTGATACATAAGGGGAAAACGGTGTTTCCAGGAACTGGCACCAAACATACTTGTGACTCCATTATGGCCTTTTGTCAAACCAGCAACACTGGACTGGTTTGTTTTAACAGCCTCCTCCAGCCGATCGCTCTTGGGCGCCCCGTCAGAGCCTTCACTGCTCCGGCCATTGCATCCGCCGTCCGAGGAGGAGCTGTTGGGAGGAGATGGAACGGGCGAGGAGGACGACTGGAAACCGCTGTCTGAGCTCTCGCTGTGACATGAGGCTGGGCTAGATGCCGAGCTCGAAGAGCTGATGTAAGCTATCACACCCCCTAAGGCAAGAAAAAAAGGCAGCACGTAGTGACATAACCAGCAGACATGCACCGCTGCCATGTGAGCCACACCGTGACCCAGCACCACCAGATCAGCCATTATGTGCTCCTGGGAGCACTCCTCTCCCTCCCTCTCTCCCTCAAGCTTGTTTGTCTCATTCGTTTTCTCAGGCTGATCTCCCACTCTGCCCCATCCCGTTCTCCCATCTTATCAGCCTCCTCTGGCCCAGGCTGAGATGAAATGGCATAACCAAATGACGGAGCAACAAGCCATGGAGCTGGAAGGATGGGGCAGCAGGGACAGGGCATGGAGTGACCCAGAGAGGGCTTCCCTGGCTACCCTCTGAGCAGAGCTCATCTGGAGCCAGAGCAAAGACAGGATCTCAGAGCGCTGCGGAGCCAGAATGCAAACAAGCTAGGTTAGGGACAGAAATAGGGCAGAGAGAAAGGCTTCATGCAGGCTACGCGCCAGAGGCACAGAAAGGAAGGGCTGGGAGGTGCTCACGATGCAGAAGGGAAAGGGGCAAGGGAAGGAAATAGCACTGCAGTCTGGTTAGCCTACTGAACGCCATTTGTCCCACTGCAAGCCTTTGTAGCGTTTCTAGCAGCAGCTAAACTCCAATGCCAGGCTGCTATTTGCAAACAGCCTCTGTCCTGCCGGTCTTGCAATCTGACACACTTGAGAATCCCTCTGATGAAACAGCTTTTTGTCCTCAGGCACACCTAGGAGCAGTTCTGGCTTTTCACAGGATCCTTCCTCTTGCTCGTAAGCAAGAGAAATCGTTTGCACTTCATATGAGTTTGTCTCCAAGACTCAGCATTTCAAAAATCAATATAAAAACATTTGATATTTCACACAAGGTTTTCAAAAGCCATAGCCATGAAACTGTTTAAATAAATTACACTCAGTATGTTCTACATTTTATGCCTCTATTGCTCAGTGGACTCCCTTCACTGATGACTCAGGACATTGCAGCAAGGAACTCCACACACCAGTAAGAACTCAAAACTTTAAAAGGGCCATGCATAGCCTGCCTTTGGAGGAAAAAAATCACTGATGTCTGTAGAGTCCTTGATCAACTGAATTGGCACGGCAGGCAGAGGCTGTAGCATCTTACATCAGCCATACCCTCCTCACAGATAAAAGCAGTGGTCTTATACAATCCTGGAAACACCACTGCTTGCAGGGAGCAATTCTGCCTTACAAATTCTCAATACTTTTATAACGGTCCTCTTAGCATCTCTGCAGCAACAGAACTGGCCCACTTCCTCTTCAGCATTTCATGTTTTTCTACCAAGGAAACCCTTGGCAGAAGGGTTCCCTGAAGAGCACGCAGCCCAGGAGCAGAAGTCAGACCGAGGGGACATGTGACACGTGCAGGACACACGGACTGCTGCTCACGTTCCCAGACACCAATGTCCCTGCACCCTGCCACTGGGGCTGTACCCGCACTGATTTTTTTTTTTTTTTTTCCAGAAATCCTCCACACAGCACAACACGCATTCTGGATCAGGTTTTCGGAGAAAGGAGGATTGGCAAGGGTGGGGGGTCACGGGTTCAGCCGTGGCTTGAGAAACAAGGCATCACAAGCCACCCGTGCTGGGCTAAGACACCACCTGTTTGACAAAGCCTGTGCCATCCCCCAGCGCCGCACGCGCCTCTGCCAGGTGCCAGGTCAAAGCTCACTGTTCACCTGGCCCAGGGAGGCACCAGGCTTCTCAGCAGGCGCCATCCTTATCGGCAAGGGGCAGATCGGGACACGCCAGCACAGCCCCTGCAGCCAACTCCACGTTTCTCCACGCTGCCACTGCGCCCCATTATCTTTAAACCCTGCTCGTAAAAGAGATGCTCTTTTCCCTCAAGGGTAAGGCCAATGTCACAGAGGAAGAAGTATGGAAAGCGTGTGCCTGTGGGGGAGTTTCACCCCTCTTCTCCTTAGGGCTGGCGGAGCGCCAGGTAGCTGGGCTGCTCTGGCACCCTAGAGAGCTTGGCAGTCTCGCCAGCGCCACAGCCGCGATTCCTCCTATTTTTTTGTTATTTTAGAAGTTGCACTTCCCTGTGAACCCTGGTTTTGTTTGGTCAGCAGTCAGAAGCTGACTCTCTCACAGAGCATAGGGTGACATCTCGGAACAAAGAGCACAGACACGGAGCACGTACGGGCGCACACGGCTGCCGGCACGCCAGAAAGGGGGTACCGGGGCGCCCGGTGAAGGCAGCCCCGGTTCCGTGAACTGCCGGGGGTTTTCTCAGGGAACCCACCTGCCGGAGGGTGGTGACATGAGTCATCTGGGCTACGCGGAGCCGCGCCAGGGCCGCTGCGGCGGCGGCGCCCCGGTTGAGTGACACGGACCCTTCAGGCTCTGCCGGGCGGGATTCACTCTGGGGATGGGGCGGGGGGCACCGCAGCGAGCCGCTATTGCATTAACGCGGAGATCCGGGAAGCGGTACCGCCGCAGGGGCACGGAGCCGGCGGGGCGATCAAACCGGCCCCGGGACGCTGCGGCAGCGGGGGCTCCCGGCGGCACCCCCGATCTCCCCGGCTAATAAAGCGGGAAGGGATCGGGGAGCGGGGCCGCCGCGCCCGCAGCCGCCCTCCCGCCTCACCCCATTGCACCGCACCGGGGCTGCGGCTTTTCCCTGCCGCGGTCACGCGGCGCCGGGGCTGGAAGAGCCGGGCCCGCCCTGCGCTGCCCCCGGGCCGCCCCCTCCCCGTTACACAACACCGCCCCCGCGCTCCGCGCCGGGCCGCGTGCCGCCGCCGCCGCCGCACACGGCCGCACCGCGTGTCCCGCCGCGACCCCCGCGCGCTCCCCCGCACCGCGCCGCGCCGCCGGGCTCCCCCCACCCCCCGCGCTCCGCCGCGGCGGGGGCGGGGCCGCGGGAGCCGCGGGGGCGGGGCCGCCCGGCGCCGCAGCAGCAGCGGCGCGGCCCCACGTGTCCCCGGCGCGCCCCCGCCGCCGCCGCCGCCCCGAATGTAGGTCACCAAAACAGCGGCCGCCCGCCCGCCCGCGCGCCTCACGTGTCCGCGCCGCCCGCCGCCCCGCGCCGCCGCCCCGCCGCTATTATGCAATGCGCGCGTCACCGCCCCGCGCGGCCAATGAGCGGGCGCGCCGCGCGGAACGTAAACACAGCGCGCACATGGCTCGCCCGGCGGGTCCATGTGAGGCGGCGCGGGGCCGTCCCGGCCACCAGCGGGGCCGCGGCCGGGCAGCGCCGCCGCCCGCCGCGCTCCCCCCCGCCCCGCCGCGCCCCGGCCGCCCCCCGCCCGCGCCCCCGCGCCCGCCCGGCCCCGCGGGACCCCCCGTACGGCCGCCCCCCGCCTCCCGCCGCGGCCGACCCCGCTTACCCGCGCTGACTTCCATGGCGGCCTCCTCCCGCAGGGGCACGGGCGGCGCCGCGCTGGGTTCCGCCGGGGCCGGCTCGGCTCCGGTCGGCGCGGCGCGGCTCCGCTCGGTCCTTGTCTTCCCAGCTCCGTGTCCCCGCCGCAGCGCTACATGCAGCCGGCGGCAGGCAGGGAGGGAGGGAGGGAGGCGGCCGCGCTGTCTCCTGTCAGAGCAGCGGGTGCGCGTCCCCGCCGCGGCGCCCTCCCCTTTACAACAAAAGCGCTCTCGGGGAGCCGCGCAGAGCGAGTGCGGCACGGCCGCCCGCCCCGCCCCGCCCCCGGCCCGCCCCGCCGCGGCCGCCCCGCCCCGCCCCGGCCGCCCCCCTCACCCAGTGACACACTTTCCGCGCCGGCCGCCCCGCTCACGTGCGGCGGGAGCGTGCGGAGAGCGGGGCACTGCGGCGGCGGGGCCGCGCACCGGGCCGGGCCCCCGCCCCTCCCCTCGGGGCAGCCCCGCCGGGGGCACCGGCGCTGCCCACCGCGGCCGCGGGTGTCGGCTGCTCCGGCAGGAAATGCCACCGCCGTGACTGCCGCAGCTGACGGGCTCGCTCCTATCCCGACACGAGTATGTGACAGCTCCCAGTTCCAACTGTCAGCGCTCCGTGCCCTCTTGGCCGCGTGTGTTCTCGCTGCCGGGAAAGGGAATATCCGGGAGAGACCCCTCTCGGCAGCGCACACACACCGCTGCAGCCATGGTCTCTCCCTCTGCAGCCGTAGGGAGAGGCCATCACACGGTTGATCCCAATCTCCGTCCCTCCTGCTTTCTGCCAGGACCTGATTTTTGTCGCTCCCAGAGCGATTCCAGCCTCTAATACCTTATACCACACAGTGATATCTTTGAGCACAAACCTCCCGCAGCGGGGGAGGGATGCACCCCCAGAGAACCCAAAGCAGGGGTGTCCCCACCGGGGTCCCCAAACTCCCGCTCCCAGAAGGAAACCCATGAAAATGCACCATGACAAAAAAGGAACCAGAAACCTGGGGAAGTCTCTCCATTAAGCGAATACAGAGGCCAAAATGAAGCTCTGTCCCTCCCTGACCCCGGGTTTCAGAGGCAGATGCATGGCTTCATGGATTATATTGACCTCCAGACTGAGAGCAAGGCAGTGGAGTTAAATGAGGTTAGCAAGTAGAGCTGAATGCAGCTAAATGTAGTTTACTGCTTCCTAATTTGGGTGAGATTCCTCTCCTCTCAAATGAGGTAAACAGGTCAGTTTGTGTGAGCTTCGGCACTTCTCGAATAAGGTAAGAGGGTGAGTTTTCCCATTTTTCTGTGCGTGGTCAGCAGCTGGGAGACATACAGCTTTCCTCTTGGTCCACACTCAATATCCACCACTATCTCCAGACCTTTCACCCCCCAGCCCCAATTTCCTATAGAAAAAGCTCCTCATATTCCCAGTTCTCCTCCTCATACCAACTTTAGACTACATTTCCCAAGGCCTGCCATGCTGCTCTCTGGCTCTTGCCTAGTGCTTGCCTGCCTGGCTGCCAAGCAGTGCTGCCTGCCCTGGGCACGGTCAGGTACAAGGCATGATGGCCCACCCTTCCTTCCTGTGCTCAGGGCTCTGTCCTGCTCCTCTGCCTGGCTGCTGGTCTCTGTGGACAGAGCACAAATAAGATATATTTGATATTAGCTTATCACAGCATCTCAAACCCTTCAACAGCTTAAATTGGCATACAGAATCAAAGGAGAACGTAGTGAATACATCAAATGCTGTTAGAAAACTAGCTTGGATATCAGCAACAACAGCAGAGCAAGTCCTCTCTGTCTGTGTATTCTGTGTCTTTGGGATTTCTAGTGTTGTATTTGGATTTTAACAAAACAGATGTTTGAGTAATGTTTATTAACTGGTGGGTCATCCACCCCAGATGTTCACTGCTAAAAACCCCTACAGAACTCTTGCTTTTGGATAAGGCTTCAACATGCCAGTACGGAGGCACTGGCACTCAGACCAAAGGTCCATCTGGCCTGCAGGCCGTTTGTGGTGCTCAAGGGAGGCTCCAGATTTTTCAGGTGCATGGACTCCATTCCTGAGAGTGGTCAATAGAGGGAAGGACTGCTTGTTCACTTCCTTTGTGGGCAAGGATAAATGCTGCTGCTCCTGCCTGGCGGGACAAATGGGAAAGGCAATGTACGCAGGTTCGTAGGATGCCATAGGGAGAGGCCATCACATTATTGCTCCCAATATCAGTTCTATCCTATTTACTGCCACAACGTGATTTTGTCACTCCCAGAGAGATTCCAGCCTCTAATATCTTTTACCATCTACTTTTGAGACTCTCAGGGATCATTATAGCAGTTTCAACCTGCTCTTGCCTCTGGTGCTGTACTTGGCAGCCCTGAAGCCAACCCCCATCTATCTCCAAGAATATATTTATTTTGTTTCTCTCTCCTATCTCAGAACAACCCATCCAGACCTAGAGTGTTCTCTGTGCTCCCAAACTATATCCTTTTTGGTTCCTTCCCTGAGGTGGCTCATACACAGTTTGAAGAGCCAAGCACTTCTCTTAGGGATAGACTATGGCATAAAGTAAATAATGGGCCCACCACCTAGCCTCACACAGGATCCTTGTCCACATCAAGGGCAGCAAAAGGGATGTTTCCTGAGAAGGTCCAGCAAGGCAGAGCTGGCTGTGGGTAGCCATGGGATGCAAACAGTGTGAAGCCTGTCCTGGAGTTTCTAAAGGAGATCTCAGAAATGGCCCTGTCTGCTCCTATGCTCTAGTTCTGCTGTTTAGCACAAAGCTGTGGACTGCCACAGTAGACCACAAGAGCAACTTCAATGTTTGGACAAGAAAACTGTCTTCGAGGACACCAAGGTTTTTAATCTTGCCCTCTAACCTGGAAGAAAACTCCACTCTGCCAATGTATTAAGAGGGTCAAGTTTTTCTTGGAGCCTCTTTCTGCCTACCTCTTCCAAACCCACACAAGCAAACACCTGGCATAGTAACTTGTGGCTTTGAGTGCTGGCCAAGTCATGGTGCCTGGGCTTCTTCTTGAGGGGCTTGTCTTTGACTCTAGCTTGGCTGCTAAAGCTCTAGTGTTACTTGCTGAGGTGCAAATAACATTCCCTTAAAGATGTGATACTCAGTGGATATTCCTGGTCCCCACAGGGACTGTGATCCAGCTTTCCATGAAGGGCAAAACAAATCCTAGCATTATGGAGAGGCAGTGTACTGCTGGCATTCACAGTGGCATGGCACCTCTCCAGCCTGAAGGCACTTGAATGATCGGTGGAAGAGTGACTGGGAATTCGTGTGTTTGGTCAGTCCTGAGAATCCTTCAGCCTCTGTTTACTGCTGCTGTCTGCAGAAGACTTGTGGTTCTGGGAACACACTGAAGTGAGGCATTGAAGCACGAAGAGGCAGAAGAAGGGGAAAAAGCACAGAAGGTGGGACAAAAAGCTTCTTCAAACCCCTTCCAACCCCTGGGAAGGAACACGAACATTTATCCCTCTTTCCTCCCAGCCCACACACATGGAACAGCTCAAGCTGCATGTTTAAATTCCAGAGGTCGCAGAGTGATTCCCATCTGTGCTACCTCTGGGTGGGAAATGGCACAATGTTGTTGCACCAACTAATGCTGACTTAAATGTTAAATGCAGCTGATAGCTGGATGGTGGGACAGGATGCACTTTGGCTACATCAGCAGAGGTATGTAGAGGCTGATGACTCTTTGTCCTTAGGCCTAAAATGCTGGTGGTTCCTCAGGTTGGAACTGAATGCCTGCACCTTTCTGTCCCAGTGGAGAGGCCCTCCTAATCCTAGTAAACATTCACACATCAGCCAGGAACGCTGTGAGTTTTCATCAGCAGGCATTTGTGCTTTCAGATGAGTTGGATTTCTTCAGTGCCTGGCACATTTACAATAATAATAGTTTGATCCCAAAACATAAACTTTGCAAAGAGAAAAAACTGTTTACTTGAAGAGTGCCAAGGAGCAGCATTTTTTCGTGCCGCAACAGCTCCTGAAGTTTTCTATTTCTTTATTTCCTTATTACCTCAGGAAAAAATTCCTAACCTCTTATTTGTCTTTTTGACTGATGCTCAGAACAGTGCTGACATTTGCACAGATCTACAGTAAGCCCAAGTTCTCTTCCCTGGATGTTTACAGCATACAGTGGTTTAAATATAATAAGTTATTTTCCCCCATATAAAATTCTTTGTCACTCTTTTTCTCTGTGGTCAGTTGGTGTGATAAGATCACCCTGAAACCCTCAGTAATGTGTCTGTCCTGAATAATTTCTGCTCCACAACTGCAGATGGAACTAGTTCATACAAGTACACTTAGGTGAGGTAACTGATACCAAAGCCATGCCTGCATTTCCAGTTTCTTTGAAGCAAAGATTCACTTGCTATCTACAGTTGCTACCTTAAATACTGCCCTCTAAAAGTCTTTATAAAGATAGCTGTAACTGTGACTTTCTTTCGTACAGTAAATGATATAAATAGCCATAACTCATTTAACTAATCTTAGCCTCTGGAAGCCAGTGGAAATTTTTCTATCGATCAGAGTCAGCTTGGGTCAAGCCCTACAGAATGTTTTCTGACCCCCTGCCCTACTTTTTCTCCATTCCTATTTAACATATATATCTCTGACTCTTTCAGTTGGTGCACTTTTTTCTCTCTGTCAAAGAGAAATCCTGATAAGGAGGTCCCAGAGGTCTTCAGCTTATCATCACATCCCTTCATAGGCTGAATGTGTGCCGAACGCTTTAGGAAGAAGCAAAAGCTAAATATAGAATAATTTAAAGCTGCCCATTAAGGGCATGCCTACATGACACAAATGCAGCTAGCTTAGGTACTGGGAGTGGTGCAGTCACAGAGCTAAGTATAACCAAGCAGAGGATGTGGCTCACAAACCATCCCCTTGCACTCACATCCTGTCTCTCGGTATCAGAGCCTTAGAGGAAGATATAAAAGCTCATAATAGACTGTCATATACTAACTTGCCCATAGGGTAACTCTCTTCCTGATTAAAGTCCTCAGCAGTCAGTTTATAGCCTGAAGCACATAACCTTGCCACTTTTTTCTCTTACCCAGCTTTATTGTAAGTGTGCTTTTTCTTCACATACTTTGGTAATACAACTGATTGCCTGGGCTGGTCAAATTGATGGGAAATAACCTCATGCAATAGTGATGTATTACCACTAGCCTCATCTGCCCTACAGAAGATGACTTGGGCCTTTAGTCTAGAAAGACAAAGCATTAATTCTATGTTACTTAAGTCTATCTTATATGGCAGTAGTATCACTGCCCACCTTTTCCTTTTTGTGCTATCAATTCCTTAATCTGTCAGTATATCATCTATTTATCCACAAATAAAAGCATCAGCTAATGAGACAAAGATGAGAATATTTACTGCTTGAGTGGGCCAAATGTGATTTTTGGGAGAGAAGCAGAATGGGTAGTGCAAAGAAGGTACAAGGAGCTACGCTTTGCCTTCACTGAAAAAGACTCACATAATTAAGTTTCAGGTGATTTCTGACACATTGTGTTGTCCCAGAGAAGGCATCAGCAGTATTGTATTGGAGGCACAGTCAGCACATGACTGCTGTGCTCTGACAGCTGCCAGTCCCTTCTCCCCACCCCAAACCTGCATTTCTCACTCTGGTATCTTTTGTAATATATACCCTTCTAAGTCTGGATTTTTGTATTTTCTCCTGCCTTTTTCCAACTCTTTTATATCCCAGTGTCCTGAAGAGCACCTTATTTCAAAGCACTGGTGCTCTCTAGGAAGTTAGCTGAGCTGCAGGCTGGCAGCAAGCACGTTGGCACTGTGTGAACATGGTGCTGGCCAGGACATCCCCGGTGTGGTGTCACTGTTGTCACCAGATCAAAACTATTGCTCCAGAAGTCTTATAGTTCAGCTCCACCATTCCCCTTCTGAACCCTCCAGGCCACCAAAACATAAACCAGTTTGAATTTTCTCTTTGCAAGCTATGTTCATTCTTGGAGAGATGTAGTGTAACACAAACATAAAGCTCATCCTGGGCAGAGCAGAGATGCAAATGATATCTTCTCCTTGTTTTGGGGAAATTCTGGAGGTTGTATGAGGGGGACACACAGAAATTATAGCTCCAGCTCCTGCAAGGTTTTATGTATCACCCTTTCTTCTCTCCTCTGCAGCAGCACAAGCTGTGATTACTGGTGTATTTTACAAGGAAAATTCCAGAGAAAACTCAGCTCAGTCACCAACAGAGGCAAATACAATTTTCATCTAGGCCTTAAATAGCACAAGTTTGTAGAAAATGAACAGCTTTCATTACAGGTGCCATTGATCTCTGTGCCCAGAGAGTGAAAACTGCCTTTTACATCCTGACGAAACAAAGGCAACTGTAGTCAAATCTGAAAAAATTCTCTGAGAAATATACCAAAACACATTTTGGCTCTGAGACTTACTATCTGTAACTGCCCAAAGGATAGCTGGCAGCTCAAGGGCCAAGACAGCTCCAGGCTCTACACAGCATGGTGTTTTTTCCCCTGATTGTTGTCCCACCCTGGCTAACTTGGAGGCCCAAAAGATGATTTACAGCTTCAAGGTGCTGAGCTGAATCAAGAGATGATGCATGGGACTCTGTTGAACATTGTGTGCTGCTGAATTAGGCCCAACTGATCAAACTCTTACTCTAAAAAGCTGGCTTCTATATTCTGCTAAGAGCCTAAAGAGTTAAAGTTATTAACTGGCTTCTGAATAAAATGCATTAGGAGTAAATATGCTTTAGGATAAACCTATTAAATGGATAAAAATGCCATTACCGGGGTGAAATATGATTGTGTGACCTTTTAAATAAATAAGCCTGCTATGCACCAAATTATCTCAGATAATAAGCTTTATACATGATAAAGTCGTGCAGTAGGTCTCAATCTTCAGGTATTCAATGAAATATCGCTAGCCATAAAGGACTCCTGAAATGCTACACTAAAGAAAATTGCTTCCAGCTATAAAAACTTAACTGTTAAAACAAATGGAGTTTCTCTCATAAAAACTTTTTGCAAGGCATTGGTAGCAAGAGTGAAAACGTACTAGAAACAAACCTGAGGCATTTGCAAGTACACAACGCTTCTTAAAATAACTCAAATTCCAGATAAATCTGGAATAACTCTATTGAAAGCAGAAGGGTGTAATCCCAAAGCACCAGCATCCAAATTATATTTGTAGGTCCTTAGAAATATGTTGGTGGGATATCTCTGGGTACAAACATTGCTGTGTATCCAAACTAATCTGCACTTGCAGTTTTGGCACTTGTACAAGCAGTGGAAATGCTGACCTCTCTGGCTGTCCTGAATCTTGGGTCTGGCTGTGTTATGCCTCAGCGACTTGCCCAGATTACTCCTGACACAACAATATTCCTATTAAGGGACCATTCGTATTTGATGGGATGGAAACAGAGCTGGATATTATCAGCCTTGTGAATAAAGGCAGACGTGCATTTAGTCAGATTCAGCTACCAGCTTCACATGCAGCAAAACTGGCTCTCTGCATTAAGTCAGAGCAAGAATTTTCTGCTCTGAACCATTACAAATAAGAGGGAAAGAAGCCAATTCTCTCATTCCTTCTGGTGATCACAGGCAAACCAACAAAACCTCCCGGTGAGGCGCTTGCAGTTTTAATAAAATCATCATGGTCACTTCATCTCTTGTTACTGAACATCAGCAAATAAACGCAATTCCCAGCTTGGGTCTTGTGCTGGTTTTGGCTGGAACAAAGTTAATTAGTTTCAAATACAGTTCCAAGGACTGAAAATACTCTTGGAATTCCCTGACACAATCAATTATCTTCCTCAAAAGTTGATATCAGACACTGACAAAAAGGACCATTCCTGTTTCTTCTGGGTTTTCTTTTTTGTTTCTTTTGTTTGTTTCTTTTGCTGAGTTTTCTTGTGTGGAGGTGTTTGTTGTTTCCTTTCCCTGAAATGGGAGAATGCATCCTAGAAAGGAGTTTCTTAACCTTCCTCCACTGACAATTTTCACCAAAGCTCAATTCAGTGCAATCTTTTCCAGGAGGGGCTCTTAAAGAGACACAGCAAAATTCAAGTACACAAAATAACCCAGCCTTGCTCCTGCTCCCAAAGGTTTCACTGTCTGAGCCTTAGCAAAGAGGTACATTCTCCACAACTTGTTTTAGTGCTCCTGCTAAATAGAGCAAGGTACACTGGCAAACACAACCTAAACAGTACCACTGCAAAGGAAAGGGTGGCATCATGAGGTTGGCAGTGAAATTTTATCATGTTTTCCTGAACTGAAGTGCAATGTATAGAAGCAAACAATAGATCTGTTCCAGGCAGGAGCTCAGCTGCATCCTGAAGATGCCTCCAGGCACTTGCCATTTTGTTTTATTGCTGTTCCTCAATACTGGTGAATTCTAAGTATCAGTCTTGCAGAGAAGACACATTATCAGGGGTGAAGGACGACTGCTTGTTATATAATCCTGCCAAATCCTTGATACAGCAGTTCTCAGCAAACAACCATCTTGCTCTGAGTCATCTGGAAAGTCTCTGGTTCAGTGAGCTTCCAGGAGCAGACCATCAAAACAGGTTGTATTTCCACTTCCCATTTCAAATTACAGGAGGCACTTATGAGTCAAGGCAATAATTTTCTCTTTATCTGCCTTCAGATGCCATCCTGCATACGGATCCAGCCCATGCACCTGCTGAGCCAGAAGCCCTGTGGGAGTTCCCAGCCAGTGCTGGATGTCACAGCTTGCAGCTGTCCTGGGTGGCTGCTGGCATGAGGGCAACCACAAGTGTGAGGAAATCCTTACCCTGCTCTTCAGAGAACTGGAGATGCTACGTGTGGAGCTGGGCTTGCTCCACACTCACCAGCCTTTTCCCAAATGCCCATTGCTGGTCCTTGTCAAAAGCAGGCACTGTGCCCATTATACCTCTGGGGCTGGCCCTGCATGGCCATTCACATTTTTCTCTTGTTTTATTTCCCCTTGAGGCAATGCCAGGTTTTAATTCAGTCCTGGGTCACAGATCCCAGCAGGACACATTACACTGTGTCTATCTTGGAATTAGGAAGTCTCCCACCTCAGAGCTGGCCAGCTCAGACCCACTGCTCTCCCACCTCTGCTGTGCCTGACAGACAGACAGAATCAGCTCTTGTGACAACAGCATTGGCACAAGGAGCTGAGCAGCTCACCCTTTACAAACCAAACAACTACAACTTTGGCAATCTCACTCCTACTGAATAACAACAACAACAACAAAAAGAACCAAGTCAGCAGCAAGCAGTAGCCTGTTGCACAGGACTGTAAATAAACCCAGGAGAAACGAGATGGGTCAGCTTGGGTTGGCTGGCAGGTGCTGAAAGAGCTGGTCCAGGGTTACCACTTCAGGGTGGGCCAAAGTGGGGGAAGATGGAAGGCAGTCACTTCCCTGGTTCTCTGTCTGACTCCCTGCATAGGACAAAATTGCTTCTGCCTTTACTGCTATTACAAACTTCCTATGAAAGAACCATACAATTCAATGCTCAAGCTGTAATGCAATTAATGTGATTTCGGGACAATTTGCAGAATCTGTGAAAACCATCAAGTTTCATATCCATGGCTCATATTAACACACTGCCATAATTTGGCTAACAGAATTATTCATGCTCACAACTTTTCTTTTTTTTTTTTTTCTTAAAATAGATTAAAATTTCAGAATGTTGTCAGAATAGCACCTACTGGAAGGTGAGATTGTTTGCTAGAGAGCCATTTTGAAGTTTTCAGATCTAAACAGATGGGGCCATCACTGGAGAAAATAGAACTCATGTATGCCATATGCTTTACATAGTTTTATGATTCTTTTATTTTTTATTAAACTAGCCAATGAAAGTAATAACTGTACTGGAGGTTTTCATTTAGCCTCAGGAGTCAGAACAGTTGATTCAGTTTTTCACAGTGTTTTAATTTCTGATTTCCTTCTCAGCAACGTAAATCCTAAATCTAAGAGTTGGGTTTTCAGTGTAACTTAGAGTAATCAACTTATTTTGTGTTTCCCATTGATATGGTATAACTTTTGCTTTAAAATTGCTGATTCAAATGGACAGCAATCACCTTGCCAACACAAACCATTGGTCTAAAATGAAAAACTTAGTACCTTACTATTAGCTCAGATGAGTTTAGTCTCTGCCTCTTAAGAAAGGACTACCAGGGACCTATCAGTAATAAAACTACTTAGATTAAGACTGGGGACTAGATCCTACAGATTCACCAGAACCAGTTGAATCAAGTATTTTCTATAATTCTATTAAAAAAACCTCAAACCTCAAGAAAGGTCCTTTTACTTGCACACTGACTTCTCCTATGTAGCTGAATCGTACTGCGTGTCTTTTTCTGTAAAAAATATCTTAAGCAGATGTTCTCCAACAACACCTATAACTTGCAAAGGGAAAATAATACAAAACTTTCTGTTTTGCTTAAAAGATTGGCTAGGACTTTGTTTAACTGTGCCTTGGCAAAACTGCTTTCCAAATAGTTGCAAACAAAGCAACATATGAAATATTATTTTTATATACTGCTCTGAAAACTGAAAACACAAAGCTCAAAACACATAATTTATAAAGGTTGCATAACTTGCTATCTAAACTTACCTGACTAATCATGAAACCCGTGAGAGAGGCAGGTGGATCAGAACAGCAGATGAGTTGAAGTGCCACAATTCTCGTACAAGGAAAGGGTTCAAATAATTGCTTGTTAGTCACAGAAAAACAATGCTGCAAGAAAACTGTATGAATAAATGAATGAGTGAACACTGGACTAATGAGCTACTTCCTCTGCTTGGTGGATGAGCTCTCAGGGGATGACAACTCAGCTACACTCGTGAACACAGTGCAGAGTTAACAGGGCCTTGGCTTCTGCCTGCTGCTCTATTGACACAGAGCCTGGTGACAAGTCTGGGACATGGAGGGCTTGAGCACTGGACACAGGACATTTACTCCACAGCACCAGTTAAGAACTGTCCTCCTGCTCTGGGTTTGGTGAAGTGCAGCTGCTGGCTGGTGTTTCAGGGAAGCAGATTGATACCAGAGACACAGGCTGAGCAATTCTGAGGAGCTACATGTTTGTTCAGCCAGGTTTGTACTGTGGGTAGTGCCCCACACAGACCTGACTGATGAGCCCTGAGGGACCCTGGCTAGCTGTAGCCTCCTCTGCCAGGTGTTCCTGTCACTGAGCAGCACCAGGGTACTTACAAGCCCCACTGAAAGCCAGCTTATCTGTCCTCTTTTGGTTTTTATTTCTCAGGGTTTTTTTTTTTCCCTTTGATGTGCCTCTCCATTTCTGTGTTTCCAAGGGAACTCCTCAACTTGCACATGGACAGCCAGCTTGGGTCCAGAGGCATTCCTCTGCTGCTCTTGTGCAAAGAGATACAGACTGCAAAACCCCAGTGGAATCAGCTTAGGTCCACCACACTAACTAGCAAGGGTCTTCCCAAAGCCCAGCACCAGAAGTGCAGGGAGACCTGAGAAGGCTTGGAAGAAAGGTACCTGCCATTTGACAGAGCAGTGTCAGCCAGCACTGGTCTTATCAGAGCCAGGTTTAATTTAATCACTCATCTGCTCTCTGATCTCCAGGATCCCCCTGCTCTCCATTCTGCTGAATGATGGAGAGATGACAGTATTTAATGAGATTGAATGTCATCTTCATTACAATAAGAGCCTTTAATTATATCATTGAACATCATTTGATACCAAAGAAAAGCATGCTCTCTTAAATTTCAGGCAGTGACAAGGGGTCCAGAAGAACTGGGTTCCAGTCCTGGCTTTGCCAGAGGCCCATTAGGTAAGAGCAGGATAGCCACTGAATTAAAGGTTGTGTAAGCAGTGTAGCTCAGACACTTCCTAACTGTAGGGAGCAAGGCTCTGCAACCTAAACACTCTGTGTGTAATTATTAAATTGAAGCTGATTCAGAACCTTGACACATAAACAGAACAACCTACAGGCTCTCCATCCTTTCATACAGCTTTACACTTCAAACAATTACTTTAAAAGGATTGGATCAAAAAGTTGGTGGTTGCTCAAAGCCCTAGATAAGAGCATTCAATTCAAATCCAAATTGGTTTTTTTTTTTGTGTCTGTAGCAGTGTTTCCATCACTCTGAGTATTTTGGCTTGATGCTCTCCGAACTAGACTTGTGTCTGCTGGAAGAGATGTACAAAAATATGGTGTTTTTTCCCAGCTTGGAGAGTGAGTAGATAATAGAGTAGGAATCAGGCTCTATTTTTAGAGCCTAGCTTTTTAATTCATTAGCTGTACAGAACTCTTCACAGGCAGTCACTTTGCTGGGTCAAGGCTAGTGAACAACTGCTGCATTACAAGGACAGAGATAAGTGAGAAAGTCGAGCTATAACTCTCCTCCGTCGCTCATTACTTCATTCTAAGCCCCCCACAAAAAGCACCAGTGAAATTCCATGACCTTCCAACTGCCTCCTCCACCAGCATCTGTGCCTTTTGCAGGCATCGTGCCAGTGTCCCTCTCCCGGCAGCACACAGCTGCCCCCAAGAGATTCCCAATGCTTCAGAGACAAAGCAAGGAAACAATTACACTCGCTGGTGATTAGTGAGTCCCTACTTTTCAACCTAGCTAGTGTTGCCAAGTAATGAGCACTTCCATTAGCTATGTGGAAGGGAGTTTACTACTTGCTTATTTAAAGAACATCGTAAATCACACAAACTGGTTTTACACATCCCACCCTTCAGGACAGAAATAGTGCCCTTGTAAGGTCCTCACCTTGTAACAAAAACTGAGTGATTAACTAATCTAGGCAGCTGACACAGAAGTGAAATCCAGCCTGACATAAAAGCTTACAGTCAACTCTTTTCAACAGAATCTAAAACCAGGCTCAACCAGGCTGGTAGTGTACAGCCCCATTTCCCTGCAGTTTAACTGTGGTATTCATTTTGTCTTGCCTAAAAACCAGACAGCTCTTTTAATTGCATCCAAAACATGCCTGCTCAGACTGAGAAATGATCAGCCCTGCAAACAGAGCCAAGTGGATGGCTTGGAAACAGATTACTAGGTTCCTCTATGTCTTAATAGATTTGCCTAGTGAAATTCCTGAAGGTTCCTGTTCCCTCCCCCTGCCCTCCTTCAGCTACAGCTTGCTGTCCCTGTTTCAGGCAGACCCTTGGTGTCTGAACTCAAATTACAGCCTCTCACTAGGACTGTCACAGATTACTGGTTTCTACCACAATCTTAAGGAACACAGACTACTTGCAATCTCCTGAATTTGCATAATAGGCTCAAGAATCAAGTAGTAAAGGCAGAAATCACATAACCTCTCTCTAACCCTGATTTCCCAAGCCAACAACCCCAAACAAAAGTATTTTTCTCAATTTTTTGCCCTTTTGAAATAAAGATTTTAGTAAAATGTAATTCGTCTTTTTGCTTCACATGAATTCTGCACAGCAATGCCCCTTCAAACCCAAAATCCTGTCTAAGAGTGTGAGACACTTCCAGTGTGGAAAGACACTAAGGCAATCTGGCTTCTCAGAGACTTGCAATGAGCTGTACATACCCAGGGCATCCTCTGAAGGCACCATGTTTCAAATTCCTTCACTGGTCTGCTAGATACCATGCCCTTTCAGACACACTGTCATCAGCAGTTTCCAATAAACTTTGGAGGGGATAGTATTTTTCCTCTTATTTTAAAGTTCAAATAATTACAGGACCACAAGGGCCAACCTAAGGCAGGTCTCACTGAAGACACCTGCCATGTGCTGCAATGTTTGAATGCTGCCAAAGGACACGGCATTAGTGATGACTGCCTGCCCTATCACTTGTTGTCACCCTCCTGCATCAATGGCAAAGGTCCCAAACAGATTAACAACCCCTAGCACAGTATCACCAGTCTTGAAGTTGTTGCCTTAAAAAAAATAAAAACAAACAAAAAAAAAAACCTACAGATTTGGGTTTAAGGAACCTTAAAGATCATCTATCTCCAAATCCCCTGCCATGGGCAGAGACATAACCTTTTTCTAGACCATGTTGCTCAAACAGACAAAAGAAATTCCAAAGGACTGGACAAACTTGGCCACACTGGCACTACCTGAAGGCATTAAATCTCCAAAGCAGACAGATCAGCCCTCTCTGCAAAAACCCCCTCCAAGCTCAGGAGAAACCTCACTCATCAAATTTTCTCTGAGGAACTTCCACTTCTTGTCCTACACCATCACAAGACTATCTTCCAAGAACACCACTGATACTTCAAAGGAGAGGCTAAAAAAACGCTCTGTCTTTAGAGCACACAGCTTTAACACTTTTTAACAGAAGACTGTTTTACATTTTTCTTGTTTGAACCAAACAAAACATATCATCAAAGAATTGCCACCTTGAGCTGTTCTTCCTGGCTTTGAAAACACACTGCCTAAATGTCTCTTCTTCAGACTAGCACCCTCCTGTAAGAACTTAAATTGGAGTATTAAGTGAATTTCTCAATTGAAAGGAAAGTCTTGACATGTTTTAAGTCTCAGGAAAAAAAATAAATGCTATATCCTAAGCTTAAGTTCCAGGAAGACATAGCTACTTCTCGGGCCTTCTATCAACCTCTTTTCCTATCACTACCTAATGGATATAGTACAGAATCTGTGGAAGCTACAATATCCATCCACCTAATTTACCAGGAACTGCATTTAATCTCTCAGCCTTCATGTGCAAACTGATTTCATGCTGAAAAGGTCACACTGTGATTTCACAAGAAGTAGTCTAAATACATTCATCTCTAGCTTTTATCTGAATGTGGTTATTTCTACCAGCTAACCATGCAGAGTAAATTAGAATGCAGCTCTGTAACATGGAGACATATTTTCTGTTCTGGTATGAAAAGGAAGGTTTAAGAAACTGCCCCCCCTCAAACTTGACAAATGAATACCTACTCTACAGTCAGTATTTTACTATTCAACCTAAATCCTTATCATTCTTCGCTATGTGCCCACATTTTAACACTCTGCACTGCAATGAACAAAACAAGCTTTACTTTCCATTCAGTGCTTAGTTGATTTAGACAATGTTTGCAGCTGAGAGGCCCAAGAGCTGGTACACTGAAGAAGTACAAAATATCAGAACTTGAAAAATAAAACAGCCATTAGTATTTAATCACCTATAAAAAAGGAATGAGCGCTTTCAGTTTACATCTCATTGCACAAGATCAAAGCTGGTCGTCAGTCCAAGCACAGGACAACAGAAACACCAACCTACAGTGACTAAATAAATTCAGACCAAGAGAAAAAGAACACGGACCAGTGCTTGGGCTTTCAATACACATTGAAGGACACACAGCCTTCAATGTTACCAAAAGTGAAGCCCATCACAGAACTCTACACTCAGGGCCTACGATCTCCACAAGTACCAAATCACATTTTCAACGCCTGGACTCCTGGACACTCCACGCTCATCCACACAACCCAAGAAGCAGCAGAAGCAGTGTTAAATGGAACGAGCTGCACGACCTTTATTGGCGGGGCGCGTTTACAAGCACTAGCGGTAGCGGTGCAGCTGCAGGGTGTTGCGCCTCCTCCAGGCGGCGCGGCGCGAGCCACCGATGGTGTGGTGGAACTTGTGGCCCTTGCCCAGCCCGCGGCTCTTGCGCCCGGCCGACGTCAGCCCACGCATCTCTCTGTGCTTGTGGACGGGCTTGGTGATCCATTGGGTGTCGGGGTTCCGCCGGATGGTCTTGTGGAAGGGATCAATCAGGATCACTTCAAAAAACTTGTAAGTGGAATCTTCGCCCACCCAATACGAGTTCAAGACTCTCAGAGCCCCACAGTGACGACCAGCACGCTCCTAGAGGACAAAATAAATGCAGCAGGCTGTAAAACCATGGATGCAGGCACTCTTCATGCAGAAAGATTACTAACTCAAATACAAATTTCAATTTTCCCTAGGACAATCTCTTTTCCTATAAAAACCCTCCCAGCTGCAAAGGTGCAAGGAAAGTAACAGCTGAAAAGAATGTTGTGTTAAAAAAAAAAATAAAAAAAATAAAAAAGGCTGTTTGGATTCCTGCATGAAACAGGTTTTAAAGACCATGAGCAGGAAGGTGCTTGGTTGACAAAAGAAAGAACTCTGTGTATACAGAAGCACCCAGTCAGTAAATACACAATGTCAAAAATAACTTCAACGTGACAATGAAGAGCATGAGCTGCACTTGGGGTCATGGAACAATCTTTTGTAGGAAGTTATGAAAGACTGATTAACTTGTGCATCCAAAGCTACAGAGGAGAAAGAAATTTCTTTAGAGTGTAAGCCTGTACTGGTAGGAGTAAAGGAATAACTGATGTAAATCTTTGTACCACTGCTGGTGTATTAGTGCTTGCTAGTTCTATCCTACCTTGTGGTTGGGAAGACACAATCTTAGTTTGGAAAACAAAAACAAGCAGAAAATAGCAATTATGCAACTCAATTTGCTTCTCATGTCAAGAATGCTCCTTATTTAAAACACATTGTGTTTAATTGTAGGATTTTATCATCATCATGGGGAAACATGAACCAATGGACCCTATTCATTTTCTCACCCAATATGATGTTAACCTATTGCTACAGGCTTCCCTAAACAGCCCTTGACTATTTTCTGCACATGGAATAACATTTTTTCAAGTCCTTTTATTCTAGTGTGAGAGCAACACCTGTATGAAATATTAGAACATCAATCACCCTTCACCAGCTTCTATTTGAGGATGGGAGCTCCAACTGAGGCTCTGCAGATCTGTAATCTCAAAACTGTTGGTTTTCCAGAAAGACTGTGTCAGATTCAGAAAATTTCAAGCTAGAACTAAGAGCAAATAACCTCTTCCATCATAGCTGTCATAAGTGAGCATGTGATTAGCTATCAGATATCTGGGAATAATACACATTAAGAGAATGCCATGAGCACTGAAAACAGTAGCATTTTTAATGCAAACTCATCACCTGTGTTTCTTTTAAATAGGCATGTCCCAACTGTATTTTTTCCCTGAAAAAAAAAATCCCACCATATTCAACTTGCAAATGTCATTCAGCAATATTTTCAAAGAAATGAGAACTGTTTTCTGCTTCAAGATGGAAAGGCAATGACACTCTCCCTTCTTCCACAATGTCTCACTTGAGAATGCAACCTGGTATTAACTCTAACCCAGCAAAAAAGGCTTTTTTTGTAAAGGTGAGAACTCCATCTCTTCCAGACTACAACCATGACAGCAATGAAGCTTGCAAGATCTCATCAAAATTTACATTTTTAGTATTTCAGTAGCAAGATCTCACCTAAAAATAAGTTAGCCACCAAGCTGTGTGCTTGTGAGGCACCAGTTTTTTATAAAGAAGCAGAAGGTCTCTGGGAGGGTGCCTTCAGCTCCTGCAACACAGCTAAGCGTGCTGTGCAGCACTACTACTACACAAACAGGTGCTACAGGCTTCAAGACAGGAACTTGTGTACCTTGTGAAAGGACCATCACCTACAGCTGCTGATCCACACCACGTAGCAGGAAAACATAGTGGGATTTACTGACAAGTTAGACACCTCAGAACATGCAAGTTCTTATTTCTCATGCCTAGCTCTTTATTTTACTGTGGTGTGGACTAGTTATGTTTTTCATAACAAACACTGTGGCACTCTTTAGAAGTATTAACTCCACTGAACTACTCAAGTGGTTCTGATAGACACTATTTTTAAAGTCTGAATAGTTTTTTTTATTGTCTCAGTAGAGCTTTGAAAGACATTCTGCTGCTTTCCTGCCACTATTATTCAAAATCTGACTAAGAATTTATTAACAAAGCAGCTGGTTTGATTTTGTATTTTTTGTCTCTGAGTATTTTCAGCTTTTACAGACTAAAACTTTCCAACCCAAAGTTGTGAGCAATAACCAAAACACTCACCTCTGCTACAGACTGAAGACTGCGGGCAAACTTGAGCTGGTTAACACCATGATGCACAGGTTTGCCGTAGGTTGCACCTTTGGGGACGGGGCGTTTGCGGCCACCACGGCGGACACGGACACGGTAGATAACGTAACCTAAAACAAACAGCGCCTTGGGAACTAGAACTATTCTAACAGCAACTTTCATCCCTGAACTGCATGTCCAATCCTCCACAACTCACATGACATGCTGCAACACAAAGTCATTATACCAATTTTTACCAGAATTTACAACTCAAGGAGGATAACACATTTTGGTTTTGTTATTTTTATTGCAACTGAGTAAAGAAAGTGATATCCTGATGCAACTTTTTTTGGTTCCAAACCAGAGCTTATGACACCTTTCCACTATCCAGTCCCAAACCAAGATCAGCTATAGCTATATTGTAATACAACCCTAAAAATCCCCCCACCAAAAAAAAAAAAAACCCAAAAAAACCACAACCTAGCAAAACTACTACCCCAATTGCACAATTCAGATGGCAGCACTTAGAAAGCACTGAAGCACAGGCCACCCACAAACCCTGCTGAAATCTGACCACTGAGAAATGAGGGAACTAGATACAGTGACAGAGTGTCAAGTCTTGGCTTTTTCTTTTCTTTGTGAATAAACAGACTGGGTTTTAACTGAAATTCCACAAGTTACATATGGATGGCCACCTTTCCCATTTCTTTCCCTGACTAGTAACTGTTTTTCAATTACTACAAACTCCATCATCTTGCCCAAGCGCATGCAGCTGTAACACAGTACTGTTACATACAAGCCATAGTATGGCTTGGGTTGGAAGGAGCCTCAAAGATCATTGAGTTCCAACCCTCCCTGCCATGGACAGGGACACCTTCCACTAGACTAGCTTGCTCAGAGCTCCGTCCAACCTGGCCTTGGACACTGCCAGGGCTGGGGAATTCACAACTCCTCTGGGTGATCTGTTCCAGTGCCTCACCAGCCACACAGTAAAGAGTTTCTTCCTAGTATCTAACCTAAACCTGCTCTTTCAGTTTGATGCCATGCCCCATTGTCCTGTCACTACATGCTCCTGTGCAAGTCTCTACCCAGTTCTTTTCAAGGAGCTAGGTCAGTCACAGTTCAGTCACCTGAAAAACGTCGAGTAACACATGACAATACTTGGGCAGAGAAAGGACATCCCCCAGATCTAGGATACTAAAAACTCTGTTTAATTCTGTGGCACTAACATTGCACAAGGAAAAAAATGGAGGCCCAAGCCAACCCTGCCAGAACAGCAGCAGATGGCATAGATGCAAATTAAGTGAAGTTAAGGTCTTAGGCTGTGGGCACTGCTACCAACTGAGGACATTTACCATATTCTGCCAGTTTCACGCAGCACACTTCAGTTTACTGGGGGACACCTCAGTTTCAGACGTGGCTCCTGTGCTGCCACTGAAGGAAGCCATGGTGAGGCACAGGGGCCGTTACCTTGCTTGGCCTTGTAGCCCAGGCGGCGAGCCTTGTCGGGGCGCGTGGGGCGCGGGGCGCGGTGCAGGGCCGACAGCTGCCGGTACTGCCAGCAGCGCACGCGCAGCAGGAACCGCATCACGTCCGACTGCTTCTTCCTCCACAGCTCCTGGATGTACTTGTAGGCACCCATGGCTGTCTACCTGCTGGGCAGAGAGCTGTGAGAACAGCGCACCAAAAACAGCGCCCAGCTCCAACATCCTCCAACAGCACTGAAACGCAGGGAGCTCTGCACCACTGACACATCTGGGAACAGGGATCACACCTGGGAGCCTTCAGCATGACACCCTGCAGCCACCATTCCCAGCCATTTTCTTCTTTTATTCTGAAGAGTTAAAACTGCTCAACTGAAAAACTTTCAGATGTGTTATGTCTGGTACAACCAAACCCAACAACTAACAGCTGAAAGGAGTTTTACACACAAATCAAGAATGACAGGACTATGAGGAGTGTGGCTCTTATTGTTAACTCTGACTTCAGTGAGGTTTTACTTCTAAGTGAAAGGTAACAGTTTTATTAGTAAGAGGAAGTTTAACAGTTGCTTAAGAATTTAACTGGATTGGGACTTTTGCTTGCTTAGAGCTATTCACATGGTGCCTCCCACATCCACTGAAATTGGGCTTTGAGTAAAATGGGATGAACTGATCATGTCAAGACTAACAAAGTGTCATAGCTCAGTGTCCTACTGCTGCTGGCATGTGTGTTTTGCTCCATAGATGCCCTGTGGGCTTTTTTAAAGTTGCTTTTAAAAATCCTTTTTGCTGAGCACCATCAGGGGTAGTATGAATTGACAGAGCAAGGGCTCAACACAAAGTTCCTACGGGTCAAATTTTGTCCTTAAGAAAACAATGATTATTACAAACTTATGAGCTGAAAAATGTCTTAAGGTTGAAGGCATTTCAAAAGTCAAGTAACAGTTTATTTTTTCAGCATGTTTACTGCTCTTTTCCTCTGAGGCCTCACAAGCCTGCAGCAACCAGCACGTGTACTGAACGCCATCAAGCCCCCACCCAACTCACCATCAAATACACGCAGCTCACTTTATTTACATTTTAAAACACGCCAAAAACAGCTCGTGTGTGATGCTGGATAACCCTCTGGTTTCAAGCTGCCCAGCTATGGCTCATCCATTCCCATGCCCAGCCACCCCACCTTTTCACCTAATGGCCTAATGGTACAAAAACACCCCACGAACAAACCGCAAACCCGGAGCAAAGCAGGGCGCGCCGTCTGCCCCCGACCTGCACCCTGGGCGCCCCGCTCCCCTCCCGCCCCACCGAGCGCAGCCCGCGGGCCCTCCCTCCTCCGCCGACCTCCCCGAGGCTCCGCGCCGCAGCGGCAGCCCCATCCCAGCCGGAGCCGAGCGGGAGCGGCGGCGGGACGGGCGGATGGACGCTCGGAGCCCGGGATGGGCGCGGATTGAGGGAAAGGCCGCGCGCGGACCGGCCCTCACCTGATGGCGCCCAGCGACGGAAAGGAAAGGCCCTGCTTCCCACAATGCCTCGGGCCACAGCACACTTCCGGCGGCGGCCGCGGTGCCTCCTGGGTAGCGTAGTCCGGCGGGGCTGAGGCCGCGCGTCGCTCCCGCCCGGCCCGGCCCGGCCCCCGCGCTCGCCAATGGGCGCCGGGGGCGGGGCCCTCGCGGCTCCGCGGGCGGCCGGACGCTCGGTCCAGGTGCGCGCAGGCGGCGGGGGGCGGCCCCGGGGGCGCTCTCGGGGGCCGGGGCGATGGGGCGCTGGGGCACGGCCCGCCCGGGGCTGCGCCTGCGGCGGGGGCTGGGCGAGACGGGCATCCCCCGTAAGAGCCCCCGGTCAGGGATTGGGGTGGGACTTTGCTTAAAACCCTGAAAAGAAGCTTTAAAAACGACAACAAAAAAATCTCAACAACAATAATAATTTTAGAAATCGTAAGATTATGAGAGAGCTGGGTTTGCTTGGTTTCGAGAAGAGGAGGCTCGGGGGTACCCTCACCCCTCTCCACAAGTCCCAGGAAGGGGAATGCAGTGAGGTGGGGTCGGTCTGTGCTGTGGCTGCAGCCAGAGGAGCAGAGGACATGGCCTTCAGCTGAGACACGGGGGACGCAGATTAGCTACCAGAAGAAAATTTTTCACTGTTGGGGCAGTCAGGTACTGTAATAGGTTGCCCGGGGAGTTGCAGAGTCACCATCACTGGTGGCGTCTAAAAGGTGTCTGGATCTGGTGCTGGATGTGGTTTAGTGGTTTAGTGGTTACAGTGCTGGTTCTGGGTTGGTGTTTGAATGATCTTAAAGATCTCTTCCAACCTAATGATTCTATTCTATTCTATTCTATTCTATTCTATTCTATTCTATTCTATTCTATTCTATTCTATTCTATTCTATTCTATTCTATTCTATTCTATTCTATTCTATTCTATTCTATTCTATTCTATTCTATTCTATATAAACCCCGAGGGGAAAAAGAAAAAGGCCTAAAAAAACCCCCAGTCCTAAAACCTTTTCACTGGAGGGTAGGGAGAAGGCACCATGGAGTCTCTGGTTCTGCAGACCATGGCTTTTCCTGCTGATCTGCTCCTGTCCCTGCTCCTATCCCTCCTGCATATGGCATGGCACAGGCTGGATTTGAGCCACCTGCTCTCATTGGTGGCATCCCTACCCGTGGCAAGGGGCTGGAAGCAGAGGATCTTTAAGCTGCCTTCCAACCCAAGCCATTCTATGATTCTATGAGCTAGGCTTTCCCAGCCTGCAAGTCCTTTCTGCCTCCCTACCTGCAGCTGCAGGATGACCTTTCTGTTTTTCAGTGTATGCTTTTCAGAGCACCCTGGCTTGTGAAGCATTATCTGGTTAAACTGGAATTGAAGCAGGACAACGCCAGCCCCTCCTGATCCAGAAAAGGTACTCTTCAGCTCTCTCTGTGAGAAATGGCTCCTAACAGCAAAGTGAGGCAGGGCCTGCTGCCCTGCCATGGCTCCACTAACAGAGGGAAGTGCTCCTAGCTGCTGGATGTCTCCAGCTAGAACCAACCCCCACTCATCAAAGTGCTGAAAGCAGACTGATAAAACCTGCTTCTGCATTTGCTTTCCTGTGCTTCTGCCTTTAATGCTCCTGTTTTGTAGTTCCTAGTCTGTAAAATCTAGAAACTTTCTGTCAGCAGTATAAAAGGGAAGGAACCACCATTTTCTTGCATTTCCAGAAGCCATCCTGATACCATGAGATCCCATCAAGCCCACTGCAAACCCAGGAATTCCAATAACACCGTGCACAGGCACACCAACAAACACAGCCCCTGCCCGGGGGGTGTGCATGCTCCAGTGCTTCCAGCCTCCCCAAACCTGACAGGACAAGTGTCAAGGCCGCAGGCAAGCATCAGCACCACTGGCAGCAGCCTAAAACCTGAGAAAGTGGTGTGGGAGGAAACTCTAGTCCTAAAAATATCAGTCGCTGGCGGGCGCTGGGAGGGAGCTGTGCCCCCGCTGATTCGCGCTTTGCCGTGCGCCTTCCGTGGGCTCGGCTCCTGCCGGTGCCCATCCCTGCACCCAGCCAGGCTCACAGGGTGCAGGCTCACAGGGTGCAGGCTCCCAGCCTGCCAGGCTCACAGTGTGCAGGCTCACAGGGTGCAGGCTCACAGTGTGCAGGCTCACAGGGTGCAGGCTCCCAGCCTGCCAGGCTCACAGCATCCCGTGTCTGCACAGGGCTCCGCCGCGGGACCGGCCCTCGGGAAGCATGGGAAAGGGCTACAAGGTGGTGGTTTGTGGAATGGCCTCAGTGGGAAAGACTGCGATTTTGGAGCAGCTTCTCTATGGAAAGCACACTGTTGGTGAGATGTTTTTACTTTTGGGGGGAGGTTGTTTCCTTTTCTAGCATCCTGTTCGGTGTGGGCCCCAAAACAGTGATAGAGGAAGACTGCAAACTGCGCTGAGGTGAAGGAGGAAATTAATGTGGTTTTGTGGCATCTTTGGGCTATTCTTAAAAGTCATAGTCTCTTGCTTAGGGATTTTTAAAAGAGTTTTGGAGAAGAACCCGTTCCATGATGTTCCCAGTAATAAAACATAAGAATGTTTAAAAAGAAACAAACACGGAAAGTAGGTGATGTGCCTGCTGCATATTTACAAAAGAAATATCTTGTTCCCTGGAAGATGTTGTAGGTGCCTGAAAAATAAATAGCTGTCACATGATGAGCATAGACACTGTTTAGACTTTTGTTTCATCTTCTTAAAGCTTTATTTTGTTTGGTCTTGGCTAACGTTTAATCAAAGCTCTGGAAAAAACCCAGCTCAGCTTTAGGTTCCATGTTCTGTGCTGAATTTCGAAGGCCAAGTGTCTCTAAGAAACACTCATGGGGAAAACAGACTTGACAGAGGAACCTGTCTGATATTTGCTGTGCACAAAATAAAGGGAACTAAGGCAAAGCCAGCATATTTCCCTCTGTTTCTATGTCTGGCTTTGAAAGGAAGGGCAATGATCATCAGGCTGACAAATTATTCCCACCTTACCTAGAAACAAGGGGTGGCACCAGGGCTTTGACAGAAGATGTTTAGTCACTTTGCATTTTTTCTTGAGCCAGTAAATTAGATGTCAGGATAAGCTGTTGGATAAACACAAGGATTTCTAGCACAGTGCTTTACAGCACTGCACCTTTAAAATGTGTGGATGGGAGGAATTTGCTGGCAAAGCGTGATACAGAGCTGTGTGCTAATACCCGTGTTTAAAAGGAGGATTTCCTCTAATGTTGCAGCAACATCTGTTTCCAGCATCCTACCGAGCACTAGGCACGTAGCCCCGTGTAGCTGTCAACGTGAAGGCTGCAGAGCTCTGCAGGCTGAGGGTTTTTGCCTTTGCTACCACCCTGCCTCTCCTCTGTGCCAGGCTGGGTGACTGTCAGAGACACCCGAGGAACATGAGCAAGGCCACGTTACTTAAATCGTATTGCCTTGCATTAATTCCTGCCTCCTATTAGCAGCCCAGGCAGGAAGGATATTTGGGTGTTGCTGATCAGAGGAGCTATTTATGGAGCCAGCCATGTACGTGATTATACAGCATCATGGACACTGGCTGACATAACTGGAGGGAGGCCTTGTGCCTGGGCTTTAGCTGTGGGTGTCCCTCTGTCACTCCCAAATTCCCTGCTCCAGCTTGTCCATTGAGCAATGCAGACCTCCCACTCAGCCCCCCTGCACTTAAAAATATAATTTTTCCTTGTCTGCAGCTCTGCTCTTATTTTTTGGAGTCTCTGGTAAGAGAACGAACAGCTGATGGAAGATGGGGAGTGCAAGGGGAGAAGGAAGAAGGTAGTTTCTTGTTTTCTTTGATTTTGGTCAAATCATATTCCTAAGACATTCAGAGAAAGAGGGCAAGTAGCTAAGTCACGATCAAGCTATGCAGAGGGTTATTATGAAACTGCTGCAACCCCAAGAGTTGTGTGGCCACAGCCCAGCAATTTTGATATCCCCTGCACAGGCCATCAGGCACATTTGGGGGGATTGACTGATTAGCTGGTAGTTTGGCAGTCCTGCTAAGGGATCACCATCTTCCCTGCCTCTTCCTCAGCACATAGGCTGAGGTGCCTGGAGTATGGGCTGGTGGAAATGGTTCTCAGAAGACCTTCAGCTACTGTTCCTTGCTGTATTGATTTAACTCCTGAATTGCAGAGGCAGGATGCCATTGTGAGGATATCACTACTCAAGAGTTTGAGGAATGGTGAGTCCTTGTCTGCTCCTCGGCTGAGCTTTACCCTGCACAATAGTGCTACCATTGCAGGGGTGCCCCTTCCTCACCTGAAACACCATTACAGGATCTGGATCCTCATTTCCTAAAGCTTGTGAGCTCCAGAAAGCTGACATGTACATCTTGGCAGTGGGCCTTTTTGGCCGGAGGCAAGAAGGGACTAGTGTGTTTGCTGAAAGCCTGTTCAGAGCCAACCTACAAGAGAGCTCACTGGGCATGGCAACATGGACACAAGCTGTGTCAAAACCTGTGCTTCCTGACTGACGTCAGGAGCAGCTCCGTGCCCGCTGCAAGGGCCCAGGAGCCGTGGGGAGAGTGGCTGAGCCAACACAGGGACTCTTTCCGTTCTGATGGCAGGCACATCCTCCTCCCAGGGACAAGAGAAATGCTAGAACTTGGTTAGAGGCTCGGAGCACGAGGTCTGCTGCCATTCTCCAAGGGGTCACAGCCACTGTCACGAGGGCATCCTCCTGGCTGTAAATCAGCCATGAGTCTGTCAATGCCTCCTGTTGACTTTCCTGTGAAGAGGAGTGGTGGCACAGCTGGTGTCAGGGAAGTGATTAGAGTCCTTGGAGATTTCATGCTGCTGTGTAAAGCCCTTAGCTTTGAGCCTGTGCTCCTGGCTGCCTGCTTGGTGATGGTACTGTAAACCCAGTTGCACTGTTTCTTTTCCTAGAAAAACCTGCACCTTCAGATCTCCCTGGCTTGTCATGGATGAAGTCCCTGAGTGTCATTGTTACTTACATGGTTAGCAGCTAATACTCTTGCAGAGACACTAAGCTTGCTTGAGGTCAAAGAGGAAAAAGTACTCAGGAAGGAGGAATACCCCAAAAAAGGACTATCTGTGTCTCTATAGCATGTCATGAGCAGTGATGTCTGATATTGGATTTTGTGCTAGGCTTTAAATTGCCAGGGCATTTGCCTTGTGTCCCAGGAGGGGGAAGGAGAGGACAAAGAGATGAGAGATGCTCTCAGATCCATGTAAAATAATGTAGCTGTTGCATGGCAGACACTTGCCAAATACAAGGAATTAGAAAAAAACAAAAGGAAATGTTTGAAATGGGTGAATATTTAGCATTGAGTCATATTGCCGTAGCTCAGGGCAAATAGTTTTTAAGAATATATATGTGTGGTATGTATACAGCAGAGTGCCCAGGTGGCCAAGAAGGCTGATGGCAGCCTGGCCTGTATCAGAAATGGTGTGACCAGCAGGACAGGGCAGTGATTGTCCCCCTGTGCTCAGCACTAATGAGGCAGCACCTTGAATCCTTTGTTCAGTTTTGGGATCCTCTCTACAAGAAAGATGTTGAGGGGCTGGAGTGGGTCCAGAGAAAGGAAATTAAGCTGGCGAGTGGAGGGATATGGTGCACTGCCGTGATGAGGAGCAGCTGAGGGAGCTGGGGGTGTTCAGCCCAGAGAAAAGGAGGCTCCAAAGGGGGGAAGTTATTGCTCTCTGCAGATGCCTGACATGAGGGTGTAGCCAGAGGGGGGTTGGTCTATTCTCCAAAGTAACAAACAACAGGACAAGAGGAAATGTGTATTTAGGCATTAAAGCAGGCTGCCCAGGGAAGTGGTGGAATCACCATTCCTGGAAGTGCTCAAAAACCATGTAGATATGGCACTTGGGGACATGGTTTAGTGGTGGGCTTGGCAGTGCTGATTGAACAGTTTGACTCAATGATCTTAGAAATCTTTTTCAGCCTAAACTATTCTCTGATTCTGTGATTGCCTGGTACCTGGGATGATGTCCCTTTTTGTGACTTAAGTGTCGAGCTTGTCCTCCACCTTCTCTTGCTGTCCTGAAGAAAGAGGGGCCAGTCTTATTTCCTTAGTCATGAAAAGCCAGCCTTGACTGGCAGCAGAAATTGTCCCACTAAGTACCTGTGGTGCTTGGCACTGCTTGGCCTGACCTCTGTTGGGAGGCTTAGCTTTGGCACATGTCTGGGACATGTCTGTAAAGAGGATGGATGTTTTTCCTTAAACAGTGTTCCTGTTCAGTGATGGTGCAGAAAGGAGTCTTCCTTCTGCCCTTAAAATATTTCTGGCCTCTCAGCCTATGCTAAAGATTATCAGCTCAACAGGAGGAGATGAGAACTCTCCCTTGTAGAAAATTTATCTCTGCCTCCTGGATGGTATGGTCAGGTTATTGATAAGCAGCTACTTGAGATCCTCTTACTAGCTAGGAATGAAAACACCATGAATTACTGTGGTAGAAGGCATAATGAGAGAAATTGCCTCTCTTGTTCCAGCTGGAGGGATTTGGGGATTTTGGCTTTCACACTGTGGATGTGGAGGCTAATTGGCCTAATTATGCATTCATAGAATCATGGAATGATTTGTGTTGGAAGGGACCTTAAAGATCATCTTCTAACCCCCTTGCTCATGGGCAGAGACACCTTTTTACATCTTCACTTCTTAAATTAAAACTACCTGGTGACAGAGGTGCAGTCAGCTTTGCATTTTAGAAATAGATGAAAATGGAACTGAATGTATGTAAATGAGGGTCACAACTTGGCTATTTGTTGGTGGGACCAGTACTTCCCTAGCAGTTAAATCTAAACAGATTAGCTCCTCTTGAGGTTTGCCCAGCTCTTCCCCAAGTCAGGGATCCTCTGATACACTGTCTTTTTTAATCTAAATAAGAAAAGCCTGATATTCTGCAGTTTACAAGCAGAATGAATAACAAGTTTTAGGAGGTCTTTGCTGAATTCCTCTGGAAAAGGGGAGAAAGATTACATAAGAGATCTTCAGAAGTACTCAAGAAGACATAAAATTTGTACTGTATTAATGTTCAAGATCCAACTGGATACTTTTGAAATTCCATCCCTCTTGAAATTTTGGTTTACTTAGATATTTGCAGTCTATCTGCTGTGCCTAGCCTGTGTGTGCAATATTCATTAGTATATTGAGCCTTTTTTTTTCCTCATAGGGAAGCCACAAGGGGTTGGAACAACACCCAATTTATGGCTGAGGCTTCCCCTTGCAGTTCCTCTGTGGCAGCACTCAGTGAAAAACAAAGACCTCTGCCTCTCCTCAGATTTTCACCAGCTGAGTAGCTGCTAGAGAGTAGCATCACTTCTGTCTATTCCTCCTTTCCCTCTCCAACTTTTTTATATCTGTAGTCATCAAAGGAAGCATGACACTGTGCACTATCTTGTTAGCTCCCCATCACCCCTCTGACTTCTCAGCCTGAAAGCTGCCTCCTACTGTAGTGCTCTGCTCCATGGAAAAACTACTCAAGCTGGCAGCAGTCTGCAGGACAGTAACTTCTCTGCACAAACTGCCCTTGCCCACCCAGGCAGAGATGGTGGGAGGATTCCTGGGGATGACAGTGAAGGGAAGGAGAAGCAGGATCTTTGTGGCAAGGAGGATGGGATGGTGCCAGCACCTATCTAGGACACTGACTAGTGTTGTTTCTCTTACAACAACTTGCCTGACCCATGTTTGAATGGAGACCTGGGAAGTGTTTGAATGGGATGCTACTAACAGGAGCTGTAAATGTCATTGTCAGCAAGATGTGGCTGATACATGGTCTGGGCTTTAGGAGCAGGACCTAAAATAAGGTGACACAGGTATTTCTAACAATTATCTATGTTTACTTAGGAAACTACTTGCATATATTCCCTTCCTCAGTACATGTAGGTGAAATTTCACCTCTGGAAACTGATACTGGTGCATAAATTTCAACTCCCTCCTAAGTGCCCCCCCCCCCCCCCCCCCCTATTTCACATCAAAATTTGTTGCTCTATTTTGCTAAGTTCCGGTCTTAAATTTTTCTCTTCATTTTTAAATAGGATGTTAAGACATATTTTTCACTGCTACTTTTAATGCCATTAGGAAGAGATTGTCACAGGATAACATGGATATATTGGAGGCTGTTGAATTACTGTACAATATTATTTGTTGCTTTTTTAAAAGGAAAATTTAGGTCCTTGTGATTCCTTCCTTCTTGCCAAAGCTGTGTTTACTGATTTCAGATATTTCCTTGACCTGCCTGTACAATGCAACAAGGCAGAACAAGAACATAGTGCTGTGTCTAAACAACAGTGCTATATCCAGAAAGGGCTTTGTAACTACCTCAGTCTTTAAAAATGCTCCTTTAACACATTCTACAATCACACAGGATGTATTTTTGCTTCCTCTGTTTATTAACCTTTGCTTTGTCCTTCTGTTCTTCACATTAGCACGGCTGTATTTGGAGGCAAGACAAATTAAATCTTTGGAAACCTAATAAGAGTTTGATCTATGAAGACTGCACAGAGAGGGGCAAAAAGAACAGCTTATGCCATTTTCCTGCACAGGAATGCTGCATACATCACAGGAAACCATCAGTGTGGGTGGAATGCTTTAGCTTGTTTGTCAGTGTGAAGTGTTTTGAATAGTGTCAGTGAATATAGCAAAATCCTTATTTTCATAGGCCAGATAATCCTTTGTGTTTTCTTAAACAATACACTAAAATGGTCCCTTTCTGACAGACAAAGAGAATAAAGCAGGACTCATTATTGTAGCCCTGCAACAGCGAACAATTGTATATAGGAGTGCAGTGGAGGCAAAAATGTGGGTTGCAGAAAGCTTATATGAATACTTAAAGCCAACTCTGAAAGTGGCCCAGCTACAATGTACACAGATTGTTTCAACCTGTAACCTTATGCACATGCATCCAGGAGGAACACAAAGCTAAGGTGATTTATGTGTTTTCAGGTTTGGCTTAGGAAAAATAATTTGAAATAGTTCAAATCAAGCTGCCTTGAATTACCTCACACTTACCGTGCAGAGATGAGGAGGGAAGGAGGGTCAGTATGCAAATGCTCAGGGTGGAACAGGTGATATGTATAGGAAAGCTTGTTACCTTGTGCATGCTCTTGCCTTGCAAGAAATGAACTTGTTCCTGTGAGCAATCTGAGTCATTTTAAATCCCTAGGGGATGGAAAAAGCTCACTGTGCATTCGAGTAAATATAGGTTGCAACTTTGTTTGCCTGCAAACATCTCCTTCCCTTTCTGGCCTAATTTCACGTATTGGTTAGTTGTAACTCCAATACACATTCATTTTCAGAATTATTCCTTTGGCTCCTGCTTCTGCCTCATTATGAGGAGGCTTAAGATGTTAGTACTTGACTGTCTGGTGTTCCAAAAGGGTATGTTTGGGCAGGCTCGTTTTGCAGCATGTTTGGCATGGAACTGGTACAACTGGGTGGTTGGAATTTGGAAAACTTGGGAGGAGATCATATATCTTATCCTATACTGAACGTGCCTGTTGTATAGATTAATTTTACAGGCATGATTGTGTGCTTACATATTGGAAATAGTGCAGTGATTATGAATACTGCCCTCCATGGAGATGCCAGGCAAGGTGAAGTCACTGTGTAAAATATGCACTGAAAGCTACTGTGGGGGGGAAATTCTGCAGAGAATTCTTATAGTGAGGCTGTAGTGGAACACTCCTGCTTGTTTCCAAGCAGGCTTAGAAGAGGGTGCCACGATGGAAGATGTGTATTTGGCGTCGGTGGAGACAGACCGGGGCGTGAAGGAGCAGCTGCGGCTCTATGACACCAGGGGGCTGCAGGAGGGCGTGGAGCTGCCCAAGCACTATTTCTCTGTGGCCGACGGCTTCGTGCTGGTGTACGCCGTGAACAGCCTCGAGGCGTTCCAGAGAGTCGAGCTGCTCAAAAAGGAGATCGACGTCTTCAGGGACAAAAAGGAGGTAAATGCAGGGATGGCTAAATGCTGCATCAGTGACAGGAAGTTAAGGTCACAAAGCCCAGCTTTTGTTTCTGTAACGCTGTGTACAAAGCAAAATGAATGTACCCACAGCCTTGGGCAACCCAGCAAGAAGGAGGCCTTCATATGCCAGGGAGGCTTAATTCACATGCCATGCAGGTCATGCAAAAGAATGCTTTTTTATTTTTTTTCCTCCTTATTTCCTCTACTACAGCTAAAATTCAGTCAGCTGAATGTACCAGTCAGGACACTTATGACTAATAAAACATATGGTCTACAGAGTGCAGCTCATGTTTTTTTAGATATTGTACAGGGGAAGTCAAGTGCATAGAATAATATAACGAAGAGCATTATCTTTGTTTGTTTTGTATTCATGTACTTGATGGCTTACAAACTAGTGTAATTGACAATGGGTCTCCTAGACATTAGTCAATTGGCAAAGCAGCTTTAATGTATTTTAACAACCATATTGAATCAATTCAATTGTGTGAAATGACTGCTCTATTTTCCCTTAGAAAGCAGCTAGTGTTTTCAGCTGACAGTGTTCCAGCTTAGCTAAACAAATATAACTTGCATGTGGCATTAGCATTACAGCTTTTCCTACAGTATCTATATTCTGGAGTAGTCTTCCCTGTTAAATGTCTTTAGCCTACAGCTTTCCAAATGTCTGTTTTATGCTGTTTAAAAGAAAAAACAACCTGCACGAAGAATTAATTGGATAATGGTAGGGAGACACTTTGCAAAAATGTAACTTGTTTTGCACTGACAGCACACAGGGTGGTGGAGGAAGGCAGGCTCAAATTTGACGGCAGACGAATGTGCAGTCACAGGAGAGGTATGTTAGGTGGTAGGGCTGGTGTGAGCTGCAGACTGTCACGTATATCAGGGATGCAGGAGTCAAGCATAACTCCCCTGCAGGGCAAGGAAAGGTGGACAAGCAGGAAATTTTTCCCAGGCACTGTGTTTTGTGATGGCCCTGATTTGGTACTATACAGCATGTTGTAATGCAGAGAGGGAGTCACAGCCCCAACAGGATCTGCGTCCTGCTTGTCTATGTTACTTGTCACAGCTCTTTTCATTGCATGCAGGTATTTTAGAAAACAGCCAATTTGATTATCCTTTTGGAGAGCTTAAAATTGTGATTTTGACTGAGGATAACACAGCTTAAAAAGTGGTGGCCACAGTAAGATGGATGAAGTAGTTTTCATTCCTGTGATTTCCATCAAAAAATAGGCTTTAAGGTGTACAAGGTGAAACCAGCAGTCCTACCTTAAGGTAACTGATAATCAGCAGATTAGTGATTCTGTGACCTAAAGTCTGGGCTCTGCTAGAATGAATTCTGTACTGAATTGGGGATGTATCTCCACACATGGTGCTTCTGAGCTGGCAGAACTTCAGCTCGTTGAGTGGCACAGTCCCCTGTTGTGTGGCAGATGACAGAAAGCACTGATGGCTGGTTCCTTGCCTCTGCTGGCTGTGGCGGCTCTCCAGCACGCACCTTAAAGCCTGGCCAAATTTTATACTAAATAGAGGTTTTGTTCTGTTACACTGACAGAGCTTTGCCATAGCTAAAATTCAGCTGGAGCATGCGGTAAATACACATGAAGATTATAGCTCCTTTCAAAACCCTCACAGAGGGGAAAAAAAGCCCCTAAGCAGCATTTTTCCAAACACCCTGGACTGCTGTAGAAAAGAAAGGAAGCCTCAGACCTCACAGGAACAGGATGAACATCTCTAGCTGGAAAGAAGCAGAAAACATTCTGGAGTTAGCCTGATGAACAGGAAAGAGCAAGCAGGTGTGGCCACAGCAAACGCCACAAATCATCAGCAAGAGAGGACTTTATCACTTGATCTTTGTCAAACCACTAGTGTAGAGATGAAAACAGAGTTTGACTAAGGACCTTGAAGTAAAAATGTAGGCATTATTTCCCCTAAGAGCTGGTGCTGGTAAAACATTTTTAGAAAACAGTTAACTTATAATGAGGAGCAGTAGCTTCACGTGGCCAGCACTGCCTTTGGCACTTCCTAGAGCTGAAGTACTGGAAAGGCTTCATGCACTTACTGAGCTCACCATGCTGGACTATCTGGGTGATAGAAAAGTCACTTGATGGATCCTTACAACTGCAGATCTGAGTTGGTGCCACTGTGCTGCTCTCCTGAGCTGACCAACTGGTCTTGAAACTGCTCCCCTGAGGATGCTGCTGGTGTTTATCTGCCCCTCTCAGCAGACTGTCCCCTTCAGTCTTTCGGGTGACTCTTGGGGCTGAGCTGGGAAAGGGGCCCCATAGCCCAGCCTGACAATGCTGCTGGCATAGTTGGCTTTATTTGCAGGATGGGGCTTGGGAAAGAAACAAACAGGGCAAAATCCACCACTGAGAGATTCAAGCTTTCTCTGCTGCTATGCATGTTTTCACCTCTTGAGCATCTGCTGCTGTGACCTACTCAGATGTCATGCTCTTATCATTTGTCTAGGGCAGCTCAAGTGCCAAGTAAGTGGAGAATAGGGCTGTTTAACTTTGGATCTCTTGGGTATTGTTTTCCTCCAAGCAATCATTGAGGGCAGGGAGTAGGGTGGTGAGAAGGGGAAGTCCTGCATATCCTATGATTAAAACAAGCTTCCAACCCATACGGAGATGAGGCTAATTCAAATTCCAGACCCAGATCTTCCAAACTACATGCAAACTACATGTGCCAGTGCTGTTACAGAACAAGTCTGAACTATGTTGCTACTTGCCTGCTGTTTAAAAGGATTGTGACTGGTGGATGGTTTTGGTATAAAGCTCACCCTCTTGTTTGGTTTGTAGGTTGCAGTTATTGTCTTGGGAAACAAAACTGACCTCCTGGACCAAAGGCAAGTGGAAACAGAAGCAGCACAGCAATGGGCAAGGGCCGAGAAAGTGAGACTGTGGGAAGTGACTGTGACAGATCGGAAAACACTGCTTGAACCCTTCACCTTCTTAGCTAGCAAGCTGTCCCAGTCCCAGAACAAATCAACATTTCCCTTGCCTGGAAGGAAGAGCAAAGGGAATAACTGTGAAAACTAGACTAGCTTAGCATTGTCTCCTTCTGCCTGGTCACAGTCTAAGTCCTTTTTGTGCCATTTGCTTCTTGCAAAGTTTCACTTCAAGCAATAATAGCATTCAGCAATAAAATCAGCAAGTTTATAGCTAAGAGGTATTCTTCCTTCTCACAGACTTGGCTTGGAAAAGCCGCTGGTGGTAAAAGCCACAAAAAGCACTTTACGAGAGTTATTTTGCAACCAGGGTTATGGAGGAGGAAGGGATAGATGGATACCTCTCTAGCAGGGGCTTTTACTATGCCTGGATACAGCCATGTTGAGGGACAAATCAACAAGCTTACCAGTATATAATCCTCCTGCAGATCTATAGCCTGTAGTCACAAAAAGTATTAGCTGCAATAAAGCACTCAATTTGGAAAGGTGATATATTTGAAATGGCAACAGTTCTTTTACCTTGACCTTAAACAGGGCCACAGGGCTTTTTGATGCTGCAAGAGACTGAGATCAGTGTCTTGCTGTATAAAAAGGATAGGGAACAGGAGAAACAGTTATCAGATTTAGCAAGAAAAAAAAATCCTGGGAAAAGAAATCATAAAAAAATCACTTCCCACATCTTCTGGGAAATACCCCAACATGTACCTTGTCAACAAAGTCTAGTACACAATGCTTTCAGGTCAGGAATTCATTTGTAGGAACCAGAAAAGCTCTCAGAGCACTCACTGATTAAACAACAACCTAAGGACAACATAGCTGTGGGTTTGTTCCAGCATGTCTACAATAAATCAGTCACTTTCCCATAGGTGGTGATTTTACTGAGAATTATATATTGTATTTTGTATGCAGGAGGTATTGCTGGGCTCTGCTTAGGGCATGCTTACCTGGCTGCTAAGGCAAGCTGCAGCAATCCACCCTCCCTAGGCCACATAACAACTGGTACTAAGTGCTGTATGGCTCTGCAGGTGGGGGCTAAGGAGGGTAGGAGGCTGCCTTTTTGGAGACATCCCTGTGGGAATGCCCAGAAATCCCTGTACAAATGGCCCTGGTCTTCATGTGCTGCACATGGTCTGGCTGTGGGAGCACAACTGCATGAGCTGTGTTTGCCTCAACACTGGCAAACCTGTGTGCTGCAGGAATCTGCTGTCCCAGGCCGGCCTGGCAGTAAACTGAACAAAAGGGGATATACAGAGTAACAGAATGAGCAACTTTTCCCAGAGACAAGGGCCAGTTTTTGGCATCTAACAACCTCCTGTACTAATGGATGCTCACTTTTCTATATATTTGAAGGCAAAAGCAGGGAGAGTGAAGTAACCAGTTTCTGCATTTTCCACTAAATTAATCCTCTTTTGAACAAATACTGAGAATTTCACTGTGAATCAGCAAAACCACAAGCAATATTTGCACTGTCATATCATAACTGCTAAATAGTGTGCTTAATGATGACAATTAAGCTCATAGTATTGTTCTTCCTGAATACTGATTAATAAAGCCTGTCAGCATTACTAAAGTCTGTCAGCATTATTAATGTCAGAGCAATAGTACACTTCACTAAAAATTAAGCAGGAATCCCTACCATTATAATGAAGGTAGACGAAACTATTTATGTGCTTTGCTCAATATAGTTTGAATTGCTGTGGCCAAGGAGTAAGATAAGAGAGCAATTATGAATGAGCAAACTCTTGTAATGCCCTGCTAGGAACATACAATTGTTTCCATTGCAACACTGCAGCTGAGTAAGCACTGTAGCACGACCTCCCCCCACCTGGCCAGTAATAGTCATTGTCCCCAGCGATGCTGCAGGATGACACTCCCTCCTCACTCATTTCCTCCTGAACACACGTGTACTCCAGGCTTCTCCCTGCCCAGAAGACTCTGTATCTGCCTGCATGCTGGGGAAGTAGAGGTGACTTCAGAGCAGCAGTGGTTCACCTCCTCACTGCAACCTCTTACCAAGGAACAGGGTCATGTTGCTCTTGAGCTCTGCAGAACCCTTCTTCTGGAAGGGAGTTGAATCCCTTGGATCAAAGTGAAGATGTCTAATAACAGCACATCACTAAAGCTGACCCTAGAGGCAAGGGAGTGCAGAGTGACAAGTCAGAGTGAGCTTAAAATGCCTGGAGATGGAAAGAATGGGGATGATTGGTTCCTTTCCAGCTCTGCATGCTGCACACTCGGTGCCAATTCTTCTGCCAAGACTGATGTCACCTGTAGGCTGCCAGAGCTGTGCAGTGCAAGTGCAGCTTGCTCCACTGCACTCCCAGGACTTCACAATGTTCTAAGACATGCAAGAGAAACAGTATTTTCTAAATGACTAAGGACATTTTTTCAAATAGACTACATAAAAACAAACACATTTTCTTTTATTTGGCTAAATTTAGAGTTTTGATCAGTTGAGGCATTTATATTACAAAAAAATCACCACCCACGGTTTTCTTTCGTAAACTTATTCTGATGTTTTTCTAAATATCATAGTATTTTACTGACAAGGGATGGAAATCTAGCATCTCCTCTGCAAATGACATGCACACAGTGGCTGGTACTGAGTAAAAATGAAACTTGCTGTAGTAGAGTTTTACATAGGGTGAATAAGCAAAGTACAGAGTATAACATAGTAGCTAATGGGCAGAACATTTTTTTTTGTTCTTACTGCTCCACTGACTCAAACTGTTCTAGGTCACTGGGATCACTTACCTTCTGCAAAATCAGAGTCCCTTCACAAGATAATGGAGAAAAATATTATAAATAAGAAAAACAAATTAGTAAACTAAACCATCTTTCTCTGTTCCTCTAAAGCCTCTATCCTGCTGAATAAACACCCTACAAATCACTTGCTCACACTGGTTACACCAGTTAATTTGACATGTCCTGGTGGCAAGAAGCTGGCAAAAACCTACTGAGATGAAGCCATCTACATCTTTATTCAGTAGAGAAGGAAAGATTACCAGAGTTACTCCTAGTGTGATGTAGCTATATACCGAACAGGCAAACAGCTGAGGGAGCTCATACACCAAAACATGCACTGTGTCAAATGACAGCAATTCAGCCAGATGAGGGTATGGTGCTACTACCCACCCAGCTAAGGAAAGGACACCTCTAATTAACAGATTACTTTGGACCAAGTTAGATTTGCTTTGTATAGGTAGGAAGAGAAGTATGTAAATGAAATACATACAGAATTGATTTTAAAGTACCAAACCAAATCCAAGAGTGCAGATGACCACCCAGCACTCACGAGGATGTCGTGAGGTGAAGCACTTGCCATGTGAAAATGAATCTGTGCTTCCGGCCTTTACCTTAAGGGAGTGGTCAGAAATGCCATATCCATAACCAACTGCCCTGTTGCTACACACCTCAATGTAAACACTATGTCTCTAGGAGATAATCTTTATGGGTAGTTAAAGGGTCTATAGATACTCCTTTACAGTGGTGTCTGCTACCTTACCAGGACATGATTCCTTTTTCAAGTCTGAATAGACCACTCCATCAGAAAAGCATCACGACATTCTTTTCTTCCTTTTACTTCCTGCCTCTTTCCCTTCCAGATAGCTTACATTTTTCTGATTGTACTTTCAAACAACTTGCCAGTCCTGCAGAAGCAAGGCTGTGAAAACTTAAGTTAAAAAGTAACTATTGTGGCCTCTGTGGCAAGTTACCTCCTCACTGCCAGGTCCCTGCACAACACTTAGTGAATGGTTATGACAGTCTTATGCTGCCATTCATTGTATGGTTGCCTTGAAATGTCTTCCTAAATTAGCAGCAGTCAGTGCACTCACCTGCAGATCTCCTTGTCCTTAACCACAACATAAATCCTTCAAAGTATACAGAGACACCATTCTGGTAAAATGACAAAGCAAGGGACTAAGCAGAAATATTTTCTTCTTCTTTTTTTTTTTTTAAACATCTTTTTATTAGCACAGTAACAAATGCAGACTTATGTAGCCCACAACATACAACCAATCCACTGAGTGACTCCTATTCCACACCTTACAGTTAAACAGCTTAAGGTATTTCACTACAGGTTACCATAAGTCCTGATTAAACCCTTCATTCTTTTCACAAAGATAGATTGGCTTATAAAATAAAACTAATTCTCATTTCATATATGAGGCCATATATCCACCTCTCCATATCACAGATAATGAGATGACAGTCTTTAGAAAGAATTTGTTAAATACCAATGTGCCCTCCATAGGGAAAAAAAACAATCCAAACATCTTTTTACAAAAAAAGAAAAAAGAAAAAAAGAAACTCAACCCAGAACAAAATAAATCCCTCAAACCCAAACAAACACAAAGCAAAAACAGTGTGTAGAGTCTTGAAAGGACTTTTACATAAATGTCAACCTATGTACCTGTACAAAATTAAGCTGTTTTAATCTTTTACATATTGCAAGCAAACTGAAAACCAAAGAAGTCTAGGAAGTTTACATTCTTCTCGGTACTATATGTGAGCTAATATTGCTGAACTAATTACAGTCTTAAAGTATGCTATTCCAAATCCTAGCTGTCTACTGTAGCAAGATACCTTAAGTTACAACAACAAATCTTAGGAAATAAAAGACTGAATAAAATCTGTTATAGAAATACCCTACTCTTTACCAGCACCCTCCCTCCCCCCACCCCTTCAAAATCATAAGCAGCTCTTTCCATCACAGACAAATAATGTAAGAGTTTGACGAAAATCCAATTTATGTAGCGTATCTTTTGGTCCATTGTCTGGCCATTCTGTCATGCTCTGCTCTGTTAGTCATATACTGAGTGGCAATGCTTCCAACCAGGGGGTCAGCTGAAAAGGAAACACAGTGCTTATTTCAGACAAATTACTGAATAAAACCTTTTAAATAAAGCTGAAGTGTAAATTTCATATAAGGCAAACACACAGGTACACTGTAACAACCTAAACATACTGAACTGATGATCTGTATCTTCTCTGATTTTGTGTATTTATGGTGATGTACTAATCTGTAATTTAATAGAGTGAAATGCCAATAAAGTTTTAAGAAGTTTAAGATGCAACAATCCAGTCATATTTTGATATTTTGCATTATGAGAGTTTTCGCCAATTCATGCATTTCAGGTTTATTTTATTCCTTCTAAGGCTGTCTGAGATACTCATGCTAAGTGCACTTGTAACAATGTAAAGCTGCCTTCCAGGAAAGATAAAATCTCAAGAAAAGGTTTAGTGCACTGTGAAATCAGGCCTTTCTCTCCTCTTTAGACATATAAAAATGCATTCTGTAAAATGGCTTTGCAAACAAAGATATATCCCTCTTGACTCGTGTGGACAGTGGGGGTTAGAGCAGCAGTGATGACTGCTGGTGGCATAGTTGGTCACTTCTTTTAAACGGATTATGGAGAGTAAAAAGTCAACTCCCTGTTTTCAGAACTGTTTGTGGCTCTTCAAGCTCTGTCAGTGAATTACTGTAGCCTACAGACCAGTGAAGACTGGGTTTGGAAGGGGAAGGACTTTCCATGTGCAGGAGGATCGCTGGTTTCCCCATGGGTCAGCCTGAGGAGCAGTGAACAGCAGGCTGGTAAGGCACATCTCACCTGCACCAACCTCCAGCCCCTCTCCGACTGCCCTGGAGAAGGAAAGTGCTCCACCAGAGGCATGAGCTGAGCCGGCCGTACCAATGGAATGAGGAGGGCCACGCTATTTAGGTGCTGGGAGGACTGCAAAGAGGCAGGTGGACTTACCGGGGTTACAGTCTGTGAGGAGGGAGCAGATGGAGAGGAGAACTTTAGAAATGGTTAACGCTGGACTCCAGTTGTCCTTTAAAATGTCCAGGCAGATGACGCCTTGGCTGTTAATGTTACAGTGGTAGATCCTTGTCCGGAACGTTACCTGCAAGAGAGGGGTGTGAGCGGGCGTGCGGGGGCCAGGGGCTGCGGGGAGGGAAGGGCAGGAGCAGCGAGCCGGGAGCGAACGGCGCCGGTCCCGGCTGACCCACGGCGGGCTCCCCGCGCCGCCGCCGCCCTCTCGCGGCGGAAACAACCAAGAGCCGGGTTTGGAACAAAAATGAGTTACGGTCTCGGGAGCCGACTTGCACGGTTAGCGCAAAACCCTGGTGGTGGGTTCGATTTCTTTTTAAATCAATTTTTGTCTTTTTGTTCCCAGTGACAGAAGGGCCCAGAGTCTTAACAACAGCACTTTTTCTCCTTCTGGACTCCTAAGGATTTGTACAATCCTGCAGACAGGTAAAGACACTTGGAATCACAGTTTCCATCACTTCTAAGAAGCTCAGCAATGGAGGAAATTAGAATTACTTATTTTCATGATGTGACTGAGCTAGGGAAACACAAGCACCAGGAGCTGCTCTCAGAACACCATGGGACCTGGGCCACAACAAACTGGGTGGAATTTGCATGGATTTGGATTATGCGAATGAATAAAGGCTGGTGGGTCCAGATCCTAAATCCTCCAAATTTGTCAGCTATCCACACCTAGAAATTTTATTGTCTGTTTATAGGTCACAGGAGTATTTGCAAAACACTCTTGGTAAGCCTGCAGAATGACAAGAACACACTAGTGCTTTCTCTTGAAATGGGACCAGCCCACACAAAAAACTTGTCAGTCAATCCTCATTTTTTCTACTGCCTTTCTGATACAAAAAAATTGCCTGTGACCCTCGCTCTCACAGGCTTTGGGAACAGGCACAGGGGACACTGCTACAGAGCCCTGGTGACCGGCATGTCCCCGTGCACTGAATTCATGCAGTGTTTCCAAGAATGCTCCCAATGCACAGAGCACATGGGCTATTTTTGGATGTGCAAAAGCGGTTACTTGTCACACAGGAGACACCCACACTGCATGCTTGGGGAGATTTTATGTTTTATTTCTTGTAAGCTGCTTGGATGTTGGATTAAAACAGGAAGCAAACAAAGGAAACCCCAAATCCCTGTACATTTGCACATTATGGGGGAAATAGCAAAATGACTGCAAGAGAGCAGAGATGTGTTACCCTCCCACACCTTCTGCAACACGCTGCCACTCCAAAACCCAGAACTCCTGATGCTTTCTACCTATGGAGCCACAGAGGTATAGCAGACAAGAAACCTAAATGACCTTTGTTTCCCAGATCATCTAATCTTGGGAGGAAAGGCAGCAATTACTCCCTGCAGTCATGTGGAAATCCACGTGCAGCAGCCTGAGCAGAGGGTGGATCTGCCTCTGCTGTACCTGCCCCAGCCCACACTGTTCAGGGCAAAACACGCTCGTGGCATTTGCACTTGCTGGCACTGGCTCTGCCTCGGGCTCCTGAGCAGCCCTCAGCCCAGCCCTCAGCCCAGCCCTGCTGCTTGCTCAGGACTTGCACCTTTGGTCTCCTTCCATGAAGGCTTCAAACTGCAAGCAAGGTAACAATTTTGACAGTTTAAACACTTCCAGAAGGGGAAGCATGGAGTATTTCCAATTTGATACAGCAAGGACTAAATTAACATAGGTCAATAGTTCCAATTTGTAAAGACAGAAAGTTGTTAATCATGATTCTCAAGACAAAGGCTAAATACTCTGTAGACAGTCTCTCAGTCCAGTTGACTAATAACTGATAACAAAGCATGAATGCTGTTTGCCTTTAAGAGTAAGATTTATTTAAAAATTATTTTTCATGAAGGAGGGGAAAGTGAAAATGAAAGAAGACTCCCACATACTTGCATAACAGCCTGGTTCCTTAACACACCTTAAGATATAATCCTTAAGGGATATATCCACGGCACTAAAAACAGTTTTCTCCATCTAGAGAAACTCTACCAAGCACTGTGGAAAAAAATCTAGATTTGTTTTCACTTTAGCAGCAACTCAGAACTAGGATGATGTTAGACACATATAGTCCAGCTGTTTGCCATTTACAATTTCTGCTGATGGCACAAATGGAACTAGAATAGGGAGAAATTGGAGGCGAACTTGAAAACAAACAAAAATATTTAAAGTAAATGCTCATTACACTCAAAAGAGGGGGAAAAAATCTCACATAAACCTAATACATTCAGACCAAAATCAAAAGAAACTGAGCTACTTAGAAGGTAGTGAAGAGAACAGCATGTGGAATAGCAGAAAAATATAGTGTAAGTTGAACAATCCTTTGGAAATGTCCCACCTGAGATTACATTAATGCAGTACCTACATGGAGTTAAGTAGAGCTTTTGAAAAGACATAAAAGAAGCTAATCTCAACCTTACCCTGAAGTGATAGCAGAGGTTAATTTACACAAGTAGCAGAATAGGAGTGGGTGGAAGGAAGTGGTTAGAGGTTATTAATACAAATGATCAAAGCACACACACCAGGTCAACATAAGCTACTGTTTTCAGCTAGGTAAATGAAATCTAACCCAACTATAATGTAACTCTTGGGAAAATGTCCATTGTGATAGTACAAATACTGAACTCTTAAATTCTAATTATACTTGTTTATTGGATTCTCCTAAATCCAGGCACACCCAGCACGTGCCTGACTCATTTGCTGTCTGAAACACAGGCAACACCAGAATACAACACAAAATGAGAAAGCATAAAAAGCGGAGAACAGATTAACACTAACATTTTCAAGGCATTGTATAGAATGCTCAATTAAATGCAGAAGAACTCCATTATACATATTTAGGACATGAAAGAGAGTATCTGTCCCTGTATCAGATTTCTCCCACTGAAGTTCCTTGTACCATGCAACACATTTCCAAGTCAAATTTCAAGATCTTTCATTTCTCCAACCTCAAGCACAGCAGTGCAGTCTCTCTTAATATTCTCACAGGAATCTAAATATCACTTCCAGCACAGTCTTTTGGCTCTCTTACAGCAACATCCTCTCTAAGAACACTTGCTCCAACATTATGAATCAAACCCTCCGCTGGAGCTAGACCCTGTTCTCAAAGGCTACACCTGTAAATCCTTCATCACACACCTCTGAGATGCTGATCAGCCACACAGCATTTCTCAGTGTTTATGCCTTAACATCATCTCTCACACATATTGCTAAGAGCTGGGAAGCTTGCCAGGATGACCATTTTCACCTAATTTTATTTAAAAAAGTAAATCTTTTAATGACATTTCATTTTCAGGTTATGAAATCTGTTCAACTACAGGCACTTCACCATTGGGCAGCCCACTTCAGCAGGAACTGTCTTCACAGGAGTTACCAAAGACTCATATAGGTTTTCTTCCACTGGTCTTATAGGGCTTATCAAGGAAGATTCAAGGGTTACTATTCCCTTTTCCTTACAGAGCTTCATCTTTTCAGAGATCAAGGCTTTTAAAATTACTTTCTACTCTATTTTAAAATGACTCTACTGTTCTGTGAGTGCTTATCATCAAAGTGATATACACTAGGTTTTCTTTCAACTAGCTATTTCTTTATTTCTTGCCCTAAAAGGCACTTATAGAAGGCTACTGTAATTACATTAGCCTATCTCTTAAACACGATCCACAGACATTATTTACTCACTACTGCAAGTAGCTGGATAGTCTGAAATCAACAAAACAGCAGGAATAAAGCAGGAGCAATATGATAATCATATTTTCCACATTAGCATTGATTAACACTAGTGGAGATTTTAATGCAGGAGCAGCTTTGTTCTCAAAGGAAGGTACCTCATTTCAACCTGAAGTGCCCAAGTAGAAAAAGTGTGTTCTATTACAGCACCACCATGTTTTCTCCTATATACCATCTCAACGAGACTGAAGCTACATGTGTTTGACTTCCATGCTTATATGTGGTTTGTGAACCAACTTGAACCTTATTGGATGAAAGACGTCATTTAAATGAAACTGCTACAATACACTGAATTGCCACTAAACTTGTCTTTTAGGGCCTCAGTAGGTGGTGCCTATATGTTTGGTGTTTTAATCCCACCCTTCTTTTCATCTGGGTGAGGGTTTAGATCCAAAGATAAAGAGATCTCAGTCAGAAGCACCGAGCAGAAAGCAGGACTGAGCTGGAATGACATAACTGTTTATTTGGCTCTGCATGGGGGACCTTGGCATGCAGGGCTGCCTCAGTAGCTCTGGTGGTTACTGCCATCCTACTTGACCCTCGAAGCAGCATGGTGGGAACAAATCTGAGAGAAAGGGCTGCATCTCTGGCTGGGGTGTCTGCACCATGCACCATGCCAGTGGCAGGTTCTTCTGCCCAGATGGAACTGCTGAAGGGAAAGCTGCACAGTGGCCTCAGACTGCAGACAGTGCTGAGACTTTTCTCCTGGGCAGGACAGCCAGCAGGCCTGCCTGAAAAAGGTGTTGTCCAGGTGGAGGATCTCCTGCAGCAGCGGGCTGAGCTGGAGGAAGCAGTGAGAAACCTATGTGGCATCAGGGCTGCTGAGGAGGAGTTAGAGTGCAGCTGGTTCCAAACTGCACTGAACCCACAGGCTACAGCCAAACAGCCAGAAACTCCCACCAGCACACAGGGAAGGGAGAAGGGGCAATAAGAATTGAAGCCTGCCATGGCAAGGACTGCAGGAAGAGACTTCCCCCCAAAGACTGAGGTGTTCCCACAGAACCACTTCGCTGCTCTGAGATTGGAAACACCCACGGTACCAGAAAAGACACTAAAGCCAAATAAGGCACTCCTGGGAATAACAGGAAAGATTCTGGAGCATGGGCAATTTTTTCATCAATCCTCCTGGTCAAAGAGAAAGGGTTCAAAAGTGCTAATCAAATCTAGCAAACCAACAAATGGTTATGGGACTGGTGCACAGCCAGAGGTAGCCAGAGCTACTTAGAACACGAGGCTTGATTTGGAAAATCTGGTCTGCTGAGCACTAATGGGATCCATCTGTCAGAGAAGGGAAGGGGCCTGCATGGATGAACAAGGAACTCCAGGACAAACTCAAACACACAAAGGAACTGTACAGAAAGTGGGAGCAAGGACAGGTACTCTAGGAGGAACAGAGGGAAGTGGACCTGTGAACTCATGAAGTTCAATAGGGCCATGTGCAAGATCCTTGCACCTCTATCTGACAATCACAAACATTTGTAGAGCACTGCATCCAGCTCTGGGGCCCCCTACATGAGGATATGGGCCTGTTGGAGTGAGTCCAGAAGAGGGCCATCAAGACAAAAGGCTAGAGGACCTCTCCTATGAAGAGAGGTTGAGAGAGTTGGGCTTCTTCAGCCTGGAGAAGAGAAGGTTCTAGAGAAACCTTAGAGCAGCCTTCCAATACCTAAAGGGGCCCACAGGAGGGGTGGAGAGAGACTTTTTGCAAGGGCATGGACAAGGAGTCATGGCCTTAACATGAAAAAGGGTTCATTTAGGTGAGATATTAGAAGGAAATCCCTTATTGTGAGAGTGGTGAGGCACTCAGAGGTTGCTCAGAAAAGTTGTGGATGCTCCATCCCTGGAAATGTTCAAGGCCATGTTGGATACAGCTTTGAGCAACATGGTCTAGTGGAAGGTATACATCTAGATGATCTTTAAGGCCCCTTGCAATCCAAACTATTCCAAGATTCTATGATGGGTCTGAACAAGCCTACGCTGATAAATGCTTCTGACTTGTAGCATAAAAAGCAAAGGTGTAACAGACCACACATGGAAAAGCAAAAGATCCCTCTTAAAATGCTTACTGGGCTCACAACATAGTAAATGGCATACAGTTGGTTGGACAACAAATTATTCCAGCAAATTAAACAAAACAAAAACAAACAAAAAACTACTCTAAAGTAAATTAAATTCCAACATGAGAATCATCTATGTTGCCAGAGAATCTCCAAAGAGAGATGGACAGGTGTCAGCAGAAAAATGCTAGAGATGTCTCAAGGTAGACCAAGCTATTTTTGAATTGGAGCCCTATCTCAGAAGTAGAACTAAGGATCTGTTGGTACTACCAGAACCCTGAAGTTATGTGAGCAAGAACAGGCAAAAATTTGTCTTGTGCAAACAATTAGCATTGCTCTGTTGAGATGGACTGATGGCCTGAAGAAGCCCTTCCTGCTGCAGACTGGACCAAAGTCTGAAAGATGGTGCAGCATGTACCTCATCAATCAAACAACTTTTAAGTAGAAAGTTAAACACGGACATAAATGCTTTCAGATACAAGACAAACATACACAAGCACCTCTTGTAACCCAACACTTTTCCTGTGGCCACATTGGAACCACGGGATAACATTCACTTGCACTGGTGTTTGCCTTGGAGCACTGGAACACAACAACACTGGAATGTAAGAACTTCACAAATATAACACCCCTACAGAAAGTTTGTTACTGTACAAATAGGTGAACAACACAAGTGTCCAACAAAATCGAAAAATGAAATACTACTGTGGTGGCCAAAACACATGTAACTTATGCTTACAGGACATGAGTTGTTTGAGAAGTTAGTATTTGTAGCATTTCTCCTTGTCTCAAGTTTATTTACTTCTCAGTTTCTCAGTCCTGTTCCAAAGCTTGCACTAAATGCTTAGCACTTCTTATAAACATAAGCAGGAAGAAAAAACAAGCTCTAAAATAATTATCAAGAGGACTGGAAAGGCTGTTAACATTAGCTAATAGAAACTCCTATAATGCCTAAAATGAGCTGAAGTTTGTTCTTAAGGAGAACAGATTTCAAATGGGTTCCATTAACACTACACACTATTCATGTTTAGCACTCATGACTTAAGATGTGAGCCACAGGTCTCTTACCTTTGGAGGCTTGAAGGGATATTCTGGTGTAAATGTGATGTCAAGGAAGAAAACACCTCCCTCATAGACTGAACCTGGAGGTCCTAGAATGGTTGATCTCCATTCGTAGATGTTATCACCTTTGGGGCCAGCGCTAAGAGATAAAAAAAAAAAATAAAATCATTTAGAAATACTACCACAGATCAAATAAATATGACTTCTTACATTCTTCAAGTATGGCATGGAAGAAATATTTCAGTGTTACTCTTCATACACCACCTGAACTACAGACATGGATTAAAAGAAGATTGAATGCTTTCAAGCACTCTGAGATCTTATCTGAATTTATCAGCATTCCAGACTGTTTAGCAAAGCTGAGAAACTAGAGGTGGAGTATGGTTTCCATCTTCTCTCTCAACAGTTACAAGAGCAGCATTGCCCAGAACTACTCTGAAACATACTCCACTATCAATACAACACAAGAGCTAAGTTTCAAAGAACAATTTCCTACTCTAATTCAGAAATGGCTCTTACATTTCAGTCTTAATAAAATGGTACCACATTAAAGACCATACTAAACAAATTAAGGATTTATGTTCATTTTATTAATCTTGTGTGTTCTTTAAAATATACCCAGCATTACTGTTAAACAAAGGCTCATGGAATATTTGAAGGAAGCTAAATTAATGATGACACTGAAATACCAACATTTTCTACACTTTTATAATTTTGCTGCACTGATTTCTAAGATGAGGCCACATGATCTTACCCTGCTGATATTGCCTGAATTGTGGAACCACTTTTTTTAGGGGGAATTAAAATCACTGTGTCAAATTAAAACAGCACTTTCTCAAATTAGCTCTGCTTATCTGAGATTCTGCCTAACCTTCCAACAGAACACAACAAGCAGTATAAACTGAAGGTGTGGCAGAGATCAAACGTCTGCTTGGTAGAATTACTTTTACTGATATCCTCAGTAGTGTGCCATATGTGACTGAGTATTTTTAAATACAGCTTGATCTATAAAGCCATTAATGGTGTAGGACTCCTTTGCTGCCTCTTCCCCTCTGTGCTGCTATGGTAGTATTTTGTTTGTAAGATGCCAGAACTGGAAAAACCTTTTGCATAACAGGAGGTGCTGACACAGCTTTTTCCATCGTGGATGTACCATGGCCTCAGAAATCTCCTCTCCTCTTGTTCTGAAGGGAATGGAGCCTAATGTTTCTAATACAAAATGAAAACTAGCCTTGCTCTTCTCTCCTCCTTCTTTTAACAAGGCTCTTCTAAGACAGAAGGGAAAAACTAGGCTCTTTTCATATCAGTATAATCACAGAGCAGTACTACTTGTAAGGGAAGGCAATACAATAAATTCAATACACGCATGACAACATGCATTTGATTAACATGCAGGGAACCAGAGTAATCACTAAGTGTGTTATTAACAATGTTACAAACAGAAATACAATTGCAAGAACGTGAATTGTCAAAATAACAACAGTGATCAGAGACATTTTTTTTCCCTTACTCTTCCCAGTACTGGTGAACATGTTCTTGACAGCAGGGGAACCAGGAAAGAGAAAGGGAATTAATTCTGTTATCAAACCTGTTTTGTTTTTGTTTTTTTTTTTTCCCCAGATTAACCTAATAATAAAACTTCACAATATGTTGGTGCTAGATAATTCAACAATCGTGAAGTTATAAATAAAATCATGGTTCTAGGGAAATGAAAACATGTATAAAAGCAGTAAAGGAAGACAGATTCTCTGCAAATGATGCACCAGCCCCAAGGGAAAGATTTTTCTCTCCAGAACACAAAACCCCACACAGCTCAAGACCAGTATTAAATTAAAGTAAAAGCCATTCCATCCTGAACACCCCTGGCATCCCACTCCACCTTAATGACTTGTCCCTGTCCTATGCAGGTCCATATATTTGGGCACTCAGTACTCTCCAGCTACCACTTGTGCGTTGGACTGGAAAAGTGTTGTATTTCGATGGGAAGCTCTGCCTCTGCGCAAACTTACTGAAAAGGACTCTCTGGGGCACCCTTAGCCACCACTCCACCGAATCACCTCTTTATGTACCTATTAGCAACCTACTGACACCCTGTCATTGCTGCAAGTTGTGCCGGCAATCATCCTCCCTCCCTCCCTCCCCTAAAGGTGGAGCTACTGAACGGGAACAGCTACTTGAACTTCGTTAGCACGGATTTACTGCCGGAATTTATATCACAGAACTGCCAACGGAGAGCACTTCAGCACTCAAGAAATGTGATGTGCGATTAGCACTGAATACAGCTCTCTGAACCAATGAGAAATAGTTCAACAGTTCGTATTTTATTTCCAGCTTCAGCCCAAAGGACTGTCAATAAAAAAAATCCCACAGACTTTAAAAATATATTATCATTAGTAATAGTCTTAGAATTCTCTTGTATCCTATTAGGTTTCCAATTAGAGCTAGCACTGCACACAAGTAATATAGTGCAACATCTTTGTAAGACATCAGTAGCCTTTAACAATGATGTGCTCAAGCTTTCCTTTTAAGCTTTTCATAATTCAATTAACTGAGTAAAATAGCTGTGCATGTCCAACTTTTACACATTAACATCGATTTCTTATAATATAAAGACTGAAAGAGGAAGATGCAAGTCAGCTTCAAGTATGATACTGCATAGATTTAACTTAGGATTAGCAATATCAAACAGCTCATGAAGACTTAGTGCATGATAGAAAAGTGTCAATACTTGACCACAGTGTAAGAACAGTGGCATTAACTTTTGGTGGAGATATGGAAACTGTCAAAGGCTAAAGATTACATTCTTTGTTTAAAATCCTTGCAATTATCTGCTTCAGAAAGAAATTCACTGATGCATGGACACAGGGCTCACTGGCAGAGCTGTCACCTTGCCTGATATGTGTCACCACTGCTCAAATTAAGTGTCCACATCTACTAATACAGAACTTTGAAGCTGTCCAACATATGAAACTAGGAAGACAATTTTAACCAATTAAATAGAAATTGTTTCCACTGCAGACGAGAGTGTGTGAGCAACAACTTTCTGTATGAACTCAGCAGACCACAACCTCTTCACTTCCAAAGAAAGAAGTGAATAAAAGATCAGCAATTCAGAGTGAAAAATGACATCCAAAAGAAAACTAAAAAGATCCAACCCATTATTATTCTATCAAGGAGCATGTGTTACACTGCAGTGCCACTGAGATCTCTCTTGGAAAAACAGTGATATATTCAGTGCAGATGTATTGCACCCACTATAACAACTGACTGTTCCCAGTGATGCTGGCTTATCACCCAGACCAATGTTATGGCAGAAACACTACTTGGGAAACCTCCCAGAGCCAAGGTATTGTTCAAGGAATATCTAATTTTCCAAATCTAGAAGAAGGAAAATGCAAGGTATTGCCATCTGGTAGACACAAGGCAAAGAGAAAGTCTCAGCACAAGTGAGACCAAGCTCAAAGTCCTGCACAGGCCAAGTCCTAACCAGCCTTGTGCTGCTTTGGAAAAACCTGATCTTGCTCTGCCTCTCTTTGCTGGCAGGCACCCTATTCTTTCCCAACTTCAAAATCCAACAGGTAAATTAGAAACGCCTGGAGCAGAAGCTGGGGAGCAGAATGATGCCTAGGCAAATTATCTGCAGATGCCTTGCAGGACTGAGTAACTGTAAACACAGAACTCTGTCTCAGAGATTCAGTGTTGATGAAGAAGACACACAGACACACACACACACACACACTCTCACTTTCACAAATGGAAAAAGCTGAAATTACAGTCAGTCTGCAAGAATACCCAGCCTGTGGCTTTTTCATACTAACCTCTATCACAGGTCTGCAATAGATGATACCACCCTGGTATTTCACACTCACAAACTCTGCTTCCTCCTCTGCCCTGGCACCCTGAGTGAATCACCCAAAATATGCCTATGCCATGGAGGGAGGGCAGGACTTTTTGGTGTTCACCACAAATATCTAATGTATGAAAATCCCTGGGAACACAGTGATGGTACTTTCCAGGAGAATGAATCAGAAAGAGTCCATTGTTTATGTAAATGTGCTAATTCATTTGGAAACTACCTGATCCTTTCTAGGAGTTGACCAAATGATAATAAAAGTGCTCCCTTTAGTCAAAATTCAGACTGGCAAATAGCTTAATTTCTCTTCTTTGAGATACAGATGATAATAGCAGATCACTGCAGTGATTAATCAAAATAGTTGATGCTACAGACATTAGGTTAATACCCTGATAAGCAGCACATATTCCTTTCAAAAGCTAACTAATTTAGCAGAGTAGTTTAGAAGTGCCAGAGACTGCTATCTGTCAGGGTGATGAGAAGAAGGGCAATTCCATGGTATGATGAAAGAAATAACACCTAATGAAAACCTACAATATATTTCAGTAAAAATTGCAAGTAACAAACCCAGGAACTCATACACCAACTACTCCAGATCCCTAGGTGCTATTTTTGAGGCTATTTTGCCCTAAACATGAGGAGTCTGATGCTAGTAGCTAAGCTGTTTTGAAGTTGCACACTTGGGGAAAATAAACATAAATTCTAAAAACACTGCAGACATGACCTTTTCCAAGGGACATAGCTCAAGTCAGAAAGCAAACAACATACTAACAGCACATGGGAATTTCAGGGTGGCAGAGAATCTAATGATTTCCAAAGTAAAACTGCACCACTACAAACTGACAGCAACATCAATTCTTTTTGCTGTTGCTTTGTTTCCTAGTAAGAAACAGTTAATGGCTGAACACAGAAGTGCATCTTAGTTATGGGCTTACTATGCAGCTCTATGAAATACTTGAATGGTAGAAGGTCCCTTTTCTCCCTTTCCCCTCCCCATACCTTTTATTTTTTTTTTCCTTTCTTCTTCAAAATGTAAGCCCAAAACACAAAAGTTTTGGATGCCAGGCAGGCAGCATATCATTCTCAACAGGTTCTGTTGCACCTTGATTTTCCTAACCCACCCCCCAGTCCTGAACTCAGGGTAAATACACTTTCTTTTCCTGTAGCCCACCCAGTGGGTCTACCCTGAATTTGCTCACGTACATTGTTAAGCTGAATCTGGTAAAGAGATAGGAAAAGCATCCCAGAAACCACTGGGGGAGGCAGGTGCCACCTTTACAAAGCAGCAGGACAGCTCATCCATCTTAGCCTTTGAAAACAAACACCAAATCCCCCATTCAAATAAATTTTGTCCTACAGATCTTTAAGCAAGCTGTCTTAAAATGGGAGTGTTGAAGGACAGAATGAAAACCAACAAAAAAAATGCAGCTAATCCTTTGGCACAACCATCACTTCAAAACCTTCATATTAATGCACAGTTCTAATTTTAGAAGTAAATTGTCACCTTCTGTACATGCTTTAGCTACCAAAATCTATTATTATTATTTTTATTACTACTGCACTGAGACATTCCATTTATAGGCAGGACTCCAGTATGCCAAACCTGCTATAATACAATCCAAAGATCTGTGTACACAATTTACAAAGGTTTTTTCAATTATAAAATAAGCATTAAAACATTACACAGTTATTAGGAAGAAATCCAAATAGACAAAACAGAAGTAGTTAAAAGGATACCCGGGGCCATCAATTTAATTGCAATTTTTTTGGCAAAGTCGTTTAACAGTGAGATACCTCCCATTTTAAGTCAAAGAACTGAAATTAAATAAAGGAAAAAAAAATCACAACACAAGAAAAACCACTCCTGGGCAACCATGGCAAATTAAAGGTAACATACTGAATTGCCATGTGCCTATATGAACCTGTGGCAATTTTTGCCCACTGCCATTACACACAACCAAGCTGATCCTCTGTGTTAAAATAAAAATGATGGATTGATATCAGGTGAAAGTCCTGCAGGCTCAATGAGAGACAGAGAGAAAAGACAGCAAGAGAAGAAGCTGCAGCCAGCTTTATTTAAAATATAAGAAGGCAACAAAGGAAGAAGAGAGGCAAGTGAGCAAAGATGGAACATAATATTGCTACAGCAATCCAAACATAACATTTTGAAAACAGAACTTAATTCTCCTTCTAGTTCATGTTCAGGGATATGGTTTTTCCAGTACAAACCTGAAAATATTATTATTTTTCTATTAAGTCATTGAAAGTATTGTGTTTTCTGTCTTCAGTTTAAAATGCAGTCACAATATTATTGCACAAGCATAAGTGCCTTACAAATCCCACCACGTTTCTAACAGACTTAGAAACAGTATCATTCTTCTCTGCATTTTCATGCACAAAATTTCTGGTTCAACATCTGGGAAGGCTTTTCCCTTAAGTATCAACCTAATGTAAAATTAGGAAGGTTTGAACAATTGCACAAAGCTTAAACTGGCAGATAAATGGTGCAGTGAATTACTTTCTTACTAGGTTAAAAAAGGAACTAAATAACTAAATAGCTCTGATAATGGAGCTGATAAGGTGTAATGCAGGGATTTATGGGACTTCAAGGGAAACTGATCGGGGTATTTTTTTGTGGAAAGGGAAAAAAAAAGAAAGACTATGCTTTCCAATTTATATAAAAAATACTTGGCAATAAGATCACACAACAACCAAGAGTTACCACAGCCAAGATCTCATTCTTTTTTGAACAGAAATGCCATGGAGTACTTGCAAATTTAGGACTTTTACCTGAAATATTTCACTCTCTGCAAAATATCACTGAGAAGTTACTACCGAACTACCTGGTGAAAAGGCCAACAATTTTAACAATTTCACTGCAGAGTTTGATTTTTAAACCAGGCTTCAAAGATATTAAATAAAATCTCAGTTTTGACCTCAGGGAGGTCAGGAGGAGACTTACAATATTCTCAGGAGTGTGCTGCAGCTCTATTTAGTTTAACAATAATCACTCCAATTTAGGAGCAAGTCCTTATAAAAAGGTTCAAGAGAAATTAATCCATTTAGCATTGGTTCCAAAATTGAAAATAAATCCAGCCTGCTCAGTTTTCAAGGGTTTCAGTTTTTCTTTCCAGTGGCTTCTTTGCAGCCTTCTCTACTGCAAAGTACTGGAAGTCTGTCCCACTATATACACATAGGAACACTTTCAGTGTCAAACATGACTGCAGAAAGGCTGTTTCTGGAAGTCTTAGACTTTAGTATGTGCAGTACAAAATTACAGAAAATGCCAGACTAAGTAAACAATGAAATTATTTTCATTGTATGCAAATATTTTTCTTTTCTTCTCATAGATTTAGTTTGAGGCCGTGACCAAAAATTAAATAAATTAAAATGTTCCCACTTACATGTGACATTACATGTCCCATTAAATAATACCCTGTATAAGAAACAATAAAACAAATTGGGAAAGAGTAACAGAGAATCTGACACACCTAACCATTAGCAACATCTCATTTAAAATGACAAGAAGATGTGATGGTAGAATCTGTGGTCTACCAACATAATCTCATGTTATTTTTAAATCAGTTTCCTTTCTCCATTTGTCTGTTGACTTTCAGCTACCAACACAGACAAATTATTACACATGATCAGACCTTATTTCCAAATTATTTACGTATTTATAGCACAGATGTGTAATTTACAGTTAGTAAGCAAAACCAGGCAGCTTCACAAATGCACTATTTCTGTATTTTTAGGGACCCTCTTCATATTCCAACAGTTTTTGGAAATTGGTGTAGAAATATAACTAGTGAACCCATTTATTTCTGTAATTTTAATGGTTGCACAAAGCAAGCATACCCTAAACTGGTTGCCTAGCATCAAATTGACAGACCTATAATTAAAGACAAATAAAAGACAATCAATACTACTAACAAATATGAAAGTTCTTGTGTCACTAATCTCAAATGTGGTATACTCCTGAAAAGAAAACAGAGCTACTTCCTCCTAGCACTTACTAAGATACAGTAGGTTCTCCATATATGGAAAGGGAACTACCACTCTGAGAACTAAACAGTTCAATAATACCCCATTCCCCCCCTTAAACCCTAGAGGTGCTACCCTGAATGATAACAGGGCTCTTTCCTAAATGCTGTGCTTTATCCATTAAGGAAAATATAAATCTACTAAAATTAACCTGCCATTCTGGAATCAAGCTGGGACCTACATCTCTGTTTCTGTCTATCATGCCTCTCTCCTGTCCTGTTCTCATCACTGTGAGAATATGGAAGGTGATCTCACTAAGCAGATAAAACCCCCCAGTACATCACAAATATTTAGGAGTCCAGTAGTACATCAATTGTAAAAGTAATAAATTTGAACCCACATGATCTGGATGCTTCTGCATCTTCACAACTCTCTTACCCTGTTAAGGAAAAAAAAAATAGAGGATCCCACCCATTTAATAAGCATACCCATCCAGCACCATGCTAACATAGTGGAGTGTTTATGTTGGACTTTATCACACATTTCCCCTATTGATTTCATTGTAATTTTGTAGATTAAGAAATGCATACCCTAAGTTCAACTGAAAGAGCAACAGCAGCTACAAACCAGCTTGAAAAAAACAGCCCCAATAAGTTAAAGATGATGTGTAATGCTTGGCAAGATGCCTCTGCTACAATGAAAATTGAAAACAAACAAGACTCCAGAGCTTCCTCAAACTAATAAGGACAAGGTTCTCGAGACTTCCCCTCAACTGCCTCCTTGAGCTAACTTTCTTACTTCCATGAGGAGAAAAAGGGCTACTAGAAAGAGAGGAATCAATGCCTTTCCAGACTAGAGACACATTACCATCTCTCTTGCACTGAATGGCAGGAATTCTGTACTCAGAATAGACGAAGTAGTATTTTAAGATTACTAGTTTATACGCAACTTTTAAGTTTTCAAGAGAAGACAACCTAAGGGAAAAAAACTGCTCCTGTACCATATGCTTCTAAACTGCTTTACCTGTTCCATCATCTACCTACCTACCAACCAACTCACCCCAAAAACACGTGACAAATTAGAACAATCCATCAGGCAACCAACAAAGAGAGTCTCCTTCCCATTAGATGTACAACAGGTAGAGTCATCATCACTTAGCCAGAGAAACAGGCCATCCCATTATCTTGGTTTCAATCTTTATACTGCTTCCCATCAGCATGCCAATGCTGATACTGATAACATTATGTTGCTGAGCAAAACACAGTATGTCTTGAAGGACATATCTTAAAGATGCACAAAAGATAGAAAGAAAAAAATAGTCTAATCTCAGTGCCTTTCCCTTCTCCTTTACTTACATTAAACTTCCTTTCCTTACCACTCACTAAATAAATCAAGATCACTGCATTTGAATGAATCTATTTCATTGTGGGTGCTAACAGCAAAACTACACAAAACAGCCAATAACAGCTCAAAACTTGGTTACTCTTCTCAAAACAACAACAACAGCAAAATATTCTCAATTATGCTGTACTACTCAGAGGAACTGCTTCCTGATTTTCACAGTTCTAAACTATCAAAATTACCTGGCAGAAAAGTAAAGTGATTTGAAAACATTGTCTTTGAGTTTTGAAACTCTGGCATGCACAGACTAGAAACAGAAATCTAAGATGAGAGTTTGCTTTAAGTAAAACAGTATTACCTACACTGTAATACAGCACAGCTGCCAGCCAACAACATAGCAGCCACTAAAAATGGTTTATATACCACTGCAAATTGTTCCCATTAATAACACAAGCCAGTCACAATAGCTAGCCAACATTTACTGTAGCAGATAGAAATATTTCAAATAGCTGATAAGAGGGGAAAACCTTAACAAAACCCAAAAAAATCTATCAAGAGATCTAATAAGAAAAATAGAACTTTGATTTTTCTACAGCAGATTCACATGCATAAGGATAGCCTAAACAGTGACTTTCCAAACTTTTTAAAATTTTTTTTTTGTTTGTATTAGGAACATTAAATTTAGTCCACATTAGAAGCCACAAGAGGACTAAGCAATGTTCTTAAATAATGTATACAGTTTTATGGCAAACTTGCATGCCTTAACTTGAAGAACATGTATAGACCTTTACAATTTTTTTTTTTTTTCTCCAGAATCTTATTTGGCAATTGACATTAAGCAACTTCCCAATGCAATGCAAAGACCTCATAGATTAATTTCAAACTTCCCAATACCTTTACTTCATGATCCTTTTATTTAGAAATGTCTAAATATCCCAAATGTAAGGAAATATTAATGAACAATGAAGCAATGAAGTGACAGGCAGTAACAATTCCAACTTAGAGCACGATATCGCCTACACCTCTTATGAAAAGCATGCTACATTCACACAAGCCAACACTTGGTGCCTTCTCCTCCCTAATTTCCACCAAAGAGAGATGACTTAGCAACAATTTAATAAGCTGAAAGACAACTCCCATGTGTGGCAGTCAAGTTCTGCTGATGGAGGACCACGGCAGGCAGGAAACAGGGAGCTGCCAAGGAGCACAAAAAATTCAGGCATTCTCCTCAACATCACTCCTGGTCCCACATGGCTTAGAAACTTGCTTCTTCAGCTGATCACTGACATTCTTAAATTAAATTTAAACTTTTCGGTGCCATGAGAAAAAAATCATTCTAGATTCATACTTCCATAAAGGTTTTTCTAGTCAATAAAAAAGAAAGACATTTTGCTCACAAATTTCTGGTGCAACCCAAGAAATTTACAAAAAAAAAAAAAAAAAAGTCTAAAATACACATTTCTTCAATGGCTGGTGATAACATTTTAATTGGTAGTAGTTCTAGCAGAAGGTTTTCTATTGTAGAGGCAGGAGGAGAGCACACCTCACAGAAACATCCAAGTGTCTTAGAGACAGAGAATAGCACACATTTTCTAACTTTTTAACCTCAGCATTGTTACAAGTTATACTTTGAAGCAAGAGCGACAAGATTAGGGGTATGTTTCGAGAGCTGAGCCTTGCTTTTGTTATGCTGTAACCATTTCCATAAATGCCGAGGAAACTGCAAAACTGACATAGAGATAGATGAGCAGTTTGCACCTAGCATTACACTATTAAGTTTTTGAACATAAACTGAACACGTTGCTTCTAATTAGGCACAAATATGAGAACAGCAAAATAGCACACAGTGGAATGGAAAGAATACCACTGTGAAAGAACCTGGAAGAATTGCCAGCCTTAATACCCATGCTTGATGCAATTTTACATACATTGCAACATAAGAGAAATAAATCTCCCACTAGCTACAAATCGCAGGGTTTTCAGGTATGAAGGTAGGGGAAATCTCTCTAAGCACAAAGAAAAGTGATTTGTTTCCAGTCACTCCAGATTCATTCACTTGGATTTTTCTCACTAAAAATATTTCAAGTTTTTCTTGTAGTGAAATAAAGAAGTTCAAACAGCAATATGTTTACAACATAAATACAGTTACACTATTTACACTATGTTGGAAAATTTCTTATCCAGTCTAGACAACCCCACCTGAACTTTCAAGATAAAATAATAAGCAGGTACTTCTTCATTTATTTCTATGTCAAGACCTCAGTTTAGAAAGGCCAGTAAACAAAACTCTCAGAGTACACACAAACAGCCTTCTTAGCAAATTAGTGAGAACAGACAATTTCTAAAGGCAGCTGACACTCTCATCACTAAAAGTGACTTAACTTTTATTTTTTAAATTATATTGGGTTTTTAATCAAATGTAGTTACAGGTTATGATGAGCCAACCTTTTTTTCCAATTAAGGTAAAATAGCTGAAAATAACGCTCTTCTGCTGAGTTTGTACATGTCAGAAGAGTAGAACACATCACTCACAAAAAAGTCATTCCAATGACAATATCATTAAAGATTAGCAAACTTACCAACACTAATAAGTTGGTTTCTTGTAATTCACTCTATATAAATATACACAAAACTCATGCAACTTTCAAGCCATGAGTTAATGTTACCAGAAACTTGAAATCTGATCAGGTAAAGTCAACCTTAAATATTGGAGTAAAACATCAAAGTGAGTCCTTGTTTTGTGCTTTAAGACTCAATGCTCTGAGAGACATATTAATTTGACAAAGACATAACAGAAAATATTTTTAGAAATCACACTTAATTGTGGTTTTGTTATATATATATATATACATACATATATGAGAGTGTGTGTTTCATACAGCACAAAGGTTTTTACAACACTACTTAGAAAAATTCTTTTTCTAAACACATTTTTCCTCCTATAAAACAATGTTAAAGTTCAGTTCACACATTAGTATACTGGAGATAGTATTACTGCAAAGATTTTGATCACAGGTCAAGTGCAAATTTTATCTACTAGCTTATCAGAAGAAATACAGATCCACCAGGCTGGATCTGATCTGAAGTCTACTTAGTTTAACACCTGGTATCTCCCTGGCTTCCAGGGTCAAATGGGTCAGAGATGGGCATCAGAAGGTTTCTGCCAAGTCTTCTGTTTTCCTCTACCATAGCAACACCCTCAGTGGTAACTGCTTGAGCCTCAAGATCAGGCATCCATGTTTTCCTTCTAAAATCAGTAAGATTAATGAGCTGCAGTAATTGTGTCTGATTTTGCTCTCCATAAAAGCATGAGACTTTTTGAGGCTTGCTTAATTCCTGCTTTCAGTAAGGCAATACAGCATGGGAACCCCTGTGTCTCATTTCATTCTGTAAAAAGTGAACAAATTAAATTTCACCATCTTTTAATCTCATTCCACATGCCTTTGTTCCTGTCTTGGAAGAGGGAATAAACCTTCCTCTCTATTTTCTCTTGAGGTTAAAAAAATAAGGAAAAGGCTCAGGCTCCCCAGGGAAGGGGTCACAGCACCAAGCCTGATAGAGTTCAAGAAGAGTTTGGACAATACTGTTGGGAACACAGTGTGATCCTTGGGGATGGTGCTCTGCAGGGCCAGGAGGTGGACTTAGGATCCTTGTGGGTCCCATCAACTCAGCATATTCTGTGATACTGTAAATGCTACGTTTATTGGTTTGGTTTATTGTTTGTTTTTTTTTTAAGGAAACAATCCCTGTGTCTGAGAAGCCCTCCAGTTCCTTTTTTAATAAATTCCATCTCTCTCCAAAATCCAGTTACTTCTCCAATATACTCTTTTAGATAAAGCAGACAGCAATCCACACAAGCTGATAGATGAGCCATTACTTAGTATGCATTTGAATTAAGCCTTTTTCTTATTCACATGATCCTTTTTTCAAAACGGGAAAACTTATCACCATAGGTGATAATGTCCCTAGTGACCACAAGGACAGTAAAGAGCAAGTTTCTTTCCCTACTTCACAGTTTGTGGCAAACCACTCATTGTTAAAGATCTATTCTCTAAGCATACATTTGTCAAGTCTCTTTCTAAAAGCAAGTACTTCTGTATCAGTCTGGACTAGCAAAAGTCAATGACAAAAATTACATCAAATTCAACAGAACTAATCCATATGCAATGCAGGGCACAGAAATCTCTTGGGAATTCAGCAAAACCCTCCCAACAAAGCCAGCAGCAACTGCAAAAGCCAAATCACTGCAGAGCACTTGGACTGGGGGGTTGCTTCATCACACTTAGCCCAGTCAGTAATTATGGCATTCCTAATTCCCACTGTCAGTAAAGAACACTTTCAAAAGCATCCTTTTTCCATCTGCATCCCATGACAAGACAAAACACTGTATTTCTTCATGGAAGAGTAAAGTCTAAAAGTTTGTTATCAATCAATGCTGCTGCTGAGTATCATCAAAATACAAAACAAGCTTTGCTTTTGTCATTAAACTGACATTAGTTTATAGATAATAAAGGAAGAGCAGAACCTTATAAGGAAAGCACAGATCTTTGCATGGTGCTGAACTCCTCTACAGGAGACATTTTATGGTTGTTTTGTTTAAAGCCACATTATTAATACAAGTCACTTTTCCTACACTCTCAATATGAGAATTTGAAGGCCAGGGATATTTTAACTAAAGCCTAGTTATTTCTAATTTTTGTTTCTATTAGTTTTTGCTCAACCACCTTTTTCTTTTCTCTCTGAATCTACAGATGTGGGTTTGTGTTGGGTTTTCTGTTATGTGGTTTTGGGTTTGGGTTTCTTGGAGGGGTTTGGTTTTGTTTTGTTTTTTTTTTTTTTTAAATCTTTAGCATATCAAGATATTTCTCCTCTCTAGCCCCAACATGTAGAAACCATGTAGTTTAAAGTCCTGCTGAGATTTGCAGGCATAAATGTCAACTATAATAGTCTAGCCTTTTAACATATTTCTTTCCTCACTCCTGATATTTTTCCACTCTGTGGAATTAATTCTGTAACCTGAAGTGCCACTTATTAAAAAGCAAGCCATGGTAAAGAGCTTGCTACCATCATCACTTCCTTTACAGAAATATAGTGATTTCACTCATTACAGCACACTCAAGTTTAATCAACACTGTGGCTTCTGCTCTGTGTAGGTATTAATCATTTATAAGTCTTTGGATTCTATTGCTCACTTTGTAGGTCATTTCCACAGCCATTCCCTTGCAACCTGATCAGACATGATGCATAAAAGTCATTTCTAGGATGACCTGATATGGAAAGGGAGGTGGAAAAGGAGCATGAAAAGGGACAAAGTCAGTATGGGAGGAGGATTTCTGGCCCCAGAGAGATACAACACAGGAGTGCACGTCTGTGTGGAAGGAGGGAAAAAACACTCTGTGCAAACTGGGATTGCACAAAGATTTCAATGTAATGCTCAGAATTAAAGTGGATGTTAGTCTACAGGCATGTTTAATTGGAACAAACAAACAACTCCCCCCCAGCCCCAAAAAAATCCCTCCACCATGCTCTTCTGGTACAACATCACAAAGTTATCTTGCTTAAACCTAGAAGCATGAGTTTAATATTGCTCTCAAATCACCCTAATTAATAACACTGTCTTTGAACAATGATGGTAGCCACATGCCAGCCCAATTCTATTTCAAATTCTGTTATGTTCTTGGCCTCAATAATTTCCTATGACAGTAAGTTCCAGAGATTAATTATATGTGTGAAATACACATATAATACCTTCATTTTATTGCTCTTCTATTTGCCATCTTTGATTTCAATAGAACATCTCTCTTGGTTCTTCTGTTATGAGAAAAATAAAACAGATGTTTCTAATTTATTTTCTCTTACACTAGAATTCAGTGCAGCATGAAGTTAGCAGTTAAATGACTGAAGTATTTCATCCTGATTGTGTTCTTCCAGACAGAGTAAACGTCTGTTCTTCAAGAGTAAACTTACCTATCTACTATGAGAATCAGAAAGATGAGCAAGGAAGTAAAGAAATTCAAACCTATGAATTTTAGGCATAAGATTTATGACAGAAAATGAGAAAACAAATACCAAAAGCATAAAAATGCTCCCCTATTCAGTGCTGGTATGCCTACATTTGGAAAAAACCCAAACTAAACAAACCACCCCAAGGAACCACAAACTAACCAAATTAAATACAGTGTGTATGGGTGAAGATGCTAGTGAGGGAGAGGGACAATTAAAAAAGTAAAAAATGAGAACTTCATATGTAATGTCACCCAAACCTCTGGTATCACACATACTCAGCATGCTATTTTAAATCTCACTGCAGAAGTAATTACAGTCAACAGTTGCAGCTTTCCTTGTGAGAGTAAGCAAGTTCTCAGTACCATTACCAGGGTCATGGATGAACAGCTTAAAAAGGGATCAATGCCATAGTTTTGCAATGATATTTCTGGACACTTGTAGGAAGGGTGTACATCTGTATTTGCGTGTAACTACCATTATCTGGGTGTGAGCTTCATCAAACAAAAGAATGACTGCAATCAAAACACTTTATTAAATAAGGATGTCCATGTAGAGGAATTAAATTTGTAAAAGCAAGTGGAAGTAGATTTCAGAGGGAACTCACCAAACTGCAGACTGATGACATTGGTGTCACAATTTCAGTGGAAACCTTGCTTGATTTAGTTATTGCAGGACAGGAAAGGACAATTCAGAGAATGACAGAGCTTTTATGTTACTTCAGCTACAGGATTGATCCCTAAATACAAAGGTTGCCTACCCTTAGATCCACTACCAGCCTGCACTGCATCTTGCTATACCCAATTCCAATTTTCCTAATTTATTTTAATGGAAGCAACACTTAACTTGAAGAAAAATACACACTTCAATGCTTCTGCAGGATGATGGGATCCTTGATCTCTACACTAGATTCATTAGCATACATTTGATACACGTGAAAAGGCCTCATCTATATTGTTCAGTTTTGAGGACCTGAAAAAAAAAATTTCTGAAGCAGAGAAACTCTTGTTGACAATATATATCTGATTTGGATCAGATTTTTTTTAAAAGATGTATTTTCAACAGTGACACAGATAATAAATAAATAAATAAATAAATAAAGTGTTCTTATACAGTTAGGAAGTTCATTTTTCCAAGCCAAAGACTGGAAGAAAGCCACTAGTCTGCTATGATTAGCCAAGGGCATGGGAGCACAATTAGTTCTCACTTGTTGAAAGGATCAGATACAAAAGGAAACCTTGGTGAGTGATATAGAAAATGAGGTGTCCTGATTGAGTGTGACAACATTCAGATTAAATTTTCTAAAAGCATCATACGTCTTTTAACAAACTTGTGTGATAATAGTCCTGTTATATCTAGCTCGGATCATACAGACACAATGCCTTGTATAAAACTGGAATACACAAAACCTGTACACCCCCATAGCTGTGGGTTCAGTGACATATGAACACACACACTCCTATACAGTATTCCTTTACAGTGGATCTAGAATTGTACAGTCATTTTTACTACAAAATAATGACTAGAATATACACTATGGCAGCCTTGATCCCCTCTCAGTCCTGAAATTTGACTCTACCCTTTATACCATTGGTATTAACTGGCAAGTCAGTATTATCCTTGGAGTCTGTTTTGCATACCCCTAAGAGACTTTTCTATGTGTGCTTCTTCTCCTGGGTGATGCAATATTTGCAGTTTATGAAAACACATACTGTCAATTTCTACAAGTCAAATTAAATGCTGTAGAAAAGGACACTTGATCTAATAAGAATTCTTTTCCACACAGCTACTTCTGTACATTTAGGAGAGGAAAAATGAAGAAAAAAAATTCTTTACTTTCTCAACACTTCAACTGCACTATGACAAGCGAATGCAAAGTATGTGTTTGCACACACATACATGCTTTAAACATACTGCTGACAAAAAGCAGATCTGATTCAACACTGCTCCCCTAGAGCTGTTGTCCTAGATAGTATCTAACAGTCTTAAAATGTGCAAATTACTATGAACTACCTCATAATTTGCAAAATGAAATGGTTGGCAAAATAAAAATCAAGCTAAAATCTACTTCATAATTTCAAAGTTGTTCATCATTTCAAAGAAGTCTGGTAGTGGTTCAGTCATCTTGAACAATGCAACTACTGCAAAACACATATTGAGAGGCACCATTTAGAGTCCTCCTTACTGTAAGGGATTTACTTTTAACTGCTGGCAAAATCCAAGTACATGTTCCCCTCCTGAGCATCTTTTAATCTTTACAGTTTCTGTTCCTTTAATCCATGTAGAACAGACCCCCACCAAGTAGGTACATCTCCCCAGCCCAGGTTACAGAGGGAAGGCAGCTCTGGTTCAGTGTCAGCTGAGTTCAGGTGTATTTCTGAAAAGACTGGAAAACAAGATCTAAGCTGTGCAAGCTCCAATTAAAGGAGAAAAACAGCTTAAACTAAGAAAAAGTCCACCTATTAAAAATGTCTTAGCAGCTGTGACCAGCATGGATGAGAAATGGTGAGAGAGGTTGCCCAGTGGCTGTTGTGCTGGTTTCACACACTTTTCCCACTAGAGCAAAGAATGATCAAGAGACTCATCATCTCAATGAGTACTCTTACTGGAAACAATTTTTGTGGAAAGTCAGACCCTTAAATGTATCCATGTCATAATTTTATTCCTACGAGACACAGCGTTCTACTACATATTTAAAGACATACAGAAAAAAAATACAGGATAATTTAAGCTCTTGTTTTCTTCTGTGCTACTTGTAAAGAGAAACCTGAACACACAAGAGAAATCACCTTTCATAACTCTGTGAGTGTGCTAAGGATGCACATGGACCTGACCACCCACAGGTAAGGAAGTACTAAAGAAAAGGAATTAAACAGACCTCCCCTCAACCAGATCAATGTCTTGCTGCACATATATTTATCTTCTTCCTTTGCCTGCTGTATGGCCACTAGGTCTACAACTCCTGAAGTCTTCTAAAATCAGAGAACTTTAACAGCCAAAGCAATGCAAAGAAAAGAAAAAAAAAAAACCAAACCCAATCCTCCCACCAAAAAATACCTCAGCACTGCATGTCCTTCCTATCTTTTCTTATACTAAGAAACAGTATAATAGATATGAGTAAGGCAGCAATGTGAATCTGTGCATAGCATTACCTTTTTTTTTTTCTTTAAACAGTCTGTATGTATGCTTTTCATTAGCTCCCTATGGTGGCAAAACTATAAATGTAAAAGTTAGATACATAAAGGGAAAAAATAAAGTAGCCAATAGCAAAGATTTCAAATACACTTACACAACCACAGTTTGTTTTACAGTTGCTTTACATAACAATAAAAATGCAATATACCATGGACTTTTGGCAGTGTGTAGTGAAGCAGCATCAAATGGCAATAATGGAGTAAACACAAATGATCTCTTTGGAACAATTAAGCAATTTTATAAAGACCATTATGTCCAACAAGTAATGGGTCCAAAGAGACAGAAAGGTGAAAAGTGTGTTTCTCTGTACCAACCAGAGATCACATAAATGACCCACTGGAAAAGAAGATGACTTCACAGTCATATTATATAACCCTTACTAGAAAATAACCCTGCTTAGCACACTAAACAAAAATAGAGATCTTTCTTTCATATGCCAAAGGCAAGAATGCTTTCCTCCATCCGGTTGTCTCAGCATAATTAATAAATTTAAAAACAAGGACAAAAAAATGCTTACTCTCTGTAAGCATTCACAACCAGCTGAGAAAATCATTGTCCATATGTAAAATAGTGAAGTGCTCACATAGTTCAGTAAACAGTTTGGCACTTTAAAGAAAAAAAAAAGGGTAAATAATACATACTGCACATTATACTCTACAGAACTGTTTTAGTGACCTTGAACTCTAGTAATATAAGCAGGGACATGCAAACCCACTTATTTCTAGACACAGTTCATTCACTATCTCTAGCAAGGACTGAAATTTAACACTGGACTAGTGTGTCATTAGGATATGACACATTATCTTTCAGGAAAGCCAATCTAAGCAAACATTATAGCTCCATTATTTTAATATCTCAAAAAAAAAGGAGATGTTTCCTCTGAAAAGAAATCATTTGCTAAAACAACAACTAAATGACTTTCTAGGTATGACATTCAATGTGTACATGGGAGGAAGATTAGTAAAAATACTGACCAAAGAATCTTTCATTTGGCTGGCATACAGCTGTCTGCTGCATAATGCTCATACAGGCTCACCTTCCACACAGTCAAATGTCCTCATAACTCCCAAGTGAAGTTTAGATGTATCCTCTTGACTAGAAACCTTTCAAGCTAATAAAATACTTTTCCAATGACCAAAGAGTACTACATAAAGAAAGATGACAAATTTCAATTTCTTTATTACCTTGCAACACAAGATTATCCCATTTGCCCATTTAAGTACTTTAAAAACACTTTCCCCTTTCTCTTTCATCAGTCTACTCTGATTCATGACCAGATACTTTGCCAATTTAAAAAGAAAATCTATATATACATTCAGTAGTTTAGCTGATCACTGCTACTTCATTTGCAAGTAAATTAATAAAACAAGAATGGTTATACCCGTTTATTTTTTAATTCCTAATATACATTTTATTTCTGTCAACAACACAACTTTGCCTCTTTAGTTCTCTGCAGGCATGGGCTGCAGACTTTGACAGATGCAATGGCTTACTGCTGAAGGATCAGTGCAGCCACCAGGAAAGAGAAGGGACCTGAACATGCTCAGCTCAGCAGGATAAGGAGGCAGGAGACACTAGCACTGTTCTTCACAAGGCTGAGATGGCTTGCAGAAAGAGGCCCAGCTCCATGGGCTCGAACAGGCACTCTAGCTCTTTCTTCCAGAACTTACACCACACTGGTGACTCGGAACACATTGGATTATGATGAAGGAAAGGAAAACCTAGAAGTATAGAGATTGCTCAGAGTCTCTGCAAGAGACTCTAAGATTTACTAGTGGAAAGGGATCTGGCAATATACAATTTTTCTCTCTTGTTCCCTGATTTTATGAGTTACATCTAATCCCACCCTATATTTTCACTCTTTCCTAGTATGTCATAGTTCAGCCACCAACTCTAGTCCCATCCTTTCTTTCCTCATTTGTTCTGAATCAGTGAAGACTGTTGCAAACAGAACAGACTTCAGTAGGTAAAAGACAGCTCTCCTTTCCAAATCCAAAGCTAAATCAGCACTTTACCCTTACCTCTCTTTAAGTCCAGCTATGAATCACTAACAAATCTCATTCAGCTATTCAGCCAGCCATCAAAGAGGTCACAGCACATCCCCACTTAACCACAGCCCTTCACTCTGCTACTACCACTTATGGCAGGACCCTGCCACCTTGCTGTATCCTCACTGCAAAGTGTTACCACACAAGCCTCTGCTAGCTATCCAATCCCTACTTTTCAGCCTTTCCTGACAAAATCCAGTACTAGTTAATGAATACATCCTAAATGGCTTGTTCTGCACTGCTCAGCATGCAGTGAAATGTGCACTGGAACAATCCCAATGCTAAATGATTTGTCTGGACTTTACATCTCCTCATAAATAAGACTCTTCTAAGAAATGCCAGGCAAAATGCTTGAAATGTAATGCAGAAAGTAAAGACTGCACAGTCTATGGGGTTAGAAAAATTTTTTGTGGGAAAAATAATGTACAGCACATACCTGATACATTACAAAACCTCATATGTAACACAACATTTATAGTCATTAAGACTATATTCATTAAGACTATAGTCATTAAGTCATTCACATACTGAATAATAAGTACTTGCAACTGGAATGTCTCAACACATGTAACAGCTATGCATTTGGACTCATATTTCCCTAACAAATAGTTACAGTCCTCCTAGATATTGAAGTGGAAGGTGAAGCAGAAGCACAAAGACACCAAAGAAAGAGATTATCTGTTGGACAGCTTCATTATTTCTCTGCCACTGTCCTGGAAAAAAAAAGCCCCAACACTAATACATCTCAAAATACACTATCCTTTTACAAAGTAGTAGTATCGCAAAGTAACAGCTGTGATAACCTTGGTGTGCATAAAACTGGAAAATAACCAAATCACATATTCAAGATAATACAACAGCTGCTGAATTAAACAATTCACTTATTTACATCTATCAGATAAGGAAAAAAAAAAAAAAAAAGGGCAATTTTGCAACATAAGCAGAATTATTTTGGGGAAGGGAGGATTGGGTGACACCTACAAGCCCAAAGACTAAACCTACTTTATTATTACAGAACTTTTAAACATAGATGGAAAGTTACATATCACTTTGCCAACACTGACAAAAATTAAATAAGTGCTTTACTCTGAAAAGTTTACAGTCTAAATTCAGCAACACAAGTGCATGAAGGTTAATCCTTCACAAAAGCAAGGAGAAGTGACTAAGTGACAGAAAACAAGAGCTTGCTTCAAATGGCAAAGCATTAAAAGAAGAGGCAAGGGCAGAAGTTGAGCATTTTCTGTGGCTAAAAGCCATGTCAATTGAAACAAGAAAATAGAAAAGAGCCTGAAGTTAGTGGAGTGGAATGAGGGACAATGGGGTGGGGGAAGGAGGTCATTCTGTGGGTATTCCACATAGAACCTAAAAAGACCATTTGGGGTCATTTAACTCGGCACCCTACTCCAGGCAGTGGTAAGAGCCCACTCCTCAAAATAGGTGATGGTGGAGACTCTGTAGTCCATTCCCTTTGTACTCCCTCAGAATCCACACCCACTGGATTAGGAGTGCTAAAGGGTACATGCCTGACTTTTCTCTTTGTATCTGCTTATGGACCTGTTGCTCATGAATTTGTTCAACCCACCTTTGAACATGCTGATATTATCTGCTTCCACAACCTCCTGCAGAAGAGTTTCCAGAACCTCACTGCCTACTGGATTGAAGGACCTTATCTGTTCTAAAATGATCTTTTAACAGTTTCAGTGAATATATTTCCAGTATTATGGAATTTACTGAATAACAGCTTTGGCGCCACTTCTCTTCCAGTTGCATCAAAAACAAGGTATGCTCCTTTGGGAGATTCAGATTGCTCCTTTAGGAGATTCAGGTTCACAGGCCTTCAACAAAATTAATTTGCAACTTTGTCTTTAATACAAATCTATTTGGTTGGGATTGACTGAGTCACTTGTTTCTCTCTCCATTTTTTGCCTTCTTCTTCCATTTCTCTGCCTACCTTTCACTCCCTCTGCTTCTTTGCTTGCTATTACTTCCCGAGGGTTTTTTTTTTCCCACTAGCAGTTTGTTTTGTTTTTTTTCCCACCCAAGCAGCAGTTCCAGGAGGTCTGCAACAATACAGTGAGCACCTGCTACATATACTCTTCAAGGTATAGTATGTTATTCCCACTATGAGATCATGTACGTGCATTCACTTTATTACTAAATTAATATTTCATCTCCCAAGTGGGGGTGTAAAACAATCACCACAGAAAAACTATCATTGCAACTTGTATGGTTTACTGTTTCAAAAATCTACTCATGTCCAGGAAGAGGGTGGCCCATGGATGGTCCTCCCCATCCATAAAGAGGAGGATGCCCTATGTCTTCTGTTCCTCACAGTGCAAGGAGCAGAAAGCAGAGTTAAATTACTGGAGCAAAAAAAGCATCAGTCTTATTTCTACCTCCAACTTTGCTGCAACTGTTCCAGCAACCAGTGCAAAATCACCTCAGTCATCCTGATGGGCCACCTCTCTCTGCTGTCCCTTATAGTCTCTGTTAATACCTTGTACAATTTTGCTGCCTTGAATGGTTTTATGTCCTTTTCTGTTCCTCATCTGCAACTCATTCATCTCCCAGTCTTACCAATACCTACAATCTGATTAACCTCACAAGAGGAGTGAGGGGATAGAAAAATTGGAAAGATGCTATTCTAAAGAAAACATTAAGATTCCGCTAGAGATTTCAACCCTGGGATGCAGCTGAAAGAAGCAGCAGGGCAGCTGAAGGCCTGGCACCAGTTACATTCAAAACTTAGATCTCCTAGGTCACTCTTGTCACTACTGTACATCTTTCTGCCTGATTTCCTAGGTTACAAGGGTGCTGTTGAAATTCAATTTAAAATAGGAAGGAAAGCATCACCACAACTTTAATGCAATGAAGAACTCAGTGAGATTCATGATATTTTGAGACTTAGCATAGATATTTAAAGCCTTCAGTCTTTTCTCTCTCCCACAGTCACCCAAATTTAAGGAGGCATAAATACTTTTACCAGAACTCAAAGCACTACAAAATATGATGAGAATCTCAAATTAAGAATTACCCCATCAAAAAGAAAGCTATACAATTCTTGTGGATAAATAACTTATAAGGAAGACAAGGAGGACACTAACTATAAAGGCTTGTATGTATCACCTAATTTACCTCCTTTAAAAAGGTTACTAAGACATACAGAAAATACCGTGCAAATACAGTATTACAACAATCTGATTGATCAGAAACTTCTGATAAAATGACCTTTTGTGGTACACTACAGTGTGGATCTAATTATTTTAAAACAGTATTATTACAACTGTGTACATTTTAGCAATCTTTCAAAGCCATCTGCAGCAGCTAAACACTGCATTAATGAAATAAACTGCACTTTCTCCACCATTTATAGGCCACTTCCCAGACCAGCTACACTTGCTCAGAGTATAACACACCGAAATTTTCTAGAAGTTGTCCACTTGAAAACTACAAACATATCTGTAACAGTCATAACCTAAATTAACACCTTAAAATGTCAGTGAAGATATTCAAACTGCATCTAAAACCTTTGAGGCAGTTACCCTGGCAGTTTTCCTTGTAGAACAATCACTGCCTCCAACAAATCTGACAACATTCTAAGACCGTATCAGAAGTAGGTTGCTTTTTTTTTTTTTTTTCAATCAATTCACCTATTGTGAAAAGATACTTTTGATTTCAGAATTAATTTTTAATGTTTGGGGGTCTTAACTCCTGTGTGCAACTTCTGTATGATCCTAGGCATCAAAAGAAAACATACAAGACCCCCTCTCCTGATTTCTCCCAGTGAGACACTGGGATTAGCACACTGGCCAAAATATATTGCACAGATACTCGCAGCAGAAAAAGCATTAAATATTAGCAGTCCACCTGCTCCAGAAAGCTCCTCCCCATTTTGCTTCAGAATTCTCAGTACCAGATCAAAATTCTCGTTGTTTCCAGCAAGTCCAGCAGCTCCAGAGGGAGAGATGAGCAATCTTTTTAAACAATCATTTACACTGATACAAAGTACAAAACATATCTACTAACACGCTTATCTGATTAGGTCCAAACTCACTTTTGACTCTAAAGTTGAAGCTCCTGGAGGAATTCAGACCTAAATTCTGCACTGATTCACAAAAACACAGAAACAAAGAAATCTAACAGGACTCTACATCATTAATCGTACTGTCTCTTTAATCCAATTACTTTGTATTTTCTCTTGAAAAATTAACTGCCAAAACTTGGCCTGGACCCAGTTCTCAAAACAGCTCAATTTCATCTTACCTGACCCATAATTTCAGTTGTGAAATTATGGAAGAGACTAGAAGGAGTGGGGAAATTCAAACACCACATCTGCCCCGAGTTACAGTCTGCATGCCCACTCTCCTTGTCTCCCCCAGCTTCCTTCTCCCAGAGTTCAAGTTAATAAAGAACACTGCAAATTGGATATTGAAGTTAAGCATACAGTTCTGCAACACCTCCTTGTAATGTCAATTAGCCCCTTACACACAGGAAATATGTATTAAATGCATGGTTGCAACGATTACACTTTCCCCAGATGCCTTGGAATTTTAATTGCATATTGCTGAAATTTGCAAATTGGCAAGAGAAACAAGAAAACCCCTCTGAATTCTTGAGTGTACTGTGCTTATTTTGACAGTCATAGTTTATTTATAGTACTTGACAATACATGCTCTCTCCTTGGTTTTGTAATATAATGAAGTGAGTATTTAGACCTCCACTGTTAAGCCTCAGAGGGAAAAATAAGTATAAATTTATGTCACTCAAATAAATGCACAGATTGGCAAGATTTTACTCATAATGACTAAATTGCATCATTAATTTAACTTAGTTTGAAGCACTTTGTTTTGTAGAGAAAGCATAGCCCTTAACTTTGAGTGTGGTGTGTGTGTGCACAGGTGTGCAGTAACCTCTTAACCCATTCACATAAAATGGTATCCCTTTTTTCAGAACATTAAATGCTTCTGAAAAGGTGCTGCATGGAAGGCTGGTCTGTCATGTCCAATTACAGAAGAGTGCAGGCAGAGGCTGCTGAAGTTTCATTATGCACAAACTCACAGATAACCTTAATAAACTGAGGAACTGGTGCAGGTGAGCTCCATTTCCATCCCCAGCACAATCCCCTCCAACAGCGGGACCAAAGTGACATCTGCCAGACACAGTGACACCAGCTCTCAAAACCAACCCACTCTTCAGAAACCACAAGGCTCTGGCAACCTGCTCTTCTTGAAATCTTCGAACACAAACCCATCCTCCTCAATCCCCCAGACAAGACAGTTACCCATTGTTAATTTTGTCTTTATATTAAAAGGCAAGATAGATTCAAGTCCTAAACAGTGCACATACACTGTTTCCCATTTATGTCTATGAAGCATCATACACATGCAGCTAATGTTTCTTCAAACAAAACCAGACATATAAACTGCTGCTATACACATATCCAATGTAAAAATCTAGACAAGTAGCATTGGAATACAACTGAAAAACCAAACAACACTGTGTAACCAAGAGGAAATACAAGAATTTGTCAGATAAAACTTATATGCAGCATCATAAACACAGTTGCACAGTGCCCTCCAAGGGCAGCAAAACTGAAAGTCAAATAATAAAATTAAGTGGTGTACAAGGGAGTGTGCACAGAAGGGATTTCAATCCTCTTTGTTCTTAGCCATGATACAATTTCACAGCCGCTCTCAAGATTCATCGTTTCCATGTTTGGCATGCAAGAGCACAGAATGCAATTCATTTGGGAATTACCGAGCCAGGACGTGCCAAGCAAAATCTACCACAGCATCAGCCAGCTCCTGCCACAGCATCTCAACAGCCTGGCCATCAAAACATTTCTGACAGTTAAAATAAAAACAGAAGTGCCTTCAGAAAAGTTAATTTCTGTAATATTAACTAATCAATCCTCAGGAAAGAAACTGTTCCTGGGCAGCCTTTGTCTGAGTCCATCGGGCAGAGGACTTCGCCTGCAGGAGCTGCTACCTCCACGTACTTAAATCAGCCAGTGTAAAAATGTATTTTTATGGTTTGCAAGCTAGACCATACACAGCTGCAGAGGATCTCTAAATTAGTTAATACACCATTTCAAAAGCAAGAGTTATTTCTCCAGGGATCATGTGCCAAACAAAGCAAAGAGGGAATGCTTAACCACTGGTAGTTTATATGACAAAAGATTTTCAACTACACACAGCACTAATTATGAAGGTCCTTCCTTATCCTACATCTGGAAACTTTTCACAGAAAATGCATTTTCAACAAGGCACGAGGAGAAAAAAGAAAAAAAAAAGAGTTCTAAAACCACTTTTGAAAGCTGATAATATCACCTTCCTTGAAGGTGATAGTAATTTTTTATTTCTATAAGGAAGCAAAAGCTGGCATTTGTGCCATTCCTGACCGAATAATTTGACTGTGCATACTAAGGAAAAAAGTCATAATGAAATTAAGCTTGTTACTTAGAAAATGTAATACTGGAAAGTTTATGCTATAGAATATGATTGTGTACAGGAAGGGCTATTTTGCATATGATAATAACAAAAACAACACCGATATTGGAGTTTAGCAGTGACAATCCATCCTTAGATAATATACTAGATTAAAAAGCAAAAGCACTTAAAGCATTGCTAGAGTTGAAAGTACTAAAAAAATACATTTGCAAAAAATTACAAGCACCATAAAAAACAAATGTAAGCAAGACAAATGCTAGACTTGCATGGTATGCAGATGAAATATATTAATTATAATATGAAGCTGTTGAATTCAAAACTGCCTTTGAGCCACACATTTTATGCAGACTTCTCTCAAGCCAAGAAATCTTAATTCCACATTGCAAAGTTTAGAAAACTATTAATATTCTGTACATTATAACAGAGAGCACTTCTCCCCACCATCTTTACTGAGACACATATTTATTAAGTGCTGACAGCTAACTTTCACGAGACTCTCAAGGAGATCTGGTCCTTATTCTGCAAATTTACAAAAACTGGGATGAAGGTGCCAAGAAACACAACTGTATTTTATTATTATTTAAATAATGAATTTGTGATAGCATTTTACTCTGAAGCAATGGTAAGCCCTGCAGGCAAGTGCCTCCTTCAGCAAAAGTTTGAAAATTATTTTTGTTTAAATAACAGCTGGTCTTGCCTATATGGACTTAAATGAGCCATGTGGAGACAAACTTGTTTCAGTTTGGCTAAGACAGAGTAAAAAACATTAATTCTAATTAATATCCATTTTGGTCCCTCTACACAGATGGGAAAAATAACATTATATTGCCATGCTTACATACAGTCAATACCAGACACCCAATAAAGCAGAAATTCAAAGCCCTGCTCATAATGCAACTGATGCACACAGTTCAAGCAGAACAGCTCAGCTGCAAGTTAGCTTGAAACAAAAGAGATTAATTTCTCCACTTTGCCAGAGACTTCCTGCATGACCTTGGACAAGTCACTTGTGTTTTGTGTGCTATAACTCCCCACCCCTAAAAATGGGGAAAAGCACTTGTTCCATAACCTCACATCAGTAAGCAGATCTACCATCAGGAGATGCTTAGATACAGAGGTTGAATAAAGGACACAAAGTGAATAAAGAGTACTTTAAACTTTAATTAACTTCTCTTAAAGCTTTGGACACTTCATCACAGATAGAAGGAAAGCTTTTGCATACCACTTGTAAGTGTTACCAGCAAACAAAAGTCAGGACTGCCTACACAGCAAGATGGAACCATATTTTGGCATCTTTAAACCCAAAGCAAACGCTTGACACCTCCTCTGTCACCAGCATACAAAAGACCAAAGGTAAGAAGCTCCTAGTTACCTTCTTTGAGCTTTAAAAAAGAAATTAAACTGTTTGACATAAAGCAGGAGAAGAGATCACCAGATACACTCTTAAAAGATTAAAAACACTTTAGGTCCAAACAGTCATTCTCCAATTCATATTAACCACTAACCACCTTTTGAACTTGAAAGTCATATTTAACTTTCATAACTCAGTATTAGTATCAGGAGTCAAATCATCTTGCAGAAATTAAAGACCTCCAGAGCACTGGCCTACTGAAAATAATGAAGAGGACTAAAATCCATTCAGAAGTAGTTGCCAAACATACATTACATTAGGACACTTATGAGACAGCACTGCTCCCAGCAGGAACCCATGAATTTGCAACATGTATTAAATACATCTTTTTAGAAAATGCTTTCAAGTCCAAAAGTTTACTTTTTGAATACAGGACAAGCAGAGACTGTTTCCATGCACATACTCTGCACATCTGCACAAGTAACTGCACTAGCCTGTGAAAATCAAAACCACAGCCTGAGGAAGGAGACACAAGTGCAAAGGGACTTTGAGAAATGTCTCATTTGAGCCAATGAGACATATGCCCAGGTAAGCTTTTGTGGGATGCAGGCAAGCTATGGAAAAAACAGAAGCAAGGAAAGCACTGAGGAGAGAGGAAATTCTGGAATAAATTTCCCCTCATATTACCCACATATGTGTAAAAATCACAAAGCTGCTCAAGCACAGGGTGTTGAGCGTGCTTGGAGTTTGGATTTTTTGGTTTTTGTTTTTTAAACAGATGATCTGTGGGTTAAATACATGAAAATACAGTCACTGAAAGCTACAAAAATAAAAATGAAACATTTATTTTTAAGCTATTTTGTTTGAAATGTCAAATGGCTGTCATTATTTGTAATTTCAGCTTGTATGTCATATTTTGTAAGAAAAACACCTCATTGTAAGATCTGGTAAAACAGTTCTTACTGTTTTTTGTGAAATCATTCACAACCTGAACCTTTGTCTTCCAATACTCAGAGCTGCTCTGGGATGTGTTAAATATCTTGAACTCCCATTACTGCAATAAGACTGAAGGAAGAAAAATATTTTACAGCTAAAAAACTAAAGCACAGCCAACCATGAATTTCTATCAAACATCAGGCACAGAACAGGATAAAACACCAACATGGTGGTGGAGGGTGTAAGAACAGATGTCCAGAAAAAGAAAAAAGACTATGATGTTTCCAACATAACACAGGATACCATTTCAGTCAAACATTTTCAAAAGTGACTTGAGGATTTGGCAATCCCTAAAATTGACAGCACAACAGGTAGTATGTGGCATCATACCTAATGCCCTGAATATTTAAGTTCTAAGATTAAACTTACAGGAGAGTGAGATGCTTAAAGGAAGACTGGCCTCTCCTCCAGTGACTCCTGAAAAAAGTCTCTAGAGGCACAAAAGCAGCAGAGATATGAGGGGCAGGAGGTCAGAGGAAAGGTTAGAATAAGCAAAGTCATAAAGGCAGGAAATTGAAACTAAGTTCTCGAACTATATACTTAATACCTCCTTCACAGCATGCCAGCCAGTAATGATCATACCAAAGGAAAAAACATAAAGGAAAGCAGTGACACTGTTAGCATGCTTCCCAAGAAAAAAACTTTGGCAACCTTAAACATCATGCAGCAACCAGAGTCTCTCATTTGCTTAATCTCCTCACAGTCATAAAATGACTATTTCTTTTTTTCACAAGAGGTAAACTTTCCCCATAACTGCAATAGCTGAATCCCACTACTGTGGCAATCACCACCTGTCTGCCTTTTTATAAACCAGCTACAGGGGCAAACTCCCAGTGCTTGACAGCACAACTGGAGCCTTGTTAGCCACAAGCAGAGCTGCTCTTTTTGGCTCTCAGCACCGTATTTACAGAAGTAGGATGACTTCACCCCAAAATGAGCAATACCAAAACTCCTTTGGTCACACACACACACAGAGCAAACCCCTCCACTCACGTTTTCCTACCTATCAACATATTAAAACTACACCAGTTTCATGCATTACTTGCAGGAGTTGCCAGCCTTCACTGCCACTCATCTGAAAGTCAAAAGGGATGCAGAATACTTGTAACTCCACTATGGATGAAGATTAATCATCACTATCTGTACTGCAAACTAATTTTTACCATTAGAAATATTTGTAAAGGCTGAAATAACACAAACTTATTATGTGGGCCTTGAAGTGCATTATCCTCAATGGTCTACGTAATTAAAAAAGAAAAACAAAACTGCCCTGCATTTTGACAAGCAGTCTACTAGTTCATCTTTACCTGTGAATGAATCCAATTGAAACAAGGACAAATGAGGTTTCTAATATCATTTACACAAACCTTCAGAAGAAGCACACAATCTAACATACTCATGTACTATCACAGCTTTTGGATAGACTTGCAAAGTTCAGTCTGAAGTCCCAGCACCTTGACCATCCAGACTCAGCTATCTAGAGAGCAAGTAACAGTGCCCGAGATGTGCTTTTGTGTTTCTTTTCCATGAAAATCAGGTTAAAGTGGTAGGAGGAGAGAAAAACGTGTGGACTTCATCCTGACACAGAGCTGGGATGCACAGATATCTCCAGCCCAAGAACTGGAAATTTTGTAATATTCATCTAAGTCATTACTGTCCCTCAAACAACATTGTCACAGCTAAAGATTTCAAAACTTGTTGGCTATCATCCAAACAGCACAAAAATCTTCTTCGTATCAGATTAGATGTCACACATCACATTAAATTTCTCCTTTAATTAATTATGATCCTAGGGACTAGTACTGAAAGGGTGGCTCTGGACCTGTCAGGCTAACTCTTGTGCTAATGCCTCCCCACAGACTAACAGCAGCAAAAAGCTTCAATAAAAAGATTCATATACATTTGTGGGTGGAAACTCAATACTAAAATGACCAATTTAAACAGTTATTTATAAACATAATTTTCTCTGATTTCTGCTATTACCAACATCAAAAAGACATCAAACCTCAGCTACAGCAAGAAGATGGGAGCAGAGTTATGCATTGGCAACTACAGCAAACACAGACCAGACCAAAAGCCTCTCTTCTCTTGAATGAGCAAGTATAACCAAAGATGTTACTACTGCTTCCTCTCCAAATGCAAAGAGGTTCAGGGACACCATGCAATGAAACAAATCAACCTGCTAGCTGTTTTAAAAAAACAATACAAGTTTCTAAAACGTATTTTAAAACAAGCTGCTTTGTAAAGGGCAACAGAATATCCCTGCTTTCTGTTTCATCAGCTAAGATGTATGTTCCAGTGGGGCACCCACTGAGTGACGAATTCACACTTCTCTTCCACTGTCAGTTGCTGTTCACAACAGAACTCTGAGCTAAAAACCTCAGAGCATTCTCTGCTTCCTTGGCAGAACTCTTATTTATATAAGATTAGTGCAGTCAAGCATTAGATTTATAAACCAAAACCAAAAACAAACAAGGAGAAAGTTTTCACACTCTTCTTTATAGACCAGTTTCTGAAACATACACATATGAAACACTATAACATATTGAAAGGCAATTGTGAAAAGAACAAAACAATCCCCAAAACAAACAAGAAAACTGGTTAAAACACAATCTCTGGAGGTACCTTCACCTGGAAACTATTTAAAGTCATGCATGCATTCATAAAAGTACTGTTGGCCACCTAAACAGCCATTCCACCGCTCCATCCAGAGCATCCAAGGGCAGTGACAACACACCAGTACACTTCAGCCCCTCACTTCCCCCCACCCTCCTCAGGTAAGGAATGGACACCAACCTGCAGTTGGGAGGTGGATCTAAGGTGATGTCAGCCAATTCCTTCTGAATCCTGTGGCAATAAAGCAAGAAGGAACAAAGGTAAGTCACTGTGTGGGATAGCAGTTCTTGCAGATGTACTGTCACTGTGAGCTTGCCACAGTACATAAGAGAGGCACTCTCAGCTGCAGCCTCCCACCAGTCCAAACCCCCTGGGCAGGACAGGTGCTCTGCCCTGTTAAAGAGACAGGCAGAAAAGCAGACAGGCATCCTTGCACTGAACACAGGTGCACTGCTCTGTGCTCCCACAAAGATGCCAACCACACAGGGGAAGAGACTGTCTGCTTTGCTCTGCCAACCAGCCTGTAAATGTGGGGAAACCTCTGCAAATGTGATGCACCAAGAGGAAACTGCAGTCTAAAAAGGAATTTTGTCTTATGGGATTGAGAAAAGCAGTCATTGCCAGATTGGTTCCCTCCTCTCTCCCCCAGCTTCTCATCACCATCCTGAAAAAAAAAACCACAGCCCTGAGGGAGACAATAACTGCGCCATTCTCAAGGACACTTTAAGGAAGGTGAATATCTATTTCTGAGGCTCCTGCACATTCCTACCACCTTCAATTCTCTCTTCTCTTCACCCTCGAGAGGCACACAACACCCCCATGTCCCCTCCCTAGGACTCCAGACGCTCCCTCTCTCCACTGTGCTCAGCCAACACCCTGTCCTCCCGGCCCAGACTATTCTGGGCTCACGCTGCTTTTGCCACAAAACGCCCAAACAGCTATCATCCTCTTCCCTGGAGTCCCATTACTGTCACTCAGGCTTCCCTTCCAGATTTCCCCACCCAGCATTCAGCCTGCCTCCCTTCTCCTTTAAACTCAGTCAGCATCTCCTGCCACTTGTCACACACAAGAACCACAGCCTTTCCACAGGAGGCAGTTTAAAATCTTCTCCTTAAAAGAGTGAAGGGCACAACATGCAAACACTGCTTGCCACTATCTATGTCAGTTTACCATGGAAACCTGAGGAGTGGAGATCTGGAATAACCAAACTGCCTAAATTTTACAAAGCCACAGAGAACTTAGTTGCTACGACAGGGCATTTGCATAAAACCCCAGTCACTTCAGACACCTACTGATACAACCTCTCAGCAGCTTGGCAAAGCTGTTCAGTGAGATGGTTTATTATTCTTACTGAAGTACTGCAAGTTTGCTTGAAAACCTCCATTTGTCAGCTTAACTCCCTGGAGCAGGATGGTGCTGAATGCAGGTGACACACAGAATAAGTAAGAAAGGATAACTTTTTTTTTTTTTTTTTTTTTTTTTTTTTTAATATGAGTAGCTTTAAGAGCCTGTCCAAGTGAACAAAACTGACTGACATAGCTGTTCTGGAGTTACTATTCTACACAGGTGTCTCTCCCTACACATTATTCTGGAATAAAAATCACTTTATTCTCAAAAAAAGCCCAAACCCACTCCATGCTGTGAGCAAAGACTTTTTTAGAGCAGAAAGTCCACAAGTGGGCCTTATTTATTCCAGACAGTATCAAACCATTTACAGAAAATTCAATATAAGTGATGAGCAGACAAAAATAACAGTAATGTATTTGTTGGTAAAGATCTGGGGCTATATTAAACCCCTTGCACTGGAGTGCACTCCTCCAAAGCAAGAAAACTCAAAACTTCACAAACATTAATTAATGTCCAAATCAGTCCTGGAAAGAAAGAAAAATAAAAGACACTCTAGACTCCAAACCACAAGAGAGAGAAACGGATATTGAAAAGCAATGCCTTACTTGGGACTATATGGCTTCCAGTAGCAGAGAAAAAAATAAGGTCTAAATGTCAATCCTACACCATTCCCATAACAAATGCTAGTAAGGAAAAAGGAAAAGACACAAATAATTGAGGGTCAGAATACCAGCCCAGGAGAAGAAAAGACAGGAAAATATTTGGAATAAGCAGGAAGAGTGACCAGAAAGCAGTAAAGTTGGGCAGACACTCACTGAAGCAAGACATTGAAAAAAGTGAGACAATAGCAGCTTCGTGTAGAAAGGTTGAGCACAAGGACTAGAGATGAGAAATGGGAGCAGCGGGGGAACAGAGCAAAATAAAATTTTGGAAGAAGGGAAGACGCAACAAATCAGTGAGAAAACTAACTGCAGCCTCACCTCTTGGCACTGGTAGATAGCAGTTTAGAGTTTTTACTCATGCTGACTTTGCTTTCCTTCTTCTTAGGCGTGCTTGTCTCTTTCTCTGTCTGTTGGTTGGAGGATGAAGATGAGGAGGAGCTGGTGCTGGCCCTCGAATCGTCATCCGACATAGCGACCCCCCCACCACACACCCCAACCTGGAGAGGAGACACCATGGGGCGTGGGGAACAAACAGTGAACACAAACACACACAGAGAAAGGCTGCTGACAATCTCGCTCTGTGTTTGGGTCATGCTCCTTTTAAAGGATCCTCGTGTCTCCCTCTCCTATCCAGGCCCTACAGCCATAGCAGGAGGAACAGGAGCTTCCCCTGCACTAGTAACAGGGGGAAAGGGACTTTAAAAGCTTCCTCTCGGAAAGCAAGTGCGGAATGAGAGAGACTGCAACGAGGACAACTGCGAGGACCAGGGAAGCTCAAAGCAATTCTTTCTAATCTCCCCCAAACTGCACACACAAGAGGAGCCATCACCACCCACCACTATGGAGCCTAGGGGTGTAGGAGATAAAAATGGAACAGCTCCGGTCCCTTGGGTTCCCGGGAGGCACGTGGGGGAGGCAGGAAGGGATGGGGCCGGGGGGGTGACCGTCGCCAGCTCTAAAATGGAAGTGGGGCATCACTGGGAAGACCCTGGCAGATGTGTGACCTGCGGCGGGGAAAGCCCTGCCTGCTGGATAACCCCTGGCTGTGGGATCGGGTGTTGGGAGCCGTGAGGGGAGGCGGGCAGGAAGGCAGCAAACCACGGGAAGGGCTAAGCAGGGAGTGGGGTGCAGCGGTGGCACCCACCGCGGCCCACTGCACCGAGGGGAATGTGCCAGGGGAGGGGAAGGGAGCAGAGGGTCTGTGTCGGGAAGGAGGGCCGGGGCCTACGAGGGGGAGAGTGGAGGGCCCGGGGCCGGTGTGAGGGAGGGGGGCAGCGGGGCCAGGGGGAGGCAGCCCGGTCCATGCGGGCACCCCGGGGGCACGGGGGAGGAGGGCGAGCACGGCGGGCTACCAAGGGCAGGTCCGCAGCCCAGAGGGACGAGGAGCCGTCGGGAGGGATGGGGGGGCTGGCAGGGCACCCCGGGAGAGTTCGGGCGAAGGGCTCGGGGGCAGCCGCGGGCCCGGGGGAAGGGGGGGCGGCGACACACGGCCGCCTCCCTCGCAGGGCCACGGGCCCCCGGGGAGCTCCCCTGCCCCGCCGGCCGAGAGCCGGAGGGGGCCCGGCCGAGCTGCCCCGGCCGCGGGCCCGCAGGGCCGGGGGACAGCGGTACCTGACAGCCCCGGGCGCGACCCCCCTGCCCCGCCGGCTGCCGCCCCATCGCCGGGCCGCGGCCGGCCCTGCCCCTCGCCCCTGCCCCCGGGGAGGGCGGCGGGGGGTGCCCCGTCCCCCTACCTCTCCCTTTGTGTCTGGCTGCTCCTCCTCGGTGCGGCTGGGCCTGGCCACTCGTGTCTCTCTCGCTGGGAGAGAAGCGGAAGTGCTGCAACAGCAACTATTAAACAGGCAATGGCTTCCCTGGCTGCCTCCCCCACCGCCGAGCGGGGCTGGGGGGCGGCGGGGCCGGGGCGCCACCCGGAGCGGAGCGGGGGGCGGCGGGGGAGCCCCAGCTCCGGGAATGGAGGGGGATCCCGGCCGCCACGGCCCCCTCCCTTTCCCTGCCCCCCGCGGAGGGAAGAAAGGGGCACACGGAGGGGGACGTGAGTTTTTAATGGAGACCCTCTGAAAAGTAACCTGCAGGGGTGTCGGGGGGAGAGGGACAGGCGCCCTCCCCGGCTCCGCCGCTGCTGCCGTGCGAGAGCCCCGCGGGGACGCGGGGGAAGCAGGTGGCTGGGAGAGGGGCAGCTCCCGGGGCTGCTTTTTTTAAGGCTCAGAGGGGGGTGTTAGGCTCGGCGCGGGAGCTGCTTGCTTTCCTCCGATTCTCACAACTGTTTCAACCCCAAAGCTTCTCCCTTGCCTCACCTGCTTTGTCCCTCTGGCAGCAGCAGCAACTTCTCACCTGTCTCAGTTTGAAAGCAATAAGGGGAAAAAAGAAAGAAAAAAAAAAAAAAAAAAAAAAAAGCCTAGCGCAAAGCCCAGTCGCCCCCACCGATCCAGGCAAAAGGAATCCCCGGCAGCTTTCCCGTCTCTCACCTGTTTCAGCCCTAAAGCAGCAGCTGTGTCCTCCCTTCCCTCCCCCGGCTCAGCCCTGAACCAGCAGCAGGAGCAGCCGCTTCCCACTCGCCCTCGCCCGGAGTTCAGGATTCCATTGTCCCCCACACTGCATTTGGTGACATCACTGACACACAAAGAAGGGGCACTTCGTGATGTCATCAACGCATGCTGGGAGAGAAAACAAAATTCTGGGCTTGGCAGCGACAGCACTAACACACAGACGCACACAGATACACATGCAGACCTTTCAATTTTCCAAAGATAAAAGTATCAGGGATTTTTTTTTTTTTCCTCCAGTCCCCTGATGGGGAGCCCGTCTGCGGAAAAAGGCGTGTTGTATTCGCTAGCATGTTGAAATCGCCTGGCGATTTACTAATTTCTCCGAAACCTCTGCTGTCCATCTCTCTCTCCTTGTCCACCCAACGGAGAAAAGTGATTTAGCTGGAGCGACCCACCGCCCCCGGCCCAGGCGCGGGGAGCAGCCCCGGTGGGCTCTTCCTGGAGGTGCCGGACCCACTCGTGAAGGGACAATGGGAACCCGCATTCCCACCGACCTCACCCGGGGCACATTTGGCTCGGTGCCGCCAGTTTCCACAGCCTATCGAGGGATCGCCTATCGAGTTACTTGGTGTCTTCAGTGGCCGAAAATACACTGGACTGTCACCACCACGCAGCACGATAATGGATTGGAGTTTGTGTGCCACCCTTTCTCCCACGGGAGGACATCGAGGTGACCCGCAGGCACACAGGGCTGCTGGCTCCGCAGGGAGCTGTTACGACACGACACCTGGGGAGTCCCGAGGGGTCAATTACAAACCCGAAGCCGCAGGAGCGGTGGGGCCGGGGGGACATTCCAAGGCTGGACATCTCGGCCACCGCGGGGGGGAGCGGGGGCAGCCGAGGCCGGCTCCTGCTGCAGCCCGGGATCCCGTCTGGGCTGCCCGTTCCCGGGCTGCCAGCACGGCCGCGGGGCGGGTGCGGGGCCGGCCGGGAGAAGGAGCCCCCCCGTTCTCCGGGGCCGGTGGGCAGAGCCTGTCCCTTCGCTAGGGCAGAGGCTTGAGCGGGCATGAAACCCTGCAGGCTGGGGTCGGGCACTGAGTGCCCGTGGCTCCTTTTGCTGCCTGGGGATGCTGAGCCTTTCCTCCACGGGACACCAGCTTCACCCTCAAGGATTAACTCAAGGATCTGCTCATGGCACTGACCTTTCACCATTTGTGACCTGTAATCTTTGAGACAGAAGTACCCCTTGAGTGGACATTCTTGCAAGGACAGTCTTTTCCTCTGTCACCCTCTCCTCTGCTTCCTTGGACTTTTGCATCTGTCCTTATCCTCTCTCTTTTCCCTCACCCATTTTCTGCACACATCTCAGCAGTACCTCGTTCCCTCTGGGCCAATCCCTAACCTACCTACACTCTCCAAACTTGCTGCCTAGTCTCCTGTTTTGAGCCATGCAGTGCTAGATATGTACACCCCAGTGACACTGCGAGTGTCACCCTAACAACAAAAGGAATTCCACTGCAGTGTCACAATTAAATGGTCTTTGTGTTTTGAGTTTGGGGCTTTTTTTTTTTTCCTGCTAACCCTGCTCTTCTGTCTTTATTACCTGTAGTACCATGTATTAGGCTTCAGTCAACTTTCTTCCAAAAACAGTTTGCTAGCAGAGGAACCCATCCAGTTTGACTTGTGGAAATGACTCTTGGGAAGTGATGGTCATCCTATCTTCTGGGAACTGTAGAGCAGTGGCATCTCCACCACTGACCATGGCCCTGAAGACACATAATGAATGTCGTGAAAGCTGGCATTTAGATAAAGCTGGATCTGATTGCTTCATGCCCCTCATTGACAAAACAGGGTCAGAATTCAGTTCCTGAAAACTGCAGTGAGCTCTTCTGCCAGCGTTTTCCTAACTGACCCAGGGGGCTGTGGAGGATGGGGCTATGTGTCAGGTGAGAAATGCAAAAAGATGTGAAGACAGAGCAAGGTGACCAGGCTTATCAAATTTCACTGCTTATATGGAATAACTCTTTTAAAACAGAAAATCTTCATTTTCATCACAAAACCCCCAAAAAACTGAAAAAAACCCAAACCCAAGAAACTCCAGCCCTTTCCTGTTGTCACAGGAAACCTTTGGCGAAGTCAAGTGAGACAATTGATATATAGAAATGAAAGCCCTCCAGTTCTATAGTAAGGGGCAGGGGAAATGTAAATATTGCTACAAAATCACCCAGGCACTTTTGCTATATTATGTTAATAATCTTGGTGGGGGGTTATCTGTAGATTAACCTTTTCTGTAGCACACAATCCTTGGTAACCCTGTTCAAAGTAATAATATGATAACCAGCAGCAGCGATTATTTACTTTGAAGCCTACCCAAAAATGCTTTTGCTGAAAGCACCTACTAATGTCAGCGCTTGAGCAGCTGCTACAGTGGCAACTCCCATTGTATGACTCACCTCCTAGGTCAGGGTTAGGAACAGCAATGGGCTGTTCTCCTGTGCTAGCCATGCCATACCCAGAGCACCGGAGAGAGAGGGAGCCAAGAAGACGACTTCGATGCCCAGAAATGTTTTTGCAGCTTGCCCTTCTTCCATTCTTGGCCTCTCAGCTCTGCACGGACACAAAGGGAAGAGAGTGTAGTACATGATTCTTTTTCCACCAAATAGAAGAACTACCTCCTCTAATCAATCTCATCCCATCTTGGGAATTTTGACAAAATGCCACTGATCTGCTTCTATTTCTCTCCTATAGACTGTGTGCACTTTATTGGGTGAGCTTTCCTCCTTATCAGTGCTTCCTCTTCCTGTCTCCTTAGTTTTGGTTGTTTTTTTTTATTTTCTTGGCCAAGTTGTGCAAAGTACTTGCAGAGGAAAACTGACCCAGATTACTCATTTTCCCTGTGCCCCAAGCTTTTTAAATCGATGGCACTAGTTCAGTGCAGCAACTGAATAGGATTAGTCACTTTTCCCTCTGGATTGAGTTTGGAAGAGGCTGAAAAGATAAATTACTGGAATTGAGTTGCCTTTGGGCTTTGAGCTTAATTCACAACAGAAGTTAGTTCAAATCGCTCTGAGTCTTCTGCTAAGGGAAGGTGACTCAAATTAGTCCTTTTGTACCATCTCAGTTCCAAATAATTTTTCATCATTATTTCTGGCTGGTCTGTTTGGATCTGAGTAAAAGCACCTTATATTTCCAACAATTCCAGTGAGTTTTGTGTCAGACCTTTTGTGAGGAGCAGAAAGAAATTATCATTTCTTTGGCTTTCCTAATGTCAGCTTGCTGGTAATGTCACACTTGCAAGTGACAGTGGCAAAGTGAGAAACATGCTGATACCTCACACAGTCCTGTGATGACACACTTTGTCCTTTCTGTGTGACCCTGTGATACAAAGTGAGGTGGCAAGGAAAAGTTACAATAAACTCAGGACTTATGATACAACTATTTGAATAAAGCTAGACAGAAACTATTCCAAAAGAGGAAGGAACTTCATTCAAATGAGACAAAACGTAACATAGAAAACACAAGTGGCTTATGTATGTGACACAAGATAGTGAATTTACCCACTGGTTTCCTGTTCACAACTATCTTGCCATAACTTAGTAATGCTGTCCAACTTCCCTTGCTACAATTTTCTCACACAATACAGCTCTTAGTCCTCAGAATTACATCTTTTTCAGTTCCTTACAGAAGAATGAAAGGGTCCACTAGCAGAAAAAGACTTGTTTCCTCTCCTTTTATTCCAGTAAAAAAGAGGATTTAGTTGTGAAGGAAAAGTTTGGGTCTCATTGTCAGACTCTTGCTACTTACTACTTGGTTTTGGTTCTGTTTAAGACTAGTCCTGGAACCTAGGGCCTTGCTGGGAGACTCAGTGTGGACAGAAATACCTGAGATCTGTTTTTGCCTTGTTAAAGTCCTGCCTGAACCCCTATGGATGTAGAGACTGGCTGGCAATTAATCCCAAAAGCATAAGCAGAGAAGTATAGCTGCGTGTAACTACCCATATCTTTTGACCCTACTGTGCTTCTTTTGTGCATATCCTGGTGTATGGTCTGGTTTATTTTTGGTAATTGAAAAACTGGAGATGCCTAGATCAATTCAATTTCACAGCCTCATAAGAAGTTTCACGAGATGTATTTCCAGGGGCTTCTGCCTCACTTCCAGGTGATAAGATTGAGTCTTAGAATTGCTTTACCTTGAAGATACAATGATTCACTGCTTTCTCAGTTTGCCCAATCTATAGCTATTACTTAGCAATCAAGACTGAAAGATATGTGGTGCTTCCCTTGTCTGCGTTTCTGGCATTGACTCCATATTTCTGATCTTCATTTGCCATCCTGTAAAAGAAGAGAATGATGTTTATCTGGATTTAGACTGAAAGTATAAATAGAGGTGCACAGTCAGACTTCACTCAATGCCGCTCATTAGTCTTTTTTGTCACTTCAATTTTTTGTGCCTGATGGATTGATCTCCTTTTAGGCAGAATGCTGCCTTTCTGTTCTTCCAGTGGTCTCTGTGCTTCCTTTGGGCTTTGCAGTAGCTGGCTGTGCTTTTCTTCATAGAATCATAGAATTGTTTGGTTGGAAGGCACCTTAAACATCACCTAGCTGCAACTCCTCTGCCATGGGCAAGGACACCTACCATAGACCAGGTTGCTCAAAACCACCTCTAGGTTCCCTGGATTGCTATATTCCAGACTCTTCAACTTTTCTGGCAATGTATGTTCCCCTAGTTCAGATGTTTTCCCTGGTTTTGCCTATTTTTCAGTTTACAAGAACTGTTACTTTATTGATCATCATCAGCTTTCCATTTCTACCTCTTTTCTTTGTCAACAGTACTCAGGTCCTAAAGAAACTCAGATAGTGGAGGAATTATACTAGACTATGCAGTAAATGGACTATCATCAAACAGGAAAGATCCCAGGGTGATGGCATTCCTGTTGTCAAGTGCTCTAGAAGAGATGAAAGATGTGGGCCAACATAACCAAGACAAAAAGACTCCTGGAAGTGATGGGTGAAACTGCAGCAAATACATTGCTTTTGCCTTTCTTCTCTTGCTAGCATGCAGGAAAGCAAAACTTGGCATTTAAACTTGTGTTTGCTGTTTATTTGTCACCCCTAAGTGGCCAATGACAATGTCCACTGCTGAAGCAAATCCCTAGCTGATGTACAGTTAGGTTATGACATGCCTGTGCTGGGATAACTCCAGATGTAGCCCAGTAAAAGCCAGTCTAAAAGACTGGTTTACCAGCACAAACATTGCATTTTGTCTGTACAAATGTATTGCCTGCACAGCTATCCACAAGATCTTTTTCTGGTGTAAGCTTAACCTCAGAATGTCTCTGTCTTGAAACGAAACAGTCAAATAGGAGAGCTACTGTAGATATTCATAGTGTAGGCTCATAGTTTATGCCTCTGTCCTTGATTTTATCACTTTGATAAAACCAGATGATAAGGGACAGTATTTACCATAGGGTCACCAGAATGTTAGATTGACCAGGGAATACATACCCAGGAAAATCACTCATTGTGGAGATGCAGATTTGCAATAAGACATATAAAATGTCAGTCAGTTGTACTGAATGGGCTACATAAGAACTCAGTAATAAATGGACACAGTAATTTTCCTAGAATTTGAGATAAAGGGGTTTCTCGCTTTATAAATAATATTTACACCTACAGTCCTTTTTTCCTTCACCTTCAAATATTTCTTAGTATAAAGTAAGTATGTCTCTGGCTCAGATGGGTTAGTACAAGAAATTCTGCTTTGCTTGCTCACATGCTGAATTGGTAATATTCTAGCTTATTCTTTCTAATAAAAAATAAGAGATTTCCCATCTGCTTCAATTCTGTGGATTTCTAAATCCATGTGAGGAAAAAAAATCTACATGTCCTAACTTCTTAGAAAATGTATTTAGTGAGGATTTCAATTGAGTCTTTCAACCTCTGGCTCCTCATCTAACAAAGGTTCTTCTCAACAGAGAAGGATCAGGAGAGGTGTTCAGGGCTCAGTAATTTCAGTCTGTAGCACGACTACAGTTCAAGACTTCAATGGTCTTCAACTGCAATTTTTCTCCCTAGGCCTTCTTATTATCAGGGCCTTCAAAAGGAAGCAATAGAATCACTCAGACTTTTACAGATCCCTGATGCTGCATTCTTGAGAGACCAGTGTATTGCAATCCTTTTCTTCTTTTTTTGTCTGACCAGTACATGAAAGCAAAGAATAGAACATACATTTGATTGTTAACTAGTACTTATATTTAATACCTGAATCATATAGTTTTTCATCTTTATTGAGCGATAAATTATTCTTCATTTCCCATGTAAATACTTTTTGTTTCAATTATTTCCCATGTAAATAATTGAAACAAAAAGTGTAAGTTGTTAAAAACTCCAGCTTTAGAGAGCTCCTCATTTCAAAACTTCTTAAGCATTACTGTCTATTTTTTTCTTCCTGATATAGACCATGGTAACTCTTGGATTATGCCAAAGGTTATAGAAGTGTTCACAGCATGGACTAAAACTTCACACATAACAATTTTTCATTATCCCTTCTCTCATTCATGTTCATGAAAGTTCCACGTAGCATATTCAGCAATTGCTGACATGGAAGTATAAGCCTAGGAAGCCTAAACATTTCTGAATACCTGTAAAATACCTTTTGTTGTTGTTGTTGTTGTTAAATAACCTTGTGCTGTTTTGTTCTGTTCCCATACCATCATAAAAGGTGTCTTTGAAATGTGACTTCTTGCTAAGCTAAAAAGAATGTCATGTTTGTGGCCTGAAGGGTAGCTAGGTATGTCAGACTTTATCCACACAGACACACTTCACCCTTCACATCAATGCAACCATACAGATACAGTTAAACAAGCATAACCCTACCTGTGAACTCCTGTCCCACCATAAAAATGCTGTATTCAGTTCAATTAATAGCTTCTCTAAGCAATGTAAGTCCAAATTGGAAAAAGGTTCACTTCTAGAGTGTTCACACAAGGTACTGTATAATTATATAACATTATGTAATATAACACCCTCTTTGATTGCACAGACTTGCTTTGGAAAACTTTATCCATGGTGTAATGAAATTTCTTTGCCAATCTCTTCATTCAACATTTCTATTGAGTTAGAAGTGGAGCAGGAGGAGCTTCTTTTAATGCTGTGTTTGCAACTCTTTCTCAAAAACTGTATTGTAGCTTTTCTACCTCACTGACTTTTTCTTTTATTTCCTTCCCCCATTAGCCTGAAGCACTGTCTTTCTCCATATTTGCATGACCATGATTCTCTAATATTTTTGTACCTTTTCAATTACTTCTTCATTTTCTCTTTACTTAACCCTCTGCAAGTGATTCCCTGAATTTTGGCCAGTATGTCCAGTCAGCCAGATTTTTTTCTCCCATCATTTCCAAGCATACAAAATGGTCAGTTTCCCCCATTCTTTCCCTAGTAAATGCCACTACATGAGCTCCTTCTCCATATTTCCTATTTCTTCCAGGCTGCTCCTCGAAGAGCCTTGCAAGTCTCCATGGAAGGAGCTTTCTCTCTATTGATCAGTACACAGCAAATGCACTGCAGCTTCTCAGGTCCATATCAGCCTATAGTCTGAGAACCACTACCTCTTGCATCAGTTGATGTGATACAAATAGGAGCCCTCTGGACACGAACTTTTCACTCAGCATAATTGGGCTTTAGGCATTACCACAATATGAGCAGGACATAATAACATAATTGCAGAATTTTAAGTCCTGTTTCAAGGGTTTTAACTCATTTATTTTTTTTTAACCATACCCCTAGTCAATAGATATTTCCATAGAAATAGGATGCTTCCCAGCCAAGAGACGTGTGTATGGTAAGGATCCAGTGACGTTCATGCTTAGAACAAAGCAGAACATGCCTCCTGTAGAGAATACGTTTAAGGTGTCAGTGAAATTGCACAGCTCTGTGGCACTTTGGGTGGCAATTGTACCACACCCTGAAAGGGTTTGTTTTCAAAACTGAGGTTGAAAAAAGAAATATAAAAGACACTGAACAACAGATATCAAGAGTACTTCCTCTGCTAGGTATAGTCAGAAGGAGAGTTGCTCTTTGAAGATTTGCACATAAATTGTCGTGTCCTCAAAAATGAAATTTGCATTTCAGATCTCAGAACTTATGTATTGAAACTACAGGCAGTCTTTGCAGCGTAGGCTGATATGAAATGCATATTAATATGATTTTTTAAAAACAGCTAATAAGGAAATGGAGTATTAACATTTTTTCTAGGAATTTGTTGGCTAAGAGCTTGGAGATTTTTAAATAGCAGAGACAGGACCAGCACCTTTCCAATGCTGTTTCTAAATTCTGCCATTATTTTTGCTTTAAACATCTGCTAATCTCAGAAGATGCCCATTTATTTTTTCGTCCATGCCACAGAAAGACGACACTCATCCTACTAAATATACAGTGTCACATGGGACAAACAACCTGAGAAACTGTGGGTTTATTTAAAATGAGAGTATTTCACCAGTTTGCCTTTTATTTAGTTTCCTCAAGCCTCATGTACTGACTGATGAAGTCAACAAAATTCTTTTCATTAGTTTAATATGTTTCAAATGAAGCCATTGGGTAGGAGTGGATTTTTAGAAGCAGCTCATTAGTGGAAATGCTGCTGCTTTCTGCAGCTTGAAGATTGCCATTGGGGGAATCCTTTAGTTGCCTTAACATCCGTGCTGTAGCTGTGTGTTGTGGATGTGTTACCCAGATATTGTGGGTTTCTTTAATTTACCTGCCTCAATATCCATTCAGTTACGTTTTTTCCACTGCTGTGAAATATTATTTTCCTGTCTTTCAGTTTCTGTGCTATTGGCAGCCCTTCCTCTGTGCTTATCAAAAAAGCAAGAGAGGGGACAGTGTCACACTTGAATGATTTTTTATAAGGTTGGGATACACTGTGGGTTTCACAATAAGATAGCCTGGCCAATGGAGTTTGTATATATAGATTTTTCAGTTTTATTGCAGCTATGGGATTAGGCTGCACAGTAAAGGGAAAAAAAAAAGTGAAGAGAGGGATTCTGACTTTGCCTTGGCATAACTCTGTTGAGTTCAGCAGGCTTACTCCAAATTTACACTGGAATAAAGGGAGCTCAGAGTCAAGCCCAATAGATCAGTTTACTGTGCTTTTGGAGGCATCAATTTACTCAGTCACTTGGAAAATCTTACTCCTCTACTGCCAAAGATCTGGGACAATTCACAATTCTAATATATTTGTGGGCCTGCTCTGTGGTGTGTAGATGTGTTTGCTTAGCAGAATTAGGAATCTTTAAAGCAAATTTCATACAGCAAGCCCTTCCCTCTCTTATGCTCAAGGGCAAAGTAGAAAATAAGATGCACAGGGAATTTCCCACCCCTGTAGGAAGACAAAAATCTAATAAGTGCTGCTGACCTGTAGCAGACCTGGATGTAGCCTTCCAGCCACTGCTCTCTTACACAGCCCTCAGAAGCAAACTCAGACACAGGTCTGAGTGCTCTTGTTCATGAGGAAAAGGATGCCAAGAGCCTGCTGTGAGGAGCCCTGACTGATAGGATTTCTCCCACGCTCAGCAGCAGCTTTTCTCCCCTTCATTGGCTGGACAGTATTTTCATTTGTCTATTAAATGGCTTAATACACTACCCTTGTTCTGTAATTGAGCAGGCTTAAGCAAACTTGGAGATGTAGGCAAAAAGGCTGTTGGCTTCTTGTATCAGTGGCAGCTACATGAAATCTAAGCTTATCTATGTTGCTGTTTGGAGGTTTTTTTTGAAAGATTCGTTAGTTGTTTTTTTTTTTTGGTCCTCCCCAAGTTCTGAATCACCACTTGGCAAAAAGTATCTGGACACTAGAATGTGTCATTTTGTGCCCTAAATGTTTGTGTCCAAACCCCTGCCACTGATGACACAACATGCTGCAAGAACAAAAGTGTGTTGGCTGGAGTCCAAACTGGTTTCCTAACTCACACCTGTGCATTGGCAGACAAGCAGCCATCAATCACAACTCTTACATATCCTGGGTAAGCTCTTATGGGCAGGGCTGGAAACATTTCTGAGTGCTGAGGGGAGAGATTGGGTAAAAATAGCAATAGAAGAAAAGTAAGAAAGCAAAGGTAGCAGATTTATAGGAAACAGGGCTGCAAAGGATATCAGAAGGCTGAATTGACAATGCTGGTTTAATTCCTGACAGACAAGATTCTATAAAATCTCTTTGAAATGTGTTATGGCCACAGAGCCACAGATACAATTTGTTAGAAACAAATTACTCTCTACATCTGCTAAATCTTAAAACACCTTCCCAGAGTGGTAGACAGGAGTTTGAGTTGCTGTACAAAAGTTGCTATATCTTGTTTTATTTGAGTATGTATAAAGTACCTGTATAAAATATTTATCCACAGGATGGAAGAATATAGCTGTGCATGATTTTTGTAACACTCTGACAAGAAATGGAATTTTCCTAGAGAAAGACTTGTGTAGCCTGCTTGAAATTTGGCTCATAGCTATCTCATATTACTTTCAGGTCTATGGATGGATTTTGTGTTTAGGAAGTAGAAGTAAATAAAAGCAGATAAAAAAATTTGACTGCTGTACAGCTAAGTCATCTTTAGAAAGGTATCAAGGCCAGGACTCTTCATTAGTTTCTTTCTTCATTACTACTGGAAGAACAAAGAACAGCATTAACTCTATATTCTAAAGATTAATTGAAGTGGGGGATGGAGCAGTGAAATTGAATTAGTAAATTATTAACCAATTTCTAAGTAATAAGAAATAATCTATTACAGAGGCTATCCCTCCATCTAGAGATTTGTCTTAAGCATTTGTCTTTAGGAGAGATGGAAGGAATAAAGGGATACAGACTAGAGACAATCCATCAAGTCAGCTATTGGAACATGAATAATGAAGACCTTTGAACTTGGCAAGTCGTCCAGATCTCTCTCTCTTAACTGTGACTTACAGATTGTTTCAGGGTTGCTGCTTAATCTAATAGTCTCTTTTTAATTTTGCCGCTCCCCGCCCCTCCTCCCCCCTGTTATTAAAAATGTTCCTGTTATAATCTCAGCATCTGACAGCGAAAGCAAGAGTTAACAAGGCCCGAATCTGGCAGGGTGTCAGCTCAGGAACTCCCTCCAGCCTGCAAATACAGCTCCACCCACTCACATTTTCAGAAGAGGAGCCTGGTGCCAAGGCAGCGCTGGCAAGGTGGCGACTGGGGAAGTGGAGGTTCTGGCTTCTTTGATTTCTGAAGCTGCCTATGAACAACCGAGTTCTTTCTTCCTTTTTGAGTCAAACCTCACTTTGATGGCTGGAAGGTTTCCTCATTGCCTGTTTCTAAGATTAAAACTCTGATTTACTTTTAGAAACCAAAATAAGTAACACTAGTGTCCAACTGAAACCAGCAAACTTGCCTCGTGTAAAGTTCTGACTAAGAGGAAAGGTCTGGCTCTCACTAAGAATACTTCTCAACAACCTTGTAGTTTAAAGGTGTTTTGAAGCAGCTCATGGGGATTAGAATTTAATCTGTCCATCCCTCCTGGCATAAGGGATGCGCTTCCAGCATGTGTGAAGATACTGGGAAGGAGGAGGGGAAAAGGCTTATGGGGTACTCACAAGCATCTTCGCCCACCCCAACTGTCCAGTGGAGGTTATGGCTGTTCTAAGCCAGGCCCCCTGGTCTGGGAAGGGCTTTACACCAGGTGTAAAGCTCTGTTCCTCTCTGCCTGTATGGTGGTCTCCTTCTGTCCTGCTTCACAGATGTACCTCTCAGCTCACAGCTGCAGCCCACAATACAGGCACAGTCTCTGCTCAAAAATACACATGTATTTTGTCCCAACATCTAACTGTGCTCCACAGTCTATAGGGCCCTATGAATGGCCTTGATGGATTTTAGAGATGGGAGTGGGGAGGCCAGAAGTTGGATTTTTTGGAAAACAGCTACCCAGTGGTATCTGAGCTGTGCCAGATTTCCCTGGCTGGGCTGCAAACTGTGCAAACACACACTGCCGTCTCTCAGACTTTTGCTTAGGCTTCAGTGCAAGCTCACAAATGAAGTACTGCATTCTTCACTCCCACCCCTGGTGTTAAATGAATAGCTGCTTGACTCATTGTACTTCATGCAGAGTTTTAATGAATCACTTCAGTTCCAGGGGTGAGCATCTCTCCCCAGCCTGCTTCACTGTGTGTTCCCTGTGTCCTTCCCATCCTAGTCCAATGGCTTAGACCATCTTCCATTTATTTTCAGGGCCTGCCAGGGGTGGGAAGTCACAAAAGTATACAGATGAAATTGTCCTGTGCCTGGGGTTTTCTCCTCAAATTGTGCTCCTTTTATTCCCTATTAGCCCACAGCTCTTAGCTCATATTCAAGAGGGGACTGAATCCAATTTATCCCTTACTCCCCTCCCCACTCCTCATGATGGTTGGCTTTGGTTTGTAAATAAGAGAACAGCTACACACCTCAAGTAGCTGGTACAGAGTCTCTTCAGAATATACCCTACCTCTGAAAAAGTGAGAGGAAGCTCTTGGACTTGTTCTGTTCAGCTTCACTGTGTAATTGGGCTCTAAACCACGTCAGACCCAAGGGTAGATCCACAGTGATTGCCTGTTGTCTGGCAACACTGACTGGAGATGATTTCTCAGCAGAGCTTTCGCCTGGAAAGCTTAATTCCTTCTTAAAATGCTCTCAAGACACTGTGTGTGAAGATGAGCTTGAGCTTCAGCAGCATCCAGAGCAGACGTGCTCCTGGATCTGGCTCTCCCATCCCTCACACCTCATGCACAGTTCTGCTCTTCCTCCTGCTGTGCAGAGACATACTGTATCTAGAATGCATAGATGGGGAGAACCTGCACAAAATTTTTCTGACTACAATGCATGTGGTGCCCTCTCTCAACACTAGTCTGCATTCATTCTTCCTCTGTGACTCAGGGGCAGGCTTACAGTCTCTGAAAAATTCTGTTTTCTCTTTCTTATATCCCAAGCCGTTAGAGTTAAACCATGACAAAGGAAGATACAGAGATTGCAAAGGAACAAGGGATTTTCTTGTAATTTCAGCATTTATTTCCTTCTTAAAGATGCAGTTGTATAAAATAAGTGATGTCCTGGCAAAGGCTAGTGTTATGCTGTGCCAGACTATTTTATCACCCTAGCCCATGAAGGCTCTAGCGTACAACATAAAGCTGCTTTGCTTTCCAACATGCCAGGTTTTTTTCAGTGCCAGACCTCACTTGGCGGCGCCAAGGAGTTTTCCTTTAAAATTAGCCCCTCTTCAGCATCCCGCTGCCCTGCTGCGGGTACCAGGGCGCCGAGCCGGAGCCGCCCCGGGCAGAGCGGAGCGGTCTCGGAACAGGAGGGGGAGCTCGCAGCGCGCCGGCTTTAACCCGAGACAATTCAGCAGCGCTGCAAAATCACTGCGGCGATGTCCACGAGGCCTTCCTCCACACCTCCTCCCCCACCCTCCGCAAAACCAAACAGAAAAAAAAAGAATAAGTGGGGATTGTTTTGGGATTCGGGCAATGCGGCTGCCGGGAAGTGATGGAGAGGGTGGAACTTAATATTTATTTATGGTGCAAGCAGTGATGAATAAGATGCTTCCAGTCTATAACACCTCTCCTCTGGTAGACTGGGGCATGTTCACAGCTGGTGTAGGCTCCTCAGATCAGCTGAGGGATCAAGGGTTGTGCCCTCTTACACTAGCACTGAACTTAGTAGTGTATGTGCTAGGAGACCTGTGAAGAGAACAAAACCCATGCCAGTGGAAAAGCCTTTGTTTCCTAAACAGACAGAAAAGTATCAGATACCACTTTCAGCAAAAAATCACAAGACCCATCAAGCTCTCCTCTGGAGTATGAATTCACTAAAAGGATGCTCAAGTCTGCGCTGTTCCATGGAATAATAATAGGGGTGGAATTTGGTTCATACACAAACTTCCTTCCACTCAAGGCTCAGCCCAAGTTAACATCAAGCTCCTCACAGTTAGGATGCTTTCATTGAAAATACCTCTCAATTTTGGGGATACGGCAGTTTACTTCTTTTGCTTTTGCTATTTTTACTCTTTTCTCTGGGAAGTCAATGGAAGGCAGAATGTGGGAAAAATTCCTAACCTGTCAAAGCACCTTCCCGGAGACATTTCTCCCCAAGAAAGCAGAAAAAACTGCAGATTTCAGAATGCATTTGTCCAGACAAACCTAACATCCGTTGCTGTGGATCTAAGCCACAAGGAAAAACCTGTGTTGGTTTGACAGTGGTAGTGAGAGCAGGTTTTCCTGGAGGTAGGATGGAGTAGGGCCAAGCCCTGCCTGCCCTTGTGCACAGCCTGCTGGTGCAGTACTGCAATTGAGCTCACCTCTACAGTGGGTGCAGACAGCCCTGTAGAAAATTATTCTCCTAATATTGTAGTGATAAATTGGAGGGACATTTCTTTTATGGCCCCCCAAGTGCCTGCATAATTCTGCCATATAAAATCCATGAAAATTCCCAAATTTGATAACCAGCAATCTCTCATGAGATAGCTTTTTAAGGTTAAACATCCCCCTCCTTATCTATAAGCTCATGACCCTCATTATTAGTGCAAGCTGAGCCTATGACTAATAAAAAAGAGCTTACCTCTTGACCTAGAGGAGAAAGAATCTAGAGAGATCAAAATATCGTGCCAAATTAAATAATTTCCTGATGAGCTCTCACAGATAGAGGGTTGCATCTTTCCTTGCTGTGGAAAAGGAGCAGGTTCTCTGCAGGCACAGAAAGCTTTCTACAGATAGAGCCCTGTGATACATTTAAACAGAATGAACCTCATTCTTAAACCTATCTAAAAATGTTAGTAGAATCATGAACACTGACCTTAAAATGAAAAATGATTTGCAACCTTTGCAGAGGTGTCTTTATCATAGTGCCATATTTTAAAGTATTTTATCCACTCAGCTACACAATCTTACCATTCATTTGCAGTTGTCATTTTACCTACAAAAGAGTTCACTTAATATCCCCCAAAGCAAGAGAAATGTAACGAGTATTACAAGAGGAAAATTATTACTAGTATATTATATAGAAAGGCTGTAAAGTTCAAACAGAGGGAGTTGTGTGTGCACACCACGATTCATGCAAATTACGCTTAATAGTTTAACGCTGCATTAAATTTTGCCTCCTGAATAAAAATGCTTCTTTAGTTATTTTTCTAATAATCTATGTAACTTTGGGGAACTAATTAAGGCAAACCATTTCCAATGTGCCTGTTTAGCTGCCTATATCAAGCAGCCTGGTTTTTAAAAGTGCTGACTACTGAAGCTACAGTAAATATTTTGCATCCCTCACTACCTGGTAATTTTTATTGGTCAGTATAAATTTAGGAGCCCTTTGTCAGCTATCAGTATGTGATACTTGTGGTTTAATTATTTACCTGCAAGACCATAGCTCCCAGTAAGAAAATTAAACCTAAGAAACCTTTTTAGTAAGTTTATTTCTCCTTTCCTTTTTCCCCTTCTGCTCCAGGAAAAGATGCCGACCTGTAAGACTTTCAATGTAGAGGTGTTTCTGTAGCTGCAGGAAAATGCTGATATTGCTTCTTGATTGCAAGAGGAGCATGTGACACATAATTAATCCACATATGGACAAGGCTGTCTTCCAAGAGTAGAAATGGAAAACTAATCAAGAGCACATATGACACACTGGATCCAACACACACGCTTCCCTAGGACTTCTTGGCTGCTTCACATCTGGCTGGCTTGGAGTGCAGGCAGAGCAGCACATGACTGCCTGCCTGCTTTCATGGAGATGATTGCTGGTCTGAAGCCTGGCTTTGCCTGCAAGGCTTCAGTTTCATCAGCTCAATGAGTGTTACAGCGTGGTTTATCTTGCCTGGACTAGGGTTTTGAATGTATTCATTTGCTTCCAGTGAACTAGCACTATCCAAAATGAATGTTTTTAATCCTAAGCCTTTGACTTGGTGTATATACAGGTTTTGTACTGATGTGACTAACACAAGTGCTAGCACAATTTTTAAAACTTTATTTTTATTTTTTTTTCCAATCCAGGGACATATCCCAGAGAAGAAAATCCCTGCTGGCATCTGACTTGAAAATTGCATACAGAGACCTTATTTTGACTACTGTTACAGATGCTGAATTCTCATTGACTTAAGCAGAGGATCTGCTTTAGAAAGGATGGAGGTGTCATGTTTTATATCACTGTGTTGGCCACTGGAAGCAGCTATGCTTTCCAGTCACAGGGAGAATTACTGAAGTCTCAAACAGGATGCTGAGATTCACATGGCTGAGCACCTCTGGAAAGGTTTAGATTTGGTTTCCCAGAAACTCATATCATTCCTCAAAATGGAGATGAACAGGAAGACAAACTAATTCTTCATTCCTGGATGCCGTATGTTATGTGAAAATTTACAGAGCTGCTTGTAGCAAGTGCTTTGGCTGTGCTGTTTACTGCTTCAATAAGAGACCAAGCAAGATTTTTATATTCCTCTTCCATAATATTTAATGAGCAATATTTATGCTTATGTCAGAGATATGCTTTGAGCCGTGATTATTGTCTGCAGTTTTGCACTCTAATATGATGTCCAACTTCAATACTCGCTGTTATGAGGCACCATTATGAGTCAGTGGTCCTTGTCGCCTGATCTTACACAATGTAGAGAATGGTTACGGTTTAGGAGGCTGAAAAGGTCTGTGAATGCGAGTAGTGAATTATGAAACTGTTGAATTTTTGCATCCTGAATCTGAGGAGCAGCCAATCAAAGCAACATACCTACAATATATATGTACACACACAACATATGTGTACACACACATGAAAATGCACACGTGCACAAGCACAGAAGCAGTACAGGTCTGGAGACAAAAATTCAACTCCATACATGTGTCCTGAATCAAATATACTAAAATAAATCTCAACATATTGTCTCAAAAGCATCCCATGAATAGAAAAATGCTCAGACTTGTTTGACCCTGCTAGCAGGGTACCATGTTTCAGCTGCTCTGTAGTATCTTACCTGAAGTATCTGCCTCATGTCATGCTGCTCCCCTTGTACCAAGGGCCAAAGGGATGGGCACAAGCTCTCCTCTCATGGGGGGCTGTTTGTTGGGCCTGGTATTGAAGGCAAGACTCTGAGCTCTGTTTCTGAGGGAAAGAGATGACATGAAGGTAATTTGAAGAAAAGATAAGGGACAAGACCTTGGTGCAGCCAAAACACTGTAAATGTATCAAAGTGGAAATTTGCATCACCTCAAGACAAGGATTGATGTACTTTGAAAATTGAGAGCCTTAATGAAGCAGGGCACCCTTTCTCTTTAAATATCTGTTATCTGATACAGGTCACATCCAATCAGCACTTCAAAATGCAATTGATAGACAATGATTGAAAAAGTACTTCAGGCATCCCTCAAATTCCCTTCCCTTAGTAGAACTGCGTACAAGGTACAAAACTTTCATTGATATCTTTGCACAGAGGCTTTTAATCCTTCTCATTGAAAGATGGAAGGAAAGGAAAGCAGAGCGTGAGCAACACTCATGCACAGGTTCATGAGAGGGGGAGGGAGGGGATTTAATGTCAAGGAAGTTGTCAAACCCAGGAAAAAACTATCAGAAAGGGCTTTCACAGTAGCTCTCTTGGGGAGAATAGTTCTTCAAGCAAGTTCTCTTGGGGCTGAATCACACAATTCATTAGAGACAATTGGTGGGTAAAATAGTAGCAATGATCTTTGAAAAAGAAAGGTCCAATTTCCACTTCCCATTTTGTCATAAGCTGTCAGGAAGTGTTACATAGTGCTATTTAACAGCTGCTGCTGTTCTTCTTAAAGATGGGTGATGTAATGCCTGTAGAGAGCCTTGCTCCCAGGAGATCTGTGAAATGGGATGGAAATACTTCTGACCCCCACACTATAATGCTGTGAAATCTTAATTGCCCTGGTTTTCTTTCTGAATTCAAGAAATTCCATTTTGTTCCCTGGGGCGGTTTTGAGTTGGATTTTAATATTTTTCTTGCAGGGTTCTTTTGCCAGCAACAGTCACTTTGGATGGTTCCAGGTCTGGGTGAGGAGGCAGTGGAGAAACAAGAAAGAGGATGGTGGGAGAGGAGATGATGGTCATTCAACTAATCAAAGCAGGTTTTTTAACAGCTAGTCCTAGGTACCACTTCAGCATGCTTTTGTTTGACTGCTGACAGGCAACAGTTCTGTAGTGATACCTACACTTTGTTGGGAGGTTTGGAAAGGAATTAAGACTTCACTTTAAACAGGGTCTCACTAGCTCTTGTTGATATCCTCCTGATTGACGCCAGTGTAGATGAGAACAGTCTTTAGGGCTTATAAAAAGCCCCCACATTATTAAACTAATATTTATTCACCTAATTAAAGCTAGCAGAGTGTTGTTGCTACCTCAGAGAGATCTGGATCAGTACCTAGTCACTTTGGTCCATATTCCTGCTATTCTCCAGGTAGCCAAATGACTGAGAAGGAGGTGCTGTGATGGTGTAGCAAAAAGCACTAGAGTGCAGGAAGATGGGGGAAGAGGCAAGCAGTTCCCTGCTTCAAAGCACCACCCAGCAAAGATTTCTAACTCAGTGGTGCAGCTGAGGCTGTTGGCCCTCATCTGATGGAGATGGATTGGATGGCTGTGCTGAGTTGTTCAGTGCTCACTCCACTCTGTGAGCCCAGCTGATGCTGTGAGGCTCATGTAGCTGTGTCACCACCAGTGCTGTCAACCCAGGGCAGAAGGGTCCCAGATGGCAGAACAGCCCTTCTGCTCAGGTTATCCTACCTGCAGCAGCTGTGGAATGCCTTTTGTTGCAAGGCATCACAAGGCACACAAGGGCTGAGCATCTCACTGAGATGGATCTTGTGGGAAATTACAGTGGACAGCCTTGTTCTTTAACAAACTCAGCATCTCCTGGATTTGTGTACTAAGAAGACATTTTTGTGCCTGCATGCAGATAGTAGGTGTTACTTTGCAAGGGTTTATATTTTAAGGCCTCACAGTCATTGGTTTGTATGAACTGTCAATTCAGATGCTCCTTTCATCACACAGCTGTGAAGGAGCTGTTATTGGGACACCTTTACCACTGATCCAGCCCAGCAGCAGAGTGTGCAACCTGAGACTCTTAGGAGGAAAGAGCTGCTCCCTCCCACTGCCACTAAAGACAATGTCTATTTTCACAGTGTGAGGGATCAAATGCCAGTGGGAAAAGCCAAGAATTTTCAGTCTTCTCAGAGGAATTATTATAAACAAAGCAGAGTAAAACCAAAGGTGTAGAAAATGCCTTGACAGTGCCTTTTAAGAGAGTTACCATGTGTTATTTTAGCCAAGGCTTTATTCTTTTCTACTTAATGTCATGTGCTTAAGTTCTCAAAGCTGCTGGCAATACTCAGTGGAATAATTTTAGAACAACCTTAATAGAATGAGCAGAATAAAGGATTGTTCAAATATATTGTAGCAAGATAGCTTTTTAATAGAACAAGTTATTCAAAACAGTGATGGCTAGGGCTTGTGAATGGAAAAAATCTCCCCTGTGTTTAATTACCCCAGCCTGTCTTTATTTCCTTTGTATAATTCTAAACACTGTTCACTTGTGCTGGACATAGTCCAGTTGGAAAGTTGGTATTTGTTCAACGATGTGTCCTATTCACAGTCTGGAGATCCAAACTGGATCACTACCAGCCATCCATCCCATCTGACCTCCCACATAATATAGGTTATGCCATTCCACCCTGCAAAACCTGCAGTGGAAGGAATTACTCTTTGCTGCTATTCCTGATTCAGGAAAGCATTTCTATTTAGAGCAGTACTTAAGCACACACTTAACTTTAATGATATGCTTAATTCCCATTTAAATATGCAGTGAAGTGCAACTTTTGAGTTTGTGAGCAAACATTATGGAGTCCAGTAACTTGAAAAGTGTTACTTTATGACTCCCAGAGCAAAGTTAAATCTGAAGAGTTTATTCAGAACAGTCAGATGGCTCCCTGATGTGACCTCCAGGGAGGTCAGTTTTATTTGGGGATTTTCAGGCCTATGGGGCTGCACTTGTGTTGCCATTTGCAGTATGAAGCTGCTCAGGAACTGTAAGTGATATCCCTTTCATTTCACTCTCTAGAAAGGATATATGAATCAATAATATTTCATTAATTCAGTAACAACCTCTGTTAAACCTCTCAAAAGACAAGAAAGAAGAGAAGCTGATTTTGTCTTAATTTCCAAGGTTTTTTTCACTTGCTTGGGGAATGGAGAAAATCTCTGCTGCACCATAATACCCTACCTAATTGAGCTCTTAGATTAATGTTTAAACTTCATTTGCAAGTCCATTACCAAATCTAATCAGTTACAAAGGTACCATTAAGGATAGGATTTTTTTTTCAAATCCACTTCTAATTCACATTTCCCCTCACAACTGTCCAAGGCACTAGCAGTGGCTGCAACTACTGTGTGATAGATATTGTACTTATACCAGGAGGGAAAAAGAAACTACAGAATATTTTCAGTGGAGATAATAATATACAAAATTACATGAAGTTCATATGCTGGTATGAGTCAAAAAGGGACTGGTTAAATCTTGAATCTGCTGAAACATTCAATTATCAAAGAAAAACAATGCTCAGTCTCTTTCAAAGTGATGATACCACCTTTGAGAAGGTGTTAGATTGATTGCACTGAAGACTTTTCCCTAGATCTATTACCTGCAAGAGATGTGCAGCATTATCCACAGATTCCTCCTGTGAACAGGAAATTTCTGGCACAGCCCAGAAATTTCAGGTCTGCTTAATTTTAAGTGCTCATGTAGTCCTCAGCCATGTTGCTGATGAATGCTCTTTGCATTTGAAGTGAAATGTTCCTTTTGAGCTGCACACCAGTAGAGGATCACCAACTTCTCAGCACTTGGGACAGCAGACAATATAAATGCTAACACACAGCTGACCTGACCAAAGCTGAATGGGTGACTTCAAGCCAAAGTCTGTCTCTCCCATTACCTAATCCCTGAGACATCCAGACTCCCATCCTCATCAGCACTTAAAAAGAAAAAAACCTCTGGACTTTATTTTTGTAAATGTTCTCAGAAGATAAACAAAGCTGGAATGAAGATCAAGAAATGAGCAGTATGATATTATACAGACATCACTATTTTCAGGCAAATCAGAATTCTGCTGTTATGTATGTGTAAGTGTGGAAAGCTCTGCCTAGCCAGGGTGGTCAGCCTGAGCTTTGGAAGGCAGGGCTGTTTAGAGGTAATTGCTACCAGTCAGGGTTTTAGTGACCTCTTCTAAATCTCCTGATGCATATATTCATTTCCTAATCCCTATGCACTCTTTGCAGCCTGCTTACCCCATCAGCCTAGTAATCTCTACAGGAAGCAGTGATTGGGAAGGAGTTTTGCAGAATGCTGAGAAGAAAGTAGCCCAATTGCTGGTAAAGATAATATTGTGCCGTGCTGGCTTGCTCACTAAAACAAGGATATCTTCTGCTGGTCAAAAATTCTCTGATTATGAACAAGAGAGGCCTTTCCACCAGGCTTCTTTGCTTAAGAAGCACACAGCATAAAGCTGAGGAAACTTTAAGGTCTTTCCCATGCTGTATCACTGGCTTGCTGTGGTTTGACAAAACCAGGAGTGATAATTGTTGTATTAGTGCCTATTGTAGAGCACTTGGAGATCTGTGGATAAAAAAGAGTGCTGTGTAAGTACTTCTGCAATGATTTGCTGCTGCCTTTCTATCTCCATGTGCAGAAAAGAACAAGAGCAAAGAACAAAAAGAGAAGCAGGTAAGAATGATTAATAAATATTCAGCCTACGATGGCCTCTCTCCCCAGATAAATGTAATAGTGACAATGAATGCAGAGGAGGATAGGGGCCAGCATATGGCAGAAATGAAAGTGTAGACAATGCCAGTATTATATCCACAGATCATTGTCTCCATGGACTTCAGACACTGCTGTGTGCTTGAAGCTGGTCAGAAGAATCCCCAGCAGAGGTATCTGACTACAGGCCCTTAACATAGGATCACTCTGCCTGCTTTAAACATGAATTAAAAGGAGGGAGGAAGAGCCCCAGGGTTCAACGTCAACAAGATCTAAACTACTTGACATTCTCGTTCTGAAATGCCAGCTCTTAAATTATCAAGGCCTTTTTTCTTTTCTTTTCTTTCCTTTTTTTTTTTTTTTTTTTTTTTCCCCAAGAGCTCTGTATTTCCCCATGTAACAGTGAGCAAACATTTTATCAGCAAATACCAAGGGGGTGGGGCGGGGTGTGCGTGTGTGAAAAATCGGCTATCTAGAACTGATAAAGCAATTTGGCACAGACACAGCAGCTATCCCTTCTACATGGCTGTGGGCTCCCCGAGGTTTAACAAGTGGCAGGGATAAATCTCCGGGCGCTCTGAGGGTGCACGGGAAGCCGTGCTGGGACACGCTGTGGCATTCCTGCTGGCTCCAGCGCCCGGCTCGGGGGCTGTGCCCGAGGAGGGGCGATGCTGCCCTGCCGTGCGGACCGGCCCGCGGCACTGCGCTAGCTCGGCACCCCCGCTCCAGCGGCGATCCCACCGCTCCTTGGTTTTACGAGGCCATAATCTGATCCCCGTGTGCATTAAATGAGGCCAAAGGGTAAATAGTTTGTTATAATGAGGGAACAACGTTAAGGCTGATGAAAACTAGAGGTCAGTGTTATTATTTCTGTTATGACACCCCTTCATTTAATAATCCTTCTGTTCGTATCCTAACAGCAGGGATCCATGTCCTGGCTTTTCACGGCACTATCTGTCCCCTAATAAAGGCAGATATTGTCCTGCTGTCTCTCGTATCTAACTCGGCTCGCTCTCGATGTGGTTCCTCATTACAATGACATCTGAGAGACTCCCTCCATGGCTGTGTGGTGGAGAAGCTCCAGCGACACTAAAGAGAGTTTATCTGCATGGCCTCGAGGTACCAGCGGCAGGCTCGCAACTCATCACAGGTTTTCTGCTTCACAATGAACTTAGAGGATGCTCCTTCTTTTCCGCTGCATCCTCCCCTCCCCCCAAAGTATCTACTCTCCACTGACAGTTTACCATTCCCAGCTAGGAAAATATTCCCAGTATGTGTTAGTACATCAGTGAAGCATTTCTATAGATCTTTCTTTGAATTGTTTTATTTTTCCTTTTTTTTTAAGAGAGAGAGTATTAGCATAGTTGGTCTGCTTAGAATGAGTCTCAACATAGAAATATTACTGGGTGCTCTTAATCACAGGATAAAACAAGCAATGTCAGGCTTTCTGGATGGGAAAAGTTTCCATGTGTATGAAATGTATATTATGGCATTTATAATTCTGTAAACCAACTAAATAAATGAAATATTTTATATAAATAAATTATATATATATAAATAAAATATATTTTATATGGAAAATACAGTATAATTAATATAATGTAATATAATATAATGTAATATAATATAATATAATATAATATAATATAATATAATATATTATATTATATTATATTATATTATATTATATTATATTATATTATATTATATTATATTATATTATATTATATTATATTATATTATATTATATTATATTATATTATATTATATTATATTATACTATTATAACATATTCTATTATCAAATATAATAAATAAAATATTTTATTTTTTTATATAAACACATTATAATATTCTACAAGTATCCTGGATCCGCCCATCTTATTCTCTTGTCACCCAGTTAACCTCCTGTTAGGTAAATTCTTCATCTCATTACTGGCACATACTTTCCTGCCTGTGGAGTATATATATATATATAAATAATTATTATTGCTATTATCATTATTATTCTTACTTATGATGCTGTGCTGGCTAGCAGAGGCAATGTAGTGGAGTAATGTACATAGAACAGTATGTGCATCTTTTTTTTCACATCAGCTGTGGGCAAAAACATTGTTATAAAAACAGATAGGTTATAGAAAACACCAGTAGATAGGTTATAGAAAACACCAGGGGCCTTATTGTATGTTTTCTAACTAATTTAATCTACATTATTCCGTATTAATGTAAAAAAAATCTTACTGATATTAATAGCTAGAAAATTCGACTTACAGTTCCAATAATATGAGCAGAACAAGATCTTTACTTTGCTTAAACACTTTTTTTTCAGGTAGTCCTAAAGGCCAAGTTTTGAAGAGGTTTGATGAAACAGATGCAGGCAAGACAGACAAAAAAGATCCTTTTAGTAAAGGGCATTTTTATTGTAGAAGCCAAATGAAAACTATTTGGATGAATTCTTTTCAGGTCTTCTAGAATACTGTCTCTTGCTTTTGGGGAAAATGGGGAAGTTGAAAAAATTATTTGATATGGTGAAACTAAATTTTATAATGGAAGTCAACAGTCTCCTGGTTGTCTCCTGGAACAGTGTCCTGGAAAAGATACTGAATCTACAGAATAATCTAAATCTTGGCAAAATATAACTCGTTGGGTGGTTTATTTAAAAAATAAAAAATTCCTACAGAGTGCAAAGTTTGAACCAATGGGCTTCCCTGGTGTGCATCCAGATCAATGCCAAAGTACTGAAGTCCATTCTATTGACCAGATGTGGATACCAGACAACTTCATAATGAGTGACTGAATGTCAGCAAATCTGATAAAACTTTTACTCAAAGAACTCTGTGGAGACTCCCTTTAATTTCAATGGTTTTTGGACTGGGCTTGGTATTAACTATTTGTCACAGACAGTAATGGGAATCCCCAGATTTTTGTTTCATTTGCTAAGCAAATGAAAACATTTCTTTAAGCAAAAATTGAAAGCATATATTTTGGGTTAAGAAAATAAAGAAAATCTGTTTTCCAAGCCTGGTGGTAGGAAAGAATTTAGCAATGGAAATTCTTGGCCCCAAAAATAAATTAATTTCTTGCCTTCTAATATTATTACTGAAGAGTAAAGTTATAACTAAAGTAGCAGTCTTCTGGATGTTAGAAGCACCCTCCACTCCTCCTAGATGTCAAAAGCACCAGTGCACCCTCTCCCAGTCATTAATATGCTGTAGTACCACAATCCATTCCTTTAATTCACTGATGCACAGAATTTAAGGTGAAAAGGGATCATTAGATATCTGGCATAGCCTCCTGTGCATCACAGGCCATTAAATTCCTTGCAGTTATGTCTGTAATGAAGCCAATAATTTGCATTTGGCAAAGGCACAGCCTGATTTGAAGATGCCATGAGACAGAGAATGACTTGTTCCTTTGGTCATGTGTTCCAATGGTTGATCACCTTTACTATTTAAAAAAATCCCAAACAAAACCCTTACTTATTTGATTTGAACTTGCCTGACATTAGTTTCCAGCCATTAGTCCTTACTACAACCTTCTCCATTAGGCTGGGGAGCACTTCTATTTCCTGCTACAACAAAGGTACTTTGTGGTATAATTCAGTGCCTTCAATATGCTTTACAACATGCTAAAGCACTAAGCCCTTGCATCTCTTGCTGCAAAGATTTCTCTCCTTTCAGATTTGTTTCAAATACCCTTTAAACCCATGGATACCAAAAACAGATGTTGTGTTCCAATATAACTTGCTCCAGTGTTCTACCCAGAAAATAATTTCCTTAGTCCTACACAGCAATCATCAGTTTAGAAGTCCCAGAGTAAGATTTCTCATGTTTTATCACACAATTTCCTTTGGAGTCCATGCTGAATTGCTTTTCTGCTACAATAATTTTCAGGGCCATTCTTCCACAGGGTAAAGTCTATAAGTTTGGCTTGATTCCACAGTGCTAAATGAATTGCTTTACATTTCACTGCATAAACCCACATTTTGTCAGAATGATCCAGGATTGCTAAGCTCTTGGTCAGTTCATATGAGTGGTCTGTACTAATAATTGTCTTTATGTCATCTGCAAATTTTATTTGCAGTGATTTTATATTCATTTCCAGGACATTATTTTAGAGATGTTGAATGCCCCTGATCCTAATGCTGATGCATACAGAAACCTGATAGAAGCCCCTCAATATCATGCTATACAGTTATTATTACTTTTTGAAGTCTTTGTAGCATGTTTCCCGGTCCACTGTAGGCTATCTCTGTGGAAATTGTACAATGCCAAATTTAAACACAATGGCATGGAACACTATGTCAAATCTATCAGCTGGTAAAAATAACTACATAGCCCATAATACATTCAGTTTGCTTTACCTGTTTTCCACAATGTCTGTTGATTGGCAATTATTATATTTTGGCCCTCCAATTCTTTACTAATTGAGTCTTGTATCAAGGTTTTGTTTTTTTTCTTCCCTTTGGCTGAAACCAGCCCAACCACTCTGTACATCATGTGGTGATCCTGGAACCTGGGGGTGACATCTGCTCATGACCAACACAGCAGCTATGCAATTTATTGTCTGATATATATGCAAACCTAGTACAGGGCAAATCTCATATATAAAATGTATTCATAAAACTTCTGTAAAGCCAGCTTTGTAGCAATTGAATTCATAGATGCTCCATAAATCAGGCACGGCTCACTGTAAAATAACTGAGGACACAAGGTGTTGTTACAAATGTCTGGGGAGCCAGCCAGGACTGTGGCTTGTGTGGTCTTGAGATGCTTGGAGTTGCTAGCACAGGCCCAAGCTACAAAACTGGGGCAGACTATCCTGCATCACACCAGGACCCCTTCCAGCATCCAAAGCAGGCAGGGAGCGTTCAGGCAGCTCTGTCTTCCCAGTGACAAGAAGTTTTCTGCATCTCCTCTCAGTACATGTTAGGGAGGGTTTTCTGCCTCTGTACTGCTTGACTCAGATGTGTATTAAGCACTGGCTGACACTTTTCACAAGGGCTAACGTGATGTTTGCTCTCTCTCTCACATTCATCCCAAAAATAAATAACACAAAAAATTAGCATTAAAAATAACAAGGTGCCTGAAGACATTAATGCCTTTATTAAACTGCATACACATCATAAGACATATGAGCAACACTCACAGGCAACTGATGGTATCTTTTGTCCTGTCTATCTTCAAGTCATTGCAATTCGAATCTCAATTTCCCCAATTTGTACATATCCAATAAACAGCCATTAGCACCTGGTGTATTTTTATTCTGTGCTTGAGGAACAAATACTAATGCTATTTAGTATTCTGAATAAAACCAGAACTTGTTGGAACCCTACAACTATAGATAGCTGATGTGCCAAGAGTACCTCATGAGCCTCCCTGAGCTCAGTCAAGGTTTTCCTGGTTTAGATGGATAGAGCAAACCTTAGGTTTTTTTCTTCTTATTGTATTTATTCAACATGAGTATCCAATTAGAATTGCCTGGATCAAGACTGATTTGTTGCAGTGCCACTGGGGAGAAGCTCTAACATGAAATTAGGCCAGAAGTGTAGTGGTAGGAACCCACCAAAAAGGTGCACAAGGAACATCCCCTGAGGACATAAGTGGTAGCAGGAATGCTGCAAAATACTACATGTAGCTCCACAGATGAAGGAAAAGAAAGCCCAGTGGTTCAGTCCAGGAAACCATGTGTCTGCTGATGAAGGGCCATGTTCTACAGCTGGATGACACAGCCAGTGTATGATCCAGGTGATGATGGACAGAACAGGAAATACTGAAACACAATGTTGTAGTCACCAGCCTTGCTGCTGGAGGTGCTGTGAGCTTGTTTCTCCATTGCCAGTCTCGTTTGCATTAGCAACACAGCTTTTTGTGCTTTTAATGAAAATAGAATCAGCAATATGGTATTGCAAGTTGAGCTGCAGTCATATATGTTATCAGTGGTATCTGGAAACACATGAAACAACAATATCTTTCCTCACACCAGCTCAGTGCTGCCTTCTTGTGTAAAAATGGCTTGCACATGAGGAGCTAAGAGTGGGTTTATTTTTGCTCCCCTCTGTGCAATTCTTTCATGACTTGTGCAGCCTCATGTCTTGAAGAGTAGCTCCTGCAAAGTTGGTCTGTTCCCAAGAACAGTTCCTCAGGCAATGGAAGTGGAAATGCCACTGTGGGAAGCACCACCCCTGCACCTTCTGTAGGTTTTAAAGGAGGAGTTGGACCAACAGTTCAGAGGGCAGAAAAAAGAGTGGTGATGTCCTCCCCCAGTTTTTAGTGACTTGTCCAACACTCACAGCAAGGATGACAGCAGGAACATCTACCAGGCAAGATGTGCACTAGATCTATCTTAGTCCTAACACAGGTTGTCTCCAAACAGCAGAAATACCCTCCTGCCTCTGTTTCTTTGCCTCTGACTGGGAACCAACTCTTTGCAACAGATTAAAAACAGGCTTTAAGGCAGGATAGTCGCCCTCCTTTGATGGGTGGCACATGGAGCCTCTCAGGTGTGAGAGCTGCAGCTCCTGCTGACCTGCATCTGTCCCAGGGGAGAGGCAGGTGCTGCTGCTGCTGGCGTGGGCAGCCCATGGTTTCTGTAGGTGTGCAGCCTGTGCAGGGACGGCTGCCACAAATTCTTTTCATGGGAGGGACAGGAAACAGTGTTTCTGTAGCACAGTGGAAAGCAAACCATTCACTGCTGTCAGGGTTTTGTCTTCTCACAAATAAGATCTTTGTTTAGAAATGTGGCTTTGTAGTTCTGTGAGAACTGGTAGAGTTGCATTTCCAGGAAAATATTAATGATTAACCATAAATAAGTAACAAAGGGTGAGAGCTTTGTGGTGTCTGCTGAGAGATAGCAGTTATTTTGCCATAGCTGACAAAAATCCCAAGCCTGTGGCCTGTGAATGCTTAGTTCAAACTTCCACTTACCCAAAATCAAGGCACATGTCACACTGTTATTCTCCACATTTATCCAGAAAATTTCTTCTCTCCCTTCAGTATATAACCTTGGGGGTTCCTACCCTGTACCTCCCCTGCCCCCCCGCAGCAGATCAAGGGATAAGGACTCAGATTTGCTCAGATTCAGTGAAAATGGGCTGAAAAGTCTATTAATTTTTCCAAGGTAGGAATTAGTATCCATTCTTCCTCCTTATTCCTCCTCCATCAGCACCAGCTGCTACTATGTCTATTGCCCTATAAAACACTTTTTGTTGGATTCTGGTGCCCTCAGGTGCCCTTCTCCTCCCCCATCCTCCCAGATGAACACCTGTGAGAGGCAGATGGTACAGCTAATCCAAAATATATTTCTTGAGTCCGTGTAGAGAAGCTGCCAAGCTGCTGATTTTTTGGCACCGTGCCTTGTGGCATCCATGGCTGGTGAGAGATGCAGATGCTGCCTGAAAATAGCTGAAAAGGAAATTCTCCCAGTGTCTCTGGAGGTCCAGGGAAGGCTGCTGCTGCTGCTGCTGCTGCTGCTGCAGGGTTCATGGGCAGATGTCCCACTGGAACCCTTGCTGGGAATGCCTTGTGAACAGAGCTTCTTCCCTCATATCTTAATCATCCCTTCCTCCAGCTCCACCCCAGCAGGCTCCATGGACACTGCCTTTCCTTCTTGCACTGAGTGGTGAGAGGCCATTTCTGGTTGGACATGCCTGGAAAAAGAAGGAAAAGTGTTTGCATAAAGCTGGGAGCTGTTGTTGGGAGCTGTTTTTTCTGCCTGCAGACCTTGTGTCCATGCACACTCCAGCAACAGACATCTCTGTTCATCTGTTTTCAGAGAAGATAAGCACTGACAAGTATTTATATCTTTCAGGGGTATATAATACTCATCCTCTTAACCACTGAGCTTTGTCAGAGTGGATGCACAGGTTAGGGAGGGCAACTCCTCAGCAGCCAGCACCCCCAGCCCTCTGAGCTGCAGTGACGGTCCCTGGCACAAACCACCACCAGTAGTGGAGGTTCAGCCCCTTCCTGACAGGAGAAGTGCTTTTCCAACATGTGGATGTGCCTGGGAAGTAACCTGTTTCCCACATGAGGAAATGAACTCTGTGGTAGGATTCACACCCAGGCACAGCCACAGTACCCCTCCTGACATTCAGATATTCATCAGGGCCTTTCACAGCTGAAGCTGGAGGCCAGCTGTCATCAGGAAAGGAGCTGAGATCAGTGCACCAGCACATAAGGCCAATAAAAAATATGAAAGTCAAGATACTGTGCTCTTCCTATTAGGTGGGGCCTCAGGGCACTTGCACTACCTGGCTGGCTCTGAAAGGCACATTCTTACTGCCCAGGATCTGCCAAACACTTTGTGGACAGGAAGGAGAGCACAGTCCTTGCCTGAAGGGGATAATGGTCATTGGCAGACTAACAGTAAGGAAAAGGAACAATTAAGATGAAAAATGTATGTCAGTGTTGGAAAGTGTGTGGTATGCTCCAGTATATTTTGAGAAACTGGAAGAAAATGATAATTTTCTTTTCATTATTTATTCTTCACAAGTTCTATAGCCTTAAGACCTGTAACTCAGGTTCTAAGCTCTTTCATTCCCAGTATTCAGTTTTTATGCACATTTTGCAGAAAAATATCTCTTGCTCCTTGCTCCCTCTTCTTCCTCCTCCAAAACCAGAGCACTACACCCAGCTCCTCAAAACCACAGGTGTACCTAAACCCACTGGGATAAAATAGGCTTAACCTGATTTAGGTGCCTAAATACCTTTGAGGATCTAGGCATTAATCAGCTAATTTAATAAGCTCCTGTAGCCAAAATGCACAAACAAAGCCTTAAAGCCAGTGTCTCTGAGACCCAGTGCAGAACAGGCACTCCAAATCCAGATACCAAGGCAAAGGGTCAGGGAAATTCTCAAAAGTTGGCACTGAGGTGGATGCAGGTATCCCACTTCTGAAGCAGAAACACTGTGTGTGCACTGGGTGATGCAGTAATGATCAAAAAAGAGCAATATCTGCAGTAGACCTGCTTTCTGCATTCCCTTTAAGGCAGCCCCTCCTGATTCTGTCTTCTTTCTTGTTGAGGAGCAGGTGATCCAGAGGCAGGAAGGCACAACAGAGTATTTGAGCTGTGCCAACACAGTTTTGGGAAAATCCTTCTTCCAAGTAACAAATCAACATCAGCCATAAGCAACTTATTATAGAGGCTGGAAGGAACTCACAGCTCTTGTGGCTGCTCTCGCTGCCTTACCACAGAATGGAAAAGAAGCTCCCTCTTAAAAATAATAATGATATTCTCATAACCACTAAACCCACTCTGCTACAGAATATAACTCCAGCAGGTACTCTATGAATAGAAAACAAAATTAAAAAGAAGAGAAAAGTTGCCCTTTGGCTGGAGAAGTTTAGAAGAAGAATAGAGGGTGCTATAAGCAACAAGAAGCAGTAGCGCTGCTGCAGCAGCTCAAACATAAACAAGTCTGGGCTGTGGGTTTTGGTAAAGTGTCCTAAGAAGAGACAGGGAGAAATTTTAGTAGATTGCTTTTTCAGCAGTTTATAGGCAGCCTGTGGGTAAGAAAATGTAGATGATGAGGGCTGAATAGTGCAATGCTATGAACTGTGGCAGTGCCACCCCCAAGGCTCAGTGAGGACTCTGCTCTCCTGAGCAGATGGCAGCTGAGCACGAGGGCTCAGACACGCAAGGCACGAGGGCTCAGACATGCAAGGCAGCACCCAGCCTCTCCAGGAAGTCACTTTGCTGCCTTGCTCAGGAGGTCTGACACAACCATATACACATGATTCATGCTTGGGCTGCCTTGCTGAAATGCAAACAGGTGTTATAAAAATATGAGATAGTCCTCTATGCCTTTCACAGGGAGTCTTGACTTTGATCATGTAAGAAATCAAAGTTTTATATTGTTTTATATTATTCAACATTTCAGTGCCTCTGGATTGGCTGGCAGATCTCAGGAGCCTTTTCTAACAGTAATATCAGGCTGGGGAACCATGGGCTGTGACTTGAAATAGTCCTGCACCATGATAACAGTTTTCACTGCAAGTTCATCTAGGAATAGCCATTTCTTGGTATTATTACATAAAAGGGTACACTGATACTAAGTTATGTGTGTGACCTTGGAAAATGAAGAGATAGTTTAACAACATCTTTTATAGGAGCTGATTTTCACAATAATCAAGACAGGTGATAAAAAAAGTTCATACTAATAGTTATCCATGGTGAATCCACCTCCTGGATTTACTTTCTCAAAGAAATGTTGAATGAGCTGGGGACATGAATGGAAGCAAAGAATTGGCTCCACAGCTGGCAGAGATGTCTGGTGCTTCTCTGTGCTTCTCAGACAGGACTGGGGTGTAGAAACTGTTTTATAAGGATTGCAGCATTACATGAGGCAACAGAGAGCCCTTCTATCTAATCACAGATGACCCCTCAGCATTGCCTGCTGCACCTGAAGACATTTCTCTTTAACCCACTTCAGGGCACAGCTCACCTGCTTTGGTGTTTATCAGGCATCAATGGGCCTTGATGCTTGCAGCATGTGCAGGATACATTAGAAGGGGCAGAGGGAGCTGGGGTAACCACAGCTTGAGTAATGGCAGCTCTTGGAGGAGCTGACACTTCTGTTTTATTCAAGTGATGGTTGCCAGGCCCAGGGCTATGCTGGGTTTTGGCAGTAGCCTTCCTTCAAGGCAGCTGTTCTAGAAATCCCTGCATATTTCATAGATTGCTCTCCATTCAAGTCAGCACCAGTGCCCACTCCAGTCCTTCTCTTGCTCTAAGTGATGTGGGAATACCCAGACCAACAGATCTGGAAAAGAGTAAATGGCAGCAAGCACCTTTCCCTGGGCACTTGTGGAAGTGTCACTACACCTGACTGTACTCCAAGCTATTGCTCTCTGTAAAAGACCTGCTCATTTTGAGGCTGCTAGCCCAACCCTCAACCCCTCTGACACAGCAGCTTGGATGAGAACCACCTGTTCCTTCAGCTGCAGCCAAATCTCCTGGACAGCCTGATCCCCTGCTTGCTGGGCTGGCAGGATTTGAAGAGTTAGGAAGGTACCTGAAGACCAGTTTGGCACTTCTACAGATTCTGTGAAGTACTAGTGCAGGAGCAATGTTGAACTTTTTAAATCCAGAAGAGCTGAGGACTAAGCCTAAAGAGACATTTTTAGAGTGCAGATATCTTAAAAACATGTCCCATCTGCATTTTAAGGAAAATATCCTCCTTTCAAGATCATCCTCCATGGTTTCTTTTTCATTCTAGCAGTGCTCAGAATGTTAGGTAAATGTCACAGCACTTCCAGTAAAAAGAGGCATTAGTGCAAAATATAATCAGGCCTGAGGATTCAAATCCTCCCTGCAGGTACATCACTGTGACCCTAGCTCCAAGGGTGAGCACTGCTCCAAGCATAAAATTGGAAGTTCTCTGAGGTCAAGATGGATTAGAAATTCAACTCAAGCCCCACACAGCTGCACTGTAACCAGTGTGGGAATCCTGCATACATATTCATCTTTTAGGCTGGCTTTCACCGTAATTAATTTCCTTCCATAATCTCCATTTCATGTGTACCAGCACCAGATTCTGCACTGATGTAGATCAGCAGTGATCCATTGCTATTAAGTGAGTGGCATTATTTTATAGTTGTTGAGTGGATAGCCCCTGGCTATTAATTTTGCCTTTCTCCTCTCTCTTGACAGGAATAATCTCTTTTAGAATTTGAGACTAAATAAAAAATCACCCCTTGGATAGCTGAATCCCATCATTCCCTCCTGGCCTCCACTTCTGCTTGCTGCCAGTGGAAATGAGGAGTGCTGAGCACCTGGCAGGATCAGGCCCTGGGGTGGCTCAGTGGCTGTGCCAGCCCTCTAATTCTGGGGTAATGATAATAATGGGGCTTGCAGCAAGTGTTGACACATATTTATTAATTGCAAGGTGCAGCTGGCTCTGCACTTTGCTAAGACAAACACTGGCAGAACAATGTGCACAGAGGATGCTGGAAGCCATCCAGCCATGTGTCAGCAGCAGCTGAGAGGGGAGGAAATTGCTAACTGTCCCACACAAGGAGGCAGGGAGCTCCAAATCCGTCTGGAGATGGAAGGATCTCCTTTTCTTGGGTTCAGCTTTCCTCTTGGAGAAACCTTTCCTGTTCCACCACAAAGCCCCTGACCTCGCCGCGGCCCCAGCAGCTTGTGACACAAGACCAAGATGACACAATTGGAGCTAGGCTTGGTGCCAGGGCTGGCAGTGATTTAGTGACGTTCCTAGAGAGCAGGGGGAGGAAGGCCCTGGCCCACAGGCTGAAGGTTATTTGAGCAGAGTCATATATTTAAGGTAGGAATCACATGAATCCCAGAGCGATAGGAAGGGAAGGAAGCTTGCCTGCCTTCTTGCCTGTGGAGTGGCTTATCCTGCAGAGATAAACTGCTGCATGCTCAAGGGAGAAACCAGGGATAGAGAAGAGCTTTCATTCTTACTTTTAGTACTAAAATAATAAGCAACAAGTGACTACACTGAATTTATTTACTACCCTGTAAACGGGACCCAGTGACTCACTCCTTTTAGTGCTTTCCTTTATCAGTGATGAAGTTACTCTCTCTTGTGAGCAACTACTTTCCTTCCTTTCCCTTCAGCCTGAGGATTTACATAGAGCAATACCAGATAAGCAAAGACAGTGCAAGACAGCTCACTGAGTTTATACCTCATCTTTGGCTGAGTTATGCCTGGCAAAACTGCAGCTAGCTTGAATGTGTCTGTGGGCACTTCCTCACTGTGCCTCTTCCTGCTTTCCCACACAGCTGAGAGCACTTTGAAGCTGCTCTTACTCATGTCACTTAGAGCAATTTTCAAACTCCACTTAACTTATCTGCCCTGTCATAGCCGTGACCAGCCTGGCACTAATCCGGATGTTCAAGAAATATCAGCCAGTTACTCACAGTTGTCTGAATCAGCGAAGAGGAGAAACTTCCTTTCTCATTTTAAGTAGTTTCTATATGTCTAGAGACGTGTTGCAGAAACAGAAACTACACCTGATAAAGTGCCAGCATTAATCCATTTGATGTATTTAAGTGTGGCTGTTTAACAGCAACATATCAAGTTAATGTGATACTGATGGAATAAGAAATGGCATCAGAGGGTTTCAAAAGATTTCTTATCACAAGAAAAAAAAAAGGATTTTGACTTCCCATTTCATTTCTCAGTGAATGAGAACACCTTTGCTATTTACATTATTTACTGTTTACTGTAGTGGAGTCACTATTGAAAATCAAAGTGATTTGCAGAGCCCTGCCAGTTCTTTTTATATCTCCTTGGCTGACTCAATAAACATCTGACACTCCAGTATTGTAACTAAGTGTACTGATTCTGCCCTCATTGAAAGCATCTTTCTAAGAGAAAGGAATTGTTCTTCTTCTGCTTAAAACTGTGATTTGTCTGGCGAAGCATTTGTAAAAGCTTCTCCCCCCCTCCTCACAATGTTACTTTGGCAATTGTAAGCAGTTATGCATGTACAGTAACTTGAGAAGCTCTGTGAAATCTTCTGATATGCAAATGCACCGCTGTATACATGGCAAAGAAGAGTTGTGGGCGCATTTACATGAAACAGAGTTGCAATAACAAAGTATTCCCTTATATGTCACTTTGAAACAAAACTTGATCCTGGAAAATGATGCAAAGTAAACATTCCAAAAAACCCGTGGTAGTAAGGAAATGGTTCTGAGTTCAGACCAGTTCTGCCCCAGGCTAGTTCTGTTTCTCCAGATACAGCCTTCTTTAAATAAAATAGAGCAGGAATGAAGGAGCCTGAGCAAGGGGCAGCTCTGGTAGCAGCTGGCAAGGATGGGGGCTTTATGTCTTACCCACTGCTCGGCAGAATGAAACTGGATGGATGTCCCAGTGGGAAAACACGGCCTTCCAGTCTGCAGAGGGCACATTGCATCTGGTCCATATCTGCTCTTACATACAAATTCAGGCAGGGATGAGAAAATGGGAAAGAACTAATACAACACCACTATGGTGTTCTTGGATGGCAGCCATAGGTGAGTCTTCCAGGTAAGCATGGAACACAAAGGAATTTATGAGCACATAAATCATAGCAGCTGGGGATGGGCAAGGCCCACTGGAGGACTAGTCAATGCAGGTCTGTTTTCTACTGGGATTTTCCCAATTGACAGTTTTAAGAATTTCAAACAATAGGGCTTTAACTTTTCTTTGGAAGCAATTCAAAGTGGTTAGGGACCTATTTGAACCCTTTAGCATCTCTTTGTGTTTCATGAGACTAACACTCTGTAGACTCCTAGCAGCTCTTCCTGCAGGCTTTAGATTCAGGTTTTGTTTGTTTCTTTTTTTTTTTTTTTTTCCCTGTTTATTGAAGGCTTATTCTGTAATGAAGCAAATCCAGAAGTGGAGGTAATCACTCCAGGTTTGCCTGCACTGCAGGTTTCCCCATATTTCCTCTCAGGTAAACAGTCAGCAGGAAGTGGGGTTGTGAAAGGTCCTTGGGTGAACAACCTGGGTTACAGGGAACTGGGGAAATGTATTAAAATAATGGAGCAAAAAAGCCTGTATGTATCATTATTGTGGGATGGCTACAAGGTATTGCAGTTACCCTCTGCCATAATGTAGTCTGTGCAGCAGGTCCCTAAGATTTGAGCCACTTCCACAAATTGCTCCTAGAAACTAGGCTGAGTTTCAACAAGGCAGATCACATCTTCAAAAGGCTTTGCTGGTCTGCACTAGGCAGGCTGTTCATCATAAGCTACTCCACAATAGATTCCCAAAGAAGAAAGAAAGGGCACGCAGAAAGATTGAGGAAACCACCTCTGCCCCTTACCTCTGAGAATAAGACTGTTAGAACAGGAACACAGACCTGCCTGTACTTAAATTCCACTTTGTGCTCTCTGTAGAGATGAATAGAGTCTGTTGGCATTTTGCAATGACTGTGAAGAATTTTAGTGGTTAATTATATCCTCTGTTTCTTTCCTTGCTATCTATGCACATTCACACAAGTCCTAAAAGGAGTTTACTGTTCAAATGCCTAGGCTCTGGGCCAGAAGCAGTGCCTAGATAGAATACTGTGAAACATCTCCTCATGTGCTGTGATAAAATGCTTGGGGACATACTATAAAGAGCTGTGAGTATGCCTGCAAAGTCATGAAACGTTATGTCATCGGTCCTGTGAGCACTGCAAGGTTGTGATCTCAGAGCAGGCTCTCAGCCAGAGTGGGAGAGTAACAAATCTAGACAGCATTCAAGGACTGTGTCACCATTAGATGGTCTACATTTCAACTGGCTGGGCCCAGGGTGGGTCAGAGGTGGCTGGCCAACAGGTTAGTGCAGAGGGAGAAGTGGGGGAGTAACACAGTGGGTGAGAGGAAGGAAAGGGTGAAAGGCAGGTGACAGCAGTGGTGGAGTAGTGGCAGGACAGGGGGAGGCCAACAGAAGATTCCCAAGGCATTTCTTCTGGCTCTGGGTTGGTCACTTGTTGACGCTGAGTGAAAGGGAAGACAGTGGTGTGCAACTGTGGTGTGCCAGGTGAGAGTCAGGAATGGAGGGAGGAAGGGGATTTGGGATGTGATAGTTAAGCCATGGCTGGAGGAAGAGGGTTTGTGTTAGCCTATGGTTTGTTTGAATTGATCACCACCCTTCACCTTCCCCTTCACATCAGTCTCTCACCATTTAAATTTAAATGCTAATAATATGTAAAGAAGGACAGACACTTTCTACTGAGGTCCCTTGCCCTGGACTGGCAGTCTGCACATCCACATTTGTGCACAATCTGCCTTCTCCACACATCTCTCCCTCCTGTGTTACAGGGACATCCTTGCTTACAAGCAGGGATGCCCTTGGGGCCCAGCCATTGAGGCTGTGCCCTGAAACCCTGGTCAGGTGAGGGGAGAAGGGCAATATAATTAGCTGAGACAGGAAGCAGTAAACACATCCAGTGCTGAAATGGAAGAAGGGACTTACCACCTAGCTTTCCCCAGTGTACTACAATTCTCTGGCTAGGTCTCACCAGATACCCTGCCAGTCCCAAAGTATTCAGCAGGCTTGAGGCAATCACAGAATAATATAGTTCAGTAGGAGTGATCCATGACAAGGCCCCCTCTCACCCATCAGAATTTGGCAGGTAGCACAAACCCTGCCAGAATCTGACTTCTTTCTTTACAAAGCACTTCACCTCCAAGCTCCTGATTGAGAGTTACAAGGTGCCCTGACACGTTCTTGCTCCAGCAGTTCATTAGCTGGGTCTTTCCACAATGATTGCTGTATTGCAGTATTTCTTCAGGGCTCCCTGGCTTTCCCCAGGAGACAAGGAGATGCAGGATCAGCAGTGGGGAGGTGCATCAGGCAGCACAGTCGTGCCCACAGCGGAGCTTTGCTGCTGATTCCAGCAGATTGCAGTCATGAGAGAGCTGCACTTGAGTGCAAGCCTGCACTGAAACACAGCCTTGAGCATCTGGCCAACGTGATTGCAAATGGATGTGCAGGTACTGATCCATTTTGGCACGGCACAAAAGAGAGCAGGAGGGCAGCTGAAGGCCAGTCAACCCAGCTGAGAGCGTTAATCCTCACTCACAGCACGTTATTAGTGAGAGAGCACAGACTCCAGCATTCATACCCACTGGAAACTGCACTGTGTGGGTGCAGGGAGTTTCAGTGGGGATAGAGCTGGGCTTGCTGGCAGTCTTGTGCCAACAGGCTCTGACAGTAACAGCAAGTGTGGGAGATAGGAAGCATGCTGTTAATTTCTGTGGGTTTTCTGAGACCAGGTCCTTCCTCTTGGCCTCTTGCCCTCCTTCCTGGTACTGGGTCATAATGACTCCTTTGGAACAAGTTTTGTCCCTTCAAATGGGTATGAACATAGTGGCTTGAAGATCTGGTTTGGATAACTTCATCTGCACATTCTAGTTCAAATATTCACAGGAGGTCCTTCCTTGCTTAACTCTCAACCTGTACTAAGCCCTCTGCCTGTGTATCTGTGACACAATGGCAGAGAAATATGTGGCAGGAAAGGGTTAACTTGTCGGGGGGGTGGGGGCAGTTTGCAGGCAGAAGGGAGGAGCAGGGTAGTATTTCTGTATTAACATGCAGCTGGTTAATGCAGCTGAATAGCCCTGGCTCAGCTGTTACCTTTCTCAAAGCCAATGGCAAATGATGAAAAACCGTGGCAATATCTATTAAAAGTTTGTGGAAGGGGCCTGCTCAGTGGGAGCTTTTCTATCTCACATACAAGTGATGATTTAGAACAGAGAAAGATCCCCTCGAGGGGATTTTGTGAACCATGCAATGCTAATTAACTCCATTGTTGTATTTTGTTTTGAACATAAGAGTCCCTCTGGGATTGCAGCACTCTTTTCCTCCTGCAATAGATTTCCATTTTGCACCACTGTATAAAATCTTCTCCACATCCCATCAGCAAGAGGGATTAACAATAGAGAGAAGCATATGTGCATAGTTTTATGGGGTTCTAGGGAGGAATGTCTCTCCCTTTACCTCCCAGATGCATTCTCAATGGGGGTCATTTTGCACATCCTTGCTTTCGCTGTTTATTTAACCTTGAATTAAGAACAAGTGTACATCAGACCCTGGGTACATCTCCCTTTGATCTTTAGCATATTCAAACCACTTCAGAACATGCTGTGCTAGAGTTTGTTTTAGTGGCTTGGGCAGAAATACAAAAGTTAAAAAAAACCCAACAAAACTCAGCCCCACCAAAAAAATCAGCAAAAGCCATCAACACCAGGAGTGGAAGCACTGATGAATGAGTGATTTGCTCATATATAGTACATTCTGAAAGGAAACCAAGAGAATAAAAGCTCTCATCTCTTTGAAGCCCTTACTGACTTGTGCCAACAATGTTCAGAAGAAATTTGACTCCCTCTGTGCTGGATCAGGTCTTCATTTTCTGGACTTCTGGTGTCCCGCTTCAGTTTGCTCCAGTTTGCCTTGACACTCTTCTCTCTGCTCACTCCTTTTATATTGAACAAAGTAGATCCTTACTGGCCCTGGTGCTCTGGTTATTAAAATTTAGCAGCAACTTCAGTGAACTCAGAACAAGGACAAGAACGAGGTCTTTCAAGTGAATCAAACGGCCTCTTAATTTTTCAACTTCAGTCTCTGGCCTCTCTCCACTCTGAGAAAGCCCAGATCTTCATAGGGTGTCTTAGTTATTCTTTTCTCTCCACTGCCTTAAGTTTCAGCTCTGCACAGCCTAAAATTTACAGAGTGTTGATTCCCTCTTTAAGCAATTCTTTAATTCTTTCTTTAAGCAATTGTTTCATGGTAAGAAATACTTAGCAAGCTGTCCCAAGGGAGTGGCTATTAGTGTACTGGAGTCCCACTTATGTCTTCTGGATGGTACTGGAACTGCATTGGGAGCTACCTGCCACCAGCTGTAATGGAAATTTTGAATGAACTTGACTAAGAGAAACAGAGATTTGGAAGTAAGAGACTTTTCTGTTCACCTTATAACACTGCAAATTCTTAAGTCTTGATTCTTAAATTACCCTGGAATATATTTAATTATGATCAGGGCAATCTTTGAGTCCTCTGAATGAAGAACTGGACAGATATTTAACAGCATCTTCAGGAGTGTAAATAACACAAGTCATAGAGGAGCCCAAGCACTAGTGCCTTTGCACTCAGGAACTGAGGGCATGACTGCTGCCCCTACCCTCCCATCACAGCCCCAGTCAGCTGAGCACAATCCTGTGTAAATTAAACACTTTATTAGGGATCCAGTGGGGATGCTCATTGAGGCAACAGCCTCTGTGGCATTGGTACTAGACTGATGAAGTAAAATTTTTCTTGTAAATCTTCCTGTTCTCCCCACAATATCCCTCAGTTTACTGCCAACTTCTTTTTTGCTTTCCAAAAGGAGGGGAATAAATTTAAAACATTTATACTGCCTCTACCTCAAAACCTTCCTACAGCAACATAGCTGGATGGGTTTTCTCTTGGAAAATCAGTGATCCCTGTAGAAGGTGCTCCGCCACTCTCTTTGTTCAAATGTTATGACATTGTCTTATGCTGCAGGCTCTTGAGGGCTATTACTACATCAGTTGAAGCTGTCTATCACTCTAGTGGTCTACAGAGCATCCTGGTGTGTGCAAAGCAACATACTGAAAGGACATTGAGAGTCATTCTTTCTGAAAATGTTGCTTAATCTTTTCTGCTTGAGTGTTACAGGTCCATGTAAATATGTATTTTTCTCCTTCTCTTTGCAGTCCCTTTATATAAATTGACAGAATCAAAAAGGCAAAATTCAAGGGGAGGATCTTGACATTCTAAAATCCTTAGCTTAATTCAAACACGCATAGACTTTAGTGAGCTCAACTTCTCACTCACATCTGTATAAAGGTTTACCCCACTCAACATCCAGAGAAGGAATAGTAAGAGCCATCCCATTTTTGAGAAGCATTTCCACTGTGTTCTCATTAGGATCAAATTTGTCAAACCATGCTGCTTTTTCTTTACCTTCTAGTTTATATAGCTATAAGGGGAAAATTATGTGAACAAAAAACAATCCCACAAGTAAATTTTTTCTAGTTCACTCTCTAAGCTGAACTTCCTTTACCACTTGCTGACTGCTGGCTTGTTAATGAGCAGGAGGGGAGAGCAGTGAAGGCTCTGCCAGTATGATCTTCACAATGTCAGCCTGACAAGTGTGCAATGGGGACACCAAATGCCATGGGAGGAACAGAGCTTTGCTGAATTCTGAGATCACAGTCAGCCACAGAGCAGCAAAGGTTTTCTGCAGATATAGGGAGTGTATTTTGGCTGGAGCTACTCTTGTTCCTGGCACCTTGGAGGCATCACACCCCTCACCCTTTCTCTCCCAGGCTAAGTATGAAGACAGTTGAACTCCCAGAAATTTCACTGCCCCTTGGAGTTTTGCAGCACAGCTCTTGATGAGCACTCACAGCAGCCCAAAGAGGTCCCCACAGCCTTTCCTGGGGCCCTGCAAGAGGCTGCACACCCGCAGTGTGCATCCCACAGCTGGGCCTGCCCACCTTTGGTACCCTTCCTTCAGCAGCAGCATGGAAGGGTTTTTGTAGTTTCCATGGTATGGATGCATAATGCCAATGTCCATTTGTCCTCTGTTACATATGAATTTCCACACTCTCCTAGAATGGGTGAGAAAAAACTCTACTGCTACTTGAGCAGCTTTGGCACACTGTTAGGAAGAAGCTGGATACAGAGAAAGAGGCACAAGGAAGGAGGGAGTTTATTTCATAGCCCCTGAGATTTCTGGCAGCCCCACAGAACTCCTCCAGGTCAGGTCCCCAAAGTGCCCAAGTCTCCCACTCAGCTGCCAGCCAAGTGACAGGAGGCAGAGGAGGGTGTCATGCCAGGATGCATTTCAAAGCAAAAGAACCCTTGTTTTAAGTCTGTGCAACAATCTTTCTCCCAGAAGACTGGAGAAAAAGCTTTTAAAATTAATTTGCATAATTGGATCTTTAATTCTCTTTAAATGGGAACCAAAATGGCACTGTTCTCAACAAGAAAGACTTCCACAAAAGCCAAAGGATTGGTTGCAAGGTGGAGATATGTTACTGAGCTGAAACTAGGCCCAGATAAAAGATAATTAGGCAGACTGAACAAAATTGTGCTTACAGACAGAGGGGAAAGTCTGAGGGAACAGCATGGACTTCAGTAAAATTGCTTCACATTCATGTCAGCATAACTGAAACTTGGTCTAGAGTAACTACTTTAAGTTTCTAGTTCTGTGGTTAATTAGAAACCCTTTTCATTAATGTGGGCTTTTTAATTCAAGAATTTATTAGATTAATAAACACTACAGATATTTTTGTAACAGCGGGGCAAAAGTTCTGTTTGTGCAAAAGACCAAGACACCATTTGAGTCAATCTGACTGTGATAATTTAATTCAGTGGAAATTTTGGCCCACTGAGATGCTATTAGGAGAGCTGTGCATAGAAAACCAAGAAGAGTTCAGATAGTAAAATGTTATTTTCATGTACTTGTAGATGAACAGCAACCTTTCTAATGAAGAACAATGTATTTTATGTTGCATCCTTCCCTGAATTACATGTGCAGGTTTATATGGTTTTTACCTTAAAATAATAAGGAAAAAAGGGCAATTTTAGTACATATAATCCACTTGTTTCTGAAGAGCTGTTTTTGTTGTTAAAAATATCCATATGGCAAGGTACAAACCTGTTCTACAAGAGAGCCTGGTTTTCCCTCCCTGCTTGCAGCAATTCATTCTTTAATCAAATACAAAGAAGCTCTATTGGTGTCCTCACCAGGGCTTTTAGCTAGCCAAAGCCTGAGCACCAGCTGAAGGCATATGGCCATAACCTCCTCAGCCTTTGCTTTAAAACAGGGGTGAAATAGAAACAGAGGAACTGGGGCAAGCAGAATACAAATGGAATATCTCTGTGACTTTTCAGTCCTCCTGGGTGCTCCATCACTGCTTGTGCCATGGAAACGCAGCCCAGGCACCAGGAGCACATGGAAGCTCACAGCTAAATTCTGCTTGTGGTTAGCCTGGTGTAAATCCAGGACAGCACCACCAGAGCCACCTGACTTAACTAGGATTTTCATCTGGCAACCACAATGCCTGAAGAAGCAAGACATAGCTGTCTTAATAAAGCTGAGCTGTCAAGGTTAGTTGCAAGTAAGTACTGCTGCTTCGATCAATTTTAAATAGTTTACAGCTTTCACAGATATCAATATTGCCCTCTTTTAGGAGGGGGTGTACTTTAAAATAAACCATTGTAAAAATAAAACCTGTGCTGATATAAATTAGAAAATCCTCATGAAATACAGCGAGAGCAACACATACCACTCTGTGGCACCAGGGATGTGATCTGTTTTAAGAAACACATGGCTTATGTTTTATGAAGGGAGCCTGTTGAAGGATTGCAGACCAGGAGGGCACACTAGATTTGTTGTTTTATTAGTTTCTGGGTTATGTACTACTCCTTTTGCTGCATATCTGACAACACATGCCATATCATTCAAAACTGAATGGGCTGGGGGAAGGAGGGCAGAAAAAAATAATTTAAGAAGGATTGGAGCACTTTATTTTCTACCTTTTGATAAAAGTGTTAAGGAAAAAAATGGTGTCATTTTGTCTAAACCAGAAACAAATGGAAAGAAAAATGGAATTTAAGCAGACAGAGAAGAACAATTACTCCCCACAAGCACAGGGAAGGAATTGTTAGAAATACTTAAGTTCACTCACCAACAACCAGTTCACTGAAACCATGCCCTTTAAATGCAGCAAAAAATCCTCCATTATATCAGGGCCAGATCTTGAAAATACTTCATGCAGGATGAATTGCAGGCACTTTCCATCACACATGGGATAATTTTATGGGGTCAGAAACTGCATGGCCATGATCAGACTGCTTACAGTTATGTGCTCCATGTTCCATCTCTGGAACTGCCTGAACCAGTGAGTAAGGGGCACTGCTGGGGCTGGCTTTTGCTGCCCCTCCTCATTCAACACCATGGTAGGACACTACCAGAAGGATCAGCCCTGAATTCCTCTCTAACACTGGCTGCCTGCAGGGTGGTGTCCTCACCACATTATTTTGGATTTTGTGATCTGTCAACCAGTGCTACTCCATTTCAAGTTTGCCCAGGTTCCCTGTGTCAGAAAGCTGCTCTTTCCAGACATGCCCCAGAAACCTCTTGACATCAGGTTAGCAAGCTGTGCTGGTTTGCCTACAAATGTACAGGAGTGAGATTTGAGGCAAAAAGTGGTGAACTGGAATCTGGGGCTCAGGAACAGGGAGGGCTGGATCATCCCCTCCACCAACAGCTCACATAGGTGCAACATGAGGCCATATATCTAAAATGTGATTCAAAACACCCCTCAAGACATCCAGACCTGTACACTAAGAAACTGCCAGAATGATCCCACAGAAAATATGGACAACAAAAGCGGGGTCCAAAATCCTTTCCCAACTCCAAACTTTCACATTGGAGGATGATTTCAGGAAGGTTCACTTCTGCTTGTTTGAATTTCATAATCCCAGGCTGACTCCTGAAAGACATAGAAACCTCCTTCAGACTTTAACATTATAACCTTCCACTTAAAATGTTGATTTGAGATGTGCAGGGACTTGGGCTCATCTCCCTTCAAACTCAGAAAGGAGTTAGACCCATGTTACCCAGAAATCTGAGGAACAGGTGGGAGTGAGGTCTGGGTATCCTCCTCTTGATAATATAGCACTGTGTGGCAATTCATACAAACTCACAGAGTTGCAGATAAGCAGAAAGGAGCATTCATCCCCATCTCCTCTCCTAGGTCACTGATTAGGGCAATGAATGTTAGTACAAATTGCTCTTCAGCACTTCTCCTCAACCCCTATCCACACATGAGCCTGTTCTCCTCTTTGGAGTATCACAGATTTCATGCATTTGGAGGTTTGGTGCTAGCAAAGCACTTAACACTGGCAGGATTTTGCCTAGTAAAGGCTTTGGCTGGAGTGCTTTAAGCCCATTGCACAATTATGGCACTCTGGTTCCATGACATCACCACCTCAGCTGGCAGTTCTGCATGCTTCCTGCTCTCTGCTTGAGCCCCTTGGAGAACACCTTTCAAACTGTTTGGTATGAGTGTTCTGCACAGGCTCCAAGATTTTAACAGTTGGATTTTCTCACTCCCCCACAGTGCAAATATCCTTTTATTAGCTGCTAGAGCTACTGGATATGCTGATGACAATGTCATAACAAACCTCCAGCACTAGTTCAACTAACAGACCACATATTTACAGCCTTTAGTCCTGGATATATAAATAGACTAAGGCTGTGGAAATCAAATATTTCTCCCTCACCTTTGCTGCCAAAGAATAATCAGTAAAGAAATTGGCTAGGTGAAAGTGTGGAAGTCCCCTCTCTGGTGCCCCAGGCTTCTGTCTGGCAGGGAAGGAGTGCAGCCTTCTGCTAGAGATCTGCATGCAGCAGCACTGCAGAGATGGGTGTCCAGCCCCTGGAATCACCCCTGGGGGAACATCCTTCACTTTTAATGGTAGAGGCAGATTTCAGTTTTAAATCCATGCCACATTTTTTTTCTTCATAAACTCAGAATAATAAGCTGTGACTCTTCAGTGAGAAAACCCAACACATTTTAACATTTCTCTGAAAACATTCAGAGAAAGCCCCGAGCCCATGGATCTTGTTTGTAATTGCTGCTAGGCCGATAAATATATAAAAAAAAATAAATTCCAGTAGCACAGGAAAACTTGCAATACCAAGCTATCATCACCTTGTGATAGACAAAACATTTATAGTTTATTGTCAGGAGGACTCTGGCTACAAAACCTTTCCCTGAGCCAGAGAGGACTGACCTTTTGCAGTAAGCACAATAAGACAGCAAACACGGCTGAGCTGTCAGAACTTCTGCAGTAACCCCAAATCCCTTTTGATAAGGGGAATCAAAAGCACACAGCTCTCCATCACCCCCTAATAATGCCCATGACCTCAGGAGTGCCTTACAAATCTGCCAGGTAGTTTGAGAGCCAGGTGCAACACCTGCTTCCTGGCAGCACCATGTGTTTCCTCTGGTTCTGGGGAATCTCACACTACTTCTCCAAGCATCAAGTGAGAGTTTTCATTTCCTATCATGCTATCCTGATGCAACCTGTCCAAGAAGCCTCAATGATATTACAGCAGCAAAGAGCTTGACAACTTCCTCCTAAATTACACCCTCCCACTCTGCTTTGTGCTCTGTGGTTCATTCCTCACTGAGTATTTTTGGAATTCTGTACATGCAGTTGAAAGTATGTAGTCTTTAAGAGTCAAAGTACATGGCCCTTATTCCTATCACCTTTTGAGGCACCACTTCACAAAGAAACAACTCACAGAAAGCTCCAAACAATTCTGAAATGGGTACAATTGCTTTTCCCTCTGTAGTATGCACTTCTATATATATACACGATAGAAATACTTAGGTTGGAAAAGAGCTTTAAGATCATTGAGTTCAACATTATCCCAGCACCAATGTGTTCACCACAAACCATGTCCCCAGGTGTCATATTCACATGCCTTTCAGACATTTCCAGGCTTTGTGATTCCACCACTTTCCTTTACTGGGCAGCTTGTTTCAATGCCTGACCACCCTTCCAGTGAAGACATTTTCACTAGTATATCTATCTATCTATCTATCTATCTATCTATCTATCTATCTATCTATCTATCTATCTATCTATCTATCTATCTATAATACATATATATAATATATATATATATATGCACACACACACACATATATATAAATAAAAACCCTGCTGTATCACATCAGGGAGTTTAGCAACTGGTCCCTGCAACTACCTAGCCTACCATAAAAGCAGCAATTCATTCAAACCTCTTGCTTGATTTGCATCAAAAGGATCAAATTGCTTTATTTCACAGAAGTTCACTAATAGGGGGAGTGGGAGGAAGAAAAAACAAAAGAACTTAAGGAAAAAATGAGAACTAGCCAGATAATGATTCATGTTGGGAAGTTACCAGCCTTGGGTGGTGGACATGAAATGCAAATCCGCATTTAGAACCAGGGTACCATTGCCTAAGCCACAGCACATGTGTTAAGTGTCAGCTCTAGAGGAGTTTAAAATCAAAAGGGACTTTAAGCTTTTTGGGTTTAACTGCTATTTAAATTGGTTTAAACTGTTATTTAGATATTTGAGTTCCACAGATCCCTAAAAGTCCCTAAGTGCTTACTACATCACTGTATTCTTTACACCCAAACCTCTTTCTGTGCTGTAGTCATTCCTCTGCCTGTACAGGGGTCCTTTGCAAAACCATCCTGAGCTCAAATAATTTCATTAAATAACTGGATATGACTTCTCTCCTTAGAAAATAAATGCAACCTTGATCCAAAGAGGGTAACAGTTCTTCCATGTGTCTTTGATTCAGGCAGTGAAATCGTAAGTGGAAGGCAGGCTTCTCTGTTTCACATTTTTTGTTGGCAAAGTAGAAAATTCTCCATTCAGCACGCAGATTTGCTGCAGTTTGCTTAGACACCAAGTCTCCATCTGCTCCACCAGGGTTGTAAACCTCTTGGCTTTACTTCCCTTGCCTTCTTCCCTTATTTGAGGGAAAGAAACTGTAGAATCATTTAGGTTGGAAAAGACCTCTAAGACCATTGAATCCAACTGGAAACCCATCACTGTCAAGTCCACCATTAAACCATGTCTGCAAAATGCACATTAAGTATTCAGTTCCTGTCTGCAAAAGGAATTTCAATTAAAATTAACAAAATTGCTGAACAAAAGTGAGGATAATAGCATTTTATTGCTGCACAGCAGGGCTGTGAAGGTAAGTAAAGATTTTGAGGTTGGAGTAAAGGGAGATGTATATATTCCCTAGATAGATGCACTCATTTTCATTTAGAAATGTAAACCCAAAAGATGATTGTGGATGTTTCCCTCCTCCACCCCGGACAATTGAATCCATTTACCTAGAGTTTGATCAAGTTACAGCACAAAAAATCCTATTTAAAAACAAGGCACTACTCTTCCCCTTTTTACTCACATCTTAATGCTTTACAAAGCAAAACTCCAGACACTTTGTGAGTCACATATCACTACCAAATAAGTTGCAGTCATTGAATGGTGCCTCATAAAGGAGGCAGGAAACAGGAAAAGCTCAAAATAAAGCTGTTTGTAAATTAAAGAACTGAGGGAAAGAATGGATAGGAAATGACTCCCTTATTTCTTCTTCAAAATTATTCTGATTAATGAGGAGAAAGATCAATAGCCTATCTGCAGCTGCCATGGGGAAGACAGGGTGAAGAGTGAATCCAGATCCAAGTATCCCCGTGGTGCCAACACATCACATTCTGCACAAGCTTGATATAATGAACTGCAGGGTGAGATCTCGTGTGACTGCACTGCTTTACCTGTCTGTCCATTCAGTTCCTCATTATAGCTCGATGTGCTCAGTTATAGGGTACCAAAAGGAGAAATGCAGGCATAGATTTGTGAGTAGTCAGGGAAAGGATTGCTTTCATTCCTGTAGCACTACTTTCCTCCTGCTGTAACAAGAGCCCCAGACACTCCAGGCTTCCTCCTGCACTGCTGATGCATGCAGCTTGGAAATCATGTGTGCAGCATTTCCACAACTCCAGGCCACAGCATACTGACACCAGCAAACCATTCCTACTGACATTTCTGGGTTTTGCTTTTAAATGAAGCACCTCAGATATCGCTGCTTCCTTTATTAATGTTTGGTTTGGGGACTTTGTAATTATGTTTAGCAGCTTTTGTGGGCCAACAGATTCCAAGGCAAAATGGCCTGGCAGGATGCTGAATCCATTTGCACTGGTTTTGGAGCACTGTGTATGGAGAGAATGACTGATTTTTGGATGGAGAGCCTGGGTGAAACAAGGCAAGGCATCATCTCCCATCCTCTTTGGCTTGCCCCAGAGACAGGGAGAAAGTACCCAGCACTATTTCATTAAGGTTTTGGCATGTCCCTTAATGGCATTTGTGGTAGTTACAGGCACAAAGGAAGCATTTATCCCCGGTTGTTTTTCCCATCTGCAGCCATTCATTTGCAGATTTGCCTGGAGATCAATTCACACTGGCAAGAGAGATAAGAGGGACCCCTGACGCTGGACTTGAGAGATTACAGCAGCCAGGCTGCTCCAAGGGCAATTACAGGAGGGTGCTGTATTTTTGAGCATCCCCTAACAGGAGCATCCCCTGATGCAGGCACCCCAGAACTCTATCACAGCCTGCTTGCTCCAGGCTCTGCAGAGGGCTGATGGACACCAGCACCCAGATGCACCTAGGGAGGGATTCCTCCTTTCCACAGCAACTGGGTACAGGAAAAGCAACACACAGAGAGAGGCTAGTGCCAAAAATTATTACTGAGAGGCATTTGTAAGACAAAACTCGGTTTTCATTGCCAGCTCTCCAGAAGACATGGTCTCCTTTCTGGCATAACCCTGCTCCAAATGGGGAGGCAATCAAAGGGCTTTTAGCAGAAACCTCTTAGCAAGAGGCATTGCTCCCACAGCCACAGGACTGACTAGCAGTCAATGGGCCACAGTTCTTAAAGAGCTGCCTCCTTGGCTATAAATACTTCCAACATTTAAAAATGCTTAATGTGAGTGTTTGTGAAATCAAGGAAAACAGCTATACAATGCTCATATTTAGATTTACTGAAGAAAATATTTTCATTTGGTACTTAACTGTATCCTTACACTTGGGTTTAAGCCACCCCTAAAATTGGCTCAGGCTGCCACAAAACAACAGCTTAAACCAATTTAATTGCTGTCTGCTGCAATCCCACCCCTGTTTGCACATTCCCCATCTCCTTTCTTACGCCAGCTCCCGTGCTTGTCCAGCCCTGCTCTGAGCCATTTGGGCATGCAAGCCAGACACACACCCTGGACACTCTAAAACCCACCCTTTTCCTACAGATTTAGCACGCTGGGGTGACTCAACACCAAGGCAGATGCACACTAGAGCTGGTGGAAAGGAAGGTGTGGAATTGCTCAGTTGAGGCAGAAGAGGTTCAGAAATATGACATTCCATCCCCACAGTCCTGCTCCCTCCACCTCTGCCCAGGCTGTTCAAACCCATCCCGTGCTAAATTATCCAAAGCTTAACTCGACCTTCTTCCCTACACACACACACACACACACACACACACACACACACACACACACACACAGTTTCTGCAAGGTCAGTAAATTCACTCAGCTCAGCAAGAGTCCTTGCCAGCATGGAAATGCATGGCTGGAGGTGATGGAGGTGAGAAGGGCTTCTCCTTTTCAACACCAGGGAACCATTGGATCATCTAAGTGATGCTGTCAAGCCATATCCTCAGGCTTCTGCGTGCATTTGAACCCCTGTCACCCTAAAATCCGGGCTGGACAATTACAGACAAAGCTTTAAGCTGAAGAGAATTGAAGAACTGAGCAATAACCATGCTTCCTAGGGAAGGCTCCTGCAGCCTTGGCCCTGTAGCTGCTGTTCTATTGGTCATTCTAATAGCCCTGCTTTAGTATAGATACCAAGGACTAAGTCAGATCTTTCTGGAGGAGATGTAAGTCAGTTTACAGGAAATTCAAAGACACCGAAGTAGCTAGAACCTAATAAAAATAAATGCAAAGGGGGAAAAAAAAGGGGGGGGGGGGAAATAACAGAAAAAATAAAAGGGCAAAGCCCTACAGCAGGAAGGCAGCCAAGATTTCTGACGGGATACCCTTCTCCCAATCTGGATTTACCATTGTTTTGTGACATAGAGTCTTAAATATGAAGATAAGTGATTATCTGTAAAGAAGTTTTCTCATAAATTATGCAGCACTGTTTCTTCCACAGTTCATATACATCTGTCTGTTCCTATAAATAGAAATTATGTCTCATGTACATTATCATATATTACAACCTCTGATGATATGGTAAAGGAAAGGAAATCAGCAAAGGAAGTAGTGTGCTTCACCAGAGCTTGCAAACTCCACAGAGCCTTGGTTAGTCAGCTTTGAGCAAACCAGCACTGGAAATTGTACAAAAACAAGTGGAAAAACAAAAGGATGGGAGAAAAGACAGTAAAGCAATGGGTTTGTTGTATAGAAAACAAAAGACCAAGTAATCTTGTGGAGAGGCTAGAAGACCAAAAAGAGTCCTTGCATGCATAAAACTGGAGTATTGCAGGAAGTGGAACAGAAAAAGTAGGGAGAACAGGGCATAGAAGGGCAGCACTGGGAGTAAGAAGACAGGGTAGGATCCCAATGCTGAGGCCAAATCCAGAGTCAAACTCCAACTCTCAGTCTGAAAGATAGGGGTCTGAACTGCTGGTTGCTTTCCCTTTTCAGAAAGTGTCACCTCTGTATTGCTGGAGGGTTTTTTCCCCTTCAAAACAGAAGAAAAATCTTCATTCTCATGCATTTTATGAACTGATGAAATATCTTCACAACTTGTTCTCATCAGTGTTTACTTGTTTAGTATTTCAGCTTGACCACTGTGCCTACGGGGCTAATGAGCCATGACTGGCAATACAATTAAAGATAGATTTGATGGCATCCTGGCAGACAAAAGTGTTTTAATTAAACTGAAAGAAAATTGTTGTTTATGGGCCAGGAGCCCATACTGAATAGACAAAAGTAAGCCTTTTGATAGAAAAAACAGTGCCACATCTAAGGGATGGGGAAACTGAAGTTTAATTCTTGGCTCCAGTAGAGCCCATTACTTTGGACCAAGGGCATGTTTTGACTTGTCTTTTGGAAAATGTGGGGAGTTCAGTCTCAGCCTCCCTGGAATTTTTTGATTATTTTCTTTTGGGAGAGCTGAGCAGAGCCCAAAGGAAGCTCCACACTGGTTAGCATCAGCACCACTTCCTAGTTCTCCCCACAACTTCATTTAACAGGAGAACTCAGAGCTCAGTTGTTTAAAGGCCAAGCTAAATCTGAACCAGGTAGGGTTACATTGAAAACCACAATATTTATAAAAAACCTTTCCCTCTCCCACCCTGTTAAGGCTCTAACAAATAGCAAAACTTGCTTTGACTTTCCTAAGAGTAAAGTTAAAGCCTCTGAGTTTGCTCTTTTAATCAACTTCAATTACTTCTCACTGGCTTTGAAAATAGTACAGTTTTGAGCATTGTGGAAGGAGATGGAAGGAGATTTTAGAGAGAAAAAGAATGGTGATGAATCAATTTCTCAAAGGCAGAATTATCACATATAGGCATTTCAAGGCCAAGTAGGCAGCTTCCCCTATTGAAGTCGTGCAATACTTTGCATTTAAATACTATATTATAGTACTTATATTATTATTCCACTTAAATACTGTATTGCTTCACTTTGTCAGCTTATACTGCCAGCTCTCACTGGACACCAGAAGTAAATCAAGATAATTTTTGTGGTTTTATCCAAAGGATTCTTTTTTTTAGCCTTGTAAGAAAAAAAACAAACAAAGAAAACAAACAAAAAAAAACAAATAAAAAGAAAAAGGAAAAAAAAAAAGAAAAAAAAAATCAGGGGAAAAGTGTTTATTATTAACAGTGTATATACCTCCACAGGTGTAATGGTATACATTAAATCTGGAGTCTGACAAAACAATGACCTGTGAAGTCTATGAAAAACATGAGAAAATGAAAGTCTGACAGTATAGCCCATCTGAGTTCACCTGAGTGAGCAAGAAGGGTAGAGGCAGAGGATCATTTACACAAGAAATGAAGTTGATTCAAGGCCACCATTACCTCTCAGTGATCACCTCTCTTTCAATTCAGATTTAAAAGCTACTGGTGCTTTGCAGGTCTCTCATACTTTCTGTGGGTGTCCTTTAAGCTGCAGGTAAATCCCTCCCATTTACAGTAAGCTTTCACCTGAAACAGAGAATACATCCCACGGGTTTTTTATCAACAGTCATCTAAGAACTGAGGCACCTCCTGTGGCAGTTGCTGAAACAAAGCAGTGTTTTATTTTGCAAAAAGGCTCATACATAGAGATATTCATAATCCTTTCTCCTTTTTTCCCCTCCTGTGACACAAGAGGTCAGAAGCATTGGTACCTCCAGTCCACAACCTCAGATGACACTGTTGGCTAGACACACATTCAGAATACATGGTTTTAATTGGAGTCAACTCAGGAGGAACAAGAACACATTTAAGCTCAGAGAACCAGTCAAAAAAAACCCCAAAAAAACAACAAAACAAAACCCAAAAAGGTAACTAAGAAGACATTGCAACCAAATGTCAATAAATAGAAATGGAATCTAGCCATTAAGCAGCTCTCCTTAACCTGAAGTGAAAGCCCTACTTACCCTGCCTCAGCAGCCAGATTTTTCCACAGTCTAGGCATGACCTGGTCAGCAAGGAAAGTCTTCACCCCCTACCCACTCCTATCCAGCTTCCACCTCCTGTGGTGGCCACCAGACCCAGAGGACTGGCCACAGAAAATCTCTGGAGCTCACTCCTCCACTTCCAGACCTCTTCCCCCTGGCACAGCTCAGCTGCTCAGAGCACCAGAGCCAGGCTGAACACAAGCAGTAAATCAACACCTCTCCTTGCTTGTGCTGCTAATGACACCCCAGATTACTAGCACTTAATTGAATTTACCTTTCAGTGTGTTTTTTGCATTTAGCTTTTCTCCCAGCTGAGACAATAAAAATCAATTCCTGTAGGGCAATTTAATTTAGGTTTAGATGGTGTTTTATATTCAGATTTTCAGTGTTGCAATGTTTGTGTGGCAAATCTGTGCAGGACTGTTTTTTTAAGTATTTTTGTGAAATTAAAGTAAACCCATACTGAGGGTAGACATTTAAAAAAGCAAAATACTTAAAAAACAAGTAGTATGTAGGAAAAACAATATAATGGATAAAAGTTATTTGGCCAACTGAAACAGATTGGTTAGAGAGATCTCATACATATGCAAGAAATACAATTACATGTATAAATATTTGGAGGACTGGTGATACAGATAAACAGTGAATAACTTTTTTCTGATGAGTTTTATAAGATGGGTTACAAAACACTGCCGAAATCTTCCACCCTGGGCAAAACCACCTACCCTATAAAAGGTCTTGTTTGAGAAAAACATCTCCATGTGCTGAGCTTTGTGGACCAAGAATGGCTGTGCAGATCTACAGGCTGTCTGCAACTCACAGTGCCTGAATTTAGCCGTGGAGCAGGCTGAGACTGTGCATGGGTCTTGTGGTCTGTCCCTCCTGCTCAGGAAGGGTGGAGCATTGTGGTAGCTGCTGTGGGGGAAAGGGAAGTAATTTCAGCTACTACTCAGCACCTTACCACTTCCCTAGAGAACAATCAACTCCAATATATTTTACATTTCCCGAACTATTTAATAAAGACACAGGGATATTTTTCATTTTCTCCTTGCTGATGGGCTGTGTTGCTTTCTGGGCACAGCAATGTTTATTTGGAGGAACAGATCTTTAAATGACAGGTATTTAGTGTTAGGAAGTTCAGGCTGAGGAGTGATTTTACTTTAGCAGATTTAAGTATTTCTAATAACTTTAATCATTCTTATTCAATAGCATGTATGGATTAGGCAACTAACATTTCAATATGTTTCTCTCTCAGGCAAGTCTATAAATTTTAGGGCCATGTACTAGGTGTCCAGTGGAAGTGTCTTGTTCTTCTTTTACCATGGTGTAGGGCAGTGCTAGACAGGGAAAAGCTGCTCTGTATTTTGGGATAATAATTTATGACTCCAAGCTGACATTTTGATCCTTAATTCACCCATTCAGACAACTGACCCTTCCCCCTTTTTGAATTCCTAAGTGCCTCACCATTATTTCCTGTTAGCATTATTTTTTTTAATTTCACTTTCTGAATTGATGGAACTACCCTTGTGGGAAGCACTGGAGGTGGTTGTGCTTTCACCCAACACCACTTGGAGGTTGAACCAAACCCTCTTTGGTCTGGGAGGTGCCAGCATGCGTCCAGGGCAAGGATATGTGTATTAAAAATGCAACAACACACACACTTACCTGCCCCTGGGGGCTCAACAGGGGAGAGGCAGAGAGGAGGAGAGGATGTTTATACATCCCTGGAGGAAGCTGTAGTGCACAAGTGCAGTGTCTATTTCACTAATTACTTTTTGTTTCTTCTTGGTGTTTGCATTTCTTGTCCTTCTGCCTGCAGAGTTTCAGTGCCACCTCTGAAAATCAGACAGAGTGGTTACACCTAACAGCTCCAACCAGCACATTAGCAGGGCTTGAGTGGCTACTGGCATGTTTTGTTTGCATATTTCACTCAATCTTTTATTCAAATTGAAAGTAAGAAGTTACAAATAGGATTATGTTTTTAAGACAAGTAAGTCTGCATGTGCTACACTGCAAAAGAAATAGTTTTCTTCTTCCACTGGAAAATTATTGATCAAAGTTATTCCAATCTGCATTTATTTTTAGTAGATAAAATGGCAAATGTACGTGGTAATGAAATATAGTATTTCATGATGTATATTATGAAATGAAGAGAATGAGATTATTTCTTTAAGTCTATCAATTATTAAATTATCATTAAAATGTATGTATATAAATAATTCTTTGAGACTTTCTGATTAGATTACCTTGATATGACAGAACACATTGTGATTATTCTTTGATGCTTTGCAATAAGGATTCAAATTCTAAGTAGATTTCAGAAAGATTTTCTTTTGAAACAGCAGCAAGAGGTAATGGGTGGACAATACTTAATGAAGCAGAACAGGAAACAGGAGCGACTTTTTAATTTACTCAATTAGTTTCCTGTGTAAAAGATGATGAAGTTACCACCACACAGATTTTTTGGGGGATGTTTCATTTGGTTTATTAGATATGCAACATTCAGGGCATTTAATACAAGCTGTTTCACTACTACTTGCAGTACTGAAAGACCAAAGGAGAATGCTGTCGTGAACTTTGAGATCAGGACACCAACAAAGAGAGGATTTGTACCTTAATGTAAATGCTGAGCATCAGGAAGATCACATTCCCTTCCACATAAAGGAGAATTAAGCAGGATTTCATCTCTCTTTTTGCAGCAATGGCAGCAATCTCCAGTGCTGGGGTGGGCTCTTCCCTTCTTCAGTGAGATGCTGGAGCACCACACTGAGACAGTGCCTGGAGCAGAGGTGGCTGGTGTTTGCTGGGCTAAACGAGGGATTTGGGTGCCCGAAGCCTGAGTGAAGAAGCAGATTTAGGGAATGGGGAGCAGCAGAGAGGAGTAGGGATGCAGATTGCATGTGATTAATAGGACAAAGGAAGCAGGATTTTTGCAGATCCCTGGCACTGAGCAGTGATTACTAGAGAAATGTTCATATAGTTGAGAGGTGTCTAAGAAATGCAAATGGAAGAGTTTGAAGGTGGGCAAGTGCACAGTCCAGCTGTGCTATCAGCAAGGTGTTTCCAAAGCACTTCTTTGCCCCGTTGATGACAAGTGAAGCAAGGAGCAGGGCTGTATTGAAATATGTGTGGTAGGAGCCCCATTCATGTGAAGAGGCTCCATTCAGGGCCTTACAAAGGCTATGAGTCAACTGCAAAGAAAGGAGACATTTCACAGAAACTGAAGTGTGACCCTTTGTTTTGCCTGACCCCAAGGTCCTCAGTGGCACAAAAGGGGACCCCAGCACTGATTCTGCAGCAACAAATGCCTGTTGTGAGTGAGTGTATTTGAGGAGCAGTGACAAAAAGGAATGACCCGAGGTTCTTGTTTCCAGCCCTTGTTTCCCAAGGGACTGTCAAGGAGGGAGTCCCCAGTACAACCTGAGGTGGGGAGATGAAGGTACAGGAAAGCTCTTCCTAGTGGGGGTATTTCTCTTGAAAACCTCTCCAGAAATGCATGATTTGATCATCCACATGTACTATTAGGACACCTGGATAATGAGGTTTTTGGGCTTTGCACTGTAAAGTCTATAGAAGTTAATATGTCTTTTATTCAGTGGTTATTGAAGTGGTGTTTTTCTAATTTAGGACTGGCAAGAGATTAGAGTGTCTTAGTAGCCCTGCCTTTGTTTTAACCTTCCATCAGTCCATGACTACTTTCTTTCACAATCAAAGTAGACATGAAAGGGATGTTTTGCTTTGCTGTTTTCATTATTCCAGAGAGCTGCAAGTCCCTGTTAAAGTTCACGTTGGAATTAGGGTGCAGAATGATGGATTTAAAGGTATCATAAAACTCTTCCTGGTAAGTAGTAGTCCCCAAATATATTCCAGTTGTGACCTGAGAGAGGCTGCTGGAGGCATCCCAAGCAGCCATGCATTGGCTCTGCAGATCCTTTGAGCTGAGGAAATTCATTTGCATATGGATGCCATGCTAAGGATGCCAGCCCGGATTTCATTACTGCTAATGATGTGTGTGGGAGAAGTGATTTAGTTTACAGTCAGTGCCAGGCATGGCACAATGAGGAAGTACTTAATTCATACAAAGCTCTTTCTTGCTTCTAAGACCTAAAAATCGGGGGACTTCAAGCAGCTCCAGTGTTACAGACGTGGTATCTTCATGACCATGGACAGAGCTGCGACTGAGGGAAGGGAAGGAGGGAGAAGGAAACATTAGGATGTAGTACTGATGTCATGGGGGAAAGGATAGAAGGAGAAATGAAAGGGAATGAACAGCAGAAAAGAAAGACCAGCGGAGGATGAAAAATGCCAGTAGGGAGAATTCGCTCTGCAGGAACTGTGGCTGCCACGGCTGGATGTTCAGACCTTGGGGGTGACAGAATTTTCACTGGGTCTTTGCTATAGTTTTCACAACTCAAAACGCAGGCCTGGGATAAAATTTCCGTCTTCAGAGACAAGTTTCTGAGAAGGAAAAGGCGAAAAGAGACTCCAGGATACCACTGGAATTAGGGTAGTTGGGAGTTGCTGCCTGTAGGCATCTTCCTATTCCACTGGAGCCACCTCTGCTTTCCTGTTCTAAGGGACAAGGGGGACAGGAGAGGGGCCTGGGGGCAGATTCTTGGCATCTGCTTCAGGGGTCGAAGGGGCTACTGTGCTCAGGCAACTTCAGGAAGAGCTGTTTGAACTGGGATCAGTGTCTTGGCTGGTCTCTCAGCTGTGAGTGATAAATTCACCAAGCAGAGGTCAGGATCCAGAAAGAAGGAATGGGTGAGTGAAGGGAGAAAGTCAGGGGGATTAAGGCACACATTACCAGCATGCTGACAGCTGTCTAGAGCATGCACTGACCCCAGGACATGTGTTGGGACAGAATTTGAAACGTTGAGATGGCTTGGAGGAGGAACCTAATTCTGGACTTTATGGGTCCTAACCCCTCAGGTATTTTATACTCTCCTGCTATCATTGCACAGGGAAGAAGGGCTGTGAGCTGCTATCCATTGCCTGGGCATGGGATATGACCATCCATCTGCAGCCCACAACACGAAAACCTGAACAAAGATCTTCCAAGAGGAATTACTCCTACCTTATTCATGGCACAGCAGCTGGTTGTGATGAATTTTAACTGTTTGGCTGCAATCACCCACAATGGATGCAATCAAAAGGGTTATGGCCCTGCTCCTGCAGCAGCCTGGAAATGCTATCTCTGAAAATACAGGATGGTTTTGGGAACCTTGATTTAAGCATTGTTGTTCTGCAATTTTCTGAAGAGGGAAATCAGCTGGTCAGTTGGACAGGGGGATGTGAGCACCACTTCAGTAATCCGTGAATGGGGAATGCAGTTTGGAGAGTTCCCAAACTGATTTCTGCTTCTCTGCTTGAGTTGAACTCAAAGGGTATGAACAGTGACATTTAGCTGGGGTTACTGGAAATTAAATATTGTTTACTTGATATTGCAATTGAATTCAGAACAGCTGTAAGATATCTTTAAAGAACAAGCCCCAGCTTTAGCACTTGTGTGTCCCTGAGAAAATACAGAGATTTGCTGAACTGATGGCCTTTGCATGTGGTTTTAGACCAACTGTATGCTCTTGAATGTTTTAGTATGTGCAAGTCACTTGAAGATCTTCATACCCAGCTGTCTGAAAACAGCACACAAACTTCACCAACCAGAAGAAATGAAAAAGATTATTTATCATAAAAGAAGAAGCAGGAATCAGCTAAATTTAGAGAGGATCTGAAGAGCAAAGGTGAGACAAAATAAAGTGCAATTATTTCCTAGACCAAGGGGGGAAAAAAAGGAGAAAAAGAGATTATGCCAATGCATTATTTTTATTGGGCCTCTATTGGCAGACTGAATTGTGTTGGGGATGGCTCATTTCTCCTCAGCAACAACAGCAGGTTTTAAATAATGCTTCATATTTCCCAGGTTTAGCAGATGAAGAAAAGTAATTACTTGGGAGACAAATAGAGCAGATTTGCAAACAGAGGAGAATGTTTTATGGCCAGACTTGCAGAGCTTTGGCTCCTGCAGATGCCAGAAGACTCTGCATCTGCTTTAATCAATGTGGGTTGGTCTTTGTTGATTATTTCTTTGAGATCCTCAGGGCTGTTAAGGCAGTACTTTATATTACCCAGGACTGTGCAGCTTCACAGAGAGGGCAACTTACCTGCAATTCAAAGTGCACAGCTTTTGAACTGTTAGAACTTCTGGTTCAAAAAAAAAAAAAAATCTGAGTTTTGTGTTTTGTTTTGTTTTTAAATGTCATTGTTCTTCCATGTCTATGTTTAGGACCCACTGGCCTTGAAATGTTGTATGGCTGGGCTTGTGAACATTTGGCTTCTACAGATAGCAGAAGACTCTCTATTTGCTTTGATCAAGAGAGTTTGATTATTTGAGATCCCCGTGGTTCTTGGGGTGGTAGTTACAGACCATCTAGAGCCACATCAGTGTTCAGCTTTTCTTCACACAGAGGGAAACTCAACAGCAGATTGAAGCTGAATGCATGCTCAGTTTATTAGCAAATGACCAAGGGAAAAACAAAAGAGCCTGGAAATGCTGAGCAGTGCAGTGGTGGGTGCAGAGGCCCTGTGGTGTCACCTTGACTGCTTTAGTTTTCATGAAGGTTGAACTGGGTTGGAGTGGGATGGGATCGGGTCTCCCTGTATGTCTGCAGTGACACTGCTGTAATGTATCTTCTTAAAGATAAGATCTGCTTTAAACATAAGAGGCAAGGAGAGAGGGGAGAGGGCAGGCAAGCACTGGATATAGCATCTGTAATGTTTAATTATATGAGACAGGGATTTTCCAATATGCCTTGCAACACAAAGAACATTCAGCTATCAGCATCACAGTATATATTTTCTAAATCACAACACCCACACATTTCCTTAGCCAAGTAGAAGTTTTCCCTCCACGGCTGCATATCTAAAATTAGCCTGAAGGTCAAATCTGAATAGAAATACCCTTATCATTGAATGTGCTGGGAATGATTGGTGCAGTGGGCTCAATTTTCCCATCGAAAACCTTCATTTATTTTTTTTCAAATAACAGTTGCTTTTGCAGTCAAAGAGCTTGGAGAAAGGCAAAATGAGGCCTGCTGTATAAAATCAACATCAATATTCTGCTTTCACTGCAAGGCTATTTTTATTGCCAACTATTTTAAATGTAACAAGATGGATATAGTGAAGCCACAGTGTAAAAGATGCAGCAAGAGGCTTCTGAATAGCAAGGCTGAGCACGGACATGTGAAAGAAAGGCCTTGAAATCTGGAAGATGTTTGTATATGAAGAAACACACAATGAAGAATTCTAAGTTAAGAAATGCATTGTTGAGAAGAAGTGAATAGTTCAGGTCTAAAAGTAGATTTTTAACCTGCAGTTGTATTATGTGAGGACTAAGCAGCCTGTGCTGCAGAAATGCAAAAGCACCGTTCTGCAAGAAGTGCATTTATCAGCCACAGTGTTTTATTGAGTGCTTTAATAATACAAGTGTACATCAACTGATCCACAGTCAAAAGTGGCAGGTCCCTAAGAAATTTACAAGCACTTTTTTTTTTTGTTTTTTAAGTAAATCAAAATACATATTAATTTGTTCAATGCAATAGCCTTTTGTGTGGGAAACAGAAGGCTAGTGATAAACACAGTCTTAGTAATGCACAGTGATTCTTGATTTTAAGCTTTTATACAAAACTTGTTCCCAGTAGCATGCACCCACCATTAAAGACTTCAGTACAAAAAAATAACCCTAAACACTACATTTAAGTAGAAATGAGATATAATTCTGAATTTGTTTGTTTTCCCCAAAACCACATGAAAGAAAAAAAACAAAAAAGCCAACCCCACACATTAATACAAAGCTTTCTGATAAAGCTCTATACTATTACAGATCCAACATTCTTTGCACTGATAACCAAAATTCCCTGTCTACATTTGAGGGAAACAACTTTCAAGTTAACAGAACAAAAAAACCCAAAAAAAACCAAACAAAAAAAACCAAACCAAAAAAACAACCCAGAACAAATAAAAATAAAAATCAACCAAAATGAAACAAAAAAGGAAGTAAGGACAGCCTTTTGTCACAAAATGGTTCAAAATTTAATAAAAAATAAGAATGAAGGGAAGGGCTATTGATGCACTTAGTGAATGTGCTTGCACAGGTCCAGCAAATCCTAGAGGAGGTTCCTATGTGGCGTATCGCTTGGTCCACTGTCTGGCCATTCTGTCGTGCTCTGCTCTGTTAGTCATGTACTGAGTGGCAATGCTTCCAACCAGGGGGTCAGCTGAAAAGGAAACACAGACTGTGAAATGGCTGGCAGGATGAAAATGCTATTTTTAGATCCATATTTGCTTCTCTTAGGTCTAACTGCAGGAACAAGGTGCCTACGTACACCAGCCTTGTTTTCAAAGCATGCAAGGAAGGAGATGGGGGGAGATGGATGGCAATTAGCTACACATGTCTTGTAAACATATAACTGAAGCAATTTTCTGAAGTTCTACCCCACAAAAAACGTTCTGATAATTTTATTTTATGCTAAAACTCACCTTCAGGTGAAGTAATTTATTTATGGCATTAGATTCCCACAACTATTCATATTCTCACTTTAAGAAGAGGATGAGCTCTAATTCTATTATCAGGTTGAATGTTGTTTTTTTTTTTTTTTTTTTAAATACTTTTAGTAGCAAAGCATAAAGAAATGTAAGGAATTAGGGGAGCAACAGAAGTTCATTCTAGATTTTTGGATTTGTTTTTAATTTACGGCATCTTTCTGAGCCTATGGCCAGAAAGCTGCATGACATAGTCTGGATCTACGAACTGCTTCACAGAAAATTAATAAAAAACAATCAGCCCCATAAAAAAAATACAACAATCCAAGACAAGACATTCCCATAAGTGACTATATTTTATCAACATTTTTCTTTTTCAGACAATATTTTTCCTTCTCAATTTAAGCAGTCAGAATTTATAGTTTCCCCCTTTTTTTGAGGGGAACCCATACTCTTGATAATTCTGCTGCAACAGCAAATGTTCTGAGATTGTACTGAGCAAGTCCAGAGGCACTGATAGCACACTTCTCCCTGACTTAGGACAGGTGAATAAGACTTCTTGTGAAAGCCAGGTAACAACCAGCTTTGTTGTTGTCTGAAGATGGTGCCATTGAACAATATGAACACTGGCTCCCTTGGTACAGTTGTAATCTGAGTGTGGTGCTTGCACTATTAAACACTGAAATTCCCAGGACAAGATGTCAGGCTTTCTGTCCAGCAGAGTAAATCTGAGCTTTTTTGTTTGGTTGTTGATAAGAGTTCATGATAGTGGAAATAGTGGCTTAGTCAAAAATCACTAGATTGGCTGACTGCCAATCTCACTGAATAATAGTGAGTAATATCTAATGGAAGAAAAATTATTTTGCTTTCCATGCATAACCTGTACTTTCAGGCAGAGCCTGTGATTTGAATGTTAAGTTTGCACCTTCTAAATTACTAAAACAAGTTATCACTGTGACTGCAGTGTACTAAGTCTCAGTCCTGCAAACACCTACTGCATGTGCTTACCTTTAATAACTTAATATATCCAGAGGAGGTCACTGAGGCCTGGACTTAATTATCTTTACATGCATGTGTGTAAAAGAAGCATATCTGGTCTAAGACAGAGTTTGAAAGTTGTAGACTGGAAAATATATCACCTTTAACTCCACAGCAGGGAGAAAAACCGTGTAGGGGATTATCTGAGGGATTTTATCCTGTGCAAATAGGAGGTTAACAGTCTGCAGGCACTTAGGTAGCAAAAAGTTATTTGTGGTTGGAATGAGGTTGAGAATCACTGCAGGGTAAATGGGGTACCTGAGCAATAGGAAAGGACAACATTTCTCTCTGCAAAAGATTTTCCTAAATAGCAAGAGGGAAACCTTGTCACAGTGTAATGGTAGCTTGGGGTGAGTGTGAGAGCACTGCTGCAAATTCCCACACCCTCCTTGGACACAAGGCCCTGTGGAAGAAACACTTCCACAGACTTGTGGAGAAACAGAGACTAAGGGCTGAACTTAAAAGGAATCTTTGAAGCAAAATTTGAAGCATATCCTTGTTTTTGTGCTTGTAGGGGAAGGTGGGGTTTGGCCTTGAAGACATCTGGCTGGGAAGGGCTGCAGGAGTATCACAGCATCACCATCTGGAATGCAGCATTGAGGGTTAGTGTGTTTTTAAAGTGATACCTCTGAGATCTTTATAAAACCCTGTAAGAGTCAGTGAACAGTGATGTGCTGTACTAAAGGTTTATCTAGTTCAAATGTGGAAGGGTTTTTTTATGTGCAGGATTAATGTTTCTGTGAAAGCATGTCTTTCACATTGAGAGCTGTAAATTGATTTTCTTGACATATCCAAGGATACTGAGGACCACATCATCACCCCTAAACCTAGATGATAAATTAGAATATTTGGTTTCTTAGTGTGGGTTTTCATCTATATCTCCTTCTAGAAGCAAGAAAGTATCTCAACAACATACACCTTTATGAGGCTTTGGAAGGTACAGGCTCTTCTCTCCACATCCTCCCAGCCAGGGAGGGTGTCTCTTTTGCTTTGGGGTGAGACAATCAGTGAAAAGTGTTCTTGTAAAGGTATGGAAATCTGTTCAAGTTCAGTAATGTAAAGACCTGGGCTGTTTATTTATCCTTGTTGTATGCTCAAACCTTTGTCTCTGCAGTGTTTTGTCAGGCAGTTGAAAGAGTGGAAGTGATGGCCTGTAAGATGTCTGAGGTCTAAAAAGCTTTTGTTGTAGGTGTGTAAATTCCTGCTGAGTGACCTGAGAATCGACTATCAATCAGCTCAGGTGCTTGCCCCAAGACAGTGCCTCCCTCCATGGGTGTCTGCCTGCATGAAGCAGGACTCTGGAAGCAAAGAGAGGTCCTTGCTAGCTGTAGCATGAGCAGGACCAGCTGCACCCACAGCCAGCTGCCAAGAGAATGCTGCTAAAAGGTGCTTTCAGTAATTACAGTAATGACACTGATTTTTTTTTATTTTCAGTTGGGCTGGTTTTTTATTGGTTATAACAATATTGAATAAAAAAATAATTTGGGAAAGACACTTGCTCATTTGAGAGAAGGAATTTATTTTAAGGAATAGAAAAATAGTTATCAACAGTGAGGCTCAGCTATTTCACATCTCTGTCAGAGGGTCTGGAGGTGTGTCACACATAGATATTTATGGGCACTTCAAAAAGGACACTTCAGCAGCTGTTTGAAGAATTGGCTTATTTTAGCAGTTGTTGTGAAGCCATGAAGCCATCAGGAGGCAAAACTGCTTTGCTTGGAAAGCCAGGACAGCTGGCAAGGAGGGAGATTTAAATTTCAGAGCAGAGCCACCCAACCCAGTGGGGTGCACTGGCCAATTTGAAGCAGCATGCTGCGTTTGTGCCACAGGATGTCAGGACAGTGTGTGAGCTCCAGAAATGCCACTGGTCTCTCCCTGCATCTGTGTGGGCAGCTCCAGCCCCAGCAGGTCCAAGAGACACATCTCTCAACACTCCATGAGTCACGAGTCACCATGGCCAAGTAATTCACCCTGACAGGCCATAACACAGAGATTACAAGGTAAATTGAAGCCTCTTAATTAAAACAATTAAAAGATTTAACTCCCAACATGCACAAGCCTTTGTTACAGTGCTCAAGTCCTACAAAATATTAAGTATGAGGAAGAAATCCTACAAAAGAGCAAGTATGAGGAAGAAACAATGGTCCCCATTTATTACCCTAAGCTATGTGGCACATGGCTGAGCACCACCTGGTGCTCACTGTTTAAGGGTTATTGTGAAATATCCATTAGTAGGGCCAAATATGTATTTGTAAAACAACCCCTGCATAAACTATCTAATTAAGAGATGAAAATTGGATCTCAAATTTTATAACAACTTTTTTCGTTTCCATTTCTCACTACAAGAAAACTTTCTTATTTTCCATTTGTATATATCTGTGGTTTTATTCTTGATGTTAGAAATTTGTTTCTATAACTAGTAAACTGCTCTAGTTTTTGCTGGTTTTTTTTCTTAAGGAAGTAGCATGATTCATCAATGAATCAGGGTTACTTTCAGAACTTGACCCTGAACAGGACTCTGTCCAAATGACAACAATTACCAGGCAATAGGAGCATAAATATATGCCAGGAATGTGTTACTGAAACAATCTAGTGAAAGAAATTTAAATAAACCCACAATAAATCAATAAAACCCCCCATATCTATGCAACCTATGGCCTGGCAGGAGGAATGTACTCTTGGACCACCAGATGCATGGTGGCTGGCTTGAGAGGTGGGATGGCACCCTCTGTGCACAGCTCTTTCCCTGTCCTGAGGGCAGGAATGGGCCCTGAACTTCTAAAAACCACCTCCATGGTGGAGGCCTCCTTAACCTTTAACTTGTGTAAAGGAGATTTTTTATCCTGTACTCTGATTAACTCCATGCACAATATTAGCACACTAGGAATTACAGGATCAAATGTCACGTCAGAGGACTGTGCGTGAGTAACAAAAATATATTCAAAAAAGGCATCATATTATACAGGCAAGGACAGGAGCTATGGTTCAGCAATGTAGTTTACAAGGAAAATGTCAATCTAAAGAACTAGACTATGAAAAAAATCTCCTGGATTATTTACAGGACGACTGCAGCTGCTAAATCCCTCCTCACCTCACCATATGTAATCCTCACGTTATATCAGAATTCATGAAATTGTTCTGTATTTATGTGGTTTTGAAAGCTGGGTGAGCTGGAGATTGGCCCTAGCTTAAAAAGGTTGGATGCACTGCTCTGCAATACGTTGTCATCTTCTTTTAATATGACTGCATAAGGAAGAACATTTGTGTCTCATGTCTATTGTAAGGCTAATCAAATTTACAGTTCAATTCTAGGGAGTTAATGCTATTGGGGATTTGGATGAGCTGAGGTTTGGTCATTACAAAATTTCAGCTGTGTTTAATGCTAGTTAAACTGCTTTATCATTCAGAAGACAGACTATAATTCTTCTTTAAAAACTACTTTCCCCTCAAATAAATGAAAATATATTGCTACACTGTATTTTTCTCAGCTTGTATTTTTACAGCTATTTCTATGTCAGCAAATAGCAATTTCAGAGCAGAATTCATCTCCTGGGCTTTGCAATGCTCTTTTAAAAATACAGCAAACATACTCTAGTGAAATAAAAAACGGAGATGGTGTGTTTAACAGCTTGATTTCAATGTGCCTTCCCCATCAGCCACACAATATGCAATGAAATTCCAATTGGTAATGCCAACATGGTAAAAGAGATACACATTTAGACTTAAAACGTACATTAGGGGTGTTTGTATGCATTTTATATATTTTTTATGAGCATTTATAAAGTAGAATTTTATTTCCATTGCAGTATTTTGCAGTTTTAATAGAGAACAGCTGATGGAGCCAGTTATTACACCACCACAAGTGGGTTCTCAGGAAGATTTCTGGAGTACCTTAAAACCTAAAAAAACCACCTATAAAAATCTCACAGTTTCTTCAGCCAAATATTTAGAATGTACTTTTTTTTTTTTTTTTTTTTTTTTCCTTGGTCCAGGTTTAGATTCAGCTCTGTATCAGGCTGTAAAGAGTTGGGCTCCAGCTAAACAGCAGAATTACAGTGGAAGAATTTCCAAAGGTTACATGCAATTTGAAAGGTCTTATTTCTTCTCTGGACTAAACAACTCCATGCTCATATAGCTGTGAGAGCACCCCACTGAGAGGCTCTACAGAACTACCTGTATTGAAACAGCAGTCAGCAAAAATTAAATGCTTCCTATTCTTTTGACAGGATGTGTGACACAAAACAAATTAATTTTCTAGTTATTTTAAATTTAGTTACACATTTAGAAGAGATTTTGGTTTAGGGTACACTACTTTTTTTTTCTTTGTTTCTTTCAGGACAGCTTCTCTTACCAGATATTATGCTGTATTTGCTTTTCAGTTAAAAAATGTGGAGTGCTTGAGCTTGTTTTTAAGGAAAAGTCAATGTGATCTGTATGTCATCAAAAGCATACCTGCATTGGACTCATCTTTATACAGCAGTACAGGCAGGATTGGTTACCCCAAACCAAACCTCCCCAGAATAAAAGTTCATATTTTCGTAACTACATTTTGTTTGGTGTTTTCATTGTAAACAGCAGTGCAGCACAGAATATATTCCCATATTGGCCTGCAGCAAAAGCCAAAATTTCTGAATCCAATTTTTGTTGATTTTAATATTGTACCAACCTTTAAGACACAAAAAGCAAACTAAAAATAAAAAAATAGGACCAGGGCAAGAGCAGAAACTAACACTTCACCAAAACACCAGTTTCCTTAACAGCAAATGTTGACAGTTTGATTCACACCAAAACCACCCTTAAGCTTAATTTTAAAACTATTTAATATACAATTATACTTTCTTATGTTGTTTTCAGTGGTATCTGGGTTAGTGTTATATGAAGACCACTCAGTGAAAACTGCACAGGCAGTGTGAGACATGCTATATTAAATATGTCAGAGAACAATTTAGTACTCCAAGAGGAAGGGATTAAGAGAAGATGAATTGTTTGTGAGTAATTTTATTTATTGTGCCACTTTGCCTCGAGAAGTTTTCATAGTTAGCCACATATCAAACTCAGTGAACTCCTAGAAGACCATGTCAGGGATGCTGTGAGTCTTGATGTAGAAAATGAGATACGTGAAACGCATCACAGCATCCTTCAGTGATCTTCGAGCAGCAGTGTTGCTCTCTTTTGCTCTCATTAATAATAATGCACAGACTAAGTAATTTTGTGGAGGCAGAGACAGGTGAAGGGGCACACTGAATTACTCCAGTAACCTTTCACCTGTGGAGAGAGCGCTCAGAGCCAGGGCTCGAGCGGAGCTCTAATCCCTGTTTGCGCGGCAATCCAACGAATCGCGGTCGGGAGCCTGATCAGCACACGAGCACCAACAGCAACCACAGTGTGATTCAAGGCACACAAAGGGTGGCAGCAGGCCTCTGAATGGCTTTACAGAGCTACAGGCTGAACTACAATTTATTCCTGACTTTCACAAAATCACAGTTTCAACTATCCGCACAGAACGTGTTTAACATCTGCGGGGCTCTTTGAAAGCGATACAGGAGAATGATAAAGTGATCAATAAACATGGTATGAAAAAAGAGAGTCAATAAAATTAGTTGTTTCAGTAAAGAAAAATGGCTGTCACTAGAGGAGAAAGGAGAAAATTCTAGAAAGATCAAATGTCTACTAGGAAAAAAGCCAGTGAAGCTAGTATTAGTTTTAGAAATTGCAGTTCACAGTAGAAACCATACAACATGACATATAATGCAGTCTGCTTCTCATTTCAGAAACTAGTTTTACAGATTTGTCTGGTCACTTCTCAAGATTCAATGGAAACATTCTAATATATACAGAAAGAAAGGCAACTGGTCTTACAGTGTTGCCTTAGCTTCCTATCTGTGAAGCTGGACTAAGCTTTTCCATCACCCACACAAGGTATGTAGATATTTTCATAAAAGCTGCTGTACAGATGTACATCACAAAAAAGACCACTATCCATGACTTGACATGACTCTAAATTTTGAGATCTGTAGAACTGCCAGAAATATATTTGACTTCTGTTAAGTTTGCAATGATTGCAGTTACACAAATATTAAGGTATATGTGACTTGAATATGATTTCCAAACCATTGTCTGAAGAAAAAACTCTCACCTATATTCAAAAATAAAAGAGCTCTGCAAATCTAATTTAGGAAATATCCATTTACTAAAACATCCATTTTGTAAGCATGGAGGGAGAAATTAATTCCTCTCTCTAGACTTGTGTTTGATCGCTGTCAGGCTACCTACCACAGACCTGTGTGAAATATGAGGCTGCCTAAGAAAAAGATGTTTCAGAAATAAGGAGTATTATCTGGCCCAATTTTATTAACACAGCTCTTAAAGGAAAGTGTTGGCAGTGATTCATCTCTGTGTCTTGCCAAGGGAAATCATTCTTGTTTAAAGAGAAAGATTTTTTTTTTTCAGTCTTCAGTTTTTAGCAGGATTTCTATAAACTTTACTGACTGACTGAGAGCTAGCTGAGGTAATCAGTGGATCAGTGAGGCACAGTGTACTGATCTTGAAGAGTTGTCTTTAATTAAGGAAGAACATGCACCTATTAGAAGTGCCAGTATGCTGGAACAATTAAAATTCTGAAATAACACACTTCACTTTGATGCTTGGATGCGTCTCAATATTAAAAGCACAGATACATTAGCAATGTGTCTGTTCATAATAACCAACTCAATTGAGAAGCAGTCATTACTATTAGAAAAAGAATTAATAAAAAGGTGTTAGTAACTGTAGAACTTAATTTGAAAGACATTACATGGCATGTGGTTTGATAGAATTTGAAGAAGTTACAGCAATATGCATTTACCTTGTGGAAGATGGCTATGAGTGGATAATAAGAAAATCACAGCCCTTGGAACTCAACATGTTGTCAAGCAACCAAAATGCTAAGACCCATAATTAAACTGGCTTTTATCCGTAGGGTCATTACTGTATTTTCAGAAAAGCACAGCTGATGTGATTTTTTTGTGTGTCTGAAGATTCACTAAGGGAAGGATAGCTGCTCTGTAGGAATGCTCAGTGTGTTTGGCATTTCTCCTGTCTAAAGATAATGGAACCAGTTTTCCTCTGGATTTGTGTCTCCTTATTTCCCACTAATCACCTCCTCCAGGCAAAGGACTGACCCGTGGGTCTTACACATCCTGAGCAGTTTAACCCCTACGCAACTGTGGGTAAAGCTATTCTCTGTGACCATGCTCTGTGAGGGGTTACACATCCCATAATCACATGCACTGAAGGGAGATTGCTCTGCAAGAAAACCAGGAGGTCCAATAGGATCCACTTACCATATGGATTCCCAGAGCACAGGGAGGGGTGGAGGTGTTACTGCATGGTCTGGTCTTTCAGACACTGAGAAAAAAAGGATTCCTAAACCCATCTTCACTCTTAGATTGTTTGAATGTGAGCAATATCAAAAATCTTCAACTTAAATATACCCATTTTAGGTCAGATGCAGGAGCCATCTGAATTCTGCCCTTGAATCTATCCCTTTATACCTTTATTGCAATTCATCCTTAGAAAATAGAAAACCTTACACACGCTATGAATGCTGCTTATTTTGGTTTAATCTGATTTTCCCCTTCTTGTCCTATTAAATCTCATTATTAATTTGTCAAATTTAAATCCAAACATAATTGCTAATTTGTCAAATTTAAATCCCAAACTGCTATTAAAAATCTCATAAAAATGTCAAAAGAATACAAGAGGCCTTTATTTACAAAAGGCGGGGTGAGTGAGGAGTTTTATCCCTTCTAAAAGCCTACTAAATAAAACTCTTTCATAGCCCAGGGCCTGAAATCCCTTGGCAAGTTGAACATCCATTGGAACAGGAATAGGAACTCAGGCATGCCTTGCATGAGCACACCTCTTACTGTTACCCAATAACACAAAAAACAGTCAGACCTCTGCATTCCCTACCTATACAGGCAATGTCTGAGGAATCAGCAGGTGAGGGAGAAAACAACCCCATTTTAGCAACCAACTGGACTATCCACTTCTACATTTACTTCAGAACATGCATATAATTATGCCTAATTATGAATAGCTTCTAATAGAACTAGAAGGCAAAAACAGATTAAATAAAATAAGTAGCACTCATCATGCAGTCAAGTTTTACTCCTGCATTAGTTGCAATGAAGTTGCATGGCAATGCTGAAAAAGCATTGAATTTGGGATATTTTACAGCAATAATTTCTTATTTAGTAACAGTTAAAATAACTTTATTTGGAAATCTTATCTTTCCTGCCTGAGGGGTCACATTGACTCCACTGGCATGCCTGACTACATGATAATCACTGTGCAAAATGATTTCAGGCACTGGCATAAAGAGTCCTAAGATTGAGCTGTACAAAAAAAGCTATACAAGGTAGAGATGAAAAAGACATGGAAGGTCATTAAGGAATTCCTTTTGCTGCTATAATATTATGTCTTACAGTAAGTTCTACTTTCATGCCACTTTATACAGCCACTTTATCTAATCAATATTATAAAAACCCAAGCAATGAGGACTTCAGCCCCTGAGAATTTTCTGAAATCTAATTCATCTTGGAGTTGTAAATGCTCCACTCCATAGAAGGGCCTTTTTCTAAGCCTTCTACAGATGGAAAATTCTAAAAACAATTTACTAATCAAAGCTCTATTTCTGTATCCCACATGAATATGAAATCTTACAGTACAGCCCATCCTAAAATTTGGGACAATTGCACCATATATTTTGGTATTTAAGTATCTGTCTATAACTCCATCTAATGCACCTGAACTTAATTTGCTGTGAAAATAGGGATTCTGAAACACACACTGCATATAATTTGTTTTATTTGTTGCCTTTGATAGATCTGCAAAACTGTAAAAAACAAACAACTGTTTCCTCCTCCCCTGCTGAATAATATAGGAAATTAGCCATGCAAAATATGAGAGATTGTCTTGCAGCAGTGCAAATCATCTCTGAAGGTAGAATCTGAATGACTCAGGAATACTAATTTCTGAAATCTTATGCAAGAAAGAGAGAGACTAAATGATTTAATAGCTAACATACCCAGGCTTATAAATTTTGCTTTTCAGGACTGACTCTACATTCTTATTGGGAATCTGTTAGCCAAATGTAGCAGGCTCCCCTTCAGGAGCCTAAAGAATGTGGAGCAGTGTGATTTCTATGGTGAAACAAAAAGAATTGTATTTTAGGAACAGGAAGAATCAGTCTTAAAAATAGTTGTGCTAATTAGGGTCCTGAGGGTGGTTCTTAGGCAGTTAGAAACATATGGCAAGAAATTTAAAAATCTGTCCTTGACTTCATGGTAAAAAAGGTACACAGAGAAAAAGAAAATCAACAAACACACAAAATAAGCTCCCACTTAGAAAAATGGAACAAAGTCTAAATGAAAAATCTGGAGTATAAAAGCTCAGTTTACTCCAGTTAACTCCATGTGAGATTTGAGCTATTTTTACTGATGGGGAAAAATGAATATTAGATTAAATTATTGTGAAATTAGAATTTGATGTCTAAATTTGCTGATTTTCTGGTAGTATGTATTTCTCTCTTAAATATATACAGTTACATTAGTGAGAAAAATATATTCAATAGAATGGGTTAAGCCTGCAAGTGATGTATCTACTTCATACAAAAGAAAAAAAAATTCCAATGTGATTAAAGACATGTCTGTATTGGCAGACAAAACCTGCATGAAAAGAAGAAAATAGATTTAATGACTGCAAAATATTCGAGTGTATTTTGAAAGACAGTTTAGTTTCTATCTTGGAACTCATTCAAATTAAGCTAGAAATCTGTATTTTATATATGAGAAATAACTAAGAGCTTTATTTAAATATGTCACATTGTTAAACATTTAATGTTGATGACTTATTCTGGTCTTGGTTCACACAAGGATTTATTATGTGTATGCACTAAATTACCTGTCTTCTCTCTGAGGTAATGGGTATAGGCAACCTCCACTGGTAGTAGTTTACATTAAACATGTTTATTGGAATGAAAATTAATTGTAACCTTTTGTATTTGTAGCATCCATCATTCATGCATTTTCTCAAGTACTTTCAATTTTATGATGGTTGAGCCTAAGCTTAAAGAAACTCTGTGCAGAAACTTCTTGAGCAGAAACAAACTTTTAAAAGCCTGGTTGTATATTTATCATGTAGCTTTTATAAGTTTCATGTGAAAAAAAAAAAAACCAAAACAAACCCAAAAGTCAGGTGTATATTTTTCCAGCTTTACTTCCATTTTGTGATAAGACTGTATTTTATACAGAAAAATATCAATATACCCTTTCTGAGGAATAATAGAAATGAGGAACAGTTCAGTGTTGTGACATGACTCTTCTCTTATGAGTGCCAGTTACATTCCTTTACATTTATTTCTTGTCACAGATGTACAAAGCCTCTTTACTGATTTGGATTTTAGTCAATCTCTGATTTAATCAGATGCCATTTAATAAACTGATGGTTGGGTATTATTATGCCTGAAGTTCAATTTTTCTCACATCTCCTTAAGCAAAAACAAATTAGGAGCAGAAACATTATTGAAAAGGACAAGAAATCATTAACAACATGGTCAAACCTTTTCCATTTAAGGAATGGTTGAAATCTAAGGTGATTTCTTTGTGCAGGGAAAAAACCCACAAAACAAGATGTGACAGGTAATTTGGTAAAGAAGATTAAAAAAGAAAAAAAAAAAGTATAATGCAGGAATACTAGAAGGTGATTTAGGAAACTGAGGAAAGAATTAGAAAATTTGTTAGCCATGCACCACCTGAGCTATCATTGCAAAGGCTGTGCTGCTCATGCTTCAGCACATAATCTGAGTGTCAGCTGTGGCTAGGAGGGCATTTCCCCTCCTGTGTATTAATCTGTGAGCAAAGTGCTTTGAGGGCTTTGTACACTTTCCTCTGAACCACTGAGGGATGAGCAGTTGCAGGCAATGACTCAATGAGTAGCACTGGTCTTCTGCTAGAGAGTGACTGTACTCCTTCTAGTCATTATGCTTTGCAGAGCTCCAGACACATCAGGAAAAAAACCCAACAGGGTAAGTGTGTGTGTGACTGGCATCTGGAGCTGTAGCTAATGACTGCATCATGCCTTGGATACCACAAAAACCAGATTTTATTTTTAAAAAGTAATCTCTACCATTTGCTTTCTAAATTACATAAACCCACCAATTTTGTTATGTAAATATTTCCAGACATTTTTCAGGAAAAAAAAAATTAAACAGACTGTAGACTTCTGAATCGTAATGGGGGGTTTAAAACTAAGTATTTCTAAACAATCTTACTTCTATAGTTGTGTTAATCTTTTTAATGAAGACTTGTGAGCTCTGAATAGCCTAAATCTAAACACACTAAAAGCCTCTATGCTCACAAATAATGGTCTCTTAGCCATAAGGTGTTGTCAAAGTGCAACTGAAAAGAGCAATGATTTAGGCCAACATCAATAGTAATCCTGATCCAAGCCTCCTCCCCCTGCACACATAATTAGGAGATATTCCAAGACATATTTTCCTGAGAACTACTAAAGGGATGACAGTTCACAAATGTTTTTCCTGCTGTTATAATAATCCCCACAGTCATGAGTTCATATTGAGGGGACTTAGTCAACTGATAAGAACAAATCTTGTAACAGTTTCATCAGTTTTTCATAGCAAAGGAAATTAATTCTATTTCAATGCGTATCTATATGCAATTTTCATAATGTGCTGCTGCATTTCTTGTATTTACATCTGTTTAATTTAATGTTTATAGATCATGTCCACAGAGTTTAAGACATATAGGTGTAGTGTCTGCAAATATTTAAAGACCAGATGTATAGCAAGTCTCTTCCTGGCAGTGCTGAGAGGCTCCTAGTGAGACTTCAGATGTTTAAATCCCATGGGAAGTACTGAAAACCCTGCCAGCTGTCAGCCAGCAGCTTTAGGTGCCTAAATGCCTTTAACATATTGGTACTGTATGTTCAGCTCAGAACATGAGAAACTGAAAGTGGTTCAAAGTATGGAAGTTAGTACTGTGTACACACAACAGCACAAACTGATACAGCACATTATCTTTTGTAAGGAATGGAAAGAGAAAGCACTGATGAACTACCAAGAATTTGTAAATATTAACTCTAGATTCTGTGATGTGATGTGATGAGAGCAAATATGTAAATTTATGTAGCAGGTTCTGCAGAACAGGGAGGGGAACATACAGTATTTATAGATACACAAGCACCTTCTTGCAAAAAGAACTGTCGCAATTGATGGGATCACTTTGCTCATGTTTTTCCCAAGACAGCCCCACCCTTGACAAAGTCATTCTGCACTCACTGAGAGCAGAGCAAACCCTATCAGTTTTATGCTGCTTTTTCCTTTCATGCTCCCTTAGGATCACTTATTAGGATGGCCTTTATGCTGAACACCCATTTGTTCTGCTCCCAGCCCAGCAGCCACACACTGCACCCTGTCTTTGCTGAGCCAGAGCCTCTGAGTGAGCTCATTTCATTCAGAGACAACCTCGTCAGAGATGCAAAAAGGAACAGAAAGGTTATGCTGCAACTCAGAACAAACCAGAAAACATTACTTCCTGAACTGATTCCTAGCTGCTTTGACTTTCATTTATTCTGTTTTAATTGTTGTCATGCTTGAGTGACATGGCATAGAGTATTTTCCTGCTTCAGATACAAAGAAAGCATTTTCCATTGTACTTCTGAAACAGCCCAGAAGCCTGCTCACTTCCTGACAGAGTACAGTATACAAACTCTGAAGAAAAGGGAAAAAACAGCTCCAAGCTAAAGAATATAAATAATCTGAGACAACAGAGCAATTTCATTGTTTACATGACCCTCTGCTGCTTACAAAAAGGATATATGGGAAAATAAGATTGTTTTGCTGTATGTCTGATAGTTCTGTGTTGTGACATTGCACCTAGTAGCCTGTGGGTGCCAGGAAAGAATCAAAGTAGCAGGGCTTAGCCAGCCTCATAAAATTGGACAAATTAATATTGTTTCACCAGCTTAAAAATATTTTGGTCATTTTCCAGAATATTCCTCACATTTGACAAATCTACTCAAATATAGATTATTAAAGAATGAGTATTTATAATTTTAATGAGTATTTATAATGAGTACTTATAATTTTCCTCTCTTCTATATGTCTTGACAAAAATAGTCAAAAAGAAAACAAAATTTCAATCAAAAACATAACAGCATGTATTTAGGCACAGGAAAGCCTGAGACCCCTTTCTGATAAACTGAACAAAGCTGATAAGATGTAAAATGAGAAAGAAAAAATTGGATTGGATTCTGAAGCAGTTTCTGATAGTAGCAAAACGTGCAGATTATGGCTTTAAGGAAAAAAATTACAAGAATGAGGAAAATGAGAAGTGGCTCATCCCTTGAACTTGCTGTCATCCAGAGTTTCTAAATTCACTTCACAACGAGGGGTGAGGGGAAAAGAAGGAATGATAATTGGGAGTCTAAAAAATTGCAGAAGAAACACCTGATGGAACTGGCATTGACAGAAAGCAGCCTCTGCTATGGGGCTGCAGCAGATGAGGAGGAACATGGCACATGCTTCCTGCTAGATTGAGATGTATGGAATAATGGACAGAAACAGAGATACTTCCAGGCTGCTGAGTGGTGAGGAGCACAAACATGTTCCTCATTACCTAGGGCTGGGTAGCTATTTTAAAGTTTGAACATGGAAGCCAAAAAGCAGAGCTGTGACCACAAGTCAGCCAAATTCCCACTCAGAGCCAAATGCTCCAGCATGGAACAGATTTTATTATTACAGCTATGTTACATTTTCCTATATTAAGCTGCCTGGATTTATTTTAAACTTTTTTATTTTTTTGGACAGGCTAATGTTTTCAAGTATCACAGTAATTCTGAAAATAGATCTTTTTTATTGATACAGTGGACATCTATTAGTGTATTAAAATGCATGTTGGTATGGCTGGGGCTTTGCTGGCTGAAGAAGCAGAGCTATTCCTGTGGAACTTGACGCATTGACACACACTTGGTTTTTAAGTGGCTGAGGCAATTCTGGCTCTTGGTGCCCCTGTGCCAGAGATGAGCAGCCCAAAGCAGTGTCAGGAGCATAGAGTGTGTCAGTGGGCATCAAAGTTTGGCATCCTCACTGGTGGGAGATACATTTTCCTGAAAGGGTTTAAGTGAACCTACTCCTCTTTGTCTGGGGTGTGCAGAATACAATTCCATGGGTATTGCATTGTATATTGGGTGTTCCAGGTATTTCTGTCAATACCTAATGCAAATTTGTAGAGATGGTGGAATTGCTAAGAACAAACATTTGGATGAAGTTTCCAAATACCAATACAAATTCAAAATATGAAGATCTAGATATCAGCAGATCTCTCCATGTTGCACTTGGAGGAATGAACCCTGTCTGGAGCAATTCCAACAGCTGGCTTTGGGGATGGCTGCTGAAGGTGACCCTGCCATGGACAGGGCATGGCATTTCAGCAGGACACCAGCTTCCCTCCAAAAATGCATACTGGTGTCTGAAAAGGAGAAGGGCTGAGAAACCACTAATTCAGTTCCCTCCCTTGCATGTTGTCTGACTTAAATCTCTCCACCTACTCATGTTTTGCAGAGGTTTTGGAAACAGCAGCAATTCCAGCAGCTTTGTAGCAGGGCAAATACCGTTCAGGCTTTTAGGGCTTTTAAGATTATGTTGAAAAGTCACTCTCCAAAGTGCTGTTTTGGATCCCATTGAGGATCAAAGATATGCATTAAATTACACTATTGAATCCTTTTCTGCAAAAGATGACACAACTGGGATTTTATACTCTCAGCAACAAGAGTACAGAACCTTGCACACCCTTAGGAAAATGATAATGGGGAAAAAAAAGGAAAAAGAAAGAAAGAAAAAAAAAGAAGAGTAATGTAATAACTGAATCCCATTTCTAAATTTTCTTAAATACCAGTACTTTCATGAAGGTGTATGTAAGGGTGTTAATATCCTTTGGCAGAAAGTTTTGGCAGACCTAAATCATGCCAAACCACATGGATAACTTGCAATTGCAACAGAAAAAGAACAATAGCATGTTATACCTAGTCTGTGATAAAAACAAGAAGGGGAAGATAAAGGCAAAATATAAGGATGACTCATACGAATAAAGCTTAAAAGCATGTCTTGTGTCCCTTAGTGCGATACATAAAGATTCCCATAACCTTTGGATCTTTGACTTTGCTTTATCTGTGCTTAGATAAATGTAGTCATTGAAATGCACAATCACATTACTTCATGTGGGTTAACAAAGTATGAAACCATCTAGTAAATTCATGATTCATGGCAGTACTTGTAAAAAACAGCACATCCACTTCTAACCGTGGTACAATATATCTGAAAGCCACAATGTATTTTGCAGAGTTTTTAAACATAAATACTCTACTTTTCAGATGTGCTGTGCAACTGCAACTACTATAAAAATTGATGGGTCTCACATCAAAGTAATGTAGTGCTACTTGTCCAAAGTAATGTAGTGCTACTCATTTACTCTTATAAATACATTTATTGTGAGGACATGGATGCTTCAGCCTGAAACTAGGTTCACAGTGAACCTTACAGGTAACACTAAACAAACTGCCTCACGTTTAAAAGGAAACCAGACAAGCATCTTTACACTGATAATATGTTACTGAAGTATCTGAGAGCAGAGCAACCAACTTGACTTGTGCTGACCCCCCTGAAGGGGGTACTGCAGGCAGTTTTTGGAGCATATCCTTTGAGGTTAATGTCCTTTCTGGCAAAACCTTTTTCTTTCTTTTGATCTTCCTTTCTTTCCCCCACCCCCCTTTTTCCTCTTTTGTTTTTCCTTTTCCTCTTTTCCTTTCTCCACCATTTCACTCAATTGGGTTAAAAAGCAGACAAACAGTGAAAATGACAGGACTAAGACAGAAATAACCTTCAGTGGGGCTGCCAAGTGAGACAGGCACAGCCAACAGGGAGCAGCAAATATTTCCCCCCAGATGATGGTGATGATGAGCAGGTTGGTCTGGCTAGCTGTGCCTCCTGCCCCAATGAACTCCAAGAGTTCAGGAAGGATGAGTGCAGTGAGGATGAGCAGGGGAACAGAATGCCTCCCTTACAGAAAGAGGCTCACAGGTCTGGTAATGTGCAGAAAATAAAGACAACAAGGAAGAGGATGGTTCTTCACTAGTACACCAGGAATGAAAACCAGAGAAATAGTCACTTAAGGTATAGGACAAGACTTGCTTAAAAACAAGCGGGTATAAAATTCCTGTGATTCAGTTCAGGTTAGGAATCAGGCAGAAGTTTCTAAAGAGCAAAGCAAGTGAGGCTCTGTAGAGTCCTTCCACAGTTACTTTGGCTACAGCTGCCATCCAAGTGTTCAGCCTGATGTTTGTGGCAATACAACAACAACAACAAAAAGAGCAATACAACAAAAAGCAGTACAACATCCTCCATCTCAGTCTGCCACTCTCATCCTCTGTGTGCACCCCCTGCACATCCCCATGGCAGGAGCTGCCACGCAGGGAAGAGGGCCAGGAGCAGCATTTGGCTCCAGAATGTCCAGGGATAAAATTACCACTGACTGTGGCACTTTCACGGGGGAAAAATGAGCCAGAGCCAGAGGATGACACTAGAAGCCAAGAGGCTGGGGTGAGGAGAGGTAGGCTTTGCTCTGATGTTCTAATCAAGGCTTAGCTGTGTGTTATTAAGCAGACAGGATTCCATGTTAAGACAGTTCAGACATCAGGGATAATCAGGCCATCCAAGTTCAGATTTTTGAACGTGAAGAAGGAGGCCATGCAAAGAAAAGTGTTGCAGTGTTACAATTTATTTTCTCTGAAGTATTTGCAAATTATATTTTTCCTAGGGCTCAAGAGCCTTTAGCAGGGCCAGGATGGCAATGATCAACTGAGAAAAATAAACATTCTTACCCTGATCAGCATCATCGGCTCTGTAACTATAAAAAATAATTAATTTGCTTAGCACTTCAAACTCAGTAAAACACAAAATCTCAGGGGCCATCTGCACTTGAAAGCTCTTTGGATCAAGGCAATGTGGGAATTTACACTTCCCAGACTCTGCTTGAACACTTAAAGCATAGCTGACTTTTAGTGCAAGCAAGATAGGTTTTTGTAACTTAATACATTTTCAAAGTGGGGAGAATCCACACACAGTTACACAGAATTACTCTGCAATAATCTACTGCCCACACAGGCCAGCCCTAGATGCTTACACTGGAATCAGGCTGAAGGATAGAGTCTATAAACATTCACTCACTCACTCTGTTTAATGCAGGTGAATGTATCTATCAGGTTTCATGGGGCTGCTCATGCACATGCCAAAGTATTTACAAGACTGGAGCCCTGATTTCCCTGATGGAAAGGGATGAGTGCTGTGGCCTGAAGTACCACCTCAAAGAAAAATATTAATGCCTGGACTGCACTAGTGCATCCCACCACCTCTGCCATCTCTCTGACACATTTGGCTCTCTCTCACTCCCAGATAATGCACACGTGCTCAGTCACACACAAACCCTACAATACCCCTTTTCCCCATGGAAAAGTCAGCCAGCTGTTACAAAATTCAGACCTTTCATTAACACAGTTTACTGGCTGCTACTGCCAAGCAAAACAGAGACAATTAATAATAATCAGGACTGAAGGGTCTGAGACAGCTTATGAGTAAAGGACTGCATTAGTTGTTTAAAAAGGACAAACTTGCTCCTGCCTGGAGTGATAGGGAACAAAGGGCGGTGATGTATAATCAGGGAGGAAAGAGACTCTCTCTGTGGCTTTTGTAGATTACTGTGTGAATGACAGGAGAGGCAGGAGCAAACACCTCTTTCCATTTGCTCAGCCTGCTGCAGAAGAATAGCAGTGCTTGCCAATGAAGCTGCAGCTGTGCTTCAGCACCGTTTAATCACTGTGTATGACTGAGGGTTAATTAGCTGCCATTCTCACTCCTATTTGTTGTTCTAATGAAGATTTGCATAAATGTGAGAGTAGGGGGTAACTGATACTTGATTCTTCTCTTCAGAGGCCAGGGTAGAAGACTCGCCCATCCTACATGTTTATGTTTGTGGGAGCTCCAATGTTGCCTTTCCATTTGACCTGATCTGCTTCTGGCTGATGAATGGTGAAAAAAGAGTTCAAAGTTGCTTATCAAGTCGAGACCCCTGTTGTGTTTCTGCCTTTAGAAAGGGGCAGACTAGTTAGATGAAGAGAGGACTGAGTGATTAGAAAATTACTCCCAGCTGACAGAGAGGAAGAAATATATATGCATGTTTCTGCAGCTACTTATGTGTATATATGTGATATAATTCAATGTTATATGTATCAGTGACATATCTTTCTATCCACCCATCCATCTAATGGCAAGTAACCAATAATTTTTAATGATAAAATACCACAAAAAATAATGGGACAGGCAGTACAACTGCAACAGTATTAAGCAATATGACAAAAAGTAAGGACTTGTAAATTCCTGCAAGCCTTCTGTTGTACATCACTAACATTCAAAGTTCACTTTTAAATAAAAAGAATATCTAACATGAAACAGGCAATTTCCAAGGAAGGTGAAAAGACTCAGCACTTCAAAAACACCTGCCATCAGTGCCTTTTAAGACTGGGATACAAATTAAGAAATTGTGCTAGTATTTTAAAAAAGGAAAATTTTACCATGAAGCAGTGACAAAATCCAAAACTACTTCATAATTAAAGAGAAGATTTGAAAATGAAACATCATAAAATTGTTTTATTTACTGTGGTCAGGACAATGCCTAATGGCTGCTAACTGAAGAAGCTAAATGGGAGAACTTCCCATTTTTTGGTATGTTACATGACAATACAGTATGGATAACTGTTTTCAGTATTTCTTTTACACACTTGATATTCTAGAACTGTTATTACAGCATCTGTAAGGATTTAAGATTGAGAAGGCAGAAGTAGTGAATTTCTAAATTTCAGATCACTGCTGGAAATGTCCAGCTTTCAAGATGACTGTATCCCTCCAAAGAGAGCTGACCACAAGACAGCATGTATTTACTGCCTGTTTCTCAATCCCCACACAGCTCTGCAGTGTCTCTACCTCTTTACCTAGTCTCTAAGATAGTTGAGCAAATATTAATTTTGTTTTTGTACACTTCTGTCATCTATCTGCCTGACTACCTACCGACGCTCCTGCGTATTTTTGGTCAAACACTAACAGAAATCAATCTTTCAGAGATGTTAGCAGAGAACATTCAATCCACCTGAAATAAATGTGCCTAAAATGGTAACACTCTCATCATTTCACCTCTTAACTGAAAGGAACACCACAGATTTCAATGCCCTATACAGCAACAAACCCACATGAAAATAAAAAGTCTATAACATTTTTGCCTGCTCTCACCTTATTTTGAGTTTTGAAATATTTCAATAATCTATTACAGCTTTTGATTCATCCTCTGATTATGCCAGAATCTCATATTCTGCCCTTTTCTAGCAACTTTTAGTCCTTTGGGCAAATTAAAAATACTACTTAAGTATATAATAAAAAACAAACCAGCAACAAGCCTTAGACATATAAACAGATCCCATAATTTTTCTTCAATGATTCTTTAGTAATTTCTACATACTATGGTTTTCCAAGGCTACAGTCAGAATTATGCATTGGTAAATAGGATAAGATAAAGTGGAAATTACAGATCTAGTGGTCAGTGGCATAAAACAAATCTAAAGGAGCTGAGGGGAGAGGTTAAGTGCTGTGCTAGTTAATAAGAATGACAGCTTGCTTTGAATACTCATGCTGACTGTCCAAGATATTGAATAAACCTAATTTAAACTAATTTTCATTATTTGTAGAGTCTGAGTTAGGCATCTATCATTGTCAGTGCTATTAATATTCTTTTCAGAGACCACATTATCAGCATACTTAAATGAAAGCTTTCCTTTTCAATATTTATTAACTCATTAATATTTCTCGGTGGTAATATCCTCCTTGTAATATCCAAATTAGTGCATACTAAGGTATTTTCTACTGGTCAAGCTTTCTGAATTAAAAAAAAATTATTCTCCAGTACTAAAACTGCATTTGAGCTGCTGAAATTCTGCCTTCTTTTTATACTAATGTCCTGGGTTGACGTTATCCCCAAATTGTGTGTTGTCTCCCATCAGCCGCCGCTGGATTCAAATCCCGGATGAGCCCCCAGCTAGCAGCAGCGGTCGATGGGGGAGGGCACCAGCAAGCTACTAGCCAAAACAAACCCTCTAAGCATGGACAGCACACAATTTGGGGATAACGTCAACCCAGGACAACTATTTATATGAATGGCATTTAAAACCTACATTTTTGTGTTTTTTCAGTAGGTACCAGTAAATGAGAGCACTGACCAGCTATCAGTGAGCTGACCAAACGATGAATGAACAAGGATATAAAGGTTAATTCATCTTACCTGGGTTACAGTCTGTGAGGAGGGAGCAGATGGAGAGGAGAACTTTAGAAATGGTTAACGCTGGACTCCAGTTGTCCTTTAAAATGTCCAGGCAGATGACGCCTTGGCTGTTAATGTTACAGTGGTAGATCCTTGTCCGGAACGTTACCTGGAAAGGACAGAGGGTCTCAGCTCAACAACGTTCAGGCCAGTAATTACACAGTTATTAAACAATGAAAAATCATAGGAACAAACATTCCGCTTTCCTGCCTGAAATGATAGTACTCTGCCACTGCTGGTTAAATACTGGGCAAGACAAAATAAAGCAAATAAACTCTGCCTCTTGCATCTGTGGCCAGCAGTGAAACTGGTTTGTGCAGGCTGAGAATGGGATACATTTCCTGAGCCTCCCCCTGCGTTAGTCTTATCCACCTCATCATTTTGCACATGGCCAAAAAAAAGCTATTCCAGTCCCTGATCTGGACAATGCTCATAACTCAGGCCCACAGCTCTTTCACACTTTGAAGGAAGTCAGAACAAGACAAATTCTTATACTGTCTTCATCTGTTCATCATTTGACACAATAGATTAAGCTGTAAAAAATGCAGAGGCATCACAGCAGTGACTCCTGAAAAAAACTGAAGTGAAATATTTTTGAGAAAGGCTGCTCAAATAAAACGCTTTTATTTCCAAATGTTAGGTTATATTTATATCAGCAGAATTATTTACAAACACCTTTTGGGTTTTTTTAGTAGTTTATTTTGTTGATTTCTGGATCTATTTTATATGGTCTTACAGGTTATCCTATAGGTAACAAACCAAGGAGATCATTTTAGCCAAGAAAAATCTCCTCCTTCTTTAAGGAAGCAAAGAAGACTATTAAGCAAGTTCATCAGTTTTTAAATGCTTCTATATCTAAAGGTATTGCTAATTAATAGGATAATGTGATAGCTTGCCACTCTATGCTCTACATAATTGTACATTCTTAATTTTTCCCCTTCACTTGTGGTTTTGCTCCTTGTTTTTCAGTTTAAGTGCTTCACTTCTGGGGCTTCTATGAGAATTTAAAATATTTCTGGAACAATGATCTCAATTAATCTAAATGTTATAGCCAGATGATTTATTTTCTCCCTCTCATTAGACGCCCAAAGCACATTCAGCATTTGGAAGAAAGGAAGTCTTCTGTGAAATCACGAAAGTTATTTATTTAAATAATTATAATTTGGTGATAAAATAAGATGTCTGTCTATAAAGGGAAGCTATTTTGAACACGGAAGCTTACCAATGCACAAAAGTCATAAACTATCTTACACAAACTGCATGTTAAGTGCCCAGAAAGGGAGATGGTGTGGAGGACCACCCTGTGAATTGTAGGTGCTCATTAATTCCCCAGTTGAAATAAAGCTTATGCTTAAGTATCTTATCTCAACAAAGGTCTTTCCCTGTACTTCCACAATGAAAAATGTTAAGACTTCATTCAGTGGCATCTAAATACACTGAGTAATAAGATATGTGTGGTCTCACTGAATGTGGGGGAAACACTGAATCCATTGCACAGATTAAATTATACCCTCTAAAATATTTATAGACAGGTCACTCTGAGCTGGTAACCTGCCTCAGAGAAGGTCATCAATTTGAGCATGTATTTTAAGTGTAACTGTTCTCCTGCCAGTAGAGAGGACAGACACTGCCAAAGGTTCCCCTGCCTCAGCTGCTTCTGAAGCACTGGGAATTTGGCAGGATTCTGAGCCACTGACATGAATGGAGGTAGTTCATGTCTTTCATGAACTGTTCAACACTCTATTGCCATCTCAGGCTACCTGGTGGATAATGCATGTGGGACTACACCTGCTTGCAGCTGGAAGGCTGTTTTTAGAAAATGCTTAGACCTGAAATATAGCATTTTTTCACTAGGAGTACATATTAAACCTGTGACATTGAGAAAGGCGAGATAAGGATTGCTGCTTACCACTGACAATGTCTCCAACTTGCTAAATACATCAGAACACTTTAAAATGCCTGCCTAAGACAGGCATTTAAAATATTTATATAATCAACATATCAGTTATTTCATAATGATAATATATTTTATTAATTAATTTTAATATTGAAAATCAATTCAATTAATTAATGAATATAATCACAGTGTTTAGAATTGCAAAAGACAGCCTTAATACACTGGAAAGTGTGGCCTGAAGGTGGCAGGTAAAAGAGTTCTTACCCCAAGGCATCAGATTACAAATGGGATGACACATTGCTTTCCTCATCCATGTATTGCCTCAAATTGCTGATAGTGTGGGAAATGCTGACATGGAGCTTTCTGGATGTTGTGCTTACCATACCTACATTATAAGGTTATGCAGGGTCCTCCTTTTATACGTGCAGAGAGAACATTTTCTTTATTATGGTCATAGTTTTACCTTTGATGTCACTTAAATGTTTCCTTTAAATGCTGGACTCTAATTCCATTTGTCCCCTAATGAAAACACCTAAACAATCCCATGCAGGGTCTCAAAGGAATGTGTGGGTGTGCAGGCAAAGTCACCTTCAGACAAATAAAGGCAGAAGAGCAATTTATGGGTTTTCTTGAACATTAAGTGTTCCCTATGGATTTATTCTCTTTCATTCTGGAATTTAAAGAGCGTACCTAATTTTTGTTGAATAAATGTATAGATCAGGAAAATGCAAATTACAGGAAATAGGGAAAAATGGGACTACATTCTGAAAACTGTGAGTACTACAAACAATATTCCAAAAGGTAATGATAAGGAATTTATATTTAATCAATTTTGGAAGTAAACAATAATAAACTCATCTGTTATCTCCTGCTGAATGCCAAACATGCAAAGCTATGGCTGGCTGTTCACTGAGTAAGTTTTAGGACTGCAAAAAGACTGTTAATAAAACCTGGGAAGAGGAAACTAAGATGGATTTCAGTTGAGTGATTTGAGACAACTGGTTGAGGGCAAGAGAAGTAATTTCTTGATCTCAAGAGTGATTTTTTAGAACACCAGTTTTCCAGCAGGATGTAGTCTTAAAATAACTTACTTTCTTTTGAATGGAGGTCTAAACACAACAGTCTCTATGGTACCTGGTACATCATTTCACACACTTTCAGACTCCACTGAATTCAGTTGCAATATTCTTCAAAAACATACCAGGATGAAAAAATGATTCCCCAGTTTTACAAATTACATGCAAGGGGGTTACAGTGTGCCCTCAGGGTCTGCTTTCATCAGCCTGTTTGGGTTCAAACCCTCACCTCCTGCTTCTTAGTCACTGGAGCCTGGTGAGTGTGTAGGGAGAGAGGAAAGATTCCCAGAGCCAACAGGAGAATAAACAAAAACAACCTCCTTTTGCTCAGCTAACACTGGAAGCAGAGCTGAGATCCCAGGGCTCTCATTCCCGTGATTTTGAAAAGTTCCTTTTAAGATCTTTCATTTCTTACAAGGATGGAATCCTGCATGCCTGCCTGAGATGAAATTTCTGTCTTCCTCAAATATTCCCCAGGAGTTTTGCTTTAATAAATCTGCAGTGGCACTACCTGAAGTGGAAGAAGTTGTACTGCATACAGAAAAGATTTATATATATATATAAATATAAATATTTATATATATATATATAAATAATGATGCCATTTATGATGATGTTCATAGAGCTTAGGAGAGAGTAAGTTGTTCTCATCTCAGTTTGTCAGACTTTATGAGCAATACATTTGTCTGGTCAGATAGAGAAAACAAAAACAAGATTGGACCTACACTGTTTGGTCATATGAGAAAAATACTCTAACATAACCTTAATGAAAAATGTGTATAGTTCTTAATGATACAATGGTAATGAAATAATCTTTATATTAATTAGCACTCTTTAATTTCTTTCAGAGTTCACTTCATTTTTCTATGAGCACCAAGGGCTGCCTTTTTAAGATAGGGTACACAATTTCCAGTTTGTTAGTTCAGATTTGTAGCTTGCACATGAACAATTGTTGATATACTTACTAATTTATCACAAAAAGTGCATAAAAATGACTGTCCATATGATGCTCACTATTTAAGAATACATTTTAAGTTTACACCAAGTAATGAACTTCATCCAGTTCTCAAAACACTTGATTACATCTAATTTTACTTGGTAGAAAACAGATATAATTTATTTTATTGAGGGAAAAGATATTGCATCTGCATTAGCAGGAAATAATAAACTGTAATTACATTTGCCTGACCTACAGAGAAGTCTGATATGCAAACTGTGCTGTGCCTCTTTGGCAAAATGCATCATGCAAGACATCAGTAGCCAAAAGTGGTAACAATTTAAATGGGTATAATAGCATCCACATGAGTTAACCTTTAATATTACTGAAAAGGAATCAGTATGCAATGTGAATAATTATTCATTATATTCATTGTAATTATGGAGCTGAGTAACTATTCACACTGTCTCATTGAACAGTGTTGCAAGGGAAAAGAAACTGTAAAAGCACAGCAGCCACAAGCATCTATATTATATAAATGCACTTATTTTGCATACAGATTTAACAGCAGGGAAAGTAAAAAAGGGCCTTGATAATCGTTGATGTATCTGAGAGGGCAAATAAAAAGAAATCCTAAACAGTAAAAATTTTTCTGAAAACAAAGAAAGAGAAGGAGACGACAAGGGAAATGGGTTACTGTTTGGGTTAGATGTTCAGAATAGAAACAAGGTGGTAATAGGCCAACCATCAAAAGCTTTCTCTGACAAAGTCACTATGAGTTTTCATAAAATGATTTGCATATAATCAGTATAATCTTTCTTAAAATTAGTAGTTCCATATGGAAATTCAGCAAATTTTACAGAGAATGAGTTGTTTTGTTTTTTTTTAAAGATTTATTGGCCATTTAACTTTTATAAAATAAAACTTCCCTTTCGAAGTTTAAAGCATACAGTTTTTACTGTCCTATGTGTACACCTCTCTCAGTTCACCATGGTGCTCTAGGCAGGAGACTTTATTCCTAGATTTTATTCTAAGAAACAGGGGCCTCTTCTTCCTCACCGAATTCCACCAGCCTTTGGGTATTTAGGTACTTCATGCATGAGAAGCCATAGGCAGACTGACTTCAGAACTAGTAGTTTTTTGTCCTGATCAGTTCATCTGCTCTGATTTTATAGTAATGATGTGCATAAAATCCTTTTTCTCACATCTGTGTGTATTTATCTGTGTGTGAGTAAAAAAGGATAAGAAACAACACTGACCTATTATGTATTTTTAGATCACATGGATTTTATGCAGTAGTAAAACATCCTTGATACAGCAGAATTACGTAGCTTCTAAAATTTCCAACGACAAGCTGTCTTCTGAAAATATATTTGACAAGCAATATGAAAACTAATGCTGTGAGGCAGAAGATATTCCCCATAAGATACCTCTACAGCCCTCTTAATGAGTTTGAGTACTGGGTAGTCACAGGAAATTGGAAGAAATGATAAACCACCTAAGCCTTGGTGAAGGAAAACAGGAGTTTAGTTAGATAGAGCTGTTTGCATCAAGATTAAATAAATCAATAGAAACTACTGATATAAATTAGTGTATTATAAACAGAGTGAATAAGGAGACTATTCATTAGAAGAATCATTGGCAATTCAATTTGCCAATTACGAGAAGAATTATTAGATAAATGAATTTAAAGGAAATCTCAGAGATTTCCATGGCATTGCCTTATCAAATACGTATCTTGCATTTATTCACAATAAAACGTTGTTATTGATTCTCTCCTCAGGCTAATATATTTCTGCTCACATCTGTGTTCTCCACTTTAAAACTCTCATTCTGCCATTCTGAGAGACATTCTTAAGCAGCCACCTGGGTTTGAGCTGCCCAGAGCCCTGCACCACTGCTGGTGGCTCAGCATCACCTGAAGGCATCACAGAGTCACAGAATGGTTTGAGTGGGAAGGGACCTTGGAGATGCAGTGTCAGCCCTCCTGACACCAGGTTGTTCAAAGCTCCAAGGAGAGCAGCACTGGGGCTGATCCTGCTAGCTGTGACAATGGCCTGCTGGTGGTAGGTTGTCCATTCCTCCCTCTCAAAGACTCCCCTGCATCTGATTTCTGCCTGCAAACACCCAAAGACTTCCCTTGCTGGGAAAATCTGCCAACCCCATTTATTGTCACGGATGAAGGATTCCTGGGCTGCTCTCAGCCAGGAGATGCAAATAGCCAGGCTGGGTGAGAAGAACAAGGGAGGCACAGTAAAGGGGCCTGGGGAGGCTGTGGGAATGTGCTGGGTGAGGCAGCCACACCATCAGGAGGAGGAGGAGGATGGGCAGGGCAGGAGGCAGCTGAAAAAAGCTGCTCACAGCACAGCACGGCACTGAGAGCTAATAGGATGTGACAGAGGCTATGAGAGAGGTATGACCAGGCAAATGAATGAAAGGGATGAGGCTGACAGGAGCCCATTGCATTTGATGGCTACCCAGACCATGGCAATATCTGGGAAGGGGGCAAGAGGAGGCAGACTGAAGCCCTTACTGCATCAGGGTTGCAGAGATGGTAAAAAGGGGTCAATCTCATGGTCTGTACTTCAGGGGTTTTACAGGTTCAAGTGTAAACTGTGTTAGTAGTGATAAATGCAATTTAAAGTGCATGTCTGCCTTGTAAGGGTCATTTGAACAATGTAGGTTAGAAATACCAAGGAATGCTTATTTTTTTGCATCCACTCTTGTAAGCACAGTTTTTCTATTACATGACAGATAAAAGTGTCCTTAACAGCCAATCACATATGAAACAAGTATGAACAAGTAGAGTAGAAGCCAGGAACAAAAAGAATTGCCCCTGAGACATGAGGCTGAACTTAAAAAATTGGTTGAAAGTGTCTACTACGGGAGAACTCCACAAGAGGATGTTTAGTGCATTGAGATTAGTGCTATATTACAATTATGTATAAAAAACCTGAAGAGATGTTTAATATTGCCATTAAGATCAGACTCTATAAACACTGGGCATTGTATTTAAAATGGAAAAAGGCCTCCCTTGCAGTCCAACAGCTGATTTAAACCACCTAGGCATTCAAATGCTGAGAATAGTTTTTCAGATAGCTGATAGACATAAGAGATTTACATGGGGGGAAAAAGAGTTTTCTGTTATTTTAATTTTGATTTAGAGGTGATTTAGCATATTGTAGCTTTCAAGTCCTATGAACCATTTTTCAGTCAGCTGAGATTAAAGTCCCTGGCAAGATTAATTGTAGAGTTAGGATTAAGAGATTCTATAAATCACTCAAATTCAAAAATAAAGCTAGCAGAATACTAGGGTAATGATAGATATATCCACATTGTATCAGTCACAGCTAAATTGAATTGACACTGTAGTAGACTGAACGTAGTCAAATATGAGAGTAGAAGTTATTAATAAAGATTATTCTTGATGAAAATATAGACTCCACTGCAGTGACAATTCCTGGGAGGAAAGTTCTCTTGAAGAGTATTCATTTTTCTACAAACACCTGTACAAAAGACTGGTGTGGCTTCCTGATTTGTCAAAGCTTCCTGCTCCAGAGGGACAGTATGTGTGATGATGAAATTATTGCCTTTCCTCCAGTTGTGTAGTGTACACAAGTTGCAGTGCTTGTACTGATGGCTAAATGTTAAAGGATCTTGCATCAAAACTTTGCATACTTGGGGAATTCACTCATTTCTTATGTGGATTGAGGACAGAAATTGAGGTGAAATTCTTTCTGTCAGACCAGGCTGATTAAAAGATATGATAGCCCCTACTCAAATACACGTGAACATATACATATATAATCATCCATCTACACACACAGATATATACACATACATGCAGAGACATCTATGCATGGCTAGATCTCAGTCAATACCCCAAACAAGGAGCTTTTGAGCATTGAATGGAATAGACAGAGAGAAAGCTTTCCTCTGTTAAAGCCAAGGGGTGAACTGTCTGAATCCATTAAAGATGAAAGGAAGATAAGTTAGCAGGAAAAACAAATCTCAAAGGTATTTCTTAAAAAAGGTTGAGGGGGTCATTTAGCCCCTGAAAAAATGTAAGGTTATTTCCTTGGCAGGTCATCTAAGCATTTTTATTTATTTCTGCTCTGAACAGGGCACAGATTTGTCTATTTTTCAACCCCCTACAATACAAAGGATGTACTGTATTTTTGGGTTGAAATTAAACCTCACCTTGTCACCAAGACTGAAGCCTCAGCAGCATCTGGCCTTCAGCAGAAGATGAGCTCATCACCACATCTAGGCCTGACTTTGTGTGTTCCATACCTTCCTTCTGTCTGGCATCTCATAAAACCAAGGTGACACTGAGGAAGCAGCTGAGAGGAGAACAGGGATTGTGCAGCCTGCCTGCTTTCTTGCTGACTCAGCCAACCAGGTGCTCAGCTCAGTTCTGCAGGGCTACAGCAGCTTCCTCACAGTGGAGGCAAGGAAATATTTTAAATTGATTAGAGCCTCCCAGAAAGCCAAATTGCCAGTTCTCAGATGAGAAGTCTTGTTTTCTGGTTGTAGAGCTAAATCAGAGTTAGGCTGGGCTGGCCCTCCATCACTCCTGCTCAAGCTAGATTGGTCACACAGAGGTAAACTTTTTGGGGAAGAACAACTCCCTCCTCTGCATGAGTGTGCTGCAATTGTGAGAGAAGCTAAACACCACTGATTTATAAGGAAAGCAGAACTGAAAAGGTCAATGACCTCTGGCCAAAAAAAATTTGGAGTCTAGTTTCAAGGCATGTGACAAAGCTGAAATACTGAAAATAGACTGACTTCAATGAGGAAGAAATTAATAGTGTGAGAGCAAATTATGACTTACCACATGGTTTATTCTGTGATGGTGAAGAGTAACTTAATTTGATACTATGCTTATGGTTTAACTTTGGAGAGACACTGACAGGTAAGGACAGACAAAAGGGAAACTGGGGATTCACAGGAGAAAGACTGGTTGGTGCAGACTGGAAGGGAAACCTGATGACAGTGATGTGCTGCTATATGAAACCTGAAATTTGAACTGGATCACACAGGAGAATCAATGTGGAAAACGGAGATTAAAGTTGAAAATCTTAAGATTGTTGGAGGCTACAAAAGTGCAAAAAAGAAATACCTAAAAGTGAAAATTTGGACAGATACTTTGCTAATCTGAATTAAAGAGTGATTAATTATCTTTTATGTGATAAAGGCAAAGTAAAAAAGCAGATTAACTGTCTAGAAGAGCAAATGAAAATTACTTTGTACATTTGCTAAAAAGAAAAATCAAAATACAGGTTGAATATCTTTACTGGTGCAAATGTGGTCTCTGTTGTTTATTTAATGTTTTCCAACATGCAACAGGGTGCCCAGTGATCAGAACAGGCATCAACAGTGTTTATAGAAGCAATCTGGATCACTCAGAAAATATCAAAGACTTTGTATAATACAAATCAAACAGTGCTTACACTACAAATATATTTTAATGATGGCAATAAAAATAAAAGACATATTTCCAAAATCCATTTTCAATATATCTTTCTAATTGAAAAAATTATTTTACCCTCCTTAAGATCCATATGTGACATACACATGTATGATAATGGAATGCACAACATCTGGGAATAGATGAGGAAAAAGGATCTTTCTGCAGATTTTAACACACTGTGGATTAGGCCCCTTAGCAGTAACTATGTTATGTGACATAGAAATTTGCCTTTGGAACCCCAGGCTGGGTCAAGTAATTGCATCTGGGAAACACAGTTTCTATTTCTTCCCAGGTTTTTTGTGGTCACATTTTTGGAAGATCAATTTTGACAGTACTTGTTTAAATATTTCCTTACTTCATAGTGAATGAGGGATGAAAATGGCCCACAGAAATCTCAGGAGTAATTTATGAATTCAATCATAGTGAAAAATGTGAATTAGACCCTTCCTGATATGTTCTTACAGGGAGGTAATCTTGCCAGCACTCAGGATACATTTATGTCTTTCTCAGTACATTTCACAGTCTTGTACTTTATCCCTAGTTTTTTAAAGATGGTAGAGCCTTAAGGGGTTAGAAAAAATAGAATGTAACTACAAAGAAATCTAAAATGATCTATCCCCATAACCCTACAACCCATGATTTTGAGAATAGCATAAAATATCACAAATCTTGTGGTGAAGTAGAAGAGAAGCCAACACCCAGTGACACAGATAGCACTGTACTGTGATGCCATGTGTTACATTCCACATACTCAGTACCTTTCTTTTGCTAAAAATCAGCTTGGGGAGAACATATTCAACTACCTTTTCCTGGCAATGCTGACTGCCAGCATTATGATAAGCAGTGGTCTTTCCATGCTGCTTTATTCAAGGGATTTCCCTAAGTATTTTATCTGTGAATGAGTTTCATAAGGTCTGGGAAACAGGTGCAATGAAAGAGCAACAGTTTGTGAGGTCATACAGCAGGACTGAAAATAGGGGTCATTTAGAACTGTGGCTGAAGTGAATAGAGTAAGAATCCATGTGCATAACACATGCTTATGGCACAGTTATATTTGCCATGAATCCCCTGTGCTCATTACTTTCTCACATATGACAATTTCCCTCATCATAAATACTGGCCTTTTAGTAATACAACACAGCATCATCAATTCTCTTATCCTTTATCAAGCAGTACATTTTCATATGATTTATGTGCACACATTTCTTGCAGTGACAACTGGCATCAAGATAAAGGCAGACAATAAAATCTATTACGAAGCAGGACAAGAACCACCTCTTTGCCTGACATTTCATTAATAAGCAATGCACAGCTGCATTACTCATGTCTCAAAATAACACAGTTGCTGAACACAACTGAGTGCAGTTGGAAAAAGACTTTACCTTGTGGTGAAATAGCACACTGGACATTCAACTTCTATTTTAAAAGGTTGTCTATTACATACACTGCCTCAAGACACAACAGATTCAACAGAGAGAATAACAGACTTCCCTGTAAGTTGTCTTTCAGAGCTAGTTCTTATGTATTAGTCCTTTGAGAGAACTTTTTTAGATCCATTTTATATGTCATAAAGCCATTTTATCCCCTAAATAATATAATTTTAACTTTTTTGGGGGACTGAATATAACCCTTGCATGGCAACTAGTGGACACAGATTAAGCCCAAGAAAGAAGTAAATAAATAGGGCTTGTTAAAACAGACCTTGTACAGAGAGTGGGCTGGGCTGGGGGGAGGCAGGAAGAACAGGACAGAGGGAAGAACAGAACAGGACTGGAGCCAGCTCAGCCTGCCCAGAGCTTTAACTAACTGAAGGAGACTTTATAAAGTTTCAAATTCTTCACTGTGTAACAACAGCTGCCTAAATCTGAAACTGTGTAGTCAGCAAGGTGTTCAACTCTTCTAAGACCTCTCAGTGACATCAAATCTTCTCTAAACTGGAACACTAAAAGTGGGAAACAAAGTTAGACCATCTCTAATACTGCTATACTCACCCATTTTTAAGGGTACTGGCTGGGAAAGTCCAATTTACAGAATGACATGTGCTTTGCATCTCTCTTTTGTTTCACAAACTTTTCCTGATAATACCAATGTTATTTAATTACATTACTACTGTAACATTAAAATTCTATACAAAGCAGTTATATTTCAATCATCTACTCAAAGTAATCAAATAAGAATTGACTTCTCTCTCTTTTAATGCAATATCCTTCTATTACAGACCAACATGGCACACCCATCCTTTCACAAATGCATCAGAAACAAGGAAAATATTTTTTGATCTCATAGCTCCTTCTGTGGGCATCTTCCAGACACACTCTCCAGAGTGGCAAGATGAACAATGTACCTCTTTTTACTTTGTTTTATGGAAGACAGCCCCATCAATTTATTTGATTCTATTAACAGCTCTGCAGGATAAATTTTATCAGTTTCTGTTCCTACTAGAGAACATGTATGTTAAGATTTGCACTTCCAGATAAGATCTTCCAAGCATCTTGTGTCTGACATTGGTAATTCCTTCTCTCTGTAGGCCAGAGGATGCAATTTAGGGGGATGTTTGCTTTTTCTATAAGTACATTAAGCAGGTGGTTTGCAATAATCCTGTGATCAAGCAGCAAAGTCCCATTCTGACATCCTCCTCAGCAACTATTACTATTGGTTATAGATGATGCTCTGCATTGCCACATTCCACCCTCTTCTGTTTTTGCAGTCTTCCTAATCACTAAATTTTTCATGTTTGACATTTCAAATTGATCATGGTAATGATCTGTCACCTTCACATTATTGATACAGTTCTTTGTTTCTGGCTGGTATCATTATGGACAGCATTATAAAAAGAATCCCTAAGGATTTCTGGAAATCTCTGTCACTCCAGTTGCTTGGCTTTGGTGCCATATTTCCACATTCTTCCAGAAAACTGATGTAAAGCAATTACTTACAATATCATGCACCTGCAGATATTATATGGGATAGTGAAATAGGTGCATATTTTTATCCAAACAGCCATACAAGCCTGGTGAATTATATGGGTCAACAGGAAAGATTAAGTATCTTCAGCTACTTATAAAGGGTGCAATTCAAATATAAGTGCTTTCATATTAGAGACAAATCAAATTTTAAAAAATAGCTACTGGAAATTATGCAACCTTTTGCTAAATAAATCCATATCCATTCAGCTATACTGGCAGCATGCAAGCAAATTTTAGCCAGTTATTTAAATTATTTCTACTAAAAGAGTCAAGTTTAAAAATTCATTATTGCTTTGAAAATTTTATGTTTCATCTTAGAATGATATGACAACACACACATTGAAAATACCAGAAGGAGAAGACTCCTATAAGACTTTGAATATCCTTCTACTAACCTTGGGTGGTTTAAAAGGATAGTCCGGTGAAAAGGTTATGTCAAGGAAGAAAACTCCACCTTCATATACAGACCCTGGAGGCCCCAGTATAGTTGACCTCCATTCATAAATGTTGTCTCCTTTGGGTCCAGCACTAAAATAGAAAACAAAAATATAACATAATAACCACATAAAATCAAGGATATACTGCATCAGTTATACTCTACCAGTAGTACTGCTGTAACATCAGAAACCAAAATTGTAAATCACATTCATTAAGTTAGATAGAACATGCATCTGATGTCCTGTCAGAGGACAGGAGCTGGGCTCTGTCAGAGAAGTGATATATTCCGCTGGGAAGAAGAATTAAAATCACATCATAAATTATTCAAATAAGCACAGAGAATTTCCCAACTGTCTTATCTCAAATATTTTAGTGGGCAGATCTGAAGGATTTACAGTGCAAGGACACAGAGACTTTGTTGAGATGTCTTGTCACTGTCTTGCTTCACAAGTCATTCTATTTTCACCTGCCTCCTCACCCACCTACCTCCTCAGTCAGTAGCAGTGTAATTACACACATTACACAGCACAGACTGTACTAAAGACTTGGTACAAACAACCTTGCAGCTGCACTTGTTCCTAACCTAAGGTCTCCATTCTCTACCAAAGAAGGCTGCTCTGCTCTGCAATTGTTTTTCTATCCTAAAAATAATATAAATAGGAAGTGGGTTATGTTCATTATGCTAAATCAAATCGAAAGTGTTAGATTATGTTAATTCAAAGTCCTTGGTTAAAAGCACAGTACTGAAATTATATCTAAAATGTACAAAACATAATTCTGTAGGAAACAAGAAAAATCTCTCACACGCATGGTGAATTCCTGAAAAAGATGAAATAAAATACTAACTAATAAAAGTTCTTGGGCATGACTCTTCTAAAAGCCAGCACAGCCTCCTTTCATACGACATAATGCCTGTCCATACAAATTCACATTTTACTCAGGATGGCCTCTTAAAGCATACATACACTTCTTTTCCATTCACAGCCTGATGATTACAGTCACTGACACTGGACCTGAATTTTAATTTGGATCAATTGGAATGGTGACTTCCAGGTATCTGATTAATATTTTTTAGAGGATGGTAGTGCTGGTTGGTATCTCAAAAAAGTGATGTGGCATTGTTTGAAGGCATTTCTTGTGAAACAATTCTTGTTATGCTTGCAGTGAAGGTTTCTGCAGCATGCAGGGGGTTTGTGGAATCACTCTGTGTGTAGAACAGCTGAAAGCTCTTGGCTGTGCTCCATGCCTCACAATGTACCCAAGGCATACAATTATTATACAACATCATGTCATGTTCACTGCTCAACTATTGGTTTTGTTCACTGGAAGTTAATAAAACACACTTTCACCTGCAATTCCTTGGGCTCCCTTCATTAAAACTTCTGACTGCAGGATTCCCTGAATACAGCTGCATGACTTAGTCCTGTGCAGAGCACTTCATTAGTCATGGTACCTACATCCATTTTCTATAATAGCTGTAAATGCTTCTTGGCTTTCTAAACTACCTTGCTTTCTCAACAATAATGGGTTACAGAGACTATAACATTATGGAACCTTCATTTTCTATCAGCCATAGTAACAAAAGTAGCAACTGTTTTAAAGATAAAATCTGGCTTTTTAAGTGGCACAATAGCTGAAGTGTTGCCATCCATATTTCACAGTGTCGATAATACATCAGGTTGCTAGCTGCCAAACAAATTTAATTTACCCAGTTCTCAGTTTGCATTAACCTTTGAATAATAAAGCACAGCTGAGACTGCTGTAAGAAACAAACCAGAGAATGAATAATTAAAACCACCTCCACTGCCTTTAGAAAGACCAATCCTGAGTCAACAGGGAAGGTTTAATTGTGACTGAACTAGGCATTAAGGGGCTAATTGAACTCTTTTTAATCCCAAACAAATGCAGTCCTACATCAGTGGTATGGTATACAATGTTCACAGAAAATAAAACTCATTAAAAAAATGCAGGCAATTATTTCAAATGGAAAAGACAAGAAGCAAGGCAAGTCGAAATCTTACACCAAAAGAGCCCATAATATGTGAAAGGAATTCCTTCTCATTTTCTGTAGGAAAATGTTCTAACACTTAAAGAAGCAATTCCTCAGTCGATGCCAGCAGGTTAAAATGGAAGTGATATAAATGTCATTCCCAGAGAGATGGTTGGAAATAGTAACAAAAGGTAGCCCTAGCTCTTTCAGAGCTTATTTAGCCAGGAGGGGATGGCTGGGCTCTTTCTAGATTTGAGTAAGGCTCACTTTTTTGATCATAACTCTCTCTGATAGTGGCATTTTTATACTGCATATTATTTTTATTTGTTTTGCCTATTTATTTAATTGCATTAACATTTGAAATGAGCAGTCATTAATTAGAATAGTTGGAAAATGCTCCATCTGCCAGTTGAACTGTTTCGGCACGTCCAGCTACAAGCCCAGCCTGATCACACTCTGAGGATGCTGATTAACATTAATTGAAGGTTTTCTTTGCAAATGAGAGATGAAGCTTTATTAAGTATTATTATTAATTTGAAGAATAGCTTAAATTGTATGGAGTGTGGGAAGACTGCTGTTATTGACGCTGCCTGTTTGAGTGCTTGCTTGGCAGCAGGGCTGCTCTGCCATGTGAAGTACCAGCCCATGTGCACAGGCAACAGCTGCTATCAAGGGCAACAGCATGCACAAGCATCACTGTTTTTCATTTTTGCATTAATAATACAAAAAGTTTGACAGGTGTATTATCTTTGTTTTCCTTCTTTCTTAATTGTTAAGCCTTTTATTTATTATGTTACTGGCAACATGAACAGGCTCCACCAGAGAAAATTCCCACATGTGCAAGATCTCAGCCAGAGCCTTATTCTATAAGGTTTAAAATGCAAGAGCATTTAATTACCCTTCTCTCTACATGGATATCTGCCCAACACACTGAAGCCCAAATGTTTTACATTGAGTATGATTTATATTCCAGCCCTATTAAAGTTACTGGCAACCAAACCACAGATCCTGAAGAAAGTGCACTAAACAGCTCAGTGCCTAAAGTTCTGTAATCTTGGGAAGGACAGATTCAGATGTGCATCCTCTCAGCAAAAGGCAGACTAAATCTGTCCTGAACCCAGCTGACCCAGGGCCAGAGCACACATGTGCTGCCTGTGTTGAACCCATTGCTGCAGCAGTCAGCTCCAAGGGAGAGATACAGGCAGCGGGGCAGCTCCAGGGTGAAGTGGATGAACTGTTTAAGGTGATCAGACCAGCAGTGTAGCCTCCCAGATGCTGACACCCAGTGACTCTGCAGGGTGGGGCAATCAAGGAACAGCAGAGAGGTTGTAGTGTGGCTCTGGAACTGGTGCTCCCTACGTTTCCAGTGTTACCTCCCAGATGGAATACATAACACAGAACCAAGGAGGTGCAGCTGAGCCCTTGCAGACTTGAAGTTATTAATGGCTTGCCAAGAGCCAGCTGTCTGTATTCCCCTACAGCTGATGAGACCCCCCACAGAATACTGTATTTCACCTCTGCAGAGGTTTGCTCAGTGGAAGAGCTGGAATAGGTGGACATGGAGCCAGTTTTCTTCCAGAATGACATCCATATGAGTGTGTGAAATTCAGGACAAAGGAGTGAAAATATGAAAAATGGTCTTTTTATTTCACTCTCCTTTGCCTCTCCTATATTTCACTTCTGCCATGGCTTCCCATACATACTTGCAGGTGAAATGTATGAACATCAGTTACAGTTGTTAGCAAAACACTTTAAATGCTGATAGAACTGAATTAACTTTGCTTTAAATATGCTTACCACATGGAGTATTTTCTATTCGCTCAATGTTTTAGGCAGGCAGCCACTTGAAAGTAGTGCTGATAAAAACTGCTTGTCCAGTGCAATGCCTTATAAACACTAAGGTTTCCCTGCATTTAAAATATCCTAAAATATTAAATGCAAAAGAATTTATTAGGAGATTTGTATGAAAACAACAGCACCCATGAGATATACCAGTTGAAAACCTAACCGGAGAAATTATTAAAGTACTGTTGATTTTTAGCTGTCATTTGAATACTAATGTACTTAATTTCCAGAGAACAATTTCAAAAAGTGAAAATACAAAAGGTCAAAAAATAAGAATGTCTACCTGGATTATCAAGTAGTAATGCAAAATAGATTAGTCAAAGTAATGTTATAGTTTTTAATCTACCTTATATTTCTTGATGAGGGGGGTCAAATGCTTTCCCAGTGTCTATGACTGGAGGTATCATAAACTCATAGTGTGTTTCTAGTAAGGTGGAAATTCAGGACTATTTCACTGTCTTCCCTTCTGTTCTTGGTCTCTAAATCCTGCAGATGCCCACAATTAAAGTGGATACTCTTTGACACAAGAGAAAGGCAAGCCTGTAGCACAAAACCTATAGGATTTTAACTTCAACCAGTTTTCTAGATCTGATACGTGAACAGTGCATGGCAGGGAAGTGATCAGGCCAAACGGAATAGGAAAGCACTTTGGTTGGAGGCCTTTCTATTCCTGAGGACTCAGAAAGATTCTTGTGTAGGATATGAGTTTTTAACAACACTGAAGAACAAAGCAGAACCAGGATATCACTGGTTCTTTCCATGGCATTTCTATGGCAATTCACTCCTATTATTGCATTATGTAATCTGAATTGCCTTAGCACACAGAAACACACATCAGAACCAGGGTGCAGTCTGTGGAGGATGCAGTCCCTCTCAACTATCTTTGGTAACTCATGACAGTAGGAAAAAGAAGGATACATGCAAGGTTCTTTCTCTTCCTTGTCTTTTATTGTGAGGGCCTTGCTTCAGTGTTTAGGAGCTTTCCCTGTGAGGAGAGAAGCTCATTACAAAATATTCACCCTTTCTAAATATTACATCAATTTCTTGCAATCCCATTTCTTGCACATCTAACAGATATGCAGGAGCAGATCCTGCCTCCAGCTGCTTTCTGTGAATGCTTTTGGGAAGCCACTTGCCCAGAGGACAAAGAGGATACCAAAGTATGGGAAAGTTGGCAAAGTAATTTAAGAGCACAGCTGGTGAGTGGAGAAGATGGATGTGGCAAACCAGAAGACTGCAGATTCAGCTTTCAATCAGATATATCTCTTGAGAAGCAGATATGAAGCTTCATTAAAATAAACTCAATACACCCTCTGCTCCCTGTTTTTGCCAAAAATGAAACTCATTCTAAGCAAATGTGTTGCTTTGGTCTGCACCATGGCTCAAAGCTGACCCTGTAGTTGGGGACAACCATGAGACAGTAGTGGGGAAGTTGTTGTTGGATAATCTCAATCTGGGAAGAAGCAAATCAGCAGCAGCTATGCTGATACATCACCAGGTGATTCACCACACCTCCATAACCCACCCAGCCCTATTCAACAAAATGCAAAAACTGCCACTGAGAAGCAGTGGCATCACAGCCCTGCATGCCACTGCCACGTTTCTGTAAATGTGGGATGGATACAGACAGCATTAGGATACAGATGGAGCCAGCCTTACAGTTTATCTGCTGCACTGCTCCTGCTCTTGTCCCAGTACTCTCTCCTCTGCAACCTGGGAGCCCCCTGATCTACCACCTCTCGAGCTTCACTACCCCCTTCTCACTGGCTTATTCTTTGTAGTATTGCATGTATTTTCTAGTTTCTGCCTGAGGCTGGTTTCTCCCCAACCTTCTCTTTGTATTGTGACAATTAATTGCTCCTTCACCATAGTGGATCCTTCCTCACTTTAGGCAGATGCAGATCCCACTCCTGCTAATGCCCCACTTCTTTATCCCTCATCAAAAGCCATCAAAACATCCTGCTATTTTTTCACCTTGTTCAAGAAGTGAGGAGAGGGTGAAAAATGGTACAGGGGTGCTTTATTACAGTACAGTAATTTTGTTTCCCTCCTTCCCTGGAAAAGGAAGAGCAATCAGAGTGGGAGCTGCAGCAACAATGGTGTAGGGAAGGGAAAGGGAATCACAGCTGCCTACCCAGATGCTACAGTGATATCAGGAGATACTTTGGCAAATGTATGTAATAAACAGTTGCCACAGCAGCCAAAAGAATACACTTCTACAAAACAAAAACAAAGAGATAGCAGTGAGCACTGAGACTGCCTGTGGCAATGGGCACTGTTATGTGGTTAATAATACCTCTGCTATGAATAAAATTAGCAAGCTGGTCTCCAGGCAGTAAAATCAAAGAACAATTAAAGAAATAAACCCTTTTGGAATTAGAGATAAGTGCTAACTTGAGCAATAATATTGATGACTTAAATTTTCCTCAAGAAATAAAGCCCCCATTTTACAATGCATAATATTTTTATGGATTTTTTTCCCTCTTGAAAATCTGCTGAAAATCCCCAAAATCTTAATTTTCAATTAATCAATTAAATAATGTATTAAAACTATCATCATCTCAATTTCTTTATCTAGGTGGTGCAAAGAAGTGTCATTATTAAAATGCTGAAGATGCTCATTGTTCTTACTAGATATAATCTAGACCAAACCTAGAAATTTTTCAGCATTAAATTTGAGGCCCAAGAGATTTACTTTAGGTACTGTAAGTAAACTAACTCTTTAAGTAAATTACAACATATATTTACATTTTAAGAGAGTTATTAATTTTACTTTAAATAGACTCCACAGTTAGAGAAAAAGCTTGCCTTACCATGAGCTAACACTTGAATTTGGGACTATATTGAATTCAGCATTTTTGGTCACCCTACAATATAAATGGGATTTTATGTCTTACATATGTTGGAGTATCAATAGTATTAGATAAGTATGATTTTTGAGTAAGTAACTTTAATTAGACTTAGCTATTCATAATGGAAACAGAGGTTGAAGTGATTGGGCCACTCGTTACTCAGAAAGGCTATGGCAAATAGAAACACATCAGACAAATCATTTACACCACTTAGTTTCCATTGCAGTGAGAGATTTCAGCTGAAAATTTTGAATCAGACTTTCTTCCAGTTCTTCCAGTTTTCTGTCTGAGACCATCTTTCATTAAGGAACATTTTTTTTTTGTTTTGTTTTTTTAAAGTATTTTTTGGCAAGCAGCAAGGGAAGGAAGATATTAAGACATTTTTCTAAGTCAGGCTGCAATTCTTTCAAACTGGTTATATCCTGCTTTTATTATGTGTTTTTTATTGAAGCCAGTTACTATTTTCATGTACACTTTGCAATCAATATGTTTGTGGTATATCTGACTAGAAGAACATATAGGAAAACAGATCCCAGTGAGCTGCCAAAGGAGTAGTAATGCATTACAGGGTATTGCCTGACATTGCTTCTTATGCTTATTGAGACCACTGGAATTCAGTAGGGTACAGCATTTTTTAATTGCCACGTCTTCTGTAGTTTTAGGAAGGTATTTCTAGAGGTTTATTAATCATCCAAAGTGAGATGCAGTTTAACTTTAGGCTTCCTGCCTCTTTCTTTTTTGCAGCAAACCTGCAGCACATCAGGTCAATGTGCCCAAAGTCTGTATGAAGCAAATCCTTTTTTCTTGTGATGAATTTTATCTGCCCTCCTGTCACGGGAGCCATTAAAAATTACTCTCTGAAGCTGTGAAGCTGTGTTGTCTTTAAAAATAGTAATTTTGACCCACAGTATTAATATCAAATAGATTAAGACCAAAATAAGTATCACTTAGTCGATTTTGTAATTTTCTTCTAAATAATATTGCTAAAAATTATTAAAAGTATCCTAGTGCTTTAGTAGACTGGCTTATTCAAAGAGTACTTTGATGCTTTTATTCTCCAAAGCCCTGTTCTCAGAGCATTCCTGAGATAGAAACCATCATGAAGAGAACTGCTTCTTAATGCACAAAATAGTTATTTATATTATACAATCTACAGCAATTTATTCACTGCAAACACCATTACACAGTGTATGATCACAGCATGCTGAGTATTCACAATGAGATTTTAAAAATGGCAATTTTGTTAAGTATTCTCCGCTTTGTTCAGCTGAAGAAAATTACATAAAACCATTCACAGAAGGCTTGCCTTGCTCAGAGTAGGAAACAATCATTTGCCTCCTATTACACACCCATGGGCTCAATTCCCTTTTGCCACATCTTTTGTTTCTTTTTCTTTTAAAGTAATACCAGTATCTGAAGTTCCAGCTCTTTTAAGCTACCAGAAATTGACTGTATAGTTCAAAAAAGATAAAATATTTTTTCAGCCTGATTTGTCTCAATGGGAAATTACATCAAACGTGATTTGTAGCCCTATTTTAGTAATCTAGAAAACCACAAGTACCCAGCAATGAAAAACACTACAGAAGAATGAATAGGCTGTCCTGGGACCTTCTAACATGACCTCCAATCTTGCAAGTTGCCAAGTGATATTATTTTCATGTTACTGCTAATTTGCTTTTCCTTGAGTTTTTTCTTTCCCAGGATTGTAATTTATTTTTGAAAATGTAACTCCTTTTTAATTTAGCAACATTTCCCTTTGCAGGCAACAGTTGTAATTTACCATTATCTCTTCTCTAAGTTAATCAGAATCCATGACATGCAACAGTGGGGTGGCACCACCAGGCACTGTATTTTTAAATTGTAAATCTGATTTAAAAAGATGAGGTGACTAAGTGCAGACAGATAACACAAAAACCCCAGAGCAGCTGGAAGATTTAAGAGGTGTAGTAGGGAAGAAAGCATTCTTTAAAACAGCACTGACTTTTTAGTTTCTGTGGAAACCTTAGAGGCAATGCAGTAGAGAGAGGTAGACAGGACTAAAGCAGACCAGCTCAAACATACTAGAAAGACTTCTCATGAATTGGTGGAACACACTGAAAGCTTTGGATTTGAAATGCATTTGATATGTTGATTTGATCACCAAGAAAAAAATGATGGCAAATTCTTGCATTTTATCAGAAATGATGAAAAATGATAAAAAAGCCACACACGATGTATTTGTGATGAATGGATCAACTGAACTTCAGCTAACATGTCCTTCACTTTGAGATAATGGGCTGCTGATTTCATGTCAGAAATTTTTTAAAGGCGGATCCAAAAAAGATCTTTACACTACTCTACTTTTAAAAATATTCTACACTAGTCAGACATTTCAGTAACTGAGAATGATTTAGACAGGATTATTCCTTATATATGTACACCCACACTTTCTGATTATTATGGATGCTACAAGCAAGGCAGTAATATTGTTCAATGTCTGCACATTCTTCTTCCTCAGAAAGCTGGTCTTCTAGCTGGTCCACTAGTCATTGAATCTTTCCCCAAACATCAAATTATTTATCCAATGGCCTCTAAAGAAGCTTGATTATTCAAGACTGTAATCTTTAAGAGTCCTTAGGCAGTTGTCTAAGTAAGACCCTAGACATTTTGAAACCTTATCTGACACGATAATTTTGCAACTTTTTATTCTGAACGGCCCAATTCTGAAATTTCCTTTTGTGACACTTTATAGACTTAAATTTTGCACATAACTTGCTTGTAAAACTGTTCCAAAATATTAATGAGGGGAAGCAATGAGAAATAAATTTAAAGAACGATTTCAAGTTTATCTCAAGCATATGATACAGCTATGAAAGAAGCAATGAGAAATAAATTTAAAGAACGATTTAAAGTTTATCTCAAGCATATGATACAGCTGTGAAACCAACAAGACTGCTCGTGTCCATTTTGTAAACAGGAACAGGCTTAAATACAGAATCCCCCCCTCATTTCAATGGGAGATTCACACATGCTTACATGTGAAATGCTTGTTTACACAAGGAAATAACTCTTTATTATGGCACAGATTAACTAACATGATGTTAAACACATTATAAAACAAGTCATTTCCTCCTGAGTAAACAAGCCCATAAAGCCAACAGGCACAGAAAAAGGAAATTTGATTCTGAAATCCATATACTTCAAAAGCAGATTCCTTTTATTTAGTCAATTTAGTTGAGAGGCTGCCTTATTTCTGCAGATCTCTGGTAAACAGAAGAAAACACACTTGGAAATTACTGGCAAATGGATACGTTTTCACAACCTTTTCCCCCTAATTTGAAATTATTCCCTTACTTCAAAAATGGAGACAGTCACAGGTCCAAGGCGAAAGAAACCTTAAAATGTCCCAACCCTTGGTTGAGACTGTTTACCCCCAATGCAGCCCACACTCTGACTTGTCAGAAGAAACCACCATTTACAGGCAATTCTCTTAGCATGTCTGGGGTATGAACTTCACACCACTTGACTGACCAGCCAAAATGAATGGGAACATGCCAGAGTCAGACTGGGACCCAGTGACGTGGCTTCTTCTATGGCAACAGAATATTGTCAAGACTTTTTAATATCTCTGGGGTGAGAGGACTTATCTGGATACATGACAGGATCAGAACATAAAATAAAAAGGAATTTCTTGTTTTTTCATCAGCATCATCTTCTCCTAGGATTTTTTGGGAATGTCCTTAGGTCAAAGGTTAGGAAGGGGCTTATGTAGGAAGTCTTCTGTTCTGAAGTGGCTGGAAGCCTTTTAAAATCAGACCTGGAGTTACCAAGTGTTGCTACAATAGTCCCAAAATTGGTTATGACACAGACTTCACTATAAGAACAGGATTGTTCCAATGTGTTTTTCAGTAAAGCAGAGCTCACCTGGGACAACTGAGGCTACATTCTCAGAACACACACCTCCACTGTGCCCCATGGATCACAACTTCAATCAGAAAACCATTCCTATAAACAGCTTTGTTTCATCCCTGCCTGCATTTAATTGAGAAATACAAAATGGTTCTGGGAGCAATGATGGCAAAATCTGTTTAAGAAAGGGATGCCTTTTTGTTATATAAGGGTCACAGTGGAAGGGTATGGCTGGGAGGAGAAGTCCTCTGCCTCTGTTCTCAGGACGGGAAGGCAAACACCCAGTGTGCAGGTACCTGTGGTGAAAGCAGTCTTCACTCAGAGCTGCAGCTGGGGAACTCACAGCCCTGTAAAATTCCTCTCAAGATTTCAGGTGACGCTTTCACTACTTTCAGGGCCTCTCATATCATCTACATGAGAAATGACACCCTATCTAATGAAGAATCAACATTTCTAATTAGTAAGAGGGAACCAGTATTCTAATCTGTAAGTCATAATCAATGACTCTGTCATGGAAGAATTAAACATCACATTTTTAAGGTGGGTATTTTTATAACCATTGAGTATGTTCCCTACATCAAGATAAAATACCAACAACAGTTGAAATTGCCATTATAATTTCCTTGGCAACAACAACTTGGAATCCTTACTCAAACAGATGTTTTTTGCATGATAAAAATTACATTCGTGTTGTTTTCTTTCCCGTTTTCAGTTCCAGCTCATCTCCTTGGCTCAGCTGCTGGTGATACCTGCTCTCATCATTGTTTATTTACTCATACTATTACTGGCTGTCTGCACTAAGTGACAAACAGCTGCTCTTTGAGTCAGAGCTACCACCATGAGGAGAGCCCCAGAACACTACACTAGTCATGCAGAAATTCACAATGCAAAAATAACATGTGGCTTAACCTATGAACACTAGAGCTCTATTACTTATCTTTATCATGTGCTACTGCTTATCTTTATTATCCTAATCATGCTTGCTTAAATCTTGTGTATTCAAAGAAAACAGCTGGAGCAAATGGCTATGAGCTACAGAAGTGTTCATCCTGTGGTCTCTGGTACAGTCCTAGCCTGGATGGCTCCTGTCCAAGTTGTTTGTACATGGAGACACTCTGCTGGTCTGCATTTAATGAATAGTTTTTTTTTACAAACCCATCTCTCAGTGGACAAACACTCTTAAGATTATCACTGCTGATTCCAGCCCTGCTGAGAAAGTCTTAAAATTTACCACTCTATGTATTAAGAGGAAAAAGTGTTCCTCTGCCAGATCATACTGAATCACAACAATGTGCATATGTATTCTTGTCACAGTTTCTGCCCCTTTTGCTGTTTTTGATGCCTTCAAAATAATCTTTTTTAAAATTTATATACTTGCCAATTGTACATTCTAGAAGGGAGAGCAGCTGTTTCTTCACAACTGTATGCAGAGCCTTTTGAAGAAAAATTTTGTTTATTAATAGTAATCTGTTTCTCATAGCTTTGCAATTTTTAGATAATAGGGTAAAACACAATCTTCCTTTCATGTTCTCTGCATGGTGAAGAGACAGATGCAATTGCAAAAGACTACTTATGCTGAGGGCAAAACTTAGAACTGCTTAATGTGACTTAATGACTAAAAAATGTGTATCATTTATAGATGACATCTAGTACTCTGCTAAGTTGTTATTATTATGGTCAATGAGTATTCTTCCCTGCTGGTTAGTAAAAGGATTTGGAATTAAATCTGTTTTTATTTCACTTGTTCAAGTAGCACACTGAAAGGAACCGAGCTACCCACGTAAGTAACACAAATGGGATTTAGTTTTTATTTCCAATCTTTTTCTAAACAGAAGCTCACATATAACAATACATATATAAACTTGAAAAACACAAAACTGAGAGAAAGGGAAAAAAACCTCAGGACTGAAGAAAGGCTATTTTACAGCTACATAGACATGTAAACACCTCCAGGATTTTTGCTTAATAAGGCCAGCTACTTTCAGCTATCACTTCACCACCCGTGACAATCTTTGCATGAAAGCATTTCTTTCTCCCCCAGGCAACACTATCAAGTTAGTGCAGTTCCCTCGAAATACATAAATGCTGTATTTAAAATTAAATGTATAGCATATGGAGGACTGGAGCTGTGCTCTGGAAAGCAACCCCCTCACCCACCCAAAGGCACTCACGTACACGAACATACATCCCTGTGAAATGTGGCAAATGTGACTGGGAAATGTCAGAATATAGAAATTTCCTGTGGATTTTAACTCATAGCAAGACACACTCTTGTGTAAAAGATACCAAAGGTCCATGGCTCATCTTGAATAACCTCAGAACATGATGTACACAATGAAGAAGTCGACTCAGCAGTGTTTAATACATGAGCACTCTTCTCCTTATGGAATACATTACTCAGCTTTTCCTAATGATACTGAATTGATCTACTTGTCAATTTACCAAACTAGGTGTATTCAACCCCAAAAGCAGAGAGGCTGAGAGTGACACAGAACTTTCCTGGGAAATTAAGGCTCAGCTCTGTGTACTCAAGTGTAGATCTGGGTTTCGGTGATACCAGGGATAAAACTCTCACTGACTGTAATACAGTGCACAAAAGAGAGCATTTACTAACCACTTATAAGAACATAAAATGTGCATGATGTTGTGCCTGCAATTTTAAAATCACCTGTTTGTAACGAGTTGTAGAAAAAAAGTCGTGTATATAATTGCACATTCAAATTTATGTTGACCTACTTTAAGTTTTTTTCAGTTTATCATGTTAGGAAAAATATTCTAAAACTGTAACCTCAGATGATCAAAAAAACCCCACCCCAAACTTTCAAAATAAAAATGCAGGGTACAGTGGTTTGGTCCCTGAAACCACCAAGCTTTGATCAAGCTTTTTTTGTTGCAGCAATATTTCAGAATCACATAAAAATATGAACCACACTTGTCAGTTGACTTCCATTCCCATTGCTCTAGAGGGTGTCTGTGTTTGTGCAGGATGATTTAAATACAATTCTCTGACATTCAGAACTGAAAGGTCTGTTCCTGTGTGAAATAAGAGAACTCATTAACTTGGGAAGTCTATTAACTTGTTTGACAAATCTAGATGTATTACATTTTTGGTGTACATTCCTTCATAAACTAATACGCCCTATTTAAAGAATATTTCTATTTTCATTTGCATTTTTACACTTACTTTCAAGTAATTTTATCATTGACAGGGATTATTGTTGGGTTCAGGACCCAAATCTTATTACAATATAAAAAATGAAATGCTTTTACATGAATAGTTTCTCTGCAGAGGTAAAAGGTCAAACAGAGTAGCACTAGACAGGAGAAAATGAATTAGTAAACTGAAGGAAAGATAATCAGTCTGGTTTCAAGGTTAACTTTCTGTTCTTTATTGCAGTGAGGTTTTTTCCCCTTCTTGTTTTTTAACTTCTAAGAGCATGCCAATTCCATGTTCCAGCCTGCTGTGCTACTGTAGCAGAAACTACACAAGTAGACAAAAAGTAAAGAATCACATCACCTTACAGAAACCCACCCCTGCCCCTCAGTCACTCTCTCTGAAAAAATCTAGAGCAAAGAAATACCCTTTCTGTTGAAAATAAGGAAACTGAGGTTCTGGGAAATTGACAGGTAGAATATATTTATCTTCCCCAAAAAACATGACTGTGTGAATAAGAGGTGCTCCCAATGTGAGCAGTCAGCTGCCTCCCTGGATGTGACTGTAAATACTGTGTTTAGATACAGAAACACAATATTTACAAATAGAAATTACACACAGCATGTCCTTCAAAATCTCTCTGCCATTGTCTACAGTTTTTTTTGTGGTAAACAACCTAGCATAAACAGTGGGTAGTAAAAGTGGTGTAAAAATAATTTTATATTTAGCAAATGAAGCAGTATTAGCAACAGCCATTGCTCTTGTGTTGAGAACTGCTGTCTTATTTAATTCCTTACTTTGACTTCATAAACCAAATAAATACATTTTACTTCACAGATTGAGGAAAATCTGAAAATATCAACTTTTTTTTTCACTTTGCAAGCTTTGGGGAGCTTATCTAAAATGTTTCTGCATCTTATTGTATGAATAATTTTATATCTGAACTTTCATATATTAAAAAAAAAAAAAGACAGGAGAGATTGAATACAGGAAGTGCCTCAAATACAATTTAAATTTATGTTTCTCAACTTAGGCAAATTAGGATTCCCCAACAATGTTACTTAAAAGTTTTGTATTGACATATCTCAGAAAAATCACGTCTTCTTTTCATCCCTTTTCGTCTCTGTTTTCATAATATAGCTTCAAGTATTTTTCATTTGTCAGCTATAAAACATTATAGTTATTCATTACATATGGCCTTGGCACACTTGTTATAGCTACCCAGAGTACATTTCAATAGCAGAATACATTTCTCAGTTTAATACACTGCTAATGAATCAAATAAAATCCAAGTGGTTTGGGGCTTCAGCTGACACTAACTTATTACCCCTGTAATCACATCATGAGCAGAAGTAGCTCTGCACCTTTTGTGCTTTGGACCTTTACTGAAACTCACCACAATATGCTTGCTCTGTGGTTTGTAATTCCTTCCACACCTCAGGAAATGTATTTACATGTACACTGGACTTTTTTTTTCAGGGGAGGTCGTGTTATGCAAGCCACCACAGGTGCCCAAAAATCAACATTCAAAAAATGCATATTTAAATATACATACAAAATTATTCTATAATTATTATTTCTGGTATTTTAAAAACAGGAGTTTGCTTCATTAAAATACTTCACACCAGTTCTCCTCACCAGAGACCGACCCAGAACCAGAAACTCCTGACTGAGGAGTGGGGGTGGGCAGCTGCTCCCTTGCCAAATGTATTTTCAAATCCTTTAACAACCCACGCTTGACATTCTTCATTCATTCATTCATTCATTCAATAACATTTCTTATACATGCACATGGAAGAAAAAAGAGAAAGATTCAGAGCAATGCCTAGTCCTTTGCTGTGGGCTTCCCAAACAACAAAAAAGACATGGACCTGAGGGGTGAAGGAATAGTTTTATGAAACTGTTTCTCTGCAGTCACACACAGCACAGCTGGCAGTCACTGCTCTACAACAGTTAAAACTTAATAATACATTTCTGTGGGGTGATGCCAATGAAAATATTCACAGTACTATAAAGAGGAGTCATTAATTATCTTCAGGTCATTACCAAATATTAGGACCCAGTACTAAAAATACACATGGAGGTGAACAACAGTATTTTGTGCACATGAAGCTACTTAAGGACACACAATGCTCACTACCCACGCTTCCAAGAAGCAGCTTACTGTTTTTAACAGCAAAGTGAAGAGTTATATTCTAGGAACTGAAATAAATTTCTTTTATAGCATTATTTTTCAGGCAGTACATTACCAGAAGGCATTAATAAGGAAGGGCTATTTAGTTCTCAATCACCCAAGGATTGTGTATTTCAGAAGAGCCTTAAGAGTTTAGTTTCAGATTTTCAGGGGGTATTTTTGCTTTTTGTGGTTATAGAGCATGTGGTAAGTACCCACAGCAGGCACAGAATGCAAGACTTGTTATCAGCTCAGAGAAACATTATAATCAGGTTTTCATCTGTTCAGCAGAAGTTCAAAACCAGGATGTCTTGTGTTGAACATCTGTACCTGCTGTACCACACGACAGTGGAAAACACTTTTAGAGCTTGAGGTGAAGAGACCCAACCTCCTCACACAACACCTTAAGTGTGCTGGTGGCTGTCTGCTGTAATTGGTTCTTTTTAACTACAGAAGTAGGCTCAGCCTCACTGCAATACATCCTGCAGGGAGAGGAAAATGAGAAAACTGACTGTGGTACCTCTAACGAGTAGAATACTTCAGCACACATTCAGATTCACTGCTTATAAGCAATCTATTTACTTTAAGAAAAATCTCTGTCAATGGGCAGAATAAACACTATTTAGACTGGAGCCATTTGTAACACACTTTGATTGGCAATTTTCCCTTGATGACTAATATAACAGCTTTCATATGAGGATTCTGCTGCTCTGTGATTTTCTGTCCCTGTATTAAAAGACACGAAAACCAATGCACAAAATACATTCTCTTAAAAACAGAGCTCAGAAAAATGCATCCATTATCACAGGAATCACACTTATTTTCTGTAACCAGATAAATGCAACAAGAGAAACAAAGTAAGGTAAAATACCATTAAAAAAATCAGCATATTTGCCTCAGAACAGAGGCAATATGAAATTATATGTAATTTCATTATTTTAGTTTTAAAAAGGCTTTTATATGCTCTGTTCTTCTTCTTTTAAATGGTCAGTACCTGCCCCTCGGGGGTCTGTACTGGGAGCAATACTATTCAGTATCTTCACTGATGACACAGACAGTGAAATTAAGAGCACATTGTATCATATTAACTAGACAATTAACACTAGACAATCATAATACATCATACTCTTAGAGGACACACACATCTCCATGATCTAATTTTCACTAGAATAAACACCTACTTTTCTTTATATTCCCCAGTGTGTTCTCATCAGAAAATACACTCTTTCAAGAGTTTGTCAGTACCAACTAGTGTTGCTTGTAGCAGAATCAAAAAATGCCTCCCCTCTTCTAACACATGCATGCTTAAAAAAACTCTCATAAATTAAAGTAATGGGTCAAACACTGCCATGATGCAATTCAGAGCTGTACTGGCTTACTGAGGATTAAACTTGGCCGAGGAAGATCATTAGGAAAACAAAAGGCTACAGAAATAATTTTTTTAAACCATGGGAAGTGGATTGTAGAAACTCACAATGGAGTAAAAAATTAAATAGCTGAATAAAGATAATTACACAAATCTCTGTCCCAAGATCAGCACCATCAGAATGTGATTCAATGTAAAGAAACACACACTACCAGAGAAAAACAGAGTAAGATAAAAATTCTCCCAGGTTCAATGCAAAATATGTTTTCCCTTTAGAGAAAACTGCATAAAAAACTCCCTCTCTTCAGAGGAGGCAACAGAATGGAAGGGAGTGAAAAGAGGCAGGTAAAAGCTCTGCATTTCCAAATATTATTAAAGGTTAGAAAATGAAAATGTTTCATTACAAGGAAAAAGACAAATCTGATGAAAGTCAGTCAACTCGCTTATTTCTATCTCAGCAAACACCTTAGGTCTGCATTTTGTCAATCTCCAGAAAGCAAAAGATTTTTCTGACCTCACAAATTGGCAAGACATGGCTTGTGTACTGATCTGTTCAGCTCAGCAGATACTTGGCACCATTTATCCTGGCTCTCACAGAACCAAGTGCATAAGGGGGATTGCTGTGGAGTTTCTGAGGAAAAAGCCTCCCTGAAGCCCCTGGTATGTCACAGGGGTGCCATCCTTACCCTGCTCTGCCTGCCTGACACAGCTGAGGATGGCTCCACTGAACACTACAAGGGTCTCAGCAATGGACACAGCAGAGCTGGGCTACAGTGAGCCAGGACTTCTAAAAAATGTCAGCAATGTCATGCTAAAAATTATGAGGAGATGACACCTTGTTTACTGCCTGAAAGCTTCACTCAGCTTCCCAATTATTAGGTGTGCAGGTGTCACCACCAACAAATTGCAATACAGTGATATATTGGCATAGAAACATCTAAAGAGATGTTCAGACATACAGGAGGGACTGAATTTGATCTGTCACTTAATATTCACATTAACCTGCCTCGGGAATAACTTACTATATGAATAGGAAATAAAGAGTTTATTCATTAGGCTTAATGAGATTTTACAGTATCACATTCATTCACTCAGCTGAGTATGAATGCTGGCAAAGCCTATGTATGGATTAAGTATTTGGACTAGACTGCAGATAGAATTTATTATTTCTCAAGCTTCTTTAAAAATATGTGTCTTGAAGAAACCTCTTCTAAAATCTCCATTCTAAAGTTTAAAACTGTGGAGTATCTGTCCCATAATGAGACTGGGTCACATAAACATGTGGCTATGGAGAGACCTTCTCCCACATACTGTTTCTAAACTCAGCACAACTATTTTGTATTTTCCATATGCATTACCTCTTCAGAGCACATCTAACCTCAGACTCCTTTTAACTCGGTTTTCTGTGTCTTGATGTCTTCCTTTAAATAAATATTAGTATGGTCAATTGGCTGCACTACATTACTGCAACCTCTGGCGTGAGCAGGACTGGCCACTGAGCACATGCTGTGACAGCTACCCTTTTAAGCAAAAATAAAAGGCTGTCAGAGAAGATGCACCTGGTTTTTATTCAAGATTTCAAATTACCTCTTCAATGGTTTCTGCTTGCTGACAAGCAAATGCATGACCTAGGAATCAGCAGCTAGAATTACCTATTTGCTGAAAGTGTGTATTTGCTGACTTAATGTGTTTATCATTTATCACATACACAGAGGAATTGACAAATACAATCTTCTTGTTCTTAGTAATTTTGTGGAGCAAGAAATAACTCAGTTCATTCTTCTTCCTTACTTTATTTGTTCCTAACTATGGTACTGTGCCAAAAAACAGCTCACAGCTATTTCCCTTCTCTAACATACAAAGTCAAAGTAAATTTCCAGCTGGCAAATAAAATGCAACGTTGATTAGGAATGCAATATATTTGAAATATTTGACCTTTAAAGCACAAAAAACTTGCATCTGAAATACAGTTTGTCACACATCCACAAAGCCATATCACATCAGGCAGCACAGCTGTTAAAGTTGATTAATGCTGACTTTGCAGTTTCATTATTTTTGTATATATGTGTGATAGTTCTAACTTTGTGAAAAGAACAATGTGCAGTTCTTGATTTACAAATATGTTCTACTTTGAAACTCTTATGGAATTATGTCATATATATACCAATTATATTTAACTAACATCTGGGATTTTACCTTCAAAATGACGAAGTGCATCAAAGAAAACAGCTGAGAGCTTGACACTGAAATAAACTCTAAATACTTCCAGTTTCATGCTATTAATAATTGTCGTGTCACAAGTCATCAAATTCTGAATTTCCTTCATACTATTTAGAAACTCATCCCCTGACAAGTTCTAGAATGACCTTAAATTTCTTTTCCCATGCTGAAACAAACAGATTTGTGGGCTCAGATATTCTCTATCAGGTGTCTAACAACAAAAAGCACAAAAATCCTGAAATACTGGATAAGAGAAACCTTTAGTTATGTACCATTCTGTGACTTAAATTCAACTCATTTCCTTGTTCTGCATAAGTGTGGACTCAAATTCTATCCATATGGGGAGAAAGGCTTATTCAGACCTTATGTTTCAGAGGTTACTGCAGCAGCCAGCTCTACCCAGGACTTTCTGCAAGGTTCTTGGGGAGAAAAATGAAGATGTGAAACAAGGGAAAGCCTACAGATATGCACAAGTTCTTCACTTCTTCCCCTTGTATTGTGGCTATGATAAAAAATAAAGCAGGCAAATTCTTCTTACAAAGCCTATTATGCCAACAACAGGCTGAATATTATTCCCACTGAACACGTGCAAGTTGGTAGTAGAGGCTCCCAGTTAACTGTCTGATATTTGGAACATATTCTGGGATTCAAATTCTCCTCTTAGAGAACAAAAACATTTACTTTTTGTCCAAATCCTACTTTAACAAGACTGGAAAGAACTTTGTACTGATACTAATAAAAAATAAGCTGAATTTAGTTGAATGCATAAAACCATTTGCCAGTAGAGGGGGTATAGCTCAACCATTTCTCATGCTGGAAGGGGCTGTCACAATCTGAAGGAGAGGACAATATGAAGAAGAGGAAGAGGTTCTGCAAATTTTTGTGCCTTTAGAAAGACGAGCTGCTAGGGGAGAAAGGCTTCTGGAATGCACCAGGAAAAAGCAGTAGAGAAAAAAATTCATTTCAAGCTTTTAGCATTTTAATATAAGCCAAGCAAACCCAGAAAATGTCATGAGTATCTTCAACTGATTTCAGACTGAAACCTCTTCTAAGTATTTTAGCTCAACAGTGTAAATATCCTGCTTATTTTGAATGCAGAAATTCTGTGTGTCAAAAAATCCCAGGAATAGACCCAAGCATCATGTAATTTAATAAGTTTCAGCATTACAGCAAAATAAGATGTTGATGTATTCTCCTTGAGAAATCATGGGCAAAAAACTTAATACCATTATGTGAGTCCAATCTAGCTGAACTGGAACACTTGTACGACACTTTGCCATGTCCCCACTGGTAACAGCAAGTCCTGGTGAGGAAAATTCCCTCCCAAAAAAGAGAACACACCTCAAGGTCAGACAGGAGATGTGTTTTTCTGCAGCAGAATTCCTGGCTGCCATCAAACTAACTGCAACTAGCAGAAGGGAAATTTTTCAGATTTCCAAAAATATGCCTGAAGAATGTTGACAAATATATGAGCTGTCATTGACAAGCAAGTTCAGGCTCAAACAACCAAACCAATCTCTTATTTAAGAAGTCTGGGGTTTTGAGTAACTATATTAGACATTTTTATGTGAAGACCTCACAAATACCTTTGAGGCCAAGGTGTGGCTGCCCGGCACTTCCCAAATTAGACTCTCAGGTCATGATTCAAGAAACCTCTTTAATAAGTGCTCAATCATTAACCCAAATGCATGTTTTATTCTGAGCTTTAAAGTTGGACTCTGGAACTGGCAGCAATCAACACAGGAAACCCCTTCTGAGTTTGCTCCAGCCCAATAAGTGAAGCACACCTTGCAGAGCCTATCCAGAAGGATCCTGGTCATGTATGAATTCTGCTGAAGTTCTGTAACACTTCACACCAATACCCATATTTTCTCAGACTACAGCTATACAGTAGTTTAAAATAAAGAACAACTTTCTATGATGTCCTCGAAAGTTAAAAGGCTTTTGTTACAGACCAGAGCAATTTGTGTTTAAAAAGCAAAATACCCTGATGCTACATGTCAAACTACTCCTATATTTTAAAAGTGAAATAACTTCCACTCTTGAATTTATTCCAGGCATCAATCAGTTAAAAAGGCAAAGTGTACCTGTACTACATAGTTCACTTTATCTCTGTTAATGATATTCAGGGCAACCCCAAGAGGTGGTTTTTGTACAGGCCACATACACATGATGATTGTCAACATGATCCAAACATACTTAGAAATAATTTTGCCCATAGGAAAGGCTCTTTGCCCAGAATACACTGCACAACCAATACTCAGCTAAAGGCATGTAAAACCAGAGGAAGAATAAGGAGAGAAAAATAAAGAAACTGAGAAAATACAGCAGTACAGAACAGAATTATTTATTTTCTTGTACTAGGCTAAACAGACACAAGTTCTGCCTGAGAATCTCTCTTCATCTCTTCTGTTGCTTCCTTTTCCCCTTAATCTTTTGTAATTGCAATATTCTCATACAATCCTTGCCTCTAGTAAACTGCACCTTGCAGCTCACATGCAACCCAGAAGAGGGGAAAGAAAGACAAAGGCAGAAGTCCCCACTTCACCCAAAAAAGGTCACACCATTTTCTGGACTTAAACTGTGTATTCATATTAAATTCTTCCAAAGTGCCAGGAGGCTAATTATATAATTAATGGAAAATCTGACATTAAATGAGTTAATTTTGTTCTCCTCAGTGTGGGTAACATCTAAATTTGAAAATTCCACTCAAATTGTTAATTAATTTTTCTAATACAGACCGTAATTCTCCCAAGTGAGGGAAACTGAAAGGAAACATGTTTTGATCCCAGGAGCTCCATCGCCTAACAAACTTATAGGATCAACTCTAAATGGAGGAACATCTATTTCCTTTGTAATTAAAGCAAGAGGGAGACCCATGACTAGTTTGCTGCAAAAGCTTTCCATGACAGCTCCTGGAAAAAGCTGGGGGTAATCTGTTCAAAGGACATGTTGTGGCTTTAGGGTTTCTGGCTGTATTCATACCAGTCTGTATTGAAATCTGAGAGATCTGGGTTCAGTTACTGACTGTCAGAGGCTCCTGGGTCATCAAACAGGGCAGAAGAGTCAATTAATTTCATTATGCCTCATTTCCAGTTGTAACATGAAGATAAAAAGCTCCTTTATGGGAGGGGGGGGAAGGAGAGGGTGATCAATCAATCACAAAATATTTAAGAATGAGTAACTGAAATCCTTCTATATAAGCAAATAAAAAACCCAAACAAAAAGACCTTCTTTTAATTAATTAAGAGAATAAAGATATCCGTGTGTATATATATATTTCCAGTAAAATAACCTGATTTATTGGAAAAAATATTTTGAGTTAAAATAAAGAATGAATGGCAAATTTCACCCAGTTCTGCTCACTCAGAATTACTCACAAGTACAAGGATTTGAAAGAAATAAATCTGCAATTATACTGAGACTTTGTTTCACACACAGGCTGCAGTCTCCTGAATAACTTCACCTTATTTACTGCTGCTGAGAGCAGCAGTCCTGCCCTCCCTGTTGTCCATGATTGTGTGCTCCAGCTCTCTTGTTTGTGCTGGCATCAGTGCTCGGGCAGCTGCGCAGCTGGACTGAAAATTAATCTGACTACAGAAAAAAGGTTTTTTTTTAGCTAAAGCAGCTCTCTGAACCGAGAAGCCGTGTGCTGATACAGAGAGAGGCAGCAGTGAATGGCTGACGGATAAAGGAGAGTGAGGGACAAACTCTTTCAGTGACCCCAGGGACTTAAATAGGCTTAAATCCATCATGAAACCACTTCCTCAGCCTTATCCCCACTGGCCAGGGAATCCTTTTCTGTCTTTGGTGGGGGAGAGCATCTTTGCACAGACAGAAGGCTAAGGAGTTCCTTCCCACAGGTATTGCTTGTACACACATATACAAATACAAAGAAATATAAAGATATTCAAAACAATTAGTCCTGGAATAAAATAAAAGCAAATGACATTTACCATGGGACTGACTCTGGCCATGGCCAGTCATCACCAGAGCAACACAAGTGCTTGGCTTACGTTCCTTTTGTGATATACTTTTTTACTTAGCAGAAAATACACTGTAACTCTATATAGTAAGTCCACAAATAATGTCAGGAAAAGATTTATCTGGCTCAAATTGATGAAGTAAAAGGGATCATGCACCTGACTTAATGAGGAAAAAAAAAGTGATTTTGATTGATAAAAAATAATTTGTCCAGGAAAACATTCTAGAAATAACAATCTAAATATTTCTACAAAGGATTCCCAGTATTACAATTATGAAACTTGTAACATTTTCTTCTGTGTGTCTTTGAGGGAGTACTGATTTTAATACAAACATCATCAGGATCATCTTATACTTAATTGTGAAGAGGCTTATTTTCCTAAAATTCAAATTTGACATTAAATGTTTAGTCCTAGTAAAAAAATTTACTTCTCTGATTCTAGTGAGAGCTTAAAAAAAAGGTCCCTAGTGACATTAGCTGCATATTCCTTGCACATTTATAAAATATTTGCAACAGAAGTGTTGTAGAAAGTAAAGTATCATTTCACTGAATGTCAAAACATAACTCAGTAATACTCTAACTTTAATTTTTAATGATGCAAATACCACATTGATACTTCATCCTTGTCTTGATTACATTTCTAATACCCTTTTATGAGCAGCTTAAAAACAACAGAGTAAGAACAATGTCTTTATGTGATTTAAAAGCACCAACAACTGAAATGAATCTTCTGTGTAGTCATGCTTAAATCAATTAAATAGATCCAGATCTAAGGAAAGTTCTCTAATTATACTTCAATTGCTACCCAAGCTTTAAAAAAATAAAGTAAGAGGAAAAAAAGCTAGAAGTTATCAGATGCTTCATCTTCCTTGTTATTACATTGAATATGCAATTTTAAAAGACATCGTATGTTAAAAGACACCAATAAGGAGTTCTTCATTTATGCCAAGTGAGCTGATCATTTTCTAATGATGAAAGTATTTCTCTGAGCAGGAACACTTAAATAGAAATGTTCACAATCTTCTTCTCCAGCTAATTAAAAGCACTTGGTCTGATTAAACATAAGTCTGAACAATGTTTTCCATCCCTATACTTCCTCATTCCATAATAAATCAGTGCTCTTGAGTGAGCCGAGGCTCTTGGTTTAAGTACTGACCCTAAACTAATTTTATTTTTATTATTTTAAGAGTTCTTTAAAAATATTAGCTCAAGTGAAAAATGAGGGCACGAAGTCTGTGCATGAAGGCCTAACAGATGCTGCCAGCATCACATTTAATGAATGACCATTTCCCCAGGATGCAGCAGAGAATGTTTCATGCAGGGCGGCCGCATGCTCCGTTCAGGGAATGGAAGGGAACGAGCTGCCTCCCTCCACAAGCTCTGTGTCCTCCCCTGCCACCTCTCTGCCTCATGTGCTCCTGGCCAGGGCTGAGGTGAACCTGGCTGAATTAACACCCTACCTACACTTTTCCTGTTCTTACTAAATTAATTTACCTGGGTAACTATTTTAGTTGTAAAAAAAAAATAACCAAGTTGTGCCACAAAGAATAGTACTGCTATTTAAGCTATTGATAAACAGAGCTTTTAAACCAGTTTTGTGTCAGTTAATAAGTGTTTCTAAATATATCTGAGAGCTTCATTCTCCTAATGTAAAAATAGAAATGTTTTCAAATATATTGTCTTAATTTTTTTTGAATGTTACCACTGTACCTTTTTGCTCAGAAGCCAAGAATTATGCATGCAGTATATTTTCAAAGGAAGTCCTAGTCTGTATGAAGAAAACACCACACCACCAATTTAGCTCTCTCAAAAATAGATGTCTTAAGATCACAGCCTGCTAATGAAATCTTTTCTTAATTTTGCCCGTGGAGTTCCCATTCACATTATGCAGCCTAAGAGATGACTGAGACACAAGAAATATGATAATTACTACTTTTCATAAAAGGCAGAAAGCATAGCTGTTAAGATTACTTTCTAAAATGCCTCCAGCTATCCAAATTCAGAGTAGCACCTTAACAAGGGCAGAAGGTAACACCTCACAGTATCAGAGGCTGAGAGGGAAAGACAGGAGTTTAAAGGAAAATAGCAGCTTCTCCTTCCTGAATTTGCAGCCTTAAAAGTTTGAGGTAATTTTACCACTAACAGACCATGTTTAATCTTTCAAAGTACATTTGACAGATCAAACACAGAAGCTGTAAATTACCAGTAATGTCAACAATCTTTCCATCGGTGTATCAAACCACAAACTCAGACAACACAACAATAACTTGAAGATAGGAATCTGAGGACACTTAGACTGTATATTAGTTTGATTCTCAAGTACGTGGTTAAACAGCAAAAGACAAATATGTTTGGTTTTCTCAGCAGTAACAGAGATATAAAAAGAGGTATATGCAAAAACTAGAACACTGAATGCCAGAACAATTGCATTTCCCAAACATCACAGGTACAGAGCCAGATGAAAAAGAGCATTTTGAGCTGGAACACCCACATGAAGGGAATGACTGAGGGTTATTTCAGTGTAGCTACTGGAAAAAGGGGGAGTAGCCCAAAGGCTGATCTCACTTGTGCTCTAGTGCACTCTGCCTGGCTGATCATGACCTTGAGGGAAGAATGGGACCATGTGCAGCATGGAGGTGAGCAGTGCTGGAACACCTGGCTAAATTCTGTAATTCAGAGAGCATCCATTGGTCTATTACAGGTATTAAACATTGGGATGTGAACTTAATATTTTTGAAAAAATTCTGTGGAACCAATTGTTAAGTGTGGGAGTTTGGCCTGGTCAAAACCTGACAGTTGCAATGAATTTACTCACATGTGCATTATTTTGGTACCAAGACATTTCTACTTGTAAAAGGCTTTATAAGGCTTTGATGATAATTGTAGCAGTGCAGTCATTTCCTTTGATAAAGCAAAAAAACCCCCATGAACATAAGGAACCTCTGCATCAGAATAAATGAACTACATGATGACAACTGTTTTAAATACATGTATGGATTTAATTAAAGTGATAACATTTTATAATGTAAATAACACAAAACCAGTCAATGATAGCCAGCCATAATTTACACTGTAACAAAAATAATAAAACCAGGCAGTAAAACCATGTGCTATTTCAATTACCACAACTTCTGCTTTCCCTGATGTTAAAGCACTTCATACAATTACTGCATTTTCAGTGCTCAGTTTTGAAGTCTACATAGGAGAATCAAGACCATACACAAACGCATTATTAGTCTGCATTCTTTTTCTCTCCCATGAAGTCTCTTTGTGAAACAGGATTCTTTAAAATTGCTTCTTATCAATCAGAGCCCATGGTTTGCAATCCATACATCAAACCCTGTGTAAGGCTGCTACTGTCACTTGGTTTAAATTTTTCACACCACACATCTGCAAAGTCCACACTACTATCTAACCAAACACCATATCCATTTTTAAGGGATGGGATAACCTCTCTCATGCCAGCTTTTCTTCTTACAACAGAACAGTGCCCCATACAACTTGAGGCCAGTTTATTACAGGATGGCTGTGGATGTTTCCTGCAGCAGCAGGAGCTGAGCATGTGCTTGGCATCATATGAACAAAGGGATATGGGCCCAGCAATGCTGGGGGTCATTACCTCTCACCCTAAAATACTGGAGCCCACACAAGCCTCTCAGGACTGGGTTAGGTGCCTGAGGTCCCTGCTTGTGAGAGAATAGGATGCCTCAGAAAGGAATCCAGAGCAGACAGTAAGGTTGAGCTGGGAGCTGTTGAAACTAGCCAAGAAAAACACTAAGGGAAGGGTGTGCCTCAAATTCTTCTCCTTTTGCAGCTTAGGTGTCTTTTTTTTTTTTTTTTTTCTTTTTTTTTAATGGCCTGTGAGGCAGTGCTTATGTCAGCTAGGGTTTCAGAGCCCCAAACCTACCCTAACTTGTTCAGGTACCACAATTCCTCCTTTTATAACCAAAACACAATAGGTGCTCATTTCTAAAATACAGCTGGAGGGCCAGAATACAGACAATGTGGAATTAATTCCTGCTTTAATTCCTTCTCTAGCTTGACATAATTTAAACCTGCATTTCTCACCTCCCAGCAGAATGTTCCAACCCTATTATGCTGGGGAAAACCCATAGGTGGGAGATAGGAAGGGGTCACTGGCCTCTTTCTGCCTAAATTGTGCCAGTGTTGCAGTGAAAGTAATTCACTTACTTACAGCAAAAGGTAAATTACAGTAGTCTCTTGCTTTTCAGACTAAAGTTTGAAGTCTGTTGCTTTATATATTATATTATCCATTACTCTCATACTCCTATTCCCTTGCTATATAAGAGTCTCTGGGGATTCTTCACATGTCTATTTAAATTCCAGGGACACACTGCTTAGAAGTGACATTCAATTAGTTCTCCACTTAATAAATAACCGTTTATAATTGAATATTTTTGCAAGTATTAACCATAGAACATATTCATTGTTAAAATTTAAAACCCATAGTTATATGCTTGGAGCCAGTGAATGACATTGTTCACATTGAGATAAAATGAAAGGATTACAACATGGAATGCTTATGTCTAGAAATGAGTCGTTTGCAATTTCAAAAAATAGGTAATTTACAAAGTTTAAAATAAAATGCATGATTGCATTGTTCTAAGAATTGAGGGAGTGAACAAAAGGCTTCCACTTTCTTATCAGCATCAATTATGGCATGAGTCTGAATAATATGAATTGTGATTGAATCATTACTAACCATTTTTGCATAATTTCCCACTTTCACTTCACCAATAAAACATTTTTGTAAAAGATGAAATTATATTTCTTGTAAGAGCCATAAAGAAAAACCACAGAGCTAGATCTGTGACAATTAAGAAGATACAGATGATCTCTCCATCCCTAACAACAGTAGCTAACTGCACTCCTGTATTTTATTTTCTAGCCATCTTCTCTCATGCAAAGGTTTTCACCTCAGTTTTGATGAAGATAGAGTTGGGAAAAAGTTTTTATTCTGCAGTCTCTAAAGGTAGTCCTTATGCTTTCAAGACAGCCAGAATCTGGGGATCAGGTCTGCCACACAAACTGGTTGCCAGCAATTTGTTTGCTCTTTAGAGAAGCCAGGTAGTTGTGGAAAGTGAAGCTTGCTTGCTTTTGCCCTGTGCTACAGGGTTGCACAGAAAATTGGATAGCACCTGGTGGGAGGACAGAAATTGTGGCTCTACGTGTGTGAGAGACAGGCTGGGCTCTGCAGCCTGTTAATAGAGGATGGGGGAAGAGTGATCAATCCTGTGTTAATTATGGAGCCAGCAGATCATTCAGCAGCTAATATTTCTTTTGTCTGCAAGGTGACTTGAAACAGTGACAGCAAAGTATGATTATCATATAAACACTATACATTTCCATACCTTTCAAATATAAACCTTAATTTGGACCAGGAAAAAAATGAGATTAAAAGAAACTTGCACTTCAAGCATGTGATAATCAATCATCCAGAAAAAAAATGTTTGATTATATGTATTGTGTTACTTAAGTACTGCTCTTTGAAGCAGATGAGATGAAATGTATGTTTAATATGTCAAACATGCTCAAGGAATACTTTAAGCAGCTCTTGTACAACGAGAAGACTTAAGGGATGGGCTCATGGCAGTGCAAACTCGGGCCCTTATTTCAGTGTGGAATATACTGAGCTGCTGGAATTTGGGTCACATAAATCACTCCACCTATGCACATATGGGGACCAGGGACTTGGTACATTTTCAAGTGAAAATATTATTTTTCCCAAAGTTATTTAACACACTGAAAAAACCCACAGAATACACCAGGAAGAAATGCAACACGTGTTTGACAAGGATTTCCTTCCATCTTTGAATGGACACCTCTCTCCAATGTCTGTGTTTTACAAGGTTTTCTTTAGGGGTGCCTGGATTAATAAAAAGTCTTTCAGTTTTTTTGTCCTCTAATGTTTGCTTTGTCATGTATCAAAGGGACTATTGATGCATATAAATCACTAAACAAAATTTAATGAAGGACAATGCAGATGTTTAACTGTAAATACTTGCTATACATATTTCAAGGAATCCTGGAAAGTAGGGGGCACTGAGATTTATCAGGTTCTTATTTGTGGTAGCATCTTGATGCTTTGTTTTTGGATGAAATCAAGTGAAGGATAAAGTAAAGATCTGTGAGTCAAAAAAACCTGTGTTATTAATAGAAGAGTTTTTCCTATCACATAAAATGTGAGTGACAGATGCAAACCAGAAACAAAAAAGATGAATGAAAAAGAAAGTTGCATGATTACTTAATCATCTTCTAAAAGACATTTTATATGAAGGCCCCAAATTTTTTTACACCTGGAAGCCTAGATGAACGTTCACACTTTTGGCACTCCTTGTAAATATCAATTGTGTTAAGATGAAACCAAAGCTCTGCCCACTAACAATGCTTGAAGATACTGCACAGTCAATTCCAACATACCAAAAGAGAAAAACATGTCTCTATGAAACTTGCAGAAGATTTATACATCTTATATAGTTCTGCTTTACCACTCAACAAGGATAGTACAAGGAATGCCTGACAACCAGAATAACTGCATAAACAAACCCACTGATTATCAGTCAAGTTTACAGACAAATTAGCATGGCTTTCCTAAGGAATTCAGTTGCTCAAATTACAGCAGATGGCTGTAGGATGCTCTCCTTTACAGACCTATGCTACCTGATGTACAGTTAAAATGTAACTTAATTATTCTACATCCTTCATTTAGGTGAACCTACCCTAGGAGTTGGACGGATTACCCTTGAACCTTTCCAGGATCTTATTGGCCAGAGCGCTGCCCCCACATATCTGGGCTCTGTGGCATTATTCAAAACAAAACAAAACAAAACAAAACAAAACAAAACAAAACAAAACAAAACAAACCCTTCCTAAACTTCCCCATGTTCAGTGTTTCTGTGCAGTCTTTGAGCATTGCTTCCCTGTTATCTACCATACTCGTGGTTCTGTGCAGACCTGCCTATCTGCAGTGTGGTGTTCTTGCAGAACATTTCCCATAGGCTGGGATGAATGGCTGCTACACAAATTGGAAGGCTTTTTATGGAGGCCACCTCTTGTGACACTGCTTCCCACTACTGTCTGAGCACACTTCTGATACCACAGCCAAGATGTGCAATTCTGTATTCAGAAGCTATGTGAGCAACTTTCTTTATCTGTAAGGATTCACTCATTCCTTGACCTTGTGAGAGCATTTATTTCTCTAAATCACATTTTTCCAAACAATTACTTAAGGCAGACACTTTAGATATTGCTGTGGCCATTATTAAACCTTTTGTTGAATATGCTGGCAACCAGCTCCATCCTACCACCAACCCCACTAGCAGCCAGAAATACCTAACTTCATGAAGACACCTATATCAGGAATATCAGGAGTCCATGAAGGTCTCTCCACAGTGCCAAGTATTGTCATCACCTTCACAGGACTTGGGGTGGGGAAGGCATGGATGTGCCATGACCCTTGTCCTCCACACTGCCAAGCAGTCCATGGGAATCCAGGGAGGCACAGGGAAGCGAGTTCATGTGGACCCCTGGTCTGTTCACCCTGGAGAAGAGGAGACTGAGGGGAGACCTCATTGCTGCCTACAGGTTCCTCACAAGGGGAGGAGGGACAGACAGTGATCTCTTCTGTGTGGTGACCAGTGACAGGATCTGAGGGAATAGCATGAAGCTGTGCCAGGGTAGTTTGGGTTGAGTATTAGGACAAGGTTTTTCACCCCCAGGGTGTTTGGGCACTGGAACAGCTCCCCAGAGATGTGGTCACAGTACCAAGCCTGACAGTTCAAGAAGCACATGGACAACACTCACAGACACACGGTGTGATGCTTGGGATATTCTTGGGTGCAGGGCCAGGAGCTGGCTTAAATAATGCTTGTGGGTTCATTCCTACACAGTATATTCTATCATTCTATGAAAGGTAGTGCAAAAACATTCCACACATATATAATATTTATTTTGAAATAGCCTTTGATAATCTTAAAAATAATTGCCTGAACTTCCTCATCACTGTTCTCTTTTACGGACACCATACCATACCAAGATGCAGAGTGGTTTTTCTTGATATCCATTTTTTCCCATAAGTTTTCAACTGTAATGCTCAATAAGTACTTAAGTGCCAGCATGGAGTGGATTATTGCTAACATGTTGCAGGAAAATTGCACAGTGCAAAAGCTTGCAATAAAAATAAGCAGAACGCCCACTGTTAATACACTGTAGTTAAGTGTATTAGCTGTTTTCAAAAGCATTAACTCCCACACAAATAGCAATGCTATTTTGTCCAATATATTATTATCAGACAGTGAAAATCAGTTGGGGACTATCTAAAGCCTTTATGCCCACATGTATTAAAATAAAATTGCTTCACAGAATTAGGAAATTGTGTGGGGACAGCACTTAAGATTTTACCAGGTGTAAACAAAATAATAATAATAATAATAATAATAATAATAATAATAATAATAATAATAATAATAATAATAATAATAATAATAAATTATGAAATTACACACTACTCCTACAAATGACTCTTCTCTTTCCCCACCTGATATTCAGAATCACTGAAAAGAAAATATTTGTTTCCTCCACCTCTCATTTTTTATTGTATTTTCTGTCCCATCAGCTGGTAAGATTTCATAATTTTTGAGCTCTTGTACTTCCCCTTCACCAGAGTGGGAAAACCAGTATTGGATAATAATGATACACAAGAAGAAGCAATTGTTAATGATCCTAATGTGGCAGTGTAAGCTCTTCACGAATCCACTGATTATCCTTTTGTTTCTACTTCCTGTTCATCTGTCTCAGCAGTGACATCATGAAAATAATAATTTGCACCCAGATTCTCAAAGTGGTTTGCAAATATTAATTAATTGCAAACCTAATTATGCCTCTGAGACAGATTTTATGTTCCTATTGTGCTCTGGAGACCCACGTGCCTCTTTCCTTGAAGCATATTTCTTCTCCTTACAGGGCTATTCAAACCCCCCCTTAAATTAAGGAGAGAAAAAAAATATTGGGCAGCAGAGGGGAGGGAGAGAAGAGGGTAGTGGGGGAGGGAGAGAGAAAAGAGGAAAGAGAGATGAAACAAAGACCTTATATTTTACTCTGTGTTCTACCAACCTGAATCAGGAAAAAATCTGTATTTTCATGGCATTTTCTGTTTACAGTAATATTAAAGATAATGATATTTTGTCCTGAAGTACTGCTATGTGGCAAAAAAAATATATAACAAAAATGAGAAAAAGTTGTGCTTCAATTTAACACATTCTGAGATGACCACAGTGATGTGGCAGCCAGCAAGCTCTGCTTCACACGTGGGTGTGGGGTTGGGTTTGGGCTGAGCTGCAGGGGTGCACTGTCACACCACTGGGGTGCTGTCACAGAGCAGGTGAAACCCTGCTGCCACATCCCCTTTCTGGGTCTTACTGTCACAAGCTCACGTATCAACTTCTGAATGACAACAAGAATCATTTGACAATGCATTTTTTAGGGAAGCTACAGACACATTTTCTCCCTTTTTGGGAAGCTTATTTCAGTATAAAGACAGGATGTGTTCCCCTTGGAACAAACATTAGAAGAAATGCTTTGTTTCACACCCCCTTTCACTATGGTAGTCCTATTTCTTTCTCAGAAAATCACTCATCATTCTGAGGGCTAAAAATATGGAAAATACTGTGAGTTACCTTTTACCTCACTTTAACTTCATAGATAGTCAATTGGGTAATTCTTCCCTGCAAGCACTATTCCTTTGACTTGAAAAAATATGGAAGAATTACGTCAGATCAAAAAATGCTGCAATTTAATCAGCTCATCCCCTTAGAATATGATCAAGTAGAAGAACAGGCCAATTAGAGCCAATGAAACAAAGAGCTTCAAAACTCTGTCATCAAATTATCTATTTGCCCTAATGGAATTATACATGCTTCCATAACACAGGTGCTCTATTGAAGGAACAAAAACACTATGCAGTTCCCCAAATGCCTTACTAAAACCAAATGTTTCTCCTGTAACAGCACACAGGCTGGTGAAGAGCAACACAACAAACAGAGCTCAAGTGATGTTCAGGACATTGCAGGAGTGCATGTGGGATGACAAGTTTGAGATATTTTCTTTAAAATTCAAGTAATTAAAAGTGTTTGAAATCCCCTGTCATGACTAGCAGAATGCAAATACATTAATATCCTTTGAAAACCACAATCTTACTTTTCTTTATCCAACAGGATTGAAGTACACTGTATAGAGGTCAGAAAGATCTACAAATAATGTATTAAATTAATTCTACCCAAAAAATACACTCTAAAAGTAGTATCTGACTTTTAAAATGAAAGCAACATCTTGGAAATTTTGGTCAAATCTAGTACTTTGGTTTACTCATTTTGTTCCTGAGAAGAGTAATTGAGCAGATGACAGTGGTTTTGCTCTTCCCAGTGTTTCTACATTTTGGAATACAAAATCATGGATGTTTAAGAGGAGGTTTCCTCTTCCATGTAAGAGGACATAGCTGAGGGCATTAAAGGACTCAATGAAATAAGAAGATAAAACAAAAGAACTTGTAGTTTTTTTACCCAACATATCTTCAAACCCATTTTTAAAGTAAAAAATAATCTACGGATTTATAAATCAGAATGTAATTCTAAGAAATTAAAAACCTGAGATTTGAAGCTGTAGGAGAGCTGCAGAAAGGGAACTATAGTATGCTGGCAATGATCTCTGGAGCAGCAGATGGAAGGAGAAACTCTGTCTCTTACCTTTACTTACCATATGCCATTTAACTGATTAAACTGTATTATGTAGCAAAAAAATGTTATAAAACAACACATAACTATAGCTCTTTAGTGCACATCATCACACTCTTTTTTTTGGTGTTGTGGTAATCCATCTGTAAACTTCACACATTTTTGTCCAGGTTTCCTCCTCCTTGCACACAGTTACTTTGTGTTTCTGTATCCCTACAAAATAACTGCACCCTGATGCCTTAAGTTTTTAGCTTCTATATTTTTTCAAATCCTGTACTGCATTAGTGTAAAACTCTGAACTCCACATAGAGTGTTAGTTAACTGTCTACACATTTTGGTCAGATGTAACAATCCTTCCAGGCCTGAGAACCAAGGACAACCTTTTGCCTCAGGCCCTGAAAAATATAAAGAAAAGTGAATCGGGCAGGAGAAGCAAACTGGGGGAATATGGCTTCATTACCTGAAACTGTAATTGGACAATTAACCCCTGATATGCAAATAGACCAAACTTTTATCTGTTTGAAAAACTCATGACCATCATTCACAGTGGGTGTAGCCTCTGCAAGGGTTTTGCACTGCCCAAGGTGTTTCTGTTGGAGGTTTTTAATAAATACTTGCTTTATTCTCTTAACTCTGTCTAGCCTCTGCTCTAGGCATCACCCCAAACTGTTAAAGCTGGGATCTTCCCATCTGGCTGAGTAAAATAAGCTGATACTAGAAAAGGAGGGAAAACCTCAGGACTGGGGCACTTAAAAAGGTTTTGGTAATTCAACAGGTGGCAAATTCTCTCTCAGCAAGAACTGCTAGTGACAGAAAGTGCATCTTCAGTTGAGGACGAGTCTTTTCCATTTTGCCTGATTTTATCACCACAATAACCAGTCAGGTGAGCACCAGATCAGCTTTGCATGCACCTTACACATCCTCAGGCTTTTCCTTTTCACCAGTACCCCACTCCCCAGCCACCCAGGACACCACAGCACATGTCTGTAAGACAGGAGCTGCTGAGAGTCAAGAGAGAAGTGTGTGTTTGTGTGTGTGTCACTGCTTTGTGTTAACACTGCTGGTGCTGTGCTCTAACTTGCCTCAATCAACATGCAGTCATTCATTTATCCAAACTCTGATGAACCTCACAGGTAGCCCAGTGCAGACCTGTGGCTGCTGCTTTTAAGCTTGGCCCTGGCACATTGGTTGGGCACAGTGTCCCCTCTGGACTTCTCCCTGGTAGCCTTTTATTCATAAAAATGGCAACACTCTCTAAGAAAACTCTGGATGGCCTGCAGATTGAAGTTCAGTCTGCTTTACTCTGATCTGATTTTCTCATTTTCCTGAGTGAGGCAAAGATCATTCCCACCCTGATGGAGGCTCTGCTGGTGCCAGGTACAGCCTGGAGTCAGCTGGGCCAGGCTTGGTAGGTACAAGTGAATGTGGGAAGGCTAAGTGAAAATTGGAGCCCATCAGGACTAATGCAGTTTAAGGAAGGCAGCAGAGCCACAAGGAGTGTGAGAGTGACATCACTTATCCATACACCTGATTTTATTTAAATCAGGCAAAATCTCCCTCTGAAATGAGTGAGCTAAAGGACAAAATGCAAATGACAGAATCAGCAAACTGGGAATGACTGGTTCCAACGATTGCACTGATGGAGAACTGCTCAGTCTGAGTTCAGTGTGGATTTACCATCTGCATCAGTTGACAACTGTAGCCCATTGTTACAAACTGTTTCTAATAGCTTTGGGCCATTATTCTTTATCTTGATATCTTCCAAGACAGGGAATAATTCCTTCCTTCATCTACACAGTTATTCTGAAAGCATTTATAGATGATAATTAGGTCCCTTCCTTCCATCCTACTGAGTTTCCTCTAGGCTGTAGCACTGACTTACCACTAGGTATATTATCCTTTCCTTCAAGCCTACTTCTACTTAGAAAATGAAAAAAACCAGCTTCAGATATATAGATAATTGGAACCACTTCTGGTATTGCAGGATTATTTATAAACAATGAAAAATAAAGTCTGAAAAGAGAAAGTAAAGTGAAGTAGCTCTTTTTCCACATTCAAAAGATTTTCTTGATGGGATCTGTGAATATTCATTTGACAGGTTGAGATTTTTGTTAGCTAACACCAGTAAAAATACACAAAAGAATAAATAATAAAAGTTTTAATAACATTCAGCAATTATCTCAGTGAAGCTTCTGCTAATTATTAAATCAGTTATGGACTTTTTAAAAACAAATTCCAAATTATTTAAGACATACAATTGAAATGGTGAATCATAATGTCTTGCTAAAATGTCTTCAAGGATACAGATAATTTCAACTTTACACAGATCTTGTTTCTTAATTCTAATGTTATTGATTCTCCTTCCTCTACAACTGCAAGTAATAAACTAGATTTTTATTTTACCTAGCTCTGGATTTAAAGTGGGGCATTATCCTTGAAAATTACAATGTGAAAAGATGACCTGAAGTATCCCAATTAAAGTATTTCCAGTACTACCATTTTATGGGTTTTTTTCATGGATTTGGAATCAAATAAAACTTTGACACCATACAAAAAGCTAATGAAAATTTGAAAGTGGTGTACCAATCTGAAATAGATACTTAAAAGCTGGATTCAAATTTCCCTGGTACACAGAAATGAACACAAAGTAGCAAAGCTAATTAGACTGTCCCTATGAAAAGTTCCCCGATTTTATTTAACACTGCCAATTTTCAGGCTATTCATAAACTATTTTTACCCTCCTTATTCCAACAAATGAAATTAGACCTCTTTTCATGCTGACTGTCTACCAGTTAATTTGTTGATAAATTATTATTAACTTTCTTCAAAAGTAGAAAACATTATTTTATTTGCACATATGTGGTAATGATATTACTGGGTCTAGACAAATAAAATGAGACTTAGACAAGATATGCTGGTGAACTGAGTTCTATATTTACAAATAATATTAAACTGAAACTGCAGAAAACTGGTATTTTGTTACAGTTTAAAAAACCCCCAAATGCTACTAAAATGTTTTATTCAACCCTTTGGAAAGGGAAGTAGGGTTTCTTGTGATCTCTAGCGATACAATAAAATAATATCAAATTAAGCATTAAACTGAAGCAACAAACCCATTCTAATTGAATGAAGGAATATATAATGAAAAATCTGTTTTGTTACAAAACCATGGAAAAAAAACTTATTGTCTTTTTTTTTTTTTCCCCTTAGATGTAGCAAATACAACATCCTGATTTCAGGTTTGTTTCCCTGCCTGTGTTGTGAGATACAAAATTATTTCAGTGAGATTTACCCTGGACAAATCACAGACAGATTCCCAATCCACTTAAACTATTAACTCCGTGGATTAAGTGTGTTAAATGAAAAAAACAAAACAAAACAGAGCCCTTCTGCACATAAATATAGTATTACTTTTAAGAGCCTCACACAGTTTTCTATCAAGTGGGAGAAGGGTAACTCTCAGAGTAGATCAGTTCTGGATATAAGCCTCTTTATCCCATGTAACAAATATGTTAGAGTAAGGCAGTATTTTATATATATTCTCCTTTCTAAAAATTATCAACAGTTTGTTTTTATACCTCTTGTAAATCCACCATCCCACTAAGACCTTCCTTTTAGCTAGCAAAGTTTGGAATCTTTATTAGTTTTTGATGTCCTGACAACATTTAATTGATTTCATTATTTTATACACACATACTATATATGGCTGTTGCATAACATACACTGTAAGTCTACTTAATCTATATGATTTATTTGAGAATTCAAGAAAAATTGTACTATATTCAATGTAACTATAATGCAGATTGCTAATTTGATAACAAATTTATATAACATCCTAACTGCACTGAAGTGAGGTAAATACTACTTAATTCCTCCTGTAACAGCAAAAAGAGTGTGAAGACTCATCCAGTAGAAGTCTGTTCCCACCAGTTTCATGTAGGTCACCTGAATAAAGTCAATTTCTTAGGATTTGCAAAGGCAACAAGGATTTTATCATAATATTTAGAATTAAACTGATTATCTTTAGAAATCTCCCCAAATCCTTCCAGCTAGTTACACGAGACTATTGTCAGGTTGTCTCTCCTCCATGAAGGACCAGAATAACTTGTTTCTGTTTTTTTTTCACAGTTTAGAAAAATCTACAGTGCTTTAGTTAGTTTACTTTGCTTGTACTGCTTTAAATGAAACACTGCCTTGGGCTAAGAACTTCTGTTCATGACAACACAAGGTTACAAAAATTAGTCCTGATAGTCGAAACCAGATTAAGCCTGTGTTAATCTAAATACCAGACCCCAGATTTCCATCACACATCTTTTATGCATTTATCCCAATGAAAACAAATTATTATCTTTACCAATCATCTCCATTTTTCGTGAAGAACAGATGACACTCAGTGTAATCAACCCAAACTCGTTACTCACACAAATCCTCTGAGAACAATGATAACACTGTCACTTCAAGTACAACAGAAACTATTATTTATTTATGTGTCCTGAGCTGAGCTATAACCAGGGAAGCACACAGAATGCTGCTGAGAAGTTTGTATCACAGTGGCGACCAGCTATGAGGGCAGAAGGTGGAACTGTGTAAAATTTACATTCCTAAGCCAAAAATACTCATTTGTAGTAAACTGCATATGTTTTATATAACTTTTATGGAAGACTTTTCATATAAGCTTTTATGTATAGATCAACTGCTTCTCATTATTATAACAATATGGAATGATAATTACTGGAAACCAAGTAAATAAAAATTGTGCTTGAAAAGTGTCTTATTTGCATCTCATTTTTACCATTTCTCAGTCAATTTGTTAAGAATTTTTTCCTAGCTTATATCGTTTATTTGTCCCCAAAATGTTTTAAAATAATCTATTATTAATATAAACAAACAAACAAGAGAAAACTACATGGGAAAAAAAGAGGCACATTAAAAAAAAAATTTTAGACTCATCATCAGCTGAGATCTGGGGAATTTCAAGCACTCAACAAACATTTGCAGCAAGAGGCACATTGCTTAAGTTTGACTGAAGGCTACTCTGTGCCATCAATCACTTGATCTTGATCTCTTTTATCATTCCTGGCCTGAGCAAAGAATCTTCTCAGGACTGAAATTATATTTGCATGAAATAAAATTGTCCTCAATATTTAAGTTATGTATTTTAATTTTCTTAAATGAATCGACTTTAGTTTCTTCCTTCAACTAGTTTAACATAAAAAAACCCCCCACTTCTTCCTGCATGAAGATAATGTCTTTATGTAGTACTGTGGACATCAGACCAAATGAAATATTCTGCTGCCTGATGATTATCTCTTCTTAAAAGATTAGACTATTTATTTGTACCTTCTATGATATCCTTAATTTTTTCTCCTAAGTTTTTAATATACCCCCCCCCCCCAAAAATTAAAATTATTGTGTTTATTTTCATTTGTGGCACAAACATGCAACTATTTTATAAGTAGGTATTTAAATTTCCTGTTAGGCTATTTCAGTGGTATTATAAAAATAGAAAGCAGCTGACTTCTGTATTACTGTAATTCTGCTTAATTTCTTGTAATGCCAAGTTGCCAAATTGGTAGTGGTTAATCTGAACTAGTGACACTTTCCTTCTGGTGACTCTCTACCAGAATTTGTTACAAAATGTTTGTATTTTATTTCTTTTCTCATTCTTAATTAATGTCAGTGAAAAGACAACAATTGTAATTAAATTGATCATGATGTCTTCCATATGTGTGCATTGGCATGCTAGTAAGTTTTACATCCACCTACATAAGCATAAGAAAAACGACTTAAATTTCTTTAGTGACCAGAAGTGATAAAAATGTGCTGTAATCAATCTCAAAAATGAAACATATCACTGAAGGGAAATTTTCCTAACAAAACATTAGGTTACATGAAGCCCTGTTTTTGCAAGTACATGGTTTATTAGTTCATGATATCAAGGCCTGAAAAATACAAATATTGTAAAATGGAGATCTGTCTCTAGACAGGTGTTAACTGTTTAATCTCACTGGTATCTTGCTAAGTGTCTTTTAACAAAGTAGCATTTGCACAGTAATACCAACTATTGATTTGAATTTAACCCAATCTGGCACCTGGAGTCATTATAATATTATACAATTTTATGTTTGCTTTCAAAAATTAGGATAAGTTTGCTTTTCACTAGAGTGGGGCATAAATGATCCAGCACTCAAAAAAAGCCTTTTTTAGTTCATCATTCAGTACCAAAGTGTGCATGGGTTGGGTACCCTGGGTCAGTCCTTGACTGCATCTCCATCTGACATGGTCAAAGAACTCAGAAGATAATGAACAAGGCTGAGTATTTAACCTATTGGACATTGGGCTAGAACATACTCTTTTTGCTCAAATGGCAGCTATACTCTTGAAAATACTAAATCAGCATAAAGATTGAAAGATGTCAAAGCTACTGACAGCTGAAACTGAAGCCATATTAACTTTTATTCTGTTTGCACTTAATTGGGCAATGATTTTTAAGGTTTCATTTTATTAAGTATCTTGGGAAATTGTCTATATCTTTCTCTGTGATTATGGGAACATAATCAAACTTAGTTAAAAAAATGCATCTAAGACATTTAATTTTTTTTCCTGCAATATCTAACTGCTACAACTGAAATCCTTCTGGTGTTAGAAACCAAAGCAGTCTCTGATCACAAAACAAAACACAGAGCTATAGCTCCACGTTTTTTATTGCATTTAGCACCTCTGGGTAAATGAAATCAATTAAGTGGGTCAGAAATGCAAAGCTCAGTATCAATTTATTCTTTTTAAAAATTACTTATTTCAACTGCTCTCTATATACTTCCTGCTCGCTCCTGTAAGCACATCATCTTTACTCTCCTGATATTTAGAAACTTCTTTACATAGTGATCCTTGCAAAATTAAAGTTATATTACTGATTTTCCAGCAAAAAGAAGCTCTTATTAAATAAAATTGCTTCAAAATACCAGTGTGCCAGAAACTTAAAACTCTGTTTTGTGAAATTTAGATACTTCACATCCTACTGACAAAGCCAGTAGCTTCCTGAAGCTTTTAGCAGTAGCTGCAATTGAAGCAGAGCTTGCAGAGTGAAGTTTTTAGGATACTGAAGCAATAGGGCTCTTTAGTGTGAATTTTCAAAGACATTCAGGCATTGATGGCCAAGGTAATTTCAGTAATATTCTGTTAAAATTTCAGTAACATTCTGCTAAACACATTCTGTTTTCAAAAATGACACATGCAGAAGTGAAAGAAATATAAAAAAATGACACAAGCCCAATCTCACTGAACACTACAAACCTTTGCTGCTAAAATACTGTGTATAAAATTAACAAGGCTAAAAAAACAGCATTACTACAGATTTTTAAGACATGACATCTTACTTCAGAGAAGGCATTACAGTATCTGAACTGCAGAGTTCATTGTATGTCTTAAGAAATTGTGCAGCCACAACAAGGAACCACACAAACAACTCCACAAAATAAAACTCGTGCATGCATAGACTTGGAGTGAATAACTGAGCTAAAAATGTCTAGATTTAATGCCTATGTCTGCCAGTCTCCTTGATAATTTCTTTCTTATTGCTTTTTATTTTTTTTCAATATGTCTTCATGAACACAAGTATTATGGAAGTCATAACTGCTGTCTGCTTATGTATTTTGCCTCCTCGGTGTAGGAAGGCCCACAAAGCTATAGAGATGGGTGTCTTTGTAGTCATTTGGAGCCCTAGATCCCCTCAGCTTCCAAAATCTGCTGTGCTGAGAATGATTTTTTCTCAAGGATCCAGCTAAGTAGGGTTGACTGACACCTTCACAATTCAAACTCCAAATATTTATATGACGTCTATCCTCTTGCTAACACCAGCTTCTCACAGGGCAGTCAAAGAGGTTTAGTACCTTATCTGTCCAGTAACTGGAGCTAAACACACTGATCTCACCAAATTCACAAGAGCTGCTTATTGCTTTTCATAGAGCAATGACAAGAGATCCAAATCATAGACCAAGGTTCCTTTAGGTAATACAGTCATTGCATTTAATGAAAACATGGTACCAGTCCAAAAATGTACCACAGTATTTTTCTCAATAAACAAGTAGTGAATCATACTAATATGAATAAATCTCAGCGTAAATGAATCCAAAGAATCCAGTGAACTTACAGGCAATGGAATTTCAAGGAAAAAAGGATTACACAAACTGTATCAAATGCATTTTAAGCACTGCTTTACACATGTCCATTAAACTGATGAAGGCAACACACGATGAAGTTACAGGATTGCTCTGACAATCTTTGAAGGACCTTACACACTACACACATCATCCATAGTGGAAATACCATGATATACATATCAAAGGAACTAGTTTTTCCTGTCTATATAGTATTTCTCATAAACATTAGTTACTCCTGTGCCTCTAAGGCTCCCATTATGGTAATTTCTTCCCTTTGGTAAAGAGGCAACAGGTCCTGGCAAACAGATGAAACATTACACTGCTACTTTAATTGAAACTATCACTTCTGCTACACCTGTGATTTCCTTTTCCCAATATATATAACTGAAATTCAGGATCACAGGCATGGACCTTTTTCTCAAAATTTGAAGAAGAGGACTTTTTGTGGTTTCCCTTGACCACATGGTGGAATTTGATTAAATACAAACAGCTATCCCAAATTGTATTTTTGAGTCCATGAAACTACAAAAGTATTTCTCAGCCTGCTTAATGAAACAAGTGTTAACAAGCAAGAGAAGACAGCTGTGATTGGAAAAATGACTAAGTCAAAACAGTAGTTTGTGTCACAAGTTTTACTCTTGGAATGAGTTCACAACCAATTGAGTTTTGCAACAAGACCCTAATCCTTGTACCACACTTGATTCACTGGCCTGCAGCATCAGCACAGGCGTGAGACCAGAGCACAACTATTATCACCTCACATTTTAACAAGTAGGTGGCAACCATCCCCCAAGGTCTTTGAACTAAACAACTTGAAGATGAGATTAAAGTGTTATCTTCTCTTCTACATCCCACAGAAACATTTCAGATTAAACGAGAATCTCCACAGGAAGTGTGTTGTAAATACAAGAACTGTTTATAAGTCAACTATAAGTCAAAGTTGGCCATTCTGAATTTCAGAAAACTGGTTTTTATACATTTACAAACAATACCCTTACCTCACCCCTTTCATGCCTTTCCAAACTTTATTTTACTGGGCTATCTTGCTGTTTTTTCTTTTGGCCATCAAAACAGTGGTAGTGTAAACCTGGCAAATACTCAGGCTGCATAGGTAAGCTTTTAAATAACTTTCATAAGTGATAATAACTGAACTTTTATAAATGACATAGGAACATCCAATTGTAGGAAAAATGAGAACAAAAACCGGCAGATAAACGCCGCATTTATTTTTTACATAAGAATTAACTTGCAGATCTGTTTTTCAGAGATCAAGGAAGTCTAATGTTTTACAAGTTTAAAAAACTAGATGCACAAAGAAGGGAAACATGTTTCATCTGATACTCCTCTTTTGCCTTTTTTCATTCATCTTTCAATGCAAAGCACTGTCCTCCCAGTATGCCTGTTCATTTGCTTCCTAAATATGCAAGACTAGATATTCAGAATAAATTCCCTTAAATGTTTGAAATAATACTTTGATAGAGAAGGACTGTCCAAGTTTAAAAATCTGAATTGTTTTTACTCAGCATTTTACTGTGTGATAACATCTACAGATTGACTTGGAAATCCACCATGACAGATGCTATGCACACAAGTAAGATGAATTATTTCATCCTCCAGGGTTTATGGCTCATTTTGAAGTTAATGGTTGGTCTTTCTGGTCCTTATGAGAAAAGTTGAAGCTCAAATGAAATAGGTATTAAAGTTTCAAAGAGCTATGAAAGTGAAAACATTCCTACATAATATTTACTGTCACTGCTCTATTATTTAAATCTTTGTTTGTTACTTGATTTGGCTTCTAAAGCTTTACTGATTCTCTAAGTTTTAAGAACTACACACGTTTTCTCCTAACAGTTTGGGCTTAAAGCATTATATTCCACCTGTCCGTATGAATATTACATATCCACATGTGATTTTCTTTCCTTCTCTTCTGTTTCATTCTATCCCTTGGGGCAGATAATCTTAAATAAATCTGAATAGAAAACTGAGAATGAATAATACTACTTCTCTTGAGTAGGGTACCACTTCCTTTAAAAAAAGCAAAACAAGCTGCCCCCCAGTATTTTTCTCCTATGGCTGTACAGTGCAGTTTGGACAAGGTCACCCTGGGATTTCTCCCTCTGCAAAGTGACAGCAATAAGGTAATGACAAGCATAAGGAAAACACCAATAAAGCAGCCATCCAGCTTGCTGGATTTTAGATGATCTGCCTACCCTGGCAGGATGGATCTTTCTCTTTTCTGCAGTAGCACCAATCATGAGGCATACATTGAATATGCAAAGGGCAATTTCTGTATATAGTCATAAAAGAAATATTAGCTGAATGCCTGTAAAAGCAGCATGTGAGCTCAGTGTATTTAAAGATAATATAATATCTGCAGTTTATAGCATCCTATAATGCAGTTCTTAAACTATGAAATATTTAGTCTTCTAATAAGATCTCAAGGCCATAGTTATCTATTAATTAATCAATTTTAATATCTTGATTTGTGAGATAAGGAAAAAACCCCATTGCTTGCTTGTGTCATGTGATACCACAAGCTTAATTAAAGCTGTTTAAAAATAAAATCCATTAGATGCCATAAAAGTGCCAGGTGTACAAGTCATCATCTCAGGAGAGAAAAACACATTTCACTGGCCATAAAAGCTTAATTTTTCTAATACCAGCACCAATAAACCTTTCAGTTAATCTGAAAATGCAGAGTGCTTGTAAAAGGTAAGCACAATGAAAGTGTTATCTTGGACAATGTTTCTTCTAATGAACAGAAATGTCAAATGAACTGCAGGGGACCTACCAGCATAAACAACTGGAGGATGTGGCTGCTGTGTATATCTGTACATTGTGGAGAGTCAGTTTAAATAACTCACCCATTTATCAGTTCTTCCAGAGCAATCTTACACACTTAACATGTATTAAGGGGAAAACCAGTGGTGTACCAGCCTTTTCTGTAAAAAGCAACTTGGGATACTCAGTGAAGAATGATGGCAAGAACTCAAACTCTGTCAGTACAGGCAATAAGTCTGAAGCAATTACTACCTGCTACGGAAACACTCTATTGATTTGGCCACTTAAGTTTGATAAATGGGTATCATATAGCAGAAACCATAAGAAGGAAGAAGCTCATAATCCTGGCACTGAATCTTAATTTATTTTAAGAAAGTCAAAGTCAATATTAAAATAAAAAAACAACCCTGGTATTTGCGATAATGCAGGCTGCTTTCAAATGACACCCTCTTCCCCCCAGCATGGCAAAATGTCACAAGCACTAATATTTCATTATAAACTGTTTTTTCCATCAGAGAAGTTGCAATATACACCACACAATTGTCTGAAATCTGGAAAACCAGAATACTTGTTATACTTATCAATTAGGATAATTTAAGAATCTTTCATATCATCTGCTGGCAACAACCACATCCATGTGCCATTAGTATTTTCACATCATCAGTTTACTTCTCCCTCTGTGATTTATTATATAGGATTCAGATGGCTGAAGGACTGCACCACAGAAATGATAATGAAAACACTCTGTATGTACTAAAAACTTGTTTCAAACTTTAACACTTGAAATATTCTGTCTTATTATTGGTTTAACTAGTTAATACCTGTAAAAACCATTCTAAAATGTATATACTCAATTTACTATTGACACAGTTTCATTTACAGAATTTCTGCAAATTTTGTCGAGAATTTTTAGGACAATAGCATGTAAAACCAGAATAAGGAATTCCTAAACCTTTATGAGAAAAAGAGAATGATTCCCCCAAAAGGCACTAGTCAGTTTCTAGATCATGAGTAGAAAAGCTCAGGATGGAAATGATGTGAATAGAAATGATGAAACAGAACATTTGAATTAATTGGCTAAATATATGGGTCCTATATCTGTGCAAACTTCTGTTTCAGTTGGTAATTTAACAACATTCCAAAATTTCCACCAAAGGTTTTGCATTCACACAATGGCCATGATTGAGGAATATATATTAATGACTTAAATAGGTGGTTCCAACACTCTCCTCCACAAATCAGTTACAGAATAAACACTATTCAATAACTTTCATTACCAAGCTGAAAGGTGATTCTTGTTAAAAGTCACAAAATCCCTCGAAAACTGGTGGAAAGTAAAATGTTTAGAGGAATTTGCAGTCAACAGGGCTTGTCCATAAGCTGTAGTGCTAGTAAGAGAGGAAGCCAAAGCTCATGAAAACCTAACAGGAATCAGTAAGCATTCCTAGCATACTGCAGTGCATTTACAAGAGATACTGGAAAATCTGGAGAGCTGTAAGGAAAAGAAACATCGAGTCAAAAACCTGGAAAGTTGTGAAAGAGAAAGTGCTGAATACTGGACTCTAAAGGTAACTTACTTGGCAAATCAAAGTGCAATATGCTTGTGAAAGCTAAAGCCAGATGAATTGAAATCAGAAATAAACCATGAATTTTTAGTAGTGAAACTGATAATTCATTGGAATAAGTTCCCAGAGGAAGTGGCAGATTTTTCTGATGTCTTCCAGTCATGAAAAGATCTCTTTATGGAGGACCAAGAGTGAGATCAATCCTGTGGTAATGGTAAATGTAAGAAATGAGGGGCTATCATAAACAGGAGGAATGAATCTAAAAATGTGAAAACCAGAGAGAAACAGCCTAAGATTCTCCTGTATCCTTTCAATTCATAGTTACAATTTAAGGTATTGACCCCATTTTTCTCTGGAGAGAAATGGATCAGTAGAGCAGGCTCAAAAAAAGAAAACGGATTTTGGCTCTAAAATTGGTAACTAAATCTTCTAAAAGTAACAACCTGGATTCTGTGCTCTGACTGAGAATGTAATCTACAAACAGTTGTAAAGTTGGCAAAACCGGAATAGATATGAAATTTAGGGCCTGATATTTTTAGGTACCTTGAATCAAACTCAGGGGATTATAAGACCTATTATTAATGCAGTGAAACTATTGTATGCAGCATTTACACTTGCTAGATCAGCAAAAAGAACACAAGTTCAAACTGGTCACTGAGCCAGGGAATTATTTCAGAGTAACCAAACCAGCAGTACTTTGGTACAGGCTCCAAAAAATGTTTGAACCATAGCCAGGCCAAGAACTCCCCTAGGTCATCTACAGAGGAACAGAGTGTGACAGTGAGCATCCATGTGAGCTTGGAACACCCACTGTGTGATCAACACATCAACAGTGTGTGGCTTTTCCAAGATTCATTTGTCAAGGAACAAATAAACACCACAGACCTCTGGATAAATCTAACTGGAGTTACCTCCATACATTGACCCTGGACTCCATGCCAGCTGACTCTCCTCTTGAGCTGGGACACCTCTCAAGGTATGAGATTTCCTTCTTCTAAGGCTAAGAGATCCTTCCTTACCCAAGGCAGTAGGCATTTTATTCCAAGAGATCCTTGGTGACTAATAGCATATTGAATTAATGCTAATGAAACACATGTAGTTAACTCTATTAGATATAAATTGCTACCCAAATCTGAGGCTAAGACTGGAAGTAGGTGCACCCAAACTCCAATGGGAGTTTAGAAAGTCAGGGGGCATATTCTGAACCCTGTGATTTGTTGAGTGGGTCTCCCTTACCCTTTTGCATCTCTGGTCCCTGTGCAAATAATTCGAGCTCAATTCTTACTTGCTTTTCCTTTGTGTGTCTCATCCATGTAAAACAGTGAATTTTGCTATCAAACCTTGCTGAGGTGCATTTTTACAGCATCATATTAAAACCACTTTAACTATTACCTTTAATGGTGATTCTTTAAGTGACCTAAATCACTCAGTTATGACAATGGTCACACAAATGTTGCCCTAAGAACTGGTAAACAAATACTCAAAATGAGAGAGAGGAAGAATGGCCAGATACAGCAGTGAGATATTTTTTCCACTGCTAGTCAAAGGTCAGTAATTACACAGAAAAATCTGTGAGCAATGTCACACAGCAGGTGAGGGAGGAAATGCAATACTATTAAGAGTTTGAAAAGCCTTTCTGTTTGTCATTTCAGATGAAGCTGTTGAGGATATCACACAATAGGAAGGTCCTTTTAGAAAAAAATTCTTGATTTGCATCTAAAGGTCGGTGTTCCATATGCCTGTACTGAGAACATGATTGTTAGAATTTCAGTCATGTTAATGAGTCTTGTAAACTCATCATCTTATGCATCAATTTTACTGCTGCTCTTGCACACATATCAGCAGGAGCACTGCACAACAGACTTTGGATGCAAAGTGCCATTTTGACAAAGCCAGAGGATGGCACTGGGGCAGCCACCCCTCTGTGACATCACGGCCAGCCAGAGGAGTAAGTGGAACTCAAAGCTATTCCCCAACAACAGTCCCATTTCATCCCAGAAAGGCATAATGCTCTGTATCAAGCTGCTTGAACAGCCCTTATAACTATATGTGCATTATATATGTAAAAAAAAAAAAAAAAAAAAAAATATATATATATATATATAAAAAACATATATATATATTCACAGTGAGATGAGCAGTGCATGTACCTTACTCTAAAGGTATAAATGCTGATTTGTGTCTCAGAAATGCTGATTTTCTCCTAAAAGTACCTTGTCTGGAGCTGAAGGCACCAGATTAACAAAAATGTAGATGAGACTTTTTTATTGAAAGGGAGATTAATTTCCATATTCATTTCAGGACTTGAGAAAAAATGTTCACTTTTAAAAAGAAAAAAAAAATCCCACACAACACCTTTACAAAATTTCTGTGGATTTTTTTTCTTACTAGTATAACACTGAATAGATTCTTCCATTAAAGTGCTTTAGTAAAGGAAAAAATTGGACTGACTTTTGCCTAAATACTTTGTCCATATTTTCAAGTGGTTTTCCTAGCAGGCTGATCTAAAGCTCACTGAAGCTCATCAGATTCTTTCCTGTTCAATATAAGGCAGTTTGAATCCAGCCTTTCTCAATTTTGTTGGGTACTTTTGTCCTGTAACATTCTTAACCACAACACAAAACATTGTTTAATTGTTATTTAGATGTTTCTCTTGGTAACACTCTGTATTTTATAGTGAATATATTCTTGTATTTGGTGCAACTAATGCACTCTATGATATTTAAAGGATAGCTTTTAGAAGTTTTCTCTCCTTCTGCAGGACAAAGTAGATCATATTCCTCACTGGAATTCCTTTACTTCCATTCCTCACTATGTCAGCAGTAGCTTTCAGAAATTATTTTTACATGACTGCAGCTTCTCTCTTTAAACATATGATTTTCACTGTCAAATGGGAAAGGTGACTGAAATAGCACAGGCTTGCTCTCCTGGCTATTATGCTATTTTTCATGGTTGGAAGTATTGTAATGTTCAAGGGAGCAATTAAAATTGTTCTGCTGTGTAGTAATAAAGAATATGATTCTCAATTCAAGCCTCAGCCAAGAAGGTTTTATAAACTAAGAGAACAGCGAATTTTTTGGTTTTAATATGCTATGCAGATATTTACTCTGAAAATAATAAACTTCATTATAATTTTGAAATTCTAGCAAAGGAAGTGAAAATAATTGAAACTTAGAAAGGTAAAATATTTGAGGAATAAGATTAAAAATCTATAAATATAAATAATGTTGTTTTACAACTGATAAATATTTTCTTTCAGGAATATTTTAATTTCATATCACATACCATAAAATATATTTGGTTTCAGTGGCTTCACCAACCTCTTCAACACTGCATTTTTCTACTTAGAGAAACAAATTTAATCCTATTTTTCCTATTATATATTAATGTTTACAAAAATATTGAACCCATGGGAGTTATATTTCTAGGATTCAATTTCAGTACTTGAAACAGCACTGATTCAAAGGCTTTTATAGAAATAATATGTGAAAGCATTTGGATGAAACATAACTGCTTTAGGTTTTCCCTTCAGTCCCTTCATGACACACTTAACAGTGTTTCTCACACTTTCAAAGACATCTGGTCTCCTAAGGAAAATATAGACAAAAACTGTAAAAATAAAGGTATCAAAGAAAAGTGCAGAAATGTTAACACATGCACAATTCCTCTTTACCATGCACAAATCCTTTGGCAAGAAACATGGTTAAAGGTTAATATAACTTGCAACACCATCCTTTCCTCTTCACCTTTTAATTACTCCCAAGGTCTCAATTTTATACAAGTGCTAAGCAAACTGCTCTCCAGCTTGGCATTAGGGGTGCACCTGAGACCAGGTATTTCAGAAAACTACTCTGGGCAGAGCCAGCAGGGCTGAAGAAAACCTTTATTCTGAACCATGCAACTCGTACACATTAAACCCCAAACTTTTTCTAACTGCAGTGTTAGTGGAAAGAAAGATGTCAGTGGACACAAATAACAGGAAGGTTAAGGATACACCAAAAGCTGCAGTGGCATTAACTGGTGTAGTGTGGTTGAGTTCCATCATATTTCTCCAGTACGACTCTTTTTTGTCTCCTGTTTTATATATGTGTTGTAATGACCTGCAAATTAATAGTTTCTCACCCATAAAACTAGAAACATACTAAGAACACTGCTAGTACCACTCAGACTTGACAAAAAATCTACACAGGCTACCCTGGATCCAGAGATTCAAATAACTCAGAAATTGCATTTTACTCTGAAAGGATGAAGCAGCACTTTTCAGAGTTACCTAATTTAATTAAATCCTCCACCATTCTAATTATGTCATTTTTATAAATCTGTTCTTCAATGTAACTGTGTGTCAGAAAGAGCAGTGGGCACAGAGCACACTGACATTGGGATCCTGGATCCTTTTTCTGATGGAAGATATTCCTTCAGCCAGGCACTCAGCATATGCCTTTATATAAACAAACAAGTTCTCCAACATATTCTATGCATCTATAGAGTTAATCTCTGCATCCTGCTCAAGGGACCCCCTGCCTGGGGCTGGCAGAGAGACCCAAATCTCAGGCACCCCCACAGTACATACTCTCTCCCACTGTGATGGCAGAGAAAAGAAGGGGATAGCCCAAGGAAAACCACTAGATGCTTTGCTGTGTTGTTTGTAAATTTGTGGAGCAAGAATCCCTTGCAGTGAGTATGCACTGAAATATATAACAAGGGTGGAGAGGTATTATACAGCAAAGAAAAAAATTTGAGACAATTTTCTTTCTAGTATTTTAGTATTATTGTGCTTTGATATAATGTTACATAAATGAGACTTCTGGAGGAATATCTTTCCATGTAAATAAGAGCACCCTGAAGACACATTAATTCCTATTAAAAATTTCAAAAATAAATGCGAAAGTATCAACAGAAATGTCTAAATACAGCCATAACCCTACTGACAGTACATATAAATTACTGCTACAGAGTCAGCACACTGCATTGTAGCTTTGGCAGAGAGCTCAGAATTCCTGAACCCTGGCCCAGGGGATCAAAAGGTGAAGGTCTTAACATCTGGCTCATGGTGGGAGAGAAGATAGTTTAAGTTTCCATTCTCTTCAAGCTGGCTAATATGTCAAGCTGCATTTTCAGCACAGTAATTGATCTCTTGATTAAAACAAAGTGTTCCAGATTTTACTGGAAAAAAAAAAAAAGCACAAACCCTCATATATAAAAGAGGAGACTATTTTAAAAATGTTTGGAACTGTCAAGGCATTCAATTCTTCTATATTTAACCATGCTCAATTTGAAAATTAAAATGAACTTTCCTGAGGTTATGTGTAATTTTTTTATTTAAGCATCCAAGGTAAATTTTACAGGCATTCTTTGCTTCAAAACCATTCAAGAATAAAATTATTTTTGCATAATAAAGTAGCTTTGTTTAGTGTTCATTAATGCCTTAAACTGAATGTACAATATGACAATTTCACACTATCTTTTTGTCAATTTTCAGTGGGTCAAGCAAGTAACACCTATAATGAAAAAAATCTAATGGTAATGAAATAACCATAGTCTTCCACGTTTCCCTTTATAATATGTTGTGCACATATACAGAAGTGTTACTCTATCATTTGAGAAATAACTGCAAGACAGAGGTGTCAAAGTAATCACTGCCTAAAATAAAATAATATCTAATTTTCCTTCAAGCAAAACAGACAAGAACTGTATGAGATATAATATCCTGTGCTGAGGATGAAGGCTAAAATAGGATGGGGAAAATAAAGCATTTAAAAATCTTTAATAATATAATAGGAATGTAAAAAAGAAGAGAGTTGGCATACAATAAAATCCAAGTGCTAATCACTAAGAGCATAGGTAGAACAGCAAGGACAACAAAGATCTGTATCTCTGGCATTCTTCATAAAGCAATGCTGCCTAAAATTTTTTATCCAAGGATCCCATGCTTTCTGAGAGATGCCTTACCATTATGCAGAGGGCAACAAAAGCAGTACAAGGTGCTCTGACTTCTCTAGGGTCAGGAAATCAGCCAGCTCAAGAGAAGAAACATCTGTCCCATATCTCTTCTTGCCCACTCTTGTGCTCTCAGGTTGTGAGCCATTCTACCCCATCTTTCAACTCATTTCAGTCTGCTTAAACTCCTCTGTCAGGGCAGCCAGTGCAAAGTCTTTGGAGTATGGAACTCCTGAAGGTGAGTTCAGAGCAGCCTCAAACACACTTAAGCAGTTAAAGACAGCGTAGGTAACACAGAAAACTGAAAACAACAAAATAAATCCTATATAATGGGCTAGATTAGGTACTGCTGCTGGAATTTTGAGCTTGGACTCTTTCCTTACTGGCTGTTTCAGAGTTGATGGAACTCTTCCAAAGTCCACATTAATTTCCCACACTTAACAAAGCCAGAAAAACACAGCAATAAGAAGAAATTTAGATTCTTTTAAAAAACTGCAGTGCTCAAAGGCATAGCAAATGCAAGGGAGTTGGCTCTGCACTTCTCAGGCTTACTCAGGCTGGCAGCAAGGAAAGTTTCCAACTGGGGATCAAAGGGATGATTTCACCTCACATGTGACAAAATGTAGAGAAGGGTACACCTACGGAAAGAAAAGTTTTGGTTTTGTTTGCACTGTTCTGGTCTTGGGGGTCTCTGTTTTTCTCAGGTTATTATTTAATTTTTTAAGAAAGAGAAGTTTTCATTCAGAGAGATGCTTTCTTTATAGAGATTTTTTTTAAGGGATAACTTAAAAATGTGATAAGAGAGCTTTTTACATTCTAGATATTACTAAGATCTCTTGGTTTGATTTATTCAGTCTTTTATTCTAACATTCAAATGACTTCTGCAGTCTCTTTTGCACAGCCACAATACAAGAAATGTAAAGCATCATACATAAGAGTAAACTGTCACAAGATGAAACTGAAAATTTGGAACTCAAGTTTCTTTCTCAGCCTGTGAATAGCATGAAAACTCAGCCTTCCTTATCCTCAGAGACTCATTTGTATAGCTACAAATCACAGGAAAAATCTTTCAAGATGAAATATGAAAAATTGTAACAGAAAATAATTGCTTAACACACACATAAGAGTATGACCTGAGTGATAATGCTGTGATTTTATTACATTTACCACATTTTTATTGCATTTACCACCTGAATAAGAGCCTGTCTTTGAAGAAAAGATATTCTCTCGGAAGATAGAGCTATAATTACAGCTCCTTTGAAATAAATGTTATACAAGTCCTTAGAAAGCATTACACAGCTGAACAATTTTTCAGCTAATATGCAACAGAGCCTGTAAGCTTCTGGTAGGTGATGCATCAAAACAGGAATTGCATGTTGCATCTCTGCATGAATTTCTCTTAAAATCTGATATCTCTCTGGGAATGATGCTCTCTTTACTTTGTTCTTTCTACATGCATAAATACTACTTGGGAGAGAGAAAGGTGGGTGGATATCCTTGGAGTATATACGAACATTGTTATCTACAGCTTTGGTAAAACTTCTATAATAAATGACTTTATGTGTAAAAGTTTGCATCACTCTATCCTGCCTGTGAAAACACGTCTTGGTAAGTGATCTTTTGCTATAAACTGTTAGACTTCTGTTATTTTTCATTAACTCAGAGCAGGATACCCTCAGGAGACACAAACTCCAGTTATAATTTTGCAGCTACAGATTTCACTATATGTGCTCATCTGTACAATGGTTTACACTAACCATCACTCAAAAGACATAAACTGAGATTTTTCATGTGTTTCAAGAGAGCACTGTGACCTGCATGGGGAGCAAGTCCAGAGGAGGGCCTGGAGCATCTCTCCTATGAAGACAGAGTGAGAGAGCTGGGGTTGCTCACACTGGAGAAGTGAAGGCTCTAGGGAGACCTTAGAGCACTTTCCAGTGACCTCAAGGGGTGACAACAGAGCTGGAGATGAACTTTTCACAAGGGCAGGGGGTGGTAAAACAAGGGGTGATGGCCTTAAATTGGAAGAAGGCAGATTTAGACTACATAGGAGGAGGAAATTCTTTACTGTGAGTGTGATGTGGCACTGGAATAGGCTGCCCAGAGAAACTGTGGATACTTCATCTCTGGAAGTGTTCCAGGCCAAGTTCCAGACCTAGTCTAGTGGAAAGCATCTCTGTTCAAGGCAGGTGGTAACACAATCTTTAAGGTCCCTTCCAACCCAAATCACTCCAGGTTCTGAAAATACAATTCCATCTTTATTGTTGGCTTTGCTTTTCCTTTACTTGTCCAGCTGCCAAGAAGATGCACACCCTCACATAATCCTTGTCTGCCTTTGGGGAGTCCACCACCTCTTCTGGCCTTTTCCACCTACCTGCTCCTTCAACAGGCAGCTGCACAGCTCTCAATTCTTGGCAAATGTGGCAAGAATTTGTTTTGGCATTATATAATGATCTAAAAATGCATCTTACTGGTTGCTTCAAACTAGCTGATACTTCACAAAATAAATTGTGTGGGCTATGCTGTGGGAAGTCTTGAGGAAAAGAACAGTAATTCCTCATAAATGCAGAGACAAGTTGCAATACTTCAGATTTTAAAGTACTTTTTGGGATTTTCAGTCCCCCCTCCCATCATGCAACTTTTTTCATTATACTCTAACTATTTGTTCAGTTCTTAAAAAATGACCACATTAAGTATGTGCACTCCAATTTTACACATGTAAAAATCTTTGCTATATTGACATATAGGACATTAACAGTATTTTATGGCACCCAGCCTACTGCAAACCCTGAGAGGAGAATTGTTGCTTTCTGAAAAGACACTGGGGTCCAACACAGCCAAATCCTTGTGCCACTTAGTCAGGATCTGCCTCTTCTCCTGCACATGGAAAGTCTCTCACATCCTTCTTTTAGCTTGGCATGTACTTGCAAAGAAATCACTCCCATTAATGAAATACAGATAAAATGCAGAAGTGAAGCATGTAATATGCATGAAATACAAAGCTATTTCAAGTAGAATATTCCCAAATCTAAACTAGATCCTACAATAGTTCCAAGCTCTTTACAGCACACTACACACACTCTGCACTCCCTTTTGCACCCTTCATGTGGACCACTCACAGCATTTCAATAGGAAAGCTCCCATCTGAACCAGATACCTGATTTGGGGAAAATCAAGCTTTGGTTACATTTTCAGAGGAAGCATTCCTCATCCCCTTCAGCCCCACTTTCTGCTGCCTCCTTATCCATGCTGTGCTGCTGCAGAAATCCCTGGGAAAATATGATCACAGAGGGAGAACATGTGCAACAGTGCAGCACCAGCCAATGCAGATAAATCACATGCTCCAGGTGGACACAACTATTTGCAACACAGCCCCAAACAAAGGTAGCTAATGTTCTGGTTGTAAACCTAGTGATTCTGAGTGTAAACCCATTACTAGCTCCTACTATGCTGATTTATTTTCCATATTTGCCTACCACAGGATCCTAGCACTTTATTTCAGAGGGCACAGTTAGAGATTAAGGAAAAAGCCAATGAAGCAGGACCCAATGTGATTAATTAATTATAACTTCATTCCCAGCTGTAGAGTGGTAATTTGATTGATTTTGGGTTAAAGTCAAAATCAGAAGTATCTGTGACCTCTGAAATGTTACACAGGCAATTTTTGCTAAATTAGGATTCAAATCTCCATGAGTTGGACACACATTTTGTTTGACACATACTTCTTACAACTGATGCATTACTTAAAACACATGCAGCAAAAAATATGGTTAAATATTTCAGTAAAGCTTAAATAACAACCACAAAACACCAGAAAAACACTGTAAAATACTCATAAGGGCTTGGTTCAAATAACAGAAACAAGAAATTGGGGTTGAGGCATGGAACTATCAGAAAATCCCTTAAACCCACATGAATTTCAGGGGATTAAAAGAGGGTTTCAGGCTATGCTGTGAATTTGGGGGCGTCTATCATGATGAAACACACAATGAACAGCATTTTAACACTAATCACACGTGAAGGTGCTGATGTTTTCAGTTCAGTCACATAAACAAAATCGACCACGAGTAAACCTGATGTTTTAATTCATGAAACGGCAACTGGAAATCCCTCTTTGCTTATGCACCTGACCTTGCCACGCTCACGCTGCGTCCTTGCAGAACTGCTGAATGCTGATTTTTCGGCATGTTGTCCTCCGAGTGCTGCTCTAAGCCCCTCTGCCCCAGCAGCAGATGAAGCGAGCTGCCGGCAGGCTGCAGCCCACACAGTGTGGTTAACAAACAGCCCTCTGTGAAACCACAAAGCCCAGCTAAGTCTCTGATTAAGTCAAGCATTGTTACGCCAGGATTACATTTATATCCAACTTAAGTTTCAGGCATCTCTATCTATTGAAACGCAGATGTCTTGAAAAAAAAAATTGTACCCTTACTATGAAAATATTAGACAAAGCTAAGCCTGGTCTCAGAGAAAATTTGTAGAAGGGGAACAAAGCAGCAATTAACCCCTACGACTTGCACTTCCATTTTCTCCTCTTCCACTGCTGACTTTGAAGATCTTTCTGTTATTACAGGAATGACAAAGTTTCTAATCCATTAACCATCAGCTTGTGGACACCAAGAGGCAGACAGGAAAAGGTGCATTAAAATTAAGTTTTGTTTGGGGAAGAAAAACCAGAAAAGGTGACATAACTGTACAGAAAGGAAGCTGATACCAGATCAATTCATAATCTGAATCTTTTAAAAGTATTTAAGTATCTATAGCTTCACAGGACTCAGGTTTTAGAGACTTCCTGTTAACCAAGACCTCCTTCTGCAGTATTTCTTCCTTTTTTACCCCAACAAGATAAAACATATTGTCTGAAATGTCTGAAAAATAATTGAGAACAATTTTTTAATATCTGTTATAATAAAGCTGATAAAGAAGCTTTACTGAATTTTTACAATTTAAATGCTTTTCTATCACTTCACTAATTCAGTGTGGAACATGATGTATCTATTGATACTAAATACTACTATCAGAAGTGGTAGAATATTTAATTTGTAAAAATACTGTTCATTTTCATGGCTTTATTTTATATGTTTAATTCAGCTTTCTACATTGTAAAATACATTCTTAAGGGACAACATCTCACAAATAATCAGATTAATGCTCTACCGATTTAATATGCTCACCAAGAGCAGTAGTTTCCATAACAATCAACTATCTCTTTGAATCCTCTTTGGGAAGTTAAAAAGACATTATTTCCATTCCTAAGATCTTCGCTATTACTCTCTCCAGACACAGACTTGCTCATAATATTAGCTATCAGGAGATTAACATAATGTGCTAAAAGGCTAATAAAATCATTTACATGTTTTGTATTTATTATTTGAGAAATTCTACTTTCTCTCTTTATCAACAGTGCTGTGACAAGGATTTGGAGAGAGGGAGGTTCTATGAATTGTCTTAAATTTTCAATGAAAGATTAAATCTTATAATCTGACACCAATTTTCTTCTTGAGCTCCCTGTGTGGAAATAGAAATTTTCTGTGAGGTAATAAAGTTCCTGATGTCTAATAGAGGAGAGAGGGAGAGAACAAGAACTGTTCTTTTGCCCCTCAAGCTAATTCACACAAGCACAGCCCTGAAATGCCCAAGCTCCATTTCCTGCTCCAATCAAAGAGTGATTATTTATACAAATCCAAGCAGTTCCCCAAGCACACAGCAAGAGTGCAACTCCCTAGAATATGGCACAGCACAGGATTTCCCCAGACATCTTCACAGGAAAAGGAAAGTGCAGATTCAAGCCTACTCAGGCCATAAAGGAAATGCACAAGGCCTTCCTGCATCTGAATGCATTTCTTCCTCTTAAAGAAAGAAAATAATGCCAGTTCTTCTTTTTACTCTTTTATACACATAATCCTTCATTTTGTTTCTTTTCTTACAAATTCATGAGGGCAATTTTGAAAATGTTTGAAATTTTTAAAGGAAAAGGAAATAAAAATAAAATGAAAGAATTTGAAAGCTTGCATTTCAGGCTTCTTCCTCTCTGCCTTCCCAAACTCTTCTCCAGCTAACACTTTTTGTTTGGATGTGAAATTACTGATTCCCAATGAGATTTCCCACTGTATGAACTTCTGCATCAAACATTTTTGAGTGGTTGCATTCCCTGTATAGCGTAAAAACACTTCAAGCTTCAACCTAAAGTCCAAGTTTAGGACTATTTTTTTGTGTAAATGACCAAATACGGTTTTGTCCCTCATTTACAAGGAAGCTGCATTTACATTTACACAAATCTACAAGAAGTACAAGACAACAGCTTTCTGGATGGTAATTCCAAAGCTCAATACTTTAGAGGAGCCTACTAGAGTGCAAGCAGGGGGCCTTACATGAGCCAGGAGATTAAATCCAAAAAACCCTATTACCTGTAGCTGGAGATACTTTTCAATTACCAGCCTGGCTTTCCCATGATTTCCTTTGCAGATTAGCTGTTTAGGGAAGTCTGATTTTCCCAAGAAGAGCAGACTACTGCTCTGTTAGATGCAAAGACATCCTTGGCCACTCTCCCTGCCTCAGACATCAGGAGTCTCACAGCAGCTCTTGCCTGATTAACAGAGCAATTGCCTTAATTAACTCTGACTCCCATTGCTGCATCTTTTACCTTTGTGATCCACAGATCTGAGAAGGCACTTCCAACCCCCTTCCACACCATCTTCACAAAGTAGCAGCTGCTAGTGTTGTTCTCCTCAAAATAATCAAAGGAGCTTCAGGTAAGTGCATTGCTTGGTTTTGTGACACCAATGGTGTCACTACTCCAAGACACAAATTCCCACAGCAAAATGCAATTGTAGGAGGAACCACTCTCAACATCTGCAGCATGTTCTGTCACAAGGACACAAAGCTGCCCAAGATGCAGAGAACTACCTTCCCTCTCCCCAGTTTTTGTGGTAGTTGCTCAAATAGGAAGAAGATCAAAGATCTCTTCCCCCTTGTCTTTATGAAAGCACAAGAGAGCAGAAAACATTTTTTTGCTCCTTGCCCACAGTTGAATAAAAATCATAGTTGAGAAAAAACCACCAGCTAGATCCAAGCAGCACAAACTCAGTGCTGATAGCAAGAATGTTGCCATTCTTCTCAACATGAGACAAGCACAACCTGGCAGATTAATATTCAAACTCATCCAGTGAAGCTACAGACCAAGGGACACTTATCCAACAACTTCTCTTGCATCAATAAACATCAGCAGTTGTATATCCACAGAGCAGATAGATTTTTTTCCATGAGAAGATTAATGTTACTAATTTAGTCACATGTTTCTTCAACTTGTTAAATTCTACGAGGCACTTACACAGATGCATACAAATATGCCATTTCTACATCAACAAAGGACCAAAGCAATTACTGAGCATTTTTAAGTGTTATAGTACATACTGTATTACGCAAGTGAGGAACAATATATCAATCTCACTGTTCTCCTAGTTGAATATAAATGTAATGTCTGTTTAATCCAGCCATTCATATCTCAGACAAGTACTGTAATTACTTACTGTTGCTCAGCAATATCTTATTGCAGGATGGTATCCCTCACAACAAATGGCAAGCTATAGACATTTGTTCACACCAGACTTGAAATATGTACATACAGCATGGTTTGAGGAACAATTCTTAACTTAAGCTGCAGGACATGTATGAGAAGATCACCTATCAGATTATTATGGGGGAAAGGAGCCTGGAGTACTGCAGGTCATTAGATACAACATACTCATCACCTCTGTGGCTGCATAAAACTAAGGGAACTGCCACAGGAGATGCTACTATGGAACTCAGTAACAGTATCCTACATAGGCAAAAGTAAACAAAAAAACAACGACACAGCATTCAAAGAATCCTAATTAAGTTAAATAATCAAGTGCTTGTAAGATCATGAATGTCAGTTTTACGGTTTTCCATGCACTTGTATTTTCTACCCATTGTGCAGTTGTCTTCTGTACTGCACAAAGATAAACTACCCATCTCATCACTGTATTTACACAAACATAAAAAAGAATTATCCCAAGTACCTCTTTGTTTACATTTTCAGTGTATGGTTATGTGAATTTATTCTGCATTTACCACTAATTGACATAAATGTCTCATATTCACTGACTTAATGATAATCTAAGGACTTTTAGAGATAAGGGCCATGAAGAAACAAAGATAAAAAATACATGTACATCCCCAGAAGCATTTCTCACTTTCTATTTTCTTTTCTCTCTCGAGTGGATTGGGATTGAAGCAGAGTAAGGATTTACTAAAGACACTCGCTGTTCTGCTAAGATGAATCATTTCACCTCACTCTCAAACCTAATTAGCAATATGTTAGAGGGTGAGAGAACAGATAACAGACATCTAATCTGCCAAATGCTGCATCCACAGAGGCCCATTTATCTAACCTGCGTGGTGTTTGGTGAAAATCTGGACAGATTGCCAGGCCCTTAGAGAAGACGGCCTTTGTATCAGACGTGACCTTGCAGTTTCTGAAACACCAGGTTTGAAGTTTCAACTAATGAGTATTTGGGCATAAAACACTGAGCTCTGTGGTAACACGAAAAACTGGTTCACAGAAATGCATAATGTAGCTACAAAAAAAAAAAAATTATCACCATTTAGGAGCCATTACTACCACTACTTCATGAAAGTGACTAAACTCATCCAAAAATACTGGTTTTGTAGTTTGGGCCTTGCTAATATTCTAGGTAATGACCTTAGGATAAAAATAAAGATGCACTAATACATTTTTTGAGGATACAAAGTCAGTAGGTAGAGCCTTCCTAGAGAAGAAGGACTTGAATATCCTATGGGAAGAAATGCATGATCTTGAAGATCCCAGAGAGAGAACTGGGTTGAAAGTAACAGTGCAAAGGGCACACGGGACTAATAGCAAGAATCCCTGGTATATACTGGGAGCTCATTAGTTGGAAACAGCAGCCTATTTTAGTCAGTGAGAGGATGACTATGAGCCATTTCATTGAATCTGACCATGAAAAGGGCAAGGCAAGGTGTTTTCATAAAGAACAGGGAGTATTCATACCATTGTATAGCCTGTACTGAGACCTTATCTGAAGTATTCTGTATCATTTCAGTTACCCATGTTAAAAAAAAAAAGACTTCAAATTTTTATTAGGTGCTGAGCAGGACTGCTACAGATATCAAACATAAGCCTATCTTATAGGAGGATGCTGAAGGGGCTTGTTTTTTTCATGCTGAAAAAGCCCAGGAAGAAAGATGATTGCTTGCAGCAAAAGCACTGGGGACAAAAGATTTGCTAAATCTATGAGAGAATGTTTGTGTTAGAACAAATGGATAGAAATTGGTTATTATTAAATTAAGGCTGGAAACTCAGAGGAGGTTTGTAGTCATCATTACATGAATGTGGCCCTACAACAACATTCTGAAAGGAGAGATTGGGGTAGAAAAATCAGGGTGGAAAGGCGTGAAACCTAACCAATCTATGAAAAAGACTGTATGATGTTGCACACCATGACCTCTAAAGTTACTTAAAATCCAATGTTTCTATGGGCTCAGCTGAAAGACCCTCGTGTCTCTAAAGAGCTGACTGCAGATACAAGTAACACAGCCCATACAGAGATTGAATGTATTTTAAAAAGCATTTTTCATTCTGAACTATATTTATACATCAAACCAGCCAACTATAAAACCTTAATGAGGCACAATTGCCCAGTCATATTTTCAGTACCCACAGCAGAATTATGGTGATGCAGTTCAAGATCACATTCAGTGTCACAAGCTATTTGGGTCTAAGGAGGAAAAGTTGGAAGTGCTCTGCATCCAGCGGGCATGTTTGGCTTTTAAATCTGATATCTTGTTTGAAGCAGCCAGCCCATCTCAGGAAAAATTAAGATCATAAAAAAGTCATCTTAACCTGTTCAACAGAAGATGCTAATAGCTAGGACAATGACCTCTGGATATTTATTCTCCATTTAATTAGTTGCCTGCTAAATAAAGCCACTGAATAAAGCAAAGGTGAGGGAAAAAATAAAGTCTCTCAGCATGATGTATGATAAACAATGATTCCATATTAAATCATTATCATCCATTTACTCTTGCTTAAGCAGTTACAGCAAGGGCACTTACATCTCCCATAATCCAAGCTAAGCAGTTCATATATAATTAAAGTTTGATGAATGCCAGTTTCCAGAAGTATTTGATTTTGTCTCACTAACATAGTTTTTTTGTGGTTTTCTATGTTCTTGCTATATAAAAGTTGTTCCAGATAAAATATGATATCTCAAGATAGAAGTAGTTTCACACAATTGTTGAATGGAGGAAGTTGCTGAGTTAGAAGCTATAATATGGGAGGGAAAAAGAAGCCTTGTGACCTCCTGTAACAGTGAGATTTCTAAAGGAGCATTTCCATAATATTGACTGAACCTTCTATCTATTTAAAGATGTGAAGAGTTACAATCACAATGGTTAAAAGGCATCAGTTAGTCAATGTTCAAATTCAGACACCATTAGGGAACCACCTCCTCATGAGGAAGGACAGTCATGGCAGCCTAAGCAATTTCTCAAGACACATTTCTCTACAGAAAGAGTTGTTCAAACTGTTGTGCTGTCTGTAGAACACTTACACGAACACAACAGGAGAAGATAAGCACTCAATAATTTAGTGTTAACAATAGAATTCCTTCTAAAACAGCATGTTGGAAACACTGATTTTAACTCTATGGAAAGAGCTTTTTATCTCATTATTAAGGCAGAATAAAGTAAATAATGACACAAAAGCTAGAGTTCTTAATATTAATTCAAATGTAAATTCTCAGCAAAATTAATCTCTGCTCAAAGAGTAATTCCTCTTTGTTAGAAGAAGATACAGCATTTTTCATACAACACAAAATACTTTGATTCCTGTTATAAATATGAAGTGAAGCTATTCAGGCAAAGCCAGTCAGTACCTCCAGAATGTAAAGTCACAAAACACACTTTGAAGGCAGGAACATTTGGAGCTTTACCCAGAACAGTGCTACATATACACAGCCTGTGACTCTCTTACTAAGAAACTAATGTTTCCATTCATCAGAACACAGTAAAATGTTGCAAAACAATAAACTATTAAGCAAGTATTAAAAATATAACTAAAAATATGCAATTTCTTCATAGATGAAGCCTTCAAGGACTATCTGAACTAAAGGCATGTGTGTCTTAAAAAAAGGCAAATCATATCAGCTAGTTTATATGTACAACTCAGTGCCAAACATAATTATTTTTATATACTTAAAAATTGGTGTATATGGTGAAGTTTCCTAATACACATAGGGATGTAGAGAACAGTGATTCTGAGGTGTTAGTTTTGCTCACACATAACAAGATAAAATTGTTATGTTGGAAAAATAAGATTAACTTTGCTAGATTTGCCTACCTAAGGAAATTAGAGGATCTTGTTATACACATGCCCTCCTTTAAAGAACTGAACTGTGAACTCACAGTAGCAGAGGTTCACTCTAAACTCCAAATTACTTTGCAATCACAAGGGTCAAGTGATATCCTAGAATCATGATACTTTTGCCAAACTGTCTTGGCAACTGACTAACACAAACATGAAACACATTCACTTGATACAGTGATTGATGAAAATACTAATAGTACTCAGCTTACAAGAAAAGTTACTCTGTCTCTTCAGGCAAGCCAGAGCTTCTTTTATGAAACTGGGTAATCTCAAAGTTGTTTTACAAGTTACAATCTACATTAAAGGATCCCTTTACATTTTAAATTACCCAAATCTCAAATATTATGTGAACAATGAATATAAAGAAAGCTTGCCTCTTCCTTATATAATATATCCTCCAAAATTGTTGACACAATAATCAAATGCCCCATCAGATATCAGTGTTCTCTGCAACTGCCCTCTGCTTCAATCCAATACTGTCAACATCTCTTCACTAATCCTCAACCCACCCAGCTCACCCCTTCCAGCTTTTGTTCAGTTTTCCTCCAAATAATCTTGGGCAGGAGCGCCCAAATGTGTGCACAGATTGACTAAGATATTGGATGAGGGCCAAATTAACTTGATTTTTTCAAGTTTGTCCTGTGGACCTTCCTTAGGCAGAAGGGTGGGGGAGAAGTGGTGAGAGAAGCTCATCAACAGCTCTGCTGAACTGTTGCTTTTCCTAAAACTTGAAAAAACAGACTACTGAATATACAGGGAGGCAGAAAAAGAATCAACACCTCAATTAATAAGAAAAATACAATATACAGTTTACAATTATCCAGGCCAACTCAAAGAAGCAGAAGAATTTCCAAGAATGATAAGCTGTATTTATTTTGCCATTTGTGGTCAAAACTACTTAACCCTGCTAACTTAATTTACATTTATTTCTTATCTGTGCTTATTTTTCTTCTTCTCCTGCCTGAGCCTTTTTTCCCTATTTTAATTTTAAGGCACAGCAGGATTCCTGCCCTGTTTGTAATAGCTCTCACTGACAAAAGAACACATGCCCATAATGAAATAGTGAAAAAATTGTAAGAAGAAAGCAAGCAAACCAAAACAAACCAGTACCCAAACATGCACATCTCTATCAGCTGGGGAATTCTCATTGACTTCATCTGTGGCTAGCTTTTTCTGCGGCAGCTTTCTGCTCCCTCCAAAAGCACCAAGCTCATTTAAAGCCTGGCTACGTATGTTAAGCAGTAATTCTAATTTCTGTTGGTTTTAAGTGACTAATAACTGGATGTTTCCATAGGGATACCAGGGAACTCTGCAGTGGTCCAAGGAATGATGTTTGATTCACTTGAAGAATTGATCCAAGAAAAGTCAAGTTGGAAACAGTGGTGCTCCAAATAAATTGAGGCTTCTTACAACACAGGCAAGTAAGAAGATCTTCTAGGTGAGCTGTGCTTCAGGAAGTAGGATGTCTCTATAGAGGAGGATATCTCTATACAGCTTTCTGCCTCTTTCAGAAACTTTAAACCCCAGCGTTGTATACATGCAGCAGAGTATAAAAACCCCAAACAATCCAGAAAACACAGGGTGCAGCACAGCCTGGGATCAAGCAGGGCAGGGAGCAGCTCTGTGGAAAAGGGCCTTGGGGTGCTGGTGGACAAGCTCAATCTGAGTGTGCAGTGTGCTGCTGCAGCACAGAGCCAACAGCATGCTGGGCTGCATCTGCAAGGGCATCCCAGCAGAAACAAAGAAGTTGCTATCCCACTCCACTCAGCACTTGCCAGGCCACACCTGAAATTCTCCTTCAGTTTTGGTCCCTGCTATGCAAAAGTGATGGGGACAGGCTGGCAAGGGTCCAGCAAAAGGCCACAACTGAGCTGAGGACTGGGCAGGCTGCCATATGATGAAAGACTGAGAGGACTGTACTTTTTGAAGAAAGAAGGCTTTGGGGAGACCTTATCACCATGTTCCAGTATTTAAAGGGGGGCTACAAGGAAGATGCAGACTTCCTTTTCACAAGGACTCACTTTGAAAAGACGAGGAGATTCCAATTGCACACAAGAGGAAAATTTTTCAAAATGAGAACAATCAGCCATTGCAATAATCTCTCCAGGGAATAAGGGGTAAATTCCTCAACACTGGACAATTTTAAGATTCAGGTGGACAAAGTGCTGGCATATCTAAGACTGTGCTTTTGCCAAAAAGGTTGGACCAGACAATCCTTGGGGTTCCTTTCCACTCAGTGCTCTGCAATTCTATGAATACAGCTACAATAGATCCAATATTCTACTTTCTATATTTTACCACTGGTCTACTATAGATCCATACTACTCAAAGAGCTGGGAAGTTTATAATGCAGTGCTACAGACTCTCTCTCACACACACATATGCTTTTAAGTTAAATGCATTTACCCTTCTAACAAAGTCTGTGGTGCATCATCTACATCAGCCATTTCTCAGTCAGCCATTAAAAAGCAAATTCTGATCAACTTGAAACACCTGCACTTGAAATTTCATGTCAGCAACAAGCTGATAACACAAGAGGAAAGGAGTCATTTTTATTAATAAACAATGTAATGGAGGTGATACAATCCGTAGCTATTGTTCATTCTAGTTGCTTTGCAAACAACTACATAAATTAAATGCTTCTTTTTTTCATTATCAAATCTCTGAGGTCATGATGTGCTGTATTTTATTGGTTCAGCAGTCTCATTCAAATAGTAGCTATCTAACATGATCCTTGCAATTAGTACCTTATGTACATTCTTGAACCAAATTCTTCCTCTGGGACTTAAAGAAAACCCAAGGTCTCAGGAGTCTCTCTTGTAATTCAACTACATGCTACACTTTTACAGCTATGCAAATTAGCTGCAAGGAAAGCTCTGATGTACAGCAAAGCAAGAGATCTGAAAATTAAAATCCTGTAGGAGAGAAAATATTTAAAATTTCCTTTACATTTTTCCTTTTGTTTGGCTAATCCCTAAAGGCATAAGGGCAGCATGTTCCATCTTGAAAGTCCCTGCAGAATCGTGTACTACTGAGTAGAACTACAAATGTGATGCTTTGAGCAGCCAGATAATGGTTTTTAATTGGCTCATCATTGCAGCTTCAGCCCAAAAGCACAAAAATGAATTTAGAACCAATATTAACAGGTGATAATTAAATTATGGGGTCTGCATGCTTAATATATTGGAATAAGGTAGTTGATGCAACAAAGACCATTAAGTTTAATAATGGGAATCAGTATCTACCTTAAGTACTATTTTATAGCACATTAGCAATGGTTGATTAGTGTTAAATCACAAAGTAAATTTTGTTTTCTTACTGAAACTTTTTTCTCTTCTTTTTCTCTTTACCTGTGTATTAGCATGCATGCTAAACTAAGGATGCCCATTTAAACCATTGCAAATGAGCAAAACAGATAAGTAAACCAAATTAATTAATTAACTGTGATGACTTGAGTCCTTTGTTTCCTAAATAAGATATTTACTTGAATAAGATATTTAATAGTCCTTAATATTAAAGCACATATAGACTGTGTGAGTACCATGGGAAACTGTTTTGAATCAGAGTCCTAGTAAAAATATTCATCATTAAGTCAGCAAGGTCCATAACCCAGATTCCCCATTCTCCCCTGCTGAAGCAGAACCACCTGGGTGCACTGTCCTCACCACTGAAAGAAACAATGCCATGTACAGATTAACCCTGCACTTCATCAAAGCAACAAAAACAAACCTGGATAATGTCTTGGCATCACTTAAATTCAAAAAAGGAAGATGACAGTTTATCGGTTTGTTTGGGTTTTTCTGGGTGCTTTTTTTATTTGTTTGTTTGTTTGTTTTTTGTTTGCTTTTTTTTTTTAAATTTTCTTTTCTATGCCTTTACACCTCAGGAAAGAGGCAGGCTTTGGTTTTTCCCACCTTTTTTACACTGACTACACCATATACCTTTTTCTCCACCTCTGCTCTTCTCTCCATTCAATTTATCTTATCTAACACAGCACTATCTCTTCAATCTTGCAAAACTCTATGTCTGCAAATTAAAGTTTTCATTCTGCTTGCCTTTCTGCAGCCTATCCTGTCAACTTGTTCTATTCCTTTAACAGAATGCTAGGGCTCCTTTTTACACTCCTGTGTCTGCCTCTTAGGCTTGAGCTCAGCAATCAGCTGCCCCTCTTTCTACTCACACTCAGTAAGAGCTATCAAGTGCTTGAGGAAGAAACTCAAGTTTTTCTGTGAGACTTTTCCCTATTTGTGAAGTCTCTCAATTCCACTTCTCTCTTCCTGCTTGAGTTTAGTTTTGATCAGCACTTGTACCTTTCATGCTCTTGAGGATTTTCCACATTCAGCCTCCATCTGAAATGCCCTTCTTCAAAACTGAGCCATTCATTCTCTGTTACTTTCTTCTCCTGCCTTTTAACTTTTTCTAACCTCTTTCACCTGGATGGACATATATGAATTCTGTCCCTCCCTATAAAAAACAGCCCCAAATCCTCACCAAACCCATAAAAATGGTCCATGAATCTTTAGAGTGAAGCCATAAAGTTAATACAAAGTTACCCATTCCTTCCAGTGAACCCGAGAACACCCATAACTTAAGCCATGGAGGAGAAATATGGAGGTGTAACCTTCTGTTCAGGCAGCTCTGCATGAAGCTATTCAGAAGCCTGGGTACCTGACTCTTTGAATGAAAGCATATACTGAGCTTGAAGGATTGAAATTATCTGCGGACCAGGAACCGCAAGGTTATCGCCGTCCCTCAGGGAATATATTCCATAACTCTTTTCAAAGGTGCATGGTTTATTAATACATACTTTTAATATCCTAAGTACTGAAGTCAGATTTCTTGTAAAATGCAGAAGCCGGAGGTAAGAAGGTGGAAATGGCACTTCAGAAGATGAAAATCAAAGACTTGGAGAAATTGCCTACAAGTCAAACGTGATCTGCAGAAATTTCACGTGACATCCACCCTGACTGCCACCCTACTGTTGTTAATGTCAAATTCCAATGGAGTGCCATGAAGTAATGAAGACAGAAAAAGATTAGATAACTGAACCAAAGAAACATTTTGGGGTTTTTTTTTCTTAAACCCCTAAGCCAATAAAACCTACCAAAAACCCTCAAGACACAAAGTTATTTCATACTGGAAGTCAATTTTTATACCAAACAATATAAAATTGTTGCAGCACCTGGGATTTTCATCAAAGCCAAAGTAAAATAAATGCTTAATGTGTTTGATGAGGTTGTGGTGAAGGATTGAACAGACCTTCAATTACAATTAAGTTTGTCAGTTGTATAAAAAAATGTTAGACACACATCTGTGATTGTAACACATCCTCATGGCTCTGAATTGTTACACTCACCCCATGAATTCTACAGCTAAGATTTTACCATTAACGAGCCCAGTGATATTGCCTTATTTTAATGTACATCATCCCAGGAGAGTGTGCTCATAATATCTTGTTTTGTGCCATCATTTATCATACTTATAAGACATTTTTGCAGACAATCTATTTTAGATCTGGTTTAGATATTTATTTTTTTATTGATAGTATTTCTTATATATGTGCATGTAATGCCACTTGATTTTACTATCATGAGTTCAACTTGATTTTATTATCATGAGTTCAACTTTATAGGCCTTAAAGGGAGAATAAAGTGATAAGGAATATATTTCAATAATCTATGAAAATTATTAAAATTTATTCCCTATAAGTCATGGTACTACAGTTTTAACATCCAGTAACTCACAGCCTACCATGAATTGAAAGGAATGTCTTGCAATATAAGAAAACAGAATTTTCAGCTCTACTGATTAAGCTTTTAGTGGCTTACAAAATACTGGCTCTTAGATCACTGAGTAAGGCAAAACAAGACACAAGCATTTTAGATTTTGTTTTTCTAAATGTGCACAGTGCAGGGAAAAATAAATTTCTATTTTGCAGGGTGATATTTCCACATAACACTGAGTCCAAATCAAAATAAATAGAGACAAGAATGAAGATAAGGCAGGTAAACAGGCATTGCAAATGAAATTTATCTGATAGTTCCACAGTCTGTCACAAGAATTCCACTGTCAAACACACAATTTATGCACAAAGCATATCCCATGTACTGAATATCCTTCAAAAACATGATAATACTCAACACTGAGATGGCATTTGCATCTCACAAGCAGAGAAATGGAGCAGAGAAAATTAATTCCAAAAAAAGTATTTATGTATCTTTCAAAGTGAACCAGTAAAAGCTGAGAAACAATGTTCATTAAAGAACCTTCAGCTACTGCTTCAGAAATTCCTTTGAACTTCCAGCAGAACAATGGAAAGGTCTTTCAATGAAACTACTCAGATGTCGTAGTGCCATTCATACGCAGAGTATCTTACACACTACTGTGGTCTTTTGTGACCCAGCAGGAATTAACAGCATTATGGGGCCAGTAATACTTATGTGAAGTGACAGCAACACAGAACTCACTGAATTCTTCTGCAGTTTTCATTGATTTTGACAGCAGTGTCATCTATGCTACTTAGAAACCTATCTCGTTGTCCCATGGCTTTTAAAATGCACTTTTATTCTGTGTAAAAGTCTTAAACAGACAAAAAATGTTAAATCAGCATTGCCAACTCCAAGTACTCAAAAATGACAAAGTAATAACATGTATCCATTTATTTAACTTCATTAGTAACTTTTAAACACACACTTTTCTGCTTTCTCTAGAACCATAGGAATTGGACATCTTATCAAGCAAAGGCTGAGTTTCTTAACATGCATGCACATCTCCTAAAGCACTGCACACACACACACACACACAAAAGAAGGATGAGAGTTCCAATAAAAGACTGATATTTGTCAATATGTCTATACATGCACACATCTTCTCCAAGGAGAAGCCTGTATAATAAACCTGTATAATAAAGCTAATTAGTAGTGGAACTTAAAAATTAAAAAAAACAAAACAAAACAAAAAACACAGTTAAAAAAAAAACAGGCCAGGAGTTGTAGCAAGCAAGATTAAATCAATAACAAATCAAGTGTCAAACAATGTGAAGTGCTGTCAGTTCTCAATTCCAGCAAATGTGGTTCCTCTCAAATGCTGCGGCAACAATTGTCTCAGGTTGTTCACAAATTCATCTAATTGAATACATTCTTTGGGCTGGCTATTCTGAAAATATGTTTTAAATTCAGAGTCAGATGTGGTAAAATACCACACTCAGAATTCCTGCTTATTCTGTGTCTGGAGCTCACAAAAATGGAAAGACATGGGCAGACCTCAGTTTGTATGGAAATACCTGTGAGCAGAGGAAATACCGGGCCACTCATGAAAACAGAATGTGAGGTAGCACATTTCACCTTCCAGGGAACAAGAGCTCCCAAATCCTTTTAGTTTTGACCTCTTTAGCACAGACTCAGCTTGATAGAATCTCCCAGGCAGCACTGCAGAGAATCCAGAGATCCCAAAGCTCCTGCAGAGCCCTCCGGCAGCAAATCCTGGAGCAACGAAACCCTGGAGGGGAGAGCGAGCAGCTACGAGGAGATGAAAGCAGCACTGAGAACAGCTGAAGGATATGTTTAGGTGAACAGTTTGCAGATGAAGTGTTGTAGAAGAGATTTGAAACCACTTGCTTTTTGTTTAGCTTGCTGTATACAGCAAACTGTTTCCTTTGTGCAGCTTGTTATTCAGCTATTAATAATCTGAAACTCAAATTCCTCTTCTATTATTGCCTAATACTACTATTATTGATTTATATGACATTGCCAGACAGAGAATTTAACAGACAGAGCTGATTTCAATAGAAGTTTTTACCAGAATGACAGTATATAATTATAAAATAAAATAGAAGTTGTAATTTTAAAATATTAAACAAATGGAAAATGAAGTACTCATGTTTATGAAAATAAGAAACACTGCAGTTATTGCATCAAACCTTTAAAAATCATTACACTTTTAAGTTTGGAAATGAAGAATCCCTGGCAGCAAAATGTGTGAAGACAGAATGTTTATTTATTAGTGTTATTTTTAAAAGGATGTTCCAAGTCAAACTCGACAGCTTGTTTACAGTGGGGTCCTGCCCAAGGGTGGCTTAAAATATATTAAACAGGCACACACCGAGAATATCATGTTACTGTACAAGATACAAGTTTGCCTATGGCTTCATTTTACCGTGACTGCTTTAATGATTTCTTATTTATTTTTCAGGAAGCACTAATCTGTTTTACCTTACACTCCCTCTTAAAAGAATAAGAAATGCAAGGCAAAACTTTTTAGGTATACAAATACATCTAAAATATACACACTTGTCTTTCTAGCTGAATCAGCTAGTGAGGTGATGCATGGAATCCATGCCAAGTGTCTGCTGATGCTGAATTTATTGCAAATGCTGGATTTATTAATAGAACATTAGTTTTTTCATATTTCTAATAATTTTAACAAAAGCCAAGAATTTTTGCAGATTTCTCAATTTTCAAAACGGGTCTTAAAAGGTTAGTGATTTCATTACAGAATAGTGTTTGGCATAAAGTTTTGAAAAGGGGGCAGCTTTGAGAAGGGATGAATTCCTGCAGGCAGTGCTCTTGATAACAGCATTTAGGGGAGACTTATCTCAGAAGTATGGTGATGCCAGGAACATCAGGTTGGAAACAGAGAGTGGGCTAAAGAGAAACTACCATGACAAACCTGATTTAATAATTATTTAAATTTATAAAAACTTGCCTTCAGGGGGTATTTAACTCATCACACGAATATTATCTCTATTTTACAAACACAGAGTTTTCTTAAGAGTTTCAATGCTAATTCTCAATAGGAAAAAGAAAAAATACTTTACAGAAGACAACCCCCTGACTCCAGGGCCTCCAATCCAATGTGGCCTCAACTTTAAGGAATGTTAGAGCTGCAAGTTCTCAGCCATGTTTAGCTGAGTAGCATTTGGCTGAGCAGAGCTTACTTGAGGTTGATTATTAAAACCTCAAGTGGAATGAAGTGAATACTTCATTCCAACACCAAGCCACATCTGCTTGCTGAACCTTCAGACAGGACACAGGCAAAATACCTCCTAAAATATCAAGTTCAATATTAGTACTTTCTAATTTTTTGAGGTGTCGTTAAATTAAACTAAAATTCAATTCATGTAGGTCATGTTACATGTGACATTTGCCAGGTAATTTTGTGTGTCCATATGGTGCACACAGCTACAGCATTCAAAATGGGTGTCTGCAGAAGAGAAAAAGTGGAAAGGAAATAATGTATTTGAACTTCCAAACTACCAAACCAGAATTTCCTCTTTTTTTGCTGCACGTCTGGAAATAATAGATGTGATGTGCAATATAAACTACTATAGGACTTGAAAATAAAATACATATATGAAGCTGCAGATGGTGCAAATTATATTAAAAGACATACAACAATGAATGCTGTGCACATAAGCAGTGAGGGGAAACTTTTCAGACAGAACTTAGCCCTAAATTACTTTTGAATCAGCATCACTGACATAAATGGGAATACACAGGTAAAAACTGTGCGTAATCCAGCCCCTTGTAGCTATGTTTGGGTTTTTCATTTGAAGAAGAATCTAATTTGCAATATTAAAATAGCATTATCAGTCATTTAGGTAACATAGCAATCAATTTACCACCCTTCCCACCCCAATAATAATGTTTCTCAAAGAATTACACAATCCAAGCTTAAAAAATGAGTTTTGCATTCTAGATCAATTTGTCAAGACAGTAATTTCTACTTTGACAATAATAAAGAGATTTACTGAATTACTGTTAATGTTGGCATTTAGATGGAGCAATCTTTTACAGTGCTCTGGAAGTTTACACTGAAAACATGGCCTGACATGCCTCCATTTCAATGGTATGCTGGCACTAGTTCTCATGTTTTCCCTGTGTTTTTTTGTTCCTGCCATCAGTTTGCTAGTACAGGGAACTGACCTAGCTCAAAAATAACCTAATATGTTTTTTTTTACCCTGTAACTTGGCTTAGGTCCCTGATTTGGTTCACTGCATGGCTGCACAAATACTTTTACCAACACAACCAAGGAGCTACAAGGACCATGTAAGCCTGAACTGCAGCCAAAACCAATTACATGTCAAACTAGGGTCTGCATTTGAGCAGACAATTTTAGTGTACAAGATGTAAGGGATGTTGAGAGGTCTGCAAATGTTATGATTACCAGCTAGGTGATAATATTGATTTATGGTGGCTGCTATGAGGAGAGTGGAATGGGTTAATTCAAGTGTGTTATTTAAAGGGTTTGGGTACAACAGCTTCATATGGGTCCACTCGAGAAAACAGATGTCACTGAGTTTTAAGTTTTACAACTGTAAATGTTTCATATATATGAACTTCTCAAGTCTGTGTGAGTTCTAACAGAGACCATACCAGAAGCACTCCAGGAATGAGGACTTGTACAAAGACTTAGAGAATTAATAAAATGTCTGTACTTCAGACACAATACTAGGAAGCTGATGGTGAACAGTTCAGCGTCAGAGAAAATGAAGACACCTTTCCCAATGCTTTCTGCCTTTTTTTTTTTTTTCACACTGATCACAGTTCCAAACTGCTTTCCCTAATATTTGGTGGGCAACAAGCCAGGGAAGAAAAACAACCTTTTACTAAACTAACAAAATCAAAACAAACCCACGAATCAAACCCCCAACACCAAAAAACCCACTCAGCTCCAAGTTCTGCCTTACTACCAGGTACCAAGGAAGCCATACAAAAAGAGTTGGTTAATATTGCTACCTACTGTCCTTCTGTTATTCACTTACTTCTCTGACGAAAAAAACATTGGGAAAGAAGGAGCACAAAGTAAAAGTTACTCATGATTTTTTCTGGTGCATACCTACTGTTGGGTCTAAAATGCTGTTAGGTCTAAATGCGGAGGAGTTTCATAAAGATTAGCTTCAGTGTATAGAAATTACTTTTTCTTTTCAATTAGTGTTTAAGGACATCAAGAGAGACAAGTAATCTCTGTGAAATGGCCTTTTGGATGTATCTTTCATTTGTTCTAGAGAAAGACAAAAGCATAACCTACCCAAGGAAGGTTATGAACTAATTCTACTGTGTCACCATGTGCTCTGTTGTGGAGCAAATGTAGCCTGGTTAGTTACCACTTAAAAATCAGTATAGAGTGCCAAAATAATCCAAGGCCCCAAAATAAGGAAAGGAGTCATGGGCTCCTTCCTCTTGAAATAGAGAACAGCCTCTTCTCTGCAGAGGGAACAATGCACAGCTGCTCTGTGGATCTCAGGCACTGAGCAAGTCCGTGCAGGTGGCTGTGAGCTGCGGGTGTGAAATTGCAGCGCTTGTACAATGCGAGGTGTCAGGAAATTTGCAAATTCACAGCCTCAGCTGCCGTGCCTGGGGCCCCAAGCCCTGTGAAGCCAAGAGGACAGAGAGGTGTGTCGCCTGTCCAGCACTGCCTGCTCTGGCAGCACCATCCAGCACTCGGGCAGGATCTGCTCAGGTCTCAGCTGATGCTCCCAGACTCCGGGTTTTGCTCGCGATTGCTCTGCTGGCTGCGTGTGACACCAGTGGATCCCCACAGACTTTTTCCTTTTATAAACTCTATCTGTAGTGTGCTTTTGAAAGATAGTATTTCCCTAATCTAAAATGATCAGAGGTAGTACATCTCTGTTAGTTTCAAACCTGAGAGCCAAGATTCATGACACCATAGTTTAATGCTGCTCTTATCAGAAACCTGCAGAGATTAGAAACTGCAAGAAAAACATTGATGGACGTTTTCAGGCTTTCTGGATTAGTTTGGCATTAACTACCAGTGGCTTGCTTTCTTTGACAACTCCTTTATAATTGGGCACAGATGGATGAAAATACACTACAAACACAGTGAGATTTTCTTTAATCATTAATTTTCCCTTAATTTGCCAGATGGCTTTGGTTTCTAGTGTACACTTTATTTGCTGTTGTGTCATTTGCTGGGTTTTACTTTTTTTTGGTTAAAGGTTTTATGTCTCCTGAAATCTTGATTTTGTTGCTCTCTTCCAATCTCTTTCTAAAACCTAAAGATGAATTAGTCTACTTGATTATTTTAATTTCTTGTAAGCGCTTCAGTTTTCCCTCTCAGAAGCAGAAGACTTTTACAGGACCAATAAAATTTAAATACTTAGAGTTAAAATTTCCCAAGCTCATATATAAAACGTGACTGTAAAAGTAACCTTTCCTAATGCTTGTGCATTGTCCATGAAAATGGGGCATGTTCATTCACACATTTGCATCACTTTTCTTACTACACTTCTCTCTGCCTCACCTCACACTGCAATGGTTGATTTCACATCCCTTTGAGAATGTACTTGAATGGAAAAATTAAATATTCTATTCAGAAAAAAAGTATTTCTTAAATCTGCGCTTTAACTACAGTTAGGAGTGACTTCAGAAATCATTAGTGTTTCATGTCAATTAATTTCTGAGGCTATGTTTATTTATCAGGTATGCCAAGATACTCCTTTATAAGCTTTTCATCAAGTCCTTTTCTTTAACCAGGATGTTATTGGGTTTTTTTGGTTAAAAAAGGAAATGGCTGCTAAGTATGTGGAATTTTTTCTGATATATATATATAATATAGTATATTATTTAAGTATTATATACATATATATATATACATACGTATAAAGATTAATTGATAATTAAGTTAATTAATAATTAAATATATATATACTTAATATAAGTATTATATATATTATAGCAGTATATTTTTCTGCTGTTGAGTTAGGTGTACTGGAGTTTCTTGTCTTTTTACAGTCCAAGATTTACTCTGAGCTGTTACCATACTTCCCCAAGGACAACATTCTGTGAGAAATGCTCTGGACACCAGGGAGGGCAGCTCCTCATCACAGGCAAAACCAGCAGAATCTTTTAAGTGTCAAGCCTCTGATAAGCAAAAGGATTAAAGGCAATGCTAAATTTGAACCTGAGCATTTTCCTGCCGTGGGGCTCTTTGCATTTATACAACCTTGGTTTGTTCTCAGTGACTGTTGCTTCAATGAGGCACTGATGAGACTCTGTCTCAAGGTCATGTTATGCTTTCTGCTGATGCATTGGATGTAACATTATGCTGAACTGATGAATGAAGGCAGAAAGAGGAATGGAGAAAGTGTTAAACGGATATGAAATGGAATATTCAGAAAACAGCCACAGGCAATCAGAACAGGGCAGGGATGAGTGAACAAAAGAACAAGGTTATCTACTCTCATATGTTAAAAATTCTCAGGGGGCTCTGTGTCAACCTTTAAAAAAACAAACCAGAACAATGCAGCAACAGAAACAAGAAAGGAAAAAAGGAAAAAAAAAAAATCCCCATTTCTTTCCTGTCTGGAAATGTTACTTTATCTTCCGTTGCAGCAATGGATGCCTTTGCAAGAACAAAAGGGAATGAACAGGAGGTATAATTAGACTTTCCAACACTTAAACAGTTACAAAACTATTTTTTTTTCCCCCTGGAGAAAGATGATTCAAGTTTCTTAATACATGGTATTTAACTTAAATAATACAGGGAGCAATGCAACTACAGCAAAGGCTGAGAGCCAAGATTCTTTTTACATAAAAAGTCATTTTATAGAGCAGTTTGCCTGCTTAGGGATACAGGCTGCTCTCAAAGTGAAGATGTAATCTGAACAATATCAAAACATCAAGTGTGCATTTCCATTGAGATTCCCAAGACTTCTACTGAAAATTCCCCCTTGTTGTGCACTCATCTTTATAATAAGAAAACAAATTCTACTTTGGATGAGTCAGAATTACAGCTATGAATCCAAGTTCCTACTGATTTTCACACAATTCCTATTTTTTCCAGGTTCTTTTTGACAAAAAATAAAATCACACCTAGAAAACACTCCTAATATAATAACTAATACTAAAATTCCAGTAAAATGCTTCAGATCTTCAAATTAATGCTTTTGTAAAATTTAAATAATACACCAGAAGTTTCCAAATGCCATAAAAAAAAGAAAAAAAGAAAAAAAGGAAAACATTTGTATGTAGAATCTAAATGGTCCAGGCAGCTATATCAGTTTTACAACTCAAACCATGCCCTGCAGAAAGCACACTGGATCCTGTTGAAATCAATGGAAGCTCTACATGCAGAACTGAGCATGGTTTTGGAATCACACTGCAGCTGATGGCAAATGTTTACATCATTTTAATCCCATCTGATACATTCGTGGCAGATATGGATTTCAAGGTAGGTATAAATCAACAATAATGAGCACTAGGTGTGACACTTCAAAGAAGGGGATTAACACATGTAAGAAATGCACAACTGAAATTAAGTAGTTTGGCCTTTCTTTTTAATGAAGAGAGAAAATTTAAGGCTCAGCAAACGTAACAGATTTTTTATTTGACTAATATTAGCTTTAAATGGAATGTGTTGTTAGCAATGGCATTTAAGAAAAGGGAAAAAACAGAGTTAGTGAGGCTTAAAAACAGCAAGGGAGTAGAATATGTTCCAGTAAGGAAGCATATGAATCACAGAGAACTGCTTTCTGTTATAGCAACAAGATCAATTAGATCTGCAACAGCTGAAAACCATTAACTGCTGTTGGCTGCTGTTAGCATAATGGGTTTTTTTCTGCTCCTTATTCTGGTGTCAGTTTATCACTTTACTACCCAAACAGTTCTGCCTGAAGCCCTGGTAATCTTAAATATAGAATTGTTAGGAACAAAAGAAAATCTCCCAGCATACAAATTGAAGTATTAAATATTACTAACCTTTTTATAGATTAAACACAGCTTCAGCTGCCAAAACTGTTCAGTACAGTGTCAGAGATGTCTTTGTTTTACATTTTCATTTTTTTATTTTGTCGGTGGCAGAGACAGTTACCTAATGTTAGTCAAGGTAATTAATTTCTAGCCAGCCATAAAACGGGGGAAAAATTGGGGCAAGAAAGGTTTGCATAGAGCAGCCAACAGCAACACTTCTTATTTCTTCTCCTACTTTATGGAAAATGAGCAAAATTAAGTTAGTCAGACCTGTTCTTCTCATTGTCTCAGTGTTCCTGTGCTGCCACATGGTATGCCCTCGCTGTCCACAAAATTCTGTAGCACCTGGGCTTGGTCCTTTCCTCTTTCAAACTAGCAACACACCACCTTCTCTAAAGCCATGCCATCTTTCTACAGAGTTTTTCTACAGCACAATGTTCCTGATTTTGTGAAGAAAAAAAAAATGGTATGTCTTTTACTGTATTTGCATTTAAATATTCATAGCATAACACTCAAAGTGACAGGCGGTCTTCTAGATGAGGTTTGTTTTCTTCTGCTCATTAATGGCTCAACCTCAGGCAGCATTATTTCTGTAACTTGTCAACTTGGTTTTCTCAGCTCAGTGCTATTCCCTTTCTTCATCATCTTGGTGGCTGTTTTTACAGGCTTTCAAATTGTTGAGTGGGAAATATCAGGAACACCACTGCTTACACCCTGGGCTAAATTAATGCCTCTTGTATGAGGAGCCATGTAAGCACGTGTTAGAGGTTTTTTTTTTTTTTTTGTAGTGGGTGGTAGGGGAAATGAAATGCCAACACTGATTTATGCTCTCAGAGTTCAACTGAGAGATAAGCCTGTCTGCTTCAAACAATGAGGTGAGGTTAAGAGATCCACAAGATAGTACTAAACCCATGAAAAACATTTGCACAGGACATTCAGACACTGGGTTGATCTGCCAGGGTCTGCAAAGTAAAACAGACCCCAGCTCTGATAAGGAGTTTAATGGTTGTGTCTGTTGGGACTTCACAGTTTAGATTCCTACACTGCCTGCAGTTTGGGAGTAAGTCACCACCAGTCATCCAGCCACCTCTGTGGCTAGAATGAGACTGAGAAGCACAAACATCTAAGATGTGCTTTCAAACCCTTAATACACAGGTATTTAAAGCAATTAATTGCCTTAAACTAAATTGCAGCCTCTCTTCCATTGCATCACTTGGCTGCTTGGTGTCATCAGAGTATCTGAGCACCTGTAACTCATCAGAAACTGTATGAAATTCTAGGAAATAATGTTGACAAGAGCTACCTGTAAGCACAAAGAGGAAATGGGTAATGGAAGACTCCATCTTAGCCTTTTTTGTGTGGTTAATGATGTATAAACACAAAAAAAGAAAAACTGCAGTATTTCATAATTTATATAGCAATTAATCCATATTTCTTTAGTTGTCCTAACATATTAAAACTTAAAATTCTATAGCTTTACAGTTCAAAACCATTTAGTATTTGCCTATGTCTTAGAAAGGAAAACACTTGAAGAAAGTCCCTGTGCAGCTGAGGGAATGGGGTGGAGGGTTGACAAGGTGTAGATGGAAAATAATGCAATTATATCTACAGATCAGTTAAACAGCAAATTCTGTTTTCACCTCAGATGTACAGTCGTGTTAATTATGCAGTGCACATTTACAATTTCCAGCCTAGAGTGTAAGCAACTAAACGTTTTGTTTTTGTGAATGAGATGGTTTTTTTTATAAAAACTTCTAACATTTATCTCTCAGAGCTTGGTGTGCAAGCCAGTCCTGTAAAGAGGGATCTGTTCTCTCTCTTTTCTTCCTTTCTGTTACCAGGATCAGAATAAAAGAATGAACAGGCTATGAAGATGGTGAAGAATCTCGAGGGGAAGCCATATGAGGAGCAGCTGAAGTCACTTGGTCTGTTCAGCCTGGAGGACACTCAGGGGGGACCTCACTGCAGTTACAGCTTCCTCCTGAGGAAAAGAGGGGCAAGCACTGATCTTTTCTCTCTGGTGAGCAGTGACAGGACCCGAGGGAATGCCCTGAAGCTGTGCCAGAGAGGTTTAGGTTGGATGCTAGGAAATGATCCTTCACGTAGTGGGTGTTTGGGCACTGGAACAGCTCTCCAGGGGAAGTGCTTACAGCACCAAGCCTGACAGAGTTCAAGAAGAACATGGACAACATTCTCAGGCACATGGTGTGACTCTTGGGGCTAACTGGAGAAGGGCCAGGAGTTAGATTTTCAGTGATCCTTGTGTGTCCCTTCAAATTCAGGAGAGTCTCTAATTCCATGAAGAATTTTATTTGGTAAGAGCCATTTTAAGTTTTACAATGGTTTAGCAAAATACTTTCCAAGTCAAATATTTTGAAAGTATCTTCTTTGCAAAGCAGAGTGCAACTAAGAAATAAAGCAGGTGCAAACAGAAAACATTTTCTCAGGAGAGAGTGTTTGAATTCAATTGCTGACCTTAATCTCCCTGGCAGCTCATGGAATAATGCTGCCCACTTTAGAGAGTGGTGATGACTGTTGATTGCTCTCAGTGCAAGGAAAGAGACACTAGAATGCTATTATGGACTTTTTACCACCCCTTCCAGCCTCAAAGAACAGCCTCTGACTGACTAATCTGGTAAACTATACAACTTGATCAGGTATTTTATATTATCACAAGATTAGGGTAAAATCAGGACTGCTTAGGAACTTGCAGAGTTGGAATCCTTCCATGTATAGCCTTTCAAGGGCTGAAACAAACTGTGCTGCCAAGATAACAACAGTGTAGCCTGAATAATAAGGAAGTATTTTGGACATGAATTTAATTTCAAGTTCATAATTAAGCTTTAATGAAAGTTACTCTTCAGGGAGAAATCCAGGCTTTGGGCCATGACAATGCTGCCCTACCTCTATGCAGAGTTTTATATCACTATATGCTTAGCCTACAGTATTGATATATATATATATATATTGATATATTGATTATAACCTGTACTATACATAAAAGAAAGAAATCACTTAAGGTCTTTGCTAACTGTTGATGTAACCAGCAATTTCTATACGAAATTTGTATGCAATGCCATTAAGGGAAAATTATCTTATGTTTGCCACTTAAAAAAAAAAAAATTATCTTCCCCCAAAAGCAGACAGTTTTTACTCTGAATGACATGTGAAATGTTACATTCCCGTAGCAAGGAACTTACTTAAAAGGCAGCAGAATCCACTGTGCAAAACAAAATAAAGAGAATGGTGGGGGTTTTTTTTAATGAAGGAAGGGAGAATTGGTTCATTTGATTAAAGGGAGCACGTGGGGACACGGTACTTGAATTTATCACTGTTTGGCAATGGTAATTTTGCCATCCTATCAAGAAGAGCAGAGCACAGGATCTACACAACAAATAAAATTTCTCTCCTTGCAATGAAAAGATTGTAATGTGAAAGTAAAAAAGAGACAAGCTTGTTGAGGAAGGGAGAAATTATAACTTAACAAGGAGGCAGCCCACAGCTGTCACTCAGGAACCAGACTGGAAAATGTTCTAGTATATTATAATTTTCTAAAAGGTTTATTTTTGTAAAACTGAGAATAATCTCAATGTCTAAAACACCAGATACCAATAGCAGGAAAAAAGGATTAAACAACAGTTAAAGTATGGGACTGAAATAAATACAATTTTCAGAAGTAAATTCACCTTATTACATTCATCTACTTCTATGTTTGAAATCTAACTTCAAATTTAAATGTAAATGGATCAAGCACAATGCTGAAGCCCTTCTAAGCACTTACAGGAAAGAAATACTAATCTTGGCTTTTAGCATGTTTATAGGATTTGAAAAAGTCACCTGCAATCATAAAAGATTTTCTAAGCTGTACTCTGAGACAATTGTGTGAAATACCTTCATAACAATGGAACTTTTATTTCAAAACTTGATGGCATTATTTAGTTTTAGTATCTACTTCATGAGGTACCTTGTGTTATAAAACCCCTGTGGACTTCACAAAATATCACCTGGCATTTCTCTCCTTCTATAAAAGAAATACTATGCTAAGAGTGTCCTTATGAATTCCCTCCTCTGCCTGTGAGGCAGGCAGGAGGATCTCTTGAAGATAAGGATCAAGGGGTGTGGGGGCCCTGTTGTGAGCACTGCCTTTCTGTGAGATGAAGCTTTTTTGAAGAGAATGGCTTTGCAGACATTTTCTCCAACCTCATGTTAGTCAGGAATGTTTTTTTTTTGCATGGAGAGTGTGTTGGTGGAGAGTCTTCACCCCGCTTCTCACACGCTTTTTCTTAGATGTTGTCTGAGTAAAAATGAATAATTTCCCTGTAGATCACTTTATTAAAGCTGCCATCTGAAATAACATATTTGCATAATTGCAAGGCTACAGCTTTAAAGAGAGAAAGCTGTAGGGAGAGAAAGGATAGTACTTCTTTGCCTTGGAGCTTACACTGGTATCTTGAATGGGATATAGCACCTCATTGTTGTTGGATGCTGCTGGGAACCAGGGAAAAAGCAGCCTTGAAGCCTTGGGTTTCTCAGACTGCACAAGGACAAGAAATTATAATAATGATTATACATCTGCCGGGTGTTTGAGAGACATGTGAGTGTCTAGTGATATTTTGCAGAAAGTGCGTTTTCAAAGAGGTGTTGCCTTCTTGGACCAATGAGTCTTTTCAATTCTGTTTCTCATGTATTATCCTATATATATAGTGTAGTGTTTCTTTAAATAAAGCTTCTCTTTTGCTTCTCCATTGCACGAGGAACTATGTTGCATTATCCTTTTCACTGCTCACCTAGAGCCTAAAATGCAACACCTCAGCAAGGGAGCTGCTTCCACACAGTCTTAACTGCTTCCCAACCAAGATGTTTTGCCATTGTAGCTATGCCTGGTGGGGGCACAGTATTTTCCACCTCAGGACTTAAACCATGACAGTGGCTGAACCTGAAATCATAAATCAGTCTGAGTCCCATGAATGAGATCAAAGTAATGTCTTCTTTTCTCTCTCTCTTTTTTTTTTTTTTTTTTTTTTTTTAATGTTAAAATATTTTTTTGGCTCAAAGGCTTTGTTCTAATAGCAATAGTCATCAGAAAAGCAGAATAGCCTGATGATTACTCTGTTTTTTAACAGATGACTCATCCTTTGATGAATCTTGAGGGAAAAGAGCACTGGGTTTCTTGTCTTTCCTGGAGTAGCTTCAGGCCCTTGTGAGTCAAGCCTCATGCACTGAGAAAGACAAATCTGCAATGTTTACCACTGTGTTAGTAATGAGTACTGTGCATCAGCTAGCACACATTCCTTCTTGAGGCATATATTTAAAACATATTACTTCAGCAAACATTAGATAATTAGCAGCTCTTAATTGTAGCTTAATTTCTTAGCTTTTCCTGTGACTTTTAAAATGCTATTAGAAATAAAAGTGGTTTCAGTGCTTCAGAGTTGTTCCACATTGCACCAAACATCTGTCAGAAAAGCAGTTAAAATGTTTTACTGTTTCCTCATTGGGTTACAAAAGGGTTAAACAGCCAAGCCAAAAATCCTTTAATGAAAATGCTACAATGACTTCACAATGGTTTCCCAATAAATGTAGATATTTATCAATTTTCTCTGTGCTAAGAGCACAAGAGGCAGTTGGTCCAGGTAAGAAGTTTGGTGTAAGATGACAATTCAGTGGGCACACAGCACAGAGCACAACAGCACTGCCTCTCTCACTACAAAGTCTGGTTATTAAGAAGCTGGGAACCCAGCTTCTTACAGTGAGGAGCTGCTTGTGCTCATGAGGCTCTGACACATGCAAGCCACTTGTGTGACTCAGCACACAGTACAAATGCTCCTTTTAAGATGTGTGCTACATGCATGGTCACAGCAGAACGGATGCACGAGAGGAACAGTGAGGAAATGAGGGGGAAAATGCTTTCTCAGTCATTTCAGGCTCTTAGCACTGCATTTCATTTTTTAACCCCAATACCTTTAAGATTCCCAAATAATTTTTTCTATATTATGCTTTACACCAATCTGCTAAATTATTGAAATTTAATTATACTGAGTGTATATTTCAGTTATAGTTGAATTTTTCCACATATTTGCATTTACTTGTGACCAATAAAATCTGCTGAATTCTTGTTGAATTTTTCTTGTAGAATATTTCAGTTTCTATTTTGCTTGCTTGCCAGATCACTTCTTAAAGATGACAAATTAAAAATCAGAAGCCACAACCATAAATCTGTGAGGGTCTGTTATCTAGGCTTTGAAAACCAGATAGGGAAGTATTTGAAAATGTTTTTTCAGATGAAATATTATTGGAAGAAAATCTCCATGGCTTTCACTGTTCTAGCATCACTGTGTAAGAAAAATTTCAGGAAATTTATCTTTACAACCATGCTGCAAGATAGCAAAACATACTATTCTTGTTTTACACATAGGCTATTAAAACACACCAAGACAAAGTAACAGGCCATACTATAAAAGAATGCTGAACTGAATTTTGTCTTCCAAACCTCACACTAGCACTCATATCACACAAACCTAATTGCTTCCCTGACTACAGATGAATAGCAGGCAGCCTACCCAAAGGTGTATATTAGTGTTTAACTGTAGAAATCACATTTCACGCAGATTTAACAACCCTGCAACTGTGTTTCCCCAACAACTTAACTCACTCTTGAAGAGTACCCAAACCTATAAAAAAAGCCAACCAAAACTACCTCAGCTATGAATCTGAGGTACAAACAGATCACATACTAACTCAGGAGGATGTTATCCTTTCCCTATAATAACATACAACAAGCATGTTAGCCTTTCCAGATGATTGAATTGGGAGTTCAGGTTCAGATGTCCTTTGCTTGTTCCCTCAAAAATGATATAAATATGTAAATATCACACTTGCTCACATCCAGTTTATCAGTTATCTGTGTTGTTGCTCTGTACGAATAACCCTTGTTGGTCATTATGACTCCTCCAATTACTTGTGTGAATCATGCACAGTGCAAGTAATTTTATTCCTATCAGCTTACTGATTAAAATGTTATGCAGTACAGAATGAAGAACTGACTCCTACAGGAGCCCAACAGAAAATGTGCCTGGTTCACAGGTGTATTGACATCCCTTTTTTTCCAATTTCTAATTCAGTTAGAAAGCCAGATTGATCTTGTATCATTATTTTTATATAAAAATGCCAGACAGTGCTATGTCAAACCTTACAGAATTCTGTATATCTCACAGTAACACTATTAGTTTTCATCAACCAAAGTTTTAATCTAATAAAGATGGATGCACAGTTAAACAAATATTGATTTGCTTTAAACCTCTCTCCTTTATTTCTGTATCAATGGAGACCTGCACTACATTACTTCACCTACAAATGATGTCAAGGACAGGCTATAATCACATAATTTTTGTTTACTTTGCTTATAGACAGGAGTAAGGCATTGAATTCCAGTTAAATTAAAAAAAGAGGGGGAAAAAAGAGTAAGAACTTCAGTCGGCTTCTAATTCTGACCTAGTTTCCATGTTTCTCCAGGAATTTATGGCATGCCTCACACAAGGACAAGAAGACAAGATTTGAGTTGTTTCCAGAGTAATTTCTAATGCTGTATTTCCCAAAATGGTGCAGGGAATTGTCTGAAGAGGGAGGAAAGGAGGAAGAAAGGGGAGGAGTACAGGAGGAAGAGGGAGGACAACAACTTATTCTAAATCCTCTCTTCCCATGGAAGCAGAAACACCTCTAAGGTCAAGCTTCATGAGTTTTGGCTGTAGGCTGACTGGTCTTGCCATCTGTGACCTTGCAAAGCACTCTCATGACATTAACTTTAAAAGTTTGCTAAATATGGAGCAATTTCAAATGACTGAACTCATACATGCATTTACTCATTTTAAGTGAATAAAAAGTCTTCTTATCAACCTTGTTAATCTCAGACCTGAATCTTATTTCCTGACCTTTTTGAACATGGCTTTTAAATCAAGATTCATGTAGAAAGCAACCCAAGGCAAGTACTGTATTTGGAATGTATTTTAATTCTCCACATTCTAATATGTACAATTCCCAGTTACGTTTTGGTTGCACCCAGGCCACAGAACAAAAGACCCAGCTGCATATTCTAGAACAACTCTGTAAAAAAATAAGGTAACACCTTTAAGAAATTTAAGACTACCTTCAAATTGGCCATGTATGCTGAACACACAATACCTACAAACTCCTCTACACATGAGAAATAATCAGGCCTAGTTGTATTAAACAGAAGATAAAGAAAATACTTACAAGGATAAGATTATAAGGAATGTGAGCAGATTGCTGTCTTTCATTCAGAGTCTTATCACAGAAAAGAGGATATTCTAGATGTAAAGTTGTATTTGGCTAGACTTAGACTGGCTGAATGAATATAAGCCACCATTTCAGTTTATTTAATTTAAAAAGCAGGTCAAAGTGCTGCTTTCAGCTACCTATTAATATTGAAAGGGTCTTCTGGTTATTACAGTTATACTCCAAAATGTCTTCAAAGCAGTACAACTATACTAAATCCTATGCCTCGCTGAACAAAAGAATGATGACTAAACAATTTCTAAAAGACTTTAGAGTGCAAAAAGGTCATTAATAACACTAGACTAAAACATAACCAACTTATCCTTCCACTATATTTTCACCCAAATGTACCTGAAAAAACTCTTTCAGACTATGGGAAAGAATTATTTCCTTTAGAAATAAATTCTCCCTGATTCTCTCTCTTCCCTTCTGCCCTAGTTTTGAACATCTTTTTTTCCTCCACACAGCAAGTCCTAGAGTAAAGAATTATGGAAAGAGTAAAAAATTCTGGAAACACTATTTAAATTATGTTCTAACAAAAAATAATGACAGTATTAAATTTAACCTTATACAATTAAAAAAAAATAGTTGTTTTTTATTTTTAATTTGAGGGATCAGAGATCAAAACGGGGAAAACAGAAGTCAAATTCTAGCAAAATTATATTTCCCATACTACATCACCTATTCTGAAATACTTTGAGCTCCTGCTACTCAATTTCATTACATCTTTCTGCTATTCATTCATACTTTATTTACGGCAATGTTAAAATGAGTATAAAAACCTGGAAAAGAGGTTCTAAAAATAGAGGTTGATAAACACTGTTGTGAATGGTGTAAGACAGACTCTTTGCATTACAAGTTGGTATTAGGCTCTAGTTTTGAAAGCTTGTACACACTGTGAAAAGTGAAGAGGACTAAGTAGAGTGAGCTAAGTCCAGCAGGTGCTTAAGTTTTTGTAGGATGACAACCTTATTATTACATCAGGTGGAGTCCGCTTATTTCTAAGGACTAGAGGGTTGCTAAAAGCCCAGTTTTGGCTTTTTCCAGACGAGATTCGCTATAATGAGATGTCCATAATGTTCCTCTTTCACCACAGCAAATGATGAGTCTGGTTTGGGTTTTTTTTTCTTTTTTTTGAGAGAGAGAGAGAAAATTATTTCAGCTAATTATTATTAGCTAATCAGAACAGAAATTCCCAGGCTATTAGCCATCTACATTATAAGTGGATTGCTTTGTGGAGAGAAAAACTGACAATCATTCAATATTCTTGTAATAATACTGTAAGTATCTGTTTGATAACAGCAATAGTCTCATTTGTTCAATTAACAACTAATCAATAGCAATAATTTAATATTTAGCAGTATGGAATTCTATTAAGAAAGCATCGTTTTGTGCAGGATGACAAAGGCTATCTGTTCATAAATTAATGCTTTGCTTCAGGATTAAACATCAAGAGTTGTCCTCCAAACAAGGACAGATTTGATGGGGAGGCTGAGGAGAGTACAGCACAGGCCACGTGCTCTAGGCAATCTCCCCATCTGTATTATAGATGCATCTAGCCCTGTCCAACCCCAAACACTCTCTGCCTGAAAAAAAAAAATAAATTTCCCCAAGTTTAGTCTGTTTTGCCCGTGATGGTAATTGGTGAGTGATCTCTCCCTCTTCTTCATTATATTTTCTTTTCCTTGTCCAGTTGAGGAGCAAAGTGAGAGAGCAGCTTGGTGGAGATCTGGCATCCAGCCAGGTTCAATCCACCACAGACTGTTTATACATTGCTGCTTATAATGGTAATTTTCAATATATCATCACAGAATCTAACAAACACAAAGAAAAACTATTTTCTTCATATATTTGCACCGACAAAACACATTATCTGAAGCAAGTTATTTTTTAAGCATTAAACTAATGAGACAGTCAAAATACTGGAAAATTATAATCTCATCACAAATCAGATCACAATGTATCTCAGCTAATTAGCAGAAGAAAAGCAGTAATAAATTACTTGTGTTTCTTTTTGGCCACTAAATCGTCTTTCAACATATTTTAAACAGTACTAAGTATGAAACCACTGCTTCTTACTAACAAAGAGTTGTTAAAATACCAAATTTCTACTGGTTTGAAGTGTTTAGTTTTGGGAAGCCCTACAGAAAATAACAAAGCTTCTTCTGAAGGGGAAGCAATGGATGTTTTCAGCACATATGGCATTAGCAGCATTTATCTAACATACCTAAAAATATGTGCTGATGTATAATGGCTGAAGACATAAAGACACTACAGATAAGACTTCCCAAGCACTTCAAGCCCAAACTCAAGGGCAGGTCCCCAAGGCATCATGAATATTCACTGAAAGTTCAGGTCTAGGACAAGCTGGTAGCTTGGCTATTCCCAAAGGAGGGACTGTGTTTCTCATACCTCCTCAAACAGAGGGCTCTCAAATCAAATTATGACTAAACTTCTGCTCAGTCCAACATCTGGTGATAATCCAGGGAGTTCACTTTCACCAGCTGTCCTGGGTAAGTATTAGTCTCATTCCATGGCTGTAGATCAGTGCGATGACCTGATTACCTCCTTGTTATTCCATAATATAAATTTCAGCCTTCCATTCTCATTTACTGCCTTTTACGTGATGGTGCAGAAAATGAGGCAGCAGTCTCTCAGGAGTTAAATAACCAGAGCAGGACTGCTGCCTTCTGTGACATTCACCCACTGAAGAACTGCACTGCTACGGATGAAAGCACTAAGCAGCATCTTTTGGTGAATTCGGGGAAGGTGAATGAAGAACAGTTACTGTTAATCCCGATGCTGGGAACAAAAGTATCTGTGATTTTTATTCACTCTACAGGATAAATAAGCAGATCAGTGACACATACTACTTGCACAGGCAAAATGATGCTTGTTTGAGAACCAGAATGTTCAGAGGAAGGACATTAGTGTCTTAAAAAAACAAGTGAAAGTGGCTGTGGTAGAGAAAGAGCAAGAGAAAAATGCTATCATGCTGCATCACTGTCACTTCTTTTGCTGTTCAGTTTCACATTGTTTTTCACTCGAGTGACTGCCACACTGAGCTGCAATGAGGAAAGTCCCTAACCTGTGAATATCCCTGTGTCAGGACAAAGTGACTGGTGAGAGGAGAACAAAGATGATGACTATTTCTTTTAAGCAAAGAGAATGGAAGCATTTTACAAGTTGAGTCAGAGCACTGACACACTTTCCAATGCAGGCATGCTCCCTCCCCCACCACTTTCTACACAGACTCATTCACAAAGCAAAAATAAATAACACAGAAAACCACAGAAAACTGCTCAGTTATCAATTCAGAGCTGCGACTGCTTCCTGAAATCAATTTAAATAGCCAAACTTGTCACCCTCATCCTTGTTAGTTTAGGTCTCCCTCTCCTGTACCACAGTATTCCCTTAATTTGCTTTCTTTTCAGTCACTTGTAGTCCAAGCACCCCCAAAAGTCTCCAAAGTGGGTTTATTTTCCTTTTCTTCTAGGAACAGAGCTGATATGCCCCAGAAGACTTTATTTGCATCTGTAAATCACAAAGACCCTTCAAAGGGTCAGCAGAGGATGGGGAATGAATGGTGGTTGTGGACTCTGAAGAGGTGAGTGGTGCTGAAAGCAGAGAAGCCATTGGAAAAGATGATTCAACAGCATAGGAGAAAATACTTATTTTAGGCTTTTAAGCTGTGCTGGAAAGGGTACGGCTGCCCCCTGCTAAGGAGCTCCCTGGGGAGCAGCTCATTGTACTGGCAGTGGGAAACATGAAGGCAGGGGAAGTATGAGCTCAGATGCAGAGACAATGAGCACAAGGCTCCTTCCAGAGTGACTCATCCAGCCTCTGGGACAGAGGAAACCGAGCACTCCCTGAGTTAGCATCCTCTGCTAACTATCCAAGTAGGGCACTGGCAGTGGGGAAAGCAGCTGTTCACTCCTTCTAACAGCTCATGGGATGGCGCTGGGAAATGGGAGTCAAACAGAGGTTCTGGGGATGACATTTGGTGACAAGCAGGGAACGAAACAGTGCAATAAGATACTTAAAGGAATTCATTTGACTTTGCATAAATAATAGGGAACAAGATCAGAGTATTCCAATAACACTAAAGTTCAGCTAGAGCAAAGGAAATTTTTTCAAACCTGTGGGCCACTAAAGATTTTTTTTGTGATTACGACTTAATTTTTACATCATTTATGTGCCAGTAGTGCCATTTTCTCATAACAAAGCACTATCTAATATTTAATAAAAAGAAGAGAGCAATTTGGAAAAATCATGCCGGTTTGGGTTTTTTTTCCCCAAAAAAAAGTTATTAGATTTTAGGTAGTAAAATTACATGCAAACTGATTGGGAAAAAGTCTCCAATATATATTTCTCAGCTTTATTACTTACACATTTAGTGTATTACCACTAAAGGGTCTGCAGGGAGGAATCCTTTTCCTGATGAGCACTGGTGTCCCATCCTGCCTTGAAAAACTAAAGAGCTTCTATTCTTATGGAGGGCAAGTAATACACCAGAACATGGAATTAAGTGATGCACCGAATATTACATTAGTTCCACTATTAATTAATCAGAGCCAATGGTTTGAGAATAAGGTATTTTACTAGAACTTGCTTCTTTCCGTTTGTCTTACAGTCTAGTGTTTAGAAATGTCTCTTCTGAGCAGAGTCTCTCATCCCTGTCTAGCCCCAGAAGGATTTAGAGGGAAACAAAGAGGGAAAAAGTAATTTTTCTTCAATTCTATTTGGTTTTACTATTATCTTCTCAAAAATAACAAGGATACAACGTAAAGCAGCACAGGAGTTTTCAATTACATTAACCAGTCAAATCTGATGCAGGTAACTGAGCCACCAAAGCTCCTCCTAGATGAAGAGGATCAGGCTGCTCTTGAGCTGCCCTAGCACCTCCAGCTGCCTGCAGAGCCCTGCAGCTCAGCCACAGCAGGGTCTGGGAAGGACCAGGACTACCAATATCTGGAGTTCTCCAGCCATCAGGGGGCTCAGCTGCCAACTGGTTCTATTTGACCACCTTTAATCTCATGTTATAGGTGGGAGCTGAAGCAAAGGACAAGTGGGTCTTTTACTAGATGAAAGTTCTGAAAATTAGAAATCCTCTCCTTCCCAGACTCTTAACAGGCAACCATTAAAATAATTAAAAAAAAAGAAAAAAAAAAAAAGAAGAAAACAAAAAGACTAAAGGGAAGAGTGAGAGGTTAGTTTGCAAGCAATGTTATTCCTTAGAGAAACACATTCATCCATTCATCCAGAAGTGACTCAACATTCTGAAAACCATTTAATTGTTTTTCTGTTGGAGTAACCCAAAGAAAGATAGGCAAAAGAAGAGATTACTTTGTCTTCTCCTCTCCTTTTCTTAAGGAAATAAAATTTCCTTCTAAGAATTGAGGTCGCCCACCAAAACCAGTCTCTGCTCTTTCAGAAACGGAAGCTATGGCTAACTATTCCAAGCCATTTCATTTTTGAAAAACTGTATTTACATATAAATAAGGAACAACTGTCTATTGATGTCCCATCCCTGAAACCAGGAGAAGCACCTGCAATGTGAATACTGAAATATCTATTCTTCTTCCAAGGAAAAAAAATATCTTAAGACTGCCTTTTTCAAGAAAGACAGCCCATAAATTCATTGAGAAATCTTTCTTCTGCTGGATAAAATACTTCTTCAGCTTTGACAATCTGGAAAAACTCTAGCTGTTACAGTAAGTACAAAATAAAATGAAAAAATAGCCCTGAAACAAATAATCTTACTTTTAGCCTTTCACACATTCTCAATTTCTCCTACCAAGAGCAGAACAGCCTTGAGAGGATGAGCAGCAGTGTCTGAAACCATGGAAACTGTAGTTTGCCTGTTTTTCTGAAGAGTTGGGCAACAGGCCCTGTCTGAAATCTAGTTTCCACAAGGTTTTGCAATTAGAGAACTCAAGTATGAATGCAGCAATTTAGTGAACAAAAATAAACAGCATTTCATACTTCATCCTAAAAGTTTCTAAGTTACTATGAAAGTCTTTCCAGAATCACCCTATGAGACTCAGAATATTGGATGATCATCTCATTTTCTGGCCAAGAATGCTTGCAATTTAAAGAAAAGCATGATAATGGGCTGTATCAGTTGGACACAGGTATTTTGCAAGACAGAATTTATACACCATCTTTCATGGCAATTTCACTGTTCTCCCTTTACTCAGAATTTTTAGAGGATGGAACAAATGGAGAGGACTTATCTTTTCATGTTACATACACACCTTACAGTCAAGTTATTAAACCTTTTGATCTGTTGAATATATATATTGGTGCAATTTAGTAAAGATGTTAAGATTCACAGTCCATTTATATTCCGTAGCTGACCAGATCTTAAGTGAAAAATCCTAATTTTTTCACTTTTACTCCCCAAAAACTTACCAGACATGGTGAAGGACATGTTTGGTTTCTCTTTTCTTTTAAACAAAGCCACATCTTCAGGAGAAAAACTGTTCCCAGACTCAAAATATGAGCAAAGATCCAGGACCAAAGTGAGAGAGACTCACATTCAAACAGTGACCTACTTCCCATTATAGCTTTCCTCAGAGCTGAAGAACACACAGTGCTTCCTTAGTAAAACTGAAATGGTGTGGCATATGCTTCTCTAGACAAATAAAATGCTGACAGGCAATGCAGTAAACTGAGCCACACCACTTTTTCCTCCTGTGGAAGCCCTTTGAACATTGGTATTACATTATTCACTCCAATAATGACGGAGCACTTTATAAATGGGACAGAAAGTCAATTATTCCACACAATGCACCATCACAAGCACGACTGTAAGATCGATGTGCCCATAGCCCATTTTACAAATACTTGAGCAAAAAACAAACAAGAGAATTAAGTTCATAGCTTCTTAACACTTTCCAGAGCTGGTAATGTATGTACTGTAACTCACAAAGGCTATTTATAGAGGCGAGTTTCTGCACAGCATTCCTAGAAAATCGTTTCTATTAACCCTCGGATACCATGTTTGTTAAAGCCCTGAGGATGTGTTACAATTAAAAATTGGTGTGAAATTTCAATTTCAACAGTGTTTTTTATTACCCTGACATAAAATGCTGGTTGACACTTCGTGATTAAGATGAAACACTGAGTATCATTTGATTAAAACCAACAAAAGAGCAATACAAGCCATCAGTCCTACATACCCCAGTTTTAAACACACACTGGGAGATCCCAGTCACTGGGATATACAGCAGACATACTTGTTGAGAACCTGAACAGCTTTGACTTGCAAATTTAAAAGACTAGGATTAATTTTACAGCAAAGCAGTATACGCTTAATTATATTTTTCAGCAGTTTGGAAATGAACACAATTACTAGCATTCATTACCTCAATATTTTACAAATAAAATGTTTTGGGTGCTTTTAGTAAAGCAGAGCCTACCTTAGTTGTGCTATGAAAAATAATGTAAGTTTTACGGAGATCTATTTGCTGGTCTATCCTAATTATTACAGTAAAGCATGTTTATTGTTTTGTTGCCTATTTACAACATACTAAATTTACTTAGAGTTGCTAAAATTAGGATTATCCCTAGATGAGTATATTAAACTTGAAACTGAAATGAGTCTAGAATATGCTACCAAATGTCTTTAAATAACTGAAATGTATATTCATTAAACAACCTGTTCCGATGGATAATTCCTCTATTTTAAAGAAATTAATTAATAAAATATATGCATGATGTTTAGGGGTGAAACAACTGCATCTAATTAAAGAAACCTTAGCAATAGCTTCTTTCCTCAAATTCACATCAACCTATTAAAGTTAGACACAGCATGGTTAATTGCATTTAGTAAAGAAAGATGCCAGAGGGAGGTTTTTCTGTTCTCCTTCTAAAAATACTCTGTGCTAACTATTTTTTCCAGATACTTAAATTTCATTGTCTAAAACTACAGTAGAAATACTGTCTGCTATATTTAGGAAATTTCATTGAATAATTCAATGAAATAGTTTATAAAAACCTACAATAGCATTCTCTGCTGTACTGTGCAAAGCTTGGTCTTGCCTATTAAAATAGAGGTAGCACTGAATCCCGTTCTACCTCAATAATTAAGGGGAGATGAACAAATGCATTTGATGATACAAGGCAATAAAAAAGACAGACAAATATTTGGGCAAGAATTATTCAAATTCTTGAAAACAAAAGATATTCCAGCAACTCTGGGCATAGTATATTTTCTCCAATATGAACTCTTGTGTCTAATGGTGAGGCTACACCAAAGTTTCTTTTGTAAAGGTGTAGAGTGGAATATTGATATATTAACTTTCTCATATTAAAGCCCAAGTAGTGAAAATCTGTCATAAGAGCATATGAAATCCCAGACTATATTACTGATTCAATGCTCTGATACCAATAATTAAAAGTGAGAACTTGCAGAACTACTGCTTGATCAGCACAGGTAATGAATTATAATTACAGAAGTACACTTAAAAAGCATTGGTGACAATGACTAGGTAATTTCCATTTATACTCTTAAGGCTTTAATTAATAATTTGAACCTCAACCACATTCTCTTCAACATTCACAAGCTGCAGCCATTATGGGGTAAGGCTGGGGAAGAGCAGCAGGCAGCTTGCACCTGTAAATCTTAGCTCCCCTTTAGACCATGCTGACACATGTGGGAGTGAGCACAAGGGTTAACCCAGAAGAAATAGCCCTGGCTTAGCTGGTTATAAACATGCAAACTGGAACCCATAATAGGCAGGCCCAAATGTGTGATTAATACATTTGTTGCAGTATAGTGGTATTTGGAAAATATGCACTGTGACATAAATATATAAATATGAGATAGAATCTGCTTTAGAAATTCAGTGTAGTTGTATAAATGAGAAGTTAAGCTAAGCAGATAATTCAGCCATTATTGCATTCAGAAGCATTTCAGAAGGTGAAAATGTAATCTCTTCAGGAAAGACGTAGTTTGGTTTAGTTAAAAACACCCACAGGGAAACTGATGATAAAAAGCAAGAACAAGTTATAACTGAGTAGATGCAGATTTCATCAAACAGATTCACTATGTACAAATATTGTAGGTGGTTGCAGATTAGTATTTAGGAAATGTGCCTTTTAGGGTTTGTGTTCCAAATGTTTTATGTCTTCTTTTTTCCAATCATCAATGTATTTGTAAAATAGGTAATTTGCAATTAGCTTAGCAACTTATGGTTTCTTCATAATCAACAAATAATAACTGTTTTGGGAATGAAATTTGCACAGGCACACCTGGTAGTATGATTCATATGAGAACCAGAGAATAACTTAGAATCACTGGCATCTGTAACTACTCTCAGTGGCCCTTGTGGGTTTGGAAACCACTCAGGAAAATTTAGAGCTGGGGAAGCCCATCAACATCATGCTGATGTAAAAGAGCTGCAATTTCTGTAGCAAAATCAGTCAGAGACCAATTCTAAGTGGAGCAGTTCCAATCCAAAATGAGTAAAGAGTCAAGTTGCAGGTGGTGCAATTTGTGATGGCAAGAAGAACTGAATTTATGTCTGAAAACAAAAGATAACACTATGTTTACACAGAGCATGACAGTATTATTTATTCACTTTGTAGAAGTATGTAACTTGGACTTGACCCTATTCTGAAATCAGAAGAGAAAAAAAAGGAATCTGTTCACTGATAATGAACTATTTATAGATAGTCCTGATTCTAAAACTTCCACAGTCAAGGTTATATGATTATAAATCTCAAATAGTGTGACCATTTTTGTTGTTTCAAAGGAAATTAAGCAACAGTCACAGCCATGTGGAAAACCAGGACTCAAAGAATAAACTAAGAGAAACAGTTCTTATTTTTATATATTTGGCTTGAAATACTGTAGCCATATTATAACATCTGACACCCTGTCCCATTGAAAGCACCTTTCTTTCTGAATTCTGATGACAGGAGATGAGACAATGTCTAACAGAATTCAACACTCCATCAGCAAAGAACTCTACTCTTACAGCTCCTGAGTTTTATGGATCAGTACTGAAAGTTTTGTAAAAAGGTTTTAAATGTTAAGCATCAGCATCCAAAAATAGATGCTCATCTATTCAGAAACAATAACCAAAAAAAGCTTTAAGAAGAAAAATCATTTAAGGGTTTATTTTTAAACAGCTATTTTTAAAGTGAGCAGCCTTGACATCAGAACATTCTTCTGTCATCATAAGAAAAGGGAGTTTAATTTTGAGGGATCAAGCTGCTTGTTTTACTTTGAGTTGTGTAATTCTTCCTTTCTAAACTTAAGAAAAGCTACCAGAGTGTAACTGCTCAGTGGTAATTGACTTAAACATCCAGAGAAAATAACAATTAAAAAGGTACAAAGGGTTCCTCGCTGTACAAATACATTAAAGTAGGTAAATATGAATTCTGAATAAATGAATTTTTAATACATTTGCTCTTTGAAAAGAACTCTTTTATTCTGTGTACACAAGTGTCACAAACTGTTTACGAAAACAACTGTTCTGAAAAGTAAATAAGACACTGGCAAAGCCTGTGTTGTGTCCTACTTCTGTGGCTCATCTAATAGTCGATCATTCACTTCTGTACTTTGTGGTTTCACTGCTTCAGCTCAAGTACCACAGTGTGTGGACTGAAGGGTGACCTTCAGAAAGACAAAGTATTCCAATAACTAATTTCAATGTTCACAATATCCAAAGTGGAAATGCTGATGGACAATAGCACGTGATGACACATGTCAACCATAGGAGAGAAGTTTAATAAAACAGGACATGCCGTGCCATAAGGAAATCTGGCTTCCATTTCTGGCTCTGATACAGCTTTTCTTTATGTGACAAATAATTTCATCTGCCTAAATTGCTTTTCCCACAGTTTAAATGAGATAGTAATTGTTTACTTTTCCAGATACTGTGAGAACTAATTTATTCATACTTGGGAAAGCATTTCAAATTTGTAAAGTGGGAGCCTTGACTGGACCTCAGCATAAAGCTGTCCCATAGGCTGGGAATAGTTCCTGTCAACAGCAAGCAGTCAGACTCAGATTTGTTTACAGCAATTTGAAATCCCTTTCCTGCAACTTCTGCAACAAATAAGAGAAAATGTTTATTTCTGGTACCGTGACATTAGTAGTCTTAATTATATGTGAACACACAAAACCAGTAATTAAATATACTGCATTGAATTTATGCCACCTTTGTGGTCACTAGGACAAATATAACAGGTTTTTATAACATCTAGGGGATTTCTCATTCTACCACCAATCCCTATTTCACCCCTAGAGTCCCAGAGGTCCTTTTATACCTTCCTGGTAAAGACCTAAGGCTCAGGTATAACTGTCCTGAAAGGGTCCCCTCCTGTCCCCTCCCCCACAATGGCCTGAGTGTAAATGAGCAGTAGAATATAAAAACACACATAAAATTTAAAAACCAGCATATCAAGGCTAACGAGATTAAATTATTTTTTCTTTTTTATTTGTTGGCACATTGTGGAAACAGAACCTGAGCCTGAATCACTGTCAGAAAAAACCATCTCAGCACATTCACTGGGGACTGGGCAGACCACAAAGATTCCTTACATGCATATTCCATCAACCAAAAGGAAGATGGATTTTCTCATTAAATCACTAGTAAGTTATCAGTAACTGAGCTCTCACAAAAACCCACAAATTAAAATGACGACCTTTGAAACTCTGAATATGCCTAGTTTAACAGCTCTAAAGAGTAAGAACCATACAAAGAGGCTTACTGTCACAGCAGCAATTTTACAGAATCTAATAGTGTGAATGGCCAAACCACTTCTCCTGATATCACAGTTAGGTGCTGCTAAGAGAGACAGCTAAATCCTAGATTAACTTTTATTCCAAATAATTGGAAGAAAGCTCTTGATAACAGTCTTGCATTCCTGGCAAGAATCCAGATGGTCTCAGGTAAAGTATTTATCATTCACAAAGCACTTCCACCATCTATTTAGCAGAAAGCATGAATATTTTAATCAGCTGAGATTGTATTCCTATACCAGCAGTATTAAATTAAAAACTGAAACTAATATAAGTTGGTATGATTTAATAAGGAACCATATGGTCTTGTAAAAATATATTCTAAATATTTATATATACAGTCTTTAAGAAAACCAACTAATTCTGAAAACAAACAAATGTACCTCAAACAAAATTTCAATTTTTTTTTCCTCTCCAATCAGGTGCTTCTAGTAGAAATGAGATAATTCAAATCAGTTTACTCATATTTTCATGATCTTTAAAGGCCTTGCTTTTGCCAATGATTAACAGCACATACAGGGACTGATCAGTTTGTGTTCCTTACTTGTTTATCTGTCTAAATCCACAATCAAAGACTAAGGAAAAGAGATAGCAATGGCTTTAGTGTGCATGGGTTTTAGCCCAACAGCCATGAAATATGGGTTCAAAATAGTTGCTGCAATTCACTAGTCTCCCTAAAAAACTAAATGGCAAAAATTGTCAAAAGAACAAAGTGCTCACTGAAAAAGGCCAGCTCTGGTGCAAACCCAATGCTGTTAAATTATGGAGTGGCAGTAATGAAGTACAGATTGTCACCTCTTGCAGTTTTATTCTCAAAACCCAAAGCCAACAATTAATTCTAAATTAAAAATGGATGCTACAGTCATTGAAGAGTTGCAAAACATACACCACCAAAAATACAAAGAAAAATATCAGCACAAGATGAGACCTTACAAGCTGCTGCTGCTGCTTTAGGAAAAACAATGGTGCTTCTTCAGAAAGAAACAAGGGAAATGAACAGCAGAGATGTCACAAGGTGTATTAGTGTAACTGCTGAAAAGGACTGAGTGACCAAAAAAAACCCTCTTTCTATGAACTTTGAAAAGCCCCAACAGAGACTGTGATGATGGATGTATAAGTTATCTTTTTTTTTTTTTTTGGTTTAAAATGAAGATCAACAAATCCTACACAGGCTTCCTTATGCTGTTCTGTGACTTCGTTTAAAAATATTTTGAATTCTGTATCATACTAATGGTGACACAGTTGGTGGCACAAAGTCCTTTCAAATTCAGACAACCAGAAGTTGACCTCTGTGAGATGTCTTGCTTTGAAATATTACTAGATAAATCTAATATTCCCAAAATGAGAAGATAATTTCCCTCCTAATTATCTGTAGGGTACTTTTTTAACGTCTCTTTATCTTACTTAGTTAAGAGTATTAAAATTCTGAAGAAAATAAATATTTGGCTGTGTATTAATTAGACTTACAGAATGTGAAGGGACAACCTTTACCTAAAGTATAACGTTGGACATCCTTCACTGTTTTGTGAAGAAGACAGCAGCAGAATAATTCACCATGCACCTTAAATTTAACCTGCACACACTGATTCCATAGGAAAATAAACCCAAGGGATCCATGTAACAATGGAGTTGGATAAGGGCCTGATCATAAAAGCTGGAGAGGATTCAGTTTAAGCAGCACAGTAATTCTCATTGTCTCAGGAGGTCTCATTCTCATTCACAGGACTCATTGTCCTTCCCTTCCATTAGGTTTTCTATGGCTTTTCTCTACCATCAGTCCACATTATTGCCAGGAAATAAAAAATAAAAATAAAAAACAAAGAAGGACCTGAAAATCCTGCAGTTGATGTTCTTTTGCCTTGGATTCTGAACAGAGCAAGAGATTTTAATTTTAATTCACTGAAGTAGATTTTACATAAAACTTCAAACACTTAATTTAGAGTTAGACAACATCAAACGCTTAACCTGCACATAACAGAAAACATCCAAAGCACAGTCTTGTTGTTTCAAAGAAGATGAAGTAACTGAGACAGAAACTTGTTACATTCTGGAGAGGGTTTTGGGAACACTGGGTAGCAGGGATTAACCTGGCAATTTTCCTCATTAAATCTCCTGCTTTTGGAAATTTTGTCATTTACAGAGCTCTGTCCTTTAGCAGCACCCTCCTTTCCCCCTCCCATCCAAAACAGTGTACACTCAAAAGAAACCTCAGATGATTTAGGTAATTTTAATTCTTTCTAAAAATTTCCAGATCCTTATCCACTCATGGTTATGGATATAAATTGATCTTAGTTTTAAGGGCAGTGCATGCTGGCAATTTATGTTTTGTAACAATGAAGAAAAATAAGAAATATGTGCCATCATTTTCATGCTTTCTTTCCCAAGAGTGCATCTATCTGAAGAAGACCATATTGATGGATTTTTCCTTGTTTCTTAATGTAAAATACATCAGCTGCTTTCTGTGAAAAAAATACTAGCACATCAGCAGCCAAATTCTCATGCACAACCTAGATGCAACAAATCCTTAAAGAGGCAAAAGAGGTGAAGCAAAAAATCAAGGGGACATTTCAGATTTAAGCTTCTGTTGATTACAATAGATGATAAAGTTTTGAATCACTACAAAAATAGCAACTATGTCTTGTTTTGTTAGAACAACAAACTCCTAAAAACTGGTATGTTTTCTGAGTGCTTGAGCCAGTGATACCATCAGCTGAGAATTTGATGACTCAGAGCACTGTCAATTTTGTTTGCCAACATGGTTAAGCTCACTACACTAAGTCTCAACTGCTGAGCAGTTTATCTACAGTAAGACCAAAGAATGCAAACTTTCTTACTAAAAATGTATTGTTATGCCCAAATATTTAGGAAGAAATGTCAAGTTTCAAACACACTGGAGTATTTCTCATCATTGAAAACCAACCCTACAGCTGGTGACAATATAAATTCACCACCCAAAGTAGAATTACTTGCATGAAAGTCATCTTATGTCATACACAAAGTGTGGTCTCTTAACCTTTCAGTAAGAGAAGAATGTACAACTCTGAGGCTGCAAACCATGAGCATCACTGTAATACACATTTCACTGATATATATGATATTCTCCCTATGCATCACTTTTTATTGTAGCTGGGGAAGGGAAAAGAAGAAAGCTAAAGAAAACCATTTAAAAAAAATGCATATTTCTTCTAGCTGCTGATTTTCCTGACAATTACTAATGAAATATTTCACGGTCCTGTTCTTTTTATGTAAAATATACTCCCAAATACAACTTTTTCTTCTTCAGCCTTCTCATTTATTTTATACACATGGACAATTGCACACTTACATTCCTGGTACCTCACCAGTTTCTCTATAAGACCAATTTATGATGAAAAGCAAGGTTGTTGAGATAACAGGGATGGGGAAGACTGACAGATGGGTATGAATTTTGTATTTACCTTTTAACACTTGCCTTCATCTGCCCACTCCAATCTCCCTCTCCCTTTTCTAATTTTTATTTCTCTTAAAAAATAAATGTCCCACATTTCTTGTCAGGTAGTATAAAAAGAAACTTACCTTTACACACCGACTTGTCTCAGAGTACTCTCTCTTCCACAATGAAAAACTGACAAATGATGATCCTTACTTGTAAGGAATTTTCCTGCCCTTTTACAGTATAGATTTGTGTTGCCTTTCATCACCTCTAGCCTCCACCAGTGTCAAAAAAGATTGATTGGCTGTTGAAATATTAATATTTTCATATCCTTTTCCATTTTGGTGTTTTGAATTGATGCAAAATGAGATCACTGTCCAATACTGTAGGTGACACATGACACAAACTGTCACATCTTCTGTTTTCCTACCTTTCTAATCAATTGTCCAAGCATGTAGCTCTTCCATCTGACTCAAGAACAGAAGCCTTTCTTCAGATAAGGAAGACACAATCTACAACTTTTTTCTAATTAACTCCTTTAATTCTTTGTGAATTCTTGCCAGATAAAACCACCACCAAACAAACTCAACTACCACTTCTCAAAGACCACTCAGACACCGGCCATTATTTTAGAAATGCTGCATTCTCTAGACCAGATCAAAATATAACTCCATTTCTTTAAACACCTGCCAGCTCATGTCTAGCAATCAGCCCTGCCTCCTTCCTTCAGCTCTCCAAGTACTATCCCCACCTTATCATTATGCAAATAGATAGGAAAAGCATCATAATTTTATTTGGGTATCCTAGTTCTTTGTATTTGAATCATATCTAAATGCATTCTTTGTCACTGTTCTGTGACTTACATTTTCCCACTGTTCATGAAGTATATTCCTATTTAGGATCATATCAATTTTTTCATTGCACCTTCTGCTTCTCTGGCCTTCTCCCTTCTCATTTCTTTAGCAAATAAAGTTTACCACATTCAAAACTGCTTAGAGTGCACCTGCAAGGATCAGTTTCCTGAGCTCTTTGACTTAGCATACAACTCCCTTTATAAGTTCCCCCCATTAACACCAGCTCCTCCATCTTACTTAAATACAAACTGTTTGTCTTTGCTTCATGCCCCATTTCCACTTGACCATTACTCATCTTATCAGCTCTTATCTTCAACTGGCCAATATTACTTCCCTCCATCATCCACTTGCAAAATTCCAAATTGCCACTGTCTAGGGTGCTGGTCCATGCTCACATCTACCTGACACTGTAGTAAAGAATGTTATATCTGTGGCATTCATTGAGGATTGCCATACAGGTATAGTAGAACAGATATCAACCTAAGTAAAAAAAATAATTTAAATTGGTTGTTCCACATCCATTTCCTGGCCAATCTGTCCTACTCTTTTTTGTCAGACCTGGCATTCCAATCATTGCTGGCAATCATCATTGATCATTTAAATCTTTCCATTTTCTTTTGCATCATAGGCAGGTATGCTGCAATTGATTAGGTGACAGCCTGTGCTTACATGAGAATGAGTTAAATCTTACTCATTCACCCACATCAACACTAGTTGTTTTTATTAAGAAGCCTTTTCAATTCAAAAAAGACAACCTATTTTCACTTAAGAATTTGAAACTCACATTGCAACTGATAGCAAGTTTTAAAATCACTTTTAAATCTTGAATATAACACTCTACAACATTCTAGAGGGTTATGTTCACAATAGACTACTATAGTATCTGTAGTCTATTATTTTGAAATATTTTAGAAGATTTTTCATTATTCTACATATTCTACATATTCTACAGTACTGCCTCCAGCAGTATCTCAAAATCCCTTCTTCTTTCAATCTTGACTAACTTTTTCATTACAATTCCCACTCAGACTTACACCTTTGCATAAGGAAATGGTTTCAATGATCTTTTCATTTGTTACCTCCAGCCTGGACTACTTCAATTCACACAAGCAAAGGCAGCAGGAGGCTTGCATGGATAAACACACAACTCCTGCCAAAACTGAAGCACAAAAAGGAAATATGCAGGAAGTGGAAACAGGATTGAGATGACCCAGGAGAAATCTGGGGCTTTTAGAAATGGAGCCAGAACAGCCAAAGCAACCCAGAGCTGAATCTGATGTGGCTATGAGGAAGGTGAGAAGAGATTCTAGATCAGCAACAAAGGGAAGACAAAGGACAATGTGCACCTGCTGGAAGGACACAGTCCCTGGCCACGAAGTCTATGGGAAGGGCTGAGGTACTCAATGTTTTCTTTTGCCTCAGTAAGGCACATAATACCTGAATATGAAGCTCCTGCAACCAGGGGTAAGTGTGGAGCAATGAAGACTTTCTCAGTGGACAATGATGGGGTTAAGGAACACCTAAGGTGGACACACACAAGAACACAGGACCAAACAGAATGCAGCTAAGAGTTCTGAGGGAACTGGATGATGTCCTTGCAAGGCCACTCTCAAAATTGCCTTTAAAAAGTCACAGCAACTGAAAGAGGTTCCTGATGACTGGAAGAAAGCAAGGTGAACTCTGATCTCCAAGCTTCAAGAAGGAGGATCCAGGGAACCACAGGCAGGTCAACCTCACCGTGATCCCACCTGAACACACGAGAAAACACTTTTCTATTACCATGAGGGTGGTCTAAAGCTTGCACAGAGGTGTTGCAGAGTCTCCATCTTTGGAGATAATTCAACTAAATGGGCACAACCTACTCTAGCTGATCCTCCTTAGAGCAGAAACGTTGGAGTAGATGATCTTCAGAGTACAAATATTAAAACTACTCTTCCAGACCAGTTTTCTATATACTTATCCTGAGCTCTGTATCTACTAGTAAATGCTACTGGGTTTCAGTTGCCTGATGTCTTATGCCAAGTGTACTTCCTTCTAAAACTCTCAGTGGACCTGACACTGGCTTCACTACCAGAACAAAACATGTGTTTGGTCCAGCAAATGCAGCACAAAACATCCAACAGCAAATGAACATGTTTACAATGGAGGGAATCTGGAACAAACTCCCAAATCAAATCAGATTAAAAATGCCTTGTTAGTTTAAAATATAGCTTATAATTGCTCCTCAGGCTATGTCTTTCCTAACATTATAAAGAGTTTATACAAAAGAATACTTTTACTTACAAATGTACCTCAAAAAGGTATTCAGAATTGGAAAAACACCACTCCATGAGAAAACCTGCTGGTATTCCAAAACTACTTAAACTGCAGTATAGAAGCAGCCAGGAGGTACTTTAAGGGATTTGATGCTGCATGCTGGTGAACAACTATCATGGTAGAACACAAGCCAGTATGGGCTCCACAGCCAGCAGCCCTGAAATTATCACTGCAAGATTATATCTTCTTCATCAGGGCACATTTTGCCTGACTCGGAAATCTGAGTTTCTTTTCGATTAAAGCATTAAAAAACTAGGGCAAAAAATTTTAATCAAAAAACTTGAATCCCTTGGCCAAAGAATTCTATGCAGATTAATCATTTCTGTTCCCATGCTTTTATTGTTCCTGTCAGGGCAGGAGAGTTAACAGCATATTTGGGCAAATACAGTGAGCACGTGACAGCTGTGATGCTCTAAGAGACAACTCATGTCTGACCTTGTTTCAGACTGAGACTTGGATCCATATAGCTGATTTAACACTGCTACAATAAACAACATGGATAATTTCCTGCTTTGTCTTAGGTAGCAGAAACTGGAAGCTATCTGCAGCATGAATCACAGATTTTACAGCATTTCAATCTGAGGGCATAACAACTGCAGCGAGTATGACTGAGCTCTCTTTTGCCTTTTAATAAAGCCCTGGAAATTACAGTAAATATTTTCCAGTAAATAGATAATTAACACTATTGTTATTTAATAGGCTTATTTTCAGACAGTTATTTTTGGTTTGTATACTACATTTTTTTTAGAGTTAAATCAGATGTACAAAAGAAGTCATTATTGAAATCATATAACATAAGAGAACCAACATAAAGCCAGTGAAAACAGTGAGATTACACTTCAGCAGTGGACAAAATAACAGCCTCCATGAGGATGATTTAGGAGTCTAAAATGATGTGGTATTTTTTAAAAACAAAACAAACTCCCCAATTCCCTGATAGAAAAACCTATTAATATTTAATGCAATATTCTCCAGGCTTTTCTTTTGTTGAACTGTTAAACTTAAACAAAATCAAAGAAAAATTTTCAGTGAAATAAAAGTTATCTGTTATAATCTCCCAGACACTTAAAAAAAAGTCTAAATGAAATTGGCAGCTGTATAAAAAAACCTCATTTAATTTTCACAAAAGCTTTTAGGTATTGTTGCAGTGAGAGATCAATATTACCTAGCAAACATAATGGTGAAATAGTCGGGTACAAAGCAAAAATATATAAGTACAATCAAAGTAAATGAACTGTGATCATACCAGTAGGCCTAACAAAATCAGCTTTAATCTTGAGAGTATTTATGAAGTGTATGTGTAATTTTTCATGATAAAATTCCACTTACGGTTCAAGGCATACCAACACAACACTTTTTGATAAGTACACAAAACAGTTTGATTGAAATTATCTCCCAAGTGAGCTTGCAATAGAAAGCAGATGAACTTCACAACCAAACAGAATGCTTTTGTCTAAAATTCTGGTTTCACATCTGCTAATTAGGACTGTCTCCTGAGTGAATTAATTAGGATTAAGAAACCACACACATTGTATCCAGTCCCACTAATAATATCTTTTAAAATAACCCTTCAGGTATCTTGGCAGACATGGCAAAATTAGTATTTAATATTTCTACATTGAACTAGTTAGCATGAACAAAAAATATGAAATGCAGGATTTGTAAAAATATTTTCTTATGAAATTATATCTAATTATAGCCTTTTTCAGGTATGTGTGCCTTTTAAAATGGTACTTAATCTCTCTTCTCATGTATGAAAAATGGGAAGTAATAGAAGGACCTATAAAGCTTTTCTCATATCAATGAGCTGCAGAAAACTCACCTGTATTTAATGCAATATTCCCTTTGCATTGTGAACATATTAATTGTGCAGAAGTTGCAAGGAACTAGAGATGGCATAAGTATTTTCTATGCATTATTCACCACAGTTTCCATATGTCAGTAATTTTAGGTGCCACCAAATAATTTTGTGTCTGTTAGAATCAAACTGACCTTTTTGATTCAGTCTTTTACTGATTTGCAGCATAACATAATTATGTTGGCTAGCTGCCTTGCCATTATATTAATGTGTTATTTAAAAGTGTTCCTTTGCTTAAGACTAATGAGAGGCATTAATTCTCCAACAAAGCAGAGTGGCCATGACAGCAACAAAAGCCCACCACAGTCCTGTGCATATTCTTTGGTTTTTCTACTCTTTACTCTGCCCACCTGATGAGCCACCTGCCAGCAGAGCTCTCTGGTGGAGCACCTACAACGCTCAAAACTTTCAAACAAGCAACCACTTTCCTCCTTTATAAATGTTCCTGCCTCAGTAGGGACTATATAAAGCCTCAGGAAAACATTTGTTGAAAGCATGATCCACTTTAAGAAAAGAGATTTTGGCAATGAAAGTATGAAATGTGCTACCACACACACAATAAAGTACACCACAGGGAGTGAACTGATGAGAAAAAAAGAGACAGACAAAAATAGCAAATATTTGGAATTTCCTTGGAAAAGGTTCTTCTTTGCAAGCAAGGTGACACACTGGAATAAGTATCTGCTAGTTATAAATGCCATTAAAGAGAAAATGGAGTGATTAAGGTAGCCACAAACAGAATACTGAGTACATATGGGGAAAGAAAACATGGCTTTTACTGGTTATGGAAGTAACTATTCTTGGTATTTGTTAAATACAATATTCCACCTGGAGTAAATGTAAAGTGGAAAGATACCCAACATGAAAAAGAAATGTTGCCTTACAGAGCAGAGGAGATAAAAAACATCACTGTATTTGTGGGTGGTGGTGTTCTGGTGTTTACATAATGTAATATAACTGGGAAGCAGAAAACGGGATGAAGGATGAAAATTCCAAACTCTCCAAAAAAATTTGTCTCTTCTAATTACTCTTTGCTGCTCTAATTTCAGTAAAGTTTTTATTTTGAGAAGGTGAGAGGTAAGGGAGGAAAAGGAAGGCAAAAAAACCAACAAAGAAAGCAATGCAGCAAAAGAAAAATTCTACTTCTTAAAATTGCAAAATCATCTACTTTTCTTTTTTGCAACAGATTCTGTAAACCTAGCCAAATCCTGTGCTTAGTTAAAAACAGAACAAGCAAAAATAGATGCTGGAAACCAGGCAAGATAGCATAAAAGTGAAGCCAAACAATGAATTCATATAAAATCATGGGATATGCTTTGTGAACTGTGGAATAACTCAGGACGATTTATTACCAAAATAAAGTTAGTCTTCCTAGAACACAATTGAACAATAGTGCATGCTGGTACTGAGGTGGTGGAATGGAACTTCCTCAATGGTTATCTTTTGTGGTTAGGGAAAATGTTTGCATAGCCTACCAGCAGCTCATGCAGACTATCAAGTACCTCATTGTACTCTGATATTCCATGACAGCAGATTTTAAACTAATCCTCGTGAGTGTGCTTGATGTTAAATTTTATTACTGCTATCAGCCTGACATTAGCATTGCCACGAGGCTCTTTGAGATTTTGTGGACTATGCTCTGTGTAGCTAATCCAAGATGTTACATTAAAACTTCCTAATTTTTATGGCAATAAATTATAATAGAGAAGAAATTCGAACTGTCCAAGTAAGCTTAAGGTATGAGACACTTTCTGTGCATCTGTAGTATACTGGGATTTAAATAGGATACTTCATGAGCACTGTCAGGATTTTGCCCCACTTCCATTAAAGCCAACAAAAATAAAGGCTTAGGCCTCAATTAAGTAAATACTTTCTACAACTTCTATTTTAACTACATGGCCAAAGTTAACAATTTGTTTCAAGCTGAAGGACTGATTACTTGCTGCCATGCAAGGCACACCACAAAAAAAAGGTTTGCCCTACCAGAAACCTCGTAGGATAAATTCGTAAAAGTTTGTCCCCGAAATATTAATCAGAAAAATCCCTGAAATATAGGTTTGATTTCATTCACCAAACTCAGTATTTCAGGAAAAAAGCAATCTACCAATGACATTCAAAAATCAAACAAGGTCTCAAGTTGTAGAATACTGCTATGGTCAGTAGTACTCTACTTTACCAATTAGTTCACAGAACTGATGCTGGTGTTAATGTGAGCAGAGCAATACTGCATGCACTCTCATTTTTGCCCATGAGCACACTTGAGCCAGCCTAGGTCACAATCTTGTTTCTGACAGTGGCCTAAAGGGACATGCACAGAAGAGATCATAGCAGGTTCACTACATAAAGTCAATTTTCCAGTGCTTTCCATTCTGCAACCAGGGACCTTCAGCAGCTAAAGGAAGCATGGCTTCCACATGCATCATGGATGTAGCAAGAATTTATCTTCTGGGCACTTTTCCAGTCTCTTCTCAACTCCATCTGAAGTTTCAGCATCCACAGCAACTGTCAAAAATTACTTCCTTAGCTTAAATAGGTATTCTGGGAAACCCTCCTTAAATGAGTCAGCTGCTAATTTCACAAGCCTGTCTCTTTGAATTAATTTAATTCCAGAAGACAAAGGGTAAGAGGCTTCTTCAATTCTGACCACAATTCTGATTATGAAACCCACTTCAAATGGCCCTAAAACCCCATATATTAATATAAACAAATAATTTCACTTTTGTTGGGTCCTGATCTCTGGTGTGGTTCTATTAGAAATGAGTAGCACTTTCATGATTTTTTTTTTCATGTGAGCTATATCTAAGACAAATTGAAACCTTGAAAACTTCTCAAAATACACAGTAAACTAGATATATTTCTCTTTCTGAGGAATATGCAAAACATGAAGGAAAGTTTTAAACCTGGAGACTGACACCAAAAAGAAGACTATATAGGGTTAATATTCTAGTGTAGACAGCAGCCAGTGGGTGAATAGTTTTGCAAAAAGCTGAGAATACAGCCAAAGCATGAGTAATTGCATAATGGCTTCACTATTTACCTTATTCATTTATTTATTCACTCTGCACTGAAAGCATGAATGTTGCCTAATTATTAAGGAGATAAGCAGTATACAACATCAGTTGATTATATTTTATATATCCAGTTGCATTCTTTACATAAATATAAATTGCTTAATTGGCTAATTCAGTAGACCTTAATGTGCCATTGCTGCAAAGGTGATCAACAGGAACCTTCTTGGCAATTATCTGACAGAAAAACAAAACAGGCTGCAGATGAAACATTAATCACTTCAGTTTTTCCTTTTGTCCTAGGGAAACCACTAGGAAGTTAAATACAATGCTCTAACTTAAAAATCACTTTCTTCAGATTAGGCTTCAAAATGTTTAGGTACGTTCTTGCCAAATCTGCACAACAGCTTCTCTCTTCTACAAAACTGCACTTACATATGCAGATGAGAATGTGTATTAGGGAAAAATTACTAGCAAGAGTAATAATAATATTTTACAACAGCAGATGGTCTTATGACATGGCCTGGCTGTGGACACCAAGTATAGCAAGGGATCAAGAACTGAACATAGCAGAAAAATGGTGCATTTTGCCATCAAGGCAAAATGAGGAAGGAAGTTGTCCATAAAGCAGTAGTAGACCACCTGAACCATTTTAGCCTTGTGTTAATAGTTTTCAAAATCTCTTTGCTTATGTACCATTTTAGATAAAGGAGCAGTGACACGATGCAGCCAACCAGGAGCAGTGAAGCTGAGAACATACATGCCTGAACATCAAGGCCATGGTTTGACAGCAAAATTTTCAGAGCAAATGGATTACTGAACCCATGCAATTTATCCACTTCTATTTTTCCCATTTTGGTTAGTAAATGCTATTTTCGTGGTGAACTTTACAAGCTGCTGTGTTTGTTGTGAACCAGAATGGCTTTGCCATCTCTGAGGGATACAGATATTCTCCTTGCATTTCTGTTCTTAGAAAAAGTTGGCATATCTTGCAAAGGCACGTACATTTCCTAAATTATGCTCATTTTTCTGCAAGTACGAGGTTTGGACTTTGGTTGAATGATACAAAGAGGCTAAAGTCCAGAAAATTAGATGTGTCATTTTGTGTAAATGAATTTGTGTTTTCAAGTAAGTTCCCACCTCTAACAGAGCATCAGAGGTAAATTCCTAGTGAAGATACAGCTGTCTATCTTTAACAAATGTGCTTAGATATATTTATTAGAAAGAGCCTGAGACAAACTCATCCACAGCTGTCTGACCACCTATCAATGCCAAAAGAAAACTCGGCATGTGTTTACACACTGACTTCTGCATTTTACAGCGGAGCATCACAGTGAACAAGTAATTTTTATCAAAGGGGAGGTCTCTCCCTGGCAGTAAGTGCCAGCAGAGAGATCAGAAGCATCTGGGGATGGTAACACCTTAAGCTGTTGCACTACAAGCTGCCAGCACTCATTTGTCAGTCCAGAGGCAGCAGGAAGCTGCTGTCATCTCCCCAGATGCGGGTCAGGAGAGATGTGCACAATTCCATGGGCCTGAGGGATGCACCGTCCTTTTCAAGGCTTTTTCCCCTTCAACCTCTTGGCTTCCAATGTCACTTGTGACTAAAAGCAAAAGTTAAAGATTAAGTCCTAGTAAAGGGGTTTCTCACAGTCAGATTCCTACCTCCACCCTTAAGACAGAAAAAAAAAAATCAAATGCAGTTCATAATAAGTCACTCATCTCTTCCCTCAGAGCTGTTTTAATTAATTCTCACAAAGCAGAGCTGGTTTTAAGGAACCAGCTGGGAGCAGGCTGCTGCCCAGCAGCAGGGCACCTCCTCCCCATCCCTGGCCCTGAGCCGGGAAGGGACCGAGCCCTGCAGCACTGCTGGAGCCCAGGAGCTGCCAGAGGGGCAGGCAGCTCCAACAGAACCAGCAGAAAACACCTGCCCTCAGCCTGCAGCATCCACCAAACTGTCTCAAACAGCATCTGAAATGTCCCCAGACAGATTGATGAACATGCCACATAAAGGTGTGAATATTTCAGAGGAACTAAAGTCAAATTCTCAGTAAATGTTCTATTTTTTTTGATTGGTTGCACATACCCTTTAAAAAAAAAAATCAATACCTGTTTAGAATTCCCTGAGAAAAGCAGAGGAATTATAGCAGATTTATTGTGAGAATTCAGAGGATGTCCAGATTCAGAATGACTGTCTGTCATGCTACTGGGCAAGCAGGATAGATTTGCTTCCTTACCATAAATAGAACAGTAAATTAAAATGACAGTATTTTAAATGTGAATTTTGTAGAACACACTGTAAATTACAGGGAGCATTCAGAAACTCTATTCTGAAGTTAAACCTACATAAGCAAAGATAAAAAGAAGAGTACATAAAGTATTTTTACTCTGTCTTATTTATTAAACTATTTACTCTGTAAATCCATACCCTAAAATCAGTTGAATTTACACATTAGAGATTTAGCAAGTACTAGATGTTTAAAAGTCTGTTTCACTAGCACTATGAGACACATAAACAGAGAGGTAGAGAGGTTCCCTGCTTTTGCTACCCTAATATCTTCATGAAAAACAAGAGGAAGCAACTGAATGACTGATAGCAGGTCTGGCAAAAATACATCATCTTTAAATTACACCACTTCACATCATTGTATTTTTATTTGACAAAGGGCACCTACTGCTAAAATAGCATTTTCAGAGATGATTGTGCAGACACAGTAACTGAACAAATACCTGACAAATGATAAGAAGTTTGGTTGTTTGATGCAATAAAGCTGCCAACTACAATTTGGTAATACAAAGCCAAAAAAAAAACAAAAAACAAAGCCTGAAACTTGCAACAGAGCAGACTGATATGGAAGTCAATCAGCAAAGCCAGTTTTGCAACAAGCTACAGCTAACACTTAGAGTTAACTAGCACAGCAAGTACAGCTAATACCTTTATTACCTATGTGCAATAAATACACCAGGAAATGAGCAGCTGAGATACAGTGGATCTATGTGTACACACACACACACATGCACATAAATACCATTACAAGAATGGACCACTGAAAGCTAGCATACCATTCTTGGCTCCCTACTCCAATAGACTTAATGGATTTAATACCACCCAGAAGTGGTGGCATTGCCAGAGTCCAGGCTCTCTAGTACACCTGCTCAGGGTAGTAGAGTATCAGCACAAAGGAACAGTTACATTTTTATTCTACATCTCTGCAACCCAAAAAACATGTCTGGAATTGACTCTGACCTACAAGAGGGGTCAAGCCCCTGTCCTGGCCTCCTTTTTGTACCAAGCAGCTAAAATGAGAGGTCAAAAGCACTACAGACACATTTCTACCACAGGGACCACTGGGTAGGAGAGCAGCTTTATAGTCAATATGAACTCTTTCTCCTCTAAAAAACTGGGCAGAATTTTCAGCCAGACAAAACAAGTCATATCTTTTGTGTCAGGAGCAATAGCTTTGCTTAATTTAAACAAACAAACAAAAAGTTAATAGGAAGAAAAATAAATGTCTGGAAAATTATGGAACCAAGAAACTTCAGTCAGAACTTGTGAAGCGTAACTGGAGGTTCAAAGAAAAAGGTCCAGTTATTTTTAATTAATTCATTACTTTTGAGATTGAAGAATGGATACAAACCCACATTTATGCAGTATATTACTGCAGAATGATGCATATATATCATTATAGCAGATACAGCTATACAGGAATTGCCTGTACAGTGAAATCATGCAAACATTTTACACTTCATGTAAAGTAATTTTTTGTTTTTTATTTTTGCTTACTACTTGAGGAATGATTCCAGACAGTTAAAATTCGGTGTGTTACCTGACATGTGATTTGTATCAGAAACAGTAAAATCTTAATGGATTTGTTAAATAAAAAGCCAACAGCAGCCTGGAGTAGCCCATGGTATCTTACTGAAATTAAGGGAACACCTGATTTATCAGATGAGCCATCTCTTTTGTATTTCTAATCCAATCCAACTCCAGTTTCGCTTGTGAAGTACAGGAAAGTTCGAAAGTTTTAATAATCTTGAAAGGTGCAATAATCCAAAAAATTGCTACAAATTTAGGAGAGAAATGACTATGCAAATAGCCTTTCCATAGCTGGATGGTTTCACATGGGAATGAGAGGGCACAGAACACTGCACCACCAGGCCAGGTCCATGCCTGGAGGCTCTCCTAGTCCGAGTTACTGCTCTGTGTGCTGCCCTGTGTTTACACCCTCTGCTGCCACGTTCCAGTCAGGTGCTGTGAAAGCTGCAGGCTTGGGAGACAGGGAGACAAAAGACCCTGCACTGAGAATGCTCTTGTGCATGGAATCTTCTTTCAGGTACGAAAGAACTACTTTATATCAGTGTTATGAAACTTCCTTTACCTGTTATATCCTAGAATCATAGAGTGGTTTGGGTCGGAAGGGACCTTAAAGATAATCCAGTTCCAACTCTCCTGCCATGGACAGGGACACTTTCCACTACACCAGGCTGCTGCTCAACCCTTTCCAACCATCCAGAGATGTGGCATCTCCCACCTCTAAGGGCAACTTGCTCCAGTGCTGTGCCAACCCCATCGCAACAATTTCTTCATTACACCTAGTCTGAATCTAGTTCAAAACTATTACTCTTTTAAGCCACAAAAGGCTACAATAAAATCTCCACAGAGCTTTCTCTTCTCCTGGCTAAATAACCACCAATCTCTCAAAGTTCCACATGGGAGAGGTGTTTCAACCCCCTGGACACACTACAACAGGTCTTTACCTTTCCCATGTGCAGTACTCCAGTACATCCTATATATATTCTTCCATTTTTGTTATGTTGTAGTAACATGTAGCTATACTGTGTAATTCAAAATGACATTCCCGCTTGTCTGCATCAGCTCTCACCAAATGAAATCTAAGTGCTGCTATAAATACGTAATTATGTTTTAATATTGTCTCAGAAAGTATGACAGAATCCAATTACCTAAGTATGGTAGCAGGAGCTTTAGTCCTTTGGTTAGATCACTTCTCTCAAAAGCACTGATTCTGCAACCCCTGTTTGTTCAGGCAGCCAGTTCTCAATCCATTCATTTAGAGAATATACATATATATAGGTTGAGTTCAGGCATAAAAATTGCAACACAAAACATGAAATTGCTGCATCACATTTTGAAACTAAGTGCATAAATATGGCCTTGGACACGATATGACTATTCAGATCACCATGCTGAGTTTGAACAATCCTTATCAAAACCAGCAATGCAATTTTAATGTCTACATTTGTTCCCTATTACCTTGTTTGATTTTCGTGATACACTTAATTCAAGACTCATAAAACAAATTCTACTTTTCAAGGGTGCTTAAACCTCTAGCTGAGATTAAGCTTAACAAGAAGAGAGAAAAATAATGGTATGCTCAATAGAATAACTCCAGTTATTGATTGCAAGAACACAGCTTTAAAAAATGGCACATTTCACACATTAACTAGGATGCCATTACTGTTATCTTGAAATCCAGTTGAATCATCAGCAGTATGACTTGCACAAAGATTAAATTTAACATTTCACTTTTGAAACAACTGATTTTAGTGTGATTAGCACATGTAAAAAAAGAAGTTGATGTAATAAGGAAGAACTTGTTCCATATGAAGGCACTGCTGCATCGCTCGACAAACAGATTTGTCTAATGATGCAGCAGTTTGCTGCCTTCTACTATAATGCCTATGTTAATTATTATACTCCCAAGACATCCTGACATGATGCAAATTGGACAAGGTGGGCAAGGCATGATGGCTTTATCTGGAATAAATATAAGAGAGGGTGAAGCTTCTCAAAGCAAGCAATGTGAGTATAATAGAAGCCACTGGCTCAACCACAGCCTGGACAAACCTGCCTGGAGATGGAGCTGTGTGGGCTTTCACTGGAGGGTGAATGCTACCTTAAGGACCCTGGCATGGCTTGACATTCCTCTGATATTGTGGTCATGGGCAGAGGAAAATGCTGGGATCTTAAGCATACTTTGAGAAAAGAATAGATAATGTACTTCTATCATCCTGATAAAACTTCTGTGTGCTCTGGCCTTTGGCACTGATTCATCCTCTCTGGCATGTCTCCCATTGACATAGCTCTATCTGATAATCCTTCAAGGAAAGAACCTCAGGTGATGTTTCACAGATGCCTCAGCAGCCCTTAGCACATTTTCCCAGAGCTTCATCCTTGTGGATGCTGCATTTATGGTTCATCTCTTGAGATATGCACACAAAAAAGGTAAACAAATTGGTATTTTGGACACTACATGAAACCCTCTGTCCATATTTTAAGCAGGACAGGATATGCACAGCTCTACACACAGCAGTGAAGCACCCAGTTCACCATATCCCTGCTGGTTTCACAGTATTTACTGATTTAATTATTTTAAGAAAACAGGATTCCACTCTATATAATATGTTGTTTTCTCACTTCCCTTCTTGCTGTCAGTTTTTGTGGAGATTTGCTGTGCATTTACAAGCACTCATCTGCAAAGAAAACATTCCTATCTGTTCCTTTCTTTCGTCCATGCTTTTTCTGCCTCCCTTTTCTTCCAAGATCTATTTTTGTAGCAGAGTCCCCTGACTAGCCTGAGCAATCAATACTTGCTTTTGTTACTTCTCCCCAAGGACAAAACTCTAAAATTTGATTTGTACAAGACAACTGACATCCTTTTGTCTACTGATAATCCATCTGAAATGGGATAAAAATTTTTAAGCTAAACTAAGGCAACTCCACCCTCCTCCAAAGCTTAATAACAGTATCCGTCACAAAAATTTATCCTGACGCTGTCCTGCAGGTTTTAGCTGAACAGAAAGGGGATGCAGCAGGGGATGCAGCCTGCTCTTGTATGAATCTGTAAGGGAAAGCTGCATGCTGACCCAGAGAGGGCTGGCAACCCTCTGAGCATAATAACAATCCTTAGGATTCCCAACTGTAGCCTAGAAAGTCAAAGCAGGACAATATTGTGGGAAAAGAATTAAACAGAGAGAACCTAAATTACTGAAAATGTTCTGCTTTGTTTTTTTTTTTTTTTTTTTTTCCATTGTTAACATGTTTATTTATAAGATTTGTAAATAATCTAAACCAAATAAACATGAATTTTTGCTGAAAGGCGTCTTGGCAACCTTGAATACTGCCAATAGTTTAAGTAAAAACACCATAAAGAGTAATGATGTGGTTGATAAGCAGCTCTTAATATTCAAAGCCTCAAACAATACACTTTTGGTATTTAAAATGTTTTATTGAAAAAAGTACTTGAATTTGGTTAAAATATATTATGTGGATGCTCCATTTGAAACACTATTTAAAATCTGTAGAGGTTACTTTTTGGTTTTATTAGTGTGTCTTTCAGTGTATAAAAAATAAAATTATTAACATTTTCAGATAATTACTTATATCTGTTTATTTTCTTCAGAATTTAAAATAACAGCATATAAAAACTGAGCACAGTAGTTTTGCAAGCAAAATAGTTGCAATATGAAATTACATAATAACTATGTTACATATAGTAGGCTGCTTAAAATTGTCCACGACTGAATATGCTCATTTAACATAAATGGTTGATTAAAACAGGATCCCACTTAAAAATTCTAGAACTCTGACCTGGAACTTCACAGAGCTGCAAGTAAGCCAGCTGAGATTTGAATTAAATAGGGATACACAAAGATAACATAAGTGATGCACATATTAGACATCTACCGCAGTGTTAGTCCTGCTAAGTTCTAAGTCCTGCTTTAGTTCAAAATCCTACTGCAGTTTTTAGCCCTGCTATAGTTTTCATTCTCTTTAAGCACTTTGCTGGCATAAATTTGGAATAACTGAAATCAAATGACACTCAGTCACCCATGCCTACCTCTCCCTGAATCCTTGCCTAGATCCATCATAATGGTGACAGTTTGCTGGATGGACACCGTTTTTACATTTATAAGAACTCTCAGAAAGTCCAGTTGGTTAAGGAAAACACACTAAGTCCTCACTCTCCCCTTACAACCATCCTCTCACCCCCACCCCTCTCCCATTAGCTGCTTATTTATTTAACAAATAAATATTTATTTAGTGCCACAGTTATAATCTTTCTGACAAGAAGTTCTGTACAGCGCTAAGAGCAGACCACCTCACCCTCCTTGAGAGTCAGTTACCCAAGTAAGTGCCCTGGCCACTGAAGGGAGCAATTAATTACTCAGCTGAGGTAAAATGCCACCAAATTCTTGATACAATTTTTCAGGAGGAGAACAATTTAGCACCTTTTATGATAATACAATGTAACTCCAATGTCCTTCCTGCAAAGTTAATGGATATAGACGGCACGCCTTCACTGGCATTGCAAGCCATCTCTCTGTCCTTTTCAAAACAAAGCTTGAAGAATACAGATTTTTTTTAGATTCCAGGACAGAATTCTTCTAATCTGTGGTGACATTTTTCCCAAGGATCAGTAAAAATGTGAACGCATATGCACACCATCGATTTCGCTCTCCCATACATTAATGGATTTTCAATAGTATTCGACAAAACAATTAACAGCTTCTTTATTCCAAATGAAAATTAGCATTTTAGCTTCACAACTGTCAAACTACTGAACTAAAAGTAATATTCCCCCACTCTGAAAGCAGAAACTTATTTTCACTTTTGTTCAGTGCCCCGAGTTGAGGAACAATGCTCAACACAGTAACGATGGCGTCTTTCACAACTTTAATGTGGATTATATAGTAGTTTAAAAAGAATATTTAAATTAATAACCCTGGTGCAATTATCTGACCCAAATGATTACATTCTAGTTATACTACAGTTATAGCTCATAGCAAAAGAAAAACCTTTTCTTTTGATGCGAGATCTACTCCCACAAGAAGCAGATTGTCAGTGTATCTCTAATTGTACTTGCTTCAATACTGGAGTGAAAATGCCACTTTCTTTAGAGGAGTGATGATCTGTTCTACACATCTCCAGCATGCTGAGTTCACTATAACACATCTATTGATGAGAGCTGTTTGCTCTCACCCTTTGTCCTTTCATATTCAGTTATTTTTTTCCCCCTGGATCTCATACAAGAGAGTACTGTTGCTTTCTTTGACAATTAAAAGCTTTGTCATCAGATATAAAGTTCTGCTATTTCTAAGACACTAAATAAATTAAGACCACCATCCTACTAGAAAGTTTATGATCTTTTATTTGGGATTACATTTCCAGGATTTATTTGTCCTATCTTTGAGCCCCAACTCAATTGCCTAGAACAAAATTTGATGGTCCATGGCAACAGGGCTGTAAAAATCCACTCTTCTGAATAGCAGTGACAAGAGTGGAAAATGGTTTAGAACCACTTTGTCATCTAACTCAATAGTAAGTTTTTATGAAAAATAATTATGTTTTGCAGCAAAAGTAGCTTCCTCTCTTTCTAGGGTAAAAATGCAATTTTCCAATTATGAACTTAATAACCAACTGTAAACCAGTAGGATTGTATTCCCAGCCCAAAGAAAATTCTATCTGGCTGCACCCAGGAGCAGAATGAAAATTAACATATTTTTTTTTCTTTTTTTTTACTTGTGATTCTTTTCTTCAGCCATATGCCCAAACCAAAGTAGTAATACATATGTGAATTTCACTCTACCAGTGAGAAAAAAAAAAACAAACAGAAAAGCTTATCATGAGTAGCAGCAATGACTCATTGGAAAAAGAAAACTCAGGATAACCCAGATAACCCTGGGGAACTGTGTGAAAGACTTTAAAAATCTCTTTTTAAAGCAACAGCAGGCAGGCTGCAAAAGAAGCAAGCGATCTAATCCCAGCATTCAGCCTCACAAGCTCCAAAATACTTTGGACAGCCTGTTCCTTCCAGCTGCTAGAGGCAAGTGGAGCTTCAAATTCATAAGGTACTTGGTATTCAAAGACTGATACAGAAGGCAAGAACCCTTTTGCAAAGATCTAAGCGGTAAGGAAAGAAAATCTTTAACTATGCCATTTCCTAAAATTTCTTTTTGGTACAGGTAATGCATTATCTTTCAGTAATTTTAAGAAGTGGGGTAGTTATTAGCATATATTAAGCTCTTTCTTGCAACTAAATTCACTGTTCTAACACTGATTTGATTTTTTTCCTAATTTATTCTTGCTGGTGAAGCAGTTTATTTTTTTCCTCCAGAGCAGCTGATACTCATGAGGACATGGAGCAAAATATCTCCAGCAGAGAACCTGATTAATCAATCTTTGCATCCCATACTTCACTTTATGAAGTTAAGTCCTTTCAGAGAATATATTCTTTCTTCTGTCTTACCAATAACAATAGACACATGAAAACATGTTGGACTATCTGAAACCCTTCAATGTACCTTCCTGTGCTAGAATGAATAACTCTTAGGTGACAAAAACACCACACAGGTCCTAGTTGAGGAGATGCAAACAGTAAGGGCTATTCAAGTTTATCCCAAACAAGGAAAAACATGTAAATACATATTTAGGTATAGCACTGCATAACACTGTCTGAGATATATATCTGTAAAAGGTTTGTTTGAGTTACTATTGTTATTTTTTGGGATATTTTTTGGTGTTGTTTTTGTAATTCTGGAGACTCGGTCTGATCCACAAACCAATTTAATTAGGCCTTAAGACAAGAAACAACAAATGAGAATTGTAAATAACACATTTTCAAATAAATACACACAAGTATACCCCACAGGGCTCCCAGAACATCAGACTGGTAACAATTTTATCTATCATAACAGTGGCACAGAACACTTTATGTCACATGCAAGGAAAGTAATCTGTAAAACAATGTCATTCAAAACCAGTTTCAAAACACCTTAATGATCTGCAAGGCAGCCCCAGAGGTACTAGATTTACAAAGGATGGCTGTTAAATGAAAAAAAAATCACAAAAACAAAAGCACAACGAGAATAAAAAAAATTATGTATGTTTTTATAATCTGCTGCCTTTCTGGGCAATTGCTGCTTAAATACACACTGTCATAAATTACATGACTGCCAGATGCCAATGTCTACTGCAATGTTAGTAACATTCTGCTTAAACATTTGCCTGCTCTCAGAAGCATTTCCTCTTCATACTTGACATATTCATCAACTTACTATCTTTCCCACCTCCCTCCCCCACACATACGCAGAAATACTGGAGAACTATCAACACTTTTGATGGTTCTTACTGCATCTTATTGAAATGAGTATTTTTAAACTGCTCAAATGCTACTTTGATTTGTCTGAATGTATGTTATTATTGACTCTCTTCCACCTCTGCTAGTGATCAATGCTCATCTATTTTACAGGTTTCCAAAAGCACTTTCCTATATAATTGCAAATACATTCAAAATAACATCTCTTTGCTTGCTTACATTATATAAATGAAATTCTCTGTCATATACACATAATGAAGTGCACACAGTTGTCACTGCCTGAGATGCTTCCATTACAAACAGCAAAGCAGTGGGAACATTGCAGCAGTTGTAATATCAGCTCAGTAATCATCACTACCATTTGGAGCGAGAAGTTTGATACTCTTAGAAAAAATAAATTAGATTTCTATAAAGTAATTCACATATTTCATTATGATTTTGTTATTTATGATCACTTTAAATAATTTCCTCACCCAGCTTCATACCAATGATTTTATTCTGTTTTAGAAACGATCACAGAGTCACAGAATGGCCTGGATTGGAAGGGACCTCCTAGATTATCCAGTTCCAATCTCCCTGCTGTGGGCAGGGACACCTCCCCATGGATCAGGCTGCTCAGAGCCCCATCCAACCTTGCCTTGAAGAGATGGACATGAAACTTTATGAATCTGAGGATATGTTAGACCATTGAAACATAGATGAGGATTTTTCCAAGCTGCAGTCAACTGCATCACTCCCTCTTCTGCAAAGCTCACATGTGCAGCAGCTCTTACTAGAGACTGAGACAGAAACAAAAAGACCCAGCACACTGAATACTCCACAAATTAAGATACTAACTTTCTCTTCCAATTGTTAATTAAGCAATGTGAAAAACTATTTATAAAGAATTTTCCACAAAATTTTAAAAAATTGCTCTGATGAATAAATGATTGTTTAAACACAGCTCAGTCTACTGCACCACCTATGGGGTGTCAGTCATCTAAAACTCATAGGCTGGAAGAGGAGGAGAGGTCATACCCTTCCAATCTGCTTGCAATATAAGAAATGTAGAAAATAAAATGGCAGAGCTTTAGGTTCAGTTGAAAAAGGAGGAGTTGAAACAGTCTAGCAGTAACCTGCAAAATCAAGGCTTGGTGCTCTGCAGCTCACATTAATATTCATAACCTGGGGTGAACTAAATCATCACTGGTAACAATTACAATTTAACAGGGATGGGAGATATAGAAAAACTCTGAACTGCCTAGGTCAAGCAACCCAAACTTCTTGATAAGATCAATACAAGTAAAAGCAGCTTTGAAATATCAAGAAAGACAAAACTTTATATGCAAGACATAGATATGCACATTCAGAATAACAACATTTGATTTGGGAAGGAAGCCTCAGTAATGTGTCACAAAATCCACCTGAATACAGGCACTATACAACTGTAGGCAAAACCTAAAAAGCTTACTGTGGAACAAGAATACTCCAGGAACTTATTTTGCTTTCAAATAGGAAGTTATGGAGAAATACAAAGCAAGGAAAGTTAATGAAAAACACAATGTAGCAACAGCAGAATCAGCGTTTAACTACACTTTAAAAACATCAAAAAACAACCCAGACTGCAATTTACCCAACGGATAACTGAGACAAATAATCTAGGACTATGCTTGTCCCCTTCATTAATTTGTTTCAATCAAAAGTCAGTCTTTTCAAGAAGACATGCTTTAGTTCAAACGAGAATGAACTCGGAAAATCTTAATGTCACGCGATAGGCAGAAGGTCACACTTGATGATCACAGCTGTCCCTTCTGACCTATTGATCTATGAATGAGTGTTACATTAACATCTCTGAAGCCTGCATTTTATTTATTAATACTGTGAGCATTCTGCATTAAATGAAACAAAAAAAAAAGTGTCATGATATGGCATTTGACTTGAAAAGGACAAAGCACAAAACCCAACTATCGTTACTTTGTCACATACACAAATGTTTAAACTGTAGCTATGAAATATTTTCATTATTTTTTCTGCTTAATTCATTGAGTCCCAAATGATTTATTGATCTTTGAATCTTGAAAGAAATATATATATTTAAGATATATTCCCATTAACTACAAAATGAGAATCTGAAAGCCATCTGTATTTGGCACTGATGAAAACAGAAAATTTGGTAAAGCACAGTCCAAAAGAGATGTGAGACTGTGTGAGCAATGTGTAAACTTCACTTCTCTTTGCATTAGTACTAGAAATAATGATAATTTTTATGGTACACTTTTTAGTTTCAAGATTAATACAGCTTATAAAAGAAGTTCAATATTACTCCCTGATGTATTACTATTCTGCCAGTGTACAGCTGCCAACAGTAGTTAAATCTGATTAAAGCCCCCTGCTGAGTTAATCAATCTGATAATGTCAGACATTATTAAGGAAGCATACATGATACGGTCACACTGTCTATTATCAGTGGCATGTACACCAGTGCCTTTGTCTTCACAGAGCACTGAAGCTATTTAAAACAGATAAGCATAAAAAGGATAAAAGGCATTATAAACTTTCAGTTTCAAGCATTTGTATGCTAATTCCTGCTAAAATACTGTTATTTAATACAAGACACCTTTATTCATTTTATGGGTTTGGGGAATAATTGAAAAACCTGAAAATTCTAGAGCAATGAAGTACAGCTTAAGAACACTTTCCATCATTCTGAACAATGCAAACACATTTCTGTGTAAGTCAGGTTTTTTTTTGTATTAGAAAAAAATCATTTTACACAAGCTGTTGTCTCAGTTTGAGATATATTCATGCAGAAAAAACACAGGTCTTCCAAACACTACACGCTACTTGACCTACTCAGAAGTCAGCAGACATTACTTCAATGCTGTCATTACACTAATACACCCTAATGCCGAAATCATTTGCGTTTCAAAGGGAGCTGCTTCTTTTCTGTTTACATTGCATTGAAACGCAAAGCCGTATCTATTTACATTGAGCCTTTGGATTTCAGCACTATCAGCAAAAGTATCTATCATTAGCTCTAATGCTAATCAGCTCCTCAACAGATGAAGGTGCACCACCTGACCCTTTGCACATGAAACACTGCAGAGGACAGAAGGACAGCCTGTGTTGTTTCAGAATTACATGTGCCTGGGGGAAAATAAGGGCAAAAGAAATGTGGCCAATGAAACACAAGTGCAGCTTTAAGGAATCAGTAGCTATGGTTAGCATCAAAGACAGGCTGAGAAAAACTCCTCTCCTAGGACCGGTGAAAAAGCAATTGCTACAGTGGCTTAGGATCCAAGAAAAGTTGGATGGTGATCCCAATTCTACCTAGAGATGATTTCCTAGGAACCCAGTGCTAGAGTCCCAGATAAATACACTTAATGAAATCTGACTGTTCCTGACTCAGTTCAGCACGTAACATCAGTTATCCTCTCTACACTGTTATCTCTTTTATTGACATCCCTTATCAACCTCATGTTCATTCCAGAATGAAATAATCAATACTTGCAGGACACCTACACATGAGATTCATAAATGTAAGGCAGATCTACATCTTCTAGACAAGAAACACACTGCCTTATTTTTGTTTTGATGAGCGGTTTTTTTGGTTGTTTTTTGGGTTTTTTTTGGAGGGGGGACAAGGGACGGACAGACACAGATAATTACACCACAGACTTGAAGATCAAATATATCTAGTTTTATAAAAATTCTACATAGTATCTTTGTACCCCACTAGAAATAGAATTTCTTTCAATTGTTATGTAAGGTACATGCAATACTATGTGTATTTGGTCAATCCAAGTTCCCTGCAATTTAAATCAACAGCTTGTCTAGGAAGAAGCACTCAGTTTTGATCCCGGGTGACACAGTCTCTACAGACCACTCTGAAATACATCCATGTGTTTATGAACACGAGGCCCTTCTCATAACTAAAAATCACAAAAACAGAATTGAGCAACATAATATTTCTTTTTCCACTATTTTTTCTTCTACAAGGTTTTTGTGTCCCATGTTTGTTTTCTAATATTTAGCAGCACTTTAATTGAAGCTTTTTTTTCCCCCTTTAAGAATTAAAGTGGAATAAACCAAAATGCTGCTTAACTGATGGATTAAATCTAGTGCAAGAACTGAAAGGAAACAGGTATTTCCAGTTACAACTGTTGAAGAAAGGCTAAAGCATAAGATTTTTGAAAAACTGCAACTTATGTTCAGTCAAGGGCATCTAATCCTTTTCACAGTGTGTTTTAAAAGAAAAGGCAGATTTAGCCAAAGTTAGTTCTTTGAAGAATAGTAACAAAATTTTCAAAACTTGCTACAATTTAACAAGAAACAGACGTGAACTAGTTTTTTAATTTTACTGTGAATCCTATTTTTCTCTTTCTCCCCTGCCCTCACAACCCCCCAAATCCCCAAACTGGAGATCAACTGGGTAAAAATAGGAAACAAAAGGACAGTGTCAGTAAGCAACAGTTTATTAGGGGTTTGTGCCTCAGGGCTGAGTTCCCATGGGGATTCTCTAATGTCTTATATGGGTTTTATTTGCATATTAATATTCCCACAGGGCAAAAAAAAAATCTTCTTTATTAGTCATATGATTTTCAGGAACTTAATATGAATTCAGTGTCTCTGAAACCTCTTTCCTTCTGTCAACACTGAAATTCAGCCACTGAGGGTAGGGGACAGTACTGAGAAGAAAGAAGCAGCAGACAGGATTGAAACACACACAGGCTAACTGCATGTCACAAGAGCACTTACCTAAAAGCACATCATCTGAGCAAGACAATAAAAATTCACACCTCTACACAGACCCAAAGTAGGTAAAGAAACCAGGAACTGAGAAAACTCCTAAGTTTAACACCAGCAAAACTGTCCCACTCACAATAGACTTAAACAGCAGGCATAATCTGAAATCCCAATTTCTGTAATAATAATAAAAAATAATAATAATAATAAGCACTATCCCATCTTCCTTCCCCAGAATGCACCAACCCCTACAACTTAATACAGTTTTGTTTTGATTCCCTGTTTTACATTTAAATGTGGTCTATGGCAACACAGTACTGTATGTCATAGCTGTATGACTTGGAAGGTGAATATTAATTCAACATACCTGACAGCTAAATTAGCAACAACTGTAGGTTTGCACATATGCTCAGACACAGGGGAAGTATGCTATTAATACCAGTCAAGCTTTTAGGAAAGTATGAGAATTGTGACAGAGGGCACTTTTATCTCCTTGGCTACAGCACACTAAAAGGCATGTCATTTATCTGTTGATCCAGGAAGATACTGCACTGCCTTCTTGTCAAAAAGATAGCCCAAGAACTTACAGAGAGATCACAGTTCTGCAGGAATTAATATCCTCCCATCCTTTGACCAAAGACATCTTGAATCTTGCCTGAATCAGGCACTTCACTGACAGTCAACTGCTTTACCAGGAACCAGCCCTGAGACTACAGCCCCTCACAAAAGCACAGCTTTCCTTAAAATTACTGCCTGCATAACAACAGCTCTATCAGATCTCTGAAGGGTGAAGTTCAAAGCCAAACTCCATATCACTGAAAGAATGCCAGTCAGCTCACTGTCCTCCCACAGCACCTGGTATGTGGCAGCCTGAGGCACAGAGCAAGAAAGTACCAAGAAAATTGTCTGCTCTAGCTCTTTCCCATACAGCAGATCCCTTAATATTGGAGATACTTCCAAACCTCAGTTCCTTCTTAATATTAAGCATATCCTTAAACAGGGACTGCTGCCTATCCAAAGGAAGTCAAGAAGTGTGTTTTGACCCTTTGTGTTGCTTATTCATCAGAGAAGCTGTTGGAAGAAATTGGCTCTCCTGTTTTCCAGACGATCTGTTGAATATGTGATGAAAGGGAACATGTTGCCCCCTGGCCACTGGCACACGAAAGGAATAGCTACAAGGATTACAAGTGGGCTCTGGGCCATATGGTGTGTAGGCTTATTGTAGAAATTTAGCATTTTTTAGACTCCTACTTTCCTGTCAAATTGGTTGAAATTAGCCACTGAGCTTCCTCTCTGAAGACTTCAGAAACAACACGGCAATTGTATAATTTTTTGCCATTGAAAAACCACATAAAAATTACATAAAAATAATATAAAAACTAGGTATCTGCCCATCATAAAGGAAAGAAGAAGAAGTAGTTATAGGAGGTGCTTTCACAAACTGAGATATTTATTTGAAGCTGTAACTTTAATAAATGTGAGCTTAGCATTACAGAAATGAGCATATATTACTGCATACATGCTTACTGCTATGAAGGTTTAAAATAGAGTTCAGAAGCTAAGCCAGTTTAAGTACATAGTAGTACTCCATTATCCTTCCAGAGAATGGTACAGAGTACATATGACTGTCATACAAAAACATAATCTTATTTGCTATTTAGCTATTTCTAGAAACCCAATATTATGTTAGGATGTCTGCAAATACTACGAATGTTGTTTTGTGAATGAAACAATACATCAAGTAAAATAATATAGTATAGAGGTCTATATCTGATGAAAGACTTCTAGCCTCCAGACAGTTGTACCAGAAATGAATTTATTTAAAATGTATAATGACTATATCTATTCAACATGTTCATGTTTATTGATAGTCTGGAGAGGATATAAATTGTAAATTGGGATTGTAGACCAAGCTGAATGAACACAGTCAGGTGTGGAGGGGGGCATTAAACACGGCACAGTTCCTCATCCACTGATGCAAGCAGCACATGCTTGGCATTTCATTTCAGATGAAAAAGTTTCATGGAGCAATCAGCTTAACAATATCATCTATTCATCTGTAGTAGTGTTCTGAATTGTTTTAATGGACCTTCAGTTGTCTACCAAAATAGCTTCCCACACAGCTCCCCCCAAAAAGGTGAAGTTCAACTCCACAGACCTAAAATCAAGCTTGTCATCAACACCTTTAATAGGAGATTTTGCAATAAGCCCTGGCACTCTGTATCACTCATAGTGAAGGGAGGTAGTCAGACCACAAAAAGGTGTGTACTGGCTGTGCACCAACCTTCTGGCCTCTACTGGAACACACAAGCACAAGTTTATGAACATGAACAATTTCTGGAGCATGCTATGGCTTTATATAGTCATTATAGACCAACTTGGCAACTAAAGACTTCTTGATTAATGTAGGATGCGCAACAACAGCAGCATGTAGACACTTGTTGCAGGCATCTTATAGATGCCAGGCATAAAGAATACTCTCCCCTGAACAGAGTTTGGTCAAATGAAAAAAAAAAACAAAACAACAAACAACCACAACATCAACCACAAAACAAACAGAAAAAAACCCTACAACCCTAACAAAGAAAAAAAAGCAAACAAAGAAAACCAAATCATCCCAAAAATAAACACACAAAAGCAGAGGCATACATCAACATGAGCGACAACATCCAGCAATTGACATCAATTATATTATTCCCTATTGATAGCTGGGGGACGCTCAGAAGTAAAAAATTTCACACAGTGCGAAGGAAAGTGGGCAGGGATTAAATATCAGGCGCACAGGTAATTTAATGATACCAGGGAAGACCATATCATGTCCAGACTTCTAAGCACCAAAGCAGCAGACTTGACTTGCCATCTGTGTGGCAGTCCAGAGAGGGTCTGAGGGAAACAGGTGCCTGTGGCTCCTAAGAGTGCTGACAGTGGAGGAAGGGCTGGGAGAATTCAGGAAGCAAGTTTAATGAGTTAGGCTGAAGCTCTGGACTCCAAGTGCCAATCTGTACGTCCAGAGCATTCCTAGCACTATTCCCTCAGCTACTTACAGGAGCACAGTGAAGAAAGTGGTGTAGGGAAGAGCACAAATTTATTTTGAGAGGTATAACTTCTGGACTGAATAGAGTTGAAATTGGTTCAGAAATCATGGGGCAAGGGAGCCAGGGGGGATAATCAATCCATATGCCGCCTTTTGGGATATGGAAGAATCCAAGCTTGCCATGTGTTCATGCAGTGCTTCTCTTTTATTTTATGTGAAAAAAAAAAAACCTAAAAGAATGTCAGGATTCTTCTATAGACTGTGATCAAATCAGTTCCTGAAAGTAATAATAATATATTCTCTCTCAAAGAAAAGAAAGTTTATTTGACTTACATTATATTGTCACTGAACGATCTGTTTTAGGTTAGGGGAAAGGCTGGTATGGCAGAGATTATATTTACCATGTTCCAACCATATTCAAGAACTTGGTGAACCCTGAAACACAACTGATGAAGAAAAACAGAAATCTGCAAGGGAAAACAAGTAAGAAATATGATGGAGATGGAAATGGTCTATTGCTCTCCCTAGACACATTTCAATAAAGAAACATCCAACAACATCTTGATTACTGGACATCACGATACAGAAAGATTTGTTAGGAATCAAGCACAATCAATCAGAATTCCACTTAGGACTGAGGATGACTGAAGAGTGGAAAAGACTCCAAGATGATGAATCATGAACTGTAACTGAGGCAAAAAAGAGATTTAAAAAAACCCAAATAGGCAGAATCAGCCAAAGACCGTTGTCCCTATGTCAAGCATAGACACAGAGAAGAAAAAATGTTATTAGAATACCTTAATTTATTGACCTGGCTTTTAACTACAGAGCATTCATCATAATTATCAGAGTCAAATAAGCCCTTTCTCACCACGTGAAATGATTAAAGAGTTTCACTTTGCAATGGTAAATACAAGTGTAAATTTCTTTTAAAGCTAAACTAGAAGAAAATTAGGCTCAATGAAATTAAGAAATCAACAAATGATTCACACACACTCCATGCAGTAAATAAATAAATAAAATCAGGAATGCTGATATTTGGGCTATGTAACTATATGTAACTATGTAACTTTATTTCAGGAACACAAAGTTTAAAAATTGCCTTCTGAGCGTGTTTTTGGTCCACACACAGTGAGAGGACAAATATGCTGAGTGATGGTCAATAGCTCAAATTCAATTTTAACCTGTGGTAAAAAAGTGACAAGATTGATAGTAATGTGCCATCCATTCTCATCAGTCACACTTAGTCCTCAGACTTCTATTATTCACAAATCCTGCTATACAATCAAAGAGAGAGAACTACTGAATTATTTATTAAAACTGACACCATCAATTATGATCCCATATAAAAAGTCACCAAGCAGCCATTTAAAGAATTAGAGAGTACATTTTGGTTACTTTTGACCAGGTTAACAACCACTCTGGTTTGGGACCAGGCTGGAAGCTGCTCTTATGGGTTTTATGTCTGGGAAGCCAAAATTGAAAAAAGTATCACTTTCTGCCACTACAATGCAAAGTCTTGTATATCTGGCCAACAAAACACTCCAATAATTCCTTTCTCTTTTTTTTTTTTCTTCCCCTCCCCCTTATCACCTTTTGAGATAATCTGAGAAGCTTGAGACGCATACCTAAAGCAACAGCCTTGGAATAGTGTTTCCACATTGGAAGGCCAGCAACAATGACCACCATCAATGCCAAGAGTCCCAAAAAATTAAATGGGGTTCAGGTGCTACACCTTGGCAACCAGCTGGACTCATATACTGAATTTCTGACCTTTTAGAACAAGCAAGGCATGCATTTTCCTTGTTCATTTCAGCACATGAAGTTCCTATAAATTTGCACATGATTTTCATGACATTTCAATCACCTTTTAACATCAGTGTTATTAAGTTCATGCTTTAAGAGACATAACTATACTACTGCTGTGCAGAAATTCCAAAATACTAACACAACACTGCATTCAGAAGAGTGGGTTACATTCCCAAAACATCCTGTCTAGACAATTATGCAAAACCATGGCCCACTGAGGTATTTCCCAGCATAATTTGGTGGCCCTTGCTCTGAGCAAATACAGCCCATACACAGCTATGAGAGTCACTCTTTCAATAAACATCCAGCAGTAAGTGGGGAAGCCTGGAAGTAATCTAATAGACAAATGCTACATAACCTCTCATACCTACACCCAGCATGGAAAGGTGCCTAGACTCACAGAGTCTCTTTTTGGAATGGTGTACAAGACAAAGACTGCATCTATAATAGTAAATTGAACATGCCAGCACTGTCTGCTGGCACTAAGGCCAGCTGGCTCAGAACAGCCTGTCCATATTCCCTTACCCTTCAAAGCACACAACTGCTGGACAGGAATCTCCTTCAGTCTCCCTTCTCCCAAGGCACACTCAGAATCTGTTCAGGAGAGTACTGGTGAATGATGTGCAAAGCCTTGCCAGATGGTTCTAATAAGTTAGCAGTGTTAATAACAACAGTCCAAAAATGCATTCTGGATTCATTATCCATATAAACCTGAGTGACAATTCCAGAGGGCTCATCTCCCCTTTGCAACAAGAAGGGGAAGAACATGAACAAATAAACAAAGGCAGGTGTCTAGGACAAACCATGAAATACCACAAGGGATGACTATCTTGTAAAAAAAAAAAAAATAAATAGCTAGCTTTTGTAGGACTTGGGAAGAAAGAACAGAAGCTACCAGAGCAAGAAAGATGCTCAAGTTCAGTTTCAAGTACCCAAAATATTTTTGTCTTATCGCTATTGCTATTTTAGGTAATTACCATTACAAGGAGTACTTTCACCAAATTCTTGCCATTTATAACCCAGTAAAGTCCCCATGAATACAGTCAGTTTCCTCCCTAATTTTCAACATTTATTATCACCAAGATTACATAGTTAATATAGTCCCTTTTAGTTTCTGTGATATGAAAAGGCCACTGCTAGATCACATGCTCTACTACTGGTATTTTAATGATGAGCAGGTTCACTAATCACAAGGTGCAAATAAAGCTTTTGCTTAAACATATTTACAACATGAATGTTTATACAAAAACAAACTGGATGCAAAGGTGCTCTGGTTAAATTTAGCCTTTAGGTTGGTTATTTAAAATTGAAAAACTATTCAAAAGCTATTTGCAAAAGGTTTTTCAGCAATATTTATTTCTTACATGAGGAATCACGTGGCTGTTTAGGAAGGAAAGTATGTCTTTTAAACAGTACTTGGCTCATCAGCAGCAGGACATCCCTCTCCTACTGTTATCCTTATCTAAAACAATGTTAAAATTTCTCTGCCTGCTCTCACTGAACTGTAATTAAATGATAAAATTCCAACTTTAATAATATAATTACTGGAGCGAACCACTTAAAGTCAGAAGCATAAACTCTTAAGCCTTCAATTTAAGAGAAACAAAGCTTCACAGTATGGAATGGATCAAATTGTCCACAAATGAAATTAAAATGGTTTATAAAGTTAATGGACTGCAAGGAACAACTGGGTTTCTTTTTTTTTACATATATATATTTGATTAAATTGAAGCAATAAAAACCAAAACCCACCAAAATGATGTGAAATTCCATATTGATCAATATACTTATGCTTAATGCATAAACTTTCGAAGAGTATCATTGAGATTTAAGGTTAGGTTTTGTTTTTTTTTTTTTTTTAACAAAAAGTTCTGAAACAGAAGACACATTGTTAAAAAAAATACATGCTCATAAATTTTCAAACTTTGTTCCTGAACTCCACAAACTTTTAAAGAAATTTCAACACCAAATTACATATATATGATACTGACCCACATGCACTTATTTGACAGACTTCCAGATTATTTGTCTAGCAGAAAACCATGATAAAAATATTTTTAATGTGGTCTGCATGCTGAATTAATGTCTCCTAATCTTTTACTATGCATCCCTCAGACAATTTCTTCTTTGGTGAAAGATGTCTCTATTTTCCACCTCAGGAAAGCCACTCCTATTAAGAGTCATCTTCTGAAACTTAGTACATTTGAAACTTAGTGCTTGTGACATGACTGCAATGAGCCAATACAGCTCCCAGCTTTTTATTAGTGCATTCAATACTAATTCTTTATGTAACCTACACAGTGCTCAATGTGTCACCAGCAAAACCTTTTCTGAGTACTGAATGTCACTGTAAGGCAATTAAAGTTTAAACATATAATTTACTCCAGATTTTTGTTGATCTATCTAGTTACTGCTTTTAGAAGAAAATGAAAAGACCAGAATGTTTACTGCTTTGATATAAAAGAGTATTTTGAGTAATAAATGTGGAGGTTATTTAAACTATTCACTACCATTCTGGCAGGGAGAGAGTGCTGGTGCAGACAGGGATCCTCCTTCACGCAGGAGCCACACCACTGCCAAAAACAGAGGGCTGGCAATTCTGCAGGATGGCTCTGAGGTTAAGTGCTGATCGACCTCTTCCTGTGTTTGGGGCTGGATGTGTTTGAGTATGTGAAATGGGTTACAAGTTTAGGAGGGATTTCAGCTGCATCTATTTAGAAAGTCTTAAGGTGCTAGCTGGCTCTTGCTTTTTATTCAAAAGGACATGGAATGAATCCAAATGAGTCCAGTAACTTTCAAGTGTGTAAAAAACCCAACTAAATTGCTCAGTATAAAGAAGAGTTCTTCAAGACTGTATATACACTTCAGTAAAACAAGCAAGTGGAAGCACTTAACAGTATTAAACTTCGCTGTTACTAAAAGACAACAGTCAGCCAATTTCATTTATTAGAAGTCTAAATATAAAACAGTGCAATCCAGGTGATAAAAATAGCTGCATGCTGCTCAAATGAAGTGGTTCTGTAAAATTATCAATCAAAGATTTAATTAGTGAATTTAAATGTCAGGACAAAAATTAACTCATTTCAAAAAGGGCAAAAGTTGTGTATATCCCTTCCATGGCTTCTCTTAAGTTCAACCTTTGGTTTCAATCAATTGTCTGCAAACACAAGCCATATTCTGCCCCAAAAAGAAACACTGCCCCTGGTTTATTAAGGTATAACAAAAGCAAAATTTGGAATGAACATGCTTATACATTACATACAGGTAAACTCACAAAATGTGAGCCAACCATCACACATTGTCAATTTTTAAATTGCATCTCACCTTCATTGTTTCAGCCCACAAAAGGATAGAAACTGAAACCTAGGTTCTTATAATGACCAACTCAAAAAAATGCTGGACTATTTACACCTTTCAACAAGAAAAAAGAAACAAACAACCCAACTCCAAAACCAACAAACAAATTACGATTTAATTGTCACAGAATTGCAGAAACAGCAGAGGTTGACAAGGTCCTATGGAGGCCATACTGCCCAAATCCCCATCTTAGGGTAGGGCCACCTCCAGCCAGTTGCCCAAAACTGTTCCCAGACTTCTTTTGAATATCTCTGAGGATGGAGACTCCACAATCTCTCTGGGTGAGCTGTGGAAATGCTTGGTCAACCTCACAGTGAAAAAAGTGTTTTCTGATGTTCAGACAGAACCTCCTATGCTTCACTTTGTGCTTGCTGCTTCTTGCCCTGTCACCAGGCACAACTGAAAAGAGCCTGGCTTCACCTTCTTTACACTGTCTTGGTATTTATAAGATCTCCCTGAATTTTCCCTTCTCTACAGAATTTGATTTTACAGAAGCTGTACAGCAGATGCCATCAAAAATTACATTGTACAACATATGATTATTTTGCCTTCAAAAACATCATTTGGGTTAAACAAAGTTTACCGTTCAATAAAATCACTGAAACCAATAAAATTTGAAGAGGTGAATAAGTTAGCTACAATTAGCTGGTATTTCCCCAACACACTACTTAGTTTTTGGACTTGGAGTTTTTCTTCTTCAGGAAGAACTAAGAAATAAAGAAGCAAAATGGACACCTAGCTGAAGGCCTGCCTATGTATAAACTTTCACTGTTCAAGAAAAACACATAATTTAGGACTAGTTTGAGCTGAAATAGTCAAAAAGTTGAAAGAACATTTAGAAACAAGGTTTACATTGATTCAGTTTAAAAATCAATAGACTTAATAAAACCCTAAATAAGACAGAAACTAAAAAATTAAAAAACAATCTGGACACATTTTAATTAAAATCAGTTTAAAACTAATCCAACCAATTCATCAGCTTCTGTAGCCTGCACATTAGAAAAAGCTGATGATTCAAGTCACTGTGTCAGGGGTATGAAAGAATACATAGCAGAAGCTGGAAGAGCATAAGGCTTGCAAGCCAACTGTTTTGCTAAATGGTGAGTGAAATTGTGGGCAAAATTAAACTGTAAACTCAGTGGAAATTTTAGGACTGAATGGCATTTACTCTTGAAAACCAGATACTAATACACTGTCTCCCCACATATAAGCAGCAAATTTACCTTTTTCTGTTTAATAGACAAGACATTTTGTTTATTTTTGGTTTCATTTTTTTGTTTTAAAACTTGCTTCCAACAAATTCATCAAAGTAAGACCGAAAAGCAGTAACAGCAACTATCATGCAATTGAGTCTTCTCCCCATTACTTATCACACTGCACTGCTATTTCCAATTCCATTTCATGTCAATTGATACACAGCCAGAAAGGATGCCTATTTTGCAGCCTTTGCAATTGCTGCAATAGAAATGCTGAAGTTACTTACCTATATCTTTGATAACCATCTCATTAAACATTTTATTGTCAAAAACAACTGTCTTTCTGCCAGATATTTTTCCTCCTTTCATATCTGCATTAAGCAAGCTCTAATCAGTTCAGCAATTTGCACAACATGTAGCATTCACCACACGTCTACATCCATTCATCCCAGAAAAAAACCCTTTCATGTATTTTTTTCTTAGTAATTCAGTGTAAATGGCTACTAAAATCTGACATTATCTGTGCCCCTTATGATAAGAAAAATGAAAGCTTATCCTGAAGTAAATTAATAATCCAGCTAGACAGCTTCTGTAGTTGGACAGTCTCACATCACTGTGCTACTTACTAATCACGTCCACGTGTTTTCTCTTTGAAACATTCTTCTGTTGTTGAACTATAACAAACAAACCATGTATGGCTGATTATGCCACTGCACTAACAATTATAAGTTGGCCCTTTTCCATTTTGCTTGTTAAAATCTGCATTAGTCATGTGGAAAGCTACTAAGCCATACAGACTCACTAAAAATGTTACAGGAACGTATGGGAATGTTTAGGACTGAAAACAAGCCATTTAAGCACTTATGTTTCTTAGCCACAGAACTATAATGCATATGCAATAACAGAATTAACAAACAAGTGGTCTCTTGCCAGTTAAGTACCAAACTGTCCTCCTACAAAGTAATATGAAAACATGTTAGCAATGAATTTGTGAATTGTCACCAAAAAAAATCATTCCCTTCACATAAACCACTGAGGCAAGTTTATTTTTACTTCTTAAATTCTTGAAAGTAACAATTCTATCATTTTACTGTGCTTTGTGCAAATTCTTGGCATATTTATAATATAGTCTGTCTAGCAGAGTTACATCAGTTATTAATTTAATCCAGAAATTGCATCAAATTAAGATCATAAATAATTACAAAAACCCCAAACAAACAGAAGCCACCAACTTCACTGGAATATTAGCAACAAACAAATTGCTAAACATAGATCAGAAGTTTTCATGTGAAAAAAACCAGTCAGTTTGACAGTGCAGAAAAGAACAGCAATGCAAGTATAAAGACATTTACTGCTATGTCAAAATTAACTAAAAAGTTCTCAAGGCTAAGAAACTCCTGCAGTCAATAATTTTCAAACAGCACAGGAGGAAAAAACAAATCCTCTCGAGGGGCAGCAGGTGGAATAAAGTGCATGCATTCTATTAAATTGAAATCTTTTGAAATCCACAGTAAAATCTTAATCTTGAAGACCCTAGGATGAGAGGGGTTATGTAAATGGAATAAAATCAGTCCCAGTTTTAGGGACAGCCCCACTGCTTTCTGGGATACAGAACTGTAAAATTGCATCCAGCTGATCATCACCCTTAAAAACCGTGACGCTACCAGGAAAGTCAAGATATCCAACCTTCTCATTTATAGCAATAATTGCATATTTCTGCACTGTTTCTTTGGGTGCTGAGCTGCTTGCAATTCTCCAAACCTGGAGGGAAAAAACTGAAGTTATCTTTAAAACCACCATGAGATATATGGAGCACAGAATAGCACTTAGAAGTCTCAAGTCCTGGTACAGATTGCAAACCCTCAGGTGCTCCAGTAAGGTCAGGTCACACATAAGGTAACAGCACAACTGCTACAAGCAACCAGCAACATAGAAGAATTAGGATGTGTTGACAAGAGGAACTCAGGTTTAAAATACTTCCCTTCAGCCCACATGGGGGAAAGGAGGAACCCACTCCTTTTAAGTTCTGTAAATACTCAGCATGTTTTTACTACAGAGTCCATTAGTGGTATTTATACACAGTGATGACCTCATTCTTTAGCACAGTGAATAAACATGAGAGGAAAAAAAAATAAAGTATTTGGGTTGTGTATTTATCAGCATTTGGGCTCATTTAAATACTACTTGAATAACAATTATCTTTGTCAGCTGAGCACAGCATCAGGTTGGCAGACTGTGCTTCACTTCTTCTCAAAGTGACAATTAACCTTGATATCAGTCTGCAAAGTGCTCTGTACTGGCAGCAGAATAAAATTATCATTATCATATAAATCATAAAGATTCTTCTGAAACTGAGAGAGCTGTCATCCCTCAGCTATTTGTATTCAGTAAGGAGCAAGCAGGTTGTTGTAGAACATCTTCAAGAATGCGTCATCCTACAGCCACCACACTGTGGGCTTTTGGGGCTGCATTTTTAGCCACCTGAAAATGCAAGCCCCACCTGTATGGCAAAAGACTCATGGCTAATATACATGATTAATTAAATATCACTTAAGGAGGTGATGCAGAAAGCCATTACACTTGAATGTATTTTAAATCATGAATCATGAATTTAAATCTGATTTACACCACAGCAGTTCCAGACACAAATGAGATTTTTGAGTTGATTATGTAGTGCCTATAAGATGGACAGTATTCCATAGCAATGATACTTGTGATCATCTGACCTTATTCTTCCAAGTCTACAGTTTACCAACAAACAAAAAAAAAGTGGCAACAAAAAAAAAAACCCAAATTAACTTGGTTAATGTTGGACCAAAATTCAGAACAGCCCTCTCGCACTGGTACTTAATCACTGTGTTGACAGATTGCTGAGGAATGTACTCAGACAAGTAGAATTGTAGCAGTCATGTCCACAACAGCCCATTGAAATCCCAAACTAAGTAAATACATCTTCCCTTCTAGGCAGCCTGGACATGCAGGGAAGGAAGAAAATGGAGTCGTCTTCTGTAAAAATTTCCCACCTTCAAACGTGCAATGACAAGTGACTGTGAAAATGTTTACAGCCATTTTTGATATGACACTTCATTTCTGCAATGTGCACACTGTGTGTCTAAGTGTTTTACTGTTCTTGCTGCTACCAACAGGACGTTGCTGAGAATAAGGCATGGCAGTGAAGCAAGCTCTCTTTTAGAAATAGTTTTATAGACTGACAGGTCTTATTTTGTGTGTAACAGAACACAATTAAACGAACAGCCAACCATGAGGAAGGGCACCTTGGGTGTTGGGTTTTTACCCCCCACTGGAGCCAAGTATTTTCTCTGAGCCAAACTCCAGCAGATCTCATGCAAGTACCCAGGAAAGGGAGACAAAGAACCTGTTCTTTGTACCTGAGGCACAAAGTGACTCCAGGCATTGTTTTTGGCAGGCAATGTGGCAGGTTGTATGCAGGAGATACAGAACACCACTGCCGTGTTTCTGACCCAGCCAGCAATAAGAGAGGTGCAGTGCCAAGAAGTTGCACTCTCACAAAGCATTTTGAATGAGCAAAACCAAGCGTGCCCCATGACGCCTGCTGCAGAAAAAGGAACATACTTCAAGGTAACAGGGAGTAGGGCTAACTTTTCTCCTGTAATCAAAAGACAGACACTCTTCCAAGAAAGATTCAGTCATGAACGCCCTGCTTTTCAAGCTCTCCAGCAAAATCTGAAATAATGGGAAGCTTCATTTTCACACTAGACTCTCTCAAAATTCCCGTAGAACACTCAAGCCCAGATAACTCCAGCCAATAGCTTAACCTAGAACGCTTAATGAATCCCATCCACAGCTACTTCACACTGCTGCAAAACCTGGCACTGAGTTTACAGCAGTGATTCTGAAACCAGCATTTCCACTCTGGCTGCAAGCCCCACATTTAGGTGGTTTTTTAAAAATCCCTGGTTTGCAACCCTAAATGCCACAGCTATGAGCTTAGCAATCAATTATTTATATCAACAAATCTGAAATTGCATACTAGGCAGACATCTAATTTTTCAGTCCTAAACTTCTCTGAAAATTAAATGCATTACATTCCATCAATCTTCTCTGCAAGGGTTATAACATGTCTAATTTTGTAGGCAATACATATATTTATCCTATTTAGGCTACGTAAGCTAGCAAATAATGAGACTGTACAGAATTTTAAAATTCTCTGGATCCCATCCTATGTTAAAATGATCATACAGCTGCCACCACATAGTTATCCCAAGCATACTTTAATTACCTTTAAAAAGCATACTTTTAATTACCTTGCTCAGAACTATAAAATTCTAAATATTGCCTTCTCATGTAAATGGATTAATCATAAACTAGTCTAATAACACACTTAAAAATAAAAGCCACTTTAGAATTAAAACACGTTAAAGTGTAAAATCCTGTTACCATAGGTTTTATGCATTACCCATAGAATTATATATGCAGAAGATACTGCACTGCTGTCATAGAATTGACAATTTTAAAGTTACAATAAAAAGGATAAAAATCTCTATTAGATTTATGATGGGGAGTATTCAGTGGTGTTTACAGTCAATACCTCCCAAACAAAAGTTAAATCAAACATCAGCTAATCTTGCAGAAGTAAAAAGCCCTTCTCCCCCAAAACCCAATGTGTACTAAAAATGAGGCAATCATTTTGATATAATGGAATTATTCACTGTTTCTCCACTGCATAATAACATTACTTTCTGATAAATAAACTTTACTATGAAGTCACTGCTGAATTTTACAGAAAAAGACTGCCTTACAGCAAGATAATCCAGAATAAATGCCTTTAAAAGCCTTAAAATTCTTAAAGGCTATACTAAGCTCCAAATTCCATACAAGTTACAATAAGATGCAAACAATTGAAAAATCCAATACAACAATAACACCCAAAGCAGAAGAAGCCTTTAGAAATTTAAGGTTTAAGTTGTCAGCTGTAAGAGTAATTGCTGTAACAGAGTACAGCTTATTCTTCAAATATAGCTCCATCTACTAAATTGAACACAAAGCCTTGTATTTCAGTCTTGCTTACAGAATCACCATCTTGGCCTCCACAATATTTACAACATTAGAAGGCTACAAGTGTCATAAAAGCATATTATCACTCACCTATAGCCCTCTCTAGGCACAGTAAGCATCTCAAGTTAATAAAGGCCACATAAATATGGCTTTTGTGCCAAGCAGACAGTAAATTATGCATTTGACTACACTTTTCTCCCCTAAAAAAACCCCAGAATGTTAACATTAATCAGAGGAAACTTCAGATTCTGGCATAAATTTGACTATCACATAAAAGGTAATATTTAAAATACATAATGCCTTACCACACAAACATGAGCTGCCATATGTGAGGCACTGCTAAGCATGGTTTCTATTAAGCCAATACGCAGTAACTGGCTTCTTTCCAAGCAACATGGAAGTATTTAAAAACCCTGTTTAATCCAATTCCACAGCCTTGAAACAAAAATAAATTAAAGTGTTGCAAGAGCTGTTAAAATGAAAAATTAAAGGCATGTAAATAACTGGAAAAAAAATTGTCAGAGAAAATGAAAACAAAGATTATTTCAAGTAGATATCTTAATTGTAATTAGTAACATTTGGCATGTTTATGATATGATTCAAAGCTGCAGCCAATTAGATACCCCAAAAAGCTTGTAACAAAGCTGCAAATGTGTAAGTACAGCATAAATAAGTTTTATTGCTCACCAAGAAAACAGCATCCAGATCAATTTCATAGTTTGTTTCTGAAGTATTGCAAAGCATGCTCTGTTACTAGTTCATGACTTTTTAATCCTAAACTAAAGCTTTTCTGCCAGGAGATTTTGGAAAACAATTTCAATAAATTTAATCTATTAACTGTTAATCTGCACAATCTATTAATTGTTAATCTATATTCCATACACAGCAAGAGCAGAAGAAAACTTTCAGTATTGCTTTAGACTGTCATGACTATGCAAAAAACCACAGAACAAAACCAGCAACAACAAAAAGCCAAAACAAACAAACAAACAATACCCCTCTCCTCAAAATAAAGTGCACTAAAATTTAATAGCTGTTGAAAAACCATATAATCGTGGTATTGGAAATGAGAAAAGACTGATTTTTTAAAAATAGATTTCCAAGGGGAGGGAATTTAAATTTTACAGGGAAGAACAGAATTCAAATTCTGCTCAAATGTGGTTTACTGAAGACAACAGTGTTAGGCAGTTACGAGATTGTGCCATTTATTGAAGAAAACAAATACTTCATTATGCTGTCAGTCCCAACCAACAGACAAAATATCTTCCATTTCCCTCATTTATTCAATAATGAGTAAATTACTAAAGGGTAATGAGCTGCTAATAAAAGCATGTTTTTTACATGATTATCATGAAATGGCAGTTCCTGCTTATTCAGTGCAATAGTACCTACTACAGTCACACTTTCAAATAATTCTCCTCTATCAAATTTCTGTAAAATTACATAGTTTTCATACTAGAAATTAGTCTAGATTTAGTGGGGGGAAAAAAAGGAAAAACCTCCCAAAAATAGCTAACTATATATAAAACCTACACATTCAGGTATTTACAAAGTCTCTTAGCAATGATGTAAAGTCTCAGTCAAGGTGGTTTTGCTTCCCTTGCTGGCAAGCAATGAATTTTTGTTTAACACACTTATTTTAGGGGTTGGGGGGAAGGATTTTTTGTTGTGTGTTTTATGTGGCCTTTACCGAGGAGATTACAAAAACATCCATATAAAATATCAGATTTATAATATAAATCAAATTCTGGTTCACAGGAAAAACGAAAAAACAAACAAACAAAATATCTCCCACCCTAAACCAACACCTTTGTTTAGCTGTTTAGGAGAAGGAAAAAGAAATGTCTGTGAGAGGCAGTCTGAAAAATTCTGGAGCTGAAAGCACTGAGGACTGCTCTTGTACACTGTAGGAGACTGACTTACAAAGACCAGCTGCAACTCAAAATGAAACTGCTGGAAAAGAATTTCTCTGTTCAGAATTTCCCACACTAAAAGCATCAAAGTGCTTCGTTTTACCCCTGTTACAGCTCTTCACACCACCTTCCCCAACTCACAATTTAAACCAGAGATTTAGTTATTTTCTACACTAAGCACATTGCAAATATCAAGGAACCCTCCCATGTCCATCACAGGCTGCTTTATGAGCATTTTTCTGCCCTTTCCTGCTTCAAGGAATGTGTGATCTTCATGACCCCTCCTTATGCCCCATCTCATTTCCCTGCTTCAGCTGTGCCATAGGATGTGCTCTGGCATCTCCCTGACCTTCACATGGTGCTTGCTAAAGTACTCTTATTCTCTTCTAACACTAGTTTCTCTTTTCTTCTCCTCCTGGGAGAGGAGTTGTCATCATTCAAAAACTGGGAGAGCTGGCAGAAGTGATGTGGAGGTATTGTTCAGCTGGGAGGTATTAATGGGTGTTGTCAGACAGTGCCTTACATCGTCATCACTGAGGGAAGCTGCCAGACCTGGCAGGCAGCCAGTGGCAGGTTCCCTTTACTGCCTTTCTTTCTTTTATTTCATCTCCTGCCTTCGTGAAAGTTGCTAACTTTTCAAGCCACCAATAGCCTCAACACATCCTGAAGTTTTTGAGCGTTGCACATAACCAATCCTCAAATCACCCCACAACCACAAGCAATAATGCAATCAAGCAGATGTTGGAAACTCAGTTTATTCAATGACAAAAAAAAAAGTTCAGTGCTCTCTAGTAATTTTTCACATCAAACATGTATTTTCAAAAATATCAGATCACTAAAAAAAAAAAGCTTTATTTTATTTTATTTTATTTTATTTTACTTCCAAGTACACTGCACCTTCACACATGGAAGACCCATGAAAAGAAACATCTGTGTTATTTTTAAAAAAACAGATGCTTTGTAAACAATACGACATTGAAACGTCATTGTTACAGTGAAAATAAACAGATATTTTTAAAGAAATGCTTCAATATATTTTCAGAGCTTAAAGCTCAAATTATGGTTCTGAACTATCTTAAAAGAAAATAACTAAAAGAATGAAAAGTTTACATATCAAAAGTAACCTGACAATTTTCATCCAAGGTATTCCAAGGTACCAAGGTAATAAAATCTAAAAACCTCACCAATTAAAAATACCAGCAATCTAATTGAAGTGATAAAATATAGTATGATTGCTATTATAAAATATAATCCCAATGTGATTGTTAACTTGCTTATCTTTGGCACATGTTTCTTGCTGCTTTTGAAGCAGAAAGGGACTCAAAAGTAAAACACAAAGCAGTTGCAGTGAGTACTCAAATTTTTAAACTATCATCCAACAGAATCCTACACCCTAGTATAAACTACTCCTATCTTTTTGACTAGGTTTTGCTATTTGCTGTAAATTCTAGAGAGACATGGTTAAGGTATAAACACCACATACCTTATTGTTCTGTGTCACATGCTCTGAAGAAGGTGACTAGCAGCAGATCAGAGTAAGTCTATACAGGCACACGGTGAACTCCATGATTTACACAATGGGAAGGGAGCCCAAACTCAGAAGAAAAATGTTCAGAGAAAACATTTCTTACTAAGGTTTTTCATCCTGCTCACACTTTAGCATCACATGCATCACAGCCATGTGCCTGTGGCAACAGACTGATGCCTCCCCAAGACAAACAATCAAAATCACAACTGCAGGGTAGATACTTGCTGTACCTGCTGCTCCAGGTCCCTCCACTTCTCTCCCTCTGCATTTTAGAGCAAGACTGACCATCTTCTCGCTCCCTGTCTTACCCTAATATTGTGCTCCCTTTTGTTTTCTGCTCCTGACACTTGTGCCATCTCTTTAAAGTAGCACTAGAAAGGAGTTTAAACGTGGTCCCAAGAATAATAACTGAAATTGTTTGAATTAACATGATACCATGGAGTTGTGAAGATCCCAGCCTCAACATTTCAGCAAAAACAGAGTCAAAGCAGTATTAAATAGAAATGTTGAACACCATACAGTCATTAATAATACAAGAAATATCCATGAGGCACACTGACCTCTCTCCCTAAGTCAAATTGAAAATTCTGCCATTCCACTTGGCTTTTCTCAGCATCATCACAAAAAGAACTGTTTCAAATATTATCAGTGTGATTTGTTTTCAAAAGCAAAATACTAGAATCACATATGCTGGTTGCTTATCAATTTTGCAGACAGTATAAAAAGCAAGGAATTAATGTAATGATTCCCAACAAATAGAAAAGATAAGACTACACATAGGATTTTAAACTGATTGTTTTGGAATGAGTAATTCTGCCCACTAAACTGCACAGTCCCTTACAGTGTATTTCTGAGCCTCAAGCATTGCTTATATTGTTAGAGGCTAAAATAAATGGAAATGTAAAAAACATCATAGGAATTGCAGTAAATACACAGAAAGGAATGGTGAAAAGTACACACCAAAAGAAAACATGAAGGGAAAGACAGGTAATATCAGTGACTTTATAGGAAAATTTGGAGCAGTTGCTCCAAGTAGCATCCACAGAGAGCAGCTATTCACTTCATGCTGGCTGTCCTTGTTTCCAGCTGCTAAGTCCACATCAAAAGAAGCTAAAAACACATAAAATACTTTCCAAATATTGTTTTCCCATATAAGCAATTAGTATATAGGTTGCCACAGAGATGTTGTTCCCTTGCCAGTGAGAAGGAAAAGGGTATGCAAGAAGCTATATTCTATGAAATCTTGTCTTATGCACAATGCAGCTGAAAATGAGGGGAAGTTTGAAATGGCATTATTTTAGTTAAAAGTATTTCCAACTGTTTCCCTCTTTCAGCAAGGCAATATAGGAAAATGACACTTAAATATGAGGATCACCTATGAGAAAAGCTATACTCTGCACTACTCAGGAGCATAATATGTGTGCCATTTCTAGCAATCAAGCTTTGATATTTCAATGAGAGGGATAAAAAAAAAGACAAGTGGCAAATATCTACAATTTACGTATACCATCTCCTGACAAACTGAAATTTCACAATGTTGCAGATTTAAGCCACAAATGTACCTGCTTTGCATTCAGGACTGTCCTTGAAGAGTAAATTCAGCTCAATGCAAAAGTAAAATGGAAGGAGGGATGGGACAACACATGCTGAAAACCATTCACTTCTTTCTGTTAAATGTGAAGTATAACAGGCTTTTTTATGACATGCCTTCCTCCAAAAATAGCAATGACTACACTGCTCAGCTTGGCTTTTTTACACACAGAACATTACACATTCTCAGTCCTCAGGAAGGAGCCAAAGTTTGTGGAGCCAAGAGGATTCTCTCCATCACCCAGTACCCAAACTACAGAAAAGGAACTAGGGAGGCAGGCAACTCTAATTTCTTATAATATTAAATCTTCTTTTAAAGCCACAGTAACAGATTTTTTAGCAACTCTGAAACCCAGAGCATTCCACAGTTTTGTAAAGAAGTTGCAAGTCCCAGCAGTGATAATCTGCCAATTCCAAGGCATATTTGTGAGCAAGACTTTTTTTGTCTTCCAAACAAACACAAAGATTATACAGCGTATTCTCTTCACAGGAATGAGGTGGGGGAAATGTTAAGATCACAGCTGCTGCAGCAGTGGAAGCTGCAGCTGCCTCAGAGCTTGTAGCTCACCATGGGATTGAGGGATGCTACAGTACTAGATACTGTTCCATTTGGGGCTTTTTCCATGAACTGGAGAAACCTGAAGCTTTGGCCTGCTGTAGTTAATGAAAAGTCTTGCAAATCATCTTGCAATACTTCACCTAAGTTCCAATTCAGCTCAAAAACTTTCCTATCAGAACTACCTAAGTAGCTACTTAAGATAGCTGTATTCTTGAATCCAACTTTCTTCACACCTTCTGTGACATTTAGGTTTCAGAATTATCACATTCCTATTGCCCAGTCATGATTTATTTTATATATGGAAGAGGGCATACAGTGGAGACAAGATGCAATCACAACCATTTCAAGTAGCCTACATCTGGAATGAACTTACTTTTATGAAATATGGTCAGGCTTTTTATTAGAAAAAGCTAACACATCTTTTAACAATGACCTACATTTCACCAAAACCAAGAAAGGATGTATCCTTTAGATGATACTTTAGGGTAAAATATATTGTACAATGGCTCAGTTTTCCTCATTATTCTGAAGAATCCTGCTTGGCTGATACATTTATTTTGTAACATTTGACTATAATAGAAAATAGATGAAGTTCAAATGAAAATGCTGTTTAGCCTATGTCAACAAAGCATAAAACTAAATGAAGTGATTCTGTATTGACTATAGAAACATATTTGCTAATATTAAAGTTACTAATGGTTATCTACCAAGCTATCTATCTAGAACTGCATTAAAGCAGCAGACACATGAAGTTAGATGTAATTTTGTGATTTTGAAAAACAGCATCATGGAGTGCACTTTATTGCTATTTTATCATTAGTGTAAATAATTCAACAAACCCAGGAAACCTCCAGCTCAACTTGAGGTTTTTTTGTAAATTGCAAGTCACCAAAGGGTTTTCCACTAAGATAGCCAATGCTTTACACTTGCTAGCAAAAAGAAAAAAAAAAAGAAAATCAAATATAATAGTATCTTGTATACTGAAACAACTGCTTTTTTATAAAGAGAAGGCTTCAGAAAACTAGAAAAAATGACACTGCTGTAAAAACCTGTAAGCCTTTTACTCTCAGTTCAAAGACTTAAGCATTCTTCTACAACAGACTGAAGTTTCATATTCATCTCAGCAAATCAATTCACTAATAGGCATCAGTCATCAACACTGAAGTAAAATCTGCCACATGAAACAGCTTTGATGTGATTGAAGACTCACACACAGTCCTAAGCATGACAGAACAGCTTAGCTATTAAAATGTTTTATCCAGCAAAAAACTGTTCGTCCTAATTGCCTGAAATACTCTTTGAATGCTATTATTGCAAGGCTACTTGACTAAGCAGAGCTTTGGTACATAGCCACTTGACTTCTATCTTGAGAACCAGCAGAACCACATCAAATCTTGTTAGAGTATTTTCTTACACATACTTTTGTCAAGAGACCAAAACAATAAAGCTGACTGTCATTTTTACTACCAGTTGCTTAGTTAATTCGATACTGAAACATACTGGGATTCATTATAAAAGCTGCATGCAACCAGCCATTTCTATCAATCTTTCTTTTTAGTGCATTAAGAGAATGAAACCTACTAACCACATCAGTTGAAATGGGTTGGCAGGACAGGGTGGAAGCTATTCTTCTGCACTGAGCCCAGCCTCTCACCATGAGAGTTGCAGTAGCAGGGACTCCTTTGAACAACAATGTGCAGCCCTGGCCCAGCTCCAACACTGACCATATGTCACAGGCTGACAGATAAGCAGCCTGAGACAGCCATCTGAAAACAACTGTATACAGAACCAGCCACCAGACAGTCAGGGTTTCAAGGTCTATCTCATCATTCACTTCAAAGCCAATTTTAAACATACCAGAAGTAAACATATGTGACAAAAAAACCCACAACCCCTGCTCCAACCAAAGCAAAGCAAAGCAAACCACAACAAAATAAAAGACCCAAGCCAAACAAGGACACAGCCATTCTCAGAAAGTCCATATGATGCTATACTCTAATTCAGGAAGTGTTCACTGAATACTGCAATTGACTGCCACAATCACAATCAGACAATCACTAACAGTTTGCACCTATAACATTTTCCTTTCTCGATTATATTTACAGTGTGTTAACAACTTGCAAGAGAAAGGAATCAAATATACCAAGCAACTGCCACCAAGATTACATTTTACAGAATCAAACAAAATACTATTGATTTCACATCTGAAATGAAGGGTGCTTTGGTATTTGTCCTGTATCTATTAATGCATCACAGAGTTCATCAATTTATGACACTACTTAGGTTACCAGAAAGTATGTCATATCAATTCCTTATATGTAGGCAACATATTATCTATCATCCCTTATTCCAAAATTATTCAATAATCAGCACAAAGGAATAACTAAAATTTACTCCAGTCCCCTATGCAATTTCCACAGCTCCATACATTTCATTTCCATATTCCAAATTAATAAAAAACAGGTGAACTTACCTACAGTTTGGAGGAGGGTCTAATGTAATTTCTGCAAGTTCTTTCTGAATTCTTAAAAAAAAAAGAAAGAATGTATTATTAGGACTTCTTTTTCAATGTTTATTTCAACTTTATGAACATTTCTACATCAATAAACAGTAAAAAAGTATAATTATTAGAATTTCTGATTGAAAGCTGATCTATAATATTTCATGAAGCTGTGCAAGAGCATATAGAAGAAAAATCAAATATTTTCTGAAAAATGAACCTCCAATAAGGAATAAATGCAATGAGAAGTCACCTAGAAAAATCACACTTTTTTTCCATAGGTCAGGATTCTCGGCTCCTTTGTTCACTTACACAATTACTAAATGTGTTATATACCTTCCTTCTCTATTTCCCCTCCTACTATATGTCCTATAGTTCTTGCCTTCTAGAATACTTACCCTCTTAATGTACAGTGTACTGGCAGGCAAAATCCCCCAACTCAAAAGAAAATTGCCCAGAATAAGCCCACCCAGGACTTCACAACCTCCTACATATTGGGGGGCTGATATCAGGCTCCCCCTAAAGGGAAGTGCTCCAGCTCCCAGGTCAGCCTGGGTACCTGGTGCTGGACTCGCTCTGATACCTGCCTTCTTTTTACTGAGGGGACAAAATTGGGTAAATGCCACCCCAGTTGCAGTCTAATCAGAGCTGAGTAAAAGCAGATAAATCTCTTTCATCTGTCTATGGACTATGGCTCTGTTAATATCTCCCAGGAGGCAGCCCAGCCTTTGCTGCTGCCTCACACTGAGCCTGCTGTCTGCCAAGACCCCCACACAACTCTGAGCAGAGATGATTCCCAGTATGTATCTGAGCAAGGGGCAAGTCCTGCCCACATACATGGTGTTCATTTGTCCTTGTTGAATTTCAGGAGTTCCCTGTCTACCCTCTCCTGCAGCCTGGCCAGATCCCTCCGAGCCGCAGCCTTGCCCGTGTGTGTACAAACTGCTTGTTGTCTGAAAACCTCTCAGTGCACTCTGCCACATCCTCCAGGTCACCAATAAAGACATTACAGGCACCCTGCCAGAATTCTTCCCCCAGGGAGAGCAACTTGGTTGTCAAGGATTTCTGGATATTCCCAGGCTGATGCTTCCCAGGCAAGTCCTTGAATACCTGATCTCTGCCACAGCTGGCAATGGGGGCTCTTTTCCCTTACACCCCCATCTGCATGAGAGCCAGGATCTTGACCTCTGAAGAAATTTAAGTATGCAGAATAGGATGCAGAGTTCCCAAAGGAACTAGCAGGAGTTTACAGTCCCCAAAGACTTGCCAGATTATGTTGCCACAAGAACGACTGTGAATGACACCTTCTCTATAAACTATACCCAAGGCTTTTTTTATAGGCTACTTCAGCACAAAATCATGAACATTTAGAAGGAGGAAGGAAAAGAAAAACAAATCAATACATTCTCAGTATTTTCTTCTTGCCTTCTGCTTCACAAGATTTCATGCACAGAGTAGATTGCTTTTCCTATTATTCCTTACACTAAAAAAGAAATAACTACACAACAATACCACTCACATTCCTGAGATAGGTGCTCAAGTCACAAGCCAAAGGTTCAGGCCTGACCTACACATATCATGTTAAAAATGACTGCTTCCCATTTTGCATATAAATACAGGTAAAGAAAATGACTTATCAAAATAAGCATTCAGATATATTGACATATATAATGTAAAAATGAGCAGTATAATTCTTTATATAATGCTACAGTCCAAACACAACCTTGCATGTTAAGGAGTCTCACAGCCACTATCAAAATTCCCCTTATGCCACTATGAATTGATTTTATAGCTATAATGAATAAAAGAACCAACAGCAGTAGAAGAACTGGCCTGAACCAGAAACTCCAGCCTTTATCATTCACATTCTGAAATAATTAGGACATACGTGGGCAAGATTTGTAGGCAGAAGTAATAATCATTCATTAAGACCTGATGAGATCATAGAAAAGATAAAAATACTCTTCCAGATGCTTAGATTTTCTTCTAAATTCTATGCATATAAATACAGGCAAAACAAATGGCTTACTAAAATAATCATTCAGGTCTATTGGCATACGTAATAGAGAATGCCCCTGCATGTACCAGCTTGCACCCAACTTGGTGCCATCTGAAAACTTTAGAGTGCACTCTGCCATATCCTCTAGATCACTCATAAAGACATTACAGGCATCCTGTCAGAGTTTTAACTCCACAGAGAGTGGTTGTTCCCAGGCTGATGCTTCCAAGACAAGCCCTTGAATACCTGTTCTCTACCACAGCTGGATGTATATACCATACATACAGAGCTGCTGTACACACTACAAACACACAAAGTTATTTCTGTAGAGGGGAAGCAATTTGATCTTTACTTGCTTTTTCTACTCATTGAGATTTTTGTACCTCCAGCATACAGAATTCCTTCAATAAATGTAACTTTCTTATAAAAATACAAGAACAGTCTGCCTAGTCAAGCACAACAGCATTGTAGTAACACTGAAAGTCATCCCACTTTTTAATTAGTGAAGTTCAGGCACAACTAAAATGTTGTTTTAAAACAGTTAGCCTGTTTAAAGAATCCTAACAAATCACAACTTTTAGAAGGGAGATCTTATAACTGTGGGAATGCTTAAAATATTTCTTCTGTATATTGCAGAATTCTGGCATGATTTTGAAATCTATACTATCACAAATTCAAACTACAGAAAACCTAGGTTGCATGGAAACTTCACTTTTGTGGTTTATAAGTTACTTTGCTTTTTCAGCCTTTTTTGAAGTTACAGAATGATGGCATTGCATTTTATTATAGAGTCAGAGATCATTCCTTTGTTTTACATATAGTAGTAAAAACAGTTAATATTTCATGATATTAGAATGAATATGAGGCATGTCAAGAAATGATTGACAACTACAACAACTTTAGTCCTAGATCAAAAATTTTACATTCTCCCTCCTAAATCCTAACCCACGTTCCTTACATTCTGAAAGCAAAACGGTCTCTCATTTTCTCCATCTGTTCTAGTTCAACCCAAAAATTCTAATGCCAAGAGCACTAAAATGGCCCTTATCAAGCTATTCTGTGAACAGACACAGACAAACCACCTTTCTGCTTAAAGACATAAAAATTGATCAGATGGCACTGTCTATTCATGTTCAAAAGACATCATTGCTCGTACAAACATCTAAGACAAAGAAATGTTTAATTCATGATTGTTTTTACACAAACAAGATAAACATATTAACACAATCCTGTCCATCAATTGCTCCTCAGCAAGCTGTCCATGTTTGTTCTCCTAGCCTGTGGCGTCCCAAACTACAATTAATTTATACACCTTACATTTCTTTTGTCGCAACCTTAATTTACCTTGCGCTCATGCTGAGAGCTCATTCACAAACGGTTTCTGTAGAACAGCTGACACGTAGCTTGTTCACATGTCACAGCACTCAAAGCCACAATTAAATCATCGGACAGCATCCCAGAGAGCCTCGCACTGATAGAGACCTCCAGTGTGCAAGCAGCCCTTTGTCTGCACGTGCTCTGGCACTCGCCTCCCATCCCCTCCGAGCTGCCCTGGAATCTGCCACACGGAGGACGAGCCTCGTTTCCTTCGCTGACCACAGAGGATCCACCGCCAGAATGTGCGGCCTCCGGCAACCAAACGTGCCGTCTCAGGGTCCTTTCTGGCATCTGTTTCTTTGGATTTTCTGCCTCAATAACAGTTATGTTTAGCAAGGCCAAAGAGGGAAAACCCTCTAAATTAAAATCATTATATATATATATATATCCATTTTATACTTAAACCGATGACATTATGGTTTACTACATGTTGGACAATAGGGATGATGGCAGGGGGTGAGGCCCTTGCTAGTAAGCAGAGCCCTGGGCTGCACACATAAGACATTTAATTTGCAATGACAGATCTCATACTTTGTTGGGTCTTAGAGAAGTCATTTGACTCTTCTCTCTCATATATGTATAAAAAAAAATTCCCACCATTTTACTAACAGAAAAGAACAAATACAGTTGCCTTCCAGTAATGGTGCAAAAGGTTAATCTACTCGTAAATTCAGAAGCATGAAAGTACATTGTGGATTTCAAACATTATTAATTCTCACAGACACATATTTACAACTGTACCAAGCCAAAAGGGACTGAGTGTTGTCTCCTTCATGAAACAGTTCTCTAAAGCTAAGAGAGACATGAACATATTAGAGAATTTCCCAACATTATTAATAGGAAAAGAAATAAAACAAAGGACTACAGGATAATAAACTATTTTTACCACATCCAATTTTCTAAACTACATGTCTCTCTACCCATAAAAGCCAGACGAATCAATAGTCTATACCAAAGAATATACTACTTAGAAAATACTTTAAAATGCAGTCACTAGTATGTATTTCAATACTAAACAAATTGTGACTGAGCAGGAAATTGATCAGTTGATGGTTAGTTTCATACTGTAGGAAAAGAAATATTCTCGCCTACGTACTAAAAGAGGGATAAATGACAAGGATATTTCTTGTAAGAAAAAACATCCATATTCTGCCATCATAATCAACATGCTAAATATCATTTCCAGATTCTGTGAGAAAACTCTCAGGAAAAAGAAGGGTGGGGGGAGGGAAAAATGCTCAGTTTTGCTGAATTTTGAACCAATTTAATCTATCACTTATTTGCCCCTCCTTAAGGCTGCAACGTCTTTGAATAATGAAAAGATTACAACTAAAGTTGTAGAGTCTACAATTCATTGTAGGCACAGATATTTATTTAAAAATGTCAGGATTGGACATAAAGGTTTACAGATTTTTCAACCGGCAACTTCAGGAGCCAAGCAAAACAATACATTTATTTGTTGAGCTACTATGTCAGCCAAGAATGGTTACACTTCTCTCAATCCAAAGGTCATGCTAAGATTTGCTACTTAAGAGGTAACAAGATGCCTGCTGTTTTCAAGGACAGCAATTCAATTCCGTGTCTGAACTGTAATTGTGATATGCAGCAAGTTTCTCAATCTTGACATGTTGGGTAAGAAAGGTTGCTATTTAAGGTGATGCCCTCTGGGTGAGGAAAATTGAAGGACCAGTACACTGCACGACATATGCTGTAAGCTATTACACCTGTATAGCAGCCAGTCCTGAAGTATTAACAGAGAAGGACAGCACGTGATGGCATTCTGCCTGCTTGATGCCATACACAGCAATGCTAACAGAAGAAACTCTGTATCTCAATGCCAAAAATCTTGCTCAAATAGAAATTTAAGTGGTTTCATACAGCCTCTGTAATCAGAGCACTTTGGAAAGCAGTTAAGCTGCATGAAGGGTATATTCATACATAAGACATGGGAGCAGGTTACTATTACACAAGCAAAAGGCATCACAGTGCTAAATCTTGATTTATATAAAACCCCATGCTACCAAAAATTCTTTAAATCTAACTGACTACATAAACATACAAAAGAAAAGCAAAACAGAAGTTTTCCAAATAGAGATGCCCAAACCTCCCTTCATATACTGCATTATGATACAATCCAAAAATACTGTGGCTACAATTCCATATGCAGGAAAAAGCTTTCCAAATGAGAAAACCTCATTTCCAAACTCAGGTTAGAGTCATGTCTGCAGTCTGTGACTTCAGCTCCAGTGAACTTGCTGGTGTTTGATGCTTTTAACAGGAAGTAAGCACATCCTGACCAAAGTCACAACTGTGCTACACTCTGACGTTCAAGCATTTTACAGATTTTAGCAGAGCTGTCTCCTTTCACTATAATGAAGGTACAAGAGTAAAGCCTTACTAATCCTGCACTATTTCTCATTCCTAATGAACCAAAATAACAATATTACTATGAAGATATTTTATACAGATCGTTTCTGGAATACTTATCATATATTGAAGACATTAAGACATTTTTCCTTATTTTATGCTACTCCTCTCCTTTTTAGCCTCTACTTTAATTTCTGATTTAGTTTTCTTGAGACACTACTGATTTTATTTAAAAAGCACAGAAACAAAACCTGTAATACAAAAACTTGGCCAGATTAGAGAAGGTGCAATCCCAATTCTAACACAATGACAAACTACTGAATATTAAAGAGCAAAAAAAGGAAAAAAAATACAATTATACTAATAAAAACACCCATTTCTATAAATCTTTATATTTCTCTAATCCTGCCAGAAAGTGCTACAACAACCAGCACTCCTAAAATACACTTCTCTTCAGAAATACTGTATACATATCTACAGAACTATTGTAAGTCATGTCAGCTATTAAAATGTATAATCAAATGTATATTTCTAAAGTGTATAATCAATATTACTATACATGTAAAACTAGCTTTAGAGTCTAACTGGCAAATGTACTGATGTCAGCAACTGATGGCATAATTAGTTTCAGCAGAACCCTAAGCAGATATGATTAAATTTTAAAAGGTTTAAGTAATTTTATCGCTGTAAAATGCTTGTTGATAAAAGCTCTAAGCTTTGAAGATACAAAGCTAAGATTAATAGACCAATTTCTGACATATCATTATTAATTTTTTAATAGGATAGTGTCCACAGGCCCTTGTCAGAATTGTAGCATCATTACACCAGGCATTGTACAAAGTTCAGAAGCACAGACTGCTTTCTAAAGATGTTTGAAACTGTTTTTATGACCTTAAAAGTCATGACTAATCCAATATTCCTAATATTTTAAAAATATTAATAGCAGGAAGCAGATGAAAGAGAGGACCAGAAACCATAATGTCTGCGAGGATTAACTACATGAATAACATCACAGTTTGTAGTGAAAGCTGGGTGGGGTTTTTTTCCCTTCTTGTCATAAAAGGAAACACAGGCAAGTTTTGCTGGCCATTCTATAAGTGATATGACCAAGTAATCTCCTAATAGTGTCATAATAGGAATGAGTGTCTGGAAAGTATTTCTCCAGGGAATTAAAAATGAAGAAAAACCAGCTGTAAGAAAGGTATCCACAGCAGAAGAAAAGCATGACAGTACCTCACTGGAAAGACAAAGGATACTTCAGTTCAGAAAAGGATTTTGTGGGTAAGAGACAGATTAAGGCAAAACAAAGACTTGAACCCTGACAAGATGTACACACACGCTTATATATTGTTATTTACAGACTCTGACTACATGCATATGTTATAAATTATGGCAGCAGGGGCTTGATGCTTCTCCTTTCCTACAGCACCACACTGGTACAACTCCAGTGTTTTCTCTTGTAGTTTACACAGCCTTGGACTAGCAAAGAAACGAGATCTGGAAATTCTGCATCAGGACAGTCTGCAGAATTGGTCTCTTTTCAGATTATTTTATGAGTGCTTTTTAACCTCAATCACTATAATCCCACTTGTCCAGACTAACAACCCTACATGTACTAGGGAAGCAACACTAAACTACATTCCTTCTGTCTGGTCTGAGCAAGACAATAGTTATCTGGAGATGAACATGATAGCATAGAATAATTTAAATAGCTACTCTACAAACCAACCTTTATCTCAATCAGAAAAGGGAGGAAAAAGAAATGGGTATTAAAACAGATCACAGTTTAAAGTAATGAAACCAACATAGATTTGTTGTTCACTCAAGTATTTTTGACCTGACCAACTGGGAAAAGAAAAGGCAGTACTTCATGGCAACAGGTATTACAGTAGTCCTAACATGCTGAGTTACTGAACTGTCTGAAATGTTTATGGCTAATTAACTGTAAGTTACACTGACAAGTTTCAACATCAGTCATACATACATATACAGAGATATATTTTATAAGGCTACAAAACTGTCTGAGTTTTATTAGCAATAAAAAAATGTCAGCTTTTATCATGCAAGCGACTATTAAAACCATGTGAAAGAGGCAAACTGACAAAGAAAGGCAAAACTGTACAGGTCTCATTATTGTGACCAGTCTCAAAAGGCTATTACACTGATACAGTTATAATAAAACTGCATCAGTTTTATTATAACTGATCAGAAAATTAATATACTGAGTCAATACATGGATTTTATGGTCAGCTGAAAGAAAAGAAAGGAAAATAAACAATCAGGAAGAACACTGTACCTTTTAGCACTAGTTGACAATTTAGCAGCTGTTTTGCTTGATATTTTCCCCTCTTTTTTCTTGGGTTGAACTTGCTCCCTTTCTTGTTCCTGCTGAGCACCTTCACGCTGATCTCCATCAGAGCTGCCTCCACTAGTGCTTGGACTATCATCCACTCTCTGCCCCTCTGTAGACATGGCAGATGCTGCACTGAACAAAGACAAACAACCAAAGTTAGCTTTTTGAGAAGAAACTGCCTAATTGTTTTTCTTACATGCTTAAGGAAAGAACACATGGGATACATGTCTTTGTCTTAATAAAATAATGCTCGTGTCACAGTAGTTCAGTAATCCTGGAACTGAAGAGTTTGCCACAAGCATCTTAACAATAATTCACGAGCTGGCAATTTTAAACCTTATACCACTGCCACCCCTCAAAACACTTCAACCAACCCACAAACAAAAAATACAAAATAAACACACAAACCAATCCCTCTGCCAAACTCCTCATAGATACATATATATATGAAAACCAGAAGTTATTGAAGTTAAGTGGGAAACATAATCCTGCAAGTATAAAACAATTCACTGTGAATTATGTTTTTAAACACTCAGCAGTACCATGAGTTAGCCTGTCCCATCAACTATGCCACCAGTTCAAATCTACCACAGTTATTTAAAAACTGAGAGTTATTACTTAGGACTCTCTGTTATCCCATATGAAACAAATCTGTGGGCTCATTCCAAGTCTACAATGTGGGTTTCCACATTACAAAATCCACATCTTGGCATGCTTGATGGAAACACAGAACTAGAAAGCTCTAACACAGGACTGTTTGTATTTACTGAAACGGTGAGCACGTTGGTAGAAGATATAAGGAAGTTTTTTCCTGACATTTCATTCAGGCAACATGAGGCAACAAACTTGCCAGAGACCATGAGCAGCAAGAAATCTTGGTATATTTCAGAAGTCAAGTTAATGCTTTATTCACACACTTCTGATACTAGTTAGCTATTTTAATTTCTTCCTTCATTTTAAATAGTATAACAATATGCCGACAGATGAGGAATTACAAGCCCACTGTTACAGCTGTCATGACTTCTCAAACTCTCAAACTGTTCTAATGAAGGGCAGATGTCCACGAAAAACTCTTACTGAATTAGCTTATGTGGTGGCACTGACTGATTTAAAAAAAAACAAAAAGCCAAACCAAACAGAAAACCCAAACCAAACAAAAAAAACCAAACTGAAACACAGGTCTTTCCTTTAACTCCAAATCTGTACCTTATATACCTATGCTACATATCCTTCTCTAGAGATTTTGAATAAAAAGCACACAGGCCCAAATGTTACTTGCTTACACCCATGCAATCCCCATACATCTGCATAGTTTTCTGATCAAATCTGTCTGAATGAAGAATTTGCTCTCTCATACACAAAGAGTTTCAAATTGCTGTGAACTTCGACTCGCTTTTCCTTTTACCTATATACAGACATCATCACAATTAAGAACAAAACCATTCACCTTGACTATTATATGTTTTAAGACTCACTCAAGGGAGAATAATGAGATTTCAGGCTCAGATTCAACCACGCTTGTTCTGTGGATTAAACAAGTTCATCTCCCTGTACATATTTATGGAAAGAGACAGCAAAGGAAAAGTAAATTAATACCAATGCCAACAGGGTCATGTTGAAAAGGATGCTTTTTAAAGAAGCATAAGTGTTCTCGATAGAGAACAGAAATAAATTTACTCCTATACTGAAAAGCCTTTACCAAGACCTAATTCTATCAAATAATACACACTATGGAGTGGAAGAAATAATCTCTTCAAGCATTATTGACACATCCAAATAACTTCAGGAAGAATTAGGTTTTTTCATCTATTTTGTGAAGCTATACTGAAAAATAATTCTGGAAGTATGGCACCCCTTCAAAATGTTTAGATATTAAAAGAAACAGCAGACAATACCAAGTGATAGATAGGTGACTAAAGTTTCCCTTAATCAGCTTAAGTTGCATTTTTTAACAGAAAATAATATTTTCATATCTAAATATATGTAAATGCATAACACCTAGCCTGCTCATTGAGGTAACTGAAATAATGCAGAGTTTCTGCCCTAAAATTAAAATACAAAAATTGTCCATTCCTAGAGCCATTTCTCCTATAGTATAGCTACAACAACATATTCAGCATAGTTTGTAAATTTACTATCTGACTTTCAGACATTTAAATCCTGCTTGTCAGATTTCAAGGTAAAAGCAGCAGAACACTTACAGGTAATAAACTACAAAAGTATCACATTCTGACAAGTCAAAATATGCAACTGTAATGCAATTTCAACAGTAAGTACCCATTCTCCTTGCTTCTACATAAAGTTAAAATACAACCTCATCTCTTTTTATAACACTTATGTTGGCCTTTATTTGCCCTAGATTTTACTTCTAACCTTTGCTTAATACATCTAATTTTAAAAAGAAAATTTCTCTCTTTACAATGTACACAGGCTTTAACACTGCAGGCCAGAAAGTTAAAAGCATATTTAGCAATGCTTATATGCACAGGACATCTGCTATGAATAATCTCGGCTATAAATACTACTATTATCCAAAAAACAACTGTATTCACTTCATAAGTTCAGGTTACTATCCAGCAGACAAACACTGTAACAGTAGCCCAGAGCATGTAATTACTGTAACATATAATGCCAGCATTTACAAGAGAAAAATGCTTAAATCTGTCATTTGATGTCTAGCTAGTTTGGGGGGCTGGGGAGGTGTTTGGGTGTTTTTCTTTCCTTTCTCCTTCTGTACCTCTTCCCCTTCTGACACCCAGGCAATTCCTTCTACTCCTTCTCCTCACAATATCTGCATTTTTAGGAAGTTTTGTTTAAGGGATGCTCAGTATTGTGGTAAAAGCGTGTTTCAAGGGGCCTGAAATTCGACACTTGTGAAACTTAAAAAGACACACAAACATACAAACAAGTAAGAGAATGGTGGTGGGGGGGAAAGATCAGTGGAGAGGATGACACTGTGAGGAAAACATAAAACATTTCGCTGCCACTAACACAGACATAGAAGTTAGATTCAGATAACACAGAAATACAAGATATTCCCTGAATCAGAAGAGCCGTGTGTTTGCAAGTGTCACACAGTGCGAGAGGGACACACGATGTCCAGGTTCCCGGCTGCCTGGACATTCACACGAGGGTTGCCAACCTCCCGGCTGTTGTGCAGAGAAAAATGAGAGGAGGGGACAGAGGAAGGAACGAAGGGGGACTTAAAAGCCTCTCCCTTAACGTGAGATGAATCAGCACAGAGACAGATTACAAATGTAACTACAACTATCAATTCGAAGTGAACAGTGTCCCAAATATTTTGCTGTTGTCAAATACATCCACTGGCACCTTCCCTTTCCTCCTCAAACTAAAAACAAAACCAAAACAACAATAACAAAAACAAACAAACCAACAACAGAAACAAACAAGCCAACAACAACACCAAAAAACCCCGACAAAAATACCCCCAAACCACCAGTCATTATCACACACACACAAAAAAAAATAAAAAAGAAAAAAATAAAAAAAGATCCTAGCAATGTGTAGATGGGTCCCAAGGGCGGCAAAGCTAGTGATGATGTCTTTCTAAAGCGCTGGTAATTCCCTATAAGCCAAGATAAATTGAGTATTTCTGCAGGGTCCCCCACGAGCAGCAATGGCAGCAGCCGCCTTACTTCATCCTCATTAGAAACCATAAAGGGCAGAAAGACCACAACATCGCGGGACGGGAACGAGCCCGATCTGTGGCAGGGGAGGGTTGGCCAGGGAGGAGGGCACCCGGAAGGATGGGATGGGATGGGACGGGACGGGAGGGCAGTCCCGGGCTCCCACGGCCGCGCGTGGGCACATGAGCATCCCCAAAACCACGCACCCCCCGCACTCCCACGGCCGGGCGGGCGGCGGCCGGGTCACGGTGAGAAGTAGGAGACAACCGAGGAGAGGAGGAGGAGGAGGAGGAGACTGCGAGAGGAAGACGTCGGGGGCACATGCGGGAGGGGAGAGGGTTGGGCTGCGGACTCCTCGGGGCGCGGGGGGGGTAGTGCCTTTCCCGAGGGGTTCCAGGCGGGATGCCCACCGCTGCGGCGGGGGGCGTGGGCACAGCGCATCCCCGGAGGCTCCATCGTGGTGGGAGGCAGAGGGTACCCCTGCCCGAGCGACCCAGGGGCGCAGAGTGCCGCGGGGACCAAGAGGAGCCGGCCAGAGGGGTGGTGCGGAGCGGGGGTGGTCGCTCGCAGCAGGGCGAGCAGGACAAATGGATACGGAAGAGTTGCTGAGAGGGTGTGGGGGTGCAGAGGAGCAATGGAGGCTGGATGGAGCCTGGGGGAGCGGGGAGCGCCGGCAGAGATGCCGAGGTGGCCGGGGGCGGCGGGGGGGCGGCCGGGACGGTTGCTATGAAAGGGCACGGTCGAGGATGACAAGGGGGGAAAGGGGGTACCAGGCAGCGCCGGGGGGATGCGGAGAGAGAAGGGAAGATGAAGGATAAAGATAGAGACCGAGGGTCGCAAATAAATGTGGGTGAGAGGGTGCTGCCGTGGGGGAGGGATGGCGAGTGCCGGGGGGGGGAGGGGAGTCAGAAGGGGCAGAGGTAGGTGTACCCCGGCAGAGACGGGGGAAAGCCGCCGCTACCTGCGGGCGAGCGCAGGTCTCTCTCTCGCTGGTGCCGGGCACAGGCTGCGGGACAATCCGTCGCGATCGCCCCGACTCCGGCCGGGCGCGGGGCTGGCAAGGGGCTGCAGCCGCTCACTGAGTCATGAGCCCGCTCCCCCGCGCTCCTCGCTCTCCGCTTCCTCTCCGCTTCCCCGTCTCTGCCGAGCAGCAGCCACGGCCGCTGCTGCTGCCGCTTCTCCCGCCGCCGCCGCCGCCGCCGCCGCTCCTGCCCCCGCTGCCCGGAGAGAAGTGGAGCCGCTGCCGCGCGCGCGCGCGCACCCCCGCTGCCGCCTCCTCGCGCGCGCGCGCGCCCCCACCCGTCCGCCCGGCGCCGCGCGCGCGCGCGCCCCCGCCAGCCAATTATCCCGGGCGCTCGCGGGCGCCGAGGGAGGGGCGGGAGGGCGGGGGCGCGCGCGCGATTTCGGCAAGGGAGCGGGGGAGGGGGGAAAGTGACGGGAGGGGGAGCGCGGGCGGGCGCGTGCCCGCGGGGGCTGGCGGAGGCCGCGCGCCGCCGGGCAGGGGGGAGGGGCGAGAGGCGGCGGCGGGAGCGCGCGTTAAAGGGAAGCACCGGGGGCTGGGCGGGGTCATTAGGGCAGAGGAAGAAGAAGGAGGAGGAGGAGGCGGGAAGGGATGGGGCGAGCGGGGACCTTCGGCCGGGGACCCGGGGGGGATGGAGGTGAGGGTAGCCGGCCTTTCTCCCCGCCGCCGCCGCGGGCCCCCACGCCAAAGTTCGGGAGCTGGGAGGGCCGGGGCAGGGGGCGGCGTAGGCCGGTATCAACTTTCTTGGCTCTTCTCGTCTTTTTCGGCTCCTTTGTTCCCCGGGGCGGTCGCCCCCTCCTCCCCCCCCGGCCGGCCCGCCCGCAGCTCCGCTGCGCCTTTGTGTGCGCGGAGGCGCAGGAGCAGCCCCGGGGCCGCGGCCGCTGCCCCGGGCGGGAGGGACGCGGTACCTGCGGGGCGAGGGCGCTCGGTGCCTCCGCCGGCCTGCGGGAGGGCCCGGGCCCCTGGCACTCGGTGTGACACTCCGTGGTGACGAGGGAGTTTCGAGCGCTGCGCGGCATCGGCGCGGCCGGGCGGCACACGCCGCCCCCGGGCTGGCGGCGCGGTGACCTGCGGCATCCCGGCTGGAGATAGGCGCTGTCGCCTGGCTGCGGCCAGGTGAACGAGCCTCACCTCCCACGCAGGAATTGCCTCTGTGGAAAGCATCGCAGTCAGGAATGGGAGAGGCCGCGGCAGAGCCGCGCTTAAATGTTAGTTGTTTAGTGGGAATATTAGCCTGGAACAAAACAAACCTCCAGCAGAACTGGGTGTCAGATAACCCCGGCTGCGCTGGGCGAGTGAGACACTTCTGTCCCTGTGCCGACCCTGCTGCTTTATCTTTACATAATATGCTTAACTGTGTTATGTAAACTATCACCTCAAACCTTTCTTCCTCTTGCAGAGAAATATACCAGCCAAGGGTAAAGGGGTAATGCCAAGTCAAAATGTTTTTGCTCTTTTAACAACTAAAGGGAATTAAAAAATAAAGTGTGTTCTCACCATTCCACGTGTGAGGAAGAGTTTCTCCCTGCTTGAGCTGTGAAGTATTGTATTTTTTCTGACTTATGGTTGAGGCGTAGGTGGAGTCTGTGCCACCAAACGTACAGAACTTGAGAACTTGAAGCTCTCTTATATTACTGAGATATATAAGAATTAGAAACATTATTGAGACCTGCTGTCATATTATATCCAGATAATATAAGTGCTTTTTGCATTTTCCCTGTGTGTAAACTTGATAATTTTATTTGCTGAGAAATTGTTTTAAAATTACTTGGTTTATTTCTTCTTCCTATTTCTTTGCTAAATAATCCCAGTGATATTTTCACCCAAATTTAAAAATACCAGTCAGCTAGTTCTTCCTGTTCTGTGTGCATTTACAAGATACTTTCCTGCTTATGATGGAGAAAAGTTCCTAATGTCAGCTAGGTGGATTTCTGTCTGCTAGCATACATTGATTTCTCAGAAGAACTAATAATGAAGTAATTAATAGAATATGATGAGTGAAAGTCCTTCACAAAATACAAACCTCCTGCAAGTAATGCTTCTCATTGTGCTGAATGGTGCTTTGCACACTCTTGACATCCATGGTTCCCTTTTCTAAAATCACTTACACCATGCTTTCTCCTTTTGGTCATTTGAAAACAGCTTGAAAAACATCCAGGAAGTGATAAAATTCTAAGTGATTCTTCTAGCCATGTTTCCTTAATGTTGCTCTGAGGGTTTAAAGGTGCCCTAAAGGAGTCATACCTTTGCCAATGTTAACTCCTGGGCCCATCTCAGGAAGTCTCTTTGGTGGCAGTTCATGGTACTTTATTCCATATCTTTTCTGCTAGGATTTGCAGGACGCACAGAGAGAGGAGCTGAGCGAATCCCCTAATTGAGACAGGGGCAGGATGGGGCCATACAGTGTCCCAGAATCTGGGTCATAAATTCCCAGTGCCAAAATAATCAAGGGAGCACTGAAGTGTTTCAGCACCGAGTGAGAAGTTTGAGTCATCACAAGTCAGGCCCTGATTTTTTTCTTTTGGTGTGTAACCTCTGACCCAGAACCCTAAATGGTAGGGCTTAAATTAAGGACAATTAAACTAGGTAGAAGGTTTGTACTACCTTATGTGTAGAACATACACACTGAGGTGTGCCCTGTTATAAAAGCAGAGCTTTTGAATGAGCCCTGCCTATGCAGTGTAAAGAGAATAGGGCAGGGTAGTCAGCTGCTCCCATTTTTATTCTTTTGACCTTTCAAAATAATGTGTTTGGCCCTCAGATGTTAAAGGTTGCATAATATTGTTCAAAATCCTTTGGAAGACTTTTCTAAATTTGGATTATCTAGGTTGAATCTTGGCCCTTTTGAAGTGGATGGCAATAGTGTTAGATTTCACCCATGATGGAGTGCTAAAGCACACAAGTTGCACTTTTTTTCCTCCCCATGCTTAGTTTTGTGTGATTTCTAAAAGCTGGCACTATTTACACCAGCAGACACATGCAAAGCAAGCAACATGAGTTCTTTACTCTCCCAGAGGCTTGGAGCTTCCTTTTGGAGACATGGTGGAGTTCACCTCACCTGGCACAGCAGTCACGCTTTAAAACTGTTACAGTTAAGGACACTTCTGTTAAGGGCTCTTGATTTAGAGTGTCTGCTATAAGGACAGATATATCAGTCAAAATCTATGAAGTTGAAGAAACCTGAGCAAAGTTTCTATTTAGAAGTGTTTAATTTAAAGAAGTAATAGATCCATTTACTTTTTCTTTTTTTACTTTTTTTTTTTTTTTTAGCTGTACTGGGAGCTGTACTCAATTATGGGAAGTTTTATCCATTTCCTTTTAGTTAAAAACCAGGCAAATATTGTTCTATGTCAAAATAAGAAATAGGAAAGGTGCGAGTTTGATGTTTTTTCTGAATTTCTATTTATACACTACTGTTCATTCCCATTTAAAAGGACATGTCATTTTTATATCACTGTTACAGTCATTGAATGAACACCATTGTCAAGTTAAAACTGGTAAAAAGGGTTTGGTTTTCTGTGGTAGAAAAAAGATGAGACATCATCTCAACCATGGAATAGGTGAAGACAGAACTATCTCTCTTGTAATAGCATATCTCTTTCAGAACTTTAATATTTTATATTAAAAAGTGAGATGGTTATATTTATTTATCCATGATGTGCCTGATTGTTATATCAATCTTTTCCAGCCAGCTCCTAATGAGCCAGTTTGTTTCACCCATCTGAACTAATATCAGCAGAAGGTTGGAGGAATGGGGACAAAGGTGCCTTTATTCCTTCTTTACCTGATTCCACTTTCCAGCTCCACAGGAGCTGTCATAGCCTGTGTTGTTCCCCCCACTCTCCCCTGCTGGGAGCTGGGCCCCATGGGGCTGTTTGGATAGTGGACAGCAGGCAGCTCTCAGCAGCTGGCTCTCTCTTTCCCAGTCTGCTCTTCCATCCTGAGCTGTGGTGGGGGCACAGAATGAGGAGTTTCCACAGTAGCTTCATGCTGTTCTGGGATTCTTCTCCCATAGCTGGTTTTTCCTTATGCTGCTATGATGGCACAAAGCTGTAAGGACCATCCAGAGGATCTAGCCTGTTCTCTCTTTTTTCCCCTCTACATCTGATTTACTTTTTTTTTCTACAATCTTTGCTTTTGTTGCCACTTGGATGAATCCCACTCTGTATGTTGGCGAATGTAAACTGAAATTCACAGGTACCCTGATCTCTGAAGTGCCAGCTGTGTTTGAAAATGCAGTATCTGAGTGATTCAGAGATCAGGATTCTTGTTTTTGTTTCTCTCCAATCAGCATGCAGAATAAAGTGGAATAGCAAGGAAGATATCAGCTGCAGAAATTTAATTAGAGTTTTCAGTTAATTGTGTATGTCCTCATCACTTAGAAAATGACAACTTATATCAAGGAAAACTTTGATTGAATCCTGAACACCAGGTAAGCCTATTATTCAAACAATGCCTTGACAGAAATCTGTTTCAAGTATTTTCATGGCATTCTGAAGTAAAATGATTGTGTGAACACAGAGGCAAGTTACTGCTAGCCTGACTTCTTTATTTCCTCTACAATACTGCAAACCCCCAAATCATTAGCATTTATTCACTCTGATATTTTCAGGCCATTAAATACAAAAGGAGTTGTAAGTTGTGTGGCAAACAGCTTTTAAGGTCTCTTTCATTCTAGCCTAAAAAACTAAGAATTTGCACCCCCTCCTCCCCTTTGCTCAGAAGCAGAACAGCTCCCACTATCATTCAGCTGAAACCAGAACAAACAACTGGGACAATAACCATGTGGCATCAGAAATCCTGGTGGCTCTCAGCTGCTTTGCTATCCAGGATTGTAAAGAATAAAGATAAAACATATTAGGAGTGGGTAGGAGGGAGGTAATAACTTGCTTCCGTGTCCTTAATAAAGCCTGTATTTTTGTTTAAGAGAGGGAATAAATTAACTGCTTAGTATCTGGTGCAGAAGTTTGTTTCTATGTGCTGGTTCAGAGCCTAACTGCAAGATCATTGCACAGGCTAATTCTGTGATAGTTTCTACACCAAAATTGTTGACAACTGAATCCTAGACGAAGCCGCTGCTTTAGAGATCTCATATTACATGTACTGAAGGGAAAAATCTGTATTTCCAGAGCTATTGTAATGCAGTGACCTGTAACTGGAAGAATTCCCTGCCTTGCCTGTCTTAATTCATCACCATATGTGGGAGAGAATGTTGAAAAGTGAAGATAGGTTAGAAAAGAAAATTGGGGTGTTTTAGGTGTTATTTCCACACACTGTTCAGCACCTCCGCATTCCTATTATTTTCTGTTGGTTTCATAACATCTTAATTCACAGCATCAGAGCTTGGTTTTCTGATTAAAGATGGGTAAAATTCTGAGTATCTCTTGTGGTTCTGTTGGGAAAGTTACATCTTTACACAGAAAAAGAAGTCGTGGGCACTCATGTTCCCTTTTAATGAAGTTGAGGTTCCAGAAGAATGTGGGCTAATGTTCTCCATGTTTAATGCATGATTAATGTATGCCTAGGGAGGAGGCTCTGCATCCACCACAGCAAACCAAACCCCATAAGCAGGCTTGTTCAGTCCCTTCAGTAGGAGTGACCAAATCTCTTTCAGGAACCTGGTGGACCACTATCAGTCTGAAGCAGACTGTCTGCCTCATACAAGGTGGAAAATACCCACGTGTTCTCTGCTGGGGATTCCCACAATGAAGGGAAGTCCCCTGCAGTAATAAGTCAGACTAGTCACATTTTGCACTTGTTTCCTGAAAATCTGAGCCAAAGAGCCTGATTTGGGCTGTAATTGGAAGGGATGAAGGGTAATGTTTGCAGTTTGATAAACCTAAATTATTCCTTCTGCTTTATGGAGTCTTATACACAACTGGTGCCAGTACAGCAGCTGCCAGTGGCTAAGTCCAAGGACAAACAAAGCAAGAAAAAAAATCAAACTTCTTTTGTCTCATCCTTGGTGCTAACTATTGCAGGGAATAAATGGAATCTCTTGCCTATAGGTCTGGGCAGAACCTGGCAAACTTCCCTCTGCTCTTCCTAAGATACATCTGTAGAACTTGAGGGAGCAGGAATCACAACAGCAAGTGCTCATCTTCCTCAACTGGATGAAATGAAGCAGGCAGTGGGTGCAGCAACTTCAGGGTGGGGATGCACTCTCTTAATCGCAGTGGGGCTGTTCCCAAGGCTGCAAAGTCATGGAGAGGCAGCTGGGAGGACACAGGTGAGGGAAGCATTCATTTTAGGAAGCTGAAAAGCATAACACAGGTACACATATCTAATTCCTAAGTAAGCAGACTTTTTTGCTGTATGCTTACCACAGTTCAGAGCGCTGAGGTGCACAAAAGTAGATTCTTGGACATCTTCATCTTATCATATTTGAAGGAATTTTGCTCAAACTTATAACTCAGTTGAGAGCCTCCATAGCTGTATTTATTCCTGTATTTTAATCCAAGTGAGCCCTTATTTAGACCAGCTTTGCCTGTTACATAGCCATTCCTACCTCTGCAAAGTGCATGCTTCTTGCATTTTACAGTCAATTTGGAAGAGTGGAAAGTAATTAGAGAATCCAGCACACAGTTTCCTGTGGTTAGAAATTTTTTGGAACTGGAACACATGGCATAGCTGAGAACTAGGCTCACAAAGACAATTTGTTATTTGTTGCAAATTCTAACTATTGATGCTGTAAAAACTAGTGAATTACACAGTGCTCAGGGAAGGCCACACATTTCTAGGGAGATAGATTAGCAGAGCTACATATTTAGGCAGTGGAGGATCACAAATATTTGGCTGAGTAGTTATCTACTTAATCTAGTCATCAGGAAGTGGCAGGGAGAGATGACAATGGCACAGAGTCTTCTATAAATATGGGCACACACCTCTCATTGGGGCTTTTACTACAGGTAGATTAGCTGAGTTGGTTGGAACAGGGTGCCAGTATCACCAATGAATTCATGATCTCCTGGTTCTAGCAGAAAAGCCTTGCCTGTCCAGTCTGCTGACAGAGGCATCACTGATAATGCGAGAAATAGGAATTTACTTCTGTCTGCTGCCTGAAAGGACAAAACTCCCTCAGTTTATAACTCTCAGAATCATGTCCTAAACATTACAGCATTTTAGTGCTTGGTTTATTTGTTCTCTCTCATTGTGTCTCCTCTCTCTAAAATATACCTACATCTTTACTGGGTTGGAAGTGAAAACGTGAGATGCCTAACAAACAGGCTAAAAGTCATTCTCTATCTTTTGATCTTTCACTCTTTTAATATTTAATGATCCCGTTCAAAATGGAACAGCATTAGCAAGAGAGATTAGGAAGTCCCCAGTCCCTTTCCCTCACCACTGCATGTTTTCAAGGTAGCAATATGAGATTAAGAGTCCCTCCAGGGAAACAGGTGGCTTGTGCCTGTGTCTCTGACATCCTCAGTCAAAGGTCTAACTGCTTCACATTTTGAAGAGGTGCTTCTGCCTGTTCTTTGGTGAAAGTGAGAATGCTTGCTCTGCTAGGACAACATCTGCAGACAAGATTACAGGATCCTTAATTTGTGAATTATGATTGTTGGGTTCATAAATAGGTGTTAAATTGTGTGATGACATCAAGACTGTGTTTCTGCTCATGAGATCAAAGGTATGACTTAAGCCGAGAAAACATCACAGTGCACCACTAACTAGAAAAATACATTAAAATAACATTGTATGTTGCCGATTTAAACATACCCTGCAACTGTGTGCTGATGGATTAGTGAAATTTTCAAGCATTTAGTTGGGACAAACAGACCTGACACAATGGGGGAATGGTCAGTCTCAGTGAGGACTTTTTTGTTTGAAATTCCTTTTGATACAGTGCACTATGCTTTGCCCTGGACAGTGGGAACCTCCCTTGGGATGAGGCTGACAGTCCTGGGAGTCTAACATGGACCCTTGGACAGGGTGGGAGAATCCCCAGGGGAGGCTGGACAAGGAGAATTGGGCTGGCAGGTGCCCTCAGGGCCCTGACACTATGTCAGTAAAACCACTTTCAACAGCCATGTATTTTTGCTAAGAACATTTTATTCTGATTATGGACACACAAGGAGCATGATTCTGAGCATAACATTGCTAAATTTCTTAAATTTAGTTTCCATACAGTTATGTATACACAAATCTTGTTTTCCAGAGAAGAATTATTATCTTGGAAGAAAAAAAAATGCTGTTGGGAAAAAGCAGAAATCAGTCACTCCCACTAATTCAGCTAGATTATTATTATATTCCACAATCAGCCAGCCAGGGTTTATTATTCCTTTGAGACAATGGGAGATATAATTTGGTTTTGGAAGAGATTCAGCAATAGCTTTTCCCTCCTGCACGCCGGCAGCTTGGATTGTGCTGTGTTACAGGACCAAAGTTCCTGGTGGCAGGGGATGCCAGCTAAATGGCTTGCTGTGCTGCATCTCTCTGGAGGTGAAATGCCAGGGAAGCTGTGAGCTGCACAGCTGCCTCGGCATCTGCTCACAGAGCCCACAGATCTGAAACAATGGGCCAGAAATTGGGTGGTAATTTAAATATAATGGTCTGCCCATTAGTGGTAATTAAAAATCCATTGGTAACAGCCCAGAAGGTAAGGGAGGCATGTGAATCAGACACGGGTTTCCTTTCACCTGGGTGGACCAGGATAGACTTAGAGACCAGTGTGCTTCTTTTTTCATGTGGATCTACTGCAAGCTCCTTGGAAATAAATGGAAACATTTCCATTGGCATTAATGGACTTTGGATAAAATCCTAATTGCCACTATAAAACTGCTTTTAGTGTTGCCATACATTATGTGTTGTATATGTATTTTAATAAAACAGTCCTGAATGTACCCTAGGGAATGTGCTCCTTAAAGTCTCTCTGTTTTGAAACTCTAACAAGGACAAGCTCTCTGACAGGAGACTTTAGCTTTACTCTATTTCTGAAGGCTCTCTTGAATTTTATAGAGAAAATAAAGAACTGTGCAAAAGTTTGTGGGTTTCCTTAGGGAGAACCTCACATGAGCATTTTCTTCATTCTGATTCATAACAGTTCTTCCCCTCAACTGTGGCTTTGGTCTGGAACTCAAAATGCAAATGAAAACTGACTTAGAAGCATCAAAGCTTGGGTGGTGTGGTTTCATTTACTTCACGTAGTTTGATCAACAAAACATATCTATAGGCAAGTTTGCTCAAAACAGTATCTAGATTAATTCAAAAGTTAATGAATGTTATAGTAAGACTTTTTTCTGAAAATTAACTGAGTTTTAAACTTACAATGAAATGCTAAACTGATGTAGTTTTATGTGGCATCAGATTGTGTTGTGGAGTAAGAATGGTCTTTTCTGTTAAAACGTAGAATATAAGGTAAGAAGAGCTAAGCAAACTTGTGTAACTATACAAATGAGCAATTTTTCCTCAATTTTTCTGACAAAATGTGCATAATAGTCACATGGATGTTAAAAACTAATCCCCCCTCCCCCTCATATTTCTTTAGATCTATGAATCCTTCAGGTTGAGATGCCAGATGTTAATAAAACTCTTGGAAGCATCAATGAATGCTACAAGAGCTTTAAATTGTCACAGCATAGCTGTGAAGGGAACTTGAATACCATTTTTAACTCCAGGAACAGAAAAAAATATGCATCTGACATCTCAGGTTGCAGCTGCATTCTTGGTAGCAACAATAATGTGCAGTTTTAACAAGTATATGGGAAGACAGAGATCAGAAACAAATTACAATTTATTACTATCAGAGTTTCAGACTAAGCTGGAAGTTTCTTTTAGGTTGTTTTGTGGTCTTTTCTACAGTGAACTTCCCATAAAGGTATTGGTGCATAGCTAATGGCAGGTGAAAGTGCAGTGGCTGAAGCAAAAAATCTCTGCTGTCTTCCATTGTAGCAGGGGAGACCAAATGGCTTGTGAATTGGCTTCTGAACCTTGCAGTTCAGCATAAACCAAAATCAATGTTGGTTTACCTTAATAGGCCAAGCTGTAGGCTGTGGTGGTTTAGAGCTGATTCATGAGCTGTTCAGCTCCCTACTGTTAGGAGCAACCTCAGGGAGAAGGCTGGTAAGCTCTGTAAGGATTCCTGGGAGAGGAGCAGCCAAACCTTCTGTTAGCTAAACCTTCTGTTTAGTTTGTCACTATTTATTGCAAGCTGTAGAAATCTGCCTGTCCTTCTTTTAGGTGGGATCAAGACTGGGACCCACATTATTCACTAGTTGTAGCAAAGATTTAAGTCTGTATGTTACAGCCTCGCTGTGCTATCCTGAGGGATCTCAGTTTACATCCACATCTAACCTTGTATCTCAGGGACATAGAAGAAATCAACCAACTAGCTTTACTGCAAAGACAAGTATCACTGAAAATATTTACTTCTAAACAGTCATCAGTCAACAACATGTTTCATTTACCAGGTGTATCCCTTTTACATGAATACCTGTCATCTTTGTCCATAGAGGATACCTAAGTTTTTCAGATGAAGCCTGTTTCTGTTTTCTTTTTATTACCAGTTTTTCATATAAATACAGTAGGTTTTGAAACCTTTTTTTTTTCTCCAAACCACACTTCACAGTGTCATAGTTTGTGTTCTAAAGCCATGTATACTTGCTAAGAGTCATGGAACCAAAAGCACCCTGAGAGGGTATGTGCCTCAGCAAAATGTTCTTTTCCTTACAGTCTTTCTCAGATTTTGCATGTACACAAAGTACCAGGTAGCCTTCTGTCTTCTTCAGAGGACTCTTCACATAGATATGCTGTGTGAAAGTGAAAAACCACAGCTCCTCTCACTCCCCTGTGCTTTCTTGTGATGCTTCATACTTCATTGTCCAAAGACAGGGATTACTTTCATAGCTCATCTTCAGCAGCCACTGTGACTGTTAGGACAACTCTGTATAATGCATGCTTTCCACATGATGTTGCCCTAAAAGGTTGTGATCCAAGGCAAAATGTGTCTTTCCATGAATAAGCTGTTTTAACCCTCCTATCCCTTCAGGAAACAGATGATAATGTATTATAAATTTGACTTGTCTGTCAGCTTATGGCCTTATTCATTAATTTATTTAGTACCAAACAGGTTTTGGCATCTGGAATGAAGTCTGCTTTCATTAACTACCTTAAGATAATGAAGATGGAGCTGAGTATTTTAAGCTTTAAAAATCTACAAAACCAAAGTAAGAAAAAGGCCCCTACAGCAAGTGGAGAAGAGGTGAACTAGGGAGAAAAACTGTGGTGAGCATCTTACGTTTAATTCTGTTTGAGTAAGCCTCCCGTTGTCCTTTGCCTTTCTATTTGCTTTTTGCCTTTTTTGTCACTTACCTTCTACTTTTTCCCTATTTTTCTTCAAATAAGCCTTTCCTACCTGAACAGCTTGCTGTTTTCTCTCTTTCTCTCCCCTTTCCTTTTTCAACAACTCTATTTTTCCCTGTTGTCTCTACACACATTCTTTTTCTTGACTTTGTCCCTCGATAATCTTCACCCCCAATCCAATCTGTTGTGAAGTTTTTTCCTTTCAGATGTGTGAACTTGTGCCTTAGTCGCTCATTTCGCAAACTGTAGCCCACAGACTGTTGGTTGATGACAAATTGGGAGGCTGTTAATCAGAGAGCTCTTCTCTTCCAGATATTGACTATCTGAGCCACCTTCAAAGGCAGAGCCTGTCAGATACCTATCTACTGTTATTTCCTGCATAACTCTAGATGTTGTTATAACATCATGCAGGTACAGGTCTCTGTAGTTGTAAGTAAAAGCAGCTATTTATGCTCCCTGCATGAAATCTGCAAAGATGCCATCTACACTAAAAGTCAGAATTGCTATAAGTCAGAGGCAATCATTGAAACTGCAGCTCTCTCTATATTGGGACATATATTAATCTGGTAATGCCCACTCACCTCTTAAAATACAGCATTTATTACTAGATAATCTTCCTTTTTAGTTTGAACACCTTATGGTGGCCTCATTTCGTACTTTCAGCATACCTGGAAAATTCTAGATGGAATTCAAATGTATAGTACTAGCAGTCTCATTAATGACATTCCAGAAGTGGAAAATATTTCCAGATTAGCAACAACTCCCAAAGATATTAGAAGTACTGTAAGGAGGAGGTTTTGATTAAAATAGTACTGTCAGAGGAGAATCTTCTTTAACTAATTATAATATTGTGGGGTTATATGGGTAATGGGCCAGACATAAACTGTACATTAGATCTGAGCTGTGTGAATCTGAAGGGCCAAAACTAAAGTAACTGCCTTAGCTTTTCAATACTTTCTGCCCAAGAAAAGTATTGTGTTCAGCTCCTGGGAGAGTCTACTTTCTTCAATGTACTGATCAGCAAACTGGTCAGGTCAGCAGTATTAGAGCAATGACGTTAACAAGGACACTTGTCTCTTTGGGGCCTTTCTTCTACTGCTCTCTGAACAATACCTGTGTGTTCTGCTCTGACCCAGGCTGTCATTTTACAGCTTAGCACAAATGCTTTGGTCCAAGGTGCTGCTTAAGTGACAAAAAGGAATGCTTTGATGAGTCAGTCTTAGTATGGAGGGAGTTACTGAAATACTGAGAAAGAATTTCCCTGAACTTTCAGCCATAAAAAACAATTCGGTTTACATACAGAACAAAACCAATCTGACTAAACACAAAATGCCAACCATATTTCCAGAATCAATGTCTTGCAATATTCTTTAATTAAATTTCAGTGAGATTCACAAAGTAAGCATAGATCAAGAGGAGAATTGTTTGAAAAAGCTAGCCCCGAGAGTCTTATTATTAATTGATTTATCTCTATTCCTTCAACACACTTTTAAGGAGGGGAATCTCTCTGTTCTGTAAAAGAAATATTTTTAGGTTTAAAAATTTATATACAAACAAAGGGCATAGCTTATTTCAAGCTGAAATAGACCAGCTTTGGAAATGTGATATTATAGCAAGACTTAACCATGCTTGATTCAGCTGGGTAGTATGCCATTCCTTAGGGAATACTTCAAAGAATGACGCAGAGCAGCAGCAACTGGGAGGATACAGACAATTCACACAGACTGCATGCTTTCACACCCTTGTCTCAGATCAGCAATCCCAGATGGTGATCACCCAGAAGAGTCTCAATCTTTTTATATGCAATACTCTGCAGTCACAAAGTGATTTAACACATAAACTCAGTAAACTCAGATGGGATTGACATTACCTTCAGTAGGCTGAGCACTCTTCTACATCCACTTACTGAAGGAAATTAGCAAGATCACTTCAGGGACAGTTCATACCTCTGTAATTAACAATAGTACAAAGTGACTACAAGGACACATTACTAAATATGGTTGAGGAAGGGATCTGGGCCTGGGAAAATAATATGCATCTCAACATCTGGAAGGTTAGCATATATAGTAATCACACCAGTGTAAATCTGTGAGGTTCATGTTGTCATAGGTATAGTACTATAGTACTATAGGTATAGGTATACTATAGGTATAATACTATAGTAAAGAAAATAACAGAGTAATTTTGGCATCTCCTCTGCCAGAGTGAAGAACTCAGCTTTGCTCCCAGTGGGCATCAGTTACCAATATTTATCCCTTCATGCATGTTAAGCCTTAGCTTTTTTATCCTTATATTACCTCAAACCTCCTGAGAATGGATTATGACAGCAGAAATAGATGCAAACAAGTATCTAGTTTGACTGTTTTGTGAGGTGAGTTGTGGAAGCAGTAAGAGTAGAAAGGATACAAAAAAAGATGGTGGTAATATTTCCTATTTTCTATCCCTTACATACAAACCAAAATTAAACTCTACCTGTTCAACTTGGCCATTATAGATTTGGTCATCTCTATTACTGTGCAATGTGATTCCACATGATTTTCTATCTGTGAAAAATGCATTTGTCCATTTCTTATGGAGGCAATTTCTTATTGCCTGGCATGGGTGACTCTATTGGTGTAGAGAGTGAACCTCCAAGCTAAAGCACTCCTTGGCAGAAGTCTCCATGATAATGAATCTGTTCTTCACAGCTGTGGAGCCAGTGTGATTTCCTCAAACATCTTTACAACATCCTCCACCATGTCTTTACTTCCACTCAGAGGACTCTGAAGCACAATAATTCCTGATAATGGAATGCACATGTTAAACAGACTATTAATTAAAACAAATCTTGTTATCAAAAAAGACTATTTCTAAAGCACCACGTTTTTCACATGAAAACACTGGAATTCCTCCACTGCTCTCTGGTCTTTCTAGAATACCTCTCCATCCCATATCCTGTCATTTAAAAATAATTTTACAGTGAAAATACATTTTCTCTAATAACTTGTAACTTTTTTATAAAATGATTGCATTTAAAATTCTATTTTAATCATTTTTTCACAGCAAAGAAGAGATACTAAACCATGTAATTCATATTCATGACAGCAGGCATCATTGCATCCAGACAATGCTGGGAAAATTTTGTGAGACCGAGATAGGCAAATCAATTATAATGAAACTTTTGTTTACTGGATTCTTCTTGTTGGATTTTAACGTCTGGACATATAACATGCATGTCTAAGCTATTTTGGAATTGTTTAAAATCATTTGTAGAACTCATCAAAAAATAAAGTAGTCTGACATTTGCACTTTTGGGATTAGATTAAGCTGTCTGCTCTGCCCCCCTTGAGAAGTGCAAAAGAGAAGACTTTGGCTAGAAATTAGCAGTTTAGGGAAAGCCAGCATATGTGAGTTGTGGACAGATTCACTTTAAAATTTTAGCAAATGTCACAAATATTCTTTTATTCAGACTCTGAGGGGCTTTGGAGAAAAAAAAAAGAACAAGCATTAGAAAAAGCAGTAAGGAAAACAGAAGTAATTTCCAACTTTCTGTAAAGCAGTTATTATTGTGGCTTCTAGATATTACATTATTTAGACATTCCTTCTCCTCCTGGGTGCATTGGATTTATTTAATTCCATCCATGCAAATAGTTTTGGGATAATATTTGAGCTCATATTTGTATACTATAAACATTATACTATAAACATTAATTGCACCATTTTGAAACAAAGGTCTTCACCCAGACCAGGTATAGTTACAGCTGGGAATCCTGAACTGCTTATTTAAGCAGATTTTTTTTTTTTTTTTTAATGTTCTAAAGCCTTTATTCAGTTGTGTGTTCTGGGAGGGAGAGAATTAAAGGCAGAGATGTAAAAGATATTGGGTCAAATCAGATATCTTTACTAAGTCAACATTTGGACAAACACAGTTTGCCAGTAGTAAAGATATGAAGATCTGGCCTATAACAATTCTTACAATAGTAGACTGTATTTTGTTCTTGGCAGAGCACCAAATCTAATTTACTCTGAGTTTACAGGAGAAAAAAATACAAAAGTGTTCTGCCTCCCATTTGTTACAGCAGCATAATCAGCAGTGAACTGTCACTCTGAACAGCAGTGAAAAACCAAAAGAGGAATGCTGGGCTCTGCCCGTGTTGGTGGGTGATGTCAGGAAATCGCTGCTGGGTGACGTCAGGACATCAGTCTCTTGAGGACAAACAGCCAGCAAGCAACCAGCCTTTGTTCTACTCTTCCCCCCCTCCCTCCTCTTCTGGCACAATAGCTTTAGCAGACAGATAAAATGTTAACAAAACACTAATGTTTATACGTGTTTTCCACTTTGTCTTCAGAGCCAGGCAACAATAACTGGGAGCCCCTTTCTGACTTGGCTGCTGTGCCAAGGACTGCAGAGCTGTCCACAAGTGACTTCATACAGAAGTGCCTGCAGGTGCCATGTGGTGGCACAGAGCGCTGTGATGTGTGTGACAGTGGTTCCACTTGTTCCTAACACCTCACACCTACGGCTCACAGGTGGGGAAGAAGGGCTCCTTGGTCAGTGCAGAAATGCAAGGAGCTAAAGACAAAGGCAGTAAAATGCCAGTGAAAATCTGCCTAACTCTCCATGGGGAGGTTCAGGAAGCCATTGCTTTTCCAAGCAGTAATAATTTGCATGTAGCAGCCTATGCACCTAGACATCTCTCAGGACCAGAGGATCAGAGCTGAATGCTGGCATAAAACTCGTGGGACTGGTGTGAGGTTCAAGCACCATAAATATGCAGATGTCTGGTGCTTGAAGAGAGTGATATGCCTTGCCTCCATTCCTTTATTTTGAATAAGACTGAGTGCCATTTTTGAAGGCAGATATCTGGTTTCTAAAAGACTGCCTGCAGGAGCTCAGCCTGGAGACAGGATGCAGCTGATCAGCAGCCTCCAGCAAGCAATGGCTTAAACTCCTGCTAAATTTCTGCAGGCAGTGTGGAGCAGTCTGCTTTGGTGGATGCCATGGAGGTCCAGCACCCTTATCCTTATTGAAGCACTGCCCCTTCACTTTACTTTCTCTAAAAATAAAGTAAAACCCCGTAGAATTCAGCCATGTTTATCTAGTTTTATGTCAGCATCATGTATTCCAAATTCTGGCATACAACCCTTTCACTGTTATGCTTTTCATGATGATTAGGCACAAGTATTTTTAAGGTGAGGCTCTCTGTTGTCTCCCCTATGATTTCAAATATTGACTAGCATAATTTTTCCTGTATGTTCAGCTACTCATCTCAAAGGATAAATTACTAAGGAAGAAAGAAATGTTGAAGGAATGTACATCCCAAATCAACTTGAGGAGACAGATTTTAAAAAGACCATAATGGAGAAGAAGCTTCTTCATATGAAAAAAATTGAGGTGATGAAGGGTCTCATCATCTGGGGCTGTTCCCACAGGAGATTTTAAAAATTCTCCTCCAGACACATCAGTACCTTAAAAAAGATTAAACACTTCTATCCAGGCCCACTGTGTTCAAATCAAATTAGCTCAGATGTGGTTTGGAGATTTGTGAATTTCTTTGCCATTTCTATGGGATACAGTTAGCCCAGGATAAAGACATCTAAGACAGAAGAGATGACCATCTGCTAATCCATAACAGATTTGCAATTCCCTACTGTAAAGCTCTGTTTTCCTTTTTGGCCTTGTACTATATAATTTTGACTGTGCAGATTTTTAAATCTTTATTGCTAATAAAAAGACAAAAGTTTCCACTGAATCAACTCTGACTGTGTGTTCAGGATCTTGATGTCTTGTGGTCTTTGAAGCACCACTATCACCTGTAAAAGTTCACACTGCTTTGGACTTGAGGTTTTTCACCCTGTTGTTGGCTTGGGTTATTTGGGTTTTTTTTTTGTTAAAGGTTGTGGGAAATTGATTGAGGCCAGTGCTTTTAATCTCTGTTGATGATTTGGATTAAAGGATTCAGTGGACTTTCAGTCCATTCACTGATGACACTAGGTTGGGCAGGAGTGCTGATCTGCTGGAAGGTAGGAAGGCTCTGCAGAGGGCTCTGGACAGGCTGGGTCAATGGGCTTTTGTGAGAATGTTCAACAAGGCCAAGTGCTGAGTCCTGCACTTAGGTCACAACAACACCCTGCAGTGCTATGGGCTTGGGGAAGATCAGCTGGAAATCTGCCTGGTGGAAAAGGGCCTGGGGATGCTGGTCCACAGCAGCTGAGCATGAGCCAGCTGTGCCCAGGTGGCCAAGCAGGCCCATGGCAGCCTGGCCTGGATCAGCAAGAGTGTGGCCAGCAGGACCAGGGCAGTGACTGTCCCCCTGTGCTCAGCACTGCTGAAGGCACACCCCAAATCCTGTGCTCAGTTTTGGGCCACTCACTGCAAGAAAGACATTGAGGGGCTGGAGTGGGTCCAGAGAAGGGCAGTGACACTGCTGAAGGGTCTGGAGCACAAGTCCTATGGGAAACAGCTGAGGAATTTGGGAGTGTTTAACCTGAAGAAAAGGAGGCTCAGGGTGACCTTATCACTCTCCAGCTGCCTGAAAGGAGGGTGTAGTGAGATGGAGATCAAGCTCTTCTTCCAGGCAGCCAGTGGCTGAACAAGAGGAAATGGCCTTAAGCTTTGCCAGGGGAGGTTCAGTTTGGGTATCAGGAAGTGTTTTTTCACTGAAAGGGTGGTTAAGCATTGGAATGAGCTATCCAGGGAGTTGGAGTCACCAACCCTGAAAGGGTTCAAGGAATGACTGGAGCTGGCTCTTAGTGCTAAGGTTTAATTGGCAGGGTGGAGTTCAGTCAAAAGGTTGGACTTGATGATCTTGTAGGTGTTTTCCAACCTTAATAATTCTATGATTCTAAACGTGATTTTTTTCTTAGCTCTCAGAGGGAGCAAAAATTCTATCGTATAAACTGCCTTGATAAAGAATTCTGAGCACCAAATTGTCAAATTTTATTCCTTAGTACTTCTTGTTTCAGATGTGGACTGAATAGTTCCCACAGTTACATTTTACTCACATAAGGTTCTCATATGACACTAGTCATATATTTATATTAATGCAATCTTGCTGTGTGACTTTGTGTATCTTTGCATTTTGAAGTCTTCAGATGAAATAGAAAAAAAAAAAATGGCATTCCCTCGCTTTATTAGCACAGTAATCAGATTTTCAGAGTTTCACAATAACAGGAGAACCTTGAAAAGTAATTAAGAGATTCTCAACACAGCAGGAGTTTTTGTTAAAGGAGAAAACTAATTCAGACTGTAGTTTGCAGATACAAGAGAAGCTGGGGCTGGAGTCCAAGAGACTTCTAATCTTCAAGGAAAGTAGCTGCTCTGAAAGCCGTGGGGAGGGAGAGGTCATTCATATACTTTCACTTTCCTTTAAAAGAAAGCAAACTATTAGGAGCTTATCTAACAATTAAAACATCTGCTTCACAAAGGAATAGCACATGTCAGCTTGCATTTGCCTTGATTGAAAGGATGCATTTTATTATATAAGAACTTGGAAATATAAAAAGTAGTACATGAATTTGCGTTTGTAAGGAGCAAAGTTGATTTCCAAAGATTAATAACAGACTGTATATATGCCTTTGAGAAAGCACCCAACCACATGAATGACTGTTTCCAAATGCATGTTTATTTAGATGTAACCAGATCCTGTAAGTAATGTGTGTGTAAGTCAAACTGGAGATTTTGGGGATCAGTTTTGATATTATCATAATGTTCTGACATTTTCAAAACTGTGAATCCTCTAAACGTCAGTTTTTTCCCTGATGTAGAAATAGATGGTAATGAATGGCAACAAGTAACTAATTCGTAAATCTCTGCTGTCTCCTACTATTTCATGCCTCCCTTGTTACTGTTTTCCCTATCTCATCTGCCCTTTTCTGTGGCTAGCTGCCACCTCTCCTACTGCTTTGGTTCTGCAGTGCAGACACAGGTTTCTTTAATGATTTTCAACAGCTGTGCTTGACTTTAAGCTTTTATTTTGTAAGAAAGCAGGAATTATGGAAAACTGCTTTAATAGAAAGAAATTATTCTGCCTCTTGTGCTAAATAATGTATTTATACAATTCATAATGTGGTTTCATTTCTTTAAATGTAATAATTACCTTTTAAAATGTGCATGTGGCTTAATCTTTTTATGGTGTATGATAATGGAGGAGTTTTATATGACTCACAAGTGATGATAAGGATGTACATTGTAGATTATTGCTCTATCACCATGCATTTGAAGAGAGCTCCCTCATGGCAGTAAAATAATAATAGGACTGATTGCCTTGTCCTAAAACCCCCTGGAAAGCACCACTCTGGGTTATTTTAGAACATAATACAGGGATTTGTTCTGTGGGCTTCTCTTAGGTGGCAAGGACATTCAGCTGACCTGTGGAAGGCACTGTGCTCAGCAGTTTGTGTAGGTCTCCTAATCCTTACCCAAATCCTCTCACCCAACAGCTGTGCCTTGGCTCTTCCTTTCTCATGCTCTCTAGGGCTGGAGGGAAGGAGAAATATATGGAAAGAAGCAGAAAATTAAAGTTTATCCCTGGATGTCAGTGGGAAACAGCGGTCAGTGGGAAGCCAGTGTGCACCCACTTCTTGCTTTTGTCCCCTCCCATCTCTCTCTCAGAGAAAACTGCTCTTCAGGCATGTTGCATTTCCTACAGGAATGGCTGTGTCTGAGCTAACTCCACTGGAGTTTTATGGACCTAGATTTGAGAGAGCTGCTTGCACTGACCAAGTGCCTTGTGATTCTTAACCTGCAATAGCCAAGAAATCTGTATGGATGAAGTGCATTTTAGAATGCTAATAGAAACTGAAGAACAGACAATGATTTTTTCCGAAATTTTTATTTTAAAAGTGGAACAAATCGGACAGTTTGGCTGTTGTCAAATATCTTTCAGGAGATTCTTGTTGCATGTGCTGACCCACAGTAGAAATCAGTCATGAGGACTGGGACAGAAAATACAACCAAATGTGACTCAGCACATCAGCACTGTATTTGCATGTGTAATCCTCTTAATACCTATTTCAGTTCCCACTATAAACCTGTACCCAGCCCATCTTTATCTCAACTGTCTCAGTGTTCTAGTCACCCTAGTCTAGTGCTATCTGTTTGTTGTAAATCAGAAAAGAAATATTTTTGCCACCTAAATTTTACAGGATGCTCAGTTTATCCAGATTTGACACTTTGAAGCTTTTTGAGCCAGAGCCACAAACTGATGGAAAAAGCACAAAATAGCATAACCATCCTTTATCCCATAGGCAATGATAAATTCTAGGAGGTGCTAAGAGAACTCCAGCTCTCATCACTTCTTTTCCTCTCCTGCCTACAGGAATTCCTGCCATGCTGCTTTGCTGCTGAATTGAGCTCCCTGCAGCCCCAAAAGAATTCTGCTGGTAATACTGCAGAGGCAAGCTGGCAGTCCGTGTATTAATATTTTTTAGTGATGTGGAATGCTCTTCTAAAATCATCATATTCAGATGTTCTGAGACCATGGGGAGAATCTCAGGTTTATATAAGCCATGTAAAAAAAATTGAAAAAGTGAATCCTGCAGTTTCAAAATTCTTAGTAAAAGCACTCACCTCTCAGTGTCAGGCTTTTCAAGCCAAAGTAGTGATTTTTGCCTCATTATTTTTGAATGCTTGTGGGTAGCAAGTTGTGTCACTACTGCTGCTGCCTTAGGCCTGTGTAGGAGGATTTGGGTTTAACATTAAATCAAAGTTTGAGGTTAAATCAAAGTTTGTAGGCAAAAAATCTTTTTCTTCTTTCTCAGTGTCTTCCACTTAGCTCTGGTTCTCATCTATTCAAGTTAACCTCTAAATGCTGAGGTAATTTGGGTGGATCCTCACTGAAGGTTGTTTTACATGACAGAGAAGTGCTGGAAAGAGGTCAGGGTTTCATTGACATAATCCTATCTCAGGGTTTGGGAAAATTTGCCTTTCCTGGAGTTCAGTCAGTATCCATGACTTTGATTTGAGGAGATCACTATTCCAACACAATGATCCACAGAAAAAAAAATAAAAAATCTATGAAAATTTGGAACTCATTCTAGCCAGAAATTCAGAGTATCTTAGAGTTCTCAGCAATCACTGTAATTTTCAGCTGATCAGTTCAGAGGTTTTCACCTTCCCTACCTTCAGATGCCTACTAGTTCTTCCAGAAAGACCTAGAAGTTTTGTAAAAATGCTTCTTCCATGCTGTTGAAAACTACATACCAAGCTGAGGGACTGTGATATCTTCGTTCTGATTATTTTAAAAATGCACATATTTCTTACATGAAAAAGGTAGAGTCACACAAAGGATTGCTTTGAGTTGAGTGTTTTTTATTTCCTGCCTATAAATTTATGACATAGCTCAGAGATGACATTAAGTCAATAGCTGGCAACATAGTTACAGACTGTGGAAAGAGACCTGGCAGAGAATAGTCCTATGCTGCTATTACACCTGGAATGAAACTACCTTGTGCAGAAATGACTCACACATGCAGGGGGAGAAGTCTTGGAGAAAAGACACCTGCAACCTACAAGTGAGGGTTTGTAGAAACAGTGCAGCAGTCTTTAAAAGATCCTGTTAATTGATTGTGCTCTCTGGTGCTAGCAAGAGCACTTGGTGCATAGTGAAGTTGTACTGGAATTGAGACTGGCAAATCTTCCTGTTTTCTGCTGTTTCTTTTTTTTACCCTGTAATTGGTTTATACGATTGCCTTCATCTGCTGTCCTGCCTTTCATTTATGATTGGTATATGAGGAGCAAGGGGTGAGGAATTGCACTGCACACAAACCTCTTTTGATGACATCTGGATGGTAGCTCATTTGGGGAAAATGCATAAAAGGTAGATTTAGATTGGATATTAGGAAGAAATTCTGTATTGTGAGGGTGGTGAGGGACCCAGATTGCCCGGAGAAATTGTGGGTGCTTCATCCCTGGAAGTGTTCAAAGCCAGGTTGGATGGGGCTTTGAGCAACCTAGTCTAGGGAAAGGTGTCCCTAATTGTTTTTCTTTTTAAAAAGTATAATGAATGGCAGTATTCAACTTCATTAAGAATAAGATTTTCCCCTATTGCTTCAACACCTTAATGCTAAACATTATCATATGCAAAACAGCATGGTACATATTAAACAAAGAAGTTCATACTGAGTCAAATAATTTACATAATTATTAACAGGTCCCTTTGCTAGTTGTACAACCTTTAAAAAAAAACAAACAACAAAAAAGCTGAAGAGCATAATATCTTTTAAATGCTGCAGAAGCCATTTTATATTTCTGAGACTTGGGAAATCCCACTGTTTCTTTATATCTATATCTAGGATAATCTAAAACTGGAGTCAATTAGTACAATGTTTATTATTCTGATGCTAATATTATTTTCCACTCGTAGCTTTTGTTCAAGTATATCTATTAAAGTGTTATGTGTTACTACACAACAGTTTACACCTAATCCAGCACATTCCTATGCATCCTTTTGCTTTCTGCCTGGGTGTAGCTTCCTTGGTTTAAATTAGAAGAAAGCTTAATCAAGTATTTAAGTGTTTACAGTGTACAATAGAGGTATAATACATTAATACTGTTTTTGCAAAAATGTTCCTCTAACATTGTTCCTTTTCCCCAGCTGTCAACCACATACTTGATTTTCCTACCACTTTATCTCAAATTATTTCAGCATAGCTATCCCGAATATTTTACAAACTATATGTAAATAAAAACATACTTTAAGTAACCTTCTTCAATTGTTGAGCAAACATATCACTAAGTGGAGAACAATAAATAAATAAATGAAAAGAAAACCCCGTCAAACACACTTTTACAAAATGCAGGCAATGAACTGTATCTCCAGCATAGGTATAAGGTTCCATAGTGAGTTGGGGAGGTGGATAATGAGGGACTGAAGGGCCTCTGTCCCTGTCTTTGTGCTTTTGAGGACAGCTTTGCCGTAGTGCACCCAAGTATGTTTCAGTGGGCACTGAGGAAGTTTTTAGGCACTGATTTCTCATTAACTGCAGAAGCCAGGAGCTATTGGTAACTGAATGCTCTTTTGCCCGATTCCCTCCCATCTTGGTTAAAAATAACTTCTATTTACAAGGTTATATCTGCTCCTGGTCAGTCCATGATCTGATTCACCATACAGCCAGACATACCCAACTGAGACACTGCTAAAGGAACAAGAAGCAAGAATTACCTAAGCTGGCAAAACTGCCAGAAGAGGTGAGCTTCAGGAACAAAATAACATCCTTACTATGGACAGCCATGCCATGGCCTGGCTCCAATGGCATGACAGGGGCAAGGGAGGCACTCTTCCCTTTTGTAGGGCAGGAGTAGCAAGAGGCTACTTTCACTGCTCTGAGCTGTAGCAGCAGGCTTTTCCCTAGAGCACCTGGAAGGAGGGGAGGTTGTAGATAAGCCTTCCAGTGACTGGCTGGGACCTGCTGCTGTGCTTGTCACATCCATGCTGGTCCCCAGGGGCTGCTGACAGGATCCTGAGAGCACTTTGTTCACACGCTATTGACATTCATGGTGTGCTGCACGTTTCCCAAAGTTAATGATCCAGACTGTCTGCAGATGCAGGCAGACATCACTGCTCAGACCTGCGGTGCTGACGAGCTAGTTACAAAAAATCGTGTCTTACCTAGTGACTAAATACATATAAGGTTTGTGAAAATCGACCTTTCTTGTTGGATGAGTTTCAGGAAACAGTTTTTCACTTAATGACTGGCTTGAATCCATGCCAAATTGGTAAGTCTGTAAGTCTGGACTAAGCAAGTAATTTTGAACAAATTATTTATTCAGTGAAGATAGCTGCTTTTCCTCACTAGTACATAGTTCATGGGCAGACTGTGAAACTCTTTAACTTACTTGTAATTCAGAGTTATTCATACATTTCTTCACATAATAATTCTTGGTCTAAAACTATTTATGAAACGATCATCAGTGCCTGCCATGAAGAGACATGAAGGAATGGAAATTATGTCTGGTTCAGAATCAGCTTGAAAATGTAGATGGATATGCTCTAACGTGAAGAAACTCTTCACTGTTCAGTGAATGTGGCTGGTTTTCCTCAAATCATTTATTTGACAGACCAGCTTTTCTGGCATTTGACCAGCTTCATAATTCATAAAGAATTTCCCTCCCCCCTGCCCATCATTTTCCAGCTCTGCTGAAAGCCTTGCAGCCAGACAGCTGTTCTGAATGAAGTGTATATATAGCCTCATATTGGTTCCTAGTAAATAGGTACACTGGTGTGAAACCACACATACTACCTTGGGGCCATCTTTGCAGAGGACAAAAGGACATGGACACTTGCCTGCCCACTTTGTAATAGAATTGGCCCCTCTGGTATGAGCTGCAGTTAATAAACATTAGTATAGCAGCATGAACTTTCTGGTGTGAAGGGCAACACCTGTACCTGCTGTGCTGTCAGAACAAAGCTAGCCTGCTGAACCTTTTAGCATCCCTTAACTGCTCACAAAGAGAAAGGTGAGGAGGGAGACCTGCTCTTTCCAATCTTAATTCTCTTCTGCATCTGGGCAGAGCTCATTTGGGCATTGCTCACTGAATCCTTCAACTCTTCTGCAGAAAAGCTGGCACTGTCTGGGGTTTCTGCCTGGAGTCCCAGACCAAGACATTTATTTAAACCTTCAACTCCCTTTCCTCCAGTGGTAACATAATTCCTTTGGTTAACCCTTTGGTTAACCTCAAACCAAGGAGACTGATTCCTTTCAACTCCATCATCTTCCCTCCCTTCACTCTCCACTGTTCCCCTCCTGCAGCACTTACCTTGTTCTTTTACCTGCTTCACTTACTTCTTTTTTTGGTTTTGTGATTCATAGCTTTTCTCTTTAGTCTTTGCTATTTCAGGGAGGAGGATGTCTTTCCTGGCCCCAGTTAGTGCTCTTTCAAGGTCTGGCTTATTCTTTATAATATATCCCACTTTTTTTTTCTTTATTTTATATTACAATGGAACCTCCAGCTGGTATTAATAATCACTGAGAGTTCCTACCCAAAGAATTTGGAATGCAAATGAATTAATTCCACAGGTTAAAGAGACACATCCTTTTATAAACATACAGTGTTCAAAAACAGTAATTAAAATTATTAAATACCTGATTTGGTTGTATCAGGCTTATAAGTATTAATATAAATACTAATTTAGGGAAGAGACCATTTTAAAGATTCTTGCTTGCCTGTAGGCTGTTTTTATTCTGGCCTTGTAAGATTTTTAACCTATCTTCAGTGTTGCAGAGTGGTAATGAAGTCAGCTATCCTGGATCTTATCTTGGATTTAAAATACCTTATTCTTTCTCATTTAGGTCTGCTCTTTTGGTTCTGGTAGCCCTCTACAAAATAGAATAAGTATTTTCATTCAGTTCTGCGGGTGGTGAAAGACATAAAACATTAGAATGGGTCCTTAAAAACAGCTGTAAACTAAAATGATGCTTGTAAACTGAAATACTGCAGTTTTGTTCACCCTGAATTTTAAAATGGTTTCATGAGGTAATTGAGCCTTAAAGGATCTGGGTTTTTTTAACTCTATAATGTTATTATGCAGTTGCCACAGGGGGAGCATATGCTTGCTGCCAAAGTCTAAAGCTGGAATCTTGGATGTTAAACAGATAAGATTAAGTCATAGACTTCAGCTGTACTAGAAGCAAGCACAACATTCATCTGAAGCATGTGACAGCTATGTCCTGGAAAACTGTTTTTAGACAGACATTCTTGCCTGCCTACATAGACTGAAATAGGCCATTCTCATTCATTCAGTCTACTGAGTTTTAAGCACCTCTGTACAACTATTTGCTTGAATGTTTTCCCCATTTTCCTGAAGCATGATGTTGCTTCTTTAAGGAGACTTGTAAATGAAGCCTTTCACCTACGATGGTTATCCTGTTAAGGATTTCTGCTGTTTTTATTGGTCACTGAAAACACACCGTGAAATTTGGGTTTTAGGATTTACTTTTTCTTCATTGTATTAATGGTTTTGAGTCTATGTTGGATGACAGGTATCAGTCTGCGCACACTGTGTTATGTTTTATTGTGCCCCAAAAACATGACAGGCATTGCACTGAACAAAAGAAAGATATAATCACTTCCTTAAAGAATTTACTGTCTGACTTTAGATTAAAAAGAGAGTAATAAACAGCAGGAGGAGATGGAGTGAGGAACTACCTCACACATTACAGCAGTAAGATCAAGCTGTTAAGCTGTTGGGGCTTGTAAACACCTCGATTGCTTAACTAAATGGTTTATTTAAAATAATTATGATCAGTGAGCCACTAATTGTAGGCACCGCCAAAATGAACTCAAAAGGAGGGATTTGAATGAAAAGTTCAAATTCAGTGAACCAGAATCAGCATTGCATCTCACAAACCAGGCATCATGAGACAGAAAAGCTTGCTGGAGAGGTGGGTAAGTGGGACATCAAGACTGATGTCACTGTTAAGTGGAGAGCAAACCTCTACACACAGAAAACATGCAGTTATGCAGGGCACTAAAGGTGAGAGCAGACACTTTGACTCTAATGTGGTGGATAAAGGAGAGCCAGTGGACTGATTCAGAATGGATTTGTACATCTGAAGTGTTCCAGCTGACTTAGCAAGGTCGGCACCAGTGCGTTAGGGAAAGCCTGGACCTGTCGCCAGGTGGAGCAGACTGACAGCAGAGGAGGCATGCAGCTTTCAGGGAGAGACCCTGGCATGAGTGCTTCTCCACTGGAGCAGAATAAAAGTCTAAAAGATTAGTCCATAAGCACTGCTGAAGGGTTTCTTACCTAGACCCCAGTTACCAAACCCTTATCACTACAGTAGCCCATCTCTCTTCCTATCCTGACTGCACATTAATAGCCTTCCTGAATCTCCTTCCTACAGTGTCCATCCCAAAATATGGATTGGAATGGTGTCCAAGTGCTGTCTTCTAGGTTATATGTGGTTTGGTGGTAAATGTACATTGCAGCAAGTGCCATGTTGCCTCAACAGTGAGGTCAAAGACTTCCCAAAAAGATGGCTTAAACTGATCTTCCCATAAAGACAAGGCACAGTGACAGAGCTGCACTTGGACATCTTTGTTGTTGCTGTCCACAGTCTGTATAACACTAATGTGGAAATTCAAGCAGCACTAAAGTGCAAACATGCAGTTGCCCCATCTAAATAAAAGCCACTTCAAACCACTTGTTGAAGAAGAAGGTTGGATGTCCCAGATGACTTGGTTTTTGTGCTATTGCAAATTCCCAATCATCTATACCTCTCTCTTTGATGGTCTCAAATGGTTAACATCTAGACTTTATTATGTTACTGAATCTTGTATGATGTCAGGCAGCACCACATTGATTAAATCACACTCAGGAGAGAGCTAACCACAGAGCCATAAGCATTCTTGACAGGTCATTCTTGCTTAAGCCTGGTTTCTTCTGTATAAAGATTAAAAATCTTGTCACTGATGGTGAAGAATGAAGTGCATGCAAAACAATGGAGCATCAATGACTCATAAAAAGCACTTAACAGAAGTGGCAGAATTTGAATGAGATGCTGTATACATTAAACAAAATAACACTAGTGGTAATGTTAAAGATTGAGAGTACTGTAAAATAATTCCACTAAATATTGAATGCAGGTACTAATTGACTGTGATTGTTCATTTCAGTGATGCATGAGTGTAGGAATTATATTTTTATTCAGCACTGTACCAAACCCAGCCAAATAAATCCTTTGCATTTTGCATCACTTTTCCCCTGAAAATTCCCTATTAACAATATTTGAAATTAACAGGTTCTCATTCTCTATTCTGCTAGATCTGATTTTGCTCTGCTCTTTTAGAATAAAGCAGCCCTAAAAGAGGCAATCTACCTAGTAGATTCTTGACTTCCATTGTGGCACCTACTTTATTCCTTTATCTTGGTTACTGGTGTAGGAGTTTTGGCTTTGGAAAAGAGACTATGACCAACATACATTTGCATTAGAGCTTATTTCTACCTTCTGGCCTGCTGTAAGAAGCTGGTATAAGCTAGAGCTACATTCTCAAGCAATGAGGAAGCCTATTGTCAGGGTTGTGACTTGTTCAGAGCCCATCCTGGTAGCCAGGTAACCCTGGGGAAGAGAGCAGAAGCAGCCCAATACTTTTTTTACCTACCACCTGTCTCTGCAGGTTTCCATCAGGTGAACAGAAGCCATGAACAGGGTATTTGGGGTCTGCATTCTTCCTCCTTCTAGTGCTTTTGATTCTGATCACTGATAGGCAGTCCTGATGGTTGAAAGTCAGTGTATGCTGGGGATCTGCTTTGGGAAATAAATGGCAGTGGTTTAATTGGACTTAACAATATTATCCTATCCCATAACACATGTGATGAGGGAAAAAAACCCAGGATTTTATTGACAGCTCCTGAAGCTTATGTTTTTAGACATAGTTTTCAGCAGCTGGATTTGAATCAGGTGCCAAGACTGAAAAGAAGGCTGACAAACACAAATGGGTCAAAATAGGGATTTTCTGGGGGGAACTTTCAGTCCAGAAATACCTTTGTTTTTATGGATTGCTAGCATAATTATGGAGATGACTTAGCAAGCCTTTTGTCTTTAGGTTTCCATTCATTACAGAGAGCTGTACACTTCCATAGGGAAAAAAAGTCGAGGCACAAAATTGAAAACATTGGCTTTCTTGATAATCTTTATCTGAGAAGCAGGGCTGTCTCCCAAGGTATGTAGAAGAATTCTTACAAATACAAAGAGGAAAGTGTTCTTTCCGTAATTGAATAATCTAAATGACTACTATGGTTTCCCAGCTGATTTTCTATCCAAATGCCAGCTCAACCTGTTCATGATTAGCCTGTGAGAGCCAAAGAGTTCACAACCTGCAGTGGGAAGACTGCAGAACATGCAGAACATGGTAAAAAGGAGCCCAGGAAAACTGGGACTGCTTCACCACATTATTATTATTTAATACATTATTAAATTGCAGCAGTCTGAGTCAAGATGCTCATAAAGTTATGCTTTCTGTGTCCTTTGTAAAGGCTTCAAGTCACTCTAAAAAAAAATGGGGTAGAACAAAGTGTGCTACAGAAGATTTACCACTAACACTTAGACAGCCTTGCTGTACTTCAGACAGGCCACCCCTCAGGCAAGTTTGTGTAATCTACACAACACACAATTTCCATAGGCATGAACACTTGCAGGGCAGGATTAAGGTGAAGAAGATTTACACTGCTGGAGAGCAGACAGACTGCTACTTCTGGGGATGATTTCTGGAGCTCTTTGGTGTATTCAGTATTTTTGGAGGATAGAGAAGCAGTTTTAAACTGTGTTTAGCCTAAAGCTTAGAGTAATAGGGGTTGTAAGCAGTCCCAGGTGGTCTCAGCACTTTGCAGCTGCAGGCAGGATGGTGATTTGGTGATTTCAGGGAATGCTCGTGGGCTGATGCAGGAACACAGGATGTAAAGGCATGAAGTGTTGCAGTCCCTATAAGTTAGCAAGCTGGGGAAGGAAGGAGAGGTGTTGCAGGGCTTTCAAAGAGATTTGCAATACCTCCCTTGCAGGATATCTGATTTGTGTGCAGAAGAGCACACAAAGCCATGCTATCATCTGATATACTGCTGTTCCACTGCTGCTCATTCTCCCTGCTCTGCACCCCTGGGGTTTACAGCTGCAGCAGCCATCCTCTGAGGAGCACAGGCAGCAAGGCTCCAGCACAAAGCTGCATCTGCTGCTGCAGATGAGGCTGAGCAGTGAGTGAAGGGCATGAGCAGGCAAGGAGCTGCCATTGCCTTCTCTTTCTCCCTGGTCTCTGCTTCCAGCCCAGCAGGCACAGCAGAGCTGCCTGCCCCAGTGCAATGGGAGCAACCTGTGTGCTAAATGTGGCCCAGCTGGACCAGACCCGGCTTGCTCAGCATAAATAGTGTTGGTTTGAAGCTCTAATTAAAACGAAGTGAGGATAATAACCTCCTGAAACCATAGAGGGGAATCAAAACTTCAAACAAGTCATTTCAGTAAGAAGCAAAATTTGGTTTTCGTTTTTGTCCAAGTTTTTAGAAGGTGTTTGTTAGATCAAGACAGCTATTGTGACCTAGTATTATTCCTTAAAATACCATTCCAAATAAATCCTTGGTGAATTTTAAGGTCAGGAAAGACTTTTGTGACTATGAAGCAATAGATCAGCTCCAGTTCCTATTTCAAAGGAATGCCTTGGAGTCAGAAAAGCAGTTTTCTGCCCCTTAAAGAAAAAAGGGTTATGTTTGATATATTATCTAGGGAAGGCTCTTTGGGACAGACACATCTGACCCAGAGGTGGGTGGGAAGAGAGGATTTGGAAACACAACTGAATTATGTGTTGGATGTTTGCATTGTGCTAGCAAACAAAGAACCCAAATATCTGTAGCTCTGTCAGCTCCCCTCTGGTGTGCTTCTGCATTGGGTTTTTTTTAGCAAGTGATAGGATGCAGAAGAGTTGGCTGCAGACGTTTGGGCAGGTGCTAGAATGAAGTGGGCTAACACTGTAGTCTGGTTTGTGGCCATGTTGATATGCAAATAAAGCAAGCAAGTAATGAAATGTATGTGTTGCTTCACACTGAGCCAGGTAAATCCAGTTTAAAAAATAGTCTGGTGGCATATTAGATTGCTTATAGGAATAAAGTACCTACTTTGTAGTCTCACTTTCACACTGGTAATTAGCATTAAATTCCTGTTTTGGAAAACAGTTGGGTTCTGCTAAGGTTTTTTTAGAAACAAAATGAAAAGTTTCTGTGCTCCTGAGTGCTGACTTATTTATTCTGTTCTTTGCATAGGATAACTGGAAAAGGCTTTCTGCTTCATGCTGAATTTGGCTCAGGTTTAAATGTGCTTTTGCATATTTTCTTATCCTGTAGCTGTAATTGCTTTCAGTGAGCCTTGATTATTGTCATCTACTGTCATGCCCTAGTGCATCTGACCACTTACATTGCACAGTAAAATAGCACTTTGTGTGATTTTTATCTGTGTCTACAATTTTTATGTTGCAGTTGTATATAATACACTGATTGTGCCTCTGATATTTTAATGCTTAGTCCCTTAAAGTGGATCTTGAAAAGATCCACTAAAGTCCTGTTCCTTAGTATATTACCTGGAATGGCAAGTAGAGCACACTTACAGGCCCTCTTTTGTTTTCCTGCTTATGCCAAATTAACTTATTTTTTCCTTGGCCAGCTGTCTGAGACATAATTATCCAGAATTGTAACTATCAGACTTAGGTGAAGCTTTTATGTGGAGATCAAATGCTATTTCATAGGAAAGCTTATGCTACAGAACAGAAGAGCTCACTGAGAAGCTTTGACTTACTTCTCTGCTCCCTTGCAGATAGGGTGATGCTCTCCTACTTGCAGAGGGCTCTCCTAGGGCTCCACTTGTACTATTTCTCAAATGTTTTTTTTGTTCAACCAACTACTTACTCATACCACAGCCCCCAACCTAATCACAAATTTTAACTGTACATGTTTGTAGTTCTGTTTTGCTTTTGTCCTTAATGATTCAGGATCCTCCCTCTCCCTCCACTAGGACAACTTTGAATCCTGCACTTGATCCACCACCATGATTTTCTCCTCCTCCTCAGAGCTGTGTCCCTGCCACTGCCATTATTTCTAACCCAGCACTCACCATCCATTCTCCCTTTTTCTCTCATGGCCTCTCTAATGCCTAAAGTTTCAAAAATGTTTGTACCCTTCCAGCCTCTCCTCACATCTTCCACACTGGAACCCTTTGGTCTCTTCTTGTATGACAGCATGATGATTGGCCCTTGAGTGCTCCTTGCTACCTTTTGCCCTATTTAGCTGTATTCACAAGGGGGATAAAGTGAACCAAGACATTTAATGGGGTAGGTCATGTAGCTGTATCAAACCTGGAGCTGCAGGTACAAATATGGGAAGATCTAGCTAGGAGGCTTGTTAACATTTTTTGTGTGAAAGTTCAAAGGAGCAGAATGGCTCTTTGAGTTTTTACACTCAAATGAATTCTTCTCTACTGCCAGGTAAAGGATCTAATGATTTAAGTCTGGAGTCCAGTCCTGTTAGTAGAAGCTCAACCAGAGAATAACACAAAATCTGCACTGTTACTTGGCTTCATTTGGAGGATTTGTGTCTCTCTAAGTCATGTCTCTTCCTCGGTGTCTCTTATTGTTTTTCCCTTTCACTTGGTTTGTCCCTCAAATATAAAAGAGCCCTTCATTGTAAAATGGTAGCAACCTCTCCTTACATGTGTCTATTGCTAAATGAACTACATTATTTGATTAGTAATTGTCTCGTAAATAATTGGATTGAGTCATACACAGATTTCAGTCTAAGGTGCTATTCAACTTGGTGTTAATTAAGGTGACTAATTAAAGAGATAAGAAAACATGAATAATGAAGTCAGTCTCTCTACCACATCATCCACAACACTTACATGGCCTTGGTTACCTGGAGATGTAAGATGAAAAGCTCTTTTTCTCAGCCAAGGGAAGCTCGTGTTGTGTTTTCCTTGGATCCGTATTTTAAGCTATCCAGGACACATTGACCCACGGTTACATTATGCTACTGAGAGCAATTAAATTTACTTAGCTCTTCTTTTATTTGATAGAAACTAGAATATAATTGTGCAGGTTTTTAAATGAACCTTTAAGCACTATTTCAATCAAGCTTGTATAAACAAGAGGTTTATTATTTTTTTTTTTAATGTGAGAAAGAACTGCTAGTTTTTGAAAGGTTTTTATGGGTTTCACATCAACTTCTAAAATTCTGCTTCTTTCAAAAGAATTGCCAAATGCTGGAAAGCTTGCTTATTCTTGCTTTCCAGTTATCCTGGCACAATACCAGATGTAAGTCTCAAATGCTGATTAAATCTCAAAGAGAACGGAGATCCAGAATTAGTTGCTTGCAGGATGTCATAGCTTATAAACACCAGGGGAGAAATAAATTAACACATCTCAAGATGGATTATGGTAAAGGTCTAGAATACATAAATAATTGTTTAATGACGTGACATCTACACTTCCTGTATTAAACTATATTAGCTGAATCATTAATGGAATAATTAGCTGAACCAATACAGATAGTAAGTTTTTGCCCTGATGAGGCAGGAACAAGAAAAAGAGCAATAGATCAGGCAACAGGACAAAATTTAAAGATCACTTTTCTTCTCTGTGGTAAAACTTGAAAGCTTTGCAAAAGAGGCACTGAGCTTTCTTTCTAGGTTGGTCTCCATAGCAGCACTCTGGACTTTGGAGAAAGCTTCATCAAGAGCTAATCAGCTTTTACTACTCTGTCACAGCCTGGCTCTACCCACATCTGTACAGCCATATCTGAAACCAGGCCTTGCTTTCTGATTGAATGGCCAACTTGGCATGTCTCTAGTGGACCCTTGGGTGAGAATGTACTGCTGTGGCCATAGCATTTCTGCTTTGCAAGGTAGGGCCATGGCACAGGGTTGACAGGTAGACAGATCTGAAATCTTCTGAGCTGCAGGTCATGCTAAGAACAGTGTGTCAGGAGGCAAAACAAATTCATCAGTTTGCCATGTATTTTATTCCTGAGAAGACAGCTTTGATGGCTGAAAAAGAACAAAATCCACCCCCCAAATCAAACCAACAACTTCCCCCCACCAAACCTCTCTCAGTGATAGAGATCATGCTGTGTGATGGGGAAGGCTTTGTCACTGTTGATATTCCTCATGAGTCACTCAAAGCTCCTGATTGAAGTCTGATCTTCTGGCTGTATTTGGGGCAAACAAGCTAGAGCTTTACTGCCTGGGCAACAAACTAGAAAAGTCCAAGAACACAAGCAAAGACATTAGAAACCCCTCTGTTGGGGGTTCCATGTATTACTCATATCTCTCCCCCAACAGTATTTCATTTTAAACAGCTCTAAATGCTGCTCAAGGGAGCAATAGATTATTGTATCTTGCTAGGTCAGCCTTCACGCTAGGTTAGGCTTCAGGTTCAAGGATTGTGTGCTGAGCCACTGTAGCCAGAGCCTTACCAGTTTACTCGCCTCTTCAGACAAAACCACAAAAGCCAAGCTAGACACCAAAGCACCTACACTGTTTATAGCTGCCATCCTTGCTCAGCAGGTTTCCAGTGTTTCAGGTCTGGTATGAGTCCATAGCTGGCTTTAGAAATGGTTTCAAGCAGGCCTGGGAAGACATTTTCCAGACATATTTCTGGAATGACTGCAACTAATAGTTTTATTGGTCATCCCCAAAGCCTCTGAACTCTTCTGATCCTTGGCTGAAGAAATGCAGCCACCAGGTTCTTTTCTGAATACTTCTTAGAGCTCCTTCTTGTCCTCAAGGGCCTCCATTCTTCCAGGCCCCTAAGTCCTGGTGATTTCTTCACAGTCTGACAAGTCTGAAGAGGTTTAGGTTGGCATTGTGGGCAGTGCTTAAGTCAGATAGCCTGGTTACTCTTCAGGGTGTGGAAGAGAGAGGAATTGTGAGTTAAAATCAGCAGACATTGGCCACTTGCTTTAGTCAGATTGAGAAGTCTCTGCTTGTTTTTTTCTGTGTTGTCAACCAGCTGCAGCAGCAGGGAAAGGGGAGCTGTCACAAAGCACTGTCTCCTACAGCAGGCTGTGCTTGCCTGGCATCACTCCTGGCTCTGAGTCAGCTGATTGCTGAGTAAAATTAGGTCACCTGCCAACATGTTCTTGGCTTTTAACATAATATTTGAGGTTAGGTAAATAGATTAGTGAGAGAAAGGCTAGCTCTGAGAATGGAGTGCTTGATGGAAGAATGTATGGGTACCTTAATTTGTTTTTCTACAAGTCCTAATGGTCCTGATGAAGTTGGCTATGATCACACCTGCAGATTCAGTCCTTTTGCTCCCATGGGACTGCTGTGGGCTGGAAGCTGGTACCTTGGGAAAAGAGGGGGTAGACATGCTGCCTCCAGGGCAGAGACTGGTGGGGCTGGTGCTTGGTGAGCTGTCAGCCTGGCCACATGGTGAGATGCTCTGTGAGGAGTGGAGCTTTCCTGCTCCCATGGCTCCCTAAGCCCTCCCCAAGAGCCAGGGAGAAAGGTGCTTGGGGAAGCACCACCCAATCCCCCAATCCCAAACTGATGGTACAGCTGTTCTGCCAAAAGTGAATGTTTTTTCAAATAGCTGCTGTGTGAGGAACACAGATGAGAGGTTTCAAGTAAGAAGCAGGATTTTAATTCAGAACAAATGTAGAAGACTGCAATATGTGTGGTGTGTTCAGCACAGCTTTGAGGCTTTGCTGTCTTGTTTTTAATTATATCCTAATATGATAGCATGCCACATTATTCATGTTCTTAATAAAGGCTTGTATTGTTTGAGGAGATGCAAACAGAGAGACCCTGGGGATATACAAAGCTCAGACATTTTAAAACTAGTAAGATTCAGCTACTTCAAGTGCTTATTTGTTTTAAAGGGGTATGTTTTTATCTGCAGCAAACCCAGCATCTCTCAGTCCAGTCAAAGAGAGGCTTCAGTGAGACTGCATGATTCTTAGCTCAAAATCAGGGATCCATCACTGATTTATTCAATGTAGGCTGCTACAAGATGTTTTACAAAATGTTTCTGCATCTTCTTTAAGCAAAAACTTGCTTGAGTGTTACTCTCTATGAATAAAAATGATTTACCCTGGCAGGTTTGATATAATGACTTTACATATCAACCAAGGGACTGACAGTCATGTTTATGTGAGAGAAATATCTGGTGCTAGAACACAATGCTCTTAATGGCTTTTGGTGAGGAAAGCTTCATCTGCAAACTGGTCTTTTTATTTTATTTTTCAAAATCAGTTAATTAATTAATTTTTAAAACACCCTTATTTGATTTAACTGTTAACGTGAGTGAATGAATGAACTCTTGGAGTTCTAGTGTTCTACTGCCAAGCTGCATGAACAGGGCCTGTTCTGTGATGCTGGAGGATGAGGATGGCCTCATGTAACAGCTTGGAAATTAATCTGAAAAAAAGATTATATTGTGCCAGGATTTAGAAAAGAAGAGCGGATGAGAAAGAATTGGATTAGAAGGAAAGTCATGAAGCAATTAGGTGAGCTAGGTGATATGAACAGAAATGTTCAAAAGGCAGTGGAGATAACTGGGTGAAAAAATCTGTACTTAGTGGGGAGGACAACCAGTAAACTGGAAAAAGAGAGGGTCAAAGGAGAATGCTATTAGTGTGTACATCCAGTGATATCAAAATGACACATTTTCATACCTCACTGCTCTGAGCTCTTTTTAGTGACTGCATACAAAAGCCTTACTCTGTTAAGATAGGCACAATCCAGGATCAATATTGTACTCACATCTAGGACCATATCCTATTTGCCTTACTTTCCTAAATAGTGACATTGTTTAAGTAGAATTTATTTGCAATATGTTAGTTAATTTTATGTATCAGTAATTCCTCTTGAACAAGGAGACAAAATGGCAAGGAAAGAGGAGTGGGAGAATCTCAGTGGGAATTAGAAAATACTATGGCGTGTCTCAGTATCCAGCTCATCTTAAACCATAACTCCATGGCTGCATATAGGGATTATCAATGATATCTGTTTCTTCATCTAATTTGGACAAAAGTGTCATGTTCTGCTTAATAATGGCAGATACAGAGTGAGATAACTGTGTATATCATCTAAATCTGTCCTTAAAAGGAAATTATTTTTGTTATGATTGGCATCTTAGCATAATTTCAGGATCTAGTTTCTTGAAAATCACAAGAAGTTATCTTAGTGAAGGTACAGATTTGGGTTTTACACAATTTTCCTTTACAGGAAATGTTTTTAAAATAAAAAATTTACACGAAAACTGGTATATCATTAACAGTTCACTGTTTCTTCCTGAGTCTGGATGTTAGTTTGGCTACAAGGAATGAGATCTCAGAAAATATCCTGGCAGATGACACCAGTTATCTGTAACTATTTTCCCCTTTAAATTTAAACATCTAAATACCTGATTCTACTTATAAAAGACCCATACCTGCAATGACCTAATTTTGTAGAGGCAACTTGCTTCTACATTTTTTTCCCCATAAAGGACTCAAATGAAAATAAGCCTGTGCTTTAAAATCTTGCCTGAAATAATGTACAAGTTATTTCCTCTGCAAGTAATGGAAAATATTACAATGCCACCAGAGCAGCACAGTATCAGCACTGTGTATTAGCATGGTGCTTACACAGAGCACCAAAATTCTTTCCAGCTCCTTTGCAATGCATCCTGGAAGAGTGGAAGGGCATATCTGTTCCAGTTGGTCCTGGCATGAAATCCAAGACGAGACAAATTGGGAATGAATCACAGTTTGTGTTATAAATATGAGCCTGGAAATGACTCAACTGGAAAATTTTGGAGCTCAGTTTTATGCTGGAGGAAGAGGGAGGATTGCTGAGTAGACCATTTGTGCTTAGTCACTTTACAGAGGGGTTGTGGTGTGATCATGGTCTTGGCTTGAGACAGGCAGGGTCTCCAGTGTCATGAAAATGGATCCATTTTGCAAGGCAGGATGTTCTAACCCCCAGGCATCATCTTTTGGAAGATCTTTTTTGATCCAGCTTGTTATTCTGCAGATACTGTTTTTTTATTTCCTCCTTGACTTGTAAGGAAATACGACTTTCTTTGGCATGTGATGGGGATAAATATCTGTACTTCTGGAACTACCTGTGATTGAAGTGGGATGAACTACTTAAAAATAAAAGCTTTTTTCTCTTCTCCACCCCACCCCCCCCCCCCCACTCTGTATTTTGATATAAGTAAGCTTCTGCAATTCTGTTAGAGGAGTAGGAGTTGCAGAAATGAAAATACATGCAGGCTAAAGGGGAACTGAGGGTAAAACATCTTTGATTTAAGTGCTATTATTATTGCTAAAATGCCAGACATTTCTATTATGGAATGCTTCTATAGTATTTTGGGAATGCCCTCTCCCTGGTAAATTTGCAGCCCTAACTGAATGATTAATGAAATCAGAGTCTGAGTATTTAACTATGTATAAAAATGATAATGTGCCAGCTTGTGTCTTGGGATAATGGAGGCAGACTAGTCCTGACAGTCATCCAAAGGGATTTAATTTCCCAGACATTTAATCCAAGTTGTTTTGTGCCCTGGTCTGTACAACACTATATTTCAATGCAATATTATATAGCAAAGACATTAACATCTTAGAAGGTATATCATATGTGATCAGTTTTTCATTCAGGAGAGACATAGGACAGCACCAAAATGCCATGTAGAATTTGGCTGTCATGATCAATTTGTAGAATGAAATAAGTATCTGTTTTATTTCTTGTAAATCAAAATCAACTGTGAAACCTATTTATTGCCATAGGGACTGTATTTAAAATTCCAGAAGATTCTCAGTTGATTAATTTGACCTGGGAAGTTTATAGACTGCTTGAATAGTAAATATCATCATAGTTAAAAAAAAATAAAATACAACTTTGATAACGGTAATGTGCTATAAAAACCTCCAACAAATCAGGATTCTGAGATGTGATCAAAATCACATAGGTGAGAAGATGAATGAAATAAAATTAAGATCTTACATTGAAAATAACATTCCTATCTATAGCTCCTCACTGTGTCTTTCTACCCAGATAAGCACTCTAAATAGCACATAATTATAATGTATAAATGTTTATCTGTCTTATTATTCTGTATAGCCTTTGAGCGATAATGTATTCACTCATTTTTATACCTCATTCCTGTATTCAGGGGAGGCCTTCTCAGAAGCATGAGAAGACACTCGTAGTCTCCAGATCAATTGATCAGCCTATTTAAAATAACTCATTTTTTTTCCAACATAGTCTAAAAAAGCTCTGTAATTTATTTTAAAATACGTTTTCTGATAAAGGAGCTCAATAATGTGTAATTTCATTCTAGTAAAGTTTTACAAGAATAGATATTGTCTCTTTTAAATTATATTACTCAGGATAACTGGCTGAAGCCTCCAGTAGAAGGTTACAAAATCAGCAAAGCTATGGAAGAGGCCAACAGCACTATGCTTAGGAAACACAGTCCCATCCAAAATAGAAGTGATTTTACCAAAGCATCAGAGCTCTATCAGGCTTTTATTACTCATGTTTTGCTTACTTCTCTTATTTCCCATTGAGAAAGACACATACTCAAAATCTTTTAGTTTGTGTGGATTCGGCCTTTATCACATCTCAGGGAGATGTGGAAGACAGGAAGGAGACCCTAATTTCCCCTTCTTAAAAAAGGGGAACACCTCTTTGACTTCCAAATCTCTACCACGTCTCTGGTGGGTTGACCTTTTCTGGATGCCAGATGCCCACAGAGCCTCTGTATCACTCCCCTCCTCAAGTGGACAGGATAGAGAAAATATAATGAAAGATTAATGAGCTGAGATGAGGATAGGGAGAGATCACTCACTGATTACCATCATGGGTAAATCAGACTGAATTTGGGGTTGTTAATTGAATTTATTGCCATGAATAATAGCAAGATAAGAAAGAAGTAAACCTAAAAAACAATTTCCTTCCCACCCTCAATCTACCCATGCTCTACTTCTTCCCCACCAGCAGTTCAGGGACATGTGGAACGTGCCCCATGGTATCTCTCCCACAGGAGACAGTTCTCCGTGAACTTCTCCAGTGTGAGTTCATCCCACAGGCAGCAGTTCTCCACAAAAGGGCTGCAAACATGAGTCACTCTTCCACCAGGTGCAGTCCTTCCAGGACAGGCAGCTCCACCGTGGGTCCCCAACAGGGTCACAAATCCTACTCCTCTCTCCATGGGTCTGCAGGTCCTGCCAGGAGCCTGTTACAGCATAGGCTCCCATGTGTTCACAGCCTCCTCTCAGGCATTCACCTCTCCAGTGTGGGCCTCCCCCGGGGCTGCAGGGGGATCTCTGCACTCCCACTGACCCCCATGGGCTGCAGGGGCACAGCTGTCTCCCCATGGGCTGCAGGGAATCTCAGCTCTGGTTCCTGGAGCATCTCCTGCCCCTTCTTCTGCACTGTCCTTGGAGTCTGTGTAGCTGTTCCACTCACATATTCTCACTCTGCTCTTCTCTGGATACAATTATCTTTGTGAAATGACTTTATTTCCTTCTTAAATCTGTTATCATAGTGGTGCTGCTGCCATCTGTGTTTGGCTCAGCCTTGTCCATCCTGGAGCCATCTGGAATTGGCTCTGCTGGGCGTGGTGAGCAGCTTCTCACAGAAACCCATCCCTGTAGACCCAGTACCAAAGATTTTGCCCTGCCAACTCAATACAGCACCTCACTCCTTCCCCCATCCCATCCCCTATCATTTCCCACCTGAGGTGAGAAGATTGACTCTAAAGCAACTCTTCTTTTTGCACAAGCTTCATATATGAGGGCAAAAAAACCAGTAGAGCTGTATCAGCTCTCCCTTGAAAGAAAAGGGAAAATAAACCCAAAACCCCCAAGGGCATTCACAGCCAGTTCCTGTTCCCCTTTTGGTGGGTGTCTGAGTTTGGTTTCACCCCTCCCTTTTCTGATTGAAGGTGGGATGAAGGCTGGCAGCCTGGTCTCTTCCCTGGGCCACAAAACCTGGACCTCTTAGCAGTGAGAGTATCACAAACTGATCTGGATAAAATTAAAGTAACTCATCTCTGAGAACAGCAGCAAGGCAAGTGGCTGGATTAAACTTAATTTTCTTCATAGTGGCAAATAAAGGGCTATGGCTTGGATTTGTGCTGAAAACATTGCTGAAAATGCAGGGATGTTTTTGATATTGCTGAGCAGGGCTTACACAGAGTCAAGGCTTTTTCTGCTTGGTGCTGCCATGCCAGCAAGGGCTGAGGTTCTCGAGGTGTTGTGAGGGGACATGGTTGACACAGCGTTAGTCTTCATGTGTGTGCACACGTGTGTTTTGAGCCAAGAGAAAACCTCAAGCTACTTGTGAGTTATATTTATTTGTGTGCAGCCTCACCCCATCCCTTGCTCCAGATGTTTTGCTAGCCACTAGGGTAGTGTTTGGATCTCATCACGCAGTGAGAGCCTGTAGCCACCCACAAACTCTGTGCTCAGAGCTCTCCATATCAGAGGGGCTCAGGTGCCCCTTATGGCTTGACACAACACCAAGTACAGACACAATGGGGGTGTTGGTTCTTGGCATATTTAAAAGAAGAAACTACCCTGTCAAATATTATTTTGTATCACAGAATAAAAGTGTGATAAATAGTGCTTAACTGTTGGATTTTTGTCTTCTCATACCAGACTTTTGAATTTCAGGGTACGTAGAATCTGTAGGGATAGGTACCATTTTGTGAAGTAGCTTTTATGCTGGATGTTATGAAGTCAACCAGAATTATTTGCTTTCCCCCAATAATCTTTTCCCCCTTTCTCCAAAATAAGCCATTCAGGATGCAAGTGTAAGTTTGCAATTTGCAAACAGAGACATGTGTGTGCACTATCATGGAATTACTGAAACACTCAGTAGCCCAACCTGGGAAATTTGATAATTGACAGGTGTGACACAGTAACCTACACTGCTGGAAATGGCCCAGAACCAGTTCAGCTGCTGCCTGAAGGGGAATCTCAGCCCCTGGAGCAGTGGATTCTCTGTTACCGTATGAAGAAGGAGAATAAAACTATTGCTATTTACATAGCATTTAGGAAAAACAACTTCTTGAGTTGGTTCATTCTTTTAATGATTTGAAAGAAGGAAAACAGATAATTGTTCAAGAAAATAAATTCTTATTTGTGATATTCTTTGCTAGAATTTCTGTGTGGAGCTAAAGCCAGCAATTCACCCTCATTCATTTTCCCCTTTCACACAGTGTCTGCGCTTTATCATTTCTTTGGGTTCCCAAACACTTGTCACATTTTAAAATTCAAGATATGTTAATTCTCATGTTGACAATGCAGAAACTATTAAATTCCTTCCCTCCCTCCGCCATTATTTAATGTACTAGAAGACATTCCAATTAATAAAAATTATCACAGTATCCTTAAGGGATCTTGATCACTCTTCGTAATTTTGTAGATTGGTTGTTTTTTGGTTTTTTATTAGTTTATTTATTTATTAGGTCTTTATGAATGGTTTTGGAAGGGATCTAGGTAAAGGGATAAATAAGAGAGTTCCCTGTATGGCTATGTATCCCACAGAGCGCTACATCCTTGTGCATTTTGAGAATTAATCTGCCATCTAAATGATTATTTATCTGTGTTTATTGCAATAAATTTAGTTAAGCAACTTTTGCTCTAAAAATCAGAACATCCAGAAAGCTTCAAATTAGAGATGGGGAATTAAACAATCAAATGGTGATGGAGTAATTAATTATTTGGGTGCATTAGCTCTTACATGTCTTCTAAGTCAGCATGAAAATATGACCTCAGGAAGGTTTTGAATGTCTGAAATCTGAGAGAAATGAGATTGAGATGAAAAGGACTTGATTTTGTAGATATTTTCTTCCTCCCCAAAAATATGTAATTGTAGGTTGGAGGTTTTTCAGTTTTTGTTTTTTCTTTAATAAGTGGTGATAGAACACCACGTTGTTTTAGTGCTGTTAGGGTCTTTCCACTTACAGGGGACACCTTGCAGACAATATAATTTTCTTCAGCTGGCTTGCAAAACAGCAATTAATCATAGCTATCACACTGATTTTCATGCACATTTCAAACACCCCAGGACAGGTTTAATACCCAAAGGCTGCTTTGCACACTTGTATTGATCAAGCAGCCACAGCCTGCAATAAACTTCAGTAGCTGCAAGGGGGGAGTTGAACAACCTAATGATGTCATCACTTACTGATACCAAACTCTCAGCTACTCAGCCTTTCCTTCTGTTGGCTAAATAACTGAATGTCTGATTAAGCTGTTTTTACAAGTAGGCCTTTTCCCCAATAAATCTAATTTTCTTCTAAGCAAACTAAATTATGGCCCTGGTTTGCTTTTGTTCAGGGGTTCATTATATTGCAGAATATGAAAAAAACTTCAATAACTGTGGCCAAAATGTTGCCTAAAAATTGATTGCAATGTTGCCTGAGAATTAATTGCAATTAATTCTAATTATTGTAGTGTTAGAATTCTTTTTCCAGGTATTTATATGCAATGGTTATAACACTGTAGATATTAGCAATAAATAATGGGCTGAAAATTGTTAACTGGAAATATACAGCAAATCTGAGATTGGGAGTGATTAATAAGAGTGAAGACTGACTAGCAAACTATTTACTAAAAAATAAGAAGATCATTTGTATACATAGTGTAATATTTAACTGAACCATCCTACAAGAATAAGTCAAATCAGTACCTCATTTTTCTCAGTTCAGCTTCTGAGTTCCTGGCTGCTTGCATTTCTGAAGAGAAGTAAATAAGTTAGTGAATTTTTTTTCTTTGTTGTGAGGCAAGAAAGAATCTTTTTAAAATAAATAAAATTACAGAAAATTTCAGACTTGAAATTCGTCTCTCTTGCAAAGTCTGTAAACCTTATTTGTCTAATTTTTATGAAATATTGCTACATTCTCCAGTACAGATTGCCTAGCAGTAATTGGAGAAATCTCTTTTTTTATATATGTGAAATTTTCAATAGTCAAAACCAAGTAAAACTTCCCCCCTCATTTTTTATTCTGCAAACCAGGATACTATGTATGCTGAACAGTTTTTAAAGACTGAGCTCCTATTTTAGGATCAGTCATCCCCTTAATTACCTACAGTCCCCTTACCAAGTGAAATAACAGAGTATAAATAAACTTATGACTCTGTGAGTGTTGATGGCTACAGAAAGATTTTTAGCCCTTTCAATTGCAGGTTGCAGAAACATTACACTGAATCATTTGATCCTTAAATTGCTTTTTAAATTCTGGATGTCTTGTATGGAACTACCCAGCTACTGAAGAGATCTTGATGTAAAGCATCATGGCTAGCTAATTACAACTGAGTTTGGTATGAAATAATAGCAGATCATTCCATTGAGAGAGCAGGAAGAAAATCTGACTGCAAGAAAACATTTGCAAAGTGTCTATTCTTCTGTAATTAGCAGTTTAGATTTTTCTTCTTTGTGTGTTGTACTGAATCTGATTTTGTACAGGCAGTGTCAGATCTGGTACATCTATCAGCACACTTAATAAATACAATCCATATTTGTATGTAATTTCTTGAAGCTGCACTCACTCCATAATATTTAGTGTGCTTTGCAGTGCAACAAATCTAGGGGTCACCTAGATTCACCCAGGTGAATCAGCTGTGCCCTGAGTGGACCAGATCAGTGTTTTGGGTGGGGAAAACCTCCTTTTGCTTATTCAGTCAGAAGCATCAGAATAGCTTAGGAGCCAGGCATATGTCATGTAAATGAACTCAAGCAGCTCTACTACCTATTATGCTCAGAGTTTCCTTCTGTTCTGAGGGGCCTCACTGGGTCCAGGAATTAGTACAGCCCTAGGGCTTCTCTATTTGATTAACCAGAGCCTGGATTTGTTAAACGCCCAGACATGCTGCAAAGTCCTTTTTCCTTCTTGGAAGCTTTTGAGTAAGGATTCAAAGGTGAAAGGGTTGGAGGTTAAAGTTCTGACCTCCTCTCCTCCAAAGCCCTTCCCTTCAAGAAGGAAACAAAACAAATCACTTAAGCATGTGCCTATGTAACTCAGCATTGCCATCTCTCATCTGTTTTGTGTTGATCTTAAGGCTTTAGTTGTGTTAACTGAGATTCAAATCTTCAACTTTAAATTTCAACTCAGTTTTGTAGTCCTTGTGGTTCTGGACTACAGTTTGAAAATGAATCCAAGGAAAAATAATGTCTTCAAGAAAATACTGAGCTATTACTTTGGAACATAGTGCTTTAGTCAGGACTTCTAAATACCTGCATTTGGCAATATTGCTAGCTGAAAACATGGGATTGCTTCCAGCCAAATAAATGGGACATAACATGTGTTTTATAAACTTTTGTGAGTTGGGAGCAGAGAATGACTTATGGACAATTTGGCAAAAATGTGATATACTACTTACAGAACAGTTTGCTAAGTGGAAAAACTAACTGTATTTTTGTGCTGTGAGCACAGTCCTTTCAACTATGATCTGCTGTTGAGGGGCTGAGATTATCTGGAGACTTCATTACACAGAAGATCAAATTCCTCATTGCCTTAATGCAGCTTCTGAGTGATGGAGTGTCCTGTGGTCAGTGGTGGTCACGGGGAACATGTCACATATTTGTTGGCCAGGAACAACATAATTAGCAAAACCCATCCATAGATACCTATTTAGGGAAAGAAGTCCTGGGATGATGATTCAGTGTTAAACTGTGGATTTTAATATCCCTCCCAGGATTTTTTTCTCTCCTCTGCCTGTGAGGAGGCAGTAGAGAATTGGACAAGGTGGAGTAACGGATGAGTGAAGAGCTTTGTACTTGGCAGGGTTTACAGTCTGGGGCTGCATTTTTCCTTTCAGCAGCACACCCCCTAGGGAAGATGCCTGTATGCAGAGTGTTCAATTATCTAAGCTGTCAGGAACATGCATACTGTCAAAATGTAGGCTTGCAGCAGGTTCCTGGTGATCTTTACAGATGGTCTAGGTCTCCTCATACCTTCATCTTAAGCACTGGATTAATCATTTAAATAATTCACCCTAAGTGGGGTGAGTTTTGGGTGTGTGTAAAACACAGATAAATTACACTGGAAAGAGCCAGCTGTGATAGAAGTAGGGTTGCTTTTTTAAATTTTGATTACTTTGGGTTTTGTCTGCCAGTCAGTTAGGTACACTACAGCAAATAAGCATAGAAAATTGCTTGTCTTGTTCCAGAAGGTGCCAGGACATTAAGGATATAAATATAACCTTCAGAGAGAAATAAATATATTGTGAATGAAAGAGCAGGAAGTGTTTTAGATATGTGGCTGAAGGAATGTCATAGGAAATGTCCTGACCAGAAAAATGACCATGTGCTCAGCTTGAGTTATCATTGTCAGTTTGAGACAAAGATGAACAAGGATTTCTATAGCTTCTGTAGGAGGTCATTGGCAGGCTTTGAGAAAATATGTGATTTGAATTAGATAGCTGTGAATTTGCTCAGCAGGGCTGTCTGGCTCACAGAAACTAGGTTACTTAGTGGTCCACATTATTTTAGCATGAATAAAAATAAGTGCAAGTAATGGGGCTACCTTGGGCAGAAGAGTGGAATTTTGCTATACTACCTGCTTGTTTCCATCCAGAAGTTTCTATTACCAGCCTCCAGTATTCCTTGGAGGAAAAACTGAAAGAGATGGGCAGCAGAGAGAGCAATTTGTTCTAAGCTTTCAAGAAAAATTGACAACACTCAAACTGCATCAGCATTCAAAACTGTGGAGCTGGGGATGACCCCTATCTAAGAACAGAGTTCCTAGCTGTGAGAGAGTCTAAATTTGGCCACTTTCAGGCAGCTAATACAGTGAACAGTGAACTTTGTGGAAGAATTGTGTATTTATGTGACAGACTTTACTGTCCCACATCAGACATTAAATATGAGAGCAAATTCTTGCTTTACTCTCTGAGTTGGTAAAACAGGTTATGTTGCATTGTTTTTGATTACTCCTATGCTGGAAGCTAATCTATTGCTTAAGTGTTCTGTAGGCTTGAACTTGTGTATTTTTTTGTGACTTCACTGTAACTTTCTTGTAATATTTTTCAAGCCATCCATCAAGTACACAAATAAGAAACCTTGGCTGCACAACCAAGTTCTCTACATGAGGTAGAGAATTCCACACAGTTTTTACACTGGTGAGTTTGATTTCCCTGACAGAGTGAGCTTTTCTTCCTGAATTTGTGTATAGCCCTGCCTGTGACATGGCTTTCTCTCTCTTCTTTAGAGGAGCAGTGCAAGGTGAAAGCCAGGATGGAGAGCCCTGGTAGGAACTCAGAGTCTTTTGGCTATTAAATACCTCCTTTTATGAGTAATATGAAAGCATACTAGGTACAGACATAATAATCTTTTCCCATCTTCCACACTGATTTTGGAGGCTGTTAAATATTTGGTTACATTTGGAAAACATTTTGACATTCTCTGCAGAACAACGCCATAGAGAAGCAAAGTACCCGTATTATTGCTTTATAAAGGAACCTTTAAACTAATGAGGCATTAATGAATAGACTGGTATGCTGAATCTTTCTCATGTAGGAAGGGTACAAAGTCATTTTACATAAATTGCAGCCCATTATTATAAATAGTTTGGCATGGGTTTCCCTAGAGGTGGAACTTCAAGCCAAATATACAGCAGCAGCTGTGGTGACACTTTGTGCAGAAATGATTCCAAGCATTGTGCTGGAGGAGCTGGTATTGTAGGATAACAGCACAGCAGCACATATTTAGAGCCATCTTACAGCAGCACTTCTGTGCTTTAGACTGAAGATGTGAAAAATATCTATGTGTGTCTGAGATGAGCAAGATGAGTCTTCTTCCTTCTCATTATTTCCCAGTGATTTTTGTACTCAGCTTGACCAACTACAATCACTGTGCATACGATTTTAATGGTTGAGGAGTCTCCCTGAATTATACTTTCTAATTTTTGTTGGAAATTGTAAATTATTGCTGCAATGCTCCCAGAAATATGACTTTCCTCTCCTACATCTGACATTTAAAGTCTGTGCTAAACTGGAAGCCATACCAAGAATTATCTGATAACTGGTGTCCAAATTCATCCCCAAGGCATATTTAAGGCCCTAGGTATTTTAGAAAGATTACACAAGCTACTACAAAACCAGGGAAAAGGGACAGTCTTTATGTGTGTGTGTTTGCAGTGACCATTCATGCTCTCATGGCTTAAAGCTTCCTATTTCACTTTTCCAACCAGTCAACAAATTGCCAGCCTTTGTTTGGCATGCTGACAAATCCCTATAAATCAGTGTGTCGTAGATTTGCCTGGTTTATACAGGTCAGTTCCTTATACAGGTCAGTTCTCCCATCATTTTAAAATTCCTACTGCCTTTATCCCTGAGACCAGTTCTGCTGAGCCTTGGTACTCTGCTTGTCCTCAGCAGGATTCCACAGTGAGAATTTATTTGAGTACCTTCAGACAGTGGTGACTGGGAGTGATGCCAATCAAATGCAGCACTGGCCCTCATCTGTCACTGGCAAGGTGCTGTATGCATTCCTCAAAGCAGAAATTTTTTTCTTCCTCTGTTTCCACAACTGAATCCCATAAAGCACATGTATGGAAAGTGTGCCTGTAGGTGTGATGTAGCAGACTCAGGAGAGCAGCAGTCAAGGTAGAGACCTTGTCAAGATGAAGAGGGGTATTTTCTTTCATTATATTTTCTGCCTTATAATAAAGGGGCTTGTATATTCTTGGAACAGGGCATCCTTCCTTTTCTCTGCTTTGCAGGAGACTAGCTGTGTTTCTCCTTTCCTTATCAACCTCCCAAGACTCGTGTGTGTATATAAGTGTGGTATGAATATAAGTGTTATTTCACAAGCAGGATTTGGACATACATTAGAGATAATAGTTACTTTTTCTTCTGACTCTCTAGTTTTTGAGAGTATCCAACTGAGAGCATTTGTTTGGTTTTTTTTCTGAAATTTATTGTTACCTTTTCTCACTCCAAAACTGGTTCCATGGTGTTGTCTAAGAATTGCTTAGTGAATTTTTTGCATAGTATTTTAATGCCTACTACAGGCTTTTAATAGTAAGATAAGCGTATTAATCATATTTGATACCACTTGATGGTAATGGGTACATCATCTGATTTTCAATCAGCCTTTGTTCTGGTATATTTGCAGCCTTTAATTTGGTGCTTTCAACAAATACATGCAATTTGTGGGCTTTTCTTTGAGTCTTTTGCTCTTAGGACTGCATTTGACTCTCAGATATTTCCCTGGTATTTTCTCAAAATCGACTGAAACTTTTTTATTTGGAAATGAGTAGAGAATTCAGTCACCAGTCTCTTTCAGCTATTTTTCTTAACTCTCTTGAGAAGATTAATCTCTTTTAAATTTGTTGCTTGAATAACATCGTGGTTCTTCTTTGGTAAAGTGACATCACCTGTCATTACTGGAGATTAATGCTACCTTTTTTTGCTTAATCATTTTACTTTTCAATAGATAGATTTAATATACCAACACCAGGAGCAACTAACTACCAGCTCTGCAAAAAGAGTTTATCTGCTGCTTTCTGCTGCTTTCAGCCAGGACTGTCTGGGTGTCAGAGCTCTCAGGCCACCAGCAGCCTGAATGTCCCTGACAAGCTCCTTGTCTCCCTTACACTAATATTTTTCCATGTAGGGGTAATTTCACCAATGATTGAGGGTATTGCACCAACATTATCTTTGGTAACTGGAATCTGTTGTCAGGGAACTGGCATGTACTACAAGTTGCATGTAACAATGTTTATTTTTCCAGTGACAGATTTTATTTTTTTTTTTTTTAAAGGAATGGCCCTGCAGCTGGTAAATGAGTAAGTCCTGGTGATAAAGCTAAATTACAGCTCCCTGTAGTTACCTAGGGATTTTTTTATCCTCTGTTTTCTATTTTCTCCTCAGATATCTGTTCTTCCAGTGATGCAGAAGTGGTTTTAAAAGTAAGTGTGATCTAATTATCTGGAAATGTAATTGCAAATATTTACTTGTAATAGCTTCAGACATTTCTCATTATTTTGAGGAAAAGAGAGGAGAGCTTATGGCTTCTGATGACTAGGCATTGATCAAATGTGTAGTTGATACAGATCTCATCCTCATAATTATTGAATAAATTGTTGTTTTATTTCTTCTCACCCGTATAGAAAGATATTTTACAGGTGGTATTTGTTTTAGAGGTTGGAAATTATTTTGCCTGGTGTTGTCCTCTGTCTTCTCTTTTTATTCTTGGTTTTTGTAGGACTTTGAACAGAAGTGCCAAAGTGTGTATCACAAATCGAGGAGGGATTCCCAATCCACCTGAATGCCCAAGCTGAAACATTAGCAGGAATTCCTGCCTGCTTTTGTCTTTTCTTTCAACAGCAAAATCTTACTGTTTATCTGTGCAGCTGTGAATGCATGCCTTAGAAAAATCCTGATGGTGTTTGTACAAACTTCTGTGACAGATTTTGCTGTGAGACTCAAAGCAAGGGTTGCACTCTGTCCACAGCTACAGAGGACAGCACTGACAACAGAAAGCTGCAGCACTGCACCTCCTGCCTGTATCCTCTTTGTACCTGTCAACACAGCAGCAGAGGGAGGCTGGATTAGGTAAAATTATTTTTAGTGCCTCTCTGTGCCTTTCCTGGGCTGTTTAATGTAGCTTTGGGTGTTCTTACAGAGAATTTGGCGCTGCTGAGCATCGTTTCCATCGAGGTGTCTGAGAGGCCTTTCAGCCACACAGCTGTGCTAGCACAAACACAGTTTTGGGTCTGAAAAGGAATGGTGTAATTACGTGGGAGGAGGTTTGTTGGGGGTTTGTGCCTGTGACTGGTGGCAAAGCTGGGTGCTGTGTGGGGTGGCCCTGGGTGCCCTGTGAGGTGGCCCCAGCTGCAGCCCTGTGCCCCAGCCCCAGGCCTCCCATGTGTGTGTGGGACAGACTCAGAAGGATGGATAAGAGATTAGGGACAAAAATGAGTGCCCAGCCCTGAGGAGACTGCACTGAGTTCAGTGTTCCTGAGGCTGTGCTAGGGAGAAAGGCAACTTGGAGCTGCTGTGGACTGTGGCAGGGACAGGACCCTGCAACCAGCCTCCTCCTTGCTGAACATCACCTGTGTTGAACATCCCCACAGCTCTAATGAGCTACGTGCTCTGCTTGTGTGAAATAGCTTCCTTCCTTTGGCCTTGATGCACTTATAAGCCTCAGACTTTTATCCAAAATAAGGTTGCCACTGCAAATCATTTGGTGAGGAAGACTCATTTCTTGCCTGTCACCTTGACCATGCTCTTGTGCTGTGTGTGTGTGATTGGCTCTATGACAGAGAAAAAAAAAAAAAAAAAGAGCTCTAAATTTATAGCAAAAAACTCTGATATTTTTAAGGCAGGGAAGAAAAGGGAATATGAGTATTTGGAAAGTCCTGCTTCTGCTAGCATTGCATCCTGTGGGAAGAGGGGTTTTAGATGTTAGTCACAACAGGGGTGAGAAGGGTGGGCAGTGAGCTGCCTTTCTGGGCTGTGCTCGGTGGGAGGGAGCCAGGAGGCATCCTCTGAGGCACCAGCTCAGCTGGAAGGCTGGGGAACAGAGCTGGGAACAAAGGAGCATCAGCCTATGCAGACAGGGAGACAGCCAGCCCATCAGTGAAGGGATTGATTTTTCCCACCAAAAGGTCTTCTTTGTTTTACTCTCTGCCAAAAAAAAAAAAAAAAAAAAAAATAAAGAAAGAGAAAAGAAAAAAGAAAAAAGAAAAATAAACCACATCCTTCCCCCCACTTACTTAAAAGTGATCTGTTTATTTTTTTCTTATCCCAGTGAAAATATTTATTTACATATTGAGGAAAAATATAGACTATTTCAACAAAATATGCTTTCATTTTGCTGAAATCATTTTCTGTAAGAGAGGATGTTTCTGTGTGTGGTGTGTGCATTTTTATGCACGTGAGGGAGTTTCATCTGCCTAATAAGGCTGAGTGCTGTTCAGCTGGCTTCCCTGTCCTTCTGCAAAGCAGGTAGAAATCATCAATAAAAGGCAGGCTGGCCAGTGCTGCTCTGGGATGACATATGTGTGCAATACTTATTGGAGTTGCGTGGTTCTGACCCTTGGACAAATTTGCTCCTATCATTAGTTTTTCCGAGTGTTATTTGTCCTCCTGGTTTTATTTTTTTATTTTATTTTATTTTTAAATTTTTGTATGTGTGTGTTGTGGATCTCTCTCTCTCTCTCTCTCTCTCTCTCTCTCTCTTTCTTTCTCTCTTTCTCTCTCTCTTTCTCTCTCTCTCTCTCTCTATCTCTCTCTTTCTCTTTCTCTCTTTCTCTCTCTCTTTCTCTCCTTTTCTCTCTCTCTTTCTCCTTTTCTCTCCTTTTCTCTCCTTTTCTCTCTCTTTCTCTCTCTTTCTCTCTCTTTCTCTCCTTCTTTCCTTCCTCCTCAAACATCCTATATTCCTAATACATGGTAATACACGGACTTGTCAATTCTTGTCACAGAATGCTGACCACCTGTACTTCCTTCAAGTCAAGTACAAAAGTGTTCAGGATTTGCTGGAAATTGTCTCTCACAAAAGGAATTTCTTTTGCCTCAAATGTGGCCATGGCATTTTGCTTCACCGATAACAATGAAGGGTAATAAAGATGCAACTGCAGCCTTCAAGAAAGATATCAGTAAAATATCATTGCTTTGAAGAAACTGGTACTTGATGGATTGTACTGAAAGACTGCAAAGCCTTCTCATTTTAGATCCCTACACACAAAAAAAAAATCTTTTTGATTTCAAGATTTCTAAAGAAGAAGCTGCTTCCCTGGTCTTTATTTTCTATTTCAAGACTATATGCCATTAAAAAAGCCAAACAAAAATCAACTGAATCATAGCTATGTCAGCTCTTCCCCTTGACGTGCTTCAGAAGCCCCCAAGGACTGGCTGATGTGTAAATACATTTTTAGCAAAGACATGGGTAAAAATAGAAGAGAGTCATGGCATTAACTATTGTTGCTCAGAAATGATTGGATTAATTAATTGTAGATAAGGTGATAAGGCACTACCTTGTACATGAACTAAGGTACAGCCATGGACTCCCCTCCATGAAACTTGTACCTGAACTCCTGAGACACGACTGAGCCAGTCCCTATGACATCCAGTCTGTGAGGAGAGAGCTTTGTGCCCTTAAAATTAGGGATAAGTGGCTGATTGAAGCCATAGCAACCCCAATGACAAGACACTTGGGTGGAATCTGGATCTGTCATTTAGCCTTCCTGTGGATCAGTCTCTCATTTCTAAAAAGGTATGATTTGAGTTCTTCTTAACTATGAGTTCCCTTCTCTGTTCTGCATCTCAGGATGATGCCCTGTACAAAAAGCTCCTCATCTTGTTTGGTACCTCTCATTATTACCATAATATTAAAAAAAAAAAAAAAAAGGTGAAAGTGAGATTACAACGTCAAGGTCAGCTTCTGCTGTAGTGCTCTCACCCTTTTGCACTGAAGTCTGCCAGGGTATTACTGAACACAGGATTTGGCCTTTAAGGTTTCGGTGTACAATATGCACATCTTGTGCTGAGATTAAATATGAATATGTTTAAAAGTCTGCTTTCAATCCAAATTTTGAGGGCTTGCCAAAGTAGCAGAGATTGAGATAGGATCTTTTGTACTATTAATTGAAGGCTATGCTTTTATTTCCTTTAAAATTTTTTTAAAGCCTCCCTTCTGTGGTGGAAGATATCTTGCTGCTGCTTGGATTGATTCCTAATACTGTTTTCCCCTTTAGCTAGAGCTGCAGAATGTAGTCAGTTTGATTCCTTGCTAAGTATCTTTTGTTAAATACTGGCAATTCAGAGTTGCAGTTACCTTAAGGTGAAAGGGAAACCAGATCAAGATGCTATTAACTGCCACTAGAAAGAAAACATGCCATAATGTCATATGAGTTAATAACTCTAAGTAGCCTGTAAGATGCTGCTGTGGAATTAAATGCTTAACAATAATTCAAGAACGGCTTACAGAAATTTAAGAATGTGGATCATTTAGTATAGCTGAAATTATGCTCCTGGCATATATGTATGACACATGAGAGCACTTACCTGGAAATTTATTACCCAGCTCTGAGAAAACAAAGCATGACCTACATTTGACTAAAGTCAGCTGTCTCTGGCTAATCCTATGGGCTTCTTTTTATTAATGTCACAATTGCTAATGTGGTATAACATTGTCATTACTGAATAGCACAGCGGGATAAGCTGCAGCTGTTATTTCTCTTTCTATACCTACTAACTCATTAAATTTGAGTTTTGGGGAATACAAATTGTAAAGATTATTCAAATTCTGATTGAGAAATAGGACTACTGGGAAATTGGTGGCATATAAAGTAACACTTTGATTCAAGGATTTTGGATCTTTTTTTTTTTATTAGGAGGATTGTAATGTTTGCATTTTTTTCCCTTCCTAGTATCTTGGCATTAAGGTCCAAATTAAGCCAGACAGAGGTAGAACATCAAGAGAAGTAATAGACACAGGGAAATTATTGCACAGTGGGTACTATTCTTTCTGATGGAAAGCTCAAATTTGAAACTTGTATGGTGAGAACACGGAACAAGTGAGTTTTATTCCAAGAGATCAGTAATACACTAATCATCCCATTGTTATTTTAAACAGCATAATTTCCTCATTTAAAAGATATAAAAAGTACTGGAGTTTAAAGACTTTTTATCTTTAAACAGATTTTTACAGGGTTGTATAGTGTACATAGAGGAAGGTCCTGGGACTTTGGTATTTTCACAAAAGCACACATGGCAGCAAGACTTCTTCAAGAGGGGAACTTTCCAATTTGTCTGCTTCAGGGCTGAGACATTGGTGTTCCTTTTTCCCTTAATTATGGTAGGTTTTTCTGGGAGCCTTACCTCATGGTTACTCTCATCTCCCTAAGGTCTTGTTGAAAATGTATAAAAAAAAATTCTTTTTTTTTTTTTTTTTTTTTTTTTTTTTTTTTTTTTTTTTTTAAGCTACTGTCCCAAATTGTGACTGTTTGTATTGTGGGCAGGAAAGAGTTTCCAAAGCCAAGTGTTCCAAGCTTGCTGCACCATGGTGATGTCTGCATGGGAGGAGCACCCCAGGTCCAGGGGCTCAGGGTGGGCAAGCAGCCCTCATAAGGGCTCTGCAGGAGCCCAGACCAGGGAGGAGGAGGCATTTCTGGGGCTTTCCCACACCCCAGCTATTTCCTGCTCTCTACAAAGCCCATGGAAACTGTGTCAGCCAGCAGAGAGTTAGGTCAGTGCTCAGGGGTCAGGCCGCGGGGTGGATTTTAATGGAGCTAAGCTGATGGTTGCAGCTGAGGATGTGGCCATTAATTTCCACTCTATTGTTACAGTGAATGGTTTTACAAGCTAAATTCAGTGCATGATCTATTGCTGTATTTCAAGGGGTGTAAATCCCTTGACTTTCATGGGTGGACATGGGGAAAGGCAATGGTGTTGAAGTATTAAATAAAGGGAAGAGTTGAGGTTGGGGGGAAGGGGACCTGAGTACCCAAATATTGGAGTAAGATTATGTAATTGTGGTAAGAAACACATGGTAGCTGGGTTAATCTGGAAGCACAGATGAATCTGAATTCCTCAAATCAAGATTAAAACCTCCTGCATTCTTCAGATAATTTGGAAAAAAAACGATCTCTTAGGCATTCATGCACTTAATTACTTTCTCTCCTCCTCCCTCCTCTGCCAACAGAAAAAAATAACTGTGAACTTCTACCTTCTTGTTTAAAGGGTGATGTCAGCTGTTAGGCTGTGGCTGACTGCTCCTGGGGAGAGATGGTCAGCCTGCAGTGGAGGCTTTACACAGTACAATGAGATAGTGCTCAGTAGTGTTAATGAACCTAAAACTGGGAAGCAGTGTGGAGAGGAGGGAACTTGAACGGGGGTGTCATAGCTACAGAGGAGGGATAATGTAGTGAGCAATCTTTGCAGATGATGGATAGAGTTTTTCATGAGAATTCTGTGGAATGTGATGTCTGTGGTCTCTGTGGTCACTGTAAATACTATTCTCTAGCCTCCTAAACTTTCCCTCTCTGAAACAGTGTTCCCTCTTGTCTTACTCCTAAGTCTTGATTGAATAATGTTCAGATTTCCCCTAAGTGAAGCCTTTCCCTCCACTTTTTTTTTTACAAATCTCATGTGAGCCCACCCTCTCCCCTTCAGAAAGCTTGATCCCAGTCGCCTTCCTCTTCTGCCCATTAACTAGTTTCACAAACTGTGACAACTACTGCAGTATGTTAGCTTTGAAAAATAGAGCTTTACAAGGGAGCCTGGGGATGATAGAGGAGAACCTGGAGTGTAGGGAGGGGATGCTGAGGGCTCTGGTAGGACAAGGTTGGCCCAGAGTGTGAGGAATGCAGTGAGCTCCTCTGTGTGTGTGTGCGTGATAGGAGGGGAGGCTGCACAGTGATTCATATGGGAAATATGCCATGACCACACTGAAAACAAAACAACATCAGCTGAAATTCTGGTGGGGTTTGTAGTGAGGAGAAGTGCTTTTTACTTTTTATTAGGTGGTTTGTGGTGTCTATGAATAGGCTTGAGGATTCAGCTTAATGCTTTGTGAGCTGCCCACCACAGGCATTGTCGTTCCTGCAGGAGAAGGACTTGGTGAACCTAAGAATCCCCCCAGGGTATGATTTGGGAATGGGAGAGTGTGTGGAAGTTCTCATTGCTCCACTTCTGGGTAAAATGAGAACTTCAGCAGTATAAACATAGGATTTCCAGTGCATAATACAAATAAGTGTACCCAAAACTGATGTTAAACATACTTAAAGGAAAAGTAAATGTATTGAAAAGAAAATTGGATGCTTTTTAAACAGCAAATGGCACAGAATTTTTATTAATTAGCCACATAGCTGCATGTAGGAATTAGCTTAAATGATGCTTAAATTGTACATGAATGTTCCTTTTTTCTGTTTTGTTTTTGTTTTTATTTTAACTCTCCCTGCTTCTCCCATTTCCTGCTGCATATTTTTATAAAAAATTGAGCAAGACCATTCCCATGCATCAAACAAAAGCAATTCACTGATGGTGCTTGAACATAGAAACACACTTTGCCTCTGGATTTCCATGTGGGTCTTAGGCTAAAGAAAATAGCCTGTTCAGATCAGTCATGATATGAGCAGGTCTGCTGCTATTCTTTCCCCTCCTGGACTATTCCTCTTAGAGGAGTTTCTTCTCCAAAGGAGTCTTTTCTGATTAGCAGTTTGCTCCCTCTGTCTGTGAGAGCTGATAGAGCAAGGGCAGCAGAAGAGCCAATCTGAAACCATTATTTATCCTTAGATGTGGATTTAGGGGAATGTGTGACTGCTTGTGAGATGTAGATAAGTTTAAAGTTACTAAGAATAGAAATCTCTGTGAACTTTTCTTCCTGAGAGCCAAAGCACTGACTGATCAACTTGCTTCTAGTTTGTGCAGATAACTCTATGTGCCTGCTCCCTGAAATATGGTTCTTTTTCTTCTTGGTTTCATGCAGGTATTTCAGGGAAGGTCACATTTTTTCTTCTGCCTCTCCTTCCTTTTATGTGGTCTAGTTGCCACTGAAATAGCTCAGATGTGCATCCTCTTCTTGCTGATTTTCTGATGATAGTGTGGGGAAAGCACCCCCAACAATTCACTAACAAGCAAATAAAACCATGCATAAACTAAGATTTACATTAAGAAAAAACAGCTTGTTCAAAACAAGGTCTCTTCCTGTAATCAATCAAAATATTTTTTGAGTATACACATTAAAGAACTTAATTTCTGACATGAGTAGTGACTGTGTGTACAAAACCCAAGTGAACTGAAAAGTGAGCAGTTTCACCAGTGCTTGTTACTGTGTCAGTGGAGAAACAAATGTGTGAGCTAATTAAGTCATGTGTTAGTCAATGGCATTGCTGTGCAGGCACAGGGATAGGAGAGGACACTGGCCTTCAGCATAGAATTAAACCTGACTGAACAATATTCTGCAGCATGCAAAATGACTTGAAAAGTTAAATGGCTGGGAAAAATAAACGTCCTTTGTAACTTTCTTGTACTGATGTACTTGGAATCAATAAACCTTTTTCTTTTAAACAAATGCCATTTTTAATTTCCAGATACTCCTTAAAAAAGGCAGATAGTTTCTCCCTTGGCTGCAGTTGAATATAAAAACCTCTTTATCAATTTTTCAAGGAATAAGACTGGGCTATGTCTTGTTATTTCTAGCCTGACAAAGCAGGAGTTGTACATTTTCAATGTAATAAATCCATTTTGTTAGATATTCAATCACAGGAAGGACACTACTTTAATAAAGAGGCTGTTTGCATGTATGATTTTGTCCAGAGCTGAGTGTTTTAAACAGCCGATCTATATCTGAACTTCGAGGGTTTTTTTGGTGAACATGCAAATGAACGACATCGTGTTATGAAAGTACCCGTTTGTGACTAATAGAAATTACCAGAGTAATGCTGCCTTTGTTCTCCTTTCATTATCCTTTTGTGCCGTAGTGTAATATCGTATCTTTGGTAGCATTTAATTGTATGTAAGAAGAATAATGAGAGGGAAAACGCCGTGAAGAATAAAGACGTTCTTTGTTTCACACGGGGAGGATGAATGCTGCTGCTCTCCACGTGGAGGAGCTCAAGTATCGTGTTAGGAATTACCACCAACCTGGAGAACCGGGCTGGAAAAGCAATTCCCGGGATTACCTTGGCCTCATGCCTGCTCTGGGTGTGTGGATAAGGTTGGTGCAACCCCACAGCAGCAATGCACAAGAGCATAATTCATCCTGTAGTATTCCTAATACTCTTTCCACCGGTATCACAAAGATCTCAAACCTGTTTAAACTGGGGCAAGCCCTTGCTGTTGCTTTTCTGTGGTTTTCTAGATATGTTTTCACAACTCCTCCTCCTGCTACAACATGTAGGACTAATTGAGAGGACAGAAAAAAAAAAAAGAAAGAAAAGGAGGTAAAATCCATCTTACCATACTGCACTGTACATTTAAATAATGTAGATTCAGCTCCAAAACCTGGCTGTACCAAAGGGCCACTGACCTGTGGCTACTTTTCAGTCTCTTTCTGACCTAAAAAGAGATTTCTTTTTCTCTAGTACAATTTCAGTTTTTGTGAAAATTCCCTAGGCAGGTTCAGGAAATCTGTCTGTACTAGGTGTGTAAGCAGCATCAGTCCCATGGCAGGTGGAGCTCCTGGGCTGGCAGTGGAGATCAGGGCAATTCTTTGTCTTAGTGAAAGGACCTGGGAGTGGGGCTGTGGGCTGAGCACGTTCAGGCTGACCAGTTGGACCATCTTGATATGTACTGGCTGGATAGGGTGTCCTTGATTTTGCTCCTCATGCTCTTGTATGTAGCCTGGATAGTGCATGTGAACTAAAAACATCAGCTCTGATGAACTAGAAAAATAAGGAAATTGAGATGTACATCAGAAGGAGGGAGTGGAGGAGAAGCTAGAGGCCTCCCATGCCACTCATTTCTTAAAGTGAGTTTTTCACAATCTGCTGGCTCATTAAACATGCTGAGCCTTGGTTTGAAGCACCAGTTTTAGGTGATATGTGAGACTCTGCAAGAGGTGTGTGAGGAAGTGCCTGTGGAACATGTGGAAGATCCTCATCTGACAGCCCTTGAGGGACACAGCTAGCCACAGCTAGCCACAGCAAAGTGCTGAGTTGGAGGCACCTTTGGAATGGAAGAGCAGGGATGGGAAAGGAAGAGTAGTCCAAGAACCTCATCTTCCAAAACTGCAGTCTTGTGCTGATTATTTCTGGTTAAAAACAGGATTTCACTCCTTTCACAGTGATAAAATCACAACTTATGGCTTTTTTTTTTCAGATGAATTCCTTTTTTTTATCAGACTTCTTTTTACCGATGAGCTATTGTCAGACTATTACTCCTCCTCCCCAGGAAGTATAATCAGTTTTTCTCACTGTGCTCCCTGTGCTGTTGATGGTGCCAGGTGTGAAACTGGCAGAGCTGTAGCACCTGTGCTGTGTTGTAGGCACACAAAAGCTTCTGGGGAAAGGAGGAACCACCTCAGAGCCTGTGGTGCTGCTGAACTTCTTCATTTCCCTTTTTATTACTCCCATTTGTGGTCTCAAGTGAGGCACTGTGTGCTGGAATAGCAGAAGCCTGAAGAGCTTTGGGGTTCTCTGGCTGCTATTGCTTCCTGCAGCTAGCTCCTGAGGGAAACAGCAGCCTGGTGTGTCTTGCAGGAGGAAAAGGTTGTTTAAAGTAGCCATTGCTGGTGCTTATCAGTTTATTTTAAGTTACTGTGCAGGTTTTTGCTGCATGATAAGCTAAAATTAGAAATGTCAGTCTTCTGAAGATGATGCTTAATGTGTATTCTATATTGGCTTTATTTTCCTCCTGGGTCAGATCAATGAAAAAGTGTCTAAGTTTTAACTTTTTTAATAGTCCTGAAAGACTTTGTGTTATTGTAAATCTTTGTTGGAAAGGTTAAGACAAACGACATTAGTTGCAACCTGCCTTAATTATACCAACAGTTTCATTGCCTCTGAAGCATGTTAAATTTCTCAACTTGTTTGACAGTGATGTCTCGCCTTATTTCCTGAGATTTAAGGCACAGACACAAAGAGCTCATGACATTACTGTCTGAAACAATTCAGAAATGTGACACACTTGATGGCTGCAAGGGTAGCTGCTGCTGCTGCTGCTGCAGGTTCAGCTGCAAGAATGCAGTAGGAAACACTTCTAGAAATCCAGGATTCCTTTGGAGCAAATACACCTTCCTGGCCATTTGTGTGAGTAAGCAAAATTCACTTTTAATAAATTAAATATGATTCAAGTGTTTGAATTGGAGCAAGGCTTTAGAATTTGAATCCTGCAAAATCTATGTTTGTACTCTTTCTTTTTTTTTTTTTTTTTTTTTTGTAATATGCTGCAATATTAGTAAATACATTGAGTAAGTTAATTGGGTTAAAGGGGTGATAGGTGCAGTAACACAGCACAGAACTGGTTCTAACTTAGCAGTTATGGGTGATAAATTATCTATTTCATAATTTGATTTGATGAGGGTAAAAAAAGAGTGTGCAGTACCAGCAATTTTACATTGCTGTACACTTTAAAAATAAATGGTATGCCGACTTTGTTGCTGGATTCCAGTGAAATAATAAAAAAATATCTATGGAAAATTTGCACCTTCCTTCAATTAAAACACATGCTCTTTGTATTAAGTTGCAGCAATACACAATGTAATACATACTGTCCAAGACATGCAAGGTAGTCCTAATTCCATAGATTTGGGTTCTTAGGAAGTTTATCTCAGATTTGAGGCTTCCCTTACAGAAACTAGAAGAGGTTAAAGTGTGCAGCTGAGTAAATAGAGAGCTCCACTTCACTTGGTAGGGATTTGCATTGGGGGAATTGCATAGTGAACAGTAGAGATTTTTTTTCTAGGAAATTGCCTTTTGCTTCTGTTTCTTGGAAATTTAATTTAAATAAAAGAAAAAAAGAAAGCTTTCCCAATATAGGTCTCCCATAAAAATGTAAGAACTTTATAAACCCCTTGTCTCCTTAGTTCAATCATTTGAGCAGCCCATAGTGATGCTGAGGTTAAAGAAGGTCTTCAGTTCCAGGGCAGAAGACTTCAGCTGTGATAATTCTTGAGGGATCTTTCAGTGAGCACAGTTGTGCTGACCCTCTTGAACAGGTCATTAATGAAACAGCTTTGTGATAAATACTGGTGTGCTAATGAACTGCAGAGGGGGTTTATAGAGAAAGGCACTGGTCTCTTGGGCTCAGTATAGCTGGTATTACATTTTTAGGAAGAAGAAAGGTGTTAATACTTCAGTTGCCAGACAGAATCCATCTCAAGAAGTTAAATCTCCACTGAAATTCCCACTACAGGGTCAATAACTTCTTTACACTTAACTTATGCCTCCTTTCTGAGTGCTGGGTAGAACTGCAGCTGTGTGCAACAGCCACTGAGCTCATGGCTGTCAAAAGCCATCCTTCTGCTTCTGGAAGGATTTGCAAAGGCTTTTTATTTTCCCCCTTTTTTATTTTTCAAATTAATGCTTATAAAGGCTTTTTGTGCTCCTCAGAGGAGAGCATGAATTCAAGGCTTTCAGTTCTTACTGTGCCCAATCTGGGTTTTTCCCTCAGGTCTCCATTCTCTGGGAGTCAGGCAGTGCTGCAGAAGGGCTGCAGTGCAGAGAGCCTGGCACACCTGCCACTGCACTGGGCCTACTGCAAATCTTGAGCTCCAGCACTTTCAGTGACTTTGAGGGGATTTCAGTGAAAATCCCTTCCAGCAGGTGCTGTGTGTCCATGGTGCTACTTTCTACTTTCCCACTGATCTTAGAAATACAGCAGAAACAAGAGGATCGTATGTGTCTTTCTTTCTCTTGAAGTTGACTTTTTTTCATTTTCTGTTTTACCCCACTTCTTCACATTCTAAAAATTAGGCATTACTTTCTTTGTAGTCTTGAAAACCTGAGTGATTGTAAATTTATACAGTCACTCTTCTGATTTATTCCCCCCTCAGTTTCCTACTCAGCCTTTGCTATTCTTCAGAATGTTGTCTGTAGAAACTGAAGAAATATAAATAAGATTCATTAGGACTTGCCCCCTTTTTCATTTCACTAGGAACATCTTTGTGGCCCCTGTTCTCTGTCTACAGTCTAGGACATCCCCCAGAAAAGCAAAACATTTGCAAAATATTGCTATTTCAGCTTTTTCAAGGGCAAAGATAATTCAAAATACCCATATCCTGTCCTGCCCAAAGGAAAGAAATACTGGGGACTCTGAAGGCAGCACTTTCTGCTTTTAAGGCATGGCAGTGCTCTGGGTAGAAAGAGTTGCAATGCTGAAATGGCTCTGAACTTGATGGCCTCTTTTGGTGAAAACCAATTCTGTCTCTGTAGTTAAATTCTCCTCCTTTCCCTATAATCCATGTCCACATTTGATGTGGGGGAAAGATAATACTGGGGGGATTTTGAAGAGATCTATTTATTCATGCAACTCCATGAAACAGCAGGAGTAGTCCATTTACAAGGTGGGAGAGGGAATGACCAAGACATTTTAAACTTTAAGTGTCCAAATATGGATCCTAAATAACTTATCTGACTCTCTTCAGAAGTGTCCTGTGCTCTCTAGATCTTGTGTGCAGGAACATTTAAGACCTTTTCAAGTACACATTTTTTTCTTTTGTTGCCTTGATCCACAAATTCACATCCCTGAGGACAGAGGGTGAAAATCCAGAAATTTAGAAGTGTTTTAAATGTACATTCCCTATAGGACTTGTATAAAGTGTACAGTAGAAGAATGAGAAGGATATAGCTTCTGTATCTGTAAAGCACCAGAAATGAATTTGAGGAGCTACCCTGATATCTCCCAGGCTAGATGAGATAATGCATAATTAGAATATTTATGATCACTGATGACAAGTAGGAATGATAATATTCACTAGCTGCAGTATTTAACTTCCCTGCAGGGTGAAAAAAGTATTAAAGTGGATGTAGTATGTGGAGTGTTAATACAATACATGTAGATCATTGTGGGGAAAAAAGGTTTTAAAATAACTTCTCAGTCTGCAGTTTTTCTCTTTGTCTGGGAACAAGATCTTGCTTTGCTCCCAGAAGTAAATCCTGTTTTAATGAAATGCCTTAGGAAAGCTACCTTTCAAGGCAGTGTCCTCTGTCTCCTTCTAGTGTTTAGACATACTTAGAAGACATTCTGAAAAGAAATGCAGAGGAATTTTTAAACATTAATAAGATTCACTTTCTTTACTAATTTCTAAGTGGCTTTGCATTAAACTTGTACTTTTCCACTTCAAATACATGCAGCCTTTCTTTGGGCTGAGGGAAGGTATTTGCACTTTTCTAGCATGTGGCTGAGCTCCAGCTGCCCCTTTGAAGTATCATAATCCTCTGAGGGATCTGACACAAAGCTCAGCTGGAACTGCACCAGGACGATTTGCAAGGTGGAAGTCACTGAGCACTTTGGTTCAGTGTGGTAGAGAAATGGGAAAAGCCCCACAGATCCAACTGAGAGCTCACAAAATGGGAAAGTTTTCAGTCTCCCTATCTGTTTTCAGCCATTATCAAGAACCTGCTTTGTGAGTTTTCATCAGCTTAATATTTTTTTCTGAACCTAGTCTCCTGTGTCTTTTTTGGAGTAAGAGTTTTCAAGAAAAACATTGTGTAGGCTGAGGGACATGCCAAAATTAGGAGGTAACAATGTTGTGTTAAAGCTATTATGACTCTGCTCTTCAAACACTTCCTGCCAGCCCTTGTTCAGTCAGCTTTGGTCTTTGTGTGATTCCAGTTTCCAGAATCCAGCTTTGTGTTCCTTAGATACTCTGTCAAACTCTCCCCCTCTCCTGTCTTTTCCACTTGCTGCCTCTGAGGGTTTATTTCTGCAAGATGCTGAATGTACTGGATATAATTAGAGTCACAAAAAAGTCCTGTGTGCATCAACTGTTGCTCACACCAACTACTTATCACATGCCAAGCACTTCACAGGCATGTAAGGTAGAGATGCCACTCCACACACTTTACAGTCAGTGGCACTCTCTTCATTCCTGAAATTACACACATTACAGCACAGGGATTGAAATGCTCCTCATTTTGCAGAATCACAGTTTTGGAGAATGTACGTGGAGTTTGATGTGCCTACCCAGAAAACACTTTGTGTGCTGATTATACAACACAAAATGTTCAAGCCAAGCATGGTCTCAGTGGAGTGAGGGACTGCAGACAGACCTGTGGCTGTGAGCAGCTCTCAGTTCTTGCCTTGAGCACATTATCCCCTACACTGAAAAGCAGAGCTCTGGGGAGGGCCTGACTCTCAGGACAGGAGGTTCTAGCTGGTGGTATAAGCAGCTTTTTTTTACTGTGGAAGAAACAGGTGTGACAAACCCAATGCTTGGTAAATATGACAGATGAACAGACTGTCACAGAGCAACAAAATGCTTGATTGCTCCGTTTGGCAGAGCTGTTCCAAGGAACAAGATGATTGCATGTGAGCTTCACCTCATTGGCTCAAAAGGACTGTAATGCTCAACTTTAATGTATGGAATACTTTTGTTATACGCTGCTCCTTCAGATTTTCAATAGAAAATAATTTCTAGTATTTCTGCGTCTACAACTTTTATAACGAGTGGTCCATAAATCTCCTCTCTAATATTGTGCAGCTCTGTAGTACTGGTGGTTTATCACAGGGATAATTTTATAACTTGTGTCACATGGGGACTCAGGTTGCAAACTGTGTGCTTGTTCTAAATCTTCAGCAGTTTGTTCTGATCCAGCTCACTGCTGCACTTCTAATCCCCTTCTGAATAGGCTTTAGAGTAAATTGTGCAATGGAATTTTTGCATTTACCTTTACTGTGGTAAAGTTTGTCCACTGAACAAATGTATAGAGAAATATTGTTGTGCTTTTATGATTTTGCTCCTGATAAGAATTTTATTCTTAACCAATATTTCTGCTTATTGACACAACTAATTAAAACACAAAGGTTTGTCTATCGAGAATTTGTATGTATTTACCCTACAAACCCAAGTACTTTTTTTCTTTTTTTTTTTGATTGTTTGTTTTTTAAATTTAAATTGTATTTTTTTTTATTTTGCAACTACACTGCGAGATGATATAAGAAAAAATCACTTTCTGAAGAAGACAAGCTTATCATTCCATGGTTTCAGGGATAATAAATACTTATTTTTTTCTAAGACCTAGTAATAATGCTAGTTCCTAAGGAGCAAGATACATGTTAAGGAATGAACATTTATGGCTAGTCCAGTGGATGTGTCTCTTTTAACACCACCCACGCATAATGCAGCTCCTTGTTTGCATCACATCACATTACATTAGTACAAAGTGCCAATCTTTAAGTACAGATTTGCATCCTTTCTGATGGCAGAAAGAGAAGATAGTTTTCCTTCCAAAGCATTTTGTATCTCTACACTAGTCAATTGCAAAGCTTCTCAAGGGACATCTCTTTTGTAGTCTTAATGCACTCCTTGTACATCCCAGACTCTTGAAACATAATCTTTTAAACTCTACAAAGAGCTCTGCTCTGGGATACTAAGTCTTCTACAATGATGAGTCGTATTTGTTGCATTTGGCATATTTAACATACTTATTCTATATATCTGTCTAAACTGATGTAGGTAAAATAGGCATTTACTACAGACAGCCTGTAAATCTGGCATTCTTTCAAGGCCTGGAGCAAGCAATCAGCTATTGCTGGTGCAGAGTCATGGAATGAATTTTAAAGTAATCAGTTTATGCCAAGTCTTTGTTAATGCACTTGCAGGTCTAGTGGCAACAGGAAAGAAAAAGATAGTGATAGCTCATCTGGGAATGATTCCATTATGTCAAATAATCTGCAGCTACACAGAAAAATTTACTGTGAACAGGAGAGGTCTCTAGTGGTTTGCTGTGTTTTTTTTTAATCTTGAAAGGCACAACTTTCTTGTCACTGACAAGGCTTTACATCAGAGAGTTGATTCAAAAAACCGTGGCATTTATCTTAATTTTGCTCTTTTCAACTTCAGTGACACCATTTTGCCACTGAGTGGGAATAAGATTAGAATAGTGCTGAACATCTTTGACAGATATTTTCAAGGTGGCAATTTTCTGGAATTGCAAAGAACTCTACCTGCTTGGTGTATAGAAATCATACACTTCAGACTAAGTCTTGGGTGTTCAATGCAGCCATAAAAAAATTTCAGGAATTTTGGAACAAAAACTAGTATGTATGCATGTGTGTGTGCTCTGTAGATAAATATGTACAGAGGTAGAACTTAGCTGAGGTTATGGTGTGTTGAAAATTTCTCTGATGAAATTGTACAGAGACATTTAGTCCTGGTTGGGGATCGTTGATGTAGAACTGTTTCTTCCTCTAAATATAAAAAACTAAAGCCATCCATTTAAAGACAGTGCCACTAGGCAGACATTTAAAATATCTTTTTAGTAAAACTGCCTGCATCCCAACTTATGATTCAGAGGGAATGTTGTCTTTTGACACTGGTGCACTTAGTGTGCTGTCACAGATCACAGTGTATTGTTTTTTTGTTGTGTCTTTCTCTCCTGCTACTGTTTCTTTTCTTCCTTTCTGCCTCTTAATTGAGATCCACAGGCTATTCAGCAGGAATGGATCCAGATCAACATTTCTCTCAATGTGGAAGTCCTGTGGTCTGGTACTCTGTCCTCCACTGGGTCTGACAGTCACTTCTGGTGCCTCCTGTTAACATTGCACAGAAGAAGCCCAGGTCTTCTTGCCAAGGCTATCCCTAAAGATATTTGGCAAGTTCTCTGAGAAACTGATGAAACTGGAATGGTTCTCTGCTTGAATGGGATGAGTTGCTAAGATAAGGTGTGGCCCTTTCCCAGAGGTTTCCAGCCACTAGGATTTCAGGGTTGAGCAGTAAGGGAAGCAGCAAGCCCTGAGCCCTAAGTGATGCTCTTCTTTGGGCTGCACTGATCAACCCTTATGTTCCTGCAGCTTTGCAGAAAGGGAAAGGGAGAAAAGGTTCTCTGAGCATTACCCCCTGCTCTACACCACCTGAAAATAGACCTGGGGGAAGAAGTGGGGGTTTCCTTCTATCCTCTGTGAAGGAAAGTATTTAAAATAGTATTTCAAAGATACAGTGTTGGAAGTTTAGGGGACTGCTGATTGCTACCTCTAAGAAGAGACCTGTAAAAGCAAGTGAGTGAAATGAGGCAGATACTTTTCCAGTAGGAACTTAATCTCACTTTAATACATGAAAACGGATTTTGCTCTCTTCTGTAAAAGTTTTTATGTGACTGTGAGCTTATAAAAATTCTAAGACATTGAAAATTCAATAGTTTTGGGAGTTAGGTTCTTTATACAATACCTCCAACCCCATGTACATTTGTAACAGTGTTTTTATCTTTGTGTTTATTAGCAGATCATAAAAAACTCATCAAACAAACGAAACCCCCACCCCATGACAAACAAAAATCCCAAATGCCACAAATTCAGAGACTGACTTTACTTATGGGAAAAAAAAAAAAAAAGTGAAAGACAGGAGGCAATTCAAGTTACAATGAAGAACTGTTTAAATAATCCTGAAACTATAAAGTTTTCTATCAGGGTAGCAGATGTTATAGCATACAACCCCTCCCCAATTTTTTGATGGAATGCCAAAGTGTTGGACACTCTCATTTGAAGCAACTAGACACAGGAGTATAGAACTTTGTTTCAGGGAATTTGAGAATGTGTTAGACATCTCTGAGTATAAGGGATCTTTGAATTATACTACTAAGCTTTGTACTTGAAAGAATGAAAGGATGCTGTATAGCTTTGTGTGAAAGAGAACTTCAAAGCACACTAAGAACTTGTGAAAGATCTGCAGTTACTAAATTTGCCGTAAAGAGCCATAATAAGTCTTCCTTTTTATGTGTAGTAAAGGGGGGGCAGCACCGCAGTACCGGGTTGTGTCCGCAAGGGGGAAGCACTTATGGGGAGGGGGCTGCAGTACCGGGTAGTGCCCAGAAGGGGGCAGCACTACTGGGGGCGTGCAGTACCACTTGTGTCCAGAAGAGGACAGCACTAATGCTGGGAGGGGCAGCATGAACAGCAGGGTGAGGGAGGGCTGGGGGTCCTCCTCCCCTTCCCTTCCCTTCCCTCCCTTCCCTTCCCTTCCCTTCCCTTCCCTTCCCTTCCCTTCCCTTCCCTTCCCTTCCCTTCCCTTCCCTTCCCTTCCCTTCCCTTCCTTCCCTTCCCTTCCCTTCCCTTCCCTTCCCTTCCCTTCCCTTCCCTTCCCTTCCCTTCCCTTCCCTTCCCTTCCCTTCCCTTCCCTTCCCTTCCCTTCCCTTCCCTTCCCTTCCCTTCCCTTCCCTTCCCTTCCCTTCCCTTCCCTTCTCCTCTCCCTCTCCTCTCCCCCCACACAGAGCATGGCACCAGCTCTGGGACCCCCAGCATAAGAAGGATGTGAATCTCTTGGACTGAGGGCCCCAAAAATGATCCAAGGGCTGGAGCACCTCTCCTGAGAGAGCTGGGGCTCTTCATCCTGGAGAGGAGAAAGCTCCAGGGAGATTTTGTTGTGGCCTTTCAATGCTCACCGGGGGCTTATAAGAGAAATGGAGAGAGGCACTGAAAAATGATGCCCAGAGAAGCTGTGAATCCCTGGAAGTACTTTGGTTGGATGGGGCTTTGAGAAATGTGGTCTAGTGGAAGGTATCTTTGCCCATGGGAGGGGATTTGGAAAAGGCAATCTCTAAAGGTCCCTTTCAATCCAAAGTATTCTATGACTCTGTATTCCTAGTACATATTAGGTGTGCCCAGTATCTTTATTTTCATTAGAAGCAGGATAATCCATGATGCACAAAAGAATCCTTTGTTTCCATGAGAGTGGTATTTCATTCCCTGTATCCGTGGCTTTTGAGCTTATCCTAAGAGAGATGATGTTTGAAAGTATTTAGAAAAAAAGTGAGTGTAGCCAGGAGAAGTTGGCTAATGCAAGGATTAGGGACTGGGAATTAGGGAATGGGGCAGGTAGGGCTAACACAGCTGCCACTGGTAGAAGATACTGACCATGATAAGGATCAGTGACCAGGAGCACAGGAAAGCCATGACTTTTGGGGGCTCTCTGATCCAGGGAGAGAAATTTGCTACACCAACTTACTATGCATTAGCTTTGCTATCTAAAGAAGGCATCCTTAAACGACTGAAGGAAAACCATGTACCCACAGAAACTGTGTAGAGCATCATTCTTCCAGATTATAAATTGGAAGACCTAGTTTTATAATCTAGATTTTTGAAAAACTGAAAGAAATGAAATCACCCCATTTTTGCTACTTCTCCAAATGCCAGCAGTATGTCATCAACTAAATCAATGTAAATGGGTGCTGACTCCAGCTTTTTTCTCACTTAGCTATGAAAAGTATTGAATGTTTCTTCAGTGCTGTTTTATTCAAAATTTATTCAAAACCAGCTGGAAAGAAGAGGGAGAAGCTGTGGCTCCAGAGATTCACTGTCAGCTGTGCCACACATCCCCAGAGACTGCTGTATCTTGCTTTGGGATCTTTGTCCCATACATAGCTGCTGAGGGCTGCCCACACTCTCATTATTGCACTGCCTTGATCCTTTTGCATGTTCATGAGATGAGTGAATGGCTAAGGTCAGTACTGGACTCAGTGGTTTGCTAGGTGGCACTGCTAAAACTCGGCAGAAGATCACACTTCCTTCTTTTTGTGAAGATGAGATAATCCAGCAGTGCTGACCTCTCTTTAAATATAGAAAGAAAGATGAGGAGTCTGTAAAATCTTATATTTTCTGCTCTTATATCTTGCAATAAATGCTATACCAAAACCATTAAGTGAAGCACAACTGTAATTCTCATATACTTTTACAGAGCAAGTACTTTCAAAAGTATCCATTGGAGGACACTAGAACACTGTGAATCAAGGGAGTATGGTGCTTCTATTAAAAGAAAAAAAAAAGGACCACATTTTTATTTTAAAAAGAAAAATTAAAGTAGAGCACTTTTTGTTTACATAACACAGTCTGAAAATCCATTATTACTTGACAGTTTTTCTCTGTTTGTCACACCTTCTATGGCTCCATTAATGCTTTGGTTTTGTTTTTGAAAGTGGTGGCGTGTACTGTCTCTGGATGCTTGTTCTAATTTTAAGTAATTCCCAGATGGGCTTGAGTTTTTCTGTTCATTATTTTAAAACTATTTTTATTTTTTCCTTTTCAGCTTTTAATCATTTTCAAGTTTTACATTAGCTTTTGTACCTCATTTATATTTAAAATGATCGCTATCCTTGCATCTCTTTGCTTACATCTCTCATAAAAGGTTTAATAAGTAGCCAATCATTAGTAATGTAACTGAGATATAATTCAGAAAACTTAGTGCTGGATTGAAGAATGCTTTTGACTCAACATGGTTCTCTGGGAATGGAAGGAAAAATGCTTCAGGTTTGGATTCAGTCTAACATGAACTCTCATCTACCCTCTCAATGACAGCATTCTACTCCTTTCTGTTCACTTCCCTTGCACTCAAAATTGTAGCTGCTGAAATTATTTTTGTCCTCTATCATTCAGAGGTTAGAAGATAACTGCATTGTATTTAAGGTCTTCTTTTCTTTCTTTTTTGCCCCTCCCTCCTTACTTCTAAGGTCTCTCACAGCTTTGAACTTTCCTATAAGTTGTACTCACACTTGTGATAGTGAACTCAAATCTTTTCCCAACTTCCATGCCAGACCATCCTCTCCTTTTAAAGCAAAGTTTCCTTTCCCCTTGAAACACACTGATAGTAGGATCTGAAGCATCACCTTGAGATTTTCTCTTGGTGTTTAAACACAAAACCATTATTTATATCTTGCTCAATATCTGACTTCCATGCGAGGATATTTGGAAGACTAATGTATGAATAAAAGTTCAGTGGGGATAGGGGAAGAGGGAGGAGGAGAAGTGGGAGCTGTGCAGGGGACAGCACCTGCTTCCTGGTCCTACCTCTCTGGTCCCCTGTGGGCCCTTTGCTGTCACATTTTTATATTTCCTGTTCCCAGTATGTGTGAAGTGCACTGCCCTGTTGTTTTTACATTAATTTCACAAAACTCTCCATAAAGTATTTATTCAGTGGCTGATTGTGTAATGGTAATTTCCAAAGAGAAAAATAGTACATTAAATGCTTTTTGCAAATGATTCAGTTGAATTTGGCTTTTCACTCCTTATTTTTGCACAGGGTCAAGCTCTAGAGTGGTGAGTATCTTTACACTTTGGTGACCTTTATACAACTCCAGCTTTAGTTCTCAGTTTAGTTTAAAGGACAAACTAATGCTTTGCAAAGTTCAGAAATCAGTGTATGTATACACATAGAGAAACCATGATCACACATGACATTTCCATTTTATTGCACACAAATTTAACTGTGGATCATGAGCTCGAGTTAACATTTTGTTTCTTTCCCTGTTACGTTGCATGTGGTGTTGTCTCCCTCTGTTTGTGTGCAAAGCTCATCCATTGTATTTAGTTGATTTAAATTGTAATATAATAGTGAAAAATAAGCACTTATGGGGAGAATTTCTAAGAAGGTGGCTTCACAATGATGTCTAATATATTCCCTACTGTTACTTTCTTAAAATGATTTCCAGGTGCCTACTCTATAATAAATATATATAATAATAATTAATAAAAATGGCATCAGATAATAAGTCAGTTTATAATTTAGTAAGAAGGACTACCCCTACCTTATTCTAGGCAGTGTGGTGCCACACCATCTTCTGCATTCTTACAGGACAGCCTGCTAGGAAAGCTGTTGGTCACGAGTCTTTCACATAATGTTTATTGTGCAAAGGAGGAGGGAAATGGATTTTCTTTGTGCCACTGAGCCCCTCTGTGTGTAAGCAAAGCAGGAAAATCCCTGAGACTCAGCCTGCAGTTCTGCCTATAATGGGCCAGGCTGCTCCCCTGCTACTTGCATCATGGGTTCCCTTTATTGTGTGATTGCCTTGCTGGTTTCCCTGCCCTAAGCAATGTTTAACATTGTTCAGGTGTATCAGCATGGCCCAATGCTTCCAGTTAAGCAGTCCACATTTAAGAAGAAATGTGAATTATATAATATCAAATTGAAGACCAAAAATTCTAAATGAATAATGTCTGAGATGGTTAGAAGTCCCTAAAAGGCTCCTAAAATGTGATATTTGAAAATTAAAAATTTAGCATGGTTCAAGTTTATGTGACTGTTTTCTCTGAGGAGTTACTTAAGCTCTACCTTTGATGATTATAATCATTATCCAAATTGCATAATATCATAAAATTGTTGCAGCTTTCAGAGGCCTTTAACCTCTATTATGGCAGCTCCAGTTCTTGCCTATATGCAATTCATCAGGTACAAGCCTTATGTGCATTGAAGCTTGCAGATGGAATTGAATTTTGACTTTACATTGATGATAAATTGCTAATGAATCCAATATAAGCAGCCTGAAGAAAAATGGTGACTGTCTCTGTCTTGCCACTTCTAGCCATGGATATTAATATTCAACATGACCAAGGACTTTTGTTAAAATTAAAGGCTATTTGATTCTAATGAATGTCAGGAACATTTCTCTGCATTTGTGGTCAATGTTCTGATTGGTTTGAGTCTATTCTAACCTACCATACCCAAATTTCTCTTGCTTATGAGTCAGGGGTTCCTGACACGGATTTTTTTTTTTTTTTTTTAACCAGATATCATTAGATTAATATGAAGAGCCATACTGTCATTTACAAAAGATCAGGCGGGTACCCAGAGCTAAATTAAATGCATCTCCAGGACAGTATAATGGGGGTTAGTTGGCAAGAACCTGCTTGCATAAGAGGAAGTTTATTTCACTGGAACTTTTCACAGGTTACAATGGCCAAAAGTAACAAAGATCCTTGGAAAGGTGGAGTGCTCTATTCTCCTTTTTTTCTTTTTCCAGGTCTAAAATAATGAGTGGTGTGTTTGAATGAGGAATGGACTTATGGAAATCTGTAAACTGAAGAGCCAAGACAATTTTCTCCTGCAGACTTTGTAGTGATTTTTAGGTGCCATGAACCATCCTGTGACTGTTTGAAGGTGGCTGAATCAAGTGTGTGTGGAATTTGAACCAGGCTCCATTGACACTAAATCTGATGGAATGTACAAAGATGCTTCTCAGATAAGAGGAAAGAGGAACCAGCCTTCCAGAAAGGGGACAGAAAAAGTGTTAGTTAACTGATGAAATGCTTATTATGATAGTTATGGATATTGGATTAATGCTATCCTAAGTACATAAACAAAACCAAGGAAGTCCATGGCAATTCCTTAAGGAGCACTTTTGGCACTTTTTCCTGCCTTCCTCGAGTTACAGGTTAACTGTAGACCCTTGTCTTTACTATAGAACTAATTCAGAGGGAGGGAGTCATTTGGTTCAGAGTTCTGGCTGGACTTCTAGGTAACCTCAGGCATGGGCTTCTCAGTTTTATGCCAAAATGAAGGCCTGTGGTCTGGAATAATCTGGATTCGCTTGTAAATTTTTTGTGTGTAAGCAAGCCTTCACTGCTGTCAGATAGTTTTTGCATCTGGAGTATTTCTATCTGGATAATCAATAATTCAGGCTATTTTATAATTTATTATAATAATTAATTAATTAGAACCAAATCCTATTCTTTCATGCAGTGGGGATGGTACTGGCTCAATGTTTGTGAAATTGGATTATTTCTGGTTTTAAACAACTGGACAATGGAAAAGTGGAGACAGAAAGGGAGCAAGTAAGCATGAAGTTTTACTATTATCCCTGGACAGCATACTCTGATACAAGAAGACAGTGAGGAAAATATATTTATTGTTACTTCCTGCTTGCTCCAAAATCTTACCAGCTGTGCTTTGGGCATGTCAAAGCTGGATTTCATAATTTTCTCTGTTTTCTGCAGTGGCTTTTGCTCTCCCCTTGCCTGGATACCTGTTCCTTTCCTCCTGCTCCTCTGTTCTTTCTGCAGGAGCCAGGGGCATGAGGAAACTGGTGATTTTCTGCCCTGCTGCTGCTACAGTGAGTGAGACTGAGTTTCCATTTTGCAATAGGCAGACAAAATCCAAGCAATATTGATTGTCATAGGCAACTGCAATCAAAGCTTGATGTCTAGAGAGTTTTTTTGGCTTAGCTGAGGCATGCTGAAAGGCCTTCTTTGGACAGGAATAGAAAATCCTGCTTCAGAGGTAACTCAGTGCACTTTATGCTACTCCATTGCCACCACCACTGTCCTTAGACAGAATGTTTTGCTGCTGAGACTTGCTGCTCACCCTCTCTACCCAAAGATCAGTGCTCTAACCAAAAACATGACAAGTTTCAAATGGTAATAGTAAATCTTATCTTTAATTTAATTTTTATTCTGATACTGTGTTTCTTGCTATTATTGTGCTTGCCAATGACCAACATCAGCTGTCACTGTAAAGTCATGGTCCAATTTTGTAGATTTCCATCTTGACTGAAGAAATTTCAATTTAACCTTTCAGGCTGAATTCTCCTTCATTAGGCTAGAGTCTCTTAGTAACTTACAGACCCTTTCCTGCATTCCATTTCCTTTAATTAAACTTGTTTCTATTATGTGAGCAAGAATAGATTTTGATTTATGGAAAGCTTTGTGCAATGAGGAGTTAATGTTCCCATTGTCCTTTCCTACCACTTGCAATCCCAGTGTGAGCCAGTGGTTAGCAAGTGAAGATGATAACCTGAATGCATTATGCTGGTAGTTTTCTGGAACTAGTCAGGTACAGCTTAAAGTTGCTTTGAAATTATGCAAGATAGACCATAGAACTTATAGAGTTATTGTAATGCATTTAATTAGTATTTAAAACGAGATCTACATTTGCATGTTTTCTTTTGGTATGTAAGTGTGCACACCATCTGATAAGCTAGAATTGTGGAAGGTCATCTAGAGGAAGAATAGAATAAAATTTTCCCTGTCTGTGAAAACATCTGCAGATCTAAAATAAAAAATGGGAGGAGGGGGGAAGAGAGTGGAATGAACTAGAAATTCTAACAGGGACATGGGTTGCTTACAAATAAGTATAAAGCAGAGCTGGGGAACTGGGTAACTGCAGCTGATGATCATTGACAGGATAGATTCATTTGGAGATGCCAATATCTACTCTTAATTGGGAGTGAAAATCTAAGATGTCAGTGTGCACTTCTTTCAGACCTTGTGACCCAGCTGAAACACTATATTTTTAGCCAGAGATGGTTTTGGTGTGGTGGGGAATAAGCTTCAAACTGACTAATTTTGTGACTGAGTATTGTAGGACCAACTTGGCTCTTAGAGAGGCTGCTAGTTCACCCTGAGTGATTTGGCTGTGAAGTCTCTGACCCTGGTGTTTGTGCTGCCTGTGTCAGTGCAGCCTGGGAATGATGGGCCACAGCTTGAGTCATCTTATCTGTGCTTGGTTTGCACCAGGTAGTGCAAAAATTTCAAGGCCCCTTTTCCTTATTTTTATTGCCTGGGACCTCTGAAGACTATTAATTGAAGCAATGATTCTCCATGAAGCCTTGCTTTGCCATAATGCCACCCAAAAATGGAATGGATAGGAGATGCTTTCAAGTTATTTCCAAATACAGCACTACTGGGGGTCTGAGACAGGGAATTTCTGTGGGCATTCTTGTGTAAATCAGTAATAAGAATCGAAAACCTGTTAAATTTTCTGGAGCCCAGAAAAATACCAGGAAAAGCAATCCTGTTCACTGAAGGCCCAGCAGCGAGCTGTGCTGGGCATGTTCCCCTGAGCATGAGGGTCAGCATCTCAGAAACAGAGGCTGAGCTGCCACCATCATTGGTGTTTTGCTCAGGTTTATTTTTCATTCTTGTAATTAGGACCTTCTGATCCCTTTGAGAATGCATAATTGAAAGCATGTTAGCAGAGTGTTTGTGATGGACATGTATTTTGGCCAGCTTCCTAGATTCCTCTTTTCTCCTCATACCAGGAAGAGATTTAATACAGCCATATGCTCTCACTGTGTAGTGCCCTTATTTTCCTGTATTTTCTGGTTTTTGTGAAGACCAGAGATCAATATACATCTAGTGTAAACCTCTTAATATATTTAATGTAATAAACTGATAATATATGGTTGAATAATTTGAATAGAGTAAATATGAGTACATCTATTAAAATCTTTCATGTAGGTTTATATTGACCACTTTGCACTCAGTTTTTGTTTCCAGTTCACTATAACTAGATTGCATAGATTAGTTTCCTCTAAATTAGACCAAACTAAAGTGCTAGATTATATTATGGGTTCTTGAACTTTGCTTTCTGTAAACAGCTGGTAAAACATTTAGGAATAGTAGCATTATGCTGACATTAAAAACAAAAATGTAGATCAGCCAATTTCATATAGACAGCCCTATTTATCTAATAAAAATTCATGAGTAGTCATAAATTGCCTGTACCCTTGCTTTCATGGGGAAATAACAATAGTGTTTGCCTGTTTATCTCTGAAACAGCATCTGCAGCATGTTTGTCATTAATATAAGAAAACAAGAAGAGAAGCAAAGCTGACATGCATTTGCAATGATAATGTTTTTATATTCATATCTTAATTCTGTTATTGACATTGGGTATCAATAGCAGAAGCTCTGTCATAGAGACAATTTTAAATGTATGTAAAGATGCTAATATTCATCTTTCTTTAATTAACTTCATTTTGCATCCTGGAAAATACAGTAGGATATAATGGACTATATAATGGACCCTGCTTAAAAAGACAGAAGACGTGGCAGACATACTATCTGGCTTTCTCTGTCAGTCTGATAAAAACAATGCTTAAATAGATATATAGGATACTTAAACCAATGGCCAAATTAATGTTTTGCTTGGTGGTGTACAAGTAAAACACATATAATTTTAAATGGTAATTTATGTACACTTGTGGGATTGGGGGTGCACAGGGTTTGTTCTGGAGATCTCAGAAAATTCCTTGTATTTGAGCACAGTTGATTTGTGATATTTTGGGAAGCCATGATGCCTGGACATACTGACAGCCATACTGAGGGCACAGCTGCTTGCTCAGGACATGTCTTGTGTGGAGCAGACAGCCATGAGGGTTGGACCTTCCTCTTGAGTACAAGAGACCAGAGCATTAGATAAGACCTCTATGAAATTTCTCTATCTATCTTTTTGTTTCCAGATGTATCCTAAAAGGGGATTGCTATGTCTGTAGGGACTATTTTAATGTAGTGATGTTCTTTCTTAGCTTCAGTGTGTCAGTACCTTCCCCACATTATCTCCTTTTATTGAATACACAAAAGTGTCAACCTTACAGTATTCATCCTGAGAATGTACAAAGATAGCTGTAATTTGTCAACAGCTTTAAAATCTCCAAGCATCTGCCTCCCTTTCTATTACATTCACTGTAGATGCTGTTCTGCAGAATGACTTGAGGTTTTGCATACAGAGTTGTGTGAATGAAATTCTTATAGTTAGGTTTCCTGGCTTACTTTCTGCATGGGGAAGGAATTAATTGCTAATTTTAAAATGAAATGTCTGTACAAGATTAAAAAAAAAAAAAAAAAAAGTGAGTTTCATTAGTTTATTGTACCAGCTCAGCTATCACTCGTGCATTTAAGTTTACATTGGTGTGGTTGGTGGCTCTATGACACTATTAGTCTTAGACTGTTTGATTCCTAAGAAGTCAGTTCAATAACCACAATGAGGATGGATTTTTTTGTTTGTGTTACAAACCTGTCAAGTAAAGGGATATTTTTCTAAGCAATTGCTCCCCAGGAGAAGCAGAAAGGTGGCAAAACAGCATTCAGTCTGACCTTGTGCTATTGAGCCAGGACAATATACTGCAGAAGAAAAGCTGTCAGCAGCCTATTGTGGCAAATCCATGCTGGTCCTCAGGGCCTCACACCAATGAAAATCTGTGCCAAACAGATAACTTGCTTTCTAATCTCCCTGTTTGGCTTATTTGTATCTGTGGCCTACCATAAAATATACTATGCCTGAAAAGGCTCAGTGTAGATGCTCTGAGACCTGTCCATGAACTCTTCCTCCTCAACACAAGCCAGACTGCAGCTCAGATAAGAGTATCTGTATGTCTGTTCTTGGTGACAGGGGCCATGTTTCCCTTCCTGCTACCTTGCACCTGGCTGAAGATCATACTGAGTTATTCTGGAAGGACCCTGATATGTGGTTCCAGAAGAATTTGGCCCTTTAGTGCCTGTTTACTCTGTTTGTAACTTCTGCTGCTGTGAAACACCAAACTGGCAAGGGCAGCTTGATGCTCCTCTGTGCTAATCTTGGGCAGCAATTGTTGCTACAAATATGAACTTCTATTACTTTGGCAGATGCCTCTGCTATGTAGCCCAGAGGAGACTTTTCCCTGTCATTTCCTCTTCTCTCTCTCTCATCCCCAGACTTTTATGAGCAAATATTGTAAGAGCTTAACTCCAGCGCTTCATCCCTCAATAGCAGTGAGCTTGCTGTCTGATTAGGTGTCTGATGGGGGATCTTTTCCCTCCAAAACTAAGATTAAACTGCTCAATACTTCATGCTGAAGTTTTTCATGTGTTTGAGGGCCCTTTGGATAGATGGTTATGTTTACGCTGTTTTATTCCTCATTGTGAGTGTAATTCATTATGTAGGCAGTCATTTGGTAGGCAAGAAAATAAATTCTGAGAAGGCAATGTACTATTTCAAGTCTATTAGAGCTCATACTAGAGCTCCTGATATCATTCTATTTAAAACCTGATGGTTATGCTGTTCTATATAATAATTTATTGAGTTGTTAACCAAATGCAGTTCAAAACAACTAAGAACTGTGCAAAAGGCTTTTCTTTATCACACCTCCCTCACACACTGTTTCCAAAATACCTTAAAGATAATGCCAATTTTCACTTCCTGTACATAAAAGTAAACATGTGTTTGTGCTCTGCTGAATTAAGGATTTTAAGGCTCACCTGGTATACAGGAAGTAGCACCTGTAGTATTTAAATGTTTGAAAGAGTACTTAGTATTTACTAGGAAAGACTGATTGGCACGCTGGAAATGAAGTGAAGAAGTTGACAAGTTACTTGGCATGAAGAAGAGAAGCTATATAAGCCTATGTATGCAGAGTTTTTCTCGAGTAAATCTCCCAAACTCAAATCAACGTGCTGTAGTTTCTTCCCAGGGCTATGCGCATCTCCTGAAAAATGCACATGTACCTCTGTGTACCTGTGACTGGTCTCCACACAAAAGCCACAACTAAATGAAGTTTGTGGCCCCTGAGGGTTTATTAGACTCAGTTCTGTTGGAAAATTAGGCACTAATTCTCTTCCCAATGCTGTTATTTTTTCCCCTGCTCCTCTTCCATTCTTTTTTTCTTATTAAAAAAATGCACATTTTATAAAGTAAGTATTTCTGTGTATTATCTCTCAAGGGAAAGCCCATCTGTTTAATAAGCTTTATCTAACACATTTATCTAACCCCTTACTACTCTAGCAAAGATGATTAGTTGGCATGTACATGAGATAAAAATCAAAGTGTTTAGGACATGAGCTTTTTAAGAAACAGAGAGAAAAATGTAGCATGAGGGGTTAATTTTTTTTCTTAATCTCAATGTTAATGAGCATTTAATGTGACTCTGTTATCTCTAAAGAGTAGGAACATAATGAGATAGTAAATTGGTGTGTCAAGAATTTTCTGAAGCAGAGCAATCTTTGTAACCAACTTGACTTCAGGCAAAATAGCCAAATTGCTGCCATTTGACAGTGTATTATATATCAGCCAGTGATATAAAATACCTTAGGCCCTGGGAAATGTCTGCACAGGATAGGTGCAAATGCAATCTTGAGCTAGGAACAGGGATAGTTGAGGGCCATTTAGTGTTGTGCAGATCACATGCCTGGACCAAACTTAGTATTTCCAAGTCAACACACAGCCCATTTCTGCCCCATCATTTACACTGTGGAGCTGAAAAGAAAAATCCTGATTGTACCTGCCCACAGGAGATTATACCAGCTCACAGGAATGGAGCAGATAATGGAGGAAAAGCCTGTATGTAATTTTTGTTGAAAGTTCTCCTCATAGCAAGCTTTCTAATCTTTCCCCACCTCCTCCAGGGAGGAACATATGTTTCTATTTCTGAAGTCCATAATCGCCCCTGTTATGAAGGTCTAGGCAGAATTATTAAAGTAAGAGGTCTCAATAAGTCACTATGTGGTTACCAAAAAGAAAAAAATTATTTGATCAGTCCTCAAACATTCACATAAAGCAGTGAAGCTTCACTTTAGCTGATTAAAGAGATTGAATTTTAATGATTAGAATACAAGCCTCCCCCCTACCCCAAATTGGTCAAGGGGTTACGCCCATGCAGGGTGGAACTGGTTGCTGTGACTGGGGTTATGAACAGCTCTGATTGGGGAGATTATGTTCCAGGCAGGAGACAGACATACCTATAACCACCCAAACCAGACCTGGCTGCTGTGCTTGAGTCTAAGTGGAGCCCTGGGTAGTGGGCAGGGCAGGTGCAGGTGTGGCCCCAGCTGAGGCCACTCAGGGCAATCACAGCCCACAGACATCCTCAGGTGCTTGGGTTTAAATTGTATTTAGTGGCAGGGAGGTCTGTACTGTGGAAAGATTTTGGTTAGACTGTTCTTTGCTCCTGTGAATGCTGCTGATGTGGAGAAATGCAGGGAGTAGCTATAGCTCTCTGTGGGTTTGCTCCAGCTCTCCTCAAAGACAGAATATGGTGAAGCCAGCCACTTGAGCTCCTCAGGTAATAGTGACAACCTTGTTTGTGTTCTTGGTGTAGCACTGCTAGCAAAAACCTGTCCCTCTATGTGTCTTGGGGGACAGTGGGGAGTCAAGCTTGGCAGTGACCTTGTGGAGCAGCTTTGCTCTGATAATTCCTTACCTGGCACAGCAAAGCAGCTGGAATACACATGAGGGAAGTTGTGCTTGATTGTACAAGTAGGTGCTTTCTAAACTCATCCAGAACATTCACCCTTGCTGACTAGCTCTAATAATGCACTGAAGCGGAGCACATAAATTTCAGTGAACGTGATGTAGTCAAGCTGAAAAAGTAATTTTTCTTTAAGTCAATAGTGTAATATCCAGGATTTAGCACGTGCAGATGCAGTATTAAAGTTCAGCAAAAGTAGTTCCAGTGACCTTGAAAATGGGCCCTTCTATGATAAAGATATAAGCAGTGCTGTCTGAAATGACCTGCAGAGTCAGCAAATGTGTGGAAGCTGTTGGATACAGCTTTTAGCTCTATAATGTACTTAGAAGTCTAATCAATAAACCTGACTTTGGGAAATACAATCTTTTTCTCCTCCCTTTGAAACAATTATGATTTATATTCCCTTTCAAATCAGTTGAAAAATACCTTTCCTGTTTTCCAAAACTTTGAAATGGTAGGTATAAGGCAGCTATTTTCTTGTTATTCCACTATTGGAAACCTTCTGATAAATATTTTCAGTATAGGTACATCTGTACTAAACCCCCTCCCCCCCCCCCACTTCCAAGTATTTCCTCAGGGCTTGGTTTAAGAATGTGCTAAGGAAAAAAGAAAAATAAATCCCAACACAGGATGAGGTCTTGTTCAAAATCTGATGTTTGCAAACAAAGACTGAGGATAAAATACATGCCAGAGGCTAACTTCTTTAATGCTGATATAGATGAAAACAGATACAGGGGAAACTTGGGCTTCCATGAGGTCTCTTAAAGGCAATGAGAGCCTCTTGGTAATTGTTTGCAGCTAGTGCATTGGAGGTTAATGTGTTTCATGTTTGCTCCTCATGATGCTTTAACAGGCCAGCTCAGGTGCTCTGCAGCTTTGCAGGGATTCCTAGCCAGGAGCTGCACACAATCACAGCATTATGAGTGACTTGGAAAGCTTTCAAGCTTTTCCAAAGCTTTCTACTAATGATTACAGTTGCATTGTGTTCCTGTGGGCAAATAGGCTGTTGCACGACCCCATTGCAGGCTGATTACTACCATTCCCACTGTGCTAATTGCTGAAAAGCCTCCTGAGGTTTTAATGAGAATCCTTGCAGAGTAAAGTGCTAGCTAGGTGAAGAAAGGAGGCAGCCCTCGGGTAAGATCCATCATATTCAGGCACAGGAGAAGAAATGTAGGTTTAACTGCTGTTCTTATTTTGCAAAAGGTTGACTCATGAAAGGAGGAAAAGGAGAAACAACTCACACAGGGCTTGGGGATTTGGCAGTGCCTGGGTGCTGCTGCACTGTTCATGCAGTTGTCATACAATTGTCATATACTGCCTGTCCCTATGTCAGTGAGTGTCAGTTATAAATATTTTATCTCAACAAAGATTCTGATCAGGCCAATGTAATATTTTCCTCTGTTTTGAGAGTACTCAGCCATTTTAACCTTGAAGAAAAAAGGGAACAAACAGATCTACCTGGAAGAAAATCTTCAAAGTGTGAAGATGAGGTTTTATGTGGGAAATCTTAATACCAGTCTGTTTTTCATAGGTCTCCCTTTCATTTTTCTTTGAAAGTACCTCAAAATGCTGAGGGTATTTGGTGACTGTATCTGTCCATTCTGCTGGTTCTTTGGATTCTTTTCCCCCTGAATTTACTTTTTTTTGGTGAGAATTTATTAATAGGTAAATTCATGTGCATCCAGATCATCAGTCTCTGGCTTGCTAAAGTGATAAAATTTCCCTTTGTACCTATTTTAAAATTAGACGTTCTTGAATGTTTTCTCCTCTTTCATTTTAAACAAAGGAAATTATTCATATCATACAATTTTTTTTTCCTTAATAGACCATAAGGGATTTTCTGTTTATTGATGCAAACATCTGGAAAATGCTTCAAAAGTTCTGTATGTTAATTAGCTTTAAAAGGTTCACATTTTAAGAACAAGTTGTGTACTGTGAAACAATTTCTGAGTGAGTTTACCCACAGCACTCAGTTTATCTTTTGAGAGCTCATTGTTGGTCTCTTGGTGGTAACTGGGAAACAATGATCTTGGAAATGTCCCAGTCTTGATACAGATTCCTAAACTTTCTGGAACAAGTTCTGCAGTCTCTTTTAAGTATGTCTGGAGTCATTTGTGCTGGCACAGCAAGCAGATATGGCTGTCTCTGAGGGCCAGCTGGAGCTTGTGTGCAGCCTGATTTATTAGAGTTCACATTAGTAGTAGACTTCATTATGGATCAAACAGTAAGATATTTCTAAACTATTTTGCACATGATTTTGTTAGCATGCAGCATGAATTCTCCAAGAATGTGTGGACCTGGAGATTAAACTACAAAGTTCCAGTTTTATCATTGGAGACATTTACTTTGGCTCAGTATCCTTTCTTCAGGGCAGTGATACAGAGCACTGCATGTGTATGTCTGAAGCTCAGGCCTGGCTGGCTGCAACTTAAGTCCTGTTCACAGGCTATTTGAAAAATATTCAAATTCTTTGCTTTGGGTTTTCTGTGGCTGCTGTCAGCTTGTTTTAAATGGTAGTGTTCCTTGGAGAGGAGGACTGTGTCTTTTCATGTCTAGGTCAGGGGTCTGAGAAGGGACTCTCAGCTGTACCCTACTCTGCTCTTCTCAAGAGTCAAGCCATTTGCTGAGTCAGGATAATGGTTGTTTTCCTTCAGGATCTAAGGAGGATGGAATGATGCAGCAACCTGTGGTCCTATTTGTCTTTTGGATTTATTTCTGCATAAATGAAAGGGTTTCTATTAAGGTCTATTAGTTCATGGCATTTATTAAATGGTCATTTGTGGATGTGTGGTGTGTTGCTACTTTGATACTGAAGGATCTTGTGAGAGCCTGCCAGATGTACTGCTGGAGTCTGCAGGTGTTTCATGCCATGGATAGCAGAAACATAATATGCAACTCTATGTAAATGCTGTTAGTATTGTCAGCAGCCTTTGAAAAGCTGTATTCTGCAAGGTTGGATTTTTTTTATTTTTCTTTTTTCTGTTTGTTTGTTTCTTTGGAGTTTTTTTAGTACAATTCATGAATATGGATGGATGAACCCCAGACCTGGTAATGAGAAGCAGAGCCTTTCAGTATGAGATCATTTCTTTAGAGATTTGGTTATGAAGCTGCTTATTACCTAGTGTAAGCTTTACTGCTGTGAAGGGACCTTCTTCAACCCAGGTTTTCAGAAATAAGCTCCTTCTTTGGTACTATATGGCCCTGTGTTGAAGGCACAGTTATTCAAGTTTGAAAATGATGTTGGGTTCAGTAGGAAATAAATCTGTCTCTGGAGATAGCCATCCTCATCATTGACTATTAGAGAGATCATAGCTACTGGGGTCTGGAAGGAAAAAGAGAAAATGAACTTTTAATGTGAGTGGTGTTAAATATAACAGGCGAACTTTGGCAAGTTCTATTTCAGAAAGAAAGCCAAATCTCCTTTTGGGTTTTGTTTCTTGCACATACTGAAATATCACTGCTGATTGGTGACCAAGCCTCATTTTACTGTTGTTTGACAAGACTGAAATCCAAGAAAAAAAGAGTAGTTATTTTAAAATTCATATTTAAAACAAATCTGATGCACGTAGTTTGCACTTAAAAAAGAACCTGCTTAAATTTATTCCTAAAAATGCTGCTGTATTCTTACGTACTACTTTTCTGTCAACAGCTCTCAGTAAATTATAATGGAGGCAAATGTCATGATTCTCTTTTACAAATGGGGATTCCAAGATGTGGGGAAAAAAGTGTTTGCTTTGATGCCAATAAGGAGAGCTGTATATAGTGTGATTGCAGGATCTAAATCTGTCACATCCATCTAAAATGCTCTGCTAGGATTTTGTGCTGTAAGTGTAAAAATGAGATCTTAAAATCAAGCGTCTTCCATCTATTGCAAGGAAAAAAACACAAGCACAAAAGTAGTTATCTTAGAGCTAAAATGTATCTCTTGCCTTCCCCTGAAACCTGTATTAGGTTTTGGTGGACATTATCTCAACTGGTATTTAACAGTATAAAGTGCTGTAACTGTGATTACCTGCCTTACAGAACAAAAGCATTTGCTTAGTTGGATTTGCATCAAAATCTTGATTTATGCAAAAGCAGTTTATAATGAGCTTTGGACTAAAGGCTGCAGGTGAACTCTTGAAAATGCTTGAGGAAGGTGCTGCATAAGAGGTAGACAACATATTACCTTTTTTTTTTTGTTTTGTTTTTATGGCTGTAAAAGTTGTCCTATCTCATCAGATCAACAAGATCATTTCAAGAAATTTAGCCTAAGTTTTTTAACTCTGAAGTATCTTTCCTGGCTTAATGGTGTTTGGCAGTGTTTTCCTGACACTTGGGAATTCCAGAGTCTTACATTTTTAATGGATTCCTGAAGGTTACGAGACTACATATTTCAAGCAGGGAATTTTGCAACTAAATATTTTCTAAGTTCTTTGCACAGGAATCTTAGTGAAGGCATAAACTAAGACAAATTAACTTTGTCAATAAATATCCTTTGAACCTGTAAATACTTAATGGTAGATATAATTTGTATGGGTAAACAATATTGATGATTGCTTCAGGGATCCTTGCAAGCTCATGGAGTTCTTTTACAGAACTGAATTTCAAATCACCATGGGGGAATCTAGGGGTTGGTCCAATTTTTGACCTGAGACTTATTTCTATGAATTCCCCAACCTAGAAATGCAAGTGTTTTCTGAGCCAGGAAAACACTTTTGTTCCAAAGCTAGGATGAGGATGACAGCCTGATCTTTACCCAAGATCGAGATGTAGCTCTTGATGTGATGATACTCCCATTGCATCTGGAAGGCCAGGATAGAGAGGTTGATGTGAAAGCTGGTGTGAATCAGAAGGAATGGGAATGCTCATGTTGTTTGGATCATGCCAGTAGCACACAGTGTAATACGGAGAGGAAATCTTAAGGGCTGGCCAGGTTTGATGTTTGGCTACTGAATCAGCCTTGGGAATGAAGCCAGCGTTGTCACTGTTTGGTGTTGGGTAGGCTCTTTAACAGGTAAGCCCTGTGCAGTAACAGGGTGTGAGAGCAAGTTGTCAAAGGCTGGAGGTGTGCTCTTAGAGAGATCTGCTTACTTTTGGAACTGCAAAATGGGAAACCTCAACAGAAAAAAGTGCATAACTAAGAATTTATTTCCTTGACCGTATGGGCTATAGTATATCTCTATTTGATCCACCTTTGAGACACTGAAGCATTCAGGAGTCCTCCTTTGCATGACTGTTCTTTTGTGCTTAAGCCCTTTGTGCTTTATTGCAAATATGGATATTAGGTCATGAAAAATAGTGGCCTGCTTATAATTAATTTACTTCCGTTCATCAGAGACTTGAAACTTTTATGGCACAGAACTGTAGTTGGCCACAACACTACTGAAACTTATGTGGACAGAGGATCTGGCTCAGTGCCTCCAGCTGCCTGTGAATAAAAAAAAGTAGATTAAATAGATTATTGTTCAACCCTTTCCTTCTGCATGCTATTCCAGACAAATATTTTGGCCTCTATTGCCAGTTAGCCAATTTGCCAAGTCCTTGATTTTTAGCATAGTGATATTGGAGTGTATATGAGGTTTTTGTTATCTTAATTCTTCCAAAATGATCCATTTTATTCCACTCAGTAAAAGAAGGTTCTGTTTTTAATACTCTAGTGTTCTGTCAGTGAAAGGCCAGAAACTCCTGATTTGAACAAAAAAGATCTTAAATAGAAGTGAGAGTAATTCTGTTTTTTTAAGCATGTTTTATTCTAGTATGCCATGTAAAATTTGTTTATTTTCATGCATTGCTTTTTGTCTAAGGTATCTAATCTCAGAGTTTTTATTTCAGTAACTGAAAGATGCTCAAAAATCTTACTTGCAAACCTCTGGCTTTGCTATTTTTGAGATGAGTCTCTCTGAGTTGCTTTTGCATTGTGGTGGCAAGTACCCTTTAGATGAACTCTGCTGCATGTTTTCTGCATCAAGCACCAGCTCCACTGTTGAGCTCCCTATCTGTTGGTCTTGTGCCACTGCCAGGGAGTCAAACACCCTCTCCCACTGAGAGTTACTCAGCAGCTCCTCTCTGCCACTTCAGTTACTTGGTGAAGCCTTCAGGTGCATCTCTTGCATCTCTCCAGTTATTGGGAAGTAGCAAGGAACAGTTTCCTTTTGCCTCTGTCACCACTGACTACAACACTGGTCCCTCAGACTTTATCAGATGCTGTTTTGCTGTCAGATTTTACTGCATAACATGATTTTTAAAAAAGACACTTAAATAGCAAAAAACAGAATAGCAAGGAAGCCAGAAAAATGGATAAATGTGTGGTGGGTCAATGTATGTAGGAAAAAAAGGAAAAAAATGTTAGATGAGTTCAGAAAAAGAGAGGTGTGTGTGAATGACTAACATTTCACTGTTTTTCATGATCTCCTTTCTCATCCTGAATATGTCAAAGGGCTGACTATGATTAGATACAGTCTCTTCCTGGGTAGCTGAGTGAGCCTTGTAAATATGAGGATCTCTCCTTTAGTTACATATTCCTTTCTAAATCACTGATTAGACAGAATGTTTTAATCCTGAATGACAAAGATATAATAGCTTTTTTTTTAAAAAAAAAAAAAGCTCCACCTTACTTCCTCCATTTTGCAATAGGACCATGATCCCTCTCATCTTATACAGTATGTGTTCATGCAAATTTGTCATGTTCTATAGTGCACAGACCTAGGGGTCAAAATTAGGTCTGCATGAGAAAAACTTGGGTATTTTCTGGTGTTTAAGTCACTGGCTGGTGTTTTTTTTTTTTTTAATTATTAAATTATGTTTTAATTGATCTAATAGAGTAGATCCAGTTGGATGAGACCTGCAATGCTCACCTAGTCCAACAAGCCTGACTAGAAGTTAAAGCACAGTATTAAAATAATTTTCCCGATTCCTCTTAAACACTGACAGGCTTGGAGCATCAACCCCCTCTCTAGAAAATCTGTTGTAGTATTTGACCACTGTTGGAGCCTGCTTTGCCTCCCTCCTAATCCTATCTCACAGCATGAAAATGAGTAAATAATTCTAGTAGGTACATTGGTGATTTGGCCAGCACTAGACTCACTGCATTAAATTGGTGTCCTGGCCAGGAAACCTCAAATTGGCAAAACAAAACCACTGCAACCACCCTCTCAGTAAACTACTCCTTCCTCAAGTCCAGTCTGAACTTCTCCTGGTACAAATTTGGGCTGTTCCCATGTGTCCTATCAGCTACTCTCTCCCCACTTCCCCTCTTTGGGAAGCTGCAGAGAGCAATGAGGTTGTCCTCAGCCTCCAACTCTTCAAACTAGACAATCCCAAAGTCCTCAGCTGCTCCTCACAGGACATGTCTTCCAGCCCTGTCACCAGTTTTGCTGCCCTTCTCTGGGTGCATTCAAGGACCTTTACATCCTACTTGAATGGTGGGTCCCAGATCTGCATGCAGTGTCCATGGTGAGGCCACACCAATGCTGAGCACAGTGGGTTGGTCACCTCTGACTGGCTGGGGATGCTGTGGCTGTTGCACCCCAGGAAGGGGTTTGCCTGCTGGGCTGACAGGGCTCACTGCTGACCAGCACCCCCAGATCCTTTCCTGCAGGGCAGCTCTCCAGCCACCCACCTCCCAGTTTATACTTGTGCCCTGTGTTACTGTCCCACCTGCACAATCCAGCATTTGCACTCCTTAATCTTCATACTCTTAATGATTGTCCAGATCTCTCTGTATCCCTCTGCAGGGGATGTTGTCCCTCCAGGGACACCACAGCACCTCCCAGCTGAGGATCACCCACAGTCTCACTGAGGGTGTGCTGTGTCATTAGTCATACTTTGGAATGCATACAGCTGAGGAAAGGAAGTGCACTTGTGACATGTAACTATAAATGTACTACTTGCATTTTTTTATCGCTTCTAAATGCTGATGAAAGACTTTGAGCTTAGTTTGCCATATTTTGAGGTTTTTTTTGGTAAATTTTCAGTAATCTAGGTTTAAGGCTAACTAATTGGAACTAGAAATACTTAAACTTTGTAAGGAATCTTGTTACCCAGAGATTGGTACCCTTGCTGTTTGCCAAAACATGAAGTTTTCAGTCTGGTGCACGACTGTTTATTAATTTAGTTTGCAGACTATAGGTAAATGCAAGGTATGACATTTCTCCCTGTTGAATTCTAGAGAAATGTCAAACAAGACTGGAATAATCTGATGCAGAGGTTTGTTTCCACAGGTGTTTCACTAGACATCACTGGGGGGATGGGAAGGAATAAAGTTGATATCATCAAGTCCTTGCTGAAAAATGTGGGGTTTTTTTCTATCAGGAGAGACAATGCATTCTTGAGAAATGGTCAGGAGAAAAATCAGCAGTGTTTGCATTCCTGGTTTCATTTGGAGAATTCTGGAAGATTTTCTTTGAAATTGTGTTTTCATAATATTTTAGCATAAGGGTTTTTTTGGTATTGTGTAATAATCATTGGTTGAAGTAACTATAGGAATTAGCATGCTTTCTTGCCTAAAATTTTTGAAATATATTTTGCTAATTCCTCAGTTGAAAAAAAATTAATTTTTTCTTTCTTGGAGAGGGATAAGTGGATTAATTGTGAGTTTTGTACCTGCTATGCTCAGTTTAAAACAAAGATTTCAATTAAATTTGAGGGGATTTACTGGCAGTGAGAGTGGCAAAGAGGGGTGGCTCACTCAGTTTGACATTATTGGTATGTATAATGAATAAAAGATAATTGAAAAGCTGCTGAAAAGATAATTTCAGAAGCAGCATCAAATATATCTACAAGCTTTCTGCTTTGTTTTAGATGAGCTTAACAATTCCTTTTTTTACTTTTATTAATTTGCTAATGAACAAAAGTAATGGATATAGCCAAGATCATAGCATGTACTAGTTAATTTTGAGTTGATTTTGAGTTTTTTGATTTTTATTGTATAGCTTCTAATATTTGAGGTCATGAGGAGGTTCACTGACACAGATTTACTTGTTCATTAAAGAAAGGCAGCAAAGCTGCCTGTAATGTAATTTGTAGCTTGCTGTTCAGGAAGATGCTCTTCTGAAGCCCTTGTATCTTGAGTTTAGCTATAGCTCTGCTCCCTGAAGAGAGTAATCATCCCTCCTATACTGCCAGTGACCTTTCTGGGACCATCTGCCAAATATTTTCATCTTTTAATGTCTTGAACTCTTGCAGATTTGAGGCATAAACTGAAGGGATTGGAAAGGATATTGTAAGGGACAGGATGTTAAAGAATAACAGATCTTTTTTTCATACATACTTTTGTAGATTTGGGTAAAATGGATTTTGTAGCACACAATTGCTCAAAGCTAATGGCCCTTCTACAAGGTCACCTGCTCTGCTCCTGCTAGACTGATGGCAGGTGCTTCTCCTCTGGAGGAGGGATTCAGCTGAAACTCAGAGATGCCTCTTAGGTGTTCCTCCTCTTCTTGATACAGGCTCTTGAGAGGGCCTGGCTGGACTCACCTGGCATGCCATCCAAATAACAAACCTATAAGAGCCAGGGCAGAAGTGTTGGAGCTCAAACCCTGCTGAATGGACTCCCTTGTAACAAAGGCTTCTTCTTTTCACTGCCTCCAATCCACTGAGGAGCTCCCTTCCAATAGGGTATAATTTCTTCTGTGTAACTTGTCCCAGTAAATAGTTTTCTTTTGGAAATGTGTAACTCTCAAACCTGCATAGGTTCTGGCAAGAGATGGATTTTTGTTGTTTGCCCCAGATAATCTGAGCTGCATAATTTAGCTAATATTACTTTTTACTGGTTTTATTTTGGATTTCTTGCTACAACCAAAAAAGTAGAAGTCAATAGTAAAAAAATGCAGCTAGTTTTAATTCTGTCTATTGTTAAAATTGTTTAATCCTGTGTATTGTTAAACATCTTATTCCAGGAAGAATCCACACATGTTCTGTATAGATATGTATTTGCTCTCAAGTTTATATCTACTTCAGGTATTAGAGGGTATAGAAATATATAATAGGTAGTTCTCCTTGAGAGTGGCTGACTGACTGCAGGCTCAGTTTCTTTTAGTCTGCAAATTCAGATTTGATTCTGGATGTTGTGCTCAAGACATGTAGCTAATTTTATGTCATATGTTCCATTAAACATTCTAATACAGCTGGAATTACAAAGAAATATTTCTAACTTGCATGCTGACAAATATTGCTTCATTCCTTGAATGGTAAGACTTTTTCCTAAATTTATCTTACAGAGTGAGCAAAAATCCTTTCTGAAGTTGCTCTTCAGACAGAGTCTATGCTTTACATAAAGCAAACTTATTCATTTATAGGGAGCTGGAGTATTAACAAAGCGAAACATCTCAGATATTCTCTTGGCTACAACTGGGATTACCCCTGCTGGAACTCCTATGCTTCTGCTAGGAATATTTGACTAACAATTGAAACATGCAAGAACTCAAACTGTCCAAGAGAAGTCTTCAACATTTCCAGTTATACTTTTTGCAAAACAACCAAACCCAACCAAACAAAAAAAAACCCAGAAGATTTTTAGCCATAGATTTAGGGAGGGGATGGGAGGATTTTGTTTTTAAAAGCAATGGATTCTTTGAAGCCTCTTTAATTTTCTTATTTCTTCAGTAAGGCATCTCTAAAACAATACTTTTCTAAAGTGACTTTCCTATCTTACCTGGACTGGTTTCAAGTAAATGATCAGTACTCTTGAGGACATTAAATAAACTGTAGTGATGAACCCTAGAGAAAAGTATAAAGTTAATTTGCTTTTTGTTGTTTTTTGTTTGGTTTTTTTTCCTGTTTGTTGTTTTGGTTTTTTTTAACTTGTACAAAACAAAAACAAAACAACATCTATTGTATCAGCTTTTTTCCACATATGTGGCTTTTTTTTTTTCCACCTGAGCAACCTAAATACAGTGAAGGAAGCCCTTAATTGTATTTAGGGAAAAAGGTATTAAATTTATGGCTGATAAAATACAAGAAACAGTGAGATTTAAAAGGTTTTACTTTGAAATTGTGCTGCAGAGATTTTTGTAGAGCTTTACCACTAACTTTTCCTGATGTATTACCTTGAGAAATCATAATTTTATTTGACATGTTTGATAGCATAAAGTACTTGAATTAAGAAATATGAGAGTGGAGGAAACATCAAAGGTGTGTGTGTATATATATATATCTCTCACTTCAGCAGGCCAATCTTCTTGTGGATTGGAGGGCTTCCAGTTCTTGAGGTTTGGGGAAAGAATATGAGAGTAGGCAGGCATTAAGTGAAGCTTTTCCCAGTCCATCAATTGCTTTCAGCAGTCTGTGGCTTAAGGACTTGCCAAGTCAAAGGTTGTATCCATTTCTCCACATTTAATAGTTCTTGTAGGACTTTCTAAGCTGAAGCTGTTTGAAAGGATAGCTGCCCTGAAACTAACCTAAAGGCAATCAGCAGATAGCAACAGGCTTAACTCTTCTTTTTTTCTTCTTTTTTCAAAAAGCATGATATTCTGTTTTGTTACTGGATGATTTTTGCAGCATTTTCCTCTTCAAAGAGGAAATGCAAAGCTGCATCATACAGACCATGAAAAATGGCCAGTCTGGGATTGAGGGATGAGATGCTCTTGCTCAGGCAGGTTACTCTTATTTGCAGAATAGTTCTTGCTTCTCAGTGCAAGGAAATGTGTGTTCTCATACAAGGGAATAAGTGTGCAAGTGCTGCTTATTGCCTTTCTAAGGAACTTGTCATCTCTGCCTCTCTAACCCAAGTTCATGGCAAGCTCTACTCAATCCTGTTAATAATTTTGTCCCTCTAGATTTCTGATTATGTACATTTTATTGAATTAATGCTTCTTGAGGGAAATACTGCCTGTTTAATGAGTTTAATCTTTCCAATTTTCTTGACAAAAATAGTGCTCAAGCAATTTTATAAACACTGTGAGGCAAGTGTGTGCAGTTGCACACGTATCCCCTGATGTAGAATGATGACCCTGTTAAAGATTTTTATGGGAAGCATATTCAAATTCCCACTGTTTAATTCAAAGTTCTTTTTACTAACAGCTGCTAACTTAAAATGCACTAAAAATATGAAATTTCAAAGAGAAAATGAACTTGATGGTGACTAAAGGGAATTAGGTATTTAGACTTACTAAAACCTAATAGGGTTTAATTTGTTGAGAATTCCCAGCCCAATTTCTTAAGATCAGGCTTTTATTCAAGAATGGGCAAGATTGCCCAGAAGTGGTCCTTCTAGATGGAATTTCTCTTGATAACCTACAAGCAGGAGAGAGAAAATCTAGTTTGTGAAATCCTGGAACTGCATTGCTGCCTCTTTTTTGAAAACCAACCATTGGTAAAAAAAAAGCCAGGTGACAGAAGATGGGCTAGCTATCCTAGTTTATAACCAGGGAATGATTAATCAGGAAGCCAGCCCCCTGGGAAGGTAACATCAACTACTAGTACTATGCTGCAGAGTACGTGTGAAGTGCTAAGAAGAAAGGTGACATCTCAGGTTCTGGTTTCTTTCCTTCAAGGCCACCCTAGCCATTATGTCCCTGCCAAATGCCATCTCTCCTTTCACTTGATTTCCAGTCTGTGAAGTTTTTCAGACCAGATGATGAATTCACCATTCCCAGTGATGAATTAGGACCAAAAATTTCTCTTGGTAGCTGTTCAGCAGCTTTGTCCAAATCACCTTAGAGACACAACCTTCTTCTATTGCCTTCTGCTTTTCCACCCTGTTCCCTCCCTGCCCAATGCAGCCTGAGTGCTGCTGAGATTCACCACCTTTTGTCATGGCAGTGTGGCATCTGGGATGGGCACTGCTCTTGCCCTGCCCTCTTGCAGTCAAGGACTTGTCTCATAACCTGGATATAGGAAAACATTTAACTTAGTTTTGAAAGGGCTGCTGGTTTGGGCAAGGAGGATTTGGTGTTCATTGCAAAAAGTAACTATAAGCAAGAATCACAGACCTGGTGCTGCTGAATGTGTTATGGGTAACACTAATTTCTTCCCCTTCTAAGTGAACATATTTTTATTGATTTTTTCCAGAACAATTTCATACCATTGTCCTATTCTGTAAACAGTTCAGTGAAGCATTTCAGTGGACTCAGTATTTTTGCAAGTTTTAATGTTTTCACTAAATGTATATTATCAGATAAATAAGCAGGTCACATAATGTTATTACTTGCAAGATAAGACCAATAAATTTAGATATCAAAGCCCAATTTTCTCTTTGTTTTTACTGTGAAAATTTCCACTACCCCCATGTGGAGTATAAAGACACATGAATATGTGTGAGAAATACCAAAATGGGAAATTTAACTTGATTGTGGTTTTCTCCCTTTGCTTCCATACAGCAGCACTCTTTTTGCAGGGTCTCCTCTGAGTTTCTACCAAACTATCAGCAGTTCAGTCATGAGTAATTTTCTTAGCTTTCTGCACTGGAGATAGTGTCCAGGGCAGTATTTCAGGTCAAGTGATTTATCTGATCTATTCCACCAACAACCTTATCAGGCAGAGCTTTATCTTCTTTCAATATTGCCTTCAAAGTCAGATATTCAATGCAGACAATGAATAGGAATTTTCAGGTTCTTATACAAAAAGTCTCACTTTTCCCCAGCACCTAATTAAAAAACTGGTTCTGAGAGTTTGAATCTTAAACATGATGCAGAAGTGAAAAGAATGCCAGCAGATTTAGGAAAAATCTAGTGATAAGTCTTACAGATAATTAAACTTAAATGAAGTGCTAAAATATCAAGTTCTTATTCTAGGAGATTTGGGATTTTTTTACTCTCAAAAAAGCTTTCAAATTTTGACCTGGATATATGGGCTGACCTGACCTTAAGAGGGAAATTTTGAATGAAATACATTGCTTTTGACAACTTAATAGGTAGGGAAATTAGCTTAGCAATTTGCTGAAATAGTATTTCTAGTTAGAGACAAAATATACTAAGGACAGGCTTTCTGACTGAACTTAATGGAAGAATGAGAATCCAACAGAGAGATTTTTTTTTGTTTATGAAAATTGCTGTTTTAAAGGAATGGTTACATACACCTACTAAAATTCAGCAGCAGTCTTGCGACCACATAGCTAATGAGAGTGAATGGAAAAACTGGAGAAATAAAATCCCAAATGAAATTAGCCACTGAAAAGTAGCTTCTGCAAATTAGAAAAAACGCCAGTTTATCTTTGTTTAAATCACTCTGATCTGCAGCAGGATTTTTTTTTGCATCTTACTGTGTTGTCTTAAAACGGTCTCAGAAGAAGAATTTAGCTGCTTCAGTATAGATTCCTAAAAAGTAGTAGTTACCTCTTAATAGGTGATATTCTTACATGACAGAAAATATGGTACTTCATCTGCATGGTTGTATAATTTGATTCTTTGAAATACCAGAACATTAATAGTGATATATGCTATATAGCACTGCATTGGTCTTCAAAATAGATATAATTAAATTCTTTGCTCTCAGAGTTCTGTTCCTAACTAGTGTAACAGCCCGTGGAGTGCTTATTTCTATTGGCTTTGCTACTGCTTGTGATGCCATGGGATTCTTGGAGGCCCCTCCTGGACTCATTAGGTACTGGGTTAGAGCATGCCCAAGGGAATACTCTGAACCTGGCCATGTAACAGATTATCCACATAAAATAACTGCTCTAGTATTTTCTAACCAGTTTTTAAATGTTCTAGCTCTTTAGACACACTACATGACTTTGTTGCCATAAAACTTTTCCTAAACATTTCAGGGAAACCTTCCAAAATAGTTTTGTATTCCTTTGCCTCTAGGCTAAGTGCTTTGCTATCTACAGAATACCAGGAAAGACAGTTGTTTTCATATTTTCACATCTCAAACATGCTCTGTATCTATTTTGGAAACATTTATGCTTCAAATTCTGAATGCTTCTAGATATTGCACACATGTGTATTAAATTAAAAAACATCCTGGCTTCTGGATGTGCCATGTATGTGGTTTACACAGTGGATCAGGCTGGTTTCAATTTAATCTTTTCATAATCTCAGCCTTGATGGTCCAAACACCTGTAACTGTGTCACATGTTCTGTGACAAAGTTGCTTATTTCTACTTATGTAGTTATGGGACTTTTGGCCAAAACATAATTTTGGGAAATTTTATTCTTTGGAAATTCCCTAGAGGGATTACTTGATTTCTGGGAAAGCAAACAAACACCTTAAAAATGGGGGTAGACAAATTGTTCTACTCTAACTCTGCTTTACCTATCTGTCTGAGCTCCCAGATAAGGACAGAAGGGATGAAGTAAGAGTTTGTCATGAATTGTGTGAGCTTTTTACAACTGAAAACATTTTAGTACTACTGCATTGTTTTATTGTCACAAAAGTATGAAGACTTATTTTTTAAAATATTTTTGGTTTTTTTAACATGCTTTTAATTAAATCCTCCAATTAGTACTACCTGTGGTTATGTTGTTACAGATGTGTGTGTTTTGGCTTTTTGTGTTGTTGTTTTTTATGCAGAAGAACTAGTCAGCTGGGTTTTCAGGAATTGGCTTTTATATGGCCAACAGCTTTTTCCTGGGTAAAGATAACTGAAGAAACAATATCATGCACACAAAGACTTCTTTGTTTAGAAACCTCATGCTAGATTGGATGCCTTTGTTTAGCTTTCTTTTCCCAAAAGCAATCTTAAATGTTCAGAATATTTTGGGTGTCCTTAATTTTAGTTAGTGACTGGTCTGAAGACGCAATCTCTTCTATAGTCAAATTGCCTCTTAAGTTTTTCCCTATTTGTTCTTCTAACTCTGTGTGAAGGGCTATTACTTAAGAGGATTAATTTGTTTTCATTAACTCATTTATTCATCAGCCTTTATCTCTAGCTTTGTTGGTAATTTAAACTTTCCTTTGTTTCCATTCCCACAAAAGCTTGTGAAAGATTTCCTCCCCTCTCACCCCTTATTTCCTGTGAAGCATTTATCTCTGAAATAATAAGGTTTTTCTCTAGACTGCAGTAATTTTTTTGAGCCTTCATTATCTACCTCCTTTCAACATTTTGAAATAAAATGTGGACAACTTAAATTTTTTGATCCAGTAACTGTTTCTGCTCAGTACTAGTCATGACAATTGGCCTGCCATACCATGTGTCCTGTTCACTTCCTGGTTAACCTTGTGCCCATGATCAATAATTCAAGAAAAAAAGTGGAAATGTTGAGCCTGGGATCTACAAATAGCAAGCTCAGAGAGTGGAGCATGCACTTTAGTTTTAGTGTAATAAACAGCAACTTTCAAATATAAAAATAGCACTATGTATTGTATTGTTGATAATAGATGTAAAAAAAAAACCAAAAAACCAAACCCAAAATGTGAGACGATTTTACATCCTTCTCCCATCTCCATCCTCCCCTGTAAAGAGCAGATATCCTTTGTACTTCTGGAAAATTTGTGACCTTGACTTCTGGGTACAAATGCATGGATAACCTTCTCTGCCCATTAATGGAATGTTATGTCTGCTTTGCTGCCCCCATAACAATGTCACTTTAAATAAACAGTGCATGTGCTGTGCACAATGACTTTTTAAACTTGCCACTTGATGTATGAACTCATGATCAAAATGAAATCTTTGTCATACATCCATTGCAATTGTCCCATTTATATAACCTTTGATCATTTTTTGCATTATCTGAGTGCCAGTTCCACCAAATACTTAGAATAACCCTTTTATCAAGCCTTCTCTCTCTCTTTTTTTTTTTTTTTTTTTTAATTGGGTTTTGAATTTGATTTATTTGGGGGGGCTTTTTGTAGAAATTTATAGTGCCTCACTTTCTTAACTAAAATCCCTGAACTTAATCGGGCTCTTTTTAGTCCTCAGGTTTTCTTAGATATTTTAAAATATACTTTAAAATAGGATATTACTGTTTAAAATGTTGAAGTGCAGCCTTTTTAATAAAATATTGAGCATCTTACCTCAGCACTTTTTGCCAGATTCCATTAGAACAGTTAAAAGATTGGGGGCTATTTTGTATGTCATTCTTATTATTGTTTTCCACTTGCATATTCTACTTTGTTTGAAATGGAGGGTCCCTGTACTCTGCATCCCTGACCTTGCAAATGTCACTTTTACTGACATATGCCCTGTATGTTACGATATGTGCTCTGGTGGTGTCCTGGCCTTTAGGGCTATGTCTGGATTAATAAACTATGCTGTGTGGACAGAGCTGCCCTGCTGAAATGGAGTGTAGTTTAACTGATGCAAGCTGCACTGAGAGACTGAATTTTTTCAGGTGAAGGGGAGGATCTGTGCCATTTGGCTCACTAGAGCAGGCAGAGGTTCTGTTTGCCCCCTGAAAGTGGGCACATGCCACTTTTTGTGTGACTTTAATTTGGTGGTGGTTTAGTGCCCTATGTGTGCTGCCAATATATTCCTTCAGTATGGAACACTGTACAGGATACTGGCTTTGCTACTGTGGTCCTGGAATTTACTGTTCCTGTCTGGGCTTATTCCCTAGAGACCTTCCCTATAAGAGAAAGGCAGAGTATCTCAGACAATGTTTTGATTTGGAAAGGAAAAGTAAGGCTTCAAGGAGTCTTATAGAGAATTTGCAGATTCATACCTGTTTAATGTGACAGGGGATTGGAAATTGCTGCACGGCTGTGGGAAGTCTTGAGGTAAGACATATGGAAAAACCCATATTTGACTGTGACAGGTGGGTCAGAACTGTTCCCATTATTAATTCTGGAAAGAGTGTCTCTGCAGAGGTAGAAACAGGAATAAAAGCACAGATTTCAGCTGGTTTCTTTTTACAGTTGATCAGACCATGTGATAAGTACCCATTTTTCTATATGCTATGGCTTTGTGGGTTTTATGCCAAGATCTTATTTCCATAGCATTGTACCTCCTTGGCTCAGTGGAATCATTGTAGATTAATTTTACATATGAAGAAATTGCTAATAAACTAAGAGAACACTCTCCCTTATGCAAGGGAGAAAAGATGCCCCATAATGCAGAAAGCTATTAATGCCTCTGCTGTTTTGATATAGCATTAGTGTATTACCGTTTCTATAGTTATTAATGCCCTTAAAATAGTTTCCATCCTCCTTGACATCTTTCATTCTGAATTTAATAGAGACTTTAATGAAATTTTCATGGTAAAATAACTTGCCAGAAGGTCAAGAAAGCCAAAAATAAAACTGGGAATGTAAGTCATCTTAATGTCCTTTTCTTTTTCATTTGTGATGATAGCACTTCAGACTAGCAAATGAGACAGAAGCTGATCCTCAAAGATGGGGAAGGGAGGATCAGGCGGGTGGAGGCTAAAGATAATGGAACATAGCATAAAGTGTTGAGAAACCAGTTTCTTTTGCTACAGTCTGAGAAGTTTCTGTTCAATAGCTTGACAGTTATAAATGTTGTGCTGCCTTAAATGCTTTCAGAATGACTTACACAGAACCTTGTTATTGCTTATTACACAGTCCCTTGAATCTATGTTTTTGGCTGGTGATTTCTTTTTTCTATAATACACTTTCTTTCAAAAATGAAATCTTTAAGGGACTGTATGAAATGCACTGAGTAGTAAATGTACCCACTCAGCTTAGTCACAAATAATTCTGTGTAGAAGCACCCAGATTTAGCTGGCTAGTTGAGAGCTGTGTGGTATAGTTAATTTCTCAGCAATGTCTTGAGTCTTTCCAAAATACCTAAACCTATTAAGGGTTTGTTCCTGTGCTCACTGGGAGATGATCATATACTGCTCTTAAGCACAGGGATTCTGGCTGCAGAAATACAGTTTGTAAAGCATAAATCACCAAGAAAAAGAGAATCAAGATTGAGAAAAACATGTACCTGTTACACTAGCCTCTAAGAAGGAAAAGGTGCCTGTTTTCCTAAGGAATTGTATTGCAGGAGTAATTATTAAGGGCAAGATAGTGGTGTAGGCCTTCAGAAGCTGAAAGAAGAAATTATATTCTGTAACCTAATTGTCTTGGATTAGCACGGGCATGGCAGGCCCATGTGGAAGATGTCTGCCTCAAGCTGAGATTTGTTCTGACCATGCAGACTGTCTGTAGAAAATGAAATGTTATGATGAAGGAGACTAATACACTTCCTTCTGATAGGTCTTGAGGGGAATCAGCTATGGTGCTTGTGCTTGTGAAGTCTGTCTCAAACTGGAATTCTGAATTGTTTCAAAAGTCTCTGTTTTCCTTGGTGTTGGCCACCACTGGGATCCAGCAGCGTGTAGGAATATTTTGTCTTTAAAACCAAGCTTCAAGGAGTTGGGAAAGTAAATGGGTGTATTCCTTGCTTACGCAGATAGGTGACTGTCTTGGGGACACCCTGTGGTCATTGAGGAGCACTGGTAGAGGTCAGCAGGGAAGGCAAAGCAGATGGAGAAGCTGCCAGCTAGCAGCCAACTGCTGCTGTGGAGCAGGACAGATGTGTAATCCATTCTCTACACTCAAACCTTGCAGAGCAGCCTCACACAAACCCCTCTATTGTTCTAGGGTATCTACAGGTCAGAAAGCAGAGACCAAATGACATGACCTGTTCCTGGTCCATTGCTGCATTATGGTGCCTGTTATAAGATTTAGGTGTGAAGGTTAAGTGGCCCATGGTAAACAAAGCAAGTGTGTCTTCAAGGCAGTGTCTGCATAGAGTATGTGTGTAAAGAGCTTGAGAAGTAAACATAGCTTATTAGTCTTCATGTTCATTAAAATGGGCTTATATACTTTTCCTGTATTGAATCTTAACAGCCTTGGATGTTTTTTCTGTTGCTAACTCTATCTTATTAAAAAAAACCCCCAAATTATCAATCACTTGGACAGATGTCCATAGAGTTCAGTCTTTTCTGGAGACTGTTCCTCAGCTAGGTATAAGCTTTGCTGGTATCTGTTTATAACTGCACACATTTAACAAAGAGTTCCAATGCTTGCATCGTAGGACTATTTAAAAATAAGGTTTTAAATGCCATTTACTGTGTCATTGAGTTATTAGGGGTAAGAGTACAGTAGAAGTATCTCAGGACCAAGTGATAGGAGGGGGTACTACATCTGAAGAAATAGTCTGGACAGTATCTTGTCTGCTAAGTTGCAGTGGGATCCATGAGTAGATCTTCATATAAATGAGCTATGAAATGCAAGTCCCAGTTGTCTAACATAACACCATTTTTTTTCAGCAATATACAAAATATACAGTGTTTGAGTGCAGACATGATTGCAGATTAGTGGACAGAATTATAGCTGATCCAAAACGTGGAACTACACGTAATTTTAAAAATGGATTTCTGCTTTGGAAGAGGAAAAAATTAGTTTTATAAAAAATTGATAACAGCTGCACTTGACTAACTTGCTGTTAAACATTCTTTTACTGCCTGGAGGGAAAAATTGCAGTAAGAATCTTGTTTCCAGAAAAATTCTACTTGTCAGAGTAAGGTCTCTAACTGCAAATGAAGACAGGAAAAGGACTTGCAATATAACCTAACTTAAAAGAAGTAAAGCTACAAAATCAAACAAAAAACTCTAGAAAGGCATGTTGTACCATGAACCTTTCAAAGTAAATTTGATTGGGAGAAGATTATTTAATATTGCATTGAAGAGAGAATATCTGTGAAGTCAAACACTAGCCAAGATTTATGCCTATGCTGTTAGGCAACTGGTAAAGCAAGTATGCAATGGAAGTCCCTAACTACTACCTTTTTCTTCTTTTTGGACTATTGAAACTGCTCATGCATAAGTGGTTGGAGAAGCAGGAGCACTTTTTTTTTTTTTTTTTTGCTACAAGTACTATTAATAAGGAATACTTTTAGGATGAAGTGTTCTTGGTTTGGCAATTTTATTTTTGAGCTTGTGTAAAAAACACTTGGCAGATGTAGGAGAGTGGGATAGAACTTCTCTGTTACAAATCTTCATAGTGCCTGAGGAGAGGTCAGTTTTGTGATGCCCTTTGCCAAGAGTTGCAGAGGAATGTTCCTGGACTGAGCCCAAAATTAAGAACTGTGGCCCCTATATGTTTGCTCATGTATGTCCTGCTGTCTGGCAAGAGGGTTATCCACTTTAATCCTCTTCCCTCCCAGAATTATTTTTATTCCTGGCAGCAGTTATCTGTGCTGATGTGACAGAGAAAACTGGAAATCTGATAGTGAGAATAGAGGGTACAGAGCAGTACAGATCATTAGGACAAGTTTATCATGTTCCAGGGTAGTTGTGCTTCTGATATACTTGAAGCCCTTGTACTTAATATTTTGCCAATATGCTGAAAAAAAAATTGCTGTAATCTATGAAATTTAATAAATTATCGATTTCTAGTAGCAGAGTGGACTCGGGTGTGTGATAGTCTTATTGTGTCTGCTGTAATGTGTCTCAAGACATCTGAAATAATAAAAACCACTTGCACATTTTGGTCTCTTGACTGAAGGAGCAAATATTTCATTCTCCATAAATGAAGTAGGTAAAACTGCAGACAAAAAAGTTTTGGTTTTGCTTCCAGAAAATTCAGATTTAATTCCTGTTTTGGTTGAAGGTAAATGTATATAGTAAAAACCCCTTGTCCAAGAGACCCTGAACCAAATGAAGCTATGCTTCGTAATGAATAAAACTCAAGGAGAAATAAGGATTTCATGACTGTCATTAAACAATAAGTGAGCAACATTACAGATCTAGTGATCAGAATCACTTTCAATATATTAAGGCATATTCAACATCTCCAATTCCTGTCACAGAAAGCTTAATGTTATATTACTCTGTCAAAACCACATTTACATCTTTTATTTCAGTAGCTGTAAATTATTTTAGCAGCTGTGAGCCCAGTAGAAATAGTTTGGTCCCAGAAGTATATATTGGGTTATGCATAATGGCAAATACAGTGAATACCCTGCATTAATCCAACTGCATGGCACATTGAATATTACCACAGCTTTTTGGTTTTGTTTTAAACTCTCTTAAACAAGAGCTGTCCAGTTGAAGCACTTTACTTTAGAACACTTGAAGGCTGTTCATGTGTGATACAAGTCTCCTGCTGTCAGAGCTGAGTGATGTCAACTGCTTCAAATGCCCTTTGCACAATTACTACATGCATTCTAGTCTTATGTTTCTTTGCAGTACATGCAATTGAAAACAGCAAAGCTGACATTTAATACTCACTCTTCCATATTTGTTTAGTATGTGAAAGCTTAAATTGTGTCTTTGAAATAACTCTTCAGAGGCCACTCCGGAATATTAAGAATAAATTAAACAACATAAGACTGGAGATCTGTGACTTGCTTCCAGCAAAGTCAGCCTTTAAAGTCAAATCTGTATTCTGCATCTTTCCACTAGGTGCACAGCTGGGCAGTTCAGAAAGTCCAAGAGGGACTGAGGCACAGGGCCTTATCAGAAATTTACTTTTATCTCTTTGGCACTTCAATCTGTGAGACTGTATATACAGAAAGCAGATTGGTGTTTAAGCTCCCTATGGACCACAAAATATTGCTCTTTCTGCTGTCTTCAAGGACCTCAATAAGAAAAAACTGCCAGTCTTTCTTTAGAGTGATTCCTTGGAAAATGGTGTTTGAAAAGTGTGGAAGGATGACATTTTAATTCAAGGAAACACTTCATTTCCACTTACCTATCACATCAGTTCACTGTGCTGACTTTAGCACTGCAGTGTGTGCCAAGGGGAAGGCAATATTTGGTTTCTCCTTGAAGCCATAGTCTTTATAGTCTTGTATCCAAGAATTTTATTTTCAGAAGAAGCATTGCAGCATGAATGCTGTGGGAGTTGTGAGGCAGTGCAATCACTTGTAGGTTGTGTGCTCATGTGAGGGACCCAGAACTGCTGCATAAATCATAACAGTAAGTAGGTTCATTTAATACACAGTTTTGCAGTGTTGGTCCAGGCTTTGGGCAACATCATGGGGATTTAGAACAACACTGGATTTACTTCTTTTCTGCTATGCAAAAATGGATTGTTTACCTCAGCCTTGAGCAATTTATGAGAAACCAAAAAAAAAAAAAAAGTATTTACAGGGCTGGTGGTTAGTCTCCTCTTCTGGCCACAGTTTTTTAAAGTGCTCCACTTAGCCCAAGAAATGAGAGGAGCCAGTTTAACAAGTAATTTACGCAGTCTGTGCTACAGGAGGGTCATGCAGGATCTGCTGCAAATGGTGCCTGTAACCTGGAGCCACACTGCATCAGCTTTTACTGCAAACTACACTGCTCCAGGTGGCCCCACACGAAATTATGTAATGGGTAAGAGCAGCAGTATGCCAGACTGTTTGGAGACAGTATTTTCTCAAGAAAAGTGGGCTTATTATTTAAGTGCTCTAAAAACTCTTCTATAAAGATGCTTGGGACTGGTAAAGTGTTATGATGTATCTTATCTCACTGTAACACTTAGTGTTCAAACAAGTGGAAAGACTTTCTGAAACCTTGCCTTTTTTACTCTGGTTCAGACATATTGGGGAAAGTTAGATGTGCTCTGCTTTTTAGAACTTCCAAGTTGAGAGCATGAAGCTGCTGCCCAGTGAAGGGTGACCTGATATGAGACTCAGCCTGATTTATGGTATCTCACAATGCCATCCCAATTTTGTGCTGCACTATTTTCTTCTAGGATTTTAAACCTTTATATCCCATTGAATTTGTATCATATATATGAGGATGCTTTTGTTTGAGGTAATTTTAGTCTTTCTTTAAGGGAAACAATAAGCTTGAAATTGTATCCATTTCCAAAATACAGATGAATGTCTCTGGATCATTGAAAGTGGAGAAATAAAACCCTCAGCAGCAGTGTTGGTGGGTTGGAGAGGATTGGAAGATTAAAGAAAGGGCTTTTCAATTAGATTTGGCTGAAGGGTGTGTGAAAATGCAAGCAGGGCAGCATCAGATGTTTCTCTGATCTCAGAAAGCCACACTGGATCAGGAAAGAGGATTGTACCACGTAGATTCAATTTCATTGCGGTTTTTTTCTCTCATATAACCATCTACAGACTTTTTTGAAAATTGTTATTTTTGTTTCTCTGTTCAGAAAGGGTAACAAAATGCTTCTGAAAACCTGTTCTGCAATTAGAAAAATGGCAATGGAAGAGCTTTGTGTGTTGCTCATTTTCTGTGAATGAATGACTTCTACCAAACCTCAGAAAAGCCCCAAAAACTTTATATGAAGAGAAAGATGACTGAAAACCAGAATCTGATATTTTTGCAAATGATAAGTTGTATGTACATGTATGAATTAGTATATTAGGAGAATTTTAAGTGGATTTTAAAAACTGTATATGGATTAGGTAAATACGTAAGAAAGATCTTGGAAACAAAATTGTTGTGCCATCCATCCAGATCTATGTTTACAAAATCAGAATCTTTTAATGCCCCATGTTTTTTGCTTCAGAATTTTCCTTTGACTGTCTTGTTCATGGCTAACACCTCTATGTCAGTATATTGGATAAATTTAAAAATACAATAGTGGAAATGGGTGGAAAAGAACAGCAAGTACAAAAATGTACTATTGATACATTTTTATGAAAGAGAGCATATCTACATACTTAGAATGCAGGGAAATATATTAACAGTAGTGGGTAATGAAAGGTACTGTTTGGTATACATAAAAGACATGGCAGTAAAATGTAGGCTTTGAAAGACAGGCTTTGCCTAACTCTTGGGTTTACCACATAATTCCAGAATTTAGTTCAGTCCCAGTTCAAATGAAGGTGTCAATTCCCATGGTATTTTTTCAGAGGGAGAAAATATTACTTTTGAGGGGCAACCCTAGAAATTTATTTTAATAAGCTTATGTTGATGAAAGCATCTTAAACTTTCAAGAACAGTTCTATTACACATTAAAAAAAAAAAAAAGGAACACTTATTACTGGTTAAATTACTGCAAGGAGTACAATGAACTGTTTGTTATCACAGTTAGTCAATGCTTGCAGCAAAGCAATCTAGTATAGCTGCTGGTAGAATGTGCTCTTAATCTGTAAAACCAGCTAATGTGAGATGTAACCAAGGTAAAGACTACTTGAGGCTTAAAAAAAAAAAAAAAAAAAAAAATCAGAAGTGAGACTGGTACCATCTGTATCCAAAATAGCTGTGAGAAGAGATACTGACTTTTCAGTTGCATGAAGCTTGTGCTTTAATACCTAAGGACATTGTAAGCAGTTACTCTTTGGTTCCTGATTCTTGGTTATTTTCCTCATCAAAACCGGTGCCAGCCAAGGTTCTTGTCTGTTCTGGTTTTCTTGATTCTCTCTCTGCTATAGCTATGATGGGACGTAATAGAAGTACCACAACTTCTAACAGTGCTCACTGTCTCCAAGGCCTTCAGGGCATTGCCCTGAGCTGTAGCAGGCTGCATAAATGTCCAAACTGATGCTGCTTGGTGGAATCAGCTGTCTGTTGTTCTGAGTTTATCTAAAATAAAGCTATGCTTGATTCTTTTCAAACATAAAATAATATGAGTTATGTTTTGATAACATAAATTGAGTAATTTTCCAAAATATGTAAGGTTTCCACTTAAAAATTTTATTTCAGTCCAGTATCATTATGTTTCCAAAAATAAGAAGAAAGTATTTATTTTATATTCACTTTTAACTGGATGTGTTGAGACATGCATCACCCAGGTTTGCTTTAGCAGGGATGGTATGAACAGGCATGGTCCTACCTAGCTATCCCAAGGTCCTGGTTGGCCCTTCAGTGGCCACTGCAACTTGCCTTCCTTCCTCTGAAATAAGGAGGAGGAAAGGATTCATTCTGCACACGAGCCTAAACTCAAATGCCTGCCTTGCCTCTCGTGTCCAGGTTTGATTAATGTAATACACATGCTGTGCTCTGGACTAAACCTCTTAAATCAGCCTCAAGTGAATGAAAAATTACTTTGGTGCCTGTGGAGACTGAGACTTTTCCGGATGCAATACAAGATGCTGGGTTTTACCTACAGGTCCATAAATGTCCCTGGAACTTTTTCAGTTAACAAAAGGATTTGGTTTTTCTTATCCTGAATATGACGAATAGAGGCCCATGAGCTGGATCAAACTTTGTTTAGTGGTGTAAAATGCTGTTAACCCTTTTTTTTTGTGAGGGTAATTCTTTGTGGGGAATTGGGGGGGGAAGAGGAGGAATATGATATGCCATTTTGTGACGAATTATTGCTGTTTATTTCCTAGTTTGATGCATTTTCTTGGCTTTATGTTGTATCTTAAATATACAGATGTGCTCCAAAGATAGTCTGTACAGCGTCCACATCTCTTCTGCTGCAGCTGTAAAATGACATACCTGCAAACTGGCACACTAATGAAGTTACTTTCAATCTTTTTCCATTTCAAATTGAAGAGCTCAGATTTAAAATTCTATATAATTTTATATAATTCTATGCAGGGTTACAAATCACAGCAGAGAAACTTTATCCGTAGTCTTGTTCATGTTACAAGTCTAACTTGCCCATTACTTTCTAGGATTATGAGTGGGATAGGAAGGAAATCTTTGCACAAACTCCAGCATCTAGTTAGCATGTTTAAACTAGCTGGGAAATTCTTGTGCCCTAATCAGAGTTTTTCTATGGAAGTCAGTGATTTTACTGCTCTAAATATATTACCAGCTGCAGTTTAATTACTGCAGGTGAGGATTTGTCTCTTCTGATCATTTTCTTTTTACTGAGATGCTGCCTTGTGGTGCATGAGTGGCACTGCTGCTCTACAGGTGTATGGTCCTCTGTACTCAAGAGAAGTTTCTGCAGCATGCATGTTCCTTGTCTAGTTGCTGATGCAGTGTTTCATGTGGAAGAAAATCAGAGTGAATTTAGCAATTCTAGTAAAATAATTTGACAGAAGCTGGTTAGTTAATAACAGAGTTGTTGTCTCAAGCATCATATGGTTGATGAATGGACTTAGTAGTAATGTATTAGTTGACAGAAATGGACCATCTGCTTTTGTGTATTTTTGAATGATGAGCACAGTGGGTATGAAGTGAGGTGAAGGGAGAAAAAAATACTGGTTCTCCAATATGTCTTTCTGCCTCACTTTTCCCAAAAAGAAAAATGAAAGAGCAGTGTGCATCTAAAAATCCACATACAGATATCAAGTAAAATTATCCTAAAATGGCTATATAGACAATATTTGGATTTCCTGGACATATTTCAATTTCTGTGCTAAAAATGCACAGTGAGTGGCCTTACAGAAAGAAATTAACTGTATTTGTGTTGGTAGTGATATTTCTTTCCTGCAAGTTTTTCTGTGCATGTTGTCTTCGTGTTTTCCAGAATACTTTTTAAATTTATGTGCACCACAGTTTGGAGACTCTAGTGGCAGTTTATGCCCTGGAATTTAAGGGAACCTTCAGCTAAGTTAAATGGATAAATTTTTTTTGTTTCGTGTTTTTCTCTAAGTCTCTGCTGCAAGTCTGAGCAATTCAATCACCAATTCTGACCAAGAACTGGTTTTCCTTTTACAGACAGATAGCAGTGCTCGCACTTCATCACTCCTGTGATCAGGTTTACTTATCTTACCAGTTTTAAGTGTGTTCAGGAAGCTTGCTTGTCCAATATTTTTCTTTCTGCCTTTGCAGGGTAAGTGACTCTCCATCCAATCCCTCAGCAGTGCACTCTGAAAAATCCATCATGATTGTGACAACTGTGGGTTATGCCTGGTTGTACTTGCAGAAAATTATAACAGTTTAACATAAAGACTTTATAATATAATTTCTCTCGCTCTTCTCTACAAAACATTTTTCTTATTTGACTGTTTTCTGTATATCATAGGGGTTTTTCTTTTTCTTTTTGGTCATCCAGTCTGATTTTTTCCCCCGCTGAAAGGATACTGTGAGAAATGTGACCTTCATCTAAACCTTGCTTGCTGCTGTATATCTTAACAGAAGCACCTGCTGTTGCTCTGGCCTTGCAGTGGATGCCAGATAGTAAAAGGGGTGAACCCTTTAGAACTATGATTTTTGAAGTGCTCATCTAATTTGTATTTAACTGGAATTTAATGTGTCCTGCAGGGGTTGACAATACTTATCTCATATATTGTCATTAGCTTGAGATAGTAACCTTGAGGGAGGAGAAACTTAATAAGACTTTATTTGCTTCTGATTCTTGCTATGAAAATGTTAGCCTTTCTCGTGGGTGTGACATCTACTGCTTAATGGAGCAGGCACTGGTTAGTGGCTGAGGTCTCCAAAAGTACTTCAGTCATATTGTCCCATGACAAGAGATTCAGTACAGGGAATGATATAAACCTGAAGAGAAAATTGAGGCAAATAAGCAGCCCAATCCTCCTTAAATCTTAGAAGGGCAGCAGAGACCAGAGGGATAAGGAAGGTGCTCCTGTAGAGGCAGCTGTTTTTCTCTTATGCTCCTTATCCCAAATCTTCCTCTTCCTTCCTCTCCCCAATCCTAAAACTTCCTATACCTCCACAAATTAATTTTGTATTCAGCAAGCACAAATTTTTTGTATAAAGGTTAATTCAGGAACATAAATGCACATTCACATTGACTTTGCAAAAGAAACTAAGTGCTTCTATGCATTCTGTGATTTTTATATTTTTTTAAGAGAGATTTTGGGCAGGAGACCAAAACTAGGGAACACTTGCTTTTAATGCAGTATAGCAGCAGATGGTCAGAAACAGCCCATGGACTCAGGGTCTCTTTTGAAGTCAAATATGATACTAAGTTGCAGAAGTAAAGATAATGAGGTGAGCAATTTGGGTTATGACAAGCAGGGGAAGAAATTTGTTTTCAATTAGCCTATCAACATATGAGATCAAGGTTAAGGTATTTATGGATATAGCACCATTTGGGTTTTAGTGCTGCTCAAGGTCTCATAGTATTTTGCCACCAAAAAAAAAAAAAAAAAAATTAAAAAATTTAAGCTGGATTTGTAGTTGAAGATCATGGGAAGAGTTGCAGTAAAAACCACTAAGGCCAGATGGGATACTCTGGGTTTAGAGGCTGGTGTACATTACATTGTGTTGCTCCAATTGTCTTCAATGACTGGTAAAGTGAAGCTTTCAGATGCTTTTCACATATATTGAATATTTACTTCTAGGAAAAATGGAATCTATTCTAGGAATTATTCCATTTCCCATTACTAAATCATATGCACATAACCTGAAGTGCTCAAAAATATAAGTACTTGAGTTTTGCTGAGTGTTCTGGTTTAGGACAAAACCTCCAAAAGGGTCTCCTCTAAAAAACAGATTTCACTGGCCCCTTCCCCAACTGGTTTGGGAGAAAAGCTCCTTGGAGAAAAGAGGGGAAAAAAACTACTTAACAAGCAAAGTATTCACAGGAAGGAAAAAATGGATAATATTTAACCTCTCATTGTTCTGAAGAGATGGTAGATTCGGAGTTCCAGAGTCCAAAGTCCTTCCTGCAGGTATGGCTCCCTCTGAGCCAGGAGCTGGAAGGGGCAGTGTCCAGGGATGTGCTGGCCTGGGCTCCCAGTGCTGGTCTCTGGACCAGAGCAGAGCTGAACTGTTCCCCTGGAATTCCTCTCAGTTCCTCTGAGGAAGCCACAGTCTGGAGAAAAACTGTTTGTCTTGGCTAATGGACTAGAAGTTAGCTTAAAAGCGAGGGAGAAGAAACCTCTCCATCTCTCAGTGCAAAAACACCAAAAGAGAGGAATGTGGGGGAGCAAGTGCAGTTGCTGCAGACAATCTGCATGCTGCTTCTCCCCACCCTTCTCTGTGTCTCTCTGGGCCTAGCTTAAAGCCATTTCTAGGCAAAAACCCCAGAATACAGGGATACCAGCACCATAAAGCCACCCCAGGACAGGGAGTTTTCCTATTTTATTGCATAGTGCATCATGAAAACAGGAAGAAATAAGTTGATTGAATGTTATGCTGGCTTCTATATACAGTGTTCCAGGAACACATTTATCATCAGAAATTACTACTGTTCACTGCTTTTGACTTCACAGTGTATGGAAGAAGACCTCAGTCTAGGAAGTAGTATGAAAACATCTATAGCACAACAGCACAACCTTCATCATTTCTAAGCCAGTGTGGAGCTATATTTTTTTTCTTTTTCTTTTTTTTTTTTTAATCCTCTGCAATTTTCCTTGACTCATCCATGCATGCATCTTCTTCTCAAACTGTGTTTTTTGTTCCCATTTCCCTCTGTGTGCCGTGGTTGTACTGCAGGGTCATTCTTTGTGACAAGAGCCACAGGATGAGGTCTCTGCTTGGCTCACAGAACTGTCCTTCCCCTTGTACATTTGCAGGGGACCCTGTGTGAGTCCCCCAGGATGAGCCCTATAACCCTCAGACTAGTTTTGATTTGTTTGCTCTTCTTCTCCATCCCCTGCTTTTGAAGTTCTGCATCAACTAACCTTCCTCAAATGTTTTTAGGGGTTCTTAAGCAATATTGGAAAGTGTGAGTGTAGGTACCCATGATGGTTTGCTACTTGAATTTATGCTTTTATTAATACATTACTCTTATTAAAGGATGTCTTATAAACTTTATATCCACAGTTTTAGAAATTTAATTTTTATCTTTGTGTATGTGCATATAGATGACACCTTATGCAAACTTACTTAGCAAAACAAGATTTTTATATATTTACCAATGTATAGGGGTTTTTTTTTGGTTTTTTTTGGTTTTTTTTTGTACTTATAAACTTTCCTGTTCCTACAAGAGAATGGGCAGCATGAGGTGTGGAAGTCCCGCTGGAATTTAGAGCTGGAGCACTGTTCACCACCTGGCTTGGCTGGCAGCTGCCCCAGTGGCTGTGCCAGGGAAACTATATGTGTTCTACCATTCACCCCCCAGTGACATGACAAGCCTGAGGCTGTGCATGAGACATGATGTGGAGCTTACCTACATCCCCTTTCACCTCAAACTGTTATTTTCCTCTTGAACTAAATAAATAATAATAAAATAATCTGGATACTCTGAGTAACACTAAAAAGGGGTCTCCAGTTTTATGTACATCCATACACTATAGCTCTTAACATTTTAATATGACTTTCTCTTTGTTCAACATGCAATATTCTGTCATGCAAAAATATCACTGGTGTAGGAATCCTAAAGGATGAGATCTTGCTGAAAAGGTTGCTTAATGTCTTGGAAGGTAAGAGTCACAAAGAAATCAATTTTTCCCATATGTTTAAGGTAGGGTATTTGAAGATTTCTTTTATTGAACCAGTACTGTGCCACATGCTTGCTGTAAACCTCTGGAAGCACTGAAGAGTGATACAGGTTATCTTTTCATTGCTTGCCTCTTTCTCCAGAGGCTCTTTCATGTCCTGGAGACTCTTGCTCTCAGACTTTAATAACTCCACATCCATTTCCATATGAAACACTTTCCCTGCAGTCCCCTTGTAGGACTAACAAGTACAACAGACTTATTAAAGGTATCTAAAGACTTTTCCTGCAGCTCAAATGATTAAATGTGGAAATAATGAGCACTCATCATGCTTGTTGAAGTTAACTTTATCATCTTTTTATTGTAAGATTTTAAACAAATCACTTCCCTGCCACTTCTGTATCCTAGAAAGTAAGAGTCCTGCTCCTTAATTGTACAAATGCAAGCAAAATATGTATGGAGGCAAATAAAACTTTAAAACAGTTGTAAAGGTGACTGGATATCTTTTTTTTTCTCCATTAGTTGAAGTAGTGGTGTGATGGGATGCTAGGTGAGGCATCTTCTCCATATGGTTTCTCATGAGATTTCCTCTACACTTGTGTCTTCCCAGCCATGTGAGAGCAACTGGCTTCTATGTCTTCAGAGAGATTTTAATAACACACATAACATCATTGTAACTTGAGTTCTTCCTTCCTTCTCTGCCACTTTTATTGTTTTTTGCAGCTTCTACTGCTGCAAAAATTAATGAGATGCTCAAAACTTTGACAATACAGTTGAGAGAATGCTTTGTTACCCTTGCAGTAGGGTTGTAAATGAGGCATTTGCTGTCACTCTTTGTGCATCCTGCTCTTTTCCAGGGGTTGTTTAACCATAAATTTAAAACCAGTGTTTATATTTCTAACAGAATTTAAATCCTTCTTGTATGTAAAGATGTTTTGTGCCAGTGAGTTGGCTTTTCTGGGAACTTGTTGCCTTAAAATGTATGAGTGACTGTGGTTTGGGGAGGACTCACAGAAATAATGTTTTCTGAAGTGAAGGAAAAGAACTGAACATAAGGTGTTTTGGGCTTTTCTTTTGTATTTTATATTTACAGAAATGGTATTCTCTGAAGAAAAAAGTATAACCTTGCACTAGGGACATGGTGGTCTTACAAGAGGAAAGTCACACTAGGTTTTGAAAATATATATGATGTTTCTTCAGTGATTGTCACAATTGGCAAATAAGTGATTAAAACAACAAATATTATTTTCTTTTCCCAATTATGCAGCCTCCAGACTAAATCTTCTGCATTAACTTAAATGATTCCCTCAACAACATTTTCTCTGTATAGTGCTAAATTTTGCATAAATGAAATATGGAAACATGAATTGTGCTTGTTCATGAAACAATGAGTTATGCTTGGTCTTGTCATAACTTAGTCATGAAAGATCCTATCTTATATATATGTCTCCAAAAGTTTAGATGTGTTCCAGTGTAGATCCTCTCTGTCCCATCTTACAGAACTTTGTTGGTTTTTTTTTTTTTGTGTATTTGTCTATAAAATGATATATTTTAATAACTATCCTTAGGATTCTGTGATCCATTGAAGTAGCAACTCCTTTCACATGTGAGGAATGTGCTGAATGGAAGTGGCCTACTTATGCTTCCATACAAGCCTTGTGTGGCTTCTTTCTGAGAAACTGGGTGAATCTGTGCAACTTTCAGTCCAGTCTAATAAGCTATTTTTAACTTAGGAGTCAAACTTGCTTCCTACCTGTTTTGTTGTGTAGACTTACAAATTTCTACCTCTGCCTGATGCAGCTCACTAGGATGCAAGGTAAACATAGTTTTCTGCCCTTTTTTTTGAACTGAAGGGGGTTCAATTTGTAATCCCATGTGTGTTTTCAGTATCAGTTGAATAATGAAACTGAAGGAAAGTAATGAGAGGGGGAGAGTATTTTATCTTAGATATTTTTACATATCTGAAGCAAAAGGTTCCCATATTGGTGGATGCATATGAGATGGAATTCCTCTAGTGTTAACTGGGACTATTCCCCAAAATAAAACTCTTTCTAACATGTGATGTGTCTGCCAGCTAATTTTGCATTATTTTTGTTTACAGTGTTTTCTGTATACACTGTGTACAAACTATATTCTTCAACTCCTAGAAACTAAACATTTAGAGAACTGGTTTTTATGTACTTAAAATTTTGAGATCTCATTTACATCAGCTGATTGAAAGAAAAAGGAAGGTGGTGATAGTTCTGAAAACAGTTTCTAAAAACTCAAAGGTAAACTGGAAAGTCTGCATAACTTTTAAAATAATAATTTAAAAAAATAATATATTGCTGTTTAAAGAATACCACACAAAAATTGCTGTCTAACAGGAGTAAAGTTTCCAAATGGATACTAGTACATCTGCCTTCAAATGGTAAAATCAGTTTACAGTCAATCTTCTGGATCAGAAGAAATCTACCTTTCGATTGTCTTTTGTCACTTGAGCACATGAAAAAATGTTTGTACTATTATGCATTCACTTTTGAGAGTGTAATCAGCAGATTTCCAATGCTGAGACTTGAAGCTGATCTTCTATCAGTCTCCACGTTATTTTATGATAATGCAGCCTATTTTAGTTCCAAAATTCTGCTCTTGTGATTTTTTTTTTTTCCACATAAGCTTTGTGCTCCTAGAGAACACAAAGGAAATTATAGGTATAAGCAAGTTCCCCTGTGAGTTGAGTTCTAATGCTGTGATGGGATTAGATTAACTTTGCACAATTCTAATTCTCATTACGAGCCCTGTCAGAGTGCTGGATTCATGTTGTGCCGTTTTCTACCCTCATTACCACTTTTGTCATAAAAATGAAATTTTTCATCTGTCATACAGGCTGGAAAAGACAGAAGCCAGCACCAGTAGTGTGATATCCTTTCTAGTGCTGTGCAGTTTGACAGGCTGTGCCTTTCTGCTTTGTTCCTTTTAATGGTTTCTCAACCTGTGTGAAGGAGAGAAGGAATGGGTATCCATCTCAAGGTGCAAGATATGATTAATAGTGTTGTCTGTGTTCAGAGGACTTCAACTTTCCCAACTGAGCTGGCTGCAAAAAAGAATGGCAAATGTTAGAAACATTGGTATTGCTAACTGGGCCCGTTTCCATTTTCATGTGGTCTAAGAATTGAGATTATTCTGAAAGTATTAAATAATATAATTCATATCTGTTTTCAAAAATTCTTGATGGCTTTGGTGTGCTCGTTTGTGTCCCAAATGACAAAGTTCCTCTGTAAAACAGGTATGACCAACTGCCAGTGTTTTACAATATTTAACCCCAAATTTCCTACTTTTAATTTATTTTCATTAGCATAGTTTAATGCCCTGCAAATTATCCTGCTTTATAAAATTCCTATCCTTCTTTACTGTTTATGTCAGCAGACCAAAGAAATATAGCTGTCTCTTCATTATTCCTCACATGCTCTGTAATGAAAACTATAACAAAAGGTTTTGGGTAGATATCCTTCATTTTTCTATCTCACATTTGTAAAACCTCCTGACCTTCTCTATCTAGAAGAGAAAATAATTTATGTTTCTGTGTCTATATCCTCCCTGTGATGATCAAACTACCTGCATGATGAGACAGTGTAATAGTAACTGCTCCTGTAAGGACTAACTGAGAGACACTAGGATGCTGCGTGCTCAAGTTAATAGATTTTTGCCTGAGTGAGACCTGCTGAAGTGCAGATGCCCAAAGGTCTCAGTTAATAAATAAAGGCATTATAAGTGTTAATACACAGCAATGTTTTGTAAAAATAGGGCAGGAGCCACAACCTGTGCCTCTTGGACACAGCATATTTGGGAGAAGTTTCTTGATATAACCTTGTAAATAAAATGATTTGACCATTTCTTGCCCATGCTTCCATTCTGAACTGTGTTATCTGAGCAAACTCAGCTCATCCCATCTGCAGTACCTGCTAAGAATGAAACACATCACACAGGGTGTTATGCAAAGGACATCAGGCTTCGTGAGTTTTGGTACTTGTCAAACTGATTTGTATAACTAACCTTTTGTCAGCACAGTGGGTTCTTGGAAATAAACCCAGTTTTCTTGCATTTAAATGTAACAGGTGTGCCTGCTTATTGAGTAAATATGTCTAAGAGCAATTCTAAAGCTAATGTGAAAATATGGAAAAAATCTTCATTGTGCTAAATCCTTTCCCGTAAGGGCCTTTAGAGAAACACAGGGGTTATAAAACATGTCTGTCACAGCTCCTAAGTGTTACAGAAGTGCACCTTTGCATGAAGACATCTGGAACATAAAGTTCAACTAAATCACTAAAGATTCCATCTCAAATGCAATATTTTTCAATGTGACCTTACATCAGTGAGCGCTTGAACTTTGCCTGCTGGCAAGCAAGGTCTGACTCCAGCTCTCTCTTATCCTTTCACAGAGCTGCATATCTTGCCCAAAGTGTTGTTTGGGGTTTTTTGTTTGTTTGCTTGTTTTGTTTGTTTTGTTTTTTTCCTCTGTTTTTGTTTTGTTTTGTCATAATGGAATGCAGCTTCTTTTCCTGGCTGCCCTGAAGGCTTTGCAGCATCACTTGTTATGTCTTTGACCTTCCTCTTTCCACACAGGAAAATCTAGCTAATTCAGATTTTTCCAATAGTTTTCTTAATTCAGAAAATTGTATTACAGTGATCGAAGGGATATAATACCAACAACAAGAACAGAAGTTAATAGAGAAATTTCACCCCAGCATTGAAACCAATTAACCTTATTTCACCTATGCTCAAAGGAAGCAAACCAGACTACTACTCTTGTAATACATATTATTTACTCTTTACTGTGTGCTATTTAAATCATGAAGTTGAGACAGAGGAATGTGCTTGAAAAAAGGAATTATTCTGATATATTTCATCTTAATGTATAACATCTCCTGAAAGCCCTTATGCTTTTTTTGTTTCACAGATGCTATGTATAAAACAGGCAGTCAAAGCTGAGTCTATGAAGTAATGAGGTTATACCAGGAATGACTTTTGATCCGTTTTCCTTGTGGCTATTCTTGAACTATTAACCTTTTATATTGTTTGATTATTCAGTAAATGAAAAAGAGTAGCTAAAATGACAAATCAGTTTTAAATGCGTGCTTAAAATTAGATAATGTATAGCAGGTTGGGGGGTGGGAAAGCAGAGATAGGAATGGTTAGTAACAGCTTGCCCAAGTGCCTTAGGGTACCTATAGAAAGAAATTTATTTATTTTTACTATCTCTTCCCCTGCAACAAAATAAAAGCTAATTCAAGTGTGCAGTCTTCATTTGCATCTGATGTGCGATGTGTTGTATATCAGACATGTCAGGACTTGAAGATTATTTCTGTTCCTTTTTCTTAGCTCCTTTGTCAGTCTGTAAAGTGCCCCTGGCATACTGGGAGGCACTGACAGCCTTGTTACCCTGATAATTTCCCTTCTGGAAGAGGCACATGTACTTGAAACAGTAACAGGAGCACCATACCAAACAGAAGGGTAAAATCAAGTCAACGCAGCAGAAATTGTGTAAGTGGCAAAATAAGAGGAAGCTTTGTGTTCTGGGGAAGGCAAGTAGATACATTTTAATTTTGTTTAGAGCTTATAGGGAAGGTGTGTATTACTAAGAACTTGTTTATTGATCCATGAGAAAATCTTCAAGTACCTATTGTGTGTTACCGAGCTAGGATTTTTCGCCTTGTTTTCTCCTTTACCCTATGGAAGATTTCATGGTGGAGAGAACCCTTAGGTAAGAAAATAATTGATCTTTGCAGCATCCTATTTTCTGGCAGGATGAGGTTGGAATGTGGAGTGGACCATTATTGCCTTCCTTCTTTTCCTTGTCCAGTTCCTGTTTTGCTGTGAGACTCAGATTTCTGTAGGTTATAAAGCAAAACACAAAAAAAAAAAAAAAAAAAAAAAAAAAAAAAAAAAAAAGGCAACCAAACAGAAATAAAATCTAATATCTAATCACTTCTCAATAGTGTGTGACTGTAGAAATATCAATGCCATGCTGCTATTTAGGCATGTTCTTGTAGTCAGCTCCTACACTTCAGAATCATAATACTATGAAACATCCTGCTTTTAAAACCATGGATGAAAAACCTGTATCTTGTTTTGAGAATGTTTAGGAATGCAGTTTTGTAATCAAATATGTTATTAGTAAGTGGATGTGTTACTGAATTGATAATCAGTTTTAGAAATTAATAATGCAGGTAAATGTCTATACAGATTGAAAGGGTTTTTTTTAGCTATTATATTTGATCCCAGAAATAATGCCATTGCAATATAAAAAAAAAAATCACTGAATTCTTACATTATGCAGGGTTAAAATATGAACTTGTTTTGCTTATTTGTCTCCACTGATGAGTCATTATTTGTTACGATTTGGAAATTTAGTGTCTATATTAAACAGTTGCTAAGTGCCCACATTAATGTGGTTTTTTGGTTGGTTATTTTTATTTTTTTACTTGAGTGAATCTGTTGTTACTGTGTTAAGAGATGGGTTTTGCCTGCTGTACTTAATTCTCAAAGCCAGTAACATTGCCTAATACAAATTTCATGGAAAAAGTTAGAGTCAGGCCCTCAGACTATTTATATACCTTCAGACTTTCTAAGGTTATCCTGCACACCATTTCACAGGTATAAGGAGAACTTAGAGTCAGAGACTACATAATTCTCTTTGATTTTCTATATATTATAAACTAGTAAAATATATTCCAGTTTGCAAAATATGCTTTAGCTGTGCAAGGCTCAGGATGGTGATGATAAAAGCCTCTACTGGAGCATTCATCATCACAATTTGTGACAGTTGTTTTGGATGCTACTGCCTAAAGCTCTTCAGTGAGTGATTGATATGATGTGGGTTCTATCTTTATTAACTACTTGCCATCAGAGACTCTTGTTAGTAAACCAAGCTAAGTGTCTTTCTCTATCAGCAGAGTCAGCTTTCTAACAATTTTTTTTTTAGATTTTGTAGCATGTTTTCTTTGCTTTCTATTCCTAATGAAGGACAGAGTTGGAAAAGTGTGTGATTTAGGTAAACAAGGGGTTGGAAAGAAACATTTTTGCAATTCTCATCCATTTAACCCATAGAGGGTTTATGCTAGTTTCAGCTTGGCAAAGTCACTGCTTTTGGAGCAGGTTGCAGTTGTTCCTTTTGGTTTCACTCCGTGTTCCCCACGATGTGGGCCATTTGTTTTCCCTTTTGAAATTGTGCTAGAAAGAAATATCAGAAAGTGTTTGGTTCTTTGATTTTTGCCTTTGAATATGGGCATGTGATCCTGTGTTATCAGTGTGTAGAGGAAAAAGGCAGCAGTGTGAAGGCAATGAACTGCATTTAACAGCCTTTTAAATGATGCCAGATCTTTTCATGATTCCAAATCTTTCAGAGTAAAGATGATCTTTGGTTGGTATAACATGGTAGTTTAGATACTGCTAGAGACCAATTGATGAAATCCATCATGTGGAAAAAGAATTTCATAGTGTAATACCTCTGGTTGTCAGAGTATATGAGCCAAGAGGTAATAATCACAGCTAAGAAATAGCCCTCATTCTTAAGGATGATTTTTTTTTTTAGCAGTAAAGAATGAATTGTTGCTTTGAACAGAGAAATGCAGTAGTTGGAAGAATTATCTGCTGCGTCCCGGTGAACAGACCATTCCAGTTTTGAATTAGATAAGTAGTGATGGTTGAGACTGCTGTTTTCTGTTTGTTTGTTTATTTTTAAAATTAGAACTCATTTTTCAAAGTCAGTAATAGGAGCCCCATAGTGTGTACAGAAACACACTGTGTATTAAAGAGGATATGACTTCAGGTCAATTTTCTTTAAATAAGTAATTCATGTGGTTTAAGTTGGAAGGGTTCTTAAAAATAATCTAGTTTCAATCACTCTGCCATGGCCAATGACCCCTTCTAGTGGACCAGGTTTCTCAGACCCCCATCCAACCTGGCCTTAACATTTCCAGAGATAGGATAGCCACAACTACTCAGGGTAACCTCTTCCAGTATCTCACCAGCCTCACAGTAAAAAAATTTCTTCCTAAAATCTGATCCAAACCTGCTCTCATTTTAAAGCCATCACCCCATATCCTATAACTACATGTCCATAAATAAAATGGGCAACTGAAAATGCTTCTAGTTACAAGAAGCTGGTGTGCATTTTGTTAATTTTTATAAGAAGATGTCAAAATTATTTTTCTGATGTGTGTTAGAAGTTTGGCCTTTGTAAATAGTGGCCAAACCACAAGTTAGCAAAGAAGTTGTAAATTTTGGATCAATAAACAAAAGTCATCACCAATTCTAGTTCTTTCTCAGAGAAAATGCACAACCAGGAATATCTAATATTATAAAATGTCAGTTGTAAATAAAAACATTCAATCATGCAGGGAAATAAAATAGTTTTTATGAACCTAGAACTATGAAACTAATTGTAATAACCACATTTTTTAAACTTTCTTGATACATGTGACTTGAGCACTTGTACAGGAGTTTGCATTCAAATGCTAGAAATTAACTTGAACTAAGAAAATACAGTACTGCTCTTCTATGGTGTGGGAGAAGGATTCCTTGTCAGGAATGGGTTTGGTCATGAGGAAGTGCAGGATGCTCCCTGCTGCTCTATGTGCTTACCATCAATATTCATCCACATTGCAATTTCCATTTCAATTCCAAACCTCAAAATTGCTGTGCTTTTGTATAATACACTGCTGGCACTAAATCATGCTACCTACTGATGTTTAGTGACCTGAATGAAATAGTTTCGATGTAATTGACTGACATCCTTTGTGTGTAGAAATAAGACTGCTCAGCAAAGACTAAATTATGTTTTTAAGCCATAAAAAAAGGACTTGTCTACTTTAGATTTTGAAAAACAGTGCAGGCCCATTGATTTCATCCACAAGAGGTAAAATATATCAAAAAAGTACACAACCTTAAAAGCTACTGCTCTAGAATTGCTCTATACTGTCTCTCTCTGTTTTCATATTATAAGCTATATATTTTCCTCTTGTGATAGCCTTCTCTGATCAACACTGTGCTGTTCTTGATTGGGTGTACAGCCTCAGCTCTGTTTTGGAAGTAGGTCAGGTATGGTTGCCAAAAGGAAAAGCAGCATACAGCAATTGGAACATGCATAGTGGGTGTGTATGGGTTGTGTGATGAGTGTGTTAAAAGTCCATACTGCAGCAAATTTGCAACAGTGCAGTATTTAAATCTTGTTTGGAAATGTTTGTTAGATTAGATTTCAACGTGTTCTGTGCTGTGTATTTTCCTAGTTTGTACCTGCACTCTCAGTGTCAGTGAAATGTGTTATAGTTATCATGTAACATTTTTCCTCCATGAAAAAGAAATAAAAATCAGTTGTCTGTGTTTTCTCACCTTTAAGAGGGAACATGTATGATCTGGCCTGAGGGGAAGACACAAGAATAAGGGGAGATGGTGAAGTTATATAAAGATTTTTATTGACTTAATTAGGAACTAGCTAATAGTTCTGTCTAAAATCTGCTCTTTGATAATTGTGTGAGCTCCTGCAGAAAATCCCAAAGGCAGTCCCTACTTGCTTTGCATCCTTGGATTTTCATCATCTTTGAGGAACAGCTATAAGCTGTTCTCAGACCTGGCTGTCTCTGTCTGGGCTCGTTGCCCACGTGGCTAAACTTTTGCTCTCCTGACCTCCCTTTGTCTTTGTTGTATACCACTTAATTTTGGCAGGAATGCTTAAACAACTTGTACTGCTTGATACAGGTCAAAGACAAAATTATATCCTTTGCATTAACTCCCTTTCCTGACAAGAGAAATATCAATCAAGTCTTTGACCCGTTGACTCACTAAGTCCTCTGGATGAAGTCACAACCTGTATGATTTCCTTTGCCTTCACTCTCCTTTCATTCTCTGGTTGTTTTCATAGGTTTTGATTTGGGATATGTGGGGGATGATGACAGGTGTCAAATCTGTGTTCCTAGTTGTAGGTTCAGATTTTTTTCCTGGTTAGTGTACAAAAATATTGCCTTAAAGGCACTAACTTACTTTCTACTCTCCAATAGCTGAAAACCTTCTGAAAGATACTTTATATTGGATACTAATAAACTTATATTATAAGTCAATCTATTTTCTAAATATTCTTTTTATTCCTCAGTGCCACTGCTCTTCTAAAGAGTATCTACAGGTTTTTCCAGGCTTTTATTTTACTAGGTTCTCGCAAAGTAATCTCAATTGCTTTTTCATGCAGTTTGTATCCATTCAAAATGTCACCTTAACTTTGGATATGTACTTTGAATCACAGTAGATTTCTTGCAATCTAAGTAGATCTGTTTTCTGTTTCTTGTCGGGTTTTTGTTTATGATTTTAACATAACAACTGTGCAACAATCCAAACACAACTCCATTATACAGTCAGAAATAAAACACCTGGCAAGGTAATATGTGAGGCTATGGTTAGCTGAAGTGAATTTGACTTAGAATAATTTTTCTTCTTTTTCCCCCCTACCTGAAAATAGGAGGTGTGCCTGGATCTTCAACTAACTAAAGTTTGCAGACCATGAAAACCAAGGATGCTGGGTGAATAGGCTTCTCTTTGAACATCTCATTTTATTTTACCTGCTACTCCATAGTGAGGGAGTTGTTTGGTTTGTAGGTTTGTGACAGTCCCTACTTTTCTATATATTCCCATCTGCCCCTCTTAAATGGGACTGGAATTCTGCATTTGTACTGCTTTCTCCAGTTACCTGTTTGTTCTCTTACGTGTTTCTCTTATCTGTATCTCTTCTGTGACCTTTTCAGCTGATAGTTTTTTGACTTCTTTGCATGGATAAATACAGTTTACATTCTTTAGGCCTATTTATACATTTTGTTCTCTACAGCATTTCTGCTGCTGTGCAACTATTGACACTTTTTCTTTTCTTCATTTAGAGACTATGCAAAAGAAAAAGGTATAAATTTCTTTCATTCCATCTTTCCTTGCCAGCTCCGACATAAATTGTTTTGTGCTGTGATTTTCCTAGTCTTATTAATGTTTATTGATTTAAACCTATCATTCCTGTACCTCTTGCTCTGTTTGATTGCTTTACTTCTACTTCACTGTGATTAAAGCTTAAAGTGCCACCCTTGTACTGCTGAGTGAAATAAGCTTGTCTTCAGAATTCTCAATTCCTGTCAATTGCAAGCACACCCATCACTAAGAAATTCACATGTCCCAGGGAAAGCAGGACATGTTTCTTCTTTACTGAATATAGATTTCTAGAAAAATTTAGATTGACAGTGTGTTATTTATTACTCAGATGAAACCTTCATTTCTATGGATGTGCACAGGTCCAGTGGCCTCTTCTATACAGGTGTTAAAAGCTACATTTGATGTGCATGACACCAGAATGCTCAAATTGCTTTCATCCTTCCCCCCCACCCCTTACTTTCAAGTTCCTTCTCTTTCTGCCTATCCCTCAAGGGAAAATGATTATTCTACTCTGATAGGTCTTCAGCTGCCTTTTTTTTTTCTGATTTGTGTCACCTAAACCAGAGCAGTGGATGAATATCCTGAAGCATGGGCACTTAGGACATGGCAAAGTCCAGCTTGCCATAGCTAAAACCCTAACAGAATAACCAGTTCAAAGCCATTTTTTCCTAGCTCCCAGGTACGTTTTTGGTATCTTGTACATCAAGCCAAGTTATAAACATGATAGATTTTGTATGTTTTTCATGTGCATCCAGTTTGCAGATGGGGACTTTAAAAGGGACTTTATTGTTCACTTTCCTGCTGAGAGCTGCCCACAGAGACTGGGAGACATGTGAGATGTACAGATTTCCCTTATTAGAAACCTGTTGTGTTTTTTCTTATTTTGGACCTTTTGCTTGTCTAGGACAAAAGCTGAGACATGGAGACCCACTTTTGTTGTTAGTTTCTAGTTACATGCCTGCAAAAATGCAAATGGCTGCTTTCACCCATCAGATCTGTTCTGTTAACCTTGATTCATCAGCTTCCACATATAAGACATTGGCAAGCAATGCATTGTATATTTTTTTTTCTGACATATTTTACTTTACTCTGTAACTTGGACACAATTGAAAAATATACAGAACAATTACTGTCCTAAGAAAAAATGTCTTGGAATAGACCTTACAAGTAGAGGGTGTAACTGAACAGTGGAGAACCTAAAAATACATTATTGGGGCAAGCATTAAAGAGAAGTGAATAATTTTTTTGAATGAACTTGAGGAAAGGGTTTTTTTTATGAAAATGAGCTAAATCAAAGTCCCTTTATTGCTCTTTGTAAATGGTTTTGTATGGTGACAAGATCCTCTCCTTGTTCAAGATGATCTCAATCTTCTCAAATGCAAGTGAATGAGAGGACAGAGAAAAAAACTGATTATAGGCAAAAAGATTGCCAAAATGCCAGGCAAATTAGGATCACTTCAAGGCAATAATGAATGAAAACACTTTTCTGACTCCTAAAGTTCTGCAGCTTAATCTCTACCTGCATTCAGTGTAAAAGAAATAGTCCTCATAAAATAAAATACTGTGTGGTAAGAGTCATACAAAAATATGATTTATAGGAAATAACAACCTTCTAAGTTATTACTTAACTTATTTTCTTTCCCAAAAGCTGGGACTAAAAAGTAGGTCAACAAGCCCATTTAAATAGCTTATTCCTCAGTGTGGTTTAAATTAGTGCTAGTGACAAGTGTATGAAGTGCTGTGCATTTTATTTTTATGGCATAGTGGTTAAATTTAGAATTGTTCAAAGTGGCTGTTATACACAAGCCTCTAGGCAAATCCTCAGATCTTTGTCAGTGGGCTTTGTTCTTGCTTTTAAACACATATAATGTGTTGTCATTGTGTTTGTAAACCAAGTGCTTTATCTGAATGTGTAATTAATGTAATGAGCATTAATGTTAGTCCAGTGGTAGAGTCTCTTGACTAAGGAGCTACAATTTCAGATCAAAGGGCAACGCATTTATATTCTCTGGACACATGACTCCTGTTCCTAGTTTTGTTCACAAGTCCTTCCAGAAGAGTGATTTTAATCTAGAGACAAGCTGAAACCGTTAAGTCTCACTGAACAGAATTGCCCTTGTAGTGTTATTTAGTATTGATAGGTCAGGCAGCTTCCATCAGACAGATGGCCTGAGATGAAAGAGTGATTGTAGGCAAGGAAATGGCTTTTGCAGGAGCTCTGTTCTTGTTTCAAAAAGCCATTCTTTGGCTTGCAATCCCCCTCTCTGCTGCTTGAGAGCTGCCAGAAACAATTCTGGCCCTGAATTTCAGACATACCTAGTGCCAAGGTGAGGAAAGAGGTTTCTAGCCCAGCTAGAAATTTTTCTCTCCCTCCTACCTTTGTTGCTTTGCAGTATAAGGTTCTCATCTGCACCCTGACTGGGAAGACACCAGCAGAGATGAGTGAATAATGAGGAAATCTACTCGCTAGTGTTTTGACAATTGCTAAATAGAGTTTTGCTTAGATCATGTTTGTACTTATTTTATCAACTATGGAGCTTTTTCTAAAAAGCTGTGGGAGTGAAGTGTTTGCTGAAAAGAATGCTTGCAGGGAGCTATTTCTGAACTGCATTCATGATTAATTTAATCAAAAACCACTTTTTTTCTCACTGTAAAAGTAGCTGATTAATGATTACGTCATAAGTGAGGAAACAGAAACAGGGAATAAATCAGTGGGTTAAATTTGAGCTTGTTCTCTTTCAGAGCTCTACATAATTCAGCTTCAGCAGCAGGTCTTCAGTAGCTTTTTTTGTGTCCTGCTCTCCCAGTAATGATACCCTTGTCAGTCCCCTCCTGCCCTGCTCTTGTGTACCATTCTATTTTATGCAGGTTCTCATTTTGCTTTCATTGTGAAGTATATGAGCCCCTAGCAAGTTTATGCTACGTGAGGTGACTGGCATCTGCCATATCTGCCTCATCCCTTCCCTGTGTGAAGCACTAGAGGCTTAGTAGGAGTGCTTTGTTTTGGTAAGATTGTTACCTGCTTATGGGAAGCAAGATAGACAGAAAAAGAGTGATTTGCATTTGGAGTGAGGATTGATGCTATTTTTAATAGTCCTTTGCCCCTATAGGAATTTGTTCTGTTGCCTTGGCTGGCTGCTGGCAAAGCCTTGTGTTTTAAGCCTGATTGTTACATTTTTGTACTTGCATGCTCCAACAAAACTTTTTTGTCAAGTCTCTGTCCTCACTTTATTCCTGATTGTCCCATAATTGTCTCCTAATTGAAAGTCCTGAGGAACCAAGGTACCAAAAGAGCTGCTGATGCAGCAAGGTGCTTCTCTGCCCTTGATGCTTCTTTTTCCTTTCATAATTTTGCAGTTGTTAGAGAGACTTTTTATCTGTGCTCTGAAAGTTGACACACTGACCAAGATAAGGGAACAATAAGGAGAATTATTCCATATTTTACAGTAATTTATCAAGAGTTGCTTATTAGTTCATACTGAGCACTGTCCAATCAAGGCAAAATATTTAAGCCACCATGAGCTTTGCTTGGCAATGACTTAAGTCATTGGTAAGCTTTAGTTAACAGTCCATATCCATTTGGGAAAGCACTTAAAGAACATACTTATGGTCCTTTGACCACAGCAAATTGAAGAAAATTATTAAGCACACTTCCAATCAGGATGAATTTCCTGTATTGGACCCAGGTTGCAGACATAGCTTAATAGGAGCTGTCAGATAATACTTCTCTGCTCCTCACATGAACAGTGAGAGGAGTTAGGTACAATACAGTAGGGTTATATCATGTCACAGCTAGTTACTGATATAAAAAGTAATTTGAACATATATTTTGTGGAGTGAATTGATCTGACAAAGCCTCACAATTTTCTGTGAGAAACTTAGAGAAGTACCTCTCTAAGGTCTATTCATAAATTATGATGCCATATTCAAATTCAAAGAACCCTTTCAGAGGTAGTTAAGTTTGGAGAGCTTGAGAGGCTTAAGAGCAGAAGGAATAAGCCTTTATTTGAAACTGTAACAGTTCTTATTATATGTGATGAATCTGAAGGATATTTCAGGAATACCTTCTGTTTAGCATTGCAAGAGGAACTCTAAAGATGTTCTGAGAAGTTACTGCTGCTACAATATTGACAAATCACTCTGTCTCAGCACTAATAGACTACTTATTCATGAGCTGAAGATGAATATCCTATTTTCCTGTGCAAGGAGGCAGCAAGCAGACAGGTAAGAAAGCTCAGAAATAATAGATTCCACACCATGGCATGAAGGTTGATAAAACACTCGTACCTTCCCAACACAGCAATGACCACAGTGCCTGACTGAAATTATGAAACTCCATCAGGAAGCTGAAAAAAAATTTAACATATTGTTGTAAGTGAAAATTTGCAAGTGATTTTACCTTGTAGCAGGTAAAGACTGTATGAAGTAAATTTGCTTAAAACATATCCCTATAGAAGGTTGTAGTCCAAACCGAGATTTTTGACAAATAATAAGACTTGATTGGAGTGTAATAAGGTTATTAATGAATGCATGTCTCTCCCATAAATTCAGACACACTTTTTCTGACCTGATTTTAGGATTTATGTATCACCAGATATCATTCAGGTATAACATATATATTTGCCATTTAAAATTTATTAGGCTTTCTGTAATAAATGTAAACATGCTCCACAGGATTTAATCTCCTATCTCTAAAAGCTTATTTACCTAAGACACACCTTAAGAAGTGTTTCAATTTGAAGAATGCAAACCTTGGGGCTGATATGAACTGCATTGAAGTCCTATTTGTGACTAAAAGTTTCCTTGGGAAAAAAGTCTAAATTAGGTAGCTGTTATTTTTTAGAATCTGGTTGGGCTTTTATAGAAGTACCACAACAATCATATTTAATCACTATTTAACTTATAATTTTGCTTCTTTTCATTGCATAATTTTCTGAATTGTACAACCAAATTCCATGGTAATCCCACTGAGAGTTTTTCTTGAGATATAATCATTAGCACTTGTCCACATGTGTCTCATTTTTCTCATTGTGTTTACTTTTTGGTAAAACAAACACAATTCCTTGACCCCTAATTATGTGCATATAATTCTAGTCCTAATAGCTCATCTAGAAAACCAAATTAAGTAATCCTCAGTGAAAATCCTTAGGAAAGTATTTCTTTGTGAACAGACTGAGTGGGCATGGCTCAAGTAATCAAAGTTTATCTGCAATAGTTTTGCCATACATGATCCACATAGCTTTGAAATATTTAGATCTCTGAATTGATCTATTGCTGTTCATTTTGCCTCTATTATTGCTTTTTGTCTCTCACGGTGCTCTCATGGTAAAAGGAAACAAATTCTCTCATGCTTTAATAAACGATGAAGTTTTTTGTTTTGCCATCATTATTAATCTTTCAACAGAAGTGAGGCAAACTGGGCCAGCCAAACAACTGTTTATCCCTTCTTCTGGTGTGCTGACAAGGCTCTAGGTAAAACACACTTTGGTTTTGTTTCAGCTGCTCTTGACATATGCTCCCTATCTTAATCTGCAGGCCTGGAAAGAATCCAAATCCCATGGAGCTTGATTCTGGGATAAAGGTTGCTAAGAGGATAATGAGGTAACTTCTCTGATTTTTTTTTTTTTTTTTTTTTTTTTTTTAAATTCACTCCTGTTCCTCTGTTTTGGTAGTGGGTAGCTACAGCAAAATGACACTGTGTGACACCTGGCATGGAAAGACTAACAGCTTGGATTTCTCCTCATGAAGCAATTTCACTTACATATGCACAGATGTAGTTGCTTCCTTCTGTGATTCTTAAAACAGTACAACTAAAACTAAAACTTTGCCCAGTTTTCATCTGGATAAATGGGCTCTCTCACAGAATTGACATGACATGTAATTTTGCACAAGTGTCCAAGTTTAGGACAAATTTGGGGAAAAAAGAGCTCCAAAGGGCCCCCCCCCCCCCTTTTCTTTTTTACAATTCCTTCCTTCAATGAGCTCAGAAAGAATTGTTCTTATGGTGAAAATGGAAAAAACTTTTTATTAACAAAAATACAAAAGAAACACTCCCCCAACCCAAACCCAGATGAGACGAACCCAGCCGGTCCTCGCCGGGGAGAGCGGCAGAGCCTCCCAAGCCGACCTCCAGCAGCGGCCCCCGAAGTCCAGATCCTTGTCCTCCGGAGTCGGTGCAAATCCCTGGAGCAGGGAGAAGGGAGAGAGGGGGAGGGGCAGCCGGGAGCAGGCCCAAAGCAAGCCCAAGACAAGCTAAAGCGAGCCCAAGACAAGCAAAAGCAAACCCAAGACAAGCCAACACGGGGGCACAGACAAAACAGCTGGGGGGAAAAGGGAAAAAAACGGCCAAAGAAGCCAGGGGAGGGGGTCACAGCTGAGCAGACGGCAGAGAGCAAGACACAGCCCACAACCGAAGCGCAGCAAGAGAGAGAGAGCCGGAAAACACCAGCCTAGATAAAACCATCCGAGGGAGGGACCGGCAGCTGCACGGGGGAAGCAAGGAGAGGAGCCAGTCCAAACATCAGCCCATAACATTCCACCCCTTATCCCACATCGTGATCATTGACACACGATTGGGATACACACTCACTAAACACGATATGGAAATTTCCTGACTTGCTTAAACCTTCAATACTTACACATTTCTTTCTATTCATAGAATCTAGTATACAATGGTGGCAACACTCAACAATAACATTTGTCTATACTTCATCCTATAGTCAGATCTCCCTGAGGTACACAGCAGGTTGTTCCATCCTTCTGCATTATCCACCAAGTACATCCTGGTCCTTGAGCAAAGGCAATCCCACGAATGGGTTTGCCTGTACTCGAGGCAGGATGAATCCATACTGTCTTTCCTAGCAACCCTCTAACATGGGCCACTGGGACTTTATCTCCATCTATCACATTAAGACCTTCAGACTGGGCGGGACCTGCTCGGTTGGTGGAACCTCGAGTGTTGACTAACCAAGTGGCTTTTGCCAGGTGCTGCTCCCAGTTTTTTAAAGATCCCCCACCCAATGCCTTTAATGTGGTCTTCAACAATCCATTGTACCTCTCCACTTTACCTGCAGCTGGTGCATGGTAAGGGATATGGTACACCCACTCAATACCATGTTCCCTAGCCCAGGTGTCAACAAGCTTATTTTTAAAATGCGTCCCATTGTCTGACTCAATTCTCTCAGGGGTACCATGCCTCCAAAGGACCTGCTTTTCCAGGCCCAGGATGGTGTTGCGGGCAGTAGCATGGGACACAGGGTAAGTCTCCAACCACCCAGTGGTGGCTTCCACCATGGTCAGCACATAACGTTTTCCCTGGCGGGTCTGAGGCAGTGTGATGTAATCAATCTGCCAGGCCTCTCCATACTTGTATTTGGACCACCGTCCACCATACCAGAGGGGTTTTACCCGCTTGGCCTGCTTGATGGCAGCGCAAGTGTCACAGTCATGAATGACTTGGGTAATGCTGTCCATGGTAAGATCCACCCCTCGGTCTCGTGCCCACTTATAGGTGGCATCCCTACCCTGATGGCCTGAGGCATCATGGGCCCATCGAGCCAGGAACAACTCTCCCTTATGTTCCCAATCTAAGTCTATCTTTGAGACCTCTATCTGTGCAGCCTGATCTACCTGCTTGTTGTGCCTGTGTTCTTCATTAGCCCGACTCTTGGGAACATGGGCATCCACATGACGGACTTTCACGGGGAGCTTCTCCACCCGAGTGGCAATGTCTTTCCACTCATCAGCAGCCCAGATTGGTTTTCCTCTGCGTTGCCAGTCAGCCTTTTTCCACCTTTCCAGCCAACCCCACAGAGCATTGGCTACCATCCACGAATCAGTGTAAAGGTAGAGCTTTGGCCATTTCTCTCTCTCAGCAATGTCCAAGGCCAGCTGAACAGCTTTGAGTTCCGCAAATTGACTCGATCCACCTTCTCCTTCGGTAGCTTGTGCAACCTGTCGTGTGGGGCTCCATACGGCAGCTTTCCACTTCCGGTTCATCCCCACAATGCGGCAGGAACCGTCGGTGAAAAGGGCGTAGCGTGTTTCATCTGCTGGCAGCTGGTTGTACGGTGGAGCTTCTTCAGCCCGGGTCACTTGCTCCTGCTCCTCTTCATCAGAGAGACCAAAATCTTCACCTTCTGGCCAGTTTGTAATTATCTCTAAAATCCCAGGGCGATTTGGGTTACCAATACGGGCGCGCTGCGTGATGAGGGCAATCCACTTGCTCCATGTGGCGTCAGTGGCATGGTGAGTAGAGGGAACCTTTCCTTTAAACATCCACCCCAGCACTGGCAGTCGAGGTGCCAGGCGAAGTTGTGCTTCTGTGCCAATCACCTCTGAGGCAGCTTGAACTCCTTCATAGGCAGCCAAGATTTCCTTCTCTGTGGGAGTGTAGTTGGCTTCGGACCCTCTGTAGCTTCTGCTCCAGAATCCCAGGGGTCGGCCTCGGGTCTCACCAGGCACCTTCTGCCACAGGCTCCAAGACAAACCATGGCTCCCAGCTGCTGAGTAAAGTACGTTCTTCACATCTGGTCCCCTCCTGACTGGGCCAAGGGCTACTGCATGGGCAATCTCCTGTTTAATCTGAGCAAAGGCTTGCTGCTGTTCAGGGCCCCAGTGGAAATCATTCTTCTTGCGTGTAATAAGGTAAAGAGGGCTCACAATCTGGCTGTACTCAGGAATGTGCATTCTCCAAAAACCGATGGCACCTAGAAAAGCTTGTGTCTCCTTTTTATTAGTAGGTGGGGACATAGCTGTAATCTTGTTAATAACATCAGTAGGAATCTGACGCCGTCCATCTTGCCATTTCACTCCCAGGAACTGAATCTCTCGAGCAGGTCCTTTAACTTTACTCTTCTTGATGGCGAAGCCGGCTTCCAGGAGAATTTGAATAATTTTTTCTCCTTTCTCAAACACTTCCGCTGCTGTGTTTCCCCATACGATGATATCATCAATATATTGTAGATGTTCCGGAGCTTCACCCTTTTCCAGTGCAGCCTGGATCAGTCCATGACAGATGGTAGGACTGTAAATGGTGCAACAAAGACTTACTAAATTAATTACCATAAAGATGATTTCCTTAATACTCAAGGAGATCAGGGAGATCTGAATGTTTTCTAATAAAGATGTAACCGATTCAGAGGAGAGGAAAGGAAATAAAGGCAGGAAATCTTCTTTGCCTGCTTCTCCTCTAATAAATAACACAAACCATGATTTATACATTCCTGAAGCAGATTCCAACATTCTCATAAATCTCCTGTAAGCCATTGCAACCAAGCCTAGCCCGATGAGCATTTTCGTCAATATTCCTTTCATACAAAAACTACGCATCAAAGACAACACCGGAGCTATCTCCGGATGAGTAAACAGACCCATTGACCACAAAGGCATCAAGACATCAAAGAAACCTAACGAGCCGACATACAAACAGGTCCCCACCACGAAAGACATTATGGATTTAAGAAACTTAGCCATGCCGACAGCTGAAACCAACATAGTATTAGATAAAAGTTTTTTCCACTTTTTTTCTGGTGCTGATAATCTGAAGGTCGTCGATTCCCCGTACGGGCCACCAAAAAGTATGTCCAAGTTTAGGACAAATTTGGGGAAAAAAGAGCTCCAAAGGGCCCCCCCCCCCCCCTTTTCTTTTTTACAATTCCTTCCTTCAATGAGCTCAGAAAGAATTGTTCTTATGGTGAAAATGGAAAAAACTTTTTATTAACAAAAATACAAAAGAAACACTCCCCCAACCCAAACCCAGATGAGACGAACCCAGCCGGTCCTCGCCGGGGAGAGCGGCAGAGCCTCCCAAGCCGACCTCCAGCAGCGGCCCCCGAAGTCCAGATCCTTGTCCTCCGGAGTCGGTGCAAATCCCTGGAGCAGGGAGAAGGGAGAGAGGGGGAGGGGCAGCCGGGAGCAGGCCCAAAGCAAGCCCAAGACAAGCTAAAGCGAGCCCAAGACAAGCAAAAGCAAACCCAAGACAAGCCAACACGGGGGCACAGACAAAACAGCTGGGGGGAAAAGGGAAAAAACGGCCAAAGAAGCCAGGGGAGGGGGTCACAGCTGAGCAGACGGCAGAGAGCAAGACACAGCCCACAACCGAAGCGCAGCAAGAGAGAGAGAGCCGGAAAACACCAGCCTAGATAAAACCATCCGAGGGAGGGACCGGCAGCTGCACGGGGGAAGCAAGGAGAGGAGCCAGTCCAAACATCAGCCCATAACAACAAGGATCATCCTTGTTTACTAAAACAAAGGAATAAAAAGAAGTATTCACAATTTTTGAAGAAGAGCATAGAAATTAATTTCTTGGTGACTCTCTTGAGAATCTAGGTATGATGCAGTCAATCTCTGAAAAATTTGGGAGATGATTCACAAAGTCTTATTCTTAAATGTAATTCTAAATCCTGTTGGTTTCACCTAGGGTTGGCTAAAACCAACTGTTGCAAGCAGTCATCTGTGTTTTTGTGGTGATTTGGCAACTGTGTTTGGAGGCACTTTTTTGCTATTGCTTCCATCTGTCAAAACAAAGCTTAGTGCAGGTGATGGATTTAACACTCTGGATCCTCTGTAAAACCATGAGTCTTTTTTCTGGTGTAGCTAAAGTTGTGTCTCTCTAGAGATACAGGCCTGGGCTTAATCTGACTTGTATCAAATGGCATTGCTGTTCTAAATGGAGCTGCCCATGCATAAGGGTAAAGTTATACTCAAATTCCCACAAGAAACTGGCTTAAGTTTGACCAGTGAAAATATTTATCAGTTCCCTGACTCATTATGGTTTTCTTTATTGTTATTTATTTATTTAAAATTAAAATTGCTCTTTCTCTTAGAAATTTCACTGGTATAAGACAAGTTTTACCAGCTGACTTGATAATGAGATCTGGGAGGCCAAACTTCTACCAAAAAACCTGTAAATTAAAGGATTGCGACATTTAAAAATTTCTTTGTTGGACACTTTCTTTTAAACTCCTTTTAAAAATTTTCCTACTATGCATACAAGAATGATGGATGACAGGGAATGAAGTTCCCATTATGTTAAGCTGTTAGCCATAAATCCTCCAGAGATTCCTAATTAACATGAAAGTTTACTAGTTTGGGCTCATTATGAGAGTCTGCTCATGGTGCTCTGTTCTTCTACCAGTGCATCCCAGAGGTCCATAAATTTTCATTGCTTTGGGTTTCCTGGTATGTCCCATTACCATGAAAAAGTGACATCTGATGCAAGAAGTGTAAATACTCTATAGAAGTTCAATAAAGTGTTTCATTCTTCACTGCTGAATTACAGTTTTATGGCCCATAAATAAAGGCAAACAAGGAAAGCTAAAATATGAGGAATGGTTGTATATCACACATGTTATCTGGAATGAAATTGTTTCTGCTCTGGTGACAAATGTCTCACATTCAATTTGCATTCATGTCTTGTGCTATGCCACTCTAAGGGCAGGTGGTTGATGTTGTTATAAATGACCTCAAGGAGTAAAATGATAGATTTTGGTATCATCCAGCTTTTCATGGGAGGAGTACTAGATGTGCTTAGAGACCAAGGGATAAAGTTTATCAGCCTGGTAAAGTTTGAGTAAAATCAGTATCTTTTACGGTTCTACTATATATAGTAAAAAAAAAAAAAAAGATTTTTGGACACAAATACAACCCTTTCCCCCCAGCAAAACAGTATAAACATTCTGAAATGATCTGCTTTGTTCAGCAGCAGCCTGTGATGGGTTTTGTTGTAGTGATACATGAATTTTCATAATTCAATCACTACAATAATCACTTACCAAAAGATGTGATGACAGAAGTGAAAAGGGTTTCATAGATCATCAAATCCAAGCTGCTGTGCTAAGCATATTGGCATATCAGTCTATTTGTAAATGCACCAGCTCCAGCAAAATTGGTTCAGATGTCTTCTCCTCTTACACAGGCAGAACATCCTGGATATGCATTTGTCTTATGGAGAGTCCACTCTGTGCTTATTTATAGTCTGGTTATACACATTGACTCTTCAGTCAGCACTGCATTTCAACAGCTGTTTTCTCCCTCCAGTGTCCTTAACCCAGTGAATTCACAACAGCTGTCCAAAGACTGATGGAAATTTAATCTTTTTCTCTGGATTTTGTACTTTTTATGTAAAACAGCATTCATTCCTCTGATCATCTTAGCCTTCCTCTGACTTGTAGTCTTCCTAATGCAACATAAAACACATAATTGGAATTTTTAAGCTTAATTCTAAATAAGGTCTTACAGAGGTAATACATGATCCTTTGACTTCTTCTACCATGTGTGGTGCCATGGCATTGTATTTGTCTTTTTTTATGTCTATATTTATGGTTCATGGTTATTGAAATCCATGTTACCTGGCATTTCCAGCTGCTGGACTCTGGGATTGACTCTATGATCCCTTGGTAGTCTTTGGTAGAAAGTTTTGTTATGTGCCAAGGCTTTTTCTGTCTGATGACACCTTAAGTTCCCTTTCCCTTCCCTAGTGGATAGGCAGGAAGAGATGCAATGCACTTTGTTCATGTTCTTGACTGTCACAGGTCAGGGCTGTAGGCTGCAGAGTCTAGAATGCCTATGCTTATTTAGTGAATTATTTTATCAATTATATTGAACTTATCTCATGTTCTCCATGTTTTTAATGTCATCCTATTGTGTCATCATTACAATTTCTTATGTTTGGCAACAGTAAGCAGCTTGATATGATTTATATAGGTGGTCCCATCCTCATGAATCAGAAGTATGGATGAAACACTGAGTGGGGTAGTTCTCTATTATTGCTGGTTTAAGACAAAATAATTTTAAATCTGATCTAACTCAGTCAATGTGTTTTTTTGTTTTGTTTTGGTTTTTTTTTTTTGTTTTTTTTGTTTTTTTGTTTTCTTTGTGTTTCTGGGCTCAATTGGAATACTAGAATATAGTAGAGGTGGCATTTTTTGGAGGTATCTGTTTACATCTGGAACAAAGATTTAGAATTAAGATTGCTTCATTTGAACAACCTGACTTCTTCCTTGGAGATTATACTTAGTATTTCCTGAGTAAATTTTCCTGTGGAAAGAGCTGCTCCAAATATCCAGTGTGTTAGTGGTCTTGGTTAACAGGAGATACCATAACTCTCAGAGCTGTCTCTTCACTAAATTTTCAGGTTAGATCAAGAGACAGTGCACTTGGCTTACATGCAAGATTGAGGTCAAGGCATATGTGCTCTGTTCTCATCCCTGCCACAGATCTGCAGGATAAGTGTGAGTCAGATTCTGCCCTTTAGTTCCTTTGTCTATAAAACTTACATACACATAATCAATTTAACAGTCCCTGACAACTCACAGTTTGAGCTCAGCCGTGGCCTCTGTCTCAGGGGTTTCAAACTAAGTGACATATTCAGGTGTATTTGGCAATGTCACAGAAATGTGATAATTATTATACTAAGTCAGTGAAAGATAAGAGAAATTATATTCTGTATGTTCCTTCAAGTTCAGCATCTGAGAATCAGTGAAAATGGGTTTTTTAAAGTTATTTGCAGAAAGTCTTATCTTTTGGCAGGCACACCAGCTGTACCTGAAGTGAAAGACTATAATCAGGTGTCTGGGGTTTAGGAATCAGGAGGGTTATGAGCAGGTCCATATTCCACTTTTGTTGAGCATCTTATTCCTTTCTTCTTTCAGGAGATTTTCAGCTTCCCTCTAGGATCAGCAGCACTAATGTGTTGTCTTCTCCTCATTGTTCATTGCCAGGAGGGTAACGAGGCCTGACTTGGAAATGCTGTGAGTGGCAAGCAGCTGAGCAGTCTGACTCAGGGCATTGCTGCATTACAGCACTGTGAATCTGGCAAAGCTAATTACGCTCACAGGGATAATGACAACTCCATATGGGGTGGAAAATTGTTTGCATGTAGGTTTTGCTTCTTAACTCTTCTGGTCTTCCTGTAGTTAGTAGGCAGGCAGCAGCCTCCAAAGCTAACAGCAATGCTACTGCTTGTCCAGCTGGCACAGAAGATTTAGCTTCACATGAGCCAGCTGGCTATCTCCTTGCCTCTTTTCACCTAAGAGGATGAAATATGTCATCCTTGAGATATGACCAGACTCCTGGAACTCACAGCTCCTTCTGGGACAGAAACAGCATTATTAGTACTCTTTATATGCTTTCCTTCAGAAATATATAAAATATTAAATATAGATATACATGTATTTATATGCCTTATCTATGTTCATGCACAGATGTTAAAACTAAAATGCATACCAAGGAAACTTAAAGCTTGCAAATAGATATACAGAAAAAGAACCAGGAAATGAAGAATCAAGGGACTCTCTTTTCATTTTGATGTGACTGTCTTACTTCCATTACCCTGCATACGTGGTAGCCTTAATTATCAGTTGGATTGTTTAAATATGCAGCCAATATTATTCTGTACTCAGAGCCATTGATACTAGGAGGATCACAGTATTTTCATTTCCTGTGCTTTAGGATCTAATTTATTACTCTTCAAAATGGCACTAGTGGTTTTCATAGTTATTTTTCTTTCCCTAGTAAATACAAATATATGGAGAAAGATAAAAATGGCTTTTTTTAATATCATTGTTTTATAAGTAGCCCTGCTAGGCTTTGAAAGTCATATCTGGAACAATGAATTGAATAGGACATTACATTTACTGATGCTGCTGTTTGGCTGAATTGCAATTTTGCAGAGGCAGCAATGTATCAGACTGAGCCATGAATCTTTTGCAAGAGAATGTAGGATTTGGAGATGACTGAGAATGATAAAAAACACAGAGAATTCCATATATTTGGGTGTGGTGCTAGGGCAATATTGGTAATATCTCATTAGGGTACAGATGCTTCTTTTAATGTAAATTGCTCCAGCCAATCCTGACAAGCTTGTTTTTAATAGCATGAAAATTAAAGGGCTTATTTTGCATCTCCCCTTTTGGCTGCTCAAAACTTAAGAAATGCTCAGATGAAACAAGTTTAAAATTATCCGAGCTTGCAGAAATGAAATTAAAAGCGTGGCATAAAGACGCTTTAAAAAGTTCTAATTGTAGATTCTTGTCTTGTATCCCATGAAGAGCAGATGTGGCAGAAAGCTCTAGCAATACTCTGAGATGCCTACAATGCAGAAGTTTATTAAAAGCAGCAAAGGCAAACCTTCACCTCACATAAGTAACAGATGCTGTTTATCCACTGAATGCCTACTCGTGGTGGTACTGAGTGACTTAGTTTATATTGGCTAAACCAAGGAGGCCTGTATTCAAATAAACCAGCAAATCAGGCTAAATATTTGGTTATTGTGGCAATGAAAGCACTGGATTGCACTTATTTATTGAAAATTAACATAAATGAGGGTAGGATTTAGAGTAATTAAAATGGAAGGGCTACAGATACTAGATTTTTATAGTCTGAACTCTAGTGAACTGCTGCTTTTCTTGCTCCATCAGTTTTATTAGAGCAATGTCTACAGTGTTGCCTAATGGCTATAACTAGGTAACTGCTCATGGCCACTGATCAAAGGAAAGGGCTCTCAAATAGAATCTCAGAGGTTATCAGAGGCTGTTTGTGCCAAGACATTCTTTGCTCATTGCTTCCACCTGTTCTGGACGTTTGTATCTGCTCTGTTATTCAGGATCTGGGATCCAGGGTTTGGAGTTGTTGGGAATTATACAACATCCCTTTTTATGGATGGCATCCAAACATGAGGCATCTTACTTAGCATCAAAGATCTAGTGTTATGAATAATATATGCTTAGGAGGCTTAAAATCAGGAAAAATAGATCATATGTAATTCCAAGAAGATACCTCAAATACCACATATGACTGTTTTATAAGATGAATTTGAAAACTCTTGTCTGCTTTGCCAAACCTATAAAGATAAGTTGTAGTAAATAAATAATGAAATGGCCTACTTAAGGTCTTTGCATCTTTTGCAAGTTGAAATGATTTCACTGGAGGGCAATACTTAAAGTTGCTTAGCACCCAAATTGTTTGCAGTAGTTTTTCAGCTATAGCATCCTTCAAAGGCATCTGCAGGAATGCATCCAGGAATGCATCCAACCGTGCCAAGCACTGGAGATCTTTGATGCTAAGATGTCTCATGTTTGGATGCCAACCATAAGAAAGGATGTTGTGCAATTCCTGAGTCCTAAGAATTCCAAACCATGGATTGCATTGTGAAAGTTCTCTTTAAACCTTGTAAGCGAAATATGTTGTTGGAGGTATCTTCCCTGGGGATTACTGGCAAGCACCTTGTATTTATGGGGGTACTACACAATTTAGACAGCACAGACAGGATGTCTCTTTCTTTCTAATTTGTCTTTGTACATGGTTTATAACATCCCCCCCAAATTACTTCCTGGTGTGCAATTTTTCATGCTTGTTCTACTCTCAGAAGTGAGTTATTTTCAAAGGATTTCAAACAAGACCATTTTAGCTCCAAGTGTGCTGGGCGTGAAAAAGGATTGTTTTGACGTACTTTTATGCTCTGGTTGCTCCAGAAGCATTTAAATCTGAAAACTGCAATTATGATGGGTAAGTCTCAGCCTCTCAGATAAGGTGTTACAAGCACTCAAAAACATTAAAAGGACATGAAGGTTGCAAAGTTAAGCACCTGCCAAAAAACAAATATTAAAATTAGGCAATGATAGAATGAACATTGATAGTGAATCTTTAATTCAGTCCTCTGTGCACAGGCTGTGACAATTTTGAAGGGATAAGGTACTTTTTTTTTTATGTACTGTCTTTTTCTCTCCTGGTTTTGTCTTTCCTTACTGCATCTCTCTTATCACATTTGTCCTTCCAGGTTCAGTTTTCTCACCCAGACATTCCTTGCTTTATCCTTCCAGACTTCTCATTTCCATCCCATGCCTAACATTTCCTAGTCTCACATTTTTACTTCACCTTCACTCCCAAAGGTCTCTGTGTACTTTTTTTTTTTTTTTAATATTATTTTTTTTAATTCTGCTGTCTTGTATCCTGCTGTTGGCCAAGAAAAATGAAACTCTGAGGAGCAACAATGGCAAAATCTGCATCATATTTTATATGTACTTATCTTAAGGTGGAGAGAACTGATTTCTGTATGACAATATGTTTGGAAGTAACATTTTGGAGGAGGGGCTAAGGGGAGCCCTTCCAGACTGTTGCCAAAGTCAGTAATCTCCCATATGTTTGTCTTGCAGTTCCTTTTGTGTTGCCATGTGTTTTCGGATTTCCACTGGGGTTTCAGATTCTTTATTTAAATTAAAAATGTGCTGAGCTTTTAAAGACTAATAATAGGTGAAGTTAAGATGTTAGAAAAGTCTTTTGGAGGATGTTGTCTAGAAAAAAAAAATGGAGACAAAAATACAGTCGGTATTCCTCATGTGTTTATATTTTACTAGATACATATGAGCATGCTAATTTTGTGCGCAACTCCTCTGTGAAACTAAATGTTCTTTTCACTCTTACTTGCTTCGTGTTCTTCATCCTTTCCTTCCATCTTTTTAATATACTGATTTTTTTCTGAGGTCTCTTAACTTAGTTTATGCCTTTGGGAAATGTTACTGTGTTTATGTGGCATCAGCTGGAGCAAACCCTTGCAGATTCAAGGGGCATTGCTGGTCTGTGCTCCTGCTATGCCTAGAGATCAGTGTACTGGAAGGTGTGAACACGCTGAGCAAACCAGTGAGCCTGGCTCACTGGGTGAATTTTAATTTAATTTGAAGACTTCCAGAGCTTTCTCACTGATACTGCAAAAATCTGACTTACATTCCTAATTTTCTACACTGTAAGTAGATCTGGCTAATTTGTTCCCCAGCTGTTTAATTTGCAAAGGGGCTGTCATTCTGTGTTAAATGAAACTGGAAAAGACAGAGCCCAAGGAAGATCAGTGTAATGATGGAAGTTTGTTCCAGTTCAAAGCTGCTGTTGATATTGGGTGGGATCCAAAAACTTGATTCCAGACGCATTGATGTAATCAGATTTCAAATCAGGGCTGCTGTGTTCAGCCCACCACTCCTTTAGCTACTGCTCTGGTACCTGATTCTCTGGGAGGATAAGCAGTGCCAACAGCATTTAGAAAAACACTATTCCTAGTTGCCCTCTGCCTTAGTACTATATGCAAGAGATGCCCACTCTCAGTTGTATAATTCATGTTGTTTCTCTCCCCAGGCATGTAATGTGAGGTTTTTTTTTTCCTTTTTCAGTCTAGCCTTGCTTTTCATTTGTTTTCCTCAGGCCAGATGTGCATTGTTTTGTGCAATGTACAGGTGCTGTGGATCAGATCTGGGTGACTCTCACTGCCCCTACATGTGGGTTGCTGGCTCATTCAGCCAGGAACTGATTTCTGGATGGTCTCTTTGGACTCATTACCTGAGCCTAGACATGCTTGGTGGCCTTATCATGTGCACTTTCTATACTCCTACATTAAAAAAAAAAAACAGAGGAAAAAAGGGAATGTTTTGGAAACCCAAGCAATTGTATGAGAGTTAATGAATGAATCAGGCTTTATAGTGATCTGCTCTGGTATTTTATTGCATGTTAGAGACTCAAGGACCAAATCGTGGTGTTGACAAGTTCCACCACTATGGCTGGCCCTGGGGCTGAGAGAAGTTCCCTGTGAGAAGAGCCTGAAACTGGAGGTTTTCTATTTGACTCCCCTTGTCAGGGGAATGTGCCTCATTGGACAGTCTCACAGCTGAATTGATTTCTCAGTTGCCTTATGATTCATATTGCCCTTTGGTCTTGCTGATCATACTGTTTTATTTTTTGCTTCATCTGCCTGTTTTTTCCTGGCTTTAGCTGTCTCTGTACTGCTAAAAGTTCCCATTTTCTCTTCCAATTTACTTTTAGAGGGAGCAGTAAGGAGACCCCTGTCAGATAATCCATCTGCTGGTTAAAAAATGCTGCTGCCCTTAGCTAGGCAATGTCTTATATCAACTTGGTGGGCAAAGACAGAGAAATACTTCTCCTGCTGTCAGCAAAGAGGAACTATTTAATTCTTTCCAAAATGCAAGTGTTTCTTCTATGATTTTTAACAATTGTTGATAACAGCTAAGCAGTTATGATAAAACTTTGCTTTATGGACTGTGTACTATTTTGGGCCCTGTGCTGGTGGGTGAAGAATCCTGGTATAAGTCACTTTTTGATTCTGAATCTCTTCTCCCACATTAAAAGGAGAATAAAAATGCTGGTTGGCTTTCTGATAGGCTTTGAAATCCACTTCTGAAAAATGTTACTTAGAAATTGGACATTATGATCTGTAATTATAATTAAATCCATATGAGCATTATGTGTGAGAAGGCAGCCTGATAGCATATATAGCTGTGAGTGCAAAGAGACCAGGAAATTCCTCCTGCTGCTGTAGACAAGTGACACTGGAGGCATTTTTAAGTACAGATATTAGCTGTTCATTGTGTCAATAATGTAGAGAACCTGGGGAGGTGTGATGCTACTTGTTAAAATTCCTTCCTGCATTTAATTTCTCTGCCATGATTTTGCATTAGCATAATCCTTTGACCTAAATATGAAAATACCAGTAAAGGAATGAAAACTAAAATCATGTTTCAGAGTTGACTGTCCTGCTGGACTTTGTGAATGGTGTTAGTTGGTGGGCTGGGGGGTGGGGGGCAGTAAGAATTCTTCCCCCTGAAAATCTAGAATTGTACATCAGAATCAAATTTATTTTTTTAAGATACAAATTTTTGTTTGTTGTGTGCAATTTTTATGTTGAAGAATTCTCTCCTGGACTATGAGAACCAATACTGGAAGTACTTCTGGGCATTAAGTAACTTCAGGAAATCCTATCTAAACCATCAGCTTCTTACTGGCTTACAAAAGCAGAAAAGGTTTTGTTATCTTAAACAGATGCATGTTGTTACTGTTGGTTTTAAAAGGTTTTTTTAGCTTGTGAACATACCCAAATAATGAAGTGTCAAATATGAATCTTTGTTGTTTTATGATTTCATGTATGTGAATTGTGTAGATCAGTGCACAATTCTATAGGTGAACAAGGCTTCAGATCTACCTCCAAAACTCCAGATGCTTCTTTTTGCTGCTGTCATTTTCCTTCTGATTTTGCCTGGGCACCTCAAGACAGTCCAAGGACAAGCTGCTGTCTGAGAGACCTGCATTATAAAGGTAGGTTCATCAAAATGAATGTCTTTTACTAGATTTTTATTTTAGTATTAATTGATTTCAGTCCCTGACATCAGTGCAGTAAATTTAAACCCCCTAAAATCTCTTGACTTCATTTAATACCTTTTACAAAGAATACCCCCACACTTTTTTTTTTTTTTTTTTTTTTAAGGAAATGAAGGAATGTCTTTTTTGTAACTGCAAAGGCTCAAACTCCTTTGTTAAAGGGGCAATAAGGTTGCAAATTGCACAATTCATCAATTTGGAAATGCTTGTTCAACCCAGTTCTGTTCTGTTATTTGTCTGCATCATGATACTGGCTTACAGTATTTCACTGCCCTTGTATAAAAGCTCAGAACAAACCCTTGTTTACAGTGAAGTTGAATACACTCAGTATAAATCAAGATAGTAAATTGAAGCTGAGGCTACTTCTTTTTTCTGAACTACAACCTTTTCTTGCTACTGAGAATAATAATAATAATAATAATAATAATAATAATAATAATATTATTACAGGGACTAAAATGTAAAACTAGCTTTTTTAGGGTCTTGAAAGAGTTATGGCCATACTGTGTTAAATACTTCAAATATACCTGAGCAAGTGTTGTGAATTTCCCTGATGGGAGATCGGGACTAGTTTGGGAACACAGCACAACCAGACTTGTTAGAACACATCTTATAAATTTGGTTTTGAGATGTTAATGGCAGAAAGACATTTCCTCTATTAATTCACTTTTTTGTGCAGGCCATGCATCTACTCACCTGGAGCAGCAGTGAGAGACCAACACTGCAGTAACTTACTCAGAAGTGGATGGTCATCCTGGCCACAACTCTGTTTTCTAGCAAGGTTTTTGGAAACTCTTTTGAGGTACCTGTAATCACGAGTATGTGTCACACATTTAGTTCCTCTCAGCATGCAGCAGCTCATTTCCTCTTTTGGCAGGGTCAGAGTAATCCCATCACTGATTGATGGGCATATTCATCAGCCTTTTAGCTTCAATTTACCAGTCCCTGGGAGTCTTTGCATGTGCTGTCTCATGGCACACACATTTCTCAGAGGGTTTTCAGGTGATGGTTCCTCCATCCACGTGTCCCCCTTCAGGGAGGCTGGTGCAGAGGGTTTTGTGGCAGGACCAGTGCTGTTAGTGAGCCTTCAGATGTTACTGAGGGAGACAGAATGTGTGTGGGAGAAAGGGAGAAATGACCCTGTTGTGTAGGTGGAGAACTGTGCTACAGCATTTTGCTGATTTGCCTCACCCCTGGCAGGAAGCCTGCAGCAAGGCTGTGAACTGAGAGCAGGATGTTTGTGTCCTCCTGGCTCAGCCTTTCACTCTCAAGAACAACTGTCTCTGCAGATTTCACCTCCTGTTGCTCTCCTTGCTCTGCTGCAAGATATGCACATGATTCAGTTACAGCACTCTTGCTTTCCTGGTTATACTGGCATTCTGGAATTAGGCTCTAGTTCCTGAGGAAAACCCCAAAAAATTTGAGATTGGTTTCTAGGGCTTGGTTGGCACACTTACTGGGACTCAGCCTAAGGTGTTTGTTCTTCTGAATGAACTAGAAGCATTTCTTCTGGTCTTTATTCCAAAAATCGTGATTCCAAAAGGAGCAGACAAATATAAGTGTGTCAGATGTCTGAGGAGAATTATTGCCTAGAAGAGCCCATTTTCCCTGTGACTCTTCTACTCAGCATATCTAAATTATTTAGAAGAAAAGAAAAAATGGCTAAACACTTGTAAGAAATTATGTTCAAAAGGATTAGGAGAAATTATTATTGAGGCTGCAATTCACTATGTGTTTTGCAGGAATCACTACCAGTGCTTATAACTTTCCATTGTTCCCCAGCCCAAGTGGTGAAAACAACAGTTGACTAACCAAGCCTTGTTTATATTTCTCTCTAGATATTGTTAATATTTCTTTAGATAGCACTGAAAATTTTACTTCAGTCTTGTCATGGTGTCAGGATTAGACTTGGATGAGGATTTGAGTCATGACCAGGACCAGCATTGTAACTTCATGTTAATCTTTACCCTATCTCTTTTTTTTTTTTTTTTTTTTCAGTCTCTGAAAGTTCATTAGCTTTTATAGATGAAAGACTGTGTGAAAATTTCTTTTAAGTAAATTCCATTCATGGAATTCACTGAATTAAAAGCCCGGAAATTGTTTTCAATGCCAATAACTTCAGTAATTTGGAGTTATTTTTCACTGAATTGTCTTAGTTAATTACTGTCATATTTAAACAAGGTTTTGGTTGACCAAAGACCATTAAAATATGTTTTAGATTAGACCAGAATATTTAGAAAGAATTGACAGAACTGTTTCTTCAACTGTCATTATGCTGGTTGATTCCCTTTTCCTGATAGACTTAGATGTGATTATAATAATAAAACAAAAAGACTTATTGTTGCAAACCATACCTACACGAAGGACATTATTGAGAACAAGAATGGATTAGATAATTAAATTCCATGTAATTAACTGAATGAGAATGTCTCCTTGAAATACAAGGATGGGATGACCTCTGTATTTGGCAAGTAAATGGCCTATTGCTGACACTGATGGGAGGCAAATAATAAAATTAATACAGGTATCTTTTCCTGAAAATAAATTTCACATTTTATCACTGTTTGAATGTAGTCTTATTGGTTTTGAATATGCCACTTCCAGCAAATAGTTCTCCTGTTTATGCGTGAAAACCCACTGGACTTTCTGGGAATTTAAGGACAGGAAAATGGCACCAGAACTTGGCTGGCCACAGTGTATGCAGTAATGTTTTGGTTGTCAGATGAAACACTTTGGAAAACTTATGCAGATGTATTTTGGGTTAGGAAAATTGGTGTCCTCACCTAAAAGGAAAAAAAAATTCCTTGAGTCTTTGTTTTTGGAGCTTAAAAATAAGAACAAATTCCAGTCTATACTGAAAGATTTAGCAAATTCATGCCAGTTTAGAAAACCAGAAAATTATGCCTACAAGAGAACACTGTGATTATTTTTTAATGTGTAATTCAACTGGGACTCATTGCTCAGGGAAGTCATATGATCAATAAGGCCTTGTTCTGTTTAATTATTATAGAACAACTTGACAAACATCTGAGCCAATTTCCCCACTCTACCTCAAACTTGGAATAGATAGAAAAAGAGTCAAGTTGATTTAATACATAGCTATGGATGAGTAGTCAGAAATGGAAGGAGAAATGTGGAGCAGTTCTGTCAAAATCCTTGATCATGCAAAACAGACTACAGACTGCTTTGAAATGCTGAGATTATTTTTAATGCTGGGACTAGATTTGCCTAAAGGTGCAATCAGTAAGAGAGAAGTGTCTTGCCTCATTTGTGTGTGTTGAAATGGATTACTGCCAAAATTCAGGTCTGTTTAAATCTGTGTAAGGCTGTATTTGTGCTGGGGTATCCTTTTGGAGGAGGACAGGTGTCTGCTAAGAAAGGCAGAAGACTCTCTTTGAAATGGAGAATGTAAACCTCCTCCCTCCAAATTATTATAATTTTAAAATTAAGGGGCTCTCAGGCAAAGATATGGGAATTAGGAATAACAGTTACTAGGAAACAGTTTACTAGGAAAATTAAAGTAGAAATACAGTATTACAAAGAACAATCTCAAAAAACTGAGAGAGTCAGAATACAGCCTGATACCCCATCAGTCAGGGTGTTGGTAGCAGTCCCATTAAATGATGGCTGCAGTCTTCCTGCAGTGACAGATGTGGTTGAATTGGAGCAGTGGTCCTGTAGAAGGTGCAGTTTTCCTCTGAATGTCCAGGGATGATGTGGAAATGTTCAGCTTTCCTCTGGAATCCAGTGGAAAGAAGATATCTTGTCGTCCAAAATCTCAGTTTTTTATCTAGGTAGGAAAGGCTTGGCTCCTGCCCCTGGCTGGAGCATCTCCCATGGGATGATGCAATTTTATCAGTCACACAGTTGGACTTAATGACCCATCAGCAGAGGATATCTTCCTGGAGGGAGAATGGATTGTGGAAAAGATAAAGATGATTGCCCCATCTTGTCTTAAAGATGGCCCATTAGCAGATAATATGTGCCACGGAGATAAGGGTCACTGCCCCACCCAGCTTCAACAGATGGTGATAGAATACACATTTCTGGCCACATCCTGTATTGCAACCCAAGACATGGGGCCCTGAGGACACTGACAGACCTTAGGGACTAGCCTTACCTGGAACTTCCATCATGATGTCTTTAGCCCCCTGTCCTGGGATGCAGTGGGGGAGAGCTGGTCACCGGCACAGCTGCAGGGATGCCCTTACTGCCCAGAGATTCCCTTTCTGCAGAGCTCAACCCATGCACTGGCAGCTTGGCTTGAACTTGGACCTGCCTTATTGCCATGGCATTACTGCATGACTTGAACCCTCAACTGGACCTGTGTTGGGATCTGTCCTGCTCAGGGTTGACAGGCCCTGGCTGGGGAACTCTGCCCACGTGGTCTTAACATTAAATCATATTCTGTGGGCTTTCAGTCCATTGGCTTCACTGCAATATTTGAATTAGATCTGATACCCAACCATTAAACAATCAGCAGTAGATGAGAAGGAGCACATGAGCACTGAAAAAAATTTCTCATTTTTCTTTAGGATTTCACTTTTTTTTGTTTGTTTGTTTTTGTGGGTTTTTTTTTTGTTGTTGTTGTTGTTGTTTTTTGGGGGGTTTTTTGGGTTTTTTTTTGTTTGTTTTGGGTTTTTTTGGGTTTTTTTTTGTTGTTGTTGTTGGTGGTGTTTTTTTTTTTTTGTTTTGTTTTGTTTTGTTTTGTTTTGTTTTGTTTTTTCCTAAGTCTCTTTCCTGTGTTTTGGCTGTCTCTTGCAGGCCTGTTCTATTATGGGTCTTCATTTATTCTAAAGACTAGATATAACCTCTTCATCTCTCTTGTGTGGCTATTACTGCCTGCTGCAGCAAATCAGCAGAGCTTTAGCAGCTTTAGATGGATATCTGTGTAATCTCTTCATGGGCTGGCCAGCAAAATCCCACTGCTCCAGTACACTGATCCTTCCCATTCATGATGTGAATATTCATGTGCTCAGATTTTACTAATGGAAGTGCCCTGGAGAGAAGATAATGAGCTTTATGCAAAGCAAACATTAATCTTTGGTTTGGGGTGTTTGCTGAAAACATCTAAAGTTGTGTATCTATCTGATTTTAAAATTTCCAAGTTGAAACATACTTAACTATTTACATCAGTAGTACTTGTGTGAGGGACGTCACAGTGGAAGTTAATTACAGGTAATTAAGGAATAGACAAAATATGCCAATGCCACAAAGTTAATGAGAGTTTTGTCACTGATTTTGCAATGGACCAGACTTCATGAAAGACATGTCTGACTTTGCAGAGAGGAAGCTTTCCTCCTGCTTAAGCCAGTTTCATGTTACTAACCATGTACTGAAATTGTTTTAGCAATTAAAAATGTATGAAAAATTAAATACAAAACCAATACTAGAATGTGACAACTGTGAGATTTTGCTTTGTTCAATTTTTATTTTCCTGTAACTGCTGGCAATATCAATTAGTATCACTAGCTCTCTGTGGCTGAAAAAGTCAACCTGATTGATATGACACAGTCCAGTCCAGAGGAAAATCTACAGTCAAAAACTGATCACAAAGTTATTAATAAAATGAGTCAGGGCACTGAAGAATGAAAATACTAAGCTTGTTTTTTGTGAGTGGAAGAAGGATATGAAAAATGTGCCTGCTCTTTAGGGAATAAGCTGTAGATTTTGTAATTATACTTTTAATTGTAAATGTTTGTCTCAAATCAATATATATATATATCAGAAATTTTAAAAACTTTATAAAGTTTTAAGGTTTAATTATTTCAAATCCACAGGGGTGTAAAAATAAGCACAGTTCATTAACATTTGGTTTTATTGCACAAGATAATTTTTTCTGGCTTTTGTTTTGTTTGGTTGCTGCTTTTTGTTGTTGTTATGGTTGTGTGTGGTTTGGTTTGGTTTTTTCATGTGGATTTGGAGTTTTTGTTATGTTTTGTTTTGATGAAATTAAGACCTTCAAATTTGTCAGTGTGAGTCCGTGAGAATTTGATAAAGAGGGGAGATGCTACATAGCCCAAGATGCAAATGGACTTCTTACTCTTAAGTTTTAATGCCTAACTTTATTCTTATTTAACAAAGCCTCTGGATTTTTAACTGTGGTCCATAATCAAGTTTAGGGTTCAGAATACAGAATTACTGGCAAATGTATTTAAAGGGGGTCTGAAATTTGTAAGACAAATTTCTACAGATCTGAGGAGTGAGTGACCACAGGGCTGAAGAGGAAATGAAACCCATGAAGAGAGTGAGAAAAGTAGTGGCTGTAAACAAGGAGGGAGTTTCTTGCTTCTTACGACAGTGAGTGGACCTCTGAGAGGAATGGGCTCTGAAAAGGCTGAGATAAACCAAAAACCAGAGGGACAGTCAATTCCTCAGGAAAATCAAATTGCTGGGGATATTTATATAAACTTTATTTATATAAACTTTAGTCTTATGGGGTTGTATTTTTGTATTTCTAACACATGAGAATAACCATTACTTAAACTGAGAAAGCTGCTCATATCCTGTGGTGGTAGAATCAGCTCCAGGCATCAGCTCAAGCAGAATTTACCTTTGCTAAATAAATAAAATTAGCTGCCAAATAAAAGTCATGATCACATGAGTTTCTATTATGTTTGCTTACTAATTTATCCCAGATATCTCACACTGCCCAGCATGTGGCTGATAATGGGTTTAGGCTGGTGGCAGCCAGGGTCACAGTGTGGGGCAAAGTCACATCTCTAGTCTGTGTGCTGAGCCACTGTTGAAAGCACACCTCAAAACCAGAGCTGTCATTCAGCATCCTCCCTACAAAACATTCTTGGCCTTCTGAATTCTTTTACAGCACTCATTTCACCCTTTGGGTCTCCTTCAGGCAATTTAATTCATAAAACAGACAAACAAAACATACTGTAGATGATTTTATAATTTCTTCTCTATTTTTTAAAAATTATTTTTCTCCAGTTAGTCAAATTCTTTTCTGCAGTATATTACTACCCATACAATGCAGAGTTGTACAGGAAGACCAGAGGGCAGCGAAAAATCAAATTTTTCCCTTGTGTGCATTTTTGTTTTTACTTTTGCAGTTCAGATCCCCAGAGGGAAAGATGCTATTTATCTTGTGTTTAATGCTAAATCTAGTCTGCAATGTAGGGATGGGTGCTGTTGTTTGGGGTACCCCTTCCAATTTACGTTGCAACTACTTAAAAATTTTGTAAAAATAATGATGTACCAACTGCTGGGAAATGATGTAAAACCCCCATATTCATTCCAAAATATGAAAAAATGCTCTAATTATTAATCTCATTCATTTAAAAGGGTTTCCTTATATATCTTGGTTCCAACAAGACAAGAAATAAAGCTGGTTTGTGGTGTCCTATTTCAGAGGATGAGCAGTGCTGGAGGGACTAATTTTTCTGCCTGCTGTAGCTCTCTTTCTTATTCTTTTAGCCAGGTGTCAAACAGGAACAGAAGACTGAGGAAAAACTTTAGTTGCTCTCAAGAATGATGGTAATAAGGGAAGATGATAGAACATAACTGGATTGTACTCCTGCAGCTGAATTGCTATTGATTTCAGAGAATGTAAAATCTCATTGCAAGGCAGGCATCCCTCCAGCCCTTGGCAATGCTCTGCCACCTGCCTGCACAGGGCTGGGTGGTGCCTCACTAATGGCTCTGCTCTTTCCAAGGAGATGGCTTGTAGCAGGAAATTCTGCCTTGTACAAACGTGGTTGCTTTCATTTGTTTCTCTGACTAGTCCTTCTATCACAACCATTTTGTTGGCTTCGGGTGTGATGTGTTAGAGGAACATGGGGATGACTTTGTGTTCAGCATAGCATTGTAGGACTTATTTGAATTGTTATGAGGGTTCTGCAGAAGATAAATAAGATACAATCCCAATCTAATAAAGTGGGAATTAATATGAGCCCAGAAGCAATTGAAGCGCATTTCAAAATTTTTTTTTTTTTTCTTTCTTACCTTTTACTTGCAGATCTTTTTTTTTTCAAAGGAAATTATATTTTTCTTACCTAATTTCATTTTGCACATAAGGAAAGAACAGAGGAGAAAATATATTTGCCAATGTTTTGCTTGTTTTCCCTATAGGCAATTCTAAAAGAAAAAAAAAAAAGGAGAATTAATTATATATCAAGAAGATAGAGCATATAGTTATTAACTATTGTACAAATTTTACAGCTTATCTGTAGCATTCAGCTGCAGCAAATAATACTGGCTAAGTTGCATTTTGTGTGGTTTATTGCTACAAAGGGTGTAAGACAAAGGGAAATGATGGTAATTCTGGTTTAACTTTTATATGACCATGTACAAGAAATGTATGCTGTTCTAAATTGTTTCTTGGTATGGGTCCATCTCAGCAAAAGACCCTTCTGCTGTAAAATACTGTTTTGTTGGATAGCCCATAGTTGTCTCATAAGCATATTCATGTCCTTTAGTCTTGAGAAAATATTTGTTTCCAGGCTGTATCAGCACAAATTGTTTTTCTGTGCAGTGTATATATCTGCATAACTAAGGAAATATGTCACAAATAATTCTACAGGATGTAGCTTTCATTTTCTTCTGTAGTGATATCAAACAGCAGTGTAATTATGAGGAGCACTGTGTAGGGATATCTTTAACTTGCAAAGACAAGGTGTCACATCTAATACAGAACAAATCTAATAGGGTAATACAGTGTGACAGCAGAGGGTTCAGCCTCTGTGTGCTCAGTTGCACATTGGAATATGTGTTGGAACAAAGCAGGGGGACAGAGTTCAGGAAGCAGAAGCCTTGTGAGATTTATAAAGCTGTAAGTTTAAAAATTATATTCTCCTGTCCTTTTGTTTTGTATATTAGCAAAATTCTGGTGGCCCAGGATCTGAATTGTTTTCCAGATATCTTATTGTTTTTATTATTAAACTCCATGATAATAAAAAGTAACTGGCTTTTATCTCCTGCTTGTGTAGCCAGGTACTGGATTGTGCTAAATGTACAGGTTTTCTTCACCTTATCTTCACTTGTACTCATTTTTGTAATGCAAAATAAATACTGCATTCCAGGTTTCTTTTACCTTAGTGATTTAAAGTAATATCAAAATAAAAACATAGAAAATATGGGTGACCTGACTTTGAGCTGTGGTTTGGACCACTTTCAATAAGGTTCTGCATTTGATCAGCCTGAGCTACTGTCCCTGGCAGGCTCCAGGAACTCCATCATAGGTTCAAAAGGTTTCTGCTCCTGGGATAACCTCAATGGTACACAGCTGAAAGAATAATTTATATTGTTATTAACAGATATGAATTAGGGAGCTTATGCAGGCATTTATGGGGATTGGAAAATACAAAGCAATGCTTGGATGCTTGAAGAGTTTGCATTGATTAAGTGCAGTTGATGTACTTCTGTTCAAGGGCCAATTTTATGCAATTCAGCTTGATAGATAAACTTGAGATAAGCCATTTTTACACAATATATACTGCTTGTTAAGGATGAAAAGGTTTCTAATTGGTTCAGAGATACCTTGTGAGACAACACAATTCATCCTTGTGGATTATTTTTTATCAGGCTTCTAGTTAAAGTACTAGAATTCAGTACTAGCAAGGCAGGGAAGGTATCCCAAACAAGGTTCATAACAATAGTTTGGGAAAACTAGTTAGTGAAAGGCTGTTTGCATGGTTGCTTTTTGATAGCAAGCATTGGCACAAAGAGAGCAGGAAGGTAATGTTAACATATTTAAAGGCCAGAGGGCCAGTACTTTATAGGTGAGCTCAACTCTCCCATGAGTAAATTGTTCTTTTTTCTAGAAAAGATGCACGATCACCACCTAGAACTTTATCAGTCAGGAGCAAATCATAAAAGTTACTTTAGAGGAGAAATAAATTTCCTCAATCTGCTTTCCTGTCGGCCTGTCAGGAAAGGACTGCTTTTCTTTTTCAGCCCTTGCAGAGTCGCAAACTCCATTTTTTTCCAAATACTCCTGGAAAAGTTTGATGCAACAGCTCCTGCCTGCCAAGTGAAGGATAGGTGTAACTGGGGGAGTATACAGGACCTGGTTGCATGGCTGGGGTGTTGTCCAGAGTCTTGTGGGGTGGCTGTTCCTTGGGCATGACCTTCTGGAGTCCCTAGATGTAAATATTGGTATGAGCACAGTGGACACAGACTCCTTAGTTGCCATAGCTCTGCATCCATCAGAAGCAGCTATGTCAAAAAGTTTCCAGGGCTACATGGCAATGCTTTGTGGTTTGCAAACTGACCCATGGGCTGTGCTTCTGGAACCCCTGCTCTGAAAAGGTAGCTTCTGCCAGGAGATGTTGCTTTCCAGAAAACTCATATGTAAGTAATTTCAGTATCCGAGGCCACTTATAAACAATGGGCTGTTTCTGGAAGTCCTTTTTGGTGTATGCTTTCTCACTCTCTTATCCTGGCCTCTTTCCCTCCTCCTTGATTTGTCACTTGAGAATCCACATAAAATGAAGAATGCAGGACATTCAAAGGAAAGTTCCTGGAGCTGAAATGTCACAGCTGTTCTGTCGCTGTTGGCTTTAAATCAGTTTTGGTTTGTTTCAGTGATACTGAGGAGTGCTAAAAACTTTAGAGAGAGTTGCTGTTGACATCTGTGGCAGAGGGAATGCCACACATTTGCAACACAGGAGGGAATATGAGCTCTTGAGAGCTGAAAAACTGGGCCTTTTATTGCTTTATGTTAAACATATATAGCATGAAATGAGCTTCAAGTCTTCAACCCTAGTGACTGCTCTTAGGACAATTTAGTATGAATTTTAACTTAATGAGAGCTCCAGGCTCTGAAGACACCAATATCCTGTCTGATTTCATTGCTGGAAGATATCCTAACTGGTAAATTTGTATCACTGGTGTGTGGCTCAGAAAGGTTCTTTGCTGAAATAACATTTTAAATACTAGGAGATGTTAAACATTCCTCTTTGAGGGGGATGCTTTCTCCTAAGCTTTACATTCTGTACTTTTCAGAATTTTGAGAATTTCCCCCCCACCTCATATCCACTAATTGAACACTGCAGCTGGATACAGCATAGAGAAATGAAAAGCAAAAAAAAAATATTTTAGCAGAGTTTGTCATGAGCTCTGATGAGGGTGGCTGTGGGTTTGACCTCATTTAAAAATGAAACATTGGTGTACTTTCTATTCGTTTGCTTGTTGGTCTATGTAAGATGAAATGAATCCCCAATCTCTCCTTTCTCTTGCCATCAAATTTGTAGACAGGCAGACAAGCAGTTGCAGATGTACCATCTACACCTGAGATTAGGTTGTTGTAGGGCTGTTTTGTGTCTTGTCTTTGCATAGAAAAAAGATTAAAAAAACTTCAATATTGTGGGACCTGGGCATTCAGATATCTGTAGATACTTTTGGAAGAATCTGTGCATCTGTGGAACTGCACCTTGAAATGGTGCCTGACTGGTGGCAGGTTGGGTTGGAAAGAAGTCACTAGTTGGCATCAGTCAAATTTAAAGGCCGAACCAGAAGCAAGAAGCTGTGTGGTTAAGGATCCATTTGGAATGTTAGTCTTTCTTTTAACTTTTTTTTTTTTTTTTTTTTTTTTTTTTTTTTTTTTTTTTTTTTACTTGCATTTACTTTTTTCACCAAGTAAAATTACCTTCTTGGATTAATTGAACATAACAAGGTGATTTAGAACTGGAAATTTGATATCTCTTCTGTATCAGACTTAAAATTAATTTCAAAGATATCTCTTTATCAGGGAATGGCTTCTTAAGGTCAGCCTCAGGATTGCATTGCAGCTCCTGTCTGTGCTAGAACTGCTGTGTGCCAGGAGGTCAGTGTCAATAGTGAAAATCTGTAGCCTGGAGTAACCTAACCTGACACAGACAACCTAACCCCACATTATAACTAGCATGCCAGGACTTAATTCCTTGCTAAAAGAGCAGTCCTTTCACTTGGGAATGTAGAAGTGCTTATAAATCTAATTAAAATTCCTATTTGAAAAAAATTATCTAGGCTTGGAGTCTCTTGGGCACTTAAAAACTCAAATATGGAAGGGTCTGTTCTTATACACAGGAAGATATTGATAATAGCAGATAGACTGATAACATTATTTAAAAAATCAATTTGTGAAATGATTTTACAAGACTATTTTTGTTTATCTTGGTCAGGCTTAATTTTCTGCCTTGAGAAATCAGCACTCTTTCAGCACTATTCATGGAAAGGCTGTTGCTGACCCTGCTGGTTTTTATTGAAGTAGCTCCCCAAAACACAGTTAGCAAAGTTACATTTGCCTTTTACTCAGCAGAAATTTCAAAGTTTCAGCCTGCCTCTAATTCCCAAACAATTACAAGAAAAGCCAGCTAAGGAACAGCACACAGGAACTGCCCCTCCTCAGTCATTCCAGCATGAAAAACGGTCTTGGAAGTGAATACCAAGAGGGCAGAAAGAGATATAAAGATATACAAAAAGATGTGAAACTTTTTCTGAATGGTAGTAATTTATACTTGAAAGAGCCATAATGACACTGCTTCTCTGCACTTATATTAGGCATTTCTTCTGAAGATCTCAAAAGGTATTGAGGGAATGAATTTTGAAGTGCTGTACTCTCCTCCTTCACCTTTAACAGGCTGCAATAGGAGTAGGGAAAAATTAGGGGTGGGCATTAACATAATTCACAATGTCTCCTCCAACTTAGGCTGGCATTCTCTCTCTAATAAATGATCTGCTGCCACCTGACCTTGCCAGACTAGCTACAGCTAGAAAATAAAAAATCAGAGGTGCTGCAAAAACTTGATTTTGTAGAAAACATTATGCAGGAGAAAGCCTAAAAGTTCTGTAGCAACCAGAGACAGAGGTGCACAATGAAGCTGAGGAGCCTTCATGCCAGAGCTCTAAAAAGGTAAAAACCTATATGGGATCATAATTTTGGTTAGTTGTCTAGACCTCCCTGTATGGCCAAGGAATGGAACAAGCACTTTCATCTCACAGTTTCTGATCTATTTTAGAAGTTCCTTTCAGCACAATTAACTGAAATGGTTAGGTAGATATTTAAAGTGAGGTGAAATTATCTCCCCACCAAAAGTAAGCACTTTGTGGTGTTACAACTGGTCTGAAAAGAGAACTTTTGATTTAGATCTTTTGATTCCTGGGTAAAGACACAAGTAAAAAGAGAATTTTAAAGCCATTACAGATTTAATGGAAGTTTCCTGAGTTGCTGTGCTTAGTGCTGGACTGCAGGTGGTCTTTATGCAATGAGCATGCTGTGAGTTGTCTTAAACAATGAGATCCTACAGGGAACAAAGCAGAGATGTAATGTCTTTGTCTAATGCTTGGATCACAGCAGATAAATATTCAGGTCCCTGGAGAGCCGTGGTTCTGAATGTGTAAGCACATTTTATCTCTCTGGGACTGTGCAGTTAGAAGGCTGCTGGAATGTGAGGTTTTTGTTTGTTTTGTGGACACAAGATCACCAGCAGTGCTTACAAGCACTCAAGGAGTGTGGGTTTTTAGATAATTTGCTCTGTATGACACTGAAAGACTTTCTGGGAAATGGGAATGACAGCCTTAGCATACAGAGGATGGAAAGGGCTGTGTTAAATATATTTTTTAGCCGTTTCTTGCAGTCAGAGCAAGAATGAAACTGATCTGGTTGTCACAATACCTGATGTGGACCAGAACTGGGAAAGAGAATACAGGAGAAATGGCCCAGTGTAGCTTCCTTCAGCTGGTGAGACCTAATGAAGGCCTATTGTTGCTCCTGCTGGGATCTATCAGCAGCTTTGAGGTAGCTGAAGAAATATATTGTATAGAGCAGGTATTCCTAGAAATGCCTCCTACTTGTTTGTAGACTGGAGTTTTATGATCTTTATGGGTGATAAAGAGTCTGCAGACCAAACACCTAACTCAAGTTTATGGTGTAGTATTCAAACAGGTTAAAGGTGTGACACTTGCAACTTACTATATTAAAAGCCTCTGTTCTTTCAATAGCTTCCTGCATTGTATTATGTGGCTGTTTTTTTGCTCTTGAGACTTCAGCCTGCACAGCTTTCTCAGAAAGCTCCTAGAACACAAAACCTTGCATGCATTTGCAGAAGCAGCGGGTGCTGAGGAAGTGGCAGTTTCAGTGCTGCTTCCAATTCCAATGGCACAGCAGGAATGGTCTTAAAGAGAGAAACTAGACTTACAAGCACTTCATGTTCTTGGGGAATGAATATTCCTTGTTGCAAAACAAACCTCCTTTCTAAGAAGGCTTAAGGCAAAGAAATAACTCCTTGCCAAGATAATCTCTGCTGCTCTTGGTTACTGGCCGCACTAGACCTTTCAGGAAAAACTTAGTTTAGGAATTGGTGGAACTGAGCACTTTCAAGAGTGTTTTTTAGGGAATGACTAAGCTGTGCCATATTCAATTCCAGTCTTGGCAGCTTAAAACCATTTGCTCAAGTGAGGCATTCAGGAGCTCTCAAGGTTTCCCCTCCCTTTTGTGTATTTGTCCTATGTCCTTTGACACATTTTGTCATCTTAATGTCTGCAGGGAGAACTTAGTCTACGTACCATATGCTGGGTAAGTAAATATCTATTTCACAGCATGACAAGACACTACTTCCACCACTAAAGATCTACAGAGATGTGCCCAAAATCAAGACACTGTTTAAAAGGTTAAATACTTGTTTAGTTTGTGTGCTCCATTTTCAGTTGTCACATACTTCTCCAAGGTTTAGACTTCTTTTCTCTGAAAGAGACATTTAAAATATCCTGACAGAGACTTTTTTTTTTTTTTTTTTTTTGACCTATCTCCAATTAGGACGCAGGCAGAAGTGGTTACTTGTGGAATTCAGGCAGCATTTACAAACTGTTTAATGCAAAAGTGGCTTACTGCTTCAGTCTTTTTGTATTTGTACTGCATATAGAAGTCATAGCTCTGGAGGTTGGTACTATACATGCATGACCCCTTTACTACTAGGAAGATACCTAGTCCCATAAATTAGAGAGAGGTGAAATGATATCGTTTTTTCCCCATTCAGAGTTTTTTTTTTTGTGTCCTTTACTGCCTCATTTTGTGACTGAGAGGAGGCTGTCTTGGTCTGGGCTTGCTTTCCATGTCTCTTGTTCTTTTTTATTTTCTTTTGGAGTCCAAATGGAAGGTTTTTGTCAACAGTAGTATAACCTTACGGACACTTCATGCGTTATTTTTGTTTCAATAACTTCACATCTTAAAAAGAAAGTGCTGAGAGGGGCTGGTGGCCTGGATCTTGGTGAAAGCTGGGGGTTGGGGTGCAGCTTTGGGGAAGCTCACATGGCTCTGACCTGAGTATCTTAGTAGTGATCTGTCCATTGAATAACAAATTCAGTCACAAAAGAGAGTGAGTGAATTTATATTAGAGAGTGTATTAACTGCATTATATTTTTCTGGGTCATTCTGAATGACATATTTTGAGAAAACCTTTGATTTCATTTTTCAGAAACATTTGCTATAGCCCTCCAGTATCTTCCAGCAACTTACTGTTAGTGATTTCATCTTATGCTGTATGACTTTTTAGTAATATACTGGGAAATTGTTTTTATGGTATTTTTTTGTTTCTGTGGGTTTTTTTGTTCTTTTGTTCAGACTGGAGAACTCGGAGTCTGGGCTTCCCTAGAGCTTCAGCTATATTATTCTCTTATTTTGCTGTTCCATCTCAGCTGCTAATTGCATTTTCAGTCTTTTTGTACCAGTGGGATGAGCTGTTCTTGTCCCAATAGAAGTCTGGTTTCTTTTGTTTAATTTAATACCTTTTCCAGTTAAGAGTTTAACAGCTCCTTAAACATCCTTTATGTTTTATTGGCCTTATTGTCTGTCTTGGTATTTAATAAGCCCGGTGCAGTGCCTTCCCAATGGATTTCTTTTGCCTCCCTCATGTACAATCTTTTTTAGCAATTACAGAGAGTGTTTTTCATTGGTTTCCATTTGTTTGGGCCGATGGGTTCTTCCCTGCTGTTTGACTGGCACATTGTGATACCAGCTTAGCCACTTTTCCCCAGACTGATTATCTATTTTCTTGTCATAGCCTTCCAGATCTACAACCATTTTCTAAATGTTAGTCTCCAAGTTTTTTCTGTCTTCCTGTTAGCTTGCTCATGGGGACACAAAGTGATTTTTCCCATAGGCAAACTGAATTTTTAACTCTCTAGCCATATACGTGCACTTATTATAAAAGACTTGTGGCATCAAAGATGATTCAATTATTGTGATAGGGTAACTTCTGCTGCTGTGGTTGACCGTGAAATGGACCCTGAGACAGACCAATAGCTATCTTACATGTTCCAGCTTAAATGCTGGGGTTTTTTGAAGTGACACCCAGACAGCCACTCTATGAACCTTATGGCAGCTGACCTTAAAGGCTAGTGATAGTGCACAGAAACAGTGTTAGAGATCCACCTGGACACTAAATCAGTGTTCTCCACTCCAAGGAAAGGAACCAGTTCTATGTAACAAAACCAGAAATGATAAGCAAAAAACCAAAAGTTCATCAGCATTGAAATGTAAAGTTATATTCTTAAAGTATTTGTATGGCTGTGTTTCTCACCAGTATGCTTCAGGGAATAAGGCTTGTATGCATTCAAATTTTTATGGTGCTCCTCTTAAATTCATAGCAGAATCGTATCTCTTGATAAGTCATCATAATACAGTTCTTTGTGCACCTCTACATGGAAGACAACAGAATAAGGCTCAGGAAGAAGGTATCTGTGTGAAGCTTCTTCAGCATGAGCAAGTCACTAACCTGCCAAGCTGGTGCAGTCACCTCTTGGGAGCTGGATGTGCTCTTTGTCCCATGAGTTACAAGCTCAGCATTGTACAGTCAGATCAAAGTGCTGCATGTGGATCAGTTTGCAGGACAGGCAGCATTCCTGATCTGGAGTATTAACTTTTCTTGTACTAACAAGTGAATGAATGTAGTTCCTTTGATCAGTTTATTTATTTTTGTTCCTATAGCCCCTTGCACTTCTTTTTCCCCATGTCCATGTCTAAACATCTTGCTATAATTTTTCTGCATAAAATTCCCAGGAGGTAAGGTTGTAGTTGAAACTTAGAGAGTTGAAATTACTTTAACCAGCTTCCATAAGGCATTTGTGAGAGCACAGGGATGGAATTTAGAGACTTGACACCACTGTTTCACTCCAGTGCTCCAATCATTTGAGAGGCTTTCTTTCTGGAGATTTGCCTTATCTGTCTTTTAGGAATTTGCTATTGAGCTTCATTTAGTGCAATCCCACAGTCCCCCTTTAAAGGTGTCTTTGAAACCACTGATTTTTTAACCATCTTGTGAGCCTAGCTCATTTTTATGGTAAAGAACCATCGTAATTTCAGACTCAGACATGGCTGAGGCTGGAAAGGACCTCTGCAGGTCATTTTACCCAATCTCCCTGCTCAAGCAAGTTCATCTGGAAACAATTCTACAATTCTAGCCCATAGCTGGATGTCCTTTAAATATCTATTAGAATAGAATTCCTTGGGCAACATATGCCAGTCCTTTGTCACCCTTGCTGTGAAAAATTGTTATGCAATATTCAAAGCTGTGTTTTGGGTTTTTTTCATCACTTCTTGTCCTTTATCACTGTGCACCTGTGAAAAGAGCCTGGCTCCGTTGTCTTTGTACTTTCTCTGCAGGTATTTATATGCTTTGACAAGATGCTCCTGAGCTTTTCTTCTCCAGGCTGGACAGTCAGAGCTTCTCAGCCTTTCCTCATGGTAGAGTTGCTTCAGCCCCTTCCTCATGTTCAAGGCCTTCATTGGACTTTATCCAGCAGGTCTCACTTGTGCTGGGGACCCACAGCAGGCCCCACACTGCAGTTGTCTCACCTGGGTAGAAGGTAAGGATCACTTTCCTCAGTCTGCTGCCAGCACTCCTCTTAATGCAGCCCAGGATACCATTAACCTTTTTGTGGCAAGGATAGACGTTTTTAAGAAAGGTTTGGGGGTCATATCTTCCCTCCTGAAGGCAGTTTGTAGGTCTATGTTCCTAAATAACATGACTGAGCATCTTTTGACAGAAACATTTTTTCAAAAACTTAGTATATTTAAAGGAGTATTATAAAAGTAATAAAATCTTTAGGGAAGTCTGGCAGGAAATATTTCCATTTTCTTTTTTAATTCTCGGGTTTTAAGGATGCCTTAATTTCAACAGCTTTGGAGGCTCCACAATGTCTCAATTTTCAGTAGAAAAAGGTATTAGAAAACTGCTTTTAAGGAATCTGTTAGAAAATTAAATAAACATAATATTTTTTCCCTTGCTGAGCAACCAGAATTGTTATATAGCTGCAGACTGCCAATGACACTCCCTCTCGAGAGCATATGTAATGATTTTTGACTTCTCCCTTGCTTTAGCCTATTTGGATTTCAATTTTTCATTGCATAGTGTTGTTTCAACAAAAACAACATGTAGCTTATTAGGGGAATTGTCTTTATCTTTTGTGTGGCTGTGAAGGAGATGACAGAACAAGAAATTTTACTACTAGTCCCTCAACAGAAGCAAGAGGTAATATCGTCCTGTAGGTCATGTGGAGTGGTATACAGAAGCCTTCAAGAAGATTTTGAGATTGTATTTGTATTTCTGTAGGATGTGGTAGATATAGTAAAAATGCATATTCCTCTTATATGCATGCTCTTATTAGGTCATGTATCTCTAAGAATGGGCTCTGCCAGACTGGGAAATGGCACGGAAAATCCTCCATTTCAGTCTTCAATCTTTATGTACTGTTGGGGAAAATATACCTATATACCTCTATCAGTGTAGATAAACCTCAGTGATGTAATTCTGAGAACTGAGTCCTCCTGAAGGTCCCTTGTTAGCCAAGCTTCAAGGTGATTGGCAGCTATGAATCTCCTGTGCCTGAACTGCAAATTGAGCACACCTATGAAAATGAAAGATGAAAGAAATATTCACCATGTTCTGCACTTCTGTTTTCCAATATTCATGCAAATAAGTGTCAAGGTTGAATGTGGGGACAAAAAAACCAAACATCTAGGGGTGAAATTTGGAATGAAGCACAGCTCCTTAGAGACAATGGAAAAATCTGTGTTGAAGGAAGGCACTGCTGATTAGGAAACGAGGTCAAAGATGTGGGGTGTGAGAGGTGAAAGATGATTTCCAGGTGTTTGGGGGTGGAGAAGTTGAGGGTGGACACTGTGCAAAATGCTCCTAGGAAACATCCCAGTTTGGTTTGGAAACGCTCCTTAAAATCCAATGCTACTTCAGATCCCCTTCTACTGAATAAGCAGCAGGACACCCTCCCTCTGTCCCTGAGCACTTGGTGTATCAAACCACCCTGACTCCAGAAAGTCTGATGAAGGACTGAAATCAGCAGGGCATTGTTGAATTCCTTGCAGCCAGAAAGGGTTTCATTGTGTTTTGAGTAGAAATGATGAGATTGTTGGTTTTGTTCTTTTTTTAGGTAGAGTCTACTTGTGTGTGCATCCCTGGAGCAGCATGGGTTGATGAGAACACATATCTGCTGATCACCTCAACCTTAAGTACAGGAAGAAGAAGATCTGTATCCTATTCTTGCCTCTGTTTCTAATCTGTTTTTTAATTTTGACTTACTTACACAATTACATCTCCAGGGCTTGGTTTGATTGTCTGTATGGTGTATGATTGCATATTTATAAAGCTCACTTCATAGAATGTGATACTCAAAAAGGGATATTATTGCATAGAGGTTGGCAGAGAGAATCTATGTGGCTTGAAGTAAATGACTGATCTCTATCCAGAGATTTCATGTGGGAGCTATTTATACTACTACTGTTGAAGGAGCTTCATACTATGGGGAGGCTTAGACTGATCTTTTTCTGTATTTCTTTCCTTCAATTTTAACCTGTTGTTAAAATCTTGATAGGCTAACAATAGATGATAGAGATTTCTATAGCAAATAACTGTGACATACAACCCTGGAGAGTCCCCTGCTAAAAAAAAAGACAAACAAACCAACAAACTCTAAATATTTTATGATGTCTTATTTGCTACATATGTCTTTAAAAAAAGCACTGGATATTCAACCTATTCCTTTTGCATTGGAATTAACACCCTTATTTTAAAATTTTATCTTAAACTAACAATTGCACCCAACTGCAATAAGTTTTCAACAAAAATTAAACAATTGTTATAAAGGTATAATAATAAAGTAGTAGAGGGTTATCAGACTATCTAAATGCAATGTACTTTTCACATATTTTGTAGGAACTGCCACTTTTAATCATAACCATACATTTTGAAAAGTCTACTTGATTTCAAATAATTTAATGTTGCAAAATGTGTCATGAAAACTCCTTGACTTGAGAGTTTGCCAATTTAGAGAATGGAAAATCAGGCCTAGGAAATGTAAGGGTATTGAAATGTTTATAATATAGTCAATAAATTGTGTTAAACTCAATAAGTGCAGATTCACAAACACATCAAGTTTATTCATAGAGCTTTGGATGCTTTAAGCAGGACAGGTTTGAAACAGCTTTCTGAGAGTAAATTTCAGTTATTTATTAAATTGGCTCTCATTCAGCCAAAGCGGTGAAAGATTTTATGTATTCAAATCTGGGCACTGTAAGGAGATCTTTCATGCTCTGACATTTGCAGTAGTCACAATGTATGCCTGCAATATGAAAAAAGAGCTTGCTTTGTTCAACTAGGGTTTTGCAATCTTGTTTGCATAGATTTTAAAGATTTGTTTTGTATTAAACATTTACTCTGCTTTAATAAAAATCATAGCCAGTAGTCATGGATATCATCAGGATATGCTCTCTTATTAAAAAAAGTATCCCCACATGGTACATAATGAGGAACAGAACTAGAGCTATCTAAAAGCTCAGTTCAAGGCTCACAATCTGACTGCTGTTGAGCACAAAGATTTGTATTTCTTAGCAGGTGGAAGATTCTCATTTCTCAAACTTAATTTCCCATTAAGTTTTACCTTCTAACAGGATCAAGGAGGAATGATGCAGTTGTCTGGACACTTTTCAGAGGAAAAAGAATGAACTGCCCTCAGGAGAGGAAGTGTCTCATCAGTTTCTAAAGTCTCCTGTTTATATGTTGTAGAAGGTAAATTTATACCTTTAAGGCATATAGGTCAATGTCACTCAAGCAGGGCAGAATCTGGAAGGTTGATAAATACTGATAGTACTAGTCCTATCTTATCCCATCCTAAGGATTGACTTGGTTCTTCCCATTAATGCTCTTGGGTCTAATCTTCTTCACTGGCCATCCAGCTTGTGTAATAATTAAGGTTTGCGTCTGTGTATCTATTGACAGCCCTGGAAAAATTCCTTATTGCCAAATACACTTGGGAAAAGTGCAAAATTCTGGCTCCAGTTTCTAATCAAAGCTTGGATGTAAATGGTATTTGCAAATTGCTTGCTTTCATACTTGCATGTATGTTGGTAAGGATAGCCTCAATCTTAACGTGGCTTCCAGCCCCCAAATTGTCTCTCATGTTTTTGTCCCTTCACTGTTTTTGGGAAGCTCATTCATTTGCCCTTCTTAAATTTCTTAAGTGTATAAATATCTTTTTGAAGGTTTCATACTCCACTATGGGAGCTTTGGAGCACTTAGAATTTGTGACATCTCTGTTTTGACTAATCTCTTTAATACTCTTGCCTTCATTTCAGGATCTACTCTCAAGGCTTGAAAGGACCCAATGCTTGGCACTGCCCTTGAAAATATACAGGGTAAAAAATGTGCAAGTGATCTGTCAAGGCTTGGATACTATTTTTTTTAATATCAAGAGGTAAAAAATGGCTGTTCCACTGCATTTGCCCATAACAAAGTTTGACAATGTACACAGGAAAAGGACAGTATAAAACTTGTATGATTTAGTTACCTTTCTCCAGCCTCCTCATTTATCATTTCACTTTAATTTTTAAATATTTCATTTCTTCTTGATAACAAGCTTAAAATCAAACTTGACATGAAATGCATAACCTGTATTATTAATATCTCATTATTTTATGGTTATACAAGAGCAGATTTGGACTGTCACTTTAAATCAGCCTATAAGTGAAAGCAAAGACTCTAATAGACTCCTAGATCTGTATCTTCACTGAATTAGACAGTAATTTGGCAGTCTCTTCTGCTAAATGTAGTGAAATAGCTAGTTAGTGTGATCTGCCCAGGCAAATCTGTTGTGTTGCACTGATGGAGACAATTCCCTGTGGCAATTGCACTGGCAGTTGAGCTGATTCTTCTTGATACAGCAATTCAGTGTGCTCTTAACGTTGAGGAAGGAAAATGTGTTTTAGAGCCTCCTAATGTGAATGCTAGCAATTGGGCTGGGAATCACTTTTGTCAGCTGAGATAGCCTTCCCATATTCTTATGATATTTGTCCTTTGTAGTCCATTAAAATGCCTTCATTGTGGAAGGTATCTAATTGAAAATTATGTTTAAATTGTATGCTATTGCTGAAAATGCTTAGTATTCAAAAGGAGCTTCCTGTGTTTTAAAGGGAGTAGACCCTGTCTTCTATAAGGACACCTGAGCTCCATTATTTAGCACAGGTATCTTTGAAAACCATAATTTTTTCCAGATGTCCCACCATCAAGAATTCTGTACATCCAGGATATAACTACAATACATGTGTAAGGAAACTGAGCATGCTCACAACAAAGCAAGTGCTTGATTTAGAACTTTAGCAAAGTAGTCTTCCAAGGAGAAAATGTGGTTTGTTAACAAAAGTCTATCTTATAAATTAAATGATGGTGTTATTAATACATTAATGAAGTTGTAAATGTTCAGCCTGACTTATCTTTCTGGTTTGCCAAAGAAAAATCTAATTTTTAGATGGTCAAATGGGCTTGGACTGGAAATGTTTAAGAATTGTTTTCCGGTATGTGATCATTCATTAAGGTATGTAAGGGGTTTTTTGCATTCAGAAATATTTATTCAGATACTATTAAATGAAACAAAATAAATAGAAACTACCTAGATGATCTTCTATGTTCTGCTCAAAAGAGGTTGTCATTAATAGCAGACATTAACAATTTTTACCCTTCTTTAGTCGCTGTTCATGTGTGTCAAAAATTCCCACTCTTGGATGAGGGGTGAAGGTGAAATTGCTCTGTGTAAATATAAGTCATGAATTTCATACTTTTCATAGGTTTTTAAAATCAATCTAGAGAAAAAAAGTGTATTGTCTGTGTTTCTGTACTTCAGGTGCTGTTCAAAATGTGTTCAATACATATTTAAAATTTTATTTCAGAACAGACTTATAGTTCTTCCAATAACATGGGTAAAGAGCAAGGTGATGGGGAAAAAAGCAAATATCTTAAGAATAGACATTGTAGAAGACCTTTGTCTCTCCTGTGAACAAAGCAGCAGTTTTTACCTTGGAACATGAATTTTACTGAAATCAAAGTGTGTATTTCAGGAATTACTAATATTGGAAAGAGGATTAGAAACCAATATTTAAAGCAATCATATGTGACATGAAGAAAGATCTTACAGATAAATACATTGAAAGAACAATTCAGTGTTGTGTTTCTCATACTTATTTTACTACTTGTCCTTTCACTGAATGTCACCTCAGATCTCCCAAATAGGATTATTATTTCAGTCTTGCTGTCAAATTAAGAGGACAGCAAGACAGGAAACAGGTATTGAACTGCTGCCTCTTAAAAGGGGAAACAGAAGCAGCCAGATGCTTATGTTCTAGTCTCCTCTAAGCTGTCAGCTCTGAACTTGAAGACTTTTTGTTTTACTTTAGTGTAAGTGCATACTTTAAACCTCTTCAGACATCCTTGACTTCATCAACAGTGAAATATTCAGCTATATTCAGTGAAAAACACTCAGAACTTGCATTTGTTAATTTTTCTGTGTTAAGGATAGTAGTGTCCCCATTGCAGCTGCTATGAAAGTGTGCTTAGAAATCTCTTCTCTCAAACAAAAGACACTTTTAGTCAGTCCTTCTCTGGTACAATAGCATTTCATAAATTTCTGTTTTCTGCAAAAGGGACATCTCTGTGCCTTGTTTCATGGTAGCAATCATCCATAAAGGCACCCCTTAGATTTTTCAACAAAATAATCACTTTTTTCCCTGAGGTGACATTGAGACACGCCTCCTCATTTCACTCTTGAGGACTTTCCTGTCCCATGCTGGTGAGGTTCTTCAGAAACCTATATTGGAAAAGAGAGTGGTAAAAGGAAAAAGGAGCAAGTCCCTGCTCGTGCATTCATTGCATTCATTTAACTTCAGGTTAAACACAGGACTTGTCTTTTCTTTTGAGGTTATGTCTCTGTTTCCTTTCATAGATTAAGTGGGATTATAAAAGGACTAGTTTGCAGCTGCTTTACTGCCAGAAAGCACTCCAAAATTTGCTCTTTTTTCTCTTTTGGTAAAAAATTTCTGTTTTCTTAAATATTTTTGCATTTGAGACTTTCCTAAGGTTTTGTCCAGGCTACCCACTCATATTTTAAACATCACTGTTTCTGCAGATCTGTGACCCTGAGGAACAGAGGGAAGTAGAGATATAGAAATTAGCAGGAGCATCAGCAATGGGTCACAAGAATATAAGGGAGGCCCTTTCAGGTAGAGACAAGAAAACCACTCTGTGGTTCTTTAGGTTGATAGGATTATTCTGAACTACTGAAAAGATACAAAAAGTGAATTTTAACCTGGCTAGAGCTTTGTGGTAGATGAACATCCCTACTGCCTCTGAAATACTGGTTCATCTGATGCCAAAGAAAAGGACTGGGGAAGTAGTATGGATTGCAAGGGTAATATGGAACCACATGATACCCAAACTACTTTTTTTTACAGGAGACTCTACTGAGGCTGTGTCTGTGGACATGGAAAATGACACTTCTCTGTAGCAGTCTCTTTTATCCCACAGGCATTTAATTAACAGTGTTTCCATAGCTGTAAAAAGGAATGAAATCTGTTTCCCAAGGATTCTATGAGTTTTCTCTTTGATTTTGTTGTCTGAGGAAATGTAAGCTTTCCCTTAATGTGAGGATTTATGAGGAGTTGCCTTCTCACGTGGGCATTTCCAGGGTTTCTCTACTTCTCATGGAGTTGTTAGGACCTGACAGGTCTTTCTGATCTCAGTCTTTCAAAGTCAGTTCAAATAAGTCAGTGTGCTCAATCTTTATTGGGGGTGACAAATATGTATGTGGGCACAAACAAGAAGTAACATCACAAAAAGACAGGCAAAACTCTAACAGGAAATCTTGTGCAAACAGATTATTTTTTAAAAGTTTCATAATGCTGAATATTTGGCTGAGGAGAGGAGAGGAGCTGCAACATAGGAGGACTTGAACACAGCATCTTGTACATATGCCAGAGTCAGCATTCTTATGTGGGGAATCTTGTCTGTGGGGAATCTGTCTGATGTGTTTTTTCCCTGTGAAATGGCACTTATTAAAGTCACTCTTTTGCTCCTGGTGTTACCCTGGCTAATAATTTTAGTTTAGTTAGAGGTTATTTATAGTGTGTGAGAGGCTAAGTAAATGACCTATTGACTGCTTTCATTTTAGCTGAACACATAAATCTTGCCTAATGTTGGGATATTGAAAATATTTGTACTTTTTTTTATAGGACCTGGATATAAACTGAAAATATTTTTTTTCCTGAGCTGCTTTATAGAGCATGTATTATAAGTGTTTAGATATTTTTTAGAATGTAATGAAAATCAAGCACTTACATATTTTTACGATATTTATTTCCGTTATCTTACAAGTGTAATAGTGATCAGTAATAATCCAACAACTCTGATGGCTGTCAGACTTTTTTTGAACTGCAGGTATAAGAAATATGAACAGATGTATGTTAACAGCACAGGAGGTTTTCATAAGTCTGTCTGTATATAATTTGTCAATGCAGTAGAAAATCAAATTTAATCTATGTATAATAAATTGAGATGACATCCCCCAAACAAAGCTTATTACTCAGGAGTGGCAAAGCACTGGCTGCAGTTGTGACCTCAGCTCTAACTCACTGCAAAAGTGGCTCAGTTCCAATTGCCAATTTTCATTTGCAAAGAGCCCTCAGAACCTCTTTCCTTCCTTGGAATTGCTTCTGTTTTGGCCTGACTCTGAATTGTTACAGTTTTGTTTCCTTCTCTACTCTTGGCATAGTTAAAGTTTCTCCTCTTTACATGCACTACAGGAACAGCTTGAATGCAAAGTTAATGTAGCTATGGGGGTTTTTTTTCCTATTTTTTTCTGTTCTTGACACAAACTTCCTCCAAAATCCGGGGCCTCTTGGCTTCAGGGCCATATTACATTGCAGTCTTGTCTTTGGATGTCCAGTGCCAGAGTGACTGCTCTTTCAGCTAGTGTTCTATAGAGGCAAACATGAATAAAAATATGAAACTTTCTTTGTTATATTATGCATCCAAGCTGTAAAAAGCTGCTATACACAACTGCTTCTGCCATTTGCATATTAGCTAAAAGGTTGCCTTGGGGTTCAGCTGCTGGACTAGAAATGTCTGTGCCTCACTGTATTTTTATTACATGTTGGATTTTTCCTGTAGAAAAATTATTTAAGCCCGTTTTTTTTAGAAACTGATTTATTTGCCTTTTATTTAGTTCTCCATTATAGACTAGCAGCACTCTCAAACTCTGAAAAAATCAGTCCAAATTAAACATAAATTGCAACACCAAAAATATCAGCAGGATTTTATCTTTCTGGAGACTCAAACCCAGACTCCAAAGTGTTTAGTGTGACTAGAAATGCTTCTGCATGTCAAGTGAGTGTGAGATTTAATTGATTAATTTTGTAATAGTTTTTGAAATGCTTGTGACATGGACAACTTGTGGGAATAGTCTTTTACAAAGTCACCTCAGTCTTCAGAATGATTTTTGTCCTTCAGCCATTGTGGTTTTAAGTCACAATAGTCCCAACTAATCTTAACTGGCATTTCAGTAAAAAGCACATCATTATAGAAGTTGGAAAGCATCTTCCACTCTAGGAGGTAAGCATAATTGAAGAAAGTAGCTCACTCATGCTACATTTTTGATCCATCTTGGATTTGCCAGAAACCTTCTGTGTGATATTTCAGGTGGGAAAGTTAAAACAATGTTTAGAATTATAACCAAACTCTTCAGTCATCAACAAACTGTTATTTTCACTCCCTGAATGAATGAGCAGAGCTCTTCAATATTTTTTTCTTCCACTTCCAGAGTCCTTACAGGTGAAATACACACTCACATTTGCCCTCTGATGTGTTATTTTACTGGCCTTGAGGGCTCTGGTGAGGAATTTTGGGAATAAGGGTATCCTGGAATGAATTTTCCCATAATAGTATGTAAAATAATACCTAGGTATAAAATAGCTAGATGAGATTAATAGGTTATAAAGCTTTCATTAGCAAAGTAAACTTATTTTCTCTGAGGTGCTTCAGTGCCTTGTGTGGGTAGCTGATTGTTTTCCCCTCTGTGGGATGTTGGAAGTGTTACCCACTTGAAATGTGGAGAACTGTTGTGTACCAAACCAACTGTGCTATATAATCTACTGTTATATGATTAACTGCAGTTTTTTGCAAAAATACTTGTCTTTACCAGTTGTACTAGCATGCATAAAAAGAAAAATATCATTTTTTCTGATATATCTCAGGATGGAAACAGTTTGCTGAAAGATGCTCCTTGTTTTTGATAAACACTTGAAATCTATCAAACCTATCTGTTAAGTTTTGTAGTGCTTATAGGTGCATTTTAGCTGAAATCAAAGCTGTCTGCAAACAAAATACTGAAAAGTCTCAATTTTTCCTTTTCCCCCTTTGCCCCTTTTCCTCTTCCCCCCTTTTCCCTATTTTTCTTTTTCCCCCTTTCCCCCCTTTCCCTCCTTTTTCCTTTTTCCTTTTCCCTTCATAATATGAGTTTGTCTTCAGATGGCTGATTTTTAGGAGCACTCTTGAAATGTTTTTTTGAAATAGTGTTCTCTGTAAAGACTGCAGTTGTCATCACAAGCCCTTGCCTCTGAGAAAGCTCATGAGAAAAAAAAAAAAAAAAAACCAAACCCAAAAATCCCACAAAAAACCAAGAAAACAAGCAGAGACTCATTGAAATCCTGCAGAGAGAAAATTCAAAAGGGGTTGGGTACAATCATTGTCTCCATTGTGCAATCACTGGTAGTATGAATTCAAGTTAAAATTCAAATGAACACTTGCAGTAATGTTCACCAATCTCACACATTTTATATAAATATGAGATACATGTTATTTATATACATGATGTAAATAGCATCAGTTTCTTAGCTCTTTTAAAATGACTTGAAGGAATGAAGTAATCGCTTCAGCTGATGAGGCTTTGCAACATGTAATTTGCTGTGGGTCCCATCATTTCTGAATGTGCTTAGATGATGTTTGATGTATTATTGAAAATAGGACTCCTTCATTTGCAATGCTTCTCAACTCTCAAACAATAAGAACAGTCACAACAAAGAAAAGAGTGTGGAAAAGAAGTGAGAATGTATGACAAAATAGCCAGAATAGCCATCTAATAAACACTCTGGTAAAGGAATATATGGATAGGCTGAAGCAATCCTTTATTTTACCTTTGCCTCCTTATATGTGACTGATTTGCATTTTTGTCTTCTGCAGCACATTCCTAGAGGTTTAAAGGTACTTTATATGTATATTACTGTTAAATTACTAAAAGAATTTTTCTATATAGAAAGTTGTAACAGCTTTTCTTTCCTCCCCACAGAGCAGTGGGGTATCCACAGAGCAGATACCTTCTAGATACTCTCCAGCACATCAGTGAATGCTGGGGAAAATGGAAAGCTTGCACAGGGGCAGGTGAGCCTGTGCTGCCTTTCTGAGGTGATTCAGGATGGAAGAGTAGCCTCGGTCTCTTCAAGTGATCACAGGAGTCAGTTTTGTTTCACTGAAAGTGTGTGTTAACCTCATTGTAATGAATTCTCCCCTTTATCACCTCTTGCCACCTTATTGAACTGGGTCAGCAATATTAAGTTACTCCTTTGATAACAGAATTAGGACAGTTGCAAGGGCTGAACTGGGATTTATATGGCTAAACAAGATATGATTAGTCTCTTAATCTCTGTGTGAGGGTTGACTGTGGTTATTCAGCTGGGAAATTCCTTCTAGGAGATAAAGATGGGTACTTAGTCCTCTGCAGTCGGTGGCAAAGCCTGCAAAAGCATCCTTGATCTCAGGAGCAGCATGATCTCCCCCAGCAGAGTGCAAGTTACTTGCAGCTATTCTGCACTAAACTTGTTTCTGCTTAACTGTTTAGTAACTGTTATCCCTGAGATGTGAAGCTCCGTCTCTTCCCCTGTGATATAATGTAATAAATCGTGACATCTAGCAGATTTTACAACACTGTGCTAACTTATTGCATGCTGCTGTCATAAGCAACAGTAGCAAAACCTTTAAAGTAATGTTTGAAAAAGGAAAGAGCACAAATGAAGGTTCAGAAATAGTTTCTTAAAACAGCATTTGAGAAAGAGTAATTTTCTTACCAAAATCACCTCACTGACAGACCAATAATGGCCCAAGAATTTGTGGCAGGAGTAGAGCTCTGTAAATGATTGGAACTCCATTTTTTTTTTTTTATTTCTTTTTAATTTGAACTTGCCCAAGGAACAAAACCAACAATGTTAAGGGACAGTGCCAAAGGAAAATGTATTTTTCTTTTCCCCAAAATTTAAACAAAGCCCCATATTGTAACTTGGTTTCAGACTGAGTGGGATGTCTTGCTTTAACAAAAAAAGAAATACTAAATTTAATTTTCATTTGTGTTTAAGTGTTTCTAAACAAGTAAAACGTTAAAGCAAAACACATCAAAAAAAGAGAGCAGCATTAAAATGCTTAACAAATCTGCTTGTTTCTCGTCACAAAGTAAATGATAAATTCTGGTCAAATGTTGCTTCTTGAGGTTGTGTTTTCAAGCAAATGTGATCTAGTCAGAGAGGAAATTCTTTTGTATTCTTCCTGTGCTCAGGCAAAACCATTTCTCTGGATAGTGTATTCCCCTTAGTTCCCTTATTTTCTTTTCCTTCTTGTTATCTGTTTTGTTTCACTCCTCTACAGCATCCTGTCTGGAAAACCACAATGTACATTTGTAATGCATAGAATCTATTTAAGTTGAACCATAGTAAGATTAATGAAGGTTATAATAAATTCTAGGTCTCTACCCTGCTGTGTTTTTTTTTTCTCATATAAAATATTGGTATTGTTTTATACTGCATGATGCATCCATCCCAAGTTATAATCAGCCTTAACAAAAAGATTTTCCCTATGGGGGAAAACCCCCCAAGAAAAATTAGAACTCTGATTTTCAACCAGATATTCTGGTTGATTTTAGCTATTTCTTACCCTTTCTTCTCTGGTATATGTTAATACACTGATGTTCTCTGGCATTTGTGAATAGTCTGCCATTAAGATATAAACTTATTCTGTCTGTACTTCTATGCTTCTGTTATTTCTTTTCCACCTTCTTTCTCCCACTGGGACATGGTAATAAATGAAAATGGAACACGGTTCTGAAAAATCCTCAGACATCCCTTTCTTAAAAGGCTGCAGAGGATGCTTATAAAATTCCAATTTTTCTTTGTTCCTGTGAGCAAACCCATTAGTTTTGTGTTCATGCTGATCACAATCAGTAAAATATGAAGCCTCCCTATGGAATACTTCATTTGATGTAAATATGTCCTATATTTAATAAATATAAGTGTATTTATATGGTTCTAAAAGGAACAAAAGATAGGATACTTGTGGAAATCACGGGATATAATAAAAAGTTAGACAAAATATATAAGTATATAATATATATATAGTGGGACAAAAGAAATTGCAATTAAACAGGATACTCTGTCAGCACTGAATTCAAGCCCACTAAGCATCTGGATGCCTACTTTTAGAAGATGCTTTCTTTAGGTCCAAATAAAACATGCTTTAACATTGGCAATCAATACAAAATCCATCAAAATGTGAATTTTTATTGATGTCTAGAAGCTCCTTCCTTAGGCTAGTCTGTCTTGAGAAATTCATAAGAGCAGACACATTAGTTCAGAAGGTATTTTCTGGTTTTTTCCCACTTTCAATAATTAAAATAAATATTCTCATGGAATCAAGCAGTAAGCAGAAAGAATAATCATTAAAAGAGAAATAGTTGCACTGCATATGGTATCCCTTCCATATCCTAGTTTATTCTGCTAATCCTGCAGATGCAGTAGAGGGGATTTTTACAGGGAGAAAAGGCAGTCATGGGAGATGGGCTTTCTAAAGAGGATTTGGCACCACTCTGGGTCTTAGATGAAGGTCAAATGTTCAGAAGAGGCCAGCACTAAGCAGCTCCAGGCATGACACTTGTGCACAGATTTCTCAGGGAAGTCAGCATCTTGTATGCAGTGCTTGTTCTGATAATCTCATTTGTTTTGGTGGCAAAGCTGAAGTTAAGCCGTTCTGAAAATCTGACTGCTGTAGCCAATTATGTTGACAGAAGCCCAGCTAATGCATATTGAATTGTGATTTGGAATGGTCAGAAAAAATGGAAATTTTGTGTGTGTTTCGTACATAGATTTTGAAATGTTTATTTTCAGAGAAAAATTATCAGAAATAAGAGCTCATTGCAAGTTTCTTGTGTAGCTGCCTGATGTTTAGTCACTGCATTCTTTTCTCTGAAAGGTGGGGAGTAAAAAGAGCAGCACTTCACTACTGGATACATTGTATTATTTTAAAGAATCATATATAAATTGATATATAAATAGATATTTTAAGGGATGAGTGACATCCAGCCCTGCTCATATGGTGGATGTTTTACCATTAATCTCAGAAGAAGCATTTGGTGCTAATTTTATAGGCAAAATAATTAATTCAAAACAATGGAATGCAAGTTCAATACTTCACCTAAACCTAGTAAAGGTTATTCCCCTGCCTTTCCAAATGAATTAAAATTTCTGAAAGCAGTTAAGGATACTGTTACTTTAAAATATATTGTTGTGGATTCTCCAATCATCTATATAACTTTGTGAGGAAGGCAGATAGGTGTGTGACCATGGCTAAATTTTCAATTGCTTTATTTAAAGCAAAATATTGCAGTATGTTGTTATGTATGTATATGTACTTGGTTGCAGTAATTTAAAGAGCTTGAGATAAAATTAATTTTTCTTTGAATTCATTGAAGAAAAATGTGAAAGAAGTTCAATACTGAATCATAATCCTAGCCTCCAGCAATTTTTTAGCCCTGACTGCCAGGCACTAATGGGAATATTTTTTTCAGGGTTATAAGACAACTTAAAATATTTTCTAATATCTGTGTTTACAAGACCAAAATTTTAGGAAAAAAGTATTTTCAACAAGTTTAAAGACATGTTGAAATTAAAAAAGAAAATGTGTGAGGATATAAACACCTGTGCATACACTCACATTCCAGAAATGTTCTTTAAAAGATCTCCTGCTCATGTTACTCTTTCAATCTGTTTTCTTTTCTTTGCAGCCAAGCACAATGTTCACTGGAATTTTCAAGACTGGAATAAAGATGTTGGTGGAAAAAAAACACCTTATAGGTAATATTATTGATCACATTAATGACATGAAAGAGAGAAGTGAATATACTTGTTATTTGTTTTATCTTCTACATGGTTTTTTCCCTCTGCAATTTTTCTGCTTAAACCACAGGTACCAAGGTTTTCATTATCTCATCTGGATATGCATAAGCTCATGTATTGGAGGCAGGTAGGAGAGGATATAAAAGCATAAAAATGTCCAAAATTTTCCTGTTAACCATAAATAGAGACAATATTGTCTAGACTTTAGCTGAAGTTTGATGGGTGTTTTGTTGTTGCTTTGTTTTGTTGTTTGTTTTTCCCCCTTATATTACTGTTTTATTTCCTAGTGTAAGATAAGTTTTTAATTACAGACTCAATGATACCCCCACATATGAAAGTGGTGTGCTGGTTTCTAGCTAGCATGTGCTTCCACTGTGACCTATTTTCATGCAGCAAACTACCTGGTTTGATATTAATTTCTAGGTGCAATGTGAAAACAGCAGCAATTTCAAACCTTGAGAAGTGTGTGTTCAGGTGAATTGATAAACAGCAGCATGCTCCCATTTCAGCTAGTTTGTCCTCTAGAATGTAACAGCAACTGCTGATATTAAGTGTGCTGGTATCACTTGAAGAATCCCATTTAACACAGACCAAAGTGTAAGTGGTTCATTGACCTAAAAAAAAAAAAATTGGCAAATATTGCAGGCTGCAGATATTTTCTCTTTCTAACTGATAGAGAGGCAAGAGTTACTTGTTTCTGCATGTCTTTCTTGTTTCTTTCTCAGTAGTTTCTTTCTCTCCTTGCCAATTTTGGCTCATAGCTAGCCTGCAAATATGAATTTCAATGAGTAGATTTTGACTATTACTTACATGGCCTTATGTTTACTATCTGCAGCATGCATAGGTGTGCTAGAAACACATATTCTTAGCAAATAAACCTTCCCCCCCTCTTTTAATGCATTCACTGATTATTCCTCTTAATTTTCTCCTTTTTACTCAGCAAAGTAACCAGAAATGCTGATATTGGATGATTTGCCTGAACCTCAGCCAGTTATCTTAGGCTAATTATTATGGATTTTAGGCCTGTTTGCATCTTCACAGGCAATTAAACAATATTAGAGAGTAGTCATTACAAAAGGCATCAGACTCAGTCTGAACTGAGAATCGCCTATTTTTCTTCATCACCAGAGATGTAGGAAAAAAGGATCTCACCTAGGCACACAGCACAGATGTTTGGAGGACCAAGATATCGTGGTTTTCCCACAATTCTTTCTAAATAACCACCAGAAGGAGAAAAGTTGTAAGCAGATAAATGTATTTGGGTTGTGGATTGTATCTGTTCAGCTGATCATGTTTAGTGAGTTAGAAAGCCCCAAGATATTAGTCCCCTCTCCAGCCACCACCCCCATAAAGAGAGCAGTCTGGAAGAACAGTCGTTGAATCTGAGTTTCATTTGCATATTCAGCAAGGTCCAGAATAAACATTAAATAAGCCAGTTCATAATATCAAGACAATCCTTGTTTTTGGTTTACAGAAATGCATTTTTCATTGTTTTATTTTATTTTATTTTATTTTATTTTATTTTTGGAAAGGAACCCTTCTAGAATTGAAATGGAGCCATTGCTTCTTTTTTTCTTTACATTTTTCAAGCTGTATTCTTTCTCATCTTTTAAAAAATAACCAGATACTGAAACTTGGGCAATATTCTTAATCTTTAGTTCTGCTTTCCAGTAATATATAAACTCTGATTGTACCTATCTTATTGAAATGCAAAAGCCATTTAGCAAAGAACAAAGAGAATTTTTAGTTTGAGTTTAGTATGAGAAGAAAAGAAGGTTGATTAAAAGATCTTTTAATGTTCCTGTGTAAAAGATTTAAAAATCGAGCTCTTCTACAAACTCATGAAAATGGCATAAAAGATTTAGAGCATTTTACAAAGCAAAAAAGCTTGAGATGCTTTTTAGATCCAGCAGGCAAACTGTAAACATCGCTTGACCATTATATATTCTGGTGAGGGAAGAATGAGCTGAAAATACTGTTTAAAATGTGAAAAGCATATATATTTAAAAATCCTTTAGAAGAACTAGCAGATGGACTATGAAGAATGACATCTGGATCAAACTCCTTGCTTCTAAACATAACCCAGACAAATACAGCTGGCTCTAACAAATACTGATAAATATTTTAATCTTGCTAAGAAAATGAATGCAGTGATGTGCAAAATGAGCATATGAGTATCAATAAGATTTTCATGTGTTAATGCTGTTCTTCTGGAGAAGAGTTTGGCAGGCAGGCACAGTAAAAAAACCTGCTGGAGGTGTGCACATGAGGCACCAAGGGCTGCTGACAAAAATCAGACATTAGCATAGATTGTGGGCAGGAAGAAATGGGCTAAATGTCGGCATACACCCCCGAAATATCTTTACTTGTATTTGCCTTTAGAAATGATCAGGACTAGCTGCTGAGAGGCAGTGCTATTAGCAGGCATGTGCAAGGACTCAAGTGGAGAGGATTGCAGCAGGAGAGCAGCAGTTATGTGAAATGCAGGCCTGGAGACCATGCTGGTGGACTGGGCTATTTTGGAAGAAATCACAAGACTTAGGTCTGACATGGATGGATGAGTCCAGATATTATTCATAGATCCTGTTTAAAATAGGATTGAAAACTGCAGGCTATTTTTTTTCCCCTGTGACATATCACAAAGTGTGAAGGCAATCTGCATTTTCAGAGCAACTAAACCAAAATCCTGCTTGATCTACCTCTTGCTTATGCAGATTAGGTCGAATATTGAAGTGTCTTAGCTTTTAATGTTTTTTCTCTTTCTTCACAGTCTTTAAATAAATGGGGGGGAGGAGGTTTGTTGAAAAATATATATAACAGAATCATAATTGTGGTTTCTTTTCAGTCCTTTTTATTTTTTTTCCACTTATTTACATATAAAAACCTAGATCTTTCTACAGGTGCTCTTTTTTTATCCAACTTTTTATTTTTTAAAATAGTTTCTTCATTTTGACATACATGAGCTATTCTTTGTAATGTCTTGTAGGAATATATTCGTACATTCTAAGTTATCTGAAGTCTTTCACCTTACAAATGAAATAGTAAGTAGGGATTAAACTGCAGTGATGTAGATAAAGCAAACTTGAACTTTAATACAACAATCTCTAAACCCCTTTTGAAAGCTTCAGCTATAACTGAATAAACTGAATGTTAAAATTATAGCTTTTTAAAGGCCATTTTTCTATAATGCACATATATGTCTGTTCAATATATGAAATAGTGTGTAAAGCATGTAAATGAGATACTTTTTTTTACCATGTTCTTTACTGAAACATTCCACTCCAAAGATAACTACAAAATAGGTCACAGTATAAAAATAGTATAGTAAGCAAGTTAAGGACTAGATCCTGTTTGCAAATCTGCCCTAACTCCATTCATTTCAATGGTTTAACTTAGATTAAAATGTGTTGCTTCTAATGAATGTGCATCTGCTGTAGATAAGATACTGATTCCTCCAGAATCCTGGCAGCAAGGAGCATGATCTAGCTGGCAAAAGATAAGAAAGTAGAAGGAAATGCCTACCCTCTTTCATTCCATCTGCATGTTTTGCCTTGAATCCCACACTTCAGGGTTGTCTCACCTTCCAAGCAGGTGGATGCCACGTCTCTTGTGGAGATGCACAGGAGACACACTCAGCCTCTCTCTGCCAGGTAACAGAGCCTGCCCATCATGGAGCTGTGGCCATCCCTGCACAGGGCTGTCAGACAGACTCCAAACTGTTTCAGTGTGCACACTCTCTAAGCCATGTGGGTGGATGAGCATTTATGTTGGGGGTGCCCAGATTTCTGCAGCTGTGTTACGTAGAAGTCAGGACAGGCACTTTGGAGAGAGGGGTTAATGAACCCTTGGAGAGCTCAGTGATTGCTAGAGCACTTGGAATTACTGAAGCCCTGGTGTTTGATTATATCTCAGGTATCCCTGAGGACTAAGTCAAACAGTATATGAAATGACTGTGCAGAATGGATCAAATGAAAAGATCGTTGTAGGACAACATCCTTGAACGTCACTAAGCATAATTCTGCTGGAGCACTTATTTTTAATCAAATGCTACTTCTTCCCTAGTGGGCCAATAATGTAATAAAAATGGCGTTTAATGTTTTTTCTTTGTTTGCAACTGATGCTTTCTTCTAGGTTCAGTGCAAGTTTAATTACTCTGAAGGCAATTATTAAATATAAGGAGTAAAAACTAAGCCAAAGGTTTCAGTTTTACTGAAATTTGGCAGCTGAAAAAACACCAAGGCTAGCAACTGCCAAGCAGAAACAGTTCTGAATAGAACTTTAAAAGGAAAAATTAATCTTTGTCAGCAAATCTTTCATAAATTATTTGGTCCAGTGCTGCTGAATCAAAATATTTTTCCCAACAACTTTGCCAAAATATAGTCTATTATTTAGAATTCTTTTCTCCTTAGAGAAAAATTCCAAAAACAAAAGAAGTTCTGATTCTTAATATTTATTAGATTTAGTTGGCCTTGAAATTAGGAAAAGAGATCCAGTACCTAATTCAGCTAATTTTTTCAAAAATCTGCCTGACTATAGAGGCTTGTGAGTGACTTCAGAGAGAGCATAAGGCTTTCCCCCACCTAAAATGCAAAAAACTGCAAGTTTAATTATTAATCTTAATTTCACAAGTATTCATAGACATACTGTTTTATGCAACATCACCAGAATTTAGTGCACTCATATTATTACAGAATAGTTAAGAATTAAGGCCCTTGTGCCCTTCTTACATCCTCTAAGTAGTGCTGAAGAATTCCTCATATAATTTGTCATTACCAGGAGCATTAGTGCAAGTGGACAGGTTTGAATGAATAATCAAACCTTCCTGATGCTTATTCTGGAGTTCATGTGGAGGCAGTCAAAGCAGTAATATGATGCATGTCAGACTAAGCAGAGCACTCAGGATATGTCTAGGCAGAAAAGTGAAATTATCATTGCACAAGAAATGGCCAAATGTCTGAAAGCTTTTATGACAAGAAAGAGTACTGAAGTATGTGATAATTCAGACAAGCTCTTTTCTTTTTTTTTTTTTTTTTTTCTGATAAAAATAATCTCCCTGGTGTCTGCTTTCATTTATCCTTGTATTCTACCAGTGTGTGCTTTTTACAATCTCTTTGTTGCTGTAAAGCTGGTTGATTGAAATTCTCAATTTGTAGGTCTCCTTGAACATGTTTATTCAGGGGATGGGACTTGCACAAAACAATGCACTTGTGTGAGGCAATCCCATCACATCAGCCTTCATTATCATTTTTAGATTGTCTAACTGGAGTACTGTCAGTGTTGTACATCCTGTGCTCTCACAAAATGGCTTCAATTGTTGTGGTGCTACATCAGCCTTAGCTTTACTGTGATATCTGAATTAGACAAGAATCTGATTGCCAAAGCTGTAACTTTTCTGCACTAACACAATGGGACATTTTGAGCACAGGAACTGAGGTCATTCTTCATAGGCGTTGTGGGATTTTTTACCCCACTCAAAATCTTTGTTTTTTAAAAATTTAAATACCATCATTCCTATCTATTTTGAGATACTAAGTTTATGCACATGACGCAGCTTACTGCATTGCTCTACTTCAAACAAGGGTGAAGAGTTCCGAGTTAGTTTTATATTTTCCACAGCTGGATGATGTGCCTATCCATTCCCCTCTTTGACACATGCCTTTAAATCCATCATGAGTCATTTTTCTCATGTGGAGGCTAATTAACATCTTGGGAACAGATTTGTTGCTTTGTCTTGATTTTTTTTGAAGTAACCAGATGCTGTAATTACTCTGTATATGGTGCTTTTTGCCTGTAGGTTGTCAGATAGCACTCCCCATCACTTTAATTAACAGCATAAAATTAATTTAAATAGTAAAAGATGAGACAAATTTGTTTAGAAGTCTTTGAATGTAATAGGAAGAAAGATTTATCCCAAATAGTAAAAGCAAAATAAACCTGTTTCAAATAATTCATGTTAGAACACTTAATTCCTTTCCTTTTTAGTGCTACTAATATTTACTTGAAAATCTCCTTATTTTAATTATATTCCTTTTGTTTAATTTTTACCATGTATATGCTAGTACTCTGTGTAGATTTGCTGTAAAATAGATCCATATTTTTCATAATAATATTCCTGGAGAAAACTGTATTTTTTGGTCCTTCTCTATCTCAATGTATACTTTGATTAGCTTATTCCTAACATTCCTAGTGCTTCATTTCTTCTGATTTTTCTTGAGAAGCTGAACAAACTGGATTGGTATTAAGAAGAAAGATAGCTTTTTTGTTAATTATTTTTTAGGTAAGAGGAAATAAGCTTTCTGTGAGATCGGGTTTAAAAGGATCCATATAAAGAAATAGAGGGAAGGAGAGACAAGGCTTAGGAACATGAAGACATTTACAAGGGATGAGTCAAATCAAATCACTCTCCTCCTTGCCATTATTAGTTGTTTTTTCATAGCAGATTTACTTATGAACAGTGTCACTTGTCTGTATTTTAGCTGGTTCTGTTACAATGTCTGCTTTAGAGCAGCTCAACATCTCTCAGATAGAGGGGCTTGTTACATCAGACATTCATCAGAAGTTTTCTGAGATCCAAACATGGTGTGTCGTGGTTTAATCATCAGACTAGACTACAACATGTTCCAAATAGCTAAGAAGATTTTGTCATGAGAGGTATTAAAGAAAGGTAAGGAAGAAAGAATTCAGTGGGATGTGTCATCAGCTGAAATGCCAGACTCATGCACAATAAAAGGGCTTGAACTGAGCATGATACATCATATCCAAAAATAAGATGGCAGTTTTTGTTCATGTAAAGACAGTGTTTAATTCATGAAAATTATTGCACTTTTTTTCCCTTGTTATAGTCTGTAAGTACTCAAAATATTTTCCTATAGCAATTAAGTTACAATTACAATTATCAGTTACATGATGATGAATATCATAAATTTCTGTCCCTGCTCAGTAAGTTGTGTTGCACAGCTGTGACTGTAACTATAAACTGATAGAAAAATATTACATCTGCAAAATATATCTTGTTTGTTGGGTTTTGTCCTGCATTTTTACTAGTCATAGTGGACTACTAATAAATAAGAAGAGCAGTATCAATGACCTTTAAAGTCTATGTGAACTGTTTATTAGTGTCAGGGGAACAACATAAAAATGAAATTTCCAATAGGAAATCTTGTTTTATATCCTGCTGTCTGAAATCAGGAGTATAACATCAATGCCACACAGGAAATGAATAAAAAAATGGAATAGCAATGGAACCAACCTGAGGAACCCTTACAAGTCCAAGTTTTATTAACAAGACTTGGTGTGTGCCAAGAAAATAAAATAGAATAAAAGAAAAGACCTGTGTGTCTTGTTTTGGGTATCTGGCTGGTTATTTTTCTGCATTTCAGGAAGCTTTAAATGAAGACACTAAAAACATACTTGTTCCTCTTCTATATAATTCCTTTATAGATGAACATAATTTTTTATTTATAAAGTCAAGTTTATTTGTTTGTTTCTATGATGTGCTGGCAATGTCAGAGGAATGATGAGCTGTGGAAAAGTGTGAAGTTCCAAGAGCAGTCTCCACCTTGGGGATCAGTCAGCTAAAGAGAGTTAAAGGAAGGTTTTCCCTATTTTTCAAGATTGCTGATGAGCTTGATTAATTGTCAGCATCAAATGTTCCAAACTGCAGTTGCCAGACCCTATTAGTGCATTAAACCACTAGACCATACAATGCTTAGGATGCCAGTTGCTAAGTTAGAGGAGTTGGTGGTGTGAGGATTGAGATATTTGTGGACAAAACAACCTTCTTATTGTTGTGTATGGGAAAAAGAAATGGGGCAGGGCAACTGTGCAGCAGGAAATGCAGCAGGATATAATAATTAAGCACAGAGCAGTCTGGGGAAGTAGCTGGAACCAACAGGGAAATATGAGAGAGGATCACAACCCAGATCTCAAGGTGGGGAAGATGGGGAACAAGTCCAGAAACAGGTGCAGGTTTTTCAGGTAAAGGAATAACCCAGTTAGGACAGAAATGATGAAAGGAGATTGACATAAAGATCATAAGCAGTTTAAGTGAGATATGTTGCCAAGGTGTTTGGTAAAAGGGAAATTACAGAGAAAAGAATTTTCATCCATCCCAGCTACAGTCTCTTTTGTCACTTACTCATGCTGAGTCATCACCAAGCTTATTTTACTTACTAAACTGACACAGTAACTGAAAGGCTGAATGGTTTTAATTTTACAATATCTTGTGATATCAGTAGGCAGAAACACAACTCACTCTACAGAGAATTTTTATGAGGTTCGGTTTCATTAACTTTTTTTCCCCTGAAAGAGGCAGAAGCTTTATATGCAGGATATGCCAGATGGAAAGCAGCCAGCTGGAGACCCTGAGTTTTGCCAAATTCCAGGTACTCTGACACACTGCAAAGGAGTTGAGCAGGGACCATAAATGGCAAATAGGACGTGTTTGAAATCTACCTCAGCTCTGAACAAGCTTCACAGGAATCTGTGACTTCATAAAACAATTCTGACAAATTAGCAATTTCCAAACAATTATAAGCAGCCTCTCAACCCCTCAAACTTCAGATCACATTTAAAAGCAATTCTAGATCCATGCAGTTTTCTACTAAGCTGAAGTCAGTATTGGTCAAAAGGCTGCTAGACTTAAATTTATTAGTGCCATTGCTGGCAGCCAATGCTGGCTAAAGTGAAAACCTAAATACTGTAATGCATTGCTGGATGAGATTCTTTAATCTTTTGCTAAAATCTAACAATTTAGCTGAGTGTAATTTGACCAGTTTGGAGGGTGCATCACTCACAACCAACCTCTGATGCTTTTTATAAAAACATTATGTTCAGGGGGATGACAGCCCTGTATCTTGTTCCCTGTATTATATGTACTGCATGGTTGAGATAACTGCTCTGGACAAACAGAATGAAGATATTGTTATCTAATATTGGTATTCTCAAGGGCAGAGGGGTAAATGAATGTCATTCTGGGAGCACACCTTATTTCTCTGCTGGTAAAGCAGACTAATATGGAAAATCTCTCACTTCATTGCTTTTTCCTATATGTCTGTCTGGAATTGTAGCCTTCTCTTTTACTGTCAGATTATTTTCTTCAATGCTGACTAGAATTAAGTGATTATGCATATATATTAGGCACAGAAACATGAAATACAAAGAAATACTTCACAAAGTAATTAGTATTAGTGATAGTTTAGAAACTGAAAAGCAAGAAGGAATTTGGAAAAGTAGACAGAACATAGCTCATTCTTAGCCCATTATTCTTCTAAGAAAGCAGTTGCTGGGAATATTACTTTGCTGGGTTTTACACATTTTAAATAGCTGTAAAAGAGATCACATATTTTTTTAATTTCATGGACAAGTGGAGAAAGCTGCTGTGAATGGTAGTCAGTCACAAGAACTAATTGTTCCAAACTTCAACAGGAAAAGTGAGGTCAACTATTTTTCTTTTTCTCAATGTTAATTCTGCTTCATGCTATGGATGTGTTACATCTAGTATTCATACTCATACAGATTTTAAATATGCTTTCCACAGGTTTTAGAAAAGAAAATGTGGAGGTGGAAACATTGCCTTTGAGTTTCCTGACACTCTCCATCCAGTAAGTATTATTTCTGTGATACCTGTGCCTGTGAAATGCCTCACCACATCCCAGTTGAACACAAGATCATTCCTTTTTTTCCCCAGTCTGAAGCTATCAGTGCTGCTCTACAGTCATAAAAATCTGTTTTTGGTCCAGCTGAGAGGTAGCTGCTTTGAGTGATGGGTAAAGGTCTTGCTGTACCAAATTTGACTCCTCAGTGTCTGGTGAGTTTGGGACAGAAGCCTCAAAAGTGACAAGAAAAGCTGTGTGCTGTAACAAAGGAGTGCATGCCTCCCTCTGGTTAACTGCATCCTGCCCTGGCTGGGCTGGAGTGCAGGTTACCAGGTGTCACCAGTGTTAAATTAGTGACCTTTCAGCTCATGGAGCTCTACCATCTGGCTCCACACTGTGCTGTGCCTTTTCTGGGCTTTAAAACAGTCTGCAAATAAGTTAATGTACCTGTCATCTTGCCCCCAGTGAGATTTGTGCCTGGTCTTTCAGTAATGCTGCTCACATTTTACAGTTTAGAGTCCCTCATATTGTAGATTTAGGTTTATTTTTCTGTAGATATTCCCTGGGGCCAAAACAGAAGGAAGGGGAAAATCTTTGCTGCAAAAGTCTTATATTTATGAGCCTTATGATGACAGGGAGGGGGAAGATCCTTAAAAAATAACTCCAGTTGTTTTTAAATCTTTACTCACATTTTAAAATTATCTGTGGACCGCAGATTTGTGTCTATAAAACAAACAAGAAAATCTTGTGATGTTATTAATAAAGCAGGTGGCTCATCTTTCAAAATCCCATTTTAGCCAGGCAGTGATTTTCAATGAAACCTGACATGTTCATTTTTGCCAAACTTAGCCCCCAAGGCCTGTTGAAAGTCACTTGAAAAAAGCTTTCTCCACAGATCAGTTTTCTTTGCTGAAGATGTAGCATCTCCTCTTTTTGTAAAGATTTGTTTCTTTTACATCTGTATTAGTTGAGCAGCAAGCTGATGCTGGTGACACAGATTAGCAAAGTAGGCTAGTTATACAACATTGAAGAAAGATACATCCTGGAAGTCATTTAGTTAGCACCTTTAGCACCTTTGGCAACTATATTTTCCTTTTTCCATTTATTGTAAAGAATTAATACTTGTGAATCTATTGGCATAATTGATGTCAGCTGGGGAATTGGAGCCAGCCTTGCAAATATGTTAATTCTCACTGCAAATGATAGAAAGCACTGGGAAAAATCCAGATCTAGTTTGAATTCATTGACTTCTCTGAGCTCATAGAGTATTTTCCATGTTAAACACACGATTTTGTTCAAAAATGCCTCCCAGACTCCTGGTTCACATTTTATTAAGAAAGACAGTCTGCTAGCTGCCCATTAAGATAGTCTGCTTGACAGAGTGAATAAACACTCATGCTTTTTGAGCAAGTGTAGCCATTTACTTATAGATATGTGAGCATAATAATAATAATAATAATAATAATAATAATAATAATGAATAAAGAAATTTTGATGAAAGGTATTGCTTTTGTGGTCTTGCTTCCAGTACAGAATGAGTAAAGCATGTTTTTGGTTGAGCTCAGCTATGTTTTTTTATCTCAAAAAAAACCCCCAAAAATCAAACAAACCAACAAACAAACAAAAACAACAAAAAGAAAAAAAGACAATCAGGAGATCAGTCCCAGACAGCACAGGTTTATGAAAGACTGGTCCTGTTTGATTAACTTGATGTCCTTCTGTGGCAAGATGACGCTTAGTGGATGAGGAAGATGCTGTGAATGTTGTCTACCTGGACTTTAGTAAAGCCTTTGACACTGTAGAACTTTTACCTTTCCCCTGTGTGCAGTTTAAGAAGATGTGTGGAATGAATACAATGCTGGTGTCAGCAAGAGACCCTGAACTCTTCCCCTTCATCTTTCCACATTTGGGGATGTGGGCACAGTTTGAAGGGCTCAGTAGAGTCATCACACACCTCCTTATATCTCCAGAGCTACAGCTCTGGCTCTTGTTAGATGTGGCATCTGGATTCCTCCTCAAACTCTTGGTATTGCCAAAGTGAATTTTTTATGGATCCTACATGGTGAATGGGAGCCAACAATTTGCAGTTCTCCCAGTCAACCTTTTACTTGTAAGAGATGCTTGCATAGGATGGATATTGGTTGAACTTGTGAAAATCTTCCTCATTAGGAATTGGTCTCAACAAAAGCTGGTTGGGTGTTTGAAATGTCATGTACTTACCACAGACAGCAAATAATGTTCCTTTTTCTGCTACAAAATCAATGTCTCTGAGCTTTGCACAGTAGAAGAGGGCTAAGGTAATCTCCTGAGGGATCATGCATAGGATGATCCCACTTCACTCATATGCTGCTCCATCAAGAATACATCTTGAAAATCACAAAGATGCCTGCCATCTGAATTAAAGACCTTAAATTGAACCAATAGCATTGAAAGCAATGGCATCTTCAGCTGTATGAGATATAAATCTAACATGAACTGGAAAGTAGAAAAATCTGGAAAGCTCTGTTCTGAAGGAGACATGAGACTTGGTGTCTCATAGCAAGTGCTTGAATTCACAAATCACTTCAGTATCAAATATACAAAAAAACCCATCTTCAAAGCAGCACTGTTTCTGCATCTGGCTTCTGAAATTCCTCATTTTGTGTCTAAACTTGGGTACTGAGTGCAGTGTGCATTGAGAATTTTCTTGCACAGTTTTCAGAATAATTATCATAATGAATTCAGTAACCCTCCCTTAATGTGGTTATAATTCTTCCCTGGTTTCAACAGGAAATTTTAAGTTAATTTGAGCAGAACTTTTTTTATATTTTAACATTGCATAAGAAGTTCCATCTAAGGCTCACTTCTTGACGATTTTGCCATAATCTGAAAATAAATTATGAAGCTGGAATGCCCATGTTGAGGAAGGAAATATTTCAGTTTGAGAGTACAATGATAATTTTCTCTTGCATGCATTAATGTCTGTTGGTTTCTCTGCAGATAAGTGTTGACACTCTGTTCTGATGTGTATTGGTCTTGTGGTTGGATACTTCAGCTCTGTAAGTGCTACTACCTATAGAAAATATGCATTTCAACTAGAAGAGATCTTAGGCAACTTTCTTTTTTCATATTGTTTGACCTGTTTTTCTTTTGTTTGTTTTTTTCTGGTGGTGTTTTTTTTTTTAAAGTTATTACTCCATGCCATTCTATAATGACAGACTCTCCCCTTTCCTGTTAGTTTATATTTAGTACTGAAAAATTTCCCACATACATATCTGTAAATTGTGAAAAATAGCCCTTTTCTAGCAGACATAAATTTTAAGGTATCTTTAAGTAAAATAAAGATACTCTCTTTCAGCATTTGTGAAGCAGTGCTGGATCCTGCTCTGGGTTCCCCAATACAACAGAGAGATGGAACTGCAGGAGAAAATTCATCAAAATGTCACTAAGATGATGAAGGAATTGGAGCTGCTCTCATATGACTAAAGGCTAAGACAACTGTGACTATTCATCCTGGAGAGGATAGAGCTTAGGAACATCATAAATGTGTGTAAATACCTGAAGGGAAGGCACAAAGATAAGAGTCAGGCTCTTTTCAGATGTGCCCAGTGACCAGAGTCAATAGTAAAACTGAAAGACAAGAGATTCCCTCTGAACATTATAAAACACTGTGAGGGTGATGGAGTGCCAGCACAGATTGCTCAGGGAGTTTTTGGAGTCTCTATCCTTGGAGATATTCAAAAGCTGTCTGAAGGGGGCTCTGGGTTGCCCTGTTCTAGGTGGCCTTGCTTGAGCAGGGGGTTTGAGCAAGAGGACCTCCCCAGCTCCCTTCTAACCTGAGCTGTTCTGTGATTTTGTGAAAGGCCAAACTTCACATTTTTGGGTTGAAAGCAAAAATCTCTTATCTCAGAAATACAGCCATGCTGACCTTCTAACAAATTTATCACCACTGGAAAGTTACAGTCTTTTATTGTTTCTGTTCCCCTCTTCTTTCTCAGGACATTGGTAGTAAATTCTGGATTTTCAAATAGCTGACTGTATATTCTGGATGATCAATACAGAAGAATATTTTCCTCTTCTTCTTTTGCTTTTCATGCTTGCCATGCAAATTAGTTTGAGCATGATGAAGACATCTATCAGCTTCTTGAAGACAGATTTACTGGGAAGGGTGGAGGCTGCAGCCTTTCCTCTCTTGAGGTGCCTCTTGATGCAACACATCTTGGCCTTTATATGGAGGCTTCTTTGCACCTCCCAAGTCCAAACCAGTTGAACCCATCACTTTACTCATGCTTAGCTACCTGAGATCTTCAGACCCCCAAAGTTCTGTCAGACAGCTATTTATTTATTTAGAGTTATGGTAATTGCACAAGCAAATGTGGTTCTCCTCTTGCTGATTACAAGCCCTGCTTACTCACAGAAAGGTAATTTACTGCCTGCAGGGCAGGACTCAGTTATACCCAAGCTTCCTGAACAGCTAAATGGATCATTCCATTCCAGTGCTCATTCACTTGCTGGCCTCTCTCAGACTGTTTGCAAAAGCTCTTATCCTGCAAATGCTTACTCATGTAAGCTATAATACTCTAATCACAAAGTAAGTGGGGCTCGGAGACACTAAGTTTTTTTTTTTTTATAGTGAGTAAGCACTTGCAGGGCAAAACCCAAGGGCATCAGAAATGATGATAATTTTCTGCAGAGTACAATGTCTATTTTTATCTTGAAGTCTGGATCTTTACATAACTTTCTATTAAATCGTTTGAGATTGTCCCTTCCTAGATCAGTCGAAGCCCAGTAGGCAGACATTCTTATGCTTCAAAGCATTTTCTAATGACTCCCTATAAAATGAAATGTAACATTAGCCTGAATTATAGCTGTGATCTGCTTCTAAGTTCCTTTTTAAGCACTAAATTATATCCTAGCAGTGACTGTGTCCTTTCTTCTGTCCCTCTGAATCTCACTTTAAGCTTATCAAATAACTTCTGCAACAAAATTGGCATTGAGGTTCATGACTTGTCCTTTTAAAATAAGATTGTTTACAAATGTCTTCCCAGCACCTAATGACTTACATGAAAGTGAACTTTTTAATCTCCAAGGATGAAGAAAAAAATGAAGATGTGCCTATGCAGGGTCAGCTTTGCCTCAAAGACTGAAAGATAGTCATCAAAGCAAAAAAAAATCACTAATTTGATGAGTGGAAGACTGAACTACCCAGGCAGACATTAACTGGTATGTATATGCTTGACTTGCTGCTGCTACTTCTATTACCAGTCTTTTTAATAGTACTCTGACTGCCTTTAAAAGCAAGTTTCTTGTAAGAATGCTTTCATATCTCAAACAGCTCTGGTGATTTCACTCTTCAGCTATTTTCTTCCTTTAGCAGTTAAACAGTCTTTATAAACTCGAACTCCAGAAACATTAAAGCAAAGGGTGATGTTTTGCCAAGCCATATGTTCTTAAATGGTGTATTTTATGAAGCTGATAATAAATACTTTGAGGCATAGTAGCTAAAAAAAATTCCAACCTAATGTAAGCAGGCACGATTCCAGGGATTTCAACATTAACATTAGGGATGAATTTAACTGTCTATTTTCACTCAGGACTGGGTATAGTGTTCAAACTGTGTAGGTTTCATTGACATTGTATGTTGGGCTGGAATCTAGACTAAAATTGCATTTTTTTTCCCTACTCTACTCAACTTAAGAAACACTTCTCTGTGTTTCCAGCTGTATTGCTTTACAGAAGTGTTAAAACACTGATATAAAGTGTTCATTAGGTATAAAATTTTGCCTGGTATTTGATAATTTTTCTATCTCAACAACTTTTTAAAGACATTGTTCATCTGCAAACATTTTGATCCTCTTTTACATGAATAATAAACTTAAACTTCTAATACATGCACAATTCTACATAAAAACACCAACTGTAGGCCATAAAACCACTGTTCAACTGGATAATAAATTGCAAACCAGGTAACCCCCAAGTAAGCAATTTTGTTTTTCTGCTTGGTATGCCAGGGAAATATAGATAACCTCAGATAGTTAAAGTAGTGATGTTTCCTTTATATTTATAGAAATAAGCTGCACAGCTGTTGCTTATCTAAGCTTTGGTGAGGAGAGAACAGGTAGCTTGGGCTGCCTGGCTGAGCATTGGTCTTATTCATTTTTTCTCCATCTACAAAGTTGTTTTTGGAGGTGACGCCTTCTGCCTTCTCTTTCCTTAGCTGTGAAACAAGAAGGTTTTGAATATTGATGGATTATAAATTGTTCAAAACTTTCTTTTGTTCTCATTCCTTCACTGAATGTCTAATTTCTCTCTCTTTCCTGACTGTATTCTATCACACTACCACCTTAAATAGGTAAATCTTATGTGAACCTCATCCTTACACTCTAAATACTCTTTTCACATTGTTAGATTTTTTTTTTTAGATTGGCATTACAATTTTGAAAAATCTGTTTATGTCAGGAAACTATAATCTCATCATGGCCATAACTAAGAGGTTATTACAGCATCTTTCTGACTTTGCTTTTGGCCTTTAGATGACCAGAAATTTCTATGTGAATTGCAACATTTAAGAAAAATTCTGATAAAACTTCAGATTCTTAATTTCTATTCTTCCAAAGTATGTCAGAATGAAAGGGGAAAGATAGAAGGAAATGGCCCTTACTGGCATTTTGCTCTTTTAAATAATGCTGTATGAAATTGAGCAATTGTCAAAAATCCATAGGCAGACAAACTTAACTCATTGATGAAAGGATAATTTTAATGAGTGAAGGAAAATTTGCAGCATATCTGTCATTTTAACAGCATTAAAGAAGTTTCAGGAACATTAAATCCTTAAATAATTGATCTTTTTTTTAAAAAAAATCTATTTTTCCCTTCACATACTTAGAAAAGAAGATTGCAAACATGCTGTAGAATTAATAATGAATTATTAGATATTAAACTTTGATCATTATCTCATGACTATATAATATTTTGATTTCTTGTCTCATCACTGAATATGTTCACTTGTGTTAGTGTATGCCAAGTCATTTCATGGCACCATGGATTTTGATAGAAAGTTATCGTAAGTTTTTGGAAAGCAAGATAGGCCTCAATATTATAACTGTGTGTTTATTCTTCAATAAAATCTTAAAAAATAGTCCTGGTCTAACTTTATCACTGGTGTAGAAATGAGCAAGATATTAAGGAAATAATACACTACTGATATTTATGGACTGGAAAAACTCAGGTGAGCTGAAAATTATAAATATTGCTTATAACAGTAGCTAATGACTACCTCCAAAACTAATCAAAAGCATTATTAAATTTTTGTACATTTAAAAATGTTGTCCTAATTTGATTTTGTCCCCTCAATAATGAAATACAAAGTTTTTCCCAATGTCATTCAGTTTCTTAAATCCCCTGATTTCTAAATATATCTGTGCTACCTGCATGACTCCAAAATCACACTGGTTGGAGTCAGAGAGGTTGAGAAAAGAAGTTGTGTAATAAAAGGGACCAGAAAAGATTTAGAGAGAAAAATAAATACACACCCAGAGACACCAAAAAACAAAACAAAAAACAAAACAAAAAAACAACAAAAAAAAGGAAAGTAAAAGTTATTTCTAACCCTTGCAGATAGAAAATAATTATAAAAAATGTCACTAGCAATCAATGCCAGCAAAATCCATCCAGGAAGGGAGACTGTAATTATTTGGCTCTAGTTTTGCTGATGTAACAAATGCAGTCTTGGTCCTCCTCCTTGGCAAATGTCAAAATCCCATTGACACTCACAGGGCAAATATTTTCTTCAATGTCCTGATGTAAGCTTGACAGAATAACCAACCAACTCACATTGCCTCCAGTAGGAGTTTTGCACTGACTTCACTGGCAGCAGTGCTAAACCTCTTGCCCTTGGGCCATGAGGCTGAAATCAATGAGATATTTGCTTTAAATTAGGTCATGTATTCCAGTGTTGTTTGTTTGTTTGTTTGTTTTTTTCCTTATGACTGCATCAGGGTCAGATCTATAGTGTGGCAGAGAATTGGAACAATCAGCTTTCAGTGTACACATTAAGGTGTGCATAGATGGGATGTTGTGTTACAGATTCAATCAATCCGAGCTCATTTTGGCTGTGATGTAATTTCCATTGGTCCCAGTGAAAAAAAAGTAGTAGAAACAAATCTGGCCTATTTTTTCTCTATCAGAGCAAATACAGGATTTTGTAAATTAAAAGTACTAAAAAAGAACATTGGCTTGATGTTGCTTTTCCAGTTTGCTTTGAAATAATTCAACTAATATAGAATAGTAATCCGTAGTCAAAATTGGTGTTAGTGAAGCTGAACACCTTGTTTACTGTCTTAAATATTGAAATGAAAATGCTAGAAGTTAAAGACCATCTAGTAACAATGTGTAATTTACATGAGCATATTATCTTGGTTTAGAAGAGACAATTTGAATAATAGGACCTCTTTTTGAAGAAAGATGTAGCCTAAAGGGTGTGGACCACGCTTCATTTTAAAAGCCTAGGAGAATGTCTCGCTGAGATTCTGCTTTTTAGAATGCATCAATGGAAAAGTACTAAAATGTAAGAAAGATGCCAAAATTTCTAACTGTTATCCATGATGTCCAACACAGAATTATCACTATTTTTGCATAATTATAATTCTATATTCATTTCTGTAGCTGCAAGTGGAACATTTTTTAAATAGAAACAAGAAGCATGTTAGTATTTCTGCTTTACTTTAAGGGCAATAATTGTCATTTCCATGGTTTTTGAAGATGCACAGCATACATTATTAAGTACTTAAGTGGTGTACTTTGACATTGTGTGTGAAGAGGAGAATATGTAGTCCAATATGATAATTATGGGGAAGAAAACTAACACAGCTAACAGTAAACATCTAATTTGCAAATGAAGACCCACTGGGAAAAGATAGACTAGATTGTGTGATTGGATTTCCACAGAATTTTTTTTTAAATTGCTTTTTATATTTATTTAGTTTGATTATTAAGTTTGATTTAACAGTCAGTGATTGCAGATTGTTCTCCATTAACAAGTGTAATTTTCATTTTTCTCTCTCTACTGAACCCATTTTTCTCACATTCTATGTTTTGTACTTCATTTGTATGACCTCTTTCACTTTTATTTTACAAGCAGTGGGAGAACAGATGAAATTATCTCTGTTTTCCTTAAGGACACGTTAAACCCTGAGCACTGGAGCCTGATGCTGATCTCCTTGAATCAATGTGGGTTTGAACAGATAAAGATGTACAGAGCAGCATTTCACCAGCATGCTGGCACAAAAGCTGTGTGCACAGCACTCCAAGCCTTGACCCAGCCTCATAAGTTGCTAGGCTGAGTCTCAAATTCCTTATTGCTCCTGGGTAGAGAATGTGACACCAGCTCAGCTCTAGCTCATCTACCTGCTCCAAATATGCACACAAAGTAGGAAGCTACCAATAATATAAAATCTTGTTTCCTCTTGAATGAACCCATATCCAATATGTGTCTTCCATATCCTACAGCAAAATTATCTTTGCAGAACACCACGTGTACTAGCTTCAATCTGCAGTATAATTAAAAACACATTCCTGTCATATAGGCCTTATATGAACCTATAAATACTTTAAAATAGGGGGATTCCTCTAAATCTAGTCATAAACAGATTCTCTCTCTGCCAATGTATTCTAGAGGAGGTTTCTCTTTGCTGAAAAACATGCTTTGCCTTGAAGAAATTGGCAAAGAGTGAAGCTGGGTGAGTTGAGGCTCATTGGAACATCCTTGTAAACTGAAAGATTAATGTATAGCCTAATTTAAAGGATGCTTGCCTGGTGTAGGAATATTCCAAAAGAGCTGAGAGTGTTGTTCAGATGAATGCGTCTGTACTTGCTGCTCAGACACACAAATGTTTTTGACGTGGTACCTGCTGCAGATTTTGGATGTAAATCTCACAGCTAACAAGAGTGAGGGTTTCTTGGATGCCTGATAAGGAACATACATGCCCTGGAATCTTGGACAAAACACACTCCTTTGTGATTCTGTATTAGACCTAGTATTTGTGAATCATGGAAGGGACTCCTGTGCCTAGACTGTGCAAAGTGAAGAATATTTTAATGTAAAAGGAATCCCCAATTACTAGGCAGAAGGCAGACTGAGCTTCACTCTGAATCACAGAGCAGTGAATTCAGCTGCACAAGGTAAGATAAAGGCTGGGATAAGGAAAAGGAAGGATAGAGGTATTGCAATGAATATCATTACTGTGCAGGAATTTTAAAGATTTGGTTAACACACATCATGAACTGAGAGAATAGCAAAATCCCTCTCTCTGGGCATCATACTCAGGAAGAGTGGCTAATATTGAAATGTGTGTTTGGATGAACCACCTAAAGGCAAAAGGTGCCTTTTTTCAAAAGTTGAATTTTGCACAAAGGCCAAAGTCAGATTTGCAGCCAAAGATTTATGTGCCATTACACTGTCCCCAGTGTAATGAATGTCAGGTTCTTTGTGGAAAAAAAGGATTTCTGAAAATGAGGGGAATTTACAAACCAATAATTTTATCTAGATTCTTTCACCAAGTCTCCAAGGATACTACCAAAGGGATCCCAAGTGACATGGCATGCGAGGTAGAGAAAGATTTTGGGAGCTGAAAGGCCTGGCAAAAGTCTGCAGTTGCGAGGTTCTGTGTCAGTGCAGAAAATATGCAATTCTGGCTCCCTTTTGCATATTCCACATTAATGTATATATTGCAAGGACACCACTTGAGGTGGATTTTCATTGATCACAGACATGGCAGAATGCACAGCCAGAGTGTATTTACACCACACAACTAAGAGGATGAAGCACTTTATTCATCCAAGAAGGGAATTTTTTCTTCTGTAGGGGTATCCAAGGATAACCATTTTTGCAATTGACATTATGGTATCCTGTCAACAGACAGGAGAGGATAAAGGAAGTGCTCTTCTTTTTAGCTGTTGGAAAATTTTCTTACAGCTTCTGTTCTAGGATTTCCTATTTCTACAGCTGGAGATTGTGCTGTTAATGACAGGTTGGGTCTAAGACAACAAGTGCATTGAAAAAGCCTTATGTGCTCCAGGGAAATTTATGGGGACATGTGTAAATGTAGTAATGATATTCATCTGTAGTTGACATACCAAAGATAAATGTCAACTTATCTATTTGTTAATGGATCTATTAAAAGCTGTGTTTATACTTTGTTGTTTTTTTTCTCAAGCACTTACACACAGATGGATTGTGCAAACAAATACTTCATTAATCGCAGGACTCAGAGCCAAGTGAACAATTTTCAGTCCAGAATCATGTCAATTAACCCAATTTAATTGCTTTCTTGATCCACCCCCACTTTTCAAACAATTCTTTTTAGGATTTTGTACAAGACCAGAGGGATGCTGAGGAATCTTATGTGATTGAAGGACTCGATACATCCCATTTTATTAAGAAAAATACAATCTGAGCTCTCGAAATGGCACAGCACTATGGAACATAAATAACAACACAAACAACAAATCCAAAAGATTAATTAAAATGAGTCACTGAGGCAAAGTTGGCACAAACAGTCTAAGATTCCCCAGCTCAACTGAGGTGATGAGGGGAAAAGAATCCTTTCTAAATATGATAACCATTTTTTAAAAAATAATTTAATAGATACTTTTTCCCTACTATGAAACAACTGTTTTTTCAGTATAAGCAGTTAAAAGAAATTTGTCTTTAAGTCGAAATAATGATTCATTATATGTGTAGATACAACATACACCTGTAGGTTTGCCCCTTAGACACACAAAAGAAATGTTTTGTTTGCAGAGCTTTCTGGAGTTATATAATGCAAAACAGAGTTTTTTCTATGCCTGGCTGTAGAACATAAAAAGGAATATTTAGCAGTTAATTATACTACATGCTGTGCAAATTGATCAACCTGATTTTTTGACAGGAAAAACAAAATCTGTCTTAAATCAGATCGTAAAGCTGAAAACAGACAGCAACTGAATGTTTTGTTATTTCTTAAAGATTAATGATAAAAATGTGAATTTTCAGTTTGATCTTGTATGGTATTTTCTATAAGTGTAAAACTAAAGGGTTTAAAAAGATGCATTTCATCTTGTATTTTTGCAAGTTGTATTGCTACCATATGGTCAAATGTTCGACTTCTGAATGAAATTCTATATAACAATTTCACAAGTTACAATCCAGTAAAATATTGCCTATCAAAACCTAAAAACTTAATGTTTTCTCCTCTATTATCTCACCAGTATATATTTCATTAACCTTGGCAGGTATATGTGATATTTCTAACTAATTAGATGACGAGGTTTCGCTATACAGGTGTTTCTGGCATGTTGTAAAGGATTAATCATGTGATGCCACAAGACTTTGCAAGTGGATAACTGATTTTTTTTCCCTAGAGTGAAAAGTAAGGCACACTTTAAATAATATTTCCTGGATAGTTATTGAATTGGAAGTTATTTAATCTATGAAAATGTTAAGGCTACAAGCATTTGTATCCATGTTCTTCATTTTTCAAATGTTCCCAGATAAGAAAGAAGTTTTTTTAATAATAAAAGCTTAAATGTGATGTTGTTTATACATAAACACATAAGGATTTTGTTTCATTTCAACTTTCTCAGGCCTTCAACAGCTTCCTATAAATCCATATTATTTGAACAATTCCCATATCTGTGAAAACCCCCAATTTGCCATTAATCAGACAGAATTTGCCTTTGCTGAAAAAAAAAGTGACTGAGAACAATGTCTTCAATACATCTCTCTGAAGAAACGTTTAATAGTTCAGGCCGTCTGAACAATGTTAAAATAATAACTTAGGCCCAAACTCTCATTTGGTTTTCTCATTATGCTCACTGAAGCTAATGGGGCTATATGAATGCTGAAGCATGTACTCCAGGGCTTTCCTTATAGGCTGTAGTTCAGAATGGCCAAGGGATAATATTTAATCAAGAAAACAAGTTTTAGTCCAAACTTCCACCATCACTGTTATGTCTAATAGTGAAGGAAATTATTTAAAAACTGCTGGCACTCCATCCTCATTCAGTATGAACTCAAAACCACAGAATGGTCTATTACATTTTTCTGCTGCTTGAAACTTAGAACATGAAAAGTTACAGGACTTTTCCCACAAATCCCTTGCTTGCAAGAACAACCACTTACAGGATTAACCTGAAAATCTTGAAGTTCTTTCTGAGTTTTCTGGAAGCTGAGGAAAGTCAGGGTTTTAGAGTGCAGGCACCCAACTTGGCACCTGGTTTGTGTCTAAGCTCAGTCAGAATCCAGATCCAGTTAGATGTCTGGTTAAAAAAAGAATTTAGCAGGATCTCTTGGGAGCATGTCTAGAGAGTAATAAAGAGATGTCTGCCTCACAAATGTAGCTTGGGCCATTATTTTAAATTTAATTTCAAATTTAAAAAAAGGCTGAAAAAGGAAATTTCCCTTTTAGTCCATAGCCTTTCTATTGGATAAAAAACTTATGTAGAAAGTGGCAAACTCCGATTCAAAATCCTTTACTGCAATTTAAGAATTAAAACTACCTTCATTTTAAGAATGGACACTTCAGCTGATTATAGATCATAATTATTATAGATATATAAGTTCTTACATGATAAATAATTGACATATTTGTCTTGTAGGAAAAAAAAAAGTCAGCATCACTTCATTAGGATGACCTGTGGCAGTTTTTTCTTCTGCTGCCTGCAGTATTTATCTGTTTTACATATAGGAGTCCTTCATTAGCTTTGTGAACTGCCAATTCTAATTCTTAATGGAGTTCACTTTGATCCACCTTGAACGTAGGTCTGCCTATAGACACATAGCATCACACTTCTGACTCTTTTGGTAGGAACACACTTATAATTTAGACATTGTATTCCCAAATATTAGGTAATTGTGCTTTGTGTTTTATATGTCCTATGCATTAAGATTTTCTCCTTTGTCTTTACTGAGACAAGTTTCCTGTTGACAGAGTCAGGAGCAGAAATTAAATATGGTAAGTTAAGCTTTGGTCAAAACTGAGTTTCTCTATATTTGATATTAGGATACAGAAGATATTAACCCAACCCAGGGGATGGGAACATTAGCTCATATTTCATGTATCTTGGGTTTACCATATTCCTACTAGGCCCTTTTCAATATTCATCTAATGTTGAGTGAATCTCAGTATTATATTGATCAAAATATTTTTTAAATATTCAGAAATCCTTTGAAGACATTTTACTTTATCAGATGTAGCATTTCACATACCGTCTTCTCTTTTTCTCCATTGCAAACTATGTAAATGTCGATCAAAATTTGATTTATGAAAATATGTTTGCCATCTCATATGCATATGCATACAGAAAATATTTCCTTCCCTGTGGATGAGTACTTAATATTGCCTTTTAAGTATGAGCAAAATAAATGATTGTAGTACAGGATGCACGTAAGTCTAAGAGAATGTTGCATTGTTCTGCTGAACTGCTGCAGCTTTTAATATTCAGACTTTTTGTCTCAGTTGTCTTAAAGCAGTGCTGCAGAGAGTTATTCAATAGGTCAAGAGGGACTCTAGGTATGTAGACTTGAATTTTCAATATTTATTTACTTTTGTGTGGGTGTGGGTGTGCAGCAGTGCTGAAATGTTTTTTGAGTTTGATTTCTAAAAAAAAAAAAGTATAGTCTGGTTTATATGCTTTATAAAATTTGCTTTGGCAAAACTAGCTTATTATTTCTGTATATTGGGACCTGAAGCAACCTAGAATGATCTTTTCTGCCATTATACCTAACACAGAGGTATCCCATGGGATTAAAAAAGCATATTAAGAACAACCATCTGAACAAGTTTTAACTCCCTGGTCACGAATAGGAATCATTGCTTGGTTTATTAGCATAAGCCACGGAATAACTAAAGTAGAGATGATCTAACAACTATTTAAGAAAGAGGTAAGCTACACATTATGAATATAACTCTGTATCTATAGAGGGAATGCCTCTGAGAGATACAGGATTATGAAATCCTGAAAGATACAATGTATTCCTGTTGAAGATTGTGAAATAAAAATAGCAGAGGCAGATTTGAAACAGTTACGTGCATAGCCTTTCCTAGTTTTGCTGTAGTTAAACAGAAAAAAATAGCAAGGCATGGATCATTATTGCCAACTTTAGTAGTGTTTTTTTGGTTTTTAAAAGTCAAGTAGTTCCACGGGGTGTATCTGACTTGTCATGTATTTCCATATCCCTTTGTCCTGTGGCTATTAAAGCTGAACTTGAAAAAAATGTATTGGGAGCTCAAAAGGTGTCAAACATTAAATTGGTTTTTTATCTTTAGTCTGGTTGTGACAGCCTAAAGCAGCCCTGGAGAGGAATGTTGCTTTCCTTTGGTCATGAACAGGGCACTGGCTCCTGTGAGCAGTGTGCTACACAGCTCAGATTTGCACTGGGTAAATTAGAAGCTGCTTCTTGTCTCTTGTCCCTATTTCCTACACATTCCTGCTTTCCTTTTCTATATTCATGCAGGACTGCGGGGTTGTTGATTTTGACCAAGACTGAAAGATCAAACAGGTAAGGCCAAAATGTATCCATCAGACCTGTGCCTGGTGGAAAAGGCCCCTTTGCTGCAGAGGCAGCAGGGAAGGAGAGCAACAGCCTTCATCTTACATTTCACACAGTTCTGGTCTCTGTCAGCCTTGAGAAGTGCCAATCACCCAAACAGCACACGACCTGGCATGCATCATAATTGTGAACATTAGCAGTATCTGCTTCTGACTCCAGGATGAGATTGCTTTTCTGTTATGTGTATGAAGAAAAAGCTTTCATAAAGAAAGGGAAGCACATTGATCCTGGGAGGTAGAAGTCATTCTTCCACCTCTGAACCTTTTCTTCTGCAGGCCCAAAGAGCAAAGTAGCAAAAATTCTATTATTCAGAGCAACTAGGTTTCAAGGAGGTTAAATATTGTATTACAATTCTTTCTACAGCCCATCAAAGAAGAAGGAAACAGTGAGACAGAGGTGTCATAAAGTAATATTGCAATAACCTAGGAACCCATTGGCATGCTCTGTTGGAAGGTTAGACCATCAGTGACAATGTCCTGGAATTCTGCTAGTGAATGTGACAGAGTTGTGCCCATCCCCTCAACTCTAAAAGATCCCCAAATTAAAAGGAATAGAGAATAATTTCTGAACAGAAATTGTTCCATTAGGGACTAATGAAAGCATCAAAGAATCTTTAGGAATTATGAAGGCAACTACAAACTTAAAAAGTTATATACTGACTATCAGGGGAAAAAACCAGAGGAAAAAGAACCAGTGTTAATGGTCAGGGATCTCCTGCACACCTAATTTCAAAGGAATGTTCTTATTTTCATTACATACTCTTCTTTGATGCTACATAGAAGCATTGCACAGAATGTTTTGTTAGATTACTTTTTAGATATTTATTTACAATTTGAATATTAATGTAGTAATTCTTTAAAGAATTAGGTGGTTATTGAAGTAGAGAGGGAAATTCAGGCCAAATTGACTAAAGCCAGGGAAAAGCCATATAATGCAGTTGTGGTGAATTTAATGGGTGATTAGAGCTACAGCACTGTACGAGTTTGGTTACATTAATGTGCTACTCAGTATGTACCACAGGCTGTGTTTGATGTGATTTTGGCTGCTGCAGTTAGGGCTCAATCCCAGACATCAGCTTCAAGCCTAATTCCTGTGGAAGAGAGAGTGAAAGCCTGAATTATGGTCATAGAAACAAAGAACAAACAAACTATTCACAGCTGCTAGTTCCATAAAACCTGGATGAGTTTTCCTGCAAGCTCCTGCAACCTGCCATATGCCGGAGGGATGCTACAGATTTTGTGGCTGTTGGCAGGGAGATGCACAGCCAGGAGAGGTAATGCTTCATTCAGCATGTTCCTCTTGCAGCCCCTGGCAATAGGTTTTCTGCAGTTTCCTACAGAGCTGCAAATAGAAACTGAAGCTGTGTCTGACTCACTGAACCTTTAAGAAGGAGACAGGTGAAAAAGAACTTGTGCTTTTCTTTTTTTTTTTTTTTTCTTCAGGGCAAGTTCCCACTGCAGGACAAAGGTTTTATTCTAGTTAGGGTATGAAATATCCATTTCTGCTCACAACTGTAAGGACAAAATTCTTCATTCAGATGATTCTGTTGTAATATTCAGTGATATTAAACTGAATTTACTTTCAGTTTGGAAAGAAGTCGAATTGAAGATCTCTTTAAAATTTTTCAACCATAGCTATTTCTTTCTTAAATTCTGTGGTAATTAAAAGCTGAATTTAGCCTTTTATGACTGGCCTTCTAATTCTTCTCTCAAAGATCCCTGAGCACAACTTTGCTTTTTATTTATTTAAAATCCTATTCCTCAGGGTATCCAGAGGAGAAGCCCTAATAAATACTTGAGAGCAGTGTGTGCTCTTGGGATCCTGTCTCTTGTGCATCCTAAGTATTATCTGTCTTTTGCTTCAGCTCTTTAGTAGCATTCCTGTTTCATTAGCTAACTTGAGGCATCAAGAGGCAGCCCTGCAATAACTCCATAGCTTTGAAAACAGAAATTTCTTTTACATAAGGTTTATTTTTCAGTCACTGAAACATGGCTGACCTGAAAAAGCAGTAAATATTCAGTTTTTCTTTATTCTTTTACGACTTTTATCTCATTCAGAAACCTCCTAGTTAATTTTTAAGCTACTAAGTTATGATAGCTGGAAAGGCATACTTTTATCTCTAAATGTTTGCTCGTTGTATTAGTGATGCATTTGCACATGCAGTTTCACCAGCCTGCTGTACGTTATGTAGTGAAATATTGAAATATCTCATGAATCAACACTGGGATAAATGAAATTGAGATTACAAATCTTGTTGTTTTTCTCTATGTTGGATGAAAAGACAAAAACCATGCAGATAAATCTGTCCTGCAACAACTTTCAGAGACAGGACTATCATTCAAGTAGGTCCCTCTGATCAGATTTGTGTAAAAGTTTGGAAAAAAATGGACTTTTGGTAGGACATTCAATATGTAGTAGGTTCATTTAAATTTTGAGCTTCTAGAGTAGTAGCTTAAATGCTTTAAGGTCAAAGCTATATCCTGTGGGCTTTCTAAATTTCCATATTTATCCACCTGGTGCATCTATCCAGCACCCCTGATTCTTTGGGCAGATCCTTGATTGCTTTTTGCAGTCAGCTGGATCAAAGTCTATGCAGCATGAAACGTGTAGGTGCAGTTTATGAATCGTATCTTCTGTATTACCCATTGGTAATGTATCCCTTCACTTCCACTTGCTGGGAAACAACTTTTCTGGTCTTGGGAGTAATAGCTGAAGGAACAGAGATGCCTAAAAAGAAGCACAGGCAAGGGCATAGGGGACAAAAATGTTGCTTTGAGTGTGACATTGTTTCACAGTTATCTATTGTTTCCCTAGTTTCTAGGAGTAGGAGAAACAATATTACACTTAAAAAGACAATTCTGGGACTGACTTCAAGTGTACTTTAATTTTTGAATAGGTAACCTAAAAGTTCTACTTTGTAGATATGAGGATAAATCACTGTTTCTACTTCATTGGACGTGATTTCAGTGGCTGGTTTGTTTTTTTTTTTTTTTTTTTTTTTTTTTTCCCCAGACTTCTGATACTAAGATCTGTTACCATTCCATGTTTTTTCTTATGATTCTAGCCAGCCCTTTAAACCTGCCCCCAGGTTTTTTAAATAATTATGAACACAAGGAGCTAAAAATATTATTTGCTTAACATTGGCCTCAAAATCTGCCTCAAACAGCCCTTGCCAGTAGCCGTCGTATGATTTTGGGCAGGTGGGCATCCCTGCTGCCCTTTGTGCAGGCACAGTATCCTTCTTGGGCTCGTGTTTGCAAAGCTGCCCCTGGCACATGGCAGAAATAAGACTCAGATTATACAGAAAATTATAAAGTTGTGGTAGGGGTGAACACTGCTATAGTCAAGGCAAGAGCCAGCACAGCCTAACTCCTGCTCTGTGCCTTGTGTTGTAGCTGCAGACACCCTGCTATTTTTCCAATTCCTCCAGGACCAGGAAGCACAAGAGAGCCTACCCTGGATGACACAAAACAGTGCATGAAAACAGCTGAGATTGCTGTGAAAGAGCAAGCTGGGGGATGAGTGCCAGTTCAGCTGCTTTGTTGCAGCTCTGCACCTGTACAGACCAGAGTAGGGCAGCTGCAGACAGGTAAGGTAGTGCAGTAAAAAAAAAAAAAAAAACAAAAAACAAAAAGAAAAACCCTTAGATGTGCTGCTTGTTATTCAGCTTTTATGTAGTTTGTACAAAATTTCTTGTAATACTTTGTAACCTTGAGGCATCTTCTGGAGGGCACAGATTCCCATGTGGAATGTCAAGTGGTGGCCAGCAAGGTATCAGTGCAATTTTGTAAACTGCTTTTCTATTCAACTAGCTTTTCTCTATTTGACCAGGTTAGGATAAGTAAGTGTCATCAGAACAGAAATAACACTAAGAGAAAACTCATGCTAATGGTAAATTATGATGATGTTGACACCAAGTGTTGACTGGAGAGTGGGAAGGGACAGAAGAGTCCAAGGCTTCTGGATTAGAGGTGAATTGGTATCCTGGTCTGAACTGAAGCCTTCCCAATTTGAGGTCATATCCTCAGAGAGTTTGACAATACAGCATGTACTGTATATTTCCCTTTCCAAAGGAAGTACAATAATTACAGCCATGAGAACTGGTATGACTGGAAGTGCTTCCACAATCTTCTTAGGTAAAACAACAGATGCATAAGCAAAAATGCAAGTATGGCAGTGCTCCTATTTGTGAAGGTCTGAATAAGTCTGTTAAGCAAAAGCAAAATTTAGAACGTATTCAAACCACCAGTCTGTTTTGTGCATAAGTGCAAAGAACACGCTAAACAGAGAGATATGACACCCAAATACTCATTTGCCAGTGGAAAATCAGCCCCAAGCTAATACATGAAAGCAGTTGTACATCTCCAATGCTAAATGAACAGGAAAGATAAACAAGACTAAACAAAAATTAGCGTGAAACATGTGATGCCATGGCAAAGAAATGACAGTATGAAACAAGAAGTAGCTCTTCAGTATTATTTTATTATATCTCCACTTTTTCAACAGAGGCTTCTCATATTATCAGTATTTTTATTGGCAAATAATGAAGCATGATCTGTCAAATCACAAGTAGTATACTGAGCAATAATATTTAAGAAGAGTCCTGTCTCTTTCCCTCTTAAAAAAAAAAAGGAAAATATAGGGAAAATATTTAATGTTGATAATAGAAAAACCAATCTTTCAAGGAAGGGTAGCAAAAATCAATCTTTCAAGGGAGGGTAGCAAATATATTTTTTCTGCTCTGGAAGTTTACTGCAAAGTTACCTCTTTTCACAGTGCCGAATTAACTATGGAAGACTGGTATGAGTCTTATTTTCCTTTTTTTCGTTCCTTCCCCCCCCCCCCCACATTTTTATTAGGGTTCTTCTGGAATATTAAGTCTGCATACAGCTACTGCAGATTTTCCTCCTCACTGATGCTTTGTTTTATATGGAATATATTTTTATATCATTTAAAAATATTGCTCTCTACAAAACACTTTTATACTCTATTTTTCATTTGCATTCCAAATAATTGCTGTAGGGTTTTCTTATTTTTAGCAAAAGGAGATGGATCCCCAGATGTATTTTCTTTTGTTTTATTTTCTTCCTTCTCTCCTGTGTAAATACTTTTATAAAAGGAGATTTAACAAAAGACCATTCGCTATAAAAAACTTCCTCAGCAGTGACATGATACACCACACACCCACTTGTGTAGTCTTTATCAATAACAACAGAAACAGTGTCAAGTGATAAAAATATATGTGATTTAAATCAGCCGTTTTGGGAGTATATTTATTCAAGACCCTTCCAGAGGAGATGAATAGCAGGTTTCTAAATGTGATGTTTTGAGGGTAAGCAAATGAGTCATTATTTGTATTCTAGAGCAACAGAGTTGGGCAAGAACAAGGCAAAGCAATTGTATCTAACTGTTTATTCTATTGCAGTCATCACCACAGGGTGCATCTGTGCATGTGAGGTCAAGGTCACTGATCCTTGTTCACATGAATCATTCTCAGTGCTCATGAAAAACACCCCTGAGAACATCCCAGCGTGTTGGAGCACCAACAGCTTCAGCAGGCTGCTGCCACTCCTGGGTCACCTCTGCCAGCCAGAACTCACAGGTGAGGCAGCAGGGCTGCGGTGGGGCTTGGGATGGATGAGACCTTAGCAGGGGCTGTTGGGGGAGGTTGGCATTGAAAAGGAGGAGGATGATTTTTAAATGAAGGACAAAGCAGTGCTGCTGTGGGCCAGCTATGGCTTATTTCCATCTTGACTGTTGTGAGTTTCAAAGCCAAAGAGTCTTTCAAAATGAAATATTAATTAAAAAATCACAATCTGGATCTAGGTTTGTTTCCAAATAATTAAGTTTTAAAGTTATGATAACAGATCCTGATTATCTTTCTCCACAAGTTTCTTGAAGTCAAGGAAACAGAGATGGAATACAGTGGCACATGAAGAAGGGTTTGCTCTTCTTCTTCTCTCCCCCACCTCCTCTTTCAATCAGTGCAAATTCTGCATACATGTTCTCTGCATTTCAGCGTCCATATAGAAAGAAGGATACATTATGTGGAAGTGCTGATCACATATATATTTACGTCTACGAAAAATTAAAAAACAACCATGGAATAACTTTTCAGGGCTGCTGCAGTGACTACTATAATTGATATGCAAGTGGATTTATTACTAAGATTGCAAAAAAAAGTTATGGCATTATGTTTCTTGCCCTGCAATAACCCTTCTGCAGAAATTCTGGCGGCCCCTAGCCAAAGCCAGGGGAGGGACTCGACGGCCGGAGGAGTCCCCGGGACTCTAGCGAGGAAGAAGAGGGTGCATCGCGGAGGTGAGGGAGGGAGGGAGGCAGGCTGTTGTCTCAGCACACATGGTCTTGTGGGAAGTGGGAATCTCAGGTTGAGTTACTCATCGGTATGGAGTCAGGAGTGTGCACAACCAATGATTTTGATGGCAGGAGGTAACGTACACATGTTTTTCAGGGAAGGTGCTGTAGGAGGACTTGCCGGCGGGCAGGAGGAGGTTTGTGCCGAGGGCTGTCATTCCCCTAGCGCGGAATTCTTCTGATGCTAGGAGCCCATCACGGCCGCCACCGATGCTCTCCCTCCCTACGGTACGAGCAGGGGGCTGCCGGGCGGGGCGGGTGGGCGCCGTCCCCAGGGCTGCTCCGGGGGCGCGGAGAGCGGGGCGGGGGGCGCGGGGCGGCGCTGCCCGGGCTGGGCGCTGCCCGCCCGCTCTGATTGACACCGGCCCGGGCGGAGGCGGGTCCGCGGGGACCGCGCCGCTCCCGCCGCCGCCGCCGCCGCCGGGCAGCGCGCCCCGCGCTCCGCCGCCCCCGCGCTCTCCCGCCGGGATCGCGGTCCCGCCGCCGCGGCATGGCCGGCGCGCCGGGCAGGGGCGCGCCGTGCTGGCGGATGCGGAGCGCGGCGGGCGGCAGGAAGGAGAAGGCGCCGGGCGCCAAGCCCCAGCCCCGGCACGGTAAGGGGTGAGGGGGCGGCCGCGGCGGGGCTCGGCGGGGCGCGCACCGAGCGCGGGGCAGCCTCGAGGGCAACTTGCCTGCGACTTGTTACAGCCGCTCGGCTCCTCCGGGCAGGGGCATCCCTCTCTCCTTCCCCTCCAGCGGGTGCCGAGGGAGGGCAGTTCCCTGCTCCCAAATTCCGCCGAGCTGCGCCTTATGCCTTTTATTTGCCGAGGCGAAACAGTGTTCGCGCGCGTTTTGGCATCTCGCTTTGATAGCGGCTTCTTTGATTATTTTTGCAGAGAGCATTTGCAATCTGGCAAACGCCAGTGAACCTGAGAAGAGTCCCCGAAATCTCTTTTGGCTTTCACGATCCTAATGCCCGGAAAGCACTGTTGAAAATATTGCCATGTGTGCTGTTGTCTCCTCCTCCCTTACTTGTTCGGGGAGGCAGATGCTCTCTTTGAAGGCTAAACAGCACACAGACAGTTCTCCCAGGATCAGATCCTGACTTTGAAGACATAGAACGGAGCGGGGTTCCACGAACTATTGAAAACAAGTGTTGAGGTTCATGACCCCTGTGTGCTAAACACAGAGTGCAATTTACCCAGAGCCAAATCTGTCATGTGCGGTTTCCTTACTGTACTGCTTGGCTGTCACCGTTCTCTGCCTTGAGGAACAAACCCAGCTGTTTATGGATTTGGTTGCAATGTCTGGAAATCTCACTAGAATTTGTTCTAGCTGTGTGTTCCCCCTTGGGTTTTAAATCCACTGTTCGGGTAAGTGGGTTTGCAGTCTGACCTAATCCTTCAAGGGTAAAGTAACATCTTAAGTTGTGCTCGAGTTCTGCATCAATTTGCGTTTGTTTGTTGTTTTGTTAGTCCCCAAAGTAACTTTGTGTCTTTTCCTGAGAAACTAATTTGGCTGAAGGCTTTACAAGTCCAGAGGTTGCTGTAGCTCATTCAGTAATCTTGATGACAAAGATGTTGAGATGATGGGGAGCCTGGCACCTCAAGTGTTGGCATTTTGTGAAAATGCCTGCTAAGAAAGTAATAGACTCCAATGCAGGGCTGAAATAAAAAAACCCTGTGTTTCTTCCATTGACTGTCACCTGGATATTTCTGAGCTGGAGTGCTTTTGCAGCAGCATCTCCTTTTCCATTTTGCTTCTTTGTGCCCCTTTCACAAGCCAAAAGAGGAGGCAGACTAAAAGTCGGAGCAAAGATTTTTTTGTCAGTGGATGTCAAAAAGCCTCTGTGAGGAAAAAAAAAGTGTTATCCGTTTATAGAAGAAAAGTGGTTGTTTAAAAATAATTGCAAATATTTATTCTGTTAGTTCTGGGAGTAATGCTGGTAGTAGGAACTCACATGTTGATGGGTTTCATTTTAAGTTCTATGTTATATGTAGGTATTACACTGTAGCTGGGCACATAGACCAAAAATCTGGATGCTGTGAATTCAGTGGGAATTTTGCCACTGACCTAAGAAGAGCCAGAATTGAATCCACAGACTGTGTAGTGTGAGGTGTCGGGCCAAACTGAAAACATTTGGCTGATTCAGCTGTGCAATTGTGGCAAAGTTTATAATCCTGCAGATGCTGCTATGATTAATATATTATCATAATAGCTCTATCCTAAATTAGCTAAATTACAGTTATGAAATAACTTGGTTCTGATTTACCTTAAGAAAAAAGGTGTGGTATGATTCAGTCTATCAGGATTGCTTCTTATAAATGTTTTTTAAAGTATCATATGACACTGAATTCACATTTAAGTAATTGCTGCAACAACACAGAACACTGAATTACACTGAAGCCCATACACTTTGCATCCCAATTAGATTTCAACTGTAATTTAAAAATAAGCACTCTACTATATAACCTTTGCAAAGTGAACTAGACCTAGTTACCAGACCATTTACTAACACTTGACAGCTCAAAATGTAAGGTAAAAATGAAATCAGAGTAATTTGGATGTCCCTAATACTGACTGTGTGCTATAGGGAAATATTTGGGGTGAAAACCAAAGCAGTGCTATTACTTTAGTATGCTAACAAAATTTTCAAAGTTATGGAAATGTTCTTTTTTCAAGAATGGACTTCAAAGTAAATTTCAACTTTTGTAAGCGGTATTGATCAAGTCATCATTCAGGAACAGAGAATTTGCTTAAAATGTTTAAGCTGAAGCATTTGAGGGGTTATAAGTAAGATATACCTAAAAGTGAAGTTGTAGTGTGTGAACTGCCAACAATTTTTAACTAGCAAACAGATTGACAGGTTTGGCTCATTTATACCTGCATGCATTCAGTTATCAAAGTGAGGTGGGAATTGTTCACTGTATGAAATACTTTCAAATTTGGGAAGTAGTATTTCTTCCTAATCTCTGTTTTTGCTACAAAACCATTTCAACAGGCCATCATCCTGCCTTGGTGGAAAGTGTCCTAGCTCTGTGGATCTCAACAGCACTGTTATGATTGACACCATCTGAAGACCATGCACAATATTTCTGTATGTTTGGATTAAGATATGTTTATTTGGGCATCACTTAAGGATCTGAATTGGCAGGGTGCATACAGAGTTGCAGCTGAGCAAACCTGCCATTTAACTGCGTCAAATTACAAATATTTTCCAACTTTGACATTCTTCTCACCTTTTACATGAGGAATTAGGGAGACTTTTATATTCTTCTGGTATTTAAAAATACAAATATGAAAATTTCCCTGTGATCTCATGAGTAAACGTTCTTCTCTTACAAGTTTTGTGATTTCATATCATGTAAAGCAATATAAAGCAGAACTAGCATTTCTACCCCTTGTGGTCTATACAGTAAATGAACTCTTGTCAAGATACCAGCAAAAAGTTCAAGATCCTCTTGAGATCATGAATATTAACAGTCTTGTAAAAAGTCTGTTTTTAAATCATTTGATGTTGGGTTATCATTGGCAACTTACCTGTAAAATTTCCAAAGAATTTGAAAATTGACTGCTACAACCAGGATTCTATTACAGATTCTCTTTAGGCAGAAGATGTTAAGAAGTAACATAATTAAAAATATGTAAATAAAGTAATATTTTAGTGTACTGCTTAAGAAAACTTTGAAATATTTGTATAAGAAAACCTCCACCCTTGAGGAGCAGACATGGAAAGATTGTGACTAAAAGCTATGAAACAGAAATAAGTTTTAAATTACTTAGTACCACCAGAAATAACTTCTGGAGAGAAAGCAATATTTTATGTCCCTTTTAAAGCTATGTGAAAGTTAGTATAAAAACACTTAGTAGGGAAAAACAGCAAAGTAAATAGTACTGGATGTATGTATAGGTATGTATGTGTCCACATAGGTAAATTTTAGACAGAAAACAATTACTTTCAATTTATTTGATTTTTTTTTTTTTTAAAAAGAGCTCACAAAATGTGCCATATTTAGACTGGCAAGTGCAAGTCCTCTCTTTTCAGCCAGAACAATGAAATCAGTTGGTTTTATGCCAGTATGTTGAATTATACCCAGGTAGGCTGGATAAATGCATATGAGCTCTGACAACACAGACTGCTTCTTCACCTGGATCTGCTGACTAATTTTAGTCTTCACCTGTCTAGAGCTGTCACAGAATAAGACAAAAACTGTTGTTGCCATCTCTGGTGTAACAGAAAGGTTGTAGTGAAGGAAGCATAGAAGTCAACATATTATTGCTGCAGAGACATGGTCTCTTCTAGCTGTGTTGAACTGCTGGGAGAATGGAGAAAGAGGGATAAAACCCCCTACAAATCTGTTCACTGTTCTCTTGTATAAACTTAGTTTTATGCATGTGTGCAGGTTGCTCCTGGACTGGACTAATTCCACAATTAACAGTAAAGAAATTAAATTGTGCTTGAGCTTTCCACTTTTAGATGTTCTCATCTTTGCAACTTTCTTCTTGAAATATTCAAGAATGTTCTTCAGTATTTTCTGTTGGCTTTTCCTTTTCTTCCTTCTCTGTCTCCTGGGAAATAATGTTGTTGGTCATATTGAGGTAGTCATAACCAAATATTCTGTTTTGCTTGAGGTGTAGCTCTCTCACCTCACTTTTTATGTGTGCTTTATTGTAGCATTTGTGAAAGTAAATGTCTGAAATTAATGTAGTGTTACATATATATATATATATGTATGTATATATATATATGTGTGTATATATATATATCTACATGTGTATATGTTTAATATAAAGGAATAGAAGATTTCATTTTGAAGCAAGTAAACATCTTTTCTGTGATCAGCTGGAATAATCTGCAGGTAGATTTTAAATACTGAAACATTTTCCTAGCCTAACTGTTCAGAATGTGTGAACATTGGTGTCATTTCTATTTACATCTACTGACACTTTGATGCCTCAGCCACTTTTGGGGTCTAATTAGTAAGAGAGTGTGTTTACTGTGTAATGCAGACCTTGCTGTGCAGGCATGGCTTTCCAAACAAATGGATGGGTAAAGGTTTTGGCCTGAAGAACCAGAAAGGTTGGTTTGCCAAACATATTTTAACTTGATTAGCCTTTCCCTTCTTCCTTTAATGTAAGTGCTTGCTAGCTGTTACCTCTTTCTGTGGTTGTTTCTGGTTTTCTGTTTGTAAAAAAATATTTATTTGTTTATTTTGTTCTGTTTTTCAAATTAATTCACTGTAAAAAAGGTAATACCTCAATGGATGCCTAGTTCACAGAAGAGGATATTTATGATACTGATAAAACCTATCATTATAACTTCCTCAATTAGAGATAAGCAATCAGAGCTAAAAATCCACAGATTATTCTAAATTTTAATTTATGATAGAATGAAAAACTCACCCTCTAGATCTTAGAAGCAGACTCCAAATAGAGTTTTATGATATTTATTTAAATCTAATTTTTGCACAGAAACATAGCTAAGAAACCAAAGACTTCCTTTCACTTCATAACCAGATATATTTTTCTGACTTTTTTTATGGACTATTTGGGTTGTTTTTGTCAAACAGAGTCTTAAGTCGCCTTCCTGGGAAGTACAAGGTGTGATCTGAAAGGACAAAAGAAATAATAATTTGCTTGATCATTTGGCTTTTGCTGTTGAAGATTCTGAAGCAAGGTGAAATGATTACTCTGACAGAACTATAGAAACTATCCAATTTCAGTTCATTCTAAAATATTTCATATATTGAGCAACCCTGGCTCCAGGGCATTTTATACTTGCTTCTGGAAGTTTCCAGTTCTAGTATTCAGTTTAACATCACTGCCTTTGTGTTTCCATTTTGCCTTGCCATGTTAAAACAATGAATCATCTTGTCCATTAACTACAGTTGGAATGTCTGTTTATGCACTGAATTTGTTTCATCATGTTGCCTTAATAATTGATTGGAACTGTGGCAACTCCTGACTGCTTTCCCATATGAATTTGGGCTATTCCCAGTGCTGTTCTGAGCAGTAGAAGCAAAAGCCATCCCCAGACTTGGAATGTCTTTACCCTCTAAGGATTTAACTTGTCTTTCTCATGAAACTGTAAGGCAGCATTTTCGTTTTCTGTCTTCATGCACATGACATTGTGTAGAGAATGTAATATTTCCTGTAACAGTTGAACAGGAATTGTTATTGTAGGTTCACTTTGATACAATCTGTTTTGATGATGGATTTAAAATTGGTGCTGATTAAAATCTTGAAACATTAAATAGCAAGTGAAACAAAACTATAATGGCATTCTTTGAATAATTTAGAGGAGTGACATGGTACAAAGGAAGGTGCTATAGGACAGGGGGGCTGTGCCAGCAAGTGCAAATTTGTACTTCTTGCCTTGTGAGTGGGCTTGAAGATAGCACTTTGGTTGCTATTTAGGCAGCATTTTGAAAATAAATGCCATTTTATTAAAAAGGTATTTAACTGGCAGTTTCTTGATTGATTAAATAGCATTTGCCTTAACTATGTAGTAATACCATTATTTTCTTTATTTCCATGAAAAAAAATATCTTTGTTGCATTTGGAAGGTAAATACTGAAGGATCTACTTAATAAATAAGCCCAAAACACTGTGTAAAATATGTTCTTTTTAAGATAGCTTTGTGGTCTTGTTTTATGCACTGTGATATATAAGAATTTTTTTTGTGTTCTCTCTATGACCAATTTTCATTGAGTTGTTGATGCCACATTCCAGTGGAAAGCATCAAAAAGTAGAAACAAGGAAGAAGAATGAGTGGGCAGAACGTTCTCCTGAAGGTAAATTAAAGTAGAACTGAATAGTTTGTGATAATGAACCCAAGAGCCTGTGGAAAAAGGCAAGAAAAAAGAGTTGTTATTGTCAATGACTGCACTGCGCTTTGCTGTGCAAACCATTCCAGTATTTTGTTCAATAGATATCTCTCTGAAGCTCTGAAACTACAGAGCTGTCTAAACTGCTGGCATTTGTAGTGAGGGGGAGGAATGGGAGGTTGAGAAGAGATACTCCTTCTCCAGAAGTTGGATTGAGTAAATTCATGTAGTGTAACCAGATGTCCTCACCAGTTTCATCTCTTTGGCTGATAGTCACTGTGGTTTCATGTGGGAGGTCATGGTTGCTGCTAGACAAGAAGTGGGTGTGAGTAAAATTTTTGAGGAGGTAAGTGGGAGGAGGTTCTGTAATGAGAATCTGTACACAGGGAGATCAAGGGACCCCTGCATTACATTTATGTCAGCAGGACAGCAAAAGAGCACTGTGTTCTGGAATGGGCAGAATGTTTCAAGGCTTCTGCATAATTTCTAAATTTAAGACATCTTCATAATCAACTCCTGACATCAGTAATGTATTCCTTACAATGTTCAAACCTGAATTAGAAGGAATGGGAACACAATATTCAATTTTTATTTAACTTAGAGGTGTGAATTTTTGGCTTTCTAGCTACTTGGAATTCCAAGATATATTCAAGCCTGTAAATCCATTTAAAAACTGGAAGAAAGTGTTTTTTTAATATAACAATATATGTTTTAGGGGAACACAGTCTTTTCCAGTCCAGATGACGTTGGACTTGTGTGTATTCCCTATGGCAGGACTGCTCCCAGTCCAGATATTGATTTCAGTTAAGGCTGAAGTTGCCTGAGGGATGGTCAGTTGTTTGTGTTAATGGTACTGCTGGGTGCAGCCTAAATTGCTTCGAGCATTTGGCCTACAAAGGCAAGCTCTAATGAAGCAAAAAAGAATTTACTGCTGTTTTTATTCATTGTGCAATTCTGGAGGATTTCTTGTTATTTTTCACAGATAAGTGGTAATAATCTGGTTACAACAGAAGCATTTATTGTTGGGGTTTTTGTTTGCCTGAGTAGTCTTTGTTTTCTTGATGTCCAGGCTGGAAAGCTAGTCCTAGCTCAATTATTTTAAATTTTGGGAGAGGACTATATTGAAACTGTAAAGGTGGGAAAAGGATCCCCTTGTAGAAACTGCAGTGACTGGAGTGGGATTCTGATCTTGGAAGGGTTTGATCCTGTGGGCTGTAGCTGCTTGCTGTATGCACCACATCAGGGAGCTGATTTTTCAGGCTTTCTGAATTCTTCTGTTTTGGCACTTGTTCCAGGGAGTGAGCACACAAATGATCTCACAGAAGAGATGATTAAGTGACACCTGAGAGTTTTTCAGAGTTCTTAGCAGCACTGAGCAGTTGTTCCATTGCAGGGAGGGTTAGGCTGAAGCTGCATCCTTGGCTATCTTATTTTCCCTCATGGTCCTGCACTAATATGATGTCAGTTTGATGGCAGATGGACATTTTTAGCCCAAGGCTTTTGTGTTCTGCAAACTCAAACTCTGTTTTATTATTTTCTTAGCATAAAAAGAGGAAAGTGACAAAATTATTTATTGATGTATTTTGATTGTATATGAATGCTTAGTGGTGGTTTGTTTGTTTGTTTGTGGCTTTTTTTAGATCTAAAATATTTAGATCCAATAAGTTCTCATTGTATTCAGCATATATAGTGGAAACCTGAGGAATACAGAGAATGATTCAGGTGGGAAGGATCCTAACTTACATCTCTAGTCCAGTTTCCTTCTCTATGCCACCTGTGAGATCAGATCAAGTTGTTCAAGGCTTTCTTCAATCCTTGAAAACATTCAAGGAAGGAGTGCACAAAGTCTGGCAACTGGTTATTATTCACATCAAAATGCCAAAGAGGGCCTGATAATTTTGGAAATGTGGGAGTCCTAGGTAATGGGCATCTTCCTAGAAATAAGTCAGAGAGTAAGTGGTGCTAAAGTGATTCCACTGATGATCTGAAGTACCACTTGAAAACATAATGAAGGCTGCCTTATTTTAGGATGTTCCAGAAAGATTCTGTGGAAAGGTAACAATGTGCTAAATCCATAGTGTTCTGAATAAAAAGAATTCTAGCTATTCCTAGGCTTGCAGCCCCTTATCTGAGTTCACCTAGCAATTTAGTTAACTTTTTGAGAAATACAGAAGAGTATGCCACCTGTCTGGCCCTTCAGTTATGTGCATAAATGATAAGTGCAGGTAAGAGTTCATGGCAAGAAGGGTCTTGGCCACCTGAGTAACTGAAATGTTCCAGTGTCATTATGGCACAGAAGTCTCTGGTTATTATGGAAAGAGTCTGAAATACAATGTTTTACTGCTTTTTAATGGGGGAAAAGAGGTTGTGTGGGGTGTGTGTGTTTTTGTTTTGTTCTGTTTGGATTTGTTTGTTTTGATTTGGTTTGTTTGGTTTTTTTTTTAAATCCCCCATGTGGTCCCAGCTTTGAGACAGTTATGAGGCTGCTTGTTCTCATGTTCTACTTGATACCTTGCCGACAGGGTGAGTGGATTTCTCTGGATGTCCCCTGTGCCTGGCTTAAGGAATTTGACAAAGAACCAGCAGCTCCACTACATCTTTATGTCCTGGTATCTTCTTGTGTACAAGCCTACAAGTAAATTTCACAATTTCCCATCAGTAGTCTTATGTAAGAAATCTCCATGAAACATAGCATGCATGCAGTACTACAACCTTGCTGGTGATATATTTTCCTGATATAAAAGAGTACTGGTTTTCTTTACAAAACACTTTATAACTTATGGTATTAGCTGCCATTGTCCCACATATCCTAATTAATTCAGCTGTTTGGTATAATTAATTTGTTAATGCTTCTGCAATCATGTAATAAGATACATTGGTCCACCAGAAGTCTCAAGGCACTCATGTTAAAAGGTTGTTTAGAGACTCACTTCTTTGCTTAATAATATTTTAATAAGATCTTTCACTGAGCTCTGTGGCCACTAATGTCTTATTTTGAAGTGCTTCTCTTCCTTGTCCTCTAGTGTTTGTTTTTTGTTTTCTTTAAACCTGACATCTGATTTTATCTTTGTTCCACTGCTTTTTGCAGGTTTTGTTTATAACAAATAGATGGGTAAAAACTTCTGTCAGTACAGATATGATTCAGAAATCTTTGATCAATGGTTCTCCTTGAAGCCTACACTCCTGGTAATACTTCAGGTGTCAAAGCTAGGGGCAAAAAATGATAGAGAAACTAGTTTGGTAAATAGAAGTCATTTATGATTTTCCTAAAGTGGGGAAAAAAATAAGAACTCTATCTGCTACCAAGGTACTGAAAATTGGGCAGTGGTGGACTTTGTGATGCAAATACCAAGATGGATTTCTCCCATTTCTAATATTTTACGTGTTTCTTGGGAACTAGCATTTGTACTTCAACACTGACTTTTTAAAAAGCTTGAGAAAGGCTGTGTGAAGCCAATCTGTGCAGAGGAAGGAATTATGAGGAACTAATAGCTTTTTCAGGAATGTGTGTTCTCTGGTCATAACTTGCAGAGCCCTGAATCAGGCACAGAGAGACAGGCAGAGTGAAGGGTGCCATGAAGAGCTCTCATTGTTGAGGGAGCACTGCACAGAGTGTGTCTGTGTTTTCCACACTTTGTTGTTGGTATGTTTTTGCTGCAGAAGATGACAACAATTGCAGCAGGCACTCCTGAGCAGCGTGGCTGGGAGCTCTGCTGCCATCTGTGTTAGCACTGCCTGTTCCTGCTGTGTGCTCCCTGCCATATGTATAGTTCAGCACTTAGTCTCTACAGCCATTGCAGTAATGGATTTGGAAACAGTTGTGATAATTAAAGTTGATGGCAAACAGTCATTCAAGGAGTTTTCATTTGTTTTCATTAATTTTTTTCTTTAGTATTTCCTACTCCTTCAGAAACATTTCATGAGATACTGCTGCTCAGTCCAAACTTGAACTCATCACTTTTGGCTCTGTACATTGTAATAACCTCCACAGCAACCACTGTGATGCCATAAACAGAGGGTTTGACTTCAGGTGAAGAATGCAGGCAGTAAAAGCAGAATAACCCATAAAGGAAAATGTGGGAGGATGGGGAAGACAGGGAAACTGATTATTTTGGCTTTCTGTGTAGTGATACAACACCCAGCCCCCAGAACTTTTTTTTAAAAAATCTTTAGTGATAGCTGAAAGACAATAAATTCTTTTAAGTTGTCAGAGTAGAACTTCCATTTTTGACAGTAGAATTGAAAATATATACAAGTAATGGAGGTTTACCCTGCATGAGGTTTCTTTTTCTCTCTTTCCATTCATTTTTAAAAAATCTCTTTAGTAAATCCACCGTGGGAGGATAGTTTTGCTGCTGTACTTTTCCCAGGATGCAGTGAAAGAAATTGCATTTGCAGTTCACAGAGAATGAAATTAGACTCGCTCTGTCCTGATGATCCACTACTCCTACACCCAGCACATTTCTGGGAGAGACTCTTGCTTGCTATAAGAGACAGTGCCCTGACTGTACTTGCACCTGCTCTTGTGCATGCAGGAATGAGCACGGATTTGGGCCCACATAGCCCCCAGATTAGAATTTGGCACAGTATGGAGTGCCTCTGTGTGGGTCTGCCTCCTCTCTGTGGCATTGTTTGTGGAGGGGGAGGGTTCAAACATATCACTTTTTTCATTAATAGGGTTTGTGACAACTTTCTGTTCTGTAATAGTTTTATGCCTGCTCAGAAATACCATGGTCTCAGAAAGCATCAGGCAGTTGAAGGATGTTCATTTTCATCTTGCATCATGTCATGGTCACAACATAGTTGGGTGCTGGACCGTAGAAAGTAATTGGGAAATGCAAATCTCATTGTGGCATCTGAAAGAGTGCACTGAGATTTTTTTTTTTTTTTTTTTTGGTAGTTGGATAGTGTTGAGAATGGCACATATTCCTTTTTCTTGTTGAGTAATAAAATCTTGCTCTTTAACCCTTCAGCCATCCATCCATTAGAGATTATGTACATAAACCTTTATTTCTAGTCTTTCATATCTGGCCAGTTTTTTCTTTTGGACTATGGCTTCTCAAAAGCAGCTTCAGTTAGACAAACACTTAAATTACCTTAGTGCTCATGTAGCAACTTAAGTACCTGTGTGCCAGACAACACAGCAATAAGTGCTTCCTTTTCTTACTAACATGAATTGAATGCATATAGTGCCTATGGAGAAAAAAATTCTCTAATAATAGCAGAGAAAGCCCAAGGATCAGCAAAGATCTCCATTTAATATAATGCTGATCCTGTGCTCGAAAAGGCTGGTTAATGTGAGGAGACTTTATCTATCTATCTATCTATCTATCTATCTATCTATCTATCTATCTATCTATCTATCTATCTGATCTATTTCTATATCTGTTCAACAATTCCAGCAGATTTCATTTACATTTCAAAGGGAGAGAGAGAGAGAGACTCAGAGTACTCATATCTGTAATCCCAATATTCCAATAGTCCCTCCATCTGGAGGTTGTTCCTGTGAAACTGACACAGTCTGGGCAGTTTTCATTAATTTCATTTTTTTATGCCTTCTCAGATGAGCCTTTAATCTCCTGATTGCAGATCCCTGGTTTATAATCAGATTTGACAGCGATAGGATGACAGTAAATACTGTGATAGAAAAGTCTATAACAAAGTAGAACAGTTGTTTCTCTCCTTGTTCCTTGGTGAGGTACAATTTTATTTGTGAAGTGTGAATAACTTTGAAGCATAAAGCTGCCTAGTTTCAGGCCATTTTTTCAGGTGGATCTGTTAACAAGTGAGATGTTTATTATTTTTTTCCTCTAAAAAGAAAAAATGCTTACTTTGTGACCTGCTTCTTAATATTTTTGGAACTGAATTTGATGTCAACTTGATTAATTATTCTGTTTCCCCACAGGCTGATAAGATACTTTTCCAAATAAGATCTAAAATAATAGTTACTTGACATGTGGATAATAATTTTCATATCTAAATAAAGCCATTGTGCAATAATTTTAATGCCATTGATAAAAACCTTGTAGTTAAGTGAATGAAAATATGTTTAATAGCTGCATTTAGCAAAAAGCCTACTCATGGTATGGGGTTTTTCTCATTGTTTTGTATACATATGTTAGCTGCATAATTTCTGCATCTATTCTGCTTCCCATCAAAGTGGAAAAATCCTTTCTCTTTGCTTTTTAAGCCATCCTCTGCACAGGTCAAATTAATGGTAAAAATATTCAAAATTTAAGGTTGGAGATATACACAAAATGATGAGCACACCCAGCTTAAGTGTAAGTCGTGCCTGTGGAATAAAACAATTTTGTCCAAACTGTAAGCTGTAATCAGTTTCATTTTAATAAAGTTTTTTTTTTCTTGAATATTTTTACCTGGTTGTGCCTCTTCTTTACTTTTTGTATTCTTATTTATAATTTTTGCACTATCCCATTGTAGCCTATCTGCCTATACTTAATCTTGGGAGGAAAAAGACTCTAAATACACATATTTACACTAATTTTCATGTCTTTGTTGTTCCAAAAATTCTTCCCCCTTTATTCAGTTGCCATAACCTCAGTTAAATCTGAGCTTCCCTGTCAGAGACAAGAATTTAAATGTGGTTTTTTTCCCATCCTGCTTAAGCCCTTGCCATTCCTTTTTAGGATTTGGTGCTCCTGCCACCTGTGTATTCAAGTGTCCATCTGGCACAGTACAGTTTACTAATTCTTTTAGAAGAAGTTTTTTTATTCATATGTATATATATATATGTATGTATGCATGTATGTTTTGTTAAATAAATTTGTGGTGGTTTCCTTGTATGTGAAACGAATTAGATTTTTTCATCACAATTGTAGTGTGAGTCCAAATTTTCAGCCCAATGAGCTCCAAATGCCACACATGCTTATATAATAGCACTGTAATTTTCATTTATGCTTTCTCTGCTTTCTCTTGATTTTATGCCAATAACTTCATGAAGATCAAACATAGTAAACTTTCTGGGTATAACTTTAGAGGTGGAAAAGAAGATTCTGAGGAAACCAAGCTCCTAACTGTATGTTTCAAACCCAAACTCCAATCACCTGATGTACAGAGAAGTGCTGGTGATGATTGTTCTCTTTGGAAGCTGCTGTTTTCCTTGATGTTGCTGTGGGAAGAAGTCTTTGTTGTTTTGGGTACATATGGGTTAGAGAACTCTGGAAATTGCTGACAGAGAGGGACAATCTGATTTAGGACATTCCCACAGATTTTGTGGGGGTAGGGAAGGGGCTGCATTGTTGCTCATCACTGGCAAATGGTAGGAACCTTTTTTATTGGGTCGTTGTTTCTGACAGCTTCATCCAGCTGCCTTTTCAGTTCTCTCTGGACATGCTGCTACAGAACTTTGAGAAACAGATTGAAATGTTGCATGCAGTAAATGAGCAGTACAAACTCCTTATTAATGCTACTTTTCCCCTCGGCAAGCTTTTCAACTTCAGAGAGTATATTTCTTCCCCTACACTTAGAATTAATTTTGTATGCCTTGACAGCCAAATTATTTGATGTAGGAGTGAAAAACCATGTCTGTCCCTGACTGAGCTGGTCCTACCAGTGCACGATAGCATCAAATGGCCCATGGGCCAGAAGAAAATCTTCTGCTAATAGGGAATTGCAATTTGTATGGGCAAATACAAAGCTGAGGAATCCAACAAATGGTGCAAATAGTTCAACATTCAGGCAAAAGTGTTAACCATCATTGTTCATGCCAGCATGTGGCTGACTTTTCATTAACTTAGAATTATGCTTTGATGGCTTAGGTGAAAAATGGTAAAGATTTTGTCAGCTGAAAATAAATTGCTTGACTTTTTTGCAGAGATTATTACAGAAACCGATACAATTCCTGTAAAAAACTTGAATTCTATATAACATATATTTTTATATGTGCTTTATCCATATATAAATTAAATATTGATGTATAAGAATAGAGTGCCTGTTGTGGAAAAGAATGTGCACAACTCCATATGAGAGGGGATGCAGCACTGCCTGACTCAACCATTTATAAGTGGTTTTCTGGCAGTGAGTGACGAGCTGAATTTAATGTTTTAAACATACAGGGACCTATAGGCAATGTCTGCACGGTGGTTATTTGCATTTGAGAAATGGGAACAGGTATCCAAGGAATTTACTGAGGTAAGTTAATAGGTTTTTGAGTGTGCAGAAAGATATATGTGCTCTGGGGAAAGGTAGGTAGCATATGACCAAATCTGAATGCACAGGGCTTAAATGTTGCTGGTACTTTGCAAAATTGCTTATCAATAGATTATTGAGTAAACAATTTACTTTAGCAAGTGTGGGATATTGTTAAGTGATGAAATAAGAAATATGATAGTGATAAGGAGGGTGATAACAAAGACTGTGGTTAACAAAACAGTAGAATTAGGAGAGCAAAACCTCACACATGAGGTTTTATTTCCAGATAAAGAACATTCTGCAACTGAGCCTGCCCAGGATAAGTGCAGTATGCTTAAAAATGAAATGTGGAAATTAATAAATGTTTAACTGGACCAAAGAAAACCCAAAGAGGAGTATAATGTACACTGGTCAGCACTAATGATCACTTCAGTTCATCAGTTGAAAAAAGTATTTGATAAAAGTCCTAATCACAGAATAAAACAGCAGAGAGACTATTTTAGTTTTCCCTTAATCAAAGCCAGGAAGCAAACAAGAATCCTGAGCTGAAAATCTTCAGGTATCTCTTCTCTGCCTGCAGAAACTGACAGGTCTCATAGTAGGAATATAATGATTTGTGAAAAACATAATTCATACAGTGAAACTTTTGCATGTTTGTACATTTATCAGATTTGTAAAACATGAAGGAAAACAGTGAGAGTAGCTTTCCCACATAAAGTTATAATCATTAGATTCATTAGCTACTAGGATAACTCAATAAGCAACTTATTTAGTATTATCTGTAAGAGGACAGAAAACATGAAAACCACACTGGAGCAGCTCTGCCTCTGCAGCCCCTGGAAGTCCCTGGGAGTGCAGAGATCACTCTGCAGCCTGTGGATGAACCCACAGGAGAGCAGGTGGATGTGCCTGGAGGAGACTGTGGGCCCATAGGAAACCTGATCTGATTGGTAATAAATTGGTTAATTTCCCTGAGCTGAATCTGTTTTGATTATGACAGTTATTGGTGAATGATCTTTCTCTCTATTCATCTCAATTCATGACCCTTCTGATGTAATTTTTTTTCCTTTGTATAGCTGAGGAGGGAGCAGCTTTGGTGGGGATCTGGTAACAAGCCAGGGTCAGCCCACCACAGCTGGGATAATTTACAAAAATTTGAGGCAGGTGGGAACAGAGCTGAAAATGGGCATCAGGGTGAGCTTGGCCAGCACTATGACCACTCTGGTTTTAGAAATTTCTCACAAAGGCTGACTGGAGAGGAGCTGAAAATGGAGATGAAGAAGCTCTCTTAGGAAGTAAGGTTTTCCTGTTTTTCTGCTGGTCCAGCAAGATGGAATGATTCATACTATGGTCAGATATGTGCCAGAGTGGGAATGGGAATACAGGATTGGGACAAAAATGCAGGCTTGGCTGCCACTGTTAGACTAGGACTGATTCGAGCATACAACCTTAGGTGTCAAGTCACTGTCCTGTGACTGCAAAGAGAGCAACAGCATTAGACAATGTTGATACCATGTTTTCCTTTTCCCATTGCTATATCACTTCTTTTTACTCCCTTGCAATTTAAGCTTTTTGGAGGCATACCTCAAAGCAGTGTAGTGCCTGTGTGTGGAGTTGCACAATATATTATATCCTCTCTTATCCACTCTTTCAATCCAGAACATAGTAGGTATTGTACTGGGCTCTATATGAAAATGCTTTGTGATCATCCAAGTGCTCATAAGATGACATAGGAATGTTATCAGATACAAATGGGAGGAAAACTACATGGACCACTTCTTGATGTTGATATGGAGGCTTGCACTGAAAAAAAATTGTTCTGTTTAGTGTCTTAAAAGAGTTCAAGGTAGTCTGGCCTTGATGGAGAAAAGTCTTAAATAGCTGCTGAGAATCTGAGACATCTCTAAGGAGAGAGAAAGGGTAAAGAATATGTGGTTTTGATGTCTAGAGTAAATACCAGAAGGTCAAGAAAGTGCATTAGCTAAGGGAAATACCTTGAAAAAGGCAGGGTCATGTAGGAAAGGCATTTGAGTAAACGCAGAAGTAACTCTTCAGGAGACTGTAATGATGATGAACATTCCTAGAAAACGAAGTACTGTGGCTGTGATGAGGATAGGAGGACAATTAGAGCTCACTGAACTATCACATTTGTCCTGTAGCATTTTACTGGCTTGGAGAGACTTGACCTTTATGATTTATAAACTTTTGAACTAACATACAACCAGACAGAGATTCAAGCATGGTCTGCTACAGCTGTATTGTAATTTTATGTTTTACTGTTTATATTCAATTAAGAAACATTTCTATTTTGAAAAACATACTAAGGCCATCTCTCTCCAATGCAGCTTCCTCTTAATGATACCAATTCCTGGTAACTTGTTTATGTAAAGGCAGAGCATTAATTTTCTTACTTACAGTAAGGAATACTTTTTCCTGCCTTCATACTCTAGATTCCAGCTGGGAGCATATGATACAGCTCTGACCCAGATACACCTGCCATCTGGACTACCTTTTAGAAACACCCTTTTTCACTGTTTGTAGCATCAATAAAACCTCTTTAGTTTTGCCCCCCAGTCCATTAAAGAGCTTCTCAGATACAGCTCTGCAGATTAAAGCAGAATACAGCTGACATGTATGACAGAAACAGCTATTGCTTACAAGCATTCAGCCTTGTTACCCCCAGTTCTCATTCAGTCTTACAAGTAACTTGTTCTCCTCATTAGGAGGATGTGAAGCTGTGTTTGCAAAGATCCTGGCCTAAGTGACATCCCTGCTCTCATGCTCCAGGCTGATATAGGCTATTTAGCCAGGCTGTGAATGCCCTGGGGAAGACCAAGACCTAATTTCTGGGTTTGGCCTCAGAAGTCCAGGGAGCAGGCTAATAAAAGGTGTTAGTGTTCAGGCAAATCTGGAAATATCATGTGATTTGGTGTATCTGAGTAAAATTAGTGAGCTGCCTTTCAGTATCGTATCAGATGGCAATGACTCTGTTAAGCACAAGGTTAAGAAGGAGCACTTGTGGTGGAGTATTTCAAATGAAAGAGTTTCCTACAGGAATAGCTTTTGGTTTGTGTGTTTTTGTCTTGCCATGGATGATCAAAGATCCAGAGTGTTAATTTTGCCAACAGACCCTTTGTAGCTTATCAAGCCTCAAACTATTGATGACTGTTAAAGCTGGTCTATGAAAATTTAGAAAATACACCTTTTGATTCTTACCTCCCATAGGGTTTCTTGTTTTTTTTTTTTTTCTTTTTTTTTTTAACCATTTTGTAGCTCATGAAACACAATGCACCTGCATAACTGTGCAGGAACAGACATTAATTGATTACTTAATGACAGTCAGCAGTGCAATGTGCATTAAAAACTGGTGTGTAGTAGTGTGCTGATTTTAAAGAAATTTGTGCTGTAAGGAAAGAAAAAGCCTTTTACAGATATCTGATATTTAACCTTTGTCACTTAATGTCAACACAAATGACATACTAATTTTGTAGTGTTTTTTTAAATGCCTCTCAGATATGTTTGCATTTACATGACTTTTAAAGTGAAATTATTGAAATTATCCTTCTAAAATTTAAATGAAGGTGTGGCACCTGTCTGGTTTTTAGAACAAAAATAGTGTATAGGTTTACTACCCTGAGTTGTCAGAAAGCTAACACCTTTGACTAAAAACTAGGTAATGTTTTGAATTCAAGATCAAGTGTTTTCATTACAGAGTCTGTAATTTAAGAATTGCTTGCTTTAATTTCTTTTTCTCTCAATCCTTCATCATTAGAAATTTAAAAACTATAATAATCCCCCAGTGGAAAAAAACTTGAAAAAAAAAAAAAAACCTAAATGCACTGCACTATTCTAGATTGTTTGACCTAATTTAGGTAACTAAGGATTTCAGCATTTTGGATGAAATTCAATCAGAATTTGACATCTCCCAAGCAATGTGCCAATTGTTATCAGTAAATATGAAACACTTATGAGCTAGAGTGAAGTCATTGAAGAGAAACCAAAGAATTATAGGTGCACTTCACTGCCAATTAAAACATGATTTGAATTTTAAAGTAAATCTCCTGACATTAGCAATTGCCAGGGCTTTTCAGAGAGTCATGAGGCAGAAATCACTATTGTGTGCTTTCATGTTGTAAATGATGAGATTCACACATTTGTGGCACAGTCTAGCTGAGAGAAAAACAAAGCTGAGACCATCTGAAATGAAATCATGTTGTGATTTGTGCCAGATGGGTGCCTGGAGTAATTACAATGTCAGTGCTTCCTAAGTAGGGTAACGATATGGACCTAATTCTGGTCAGTCTGGAGAAATCTGTTTTGATGAACTTTCAACTGTATTTAGCTCAGACATATGTTGAAAGATAACCTAATGGGATGTTACTGCAGTCTGTTTGTACTTACCCAGGTTTTTGAATACACTGCTGCCATAGTTGTACCAATGATGGTTTGTACAAGTGTTGAGACAAATGGGCTAAGGTCTATTATTTTTATACTTGGTGTGAAATCTAGAGAAACAATCTCTGTTGGTTTAGTATTGTGGCATGTTATGAGCAAAATAGTAGTGACCTGGGAACCTTTGTTGAATTTAATTTTTTATCAGTTAGGAAAAACACATCTGATCGTGGATTTGGGTATGGAAGGGGAAGCAAAAAGAATATAAACAATTAAAAAAGTCAAGTGCTTTCCTTCTCCTTCCCTGGACTCAGTTTAACCCAGACACCTGTTCTAATCCCTCCCTGGTCTCTTGGTTTCCCTTGTTTTCACTTTAGATTAGGTTCAGTGTTCCCCACTGCCTTTGGGGAGCTGAAGAGAAGTGCAGGAAGTTGAGTCCTGTGCCATAGATATATATTTTTGCTCCTCTTCATTTTAGTATTTTTCTCACTGTTCTCTTTTTTCATGTCCTGCTCTAGAGAAGGATCCACAGGCCAAAGTGTCCTTGGGGATGCAGCTACCCTGGCATGGGTTCCCCACAGCTGCACTCCCTTGGGGGTGTTGCTGCCTCAGCATGGGTCACCCATGGCTGCAGTCCCTCCTGCCCAGAGGCATTCCCAGCCACCTTTCCAGTGCTGTGTGTGCTGCCTCTTGTGCCTGGCACAGGTGCTTTGGAATCTCTTTTAAACCTGCCTAAGGTGTTTGGAGCTGATGAGCTGTTTGTGCTGATTTCAGAGGCACCTGGAATGAGCTGTGGCCATCTCAGGGTTGCCTGCCACACCTCTGCAACCCTGCTACCAAATCCCTGCTGTTGATGCCCAATATGCAGCTCTAGTGCAGATTTTCCCAACCTTGTTTTCAAATTTTAATCTGCAAGACAGTGCACAGAAGACTTGAACCTGCAGCCCTGCATTTTGTAAGGGCTTAGAGGAAATGGTTAACTTCAAGGAAGGGCTGTTTGATGAATAGCAGATAAATAAACAGATCTTGGTAAAGAATCATTTCTTAAATCCTGCTTGTGTGTCATAGTCCTTGTGTTTCATTGACATCAGAGTCATCTTTCACCCTTTAATAATGAGACAGCTGTATTTCCTCATGGACTCCTTTAAGATGGCTTCTGACAGGTGAGCAGACTGCTCATTTATCTTAAACCTCAGCATGCTTCATGCCCTTCTTCTTTTGCTGCATTTTAATATACTGTTTGCTGAAACAGCCTTAGCTCACTGGGATGAAATAATTTTTCAGTGGGCTGAGGTAACAGAAAGTCTGGACACCTGGGAATGGGTTCTCTCTTGTGTGTGCTCTCATACCCCTGGCACCTGATGGTCTCTGTAACCTGGGATTTCAGCAAGGGTTTTTGTCCACTTTGCTGACACAGGATACACAGCTCATTCTTTGCTTCCCACCTAAATCTCTACAGAAGTGTCACAGCCATGTCATCTAAAGATGTTAAGACTCTAGCTGATGCTGGGCATTTTAATGTCTCTGTGTGAACTCAGTTATGTTGGTTCTGAAGTTGCTGTCTGAAGGCTTGGAAGTGCAGTGCCCTCTTGGTTGACACTTCCTATGGGTTTGAAATCCTTTTCAAGTTTGTTTTCTAATTGGTCATCATCTAAAACTTATCCTCACTTTAAAGAGGAAAACTGGGATTTGCTGGGATTTAAATGTCTGTTTGGATCCGACATACCAAGTCGAATGCTTCTAGATGGCAGGCCTTGTGACCAATATATCCTATTCATTTGAACAGAGCAGTCTATTTTAGAAATTGTCCAAGGCCTATTTTATTCCAAATGATCTATCATGCTGGCTTTACATAAGCTGAAGAAAATATCTTTTGCAAAGCTGACTGAAAGTCAGTAGACCAATTTGTGTAAAAAGAGTTCGGTATTTCAATTTAAAATTATATTGAGGATGGAGGAGAAAAGGAGAGACCTTTTTGTGCTGAAAGTTAAGATGAGGACAAAAATAATTCTAGCATAATGGTCTCACCCTGGAAAATGGGGGTTTCATTAAAATCATCCTTCAGCTGAGTCTATCAGAACTGTCAGTCACAAAAAGAGGTTGTCAGGCATATAATTCCATAGAAAGATTGTAGTTGTGCAGCCTGCCTGTTTATGTCTTCCATGAAATAAATACCTCCACAATTTTATATTTGGGAAATATGAGAATAGTTTATTTAGAATGCCAAAACGTTGAATGTTTAAATTAAGATTAATGTAGAGAGGAATTACCTTATTCTGAATTCTGTGAAGAGTTTATATTATCTGTTAGTTTACATTGTTTTCTGCCTTGCAACTCATCTCAAATGTTGTTTTGATTTCAGAGGTGATACATATGTGTGATGTTGAACATTGCTTAGTATTCAAGTGTTTTGGAGAATCTGTGACTTTGGCAAGACTTTTGCTCTGATGAGGCTAGGAGTTTAGCTGCATGTGTAATCCCAAGAGTTTCTCAGATAGGCAGAGAAAAACCTTTTGAAATTCAACAAAGGCAAGTGCAGAGTTCTGCATCTGGGGAAGAATAACCCCGTGAACCAGACCTGACCTGCTGGAGAGCAAATCTGCAGAGAGGGACCTGGGGGTTCTGGAGGACAATGAACTGTCCATGAGCCAGCAGGGTGCCCTGGGGGCCAGGAAGGCCAAGGGAATCCTGGGGTGCATTAGAAGAGCGTGGCCAGAAGGTGAATGGAGGTGATCCTGCCCTCCTGCTCAACTAATGAGTCTTGGTGAGGCCACATCTGGAGTGCTGTGTCCAGTTCTGGGCTACTCAGTATAACACAGACATGGAGTTCCTGGGGCAAGGGGCTGTGCTGTGTATGGGACCAGAGCACCTCTCTTGGGACAGTCTGAGCTGGGCCTCTTTAGCCTGGAGAAGACTGAGAGTGGACTTTGTCAATGTGTGTATCTGAAGGGAAACTGCCAAGAGGATGGAGCCAGGATCTACTTGGTGGTGCCAAGTTGTAGGAGAAGAGGGAATAGGCAGAAACTGAAACACAGAAAGTTCCTGAACATGAGGAAGAACTTTATTATGATAGTGATGGAGCACTGGAACAGATTTTCCAGTGAGTTTTTGTAGTCTTCTTCACTGGAGACACTCAGGAACAACCTGGACACATTCCTGTGCAATGTGCTGTAGACTGACTATGCCTGAGGAGGCAGGTTGGACCAGATGACCCTCTGTGGTTCTTTCCAATCTTATCCATTCCATGATTCTGTGGTCTTCATGAAATTAATTACGAATAACTGCCAAAACGCTCATATCTATTATTGACATTGTATATCCTAAGATGATATTTTAAAAAGATAAGTATCTCATGTTTGCAAATTATTATGCAGTAATTGAATCAAAGGTCTTTATGGCAATAATTGAAAATGGGAGAGATCTTAATTATAGTATTAAAATAATGTATCCTAAGTCGTTTTGTTGTTTTGCTACTCTTTCTAAATTGCTGGCTATGGTAATAATATCTTTGAAGTGTTAATGAAATTATGATTCCTATATAGAGGGAGATAAATTACAAACTCAGAATGTTTTTGTTCTGTGTGAGGGATACTTGACATCCTTGATATATAGGAATAGATGGCAATTGCCACTTAGCCACTTGATTTTATGTGACATGCTATCAAGCTTGTTCTGGCTGCATGTAGCATAATTTCCACAGAAAGTAGTGATACATTTTGGTTTTAGCTTTAAGGGTTTAGGGATTAGGTTTATTTCCTGATTTATTTTAGTCCACATATTCAAGCCATTATAAAGCTAAAGCTCTCAAATTTATCTCTCTGTGATCTGAGGAGACACAACATATCCTCAGTCTAAGGATGGCTCTCAGAAAACAAAGGCTCTTTATTTAAAAGAGTAACATGACCAGTACATGTACTCTGGTTTCAAGAAACAAGCCATTATGGGTAGATTTTTTTGGTTTATTTTTTTTCTTTCCCAAGATATGGGGATCTAGATGATATTTAAGGTCCCTTTCAACCCAAAACTTTCTTTGACTCTGATATGGCTGTATGCTGTGCTGCACACACAATATATCATCATATATATCATATGTCATAGGCTACTTGGTCTTCAAATAAGACAGATAATTTCTTGAAAGCAGTTTCCCAACTGTTCCCTAACATCTGTAAAAGCTGTTAGTTTCCTAGCTGTTTCTCCTGCTCCCTAACCTCTGCAAACTCATCCTAAGGTGAAAATGTTTTTTGTTTTTTTTATTTTGGACTAAGAACTGTAAGATACCTCTCCATTTGCAGTGTTGCAAGGACCCTTCTGATAAATTTCAAAATGTAATGTGCTTTATTGAGCACATTGAGTGCTGTTGGAATGGGAAAAATCTATACGTACCAGACTGAGCTTACATAGGCAATGAGTAATGGACAAAATAACTCAGAAAAGGAGCATTTTCCTTAAGATAAAAAGCATCTAATGGTCTTGTCTTTCAAGGAAAGTGCAAAAAATCCTTTAAAAACTAACATCTCTGCTAAAAGAAAAATCTCATTGGATACTAAGTGCAATGGAGACATTGGTGTTATGGCAGATTATTGTTTTCCCTGAGTATCACTGAGTCTTAGCTCTCAGCTGTTCTCTAGCTGCCAGGTATTTATTCCTCATGCTTGGGAAACCTGTTATGAGTTACTGCTTCTAGCCCTGCCAAAAACTTTTTCTGCTCTGCAAATGTCTTGCTTCCCTTTTCTAAAATTTGTCTAATTGTTCTGGAACAAAGCCAATTACATAAACCCAGTGTTTTCGATTTGGTACTTAGATTCATGTTTTCTGTAGCTTTTCAAGTCCAATAAAGGCTTAGAGTGTCAAAAAGCTTTTATTTCCTCCAATATCTCTTAATCTGCTGATATAAGAAAAAAGATACTATCTCTGCAAATGCTGCTTCAGCTGTTCTTAACACACTCTTATTTCTTGTCCTTGTCTCACCTGGTCAGTAGTTGGAGGTTGTAAAGACAGATGAGTTAGGGAGAGATTAATTTCATCTCCTCTTGATGCAGCTAAAGCTTCAGTCTGGAGGTCAAAGTAGCCAACTGGGCTCCCTCTGAGGAAGAGAAACACAAGCAAAGGAAAATGATGTTTTTTTATTACTTAATTCTGTTGTAGGAAAACAGGACCAAGGTGAGGGAAAACCCTAAAACTTTAACCCTGCTAGAATCCACTTAGTTTCTGTTCCACCTTTTTCCTTCAAAAATTCTGCAGCAGGGTTTATACTCAGGTTTCCAGAATATAGTCAGGACCTGATGGCTTTCCTCAACCCAAGAAGGGAGAAAGACCATTCATCTCTAAGATATGGTTCAGATGAGGAAATTTAAGTGTAGGAGAGAGGAGGCTAGGAAACAAATTACACTCAGGGATTAAGAATTAGGATGTTGGTATTTGGTAATCAGAACAAAATGTCATTAAAATAGCAATTTTACTGTCTGAATTAGCTGCATTTTGCATCTTACTTTTCAATACTCTATTGCAGTAGAATGTTCGCATTATGTGTCTGGCATACTGTTTTTAATGAAAAATGCTGCACTTAACCTCCCATTATTAATCTTTTGAGACTTTTTTTTTTTCTCTAAAGTGAATTAACCTTGAATTTCTGTACTGGACTGTTTTAACTTATTTCATCTTGGTCTGACTTCTAAATGTGGTAGTTCTCATTTTTTCTCTCTTATAAAACAAAAGGAGATTAAAAAAAAATCCAAACTTTTCATACTAATATTAAAATGAGGTTCGAGAACTTTTAAACATCTTGTAATATGTTATTGTTGCAGACAATTTTTTTTTTTTTAGAAATGCAGTACTCCAGGGTATCTCCAGGTTCTTAAAGCTGAATTAAAGCTCTGTTTTAATAGATTTCAGAGACTTACTCACTCTTCCCTGCATATGCTGTTTTTATCTGGAGCCAGAGTTTTTACCAGGACATACCTGAGGAGGTTAAAATTTCTATAAATTAATTTTAAAAGGGAAAGACTCTATTAAAATTATGTGTTTAAATGTACTAATGGTTGTTAAAATTTCTGTACTGTTTATGAACATCAGTTTGCAAATGCCAAGCTTTTAAGCTGTAATTTGTTCTGAAAAAATGAAAGTGCCCCTTTTCCTGGTTATTGTTGGAATGTGCTTCATTGTAATAGAAAGCAAAAAGTAAAGATAGGTAGGTAAGTACCACCACAAAAGGAGAAAAAGACAGACAAGCACTTAATCAAACCAAAGATGATGTACTTTTGGAAATGCCACAAAGATTTGAGATTTTAATTCTAAATTATTCAGTTTCTGGGCTTGCTTTCTTACTAATGCAAGTTCATCCATAGAGTGGATTGTAAGTACTCAATTATAAGTACTTTTAACATGTAAGTGTTAAAATCTCTGAATGCCATAAAACTGTTGTATCTTCTCTAAACATTATAGCTGAGAGACATATCATTCTGAAATAGTTCTGAATACATTTAAGTTCATACAGTTTTCAAATGAAGACATTTCAAATGTTTTGGCTTCCATATGCACATTCAATCTATGTATGTTCTGTGCCATTTAGTCCCAAACATAAATCTGTGCAATTTGTAGATAAAGTTGCAAATTTTCTTGTATCCTTGGTAAGAGGTAGAAAATAATTAACTGATGAATTTGTGTATATAACTTTTAAGGACTTCTGATATTTTATTTGGCCAGAATTATTGTATTTGGAAACTGACAGAATGCAAGATCAAATATTCTATTTCTTGTGACTCTAACATTTAATATAGGATTATTATGTAATCTGTGTTCAGCATATTTATTGCTCTGATTTAGAGTAACATGTTATTTTGTTTTTGCATATTTCTTTAGAGAAACTGTTGGGTCTTTTGTTTCATATTTGATTTGAGTTAGAAAAAAACATGCTTGTTGATCCCCTTATTTGCTGGTGTAAGAGATGTTACAGATAAAATAACTTGTGAAATTCTTGTGAGGGAGGGATTTAAATCCTGTGGTCTTCCATTGAAATAAAAGATGAATGTTTTATATTGTCTAGTACTAGTGTTAACATTTAGAGTAAATAAACTGGAATATGATCATGCAAGAGAAACCATGTCTATAGGTAATATAGCATGTGATTCTTTAAAATTGTGCACCTGTTTATGCTTGTTTTTATTCACATCCATCAGGAAGTCAAGCAAATCAGGTCTACTGATTTGAAGTCAGTAAATGCATTGGAAAGGGCAGTAACAATGCCTCTCAGTTCAACATAACTGGGAAGTTGACCATGGATTTGTTTTGGATTTTTTGATTCTGCACTCAAAAATCCGCAGCTAATATTGTCTTATATATTAGCTTTAGAATATCTATAGCTTATATATTCTTTGGCAAAGTGATGGTAACATTGTCCGTTGAGACATCATCAAGACCTGTGAAGATTTGGGTTAAAGGCCAAGGCATTTTCTGGGCTGCACAAGTTGTTGTATTCATTACCTCTTTGAGAGCAAGGGTTTTGCTCATTACATTTGTAAATGAGTATTGTCTCCCCTCCCTTATTATTATAAAAATAATAATTGCAAATAGCTGTGTAGTGATAGGTTATTAATAAATGATTAGAGAAATTATTTTCCGATGGATTACAGAAAATTTATCAAAGATGACCTCTTGCCACTCAAGTCACAACGGTCAAATGGTCTCTTAAGTTAAATGGTCTCTTCTTTGACTGAACAGAGAAAGGTAACCAGACTTAAAGATCACTGAAGTCCAGAGGAAGAATAGACTTTGGATAATGGGCTTTGGATGAATGCTAAAGAGAGAAACCTGGTTGTAGTACAGCACTTGCTCATTTTAAAGTATTTTCCGGGTCAATTAGCAGAACAGATTGTGCTGCCTGAGATTCCAGCTTCTTGTGATGTCATTTGTACTCTATTTTGCTTTTCCATTTTGCTCCTTTTGCAACGTGTGTGGAAACCACAAAAATAAGTGCTTACATTTTGGGTGAGCACTCAACTGTATTGTCACAGTTTAGATTAATTACACTCAGTTATACAAAGTGACCTGGAATTAATAGCCAGACTTACTTGGGCTATTAAATCAGAGGTTTTCTTACAGAACATTTGTAAGTGTTAAAGTATTTTTCCCCAAATGATATGCAAGCTGGATGATTAATAAAGCTTGCTGATGTTCTTGTGGCAATACTGTGGGTGAGAGAGAACTGCATATGTGCCAGATTTGTGGTGTAGGTAATTGTGCACCAAATGTTTATGTATACACACACTCAGTGTTGGCTGTCTGTGGCACATGACCCCCTGCTAGTGTGTGACATAAACACCTCATGCTGCTTATTTTTTCTTGGCACAGCACTACTGTGATATCACCACATCCCATGGTATTTCAAAGGGATAAAGAAGTTTGCCTGGTGGTGTTTGAGTTATCAAAATGTATGATTTATTATTCTTATTGCTACTATGAAATTTCATCATTTTCTCTTGGAACAGTGAACATTTTTTCCAATTTTATTTCCATACACAAGGATTTCAGATTCTGTTCTCCTTTCTTTGCTGTGGTTTGTTCTCATTCTGTCTCTCCTCTCAGGCTGACTTCACTGCCAGCCTGCTGCAGGATGGTGAGGCTGCACTGTGAGCTTCTAGCAGATGTTAGCTGAAGTCATTGGGAAGTTGCAGCTCTCTGGGGCTGCACATAGTTATTCATACTGCTGTGACCTGTAGGTTTCTCTTCTGGGTGAGATCCCTGTGTGTGTTGCTGTCAGTGGGCACTTGGGCATCTCCTGCTACCATTAGTGTGTCTATTAGTGTCTGAGAGGAGACTCCACCAGAAGGTTTTGGTCATGCTGTCACTTGTCAGATTAAATTAATCTGTCCATGCCATTGGGGCTTGACTGTTAATGGGGAAAGAAGAAAATAGTAACATCTTTCCTTCTTTTCTTTTTAAAATTTATAGTATCTTAGTAACCTTTATTTTATTCATTAACTTGGAAGCATCTAAGCAAATTTAAGTATCATGTAGTTAAACAGATAAACAATAAATCCAAACCATTTTCCTGGGTAAAACAAGGTGAGACCTTCACTCTTCAATTCAAACTTCAGTCTCTGTGAACAAATTTGCCCTTGCAATCATATCTACGTGGGCTGGGAATATTCTATTTACCCAAGAACTGCAGATTTTGGCAATCTTCAGAAAACATGATGAAAAATAGATTTTAAGTAAATATTAAATATTGCAGAAGTTGGCTATAGTCAAAATTCTCATAATGCACAGCAGTTCCAGGTTTCTTGAATGGGCAGATTGGTGTCTATTGTACCTTTATTTTAGCAAGTGGTGTGATTTTTGTTTTGTTTTGTTAATTTAAATCCATTGACTACAACAGAAAGAACTATTTTCAGGTAGATACAGTTACTTTTGGTTTTGCCTAATTTGATGTTTGCATTTTCTCTTAGTATTGTTGGGGCTCATTAATAAATTGCCATATTCAAGCCTGAAATAAGTGGAACAAGGGATAGCTGGTGCCTGTTCTCCCACTGAAATCACTTAAGCCTTTCCTCTTACTGTCCTTTCTCTCAGCCCACTGGGCTTTGGGATTAATTGTTTCACTGGGTGACAGAGATAATCACATGAAGAGACTATTTGAGCTTTCTCTGTCATGAACATTGTTGTTTTGAAGGTTTTTTTCAGTGGCAGAAAATAGAATGTACATATATTTATAATTATGCTGGTGGTAAACAGGGTTATGTGGGCAAAAGGAAGTACAACTGTGACTTCTATTGGCAGGCTTAGCAGATAGACCCTTGTACAGATTTTGAGAATGTGGAAGTAGTAATAAAAATCTTAATTAGGTGTGGAGTTGAGTGTTACTCCAGTAAACACAAAAATAAAGCCATATTTCTACTCTTTAGTGTAGCTGTGAGGATAACATATGGCCTCCAAGCTTCTAGGATTTTTTTTTTTTTCTTTTTTTCTGGAAACATTTATGCATCATTAATACTTAGCCCTTCTGGTAGGGAATAAAACAGCATTTACAAGCATTCCCTTTTCTTTCTGTCTCAGCACAAAGCATATTGTTCGTTGAGGTGGGATGAAAATCAAGAGTTGTTTAGAACATCTGTTTCAAATACTGGACATCCAGTCTATTTTGCATTTTTCCTGATATAAAGTGTCACTTTCATTTAGGGGTTTCTATGATTTTCTGATACACAGTAAATGTATGAGTTTGGAAATTGCCTAGACTTTTTGCAGCAGTCTCAATGTGCAAATATGATTGCTTGATATTAACTAGAGTTTTCAGTTTGGAATTCTGATACTTCTGAACACGTGTGTCTGTGCCTAAAGAAAAAGATACTTTGTAGATGAATGCAAATTAAGTGTTAATATCTGAATGAGGTAAATTTTATGCCTTGCACTTGCAAGTAGTATGCTTTAGAAGAAATATTTTGCCATGAAAACTCTTTCCTTCCACAGATAATTAAGAGTGGAAAAGCTGTTTTCTAATTTTTTTTTTTTTTCTAAACAAGGGCTTATTTAATATTTGATTTCATAGCTGCAGGAACTGTGGATGACCTTACATTTGTACTCAGACATCCTTTAGTACTTGAGAACTTCATTTGCTAGGCTTATCTTCAATCTGGGGAAGGAGTTTGTGGGGGTTAGGTGAACTCCTTGGTGAGACTCTTCAGAGCAGTTGCTGCCTGTGCAGGTGCTCTTGGAGCCCTGGCAGTCACACCAGTAAGAGCAGACAGTAGATAACATCAGTCTGCAACCTTTCATTCAGCCAGGAGCTCAGTTAGATCTCTCTTCTATCCAGGTATTAATTTCCTTGTTAAACTATACTGAAATCAAGCAAATGTTTGTTTTGATAATTTGATATTTTGGTTCTCTTGGTGTAGCTGAAAATTGATGAAGGTGAGCAATCTAGATCTAAGCTATGTGGCGAAATTTGGTTACGCAGCATATTGTTCATTCAAACTCTGTTGTACCAGCTAAATTTTTTGTGATTTTTATTTCCCCCTCCCCTTTGTTTTTTTTTTTTTTTTTTAATTTTAATTAAATAGGCAAAATGAGATTAGAGACTGGCATTAATGACATTACCTATTTCAATATTGAATCTTATTTTTCCTTCCCCATCAGGCTTTGAGTTGTTGAAAATTTTAAATTTTTTCTTTTGGTGATCCCTGGGGACTTAAATACTAACAGCAGTAAAGTCAGACCCTTTGGAAAAAAATAGTAGGGGTTTCTGGCATATATAAAATTTTGGAAACAGTTTAGGGACTAGACTAAGCACTGGCCATTTCTGCAGAAATGATAGACTATTAAAAGTTCTGACATTTACATTGTTATCTCTAGGTGTGAGACTATAAGATACTAAAACAGCTGCAGCAGTTTCTGCCATGTTGCAGGCTGTTCCAAGTCTGTTGCCCTGTGTCATGCTAGTTTTGATTCTGTGAATGGGGGTCTTTCTTGGAAGTGTGTAACTAAATAAACAAAAAGGCAGCACAGCCTTGAGGACTGGATAGCCAGGCAAAATCCAGGTCTCAAGGAGTGACAAGAGAATGATTATGGGGATGGCACCTGCTTATGTTTCTCCAGGTGAAGTCCAAAAAGCAAGTTTTGTGAAGAGTTAATGATGGTTAATCAATGGTAATGGTGGTTTGGTGTTTTATTTTTTCTCCTTTCTTTTTTCCCTTTGTGTCACCTGCACAACTCCATTAAATATTTAAAAAGATTATTTGAGGCTGTATGGCCCATCAGAAACGTACTCTGGCTTACATCCTGTAAGTTCCAGCAGGAGCTTACAGTCCAGTTTGCCTGTAACTGCTGTAAGTTTAACAATTTTACTTGTTAAAGGAGAAAAATGGGGCAGTAGGAGGATGCATTTTCTCTTCACAGGTGTGTTGTCCTAACCATTTGATAGGAGGGAGTAGGGGGAAAATTGTACCTTACTTTAGAAAGGTGGTATTCAAAGCTACCAGGCAGAAGCTCCACAAAGTTCAAATTGCTGTCTGGAGGCATGCTAATTGTCTTCTCCTATTGAAATGTACTTACAGTGGCTTAAAATAAAATAAACCAAGAAAGACTGAAATGCGTAGTGGTAATTTTTTGAACTCCGAAAAACCAGGGGAGAGTACAGCAAAATCCTGCTTTTTATGGCACAGTTGGATACCAAGGCTTTGCTCTTGTAAGCCTGTCTGGTCTTTTAGTTTGGTCAGAGTTAAGGTACTTGCACAGCTGTGAAATAATTTCGAAGTGTATGCATTTAAAAATCTCCTCTAAGGAGTAGCGTCCTGAGGTGTGAAATTTGTTTTCTTGAGAAACCCAATGGGATACCAGTGCTCCTTGAGCATTCTTTATCTCAGCACAGTGCAGACTGTATAATACACTGAGTCTGTTCTGCAGCACAAAAGACACAGTTTTGAATGAGGACCACATTTGGGCTACTTTACACAGCAGGGGCAGCTGCTTTAAGGATGCTGAAGTTCACTGTTTTTAACAGAACATTTGGAAGGCACTGCATCAAAGGCAGGCCAGGTACATTAGGTGTTTGGGGAAGTAGCAGTAAGTGCCTAACCTGCTGTGGGCTCTCTAGGCAAGTGCATCGTGTTTTCTGCTCTGCAGCACTAAGTGTGGGTGTCCTTGTGTTTTATGAATGCACATACTGAAATTCTATTTGGCTGCTGTGTAATAGCACAAGATAGTAGAGAAATTTCACGTTCTCTGCTTTCCATGAACTGTTTTAATGTGTTCAGTCAGTTTGAGTTGCAGTATCTCACCAACTGTTCCAGTTTGCTTCAAAATGTTAGGTGCAGCACTCCCACAGCAGTTTTCTTTAGGAAGGAAACTATTCCAGGCAAGTTTCAGAAAGCAAAGATGAAGAGCTGCTACAGCTTTATTAAATACCATAACAGAGCTTGAAGAATTCTGGATTTTTGTCTTTATGTACCAGTACATTTTCTATGAAAAATGCATTAATTATATTTGTATATTCCTGTTCTTCACCAGCGGACAGTCAGCCATTTATTCTGTTCTGGCTGTAAAGACTTCTGTATTTTGGTACTCAAAATTGTGATTTATTCCCCTTTAGTCACTGCTCAGGCTGTGTGTAGTTCACAGTCTATTTTGGTGTCGTATATGTGATAAAAACTAATAGGTATCATTTGGATGCTACTGCATCCTATTTTTCTTTTAATTCCTTTTGTTTTTCCTTTTTATTTTTTTTTTATACCTTTTGCTTTCAAAAACAAAAGGTAATAATTTGATGCCTGGAGGAAACACCAAAGGAATGTGTGGATGTTTGCTGTTCTGATAATTTAACAGTGATTTTGACTAAAATTGTTCATCTTTCTCATGTATAAATTTGTGTATGAAACAGAATTCCCAACCCTGTATAATATATAACTTGCAAGTCAATAGGTTTGTGCTCAATTATTCATGTTATTGTCACTGCTGAATACAAATATGGTGATTTTTGTTATGGTAATAGGCAAACACTTCCTAGTATTCCTAGTATTTTTATTTGAGATGGAAAGGATTGTAGCAACCAATTTAATAGAGTCTACTCAAGGTATATTTTATAAAGATTCTCACAACAATGCTTTAAGACATTCAGAAACAAATGCACTTCTGACAGCAGAAGAAAATTGATGATCACATTTTAATGGGTGCAAGTTTTCCTAGCATAAGGAGAAAAGAAAGAAGAGAGAAAAAAACAGGGAACAAAATGTTCTAATGGCCCAGATTTTAATACTGATGGCAACTGAAGGCAAGTTTGAGGACTAACATTTGTTTTCTTTGATAATTCAGGTTACTAAGTAGGACCTAAATGAAATCCTTTGGCTCTCTTGGGCAGGCAAGATACAGCAATTGAGCAATAGCTAATGTGTTTTATTCAATAGTTGATGTAGAGGATGATAAATTTAGTTGTAATATATTTGCTGGCTGTAGGCAGAGAGGAATTAATTGAAATTTTTAATTCTCATCTAAGAATTTATACCTCTGAATTTATAACATGGTTAAAGTTAACTACAATTTTCTTTGGAAAAAACCCTATGACAAGCAGGGAACTACTAAAGCATGGTTACTTGCAAGCTTTAAGAAACAAGAGGCCAAATTCCTTGTTTATAGTTATCATAACATTGATAGAATAAAAATCCCTCAGAGATAAAAAGATCCAATATAGATACTGATTACTCAAGTTTAAATTAAAAAACCCCAACAAAACAAAGTCCAAACTCAAAACAATTAAGCACTGCCAACCTAGCTCTGCATTGGGATCAATCTGGGTAGAATATATTTAAAGTTTGTTATTGATAAATCTAACTTGAAAACTAGCCTGAAGCAAGTCCCATGAAGGCACAGCTGTTCAGCTAAAAGCTGTCCTCTTGCTGAGTTCTGCCAGGAAGTTTTCTTGACCCCAACAGATACTTTTTCCCTTTCCTCATGTTTTAAGCCACTTTATGAATGGCTTTCTATCATCTGTGGAACAAACTCAGTTTTTGTACAAGATCATGAGTTACTTGCTTGTGCCAATATTAGTAAAGCAGTCAGCTAGTGTGGGAATAGAACTTTGTAGTGGTAGGTCATCTTACAAAAGAGGATATTAGCTAGCTGGAGGAGCACTGAGGGAAGAGTCTATATTGAGCAAAAATGTATCAGGCGTGCTTTGTTCAATACAGCATATATTTTTGAAGAGTTATTGTATAATTACCTTGATTGGATGAGGAAAAAGTGTCTAGAACTAATCAAAGAACCACAATTCATGGGTTTTAATAATCATTATTTGCCCCCTTCTGAATTGCAGGTGCTTGGTTTGAGTGTAAGGATGGTGGTGCTTATCTTCATGATTAATATCTAATCCTTTGCATTATGGAAGGAGCTAATCAGATATTCAATTTGTTAATCAGCTCCTCAATTTGATTAGTAATATACTAATCACTTAAGAAAATCAAATGTGACATATGTTTTCCGTTTTTGACTTAAAGCTACAACCATCTTTGAGGGTGAGGATGTGGGAGGATCTGCTTAATACTGCCAGTTTGGTGCAGGGTTAAGTATGAGGCAGCTGCAGCCTCTCCAGGAGTACCAGGGAGAGAAAAAATCTCAGGAGCAGATGCTGCAGTACTTGCTGTTAGGGGCTGCACTTGAACTGGTGTCCCTGGTGCCCGCTGCTTTACCTAGTCAAGAGTGAAAGTGAGAAAGCAATGTTCTGACTCCTCAGCTGATTATTTCTGCTTGCAGTCTTGGAACTTCCCTTGGGATGTCCCTTTCGTAGGATTTATTTTTTTTTTTTTTACATGCCCTGACAGTGTAGAAACACTATTTTTAGTATTTAGTGTTGTTTGAGGATAAGTGTCTTTGAGAACATGCTGACATGTGGAGCATTGTCACCAGTGGTGTGGGGCTTTTTCTTTGCACTGATAGGCACTGCTGCTTGGAGCAGTGGGACTTTCCTTGTCTTCACAGGAGAAACCTGTTTTAGCCATTTTGTGCTTCCTTTTGATTGTAAAATTCTGTGTCCTAGTGAAATTGTCAAAACTTGCTTCCTTTGTTGTAGTTTTATTGTTATATTTGTCTTTTTCCTGGTGAGAAGTGGACAGCGCTTTGCCATTTCTTTTGCTGTACTTCTTTTGCTTCATTTATATTTGCTCATTTATGATGTTCTGGCTGATTTGCTGAGCCCAGACTATATTAAAAAGAGGAAGTGGTTCTTGTAAACCTATTAGAAGTTGGAGTTATTTGCTTATCTGAAGGTTTATTAATTAATAATGCTTTCTCTGTGTTACAAATCTGTGGGGATATCTCTGTTCTGTGTTCAAATACATTAAGGTAAATAAACCAAGATGTAAGGAATGCTTTCTATCTGCTTCCCATTTACTGTGTTGCATACATTACTGGAAGCAAAGTCAAATGAAGCATCTACTGAGGACATGAGACCACACTGTCCTTTTGTCAGAAAACTTGTTTAAATGTAGAATTCAATGGACTTTATTGCATTAATTGGTGTTTGGTTCACCTTTAAAAGCATAAAGTAGCATTTTAATTATTGTTTAATCAATATTTAATTTCCACTTAAAATATATTGTGCCTTCAGCTCTTAGATGGCTCCATCTCTTCACTTGTCTGTTGCTTGGCAATTTTTGAAATGGTAGCTGGCTGAATATCAGTCCAAATAAAAATAAAGTATTTGTAGTTGGAGTCTGAAAGCATAATTGGGGTGGTAATGATACCAAAAGGTGAATGTGTTCCCTTTGTTTATCTAATGAGTAGGGAAAAGGATGTATCCCCATTTGCTTCAAGTAGGTTTAATATCAGCTGTAGCAAAATGTGTGCTTTGAATCTGTATTTGACTGAAAACCAACACATACTGACCAGGTATTTGTCAAAATAATAAAAAACCTGGGAGCTGAATTATAAATATTGTGATTATTGCCTTTTCTGTGTCACCTTCTAAAAGCAAGTCTTTGGCCTGTGGAAGATGGAAAACCATAATTTTAAAAGGTAGGAACTTCACTTCTGGAGTAGTGCTACCTTTCACTTGCCTCTGCCTGAGGTAATTCAGGTTTAAATATTATACAGCTTGCAGCCTTCTCTAGGAAATGAACATGCAGAATACAAGGACACATTTCAATATTTGATGGTATTGAGCAGCCCTATTTTTTTTTCCCCCAGCTTTTTTGGTAGTATATGTCTAGATAGAATGGTGAGCCTAAGTTAAATCTTTGATTCAAACCATCTGGGATTATTTGTATTTTGTTCTTTATTTTAGAGTCAGGTGACCCTCCTATGTTGAGTAGGACAGAGAAAGGCATGACAAAGCTATCAGTGACATTTCAGAAGGAAACTGATCTTGTTCTGCACTCTGAGGAAGCCTTTGCTAAAGACTGTTCAGATTAATGAACTTTGATTGCTTTTTGCCTCAATTGTCCAGAAAAGATTGCATTTAGAGCAAAGTTTGGATGCTTTGCTTCTATGATAGTGTTAGGCTAAAGGGCTTTTGTGTTCAGTCTGTGTCAAGATAAATCTTGGAAACAAGGAGAGAGTGGAGAGAGTGACTCCTGCAAAGCCAAGGCTGAGCCAGGGGCAGGCTGAGCACTGTTTTGCTTGCAGAAAAACTGTATTGCCAGGCACTGAAACAAATCCCCCTTTGCTATGAATCCATAAGAGGATATTTCTGTAGGAGTATTTGTTTGACTTCATGAATATTTAGTTTGCAATGTGTTTTGACTGCATTGTAACAATATTTCCATCATAAATATGGCCACAAGAGGACACATAGAGAGAATGGCATTGGTTAAGACAGAGGCAGGGGAGTGTGTGTCTTTATACATGCTCAATTAAGCCTTAGAAACTAGTAATTTATGGCCACATTGTGACACTTATGCTGACAGATGGAGCAGGATATTATGGAAAGATTCTGCCCAAATGACTGAGGCTGCAAGCATTTCCCCATGGAAGGAAAGACACTGAGAGGATATTCTCAGTGTGATTCAGTAGTGCCTGCAAGTGTGGCAAGTCCTGGACCTTTTCACTCATGGTCAGTGTCATGGCCATGAAAAACAAACAGTCCTGTGGTTCAGCCCTCTTATTTCTTCAGCCTGTTCTTCACGTCAGTGGGATTTGTACAGTGCTGATACTTTTGGGATCTTTCCAAAGAGCAGAACAGCTGGGATTCAGACTTGTGCAGTGTCTTGTTACTCTCATTGGTATTTCTGGGAAAAAAAAAAAAAGGGAATTAAAACCCCCACAACCCTTAACACCAGATCTGGGCATCTGTCACATGGCTCTTTGGCAAACACTCAAAAGTGTATTCTGCTTTCTGGCATTTCCCTTGCAGTAAATATGTGCAGTTGCCTACTGGTGCTCAAATGGTATGTGATAATGAATTTTCCCACAGAGCTGGGAATGTCATAGCAACCTTCTTAATAAAAGGATAGCTTTAAATAATTTTAATATACTCCTGGTAATTTAGAATAAGAAGGATATTTTCTATGGTGTCATGCTCAAAGAAATGTGAGACACTCACTAGGTTGTAAATAAATCTGCCTGCTCCTTCCTAAGAGCCAGAGACTGCGATAATGGCATTCAAAATGATGCTGACATCAGCCCAGTAGCTCTTGCCACGAGTGAAAGAGCAAATAGTTGCCATTTAATTCTAATGCACCGAGATAGCCTGGAGCTAAATAATACATTTTTGTTAGTAATTATTTAGCACAATCCCATGCTGCAAAATAAATTTGCATATGACTCGTCCCATGAGGATTATCTTGCTTAGAGGTTATATGGGAACACAGGAAGGCAAACGACTCCAAGCTGATGGTTTGTTTGCATTGTTTCAGCTGTCAAAATTATTAGAAGCCTTTAAATAAAAATGAAATCTAAAGAAGTTACTGGTTTTAAACATTAAGGACTCTTGCATGCAATATTTAACAATATTCCATCAAAGATATTACCTTTTTATGTGAAAAGGAATGTATGAATACAAAAACACTTTCCTGGATCCTTAGGTATGGAACCCCTGTGGTTGTTTTTATTAGTGTTGAAGTAATTGAACACATACAGTAGAGGCCATGTGAAATTCCTCCTCCTCTCATTCAGTAAATGGAAAAATATCAATTGATACTCACAAATATTTGTGGATCAATTTTGACAGAGCTTTAAAATGCAGCAATGGTTGTGTTGATTCTGAGATTAGCTCAGCTGGTTAGAGCATAGCACTAATAACAGTGATGTTGTGTGTTTGATCCCTGCCCAGGCCATTTACTTAGCAGTTGGACTCAAAGGTCCTTGTGATGCCTTCCAACTCAGAATGCTCTGTGTTTGTTCATAGTCAGTGGTGTGAATCTGTGTCTCTGTGCTTAGCTGTGAGCTTTGAATCTCTGTGTCTCTGAATGAGCTGGATGTGGCCAGTGGGGCTCCTAAGGGCTGGAATTAGAAGCTCCCAGCTCTATTGGAACATCCTCCCTCCTCATCTATCCCTTGCTGGGCTGTTGAGAGTGCTGCCCTCACCTCACTGTCCAATGGAAATGTTCAAGAGAGCAGCAATGCTGCTCTGGCAAATCCTGGCAATGATGAGTAAAGAATACCATTTATTCCCAACAACCTCCCTCACTGGAAAATGTTGTTCCAAATTTACACCATTTTGCTCCTATTTTATTTTTACATTTCTATGGTTTGATTGCTCCAAGGCAGCACTGGTTGCACTAGAATTGCAGTTTCTCCTGTTATCCAAGTATCACGGATTGCCAAACATTGCCACAGTATGTATTTATCAGGATAGTAAAAGGTCACTTTTTTTGGGCACCCTTCTCAAATGTGAGATTTTCCTGGCTAACAAGCATCTCTTCTATGAGGGCAGGCTAGGAGAACTGTGACTGTTCAGCCTAGAGAAGAAAAAGCTCAGGCATCTCTTGCCAGTGAATATAAATAGCAGAGGATGTCAGGATGAAGCCAGGCTCTTTCCAGATGTGCCCAGTGACTGGAGGAAAGGCAGTGGGCACAAACTGATACACATGAAGTTCTATGTATGGATAGCAGGAATCACTTCTTCACTGCAAAGGTAATGGAGCTTCAGAAGTGTTTGCCTTTGCCTGAGGGAGGTGTGGATTCTCCATCTTTGAATATATCTCAACAGGGCCCTGGGCAACTGATTTTATATGACCCTGCTTGAGAGGGCACTTGAACTAGGTGATGTCCAGAGGTTCCTTCCAACCACAGCCATTCTGAGATTCTGTGAAATCCTTGATCTGGTGTGTTATGGTTAGTTATTTTCATTTGTTTGTTTGTTTTTGTTTAAACAGATGGACTGCAAAGGAGGGAAACACAGTCCTTTGGGTTAGCTGTGCTGTAGATCTTATTCCTCTGAGGGTAATGAAGAAGTCAAATCTTGGGATGCCAAATAAGCTCGTGTCCTGCTTTGTTGGATCTAGGAATACCCAATATTTAGGGATAGTGGCTGCAGGTTGGTACTGGGGAGGCTGCACAGGGACCTTGTACTGGGAATGCACACTGCCTGAGCACAGCTGAGAGTTGCTGAAATGGCTGCAGCTGCTTGCAGCCCTTCCTCAGCACACAGGTTGACTGTAGATTAATGAAAAAAAATTAATTATGCTTTTTTAAAAGCATGAACAGAGTTAAAAACAAAAGGCTGAGATGGTTCATCAGTGAAAAAAGATGAATGTGGAAAAATCTCATTCTGATACTTCAGGTTTCAGTGATTACAGGTTAGGATAGAAGCAGCAGGATGCTGTGTGCTCAGATAGGCCCTCTCAAACTAATAGATAGGTAGGTAATATTGGTTATTATTAGCTAATAGATAGGGGCTATTATTGATTTGTAAAGTACATCTTGAGAGAACTGCTGGAAAGTCTGGGATTTTATTACCCACCCCTGTCTAAAGCTGCAGGAATTTGTGCCTGAAGCTGCTGCCAATGATAATTTCTTCCCAAATCAACTATCTTATATTTAAACAGGAATCAGACTGTTGGTGGCTCTTCAAGGCTGAATTGGCACAACCTTTTTGGAAGTGTTACGTAGGTTTTGCTGTGTCTAGTCAGGGTACAGGCTGTAGGTGCCACCATCTCCTTCCTCACCTGCATCATGACTGCCTGTTGCAGCTGAGTTCTTGAATCTGAAGCAAGGCCTGTGTTTTGCAGGCTGCTTAGTTCTAATACATGAGATTTTTTTAAAGAGACCTTTTTTGCTCTTGCATATCTTAATATGCAGACTTGGTTGCTGCATTTTTCCATTGAGAGGAGTGATGAGGATGCCTTTATCTTGCTGAGGCAACCTAATGTAAAACGGATGAGAAGAATGGCAGCAGCTACCAACTGTTCCTTTGATAAGCATTATTTTTATTGGGGATGTTTAAAATTTACAAGTGTAATGATGTTTCTGTGACTTAGGTGTTAAGACTTTTAAAGCTGAGTTTCATTAATTGGAAATTTTTTATCTGGGAGAAGAGTTTTTAATATGCGTTTGCTAATTTCTCATAAACTTCGCTGTGGCATTCAAATATATTTTGTTTACAGTGAGGAGTGAGTGCAAATGAGGTTGAAAAGGTTACCAATCTGAATGTTTTGTTTTTCAGTGTTAACTTGGAGTGGCTCATTCTGAGGGAAGGGCATATAAGGGAGATGTGAATTTGAATCTAGCCCTGAATTGTGATTCACAGTAATTAGATTATTAACATTTTCTATAAAAATATGTATGATTGCACTCAGTTGTGTTCATCCTGAAGATGGCCCATTAGCAAGTAGACTGACCTCAGAAAACTCCTTGGGGGTTCAGGAAAGAGATGGCATTTTATGGTTGCACAAAGGAAGGTGGAAGCACAGTACAGTTCAGACACCTGTGTCATTATGGCAATGGAAGGTTTCTTATAATTGGCTAGCCTGGGTTTGAGGTGCTTTTCCAGAGTCACATTTGGGGAATAAGGAAGCTGGGTTGCCCTCAGATTGTTACACTCAAGCATAGGGCATTGGAGCTGTTCCCCATGTAATGGGGACAAGGCAGGCATGTGCAGAAAATGTGGGAGGATTTGAGGTCTGAAAATCCTAGACAACCTAATCTCCCACAGAATAAGGACGAGAAAAAATTCACTCTGGCCCTCTGTAGGGAGGCTGCATGTTATCGCTGACTTGAAAGTGTAGATTTGCTGATGTTGTGCAATCACAGGACTGAAATAATTTGGCATCATCTCCTGCCAAAGCCAGGAAGATCTGAAAGTGGTTGCTCCTTATGATGGATAAATTATACATTGATTAATATTTTCTTGCACAAAATACTTGGGATTTATTGCTTTAGATATTTTTGCCTTCCTGAGTTGTAACTATTGAACACCTGTGGTTTTTTTTCCTGAGAGATGCTATAGTTCATGGACTAAAAAAATTTTTTTTACATGGCATGTTAGTGGGTTGTCATCTAAGGCATGCTTCCTAAGTGCATTATTTATTGAGAAGTATGTTGTTTCTAATCGATTACATGCTAATAATGACCTCATAGTTAGAGCAAAGTGCATTAGAATTCAACATGTAGTGAATAGTTCTGTATCATTACTGCTGACTTGCACCAAAGGTGTTAAATGTCTCTAAGAAGTGGAAAAAATTACTGAGATCTTGAGTGACATCCAGTAACCTGAGAAACTGAATTCTCAAAATAGAGTTAGGTGACAAATCTAACTATGGATTTTACCCATGATATTCTGCTGAAAGTCAAAGAGCTATCCCAAAAAGACAGACCTTTTTAATAGTGGCCTTCTTTCAAACATTTCCTTTCAGTAGCTCTGGTGAGTTCTCTGCATCTAGGCTGTGATGGAGACCAACTGCATGGAAGCACCTAGTGGCCAACAGCTGCCCCTAGAGGTACAGAAGGATGGCATCATTTATTTATCATATCATTTATTGCCTTCTCTGGCTGAAGAGTATAATTCCTCAAGTGCCCCTGTGTGGCATACTGCATGGGGTGACCAAGCTGTATGCAGTTGGATTTCTTATGCTTGACTTCTAGGAAAAAATTGAAGCACTGGAGTTGAGTTAAATGGCAAAAAGGAGATGTTATTGCAAATATTATAAATGACCTTGTTTTTATTTTATAGATGCTGCCAAACAGTAGAAATATATAAAAATAGAAATGTGAGTTTTAATGCCTCTTATTCTGCTAGTCTGCATTTCTCTGCTGCTGTTACTTGCTGGCTTCTACTAGAAGATGAGGGGAATAAAATTACTTCTTTGGCTGATTTTTAAAAAAAACTTTTTTACCCCTACCAAATCTACCCAGATTTAGCTTTTGGTGTTTTAGAATAGTGCAACTGGAATCAAACAGCATTCTTAAACTGCATGACAAATCTCTCAACTAACCACATGAAGATCAACTCTTTAAGCTTCTAGTTCCAGAGCTTGATTTCAGATGGTGTCAGACTAATTAGGGATAGCTATATGAATTTGTATCACTGATATATTCAGCTGAAAAATTTACAACATATTTCAAAGTAACTACATTGGAAAATTCTGTTATTTCAGATATTTGTCTGCTCTCTTTTCTTGCTTGTGCCAATGTGAAAATATAATCATTGTTGCATGGCAGATTTACTGTTGTTTACTTAGTTCTAAATGGAGGGAAAAATTGCATAGGCCTGCTCCAGTGCTTTTTCACCTGTGGAAAGTTATTTTCTGACCACGCAGCTTGATCATGCAGAGGGGATTCAGAGGGCAGCCCACAGGATGGTCTGGACACTGCTGCAGCTGAGCTGGATTCTCTCAGCTAAGAGACACCAGTGTCAGACTGGGTGGTTCCCTCTTCCAACCGAGGTAAGAACTTGGAAATACAAGAACAAAATACAAGAATACAATAACCTGTCCAGCTGTGTCCACCTGGAGTGACTGAATGGCTCTTCTCTCTTCCTGGGCAATGCAGTGTGTCCTCTGGAGAGCCATCTGTGGAGAGGATGCTGGATGCTCTTGGAGGTTGGCAGGGAGCTGTCCCCTCTTCCATGGTCACCCAGCTCCCATGCACCCTCTCATACCTGCCTGCAGCCTATTGCTGGATGTGACCCACTGGGCACATTGGGGAAGGAAGATCATTTTAGGAGTCCAATGAAAACTGGAGACTGAAGATGGGAAGTGACAGATGACCAGTACCAAAGTACCCTCTCCAGTTGTTCCTTGCAAATGGAAGAGCTTTGCCCAAATAATGTGTTACTGTCTGTTCAAGGTCACCCAGAAAAAATCAAAGGCTGTGAGTGTTCTTGAGCTATGGTTTGAAGCAAGTAGTAAAATTTTCTCTTTTGTGATATTTCAGCTGTTTCCTGCTCCAACACCATCTCTGGGCAGCTGAGATTTCAGTCATTTTTAAATACATTTCATCAAGATGCCTTTGGGATTCTTTGTGAGATTTCTTGGTAATTTCATTAAATAACTGCCTTTAGTTATCCTCAAATTTCATTTTGATTGACTTTATTAAATAGGCTTTGACTTTCATGACATTTGAGTAGGAAAAGCTTTTCCTGGTATTTGCAAATATTTGGATTTTGTTTGGTTTCCTTTTTTTCTTTTATATTTTTATTTTTTCTTCCCTTCTGTAATTAAGTTTTATGACAACACTTCCAATTTTCTGTGCTTCTATGTGAGTGCCTAGACTTGCTATCCCTGTTTCCCTTTTCATCTCCATTATGTTCTTTTCTGTACTTAAAATTCTCAATTTAGCTGTTTTAAGACTTTGCAAAACTGAATTATTTTTATAGGCATGTATAGATTCACATAATTAGATCTCTGCATCATGTCCAACCTGTAGTGTTTTTCATGAACAGCACTTCATAAATTTTGCCTTCTATTCTGATTTGGGGCTTTTAGACAAATAACTTAAATGTCAGATTATTAGTTGTAAATTTTATAAAGTTAGAAAAAAAAGGAAATTTTATGTGCCTGATGATGAACCTGATGTTTTTGAACTCTATGTTCTCAGCAAATCCCAAATTTAGTGAACAATCATGGTGAAAGTGACAAGCCATTGCTAATTAAATTATCATGCTTTGGGCAAGCTGATTATGTGGGCTATTTAAATGGATATTTGAAGGTGGATATGTATTTTATTTCCCTGGCAAAATTTTGCAGTTAGTAATAAAGCCTGAAGTGCCTTGATTTTTAAGCCAAAAAATTAACTTATGTAGAAAGAAATGAAATGAAGGTAAGTAAGTACAAATTCTTTAAAAAAAAATTATAAGGAAAAAATGAGTGTAGAATATAATACGAAAAAAATTGGAGAACATTTGATAAGAGTGGTGGAGAAAATCAATAATTTCTTTTTTCCCTTCAGTGCTAGATGGAATATCCTTATGCATCACGGTAGGAAGGGAAATTCATGTGGAGAAAAAAAGCATTTGGCTACAATAAGAGATGATTCTGGCAAAATGAAGAGAAATTAAAAACTATGTCATAGCTACAGTTAGTGTGAAGATAAAAATTGTAGGCTACATCTTTTTTATAAAATAAGACAAAGCAAAGATTATGTTTGTTTTGTTTTTTGGTTTTTTTTTTTTTCTTTTTGGAATATGTTTGGGGAAATATCCATTGATTCATGTTCAATGTAATGGAACAGAATGAAGGGGAAAACAGTGGCAGACTTTCTGAAGCATCAATTTGTAGCTAGGAATTCAGCCAATAGGCATTTATTTGAAGCAATAGGTGTGCCTCTTTTTTTAATTTTTTTTTTTAATAGTTAATCTGTGAAGAAAAATACTCTCACAGTAAAGTAAAATAAATGGGGAGAACTATAATTCTAGTTTATAGTACCTTCAGACTCTTGGCTCATTCTAGAGAGTAAGGAGTCTAAGATTAAAGTTTACATACTAGCAAAATGTGCTTAGCCATACAGATACTCTTGTGGTTGCTAGTCTTGAATATTGTCTGCTCAGTTTTTATTATTATTACTACTATTGCTGTCTTATTGTAAAATTCCATACCTTGCTATGTTTTGTAAATCCAGTCTTGCATATCTTCATACAGTACTTTTGAGGTTTCCCAGGTTTTTAGAAGAGAAACAGCTTCTATTTAGCTTTGACTTTACATTTTTTCAGCTGTCCTGATTTTATTCTTGTAGAATAGTAGCTCCCAAAGACAGATCTCTTCGAAGCCTTGGCCTATGTACATAAGCAGTGACATCTTTTTACAGCAATTCCAGATTTTTCTTATCTCTCTCTCTCATATCTAAAATATCTTCTGAAATTATTAATTTCAGAAGCACTTAATTAAACATGAAAAATGCTTAAGAAGTCTATACCTAAAATTCAAGGTAGACCTTTAATTATTTTTAAAATTCTGCCAGAAAGCAGAGAAATATTTTTGAAATTAATCAGATGATTGCTATTCAGGCCTTTTCATCTCGAGATCTGCCTTTTGTTTGGGCAGCTAACAGAATGATATATCTGTTTTTTCCCCTCCTATTTAGGTATAATATAGCCTACTTTCCCTTTTCCCCTATTCAATATATTTTTCTTATCTTTTTCAGTGCTACATTGAGGAAAAATATTAAATATTAAATCACATGAAAAGTGAGACAATATTTTCATTTTGTGTTTATTTATTAAGTATAGATATTTTAATTTCATAAAGAGAAGCTAGAATTGAGAATTATGGAAATTTGAAGAAGGACAGGAGTGATGAGAATAGCTTGATAAGTCTAGTAATTAAATTCATTATATGAGATTAGAGTCCCAGTCTGAGGTTTCTCCTTTGCCCTGAGATCACCCCAGAGGGACATGAAGGTGGTTCAAACCCTGGTTTTCTCTGAAGCAGCCGAAGAGAGATTGCCGGAGACGGTTTTCTCTTGTTCCAAGAATTGTTTATTGTTTCTTATCTCAGGGACTTTTTGCCTGGCCAGCAGGGTCTGCTCAGCCTGGCATCCATGGTGGAATCTGCCTGGTGAAGCAGGGCTTATCTTATATAGTTAGTACTACGTATTACATGTTCGCAAAATTTTCCCAATACAATACAATTTTATTAAATGGTCCAGCCCTGACCCCATCCAATCCAAGAGTGCCAACATGTCACCCAACATAGATGACATGGAGAAGAAGGAGGAAAAGGTGTCCATCCCCCAAATTCTCCATCTTGGCCACATGTCCCTTATCATAAACATTCCAAAAAACCTATTTATCTACGTTCTGAAGGTCTAATTTACACTTTACTAATTTTGATAGCTTGTTTCCATTCTCTTTGTGCTGACAACTTCCTCCAGGGTTTAGAATTCAGCACCTGTGACACCTGGGTCTCACTCAGGAGTCTTTGAGACCCTTGCCAGGGGGGTTTTGAGACCCCCAAGGAGGCCAGGGGTACGCCCTGGGCTCCCACAAGATAGGTTTGACTGTCCATATCATAGAGCTGAGTCTATATTGATTATAGGAACGTGGCACTTTTGAATTCCTATGTGGCCTGGTACCATCTTGGAGTCCCTTGGTTGCTTACCCATTGTTTTGAAGTGCTCTTCAAGTTAAAACCTTGCTCTGCTGTCATCCTTACTCTATTTTTCTGTTCTCCATCCTTCTGAAAACATCCCACTATCTAGTACTAATTTAACTGTTGAGAATACACAGATACAGTAAACGACAGTGCCATATTTTTAGTATTTCAGCAATATATTATTTATATATTGCTGACACAAGTAGTGCATGGAAATTCTTTACTGACAGCTACATAGCAGCACCATTTTCAGTCTTCTTATATTCATGCTGCCAGGATATTACATATGTAGTTAGTGTCATTGGAATATGAGTCAGAAATACTTTGTTGCAATGCATTGTCCCTGTATATTTTAACTGCTTGCATTTTTTCAGTGCCTGCCTCCATTTAATTTTTGCAGGAAAATTTCTTCGTTATCTCATAGAATCATTAACCATTTCACTTTTCAAGAAAATAACTTTGGAATATTATTGTATTATCTTTGTGTCTGTGCACAAAACCTGTTCATTAGGGGCACTAAATGCATTGTTCCATGAAACTCTACCAACAAAAAAAATAACATATGTCTGGAGTATCAAGATTTAAATTTATCAAATTAAATCAGGACTTTTCACATGAATGAAAAAAGTCAATATTTGACCTGTGCTACTCCATGGAAAAGTGGCAAGCTGTTGAATTTTCCTCCAGAAGGTTCATTCTCTAGAGCTTACGAAGTAGCTTGCCATTTAGAACCTGAATTCCCTGCACTATTTCCTAAATATTCTAATACAAGGTTAGGAATTTTTAGGAAGAAGTGGAAAGCAGAGCATCATGGTGACACTGAATGATTCCCGTGTGTCTGTGTGTTCAGTATTCAATTCTGGTCCCCATCTCTCAAAAAACATGAGGTAGAGTTGGAGTGGACTCTGTAAAGAGCAGCAATTGTGATCAAGGGTAAGCAATGACTTCTGTCCAAGGAGGGACTGAATTTGCTGGAATTCTTTATCCTGAAAAAGGGAGCTTATTTTAGAACTCTCTAAAATCATAAGTGGCATGGAGAAAATTAATAGGGAGGAAATGTTCATGGTCTCATTTGAGAAAAGAACAAGACTTCAGTGCATGAACTGAACTTGCTGCAGGAAGCTTCAAAAAAGGTTGATATGGATGTAAATTATGGCTGGAGAATTTAAAAGAAAATAAATCTTTGAAGCGCTATTTTTAAACGAAAGCAAATTCCACAACACTGCCCCCCACAACAATGAAACAAACTAAAAAACCGTCTCCAAAGGAAACCTCAGTGTTCAATCATGAAAATCCACAAACTATTGGAGACTGAGGATATTCTAGGCATTCATGTTAGGTACTTGTTCCGTTTTGAAATTCTTCCATCACTCTGACTTTTTTCCTTGTAGACATCATCAGTGGACTTGGGTTATCTCTTGTACTCAGGGTCTGCCAGTAGATTAGTAGGTGGGAGATAGTTTTTTTTTAAAATATATTCTATTTTAAAATAATACTTGTTGAAGTATTTCTGTATATGCATATCGAAAGATACCTAAAGGTTTTATTCACTGTAGTTCAGTTTAAATAATATGCTGGAATAGAAAACTGGTTTCCCAAATTCTGCACTTGTAACAATGATAAAATTCTTGCTATTCATATGAAAATATGTAGATATCTGTTTTGAGCTTTATGGCATTTTTAAGGCTTTGTGGTTTAATTTTCAGTGTATGTATATTTTGAAGTAAAAGCTATAAATGTAATGGTGCAAAGCAAATACATTTTAAAGAGTATCTATTTTTTTTAACAACACAAGTGGCTCCATATATTCCATTTGTATGATCCCTACTTTTAAGTAACACTTGGTGTTTAATAGTGCCATTTTTCTTTCCCTTTTTCTGGCATGCTCTGTCACTATATATAAAGAAATCTCTTCAATAGCACTTATATTGTTACTGGGAAAAGGAAAGGTTTTGTTCCTCCAGCAAAGTCATAGAGGCATTTAGGAAACCCTGAAGATCTCAAAGAGGTTTTTAAGGGAGATGTTCCGAAAATCATTTTGCCAATGTTGCTAATGTCCAGGTGCGAGTAACAGAACTCATGGCATTGTTGAAACCTCTTTGCAAAGCTCTGGTGCAAGGACTATTTGTCAAGAAAGCAGCCCAGCAGATTGTGCAAAAGGCACAATCTCCTGGTCACCTTCCAGGGCTAACAAAAGGACATAGAAATATTCTGTACTTTTCTCTTGAAAAGTATTAGGATCCTGAGTGATTTATTGAAACAGTTTATCTACAAAAGCAGCATTGCCAGTTTTTTAAAAAGAAAAGTATTTAGATATATTTTAAGATAAAAAATTGACAGTGGGTCCTGTTTTGTGTTTTAGTTATTTATAGGTTGCTACTGAGTGCCTTGAGCTATGCATATAGAAATCATCTCTGCTATAAAAAGGACCGACTGGTTCCTTCCCAAGAGGCTTTTTTCATGGTACAAAGCAAAATAAAAAATTGCTTATAGTGCACATCTGTGATATTGTGTAACTTAAATTTCTCCTGCTGCTTGACATTTATTTACCCAGAGTGTAACTCAGAGAATGGTTTGTCATTGTGGTGACTTTTTTTTTTCCTTTAATGAACATGAGTTTGTTAAACTTGAATAACTACATTAATGTGACATTATTGCTGAAATTTACACACATAGAGTGAGTAAGTTTGGAATAATGATTCCCACAATGCTCATAACTTGTCCCTTTTCCCTTGTGAGCTGTACTGTTTTCTGTTACCCTCAGTAAGCTCTTGTGCCTTGTTAAAGACAGACTATTGCTTTTCTGGTTGAATCACTGCCTTTCTTAGATAAGGATTTGGATTTTACTAAGTTTGTAATCATGTTATACTTTCCTCAGCAGTAATTTACTGTCAGTGAAATAAATACAGTGAGAAAATTCAGAAAATATCTCTTTCCTCAAACATGACTTTAGCTCAAATGAGGGCAGCGTCAGGGACTAAAATTGTGCAGAAGTTCTGGCCAAGGGAAGGTCAGTCATCACTTTAATGCAGACCAAGCAAAATTTAGCTTTTTTATTGCCAGAGCATGTTTTGACTTGACATTATAAAATGTAGGTATTTTGCAGCTCCACACTGTTAGGCAGTTGCAACATGCAATGGGGTTTCTATTGGCACAGTGCCATTATTTTCTTAGGTGAGATCAATTAACACAATATGCAAATGCTCTTTAATTTTAATTTAATTTAGTTGAATCTAAATGAACAGTTACGCCAGATTATCTGTGTTGGCAGGAGGGTATGAACCTTTTTCTGAGAAAAGCTCTCTTGGAAATCTTTTCAGCCAGGGGCAACTCTTTGGAATAAGAGTTTAGGTCTGTAGCTTGTTTGAAAGAAAAAACAGTTTGGGGAAGATAGGTATTGACATATCCAAAACTTATTCTCATAACAATATGAACTCTTTGGAAATATAATTTAATCATAACAAAGCAAGTGACTATAGGAGCAGCAGCTTATTTTTTTTTGTGTGTGTAAGCTTAATTGTGTAAAATAAAGCAAAGAAAATGCATTAAGTTCAATAAAGGTGGTTTATTATTACTCTTGGAAGCTTTACATGCTTTATTTCATAAATAAACATCCTTCTAATTGGCAAAGGACAGAGTGTGGCTCCCCAATAAAAATGTTATCTTAAGGTCAGGCCCTACAAGACAAAAATCCCTTTAGTGCTATTATTGGCAAATCTTTTAGCCAGTGGCAGAGGGCAGGATTGTCAGGCAGTCAGCAGGTGAATTGTTACAGTGGGTGTCCACACTGGTGTCAACTGTAGTTTAGCCCTGCAGTATTTAGGCTTCTCTTCCCCTTCAAGGTGGCAACTCCACAGGCTTCTTTGCAGATCAGCAAGCAAAGAATTATTTTGTTTTCCTGTTTAAACAAAGCAATTTTCATTGTTCTTCTATTTTTAATTTTTTTCATTATTTAATGCCTATAGATGTTGTAAGTTTGTATTTATGTACTTGAAGTGAAAGTTTGCTCAATTAATCATATGTTTTGCTAATTGGTCTGGTTATTCAGCCTGGCTGACATCTAGCAAAAAACTTATAATGCTTCATGTTTCACAGTATGTATTTGGAGCTATCTGTGTGCATAGATTCATGAAAAATAATCTAATGCATAGGTGAATAATGTATTTCACATATGTCAAAAACAAACAAAAGATGCTTCATCAAGCATCCTCCAAGTAAATTAGTTCTTGAGCTAAAACATTTTATTCTAAGAGTAATTTTCTTTTAATAATTTACAGAAGAGACTAATTTGAAAGTTGTTTCACCTTGATGACTTCTATTGGTAGCACAAAGCTCTAGTGTCATCAGCATTCTGCACCTAAACCTGCCATCTGCTGAGGAGCTGCCAGGTACATTAACTCTTATCAACTTAACAGAGATTTGTTTCAAGAGAAGCTGCCTTCTTCATAATAAGTTCAGATTGAGCCTTGACACCTAATCTAAATACTGGAGCTACAGGGATTTTCCTGGAGGTAATTTTGAGTGATTATTGGTTGATTAAAGTAGTTTTCTGTGTCAGTTTTAATCTTGAATTGGTCCTCTATGTGCCAGAGACAAGGGTTTATCATGCTGATGGACACTGGTGTGCAACTGGGTGTTTTTCACATAAATTGGAAAGAACAATTGGGTAATCCCCTTTTGCAAGCTATAGCAAATCCCACAGAGTAGCTCTGGAAGCATGTCCATTAATGCAGTGGCACAAGGCAGTTACAAGTTAAATACCCTTTCCACCTCCTGTTTTCATAAGGCAGACTTCCATGTGTGTCAAATTTGTTGTGCATGACACAAGTTCATTTAAGAATTAATAGGCATTCTCAGGTAATGAAATTGTAAATATGTCAAAAATGTAATGCTACTGAATAGGATATTTATCTTATTGACTGTAAACAGAAGAGCTGATTGTAGCAAATAATTATTTTGTTTGCTTTTTTTTTTGTACTGAAATCAGAATTATATATAATTTTTAAGCCTATAATCACAGCAATAATGAGCTCTTATGCTATGTTCCAAGTACATTATGGTTAGACTTATAGCAAAAGACAGGTCCAACTATTATTTTATGCCAACTTTGCAAGAAGGTACTCAGTTCAGAAGTAAATAGTTTTTTTTGTCCTCACTGTACTTTTTCAAAATTAGTAAGATTATGATGAAGTAGCTAATTCAAATAAAGGGAGAATCTCATTTGCAAATCATGTATGAAAATTGTTTTTAGATTGCAGGTTTAGCATAAAATAGGAATTCTAATTTCCAGAAGCTTCTCTCCAGGATTTTTTTTGTAATCAGCTGCTGTTAACTTAGAATGCAGAAAAGTGACCATGTAGTAATCACATTTCCATCTGCATTTACTTCATCAACACTCTTACCTGACAGCTCTTGTTTAGTTAGATCTGTTCAGAGTTGCATATAATTTGGTGTGGCTAATTTGGATAATTCATGAGTTTGCCTCCTTTTAATCTTGAGGAGCTGATATTTGGAAAAATACACATCAGAAAAGATTTCTTTAGGCTATAACAGCACGGATCTACAGCATGCAAAAATCAGTGACCGAGGAGGCTGCTGGGGCTGTCATGGCACTCAGAGGAGATCTGCCATAGGAAGGGGTCTCTTCCATGAATCCCTGTGTGAGGGAAGAGTCCACAGGGCTGAGGCCACCCATCTGCCACATTGGACTTGAGCGCATAGCCTGTGTAGGGAATGAAGTTTATGGAAAACCAGTGCTGTCTACTGCCTTCTTCTGGAATTTCCTGTTTTCTGGCTCACTTGGGGTTGCAGTGTATGTTTTCATTTTCACAGATATGCACAAGTTCTGATGGACAGTGTATAGAGTCAGGAAAGATAGCCACCCGTCCTACTCATAACAACTTCCTTCAGGGAAACATTAACTTTGTATTATTCAAGTTATCTTTAAATAGATCGACACGAATGTAGTATTTCTAAGCCCATATTTGCCCCAATGTTAGTGATTTTATTTTTCTTCAAATTCTTGTTTGGCAATTTTTTTCCCAGGTTCTATAAATTCCAGGTGACATTGATTACTCCAGAGATACATAGCTAAGATTCTGCTTATCATACAAGAGTGGAAAAGAAAATAATTTAGCTCTTCCACTTTTCTTCATGAGTAATGTAAATTTTTTTTTTTTTACTTAGTATTTTAGGTCACATTTTTTTTTATCTCTGTTCTTTGTACATTGTGTCATTTGTACTTAGTGGCTCTGAAAATTTTTTTACCCTGAAGTTGCCGTGGAAGTGAGTAGCAGGAATATGATTCAGATTTTTATGTTTGTGTCAGATAAATATTGGATATTCAGTAAATTTTGTTTTTAAATTTTCATATTTTCCATTTAATGCATTTATAGAAGAATGATTTGGCCAGTTTTGATAGAGGGAGATAAAAGGCCAAAATGCCTCTGCTGAAAGTTTTAGAAGTAACATTCTTGTTTGTGTAATGGAACCTTTTTTTCTGTTTCTGAGCTATTACCAAGTAGCAGCTCATATGGGGAGGGAGAGGCTTCAGTGGTTGTAAAGCCTTTAATCAGAGGGTTTTAATTTTTGATAAATTTCTGTACATTGCTTAGTAAGAACTGACAAATCAGATTCATGGTGTTTATGAAGGTTCTCAATATTTATGTGCTGAATTGTCCTCCAGCTCGTATTGTAGACCTGAATCTTCTACTGACTAAAACTTTCAACTGAGTACTGAGGAAGTAGATATTCATACAGTGAAGTTAAAAAGAAAAATTTCTTTAAAATAGACTTATCCTTTCAGAATAGAAGGTAATACTAGCTACCTTAGAAAATTCCTTTGTATGTAATGAATGAACATTGCATGTCTTAGGCAACAAAAGGAAATTTAGGGCACAGAAACCTTTTACAGGTTAAACCATAAATTTTATACATGTAAGCTCCTCTTCACCTCTTATCTTCTGCATGATCCCTGCACTATCAGTTCAAATTCAGCACTGTGAAGGAATAGTACTATGTGACTTTTTTTCATAAACTTTTATTGTTCTTTTAGTTAAATAAATGGTTTCTGTTTATGAAGGAAGTGAATATTCTTTTGCAAGAATTGGCCTTCTTTGTTGGCAAATGATGATGGAGACATAGGGAGACATATTTTAAAAGGGATTGATCCAGGGAGGTGCCTTTAAAGCTGCTGTGCTGGTTCTGCTTCATGCAAACTTTGTGGTTGCTGACCACTGAAGAATACCATAGTCATTCTGAATCTTTGAGTTTATGATTATTTGAAATAGGATTAGGAAGAGGAAGGGAAGGGCCAAATTGAAAACTGCATCAATTTATGTATCTTTATAATTAAAATAAGACAAATGAAGCATGAGGCTGTGTTGTGTGTGAGACTAATATTTATCTGTTCTGCTCTTCCATTCTAGTGGTGTTGCTTTCCCCTCAGAATAGTAATTTGTGGCTGCTGCATGACCACACTTGGCAGTGTCAGGTGGAGAGGAGAATTGGATACAGCTTTCTTGTCAGGCATGAAGGGGATTTCAAAATTGCCTTGAAAATTCAACCGAATTGAGTAAGTGGTTGTGTTGGTCAGACAAATAGCAGTGAAGCTGCTAAAATGAACCTGGTCTTTTTTACCTTGCCCACACTCCCTTGACACCTTTTAGGATAGAGAGCAAGTGCTGTTCAGTTGGTTTGGAATGGTTGCAGTTGTGAGATAATACAGTTGGCTCTTCAGTTTGTTTTCCAATCAGTATTTTATTTGGAGATTATCTTTACAGCTTGTATCACTCAAGTGGCATACAAGTGAAGAGGGATGTAATTGATTTAGCAAGGATGCACTTTCAAATAAAGCTATATATTTTTCATAAACAATAAATAAAGGGAAAAGGAAATTACTTTTATTCTGCAATACATCATTCTCTAGCATTATAAGCGTCCTTTCAGGTACTCTTCTGAAAGTGCAGATTTTTCAGCAGAGCAATCTACTGGGAGTTTACTCCATTCAAATAAATCTCTAGGCAGCAGGTTTTTGCGACTTTATTTAAAATAAAACTTTAATGATTTTCCCCCTATGATCTTAAAAGGTTTGATATGATTCACATTTATTCACTAGACTTATATTTAGATGTTTCCATTGATTGCATTCTGAGCTATCGTAGCTTATCACACAAATATCTTGCTCTCAACACAAGATAATCTTTTGAATGGCTCTCCTTACTTGCCAGTATGCGTGTATCCTGAGAATGTTTTCATACAGAATATCTCCTGATATTTATATGTTTTAAGATAGAAATCCTGAGTTGTTGTCCAGAGAAAACATTCTGTTCTTGCAATCAGATGTTGTGACCACCTTGCTGTACTTCTCCTCACACCTGCCCAGGCTCTGAAGAAATGTGCAGCCATAATTACATAGATTAATCCTTCAAAGAAAAAGCCTGTTTCTTGGTTATATTAATTGCACCTTGTTACAATTTAGTTGGTTTATTTTTGCACTAATATAATATTAGAACAGTGCATCATGAACGTGGTATTGGGTGAACCTCTTGCATAGCTTGGGACATTTGTCCACCAAACTGTTGGGATTTGCTTTTTTCTTTTTTAATTAAAAAAAAAACCCAGAAACCTTCAGCTGATTAAAATTCAAAAGACAATTATTTTTATTGTATCTTTATATGCAATACTTAGGCTTTTAGACCTCATGGAATTTGCAAGTAATTTGTCCTTTTTTTATTTACTCATTCTTTCAGTTGAAGATACATAAAAGATACCATGGATACTAATTTTTATTTTTTTTTAGGATAAGAGGAAATGGAACGAAGCAGTGCTGAGGCAGGTTCATGTTGCACATTAGAAAAAGCCCTTGACTCAGAGAATGATCAGTGATCACTGGAATGGAGTCCCCAGAAAAGTGGTCATGCCTTCAAACCTGTCAGAGTTGAAGCACGTGGGAGTCATATGGTTTAGTTTCAGGTAGCCCTGTGGGGATCAAGGAGTTAGGCTTGATGATCTTGATGGGTCCCTTTCAGCTTCAGATATTCTATGATTCCAGCTTGCATAGAAACAGAGAGTGACAGTGTCATTAACATTCTTCTAGAAAATTGCAATACTTAGCATAGCCTAATACAATGTAACACTGGCAAACTGAGAACCTAAATACATGTGAAGCATCATATATTTTTGATAAAAAAAGGAAAAATGTGCTGAAGGTTTGTACAAACAAAGAAATTACAGATTTTGTGTAGTAATTTTATTTAGCTGCAAGGGAATGTTTTAGTCAGCAAAAACTGTTTTATATTAACTTTTCCACAAAAAGACAAGTATAAAGTACAAATGTAAAATAACTAAATGAAATATTTTCAATGAACGCTTCTTACTTTGTTAATCTAATGTGAAGAGAATATTTTAGGCACTTTAAACTGATCTAGCTGCTCAGAGAAATATTTTGACAGGAATTCTATTAATGGATGTTTATCATTTTCATTGTAGAACATCTGTCTGCTTTAAATCTACTGAATTTGCTGGTGAAAATGTCACTGTAAATGGATTATTGTAAATGACTGGGATACCTGTAATTACTCTATCCAGCTTTAATATAAATACTTTGTGTATTCCTTGTTTCTTCTGCACAGTAATGTGATTTTGTAAGATAAACCTGTCTAAAAACAGAATTCAAAGTACATTTTACTCCATTTCAAAAATATTTTATTCTGTAGTTGTCTTTAATGAGAGTCATTTCTCTGTGGTAAGTCCCTCATAAAACCTGGATAGGAGCAGAATCACAATAATTTTGAAATGCGTTATGGGTTTCAGTTATATCAATTTTAAATTCTATCAAATGTACTGCCATATACCTGAAGTATGTTCTTCACCTCACAAAATACCTGGGGTTGCAAGTCTCCCTCAACCCCACCCCAGTCATGTATTTATTTTATATATTGATGAGATCTCCCCTAAGCCTTCTCTTCTCTATTTTCTTTGTTCATTTGTGGCCACTTTTCTTACAGTTAAATTTTGGTACCTGATGATACCATCCCTTTGCTATGTGGAGATTTTGAGGGATAGATTTGAAAATTTTCATATGGGATATGTAAAGGAAATTTAAGCCTTGGGTTGACAAATAACAGCATCTTCAGGTTCTTTTAAGATAAGTCAATGAATAGTAACAATATGGATATGAAATTGTTCAAACTGGAAAAAGAAAAATTTGAAGGAGCTGTCTTGCTGTCAGAGGTTGAGCTTTAATCTTGTAAATCACTTCAGGAACACTGTGTTTTTGTTTTATTTATATGAATGGCATTTAATGAACCCTGTGATGGGCCCCTTTTAAATTACCAGATCAGAGGTAGGTTTGTCCATGTCCCATTGAGGACCACTGGATCACTCTCTGTGCTAATTAGAAAGAGTTGAGCTGAAAAATTAGAACCAATGCCTAAGAGAAAGATTTCTTAACAGTTATTTTTGAAATGATCAAATGCAATTCATATTTGAACTACCTCTTCATCAGAAGCCCACTCTCCCAAACTTTGAACTCATCTGCACAGAAAGCAAAAGCAGTACTAAAAAGGGTGTTTTATTTCTTCCCTGCAAAAGGATGCATATCTGCCTACACTGCCAGGAGGACCAGGAATAGTTTCAAGGTCCTGCCTTTAAAAGTACTGGCAAATGTTGGGGAGTGAAAGGGGGGAAAAAAGTTCATATTTTAAAAACTCCTTGAAAAAGGAATTGCAAAGGCTAAGTAGGAACTCTGTAGTGCCTGAGAGATTTTATTCTTGCTTCTGATTTGGATTCACTGGAGCTTTGTTGGAAGAGTCTGAAAACTTCAGATAGTGTGCTCAAGCATGATGATGCCTCAGCCTTTTTGTAGGTGTTTAAATTAGTCCTGTAGAAATGTATGAATATAGTTTTTGTCTTGGAGATTCTGTCAGCAAGCAAAATTGTAATTCTAACTGTGTACTGTAGCAAGTATATTATAAGTCTCTAGATAAAGCAAAATGCCCTCTGGCTTGTATTTTAATTTTATGCACTTCTGTAGTACTGCTTCCTTGCACAGATTGATAGGAGACGTACACCTGCCAATTGTAACAGTTTTTTCAGTAGTCAGGTTCAGCTTTGTTTGGTTTTTTTTTATTATTATTTATTTTATTTTTGTTTGTTTGTCTTTGCAAAACAATTTTCACTCACTCATTTGATCATTTTCCCAGGGATGTTTGTGCATCACACGAATGGATAGAGTTGTTGCTGTCTAGAAAAACTCATGATCAAACACCTCTGAGATTTGGCTTTACATGACATCTAAATTGACTCTCAGTTGTTTTGGTTTCACTGCCCTGACAAGGAATGGCTGATTTATTCATATGCTGCAGTATATTTCTCTGTCAGACTTCCTCTGCACTCACTGTTCTGGTGGCACTTAAGACCAGTGTAGCTTTGGTTCTTGCTAATTGGTTTCTGTGAAAATGCATTTTATTTATTTCTTTCATAGCTCTCCTCAGATTCAGAATATGAAGCAATATTTTGAAATCTCAGAGAGTTTATGGATTGGAAAGAAATACCGTTGAAAAATAGGTTTTGGGTATTCAAAAGCAAACTAACATTATTTTCCAAATTGTTTATCTTTGGTGTTAATTATGTTCACAACGTTAAAACTTCTGGGCAAATATAGAGATAGTCACCAAAATATGACCCAGAAAATCTACAAGTACGTGCTAAAAAAAAAAAAATTAATTATAAACCAATCACTCAGCTGTCAGTTTAAATTTAAACATAATACCTGTTTTTTGCTATCATGTCCTTTTTTTATTGTTCAAGCATGGTGCTCCTTGCAGAGAGTACTGTAACACACTGGAGGAATGGGAAGTCTCCAGGCATGTTGTGCAGTAGACACATAACCTATCACACTCATATCTTGTGAGTTGGGTTTTTTTGTTTATTTGTTTTTTGTTGGTTGGTTGTTTTGTGGGTTTTTTTTTTTTTTCTTTTTCTTTGGTTGCTTGTTCTTTTATTCTCTTCATCCCATCCTAGGTGCTGGAGCTGTCATGCTGATACTTTATACTTTCCAAAACCTGTATTGCTGTTGAATGCCTGTGTATGATTTTTGTACCCAGCTGTGGTGAAAGCATATCCTATTAAGATACAGAAGAAAGGTGAGACTTCCTTGCTGAGGCAAGCCCTTAAAAATCAGAAACATGACACAAAAAGAGATACATTTTTGTAGTCATTAAAACATTTGAAGTGGGTGGAGGGTTTTGGTGTTTTGTTTTCTGTTGGAGTTTTTTGTGCTTTTTCTTTTTAATTTTATTCTGTTATTTTATTTGACCTTCCTTGTCAAATTTATTTTGCTTCATGACTGTTTCAGTATAACAGTCCTAAATTAAATATAACTGTTGGGGGAGATTTAAGTTCCACACATTCAGTGAATGGGTCCTTGTTTTCCAAATTCTTTGTGTTTTCAGTGCAAGGCTAAGCTCATTTGTCATGAAAACTTAACAAGGGAGTCTGAAGGATTTTTTGATTGATGCTGTCTATTTTTTGAGTGACTGACTGCCAAAGAGAAAAGAGAGGTAAATCTATTTTGGAAATCTTGAGCATGAACACATAGCCTTAAGAGTATGGTAGGAGGCATTTATAAAACTAGATGTATTCAAGATATAACCCATAATACAGTCCTGTTCTAGTGATCTCTGACAGAAGTTTGAAGCAAGGAGACTTAAGTGACCCTGAGCTGGAACAGAAATAGAAGTAAAAGTGCTTACACTGTGAGGAATTCCTGCAAATATAGTCTCTGTCCTCAGAGAAGGGCAAAATACTCTTTCTTAGCAACTAAAAACAGAAAAAGTTTTCTTCTTGGCTGTGGTTTATCCTTTCATCTTTGGCATTGTCTGAAATACTACCATTCTTTCATTTAGTGTGCTAATTACATGTTCAGCTTGGGAGGTATTTCAACATTTGTAGTTTTGGCCCTAAAACTTCAACCTAACTTGTTTTTCCTCATCTTGTATTTGTATGGGTGGTGATTAATATTCTTGTCTTATGGGATCTTCTAAACAGGACCTTTCTTCACTGTGTCAATTTAATTTTGAATTTAATCTTTTCCTCTAATGTGCTTTCTGTCCCTTCATTCTTAATTAATCTGCCAGTTTATGCTGCATTCTACCATCCAATTGTTCTTGAAACTAATGAAAAATATTGGACAGAGGACACATCCAAATACAGCCTGTTAATACACGTTTCTCATTTGGAGGAATCATTGACAGTTACAGCTTGGTCAGTTTTCTTATAACTTAAGCATTATTCTCATAGAAGTTTCACTTAAGAGTATTTTAAACAAAATTGGCATGGGAAAAATAATAGAAAATTGTATCAAATGGCTTTGAAGTTAGTGTATGCTTTTCTTTTCTCCACAAGGTCCTTTAAATTGCCAAAAGAGGACTTAAGGTGTTTTTTATGTGACTGTTTTTGACACTGTCATGTTGGGTCTTATTCATCTTTTTGATAGATTTTAGGTTCAAAGCTGAATTATTTTGTATTTTTCCACAAATTGAAATTAAGCTAGATTGCGTGTAACTCCATAATTCCCCATAGTTTCCTCAGTCCTAGGTTTTTTAGGCAGACATTGTAGTTGTCCTTTCCTAGTTTTCTTACAATTTAGCTGCCCTCTTTGAATTCTCAAAGAAAACTGAAAACTCAGACTGCTGGATTGTTTGGGGACTTTTTGTTCATTGGCTGTTTTTTGTTTGTTTCTGCTGTTATTGTTTTGTTTGGGTTTTTTAACCATTCCAGAGCTTTGCTGTCAGAAGACAGCAGATAGTCTTGAGGTGTTTTTACCCTAAGAATGTTGCATATAGATCAAATTAATCCTGACTCCAATATTTTTTCCCCATTGTTATTTATGGACATAATAGTGAAGAACTGAAGCAAAACTGCAGACAATTTTTTTCCTTGTAATACTTAGACAAACAAGTTGTGGTGATAAGGAGAATTAATGGAATTTAAGCAAGTTTGTTTAGTGGAAAAGCTCAGCTTAGCTGCTTCTGTATTTTTTCAGCATGTGAAAGAGCATTTTGTTGTGCTCTTGCTAAGAAGGAGTTCCCAGATTAAGTCACAGATATGGGATTGTTGTAGTGTTATGAATATTGCTAATTATATTTTCACTGTGTAAATATTCTCGCTATACAGACTGAGGCTGATTAAAACTTATTTGTGCCTCCTGTGTGATGGCAGTGCAAATCACTATAGAAAGCTCCCCACAGGTCTGTTTATTTATTTCCTTTCAAGCCTGCTTCTGCTGTTGGTGCAGGGATGTGCTGAAGATCCTCCAGGGCCAAGGGGTGGCTTGGCTCAGATCCACAATCCTTTAAAAGTATCAAGGGCTCAGAGCAAGGGATACGAGAGCCATGAAGAGATGAGTACCAGTAGTGAACTGCTCTAAATGCCCTGCAGTGCACACTTGTCTGGTTTTGCTGTGCCTGGACTGCCTTTCTTAGCTGGAGATGATTCCTTGCTTCAGACAAGTGCCTGTTCTAAGATGCTGGTCCCATCATAGGCTTCAGAGTCTGCGCTAAGTGCTTTGGGGACAAGCTCTTGTGTTATCAAAGTCCTCATTTGAATGTCCCACTGTAAAAAGGACACACAAAATTCAGGTTCCTTTCTCTCCCGTTGTTTATTTTCCCCACATGAATTAGGTCAATTATTGGAGCAAATGAGCATAGTATTTATTTAACTGGGGAGATTATTTCAGTGTCTGGTTCCCTAATTCTTTGCATTTTTCCTGGCTATTTCTCTTTTTCAAGACTGATTTTCTTAGTTTTTGTAAAAAACAAGAGTATACATTTGTGGTTAGTATTTAAAATTTTCCTTGCTGAGAGTTTGCAAGAAGCAGTTCAGTTTCTTGCAAGGTAAAGATGAGAAACTAAGGTGAGTCAAAACTCCATCACTGGGGCATTTTCTTATGTAAACTGCACAAATTGAATGAATGCAGGCACATACCATTGGGTAAAGTCATGAAGAATGTGGGCAACTTCAGCAAGCATCTGACTATTTTCTACTCCAAATATTAGCTGAATTTATGAATTTTCTGCTGAAACAGCTGCAGCACACTGCTCCCTAAAAATGGTGACAAGTTGAGCATTGTCTAGGCTGAAAGTGTCCTTTGAGCACCTTGTTTCTGTTCCAGAAAACATGTATTAATGCAGAAGACTTGCAAATTACTAAAAAAAAAATCCTTTGTGAAGATGAGAAAAAAAAAAGCAATACATTAAAATCTGCCTTGTTAGAAGTTTTGTAAAAAGTCCTGCATTTGAATGTAGTTCCTTCAAATAAGACAATAGACATTGAAACCACCATTATTAATCCTAAATATCCACTTTCTTCTATTAGATGTAATGTTGGGGATGCATTTCTTAATAGCAGAAAACAGCAAACCCGAGTAATAAAAAAACTTTGATTATGAACATGCCTTTCATTTTCTTGTGACAAGTGGCACCCATGAGAGTGGGTAAGAAAAAAAATTGTTTTGTGCAAAAATATGGTTAGTGCTCTTTCTCTTCATGTCTTAAACTTTGCTAAGGCCAAGAAAAGACTGAGATACTGCATGAGATTTGTTTAATAATCTGATTTGATTTTGATTGATGTTATAAACTCTAGAAAACTTACCAACAAGTACCTTTATTGCAGGGAACTCAATTTTGTCCATGGAACTTTTTTCTTACAGTTCTGTTTAGAAAATTTTCACTTTCTTATTTGCATGTGTATGTTCTCAGCTTTCCTTTCTACACCTTAATGGGTGTGAAAATTTCTCAGTGAGATGCTCTCCTTAGAACTATGACAGTACTGCATGCTGCCCATTGAGAAACCCTCCTCCACAAATTAAAATGATGAAAACTAGAAAATTATGGTAAATTATAATTACATTGTAATTAAGAATAGGGCTGAAAAATAAGGTTTTTTCTGATGTAGGACCAACTAAGTATTCCTCAGAGGTGCTAAGTTATTAACATGCTAATGAATTCTTTTTTTTTTTTAATTCTGACCAAGTTGTAGCCAGCATGAAAATTGCCAGCATTGACATTCAAAAGTGTTTTTGAATTGCTAAGTGGAAAATTGAAGAGAAATTGATGTTTTACAGTAGAGTGGATCTTTGATTAAATGTTACATGCAATCATGAGTTTTCCCAAAAAGGTGTGGAGTGTAGCACACTTCAGGAAATACTGTGCTACTACAAATTTTATGCTCCTTATATGAATGTGTTTTATGGGAACATGGGTAATAATGTACTCTGTGGATCACTATTCCTGCTTTCATATCACTTAATGTCCTCTCAAAAAGAGGAAGAACTGTGAACAATTCTAGGAGAGAGCAACAATGCAACCCAGACCTATGTCTCAAGTAACCATATTATTTTCAGTAAAATAGTAGGGAGCTTGAATGAAACAACCAAGCAAGCTCTTTGTTGCAGGAGAACTCACATCCCATCTATAGCTCCAGGATTATACTGTGATATAGAGTTATATATTCTCAAAGTTTAGTAGTTTTCTCTTATTTTTATAGCTTACTTTTGTCAGATTTAATATGATTTCATCTGAACTTATGATTTGAGAGAAGGACTTGCTTTTTTTGATTGGTTGGTAAATAATTACTGGAAATTCTACAAGGGAAGAAAAGGGCCCTTTGCCTGTCGTGATCCTTAAATCTACTACTCCAAGGCAGAGGATGAAATATTTGTCCTTGAAACTTCCTGCTAGTATACTCTTTGTGATCATGAAGATGCATAAAATGGGTGTTCTGATTGCTTTTGTTGGCACAGAAGAATTGATGTTTACTAAGGTATGTTGGTTGTCTTCAAATTCTGAACCATATGACTTTAAATTTATTTTGTTTCTTTTTTGGCACTCAGTAGTGTGGATTTAATGTTTTAAATCAAATTGCTGGATTCAGAGCCTGTTCATTAGGGACTTTGATAATGAAATATTAGAACAAGCGAATTACATTTCTACGTGAATTAAGGCAAGCAAAGTTTAACGAGGTTCATGAACTGGACTGAATTTATTAAGCTTTCCTTCACTTCTCTTTTATGTTATTAATTGAAAGAATATGCAAATCAAATAAAGACCCTGAGGATGTGAACCCATAGAAATTAAAGATAAATACATGGTGGACCCTGAAGCCCTGAGTTTCAATTTCTGAAGAAGGTTGATGTTCACCAGTTCTGGGCTGTTTCCTCATAACCTGGTTGGAGATCTTCACATATCCGGTAAAATTTGGTTATTGATTTCTAGATGAAGAATTACATAAACTTTTGGAGATTGCAAGCTGTTGAAAAAATGCCCTTGTTCCTTAGTCCTTGCCTATGAGTTGTATTTCTGTTATAAAAACCAAGAGTTAGGAAGCTGGCATATCAGACTATCCTCTTGCTGCTGTAAATCCACGTCCCTCTCTTCTCACCCTTTCCCAGGAGATTTGGGCTTTATGCCTGTGCTGGGAAACCTGCATGTCATCCTCTTCTGTCAAGTAATAGTATTTGAAACAGTCTGTCTAGAAGTGAGCAGAGATGGTATTTTTGTACAAGATTATACTAAATTCAGTGGTGGTATTGATTTATGCAGAGTTCAGACAATACACACTGGAAATATTTGGTACAAAATACAACTAACATGAGCCTAATTCAACTTCTTTACTAGAGTACAAACAACAAACATTCGTTTATAAAAGTAACTTTATTTCTATTGAAGGCCTAAAGTAATTCAGAGTGGGGAAGCTCTTGATGGTGTTGTTATTGCCAAGATATTCTCTGTTCCTGTGCAGACCACTCAGGTTTTCTACATGCTTTGTGCTTGCCTAGACAAATAGCTGTCCCTCGGTTGGCTTGAGAAACATCGTAAGAATTCAGTCTATCCCAAACATGATACAATGTTTTCCTGAATTTAACCAGTGAAACAAAATCCAGGGAAAGAGTCTAGAAGAAATAAATAAACTAGTTTTTAAATTTTGAACCGTGATTCTCACAGAAAAGCATTTCCTGCCAAATACCTTTACTCAGTCTTTACTTAAATGCAGCTAACTTCTTGCTTGTTGGGTGATTCTTAAATGTGTGGAAAGATACATCTACATGCAGCCTGCAAAATCTGTCCTACACTGTGGTAATAGCATTCAGCTGTTTTGGAAAATATTGCAAGTTCAAAGCATTAAACAAATAATGGCTAATTAATGGAATAATTGAAAGAGGAATGTATACTTCCATCAATGCAGAAGACTGCTTAGCACATAATAGAGTAGCAATATGTGGATTTCAAGTGTCTTTGGCAGATTTAGAAGATGCATTTTATTGTGTGAATGGATTTGGATAAATATCTTGATCTGATAATTTCACATATAATGACTGGACTTCATGCCACAAAAAAATCAGTGTCCTGATTTTTTTTAAAAGTCCATGTGACTATTGAAAATACTTGCGTGTTTCCTTATCTAATGATGTTTTTATGGTGGAATAATATTTTAATTATTATACAGTGATTGCTTATTTTAGAAATTGCAGAAATACCCGTGTAAGTAAGGTTAGAATAATCAAAAAAAGTATACTGATTGTATTTATCTCTGTTTGGGCATAATTTTGAATATCTTAATCCTTCAGAAAAGATGGTACAAAAAAATACAGCCATCATGTCAAAGCTTTATTAATGACCTAAGAAAATTCTCTTCAGCAGATATAAACACTGTACAGAATAATACTTGTCATAGCAGTTTTTCAGCAGTTTCTTGGGAATGACCACTGAAATTGAAATCACCTTTTCAGAAGTGTTTCCTTTTGTGTCATACTTTCAATTTCTAAAATAGTCTATCCAAAATTCAAGCATTAGCCTTTATCTAAATATTTGCCTCTTGTATTTGGGGCAATCCTGTGACTTTTTGCTCTTCTTATGGAAAGCACTAGATTACAATGATCATTCAATTATCTGCTATTTCTCTGGGCTGTTTGTGGCTTTTTTCCTGCTGAATTCTCAAGTGGCTGAAAATCGAATAGTCTTCTAATTTATTTTCTCTTTAAATAGCAAACAAAAGGCAACAAGAGGCCATAAAAAATGCTGCTGAACCTCTCTTTACACTAGACATAATATGATGCTGATAAATATCCCTCTGATATTTAAACAACAAAAGTTTTATTTTTCAGTTTTCTTTTAAACTACAATAACCTCTGAAAAAATTGTGTAGAAAAGGAAAAGAAGCAGAGAAGAGGAAAGATGGGAAGGAAGCAGAGAAATTTGCTGTTAGTGTTAGAGTCTGCACTAAGTCAGGAGACATGAAAGCATGAATTCAAATTTCACTTGGCAACTGCATGACTAATAAAATGTTTTTGTCCTGATGCAGACAGGCATTGTGCAAGATATACAGATGCAGTAAAAGGCTTTCAAAGAGGTTGCTGCTGTCAGCACTGAGTGTTTTTCTGTAATGCATTTTTTTCAAGCTCCTACAGGTAATAAAGAAAATATTATAGTGCATGTATCTAGTTTTCCCAACTTCACAGCTATTTCCAATACTAAAATGTAGATTTTTTCTACATCTTGGTCATATAACTTAATTTAATTTAAAATATTTCTGCAATATTTTAAGTTCAGAAAGACTTGGTTTCTTTTGTGTGTCTGTAGACAGTCTTTCCAACCCATTTTCTTTTTTTATATGATGCGAATTTCCTGCAGTGTATTTTGAGAAAATAATACCTTCTACAATGGCAATGAAAGACTTTTTTTTTTTTTTTTTTTTTTGGGCTTCATAGTAATGCAATTTTAGCTGAATATTCTTTTTTTTGCTGCTTCTTTTGTGCCTCTGTGCTGATGCAAAATTTAAGGTTATGAATGTGTCTTAGTAAGACTGTCGGTCTCTAGAGGAGGAACCTTGTGATGAAGAGATTCTGTGGTAAAAAGTTCTGTGCAATGAATGTGCTTGGAGAAGAGGGATTGTATCTCTCAGTGTGGAAGCACTTGGGGCTGTTGGAGTAATTGGAAGCATGATAGGACAGGACTGCTCTGCAGCTTAATGAAAATATTCACCTCCAGAAGAGGAACTGGGAGGAAGCATGGAGTGAGTTCTCCAGGAACAAAGCTGTCTTTGCAGTACTTTATGGGGAAATTTAGGTGAGTGATTAGCAGCACTGAGTTGGGACAGACAAATCATCCTAGTGGAAATGATGTCAGAGTGAGGAACAAACGTGAAAGTGAATGTGAAAAGAAATGTGAAAAACTGATGATGTTTGGTGTGTTGCATAGCTAAGGGTATTACTTTGTTAAAAATGTGGACAGGATGTTGTGGTCAAGTTTAATTCAGAGCTGCTTAGAGAGAAGAAATCAGAATCAAAATGATTATCTGCAAGGAGACAGACCATGAATTTTGAGTTCATGAGTTTCCTACAGGTCAGTCTGAGGATGCTCTCCTTTCTGTTTGCTCCTTGGCATAATACTGCAATGCAGTTTAAAGTTCTCAGTGTCCAACAATGTACTCAGTTACTGTTATTAAAATGGACTCCAGAGTCCTTACCAAGCTAGCATCTATCATATCAAAGTGGATATCCTAGTTTCATTAAAAATATATATATATTTATCTTTCTCTCTATCTCTGTATCTCCTGCCCTTTAATTTTTTTTTTCTTCACTGATGAACTATTAGTAGAGTGGCTTCTTTTTCCATGTTGTGAAAACAGAAAGCTTTTGCACACATGCTCAGAAATGTGACAGTTTATGGAGGTATGTAACATCAGCAACTGGCTTCCTTCAGGTCATCTGCTTCTTTCATTACTCCTCCAAAACAGTGGAGCCCAAAAGTTCATATCTGAAGGATGAACTCTGTAAAGTCAGCATGAGAGGAAAGCTCAGGGTTGGAATAGATTGATTTTGGTATGTTGCTTTATGCCAGAATTTACCATTGTACATGATGTTCATGATGTACATTGTACATTGATTGTACATTTTGTCAAAGTTGCTGGTTTTTATCTCTGTGGTGAGCAGAAGGGTTCTGCAGGCAGAACAAAAGGCTCTTGGAGCATCATTTGTCAGCTAATCCCACTTTAAAAAAATGCTCTCTCAGGAGAAGAAAATCTTGTGCTATTTTCACAGCTATGAGAAAATACTGTGCCACTGTGAATATTACTCATACCGTGCTGTTGGCTACCCTCTTTGATTTAATATTTCACCACTGGGTCACTTGTGCTTCTAGCCAGCTTGCCTTCAGAGGAGACCCATCCATCTTCTGGTATCTCTCTTGATGGCTCAAGTGGTGACAGCAGCAGGAGTGGTAGCTGCTTTGTTCCCAATCATAACACCTGTTAGGATTGGACTACTGGCTGTGGTGCTTGGCTGTAATCAAGCACCAGGTGGCCATCACATGGCATTCAGGTGTCCAGCACATGGGAATCACCTGGCAAACATGTCAGGCACATGCCTGGCACTTGTCATTCTCACACACCAATCCTATGACTGCCACAAGACTTTTACATGTTCATCATCTGGCAATCATGAGCCTGGCACTTTTATACAGAACAAAATTTGAAATATAGGACTCAGTGTTGCTTAGGCTTTAAGGCTCAGAGGCTGTTGCTCATCTTTCTCATTAATATTTAAGTTTGTGCAAGGAAATTTGAAAAACTGTTATCACTTTGTTTGATAAGTTCTTAAATGAAGACCCCTGCAGATATGTTTGATATAAGTATCCAGTATAGATAATCACTGCTTTGGTTTGTGCATAAATTCTCCTTGTGATGAAAGCTTCAGAATTTGCTGAAGCAGCAAGAGATTGGTCATGTGGAATGAAGTTCAGTCAATGAAGTGATAAGTGTAGTGATCAATAAGTGAGTGATTTGTGCAAAGCAGTTGATGATAGTGAGTGTGTGTTGGTTCCAGATGTGTTTGCTGTAGGAGCAAGGCATGCTGAAGTGGATAACACTGCTGTACTGCAAGGTAAGCCATTCCCATTTTCTTTCTGACAGCTGAAGTTGGTTACAGATGGCATTATTTGGCTAGATTTAAATAGTGCTAGGTAAAATAATGATAATTTTGTCTAAACTAGGGTAATGAGGGAGAGGATGGAGTAGTCTCTTGTGTGCAGTGGCTTAGGGGAAAGTCACTTGTTCAGTTGTCTGGTTTTAAGCTGTGGTTTTTATGGCTTTGCTTACATGCAGTATTCTCTCTTCACATGCATCTGTGACAAAGTGAAAATCTGACAAGGATTTAAAGTGAATTGCCATAAAATGAAGCAAAAAGTAAATGAATGTGTATTGAGAGATGAATTTTTTAACTTGGTTGCCAATATTCAATAGTTTTTCTTCTGTCAAAGAAATTTTTAGGGAAGAAACATACATAGGTTTAAAATTGAAGTAGTAATTTTACACTGTTTTGGATGTTATTACCTTATAGAGCTTCTCTGATTAGTCACATATACACTGACTATTAGTTTTATGAATTGAAGCTTTGTGAGTCATACACTCAACAAAGAAGTTTTAACTATTGTAATCTTTGTACTTTATAATCATTAAAGATTTCTCTTTTCTGATTTTTGTCATATAAATTCTTACTTATGCAGGTAATCCCATTAAAATTCACTGAGAAATCTCATTTCTTCTATACTACAGGTATATAAAACACTGAAAGTGCTCTGAGTGTTCTTTAACCCAAGCTGTAAAATATACCATAAATTTAAAAGGTGACAGTTCCTATAATACATAACAAGAACAGCAGAAGTTATGATGACTGCCGAGATGCTGAAATTACTGTGGATTTCCTTTAGTTAAAAGGAAAATGAGGATCTGATTCTGCTTTTCTTGCACTGTTTTTATGTCAGTGTAATGCCACTGACTTCAGTGGCTGTCAACCTTCTGTGCAGTATCTATATCTATACCATCTATATCTGTATTTCTATATATATATCTATCTTGCAACTACTGGAAAACGGATCCACTTAGGTGTCTGGGTTTTTGGTGGGAAGAGCACCATGTTGTAAAACTCTGTCAATAGCTAATGTCATTACTACCATTGTATTTTGCTTTGCTCTAACTTCTCTAAAAAGTTCATTTAGATCAAACTTATGTACATGTCCAGCAACCTGGAGTGTTTTAGATTATGAGGTGAATTGGAGAAGGTTATTCTGAGAAAAAAAACTTGAAATATCAGGCAGTTTAATATTTTGGCCAGCATTCAAACCTTTTGCCATAAAACTATTTTTAAAAATGAACTAATCTCTAAAATTTCATTTCTATTTTATCAGTAGTCTTAAATGACTTTTACTGCTAACAAATGTTTTAATATAAAGTTGAGTCATTCTGAAAAAGTAAGTAGCTGAGCAAATCCCAGGGATTTTTGTAAACTTGTTCTATGTATAATAGAGTTTTTAAGCTGCTTCATCTAAATCAGCATGCCTGAAGGAAGAAACTTCATAGGTCTTCCAGGGCTTTGAATTCTACCATGCAAGACTTCTCAGGGCTTTTCAGCATTTTCAGCCTGCCCAACAGGTTGAGAGATGTTGCAGATGGCCAGCAGAGCTAGAAGGATTTTACACACTCAGCAGCAGTGGTTTTTGCAGATCACAGTGGCTGAGCAAAGTGCTCAGGCTTCCAAAAAGCAACAGCTCAGGGTCTGAGCTATGAGCACTTACTGCAGAGAAGTGCTGCTGTGAAGGTCTCCCAGAGAAAGCTGGAGTGCATCAGCCATTTTACTTTTTGTGTGTGTGTTTGTGTGGTGTTATTCCCATGCTTTCCATGATTCTTTTTCAGAAATGCATCCAATCTTTGGAGGGTGTTTCAGAAAGAACCATTGATGCTTTTTTTACTTATTAGCAAAGCATGCTGTATGAAGCCCAACAAAAAATAACATGGTGGTGGAATCCTGAAGGTGGTGGTCCAACACCACTTTGCATGGAAAAGTTGTATAAAAATGTGCAGATTTCTGCAAAACTGGGAAAGTCTTTGCTAATTTAGAAGCTTTTTTTGCATTTTAACATTAGTAAGGCACCATCATTGATTATCATGTTCAGTAAGCTCCTGGGTCTCTCTGATAGGCTTTAAATTTTGGAAGATACTCATGGACAATGCTGTGCAGTCAGTAGTTTCAAACAGGGACTGGGTTTTAGAAGCAAAGTAAAGCAGCAGTTCCTGTTTTGGAGGGGAGGCATGGGTTTGTGTTCTCTAATCTGTCCATGTTTTTCCTTCATTTTCATACTTTTATTGTGGAACTGTATATGTCCAAATTGCAAATAAGTAATTTATTTCAGAGATCTTGCATCTATAAATGCAGACATAATTTTAATCCTTCCTCTCACATTTTACTTAAAAGTTATTTTTTAATTTGTTTATAAAAATATAAGCAAATTCTCCCTAATATGCCCTGCGTTAATTCTCTGCACAATTCAACAGAGGAATGAAGTACACCAGTGGGAAAGTAATGCAAGGAAAAAGCTAGTGCAATAAATATTTCATTGCTCAGGACGTCCTTTTAGGTCCTGATATTTTATGATGCATTTTCCTCAATGTACACTGACACATACACTCACTCTGTGGGATTATTACAATCATGCCTTGAAAATATATTTACATTCACTAATAGTGAACCACCTGAATTTATCCCAAATAAAAAATAAATCATGCCACTTTCTGTATTCAGTAATTAGATTTCTTTTGCACATTTTTATTTTTGATGCATAAGCGTTTCTATAAATGGATTACATCTGGGTACTGTGATGAAAAGGTTATTAGAAATGTGACACAGATAGATAGTCCTTGTGTTAAAATAATTCCCCAGTGGCATAAGTGAAGCTCTGCATTGGCCTTGTGTGACTGTAACAAAAGATTTTAGCTGCTGCTCTGGGACACTGTGTCATCCCAAGGAACACAAATAGGTCCAGGCCCCACAGTTTGTCTTTGAGATTTTTTTTACCAATACATGTCCAGGATAGTCTGATTTGCTTGGTATTATTTTTAGATCCCAAATATTGATGAAGGCTTTCAGATAAGTGTATACCTGGCATGCAGAAATACTATATCAATTGTAGAGACAATGGCAAAGGCATTGTCTGTCAAGGCATGGTAGAGAATATGCTTTTTAAGTTCCACACAATATGTTTATACTTCTCAGCTAAAACTGTAGCAGCAACCTAAAAAACCACATGGTGTAAACTAGCAGAAATTATATTTGTATTGCCAAGAATGCAGGGGTGAATGCAGTATTTAAAGAAAATGCAGTGCAAAGGTTCAAGAGTAAGATAAACAACAATAACTTTCACAAGCACTTGCAAAAACATCTGCTAACCTTTCCAAACACAACAGACTTTCACTGTGATGTGTTTGCATTGCTTGGAAAATGATCTGCTCTCCATTAAATTCAACACTAAATGGCCCAGTGGGTATAATGAAGCAATAACATAATAAAAAAAATTCCCTATACTTGTAAATGCTGCCAGAGCTATCTGAATGTTTTATAATGAGCAGATAATCTGAAAAAAAAAATGATTCCTGCTGTGAAAGTATAAATGATAATATTCAACATAAGACCTTGTCCTCAAGGGTTTTTTTTTTTTTAAGCAGAGGTGTTTTTTGAAATGCATTTAGAGAAAGGCAAAAGTAGAACTTTTTGCTTGTTTTAGGAATATCTTCCAAAGAGTAACTGATTGAAGCACTAAAATTGCTCTCTTCTGGTTTTCTATGTTTCCTGTGTTTTCAGAGTCTTTTGTTAAAAAACAACCACAGAGCAATTCCCTAAAACAAAAGTACAACAAAATGAAGGGGGAAATGATCTTTTGGTTATTTTCATGTGTGGTGAATATTGCTATTTACTAGGACCTTAGAAAGCTTGTAAATTCAAGCCATGAAACCCTGAAAATCTTTGGGAATTATCTTTAAAATGATAGCAAACAATGATTTCTGAAATTGCTTGAATTAAAACAAAAAAAAGGAAAAAAACGCAAATTTCTGGCATTTCTCCTGAACTTATTTTTAGTTCTCTTGCTTGAAACTTTTAATTTTCTCTTCCTCACTATTATTACATTTATTGCCAGCTTATTTTATTTCGTTTAATGTCTAATGGCTGCATTTTTTGAATGCATAACAAGGACTTTAGGAGTTGAATTTGCCTTCTAAAAATTATTATTCTTTATTCTGCAGTTTGACTTTTTTTTGGGGAAAGTGGTGGTGGTGGTTTATTTTTTTTAAACAGAATTCCCACAGTGCTTATTCATGTGGCTTGCCTTTTAAATTCTTATGCTGTTTCATTTAATGGGTGTAAGTTCATCAGCATATTGTCAAAATACTTATTTTTGAAAAACCTAATCACAAAAAAAAAGAAAAGTGCTTGTGTATCCAAATAGACAACCTATCAGCAAACTTGTCACAAACACGAACTGAAACTTAATTTTAAAAATTGCCTACTTGGAAACAGTGGTAGTTAGTGATTGTATTGGAGTGTTAAAAATGGAACTTTCTCATCTGCAAAAATGAGTTGCTCGTTATGCCCAAACAGCTGTTCATGCTCTTGCTTTTTGCTGAGATAAAGTTTTGATTGGATATTTAGGTACTGGGAAAACTAAAGATATTTAAGGTGAAAATGTACTTATAGGATAACTGAATGACGGGCTGTAGGCTGATTTCACATATGGGAATTGATCCAGAGAGACTGTAAAAAATTATTTTTATCTATGAAATCAAAAGTAATTTTGTATCAGCAATAGTGTGTCCAGCAGGACCAGGGCAGTGACTGTCCCCCTGTGCTCAGCCCTGGTGGGGCCACACCTTGAATGCTGTGCTCAGTTTTGGACCCCTCACTGCTAGAGGGACATTGAGGGGCTGGAGTGGGTCCAGAGAAGGGCAATAAAGCTGGTGAAGGGTCTGGAGCACAAGAGAGGAGGAGCAGCTGAGGGAGCTGAGATTTTTAGTCTGGAGATAAGGACCTTATTGCTCTCTGCAGATACCTGACAGGAGGGTGTAGCCAAGTGGGGATCTGTCCCTTCTCCCTGGTAACAAACGATAGGAGATGCCTTCAAGCTGTGCTAGCAGAGGTTTAGACTGGATATTTGGAAAAATTTTTTCAACAAAAGGATTATCAAGCACTTGAACAGACTGCCCAGAAAACTGATGGAGTTGCCATTTCTGGGAGTATTTAAAAGACGTGTGGATGTGGCTCTTGGGGACGTGGTTTAGTGGTGGGCTTGGAAGTGCTGGGTTAACAGCTGGACTTGATGATCTCAAAGATATATATAAACCTAAAAGATTCTATGATTATAATTCACTATTCTATTTTTTCCCTTCCCTTTAAAACTGATTCTGACTGCCTACCTTCTCAGAAATATTGCTAAACCCAAGGTTTTGTGCAGCAGAGCCAGCCTGAATTGCAACTGGGTGTTTCTGTCCCTTCATTTTGAGCTCAGTCAACTCTGACTGCTATTGACAGGAGTTTTGAGGCTGTGAGCACAATATCCGTATGTGTAAATCAAAAATAAGGAAAAAATAATGCATTTCAGGTTGCCTGACAGCAACAAATTTTCTTGGTAGGCAGAGCCCTCATAGCTTTGCTAGCTCTACTATTGTGTTAATTATGACCTCAGGTACAAGGTCTGTACCACAATACCTAGTGGAGAGGGAAGTGACAAAACGTGGAAGAGCATGGAAGAGCATCCCTCTGGGCCTGGGTAACACACACACAGCTGAACCTGTGTCTTTTTCTGGCCCTATTTTATGCAGAAATCTTTGTTTTCACAAGGACTGTTTCTGAAAACAGATTGGATAAAAAGCAAATGAGGGAGATTTCATGGCTTGCAAGTCATCACAGTAGTGCTTCTCAGATTTTAGAAGCTGATGTTTACAAATTAATTACTTGGCCTTTAAATAGTTCCAAACCACCCAAAGTGCTCCATTATGTTAGCACAGGCTCAAGCAATAGATATGTATTACTAGCTAATTGAATAACATATGGTGTTGATTAGTGCTTAGCTCCTTTTATAGAACTCAATTAAAAAACTGACTGCAGTATATTTTGAGACTATAAGATGTCTGTTGGTTGCTTCTGGCATAAGAAAACTGCTGAACCAAGAAACTATGAACTTTTTCTGTTTAGTCCATCTATAAGTTCCTTTAGGATCTCTTGGTGCATGTGGCTGTGATGGGAGATAGGCTGGGCTTTGTTCATTTGCTGCAGTATTGAAATGCAGCCTTTCCTGAAAGATTTAAGTGCTCTCCCGGCAAAGCAAAACAAAAGCCCAGGCTTTTATTTTCTGTACTATTGCTTAAGGTATACAAATATACTATGAGCCTATTTCAAAAGGGTAAGTATCTATTCTTATAGTGTTCAGTTTGCAGAGATGCATTTCTTGGGAGGAGTCCTAGGACAGAGACATCAAATTATAAGGCCCTCCAACCCCAAATAACGCCAACGTCAACCTCGTTTTGCCTCATTCCCCCTGAGCAATAAACATGTATGGAAAACCTGCCTTTATTTCTTTTGCTTGATGCAGTTTTTGCTTAAGAGATTATTTTCCTCTTAAGCTTCACAAAAACACCTGAGATGATGATGATTATGATCTTCTTATTATTCCCAGGGATGATTGAAGTGGTGTAGCAGCTAGCAGCAGTGCTCAGACTGGGAGGAACTGATAGGATACAGAGAGACAATAAACTAGAAAATAAGATGTTTCTCTCCCTGACTTTTCTTCCCCCCTCCCCCTCCCCCCCCCCCCCCCCCCACTAAGATGCTTCTTTAATTCTATTTTGTGTGGAATTTTTAAAGATAAAATTTGGTAAATATTGGCTTCAAACGTGATTTGGTCTGAGCTGTATTAGGTACATGTCAAGGAGATATAGTGAGTTTTATCTACAGTTTTGCCTCTGACTAGTAATTTAGCTCTTGGGTATATGACCTGACAAACTCTTCCTCAATTTTTAGAAGCAAGTGAATATTCTTACTACGAAATCTCATGGAAGAAAAGCCTTCCTACAGCGTAAAATTACTTAATGCATATATTTTCCAGATTTTCACATCAAATTTTATTGTATTATGTGCTATTTGGTATTTAAATGTAATCTGAAAGGCTCAGAAAAAAATTGATTGGTTTCTGAAAAGCATTTCAGATCCCAGTAGATTCCCATTCCACAGTAGCTCTTCCACTGAAATGATGTTCACTCATCCATCCATCCATCCATCCATCTAGAGAAAACAGATGAGTCCTGCAGCACATCCTGAAGGTCACTCAGGTCATTTGGGAGGGATCTGTGTTTCACAGCTGCAGTGCTTTTGCCCTGAGTGACCTTTCACCACTTTGCTGCTTAGTCCTTTTTGTTGTGTGTTTGTTCTGCCACAGCCCTGATGTGCAGAATAGGGTGTTCATGACCTAAATCCCTCTTGGCTCTAAACCAGGAGCAGGTGCAATTGTGACCAAAACCAGAAAGCTGCAGTGCTGGGATCATCCAGTGATAATGAGGGGTGGAAGCAGCCAAGGATGTTTTATTTTTGTATTCCTGATTCTTCCCCCAGACTGCCTTGCCCCCACCATCCATGTTCAAAATAGATGGCAATATGATAATTTTAGGCTTCTCCCAGGAATGTATTTCTAGAGATACAGTTTTATTCAGTGGGCTCAATTAAAGGTTGCAAAGGCAAGTTAGCACTCAAGGGCTTTTTGGTAATGGCATCACAAGTACCCAGTGCAGCAGGGAGCTTCAAGGAGCATAATATAAATAGGGAAATTTCAGCACAAAGATGCAAGTTTTGGGAAGGGTCCTGGCACATAGTTTCACTCACAGTGTGAAGAAGATTCTTAAATGCCTGATGCAAAAGTCACTGTGCTAAAGTGACTTACTTCAACTTATGATGTCCTGTACCTGAAAAATATAGCAACAATTTATGAAGTTTGAAAAGATAATGGGATTTCATTTATTACCAGAGGTCATTTTGTGTAGCATGCTAGTAATATCCCCCAAATATGGGGAAATTGACAAGGTGAGGATATTGATAAGTGATCAATTTGTCCCTTTTTTTTTTTCTCTTTTATTATTTATCTTTTCTTTTTTAAACATTGCATTAACAACAGTTTCTTGAAAGAAGCTGGTATCTCTCAATATTTGTTGTTATCTGTTGATATCACAGAAAATGAGTATTATTATTATTATTATTACCTGCAAAAGTTTAGTCCTTTTAATGTTAGGTGAGACATTATCACAGGCAGAGCAAGATTCATCCCATCTAACTTGAGATCTACAGCATAGACATCTGCAAATGAAGAGGAACACTTTTTTCTGACAAAACTCCTAGTTTTATTTATGAGTTTATGCTTTTGTCTGCTTCATAGTGAGATGACTCTCCATACACCTTCTTGGTGAAACTGAAAGTGTCTAGGAATAGAGTCTGGGAATGAGTAACTGAGATGCAAACATCTGCATCTTTAGTGATTGCTACTTTAATGTCTTTCACAGTTTTGAAAAGAAATTCTAGAAATCCCTGAATATTGCAATTAGTGGAGTCCTTAGTGTCCTGTCCCTCTTTTCTAATCCTTCAGCTATTACAGGAATGTATTTATTGTAGCAACCTGTTGGGAAGTAGACAAGGGTATATGCTTTAAGATGTATGGAATCATAGGATGGTTTGGGTTGGAAGGGGTCTTAAAGATCACCTAGTTCCAACTATCCTGCCATAGGAAGGCAACCTTCCAGTAGACCAAGTTATGCAAAGGTCCATCCAACTTGGACTTGAACCTATCCAGGGATGGGGAGTCCACTACTTCTCTGTTCCAGTGCCTCACCACATTTGTAATGAGGAACTTTTTCCCCTAATATCTAATCTAAACACATCCTCTATTACATTGAGGCTATTCCTCCTTTTTCTTATCACTACAGATGCTTGTGAAAAGTCCCTCTTCAAGTAAGCCCCTTCAGCTACTGGAAGGTTTCTCTAAGGTCACCCTGAAGCCTCCTCTTCTACAGGCTGGACTGGGTCATTCATCAGTGGCAAGACATCTGCATTAAATACTCAGACTTAGGTACACACTGATCTCTGGGATTCATGTACTCTGTTGGCCTCTTGAATGGACCCAACATGTTTGATCATTATGTACACAAAGCCAAAGTCATAGTGATTGGTACAGTTCTATGCTGATAAGATGGTCTGGAAACAGAACAATTAGTTGTAGTACAAACAGGTAAAATTTCCTTTCAATTTTCTTGAATAGAAAGTATGCCACTGGCTTGCAGCTAAGAAGATGAAGATTGTTTCAGGGAAGGATGAGATTTCTAATCTCTTTCAAGCACATTTAAGAAGAGAAATCCCCAGGAAGTATCTATGTTATCTAAGCCAGCAAACACCACAAATTGTAGTTATGCTGGTTTTCCATACGGGACCATTTTCTACTTCACCAGGCTATAATGTCATGCAAAGTTCATTTTAGTGGTAAGCATCAGTGAGCCAAAATTGAGTTCAGAGACCCAGGAAAAATAAATGTAAGCATTTATCCAGAGTGTTAGTTAAATTGGCATGAAGTTTTGGGATCTTGGTTGCCTAGTTCACTCATTTCTAGTGCTCTGCAGGCTTCATTAGAGCCCCTAAAATTGAGAAGCTGGCTTTCTTTTATAGGGAAAAAATAATTCTCTGCACAACTGATGACTTTAAAAGATATGTAACCAGTACAGTCGACATGAACTCTATTATATGGTAGCAGTGAAAGAGGGTTTTCACTTAAACCCTATCCACATATTATCAAGCCAATAAGACACTGATAACAATTAAAAATTGCTTTTAAAGTTAAGTTTTTCTGACCATATTCCACATAATTTTCCAATAAGATGAACTAAGGCATTCTTTTCTTATCAATGAAAACTGCTGCCTAAACATTTTTACTCCAAGAAATAGAAGATTGCAATGATGCATGCATGAGCTAAAGGCCTGTTGCTTTCATGAGTTAGACTGCATGTGTGTTGGTTAAACACTGGTGGATCTCTACATGATTTTAAGAAATAGATTTTTTTTCCCCCCCCCATGTTTCTTTCAAAATACAATTTGGAGTGGTAAATTGTATTTTAAAAGTATGTTAGCAAATTATACTAAAATATCTCCCTCTTCTTCATCTCTTGCTATCTTTATTTACTTGTATATTAAAAAATATTGAACAAGAATGACTCAGAATGTTTTAATCAGAAACTGTTTCTGTTTCTTAAAAAAACTTTCTTCACATTTAAAATTTTTTCTTAAATGGGTTTTATACTTTTTTTTTTTTTTTATACTACCATGGAATGCTGGTTTTATAGCAAGTGATTTGCACAGGTTTGTAGTATGTCCCTTTTTAGCAGTGCCATTATACATTCATTATATATTTTGTATTATATATTCAGTATATATTATGTATCTGTAAAGCAAATGATGATGGATTGTAGTGTAAAATATATTTCTGAAAGTTCTGATTTCCCAGCTGTTACCTAAACTCCTGTTAAAAATTTTCCCTTCCTCCTGATTTGAGAGTGACATGGACATACACAAAAATGTATTGCAGTTGCCATGATATCACATTCTTTTCTAAGGAAAGCACATGGTATATGTACAAATCATTTATTTCCAAGGTGGAATGTCCCTTATTATTTTATTGTGCCTTTATTGAGTGTGCATTTTGTAATTTTCTTTTCTGGAATGACATTATAATGCAAGAGAGATTCTATATGCCAAAAATAAGACTTTGGATGGATTAGACTGTTTTGACTGGAATATTAGAAGGATGTAATAATATGCTAATACATTTTATTAGGCTGCCAGCTTATGTGTGTAAATGTTTCAAAAGGAATGAGACATGCATACACATAGTATACAATATTGAATTTACTAGATTATATTTGCTTGCAAAGTTTTGCATCTTGGTTGAAAAATCTGTTTTGTTATAGTGATCTTATACCTCTATGGCTTGCGCTATAGGGCTAGAGATATATTGTTCCTGTAATTTTAAATTCATACTGCTCTCTAGTGGGGAATTCTTTCAATGCAATAGATTATATATATATATATATATTAATGTACAACATCAATATGAGGATTACTGAACTGTTAGTGGCATCTAGACCAATTCAGTAAAACTAGTTCCATTGTGATACCATTTTAATCCTTATAGTGCTTTGATTAAAGACTGAATTTACTAATTTAAAAATATTTTAGGCAGGTGAATCTTTGGAGTGAACAGTATCTCCAGCAAACTCCAGAAGGGCTGAATGTTGATTCGTGCTTCTTCCTCAGGAGAAACCTCCTCCTTTTGTTAGGAGAAATATGCTATAGGTGTGCTATTGAAAAATGCCAGGTTTTCTTCTGAGCTTCTACAGTCCTGCAATGTCTTTTTCTTTGGAATGGATTGTTTAGGCTGCTTTCTCATCTCCTGCTTTCCACAGCTACAATCCTAGATAAGAGTTGACTGTACACAGAAGCTGAAATAACACTGGCAGATCCAGTTGAGTGAGGTTTAAATCTACAGCAGGTGCAGAGGTCCTCTCAGACTTGAGTCTGTACTTTCTTAAATGAATGGGGTTCAGTTAGCGTAAAAGAACACCATGCTAATTGGACAGCAAGCAAGTCTGAAATCTGAGATTGAAATTAATTTGAGTATTGATAGACTTTAGATTTGCTTCATTAGATAAATTTGTCCTTGTGGTTTGGTTTGAAGGCAATAATTGTCTTTAAATCCTTGAGAGATCTGGCAAAAAGTTAAGCCGATGACATTTGAGACATTTGAAGCTATCTGAAGAATGATTTTCAGCATTTTGTTGTAATCAGACCCAAATTTGAAGACTTGTTTAGACTTATTTTAGACACTAAAACTTTTCTGGATCTGGCATTAAAGACCAATTTTCTTGTGTGGCTACAATAACCTTTTTTTTGTCATTAGGTTGATTGATTTGTCAGTTACAGACCAAATAGTTCCATCGTATTTAAGGCTGCAGTAATTTTGTCACTCAAATTATGGATTTGGTTCTTTGTCTAGACCTTCATTTGTTCACTAAGTCTGGGTGAACAAGCACTTTAAAGGTTTATATGGTATATAAAGGTCTCATCAAAATGCTAAGTTGGTACGATATTTTGCATTCCTTGAATAGTAAATTAGGTTTCCAATGCTCAGAACATTTTTTCACCTGTGCCATTTCTGCTCACTTTTAGTCGTGGAAGGTCACAGTTACATTGGTTTCCCTTGAAGTTCTGCAGATGGGATTATCTTGATTATCTTCTCATTTCTGTTGCTGTTGCTATCTGGTATTAGCTGAATCTAAGATAACTATCCTTCAATTATAATCCTGGGTGGTTAAGATAAGAAATTAATAGCATGTTTATTTGTCTTTGAACTACTCTCAATGTGAAAGTTATAAAGTTTAGACTTGGGCTTGAAAGCAATCGCAGGAAGTGGGGAGAGGGTGACTGGGGTTGCTAATTATTTAATAAACTCAAGGGTGAGTTTATATATAAGGGGGGGAGATTCTTCTGCTACTTATACTTTTTTGCCCTTTTTTTCCATTGACTGAAGGGCTGTTTTGTCTCACTTTTTTTTTTCTCAGCTCCTGAAGTGTTTTTACCCTTTTTTAGATAAGTGATCACAGGAGATGTCACATCCACATCTCCTGGGCTCAGCTTTGGGCACCTGGCTGTGAAGTTAGTCAAGTTACATAGAAGAGCTGGAAAGCTTGAACAGAAACCAAAATATATGAGTGGAAACATAATGTTAAAATAAAATGCAAAGATTTTTTTCTGTCTTTTAGTGATTTGCAGATGTCACTATCTTGTGTATATTATTTTATGTTCTCATAAATTTTCTCTCTTGTGTTTTTTTTCTTCTCAGAAAATATGAAGAAGCCCTGGAGTCCTGATTTACCAGTTGATAACCAGTCATACAATTCAGATTTCACATCTCTCCCAGACCGGGAAGATGAGAAAGAATTAGCACCTGATGGCACTGAAGAAAAGAAGGAGAGAGAAAAGAAACACACCAATTTCACTTTGTGTAATGTCTGCAACATTCAGCTAAACTCTGCTGCTCAGGCACAAATCCACTACAACGGCAAATCCCATCAGAAGAGGTTGAAACAGCTGAGCAATGGAAATCTCAAAAGTGATAATGGTAAGCATTATGATATATATATCTTTGCTATGTTTTGATCTGAGAATTCCAGCAATGTGTAGTTTGTTGATAGATATGAAAATAAACTTTGTTTTATTCAGACAACAAGTACTTTGAATTTAAAGCAAAGGTTTTTGGTGACTTCACGGTGCTGGAGATCATCCCTAACATCAGCATCTGGCAAATAGCTAAACATATACCATCTGTGTTATTACAAGAGTTTTCATTTTATATTTTGTTTACATAGTGATGTTGATTCAGATTCTTTCTCATTTCATTTGCATTTTGATGGTTTTCAGCATAATCAGTGATATTCCATATTTCACAGTTTGCTAGAAAGGTTATCCTTGTTAGGGGCATGCTTGCTTTTAATGAATGTAGAGTGGATGTGAAATGTATTGAAACAAGTTCATTACACAGAAGTACATTCCCAGACTCCTTTAGCTTTAGCTTGCTAATTCTGGGTTCAACCCACAGCTAACATAAGTTTGTTTAAAGATCCTGTCTGAAGTGAAAGAGAGATGGAACAAAACTTATTTTGACTTTGATCGATTTCATCAGCAGCTTTGGGCAATGTGTTTTGTAGTAGGTGGCATACTCTTCAATCATCAGAGTGAATTGCAATCCCCAAAGAAAAACACTCTTGTGGCTTTTTGCGCTGAGGCAGATTAGATAATAGAGGCAAATGATGACAAGAAAAAATTAATTACCATGTTGTTATTTTCTCAATTTAATAACAGGTAGTACTCAACTTTGCTGTACCAGGTATAGACTTATACTGCATTGTTCTATCTGCTTCTCTGTACCATGTCAGAGAAATAATTGTCTTAATACGTTGTACTTAGGGCTTTCAGACTTTCTTTCTCCATATCATACATGTTGCTGATTATTCTGTGCCTTGAGTTGCTTCCTGCCCCACCTGCAGAAGGATATGCAAAGCAACAATGCTTAGATAAACCTTCATATTAGTGTTTTATTAGTCTCTGCTTTGTTTCCACTTTAAGAGGGGGTAATAACATTGGTATTTTGCCTGAGTGTGTTGGATGTGAGTGCTTTTCTGTGTCTGAGGTGTTGCTCATTTCTCTAAAACACAACCATAACACCTATAACACCCCCATAATATTCAACAATACACTTAACTTTGAATTTAAGTGGCAAGTGGAATTGCAGCATTTGACAATGTTCAGAGTTCAGGCTTAGAAAGAAGTGCTACTACCATTAGCTGGAGCTGTGGAAATGCATAAAGAAAAATTGATTTCGTAATTGATTAAAGGTGCAATGTGGTTATCCACAAATGCATTCTCTATAAAACCAAACAAACACAGTGTAATTTATTGCTATCTTTGGTTAAGGTGGAATTGTTATTTTTATTATTAGCCCAACAATTTTGCTAATGATAGAAATATTTTTTCTGCAGTTCATTTTTCCACTCTAATCCATGATAATGAAAGAATTAGTAATTAAACAATGCTGAGATTAGTATCAGAGGGTTTCAATCATGGTTCAACATTTATATCCTGGAGAGGCTCAAACTAGCAGTATAGCAGCATATTTAATATGTCCTCCTAAAAAGTATCCATCTTGTGTGTAGCTGCTTTTGTAGTCAGAAAATAGCTAAATGACTATCTAGCTCTTTGTCTCAAAGTGCAATTATTTGGGAGGTTTATGTGAAACTTAAGGATTTTCAACTATGGCAAAGATCTTGGAATATTGTCAAAAGTAAAACTCCACTGAGAAAATAATGTAGGGTGGAGCATAAGGAAGGGATTTTTCAAGTTCAGTTCTCCTCAACTGAGTGTTATAAATTAGGGAGTTCAGTATAAATTTTTTTTTATAGAATTTAGAACTGAATTAGAACTGAATATTTGAGTTTGAATAGAGACTTTGAATAGAGCCTGAGATGCCTTTTCTAAGATGAGTAGAAATCAGAACATGAGAGTCCTTTTACCATAATAGATTTTGTTGTAACTTGTATATCTGAGATATGGGGAACATTTTTCTGTCAAATGATTGTTTTACTGATGAGACCCCAGCAAGCTCAAGAGACATATGATCATGAATAAATAAATTATGACTTGACCATTGCAGTTTATCATGTACATGGAAATGGTGCTTTTTGAAGGTCATTGATGTAACTGTAACACATGCACATTGTTTTCTCAATGAATGTCAGAAGGATACTTTATTTAAGAGAATGATATTTCTTGTGTGGAAGTCTGATTGTCACAAAAGACAGCTGTAATGCTTGATGTCCACATTAGTGACATAATAATTCTGGAGACTAAATTCTGCTGTGAATTAAAAGTATGTGAGTGTTCTGCTTTATGCATAATCTTCTAAGGTTTTGTCATTATAGTTACTCATTATGTCTTGACATATGAGTGAAGTATCTGTACTATGCACAAGGCAACTTAATTTCTAAATGCAGTGTTTCATGAACTGTATTTTGTTCAATAGGCCTTTCCAATGCTGGATGCTCACTTGGAACTAACATGCATGGAAAAGTTGGAAAAATGTTGGAGTTGTGGTTTCTCATTTTGTTTCATCTCCAAATTATTCCCTCAAAGCAGGATAGGTTTGTGTGTTCTGTATCACGAGGGGATAATAGAAAGAGTAAGATTGATTAATATGAAACAAAAGACCATGTCTTGTTCCAAAATAATTTGCAATGGACTGCTGAACAGAGGAAGGGTTCAGCTGTATTAGCATTTGACTGTGTAATTAGAGTTGTCATGCTGCAGTCATCAACTTCTAGCTATGTGAAGTAGCTTTTGTTGGATGTGAATAACAGAACATTTACTGTACTTGAGTATCTCTGCCTAATTTCATAAGGTAAGCTGCTTATGCACAAGGCCTGTTAACATCTGCAAATCTGTAATCAGTAAAGAATGTGTATTGTGGTTTAAAAGTTTCTTTTTCTGCTCTGTTGGTATCTGGACTGTATTTGAATAACCACATGTGCTCTGAAAAGTTTTGTTAGTTTCTTATGTGTCTGTTTGGCAGCTTTACTGTACGATACCCATGTGGTTCCTTCCTGGGGCAGAGAAACCTCAGAAGAGCACACTGTGCAGCCACAAAAGGGATGTGAACCCAATGTTTCTTGTGTCATTACTTGGTACAGTGCTTTGTGATGACTTAACAGGACATAGTGAGAACATCAGCACTTCTGTTAGCGAGCTGTATGTGCTTGGGAGCAACTCAATTTTCTGTGTACTTTCCTCCTAATAATTGCCTTTTATGTCTCTTAAAAAGACTTCTCACACTTTCCTCATTACACTCTAGTGAATATTCTTCTAACTGGTGATTTTTTTGCCTTCCTGCTCTTATGCGTGCAGTGGAAAGGTGACAAGAAAGTCAGCGGATATTTTGAGTATGTTTTGGTATTAAAAGAGGGCAAGATGCAGTTCCTATTTGGTCTGCTGACATTGCACCACTTCTCACAAAACTCACCTGGACACTGTGAGAAGAGGTGACCTCTTGGGGGAAAATTGTTTATTTTAACTGGCAGGAGCAAAACTCCCATTCCTACTGACAGAATGGAAAAATAGCTGTGGATGCAAATGTATAGCAGCACCAGTGAGAAAGCTGATGTTTCTAAAATTTTATGTAAACCAGAAATTCTTCTGTGCATTCTTTTGTGTAAATTGCTGAATCATTGAGAGTGAATTGAGGAATGGTTAGGACAAAACCTAAAATTGCTTTCCTCTGCAATACTTCCAAAAATACACTAGAGAACAAGTGAGAAAATAATGAAGGAGGTGAGCAATGTCACAAAATTGATAGAATTCCTTACATTTTAATACTGATTTCTGAACCATTATTGTTTTGAAACATAGGAGGCAGTGAGGCATTTGCTGGTAGTTTATTTATCTAGCTCTCTAAATTCTTGACCCAGACCAAAGACTATCCAATTTAGCATGTTTTATTTACTGTCTTTTGAACTAAACCCAACTGCAACTTTTTTTTTCCACTAAAATTTCATTAAAGTAACATTTTATTGTAGTGCCAACAAGGACACCTAGTATGTGGAAAAAAAGAAGCAAAAGGTATCAGAATTGAGATTATTTTTTCCCCTTGCTAATTTCAAAAAGCAAATCTCTTAATTCAACACTTAATATTACTTTAGAATGAATAAAAATTTGACTGGTATGGTAATGAGTATTATGAAATATGCACTAAAAAGGGATGTTTGTTTCCCACATTTTATTCTTTTTTCGACATAGTAGTTTCCTACAACAACTCTTGAGATGGCAGTTTACTTAAATCTACACAGTAAATATTTTGCACACTGGTCAGAGAAAATGCTTAATCTTTTACAATTTTTCACTTGCATCTAAATCTTTACTTTTTACTAATCTGCAGGTAGAAAATCCAGGTGATTTATCTAAACTGCTTGCAGAATTTGTCCTTGCACTTCTGTGTTGCTGTTTATTTTCTGTCTCCTTGGTGCCGTTGCATTTTACACCTCTGCTGTCATGTTTTGTGATCCTGAAAATTAATGGCTTTGGGGTTGACAGATTCTTACTTTTTGGTGGTAAACCACCAAGTTAAGGCTTTCAATGAAATGGTATCATTTGCTATTTTAATTCTGTTACCCCTCCTTTCAGAGGAATAGGATTGGACAGGACATTGAGAAAAGAGGAAGTCTTCAGGCAAAGTGTGTTTTCCTTCAGACCAGGTGATTTTCCATTGCTTTTCTGGCAAGTAAGAATTGTCAGATCCGCTTGAGATGTCCCCGGAAGTCACATATCTAGCAAACTTTTTTTTTCTTTTAAATGTCCTATTCTGATGCAGAGCTTCATGGCCATTAAACAGTAAATCCAATATGTATTTTCCTCTGGTTTTAAGCTTCTTGTTTGTGGATCATAGATGCTATTGTCTTGTAAAGTGTCACAGCAGGTTTCTTCTGGGTATTTGTAATATCTCCCAAATGTCAAAGCTGGAGATTTCTGAACAAGTAGGTCTGGCTAAGGGCAGTACATTGTCACTTCCATTCCTTTCAAATGTAAATATTCCTCCTTATTTCAAAGCACTTGTCTGTTTTCATCATATTCCTGTTTCAGTTAGTGAACTATTAACAGTTTCTGCTTTCAAGAGCACTTTTGCAAGTAAGGCATGCTTTTAAACCACCACTTGTATTTGCAGAATCTTTTTCATTTTATTCAGGGAGGTAATATCACCATATGGGATGTCATAGTTCACTACAAAGTTTTATCACATGGTGAATGAGAGTCTTAAGAGCCAGCTCACACTAGCTACATGCCTGATGTTGATTTTTCCTCTAATAAGCATCATAGGATCTACTTGGCATTGTTACTATACAAAATGAATGGATGGTAAATGTGGACAAACTCTTTACATGTGTGCAAATATCCATGTGGACTTGCTGTCTGTCTGTTGCTACAAATAAATGCAAATGGATGTTGCTAAATTTTAATACAGATCAATCATAGGTAAAGTTGGCACTGTAACAAGTTGTGGGGAGGCTGTGGGGAAAGTTTGAGTGCACTTGGAATAACTTCAGTATTGGCATGCAGTCACACAGCTAAAATTTATTTTAGCAATTCCCAAAACATTCTTTTGGATTTGGGGTGAAAAAATCCATAGGATTTACATAATTTTGCCTGTGGCATATCTGGAAATTGGTCCACTACATAGCATGACAACATTTTAAAAAATGTATAGAAGCATATATAGCTGTGATTTTTAATTATGGCTAATTCTTCAGAAGCTGGGGGATAAGTAGAAATTTATATCTAAATATGCTTAAAGTATTTTTGAAGTTCCTTATTGTTCATCAGGTGCACTTAAGGATGTGCTTATATTTTTTGTTAAAGTGTAGTTCTGGTGTCAGCTAGCCAATTCCTTTCTTTTCTTCTGTCTGAAGTGACAAATGAATAAAATGTGCTGTAGCAGTTTATTACCAATCAAACTGTGTGGAGAATCTCAACCATAAAGAACATCTGCCCAAGGTCTAAATGAGCCTCTAACTCCAAATTCAAAAAGTTCCAAAGAATTCAGTTTGCTACCTGAATATAGGACTGCATAGATTCTTCTACTACACCCTTCTGTGTAGAGTGCCCTCCTTTTCACTGTCTTGAAGCAAGATGCTTAGTAAATTGCCTTCAGCTAAAGGATGTGGTTGTTTGTCCAAGAGAAATTCAACAGTGGCAGCTGAAACAAGTTTAGAAGTGGGTCCTTCTTTGCTGCCTTTTAGCACACCTGGAGAGGGTTTTTGAGAGCTGTGTGAAGACATGGAGGATGGAGTTCTTTGAGGTGTTAAGAGCACACAAAGACACTGTTATGTGCAGTTTAGAGGGTGAAAATCTTCATCCACCGTGTGCCTGCTTGCTACATTTAATCTGCCATCCTCACAGATTTTACTCTGCATATTCCAAATACTGTTCTATCAAGTTTTCTTGTCCTTCTTAGACATTTATAACCTCATATTTTCAGGTCTTTATCTTGCTCCTAGGTGTGCACACTTTCTTCCATATTGAAAAATAACTGCCTTTTATGTCCTTTTGCCTTTAAAATACACTTGACAAGTATAGGACATCTTGCTCTTTGAACTTCTACTTAGCATCAATATAACCTCTTCGAAGTACTTTTATTTTATTTTATTTTATTTTAGGCTAAGACTTGCCATAGTACCTATTTATCTGAACCAGTTTTCTCCCTTCTTAAAAGGTAATACTGATTTAAGCAAGTATTTTCTTTATGTTTTGACTGTAGCATGAACTGTGTGAGGTGGTGTGCCATTCTGTGCTTCTCCCTGAGTGTGGCACCATTCTCATTTCTGAGAGCTCTGGCATTTGATCTTGTACATACAGATAACAAACTGTCGAAACCTGTTTTGCAGGCTCTCCATTTAGTTCTGCTTATATCACTAGGTCCAATATAGATTATGATGACCATGGCTTCCATCCAGACCTTCTCAGTAACTTGTCTTCTTTTAATATGATGGGTTTTTTTCCCCCCTGCACTGGCATCTGGTAGGCAACAGATCTTCCATGCGTCATGACAACGCACAAAGTTTATCAACACCTCTCGGTATTAATTTCCTAAGAGCTAGCTTTTCCCATATTCAGTTGCTTTCTTATTTCAAATGTAGGTCTGTAATCTTCAAAGAAGCTATAAAATTATAATTTTGTATGTCTCATGTAGCATTAACTTTTAATTTTTTTAGGATATCACAGCATTCATGCAAAATTTTTGAGCTATATCTCAGTAGAAGAAAAAAATGGCAAATATCAGATGTGAGACAAATTTGAGTAGGGCTGAATTTTAATTATTCATGGCTTTTTTTTTTTCCTCTGATTCAAAATTCACTGTCTTCCTGATAGTCTTGTCACTGAAATCTTTAGTTATCCTCTTATCCTCTGACATATTTCTCAGTAGGGGAAATATATCTCAAGATTGGAGATTCAAGACCAGCGAAATTAACTGTGAAACCTGTTGATTTCAAGAGAAGGAGGCAAGTTCCTTCCTCTGTTCAGGAAATTAATTAACGATAGCTATGGTGGCTCAGTACAAATCATTGTGGAAATTCTAATTCTAATCTACAGTTCTGCTGCTGTGGGAGTGACTTAATCTGTGTGATGTCTTTCCTTTGTTTCTCACATTAATGCCTGTAGGTTAGCCTGGCTGGAGTCCTCATGCAGACAGCATTATGGGTATATAAACATAATCAAGATTTCCCCCCAGTTTTTCCATAAATATGAAATCAGAGAGCAGGAAACATGCACTAATAGCAAGCAAAGCAGCTCACTTAACGTTCAGTAATGCTTTGTGATACTTTGTATTACTGTTTAGTAATACTCTGTTCTGTAATAAAAAATCAGATTTTTAAGATACTCCTCTAGAAACTTTGTAAGGATAATATGTTTTTAAATGCAAGCCCTCCCTGGTGGGGATGATATATAATTTATTATACAGAATGTAACAACATTTTTATTATAAAATAAGTATTGAATGGTTTTTTTTATAGGCTTTAGCAGCATAATGGCTATTAGATTAGAACCAAAATCTAGACAGAGTCTCTCTCTGTGCTGAATTCTAAAATGTTGTAGAAGAAAAGAGAAAGTTAATGAAAAATAATTTTGTGATCATACATTTTATGATCTTTAAGCAATATCATTCCTGGTGAAGTACAGTGAAAAGAAAACTACAAATGTAAAAATTATTCACTTTGGTATTTTGACTCCATTTGGTTAGTAATTTTATTAAAGATTATCCAGAAATGGAGCTTTCTTCTGTTGAACCTGTCCCATTTGAGAACACTTAATGACTCATCTGTCCCTTTTTGGCCAGAAGAACTCCATTCCTGCCTTTGATTAATTCTCATTGCATCCCAAAAGAAGTAAAAATATTGCTTAATAGTGAGTAAAAATTTTGTCCTTCCACTTTCATTCCTGTTCTCAAACTCAGCAGAAGTTTGAACCCTGACAAATTTCATTGTGAATGGATGTTTTTTCCACTTGGCAAGCACAATAGAATTTTGGTTTTTTCTTGGTCCATTCTGATAATGTCCTAGTTTTTTTGTAGGATATTGTTTTGATTTGTATCTTATTTTAAAATTATTATTACGGTGCAGTTGTTATTTTTTTTAATGCAAAAATTGTTATTTATTTATTCATTTTATTTTTTAATTTGGTCATCAAATTGAAGAAAACCAACGATTACATGACCATAGTTCTGACTCCACTTAGCTCTGTTTTCCCCATGCTTGATACAGCAGTCTTGTGAAAAAAAGGCTTGGGTGTCCTTGTGGACAAAATGTCAAATGGGATCAACGAACAACAGACTGGGACAGTGCTGTGCCCAGTTTTGGGCCCCCAGTGCAAGAGGGACATCATTGTAACGGAGTGGGTGTGAAAGGTTATCTGAGTATGTGACTCACAAGGAGAAGTCGACAAGGCTGGTTTTATTTACTGTGAAGAAAAGAAGGGATCGTTGGGCCTTTTGCAGTCTTCAACTTCCTTGTGGGGCTTTTAGGTAGAAGATGGATGTATATGAAAGGGCAAGAGAAGAATATCACAAATTGCAGCAAGGAAAATTCTGGTTAGATATATGGATACAATCATTCAGAACTTTGCTGTAGAAGTGAGTCAGCACAGGAATAAATAGACCGAAGAGGGAGTGGAAATTTTTCTCCAAAGATTCTAAGAACTCAGCCTGATCTAACCTTGAAATTATTTCTGCTTTGAGTAAGAGGTTAAGTAAATTCCAGAGATTACCTTACCACTTGAATTTTTCTAAGGTTCTGTAGAAAATACTGGGAAAATTTCAATTTTAAGAGTTCAGAGGTCTGCTTGTTTGATTTACATGGGGCAGGACCAAGATATGTATAGCAAAAAGCTTAGATTTTTATTCATAGCTGTGTGTTTGAAAAGGAAAAAATAACCAAGAAAATTCCACTCAGAATGTCAGGTGCTGATAGTGCTTGACAGAAGCAAAACAAATACGGTAAATTCTGTATTCTTTGAAAGGCTCTGAGATGTAAAATGAGCTGTTGAAGCCTTTTTTCCTACCTTTGTTTTTTCATCAAATTGCCTGTAGCATATACTCAGAACTGCTATTGATTCATGTTACAGTCTGCCTAGTTAGACATTATAAAATAAAATTCTTGTCCTCTAAAGGAGGAAATCTAGGAACAAAGCTACTAGCATACATGGATCTTGTTTTTAGACCTTTACTTTTGTCTTTAGTGGTGACAGATGAAAGAACAGATCCTGCAGGATTTAGTAAAGAACATCAGATACAATCTTGTTCAACAATGTGATCTTCCCAGCAGGCCAATATAAATAACCTTTCAAACTTTCCTTTTCTTGTAATAAATTAGCTTTTAACATAAACCATTGAAGATTTCAACAGTAGGCTGTCATGTAAACACTGGAGAGATCTAACAGCTCCTTAGAAAAATTATCCAGTAATTGATATTGAATTTGTTTATTGGTTTTTTTTTTGGTTTTTTTTGTTTTGTGTGGTGTTTTATTTTCTGACCAATCACATCTCATTATGAAATTAAATTATTCTTAATTGAGAACTAATTTTTTTATTTTAAGGAAAACACGGCTTTCTATTTACACATCAGTAAAAGAGTATTTCTAGTGTTTTAAAATCTTGAAATATTCAAGAAAAATGCACTGCCACAGTAATTCATTGTATTGATTTTGATTTTATCACTGACTCTTCTGATGCCAGTGACCCTTGTCAAAACCAGAGGAAATATTCTTTAGAAAGCCAAAGAAAAGATCCTGAAACTGTCAGGCTTTAAGAAATATATATTCTTCAGAATTGCAGTGTTGTCATTTAAAGACTTCTTACTGTGAAATACATTCTTTCAAGAATCGTGGCAAGCCTCTCTGCTCTTAGGAGCACTCCAAATTAAAGGATTGAGGAAACAAATAATGTTATAGATAAACAAAGAGCAACTAAAGTAGCTCATGGAAGTTTCAGTACTATTGAAGAAAGAAATATTTTTACTTTACCAGTGCTTTAATTTCCTTGCAGAAGAGTTTATTTCAACAGATTGTCTCCTAATTTTATCTCTGTGGAACTGTACGTATGCTATAAATTTCTTTTTCTCTTGGAAAAGGCTAAATTTTGTAGTGTAGGTTAGTTTAATCTGTTATATGCCTGCAAAATTTGTTGTAAGGAAAATAATCTGTTGTTATTTTTGGTTTTTTTTCCTTTGATATTGCAGACACGCCATCCTACAAAACCCATTGACTGCATTAATGAGAGTACTAGAGGGTCTCGCTAATTTCGAATATATGAGTACAGGGATTATATATTCATGCACACACATGTACATCCACCAAGCCCACTTTATTCTTAGTGTGCATAGGAATTTGTTAGCAAATCTTGGCTAGTTTGGCAGAAAATTCCAGTGCTATGCTTTATAGGGAGTGCATTTGTGCACTATCTGCTGATTAGCCCAGAGTTCTGGATGGTAGGCAGCAGTTAGTTTTTAATCTTTGAAAAGTGTAGTCATTGATGGTTTTGGTTTTTTTTTTTTTTTTTGTTGGTTGTTTTGTGGAGGTTTTTTGATTATTCATTTAATTTTTTTTTTTTCTGAAGAGTTGCAGTACTTTATTATTTAAAGGAATTTCCCAAATGGTATGTGTTTGTTTTGTCAGAAAACAAAATCAGAAATCATATTCATGATGATTTCAAGTGAACCTCATCAGGAATAGAATTTTTTAAATGGTCCTGAAAGGTGAGTTATGTTTCTTTTAACTCAGATTTTAATTATTTTCATTCATATGCAAATTTTATAGTCCAGAAAACCTGCTCTTTTTGGTGTGATGTGTTTTGTTTCTTAAATGTTTGTTTTTCTATTCAGTAAAGTCAAGAAAGCTCATCACATATTAGTATTCATATTATGATACAGCTGATATAAATCAACACTTAGTGAGGATAGGCATTACTTCTGACAGATCTCTAGAATTATATTAGTTGTTGATAGGGTTAATGAAACATGATATCTAGATGCAAGACTTTTTTTTCCTCATGGAGTATGGAATGCCATAGTTACTATGCAGTGCTATTAAGATAACACTGCTATATTCTTTATAAAAATTTGTATTCCTTTTTAAAAAGAGCAAGTCACTCTTTTTAAATTTCTTTGGAGAACAGTCTTCATAATATTGCTTTTTTCTTTTAATAACTAACTGTGGATATTTTATGAAGTGTCATAACAGAAAGCTTGAGTATTCAACCTTATCTGGTCCCCAAAGTTACTGAGAAAGATACTTGTCACCCTGACTTACTGTTTGTGGATATCCAAAGGATTTCTGGTTAATGTGTTCTGACAGAACTCTCCATGCTCCACAGTTCACCTGCTATAAATGTTATGTTCAAATGTGCTGGCTGAAGCAGCATGTGCAAACACAAAATGGCAGAGCTGGTGAGTTAATAAAACAGTTTCTTCAGAAAGACAAGGAGTGGATGAAAACAAATCATATCTGCTTCATCCTTTATATTCCTTTGATAATAAAGCATTTAGCAACATTCTTGAAATCAATGCAGACAGAAATATATACACAAAGCACAGCAGGACTTTGAAATGTGCTCAGTTTGTTTATTTTGTGCAAAAATGAGCCTAAGTCTCCTTTTCTCTTCGTACTGTGTAAGGTTGGGTCACCCACTGTGACCCAAAGAGGCCCTGTGGGAAAGGCAGCATATCACTCATACCCAGGACACTAATCTGGCCAACAGCAGCTTCCTACCAGACCATTTTGCTGTGACAATGTGTGAGGTTAGGCTCGTACTGTTTAATCTCATAGAAGACTTTAGAAGGCCTTGGCTCCTGTGGAGAAGTGCTCTCTTTGGTAGTAAAATGCCCTTCACAGCCCCCTGTGAACTGTGGCATGAACCCCTGAACAAACTAACAGAATGCAAAGGAATCAGTGCTGCAAAACGAGGAGACTGGCTGATGAGGGAATAGCAGGATTTGGATGGGGTTGGTCAATGCTTTTTCCTGATTCCATGAGAAAATTAGTAATGAAAATTCATTTTATAGGATAATATTAACTAGCAGAGTTAGAAACAAATATGGGAAATTACTACCATGTGTAAATGAGCAACTGTGGGGATGACTATGGAATAGAGGAGGAAACCATTTGTCTTGCATGTTGAAGTAACTGACAGCCTGACAAAACATGGAATATATTTTGTTTCCTGACCATCTTGAAGCCATTAAGGAAATTAGCATAAATTTCCATAGAATTCGTATGTCACATTAATTTGAGTGCCTGGTGCATGCATTTCCTACTCAGATGGTGGGTGGGATCCTCCTGCCAGACGCTGGCAGGTTGGTGCAAATTGCCCAGCAGAAGTTGTAATGCTCTTTCATTGTAAGCAAAAGACATATGCACAAACCCAATACTCTCCCCAGATCTCTCTCTCTCTTATTTCTTCCTCCTTCTTCAAGGAACCCTGGAAAAAAATCATAGCCCTTATCTGAGGAAGTCTTCAGTGAAATGCTTATCTGAGGACTGTTTGATTTTGAGCAGATTAAAGACTTCAAAGTTCAACTGTGGCATTTCTCAACTCTCTGGATTCAATGATACTTTATTTTTCTGTTTGTTTTTTTTCTAAGTAACTGGAACTATGTTTCAAGAAAAGACATGTCTGCATTTTCTGTATTTTTGCCTCCGTATAAATAATAGCAAGACAACACAATGAAAAACCAACCTCACAACTGACTCAGCACAAGAAAGACTTATCCCAATTGAATATATCTTTTTAACACTTAAGTACTGAGCAATGAATCACATATTTCCTCTAAAGAATCCTGATCTTCTTGCACAGAAAGCCTTGGGTGAGCCTTGCAATTTTTCTCAAAGAAACATAAAGCATACCTCACTCTTTATACTCGACTAGGAGAAAAAAATCTCTTAAAGTATAAAAAGATTCATAGCATATTTGTTGTGTTGCAGTATCATCAGTTGTTCTATCACTAGTTTAATTAGATCATGATGTGTATGGAATTTTTTAATATCATATGGTAATATTATATTTGCTATGTTGGCCCTCCTGGGAATGGGGATTCTGTTACCTTATCACTATGTAAAGCAGAACGAATGTGAAGACCCTAGAATAATGCTATGAATAGAACAAAATACCAGTAGCATTGAAAATTAAAATTAAGGCTTATTGCTTTGAGTAATTTTTTTTTTCCCTGAATTCACCTTGAAATATGTAGCCATTTTCCCTCTGCTTTTCTTTGTTGATGAACCTTGGCATTCAGACATAACTTTCTATCAGATTAGATTGCAAAGAAATAATTCCCTCACAAGCTCCCTTTCAGCTTCATTATAAACTCCTTGTATGAATACTGAAAGTGTTGGCAGCTGTATTTTCATGATGTTTATAGAATTGCTCAGAAGTTTACAGCATTTTTTTTAATACCTTTTCTTCTTTGTGGAGATCAAAGTAACAAGTTTGTATTGTTCAGCTGCTGTTAGCATGTGAGACCTAATATTCCCACAGGTATAGTAGATTCTAACATCCTTGGCTTTTTGCAATTAGTAAAAAAAAAGCCCTGGTGGGTATTTAATTTACCTGGCAGTGTTTGAAACTGCTGCTGGCAAATTCTGGAAGGGTTTCTGAGTAAATGCTTGGGGGCTTGATCTGTGATTTTTTAGATGCCTTTGGGAGGTGAGATCAGATGCATAAGAATGTGATTGTGTTTATTTTTTACATGAAACCCACTGCTAGAATCCTTAGGGATTTGCTGTATCAAAGATATTTATGAGAATATTGCCCTTGGCTACAGTTTGAAAGGGAGCATTGTAGGGCAGGGACAGATGAAGGGTAGGCAAGCTGGTGACTCTGGTCATAGAGAATGTTCAGAGCCTCCTAGATCTGGATACCCTTTCTGATGCATAGCACTAAAGCAAAACAGGAGAGTGAGCAATATTCAGCAGTCACATCTCCACTTCAGGGGTTTGTTTGTGTGTTGCAGTTCCCGAATGTTCATAGTTTCAGAAACAGCAAAGCATGACACCAGGATTAAACATTCAATGTATGGATTCAGTACATGCTGTTGTCCGTGCATGGCCTCATCTTTTTTGGAGGGCAGGATCTTCAGACATGTGACTATTATATTTAACCTTTGGTGTGAAGCAAATCTTTGTTATCTGGACACTTCTGTGTTCTTTGAATTTTCCTGCTCTAAAGGGAAGAATAGGGCAAGGAAATAGCAATAACATCTGGCAGGTTTGTCCTAGCAGTTCCTCAACATATCTACATTTAGGTTTCCCATGAGTAAAAGGTAATAAAAATGATCAAGCAAGCATAAAGAGGGGACAATTGTAAAACCAAATTGTAGCTGAATTTTTTTTTACTGAGGATGTATTGTTCTAGTAATAAGAAGAAATTATTTGTCTTCATTGAGTCAGAGATCTTGATCAATTACAGAGAATTGTTGTACTCAATGATCCCAAAGGTTTTTACCAGCTGAAATGATTTTAAGAACTAGCCTAAGTGCTGTTTAAAGAAATTAAGAAATCTAACATTTATATTAATGTTGCTCACCAGAATAGTCCCATAATCTGTTAGTAATATACATCCACTGATTTATGAAAGTGTGTATATGCGTGCACATGTGCCCACACAGAGGGTTTTAATTATGTATAAATCTCTGCCCCTTTAAATTTGCTGATTGAAAAATGAAGAATTCCTGCCCTTTAAATGTTCAGCTTTCACAGAGGTTACAGTAAATCTCTTAATCTCCCAAGCACTTATTCTCCTCTGTGTTTTTCACAGACATTTATCCACAGGACATTCATTTCCAATCTGTATTTAAATCCAGGAATAACTATGTGGGCTTTGAGCTATCTGCTTTCATGCACTGCTAATGGGCTCTACCACAGGAACTCTGGATGAGCTGGGGGGGAGAAAAAAAAAAGAGATTCAATCCATGTTCGGCTTCTATTTCAGCTTAAGCTGAGTCTCTATTTATTTTTGGTGAAGAGAGCATTAAAGAAAGCAATTATTTGGGGGCAAAGGAAGGGCAGGAAAGATCCACAATAAAGGATTTATTTATTCTGGCTTTACGGAAAAGGCCAATGTATCAGATTTTCAGGCTTATAATGGAACATAGTTGAATTTATCTGCTGAATGGGGTGTAAGGATTTGAAACATATCCTGGATTTTTGTCAAATACTCTCAGCACTTTTTTTCATGTTCCTTACAGAGTTTGTAGCCCAGAATCTTGGATGTAAAGGGTCATAGATTCTCACTGTTTTGTAAATGCACAGGAACTCAGAGTAGCATGTTTTCCCATTACTCAATAGATGCTTTTCAGTCACTATGCATTTCTGAAAGAGAAATGTAGTATTAAATTAATATTATGTTGTAAAAGAAAGCACAGAAATATAGTGTTCTTTGAAGTACTTACAATGAAGCTGCCTCTTGACCTTTTGGCATTTTCTCTCCTGCACATCAAAGAATTTGCTTTGGTTTTATTCAGACCATGCTTAGGCAGGCAAAATACTTAGGGAGGGAGACTGTAAGAAAATGTGCTGAGGAGACTTTTAATGCTGCTTTTCTAGCCTATGCAAATTGGCCCAAATTTGAATATTATGCTAAGATATAGCCAGAAAAATATATGATATTACCCTTGAACATAAATTCTTTTGACAACGTTTTTTTCTTCTTCTGTTCTTTTCTTCCCATCTACTTTCTAGCTTTTGTTCAATTACAGCTAGGTGCATTTCTTCTTTCCTGCTTATTATATTAGGTATAGTTCCCATATTGTTAGTATAAAGATTTGGAGGAATGGTCATTATTTTCTGGTAAATGTGCTTAACTTTTGAAATGTTGCCTTTGAAATTATTCTCACTAGAGAGTGATGATGAATCATTTGGTAGAAAATTTTTGTGTATCTTTCTTAATTGTGTGTTTTGGTCTCATGTGGAGCTATAAGTGAAAATAAATAGTGTAATTAAAATGTAATGCTTCTTAAAATTCTTGCCAAAATTGGTTAGACCCTCTTTCCTGGAGCTGCAAAAGTCTAACTCAAATCAGCATTCAGAGCATGAGTAAACTCCTGGGTAGATGGAGATTTGGAAAACATTTCGGGTCAGATCTTGTGTGATGCTGCTTACATCTTTCAGTTCAGATTAAAGATCTCAGATCAAAGAGTACAGTGAAAAGAAACAATGGACTTGCACTGGTATCTTGGCCTCTCACAAGAGCACAAATAGGGCACTGGAAAGGACTGCTGATTTGTGCCAGTTTGAGGCTGGACTTCTTAATTTACTGATGTGCATAACCTAAAGAACAGGTGATACAATGTGGTCTAATCAAGTGTTATCCTACTCCTTAGTAAATGATTGAGCAAATTTATTTAAAACACTCTGGTGCCAGAAGAGGATAGCAATGGGTCTGAAACTAGATTTGTATTTATGTGTTTATATTCTCTTCTTCAGATACCAAATCTTTGTCCAACAATTCTAAATATGTCTTTGCCTCAGTAAATTTATACACTGTGGGCTCTCTAACTCTGTTTTCCTAATGAGTTAAGAGAATAAACAGTGGTTTCTGTAATCAGGAAAGTATTGCTTAATTGCTATGCTTTTTAGGTTATTTAAACATGGAGCTGACATATTAGCCTGCACAATGACCTGTCCTTACACTGCAGGTTCCTAGATAAAGCTGAAAAAAACCAAACAAAAAAATTGCTAAAGCTGGAAGAAAGATGAAACCTGAAAAAAAGGTGATTTAAAATCAGGATAACTTTGAAGTAGAAGTTTTTCTAAATCTGGAAATCTGCTCTTTCATAAAGTCTTAAGTGGCTTCTTTTCAAACACGCTCAGTTTTCAATCACATCAAGTTCTTGATTGCTGTAGAATGCTGCATGTTGCTGTTGAATGTCTGCTTCTTAGCAATAACTTTCATAATAGAATTGACCATAGCAGTAAATAGAAATTGTCTGTGAAAGAAACCTAGCATTTAACTTGCAAGTCATAGAGGTTTATATTGATGAATGGCCCATTGAAAAATCATGTGCACTAGAGCCCAGATAATTCTCCTTCACAACTTATTGAATTTAGTCTTAATATCTTAGGACTCTGTATGTTACAGCCACTCCTTTATTTTTTTTCCAAAGTAAATTCAAGGAAGCAAGATAAAGCCATGCTCTTCAGGAATTGAAACCTTCACAGACTTTATTTCTGTCTCTTATTGCAAAGCTTACAGACGGAAACACAAATTTCTGTTTCTCGATTAAAGACTTAGGTTTTAATATTTTGCATTTAAGCCTAATTAATTGTCCCAACATTTAATAACTGCATTTAAATTATCCTCATTTAAATTTATGGCTGCCTTGACATTTCTAATACACCAATGATTACAGTGAAATCACTTAAAAAACTTTGTTGTTTACTTATGAACTGTTCATTCACCTGCTGTATGGGAGTGCACTGTAGCAGTAGGGACTGCAGGTACTCAGTGTTCTGCTGTAAAAAATAACTTATATCAACCTCTCATCTGGCAAGTTGTTCAGTAGTCCAGCAGACATTTTCACCTACTTGTAGTACTAATGGGAAAATCAGTAGCTAAATAAAATTTCTCAGCCAGCCCAAATGCAGATGTGGAATATGAAACATTCACGTGTCCTGACTCACTCAATATCCTGCAATGAGTTTCTGGCAACCAGAACTCGAGGATATATGTTTCAGGTGTCAGTTGTTGTCATGGCTTGCCTCTCTGACATTTGCACTCTAAATCTGACAGGTAATTCACTTTTTCATTTTCAGCAGTCTAAGTATTTTTGTCAAAAAATGTGGTACTTCTTTTTCTTTATCCACAGCTCCCTAATGAGAATAAATATATGTTTAATTAAGTCTTTTGAAAAGCTGTGGTGTAAAACTTGGTTTTGTTCAAGGACTTTTATCCTTTAATAAGTTTCATGTGGTAATAATTTATGACTGTTTGGCTTGTAATATATATTAAACTTTGTCTTCTTAGCAGATCTTCTGTCATAAAATTCTGAAGACAACCATGGTTATAATGATATGCTTCTAGGATTGAAAATGGAATAGTCAGCTATATTTCTTTTCCCAAACCTTGACACAGGAATGGTTTGTTGGAATACCTGCATGTCTGCTTAAGCTAATTTTTTTGTGAATTTTAGTTTGAGGATTTTCTTATTCTTAAAACAATGAAAAAACCAACAACAGCAAAAACCCAAACAAAGAAAACAAAATCACAACCAATAAAACAAACACATGTATCTCTTCCAACCCCAAAGTGGACAAACTCTAAACTATAGTTAAGGAATTTTTTTTCTTTTTAAATGTAGTAAAATTTAAACATTTTACTCTTAGGACATTAGAATAACTTACAGCATAAATGTTATTTTATGCTATGTACATTGTGATAAGGATAATAACATGAAATTGCAAGTAATTTCAGAGAACAACAATGGAAATTTGTAGCTGCATCACTTCTTAAAATGCTCAATTTGTGAGATGTAAAGATAGAGTTATGAACTGGATGCTGCCCAAGGTTTCAATACCAACTGTATTCATAAATTATTTTACTCCTCTGAAATATCTTTGAACTCATCTGAGGTTGATGCCAAAGAATCATGGTCAAATACTCAGGCTCATGCCAAGGAGCTGTGGTTCCCTCACTTCCATCAGCCATTCAGGGCTTTGTTCTCTGAGGATCTGCTGCTGCACGGGGCAGCACTGTCACTGTAGTGACTTTTTGTTGTTGCTATTGTCACTTTCACATAGCCCATTTAGCTCTAATGGATGGATGGATTTTAAAACCATCTGCAGCTGCTATTAATATAATTTTTCAATGTGTGTATTTCCACAAGCTTTTAGTAACAGCTGTTTGAGCAGAACTCTTTCTGATTTATTTCCTTTCTATTTAATTTTGCAGTAACATTTCATTTTTGCTTCTTTTAGGTAATATTTGACTATCAGAAAACATCAGTCATAAATTTAAAGGCAGTGCTTTGCAGATGTCCAGTGAAGTATTTGAATTTTAAGAGAAAGGACAAAGTGTACATTCTGCGTCAGCAATTTAAAATCAACACAGCTTATTTTGATGGCATTTCTGTCAAGAGTTTACTTTGAGCATTACTATAGAAGCTCCCTATTTTTACTTTAATTATATGTGTGTGTGTTCTTCTGGCAAGTTAAAGAAATTATTTGCTGCAAAAGTTGTACTCTGCCTATATTTATTGGGAGATTTAAAAATACTCTTGCATTTTAACAACTTTCTCAACAGTCATATAGTGTGCTTTCTCCTTGATTACTGCTTGATGTATGATGTGTAAATCTGGGTAATAAAAATACTTTCTAATTAATTAAAAGATTATACAAACTTAAGAGGTGTATAGGCTTTAATGGTTAGAGATTACTGCTGCATTTACACATCCATGGAGAATTATTTTGCCTGATGTGCATTTCTCTTCTGTTCTGCAGGAAATACCTTCAGTTAGTGTTGTTAAAATTTGAGATATGCAGGAAAAAATCAGTGACCACTTTAAAAACTGATGTCTGAAAATAATGGTGCTACATATGTTTGGAACAATAGAATATATTTTCCCATTTTTGCATTCTATAATGACTTTTCATAGTGTTCTTTGATGTGATTGCTTTTCTGGACATTTGTGGTACAGTGTTGTCAATTTTAACTAGAGGCAGGGGTCTCCATGAGAACAAAATAGGTTTTCTTGTTGTCTTCATAATGACAGTATATAAGGAAAGGAGAAGTCTGGAAGTTTCTTTTCAGCAGCAACTTTTCTTCACAAGAGTCATTCCTCTTGGACTGAAATAGGATTCCCATGCTCTAGTAGATGTAAAGGTGCCTGGTTAACATTCTAAGAAAGTGACAAAGATGTTTTATATTCTTTTTTTTATCTAGTACTTTTAGGTAGTTTAATCAATCTAGTTCCCATTTATACTGTGGTGAGGAATAATATAACATTTTCAATTAAAACCCTTCATCATTTAGTGATGATTATGCCAGTTAAATTAGTTCTTGATGTTACAAGCTAAATAGATTCTAATTAAAGCACTTAGTAATAGGAAATAAATTGAAATCCATAATTTCTCGTCTCTGTAAGGAGGTTTGGCATTTCTGTCAATAGAGTTGAATTGAACCTTCTTCCCTTGTGTCTCACCACTTTGTCAGGCTATTGTTTACATATTATTTGATGTCCTAGCATTTTTTTTTTTGGCATTAGGAATTTCTAAATAGTTCACTGCTTTGAAAATTCTTCATCTGGAAAGGCAGGAAGTGTGGGAAGATCAGTTAACAATCAGGCTTTACATCTTATGTGTTTGAGCAGGATTGTGTGTCTTCTAGACTGTGATCTAAGGAAAATATTAGAATTTTGTTCAGAGACAAAATCTCTTTTGGAGCATATGGTGCTTTAAATGAAGATTCCGTTTTGAGACAATAACATGGAGTTTTTCTTCCACAACCCTCAGTGTGCTGACTGGTTAATATTAATTATAAGTCAGTTTTAGGGATGTGGCTTTACAAATGCCAAAACCCAGGACATTTCTGTGATGTCTCTGAGTTCCAAAATTAATCCTCTGACTGTGCATTCTAGTTAAGCAGCTGGTTTAAAAGGCAGCACTACAGACAGAGTATGGGGAAGGAGAAAATGCTATTTTATAGCCCAGCTTTTTAGGTTACAGCCATGATGATCCTGATAGGCATTGTACTGCTTCAGCTGAGGAAACTCCCCTGTTTCCTTTCTCAATACTACTGGTAATAAAGCTTCTGGATTTAGTACTTTTTATTTTGTTTTCTCTGCTAGCCAAAAGACAAAAGAATGCAAATTCTTCCTTTCAGGTCATATTGTCTATTTTCACCACAGGAGACCTTGTATCTCTCTGAAAGCCAAACAACAAGTATTGTGGCAGGATATCTTGTTGAATATACCATCAGATGTTGCCACTTTTCTTACCTTCATATTCCCAACTGTTGTTAGGGAACATGAATGCTGAAGCAAGGGTTGGTTGTTTCTCCTAAATGTGATTTTGCAGCATTGCTTGTAATAGATGCTAGCTTGTAGTGCTTCTTCTAGCCTGACCTGAGTTGCTTGGGGATTTACAGATTATATTAAGGTACCAGCCAGACTACATTAAATTTTTTTTTGATAGGTGGAGTGCTTAACAGTTCTTTCTAGTCCTATTGTTTGAAAGGATCAAAAGAAGCTTGATAGTCTAAAACTTAGCACTATGTTGCTTTGAGGAAAAAGCTCTCTGTTTTCCCATCATCTAAAGCCAAATAATCCATGACAAAACCAGAGAGAATAAGACTTCCTTGCATAAACATTATTTGAAAGGCTAATAGTACAACAGGAGAAGCATTTCTGGAGTAAAAGATAACAGCTTGAAAATGCAGTCTTGGCTGGCTTTGGCTTATGTAGCCAAAAATGTTAATCCCCTCCAAAGACAACCTTTGATGACCCATATGCTAGTACTTCCTGGCCAGCATTACTCCTGATTACAGAGGAATCTAATAACCTTTCTTGGCACAGATTGTCATCTCCTTCTGCCACAAGTGATCTCTAACAGCAGCACTGAGTGGGCGGGTTCATGGGAGTCCTGCACATTTTTGCACTATTCCATAAAGATTGTCCTATGTGGCTTATTCAAAGTGTGTTTTTTTGGAATATGGCGTTAATATTTGCCTCTCTGAGTTTCAAAGATTATGTAAGAATAAATGTTGCAGTTTAGGAGTTTTATTTTGCTCACTACCAGAGACCTCTGTTCTAGGGGTTGTGGAATGGATGCATAGATACATAAGATGATTTCTGTCTTGAACCATACTTTAATCTTGTCACAGAATCCATTCACATTTTATAGTTTGTTATTCCTGCTAAATTCCTGCGCTCTTTTCTTAATATTCTTTTATTGTGGATGTTTTAAGAAAAGGCTTTTCTGAAATAAAGGCTATACTTATGTTTTTGCTAAGCTGTTACACATTTGGAAACAACATGAAAAAGAGTAAAGAATGTTTTACAGCCCAAGGACATATTAATTCTGCTCTTTAAGTATCTTCCACTTACAGCATTTGCTCAGAGGTGGCACTTACAGAAAGATCAGATTTCGTGTACATTTGGAAACTACCTTCTCAAAAGTATGCTTTTAAGAACTACTTTTTTGTGTGTAGCTAACAGAATTGTGAATGTCAAAATTCTCAGAGACAGTACTTAGTTTAAAAAAATAAACACCCCCAACCCCCCCCACCCAAACAACCAAAAAAACCCTGACATTCAAAGCCCTTATTTGGGAAATTTAAACTAGCAACCTTTCCAGAATATTTCTTCATTTACCACGGTGATTCTTATAAGATACACCACAGAAATGGGATCAGGCTAAATAATTAATCTCTGGGTCAGATTTTGAAAGGTAAGAGAAACTCTGTGCTGAACTGCCTTGCCTGGTTTGTTTTTCAGAACATCTTCAATATGAGGAGCATGTGAAGGCTAGGTCATGGTTTATGAGAAGTCACTTGATACTGTCTTTCCATGGAATACTTGAGAGGTTTTGCTGGAGTATCACTTGCTCTGTATACTTGAAGGTGTTTTCAAAGTTGTTTTTTATGCCACAGTGTAACATTTACCTTGAATGCTTCCAGTGGGGATGAAAATGCTGATCTAGTGAGAATATGCTGTTCTGAGAAATACAGTTTTAACTAACATCAAGGGGACATTAGGGGAACCTGTTAAATCTGAAGAGTCTTACAAAATGTTTTCAGTCTCCTGATGAGTCTACTGCATATAATTTTCATGACCTAAAATCCAAGTCCATTTCTCTTTCTCAACTAAGTTTCACTTAGTAAGTGCAAACTGACCAACATTTGACATAAATGTTGCTGTTCTCTTTAACTTCAAATCCAAATTTAATTAGATGCAGATGCTAGAGTAATATCTTTAGTGTTCTGCTCCAGCACGATGAACCCCCATGTCACTTATAAGACATTTGATGTCTGATGTGGTTTCCTGTCTGCTTGTGGGAAATGTTTTCCTTAGGAATTAATGTCTTATGGAGAGCCAGATGAGCTCCAACATGTGCCACAGGTTTCAATCTGTTGTCCTGTGCTAGAAATCTGATCTTTCTGTAAGTGCCACCTCTGAGTGAATGTTGTAAGTGGAAGATACTTAAAGAACAGAATTAATATCTCCTTGGAGTGCAAAGCATTCTTTACTCTTTCTCTTTCATAATTTTCTAGCTCTTTCCCCATAATCTGTAATCTTTCAAATTTAATAAGGTTCCTCTTGTAATTTATTGTGACTTTCTTAACGTGGTTTGAAGAATCTCAGATCAAAAGAATGAAAACTCAAATAGGTACTGCATGTTTAGATTTTAGGTTTTATGCATTATTCATAATTCATCTTTTGATAGATGAAAAGGAGAACTGCTTAGTGTTTTGTCTTTCAAGTGCGTGTATGGCAGAGAATTGTCTTAATATTTTTTTCCATTTAATTAGATATATTTCTACTCAACTTGGCTAGTCTAAGTGTACTTTTCTTATCTGAACTTTTGCCACCTTCCCCCAGTCTGTTTTCAAGAATAGTTCATTTCCATGCAAAGGAGAGAGAGATCTTTTGATTGCAATTAGTGAATCTGTTTTTTGCTCCTGAATATACAATTAAATTAAAATCTTCATTTTAACTTCTTTACTACATTTTACTTATTTTTATAATTAACACCTGCTGTAGACGTTCTGCATTTTAATGTAGAAAATGGAATAAGGGCATAAAAAGAAAATAATATTGCCAGAGCATTAGCTGTAATTTCCCCACACTGAGACAGTAATTTTTTTACTAGAATTAAAATTCTTTTCTTCAGAATATTAGTGCTTTAAATTGTCCACTTTTTAATATAAGCTTTTTACTAGAAAGTCATAATTAAGTTTCTCTGTGTCTGATTAGTTTGCAAAATACATGTTGAAAGGAAACAAATCATTGTCCATAAATAAACAAGTTTAAAGGTGAGTTTTACTTGCCCTGTGTTTGATTGAGTCTGGAAGGGAAGACAAGTGACCTTCTGGCTCAAACTGGGAGTATTGTTCTGAAAAGCTTTGCTAAGTATTACCATATTTCACACATTATATGCATGTGTACACACACATGCACACATATATATGTGTAAATGAAATATCTCTGTATATATGTGTTGTGCTATGCTCTATGCCAAAACACAGAATTAAAATTAGCACATATTATAACTGTACCTGAATTTGCATGTGCTACTCCCCAAGAGTAGCCTATGCTGTGACAAAATATCCTGTACCTTTGAAGCTGTTTGTACTTTTACAGCCTGCTCACACAGCTTAAATTTAGCCAAGTCCCAGATGCCCTCTTTAACCAGCAGAGCAATTAGACATATTTCTGTTATCATGTCAGAAACTTTCCACTACTTCTGAATATAATGAAAGGTGTTTAAAATGTACTGCATTGAAAATACTATCTAAATAATTGACTTGCTGTTGAACAGCAGGTCACCTTTTTTCCACTTGCAGGGCTGCCCAGTTGTTAATTTTGTTGTTTTTTATAACAGTGCAGATCACAGGAAAAAAGATGAAAACTGCTTTATCATTTGTACTTCTATTGAGAGTTTATTTCTTATCTCAAGAATTATAAGTAAAACATTCAGTTTGTTTTTCAGTGTACAATTATGTTAGTGCTCTGCCATTGTTTTTTTAAGTGCTTTGATACCTTTAAACTTTTTGTAACTAAATTTGGGTTTTTTTTTTGTCGAAAATTATTGCTTTCAAATTCTGAACTCCTAAACAACTGTTATTGCATTATTGCCAAACTGGAATGAAACACTTTCATGTTTCTAAAAGGTGACCCTGTTATGTTGATATCCTGTTGATTCGTGACAGGTGCAACATTTGCAGTTTAGGGAAGAGGCCAAACCAGTGCTTGTCTGCTACTTTAAGTTTGCAACTTTTTATGAAACTTTAACTTTGTTATCTTCTAGGCTGACCATTAAACTTTAAATTTTTTTTAAAGGTATTAGCCTAACTGGAACTTCAGAGAGGAAGTTTTGGCCATGAATCACTACTCCAGAACAGTTTTGAAGCACTGCCTTTATCTAAAATTCTGTGATTTCATTAATGACTGTGGATAGGAAGTTGAACATTTACACTAATGAGTGGTGTCAGGTCAGCTGTCTTGATGAGATCTTCCTCTGTCGTGGGTTTCTGTCTGACCTGATGGGTCTCGGGTGCAATGATGTGCTCTCCCAGGCCTGGGTGATTTCACTCCTTCCCCTGTTTGGTGTTTCGTGTCCATGTGAGGGCACTGCAGCTTGTGGCACAGATGTGGAGCAGAGCTGCAGGGAGAGGCTGAGCTACAGACATAGCTGAAGATAAATCTAATACATATCCTGGGTTATTAAATTCCAAAACCAAGGGATGCGAATTTATTTCTTGTGAAATATGAAAAGGTGAAAGTATGTGGAGACTTCACAGTAATATTATGTTGAGACACATTTTGCAGAAATTAAAGCCAGAAGATTATACAGGTTTATTATTGCCTTTTTTGTATTGCTGGGTACTGAAAATATTTAGGAACATATATGTAAATAGTTTATCTTACCATGTCAAATTTGGAGTGGTGTACATTTACGGGAGTGGAAGTGAAATGAAGCATTAAATGCTCCCCATCCACCACACGGTTTTTTCCATTAATTCATTAACAGGCAGAATAAAATAGTGGTTTTCACTCTTCCTTATTCTGAATCAAAGCAGTCTTGAAATCAAAAGCTGAAATTCAGATACTGTAAGTTTGAATTATAGCAGCACCTGTAGAACTAGTTTTTCTACATGGGCAAATTAAACATGCCATGTCCCCAGAGCAGCACAATCAGTTTCTATATTGGGGGCCTTTAAAAAATTCTGGTGGAGTGAAAATGAAGTCAATACCCAGATTTTTTTTTTTTTTTTCCCGGTGATTTCCTATATTATCTCTCCAGAGAATATGTTAAAGTGCTGAAGCTTAAAGGGCTTCCATGTTTTCAAGAGCAGGCAGGATATCTAACATCAAAGTGTTATTTACACACCAACCCAACTGCTTCAATAACCATTTTATCACTGGGGAGCAGAAATGGATTTTTTAAATTTTAACATAGATTGGCACTCTTACTGTCTGAAAGAAAATTCATGATTCCATTAGGAAGGTGGTGCAGATACTGAATGGTTACAGGATTTACTCCTACTGTTTTGGATAACTTTTATTAATATGATTTTATGAATTCTATTAGAAGGGTAATACTACCTGTTCTGCTGTACTGTGTAGTATGAAACAGATCTGTATAAAAATATTGGAAATTGTATTATTACTCCTATTACCTTAATTTAATAAAATTGACTGATACCTACCCTTAGACTGACAGTGCTTTGGCAGACTTAGTAAACTGCCACAAAAACCCAAAAATCTCATTATTGTCTCTCAAGAGGTGAACCAATGTCTGTGTTTGTTGTGCATAGTGCCATGCTTGCTTGGTTCCAGCCAGTTAATTTTCCTCATGTATTTATATTAATTTGGGAACAGCAGGAAGTATTTAAGATAATTGTCTGAAAAATCTGAAATATTATGCTACTGCCTATCATTGCAATGGGATACTATTTTGGTATTTCTTCTGGTAAAATAGCCAGTTTGTATTAAGAAGGAAATATATTCTTCTAAAGCTGATTTTCTTACCCCAAGAACTAGAAATTCTCAGCCTCTTTCAAAGGCATCCAAAATATGGAGAGCTTCATGCACTCAGAGGAGTTTCATGCACTGCTTTGAAACAGAAATTTTTTAATCCCATATGGAGTGATCAGGGCAAGACAGCTGCATTTAAAAGCAGCACAGTGTGTGTCTCACAGCTGCAACCACCCCACCAGAAGGGTGTGAGGCTGCTTCCAGCTTTCCCCCACACAGGTTCAGTCATCTTGTAAATTTGAACTTCTTTCTTTTTCTTCCTCCTTAGTTCTAGGAATTGATTGGTGAGGCTTGGAGAGGTGGGTTTTCTCTTATTTTTTGGTTTATTTGTGGGATTTTTTTGGTTTTGTTCCTGTCAAATAGATTCCCCAGGTCCATTTTGCTTTTGATTTCTGTGGACTGTTATTACATTGGGAATATGGAGGAACAGCTGACCGTGACTGTCTTGCTGTAAGAGCTGGATTTCTGTATAACCTGTCATATAGTTCAGTTGAGGAGGAATACCCTAGAGGTGTTTTGTTAGTGCTGCTGCAGGGCTTTTAAAATTATAATACAGTGTTCTCTAGAATGCTGATGAGTTTCAGTGACAATTTCAGTAATCAGACAAGACATTTTCAGCTGTTCTTCTAAATTTGATGCCTTACTCTTTCTGGGATTTGGGCATACAAAGGACTCTTAGAAGGAAAGAAGTGGCTGCAGTTCCACAATTCACAGCTTAAAAAATGAAAATTGAAGGCTTTGTATCACTGCTTAACACATTTTAGTAAAGTAGATTGGAATGGTATAAGCAGCTGTCAGTTCCAGCATGTCAGTAATTATGGAAAGAGAAGTAGGGTGAATTTTTCAATGTGTCTCTAACACTTACCATGGATCACTTTGCTGACTATGCCATCCAGAATGTCATCTGCAGAGCAACCTGTTGACAATGGTTCATGTGCAGAGCCATGTGGATAAGGACTTCTTGCCAGAGAGAAAAAAATAAAAGAGGAAGTATATTTTGTGTTTATTTTCCCTTTAAACGTGAAAGGATTTAATGTCATAACTGCTTCATTCTGGTAAAAGAAAATGGAGTGAGTGTCCCTAATGGGACATGGGAATTTATGGCATGGTGTTGAAACCAAGATCGTGACAAGCAGCATTTCACACTATGTCTGTGGAAGCAGTTATGTTTTCAAAAAGGATGTTATGCAGAAGGTCACGTCTTTGCCTCCCATCAAGATCCTTCTACAATCTATAATGCAATTTGTATGTTTAAAATTAGTATCAAATGCTGCCTGTCCTCAGAGTGGGATGACTGCTATAAAAATTAGTACTTCAGTTCCTGTTTTAGAAACATTTTTTCCCTAGTTGCAAAGTCCCTGAATGATGCTGCTCAGATATCAAGGAGTTTATGCTTCTAGCTGTTTAAACTGGAAATATTTCATATTTCTATACAACACCTTTGTCTCACTCAAATGATCCTGTCATGGTCTCCTTTTTACACCCTCATTGCAATCTACCTACAGTTATGAGTTGGTGGTAAAATAATTTCTGGATTCAGTTATCACATCAAATGTAGTTATTCTACATCATGAAATCATTAATTTTCCCCAGCTAAATGGCTGTCATGGTTTAACCCCAGCCAGCCACCAAATACCATGCAGCAGCTCACTCTCTCCCCCACCAGTGGGATCTGGGAGAGAATTGGAAGGGTAAAAGCTGGGAAACCTATGAGTTGACATAAAGACATTTGAATAGAGAAAACAAAACCTGTAGATGCAAGCAAAGCAAGGAATGAATTCACTGATTCCCATGGGAAAACAGGTGTTCAGCCATCTCCAGCAGAGTAGGGCCCCATCACGTGTAATGGTGACCTGGGGAGACAAATGACAGCACTCCAAATGTGCCCCCACTTCTTCCTTCTTGGCCCCACTTTACAGACTGAGCACGGTGCTGTAAGGTCAGAAATATCCCTTTGGTCAGTCGGGATCACCTGTCCCAGCTGTTTCCCCTTATAAGTTCAGTCCCAGTCTCCTTCCCAGCATGGCAGTACAAAAAGAAGAAAAGGCCTTGGCTCTGCATGAGCCCTGCTCAACACTCACCAGGAAGAAAATTAACCCTATCCCAGCCAAAACCAGCACAATGGAGTCATAGCAGTTTTTGATGAAAGTGAAAACAAGACAAATGATACCCTATGGATACAATCATGTTTCTGTTAAGCAAAATTTCACTATAGTTACCCATGTTTGAGTTCCTACACTCATGTCTAGACTGGATAAGTATGTTATGTATTACAATCCCTTTGCTGTCATTGGATTTTGAGGTAGATATATGAATTTTTGCATCTATGAAAAGTAGTCCAATTTGCTTTCTTGACCTTCAGTATTAACACCAGATTCTGACCACTTTTGAGCATCTGACAAATAGGCTTTGATTAAGTGGGTAAGTTTCTTCCTGTCACAAGGCTGTTGAGATCTTTCAGTTCCCAAGTCTAAATTCAGAACATATTTTTCTAGTGTAATACAATTTAGACCTTATACCACTGATTGTGACTATATAATGGACTCTGTATTACTGGAAAATTAAATTAGCATGTGATAATTCTTTAACTGATTTGCTCTTTCCTGTCCAATATGACACTCCTAATTTCTGTTTTAATATTCTGAAATATATTTATGTGTAGTAACAGCTCCATTTCTATGCTAAACATGTAGATTCTACATTTAGAAGAGTCTTTAAGGGTGCTTGCTGCACATCTAAATTTTACATATAGTATTAGAGCTTATCTGAGTTAACCATTTAATTAAGCTTAGGAATTTCTTAGTACAACTGACAGATTTTTGGAACTTTCCCTTCCTTTGTTTTCTAGTAAAATGATTGAGATAACATTATCCCACAAAAATACTTTAAAAAAGTATGGCATGGGTTTTTCCATTCTCTGCCTGTTAAATGGCTTGATTTCTTAAATTCAAGGAGTAATTATGTGCTTATGCTAAAAGGCCCTTCATACTCAAGAGAAATAACTTTGCATTTCTCTTCTGCTGAAAGTGAAAGTGAGTTGTCAGTGGTCACTAAGCACTCTGAGTTTACCTGTAGCCATATATTATGATTTACGTTATTACCATCTTGATCCATCATGATTGTGGAGTCCTAGAGGTCCATCTTGAATTTGTCTATTTCTATATGTGGCAAGAGTTTAATTTATTGTTTGATCCAGTTCTAGTCTATTTGGTATCATTAGATCTCTAGTTCAATATTTTGTTATTTATATCTGTAGCCTGCTGTTTTGCTCTGCCACTGATTTTACTCTGTACCCATTGCAGCTGTACTGCTGTGCTCCTGCTCCCTTTCTTCTGTGGTGTTTGAAGTGCTGGGATTCTTATCTGAGATCACTGTTAGGTATTAGCTTTGGGACAACAAACACTACTCTTTTCTCTAAAAAACCCAAAACCCAGGAACACATTTGGGAGAATTTTTCTGAAGTGTTCCCAGGATCCTCATTAGTGTAGATAGTTCTGCAATGCCCTGAGATTTCATGGCAACAGCAAGTTGAAATTGCCTTATGTGCTGGCAGAAATAAAGCCATGGGATTGCCAGTGAAGTGTGATGTGCTGTGAGTTCAGAGGTCCTGCCATCGCCCAGTGGTGAGTCCTAGTGATAAAGAGGAAGAAAGCATTGCATCTTGCTGTGAGAGGATAGTAGAATTGATTTAGGTATGTCCCCAGCAGTTCAGTCTTTCAAGAACACTCCAGAGAATAAACATAACAACCCCCAGATCTCAAGCTAACCTGGATACGGGAGAAGAGTTTGTTGTTTATTGCATTTTTTTTCTTTTTTTCTTAGAGGATGAAACTGAAATATTACTTGACTATTTTTCATGTATATAGTTGCTGGTGCATTTTTTATTATACTTTGTTCTCTCTGATTTGAGTCTGTTTCATGGCCTTTTCATTAACTTTTGCAAAGTAGAATACATCTAGAAACAACAGTTGTAACCAAATACTTGATAAATGAAAATCATTTAGAGTGGAACAGATCCCTCTGTTTTGGTCTGTAGACAGAAGCTCTTCATCTCCTCTAATCTTATTGATAAGGTAATCTATTCTTAAATGGATAGCCTAATACCCTAAAAGAAGGTATCCCTAAGTTTACTTCTCATATTGACTTGAATGAATTATGAATTTATATGGGTTGTTTTTTTATTTGACTCTTAGACGTAAGATTTTTAGTTTGAAGCTGCTTTCATTACTTATAATGACATGTCAGAGTGTAACTGACTCTCCACTTAACTTTAATACCAGAAATAATGTTCATTTTAAGTCTGACATAAATTCTGCAGAGTCTAGTTTTTTGTTTGGTTCTAGTGTTCCTTTTAAAATCAATGTGTGCCTGTCCATGAACACATTCAGTTTACTAATGGTATAAAAATTTTGGAGTCAATCAGTAAACACAGAGTTGATCAATACAAAATTATGACAATTGATCTCTTCTAAAAATATATATTTTATATATATATATACACACCTCAATTTGCATGAGTTTTGGGGTTTTTAAGAAGGGGAGGCTGCTAGTAATAAAGCAGAAAAACTGGTAATTTAGAAGCAGTGCTGTGACAATAGCTAAATTTTACAACAATTTTGGGTATAAAAAGAGTAAACAGATTTAGTTAAAAAATCCTAAATTCAAGTGCATGCATGATATGTAGGAAGCAAATCAATTCAGACATTTGATGTGCAGTAAAAATGTAGATTTCTAATAAGTATGAGCTCCTAGGTCAACCTTTAAAGTTCATAAAATCCATCTGTTGACAGCCTGTAAATTGTGCCTCATTGAAATGAATTTTCTGATACTAACTCCTAATTTCATGAGCCTGTATTTTGTCCTGTTTTTTTCACAGGGTCTTTGCCTCCTTCAGAGTAGCAGGATAAGCAGTGCTTATAAAAAAGAACTAAATTTTCTCTGTTTTTCCCATTTGACATTATAGTATTTTAAATTAACATGCTTAGCAATGTAGTTCAAGCATTTTTTAATTCCAAACTTGATGACAATACCAAGATCAAATCACATCAGGTTCTTACCTTTAACTGCTTTGAACATGTATCTTAGTTGTTATATTCTGCTGTGTCTGTGAGCTAACAGTAGAAATGAAATTTGTGATGTATGGGCTCAATTCGTTGTGTCGGCTTCTAAGAAACAAATTACATTTCACTGTGGTCAAATTGCAGTGTAAATATATTAAGTGGGTTGTTGATGCCAAGGGTTTCCAGCTGGTATGACAACAAAAGAAATTAAAGATGCCATGGGGAAAATATAATGGGCTTCACTGGTCACCAGATACCCTTCTACTGACTTCTGTAATTTTTGTTGCAATTTCTGCTTTCAGTTGATAAGGTGGTGGTGATTCACGACTGATTTTAGCTGAGGAGCAGGTGGAAGGTACCACTAGTAATCAGAATGGGTTGAGCAGAGAACATTTCCACATTTATAACACCTTGTGCTACATTTCTATGTGTCTGTAGAAGTGGTCAAAGTCCTGGGTGCTTCAATATTCCATCCCCCATGTTTATGGTGAAGAAACCACAGGAAGTTGCTAAGAGCTGCTGCTCTTCCATGGGGAGGTGGGTACAGCTGAGGAGGCTCCAAGAACCCTTGTGTTCATCACTGGTCTCTACTGATCTCCTAGTTTGGATGCTTACTTTTGGTCTCCATTACTTCATTGACTAGCTTCTATCACCCATGCTATTAGTATGACATCAGTCGCTGTTAGTAAACTTCAATAATCTTAAAAAAGGGAGGCATAATATTCTGGAGATGTTAAACTCTTTCATTTTTCTTTCTCAATGTTCTTCTCTGTCTTACATACCTGCATTTTCTTCAAAACATGACACTTCTGCTTTTTGATATAGAAATGAGACACAGGAAGGAAGGGGATAAAAATGTTAAGATCCAATGCAAAATAATTGAGGAGTTTAAAAAAAAAATCTAAAGAATTTTGAAAGGAAGTTAATGTTTAAGTTATTTCCCATGGGTAACATTTTTCACTCTGCAAGAAACATGAAAAATAAATGTAGTTTGTAGAATTGGACGGGCAGTATAGCTTAATATACTGTACTTCAGACCTGATAATTCATGTGTCTCTATGGTTGGTCTCGTTTGGAGTTTAAGGGTTAAAATTGTAGTTATATAACCAGCTATCTTATAACAGCTTCACATGTGAACAACAGGAGTCAGAAATATGGATGATTGATGTAGTACCTTATTGCATTACATTTGTTACAACTGTCCTAAGAAATAAACTCCATGCTGGCAAGAGGTGCCGGATTGACAGCTCTGGAATCTTATTTATCCATCAAAAGCGAATGTTTCTGACAGCAGGAGTTTGAAATCTCTCTTACCTCCTCAGAACTCAGCCTAGCAGGACTCAGTGCAGAATACCAGGAAGCAATTTTGTCCTCAAACCATTTAAGCCTTGTTTCTCTGCAGAGGCTGGGAAGTATTTGTGCTGCATAGGGAAGGCACAGCTGCATGAAAGGTGCTGAAGTTGCAAGAAATTTTACTATTACTAGAATCTTTGGCTTGTTTTTAGGTATTCTATTTGTTTACTTCAGGGTTTCTTTTCCTGTTCAGACTCTTCTGCTTCAGTTTTGCATGCACCTTTTTCACAGTACTTTTATCCTGCACAACACAACAGTGTGGTACAGTGTGAATAGGAATTGCAGCAGTGCAGTCTTTGATATAGGTGCCTCCCAATCAATCAGCATTCTTGTAAAATGAAAACTGTTTCCCAAAAGTGTTGAGAGAGTGTCTTGACTGTCGGTGTCTGTGGAGCATGCAGGAGTTGTGCTTGGAGTATTCTGTGTCTCTGCATAGCCTGCTGCTGGACTTGTGGAACAGATCCCCTGGCTTTGAGTTTTGTATCCTGTCCAAGTAGAATAAGGCAGAAAAGTGAAGGAAGGAAATAAAATTCCATCAATGATATTATCTGAGCAGATAAAGTTTGAGAAAAGTTCAGAAGAGCCTTTTAGATTACATTTTCAAGCATGAATGATTGAGATGTGCAGATAACATGGTCTTCAGATAAAGCTTAGATGGACTGAAATGTATTTAGTTCTGTGATAGTACTAGAGGAAATTGATGGAAAATATTTAGATTAAATAAGGATTAGATAAAATGGCAAAACACATTAATGCACAAATCTTAAATTGGCAGAATAGAATAGATGACTGCTGCTGATAAGTTATTATTTATTGGATCTACATATCAAAAATGTGCAGGGAGTTTTATAAAATTTAATTTTACATTTTTTCAGCAGGATTGTGAGTGCTCATTTCTGGGTTAGAGTCTCATCCAGTACATCCCAGAATCCTTGACATTTCAACCTGAGTTTTACTAGCACTGCAGTAGTGCCCAGGGCTCTCCATAATAAAAATTTGGTGTTCGAGGTACTGGAGAATAACCTGAAAATTTAAATCAGGAATTTGTTCTGTAATTTGGCTCCAATCAAGATTTTTTTTTCCTGAAATGCTGTCTTTTCCATAAAGCCTGTCAGTCTCTCCCAGAGCTATAGTAACTTCAAAGGGTTTGTTATCATTAGCAAAGCTTGGATAGAAACAGGCAACAGGATGTGGAATGTTTGCTCAGCCTCTCTAATTCCACAAGGGACTAAACACATTTTGTATTGAAATACCAGAGATGATGATAGAAGATGAAAAGAGAGGAGAACACAAAATATATTCCTCACATGTTTTGCACTAAATATGTCCAAGCATTGCTAGTCATAATTGAATATAAGTGCAAGACTGAATTCAAGATTATTGGTTAAATTCAAAGTTGAATGGAAGCCAATTAGACTGATCTTTTTTCAACTTTTATTTGTAGCTTTTTAGCTTTCTTTTCATTAAAATGCAGCATGCTGTATTTGTTGTAATATAATACAGAGATTGTTAAAGATGAGTATTGCTTGTAATATATTAGAATGATATATACATAAATTTCAGGTTGAAATTTCTTTTGTTCACTGTTCTCTTGAGGAAGAATTTTTTGAACAATTTTAGGAACAAACCAGTAGAAAAAAATTACTGCTGAGACTTTAATTGCTCAGTGGTAAGAGTGTCTGTGAGAAGAAAAGTAAATTTTTTCAGAGAAAATTCCCTTGCTGAGAAGGAGCAATCTGAAGGGGTTCAATGAATAGTGTTTTCATCATATTCCACTGTTTAATTGGGACAATTATCCCTCAGAGTTAAAATGGTGCAGTTCTCAGTGCAGCACTAACTTTTGCAGTTTCATTTTGTTACATATAAGAATGATGGCAATGGAAAGTGTCTTTAACTACCAGTGTAATCTTTAGAGTTATTTTGGAGTGGCACTTGTTTGCCTGCTCACTTTTCTACGTTTGTGCCAAAGGATTATCTGCTAGTTTGAGTCTATTTGAAGAGGAATTGCTCCAGGTAAAGAGAAAGAAAACTGTGGACATCTCTAGATACTCAGGCTGTTAGCATCTGAGAAGGCTGGTGGACTGGAGAAACCAGATATTACTCTTTTGCTTGGAGAAGGAAATCCAGCTCCACTGGAACATGGAATAGTAATAACCAAAATAGGTTTCAGAAAACTTATTTTTCTCTCTCTCAGAGAGAGTTGAAGAAAATTTAGTCTGTACAGCACGGGATCAAGAGTAAGATTATTCAGTGTGTGAAAAAAACCAAAGCAATGTAGTCTAAGAAAATTACTGCCTTTTAAAAATTTGTTCCAGGCATTTTCAAGGGGATGCCTTGAGTGTGCAAAAAATCTGTCATTTCTACCAAGTGAAAGCTTGAATGCTTAGTCATTTTGATTCTGGAGTGTTAAGATACTGTTCAGTTATACTTTTGTTGTGTTTTTGGGATTTCTCCCTAAGTCACGATTCCTCTGAGTATGTTTCAAGTTTTTATGCATGTGAAACTAGAGATATCCAGTTCAGTATATTCTTTTTTTTTTTGTTGGTATTGTATAATAACAGTGCATCTGAGCTGTTTGCAGTCCGTAAATACTCAAATTGCAACATGTGAGTCAGGTAGGAAAAGGGTATTTCTTCTTTTTCACAGGTAAGGGAATGAGGCACAAGGAAATGGAGAACTCACTGTTAAGGGAACTTCTGATTGTGCCCATTCTCTGGGCTCTCTGGCAGTCACACTCCCAGCTCAGGGACTTTCATTGCTGGGACTGAGGTCCCTTCCCTGTGGGTGGCTCCAGTGACCCCACAGGTGCCCACCTGACTCCCTGCACACCCCACACTCACACATTCAGACCAGGTTTCCCCACCTGATCCACCTCAGCTTTCTCAGAGCCGAGCCTCAGATGACTCTTTCCATAAAGTCATTTATTTATTCATGATGCAGCAACACAGAAACAGCCCCAGCTGCTGCCTCCAGGCAGGGCCCTCAGCAAAGAAACCCAAAGGTTTTATACCCTCGCTGTTTCTCTGAATGTATCTTCATTCCCTTAGTTATTCCAAAGGATTGGCATCTCATGGCCTTCTGTCTCAGGTTCCTACCCAGAGCTCAGTCTCCATCCCAGTCTGCAGTTTGAGAGCCCAGCTACCTGCACCAGGTGTATCTTCAACATAGCTCTTCAAAGAGATCCTACTATCTGAATCCCTGTTGATTTCACAGGGAGATAGGCACTTAAATATCCTCTTGGAAATGGCCATCTGATGTGAAGAACTCACAAGAGGTCCATGGTAGACTACTGAGTTAACCTTAGTCTTCTAAATCTTGCCCTTTTCTCTTGACTACTGCCTTGCCTTTTTCTAAGGAGGTTTTAATGTTTTTTCTTTGTCCCAATGACAAAGGCAAAAGAAAGTCTTTAGTGGTGTCTCTGGCAGAAATAGTTGTGGGTAGGGAGAGATATAGGGAAAGAATGGAGAAAGAAATTCTTTCATATTCCCCTTTAAAGTTTATTTTAATTCTGACTAATCAAACTGGTAGTCTTCTGCAGAAGTGTATGCCTGAACACTTCCGTCTTTGTCAGAGTTCATTTGGCTTAAGTGACAGGGCAATGCTTTGCTTTACTTAGTATTTCTGTGACCATGAAGCAACCTTCTATAAATATGTTACAGCAGTTGTATGTGGCTGTCTGAAGAACTCTGTCTATGAAGATTTATTTGCAAATGTCCTTTCACCCTTTTCTTAACAAGCAGCTTTCAAAGTCTGTTTATATTTTTGGCAGAGCTGTGAGCTTTCTCTCAGGGCTGCTCACATTTCAGAGAACAGGTGACTTGCATACTTTTTCTCTATAAATTATGAGTAAATTACATTGTGGATCCAATATAGAGCAATCATAGTTAACCATGCTATTAAGCATGCTTTGACTTTCTGGTTGTTGTTTATGAGTCGGGTTTTTTTGTAATTAGGTTTGTTTTTTTTTTTTTTTTTTTTTGTTTGTTTTTATTGAGGGTTTTTGGGTTTTTTTGAGGGTTTGGGTTTTACTAAGTTTGTTTTGTTGGTTGGGTTTGTTTTTATTTTCATTTGGAGTCCTCAAGAGTAATTTTAGCATGTTTAAAATGATGTTTTCAAGCAGAGCTTCTCTCTTCACCTCTTTTGTTGTATTTCATATGTATTTTCTGAAGGGGATAATTCTCCTTTTTTTACTTATTATTTTTTTACTTAAAATAATGTTCAGTAATTATTCTTGTTATTAAAGGAGAACACACAATGTTTGCTAATAAATGATACATGCAGGAACACACAGGAAATCACAAAGCATCTTATCAGTCTAAGAAAATGAACTGCTCATTTCTCAACTGATTAAACACTGTAGAACTGATTATTTTTAGGATGGTTTTGGTTTGCATTAAGTCCTGAATTATTTGGCTAGAGCCTTGGGGGAGCAGTGTTAACAATCTGCCCTGTTTTGTGGATCAGTGATGGAAAGTATTTGCCTTGTGGTGCCCATGGGTTAATTCCCTGTTAGAATCATCTGCTTGACTTTGTTGAAATTATGCCAGTGGATAACTTGGCCCCCTGATATTCCAGGAAAAAGAAAAATGGCTGCTAAACCCCACTAATATCACTGGACTTTAACCAAATATCTCTTAATGTGGGACTGGGGAATGATAGTATTTTTTTAAGGAGTGATGTGTCTAACTTCAAGGTCAGTGTAATTTTATGTTTGTGTACCAGTCAAAACTTTTTTCATAAAAGGATTAAGGCACTGTGTCATTTCTATAACTGTAAGTATTAGAAATCAGAAGGCTGAACAACACAATTAAATAGAAATAAAAGAACAGGTGCTAGCATTGGAACAAACTTGAAAAATGACACTTTGTCACAGGTACCCAAGAATTCAGATGCTTCCTGTGGGCTCCTCCAACTCCAGAACGTTTGCATTTCCCTTTCATTCTCCAGACATAATGCTTTTTCTTCCTTGTACACCCTCTGACCTCTCTCAAAAGGTATTCTCTCCTTTCCACACTGTGATTAACTGCACTGCTTCTGGTTGCACACATTCTACCCGGGAAATGTGTGGAAAGTGGTGTCTCTGTACAGGGCATGAGTGTCCAGGAGAAAGCCCTCGACAATCCTTTAATTCCAGTTTTTGGGATCCTCAGGCCTGGAATGATGGGATTTCTTGCCTCCCTTACCCTTTATTGTGACAGTAGCCACAGAACCAAAATAGGCAGGAGCCAGTCCAGCAGGCCAGGCAGTTTGCTCTCTAGATGGCAGTGATCCTTCTCAGCAGATCCCTCTGCCTGAGAGGTTTCAGTCAACTCTCAAGCCTGTTTTATAGCTCTTCTCCCTTTCTGCAGTTTCAGAGGGTGAGAGGCTGTGAGAACACAAACTGCATCTGAAAGTGTCAGAAGGGCAGAGGGTGCTCAGGCCATGTAACAGCATTTAAAAATAAAATCTTGACTCTTAAAGCAGGAACACACACTGGTTCTGTGTATGCCAGCACTGGCTGTGGTATAGTCGTGAGAGATCAGTATCACAGAGATCCCCAGGCTAGCTGTTTGCACAGAATTGCTTTTGCTTCCTCTTCAGAGCTAGACTTCCTTATGACATGAAGATAATAGCTGTTATCCTGCTATTTATACCATAGCTCAGATACCAATGCTTAATGGAAAACAGCATGGTGGCAGCACTTAGATTTTAAGATGACTCTAATGGAAGTTATCAGTCTTCAGAAACTTGGAAAGGAAAACTCAGAATTATTTCTACAAAGAAAACTTTTCATTTGTACACTATAAAAATGATCAAAATAGCATCAACATTTTCAGTATTCAAGTTTAGACTACTAAGTCTGTTAGTAATACATAAAAAGTCCCTAAGCAGCCACTGACAGTGTACATCAAACAGTGAAAGTTGAGTTTTTAAAAGTGTGCAAATAGCATATGGCCTGAAAATAAAAAAAAATATAATTTTCAAATATCTCTGGGCACAGTCTGCTCACAATAAATAAATAAATACATTAAACTGGTTAATAGGTACCAAATCCTAGTGCTGGAAGGCAAATCCAGGTGTCACCAAATTCTGTTTCAGACTTTGTTTTTATGTGTTTGTTGGAGACTTGCTCATTAACAGCTGCATGAAGAGGTTTAGAGCAAATCAGTGAGGTGAATGTTATGTTCTGTCGCCCTGGGCTCATATGTGCCTGTTTCCTTCTGTGCATTAATCTTGCAATATACTGCCCAAGATCATGTGCAAATGCTTTGCCTTTGACTCAGAGGTTGAATCGAATACTTGATTGGTGAGCAAGACAAAACATCTCTTCTTGACATCATGAGCAAATCTTGTATTTCTTACATCCATGTACAGTGACAAAACTGTAGGGCCTCTCATATTTTCTTGAACCTCTAACATAGCTCATAATTTTTTCCTGCTGTTTGTCACATGTTTGCCTATCTTTTAGGTGAGTCATTTAGACTGTCACTTCCTTGAAGTGCCCACCACCATCTTTTGTTGTATGTGCATATATTTTTGATTCAAAGGCACCTTGATCCAACTGGATCTAAGTAGCTATTATGTAAATTTTAGCCTTTAATATCTTTGAATAATTGTTTTTTTCTAATATTGATTTGCGACAGTTTTCTGTGGCATAGTAGGTTTATATCCCATGAAAAGGAGGGGAGTAATATTTGAGACAAATCTTTGAAAACACCCTTTTATTTTCTGGAATACCTACAAGCAGCAAATCCAACATATTTTCACTGAAATACAGCAAAAACCCTATACAGGTTTTTGAATAATTTGCAGTCCCTGCCCTGCTGTTTGCTTGGCAAGGGCTCCCAAATTTGTATGATTAATATTGTAGGCCTTATTTTCTCCTGCAGTGTACTTATAAGTTAAATGGAAGGAAAATTTTGTTAAAATTTTGGCAGAGATTTCAAAATCTAGAGGAAAGAATCTGAATTTAACATCTAATTTACTCCATGCACATCAAATCCTATAAAGTGTGCTTTCCCCAGGTGCCTGCCTGGGTCATCTTGCCCTGGCATGTGCTGAGCTCTGTTACACTGCTGTGTAGCTTTACTGTTCAATTTTTATTTCAAAGCTTATGTGCTATATGACTGAGCTGTTGAAAAGAACAGAAATGTTTTGAAACTGTTCAGGAGGTGAGTCCAGACTGTGCCTCTTAATTCAGCACAGTGTTTAACACAGCCTGCAAGGGTTCCCTTGAGCCTCAAATCAGCATCAAACTGGAAAGCAGCATGGGCAGGGTAACGTGCTAGGTTTCCTGCAGTTTCTGAGCACTTATTTTCTTTTCAACTTGTCCTCCAAACAATTGAGTCTCTAAATTGGCATCATGCTAGGTGGGATGCTTAGGAGAGTACATCACTAATAACATTAAATTGCCAATTTCTCTTAAAGGATATACAAAATAGAAAGGGACCAGACAAAAATTCAAAAGCTGCCTGAAACTATTGGGCCTGAATGAGAAATGTGGAAATAACTGCTTGTACCATCTTCATTAGCCTTGGCTCTCTTTCACCTACCACCATTCTTTGGAAGCAGCTGGAGCTTGTGATTTCTTGAGAAGTTTTTTATTTCTTGTGGAAGCAAAAGGATAGAAATGTTCTGGGTGAAAATCCTTCAATGCATTAATTACATATGTCCAATTTGATTTTCATTGTCCAGTAGTTTAAGATTAGGATGTGATACTTTCTTATTCCCTGACCTGAAACCCATGTGTTTACCTCAAGGTCTCATTTCCCAGTCCTCTTTGCCCTTCTTGTATTCCCACAGTAAATAAATGGAGGATTGGTTTCAGCTCCACTTCAGGTATAACAAGAATAATCAGGCACTAAATGCTGAAATGAAGCCTTCTTCTATGAGAATTTTGCAGTCAAAGTATTGGAAGAGGAATTGTAACCCCCTGGATTAAACTTGCATGAGATAGTGTTCTTTAAAAGGAATTTTTTTCTGGAAGACAGAATAAAATAAAATTTTGTTTAAATAACTTAGAAAAAATGGTGATTTAGCAATGATTTAAAAAATCTTTCTGAAATGGTTTTTCCCCTGTGAGTTTTAGTGGGCTGTGGAAAAGTGTCAATATAAATTAGGACCTCAGAAATTCTGAGTTCTCCTACACGTTTGTACCTCATAGCTCTGAATCTTAACTCTTAAGAATAGTTCCTACTAAGCCAGATATAAAATATATTTCTATGGGGTCGTTGTGCATGTCTGTATTATTTTTGTAATTTTACCCATATCTTACTGAGGATTAGAGAACTAGAGGCCTGTCTGTTTACCCTCCCATTGTGCTCCTCTATTATATGTATGCACTTTTCAATACAGTAAAATATTGCCAATTATATTTTACCAACGTGACTATTTCCACTTGTTACCACACTCATACTAAAGTTTTGGTTTATGTCCCTAGAGTTTAGATATACCAGTAGAATTCATGAGGAAGTAGCAAAATATGAGTAGCAGTTTCATGGAGGAGTCCAAAAGGACTAAAGTAATTCTATTTGATGTTTGCAAGCTGTAAATCTATGACTTTTATACTTATGTATGTGTATCTGAATCATTCAAATTAAAGCTATCAAAATTAATAACCTAAATTATGTTTTAATATCCTTGATTTCAGTGGGGATTTTTCAGTTTTGTCTTTCATGGCTTTGACAAATGGTGGTACAAAGGGTTTTGAAATGGTATGGGTAGTTATGATTCTGCATAATTTTCCCAATACTCCTTTTTATTTTCACTCTAATAGTCCTTTTTTTGTCAGTTGCTTTGTTTATTATGCTGCCACAATAAAGTTACTCTACTCCTTGGGTTTTGAGACACAACAGAAGATGCTCTGCATGTGGACAGCTGCTTGTACTTTTGTGAACTCAATTGCAAGCATTTCACACTGTTTTTTCCTGCTGTGTCCATTGCTGGCAATGAATTCAGTGCTGAGATAATCCAACTTCAATTGCCAAAGTGCCTAATTTTATCTTGTATCCTAATTTTAGTGTGCTTATTGCAACCCTGCCAAGAAGTGGATGTGGCAGCACTTGGGTTTGTCTAAATAATAAAAAGAGTCCATAAGTGGTTTTATTTGGCACATTGGAGTAGAACTTTAAAATGGAAGTAGAATTGGCCCAGGCAGAAAAGATTCTTGATTCATGTTATTTTAACATAAATCATGTTAATGATTCTGTGCAGATGTATAGAGTTGGTACTGTACATGGGACTGTAGTATTTGACTGAATGAAAACAAATGCATTGCAAAACACAGCAAGTGCACATACCTTTCATCCTCTGACACTTTGCATCTCAGGGACTGTCACGGCCAGAGTTATTTTCTGTGGTGTATAGCACCTTTAAGAGGATTTTCATCTTTCTTTTTTGTCTTTTCAGTTCCTCTTTGAACCTATGAAATCCTTAAGTGTCCACAACACTTCTAGGCCAAGAATTTCAGCTGCTTAACTCTGTGTTGCATGAGGAGCCATTTTCTTTCATTCAGTCTTACTCCTTGCTTCCTTTGAAAGGTCTTAGTATTTGTGTTGGAAGATACAGTTAAACTTCTAGCACAGTTTTAAGAAGGACAAGTTTTCATAATTGTGTTCGTATTGCACCTGATTATCTGGGATAGAAAGAGAGATAAATAATCCTTTATCAATACTGATGCCCTTGCAGCATCTCTATGAGTTAGGGTTTTATTAAGTAGAAGCAGAGAAAGGTTGTGTCACAGCTTTTAAGATGCCTAGAGACCCAGATAATAATAATTATAATATTAATGATTAAAATAATGATAATATGTCAATACACTTTCCGTAAGCACACAATTATCTAATTCTCTCATCTTCTCATTTTGGTTTTCTGAATATTGATGCCTTATTTTAATAGCTTATACTTTCCACTGGTCCAATTTTTAAAAATACTTTTAAAATATCCAGGTATCTGCTCAGTTTCTGAGGTAATCTAGCCATTAAACATGATGTGCTTAAAGACCTTTTTTCTAAGCTCATAAGGACTTAAATTCCTAAATTGCTCATGGCATAGACAATTTAATCTTCTATTCAGCTTTTGTTATTGAAAATCAAGTTTTAGTAGAAGTAGCAGTAACTGCTGTCATTAACATTGTAAGAGTTTTAGTTGGTTTACAGCTGTAGTTATTTCTTCTCCTTTCAGCATGTGCAACTCTGAGTTTTGTTTCTGAAGAAACATAAATAGGTGGTTTTAAAAATTCCTTGCACAGCTATACAAGTTCTAGAAGAAGCTGTATATTTTTTACATATAAAGTTGTTATGAGATTAAAATAGAGTTTATTGAGAACATTTTGTCATAGTGGCCTAGCCTGAATATTGGCTGTTGTATAAATGTTTGGAAAATTGTGTTATACTAAAGAAGTTGCACATATAGGAGTCACAAAAAAAAAGTTGTTTGCAGTTATGTAAGTAAATGGCTGCTCAAGGTAGAAAGAATGCAAGCTTAATTTACTCATGCATGCAAGAACATTTGTGGCATATAAAGGAGGAGGTACATTAAGTATTCACAAGGAAAGAATAATCAAGAAATTATTAAGTAGGGATAGTGAGTTATATAACAGGCCTAAATTTCATAGATTTTAAAATTTGCTGCCTTAGTAAAATGCTAAATTATATCTTTTGGTTAGGTGCTAGTTGCAATTGGATTGATTCAGACTATCCTATCCAATACAGCAGAAACTAAGAGAATACATGGACTAGTATGGAGAGAAATGCTTGCAAAGTTCACAGTGTTCCTAAGAGGTACAGGCCAGAGGAAGACTGTGAACTTGCACCGAAGACTGAAAAAGGAGCTTTCCTTTTCTGATCTAGTCAGCATTCTGCAGAAATTGTTAAATGGCACAATGAGGGCTGTACTGGGTTAAAGAGCAGTTCTAGAAGGGATGGCTGGAAGAAAGAATATGATAGGCTTAAAGAAGGAATAATATTTAGGCTTGTTACAAGAGTAGGTTCATCTAAATGTTTCATTGATAAAAACATAAGATCTGCCATTATTTTATCAGTATCATTTTTAAATGGTACAGAAGTAGCAGAAGTTTGTTCTGTGTTTCTGTTCATTCTGTGTGTACTGCTGGCCATGGATGCCTTAAGAAAAACTGCAAATACATTTTCATTTCAGTCTGTTGTGAAAGGACACTGCAGTCTACTTAGCCAAGGTCTCAAAGTAGAGGAATTTGATTATTTATCTCCCAAAGGCTGACATTGTAGTTTTGAGGATTAGTGAAGAGCATGAATTTTATAAGATTAGGAAAAACATATCTGAGAGATTAGAGGAAGAATATAGTAGTCAGTCCTGCAGCTACAGACCACTGAAATTTAAATTTGTAGAACAAGCACTTCCTTATGCATACAAGGATATTCATAGAAATGAAAAGTTTCATGAAATATTCTAGAGAAGGGAATAATTAGAAAACTGAGTTAATTCCTTGGCATGTTTTTTTGTGAAGAGAATAATTTCTAATAAATGTTAAATCAATCAGAGAGACACTATTGAAAAAGATTATATTTTTCAAAATTGTCATTGTGTGTGGGTAGTAATTGGGTATTTGATCATGTCCTTGATCTTGGGCAGTCTAAAGCCTTAAAAATCAGAAGATATTTTCCTCTAACAATTTTACCATGAGTACTTTTCTTCTCTCCCTCCAAGGCATTTCAGCTCCGGTGGCTGGTCCTTCAAACTCAGTTTCTGTAATTTTTCAGAGGATGCTGCTGAAAGAGAATGTCAACCACATTCTCTGTTGAAGTTCATGACTGTCATATAATATTAATTTTTCTACAGTACATAAGGACACTACAGTTGAATTTAAAAGATAATCATTTTGATATAACATCCTTCTGTCATAACTAAGAAACATTAATGTATAGAAGGTCTTTTATCCTTTTATGAGAAAAAGAAAGTCTTGGGCTTTCTCCAGTGAACCACCACATGAATGCAGTATTGCCATGGGGCACTATATTGTCATTTAAAAGCAAATTTTGCTTTTCATAGAATCAGAAGTTGGAAAAGACCTCTGAGATAATTGAGTCTGATCGGACATCCAATCCTGTGAAGTCCACCATTTAGCATGTTCCCAAGGGCCACATTCTGTTAGTTTTGCGTGACAAGGTTTTGGTAGTGGGGGCCACTGGGGTGGCTTCCAGGAGGATTTGCTGGAAGCTTCCCTGTATCTGACAGAACCATTTGTTATGTTTTCTCTCCCCTGTCCAGCTCAGTAAGGGAATGATAGAGAAGCTTTGGTGTGTGCCTGGCACCCAGACAAGGTTGACTCACCATGCACATCTACATTATTTCAAAATGAATTTGTAACATTAGCAGTGCATTTCGTACTAGTTTTTAGAGAATATTTACAGAGTCAAGCTTCAAACTTCACTCAGCTATCTAAAGAGTTTCACATCAAAAGTATTGATCAAGCTGTACTGGAATATTTAATTTAATTTCATTTTAGCTGCTTATTTGAAATATTTCAAAAACTTGTCTTTAGTTTAAAAGAGAATCTTAAAAATAATTTGAAACTTTGTGGGTTTTTCTAATCTTACATTAATATTTTCCTTGATCAGAGAACAATCCTGTAGCCTGGTAGTGAGGTTGCTTGCTCCCATCTTTCAGTCACTAAATGTCAAAACCATTTTAATGAGCTCATTCTATGGTCTGTGCTGAAAGGAATGTCTATCTCACAATGGAATGTAGGTAGTTCAGAGGTTGTAGAACTTTTCTAGCAGTCTTGACAACCCAACATCAGGATTTCTCTGAACTAATGATTCTGACATCCCCAAGGACTGCCCTAAGTGTTTTGGAGATATATCTGAGCACCAGCTGTCAGGTATGGCATTATTTCTCTTGCCCTATTTTGTGATCCTTTCCAGCTAAGCCCATTGCCAAAACCTGGGAAACCCATGTTTCTGATGCAGTGTAAGGAATCTTGCACTTCAGATATTAATTTTTACCTTTGCTAAATAATTTTGATTTTACAAATTTTATTTTGATGTAAATTGTTCATTAAAGAAAAATCATGTGGCTGTGAAATTGTGTGCCACAACTTTTCTAAAGCCTGCTTTCTTTCTAGATGATGTATGCAGAGAGCCTAGAAACTGAGGTACCCAAATCACTAATGAGTCTTGAAAATTGTTTCTTGTTTCTTTCATGTTTAGCATATCTTGGAATTCTTCATGGTGTTGGCAGTGAATTAACAGTTCTTTATGTGTTTAGAAATATGTGGCACATTACTTTGAGGTTAAATCCTTCAGTTCATTCCTTGAATAAGTCATGAATGACAGCTTTCAGAAGATTTCCTGAAGTTGTATTCACCTGATTTTTTCCCCATTTCTAAGATTCAGCAAGTTTCCAGAGAGGACCACAGAATGTAGCCCAGTGATGGCTCTTCAGGGAAAATATTTCTCCTGTGAAACCTGTAATATGTTGTTTCCACTTTCAAATTCCCTAGTAAACATCTGTTTGTACTTAAATCATGTCACTGTAAAGGCTCAGGCAATTTGTGACATCCACTGAGCTGCTCTTCAGCCTATCAAAAGTTGTTTTGAAGGATATTTTACCTTGCTCATGTAATACAACTTGTGTATTCAATCAAGTCATCATGAATCTTAGTTGCACAGATATGGCTTTGCTGGGAAATATGTTAATTTTCTATCATTTCTCTGTCTTTGCTAATAAGTCTTCTGGCTGTGGGATATATGCAATTCAGGCAAAATGAATTGGAGATGCTTAAGCCCTGTGATTTTTCTTTTTCCTATGCATAGCATAAGCTTGCAATATTATAGAATTATTGAATAATTTAGGCTAAGATTAGGAAAAGACTATAAGATCCTTGAGTCCAACTGTCATCCCTAAGTACCACACCTATGTACTTTTTAAATGCCTTCAGGAATGGGGATTCACTTCCCTGGGCAGTCTGCTCCAATGCTTGGCAACACACCTGTGAAGAATTTTTTACTAATATCTGTTCTAAACCTTCCCTGGTGCATCATGAGGTTGTTTCCTTTTTTTGCTTATTACTTGGGAGAAGAGACCAACTCCCACCTTGCTCCAGCCTTCTTTCAGGCAGTTCTAGAGAGCAATCAGGTCCTTCTCAGACTCCATTTCTCCAGGCTAAACAGTCCCAGCTCCTGCAGCCACTCCTCATATTGTTTGTGCTCCAGAGTCTTTGCCACCCTGATTGCCCTCTTTTGGGGCATGCTCCAATATCTCAAAGTCTTTCTTGCAGTGAGGGGCCAAAATCTGAAACAGGATTTGATCTCAACAGTGTTGAGTAGAGAGGAATGATCACTGCCCTGATCCTGCTGGCCATGCTATTTCTGATAAAAACCAAGATGCTACTGGCTTTCTTGGCCACCTGGGCACACCACTGGCTCTCATGTTCAGCCAACTGTTGACCAACACCCCCAGAGAGAGTCTATAAAAGTTGAAAAAATTAATTGCAAATTTGTGGTGAAGTCTGATTTTTGATTTAAAACCAATTTCTAAATCTGTAATGCTTGCTTGAGCTTTATATACAGTTAAAAGGAGAAGGAAAAGGCAGTTTGCTCTTGTGAAGTCTTAGAGGAAGATACTAAAACCAACTTTGACAGTGTTACATATTCTCAAATTATGACTAAGGACATAAAGAATGCTATCAGCTGTGCCATGTTGTTGCTTAGGTGAGCTAAAATAAACTGTCATATTGTGTGACCTATCACTGGTATTAAGCATTTTATCTCCTTTCCATCCACTTGAGTTCTAGACCTTTATTAAAGATTGTTTACAGATGTTATTGAGTACCACTGGGTTTATTTGTAAAGCTCTGACAGGATGATATTAATGCCCCTGAACATAAAAGAAAGGAAAGAGATAAATTTTTAAATCATGATCTAAATGCAGGAGGAAGCGAAATAGATATAAAAAACTCATACATCCTTCCTTGCCAAGAATCTTTCTATATGCCAACACATTTGCCATTACTTTAACAGCTTCTGTCAGAGTAAATTGTAAAGGAAAAACATAAAGAGTAATTCAATTCACAAAATGCTTCTTAAGCCACATTAGGCACTGCCTCTGTATATGATCTTTGCTTTTATAATGTGTTTAGTGCTTTGATTTATATTAAGGTTATAAAGATGCTAAAGGGGGGTGGAACATTTTTGATCATGGGCATCATTGCTCTTGATGAAACACTGTAGGTTTGACTTTGGTATAATGGTGTGGCCAATGTTTGATTTCCTTGCATTTGTAGCTCCTTTTGTCTTCATGACTTCTCCTTTTCCACCAATCTGCTCTTAATATGAAGGTGGTAACTTCACATGAGCTTATTCTGTCTCCTGAAAACTTTTTTAAGAATAGATCTTGAAAAGTATGTGTAAATCAGAAATAGCCTTAATAAGCAGAAAGGTCAGGAGCACCGAAATATGTTTCATCTTTTCAATAATTATTGAAAATTCATGCACCTTGAAAGAAGTATTTGTATTCATGGCCAGTGTTTAATTTAGGATCAGCAATGTCTGTTTTAATCAGGCAAAATGAAATTAAGAATATATCCTAGTTACTGACTGTTTGTGGCTTTGTGAAGGAATTTGAGATTACCCATTTGACAATAGCTTGCATTAGATTGGTCAATTTGTAGCACCATTCTGTGGTCAATATTTGTAAATACTGATTTTGGAACACATTTTTAGGAGAGCTGGTTTTGAAAGTTTTTCCTATCAATTTCAAAAAGATCCAGGTTAAAACGACATGGTCCAAACTAAAAATGGTCCATACTCTGTTTCACCTCAGATAAATTACTGAGTATTACTATTGTATCACTAGAGTGATACAATAATAATTTTTCTTAAATATGAATTCTCTTACTATTTTTTTTAGCAACATAGACTGTATCTAAACTGGAAGGTTTGGAGGTTTTTTTGCAGGTTTTTTTTTGTCCATAATGGCTTCCTTGAAATTTAGTTTACTACTCAGTCATTGACTACCTCCAAACCATGACAAATTAAGATATTTTTGTGTGACTTGGTGAAGACTCTTTTAGTCTGCCTGCTGCACAGCTGCTATGAAAATACTTGCTTAATCAAAAGATTTCTGTGCCCTTGGGTGCAATATGTCACGAGTTGTGTTTCATTACTGATTCACGCAGTTTCTGGTGCTGGAACATCTGCTCCATATTTGGAGAGGTGTAGAAAAATTCACTATCCAGTAATTGGATAATAAAGCTTCTGAGCTTGAGATAATTGCTTGTGCTAAACTCTAAATTTCTTTTGCTGCAGGTCAAATCCTCATTCAAATCTTTGACCCATCTTTCTGATTAATTAAATCACTTTGATTTTTACCAGTACTGTATTGCATGTTAGTAACTCTTGCTTTTATTTTAATAATATAATAATAGCTGCTGATTTGTGCTACCTTATTTATTGCTATTGTTTGCTACTTAAAGGTAAATCTAACTGCACTTAGGTTTGTTGCAAATTATCATTACTAATACACTCTGAGTGCATAGAGTAGTTCTGTTCTCTAGCAATTTTCCCCATCTATTTTAAACAGATAGATGCCAATTCTCCCAAATTATATTTATTTTTTGTTAAAATTACAGTAAATTTTTCAAGACTAAGAATATAAGGTTAGCTTTTTTAAAAAAAACCCAAAAAACTATGCATGAGTCAAAATTATTTTATTGGTCTTATGGCAGCTGAATTCTTTTGGAATAACAAACTATTTAGAAACAGTGATAAAATTAGTGATAATTAATGGGCTTCCTAGATATTTTCAGAAATACCAAGCAGCCTTATTGCCACTGAAGAATATAATGAAACCATGTAGAGCAAATTCAGTTCAACAGACTGATCTTGGAGGAGGATTTGTTAATTTTTCACTAAATGGTCTGTGTTAGCAGTGAATATTGTAGTAATATAAAGTTTGCAGTATCAAAGTTTATTTTAAATAGACTTCTGTATTGTTTCCTGCAGGGCTTCTGAAAAGGTTTCTGAGAAATGGAGAAAATGAGAGCAGAGAAATCCTGTGGGGAAGAATAAATGTTCATTAGAAAAAAGTAGATTTGGTTAAAAAAGGACTCTGTGCTGAAGTCCACAGCAATATTATAAAAATTGCTTTGTTCACTGGAATATTCAGCTGTTCTGATCATTTTTGTCTCCATTTCTTCCTTGGAGTGTCCTAACTGATGTTTCTGATTTCATCAGGATTTTCCATCCTTGTGTACTGTAAGACATTCTTTAGCCAATGATAACTCACTGACCCTCTCATTGATTTCCCTGCTTTCTCTACCAAGGCTGATAATTATTTTAGTAACAGATGGTTGTTCAGTAATATTTAGTCACTAAGGTGTCCTCCCTCATTGTTTTTCTTCCCAAGAGGCAACTGTTCTGAAAGCTGTCTCTGTTGTCACCTGGGGCTTAAGGGTATGAAAATTCTTTCATATCACAGTTATCTTTCCTGCTGTCTTCCTTGATTAAAAGTATGAAGTTTATGATGTATATGAAGTTTATAAAAACAGCTGGCAAAAATGGCTGGCAGTCTACTTTGAAGCCATCTTGTTGCCCCACTTGCAAGAGGCAATCAAGAAAATGGAGTGAGAGTTTTTAAATTACATGTACACTTCAATATAATGTTCTAAATATTAGAAAGTGTTGTTACTTTCACTATGGTAAGGAACATGCTGCCAGAGCTAATCACTTCTCTCTTTTTTCATCTCTCAGTGGGAGGCTTTCCAACCAAGCCCAGGAGCTCTGGAATGTAGAGGGTATTCCCAGTGGATGGTTATTGCTGCCACAGCCACCAGGGACAGGAATAGCTGTGGACTACATTAGTCCTTGCTTCAAGAAATGTGTACAGAAGTGAAGTTACCTTAGAGAAGCTCATTGTTAATTAAAATCTCAAAAGATGCAGGGAAAAATTTAGACTTCTCAAGGTCTGCAGATTCACTTGTTGAGGAAACTAAATGGGCTCTCTCTCAGCCATCACTCAGGTTCATACATTCTGCTCAGCTAAACCTTGCAGGGACTCCTGGTACAACATGGCTAATGGCAGTGGCTTATGAGGGGGACATTGGCTGATGTATTTTATTAGTTAGTATGCTTATATTTGAATGGAAAAAAAAATTAAAAATGCACAACTTTATTCTCTGGTGTATAGCAGATATTCTAAAGTATTAGTGTCAGTCGCAGCAGTATTGATTCTGGATTTAGTTAATGGTTGTAATGAAGTGTAGTAGATCCCAAAAATAATTACATTGGACAGTAGGCAAGAAACTGTTGTGACACTCTCTGAAATGACAAATTTCCAGGCAATTTTGGTAGTACCAGATCATTGGAGGGGGGTTGGACTAGAAGACATTCAAAAGTCCTTTCCAACCCAAAGTATTCTGACATTCTAAGAAAAAATATTGGAAGATGAATGGGAATATTATCATTGCCAGTCTGTAGTCTGCATGTCTGAAACTGCTAGTTTTCTCTGTAGTAATTTTAAGATTTTGATAATATTTCCTAGGGTTCCTTTAGTGTGAGAAAAATGGATGCTTTTGTAAAATATCTGAAAGTCTACTTCAGGGCAAAACATTAAACCTATGCCTACTAAGAAGGAGCCCACTGCTGGAAACTGTTCTTTTAATAAGCTATGCAATTAATAATGTTAGCTGTTGATTAAAAAGCTGTGTGGACCATCCTTGGAAATGGAAGGGACCCATGGTAACAGCTGAGTACATATATTTTAGATGTCTAAAGTTAGTGAAACTTGTACCAAAATAATAATGAAAGAAAATTATTTTCTATATTGTCATTTATAAAGACGACCTTGGGGAGGAAGTAGGAAGTTAAGTAAGAAGCTACAGAGATCCACGTCTTTAGCCTCAGACTTTTTTTTTTTTATTTTATATTTTTTTGTGGTATCAAAATAACCTCTTTTACTTGAGAGGATTTGAAAAAAACCCAAAACTTCTCTTGTCAGAAGCAATGAGTGACAGAAGAATTGCATGTCAGACCCCAGCTGGCCAAGGTAGTTGAATTTTAGCTGACCTGGGCTTCCTATAAATAAAGGCATAAAAGTTCATCCAGTGGGATTGAAAGAACAAAAGTGATTCCTCCAGGCTTGACATGGAGCTTGTGTGAGTCCCTGTTCCATGTGAACAAGTTTGGCTCCCTGTGTTTGGATTTGTAAGATGTGGGAAAAACTTCTCTGGAAAGATATCTACTATTTTTTTTTTTTGTTTTGTTTTGTTTTTTGTTATAATACTGAAGAGCATGAACTGGAGGCTGCTTGATTAGCTCTCAATAATGAAAATGCTTTATTGTGAGCAAAACTAATTTGTGTCTGTATGATTTGCCATTGCAGAGAGCCTTCATATTCCTGATTTTCTTTGACTACAGTTCTCAGTCTCACTGTAATCTACATTTATCCTACTGTTATAATGTGTTTCTTGGGTTGAGGTCTCTCACACATTTGCCTTTTCATGATCTCTGATTATTTTTAAAGGTCTCTAAAGATATGACTGTATTGTTCTAATATCTTTTCCCAAGCAAAATATCTTTAGGCTTTGAATCTCTTTAGACATTAAGCTTGTACACCTCAGAAAAGTCTCTTGGGTTATTTTTGGCCACAAAGTGACCATGAAAGAAACATTTCTCCTGTTACAGTAGGACATATATAATAACACATTATTTATATTTCTAGCAGTGCAAGTCAGAAACCACAAATTTCATTTTTGAAAAAAATTATGCATTAGCATTCTCCCCAGAGGTGTCCCTCCTGATAGGTGGTGAAAAAGATTTCACTTTCATTATTCATCTGCATTTCTACTCCTCTACTTAAGGGAAAGGATCTATGTTGTCCTTCTATCAGTGTATTTCACATATGTTGTTTTATGAAATCTAGAGAAATTACCATAGCTCCCCTAGGACCTTCTTAGCAGGAAGCTATTCTATAGCAATAAAGGGAACAGCACTTGAAAGTAATGCTCCTTGTAAGATACATTTAAAGATCAGCTTGTGCCTCAGCACACAAGTTGATCAAGTAACTTTCTGTTTTAGGTGTTAAATCAGAGTTCAAGAAGTAATTTGAAAGTTGAGTATACCAGGGTGACAAAGGTGCATGTCTTTAGTTAAAAGCAGTGCATGAAGGAAAAAAACACCACTTGATGATGGGAAACAGGTATTTTTCCTTCATCATTAGATAGGAAATGATAATATAGGAAGAACCATAAATGTATTAAAAAAAGGAAAAGAAAAAAAAAAGAAGTTAGCATTTAATCTGATAGCAGAAAGAGAAAGGGATTAAAAAAAGGTATAAAATGTGTCTCTAATGATCAGAAATCAGACTTGGATGTGTGTTTTATCATTTTAAAAGGTAAAAGCAAGGCTGCTGGAGGAAACATTGATGAACCAATCAATGGCACCAGTACTAGGGCTGACTATATAATTTCTTCAACAAATTATTTAGTTAGATATTATTTCAGGTTCACTAAACAAGTTTCTGAATTTGTGTAGAATTTGCCATATACCTCTGGCTAAAAGACAATGAACTGTTTTGTCTTGTGATTTTAAATAGGGTTATCAAAGCTATAAGGAGGGGAATATATAATCAGGAAAAGAAAAAACTTTTCCCTACCATCTACATTTAGTTACCTGAATGAAACAAAACAAAAAACCAAACCAACCAAACAAAAAGTTTGAGTGTTTTGATTTTGAATCTGATTAAGTATTTAATATAACCTGAAACCATTTTATATTAACTTGTAATTTCATCCCAAAAACTTGCCTGCTGTACACTGATGTACAGCAAATGTTTCTTTCTCCTCAGTTTTCAGCTCAGTTAACAGTGATAGGGGACTTGAAAAGAAGATTTTTGCTATAAGACTGAAAAGTATGTCTAACAAAGAAAATATTTAATATTTGAATTATTTGATATTCCTTGTTTGGGATGATTATGACAGAAAGAAATGCTCAGACTGGTGGTGGCTGGTTTTCAGTCCTAAAATGAAAAAGTAATCCCAACATTGTTCAGAAGCTCATGAGAGCAAAAAGATTTTTCTCATCTCTCTGAAAATTTGTTCACTACCTTCCTCAATCTGGGCCTTAAATTCCTGTTCTTTCCGTGGAAGAATGCTAGAATGCATTTGAGTTTGAGACATCCCATTTTCCAGTGAAGCAATGCTTCTGTTTGGTTTTTGTGTAAATGCATGCATATGCTTTTTATTCTGTCTACCACATAATGAGCATATTACATTGCAAGTCTTTTAAAAGGAGTTTTCAAATACTGCTTTTCTTGCTAACAGATTGTTACTAAGTTGAAACAGCTTCAGAGTAAATTAAACCAGTAAATTTTACTTCTGTTTGAGGTCTCAAGCATAAATTTCAGGGTTTTTTTTTAATAAAGTTATTAAATATGGTTATGAAATACATCGTTAAGATAATTAATAATTATTGTAATTATTTAAGGCAGTTAAAAATTAAGATCCAAAACTAGAAAAATGTATTATTGGATGTCAGCCAGTGAAACTCCACAAGGTCATGAACTGGATATCTTTGCCTTACTCCAGCATCTGCACAGCCTTTGTCTTTCAGGAATAGTTTTATGTAATGCAGTACAGAGTTGTGTATAGGCAAACAAGTCAGATTTTGAACAGTCCACACAGTTTTCAACTATTTTCTAACCAGGAAAATGCTTATTTTTCTCAGTCTTTAGGCTGAATTTGACAGACATTAGAAAGAATAAAAACAAATACTTTTAGCTTCTGTATGATGGTAGGAGATTTATGTATGAAAATGTTTGACCAGCATGTAAGCATTAGAATATAAACTTAATATATCTGCCATTATACTGTTATATTGGAAAATGAATATATGAATTTGATTTCATAGATTTGATATAATAATACATATTCAGAAAAATGAACATGTTGAATTCATATTCACATGCACATATAAATGTATGTATTTTTCAGGGTTGAATTCTAGAGCCAGTTCTGTTTAATATATTTATTAAAAATCTGGATGAAGAAGTTGAAAGTACCTTTAGCAATTTCTCAATTACACTAGATCATGAGGTTCCATTTAGTCTCTCAAGGGACAAAATGCCTTGCAGAGGAACATAGATTGGAGCACTGGACTGCGATGAAATTTTTATGTCCAAATGCTGGATTACACACCTAGGACAGAGTTACATGGGGCAGGAAATTGTGAGATGAGGGGCTGGAGAGCTGCCCTGCAGGAAAGGATCTGGGGGTGCTGGTCAGCAGTGAGTCCTGTCAGCCCAGCAGACAAACCCCTTCCTGGGGTGCAACAGCCACAGCATCCCCAGCCAGTCAGAGGTGACCAACCCACTGTGCTCAGCATTGGTGTGGCCTCACCATGGACACTGCATGCAGATCTGGGACCCACCATTCAGAAAGGTTTGGAGGTCCTTGAATACATCTAGAGGAGGTCAACAAAGCTGGTGAAAGACCTGGAAGGAGTGTCCTGTGAGGAGCAGCTGAGTACTTTGGGATTTTCTAGTTTGGAGTGTCAGAGGCTGTGGCGTGACCTCATTGGTCTCTACAGATTCCTGTGCAGGGGAAGGTGCTGATTCCCAATCCTTGGGATTCATGGAGAAAACACATGGGAGCAGTATAAAGCTGTGCTAGGAGTGGTTCAGAATGAACATGAGGAAGGATTCCTTTACTAAAGTCAAACAGAGTAGTTAAACACAGGAACAGTCTTCCTGGAGAGGTGGTCAATGCCCCAAGCTGGTACAGTCCTGTCCTCTTCTATTCATGCTGGTTCTCATGCCTTTCATTTTTATTTTTTTTATTTTTTAATTCATAGTAGGTCCAGAAGCACAGTGTTCCACAGCAGATATCTCTGCAAGTTAGACCTTCAGGATTGAAATGAGTGATTGTCAGGATTTTAGTTTCTTGGCTGAGTGATGTGTTAGATGTCAATTTATATGTCACTTTATTGAATTTCCCAGCAGAGAAATAAATCAGCAAGGTTTTTATAGCATTTGCAATTATTGAACTTGAGTGGCTTTCAGTAGAAGAAAGTAGCTAGCAGATTTTAGATATACTAGGATAACGTGAAATATTTTGATTGGACTGTTTGTAATACAGTACTGTTGGGACTCAACTATCTACTCTGCAGAAAACATGTTGGATTTAAACTTTGGATGCAGTTGGGTCAACTAAATAAATGTTTTCTTAGTATATGAGCTTATTTTGTATATACTGTGAAATTAAACTCCCATTTATTTCACTGTGGATTTTATAGAAGACTAGATGAAAGATGCATATAATATAATGACAGTGTTCCTCCAAGTCTAGAACCATGAGGAAGATGATTACTTTGAAATACTCTGCTTGATGATGGAATTCAAAGCTTTTTGTGATAATAAGAGTCCATTGGTTTGTTTTATAAAACACTTGAAGGTTAATATATTTGGAAAGATAAATCACTCCAGCAGTGTGAATAAATAAATTTTCATTTAGTCAGCTCTTTGGAAATATGGTTGCTATAGTGCATGATTTTATTTCAGTCCTTATAGAGTATTGAATATAATGTCTTTGGAATTATAATCTATTTATTGCTTTTACAAACTACAGTTTGTGCCATCTTCATCATGCAATTTACCAGTAACTTGATTGCAAAATGACTCAAAGTTGAGTCACAGACATGCATATACATAATTACTTGCAATTCTCTTTCTTAACAAGTTCTTTTAATCATTCTACTTAAAAACTAATTGGAATGAACATTCTTATTGTCATTCTCTCCCCAGCTAGGAGCCAGTGAAAAATACTGACAAAACTATATGCAAGCTAATTTTCAAAGAATCTGACACAAGTCCTCTGAGCCACTTAAAAATCAGTAAGTGTTTTTGCTGCAGCATGAGAAAAAAACAACTAAAACAGGAGTGTGTGATTCTGTTATGGCTCCACACTGAGGAAGGATTAAATGTGATATACAATGCTGTTCTGTTTTTCTTCTCTTGTTTCATAGATCACACTTCCAATCAAGGCAGAGCAGCTTTTGGTTAAAGCTGAAAGTTAAGAAATTGAGAGCAACCTGCCTTATATCTTTTGATAGAGGGAGAGGATATGGTCTCTCATTCTTCTAGCTGTAATGTGAATTTATTCCTCTATTTCCTCTGCTCTTAGTACAGCTGTCGAGTATGAAATGTTACATTTCAGGTCAAATAAGTAATCTGGTCTGAAACGATTTTTTTCACTGAAATAAAAGTTGGAAGGACTTTTGTTTTAGATTGATGTGAACTGAAGTTTTCTTATTTATATTAGAAAACTTTAAAAGCCCCATGTATTCTGGTCAAGTCCTTATGTACCAACAAACACCATTAAGGGTGGGTTTTTTCCTTATTTAGATAAATTTTTGGAGTAAGATAGTATTATCATTTGCTATCTTATATATTATTGTAAGATAGTATTATATGATAACACTATCTTAGTATGCTTTATTTAAAGAATGCTGAATAAATGCATAGCAGTCCACTTGATTCTAATTGGCCAGTCCTTCCTCTCTTGTTCTGGCTTTTTCTTCTTCCTGGATCACCATATCCATTTGGAGAGTTATTAAATGAGTCTTCTCCCTCATCCTTCCCTTTTTTGATTTTCTTTTCTCTTGTTATTGGTGCTGTGCTTGACTTCCTCCCTTTTTTATGTCACAGATTTCTGTCAAAAGACAGAAAAGAAAATCAGAAAGGCTTTGATTGGAGAAATCACTCAAGGCTATACAACCATGATATTTCTTGGTCCGAGTTCAAATGCATTGTTGTAAAATTATAATTAGCGTTCCAGAAATGTTTGCTTCAAATAAGTTTTACAAATGAAAGGGATACAATGAATCTTGCTTTTTTGTTGTTCCATCACCATCCTTCCCCTTCCCCAACCAAAGACTTATTGTTTCTAAAATAGAAATACTGAAGCATTCTAGATAACTTTTCTGTGTAGGATTTTGAAGATACTCTTTGTAAAATTCCTATTAATACATTAGTTGTAACTTCTTGGGTGAGAACAAGAGAAAGTTGACAATGCTGGAAATCTTGTGAGCTTTTCCATTTGCTAGAGGCGCTATTTTATTTTCAGTGTAATAAAGCATAGCTGAACAGTGAAATTAAAATTCTAAAAGTAAATTTAAAATAAACAAAACAAGGTGGTTACAATAAAAATTATTATGATAATTTTAGTACAGGTTAATGAATTTGAAAGACACACATGTGTGAGTCTGTGTCTGCACGACAACACTGTCAGTGATCAACTGATACAGTTTCCATAGAAAATAAATTCTAAATACTGTGAAACAGACAGAAATACAAAGTTCAACTTGTCAGTTAAATGCTCTTTTGAAAAATAGTTCTTTAGGTTCTAATTTTTTATTTATAATCAGAATCAGTCTCTATTTACAAGGTACTTTCTAACACATGAAAAAATAAAAAAATAAAAAGACAAAAAAGAAAGAGGTGGCAGTTAAAAACTGTGTATTCCATACAGTTAATAGTTTCTTGCAGTGGGGTCTCTAAATCTCTTTTATGCAGAATGCTAGAAAATCTTGTTTTAAAACCCAGTGATTCTTTCCTGAATGCGTTTTTCACATTGATTAGTCAAACGAATGTTGTTGTCAGAAAATATTTTAAGTTATTCCACTGAAATTGAGGAAGGAGGCAAAAAAATTGTGATCTCATGTATGAGCTTTAGCTGAGATCTATACCTGTGAGCCAGCTGGAGATTCTGATCTCATCTTTATCCTCTTGAAAATCAAAGAATATTAAAAAGAACTTAAAAAATAAAATTGACCTCATAGGACTAACTGCTTTCCTTGTGGGACTTGGTCTCTCATCCGTAGGAAAACAATGGAAAAACAGTCCTCAAGCCACTGAAGACAGAGTAGGTCTCCCTCTGTCTGCTGAAATCTGAATTTTACAAGAGAAATTATGGCAGTAAGAAGTTAAATCAAGTTCCAAAATGATTCAAACATTAAATAATGGACTTGTATCCCAGATGATTTCCCTTTTCTGAGTGTCCTTTTTCTTTCTTGTCTGTGTTTTGAGATCATCATTTTATAATGATTCAGGACACAAAGAAATGCCAAAGCTTGGTCATAATTTTTCTTGATTTCTTGCTTCTGGATGGCTGAGAAGTGGAACTGATACTCATGAAAGAAAGTGTGAAAAATTTCTTTCATCTATTAGAGATTCTTTTCCTACACTAGGGGAAGGTGTCTGTGGTTTTTTGTTTTGTTTTGTTTTTTTTTTTTTTTTTGTGTAAGGGACTGCTGCTTCTTTTCCTGCTCCTTTGGCACTGGAGAAGTAGCCAGCTGCTTTTAGCTACTTAGTGTTGGACATTGTGCTAACTGCAGTTTTGAATGGGGAGATTCTTCCTGCATAGACAACTTGTGCACTTGGATTTGTTACCTTTTCTTTGCAGCCCACAGACCTGGGGGACAGATTATGTTCCTCTGCCAGTTTTCCTCCATATCTGGGGCTCTTTCCAAGGCCTTGTTCAGTAGGCTGTTTAGTACCCTGGTAAATCAGAAACGAAAGTGAACTGACAGGTGGCACTTCCTGGAGGACATTAGAAAGGATCTTGTATTATAAGTAAATAACTCTTTTATCCTTTGATCATTAGCCAGGAAAAGCACTGTGTTCACAGGTGTGGAAGAGGTATTTGTCTAAATTCTGTGTTTAACCCCAGGTTAACCTTGTTGGGCTCAATGATCTAGTGGTGTTTTGCCACATAAGCAATGCCATGATTCCGATTATTAGCTTTGTGTTGGCACATGGAATAGACAGAGACAGATGTTGATGGCAACCTGTGATGTAGTGTAGTATGCCAAGTACACAGCCAAGTCCTATGGATTGCAAAAGTAGGGTGAGCTGTATGGGGTGAATTGCTGTCAGAAAGCTCCCATTTCAGTGTTTGATGGAGGTGTGCTCCCCTGTGTGCAAGTCAAACAAATACATGAGTATCTGACACGTGGTGTTGAGGTAGAGGCTTAATGCACTTTTGCATTGGCAGAATGAAGACAGTCCATATGAACCTTAGTAATGGTCATTCTTTCATCTGAAGCTTTCTCTTACTTTCTGGATTTCCCATCTCCCTATGCCTTATTTAAAGAAAATTCTTTGCTTATCTTCTTTTGGTAACTACTGCATTAAAGACCTCTTGTTCTAGCTCATGTTAATTGACAAATTCAGTGTGTATGAACTCCTTCTGCTGTGGAGGTGTTTTACTGATGCCTTGTTTGAAGAAATTTGGGCTTTCAAGTTGAGAAACATTTCCACTATCTGGTGTTACTAGACCGTGTGACAATAAGACAAAAATGAGGACTCAAATAGTAACTGCAATACATTTATTTTTCTCTTTCTTGTAATATTCTTTCATCCTTCACAAAGTTTAGCCATTATAAAGTAACTGTCTTTTCCAAATCGTTTTCCCACTGTGATGTTCTGTCTTGTTGGATGTTTTTTGCTTACATGAGCTTGTTTTATAGCATGGATAGACAAAATGGAATCTATCATAAATTATAGCGGTTACTAGTGAGAATAAATCAAAACTTGAAAAATATTTAGTGTGCTCCTGGGAACAATTAGGATGTGATTCACTGTCAAAACCTGTGGAAAACAAAGTATCATGACTGCACTGGTGACTAAACCTTCCTCTGTACAATTTTGAAACAGAAATACTCTATTTAACATTTCTATCCACTTTTACCTTTTATAAAGGGACAAATACTTTCCTTTTAAAAAGAAAGAAAAAACCAAATTCTGACTCACTGGAAATAGATGTCATATGTTAAAACCCAAGTTACTCATCTGTAGATGATTACCTTGTTTGTATTGTGTCCAGGGAACACATTTTTAACTTGGTCTCTTCCCTCCTGTGCTTGGCTGTTACTCCCATTTGGACTAGAAAGTCTTATAGTCTTAAAGTCTTAATACATTTTCTAACCCCTAGAGGTAAAACATGAGATTCGGGCTGGTGCTGATCAATCTACCTCTCTTGGAATCAGTGGAAATAAAACAGTTTGCAATTATGCAGGATTTGGTATAAAGGATATTCCACATGCAGTGCTGAGGTTGTAAAACAAAACATTCTCAGGACTAGGATATGACTGAATTAAAAATCTTTAATCCATTGGAATTCTTGCTCTATAAGGGATGTGCCGAAGTATGGTCCTGAATGCAAAAACTTTTATTGAATTGTGAGGTTCATATAATTTTTTTTTTTTTTTTTTTTTTTTTTTTTTTTAGTTAGACATGAGGAGAACATCACAAGCTGCAATTTAGGATGGTGCATACACATATTCTTAGTACTGGAGCAGGCATTCTCAGGAAAAAAAATGAAAAGAGCTCAAATATAGAATATAGTGATATGCCACTGACATATAAAAAACAGGAAAAAAGCCAGTGTAGGAAAGAGACATGAGATTTTTTTTTTTTTCCTCCACACTATTAAATAGCATTTGTAATGGCACTTTGGGATTCATATTTTCAGAGTTGTGTCTGCCTCAGTCAGGGCTTGTACTGAATTATCCTTAGGTACTAATTTATTTCAGCTGGGTTTTTAATACAGTTCCATGATTTTTCTATAAAAGTCTAAAGTAAAACTAAACAAGTATTCAAATCTTTAAAAATATTAATACTCTAGAAGAATTACTATATTGTAAAGTTTAATTTCCTACTTTGCCTCAGAGAAACTTCCACAATCAGTGGTGCAGAAATGATTGCAAATGCCAAATTTAAACATACAATTTTGAAAGAGTAGTTCTTTCTATAGGAGTCCCAGTGTTTTCCTGGTTCATATGACTAAATTCATTTAAGATGTTGTCATAGTAACTACTGTATGTAAATCTGTATATTTGCTATAATCTTATTATGTACTGGTGGTGTGAATGTACATATGGTGTGAACGTCGATGCTTTGTTTAAAGTCTATGTGGTATGATGTATTTATCATACATGTATACCATATTTGTGGTATAAGCATGTGTCATAACCTTTACACACATGTACATATCCCATATTTTGTGTAAATATTTAGTAATGAAAAACATGAAACTTTTTCCTCTAACATGTAATGAGAACTATAGTGTTTGTATTTCCAAGTTTAAAAAAAAAAATATGTACACTGGTTATTGTGACGACCTCCCAAAAATACATGTATAGTTTTAAATAAGGGCAAAACACACAAAAAAATGTAGGATATGACTGAAATTTTAACAAAAATATAATGCTTTAAATAAAGAATTCTTTGCATTATAAAGACGTGAAAATTATATGTAGTTGCCACAGAGGAACCATAAGAGACTGTTGAGCATAATGTGGAGTCTTGCTTTCAAGAAGTCAGGCAGGTCACAAGGAAAAGGCCAGCAGGTTTTTTGGTGAAGATGAATGGGCACCACAGCAGCCCTGTGCACTGGGGTCTAGCGTGGTTTGTGGGAGAACAGAGAAAAAATTCAACTGGTCCCGTTCCACATCTTCCTGCTGTTTAACCAAACTCAGTTTTCTCTCCAGATCTTGAAAAGAATTGACAATGATAGTTTTCACATATGTTTACTGACAAAAGAGCCTTGAAATGTATTAAAGTATTTGTTTTGAAAGCCATGACTGATCCATGTTTAATCAAAGGGGTGGAGCCTTGCTCTGGAAGCCAGTGCATTGAGTTGAGAGATACCTTTGGAATGTTTTTTAGCCATTTAGAGGAATTTCCAAAAGGTATGGAGCAGTGGATGGAGTTGGATATATGACTCAATAATCCAGGATAGCTCACATTAACCAAACTGATTTCTGTTTGGCAAAATTGCCGTTGTGTAACAATGTGATCACAGATATGGGGAAAATAACTTCCTTGGTAGATGCTGAGGTCCCTGTTAGGCTTTCTTGTAAGTTCTATCTCACCTACAAACATACATTAAGTGAAAATACAAAATACATTAGAAAGACTTTCAGGAGAAGTCATTGAATATATATTTGAAAGTGCACTCCTTGGAGACCATTAGGATATGACCAACGATGAATTCTCACGGCATGTAGACTGTGATTTTATCCCTAGTGAGAAGTTATCTGGGCAGCCATGTCAGCATTCTACAAAAGTCTTGTCCATCTCTTCACCTTTGTGTTTGAGGTGTGTGCAGTGGCAAATCTTTTGATATCAGCTGCACTAAAGGGCTTATGGCCAGAGAATGACATTTAAGATGAGGTGGTTTCCCCGAAGAACTGGGTGTTCTGTTTGCCCAAATTATTTTCTAAAGTCACATTACTCTTAATAATCAGGAGTACTACACTTCCACCATAAATTAGCTAATTTATTTTCTTTCTCTCATGTTTGAAAATGCTTTAAATGAGATTATTTTCATTATAACCCACACCACATAAATGATTTTTTATTATCAAATTGCTATGCAATTACTGTAACTATACTGATTGTGAAGTGGAACACATGCCATTTGCTTTTTTAAGGTGTGTAACTGAAAAAACCCCATCCCCTCAATTAGCTGATAGAAGGGAGAAAAGAATTGATAGAGTGAATTAAATGCCTTATTTATTTTTAGAAAGAGTTTGAAATTTCTAATTTCTCATCATCTTATCTTAAAACTCTGACAAATGTTTAATATTTCTTTAAGCTAGTGTGCTTTTTGGCTGCTTTATGGAGAATATCACTTCTTTTTTTTTTTCTGTAGTTCTTAATTTAAAAATTAGTGTTTTCTTAATTTAAAAAACGGTGTCAAAATATTACTAAAATTTATGGCACAGGTTTAGAAAATAAGGAGGCAGTGTAAAAGGAAAATTGAACAAGAAGAAATGTACAGATGAGAAATCCTTGACAATTTCTTGTTCAGAGAAGGCTTTAAATATGACATGGTTGAGATTATTTATTCAACTTTGAAATATTCTAGCCACTGATATACAAAACTTAAAGTAAGGCTTTCTTGTAATCATTTCAGCTTTAATATCTCAGAATTGCAAATTATTTTGCATGCAATTATTTTGAGAGAAAACTTAGTAATACAAATGTGGTTCTGGTAAACAAGCCAGATCAGAAGTCACAATCAGCATAGTTAGGAAACTATGCTGGGACAAAAAAAACCCCAAAAAATCAGAAACTCACATATGTGGAAAATCTTCAGATTAGATTACATCAAAAAAAAGGTGCTTAAAGCCACTTAGTGACAAGGCCTAATATTCACTTTTGAAGCTGGCAGCTTCAGAATTTATGGCTGTATGGTATTACAATGGTAATGTTGACAATTGTATTATAAAGACAAACCTAAGCATTTTCACTGAAAATATTGCAGTCCTTTTTAGTGTTGTTTTGTGGTGGTGAAAAATTATATTTATTGTAACTAAAATGACAGATGTAATCCTTTACAAAAATCAATATTTAATGTATATAGCAGTTTGTCTTTCAAATGGTGTGAAATAATGTCCTTCAAAAATAAGGTTGATTTGCAGCCTTCTTTGAAATATTTTTAAACATTATATCGATGTTGAATCTTGCACAACCTCAAATCATACAGTCTATTTGAGTAATGAAAGGCAAAGGAGGTCCCCTTGTGCAATCATAAAAAAGAAATGGGTAGTGTAATTCATTAAAAAAATGAGTAAAAAGCTGCTGATAATTTAAACCCTTAACAAGCCTATACTGGGAATTGAAGTAGAATATCTGGCACTTTGGAAAAAGAGGGAGATTTTATTTTTGTCAGATGAACTGCATCCTAATGCAAAAACAAAAGTCATATGATGTATTTCCTCAGAAGAACTTGACAAATTTTCCTCTTTAAACTGTCTGCTTTCTTTAGGGCTTCTGGTGTAATTTACTTGGCTTTTCTCAGTAATATTATATTAGACATATTTCTATATTCTTTTATTCTCATGCTTTGTGGGGAGTAAAAAAAAAATTGGTACTTTTGAAAGAATTATTTGTTTTGCTGTTGTGAAAAATTAATTAGTCTTTTCAAATGGGCCATGTAGTTGTTAAAATTCTTCTTTCAATGCAAATTTATTATAATTTAAGCATTACTAAACTATTTCAGCTGCAGAACTAAGTGTTCCATGAACTTCTCTGTTCTTCTGTCCACCACCTTCATTGAATGAGGAAGCAGTGCAAAACAGCCCATTAGGATGATATTATTTATAGCACAGTAATTGTGAATCTATGTATAAATTCTCTTTTGCAAATAATTGAGTCATCCTTACAGCTGCAAGTAAGTACAACTGTGCCAACAGCCCACTGAAACACAAGAAAATATTTTTCAAAATTTAGCCTCCTCTTTTTAATAGCTTGTGCAGAGGTTGATAGTTGAAACTGTAAAGGAGGCACCTGGCATTTATAAACTAATAAATGAAATGTTTTTAAAATATTCTCAAGTTAGAGACATAAATATCTCCTGCAAGATAAATGACATTGAGAATTTAATTGCAACCACAGCAGTAAAAATTAGGGGTGGTTAAGCTGCAACAAACCACATGGAGCAGTTTATAGTTGTATTCACTGTGCTTTTGATATCCTTAGAGGGACTTGCCATTGTCCTTGCCTAAACTCAGTGCTGTCACATACAGAAATTTGGAATCCTGCATTCTAAAATGTTTCATGATTTTTTACATCTGCATGAACTCTAATAGATGGGCCACTATTCCTTCTAAACTTTGATTTGATATTTGTCCATATCTACCCTGGACACCTGTTCACAAAGCACTAAAGAAATAAAAAATGAATCTTCATAAAATAAATCATAATATTTGTATTTTTCTATGCAAGCTTGTTTGGCACTGAATGTTTTATATTTTTAATTGAAAGTTGTAATAATATGACAATATTTATGTTTTAATAATTTTTATCTATATTATACTTTGTGATCATCAAGTCTTCCACGCTATACATACTGGCCTTGATAGGGTAATTAATATATTAAATTCAGTCTACCCAATGAAACTATTTGTTAGTTGGTTTCTTGTTATTTGGTGTGACATAATGTTCTGGGAAAAAGGATCAGGGGCTTATCTTTTCTTTCTTTAAGCAAGTAGGTTATTTTTTCATGGTAGAAGTTGATAAATCTCAGCTTGCTACCTTTGCCTAAGTCATAAATATTTGTTAAACATAAGCATGCACACACATAGACAGATCCAATTTAATATCAGAAAAGTAGGGCTGCAGTGAGATAGAGATAATAATTGGGCTAAAAGTTACAAAGTTCCTGTTGAAAGAAAAAATCAGAATAATCAGCAAATACACGGAATATTATTGTTTGTATATGGTAGCATCCACAGTGCTCTAGCATGGCACAGTATGGAAACATATTCACCTTTTTACAAAGACTTTGCACATGAAAAAGGGGATGCAGAAGATAAAGACTTCATGTCCTCAGCTCCAGGGCTTTTATTGTCTCCTGAGACATTGAAGTTATGCTTGATCCATCAAGTGGGATCAGGAGGAAGGGAGTTTGGAGAGGCTTGGAGACAAGCACTTTTACAATAAGTATCCTGGGACAAATTTAGAGTCCTGCACCAAATACATTGCATCCTAAGCTCTTTTAAATAAAGAAACACTGTCACATTTCAGGCACAAATTAAATGAGAAATTACAACATAAATTCATTGAAGATATATTGAAATTTTGTCCTTCTATACAGCTCTGCATTGATTTGAGCCTAAATCATCTCTCCAACAGAGCTGCACAGTGAGAATGTGCATGCTGCTTGGAATTTTTTTTCTGTTCCCTAAATATTCACTGTACTTGCATGCTTACTATGTATACTTTAAGACTGTTCAACTATCTGGTTTGTGACTCTAAAGATTTTAAATTCTGGCCTTTATTTCTGTTCCTACATGCATTCCTTGTTATCTTTTAATTTATTATTGTAACCATTTCATTTTCATTTGCAGTTAACAAAAATTAATGCCCCTTCCTTCAGCTGCTGCATGTCTTTCTCTATTTTAATCAAGAACCTGATTTCCTGGTCTAATTCCTGTTCCTGCTCTTCATCGTCATTATGGGGGATTTTTAACAATTAGGTATGCTTATTGTGTATCTGTTCTTGTCTGTCATTTGCCTACTCATTTGCATAAGTTCTACTTACCTTGGATGCCTCCATCCATTTTAGATTTAAATCTGCATCTAATTGCAAAAACATTTACTCTGATCCTCCATCTTTTTCCTTGACACCCTCTGGAATTGTGAAATAAGTTGCCTACCAGGGAGATGTCTAAATTTTACAGCCTTTTGGAGATAGGCTTGTTTATAAGAAGTTATTTTACAAATAACAGTTGAACATTCAAACAGTTGCAAGCCATGAAAATGAACACATATCTGTGTTACTATTCTATACAGTCACAGTGCTGTGCTGTCATACCTCTCTGTCCTATTTCTTGTTGTTGCTTTGTCTCAAATTAGATAATTTGTCTTTATTCAGGACAGAGACTTTATTTACAGATTTACTCCCAAGAGACTCACAGCTTTAATTAAAGACACTGGAAAGTACAGCAATATAAATACTAATTGCAATTAAAGTGAAGGTCCTGAAACAGCTTCTTAGAGGGGAGAATCTGCACCATAGCCATTCTCTTGTGCTTTTTCTTTCTGCCACATTACAAATTCAGTCCTGCAAGGATTTGAGCTTTCTGCAGCCTATTGGACTCCTGACTGGACGTGGCAGAACTCATGACATCAAAGGAGAGAGACACCTTGTTTTTATTTTTGTTATCAGATAAACTTGTAAGGCCTGAAAAATCACTTTCTAGTAGACTTGTCACATTGCAATTTTTACACAGGAGGTGCTAGAATATTTGTAGCACTGATGCAGGAGAGAAGCAGAATAATGATCACATTTGAAAAAAAAAATAAAAATCCAAGGGAGTAATTTTAAGATGGCGTATTGGCAGATAAAATTGCAGCATAATGCAGAGTGATAGATTACAGTGAATCTTGTTAATACTTCAGTACTAACCTCTGTGGATCATTTTGAATTTGAAATGGAAATGAAAAGACAAAAATCTGAAGATAATTTCATCAGATACCTGAAAGGTCATTTGTGATGTTCTAACTTAACCAGCAAATTCTTTTTCTGGTATTATGGCAGCAAAAACATGTTCCTGTTTGAGGAGTTTGTGATTTCATCACAAGAAATGGTGAGAGATGAGCCAGAAAAGGGAGAAACATTCATTATTATTTAAGCACTAATAGTGAAGGCAATGTAGCATACCTAAAAGAATGAAAGCACTTTAATTTACAAAAAATTTGCAATGCTGACTTCATGTCATGTTTTTGCCAACTTGGCAAAGAATATTAGACTCATATATGAAGGAAAAAAATTGCAAAGATGTTTGTTTCTTACATTTTCTTTGGGATGGCATAGTTTAAAAATTAATATTATTTTGACACAGTTGCAGGATTTTCAATTTTTCTAAATAGGATTTGCATAATCATAGCAACATAAAAAGAGAGAAAATATAAAATTGCACCTTTTATAAATAAGTACATCTGGTGGAGGAGATAAAAATACAAGATGGCCTAATGTTTACTTTAGTTTATCAAGTGCTAGAATGCTGCTAGTGTTGCTGGCAAGATTTGTACTTTATGTTTATTGATCAAGTCCTAAGAGTAACTCTTCTCCAAAATATGCAAAATTTTCCATTTGCATTAAAAACATAAAAGTGAATTTTACACACTGTTAACTCAAGTTCAGACTGAATCTGGCTGGAGGATGCAATGGGATGAGTTAGAAAGGCTGCCATTGACCTTGTGGACCAGATGAGGTTATGAAACAGTACAGATGACTACAAATAATATAATAGAAAAGACCTCTGATGTTATTCTATGTATTGTAATTGCCAGAACATGAGGTCACCTCCTCTACCATATCCCTCTGCCTTAAAATAAATTTATTTCAGCTGTTTACTAGGGGAAAAGAAGAATTTTCCTTATGCTATTTGGTGGGGTTTTTTTGCATTTGGTCTAAATATTATTTGTGTTCTTGTATTATGTGCTGTCATGTTTTCTCCCTTTTATATTGGGAACTTACCCACCTGCAGTGATTAAAAGAAAAAGTCTTTCATGCTCTCAGAGATGTAAATAAAGGTATCATTGGCAAAGCCTCTGTATACTGTGTGCTTAGGGTACACATTACAAGAGCTTTGCTTTGGTTTGTAAACATCACAAAGAATATAATTTTTCATGATATCAGAAAAGCTCATAAAAGTAATTGACCAATCTAAATGTTTTTTCTGTATGTGTAGTAAAAGCACTGAGGTTCAATTCACATGCTGGTGCTGCCTTACTTCCCTGTAATCAGAATCCTTGAAGCTCTAAAACACCTCTAATACCATCAAGTCCTGCCATTACCCCTGCACTGCCAACTCCACCTAGTGAGGGACTGAACCACATCCCTGAGTGCCACATGGTGTTTTTGGATCTTCCAGGGATGGCGACTCAACCACTTCCCAGGGAACCCTGTTCCAATGCTTGACAACCTGTTCAGTGAAGGAATTTTTCCTAATATCCAGTCTAAGCCTGGCACAACTTGAGGGCATTCCTTCTTGTCCTACTGCTTGTTACTTTGGGGAAGGGACTGAGCCCCATCTTGCTGTACTCTCCCTTCAGGCAGCTGCACAGAGCAATGAGACCCACACTTCAGTGCCTCAAAGTCTCTCTTGTAGGAGGGGCCCAAAACTTAACACAAATTTTCTCTCCTTTTGTGTCGTTACCATGGCAAGTAGTTAAGATTTTGCTGCAAAAGTTTTCAAGACTCTGAGTTTTTCTCCATTATCCTTCAAACTGTTAGTTAGTACAATCCTGGCAAATAGATTTTATCTTGTCTAAGGGTTTTTGACTGTACCAGCAGGGGTCTTTAATATCCTAAACTATTTTAACTATTATGTTAGTCAGCCTCTGGCCATGTATGCCAAGTAGAGGCTAAGCAAATATACAATTTTTTCTTTTTCTAACTAATAAAGCTCAAAATTGTTACTGAGAATCCATTCCTTATTAAACACAATGCGCAAGATACCTAGCTAAAACCTGTTGGAAAAATTTGAAACAAGTTTTCTTCTATTTGCGTGCAATGTCAGACAGTCTTACTGAATCACAATTTCACTAGAAAACTTGATGAAGCTTAAGACATAGACAAAAATGTGTAAAGGCTGTACTGTATCTTGCAAACACTCTGTAGAAGTAATGTTTTAAGCATACATAGCCAACATGATGAGTAGTTCCTTTTTTGAGAAACTTAAGATATGACAAGTTATCACCACAACTGGTGGGAGCAAAGCTGTTAAATTGATTTCATGTTAAAAAAAAAAATGGCAAAAACATTTTTTTTTTCTTTCATTTTAAACCTCAATAAATAGCTGACTCTTTCAGTGAGTTAAAGATGTAAGTATTTAAATTATATAACTGGCAGTTTAACTTGACTTTAAAACACTTGACTCTTCCATAATGAACAACATTATTCTGGACAGTCCCTAAGGCAAGCAGAACCATGTGAGACCCGGATGAAAAACACAAATTTTATTTAATAGAAAAAATTCAGAATGTAAATGCAGGAATACAGATTAGAATGAAATTAGAGTCTAAAATACATTCCATAGAAAATTGAGCATTCCAACTCTGCTTTAGCCATAATGTTTCAGCTTGAGAAGAAATTAACACAAATAATTTTGAAATTTTCTAGCATTTGATTCTGCTCTATGTAGGTAGGCAAAATGTAGACAAAACCTTCTGTCTTTATTTTCAGTGGCTGGCAATCTATGGGATGGTTATAAAATATTAGCTTTCAAATTAAGGCATCTCTATCAACCTATCTATGTATTGAACTGTTATAATAATCTGATGGGTAAATCTTTCTTTTTTTCTAAGATGACATGTATTTAGATTGAGCTGCAATTTCTATCTTTAAATAAATAGAAAACTTTAAATTTAATTTCGACATTTTCTCTTCACCTTTGAGGGTTCTTGTTGGTATTTCATCTGGACTGAATGCTCACCTTGAATGTAAGGAGACATTTTTTTTGCTGCTAGGGTGGATATATCTGTTGTGATATAAAGCTCCAAAATTCTTGCACATTTGTCAGTGTTTGTGGCTCTGAGGTGTAATAGATTGTGCTTGTTCTTAGTTCTGAAAGCAGAATATCTCATAAAACAAGGAATAAGCTTTTCATTATTTTTATCTTAAAAGTAGTATGATTTATAACACTCTTCCAGTTTGGATGTTCTCCCCATGAAATGGCATGGTCACCACGCATTTGGGAACAGTTACTACAGTAATGTAGGTTCCCATGGTGTTTCCTGTAAACAGTGCTCAAAATGTTTATGGCTGGATATGAAAATGCTCATGTTCACATATTTCCAAGTGCTATTGTTGTTTGTCACTGTATATATCTGGAGCCAGCTGTAAAATCCCCAGGAGACCTGGAGTTATTATTGCATATGTGTTATCAGCTTGTTCCCTTGTAGGGAACACTGGCATTAATAATCAGGGTTTCCTATCTACTTCTTCCATTATTTTGTCAAACCACTTGTCTAGTACTTTCAGTGTAAATTTAGGATAATGTCAAATTAAGCATGCTATAAAAATATGTGATGTTATGTATGCTTCAGTAAAATATTTGCATCCAAGAGAATATGACATTTTTGTCAAATTTACACAACTGCCCAATACCAAAACAATATTGCTTTTATGTTCTGGTCAGTATCCATGGTCATGACAAAAACTGGTAACAGCTGACAGAATGGTATTAGAGAGAATATCTCTACTAGATAAAAATAGCAAGTAAACTGGTGCCACAAAGTTTCATATATTCTGCTAAAAATTCAATAAGTCAGCATAGTTGGACAGTTAGGTAGCTGATGTGTAGGGTAAAGAAAATGAAGGAAAAGCAATAACAATCTTTAAGTTATTGGCAAAGTCTACATACTCTTTGGACCTAACAGAGACCTCAATTATTTCAAAAATATGTTTCTCTATAGACTGTTTTAATTTTTCTTTTGATAATTCTTTTTTTGATGTTAGAGAATCCGCATTAAGAGGGATTGTGTTCTGTTCTTTCACGTGCACTAGTGATTATTTTGCAGGCACTGTGGTGTTTCTGTGGTGTGCATCCTTTGTAACTGAGAGCCTGAACCTAGAGTTCTTCTAATGGAGTCTTCTCATATTTGAGCATGGAAGTCCTCTTTTTATGTTTTGTTTTGGTTTGTTCCCAGTTATTTTTCTCTTTTTTGCATATTCTGAAGCATTTCAAATTTTGAGGAATAAGAAAGGTTTGTACAGAATAAGAACATGGATAAGAACTTTAAAATTCTGAACCATAGGTCCAATCAGAGCCTTGGGAATATGTTTGTGAAATTTGCATAGTGGAGGAAAATTGCATATTCACAGAGCAGTTACTGAAAAATAACTCAGAGTGATTGTGAAGATCCTTGCTCTTTGATTGGCTAATGATAGGTTTTAGGCAATCACAGTAAAGGGAATAGCACATTATGCAGTTATTTAAAAATTAACTTGTGCAAATCAGACTTGTACAGTCAATCAGAATGCAAGGAAGTAGATACAGTTTGAGGAAAGAAATAGTCAAATTATTTCAGTAAACTAACAACCCTTGTGATTGGAAGTGATTGATGTGTCTTTTCTGAAACTTTTTTAAAAAATCATCTCCCAAGAATGAAAGAGCATCAAGAATATCAGTATAAATGTTAGGCCAAAATATGCAAATATGCATATGAGTTTTTTGGATTTAGTAAAAACTATGCCATCTTTACAAACTCCATCTACTTGTCCACTTTACCAGAAAACAAGTTTTAGCTTTGCTGTTAATTTAGAGTATAATAACTAAACTGAAAGGCCTGGAAACTACATTTTGTGATGGGATGTTCTTATGGTGAAGAAACCACTTTCCTTTGTCTCTCTTAGCCCTTGAATTTATTTTTCCTAAAAATGTAACTGGGACAAAAACGTCCCAATATCTACTTGAGCTGGGCAATATACACGTATTTTAATGATTAATTTGATATTGCTTCTTTTGTTCACTGGTCTTGTGTGTGTGTGTGTGTGTAAGAACAAAGAAATGACATGTCCATTAACTCCTCTGCAATAGTTTCAAGTTGCTAAAAACTGTGAGGACTTGATTAATTATCTAATTTATTACTAGAAAGTAGGCTGGTTTTCTCAAGAGTCTTATAGATGAAAATGCATTTGCTAGTAAGAGCATTCCAAGAAATGTATAGCAAATATGTGATCTGAAGGTCAACACTTACATAGGAATTGACTCAAAATTGGTTTTATTAATATTGTGTTTTTCCCATGAAAGGTGATTTAAAATTGCAAAAGGATGTAATTTCTTATTTCCTTTAAATCTTCATTATAGAACTAACATTGATTTTTATCCAGACCTTTCTCTCTCATTCTATTATTCAAATTGTTCCTCAATTTTGATTAAATACATACTGTATATAAAATGCTGACTCTTCAATGCAGAGAAGAGCATTTATTTAATCCATACCTTGTGAGAAAAATCTTGGAAAAACAGTGTTCCATCTCTAACTGCTAGTAAATTATTTGCCTTTTTAAAATAGGACAGGCTTACTTTTTAAGTCCCAATAATTTCCTGTTTAGTGGTGCTGGCTGTGAAGGGATATTTTTGTTACTGTGGATAAATACGTTCAAAGACAATAGCAGCTTTACTGATTCAATACTACCCACCTATTTTAATCAGTTGAGCATATGGCCCTCTATGGATTTCCATTTGATAATTGTGTTTAACTTTTTGGTTTAGGGATGCAGCTTGTACTAGAAAATTCAGGCTATCTCTGAATATATAAGTGATGGGTGAATAATGGAATCTATTGGTATGTAGACTAGAGACAGTGAATCTCACTGTGAGATTAAATGCATTATTCCAAGCATGGTTTGCACATTTTAGAATGTAGCTGCTGGACTGAATATAATTTCAGAGTTTAGTGTGGGACAAGGCTTCTTCAATGATTAGATTCCTGAAATCTGATTCCAGTTTTAAATATAATGCTAAAGGGTAGTTGTGTTCCTCCTTAGTGGTAGAGAGGGTCTATGCACTAACTGTATTACTGATCTAAAAGTTCAAAGATCTGAAAAGTAAATCTAAGCATGTGGTATTATTTGTTGACAAGAATAATTAATTTCGTATATATGGATTTAAGTCGAGTAGGTTCTGTGTATTTATACTAAAATAAGGTTCATGCAGCCTTGGAAGACAAAAGCAATTACTCTGAATGCCCCTCCTATCCTCCTTCTTCCCCAGCTAATATAAACTGAGCAGGAAGCTGTATGGTATGGAATGTCCCTTGGGTCAGCTGGGGACAGCTGTCCCTGCTCTGTCCCCTCCTGGTTTCTTGCACAGCTCAGTGGCTGGTGGGGTGGTGTGAGGAGCAGAAAAGGTCTTAATGCCAACCATGCAAGCCCTGCTCACAATAATGAATGTAATAATAATGAAAAGCACTTAGTCTATTTTCTAGTACTTTTTGTTCCCATCCTTTCTTTTTTTCTTATCCCGACGGTTCTTATGGGTTTTTTCCCATGCAGCAGAACATGAAATTTAGCATAATGGTCACAGAAGGATCTAAATCTTCCTACTGCAGACTGAGGAAAGTAGTTCAGCCACTAAGCACATGGAGCTTTTGGTTTACAAGAACAAGTCCTTCTTGGAGTGTCACTGTGCTGCTTTTGGGAAACTAGCAGCCAGAATGAATTAGCTACAGGAAGACTGAACAAAAAACCCATATGAATTAGTTTATTGTTTCATCAGGCTATCTTCAGAACTGGGTTAAGAGACAAATAATTAATATTTGGTTTTTTTTAGTCCTAGTAAAAACTTTGCCTTATATTTCTTTCAAGCCCTGTTCCTTTAGATAGAGTAGAGTTAAAAGGACTCCTCCACTCCTATGTATATGTTTCATATTGTTGTTATTTGCATTAAGGAAGAATACATCTAAAATGCTCTTCATTTCCAAACTAAAACTGCATGCAAATTAAGTTCAGTGGCGTGAATTGATGACAGAATTTGTATTTTTACATATTCTTTATCTGCAATTTAGGTTGATGTTTTTTTCAAAGATATTTATGGTACAATATGGTGTTTGTTTAATTATATTTAACATAACAGAATAGCATGATTAACTTATTTTCTATATTCTGTTCAATGTTTTTATTATCTGATATCACTGGGGAATGCAAGTTCTGTAGATTGTCCATCACAAGGAGTTATGTAGAAAGTTTCAGAAAGGGAATTGTGCTATTCTAGCACCCAGGAGATATGGTCACAAGTGATCTGCTTTGAACGGCTTAAGTGACTGGTATAGCTTAGAGTAAATTGCTATTTTAACAGTGCAAAGATGCTGGAATCTGCTCCCCAGCACGTTCTGCTGTAGTGCAGCATAGTTCAACTTCCTTTGCAATAAGCTCTGCCACTCATGCTCTGCTATGAAGACATTAAATAATGACTGAAACTTAATTACTATTTGACAAGCACTCTATTGGCTGTGATTTATGATGGAAGGTTTTCCTATTTGTAGTCCATCAGTTGTCATCATAAAATATTCTTGCACTAATTGACATTTTAACCAATATTTGGATTAGTATTAATGCTTTTTCTTGCTATAGTGTTTGTGTGGGCCCGACTGGCAGTCCTCTTCTTCATCTTGTCTAGCAACTAACTAATTCTGTTGCCCTTGTGTGCTGGAGAAACTCATTCCTATCTGTTTCTGTTTTGTCTTATATAGCATAATTGACTAAAAATCAAAGATTCAGGAATGACATGAAAACTTTGCAAGATGAGACCTATGGTAAAGAACCTACAGAGAGACCAGTGCTAAATTAAAAAAATATCCATGCATGACCCAGTTTCTCCTCCTGCTCTTTCTCTAAATATTCATGAAACCATGGTAAGATGCGGTTTTATGATAAGATACTGGGGCAGGTAAAGGCACAGTCTTATTCTACAGACATGTCAAAGAATGAACAGAAATGGAAATTGTGAATACTGCCATGATTATTTGAACAGAGAAATCCAGTTAGTATCAACAGAAAGTATTACATGGATAGCTGAGAGTCATGCACAGCAGGAGATAGGCACAGGAAGTGTCCAGCCTAACACTAAGAAGCATTTTCAGTGTCTTTTATAAGCTGGGAGGAAAACATGGTATCTTCTTGTTAGTATAATCTTTGGTTCAAACAGCCTCCTGTTAGGCTACAATCAAAATATATGTACCTTTGAGGAGAAAAATATGAAAACTCATGACTAGAGTAAAACTCATTATTAACAAGTTAAGACTTGTTAATAATACATAGGCTGTATTGTATTCATTTTCATAGTTATTAATACATTGTTTTTGAGTAAACAAAGCCTTTATTTCAAAAAGTAAAGTCCTGTTATAAAGGAAGTTCTGAAGCGTTGCCAATACATGTTTAAGCTTTTATAAAAAGTTATTGTATAGTTCAAAAGAACATAAAATGCTTGATATTTCTATGCAGTAAATTGTCAAATGCTAATTCTATATATTAGTTTTTTTCATCAGCTATCAACAGTGAGTACAAGGTTATGGAAAAAATAATGAAAGAAATATGGATTTACCATCATTTTTCTTGATTATTTTCTAAAGTAGTCATTAAAATCCAGTATTGCCTACTTATTTTCAAGTTCTCCCCCTATTGTTTGTGATGGTTTTAGAAGAAAATCGTCTGTATTTTCTCATTTAAAACTCCTTTATATGTAAGTTTACCTACAGTGAAGGCAAGGAGAGTAGTTTTATTCAAATGTGCCGTATTAGATATCATTTGCAGATCATAATAAAGCTTGAGAAAAAGATCCCACCATTTACCACGTGGTTTCTAGATGCTAAATACGCATTTTAATGTGAAAGGGAAGAGAAGAGATCTCTCCTGTTCTTCAGAGACACCAAACCCAGGGGCTCCAGTCTACAGCAGCCAGACACCTCAAATGCAACATGAAAAGCTTTGGATTAACTGTATATAGATGCACTGGTTTGATGTAACAGCAGCTTGCTTGAATTAATGTCCTGTGACAAGCCCTCCCTTGCAAACCTTTAGAAGCAAACTGTTTCTTTGTCTACATTTTAAGCTTGACTACAGCCTCTGGTAGATTCTGCATTGTTTCTCACACACAGTTTTTTGGTCCTTCATCTATGAAGGACCTGCTACCCAAAGGGTTTAAACCCAATTGCTAGTGGTTTATTCAGCTTTGACGCCTCTCAGTGTGATCTTTACTGCCTTTTGTAAAACAAGCAGACAACGGAAAGGCTCCAGAGACTTTCTTCTGTTCATTCTCTAATAGTTTCCTTGCCACGGGAGGCTTAAGAAGATTTGTACTGCCTGCTTTCTTTTCATTAGCAGTGTGTGCAATGCTGTTGGGTAAGTTAATGTATGAGACTGTAAAAGAAAAAGCTCAGGAATTTGGAAAAAGGGTGGGTTTTCTTCATTAATACATTTTTAATGTTATTTTTCTTGATTTATTTTGTATGGGTGCAGTGAAAAATAAAGTAATGTGTGCCATTTGAGAGATTTTCTGTTGCTCTCAGCCAAACAGAGAATTAAAATCTAGCTGTTTCTTGAATGCAATACTATGCTTCACTGATTTTTGGCAGCAGCATGTTAAAATTCTTGTTATTAGACTGACAAAGAAACCCGATTGAATTTTCAACACAATCATACTTCCTGTCACGAAATGTAATAATATTTAATGATATCCTTGTAAATCTGTGTGGTACAAAATGCATCAATTTGGGAGTCTTACTTTGACCACTATATTGCAGTAACCTTCTATTATCAAATTGCCATTAAATAATTTACTCTGTACTTCATTCTGAACATTTTTAAAGAAAATTGAACATGTTTGTTGGGAAAATCCCAAGTTTAGCAAATGGATTTATGCTTTCTTCAGTATACACTAGCTGTTTGCATCAGATAAAATTTGACTCTCAGCATTTTGATAGTTTTTTGTGTTGTGACAGTTAATGTGTAAGTATTTTTATGGATACATACATAGAATAGCATTTTTAAAAAATAAGACTATACCATCCTTACTGTTATAGTTTTTCAGAAAACTCTGGGCTCATAATATTTGCTACAAACACTGCAGAATAAATAGTAAATATAAATTAGCCTTAGAGATAATTTTTTTGAAGTTGCAATTTGTATCTGGTGGATTGATGGATAGTAACTCATGCAGGACATATATTTTTTCATATATGAAAATGAAAAGGATAACAAATAATGACAGTCATTAAAGGATTACTGTATGCTAGATCTCTGAACTTTGTAATTATTGCTCATCCTCATCAAATGTAGTCTACTTCAAATTTTTAATTGTCTTATCTATTATGCACATTTCTGGTCTTTTCCTTTGTCCCCAAACACATACTTCTCTTCTGGGATAGAAGGAATACAATAATAACTTGGGGAAATGCTGGTAACTCAGCTGGAAGAGTTCTGTAGGAATTATTTTTTATTTATATATATTTTTTTAATTTTAAAGGGTAGGCATAATTGTTATCTGCCTAGTAGATCAGTAGTTCAAGATTTCTAAAGCAATTCTTAGTGAAATATACACAGGTAGTGTGTGATTTTTTCCAATGCCAAGTTTTATTGGTTTTTTTTTCACTGACAGTTACTAGTATACTCTGACATTCTGAAATATTCAAGCAGAGATAACTGTTGATAGATGTAACTCAGCACTATTTCATATTTATAGAATCACATTAACTCCAGCCACACTTGTCAACAACTCTGCTCTTTTGATTCCCAGGAAACGTAGCTTGAAGCATTATCAGTATGTGATATAATTAATCAAGAAAATATTTGTCCTCTGTTTTGTTTTAATTTGCATGCCCATTGCTACATATCACTGGACACAGTTGTTCAGCCCTCAGATAACTACAGTCACAGCTTGATGGTTTAATTGTGATCTATTTCTGTAGCTTTTTTAAGACAGAGGAGGCTAGCATAGATCATAGCCTAGAAATGGCCCTTACTCAATGGAAGTTGTACAGTTTTGTCAGAGAGTATGTCTTTTCCCATAGTTGATCATGCTGATATGTTGTTTTTTGTCTACAATAGCTTGGTGTTTTCAAAAGGAGAGCTTCTTGCCAAATCTGAAAGTCTAATTGTGGTGGTGCTCACAGATGATCAAATTCTACCAGGTATCTCCAAGACCTTGTTCCCTGGCACAACAATCAGACCATCTTTGTATGGCGTATGTGAGCAAACATACATGCAAGCAGCACATGGCCACATTTTAAAAAGTTTAATGTGATTAATTTTTTGCCTTCCTTATGGAACAGGCATTAAGGCTCTCAGAGCCGTCGACTTTCTTATTCCACTTTCTTGCCTTATCCCATGGTAAGAATGAGATAAAATTCTCACATCACTGAAGTCAGTATAGACATTTAGCTCTTGCATAGAGTCAATTTATCACAGTATGAACTTCATGTAATACAGCACCTACAGTGAGGAAATAAGAGGAAGAAGGGAAAAATTTTTACAGTGATGCAAGCTTGATGCTTTGAAGTCATACCCTGCAGTAGTGGGCTATAACACAGAGGTGCTTATAACAAAAGGAATTCATCATGATCCTGATTCACTTTACCTCAGTCTACGTTTCAAATATTTTGAAAAGTATTTATCTTAAAAAATGCAAAATGAGGTACCTTGAGAATGCCATTAGTAAACTAATAAATATGATAGGTGTATTTCTGCTGCTGCAAGCAATAATGTAGGCCTTTTTTTTTTTTTTTCCTTTTAAAGGTCTTTGCTGCATAATGTGTTTTCAGAAGACATTTTATATTAGTAGAAAAACAATCTTTGGCATGGCCTTTCAGCAGAATATAACTTGCAATTATTTTTTTGTAGAAACTGTTTTAACTGTCTCCAAGGACTCTGATCAGCATTCTTCACTCAAACACCCATTGAGTTCAATAGGCCTTTTCATGATTAAAAGAACCAGTAAGGAATGTTGAATAGAGCCAGCTTATTCAAATGCAAGCAAATCTTTTATATTTCCATAAGGGAATTAACAACCTAAATATTACACACAGAAGACAACTAAGCTTTTAAGTGGTGTCTGGGTGCCAAAAAGATGGCATCTACAATTTTAGAGCTATTTGTTATTTTGTCAGTGTGGCTCCAGGCTACATAGCACTGGATAAAACCTTTCTTTTACATAACAAATAATGAAATATTGCTGCTTCACTGTCTCTCTTCATATGATTAAAAGAGATTAAATTTGGTTAACATCACTTTACATTAATTTCTGATTCTACACATGCTGTTGAATCCTACTCTTGATTTTTGAAATGTGTATAGGATTTTTCTTCTCCCTATAACACAGTCCTCAGCTGCACAATGAGCTAAGAACTACTCATCAAATAGTACCACATCTTTGAAGGCACAGAATAATCAAGAAATAGACAAGTAGCTTAGGAGAGTTCCTAATATTCAAATATAGTTTTCAACTACAACATGAACATGCCAATACTCAGAACTTAAACTTGCTTCTATCAAGATCTCTCTACCTATCTGTTGGATACTCTTACAAGACTTCCTTTTATGACTTGGACAACTCAGAGAGCTGTTTTGTAAGGAAGAGAAGGTGATAAATTGCTTTGTTAATCAAGAATCTGTGTGGTCGCTGAAAGGTAGGTAGGGAGCCGAGAAGGAATGCCAGTTGAGTACCATATATCTCCATTTTTCAATGCCATAAAGTTTGCCAGGTTAAGAAAAATTGAAAACTAGAGTTTTAGTGATTGTGATATGATTCATTGCCTGTGGAGGTAGTGGAAATACCATATACATGGAAGGAACTTGCTGTATGAAAAAAGATTTCATCGCAGAATAAATTTTCCAGACCATGTGAGAAAGATTTAGTGGAAACATCTATAATTAAAGGCATTACATCTGTGGTGCTTGTTGAGTAGTCCAGTATTGTATTGAAGAGAAAGAGCTTTTTAATATATATTCATTTACTTTGGGACATTCTGCCCCTTTGTGATTAGAAAAGAACTCTGCAAAAAGCAAAATTGCTCCAGCATATTATTGGGATGCTAACTTGACCTTTGGAAACAAGAAAGTTCTTTATAAAGCTTCTTTTTATGTAGTCTCATGTCTCCTAAATAATGGCATAATCAGCTCCTGATCTGCACTGAGGTTTCTGTTTAAGAGCTCCTCCTGGCCTACTCTTTGCTGTAGTATAAGGTAGAGGAAGTTTATTGCCTTTATGAGCAGGTCTCTGCTTTCTATAGAGAATGTTTATTGCCTTTATGAACAGGCCTCTACTTTCCAGGATTTGTTTTTAACTCTAGCTGGAGACCACTTGTTCTGCATATATTCTGCTTATCTTTTTCTCTATCCTTATTTCTTGATGCTTCCTCCAGCATTTACTCTCCAGCCAGTTGTTCCTGTCTTCCTGTCTGGTGCTGCATATTAGAGCAGTTGCTGTTGCACATTCTTCTCGTGCACTGCCATGCACTGTGGGTAGCATAAATAACTCAGAGACATAGTTTATAGTCTTAACATTTGCAATCAGGCTCCTCTCTTATTTACTTTACCACATGGAAGAAACAGTGCAAATACAAATGGGAATGCAAAGGAATAATGTGTGTTTCAAACAAAAGGGAATGCTAACCAGCACCAAAATCAAAACTACAATGTGTCTCTCATGAATGTGAGTCCTTTACACAAGATGAAAATGACAATTATGTGTGTGTATTATATATATATATCTATCTCATGTGAAGAACATATGTGTCTCATAGGTTTTAGATACATACAATTGCTCTTTAAGAGTAACTGTTCTCACATGAGTAAAGTTCTGTAGAGAACTTCACATTGTAGAAAACCATTACAGTTAGATCTGACAGGTCTTGATAGTTAATTTCATGGGGCCTGTTGAGAACTTTAATTCAGAGCACTATTATGTTGAGCTGCATTGCAGCTCTAGTAGCATTCCCATATCAACAGACAGTTCTCTCACAGGCTTACTTGAAACATTGTAGCAAGGTGTTTATCTGTGATAAGTCATTATTGCTTCTGATATGGGAGGTCCTTGGTGACCAGCCAGAGAATCTTTATCTCAGTCATTTGTCCTATTCAAGAGTCTTTCACAACAGCTCTGTTGGATTCAGCAGATTTATATTGTTCAGGCTTGATAAGTAGTTCATTGATCAGTTTTCTTTCTGTGAAGAGAGAATGCAGGAGACAAGTATAATCCATGGTACTTTTACTTGTGCTGACTGAGAGTAATGCAATATGATATTCCCATTTTCTTGTGGAGTGTCCATAGGCTGAATGGGTGCATTTTACAGTCCATTTGGCATACTCCGTATATCTGTTCATACTAGAACTGATATTCTTTTTATCAAAGTCCATCTTTTATGTCACTGTGTAGAGTTTTATTTTATGGTTTTTCCAAGCAGAGAACTGGAATGATATCTATTAACACAAAAGACATTTCAGTGTCCCTGTCTTGGCTTGGTTCAGCACCTCTTGCAGGATACAGCTCTATAAATCTTTAACCTGTATAGAAGTACCCTTTAAATCAATAAAAGTAATTGAAAAAAGGGTTGATGTGCTGGAATCACTTAAGAATGCATCTGTTCATGGGGTTGGCAAGTGTCTATGAACAGTCAATCAGTTGGTAGGCATCTCTGTTAATTCATGTCTTTAATAAACATTTACCTGGTTTTAATAGTCTATCTTCATTGACTTTTCAACAAAAAAACCCCAAACTATTTCATCTGCATCATAAGATAGCACAGTTTTTTTATATTATATTATTGTAGGTTGACCTTTTAAAAGCTAGGTAACTCATCTAAAGAAGTCTATAAGATGTGGGAGATATAAAAATTACTAGCATTGCTTTGGCTGGACTCAGTTACTTTAGTAAAAGCTGGTGTGTATATACTCAACTGTATGTGTGTATGTACCCAAACTGTACACTAAAATTTAACATCTTAAATAACATTCTTAAAATTGGGAAAGGTTGGTTGTTTTTTTGATTTTTTTTAATCTATCTTTTAAAGCACCTGTCTTCCTGTACAGAAAAATAGATTTGCAGTAGTTAGATTTGGAATTCCAGGTCAGTGTCAAGGAACGGAATCCTCTTACAGTTTACTTCCTGGCTTTAAATGTGACCTGTGCTAGGAAAGAATTACTTGGTTTCTATCAGTTTCTCTGCCCAAGGTGCTTGGTGCTACAGAGGATAATGCTGGTAGATTGAAGGGAAGGCTGTTATCTACTCACAGTTCTGAAATAGATAAATTTCAAAAATATCTTGCAGCTGTAACAAAGGAGAAGAATTTCTCTGTATGTTCTGAAATTTCTTCCAAATATTACATTGAAGTATAAATTAGTCTCCTGAAAACAGTTATATCAGAGCTTTCTTGTCTGGGAGAAGAGAAGGATGACCTTTATATGTACATGTATATGTGAACAAGTGGTAGGCTTACTGGGGGTGGGAATGAATGGCAGCTAGAGAATGTGCTCTGAAGAAAACTAAGACTACAACTAGCTTGCCATCAGGACAGGTTTCTGGCACTGTTACAAGTCTTGAATGAATCTAGTTTTGTTTACTGTTAGGTATATTAACTGGCATTCATTTTTAATTTAATCAAGCCATTTTATTCTTGATATATCAGAGATACTTTTACTGCATAGACATCTTGTTGTTACAGTCTCTTAGCAACAGAAACTTTTCTTAAGCTGACATTTACAATCTCAAGAGTTCTGTGTCCAAATTACTTTGAATAGCCTTAATTTTCAACAGAGTTTCTAAAATTTAATCAATCTCTTCTTTTGTTAGTTTTATTTTCTGAGAAAGGCATTGATTAAGTTATTTTCTGAGCCTTGATTAGAGTATCATCCCAAATGTATTTCAGATCATGGCACCAAAAAAAAAAAAAAACCTCAACCCTTCTGCCTGCATCTTGAATTGGCTGCATTACTAAGATATATTGTTTTTCAAGCATCCTCAAAATCAGTGATCTTGAAGAGAGCTTCAGTTATTATTTTAACTCATGCTGAGCCTCTGCAGTTACTGTTAATCAAAGCCATTGATCATTGTTAACAAAATTTGTAACAGGTGATCTCACTGCCCTGATGTTTGCAAGTGGCAATGGAAGGAAAGCAGAAATATCTGTTTGCAAACTTCTGAATACTTTCTGTGATCATAAGGATGCTCTGAAACACTTTCTGTAAAGGTGTCTCCTATAAGTAGAGAAACTAAGGGGAAAAATTTGTGACCAGAAAAAAAAAAAGACACAGAATATTTGTTTATGCAAACCCAGTGCATATCAGTGGAGAATGCTGACAGTAATGGATCCATCACCTTGCTCTGCTGGGCTTTGTTCCATCTCCCATTTGCTTCCCCCCCATACACAGGGCATCAAGGGGTTGTCTGAATACTCTGCAGATGTTGCCAGGTTTTGTGCTTTGTCACTGGCTCCCACAAAGCTGCCTGAGATTACAAACAGACCTGAAACTCCTGGCATGGTCATTCATGTGTATGCAGCAAGTACATGTGCAGTACATACAGCAGAGCTGTCCTGCACCCCGAGGTGGTTGTGTGTGCTGGGGTCATGTCCAAAACTGATTGTCATGCAAGAGCAAGTTTAAAGCTTCAGTTTTTCAAGGGTATCTGATTTTTTGATACTCTGAATGAATGTGTATTTCAAGGATCAGTGTTTCAGGAAGAGTGAAGTATAGGAAAATTTAGATGCATGCTAACCCTAGGACAGGACATCCTCATAGTGATCTCTGAGTTCACCTCAATTCATTGTGCCCAATGAAGCCAATGAATGGCTGAATAAATATGTTGGTTGCTTTTCTCTGTCTGCCTCTAATGGTCTTTATGCTGTCATAAACCTTCCACTATTTCTACAAGATTTCTGTTGTGCTTGTCTCTGGCTCTGTCTGTGTTTTACATTACCAAGGAGTATGTACTTCCAAACTGCAGATCCATTAGTTACTATCTATCTATTTATACACTTATATATAAACCAGTATTTAATGTAGTCCTGGATATGGAGGGGTTACATTGCAAATAGATAAAAATGCATTTTGATTACTATGGTGTAGACAGAAGTAAACGTTTTCCCCCCATCCCTTGTAAATTTTCTCACTGCTCATAAAAGAAAAAAAAAAATTCCTAATACTTCCAAATTTTATCAGAATTGTATCAAAATTTTATTTTGCTGGCAGTAAACTGTGTTTTCTCCTCATGGATTTGTAAAAATCATGCAGGTATTTTTAGGAAAGTGGATTTAATGTGTGAAGCAATACGACAGTATTAGGTTTTTTGGTTTTTTTCTGGACATTCTGCATGCTTGGTCTCTTTTTTTCCTTATTTTTTAATTCAAGTACCATATGGTGTACTGCTTCTCTGGGATTCTGACACCACTTTTGCACTGCCTGGTCCTGGTAATAATCCATGCAGCTCAGTTTATTTTAAGACATGCTACAATCACAGTAAAAGGCTATTTCTTAGTTATGTGTGTTGCATAAATATAAATAACACCATTTTATATATGAAGATGCATTATGTTCTCTATGTGATAAGATTCTGGTAATGATCTGTGGCTCTGTGGAATCAAAAGGTTTTAATGTAAATTAGGAGCCAGTTATCTGTGAAGATGTGAACTTGGGAGAGGGCTGGTTCTGGGAGACTCATCAATCACTAGCGTGGAGAGGTTCCTCACAAGCCTTGCATAGGCCACTATGGAAGCATAGAGAGAAATTAAGTAATTCTATAAGAACCCAGATGGATTTCCAACAAATGTTATAGCTCATTTTTAGGGTTTTTTTTTGGGTTTTTTTTTGGAAATAATTTCACTTTAACAGATTTTAATTTACTGATAGTGAAAGATTTCTATTTTTGCATCCTTTCTATTTTGGCATTATCTTTACAAAGGCTAATATCTTCTGCTGGTGTCTGTTTGGGATAGGTCTGGGATGAAATGCATTTACTGACATCTGTGTGCTTAAGTCCTGCATTTTATTACCTTCATGGAAGAAAAGGAGTAGAAATATTTTGGTGCAGACCATATTTCTCCATGGGTAGGTGTAAGAAGGAACAAAAATGGCTGAAGTTCACATTCCTGTAGAGATCAGAAGCTCCAAGTTCATGGCACATTCTTCTGTAGTTCTGAAGTTCTGTGATGCTGGAACCAGAAAACCCTGTTTAATAAACATGTTCAATAAGGAAATGGCTGCTACAGGTTGAAATAGATAAAATATTACAGCAGATTGATCCACAAAGCAACTCCCTCAGGCCTGCTCCTGGCTCATATCTGTTCATTCCTCATGATTTCCTGCAGCACCTCATCTCCTGGCAGCCTCTTCCTCTCTCAAAGGAATACTTCACAGCCTTAGGTTCCATCCCTGTACTTAAACAGGTCTTCACAGGATAAACTGAATCCCTGATAACTGTTTCAAATGTGGGCAGGAGACTTACAGATCATACCTATAATGCTTAGGAGAGAGCTGCATGCTTCTGAGGTCAGTGTCCTTGCCTATCCTGGCTGTGGTACCTTTATATTTTTAAACCCTGTGACAACTATGGCAGTGTAGCAAAGGCATTCCCAGCTATCATCAGACCTCAACTTGACACGTGCCTCTTTAAAAAGTCCTTGGCATAAGCAGGAGGCAGGTATGCTAACACAAAACTTTGCTCTGTGATTGTCCAGATGCTTCCAACATTTAGAATTTGTTAAATCACCTTCTCTGGGATTGATAGGTTTCTTTTCTTGTGTTAATGACAGAATCTTGCAATCCTAAGCTGGCCATTTTTCATATGGAGAAATGATCTGAGTAATAAAAAGCCTTAGGGCCCATGCCTGTAGAAGTATGAGAAAAGACATCAGTGGTGCTTATATAAATTCAGAAAAAAAAACCAACCCTTAATATCTAGGAATTTAGGCTTATATTTAAATTAATATAATTCCATTTTGCTATAGAAAATAAATTAGATATTGGTTTCTGACCATGATGAGGGTTTTTCTTCGTTTTTTCTTTTCAAAAGTACACTGTATATATTAGGAGTTCACCTAAGACTAGGAATTCACAAAGGACTCTCACATTATCATCTGTGTAAGGAATAATAATAATGCAGTCCTGCAATGCTTAGTAATTAACTTATTGAAGGATAACCTTTTTCATGCAAATGAACCGCTGACAAATTTATCTGACAAAATCAACCATCAGTTCCTGAAATACCTGGTTATCTCTTTATGCTGACTGCTGTTATTGCCATGATACTTTATTTCCTTTTGAAACCTTATAAAACAAGAAAAAGATCCCCACCCTAATTTGTCATTTTTTTGAGAAACCTTTTTTTCTTATGAATCTTTAAAATATGTCTTTCTGTCTCTTTTTTGAACCTGCATAGTGATACTTCAGCTTAGCAGCTGAGGTGATATTTTGGGCACAAGTATCTATCTTCCTGTTGCTCAGTTCCAAGCAGAACACTGTGCTCTATGTCCCTGACCTGTTATTTACATCAGAAATTGGCTGTGAGATGGAGCTGGCAATCTGAGCTTGCCTTTAGAAGTTGAGGGATTCAGTCAAATATCCATGATTAGCAACTGACTTTCAAGTGCTTGCTCTAATTGTTCTTTACAGGTGATATAGATTACAGATAACAATGAACTCTTAGATCATTATTTAATTATTGTGGATCTTTGTACTGATGATGGACCACACAAAAAAAAGATTTAAGCTACAATAACAGCTACAATAATAATTTCAGCTAATTTAAAACAGACTTATTGGCATTAAATAGTAATTGTGATGTCACTTTTTATATCAAAATTGGTTATAACTAATTTTGAATTATGTTTTTAGTTTTAAGAACTCTAGTTTAAACCAGTTCTAAAGACTGAATGCTACAGTTTTAAGAGCTCTAGGTTAAAGCTTAAAATCATGGCTCCTCCACTACTACTACTTAAAATATAAACATAGGTGCAGCACCTTGCCATTTCTCGTTTGTCCAAATCTCTCTGGATGTCATTCCATCCTTCAGGTGTTCCAATTACACCACTTATATTGGTGTCATCTGGAAATTTGTTGAGGGTGTACTTTATCTCTGTCATTTTTGAAGATATTAAGTAAGACTGTTCACAATACTTGTTGCTGGTGTCCACTGGGGCTCTGGACTCTTGACCACTACCCTAAGGATGTGACTGTGCAACCAGCTCCTTGTCCATCTAACAATCCACTCATTGAAACCATCTCTTTCCAATTTACAGAGAAGGATGTTAGGGGAGACTATGTCAAAGACTTAGTTAAGCTATTAGAAGACTTTTTACCTGGGCTGAAATGAGTTGATGAGTTCAGTAAGGCAGAATGTGGTATTGACCTACACTCCTCACAGTGTACTTGAAAGCCTTTTTTTTTTTTTATCCCTTAAGAAGTAAATGTCCACCCAAATGGCAGAGTGTGGCAAGTTTAGATTTATCCAGGTGTGGTGCACTCAGAGAGTTTGTAAAATATTCTATGAAATATTCCTTCTTCATCATGGAATTATTGACTGTATTCTGAAAACTATATAACTGTGCAAAGCAGAGATGCATTTTATTCATTGAGAACATGGCATTTGAAGGTGTTGATGGAAAATAATATCCCAACTATTCTCCTTTTCACAATACTGTAATTAATTATCAATGTGCCAAAATGCTGGCGAGGTTGCCTGAATGCATAAAATATCATTATCTTCTGAAGAAAATATTTTAAAATTAGGAACCCTTTTAAGTACTTGCAAGTAAGTGCTGATTTTTTTTTATTTTTTTAATATCAATGACTGATTCTTGCTTCACTTTTTGGCTTGATTTGCTTATGTGACCCTTTATATTAAGATCGTGCCTTTCAGCTTGTAAAGATTATCCTATTGCTCAATTCAAGGGAAAAAAAAGATAGCAAACTAGAAAACTTAACAATACCAAGGAATAGTCATAATTAAAGTTATGGAAGTTTAGGAAAATTCTCCCAAGTAACAGTGAGATTTGTGGGGTTTTTAAATTCCTTTTTCATTAAAATCTGTAGTCCCTTGTCTTGACTAGAAAAGGGCTGCTCAAGCTGACCCCAAAGAGAGCAATCCTATCAACTCTTCAGTTTCTCTGGAACACGACATGAAGTGTGGAAATTTCCCTGTATCTTTTTATAAATAAATGTCAAATCAATCACTTTGTCACTTCCTCTAGTATAAAATATTCTTGTAATTCATAATTAAGATACTATTGGTAGGTCTGTGATAGACCTGTGTTTGTACAGTTCTTGTATCTCTGAATTTCCCATAAAAAAAAAAAAATAATAATTAACGTAAAACTTTTAGTCAAATATATGGAACTATGAATTTTTGTGGAAACAAACAAAAGGTTTTTAATTCAGAGGAGGTCTTGATTGAAAAAAAAAATAGATTCTCAAAATGCAATTTTTTTTTTAAGATCTGCAAAATAGGATATTGTTGGTGTCTTATCAGTCCTAGTACTTACCACTGTATAAATATTCTTCATCAGAAAAAAGGCCAATTTATGTACAAGAACATTGTCTGTCTTTTCATAGGAGAAAAATTCCTTGTGTTTGCATATTTTTTTATTTCATATTAAAAATACAAGGTTAATATTTCTGCTGTTGATAATGGCAAGTATATACTTTGCCAATGAAATAAAAGCATTCTGTTTATTCCTGTGATAACATCAAAGACCTAAATAGCATTTCAAATTTGAAGACATATGATTTGCCCTGAATTTTTTATTCTGCTGATTAAGCAGCAGACCTACAATTATCTGACAGTAGCTGCCTTCTTGACATTTTCCAGCTTATTTTTTACCCTCAAGTAGAGCTGTGTATTTTGCATAAGATTTAGTTAATCATGTAGGCTAGTTGCATCACTGGAGTATTTTTATTTCAAATTCTAATATATTGCATACATGAGCTCAAAATAAATTTTGCAAATATCATCTAATGTCTATCTTCATCTGATTTAAATTGTTTTTTGGATCTCCTTCCCTCACCTTCCCTATTAAGACAAAATCTATTTAAATTTAAATATACAAAAATGTATGATCCATTTATAATACATCTGCTGAAATTTAGGTATTGATATATAGAGTATTATGGTTAATCCATACTTTTTTTCTTCCCTTTAGCACAAGCACTGCATCCTCACTCCTATGTTATGTTCAGCATTAGGCAGAAATATTTGGAAAAATTCTGCTAGGGCAAAATATTGAGACTTTTCCAAACAGTTAATTATTTGTACAAGTGTTGGAAGGTTTGTTGCCCTTGTTGGTTGGAATTTCTGATACAGTTTTCCCTGAAAATGCCAAGTATACTCTATAATGACTTATTGTCCTTCATAAGGGTTAATGTTAGCTGCCAGTGAATAAACCTTTTTCTTAAATTCTGGTGCAGGATCTTAGAAACTGCTCTCAGTTTTCTTAAAGGGCCAAAATACAGGTTTGCTGAACTGTCAGGTACCATAAATGCTAGCTGTATATCATTGTTAATTTGGCTCAGGCCAAAGCATTTGATATATAATATAGTGCCATAGGGTGTGCAGAACAGGAACTGCACAGACAAGTATTTGTCTCTATTCTTCAGCTGCCAGCCCAGATACATCATAATATATCATTACCACTTCTAGCAATGACATTGAAACCTCCTGAGCACAGTATGCCTGTGTGCACTTGTATGGTAGCTACCTGCCTGCAGAGAGTTTCAAAGGTATAGACACCTCATTTAAGGCTTGAAATAAGTTAATTCTTTCTTACATCATGAGAAAGCAAAGTTTTTGCTGATGCTTAACATGCACTCTCCTTGTTGGGAGAATACAAAAGTGTGCTCATACTGCACTGAGAGGAAAAGGTAATGCCTGTAATAACCTTTCAAAAAGGATGTGCTAAATTAGCAACAGAGGAGATGTACCCAGGGCATTTAAATTCTCAGATTATGACCATTTCATGTCCTTTAACCTGTGAAAAAGAAAAGCATTTTCCAAACTGCTCACTTCTTAATTTTCTGAAAGAGTGGCAGACTTTGGTACTTTGCCAGAATTTGAAAGTTATTTAGATGCTCAAAGATCCACCTCTGAGCTAGGAAGGACACACAGCTGCTTTGAAAAATACAAAAGTATTTTTTCAGTTTATATCAAACTTTTCAGTTTATACCAAACTTATCTCCTTTTGTTAATTATGCAAAATATTTATCTGTATTTTGGAGCAGCTATCAAAATGTATTTTAAAAATTTTTGCTTTGAATCTCCTCCTATGAAACCATTGTGTGACCTGCTAAAGTGCTTGAAAATCTGTTGCCTGTTACAGTCACTAGGCTGTCAGGAAAATTGTATTCCATTTGCTGGAGACTCTTAAATGTACTCTAGCACACTCCAGTTTAATGCTCTCTGCACTTGAGCTCTTTGTGCATATGAAGATTTGATTGAATTTCACGATTTTTTAAATGATCAGTGCTGATTGTTAATACTACAGGACAGAGAGTTTAGTAGAGGAGGTAAAGCTGTTACTGCAGGTATGATCTATTTAGTGTCCATTGGTTAATTGTTCCCAGCTACTACCAGGTGCAGAGAGTTGGGGAAATCAGAGATAATTTTGTTGCTTGTCCAACGGATATTCAAATTAAAGCAGCAAACTGATTTCCTATGAATAACTGAGCAATGCCTAAGTAATAAAGAATTTGCAGTGGACACAGTTTGTCTGACAGACTGCTGTAATGATAATTTTAAGAAAATTATATGTAAAAATCTAGTAATTAAAAACACATTTATGTTAATTGTAGCTCTTCAAATATTTATGAATAGCTGTAATCCTAATTTATATTTTTTCCATATATAAAATGGAATGGGTTTTAATCTTTAAACATTTTAGATACCAGAAGTTTTATAATTTCTAGTAAAAGATGTGCTCATTTTTCCATATATAAATGTGCCCCTTTTAATCCATATAAAGGACTCTAATAATAAGATGAGCTGGAGAGAATGAAAAGGAAATCTCATTGGAGTAAAATATAGGTCCTTAGGTCTTTTCTTCATCTTTGTGTTTGTTCAGTCATAGAATAAAGATTGGTATATAGGTAAATTAGCTTTTCAAGTATAATTGGAAGTAAAAGCATAAAGATGGTAAAGAAGAAATATTTGATTTTTAATATAGAATAGAAATTACATATATGTCTACATGTAAGTACAGTAACTCTTAAAATATTGTTTATTAAAATTCCAATTTCAGAAGGATTTTTTCAACCTTTAATTGACCCACTGAAAATTCAGAAGGATGAAATCTTTTCCCTACTATGATGGCAAATTTTCACAGCTGCATTAAATAATAGAAAGTAATTGTGTAAGCTCAAAAAAAGAGAAAAAGCCAATTCTTTCAATTGTTCTTCCTAAAATTATTTTTCTCAGACTAATGCTCAGACTGACAGACTGATATAAAACCTGTTCTTAATCTGTTCATATTCCTGGGGGGCAGCCTACCACATCTTTCCAAACAAAAGAGGGAAAATAAAAACTTTACTGAACTAAAATAAGTGAAAAGCATCAGAATGTATCTCATGTATATTAAGCTGAAGATTTAGATATTTAATTTTTGGCAATTGAAAATTCATTAAATTGCCTTAGAGACTGAGCAAGCATGAAAATTTAAGACAAAAACACTTTTTTGGATGAAGACTTGAAACAGAATCACTGAAAAGAAAGAGCAAAGAAATTACTGAAGCAATTTTTAAAGGTAACATTTATTTATTAGTTTCTCTTTCCATAAATCTATTTCAGATCAAAGGAAGGTGGGAAAGGAAAGTTAATATAAGTTTTGAAAAAGGAAGCTGAACTCCCTGCTGAAGATGAAAGATGAAAGCTCCATCTTTTCATTAAAACAATTTCAAATCCAAGCTCTGCAAAGACAAAGATCAGTTAGGATTAGGAGTCAACTCAAGCAGGCATTGAGAACACACACTTGTAAAATGAAAGCAGTTAATCAGCTCTTGCATGAAGATCTCTGCTGTTAGTTGACTTTTGATTTAAAAATGTGATTGAAATAAATTTATTAAAATGAATAATTTCAATTATAAATCCAAATATGAATCAGCTAAAGTTTTTGTAGAAGACACTGCCCTTGGAAGAGGGATATGTTTTCTGTATTATTTAGCAGATATCAAGGCCAGAGATTAAAGTCCAGCTGAAGGATGTCCATGTGTTCATTTTTGAAAATAAAATTTTGTTTTGCATGGATATCCTTGACTTTCTTCTAATTGAAGTATTTATGCAGTATAAGGGGGAAATAAAACTGAGATAAAATATTTTAGTGGTTGAAATATTAGTCATAATGGCCTACTTTGAAAATAATTTTGATGGTTTTACTTGTTTTGAGTATGTCCAGCAGAGTAAACTTGTAAATAACAATCTACTACCAATAATATCCAGCTGATCTCAGAATGCTAAGTAATGCTGCAAAGTAAGCTGTAATGCAAGGAAATAAATCAAATGTAGGAGGGGAATTTTTATTTACTTTTCTGTGAACATTCTTGCTTATGGGATGTATACCTGACCTTAAAGCTATTTTGGAAGAGCTACCTTGTACTTCACTGAATCCTAATGCTTAAAGATGGAAAGTGTACTTATTTTAATCTGTGAGAATTTCAGGACAGATGGATGAACAGAGATCATCACTTACTTGCATTCTTTGAATACCATCTGGTTAGCAAATTCTAGCAGGACAGAAGTAGCATATGTTGTTTGGCTGGCCCTGTGTCTCATCAGGAAACACAGCAGACTGGCGTGGTCCAGGGATGGCTACATTCAGTGTTTCAGAAACAGTGAAGATCCTCACAGGTGTAAGGAATTTTCACTGATACTGGAGCAGCTACAGGAATATTTAACAGTCCCAAGCAGATGTTGTCTTTGAAGCCCATATATATGGGACATGCAGAGTACCACTTCTGAATTCATCTTGCTACCACTGAGTACATCCAGATTATTGTTCAGCTAACTGAAGGTCTATTATTTTACTGGCTTGTAGTTGAAAATGGGAAGAGGACTTTGAATTTGTAGAAGAAAAAACATGGGTTAGACTGCTTAAGGAAAGCTTTGTTCTGGGTTACTGTGGCTCTCAACATCAGAGTCTGGTTTCCATGCAAACTAGAGTTGAAAACACAAACAAAGACAGGTCCCTGTGGGAAAGAGACGGATAAAATTGGTGCTCCTACTCTGTGGTTAATTTCTGCTTATTCCTCATCCTCTTAAACCTTTTTCCAAGGGTCAAATCAGCACAGACATGTTGCAGCCCAGCAGCACAGTCATGGCTCACTGCCCTTGCCCAGTGGCACAAAGGGGAGTGAAATTGCCCTCTCTCTCTCACTCTCTGCTAAATTCATGCCCAAAGGTGAACAAGTGTGAGCAAGGACACAGAACAAGTATACACATCTTAAGAGCCTCACTAACCAATGAGAGACTGACATCAACCTTTGCTAGGCACATTGGATTACAAAGGAAAATGTGTGAGGTCAGCTCAAGCCAGCTATTTCATAAGAGTGAGATTTGATTAAGGCCAGGCCATGACCCAGCTAGATGGGGCCAGAGATGGTCTGGACAGTTTTGCCATTAATTTAAGTGAGAGCACAGTCTTCTGCCATCCAATAATCTTTATCACTTAAAGTTTGAGATTTCATTATTAAAGCAAGCTGTTTGCTGAAGATCAGAGGCAGATTTTTTATTGATTATTATAAAGCTAGTTCTTTATCTTGGCTTCTTCTATGAATATAAGCTTATTTATTAGCTGTCAAGAAGCCATGCACTCAAGTATATAAATAGCATTAGGAAAAAATGCATTTAACTTTAAAAAATCTAAATTAACTTCCTATGTAAAAATAAATTTTCCTTGAAAATTGTTAGTGTTCAGCAGATTAATCTGCTTCATTTTTGTCAGGCTTTCACTTTACTACTTTTTTAACAAGATAAAATATCCATTGAAAGTACAATCATAATGAAATGGCACAATATAAATAGATGACTTTCATCATAATGCACTGTTTTTAGAAATGTTCATAATTTAAACAATTATGTTTCTTGACTTCTTGCCAATTAAGTTTAGTCATCTATGGGCTGTGAATTTAAATGAGAAAGCTGAATGGTCTTTTGCAGATAAAATCTGTTGGCAGGGACACAATCACAAGGAAAGGTATAATCCTTTCTTTTTGCCTTATTTCTCTAAGTATCATAAGAAAGATAAGAGGAAAAAAATTAAGTGGCAGGAGAAACAAAACAACTGTGCAGAAAGTGCTTTATCGCTTTTACATAGATTGAATATACTTTAAAAAAATCTTTGCTTACAACCCCTTGAAATCAGCATGATAGATTAAAAAGATATAAGTGATGTTAAACATACCCATGAGAAAATTAAAATGAGAAGCAAACCTTAGTCAATAGCTGTTCCACTGTGATTATTCAGACAGTTCTAATGAACCTCTTCAGAAAAAAATTGAATCCAAAATCATAAAGAAAAAATTTAATAGGAATGACAGTTTTAGATATTTTAGATGGTAAACTGTGGTCCATGCATCTAACTTTCCATGGACTCACCAGAATCCCCTGGGGATTAGAATTAGATTAGCTAAATGCCTAACAGCTGTCTCACAGGCATGAGACTAGATAAAGCAACCAAGCTGTAAATCTGTGCAAACTGCATGAAAGGCTACATAATGCAAATTGATTAGTTTAGGACTTGCATTAATGTGGTTGTGAATAAAAATAACCCACCAACAAATCCTCTCCTAATTTTAACAGCTACTGAAGAGAAAAACTTAAGAGACAGATCATTATGAGGTATAAGTCTACAATGAATTTACATTGTGATCAAAGAAAAAAACAGAATTACTAATCCCCATGAAGAAAGAGTTCTAATCTCTGTGCAGAAAGGCAAATATTTGAGGTTTTAACTTGGATTAATAGGTGGCTTTTATGGAATACCAATACCCTTTATATTTTTTAAAAAAATGAAACTATGAACACCTATTGATTTGCATTCAAGGATGTAACGTGATGTGCTATGTCTCAGTTAAATAGATCATACACTTTTGAAGTGTAACTTACACTAACTAGATTCTTTCTCTATAGTTTTATATAGCTAGCATTTGCAAGTAAGAATGGTAGGAATATTGACTTAATTTCTGAAGAATCTGTTTCATATTATTTTTGGTCTACCCAAAACTTAACATCTTTTATTCAGTTTAATTTTATCACAGAAAAATAAATGCCATTTAATGAGCACTTTATTTGTAAGATATTTGTAAAATTTTATGTCTTAAGCAGTGAAGAGATAATAACCATTAGATGATTAAAATACAGTGAGATCAGTGACCTATATTTTCTCATTGAATGCTCTCCATATCTTCTCTTTATGTATGGACTGTTACATTAATATTGATGTAGATTTTTTCAGTTGGATATACTGAAAGAAAGAGAAGTTTCATCAGATTATTGGGCTCTGGGTTTCAGTGAGACTAGAAGCAACCTTCTTGTATGAAGCAGAGTTCTGAAAGCTTTGGAAGCCTCTGTGATGTTTTTGAATGCAAATTGGTAGAAAGGGGTTCTACTTATTTTTAGAGTCAAACAGAAGTCACAGCCATAGTTTGCACAGAAGTAAAGCCCAAGGTAATAAGTGAGATGTACTGGATCAGGTGCTGATGGAGCAACATAGCTTCTGGATAGATAGAGAGAGCATATGCAGAATAAATTCATGTACAGGGTTTCTCTACACTGTCCCCTAAGTGCCCACAGCCAGAGCATGTAGTGACCTCTCTCGCCTACATGCACTGAGAATTCACCATCTAAGAGTTTCTCTGCTTCTATCCCTGAGAGATCTGAGAGTATAATATCTTTAATGCCTTTTTAATACAGGGCACTGTTGCAATAAACCACCTGTAATTTCAAATCTAAAGCCAATCTGCTATGCATATGATACTTAAATGCTCATTTGACTCAAATCAGATTTCCCTCACTGATAACTGTAATCACTACAGAGAGTGCTTGTCTCTCTGTTCCAGCAGCACTGTATTAGTACAATAGCTCAGTTCCTATGTGAAGAAATAAGTACAAAGTTGTATTTTGACTTCCAAAATTTGTTTTAATGCTTCTGTGATATAGGAAGAAGTAGGTAATTTTTGATTCTAATTAATGAATGGAAAAAGGTGCATCCTTAGTAATCTTTACTGAAGATGACAGTTAACATGACTGCACACCAAATCTTATTCTAACTTGTTTGTTTGATTATTTGTGTACTGTACTGCTTCTGAGGAAAAAAATGTAGTCTTCTGCTTATTAGAGAAGTGCTTAAACCATCAGCATGCTAGGTAACAAATGGGTATTTGAGTTCCTGTTTGTTGTATTTTGGAGAGTAACAAAAGCAAATCAAGAATTCAGTACAAATTAATGAAGGTCATCCCTGGAGGTAAAACTGAATTTTGGTACAAAGTTCATGCAGTTTAGCTTTTTCATTGCAAAAAAAAAAGGGAAACAACCCTCCCACCAAAACCCCCCAAAATTCCACCTAAAACACAAAACCAAACAAAGAACTTCAAAGAAGAAAGAAACATAATAGAAAATGAATGAAAATTAAATAATGTATTTTGTTCTGAAGCATAAATTGTTCATTTGTTACTTCAGCACACAGAACAAATAACATTAAAAGCCATAAAGTGCTGTAGCCTTTTGCAATTTTATATTACTCGACTCACTGATTTTCTGTGAGTTACACAGGTAGATATATCTCATAGACTACTCTTTTCCTGTCTTTCCTATGAGCCAGTGGTTTAATTTTCTGGTCACAGAAGCTTGGTGTCTATCATCACTACTTTTTTCCTGGTTGATTCTTCCAATCAAGCTAAAGGAAAGCAGTAGGGAGCTGCAGGAAACATAATCCGATTGCAGCACTGCGTGTCCTGAGTCCATAAAGCATGGAGCACTCAGGCCATGTCACAAAGAAATTGAAAGTGGACTTACAGGAAGTTATTTCCTAAATACAAGGCCTCCTAACACCAGTCCTTCTTTCAAGGGCATGGAGTCCCAGCAACAGACTGAGATTTATAAGTGATGGGTGGTATCTCACCCCTAGCAAAGGAAACTAAAGGAAAAAAGGAAAAGTCTCATGCTACCTCCAACTCTTTCACAAGTGAATGAATGCATTTGTGCTTTTATTAAATCTCTTGCTGTGCTGAAGTTTAGTGTGACTTGGTGTTGAGAAACCAATCAAGATGGGAAGACAGGCGCAAAATACAGACGTGTATATTCACCTATTTTGAAAAGTCTCATTTGATTAGTCCAATACTATGCAAAAAGGGTGCTTTAGTGATGAGCATTGTCCTGCTGTGTAAAAACGTGCTAAACAGCAAATGAAAAAGTGGAGATTGTCCTCTGCTGACAGTGAGGAAAGACATTCATAAATAAAGTAAGTATGGTGTTTCTTTACTGGGGTTTCTTCAAAGCCATTCCTTCCTTTCTGTTCTTCCTTTCTTTTTATTCTTTTTGCAGTCTTATACCTTCTTGTTACTTCCACAGCTTTTGGGGTATTTTACATAAGTCATATACAAATTTTTTGTTCTCTTTGTGCTATCCTAAAGCCAGTTTTAGCCAGATGTCAAGCTTTTATTTTCCAGTGATCCATACTTGACTATTTGTGATTTGTGGTTTGAGAGCTTCTGTATCAGCCTGTGCTTTTATTCTCTAAGTTTCTGCCTTGTTCTTGTTGTCTGGAGCAATTAACCTCCTATGCCTTGTCTGTGATTTGCAGGAGAAACCCAACTGTGTCTCTCCAGTTAGCTCCTGGTATAACTTCTTTTTCTCCTGAGTCTTGCAGAAGCTTCCATATGCTTATTGTTCTAAAGAAAGGTGGGAAACAACTTACACTCCTCACAAAGTTTCTGAGTATCTTCATTTTTCTGCTTGATTGTGCATCACCCAGCTGGTAACTTGGAGCCCTCGGCTGAAACCATTTTGAAATCTGACTTGGTGTGGGAAAAGATTATTCAGACATTATATTGCTGCTGATGCTATGTGGCATTGGGTCTGCCATTGTGGCAAAGTTTGGGAGAATGACAAATGCCAGCTCTTATATCTATCTCCCATCATGGATATCTGAGCACTGACATCAAAGGCTGAGGAGGGACTTACTGGTCATGCCCTGCAAGAAGCAGTCTTAGGGAAAGAGAGCAACATAAAAGGGCTTCCTGCTGGTTTCCTAGTGCATTCATTCTATATGTTTTGACATTTTGTTCCTTTCTCCCTCAGCAAATAAATTGTTTGGAACAAGCCAACAAAACAAGTCACAACAGAGATGACATTATTCTGCAAGGAATGCTATAATTCTTGAATTTATGATTATTGAGATTTTAGACAGATTAAATCTACTTGTATCTTGCTTCACTTGCCTGTATTTAGTTTATTCTCTTATACAGATATTGCATCATGCCAATATGCCCTCGATGTTTTTTCCCCCCAGAATTTTGCTTCATGGTAGCCAAAGAACAAATATAAGATGAAAGTAAGTTGTGTCCTCAAGCTTCTGATTTCTTTGTATGAAAAGTAACACTTCAGCATTGAGGTTCTCTTGCAGGAGAGGACTCTGAGGAGAGACAACCTGATTGTGATAGGCTATCATTAATTTTCATGACTTAATGACTTCATTCACACAGGAGTCTTAAAGAGTTTTAATGAAGATCTGTTCCAGTCTTTTATATTTATGATCATAGAACACTTTGGGTTAAAATGGACCATTGAAATTCATCTAGTCCAGCCCTCAGTTATGAGGTTAAAAATCTAGTATTTCTAAGCTGAGGTTGCCCTCAAGTAAGAATATTTAAAATTGGGGATACATATAAGTAATTTATTCCCCACTGGCTTAACTCCTCTGTGGTTCCAAGCAGCCAGACATTCACCAAGTTGGCTTATTTCAGTCACTGTCTTTGCTAGGGATGTGACATTGTGCAGTGTAGAGAGAACAGTAAACATCATAAAGTAAAATGGAAAGCAAAATGTAGCTGTGATGCAGCAAAGCACATAAATAGAAGTATTTCAGTGAGCAAATCAGGTAAGTGTAGCCAAAGGTAGCAGCTTTACTGTAATCTGCTTTGTCTCTGGAATTAAAGCCAACAAGGCTCATGTAAACTAAACACAGCATCTTGAAGTGATACTGCTCTAAGAACTGAAAGCGTGTTGTGCCTTCTGGGATGGGCAGGAACAGAAAAAATCTGAGCCAGAACTGGAAGATATGTCTCCCTCTTCCCTAAAGAATTTATCACTTTATAATACACCTTTCTGAGATGCTAATCATATCCTTTGTAATATGACACTTTTTTTTTTTGAAAATGCAAATGGTAAAATACAAGGGTCATAAATTTCCCAAATTCCCAAAAGGTCTAGCCTGACTAAACAGCTAAGTTTTTCAGAGGGAAAAGTTTGTTTTGAAACTAAAATGTTGAAAAGGTTTATTTGGAACATGACGATTTTGTATCTACACAGATTTTGTATCTTTCTAGGCATTGATTATAGTGATTATAAATGCTGTCTATATCTGACACTATTGGAAAGAAAAAAAGTATAATAAACCCCTCTATCCTAAAAAGGCTTTTAACTCTCAGCCTGCAATGTGTGTGACTGTTATTTTGTTTATTAGGCTATACATTTAAACACATAAACAAGTGTGAAGATTTTTCAATGTTAATTTTGCCACTGGAGGGAGCCCCTATTCCATAGATACTGTAGAAAAAAAAAAAAAGATTACCATTTTAGAAGGAAGAAAAAGATGCTTCTACAATAGAATACATTTTTCCTATTTTTGACTTTGCTTGCATGCAGAATTTCTGTTATATTTGCTATTCTTTTAATTTTTATTACTTCCATTAAATTAAATTAAAACTCAAAGTCAGAAAAGCAGTTGCCTGCTTGAATAAAACTTTTTCCAAAAAAGAGATAGCTTGGAATTACTGCCTTAGTTTTAACACTGGGATAAGGAAATGCACAACCAGACAGCAACATTAGTGGAGCTCCAGAGCTGGCAGAGCCTTGAAGTCTTTGACTATCATTAAGTGTCATTTCTCATAAAAGCAATTATCTTCTAATTTGAGTGGACTTACTAATATGATTTTTATCTTTTGAGACCTCTGACTGTTAAAATATGATCTTGAGTTAATCTGTTCTAAAGCATGTTTTAAAAGTCTGGGGTAGTTACCACTGTAGTGCTGTTTGTCATCATCTTATAATAACTGGTTGACAGGCAAGAAGCTATTAAAGCTTTCTGCTCCCTTGAGGGTTGTTTGATTTGTCATTCCCCATTTTTGCAGGCTGTGTACTCAAACCAATTTGTGATAACATGACCAGAAAGCTAAATTCAGTAAAGGGTTCATGCTGACATTGTTATTCCACACCAGAGGCCCAGCAGGGAGAGATAGTGCTATAGTTCAGATAACATGATGAAATGAGATCTTGTATCACAAAGACTTTGGTGGATGAAGAAACATAAGCATTTCCTCTTTTTAAAAGATAAACATTTTCTCTATTTATTTAAATTAGAAGAAGATGTGGGACATACCTAAGTTGCTTTTGCTATTTTGGTTTAACATTTTTAAAGAAAATTCAGCTGAACTGAGGCTCAGGGAAATGGTTGAATTAAAAGAGCTTCTCTCAACATATATTTTAAGAATTTAAATTTACTTTGCTAGGTAGCTTTTATTTCAAATATTTGAAGTAGGTCAGAAGAAAAACATGCAACGAGCTATATTTATCATAGGAGATACTTTAAAAGTAAATTGCATAAGCCTAAAAGAGCTTTATGTTTCCATAATTAAATTGATATTGATTTGTTGAATATTTTAAAGAATCATTTTTTGAGAACATTGGACAGGTCACAGTGTCCTTGCCTTTAGCAGTGAGGTCATAAACAGTAGCAAGAGTTTATAGCAGAAGAGTTAATTTCCTACTATTTTGCAGCATCTTAGTTAACAAATTTTGCATTTTCATTTAATTATGTACCATTTCTCATCTTGATATTTGAAAATGATTATTCCCTCTTGTTTGTTCTTTTTTTTTTTTTTTTTCTAGTTTGTCCTTTTTGCATGCAAATGCAATGTAGTCTTGCTAGAATTGGGGTCTGTGGCTTGTGTGTTCCACATTGGCAACTAAATTCAGCTTGAGTATTATACTTTTCTGAATGTGTTTCAAGAAAAGCTTTATTAACACGAAAGAAAATATAGCAAAGCAAATGCAATAAAATGAAGGTCTTGAAGTGCATCAAAGATCAAAAATAATTACTATCTTGTCAAGCCACATTGAATTGAGGTCATAGATGTTTTAGATACTATCATTCTGTAGTGTCAAATCTGAGATTTTTCTTGAAAAGTTTGTTCTGACAAGTCATAAGCTAATAATTTCATTCATTCTTGATAGTTTGTTCCAAAAAACATGCACTGGGATGAACTGCAAATTTTCATGAAGAAATTTGGAAAACAGGAGATAAAGAAAAAAACTTTATCTTAATTAAAACCAAATGAAGTTAGTACCAGTATTGCAATGGAGAGTTTCTGAATGTTTCATTGTATTCAAGGTAAACAACAGCTTTTGACTGTTCCTTTTCTGTTTGTACAGTTTGAAGTTTTGCTGCTTAGAATGTGCTCTTAAACTCAAAGGAATTCCATTTTCAAACAGCTTTCCGGCCTCTTCTTTCTGTCAGGAATATTCATCCTCAGAAGAGCTCTTCAATGAAATTTGAAGTGAAGTAAATGGAGTGTTTGGCTTCTATAGAGTTCTTTTGATGTAGGCATTTCAAGCAGTTCAACCAAAGAGGTTTTTTTGTTTCTTGTTGGATTTTTTTTCATTCGGACCAGGTAGAGAAACTGAATTATAGAGCTGAAGAAGGCCCAAATCAAAAACATTATTTCCAGAACCCTGGTTCAGCTTAATTCATTATCCTGCATGTGTTGGTACCAACTCTGGATCCTAATATATTGTGGAAAATCACAAGATGAACTTGCTGAGGGCTGCTAGGTCTTTACATCTCTAAAATCTCATTTTCTTAAAGTAAATCATGTTACTCCATCTCAGTAGTGCTTTTGGTTCTCTTTCCTTAGTGGATGTGTGGAAAATCAGTACTGGCAGTGTTTTCTCTACTGTTTATATCCTTGCTACAAAAGTATTTTATCATAACATCAGTTCCAAATTGAAAAAGGAGATGAGATCTGAAAAAGCAGACGGTGTACAAGGAATGGTAATTTTTCAGACAGGAGATACAGGAGAGGCATCTGTGACCTTGACCCTAAACTAGATATTCCAGGAGATGTTCTTGATTGAGCTAATGACCATTTTTTTTCCCACCAGAAATGTGACATAAAGTTTTTTTTCTCTATTTTCTAAAAAAATTCTGTGTAGAACAAAGAAAAGGATCACCCATGCCAATTCAAAAGAAAATTCATATCAAAGCTCTATTTCTAATGAATGCAGTGTTTAAAAAATTAAGTCCCTGCTCAACTCCTCATGTAGTGCCAAACTCAGCTTTCATCTTCTGAACAGAAAGAGGAGAAAGGCTGAAAGAAAAAAAACAAAAAACAGATTGAAGAAACTTTTCATTGCAGAAGAACAGGAAAGGGGAGTACTGTAGGGACTATATATCCTAAATTCCATGATCTCACAGTAAATACATATTCATTAGTTGAGTCACCTGAACTGAAATATTCTGGGCTTATGTCCTATCCCCCAAAAAAATCACTTTCTTTTTTTTTTTTTTTTTAACAGTTGATACATCCTTGTGAAATTGTGATCATATTGCAAAACACCGAGAATTTTTATCAGATTTTTGTTCACCAACAATTAGTGCTTTCCTCTAGTCCCAGGCATTCTTTGCTAGTCCCAAATATTATTTGAAGCTAAAGGGAAGATATCCATTCCCTGTGCTTATGATAGTTCTGTGTTGGTTTTTTTTTCTGTTTTTTTCTAGTTGGCAAGTACAGTTATAGCATAAAAAACCCCATAAATTCCAGACATCATTTGAAATATGGGATTTACAGTTTTTTGCAGTTCCAAAGTTGTTAAATAGATTAGCTTTTAAAGAAAATTATAAAGGCACCCATATTTTATTACGAAAACTAAGAATCTATGCATGTCTCATAACAATCCATTCATTTACACTTCACTACATCAAATTAAATAAGGTTGAGCTTGGCTGCACAAGAGAAGAGGGAGGAATGCATTTTCAAAATTCCCCCACTATTTTCGCTGAAAGGACTTTGTGAACCCTATACATCTGCAAGGTCTAAGTGTCTCCATTGCCAAGGTATAAGATGTTTGAGTTTTGTTTCTCAGGAGATGTTGTGCCTGACCCCAGATAACTAGTGCACTTAAAAGCTTTTGGTGCCTTGTGAATTGCAACACTTCACAGATGACATAAAATTCAGGTTTGAGCTCAGTATATTTTTGAGACCTTTTTTTAACACTTGGAAGAACTAGTTACAGAAGAAGTATAAAATAATTATCCTAATTTTAACATAATATGTATTTAAAAAAAAAAAAACTTGCTTAAGGCCTGTACTAAGGAGTTTGGTGTGGCAAGCAGATCTTGTAGAGAAGTTTTAAATAGAGGAGAATGCAATGGTTTGTTTGGTATTACATCTAAATGAGATTTTTTAATAGAGTATCTAAATGGTAGAAAATTTTCTTGAAATTATAATGAAAAGATTCTTTGGTTTTGTTGCTGGCTGTGTCAGTGAATATAGCAGTCAGGCTACGAGGCAGGTCATAACCTTTGCCTCTTAGTTTTGTAAAAAAAAGTATCTGTCTTTTTCATAGATGAAACTAAATTAGCTTTTGGAAATGTGTTTTAACTGAACTGTTTCTAAAACTAGAAGACATTAAAAAAAAATTATGTGAAAATGTGTTTGTTTGAACTAGTTCAGTGTTGGGAATGTGTTGATGTGTTTTTTTAAATTTCAAGAGGAGGGGAAAAGTAAACAAATTAAAAGTTGTGTACCAGAAGAATAAAATGGAAACATAAATTGTGCAGCCATCTGCAGGACATACCTTAATGGCTAACACTGAACTATTTTAATAGAGTTTGAGCCCTTTAGAGAACCAAATGTTATTTTCAATCTAACCCTTTTAAGTGATAAGAAATGGCTGAGTGTTTGGTATCTAGATGATTAAACAAAACAAAGTAAATGTTGCTTAAAGATTTGGAAAGCTTTATATGAGCTTTGTGACAATTAAGTAAGTATTTCATTAAGGAAATTATTATGTTTTTCTATTTTGAAGCAAGAAAACAAAGTGTGGAATTAAGGTTTTAGATATTTAGCTTCATGGAATTAAGCCTTCTTCAAAACAGCTATAAGAGAATAGAAACTTTTAAGCACATGGATCTTTAGAAAGACTGAAGTATAAATTGGAGCTGTATTGCTTGCTTGTTAGCAGAAAAACAAAGCCTTTCCCTTCCTTTACAAAATATCTGCTTATTCATTTCTTTGGCTCTGCAATGCAGATACTTTTTAATAGTGATAACAAAATAAAACAAGAAAAATCTGTTTCCTTAGGTGTTGGCAAAGACCACCATAGAGGTGCCCTACTTCTCAGTAGCTGTGGCCACCATCCCATCCTTCCACCCACAGAGTGGAGCTTTGCACCTTGCTGTAATCTCTGCCCTTCACAGAAGTGATGCAGAAGGAGAAAGGCAGAAGTCAATCTGGCCCTTTGTCCACAGACTCACTCAAAATGTAATTTTTCCCTCAACAGTGCTTTGCTAGGTTTTTGGAATAATTAGAAATATGTTTTGTGGCTAGAAAATGTTGGTGTTGCTAAATTAGAGTGCATGATTTAACTATGTGGCTATCCTAAAGCATTTATCATATTATACTAGGATAATAACAATAATAATAATTTGGGTTTATGACATTATTAAGATGCCTACTTAATTTGGAAATTTAATTTAGATTACAGCACTTGCTGATATGGGTCCCACCAGAACAGGACCATTACACAGAGTGTAGAAAATATTTTAAGAAAGAACTCTTAAATGGACAGAAATGTTTTGACCTTCCTTTTGCTTATCTACTTCAGCTAGGTGTTGTGTACTAGCATCAGATTTTGTGCAGTCCCATGGTGAACTTGATCAGGGAACAGATTTGGTAGAAAGTGAACAGATCTTTTGTAGTTTCAGGGTTTATAAATTTTCCATTCCATCTGGGCAAGAAATGTGATGAATGTGAGCACTAGAGCAAGGGAGGCAGTGGGGCTTAGTACTGAGAGAGGATGTTAGGAAATGGGGATGTGAGATTGCCTCATTTTACAGAAATGCAGTTTGTTGCTGAATTAGTGTGATTACTTTGCATAGAAACAGAGCAGAGAGGGTAAGTACAGAAAGTTAAAGAAAACACACAGACTTTCTGTGTGGAAAAAAAATGTTACTTTTTGTTTGGTAGCTTCTTCCCCCCTAGTGTTCATTTAAAAGAACTGAAGCAGGTAATGGTAAAGTGATTTTTTTTTTTTTTTTTTACTGTAAAAATAGTCCATTTATAACAGCATTAAAAAAACCTTCACCAAAACAGAAACAGTATTAAAATAAACACATCTGAACTTTTTTCACTGCAAACAGTTCAAACTGCCTTACTGGAAAGAATCATATGGTTTATTCCACTGGAAGCACCAATATAATTTTTCAATAGTATCTTTGTATTTTCAGGGTGCCCACATGATTAAACTTTGGTGGTTTTCCTCAGAATAAGGTCCTTTTCTCAAAATTCCTCATTGCTCCTTCAACCTTTTGCAATTAAAAACACAAAGTAGGAAGTTGAAGCCTTCACAGCCAGCAGTATAGTAACTGTGAGGTCCTTTGGCACCCACTGTAAACAGGAGCTAAAATTCCTGGCATGATTTTGGTCCTAGGGTAGTTTAACCAAGAGTAACAGCAATAACAAGTCTTCTAGAAAAGTCCTACTGTGTCCTTGCCATGACTCTTGACATGTCAAGAGAATACATTTGCTGATGCATTTGCTCTACCCAAGTAGCAGCACAATGAAAAAACATTACAAATATGAGAATAAAGAATGAAGCCACAAAATACATAATTTTTTTAAAAAGGAAAGAAATACATCTGCACTAAGACGCATCAGAGGATTTAAAAGTAATTCAAAATCTTTTCCTATAGCCCAGTCTTTTTGTTATGTCATTAAGCAGTAAGTAATAGGATTTTTTGCAGGACAGATATATTTTCAAATCAGCAACATAAATCTAACCATATGGATTAGGAAGTCATCCTTATCTACTTACAGTCTAATCTGCTGATGATACATAGTATGTTCTGTTGGCATTTCTTTAATATTGTAGGAGATGAAAAGCTCATCAGTCACTTACAGATTACCTTCAATAAGGCTTTCAGAATGCACTTTTAATGAGGATAATTTTTAATATTAAAATTTTGTAAAATTTCCTGACATGGGTGATGAAAGTCAAATGAAGAAAAAAAACCTCAAATGAAACTATTGTGACAAGGGTCTACTTGTTAACTATTCCTGTCTTATTCCTCATGCCCTAGTCTTCACATATCAGAAAAATCTAGGTATGCAATTTCTGCAGATCCACAAAAGCATGCACATCTAAATAATGAAGAATTATTGATAATTAATTCAAATAACAAATATACACAAATATTCGTATTAATGTATTTGAAAAATATGACTGCCTAAATGGCATTAAAGTATAACTTCTTGGCAATAAATGCTGTTAATATTTTCCTAATTTTTGGTCTTGTATAATATTTTTTTTAATTCTTTCAAATGGTTAATATATCACACGTTGTGTGATGTCCCTTGCTGTTCCTGCTGCATTTGGTTTTTCACTGACTTGTACATCTTACACTTTTGAATTTTGCCTCTGCCATTCAGGGCTTTGTTAATAGAGTGAATCAACAGCACAGTATATTTGGGGGATTAATCCTTTATTATGGCTCTGAACAGTATGAAAACAGACTAGATAAAGGACCTGAGGAGGAGGAGATTTTGTTCCTTTCTGTAATTGTTCTCTGTCATCCTCTTTGTAGGTGAAGTATGTTAAGATTGTCAAATCCTGTTTTACCTGATAATTTCTATGAAGATCAGGATTAAAGACTGAGCATGAAAAGGAATGATTTATTAAGTTTGGTATTTTTTAGTACTTTGTGGGATTGTCACAAAGTTACTTATATAGAAGAAAATTTGTAGAAGTTTGAAAATGAAGTTTTTAATAAAGATGGAGTTTTTAAAATTAAAACAGTTCTGCATTACTGCAATGGCTACTGAAGGATTTTTTAATATAGAAAGTAAAATCTGAGATCTCTATCTATAACCAATAATTCCTATATAAAGACCATATAACATTAACTCATTTCTGTAATGGTGTTGTGACTAAGTAGTCAAGATTCTTGGGTACTAAATAATAAATAAAAGGCCCCTTCCCTTTTAACTTTGTACTATGTTAATCCCTGGTTTTCATTGTAAAACTGCTATATTAACTGTGAAGGCAGCAGCAGCTGCAAAGGTAGCAGAAAGCTAGCAATATAAACACAAAGATAGCAATAAATGGATCCCTTGTGTTTTCTCATGAGAATACATTCTGTCACTGGGATAACTCTACATTCAGTCAGTAATAATTTATGAAAATTAACTATTCTGTGTCAGAAGGACTGTATTCATTTAAGTGATAGGTCTTGGCAGGCAGCAAAATGTGGGGTTTTTTGTTTCTGTTATACATTTTTTAAATCAGCTAAGGAACAAATTATCCCATCAGATGACTGTCTTGTTAATGTCACTTTGCATGAGCCAAATGAGAACATTTTGACATGTTTTTCAAACAGATACATTTTTATGTAAAAAGAAAGAAAGTGGGGAAAAAATCTCACAGAAAGAATGAAAAGCTGACACCCCAGTTTTCAGAGTATATTACTATATTGATGGGGTATCTAAATGCAGATGAGAGTGAAAGTATAAATGACTGCACAGAGGCTGATTACCTTCTTGCTTAGTTTTTGCTTAAAGGGAGGCAAACAAAAGCTAGAGCTTTTTGACATTGTGAAACCAGTTTTTGTCATGTTTTGAAGAGTATGATGGTTACCTTGCTATCTGCAGTAAAACGTTGTTTACTATGTAATTATATTTACTTTCCCTCAAGTAAATAAGCAAACTAATCAATGTGTAGTAGCTAATTGGAAATATCCAATCAACATATCACTGAAGAGTTCTCTTATGGTTTTTTTTGTGCTTTGTTGGAGGGAAGGCAAGAGGCTCAAACATGACTTATATCAATAAAACCTGCATCCTAGCTTCTCTCATTTGCACTTTTCCATCCTCTGTTTGCTGAGACTCATAAATAAGTATATGACAGTTTGCTAAGATTCATTATTCAAAGTAAGTACATTGTGAATAGCTGTATTAGCTATGATAACCAGATATGGAACTTGTATGGTCTTACTGGAAGCTGCTTTCTAGAATTGTGGGCAGTTTGCTGTCATGTATATGTGTGCTTGATGAAATGGAAGAACCTCAGGAGTTAAGGTAGCCTCAGGCAGTGTAAGAAATCTGTTTTCCAGGCTGGCCTGCAGGACTGAGAGTGCAGATTTAGAATGGCCATGAGGTTCACCTAACCTAATGCCTTGTGTTCAGACTGAAGAGGATATAATGACTCCATCTGTTCCAGCAGCTCACTATGCTGTTCTTAAGTACCTATGGCTGAGTAGATTCCAAGGTAGTGCTTTTCCATGCTTCAGTTTTTAATTGCCATAATCATTAGAAAAATATTCCTGGTATTAATCCTAGGTCTTTTTGCCAGATGTAAATGATAATTCTTTTACTGCTTCTGTAGATTGACATGTAGAAATGGCTCTGACCTGAAGAAAGACCCAATGATATTTCTCATATGATTTTATTATGAGGAGATAAATGGTTGTGTATTTCCAAGATCATTTGAGTGTTTGCAAATTCCAAAAATCTTTATTCCTTCTCAGGAGTTCTATTGTAGATCCCTTTTCTAGACAAAGAACTCCATCAGTAACCAACAAAGCTAACAGATTTCATTCCAGTTGTCATGAATTCCCTGCCCATTAATAAATCCAAAAATCAGGTTTGTTTTTTTTGGAACAGTGTTGCATTACTGATTTGCATTCATATACTGCTCACTGTAAAACTGCAGTAACTACTCATTTTTTGGCATTTAGTGCTTGTGCATTTGTCTTCTCCAGATTAACTGCTGTCCTCAAACACACTTTTGCTGAATGGCTTGTTGATTTCAGGGCTTGTCTTCAATTTGACTAAACCATTTGGAATTTTGATCTTATTCTCCCTCTACCCATTCTGCAGGAGAAGCTGCAGTTTCTCTTGTTTTGGAGCTGCTGAATGTATCTTTTTTCTCATTCCACTGGTGAGGTTTCCCAGTGAGAGCTCTTTCGAGACACATTTTTTATAGGACTGCTGGGCACTGGTAATTAGCCTTTTTGTGTAATTTCATTTTTCAGCTTTTGCCTTTAGCTCATGTAACTCACCTCTATACCCAATTTCCTTAGCTTGAAATTGCTTCTGGTGGAGGATACTGAAGCCTTGCTGAAGTTTCTCACCAAATGCCACAGTACTCAGTCAGCTGTTAGCTCTAAGATGCAGAGAAGGTTGTTATCCCAAATTAATGCTTATTAAAGCCAGCCAGTACCACTGTCTCTGCCTCCCTTGTACATATCATATGTAATCTTTAGTACATCTTGCTGATGCAGTTGTCAGGCATTCTGCTGTCAGGGCAGTGTAAAAGCTATTTTCACTGAATTAACATCTCACAGATCAAAGCTTTAATGTTGGAAATGCTTCTTTATAATGGGCTGCAAACACTTTATACCATTAGTAGGACATCTTGAGCTCCCTCAGGATTTGTCTTTAGGTTTTGAATCACATTTCACTTTCAGACAGGGTTTTTTCTTTGGTGATCAGGATGATGGCTAACATGCTCACATCCTATAATTTGCTTTTGGTGTTGGTATTATAATTCATTGCAGAAGAACTCGTATGAATTCATTATAAGCCCAGAGAACTAACTTTTAGAGCACTCTACATGCAGCTTTTATTATTTTTGTTTCTGAGGAAGGGCAATGACATTTAATTAGCACTTTAGGGAAAGTTTTTGACTTGAACCATTACAGTAGTTTCATTATATTGGCATCCCAAAACGATTTGCTAAATTTTTGAAGTTTAACCAGTGTTCCTTTTTTGTGGCACAATAAAGGGACCAGACTTATGATATATGAAGTTGCATATACTGGGTGTCAAAGGCAGAAAAAATAATGCTGATATATGCCAAACTGCGTTAATTGGGAATTTTATTTGGATAAAGTTGTAGGAAGACAAAAAGTTTGAACGGTGTCTTAGAAAACATATCAGAAGGTTGTTGATAATCATAGGGGAAAAAGATTAAGATTTACTTGCTTTATTGTCTGAAGGTTTCTTTCACCAGGGAAGTGCAATAAAAGATGTGTTCACTCAATATTGAAAGAAATATATTTATTGGTTTTGGTCTGTTGTGTAATAAGTTCTTCAGCTTTTACAATATTGAGGTATTCATGTTACATATAGGGCAAATATTAGAGCTGGGGTTTTTTGCTTGTTTTGCTTTTTCTTTGCTTCTCTCTTGGCCTGTAAATATATTTTCCCCAATATTTACCAGCTGAGGTAAAAGCTACCCTGCTGTACTTTTTCACTGAAATTGCATCAAAATGGTTTCAGCAGCTCTCTTGATTCCCTGCCAGCTGGAGGCAGGCAGCTGCCAGTTCCCCTCCCCTCCAGCTGCCTCTGGAGCTGGGCTGGGTTTAGCAGAGGTGTGGTACCATGGTTGAGAGAGGCAGCTGATGGGGACAGCTTTGCAAATGCCTCTCTGGTTTTGGAAGGCTGCACAAGAACATTTTGTTCCAAGACCAGCTTTTGCACCTGGAAAAATTCTGACTAAAAGAGCATGTTCAGCTATTTCTTGTTCTGTGTTGTATTTATTTGTTATGAATCTTATTATAGAGCTGGGTGTGACATTCAGAAGACAGGAAGGAATGTAATATTAATTAACAGTAGAAATGGCTCTTCTGCAAGCTAACTTGAAGCTTTCTAAATGTTCATTTTCTGTAAACAACCATAAAGGCAATCAGATCTCCAGTTGGAAGGATTGTTGCCCTGGTGTGGCTAAGTGTTCTTTAGCAGAGAATACATATTTCGTTCTTGAGCATTTCTATTTACAATGACATGTTCTATTAAAAAGAATTATAGGCTTCCACCTTAATTGGGACTAGAAATGAGGATATGGGATCAGCATAAAGGTACTTGTGTGGCAGTAGATCAGAAAATGGGAAGGTGGAAGATTTGTGTTGTTATTTTGATGTGAGTTTGGTGGGGGTGTCTCTCATTTTGAAACTGGGGGTCAGCTGAGGTTTGCTAAATGAGTCAGTGAGAATGTTAGGTGAAGGAGACTAAGGAAATCAAAGCTGGCATGGATTTTGCTGTTTCTGTTTGGGTAATGTCATTTTTGTGAGTAAGCTGTTCTTTGTAGTTGTTTTATTATTGTTATAATAGCACTGTCCCTCGATATATTCCTTCCTTCCCCTGTTTTTCTGGCTGTGATGCATCAGCTTCATTCTGCTCCTGAGCTGATATTGTATAGATCTTTGTTGTTTTTTTTCAAAATCTCCCTTTACTACCAGAAAGCTCATTGTTTGGAATTTTCCATACAGTCCACTGTGGCTACCTGTGCTTCCTCAGCATCTATTCCTTCATCCCCATCTTCCATTCACAGTCCGTCATTCGCCTCATCTTTCCAACATTTCCTGGTGCAAACATTAAATGTGGAAATAAACATAGTCTGTAAGGAATGGAAAAACTCTAATTAGGAAATAAAAACTGGCAGTGGGACATAAGTGAGTAGAAGGAATGACTGCAGGGAACCTTCTTGCAGTTCTGCTCCTTAGCAGCTTTCACCTCAGCATCTTTTAAATATTTCTGTGCTGATTCATTTGGAGAAATACTGCTGAGATCTGGGTAAGCAGAGAATAAAAAACCATCTGAGGTCAAAAATCACTGGCACAAGAGGTTTGGAGCTAAGAAGGCAGCATCAAATGATGGAAATAATTGGGTAGTTTCTCTTTAGAAAATGAAGCCCTTCTCTATGCTTAAAATTTGCAAGAGCCTTCTGCCTGAAAATGTTTGTCTGGCTGTCTGGAATTTGTAGTCTGTAGTTCATTAGCTATTGAGACTGAGATGAACACTGACATTTTAATGAAATGATTTTTAAAGGTATATTTTATTTTAATGCATTTCCTAAGCATGAAAGGAAACACCCTAATAAGCAAATATTATAGAAGATCGATCTGTGTTCTAAATGTATTGTGTTAAATATTAAACCAGAATTCAATCTTCAATTTTTGAAAAAAAGAAATATATAAACCTCAATGTGACCTTAAATACGACACTGCCATCAGTGCCTTTATGATAAATTGCCAAAAGCAATAATCTGTCTCTGAAATCAGATATTGCCTTAGTATCTGCAGAGTTACATTTCTGCTTATGCAGAGGGCTCCATTCAATTCATCAAAAAAAGTGGATTTAAAAGCAAAATGTAATCTGTTAAGATGCAAGACCTGGCAAGTTTTGTGTTTCTTCAGTAGTGTAAAATTGAAATTGCTTTAGTTGTGGATGGAATTTAACTTTTCCCTAGATATCTGTGATATTACATTTTGAAGAGCCACCAAAAGCTGGCAAGCAGATGAAAGAGGAAAATGTTTTAAAATATTTTTACTTTAAAGTACAAAGAGATGGGATGGGGAGGGATATGTCTGTGTGTTGATGTGTTAAATGGGTGCCTGCATATTGTTAACTACTGTAATTGGTGAGCATTCATCTCTGAGTTTTATGGATTTAGCCAGGTTTTTAATCTTGTGATTTAGTTATGAAAGGGATGAGTGGGCACCTGCAGAGGAAACTTCAGAGCTATCTCTGGTCTCAGTCTTGAAAGAAATCTGGGAGACCTCTTTGCACCCAAGAATGTTTTTGTTTGTCTGAAGAAGATGCCCAGAGGGGTATTCTGCTAAATAAATAAAGACAGTCATTGGGTTGGCTACATAAAGATGGTTCTTAAGGTGAGTCAGACAGGGCTGGTGAGATTGAAGGTTACCCTGGTAGATCTGTCGTGTTGGAGCAGATGAACAAGAGCAAGGCTCAGTTCAAAATCTAAAAATACATATGGTTTTAATCATATGGTTCAATTTCTATTGAAGTTGGTAGAGATTAATGTTATCTTGACAGACGTATCCAGACAAAATGTCTGGATCAGCTTCCTTAAAATGTATGAGGTATCTGCTACTCCAGATCCCTGATCTGCTTTTCTTTTAATCACTTTTTAAGAAGTAGTAATTTTATTGCTGTTTTGATTTGCTACAGGAACCTAATAACAATTTGATGTTGGAACTTTTTGTACAAGTTTATCTCAGATCACACAACACTTCAAAATCTGATTTTTTTTTTCTTAATTCTGTGTTGTACTGAAAAAATAAGCTAAAATCTTTTAAAATAAGGAGTGCTTTCTTGTGTTCAGACTAATAGTTAATATTATTAATTAATTAATGACATGCAAACTGGCACAAATCCTTGTTTTCCTTTGGTTTTAACACTACTTGTGATGGATAATAAAACAAGCAAACTTGTATTGTTGAGCATTTGTAATGCTTTATTAAAGAAGTGGTTATCTCTGTGTTCTGAAATGGCACCATATTTAACAATATTGATTAATTAGGTTTCTATTTAGTGGTGCATATACAAGGAAGAGGATATCTGTCTGTATCCAGCACAAAGTACTTACTGCAGTGAGGCTTGTGTTGAGTGCAGCAAGTCCCTGACTATACAGCTTGAAAGTATTTAAATCCTTATAAAATCAGAGCCTCACAGAAAAAAAATACTGCAGATAGGAGAAAGTTTATATTTTGAAAGTGGGGAATTGACAGAGGCTGGATTTTTTACAGGCAGTCATCATTGTTTTTAAAAACACCCCAACTATAACCCAAGGCAAGAGAAATGTTTTAGGATAGGTGTCTGAGATGGCTTTCAGCTTCTTGTAACTAGTCCTATCTAATTCAATAATAAATTACTTTACAATTCCTAACCAAATTTAGAAGGCTGTCTGAATTGGCCCTCATGAGCTGAAAGGTGTGCCTACCTATTTTGTATATGTTAAAGCAATTTAGGATTTCATGGTGTGTGAAAGCATTTGTAGGACATTGCAGCTAAGAAACCATGAAATTCAAAAGCCATTTTGTGGATGATATGTTTTAAATTGTTGGAACTTATTTTAGAACAGAGCTGTCTGAAGCTACGTGTGTGCATTACTATTTTTTGCACTGACTCTAGTCTTGGTAGAAATAGACTTACCCACAAACAGTGGTAAGTCTTTATATTAAATGGCCTAGTCTATTTCTGTTGCTTTAATCTTGTCCTTATGAGTTTGTATAAATCTGCTTCTTTCATTGTTATGCATCATACAGAAGGTACTAAAAATATCTGTTTAATTTTTTTTTTCCTGCATACTGAAACAGTGATAAAAAGATGAAGAATATTTTGTTTTATGTAACTCCTGCTAAGCTAATATTACTCCTTTAAAATGTCATTTTGTGTCAACACACCCAGCTAAAGCTGTAGGACCTTAAATACCACCCACACAAATAGTCTCTGATTCCTGCAAGGAGTCATTTTCCTTAAGTATCTATCCAACAGATGGATCACAATTTCCTTGTACGGAAGAAACAGTTAAAGTAGGATGGAGCCACAGGAACATTATATTACAACACAGTTTCAATTCTTATTACTTGCTATCTTCTTGTAGCATAGCAGCTTGAGACACTGGTGATCTTCCCTTTTTAGCAGCCATAAAAATGTTCATACTGCGTTGTGTTTTCCTTTGTCTTAAGCCTCTTGTCTGGCTTGGAAATTTCATATGAAGGATGTTGGTTTGAACAGCCATTCTAAAGTTCAGATAAGAATAAGAAAGGGTCATGTTGCTGGACTGAATCTCTTTTTTTGGCAGAGAGTTTGTGGAAAAACAGTCATGCAAGCTTCAAATTTAAATATACACAAGATGCTGTGGTGATAGTGCATGGAAAAATGGAGAAGAGAGTTGTTACTCTGGTAGGTGTGTGCCTGAATAGATATTATGCCATTTGTATGGAATTTTTTGAGTAAAATTTTGTTGAAATTTTTTCCCTTTCATGATACCATATATGCAGGCTGCCTGGACTTGCTGCATTCATTTATCTTTTTAGCCAGCAAAACTGCAAAGTCCTGATGTTGATAATGTCTAGAAAAGTCTTAAATACTAGACTGTGAAATAGGTTTTTCATGGGAGATGGGAACAAAGCTGATCTGACAAGCATTGCATCATAAATGAAAAGGAAGTCTTGCTTTCTAACCTGTCTCATGGCTCTGTAATTCCTCTGTTTTCTTGCCAAAAAAAATTTACTTCTAATTTAACTCCAAAGATCTTGGCAAGCTTCATTTTTGTTTTTTCCTTTTGCAAATTGCCAGCATTCTGATCATGATCACGGCTGTTCATATATTGACAGTGTATATTCCTGCAGCTGCTTTGGGTATTTTAAATAAATTTCAAGTTTCGGAACATGGAGATAGCACATTTCAGTTAATGATCTTCCACCATGTATTAACTCTGTAGTGTTAAAACAGGTTTTAATGAAACATAAATTAGTCTACAGTCTGCCACTATGGGTCTTGTAAGCTAAAATTTAATATACACAGTAGTTAAATAGACAGGAGTGTGATTCAGTTAGATCCATTATTAGTAATGTCCTCTGATGAAAATGAGAGGAGAGCTGAGCTCTTGATCCTTGATTATATAAAGGAGGGCAGATGAAATACTATAGGATGCTACCTTAGGGGGAAAACAGAACAAGCAAGAATGAAATACTAAATGGTAAGTTGCATGGGATCAGAGCTGGGACGTGGCCAGCTGGAGAAGCCAAAAAACATGAGTAGAGAAGAAAGCAAGAAAGCTCTGGAAGACAGCCATGAGACAATAAGGATGTGGGAAGCAATTTCAATGGAGAATGATCAAAAGATGGGTTATGCTTTGCCTCATGTGATTAAATTTTAATGGATATTATGGATTAATGGAAGACATGGATGACTGGAGCACACCAGGGGCGTGGAGTCCCTGCACCTTAATGAGGATAAAGTACAGATCTACTGTCATTTGAGAGAAGGGGAGAACAAACACTTCTGTCACCTTAGTATGGCAAAGAAGACAAGAAGATCTGTTTCTTGGGGTTTAGTTTTGGGCATTTTTTTTGGTGGTGTTGTTTTCTGTTTGTTTCTCTCCCTCTTAAGTATGTGAAAACACCTGGACTTCAGTGCTTCCCCATATGGCTGAAGTGAACACTAATAGAAGCACAGACCATAGTAACTCTATTGCCTCGCCTACTTTATTTTCAGTAATGCTTGGGACAATATTTCCACCCCATGAGGTTTTATGGAAATGTCTTTCCAATAGATTTTACCTGAAAATATATTTTTTTAAGGAACAAATGTAAAGCAAAACAACAGGATAAGGCAAATCCTCCTTTGGGAGTACAATATCATCACTCAATATTCCTTGAAGATTAGAGAACTAGGTTGAAAACCTCTTCAGTTTATAAATATCCTGGTATCATTGACACTAAACACCTTAGGTCTCTGTTTCTGGCAGCAAAACATTATCATCATGGTTTTTCTTTGCTGCTTGACAAGGTGCTTGGGAATGAGAGCTGCAGTTCTGACACTGGATGGCCACTTCTGATATTTATAATGCACACTTTACATATCTTTGCCTACCACTGTGCCATTTTCTTTCCTTATTACTGCATAAAGTTCCCTTGAGGAAAAGCAGAAGATGCGCAGAAATTAAATGACAGTTAATCCAACTGTACCTTCACAAATGTATTTCTAGGAAAAGTATATTTGATTTTCTGTTCTGCAATTTTGTATGGACTTACTCTGCCATCTCCATAGTTCATGAAGTGTAACTATGCAGTGTCCCATTGTAGTCACCATGCATAATGCATGGCTTTTGCTTTAAAAGGTTGCCTTGCATTAGAAACAATACACAGTCACAGACTGCTTTAAGTGCTGTAACAGGGGAGTAAGGGCAAAGAAAAGAATCTGTTTGGAAAACTTAGTTTCATAAAATATTTGTTTACTGTATGAATTTTAATAATTAATGTTCAGATTAAAATGTTTTCCTTATCTTCTTCTTCCAGCAGTAGGGTCAGCACCTATAGTTATACAGAAGGAAGCCAGAAAAGCTGCCAGACACAAAGCTGACAAACACAGGGCTTCAGCTGCAACCTCAGCATATGCTGCAAAATTACATAGATTACTGCACTAATGGAAATGTGTTGTTTGTTTTATTTTGTTTTGTCTTGTTTTGTTTTTCTGGACAGATAATCAGTGTGCTGTTTAAGCTATCTTTTTCTTCTGGATGTCATTTTTTCCTTTTGGTATTATAGAATGTATATTCCAAAACCTTTATGTACCTTTTAATACAATAGGAATTGTTCCTACTTCTCTTCTTTTTAAAGCTTGTTTACCTTCAGGGGTCAGATAAGCCATTTGTGAACTAAAATCTCCTTTCTCTGTAGTACATCCTTTAGTGACTGTGTTGTCTATGTTGGAGTTGCAGTATATTCACTCTAAAGGTATGAACTCTCACTGTAGGGACTTGATAAGGCTGTGGTGCTATTTTTATTATTCAAAGAAAAATAAATAGAAGCTGCAGGTGGGCAGAGTTTTCTCTTAAAATGGTTTTTTGTAAGGTCTATGGTTTTAAATCTTTGAAATGTATAGCTTTTTTTTTTTTTTCCTTCTTTCAAGACAATAAAATAAGACTCTTAGATTAACCACTTTTATAGGTTATTGATAGGAGGAATAAACCAAAGCCTAATAAAAATTGGAAAAGCTCTTCTTATGGATAAATCTTCTAAAATTTTAAATGCACACAAAGAAGCAAGCAAATGCTTTGAAAGTATTGAGTCTTAAATTTTGTATTACTTTTTCTTTCATTATTCACACTGATTTAAACATTAAATTATGGCAGAGTTGCTTTAGGTAGACTCCATTGATTTTGTTTATATGACTTAAGATTGAAGTGGCATGAAAACTGCTTAAAGAAATGCTGAAGGCAGATAATTAGAATAATCTATTTCCCAAGAGAAAAACCTGAAAAATATTTGTGCCAAATTAGAAAGGTCTAAAGGTAATTGTGGCAATGGGGAGGAATATGATTATCTCATAGGCACCTATTTCTAAAGGAAGTTTAGTTAAGAACTGCAAATACATTTAAAATCTATTAGGGCACAAAAAAAAAAAAAAAAAAGGCCAAGCCTCCTCTTTCCATAAATGTCTAGATAAAAGAGAATTAACATGTAATGGATACATAGTAAAGCAAAGAAATTACAGTTTGACATGCTGTGTTGTAACTGAACCATGACATTGGATTTACACCTGGAATTACTCTGAGCATCTCAAACTTCAGTAGTAAAAGGGATTAATAAAGAGGAGAGAAATGAGACATTCAGAAACAGAGGAGGGACTCATTGCAAAGTACATTTAACCCATATAAATATAGATTTGGTGGAAAACTGATAAATTATTGAGATAAAAATATGATAAATGCAAAAGCATATAAATAATTAAAACACAATCTATTCAGTCTTCGGTGAAAGGAATTTTTTTTCTATTTGTGAACAACAAGCATGTTTTTGAAAACTAAATTTAAGTGATTAGTGCTGTGTCATTATTTGGGTCGACTGTTAATGTGTGTGTAAGCCTGTAAAACCTGTGCTAATTAAATAAGGACTCTTTACACACATGTAAGAACACCTGCAGCCTAGAGAGGGCCTCTGATGACCTGTATGCCCCAGCCAGTAAAAATGTTTCTTAATAAGGTTTTCATTGTTGCCCTTGTTTTCTGCCTCAAATCAGAAACCCTGAAATGGCCTAGGGAATGAGCAAACTGCACTTGTAAGACTACTTAATGCCTGCCAAATTTTTGTTCTGTCCAGTATGTTTGTGCTCTTTCTGAAGGCTTTTATGTAAGTATCTTTTTAGCATGTGTGGATGTTTTTATCTATTTTTATAGCTTATGAGACAGGAAAGAGAAGGGTTGTGCAGTGCCAGCAACAGAGTATCACCTTTACCCAGAGGCATAACAGACTAGAAAATGTGTATTGCATCTGGGAGGTCAGATCTTGCATTCATTTGCATAAAAACATTCCTGTGCATGTGTGACCACTTAGCACAATGTACACACAGTAGATCTTAACAAAACTTTGATGTGGACAGACAGTATAGATTCTGATAATTTATGCAAAAAATATTCTAGGCAACTGGCTTGCTGTCATTCTGTTTAGTTTTCTGAGGGATTATCTTCACTTTGGTAATGTTGCCTTCTCTTGAGGAATGCTTTTATAGCTTTCAAGCAGAAAAACTGAAACGGTAATGCTCATGTTTCAACTGGGAAACTGCTTGCTGTCAGGATCTGATGTGGCTTTTACTTGTGCCATAATTACATGAATTCATGACATGATTGCAAAATCAACAGATAATTGCTGAGATTTTTAGTGTTTGAGGCAGAGAGATGTTTGGATATATCCTGAATAGGAAACATGCATCTACTTTTGCATTTAGACCTTACTAAACCACATTGAAATGTGTCTGGGTGAAAAAACGTGTATTTATTTGCCCCTTCCAAAAGTCAAATATGCTAAATTCTTGGTCTCAATTTTGATCTCAAAAATAGAGCCTTGAGTATTCTTTTTTTTTCTTGTGTGTTTCAATTGGTGTGGTTATTGGGTTTTTTGAGGGTTTTTTCATCATTATGCACAGCATCAAATATATCATAAAGAAGACCGTGAAATGTGTTTACTTGCTAGGATGATCTGTAATGTTAGAGAAGAGATTTTTTACCTTATTTCAATGCATTATACCATGTTATATTTGAAAGACTTCTATAGGTTTATTGGTATATAGTTTCTGGAAAGAAAAAAACTGTCAACTTCCTGAAGCTGAGCAATTTTCAGGTGAAGGAAGGAATCAGTGCATGTTTGTAGGGATAATTAGTGGTTGCAGTTGCCACTTGCCCTCAGTAGAGATTTTAAGCACTGGAATAATTTTAAACATGGGCTAATTAATCCCTGCAACAGTGCTGTGAGGCAGATAAGAAATGTCATATTGTACAAGTGTGGTAGAGATAATAAATTTAGGTACAGGTGTGTAGGTAAGTGTGTAGGTAAACCAGGATTATCACCCAGTACACTTGAATTCCAATGAATTATGTGCTTGAACAGTAACTTTCATCTGAACTAGAAGAATTAGCATCTCAGAAAAGAGGAAAAAATTCTCCTTATTGTAAGAGAATAAGGAGAACATTTTTCCTGTTCGGAATCTTGATATGATCAGGATGTTCTGTGGCTTGGGTCATTCACCTATCTTTATCATGCATATATATGCATTAAAATGTAGTTAGACATAAAATTGATGTGGCACATGTAGTTTTGTCCACTTGATTTTATAACAATATGATCCCAGTACCATACAAATTTACATTGGCTTAATAAGGCAATCTATCCATTAGGCAGTGGAGTTTTGAGCTGAAAGAATAATTTTGAAAGTAATAATAGTGAAAAGAAAGAGAATATAATGGTAGTCTTAGAGTTAGAGACACTGTATTTGGGGCTTTCATGTCTGAGTTCATGACACATCATAACAATTATGCTTATTACATATTATACAATATTATATTGCATTATATTATATTATATTATATTATATTATATTATATTATATTATATTATATTATATTATATTATATTATATTATATTATATTATATTATATTATATTATATTATATTATATTATATTATATTATATTATATTTTACACAAGTAGTAAATCTTTGTGTAAAGAGTCTGTCAGGAATAGTTTAAATCTCTGAACACACTTATTTTTCATCTCAGGCAGCCAAATTCTATTTCAGCTAGAGACTTTTCCAGTCAAAGAAACCCAATACCTTGAAATTCCCCCAAGTTAGCCAAATAACAAGTGTGTAGGTATGTTTTATTGTTCAGATCAGCACATAGGTTTCATGAATAACCTTACTGGATTAAAGATGATTATATACTATGGCTAAATATTAACAAGTATAAAGCAAGAGCAGAAGATATACCCTTTTAGAAAAAAAAAATGTTAAAAGTTCATATCTTATTTACAGTTAGAGATATTAGTTAAATAGGTGTTGAGTTTAAAATTTTAGCTAAATCTTTTCAGACTTTGAATAGTTTCATGCTTATTTCAGGATAATATTGTAATCTTTCAAAACTAAATTACAAAAAGAATGCAAGTTTTCTTGCAAAAAGTGAACATCTAAATGAAAGGTTTGGGATTTCTGTTTTAATATCCTCATATAAAATGCATTAAGATGAAGTTATGGAAGTCACCACCAATTTCTGCAATGGTCTTGAAAAAAAGAAATCCTCTTTCCACCAGGCAAAATGACATTGGATTAAATAAGCTACTGCAACTTGAAATAGAAGATTATTTTATGATATTACTTTTTCTATATGCTCAATGTACTACCAATGAATACACAGAGAAGGTAGTGATCTTTACTCCTGAATAGGATTTTGATCTTCATAATCAACAAAAAAGATTTCACTTTCATAGTGATATACTACTTTATTTTTCTCTGAAATTGCCAACTAGGATGGCATTTTTCAGCAGTTATGTGGCCACTAATACAGTATCTCTCCAAGTATGAATAGACCTGAGTGTGTCACTGGTTTCATATGTTCTCTCCATTATGAAAAATCATGAGAAATCCATATCTTGCAATAAACAAAAACTGTTTTTAACTATAGAACCCCAAATTAATTCATTATTCGTAGTTGCAAAATTTTTAGGACACAGTCCTTCAGACTGCACAACTAACACATGGGGGTTTTTTACTCACTTTGGTGTTCATTGATATATAGACTAAAGTCAATATTTTAACGAATATTATCTATTGTTCCCACCTACAGCATTTTCAGTCCAATAAAAATTGTAGTAGTTCCTGACTTTCTTACATCTAATTGAAGTACTTTCAAACTATTTTTAGTTTTCTACCTCGATACCAAACTGTTGTTGTACTGCTTCTCCTTTTTGAAATCATCATCTTGGTCTAATTAAAGTGCAATAACCAGGAAATTTTATTTATGATTTTTTTTTTTTTTTTTTTTTTTTTTTTTTTTTTTTAGCTTACGACCAAGTCTTCACCATTTTGTATGATAATACAGTGAAAAAAAAGTATTTGTTACTGACATAAGTGGTCAACAGCTGCTCAGCAGTTCAGTAAGAGTCTTTTGTAAGCGTGGATGAATACATAAATCCATATGCACAGACACCTATATATAAATAATTCTGAACAGTGGTCAGGATATCACAGGAAATTGCATTGACTTGTAATAAAGCTTACAGGTGTTTGAGCATTAAAATGCTTTAACACATAAATGACTTAAACAGTGATGTAGTCTTCACAGCCTTTTGAACACTTAGTCATGTCCTTCGGTTAAGCTTGCAAGTGATGCTTCATTTTAAAAAGGAATCATAACCATGGTAAGGAAAATATGTGAGGGATAACCAGTGTTGCTTCTTGACTGGGGAAAAAAACCCATATAATTCTTAGATTTATGTTGGAGAGTAGACCTATTCCCCCTTTACACAAAGGTGAAGGCAAAAAATTCATTCTGAGTTTGGAGAGGATTTTGTTTTTAGGTACTACCTACTTAAAGGTGTAATGATAAATTCTCTCTGAGAAATGCAAGTAACTGGTAAGCTTTGCCCTTAAGCAAGTTCACAGTTCTGTCAAGCCAGCTCCTTCCCACTACTGTAACAAATTTTTTTGGTCAGATTTTGTTTACTCATTGAAATATAAAATTCATATAGAGTTTCTTTTCTATTGATTTTATGTATATGCACACACATAAAATATCTATTTGTTTGTTTAGAGACATATATTCATAAAAAATTATGGAGCATAAAATGTTATATGCTGCAGTATGTTACCTAAAAGTAGTAATGCTTGCACTTTTCAATTTAGTTTTTAGAAAGGGATATGAAGATGCTATGCTGAAATGTGGAAATGTGATTTAATATTCCTGTTTACTGTGTCACTAAGCTCATTTTTGTATGCTTGATATTTTAGTTCTTGTTCCTCTGAAGTCCTTGCTGCATGTCCTGCCTAATGGGGCTCTCCTTGTTGGACTAAACCTGTCTTCATTTTGAGATTTTATTTTGAAGGTCTGTAATTTCCTTAGCAGTAAGCTCCATTTTGCTGCGGTGGGAAGAGGACTGAGAGCCCTTGCTTTTCAGTCTAGAGAGTGTGGATATGGGGAGTAAGAAAATCACAGCACTGGAATAAGACCTCATCTGTAGCAATAGCCAGAGTGACACACACTGAGCCCTTCCTAATATATGTGTTTTCCTGGGAAATCTGGACAACAGCCTGGTGGAAAAACCCTCCCAAAACTGTGAAGAAAATCCCTCCTTACTGCAGTGTGCACAGATTTCCTAATTAAGCTGGAAAGGAGCTGGAGAAATTATGCCATGCTAATGTCCAGATTAGTGTTCAAATAAGAGACTTCAGCATAAAATGTTACTTAACTGTTCAATTTCCTTTACTTTCCCTAAAGGTCCATTTAGGTTTTTTTTCCACAGACAAGGTATTTACTTCATATTGAAGCACACAAACAAGCAAACAAACAATAAGTTTCAAGCTTTTCATTTAACAAGGAAAAAGTTATCTTAAAATGTCATTTATTTAAAGAATAGTTCATTTACATGAGCTTTTCTTTTGGGAAAGTGTATTATCTCTGTTTAGTACTGTGTTCAGTATTGCATTCTGCAATACAGTCAAAGTTGTTTAAAATATTTCATTTTTTGCACTCTGTTTCTTTTTCTTTATTTTCTTTCTTGTCCTGAACATACTCTTCCAAAAAGACACAAAAGATTTGCTTTGCATATTTTTATGCATTAACATAATGGCTGATCTGGACCAGTTTTCTGCACAATAAAGAAAAAAGAGCCCAAAATTCTGGCCTTAATTTCACAAATATTGAATACTGATATATTCAACTATTGGTGAATAATTATATTCCTGCTTTTCATGAATATATTTTTAAAACTGCATCTTTAAAAAAACCTAGAATCTTTTTTAAAAAATCAACATATTTTATAAACTCCTCACAATATTTCAGACTCATCTGACGTATTTTTTCTTTGAAATTGTACAAATTTGTTTGTGTCAGCAGGGTTAATCTGAGGAACCTTAACTTTGCATGGTAATTATTTTATTTATCTGTAATACTAATCTAGAATTAGTTAAATAAAATTCATCAGTTGCTGAGGAGCTTTTATGCTAAAGATCTATTTGGTACAGATCCTCTAAAAGTAAATGTGGGTATTTTTATCACTAGCTTAGAGGGAACAATTTCTTTGAAGCTTGTAGGCAGAAATCCCTGAATGACAGAAATGTCTTTAGAGGGAGGGGGGAGGAGAGGAAAAACCTTCATAAAAATCTGAAAAGCACATTCCTGTTCTCTGATAGTAGATGCCATAGCACAATGTTTGCCAGATTTTAGCTAAGCTGATAAGCACAGTGGAATGGGGGGAAAAAATAGTCAGCAACTCAAGCAAATACTATCAATGATTTAACCAGCACATTTAGAAGTAAAGTATTTTACAGGTGTGAAAGGAATTCAAACAAGAATAAACACTGAATATTTTGGCTAAGTGATGTAATGGCAGATCAACATAGCTGACCTGAAGGTCATTTTAGCATTGAATAACTAGTACTTTACAATCAGGAGAGTCAGACATTTAATCTGTGACAAGAACAGTGCATCACTTTCTTGTATAAGAAAGTGATGACAGAACTGATTTCCAGCATTTTTCCAAGAAAATAAATATTGAAAATAAATTTGGCTTTTTTACTTGGTAAATTACACAGATTACTAGATGAAAGCTGTTTTATTACAGAGAGGAAAAGAATTTTCTTGAGACATGTCGCAGCCTTTAAGAATAATTCAAAAAAGTCAAAGTCAAAAAAGATATCAAAGTATGCTCATGTGTGTATATATATATCTCTATATATATCTATAAAGATAACATCAATATATACATACACATTATTAACTCTACCTGGTCCATGACTAGTAATTGGCTAACCAAAAAGATTCTAAGCTTCCAGTTCAGTAAAGATTATCTGGATGATAATTACCTTTCATTCTTTTCTTACTTTGAACAATTTAGTGGAAAAAAAAAGGTATTGTTGTTTTTGGGTTTTTTTATTTTCCCATGAGATTGCCAGCACTTCTTAATTTAGCTAGTTTATATATGTATGTCATTAACAAATCAGAATAAAAGAGAGATTAATTAGGAAAAAGAATTAGTGCTTTTAAAGATAAACTAAACAAACACTGAGGTACTGTGAAGGTCATATTTAGTGCAGAATACCTAACGAATTCCTAGTTATTTAAACCAGTTTTCAAATCCCCTGCTAGGCCAATTCCTATATAATATGGTAGAAGAACATGGTTTCTATTTTTGGGTATGCAATCATATTTCAAGTGAATCATATTATTCCCCTGTCTCATTTTCCATATTTCTAAGTAGGGATAATAAGATTTATCTGCCTTGGCAATGCATCAAAGACAGTATAAAGCACCAAATTTTGAATTCTTATTAACACACACAAATGCACACCTAAACAATGGAAATCAGTCTGTTAGTGAACTTGAAGAGTCTGATTCAGTGTTCCTGGACTAAAATCTTAGTCTTTGAGGAAAAGAGAAGTTAAAAGCATAGATTTGCAATTGTTTGAGAAAGCATAAATAATTTGAGATAACATTTTTCTAACACACTGAGGAAACAGAACACACAAGTGGGAGTACCACAGTTATGAGAATCCTTACTTGGGAAACCTGACCTTTTAACCAGCTGTGTTACAGGATGAGTGCAATGGGGAAGATCCAGAAGTGTTTCCAATTCCTGGGTCCTCCTGTGGGCAGCAGCAGCAGCTGCCCTCTGACCCCTCATTTACTCTAATATGGACACAGATTAGTGTCCCCTCCATGTGTCCAGTTCCCATGAGAAGGGAATCCAAGTACTTTACCCAAAATGATGCTGCAGGTGTGGCCCCAAGCTCAGCAGTCCATGAACACAAGCATTAACACTGGCCAGCAATAACAGACTGCCTAGAAAAGTGGCACTTGGGCTACAATAATTTCCTGTGTTTATCTTAGTGATGAATGTAACAGCTAACAAGGGCAGCATAATGCTGTAATAAGATTATTGACAAAGAAGTATTTGCAATAATAGGCAGAATAAAGTTTTAGACTTATTTTGTTGGTTTTTAATTGTGAAAGCTTACAGAAATAACACAGAGGGATTATTTTGAATAGCATGTGTTTATATAGTGTTTTATAACTCAACCTTTTCTGTATTGTTCAAATACATGGGAACTGGAAAATGAAAAGGGGGAAAGTCATTAATCAGCTTGCTGATGTGTTTTCCTTATCAGGCTGAAAGAAGTGCTAAGAACAAGCAGGTAGCATACATTATGAAAAGCAGATGGAGTGTCAGATATGGCTTTGTGGGCTAAATCTGTGCAGTAGGAGAGATTTAACATTAACCCTTAATATAAAATTGCCAACTCTATAAATAGCTTGATAAGAAAACACTCATGTGTATATAGAGACTTGGTACACCCCTCAGAATCTAATGCACGTTTCCCAGCTGACATTAGGCAGGTAACTCAAATCTCCTGTATCATCAGTGCATATGCAGCTCAGCTGTAACCTATAATCTCACTTCTCAGACAGTTCATTACCCCTATAAAGAATACAGTATTCTATCATTCGTTGATGTGCCGTGTCATCTGCCTCCAAACACTTGCTACTGCTTGCTGTAAGCACCCAGGCAATTTTTAAAGCCGTTCTGAATTTTAGCAGCGTGGTGTCCAGCATGAAAAACCAATTATATCTGTGTTTTAACCACTACCTAGTCTTGTGTGGTGTCTTTAAAAATTACTATAACAAAAATAATAATCATATTTGTAAACTTATCCTTTTTATTGCAATTCCTAATGTAACCATTTTTAGGTCAATTTAATGCTAACAACTACTTAATATTGTTTGATAGTTTTGAGAAATTATTTTGCATTCTAGTTATCCTTAGCCTTAATTTGGAGTGCAGATAAATATGAAATGCAAGAAAGGTATTCTGTCTCAATATAATAACATAGCTGGGATTTAACTTTTGTCATTGACTTTCCATTTAATGATTTGCAGTCACGTTCAGAAAGATGCCATTTGATAATGACTGGAATGTAATTCATACAGAGCATCCTCAACTAAAATTGTACTTTTTTATTCCATGAATCATTAGGTATTGAAATAACTAATGATTGCACATTAGAATGATAATTTCACTCCAGTTTTGATGTGCAGTTCTCTTGAGTCTATTTTCATAAGTTGATTTTCAATAAAAGGAAACAACAGTCTTCCATAGGGGAGTGACATGACTGATTACTGTGGCAGCTTTGGCCATGTGGGGAGATAGATAACCTGTTTTAGATCATGTATAGGTGCTGTTTGCTTCATATGCATTTTGCAACCCACTCTTTAGAAAGAAGTCATCTGTGGAGTTGCAGCTTTCTGTTGTAATGTAGAGTCTTTTGGTTCCCCGCTGGAATATTGTTATTGACTGTGCAAACTGATCTCCTTGGGGCAGAAAATTCATTTTTATAAATCAGAACTGGGATTGATCTCTAGAGAAGGCCAGCTGTAATAGCAAGTGGATTAAAACAAAGTGCACATGGACAAACTCAACATGCAAAATGCAGAAATGGAGCCAGTACATTTATTATTATCATTGCCTAGAGATGTTTCTGCAACAGACATGTAGAAGGACACAGTTCCATGGATTGAGAGGCCATTCTAATTCATTATGATAAACCCATTTTGGTGGGTCTTCCACAATACCCATCTCACATGTAGGGTAGTACACTCTTGTATCTTGCTTATCTGAAAAACCTATAAGGTAAAGGAGCATTCTATTAAATAATAATAATGATAGCAGCAATAATAATAATAATAATAATAATAATAATAATAATAATAATAATAATGAAGTTGAATAATGGCTGCCCAAGTAAGATTCGATTCTTTCACATGTAATAAATTAAAGAGAGCTGGCTGGAATAAATTTGATTCAACACTTACCTTGAATTCCTAAGAGTTCATTAACTTGTTTCAAAGAAAATGTATACATGAACACACCAAAGGTCTGCACAGAAAACCCAAGTCATTGTCACTTTGCTGGAAACTGTAATTGTGTTTATAATTGCTTTGAACCTGTATAATCATTTTAACTGTAGTGCTGTGGAAAAAATTGTTAGTCACCAATGCAAAAAGAGATACTACTTATTTTTTACTGTGATCTAACCTTTGCTGGTTTATTACAAACACCAAATGCTATGAACTTCTTTGCAAATGTGTGTGTCCTTGGGCCAAATATTTAAACTGCCCAAAGCATTAGGCATGCTTATTTAAGTACCCAAGTATTTCACTAAAACCTTGAAGTGATTTTTTTTCTAATTATTTGCAATCTGCAGCTAATTTCCAAGTGATCTTGTGACGAGTTGGTTTGTTAAAGGATAGTATAATGGAAATCAGAATATGTGATGAATCTTATTCTTACCTTACCTGTGCCCTCTGTGTACTAGAATTACTTGACAGAACTGCAAGGGAGAAAGAGGTTAAATGGTCTTATTTCTTCTACCTTGACTTCTTGTTTAGTTCAGAGTGTGCTCAGGAGTGCCTTAAACATTGTTTGGGTCTGGTTCCTCACTGCTTGGCCCCTGACATGCAGAAGAAATATGTGAGTGAGTCATCATTTGCTGGGTGCCATTGTGGCATAGTGGTGGGAGAAAGAGCTCTGCCAGCCTTTCTTGCCTGAGGAATTTTCTTTTTGCTGCTGCCAAAGCTATTGATGTTCTGGTTGGTGCCTTCAGCTAGAGAAGAGTAACTGTAGGCATGAGGGAAAGCTTGGTCTCATGTCCAGGCAAACAATTAGTTATAATCTCCACTCTTGAGTACAAGCCAGGAGAAGATGTGAAGACATGCAACAAGTCTCAGAGCTTATCCTGAGAAAGCACCTGGCAGTAAGCTTCCAGGTTCCCACTGATATTAACAGCTGAGCTATAAAAATGACTTTCAGTTTAAATCCAGGCTCCCCTATTGATTTCTAGCTTGATTTTTGCATGAATGTTCTATCTTTCTCTTATCAGCTTCATGCAGCCCTAGTTGGTTTGGCACTTTGTGATGTTCTTGACATTATTCAAAGAGATGTTAAGTTAAAACTGAACAGTTTCTCTGACCTGAGGTTTAAACAAGAATTTGGCAGTCCTGGAATTTTATTTAAGACCCAGAAACATGTCTTTAAAAATACATGGAAACTGTCTTTTATCAAGCATTTCAGAGAACTGAATTTGGGGGCAAATATTAGCTGCTCAATATTTTAATGGGCACCATTCAGCTCAAGAATGAAAATAATTTTAGGAGATTTTTATGTTAATCTGAAGCTTGTGGGATGCTTTTCTTCCTCCACCAGTATAGATTTTTTTTTTTTCCCCAGATATACTTGAATTGATGTAGGTGCCTTTTACACAATGGTATGAATAAACCTGTAGCTTTCACAGTCGTTCTGTCTGGATTATCAAAATTCTGACAGGTTACATAGGGACTGGAAATGGTTGGGGATGTTATAGATAGTAGAGAATGATTGATAAGCCCATTATTTTTAGTCATAATTGGGGTGCTTTGCTCCAGGTCACTACAGAAATGTTGCAGTCACCATTATTTGTGTCCCCTTTTTGTTAAGGGTTATTGCATGTTGTGGAAGTCACAGCCAAACTTGGCCCTGAACTGAAAACTAAAAATAGGAAAATATATTCAGGAAAAAGAAGATAGAAGCCTCTAAGATATTTGAAATAGCAACGCAGGGGAGTTTTCTGAGAAATGGACTGAGGAAATCACTGTAAATTGAAAAGAACTAGATTGTGCTGTAATGTCTGCTTTCTCTGCAATCACTGTTTTGAGGTGGTGTTTGGTATTTGAATGCTCTATAGACTCCTTTCTTATCTTTGCTCCATGGTAACTTTTTTCAGTTTGGAATTTACTGTTAGAAGAATAATAGCTTTCACTGATCTATTTTCAGGTCTTGTAAATTATTTCCTTGTGATCATGTTTCTCATTGAATAGAGCTGAGGACTTCCATATTCATGGTTGCAAGGTGTCAAATCAGAGGAAGATGTGTATTCAGTTTCATAGATTGTAAACAATGCTTTATACATATGCAGAGACAAAAAGCTTTGGAACCTTAATAATGATTTTTATTTTTTTTTTTAAATTTCTCTTCAAATTTAAAAGTAGGTTGCCAGGACATTGAAGGAGGAGACAGGAATTGCACACCTGAGTTAAATGCAGGGAGAATCTTGCTTTGATGATCAATTTGCTCTTAATTGGCTTGCAAGGGAGCTTTTTGGGGGAGGGAGTAAGGTGTGGATAAAAGTAACCTAAGGATTTCACAACTGTTTGCAGCAATTTCTCACCATGCTGTAATCAGATAATGATTGATACCAAGTAATCTGATGTCCTGTTACAATATTGCACAATTTGCAAAAGAAAATGATGGATAACTATGTGCAAATTGAGTGAACTTATCACAATAAATAAGTGAAAATAATTTCTTGTCTGTGAACAACAGCATAATCCATCGGGACATACAAAATACAAGTAAGTTTTGTTTTTTATTTATTTTACTTGGCTAAAATTTTTTGATAGCTGATAATATGACTATCACCATACATAGATGTCTGTCTGTGCCTACACAGCAACAAATACTTCATAATAAAATGGGAAGAAAAGCATATTTTCTTTCCACAGTAGCAGCAGTTCACAGTTAATGCTTTGGAGAATTTTGTTTCTATCTGTTTGCTGGTTTATAGATGGGCACCTTAGATAAAGTACATAATTAGGGTTAATTCAAGTAACACTGGACATGGGTAGTAGGGAATTCTTAAGTAGCTTTTTTTGCCTTGTAAAAAAGGATCACTTGTGTGCAGCTCTCATAGCAGGTCCAGTCTCCAGAGTGTCCTTGCACAAATGAGCAGATTGGATCCTTAATGGTGTAGAGAGCACGCGCAGAAAGAGCAGCACTCAGATGATCCCGTTTATTGTGTCCCTGTTGCTAAGCAGGGAGGCTTCTGTACCACTTGGAACATTTTCAGGCTCTGTGGCTGCGTTCCTAGATGAGTTGCAATAATTAAATGGGAAAGCAGTGATTGCCAGCATTGCTTGCCAATTCCAGTTTTACAACAAGGGGCAAAAAACATCTGATCAGCCCCAGACAGAAACAGAAATTTGTTTGACCTGTAATTATGTGCCAAACCGATGGTGGTGTGAGTTTAAAGAGACAAAAATGTAAATGTCATCTGAAGGTATGGTCTGTCTTACTGTTCTGAGAGCAGATATTCCTTTTTGGTAGGGAGGGCTCTGGAGGAGGAAATTCCATTTAAGTGGTTCTCTTTTTACTGGTAAGAGGTTTTGTTTTTGTTTTGTATTTTTAAGCCTGTTTGAAGGCTCCTTTAGCTTCTCATTTTGCTTGGCACTGAGTAAATTCTTTTTATGCAAAATATAAGTCTAGGTATTTTCTGTAATCTGCTGGATTTCCAGTTCTGTTGTCTCATCAGCTTTTCCAGCCACCTCTTCTAAGTGCTGAATAGCAAGGAGGACAGAACTGTACTTTTTAATGCTTCTCAGTTGACAGCTGCAGAGATGGCGAAGTGGCAATAATAAACTTTTAGAGTTTATGTGAGTGCAAGGGGCCTATACAGTCATTTTCTGTTCTTTTGGATGGACTCTGTGGAAGTAACTCAGGGATACTGGTGATTTGTGTTGTTAAATCCTGGTGAAAGGTCTGATAATACAGTTGATACTGTAACAGGTCTGTTAAAAATGTGGAGTTGCTTGATTTTCCTTTTGTAAATTTATCAAAAAAGACAAATATGATTCTCCAACATAAAATGATTACCAGAAGAAAAGAAGGGATAATCTAGTGGACTTTGGCATATGAGGTTGTTACTAAAATTTTTATTTATGTATTTTTAAGTTTATGAAATTTGAGAATTTCTACATAATTTTTCCAATCTTTTGACCTGCTTGCAAGCTCTTGTTTCACAAGTAGATGGCCAAGAAAAGAATCAAGACACTCTTCTTCCTTATTAACTCCTAATTCAGAGTAAGAAGTAGTTGGGATTTAAGTTTTTCCCATCGTTAATTAAGACTTGTCTTTCTGAAATTGGTGGTTTTGCAGAAATGGCTTTTCTTCCCACTGGAATATAACTTTGCATTAAAATTTCCAGGCTGCTTTTGTGAACGTAGATAAATTTTCTTCTCCTATGGATAAGATAAAAAAAAGATCATTGTTCAAGCCATAATTCATACTGGCACTGGAGACTTGCCTTGAAATAGTGGATTCTCAGTGTGAAAACCATGTTTTTCTCTATGCTTTCACAAGAGCCTATATGAAAGTAATTTGTAAGGTCTCTAATATCCACTTTCCTTTACAGGTCTTGTATTGTAAGTTGTAGAGTAAATAGAAAAATGTGAAGTAAGTCTGCAGTTGTCATTTTTGTTCCAATCTTAGTTTTACTATTTGTATAGCTAGAATCATAAGGCTCTGACAGTTGGACAGACTGAATCAAGTAAAAATTTTTTGGGGACTTGCATTGGGCATGGTAGTCAGGGAGCAGGCATCAAAACAATGGATGGTAACTGATAATTGGCATAGGAAAAAATCCTACTTATTATTCTTTTGCTTGGTAGTAAAGAAAACTCCTATTCAAACCTGCTATTTTGAATTTAGCAATAGCATTAAGGTATTTCCTCTTAATAGCAAGCTAATTTTTCACCTGATTGATTTTTGCTGAACCATTACCTTTCACTGGTAGCTGTCATTGCCACAAATTCTGCTCATTTTAATTATGGGTTATATAAAGAATTATTTTTTTTATCTTGGTTCAAGCTGCTAGTCACATTTTATCATGTAAACAAAACAATTAAAAATGCATAGAGAGGAATAGCTGTAAATAATGTGCCTCTATAAATGGCTTACATAAGACAGAATGGTATATAATACTGTCTCTATATGTGTTGTCTCCCATCTTCTGCTATTGTATTACCTCACCGTAGAGTAAATGCACAATATGTCATTAATTATTTAGTTTTCTGTGTTTCTGGGCTAGCATTTCCCTATGCAATAACTCCCCTTTATTTTTGAATTTTGCTCTTGGTGCTCATTGGTGCTGATCCTTAGGTAGGAGCAAGGGCCATGTCAGGGAGATATTCAGGGTGCCCAGTCAGTCCTGGTGCTTTTAAAGCTGCACACATGCATCCTGTATCTGGGTCAGTGTTGGCACAACACAGTTACTGTGGTGAAAGCAGCAGCATTTTTGCAATAGCTCCTCTATGGAGGCAGGTCCTGCTGCTGTCCTAACAAGCACTGCAATACAAACAAGTCTTGAATCTGAGATATTTCATAACTTTAGTGGGTGGGGGGCTTTTGAAACTCACCTTGGGAAACAAATATTTGTGAAGAGTTGCTTCATAAATTCATTCATGATGAATATTCATCTGCTGTACAGAGGAGTTTCTGACTGGGATTTGACTTGTAGGCACGTACTAGGACAAATTTTCTACCGCAGGCAATTACAGTAATTTAAAGCAAGACGTGATGAGAATAAAGAGTAGAAAGAGCAGTTGTAGTTGCCTTGATGATTTTGTTTTGTCTAACAAATGTTTCATTTAGTTTCCAAGAACATCTGCCATATTCAGTTTTAATCTATTAGACCTATCCATTTTTAAGGATAATTCAGGTTGGAAAGGACCTCTAGAGGTCTAAAGCAGAGAGAGGTTAAAAAGACAAAAAGCTGTGAGATCTGACTGGGTTGCTCACAGCTTTTAGTCCTTGAAAATCTCCAAGGATGAAAACAACACATTTATTTTGAATATTTGTTTTCCTTAACTAAGGAAAACATTTAATCTTATGCTGAAACTGAATGAGACATTGAGTTTATTGCAGGATGAATCTGAATCGGTTTTCAGGAGCAGAGTAGTAAATCCCAGCATGGAGTTTCATCCTGGTTTAAGTGGGAGGCAGTCTAAATCCCAGCAGAGAGGAGAGGGTTTCCTTGCTGCTATTGTAGGCAGAAGTGTGAATTATGGATACCTGTCATCAAAAAATAACTCATGTTGGCAGTAGTCTATTTTATTATGATTATATTGTAGTTTTGTATCAGTTCACACTGGAGTATCTCCCCATATTGTTAGTAGGAGTTGAGCAATTGAAACATACTGCAAGTGTTCATCTCAGTAAAAATCTAAGTGAATTTTGATACTTTCTGTGCTTCCACCAAGTGAGATAGTGAAAATAAAGAATTTCGGAGCAAAGAACCTCAAAATTTCTGTTGAGGTTTCCTTTTATGGTGACATGGCTTTGAGTGATCTGTCTCAGCACGGAGGTAAAACTTCACTGGGATAGATAGCTACTTAGGCCAGAATGCTGCCAAAGCTTTGCAGGAAATAGATTTGATTAGATTAGACTTCAGGTCCTTTTTCCATCCCAGCTGTGCTAGCAGAGAAGTAATTATTCTGTTCAGCTATGACATGAGTCAGCAAAGTGAAAAGACAGAGTTTTCTGCCTTTAGGAAAACTGTGGCATAGAGTGTTTGTGTTAGCTCATTTTCTTGCTCACTGTTAACAGAACTCTAATCACCTTGCTCAAAGTCATGCCCTGTGGTGTGATTCCAGTCCTACAAGTGACTGCTCTGATCATCTGTTTTTACATGCACACAGGGTCACAGTATGAAAGCTACAGTGGTGGAGATGCACCCACCCTTCTTCTGTTCCCATTCCTATAGGCATACTCTTCCCTAATTTAAGTGTCATGGGAAGCTCTGACCTGTGACATGCAGGGGAACGGTTTTGAGTGTCACAAGGTTTAGAAAAGGCTATAGGTAAATGAACTGCTATTCTATTTTGCTTTTCAATTGTGGAGCAAGAAATCTGAATTTAAATGTGTTATCCTCCATGCATAACTTTTGTTGACTCCACCAAATTTATGTATTGCCCAGAGAATACATAATGGAACAATACATGGAACTTATGCCTTCTGGACAATTAGCAAGTTTTTATGCTGCCTTTTACTGCACACGTTTTTGATCTTGAATAATTCACATGCTACTTAGAGTTCCGGTCTCTCACACTATTGCTCACTGGTTACTAGTCAATGCTTACTTCTGTTTTAGTTTTCCTTCCACATTTCAGCCACATATGTTAAAATAGAGAAAATTCTATTAAAAATTAGTAGAGTACCTATGGAGGTGACATGAATTTGAATTGACCACAGGCAAAGAGCCCTTGTGGCTAGACACTGATTTTTTTAATCATCAATTTTAAGGCATTGAAATGGGAGTGATATTAAATGTTAAAATATTATCTACAATGACATTTATCTCAAGGCTGTATGATATTTTGTTATTTTGTCCTTGGGTATTTGCAGCTGCACTAAGTGTTATGGACATGAACATGTAATATTAGACACAAGTGAATTTTTAAAAGAGCTTACCTGTTACATTTTCAGGCAAGAAGATAAGAGTATGGGGATTCAATAAACTGATTCTCTGAATCAGAATAGCATGTGAGGTACTAAGGCAAGCAGGGTCTGCTGTGCTATCTCAAAAACACCCTCTGGGTGAAGAACCTTTTTCAAATATCCAATCTAAACCTGCCCTGACATAGCATCATGGCATTGCCTGTCATGGCATGGCCCTGTCACTGGCCACCATAGGGAAGAGATCTGTACCTGCTACTCTGCTTCCACTTGGGAGGATGCTGTAGACAGTTGTGAGGTTTCCCCTCAGTTTTCTCCAGGCTGAAAAAGGCAGGTGACCTTATTCAGTCATCATGTGGCTTCCTCTTCAAACCCTTCACCATTTTCGTAGCCCTCCTTTTGAACATTCTCTAATATCCTTTTATCTTTCTTATATTGTGGTACCCCAAACTGCACACAGGACTTGAGGTGAGACCACCAATGCAAAGTAGAGTGGGACAGTCACCTCCTTTGATTTGGTTAAGAGAGCAGTCTTGAGAGTGAGAATAATACCAGCCTAATTAATCATCATAAGCTTAACTAATTCAAAGTTAACTTTATTTTTCCTTCATGCTTTAATGAGACATGGGGTGTAAGTACCAAAGCAATAAATACTGGAAAACATTATGTGTATTTCCATAAGAATAGCTTTCCTGAGGTATGGCTGTAAGTCCTTGTGTTCTTTATTTGTCTGTACTGCATACAAAGTCTAATACGTTCACTGAGTCAGGCCAGACAGGATAGATAAACAGTACTCCATCTCTGCCATCCACATTCGTAGCTTCGAGTGCTTTGCATTATTTATTTGAAAGTGTCTGTTGCTTAAACATTCCCTTTTACTGCTTGATTTTAAAGTGACAGGAGGTCTACAAGTTTGGGTCCATTTAGTGAAAAGTGAAAGCTTCTTCCCTATAAATTTTGAGCTGCAACAATAGGCAAATAGTGTCAGAAACGGTACTGAATCAAGTTCTGTATGAAGGTGGTAATTGAGTCCTCTAAATAAATGCCTGCATGGCTGTCTGTGCTTTCATTTCTCACCACTATCATTTATATAGTGAGCATCTAGCATGTTTATGCCATCCTTGGTTGTTTAGGCAATATAAAGGACTCAGAAGAAAAAGACTGACATCTAATATTTGTAAATTAAAACACATGATTATGTACTCTGAATGAAATTGCATTGAACCTGTAATATAGATTATACCATGAGTTATTTAAAGAGAGGTTCCAAAAGATGATTTGAGACCCAGATTTCAAAAGCCTTGCAGATTCTGTAAGCTTGGTTTTGTGGGATTTATATTTGAATTAGATTTCTTAAGAAGCCTTGCCAGAGTGTCAAGAACTGTAGAAAGATAAAAACTCTTCATTCAGTTCCTCTCTGAATCCTGCAATGAATTCTCCTAATAAAAAGGAGCATGAATGTCTGATGGTGGTTCCTGATTCTGCATATGAATTTCACATTAGTTGAATAACAGTTGACAAAATCACTAAACTAGAGTAGGAAATGTGACTTAATTCCATAAAGGTTCCCTAAAATTCCTATAGTCTGGGTTTTATTGAAATTTCATAGCTGTTTATAGTTTTTACAACCATGAAGTGTAAGAACATGTCTACTCACACTAAGTAAATTTTTTTACAATGCTCTCAGTATTTCACTAAGACCATTCAGAGGAAAGATCATGATCCTTAGTTACACAAGGTATGGACCTTGTGAACCTACAAGAAAAGCTCATAATTTACTCAGAAGAGCTTCTTAATATTAGTTTGAATCTGTAAAACAGGTAATGAAAGACCTGTAAATTTAATTTAGAAGAATTGTGTTTAAAAATACTTGGAAAGCCTTTCTAGAGGTTTCACCATGGAAAAGTTAAATGTTTTGTTTTGAAAGTGTCAGAATATTTAACACTACTGTAGAGATTTATTTTGATGTCTTTAAAGCAATTTCCATTTTTCATTTAAAAAAATAGGCTTTTGGAGATTTGACGTTTGGTTTTCTATTTTGTTTTTGGTTTGGTTTGGGTTTTTTTGTTTGTTTGTTTTGGGGTTTTTTTTTGTTTGTTTTTTGGTGAGTTTTTATTTTTGTTTGTTTGTGGGGTTTGGTTTCTTTGGATTTTTGTTTTTGTTTTGGGTTTGTTTTTCTTTTTTATATTTTGAAATGGTTTCTGTCATTTTGAAGTCATATTCTATGGAAAATAAACTCCTAATCTAGCAAAACAGGTCGATCATTATGCTATAGAAATATGGTGAATACTTCCAAAGCAGAATACAAGAAAGGGACAGGTCTTTCAAATTGTACTAGTCTTTGTCTTTCTATATTTATTCTATGTGAATTTATGGTATAAGTTTAGTCCCTTATGAAATACAGAAGAATATTTCTTTGTTGATAATATTTAACACATGTGCAAGATAAAGACAGCAATTTCAAAGTACTTCTACATCACTTAATTGAATTACTCTTTATTAAATAAATGTAGTAAAATGCCATTTCTAGCAATGCCAAGGGGATCACACATGTTGTGGCAAAGAGGAGCTCTTAGGAAAAAATAATGGCATGATAAATTAGGGATAGCTAATTTCTGAGTGCAATAGTGTTGTAGTTGTTGGACTAAATATTTTCCAAATAGGACATTATGAATAAATAGGAGCAGTAAAGCTTGAGAATGGAGGAAAAAATGATTAAACTTTTAGGTACTCTTTTCTGTGTAAAGTTACCCATTTGTTCCAAATCCTGTTATGTCAGCCAAAGAAATCCTTATTATAGGATTTATACTGGAAAACTTCACTGTTATGAGAATGCTGACCTTAGATTACTGGCAGGGTTTCCTGGAATATCCAATCTTAATAATTATCCAATGATTATACTAGCTGTATTTCAAATAATATTTTATCTGGAACTTGAAAATAGGATGATGAAGTTACTTTGTCCCAAATCCTTGATTTAGCATAATTCAAGTCCACAAAGCTTCCATGACTTTTAAAACCAAGTTTCATAGTGCAGCTATAATATGGTTATAAAATGAAGGTGTCATTGGTCTGGGTTATGTTGGAAATGGAGATTTTATTCAGGTTACATTTTGAGATATAAGTCTGTCCACTTTTGCATTACTGACTTTTTGTTTGGTTTCCTATCTTTTGTGTTTGTGCATATGACATGTAACACTGTTTGAAAATATGTATAACTTACTGCAGAAATGAGAGACTTCAAATTGATTCAATAGGAATTACATGCAGAATTTAGAATCTTCCCTGGGGTCCTGTCCTATTCCCATTTAGATTGACAGATACCTTATTCTTTTTCTCTGTTAAAATAGATTCAGGGTCACAATAAAAATTTGAGAATACTGAAGAGCTTTTCTCTTCTCTTTAAAATTACTTCCACAGCACCTTAAAATGTCCTTGATGTTTAAGTGATTCTTCTGTGCAGATGAGAATTGCTGCTCCTGATACCTGATAGTTTGATAAAAAAGAGCAAGTTACAATTGAGTTATAATTCACTAAATACAGATAGACTTCTGTTTCTATTTTTAACATCAAGAAATACTTCATAGACAGGTGACAAATTAAGGAACAAGAAGGAAGGAAATATAAAGAAAAATATAAATAAACCATGGAATCTAATATCGGAGTCCCAGATGTCACATACTGATGACTATTTTATGGCCTAAATAATAAAAGAATTTTTTCTCTCAACTGAATTATAGGGTGTGTAATGTTTATAACACTTGTTATTATATCTGCCAGTTGTTTTTTTTTTTCTCTCTTCATTCTACTTCATGGTAGTTTAAGCCCTAGGGATGATTTGGATATACCATGGAAATACTGTCTCCAGCTGCCATTAGAGAAAACCAAATTTAAAACTTTGCATTCCTAACATTAACCTAACTGAAGCTCAGACAAGGTGGTTGTCAAGTTATTTGCTTCAATGCATACCATACAAAAACTTCCTCATACAAACCAAATTATCAGACCTGAAGATAATGAGTAATAGCAGCATTTAAATGTCCTTTGCTCCTTTGTGAAGATGTAGATTAGAGGGGGAAAAAAAAAATATTTTTACATATTAAAAGTCATCTTATACTTGGAGTTCTTAGTTGTGCTGTCTGTGAGTAGTAATTCTTTATGAAGCTGCTTCCTGTAAACCTGAAAAAGAGGGGGTGTTTTGGGTTTGTGTGGAGAGGATGGGGGGTAGAGGGGTTGCTTCTTTGAGAAGCTGCTAGAAGCTTACCCTGTGTTCAGTAGACCCAATTTCCTCAGGGGAAAAACTGGTCAGGAGCAACTGCAGCCAGTGAGAGGAGTGAGAATATGAGAGAGAAACAGCTCTGCAGACATCAAGGTCAGTGAAGAAGAAAGGATGCTCTCAGGCACAGGAGGATTCACCTACATCTGTGGTGAACACTGAGGAGTCCTCCCTGTCAGGAGGAAGGAGTGGCAGAGAAAAGGTTTGCTGAACTGACCACAACTCCCATTCCCTCTCCCTGTGTGCCACTGGGAGTGGAGGATGTAGACAAAGCTTGGAATAAAGTTAAATCTGAGAAGGTGTTTTACGATTTGGTTTTATTTCTCATTATCCTATTCTGCTTTGATTGGTAATAAATTAAACTATCTCCCTGACTCATCTGTTTCATCCATGAGAGAATCTGGTGAGTGATCTTCCCCTGTCCTTAAGTTGACCCTCAAGCCTTTCACTGTATTTTCTCTCCTCATCTAGCTGAGGAGGGGAGTGATAGAGCAGCTTTGGTGGCATCTGGCACCCTGCCACAGTGGGTAAGTCAAGTCCTTCTGATCATGCCTTGAATCATTGTAGGGTTTTTCTGTACTCATCAAAGTTGGGGGTAAAGTCAAAGCACAGCATGTCCAGCTTTTTTATCTCTAACATACAGTTTAGGGAGGACCAACAGGGGACATAAGGAGAGGTTAGCTGGGACAAGAAATAAATTATGTTTATAGCTATGAAGAAACTGTAGAAAATCCTGTATCTCTTCCCTACTGAGCCAAGGAGGTAAAGTAATGGTGCTGCAAGTCCCCTCATTGCAAGTTTTTCTTATATAGCTGCCTGGTTCATTTCATTTTGAAGTTATCAAAGGGATGTAGTTACAACTGGTAGGGAATACTTTCCTCAGGGCTTGATAAATCCATCCTCAAGCTAATTCTAGCAGCTTGGTGGAAAGCATATTGCCATTTCTGAGACTGACTCACTGCCTCTTGGGAAACAAGTGGATCCAGTTAATGTGGCTTTTATTTGTCAACTGAGCAGTCTTCATTTTTCACACTTATCAAGTTTTATGGGTTAAAAAACCAGACACTTTGAATTCAAGCAAAGCAGTAATTTACGACCTTGACTGGCAAATTTGGAAAAATCTGTGACACGAAGAAATGAAATAATCAGGGTAGCCTTAACATATTTTCCTGAGGTGAAATAGTTTCCTTTGTGTTGTTTAGGGTTGTTGAGGCAAATCTTGGCCTTAGACCCAGGGGAGCAGTGCTGCTGGCAGACACTGCTCTGTGGGGTGCTAGACCTCACAGTGGGAGCCTGAAGCCACTTGTGTAAGGGAGAAGCCCAGGGTGTCCTGCACTGCTGTGAGCAGCAGGCATAGTAAGCATTTTACTTTATTGCAAATCAATTTACAAGGGATGAGAGTTCCCCTGCCTTCCCCTTTTGGCCCTTGTAACCTGTCTTGTGTTGCTTATGGGAGGACCCACAACCTTTCCCTTTCCCTGGTTTCTCTCAGATTATTACTGTGCTTTGTTAGTCCATTTCTCTGGCTTCAGTGGCTTCCCTCTTCTCAGCTTTTCAAGACTGCTATCAGTCTTCTCAAATCAATAGGAGGATCGATTGTACAACTGTTCTCTTAATTTTACAGTCTGTACCACATCCATAGCTTTCTGTAGAAATCGTGCAGGGTATGAATAACCCAGGCATCAAACATTTCATTAATTGTGCTTTTCAACTCCATATCATTTTTTAGTTCAATGTCTGTACACATCTATATGAAACACTGATTTTTCTAATGTAAGGGGCCAGTTTTTGATGCCATTACTCACCTTGCCTTGTGTCTCTTAATGGTGAGAGCTAACACTGTTCAGAGTTCTTTGTAACATGCCAGAATTTAGTTTAAAAAGAAATAGTCTATATAGATGTGGTAAAATCATCGACTTTCAGTTTTCATAAGTTATAATATCTAGAGAAAATGCCTTTTGAATGCCTGGAGTGTAGCAGTTTCAAGTAAAACTCAAGGGAGTCAGAGCAACAACTCACCTGGTGTCTGTGGATCAAAATACCCAAATTAATATTCTTCTTCAAGCTGACCCTTTCACATGGAGAGACTCCTTTAGCAATTAATTGATGTTATGCATTTTATCTCTGTTCATATTTGAAATATATTCTGTAATGGAGTATAGCTTGTGCTTTCCCTTTCCATTTCATAGAAGTGTATTAAATATATTTCTGATGTTCTTGAATCTTTGAGGTATTTTGCTGTTTTGGACCTGTTGCTAAATTCCAGGTAGCTTGAAAAGGTAGAAATTAAGAAAGGAATTTGTCCAAATGCTGGAGAAAATAATACATGGTAATGCATCTAAAGAATATGTGGGCCATAACCTATGTGCATTTGAGGATAATAACTTTTTTTTTTTTTTTTAAATGGAAAACTCAGTTAAAAGTTCTGCTTGTTGGAGATTCAAAAGTAACAGTACATGGAGTTTAGTTTACATTTTGCAGTTGCTCTTGGAGTTAATTTTAAAAATATAACTGAGTAAACAAAACTTCATTTGTAAAACAAAAAAAAAGACAAATTAGACTATTTTCTGATAATGCATTTCAGCAAATCAGAGCCTGATTCCTTGTGATAGGGATAAATACATTTGCACTAATGTGCTTAAAAGGCAACTATTAGTTTTTAATGAATGTAAGAGATTTACTTTTTTAGCAGAGCTACTAAAATAATAATCATACATAAAGGAATACTTCACACAAGCTCAGGAAATTATATTCAGAGATTTAGCTAGGGAATTTGGTTCTGGTTTGAAAGATAACGTTCATTTCTACATGCAAAAAATTGTTTAGCTCATTAGCATACTTTTATTCTGCAGACACTGAAAAGCTTTAATGCCCCCCAAATTACTTAGATGTAACTTAGTTTTATGAGTTATCAAGCACTAAAGATATAAATAGCCTTATTATTCTCTGGTAGCTGTTGCAGTACTGTTTCAGAACACCACTACTGCACAATAGGAGGCATTTTAAACGGTGTTTTTTCCTCACATTAGTGTTCCAGATAAGCTTGATTCTGAGATAATATACTGACTGAAAGTGTTTTTAAGGCATCTGGTGAAGTGCAGACTCTCACATTAAAGCATTAAAATGTGTCTAATGGGCAGACAGTATGTTTTTTGAAATGAGGCTTTTGTTTCATGATCTAATGCAACACCAATGAAAGATTGGTGACATCATTTTATCGACTAAGAAAAGTGGTCAGACCAAAATGTTCTACCTTCATGCTGGATACAAATTTCACTTGTTCATATCTATAAATATGTGCGTACATAAAATATAGTGCCATTGGTGTTGGAAAACAGTGGAGTTGAAGATATAAAAAACCTGCTTTAGGAAGCAGAAATTTGGGCTGTTTCCTGTAAAAACTCAGGTGGGTGTCACCAACAGGTATCAACAGTAGCAGTCATATGGCTACAAAAGCATTGGACTTTGGGAATTTCTCTTATTGAAAGCAGTCTCTTTCTATTCTCCAAAGAAACTCATGGCAAGCTGTACAGGCTATAACATAGTATCAGACAGCAGGGATAAATGCCAATGCATCATCTTCAGCATGGATAATTACTGTCACCTCAAGGAGCTCTTTGTTCTCTTCAAAACACTGATCTCTCTGTTGACCAGTGACAGGACCCAGGGGAATGGCCTAAGGTTGTGTCAGGGGAGGTTGAGTTTGGATGGCAGGAAAATGTTCTTTATCCACAGGGTGGTTGGGCATTGGAACAGGCTCCCCAGGGAAGTGACCACAATACCAAGCTTGACAGAGTTCAAGAAGCATTTGGACAAAGTCCTCAGGTGCATGGTGACTCTTGGGGATGTCCTATGCAGCCCCAGGAGCTGGACTTTGATGATCCTCAAGAGTCTCTTCCAATTAAGAATATTCTGTGAAATTAATAAACTCGACCGAATTAGGCACTAAGAAACCCACTATTCAGCTCTGCTTGTCTGTTGCTTGAAACTTTATATTAGTCGGGGTGAGAATATCAGATAAAAAGTAGAAACTAGAGAAACAGTGTTAAAAATAATTGTCATGCTCTGGAAAGCTGATTTAAAAGAACTCAGTGGCAACTTTGTAATTGGGAAATTTATGCTAAAAATTATATTTTTTTTTGTCTTTACTTAATAAGATAGAAAAACCAAATTCAACCTGGCTCTATAAAAAGTATGCTGTTAAGAACTGCTAGCTGTTAATACCCAAACTTGTACTAAGTGATAATACTCTTCTGCCAGACTGATAAGCACCTGTACAAAAGATATAGATTGCCAGCTAAATTAGTCTGGTAATCCTGATAAGTCCATGGCAAGGTCTATAATATCTGCTAGGGGCAAAAATGTATTCTATAAGACTTGCCTACCATCTATATTTTCCGTCTATGCATGTCAATCAAATTATTTTGGGAACAGCTTTAGCCTCTCAGATATAGAAAATGGCCTTGAAAAATTCCTTCAAATCCATGTCCCTATATCTAACTTTTGTCAGGGTAAAATATGATTCTTCTTAGGTTGTGGCTTTGAAGCTGATTGGGGCTTTCATGGTGGCCCCAGACTGGAAGTGAAATTTAAAAAGTGTTTGATCTAATCCTTCTCTTTTTTTTTTTTTAATTTTTACTCTTTCCCTCTAAAGAAAGAGAATGTTTGAAAGTAATGATGGTTGTATATAAGCAACAACAGAGAAATTGTCAGAAGTGATTGCATCTTGAGGTGCAGCAGCCACTTTGGATTATATTCTTTAATCATTGTCACATGGCTAAATGCATTCCTAAGGCTGCTCTAAAATGGTTTGCATAGTCTGTCTTAGTGACATCATATGGGAATACAAAGGTGATTTTTAAATTCAAGATGAGTTACAGATGGATTATACACACACACACACTGTATTTGCATTGAATTCTTGCCCAGCATTATGAATAGAAATAAGAGCATTACATGTAAAGCTAATGAACTCTCAGTGTGCGGTCAAGTCGGCAGAACACAAGTGATTATATACTTGAGAAATTCCAGCACAGGGAAAAATTATTCCTTTTGGTGGACACGTATTTTATCCTCTGTACCTTGTTCTGTTTGAAGAACATGCACTAAATCTTGTTTAAGTATGAATGAGGTAGTTGATGTGTATGAGGCACCAAATAAATCTGAGACCTGACTGTTGATAAGGTATGGAAACCAAGGGCTTGGCAACTCTCTACTCACAAACTTCTTTTCAATCAATACTGCATTAATCATTTAGTTTCTGCTAATTTAAAATAGATATTCTTTCAGCGACTGCATCCAGCACAGGGAAATGTGAAGTAGCATCAGCATTATTGTTGAATTGAGAATGAGAAAACAAAACCAGGAAATTTTAATTTGGCCTCCTAGAGCAAGTATGGCATTTGTCTACCTGAGTGTAATTTATGCATGGTAAACTGAACATTGTCTGGGAGACACCTTTCCTGAGACAGAAGACTAAAGGCCAGAAAAGAGATCATTCCTGTAGCAGCACATGAGCCCCACAGCGCTGGCTGAATGCTGCCAAACAGGTTGTGACAGAAACAAACATAATTGAAAGAGGCTGTTTCAATTTTTTTGTACAGTATTTCACTTGCTTGTCCCAGTGATTTTGTTTGTGGGGATTTGAGGTTTTTGGTTTTTTTCACATGAGCACAAAACAAAAATTTGCATAAATGAAGTAGTTGAAGAAACAATTGTGAGCCTGAACGGGGGGAAAGTAAATGAGTGCACTTTCCCAGTATGATTCATGTTAACAGAACATAATTTGGGAACTGAAGTCCATTGCTTTGCAATGTATTGCAAGAGAAATTATTTTATCATAGAGATGGAGGACAGCATCTTGGATGACAAATGTGTTCTTCTGTGTGACCTTCTCCCACATCCTTTTCTTCAAAGTTTAAAAGGCAAGAAGCTGTCAGTAGAGGTAGTAATTATTATAAATCTGGTCCCTGGAGGCACTCTCATCTGTGCTTGTATTTAATAAATCGTCTTTTCTGCCTTTTCCAAAACAATATTTGAAAGTCTTTTGGGCTTGCCATTCTTTTTCCCTTTTCTTTTTCTCTCTCTGTCTTATCCTATTGTAAGACACATCTCAATTACTCTGTTGGGTCCCTATGCTCTGCACAAGAGCAGAAGTATGTGATGGATATTAATCCCCCTCTGTGGTCATCACTAAACAGTCATGCCATGTAATTGTTGGTTTTACTGTTTGCTTTCAAGTCTTCTATGTCTGGATCCATCTATCACAGCTTTTAAACATAATTTTTTTTCCGTATCTTTTGACCAAATGACTTGCTAGTACTAAGCAATTTTTGAAGCTACTCAATGCATATAGTTTATCAGTCTCCAGTTAATAAAATTTGTGGTTTTAGAGATTTATCATGTATTGGTCCAACTCTTAATTCAAAAGATTTTGTCAGAAATTTGTTTTTATATCCTCATTGGAGCTGATATAGTCCTTGTGTCAACACATCAAGAATTGTAGTACCTAACATGAGATGACCCAACAGAGGCAGCAGATGTCCTTCAGAGGGTTTTGTTTCTGATCCAGAATTACAAAGACTATTTTGCTGAAGTTGCTTAAACCATGATCATATACAGAGAGTCTGGTCATGACTGAGAATCTGTAACTCAATGTCATGACTATTTTGCAAATGGGTTAGTTATTCAACAGAACTGTGTTACTTAAATGGGACAGGCCACTTTGTGGGTGCCATCAGCTCCCTCTCTGCACAGAGTACAAGTTAGACCAAGACAGACTTTGCCAAAAAATTCTATGGTTATTTCTGTAGCAACTATCTAAGTGCAATGAATGTGCTGATATAAGCCACCTAGGCATTTCTGGGGGCTGTCAGCAGAAATAAAGTGGTGGAGTTCTTGAAGAAAGTGGGAGCTGGAGTCTTTCATGTATTCATATGCACACAAACTGAAAATTATATACCCCTGCTTATTGTTGAAAGCAATTTTAGATAGTTGACCAAAAGCAAGCATGTGGTGTATTTCTTTGCTGCGTATTCTGATAGCAAATTCTGAAATTATTATGTTTCAAATAATAGCTTTTCCATATCTTCTGTAAGAGGACCCAACTCAGACAAACCAAAAGCATAATCCAGGATTTAATATAAGTAAGAAACTTTTTTAAAAGTAAAGGGCAAGTTTATTTTTATTTATTTGAATTTATTTTGCATGCCTTTTTGATTTTAATGCTGTGGAAACTGAAGACTTTTTCTTTAAATTGTTTGAAGCCTGTGAAAGTGGGGATTTTCTTTTAAATTATCAAACACTTCATGAAATAACACAATCCCTCAAAGCATAAAGGATACTTGAATGTCAATATTTGCAATGAGATCTGTTTATTAGACATTCTGATATGTTTGCTCATCTGTATGCTTGGCTTCTCAGAAAGCTTCCAAAACTGACAGGCATATACTTTAGCCATTGGAAATGAAGTAGAATCCAAAACTGTGCAAAATGTGCCCTTTTTGGCCAAACCCATGTCACTTCTTGGACATGTTTGTGACAGAGCAGATGTGGTGTGCAGCTGAACACTATTTACTCCACGGTAACATCCAGCTGAAAAAAATTATCCACACTGTGAATGCAGTAAAACTTCATTTCTGTTGCTTAGCTGAGATCCACCGTACCAGTGAGCCTGACTGGGGGATTTGCCAGGGTGTTGCTACAGGAGATTTATTATCTTTAGAAAAATTGCAAAATATTAGCAGGATGCTATTACTTGCAACAATACAATTGAAAGCCAGGCCTTGATAAGGGGCAGTACTAAAAAGACTTCTCATGGCAGTGGTTTTGTGTAGGCATTCTGGATGTTTACAGGAGAGTTGGCCATGGATACGGCTTGCTGGAAACAGTACTTTACCCACTGCCAACATCAAGTGATATTTTTCTTTTTTTTTTTTTTTTTTTTTTTTACTGATCTGGTTTCCTAAACTTTAGAAATCAGGATGTGAAAAATATGTCTGCCTTTGTTGGATGTATGTATTTTTTTTATTAGGTGATAAAATTTTATGCAATTCTTGCAATCCTCCCCTCCTAATTAGAATTTGACTTTCACGCATTTCAAGAGCTTTATTCGAGTGCAGGTGGAAGGGAATCTTGGTTTGACTGGCTGAAAAATGCTTTCACATCTATAGATGTGTTCTGTGAAGTAAATATGAGAGGGAAAAAATATACTTTGATAGTGGTTGAAAATGCAGTTAACACTGCCATAGGTTATAAATGTGAGAGAGAAGGGAGAATGATTGGGGATAGATGATTGAGAAGAAGAGAGAGAAATCAGGAGATGAGTTAAAAAGAGGACTTCTGAAAATACTTTCAGATTTCTTAGAAAATAAACAAAACAATAAAAACCCCACAAGAACGAAGCATTTATTAAGTCAAATTGCAAAGTAAATGAGTTATAATATAGAAAGAAAAAACTTCCATATGCAGATAGCAGGCAACATAACCATATTATTTCTGTGAAAAATTTTAACTAGGGTAGTACTGCTATGTTCCAGCATGTGGACTAAAGTTCTGTGTGAGAAAATAAAATATATGTATAAGGATGTATTTTGTTGTCCTATAATTGTTATAAAACAAAATATTTATGCTCTCAAAACCATGGTGATTTATTTTCTCTTTAAAAGCTGTGTAAGAATACAGCCTAACATAGTCAAGAGTTTATGAGAAATAAATAGAATGCATTATAGTGAAAATGGATTCCTGGGAAAGATCAATAAATGCTATATGCAGCAGGATGAAGTTATCAATATGCAAATATTTTAAACAAAACAGAATTTAACAATTTCCAAGATAAGTTATTCCTCCAAACTACACTGAAGGCATTTTCTAGTTTACATAATGTAATTAAACTCAAGCCTGAAGTATTCAAATTCCTCCAAAAGACATTATTGGCAAGGTGATTTAATGTGGTGATAAGGATGAAAGTGTAGCATGTCTGAAGGCCACAGGAGTTTTATAAAATTGCATTTGAAGGCTGACAATTGTTGACAAGGCTTTTTTTTTTTTTTTTAAACTACTCCATAGTGTCATAGTGAACAGACCTTTACCTTTATTAGCAGCACAACCCTGTTCCTGACACAATTTGGGTCAAGTTCACCCCAATGTAACTTTGATAGTCTTATAAAATCTATACAAGAAGAAAATGACCTATTTTTGTCTTGTGAACACAGAGTAAGGAAAATATGAGTCAGTGTTTTCTTACAAATAAAACATTTTGCATTTATTCTTTCAGCATTAAGAGAGATTAGTACAGGTTTTATATATACTTCCTCACAGTTTTTTTTTTCATGTGATGAGAGATGTTCTGAGCTGGATGCTGCCATAGAGCCAAGAACTCCAGGGATTCAGCCTTTTTTGTGTCACTAACTAATCCCTCTTATTGTATTTTAAACCCACTTTTCATCCTCAAAACAGGGATGTGCTGTTTCCCATCTTAGAAAATCAGCTAGTAGAAACTGTGGCAGATCTTGCAAAAGTGTTAATATTGTATCATAAATGCTAATGTCCTTTGATCCTTTTATATTATGAGTGCCTCAAGTCTGGTAAATTAGGACTTCATCAGTCAGGTTACAGAAAGATTAATTCTGTGAAGCATATCTTGGCATTGGTGGGGGAGCATCTCAAAAGGTGACAGTATTTTACTGGTAATGAGTGAGGGTCATTTACCTTGGTCAGCTGAAAGGGTCTCTAGCTAGGATTAAATAGGTAGAGAGCTATTTGTATAATGATGCTTCCCACTGGAGGAGCTTTACAGTCAAACTGTCCCTCTTTAAAAGATTTATTTGTTCTGTAAGAATGTCATGGTGTGACCCTGGAATGACAGTGAAATGCTATTTATAGTATTTAGCCAGTCATCAGAAATGACTAATTATCCCTCTAGGAATGTGCATGCTCTGATGACTCATGTAATATGCCCTTATTATCTCATAACTTGGCTTTTTGGATGTGTTCAAAAATATGTACATATGTGCAGTAGTAGTACTTAGCATCTGCCTTTCCTAAAGTTCTGTGTGTTCCATACTTTGTAAATTCTAGGTGGAAACTACTGCAACTCCTGTGAAGTTCCCCTTCCAAGTAATAGGTGTTTCTTGTTCAGTCAGTCTTGCACCTGTCATTTTAGAAAATCTCCTGGCAGGTTTTAATACACGTTAGTCAAGGAAGGAAGATCAAAGGCTAATCCATCTGTAGCCTCTCAGATCTGACCTTCCTTTAGAAAATATTCAATGAAAAGTTTAAAATGTCTCTTTACAAAAGGGCAAAAGACTATAGCAGAAAAATTATGAAATATGTAGTATGAGCAACAGCAAGCCCAAACCACCAGTTCATCTGTTTCTGAACTGGAAAATCAGATTAGGTATTTACATAACAAGTAAAGAAAAATCTGTTTCTTTGAGTTTGCTATTTGACTGATGTTATGTATTAGTTTTTGTAACAGTCTTCTAAAGAAAGTGTTATTGATAAAATCCCTTGCAGCCTTGACACTTCTGCTTTTTTGTGATTATTGGTGCTTCAAACTAATCTGAATCTCTAATTTTCTAGATTTTATATTAAAATTTATCTAACTCCTGTGAAAAGTCAATAATTAATAATTCCTTTAAAAATATCAATATATTGTGATTCCATTTATTGAGGCACCTAAGAATAACTCACACTCCCATTTTATTGCTTATAACAAAATTTTCACTTAGCAGGAAGCTGTCCATCAATTTTGTGATACATTTTCTCAGTTAAGAATTAAATTTTAATAGTGGGCTTGCATTTTTATCTCTGGGAAACAAACAAGCAGTAACATAATAAATAGCTTACATGGATGTTTGGGACAGTTTTAATTGTCTTTATACAGACCAAGGCATTTTCCTTTAGTCTTGGCTATCTTTGGTGACACATTTGGTAAGACCTGACCTGAAGATTGTCTTTTATTGTTTACTCTGGTGGAGTCTTAATTTAAAACATTCACAGCATCAGACAGAAGTTGATAAAATCACAAGCTTATTAAAGTGCTCAGCAGGTGTCTGGGAGACAATAGTCCCAATTCCTGTCGTGAATGGGTGATGATGAGTGGTAAAGCACATACTGTGGAATTGTGGACAGTAATACTTGCATAAAAGACACAAAAATTGCATAGCCTGCAGAATTTCTGGCTAGCTCTGTGTGGAGCTAATCTGCCCATCTCTCAGGTGGTTTCACTGGACCTTTATCCAGGGGAAGACCATTTCAGAGGACCCTGACTAAAACCATGGTTCACTTTTTTATTCTTACCCTATGCATTGTTTGAGATATTCAATGAAAATAGATCCCAAATCTGGCCAGAGGAGTTATGAGGCCCAGAAGACAGAGCAATAGCCTGTCATGACATTTTTTTTATGCTGAGCAGCAACGAGCATGAACCCACTGTGGCTTTACTGAGAGCAATTCCTAACACTTATCATACTGTAACGAGCTAAAATGTTCAGCATTATAATTTAACTTCTTCTAATCAAATGTCTCTGGCATACTGAATAGGAAGTAAAAAGTAACACAATAGAGTGCAAATTTTATCACTCCTATTTCTCCCCTTTGACTGGTTTCATATCCAATGATGAAAAATAAATCACCTTGTTGAGGAGGAATGAGTATGAAAAAAAGAGGAAACCAGAATCCTAGTGTGGCTTTTGACCTGTGTAGCAAGTTAATTATACACTTGAGAAAGCATCTAGCATTGTCATGTTACACTGCATGCATTTCTGTGTGCACAAGGCTGAATATAAATATGTGTGTATATTACCATGCATATATGCTTTATGCCTCAGTGCACTTCCTCGTGCTCGGTACTTCCTGAATTTGTTCTTAAAGTCATTGGTTTTAAAGGATGTAAATGAAGATGGAGCATGGCCCAGTGGATTTTAATGTATAGACAGTTACTCTTGGTAAAAATAATTACTTAATTAAATGCTCTGGTGGACAGTGATTAAGGAAGGAAGTGGTAGATAAGTAATGAAAAGTGTATCAGTACAAAAAGTATCAGAAACTTAGAGAACATGATAAAATATCTTTAGTGGGATAAAATAGGCACTGCAGACTTCTGCATTGGAATGGTTTTACTGAGCCTTCTGTTTGTTACACTATTTTCCAATGAAAGTTTTTCTGTCAGTGATGCAGTTTTCCATTGCACAAAACTAAACTGCCAAATCAATGGAACCCTCAGATGAACTAGAAGTCACTTTTACATTGCAGTCAACTCTGTCTGAGCACTCAGAACAAAAATGCTCACAAAATGAATATCACCTTATATACAAAGAAAATAGAGGATCTGCAGGAGAATTGAGTGTAGAAGTCCACTACACCATCCTGAATCTTCTGTTGTGCTATCTGCAGACCTTTCCTCAGGGCTGGGCAGAGATGCAGACCCCTACAGACAGCTCTTCCTCCATCAACACTTCCAGGATATTATAGTATTTGCATAAAACTTAAAAAGATGGATCCACAGACAGTCCATAGACTTGGAATTGTCTCATATCTACAGAGACTGAAGAGAGATGGCTGGGGCTTTCAAACCTAGCTGAAATTCTTTCAGCTGTAATGCTCTGTAGAAATAAGAAGTGAAGCTATGAGATAAATCTTCATCTGTTGTATTCTGTTCATCTCTATAGTGCAGAAAATAAAAAAATTCTTTGAGGGCTTAGATCAGAATTTTCTATATACATATTTTGATACCTAGAATAACTAGGTTTATTATAAGTATTACTGAGCAGCAAACCAAAAATCACAGAATCATCTAAAAATAGCAGCCTAAATAGCATGTTGCAGCTGAATTTCAAAGTTATTAATTTTCTAAGAATATTGGCATGAACTGTGAAGTATTTGTATTGAGATAGACCCTGAAAAGTGCATTTTGAAGAGGGTTTATGGCTTTGGGATACAGTGTTTTTGTTCAGCTGTGGGAAACAGAATTACTTATAGGCTGCTATTATGGCAGGATGTTTTAAAATCTGATAATTTAATTCAGAGGTATGGCAGATCAAAAGGAATCTGTAAAGAAAAGAGATGTAACAAGAAAGGAACAGATACAGACAGGAGTTTTTTGCCGTGCATGACATTCTATATTAGAGTGGCAGAAGTCTCTGTCAATAAGATCAAAAGAAGGGAACAGAGATGAAAACATTCCTTTTACTGTTAATTATTATAAACCAGGTAGAATTGTATTTGAACACTATTGACAGGATGTTAAGAAGCAGTTACACCCTCCCATTTCCCCCATGAGAAGAGCATTGGAGCATTTGAAATTAGAAGTAAAAAGTTTCTGGATTATTTTAACATTCTTTTTCTGTTCACTATTAACAAAAAGTGCCTATATCACCTAACAGCATCTTTGTCACATGCTCCCATTTTTTTCTTAAAGGTAACATTAATAATTTAAGTTAAAATGCAGGGATTTTAGCAGACCATGGTTATTGTAGGGTGAGAGCTTGGTCATTCAAGAGTTGCACTTTTTTCTGTGCCTGACATTTTTGAGATGGTCTTTGATTTTTCTGCACAGAGTGGAATACTGAGGCACTCTGAGGTCATTTAAGAGCCCAGGAAATTTCCCCACTCACTGAGGAAGCTAATTTATAGTTAATTCTTTAGGAGATAATTCAATTCTTCTTGAATAAATTATATGCTTCTTTCACTTGCAGGTGTTTCTGGTATTCTAAAGTGCTGCTTGGTGTTGCTGAGCACAGTTGGTGGTCGCTGTGATGGTCCCAGATGGAGCTGAATTTCAGTGGGCTGGGCTGTCTGCAGGGGTCCCAGATCTTTTAAGGGATTTGGAAGCCTTGGCTGGGATTCAGCTGGCAGAGTGTGCATGTGTACATGTTTGTGTGTGTGTGTGTAGGCATCCAGGAGTGAGCTAGGTGTCTAAGCTCCCCTTTGGATTGGTGAAACTCCAGCCAATACAGTTAATGGAGCTTGGAGAGCTGCTTGGCCACCCAAAGCTGTTGTCTATTTCTAGGTGTAATAAGTAACTTTTCTGACTTTGTTGTCTACACCAGTTTGATCTGCTTTGAGTCTGGTGGGAAATTAGGCATCCAGATTGCAGGTAGGCACCCAAATAAACACATAAAACCTGAAGTATCAGTCTCTGAGTCAAATCCCACTTATAGCGAGATATTGCTGATATTTTCACTTCCTGACAATTTTTTTTCTTGCACTCTCCTGTATGTAATTTCACGTGTGGAATTACAAAATGCTTACAGTTGGACAGACCTATCAAATTCAATGCTGGTGTCAATAAATCCAACACAGATTTTAAAGAAAAAAAAAATCTCATAAAAAGTTGACTACTGAGCTATAACTTGCATCCTTTCATAGCCTCAAATTAATATCTTGCCTGTTGCAATTGTCTTCTCCCCTTTTTGCATGGTGCTTTCTGAGAGTCCACGTTACCCAACTATGACCTGACAGTTTTGCTAAAACAGCTTTTCCTTGAATATGAACGAGGAATTCAAATGCAGCAATAGTGTTTTCTATGAGATGAGTTTGAGTGTTTCGATACCACTGGAGATGAAGTTTCTTCCTCTCAGATTACAATTTATCATGGGATGAGTTTCCTCAGGAGGTGTCTGTAGCACTGGCTGCTTTAGTTGAGGTGCTGTCTCTTAAGGTAGCTAAAGCAGAACATGCCTTAAGCTCCTGCCTCTTCTCAGTTGAAAATGTGGTGCTGGCTCCTTGCAATCTCTTTGGGTGCTGCTGCACAAGTATCTCAGCTCCCCAAAGCAGGAGAGAAGTTGTAATGTTGTGCAGCTGGCAGTGTTTGTGTCCCTTCCTGGCTGTGGGTCTACGCTCCAGCCCCTCTCCCATTGACTGATCCAGTATAAAAAGCAAACTGCTTTGCACCCATTCACACTGGGACTGCACATGCTGGCATTTTCTTATTGCAGTTGAGTACTTAAACCACAGTTCAGTGCTTTCATAATCACTGGGAAACCTAAAATCATACTCCATTACTACTTTTTTTTTTTTTTCTTTTCTTTGAACAGCTATACACAGTATAAAAAAAAAAAAGAATTTTTTTTTTCTGTGCTTGTATCTTGAAATACTTTAATTTAGGAACTTAGGGGTATGGAAAGGGATTTTTTAATATATATTTTCTATTGGAGCAAGCAGAATGGAAATAAAATCAGTTACAAATTTTGTGTTTCAAGATATTTTATTTCTTATAGGAAAGCTGAAAGCAGAAATATTTGGGAATAAAAGAGCTAAAAAGCATTGGGAGGAAAATTGATGCTGCCTTAGATAACTAGAGGTCACTAGATGACTAAACAAAGTTATTTCATGATCAGAAAATGGCAAACTTTAGTTAAAGTCTTTCCTTGTTCAGCCACAAAATAAGCAGAGCAAATAAAACACAACTTGGAAGAAAATTATAAAAGAGGAATCAAATGCTATTCAATATAAATTAGAAGAAGTATAAAAAATTTATAGTAAAAGCCGGAAATGGGAAATGAAAAATCTGTGGTTGGCAAAGGACAATAAAAAGGTTTTATTGCATTAATGGCAAAATTTCCAGTCACATAAGCCACTAGATGGAGATAGTGATTTGAAAGCACCATAAGTAGTAAAAAAATATTTTTATCCTATATTTTGAAAAATGTTTGATGCTGTCTCCACGTGCTAAGACACTTTCCAAAAGGCCTGGAGGCAAGAAAGGAAGATGTAAAGCAGCAGCTGCTTGGACTGAAGACTATTTAAAACCAATAGTCCGGCACAATTTTCACACAAAAGTCCCAAATGGTCTATTGAGGAAGTCTCCAGTTTTTTGATGCACCTTCTTGAAGGAAAAAGAAAAGCACCTAACAATTTTTTGGGTACAAAAAACTGTTTTGGGTACAAAAATCCCACCCAAGAACCTACCACCCCTAAAAAAAAAAAAACAAACCAAAAAAACCAAACAACAAAACAGAACTAAAAATAACAAATAAACAAGCAAAAAAAAAAAAAAAAAAAAAAAAAAAACCACCCCCAAAAAACCTAAACCAACCCAAACAAACATTCCCACCTTAAAATATGGCTGATACCTGTGCAGTAATTGCTTTATCATTTTAAAAAGTTAGTTGTTCTCTAATTGATAATGGAATAAACTGTTATTTTATTTTAATCAAACAGAGTAAAGGACATGGAATAAGTAGATGATTTTACTATATACTACCTAGTTTTTTAGTTGAGACTTAAAAGTTGGTTGATAAATATTATTATAGAAATAATAGAAGTGCATATTTTTGGTGAATTGATGGTGTAATCAGAAATGCAAAATGCATCCATTCATAAATGAACGGATACACTCTGTAAATCAGAGCACAAAAATAAAAAAATCCCAAGTGTGAAATCTGTACAAAATTTTTTAGTACAACATCTGGATTTATAAACTGATATTTTAAAATTGTGAGAATGCAATATCTAGATGTGGTGATGAGCCTACAAGATTTTAGGGAGTGTTAGAAAGATGGACAGAAAGAGTGAAACTTTAATTAATCATTCACCTCACAAGAGGTGGTGATGAATTGTCTGCTTGTGATATGCTCAAACCCCACGTGTTAGAAAAATTGTACTGAAAGCAGTACAGAAATAAAAGGGGAAGAGGGGAAAAAAGAAGGATTATGCATGTTGGACATTGCATTGTCATCAATTCCAGTTTTCATTTTTGAGTGCAAAAAATTACATTTTGTGTGTGGGTGTGTTTGAAAATACATTTGGCATGCATTCACACAAGCTTCTTGGTCTTGTTTGCTTTTAAGTCCATATTTCTATTTAAAATTATTGTAATTATGCATAGTCAAAAAAGCTTCGCACAACCAGTGGTGTATTCGTTCACATTTATTAACTTAAATCTTGTTCTATGCTTAGGAGAAGAAGATGACAGGGGTGGGCATTCAGTGAAACAATTAGCAGCAACAATGCCTGAAAATGGGGGTTTGTTTTTGTGTTTGCTACATTCTGCTTTTTTGTTTAATAACTGTCCATGCCTATGGGAAGGAAATTCAGAAGAATATGACCTTTCAGTAGCTACATGTTATCTGTGTTCAAACTACAAAATACCAGAAGTACTAGCTTTAAGCTTAGAATAAAGCTAGTACTTAGAAAAAAGCATATTGTTCTATTTATATTTCTTAAGCTGTGTATGTAGAAAATCCCAGTTGCTTAAAAAGAGCAGTGCAGTAAGTTCTGTTACTGAACTGATAAAGTCTGCTTGGTAAAGCTTTGTAAAGGCTCTCAGAATCAAAAGTGAGTCTGTTTACCTCTTGAAAACGCTTTTATAGGAGGTTCTGGTTAGCCATTTCCAATAGAGAAAGGAGCAGTTGATCAGATAGCAGCTAAACTAATGAAAAGCATCATGGAAGTGACAGGAAGATTAATTAAGTTCCTCCAGTTGCATTCACGTGTTGTGGTGCAGAGTTCCTTCGGGTACTGCTGCAGTTAAATGGTATTCATGGTGACAAATATTGCACATTTCCAGAAGTGACACTTCTGAGTCAAGGGTAAAAAACACATTTGGTAGTTTTAGCCCGTGAAGAATGTTCCAAATCAAAGATGAGCCTCTGTGGTTGTTTAAAATATACAAATTCAACTTGCTCCTTCCCTTCTTATTCTTTAGTGTAACCTCAGGAGATCAGTAATGAATCATAAAATCTGCAATATTGTGTAGTATGTCTTAAACTGCTCCAGATGGCTTCAGAATAAAAACAAACCAAACTTCTAGCTGATGTGTTTAGTGTATTTGATTTGAGGCACATAAATATGTGTGCTTGGAAACATTTTTCAATTACTTTTAGAGGCTTACAAAACTGTGGTTTGTTTGCTCTTCTTTATTTCTGCACTGTGGTCACTAATAGGAATGAAATAACGTCAATATATAAACTTCCAAATTATGTGGGAATTCTAAACCCACTTTACTTGCAAGAATCTTTTAGTTTTGGGATGCATTTGGTGAATTAATAGGCCAAGTGTGATTTGGATTGTTTCTCCCATTTTATTTTCAGAAACTAATGTTTCCACAATAAGTTTTTGTTCTTAATAGATGTCTCTGTACAGTGGACAAAATTTCTTTTAGGAAAATCTGGAAACCTCTGAAATGCATGAGAATTTTTAGTCTACTACACATGATGCATAGACTTAAAATGTTGTATCACTAGTGTATTTGTTGAATATTATTATTACACTTCTGCCAGCAAAAAGTTCCTTGATCTGCTTCTGGATTTGCAAGAGATGATCTGTGGTCAGTTCAGTAACTGACATTCATCAAAGCCAATTGGTAAGAGTTTGGGTATAAATCTAATATTAGTTTCCTCTTGGGAGAGTTCAAGACTGAAAGAGGGTTTTCCAGGAATCCTAGGGAATTAACTGGGTGCATTAATATTAAATATTAATTAGTCTCTGCAACAGACTTGCCTGTGAGTGGCTTTAATACTTACTATGGAGGCATTGTGTAAATCAGTGGATAGATAAAATTCAGTAGAAAGCACAGAACAGAGGAGCTGGTTCATGAAGTGGCCCTCTGGCTCTAGACCAAGTCAGGTGTGAGTAATAAACCCGCAGCTTTCCCAGGTCTGGAGAAATGTAGGGTATCTGCTGTACTTCTGGGCCATGTGTGCTTTTGTTCATTCCAAGGAGGTGATATCTTGTGGTTTGCATTTTGAAAATCTACTTTTGTGGCAAAGCTTTTACTAAGGTGAGAAATGGAAGAAGAACTCAAGGCAGAGACGCCATTATGACAAAAAGAAACAGGTTGCTGGAAAGAGGATTTCAGGAGTAGAAGTTGCTTCTGTTTTTAGAAATAAGGATGAGGACTTGCTGGCTTAGGAGAAGATTTATTTTTTTTTTTTGGTATGTTTATGCTATTGTTGAATCACAAGGGTTTGGGGGGGTTGTTTTTAAAAGTGAAAGTATGCATGAAAATATGATAATTTTGTAGTTGACTGGTATCTGTAGCAAAGTTAAATGCTGGTCGGCCTGTGCTGGCTTGTTGATGGTTGGGAGTTTGCACCATGAGCTGACATCATGGACTAATTTGCTCTTTCATTCTGCGTGATCCTGCATGCCCAAGCTGGGCCTGCTCAAATCTCCAGGCACACATCAGTGTTTGCTGCTCCTGACTGTACTTCCCTAAAGCTGTTTTCAGCAGAACCCTCAATGCTTGCATTAAAACACCAGCCACTTGGGATTGCAGCCACTAAACCAAATCTTGCTTTCACTGACTGTGACAGCTTGGAACCCTACTTCTTTTTGCAGCTTTAATACTGTTGTATGGGTGTAAGTAAAAGCAGAATTTGTCATGGAGTATGTGAATTTTGGCTGTGAAAGCTTTGTGGTAATTTTTTCCCTCCTACCTTGCATTTCTGTAGTTGAAAAGAAATTAAAGTTGTTTTGTTTTCTTTGATTGCTTTAATTGTATACTTACTCTCAGAACACAAATAAGATGCAATCATGAGGGAGGTTGTCCTTCTTGTTGTACAGCCTACTGGGCAAAAGTGTACATAACATTCAGAACCAAGTAGTGGAGAACGTGTCAGTGTGAACACATGGCACTTTGGTGTTTACATTTCCTGAGGATCTGACTTGCCATCAGGCACCACCAAACTGGTACAGGTATTGTGACACAACAGCCATTTCAAGAAGGGGTGTTTAAGGCAGAGTGGTCCTTGCCTGAGCACTAATAGCACACCTTCATCTAGCACATTATGTCTCTTGACATGAGCCTTCCATACCCATGGCATGAATCAGGAGGCATATCGGCTTGGTGGAATGAGACCAGAGTTAGGCTACATCCTGCAGAGTTTGACTCCTGGCAGAATAACCCCAAGCCTTTTTTTCTGATGGGGTAAACGCAGCTCAACAGGCAGATGCAGTGCCTGGGTGCAAACTGTCTTAAAGGACGTCATGCAGTGCTTTCGCAAAAGCACTTCTGAGCTGGAAAAGGAGCTGAAGGATTTCACAGAGAATTGATTCTCTGAGCTTTTACCCTCCATGAAGGGAGAGGAGGGAATGCAGAAGGCTCCTGATAGTAGCTTATGCCTACTGCTCAGAGAACATTAGAGTGTTTCAGCTGAGGTATTTTAAACCAGTCTTTGAGGGTGGTATTTTCCCCCATAGCAAGGTGTCCTTTACTGTATTGTAGAAGCAAATGAGCATTGTAATGATGAAATAAAGGAATGTGCTGTGAATACCCTCTGTTACTTGCTGCCCTTACTGTGTAATTGAAACATAGGCCATGATTTCTAGAGAGCTTCTTCTTTTCTCCAGGGATTTTTAGACAACACTTCTTCACTGTGATTTAAGATTTGCTCAGCTTACATTGTTGGTCAGTTTGACCTACACAAGAAGTTTTGGTCTTCTTCCCTTATGCATCACGGTCTCAAAGTGCACTCCTTCAATATGTGCTTTTCAGTCGTGAAGCAAAGCTTATTTTGGAGTTTGTGTGTACTCTGGACCTCTTGTTTTCAGGGCTCTTCCTTGGGACATTTGAAATAAGAAAGGGCACTGAGAAAGGCTAGGTATCAGAAACGAATAGCTGTGGGACTGCTGGTGGGGGACAGGACTGAAACTGGTGCCCCAGTTCCCTAGTAGTGTTTAATCTCAGTAGCATTCATAGAGGTAGCATGAAACCTCGTGAGGGCAATGCTGCAGAGGACTTGCTGAGAGATGCACAGCAGCACTGCACACCAGGGCTCTTACCTCTGCTGCTGCAACTGGAGCATTCCTTGGCTGCTGTGCTGCTGTGATAATTTTGACCAAAGTGATTGGACCTCATGAAATAGTACTTATTGTATGGTGGTTTTACAATTAAGAAGTGGAGCTTTAAATGAATTATACCTGTCGTCCTCTTTCCTGTAGAATGAAGGCATTCATCCCATTAGATACTATTATAATGAAATAAACGCTTCAGCATGCTGTCCATTATTTTTTTACCTTTATTTAGTATAAGTGTATTATCACTGATACATGCCAGACTGACAGCAGGAAACCAAAGTCCTCTATTGATTCAGAGAAGAGACATATGTGCATAAATACAGACCACATTGTCTTTACCACACTGCTGCACTGGTGTGTTGTCAGATCCATCCCGAGGCACTGCCATGTACATGGTGGACATTATTTTGGTGTTCCTTTGGTCTTTCTTCCTCTGAAGCTGCTACTAGTTCATACAGCAGCAGGGATTGTGTGGGGACCTATTTACAACAAACTTAGGACCATTTCATTAGCCACAGAACAATAAAATACCTACCAGCTGCTAATGACTTATCAACCTGGGCCAGAAAGCAACTAGAGACCTGGAGGGTGAAAGGTTGTAAACTCCATTACAGATCCTCGTTGTAGTATATCTCCTGTCCTCACACTTCGTTATTCAGGTGAAGAATAACAGTAGTTTAAAAAAATCAGTTCAGCTGTATTGAAATTGAACTACCTATTTGCCAGTTGCATTTTAAAAATAGAAACAGACTTGTCTTTATCCAACATTTGGATTGAAATTGTTTATTGAAGTGGAACTATTGATTTTTAAAAAAAAGAAAAAAAAAAAAAAGTCTTAGGGGTACATGGTCTTGCAAAGTGCCAGGCATCTTTATCTTCTATTCAAGTTGGGGTACTGAGGCACTCAAAGCTTCTCCTGGAGCCTGCCCTTCAAAGAAAAATGCACTAACAATATACGCTTTGTCTTTCCCATCTATTATGTAATTGAGCACGTTATGTCACTAAATGCGTTTACTGCCAAGAAAAAAAAAAAAAAAAAAAAAAAAAAAAAAAAGCCTGTACAATTTTAGAAGGGCGTTTTTTTTTTGTTTTTTTTTTTTTTTTTTTTTTTTTTTTGTCCAAACCAGAGTTAGGTTAACCAGAATATAAGAGCATGTCGTTGCGAGCCCGTTAAAGAAAAGATCTGTTTGTAGTACTCTTAGTCCTGATGTCACAGGCACAGCAAGGACATCAGAAGGAGGAGTCAGATTACAGTAAGAATGGGCAGTGCAGCATGCAGCCGGAGTAAACGCTAAATCAGACAGGGATTGTATCAGGGATAAGACTGCCTGCAAAGCGCTCATCCTGAGGAGGCACGCTGCTCTCTCACGCTTCTCGTGCTGGGAAATTTCCACATAATGTAGAATGAAAGAGCTCTGTTTTACATGTCAGCCCTGTGCAGGAGCTAATGCTGAATACACAGCGGTGGGATCCTGACTGCATGATTAATGAGAAACATAATGTATTTTGGTAAGTGTTAACCGTGATGTAATTCTGCTTCTGCTCACATTATCAATAGGAGTGATTATTACAGATTTCGGATTCAAGAACATTTCGTGCTGGCACGCACCTAAAACTGACAACTGGGGAATCCTGCCGGCTGTGCAGTTTGGAAGGATTCCATTGTCTGGGAAATTTTCTGTTTGAGTGGGCTACTGCGTAGTTCTAGCGGTTTGAAAAACAAGCTAGATAAGAGGAACTCGTGCTAGGTTTGTTTTAAATGAACTTGTGTTTCATCTGCCGAGAGGGGATGAGAAATGCTTGTGAGGAAGTTTCAGACGAACTTAATGTAATGGACGAGCTGCTACTGCACTGTCAGTGCTGGGAAGGCACAGCAAACCTCAGTATTTCATTCAGCTTTTAGTTTGAAGATTTCAAAGGTACAAAGGTGAAGCAATGTTTTATTTGCGGTGCTGCGATTGCCGAGCGCTCTGCATTGTGCACATCACCGGTGTGCAGTCGGCTCCTAACATGCCACAAAATGCATGTTTTCGTTATTTTAAGCCTTTAGGGGTCTTGGAGCTGTTAAATATTTGTGCAGAGTTTAGTTTTGTTGCTTGACGGAAATCTTCCTTCGGTTTACAGCTTAGCTGGCTGCATACCCTAAAAACATGCTGGAGTGTAGTGCTATGTCTAAGCAATGTAGCCCTGCAGTACTGGGCTGGGATGTACGATTGCAATATCATACTGCAAGTTAGTGCTGTTAGACAGCAAAGAGAAATGAAATAGAGAATTTGATGGTGTGATGGAAAAATGCTATTCTTGACTCCTTGAAATCTCGTCTAGTCTCACTGTTAATTTATAGAGGCGTAATACTTAGAATGAACAGAGAGCAGGGAGTCAAAGGATTTCTGGGACATTCAGCTGCTTTCTCAGTTGTATTAGATTGAATCAGGAGTTCACTTCAAGCTTTAAGGGAAGAACTTTTGTAATATTCTCAGCCCTGTCAAAAAAGTACTATGTCTTGTGCCATACTAAGCACTATCTTCTTCTTTTCACAAAATTAAAGATTGTGTGTGTGAGTGTGATTTGTCTTTAACAGTGAAATACATCAATTATGAAAGCCGATAGATTTAGATGTAAACTGTCCTAGCAGGAAAAAAAAAAAAAAAGAAGAGAATGGTTGAGTTTTCAGAACTGTTCAGTGTTGCTTTCAAAGATAAATTTTCAGTGTTTTATCTTTACTAAATTTTCAAAGGACTGAGGAAGAATGGGCAAGCATTATGTGTTTAGGTTTGAGTGATTTGGATTAAGTCTCTTCACCATTAAAAAAGCCAGGTTTATTTGCTATTCATTTCTTTCCAGTATTTTTCTACCTTTATTAGCATTGCAAGGACAAGATGGACCGTTGTTTCTGGTTTGGGTTTTTTTTTGGTTTGGGGTTTTTTTTTTTTTGTTTTTTTGTTTGGTTTTTTTTTTTTGTTTTGTTTTGGTTTGGTTTGGTTTTTTGGCTTTTTTTTAACAATCAGTTTTTCTTGTGTGGGATTAGAAGTTGCAGTTTCCTGAAGTTATAGAGTTAGGGTACTAAGTGTATGTTAGCTGCATGGTATTTAATTTAAATTTTTTTTTTCCTATCTATAATTTTCAGAAACATGTAATGGCAATCAAACTTTTTTTGGTGTTACTTTGAAAAAAATAAAAATTGCTGTATCATATGCTTGTTTGTTTTTTATTGCAACATAAGCTTTTAAATGGAAAAAAAACTGTACTGTGCTTTCTCTGTACTTTGTAGGAAATTTCACTTCTGAGAGCAAAGCTGAAAGTTTCTGCTAGGCAGGCTCTCTCAGTCTGAAGTTTCCTTCAATATTAAGTTATAAAGGAATGTTCTTGTTCCTGTTTTTTGCAAAAGAAAGCATGAACTGGGGGATAATGTTTACCTGTGGTTATTCTGGGTATTTTCTTGCTATTCTGGGTATTTTCTTGCACTGTCAGTGAGAAGCCAGAACATCTGTAATCTCACCTGTCCCTGTTACTGCACAAAGCAGTATTGCAGTGAGCCAGATGAAAGCTCGACTGCATACATCGCACACTTACTTTGATTTCAAATTGCTACAACCATAACATAGACAATATTGGGATTTTATTTTTTCTAAAAGAAAAATATACTTTCCTTTAAATATTAATACAGAATTCTGGTTAAGTTTGTTTTTTTTTTTTTTAATGCATACTATTTTAATGCAACTATTGGGCACTTAGGTATAGAAAGGGAAGAAAAGAAAAGCATTTCTATATGTTTGTACATATCTTGTTTGCTTTTCTGGGCCTTCTTGTGTAGTTGCTGCTGATGTAAGCTGGCATAGTGGGATGCATGCAGCATTAAGGTTGAAATAAATACTGAAAATAATTACCATGGAAAGTAAGATCTAACCCTCTGACAGTATTATTGTTATACAGCAAGTGTTAGTGGGTGAAGGGAATTTTTTAACTATCAAAGATAGAAGTTGCTAAATTCAGGAATTTGTTTCTCTCTCTTTAAAGCTGTAACCACCAAGAAGATATTCCACCTTTATCTTACATCCTACTATGTATATTTTACTATTTGATCTGAGACTTCAAGTAATTAAACTCATTGTAAGCCTTCTAAAATCATGAGCCTTTCTTTTACCATGCAGCTGAATTGTGATGTAGTTGTTTTAAGAACTGCTAATTTTCACTCACCTTGCTGTGCTTTTGAGTTTGTTGTTTGGTCACCGTGGATACATTTGTTACTTATTGTATTGATTTTGCATTCATCATTTCAAGTTGAATAGGAATATGGAATTGTAATAATAACAGTAATAAAAGTCCTACAAAATGATGTAGGATGTTTATGGAGTAAGCCAAAAGCCAAAGAAAATAATAAATTTCTGTTAAGTGTTGTCATACGGAGACGTTTCACGTTTAAGAACGTACACACGTACCTCAGAGCAACTTGTGCCTGTGTTTATCGCCAAGTTAATAATTTAGCATAAGATAAAAGTCAGCTGTGACCATTCTCAGCAGCTCTGAGAGGAGCAATGGTGGGTGATCTTGGTGCCACAGCGCTGATGCTGCACGCTGCTGAGGGGCAGCCTTCCCTTCTCCTGCTCAAAACAAGGGCTGTGGCTGATGGCCAGAGCTGCTCCTCCACCTTTCATGGCCCCACTGGCCACTGGCCCCTTGGCTTGGCCACCTGGCCACTGCTGCGCTTCCTGGGCCTGGCAGCTCGGGCCTGGCGTGTCCTGCAGCTCCCTGGCCCCGTGGCCAGCCCTGGGCTGGGGTGACCAGTCTGGCCAGGGCAGTGGACGTGCTGGTGGCCAGGGAAGGGGCAGAGCTGCTGCCGCGTGTCCTGCAGTGCTGCACGGCTGCAGAGCCGGGGAAACGCCGCAGGGATGTCGCGGTTCTGGGACAGTGAGCGCCCGTCCTGGAACTGAGAGCAAAGCCAGGCCTTCAGCCCCAGCACCAAAAAAAAAATCACTTTGGCCTTACTGAAAGAGCACAACCCAAAAAAACCTCTAAAATTATAATTTACAAAGAAAAGGGAGGGGGAGAAAAAGAAATGCTGTACCTTTTTTCTGTTTTGTTTTCTTTTTTCCCCTTCCCTCCCTGCCTCCTCTGAACATATTACTGTTTTAAATAACTTCTCAATGTTTCACATTATACAGGAAATTCATATATTGTGATGGAAATTGCTATATATAACATTAAGGGAAACAAATAATTTTTGTCTGAAAATGCCATAACATTTCTGTTTGTATGGCGGCTGTTTTAATTTTCAGGTATTTTTTTCAGTCAGTTTTGCAGAGTGTAGTAGTTCATCTGCATACATGCTACTATTCTGAATATCACTCTTTATTTCTGGAACACTTTCTTTAAGAGATTCATGCTGGATGAGTCATAGAATAAAAAGAATACCTCCCCCCCACCACGCCCCAAATCTCATCACCTCTTTAAAGAAAACACACATTGTGCAAGCCAACTGACCAACTGCTGAAACAGGGGTTGTTTTTTGTTTCAATGAAAATATTTAGTTGTTACTGGTTTGTTTTCAGGAGGTTATATTTCCTTCTAGGTTAGACACTGTGGAGGTCTTTAGTACCATTTCTGTTTTCTTTTAAGTCAGGATGAATTGGTTTTGATAAGACTGTTCTTTTAAAGTGTTTTGAGAAGTACAGATACTGGACTACTAACTGCGTTTTATCACCAGCCATCTGCAATAAGAAAGTGTAGTTAATATATAATGGATGCTGTGTGTGACAGAAGAATTCAGCTGAGCAAGCCAATGTATAGGATCTTGAAAACTGCAGGAGCCTGATGTTTATATTTGGAACATTACAGCCTCCTGGGTAGTGAAGTTCATATCTTGAAGCACTGAATAATCATTAATGCATGTATACATAATAACAATAAAAAAAAACCCTGTTTGAACTTACAGAAACTGCTCTGTGCTAGACTGAACCCTTTTATTTTCTGTTGCAAAACCTGTTCATTTGAAATATTTCTAAATATATCCAATATGTTGCCTTAAGTAAAAGGTCCTTTTGCCATTTCACAGACAAAAAAAAAAAAAGTCATTCCAAGTGTAACTTTTCATGTGGGTGACAGAATTGCTCCAAACCCAAAACTGGAATCAGTGGCTTCCTGTTTCATTACAGAAGATTAGATCACAGTTGCTTCAGCTGAAGGTCCTTTAACGAAGTGTGTGTGTGCTCACGTGCTCATGTGAATGTGTGTCGGTGCATATTTTAACTGGGATGATTGTAGAATCTAATCCTGAATTCCTTTCTAACAAATGTCTTTCTTCTTTTAAGAAATCAAATTAAGAAGAAACCACATTTTTAAAATTTTCATTGTGATATCATATGTATATTTTCTTTTTTTTTTTTTTTTTCCCTAAAAGGCAACACATTTTTACAAAATATTTTAAAATAATGAGAGCCTTTGATTGTATTTTATTAGTGTCATATGGCTGATAGGTCTCTGTGCCTGTGTGCAGATATCCTTCCACGTTATTTTGATTTTGTTTCATAAGCTAGTGGCAATTCTAGAAATTCTTGCAATTACAAAAATGTTAATCGGGTTACAGAAAACCCTTTAAAGATTTTACTTCTCATTGCACTAAAGAAGATGGTGGTATTTGAAAAAGGAGAAATATATTTGGTTTGGGTAAAGGAAATATTTCAATTTGCAGTAGATCATGAAAAGTTCTTGAAATACAATAGAGGTCATAAGGGCTTCCGTTTTTAAAAAGGAGATATTACATGTAATATACTGCAAAGATTAGTTTTGCAGCTGAAATTGCATAGATGATTGGTAACATTCAGAGAAAATGCAGCAAAAGAGAGAAATGCCAAAGCTTGAAGTGGCCGAGATTGCACTTGAAATAAATTGCTGGGGATGAAAGTGGGAAGAAGCTTTTCTCTATTGTAGGGCTAAGTCATTATATGGCAAAACCCCATTCTGTAGGTCAGCCTGTATGCTCAGTTATTTTAGCAACACTTCTTTGAGAAACCTACTTAGGGGTGAAAAATCTAATACACGAAGTTGCACTACTGACTCCTCTACTCATACGCTTAGATCTTCTTGCTCATTTTGTTGACCACTTCCTTCAGCTCATCAGTCTCACATTCATAATCATATTCCTCTTAGACAATTGTTTTTCTGTGTACATGTGCAACACAAAGAGTTACTGCAATCCTAAGCATGGTATGACAGCTTAAAGTAGTTGGCAAGGGTCTGGATCAAATGTAAAGTATGAAAACGCAACTGTGATTTCAGATTGCAATTGTAAGGGAAGCTCTTATGAAAGTTCAATTACTATATACACTTGCCTCTTGTTAACATCTGTGATAATGCAGTTCTGTCTCTTTTGATGCTTGAGGTTTGTAAAAATGGTAAGGCATCTTGAGTCCTTATCTGGTGTTTAAAAAAAAATACTCTTTCTGTCTCTGCATATTTTTCTCCTTTTTTCCTTATTTCTCTTTCCCCACCCCTATATATTTTTAAAAGGTGGGGCTAGATCAATCTATTTATTTTTTCTTATACCTCTGCTAGCTAGCTGAACCAGTTGTTTGGAAATCATGAGAAATTCTTTCATCCCTATGGAAAAAGGTCCTGGCTCTTTTACCAAGCCAACTAATTTACTCTGTTTTGTTGTCCCTGCAGGTTTCAGAATTTAAAACCATAATGTAAAACTTGCTTTTCAAGTAAAGCTTGAAAAGCTCTTGGGGTTTGATAATGTATACTATCTTCATCTCTGAAGCAGTTACAGTAGATACAAAAATGAGATTGACCATGAATGTCTGTGAACTCTGGGCATGGCTGTTTGAAATTTTAGCATATGCTCAGAGTCTCAAAGGGCTTTGAATTATATTGGTAATTTTTATATTGTGTGTTGTTTATGTGTTCTCTTTATTACATTGCAAACCAACAGTCTCTTTCCCAATTCTCTCCCTCAGAAAACAAGGTAGAAACTAAAAAGCAGGTTTATGCTAGAAAACCCCCTCTGAATATTAAAACTGCTTTCTTGAGAACAAAAGACAAAAGCTAGGCTTAATTTTCTCTTTGAGTATTACTTCATAGTGGTTCTCTTATTTATTTACTTTTATGTTATAATTGAAAAAGCAGATGGACAATTCATTCAAATGAAAGCCATGAAATTTTTTTCAGCTTCTTTTGTTCTTGTTGACCTTGTTTACTCATTTTGTTTACTATGCAGTGTAGTAAGTTATGAAGATAGAGGGAGATAATGGCTGTGTTTTCCAATATTGTTACCCATCATTGCACTAAGGATCAATACTGAATGAAAAAAACCAACACAGAAAACCAAGTCAAACACAGAACCTTGACCAAATTTGCAGCTGTGAATGCAAAAGGAAGGAGCAGGTGGAGAGGAAGGCAGTCTTGGCACTGCAAGGAATATCAGTGCTCTTTTTGCTAAGCCAAGTCATTTTTCAGTAGTGACCTGAGGGTCTACTGTCTCTCTAGTGCAATGTTTAGCAAATTAGGTTTTGTTTCTGGTATTTACCTGTGATAGCAAATTCACTCACCTCCTGTCAAAACCAGCAATGTAAGAGGTGCATTCAGTTTGCCAGATATGACTATTATGTAGCAAGCACACTGTTTCTCTGTTTTGCTATTATTATTGGTAAGTTGTGCTGCTGTAAGCAGCAAATTTTTCAGCAGTGGAAGTTGCATGGCTTGACTGCTCTTAGGCAACATAGAAAAAAGTAATAATTTTGAGGGCATACATAGAGCTTTACATAATCTCCTATTTAACTTTGCAATTCCTGTATTTGTAAAGGACAAATTCTAACAAGCCAAACGGGCCATAAAAAGTTGGGTATGCATATATAAGGACATATTTAAATCCTTTTGCTTTTTGTCTCCTTCTGACTGAGGGCATGGTAGCCACTTGAATGTGGGTACTATAAAGCCACTGAACTGTATTATTTCTAGTACCCTTACATGATTTCAGCACTCAAGACATGATGTAATCATTTACAAACATTTGTCTCGCCAATCCTGACCACATTCTGTCTGCTTTGCAAAACTAGTTGTTTTGCCCTCCTCTCCCCATGCAGTGCTAGGGCAGTTGCAACAGCCTCCTAATAACAAATTCAGAATCTTAGGCTTAAACCTTAGTAGCCCTGAGTACTTGAAAATTGCATTGGTCTACATGGTATGATTTTTCTCTCCTCATTATTTCTTCATTAAGGAAGGTTTCGAAATAACAACTCTTTTTTTTCAGTTCAGTTGAGGTAAAAACTTTCATTACATTTATAAATTCCTAATGGTTTTCCCTTTTTTCTTTCATCTTTTTTCCTTTTTCTCCCAATAATTTGCAGCATTTTTTGTAGAACATAAAATATATATTCTTACATAGCTATAGCTGACATACTCAATGCTAATTAGCAGCCCATCCATATTAGCATTTAGCTCTGCACACTCTATGTGTGCAATAGGTTACCTGCATGAAAACATGCAGGTTTTCAAGGCTGAAAGAATCAGTGGTCCTGAAGAGGGACAGTACTACACAAATGCCCCCAGATGTGCTCCTTCACGTGAATGAAGTTACGAATGTAAAACACAAACACGGAAAGGCTGAAAACACATTAAAAAACAATCAAAGCAACTCTGCAGATCTCTCTAGCAATGTAGATACAATCAAAATGTGATTGTGGAAAGACTAAGAGTGCATGAAACGTGTGTAGACTGCTGGTAGAGGCAGGCAGTAGGTGAAGTGGGGTGGACTGCTGGTGCTGCAGCAAATGGTACTGGCAGCACCACCCTTCACAAGCACTTCAAGATGACCAAACAAAACTGCTCTGTTTTGCCATTAGCCTGAAGCAGAATTGTCATCACATGCTATCATCAAAACACAGGGAAGAAAAAATACTTAAATTGTCTGAAATTATCATTCTCAAGGCCATGAAAGATGCTGCTTTATGTCACTGTGGACACACAGAAAACTCCACAGATTTCAGGAAGAAAATGTAGATGTGTAGAACATTAAATTATTTTTGCTTCTTATTTATTATTGTAATTATACTTACTTTACCCTGCCCTATTTAAAAAAAAAAGGAAAAAAAGGAAACCTAAATGTATCCAGAAGATTGTGTAGAGATGAAAAAAAAAGAACAGAACTGTCTCAGGTAGGCAGTCTTTGATGATACTTAGCACTGAAAAACATTAACAATTAATACTCCTAAAAGATCTCTCAGTTTATTCTACCAATGTTTGTGTGATTTGTATAAGTTTTTTGTACATTTCTAGTAGAAACATTCCTTCACAGGAGCATTCACAAAGATAAAAATTGCATGATACTTTATTGTACTTTATTATAGGAGGGTTTTGTTTTTTTTTTTTTTGTTAAAAGCTATGCCAGCACATTTTTGGCAATACAAAGCTCACTTTAGATTCATCTGCAAACAGAAATATTGCCATCTGACCTCAGTATATAGTCAAATGAATTATTAATATTTTATATCAAATATCTGTTTGAGAGACTCCAGCTGAGCTAATATCTTCCAAATCACAAAGATAAGAAGAAATAATGGTAATTTTAAATTGTTAGCCCTTTCTAGATGCTCACAGCAATAGATGGTTAATGCTGTCAGAATGTTTGCCTTAATAAATAAATTAATCTCTAAAGAAATCTTTGTGAGGTGCCTGTGATGGACAGATTTCCAGTTTTGCAAGTTTTCTGTCTCTGTAGCCAGATTCTGTTCTAGTAAATAATACAGGGAGCTGCTTGTGGTAGTAAATTAGTTAAGGTTATATTGATAGTTTATCTGAAAGAAGTTTGTCAGCTTTTGAAAGCTGTTGGCACAATGTAAGTATGGCAACCTCTAGCAGGTATCTAAAAGCTCTTGTAAGTACAGGGGTCTTTCAGAAAATATTGAGCTTTCCTCACTGATACTGTTTATACTGATTCAGATCTGTTCATAGAGAAGGAGGAGGTTTCAGAAAGAAATTATTATTTGTAATGAACTGTGAAAAGTGTTGGACTGTGCTAACAGATTTTCTTGGACTCAATTTCATTTACTGGACCTAACATCCTGGGAAACCTCCATGGCCCCCAGAAAAGTCAGAGTTTCAGCTGTGCTAGAAATATTAAAGTAGACCTACTCTAACTAAGGTGACTGCCAAATAATTTGTAACAGTTGTATTTAATGTCTCCAGTCATTTCAAATGCTCTTTAAAATCTTAAAACTGATCATCAGCAGTGTAGTCAAACCCTGGTAGCCAACTGGGAAGTGAGTCTGGGGTGGAGGCAGCATGATCCTGTGATGGTGAAGGATTTAGCTGTTTGGGTTGCAGATCCTCTTTAAATAGCTGTTCCCTCCTGCACCTTTTCCAGAAGGGGCAATGAATGTGATGGAATAATGAGCTTGAGTGGTTGGATAATTTCAATTATGTTGGCCTTGTGTGGGGAGTCCCACCTATGGGAAGATGCATCTGCAGGAGGGCACAGGGTGCTGCAGGTCTCACCATGCTAGAGGAGCTCTGAGCATTGTGGGGCAAGATTCCCTCATTCTCTTGTCCACCTCAGCTTTGATGGTTTCCATAGAAAGGCTCAGGCATCAACAGTCAATGAAAGTTATCCTCTTTTTTTTTTTTTTTTTTTTTTTATTTGTTTTGTTTTGCTTTTTTGAGGTCTTTTAAAACCACAAACCTCTTTTCTGTAAGCTCAGCATTCAGTTTTCTACTGCAAACACATACAGTCATTATTGTTCTTTTTAATTTCTTTTACTGAATCACCTATGCCAATAAGAATATTATGACATTCTTAAGTCAACTGGACTATTTAGTTCTATACACTCCTAGGCCCAAAACAATTCCCTCTTAGGTTTACATATTCAAGGAATTCGTGTATGTGTGTAGGATGGTGGCTTGCAAGCTTTCCTGGTTATGTACAAGTTATGTAGACTATCTCTTAATTCATAATAGTCCTATTTTTATTTTAGTTTTATTTTGTTTCCTGGGGCAACCACTCCAATGCCTTGTTGAACTGGAACTTTTATTTTGCCTCATTAAGGTACATTATTGACAATACCATTAAAAAGATCAAGATAATTCAATGGATAGTTTAGTCGTTTGTGGTGATTCTACTTCAGTTAACAGACTCCATTAGTTAAGTAGAAGAGCAGCAAAAAGAAAAGTCTGGGGTTTCTTATCTTCCCCACCTCCCTCACCCCCACCCCCTCACTAGCAGAGCAGGCTTAACATTTTTCTTAGAACATCGTCTCATACAGCTCTGTTGAAGTTTCTGACCACAAATCATATCAAGCTATCATTTCTGTGGGTTTGTAGCTCAGCCAGAAAAAGCTGCATGTGGGAGAAGTTCATTTCTAGTCTGCAGGATTTTGACATTTGCAGTTGTGTGTCTGGAGCTACTGAATGGCCATGTATTAAAATTATATATGGGTAATAGTTTATAGTGACAAGGAAACTGCAATTTGTAATTAGAACGTTGGTTTGACTTTTGAACGTGTCAGTTTGGAAAGGCCAAATAACATTATACTACTATAATACATAGCAAATTTGAAATTTGTAGTGACTTTTAGGGGGAAATAGATAAAATCTTGTATAAAATCATGTCAAATAAGAGGCCATTGCCCATGCTGCTAGAGCAAGAGCGTGAACTTAAGAAAACATTTTCAAGATAAGATTTCCAGAAAAAAAATTAGAGTTTCTAGTCCTCTTATGTGTGAATGTGCCTTTACTGCTCTACATGGGTTTTTTCAGCATGTGATAGCTCTAAGAAATACCTCATGCCAACTTTTCCTAGCTTTCAATGAGCAGAAAGAATCCTGAAATCATATGAGGTGGTAAATCTAACAAGGGGCTTTCTAGTTGTATTTTTTTAATTTTTTTTTTTTATTTGGACTAAGACCAGCTTGCTTATATCTGCAGAGGAATTTGTAGGGAAACACTGAAGGGTCTTATAAATTCAGGAAATGTATATTTGGTGGGAACCAAATTCTCAGCAAGTAGTCTATTTACTTCAGGCTGTCAGATGCTGAATTACATGGACTTTTTTTCAGTCTTTTTTTGTTGTTCTTGGATTTCCACTGGTCTTGGTAGTCTGACTTTGCCAATTTAATAGAATGACCAGGCTTGGTCTTGGTAATGCTCTGCAAAAATATGTTGAAAACTGCCTGGTGTAGCAACCTAAACTAGAACTCTGCATTGTTTTATTTTGTATTCCTGCTGTAATGGTCTTCTGTGTGCAATATTAAGGACTTCATAAGAGTTCTGTTAATACAGGTGGTGCTTGACCTTGGACACAGCGATTTATTTTACTTTTGCAACTTTTGGAACTGTAAATACTCATGTAGCTGAACACCTTGGTCATTTGAGGCTTTCTGTGAACTTAAATGGTCAGTTAAAGTGAGAAATAAAATGTAAATTTTTTTGCCATGTGGTAGCAACAGAACTACATATCAACATGAAACAGCTGTCTGTGCTCTAGGTTTTGTCAATGTATTTTAAACATAATTTGGCTGTCTGAGGAATGTAATAAAGAAATCCTATCAGCCCCTGTTTAAATTTTATCTATATTTATAGACAAGATTACCCCATATACTGCCCAAGTCCAAGTGAAACAGAATAGCCAGAAATACAGGTTTGGGGAGTCTTTTCTTAGATGATAAATCAAGTCTTTCTGTAAAGCAGAAACAAAAGCAATGGATCAGTAAAGCTACAGATACTCTGTTTTCAACTTTAGAGAAGCAGGAGCTGTAAGGTCCCAGCCTAATGCAGATATGCAAACAGAACTGTGCCAGCATCAGTGGTTTAAGGCTGAAGAAGATCATGCAGAATCTTGAATTTTGTCATGGTTTGGCCAACATTGCTGAAATTTTCTCAGCATTTCAGGTTAACCCGCCTAAAACATTTTGTTGTGAATCAGGTGATTTATGTTTAGTTGCAACTCCAGATCCGTAAAATTGGCTTGAGCTTAAGTTCTGGAATGCAACCCTTATACAAGCATGCTGTGTTTGGTTTCAGGTTTCTGAGAGGCTTGCATGCAAAATTGCCTCATTACTTGAATTGATACCTCTAATTAATCAGATTCAGTGTGCTGCAATAATTGTCCTTTAGTATTTAAGCTCAGACTAATACCCAGTGTAACTCCTTAAGCCACTGGAATCATATAGACACATTGGCCTCTTCTTAATACACTGTCTTTTTTTAGTAAGATATGGGAGTATTTTAGTGCCATTTCTAGGTACAGGAAGTGTGTTCTTGCCACTGGAATCATCCTGATTTATCTTTAATAATGTCAGAAAAAAGAGATAGACATCTTGTTGCATCTTGGGCAATATACTTAGAGTATCTTCATTTTAATCTGATGTTTATAGTTTCATCATGCATTACTCTTCTGTATCTTGGTACTTTGTGGGTTTGTTTTGTTTTTAAAGAAAACATTGCCAAATTCTGGATTATACAAGCAAATTCTCTTGTATATAGTGTTGTATATGGGGCTGAATGTTTGGGGTTTTGATTCATTCTTCAAATTCAGCACCCTTGGTAAATTTTTAATTCCTTTTTAGTAAAATAGCAGATCTCTTTGTTTAAAACTCATTGTTATGGAATATTTTGAATGTTTAGCCAGATTGAATCATGCAAATAAGAGATGGACCCCACTCCTGCATGCACTTCTGAATTAAAAAATAATTAACTTTTCTGACGTTGTTGCACTAATGTGAAGGATTGGAATAGTTAAATATGTTCAAAAGTATTTGTAGGATTGAGGTTTGTCTGTGGCTTAGTGAATCCTTGCATTTCTATAACAATCTGACAATTGGTTGGCTCACTTCACTGGTTTAATATAATTTCATCCTTGGAAATGTATTGTAAGATTACCTCTTATGGAAAGCAAAGATGATTACAGTATGTGAGGCTCCCTTCACTCCTCAGCAGCTGAGTGGGAGGATGGGAGGAGGCATCTAGCTTGTCAACACACAGTTCTGTTAAAGGCTCTTTGCTCTTGTATTGTTCTCCTTGCTTCTTAGGTTTTGTAGGGTTCTTCTGATCAGATTAATATCCCAAATTGATTAAAATTCAAAGGTTTTAGTTTTTGTAGAGGGGATGACTTGCTCATCTCAAGTCATAAAACCATATTGAGGAATTACCTGAAACACTTGACACAAAATTAAATTAGATAAAAGTCTGTTGACTAAACTGAGGCATTACTTTTCTATTTTTAATGTGAAAAAATAATAAAAATACTAGAAATGTGTCAAATGTTGTGATGCAAAAAATTTGAATTTGATTAGGTCTTCATTCCCTATAATTGAAGCAAAGCAATGCAATGACAATGTGGATCAGAGCAAATATATATATACACATATACGCATATAGCAAACTCAATAACATCTGGAATTATAATAGACAGACTTAAAATAGTGAAGCTGCAAGATCCTAATCCTTCTGATCTACATGGATTATCAGAAAAGCGCGCTCTGGAATTTTTCTCCTCTTGGTACTGTATTCTATTTTATCATGGTTACAAGGCTTGATAGAAATGCCTTTCAAAACCCACATTTCCTTTAGTATCTCACAAATAACTGTGTAATGCAACAGAATCAAAGCTCTTTCTTTTATTTTATTTTGCCTCTCCAGAAGAGAAAGCCTTAAAAAAAAATAAAACATGTCAACCAAGAGTTCTTTTCCTGTGGAGTAAGTTTTAGAGTCTTATGCCCAAGGCTTGAGTTTTTTGAACACTGTAGGAAGAAGATAGATGGGAAATAGTCCTTGACTACAACAAACTGAAATGTTTGAGGTGGACTGCTTTTATAATAGGTTTGTTTCAATATATATTTAGAGATAGTTCAAGAAATACTGAATTATAATTCATTAATAACTATGAGGGCAAAATGCCTAATTTGATTTTCGATACACATAAAGTAAAATTTTAATAGTTATATATACGGCAAGAAGTAAATATTTTGAATAATGAGATTGTATGAGCAAGTATGGCTCTCTCTAAAAACTTATTTAAATATTTTACAACATTTTTATGTGTTTGATTAAAGGAACAGTGGCTGTAAAATTTTAAGATGGCTTGATAGAAGGCCAGAACATAGCCAGGCTGACTGAAGAAAGTCCAGGAAAAATACTATTACTTGAGAGTCTATCATGGTTCTTTTTCTTTAGAGAGGGTTTCAGGCTATTCCTGGCCTGTGTAAAAATGCAGATGAATAGTACTTTTCGACCATGCCTTGGTATCTCTAGCCAGCACTGAAATCTGCACATTGGTATGCAGATTGCTCCTTGCCACCTTTCATACCCCTGCGGGGGATGGTTTTCCTTGTGGAGTTCTTGTTTGGTTTGTTGGGGGGTTTTTTGTTTTAGTTTTCTCTTTTAGAATTTTGCCCATATCAAGTGGTAACCAAGATCAACAGGGTATGGTCTGAGCCTTCTGTATACAGCTATAAACTGTGTGGTCAACTCAGGAAACCTTATAGCAAAATATGTGTCAGAACCTAAATTTTTTTTTTTTTTTTTTTTTTTTGCTTTTTGCATTAGGAAAAAGCTCTGAATAGAGTGAATAATCATATGTGGACTTTTTTTATGTCACGTGATAGTAAAACACACTCAAGCAACATCAGGGTGGGATATGGAAAAAATTGAAAAATCAGAACTTCATACAGCATAAAGAAATGTGTACATATTACTCAGTATGCATTTTTTGGCCCACATTTTGTGCTGTTTTGCAGAAAATTCTTATGTGTACTTGTGTAAATGTAACTGGATTGTAATCAATAGAATTATCCACCAACAAGAACGATTTATATTAGCCAGGGGCAGGGATTCCCATTCATTAAATCTGTGGAGGACAAGCCTTTATCTATTTCCGTAGATGCAGCCTGGAGCGTCCAACATGTCATGGATTAGATAAATTGGGCTTGACATGCCTGTGTTTCTGGAAAATAGGACAAAAATTTCTTTTGTCCTTTGTGTCTTCTCTGCAAAAGCAGTAGTGCTTTTGCCCCACCTATAGAGAATGACAGGAGATAATTTTACTTGCTTGAAAATATTTTTTTAAAATTATAGGCATGTTTTATGTAGAGATTTGAAAAACAGACCTGACAGTATTTTCAGTGTGAAGAGATGGACAGTCAACCTAATAACTGCCACATATTTGAGCTCTCAAAACATTTGCCTAAATCAGCTCCATCAGGTGCGAGCTTGCCAGAACTGAAGTTTTCATAGTCCTTTTTTTATAAATAGCCATTTTGTTAGAACTTCTCCACTGTAAAAGAATGTATTCACTTCCCCAGAAAAACACTAGCCCTGAGGTCAAGGGATTTTTGTGGGCTGCTGGAAACACAAGCTAAATTCCTCCGTGAAGTGAATACACATTTACACAAATGTAAACTGGTCCAGAATAGCATCATTGTGCAAGTCTTCCCGGTTAGTCAACAGCCCAACTACTGGGACATTCCCCTGAGGCACTGAGGACTTACAAACAGCCTTCAATATGGGCCCTTGATTAAAATACAGATCTTGATTTCTTTCAGTTCTTGAAACTTTTAGAAGAATTTGTTTCTGTGTGTGGAAGTGTAGCTTCCATCTAGATCTGAAGAGAAGAGAAATTGACAGAGCTTCGCAAACAGAAAAAGTTGAATTTTTGCAGTTTTCTTTTGTCATCCACAAGCAATTTTATCTTGAAGCAAATCATCAGCCAGATTAGAACAGAGGAATAAATTATCTGCAACTTTGTAATTGCAATGGCATGTGCAAACCCACAGCCTGATTGAAGGATTATTAAAATATGGTTTCAAACTGTCCCTTTATAACCGGGAATAAAAAAGTTTATAAAAGTGAATTTGATATAGTTTGTTTTGTTGTGTTTTCCCTGTTGCAGAAGGGTCATGGCTGTAATGTGTTAGTGAGAATTAAAGTACCCTGCTTGGGCAGTGGAGTCAGTCCTTTTACAGGTAGAAGCACAATTACAGTTTTTTTAATGGAAATAAAATAATTTACTCACCAGTATATACTGTGAATTAACAGCTAGTTCTGTGTTAATTGTGTTCCAGCATATCATATGACACGTTTATCTCTGTTTAAAAAGGGAAAAAATAAGGGTAAAATCATTTGAACTGCTGAGGAGCAGCATGTGATTCCATTAAATAATATTTGGCAAAGATGTAATTTGTAGATACAATAGAGTTATACAATTACTGCTATTTAAGTACACTATAGCATGTCCTATTTAAACTTTATTAAAATTAAATCTGTGACTGGATATAGAATTTCCAGAAAACAACAGTTTAATTGATTCTGGCTGTGGTTCAAATTTCTCCCATTGATTTCCAACATCCCATTCTTTTGTTTCCAGGCTTGTTTTGCCTTCTGCCATCTTACTTCCCCTTCTTTCCTTGTCCCAAACAATGTGAACTCCTTGCCCTCAGCACTGTCTTCAGGGTTTTGTGCTCTATCAGCAGCAGCTCTCCTTTTGTGGTTCCTGTGCTGAACTCAAAGCTCTGTCCTGCAGTGCAGAACTGCTGATCATTTGTATCCTTAGCTTTTTTCCTGACAGATGAAGAATGGCTGACTGGTTTATCAAGCCAGCAAAAAGGCAAGTCAGGAGTGATCTGCAAATTCCTGGTGAATTCCTCATCTCTTCATGCTGGAAGGCTGCTGTGTTTTTAGTGGTCACGCTTTTGTCTTGTGTGAGTGTTCAACTTGAACCTGAACTTTTTGGCAGTGGGGCAAGAAAGCAACATCTGATGGCACAGCTCCATTAAGACGTAAGCTGATCTCTATTGCTTAATGCTGAAGGGAGTGACTCTAATCTAATCTTCAAGTACTCAAGTACTTAACAGAAGATAGGGATATTTTTCTCTCCCCAGGACAACAACCAGCTTTTTTTTTTTTTTTTTTTTTTTTTTTTTTCATGGCTGACACAGTGCATGTGTGATTTGAGATGGCATAAAATTCTACCCCAGTAATGTTCAAACTTAACAGTTAACTAAGTATTTTATCCCTCTCTTCCCTGTCGCTGTGGGGGCAACAAACTGCCAAGCACTGTCTGATTTTTCTTTGCTTCTCAATACAAAGCATGGGTTGCCTGCTAGGAAAACTTCAGTTTTGTATCAACTTCTTTTTCCAGAAACTCTCGGTCACAGAGCCTCAGGCTCTTGCTTTTTGCACGAACAGCTGTATCTCCTGAGGACTGAACTTGTTTCGTTTCAATAAAGTGTAGCAGAAGTTTTATGAAAAGTAATGTGTCGGAGTTTAGAGACAACAGGGCCATGTGATCTAATAGGCTTTTTTCTGGCTTTTAATCCTGAGAAAGGAAGATATTTGTGTTTGCTGTTTTGGTTTAATTTTATTTAGGAACTTCAGGTATTTAATTCAGAGTGGGAGTTAAGATATTTCATTGTTGGAAAAAAATCCTGAACCAAATAACTTAAAGTGTTTTTAATTTGGGAATAGATACATACAGGAAAAATGATGATATTATCTACAATTTTTCTTATCAAGTGTCTTTCAAACCACCATGAACTGAAAATTTCTTTATGTCCTGTAAACTCTACTTCAATTTACTGTGGCACGGGCCACTATCCAGAAGCAAATCCTGTTCTTTTGGTTCCATTCTAATTTTTCCACTTATTCTTTTGACTACCTATGAAAGATCATAAACCTAGTAGTTTTAAACATATATGTGTTGTAGGGAGGGTTGTCAATTAAAACTTTTGAGACTGTGGTAGTTTGTGATGTATTGTGCAAGCATTCATGCCCTTGTTCATGCGAAATAAAAATGAAAAATGTGGTTTTATTTCAATAAGTATGTGGTTTTGTCACTTACATACACATAGTCAGGCAGCTCTGTGAGGTTTATTCAGAAGGGAATCATGGTCCAGGCTATGCAATACTGGCATAGGTTGACAGAGGTATTTTCATGTCAGTTGTTGTGTGCTACCTGTAAGACCAACAGCCAAGTGCAGCTGCAAAACTACAGATTTTGTGTCACTTTTTGTTCTCAATGGACCTCTCTCCTTCCTTCCCTTCCACTTCCTCTGTGGAGCTGGCTTTGGCTTTGCTCTTTTAGATTGGATTCTGCCATCCTTCTCTTAACTTCATCACTTTCTGAAGTTGGTCTATCTGTTATTCAGTGAAGCAACAGGTTTGACAGCTAGCAGAAGAGTGAAATGGTACCCTTAAACATTCAGTAGCTTGTAATGAAGTTCCACTTACTTTGCACTGTGCAGTAACAAGTGTGTAAGAACACTTTCCAGTGAATTATTAATGCTAAATGGAATTATTAGTGCAAAATAGAAGATACATTGCTACACAGAACTATCTTCATAGAGTTTACTAGTGGAGTATGTCCATTTCATGATATTAGTTTCATCTTCATCTCAGTCATATGCTTGTTTCATTTCAAGTAAAGATACAAGAAGTTAATCGTTATTTCTTATAAGCATGCTTTTGAAAAATAGCACTTTTAAAGCTGATAGTGTATTCATCATATTCAATATATTCATAAAAATGAAAAATTATTTGGAAATCTGTTTGCAATACAGTGTTCTGATTAATAACCTTTGGAAATTTGCGCTCATTATACCATAAACATGACCTTTATAAAACCATCAGAAAAATTCAACTGCAGAATATACCAGGTCAAAGACTTTTTAAAATGTCAAAAAGTGTAAAGCTTTAAAATTAATGTGATTTCTATAATACTTGTCTGATGCTTGTATTTTTGATTAGGTTATTTATTTATGGTGGGGTTTTTTTTGAATCTTTGTGGTTAGGTTCTACCAGGAGACTGTGACCTCAGAGGAGCATGCTTTGGGATGCATCTTAATGGCCTTCAGCAGTCTGTTTTTTGTGTTTCAGTGTTTAGATCCAGTTAGTTTATAACCACATTTTTGCTGGACATGATCTGATAAGATCTAGTATCTCTCCAATAGAGGCTACAAACCATATACTGACCCACTGGTTAGGAGACATCCACAATATGTCAGTAAATAATGGTGCAATCAGTTCAACACTGTCACAAAATATGTTTATAGGCTGAAAGGTGTAGGGAAACTGTGTATGTAGCTTTGGGGAAATGCACATCTGTGATACTGTGCCCTTCCTCTAACTTCATGGGGTTGTAGTGCTCCTCTGAAAACACCCATGCTTCCCACCTTAACTTGAGTCTGAAAGTAAATCTTTCTTCTGCAGGCTGGAAATCATGCTAGGGGAGCTGCTTTATGTGGGAATAAATAGCCAAGAGCATAATGAAAAGAAAATGGAAACCTGTTTTTTATACAGAATCACAGGATGAGTCAGGTTAGAAGAGAACACAGTGAGTCATCTGGTCCAATCTCCCTACTCAAGCAGAGTCATCCTAGAGCACATGGCACAGGACTGCATCCAGGTACTTCTTGAGTATCTCCAGTGAGCGACTCCACAAATTCTGAAAAATTTATTCTAGTTCTCAGTCACCCACACAGTAAAGTTCTTCTTCCTCGTGTTCACCTGGAACTGCCTGTGCATCAACTTCTGCCCATTGCCTCTTGCCCTATGACTTGGCACCACTGAGCAGAACCCAGCTTCATCCTATTCACACTTTCCCTTCCAACACATTGATGAGGTCCCTTCTGAGCTATCTTTTCTGCCCTGACATTACTGCATGGTGGTAGAAATGTCTCTGTACATTTCTAGCTCATTCTGTGCAAGACAGACATTTCACTTCCTTGGATTCACTTACTTAACAAAGAAAGTACAAAGTATTATAAAACATGAGCATTGCGGGAGGAAACTAAAATAGAGCTGGGGATACACAGTTTGCCAAAAGAAAATAGAATCATTAGTGCAGATGTAGACTCATTGGTGAACTCCTCTTCCCTCTAGCATTTATGGCAATGAAGGAAGAACAAGTTTTGACCTTGTCTGTGAGATCATTCAAATCTAAGTGAAAGCACATTCAGTTTGCTACTAGCCTACAACCAGGAGAGGATAGTACAGTGATCAGAGCACTAAATATGGGGACCTGCCACAGATTCCTGTGTAAGCTTTGAGAAGAAGTATTTTGCTGGCTGTCCCAGCTTCCTAGCTGAAAAATTGGGATAATATCTTGCCAGATAGAAGAATCCAGAGAACTAACTTTGGAATTTCACCGAGAATATATATATATATATATATATATATATATATATATATATATATATATATATATGTGTGTGTGTGTATATATATATATATATATTTTTTTTTTTTTAAGGTCAATAGAAATTAAAAGCTCCTCAATTCTCAGGAGGGAGGAGGGCTGAGGTCCATGGGCATTCTAGTTTGTCTTTTCCAAAGCCATGACTTCCAGTCTTGGGCTTTCTGGTTCTCTGATAGTTGGCATGGTTGGTACTTTGTATGGGCAGCTGCTAATAAGTATGCTGACCAAATTGGAAAAATTCTAGTTGTTTCTTTGTATTAGAAACAGGCAGAACTTTACAGAAAGTGGAACATTCATTTTGGATCGTTTAACTTTCAGTGATCCAACAGTTTCCAATAGGGAAAAAAAAGATCCAAATTTGTCTGACCAACTGCAATAAAAGCCCAAAGGACTCTGAAGACCTCAATTAGGTAGGTCATCTTGCTAAAATAAAAAGCTAAGTCTCTGCCCTTGTGCAACTTAAAATCCATATAAGATGTGGCCCATACTAAGTTAGACAAATTCCTTGCCTGACAGTGTTGAGTACTGAAGTTCAGATCATGGTTTTTCAGTAACTGTTATGTAAAAAAAAAAAAAAGCAAAACAAAACACACCAGTGTCTTATTCAGTAGAATGTTTCCTGGGGTCCATACCATATTTTATATATAGGGCAAAAGAAGTGATACTTTGTGGGATTAACAGGGTCTCTGACATTAATTAGCCTTGTGGTCTGAGTTGGGTAATATCTGCAAAATGCTGAGCACTTCAATGCCATTCAATCAGACTGGGCTTCATTGTCTGTAAGGTGGGCACACCTTCCTGCAATGCAGATGACAAAGGAACAGCAGGAAAAAAGGTAGCAAAATACAATCAGAAACCTGAGCTTGTTTAGCAAAGTAAAGAATATAATGACAGGAGATAATGGGTATCAGAGTACGCATGCAAATTTATCTCTGCATTTTCCCAGTCCAGCACCATAATAGTAGTTTCACAGGTTTCTGCATAATGGAAAGAGAAATTTACTCCTCTGTACACCTAGAGGAGTACATTTTCCAATCAAAATTATTGGGATATATGATCTTATGTGTTTCAAAATGTTTGTATGTGTGAAAGAAATGACTTTAAAAAACACTATATGATGCATAGCTGCAGGCTTCTAGAAATAATAATAATAATAAAAAGAATTCTTTTTCTAAAGTAGCTCACTTTGCAGGAACCAGAGAATAAATATTTTCTCTAGAAAAAATAATACTTTCAATAGCAGCAAAAGACCAGAGTTGATTCAAACTTTCCAGGTGAACAGTGTATGTGCTGAAAAATTCTGTCTATAAATAAACAGTGGGTACTGATTTGTGCCAATCTGGAAAAATAAAGGGAAGAAGATATTTTTGTAATGAGTCATTTTGAATTGCTTGGATCTGAATGTTTGAAATTTGCCAATATTTAAATCATAAAAACAGTTAAGTATCTAAGTAGGAACTATAGAGTGTCATTTTAGGTGAAAGAAGGGTTTCAGCTGACACAATGGTGGGGTTTCTCCCCCCCTAATTGTCTCTATTTTTTTTGTTTGGCCAGTGAACTGAAAAATCAATTACTCACAGATCTCCACAGCTGAGACAGTATTGCATTCATCCTCTTCAAAGTGACCAACCACTGCTAGCATTGCTAACAGCAAAACCTGTGAAAGTGTGGGCACACAGTGTACGTGATCCTCAAGCTGGCTCAGGAGAGCCAGCAGGATTGAGGCTGCTGTGGCTAGAGTCTCATTTTGAAGGCTCTTCTTTTCAAATGGGCTTCAAATATTTAATACAGTTAGTTTTTTTTATTCTTTTCTGGACCTAAGAATGAGTATATATAAAAGTGCTATGTTTAAATGTGGCTATTGTATTTTTAATTATTTTTTTGAGATTATTAAATAAGGAAAGCACTCTCCAAAAAGAGTCTTTGAACAACACAGAAGTCAAAAGCACTTTAGAATTCTTATTTCCCCTTCTAAAAGAAATAAATTTTAAAAAATAATCAAACTACCCAAAATGATAAGAAACCCTTTCAAGAAGCTGAGTTCTAAGACTATAAATTGTCAGAAATTAGATTTTCTTAGCAGTAAATTCTCCATTCACATGATTTGTTTAAAACTAATCTTCTTTCAGTTCACATGTAATAATATGTAACTTATAAAAATAAGTATTCAAAATCAAAAGTTTATCTCTTTATGCACATAAAAGATACAGGTTGCATGTTAGCTAACTTTCTGTATAAGTTAATATTTAGGCACTTTATTACAATAGCTACAAGTAAAGTTTGGTGATTAAATGAGGCTCATCTTTCCATGCCAGGTTAGATCACTGGTATTACTTATTTTGGAACTAAATTTACTTTTAAAGGGACCATTCAACAGTTTTTGAGAAAAGTATCTGTTGTAAAAATGGAGATCATACAGTGATAAATAGGAATACCCCAGTGACTATGGTCCATGACAAATTACATTAAACTAATTCCTAAAAGCCACATCTACAAGTCATGTCATATTTTCTCTGTTAGATCCCAGAGAAGTCTATTCTTTTGGCTTTGGATGTCTTAAAATTTCCTATTTTATCATAGTCCCTGAAAATATAAATGTGATACCTGATATTTTAAGTCATGAAATAGCATTATTCACCATGATCAGCAGGCTATTCTTAAATGCTTGTGTCCTTATTGCCTTTTTGAAAAAATCCCTCTATATATATATACCTTTTCCTTGGCCCACTGGTAAACTTAATTAATAACAAATTAAAAGTTCTAGCTAATATTGAGTTATCCAAATGTAAACTTATTAACATTTATGAGCTAGACCATGAGCTCCTTACATATCCTTTCCCTTTTATACTTTAAAATAGCCTGAGTCAGTGTTCTTGAAAATTTTGTTTGAAAATTCCTGTTTTGTCTCAGGCTCTTGAGGATATATTTTAATGCTTACTGCATGTGTGCTGTTAGATATTATGATCCTATATAAAAGATATTAATAATAGCTTTTGAAGTTCTTTTAAAGCCTCCTAGAAGTCATCTTTTCAGTTGGAAGTGTGTGGTACCTTCCCAGCTTTTCCACTGAGTCATACTAGCTGAAAGGTTCTCTGAGCTTTTGCCAAGTCAGAATGTGTGTATTTTTTTGACCTCAGACAAGTTATCATAGAAATATTAAGAGAGGTGTGAGACGGGTTGTAAAACATGGAAATATCCATATCTTATAGAAACCACTTTATGATCCAACTCAGACTCCAGGAAGGAGGGGAAAGGGTACATTAATTTAGTGTCTTTGCTGTATTCAAAATAGTCGTGCATATGGACAGAAGGAAAAAATTGCAAAGTAATGAAGGAATGAAAATAAAATTCTGCAGAGATTTGCTTTTTCACTCAGTGTTTATGGTGGTAATAGTTAGTGATGGAAGAACTGCAAAAGATTTAGATTAATGGGGTATTAGTTTAGAGTTTCTGCCCAGTTTACATACCTCCAAGTTTCAAATGCATTGCAAAAAATATCTACATTTTTGTGTCTGCAAAAGCTGAGCAAGATTCTTCCTTTGGAGAGACTATTTGATAATGGATCTTGTGATTCTTTTTTTGGAAACTAAATCTGCAGCTGAGTTTAAACCTGAAGGACTGGGAATAAGGGTGTGCATGAGGAAAGACTATGCAAAGAAAGATGCAACTTTCTCTGTGGCCAAGTCACAAAATATAATTAGGTGATTGTGAAATTTGTGAGCTGTTTGTTAGGAAACCTGAAGAATAGAGATCTTGGCCTGCTTGAAAAAACATTTAGGAAACTTGCTATTTATTATTCTGTATTAAAAATCACCCTGCTTTATGATGCCTGTTCACTCTAAGGCTATTTTGTTTGGTTTCCTTTGTGTGTATCCAGTCTCTGTGATTCTCTTAATCCAGATTTTAGGGTCAGTACTTACAGCTGTTTATAGTCTTTACCTAACACCAATCCAAGGAAAGCTTTGGGTGAACTGGGCAGAAAAATTTACATGGGAAACTTTCTTTTCAGTCAGTGCTATTTCATTGAAAGCAAAATTATCTCTAGAATGTGTTAACCTTTTGTAAAGAATTGTCACCAAAAAAAAAAAAATTTAGCATTTTGAATGCCACATGGTTCCTTTTTATATATATATATATATATTTTAGAATGACTCTCATTTTAAAATCTATTTTCAGTTCCATAGTGACACATGGTTTCAGAAGTCAAAATGGGGTAGAGGGGAAGCAGGGGAAAGGCCTGACACCAGTATTTGTTCCCATTCATACTCAAAACAAATAAAATATGCCAATTCTTTATGGAATGGACAGTTTGAGGCACAACAAACAGGAATCATCTCTTCCTCTGTTTTTGTCATATTCCCTTGGTTCAGGCAAGAAAGGTCTTGTGCTGATGTTCATATCAGCAGTAGTTTCAGAAGGAGAACTCACTTGACTGGGATGTGTCACCAAGAGCATGAACCTCATGCTATGCACATGGATTTGTAGCACGTGGGCTGTCTGTGCCCAAAACATGGTTTTCTATTGCAAACCAGATTATCCAGTGGTAGGGAAAAATGTCTAGTCCCAGCTGGAGATACAGAACTGGATCCCTGTGCAAAAATGCATTGTTTGACATGGGAGGAGTTCTCAAAAACAGTTTCAACGTGATATAGGAAGGGGCAAAGCTTTGTTGCAAGCTTTTCCCCAAACCTGAATGCTCGCACTTACTTTGGATGTATAGACAGTGCCTCTGTCCAAGAGATTATCTTGCCTGTGATTTAAATTGTCTGAAAATTGAAGAAGCAAATCTTCAAACTTGGTCAAAATGCTGAGCCAATTAAGCTTTTAGGTTGTATTATTCTTGGTGTCCCTACGAAGAAAATTAAGGTAATAATGTTGATGTGGATTTCTCAAATGTCTGAACTTCCATCTCCCATTTAAAATCTGATTCTCTTCCTCTTTAGAAGGACATGAGTCTAACATCACTAACTTGTAAGACTGGAATTAGAAAATACTTTATTATCCTGCCATTGCAATTAATTTTAGCATGCTCCCCATAAATACAAGGTTATCTCTGTGAACTTCAGGTAATGATAATAATACTGAGCATCAAGCACAGGCTGCGGACAAAACCTATCAGTGTTGTGGGATTTTATCCTAGTTTTATTGGTCAACATTATCCAAACCTGTCTGGTAGAAAGCTTGTAAAAAGGCTGACACTGAACCTTCACCTTCACTGTGACTTGATCAGTGGTGCTGCGTCTGCCCAGGGAATGATATGGAGATTTTTTTGGAGAAACTTATCCTACACAATACCAAAACCATCATAAGTAAATATTATGGTTCTTCACTGTAATCCAACGTTCCATAACACTTGGAATTTTTCTGTGTGCACTCTTAAAGAACACTTCCCAGTGGGCTTCAACCCCTTTCCATCCCTCTGCTAATGATTCAGGTGTGAAATAGTTACACTGGTGTTCTCAGAGGTTGTCCAAGCTAAGCTGAGTCACAAAAATGGTTGCCATTGCTTCAGTTTTTCTATTGGAGATTCTGGACTAGAACTCTGTGCATGTTGAACGGAAAGAGAAGTTAATTTTTTCAGCCATAAACATTAGAGAAGTTTTTGAGCAAAGTCTCACATTTCATGATGCGTCTCACATGCTCCATCATTTAGGGACATGCCTGACACTATTGAAAAAACAGAGAGCAGCTGTGCTCCAGAACATACTAATTTTCTGTGCCACTGTAGCCAGGACTGTGGTAGATTTAAAAGTCTGTTCCAGAGGCTCTGAGTCCCAGCCAAGGTCCTGCAGAGCTGGCTGGATTTTTCCATTTAAAGCTTGTTCTCGTCCCCAGATGGCTTCGCATCGCACTGGCTGGCAGCAGCAGGTGCGTGAGTGCCGAGTCATGCCACAGGAAAGGATCACAGAATAGAAATATGTCATCCTCTGTGCCTTGGTATCTCAGATGGGTTTGGGACAATAATGCTGTTGCTCTAGGTAATCCGAACCTGTGAAGCTCTTCTCCATAGCAATGAGATAATACACCCAATGAGCTGTGTCCCCAAGCACAAATGACATTTCTCGGTCCAGTTTACATTTGTATTTGTGAGTTACAGAATGTTTGATTAGCCTCAAATTATTTGCTATTGCCAGGCAAATGCTCATCTTGGACTTTCTGTGTGATTCTGTACAATCTCAAGTGCAATGTGTATTTTTTTCTTTACTAAGAGTGACTTCTTCCTTTCATGATGTGTGAAAGTTTTATGTAAGAATAGCTAAGTATTTCTAGCATTTTAAAAAGTACCTTTATGAGTTTTTCCTAATCCAAGGTAGCATGATTGGCATGTTTAACACTACCTTATCATCATTCTGACCTGTTAGATTTATTTTTACAGTGTTTTTGCAATAATGTCATGGGAATGTAGCAATTGCCAAAGCAATAGCAATCAAATAACTGATAATTCTATGCTGCTTGTGCTCTGCTTTTGCCTAAATCCTCAGCTGCTGCATTCAAAGACTTTTGATTTCTTATACATTTACATTAAGTTACAATGTAGAAACTACCCCCAAAATGGCAGTTATTCTTGTGTATAAAAGCCATCACAAGATTGCAGCGACCCTTAATCCACTATTAGTGATTCATAGTCAAACACTTCACAGAGGAGTAGAAAGTTGGCAAAAAATACAGTCTTCAAAATTTGGCTCCAGCTGATTTTATACCTAGAAGCACAACTTGGATGATCTTCTACAACTGGTTAATTAAGTTCTGTGTTTTTAGCCCTCAATTAGATGGGGTAACATGACAAACCTTGTTAGCAGATTTGCTGGCCAAATATGGAGTGATTTCATATATCATTCTGACTACTTTATATTTGTGCTCTTAAACGATGTATGCAACTTGTCTAATGAAATGTCCGTGTGTATGAGAGGAAAAAAAGAAACAGATTTCAGATATCTCCCTCTGTTGATCTCTCTGCCTGTGTCTCTGTTCAGTGAGTAGGGTAAAACTCCCCTTTCATTTTTTTTCAATGTTTCTTGGACTCTTACCAGCAGGTTTTTGCAGTCTGTTGCCTGCCTCTCAGATTAGAAGAACACTGGCATATTTTAACAGTTTCCTAGGATCCAAATAGTCTTTAATTAACAGGGAATTGATGTTTTGGAATGCCACCAATACAGGAGACACTGAAAGCAGAGAATGAACTTGGATCCTTCCAGCTTGTAGCTGGCTGTGGGCAGCGGCAAACAAATAAGCAAAATAGGGTCCACTGCAAACAGGTAGTGCCTTATTGGTATGCAAGAGGATTTCTTCATTTGCATTATGTTCCCACAGAGCTGGTGGTTAGGTGGGAGGAGCTATCTGCTGCACAGTCCTTGCAAAGAGCAGAAAGTGTTCATCAGTACCTTCCCATAAACAGAATTTCAGTGGCTCCTGAAACTGTTATTTTTAGATGCATGTTGATCAACTGTTGAGGCAGCAAGGTACGTTGTGTTTGTGAGGTTTAGGTTGAAATGGGAGCTGTTGGCTCCATGAGTGAGCATTTAATTAGAAGCATCAGAAGTCCTCAAATAACATGACTTTTGCTGAGATGAATAGCAGGTTGTTCTTTATCTTTTTGAGTAATCTGCCTTTGTAGGGTTGAGCAACAGGGTAGGGATGAAACACTGAAATTATAAGAGAATGAGAGTAGCTGAAGCTTTCAAGGGAAGTTAGACATATGCTGAGCTGTAGTTCCAGATTGTCCATGGAAATAAATGGCTTATAAGGTAATTCTAATCACAATAGACTGAAACCTGGAGCAATTGCTGGCAAAGAATTATAACCAACTCAGTCACTGAATCATCTGTGCTTTTTTTCAGTAATGCAGCAATTTTCGGACAAGTCAAAATGTATTAGTTTGATCCAACATTGTCTTCTTCTTGTTTCTGTGTTTATGTGTGTGTGCTGGCTTTTATCCCCCCCACTAATCCTATCCTGCTGAATGCCTTCTGTCTCTTTGCACTGTAGGTGGTACATGCCAGAGCCCTGCTCTTCCAGCCCTTGTGCGTCCTCCTGCGCCGCCCCTGCAGCCATCGCTGGATATTAAGCCGTTCCTCCCGTTTCCTCTGGACACTGCCGCAGCAGTGAATCTCTTCCCCAACTTCAATGCAGTAAGTACACTCCCAGCAGCCACACTGAGCTTCTGTGGAAGGCTTGAGAGGGCACAAAGCAGAATTTTATGTACTCCATTAAACCTGGAATATCCTCTCCCTTACTGAGGGCCAAATAGCTCTTTCAGACGCGCTGATGGGCCGTAAATTGAAGTCTACCTGAGTGTTAGTCAGAAGAAATGTAGAAGGAAAAAAAAATCATATGATCCTGAGTGACATGAAATAAAGTTTCAGGCCATATTCAGTCCCAGGGCTTGTGCATTTCCCACAGTAATTTAGGACATGCAGAGCTTCACTAACTTACAGTTCACTGCAGCTCTCAGAGAGGGGAAGTTTCAGAGCAATGGGATTCTACATCCCATCTCCAACACACTTTCTGAGAAATACTAAGAATTTACAGAGCCTAAAGAAGAAAATTCTATTGGGGCAAATAAAGTAAGAATGAGAACAATGTTAGCTGCTATATGAGGTATTCAATAGCAAACAATCTGAGGTATTTCTTTCAGGTTAAGATGTGTTATTTCTCATGTGTTAGGTTTCAAATGGGATAGATTTCTCCCTTTTTTGTTTTACTTAGTCATGCTATGTATGATTGTAGAAATTCCATTCCTTCTTAGTATTCTAATTATTTTACTGACATATGTCATCAATGCTCCAATTTTCCTGTTTCAGGCTGAGATAATTAATGTTCTAACAAAAAAAAAAGGTCTACTTTGTTTTTATGTTAATTTGCCTTTATAGAATTATGTCCCTTTTCAATTACTTTTGGATGCTCTTTTCCTTATTTACATATACTTGATACACAAAATATCTTCTTAAGAACATGTGTGCTTACCTACTTTGAGAGACACAGAGGGGTGGAACTTTCCATTCTGAACCAATTCTAATTGATATGCAGAAATCTTAATTAAAATAATTAAGAGTAGTAAAATAACATGAAGAACATGTGCATTCTATAAAAAAATTTATAGCAATCAATAGCCAATTTCTGTAATTAAATGTTTATTTTTTACCTTTCATAGATGTTCATTTTGCTTTAAAGTAGTTAAAATAAGTTAATTGTCAAAACTATTTATACAATCTTAAATTCAAGAAATTCACGGCATTAACAGAGAAACTACAAGCTACGAGTCTTAAAATGCACAGAAACAATATGTTAACAAACTACTATGACAAGTAAACTTCTTTAAATTTAAAAAGTGTGTTTGTATGCTGCAGGGTTTTAAAATCTGCTTGGTTAAATCAAGCTAGTGATAACCCATTATGAAATGGATACAGCTTTAGACCTTTTAGTGTGCTTTAGAGTTGAGGTCTTTTAACAAGTTGTGCCTTGTAATCACTGTAGTCAATACAAAAGTCCAGCTGACTTTTTAAAAGGTATCTGTTAGAATTTCTTGTATTTTTTTTCTCAGAATTTTCCATGGTTCAGAGTCTTCAGACTGTTTTGCTATTTATTTAATTATATCATCAAAATGGATTTTTAAAGATGAATGTTAATAATTATTAATCCAGTGTTACTCTATAAATTTCTAGTTTCTTTCTTCTTGCACAGCCTGCTTTGCTACTATAATTATTTTGAGGGAGGGGTGGATAAGTCATGCTTATATTAATTTGGAAGTAAGAAAGTAAAAATAGACTTGTATCAAAACCATGTTATTCCGGAACTTTATTTTAGTAGCATATAATTTGGTGATAGCACTGGTAAAGTGAGCCTAGTTTTCAGGAGTGAGACTTGAAGCCCTTTTTAACAGCACTCTGAAGTCTGCTCCCATGCAAAATGCTGCTTCCTGTGATGTGTGGCCATCTGCCAAATCCACCTTTGGCAGATATGTCAGTCCTGAGTGTGAGGATGCTGTCATCAGAGCTGCTGTCACCTGCTTTGCTGCTCATAGTTTATGCCTTGCAAAGTGACCTCTGCCTTCCCATCATGTGTGCTGACATGCAGCATCATCCTCCCTGTTCCCATTTTCTTTGTGAACAGCACGTTATTGAACGCTGCTATGTTTAGCTCATATGCCAGGGATGGTTAGCAGCAACCTCCAAATGTATAGACTAGCTGAGTAGTTTTGTATAGTTCCAGAAATTCTCTCCAAAGCTGACAAAAGTTTTGGGGACAAATCAGCTGCTGACTGTTATCAACCCAAGAAGGTAACCCACACATCATGTTAGACCTTAAACAGAGCTTCTGACAGGGGCTTCAGTATGTGAATATGAGACAGAAAAAAAAGTGATTTATCAAAAAATTATCTTTGCAAATATGCCTCTTCACGATGTTGATGATGCTTTATCTTCATAGACTTCACTGATAATCCTACACAGTCAGTGGAAAATCATGTATGCTCTGTGGATAAACCCAGGCCAAGCAAGTGGTCCATAACAGAACATCTGAACTGGATGTTATCTCTCATGTTGTCAATAAATTAGCGGTTCCCTGGTCTGAGGCATCAGAGTCATAAATTGAGTCATAGGGAATAGATTTCTAATGACCTCTTGACCCTCACACAATTCCACAGGAACAAATGTGTTTGACAGCATGTCTGGACTACTTCCCAAAAGGCTAGAGGGAAGTCTGAATTTTAGCCATTTATTGGCCACTTTTCAACAGCCTTCACTTGAGAACAGCATGACCAAGGGGAAACTTGAATAAAAGTTCAGGTATGTTTCAGAGAAAATAAGTGGTCTCTGGCAATTCTGATTAGCGTGAGAGTTTGGTTGTGATGGACATAGGCATCCAAGCTAATCACCTTAAGGTTCTTCATAAAATACAATGGAGAAAAATCAGCAATTTCTCCAAGTTAATCATGGATAAAATGCACAAAGGTAGCTTGGAATGCAAACTATATGACTGCTTTGGTACAAAGTGGAGTGAACCCTGGAAGTTCTCATTCCTCTGTTCAGGCTATAATGAGGGACTGGCTCAGCTGCATCTACATTTAGATGAATCCCACATTATGGGACAGGTCATAAGCTATTCACAGCTTATATAATAAATTCCACTCAGAAGTGCTGACATTGTATTGTATGTTTACAGAGGAATGCTCCCATTTATTAAGCAGTCAAGCTTCTAATTTTATCTAAAGACGATCTTCAGGGAATTTGAGGATTCAGATGAACAAGATAGAAATATTAGGAGAGGTGAAAGCAAAAGTAACTTACCAGTGGAGAAAGTCAGACACGTACATAGAACTAATAAAATCAAATACTGACCTTAAGTATTGCAAATAATCCTAGTAAGGTGCATTTTATAACATTTTTCACTCTATCTCAGTTTATTAAAAACATAAGATTTCTTTATTTGTTACTGATGACTTTGCTCTAAAAGAAATTCAGTTTTTTCTGGCTGCCTCTGAAGAAAACATTTGTCACTGATTCCCACAAAGGCAAAAGCTTTCATTGAAGCAGAGACTGTAAGAGATAACGTGGAGTATGCAAACCTTTGTCAGTAATATGCCCAGACAGAGAGTAGAGGGAAAACTTAAAATCTTTAAGTTTTTTAATTTAGAGTAACCTGAGAAAAGTCAGGAAGATAACGTTTGAACCTTTGAACCATTCAGTTTCAGGAGGAACATTTTCTATTTATACAAGGAGTAAAGCAAACATAGCAATTAACAATCTGGTTAGCTGAACATTTGTAGGTGCTATGCTCTTAATTGTGAAGCAAATGGGTACCCTCAAGTCACATGTAAAAGGAAATTGTAACAACACAGCTGCTTAAACTGAAAACAGCCCACTGGAACAGGCCCTGAAGAATCCCAGGTTCACTACAAGTTTATCTGATCTAATAAGATGAATCAACTGGATGGGGTTTAAATGGCCAAATTTTATTTAATGAGAGAAACTATGGTTATTAAAAATGTTTATGTAGCTTTTTCAAATGTGATTTGAAAATTTTCAGAGGGATAGAAAAATAATTAAATTGTTCTGAAAAGAGTTTGAGATCATTTAGCAAACATTTGTTATATTTCTGCATTTTCATCTGCAGAGGGAGAAGTAAGTCTGTGTACTTCTAAGAATTACTTCTTAGAGATGCAAAAAAAGGTTGCATTAAACATGTACTAGTCTTTGCATGTAAATGTGCATACTCTGTTCATGACCCTATGGTTTGTTGCAAAGAAATTTTGCAAAGCATTGGAGTCTAAAAGTTAATTAACGTGTAGAAAAATATTGATGGGTCTAATAGGAGATCCTTATTTTTTCAAGGCATCAGCATCAGCCCTAAGCTGATGGACCCTATGACAGAGAAAAATCTCATGTAGACCTTTTTTGTAGTCTCCAAAGCACAGATGCACCAGAAACTAGGTTTTGCTTATTTCCAGATCTCTTCGAATTATATACTTGAGCCTCCTAAGCAGGAGGCAGAATTTAAAAATGCAGGACATTTGCCATTACAAGGTAGAAAACCAGACAGTACATTGCATTCCTTGTTTGTTTATTCTTTGAAGGCTATGCTGACAAGTTTTCTAAAAAAATGTTTTATCACACTTTGTAGTATAAGTGCAATCTGTAATGGAAGAGGTACAGTATAGAAGATCTGAATAAATGCTTGAATGCAGAAAGAGTAGTGTTGCTTGAAAAGTTCCATCTCTAACTCCAAATGAAAGCCTTGTTGCTAATAGAAAGTTTCCCAAGTAAACATCCTTTGGAAAAAAAACATCACTACAGTTTTGACTAGAAAAGTATGACTTGGAAGAGCAGTGGCAATGTCAGAGTTGTACTAAACATGGATAGAAAATGAACTGTCACTCTACAGGCAAGTTTCTCATGATCTATCAGTAGTAATCCTTGCTCAGTTTCCTGATTTTCCTGCTAGCCTGTTCTATGTTCTATGCTAATAGCCCCAGGTGTTATTATTATTAAGAGCTTCCTATCTCACCTTCCCCTGGTTATGGGAAAGGAGGAGCAGGAGTTAACAGTGTCCATGCCCATATTTTGGGGCTCTAGTGGCAGCTTGGGTTAGAGTGCCAATGTGGTGCTCCTTTCTTCCTGAAAACCACCCTGTTCAGCAGCCTAGCAGCTTCTAGGGCAGCACAAAGGCTGCACTCTATTTATAGAGAGTAAGTTTGTGTTTGTAGGTATAGTCTTCCTGACTGCTGCCTGAAGACTGATAGAAATGGGCAGTGTAGGAAACTTCTTGCTGAGGAGTATTTCTGGGAAGGGTTATGCCAGGAAATGTGGAGAAAACCCATCAGAAAGCTGTCACAAGAGATTTAAAAAATCTTTTCCTTAGGCTTTTGTCCTGGATAGTTATTTTATCTAGAAGAGAGATATGTGCTGCAGAAATGATGTGCCAGTTTTCTAGATGTTATGAATAAGGAGTAGTGTTTGGATAGTGAAGATTAGAGGAGGATTCTGAAATATGTTAGTTTTTTTAAATATTATGGGCCTGAAATTTACAAAATAAAGTTTTTTTTTTTTTTTTTTTTTTTTTTTTCTGTATGCCGCTACATAATGGTTTTGTTTTATGCTTTCGGACTTAATTGAGCTGAGTAACATAACAAGACAATTTTTCCTCATCATCTAAAATCCTTTTAAGTTCAGGAGTGATGACATGCTGTCAGAATGCTTTGTTTCCAGAAGAGGATAATCAGGCAACAACACAATGGCCTAAGTCTGATGTGAATCAAAATGGAATATTGACTATATAGAAGAACTTGGCAGTTAAAATATGGTTTGTGCTGTTTTTTAATGTTATTTCCATGAGAAGATCCTTTATCAAGTGGAGAACTGTAGTGCACCAAATTTTTGATTTGTCAGACAGAGGGGATTGTTGCTTCTGGGGCCAATCTTTGAGCAATTGCACGTTTACAGGTATCTAGAAGCTGAGGGTTTGACTTTCTCATTTCCTTACATAGCATGGCAGTTGAGCTGTAAGATGACTGTACTCTTCTTTATCTATATCTCTATTGTTGTTTAACTGAATGTTGTTGAAAATAGGCAATAATGCAAAAATAATGGCTGGGTTCAGGAATTTTTTACTATAATAACATTTTCACTGCTGCCCAGAATAGTTAATTAAGTCTGCCGGAGAAGCAGAGGAATTAGGAAATGAGCAAACACAAGAAAATCCTGGCAATTCAGATGTTTTAATTTGGTGCTTGCAAAGCAGGAATGAATCAACATCAGTATGAAATATTCAGTCATTTGATTTGACCAGATTTATTTCCCATACACTGAAATTTTTAACCTACACCCTGGGTTCTGTTTGAAATACCTGTAAAACACTGATTTCTTGATGCAGAGGAAAGATTTAAAGCTCAGGGGCATAATGAAATGAAACTTTTTGTCTTTTTTGAGTCAGATTAGGCTGGATCCAGATCTCTAGGCATACTCTGAGTGTTCTTATGTATGGCCTTACACTCGGTCATGCACAGGGAGGAGAGTTTATATTTTGACTTGATACAGATGAGTGTTCCTGAAACACGGTCACCTGTGACTCCATGGATGTTATTTCTGCTTGTAGTGTCACAGGTCCCTAGGATCTGCCTCCAGAGTCATTGCTGTTGTGTTCTTTGGACTTGTTAAGGAGCATCTGACCTTAGTTCCTTTGCAACTTCCTTTAAATTTTTTTTCTCTCTGTTTGCAATTTGTTGTTGGGCCTTCTGCAAGTTCAAACCCAGAAAACAACAAAATTTTTCTTCTCTTTCTCTTAGAATCTTATGTTCTGCAGCACTCCTGGGCTGTGTTTGGAATTTCTTTCATTGGGCCCATGTGAAACTCATGAAGTCCAAGGCCAGGAGCAAGTTCCTGCACCTAGGTCACAGCTGTCCCTCATATTAATACAGGCTGGGGGCTCCAAGGATTGAGAGCAGCCCAGTGCAGAGGGGCTTGGGGTATTGATGCATGAAAAATTGATCATGACCTGGCAATGCAGGTTTGCAGCCCAGAAAGACAATTGTAGCTGGGGTTACATCAAAAGCAGTGTGGCCACTAGGTAAAGAGAGGTTATTCTTCTCTATTCTGCTCTCAGGCAACCCTACCTGGAGTACAGCATCCTGTTCTAAAATCCCCAATGAAAGACAGTGACTTATTAAAGCAGGTTGTGAGGAGGGTCAGGAAAATTATCAGGGCAGTAGAACACCTCTCCTATGAGGAAAGACTTGAGAGAAATGGGGTTGTTCAATCTGCAGAAAAAGCTCTGGGGTGACCTTATTGTGGTCCAGCAGTACTTAAAGGCACTTACAAGAAAGATGGGGGGAGAGTTTTTACTGGGGCCTTTAGTGTTAGCACAAGGAAGAATGTTTTTAAAAAGAGGGAGGATAGCTTTACATTGGAAGAAATTGTTTACTATGGGAGTGGTGACACATGGGAACAATTTGTCCAGAGAAGTTCATAGAATCATATGTTAATAGAATTAATTGGGCTGGAAGGTGATCTTGAAGATTCTAGTTCTAACCCTCCTGCTGAGGGCAGGGACACCTTCAACTAGACCGGCTTGCTCAGAGCCTCATCAAATTTGGCCTTGAATAGCTCACATGGGGCAACTTGTTCCATTGTCTCACTACCCTTACAGTAAATGTTTTTTTTCCTAGTATCAAATCGAAACCAGCCTGTCTAGGTCCCTCTGGATGGCATCCTGTCCTCCAGGTGTGTCAGCAGTACCTGTTGTGTGTGACACACACAGGTGTGTCAGCTTGGTGTCATCTGCCAGCTCATTGAGGATGCAATCAATCCCTCTGTTGATGAATGATGATGATGAATGTTAATGAAGATCTTAAAGATATTAAGTTATATTATATCAAGATACTATTAAAGATATTATGTTGCAGATGCCCCATTGTTGAAAGTGTTCAAGGTCAGGTTTGGTGGGACTTTGAACAATCTGATCTGGTGAATGATGTCCTTGCCAAGGGCAGGAGATTGGGCCTGATGATCTTTACAGATTCCTTTCGACATAACCCATTCTCTCTCTGATTTACCACAAATTATTTGAACTGTTTTAGGATTATGTTCCAATTAGGGAATCAGCCATTTCCTATGCTTGTGATGAGCTGCGATAACCTCCGATTACATAGAATGCAGTAACCTTGAGACCTTCAAGGAGTTTGTAGAGTACAAATGGGTAGATACCATAAAATATAAATTTAAAAGTTTTATTTTTATTTAAGTTAAATTTGTATCAAGGGTGCTCTGACCTTCCATGATTGCTTTCTGAAGAAATTCAGGTTTCTAGGGTGTGAGATCTCCTGGGAAGCAAATCTTAAGGTTATCTGAAGATGGCTGTGTTTTTGCCATTTCGCCTTGCTGAACATTATAATACCTATCCTTGAAATCATCTCTGTAAGTGTAATGTGGATGCAAACAAAATACCTATTTCCAGGTTGCTGTCCAGTTTTTGGAATGTAATGTGTGTCTTTGATTAATCTGCTTTGATTTATCTGGAAGATTTATTTTCTTCAAATATGTGTGAAATAGCATTGCCTGTGTTTGGCCTTCTGCACCTACCATCTCTCTCTGCTCAGTTCCACAGCCTCATTCAAGGTCCTTGTGGATACCTCAGTGCTGGTGGTCGTTTGGCCACCAGCAGATTGCATATGCTTTTTAGGTGCAGGTAAGATGTTCTTTGTAGAAGCTGAGCTTCTACATGTAGTGCATGTAGTACATGCACTTTCATCCTCTGTTTGACAGCTCCTAGTTTTTTCAGGATTTTTCTCACAGTGTATCACTCTCCAGTGACTCAGCACCTTGTCTCTGAGGAAGAGATGTTTGTGCTACTCCTTCTTGTCGTATGAGAATGGGTGAACTTCTAACTTCTCTCCACCAATCCTCATGTCCATTAGACAAGTCTCAGCAACAAACAGCATTTGTACAAGCTCATAACTCTGCTGTTATATAATGGCCACACAGTAGGCTGTGTAGCATAAACTTGAAGATGTTTTCATAAGCAGCTTTGCACACTGGAAGTGACCTCTGGGAAAAGGACTACACAAACGTAAAAATGACATACAACTGTTTTCAGTATATTTAAAAAATTTACTGAAGTAGTTTCTTGCTCCTAAAGCAATCAATAGATCTAAATACCTCGGAGCTGTTTAACTGGTGGTTACTAAGACTTTCTAAATCATCTTGTCCTGCCTTACACACTTGCTGGGGGGCACTACATTGTGAGCCAGCTTGCTGTTGGGAAGTCATGGTACCCAAGGCAAAGGCAATAGCCCAGCCTTTTATAGGGGCTGAGGGTCCCTCAGGCTTTTCCTTTGAATGCAGAACATTTTCACAAAGGAAATTAAATGAAGTACTCTTTAGATTTGTCAAGTCTTGATGAGTAAAATTACTTAAAACTAAATTTTATCATGCATTTTGTAAAACGTTTTAAATAACGTTTTAATCAGTTGTTGTTTACACCCTTTGCCTTAATAGCACTCAGATGAAAAAGATCAATGATTATTTTATTCTGCAAAGACTATAAAAATTTAATGGTTCGCATAATAAGTATAACTCATAAAATCTACAGTTTAAATATGGATGGTTATTAACCTGTTTTTTAAAAGCTGCAATTAAAATTAAAAGGAATTACTTAAAGCAATGATTTTATTACTGTAGTTTAAGGACGAAAAAAGTGATAAAATTCTAAAATCACTGTCATTTGTACTGAGGAGATAGGATTTGGAAGGATTTAAAGTAAGGCATGATTTTTTTCTAACATTAGGTACACTTGTATTTCCAACATAGATTAATAACTATTTTCTCTTTTTTTTTTTGTTTTTTTGTTTTTTTTTAACAATCTTTAATTTGTTTTTAGGAATTTCAAAGATATCTTGAAAAAAGCATGAGTTTACATGATGGGTAATTTCACACAGAGTCAATGCATTGCTAAGCACAATTACTTCATTAATTGCTAATTCATAGCATGTAGTAATAGTGCTTCTACTATTTAAGGCACAAGAATATGCCTTAAAAAACATGCATGCTTTTATCCTTTTTAATAATGAAAAATTTGGGACTCTTTTCTACTCTTTTTACCTGCAGTAGTTTGGGCTGGTGAATAGCACATGCTGAGGAACTCATTTATCTGGAGTCTTTGTATGCTGTACTCTCTGATAAAACATTTCTCTAATGTCCATGTCCTGTCTAATTTATTTTATCCTAATATTTTTTGATAAGGGAAGAAAATCCCCAAGGGTTCATGTGTTGGACTTGTACAGTAAAATTGGATATAGAATTCGAGTTTCTCATGCAACTGCTGTTATTCCTGGCATCTTTCCTTTTGGCTCTAGTGAATGCTTAAAGGAATCCTCTGTTAATATTCATATAGATTAAATTAGTAATCAAAACAATTCATTAAAGAATAGTACAAAACCTTGTATTTCCCAGGAAATCAATGTTTCTCTTTTAAATTAATTGGTTTATATAAAACAGATGAGTATTAAATTCCTACTATTTCAGAGAATACAAATCAGAGTTTTTATAGCAAATGTTATTTTTTTGTCCAGAATTAAATGTTCTGTGATTTTACAAGTCAAAAGTTTTAGATGACGTATTATACTTTTACATTTTTTATAAGAAAGTATAAGAAAAAAATTTAAATAGATTACGTAGCTTCCTTACACAATAAAAACAATTATGTTTAGAACTAAATGTAAAAGCTGTCTTAATGACTCACAACAGAAGACTATAGAGTCTACAAGTGAAGGAAAATGGCAGATAAAAGAATAAATTTATATAGGAAACATTCGTAATTACAGTTAGAGATGATGTAAAACCTGCTGCAAAGCTGTCCAGGAGAACTTTCTTTCAGTAATTTGCTACTGTGGAACTTCCAGGATGTTTGAATGTCAGAGAGACCAATTCTAATGAATGGAGACCACAGAAAGGATTCCTGATGTTGAACATAATAGGCCTGTGAAAAGAATGCTTAAAGAAAATTTAGGGGAGCAGTATTTTATTTACTTCTGGAACATTTGTCAAGAAAATAGAAAAGGTGTAAATCTGCACACTGTAATTCTTTTATTCAGGTCCAGTTTTCATTAAGCTTATCTGTAGCCCACCATGTCCATGCTTTGCTGAAATTTAAAATGCCAGGACCAAGCCAAGCATTTTCTGTCCTGCTCTGACAAGTTACAGGAGACCAGAAGAGCTGAGAACACAAGTAGCAATGCTTGCCAGACTGTTCCTTCAGTGAGGTATATTTTAGGAAGTTCTTGAGCCAAATGTGTTGTCTTGGCATGTGCTAGCCCCCCATGAGGTAACATACTTAACTGGATGGAATCAGCAGGAGAGTTTGTTTGTTTTAACTACTAATGTGGTAATCTGAGTTTTCTCATTCCCTTCCCCAGACAGAGCCTAATATAACCAAGCAGAGATACACAGGAAACTTTCCTTGGGTAATCTAAGTAGTAGGAAGAGATGAGAACATATGAACTTTGACTTTGAACTATAAACAGTAGAAGCCTAAGTACTATTTTTAAGGTGCTATGCTCGTGGGAGCTGGAAGTGGACGAAGAAAAAAAATGTACATTGCCTTACTCACATTTTGTGTTTGTGATGGACTGATTTGCTAATGGATCCAATACATTGCATTATTGGTGTTGCTAGGACTCAGATGACCAAGATAAATCACAGGGATGATGCCTGAGTTAATTATAGCAGTGCCCTCCCAAACGGCACTATCAGCTCTGGGAAGCAGCAAAAGCTATTGTTGGTATTGGGAAGTAACATGAGAGAGTGGTGCCTGGGAGAGGAAGGAGAGGAGACTGCCATTTTCAAAGGGTTGGAAAACATTGGCTCTGTGGTGTTTGGAAAGGAAGGGAGATGTGAAGACAAGCGGACGGTTTTCAAGAAAAGAGAAATATCTCAGAACAGGTATTTGAAAGATGCATTTGCTTAGCACACACCCACACCCATAAAAGTAATGGTGGAAACCCTATGAAGCAATTAAAATACCCAGTTTCCACTTAAAGACTCCTTCTGTCCTTGTTTGTGGCAGGAACAGGTCCTTTCTTTTTGCTTTCAAGTTTTCCTAGGAATTTATTATCTCCTGAAAGTTTTTGAGACAAGTTTCTTATCTCTAAACCTCTATTTTTGTTTTTAGGGAAGCTATTTGAAATTTAATTAAGTTTTTCTTCTAAATTTGAATGAAAAGAGAGAAATTACCTTGGTACTTACTGAAAATATGTGTCAAACTGAACTATAAACAAGCACATAATTAGAAAGTCCATGTGTCTGAAATCAGAGAGAATCTGTCTTTAAGAACAAACCCTTAGATACTCTGAAATGTCAGAGCAGCACAGCTGTTCACTCTCTGTTCTTCAGTAATGATTCCCTTATAAAGGGGGATTTTTCATAAACTTCTATGCATAGAGAGAATAGCATATATTTTGGTTCTGAACTGCCTTCATTTTCCATTAAACAAAATAATAAATAAAGTCTACTTCAGCAAGTACTGTGTATTCAAGTCTCCTACTTAATGTCATATAAACAATATCTCCTTTTCAAACTGGATGAGTTTCTAGAACCTGAAGGAATGTCTATTTTGGATTACACTGAATTGCAGAAAAACTATGGATTTGAAGATGTTTGTGTTTTTTTAATTTGGTAGAACCCAAACATTCCCCCTTCAGTTGATTGGGAAAAGTTTTATTTCATTCAGAATTATCTCCCTTAGCTATTTCTTCACAAACCACTGCAATATTTTTAAAAGTCCTTCTATTTTTTTAATTTTTTTTTAGAAGCTGCCGTGCTGATATGGCACATAAATTGATGCAGACCCAGAGGGTAAAGGGTTCTCTGTGAGATACTGAATTTAGAGTCCCTTGAACAGCTCAGGTGGAAGTACAAAAAACAAAATTCTGTGGTTAATGGCATTTGTAGTAATAGAAGCAAATAATTAACTTTTAATATAAACAATCAAGAATTGTGAATTTTGGTAAAATTAAAACTTTGTTGTCTTTTAGAAAAAGGCAGAACATAGACAACTCAGTACTCAAAAACACAGAAAATGCAATGTATAAAATGTGCTGGGATTCTCATCCTTACTTATTTGGTGATTTGTTTAGTACAAGTTTGACTCCCAATAAAACACTCCCAAAAATATTTTATTTCTGTTTCTTAGAATATAATTTCTGCAGACTAAAACATAGCAAGAGAAAGGTTGTGAAGACCAACTTTGAGTTCAGTAGTTAAGCATCATTTTTCAAGTTCTTCAGCAAGACAGAAGATTAATTAGTAGAGTAAAAATCTACTTAATACTGAAACAATGTATTATTTAGCCTATAGCTTCTTTTAAATAAGAGGAGGATTAGCAATCATCTGCCTTGGTCTTTAGCTGTCATTGACAACATTTAAGTCTTTAACCTGTGCAGGGTTTTAAGACGATTATATAATCAGCAGATATTTTTCAGACAGCTACAGCTGGTGATAAGCCTGCATTATTTCAGGCTTCTGAGCTATGCTAAGGACTTATTGTCTTGCTAGGCTTTTGTCATGTAATAGTATAAAAAAAAAATCTTTGGTTTCCATTATTTCTTTCTGGTCATTCCAGGGGTACGATGAGAAACACCAAGTCTTAGACCAAGTTTTGTTGAGAAAGAACAATCTGGCTGATAGGTATGATTCTTAAAGGGATTGGCTGTTTTATTGGATAAAAGTTGTCAGTCTTACAGATAGCAGCAGTCAGGTGGTTTTTGAACTTGAAGAAATTCTGTGTGGTGACAGGAGCTTGTGAGGACTTACTGTGAGCTTGAGAATTAATTTAAATGTTGTTTGTAGCCAGCTCCAACTCCTGAGGATAAGATAGCCACACGGTTTTTTTTTTCCTTCTCATCATGTTTTCTGAGCCTGTAGTAGCTTCTTTGATATATTTCTTCCTCAAGCCAGCTGTACTGAAACACATAGAACAAAAGAAAATCTGTTCAATTTAGTCTAACGAGTTTCAACCCAAAGGTTCGAATTGACACTGTAGTCTTTTAATAGGCTTTGTTTTATTTAATCTCATTTATCAGTCATTAATTTTGCACAAAAGATGTCAACCCTGAGTAACTTAAATTTGGCTTTACCATACATTTTTTATCTTACAATGTAATTACTACCACTCCCTGTTTTATAGATTACTGAGAAGGTCTGTGACTATGGGTCATTTGCTTAATTCTCAGTTGATTCCCTCATCTGAAACAAGTCCAGAAAGTGTCTGCACTCTTTGGTGTGAACAACCTAAGCAGGCTGGCAGAGATCAGTAACTTCAGCAAAATACTTCTTGACTGGTTCTGCAGATTGTTCATCCCCATTAGCTAATGACAATTCCTAGGGCATGGTTAAGCTTTTTCTTACTGTAGGAAAGTAATTTCTCCCTTTTTGTGCTCTGGTTTACTTCCCATTTCTCTAACAGGGAGCGATAGTGCATTCATGCCCTTAAGGCTCTGTTTTCATGCTCTGGTTGTGTTTTGAAAACAAGGCAAATATTCACAGAAGGCTTGGAAACCAAAATGTGCCTGAAGAGTCTGAAAAGTGATAGAGGTTTACAGATATCTGCCATATAAAAGTTTTTATGCTTCTATCCTATGTAGCTATGAGTTACTACTCCCTTACCTTTTCCCTCTAAATGCTACAAAATGTTAACAGTACTGGGTAGTCAGGGTTTGACAGTGATGACTGCTTGATACTAGCACGTAATTTTTGTTTCCATATGAACATCTGTCATGGCTATGCTTAAGGTGAAATTAGTGCCTTAATGCCTAGAAACATTTTTTTTTTCATTGCTCTATCCAGATTAAAGAAAAAAAATAAAATTAGAGGTAAATCCTGGTTTTGATGCTTAATCTGTTACACAGCTTCACACATCCATTTCTGGATAAACAAGTGAAAATGCATGAAAGTAAGCATTTCAAAATTTTTAAGAAGTTTGTGTGGAATGTATTTACTAAAGAAATATACAGGACTTTCTAATGATATTGAATAGTTCTACTTCCCTACAGTTTTTGCCTCTATTACAGTGTTTTCCCTGGAGGTATATGGCTCTAACTACTGAGGTTTTCTTGACTTGGTTTTCATATCTCACTTCTTTTGCAATCACTGCCTGCTGGCTCTGTCTTAGACAAATGGTTAAATGAATTATTTTGAATATATTCAGATTTGGCCTTCTAATCAATGTTAAGGAACTGAATTACACAAAGAAGCAAATTAGTATATTTGATTTGCAAAGATAAATGGCTTAATCCAATTGTGTGTTAGATCTGAAATGCATATTCATGAAATGATTTAAAAAGAGAGATAGTAGAGGTCAATAAACTTAATGGCAGAAAGAACAAGCAATTAGACTGCCATAGGCTTTTGTCTGGCATTTACTTAGGAAAAAACAGAGATATAGTTTTGGTTCAAAGTAAAAAAATAATGTTGAAATAAATTACCAATATTTTCTTTGTTTTCAGCCAGAAATTTGCTGCTATTGAATAAAATTATTTGCCAAAATAATAATTCCACTTTAAAGATCAGTACAGCAAATTAGTATATTGAACTACTTTAGTAAGATTTGAGATATTTAATTTGAGACCATTCTAGTATAAAGACAAAAAAGTAGTGTGGTTTGGTTCTTTCATCTCTACATACTTGACAGTTCAAGTGTGTGTCAAAGTATGCTTCTAAACCCCTAGCACAGGAAGATATAAACAAATCATCCTGTGACCTTTCAGAAATTGAAATTACAGTGAATGAGGCGTATCTGACCAAAATTGATGTCTAAGAGCAAAGTGCCCAATCTGAATCAACCATTCAGCTCTTTCCAGAGTAATGAAGAGGATGGGTAGCCACAGAAACCAACTAATCCCATCTGAGATGGTTACCAGGGACAGCGTTAATCATTTGCAGGAGATACTTATCCTCAATAAATTCTGTAGCAACTGTGCTGTCTTAAAATGCTAAACTTAAAGTAGCCACTTGATGTGGGAAATTCTGGCTATAACTCAGGAAAATTTATTTCACAGTAAGTGTCGTCAAGCACCATACTGTTTTTCCTCTGTGGACTCTTCAGCCCAGAAGACATTCAAAACTTGAGTGGCCAAGACCCAGTGTGAGGGCCTGGACAATGCTGCTGGTTAGCATGGCTTTGAGAACAGAGGAGGTGGAACAGATGCCATCCAGAAATGTTTTCTCCAGCTAAACCCTCTTGTGCATTCTAAAGGCCTGACAGCAAAGCAGAGACTAAGACCATTGTGTTTAGAGGAGATAAGGAACCATGAAAGGGACATGACAAACAAGCAGTGCCAGAAGGATTTTGTCCAGCCTGAAATGCTGCTGAATACTGTGACTCAAGCAATGCAAGGTTGATAGGCAGAAGTAATATTTTGTGTTAGAACAACTACCCTCAATTCTCCTTTTCCCCTCCTTCACCTCCTCATTCCTGCCTCCACGCCCCTCTGCCCTCACCATTCCCTTCAATATTAGCTCTGAATGGAACACAGGGATCAAAAAAAAAAGAGTAAAGGATGAGATTAGAATTAAGGAAGGTTTGTGAAAAATATACTATGGTGTTCTAAGACGGATCTTTGTTTAAGACATGCTTTTCCTAGGTTTGTAACTAGTGCATTATTGCTGTTTTACTTCAGAGAGCTAAAATCTGATTTCCAGTGCTCATACTCTTGGTTCATCTCTGGCTAAAATTTTATAAACAAATGTAGGAGGTTAGAGAGCAGGAATAAAAAAAAAAAAAAAAACATATCAAGCATATGGATTGAATTGCCTCCTGTCCAAAGGATGACTCTCAAGTGAGGTTATGAATCTTAGGACTGAGATCTAGGAACACTGACTAGATTCTGTCCAAACTTGGATGTATGAGTGACTCAATTTAAAACCTGTTGGTGTCTCTGCATGATGATAGAACAGGAGAAGCAATAAACTAGGAATGAAAATTTGTGGTTTATATTAAACTGTGACATCATTCCCTGCTGGATATTTACAAATTGTTTTTCCATCAAGAAAAGACTGCTTCTTAGTAATTGAAATTACATTTCAGCATTAAATTAAGGAATAGCTATTTCCAAGGGTTTGGTGCCTTGAAAGCAAAATAAATTAATACTGCCTATATACAGTATTTTAGCATTCACACAGTTGCTTGAGCAGAATGTATACTGGTTGAATGCTTCAATTAGATTGTGAGATGTTCAGTTTGGAAAATTCACACTGTGAGGGAGAAGCTCACAATTGGAGCTTAGGGTTTAGTCTGCATTCTGCTTGCCAAAACATCTGACACAAAATGATGTCTTCTTTTGACACTACATGAAATTGAATTCCTTTGATTAACCTATTTCCCTGCAGTTTAATAACATTACTATTAAAATTCTGGAGTTTGTCTTTTATGTATTGGTATGGGTGTACATTCCTGTTGTTTTCCTTCATAGTAAAACTGAGTTGTGTTGTCCTAACCCCTGATAGAATATTCCCTTCTGACTCTGTTACTATTCATTGCAAAGGGCTGCTGAGTCTGTAACATGCCAAGCCTATCAGTCCTCTCAGCACCCTGCAGTGGGTTGTTTAGACTAATGCACAGGGGTAGGGAGTAGAGGCCACTGCAGTGGGTGATGCAAATATTCTTCTCTTTTAGATATACATCCACATGGGAAATTTAAATTTATCACAGTGTGAGTTTGACATGGCTATATAAATTCAGTGAATGAATTGTATTCTCTCTTTCTGTAGACTTTCAGTCAAGATGGCAGAAATAGCCAAGGTCTCCAGGAGAATCCATTTTTGTAATATATTTTTCTGCAAAGAGATGGGGATAAACATTTGCATCTTGGTCTGCAAAATTTGTTGCTAGTTGTTCTAGTTTCTGAATTTCTCAGTCTTCAATGATTGTATACTTCAGCACCCTGTGTACCTCATTTTCTCTTTGATGGCTTAATTGAGGTGGAAAGACATTGGCATTTACTTCATGTCCCACAGGAAATATGTGTTTGAGCGGGAGACTGACCTGAATTCCTCTAGACTGTGTGGTATCTGCTTACTGCAGGCACTTTTCTGCAGTGGGATTAAGTAGCTGCCATTTCCTTTAAAACACGAGACTATGATGTGAAGTGGACATCCCAAAAGGGTCATTGTCAGTCCCTCAAATGTAGCACCCATTATTTTAAGGTGATTTAAATCAATAGTCTCTGCTGCTCAGAGATAACAAATATTCTTACATGGCCTGGAAGTGACCTAAAGGTTAAGATACATAAACTATGTCTTTCCTAGTTATTTTTAAGTAATAATGTTGGCTGTAACTAATTATATTCTTCTTCATGTATTTTTAATTTTAAAAGGTTAGCAAAGTCTGTTAACAAATAGTATATTTTTGAGCACCTATGGCCAGGGTATGGTATGTTATTATTATCTAAGTGTACATATTTTTACTATGTAGTGGTTAAAATGTTGCAGGTTTGTATCTGTCCATTATAAATTCCTGCTATTGCTGCATCCTCAAATAGAAGTCATCCATCTTTTCTGGTACAAGGATTTGTTAAATTCTGTTAATGGCTGTGCTAAGTAAAGACAAATAAATGAAAGCAATTAAATAGTTAACCAATTTTTTTTTTTTTTTTTTTTTCTGAAAACAGTGAATTGACAGCAAATACACTTCTCAATCCAGAATATTACTGAAGTCTAGGTTTAGGGTGTCATAAGTTAGCCACATTTAGCTGGGTCCCAAAAATTAAACTATTTTGATAGAACACATTACAAGAAAATTCTTTCATTGAGAAATAATTAGTATATAAATTATGATATAGGAATTTTAAGTGTATCATTCTGAAGTGAGACTTTCAGCAAACTGTATTTTGCATTTGAGTTACCATTATGCATTTGATTTAGCATGCTAGTCCTGAAGAAAGTAGCATATAATCTGCTTTGTTGTATGAAATAACTAAATACATCTACTGTTCTTAGAGAACATAAGTTGGGACATAAAGTTATCGAACCAAAAAATTTTGATGACATCTTCTTCTTAACTCAAATGTATTATCCAGAAGCTCATATGGAATAAATTTTGATCTGATATTAGTGTAGCTTGATTTACTTCATATCCACTTTGCTTTCCTCTTAAAAGAGTGTCTCTTGGTCTATATTGAAATAAATGCAGGCATTGCTGGATGATAGAACAGCATGGGAATTATGTAATCACTGAGTTTCTACCCCCTAATCAGGTCACCTAAGTGAGAAAGGAAGGACTAATGCGTACCTCTTAAATTTTTCATTACAAGTAAACTACACAAGGTGATTGTGATAAAAGCCTGTTTGGAGAAGGAGTGCATTGCAAGAAACTGTGTAGAGAACAGTAGACAGAGAATGAAGGAACAGACAGTTCTGACCCTAAGGCAATTTTTCCTCTTCCTCCAAGAAGGCTAAAATAAAATCTTGAGAGTTTTCTGTCAACCTGTGCATTTGTTACATTTGTGAATATGAAGTGATGTACCTCTGAGCTATGGGTTTCCTATATTCTTGTGTGGTAGTTAAGAAGCTCCACCATTATGCCTTACTCCCTCTGAATCTCATGGATTGGCAGAATGCCCATTTTCCTTCTTTCTAACTTCATTAATATGTTTTCATATGGCACATCTTCCAAATGTGTTCCTTGCCTACTGGGTCTTCCTCCAGACTCTACTTCATCGGTACCATTGATGTGACGGTGCCACTGTCCTACCCTCTATGTAATTAAAACTCTGTGTCTAGTAGGAGCAAGCTCACAATGTTCAAAGCCCCCTGAATTCGACCTGATTTTGCTATCATAGCTGACAAGCAGGAGGAAGAGAGATATACTAGATATTTAAATTATTATAGGTGATGAGTCAGAAGGGATGGGGAGAATTCCACATCTCTCAAAATGGAATTGGGTGTTTGTATCACACACCCTGGGATCTCTTCAGTCATATTTTTTCCTGTAACTCTATAAGCTAAAGTGCTACCTGCTGATGAAGAATACAAAGTCTTACTTTGATGTTTATAAGAAGAGTTTGTCTCCCACAGTAGCAAAAATGGACTTCTGTCATTCAACAGTGTAAACACTGGATGGCAAAAAAGAGCAACTGTCAGCAGAAAATGTGAATAAAGCAGATTTAAACACAGGATACAGTATGTTGGTGCCACTTTTTTCCAAGTGACCCTTCAGTAATATAGTAGCATTGGAAAATCGTTTGATCTGTTGTCACTTAAACATGGTTATGAACTCTTCCCAGATTATGAAAAATGCTTAAGAAAAAAAAAAAGAAGAATAGGAAGACAAAAAGGCACAGCCAGAAATCAATCACAGATGCTTTGGAACAGGAAATTTTATATAAGGCTGGGGCGAAGCTATGTTATTTTATATGAATATCATATTTAAGATTACCTGCCTGGTATTATTCTGGCTGCTTAATAATGAAATCAAATGAGGCTTCAGGGGAGGAATAGGTGTTGAAGAAAACAGTGAAGAATATACACTTTATCTCTAGAAAATATATTGAGGCCTCTGACAGAAAAAATGATGAGCTTGTCACCAGAAAATATTGATGTTCCCATTTCCATCTCAGTTAACAAGCTTGTCTTGTTACAGGCCATCATCTAAGAGCAAAAAAACATTTAAGACATTAAAAGATCCTGCTTAGAGAGAAAACATAAGGGAACAGAGAACAAATACTTTGACACATTGTTGAGGAAAGTTTAGGAGGAAAAGTGTAGGAGGAAAACTTTTCTCTCCTGGCTGGCTCAGTGACCTGGTTTCAGCTGTGGTAGAGCTAATTTTCTTACTCATAGTATAGTGCTGTATTTTTGATTTATAATGAGAAAAATGTTGATGACACACCAATGTTTTGGTTGTTGCAGAGCAGTGCTGACACTGAGTCAGAGATTTTTTCAGTTTTTCACGTCATTGTGTCAACAAGGAGCTGGGGGTGCATGAGAAGTTAGTAAGCGGACACAGCTGGGACAGCTGACCCAGCTGGACAAAAGGACATTCCTAACCATATGGTTCCTACTGAACAACAAACTGACAGGAATTCTTTGTATTCTTTTACCTTTATTATTAATTTGCCTTCCTTTTCTGCCCTATTAAGCTGCACTTATTTCTGCCCCTCTGTTTTATCTTTTTTTTTAATCTTTCCCCCATTTCACTGGGGAAAATTGAGCAAACAGCTGTGTGGTGTTTAGCTTCCTGCCATGTTATACCTGGGGTTAGATGTCACTTCCAAACAGGTAATTGCATTCTCTAGGAAACATCAAGGTAAATCCAAAAGTCAAATCTACAGACCTTGGGTAGGCTGAATAGTTCTCTTACTTGTGTGAACTTTTTGGCAAAGATGTTCCTTTGCTTTTGAGGAACTGTTTGAGGCCTCATACCAGCTTCTGGCATGGGCACCTGAAAGGACTTTGAGCTGGTCAGCATCTAAAGGTGCAGTGTGACAGCAGTGGCAGCAGTGAGATTCAGTTTGTTTATTTGAGTGAAAAACCAAGGTGCTTGTCACCTCAGAGGTGCATTTGTGAGTAATTGTAACTGGCCCCAAGGAATACATATTGTGGAAATAAGTTTTTTAGACTGATTTTCAAAAAGGCAAACTTTGATGCGTAGCATGACAGCTTCCCTCGTTTGTAAAAGACTAAGGCAGAGCTCTAGCTCAGTGCAAGAATAAGTAGTAGATGTATAAGCAGTAGGTCTGAGATGAAACCTCTTTTATATCCTGAGGAATATTATCCTTTACAGGGCTTTTTTTTGGCTTATTCACCATAAGGGGTTCTTTCACCCATCCATTCCAGTGCTTAGCTGCCACTACTGCATTTAGCTACCATCCTAACATAATAAAATTGCTTTTATTTAGTAGATTCATTACTGAATTACAAGATCAGATTTTTTTCACTCCTACAATTACATCTTTTTGTGGTATAATAAAATGAGCTTTCTTCATTGATTTTGACAAATGCAGATTAGCTGTAAAACATCAGCCTACCACCATATGTAATGCAAATTGATTATGCCTTACTTAATTACTTAAGATTATTAAGCTTAAAAATTAGAAGTCCATAACTGCATTTGAAGGAATGTGAAACCTTTGGAAGTGCAATGCTGTCATTGCTTCACATTGGTTGAAACAGTGTGGCAACAAGCTCATAACGTAGGTAAGCATAATGAAGACTTATCCTCTAGGTAAAAACTCACTTTTCACAAAGAATGCACTGCAGAATGAGCCCCACTTTGTCCAGCTCTTGGTAGAGCTCTCAAAGACAGCATTCAGATGAAGCACCTAAGGATGGGATGATAAATTGCTGAGGATATGGTATGGACTTTAGGCCTTAAGTCTTCAAAGTATTTAAGCATGAATTTGCACATCAAAGGTATGCACAATGACCTGCTACCCAGCAACTTCTGGTGAATTAGCACATTTCATTATAGATGACTAAAAGACAGGGCTCCACTGTCAGAACAGTCAGTCCAGCTCTAGTAATATTCACTACTAAAAGCAAATAACTAAAGTGATTGAACCATATTATCATGTAATTGTCTTACTTATCTTCCTTTTGCATTGCAAAAATATTTGATATTGTGTTTGAAGGTACTTTTACATGATGTTTCCATTTGCTTTGATTGTAGGTCAATAAATACTCCCCTAGAAAGGAGCTTCATTTCCTTTTTATAAAGTTCAGAGCAAAAGCATACCATTCAATATGTTAATAAATTCCTAAACAAAGACATTACAGTGGGGAAGCCTGCCAAAGCCTTCAGTACAGAAGCACCACTAGACCCTGCAATAACATGCTTAATGCACTAGCATAGAGAGCACCAGAGAAAAGCTTTAAAGTGTGTGGTGGTGGCTTGTTTTGTGGTTTTTGGGTTTTCTTAATCTGAATATGCTTTGTAATCAAAAGCATCAAAATAGTTGTTTTAAAAGCATTGATTTGAATAGACATTATATGTCATATTTTTAGTTATATTGCAAATGTGCCAGCCTCTATAATGAAAATATTGGACACCTACTTTATCATTCACTGCAATGCAGTCAGATCCATCCTGATGGGATTTATCTATTATCTGGTTCAATTCCCTCAGAAAAAAAAAAAAAAAAAAAAGAAATTATGTATTTCTCTTTGTGCTCTTGAAGCAGCAAATTCACTAGGTTTTTCGATACTGGGTTTATAGACTTTTCCTTCTTTTTCTGCAAGCTTATCAACTTTTGTGAATCACTATTTTATTCTAACAAACTTCTCTTGCCCTTCTACCTAAAATTCTACAGTCTAGACAGGCAATTCTGTATTTTGGGAGCATCATAGTGGAGTGACAAAGGGAGGAGAGGTTATCCATGAGAGAGCATGCTAGGATGCTTAGCACTTATTTCTATAGCACTAGAATGGAATTCTTACCAGTGTACAACATATTTTTGATAGCAGTGTAATTATGGTTCTCGAGAATTCAGGGGTTTTTTTCCCCCATGTGATACATTGCACTAAGTATTTGTGAATTAATTAAACTCTTTTTGGATAATTATCTACAGTATGTTCAAAGTATCTGTTCATAAGTTCTGAAGTTAACATGTTTTTTATCACTGACACCTTAGTGACTGAGTTATAGTAACATACAAACATGCTGTGTTTCTTTACAACTTCAATTTGAAGGCAGTAAATTGTGGTTAGTGTGAATTGTCATGCTGGTATTATAAACTCAAGATTCATAATGATTGACATAGGAAATAAGTATGAAACTGAAGGAATGCCATTATTACATAATGAATCTCACTTATATAAATACCAGTATTATTATTTTTGCCATTTTTGGTAGTAATATAGCTTGTTGTAGTTATATACCATTTTTGGTCAGGGAAGATTAAAATCAACCTAATTCGATGATGTTTACTCGGAATAATACTGTTACCAGGGATTTGAAGGATTAACTCTAAGCTGGATTTTTGTAAGTATAAACTCAGAATGATTAACGTGTTGGTTTTTGTCCTGTAAGTAAACCTAAATATCTTGATATTCCTTTAAAACCACTAGCTACTACTGCCTTTACTGTGGGGAATACTTTTCAGATGCAACAGTCACCATTAGATTTTAATTTTGATTCTACTACCCACTTCTGTGTCTTCCTAGGTGCATTTTTAGAGGCAGGGGATGAGTGTTTTGAGAAGTTTGGCTGTTTTTCTCTTGGTATGTTTTGGGGTTTTTTAAAAATTGTTTTGTTTTGAAAAAGGAGGAGGCATTTAGTAACCTTTGGAGCCTTTGGTGTCCACTGTAAGATTTATTCTCTACTATTAATTCCTGGTATGTGAAATGGTGGTGCATAGGTTCATAGGCAAGAAGATAAGGGGGATTTCAAAAGGGACCTTAAAGAATTATGCAGTGCTTTTTGTGTCATAACGTCAGGAATACAAGGGAACTACAATAAGATTGTGGTAAAGGTTTTACAGGAACACTTTTAAAACTAATGGAAGTACTGAATGCATAAAATCAGTAATCAAGCTGGGAGCAGAAAATGTGCAATGTTATCTACAAAGATAACACACAGTGCTCATTTTTCTTAGTAGCTAATTTAACTACCAAGCTTTTATTGCTGCTTCTGCTCAGTCCTTCCATTATTAGCTGAAGTTGAGATTTCTCACAAAAGTTCTTCCTTGGCAGTAATAATTTGCTGTAATATAAAATAAATTACTTAACATAAAAGATTTTACTGATTGCAGTGCCAGTTGGCACTCTCTTGTTCTCTGTTGAAATGAGCACAACACATTGTCTATTACAGCTGCACAGCTACCCTGTGACCATTCTGTGTTGCAAGTTTCAACATTATTGCTTCTGTATGTATTTTTCCCCCATAAATTATTCTTTGCAGAAGAATGTTAATTAGTAACTGATAGATATAAAAATTGCCAGGGACAGCCCATTAATTCCATTTACCTTAATGGCACTTAGATCTTAGCTTGCAGTACAGCTGTATTCAGACTGGATTATAAATGTAATTTTTTGCATCATTAACTACCCTGATTAATCTTAGACAGCAAAAGCATAATTATAGAAACACAGCACTTACAATGTGCCAGTTTAAAGTTGTAGCTTAGCTGTTTTATATTTACATCAGTGTAAACAGCATAGGTTTTGAAAATTTAGATTGAAACAGTTTTTCTTCATTTCTTAATAATTAACTTGGGCCTTGTACTAGTCATTTCTCATTTCTGGTTTGACTTGGGGGTTCTTAGGTTTTATTTTGTTTGTGGTTTGTTGAGGTTTTTTTAAAGTGCCTTTTGTAACATGTTTTGCTTTTGACTGGTGCAATTACTGGATTTGCATAGTAATTGACCACCATTAGTAAGGTGTTCATTCTGATCAAAGCATATTAAGGAAAGCACATTCATTTTCTGTCTGGTTTCTGTGGAGGCCAGAAGATGTCATTCTGATTGTCACATTAAAGTCATCGGGTCAAACAAAATCACAGATTCAGATACTAGTCTCAGACAGAAGCAGATTTGATGAGTTGCTGGTTTTGCAGACAGCAGCCAGGAAATAGCACATTCTACTTGAGTCCAGGTCTGATGTTAACAGTTGAGAAACCTCACCAGCCTGGTATCACTTTTGCCACGTGGGGTTTTTTGACTTGTTTATCTTTAGATTTGATCAGCAAAAGGTGATGTAACCCTGTGTTGAGTGTGTGCCTTTGGTGTAGTATTGTCTTATCTGTATAAAACTGACGTGACAAATCCCCATCCTGGTAAGTACATAATGCTACTTAAGCTGTTAAACTTCCAGGCACAGTTAATAATGAGAAAGGCAAGAACTGACAGAGAGAAAATTTGCACTGGTAATGCCATTTCAATAATCATAAATCTGAAAGGAAAGCTAAAAGTAGTTCTTTGAATGACAGTGGTTCAGAAATAGCATTTGTAAACATGATGATTCTCAAGAACACACTGGAATTTTCAGAAGTAGATGACACTGCTGCATGCTGCAAATGTGCTGTGTGTCTCCTCATAAGGAGTGTGAACCCAAGATTTTCTAAAGGGGGAAAGAATGAAAAAACCTTTCCAATCTTTAATTTAAATGGATTACTGCATTTATGCCTTTTATAATTACATGGATCTTGTGTGTGTGAAAGGAAAAACAGACCCAAGTCCATTTCAATATAACAATCAACATTTGGTTTTATTTCTGTATTTAAGTCTCCTGCTTTCCACTTCTTTCAAGCTAAAGGCACTGCAGAGGCAAACTGCTCTGCAAATACATGGAGATAACAAAAGTAGCTTTCTCAGTAGTGCCCAAAAAGGCAACAGCACTTTTTAAAAAGACACAGGAAAAGAAGAAGGGTTGGAGCACTGTAGTTTGCAGCTGCTTCTGAAGTACTTTTTTAGTTATCCTATCCCATAGCTGAACTGTTTGTTCCTGAGAGCTACTGGGGTAAAATCAGACTGTCTTTTAAAACAAGAACCAAAAGACACAAGGTGTAGTGAGGGTTGACCAAGAATGCTGCTCTGCTCTACTGCTTCTAGCCAGAAGGACCTGATGGAAGAGGTGATGGCTTCAGCTCTACAATCAGGCACAGACCTCCACAGTGACCTTGAACCATTGCTTTCTCTCAATTGCTGTGTGTGAGATGAAGATAATATTTCCTGGCCTCTTATGTGTGTCACAAAGATCCTGATCATTAAGGATTAATCCTGGTCTAAGAATATGTGCAGTGTGTATTAAGATCCAATCATAATTGTCAAAGCTGAGATCCAAGGTCAAGCCTTGGTTTGCACTTGTTCCATCGGAGTGTCAAGATAAGCAGGAATAAGTCATGGGGGATAGAGTTCATCTCTAATATTACATCAGTATAAAAGCTTTATAGTAGCAGGAGGAATGATGTTTTCATTGGTGATGTTGTTTTTATAATCACAGATAATTAATCGAGTAGAAAACAGGACCAGTGACAGGGCTGAGAGCCCTGAAGACATCTAAGATGACAGGAGCAAACCCAGTGGGGATCTGCTCTGCACTTTTTATGTTTTCTTCATGTTTTCAGAGTTCTTTCATTAGTTGCTGCTATCTACCAGGTCCCTCATACCTATTCTGTGTTTTAGATATCTTCAAGACAGAACTTTTATAGTAAAAGTGGATACAGTGCACCCTTATGATATCCATAGACCTTAAACAGTGCAAAAAAAGTGAAACCTTCAAAATAATTGAAGCTGTGCTACTTGTGCATCATGCAGACAGCAACTGCACAGTTCACAGGCAATAAGATTACCTCTCTTCACATCCATAGGTACTCCAGACATGGATGATCTTGAATCAATTATTCTTGTGCTGTCTAGTGCAAAGTCATAAGGCTGTGCATAAGAACAAGGGGATTTGCCAAAAGTTCTAGTACAGCTCAGTTTTCATGTTAATTACCTGTCTGTAAATTATCTTTGTAAAGGGAAATACTCAGATGAGACTTTATATTGTGTTAAAGGTCATAATATATACAAAATCCTTTCACTAGCTCCAAAGACTCAATGGGCACCATAGTTTCATTTAAGATGAAATGGTGCTGTCCTGCTGGCAGGGGTCAGCTGAGGAGATGGAAGAACCATCAGTGCTGCTTGCCTACAGCAGCTCAGTGTCTAGCTGCTTCATGCATACATGTTTGCCTAAATTCTGTTTGCCATCTGCATGTATTAGTTCATCTGAGATTCCAGCCTGGGGGGACGCAGAACATCCCTTTTTACTCACTGGACTACAGCCCAGAGTCCTCACCTGGTCAATGAACCTCTGAGTACCTTCTGTGTGTCAGGAGCTGTACATCACCAGAGTAGTCTGATTCGGGCATCCAGCTGGAGTTTACTTGACTTAAAATCATATAAAGATCAAAATCAAAATGAAGCAACTTTAAATAATCAGAGGATTCAAGAAAATATGTGAACTAGTTCAAATCAGTACACGCTGCCGGGGCAGTAAAGAAGTGAATGTGTTCCACCTTGGGATAACGTCCTTTGACAAAAGCAAAAGTTACCAAAGCTGTGCCAGGAACCACAGGCTCCTATTAACTCTACATTGTGGTCTTTGTAGTTATATTAATACTTATTTTACAGTAGTAGACTCTTAGAAGGAGGGGAGATTGCCACTTTAATGCTATTTTAAGGTCTTGAACTCCTAGACAGGTATTTCTTCATGCATACATGTAAAAACAAGTTTCTTTCCTTCCTTTGTTTCATTTAGTTCTATTTTTGATCTACAAAAAGCTCAGAACTCAGGGTAAGACTGGTACTTCCCTGGCAATACCTTTTTCTAAATTTTAATTTTGATATATCACTCAGATAAAACTTCAAAGCTGAAATTGCTTGGAAAAGTACGGTAACGTTTCATCTTTTTCCAAATGATGTAAAAACATGCTGAGAATTATTTAATGGATCACATTTCAGAGATGGGTAGGAAAGGATTAAAGCACTTCAAGTAGTGAATGAGCCATAACTATATTCTCCACAGCTGTTCAGTGCACTCAGGATTGCACTAATGATTTAGTCACTAAGACTGACAGGAGAGTTGGAATGAATCTCAGTGGTAATCTTTGGAGAATTACTGGAAAAGTACAGTCACAATGTGGGTACTCACTGAAGGTATAAGTGTGTTCTTTTCATCAAAATGGAAGGCAGTCCTGGTTTTTTTACTGTGAAGAAAATGGGACATTTCAACTTGTAGGGAGTTGGGTTAGTAATATCATAATATCCATTTATTTCTAAATCCTTTCTTTTCTGTCTTTTCCTGCTTTCTGCTTCCTAGAGAATCTGAAAAAAAATCAGGTTGATGTTAATTTTTAAGCTAGAAGTACTTTATTAAAATGCAAATCAGCTTTGACCACCTCTCTTCTCTCTTCTACTTGAGATCATCTTCTTTCCCTCATCTGTTTGGAATCTTGCTCAGCTTAATACCAGTCCTTAATGTTGTTTGCACATACATAGTTACTAAGAAGAGTAAGGCTTGTTTACATTATTATGTAAGCTTCTAAACTATAGCAAGAATTGGCATTTTTTTCCGTTTTCCAATTTCATATTCTTCTCTTTCTCAGTGGAAGTGAGTATCCTGAACACTCCGTCTTATCCTGGTTAAACAATCAGGGAGGTTTTAGAGCTAATCATGTTATGGAGGGAGTAAGCAGGTTAATGACTTCTCCTGTGGTCCATAATCCACAATCTGAGCAAAGTTAAAGTATTATTTGCATGCAAGGAGATATAATGCTCTAAAATGATCTGTATGAGGGCTATGATTATAGCCATGCACATAATTTACCTTCATACTTGGCCTTTACCTATTATAAGGGTGTATTCAGCTGCATGTCCAAACTATAGCCCCTCAGCATCCATATATGAAGAGTGTGAGGAGCATTATTCTTCTGAATTGAGTGCTGCTGGTGCAATTAATTTAAATAAAATTGTCTTGAATCTCCAGATGTGGGGCATAATGATGAGAGTTGGTCACATGGTTTAATATCTTGGAATATTCATAAAAAGGAGAGTAGAACTTCCTTTCAAGAGAATGGAGTGGGGAAAAAAAAAAACAACAAACCAAACCAGAGGCACTCCTGCAGTCAAATAATTATACCAGCAAATATCTCTGCTTCCACCTGAAGTACTTGTATCAGGTTTTGAAGAAAGACAGACAACTATTAAAAGCGAAGAGAAAAATGCAGTAATTTTCTAATTACTCCATTGTAAGGGTTGTCAGAATTACAGTGGCTAAACAAGCAGAGCAGCTTTGTGAAATGTTTCAATTGAATTGTTGAAGTGTTTTACACTGAAACAATTATAAAATGAGAATCTGGAAAATCTCTTACTCTTCAACATTAAACTGCTCTGTTTTAGCCTTTGCTTCCTGGAAATAGTTGCTCACTCAGGTATTACCCACCAGAACCTTGGATAAAAGTATTCTGTCCTCATAGCAATTTTTTCCTTTTATGATGGGATGTATGGACTAAATTATGTGTTTGGGTGCCTTTTAGTTTATTTTCTGATTCTACAAGTATGGCCTAAGAATTGTAACTTCTCCCAATGTTAAATCTTAACAAACTAGGATTTTGAAATGTGTTGAAATGCTATAAAATTATAGATTTGATGGATTATTTTAATACTGTCTGAAGCATATAATGATTTTTTAAAAGTTAAGAATATATCTCTTTAAACTTTCCACTTATAGAACAGAATAAAAATGGTAAATAAGAATAATTGCTTAAATAGGCTAAAAAAGCATAGCAGCATAAATAAAAATTATTTTCTCAGTTCTTAAACACATACATATGCAGTCACTACTCTGAAAGGCATGTAGTAGTTTTAATAGACCACTTTGCCCCCTGATACTTGTAGCAATTCACCTGTAAGAGTGAATCAAGTGCCTCTCTGCCAGTTCTGTCTGGCACACATCCTGCTTTTATTATTGTTGTGATTAGAAAGACTCACTATTATTAAATACCAGTTGTAACACTTGGTACAGTTTTCTGACATACAATCACATATGAATGATGCTATTGGGAATTTGTTGTGCTATCTTCATTAGGGTTTCCAACCCTTTGTCAAGCTTTGGTTCCAAACTCTTGAGCACAAACATGAAAACTCTCTTAACATTTTTTAATGTATTCTTTTTCTCATGAACTCATTTTTACTTTGTTCCTAGTGAGTCTCAGAAAATAAATGGTGTTTGTGAACCTTAGGTTTTTATCTTTATTGGTATCTTTAGAGACATCTTTAGGGAGAGTATAACATTGATGTCTTTTTGTTTCAAGCAATTGTTTTGGGTTTAATCATATTTTTACCATCTGCCACTGCTCACTTATGTGAGCAGATAAAAGGAGCAATTCCCCCTTTCTTTGCACGCCACTTTGTTAATGCCTACTAGAAGTGCAATGAGTAATTCTCTCACCTTCAAGGTGATCTGTTACATGTTGATCTGTTCTTATGCTGCAATTGTATTGAGTGCTGTCCACTAGATAATTTAGCAGTATGATAAATACATCACGTTTGGTTATCTTTCATTTCTTCTCTTTGGGGAATCTTATAGTCTGGTAGAATTTTCCTTTGGATGAGCACTGAGAATCAGTCATGGTTTCACAACTCATAAAAGATTCCATACTATTTTTGCTCTGTTTGTTGCATAAACTAGAAAACATATTTTGAATGAGATAGGACTGAAGTAAGAAAGTCAGTTTTAGAAAGTAAGTTTAATACCACTCCAGAGAGCTTTTCCAAGAGATGTTAAGCAAGTCACTTAACTCAAACATTTCCCAGATAACTTTATGAATTTTAAGTCCAACTTGCAGTTGTAAAGCTGTGTTTAGTCTTTGCAGCCTCTCCACAGATGAATCTGGACTCAGGAACTGTGTGGGGAACATAGGAAAGGCAGTATAATAGTAAGTACTGTCAGGTACATTAAGTTGAGTAACTGGAACTGGTGTACAATTTTTGTTCTTTATTTCTGAGAAAATAGCATCTCTTATCTAAAAAAGAGGTTTTCAAAATAAGTCGATCATACTTGTGAACTACTCACATCCTGGGCCAGTGACGACTGTAGGAGAGCCAGTCAATAGGTTGATAATTCTCATTGGGAGTGAGATTTCAGCTTTATATAGTCCATGAGGTTTAGGGTTATTCATTGAACCTCTTGGACAAAACACAACATTGAAAAGTTGCTCATTAGTTGAACATTGTCCATCTTCTAAGCAGAACAAAGCCCAAATCTTTTGGGGGAAAGATGTAAACATATTTCAAAAATATGAATTCATAAAGGTGTCAAATTAAGGCCTTATAGGCATTTCATGTTTTTAAGGGCTTGATCTGCAACCTTAATGTTCTGTTAGTACTCTGTGTTTCTGTATTTAGCATGCATACACAGATTTGTTCCAGTTTGACAGTCCTTCACATGTTGTTTAGTGTGTTTGATTAGCATAATCACTGTGTGATTATTTCTCACTAGCCTTAGCATATGCAAATTCTTGTCTTTTGACTGACAACCATTATTAGACAATCAGAGTATAAGGATTTGCATAATCTCTCTGTGGTTACAGTATTTGTGTGCAATACCACTGTGAATGCAAATCCTTTTGCTCTGACTGGTTTCTGTATATTCAAGCAGCTTGCCAGAAATACTGCTGCTGCTTCAGCATCTCATTTGCATGTGGAAAAATCTACAAGAAAAAAAATAACAAAAAAAAGGGAAGAAATACTAGAGTCACATCAGAAAGGTGACTAGACAACTGCTAAAATTAAATAGCTCCATTAGAAAAAAAAAGAAAGAAACACAAGATTTCAATAAAAGACTAAAAAGTTTACTTTGGGAATTCATTCTGAAGTAGTATTCGAGTTACCCGTTGCATTCTTTGAGAAGTGACAGCAATTTTCTTTTTAATAGATACCACTTTTTTAAAAGACAAGCAATTATTCTGTACCTATTGCACATTATTGTAGTTGGTGCAGATATTTTATATTAATTATGTTATATTTAACAAGGATGAGCAATATTTGTCTTTACATACATGGAAAGCATCAAGTTAGTTCTGCTCTCTTTCATTGATCAGAACAGAAATGGTAGACACTAAGAAAAGTAGTAGTGCTGAGTTGAACCCTGCATAATTATTCACCATAATTACTAGGGCAATACTGAATAAATTAGCTGTAAAAGGATAAGCCATGCATGGTAGCACATCTATAACGTGTATTCTAACTCTTTGACATTGTTTTATTTGTACATGAAACCAAAATATTGTTGAACATACATTTTTTTGGTGCGTGTTTAATTATGCTTACTAATCTTTTCCCATCATTCCTTTTGAATTGTGTTCTTTAGTTAGTTTATAAGATTCTTATTCACAGATTACTGTGGGTTTTGGATAAAAAACAGCCCTGGAATGCCAGCTGTAACAATGGGACTTCTTATGGAAATGTAGAATGTCAAATATACTTAGGATCAAATCGCTGAGCTGTTGTTGAACTGTTCTGCTTCTGATATGGTCACCAGGTTATTAAGAATGTGTCAGGTAGGCTGAAAGTTATAGGTCTTACACTTCTGGAAAGCATCATGTTCTGCACAGAGATTTCTTTTTTTTTTATATGCCTAGTTAATAAACACTTTTATGAGTGTTGGGATTGCTGTGCACCCAGAGAAATGAACAACAATCTGTGACACACAGTACTTTATGTTTTTCCTGGATGTTTTTAGACCTGTTGCACATGTTTTGTGCTGCTTAAAAATGCCACTGCAGTAGATGCCAAGTATCTCTTGGAGAAATAGCTCCCACTCAGCTGCACAGTGCCCATGATGGGAGCAGTCTATACAGCCAATATACGTCTGAAAGTCCAGGACTTCTCCAAAATATGTAACTTTCTGCATAAATAATAATATTACTATATAGTATATCTAATATAATATTGCTGCATCTCTACAACTGACCTGAATGATTGCAGAGGAAATGTTAGTGAATTCTTGATGCCACTGAGATCACAGAGGGACTGATCAGTTTTCAATTCAAAATGGTCAAATTAATGCTGTGAGAAAATTACTGGCTCTAAGAGTCCTGAGCTATAAATGACAGTGACTTTGCACCATTGAGGAGCATTCTTATAGCTTAACCTTTCCATGTTTCTGTAAGTATGGCACAATAATAATCAAGTAGGCAGTTTTATGTTTAAACTGGTTGGTGCTAAAACTGCATCTATCATGCAGTTTGAAAAATGGGTCAGGTTGAGCAATAAATATAACTTGGAGGATGTGGTATCCTGAGATTTTTCCTTAGTAATGACAAAGATTGATGGAGGACTTAAGCAGTTTCCAATGCTATTATTAGTTTCACTGTTTATTGGAACATAAAAGAATAAATGAAAGGAGCCTGCACTGAGTTATCTTTATTTCTTATCAATGTTACAACCACAACATAGTGCAATGTTACAATCAAAATAGCATTAAAGGAATTATATTATCAATAATTGTATATAATTATTGTAATTATATGTATGTAATCATATATTTATGACTATTATTTCTTGCCATTGGTCTGGATTTCTACAAACATATATATTAGTAAGTACAAAATTAGGCCAAATAAGTCCAATATTCATTGCAATATTAATATTACATGTGTTAGGATCTGGATTTTAAGAGGTTCTGAGTGGTGGTGGCACCTGTGCCACTAAATTCACTTAGCTGTTCAAGTAATGAAAGTCACTCTTTTGGAGGGTAAATTACTTCTAAAATGGTCTACAGCAATTTTTTCCTAAGAGCTTCAGTGACCTGACATGTTTTTCTGCTCACTTAGTATAAAACCATGGGGATCTGAGTCAATCTTTTTCAGCTAATTTCTTTGGTCTTTAGGTAAAAATACTTTTTTTTACTTATTTGACTGCTTTACGCCTGCTATATGCTCTGAACAGGCTTTAGGCATCCACATGGTTTTATCCTTTGACCTGGATGCTTAATTTATAGATATTAGTGAGTTTCAATTAATTTACTGCAAACCTTAGGCATATGAAATGCGAATATCATGCCTTTTGGTTTTAATGCAAAATTAAAAAATAAGTCCCTTTGATTTATATCCCTTTTGTAATTTGAGCCTTTGTGGATCAAACTTGTATGCTTTCCTTTGCTCTTGCTTTGTTGTTGTTTTTAACTTAGGCATATTCTTATGCCCCTGGGATAAGAAGTTGCAGGAAAGAAAGCAATAAAAATTATATATATTAAAAATTTCTTGAAATTCAATGTTTGAATTTCAGCTTCAGCATAAAACTGTTCTACACACACGCATGCATGCATACAAAAACACTCAGACATTATTTGTGGAAAATATGTAAGATTTACTTTTCAAATAATCAGATTTCTCCGTAAAACATACCATCCCAGATTCTGCATTACTGAGATATTTACTGAAAATTTAATGAGATGAAGACTTGGCTACAGAAAGCATTCAAGGATAGCAGCTATGGTGGTTCTGGAAAAGTGTGCCAGGCACACAGGATAACAAGGGATCTCCTGGGTCAACTTCTTGGTGATTTTGTGGTAGGTGTTTCCCTCAGAAAAGTTCTTGCAACAGCCACTTCTTTCATCTTCAGTCCACAAAATAAAGAGAATTTTCATGCTCTGTAGTAAGCACAAGAACAAGGAATGCAGTTAATACCATAGATCTGGCAGGACTGAATTTAAAACATGCAAAACCACATTATAGATAGGGTCAAAACTAAGATTATGCAGTAAAGGGCCAAGTTGTATCATGCCCTTAGTTTAAGCCTGGATTTTCCTAAAGTGTGGTGAGTTCCTGAAGATTTTGGGAAGGGAGTACAGTATTTGATCAAAGAACATGAATCATGTAATCTTGCCACAAGTTTCAGCTTGAATAATTAAAACACAGACAATGTTATTGGTGTGCATGTATCGAAATAAAAAATTAATCAAATAACTTATATATTTATTTTCATTGCTCAGTTCAATAGTCATCTTGTGGTTTGCAGTAAACTTTGAGCACTGTGCTATCCCTAGACTGACTACATGGAATAGTGTAACATATACTAAATGCCTGGTGCTGGAGAGTAGAAAGGCAAAAGGTGATGGACAAGTCAAACACAGTGCAGCTCTCAGAGCAAACTCTCTTTGTGATGTAACTTACAATGCAAATATATTTTCAAGAGGAAGTAAAGGGACATCTTGCCAGCCTTGTTCTTCTGCACAGCTTTGACATCTGAATGATAATCTTTCATGTTAATTGCAAACTTCTCTGTCCTTCACTTAAAATGGGAGTAAATTAAATGAGTTTCATCTAAGAAATTGAATCCAGAAGTTTAAAATAGCACTAGTGATGAGTAAAAAGCAGATTTTATCAGCTTTTAATTATAACCTTTATTTTGAAAGTGCATACCACTTACATAAGTTGAAATAAAACTTATATCTGTGATTAGTAATGTTCACTAAGCCTCAAAGTGCTTGGAGATGCTTTAAAGTATCTCATTACTTGCTGATTATCTCAGCTATATGATATTATTTCCCTCTCTATATTTCCCTGCAATTCTTGCTCTCTATTTTCTGCAATCTATTTTTTCTAGCTCTATTCCTCTGACTCTCAGCAGGTCTTATCTTTGTCTTCCAGTATCTGTGAGATCTGAGTCCTTATCACACTGCACCTAAGTATCCTGTTGCCTCTCAGATTTCCTGCATAAAACTTGTGGAGGCTTATCTGATGCTTTTGGCTGTTTATTTAGAATTTATGGATTGGTTATGTTTCCCAAATGAAATTCCCAGGGAAAAATAATAATGTTAAGTACTCCTCCAGCATTTTGTCCCAACTTTATTAGAACCTGGTGCTAAGTTTTTAAGTTTAACTGGGCTTTGTAGTATCAAAGAACAATTCTCCCATCCTTGGAATTGTTCAAGGTCAGGCTGGTGGGGCTTTGAGCAACCTGGTGTAGTGGAATGTGTTCCTACCCATGGCAGGGGGTTGGAAATAGATGATTTATGAGGTGCATTCCAACCCAAACAATTCCATGAGTCTATGAAGTGGCAGATAAGAGATTATTATTTGGAAGCAGTTTTTCTTAGTTAATTTGAAAACTATCCAGAACACTTCTTTATTTAGAGCCACAAACAGAAATCATCCTATTCACAGCAATGCCATGTAGGTGTATACCTAGAAGGCTACATATTTAAAAACTCAAAGGGAAGGGTGCCAATGGGTTTCTGCATCAACAGATAAACAAGAGCAAATCTGTGGTCTTATTAGGAAAGAAACTGCCCTTTTTTTTTCATGAGACCAAATTAAAATTTAGCATAAGATAGAGAAACTATTCTACACATTCATAATCTTTTTAATTCTAAAAAATATTTTGTGTCATTCTCAATATGAATGCATCAGTTGCCTCAGAAATCCAACCTCATTTGGAGCTAGAATACTTTCAAGATGGATAAATCCAGTTAAAAAAAAATTAGCCTTTCCTTCTTGTGAACCATGGTAGTGCCTTTTATTTAACTCTTAGAACACTTCTGTGTTGGCTTTCTCAAGTCATTGTGAGATAATGGGCACTTGTGTGATGTATCATGGTAACACTGAAGGCCATTATCTCACATTATCTGACAAGTGTCATAACTTGAGGAAGTGAACAAAGAAACTCTCTAAAGGATCTCACAGCTGTGGTTAATGTGAAGCCAAACATTTACATTGAATCAAAGAATGCACAATTTCCTGTTACCCTGTGCTGACTTATCCTTATATCTGGACTTCAGGTTTCCTAATTGCTTTAGACCTGCAGTGGCAGAAGGAACAGAATTTCTCCAAAATTAAACAGCACAGAGGTAGCATCAGTTAAGACCGTGTCACGCTTTAATGTTAAAAATAGCAAGATACTCTTGATTCTGCTGGCATAAGGATTCACCTCTCAGTGGAGCAGTCTAAAAAAGAAGAGCTGTTGCAATTTATATACTTTCCTACGTAGTGCTGTCCTTTTTTGTCTATATAACAGTATTTTTGGATTGTGGGCTTTTTCAAGATCATGTTACTCAGTAAAATGAATGCTCCTAGAGCATGATTTGATCACTGCAGAAATCACTGCAGATCACTTGCTGTCATCTTTCAGAGCTGGATATACTCTGCCCTTAGTCATCAGTGTTATTTTGGGGTTATGCTACAGTGGCATCCCTCATTTCTAGGTGGGATGGGTGTTCTTTTATGCTGGTCAGTATACTGATGTATGGGGTGTTTCACATCAAATTGAAGAAGATGCTGAAACTGAGATTTTTTTTCGAGGCCATTTCAGTTCTGTAAAGCTCTGCTGTCTTCCTTGGTTTGTTTGGGGGGTATCCTGTGTGTCTGTGTATTTATTTTTTTTTTTAAAACCAATCTTATTGGTTTATTAATTTAAAGACTTGTTTCATATTTGACACTGAACAGCTGTCAGGTGTTGCAAAAATTCTGTAGTGATCTGTTCTGGATTCACTGCAATAGAGGCTATGACTTTCTACCATTACAGCTTTCATGAATAATTGATTACTCTAAGGAGAAGCTCTGATTCTTATTTATCAAATAACCCTTTGCCAACAGACTGGAAAATAGTGAATCACAGAGACATGGGAATGGAGAAAGATGCTGTCTTTTTCATGACATACACTGATTATGCTCTGTGAATACTGGTTATCAGAATTAGTAAAAATATGTGATTTTTTAAAAACAATTAAAAAAAAAAATCGGTGGCTTAACCAAGTTGCTGCAAAATTATTACCAGACTTTCAAGGTATATGTCAAATGGTTTTTTTTGTGAAAAAAGAAATAAAAGTATTTTGTTCAATTAATTTGGGGAAAACAATTTCCATCCTCCAAGTGAAATATTCCTTAAAGTAGTTTTTGTGAAGTTCTCTGCCAAAATGATGCATTTTTTTTAGTCGAGACCCTGACTTGCAGACAATATCACGTAAGTGTTCTGGTAGAAGTTAGCTCAGAATAATCCTTTTCATAAAAGTCCAAATTAATCCTTTAAGCAAAATTTATCCAAAATTATTTCCTCCAAATGATTGTGAAAATAATCTTTGAAGGATTTGTATCTTTTGTAATTTGTGTAGATGTTGTTTCAAGAAAAAGATTCCTTTATTGGTTCATGAGTTATTATTATTATTTGGTAATATTGGTGTATTGTGTGCTATTCTGAAGTTATATGTCCATATAATTCTTTCACATTTTCATTAATCCTTTTCTTATTAATTTTATTTAAAATATTAATGTTTTATTTATTGAGCTAGTTTTTCTCTGATGTAAAAATCACAAATTGGTGTTTGGAGAGGGAAATCTGTTCAGCTTTTACAGCTTTCTTCAGTAAAGGGAGATCAGTGCATATAAAATTGAACTAAAGATGTGTGTTTCAAGAAAGTTAATGACAGTTTTCTTTGTTTCTTTCTTCACAATCTCTCTGTATAACTGCATGAATAAGAAATACTAATTTTCAAAGAAAAATAGTTTTCTGTAGATTATGGTATGGCATGATGCAGAACCTGTTTTGAGGTTTTAGATAATATAGCACACAGTGGAACAGTAAAGCTTTTTATTTTCCTTCTTCTCTCTTCACAGATGGACCCAATTCAAAAAGCTGTAATAAATCATACGTTTGGAGTTCCTCTTCCTCATCGAAGAAAGCAAATCATATCATGCAACATTTGCCAGCTGAGATTCAATTCTGATGTAAGTCAATCATTTTGTATCAGATTAGAAATATGTACTTATCTTCTAGGATGTGCCATAATTTTCAGAAATTGAACCTAAATGAAATGTTATGATTTCAGTTTGTTGCTCAGCAGATGAAAAGGCTGTAGGATGTTTCAAATAAATACAATGGCTTGGTGGTGTTTATACACCCAGCCAGATTTTCCCTGTCAGTATATCCCTGTAAGCTCATCAGCTTTGGTTGTGCTGCACTGAGTGTAAACAGGAAAAAGTGACTGATCCATTACTGCTGATAACACTGGTATATTTACTGGATCCTAATTCTTCTACCAGTCCTGGTTATGTTTTCCTTCAGTTGGATCACACCTTGCATCCTCTCACTTCTCTGGCAGCAAAACAGAGCAAGCTGAACTGGAGATGGTCTCTAACACGGAGGAAACTTGTCTCCCATAATTACCCAAGGGAGCTGTGCTGTGGTGCTCCTTGCCATGTAATACCTGTTGTGTCACAGAAAAGCCTCTTAGGTTTTAGATCTTCTATTTCCTTCTCAGAATCACTGTGTACACAGACCAAACCTGACATAGTACAGTGTATTTTTCTCTGCTGTTCTAGGCTCTTCAGGAAGTTTCTTCACATGGGCATTGCCAGTGGGAACTAATCTTTCCCTGTCGTTAGTTCACTGTATAATTTAAATATGGAAGTTACTTCTGTCAGTAATATAATATTTTAACTTAGAATGAGGTCAAACCCAAAATGTTCACAAGGTTCCTTCCTAATTCTGGACATAGGAAGAAGTGAAATAATTCTTGTGTACTTCTGACTCTTTAAAGGCAGCTATTTATATATTTATATACATTTTGTACTATATATTTTATATATATATATACTTTGTATATATATTTATATACAGTTTGCACTATTTTTAGCTTATTGATAATTTAACAAAGCCATGAGTTTGAGTGTAAACATTGCAGCTCTTTTCATTCCCCTCAGCTTTTTATCCCTTGGTAACAATTTCAAAAATATCTCAGTCACAATTTCTGGAGCAGTCATCACATATTTAATTTAACTGATGACCCCAGGTTATTTAATTCATTTACTGAATGGACCCTGACATAATTCTCAGAGTGATGCAAGGAAGGGCAATACTCTCTCTGGAACTGTCATGTCCCCCAGAGATAAAAATAAAAGAGTCAAATGCAGCTCTTCCATTTAGAAATCAGGTGCCAGAATTAGGATTGTGGATACTGAGTCATTCATGAGGAGGGGATGATGGAGACTTCTGGGCCACAGTGGATCTTACCAACTGAGCAGCCCAATTTATCACTCAAAATTTTCAGCTTTTTCAGCTTTGTCTCAGGAAAAAGCATATCACACTGAGCACAGTATATAGCTGAGAGATCAAATACTTCAGTGTTACATACCAGAGTGAAACACCTCCTTTCAAAGAGGATATACCATTTTTTTTTGTCTGCAAATAGATCTAGACAAAAGACAAGATGAACATATCAGTAAAGTTACTTAGTCATTAGCAGTTACACGACTTGGATTGATATGTGGGATGGAAAATTTTCTAGCTGAGAAGATCTAGGCATTTTCCAGAATAAAATATTTGAAGTAAAAATCCTTCAACCCAGAAACAAAGTATCAGTGGGCACAGGTACTTTTTACCCAGAGTACTATTCTGATCCCATACTGCTCCTTTTCTGCTACTCTTAGAAAGGATTCTAAAGAGAGAGAGAAGAGGCAGAGGTGGTTTTCAGAACCACCTACAGTGTCCAAAAATCTGGTTTCAGAAGACATCAATTAATTTAAGCTGTTCACAGAAAACTCTTGGAAGACTAGCTGATATTTATCTGTCCCTTCACACCTTCAGGTGTTAGAGGCTTGAACTCAAATAGCCAGCACTGTTCAGAAGGTTGTTTTAATGCTCTCTCTCTCTAATAGTTCAACATTATCTCTACAGAATGGAGAGACCTTCTTGATGAGTATGTTTCATTTTCCACTTTTACTATCCATCTAAGTTTTAAGGCAACCACAGTGTTGATTGATGGAGAGATTACAATCCAAAATCTACCCATTGATTAACCTGGAATGATAGCTCTCCCCATTTTCACTACCACACAGAAGCAATTTGTTGATATCTTTATGATGGTGTCTTCTCATTCCAGTGCTTATAGTTATTACTGCTGAAAATCACAAAGTGCTCTGCTGAGGTGTTCAAGAAATAATCTGTAGTCAGTGTTCCACTGCAGCTTAAAAATCTTTTTCTGCAATGTGAGAGGAATAGGCAGAGGTCTTTCCTCCATTACTTAGGTTATTTTGAAATGCCCACCTGTGTTTGAAGCAAAAATGTGGCAAACTGAAGATTTAATATTGGGAATCAAAATGCTTTGACGAAAAAGAGCTATTAGCTATCATTTTTTGATAACTTTACTATGAATGCAAGCACACACATTGTAATTCTTTCTCCTATTATGAAAAAGTTTTCATTTACTCAATATTCCTGCCTTTCATTTTCATCATATTTTGTTGAACACAATTTAAATCCGTAACAACAATAAATAACTTTTCTGTCTAGGAACCTAGGCTTTGTGTCTATTCAACCGATATGTCTCTATTTTTAGATGCGGGAGATAGGTTTTATCAGAGAGTAATGAATAGAAATTCCATTTGCCTGCTACACAACAATATTATGAAAATGTTTACAATAAAACTGGTCTGTGGGATTTTTCTTTTTTGCATAGAATACACAATTTTCTCCTTTTAGGTAGAGATTTCTTTAAGAACAGCAGAGCTTTTTTATTTCTGGTTACATGGTATCAAAATCACATTTTAAAAAGATGAGAAAAGGCAGTACAATAGCCTAAAATCATTTAGCTTCTTTGTAAAGGAGTTATCCATAAATCTTCATGACAGCTGTGTGTTCAGTATCTCTTTTTAAAATAAATCTCATACAAGGGAAGGGAGGAATGTGCAAATAACCAAATCCTCTCCATGCTGAGCAAAAACATTAGAACAGCAGAGGTAGGTTTTGTGGAGTCCATTTCAAGCAATTTTTTTTTTTCCAGAGAAATCTAGCTATATCATTTAGGCTCATATTGTGCATTAAATTTAGGGTGAAACATTTAAATATATGCTTAGCTGCAAGTGCCTATGTTGCCACTTAGATGTTGGCAGCTGCTGAGAGCTACTGCAGTAAATGCTTGCTTTGTAGTAAACATTAAATCTGTATCTCTAAGATGTAAAAGTATCTGTAAAATGTAGTCCAGCCGACTTCAGTAGGATAATTCAGGTGCCTATAGGTAGCTGTAGGAGTAAATTTTCTGCTTATGGCCTGGAAAAAAGGAAAAAAAAGCCCCACTAACTGAATTTTCCTACCTTGACTATCTGATGTCCCTTTGCCCATGGGATTATTTGATGAAGTTATATATAGTTACCAGTATCTATAAACAAGGTCAATTTTGCAAAGGGATTACCTTTTTCTTCCCTCTCATTTAATGAGATGGCTGAGTGATGACCCAGTTTGCATTTAAAGAAAGGTTGGGCAGCATTCTAATGTGTTCACAGGACTTGAATTCCATTATGATGCACTTTAAAAATATTTCCAATTATATGAGCCAGAAATTATTGTTTGACTTAAATAGCAACAGTAGTAATATTTCCCTGCAAATCAGGGATGCTCATCAGTCCTTATGTGTTGATTTTCTACCTTATTTTTCTCCATCTCTATGAAACAAAGGTATCACCAAATTTGATATATTGTTCCACTATATGAATTTGTTGGGATTCATTAGGTGGTCTTCCATTAAAACAACAGTGAAGGATTTTTTTGAGGATAAAGATGCAATATAACTCTGCAGTGTTTTACTATAACTTTTGTGGGGAAAGAAGCAGGACCAGAGGACTAATATCCTATTTAGGCTATGCTTGATATGTAGAACAAAAGATTAATGTATCAGCTTGTAAGGGCCTAGGGTATAATAAGGTGATAATAAACAGTCAACATCAATTTGTCAAGAACATATCATGTCAAATGAATCTAATTTTGTCCTGTGACAGGGTAATTGGCCTAATGGATAATAGGGAATAAATAGACGTGACATATTTTGGCTTTAACAGGGGTTTATACAGTCCTATGTGACAGTCCTGTCAGGGAAGTAGGGGAATATGGTCCAGGTGATATTATTAAAAGTTGGGTGCAAAACAGAATGAAGAACTGCAGTGAGAGTAGCTGCTGATGGTTTCCTGTCAAAACAAGAGGTCACAACAAGTTAGGATCTGCAAGAGTCTCTTCCATGCTTACTGCAACTCTGATTTTTCATTAGCAATGTGCCTGACAAAAGAGAGTGTACATATGCCAGTTTTGTGGATGACATCTAGATGAAGGGTGGCAGCCTCTTGATGGATCATGCTAAGTTCCAGATCTTGGCCCAAAATTATCTCTAGTTGGAGAAAAAAGTCTGGAATTCTGACAAGTGCAGTAAATAAAAGCATGAACTATTGTGCTTAGACTGGAAGAAGTAAATTCACAAGTACCAAAATGAGTGGATGTCAAGCTTAAATGGCATTATGAATCATAATCCAAATATGATTGCAAATGCAGAAAAAATAAAGCAAAAACTCATTCATCTAATCCTATATATTACTTTTTTTCCCCAATATGAGATTTATCAATAAGTAAGTATTCCACAGCAAATATTCAAGAGCAGCCCTACCAAAAAGGACTGGGGGTGCTTGTGGATGAGATGCTGGGCATGACCCAACAAATGAACCTGAAGCCCCAACAAGCCCCCAAAACAAGTCTTGGGCTGCATCCAAAGCTGTGTGGGCAGCAGGATTCTCCTCTGCTCCACTCTTGTGAGACTCCACCTTGAGCACTGCCTTCAGCACCGGGATCCTCAGCACAGGAAACACATGGAACTGTTGGAGCATGTCCAGAGGAGGGACACAGGATGATCATTGGGCTCGAACATCTCTCCTGGAAGGGAAAACTGAGAGAGGTGGAGTTGTTCAGCCTGGAGAAGGGAATGCAGAACAGATCACTGTGGCCTTTCAGAAATTAGAAGAAAGATGGGAGCAAACTTTTAGACAAGAGATAATGGCTTTATTTTGGGTTTCCCAAAGAGGTGGATGCCCTATCCCTGGAAATATCCAAGGCTGAGTTGAACTGACCTCTGAGCAACCTGGTCTAGTTCAAGATATCCCTGCTGCTTGCAGAGGTGCTAAACTAGATGATCTTTAAAAGGTCCCCTTCAACTCAAACTATTTTGATTCTATGAGTTGAAATTGGCAGTGCCTCAGATGAAGAGTTATTTATTACATTGGTCATCACACTCCAACAAAAGCATAATTAGTTGCAGAATTTAGAACACATCCACTAGTATGACAAGGCATGAAAAAATTTCACTGAGCTAGGGAGAGCAGAAAGAACTGGATAGATGTACAGCAGAAAAGACCAGGAAAATATAGTTAGCTTTCCATACCTGAAAAGGACTTAATAAGAGTTTAGTGACGAATTGATCTTTGTTTTCCTTGGCTTTGATGGATAAATAAATGTGACTAAATATACAGATGAATTTGATTTCAAGAGATTTTTTGTTGGACTGCTTTGTGAAACAATTTTCACTGTAATGATAGTGAAGTTCTGGAAGGGAACATACGGAGAATTGAGGGGTGTCTGTTGGCAGAGAGTATTCACAAATTAGGCACCTGTTTCTGAGGCTGGGCAAGAGATGGTGGATGTAATCCCACACCTGAGAGAGGGATTATATGACATCCTGTTTGACTAATTTACAAATCTCTCTCTGTAGTTTGGAAGATATAATAAAGATTTCCTCATCCATGCCCAATGAGAGTCACACCTGGCCTGCAGCCTCTCTCTTGCAAAGAGAAGGGAATTTTAAAATATTGGTCTACTAGAAACAAGGAAAGTCTGGTACAGTTAAATGCTAGAAGTTATTTAACATTTCACCCTTCTGATTTCAAATCTGTTGTTTGTGAATTTGCAGAGATATGTTTAAATGGTATTTGAAGCAATCAATGCTTTTGCCTCAATATCTGTTCTGTTTGTGCCTATAACCACAGGGTCTTGTTCTTTGCATGTTTTATTGTATTTCCAATTATGGGTTAGATTCAGATTTGTAATTAAGCTAGAGATATAAAATCCTGGTTTGGTATAAACCAAATAATTTCTGCTTGAATTGTAGTGCTCATCTTTTTTAAGCAAAGTCACTTTTGGCAGGTATTATTAAACATCAAGCACTTTTATTTATTGATTGATTGGTTGATTGATTGATTTGTTATATTTGGGGTATTCTATTTTTGTCACTCCAAAACTGTGTGCCTGTGTTATATGAATTCATCAGCCTGGTTCTTTAAGAAAAATTATTTTGTGTAAATATTTACAGATGCTCAGCATCCCCTTAAAATCAGTATTACTATATGAGGGTATTCATTGCAGCAGTTGTACCTGAACAAGCATGAAAAGTTCATCCAGATAGAATTTATTCTTGTGTGTATATATATATATATATATATATATAAATTATATATTTCTGCAATTGTCTCTCTGTATATATGCTACTTCTTTCTAATAATGCACCATCTTTCCTATACTATGGAGTTAAAGTAAGGAGAAAAAAATAATGATTCCAGTTACAGAATTGCACATACTGCTTATTTGAGATCAGAATATGAGTCAGAATGGAAATACACTCAAAAAAGATATTTTTCCAGAGGTATTGGTCTGTGGTATTCACTGTAAAATGTAGAAAATAATCACAGAAAATGATTAGTGTGCAGATTGCTCTGGGATATTTGTCATTTTCATCAATACAGTGTAAAAACAGTAAAGAATTGCTAACAAAGTATTGAATTACTTGATTTTTTGGCATTCCAATAGTCTAATCAAATAGCACTGAATCCTATGCATTTACATTGCTTGAATGAAAAAATTTGAAAACAACCTGATATATCCTCTGCCCAGTGTGATATTCAGTAGAGTCTGTTTTTATAGGCTTAGTCTGCATACTTTAGAAGCATTACCTCCTCTTTCCTTGACCACATTCTAAAGACTGTAATATGATTTGCAGTCAGATCCTGTGCAACTCTGCTCTTTCCCATATTAGAGTGTTCAAACCTTTTTTTTTATTTTTATTTTCATTTTTATTATCTATTTCGAAAGAAAATAATCCTCATTTGTTTATATATAACCTTTTTCATATAGGAAATAAATAATTTATAGGTTATGAAATCCAGAATAATCCGGATTTAAGAGTAGTAATAAATTTTCGCATAACCTCCAGTTTGTTAAAGCATTTCTAAAACGCTTAAATAGAAAATACAAATAATTTCCTTTTGTTGTATAAAGTACTTTTCCCATAATTTTCACTTTCTATACAGTACTTTTATAAATTTATACAGCCTAGAAGTAGAAATTATTCATATTTGACATAGTACCTATTTTAGCTTTGAAGTACTTTTGATGTTTGAACTCCAGAGTACTTTTGGAGCACTGTTGATGTTGAACTGAGTCCTCTGACTGATATCACAAGGTTGTGACTATTTCTTTGCCTCTTAAACATTGGCAGCAATCCAAATATTCTGAGTGACCCTCAGTAACTGCTGTGAGAGGTCTCTGTGTGGTGTGCAAGATGTGGAGTTTGCTAGATAAACTCACTGCACAAACTCTTGATAGTCCTTGTCCTTATCTCCTTTTTTAATGAAAATAACTTGTTTAGTCTAGAAAATCTGTGCTGTCCTAGAACATGGAGCAGCCTGAGGGTATCAGGCCCACAGGGACATTGCCTGGGGTCAAGAAGGCAATAGGAAAGGAGAAGGTTTTAAGTGACTGAGCTTTATGAAAGAACATTCTAAATGTCAGCTGTTTTCTTAGGCAGTTGCTGGCGGGGAAAGATGGAGTGCCTTGGTGTCCACTGTGTTCATGTTACAAGACTTACTCTTTCCTCTCAAAAGTCACTCTCTAGCCACACTCAGCAGTGGTAGTAGAAGAGGGAGTGTCTAAATGAAGCACTGGAACAGGCTTCCAAGGGAAGTGGTTAGGGCACCATCCTTCAAGGTAAAGATGGGTAGAAGTTGTGCTTGGGAACTTGGCAATGCTGGGTTAACAGCTGGACTCGACAATCTTAAAGGTCTTTGCTAATCTAAACTACTCTATATATCCAGGAGAAAGGAAAATCTAATGCTTTCAGCTATATGGTCCCTGAACAAGCAGGGTTGAGGAGAAATGTCTAATGTATGTTAGCTGAATATCAGAGTCACTATAGGAACATGATCCTGGAGAAATTGAAACATTCAGCTGATCATCAGGTGTTGCTGTGTAGGACTTAGATTATGTCAAACTTAAACTTTTTTTTATTTTCATTTGGCAGCTCTTGCTTCCTACCTCTGCTCATCCTATTAGGTAATTTCATTTTCAAAGCTCTCACTTATTTTGATAAAACAAGTCAGTTGTGCAGAAGGTTTGACATCTCTTTTAAATTACTAGAGTTTGCCAGAAATGATATGTGAATAGGCAATTGCTCTCTCTGATAGTCGTGCTTATAAATTGAAAAAGATTAATGACCAGTATTCTAACTGCAGAATATGAAGACAAATTAGTTTAAAAGGTTTCTGCTTGTGGCACTGGAGAGAATGGTTGCAGTATTTGCCCTTTAGGTGGGTGTGGATCTCAGAACTGCAAAGAGCTGAAGGAAAGGCACCACTGCTATCAGGGGTGATAGCAGTTAATAAGACAGAAAGTCTGAATTAAAAGCAACCTCCCTCCACATCTTTGTGTGTTTCTGTCAGAAATTTCTTTTCTCTCAGAAAGTTGTTTTAATGGATTTGTCCTGTAATTACATTCATTGGGTTACAGTTGAGTCAGAAAGATTTTGTGCCTGGTGGAGGGTAGAGGAATATGTGAATGAAATTCAAATGCTAAAGTTGGGCAGGTAGAGGCTAACAAGAGCTTATTTGTAGTTTTTGGCTAGAATTATGGGAAAGAATACTTAGCATTTTTTAACTGTACATTGAAAAATACCATTTGATACATGAGTGAATTGGTATAGACAGGGGAAAAGATAATATAAAAGAGGGGAAAGGAATCCTCTCTTCCAGTTCTGTTTTGTGACATTCGTGGAAAAATCTGCCTGTTCAAGCTGCAAGGAGAGAAATCTCTTCACTTTTTACCCTACACTTACTTGTGTTTGAGGCAGTTTTTCCCCTGTCAGCTTCTTCAGTTAATGTGCAAAGTCAGTCAACTCTAACAAGCAATGGAAATTTAAGACTAAATGTCCTGGGGAGTCTTTTCAGAAACCACTTTCTATAAGCAAGACCTCACTTCAAAGGAAAAAAAATTTAATCTCCTTGTTGTGCAATCTTCATCTAGCATTTTTTGGTCTGTTTTAAGTTCTTACTTTTACATTTATTTTTGAAAATGAGAATTTATATAGTAGAAAATCTGAGATTCTGGATTGTTAATAGTAGGTGCAGATAACAGATTTCACTGTAAAAGTGGCAAAACATTTTCTCTTCCAGTTATGAGGCAGTGATTCCTAGTTTACTTTCTCAGGCACTGATAAGGACATAAAAAGGAACCAACAATACACAGACAGGAGTTTATGCCAGTCTGGGTTACAGAAAGAGTAAGTGAAGAAAATTTGCAGCAAATTGTATTTTTTTTATCACCCTGTCCCAAATAATTTTTTCTAAAAATTCATTAAGAGTAAAGTAGTGCTTATACTTTGCTTTGGTTAATAATACTTTCTTCCAACACCCATGAAACCCTTCCAAGTAATGTTACACAGACTCTGGAAACTTTCTTTTTTCTCTTTTTGATCAGTAAATTTGCACTCCCTTAGGTTCCCATAACATATTCTTCTCCACTGCATCCATGCAGCCTCTCCTTGGAGCAAATATAATGTTTCCTTTTGAAAGGATTGCTATTAAACACAACCTCCCCTGATGTAAACAAATTCCACTTCACAACCTCCAGGCCTGACTTGTTCAGTTCCCGAGTTCTTTTATCACTCCTCTCATGTCTCAGGAGATATTGCTATTCTCTGTGCTTTCTTACATCACAGCTAACAGCTGGGAGCCTCTGAAGGAGTGGAAATGCAACCCAATGCCTCCTTTTAAAAGCTTTGTATTGGAAGAGAAAAGCACATATTTGAACTACACTTTTGAGGGTGTATTGTCCACACTTGTGCATTTTTTTAATTTTTTTTTTTTTTAATCTCAATTGAAAGTGAAGTCTTTCAAGGTTTTTAATGGTTAAAAGAGTCTGACTTCTTTTCAGCAAAGAATTCAATATGGCAGTTACACTGAACTCCCCCATGGATTTTAAATTCTGAATTCTGAATTCAAATCATGTATTTAAACTGAGGTAATGGTCTACTGGTAGACCATACAGGTACATTCATATATATAATTGTCTGATGAGGTGATCTCAAAGTGTGATTTTAAAAATACAAGGATTTTGTCTATTTGGTATTTAGATAGGTGTCATTGTGTTGTGGTGGGATAACTTTAGATCCAAATGCATAGTAAATGTACTGAATTAATTTATGTTAGCAATTTTTGATGGGTATAAATGTTTCTTTTTATTCTGTAGAAAGGAGATTTTATAAGGTAGTCTCTGAACAGGTTTTATCCTTTCCCCAGCATAGCCTATTTTCTCTGCATCAGCAGACTTGTCATGATAATCAACTTTTTTGTCCCAACCATCAATCACTCCTGATTACAGCTGGGGAGAAGTTCTGTTCTGTTGATCAGCCCATCAGTGCACATAATGTTACACCTGGAGACAAGTGAAAATCATCCCTTGGTGGGAGAATCACTTGCCTTCAAGTCTTTTGTCTGAAGTATTTTAATTTACATTTAGAGTATTGAAATTGTCAGTGCTTGCTTTGATTTTTTTTATTTCTTTGACAAAAATAATAAGTTCAGTTGATCTTTTCCTACATGCTAGAAGATGAATGCTTTTCTATTTTAAATATCTTATGTTCTTTTTCACTTTATTGTACAAATATTGCAATAATTATAACTATTTAAATTAAAAATAGAATAGTTATGTGATACTCCATTAGTAGAAATGTAGTATTCTTATATACTAGCCTAGAATTTTTGAAAAAGCTGTTTTGTTGGCTTTTAATCAGCTATTTGGTTAGGGTTATATTTATCTTTAGTATTCAATTTATATGAAGGTTGTATAGCAAATTTCAAGCAACTAAATAATCAAAATATAAGGGCATAATTCCTTTCTTTTATAAATTCTTCTTATACTGTGATTATTACTGAATAACACTTTTTTCCCCCCTTTTAATAAATGTGGTTTTCAGATGTCACAAGGCTGATGAAATTTCAGCTTGAGGATGCACCTTATGTTTTGCTTGTAACTTAAATATAGCTTTTAATTAGCTATCAGAACAACCAGATGTATCTTAATTGTACCATTCTTTTTTCATCTATGGTCACTTTTTTATTTTAGGTAACTTCTCTAAATAACCGTTGTCACCAGTTAATCCTTTCACATGTCAAAAAACCACAACCTATAAGACAATTATAAAGCTGATACTTCAGGGATTACAGGATGAAGTGTAAATGAAGAAGAAAGAATGTGACAGTGTGGGGTAATAAAGATTTGATTAGTAATCGTGTTTTTACATAAAAGGTTTAATTAGCAATAGCTCATTTTCCCATTCCTGCTGGTCATTTTCAGGACAGTGATATATTGTTTTTTTGCCATGAGCCATGCCACCCAATAGAAGGTGTTATGTTTTCATTAGCTGCAGACACTTCAGCATATTATCTCTCACCTTAATCTACACACCAATACAAAACATGTTTAAATCTCATCACTCAATAAGCCAATTGTATATTCAGCAATTTTAAAACTATGGGATATTTGCTCAGATGTTTTGTTTCTTTTTAAACCGATGATAAAAACACTAAATTGCAAATCACATAATCACTGAGCCTCAGTTCTTATATTTGTCTGCTTAAATACTTTGTTTGTCAAATACAGAATTTCATCACTTGCATAGAAGCTGTTCTTTCAAAATGACAATCTGTTTACTTTTATGGTTTAGTAATTAATCTGAGCATATGGCATAATTTATATTTTATAGGTACATCGATCTACATTGCCTTTTCAAAGACTCTTATCACTTGTTATAATGACAGGACAGAAAATTATTTTTTGTTATTGAATAGAGATTTTTAATGGGTTTTCGCTAACACAATTCTAGCCAAAAAGCCCATCACAAGTTGCCTGTCATTCTTCAATTTATTCTCTAACATGTTTTTCATACCAGAGTCATATGTAGGGATAAATGGTTGTAATAAAGTAGAATTCTAATGTAAACACATTCTGAGAAGCAACAATAAATGAGTAAGAGTGTCTGAAGATGTCAGAAAACATGAAGTATATGGAAAGAAATAACATTTTGGACACTGGAGAAATGAAGATTTTGTTTTTTAATGCATTTAACAGTATTTTCTTTGGTGTAATTCTCAGGGGCAAGGAATTTTTATTCCAAAATTATTTGACATACCTAATCTCTATCTCTTCAATGCTTGAAAAGCTGTAAGAAAGAAACTTCTTTCATAGGAGAGCTAAGAAAATGTGCATCATGTATATGTAAAAATGGTGCAGAAATATTTTGGCTATTCTTCTAGAGTCTGAGCTCCATGTTCTGATTGGTGAGACAGGCCTTTACTAGCATGGTAAGCCAGCAAGGAATATGACACAGGGAGAAGCTTGGGATATTTGTGGGTTTATTAGTTTCTCCTGTGCTAAATTAGTGCTTTTGGAGGTGGTGCTGCCATGAAAAAAAAAAAAAAAAAAAAAAAAAAAAAAGACAAGAAATAAGGAGAGGACATCCAGAAAAAGAAAGCAGCAGATGCAGTGGCATTCAGCAGTAGGGATCACGAGGAGCAGGCACTGCAGTGAGAAAATAAAGGCTCTGCTCCAGACACTGAGGTGTGCTGTTCTAAGGTATGCAAGAGGAAGAAGGAGCTATGTAGAAGAAGAAACAAATAAACAATAATGAATAATGGGTGCAATGATGCAGAGCAGGAGATCAATATGTGGGGAAAAAAAAAGAGATTCTGAGTCTGTCATAGCTCATGATTCACATTTGGGATATAGTGGCAGAAAGGGGTGATTTGAGAAATGGAAAGTTTCAAGTGGCAAAGTAAACAGTAGGAGAACACTTAGAGTCATCCAAGAGCTACTAATGCTGAATGATTATAAAGATGTTGGTTGAAACCCGAGAAAAAGTTATCCCAAGGAAAGTATGTCCAAGTCCAGAAAGTAGAAAGGCTTGAAGACAGAAACTTGAAATAAATGACCCTGGCCAGTGCAAGCCTTTTTACTTTTTTTGTACTGGGAGGAAGTTTATCATGCAGATATTCTTCAGCTGGGATTATTTAGGATTAATATTTTCTCCAAAGTGATCTTTAACTAATATTTGTTTTCTCCCTACTTATAAAACACATACAAAAGTTAAAGTGGCTGAATTCTGTCAGCCTTTTTCTGGCATTCACAGTAAGGAATAATGAAAGAGGCAGTTCTAGAACAATTTAAATAGGTAACTCTGGATTTTCAAAATTAGCAAGGATTGTATATCATCTTTCTCAGAAAGTCTACTTGTATCCAAAAGATGTTGATTTCTGTATTCCCTGAATGGGAAGGTGAGGGCAAAAAATATTTACCTTTCCTTCCCCCTCCCCTACTGATATCCTCGTGTTGGCAATTTGTTATGGCTGCTTCTGGCATGAACAGTAAGAGATCAATTCTCAGTGAGGAGGTATAGCAACTTAGAGTAATTGGACTATGAATTTTAATTCAAGTATTGAAATTCATTGTTGCAGTCATAAGAATCTGTGTATTTTGCAGGCATTCCTTTTTTTTTTTTTTTTTCTATAAAAAAGAGGTCCCACCAGTTCAAAATATGCTTTTTTAATTGTAAATCTAAATTCACAACGAACTGAGGGGTTTGAGCTGTGGCTATGAAGCAGGATTTTCCTTGGCTGACTGGGTAAAGTGGCTCCTGTCATTTCAGCATGTTTTAAATAGATCATGAATTACATTTAGGGCAAGGCAGGGGTTCCTGGTGTTTCACTGCAAGTTATTTTTGTGTGTGCAAAGATGCATTTTCAACCTGATGAGTGATGATAACTTGTAACTGATAAGTGATGGGTTGGCCCTTGAGGACCTTTGGCTGGAGAGAAGCATAATTCTCTTTTATCAGCACCAAAGGATAAATCAACAGGATGATGATTTTATCATTAACATCAAGTCATTTTCTGAAATTCTTGCACTGTAAATAACCACATATTTAGACATATCACAGAATCATAGAATCACTAAGGCTGGAAAAGACCTTAAAGACCGCAAGTCCAACTAAACAGTGTCCCCAGGTGTCACATCTGCACATTTTCTGCAAATATAGAGTATAAATTCTGTTGCTGCCTCCTGTGGTTATATGCAGGACCAATTATATGGTCTGTCTGATCAGATAGAGGGGGTAGATGCTCTGTCCTGTAAAAATCAGGGGGGTTTACACCCGTATTCCTGAACCTGTAAAAGTCATAGACCTGTTTGACTTACTGAAAGATGTTTGCACATGACTGAATGAACACTGTGGCTATAGAGTTAATCCTTTGTTAGCAAGTCACTGCTTGTCCTCCTACCATATTTGGACTAGTCAACACTTTGGCTTAGCCTAAAACTCCCAGTTTTCTTCCTGGCTGCTTGTTTGTCTAAAGTAACCTGCTAGATTTATCTTCTGTAAGCCTGAAGGTGCTAATGCATCTTAAACCTCTCAGCTGGAAGTAATATCTAGTTTGTATTTGAAATGCAAAACACAAAAATGAGGCCTGCAGAGTGGAAGGAAGGACAGGTAGCCTGTGAGGAATACAGAAAAATTGGGATACTTGTGGATGAGGAGCTCAGCATGACTCTTTAATGTGCACTTGAAACCTAGGCAGGCGGCTGAATCCTCAGCTGTATCAAAAGCAGGGTGGGCAGATTCTGCCCCTCTGTCCACTCTGGTAAGTGGAGTGCTGTGTCCAGCTCTGGGACCCCCATCAGGAGAAGGACATGGACTTGCTGGAGTGGGTGAGTCCAGAGGAGGGCCATGAAGGTGGTCAGAGGGCTGGAGCACCTCTCCTAAGAAGAAAGGCTGAGAGAGTTAGGGCTATTCAGTCTGGAGAGGAGAAGGTTCTGGATGGACCTTACTGCAGTCATCCAGTGCCTGAAGGGGGCCACAAGAGAGCTGGGAAGGGATTATTTACAAGGGAATAAGTCCTAGTGATAGGACTAGGAAAAATGGCTTTAAACTGAGACAATTCAAGTTAAGACCAGATATTAAAAATATTTTTTTTACTCTGATGGTGATGAGGCACTTGAATAGATAAGTTGTGGATGGCCCATCCCTGGAAGTGTTCAAAGCCAGGCTGGATGGGATTTTGCATAGTCTGGTGTAGGGGAAATTGTCCCTGGCCATGTCAGGGCTGTTCGAAATAAAAGATCTTTAAGATCCCTTACAGCCCAAGCCATTCCAATTGTGTGATGTGCCTGGTGGAGCAGGTAACACGCAGGCACATCATCCAGAGTGAGAGTGGAGGCCTCCCAAGGCTCTGAGGAGACTGACATGCACAGGAACAGGGATGACATGGTTCCAGCCATTATCTCTGAAAGCCAGGAAGATGCTCTGGGAATGCTGACTTGTCTCAGGCCAGCTAATTTGCCTCAGGCAGGTAACTTACAATAACTGGCAATAATTTGGTAGATCATAGGAACCTACACCTGCAAGTCCTTTCTTTTACAGCCATAATGTTTGCTGTCTGCTATTGCCCTTCCAAATCCATGGTCTGAACTCACATCCTTAAGGTCTTTTCAAGGTAGGGTCCTTGTTTTCGCTAAGGTTCATTCCTGTCAAAATCACAGTATATCTTAAAATTACATTTTATTGCATTTTGCTTGTATTTTTATTATGAGATGGACTCAGATGTAATCTAGCTCTGGGATCCAAAGTAAGAAATTATCAAAAATGGAGAAATAGTCTCACAAGTTCAGTTGAGATTGAGAGTTCTAATGATTATCTGACTTTGTCTAATGTCTAACTCCCTAGATATCATTAAGTGATGCTTCTTATATGCATTGTGTCTTTATATCTGTTCATAAACTACTGCACAAATTATTTGCCAAAAAGGACAATGGATTATATCTCTGATAAAACTGTGAGTCTGTTACAGATTGTACAGGTTGTTTGCTGGAGATATATATATCAAGTGTACTCCACACTGGAAAATTTTCCATCTCATATTATATGTCTGGTGAGATGGCAGCTTTTCCAAGCTGTGTGTGTAACTATAAATAAATAAATAAATATATATATATATATATACACACACATACACATGCACATACACCTTCCTCAAACAGGTTTGGTAGAATATATAAGAAATGGGAAATATTCCTGTGGTTGTCTCTAGCAGTGCTAAGTAAAACCTAGTGAAAAAGAGCAGAAAAATGAACAAAGTAGTTTCCATTTGAGCTAAATTGTTCTGATATTCTTAATTTTTATTTTTCCTTATTTTCTAGTATGAGAATGAGAATTTATGAGAATTTATGCATGAGATACCAGTAGCATCTGATTATTAGTATGCAGTGTCAACCAAGATGGTGCAATTACTCAAACAAATGCTATAGTGAGGGTAAGTGTTTAGCATATTCCAAGTTGTTTATGACACTTTTTTTTGGTGAAAACTCCAGGATTTTTTTCTCAGCTGATGTGTTTCTGTGATGTACATTTGGTTTTGTTGGCTTAGTCAAAGGCTGTCCATCCATCTTTAAATTCTTCACACTGTGTCCAGATGGTGTATTGCTTTTGCCAGTCCAGGGTGAAATAAATGTCAACATTTCTGTTGACTTAAGTGGTGCCAGGATTTCACCCACACAATCTAAACTTAACATGTTTGCTTTCTGTTTTGGTTTTCTTTTTCTCTCTTTCATAGCAAGGAGGTCCTTGCCATTTCCAAAGGGAAAGGAAAATATCATGGTTCATTGTTTTTAGATTTTGGTGTTTAATAATTTCATAAGCATGAATGTTGAAACAGTTGTAAAACTTATGCCCAAATATTGTTCTGTTACAAGAAAATTAATGAAGCATATTAGCTCTGGTCAAAAAAAACCTTTTTGGATTAGTATGATGGATATCATACCTATTAGGAAGGTAACAGAACACAGCTGGAATTTGAATAAATGAACTAAAGCCCTTATTTTGCAACAGAGCTTCTACAGTAATTTTCCAACTTCCTATCATGGGTGATTTCAACATAGATTTCAAAGGACGTTGGAATATTGAAGCAAATAACTCATTCTTGAAGATCTTTTGTTGTTTTTAACGCATTGAATTAGCTCATTATGGTTGAATATGTAGTGGAAAATAGCATCTGTTTACACTGCAGAATTATAAAAATTACTTACCAGTAACAGAATAAGGAGCAATTTGCAAAAGCTAATCATATTTGTGCACTTATTTGCAAAAAGTAAGTCGTTAATACATACCCAAGGGAAAAATAACTTACTGGTTTATGCAATTTAATAGAAGTGTGAATCCTAACATATTAAAGAAAATTTTTAGGGTTCAGTTTTAAAAGTGATAAAGCTATGGACGTAAGGACATGGCTGTCCCATATTGCTGCTTCACCTGTACTCAGTGGTTGTTGAACTTACAGAAAGCATCCTGCAGCTCACTGAGCCAAATCAGTTCAAGCTGGGCATACACCCCAAATGTATACAACCAGCTTAGAAACCCCTGAGGAGATACCCTTGTTGAGAGTTCTGTCTATATTTAGAGAGCAGTTTTTAGTGTTCTATCTTATAAATTTGGGGTGCTGCAAAGCACCCTGAGGCATAAAAGTTATCCCAGCAGTGAGATGTCACAAGTGTAAACTGAGAGCTATTCACAGTTTCAGTTCATCATTGGAAGTGAAAGTTTCCCATTTCCATTTTATTCAAAAAAGAGTCAGAACTCTCTACAGCTTTTTACTGAAGAAATCAGTTTTCTGAAAGTCATTCTTTAGAGACTAGGAAGACATGCTATCTTTTCCTTAGCCCTGCCATAACAAAAGGAAGAAAAACATTAAAACAAGAAACAAAAATTAAATAAGTATAATTTTTAAAATTCATTTTGTGGATAGATATGAAGAGATTTTCCTGCTCCAAAGACTTTGGAGTCTCAGCATTAAATTTCTGTACCATTTGGAAATTACACTCTCTACGTAATCTCTGCCCAAACATACGTCTTCGATTTTAAAATCAGAAAGGGCTTTTATACCTGTCTGGTTTAACCTTATTTAATGCTATACACCTTATGATTTCATATAGCTGTTCCAGTTTTGAACCTGATAACCTGTGCTTGATTAGAGGAGATGAGAAACACTAAAGCCAATGTAGAAATATCGAGCATCACTGAGACACTTGTCCTACAGCACTTTAACATCTAAAATGTCCTGTTGGTTTCAGAGGGACTGTTCTGATCCAGTAAAGTTTGTAAGATTGCAGCCAGTTTCTTTTGGCTTCAATAAGTATTTGGTTTTGTTCAGTGGAGAAAACCCAGATTTTCAGATTTCAGTGTAACATCAGAAAAGTAGAAAGGTTTGTAGGAAGGAGACAAAATATAAGTGCACTGTAAACAGTAAGTGATGTCAGAGCATCTCATTAAGTTTTGCATACTACTTAATATCCCTAGCTGTGGCTTCCTACATGGAACCTAACAGATTAGAGGAGTAAAACATTCTGACCTGTCAGTTTTGTACTGGAAAATGTCATTGCCATTTTTGTATTGATGATAGTACAACATCCTACATTGTCTCTTAAACAAACCCCAGTTTTCAGCCTTCACTACTTTTGGAACAATTTGATCTGCCCACATATATGTATTACTTTTACAGACAACATATTAATTGATTTAATAACTAACTTTATGGCAGATTTAATGACTTCCTCACAAGCAGGTCTGTGTGCTCTAGGTTTATGTTAAGGCTCTAAGTACCAAGGTTCTAAGTACTGACCCTGTGATAGCTGGTAGAAGTGTACTGGCAAACCTTGTAGGTGCATACAGTGTCCTGTGGACTTCACTGAAGCCCTGAATGTGTTCACAGAATCTCCCAAAGATGATTGAAAGCAAGGCAAAACAAATAAAATTATGTAAAGGAATAAATATAACTGTATTGTAGACAGACCAATCTTTAAGTTCATATGCCTTATAAACCATTGCTCCCTCTGGATATTTAGATTATTTTTCTCAAAATATTTTCTCCCTCACTAAAAGTTTAGATAAACCTAGTTTTTAATGCAAATTTACTTCCATGGTATAGCACTTGTTTTTATTGCCACTTAGCTATTTATGTCCTGTTTATATTGATTCATTACATAAAACAATTTACTTTTGTTCCTAGTAGGTAACAGCATTTATTAATTTTACTTCATTTCCCCTTTTTATTGATGCAACGTGTATTTCTGTCTAGACAGAGAGAAATCCTATGCATACATCTACAGTGGGACTTTTTGAGCAAATTACTGGCATAGGACTCTTTTAGACAAAATGTGTCTAAATAAGCAATCAGATAGTGGGCTGAAAGTTCTTTTATTCCAAGAAAACACATTGCCTCTCTATGGATGTTTCTGCACATGGGTTCCTTTTAATATATTAAGATAATGAAAGAATCTATAAACTCTTTCAGCCTTAAATTATCAGTGTCTGTGCTTCTGTGCAAACTTTTCACAGTGGAAAAGTTCACATGATACTTTACATATATTTACAACCTTCTACAAGAAGGTTGGAGATTTAATGTGGGAACCAGCAGTCAAGCTCACATAAAACAGAGTTGTAATCAGGAAATTTGGGCATTTATGTTTCTTATTGTGAGTTTTGAATTTCTGATTATGTGTAGGAGCTGATTTAAAGGCCATCAGAAATATTTACATTAAAATAATTATTGAAATATAAATTTAAAATCCAGAATAAAAAATCTGTTTACCTGTATGTTTTAATGAAGCTAACAGAAAACTGAATTAACATTTTTCTGAACACAAAACTGAAATTTGGAAAGCTTCTAGTAATTATTATATTAAAAACAGTGATTCCAATAAAAGTATTAAGACTGTGTTTAGAAGCACTTACAATAACCCCATGGTCTCTTTTTTATGGTTTTGTATATAGAATTCATATTAAATTGTTTGTAATTTAAAATATAAAGTTCAAATCATAAGGAATTAATAATTAAATATGCATTTTTGAGGTTTACCATGAAATTTCTTCTAGTACTTTGTGTCTGACCACTATGCTTCCATGATATTTTGCTTCAGTCAAAAAAATATCAAAAACTCAGAATTCAGTGAGATTTTTATTGTGAATGTAAACAGACAGAAATAGTTTCCTTGGCAACAGAAAGCAGGTGAAAACACTCAGACAAAGTACTTTAGAACCACCTACTCAACTTTGTTTAGTTGTAAGTTCACAAGATGCATGCTGAGGGAATCAAGTGGGTTTTGTTCAAAAAGTGAAAAGTTTTTAAGCTAAATGAGTGTCTGGGCAGGTAAGTGTATGTGTAGACCCTTGACTCCAATTAGCTGATGTGAACAAACTCAGATTCAAATAGGTGCTGGCTCCATATCCAATACTGTCATTCTTTTGCTGCCACCAGAAAAAAATGAACTTTTCAAGACTATTCAGAAAACTGATGTCAAGTTCAACAGCATCCATTTTTTGAAGTAAAGAGCATTTGTGGATAACCTGAATATTGAACTACATTTACATTATTAATTCAATGTATGAAAAATATGTGGTGGTGTGCACTGCTAGTGCAAGGAAGCTAGGGTACATTTCTAAAAAAATACAGTTTTGCTCAAGTTCTCCATTTGGAATATGTCAGTTCCAGATTCAAAACTGGAGGCATATATATCATATTTACTACATGAGTTAATGCATGCTTTATTTAATTATATGTATAGTTTATAGCAGTGCATATAGAATAACTTTTTTTTTTTAATATCATTCTAATGTTATTCTGAGATTAATAACTTGGTTAATCTAAGTTTAAAAAATGCCAAATGATTTTAATATTCTCTTGAAACTCTAACAACAATAATATTTGCTATGGGGAAAATAAATGATGCTGCCAATTAATACAGTAAAGATGAGACTAAATGTTAAAGTTAATTTTATTGATGACAGTTTTCAAAGGACCATGTTTCATGAGCATCCCCCTAAAAATAGTATTGCTTTGGAAGACAGAATGTATAGAGTTCCAGATTCTGGAGCTTGATAACCATGTCAAAATAAGCTGAAAACTTCTGTCTTAACAATAGAAAAGATAAAATAGAAAAATAAGCAGCTTTTTTATTGAATTTCAACATGTAACAAAATTTTGTTGTACTGCATGAAGTACTGGTGTCCTTAAAAGAACACTGTGAGTTATGGGAACTATTGATTACTTGAGTTGTCTTACCTTTCAGAATATATATTGTGCCACAATGTATGTTGCCTCAGAATGCAGTGTGTTATATTCAGGCAGATTTTTGTATATTGCCTAAATGGTTTCAGGTATTGTCACATTTGACGGCAGTTTACAGTACAAGCAGATGCATCATAAAAGTATTGTCTTATGGAAAAAGGGAAGTTAAGTAGAGAATTTTGAACTTCTGACAAAGATAAAACAAGTTTCGTTCTCCATAATGAAAATATTATATTAATTTTCATAATGAAAATGAAATTGATTCTACTATACTATGGATGGTTTTACCATAAGAATAGTGTTGATGCAAATCTCTCACAATGTAATGCAGGCTCTTGCCAGGTGCAATCTCTCACCATTATAGAAATGACTCTGGAAGAAGCTCAAGAAAAGGGAGTGGGGTAGAGCAGATTAATTATGCAGGGGTGCATAATTAGTGAGCTCAGGAAGCACTCATTCACTCTGATGAGTGAGTCTCAGGGTACATTCATGAGTATACTGAATAAATACTTTAGGAATGAGAAGAGAGAAATATAAATACCTGGAAATAACATTTTGGGACATTTTATTCTGCCATAATAATGGAGAATTGTTTTGGGGTTTTTTTCTACAGAAAAGACCTTTGTGGTCTTGACCTGTTATTGTATATTTGATTCTAGGGAAAGGGGCAAATTGGTTAATCATGGCTTAGTGGGCAAAAGCCTTCTCTCAGAACATATATGAAAGAAATCATATTACATATATCCTTGGTGTTAGTACCACAAATATATCTGAGTGAATAAGGTAATTAGACTACAGAGTTGTGTTGTGTTACACTGCACAAAAAATTTAAGTGGCACAACTCAGAAGATAAAGGTAAGCTTAACAGAAGGTAGAAGTGATGATAGGCAACATTTATCCACACCATAATTGACTACAGATTGAATTTGCATGTGTCAGGCAGAAATTAGGATACTTATTCAATATGAAACATATCATCATGTCAACATCATGTTTAAAAACTATATTACATGTTTTCACTTAATCTCCTTTTTTGCAAGGGCTTGCATAAATGATTAATTGTTTCATGTACAGTGTCTGTGAAACTGCTGAAGTTGTGGAGTTTTCCTATCTTCTAGTGGGTAGGCACAGGACTTGTATGTAATCCTGAACTTCCCATGTGCACTCACTGGGCAGATGAAACAGAGGGCCTTATAGGAAAGCTTTTTTAAAAGTTTAATATAGCCTCAAGTAAAAGCTTCCCTTCTAAACAGATGAAAAAGACTGCACAATCCTGTACAAAATGTTTTAGCTGTTTCTCACTACTAGAGCCCTGCTTTATGCTGAACCAAGTGTTGGGCATCTCAGGGTTGTTAGGCTTTCTCCCTGTTAACTTCTCCAGTTTGCTTATTGGGGAAGTTTTCCATGGAGATCAGCTCTGGTTGTGTGTTGCATAGCTGGTAGGATACAGATGTCTCAGCTGCATACTGCAACCTTCCCTGGGCAATGCTGTCATCACTGGCTGACCAGGCTTTGGAGTCACTAGAAAAAAAGGACACACTTGTTTCAAAAATAAAAAGGTTGTTTGAATGTTATCACTTTCTTGTATACTTAGGACATCAGTAAAATTATTTTTCAAGCACTTATTGACTAGCCCAACTATAGGAAAATATTTGTTCTCAGAGATTATAATAATGTGTGATAGACATCTCATAAGCAATTTCCCTGACTTCATCAAGGACAGAGGCCTTTTTGGCTTATGCAATTATTTGGTATTGCTTTCTATGTGTGTCCAGCTCACTGACAGTATTAGTTTGAACTTGGAATCTAATTTTTTTGTTGTTGCTTTGGAGCGTTTTTGTTCTGGAGAATCCTGACATCAGTTGTGGATATATTAGCCAAAATTACTACTATTATATTGAGAACAATAGCAAAGGCAATGGTAGCATCCAGTAGCTGGTAAAAAAGCAAAAGAGATGGCATGAACTTTTGAAGTCCCAGACAGACAGAAAACACTTTCCAGCACTCTCAGCCCTTGTTTTGTGCTTTCCTAGACTATAGACAGAGTGCAGCCTTGCTATTAAGCAGCCAGATAAAAGTATGGAATAGAGTACTCTCCATAACAAATGTCTTTCAAAATGCATTGTGAAATGAGAAAGACATAATGCAAGATAGCTGAATTTAATTTTGCAAGGAAGAATCAGTGTAACATATTTACTACATCTTTTGCAAAATGTTTCTTTCATTAGAAGTGGCTTTCATTGTGAAGGCGTTGCCTAGAGGGAATGATTAAGGCAGGAAAACAATCTGTAAGAAAAATGGTAGCATGAGGTGGATCGAGAGGGATATGAAAAAGAAGATGTAGTGCTGCAAAGTTAAGAACTCTCTGAGAAGAGAAGACCTGGTTTTTGTCTCAATGCAAAAACTAAGCACAATGTTTTTGTTGGACCAATGCCTAAAGAGCATAAGTGAGAAGGCATATAATCCACTGAAGTGCATTAGTCAGGCAGACAAACTTATTTTGAAGACTTCTGTGTAGTTATATTACTTGTAATTGTAAGAGAGCACTGTGTGGATTGTTTAAAACATTTCATCTTTCTCAGTCTATTTTACACATTTTAATTTGCTTGGTAATATGATGTCCTGATGGTGATTGTGGTAAAATACTTCACTTCAGCAAAGAAAATACAGCTGAGTTTTTGTACTATGGCTCTGTTTTCTAACTGTTCACATCTGCATATAGTATTTTTATTCTTTTAAAGTATGTTTGTCTGTGTGGTTATAACATAAATATACAGACATTATAGACAAAACCTTTTTTATATTTGAGCAATTTGTCAAGGTTATAAAATGCATTTTTTATGCATTATTAATAAAATGCAATATTTTATAGGGTTAGAAAGGTCCCTAATTATTCAACTGGTACATGGAACCAGAGGAAAATATTAGGAGATGCTTAAATTGAATTGTACTGCTCAAATAGGCAGGAAGTCGTTACAATTAGCATTGAAAAGTGATTTGCTAGTAGACATCTTGCCACTTCATTGAAGTAGTTCCCACAGAACAAAGTTTTTCTACATGTAATTTTCAGAATCAGGATCCCTGAGTTTTCAACTTAGAAGCAAAGTAAAAATAAAAATCACTATAACTACATCATATATTTGTATATTTATATTAGCTATATAATTTGTTACTATATTTCATATTATTTATAGCTTACATAATTATGTATTGTTATAATAAATAATAAAATAATTTTTACTTTTATGTTAGACATTTTTTTCAAGAATGAATATAGTTTCCTAAAGTTCTCTATAACATGACACTAGCAATATTTCACATATTTCTCATGCTTCAACATTGACATTGGGTAACAGTGACTCATCTTCACAGTGCTAGGATTAATTCTGTGCATCAAACATGGAAACTCTGGTGAAGGAAGAAAGTAAGCTCTTTCCTAAAGTATTCTTCTAACGTATTCTTTTGTAAAAGTGCTCCAGAAGGAGACCCTTCTCAGCTTTTCGAAAGGGTACAGTCTCTTCATTCAGTTAAGCATCAAGGTTAGCAGCAAAAACTAGTGCTAACTTGTTTTCCACTCTTCTGCTTTCTCTTATTATTGCTTAATTCAACATGAAAGTTGGGAATAATTATATTTTGTGATCTATCTTGTTTTTTTATTCATTCTACAAGTAAATACTCTTTAAGCAACTGATTTTGTAGGCTACAAGTAAAAGCCATTTAAGTAGTAGGATCCTCTTATGGCTGCAAGAAATGATTCAGTGAGGTACCTTATTTTACATTGCTGTAAAATATATTTATGGATATTTTTGCATTTCATACATCTTACTCCTGCAAGGAAAGATAATGACAGACCTCTTATTTTTTTGGTCTTTTTAATTAAGGTTCTAGTTCAGTTGTAAAAGTTCAGCATAATCTAATTTGAAGCTGGTTAAATGCTTAGGAGCAATCTGTTTGCTCTCACATATAACTTCTATTAACATGCCAGCTACAGTTATATTGAAACAAGCTCAGATGGCTTCATGTCCCCACAGAGGAAAGAGATCTAAACTTTGGAATAAAAACACTTGAAGATCTTTTTTAAGTAAAGGCTGGGTAAACTGGCAGCACTCTGTGGGAAGTGAATTATGGACAGCTCTGTGTATCAGCCATTGTATCTGTAATCATACCTGTAAATGTATTCCCACTTTAGAGCAATTTCAGTTGTATATTTCAGAGCAATGAAAAGGTCACAAATTTCTCATTATATATTCTTTCAGCATCAAATGCGAGTTGAGGTTTGTGGAGCTATAGCTGTGAGAATTTGGAGAGATCTGTTGATGCAGAAGAATTAAACCTAAGGTTCTCTGCCAGAAATTCTGTGAAGAAGGTTTTGTACCAAACTAATAACGGCATTCATAATTCAGTATTAGGGACCATGTTATGAATATGTTTCAGATGTTTGACTAGTGACACTATTAGTTAGGGGAAAAAAGTGCAGTCAGAATCTGAAGCTGACTGATGATTAAATTTGACTAAATACTCTAAAAATAGTTGGCATGATAGCAACACAAGGGTGTACAGTATTATGTCATTTTTGATGCGACATTGTAACTTAACACTGGTCCTTTGGTTTGATTATAATTAACATCCTCTGACTGTTTGTATTTGGCTTACAGTATGTCTCAATGTTATGTGTTGAGAATTGTAAAAGGTGCATGATTGTGCTGTTTCTGTTCAAGTTGTTTCTTATTAAAAACTTCACTGTCCAGTGTTCTTTCAATAAGGGTACCTAATACAATAATTACATTATTTTACATGTAGAGAAACTGGCTTTTCAACCAAACTGAATGATGCATCTCAATATCCAGGAGTGTATGTGTGTGTGTGTGTATACATCTATGCATGTATACACTTACACATATATTGTTAATCGGTTTTAGGCAAGGTCTCCCTCTCCCCTCCTACTCACCTTTCACTTTTCAAATCTCAGGCATCTGGAAGGAATCAAGATTTTTCATGTAAGCGAAAGTCAGAATTCCCTCTAGCCATCCTTAGAGTGATAGTCACTAGAACTCCTCTCCCCAAAATTCAGTACAACAAATAGCACTAAATAACATTCTAATGACTAGTAAATGCCAGATAATACAGGATTATTCTACCTGCATGAGCAGGTAGTCAATGAAATTACTGTGTCTTTTTATTCCATTTGTTACTTTAGGTTTGTAGCCATTAAATTCTATATATATGTTTTGATTCTTTTGATTCAACAATAGAAAGCATTTATGTTTCTTTTACGTTCTAAGTATCTTCTATTGTTTCATGTTTCCTAAAAAGAAAATACTGACCTTTATGGGTCCTGGAACTGACACAGAATTGTTGCTTTTTTGAGGTTTTTTTTTCAATTTTATAATAGCTAAATTTTTGCTACTTTTCTAAAGTCTTAATTTCTTTTTCAAGTGATAAAGGGGTTTCTTTCCATAAAGTTTGAAGTTCAAAAGAAAAGGTATAAGCAATTTTTATATTGTGCACTTATCAACTGAAATACTGTCTTTCTTATAAAACTTCAAATAATTAGTGAAAAATTGAACTCTGAATATTCATCCAAATTCTAGAGGGCTTTGTATAAGATTTAATCTAATAGTACAAATATTATTCTTAAAATACACTTGCACATTTATTAAATGAAAAAAATTTGCTAATAAAGCATGAAATAATAAAGTTATTTGCAAAGTAATGCATTAATTTTAATAGCAGTGCATATAAAAATCTTTTTTTAGCTTGACAGCATGAAGTAGCCATAATATATTTGGGACTGTGACAGGATTTGTGGGAGCTTTCTCCTTTGAAAGGCTGCTTCTGGCTTCGAATTTCAAACACTACCTTTTGTAGCTGGTGAACAAAAATAGTCCTCTTTCTTTTTGAAAAAATAAAAAAATATATTTTTATACGTCAACCTCACATTCAGTTAAGTCTTCAGTGATGGTCTTTGAAGGGTGTGTTTTATATTTTGCTTTTTTGGTTTGGGCTTTAGTTTTGGGCTGGGGTATTTTTGGTTTGTTTTTTACTGTCAGTTTTGCTGAGAAGTTGCTGATACCACTATTAGTAGTTAACTGTTCTTTGACAGAAGCTTTGACAAAATTCTAGTTTGAAATAGAAACTGGAAAAGTACAAAGCTACTGGGAGGAGAGTTCCATCCTCCCTGTTGCCTGAGATTTTTATTTTTTTTTCATGTGAAAGCAACATAAATTTAATAGAAAAATTAATGGTAGCAAGATATACTAAAACAACCTAATTTTGGTCTGAAAGTAATCTACTGTTATACAGTGATATACTGTATTCATTGAATTTGCATTGCTCTAGTACTTTATCCATTGTTTTCCAAGCATCATTCTAATTATAACTTTCTGTTTGGTCCCTCCTTGGATAATGTAAGTGGTACCCATTATTGAAAGGTAGTCTGTATTTGTACTAATACAGAGAATGCCAGTTTAGAAATGAGCCTGATTGCATGGTTCATTTTGTTCTCCTTTGTAGAGCCAGGCTGCGGCCCACTACAAAGGCACTAAACATGCCAAGAAGCTCAAAGCACTGGAAGCCATGAAAAATAAGCAGAAATCTGTTACTACCAAGGACAGCGCAAAGACTACCTTCACTTCCATCACTACCAATACCATCAATACCAGCTCTGACAAAACAGGTTAAGCGACAATCTTTGTTGGTTTCGTTTGGTTTGCTTTTGGTTTGGTTTGTATTTTTTTTTTTTTTAAATTCCATGTCTGTTTGGTTATGTGCTTGCCACATTGATTCATGCTCGATCCATCTTTCTGTGTGATACTGATTTCTTTAAGCCCTTTCAGTAGGCTGGAGAGAGTCTCATAGTCATGTAGCTGATTTCTCTTAGTGAAAAGAGGCTTGACATTCTTTTTACAATGGAATGCAATACTCATTACTTGATTAACATATCAACTGATCTAAACCTCCCGGTCTGTATGAACTATCTCTCTATCAATAATTATATATGGCGCATTTCTTTTAACCACAATGTAACAAATTGTACTATTTATGTCTAGAAGCCTCTTAGAAAGCATTATCAGTAAAAACCTAATTTCCATAAATTTCAAACATTGCATTATTTTTTTTAAAATGGCTATTGCATGGTTTTGAAATGGAAAAGAGCTGTATAACCTCTATTCCACAATCAGGTAAGTGCAATTGATGCCAATTATTCTGCTTAAAAGAGTCTTCATACTGAAATACTAGTGTTTGAATTATTTTGTGGGTAGAAGTTACTCCTTTGCAAATAAAATTTACATATTTTTTAAGTCAACAGGGTTTGGTTGACGTTGCATTTTAAATATGCAGCTATTGTTGGAAATTTCAAAGAAAGATTGTAAGGTCACTGAGAGGTACTCTAGGGTCTCACAAGGTGTGATTGCTCTTGTGTATAAAGGGATGCAGTTTGCATATTTAGGCATAACCAATCCCTCTCCCCAAGCAAGGCAAAAATAACCATGGGAAAAATAAAAAAGTCAAAGCTGTGGAACATCACAGATGTACCAACTGATGTTGAAAACTGCTCATTTGGAACCATTTCTGATCCAGTAAGTTTAGGATTATAACTCAGTATTATAGACAGCATGCACTTTTAATGGATATTTTTACCCTATTATAATGGGATGACTTTAAGAAATATCTGTTATATTGGTTTTGTCTTTGTTACCACAAGAAAATAAATTAAAATATTCTGAGAGATTTTGCATGATGAAAGAAATTAAGTGTGGAAGAATAGGAACAATGTCAAAAGTAATTTTGGGAAATAGGTGTTTCTAAATTTACAAATACTTTTAAAGGCTTCTTGTGCTATTACTTGTAGATATATTCAGAACAGGAAGGAGGATGTTTTGTGACAAGAGTGATTTATTATTTACCGAATATGATTTAAAGATTGAAGAAAATAACTGAAGAAAAGAAAGACCTTTTAGAGCTTTAAACTGTAATATTCAAAAGATTTTGTCTTATACTGTCTAAGTTTGAAAGATTTTCCAATGTGTCTTAAAACCAATCTCAGTTTTTCTATCAAGCTTTGAATTAGATCCCTGACAAGATATATGAGCTGTCCTGTATCCAAGGTCAGTAGTCTAAATCAGTTTTATATCAGCATAAGTAAGAAAATATAAGAAATCCAGCTGCACACATAAGCAATAGCTAACACTGGAGTTTCTTCAGCTATACACAGTGATTGTGAATTCCTAGATTCAATTCACAGAATGTCTGTAAGCATATGTCTATGTATACATAGACATATTATATGTTAGAAGCACTGACCTTAACAGGGTTCTAAAAGATGCATATTGATGTCAATTGACAAAAGACCAAAAGCCTTACAATTTCTTAAAATATTGAGAGCCATATTCAACTGCTGCCAAAAGCCCTATTCATCCAGTGGCATTCAAAGCAAGGCAGGCAGTTCTATCCAGATGCAGTTATTGCAGGTCAGCATTGATGTGACTGGCAATGGAATAAAATCTTTGGTGTAAATTATCCTTTGTCAAGCATGTATACATGGTGAAGGGGGGAAAAAAAATGGTAGCCAAAAGGATGAAATTTTCTGTCTACTATGACAAGTCAAAAATTTCATAAATTGGATTTTATTTCCTTTCTGGTGGTTCTTATGTCCTGTATTTGCTTCATAGAATTTTAAGGGCAAAATTATTCTGAACCTCAGAATTCACTGCACTGTGTGAGTTTCTGCATTTGGAATTTATCACTGTAAGAGTCAAGCATCCTGATAGTAATGCACAGTTCTCAGGAAATAGTTGTACTAATTAATATAATTCATAAATTAATGTTTCATAACTAGGCAAAAGTTATTAAGTTCATGTTCTTGTGACCATTTGGAACAAAAGATTTTTCTGCAGTGTTTTGGACCTGTCTGCTGAAGATTAATAGTTGATCCCAAATACACTGAGGATAGGGTCATGTACATATCACTTCTTATATATCATCTACAGCAGTGGTTAAATGGTGAATTGCATGTCAGTCACAGCACATTGGTCAGGACTTCAGATCACTGGCTCTGTGTACCCTTAGCACCTGCAGTAAACCAAATATTATCAGGAAATCTGGGCTGCTATGAAATAAGGATAGTGAAAAAATCACATAGTATACAAACTGATTCAAGAGCTAAAGCTAAAGTTTTGTTATGTTGCTTATTCTGGAAATGTTTTGTTGGTGTGGTGCCAGCATGTGTTATTGACACTGTGCAGCTCACAATATAATCTAACACCTTAAAACCTCTCACATATGATTCCTGTTGTTTAAATTATGTGTTAAAGAGAAAACATAAAATATGAGGTTATTTTGGGCATTCTGTGAAAGTCATTTTTTTCTTCCATTTCAACTTACTTTTAGAATTATTAGAAGATAATATCTTGAACGTGAGAAGTCTTGAGAACAATAAAATGTCATGAAGAGTTATGTTGCCAGTCATATAATGGCAATGCCACAGTCAAGATGTGAGAACTTTTTTTTCATATCTGCTATTTAACACACTTATTTCATCTGCATTTACCAATTTTTATGTTACATGGGTAGTCAGGACAGAAAAACAGAAAAAAAAGAGCATTACAAGGAAAAGCCTAATTTATGGCATTATACAAAACAGATATCTGTATTTCTTGATTCTCCAGTTCAGATGTGACAATAAAAATGCATTTTTTCTATATATTAACATATGTGCATACATATTCCCTGTAGTAAATTGTTAAACATCTTTGATAGTTTTGCAAATTGCTCCTCCTTTCTGAAAAGGTATGTTTTCTTCAAAAAGCTGCTTCATATCTTCAGCTGTAAGGACTGATACTTTAGAGCCCTAAATTATATTTAGATAGAGTGCATTCTTTCATTCTAATTAAAATACATGTCTAGTAAGGTTGTTGTTCTGCACTCGGATTCTTGGAAAATAGATTGAATTGCTAATATTGCATCCACGTAAAATTATGTCCCTCTAGTTGTTCCATACGTCTAATCTTTTCCAAAGCTATGTGAAGTTAAGCAGGACACTCTGCAACCACATTATCAGAAATTAAGTCTTAAAGATTTGGGCTGCTTTTATTTATTTATTTATTCATTCATCAGAATTATTGTTTATTTATTCACTATGAGTTAGATCATTTGGCATCAATGGAAAAGAAGGAATAGACCTTTCAAAGGGAAAAAAACATGTCATTAGGAACCATCAGTATGGCAAAGTCTTCAATGCTGCTTTTGAATGTTTTACACTATGCCTTGAAACCTATGTACTTAAATGCAATAAACAGCTCTCAAAAACAGACAAAAATATGATGAGCAGAAAAAGTGTGTATCTGGACCAAGGCACAGACAAGATCATCTATCAGCAGTACAGTCTTAACAGCTAAGAGACCTCTGTGCTGTCAGAGAACAAAATATTGGTGCCTGTCCTAAAAACCTTACAGCTTCACATAAGATGAGAAATAACTTAAGGAATAGACACTATAAATGTAACAGGAAGGTGTTGAAAGGAGTGGTAACATGAACGTGTTCAGGTTATAAGGACATCACCCAAGAAATGAAAATACTGAGAGATGGATTAGAAAGAAAAGGAAGAGGGTTGGGTTTTTTTCAGATACTAAACATGTGTGGGTAGCAGCATTTGCAAAAGCATAAGATCTCTATTTTTTTTTTTCACTGACTCATATGAAAATTCTTCTGTGTAAAAATTTTGGTTTTATTACCCCTTTACAATTTATTGTTTTTCTTTTTGTCTAAGAAGTGATGGGATATTTCTGGTCAGCAGATGGAACTCACTCCTGAAATAGCAATTTCAGTCCAGTTGGGATAATTATGAAATTGAGAGCAGTTGGAGTGGGAGAGAAGAGTCATTTAGGCAAGGTCTTGGACATAAAAGTGAAGGCAGAGGGGAGAAAGCAATCGGAAATGATGTGGTAATTCAAGGTAAACTTTTCAAGAGGAAGAAAGGTAGATGGCATGAAATGGAAAGGTTTAGAAAGACATGTAGGAGTTATGCAGCCAAAATACCAGAGGATTACAGAATTTTTGAGGTTCTGGGAAGGGACATAATTATGGATGTCTGAAGATTGACAAGGACATCCCTACAGGTCAGAGCAGAGTCAGCCTGAGCAGGATGTTGAGTATATTTTTCAGTTGAGTTTTGACTATCTTGAGTATATCTTTCAGTTGAGTTTTGAGTATTTTTTGCTGGGCAACCTTATGGTTTGACCACCCTTAAAGAAGAGCAAAGAAGTTTTTCTTGTGTTTCAGTCCAATGTCTTGTATTTCAGTTTCTGGCTGTTGTGCCTTTTCCTGTCACTGGACACCAATTGAAAGAGTTTCTGTATTTTATATTCCCTGACCTCATCAGGTATTTATTTATATACACTGCTGGTTTATCTTTCAAGTGGTGCCCTCCAGGATTCCAAGTCCTTTTTCACAAAGCTGCTTTCCAGATTCTTAGCCTCCAGCCCAGACTGATGTGCAGGTCTATGGCTTCCCAGCTGTGGGACTTTTGTGCTGTCCTTCATTGATTTTCAATGGACTTCTGTTGTGCAATTTCTCCAGTCAGTCCAGGTCCCTCTGAATGGCAATCCATCCATCTGATGTATCAGGCCCTCCTCCCGATTTTTAATCTGCCGCAAACTTGCTGAAGGTGTCCATTGTCTGGACATAAGTGAAGGCGAAAAAGCATTGGGCAATATTGGTAAAAATGTTAGTCCCATTCAGATACAACTTCCCATGCATCATGTTCTGCCCACTGTCTTTTCCTACTGTTTGGCATAACCAAGAAGAACCTGGCTCCATCCGCTTGGCACCCACCCTTCAGATGCACATAGACATTGATGAGGTCCCCCTCAGTCATCTCTTCTTGAGGCTGAACTGGCCCAACTGTCTCAGCTGTTCCTGGTAAGGGGGATGCTCCAGTCTCTTGAATCATCTTTGCTGCCCTCCTCTAGACCCTGTCCAGGAGCTCCATGTCTCTGTGTACTGAGGAGCTCAGAACTGAACACAATGTTTCATATGTGTTTTCACCAGGGCTGAGTAGAGGGGCAGGATCACATCCTTTGCTCTGCTCTTTGTAATGTGCCCCAGGACACCGTGGGTGGCCTCCTTGGTCCCCAGGATGCACTGTTGACTCATGGAGAGATTTTTGTACACCAGGACCCTCAGGTTGATTTTTGAAGTGCTGCTTTCAGCTTGTGCTGATGCATGGGGTTATTCTTCCCCAAATGCAGGACCTGCATTTGCCTTTATTGAATTTCAGAATTCTTCTCTGCCCACCTCTCCCACCCATTGCAGTCCTTCTGATGGGTTGCACAGCCCTCTGAGGTATTGGCCACTTCTCCCAGCTTTGTGTCATCAATGATATTATTGGGGAGGCATCTGCCCTTTAATCCAAGTCACTGAGGAACAAGTTGAACAATACTGTGGCCAGTATTGAACACTGGGAACACCAGTAGTGACAGGCCTCCAGTCAGACCCTGTCCCACTGAATATAACTCTGGTTTAGCCAGTTCTCAATCCTTCCCACTGTCCACTCATCCAGTCCACTCCTCCTGAGTTTGTCTACGAGAATGTTGTAGAGAGAAGTGTTGGAAGCCTTATTAAAGTCAAGGTAGACAATAACTGCTGCTCTCCCCTCACTTACCCAGGTACCTGTTTCACAGCAGAAGGCAGTCAGGTTGGTCAAGCATGATTTATTTATCTTCAGTGAATCCATACTGACTACTCCTGATCAGCTTCTTGTCGTCCATGGGATAGGGAGAGCCTCCAGAATGAGGGGCTTCATCACCTTTCCAGGGATTGATGTGAGGTTGACCAGCCAGTAGTTCTCTGGGTTCTCCTTCTTGCCCTTTTTGAAGACCAGGGTGACATTTGCTTTCTTCCAGCCTTCAGGCACCTCTCCTTTTCCTCATGACCTTTCAAAGATTGTGAGCAGCCTAGCAATGGTGTTCTCTGGCTCTCTCAGCACTCATGGATGCATCCTGCCAGGGTCCATGGACTTGTGGATGTCAAGTTTGTTTAGGTGTTCTCTGACCCAAGCCTCCTTTGACCAAGGAAAAAGTCATCCTTCCAATACTCTTTATCTCCTAGGTCAGAGATTCTGATTTTGGTTTGTTTGTTTATTTCATGAGTGAGCATGTCCTTATTAGACCATTGGGTCTCTTTCAGGTCTCTAGTAAGGAGTCTAGGAGCTCTCTGTTGTTAGTAGGTACTGCTTTATTTAAGGTTCAGAATTTCTATCCTAAATTGTAGGGAGAAGTTTTCAAACACAGTGCTCAAATGAAAACTTGTTTGTGTGAATATTTATTGATGGAAAGCTTATAATTGACTTGTACTTCTATTTATATTAGTATGTTTCTGCATGTTTGATTACAATAGTTGCCCTTCTCTGAGCAGTACTTACCTGTTATTTCCTCCAATGCCATGCATTAACACACTTTCCTTGTTTTCTTTTATCTTTTAATGTGTTACATTAGTTCTGTACACAGATGCATCTGTGAAGCTCCTGGTTCAATTCCAGAACGTGTAATAGAAAGGAAGTCCTATTTAAAAATAATTTTCCTCATATCTTAGCTTTCCTTATACTTTCAATTTCATTTTATCTCCCTTACATTCAGCTGTTTGTAATAAACATACATTTTGGAAATGGCTAGGATTTCATGCTTATGATGATTTTCCTATATTAGAAAATACTGGATTATTTCTGGTATTTCTTGGTGTATCTACCCTATTTTATTATTATATTTATTATTTTTTCTCTACAAATTACTTCTTTAATCCTGTGGTCCTAATGCCAAACTACCCTAACTTTTCCTTTTATAATGAAAGCTTAAGAAGATATACTGCTGTATTTATGATATTAGCATTGTCTATTTATTAGACAATGTTAACAAATGTTATTATCCATTTTATAGGCAGCAGATTTTCCTGTAATCTTTTCTAACTAAAAGAAATTCTATTTCTAGCAATAATACTTATGTCAGCTGTATTTAAAATTTAAAATAGTATGTAATACTATTTCAAATCTGCTGATGTACACAGAAACAATTTACTGTATGATCCCAGTGTTCAATTTGCTCTTACAGCTTAGGTTGTGGGTAGCCTTGTATATGTAATTATTATATTAAGGATGTTTAATGTAGGAGTTTAATTCAGTGCAGTCTTTTTGTTTAACTTAGCTGTTTTGTCTCCATATGGTTTATTTTATCATAAAGTATGCTTTTGTTTTGGCAAGTGATTTCTTCAGATCATTTCAGCATTGCTTAGGGCACAGCAAAATTAACAGGCTAATTCTGGATTCAGGCTTGTGAGATACTGGATGTAAATTGTTTTTCTTTGCAAGTCAATGTTTTAGTACACATCAGAATGGAGCAATGACCTTGAAGTTTGAATTTATAAGGGTTTTTACCTCATATTTACTTGGTTATGGTATTGTGCATGGGACATTTGAAAGTGGCAAATGTGAAATAATAAAGGAGAAGCAATTGCTTGGTGATTAGCAGAACACAGATGAATTTCAAAGCAAGCTATAGGTCTTCATGGATCACTTCCCAATCAGCCAATTCCTAAAGTTGAACAGTTTCTTTTTTAAATTTTGTTTGAATGAAAAATCTTTAAAAGAAACTGTAGTCTGAAAGAGATATTCTTATTTTTTAATTCTCTTGTCATTTATTTGGAAATTAGAAATTACAATTTCCCAACTATCAATTGTCTTTATCACATGCCTGGAAAATTCGACCCAAACCAGCAAAATATAACCATGCAATGCCCTCTTTCACTTTAAATTATCTATGCTTTGACTTTTCCATACTTCAGACAATCTGTAGCTAACTGCAGCACTAAATGTTATCAGCATTCCACAGACTGTTGTACCAATTTTGTATTAGAGCTTGATGGTAATTTGGAAGACAATAGCTTCTCTTTTGATCTCTGTGTAGAACTAGAGCTTTTTCTTTCTTTCAGAGTGTAGCTAAATGACGATATAAAAATTACAGTAATTTATGTGTGCCTCAATTGATCGTGAAGGGAAAATAAAATCTTTCTTTGCTTGCATCTACGTATGCTGAGAGCTTCATCATATGAACACCATGTGTTTTGTGTGGACCCAGCTGCTTTTGATTGTGATTGCCTTCACTGCAATTTTATGCTTCAATAATCCTACAGTTGGAAACTGCTGTCAGTCACAACATCTGTATCAGCCTATTGAATCCGGATCAAAGTCCAATACTGACAATGGTATTGTTCAGAGCTCTGAAAAGCCTTTTCCATTGAAATATTAAGTAGAGTTTCATTCTAAGGGAAAAGTCAGCTTGACTGCTGCATGCCCAAAGTAGTAACTTTGAAATCTTGAGAGTACTCTTCTGTTTGTTAGGTGTCTGTTTATAAGTTATTCATCAATGCTGCTTCAAATCAAGCACCATAGCACTTATCTGCTGGATGACACATTCTGCATGGTGTGTTTTGTTGTTATGTTGGGAAGGGCATTGACACTGTCTAAGAGGGTGGGTCTGAAGAGGCCTCAGTTCTAGCCATCAGCATTTCAAAAACATCATTGTAATCCTAGATTTCCTTTTAAGTTTTTACTGCAAAACCTCAGGTTCAGAAGCCTGTTACTATTGAGTATTTGCATGGACTAATTTGAAACGGAGTTATAACTTCATGATCCAATGCTCAGATATATGGGGAATTTTTCCAAGTATTTTTCAAATGAGAGGGTCTATTTTGAGTGCAACAAAAAGTAGGTCTTCATTCGAGTGATCCATCTTGTTTCGAGCTGACATCATACTAGCTGGACATGACAAAATTAGGAGGTAGTTGATTATCTGTTGAGGACTGGATTTGTTTTGGGGGAGATGTTTTTAAGTCAAGAGCAATGAAATCTCCAAAGATGCTTTGTTCTTGCCATGCTTTAATCAAGAAAACTGGAGAGTGTGGTTAAGGGTATGAGTAAATGTACTGTGCTGAATGTTGGAGCCATTGCTATATGATCCCCTCATGGCACCATTCAGAGGAATCTAAAGACAGCCATAGCTGCAAGAGTTATATTAATAAATGTAGGGGAATCAGCTTTGCTCAGTCATTGGCATTTCATTTGCCATTCATGTGACAAGAACTCGGTGCAACAGAAATAACTTTTTCTAGAAACAGATTATTCTATGTACATATAGTAAGTGTTTTCAGAAAGAGGCCAAAAATGAGTAGTATTAAATTCTGTTGTAAGAATGGGAAGAATAATTTAATTTAAACAATTCTATTTATTCTGTCTTCCAATTGGTATTGGACAACTTTCAATAATGTGTTTAAAGTCTGTGCAGATCAGTGATTTTTTTCCTCTGCTAGAGAGCTCTTATAGGTGAAATTCTTCCCTACTGTGTCATTCTTTTGTTAAAATATACCTTTCATTCTGCTGTATTAATGGAGTTAGACATCATAAATATTCATTTTATATTTGGTACCAATCAAAGAAAGTAAGTATTTGGCAGGACCAAAGACTTTCTGTCTTCCTGCCATTTTCCCCCTTATCCCTGAAGAAAAAAAAAAAAATTACTGTGTTTTGAATTAGTGAATATATGGCAAATTACAAAAAATCGCCTAACTTCTAGTTGTTTTAATGTTTGATAGCACTGCACTTGTAACTCTTCTAAATAAGCCAAAAATTAGGCTAAAGTTTTGTAAGCCATCATCACCCTCTGCAAATATCAAGTTATCCTGAGACAAAGCATGGCTGTGGCTGTGATATTTGTTTGAGGAGGAAAGCAAACATGCAGTTAGTCTTCATGCACCTGACCTCTGCTTCTTAGACCTAATGTAGTTTTCCATATGCTAAGTAGTTTGCTTATGGGTTAAAGTTCAGGCAGGTCACACCTATAATTTCAGAATAGGTATGTTCAGAGTGTCTTATTCTCAAGATTCATATAGGATTTCAAACATTTGGAAGAATTATTCTGTGTTTCTCCTCTCATCTGTGTACATTTTGTACTCCACTGTGCTATATCTAATGAAAATCTCTGTATTACAGCTCTTGTTTTAAGGCATGTCCATAATTGAATTAGAATAAAAGGAGCTAGAAAAATTTGTGTAAATTGAAATTAAGAACTACAAAATAGTATTATAGGAAAAAAAAAAAAAAAGATACAAGAATAAATATAGACTCATTAAAGGAAAAAAAAGCACTTGTTAGAGTAACAGGACCAAGGAACTGTGTCTTAGATTTGGAAGGGGACAAATGGCAGTTTATTCATGTAAACTTAATGATGATGTTGATGTTTTAATTCTTTCTATGCTAATGGTAAGATTTAATATATTTAACCAGAAGTACTAAATTAGACAATGGATCAGGAAAACTTGCATATGGTTTTAAAAGAAGCAGATAAAGAGCATCCTGGATAAGCTGTTATGTTTTTCTGTTCATTGTAGACACTGTAGAAAATCCAGAGGACTAGAAGAAAGCTAATATGTCAATATTCACAAAAGGTAAACAGGATGAATCAAGTACTTGTGGATCTATCAGCCTGACACTAATCTCACGAAAAATAAAGCAGCAGTTGGCAGGGAACTAGAGTACTGAAGTAAATGAGTTCAATTATATAATGATAATGAATATGAATTGAGAGAATGTTATACTTTCCTACCTAAATTTTTTTTATGAGATTAAATATTTGATTAATAAAAGGTAAGGTAATGAGTGCTTTGTGTTTGCATTGCTCTAGAAAGTGCAGAACTTAAAAATTTTCTAAGATACTGGAATACAATGGAATTAATATGGAACATATTAAGTGAATGTAAGCCTGCTAATTGTAGGCCTTGGAATGCAATATTGAGATACAAATTGGTGTAGAAATAGTCCATTGAAATCCTTCTGGAATAAAGTCTTAACTATAATATAATCTTACATCATCTGTTACCTGCAATCAATTATAAAGTCTTTACAAATGGCACAAAAACTAGAATTTTTGGGCAAGTAATAAGTATGAGCTGTAGATTCAGTGCAATAAATGCTTTTAAAGCAGTAAAGAACCAAATGGAATTTATTGAAAAGCTGGGGGGACTTCATGTGAAGATGAAGCTGACTTGGGAGCACATGGCTAAATACCTGCTACCCAGGAACCACTGGTGTATTGACATTTTCAGAGAGCTTTGTGGAACATAAACTTTTTTTGATCATCATGGAAGGTTGTAAATATTTTTAATTATCTTCTTACTGGAAATAATTATTTCCCAAAGAATTTCATCAAATAGAATGGAAATTTGAGGAAGATCTAGTGCAATTACTTATAAATGGTTTAATAGTGAAAGACCTAATGAGACAGATGCATTCAACTTGAGTATTTATCAAAGAGAATTTGAGAGATATTATGATTACAGTTCATAAAAATTAGCATGAAGAAACCAATCTATAGTAAAACAACCCCTATTATTTGGGATATGTGCCAGTATACAAAGATTGTGAGTGGGAAACTGTTGACCTTATTGCACAATCAAGATAAAAGTTGTATAATCGTCAAAGGGATTTTAATATATACAAAATTTCATGTGAAATTCTGGTATTCATTTGAATGAAGCTACTAGGTTTAACTCAGGAATCAATAATGAATGTCCTCTGGAAAATGTCCTGGTTTACGTCATTGTAAACTGTGGACATAAATATTTCGGGCTTCAAATGAATCTTTTTTTTTCATTATCACACACAGAAAATAAGGTTTTGCTCCTTAGAGGCTGCAGATCTTGTGTATTATACATTTGAGACCTTCTGTAATGAAATCCTCCAAGTAGCAAGTATTATAGTACTTCAATTGAAACATGAGACAAATTTATTTGACTTCAATCAAATGACATACATTATCAAATCTCAAAAACTGATTCTTGAAGTAAGTCCTGCTAAGGTCATACAATTTATTTTTTTTCTGATTTTTGTATAGGACTGGACAAATGAATAGTGCTTGATTAAGTAAAACTGTAGAAAATCATAGTTGTTGGTGTAGTTTTGTTTGAAAAAACAAAAGCTTTATGGAGAATAGCTGACCATATCCTCTCTCAGTGTCATTAATTATGTCACAAAATTGACTCCAGATAACTGAAGATGTTTTATTTCTCTGGAAGACTGATTTCTTTCCACTAGTATACCTACTTTAATTTGTTGGGTTTTTTCCTATCATTGCTAAATTTTTAATTGAGAATGAAAATTCATGTTTTAATTCCCACGTTGTATACTTTCAGGTATTCTCACTACTTCTTTCAATCAGAATTTAGTACTGCTTCCACTTACTTGTTCTACATCCTTGTTCCACCTCTAATTAGTTTTAGGACCTCTAATAAGCATTTTAGAAGATTCAGAAGGATTTACTTATTTAATCCAGTAGATCTGCACTGATCAAAGCATAGGCAGTTACATTACTTTGAGTAACCCATGTTTCCAGCTAAGTATTAGAGAGAAAGCAAATTTAAGAAATCAGACTTCTTTTTATCATATTTTTCAAATTATCTTATTTGAAAATAACCATTTTCTTAAATTAGATCACTCAAAAGAACTCTTTAGTTCATTCACCTTATCAGAGGATTCCTGAGTGCTGCTATGCAGTTTCAATCACTTCCTTTGCTATACTTTGCTTTTTGCTATTTCTGGTTCATATTCTGCTCTGTTAATTTAATAGCTGCAAGTTTCTAGCATTGCCTGAAAGTTGCATCAACAGATTATCCACTACCAGCTATCCAGTTGAATTGGCTTGAAGCAGTTGCCCTTAATAAAACCAATATTTCCCAGCAGGGAAAATGCCTCACTTTTTTCCTGCATCCACATATCAGAAAATATCAGCAGCTATTGATGACAATACATAGGGAGCTTGAAATACGTGGCAGATCTAGCCAATCTGGCTTTATTATTGCTCTTCCTACACGTGCTTTGTGGCTGCTAGTCCTTGTTATGGCACCAGACACAGGGCAAGGGCAGTGGCTGGGAGAAGGCTTAGTGCATTATCTCCCTCCCAGAGTATGGCTGGTGTGAGCAAACTGCAGCAGCACGATTTAATAGATTGGTCGTGGGGCACTTCTGGTGTGTGTGTGCATAGGGTGGCAATGCTCACAGCCTGGGGAGCCCTCTGCCTGGGCAAAGCTTCTGTACAAATCAATAGCATGGCTGGCAGGATCTCATCATGTCAATCAGCTCTTTTATTTCAAACTGCTAAGATTTGGGAACTTCTAATGATAACAATCGGCTTTGTTACTGCAAGTTTATGACTGACACTTCCCTCGTGAAAATTTATATGCACTAATCTACCAGATCCATCTACAAGATGGATTCACCACAGGTCAGGTTTTTGTTTAAGTGTTGATAAATTCAGCATGATACCTGGGTGGTCAGATACTTATTTATGAAAATAAAGAGGGGAAATAAAAGGGCTTTCATTCCTGCTGCTTTTTGCTCACTGTAGTTTGCCTGCCATAGGTGTGTGTTTTGTACTGGGGCTCCTGCTTCAAATATCACCACATTACTGCGTGGAAAAAGTGAATTATACCCATGATGAACAGAAAAACAGCATGGAAACTACTGAAGTAGAAGTTCATCCTTACAAAACAGATTAGGAGGGCCATCCTCTACTTGCACAAGGGCTCCATCAGTTTTTCAAGTTTTTGCAGATATCTGAATGCCTTCTTGATTCAAAGTCAGGGGATCTGTTTAAGGTCAAGTGTTTAAAAGGCAAATATCCATCCAGCTGAATATTCAGACTACATAATTACTTATATGTAGTTACTTAACTAATGTGTTTGGTTAAATTTAAAGGATGCTTATCCAGCCTGCAAATTAAAACCTTTAGTCATCACTCTTCTGTTGATGATAATTTTTCAGTTTTAACATTTGTTTCACTGCACAAAATTTGAGAGTCTCATCTTTCTTTTTCCTGTGCCAGGGGATTCTTCATGCTGTCCACTGTGATGGCAGTTCACAAATGCCAAGTTGTTACTGTGCTGCCTTTTAATTACCCAGGGTTTTTTTTTTTTTTGTCTAGCTCCAAACAAGGTCCCTGGTTGTCTTCTTTCACAACTGTGGAGCTTGCTTCATAACTGTCATCCACTGTCATTTTGGTTTAAGCTTTTCACAATTCCTAGCTCACTTTAAACAAAGGAAGAAAATTAATGGAATTTTGAATTAGCCAGTCCTACTAATTGGCACTAACAGTGTGGTTGTCAACTGCTACATTTTTGTTGATCAGTAATAGTCTTGAAGAACCATCTGTAACTGGAAATCTGTCTCATTGTTTCCTTCAGGTAAGAGTCTTTACAGTACTTTAAAGAGATTTTTAAAAATGCAAAGCTTCACTTTACAGGACACTTCAAAGTAAACCTTTGAAATGAGAATACTCAGGGGAAAACAATCCAAGTGTTGTGGATACTAATCTGGTTCATGCAGAGTGGGTCATTATATTTTGCATTATCTTCAGTCTCTGCCTGTATTTCTCTAATTGAGTTTGTTACTGACTGCTGTTTATGAGAGGAAAAAAAAAATAATAAAGCCAATCAACCAAGCAACTGCCAATCTCAACGAACAAACTCGAACAAACCCAACAGCCAAAGCAGAAAGTTGGGAAGAACAGTTTCTCTTTTCCTGCACCTAAATGCAGCTGTGCTACTTAAAACTTAGTGTTTTTCTCTTCCTCATGTGCTGTGGACAGGACACTGAACAAGTCAAGGTACCTGTCATTATGGACCTCATGAGATATATTGCTGGCATCTCTAGCCTTACATATCTGGGAGTTCATTTATCTTCCTTTAGCAGGGTGTCACCATGCTCTGAGCTGCAGCTATTGTGTGCACATGTGCTTTATGGTTGGCAGGGAGCTCTTTCCAGGGCCTGAGCCCACCTTTTACCTGCCTAGTCCTTCAGTACAACTTTCAAGAACATGCTTAATATTTTGAAGATCCTTACTGTATACTTAAGCAGCATCTGAATCAAGAGACAGGATTTGATATCTTACCAGAGGAAGGAAGTTTTGTGGTACATGTGATTTGGGTGTTTTTTTGGGGTTTTTGTGGGTTTTTTTTTTTTTTAATTTTTGTTTAGGTTTGGTTTTTTAATCTCTGATTATGTGAACTGAGCCAAGGCATTTATTTTTAGTATTCATAGTTAACATATTACTAACTGCTTCATCTCTTTGTCTGAAAAATTCATTATTATTTGTTTTACTTTAAGGGTTTTTTGGGGGTATCTGACCTGAATATCTGAAGTATTTAAATGTAGTATTTTAAGTATTGGCAATAAATTTCATAAACTGACCATAACTGTTAGAAAACATAACTGTTTGAAAACATTTGTTACTTGCAGTAACAAAGCCGATTGTTATCATTAGAAGTTCCCAAATCTTAGCAGTTTGAAATAAAAGAGCTGATTGACATGATGAGATCCTGCCAGCCATGCTATTGATTTGTACAGAAGCTTTGCCCAGGCAGAGGGCTCCCCAGGCTGTGAGCATTGCCACCCTATGCACACACACACCAGAAGTGCCCCACGACAAATCTAGTAAATCGTGCTGCTTTCACAGACAGTTTAAAAATTTTCTTAGTTTAGTTGAACTTCGGTGTGATCATCACCCAAGAGCCTTCCAGAAGTTGAATTTGGTTTGAAGTTGTATGGTGTGGATGGGGAAAGAAGATGCATCTCTGTGGTACTGGATGGTTGAGTGGTGTCAGAATAATGAAACTGATACCCCAAATTCTTCTTTCAGATATGAACAGTTGTGGTTTTGTAAAAGAGTTGTTCTTCACCAACCTATTGTTTTTTTGTTTCTTTTTTTTTTTTTTTTGCTTAGAAAAACCATTTCATATGGGAAATAATAACCCATGGTAGTGGGGTTGGAACTAGAGAATCTTTAAGGTCCTTTCCAACCTGCTCATCCTATAATTCTCTAAGTCAAATAACATTTATTGTTTGGAACACATCTTTACCCTCTTTTAGCTGCTGACTAGGGAAGTAATAGTGTGATCTACAGAAGATTTCTCTTTCATCTTAGGAAATTAAAAGTTCTGATAAAGTAACACAGGACTTTATTAGCAATGCAGTCATATACCGTTTTTTTTTTATTGTTTTCACACTTTATTGCAAAAGCTTGCCTGTCTTCTAGATCAGACATATTACAATGTCAAACACAGTTTCTAGCTTTAAAAAAGAAATGCTGAAACTCATCAGAGTAGAGTTATTAATAGCCTATTTTTGAAGTTTTGTAAATGTAAAGAGCATGTACCCTGAAGAAGAATCCTTAAAAATTTACTGCTGAAATTAATTTAATCAAGAGTTTCAGAATGGAATGTGTGTTTTGAGTGGATAGAAAAGTTTTGATTACCATTGATAGAATTTGGCAAAATGTCAGGAAGAGGTTTAAAGAGAATTTCCCCAGTGGCCATTGTATAAGTGCATATTTACCATTCATCACTTGTTGATATAGAATTATGAGTTGAATAAATAGGGAATTTCTGGCTAATAGAATGGGTTGTCCAATTTCAATTCAAATGAATTATGTTACTAGCAGATTGATTGGCACTAGGATTATCAAAGTGGGGGAAAAAAACCCAGAAAGCTGAGACTCTTTCACATATGCAAAAGTGGGAGGAAAACCCAGTGGAATTGAGGGAGGAATTCCTGAAGTTCCAGTTATGAGTTAGGAGGTTGCAACATTACCTATGGTATCTGTGTTGTTCAGAGCCCCAGAAACCACCAAAGGAAAACTATGAAGAACTTCAGAATTTAGATAAAGTATAGAAACTGCCTGTCTGGTATTTATATTCCTCTTTTTTGTATACCTCCCAATGGATTCAAGTCAAAAATGGATCTGGGGCACTTGTTCTGTGCCATATCTTCTGCCAAACCATGCATATTTCTGAGTCTATAGAAGAAGTGGCTGTGGCTTCTCTTAGAAGGAAGGTTTACCAGCCCTCACAAATCCCAACAATGACAACTTTTATACAAAGAAAATAACAAATGTAGCATGGTGTGGCAAAGTGAATCATCTGCTTTAAAATGGTGTTACAAAGCATTCTTGTTTTCCTCTATTCAGTCTCTGTGTGTAAGTTTTCATGAGGTTGTCAACATGCTTTGCTGTGCATCATGAACTTATTAGTTCTTCAACTGATATACAGTCTGAATTTCAAACATTGGACTATAGGTAGTCAAACAGATTTATTGCTTCAATTAATTACCTGTTTGATATGAGACATATTGATATCAGATATCAATATATCTATTGATATCAGAAATGAAAATATTTCCCTGAATATGCAAAGATGAGTTGGCGTTTGGGTTTTTAGAAAGCAGCGTTTCGAACTATGCCTCTTTTTATAAATGAACATGGCAAATATTTATCTGGACAACTCTGGCACCCAGGCTATTAAAATATATCATACTAATGTCTCAGAAAACAAGTAATTGAGAGTTGATTCTAGTGTTCTTGGTGCCTATTTTTGGCAATTCTGCCTGCAAACAAAGTAGACTCAGCAATTATAGGGAAAAAATATTAGTTGAACAATTCTACAACAACCTAGTTTTTAGTGTTTGGATCTGAGTGAATTAATAAACATATTTATAAAGTTGAGCTGTGATTATGATACAATTTCTTATAAAGGCTGAATTGTGGATTCTACCGTGTTACATTAGGGTACTGTAAATATTGGTGGGTTTTTTGTTTTTTGTTTTTTAATGAGTATCTCTGCAGTATGACCTTTCAAACTAATGTGATTACCTATATATGTTGCAGTATTTGACTGTCATTTGTGGTAATACATCACTTACATGTTTGCTGAAACTTCAGGCCCTATTTATCCAGTCAAACATTGTAACAATTGTGGAAAGCAGTAGAAAACCTGACAGCCAGATTCATTCTGACTGCTGTCCTAGAGTACATATGGATAAGGAAATTTCACGACCAAGTCATCTCCTAAGGAGGAAAAATCTGTATACTTTAACATAAAATAGAGATTACATCCCTCTCCAAACCAAAATATCATAACAATTTTTAAAATTTTAAAATTCCTGAAAGGATTGTATTGGTTCAGTTTTTCACATAGTCTAGCACTCCAAGTTGAGCATTGGAATTATTCTGACTGATGTGTAGTTATCAAAACCTGCATTAGCAAAAAGATTGGATGAAAAAAGAACAGGGCAAATTCAAATAAAAAAGAAAATCTTTGTATTAAAGTAACAGCAATTATCAGAAGTTCTGCTTGTATTAATATTGTCTGAGCACATTATAAAGCATTTGTCATAGCTAATGCATTCCTGTCAAATCAAGCAATATTAGAGGAGGACTTTTATAATGAATATTAATATAAGAGACAGCCATAAGTGAAGTAAATTATAGAGGCATACAAATTTAGTGTTAACTGCTACAGCAAATAGTCTTCCACTGTAAATCAATTTCTTTTTCTAATGTTAATACAGAATTAGGCCACTTGGTAATCATCTGAAAGTTGCTGAGCATTGATATGACTTTTCAAGTACTTTGCTCATGTGTCTAACTAAATTAAAAGTCATATTCAGGAAAATGAGTTTACAGTCTTTGCACTCATCAATTGTGCTCTTTCTGCTCTGTACTCAAATTCCATTCACACATCAGAACACCTCTCTGCTGTTCACCCATCCATGACAATTCAGGCAAGTTAAGAATAACTACAAGAATTACCCCTCTATGTCAGAAATAGATGAATGTATTTAAATTTTAGCTGTCTGGTTTTATACAGGTTGTGAAAATGCCAGGATTTTTTGTTGTTTGTTTGCTTTTTAAATTCAAGATTCTTTGTTTTTAACTGTAACTGTGAAAATATGCATCTGGATTTGTATTAGGACTTTTTCCTTGATCTCAAATTAGATGGATGATGTTTTGGATTAGGAAGTGAAAGAAAGACTTTGGCACATTAATTATTACATGCATTAAGCTGTGCTTCATAATTTTACCAATATATTGCTTTTGTTTTGGGTTTTTTTTGCGAATTAGTCGGGTTGGGGGAGGGGTTCTGGTTAACATTAATTAGCAGCTAACATCAAAACAGCACCCTTACAGGGAAATTCTTTTCCAGGGGAATGGTGACTTTCTGTGGATATTATTTGGAACATTTTGTCAGTACCAAAAAACTTATTTAGAATTTTAATAAGTACATAATAAATACAAAGACTGTTCCCAGTAACATTTAACAATGCTACAATCTTATTTTCTACTAGTTTAAGTTGAAATACAAATGTATTTTTCTTATTGGCTTTTGATAGATGATGACAGTCTCACTTTTGGAGTTTTGAAAGCAATTACCATATGGCTTTTTTGTTGTTGTTATCATTGTCATAGTGCTTTGATGGTTAATGATTCATCTTCTATAATAAAAGCAAAAATTGGCAAAGGTCTGTTTAGAATGTGTCATTAATTAGCTTTAAATGGTTGTATTATTTTGATTCTGTGTAGGGATATGCCTGAATAGAAACAAATCTGTAAACAGTTTTTTAAATGAGCAAGTATGGAGCAAAAAGCATGATGGAATTTGATAATAATATTCTGTCTCGTGATAGGTCGTAGATATTGGAATTGTGAAATTTAAGGGCCTAAGTCTGAACTTAACAATTTTTAAAGCTTTTGTTCATCTTTTATCTCTATTTCAGAGACACTTTAGTTTTTAGCGTTCCTCACAATCACATACCAGAATCACCTTTTCCCATTCTTGTGTTTCACAGAATAAAACAATTAAGGATTCATCAGACCTCTTGCAATTGATGCTGCTAATATGCTATTATATTGCATCTGATTTTTAGCTTATAATGGATCCACATATAGGATCAAATACTCTTCTTGGAGATAAGTTAATTACTGTTTATGACTGTGCAACTGTTTCAATTTATCTACAGTTACAACCCCAGGATGATTTTCAAGTTACTTACTTCTCAAGGTTACCTTGTTCCATATACCATTACCTTTCAAGTGTCAATTATGTATTCAAAAGCTGAGAAAATCTTGAGAATATAATGGTTTATAATGTGTTTTTTGATTCTTCATCAGTAGATAGATCTTCCATAATCAGGGACACAAAAATGGTTCTTCATTTAGAATATGTAGGTGAGGTGAGGAAGTTATAAACATGGCTTACATTTTTCATGAAGTTGTGGTCAGTATGGAAGTAGCTGTACCTGAAGAGCATTATTAATAAGAATAATATTTTAATTCTCAATATCTGTTTTAAGTAAGCTGAAAATCTTTGTTAAAAAGTATCTTATTTCTGTAAAAATTCTAATTTATTTCAGTGAAGTCAGGTTTTCATGTTTCTTACTGTGTTTTACTCAGATTTCTAGGTTTTTAAATTTTAGAGGGAAGTTAATAGAAGAATGAGAATTCAGCCTTCAAGGTATGCAGTTACAGTGGTTGGAAATTTTTCTTTAGGATAATTTTTAAAGGTTTTTATGGAAAAGAATATAGAAGAGGGAGAATACATGTGTCAAGATTTTAACAATGTAGGTGTGTTTCTGTTTTTGTTACTGCTCTGAGGAATACTAAGCAAAAAAGGTTTTGAAAAAGTAGTTTAGAATTTACTAGGTAAGATTCTACTTTTTCCCAACTTTTTTTTATCTAACTCTATTGAAGAGTAAAACTATTGTTTACAGGAAACCATGAACTTCATTAGCAATGCAAGGATCTTTTGGATGTTTTTGAAAAACGTTGCATTTACTGTATTTTTCCTGAGAAGAAAATAATTTCTGTTAAAATGCTTTTTGCCCAGCCTGTCTGCAAGTACTCAGCAAATTTTCACTGAAAGTGATTTCACTAGTCCTTTAAATCATGAGTTGATAATGTTATTTGTATCTAAATTCAGCTTATATTTTGAGAGAGAGATACACTTGTATTTACAAGCTTCCTAAATAGTAACTGTATAAATGGGATTTATGCTTTGAGATGGGAGGAGGAAGGAAGGGCAAACAATGGCAAAGTGACAGTGGTTGACATCTTGGTATCTAAGGTCCATTGCAATTTACATGTTTAATGTTCCATTCAATCCATGAAACAATTGGTTTCCATACTTTTCCAAAACAAATGAAAGAGGGGGAAAAAAAAAAAAGAATACAAATAAGTCAAGTAAATCTCATACTTGGGTTTGAATTCATCTCATCCAAGATGAGGCTATTTGAATTTCTTTGATGGGAACAATTTGTGTAGTCCGTTGAATAAGATCATCTTTTCTAGAGAACGTTTGATCTCACTGTAATGTAATTCCCCAAAACATTTCCCATAAATCTGCCATCTTTTTCCAGCTCCTAAGGGAGAATGTTCAAATTTAGGCATTTGGTGATGGACAAGGTGCTCATGGACATATCCAGTTGTGGCTTTTGTTGTTGGTTTGGGCTTTTTGGTTTGTTTTGGATTTTTTTTAGGTTGGTTGCTTTTGTTTGGGTTTTTTGTCTTTCATTTCTTAACTTCAATGGACATTGATGACATTAAAAAACTCTTATCTGTAGCTTCTTACATATGAATGAGAATCAAATTTGAGCTTCTGTCTCTCTGATTTCTGCCTCTTTCTTATTCCTGAAATACATAATTAATTTCAGATGCTTACACCCTCTACCTTCTGCCAGCTTTGGTGGTGAAAGCATGCTGCTTTTTGAGTGCCAGCCAAGACACCAGGTTCAGGGGCTGCTATCCCTCTCATGCTTCACAGCTGTTACAGGCTATTTTCAGCTTATTATGTAGTATGTTTTACTGTAAAATGGTTTCTAAGCATGTTTTATTAACCCTGGGTGGGCTAGTGTTTGCCTTAAGTGAATCACCAAACAAGTTAGTCCTTACCTGACCTCTGTTTCTTTCAGATCAGAGATAGTAAAAGTAATATAATGGCTGTGTTTTAATAGTGTATTTCCCATCTGCACTCTTAGTTCTTCAGAGAGACCAATTTAAAGCATCTGTTTCCCTCCCAAGCTCCTCGTATACATATGCAACCTTTTCATCTATTATCTTTAGCTTGACATAAGAAGTACAGGGAGCTCTCAGCTAAGCCAAAGGCAACAGTTTTTCTTGCAGACTCTGTAGAAGAGTAATCTTTGAATAGCTGCAGGAACTTTCTTAATCGTATTCATAATGTTCCTGTTTACCATTTGGTGGCTTAAAATGTTAAAAGTGGAAAACTATAATATTTGCTAAGAACTTTAACTGCTTAGGGCTAAGAAGTTGTTTATAATTTTTTGCTATACATCTTTTTGCAAGAAAAGTTATTGCAGAAGAAAGAGAAAAGCATGTAGGTAGAATGTACAGTTTGGTTTAAAGTATCAGGTTTGTCTCTTAGAGTGTAGACATATACAAATAAAGGTGACAATTCCTTGAGAACTCTTATTAACTTAGTTGACTTCATGAAAACTTATTTGTGCATTAGTTAGACTTACTCTCATGTAATGGAAATGTTTATGGACACTGTCACTGTTCACTGAATGTTTATTTTAGTACAGGGGGAGAACAAAGGGGTTACTATAGCATATTTTTCAACAATAGAAAATAATTTTTTACTGTGAGATATACAAATTAGGCCTCCTGAACCCAATCTCCTTTTTTTCCCCTCTATTTTGTTCTTTTGGAGTGGTTCCATGGGAGCTATCACTGTTCTAACAATTCTGTGTTAAAGATATTCCCTTCAGTTCTTGGTCATTCTTATATACACTTATTTCTCATTATTGTTGATATTGATTTTAATTTTCTTAGGGTGGGGAATTTTTTCGCTTTAGTTTGGGTTCAGAAATTACTGATTTACTTCAGTGAAAGTGGAATTAGTCTGAACAAAATGATCTCAGGGGAATAAAAGTGAATTTAATTCATGAGGATTGCTTCCTTACAAACAGCAACAAAGTGCTATACGCCTATTGACTTGTCTCTTCCTGTTGTTTTAAAATAAGTTAGCTCACTCTGATCTAGGACTTTTGCTGTTACAAATGTATTCATCAGTGCTGTCCGAGTTTCTGCTTACAGCTTTGATATTGATTGAATGAGTTTACTGATGTTGTTTCTGACTATTGCCAATGTATTCTTAGTCAACATGTCTATTTGTACTTGTAAATGTTTCCAAGACCATAAGCTGTTCCATGTTTCACCAAAGGTGTTCCAGAATCAAGGGTGCTCCATTTAAATATTCTTCTGTAATCCAATACAGAAAGCAAAGCTATTTTAGAAAATATCAGGAGAAATCCAAAAAAAATGGAAAATTATGAATGGTCCTTAAAAAATTAAAATTTTGATGCAGTGCTTAATTTCCATGGTATTGACATAAAACTGTTTTCCACAGGGTATTTACTGAGGTATTTACATTATACAAATGTCATATTTACATTTTATCCAAAGAGCAAGACTGCAGTATCTCACATCATCCTGCCTGCCAGCTCCCTTCAAGTACCAAGATTTCCATAGGTCAGTACTGCAAATTGGCAGTTCATCTAAGAGGTTCAACAAGCTTAAGTTGTGTGGGCAAAGAAAAACAATTTTTCGTTGACTTTTGTGTGAAACTAATGGTGGTTCCTGCCCCATTTCTGTTTCTTTTGTTCCTTTTGCAGAAAAGTGTTTTCACCATGATTTGCTCAGCTAAAAAATGTCAATTTCTGAATATCTCTTCACCTAGATTCAGAAATCATCCTGTGTTAGTGTGCTAAAATACAAGAAGGCTGGCTTTAATACTATCCAGATGTAGAATTTATATGCACAGTAAGTGTAAAGGAAGAAAGAAAATGAAACAAATATAGAAATAGGAATGTATCCATTTCACTTCTCACCTGTCTGAAGACATTCAGATATGGAAATGCTGACATTTTAACAAATACATTTTTTATTCCAGTATTCTTGTTCTGGAGACCTCTAAAGGAAAGAAAATATCTACTATTGATGTGTAGCTTTTTCAGTTTCTTTTTCTCCTCAAGGTGCATTAACACGATATCATTTTCATTCAATTTGAAATTTATTTCATCTGTGTATATTTGCTTTAACATTCTAAACTATTAGTGCTCATTCAAAGAAAAGCACAATTTAAAATGTCATCAGTAAGGACTGGTTATGGCATTCCTAATGGTATCTTCCTAAAATGGCCAAAAATTACTTGAAAAATTGAATGCATTCTCTCTGTGCATTTGGTAAATATAACAGTATATGGTCAAGTGATGATTCAGCTTCAATCTCCTAGAGAGAGGAGAAAGAGTATTCCTAGCAAATGCTAACTGATTATTCTTCTCTCTCTATGACTTTCATGCTGAAAGTTTCCTGGCAGAGTTATGCAAATATTGCTAAGGGTAAGTTATTTCCAGAACCATTCTACCAGGACTAAGGAGTCAGAGGGGAAAATAAACCATGTAGATTTTAAGCCATGAGAGGAAAATTCTTTTAACATTAATTAAATCTCTTGATGTTTAAACTTCTATGGTGAAAAAGGCATGAACAGAGCTAACAGCAGTTCGTGGTAGATCTCTAGACCATTTAGATGATTGTGCATTAAAGATCAATACAGAGTATGAAAACATACAATTTGTAAAGAGGTTATCCAGGAAAGTACTAATGACCCACCATCTGGAGAGGAAAAAAAACCACAAAACCACAAACCAAACAAACCCAAGGCAACTGTACTGGGAGTAATAACCAAAGGGTTATTATTGGGAGTATGGTAAAATACATTAAACTTCCAAATGAAATTTGTGGTTTCATGTCTCTTAAGCGTCTCACTAGATGTTCTTTAAGGTGAGAGTGACATTTCTTTAAAAAAGTAATAAAAAGAAAAAAAAAATTCTGTTTGATTAAATATTCATGTAGAGGACCTAGAATGTCTGCTTTTCTCCTTAGAACCACAGAAAGATAAAGCTCTGCATTCTGAATTTAAATCTGCACAAAAATTAGAAATTCTTGAACAGAAGTGCAGCTAGTAAAACTAAATTTTAGATTTTTTTCTCTTTTGTTAATAACTGTCTCTAGAAGTCAGAATTCTGGGCTGTATTTTACACCATATTTGTTTATGCTATGATCACTACTATCTCCTAAGATAGCTCACTTAAAAGTGAATATTTATTTCACTGGCACACAAGGGACACCACTCCTTGTTGTGGATGTATTTTAGTGAACACTGCAGATTTAAAAGTTATTGACAGCATATCATCTCAAACTGACAAGTCACTGGAGAGCAAAGGTCCTAAAAGAGTAAAAAACTGATTTCGTTTTCCATTCTCTGTTAATTGTGTTGATAGTCTTTATTTGACTATATACCACACATGGTGTAGGCTCCAAAGAGTCAACAGGTGTTAGTTATTATTTTTAAATTTATTATTTTTTATAAAGTAATAGTATGGATTCCTCTGATGTATCAGCATCTGAAGGAAGTGATGCAGCAGCAAAAGGGACCCATTCATTCAGGACCATGTTTCAGCCCTGTGTCTGATCAGCAGTTCTGGGGTATAGAGAGAACCCAAAGGGTGCTCAGGCCTTCTGCTTTTCCACTTTCTTCCTTTTATCTGAACACATGATGTTTCTTATGGTTTCTTATGCATCATAGTAGCATTATTAGCTATCTCTAGATTATTGAAAATCCTTTTTGGTGAAGGGTACTGATATTGATGGCTAATTGTGGATCCATTTGTCTTAGTTGTCACACTTTTAAAAAGAGTCTGTGAATACTGCTTCTCTCTCCTACTTTTAAAGGTGATTTTGGTCAGAGATGTCAAAGATGGGCTAAATTTCTGTAAGATTTTTTTTTCCATTGTTCTCTCATGCACATTTGCTATACTCTATCTCCCTTTGCATTGTCTGCTGGAGCTCTTACTGCTGTCATGCCCTTTTCTTGTCCTCAACTTGTCAGAGATAGATCTCTTCAGACTGCAACACAATATTAACTCTGAACTCTTAAAAATGAAACTTTAGAAAGCTAAGTAGAGAAAATATTAAAAATTATTTATTAGACATAAAGTAAAATCCACAGTTTTCTCTAAGCCTCTAGAGAACTGTATCCAGATGCAAAATTAGACTTATATATTTTAATTTAATTTTATTTATTGTATGGTGTGTTTTGAAACTCCTGGTTTCAAGAAAATCAAAAGTAGAATGAAATTATCCACATTTATAATTATGAAGAGGAAAGTAATTTCCTAATGCAAGATGAATGAATTAGTTAATATTATATTTCATTTTTGATAAATGACTTCTAGAGTTTTGTGATTTACACTGTGCTTTCATGAAAAACCAGGTACATCTTTCCGCCTAACATAAACCAATGTTTGTCATTCATGATTTTTCAACAATTTGATTAAACTTATCAAATAATTAGAATGAAGCTTTGTATCATGGAATGCATTTATTCTAATAAGCATTGCTAGTGTCTTGCCAAATAGCCTTTTAAAGTCTGAAAGGGGATTTTCATTGCCCAGATGAAATAGGCTTTTTTATGTTTCAAATATCATCATCACCAAAATTAAATCCCATCCCATGTTTGAAGATTAATCTCCAGTCATTTCTGTGTTCCTCTTCTGCCTTTTTAAGTGCAAAATTACATAATTGGTTATACTTTGGAAAAAAAATAAAACAACAAACCAAACAGCAAAAAACCAACTTTTTCTCTGAGCCTTCATTGTATTGGTTGATTGAGTTCATTGCACCTATGTTTGCCCAAATGTTTGAGCCTAAAATAATTTTTAGCATAATGAGGGAAACTGAAGAAGGAAGGAAGATGGTTGTTAGCTTACTTGTACACCAAAATAATAACTTTTTGATTTGCACCATGATGTGACATGCAAATAAAACTAAACAAGTAGTTGTGGCCAACTCTATAAACCATAGAAGGACTTCCTTTAAAAAGCAAAAACTGTGTCAGGCCAATTATGTCAGGTCTTTAATACAGAATAATTAATTTTGAAGAATCATTTGATTATGAAACTTAGTGGAAAAATTTAATTTGCTTCTTCAAGCAGGTCATTGTGAAAGAGGGGAGCAGTGGATTTAGAGCAGCAAGGATATGCACTAGCAGCACATCCTGCCAAACACAGATGAGTAATATCTGCATGTGACAGTAAACAATCAAGGAATCAACCTCAGTATTGCACATAAGTGAAGATAAAAAAGCAAACAGAACACTGCTAGTGTTAAAGAGGAGGATAGAGTGCAGTGGGGGGAAAATTATTTTAATGCTCCAAGGGGATTTTAAGGTTGTGTTTGGACAGCTGTATGCAATTTTGAGCACATGTATAATCAGAGGCCTTAAAAAGACAGAAATTTAAAAGGTTCACAAAAAACTAAGCTAGAATGACTCATTTTCAGAGGAGTCACATATGCAGAAAGCCTGGTGAAACTAAGACTAAACTAAAAAGGCTGTTTACACAAAGTTATTTTTCAGTTTTCTAGGGTGCTGTAGGTGGTGAGAATAAAGGCACTCCAAATCTTGTGATAGGGTTATGGTAAAAGGGGTAAATAGCAAATGATGAGTGCTAGAATGTAGTGCCTGGTCTTCTAGTATCATTGGAATATTATAAATAGTGGTAAACATGGCTTGATGTGGTTCCTGAATTACTTCATGCAGAATATTTCAAATACAAATCTACATTAATTATTTCATTTTTGCTTTGAACGGTCTGAAAAAAAAAACTGGTTTGTAAAAATCCTCAGAAATTGTGCAACTATTTGTATATATGTGTGTATATGTAAATATCTTATTATTTATCCTTTCCATAAAGAGCTAAAGACTGGTTGAGATGATTATCATTTTTCAGTGGGCCAAGCTGAACAGTCACAATCAGACAGAGTCACCATTGTGAGAGGCTTATAGAAAATAAAATCTGCACTGCTAATTTATGCAGGTACAGCTGTATATTTAACAGATGTATGGGAGATGATGTTGAGTTGATGGAGCTAATTTCCTTCAGGAAACATGGATGGGGTCTAGGGACCTATGCTGCTGCCCTCAAAGGGACTGGGAGGTGGAGGCCTCATTCCAGTTCTGGCTGAGGTATTGGGGTGTGTGAGGCTTGCTCTGAGAACGTACCCCAGACAGACTGTGAGATTGAGTATTTCGGGATGGAAATGGGTAGTAGGCAACCCCAAGTTGGTATGTGAAATACCAGAACTTCCTTTACCTAAATAGTTTTAGCAATCAAATTAAAGCATGTCAGAAAAAGCTATTTTCATGTGCTTTCATGCCCAAATTATCATTTCAGTGGTCAGACTGCATTAATGTGTCATTTTATTCTCCATATTCTCACCATTTCCTCAGAACTATCCATGGTGTAAAATCAGGGAATGCAGATGGAGCCAGGAACTCAGAACAAATCTGTTCTAGAATCAGAAGAGGTGGGCACCCAGTAACTCCATTGTATTGTCTTTACAATCCAATAAAAATTTACTGAATTGATGGTAGGTGCCCTTACATTAGGGTGCAATGGAACATAATAGCCATAGCTGAAATAAGATGTAAGGGAATAAGAAGTGAATGTTGGGGAAATTTCTCTCATTGTTGGTTAGTTTTTAGTTAGTACAAAAAGATTTTCCCATTTCAGACAGTGTAATTCTTGTTTCTGTCAGCTGACAGTTCTCACCTTTTCTTGCTCCTTGCAAGTTCTCTATTGCTTCCTATGTATCCCAGCATTATAACATACTGCCAATGCCTCATTTCTCATTGGGATTAACTGGTTTAAAAACCATACTGCTTCTGGAGGCTGTCCTCAATAGAATTTTGCTGCCTTGCTGATGGTGTCACATAGGATTACTCACTCTATTTTCTCCCAGTGATCCTAAATGAAAATATTGTGTTGAAGACTAAAACAATTTCTGTCTGGCTCTGACTAGTTTAAATGTACGGTCTTGAATTTAGCTTGTTGGAGTTTTCTATTTTACTTGAGCAATGTTTTTAAGTATTCATGCAGGCAAATATTTTTCTTTATTGAACTGGCTGTATCTCAGGGGACCAAGTTAAAAATGGTGGGGCTAGACCTAAGACTAGTTTGAAAGAGGTTTAAAAAGTACATGTTGGATGTATTAAAAACTATTGCCTTACAATTTAGCTAGTTTTGAAGCAAAAAACTCTCTCTTTTTTATAGCTTTGAGCTTCTAGGCACAATATCATGATCTCCATTCCAAAATGCTGATGGTTATAGATTTTTTTGTTTGGTTTTATATCACAGTAGTGATGCAAGGATGATTTTTTTAATGCATTGTTGCTTGGCTTCCGTGCATTTTAGACTGGGTATTTTCATGGAGAAATTTCATTATTTCACATTTGAAAAACAGAATTAGATATCTCTGGCTGTGGTTCTTTGGGGATTATTTTGGAGATCATTGCTCTTTGGAGATCTGAAGAGGTTTAAATGGTATCTCTCTGGGTGAGAGAGATAAGCAGACAGAGAAAGGGATGAGATGATCAAAAGTGCTAGAAAATGTGGCAGTACAAGCTGGCTTGGTTATTAAATGAATTATTTTGGTTATTAAATTAATTTGGTTATTAAATAAGGAAATAATAGGTTATATTCAAGTCTAAACAGGGATTTCACCCAGTTGGGTTCCACCCTGGCTGCAGACACCATTGGTCAGGGAGCTAGGAGGTACCAAAACCAAACCAATCAGGTGTCTGGATGAGGGACTTTGAATCTCCTATAAAAGAGGAAACAATACAATTAACCAGGCTGTTTGCTGCAAGAAACTCTGAGGAGTGTGTCCTCTCTGTCTCGGATCCCTTCCCCCACTGGTTACAGGAAAAATGTTGGGTTTTGAAATTTATTGGAGGGGCTCTGTTCATGAAATGGTCCTTATCTCGTCTGGAAAACTAACAAGATGTTTAAATTACAGAACCATCCTTCCTCTGCAAACTTTTTTGCAATTAGCTTACAAGTTTTCTCAGAACCCATTTCCTGTTTATTTCAGAGTCACTATATTTATTGCTTATTATGAGGGTCATATGAGCCATGGAATTTTTAATTTCAAAATTTATGTAATTTGAATGTGTAGGACAGCCCAGTTCTTAGTTTCTGAATTCCAGGAAAAGTATTTGGAAACTCAGACTTACACAGTAACCAAAGCATTAAAATGTCCATTTTTATTTCTATTCTTATTGCATGACTTTTTCATCAACTTTGTACTCTTGCACATTTGTATGCTTCAGTCTGCATATTTTAATATATACTAGGCAAATGTAATTTATTGTTTCCTCTTATTTTATAAGCATTTTTCTGTCTTCTGACATTTCAAGTATGTGCCTACATTAAAGAGAAATGATTAGCTATCCATGATGAAGCTGATGTTGCTCAGTGTAAAGTTTCACTAAGCACATAATTTTATTCAAGTTTTAGTCAGAAACTAAAAGTCTGTGAAATAACAAGAGTCAAGGAAGAGACAATTATCCATCAGAAAGTGACTTTACTGTACTTGTTCAGTGCTTTCAAAACAATCAGATTATACCAAGGCTGAGGGGAGTAAATATATCTCAGCTATGCAGTAATTTTTAACCACAGTGCTCTAATAAGCATATCAATAAGAAGTTGCCAGCAGCGAAGCAATTGTGTAAGTGTCGCCAAAAACTCGATGATTTAGCATTAAAAAATGTTTAAAATGTCATTTTTGCAGGATGATCATGATAAGGAAATAATGGATGGCTTTGAAGAATTATAAATGTCAAGTTGTGGGTATCAAAGACAAAAAGAAAATGAAAATTTAATTAGTATTTAAGAGATGTTCATTAGACTTCTCTTCTGCCAAACAGGATGTGTTGGGGAGTGCTGTCTTTTCTCCATTTAAAAAAATGCACTGAAAAATTATTGCTGGCACACCTGCTGTAAGCATTTGTATATTTCTTATGGATAACATCCAAAAAAAAGGATTAAATTTTATGTAATGGTCAAATTGTTTAAACTGCCAAAGGACTAGTTTGCCACAGCAAGCTAACTCCTAAGTAGCTCAGCCAGACAGACACCAGAGAAAAGGAAATTCTGTAGGAGTTGGTCAAGAAAAGATTTATGTGCTGACAACTTTGCCCCCTCCCTCTGTGAGCTACATCAATATTGACATTACCTTTCATTTGCTCAGTTTGGATAAAGAGCAAATTTCACATACATAAAGTGAATCTTCAACCATGTGTAAGGAGCAGCATGTATCTCAGTTGTCCTAATTTTGTAAGCAATAGGGCTGTTTGCCAGTATAGCTGAGCAGTGTGTGTCCAAGCAAATCAGAATGCATAAAAATGTCTTCCCCAGAGATGTCTGAAGGCTGTCTCCACTTAGAGCAGGTTTCTTGATTGTGGGAAAGAAATAATGTAATAGATGTGATTTTGACAAAATGTTAGGTGTCTGCGCAGTGAAAAGTTCATAGGAATTAATGCCAAGTCTTCCATAAAGTCATAACAAAAATGGGGTAAAACATTTGTTCAGTGTGCTTCTCCTATTATTTCAGACTCTCAGAAGTGCTGATACAGGATCTAATTATCTATATACAGGTGTACAGAGAATAATTCTTATTTCAAAATTAATTTTACTTTAATTTAACTTTATACTTGTAATATGTGTGATCCTTCCTTGTAGCAAAATAAAATATTTGAATAATATTATTTACATTAAAATTTTATACATTTTAACTATTTTATTATCTATTTGTAATATTATTTCTCATCTCAGACTCCAAACATTTAATGATCTCATGAAAAAAGTCACGGAACGTAAATTCCAGCTGTGATACACCTCCCACTGGGAATATGAGATAACCAGAACTAGAACCACGTAAATCTTTCAGAAAGTTTAAAATATAGTTTGGATTTGATATGCTTGTTGAGATAGTCTTATTCTAGGAAAGATATTGCAGTCTGTTTACACTGAAGAGATGGTGCTTTGTTTTAAAATGACAGGAAGGATCCGCCCTGCAATATATTTGTATTATAGGAACAGATATACTATGGAGAGGTAATAAAAACAAATACTCCATTCCACAGGCTTCAGTTTAAAACTGCCAGATTTTCAGAAATGTATTTTTAATAAGAAATTACTTTGATTCATGAAAATATTTGTTTTCACATAATTTTCTATTGATTTATATTTCCATTACTTGTATTAGCATGTAAGACTATAGATATATAGATATATAGACCATCTTACCTTCTGAGTTTTAGCTTCCCTGGTCATGGCTGATTTCTGGAAAGTACAATGTTCAGTCAAATAGTTCCAGGCTGAGAACATGGCTATGTTATGTAGGCCAGATAACATTTTGATTTCTATATCCACCATCAAAAGCCTGGGCCCAGCAAGCCAGACTGTAAATGCATTTTTTATTTTAAACTGAGCCAATTTTGGTTTTAAGACCCACTGACAGTTCTTGCAATTCAGTGTAATATTTGACCACTCTCTGCCAAAATTGTGCTGACTTAATTAATGTCTTTGCCTCTCTGTGAGTGATTGAAATACCCATGTATGGATAATGTGGCAAAGTAACATCACACACAGTGCTGGGTCTGGACAAGAGTGGCATTTTAATGTCAGAGTTAGCTTGGTCACTTCATGCAAGCAGGAATACTCATGCGAGATCAAAATTAAAAGTTGTTAGCTGCTTCTGAAGACAAAATCGTTTTGCCAGGAGATCAAAGTAACTGGTAAGTCCTTCTGGCATAAAAAAAAAAAGATACTATCCTCCTCAGACCCCATTGTCTGCAGTAAAAGCATGCACTGCAATTATATATTAGGCATGTTCTTTATTAGTAGTATGCCCTGAATCTCTTTAATGCTGATTAGTTTATGCTCTCTTGTCCAGATGTTTGTAAGATCATAATGAATCTCAGAGTATGATTTACACAAATGTATTGGACTGAAAATACTACTTTTCACAGGACTTTAGAATATATTCAATAGGAAGTGAGTCAACATGTGCAAGTCATTATTTATAGTGTTCTCGAGCGATCCATGAAATCCCTTCTCAGGATTTGTAGGAGAAGGATGGTCACTGTCATAGACTTGGAGTCTATGGAGAGCTCCTTAACATCTGTTATCCATTAAAGTGGAAGTGTAGAGAGCATCAGGAACTCTGTGGATGATAAGAAGTAAAGATTTCAGTTGGCCAACACTCTTAATAAGGATACTGAAATATCAGCTTCCAAGGGGCATGAACAAACACCTAAACCAAACCAAGCTTTACATTAACAGCAACACTTGTTTGAAAAATCCCTATGCATTTTTTCTTGCCTTCTACTTTCTTTTTAAAGGCTTAGTGACATCTACCCATAAGTGTGACAAAAACCATCCAATGAGACAAGAAAAGATTATGAAAGATCATGTGCAATATACAGTTCTGTATTAGTAAATTTTAACTGGAATTTTTTGGGGGTGTTCTAGTCACTTCAGGATAACTCTTAATTCTTCCTTTTCCAAAATAAACATAATTTATTTGCTAAATAAAAAGACCTCCTGAATATCCTTGTCAGAATAATACTATGAGTTATACTCAGACGTATGTCCTTTGCATAAGCAGTATTTTGATTATCCTTGTTTCTGTAAATTCCCTGTACTCCTTATACTTGAGCAGATTTGATTGTCACCGTATTTCAAAATGGACTAGCTTAAATAAAGGAATAAGCATTTCTCCAGATTGCCAAATTCTATCTGAATGAGTAAATTAGCAAAATTTGTCAGCAGCTTTCACTTCTAAAAATAACTAGAAATTGTAATTATGTGCATAATTTCATCTTTGCAGTTTTCTGCAATTAAGATGCTATTTAAATATTTTGGATCTCACTCCAAAATGCTTAATTTTTTTATTTTTTTTACTCATCATGGAGTCAAATTTTTTATTTTGCCGCATTAAATGTGTGTCAATAAGTCCACTAGGTTGCTTCTTGGGTAACAAAGGAGAAAGTTTTTCACTTTTTGAAACAAAGTAAAATCAATGCTTGAGAGATGAGCTAGTGATTAAGCCAAATTGCTGCCTAGATAGAATAATTGATGTATTCAGAAAGTAAGAAGTACAATCTCAAGGAATATTTTTTTAGAGTGTTGCTACCATAAAGAACTTCTGGTGATTTTTACTGGTCCATTAATGAATGTTTTTTATTCAAGCTTCAGACACCTGAGAAATGTATTTATAGACCATTAAACCAAATGTGATTTTTTTTCAGATGGTGAGAAATTAATTTCAAATTCTCCTTACAACATTTGTTATTTTGCAGAAAATGTTTTGCTCAGTTATTTATTAAAGCACCTGTTATTTTGTCTTTACAAGTCATTTAAATTATCAGCTGAGAGCTTAATTTTAAAAAAATTGAGGTGTTCCAAAATGGTGGCATATTTCTGTGTAAATTTTCAAGTAAACATGTCCTTTATCTTTGGGAAAGCAAATTATCCTGCTATGCCTGATATCCAATATCAAATACCTCCAACTTCTTTATATGATGCATGAAAGTTCTTTAAAGAAAATTGTCTGTATATTCAGAGGTGAAGGTTGTTATGACATTGATATATTCTTGATCAGGCCAACCATTATGTGAAATACATGTTGATGTAGAATCATCCAACAATATAGTCACTACTGTGTCTGAGTAATAATCAAAATGGAAGTGAAAATGTGATTTAGGATGACTTTTGTGTTTGAAACAGACATGAAAGGTTTGCAGGAAGAGTTTTATTTCTTTTTTTTTTTTTATGGCAATGTAAATGTTTTCTCACATTGGAGTAGCTATATTTTAAATTTTTCTATGGACACAATAGTAATCAGCATTTTTGATTCTGCCACTCTGCGATATTCCTCCCCTGGCTAGGGAAGATAAACGTGATGCAATGTCATACAAATGACAGATCTCCTGTCATACAACCATATATTTTTAATTTTTAAAGTCTGTGATCAAAAGTTTTCCATCAAAAATAGAAAATTGCTCTTCAGTCTTTGTTTTCTTGCCTGTAGAATGCTTACAGCCCTAGGCTTCTGTGAAAATTGCATTCTAGGAAATTCCTTTTTCTTGTTCCATGCCATTTTGGTGTCAATGTTTTTATTTAACTTCTATTCTTGAAATAGCTGTCTCTTCATATGTGGTAGAAAACCCTCATATCCTTTGCCTCTTAAAATTTCTCCATAAATCCTGCTTCCCTTAAATAGCCTCCCAGACTTTAACTCTCTACTCCTCACAACACACCTACTTCCACATTTTCTAAATATTCTCAGGGGGCAGCATAAATCCTACAGAGGCATATAAACAAGCTTGGTAATGCAGACTAAGTTGTCCAAATGAAGATCTAAGCCTGTTGGAACAGTGATTTTTTTTCACAGTGCTGCAGACATACATGTATGTGAAGTATCAAAGTATCAGTATTTTCATGATTCTAATGGCATCATGCATACATGCAAAAAAAGTCCTTGAATGAAAAGTTATCTTTACTTAGCTTTAGATGTGTTTGTTCAGACTTCATACAATTTGTGTATAAGCGCACTCAGATTTTGTGCTTCTATCATGAGAAACCCCCCTACTGGCCATCAAGTCTCTCAAAAAGAAAAAAAAAAACAAAACAAAACTTAGACAAAGTAGATTTGATGCAATTTTGTCAAGAAACTTTAAGTCCACAAAGTCTAGTGAGTATGTCCCTTAAAATGAGCTAGTAGAACTCTCTGTCATTGTCATTGAGAGCTGAAGTGACTCACCACTACTGGAGCACTTGGAAGAAAAAACAATGAAACCACTTTGTTCAACAGGTGGTACAGAAAGAGGCTGATATTGCAAACTGCAAACTGCACTATACCCGTGCTGGTTTTGTTTGCAGTTGCAATATCATAGTCAATACTTCATTCTAAAAAATCAGGAAAGAAATATTGTGGGTATTGCTACTCCTGCTCTTATGGCAGTTTAAACCTTTTTCCTACATGTGGTTAAGATGTTACAGGTATTCAAATACAAAAGAGTTAATTCTTGCTGTTATGCATGTGGATAAGAGTGCTCAAAGTAAAACAGTGAGGTAGAAAACCAACAAGTGAATCCATTAAGATAAAACTAGACAAAAATATAGTTATTTAAAATAAGAACAAATGGTATTTTCTACATGGAGGTAAACAATTTAATATTTCACAGACTAGGCAGTGAGGTGTAACCTTAACAGACAGATTCACAAATGGAGCTGCTTTATTCAATTTCCTATCATATTTGTTGGTTTTGGTTTTGGTTTTTTTGCAGAGGGCTCAGCATCAACACAATATATGTTCAAAATGCTAAAAGTGGAGGTAAAATCACTCTCAGTTGTTCAAAACTCTCTTCCTTGCAGCACAAACTGCACTGGAGAGGCAGTAATTTTTTTTCTGTAATATTAAAACATTAAGGTGTGTGGGCATGCACATATCTGTGCTTAACTGTGTATAAAATAATGCAGCATCCTAGAATGTGCAGCTGGAGTGGTCACTCAAAACAAATGGCTTGATGCTAAGGGGCAATGCCATAGGCATTTACTAGAGTAAATTTGTAGCTAATCAATTTTTCTGTGAACTATTCTGAAAGATTTATTTTCAGAACTCATAGTAGCAATTGCAAGCCAAACCTAATGCTTTTCACCTTGAATTTAATATAATTGATTTGGTCTGGCAGATCTGGATTTCAATCCAGTCATGTTTAAAAGGAGAGCAAACTGAGAAAATTATGAAGGGTTTTCAGCTTTCAGTCACCTCTAAAAGCAATGGTACCTAAGAAGAACACACTTGGTTAGGTGATGTAAGAATGATTACACAACTCTTCTTTTCTTGTCATGTGGATGAAAAAACATCTCTGACCCAAAGCATCCCTTGTATTCCTATAATTTTATTATTGTAAAGGTCTGTTCCAAATATGTGGGAGACCTCGTGTATAGCTGCCATAACTGATGGAAATAGTTTCCATAATATCTCTTTGATTCTCTAGACATTTTGGTCTGGAGTAGATGTTGCATTAAAACCCACCATTTTTGGCTGAAGTTCCATTAGCACTATTTACAAGATTTTACTATCGTTATCTGATCAACAGTATTGAAAGATTTTTTCATAGAAATTAGCATAGAGCTCATGCATGTCAATTTGTGTTCCATATATACGAAAAGTGATAAAATTATTTCCAAGACAGATATGTATATTTCACAGTAATGAGTGAATTTGCAAGATATCTGCACAATAAATCGAACTGTTGCCTTTCCAATTTGATATTCCAAATATGAAGTTGTCTATTTCATATGTGAATCAATGGTTTATGCAACCCAGTACAAAAAACATCAACCTAGAATTTTTCCTCTGTTTCCTTTTTCCTAGTGAAGAGGCAATTGGTTTTACAGGATCATCTGTGCATGAAGCTCAAGCTGGTTGGCCATTGGTCCCAACAGAATCCTTGTGTAAACAACATGAACAGACACATGGACAAAAAAGTGAGAGTCTGGAATTCAGGGTAAATTAAGTGAGAATTTTGCAAATTTGACAGGTGATTTAACAGCAGCTGCTGACACTGGTGATACAAGCCAGTGCAGTGCAAGACTTTGGTCATAAAGCAGCAACCTGTGAATTACTGTGAGCTGTTAGACTGGAGAAAAAGAAGAGCATATAAAAGGAAAAAAGCTTTAAAGGCCTTGAAGTTCAAAGAGGAAAGAAGAAGTGTATATCTAGTCAAGAGAAATGGAATTTTTTTAAAGGCTGAGTAGATAAACTTTTGAGTTAAATATGTTTCCAGTTTATAAGAGCATTGCTGAGATATTTTGCATAATTTCCAAACTCATTAGATTTACTGTATCTTTTGCAAATATTACCTCTTGGAAGCTTGAAACAACAAAAAAAATATTTACCATTTGTTCCCCTCCATCATGCATGCAGATTTTTTTTTTATTGTCTGGAAGCTGGCATTATTTTTTTTTTTTTTTAGAAGACAACATTGCTGAAGTATTTGTTTTGCAGAAAAACTCCATGTATAAAGAATTACATGGAGCATTCTAACAGGTATGAGAAATTATATTTTAGAAGAAGCTGGTCATAATTTAGGCCTAAGGGTATTGTCATACTCTCTTAAATTCAACTGGTTAGTTTCAGTAATTATAATCTGACATACAAAAGTATATGAAAATATAAAAATACTTTATTTCTGTGGAAAGGATCTATGACAAAATCCCATTTTTGAGACTTTTTCATAGATCTGCAGTTGCAAGAGCAATTTATCTTCTTCCATTTTTTGGTGCTACTTACAGAAAAGTTCTCTTTTGTGGTCTTAACCTGCATTTGAAGGAAGTAGCAGAGAAATCAGAACTCCATACTGCAAACACAGCCTGTAGTGATTGGGAAGTATATCACTCATGATGATACTTTGGAGAGAAATTGATTATGTCCTGTCTTAGACCAGTGTTATCAGTTGCAAACTTAGCAGAACCACTGCAGCAACATATCATGCCACATGAGCAGAAGTGAGATCATAAAAAATACTTGTCTAGTTTTAGTGATTAGAATTAAAGAATGGCTTAGGTCATGAAATGCATTCAGAGGATAACTTGGCAGACAGAGGTATGGTGTAACCAGCTCACAAAATACTTTCACCTGTGCAATGAAATGAGAAGCCTGGGTCTTTTTGTTTGTAAACTATGTATTTGAGAGAAATATTCTAGATGGGTGTCCTCTACATAGCATAGAAAATGAATTTCAAAGATATTTTTTAAAAACACCAATTACCTGAATATTTTGCTAAAACTTGCTCTTCCTGGGTTGTCAGTTGTTATGTGACATTTTTTCAGTATCCCTGTAGAGAAAAGATTGCTTTATCAGACTCATCTTGTTTGGAATTGTGGCAGCTGCATATTTGGACTGATTAAAAGTATTAATAAATTTAGATGAGAGAATTGATAAACAGCTATCCATCTGCAGATTTCTTGGCATTAGGCACAAATAGGTTAGATCTGCAATTCCCTTGTCCACATTGTCTATCCTTTTTAATTCTGCCCTATCTGCTGACATTTCAAACAGCTGTTACAGCCCGAAGTCACAAAAAGAAAGATGTTACCAAACATGGATGCTTTCCAGTCCAATAATATTTATTTTGGTGGAAATAGTGAAAAACTTAAGTCTGTAGAGAGATCATTGACCGGTTGACAAATTTGTGATTAATATGTTAGAAAACCCTGCTTGGTAGCTCTCAAGTCTGTGTATATAATGATTTTAAAGTTATGACTCTTTCCTCAGAGGGAAAAGTTCCAATCACAATCTTGCAATGAAGCTAGAAATGTAAACTGTGACACAAACTATTTAATAGAAGAATTTGGAAGGCTAAAATCAGTATTCACAATTTTCCCAAGGCTGGGCAAGTTCTGTGAGATTCCATCTAGGACAGCATGTTAGAAGAAATTCCATGTACAGTAAGAATCTTACCTAATGTCAGCTGGAATGCAGATTATTGCAGGCTGTGTCTTTAGATCATGAAAGAGCACAGACTAGAAGACATTTTAGTCCAGATCATCTTCTTGGCATCCCTAAGTCCTGCTGTTAATGAGGCATAAGAGATTACAGTCTAATGAAGAGAATGGAAAAGATGACTTGTTGAAATGGACAGTAAGTGAACTTGCTTGCTTTCTTAATATATGAGGATTTTTGTTGGGCTTTCTATAAGTAGAAAAGTAGTCACACAAGACATGAAAGGTCACACAAAAATACATAAAAAGTGTTGAGGGGGGGAAAAATCACCAACCCCTAGAATTTATTTCCCTTAAGACAATAAATATTAAAATTACAGCTTGAAAGAAAAGTAGCTATGCTGGTTATTTGCTTTAATGGTTCCATTTTGACTTTTCTACCCTTACTTCTTTTCAAGCTGCCTGTGCAAGTGCTATAGATGGTTAGCAACTTAAAACTGGCCCTTAGGCCTTCACGTTTTTGGGCTATATTTTAAATATTTTTTTTTTACCTTTGAGGTCTGCTTATACTAAAAAGGACTGAATGTTTTGCTGTCATAGAAAATGGCAGCTCTACTCTTCCTCAATGACGTTTTTGCCCAGCATGAAAAATTGGGAAATCTAATCTTTGTACTGTATTTCTAAGGATTCTTGTAATAGCTAAAGATTTTCTACTGCATGCTTCAGCACCTGAAGTGTTGAAATATATTCTCTACCTTACTTTACAAGCACATGTAAACTAAAGATAAAAGGAGTGAACAGATTTGGGGTTGTTTTGATGGGAATTGTGTCTAGAATGCCACATTGTTTACCTGCTAAATCTTCACCTGAATTTCTTAAGAAAAATATCCGAAAGCATTAAAAACAAGTTTATAAAAACATAGTTTTGGAGCACTGCTTGTCACCTCTGAGTTGTGATGTTTATGATTGACTTATGGACTCTCTATTCCTGCAGAATTTTATTGATGATACAAAACACACTTTCCACACTGAACGAGTTATCTTGTCTACCCTGATCTTCATCTCTTTTGTCAGCACAATTCATTTTAGAGTAGTGAATATTAACGTGTTTGTCCAGAGTTATCTCCTGTCATGGGATTGACAGGTAGAGGTGTTTACTGTTCTATATGTTTGTGAACAATGCACAGCCTCTAAAAATCTTGGTTTCACTATTACCTGGACATGGAAGGTATCAGGTATCTGTGTGCTCTATAGTAGACTTGGGAAGCATAGTAAAGTGGCTTTCTGGGAAAACTGATGGGAGGCTTATTTTCAAGCCAAATACCTCAAATCCCTTCAATTTTCCAAATTACTGGTAAAGCTTTTGTTTTAATTCTGTAATTCTTTAATACTGTAAATGTAATATTTCTGGGTTGCACTGGTACAATTATACTTTGTGGGGGAGAGGATCTAACGTGTAACCTTTTGGAGAAGAGTGAGGCCACAGGGTTTTTGCTAATGGTTGTATGGTAGTGGAAGCCTGGAGCTGTTACTTTGAGCTTTTTCCCACCTTCTCGTTTTCCATTTCACAAAAATCCTACAGCTGTACAAGCATATGCATTTTTCTCATGGTCATGGGTTCATGGGTTAAGGAATGTGTTGATCTATAAGATTCACTTGGTCTACAGCTTAGAGGCTTGGAGAGGGAGTATTATTTTTTTCTGATTAACTTACAGTCTTTCTCTCACACTCACCAAAAAAACCCCAAAACAAACAAAAAAACCCCCTAAGTCTGTATACCCGTATCTCCTAAGGCTGTAGGTGAATTTCCATTATATTTAATTGGCTTACAAGGTCACAAGTGATGCAGATTTTCTGAAGGAGAGGTAAGTGAGCTCCCTACCTGCCTGCCAAATGACTAATGCACAAGCATTATGTAAGCAAACTTGTTGGTGTTGGCCATATTGCTTGCTTTGCAAATTAATCATTTCTAGTTTTTGTAAATTAAAACACTGGAATGGTCTCAAATGTTGAAATCTCCATTTCATAGTGTATATTGAAATTTCAGAGACTGGCATATCTGAATTTTTTGTTTCAGAAAAGTAGTGCTGTTATCTTTCATAACCTCTGCTAAGGTTTTAAAAATGCTGTGTGGTGCAAAGTGATCCTAAGAAATCTATTTGTAATTTTGTCTGTATAGAATGGTAGCAACCTTAAAAGCTCAAGAACACTCCTAATGTAGTGTATCAGTGCTAAAGAGTGCTTAAATGTCTTTTTATTGGATATTGCAGAAGCTGAAGGGTTCAGAATTTTGTTGTTGCAGCTGCTGTTATTCTACTAATGCAGTCATACTCAAACTTTTAACCAAGGTTTTTGAAAGCTAATAAAAAATAAACAAAGCCCTTAATTCCAAATTTTTCATCCAAATCACTTTTTTGTTTTATGTGCAGCTGGTTTCCTCTGAAAATTTTGAAAAACTTTTTGCATGTTTTTAAATTATTTTCTATATACTAAGTATGAATAAGCAAGAAGTGGTAAAATGCACTCCACATCATCATCATCATCATCCCTCCAGTAATCCCTCAGGCCTTACACAGAATTATTCTGAGTTACTGTTTTTAATTGTATTATCCAGTTGCCAATATTTTTCCCCATTCCCTGTATATTCTGCTCTTCAGTAGGGCTTTGAACTGGATTTCATTACACCTATTCACTTAGACACTGTGTAAACATGAATATGGAAAATGCATACAGTTGTTCATAAAACAGCTATAAATTAGGGCAATTTCCCAATATCTGGTCTTGTATTGGTGCTTTCATGGACTCTTATTCCAACATTTTCTCCATTGCAGCATATGTGGGAGAGAGATATGACAATGAAAAAAAAAAGGAACTAGCACAATAGCATATTACACTTATAAAGAGAACTTCTGTTTTCTCTTTTTTAACAGGTAACGCTGGGTCTGAATGATGTCAGATCTGGTGATGTTTGAATACCTATCAGGTACAAGAAAGGAAAAAAAAATTAAAAGAGGAAGCTGGGGTATGATCTTGTAAGTGGTGTAGTATTTACAGTCACGTTTAGAAGGCAAACTGAAACCTTTTTTGTTGCTACAGTGTTATGTTGTTAGGGAAAGAGCTGCATACAAAGAAAAATGTGGCACATGAAGAGAATGACAATTTAGATTTACCAAAGAAATTAGTCAAAACTGTAATTACGGTCATTAATACCTTTTCCTGTTTGGGAAAAAAAATTATACAGAACTAGCAGAGTCTTCAATTATTATCAGTCCTGCTCCTGTTTGTCAAGATTGTTTTCTTCAAATGTCCCTCCATGATATTTATTCTGAACAGATTGGAGCTCTCACTTTCCTGTGGCTGATTGCCTAAGAACCACCCTTTTATAATGCAGTTACCTTCACTCAACATGACAGAACTTCTGTCTTTGCAAGTATTGGCCCAAACCTTCTGACAAATTCACTATGTCATTATGAGTATTAATCTGTGTCACTTCTAGTTTTCCAGATAACATAGGCATTTAATATCAGCCTTATTAGAGGGTATATAAAGAAAGGCCAAAGCAGAGCAAGAATGAAATACCTTGTCCAGAACCTTCAGATGTTTGCTACAGTTAGTCTTGTGCTGCCATTTTGATACTAATTCCCATTAATATGCAGCTGCTCTCTTCTACTGTCACTGCAAACTAAGACCAGTCATTTCCTTTAGAGCCTGTTTTGCCAGCTTTGTATCCTAAAATACAAACTCATCATTGTTTTGTGTGTAATTGGTTAAATCAAATTATATATTTGATTCTATAATCTTTGAAAGTAGGAATGACATCTGTGAATAGTGCCACAAGGAAATACTTTTTGATTTTTACTGTTCTCTTGTGTGCAGAAGGCTTTATATAATTCATGAGAACAGCTTTGGACTAGGAAAACATCACTTCTTGCATTTTGCTTCTGTGGAGAGCTTGTCTGATAAAATTATCGTATTGACTAGACAAACACCCCAAACAGCAAAGCACTAATAACCTCTCTGCTGGATATGTGTGGATGGTGGCAGGGAGCACTACTGGAGGAGACAGAAAGGGTTGATTCAGTCCCTTCTGACAAAGACAACATTTGATGAAAGGGAGCTCATTAAATTGTTGAAGTAGATAGGTTTCTGTTGGTCTTTGCCTTATCCCAGGACCATTTATCCAGCCTTACTGTGGTTTACTAAATATGTTTCTTCTGTCAGCTAATGTAATTTGACTAATAGTTCAGTTGCTAGCAGTCTGCCTGGGGGCAGAGGAAAGACTGACACATGAGAGCCAATGTCGATGGCTAGTGTTGCAAAAATTAATTGTTTAATTTGAAAAGTAAGAAAAAGAAACCCAAAACCTCTAAATTATACCAAGAACTGTGATGACAACGAGTACTTTAGAAATTTTGGTCTGTATTGTTTGTGAAACTCTTTGTAAACATAATTCAATGTTAACTGTAATGATGACACAGGGTGTTTCATGAACTCTTTGTTTTAGCCCTCCTAGCCCTGAAGTGAGCCCTGAAGTGATGGGTTGGAGAAGGGAAGGAGCAGAGGGCAAGCAGACAGTAGTAAGATAATTTATTTTAGATTATGGACCCTGGTGGAGATGTAAGAACAAATTAAATAGATGGTCATAGTAACTGTAGCTGGGAATAGTCAAAGATCCTTCCAGAACCTGAAAATTGCAAAAGGTTTTCTTTTCTCTGACACTAAACAGGATGCTACTCTTGTAGCAAGAGTCCTCTTGTCGATTTACAAAATATGTTATCAACCATATGTGATCAGTCAAGGGAAAAATTCCTAGTAAAAACGTCAGACTGAAGAAGGCTAATAAAAATCTAAATGGGATACCAGGAAAATCAAAACAATTATTTACTCCAAAGACTAAAGAATGGTAATAATACTACCATCTCCTGTACTGTTTTCTCCTCAATTCCTTGTGAAATTTGTTCTTCTAAATTTGTTCTTCTTGGTATTTGGTATCTCAGGAAATGCAGGTGTTTTGTAGTGAAATCATTGCTGATCAGTTCTCTATGGGCTCTATTTACAATGTACTACAAGACAGATGTCTGAAAGAATTTCTCACTGCTCTCCCTGCCTTCTCTCTACTGAGAGAAGTTATACAATTGTGATGCTGGTAGTGCAAGTGACAATTCTTATGTTAGACACAACTTCAGTTTTTGCTAAAATCAGATTTACTACTTCAGTGCTCTTCAGTGAAGTAAGCTGCTGTAAAGGGAATAATTTTAATTATTCCTGGATTCAAGACAAGGGAATGCCATGGAGTATTATACTTACAAGAGCAGTCAGAAGTCAGACTTTATAGAAATTCTGAGTCATATTCCAGTTATTTGAATTTACTTCTAGGGATTCTATGACTATAAATCTGTTTTGAAACTTAGCATTTAGATGGAGCTTTTAAAGAGGACATTCAGCTCACTTAAAAAGCAAAAAAAAAAAAAAAAAAATCAACTATCTGCTTAAAATGGAGAGCAGTCCTTTACAATCTGCAGTGCAGTTCACTTATTCTTTCCTTGTTCCATTTGATTAATGAAAGCAATGTATTTTCTCTTCTTCTGCTGGTGATTAATACTTCCCCAGGCTTCTTTGTTTTTGGTGACAGATTGCAGGGGAGAGATTCCACTGTAAATTGTTTTTGATATAAAGTTTTAAATAGACTTTGCTAGCCTACTTATTTTGTGCAAAATACCTCTCAGTTTCCAGCAGTGTATAGCCCAGACTGTGCCTTCTCTGTTAAAGAAGAGAGTTTAGGAGAGGCCCTTTCTAAGCTCTCTTCCATCACTACATCACTGATAGTGCAAAGTGAAAGAACAGCTTGTCTGCTGCCTCCTTCCCCTTGTCTGCATGGTAGGTGTGTGGGGCAGCAGGAGTAGCAGTCAGAAACCAAATCATAGCTCCTTACTGACCTTGGTAAGAGCAATATCCTGCCCCAGGTACATGGTGTGAGTTAAAGCTCTAATGAGTTTTCGGGTAGTAAAGCAATACCTCGAAGCCATTGCTGTTAGGGACACAGGGAAAAGTTGCTCCCTGAATTCTCCTTGGGGAAATACTGTTTCCAGTACTGACTAGGTATAACTCATGCCACCTGGACCTTGGCACTGATGCAGGCCCTATTTTTAAACATTATTTTGGACTACTCTCTGTGCTAGTGATTCACTCGGTGCCAAGGATGTTCCTGGACACAGGAATTCAATCATCCCTTTCCACTGCTGTGGCTGTTTCTGGATGACTTCTGGATGAAGCTGAATCACCCAGATAGCCGTGGGCAGTTCAATGCAAGCCAAGGAGCAACAGGAGCTCATGTGCAGCTGACCTGCTTTGAAGGAACAGAGAGGATGACAGGACAGATGGAGACTGCTGTGCACATGTTGCCCTTCAGAAAGAGACATTCAAGGCAAATTCATTTTACTGTAGGATATCTTACAAAACCTTTTCCTTGCTGGGAAAGGGTTTTTAGCTTTCTCAGTTTTTTTAGTTCTTTGGTTTTTACTGGTAATAAACTCAACTGATGCTCAATTTCTAGTTATGTACTAAGAATAGCTGCGAGTGTAATTTTTATTATGTTTACTTAAAAGTTGGGAAAAGCATACTGAGGTGCATGCAGATGTAAAACTGGCAGCAGTTTTTCAGCATAGCCTCAAGCATGCAAAAATTCTCTTTCCATTTGAGTGTGAGGTCAACCTCTTAAGCAAACACTTTTCCTGGCTTCAAATCAAATTTTCACTACAGAGTTCCCACTAATTAAACTGTGAGAGTAATTTCAGCCAGCAGCTCCTTGAATGGGGACCCTTTCACTCATACCTGGCGAAAGGCAATCTTCTGCCTGACTGAGGAAAAAATCTATAAAATCATAAGGATAGCTCAGTGTCCAAATTCAGTCATCATCAAGCATCCCTTAAATGACCTGAAAAATAAATGGGTTCTCCTCATCTTTTTCTTATCTTCCAGTCATGTTTTTCTCAGCTACATTTGCCTAAGAACCCAAAACTAGGCACAGTGTGACATTTCCCTACCCACCTCCTTCACTTTCCACAGGCCTTATACCCCCCAGCTGTTGCTGTTGCTGCCAGCTCCGTTCAATTAACCTCAACAGGAATGCAGTTCTCCCTCTGTGGTTCCTCCTGTTCAAGATTAATGAACTGTGCTTTAAACCAAGAGAGCTGCTAGTAAAAATTAGGTATAATTTCATTAGAAAATATTGTACTCCTAATTAATGAAGGAGGTCATCTGAGGACTTGACAGAATTGAGTTTAACTAGAGGAAAATATCCACAGATCAAATATATGAAGTTTGCTACTTCCTTTTTATCATTACTAGAGGTGAACACCTTTTGTCACCCAGCATCCTTTTTTCTGTTTCCCTGCCATCAAATCACCACCAAGGCATGTTGCTGGGAAGCATGGAGTTGAGGCAGCAGTAAAACAAAGTCACTTATTGTGTAGCCAGTTGTTTCTTCCTCTTCTAAGTGATGTACACCATGTGTAATATGATTTATTTAAGTGTTAAAAAGCAAGGACTGATCAAAATGCTGTGGTCATTGCTATTCCAGTTACAATCCAAGAAAATTCTTGGTATTTGCCTTTCATTCTCGTTCTGGGAAACTTTGCAGTCCTTCAGTCTCTCAGTAATGCTTCTTTGGTACATTTGACCAAAAGCATGGCCAATACCTTAGTCATGTACAGACTCTCACTTTCAGGATATTAAAAGTAATTTTGAAAGACACCTAGACAAGGAAAATTTACAGGGAACTTGACCAGGAAAGTACTGAAAAGCCAGGGTAGTTACAAGGAAAGGGAGAGAAAACAGGTAAACAGGTATTTAAAAAACAGGCTTAAAAAGGCAAATTCAAAAAAGACAGCTCATGAAAAACTCTTCCATTATGGCATAGTAATTAGTATTGATCCTTTAGAATATCAGGTGAACACCATGGTTTCCAATATTTCATATTGTGCCATTGAAGATGACCATAAAGTGATGAATTGCACAGCTGTCAATCAGATATTTTGGTCTGTTATGCCAAAAAAACTCTGTGGTGTTTGGTATTATGTCTCTAAATCATGATGTAATAATTTTTTTTTTAGGGAAAATGTATATGTGTCCTTCTAAATTATAAAAATATACTTCTGTCTCTCCAAGTAAACATATCCATTATATGAAGGATATATGTATAATAAATAGATTGAATGCAGGTTTTGAATGTAAAACTAAGTCTAATGACTGAATTTTTGATAATATGATATAAAATTTTTTTTGTACAATATATTGTAAAGGGCCAGATATCCACCGACCACAAAATATGCAGGTTTGTATTCTGCACATATAAAGGGTAAGAAGTTAATACATTTGAGTCAAAGTTCCTCATAGTGTTTTGTTGAAGTGCTGGAGCCAGTCAGTGTGCTAGCACGCAAGCTTATGTTTCAGCATATGAGAAAAGAAAAATCGGGCAAGCACAAAAAAAATCTGTCAGCTGTCACTTTTCACAGGATGGTACTTTGGTTTTGTGTACTCCACTATTATATTTATAGATTCTAAAGAAATGAAGCCTTATCTTAAAACATAATTACCAAAGAAATGGTGAAAAATGGGATTTTAAAGCAGCCCAAGGAAACTGAGGACCCAGTTCTTAGTAGTCAGGAAAATAATATGCTGGGTCCCAGTCCCAGCCTTGAACACACCAGTATCAAGGATCTGATGGGAGCATCAACACAGGTTTGTTAAAAGTTAGCCAGCTGATGATGTTTCTGCAATACTGGGGTCTTATATAGTGAAAAATTTCACATCAAGTTCTGTTTGTCATGAGAAAGAAAGTGTTTTTTACCTTCTGCAGGGGGGGCAGTTGTTGGGTTTTTTGGATTGCTTTGTTGTCTATTTTTTTCCTGAACAGCATTATGGGCCAAATGCTCAATCCTTTTATGTCAGAGGCAAAGTTTGATTTAAATGAGACTAGAATGCATGGGTATGTGTTAAATCAGATATTTTTAAATGTGTGCCACTTGAGATTGTGGTAGAAAAAACATGCTCATAAATATTTGTGACTTGTTTGAAGTCAGAGTGCATTTCTCTGTGGGTCTATTTAGAGCTTCAGGATAAGAAATTCTTAGGCTTAGTAGCAGGAACTGATGAGTGAAACTTTCACATGCTCACAAGAACATAAGTTGTAATTTTCTGTTTCTTCAGTCTAAAGAAAATTGATGAATCTTGTGGCTGGGATATAAAATTAATCCTGCTTACTTAGGAGAACCTTAATCATAATGCAGTTTTCCACTTGAACCATGATATCTGTAGTACTCAAAGAAGTCTGTTCTTGCAATATATTTTTTCATTTGTCTTTGTCTCTTGTTAAAATGGACCTTTGATTTCCCAGTGACCATGATTAGATTGTAATATAGTATTTTTATATTTTTCAGTTTTATTCTGTTGCTATATAAAGACCAGGAACACAAATGGATTATTGTGAATCCTGAAGTGTTCCTTTTTTTTTTTTTTTTTTTTTTTTTTTGCTAGTGGAGTCCAGCTCCATACAATATCAGCAATCAACTTCTATACCAAAGCCAAGCAGTGACAGTTGCAATAATGAATATTTGCTGTGGGCCACTGGTATGAAAATAGCACAGTGCTGCAAGCGTGCGTCACCAGAAACAAATCTTCCATTTGACTGTGGCTGAATTTCCAGCTCAATTTTAGAACATTTATAATTGAAATAGCTCTTAAAGCACTGTCATAATATAGTGTTAAGAAATGCTGATTCAGTCTACAAGGCATGAACTCAAATGCCTTCCTACTTATTTTTGGTGTTGTTTTTCCTTGGGTTTTTTGTTGGTTTTTTTTTTTTTAATCCCTTATACCTTTAATACTGAACCCTGTATTTAGGGCACTCAACTGTGGACAGGCAGCAACACTTTAATATATTCAAAGGAACCCATGCTGGTTAGGTTAGAAGTTCTTGTGAGAAAAGGGATTGAATTGCCTCTTTGTAAGCTTACTTGACAGCTTTTAGAATGTTTTATCCTTAATCTCTGCTGAAAATTCTAAACTTTATATGACGATGAGCAGCTTTGCATCTTTAAATGTGTCATGGCTTTTACATGGTGAACTTCAATGGCTTTCTATTTATGTTTTAATGTCATTAATGTATTTGCATTAGTAGAATATAAAGTGTGTTTGTATAGGGCACCCCTTAAATATGCAGAATATATGCACTGAACTTTGATTATTTTTTGAGATGAAGAATATGCTGATGACATTTACCATTTTTAATTTTTATATACTGTGCTTCTTTCATTCATGCATATCAAAATACCCTCAAAATATCCAAAAGAGCTAGTATAATTGAGTAATTCCCTTTAAAACATGGTGAAATATTAGATCAGCATAGATAGAGAAGGTCAGATACTTGAAGCAGAATAAAATCTGCTGTTATTTAAGCTTTTTTTCTTCTTTGTCTTTCATTCATTGCCTCAGGTTTTCCTATGGAAAGTAAAGAAATTATCATCTATATTTTTCTTAGGGCTAAATACTGATCCTTACACTGCAAAGCAGGCAATGGTGATTGACGTAAATATCTAATTTCCTGAAAGATTAAAATCAGTACCAACTCTGCCATCAATCCTGAGAGAATGTTAATGTCCCTTTCCCCTCTCTGAGCCATCTGTCCCTTACCTCCCATGTCACCAAGAGAGTACATTGGCCAAGCCTACTGTACAGTAGTACCAGGATGCAGAAACTGATGTTTTAAAAGCAGTGTTAATGCTTATAAAGCACTGGGTTGGGGCTGGGATTGGGTTTTTGAGGAAGATAATTTTACTGCAGCAATTTTTTACTGAAATAAGGCAAACATTGAATGGATTCTATGGAATGGTAAAGGAGTGACTAATTAACTCTGCAGTTTTGTGGACAGATCTTCAAGGGCTTTATTTTTTCATCAGTTTCCCAACAAAGGGCTTAATATTTCAATTTGTTTTTTTTTTAATTTTGATGATTTTTATTTTAAATCTAAATAAAAAGAGACTATTCACCATTCTTCTGCACTGATATTTGACATCCCCAGTACCTTCAGAATATGACAGCCTTCAGGCTCTCTTTCAGGAAAAAGAAAACCAAACTGTGATTTGACCTTGAGTGGGACATAATTTTTTTGCTATGTGCATGTCAACACCTATAATATTCACATGAAAACTTCTACTTTCTTGGCTTTATGAATGATAATTTTTAAAGAGTTTCTGGGAGAGCATGTAGAAGCATTACAAAATGCGCAATGTATAGAACTTAATGGAGCTTAAAGGATCATGTTGCCACTGACTAAAAGGGAATCCTATTTGTGTAGATATTTATTCAGCCAGCTTCAAGTCCCCTGGTAGGAAATGTTTCTGGATCTGTTAGGTAGGCTATTCCCAGGCTTCATAAACTTTAATATTAGAAAGAACTTCCTCACATCTAACCTAAGTCTCTCTTGATGCAATCCAATAGTCCTTTTTCTACTAGGAGGGATGAGGGAGAAGAGTATATTCTCTTATTTTTAGCTACCTTCTACAGATATGAAAAACCTTGTCAGTGCTCACCCTTTTTTCTTTCATATTCACAGTTCATGTTTTCTAAACCTCTAATTTATTTTGGCTGTCTCCATCACAAACACTCTCTTACTGCTTTGCATTTGTACTGCACCTGGATTAAGAGCAAAGAAAGTAATTTTGGGTTTTTCTGATATTGCTGTCCCCAGGCTGGACACAGGGCCTCCAGAGGTGACCAGAGGAGGAAAAAATGCCTCCTAAATCTTTTGCTTTACACTTTCAGTGTGGTGAGGACCTGTGTTATAGCAAATGGTAGAAGAAATCTGTGTTCATCATGTCTGCTAGTGGAAGATTTTTCTGAAAACCAAGAAAATAAACAAAACAATCAAAATGAAATAAACAATAAAACTTCCCCAAATGAAGTACTGGGGCTGTTGTTCAGCATTCTGTGTTAATAGATCATATTAAACCTACTGAATGTGAATTCCTGCAATTGTCTTTACTGAAAAGCATCTAATTTTCTAAACTGTTTCTTCAATGCATTAGCATTGTTTTGAATCAGGTTTCTCAGTGTGTTTGCCTTGCTTCCAGTTTGATATTGCCTGCTAAGCTATTAAGAATGTTCTCCATTAAGAAAGTTTTTGAGCAGTACTAGTCACACCACTGTGGTATCAGTTAGTTGTGTCCCTTCTGCATTAGAGCATGTACTCAGCTCTAGAAGTGAAAGAATTACTATTTTGTCTATTCTGATGGGAGGCAATAAATAAAGCATAGTACAGGTAGAGCATCACTAACACCGAGTGATTTATGAAACCAAAATGAGCTATGCTGGAAAGTTCCCAAATCCAGGCATATTAAGTAACTAAGATTTTTTTTTTTTTTTTTTTTTAAAGCTACTACTCAGTAGGCTTAATATGATAAAATACAATGCTTCAAAGGCAGAACAGCTCCTGTCCTTTGTCTCCTTCACATGTCCCCTACCTGTCATCTTCTTCACTGCCTTCACTGCTGGATTTTGTTGTCTTCCACCCTGCTAAGTACTTAACAACCACATGATATTGCCATATCCAAACATCATGTATCAATTATTCAAACTCCAGTATCATTGTGTATTTTCTCTCTCTGTGTTTTGAGAACTACAGAAAAAATGCAAGTTCTTATGTGCAAGAACTAGATTTCCAGATTTAGGTATGTTTATTGCTTGTAGTCTTCCCAAAAATACTACTGATAGGCAGAATGAAAATATTATTAGTGTTTATTTAGGTCTCAGATATGGAGTGTTGTATATTTAGTTACTATTATTGGTATGTGTCATTATTATGTAATAATGGATAACAATATGTGCTGTGTATTTATAATTACCTTAATTCTTTTAGTGTTGGTGTTGGGAAAAATAAAGTGAAGTATCAATTTAATTTTTTTACTAGATGTAAAGGACAACTTTTTCAATTTAGTTTTATTAGTCCAAGATGTTAAACCTTTAGCTTGGCTACCCAATCAGCATAAGTATTTTCTGTTACTACGGCTGTTTATGCATCTGAAGTTGTGCGTATAAATTTTTACTGCCTGTTGTGCTGGTCATTTACATGACTTCTTTTATTGCATTTTTCTTCTGTTGTACAGTCTTAATGACCTTTTTGTTCAGTTTATGAGTTCTGTCTGAGCAGACTGCAGGAGACAACACATGGTTTTTCAATACATGGGAGTACTGTATTTTGTAACCACAAGAAATACAAAGAGAAAGGTCAGGTTTAGTTCATTACCATTACTCAAACCATCACCAGAACAATCTGCCTCTCTGTTTCATCACAGCATTGGGATGTCAACAAGCAAACACCAAAGGTCACACAATTTTCTTTGTGTGTTTTCATTTCTTTCCATCTCCTCTCTTTGCCACAGACGCTAACACAGGGACACCAGCAATATCAACGACAACAACCGTGGAAATCCGGAAGAGCAGTGTTATGACAACTGAGATCACCTCTAAAGTGGAGAAAATCCCCACAACAGCCACTAGCAGCAGCACTTGCCCTTCCATTGAGACTGAGGAAGAAAAAGCAAAAAGACTGCTGTACTGTTCACTATGCAAAGTCGCTGTCAACTCTGCCTCGCAGCTGGAGGCGCACAACAGTGGTGAGTTGGAGCAGTGCTTGCTTGCTTCCTTTCTTTTTTTCTGTCTGTCTCAAGAGTGCTGCAATTATTTTCCCCTGAATAGATTAGATCTCTTGCAGTAGGGGGCAATGAGGTGGCAGAAAACTGGCGATTACATGGAATTCATTAACTATTAAAGTATAAAAACGACAGGCAAAGGAGCTTTCAAGAAAGAGAATTTTTTGCAAGTCGCAGATTTTCTTGCACTTCAGCTTTTGCAGCTTCAAAATTTTATCAAGCTAAATGACAGCTCTATTTCACTAACTTTGGTAATCAGAGTTTGCATGCTTTTGTTTGTTCCAGCTAGCAAACTGTTTGAATGCCATTAGCTTTGTTTGAAATCTAAGAAATTAAGGCTGAAAGAGGGAGCATCAGTCAAGTTCAATGATGGGAGTTAGAGTTCTTAGCTCCATACTGTCTGTTAATAAATAACTTGTTAAAATTATGTGTATTTTCCCCTTGTTTTCATCAACTGATGGCAGTTGCTGCATGAGAGTTGAATGGGTAACTGCCTACCTCCATCTTTCTTAGTTTTTAAACTTTTTCTTGTCATTAGAGCTAGTAGCATCAGTAAGTTCTGGTAGTAGAGAGCTACCATTCACAGTCACTATTTTAAGCATGTTGTTGACTGACTCTGTGGTGGGTGGGGTTAAAAGATCTAAAGATTTGACATGGTGGCAGTGACCACCTATAGCCACCTCACAGAAAGTTCCTGATTTTGGATGTCAGAGACTACCTCTTATCAAGGGTAAGTAGAGTTAAGAAACAGAAAGAGAACCTTAGCTTTGAAATATAGAGACAGCAATAATGTACCTAGAGCAAAATGATCAATGGTTTTATGATGCAATTTTAAAAGAAATAACTTTGGCATATCTATAGAACTCAAATTAGAATGGAAATTGTAACTTCTTGGCATTCATGAGAAGCAAAATGCCATCAGTTTTGAATGCTGTTTACTATACACTAGATCTTCAACTGGTGAAAGTTCAACTTCAAGCTGTACCTTTTAATGAGAGTTAGATTCTAAATATTCTGATCAGGCTGAGAGCCTAAACACTATTCTGAATATTTAAACACAACCTTCCAAGTGTTTGCTGCCTGTGCTGATAAACTGTATGTGTGCTCACACACATGCTTTTTTTTTTTACAAGTCTCTGTGGAGGCAGACAGCAATTAGCAGTGGAGTGGTGGTTCTGGATGCAGTAGTTATTCCATTAGCATCACAGACTGCCTGTGTGGGGGTCAAGAGTGTAAGAAATTGTTCAATCTGAATAAAGGTGCAGCAACAGAACACCAGTGTTCTCTGTCCTACCTCCAATTACCAAAAAAAAAAAAGAAAAAAAAAAAAAGTGCATGTTTCTCACATAAATGTTTCTTACATGTTTTGGTTTCTGTCCAGGACATCAATGATCCATAGCTTGCTTCCAGGAACCTCTGCCCCTTTCTGGTTTGGAGAGTAATTAGTTAATTACAGATTTAATTGTAAGCTACCTAGACATACTGTTTATCAGTCTATTCAGGAGGACTACAAATCAAAGCCAACTACATCTTTAATAGCTAAATTACTTTTGTTTTGCAACTGCAATTCAGGTCTTATTAGCAGCAGGAGTTAATGAGAAAAGTCACACGCTTTTAACTTCACATCAGGGTATCTGATTCTGCTGCTAGTTTCTGGTGTGGCTGCTTTGTTCCAGTGCATTACCTACAGGTATGTAATTCAGTAACTAAATATCAGGTGTGAAATACTGCTACATTAGTAGGACTCTGATACAGACCAGCACAGTCTATCAATTCCAAGGATAGCAGATGGCACAAAGCTGAGGCTCATATGATTTTATTTTGAAAAGAAAATAAAACAATGAATGCAACCCAATTGCCAAAGTTGTTTCTCTTTCCCATTTCTGTTATCTCCAGGGACTAAGCACAAAACTATGCTGGAAGCTCGGAATGGAAGTGGAACCATAAAAGCCTTTCCCCGGGCAGGCGTAAAAGGCAAAGGACCTGTGAATAAAGGAAACACAGGCCTCCAGAACAAAACATTTCACTGTGAAATATGTGATGTGCACGTAAACTCTGAGACACAACTGAAACAGGTACTCAGCCAGCTTGTAGAGTGAGACTCTTTGGCTGTTGTTTGTTTTCATGGCACTAAAGTACCAACACAGACAGCACATGTCAATATAACAGTTTGTGTCCAAATGGAGCTTACAGTTTTGTCCATTGTACTTGGCTGCCATTCTGTATGTTTTGCTTTGATTGTGATTTTCTATTGCATAAAATATGTCTTCTCAAAAGTTCTCAATTGTACACATTTGGTAAAGAGTTATAGAAGGTCTAAGCTGCAACAGGTTACAACTGACTTTAGGCTGCTACAATTGTCCTGAGCTAATAAACTCTGCCATTTCATGTACTGCATGATATGTGCTTTGACAAATATGTGATGGTGAAGCCAGTACTTCACAAAACACTGAGTAACACCCTTAGAAATGTGGGATGGAGAGGATTTTTAATGTCTTTATCAAGGTTTTGCTCTAACTGAGAAGCATGGCCTCTAAACTGCAATTACACTAAGTTATGTTCAGTCATTCATTGAATGATCAAAGTTTTCTGAAAAACACTTAGTTTAGTTCCATATGCCTATTGAAATTAACTACTTGTAAAGGAACCTTTTTAAAATGAAGATTAATTAAATAATGGACAATTGCAATACCCATTCTTCTGGTCTCATGAAAACATGTCCAGTTCTATGCTTTTTTATTGTGATAATTCTTTTGAAAATGAAAATCAAAGTAAAAATACAATTCTGAAAAAGGTCTCTTACTTCTAATATATTGCAAGATAATCTGTGTAGAAAGATACTTTTAAAATCTCATTGATCTTATGAAGAAGATAATGGATGTCATGCATTTTTTTCACTGTCACTTAGTTTGATATATAACCGTTTCAGAAGGATCTCCAGCTTAGGGATTTAAACAATTTTATGACCTTATATTCTTCCCCAAATAGGGGATGCTTTACTATCTAATATTCTTTTAAAACTTTCTATCAGCAGTGGATTGAATTTGATGGGTGCTTTTATAGAGTTAGGGGGGAGTTTTTCAAAGGCTTCTGTCTTTAACCTGACTCAAGTCCTGCTGAAGTTAGAAAAGGTGGAAAAATATTTAACTGCAGTGGAAGCAGAGCTGAACTTAGGACTGATGAAAATTACAGTCCCAATATGTGGATCCTTCAAATTTCAAGAGAGCCTATTCCTTTTCATAATTGAATTAGTCAAAGTACTTCTGTTGTAGAGCAAAAGGTTTTAGTATTGGAGCAGTAACCTTGTGTAAAGCAGAACCTAAAGTGATCTGTTGTGGAACTATCACCCTTTGTTTTCTTTCCCCTCCTCTCCTACCCCAAAATATATTTTAACAGCACATAAGCAGTAGAAGGCACAAAGACAGAGCTGCTGGGAAGCCACCTAAACCTAAATACAGCCCTTACAACAAACTCCAAAAGGGAACACATCCTCTAGGGGTAAGCCAATCACCCTTTTTATTTTACTTTTATTATAATCCTGATGAGTGGGATTTTCAGAAAACATAAGTGAAAAACTGTTTAGAAGTAGAGTAAGAGTGTAAGACATTGGAGTATAAAATATATGAAAGAGCCAGTAGAAGCCCACAAGGGATTTTTTTATATACTTTAAGGGGTGTTTACTACAACCTGTGGAGCCTTGCTTTTGTAGCTACTCTGAATAATCTCAGAAAAGAAGCTTGTTTGCAAAGGTCATTAGAGAGCAAGAGATGGAAAAAAACCTCCAGATGTCAAACAGGATTTTTCTAGTTTTCACCAAGGACAATAGTGATGAAATAACTAAATAAAACTCTATAAAATATAAACCATTATTTCTATCCTTATTTAGAGAATTGTTGAGATAACAAGTGAAACAATTAAAAAAATCTGTCTCTGCTTTCATTCAGCTGTTTCAGGATGGTTCTAGTCACATTTTCAACAGCCAGGATAAACTGTCTGAAGCACAATTCCCTAAAAGCTGAGAAAAAAGTTTACTTTTTAATGAAAAAAACCCTCTAGGATACTGCCACTAGTTAAGAATCAGCTTATGTTGTGGGTGGGATAGTGAAACATCTGGTATTTATCTTCTCCATCAGTTCAAATGCATGAATGTTATACCTGCTGGTATAGGTTTTATAAATGGTCCAGGCAGAGGGAGGATGTTGATTCATTGTCCTCACAGATTAGCCTCTTATGCCTTGACCATCTTCTCTGATGCACAATATGGAGGTGGGTTGTTTGGGTTTTTTTTTCCTCTGTTTAAAACCCATTTCTTTTTACACTGAGTTCAAGCTCTTGGCAGCAGAAACTCTGTCCTTGTTGGGGCAGCCCTCATGAGTGGCATATTCATGCAGGATTCAGTAGAATAAAGCAGTGTCTTATTCTAGTAGATCTACTAATAGGGAAATAGCCCCATAGGGTTTCTCCGGAATCCACAAGAAAAATCAGGATCTCCAATACAAACAATACTGAAATGAATAGAAAATATGTAATGGGGGAAGTAGGATGTGGAATCAGGAAAGCCTTTTTGACAAGATTATTATTATTTTAGGAAATTAATTATTTTTAGAGGGTGAAAACAACTACTACATTGTTGTTGCTGTGCACAGTTCTCTAACAATTAATGTAATGGTGATTTCTGAGAACTGCAGCCAAGGTTCAAGACAAATAACAGCAGTGTGTCCTCTTCCCACTCCCTCAATCCCAATTGCTCACAATTCACAGGCTAGAGGGCATCACAGAGGCAAAAGGGATTTAAGAAGGAGAGAACAAATTAGCAATAAATTGAACAGTTATGTGTAATAGAATTGTGGCTTCAATAAGAAGGGAGACGCCAGTTCTCCACGTAGTCTTTTTAGTTTTGAACACAAAAACTGAGGGAAATGTTGTCACCTGAAGTGCAAAATGGCACAGCAACAAGCCAGAGATATTCCAATTTCACTTTTAATTTGATGCTCTTTCTTTACTTTTTCTTTACTCCCTCTCCCTAGCTGAAACCAGGATGCTCCCCATTATTATTTCAAGTTTTTAGTCCCTTAGCTTACTTCACTGGAAATGAAAAAAATAATTGCTACTTTAGTCCTAATGTTGACTTGTGAATTAGTTAGTGGCTAGAAATGAAGGTGCAAAGTACTATATATGCTAAATATTACTAGTTTTGGAGCTATCTTGAAATCAGAATCACATTGATGAGTTAACTAAAAAACTATTTAACTACATTAGAAGAACCTGATTCCTCCAAGAATGGCAAAAAAGCTTTAGGCTTTTAATAGAAGCAGCTACGACATCTTTGTTCTTCATGACACAAAATATATGGATATCACCAATTTTGTCTACAGAAACTTTAAAAAGAACATGCTTCATTCTCATAGCTTTTCTAGAACAAAAACTTTATTTCACCATGTTTTCAGTATCATTTGTACTTCTCTGTCTGTTCTAGATTTACATGCTTCAGAGACAGAAACTTTAAAAATTCCCCCAGTAATATTTCTGAGTTTAAGAAGTTTTGTAGTGTTGGGACTTATATGGTATTTCTTCAAACCACAACTGTGCAGCATGTGTAAAATTTTGCATTGGAGAGAAAAAGGTTATCAAGTATTTGATAGTCCAAACTTTCTACAATAAAATAGCTGCTACAAAAAGCATAGACAAAGAGTACTTTGTACTCAGAGTTATTTTTTTAATTTTCCTCATGTTGTTTTAGGGGGTTTTTTTGTTTTGTTTTGTTTTGTGTTTTTGGTTTTTTTTTGTTTGGGTGGGGGGTTTTTGTTTTGTTTGTGGGTTTGGTTTTTGTTTGGTTGGTTTTTCTTTGTTTCTTTGGTTTGGTTTCATTTTGGGGTTTTTTCTGTTGTACATAAAGCTGTAAAAGGTATTTATTAAAAAATGTAAGGAAGGAGGAAAAAGTCATATGTTCAGCAAAGGAAAAGACAGCTTGGATCAATGAGTGTAACACTGATCAAGGAAAAGATCAGATCATTTCTTTTCATAGGCACTATAGGGAATTTTGTATCTAGCATCTATTATATCTTTTGTTAAGAGAATTAAAGAACTTGGTTTGATCTGAGAATTTCTCCCGGAACTTTAAAGGACCTGGAAGCCAGCAGTGTTGCCAACTGGTATTGGGAAAAAAAAAACAAACTTCTCTATCCATCTGGCCAGTAATGAACCAACAGACCTTTTGGAATATAGAGATAGTGTAATGATGAAACTCAATTGTGGTTCATCCCAGAGTACTCCTGTCCTTACTCTCTGATGATTCACTTACTAGGGTTCTGCTGAGTTGAAAATGTCAGCGATATTGTTCAAGTTAATTACTTGAAAATCCCTTTCAAGTCAAGAATGAGAAATTGTGTTTCCTTTAAGTAAAAGTGTCCATATTTATGCTGAGATGTACCACAGCATGGTACATATATTCTGTATATTCCATACCATGTTTTCAGATTTATGCCTTTTGCAGGAGGGTCAGGTCATGCTAGGACACAGACCCAACAGAAATCAGAGACAATAGGAATTTATCTTTGTCAGTAAATGAAGTTTCTAATCTTATCTCAGAGTTATAAAAACAGGACTGCAAAGGTGTTCAGTCTCCTGGCATCTCACTAGAAACTTGAAATTCCACTGAAAACTGCAGAAATCCACAGAGACTATTCTGATGGTCATTTGTATGCATCCCAAATGTAAATTTTCTTAAATATTACTGGACCTCTTGTGAATATTTTCAGCGTTGGAGAAAATTCAGGGTTTTTTTCCTTTTTAAGGAAACTCTAAATAAGGGGGTTTTTGATTTGTATTTGATAGTCCATAAGATTTAAAATCATGTCCTGTTGGGAAGGAAATACCACAATGTTCTGATTTAAATTTTTTTTAAAGAAGAAACCTCAGTGACAGGAATAGAAATATTATACTTTGACAGAATACTACTTTAAAATATCTGCCACGTTTTCATAATGCTTGTAAGAATGAACCCTATCTTAGAGGGAAACAGTTGAAGACATTGAGGATGCAGCAAAATTGTATGGGGCAGAACCCATTTAAATACATGAAACATGAGAGATTTTCATAACTCATGAAAGATAAGATTGGTTTATTTGCTTTTAATTAGGAAGCAGGAGTAAATGAAGAGGAGCTATGGAGATCTTAGTTTTGAGTAGAAATCACATCCTACAAAAGTGTCTTGTAAAACCAGAGATTGGGATGCATTTTCATTCTGCTCTGATCTCTCCATTAAGCTGTCCAGATGGACATCTATTAATTGATATCTAATTTTTCCTTATTTAATTGTTGCAGGGTACACATAGCTTTACTTTGGTGCAGATTCCACAGGCCCATTTTAGATTTGCTTTGATTTCTAATCTCAAATTATGAGTGTCAGCAATAAGGTGTGAACACTGGAACCAGCCAAATCCTTGTGCCTTGTCCAGCAGGCGAGGTCGTATCACCTGTCACAAGTCTGTAGCTCACAGAGCCAGCAGCCACCACCAGGCCTCGATTTTGCACGTACAATCTCAAGTCGAGCTCCTCCTGTGTAGCTAATGCGAACAAATGATGTGTCTGTTTGTTTTGTCTCCTTCCCCACAGGTGAAATTAGTGTTTTCCAAGGAGCCGTCGAAGCCGATGGCCCCGCGCATCCTGCCCAACCCGCTGGCAGCTGCGGCGGCAGCTGCTGCTGTGGCTGTCAACTCGCCGTTCAGCCTGCGCACAGCCCCGGCAGCCACCCTCTTCCAGACTTCTGCACTCCCTCCAGCGCTCCTACGACCAGCTCCCGGGCCTATACGGACCACCCACACCCCCGTGCTCTTTGCTCCTTACTGAACTCCAGACAGGAATTCATTGTACTGCAATAATTTTTCAAATCAAAAGAAAACAAACAAACAAAAAAAAAACAAAAAAAAAAAGAAAATCAAGAACATTGAACTATGCAGTGTTTATTTATAGTTTAAAGTATATATGAAGAGCCAGAACTTTTGATAGAGAACTGAACAAATTCTGAAAGGGGAAATGGGCAGTATTTTCTCCAGTTGAGGACATTTCTCTTGAGCATTGATCGTTTTAGAACTGATCTCCAGCATTGACTTGTAGTGACATATAAAACTTATTAAGCCTTTTGACTGTGCATTTTGGCACATATTTCCCTGCAATGTCTTTCCTGCTTTATGAAACAACTTACAAATTTGTCTAAAGGGCATTAACTGGTTCCAATGTATATAAAATACTTTATTCTGTAGATTAAAGAAGAAGGAAAAAAAAAAAAAAAGAAACACTGTGAATAGTAGTACCCTTACCAATCCTCCTGCCAAATCAGCAGTTACTGGGTATTTATCTGAACAAAAGTAGATACAATAGATGTCTTGTAAAACAGTAGTATTGTGTCTCTATCTATGCCACTAGGTTTCTAACTGAGTTGCAAAAGATAAAATGAACAAAATTATGTCACTTTGGTAAGTAGTCAAAAATTATTACAATGACGTGGAGCTGTTCCTAGTGAGCAAAGTTTTCCTCATTCACAGAAGAATGAAAATAATCTAGGTTAGGACAAAGAAAGTGATAAAGAAGATCTAGTGGGGGAAAAATAATTCAGATACGGTACACAGGATGGGTCAAACCTTTAACTGAAAATGTATGTGTACACTGTGTTTATTCAAAGAGTGTAATACATACAGGATAGATCAGTGATTAAGACATGACAGTGGAAAACAAAAAATACACTCTTGTCATGAAACAGGCCTGACACTTCAGTGTTGAGCAGAGGGAAGACACAAATCAGTTACACAGAGTCATAACTGACAAACGAGAACAGAAGAGAAATCCTGGTCTCATTTAAGTCAGTTTAAAGTTCCTTCTGACTTCAGTGTAGCCAGAATTTCATCCCAAGAATGGCACATATTTGTTTTATATCACACCAGTGGGAGTGTCTGTAGATACAGGTAATATTTTTTGCAATAGGCTTAGTCTTAGCAGCAGACTTACTCCCTTGTTTTATTTCCTACTGATGTGATATAAAATGTCTTAATATACCTATAAAATGTAAACAGTGACACATATTACGAGATAACTGCACACCATGGGTTTGGAACAAATACAACTTTTAGGATCTCAAGGGACCCTTGAATTCTGTAGCTGACAATTATGTACGGACAGCTTAAAGCCTTATGTATTTACTGTGAGGCTTAAAGGGGTTGACTGTGTCCCTTTAAAGTAAGATTTATCAGGGGTATATATAGATATATTGTATATATGTTAGAGTAAGAAAAATAACTTATAAACAGAAAATCTACTATATAAAAATAATTATATAACCATTGATTTCACATGTGGGTCATTAAGTGTTAAGTAACAAACAACAGAGAAAAAAATAGACTTCTTGACTCTGATCCTTGCTGCCTGCTTTTTCCCATAGGGAGCTGAAAAGTATCTATTAATATTATGGAGTGCGCTGCTGAGTCTCATGCAACCACTCTGATGTGTAGCTAAGTGAAATGCCTGCCGTACATTTAGGCAGAATAAAATTTAAAAGCATAATTTAAGTTCAGATGGGGAAATTATGTGAAAGATTTTATTAGAAGGCAGTAATGCAAAATATTGACCATGTGGTTGCTATACAGTGCTGCCTGTGGTTGATGCAGACAGGTGGGAGATATAGAGGATGGGAATATACAGCACTTTTGACTTGCAGTTCATCAGTGAGCCTTCCATACACATTCGTATTTGCCATTTTTTAAACCTCTCCGCATTTAGATTTTATAAAAAATATATAAAGAGAGAGAAAGAAGAGGTTCCATGGATATCTGTGTCCAAAGAATTCCAAAGAGATACATTTATTTATCTAGAAGTATTAAAATAAGTTCTATATTATGTGTTTGTATTTCATCCGGTTTATTTGCAAACGTTTGTGCCTTGAAATGAAATGAGCTTTTGTTTATATTTAATTCACACCTATGTAGCCATGAAAAAGACATGATGGTGATTCTAGAGCTAATTACCAGCTGGATGCTTTGGCCTAACTTTCAAAACAACAGTATGAGTAAATTCCTGAAGCCAAGTTTAGACATTTAAATAACTAGGGGCTGACATTTAAAAGGGCTCTCTACTCTACAGCTCCCAGTAAAGAGGCAGTAAATAAGCCAGCCTTCAAAACCTGCTCCTCACACTCAATTTAGAAAGTGTTTCATTTTTTTTGGGTACATGAGAGAGTAAGATGCAGTGGACTTGGTCTTTTAAGCCTGCTTTCAACCTTCCATCTGTCTGCAGAAGCTGTAGTGCCATTGCCAGCTGCATTCAGATTCCTCCTTGCAAAGGGCAGCAGCTCTCAAGCTCTGCTCCATGAACCACCACTTGTTTCCAGAGCCTTCTGTAAGAGCCTGTGTAAGAGCTTGCTAAATGAGCAGAGGAGTACTCACATTTTGGAAGGTAGAAGATCTGGGCAGGCTATCTTTTCCCCATGAAGAAGTGGGCAGATGGGAAAATGGGAGATAGACAAATACCCTGAAGGCTCTTATGCACAGCCTTCTGCATGGACACTTGCTGTATATCCTGCCATGTTGTTGTGATCCCATCAAAATCAACAGGCTGATCCTTGCCAAAACGTGGCCTGTGGCATGTATGGAGGCACAGTACTAAGGGCAGAGTTCATACAAATTTTGCTAGAAATAAAAGAGTGTCATTCCAACTATTTACAGCAGCTAATGTGCAATGACACCTTCAGTTTTCTTGGACCTCTTTTGTCGCAGTGCTCTATGGAACAAGTTTTGTTCACACAAGTCTCTTTTAAAGTTCAGCTGTAAACAACAAACTCAGTTCTTTTTGTCTCTTACTCACTACCTAATAAAGGATAAAGCCTAAATGTTAGAATGTATAGTGGGTTTTCTGTGCCTTGTTGCTCCACTCTCCCCTCGGTCAGTAACAAGCCCAGGACATCAGCACAATAGTTCTATATACAGATATATATATATATATAAAAAAAAAAAAAAAAATATATATATATATATATATATGTCAAGGAAAATACTGGCACAGCAATCTGATGGGGCAAAGAGAACTTCTGGTCAAGGTATGTCCACTGTAGATGACAGAGGAGGTAGCAAACAGAAGACACTTTACACCTACTTGTCAATACATCCAGTGTGGAGAGCACTATTAAAAGAAAAAAGGCCATTATGTTTCATATTACCATAGCACTCCAGGGCCAAGAGGAAGCCTAAAGCACAAGGAAGCAGATTATTGCTTTGAAGACAGTCACTCACTGGAATAAAAGTGTGAAATCAGCCTCTGGGGAAGTGGCTGGCTAATGAACTCAGAAAAACAATCAGGTTCAGGGATGTTTTCTTAAGTTCTATTCAAAATGTTAAAGAATAACTATTCTGTTCTGACCCGAAGAGATGGTATTTTTGTGGGAGGTATATATATATATATATATTTATATTTTTATGCTATCTTAATTTTTCCAACTATCTATGGCTTCAAACCTTTGTTCTGAAGGATCGTCATTGCTCTGAACCACGAAATTAGTTACCTTCTTGAAAACTGCTGTAAAAGCTGATGTGAGAGGTCAGCAAGCCAATGGAATAAATATGATCTAAAAAATGAAAAAAAAAACTATGTCAAGAAATATTGTATTTGAAAAGTATGCATCTTTATTTTAAGATAAATTCTATAAAATTATACAAAATTAAGAATAGCTAAATAAAGTTAATATAACTAGAAGAATTACATCTGTCACTTTAGTACTGAAATAATACAATTGGCTCTATATTTTAGAGGTTTAAAAGACTTTCTAGATGTTGAACCAATGCAAGGATGCTGTTGGTAAATTTGATGTCTCACTTCATTATCTTCCATTTACATCTGGAATACCATAACTGAATGCATCTGCTTTTAGTTAGTTAGAATAGTTAGTTCTATTTTAATTGCCAAAGTATGTATTGGCCCCTTGTTCCTGGGAAAGTGAAATCATGCTACTTAGGAGCCCCTGTTTCTGCCTTTTACTCCCAGTAAACCCATAGTTTTTAGTCTCTTCGAAGCATACTGGGGAATTTCTAACTTGGTATCTTTTTTTAGCAAAAATAAATATCATTTTATGAACATTAGACCAGCACTGAGGAGCAAGATCTAAATAGATTTTCACAATTGTAACATTCTTTTGGGTAGATATGAAGCACAGACACTCAAATTATTTGGTTGCACAAATCTTTTTGAAAATGTGAAATCAGAACCTAGACCACTTTATAAGTGTCCTGGTTTTGGGGTTAACTCACAAGAATTTGTTCCTTTCACTAGCAGGTGACTGAATTTTCATTTCTAAAACTGATTTCAGCACAGTTCAGGCTTCAATAGTCTAAGATCCCAAGAAAAAAAGAGTGGGTTTCCTGTTTATCAAGATGCATGTGAAAATGCGAGCCTATACTATGTAAAATGTTAAGTATTTTTTTTTACTTCACATCTTCTGTTCTCTGTTTATCTCTAAGAGCCATTCCTTCAGTGCTGATGGATCATACAGAAGCTTCTGTGCTGGAATTCAGTACGTGACTAAAAAAACCTGATATTGATAAATCCTATCTTAAACTAGTTGAAATCTCAAACACACAGTAAAGGGTTTAGCCAAGGATGAGAGCTTTATGGCCTCTCACTTTTACAGGTTTATTAAAATTCAGGACCATTTCAGAGTAAATGTAACTATCTGGAAGATGATTATTACATAGCCTGACCTGAAATGTCAGCAGCTGAAAGAACCTGTGCTCCAGACTGAAATTAACAGTGGTATGAAAACCATAATGCTCTTAACTTTGGGACTCCTGATAGCAGTTGCAAAAATCTTTTATTTCAATAGAGGCAATTTTTTGCTCTTAGTGGATGAGGCCTTTTGCAGTCATGCTGTGTACTGCAATTAGGTGTCATTCAGCTCTGATTCAGTATTGATACTTTGATAAAGAAACTTGGCAGAGCAAGAAAAATGATTAGTGGTTGCCTGGTTCATGTGGTCAGCTTCATGCTGGGATGATGCTTGGGTGGGAAATAAGAAGAATTGAAAGAGTCAATGTAAAGAATTTGGTGGACTAATTTGTCACTTTTTCCTTGTACAATGTTCTTAAATGGAACTTCTGAGTTATGAACAAGCTGGGACATTGAAGAGTTCCTGGATATAAAAGTAGGGACCTTGAAGATTGTGAGATCTTAACTTTGAAGACCCTACAGTGACATTGTAGCAATGGTCTTCACACTAGACACACTGTCAGTACACTGACAATTTTCCTGTTCAGAAATCGAGGATCTGACACTCATGATTAGAAGCAAGCATAGTTAATAATAATCGTTGTGTAAGAATTAGACATTCAGTTGAAGGACAATAAGTTTCCTTGGAACTCCATGTCTTCAGGTGTGTTCATACCAGCCATGATATCACTGCATTTTGTCAACACCTGGGTCTCCAGGAAGGATGTCCATACTTTTTAGTTTTATTGCAATTTGATTTTTCTTCTATGTTTCTTTATTCATTGTTTTGTCTCTCATATGATTGAACAGAATCCATAAAATTAAATACACATTTAAGAAGTATGTAATCATCAATTCCCCTGTTGGGTCATTTGATCAGAGTCAATAAATTGAATAAAGAATTTAAAAGAGCAGAGCTACAGTAATGGTAAAATATTGTGAAGAGAGAATGTCTATACTACAGTGCTCTTTACCTAATCTAGAGTTTTATGACACAGACAGCTCTTTATCCTTTCATGCTTTCCTGAAATATTCATCTTTTGGGAATCCTTCAAAGATCTAATCAAATTTAAATGTTATTTCTTATGTTCAGCAAAAAACATCCATGTATTTGTGAGTGCAAAAGCAATATAAAAAGGGATAAAACCCACAAACCATTTTCTCACTTCAAATGCCTGCAGCATTTGTTAACAATGTCAGCCCTTTCTTTGCTTGTGGCTTGTGGCTGGCATTTACCATGGGAACTGTTCTCATTGAGACATGTATCAGGTGAAAACTGTCAGTTCAAAATACAATCTGTCAAGTGCAGACATTTGTTTGGGGCACAGCAAAGTGGGAGATGAGAGAATGTTGGCAAAGCTATGCCTTTGTAACAGCCTGATTGAACTCTCAAAACTCTCTGGTGACCTAATGGGGAGAGGCTGAGTTCTTAATGTGGTCATTCTGTTGTATTTAATAACACAGAGGATGTAAATTTGAAAAATAAATCTTGAACTGAGGATTTTTAACCAGTGCTTCAGTGTGGGGGATGATTATCTCCCCTCTACCCATCCAAAAGAGTAATCTTTCCTTCAGACATATTTTCAATGTATAACTACCATGATATTTTTGCCAGTCAAACTGCCGCCTGAATCTGATTTTTCCATTGGAATAAAACTATTAATGTCAGTTTTGGTACCCAGAAAGAGAACCCAGGAATTAAAAATGAAAATGTAATGAGCCTCAAGTTGGGTCACTTTTTTTCTTCCTGCAGTTGCTCAAGTTCTACCAGTTTGCTGAAATCTACACGTCAGTCAAAGAGAAAATGCCTGTTTCTTTCTTCTATTGTTTTTATAGTTTAGAAAGGAGATTGAGACAGCTCTATCTCTTTATCCAATGACTCACACTAAAGCCACCATGTCAACAAATGCCTGCACATCTATTGCCTCTCTGCACACACACAGATTTACTTTCCTCCAATCCTTCTGCTAAATCACATTTTGTGACTCAGCAGCATGGAACACTGCAAGGAGCATTTAAGAGGAAAAGAAAAATCAAAACACTCACTTTATGGTCGTTAAAATATGAGTGTATGATACCTCCTTATCCCCTTCAGTGGCATAATCAAAGCATGTGGCTGGAGCCCTGCATTAAGCCCCTCATTACAGTATTGGCTGTTTTAAATGGTGAACACTGAAGCCTATTTTGTTTGCTCTGCTATAATTAAGCCTTCTCCCTAACTGTGGAAGGCTCTCTGTTCTCCACTGGGGTATTTTTCATGGCAAGTCAATTCTTGGAATAAAACCTAGAGCTTTTTTCACCTCCTTATGCGAAAGCTGTGAAAAGCAGTAGGGGGGAAAAAAAGTAAATTAGCCTTTCATGTTTTATTGATACCATGTTCCATCTGACTGTCAGGAACTTCATAGTGGCAGTAAATACTTCAAAAACTCTTCAGTTCTGCTCTTTGAGACGGGATGCAATGGATCACTATCCCATGCAATAGATATTTAATCCAGCAATGCAAATCATGTACTCGATGCCACCAACTCATTTAACTATTTAAATTTGGATTAAAAAACCCTCAAAATCTACTAGGACCCAGTGAAAAGCACTGGAGATGAAGAACACACACATTATATGTTGTGCCAAATAATCTTCAGGAGATCATCCAAGTTAGTCCAACAGCAAGTGCCAGAGAGGGTAATAGTTCTGGACATTAAATGTGGGTAGGTTCTTCTTAACCCAAGTGTGAGAACAAGTTTAACCCTGCCAAATACACAACTATTGAGAATTGGAGAAGATTGTTGGTATTCTTGAACAATGTTCCTCCAGCAATGGACAATCTCCAAAATTGCAGTGAGAGATTTCAAACCTGAGACCAAGTTTTTTAGCAGGGTAATGAAATACTCTTCCTAGTGCTTACAGATAACCAGCATAAGCCCTTTATTTAATAATGCAGGGCACAGTTAAATTGCTGAGCACTAACTTACTGTGAGCAGTACCATCGAGTACTGACACTTTTACAAAAACTCTCCCTGATCCATTCACACTTCAAAAACACTGTAAATTTAGATGACATTTTTATAAGTCCAAGAGCAAAATTTCACGGTCTGGTGGTTTGTAATAGTAGTTTTGACTGATAAATAGTCAATATAATATCTCTAATTAAAAAAGGATGGAGGGAGGTGACTGGGGCAATTAAACCTTTCTATTTGAAACACCTGACAGCTGCCTGAGGGCTTTTTAAAGGTCACTTATCAACCACATGGAAAAAGGCAGTGGACTAGAAGACAGCAGAGTCTTCTCAAAGGTAAGTTAGTTAAAACAAAATTATCAAAATGTAATAGTTTTTTCATTAGGTAAGTGTAGGTTAATTGCTTCAGGTTTGCCTAGGTATTTTAGACTGTGATCCATAAAAATTATTAAACTGGTAGTATGTAAATTCAAATAATTTTGAAATAAGCTAACTGAAGTCTGCATGGGTTACAGTGTAAGAAGAATTGTTAGGCTGGGGAGAGTAAGTAGAAGGTGATTTTAAGTTGCATCTGGCTTCACTGGTGATTTAGCACACAATAAAAAACATGCTCTTGAAATTCTTTGATAACACACAGTAGGAGCTATCATAAATCGAGAAAGGAACATTATATTTTCTCAAAAGAACAGAATGACCTTGAGAACTAATATAATAGAAAGAAGATGTAACTCAATAGGAAAGAAAGGACAATTATGTATTTAGAATCTAATAACCACTAGCTCTAAGTAGCTGTAAACAACTGAAGGGCAAAATGTACAGGTATTGCCACTTGTGGCAATGAGATATGAATTTGATACAGCTGTTAATAATAAAATAAAAAACATTAATTGAGGTATATTCTGCATTATACCACCACAGAATAAAAACTTTGTATTTTGGCAACTTCATTGATTCATAATAAAGAGTAATTAAATCCTTTCAGAAAAGACATGAGGGATGGGAAAAGAACATAATAAAATTTATATGGTTAGAATAAGGACAGAAGGCTGAGCGTGAAAGAGGTCCTACTGCCCCCCCTACAATGGGATGGAAATTGTGGTAACTATCGTGAAACAGAAGAAAGCTACTCAAGGTGAGATGGTCTTCAAGCACAAATAATTTAATTGATGTCTATAAATTTACTAGTGAAAATTCTCTGGAAATTAAAAGATATTTGTAAGTGTTAGAACACAGAAAAGGTGCCATCCAGGCAAACACTGAGGTGATTCTTAGGTGGAGTCTGTCTTGGTTAAGAATGAGGTCCATGTTTGCTGTGGCAGCAGCTAACTGGGCACAGTGCACTAGTCAGTAAATCTGTTCCTTTTTCACTCTGAGCATACTCTAGTGTGTTGCTCCAAAGTATGTTAAATACTTTACTCACCGCTTGATAAGCTGGGGAGAGAGATACACAAAAAATTGGGGTTGACATATAATAGGTAAAAGATTTCTGAATCTTGCCATGGGTCTATTTCATCTATATATTGACATAATAATAGTAAGAAAATTGTTCCAAAACTGAGCATAAATACATATGTTTGGTGGAGGCTTTTTGGGCACTTCATGCCAGCTGGAAGTGTCTGTCATATTCTTGCTGAAATAGGCTTCAGTACAGTTTCCCTAGACAATCTCATGTCAAAATACATCTGTCACAATCAGTTGCTGAGTGTAGTACATGGTTTTAAAGACTCAGACAGATGAGTGAAAATATTTAACAGTGCTGAAAGCAAAAAGTATGTGTCTAGCTCACTGAATTCATGAAAACATGCAGAGTTTAGCAACTATTTAAGACTTGCTCACCTTATATTTTGGGCAGCAACTGACTTGGGACTTTAGGGCAGATAATCCCATAGGGATACAGGTACCTATGACCAAGTCCCTGCAACAGAATAAGGTGAAGTCAAAATAAAGGCCTCTCAACTCTTAACTCATTTCAGACTCTTTCCTGGAGTTGCTGAATCCTGTGAATTGTGTTCCCCAGTGGAGGAGTGCCTACATGTTGTATGTCTGTACTAGGTGGGTAAGAAGCCATTCAGTTGAGCTGTGGAGTTCCAAAGCTCCACAATAAAATACAGATCCTATTGAAGTTACTGCACAAGTCTGTGGTGTCTGATTCTTAACACAGAGGATTCAGTTCAAGCTTTAGCTAATAATTAGGTAAATAAATTGCCCCTTGACACCTGCCTGTCTTTACTTTTTCAAACCTTCCTCTGCCAATAAGTCACAGGTTTGCACATTTCAAAAAGGAGCTCGATATAAGTGTCATGCTGTGCCACACTACAGATACATTTTTGCTCCCTGCTCAATCTCATATTTTGCAATTAACCAAAAAAACCCCAAACAAAACCACAACAACCAAACAACCTCTCCTTGCCAAAAAACCAAAACCTATGACTCAACGCTCAGCAATATGTTCGATATGTTATTAGTTGATTTAGAATGTTCTTCCAAATGAAGCATGTTCAAAATATTTTACAGAGCTAAAAGGTTTGTGTGACTGCAGCACAAACACATAATCCAAAATGTTTTGGCTAAAAAAGGGAAGCCTTCTGTTTTCCTTACAACCGTGGCCAAACCAATTTTAATTTCTGACTTCTTAATTAATGTTAAATATAATTTAGAGTGATTTTTCCCATTAAAAATATGGCAACATTTGTAGATTTACAGTTATTTAGTCCACTGCGTTATCTTTAATTTGAGCATCTTAAGCATAAGAACAGATAAATGCAAAGTCTTCATAGATTATGCTGTCTGTTAATGGAAATCTATATTTCAGAGTATGCAGAGCATGGTTAATAATTTGACCATTTTATAACCAGGCCATTTCTTATTTATTTTTTCTGTATTGGTATCTAAAGGTTCTCTGTTATCATAAAATAAGAATTTCATTTTATGGCAGAAGCCAAGTCTTAAAAGTTATTTTAATCGCATCCCAGCATAGACTGAGAAGCTTTTGCAATTTTTCATGGGAAAGAAAGTAAGAGGCTGGCCATCTGAGATATGAAATTCAAGTTCATCTGCCACTGTCTGGAGACCTGAGCTTGTGCTAGAACCTTGGTAAAGCTGGTAGGCACTAAAACAGTTCCTCAGCCTCTGGTTTATTGGTAGGTGAATTGATTCCTTCATTACTCCACACAGTAGTGTAAATGTGTACACCTCTAACATTGCCTTTCACTAAATGTAGGTTTAGAGCTGTTCTCTATGAAAAGTCTACTATAGGATGAGATGAATTGTGCACTTAAAGTGCTTATTTTCCCCACAGACTGCAAAGGAAACATTGGATGATAAATGAGAGATAGGCACTGTGATTCATGAATCTGAAATTGAGCAAATATTTTATGTCATAAATTAATCCTGTGTAAGCAAGTTCCTCTTTAATTCAGGGTAGGAGACAACCAACATGAAGTCCAGGATGTGGTAGAGCACAGTGATGGAACTGAGTCTTCCATATGAAAGATGAGTGTAAAAAAACCAAAATATCCCTGTTAGAAAGTTTAGTTTCAGTCTTAAAAGTGATGAATTTCTTGCAGTGAAGGTTTTATTAGATCAAGCACATTAATGCAAAAATTTTGAATTGTGGAGGGGCAGGGCTGGATTTTTGTGGTGTTTTGGAGGTGCACGTGTTTTGCTTCATTTTGGTTTGTTTGGTTTCTTAATTTTAAGCAAAAATTAAGGTGTTCAAACTCTCCAGGGACACATTCTATTTTAGCAAAGGCAAGGAGGCTGGGCTGCTCACCAGGACTGGGGGTGATGGGAGCCAGCCATAATGTATGTATTAATATAAAATAACAAAGAATGACAGAGCAAAGGTGGTTGAGTCCTTGTTCCCCTACCCAGCATTTCAGAGAAACACCAGCATTTGTAACATGGCTTCATCAGGCTAAAATAAAGAAGCAGAAAACTGAAGCAAATGTAGAAGTTTGTTGAGGATAATAGCAGTAAATCATAAGTATAAATTACATTTGGCTTATAAAAGTTTTCTGAGATGAGTGGTATACTTTCCTTCCTTCCAACATCCCTCATTCCCTTCTAGGCAAGAGAGTCTATCCTATCTTTTAGCATCTCAAAAAATTCCTGATTTGAGAAACCACAATTATCTAAAACTTTATCAGAAGTCAGGTGTTTCCTTCCAATGCACAGAGCTGTTGGATAGAAATACTGTTTTCACTTTTTGTAGGGGGTTTTTGCAGCCTTTTCTAAAGGCTGAGGCTGATTTGAAAGCTCAGAGCTAGGCTCTGTTATAAATAAGCATAGCCTCATTATTTTTTCTAGGCCTATAGCAATTTTTGGTGGCTGAGATCTGGCACATAGTTTGGAATAAAAGTGCTATTTTTAAATCAAAATCAGAGAGATGACCCCTGTTAAAAATGGTCATATTCCCCTGTAAATATCTCCTGTCTTACCAGAGAGACAGTGATTGTGAAATTTTTCTGAGAACTGCTATTTCAACTTTTCTCCTCTTTAACATCAATCAATTCCTCATGCAAAAAGACCTTATTTTCTAAACTATGTAGCTGTTGACAATTTTATGTCAAACTAAAAAAAAATTAAAATAGCTTAATACTATTTTATAGAAACAGGATGTACCAATTGTTCTGAATTTTTGCTTGGTGTGTGTGGTGAATGGAGTCCTTCTTATTTGGCATAAATATCTTGGTGTGACCAAAGCACAAAGTTGTGTGTCCTGATAATGCTTTTGGTAGGATGAATATCCTCTTGTAGCTGTCAAAGAGCTGAATTGCTGTGTCAGCGTGTTCCTACCTTAACTTGTCCCAGTCTGTTACACTTTGTGAGAGGTTATGGTAAAGAATTCCTAGTCTAGTGGAGGCATCATGCAGATCCAGCTTTGTATGTTGACTGTTCATGAGGAATTCCTCAAGGTCGTTCTGCAACTGAAAATGGGCTGAGAGTAAGACCTATGGAGAATAGGATCTGGTCTGAGATCCTATTTAGTGATGAGACTGTCATGAAACTGGAGACTAACCCCCATTTACTGGGCTTAAGTAATACACTGACTAGCATGCTCAGTCCACTATAAATATAAAATATTTCCATTTGGTAGTATTGCCCAAATAATATTTCCCATACAAATAACATGAAAGCAAATGTTTATATTCATAGTCACATAACTCTGTCCCCTGAAGAATTTATCCCAGTTTTCCAACTGTCCCTAAAACTCCTCACCACCTTCCTAAGCCAGATTTTCCTGGTTTGTGTTCATGTCTTCCTTTACCCTCTCAAAATCACAGAGGTAAAGAATCCATGCTGGTGACAGCACTGCTTAGGATAAATGTCTTTGCTGGTATTGTCCTGGGAAAACATTCAAACCAGTAGGAGGAAAAATTTCTTTGTGGGATAGACAGTGTTTTATTAGGAATCTGCCCAAAGAAAAGTGGGCCAAAATTATAGTGTCTCTGCTCCTAGCAAGATGTCATTTGGAGTGCACTTATTGATTCCCAGGAGATACACTAGGTTGTAAAATAAAATTTTAAGTGTTAGGAGGTGATGAGTTAACCAACGTGTGGATACGGCTTCTTCCTGCTTTGACTTTGATATCTTATGCCTCATTGAACTTGCATTTATTTGAATTAGTATTCTGAAATCTAGAAAAGCCTTAGGCAAGGATTAGCCTAAGACATATGGATCAACATTGTCAATACACCCGTAATGGCCAGGATACCTTTCAGGAAGGAATGCATGCACGTGTATCATTCAAGCATTTGCTGAGCTAGAGAGAAGGAATTTTGGGGATCAAAAGTGTTTGCTTAAAGGTTGCCAAAATTCTGCTCAAATCTCCTCCTAAATATTTAGCTCCTTTTCATGGATCCCATTATTATGGCCTAGCTGCTAAAATCTCCAGAGGCTTTGACAGTGTTATATGTTCTGCTCTATATATTCAGCTCTGAGTACTGTTAGAGAGCAGATGGGGTGACCAGAGTGTCAGAGATCACATATCTTCTTCCCAGGGGTGTTCAGAAATAAGTCTAGAGGGTCTGGAATGTGTGGATGTGTAATTCATCTGTGTGTGTGCACAGGGGCAGAGAAAATATTGGGAACTCCTGTTTTTATCCCACTTGGCTCATGAATCACTAAAGTCTTGGCAATATGGAGATTTAAAACAGATAAGCAAGGCAGAAAATTATTAAATGTGGATTAAGTGAACTAGTGAAAGTTCATGTACAGTAGCTGTGGAAAGTTATTCTTGTTATTTCCCCATTAATTTAAAAGCATGTACTTCTGCCCAATATTGACCTATCTTAACCACATCAGACATTGGTGGTGGTCTCCCTGGAATTAATATATTTCCTTAGCTTCCTTTCCTCATTATTTATTTTCCTCTGTTCATTCTATGTTCCCTGACTTAGCTGTTTTACTAGAAACTTACCTAGTTCCACTTGTTTCTGCAAACTAGTTTGTCCATCACTAAAAACATGCCAGCAGTGTCTTACTTGGAGAAGTATTGGGGAAGAGAAAGATACTTGGATATGTAATCATGTATCTAGTCTGTAGATCAGTCATGTTTTTCTTCTTTCAAATGCTGATGTGAAATTTCTAAGATGCAATTTTGAGATAAAAATGCAGTAGTTAGCCACTTAGAGATATTATAACCTGTGTTTGTCCTCATCATCTTTGTCACAGGTGTTACAGGTGTGTGAGACTACTCCAGTGATTTTCACAGCAGATGTACAAGGCAGCACAACTAATCCCTTAAGATTTTGGAAACTGGAACATAGGTCCCAACAGGCATCACATAGTTACTCTTTCCCCCCCATACATACATAATCACTGCAAACTAAAATTCATCTTCAACTGCTGCTTAACTCTAGAGATGCCAAAGATATATCTATGCTGCAGTTGCCAATATTCAACCATGAAATCATGGATCATGGCAGGTCATCAAGTTCAACTCAAAGCAAGGCTATCTTCAAAGTTAGATCAGGTTGTTTCGGGCTTTGTGCAGCTGAGTTTTAAAAATCTCCAGCATTGGAAAGTTCATAGTATCTCTAGGCAACAGGGTTCAGAGCTTAATCATTGTGCAATTTTGGATTTTTCTTTTCCTTAAGACTGTTAAAAAAATCTAACTGACAGTATACACTGCCTCTTAATATTTCATTATACACTTCTGAAAAGAGTGTCTTGACTCTGAGTAGCCAGTACTGAGTAGCCCCCATTAGGCTTTTCTACAGACCAAGCAAATTTTCTCTTGTGTGTTATGTTCTCTACACCCTACACCAAAATCCTTGTGATATGCTCATATTTGTCATTAGTGGGGACCCAAATCAGATGAAGCATTCCAGGTGCAGCTGACAAGTGGCAGATAAAGTAAGAAAATCACTTCCCTAGATCTTTTCTCTTGTCAGCTTTTCTCATCAGTGAGCTGCCCTGGTTCTTGTAATGGTGCACTGCTTTAAATGTTTAGTTTGGAGTTGATTTTAGAGAATGTGCACTGGAAGGTGCTTCATATACTACTACATATCACAACCATGCTGTAAAACAAAAGTATGCACTGGTGAGCAGCATGAACCTGAGACTATGGTTATTATGTCACTAATGTGGCCATTAAGTTTTCATGTTAAGATTTATTATGCTGTCATTACAGCACTTTTGTTTTTGATGTATCAAACCACTACTACAGTATATATTTGTTGACATCTCATCTGTTTTAGAAAGGCAAATGATTACAAGTTACCAAGGAAACTAATAAGCAATATGCAAGGAATAGCCTGCACAATTTGTTTTGCTGGATAGCAAGTCACTGCTGTTTTAATGTCAATTAAATTACTCCTACTTCTCACACTGATAAAATAAAAACAAACCATGTACCATTTAAAAAAATTATAGCCATATCCATTTAGTAAATGGCAATGGGCATTGTATTGTAGCTTATACAGATGGAAGATAAGGAGGTATGCAATTTGTTGAAGACTTTGTGCACTTTATATACAAAGTGCTTTATTTTATGACTTTACAGAAAAATCTTCTGTTCCATTCAGTCCATAGGGCTACATGTCCACAGACCTTAGAACCTGAAGGAGTTTTTAAGACTGGCAGATACAAACTTGCTTTCTTACTTTGAATTGCCTGGGCAATTTGATAGAAAGGAATTTCATTCAGACCTGCTGTTGAGCTGTACTGTGAAAAGAGAAGTTTGGAGTAAATCAGATCAGTGGGATTGAAATTGATTTAGGCTGGTGACTCAGATAAAACAGGTCACCTGCCCTAACTCCTGAGGAGCTGCACAATGCAGAATGAAAATCAAATAGTTTAATTTTTTTGAAAGCAAGAGGAGATCCTCAGGAGACTGTACCTTTTGAAGCCATAATAGCTGTTGTTACGAATTGCTGTTTCTATTTTCTGTGGAAGAAATATTATGGACTCTCTATAGCCCTAGAGAGCACTTGCTCACGGTTCTGACCTTCGAGTGCAGGACCATGAATTTTTAAAATAACATTGTGTATTCTTTGTAATTTTTTTCTTTTTTCTGCCCTGTTCTCCTGCAACTTATATATTCTATATGGTTTGGCTCAATGAGTTGTACCACTTCCCCTTTTCCATGTTTGTAAGCTTTCACTCTATGTAAGTTCCCCATAACATTTGCAAGGCAGATAGAGTATAAAGCAAAGGCTGCTGCTGCCTACTCACTGCTTAAACTGACTGCTGGTGGCTGTAGAAGGCCAGGAGAGTGTGTGTAGCTGAGTCCCAGGGGAGACAGGAGCTGAGCAGGACATGCCTACCTCCAGTGGAAGGAATGGAAGGTGGAAAAAAGGTCAGCATTTTGAAGATATAATACTATGGGGCATTGCTAGCACAATGAATTTGTTAGATGGATTTATTTCCTCACCTGTTGATTTCACCCTCAGTGAAAGTAGTGCTGCCTTCACTGTAACTGTTGCTCAGTACAGCTTATACAGAACAGATCCATGCCTGCTATAACCAAGAGCAGACCATCTCATATTTTTTACTTTGTGTACACCTTAAAAAGGACTATTCTTTTCTCTTTATAGAAGCAATGCTGAAATCAAAATAAGCATGAGTACTACTTGATACTGAAAACCTTCAAAAACATTATATTAGCTGAGTAATATGTCTTAATGTCTGTGATACCACAGACAGGCCAGGTGTTCCTGTCTCTTTGGCTTTGAAATCCCTGAAATCATGGGAGATGTGAGAGCATCAGCTGAAAACTTTTTTAGCTGCTTTCTTTTTGGATAGCATTTCTTCAAAAGTATTTTTGGCGGTGGGATTGGTGGGGGTTGACCAGTTCTAAAATGAAATCCAATAACTGCCTGTGGCAAAAATAGATCAACAAGCTGTATAAACTGCAGGTGCTGGTGTTAGTGAAGCAGTGTCCACAAACAGCAGGGGATAGCTGGATAGGGAGTGTAAGAAGTGGATATGAATGAATTGGTGGAAAGAAATAGATGAGAATGGTATGTGGAAAACTAGAATAATACAATTCTTTCTGGGTTTTCTGAACTTCTAGTTCTTCTTTCCAAACCATATGTCAAAAGCAGTGTTTTCACTAATTTTGTCAATAGTCCTTGTTCCCCTCAGGTTTGACTTGAACACCTGGGGCTGCTTTTGTAACAGTCCTTGTGGGAAATAGTGGGGACATAGCTTCAAAGTAGTCACTTTTTTAACACACTTCCACAAAAATGTGAAGTTGCTGAAACTTGGCTGCACAGAAAAGTTAGAAAATCCCTTTGTGAAGTATCAGATACAACAATTATATATCTTACTGGTGTATACAAATATGAAACTTTCATTTTGTTTTGCCGTGTTTGCAAAGACCGAAGATTTAAATATATTATGAGATTATTTACCAAATATTTAATGAATTTGGAAGGTAGATTACAAGTATGCAAATGGACAAGTAGTATGAAAGTACACACTGCAAGATTTACAAAGATGGGGTAGGTATTAAATTCAGGAAAATATTTCCTGCAGAGGAAAATGTGTCACCATAAATGGGAATCTGTTGCAGAAAATGCAGCTATTGAGTGTTTAAGGAATTGAAGATGAACAGAACAAGACTGAAAAAAATACAAATCATTCTGTAGCATCTTGTAAAAAGTAACCAGAATTAAAATTAGCACACATAGTGTAATCAGAAAAAAAGGGAAAAAAAAGAGACAAAATGGAAATACATTCATTAAAAGTATTAATCAAGGACAATAGTTACAGGATCATTTCAAACCTATCAAATCAAACTTAAAGAAAGAAAGTGAAGTTTAGATTAAAATTAAGGACTTTATAATATAAAGTTACTCAGATGACTGTTTCTAGATTTGTGTAAGTAGAAGCCAGTCTGTAATTTTCCCCTGTGGAATAAAGATGAGAAATTCAAAGGATTACTCCTGGCTAAATGCATTTTACATAAATGCATAATGCAAAGTATAAGCTGCAGGGAGAAAAATTCCAGATATATACAAAGTTAAAATTATGTGACATTTAAAGTATAGCTCAGAATACGTATATATGGAACACAGAGTGTTTATTTCTTGGACTCAGATCAACAACAAATTGCTTTCATGGCAGCTGCTTTCACAAAAATGCCTTAAGGGTCAAGAGATTTGGGTTTGAGGAGGGGTCTTCCCTAGTAGAACTGAACTTTAAATGTTCTGTCCTTAAAGAACAGAACTGAACTGTCAAGAACACAAGGCAGTCAATTAAAGGCAGGAGGAGACTGTCCTGGTTTGGAGGACAGCTGTCTGCCAATAAAGGCAGAAACTTCTCTTTGAAATGGAGGATATAAACACCCTCCTCCAAATTATTATAATTTTGAAATTAAGGAGCTCTCAGTCAAATATAGGGGAATTAGGAATAACAATTCTTTACTAGGAAAATTAAAATAGAAACTCAGTATTACAAAGAACAATCCCAAAACACTGACAGAGTCAGAATACAGCCTGACACCCTGTCAGTTAGGGTGTTGGTAGCAGTCCCATTAAATGGTGGCTACAGTCCTCCTGCAGTGGCAGATGTGGTTCAGCTGAAGCAGTGCTCCTGTAGAAGGTGCAGTTTTCCTCTGAATGTCCAGGGATGATGTGGAAAGGTCCGACTTTCCTCTGGAATCCAGTGGAAAGAAAGTAACTTGCTGTCCAAAAGCTCAGTTTTTATCAAGGTAGGAAAGGCTTGGCTCCTCCCCTGGCTGGAGCATCTCCCATGGGATGATGTAATTTTATCAGTCATACAGTGGGACTCAATGGCTCAGCAGCAGAGGATATCTTCCTGGAGGGAGGATCGGCTGTGGGAAAGATAAAGATGATTGCCCCATCTTGTCTTAAAGATGGCCCATTAGCAGATAATATGTGCCACGGAGATAAAGAATCACTACCCCACCCAGCTTCAGCAGATGGTGACAGAATACACATTTCTGGCCACATCCTGTGAGGGGGGTGGGGAAAAAAAAAGTAAAATATAAAAACATATTGGGGCAATTCAATGAACTGCTTTTGACAACATTAATTTCTTCAGTGTAGTAAGATGAAGGGAATCATTAAGGTGTGGCTGGGTTGGGCAGCACTTAGAGCAGAGGTGGTGAGAACCTCCACGAGTTTGTAATGTACTTTCAGTAAAGTGCAAAGGGCATACTGAGGAGAATAAATGAAATATTCATGTTTTCTTAATGAGCTTCAAGGGTCACTCAATTTTCTGTTTGATATTATTCTGTCCAGACAACTTGAAATTAGATCACAGATGGGAAAGCTGCAGGGAATAACAGAGGATCACAGAATATCCTGAGCTGGAAGGGACCCATAAGGATCATAAAGCCCAATTCTTTAAGTGAATGGCCCGAATGGGGATCGAATATGTGACCTTAGTGTTAACAGCACCATGCTCTCACCAACTGAGATAATGCTTCTATCTAGCACAATGATGATAAGGTGATATCAGAGACTGGCAGGAACTTGTGGGAAACAGCAGGGAAGCTATGGACTGGCAGACTGGCTCCTAGCACCACGTTTGCTCACCAATAGTTGTTTATTTGTTCCAGACTGGAATATAGGATCAAAAGGGATTTTTAAATTTGAAAATTCCAAGTTTAGGGGAAAGCCAGAGGGGATTTTAGAAATTGTTGCTGTGGTGATGGAAGACTGCATAATTAGAGATGCTAAAGGATGGAGAGTAAATGACAGAAATGAAGTCTGTTTCTTATTCATAAGGAAGGGTATTTTCCCCTTATTGAAAACATTACCTTTCAGGAAAATAAGTATTATTTTAAACACTTAGGACTAAATCTTTCAAAGGTGCAGCTACACTGAACTGGAAAATTCCTTGGCAATCTTGTAAAACCACTTTTGAGTCAACAGAGGCTCACATGAAGTACTCTAGGCAACTGAAACAAGCTCCTGCACACTGATTCACACCTGCTTGGAAGTTATAAGAGGAGGAGGAGGAAAGACCCTCTAAAGCTAAGGAAGTAAAACTCTAGTCTCACTAGTCTAGGATCAGGCTTTTATAAACCTTCTATAATTACTCTGAATGTGCAAAAGATGAGGCTTGTGAAAATGCTTAACTAAAATGCAAGGACTAAAGTTATTTATTTAGGCAAGGGAAGGGAAGATGCTCTGTGATTCTGCATCAGGTGAATGCACTGAGGTAGTTTCTACACTGTTACTTGGTATAGGTGTGGGATATTTGTTAAAGACAGAACTTTCCTCTTGTGCTGTTCAGCAGTCGCTAACTTACATGGACACTTGAACTATCTCTATGGCTTCAGTCCTTCGAATAATTAACTTTGCTGGGCACCTTCTAGTTTTGGAACATGTAATAAGGAAATCCAAAGGAACCTTGATCAGCCATTTTGCACTTGTTATTGAGAGAGGGAGCATACTACCAGCCTTCAAGTCTGGTTAGTGAAAACCAGTGTGTGCAGTATAGTTTTATGGTCTAATCCAGAAAAATGAGATCATTTTGCAGGCGGAGGTCAAGATTTTCTCTCCCTACTCCTCAGCCCCCTGTGAAGGCAAATTTAGCAGTCTTAGCAATTGTCCTGGGCTGAAGACAGATTTGGGAGGAAGCCTCTGAATGGGGTCCCTCTAGAAAGGAAATTCAAGTAACCCCTCCCCCCACCAGTTTGGGAAACAAATCTCCTTCAAGAAAAGTGGAAAAAAAAACCTGTTTATTTGACAAGAAAAGTAGTCACAAACATGAAAAAAAAAATTAATGTTAAATAATGGAACTTCTCTCTGTTCTGAAGAGATGGCAAACTCAGAAAATCCTTGTCATGGGGTGTAGCTCAGCTCGCTTGATCTCTTATCAGTCTTGGCCCCAGTGGGCCACAGGTGTGAGCTCCTGGTGTTCTGGCTTTTCAGTCCAGAGCAGGTTGATCAGTTCCAAGAAAAAGAAAAGCCACAGTCAGGGAACTTCTCCATCTCCTCTAGCTAAAAACACTAACTAGAAGTAAAAGAGTTCTTTCCAGCTCCCCGTGTGTGCTGCAGACAACATGCACTGGGAGAGACCTGAATCTCTTATCTCAATGTTTTTGAAAAGAGCTGTGAAAAAATTTCCACTTCTTTTCCTTCTCCACTTTCCCCTGCTTCAGTCTCAGATCTAGTTTTAAAGATGCAGAACTCAATATCCAACACAAACAGAGCAAACAATTGGTATAGGAGCATCATAAAATCACCTTAGGAGAGCAACACAGATACATGTTGCATTGCAAGTAACTTTTTGAGGGAAATAATTTGTTGGATGTCATGAGAAGCAGAGGATAAACCCAAAAGCTACTTTCAAGAAGTCATAGATATTACCTATGGTTTGCTACTCAGACTTGGGGGAAAAAAAGAGTAGACTGAAACTTAAAAAGCACTTTGATAGGATCTATAAGGGTAGACACACTAGATTTTTTGCAAACTTTCCTAATAGCCTGCTGTATATATCAAGCTAAAAAGCACTTGCACAATTAAAAACATGTACTGAAACAAGGATCCTACATAGAATAAGCTGCTGCTCTACAATACAAATGACTAGAACAAAATCCTTAAGTATTACCCTGTCATAAAGTTGCATTTATTTTCTTGAAGCAATGCTAGTTGTACAGGCTGTCTTACAGAGTCAAGTCTTTCACTCATATTCATTGCCATGCATTTTAGTGCAAACTATTTTTAAATAATGAAAGACCAGAGATAAATCACTATCATTAGTGCAGAAGGCAAGGTCTAGTGTGGGACCATGAACTTCATCTATTCTCAGTAAAAAGTTAATAATCTCTCCTAAAGTTTTCTCTATTCAGCTTCATTAATCTAGGCAAGGTGGCAGAATGAATAATTTGAATTCAAATCCCTTAAACTGAAGGAAAAGGATCAGTACACTAGCTGACTCTTGTTCACCTTTGCAGAAATATATTATTTAAAAAAATACTTTGCTTTGAGTTTCAATACTTGCAAAAGGTTGAGATATACAGATTGAGACACTGACCTTTTCTTTCCCTCCTTGGACAAATAGAACATGAGAAAGACCATGCAATCATCCAGAGACAAGAAAAAAGGAGGTGAAGCATACAAGTGTTTTGGTGCTTTAAGGATAAAAGTCACTCTTGCAATTCTCTGAGAGGAGAAGAGGTCATGTGTGGAACTGTGGTGAAACCACCCTGGGAATTTTCTAAAAGGCCCTGAATTACTCTTTTTGACAAAGCAATTAATATATAAAAAGCAGAGGAAGTCACCCAGTACATACAAAAATTTATAGAGAATGGAAGGCACTTTTACCCTGTCAGTATGATTGAGAACTGAGCAAAGTCCTCACAAAAGGACTTGCAGCAAAAAGGATGGCAGAGTTCAGATCAGCATTTAATGAGGCGATCTGACACAGAGCAGCAGCACCAGTCCAGTGTTTGGACATCAAGTTGTGATTGCAGTGCTGGCAGCATGAGCATGACCTGGGGCCATCCTTCCAAATTTGCTACTCCATCCATGTTACCAGTACTGCCTTTCTCTGTTCCACTTAATCTTCTGCCAAGGGTACAAGGAAGGTCTCTGGACTCTTGATTTCATCTTTAGATGACAACTTTGCACCTCATTAGTCAGGAGGCCTGCCTCCACTCTTCTGTCTAGTGCTGGGAGGGTAAACTGTTACAAAATACCTTAGTGAGAAATTATAGACTTAGGTGTGTTTGTACCAGATCTTTTCTATCTCTGTCCACACTGCTGTTAACGTTTGTTTATGGCAACTTACATCAAATGTCACCTGAAAAGGTTTCCTGTATCAAGCAGAAGAAATATGCAGGTTCTAGATTCAGATTAAGGTTGTGAAGAGTGAGGAATTGCAAATGCCTTTGGAGAGAGGCTGCATACAGCTTCTGCATGTGTGATCCATGTTGTGCAACAGAGCTCTGTCTCTGGAGAGCCTCTGGAGCAGGTCAGGATCTCTCTGTGGGAAAAGGACAGCTGAATGACGACTGTTTGGACATCAGACCACACGTGTTTGCCCAAATCCAATTTCAGAACAGCTGAATGGCTGATGGAGATGATCTAATGGCTTTTTAATAGACCTCTGTGTGTCGATTTACGACCTTCTCGGTCATAATTGGCTATGACCAGCCTAGCCCTCCCAGGGCTTATTCACATGGTGCCTTTAAGACTTGAGAACATATAGGGTTACAATAATGCTCACAAGAATTATACATGCATTTTGACTGGTGATTTTATCACCCAAGTGCTATGTGTAAAAAATGTGTTCTCTCTGGCCTCATAAATAACAGTGTGCAGTGTTTATTACTATACTAAGAGAGAGAGGTTGTGTCACTCATTTTTGGCCAGCACCAAAACATTCAGTGTATCAGACACTTAATTTTTTGTTTTAAATATGTGGTAGTATATAGAAAGCTCCTGCAATTTTCCGTCTCTTCTCCTGTGCTCTTCTGTACCTTTGTGCTGCAGACTGCTGTCTGGGAACAGCAGGGCAGACTGTCCTGCAAAGAGAAGGGAGTGGGGAGCCAAGCTCAATCCTGCAGGCCTGGGGAAGTCTGCCAGGCTCAGCTGAGAGCCCATGCTGCAGTGACAAGGCATGCCTGTGGCTAGGCTGGGGGGCTGGTCCATAGGCCAAGGACTGGGTTTAGATGGACACCTTGCACCCCAGCTGAGATGCTGCTGCACCACAGCTCAGGAAAGATCTGAGTGAGAAAACCTTCACTTACAACTGGATCCCAAGAAAGTTGCAGAGGGGCATCCTCTTCTGGGGCTGACTTGCTTTCCTCATTACAGCTTCCTTTAAGTCCACCAGCTGTGTAGTTTGGATGCTGGCCCCAAACCCACACAGCTGAAACCTCAGGTGTGGATGGCTGCTGTCCTGCTCACCTCCCCACTGCAGAAAAAGTAGATAGGAGGACTTTGCCCATGCACTCCACTTCTATTCAAATGAGAAAAGCACTTTAAAAACTTGGAAAGTATAATTTGTTGGGTTTTCTTTTCTTTTGTTGAGCCCAGTTTGCTTCCTAAGGAAATACAGTGTTAGCAGGTCTGAGTGCACATGCAGCACAGGTGATAAGGCTGAAGACTTACAACCTCTAATACCTAAGTTCTACCAGGAATGACTTCAGAACTCCAAAAGTGTTAAATGGCCATGCAGCCTGTGGAGACAGGCACCTGTTGCTATACGGACACCATCAGTTCTATCAGACAGCATACCACAGGATGGGTCAGGTTGGAAGGCACTCACAGTGGGGCATCTGCTCAGCTCATAGAACAGGAGTACCTCCAGATGGTTCCTGAATATCTCCAGTGAGGGAGACTCCACTGCCTCTCTGGAAATCTGTTCCAGTTCATGGTCACCTGCACAGTCTGGAAGTTGCCCCTCTGGTGCATCTGGTGGGTGCAAACAGAGAGAGAGGCTTCAGTGACACAGCCCTGCAGGATCACCTTTGGGGTCCTGTTGGTCTCTGGGCAATGAGATGCACTTCTGTACTAGTTTTTTGATTTTTATATGGTAAAATCTTCTATAAATTCAAGTGGTGGTCACAACACAAGCCAATACAACTTGATGAAGTAACTGTGTTGATGAACCTGATACTGTGTCTGAAATCAACAGTTTTAGTCAAGCATTTGGCTAGCTTATGATGGGAAAGGCACAACTGGAATAGATTTAGATAGATGTGCTGGGCTTTTCCATAATTACATAAAGAAGACTTTGTGGTTCTATTTTACCACATTTGGTTTGCAGTAAGTTGTATAAGTGTAGAGATGAGTGAGTACTGCCACTGTTAACAGAACTGGATCTATTTTTGTACCACTAGAATCGTGGGCATTTGTGGTCCTCTTGACAATCAGCAAGAGAGGGCAGGTTTAGTTGTGAGACCTGACAAGGGTTTTCCTGACAAATTATTCTCTCGTGAGAGTTTTGATGTGTAATTCAAACCATACTTATGGCATGTATACTGCACCCTGATGTGCTGTATCCTCATGAGCAGGTTTGGAAAAATACACAGCTGCTGGAAGAAGAACAGGTGGCATTCCCATAGCAGGGATAAAAATGAATAGAGAAGAGAAATCTGTATGAACAATGAGGTATAACAGCTTACACACTTTCATTAAAGAGGAAGGACAGGCAAATCCTGCTTAAATCAGTCACATGGAAGTACTAATCTCAAAATGGGGGGGAAAAAAGGTTTTAGAATTGTGGTTCAGGTTAGAAGTCCTCAGTACGTGAAGAAGAAAATGTGTTTCTATGAGATCTTTTAAAAGAGCCCTGATTACTAAAAAAAAAGCATCCCTTGTTTCATTGAAGGTCTGTGAGGGTCTCAATATGATCCTGAGTACTGTTGTTTATCATGCTTGAGTGTGGCTGTGCTTACACGTGGGGGAGTTAGATTTACTGCTTAACTCTGTTACAGAAGTATATGCTCAGGATAGTCTGAATTCCATCAGTCAGGACCAGCCTGTTACCTGTTTTATTTTAAAAACAGGTAAAAATATTTTATTTTAAAGCAGGTAAAAGGAAGGACACCTCTGTCAGATGCTCTGAGTGACTGAGTACCCCCAAGAAGGGGCCAAGGAGTGTATAAATATCTGCCTTTTCTGCCAGTTTCTTCCTAAATAATGAATGTGTCACAGTAATCCTTTGAATATATTGCAGTAATCCTTTTCTTGGGATTCTTCATCCCAAAACTAAAAAAGTCAAGCAACTGATCTATCCCAGAAAACTGGAGGAAATAGAACAAGGAGAGGAGAAAAGGATTTACTTATATATTTCAAATAGTTCCTAGTGTATCTTATGTAAGTTTTACATAGCAGGAAGGCCTTGCCCATTTTTCATGTGCATTAAAATCCTTAGCATGGCTTCAATTCTATAGAGACACGTGTGTTAATCCAAAACATATTATGGTGCCTTAATTGGAAAAAGAAAATCTGAGGACTGGGAGTAGTAGTAAGCATACTTCAGAAAGTAAACTAGTCCCCTCTCCAATATATGCCTTTGTTGTGTTTCTAGGTATGCACTCTGCCTGTAGTCCTTTGTTATGCTGAGTCCAGCCTGAGGACTTTGTTCTGGAAGTCACCAAGCTGTTCCTGCATTCACATACTTGGCTACAGACAGATGGCTTCAGGAGTTATGTCAAAAGTAATGGCAAGGCTGCACTTCCCCAGACTGTGCTCTTAGGGTATTCCTTAATATCTCAGGAGGAACTTCTGCCATCTTTGTATTTTTGTCTTACATCTATTGTCATCTATTTACCTATTTACTGGTAAATGTGAATATAAAACAAGGCAACTTTTTGTGCATTAAAAATAAAAAAGGTAAGCTTGGGCATAAATATAGTAGACTTAGCCCTTTTGATATTATGCTAATGTTTCATGGTTTCTACATTTCCTGCTATTTCATGAAAAAGTAAGCATAAAAATGTTAATAATAATCCTCCATAATGGCTCATTGGGTTTTTTTAATAATACCTGATATTGAGAGCTCAATGTTTTCTTTTTGAGTAATTTTTTTCCTATAAGGAAAATTTTAGAAAAGGTGAGGAGTTGAGCAGTGAGCATAGACAGGAGCCAGATACTGAGGATAGCTTAGTGCAGGGACTTGCCAAGTTTCCTGTTTCCCACTGGGAAGAACTGCACTTTCCAAGTCTCAGATATCCAGAGGGGAATTTTCTGGCTCTTTGGAGCAAGTATAATGATGATGATACAGAGCCTTTTACTCCCATTCCTCCTTCATCAAAACTGCAAATGAAAACAGCCTGTGCCTTTCTCTGAACCTGTTAAGATTTGTATTAAAAAGGCAGATAAGCCCACAGAATTTAGAGGAAATCTGCAAAAGAAATACCAGTGATGGCAAAGCAGCAAACAAAACAAGAAAACAAAACTTGTTTAATGGCACCCTAGAGTTCTGAATATCTTTTGCCTAAAATTAAAGATTTTAAAGACCCTAAACCTGCAAATTATATTGTATGATATTGTCATACATTGACTAGTTTGCTCATAGCTCCAGACATGCACCTTCATCATTGTGAAATTAATCCTTCTCCAAAACCCTTTTTTTGTTTATTCTTTTTTTTTTTTTTTCCCAGACATATAGTGTCTTCTGTCAGGCATATAGATTTCTTCAGTTGATAACATGGTGGAAGTTACCCTGTTCTTTTGCATTTCACTGAATTCCATTAATAACAAATGACAAGTAAATGCTCATATTGGTTCTATTCAAGAGAAAAAAAAAAAAAGAACTGGTGAAAAATGGTGCATCTTATCAAATGCTTGAGAATCCCTGAAGATTGAATTATGACGAGCTGTAGTGAAATGTGTCAGATAAGTGAAGGATAATGGAAAATGATCCATTTCTTTGAGTGCATTGTGGGAAGAACCTTGGGGAGAGCTTTAGAGCAAAACATAACAAATAGTCTAATCCATGTATTTTCCCTGTGGAATTTTTTATGGACATTGCTATCAATATCCATTGATATTTGTGTGTTTTATACATGCACTGAATAACAGATCACATTTATAAAATGAATCTGAATTCGATGTTTGTACATATATATGTATATATATATGTAGCAGGAAGTGAGTCTGAGTTCCTGCTCTGCTCTTTGCATATTGTGCTGAGCTGATAAAAGCAGTCTTTGAGAAAATCTATTAGGAGACAGGCAGACCTGCTAGATTTTACCTTTCTTATGTGGAACTTCAGTTGTGTGAAGTCTCAGCACAGGAACACCTCAAGTATTAGTTGTTTCCTCCTTATCTGTATTTAGCTGGAGCAAGTGTGTTGCAAGGAGCTTCTTTGCTCTGCAGAGTGCTAACTAAAAATGCAGTAAAATGATGAGCTTCTGATATCAATAATTTATTGTTGTGTCACAACCTACATGTTGTGACACGAGAGGAAAGACTTGGTAGGGTAATAGGGAAAGTAAGAAAGGAGCTGAGACTTTTAAGTCCAATCTGAAAAGGCAGAGAGAAATCTGTGCTGAGATCAAGGGCAGGAGAAATCATCTAATGTGTATTAAAAAATATGGACAAAAAATTCCACATTCTTTGGCACAGTTTAAGGGAGAAACAGAAAGCTGCAATGCACCCTGCAGCAGATACAGATCACAGGGGGCATGTGACAGCTTGTGGTTTGTGAGCTGTTCTCACGTGGGCTTTATTCTCACAGATGCTCACCAGCAGAAGGATGAAAAGGTAGCATCCCTGAAGCAATCTTTATTATGTCTCATCTCACAAATCACCACGAAGCTGGATGAATGGGAAAAACCAGTAGATTGTTTCAGCACAAACCCATGAAAAGCTTTGTCTAGAAGGAACCATATAATAAAGCAAACTATTAGTAGTCATTAGAATTTGGAAACTGAAGGTAAATTTTGCTGGGAAGCCCAGATAAACTCAAAAACATTAAACAATTGTTCAGAAAAATTACACAGACTGTCGATGGGCTTTACTGCATTCAATGTGGATGTTAAAAATAGAAGTGAGAAAAGGACTAAGACTGATGTCAGCAAGTACCCAGACCTAAACTTGCAGCACAAAATAATAAAACCAAATTAAAGTGATGTTGCCATAATGTCTGGATAATTAAACAGATGTTCTTGCAAGTAGAAAAAGAAGACTTTTTCAATGTTTGGAAAACTGAAAGACAAGGAAAAGATCTGCAATGAGTCCTGATGGTGTTATTAAAAAGGCATGTAGAAATAACATCTTTAACATTGCTGATAAGGTGGATAAGGCCATATTTGTGCAATTGCATGATTTACTAGAGGCACAACAAAAGTTCTCCTTGTTTTTATTTTGCTTTTTCATGTTTTTTTGACAATTTTTTTTCTCAGTTTAAGCTGCCTTTTGCAGATCTTTGTTCCTGTCAATATGTGAGGCAAGAAAAAGAATTTGTAGAACCTGAAAATTTACAAATTGGGAATTGTTGTTGTTATTATTGTGTTTCTTTGACAATGGTATATGTTTTTAAAATCAGCAGTATTGAGAGGTTATTTGGAGTGGAATCAGCAGAGTAAACTACAAATGATACAGTGGTCTGCAGAAACCACTGTCACTCTTTAGGATTATGGTCTACTCACAGTAAATTTCAAGTACAAAGATTCCTTTTGATATATGATTGAGGATTGAGACACTGTTTTTTTTAAAACAGAATTACAGAGTCATTTTGCATAGCTTAACCTATTAAGAATTAGAACTAACATATCTCCCAATAACATATTGGGATTAACAGCATTTTCATGGAAATGTAGTAATAGTGTATGTTGTGAATGGTCAAATTGTTACAAAAAGCAAACTATGAATACTACAGACATCTAATAGCTCTGAAGACCAGTTACTGAAGTAAAAAATGAAAAAAGTTTGCTTTTCAGAAGCAAAAAAAAAAAAAAAGCTTTGATAACTCTAAACTAAAAGTAAAACCAAATAAAAACCACTATTGCCCTGCAGATGTCAGGCAGACTAATTTCCCCTTGAATGGATGAGAACCAACATAGTCTTGAATCCAATATGACCTCTCCATTCATATCTTCAGCCAATTTTAAGTCTGAGGGAGGTTGTTCACACAATCAGAATTCAGTACACCATTACCACCTCAGACTGAGCAGGTTTGGACCAGGCTTTTGGCTGACTCCTGGCCACATGCTTTATGATGACCCCCTCTCCCAGGCCAGATTCTCTAGAACCCATTTCACACCTTTGAAAGATACTTTTAACTGTCTTTTCTTAGTTCTAAACCTCCTCTGTGATTCAAAAATTGCTATTCCTGAAGTTATATCCCATCTCCCAATGTCATATTTAAAGCTTGGCATAAATAAATGGGTATTTTTGAAAGTTAACAGACTTCAAGTTTAACCCCAAGCTACAGAAATTTGTAGTAAGCTGATCATGAAAAAAAAAAAGTCTTTGTTCATGGTGAATTTAGGGTTGTAAGATAGGGTTTTCAGCTGAAGGCAGCTCCAACATATCGACAGTAAAATGAACAAATATTTATTTCTTACGGCTCAGGCTATTAATTGCTGTTTAAAAGTTATCAATAATTGTGCAAATATTGCAGGAGGCACCATTAAACATGGAAGGGAAAAAATTTCAGAAGTATATATATATTTGTCCTCCTTAGCCAAGGGGAAGCCTGGGAGTATCATGAGGATGTTATAGAAGAAATTGGTGCACAAGTTTTGATAGAATAGAAGAGAGGATTTTTCTGGAAAAATACAAAGGGAGAATGAAGCAATCCAATCACTGTTTGCATAATCCAGAATTACCTCTTGACATTCAGTCAAAATTTATGCAAGACATGCATTTAAACTCTGAATCTTCTGGGCCATGGAAAATTGGTGAGCTAGTGAGATTCTTCCAGTTACAAATATTCCCTGTGGCAGAGTACTCAGCCAGAATGGCAGAGGATCAGTTTCAAGGCCTATCAGAGCAGTGATGTTTTGGGCATCATTTTGAGCAAGTATGGATGGAGTAATGCTGAAGAGAAATAGATATTTCAGGTATGATAGTAGAGCTTAAATGTGGAAACAGGAAAAAAAGACCCATTCTCTTTGTGATGTTTGGCAGTAAGGTATCCCTCTGGATGTGAGAAAGTAAGGAAAAAAAAACCCAACCTAACTTGGTGGTGATGTTCATGCTATAAACCTGAAGAAATTATTAGGAAGGGGAAGTTGTTAATGACAAATTAATTAAAAAAAAGGAGACACAAAAAATAGCAGAGCAAGACAAAAAGGGAGGCTAGAGTAGGTGAGGAAGAAAAATGTAAAAAAAAAAGTCTCAGGATAACTTTCTAACTCATTGTCTCATGAAAAAATTTCTCCTTTGTAGAACTTGCTCTAGAACCAGCCAGGGTTTTGGTGCTTCTCAGAAAGATCCAAGCAAGAAATACTGATGATTCCTATCAATTCTCCCTCTTAATTTCAGTGTGGTTGACCAGGGAACAAAGTCAGCCTGAGAAGTTAACATCAATAATAGACTATAATTTGGTTTGTAATTATTTATGTATTTGCTCCATTGTATTTCTTTCCCAGATGTTTTAAGTATATTTTGTAAAACAAGAATAAATTATTTATGAACAAGGACATGTACTATTGCAGCTGTGTTGGAAGAAGTAAGAATGTTTATAAAACATTCTTCAGCAATATTAACTGGCAGGATTTCTTTAAAATCTGTGACGAACCTGGGAATAGAACAGTGAGACCAAAAATAAAGTTCAGCTTTAAATATCTCTTCTAATACTTTTTTACTCCTTTTTTTTTTTTTTCAATACCTTTTGCTCTTTTTAATTAAAACCTCAAGGGAAAGACGAATATTATAATTTATGGTAATGAATTTCAGTCCCTGGCCTTGTTTTCCCTCTTCTGGTGTCATAGTATCAAGACTTATTTTGCTGGATTATGAAGAAGGGGGAAAGATCTACTAAAAATGCTGTGCCAGGAAGAAACTGGAAAAAAAAATAAAAAAAAAAGGAAAAAAATTTGCAGGAAAAATATATAATGAGATAGTTGATGTTTTCCATATGCCTAAGGTCTTTGCAGCATTTCAGACCCTATTAGGGAAGCCAGGATTCTTTAAAGAATCTGAAAATGAAGATTATGAGTGACTCACTAGGTGGGAATTCCCCTGAAAGATGCCCCTTAAATCTGTTCTGTATGGTGTTCAGAGGTCTGGTCTGAGGGTGTCATGAGACCTGAATGCATATTTAGGACACAGGCAACACCCAAATGTGGAGACTTGGGCTCCATGGGAATGTTCTTCAAGCTGAATTAGGGATTGCAGCCCTGGCCATGACTTGGGGAGGATCAGCTTCAAGCCTAGTGCAGCAGGAAGGCTTGATCCACTGACATTAGAGAAGCTAGGGCAGGTACCAGTATCTTTTTTTTTTTTTTTTTTTTTTTTTTTTTTTACTAGAAATGTAACTGATGAATCAGGAAGTCTTTCCTGTCACAGTTATTGCTGAACTGGATTTAGCTGCAAAAGGCAGCTGGTCTTGATAGATCATTTGTGAGCAGAAATGAACATTTTATTAATTGAAAAAAAGCCTTTATTTCCCCTGATACTTGTGGATTTGAAGGCACATTTATGTAGATTTCTTCCTTTTGATCTGGGCACAGTGATGACAATAAATTATTTCAATTCCTACTACTCTATATTCAGAAGTGTTTTTAGGTCTGTAGCTCACACAGCCTTGAATATCCACAGGGTTTTTTTGAGTGTGCTGTGAAAGGTAAATTAAGAATAACAAAACGACTCTCAGAATCATGGAAATTCTATATTCACTCTGCAAGTCCTTCCCCCTCCTGAAATCTTAAGTGCCGACTAGCAAAAAAAAAAAAAGCTTCTCTGTGGAAGAGCAAGAGTGAATATTAGTTCAGATTTCTTGACTTTTCATTTTTTTGCTTTACAATTTTATCATCATACAGGAAGAGAACAATAACTTATTGCTAGACAGAGATGTATTATAATAATTCAAGGTTAAAACTTTCTAGCACATAAAATAATACTGTGCCTGTATTACAATTTAGTGTTGCAGTCTTAGGACAAAAGCTATGATTATGCAGATCATTTATTTATGTAAAAATATTAGGATAAAGTGTTAATTTTTGTGGGTGCAATTTCCATAAAACAACCTTAATTTCCTTTTGACCCTTTATTGAAAATAATTTAGAGCTTTTTACACACCAAACAGATGTCAGTAAAACATTACTATGAATTTCCTGGCTGAATTAAAGATCCTGTTAATGCTCAGTATCCTAGTTCTGATTCAGTTCTGAAAACAGACTTGGGCCATGTGCAATCAGTTACAGAGGTAAAGACTACCTTCTGCAATATATTTAGAGCAAGGATTGACTACTTTTGTGTTCTCTATATTCGTGAATTCATGGTCAGTGCTATACAAATAAAATTTCTACATCTCTCATTTGTGATTTTAAATATCCCTGTTTCAGTTCTTTAATACAGAAAATCCAGGAATTTATTTGCTTAATGAAATACATTTCTATGTTTTTAATTTTGATTTTTATTAAATTCATAGCAGTTTCTTTGTCCAGTATCACATAAAAAGATGTGGTCTTGATTTAATTTGTATGATGGTTTTTGTTCTCATATTCCAGAGCCATTAAACTAATTTTAATATTTAATTTAAAAAACCCACTAAGTCAACTGATTATTAAGTAGATGTACTTATACTAGTAACAGTATTGAATACATTATGCCAGCAAGCTGCTTAAATTGTGACTTCTTCTTTTATCAGAAGGAGCAAAGTTGAGTTACCTTAGATCTTGTTATGACTCATGAAAATCACATTGTTTCAACAAGATTTTTTTTTTTTTTTTTTGTGAAAAAGTACAAATGGTGGATACCTGATTTTCTATCTTACATTTTCTGCTGCTGTCCATGAAGAAGAGATGAATTTAAATCTCTGATGCATTTTAAATAAATACATATGAATGTTTATAATATCACACAAATACATTTATATAAATATTTAATATAAATGTCTCCCTGTAAATTCCTTTGCTTCCAGCTGTTGACTCTATGACTGTTGTGACTTGAGTTTTTGTCAGTTTCAAGCAGTGGTATTTAAGCTCACTTTAGGCAAATAAACATCAGAGCCAGGATCTGCAGAGCTGTTTCCCAGTCCCTCGCAGCATGAGCCAGCTCTGTTGGGAGCACTGATAGCTGTGTTACTTCACTCTAAGGCTTGATGTTCTGTGAAGCCACACATGTCCTTATCACATTTATTTATTTTCAATTTTTTTGTTGTTGTTGTTTTGGGGGTTTTTTTGTTTTTTTTTAAATTTTATTTTGTTTTTGGCAGAACATGGGTCTGGATGAGTTTAACGTTTTATTGCTTGTTATCATGGTCCACGGGTAATGTAGGTCTCTGAAATCTGTAATTTTTGGTGGGTGCTTTTTGAAAAAGTGCTTAAAGCTTTGACAATCCATTTCTGTAAATATTTCAGGGTATTGCAAAAACTGTAATGGCTGAAATATATTTGATTCCTATAGTTAGTTTAAGATTGGAAGGCAAAATCTTTCTGGACTGGATGCTCAGGAGCAGAGGGGTTTGCTAATTAGATTTAATTTTGTCAGCCTGCAGTGCTTGATAAAATTCAAATCAAACATTTTGTTGACATGACAAGCTATGTAAAGCTGTGCCAAATTGTAAAGAAAATAAAAAAGAAACAGATACTGGGTTTCTGGCTGGAGGTACTGTCTGCCCAGCATTAACCCAGCTCATGACTGGGGATTTTATTCTCTGTCTTCGTTTATCTCATTGTTACACCCCCATTTGACTCCAGGTTTCTTCACAGCAGCCTCTGTTGCTGCTTTGTGTGCCCGTCTCAAAGAGGGTGACAATTCTGCTGGAAACAACATTGCTGGCTGTACGTGGCTGGAATCAGATTAATGGAAGATCCAGGGGATGGAGAAACACTGTGACAGGAGAAGTGTGCCTGGAGCAGACAGGCATTTGAGATGAAGAGAGGGCAGATACTAAGGACTGCTAGGAACAGAAGTTTTTTTTGTTTTTGTTTTTTTTTTTTTTTAGTTAAAAAAAGGGGGGGTTGATAGTTTGAATGGCCTCAGGCAGAGAAAATAGTTTGAAATAGAGAAGCTGGGGACAAGAGGAAGGCAGTCTGGAGTGATGAAGTGAACTGAAAGTTAAATAGAATGTATTCTGCATAATCAATGCCTCTCACAAAACACCAGTGTTGCAGTGTAACATTGGTGGAGATCAGCCTGCTGGAGAGAGGTGAGATAATGTGAGGAGTCCAAGGAATGTCAAACTACCTGTGTGACAAAGTATATGAACATAGTTTCATAAATATTCTAGTGCATTACCAAAGCAGGTGCTAAGCTGTGTCTGCTTGAGGAAGAGGATGAATTCTGCCTTTACCTGATAGGATTTCCTGCCTAGAAAACTGTGCAGACTCCTGTGCTGAGATCAGATCTATCAATTATCAGTTTCTCCTTCATACAAGCTGTCTATACTGAGTTCTGAGCCAGGGTACCAGAGAAGTGAGAAGTATCTTTGACTGCTGTAAACATGAAGCATGGTTTGGTGCACTTCAAATACCTGTGATTTTTTTTTTTTCCCTTCCTCAGCCTCTTCCAAAAATACCTGAGGGCACAGGGCTCTTCTCTTTCTAGGGACTCTGGCACTTTGTTCATGAGATAGGGCTTTGAAGCTCTACTGTGTTTAACACAGGTTACTTTTTTTCCCCAGGCTTTGTTTAAGATGTTGCAGGATTTTGTATTAAGGCATATATTTGTCTTTCTCATCCCTCTAAGCGTGAAAAGAAGTTGTTGGGCACCAACATATGAGTATATAGAGGAGATGGAAGGATGCAGAGGAGTACTGGGGATGGATGGCTCTGGCAGCCTGAGTTACTGTGGCTTTACCAGATCTGTTATGTCACAGTGACTGACTGTGTACATGTTCTTGCCCACCAGGGACAGACAGCAAGACAAAATATTTTAGCTTCAAGCCTCTTTCAGCATAGTAATGCTGTTGTATGTCTAAGCCAGTTGCTGTTTTTCAATTACAGATTTGTTTTTTTCCTAATAAATAAAATATTTTGTGTCCGATGGACTCATTCTAGAAATGAGCCACCCTTTTCACTGTCCTGGTCATTAGTGGAAGTACTCTCTGCAAAAATATTTAGTATTTATATCTTGGCAAGTTGTGATTTAGGACTGTGCAGATCTCAGTGCAGGTTATTGTCAGGAGACCCTCATTCCCAGGTGTGATGCTTGTAATTTATAGCAGCAGTTAAGGGGCAGCCCGTGTACTAACAACAATTTAATCACAGCTCAAAACTTTTCTAGGCTTCTTTGCCAAACTGCACTCCATATTGCTGTGGCTAAATTGCTGTTAGTGCTAGAGCTGTCTGATGGAAAGCTGCCTCACCATTGATTTAAACATACTATTGGAACTTTCTCTATGCCCACCTCCTTGTTTTAGAGAACATATGTAAAATTTTAGGTCATTTAAGTGCTTTGAAAAATCTACTCATAATCTCAGTGCTGAGAAACTGAGAGTGGAAAGATGCTTATGAAGTTACATTGGGTAAAGCCTTTGGCACTGTTCACTGCAGTCATAAAAATTCAATGAGGAAATGATGAAATTGTGTCAGAGGAAATTGTTCCATCAGGGAAGTCAAAACTATAAAAATAAATAAATATTGCTGTCTTGTGCAATGTTAATGACTATTTGGAAAAAAGATACTTTGGGTCTTTTTGTTCAGATGTTGGAAAAAAAAATTACAAGATGCCATTTAAACTATTTTCCTTGTGATAAACCCAAGGGTGGGGCAAGAATATCAGCACCCATTAGGTCTCACTTACTCTAAAATGACTGGAATAAATCTCTGTGCCAGCAGGACAGAGTTGGTTCATGAAGCTCCTTTTTTTTGCTTATAAAGACTTATAAAGACTTATAAAGACACTATATTATAGAAGGAATATCATGGGAAAGTCTTATACACACTCCTGGTGGGACTCCAGAAAGCAGTACAAAAGGGGGCTTGTGTAAATATTCCACATTACAGCTAAAAATATTCTTTAAAAAGTTTTATGTGATAAAGTAGAGAACACTGTAAGGTCCAATGGCAAATTCAAATTGAACCCATTTGCCAGGTCTTGCAAAAATAAGTGTTCTCTAGAGTTGTTCTAGGAACTAGCTACAAGAGTTTGTCATACAGTATTTCCTCATTGTACTGAAAAACATGGAAAAAAGTGAAGCACAGCCTAATAGAAATGTTTACTTCTGCTTGACTCATTTTGATGTGCATTTAATTGTGCAGACCTGTGGCTCTCTTTGAGTGGAATTTCTCTCTCTGCAGAGCAGAGACACTTATGTTACAATTAAACCCCTATTTTCAGTGCTCAAGTGGGACTTCCATGGTTCATAGACCCTGTGTGGAAGTAATTTTCATGTTATTTCTGTTTCACTACTTTGTGCTTGAAGTAGGTTGTACCATGTTCTTGGCAAGTATAACTGTGAGTACTATGCCTTAAGCCAGCAGATACTTTTCCAAATAGGCAGAGGGTAAAAGGAAGATATGTGGATTTTCATGTGGCTATTGTTACTGTTCATCCTTGCTGTCTATTCTCTGTGACATGGCAGTTGTACAAAACATATTCTTCTAATGAAAACACAGGTTGTAGTTGTTTTTTTTTTTTTTCTCTTAAGTCAAAGACCTCTGTTATGACCTTCTTCTGAGCCAGGACAAGAGCAGTATAGTGAGCTTTAATTCACTGGAAGGGTTAATCCAGAATTGCCTCTTCTGAATAATCTTTTGTGTTTCCTGCTGCTTTCTTTAAATACTTCCAGCTGCATAACTACTGTAATAGCTATCCTAATTTCCAATCAATGGCCAAAAAAACATGAAACTTCTCTCTGAGGCTGTTTGAGTCTTAGTTTTCTGTTTGACTTCAATGGGAGCTAAACCATGTTTAAGATTGTAGTAGAATATAAAGATTTCTGATAACTAGAGTGATGTTAATTTATAATCCCTACTAGAATTTTCTGTTCTTTCCTAGTGAGTACCACAAATGAACATAATGTTTCTTAGAAACTATTTAAAGCTGTGCATGTATGACAAGAAAGAACAGAAAAGGCAGCCTTTTGAAATGATAGTGTAATTCAGTGTGCAAGAGCATGTCACAGCTGCTGACAAGCTGAACACACATACTTAGCTCAGGAAGCATATACATATTGAAATTAAGTTTATATTCTTATTCATTAAGAAAGAGAATGAAAACAAAACAATCTCACTGCTTTTTAATGAGGCTGGTACAATGGATACATCAGAATCAATAGCACTGGAGTAATGGTGTGAGGCTGCCTGCATCATTGCTCTGCAGACATTCCTTTTTGCCATTCCCCCACTGCTCACAGAGCTCAATCTTAGTGGTTTATTCCTTTTGACACATCTTCAGAAAGACAATTTTGCAAAAATAATTTTTCCCATCAAGTATGATGTTATAGGTTTCTTTTTGTGGAACTGTGGGGTGCCAGTGAAAATTAGCAGCTCAGGAAAAAAAAAAAAAAAACACCCAAACTCTTAAGAACTGTTAAATTCTTAATACTGAGCTAAAATGAGAGTGACAGCTGCTGTTTGATGGTTTAGAAGCTGTACACCCAAACTTTTCCTAGGTGGGTCAAGGCTCTGATCAGGCTGCTTTTACTTTTCCTACCTTCTGGCCATTCTGCTTACTTGGACTCCAAATTTTCTGTGCTCTAAGTACTTGTGCACTGCATGGTGTGCACAATGCCACAGGGTCATCATTACCCTGCTGCTTTGGAGTCCTAAGCTCAGAGGTGGCTGGAGTAATTATGTACACCCAGCCTAATAACTATGGATTCTACTAAAAAAAAGATCCAAACATATCAAATATTTCACTGCTCAGTGTCTGAGGTTGAAGGACTGCAGAGGCTAAAAAAGAGAAGGAGAAGGGAAGGAATACCACCAGAGATTACTAAATTATGAGTCTAGGCTCAGCTAAGCACCTACAGACAGTAACCTGACTTTCTTCAGGGCACATCATCTGCTTTTGCACTGGCCTACTTAGGCAGCAATGCATTCCCCTGAGATACTCCTCCAGAGCAGTGGGAAGGGACTGTCAGCATCAGCTGCCTTGGCACACATTAGGAGTTTTATGGTACAGTAAAGGCTTTGTAGCTGAGCCTGCACCCTGATTGTCCACGGTCAGATTGTAGGCTATATTTGTACTGTTAAATGCCTGTCCAATTTTTGTTCCATTTCATAAGTCAGGAGGGAGAGTATGTCTGTTAGAAAACCTCAGAATAGGCACAAGGAAGTGTTTGGAACAAATGAATGTCAAAGGATGTCTCTGATTAGTGCAATAGAGCCACAGTGAGTATTCCAAATAGCCCACTTCAGCCCAGAATAGACACCCTAGTTGTGTGGGAGTTATTGAATTCAATAATTTTCAGAGTGTTTCTTTCAACCATAATATTGATCTTAAACTAATTGCCTATTATTAAAGGTGACTGTAAATCCAAAGTTATGCATTTGGGAAGGAACTTAAACATGGTCAGGGAGTCATGCCTCATAATTGAGGCTTAATTAGAAACAGAATTAGGATGTCACAGGTCTAAAAACTTAAATGCTCTGTTGCTATCAAAAGCCTTTAATAATGTAAATAAGGAAAATGAAGTTGTTTTAAATTAAAACAAGCAAACGAAAAAAAAGCATTGCAGTAAGATTTTACCAAAAGAAATTCAAATCTAAAGGGGAGACAATAAAATTATCTTACTGGTTTTGGTTACTCTCAGTGGCATGTCCATTCCAGATTAGGTATTCCAAACTGGTAAGTGATATAGATAGTTGAGAAAGGAAGAGTAATCTCTGGTAGTACATATAGTTCTTTCATAGGTCATATGTAGTTTTTGCTTGTGTTTTATTACAGGATGAATATGAAGTACATGATGCTGTCCACAAACAAAATACCCAGGAAAAGATAACAGGACACAAATGAAGACTCAAAAAATCTATAGCCATAGCTCAGTAGAGAACTGTGACCAGTTCTCCTCAAAGAACAAACTGAACTCAAATAAATAATTAGTTGTACTAGACTTTGTTTTATTAAACTATGTCTGCCCTCTTAGTGGCATTCTAATGAACTGACAGACTGACTAGTCCAGTAGCTCTTCTCCAGTAAAAAAGAAGTGGTGAGGGACAAATTTATTGCATACAGGGAATTAAGAAGTCATGTTGTTGACCTCTCTGTGTATGTACTGGCTTCATGGGGAGGTAGGAAGTGGGTAACAGTCCAAGAAATGCTGATATTCCAGTTTTCTCAGCACTCAATTAAAGGAACTTTCCTTTTCTTTTACCTTGGCAAGACACCTCTTACCTACCAGTGCCATACATTTGGGATGTGAGGTATTGAGCTCTTACTGCAATGTTTTGGTTCAACAGAGCTTCTTGTGTGGCAGAGATTTTTGGAAGAGCTGGACAGATGAGGCCCCTTTAACAGGACCACTCAGAGGAGCACTCCTCTTCTGGCGTTCAGGCTGAAGGTGTGCACTGGCAGCAGCTGAAAGAGGCACAATGCCCAGTTAGCAGAAATTACCATTAAACCATTGAAGCCATGATGTTTGACCCAAGCCTTTTCAGTTAGTTTAATTGTATTGCCTGTAATAGCTGAAAACTAATTTGAAGATGAATAGGTGTAATGATTAATGGCATTATTGCAGGCATTTTGAACCAAAAAAAAAACCCCAAAAAACCAAAAAAAACTAAAGGGTAATGCTGATTCATAAGGGGTGTTGGATGCTACATGAGACTCAGAAAAGATGTAGGTAAATTATATGGAAGGTCATTCTGTACAGTTCCCCCAACTGGGGGAGATCTGAAATCATGTCACTGCCTGGTTCTGGGGCAGAGGATCATTTTTGGAGCAGGTGTCTTTAACAGTATTGGGATAATTGTCAGATCCACAGGGTTGGCTGTGTGAGATTTGCATTTACAATGACTCAAGGTGCTCTCACCTGTGGATGGGAGGAAACAGAGTCTCCAGGACTGTTTATTTTCTTACACCCTGCCCTGAGGGGCTGGATTTCTGTTTGCAGGCTTTTTGTTTAAAAAGGAAAAAGGTTAATCTGTATTAATGAAGCCAGTTAAACCTTTCTGTATTTTTGCTAGCAGCAAGTTGTTTTGGAGCTTTCTAGCTTCTGTGTCATCAATCATCAGAGCAATTCTGTTTAGTCTGCTTCCGGACCTTTTCTTGAACTATCCATCAGAGAGGCTTTGGAAGTAGAAAGCAGTGATTCTTTACAGGAGAACAGACAAATGAGCAATAGGAAGAGCCAAGCCAACTTCTTTGTTTGATTTCTTTTGTGAAATGAGACAAAAGAAAGAGAGAGAAAGATATTGAGCAATTTAGACAAAGAGAGCAAATAGTCTGACACACATCACATTTTCAATGCATTTCAGTGGAAAGGAGGCTCTTTGCTGTTACCATTTCTCACAAAATATCCCTGTGTTCTTTGACATCAGTTTGGAATGCTTGTGTTTACCCCTATTGACCATAATGCACAGTATGAAATCAGCTAAGGAAATATAAGAAACTGCTCTCTGTGAACTGAGTTTCTATCGTCTTCTCTCTTGTTCCTGGCAGATCTGTTGATTGTGTTTCTTGTTTCCCTTCATCTCCAGATTTCCAGAAACTCCTGAGTTTCTTCTCCCCGTGCCAGCTTAGAGCAGATGGAGAAGTATGTAGCATAGAATGACATTACATGGATAAACTTCACAGTTAGGGAAATGAGAAAAAGAAGAGTCCAGGAAAGAGGTAAATTTATAGACATTTGTGTTCAGTCTCTGCTTTGTTGGCCACTTCTTGGATCATCCACATTTAGCTTAACTGCACCTGAATTTTATGAAAATGTAGATGAAAAGTTCATGTCTACTTTTCAGAGATCTTCTGAGGTTGAACAAGAGTAGCCTGTGGTATTTGGAGAGCAGGAGTTATATAAGTTCTTTGGATAGGTGCATTAATCAGGTATCTCTGATTTGCTCTCTTTAGCAACCATCATAATGCACTACATAACTGTTTTCTTTCTGATGTTTTCAAGAAACAGACAATAGGACCAAGATTTATGGTCAAAATGTACTACTTTATTGTCCACAGAAAGTTGATGGGCCTGACATAGGTCTCAATATTGCAACATTAAATATCAACATTCTACAACTCACAGATCTAAATGCAAGAAAGTGGCACCACCTTTTCTTTTAATCAGGTGTCCACAACATAAAAAATGTATTAGTGAGCTCTGTGGACTATTGTAGGCTAAGGTACCATTGATTGTACATATTTACTGTGGTGTGCCATCCAGGGCAAAGGGTGTCTACACAACTAGTTCTAAGCAAAATAGACTGGAGAACAATTCCCTATAATTAATACAGAAAGGTCTGCAAAATTGTCCTCAAGAAGCACCCTTGCCTTACTTTCATCTAGCAAGGTTCCTGTTTATCCACCATCACCAATATTTTCCCAGACTTTGTGTTATCAGGTGGGCTTAGTGCTAAATTCAACTTGGTGAGCTCTGCATGTTTTGTTTACAATTTAAAAATAGTCTTGTAATTTCTTTTCATTTGCACGCTATTGTACACAAGCACAGATGCAGCATACACAATGGGCTGTAATTAGCAGAGAAAGTCTGAGGAAGGCTGAAAACATTTTTATTACCTGAATCCAGCCTTACTGCCTCTGGAAGGAAATTTTGGTAGTCTTGTGCCCTTTGGGAAAAACTTTTGTTTCATTAGCCTGATTGGCCACTGAAGGCCATTTTTTATTCCAATGAAATACAGTTGCAGGTGCCTTTTATCTGTATATAAGGAGTTTGTTAATGCTGAAAATTCCTGAGTGACTGCTTTGTGTGTTCAGTGTTTTTCTTTGATACCTAAAACAATAGTAAATAATTGTTTATGTCCAATATGCATAGACAGAACAGGATGTCTGCTCTGATTGAATATATCCAACATACATTTCTATGCTGAAAATGTCTTTTTTGCATCTATTTCCTTAATATAAACTAGCCAAATTTATGAGTCAATGCCTTTTTAGAAGCCTTGTTATGCAACATAAGTCCCTGTCCTATATTTTCCAGAGGTTTCTCATGCAAATTGAGGCACTCCATTTTGAACTGCTGGCTAAATATTATAGTGGGGTTTTGGAGAATTATACTGAAGATTCAGATTCAATAACTGGAAATAGCAATTTCACCTGTAACTACTTCTATGATCCTTGTCTTTATTGTTGCAAAAAATTCTTAGCACTAAAATTTTTCAAGGAAATTTTGCAAAAATATGCAAGATATTAATAGAGAATTTCACTCCTTTCTCTTTTGAAAGATTTACCTAGTGCTTATCTGGCTCATAATTCCACAGGAAAATCCTACTTAGCAGAATAGTCCACTACAGGTCTTGACCAGATAGATAAACATAATAGAATTGTGATTGTTATGCAGCAATACAAGAACACCTATTTTCTATTGAAACATGAAGATCACATAATCTTAAATGCATTCTGCAGTGTATAGACTGGTTAAGCATTTTCCAGTCTCTCAGATACACCCTATAACTGTAAATAACTTTGCTGCACCCACTATTGTATAAATCTGTCACACCACATTCTGAAACTCTCTTTAGAAGTTATTTACAAAAATGAAAATTCAGTGAATTCATATGTCATTTCAAACCTGCAATAACTAGATAACTGGTATTGCTGTGTAAGTAGCTTTAGATTATTCAAATAAATAGGGAAAATGTTGTTTTATGTGGGCTAAGACTTATTATTTCTGCAAACAAACACTGTTCATTTTAATTCCCTGCACTTAATAGTTTCATAAACTGGGATTATATTCTGTATTCAGTAAAGATATCACTTCATAAATTTTATTGTAGAAGTTATGGAAAAAGACATTAGGAGTATTTGGAGGAAATGTTTTCATAACAAAATTTGAAATCTTCTTTTACTGAAAAACCTGATTATTCAGGTTATGGAAAATCCTCAAAACTTACTTTTTATAGGAAAACCTTGTTTTTAACAAAAACATGAAGACACAAAGACTCTGTATTACACAGAGGACATCAGCCTGGATGTGGAAGACATTCTTAATGACTGTGAGATTAATCATAAGGGAATTAAACTGTATTCCTCAAGACATTCAGTTAAGCACAATGTCTGACAGGCTTTTGCTACTCTGCTCATTACTCTTTGTTTTTTAAGTGAATAACTCTGAAAGAGATGGGTTTTTTTTATCTTGAAAATGAATAGACACGTGGCAAATCTGAAAGTGTTACAAAACAAAAATATGAGCAGCTACTTCTATTTTGCTTCAGTGGCTTGAAGGGAATTGGCAAAATATTTTCATATACTGGTTCATTACTCAATGTGATTCATTCTATATCTTTCTTAGGGATAAAAGGAAAATTTTAGTTGAGAAGATTCTGTATCAGTACAGAAAATCAGTTAATAATGACTTCTTTGGTTAAAAATACAATATAACTTTTCTAGTAGTGCATTAATAACAAGCAAAGGAAGGAGGGTATGGAACACTGTTTCACAGCCTTCCAAATTAACCTGATCAGATCACAAAGCTGCTATACTGTGTACTCCAGCCCTTCCTGCCCACTTGACTGTCTCAAGGTGAAGCAGCAGCTTGTATGTGTTTAGTTTTGCCTGTGCTCTGAGTTTGTCTGTTCCAATTGCAATCCAGAATGATTCTGGCATTCCACTTGCCCATAACTAGTTTCCTGAACTATGGCCTAAGGTTATGGCATAAGAAATAAAGTGTGTGTGTGGGCAAACCCACAAAAAGCAAAATTGCTCTCTCTGACCTCTGTTCTCTGACTTGGTGTCTTTGGTGCTAACTGAAACCAATAAAGGTGTCACTTCAGCACCAGCTATATCTTTATGCCCAGGAAGGTAATTGAAAACGTCTTGACAAGTTGAACTTCATCAGCTGAAAACACTGCCTCCTTAAATATGGGTCTACTTCAAGAAATGGCTGTTTAAATGTCACTTTCAAATGAAAGACTCTTTTCCTGTGTACTTTCAAGTCATAAGGGACAGCAATAAGTCAACTGCTGTTTATTTCAGTTAGTGTTGCAGAGACAATGCAGCCAGGAAAAGACACTGCTGATTCATTTTTCTTTCTGTGCATTTTCTTTCCTTGTGAAAAGAGCTTTGTATTTTGCTGCAGGTGGATGCAACAGCATGAATCCTTTCAAGTGCCAGACTGTCTAAGGACTTAATTCAGGCTACAGAGTATTTTGGAGGTATAGAGGGAGAAGAATTACCTTACAGCCTTGTAAATGTGGAGGTAATCCTCCACAGTGAAAAATGTTGAAGGGCAACTGCATATAGAAACACAATAGAGGAACAGAACCTTTAAAGTATTAGTGAAAAATCCTGAGTTTTGAGAAAATACAAACACATATAAAGGAGTCTTGTGATGATAATTCAAATGCATTCTACTGGCATAAAAAGCAAAAGAATTTTTTGCAATCAAATGCAGCAGAATTAATTTGTCATCCACTGGAACTTCATGCAAAAATATAAAATACTGGTGTGAAAATTTGAAACTCTACCCTGTAATTTTAAAGCAGACCCTAAAGCAATTGATTATCTCATGTTAATTTGTGCAATGGCCCAGAGTATTTTTGACAAGTTTCCATACAATTTGTGATTTCTTATTTTGGAGTGATGGTGAAACATGACAGGCTTAATTCTATTCTAAAGCTAACTAGCAGCAATTCTATAAATAAAACTACGAATAATTTCTAATTTATGTTCTCATTATTAAACGCAAAACTAAGATATCAATGGCATTCTGGCTAGAAAGGCTCCAAACTTTGAAAAACAAACTCTGCCAAGGAGCAGCCACAATAGTGGGATTAGCAACATGTTCATGTTTTAGCTGTCTTTTGTTCAGTTGATCATATTAAATTCTGATTACCAGAGATAATAGGAAATGCTGCCTCTTCTTCTGGAGACTCTTTTGTAATTTAAAAGGACATAAAGGAATTTTCTCCTCTTTTATTGTAAAGACTTCTGTAATTTCTTCAAGGAGAAAGCAAATTAAAACAGCCCTTACAAGGAATTCACAAAATTATGATTCCAGCAGTATCAGGAAAGTGGACAGGTCAGTCCATGCTAGCTATATCAGATGCTCAGCACCAAAATAGTCTCTGAGTATAAACACTATCCTGTGACTGAAATGGCACCTGGAATAGAGATCCTCTGTGTGCTGACGTGTTCCAGCAGTTACCACCCATTCTAACTAAATGCTTTGTTTCAAGTATCTTTAGCCCCACTGAACATAGTTAAGCTACAACAGGGCTGAGGGAAATCTCACATTTATCATTTTTAGCCAGTCAAAAAATTCTGAAAGGCCTAGGACTGCACAGTGATATACTATGTATTAAGGTTAAGGTATGTACAGGCTTTAAATTATATTTGGGGTGCAGATACCTCCAGGCAGTGAGGATGTTCCTCTTCTTAAACTACGTGGCCTAAAATCTCTGAGATCTTGATAAATGTTGCTAATTTTATTTTATGTTATTGAATTTTTGGCTCTTCTTAACTGAATTAGGATAAATATTCATCCAGGAACCCTTGTTTTTTACCATATTTCTACCATCTTACAGTATATTACAAGGCATACTTTTTCAATTCAAGTATTTAAATTTTTGTTTAAAAGCCTTTTTGATACTGTGTTAAGCAAGGATGAAATTCAAGAGAATAGTTTTTTACTTGAAATACATGACTAAACCTTCCTAACCTCAAAAGCTGAAATGAAAGTTCCTGACACATAGGGAACATAAACACAAAAGACATGCTGTGTCAATGAAGTCCAAACTTCAGAAGAAAATGAAACCATGAAACTAAAGAAAACAATTGAATAAGAGTGGAACTGAGTTGCCAAGATTTGTACATGTGATTTCATCACATTTTGTATAGCAACAGTGTGGCAAAGGGCTGCATAAGAAGCCAAATTTTATTTCTACAAAGGGCAGAGTGTAATACTGAAAATTTTGATTTTCACCTTTCACATATGAAAGGTTATTCTAACGCTAATCTGAGAAAAACCTTTTGTGAAATAACCTTTTCTCATACAGTTGCTGGATTTTGATTGGATTTTAAAAATTTCATACAGGAAACAATGCCTATTTCATCTTTCTACTCCAAGGCAGCATCAGCTGTGCCTGCTTTTCTCTTGCTTTCTGAGCTCAGTCTTGGGGACCTACAATGACAAAGTAATCACACTTCTCCAAGTCAGTTTTTCAGGGATTTTCAGGGATTACCCTTTAGGAAGTCTTTGATAATGACTAACCTGGACTTTCCTCAGTGCAATTTAAGTCCATTACTTCTTGTTTATCCGTGAAGAACAGATTTTTACTAGCTTCTTGCAAGAGCTTTTAAAGCATTTGAAGTCTGTTCATCAAGTCTTCCCTTTTCAGAACCAAACATTCTGGAGACTGAAATGGATTAGTACTAAAAATCAACCATCAAAATTAATAATCCACTGAAAGCTGTTTATTAAGCTACTTCACAATCACAAAAAGGACTGATTACAAACTATTTAAAATAAATTCTTTTGATGTTTTGCCTGGCATGAGAGTCTGTCAGGCAAGTTCAGATTAAATGTCTCTATCATGGAGAGATTTTTACTCTTCAAACTTTAAAACTTTTTCTTCTAAAACATATCTGGTTTGAAAAGAAAAGAGAAACTACATGAGGCCATGCACAAGCTCACAAGAGTAAGCTATATAATGTTATTAGCTCAGGTAGTAATACACTGAGGTCAAGGTCCTTGTTGTGCATGATTTGGGATATGAGATTTAACACCTTGTACCCCGGGTGAATACCCCAAGCTTTTGCTGATGCTGATGAGGAGAGCCTTAATGCAGGTCCCAAGTGCAGAGGGATCCTGAAAAGATGCAATCAGACCACTATAGAGACAAACTGCAAAAATCTGAGGTTTGGATTTTTTACAGATTTAAGGAGAGGGTAGCTGCATATAACAAGAGTTTCTTGCTTTTTTTACCAAAAACCTTGATTTGTTAAGAGATTTCATTTGCTGTGAGATTTCTAGGAAAACATACACCCAAATACCAAAACCAAGAAAATAACCATAATATTGACTTGTTTGTTCAAATACTAGACTCAAAGCTCCATTCTCTAAGAAGAAATTCCATTAAATGCTCAGAATTTGCTGAAACACTAAATTAAAGCATTTCTGCCAGATTATGAATCACTCAGCAATGGAATCAAGAGGCATTAAAAGAGATGAAGGTGGTGAGGTTTTTGTGCTTGCTAAATCTCTTTTCCCACTACTGATACAATGCTGCCCTAAAGCAATAATTTTCCTTCTTTCTCTTGTTTTTTTCTTAGTTGTCTTTTGCAGTACCACTCTATTCTCAGATAGATCTTTTTAAGTAACACTGATGCTAAAGAATAGCAAGTGTGACATACACATCCTCCATAAGAGAAACTTGGCAGAGTTTTTTTGACAGAGGAGCTCAAAAATAAACACTTGTGTGCGAATGATTCATGGATTTACAATCATCTTAACTTTTGATTTTGCTTTTCTTTTCTGCTGCATTCAGGACAAGGTTCTGCTGCTCCTAGATCTTGTGTGCAGCAGCCTTGATCCATGTGTAGGCAAAGGAGAATTGATGGCTTGTACATCTTCTGGGCAGACATGGGCTTTGACAGACATTTTTTTAATTGCTGACTGATTCAGCCCATGGAAAATCTCTGAACCCACTGTATCTTTTGCTGATTCTCATTGGATTTTTTGGGGATGAAATCTGTGAGACTAAGGAAAAAATGACTTTATGTTGAATAAGCTTCCAGACTCAGAGTACAGATGCATAAGAGGACAGGCAGTTTCTGTTTTTCTGAAACTGTGGCAAGATATGCACTGGACTACCACATATAGCATTTAAAAAGTTACAAAAAGTAACAGTGGAATACAATATTCTGGGTCAATTTCTTAATTTTCATACTGTAGCCAGAAAAAGGACAGCTTTATGTGTTAACTATACCTATTTCAGACTTTGCTGAGAAGCCCAGGAGTCCATTAGCAGGAGGAAATTTGAGGTTTGAGTGCTTAATTAGTTTACCTGAGGGCTGAATTAGATACTCTAGCAGGTGTTTATAACATTTTTTTTGTTCAAAAATTACCAGGATTGTGATAAATTCCCTCTGAAAAAAGTAGTTAAGTGTTTCATACAGCCACAACTTGCTTTTTTCATCATCCTGTGCATTTTTGCATGCAGAGTGGTAACTTGTGGATGTATGCTAAGCCTGTGGTTAATAGTACTCTTATTTACACGCCACTCAAGGACAGCTGGGACATCATAATTCAAGAAATAACTGTATCAAACAGATTGGGGTTTTTTTGTTAAAAGCTAATGAGGAATTTTGAAAAATAATACAGTGGTGATTTGTATTTTCTCACTGTCTACATTATGAGAGAGTGAGGTGCCTTAGTGCTTGATGGTGAACAGACAGACAGCCTTATTCTAAGGCATTTTATAAGAATTAAAATTCTGATTCTCAGCTGATATCATCCTTCTTGGAAGGACAAAAATCTTTGAGTCATCCTTTACTTGTGACAATTATTTAGTTACTTTGCCTGTGACTGTTTTCTTTCTTATCTTACATTATATAATGAAACTCTAGTGCAAACCTAACAGTATTTTTCAAACTAAAACAAGCCATTGCAAGAAGTGGAGTCATTTATTTTTCACTCTACTCTGGATCCTAATTAGAATTAATCTCTGTATCAGATGTCTTTATGATTTAAACCCCCACTTCAAAGTGGAAAAATCTACTTTGCATTTTGAAATATATAATATATCCCTCGTTTTTCTAATTCATTTGTGATGTCAATCACAGTGTGTATATAAACATAAATAGAAATACACATATAAAAAATCTTGGCACTAAATCAATGTGCCATCTGCATTGTAAACTGAAGTGTATGTTAAAGACAGTGCCACAACAAAACAACAATCTTATATCAAAGTCACAGGGAATATGAACAAGAGACAAGACATAAAGGAGAAAATTCACCTGTCATTTGCCATGACAGGAGAAGAGGGCCATGATTTTTTATGAGGTGCTTATACAAGGTAGACTGTCTGCTCTAAAATCTGACTCCAGCAAGAGCAAAATCTTTGTCATTACAAATCACTACTCTAAAACAGCTGGTCTGGTATTATACCATGCCTCCAGCAATGACCTGTGTTGGACTGGAAAACTAAACAAACAACCTTGTAGCCTTGTCAATTCTGCAGAATGCTACACATAAGTCCACAAGGACTTTTCCCCTGCTAGAACCAACTGATGCACTGCTGCTGGTTGCTGCTGACACCCTACTGCATCAAGACTGAGCACCATTTTACCAATTCCTTTGTGTAAATCCTTTTGAGAACCTAACCAACCCATTTTATGGGTGGTTTTCACAAATAATTGCCTTTTCTTCTGAAGAAGAAATATTTGTTTGCATGTTGAAACACTTGTTTAATAGTTTAATTGTTTAATAAGATATCTGATTTGACTCAGATTCTGGATAATTTTCTCTTCATTTTATTATAAGAAAGTGGAATATTGAATGGTTGGATACTGCACACTTGAAACCATCTTTTTAACCTTTGTTATATTGTTTCACGGTAATGAGAGACAAAGAGAGGAAATTCTGCAGTTCAAAACTGACTAAAGTCTGATGAAAAAGCAATCAAAATGAAACAGAACAGTTCACATTGATTGCGATGGAATTTGGCTCTGCAGTATTTTTAGGCTATTTTCTATATATGTTTCCACACATTTTTAAGATATGTGTGTTTGCCCCTGAGTGTTTTTCTTTGAATGCTGCATGAATTGTACTATTCAAAGTCATTGCAATTTGATTTGATGAGAAAAACAATACAGCAGCTAAGAGTCTATTTAGGAGTCCTTTTTATACTGCATCTGCTTTGTTATCCATAAGTGGAAGGCTTCAAAAGTATCATAAACAGGGGGTTTTTATTCTTCTTGAAAGTGCCCTTCTCTTAGCTGGTGGGAAAAGTAAGTTGAGTGCATGTGTACTCCATTGAAAGCATAGTCTGAGTGAATAGAATGGAGTCTTGCAATAGCAGAGTGAAGTTTTCTTTCTTCCTTTTTTCCATCAGTTAAAAAAGCTGGTGCAAAGCTCAAGCCTCTGTAGATGTTTCTGTATGTGAAGTGAGAGTTGTTGAGCGCAGTTTTGCACTTGACATTGGAACAGTAATAACAATACCCACTGGAAGAGCAGACTGTAGCCATTGGCTGCCATCCTGTCTCAGAGATTTTGTCACATATGACACGATTTGCTTTTAAAGAGTTCTTTCCTTCCAATTAAACTCAATTTTTCTGAAGTATACAAGATGCATTGTGTGAGTGCATTAATCAACTTTCCAACTATACAACAAATGTATTGCTTGTAAATGAAGACCAGAGAGCAAAGGGAATAAAGGTTATGTGCTCCTCTTCAGACTCAATTTATAGCAAGATCCCCACTGAAAATGTTGTGCTGTGTTGTGATTTCTTTTTCCCAAAATAAAACACTAATATAATGAGTGAAGGCTTTCCAAATTAAACTTTTTGTTGTGCAACATTTTGTCTTATGGAAAACAAGAGGCTTTACATTGATAGACTTAAGATTAATTATTTTGTTGGGTGTTGCCCTCTATATTCTGACTCTTGATGAACATAAGCAGTGACTAACAGGCCTAGAAAAATAGATGGTCGTATTTAAACAAAATCTTTCAGTGATTTATGGGTCTTGGCTCTGACTGGAGCTGTCATCACTGCAAGTACTTGTGCTAAAAAGAGGCAATATAAACTGCTGGGCCTGACCAAAGACTTTAAAGGTAATAAGCAGGTTTCTGGGTAGGTTGCCAAACTCCCAGAAATGAACTTTGGTTACATCTTCCAGGGTTGAAAAAATGGAAAAGAGACAAGAAAACAATAGTGACTTCTGTGTTTGAAGAGATGCAGTAGGGATGAAGCACAAAGAGAATGGGAATTACTGTGTTGTCAGGTTTTGTTTCCTCTAAAGATTTTTGAGTTCTAATCACAGAGAACACAGCCATTCTCTATATTGGTGACTTGAGGTTTCACCCAACAGGATGTGTGTATCACTGTGTTATTATATAAATAAATAAATGAATATACAGACCTCCTCTTAGAATATTTGCTGAGAAAAACTGCAGAGAAGACTGGAATAAGTTCTTGAAGTGGTCATAGGTTATTTTACATGGGATTTTTTACATCATACACTGAGAGAAATACAACATCTCTGAGGGGCTTGCACATAATTTCTTTTCTCTCTGCACATACATGTCTTTGAATACTTAGAAGCAGAAGGGTGTATTTCTGTTGTTTTCACTAAGGTCTTGTTCTTTAAGCAACAAATTAAATGGATTAACTGCCCTCTCCCTTGGCCCCCACAAAATGATGAATGTTGGAAAACTTGGGTAAGTGAATAGAATATCAAAGCTAGATCTCATAAAATCAGAAATAAGAGTGAAATAGGATTAGAATGTAACATTTTTTCCTCAATTGTGGTCTTTTTTCCCACCCCTACGCCTGCTAAATGATTTCTATTTACTGCCATGTCCAATGTTCCAGAAAGTGATCATGTTTCAAAGTCATAAACAGATATCACCATTTGCTCTTTCTCAAGCTTGTCTGAGCCTTTTTGGCATCCTTCCTTCATTCACTTTCTGTGGGGAGCACGCAAAAAATTTGTTAAAAATTGTATTGCAACACTACCAGACGTTTCCTGTAAAATGAGCTGAATAAACAGCACTGTTTTACAGCATCTCATGGAAGATTGCTTCTCACAAACCTTGTTTGCAGAAGTCTTGGTTTTAACTTCTGTTTAATGGGAAAAAATGCACTCTTACTAGATGCAACAATTATGCAGAAACTTGTCAAAAGTTGCTGAAAACATATGGCAATGTCTGCAGAAAGTTTGAAATGAGAAGTCTGGGTGCGAAGTACTGCAACGGTTCCAAGTTACCAGTGATAATGCTTTAAATATTTAAAGTATTGTGACAAATTTAAAGCTGCATGTAAATATTTTATGAATGCTGTGGCTTAACAGGATTGTTGTGGTGTTTACTTCATGCGTCTACAGAGCATGTTTGTCAGGAAATTGGCTCTGTAAACAGTGTATATTACAATCCTTATACTCATTTCTGAAACACTTTGGAATATTGCAGCTCCATCAGTCTATACATGAACTTGTGACATGCTTGCAGGCTGACTCACTTGGTTTAGCCAGGATCAGGAAGCAGGCAGAGAACAGAAAACTTGGATTAAAAATAAGAGGAGAAGACTTAAGGAAAAAAAAGGTTAAAGTGCATGTTTGTGGATGTAGACTGGAACCCAGACTCAGCAATAAGCAAGGACTGAAACTTGGAAATTATTTAATATAATGTAGACATTTACAGTGTCAGTATCTGTAGGTAAAATACTTGCCCTTGGCTGCATTTCTTTCCACATAATCAACAGAGAGTTACAGGCAGTTTTAGATTAAAATAAATATTACTAATCCTTGATGTCTCATTTTATTTGAAACAGTGTCCTAATAATAAAAAGTTCCTGGATACATTATCTCAGACATAAACAACGTGAATATTCACATTTCAATAACTGAATATCATCCATACATTTTATAGTTTTATAGAAATATCTTTTGCTCTAGCTTCTTCCTATTGTTAAGCTTAAACCATATTTTGTTTCAAAGATATTTTTTAGATTGCTGAATCTGCCATTTCTCACAATTCTCAAAGGAAAGATCCTCAGATACTAATTATGGTCAGGCCTGCTGAGTGATTAAGGCTTGTAATCAGGCACTTGGAATAAGATTAAGGAAATTGCAGATTTCTTGCTGGGAGAGGTGAATACGTCAAAAGAAACACATCATGATCCAGAGTAACAAATAAGAAAGATACCAAAGGAATAACTTGCTCTGCAGCTATGACAAGAATTTAACTAATTCATTTCTCACTGATCCCCTGCATATATCTGCATAAATTCATAATATAAAATAATAATTTAGATGGGGATCTGCTGCTGGGTATCACCTGGTCCAGCCCCCTCTCAAAGTCATGCCAGCTTGGAGCAGGCTCTTAAGGACCTTGATCCCTTTCATACTACTATTTCCAGGGCAGAAGATTCCATATCATCTCAGGAAAACTGTTGTAATATTTTTATCACCCTTATGGTTAAAAAAAAAAAAAAAAGTCCTTATGTCTAATCAGATTTTTCTTTTTAGCTGCTTTGTTTTTGTCTTTCATCAAGTCACTATTAGCATCATCTGTGTCTGTCCTCTAATCCTTGCCTACAACCTTGTGTCTTGTGTCTCCTAAGTTCCCAGACAAATCTTCTTGAATTCAATCACAGCTGCATTGCCCAAAATGCAGCTTTTCCTCCTTTCTGAAGAGCTCCTACTTATTCAATGCAGCTCTCCTGTGGCACAGGTTACCCCACCACATCTGTTCCTTCCAAATGAGCTCACAGATCTGCAGCTGTACATGGACTTCTTACTCTTGCCATTCTTTTCCTGTGCTGTGTGGCTACAGGTACTTGAGGGAATTCTCAGGGCAGCTGTTTTCATGGTGGAAATTACTGGAATTTTTCCTTTCTGCATTCTTCAGGCCTTTTCTTGACTGCAGCCCTTCTCACAAGGCTTTGGTCAGCATTCTGCATTGAACATGGCTGGAGAACCTCACTGTTAGATTGGTGAGCTTGTTAGCAGAGATGGCTCTTGTGCCACTTCAACAGACAGATCCTCTCTCTCCAGCTGGACTTACCTTAGTTAAAAAGATATCATTTTTGAAGCCCCACACTAGAGTATTTGAAGCAACATGAAAAATGGAAGGTAGCAGGAGGGAAAGGAAGAACTAGCAACAAAAGCATTGTGAAACATGAACACCTGTTAACAAATGGACGGATTTTATTTTCCTAAAATTGTTATTCACGTCATTTTAAGAGATATTTATGTTAGAAAAGATCAGTTAGTACAAGAATGTAGTGATCTCTGAGACCTCGATGAGATATATTTTGTATTATTCTGTTTTCTACCTTCTACCACTTTTCATGGTTAATTTTTCTCCATCATTTCTACAAATAGAGTTGTAGACAAACTACATGTAAACCTAATGGGATTTGAAAAATCACAGGTATGTCTTCTGATTCAAAATGAGATACCTGCAAGTACTAACAGTGTTTCATGACTGCTGTTTTGAAATAGATCAATATACAAGTTTCCTCCTTTTTCTGACCATCTGATGACAAAGATTACTTCTGTGGAAAGTTGTTTTATCCTCCATGTTGTCAGTGTACAGCATAACTGATCAGACCAACATTTATTTTTCTTTCTGCTTAATGATCCTTGTGTATTACATGAAACTAACAAACTCCATCACCAAAGCAGGCAAAATGATTGGAGCTGTGCCTGCATCTCCTTTCTTCTACATGTGAATCCATGTAATTGAAACTGCTATGTGTCTGTGACAGGTTTCAGTTTGGGAAAAAACAGTCTACCAAAAATATGCTCCACCTTCCTATCAGATATCTCTTTCACAGCAGCCACTGCTTCTCCTCCCCCTGTTAACTTTGGGAATGAATCATCAGCAAACACTGGTACTGAAATTTAGGTAGACTGACTGCAATGTTTTGTAAAGTCTGACAGATATTTGACATTACAGAGATGTAGTATGATTATTATATGACTTCAGGCAACCAAAGGTTTGTATCTCTGTATCTCGAGAGATATTTGCTTTCTGGTTCTCTTCTCATAAGCAGCATGACAAAAGTGCCGGCACAGGAATGTGAAGGCCACTAGGTAAAGTAACAAACCAATCTCATTTAGCTTTGCTTTTTACTGCTAAGCAAGGCAATATTGTCCTGGTTTTGCTGTTTTTGAGGAGGTGTCATGTAGTTCTGCTCAAAACTAGGGAGTACAAAAAAGTGCCCTTTCCCTTTGCAGGGAAAATATGTTTCTTAATACATTTCTTAATACTTTCCACAAAAAGTCACAGCCCAAAATTATGTCTTCTTGCATAGTAAAACACTTTTAACTGGATCGTTGTTCCTAGAAACTTGCTTGCAATGCCATAAAATAAATGAAATTATAGTAAAAGATACATTCATATTTCTTTCTCTTGTGGAAAATGAGACTAGCCCTTGGGATTGCAGGCTGCAAAAAGTGGAAGTGTTTAAGCAGTGCTAAGCTCTAGAAATGTTTTGAGATATTTTTTTTTTCCTATGTTCACCAATAACTTTTTTCTACCTTTTTTTTCTCTCCTTTTATTTTTTCTGACTGTGGTTTTCTTCTGTTTTTCATTTTGCTCTGAATAGATAGATCTAGATACACAAAAGCCAGAGGAAATCAATAGGAGTTGAAGAGAGGTCTAAGTGCTGAGACCAGAGTAAATAAAACTTAAGGCTGATATAAAAAAATCTTTCACAATAGGTTGTCCAATGGAAGTACTATCTCACTGTTTCTATCCCTTTTATCCTCTATTATTAATCTGTTTCACATTGCAAAGATCTTAAGGTAGGGATCATGAAACTTAGACTTTCTGTCCAGCATAATAAACCTGGAATTTGAGTGTATCCTTTTAATGTTACTAAAGACAAGAAAATTTGTTATCCACTTTCGTTAAGGTTCTTTGAGTTTAGAAAATAAAGACACAAGGAATTGGAAAAAAAAAAACAAAACAAGAAAACAAAACAACCACAGATTTTCTTCCAAAAATGCATTTAACTGCAGAGGGAGGTTGATGTATTCTGTTTTCTGATATTTATTCTAGGCTTTTGCTTGTATAGATTAAGAACAAAACGGCTACAAAAATGCATTGAGTGTTTTTGGTGTTTGTTTTTTGTGTGTTTTTTATTTTTTCCCTGCTGTTTTTCAAATGTCTGCCTAATTGAGCACAGCTGTGCGGTGGTGCAAAACTAACCAGGAAATGAGCATTTTGATAATTTCACATTTCTAAAGCACCTCTTAAACATCTCATGTGAGAATAGCAGCCACAGTACCTTTAGAGTTTGACAGTATTGAGCCAGATTTATCACACTGAGCTGTCTCCTGCAGGCACTTTAAAAAACCATCCACTTTCAAGACAAATTCGCAAAGGTTTCCTCAACTGTAACTGTCTTGTAACATAAACAAAATCTGTGCAGAATAGAGACAAACTTTTCCATGCTGCTCCAAGAATGAATTATTGTCTTTTCACTAGTATATTGCCAATGAAGGTTTCATATTCTTTACTTCATAACAATCATCTCTGTATCAGTTTTCCATTTTGGACTGTGGCCAGTGGAAAAGTATATAGGTATATATAGTATATATATGAAATACTCTGAAATATTAATTAAGTGTCACTTTTTGTGAACATCCTGTTTGTGACTTCAAGCTTGACCTTTGCATGTTAAAGGGCTGGTTTCTCCCTGAATCATAGAGGATATACTGATGCAAGTTTTTTGAGTAATTTCTTTCCATCACAAAAAAAAATTTAATTTAGAAATTGCTTTTCTTGCTAATTCAGATTCCAATCCAGAAAGATGGACATCAGTTCTGGAATGTGAGTTTTAAACAGTGTCAGAAATCTCACAGAAAGAGCTTGTATGGGTCCAAACTTTGTTTTCTTGATTCTTGACTGAGCCTTAGCCCTGTCCTGACCCCTACCTGGTTGGTGAAAAAAATGCATTCTTGCCTTTAAATTTGATCTTGATTTGAACAGACTTCTCCAAATGTCTCAATTCACTTCATCCTAAATTTGTAGTTCAGTAGTGATTTTCTCATGCCACTGATCTTCCAGAGCACTGTCAAAGAATATGGAATACAAAGACACCTCTTGCATATTTTCACTGGGGGTGAAATGCCCCATTCTGGTTTTCCCTTTCCTCGAGCATAGTCAGAGATCACTTGTACCGAATTTTGAATGCATTTAGGCTTCCACACCCTGACTTCTGTGGAGATTTAAATCACAGTATGCCTTTCACTAACCTGTTAAAATTTCATCTATCTTATTTACTTTGATTGAAGTTGTACCAATAAAAATTGGCTTTCTGGACTGATTCTGAGAATTATAGAGAGAAATCAGGCCAAGAGTTCCTTTAGTTACCCACTGACACAAACATTGCTCTGGGTAGGCCACTAAATGCACGGCTGCCTTATTAGTCTGTGTATTCCAAAACAAATGCAGCTCCAGAATTTGAATGTGCTTTTCAGTGCATATCATCTAAGAAACAAGAAAAATGCCACTGGGGTGGAAAACAATGTTCTTTCAGTACAGCGTGTTTTAGCTTACATCGCAGTATGCTAAACTACACTTGATTTTAAAATATATTTGTGCTTTATTTGTTTTATTTCTGGTTCAGTGGCCTGAATAAGATATTTTTTCTTATATTTTGATAAAAAAGAGCACATTCCCATAATAAAAAGACTTGGATTTTAAAGTCTTTCAGTTATTTGAACTTGATTGGCATGGCTCTATTTATAACACTAATTTAAAGCAGCAGTAAGGGTCTGAAGATGACTATGATTATCACCTTCCTGGAGTGGCTTGGAGACACTTTTTTTTTTTCACTCAAAAGTAAAAAGGCTGGGTTAAAAGTAACCTGTTAATGTAAAGTAAACCCTTACAATAATTTTTCCAATGTAAGACCGAGTGTCAGAAGTGTCAGTGATTTAGAAATGTTTTCTTTTTCTGTTATCAGCATTCCTCCTTATTTTTTCTTTAATTTTCCTCAGTCTTATTTCTGAGACCCCAAGCAAACAGATTAAGGTTAATAAAGGAATAAAACTGTGACAGAATTTCAATTAAAAAAAAATCTTTGCTGATGTGGATCCCTCTCAAGGAAAATAAGTTTTCTAATAAGTTTCTAATGAAACTTATTTTCCTATGAGAAAATGTCTGTTACATATAGTGTGAGCTAAGAATCAAAATACTATAAACTTTCATTAAAAATTCAAAATTAAGATTTTATTTTTAGTTAATGAAAATTCTATAGCAATGCATCTATATTTGGCCCAATGACCCATCAAACTCCCTGAGACTGTTAGGCTTTCCCTAATGATCATATTTAGACTCACTTTAGATTGAACTGGGCAATAACTTTCCCTGTTACCTGACCTTGTTAGCAGCATTTATTGCCTGAGTAGCAACTCATAGAACCTTTCTCTGGATGTTTCAAGACTCATAAAATGTTTCAAATTTAATTAACAAATTTAATTAATATACAGTGATCTAATCTTGTGTGTGGGATACCTCAAAAGTTTCTTGCCTGAACCTGAGAGAGGTCCCCTTCAGAGAGATTATGTGTCCAGGCAAATAATTGCAGCTGTGGAAGGGTCTCAGTAATTCTCAAGGCCAAATCCAAAATAATTAACTTTTTAATACAGTTTGCTTCTCTGCTGTGAACAGCTTATAACACAGTAAAATCCCATGATGCTCATGCAGTCTAGGGAATAAGAAACATACTTGTTCAAGATTTTTATTTGAATTTTTTGTTCTTTTTTATGCACATAATTTTTTTAATCAATTTTAAAACAACACTTTCCCCTCAAATATGCCCCTCTTTCATCTACTGCACGTTGATTTCAGTGCTAAAATAAAGATTTCTCACACTTTAAACTTTTGAGAGTGTTGTACAATGTAATGGCTACCAGACTGAAAAAAAAGTAGTGGAATAATAAGATGAAATTTTTCTTTTTTTTTTTTTTGGACACTGAAATAGGAAGCAGTGGGATTACAAAATATTTCTTAGGGCAGAAAACTCAGATTAAGAAATTATTTTTAATTATTAAAGGTTTAGTGTTTATGCTGTGAAATAATTAAGTCAAAGGAGGGGTAACAGTCAAATTAATACAGCTTAACATTAGTATAGCACTTCAAAGCTCTTAGAAAAATAAATTACTTGAGTTCAGAGTGTAACTCTCAAGAAATTATTTCCTCAGTATGTAAAGCCTTTTCTTTCTGATCTGACTATTCACAGGCAACTTTTAGTGGCCTTAATGCATTTATTGCTCCTGTTCTTTTAATCATTTTTGTACTAGTAGTATGGATATGTATCTTTATATCAGATACCCTGAAATCAGTGATATTGATTGTGGAGTGGTGCCTCTTCCCTATATCTGATAGCCACAGGCAGACTTTGAAGAAATTATTACACTTGACAATCCATGATGAAAAAATTCCAAATAAGAGAGGATGGTGGGGGAGGAGGTGGTGGTTTTGTTTTCTTTTTTTTTTTTTTTTTATGAGAAGGTTTTATTTCTGGTTTATGTGTTTCCATCTCATTCTATCCTTGTTGTGAGTTTTCACAAACAGTAATTCTGATTTGCGTGCCCCTAAGTCACCAGGAGATGTGGGGGTTTTGTCAATTCACGCTGAGTTATTTGATGGAATTTTGGATAGATGGTGCCAGATTAATGTAAGAGATGCTAATTTGCTGTTTTGGCAATAGTCATTCTGCCTGGACTCCCAGACAACCACATGTCCACCCCCACACTCTTTTTTTTCTGGTTCAGTCAGAGATATCAGCCATATGATTACACTGACACGACTAGAGCCCTCTGATTTTCTTTCCAATGTCAGCTATAAAATCCACTAACAGCCTTATAAAAACTGCAGCTTTGTGGCTCTCCCAGGCCAGCCTGCCATCAGGACTGAAGGAGCAGCACACAATCACTGTCTCTCCAGAGTAGTTGTGGTGATACAGCAGAATGGATGCCCAAGGAGTGAAACACCTTCATTAGGACTCCTTGAGCTTGGAGGGAATTTGCAGGCTCAGCACAAACTCTATAAAATCAGAAGTGGAACAGGGAGGGGGTAGGAGGTGAAAAAAGCTAGCTGCAGAACTTGCAAATCTAAGTGATGAATGAGTCCTTGCAATAATTCTTATAGATCTGAGTGAATGGCCCCTCTGGTGCTGCAAATGTGACAGGATCGCTGACAAACAGAGAAATTAATCACAGGGAAGACAATGTTTATGGAGATCTGTACTAAGAAGCAAAGTCAATAATTATTTAGGTGATTGTTTTGGGTTCACCTGCCTGTAACTTCTGCAAGTTGCCTTCCTAATTTTAGAAAGAATAGAAATGTCAGAATTGACATATTCCTGATTAAATGATTGCCCCAAGGTCATACAAAGACTGAAAAGCAAATACATTACTGGAAACATCAAATGTCTGGGTTTTGCCACACAGGTTAAACCATCTAGTTTTTCAGTAAAGGGTATGGCTGCTAAACTAAACCCAGTACCATTCTTCTTTAAATTAATTAAATTAATATCCCTGAGTTTAATCTGCTTTGCTGGTGATGGTATTTGGTGAGTGTTTTCTCATGGTCCTTATCTCAACCCATGAACCTTTCACTGTATTTGCTCTTCCCTGACCAGCTGCAGAGGGAAGTAGCCAGGTTCATCCCACTGCTCACTCATTATGGAAGGTACTGTGAAAACCCCAATATGGAGCAAAAGCCTCAGTATAGGTCAGAGTTACATGAAGGAGCAGCAGGAGGTAACATGGTGTAAATTCCAAGTGGAATGTGTGCATAATAGGGAAATTTGATGTTAAAGATTTACTTTTCTTAAGGATGGGTGAATCAGTAATTTAAGGCATTGCTGTGTAAAGTTCAACCCTTTGATATGATTTATAAATAAGGGCTGAGGCTGAGAATTCACTAAATGTCTTCCAATGAAACATACTTCTCCTTTTTTTGAAGACTTGGGTAGTAAAAGTCAATCTCTTAAAAAACACTTCCTTGTGTCTTTGATTTCTGACAAAATGCAAATCCAATCACAACAGTAGTAATATTTGCAGTCAAAACTATCTAATTTTTATAGAATAGCAATTGTTAACAGCACAGTTAAAATTGTTAGGCACACACAAATCCGGATTCCTTTGAGCATGTAACTCCCATCCCTTTTACTGGTGTGATATTCACCCCACCAGTGTTCTCCTGGGCTCTGAGACTAATGCAGCCAATGTGACCTACCCTCAGGAGGAGGAGGGAGAGGATTTCTGGGGAGTTGCCAATGTCCTGCATTGTCTGGGAAGAGCATGATATAGAGAGTGAGGATTGCTTCCTCCACACTCCAGCTCTGATATTTTTACACACTGGCACACTCTGCTCTTCTCTCCATTGGTCCTCAGATGATGTTGCAGATGAATTTACTGGTGTGAGTTAGACACTTGTTCTTTATCTCCTTGTTATGCTTAAAACCCATTTAACATTAACAATATTCTGAGGTTTCAATCTTTTTATGATTAATAATTAAGAACTGATTAATTATTTACCATGCCAGGGCCTCTGAATTTGTACTGTTCCACACTTGAAAGGACTCTGCTCTCATCCTATGCCTACACTCCTCTACAAACCATTATTCTAAGGCCACAGTCACTTCTTTGTGCTTTGAGTGACTGCTGCTGGCTACCACTGAGTACTTGCAAAAATATATCAGAACAGTTGTAGCAGTGGACAGTTATTGCAGCACACAATCATAAAAAGCAAAACTAAAGTTAAGAAAATAGGTATCAGTTGCCTAGTAGCTAGAAAATTGCTGTTAGCTAAACAGGCTGAAACAAAGATCCAGTCAGGCCAAGACAAATCAAGCCTGGCAAGTCCTACTTCTGAGGCTTTACAGAAAAATATATTCTTTAATATAAAGCCTTTGGCCTGTCACAAGCCATGGGAATGCTCTGATTTGGATCACATGGCTACAACACTTGATCATGTAGGTAAACATACAGACACAAATATACCCATACACCTGACTTCATGTATTTCCTGCATTTGAAGTGCAAATGAAGGTTTCTCTCATTCCATGTTGCTAGTTGACTGCACTCAACAAATAAAGTCCAAGGGTGTTCATCAACTCAGAATTTTCAACTGGAGAAAATTATAGAAATTTGGGGTCATCACACATATTCCAATTGCAGTGGAGGGAAAAAAAACCCCAAATAAACCCACGTTTGGATTTGCAAGTGTCTAGCAGGTATTGTGTCGACCAGCAAACCTTTAATCAGCTGCAAATCTTAAATTAAGCTATTCAAGATTTTTTTAAATCAAATGATCTTCTATCATTTTTTCCCACAAGAATAAAGTATTTATTTTCTGGTACATCTAAAATAAAACTGAGAGTCTCGTAGTAATGAGGTTGAATAAATATGCAATTATATTTTGAAGAGGAAAAATAAACCTCATCTTAAATTTTTAATGTCTATGGATTACATTGTATATAGCAAAAAATAATCATAATTTGGGCCTATCATACCAATTTTTATGGTATATGTAAAAGGAATATTTCTCTCTGGAAAGAACACTTCTAATTAGCTAAACTGGAGATGAGTGGACCCATTAGATATAAGAGGATGGAGAGAATTTGTAGTCTCCAACCAATGTCAAGAACAAAAATAATAATTGGTCACAGCCATCTTAAAAAAAAAAAAAAAAAAGAAAGGTAATGTACTTTCTGGCCTGAAAAGATAGTTTATTGTCCATTACAGGGATTTTTTCCACCCATCTTAATTTTTATCTGAAGAAATACAAATATAAAGCTGATTTTCCTCAGTTTTGCTGGCAAGGTTTAAGGAATGAATGTTAAATATTTGAGCATCTCAAATGAAGTTATAAGTTTGGCTGATAAATGAAATAACAACTATACAATATATTTGGGGTTTTGCATGGGCACAATACCAGATAATGTATTATTTGAAGAAGTAGAAGAGGACATAATCAGTGTATAGATGGATTCAAAGCTTGCTGTCAGTTTCTAAAATAGAGTTAGTTGGAGGAGGGGAATCTCAATGAGACGAGTGTGTTTGTTTTAGGGTATCTTAGATTTAGATTTAATTTCAAAATCAGTAATCTTGAAAAAGCAGCATAGGTATAAGCAAAGTGTATAAGTTACAGAGATATTTATGGACATAGTAAATAATGACAAATAATAGTCTGTTTGGTTGTCTTGAACCCAAGTGTTACATGACAGCAAAATAAAAGTCATGCAGAGAAATGAAGAACATTAACAATGGGAAAGAATTATAAACCTCAAAGAAAGAATGATATAAAGCATTGAAGAGGGGGGTGGGGGGTGATAGTTCACCAGCTAATCAGAAAAGCATAATGATGAATTGTAGTCAGTGAAAGTGAATGCTCTAAGGAATATCACAAAAAGAGGAAATTATATCACCATGTATAGTTCCCTAGTCTGACATCTAGAGCAAAAAAAGGGCTGGTAAATTAGAGAAAGATGAAGGAAAAAAAAAGCTGAAAAATTATAGAGGAGGAAACATATTTCAGAGACACTCTTTGGGTACTTCATTGACTTAACATATCAAAGGAAAGGCAAAGGGATGACTTCCTGCAAACCTTTTAGTGCCTTGAAGTCTAGGAAGTGGAAATCCAATAACAGAGACGCCTTCCACCTGACTGACAGAGAATAAGGCAAGATTTAATGGCTGGCAGCAGGAACCAGGAAGGTACAGCAAAAATAAAAAGCACATTTCTAACAGTAAAGATAATAATTCCTCAAACGGCACACTGGAAGTGCATTATCTTACCCAAGGGCTCAGACTAGCTGATAACCATGCTTCACTTGGACCATTTGTTCTGTAAATCTTCAGAAGTAACAGAAATATTAGTTCACTTAACAAAAGTTTTCCTTTCAAAGTGTTTTTAAATCACCAAAGGTAAATTGCTGAAAAGAAAAGATAAAAAATCAAATAGTAAAAGATTTTAAAAAGCAAAAAATTGTTTGGAAACAACCTTAGATGCTTTGTTCATAGAAACTGCACAAGCCCAAGTGTCTTTGTTCCTATGTCTCTTTTTGACAAAGAACCTTTACATATCTGATTGTTATTCCTGAAATCTGACCATGGACTTGAACAAAATATTTTGTTTCCATTAATTTACTTTCAATACCTTGTAACAATCTACCTTGTGGTTAATAGCAGATGCCCTCTGTTTTGTGACTGGCAATTAGTCCCACCTAGTGGGACAAACAGGTGATGATTTAGCACCATTAAAGAATGCAGCTCCACCAAGTGACAGGAAGAATTTGGTGACAGGAAGATTAAACCAGCTAAAAGCATAACACTGAGGGGGGTAAATTAATTAAGAACATATTTCACACATCTGCATTGAGGTCACTGCAATCAGTAGGAAAGACTCTATTTTAGAGTGGATGTAGGACTAATCTGGCAAAAGTAGTCAAAAACAAGACTCTTACAATGGGAGGTTGAACATTATAAATAAATAAAACCTCAAAATTGTGCTGAGAAAGACACAAATACTAAATGTACTTTTTGTATAAATATGTAAGTATGAACTCAGGAAGCATAGGTTTTATCCATGCATAACTCTTCAAAATTGAATCCATGGGTATTACATTTTTAAATAGGAATAGATTGAAATAAGTTTTGAACCCATCATTTCTCCTAAAATAAACAGTCCACTTCTCAAGTCTGAAGCTCTGAAGGTAACAGCTCTGATCTGTGAGTCTTTGCTTGAACAAATGGATAAATCTCACTTGACATTACATCCCTGAATTCTTTTTTTCCAGCTGACAATGATTTCACTTAGAGGAAGTGCATGAGCTCCAGAAGCTGGCTTTGGAAATGAGATAATTTCTTCTCTTAGAATAAATTAAGTTTTATTCTTTATCCCTTTCTAAATTCCAGTAACAGACGTTTCAAATGTTCCACAGTTTTGGCCAGAAGCACAAAAAATCCCTCCATAGAGAGGTGACAGGCCTGTCCCCCGTGTTTGACCACTAACTCTGCCTTCTTTTTTTACAATATAGCATCTGACTTTCAAATAAGGACATGGCTTGCCTACCACCATCTCCTATTAGACCTAGTGATTTACTGATAATTTGAAGTCTGAAGTATCTTTCCCGTTGATTGTATTAAAGGATGAAGAACTGTTACAAAGTTCATGAATTCTCTTGCCTGATGGCATCCAGTTCATTTTATTTTCCTTTTTAATTTTGGAGAGTGTGTATGCATGCACATATACATAGGTATCTATATATGGTAGTGAAGTATTTTTCTATTTAATTATGTATAATATATTAGAACTTATTTTTATACAGTATTGCAGGAAGCTTATAGTTGAAGCAATAAGAATTGCTCGGTATCTGGTAGAAACATCCTGTACCTTGTCTTGCCTACAATCTTGTAGCAGCATGATTAATACATTCCTACTCTTTTCAAAGCCCTGGGAAATACCCTTCATATTTAAGAAATAGTAGACCTTTAAAAGATGCAATTGTGAAGCTAACAATAAACTCAAATTCTCATGATGAGATGAAGAATTAGACATTGTCCTAGAATAAGAAAGGTCAATATGCCAGAGAAAGAATTCTGTTTACATACGAAACATGAAGGTTTGTATTTTAAAAAAACAGTAAGTAGCTTGGAAAATTGTTTGAAATGGTGAATAAATCAATGTTACTTAACTTCATGATACATTGTATGAGCTTAAAGAGAAAATTTATGTTTGAACAAGTAAGAAATGCAACATGGGACTTTTCTATGATTACACAGAAATTTTGTATCGATGATCATTTAAATACAATCAAGTAAAGTAGCAATGTTGTTTTTCTTTATTTATACATTGCAGTGACCTTTGCTGAAGTAATATTGATCCAGTGGAAATAAATATAAAAAGAAATTGGAGATTATTCAGACACCAACTAGACAGATACAAGTATAGTGAAAACCATGAAATGTAGATTAAGCAATAAAAAGGTTGAACCTGGCCAGTATGATTAAACTAAATTAGTTTTAAATAGATAAGGATATGAGAAAAAAAAAATTATTTGCTCATTTTTCTAAAGGCAGAGAGAATTGAACCACAGCTGGATAGGAGAGGCCTTTGCATTTCTTCCAGTAATAAGCTGTAAAATTTTTCCAGTGTCAGACTCTTTCCTGCTCTTAGTTTGTCTACATCAATTCAAGATGCTTCCAAACAAAATTGTATAATATTGAATAGAGTCTAGACTGAACCTCAGAGGCTCCAGATCTTCTAACTGAAATCAACAAAAAATTCAAACTGGAATCAATAGAGTGGATTTTGTAAGTGAAGTGGAGAATGGCAGCCCTCTTGGACAAAGCAACCATGGAAGAAACTGAGTTTAAAATCTCTATTGACAGTAGGAAAAGTGCCAGCAAAACCTCAAATCTGGACATGAGGATACATGACTTCAGATTGCTCAGGGAATTAGTAAGTAAGGTTCCCTGGGAAAAGATTTTTGCAGGTGCTGGGGTTCATCACTGCTAGTCACTTTTTAAACATAATTTCCTAAAGGAACAGGAGCAGGCAATTCCTGAATGTCAGAAGTCAAACAGACAAGGCAGGAGATTGGCTTGGCTGAATAGGGATCTTCTCTTGGAAATAAGGCAAAAAAAAGCAGGTGTATGCCCAGTGGAAGCAAGATCAGGAGACAGGAGAAGAATTACAGACAACCTGTTTGCCTCTGCATGGAAAAAAATCATAGATCCAAAGCTCAAGAGTTGAAGCTGGCCAGAACTGTGGGGAACAATAAAAAGAGTATTTTCAAGTATGTTAATGGCAGTAGGCAGTGAAAAAATAACATTGGCTCATTACAGGATGAGGATGGTCACCTCACACACAGGGACACAAACAGGACAGAGAAGCTTAATCCATTTTTTCCTCTATCTTCAGCATGGATGATGAACCAAGGGGCTCTCTCCTGAGCTGGAGGACCATGACTGCAAGAATGATCAACTTCCAGTTGACTATGAAACTGTGCAGGAACTACTGTTCCAGCTGTATGAGGCCTGATGGGATTCATCCAAGAACCCTCCATGAGCTGGCTGATGTCATCACAAAACCTCTCTGGATGATTTTTTTGGTCATTTTGGAAATCTGGAGAGGTCCCAGCTAACTGGAAGCTGGCAAATATTGTCCCAGTTTTCAAGAAGGGCAAGAAGAAGGACCCTAGAAACAACAGGCCTGTCAATCTCACTTCAGGGCCTGGTAAAATTATGGAGAAGTTTATTCTGAGACATATTGAAGAACACCAGAAAGGCAGCACAGTCATGGTCACAGCCAGCACAGCTTCATGAGAGTCAAGTCCTGTTTGTTGAAACAGATTTCCTTTTACGATAGGGTAACCCACCTGGTGGATCAAGGGAAGCCAGTTCATGTAGTCTTTTTGGGTTTCAGTAAAGCTTTTGGCACTGTCTCTCACAGTATCTTTGTGGACAAGGCATCCAGAACACAGCTCAAAAACCATGTTCCATGATCAGTGAGCAACTGGCTCATGGGCTGGGCACAAAGGGTTATAGGGAATGGAGTGACATCAGACTAGTGACCTGTCACTAGAGAGGTTCCACAGGGCTCCATCTGATGCCCTTCAACATGAATGCACAACTGAAAGGGATATAAGCAGACTTGCAGATGGCTCAAAATGATGGACTCCCTCAAAACAGAGAGGCCCTGCAGAGGGACCTTAACAAACCAGAAGGCTGGGCAATCACTAATTGTAAGAAGTTCAAGAAGAGAAAGTTCTGAATTCTGCACCTGTGATGGGACAACCTTGGATGCAAGTACAGACTGGGCAATGAGATGCTGGAAAGTAATGGCACAGAAAGGGACCTGGGTGTTCTGGTTGATGGCAATGTGAATGTGAGTCAGCAGTGCCCTGGCAGCCAACCCTGTCCTGGGGGCATCAGTGACAACATCACTGCTGGGCAAGGGAGGGGATTGTCCTGCTCTGCTCTGCACTGGGACAGCCTCACCTCGAGTGCTGGCGGTAGTTTTGGGTACCACAACATAAAAAAGGTATTAATTTATTAGAGGGTGTTCAAAGGAGGACAATAAAATGATGAAGGGCCAAGAGGGGATGCCATATGAGGAGCTGAGGTCACTTGGTCTGTTAAGCCTGAAGAAGGGCAAGGGAAGAGCTCATTGCTGTCTACAGGTTCTCCATGAGAGGAAGAAGAGGAGCAGACCTGATCCCATTGCTGTGGTGACCAGTTACAGGACCAGAGGGAACAGCCTGAAATTGTGTCAGAGGAGGTTTAGGCTGGATATTTGAAAAAGGCTTTTCACTCAGAGGGTGGTTAGGCCTTGGAACAGCTCCCCAGGGCAGTAGTCACAGCACCAAGCCTGACAGAGCTCAGAAAACCTTTGGACAATACTTTCAGGTACATGGTGTGACTCTTGTCTGGTGCAGGGCCAGCACCTGGGCTATTGATGATCCATGTGGGTCCCTTCCAAATCAGAATATTCTGTGATTCTCTGAAATACTTATCCCTACCAGCTCAGGAACTTAATTCACTTGCTGCATTCTTCCTGACACATTTTTCACCAAAGACCTGTATTGACATGCTAAGAAGAAGACTTTATTCAAACAAGAGATATTTGGATATTCCTGCATGTTTTTAATGTATCGCCCAACATATTCTTCACTGAAATGTCTTAAAATAAAAAGGGTAGTTTCCTTCAAATACAGATACTAGCATTTATACTCTATTGCTTGGGTTCTACTAGCACTGATATAATTCCTTAAGTGTCTGTAACTTAGCATTAATTTCAGGCTAAATTTCTGGAAGTTTTCAATAGGCATATGCCAGTCAAGATAAATTGGGGTGATGGTGCTCCCTTAGTGAGCAGCTTTCTGAGTAAATTTATTCATAGTAAGAGATAATGTCTGGACCAAGGTCAGGAAAACTACATCTCCACAGGAATAGCTGTGTGCAGACAGTTGAGGAAATAATTATAACTGATTTAAAAAAAAAAAAAATCAAATGGACTGAGGGCAATGATTATTTCAATTCTTTAACCCTAGAGAATTATTGCAGGCCCAGATAATGCTGGAAACTCATTAAAGGCCTAAAGGATTTCAATCCCATCTGAATTCCTGTTGGAAAATAACAACAGTGATGTTTTGGCAAATATGCCCTGGACTTTAATAGTCTGTATGCACTAAATCCAAGATTATTATAACTATGTGAGCAGAAAGGTAAAAACTGCCAATAAACCAAAAAAAATGTGGGTTCCAGCCAGCAGGGACTGCCTAAACAGTCAAAGAAAAGCATGGAGTTGAAAAATATGGATTCAGTGGGCATGGATCATATGATGACATCATTACACATATGTGCACAGAAAGCATTTAATGCATAAGGATTCCTGAATGTTTACAAAAGTTTGCAGAGGGCCCAGGAGCTGTGGTCACCAGGATTCCTAAGGAGAGCAGAATGGCTTTGCCGGGCTCCCTGCACTTCTGAGGAAGAGCCTTTCTGTGCTGCTTGTGCTCTCTTGCAAGCCAACAAACAAAGCCTCAACACAAAGCCTAGGAGGATTTGGTTTTGAAACATTTTTAGAGTCGTGACTATAAAGAAACTGACATGCAGCCAGAGCAAGTACAGCTCTAATTTGTAAAGGAAGTAATCAGTATAAATTAAGAGCAGATAAAAAAGAAATTACCATCATAAGGGAGAAGGCAGAAATGAAGAAATGAAAATTTGTGGAATGTCTCCAATAAAGTTTGGTTCTCATGTTACTTTACTTATTAGAGACAATTAGGAGAGATTTGTCTGTTGCTAAGAGTCCCTTAGATTAGATTAGAAGACTAAAAAGTTTTAATGTGTTGGCCTTTTTCTGCCCTTGGGGAAAAAATCCAAAACCATAGGAATGTTAATGAGAGGTAGAATCTCCAATTTTTTTGCTTTCTGTCCTCTCCACCCTACATTTCCCTCTTAATTTCTCCAGTATGTTTGCATCTCTACCTGTACAATTGCACCTGGGAGACTGGCAGGAAGTCTATGAAAAATCAAGAATTCTCATGAGATACTATGAACTGCTTGATTTCTGATAATATTCATACCTCTGTTTGCAACAGAAGATGGAAGTAGGTAGTTTGCAAAGGAAGTAGGAATAAAGCCCTTTTAACAGCAACTGACTAATCACACTGACTGCCCTGTTACACCCACACGTCATTAAATGCTCTCAAAAGCTGTAATCTGCAATGACAAACATGGAAAATGGACCATTCACTTGAAAAATTAAAGGAGATTTGATTTCTTTTGACAATGTTTTCTTGATAGCCTGTTAAATTAGCAACAGCAGGTCAGTATCAAAGATATAGGCAGCTGTCCTGCATTTGTTTCAAATAATAACATTTCTCTCAGGGACTGAAGAGACCAAGGGTTTGTGAGCAACCAGGCATGAGCCATGGCAGAAAATGTTATCTAAAAGGAATTTTACCAGTATTCAGTTATCCTTTATCTTGAGAGTGGAAGCCAGGAGTTTGCAACTGGGAAAAAGTAGAGTTTATGGAAAAATGGAGGCCAAGAATTGTCAGAATTAGATGAAAGGTCTTCCTAATGTAGCAAGAACACCTTGAAACTAATTTGAGCTCAGATTGACAACCAGCAGTATAACAGAGCCAGTCCTGGAGTTATGAGCTGTAGCTACTCAATGCCAGCAGAGTCCAGGCAGGGAATTCTGCATCAGTTGTTAGTTGTGCATGCAGAGGCATTAGTGAGGAACGAATCACTGCAGTAGCTTAGCCAGGACAAAAAGAAGGGATGGCAAGGACTTCTGCATCAGCAAAATTATGACGTTCTCTTGCAATGTTACTAAATTTAAGCATGGACAAGGAGGAGAGAAAATAGAACTCTGGTGTTGCATTAAAAGCAACAATGAAGTTTTCTCTTGCACCACTCCTCCAAGGCATTTTACATTTCTTTTGCAATTTCTTAGAGGGTTTTTTTCTTTCAATATCAGTTTAATCTGGAAAATATGCTTATATTTTAACAGTGATATATTGTCTTAACATAGTGAAAAACTGACAGGCACTGCAGTGATAGCTTCACCAATAAAGTTTAGTGTTGCAGCAGGGAGTTGTCTGTCTGACCCCAGCCCATTCCCCAGAGCTGCCAGCAGTGATTCTTCTGCCCTGCTTGAGGCTTCCTGTACTCAGCAGGCTCCAGAGCTCAGCGAGGCATCAGGCTTCACTGAACCACACAACATCCAGGGGGACAGCCCTTTCTGTCTGCATCCAGGATATTTTCAACAGAACTAGGTTATATAGGCAAAACATGACCATTTTGTACTTAAGCACAGATAATCCAAGCTCAGACTTGGCTGTCTTCCTCTGAAAGCATAAATTCCATCCAACTAATTTGCAAAAGCTTTGTGAAATAACATGGACTGACATCATCGTGTCTGTCCTTAAGGAGTTTGGTGAGATCAGGATTTCAGCAGAACAATCAGAAATAGCTTTACATTCTTTCTATGCATCCACAAGCTACAGAAATTATTTTTTCTATTTTGAAAGCATGCAGTAGCTTTGTTCAGTTGCCTATAAGAAAACATGTTTTTTGTTCTTCTATCTGTTTTTTGTTGGGTGATGTTTTTGGTTTTTTAGAGACGAGACAAAGCATCACTGAAAGACTTGCATAGAGCACAGACACAAGAGAAAGCTTTGTATTTTTTGGGATTTATCACATCTCCAGTTTACTCAGTCTGCCTTGGTCTGTTCTTCCAGAGAACATTTTGAGAGCTGTCTGTGCAGCTGATGAGACTCATGCATCTCTTCTGCCTTACAATCTGAAATACTAGCAAAGTTCTGATAAAATGACTGTTGTTGTATGATATCAAAATACTTATAGGAGGGAGAGATAAAGTAGGAAAAACCAAAATTGATATTTTCAGATGAAGGACTAAGTCCTGGTTCCTATCTTGTCATTGTCCTTTTTAGCTGGTGCAAAGGAACAGAGGAAATATCTTAAAATCTGATTGCCAGGGCTATCCCTAATTGCAGCCTCCAGGTGCATTACACAGCAATATGTCATACACATTTTCTGAGCCCTCCTCCTGGCCCAGGATGGCAGCTGGGGTACAGTACCTTCATTTGCTTCTTCTCTCAGGAAAACTCTTTACAGCTACCATCACCTTTACATGCCATTTAAAACTGAACTAGGTTTTAGCTACGGGAAAATTTACAACTTAGTTGACAACATGTAAGGAAAGGTAAAAGATGGTGACAATCTCACAGAATTAGATTTCTGATTGCATTTGGAGTTTTAAATCCCTCTGTTGTTACTGTGTATTTCTGATTCTTTGTGAAGTTGAGAAGGAGATAATACCAACATACTTTTCTCCCCTCTTTCATCATTTTTTTTAGCAACACTAAAACTGTAAAAGAAACCACATAGTAAGAAATACTGAAGATAAATAAAAATAGATGAAGATATTGTTTTAGCTTCTGCAGAGTTGACAGTGTATGTTGGATTGCTGTGCATATTTCTGTACATAACTGAACCTAATCTAATGCAGCAAATACATCTAGTTGCAGAACAAATCCTGCTGTCCTAATAACATACAGAGATATTAATAGAGTTTCCACTTGTGAAATTGCTTTTTCAAAAAGCATATGGTTCAATTTGGCTCGACAGCTTTTATTCCTTAAAGTGTCAGCAATTTGCTGAAAACATTATTATTAGTTATAATTTATTTATTATCTCCCTCAAAAATTCCTAACAATATTTTTTGAACTCTGCCATTACATCTAGAAGCACCACTGAGCCTAGAAATTGACAAAACTGTGTCATAATAAGTTAGATGTATGCTACCTGTGGTTTTTAATATAACAGCAATGTCATTATTTTGTCTTATAACTTAAAGGGCAAATTAGCCTCTTTGCTAAATTACAAGGCACATATCCTCATGCAGACAACACATTTCATGCAAAAGTACCTATAGAAATTATAATAAAAGTGTTTGAAGCGCAGTGTCTAATCGGAAAATGTTAGGAGCTGCCAGAATTAAGTTGTCCAAACTGAGAAATGATTTGGCAGGGAAAGTTCCTGTGTCCTGGTCTAATCTGATGCTTACACACCAGAAAGCAAATTATCGTTTCTTTTCTTGAAGCTTTCTGCTCTGCTTGTTCTGTACTCTGGACACTTCTCATGATCCAATAGTTAAAGACTGAATAATAATTTGAATCATTTTTTATAATGGATGTATCTTGCATTTTGCTTCTGCTACTTGCCAAGACTTATTCTTTTCCTTAGTGGTTTGTTGTTGTTGTTGTTGTGGTTTTTCTGTTTGGGTTTTTTTGTTGTTCTTTTGTTTTTGTTTTTGTTTTTATTCCCCTGGTTGGGTTTTGGTTGTTAGGTATTTTTTCATTTGTTTGGGTGGGTTTTTTTTTTTTTTTTGGGGGGGGGTGGTATCAAAAAGCTTCCTATCTTAATATTACAAAACCCTCTACAGATGTAATAATTGCTCAGACTAAAGACTAATTAACAGTACTAAAAACTGACTATTTTCTATGAGCTCTTTTCCATGTCTGTGTGGACAGGTAGTGTCCTGAGCAATTCTGCAGAGCCTGCAGGCTGACTGAAACCAGTTTGCTTTCCCTTCAGAAACCCAACATCTGTGTGGGAATTCTGCTAAGCTCTCTTTTGCTCAGCAATCCAGACTAGCTCAGAAGCTCCCTGCACACACAGGTGCAGTATGTGCCTTGTGGACACCTCCTGACCCCTGGGAGCCCAGAAGAGGGAGATGATCCACACGTCCAGGCAGTGGAATGCACAGCTGTGATGGAGCCAGATGGTAAATCTGTGGAATCAGGAAATTTGTGTTGAACTTTAGGCTTTGAGGGAATCAGTTTGAGTATCAAGGCAGCAAATCATGTGCATATACCTGCTGTGATGTCTAACTATGATATAGGGCCAATAAAGGGAACTTTGTAGAATTGTTAATATGGAAGCAAAAAGCCACGACTCTCTCACGACTGTGTTTTATGCATCATATGCATTCAAAACAGGCAGGTTGTGTTTGCATTATTGCAAAACTTGGAACCAGGATTCCTGGTCCCTCCCAGGACCCAGATCCCCCAGAATCTCCAGAAGACTGCAGTAAATGGGAAAACTAACCTTGTCAGCCAAGGAGAAGACTGAGCAGGGAGAAGGGAGATGATCCTCACTGGAACAGCACCAAAACCCCTTCCCCAATGCCTCACAACCTTAAAGCTCTTGTTATAAAAAGGTAACATTTTACATCTTTTGCAAATCAATCATAATTGCAATGTGTGAAGGAAACAGAGCTGCTATGTGCTGGAACTGATCTCAGTGTGACTCCGAGCTGGGAACGAGCCTGCTGCAGCTGTTCCACTGCATTAGAGCCATCAGCTTCACCTCATTAGGAGAAGCATTCACCTTCCTGTGAGATCCCTGCTGCATAACCTCCTGCCCTGCCACCACACAGACACGGTATGAGCAGTGTCACTTAACCCCTTGTGCTCCCAGCTGCACTCACCTGCAGGGAACAGAAAGCTGCAGGAGTAGCTAGAACACATTCCTGGCAGTACTGGGGACAAGAAAACTGCAGTTTCCTGGTTTTTCTGTACAAATATTCATGATGCTACTGTGTGCCTTACTTTCTGACAGACCAGCATCCTGTGGAGCACCGGGTGGTGCACCAGCAAACACTGGGCAGTCAGCATGGCAGAGATAATATATTAAGAAAAGAAAGTGACAGTGTAAAAGAAAGAATAAATGTAATGATTTTAGTCACCTCATAGCAGGATGACATAGTCAAATGCTGCTCTCAGACTAAATGTTTTGTATTTTGTGAGGAAAACAGGAGAGCAGGCAGTGCCTCTTTAATTAGATAATTTAACTAGATAGATTGTCATCAGTCACATTTGATTTTCTTTATTGCAGAGAGGTTTTGATAGCAATTTTCCTTTCCAAAACAAATGTAAAAACATATTCATAAAAATTCATACATAAGGTGAATGAATTGCTCTTAACTTTAAAATAGTCTACTTGGAAATTTTCAAGAATTGCACTCAGAAACACGTGCCCATAATTTTTCATAGAGCTGAGTCCTGATGTACCCCTCAGGACTGTTAAAAACCAAAAATTGTGTCCTTAAGTGTCTGGATATTGTATGAAAAAAGGCTGAATTACAACAAAGGTGAAATCCTATTTTTTGGAATTCAGTGGTTGGGTGGGGGCCTTTGTGGGATTTTAATTTTTTTTTTTTTTTTTTTTTTTTTTGAGCATTACTTTTTTTTTTTTTGAGCATATTGTATTTTAATAGGTAGAGTTTACAGACTGGTAGAACTGCAATTACTTTCAATTACTTTATTATTTTTAGGACAATTTTGGGAAAAAACTAATATATCAGGGCCTGACTTATTTCATGTTACGTAATCTTTGCTAAGAAGCAATCTCCAGTCTCCAAATGACTCTGTTAAGGAAATGAGAGCCTTCAAAAGACTCTGAGTTTCCCTAGTGTTCAGTTCCTTTGTTGCTTTTGAACATGAGTGTGCTTCTACATAAAAACCATATGTTTTTGTGCCCCCTCCTTACAAAAGGGCAAAGAAGGAGGGTTGTGGAGGAAATCAGATGATGGATTTCTTCAGGCTCTTTTTTCTCAGGATATGTACCACACACGTTAAGTCTGAGGGTAACAAAGGTAGATCCATGTCGTCCTTCTCCACAGGGCATGACTGGAGCTTTGATCCCTTGCCCAAAACTGTCTGGAACTGGGAACCACACCTCACTACAACTCTTTGCTCTTGTAAACACAGCAGGAAATCTTGCTCCTATTGCCAAGGTTTCCCCTTCTAAGGAAAGGGTGCCACTGGAAAAATGGGACTGCGAGAATATGTGGCGTAACTATTTGGAGACAATGAGCCCAAATGCAGACAGAACACAGGACCTAGTTTCTCCAGGTGCATAATTCCTACAAAGCATTTTCTAAACTATGTGGAAGGATGAGGTAGTGGTCTGCCTATGGATATCTTGTGGAGTGGTGAAAACAGACATGCATCTCAGTTTATGATTTAGAAGAAAAAGCTAAAGGAAATACTGACACTGGGAGAAAGAGGAGCAGTTGCTAGGAATCTTATCTCATGGAAAATCTTAATATAATTTTTTTTATTTAAGCTTTTGTTATTTTAGGTATTTTCCTAATAGTCAGAAAATAACACATCCTCAGGTCTGAGCCACTAGAAAGCATGTTTCCTTCTCACTTATGCCACAAGAATGGACAGTGGGTGAAGGGCAAATCTGGTGGCTGCTGGCTCTGATTCCAAAGAAAATGTAGGTCAAATTTGCTACAGACTTCTCTGAGCTCAAAGACTGCTTCTGTTGCCAGTAACCATCTAAGATCAGGAGCACAGCCTAATCCGAACATGGGACTATTTTATAGGATAATTTGGACCTTTTAAGTGCTTTCTGTTGTTTTTATTTAATGATATTATGAAAATCAGACAATGTCCAAAAGCACTTTCCATAGTTAAGCAGTGTCTGGCAATAAGGAGCAAACCAGAAACCACAGGATGTAGTTGAGCATGAACCTAGGAATGAAGACTACATTTTCATGCATGTTTTGATCTGGAACAGTAAGATAGAGATGCTTAATGTTAAATCCGTTTGCAAACCTGTAGTTGTATGCAATTGATGGTTTCTTTGCAAATCAACACAAATAGCAGGTTCCATTCTGTACATACATGCTTTACAGGTTACTTAGTTTATTTAATATCCAAGCTAGGGCATTCAGACAGCTTTGGTAATGCAGGTAGAGGGATTTTTTTTTTTTTCCTAGACCAATATAGAACTCCAGAACAGCACTGACCAAAAATACAGCAGCTTCAACACCAAATGATTTGTTCTTTTGGGGCCAAATTGCATAGTAATGTGGACACGGTAACTTAGACACCATCAGCCTTCTCTCACACAGATCTTAATGGCAGAATTTGATGCTATTAATGTTTACATCCCCCTTCTTACACAATTTTTTCCACAATCATGGCTAATGAAACAGACCATTCTTGACAGCAAAAATGCATGTGAACCTCTTGGAAAACAGTGTATGCACTTTATACTACATGAGAGGATACAGAACAAGGTGACATTTTTGGAAACTGATTTTCAAAGGATGTGGGAATAACACAGACCATCTGTGTAGTCACTTCATTTTCTGTTGAAAACGTGGAATTTACAAACAGGAAAAAGTAATCTGGCTCAGCATGCTTGCTTTTTTTAGTGTACCTTAATCCCACCTTCCTGTCTTTACACTCTGTGCCTCGAACCCTTTGTGTTGAAGAAGAACATTTGATGCTCTTTTGAACTCATTTTCACTTCTCAGCCTCAGTCTTCTCTTTGATTATTTATTCCACATATTTAGAGCTCTTTTAGTGAAACACACCCTTCTGAGCTTACTTTGTTTTGTTTATGTTTCCACCAGGTTTTTTTCTTTTTAATATGAGTAATTTGCAGGTTAAAAACCCAGGGGCTTACAGGTAGAAACTTTTCATACCAAGCAGCACCATGACGATTTATTATTATCATTATTATTATTAAAGCTGGGAAAATAGCTACAGTGATAATGTGGAATCTTAACAACATTTAAATTATGTTTTTTCAAAGCAGGGAAATGAAGAACTAGAAATAGAAAGTGCTGACATTTTTGCAAATTCAAAATACTTCCTGAATTGCCAGATATCAAAGTCCTTTGGAGGAAATTTAGATTTCTAAAAATCACATGTCTGTCTGGGCTCCTGTAATGAGTTCCCTTGGCTAATGAACAGAACTGTTTACAGGACCCATTGCAGATGTATGTCACTAGGCAATGAATTGCCCTGTAGGTGCTTATGTGCCTCCACTGCTTGCTAAAGAAACCTGTGGACTCTTATTCAGAGTGAGACACCAAATTCTAGATGATTTAATTACAGCTAATGAATTCCACACCATGTGTCCACTGCTCCACAAAAAATATAAGGTAATTTGAAATAATAGGATTCAGAGGCACAGGTTTTCATTGTGAGTCCCAATTCATTACCTTATCCACTGGACCACTAAGCCAGAAAATGTCAGTGCTGTAAAAGCAACAGCAACTGAAGAAGCTTCTGTTTCAGTTTCATTCAATATTGCTGAAGAAATCAGGCATGTCCCTTCTCTTTCCTGGGTAACATGGGGAATCTAAAGCTGAAATATGTAGCCACTGAATGAGAAATGTGGCTAACAAGAAGACCAAACAGCTCATAGGTCAGAAACATTTTGAAGCCACTGCAAAAAGAAATTATATCAGCAAAGTCTACCACTGCTTGATAAGATGCTGAGCTCTGTGTGGGGTGAAGAGTTTTGTTAGGAATGTAAAACTCAAGGCAAGGCATGACTTTCAGCAGAGGATGTGGAAGGCAGGAAAAGTAAGAAGACAGACTGTTTTCCATACACTGATGTAGCTCGTGACCTGGGACCCAAAATTACATTGCAAAGTAGTGTCATAGTCCTTTCTTCCTGCTAGGGAGATCCTAGATGCAGAAGGCAAGCAGGAGGAAAAGAAATATTTTGCAGTCACATAAAGAATCTTCTCTTAGGTTTCTATAGAAGATTTTGGTTAAATATTTCTACATGTGTCATTTTCTTTCCTTAGCATTATTCTGTAAGTTCTGCTACAAACTTTGCCCACTTAGAACTGTATTTTGGGAAATGTTTGATAGATAAAAACCCTTACATGACCATTGGAGAGGGACATTTCACACAGGAAGGTAGTGAAATTCGAGTGGTAATGGCATTGAACTGGAAGTGGGTAGGTTTTGGTTAGACATTAGGAAGAAATTCTTTACTGTGAGGGTGGTGAGGCACTAGGAAATCTTGCCCAGAGCTATGGATGCCCCATCCTGAAAGTGTTCAAGGCCAGGTTAGATGGGACTTTGTGCAACCTGATCTAGTAGAATGTGTCACTGCCTATGGCAGAGCTTGGGACTAGATGATCTCTAAGATCACTTGTGGCCCAAACCATCCTATGATTCCATGATTTTATGATTTGCACTGAATCCAGTAACCTTGTTTTTGCAAAGAATTTATAAATGTACTTACTGTGACTCCACAGACTTACGGATGCGTGGAATATACTTCCAAGGTACAGGATAACCCCTTCTATCCAAGGAGAAAGATCAGTTCATTTATAATGAGAAATGGGAGGCTGGAGTTGGTCAGATTGTTGCTGATCTGCTGGTCTCAGTCAAACTGGCGAAATACCTCACTAGGTCAGGATGCAGCTTTGTCTCAGTTTAATTCTTCTTTTTAACTGGATTTTGCAGAGTTGTCTTCTGAGAAGAGCTTTGTCCTCTCCCCTTGCTTGGCACTGTAGCCTAGGAAGGTCCTAGAAAACCACATCATTCTCAGGTGTGTGATCCAGCTCTGCTCTGGGGCATCATTTAGGTCCTGAATAGGCAGAAATTAAACAGTGCTGGAGAAATATTTCCAGGACTTGCTCAAAATTTATGTGAGTAATGTACTATAAAATATGTATTTTAATATTTGGTCTATTTACCATTTAGGCCAAGACACATGCAAAAAAAAAATTGACTCATTTAAACCCTTGCAGTTTGCCAAAATACCAGATTTATTTAATCTTCAGAGGTATGGATACCCTTGGGGAACTAGGTAAAGGTACATAAAGCAATATGAGGGGCCATTAGCAGAGAAAAGAGTGGTGAGAAACACTGGGCATACAATTGGGACAGTTCTTGGCATCTATTATATTTAATAACAAAGCTCTCAGTAGAGAAACAGAAGATTTAGGCTATTGGCCCTGCACACTATATCTCACATAAGTAAAATATAATTAAACTAGATTTCTGTTTTATCAGACTGTAAAGTTCATTCAAATTGAGCATGCTTCTTTTCCTTGCTTGTGGCTAGTTAGCTGTGAATAGATACGCCAGCACAGTCTCAGGGCCAATATTTAATGTGCCATTTTGATACTTTTATAGAGAGGAGAAACTATATAGAATTTACATGAATTCATAGTTTCTACTGCAAGCTGTTAAAAAAGTATATTTTGGGTTTGATTTTTTTCATGGGTATGTTAGCCAGATTGTAGCAAGGCATATGTGCTATGGAGGAAAAGAAAATCAGCTTGGAAAAAGTCATCATGTGAGTGGGTTTTATTCCCCCCTCAAAAGTAAACAGTTTTCACAATTAACCCCACTGCTCTGTTTATACATCAACTAAAATGTGGAGAGTACACACAGTTGTTCTCATTAATTTGTGATAAGCAATAGTGACTTGAAAAAATTACTCTATGGTTTATGCATTACAAGGTCTTGAATTCAATGGGAAACATATGCAGCAACAGATTTTCTGTCTTTCTCTCTGACAAAAGAGGTGGGAAGCCATGGAATAAACACATTCAGATTTATGTCTTATACTACAGTTCCCTCCTTTCTTTCTCGGTGTCCCTTGACAGTACAGAACCTAAAAAGAGATCACACTTCCAAGCTGCCTCTTCCACTTGATAGCAAATGTGCTGCAAAGTGGAAAAACTCTGCAGAAAAAAAATGTACACAAGATATTTCACTACAACCCCATGGATATAGTAAAAAAACTGTGCCCTCGCAGCATATCTTGACAGTTGATAGGTTGTAATAACCAAGAATTTGCAAACATTAATGACTTTTGCAGGAAATTTCCTTCCTTCAATGCTTTGTCAAACTTATGTGGCTGTAGGTTTAAAGTAATGCAATGAACATAGGCTTTTAAGTGATTCTTTAACAGGGCATTCTGTGTTTTTTGTTTTTATTTCAGAAGTAAGACCCTGATATACTCAATGTTCATGAAAATCAGACCAATAATTTGTGACTTAGGTGCTCTGAAGCTTAGATCAGGTTGCATGTTTCTAAAAAATGAGATTAATGGAAAAATTGCAAAAGCCACCTGGAAAGTCTAAAGTAGGAAGACAGAATTTTATCTAGATGTGTTGCTACTGCCACAAAGCTGAATTTAGTCATCTCTAGAACTTCATCACTTGCTTGTTATTTTTATAATATGGAAGTGAGACTTATTCAGTAATAAATAATGATTTACTGGCTAATTCCTTTGCATGATCTTCAACATATGTACACACAGTGCTATCCTCTGCAAAGCTGTAATTTGCTACATACAGTATCTGAGGAACCAGCTTTTCCTTTCAGATTAGTTGAATCTGAATAGAAATAGTCACAGAGTGAAAACTATGGCTAAAGCTTGTTTTTCCCAAGTGCATGCTGCCTGTCAAACCCTGTCCTTGACTGTGCTCTTCCACTCTTTCCTGCTAATACAACCTGCCCTTGGTACAGGTAGTGTATGTACAATCCTTCAGGGAATTGCTTTCTAAGGTTTGTACCCTTGGATCTACTCAGCATCTGCTGGTGTGAGTGGTAAAACAGCTGTGACTATAATGAGATGATATCAGAACAGAAGTTAAAGCATTTAATGCTAAAAAGAGAGACGTGCATATGGATAGGAATAGTTTAGTGACAAGCAGGGTGGTGAGATGCCTTCCCTGCCCTCTCTCAGCTCAAGCAATTCAGCCAAAGTACCAAGCCAGCATGAGGCTCTAGAATGAGCCAGACTGCTCACCTTGCACAAGCCTCACACCTAGGTAAGATGGAGTGAAGCAGAAATGAAGATCAGGTCAATAATGTTTTTAGTTCAACTCTAACAGTTAAGAGACCCGTTGTGAATTAAATTCTCCAGAAGCACAGAGGTAGACAGCATTAGCTGTAATGATGAAAGAGTTTTCCATCAAAAAGAATATTAATCTGAAATGTATTTCTCATAATAGCAATTTCTGAAGTAATAGAGATTTTTCATTTTTTCCAGTTAATCTTAGGCAAAAGACACAACGCATCTACTTCAGTCCCTGGAAAAGTACCAAAGGCCACAAAAAAGCAAAAAATCAATGGCATGTTTTTAAAACAGGCTTCAGGAAGATGTAAATGTATAGAAGAGTTACTGGCAAAGGGGAAAAAGCCTCTAAGAGTTTCAGGCACTCTCTCTGACAAGACCTCAAGCAGGATCTGAAACCAAAGCTTGGGTAAATACTCTTTGAATATTAAAATATAGACTTTGATAAAACATTCCAAATTTTTGATATGTGTGCCAGCACAGACTCTAAAGGAGGTTGATTGTGCTCTGATACACTGCACACAACTGCAAAACAAAAGACCTCAAGCAGAAAGAGGTAGAAGGACCTGGGCAGTTCAGAGATGGCATCCAGAAAATCCTATCCAAAGAGCTTCATGCACAAACCCAACATTTGGAAAATAATGTAAAATTATATTTCTTAGCTGGAATGAAGTAGTGGTCCCATCAAGACACAGACATTGGCTCTGGCATTGTTATCTTAGGGATAACCCTCAGCAAAAGCAGGCAGTGTTGCTGGGAGTGATGACTGATATCTCAGCATAAAACAACTCATGTGCTCATCCCTTTAAGCTGCAGGTCCTACAAGACAGAACAGTTCACAAACTGGGGTCCTAACATTATATGAAAGACAACGGGTAACAAAAAGGGAAATTAATTCACCCTAAAAAAAATTGATCAAACACATAATGTATTTGATTTTTTCCTTTTTGTTTTCTATATTCCAGACAAAAATGTAACATTCTAAAATAAATTTTTGGAAGAGATACAGAGGCTTCAGTTGTGCATTTCAGTGTTTGGGCAGGGTACAAAAGTGAAAAGATAGAACACCAATATCAGTCTGGTAAAAAACTTGAGTTCAGATGAAATCTGGATAATGATTTCTACATGTAAAGTTGAATGTCAGACATGACAAGAAAACACCTGAAGTGACTGGTCAAAGATGTCAGGGACAGTGCATTCTGAAACATCATTGTAAGGTGTCTTTCTTGGAAGTGGGTGAGATGTCTGTGTAGAAAAGCAAGTTTTAATGGAAATTTGTGGAAAAGATCACATGAAACTTTGGTGGAGGTAAAAGAAATGTATGAGAAGGTCCAGAGATTTTTTAGGTTGTCCTTAGAGGAACATTTGGAAAACTTTTATTTTATATGCAAAGCTGTAGGCCAAGTTGAGAGAAAAAGCACATTTAGGTAGTGAATTTGGAATACATTAATTTATTTTTCCTGTGACAGATTTTTCTAGAAAATGACTCTAGTTTTTTATATTATATTACTTTAAAAACCCCCCAAATCTAATCTGTGTTTATGTACAGCATATAAACTTTTCCCAAAGTGACAATCTTTGCATAATAGTGAACATTTTTTCATTGGTTTCAAGGAATTCAAAATTAATTACAGATTTTTAATATCGCAGCTTCAGAAAATGGCAACTGATAAAGGGTTTTGAATCAGATTCCATCAAAACATTCAGTTAAAATATGTGCCCAGATGTCAAGTACCCCTGGTACTTAGCCTCAGTCAAAAGAAGTGCTGCACTGCTGGACACTGATACCAGAAGCATAAGGTGCTTCTGACAGAAAATGAAAAAGCAAAATATCAAGAAAGTCAATGCAATTTGATGTCTTAAATGTTGCTCAGCTCCAGAAAATGATGCAATGTCTATCAATGCTTACAAACAGCAGAGATGTTGCCTCATGCACATTTTAGGTTGACTCTCCTAGCAAAAACAAGTTATGGACCCACTTGCAAATCACAAACAGTAAGAAAATAAATGCCAGTAGTTGTGTCATTAGCTCAGGAGTGTCTGAGATGGCAAAGACTTCAGCGAGCAGGGAGAAATAGTCACCCATCCCAACTAGGATAACACATTTTTTCTGATGACAGAGGTGCCTGTATTTCAGGGTAGATGTACCTGGCAACACTTTCCTCAGAGTCTAACCAAACACCTTTAGGCAATGTTATCATATTAATCTCACAAATATTTGCAATACTGTGTGGGGCTAACAGCACTAATCCTTAAAAGTGGCCCATCTCACAGAATGAGATGCAATAAGGAAAAAGACTTTACATAAAATTTTCTACTAGCAGCTTCTGCTAATAGAGGTACATTGTTGGCCCTGGCTTCAGCCATTTGAATTTCACTCTTTCTGACTTTTAATTTAAATAAACCCAGTCATCTGCTGCCCTCTTGTTTACAGCAAGACCTCACTCAGTAAGAGTTTCTTCTGCTAAATGTACTTTATATACACATGGGTAAGTCTCCTTCAAGTTCCCCAATTTATTTGCTCCACACTACAGTGGTTCAATCTGATTGATCACCATTTAGTTACAGTGCTTGTCAGTGTAACATTGACAGTATTTCCACATCTGTAAGAATTCCTACCAATCTACTCACATAATGCCTCACACATTTACTGAGGCTGACTTTTCAATATGACTTGATTCACACTGCCTTTGAGAATGCTTGAAAGAAATTATAAACTCTGCACATTTTTCTGTAATTCATACTGGATTTGTGGAGTGTTGTTCTTCTTTGCTTATTTATCTTAATTCCTAGGGTATTTGGAAATTTTAGGATACCATATCTTTGTTATGGTTAAGTTGTTATTCTTACTTTATGAAAGTTGTGAAAAATCATTTGCACAAGAGCCAGAATTGTTCAATTGTGTCTACATTTGATCTGTTACTTTGTTGGTAAAAAATTAGTTGTTTATCGGTATTCATAAGTCATAGGACTGACCATAATTTCTGATTAAAAAAAAAAAAAAAATTAGAATAGGTTCTGGTGGAACCATTAATTTAACCTTCACACTTAGTTTTTTTCAAGGATTTTATTTATCTCAGCCTGTCACTAAAGCAGCATGTGTGGATTTTGGAAGTGGTTTTGCTTCACTTGTCCTGTAATCTTCAGTGGTCCTATATCATATCCAGTCCAAAAAACACCGCTGCAATATTTATACAGCTCTCCAAATTCATGCAATATATTTTCTGTAAATGTGCATCCAATTATGAAGTTCAAAGAGTACACTAGTTCTCACTAAATAAATTCATTATTTTAAGCTGAGACAAGTAATGTCTTTTTGCTGATTTTTTGTTCTCAATAGATCACATGTAAAATAGGAAATATATGGCTATACTCTCATTATCCTGAGGAACATGATCACAGAGACAAATCAAAAATGTCACTGTTAAGGAACATGTTTTATGTATGCTTTTTGGAGAAGCTACAATGGTTTTATATTTGAATTAAGGATATGATGCATGAGTATGAGTGGGATGGGAACTAAATCAAGGTAGAATCCAATAGTTGCACCTCTGTCAACTCAGAACAACTGAATCAGGAAAATTTGAAATATTATGATCTTGGAAAGATAGCACACATATGGCTAAAGACCATGAAGTAACATGTTTTATCAGAGCTTGCTAAGCAGTTTTTGGAAAGAGTTTTTTCTCTTTTTGAACACCTCTTGTTCTCTTACCCTCATTGTGGTTGAAAAGGATAATTCAGTGACTGAATCGAGACATTTTTAGTCAAATTAGTAGTTGTCCATTCAGTAAGAATTTCCATGATCTAAAAATTTTTCAGAAAGTCAAAACCTGAAATTTCAGTCTGGGACAATTTAAATATTTTGTTATAAATAAGCATTGCAAAATGTTGGAGGCGTGTTTTGTTGTTGGGTTTTTTTGCATGTTTCTTTGTTGGTTCTTTATCTGGCATTTTGTTTTTCTGAGGTTTTTTTTTTTTGAAGGAGGATTTTTTGTATTTTAAAAGAATATATACTGTGGAACAGCTACCCAAATTACTTATATCAAACTTCAAGACTTTTAAAATCTATAAGTATCTAAACTGAAGTAAATGTAATAATTTTTTCTTTAATTTTTTAAATTGTGCTTTTTTAAATGTGTCTTCTAAGTACACTCTCAGATAATAAACAGAAAACCATGAATAAATAAATCATAAAGAAATAGGTCATCCAAAGCATTGCAAAATTAACTTAACCCCCTACCTTGAACAAATTAGCAAAGCAGTTGAAATCCTGAGGAATCCTAAGGCTCCTGGATCCAGTAGACGCATTTAATTTTGCATAGATGAATCATACTTAAATATGGAGTTAATTACACAAATTCTTTAGCGACATATGGAAAGCCAAATGGTAATTATAGTTCATTACTATCTACATCAGTAAAGGCAACAATTCAGCTTTGGCAGTTACCTCTCACATCAGCATGCGTGGTGTCTGGCAGCCTGAGCAAACATAAGATCTAACCATTGCCTGCACAACTCCATCAGCTGTAAACAGCTAAGTGTTGTGTGGTCTGGGGCACAAATAAATACAGCTGATGGCCTATTTGTAGTTAGCAGCTGCAGGGCAAAGAGCACTGGAGTCCTGAAACTGTCCTCAGTACATGGGGGAAACCTTTGAATGATGTCAGGAGAACTGGGGTCTGGCTTTTGTCACTAATTCCAATCCAGTCCCTAATCTTAATCAAGAATAAATGGAATTTATGTGACCAAATGCAGAGCTCTATGGTGCACAATCAGTCAACATGGAACTGTTGGAGCAATGCCAGAGGAGGATCACAAAATTGATAAAAGGGCTGAAGCACCTCCCTTACAAAGACAGGCTGAGAAAGGTGGAGCTGCTCATGCTGAAGAAGAGAGGAGGTTCAGTGGAGATCTCACAGCAACTTTCCAGTATAGGAAGGAAGCCTGCCAGGAAGCTGGAGAGGGACTCTTCATTGGGAGCTGTAGTGATAGAACAAGGGGGAATGGGTACAAATGGAAAGACAGCAAATTTAGGCTAGATAGTAAAAGAAGAGTCTTTACTGAGGAGGGTGAGGCACTGGGACAGATTGTCCAGGGAAGCTGTGGATGTTCTAACCCTGGTGGTGTTCAAGGCCAGGTTGGAGGTCTAGTGTGAGCTGACTCTGCCTATGGCAGACAGCTGCTGGGACTAGATCACCTTTAAGGTCCCTCCCAACCCTTAACATTCTATGATTCTATAAATATAGTTATTTGGGATAGAGTGATGTCTACCTAAAGTGCTCTAGATATCAGTTTAACAACAGGATGAATAATCTTTCAACTTCACTGACTACACTAAGTAAAAAAAATGTTACTATTAAAGGGATATAAAATGTGCTTTTATGAAGTGTATCTTTGGTCATAATACACATATTATTGTGTGCTTCTCCTGCTACCTGTGACATGAAACAGAGTTGTGTGACAGTTCAACAGCTCTGCCCTGTTAATTGGATCCAAACATGAGATCTCAGTTCTGGAATGCAGATATACTTGTAGTTATCTAGAAACCTGATGAAGATAGAAGTTTCAACAGAAGAGCATGAAGTATAATCTGCTACGTGCCAAGGAACACTTGGAAAAGATCATGCAAGGAGAAACACGTCTTTGGCAAAGTAGTGAATTTGGGGAACAGAGACACACAAAACCATGATGACAGAAGAGCAAATCAAGGCTGCATATATTAAACTGCAAGAGGAATCAAGAAGGAAATTTGGCAGCAGACTAATGCAAGCTATCAACTCATTTTGTCTATTGACAATAAACTTTGGAGAGATGCTTATTCATCTAGTAGCTGACAGATGACATTAACAGAGCTTGCACATCCTTTGGATTGAGAAGCAAATCAGAATCAAACTTCAGACTGGATTAAACATTTTAAAAATATCTTGCTGTTGAGGTGCATGCAACACATTTGCTTTCAATACATGCATCTCAGGCAAATTGCACCCGTAGTTTCTTGTATTTCCTGTTGTATAGTAGATGATATAATTTAGAGATTACAGTTATTTAGGAAAACTCACTGTAGTAATGCCATGTTGTGACAATCATACACCTAGAGCACCAAAATGCCAAAGCCATTGCTCCATGATCCACTAAGAAACAGAACACAAAATTAAAGGGAACATATGAAGACCTCTGCTTTAAAACACAAGCCTTAGCAAAAGAAATATAAAATGGAAATCAGTATCTGGGAAATGTCAGCTGGTAGACCTCACCAGAACAGATAAGACAAATATGAAGTAGCTACTATTGAAAATCTAAATCAATAAAGAGTGGTGAAACATGTTTTTAAGCTGGTAAGGAGCTCAAAGGAAACCAGCTCTAGTAGCTTTTTGTGTGTTTCCTGTGTTTGCATGCTAACTCAACAGAAAGTTAAGGGACTGAATACAGTACAAATGATACCTTCAGAGGCTACCTAGAACAGAGTCTACACAGTGTTAAAGGAATAAAGTAGGTATTTATTAAAAAGACTTTCAAAGAATACACCTTGGGCAGTACAAGAACCTGGCTACACCCAAATTGGACAACATATCACAAGTTTTCACACTTTTTTTAGTTTTGGTCCATTTGCAATTTGAGGCTAATTGTTCATTTACAGCTTCAGGTTATGAAGTTCCATCCTCCCAGATTGCTCTCCTCAATTCACTGTTGTTTACACTTTTTGGGCCTGAAGCTGCAGCAGTGTCCTTGGTTCTCGGGCTGGAAGAGAATTGTTTTGTCTAACTAAACCATGTAGAGAGCTTGCTGACCCTTTATATGAAATTCAGTTATACACTGATGCAGTAGAGAATCTGGGAAATATGAAAGCTAAAACTCAAGGCATAAAAACAACACTGTGCACAGATTAATCACCATTAGGACAATAAAAGGTGAAGGATTCAATGATTGTACATAAGATTATAGACACAATGATCATTATCTTGTAAGAGATTTTTCAATTTTCCCCAACTCACCCCTTTTGTTCATAGACCGAGTCACTGTAAGCCCTTCTTTGGAAGCTTTGGGATCACCAGTGAAATTCCCATTGCAGGTTGTATAAAGCCACACGACCTTAACTGCATTTAGGTTATCAGTCCAAATAAATTGTTATCAGTCCAAATAAATTATCTACCAAAACATCTTAAATGCTGTAACAAATTTTGGCCTGTTTCAATGAGCTTTTATGAGATTTACTCTTGCATATATCACACAACCTTTGATGACTGCATGTTTTGTCATCAATACAAAATCACCAACAAAATTTCAGTAGATTTATAAAGCTTTTAGAAGGATGGACTGCACAAAGTATCAGCTGTCCTTATTCCAAGGGATAACAGGAAGAATCTTAAAAACAGGCAAAATTCAGAGATCCCAGCGTCCTCTGATTAAATATGTAGCTAATGAGGAAGATATTTGCTTTTATGAATTGGCAATTTTTAGATGTACATTAAAGTCAGAGTTGCTCCACTGCCACTAATTGCAACACACAATATAAAAGGCAAGTTTGGATTTCAATAAATCCTATTTTTCCAGAGAGGGGATATATATTTGAAAAATTTCTTACTTATTCTGTTGGGCTTTTGAGTTCACATCATATCTTGCTTGCTCTATAATGAATATATTTTTCTACATGTGGACATTCTGTGTTACAGATGGTTATTAATAACATATCAATAATCTCTGGAGTTCAAGAAATATTTCAACCCAGAAAATCCACTTTACCCTTCAAAAGCCACATTTTCTCTCAATAGTAAACATCAAAATAACAGCATAATTGAATGAAATGCAAAGGAATTATTCATGTAATGGAGACATCTTGTTCTCATAAATTATTGAATAAGAAATAGCTGACAACTTGTTGAATTTTCCTAGGGCTGTGCTGAATTTCTCTTTATCAACTTGATATATGATTTATGAAAGCAGAAGCAACAGGGTAAAAATGATAAGAGAACCTGGCTTACATACTAATAAAGAAACCTCAGTGAAACTAATATTTAAAAGATATAAATCAGGTCAAACTATTCTCAGTTTTGTTGATATTAGTTTTTTTTCAGTTTTCAGACATAAAACTGCAGGATTTTTTTCCCCAAACTGGTACAAACCTCCCTCCGCCCCCCACCCCCCAACCACCTGAAAAGGAGAAATGCTAAAAGCCAGCCTTTTTCTCTACTTTGGTGGTTCAAGATGCCAGAGGGTCAGGTTGGCCTCCATGCGAAGGTTCCCCTTTCACTCTATTTCTCCTCAATTTCATTTAAAGAAATGTTGCCTGTAAGTTATCACAGTTCAAGCTTTGAGGCAGGAACAATGATCTGATAAAAAGTTCCAGCCTAAGCAAAACCAAATGCAACTCTCAGAATACATGAACATTGGGACATCAGCATTTGGAATTGGTCAAAAAAAATTTAAACCAATACAGTATTAGAAGAGTAGCAAGACCTTTAAAGTTTGACATATTTAATACATGTAAAAGCTCTTGCACTTTTGTTTTCAGAATATTGTATTTTTACTGCATATTTTACCAATAGCCTTCCACGTGCTTGCTTTTCTGGCTAGGGAGGAAAGTCACTCCACTAATGCACAACATAAAATATTTTTGTTCAATAATTCATACCACAGTAACCAACAGTCTTGGTGATTTAAAAGCGAGTTTCAAGGAAATGAGCAAAGACACTCAATTTTAGAAGAAACTTCAAGTTTTATGAGTAGAACTTTGTGACCTCAGGCCAGTTAATTTCTGTTGGCAAAAGTAAGTTGTAGGTAAAGGAGTGATGCTGACTGCTCTTTTCAACAGTTATTTGTTCTTGGTGAACATCTATCTGCTACTCTGTGTTTCTTTCTATTACTGTAAGAGGAAATGTAATTTTTTTAAATAGAAGTAATATACAAGGTTGTATATAAGGCCATCTGTGTTTTAAGGGTTGCAGAGTTGAGAAAACAAGGGAATAAATGTCTCATCCTACTGTTCCCCTTATAGTTGGCAATGGGTTTGGTGTTTTGGCTGAACCTTTGTTAGAGTAGACACAGTCCCAGCATAGTGATGGAGGGAACAAAGACTGATGAAGATGATGAATTTCCAAGGGGCTTTTATTTGAAAAAATCCCTATGATTAATAAAAGGTCACAGCCTAGCTTCTGCTATGAACAACCACTTGCTATTAGATGATAGCAAAAAAGCAGAATACTTATTTCCCATCCAGGCATTTTCAAGAAGTAGCATTTTTTCCTTACAGCTCTAAACTTTGCTTCTCACTGTGATACACTCTATCAGTAGATTTAAAAAACCACATGGTGCCCAAAGAAGGCGTAGGGGCTCAGGAGGATGCAGCTTATTGTCTTGTATCTCTCAAACAGAGCACCTGGAAGAATGGAAAAGGTATTGATGCAGAATGGCACCAGAGAACTCATTTTTGCCTGTCAAGAAAGGCACTAATTCCTTGGACATAAACCTGTACAAAAGGGGGCTTTTATTACTGGTATTTTAGCATTTCCTAGAGGTGCTTGATCTGGACTTCTGTCATGTACAAAACCAAAGTTTGGTGAGTAAGTTACTTTCAGCAGAATTTTTTTGAGTCTTCTTTTTATTGACCTGATGACCTTTTAATAGCCATAAGTGGTCTGAGGCACCTTAAGGGGAAAATAAAAAGATATGTTTCTAGCTGTTGGTAAAATATTTTCCTTTGAATTTTTTGCTATATGTAGTATGAGCTTTTAATGGCTGGTCCGTCTGCAATCAATAAAATGACCAAGACATGATTCACTATCATTTTTCTGAGCAAAATTTTGGGATACCTTTTCTTTGTAGAGAAACACAAATGGATAAAATAATTGCACGTGCTACTTACAACCTTACATTGGCTTTACCACTGACTAATTTTGCAAAGGGGTGATAGAGTAAACACTGGGGCATTTCAAACAGAATAACTAATTGCCCATGTTGCACTTTTCCTGTACTGTGCATAAAAATATATAGCTTGGATAATCAAAGGCACTCAGGCTTTTTTTTCATTACTATATTACATTATAACTGTATTACTGCATTATAACTGTATTACTTTCGAATCAGCAAATGAAAAAATAATATTTAAAGCTTTGAATGTAGATATTTTTATAAAGACAGAAAAACAATGAACTGAATTAATCAAAGTCCTGCACACAATTCAGCAGCAGTGGGGTAAAGAGAAATAAGATTCTTCTGCATCAAAGGGGAATCCTCACTTTCCTGTGCCCTGGCTCTTCCCTGTATTGCTGTGTGAGCATGTGAGCACTGAGAGGTATCTAGAATATCTAATAAACTAGGGATGTGTGGAACAGACCTCTTTACCAAGTGATAAGGATGGCATTGCTGAGGAAATAACTTCATTTAATGGTTGCTTTTCATCTGGAGCAAAGAGGGCAAAGGGAGGGACTGTAAAGCATTACAGATAGCAAGCACAGAAGCAATGAAAAAATTACATGTATGAGAAATTTACAAAGAAAACAATAATGTCAGTAACTGCCTTTGGTTCTTAACAAAAAACCCCATTGATGTGCCAGCTAAAAAAAAGGGTGATGTCGGTCTATTTTGTTTCTGTTCATGGAAACTAAACTAAGAAGAGGCATGAGGTAATAAGAACTTCTTCTAGTGTTAAACTGAGAAAAACCTGGGCTGGATCTCAAACATAAAATGAAACAAACCAATTTCTGTGTCTCAGACTGATTGCTGAATTGGAGCAAAATGGGACCCTGAAGGGAAAAATGGAGCAGCTCAATAGCTCACTATTTCGGTCTGAAGCTTATAGAGGGTAAATAGCAACCTGACATTGAGGTCATGGCAGGGCACAAAAATGCTACAAGAAATCAAGCAAGGCATGCTAAATTGGAGTTCTCAAATTAGCAAGGAGCTATATGGACTGTGGTTTGCAAATAAGTCAAAGCAATGCCAACATTTGAAAATTGAGATGCACTTCCTCACCTTGGAATTTGCAGAAAGTCTTGTCAAGAAGGAAACTCTGTTAAGGAAGTCTCAGGTAAAAGCAATTGTTTAAAGGTTTGGCATCTTCTCGGGAAGTAGGATGGTCCTGACAGAACCCAGGACACCAAGAAAAGCATTGTTATCTAACATTTACACACCTTGAATGCTGAATGGAAAATAAATGAGCAACTGTGTAGGCCAGGTTCTTTGGAATTCAGAGTAAAATGCAGAATTACCAGAAGCCTTTGATAATTTTGATTAAAACAGACACTCAGGCCTCTACTCTTCTCCAGGTTTATGCAGTCCTCCAGAATGAGGATCCTACTTGACCTAGATCAAAGAATTTTTAGTTTCATGGATCAAAATGAAGGATGTAGCTGAGCTACTGTGGTTTTCCTAAAGAAAATTTATGCTCACTATTTTAGTGATGAATTCCTTACTTTCTTGCATCTTTACCACCTAAGAATGTGATAATAGTAAGTATAGCATGTAGCCATAAATAAGGCTTTTCTCTGTTAGAGTAATGAATGGAAATACCTGCACAACATTCACTGCTGCTGAGTTAAGCCCAGAATCAGGAGTGATTGAATCATTTATTAAAAACATAGATTAATTGATAGATTAAAATAACGCTTTATTTATTTATTTATTTATTTATGGTGACTCGTGCCATGGACCTTTCGAAAAAATACCAACCAGTTCATTATTTCGTGATTTCCTATAACTCTTGCCTTTGATAATTTAATTCTTTCTTGTGAAATAAAAGAGGGCAATAAAATTGCTCTATTATGCATATTTGCATTGTCAACTCCATATTTATGTTTGCATAGAAAATTCATATGTTACACTGATTCCTAAGAGAGATCTTCATGAAATTCAGTAAGTATATAAAAGATAAAGCATTTGCAGAATAATTTTTACTATATTAGCAAGGAACTGTTACTGGAACTTTTCTAGTCCTTTATAATTGCTTTGTTTAATTGTAAGTCAGAGCTGGTATAATATATAGCAAGATAGTGCAGTGAAGCAATAGAATGTTGGTTTTTAATTAATACTCTTATAAAATATGAATTAGCATGGTTAGAAACTTGAAATCTAATTAACTTGCCATAGCTATCTTGTTAGGCGCCTGCAATACTAAAATATTTTTACAAGGTTAACATATTAATAATATTATGATTATGCATTTCTGTTCATTTAATTATATTGCTAAACTTATTTTGTCCTTAGATGGGCATTAAGCATCAATTCAAAGAGCTGTCCTTTAGCAAATCATTCAATTGCTGACACACAAAACCTGATTTAATTACAAATTCATTATTAAATACTTTTATACTTAATGTAATTTTGTATTTTACTGTCATGGTACATAGAGACACTTAAATACCTTTTAGATGTTTTTAAAGAAGGAGGCAAATAGTTGGTTGAGGGAGGAAGGACATTGGGTTCACTTTCTTGGAGTGAAAACTAAGAAACTTGCTGGTCTAGTTCCACATTTTGTGACAACTATGTCTGCAGCTATAGGTGGGGTGAATCTCTCATTAATAGAGGCTTGTACTCTAATAAGCACAGGGAGCAAATGTGTCTTGTTCCTGGAAATCTGCTCCTGTAGATTTTGTAGGAATCAATGAGCATAATTGTACTGTACTTGTCAGACAGCTGAAATGTTTTTTTTAAGGCTGTGTGAACATCTGGGGCCTTCATATGAGACTCTAAAATAGTCAAGTATCATATGTATAAACTTCATAATGAAATTATCTTAAGGAGTTAAGTTAAATGAGCAAGAGTTGTGTAATAAGGTGATTGTTACTTCCTCCTCCTCCCACTGTGAGACTGATTACAAGAAGTACTTTGCTGTCTTAGTGAAATTTAACAGAGGTTGTGTAGCTCCAAGATTAGAAATGGAGCTCATCAACCAAAATTTGACCTTTCCTTGGAATTCCAATGGTAGAACTATTCTTACATTAGAAGAGGTGCCTCTCAATGCAGAAAATCCTCAAATTTCTGTGATTAGTTGTTTCAGGAACATCCTGAACATTACTGCAGAGAAAAATATGGTCTAGAATTCATATTCCACAGCCATTAACTGTATTCAAACAACAAGAAAAAAACCTAGAAAACCTTATATTTTGTGTGTTAACAAAGATATGCTTGTTTTTCCTCAAGAGAAGATGTTCTATTATTTTGCATTAAATGAACATAGTTCTCTGACTTGCATACCTGCTTGGATTTCAGGACAGCTTTCCCAATTTGAATCATAGATCATTCATTACTAGTTTTTTAGGTCTCTGTTCCCTATTTCTATCCCCAATACACCTCTAAAATTTACACTTCCAAATATAGTCCCAGCAAGTGTTAATTTATGACTATGTATATTAAAAAAAATAATTAATGAACAGAAATATTGTTCCATAATTGTATTTATTATATACTTATTTTTAGGTTTTTTGTAAGAAAACCTGCTGAGGTTTTTTCTACTTTAATGAAAGACATCATTATGTAAATGGTCCCAAAATAACTGTTAAATAAAAATAATCATCTAAAGCAAAATTACTTTTCCTTTAGAAAGGATATATTTTCTGAAATTTCTCATGATGGTTATTTTCTGCTTTCAATAGAAATCTCAAGCAATTCCATATCTTGCAGGAAAAACTTACAAACTCATAAACAGCATTGTTCTCAAATTTTATTTTAAGGGTCTGCACATAAAATTGTTGCAGCTATGTGCTGCAACAATAAGTATATATATAAGTAACTGTGAGTTGTGGGAAACAAGATAAAAGTAAGCTCATAAACTATAAATCTTCAGTATTACTGCATAGTAAAATTGCTATACATAATTCTTGTGCAGTTTATCTGGAAAACCTGATTAAGATATACTGCAAAATGAAATGGCTGCTGCCTAAAAATTTATGGGATTATATGGGCACACATGACCTAAATTCCTCTGTAGCACTGATTTTCATACAGGAATAGATGGATGCTGTAGACTCTGCCATAGTTCTCTGCAGACAAGTCACAGGAGTGACTGTTTCAATTAATGTTCCTGCTCACAGTCATGCCTGATATAAGAGTACAGGTACTAATCTCACTAGGAGAAAGGCTTGACCTTTTGAAAAGCAGGCTCAGCCCTAAACCAACTAAATTTAATGGATAAAGATATGTATAACAGTTATAACTGATGACTGGATCTTTCCTATCTTGCAAACACTGTGGTTTGGCATTTCAATGCAGCAGTGACATGTTGATCGTATTGATGACTCTAGGACTATTATTTTTGTAGACACAGATGGATCTTTTCTCCTACACAAAGACTGTCAACTCTAAGGATTTCTTATTCTGCTTTTCAGAATGGGGGAATAGAAAGGAGGCATCCCCCAGTAAGTAGAACACACTCATGAGTCATGCACAACCAGCTTGAGAATTCGTGCCCTCCTTCCACAGTGGAAAAGTCACAAAGATGACTGACTAAATGAACAGGGAAGATAGAAGCAGCCAAAAATACAGAAAAATCTTCATCCAAGGCAATCTTAAATCAGTATCAAAAGTGCAGTTTACTTCTCATGATCTACCCTTATTTACTGAGATTTTGCTATTGCAACATGTTTTTCACCTGAAAAGAAAGGCATGTGGAGTGAAGGCAGCTCACAATATGAAAGAACAAATGGAGGCAGCAACAGAGAATCAAGTGAGGATATTTAAATTGCCCTGTGTACTCAGTGACCCAAAAGGTGGCTTAGATTTCTGTTCAGATCAGCAAAATACAATTTCTTCTGTCTTCATTTAATTCACCACTGTGTTGAGAGTTGATCTTTGACTTTTACCTCAGGTGAGCATAACTAACTCAACATGTTGCAATCTTACTGTGTGCTCTGAGCTGGATTTGTGTGTTTCATTTCAAATCCTGTAAGACATTAACAATTAAATAAAGACTTGTAGATGCACAAATATGTTCCTGGCCCATAAGTGAGCTAGGATTTTATTAATTATAAACAGTCTGTAAAGATATTTTTCAAATCTGTTCCTATTTAGAACTAAACATGCTTCTAACAAAAGATTTTTTTAAAAATGCCTTTAGTTTTTCTTAGGTAAGCTTAAGAAATTTGGTCCTCATTATATTCAAAGAATAAACACATGCATCCTAAAGAATAAATGGTGACTACACTTCCTTTGAGCATAAATTTTCTAGTAATAATACTAAGGACATTTCATTGTCTCTTCCTTAATTAAGAGGAGCTAACATTCATAAATGATATGAAATTTACATTCCCACATATCTTTAGTCAGTTTTATGTTTGACTCATAGTGCATTTCATGTTTTTCAGTCTTTTATTTCTTCTTCTTCTTTAAATCCACAAACCAAAATAGACATCTTTATTTTATTATTTCTTTGGAGACTATCAGGTAATCAGAGAATTTCAGACTCCAGCAAGTGCTTACCTTTACAATAAACATATTTTCAGCTTATTTTTTTCAAAAGGGAAAGAAAGAAAAGAATAAATTGATGTGACCTCTACAACAATCAAATTGCCACTGGATTTAAGAAAGCAAAATGCATTCCCTTTTTGAACAGTTTTTGTATGTTTCTCTTTCATTCCAAACTGTTTTTATGCTGGTTTTGGAGTATGATCTTAAAATGAAATTTGTAAATTGAAAGGAAAAAAACCTATAGATTTTTTTTTCCATATCTCTGGTCTGCTTAACTCTAAAATTAAGAGAAGAAAATTATTAATTAGTGAGCAAATTATCCTCCACTTGCTCAAGAAAGTTATTCTTTAGAAGCAGCCTAACATAAGGATAGAAACACACATCTTGCTTGGTTGGAGTGAAGGGATAAAATCCTTACCTTAAATTTGTTGTGGGTTAACATATATTTTCAGTGTAAGCTGGAATCTATCCTTCCTGTTCTGATGGGTAGCATTTGTACATGAAACCCATTTAATTTCATTAAGGCTGATGCTGAAAGTAACTGGTGACAGCTGGGTGCATGGCAGTGTGTATGATGATCCATAAGACAGCCTGACTCTCTCTCTGGAACTTGTCTCCTACTTTTAATATCTGCACATTCTCAAAATATCTACCCTTAGCAATTATAACTGTCAAAATTAATGAGTAAAACATGCCATGAAGACTATGTGTAGGTACTGGTTCTTTTGGGTAAGCAATAATCTTTGTAATTATTTATTAAGTAATTGCTGTGCAGGGAGCTGTTGATCTGAAAAGCAATTCTAAAAGGAAAAAAAATTGTTAAGGAAGGCTGGTACTTAAAAAGACATGCTAATCACATAAACACAATGTGTCACAGCACAGAAAAAGATTGAGAAACACAATAGGTGTTCATCATGTTTCAGCTGCAAATTCTTCACTGACCTCTGCACAAGATGGGACCTAACAGTGGAAATCAGATCCCATTGCTGAGAGGACTGTAAAGGAATATTTCAAGCTTGGTAGAGACAAAATCAAAAAGGCCAAATTCAGAAATAGAGGCATGTAGTAAGCCACAGCAAGAATAACAAAGACTGCTTTAGAAGCGCATTAACAGTATAAGGTAAGGAGTCTGAAGGAAGTGTTGGCCAGCTCCCTCTGTGAAACAAAGTTAATTACAGGTGATACTGAAAACAACAAATTGTCAGTCTTTTTTGTGAAAATATTCACTAAAAAGGTCAGTTTAAAACTAGAGGATTAGTGCAGCTGGTCGTACAAGAAAATAAGAAAGATATTGAACAGAACAGGGAATACAAATCTAGAGATTATTGAGATAGGGGTTTGTCAATTCTTTGAGTGCAACCCCTTCCCACTGGGAAAAAGAACTTGATGCTGCTTCTAGATGCCCCCCAGCCAGTCCTGCTCCCCACTGTAGAATCACTGGAACATGATAACTGCTGGAAGAAAAATGAACTTCAAAGAAACAAACCTGATAAAACAAACAAACACAAAATCCAAATGCAGTACAAGCAAAGAAAGGAAATATTTTCCTTTAGCATGGAAAGCCAAGTAGCATGAGAATTTCAGGTTAGTAACATTTCAATTATTTATCCAGCAAAAACCTGAAGCAAAGAGTGACTATCTGTCAACTTAAAAAATAAAAAATAGATAAATAATGATGGATTTTTCATGAATAATCATATAAAGTAATAGACTTCTTCATCAGATCTTGAAGCTGGGAAACAAGTAGGAGATTTCCTGGGGCTTCTTGCCATCAGTAGGGCTTTGATATCACCTTGACAAGGCAGGACAACAGCTTTACAGCCAGGACAGAAATCTTCTGAAATTTGTGCAACACAGGTTGGACAATCATATGAAAGGAGCAATCCATCAATTCCCTATAAAATAAAATAAAGTTTTCAGATAGGGCTCTACAGATCCAAACTGCATCTACTTCTACCCAATCCTTCCACTAATGAAGTGCATGATATAACAGAAAATTATCATGGTAAATTTTTAAATTTCAAAACAGCATCAGATCAGGACAATAAGCCCATTGGAGGACAAGATTAGAATGACAAAAGAGAATTCTTGATATACTCAAGAAATAGTCTGAAAATCAATCAGAAAGTGTGACATTAAAATCAGTTGCACAATAAGGGACATGGGAACAACAAGTTAGAGAAAATTTCTGAAAATCTTGTAGATTTAGAAGAGAACACAAGCTGAATAAAGAAGGTATTGATCTTTTAAATAAAGAAGTTTATAAAAAAACCACAAAATCTTAGGTTTTATTTGTGCTTTGGGAAGGCTTCAGTTAGCAAGGCGTGCAATTGTGAAGAATTCATTCCCAGAAAAGATGTTCACTGCTCAAGACAAGACCCCATAGACCAATAAGAATGCTCTGATACAAAAAAGATGATACCTAGAGAAAGTATTCTTTTAATTTATTTGAAGGATGTCAAGAATGAAGAATAGAATGATGATTTTTTTTTAAAGTGTATAAAGAGCTACTACAAAGTAGAAGGCAACATCTGTTTTCAACAACACTTGTGAACAGAACAAGAAATAATGGATTAAAAGTGCAACATCAAGCACAATTCCAGACAATGGAAAACATCACTGCAACGAGCGAGTGATGAACTTGTATGGTTAGATGCAGGACTTGAGGAGTTTCATTGTTGAAATTCTTTTGAGAACTAGTTAGGCACTAAGGAATGACCCAGATACTACTGGCAGTCCTAAGAGCAGAAGAACTGGTGTTTGCCTTAAACTTGATTTGCATTTCTCTGTGATTTCAGCACAAGAGCATTTCTTATTTCACATTCACCCCTGCTGGTAAAAGGAAAACTAAAGCTTCAAAACCTTTGTGTCTGGACTCAAAGCAGCCCTAGATACAAACCAGGGACTTAGTGATAGATGTTGTCCTAAAAATGTCCATTATAATTACATTGTCTCAGTGAGGACTTGTTAGGTCAGGTGACCAAGTTATTAAATCTCCACACTACATACAGGTTGGAATTACCCAAGCACATATGTGTGTATATTCATTCATTATGTACATATTGATACCTACATACTTATATGTGTGTGTATATGGACATCCTATATGCACAATAATTTATTTTGTGTGGGTATAATTATATCATGAATGTATTGTATATATACTAAGGCAGACACATATATGAAAGTACAGTCAGCATTGCTCAACATAAAATTCAGAGCACTTAAATTGTCTTCAGTGATTACAAAGTTTACATAAAGAACATAGTTTTTAACTCAGGCCACTGTATTTTCCATGTAAAAAACCAACTCCCCTTCTCCCTTTTAGCAGTAAAATTATCTGCAAGCAGGGAAAACATGAACAGTTTATAATCCAACCTGTCATTTGAACATTTTTTATTAAGAACAGAATAAGCCTTTTCAGCATTCAGTAATGGTTTTAAGACAGATGTGGTAGGTCTTTCCTTTTTAATAAGCAAACTCAATGGGAAAACACAGGTTCCTGTACCACATGTGAATGAACCATACAAAAATTCAAGGAGAAATTCACTCTGAGGCCTGTCAAAATTGCAAATGACAGTAGTTCCTTCGCTTCTTCAAAAGATGAATCTTAGTTTCCCAATAATTTTTTTCACTTAGCAAGCACTTCTAATGAACAAGTATGTTCATTATTGTTATAGAAAGCTTAAAGTGTCTCTTTTTTTCATGTTCAATACACAAGACTCATATTTAGCGAGACAGTGAGCATATGTCTTTGTAGTCAGCATCTACATGTCTGCCAAGCTCAACTTTCCAATGACTTAAAATTTTCTGAGCTTCCTTTTCTGATCCTGCACATTCATGATAGTTGATTCACTGATCTACTTGTCATTGAAGAATTCAGACTTAATGCATACACAGAAAACTTAACTTATTTGCTTTGTTATAGAACTGCATTTTCCAAAAAATCATCACTTGCAGTCAAATGTACTAGACAAGGACCCTGATATGGTATTTAAGTATTTTAAACCAACAAGGAAATTATGGTTAGCCTAGGAAACATGAAGGAATGCACATTTGTTTTGTGTACCTTAGGAGAATTATCCATTGATTCTGTGTGGTTTATGTGGAAATGCATCCAAAATTAAACAAAAAAGTTGCAATTTGCGATTTTTGCCAAAAGAAATAAGGAGTGATAAAACAATACTTTTCCACATTATTTAATGTTTTCTCAGACACAAAGATCAGAAACAGAAGAGTTTGGAAAAATGTTGAAAAGTTTCATTTTAAGCCAGCTAAAGATCATTAATGTCACTGTGTTTCCCAAGTAAGTTAGTGTTACAGGTTCAGTCATATCCTCTAACCACGATAAACAAACTCTTAAACTAGAAGGGAAACCACATTTTTGCATGGAAGATATAGCCAAGGAAAAGCTGGCTGTAGAAGAGAAAGAGGGCTCAATGCAACACAGAAAGGAAAGTTCATGTCCATAAACATTACATTCAGACTAAAGTAAAATGAAATTTAGCATGTTAAATAAAAATTTAAAGTATTAAAATATCATTGAAGTCTATATGTTTTTAGGAAATTTCCATACATAAATTTATTAGCAATGTTCCTGTAGCAAATTTTAATTTCACAGTGATTGAATTATATTTTGGGAAAAAAATATCAAATCAATTGTTCAATAATTTTGAAGAAAAAAAAAGGAAAAAAAAAAGTAGTCATTTTTAACCTAATTTTAACCTACAATTGTAGAACAATAAAAATAAGATAATGAATGAAGCTAAGTCTGAAATACAAAATCTATGGTTAAAGACAACTAAAATTCAATCCTGACAACTGGTCTAAATGAAGGCTGTTTAAGGCTATCAGAGAAGTGGATCTAAATTGGAAAATTTACCAACAATGGAAAATAATAAATCAGGTATACTGAGCATCAGAGTCACTGATAGCAACAGAGTCGACCCTGATTCACCTTTTTTTTTTTTTTTTTTTTTTTTTTTTACAAATGAGAGGGAGAGGAAATGCTTCTTTCCAAACAAGCCTTGTTGGTGTAGAGGAGTTGTGAAGAGAATTACTGCTGTATTTTTACTAAATGGTTTGCTGAAGGATCTCCTGAGGTTTAGTTGGAAGTTGCCCAGTTATGCCAGCTACACCACAGTCAGTCACCTGCTGGGCAGGTATCAACATCTGCATGCCCAGATAAATAAACAGTGAGGAGGTAAAGCTGACCCAGGAATTCTATAAATAAAAAGACCATCTGAGGCATGCTGACACTCTTCAGTTTTAGTGACTTGTGATGTGATATGAAAATCAGTCACATCCCTCTGTAAACTAGGTCACTGCTTTGAGTCAGCATTCTTTGGGCAGCTTTTATATCTGCTTCTAGCTAGAAATGAAGTTTCAAATGGCAATTTTGCAAGTGAAGTTTTGCAAGTGAACTGATATGTAAAGTTTTCAGTGAAATAATCAGAGTAGTTAACATAAAAATAACACAGAAAATCTCCTTTGAAGGAAATTGGTTGTGAGAGGAAGAATGTAGTAAAAATTATTAAATTTGGTTTATTAAAAGTAAAAGAGAACTCTGTTGACTTAATTTCCATTTTCTGCTTTGAAATATGAATAGTCTATCTTCACTGAACAATCCATAAACCTTCACCTTGACCATTTCTCAGACAGTAAATTATCATTTCCCTCCACAAACTATGAAAGGAAAATAAAATAGATCTTCCATATTTACTTTTCACAGTGAGTCATCAGAAAAATTCAATTTTGAAAATATAAACTGTACAAAAATCAGAAGGGGAAATACAAAGTTTCCAGGCAAGCTTTAAGGGAGAAACAGCATGTATATGTGTGTGCACTTGTCTCTGTGTCTGTTCAGGTAAATGTAAAAGGGAAAACTCAAAATTTTAACGATAGACAAACTATCTGAAAAGATCTGTCTGCCTTTTTTTTGCATGGAGACCTGTGCAGCCGTTTGTGAAAAACCAATTGAAACTCACAAACGTGGAGTATGCTTTGGCCCCAGAGCAATTCTAAACTGATACATTTACTGCACAGAATAGCCATTAATTTCCATCTCTGAAGCTGAATCCTTCTGTGTTGAAACCAAACAACTGTGATAAGATTATGTAGTAATGTCATTACCTGATGAAGATTGGAAAGTGGAAAATAAATTTACCAGTAGAACTGAGAGCATTAGAGGCAGAAATTAATTATCTAAGTTGGAATTTGACTAGGATCTAAATGGTATTAATTCATTAACTACACTAACCAGTTAAAATATACTTCTCATGTAAAGGCTTCCGTTTCTAGAAAAGCCAAGGTTTCAAAAGCTTGATAGAGAATTTATTTCTTTTTTTACCAGAGAGACAAGAGCCATGTGCTGAATCAGCAAAGTAACCCTGAAAGAAAATCCTGTAAGATATCTCTGCCACCAGGCTGAACCTGCCTCAAGACAGCTTGCCTTTTGAATCTCATGGAAGGGTGCAATTCCACAGCAGGACTTTTTCCTCTCTCTTTTTTTAATCTTGGAGGCAAAGTTTCAGGCAAAGAAGAAAATTAGTACCTCATCCTTTCCCCTGTACTATGTGACCAGGGCCCCAAGCCCATTCAGCAGCAGGCACACTTCTTTTCCACCTGCTGTTGATGTAAAAACCCCTCTGGTAGCCCTACATGTTCCTCACCACACTCAGCTGGATTTTGGGTTTGCTGAACCAGCCACTGAGAGCATGAAAACCAATTTCCTTGTTCAACTGATTTCAGGATCTGATCTTGTGACACCAGCTAAATTGATATCAACCAACTTTTATGTCCAGCCAGGTACAGACAACCTTGAACTTTGTTAAACAAACACAGTCTTGAACAGAGGCTGTTAAGGAAAAAAAGTGAAAAGAGAACTCATGGAAAGTACCACAACCCCAAAAACACTACTCAACCCTGTATGAGGGTTACATGTCAGCTGCTCTTGATGGAGCCTGACCCTTATCTCCTATGGTCTATTCAGTTCCTCCATCTGTTCTGGGGGTGGAGAGACTATTCTGAGACTATTCAAAGTCTTGACTTAGTCAAGCAAAGTTTGTTTGCTGTTTCTGATGGTATACTACTATGGGTAGTTCTAATTTACAGGCAGTCAACACTAGCTAAAAACAGGGACAAGCAACTAACTATGGAGATTAAATGTGTGTGTGTGGACTTAAATGCTTTTAACACAGAAACTGGAAATTTAGATCTCATCAGTGTCTTTTGATACTTACAAACAATCTGAGCATGCTCCTGCTATCTGCATCAATGGCAAATTTCACATGGAGCAAAGGACTGTGAAAGGGACAAGGCAAAACCTTGGGATTCACATTGCCCTTGAAGGGAGTGAACCTTTTGCCTACACGGGTGGGGAGGGTCTTCTTCCAGCAGAGGGGAACACTGCTGCTCTTGCATGTGGCACAAGTTCATCATCCCAGCCTTTCCTGTAATGGCAATCAAAAAGTATGCACTTAATCATGTTATTATCTACTTCATGCATGTACTGCCATATGGGTATAATATATAATACAGATATAACCTGTAGGACAAGTTGCCACAAGACTTTGAGCCTGAATTTATTTTGAAGACTTTCACATTACAAACAAAAACTAAAGACATTAAGGTTCTTTCCATTTATCTGAAACTGTGAAGTGCATGCTTTCAGGTAGGAAAAAAGTTCAATCACACCTCAAATGAGCTAATTTAATTTCTGGCTTTATTTCCCAAGCTGGTAGTTTTCTGCAGAAATTTAGTTCTTGATTAATATTCATCATTAATCATTTAAATAAAAGTGGACCCCATGAATTCAAAGAACAAATAATGCCACTTGACTGCTAATTCAGCAAGGTAATTAGAAGACTTCAGACATTCCAGTTGACAGACTATGATAAATAAAAATGAATAAACCTTGCTTGTAGGGTTATTCAATAAATTCTACTGTGTTCTTCCTCCTCTGGTCTTGTGTATGTGTGTGTGTATATATATAGGTATACATATATATATATATATGTATGTATATACACTTAAATTCAGATAAAGGTAATCTCAGTATAAGGCAAGACTTGGGTCTTGCAATTAAGATTTGAAGAAGGTGAGATGTAAAAAACAACAAGATAACATCAGTGCATCTCTGGCTCTTCTACTCATCAATGAACACCTTATTCAAAAAGTGTGCCTATAAATTCTGTTCAGTCCTTATGCAGATATTCTACTGGGAAGTATCACCAAATCAACACAATGTGAAATGAAAAGTACAGAAATATGAAGATTTAAAGACAGCTGAACAGTTTTATTACATGTCATAATCTGAGAGGACACATTTGCTGTAGGAGAATATTTCTCCATATTCAAGTCACTCATATTTCATTTCATCCTTTGACCATAATTGTGATAGATATTGTGTACTGCAAGAACTCAGCTCTGATGTAAGTCCTAAATTCAGAGGGCTAGATCAATTAATTGATTGTACATCCCTTAGTATATACAGATGACTCAAAGGTGAATATCAACAGCTAGAAACATTAAGGAAAGTTAGGATAGAACTTCCAGACTTAATGAAGGTTATTACTTTCAGATTGTTTCTTGAATTAGATGTCTTTAAATTAAATGGATTGCTCATCAAGCTCAATCCATTGTAACTAGAAAGTACCAAAAGTCCCTGACCTCATATAAAAACAGTAACTATTTGTGGAACAGCTTTTAAATAATATATTAAGGACCAAAGTTAATGCAGAGGTCTCTAGCAGCTAAGTCTGTACCTTCATACACTTTTGTCTGTCACTCTCTCAACTGATTCTATGTTCTCATTTGCAGCTCTGGTAGTTGGAACATAAATCTAAAGACTAGTAAGAGTAGAGTAAAATGTAACAAAATGGTGTGCTCACTTGGACTGGATCTCAGAACTGTATTTTGCTGTTGTCTGCAGACATATGTGTTGTGTTCTCAGGTAAGATCAAAATTAGCTAGCCCAATAAAGTCTGCTTTTTAAAAACTTTTTTTCTACTAGATTTGCGATATTTAAGCAATTTTATTTTCCCTTTCAAATGTGTGCTTTGAATACAATGTTTCACTAAGATCCTTTTCTTTTTGTCCTTAAGGAAAATTTGCAGCGCCAAAACAGATACTGTAAGAGACAGAATGAGTTTTTTTATAGACGATGCTTAAATTTAATCTTTTAGTCTCTCATGGAATTAACAGAAATGTTACACTGGGGAGGGGGAGCTCATTAACAGTGTTTACCTGTTTCCTTGTGAGGAAAATGGAACTGACAATATTTTGTGTGGGATCAACAAAACAAACAGCTGAGGAAAAAGGTGGAGTGCTTTATTCTCTAGCTAATAAATATTAGTATGAAATAGAGGCAGGACTACTGGTCGTGGAAGTGTGTGAAGTTTGTAGTTGCTAAAAAACAACTTGCTACTCTGTCCCTTCTGCAGAAGTACTGACCAATGGTTCTGAACAAGACCGTCAACTTCTAAAACCTTGAAATCTGTTCACTTGCTATGAACCAGGAAGCTATGACGATCTACAATCCAAATTAAGATGCACATACAGTGAGGCAGGGAGGGAACTTGGTCTCAGATTACTCAATACCACATAATTGCAGCTATTACTGTTCTATTCACAGGATGTAAAACTGCTCGAGTTTGGCTCCAGTGCTGTGGAGAGATCTGAGCACGATATTAACACAGGAAAAAATAATTGATTTCTTGTAGCTCCAAAGAGTGGACTTAAGACAATTGTACACTTTGCCCATGGGCACAAACTGCTGAAAATTCAACCTCTCTAGTTCTGTCAGCAAAAAAGACACTTTGGTTTTCTCTTCTGCAAAGTGCTATATGCCCCAGGCTATTGAACACTGTAATAATGTTTTTCTTAACTGTTCTAAAATTGGTATTCTTTGGAAGATTGGAACATTAAACTAGTGAGCAAAGTAAGTTTGGATTGAAGAGAGATGGGCCAGGAAAGGAATGAAAATAGTACCCCTTAAACTAAAGAAAGTTAGTGAAATGAACATAGACAATAGTGGCCATTCCTGAAATCCTTACTCTACCTTTATTTTCTCTGAAAATAAAATTTCCTGCCAGGATGAATATTGAAAAAGATTTCAGGATTGGCCTTGAGATGAAAAAGTGAAGTTACACTTGTATGTGACTGAATTATTTCTTTCAGGAAAAAAAAAAAGGCCAGAAGTGAGTCTTTTGAATAAATACCATCTTAAAGGACTAAGCAGCCAAAAGTTCCCTTTGAATCTGAAGTGAGTTATTTGCCTGAACAGATACAGTGAAACTCACATTCGTATTGTTTAATAGTTTCATCATCAGTGACTCATGAAACTGACAAAAAAGAAATCAAATAAATTCAAACAACTCCATCACTTACATGAAATTTCTGAAATTCAGCAGAGAAAAAACTGAGCAAATTTCTTCATCTTGTGAAATTTCATCATATTTTTCCAAGATCTACTGGGCTGAAGATCCTTACTGCTTGCCAGAAACACAAGCAAGTCACTTGTGTGTGGCTTTTCACATGGAATTTCTCAGAGTTGGAATGTGTAATTGAGATTTCTATAAAGTTTTTGTTTGTTAAGTCTTCGTAAGGTTCACGGTTTTGATCCAAAGAATGGGTGGAAAATGAGCAAGAATCAATACAATTAATGTGCATTTCACTGAATTTAGCCTGTTAGGGAAAACAAGAAATGTCTTTTTGCCAGCAAAGTCTTACTGAAACACAGACGTGCAGATATATCAGGAAAGGCAAATTGTGGAAACACTCTCCATTTTCTTGGAAAAGGCAATAAAGAGAGACCATATGCAATGTCTGGTGCTTCAGACTCAAAAATGTATTGATAAGCTCACAAAACTGTTTGTGGGATGTTTTCTCTCTTGTTCCCAACAGATCACCTGCTTTTATGAAATTTATTACCTTTCCCTATGATTTCTGTTTTGTTTGTTTTGCTTTTTTGGTTTTTTACTTTTAAGAGTACATGACTTCCAGTTACTATCACTACTAGAATTGGGATTTCCCCCAGTACCTGTCAGTCTTTTGAATACTCCATTACTTGCTAATCTAGCTAAAATGAACTCAGCTTTGCACTAGGTTAGGCCTCAACAACTGGACAATTTTTGCTTATTAAAACTCTGAAAGGATAAAGCCTGACAGAAGTTCAAACTTCTTCTCAGAAAGATGTTTGAGGGTAATTCAAACAAAATACTCTACCAGAGTCTTCTTCCTAGATGATAAATGTTTGGGTTTAGTTGCTTGGTTTTTTGGGTGAGGTGTTTTATTTTGTGTAGCCTGTTAGTCTTTTTTTTTTTTTACTGTTGAATACAAGTGTATTGTATCTGAATTGTTCAATCTTCAGTGTATTTGATCTCAACTAATAAGTACCTTTCTTCCAGATCTTAATTAAATTCAATGTTAGCACATGCAGGAGTGGTGTCTAATTGACTGCAACAGGATCTTCAACCAGAATTGTCACATCATCCTGGCTGAGTCATCTCTTCTGAAAAGTCCACGGCTTTTTTTAGCTATAGATTTTCTTTACATATAAGGACATCTCTAGCAGAGAGAAGACAGATTTGATTGCACTCTTAACCAATTCTGCATCAGTCTTTAAAAAAAAAAAAAAAAAAAAAAAAAAAGGAGGAATAGGAGCTGAATGATTCTTTGCAGCCATGTACCAAATCAGCCAAATCAGTCTTTCCCATCAATTTTCTATTATTTGATCCTTAGGTTTGAGGATCTAATTCAACATATTTTGTATAAAACAAAAACTTTCCTCTGAAAGCACTTTTTTCTCTTGAAGTGCTTTTCTTCATACTAGCCTTCCTGACAAAGATTTGATCTCTCTCCCTCTCTAGGTCCTTCATCTCTCTAAAGGCTGCATTTTAATTAAAGAGTTACTTTGGTTTGGATCATTTATTGTTATTTGTTTAAATGTTATTGTTTGCACTTTGAATTGATTGCCCCTGTACAATCTGATCATTTGCTGTGGCATCGAGTGAATTTCTTCTGCTATTGCCTCAGGACATTGCTGCAAACATAGTGTTGCATTTGATAAAGATTCTCATGATTAAAAAAATTACAGAAAAGGAATAATTAATTCTTCCTAAAGCTCAATGGCATTAAGATCAGAAAATGACTTCCTTTTCCCCATTTCCAATTTCCATTTGCTTAGAAAATAGGTTTATATTTCTTTGGACTTATATAAAAAGCACATTGTCATACAGACAACTGCAACACTCAACAGAACAAATGTGCCTTTGTCACAAGCATTTCTTTGTAGCTACTCTTCCAGCCATTAACAACAGGCTTAAACCAAGTGGTACTATTTTAGTCTCAGTGCAATTTTCTTGTTCCTGCAAGAAATACCTTTCACTGTTCAGTTTAAAGTAAATTGACATTTCCAGCCATTCTCTGTTGTAAATTTCTTTCCTTTCATGGTTTTTTACAAAGTTTTTTCATTGAGTTTTCAAAGCAAGAAATGCCTTTGTTTCTTTTGCATTACATCCAGTTTTGCTGATGCTATTGTTTCAGTTCTATAGAAGAGTAAAAAGAAGATAGAAATATTCCATTCTCAGCTGAAAGATGAGCAGTAACATCCAAGAGGAGAAATACTTGAGAATCCATAGAGAACTTTGCTGTACTCCGAATAAAATAGTCAGTGACAATAACTTTTTATACCTCTAAAGATTGTGCATGGCTCTTATTTCTGCAGAGTGTTTTTCTGAACTTTGGTGTGCACTGAAGTGCCCTCTTTGTGAGCTTTCAGCACATGTGATGGGCTGGGGTTTATTCAGAACTTGCTCAGTTCATGAAATGGTTTTGGATAAAAATCTGCTCCTTTCTGCCAAAAGCCTTCCATTCTGGTATCAAGTAGAACAAAACTTCACTAACCATTTTCTACATAGTCATTATTGTTCCATTACCTAATGGATATTATCAAAAGAGCTGTAGATCTGCTTGTTACCACAACAATATCACAGAAATATAGATTTTCAGAGAGAAAAGAAATTGCAAGTGAGTCACTTCTTGGCCACACTATATTATGGTGTTGTGCTCAACACTGTGCTTTCTTTTGCTTTATCTAGTCTGATTTTAGGCATCAAGCATTGCTATTTCCCAGGGGAGATCATTCCACAGTCTATTACATTTCATTGTTTGCAAGCTTTTGCCTTGTGTGCACTTCAAATGTTGTTACACTGGATCACCCCATATCACTCCCTGCACCAAGTAAGCTTTAAAGTCAATGAATTCCATGTCCCTGAGGGGATTTTTAAAATCTGTGGTATTTGAGGGTTGGGGGCAGGGGGTAGCAGGACGGGGGAGAGAGAGATTGTGTATTTGTTGGTGGGGGGGGGGGGGCATGTTTGTTTGTTTTAAGACAATGGAAGAAAGCAAAAGTGACATTAATTGTCAAACTTACATATGCAAAACGTTTTGAATCATCACTGAAGTACTAGTTCAAAATTCAGATATGGACGAAATTAATGTTACAAATTTTAGTTAATTATTTACTTTTAGTTAGTGGTTAAGTTAGAGAGTGATATTTTAGTTTTGTTTTCTCAAATGTTCTTTAAATGTTTTCTGAAACACTGGCCCTGGATTTTGTCTGAAGTTACTTTTGTTCACTTAATGTGAACAAGCAATACAGCTCAGGTATCTTGTCAATTTGGAGCACTTAATCACTTGTATATATTCATTAAGCCTGAATCTTCATCACAGTGATTGTGTCCTAAGTATCAGTTTTGTGCACTGAAATCAGACAGTTTTGCCAGCAGATCAGCCAGAGCAGTACACATGCTCAGCATTTCCTAGAGCTTCCACATAGCACAGTACATCACTGTGAGTCTTCATTGACCTTCTCCAGCTCCTTTGTACCTCTTGGGGCTGCAATTCACTTTTTTTTTTCCACCTTGTCTTACAACTCTTCTGGTAGTCCCTTCTAAGGAATTTATATTCCTTTTATTCTAAAACTGAACAATTTTCATATCTTGGCTCTGAAAAGACTGTTTATTGCTGAAACCTTCAGATGACTTTGATGTTTGCTGTCTGGCATATCATGGTAAATAAAAGACTGCATGAGACTGCAGTATCTACAGACCATTTTAAAAGGGACTGTGAAGGTCTAGAAAGGATAAGGATTGAGCAAGGAATGATTCCCTCAGACAGCCTATAGATCTCTCTTAACCTGGCTGCTTGGATGAGGAGAGACAGGATTTTAGAATATCTGGATATCCAAAAGTTTGTTCGGCTCTTTTTAGCCAAAGGGATCTCTATAATTGTGAGGAGAGGCAGTGACAATTGCCTTCAGCTGGGATCTTCCCCTTGGGACTTTCTCTCATGTACAAACCACCCAGATAGTTCTGTATTTGTGCTGCAAGCTAGGCATGAGTTTTGCAGTATTTTGGCATCCTCTGTAGATACTGCAAGAAAAAATTAAATGTGACTGAACATAGCTAATGTTGCTTTCATCAAAGTTTTTCTAAAATTTGATTCAGTAGATGTTTAAGTCAGGTTTACAAATGCACAGTTCAGACTAAAAGCTATTATCAGCAAGAAATGAAATAATCAATATTTGAATCCCACTTCTATATTACTTTTGAATGCTATATCTATACCTATCCATGAGGATAAAGTCAAGTAATTCTCCTCCTCTCTTGCCTATTACAGCACTACAGAGCAGCAGAGTGTAATGCTGCCTTATTTCTCCAGGAGCAGAAGACAATTGACGAATGACTACATCGGCAGCTTTGCCCATGCTGAAACAAACCCAGAAGAAGCAAGACCTGACTCCTGCTGCCACCTCTGGGGGGTTGCTGAGGCCAGAGAAGAAAGCACTGCTGGGTGGTGGGTCAGGGACAGCCTTGATTGGGTGAATTGGACCATCTAGTGTTGTTTCCTCTAGCATCCAAAACATTTCCAGGACTAGGCTGTACTTTTCAGGCACACATAATTGCCTGAACCTTGGCTTATAGCCAGCAGCAGCTGAAATCACACTGCTATCTGGCAATTACCTCTACATGTGCTAAGTGTGTGAAGTCCAGCAGACTTTTTGACCTTTTGTACCACTGTGTTATGCAGTAGTTTCTTTGGGAAAGCTGAGGAGTACAAGCCACAAAAAGGTAATATCTTTCCAATGCCCTGAAGTTACAATGAAAAGAAAATGAAACCATTTTCAAAGTCATTAATGAAGTAAAACAGTAATTAAATTGTAATTAACCAAAGAGACAGTTTTTTTCTTATTTTTGTGTGCACATGTATAACTTTTGCTGTGGCTCCTAGTTATAAGTGTTTCAGTAATTCCACCTTCATATCACTCCACATTTTAGAAAATCTTATTACTAACAAAAATCTGGGGGACTCCTGGGGGACAACAGCAATTAGTGTCTGACACAGTGTCACTAAAAGCAATCAGAAGCAATCTGATAACACAGAGCTAATTTTAGCATTTAATAATATTCAAAAATTTTTGCCCATTAAATCATGCTCATACTTTCCAATTGTGATACAACTGAGTTTCTGGGTGGTGAGACAGACAGTCCTGTGGGAGCTCCTACATCTGGCATTGGGAGTGAGACCTCCACACTGCAGTTTGGGATTGCAGTAGAGATGTCCCTGTTCTAGATGTGATTATTTGCATCACGAGGAAACTGCGGTGAAATTTACAACAGCCCTTTGAAATTGCAAAACATGGGAGTGAGAAGCTGTTTTTAGGCTGGAATGTCTCACAAGAAACTTCCTAGGACACAACTTCTGAAGAGGAAGACAAGGCAAAGAAACAAACAAGATGATCTTTTATTCCTTCCAGACCATGTAAATTTACTAAGACTTATTTTTTGTACAGTTATAATGTGATTAATATGAAGAACTGGCATTCTGACTTTTTCTGAAACTGTGTAACAAATGAGGGATTCTCTGTCTTTTAGGCAATCTGCCTAATTGTGCTGAAAACTGAGATTGGCCAAGCTCTGATCAAAATATACCATATCAAAATTTGCATCTCCAAAAGGGTTTACAGCAAAAAGAATGAAAAGTAATGATTTACTATTAGTTTATTTTCAAAACCCCTCACATATCACTTCGTGCTTAATCTTTTCTTAAATTACAAATTACACATTTAAGATTTTGGACAAGTTATTGAAAATCAATAAGGTTATAAATGTAGAATTGGTAATTACTGCATGACTTGTGCAATATCTTATTTGCATAATTCATTTACTGGCAACTTGCATTTTAATTAACCTAGAATGAGTGCTTCAGTGAAATTGTAATTTACTGTAATAAATTGAAAAAGTTGTCAAATCTTGCACTTAGTCATGCAACTGTGAATTTCATTGTCTATTCAGAAAGATTAAGAATTGTGCAATTAAGAAGATGAATTTAATTATGGTTCCCAATGTATTATATAAAACTTGTGTTTTCTTCCTAGTAAATTGCATTTAAAACATGGCAATGATCAGAAACACTGACAAATTAATAATTTTTGCTGACCATATTTTCCTCTACAGGAGTCTGGAGATTTCACAAAATAGAATTTAAAAAGTTGATGAAGAGGTAGTCACTTTAACATCTCCCCAGATGCTCCAAGCTGACAATGAGAATACAAACATAGGTAACAGAATCTTGTCTTTCTGCTGGTTAAACTGTGAATATGAAATGTTTTCTTATTTTTAGTAGGTAAGCAAAAAGGTTAATGCTAGCCTGGGAAGATAGCTCTGGTAAACTCAAAATCAAGTCTGCAATGTTTATTTAGAGTTATTCAACAAAAGTGCATTTAGTCCTTAAAATAAAAAGAAACTTCAGATCAATCTTTACTGATCTGTTTATGCTATAGCAGTTTATATGTAAACTGCCATATGTAAAATCAAAAATGCAAATTTCCCTTTCTCAGCTATCTCTCGCTGACAGTTATCCATATATTAATAAATTTTCCCCAAACTTCAATTTGACACCAATGTCCATATTCTTGGAAAGAATACCTTAATAATTTTCTCCCCAAATGTGCATTATAATGTTGTTCCAAATAAACACCAAAAAAAGCTTTGTTCTTGCATGATTGCTATCTGTGGTCTGATATAATCAGTTCTCTCTGAAAAACCCATAAAGAACACAATGGCTTTTAAAATGGCAATCATGGTAGAAGTTCATCATCTCAATTATGGAATTCCAGAGCTTGTGAATATATTGACATAAATATACAGGTAAAATTATTTTAAAGAAAGCAGTAGCTTTGTAACCCATAAGATAGGAGGTTTTTGTCACTGGCACAAAAAAGGACAGAAAAATACCATCTTGTGTCATTGCCAGGGGGTGGGGAAAGGTACTTTTTTCTCTCCCTTCTGGGAAGAAAGGTGTTTCTTTTTCTAGTCAGTGAGAAGGTGATTGTAGTTGGGTTAGTCAGGCTCTGCACTAAGCATTTTTGCATGTGAATAATTATTTTTCTTTTTTTTTTTTTTATACATTTTATCAATATTGTTGTTGTTAGTGTTCATTTTCTTATCTCATTGCTTTTTCCAGAAAATTGTTCTCATCTCAGGCTGTAATTTGCACACTTTTGTGCCTCCAGTTCTAAACTCCATCCCAAGAAGAGGGAGGGGAAGCAGGGTGAACAAGAGAGCATTACCTGGTTTGGGAGAGCCTTGTGGTAGGGGAAGGGAAGGAGGCACTACATTTGGGATTGTCACACCTGAACCATGACACCATCCATTTCAACCTATCTCCAGTGTGGTGGCTGACATTTAGACACAAGATATAATTTAGATTTTTCAAGGCATTTCTATGTCAGTGTACATGCCACAATATGTAATGCAATTTGTCTGCTGCACTCTTTATGCAGCATGCTGTCTGGCACCACAGCCCCTCTAGACAGAAGGTGCTGACAAATTAAAGAAGAAAGCAACAAGCGTTGGATCTTCTGTTTATATTGCTTTTCTCAGAAAAACAGGAGAGCCAATTCAAAAGAGATTTGGTTGCCACTGTGCAAGCATAGCTCCTGACCTGAGGGGTAAACTGGAATTTCACAGCTTTGCCTCCTCAATAAATTCAAATACAGCAAAAACTTTAAAAAGAAAAATTTTCCAGGACATATCTTCTCATGTTTTCTGCTCAGGTGCATGTCAATGACATTATTTTATAAGCAAGCAGGATGCTTATGTCATTTTAACTCAGCAAATTTGAGGTAGAACTTTTCAGAAAGGAAAGAAATGTAAGCGTTTCCTCATTGGTTTTCCTTCCTGTCATCAAGAAAATGTTGCTTGAAGCATCAGAGCTAAGAGAGTTCTTAATGTCAAGCTGGCTTACTATGGGACTGTATATTTGACTTGCACAGATTGTGCTGAGGGTGAGGGAGAATATTAAGTTTTTATGCAGTAAGCATCATAAAGTTCTATTTCCTTCTACCGTACCAGATTTTAACAAAATGCTATAGTGCATGAAAGTGTCATTAACCTCCTGTCTCCAGATTTAAATCCTTGTGCTTAAATCCTCATGCTGCAAATGGAAATGCTAACTAAATTTATTTTCCCAATGAGATACAGTGACCATAATTCATTTGACCTATTTGCTGACTTCAATATTAGCCTTGATTATCTGAGGCAAAAAATAGGAACAATAGAGACAAATAAAATTAAAACTTTGTTAGGTACTATTTTGGTTTTGGAAAAAAAAAACTCATTTCTGTTCCAAGATTCAATCTTCTGCAATGAAGTGCTCACCAGTACCTGAACAAGTTAATTGAAAATTGCATTTGATATCTGTGATTGCTGCTGCTAGGGGAAAGGTGGCATGCACTTGGCAAATCTATATAACTACCAGATGAGAAAAAGGGCTAATGTAGATCAAAACTGGGGCTCAGGCACATAGCCACAATTAGTATCAATCAACAATTTAGACCCTCCATGTCAGTAACTGTGCAAGAACTGCTCCCAGATTCCTAAAATGTTAAAAGTCATATGGCTTAAATTCCTGCCCAGTGAAAAGATTAAACTGTGGCATTACTGATATGAGTATACTAAGCCCTCTGGGTTAATGAACGAAAGATTATAGCTCAAGGTATCATAATGTGTCTGCACTGGAGCCTCCCATGTTGCACATACTGTTAAAAAGACCTTAAATATTTAGCCTGCTTTCTTCAGCAATAGCTACAAAAGAAAACTGTGCTGTATAAGCACATAATCTGTTTTCCTTATGTGCCTTGTGACATCCCTAGTAATGGAGATAGTAAATTCTCAGTACCAGTTCAGCCCCTTGTATCTCTGAGAATCATGGAAGAGACCATCCATTTCCTCTCAGTCCTGCAGAAATCCTTCAGATGACAATGCCCTCTGATAACACAAACTGGATAAGAATCATTGCAGTGATGAAGGGGGTGTCTACAGTGCATTATCTAACAATGTAATTTCTCTTGACATATGAATTCATATTTGTAATTTAATTTGAGTGAAACTAGATTTCTTATTTCTTTTGAAGTTTTATACAGCAAGAACTACTTCTATTGTCTGTGTGACATCTGTTAACTTTTCCCTACTTATTTCTTAAAGGTTCAATATTTTTATTATATTTCTGTCCCTTATTTTCCTGTTACTTTACACTGATCAGTCTGTAAAGTGGAATTTCAGAAAAAGATGAGCTCATTGTTCTTCTATTTTAAAGCAGCGCTCTGTTTGCAAAATTACTTAATATCTGTCCATATACAGCTATTACCTTTTGGCTACACTCAGTGATTATAGTGGAATTGTGCTGAATTTTAAACAATGGAAATTTCTGTCTTTACTGACCATGCTTTTAGTTAAAGAAACTTAAATATATTAACATAGAGTGTTCTACAGTTTTAGCAGATATGTATAGGTGAATACAGGAAATAAGAAAAATTGTTGAGAATAAAAAATATTCACAATATTCAGATCTCTGCTCTATCAGAAGAAAAAAGTCCAGGTGAACATGATGGAAATAAACATTGAAAGTTCTCCACTGTGTAGTATGATTGGGAATCCACAACTCTTCTAGCAGAACCTTTCCAAATTAGTTAAGTTTTGGCTCAATAGTGTCACTAGCACTGGTTATTAAAGCTGTGATAAACAGATCCATTTGAACTAACAGCTCAAAAACTGGAAAGTTTTTGTGCTTTTCAGATTTATGCCTAAGTGCACATACTGCATAAGCAAAAAGTAAAAAAGAAAAGCTAAATCTTCTCAACCATCACCTTACTTTGAAGTGCAATCAATTTCTTTAACCTGTGAAAGCACAATTAATTATCACATGAAAGCATGTTTGCAAAATCTAGTAAAGAAATCGTACAAAAATGCTTCTTTTCTGAGTGATAACCTTCTTCCCTTGGTGTCTTGAATAGTAAAGGTAGTGCTCAGGCACAACTACAAATTTAGGGTAGGAATTAAAACTGAAAAAAGGTTCATAGTAAGTAAATTATTGAGTCTTTGTTTGGGGATAAAACTTCTTGTCAAGAGTGGAAAGAGATAAACCACACCTGGATTTCAGGGATTTTTTGTTTCCATGGGGCTGAGCAAGTCAGAAACTTGTATGTAATAATATGACTGATTTGGGGATAAGAAGGAAATCTGAAAAAACCCCCAAAAATGCCTGAAACAAAAGAATTATTAAACTTCATGATTATCAATGTTTCAAATCTACGTAAAATCTCTTAAAAGCTAAGGAACTGATCTGTACATTAGAAGTCAAGTTTTTGCTCACAGACAAGTCCTGCACATCTGTCAAAAAATAAAGTCATTTTGGAACATCTGGGATACAGTTTGGCACATAATTAGCTGACTTACTGGAAGAATTATTAATTTTTATTAGAATGAGATTGCTTGTTTAAATGGTTGCTGTCCAGCTTCAGTTGCTTCCAAAAATGAGCAGATAATACCTTCTTGGAACACAGTAAAAACTTAGTATATTTTGGTTTTCAAGTACAGCATTTAAGAATTTGGATCATTATCTATGTCTGCTTCCTTCAATAACTTTTATTTATATGAAGAACAATGAATGGCAATATTAAATGCTAGTCATATGCCTCTTCTGTTTTCAGGGATTCAATTCTTTCAGCAATGTTAGTGATAGTCCGAAAGCTCAAGGTGTCAAAATGAGAGGAATCTTGGACAACTTTGATGCTGCAGCTGTATGACTGATTTCTCTGAAAAGTCCACAGTAAAACACAAAACACCACTGAATATTCCAGAAATTGATGTCAAAAGAAGATGGTGCCTGATTTGTACACATGCTGTACTTGATGCTTTTGTTTTAAACGCAACAATTGAGGAAAGGTTTGACTTGATTAAGGAAGCATTTAGCAAGATTTATTATCTCCAAAGAATAGTATCTTATAGGCAAGGTGATTTTATTTTTCTATGAACTAATAACCTTGCAGACACTTTTCATTAACTTCTGTTCCTTTGAATCATGCCCAGGATAAACAGCAATAAATTAAATCAGGCTAAACATCATATGTATTATGCTTGAGATATAATCCTTGATACACATGAATCCATTGCATTCTGTAATTTTAAAATTCACTATTTTAGACTTTTTTCTTAAGAATAAAAAGTTACATTTATGAGCAAATGAATCATCTGAACACCACTAGAGGAATTAGTTAATCTACAGCTGCCTCTTTGTAAAACATCAACTGCTGTGAACAAAAACTAATAAGGGCTTTCTATTTCAGATGTCTATGCAGTGAGTGAGAATGGAATATTTATAGAGCTTTAATATGCCTTGAATAAAAAGTCATTAGGAAGAAATTTGTTTAATTGTGATGAGTATCTTTACCTATATCCTTTAGCACATAAATGATGTAACAAGTTGAGAGGCAGTTACTTACAAATAAGGGAAATGTTCTTTGTTTTCTAATGATTTTTAAGAACTTATAGCCATACAACTTTTTCCATTATGTGAAAATCATAATGGTGGATTGTTTGGAAGGAAAATATGCAGACCAGCCACCACTTAGGGCAGACCAGCCTATGTGCTCAAGCTTCCTGAAGAGCTTGGTCAGTGAGTGTCTGGTGGTGAAGGATCTGGGCTTTACAAGGTGTGCAAGGTGTTAGCCATGACCTTCCTCACTCAGAGTAAAGGACTTTTGCAAGAGTTGATCAGGAGAGTAACAGGGATCGTGAATAAAAAGCCTCTTCCTTTTGTCCCACAACAATTTTTCAAGAAATTAAATTTTAATGATAATGCATAAATGTCCCTCCTAAATATATGTTCTATGTCAGCCGGTCTAGTAAAAAATCTCCCTCTGCTCAGTTTTCCTCTTGCTACAATTTGGAGAGATGCTTTACCCATAAAACATAGAGCTCTTCTTATATGGTAACTTTGTAAAGCATCAGCTGACAAAAGTAAAAAATTATGTTTCAAAGTTCTTAAGTTCAGGGATAAAAACCTGTAGCATACATTAAACACCTCAAAGTACCATGGCATGTTGTTTCTTAGTGTGATATTAATGGCTTTTGTTTGAGAGTTACCAGGAGAACAGAGAACTGAGTTCTCTCAGCAGCCATTATAAGTAATGCCTCATTTTCTGACCCATCAAAAGGCAAGGGGCAAGGTATACACTGAGTTTCTTTGGACAGTTAAAATCCCATTTTAAGGCAGGATATCATTATGTCTGTGAAGAATAGACATAATGACAAAGCAACCAAAAGGATAATGAGTGGAGGCATCATCTCTCCTTGCCTCAGCTAGAGGAGCACTGACAGAATGTGCAAAACAAGAAAAGTTGCATTTTCAATACCCAGAAAATGTAATGTCAGCCAGGTCAATCACAACTCTGCCTTTAATTAGATGAAATGCCTTTAATTGAAAGCCACCTGCACATAGGTGAGCATGCATAAGCAGCCTGCTCAGTTCCCAGCAGGTAATCTATTCTGTAAAATGTACATTTCAGTCAGAAAGAAAAGGCCCTACAATGCATCTATTGTGAAGTGTAGCTAATGTGTCATTAATGTACAGCCATAAGCAGCTTTAAAAGCACATTGATTCTGTTTATTTTCATTTGAACATACAGTCATTTCTTGAAATAACTGGGAAACAGCAATCAAGAGAAAGCAGTTGATTAGCAATTTAAAGCAATGCAAAGTGGAAACATTTTTTGTATACTGTCAAGATTTATTCTAAGTGCCTCCTGTTAAAACAGTATTGCTTACAGTAGCAGGCTGCAGTGATTCACTGCCATATTAATATGCTTTGCTGAGTACAAGCAAAATCTATATTCAGTTACATAAGATTTCAGTGTTTTACTGTTGATGGCCTTTTCTTTGAACATAAGCTTTTTGTTGCACATGACATCATAGCCCATTAAAACATGAAATTTCTTGGACCAATGTCAGACACATCTCCAAGGTCAATGAAATTATTCAAACTTGAAGTCAGAAAGAAGGCAGGGGAATAAAGAGCTTGAGTTATTTTGAGGACTTGGACCATAGCATCTTCTCTGACTGATTTTCTTACTGAATACTTTCCAGATTGCAGCTTCTCATTAGTGACACTAAAATTTTTGATTTCCAACAAAAATTTTTAATTTCTCATGTATGTGGTGTGTGTGTTTATATAAATTTACACCCATATGAGTAGACTAAAAATTAAATATATAAAAATATAATAATTTAAAAGGCTCTGTCAAGAAATTTCGTGGTGGCCATTGCAGAGTTTGATTTCTATTTGTTGAACAAATACCAACTGTTGAAAATTATGATTTTTAAATCTAGAATTTCTATATTATTTATAGTGACCCTTATAATAGGAAGATGCTTCAAAATAAATTTATTGTGTAAAAAATTGGTTTTATTTTTTAAACGAATGGTTATATTTTTAGGTGCAACCTCTAGTCAAACTATATTTGGATGTGTGCCAATCAGGTCTCCTGAGCCACTTTAAAATCTGGGTTATCTTTTCTCAAAATCTGGTGTGTACTGCAAAAAGTGACACTGAAGATGATTTAAGAAGCACCATTTTCAAATCATAACAGATAATTGCACTCTGAGGATAGTGTGATATTTTCAATTTCATGAATGATATATGAAACTAAGGCTTTGCTATGTTTCTTGATTAAATAGTTTTCAGAGTAAATTGAAGATGTCTCAGTACACTGTCAGATAAATATCTTTTTGCTATCCGTATTTTATGTTGATAAATGCCTTTAAAACTATTCCTTGGAAAGCACTTCATTTCTGTACTAATTGTAGCCATCTTTCTATTTTGGAAAGGATTACCATAGTTGGTCAAAGGATCCTCACATACAGATGTTATATCAGTTGGAATCTAGGTCCTTCTTATGCTCATAAATATTTGTAATTAGTAAAATGTATAAACAGTTCCACTGTGCTTTCATGCTTGGAGCTGGCAGGAGAGTTAAAGCTTCACTGTGTGGGACTGTATGATCCTAATGTGCTTTCTATCATCTAAGATGATAAGGTAGAATTATCTGTCCAGCATCATGGTAGATGATCAAGAAATTAGTGCCAGAAACATTAAACATCAAAGAGATAAATATTATACTGGTGTACACCACTGGCTGTATTTAAGAAGAAGAAGAAGAAAAACAAACAACCCAAAACCACCCCTCTCAATAAAACAATTCCCTCAAAACCATCAGTGAAATTGTAAGTACTTATTCAGTGTATTTATATAGGAATTATTTACAATGTAAAGAAGGGTATCAAATGAAATTGTGTCAAATACTAAAGCTCATATTCTTCAAGATTGTTATGAGAGGTATAAAACATACATCTCCCTTTCTAAAATAAAATAAATACTGAAACAAACAACAGAATTTACTAGAAATAATCAACACTTTTCGAGTTTGGCTTGTGAAAGATCTTGGAGTTCCCAGTTTTCTGGGAAGGCATATAAATAGCTGGTCATATTCTTTCTGATCAAAATGAAGTCATGGTAAAGCTGACAGTGTCTGAAACTGGCACTGAGATGCAATCCTGAGTGACCAACTGTAAAACTGTCTGTTTTTCTTTGTGTATTGTAGACTATGAAGGAACTAGAGGCAGGTCATCTTGTCAGTTAGGGAGCATTAAGGTTTTACGCTACAAAAGTGAGATATTGCACCAGAAAAGTTTAAAATTGAAAGTGACAAAAATATCCACTGAAGTTGTTTATGTGCTTATAGCAGCAAGGAGGTATCAAACTTATTCACCCTTCCTCCATGCCAGAGGAATGATCATCATTTCTGCTGACACATGCTGTTAATGGGATCCCATGTACCTTCTTGTATTGATGTAAAGGTAATTTTTTTGAGAAGATATATTTATGCTCAAGAAAAAGAAGAAACCCTAGAAAAGGGTATGCAGATGGTTTCACTCAATGGAATCTAATGTGGGCTTAAAGCATCTGTTGTGAGAAAACAACTGCTGAAGAGAATGGGATTATATGGGATTTGGCCTGTTGCCATAGGTGGCACACTGATTTGACTTGCTGCAAAACATAAATGTGATATCTTTGGAAGGCTGAGAATGCCTCTGAAAACTACCATCAATGCAGTCCCCTGAATCCATTTTGGAAGAAGCTCTTGACAAATCTGGAATTTAAGGAGCTAAAGTCTCCACCAGTATAAACACGTTGATTTGTTTTTCCATTTAATCATTTTTTCTGATAAAGATTTAAGCCTGGATTTGGTCCATATTTTAAAGGCACTGAGTAGTGTGCTTTAGCTTGTGACTTTTTCTGCCCATAGAGCTGATTTCAGGCAACACTCGGTTCAGTAATTTGGCCTGTCACTCTTGGACACATGAGGGCCCAGAATTAGGGAGTCAGCATCGTTTCAAGAAATTGGTCAGCCTAGTTTGAAATGGGGATTTCAGGTCATATCCACATTTATGTGATGAGCAAGAGCAGTAGAAGATCTAGACAGTGAAAAGGATTGGACTGGATGCCTTTGCTTACACAGCAGTGGTGTGAGATGAGGTGGAAAGAAGTGTTCTCCTGACCATTCTGGCCCACTCCCTGACATTATGTGTGCTCCTGGAGCATCTTTGACTCAATTTATTCTGAGAATACAATTTGCGGGCTCTGCAATGTAAACCAAAATATGGTAAGAGGGGGCACATAGGATATCTGCTTCAAAAAATAAATTCTTAATCTGAGCTAATACTGATGTAAATACATCCTCAGATCACAGAATTGGCATTCAGTATTGGAGGAGTGATATACCTTAAAGCAACCACAACTACTTTCTTCTCATCCCCAAATAATGTCACTTCTCTGTCACAGTGGACAGGGTATCTGGAGCAGAGAAAAAAGAGCTGTGACCTATTTCCCCTACTTCTGTTGATGCTCCATTCATGTACAATTCATCAGAGTTCAACCAGCCTGGTTTGAAGTTTTCATATGAAAAGAAATTGGATCCTTTGCTTTCTCAGTGTTCCATCAGGAGTAGTTTCAAATACTGTATGTACTTGATGACTGCAAGTCAAAATATGTAGAATTTATGACCCTTTTAGGCAATGTAAGTATGTAATACCTTCCAGGAGTAACTCAGGTGACTTAATGAATGCCTAATAAGTAATATTTGCATTTTTTAAAATAAATATCAGTAGATGAACCCTAAGTTGTAATAATAACATATTTTTAACCCTCTTTTCTAAATACAGACAGGCTTCTGACTGCTAACATTGCTGCCAACAGGTCAAAGGACAAAACTCAAAACTGAGACTGAGAAATAATAAATGTTGAAAATGTAAGTGAGAACATCAGATTTTAATGGTCCTTGTGATTTTAAACAGAACAAGAGGTACAAAGTCAATTTTGGTTCATTGATTGGTGGGGTGGTAGGTTTTTTCCAGTGTACCTGTTCACCCTTTTCTTTCCCTCAGCTGTATGGACACCTTACCACCTTCTTTTACGTCAGTACCGACTGACGTCAGTATCCCACAAGTTTATATATTGACCTTCCACTAAATTTCACCACATGCTCCTTTTTCGGTCCCACCAAATTATTAATTTCTGCATTGTAATTCAGTCCCAAGGGAAACTTACAAAGAACCAGAAGGACAAATGCTCTGCTCAAATGCACTGCTTTTAGGGTATGTGGAATTTTGTTTCTAAACAACTTGGCAGTGAGCTTATTTTCCACCTCAGTGATCTTCTTTAATCACTTCTCCCATTTTTGTATCTAGTTTGGGGTTTTTTTCCCCCTCCATCCTCCTTGTCTTTTTCTCCTCCTTCTTGTGGCAATGGTACAGAATGCTGATGAGCAAGACAACACTGCAGCCAGGTAATAATTTTGGCCAGCAAACACTGACTGCACTTCTAAAGGAAATTTGCAGGCAGAACAAACCTCCAAAGTACAGTAAAAGCATTGACATGCACTCGTTGCAGCTGCATCCACTGAAAACTGTTCAGACAAGGACTTGCTATAGCACTGATTGCACCAAAATTATATCCTATAAGCTTTCTCTATTTTAGCTAGTACTTTTGCCTTATCAGCTGCACATTACAGCAATAAAACTGGCTTTAATGGATGTGTGGAATGGTACATTGGTGATATGTAATGCTGAACAACGAGCACTATTATTACCATATAATGTAAATCTTCACATAACTTGTCACTGGGCAAAAATGTTCAGCTGGGGTACATACATATAACCCCTGGGAGATCAAGGGATCTCATGAGAGTGGGACTTCAAACTGAGCAGGACCTATGAAGATGAATGACTCTTAGCTAGCATTTGCTTTTATTGAAAAACACATGCAAGGGTAAACATTTGAAGAGGCTGGGTCCTGTAATCCTTTTTGCATTTGATGTATGATTTAGATGAACAGCTGATTATTCAAATCTCTAAATACCAGTTTCTTCCCTGCAACCAAGTATTTAGAACTGTTATCCTGGATTCATATCTTCAGCTCGAGCGTGGGTGTGAACTGCACACACAATGGACAAGCCCCTGTACAAAAACATAACTCTAAGGCTGAGTCTGCCTCTCCTTGTTTAAGGGACAGGGAGATTATTATTATATTCTGATTTAAAAATTTTAGATGTACAAGAATCATACTGACAAAAATTTGGATGCCTTGTCTGTTCCAATGTAGTGTATTTTTCTTAGGAGCATTTGGTTAGGTTTGTTGGGAAAAAAAAACAAGGAACTTTACTTTTAAATATTATCATTTTGTTTTGTTTCTGTTTACTACCACAACATGAGAGTTATTTTACATTAATCATTTAACTTTTTCTTTCACAAGTAAAACATCATTTTGTTTTAGTAATGTGTTACAATGGAAAGTCAATAGTAAGGAAGAAGATTGCTAATATGATAAAATGAGTGCAGAGACAAATTTGACAGAGGTGCTCTGTATTTTGCTTTCAACATCCTTGCACGAGGAATGAGGCACAGAATGATTTGGAATTGGAATGTGCACCCAGCAGAGGCTTCTAGCCTTCAGATATTGTTTTTTGGTTAGACCATCACTTGAAGCAAATAAATCAATATTTTTATTTCTTCTTCATCATCTTTCTAAATAGTTCAGGAGAATGCATTTGAATTATGGGTCCCTTCTAACTTGAGATAACCTTTGATTCCATGATCAGATAGTCTCCTTCTGAACCTTAGTGTTTCTGTTATTCGTTGCAGTTAAGGAAAGGATGATGTCAGTGTGTTGAATATATAACATATATATACATCCAATTTTATAGTCATACCCATGCAGTGATGGGGATATTGGAAGTATATTTCAAGACTTAGAGATGGTCTTGACCATCAGTTTGGACATAAATATGAAACAAAGGTTAAATGTATTTATCATTTTCATCCTTATGAAATGAAAATTTGTTTTTCTTTAAGGAGGATCTGAAAGAAAAGAAATATTGCTCATTTAATATGCTTGGAGCTATAACTGATTTTCCTAGGTTGGCAGCCTGTAGTAGCACTGCTCTTGAAAAGGAGATTCTTATTGGATAATATTAATAGTGGGCATGGGAAAATATGCCAGCCTTAAAATCACAGGGAAATGCAGATCCACATATGCTACTTTGTACTCGTCTTAGCTACAAACTACTGACCAGGTAAAGGGGTGATCTGGGGAGCACAGGGCTCTCCAAGAGGAAAGACAAATGCAAACTGTGGTAGGGACATGAACAGGGAAGCTTATCCTGGAAGTCTTCTTGCTGAAGGAACTGGACTTAGTCAAGTGACATACACACACAATGAGCTGAATTTAAACTTAGATAAAAATGCTGTGTGGAAGTTTGTTCTATATTTGGTGTTCTGAAATCCAAGAACTGCTGAAAATAACATCCTGCTGACATTGGAAAAAGGTATTCATTAGAGGAACATACCAAAAAAGTCTTCATCATTTAATTTTTTCCTTCCTTCCTTCCTTCCTTCCTTCCTTCCTTCCTTCCTTCCTTCCTTCCTTCCTTCCTTCCTTCCTTCCTTCCTTCCTTCCTTCCTTCCTTCCTTCCCTTCCTTCCTCTCCTTCCTTCCTTCCTTCCTTCCTTCCTTCCTTCCTTCCTTTCCTTCCTTCCTTCCTTCCTTCCTCCTTCCTTCCTTCCTTCCTTCCTTCCTTCCTCCTTCCTTCCTCCTTCCTTCCTTCCTTCCTTCTTCCTGTCCTTCCTTCCTTCCTTCCCTTCCTTCCTTCCTCTTCCTTCCTTCCTTCCTTCCTTCCCTTCCTTCCTTCCTTCCTTCCTTCCTTCCTTCCTTCCTTCCTTCCTTCCTTCCTTCCTTCCTTCCTTCCTTCTTCCTTCCTTCCTTCCTTCCTTCCTTCCTTCCCTTCCTTCTTCTCCTTCCTTCCTTCCTTCCTTCCTCCTTCCTTCCTTCCCTTCCTTTCCTTCCTTCCTTCCTTCCTTCCTTCCTTCCTTCCTTCTATCCTTCCTTCTTCCTTCCTTCCTTCCTTCCTTCCTTCCTTCTTCCTTCCTTCCTTCCTTCCTTTCCTTCCTTCCTTCCTTCCTTCCTTCCTTCCTTCCTTCCTTCCTTCTTCCTTCCTTCCTTCCTTCCTCCTTCCTTCCTTCCTTCCTTCCTTCCTTCCTTCCTTCCTTCCTTCCTTCCTTCCTCCTTCCTTCCTTCCTTCCTTCCTTCCTTCTCTTCCTTCCTTCCTTCCTTCCTTCCTTCCTTCCTTCCTTCCTTCCTTCCTTCCTTCCTTCCTTCCTTCTCTTCCTTCCTTTCCTTCCTTCCTTCCTTCCTTCCTTCCTTCCTTCCTTCCTTCCCTTCTTCCTTCCTTCCCTCCTTTCCTTCCTTCCTTCCTCCTTCTTCCTTCCTTCCTTCCTTCCTTCCTTCCTTCCTTCCTTCCTTCCTTCCTTCCTTCCTTCCTTCCTTCCTTCCTTCCTTCCTTCCTTCCTTCCTCCTTCCTTCCTTCCTCCCTCCCTCCCTCCCTCCCTCCCCTCCCTCCCTCCCTCCCCTCCCTCACTGCCTCCCTCACTGCCTCCCTCCCTCCCTCACTGCCTCCCTCCCTCCTATGACTCTATGTTCTATTATTCTCCATCATTACGTATCTCAAAAACGCATTATTGCTATGTCAAAAGCTTCCAACAAACTTAAAAAGTATCAGGAAAATGTCTCTCAGTCCAGCAATGAATGTGCAGGGACACTCACACTCTTAATGTGCAGCAAATTCTCACAAGCAAGTGTGTGAGCGGAGATGAAATATCTGCCTGGAACAACAGAAATTGCAAGGGCTCCATGTAATTGCATAATGTTATTTACTGCAGTTGATTATTATGGAATAAATTAAATCTAGTAGCTTTGCAATTCTAACTTAAACATCTTTAGTCTTGCTTTATGGGTAGAAAGTGTTTTACTTTTTTCTTATTCTGCAGCTTGTATATATAAGAAACTTGCTGTGTGACCTGATAGAGAAAGCTAGAGCAGGACTGTGTCCCAGATGCCATCAGAAGTGATCATTGTCTTGTATCAGAAAAAACCTCACAGAGCCTGGCACTGCCATTGAGAAATGACTGACCTATGAGCGAGTGGGATCCAAGTGGTGGAGTGTGTTTATTTGTTGCTGTTCTTAGGCTTGCCCTCTTTAAACTTATATGTTCACATTGCCCCTTGTGTTCTCTAAGGCCACACAAAAAGCTATTTTCCCTAGGCATAATTCAATCAAACAAGCCACGTTCCTGCAGAAGCAGACAAAATACCCTTCTTCTCTCACCCCTTTGCCACAGCATGCACATCTCAGTCATCATATTCTCCTTCTATGAACTAGTAAGATCCTTTTGGTCTTTTGTTGGCTATGATTTCAGCTTCTGTCACTTGGATTCATTTGGTCATTTGCTGGATTCTTCATAGGAATACGGATTCAGAGTATTTTAGTGCTTCTAACCACAAATGGAATTTTACTTTTCTTGAACCTGATAGTTTCATATGAGCTCTTGTTATTAGGTTCCTTTCCAAGATCATGTTGTTTTTATCACATTACAAGCTGCTATCTCTACAGTCTTTCCAAAATTTCTAATGTTCTTTTTTTGAAGCATTTTACTAACTGGCATAATTCCAAAACGGGAAATTTAGGAGTCCTTTCTCATAGCAAATTGTATGCTTTCCCAATGCCTTGCTTCCCTCTGATTTGCTGAGACTTTCTTCTCTCCTAAACCACTCAATGTGTTTTCATCAGCTAGTCATTTTAAATATTCCTTAGTCATCTAAATATATCTGCTAAATATAGATGAGGCTAAATCTGTCACTTATCTCTTTAGATTTGACCAGAATAATCACATAACTAGTAGAAAACCTCAAGCATGTGTAAGCTCAGTTCTAGTTATGGCAGTTATGTTGTGGTAGCTAAGTGTGACAAATGACTGATGTATAGTGTTTTATTTGGGATTGTTTTGTCTCTGGAGATGCTTGCAAGTGTTGTGCTGTTAGAGCTGGTTTGGTACAATGTGCTTAAGTATGTACAATGCCTCTTTTTCTTTTCTTGTTTCATAACTGATATGGTGAAATATTTCGTTTAAGATTGAAGTTTCGATCGAATAAAACTGTAAAGTCTCTGAGGAGTGTGGTAGATAATTTCTGTTATCCTTCACTCCCAAACTCACTGCCCAAATCACTCCCACCAGTTCAGCAAGGAATTTGTGACTTTTTATTTTTATTGTTGGATAGGCTCAGTCACTGGTGATTTTGTACACAGAATAACAGTGTTTTAGCTTTCTTGAGCACTACTCTCTAAGCTGACAGGTGCTAGGTGAGGATGTGCTGTCACAGAACTGGTACAGACTGACTTTCTGGCTGAACTGTTGTAAGTCTTCTTTTTCTCAGACCTTCTGAAAACTTTTAGTCGATGGCCTGCATATTATCTGTGCCTGTGGAGGAAATGTGTTTTGCTTTCCTGAAATCCCAAATTAATACACCTCATTTAGTTTTGTATCATCAACATTAAACATAGTTTGCCTCTGTATTCCTCAGAATTGCAAAAAGTGCTGGATATAAATTTTTGCCTCAGATCCGTAATATGCTTATTTTCTGTTTAGATATAAATGATAGCAGAACCTAGCATTCAAATACAGTGGGTTTTTATAACATTACATTTTTGCCTTAGCATTGTTAAGATTCAATCCATTTTTGGTTTGTTATATTATAAATGCTTCAGGATCTTCTGTCCCGGAGTGTGTAAATACTATTTTTGAGCCCTTTCTTTTTTTATCCTCTCCTAAGACTCTTCTATAACTGTGAAAGTGTTGCTTCCACTATCAGTTCTCAGCAGTATTGCTAAGATAAAATAAGGTAGGGTTGTAGCCCTCCATGTGTAAGAAAAATAGTTCTCATGCTTGGTTGCTTTTACATTGGCTTCATTCGCTTGTACCTCATGTTCTCATATCTCAGAATAAAACTTGTTCTTGCTTCACATAGACAGTGCATACAGCCAACACCATGGTGTGTTTTCCATCTTGTTCTACCTTTGGTTTGTTGGGAAATGAGAACAAGACCAACCATGAAAAGGTTGAAAGAGAGGCCAATATCACACGCAAGACAACACTGGTTTTTAGGTGAAGTTTGGTATGCAGGTTTCAAGCAAGTATTTTGGGCAAATTGGAAACATCTGCCAAAAAGCATACAACTTTGAAGAAAATGACACGTTGAACATTTTGCTTTGTCCACCTTTAGATCAAATGATATCTCAATCACTGTGTAAAAAGAGTATGCACCTGCTGACAATAACCCTCTTTTTCTCTACTGTTTTCAGCATACCACTTGTATTGTGCAGAACACAGCTTGATCACCAAAGCAAAAAGCTTTTGTTCCCTCATGAGCTGATTTTTCAGACCTTCTGGCCCTGCAGGAATACATCTATACCATAGTGATCTTGAAAAAGTTACTACCATAAAGGGCAAATTACTGTACAGAGAGAGAAACCTTCCCTCTGCACTCCAGAAAATTCCACAGCACAAATACTCAAGTATACCCAGAGTGATTCACTTAACCTGTTAGGGGAGCAGGGCAATCCAGCCACAGGCCCACCACAATACATCTGCTGAGAGCAGGGCTGTATGGTTACATCTCAACTTGATTAAGCTAATCCTTAAGGCAAAGGTTATTTTCAAATTCTTAGATGCATGTCCATTCCTAATTACTCCCTAACTGTGTTATGGCATGCACATCTAGGAACCTGCCCCTTGAAAAAAATATTATGTATGCAGAAAATGTGCAGCTTGTGGTGTTCTCTATGATGTCCTTGATTTTATGGAGACATGACCTACCCTACGATCTACAAGGTATGCCACTGACTGGGACTCACAGAGAAGCTAAATACCTTGTCAAGGTTTTTGGGATACAATCTACCCAAAGCATAGGACAAAACCCCTGAAACATGGGCTGATTGGGCCAAATCCTGGTATCTAGGACATTTACAGATGACAGAAAACAAAAAATAACATTTCAAAACTATACTCAGAACTTATACTCCTCCCTGATGTACTCACAAGGGAATGAAAAACAGGGTATCTCACTGAGCCAGATAAAGCAAATATAATATGTGAGTTTCTTTGCCTGAAAAAAGTATACTTTTTTCTCTGTGGCAATTGGAGATATTCAATTTCTGTAACAAAAGATTGGCAATAGTAGATGAGTATGACCGATATTATCTGTTATGAGGGAATATTTCACTGAATATTTGTCCTGGTTTGAAAGGACAGGTGTCTGCCAGTAAGGGCAGAAGTTTCCCTTTGGAATAGAGACTTTGGTTCCACTCCCCTCCCCCAAGTATTATGATTGTTTGAATCAAGGACTCTGAGGCAGAGATAAGGGGGGTCGGAATAACAGCTCTTTTACTAATATATCTAACTATACAAACAGAAAACATTAACAGTTAAAATTGCTAACAGAATGAAATAGGTAACTCGGTGTCAGTCCCTTTAGATGCAAGCACGCTGTCTCCGTGCTTAGTCCAGAGCCCGGATTTGCCAGAGGGCAGACGGGAACGAAGGCAGGAGGGAGGGGGGAGGGGCAGCAGCGGCCACGCCGGTCTCGGGCGGGAACGGGCTCACCCTCACCGAGGGCGGCGGCTCCTCGCTCACCGTGTGTGTCAGGGTGATCAGCTGTGTCTGCAGAGGCAGGAGGCTGGAACGGGGCAGATGCAGGGCAGGTGATCGCAGAGGGTCTGGCTCTGCTGTGCTCGGCCGCGTGGCTGAACGATCCCAGGCATCCTCCTCCCAGCTCGCCGGAAACGCGAGTGCCCTCCTGGAAACCTCAGAGGCCCCTCCAGGGGCCCTCCCCACCCACCCCTTTTGTCTGGACCCATCAGGGACCCTGGGTGTAACCCGGCCAGCTCCATTGGCATGATAATGGGAAAAATTCTTTCAATTGACACAGTAACAGAAAAGCACTCAACCCCCAACAATATTTTTCAAGGTGAAAGTTTCTAGGAAGATTTTTTTTTCTGAAAAGAGGCAGTAAGAATACCTATCTTTTGTTATTCTTCTGTGGGTTTTATACTTTACAATACATTTAACCCATCTTTTACTGCTGAAGAAGAGAAAAAATGCCTTCAGGAGTTTAATATAAATTGCTAGATGAATGCCCAGTTGAGCTACAAACTTTATGATTTTTTGAAATTTCTAGTTGGTTTTATAGTACAGAAATTTCTTTACATTTCCCTCATGGTTTCTTTCATATGGTATGATAAACTTTGGTGCGCAGTGGTTCTTTCTGTTTTGTTGAGTTTTTCCCTCCCTTGAGCAGTCATCCAGAAATAAAAGTCTTCTACATAAATAACCAAAATATTCAGTTTATCACATTCAGAAAGAACCTCATTCTTCTATGCAGTTATGCAATTATGGAGCATCTTGAATGATTGTCTCTTTAAAGGGTTGTAACTTTTCCTGGTTTATTAGAAACAGCTGGCAGATACATCAGAGGCATCAATGAAATTATTACTCTGAAGCAGATGTTAAAAAGAATGGGGCAATAACAGCTGTTGCAATTAAAGGCATTGTGGGCACATTTCTACACATCTCTGGCTCAACATGATGCAACCAAAGATTACTTATTAAAAATTATATTTTCCTTTGTATATTAAAAAAATTGCATTATCAGTGCAAAGAATGTGTTTTTTCTCACAGCTTGTGACATTTCTCAGGTAACTCAGGCAACAGAAAGACTTGAATGAGATATCAAGTGCCAGCTGATTGTTTTTCATTTTAAGTTCTTTTGAGAAATCACCCACAAAATTAGCTCCTAAGTATACATACACTACCTATTTTTGAGTGTTTTGGAGTGAGGACAGAAGAGTCTTGCTTAAGTAGAACAAGAGGCTTTCTCAGCTCCTTGGAAGAGGAAGGTTCAGAGGAGGTAGAGTTACACAATTCCCAGCTGCATGGGAAAATTTCATCATACTTTACAATTACTTCCCAAAGTGGATGTGCCATTACATGACATCCTTCAATAAATACATACAAATTTATTAATCCTTCCTGCAGCATCATGGCAAATGTTTCCTCATTATTCAGCAATATTTTAAATAGATCGAATCTTGTTGCTGAGTCATACTTAAAAAATGAAGGTAGATGACAAATTTTGTCCTCTAGAAACTCTGCACTGTCTTGTATAAAGGAGAAGCTGCAAACCAGATGACTCAGATTGGCCAACATCGACTCAAAAATTACTACATACTTTAAGCCACTAACCAAATGCTTTATGAAAGTCCCCAAGACTGACAGGGAGACCACAAATTGGACATGAAAGAGGCAGAAATTAGGAAACTGATTCATAATTTCACAGTTAGAACCCTTTCCCCCTGATTACTCAGTATCCCTCTCCTACTTGTGACTGAAATTTCAATTCACTTGTGCTCTGAATACTCCTCAGCTGAGTGTCTCAGAGATCTGCAGTTTGCAGATATTTAATTTAACCAACTTAATCAATGATTGTGTCAACCTACATCAGATGAAAAAAAAATTTAGATGCTGAGGGAGTAGTTCAGACCACTTGACTGCAGCCAGAGGCACTCTTCTTGAACTGAACACCTTCTTGGAGAATGGCTCTATGAAAGAAACAACAGTACATGAAAGACTATTGGTGGCCAAGACAAATAGCATGTACCCTTTCACTGGTTGTGAAGCCCAGTCAAACTTTGAGAGCTACAGATTTTAGTTTCTTTTTTTTCTTCCCCCCCACCCTCCCCCCCATTTTAAAATATTTTTTACATTTTTTGTTTGGCCTCTGAATCAAGTTGCTGAGAGAAAGCGGGATATGGAACAGAGGAAAAGAAAGAAGATGGAGGTCAAAATATAAATGAGTCTTTTAAATTTAATTTTTCTTTTCATTGACTAAGGTAGTAGAGAAATGATTGAAGCGCTTGACCTTTTGCCTTCATCTGTAGAAACAAAGTTTGCTTTCAAATATCTCAGACACCAGCATGATGTGGAAAGAAAGAATTCAGAAACTCCAAAGAAATAAGTTTGGAAATATTTAGAGAAGCTGGATATAATCTAATTCATAGAGAGAAAGAAGTCAGCAGAGGTTGCTCTGCTATGTTGCAATGACAGCAATAAGGCAACATTTAAAGTGACTGTGAAAAAGCCATTGTGTGACTGGGGAAGGTCACTGCCAGCCTAGACACAGGCTAACTTTTCACCTACATTTAAGAAAGAAAACAAGGAAGGAAAAGGTAACCAAACATGGTTAGCTGGTCAGGATCTTTGCAGTCCCTAGAAAGGTCATAAAGTCCTTTCTCTGGGAATATGCTCACAGGCACATGAGGAAGAGAAGGTTACTGGGAATGGCTAGTACATCTCTGGAGAGGGCAACTCATGGCCAATCAAGCTGATGACTTCAGTGGGCTTTATACATATTTTCTCTGTAATAAACTTCAAAGAGCAGCAGAAAGTAGGCTTTGGTGGAAAATTAGAAGTTAAGGTCACTATTGTGCAGCTGCACAGCTCTTTGCCCAGCTCCCAGAAACCCTCCCTGTGGAAACTCATGGGCTGATATCCCCATTCGGACCAAGTGCTCTCTGCCCTTGTGCCTGAGGGCTGATGTGACTGTTTCAGACAGCTGTTCTTTGGAGATTTTAGGGTTAGCCACTTAAATGGCTGTATTAGTCTATCCCATGCCAGGCAAGGAGTAAACAGTGAAGGGAGGATCAGTCTGCAACTCTGGTAGCCTGAAGGCATTCTGCTTTTGTTGGACTGGGGCACAGACAATGTCTCTGTGAGAAAATTATATGTACAGAGAATAAGAGATCAGCAGTTGGTTAGAATCTTCCTGTGTCCTTATCTTGAATACTGAATCTCACTGACCCATGGTTTAACAAACGTGGGGCCAGCTCCTCAGTATCCTTCATATCATATTGTAAAAATTCATTCCTTGTTAAGAAGTTAAAACAGTTTATATATATATACATATAAACATATTTTTTCTGGTATCCTTAATCTTCCAGAAGTATTAGAGTAGATTCCCACCCTTCAGAGATCAAAGGCACTCAGTAGATTTTGTGGGAATTGTGGAGAAGTTTGTAACAAACCATTTTGACTAGAAAATCATCTCTTTCAGCAGTCTATTTATATTGAAAGAAGTAAGCTGACTGAAATACTAAATAATAAATGGGTTTCTGATATATTGTGAAGGAATGGCTGTCACTTTTATTTATTTGTTTATTGTTGCTGTTGAAGGGATGGATAATGAGATGAAGACAATGAGATGAAAAGAGATAATGGGGCAAAAAAAAGTCAACTTTCATTTTCTTCTTTTCTTCTTCCTCAGGTAATTTTGTGCTCAATACTAGTGCATAATATTTACTGAAGATGTGCTATTGCTACTGACACATCATTATTACTTGGACATAAGAGAGGGAAAAGAAATTATCTTGTGTTTAATCTATAATTCATCCTGAGATTATCCCTTTAAACTTTGAATAAAAATTTGGGTTTAGTTTTGGTTTGTTTGGGTTTGTTTCTTTAACAGTAAATGTTCTTACTTTAATCAATTATTTAAACAACACCTTTTACTCTATGAGTAACACTCCTGACTTTGCTGTAACTACATGTTCATATAACCCCATGGGCTCTGAATAAAGTTTTGTTATTTTTTCTTCTCTATCCTGGCTATTTTTCACCTGCCCTGCACCTCACCAACTAAGTGCAGCTATCAGAGTCATCTTCTGGTTACTGTGTGAGGACTGTCACATGTTGTCACTGAGATGAACAGCCTCAGCCACCAGGCTGCACTCCAAAGGCAACTGGGACACATCTTGTGCCTTGTGCTCTGTGGTTGACCTAACGCTGGCTGTTTCCACGAATCTCATTTATGAAAAAAAACAACCCAGAGTTTGTGATTTTTACGACTTTGTCATAAGAAAAGAGCTTCTCCTGAGTGATAGCTGACAACCCCCTTCTTTCTGATAACGTTCCAGTGTTACCTGACAGAGTGACAATTTTGCAATATAGTCCTGTGTCAGCCCATCCCCTCCTGCTGGCACATGCTGAACACCATTACTCAAGGACTGCATCTTCTGTTATCTGCTGATTATGTCAGCAGTTATTAATGGGGTTATGCAATTTTCCTAAGTACATATAAATTGCTGCCACTCGACTAACTTTTTGCTGTTCTTGCCAGCCATAAATTGTTTTCCTAGTTCACATAATTCATTACTTACAGACCACAGCTGACCAGTAAAAGGTATATCTGGGTCATGTCTGTCACAAATCATTATATATTAGAGAATACAGATATTTTTAGGGAAAGGAGTGGCCAGGTCAACTGCCACTGGACTCTGAAAATCAGCTTTTTCATCCATCACCAGTAATGTGTGCTCAAGCTCTGCTTTGAAACACTTTTCTGTGGGCAGTGAACTGCACAGCATGATAGATACCATCTAAAAGAAAAAAATAGGTCCATAAATCTACAATCTCATATACATGCCCAGAGCATGAATAAGAAATAGTATTTCTCGAAAAGCTCCTTTCTGCTCTTGCTTTTCCACATAAAATACATCTGACAATACCAAGTTTCCATCTTCATTTCAAGTGAACTGTATGTTCATGAACTATTTCTAACCTAAGAGAAAGAAGTCCCATCTTTATCACCCGAACAGTCAAATCTAATTCAAGTTTCACACATTACACTTTCAGCACCCTGCAGTTCCTAGCAGTACAGCCTTCATCTATGAGAAGGTACCTTTTCTTTTATAGAGTTTTCTTCCCTCCAGATTTTAGTCTTTTTACTGGGAATGCACAGGAAGGCCAATTACTGACAATTGCAGTACTGTCTTTGGCTATGCTAACAAATCCTCACAGTAGTAAATCTGTCCAGAGAATAGATGCACTTTAGTTTTATACCTACTACCCTCATTGCAAGTCTGTCTTACAAAAAAATATATTTATTCTTGCAGATGTCTTTTCTTTGATTGAAACCTTTGTTATTGGACCCTGGAAAGGAGATCATCCCTGTTGTTGCTGTGCCAGCATAGTACCATGTTATTTAGAATGTATCAAATATACAGAAATGTTGGTGATGCCAGAAGCACATTCTTTAGGACAACAAATATAAAATAAATTGGGAAATGAGGCAGATTGTGTTCCTTGTCAAGATAACATGAATAACAGGGATGGGAAATAAAAGGCAGCTCTGCTAATGCCACAAGATTTTCTAGAGGTTTTTTATGTTCTTCAAGGTTATTATCAACTGAGATTGTAGTTACTAAAACAAATTTATCAGCTCAGCTAGAGTTTTTATCAAACATCACAGCTATCCATGTGTGTTGATCAGTAATTATCCCAGAATGTTCCAATGATGCATATTCATATATTTTAAAAATAATCTTGAAGAGGTCTGTCTAGAAAAAGAGCTCACTTCCAGTTTTATAATTCAAACTCTGACTTAAATATCACCAAAACACAGATTAGTGTGTTTGCTGCAATGGGCAGCCTTATGCTGCCCTTTTTCTTACTTCTATTTCTGAGCCTTATGATGAGCCACAAAGCTGCTTCTGCTCCTACTCCCACAAAAGGCTGTGGCACTGTGCACAGCCCATGACAAATTGTTCTAATGGCAGGAGAAAGAGAAGGTCAGTGTAAACCTCAGATGCTGGAGACACTGCTTTGGCATAAATCCCTGTAGTTATGTAATGAGGAAGATGTATCTAAAAGTAAATTACTTGCTCTCAAGATTCTTCCAAGGATCATGCAGCTGCTTAATTATTAAGCACTATGAGTACTCCCACTGATGTCAATATGGTTATTTATAATGAAGAAACTCAAGAGTGTTCATAATTCTTCAGGATAAGGTCTATTACATTAAAATGATCATGAGAAAAGTAATTTTGGGTATAATTATATTTATTCAGATGTCCATCTTAAAATATTCTTATCGTTTCACAGGTTAATATACCCTTAAAATGTAATTTTAACTCTGAATTTCCTCACTTATGACATTTGGGTTTTGGGGTTAGAGGCTCCTTCTAATGCATTTTGTCTTAAATTATTGATGTGCACTGTCAACCTTAGTTCCATCATCTACTGTGGTATCTTGGCTGCATAATTATGCAAGTTAATGAAACTCATGAGAAGGTATTATGAACATTTAAGCTAATTTATATATGCTTTATATGCAGAGGAACATATTGTATGGAGAATTGAAAAGTAATAGCAATTCCTATAGAAGTTCAAATATCTTATTTATAAGAAGGATATTAAAGCAGCAGAATGAGATTAGTATAAAATTCACAACATATTTTTCCAATTTTAAAGATATTGTTTAGAGTATTTAAAAGAACAGGTATTTGTATGGCCTATTCTGTGTATTATGTAGATATTTAAGCTTGAAAGATGGCTCAGTAGCCTATCAGGATAACTAAAAAACATTATTAAAAATACATATATTTCAGTTCCTTTGGTCAGCCAATACTTTTTCTTTGTTATAGTTTCATAGGTGCTTTCTTGAGCAAAAATTCTCCTGCTTTCTTCCTGGTTTTTGGTTTTTTTCCCTGCCTAATGGGAAAAAGAACATTGTCAGCAATTTGAACAATTTCAGCCAGTTTGAAAAAGCATATTTTTTTTCTTTTACAAACATCTTTCAACCCATTTGATAGAGTAATACCCTGTGCCAGAACACTTCATGGAGTACCTAAAGGACATTCCCATCATGGCCATGGAACAGCTGTAACACACAATCCACTCCAGGGGATGGGGCAGCCAGCACAAACAGATCTAAGTGGGACTGGCAAGAGAACTATACCTGCTGCAAAGTTTCTCTTGGAAAAATGCCAAACACTAGGCAGAAATACCTAATTTTTACAGGCTATAAGCCACAGCCAGCACTACAATAGCAGAAAATCCCTATTAGACAGCTAGCTATTAACATCTGACAGGCTTTAAAAAGTAGGCTGCTGGTAGGTGGGGGGTTTTTCTGAAGAACAGAAATTAAAAAGTATTTCTAAGTGCATTCTACAGATTACTACTTTCAGGTTAGTAACTCATAGAAACTGAGATTGGTGAAGTCTCCCAGACAAAGTGCTGAACTTGAAACAGGCCACTGCTTGCCCTGTGTAATTCACAAGCTGTTATTTAGGATCAAGTGTGTCTGTCGACATTCTGGCTCAAGGATGATTTTAAACTATTGTACAATTTATATATGCAGCATAGCTTTCTTTTTTCAGTCTGAACTCTGAACTAATAAAGTGCATGATGTCTGGAACACATGAGAATGAAGATTTTTTTTTTTTTTCCATTAGATGAGCACAGATACTGTATAAATTTTTGAGGAGGTAGTTAAACCTCCCATTGCAGGCTGAAACATTGAAAGTATTTTCAGCAGCATTTCCTAAGTTAATACCTACAAAGAAGCTTTTCCTAAAGAATGATCAAATCCAAAATCTTCAATCAGAACATCTAATACAGAAACTGAATCTACCTTATCTCTAACTTACATTTTTGGTAACCAAAATCTGGTGGAAAATCCAAGAAGAAAACTTGGGATGTGCCCTACATACATGTCAGGTCTTTTCCTCTGCATGCACACAAGATAATTTACAGAGACAAGTCTGCCTAATGAGCAATAAAGCTTCACATTCCATTTTCACTGTAATTTGCAGTTGAAGATTTTACCTTAAATGTATGACATTTTCCCTAGGATTTCCTGAGCCATGAAATCAACTTGAACTATTTTCCACAGAGCAGACCTATCTGACCAAGCTGATATCACACCAGATAAATTAGAGAATCATAAGAGGCATGAAATTTTCCCTTTAGCTCTTGGAGGGATCTAAATTTAAAAGTCCTCCTGCGACACTTTTAACACTGACACTTCTATACTTGCAGTCAAATCAATAAGTAGAATATATTCCATTAAGATCAAAGCTGACCACAGATGTAAAATCTGCCCAAAAAACCACCTGAAATCAAACCAAACCAAAACCCAAGCACCTTTGTAAATTTTAAATTAATTAAACAAGATAGGAATAAATACCTAAAGATTTATTTTAAAATTCCAAGTGGTACTTAACATTTCTCACTTTTAACAAGGTGTCATTTCCCATAAGAAGTGAAAATCCAGAAACTTTAGAGGAATTCAGGCCTTGATGTGAGCTAGAGGCTTGCATTTAAAAAGCATGCAAACTGGGAGGGGCAGCTCTCCATAAAATGGGAAAAACCTAGAGAGGAGACTGGACTGAAGGGTGCTTGTAGTTGGGCTATTTTTATGTTTAAGACTGTCTGCTTCTAAAACTTGCTCTGTTGACATTACAGCAAGGCTGATAAAAGCCAGTACTGAAGTGAAAATGGTGCAGTTTCTCTGAGGAGACCCAGGGCAAAATAACTCAGTTCAATATCTTATAATTTTGGCTCCACTTTTTCTCCATAGGTTTGAATCACACCTGAACAGTATCAAGTTTTCCTTAAACTCATAACTCACTGCATCTTTTTCACAAATATGTATTATAGCAGCTTTGTTAACCACAATGGAATCTCATTTTGCAGACTGTTGTCATACTTTAAATGAGTCCTTTCAGAGAAAGGAATCACTTGCTTTGTATTTGTACCCTATGCTTCATAAATACAACTCTTGTACTATCTATCTGTAAGACACTACAAAAATAAAAATACAAATAACTCTAAAAAACAAGTATTCAAGAGGGAGTATCAAATCCAAGATATTTGTCTCTCTCTCACAGGGTATGAGTGGGATGGTAGCAAAATAGACATTTCTAAGAAGACTGGTGAAATGTTTTTTCCAGGTCTTTGTATAAGTGAGTCATAAGAAGGAGGGGATATACAGTTGAGAAACAAAATCAGTTTGAAAGAAAATATCTCTTTTAGAGTTCTTCAGGAAATAATTCTGCATAATGTAATGGGCCCAAATGTAGCTTTAGTCTAAACACACAATAATTAAAAGATTGAAGGGTCTCATTTTTTTGCAAAGAAAGAACCCTGCAATTCTAGAGGCAGCAGTAGTCATATATTGAAATTATTGGATAAATTTTTGCTTTGAAATACAAAAGAGAAATATTTGAGTCACTAAAATGAATGTGACCCATTGACTTCCATGAGACTGACATTATTGTAAGATACTTGTGTGTGAAATGAAAATTGACATAAAATTACATGACAAGCAAAGAAGGGAATGTGGAAAGAGTTTGTGTACCAAAACATTTTCTCCATCAACATAGATGTTGGAATGATGGTTTGGAAGGTAGCAGGACCACCCTGAGAAGAGGTTTTCCTGAATGCCTAAGATGTGACACTATTAAAGAGAAAAAGAGTAGAAAAACAGTAGGGAAATCACAAAGGATGTAAGGAGAAGCCCCTCAATAATGCATAGGTCTTTAGAGTATACTTTTTTTGGCCATAACTCAGAATAATAGAACATAAGATAATTAACGCGTTACATTTATGAGTATTGCTTTGTAATTGCACTTTTGGAATACCTTTAAACAGTTCACAGAAGCATGGATTATTCTCAACTGAATAAAGTTTTTATACCACTAATGATATATTTCTAAAGGTATAGAAAGCAGAAAAAAGTAAAAAAAATAGAGGAGTTACAGATAAAAATACTGAGATAGATTTCTGTTGGTTTTATTGTGTTTATCTCAATTGAAGTAAAATTTTCCAAGTGTGCCTGATGTGCAGAACCTTAGTTTTGTTAAATGTTAAAAGACAACATTCAAAGTTGCAAGACAAATTCTGTTTGCTGTAATGTTATTATTCAAGCAGCTCCAAACAAAAGTGATAAATCTGCATTTAAGCACTCACTTTTGAACAGGCATTTTCCAGAGTGAAGTGATGTCAAATACTAAACCAAAAATTTTTATAATGTATTTAATCTTAGTGATTTCCATTTTTGTTGAGAAAGTTAATTTGATGAAAAATGCAAGAGGAAGATAAAAACATATGAGGAATTTGCTGAAGGGGAATTTGTTGATTTTCTGTGAATGGTGCAATGAAAAAAAAAAAAAGTTTAATGTTAGATTATCACTGTAACAAGCAAGTGGCACTACTGCAAACTTTCTTTCTTGACACCTGAGAGAAGTAACGATGGAAATACACTTAATGTAGATTGATGAACTAACAGATATCAGCCAGGGCTTGTCCACAAGAAAGCAAAGCTCTCTGCTCATCTTAGTCTGTTGCCCTTGAAGCAATTTGAAGCTCTTTTTTCCTTCTCAGACGTCAGTGGGAGGGTACCTATCTTTGCATGGATGTTTATCCAAACTTGCTCTGTTGAGGCATAGACCTTGTGCATTTGCCTGTTGTCACTCAGCCTTCTGGGGGATGATGTGGCAAGAGATGATACAATGAAGCTCAGTTTTCATTTATTTCCACCTATGAACAACATCTGTTTATATGAGTACAGAGGCTTGTAGCTATCAGTGATCACCCCCCTGTGCTCGGCACTGGTGAGGCTGAGCCTCAAATCCTGTGTTCAGCTCTGGGGCCCTCACTGTAAACAGCACATTGAGCTGCTGGAGTTGTCCAGAAAAGAGAATGGAGCTGGTGAAGGGTGTGGAGCACAGCTCCTTTGAGAAGTGGCTGAGGAAGCTGGGGGTGTTTAGCTTGGAAAAAGGGAATCTCATGGGAGACCTTGTCGCTCTTTACAACTACCTGAAAAGAGGCTGTAGCAATGTGGGGAATGGGTCTCCTCTCACAGGCAACAAGCAATGAGCAGAAATGTCATCTGTGCCAGGGGAGGTTTAGTTTGGATGTTAGGAAAAATTTCTTCACTGAAAGGCTGATCAAGCATTGGAACAGGCTGCCCAGGAAAGTGGTTGAGTCACCATCCCTGGAGGTATTTAAGAGGTGTGGATGTGGACTTGGGGACACAGTTTAGTGATGCACTTGGCAGTGCAGGGTTAGCAGTTGGACTCAATGATCTTAGAGGTTTTTTCCAAACTAAATATTCCTATGATTCTGTGATTTTAAAGAATTGAGTAATAAAAAATAAAATTAAATAAAATTTTAAAAGGTAGTATTTTATTTTACCCAAAAATAAAGCTGAACATCACATTTAATAACGTGGTGGTAGGAGTCAGGCCTAGGCTTTTGCTACCAAAGTTCTTTTTGGAGGTCTCTGAAGGACCACCCTGTCTCATTTCATAGACCCTGAAACAACTTAACACCTGGCCAAAATTTACTCCCAGCTGTTCTATTTGTTTAGGACTCAGTCCACATTAACTGTTCATCCACAATCTTACTGTCTTTTATTTTTAAGATCTGGAATACCTATCAGCTTAAATAATATACTTAGGCCACACAGTGAAGAGAAAAGCCTCCTTTGATTGCTGGAGTCCAGTTTGTGAAGTGGTCTTATAGTAACAATAAATAATTCCTTGTGCAGTGCCTTTGCATCTATCCCAAGAGCATAGAACAATTACAGCTAGATGGTAAGCTAGTGAGGGCATCAAATCTACATTATAATGAAAAAAGTAACATCCCTGTTTGTTCAAAGTTAAATTCTAGGATGCCTAAATGTACTTTGATTTAGACATCATTGAAAAGTCATCCTCATCCAGCAGACAGCCCCCATAGGTCACACTATTATTTATTGAAGGTAGAAACCATGGCAAGTGCATGGCAATATAATGATGACAATGTTATAAAATAACATTTTATATCTATGAATATTAAGATGATTTTTTATATTAGTTATTCATGCCACTTGACACCAAAGTATACCTTGCTGAATTATGATTTCACTTTCTAGACACAAGTCTGTGTTGTCTACTTTCCCATGTCCTTTAGACTGGCAGTGAGTTCTGAAGTAAGACTTGTGTTCACCTATTTTTACTTTGTTATTGTTCACATTGCAGAGCAGCTCTGGCGTGTCCAAGCTGGATTACACTGAGATGTCACTATACCAGAGGGTGTTCCAGGAACACACTTCATCTGCTCCCATAACAGATACACAATCCCTGGATCTAGTATATTAAAGCAACTCCCCAGCACATGACAACACATTATAAAATTGTTTGTGCAGGGTCCTGAGTATTTTTAGCCCACTGAGCAGAGCTCTGCAGACCCAGCTCACTGCACCAATTTCTCATTCACACGTTGCTCGCACAGCTGACCCACCTCACTGGTCCCAACCCATTGCTGTGAAACTTCCTTGCCTCGGGAAGGACACTGCTTCCCTCCATTTGGGGCCAAAGAAAGGAAAGCTGCTACTCATTAATTTAATTTTTCTTTTTTCCTGCCATATTTTTCCATAGCCATACCACCAAAAAGACAAACAATGAAGGAGAGGGAAACAGCTCATCTTTTTACTGTTTAAAATGCCATTTCCTCCATGTCACTTCAATTTTAAAACATGAGGTGTAAGGTTATAGAGAACATTGGTGTTTGTCTTGAATCTCTGCCTTTGTTTTGGATCAAAAATACAACACTGAGGCCAAACACAATACTAAACATTTACCACTGAGGTCACTGATCTGCAATTTGTTGCAGTGACAGATCCAATATTGTGCTTGGGGAACAGACTGGATAGCTGTTAATGCTCTATTATAGGCACAGTTGGGAAATTGGCTGAGCACCAGGTAACTGGAAGAACTGGAGCTTATTGCACAAGTCCAAGAGTGTTTTAACTTGTGACTTGATTGCTAACATGGGGAGAGCTTTTAAAATGTTAATTGATTTTTTTTTTATATAGTAACATAAACCATCTGTAGCTTTGAACTTAAATTTAACTTATTAATTCTAATCCTTCTGCTACAAGAACTGTCTGTCACACATCAGTTTCTTCATTCTATTTTTGGTTCAGTTTGTAACATCATTTAAAGCCTTGACCCTACCATAGCCAGATTTTAATTAACAGTAAAATAGTTCTAGAGGAAACTGTATGGAGCATTAGGAGTTGAGTTCAGGCCTGTTCAGAAAACATAGGAAGATCTGACATATATTTCACAACTTGCTAATGTGTTTGTGAAAAACAAGGTATTTCGTTTATCTGTGGGTTTTCTATGATAAATTTTAAGCCATGGTTTAAAATCCTGTTTTACTGCAGAAAGTTCTCCTCTTGGCCACACACTGTACTGTATGTCAGATTCTGAGAACTGTCAAGACATTGACAAACAATGCAAAAAAAAAAAAGATAAAAATTACTGGGAGGCATAGGGTACGACAAATAAATACAAGGTGTAGAAGAAACCCACTGACAAGATGATAAATCATTTAGCTCTGGAACAGAAACAGACTAGCCAGAGGAGGAGGAATGTCAAGGGCAAGAAATCAAAGATAGGTTGTGAACAAAACCATTACTGTGTTCATTATCATATTACTACATGTAGGCAAAGAATGTCTGTTGGGTTAGTAGTTGCTATGTGGAAAAGAGAACAAGTAAAACTTCAAGGGATACTTTGGGTTGAAACCCTTATCTACTATATTGAATCCATAGTAATTGTTAGGCAGATATAATGCTGTATGTTTAACGATAATTTGTAAAATAAATCTCACTGCAAGTGTAGAAAAAATTATACTCTCTTCTTCCAAAAAGGCTTGGATGAGTTATTACATATAATATTAGAGTACTTACTATATAAAGTTGTTGAATTTATACCCAGTTAGAGGATGTTAGATTAGTCAAGACCTGATGAAATATCATTTTTGGAAAAGTATGTACTGGAGATATTCCCAATTCATGTAACATGCAATGCAGTTTACAAAAAACCTCACACCATATATCTACCCTCCACATTTTTGGAGATGCTGACAAATGTCTGTTCTGATGGAGCAGAGAGCAGTAGTGTCAAAGCTGCCACCAAGTTCAATGTGACATCTGCAGTTCCAAGCACAGTTTGAAGATTTGAGTCTTCATATTGAATATATTGAGATGAAAGAACAGTGTAAAGCAAACTGCAAAGTGAAAGAGCTGGATTGTATGCTTTTAAGGACTTGAGATTTCTCCAAATCCAAGAGAATTAATGAGTGCTTCAAGCCCTGTTACAGGGGCTTTTTAATCTCATCTGATTTTTCAGCAATTGTAATTTTTATTAAGTGATCCTAAAATTCACAGGGACAGAAAGTGCTCTAGAAATTATGTAAAGTGGGCAAGCAAGCAAACTGTAGACACACAGAAATTGTGAAGGTACTGCTACAGGCAAACAAATGCAATTGATAGGAGACTTTAATGAAATTGCAGTAAAATGTGCTGTGGCAGCTCCATTCCTGAATGGTACTTCATTAACATAGCATAACTCAGTCTAATCCATTTGTGTGCCCAAAGTCTAAAATCTGCAGCATCCAACATTAAGCATCAGACCTGCAGATTTGAATCTTGGTCAGACAAGCACAAGATTTTGAAAAATTCCAGTTTCACATCAAGATGATGAGGTGACCTCTCGTCTTACTCTTTCTTTTTCCCCTTCTCTCATGACAAATGAAAGAAGGGTTGATGTCTTTCTTTGCAGAATAATCAGAAACTTGTTTGGCAAGCGTGAAGCTGGAATGTGGAGTGGCTGGTTGAAGGTGCTGGTCTGATTTAGGCAGAACAGAGATTTGAGCCTTCATTTTCCATACAAATGCATTATGCACCAAAGTAATTGGTGCTTCTGGGAGCACAGTCATTACCCTTTTTTTCTGAACAGAAATTCTCTTCCAGTCCCAAGAAACTTTTCTCAGATATAGTTTCATGCATTTGGTTTATTGAACTTATATTTCTGACAAAACAAAGGGAAAAAAATTAATTTTTAGTCAATTCTGCAGTTAAAATGCTGTCTGTTGAAAAAGAGGAATGATTCAGAGAAAAAGAAGTGTTCAGTGCTCTATGGAAGACAGTCTGGAATAGAGACACTGAAAGACTGTATAAAAATAAATAATTTCAGTGATAATTAAAAGGTACTAGTTTTACAAGGTGTGATGAGAGTTGGAATTACATTCAAATGTGAAGCCTGTCATTATCCTGCAATATAACTGACAAGATGTTTGCTCAGATAGCAAAATTTCTGTAGAGTCATCCACATCAACACCCTTGGGCGATTGTGGAACATTTTAATTGTACAAGTAGAAATGAAAAACAAATGAAATCAGCCCTCAATGTACAGCTGGGTTAATGAAATCAAAGGGGACCTTCCAGTTTTACAAGGGCTTTAAGAGCTGCATTAAGAATCTGGTCCATGTGCCAAATGTAAAATAAACTATTTGTGAATGGTTATTGTCAAGCCACAGCTGATTCCAAGTGATTCTCATGAACAGTTTTTTCAACAAAAGCAGATATTAAACATGATGGGAAACTGTAACAGAATAATGAAAACTTTACAATAACTAAAATGAGTCCAAGAAGAGAGCACTACATTCATAAACCTTGTATGACAGCATGGAATTCACTGAGAATGATCTAGCATCTTTACAGCTGTTTAATTTAGAGGATAATAAACATAGAGGTTTGGGGATCCTTTAAAGGATGGCTGGGGAAATAGTTTGAGACCAGCATGAAAGCAGAGATCCTTGTTTCTGTGATTTCATAACTGTGTCATCCCAGACTACAAAAACTGCAGACCTACAGAACGGGTTAGTTTTCCAAAAACATATACAGGGAAACTTTTGCTCCCTTGTGTACTAAAGTATTATAAAAGAGAGTAAAATTAAATAGCATGTACTAAATCTTTATGTCATGAAATTAATTGTATTTTCTCATAGAGAACAGCCAAGAGACATTTGGTTGATCAGTCCAAACATATGTCTAATTTTGAACTCCACATTGCCCCCACACCCAGCAATTTTGCAAAATGATATTACCATCTTACTATGTAAAAATAATAATGTGCCAGAAGAGGGGACAAGGCCACACTTTTTACAAACCTTGTCAGAATGCTCTGTGACTGTCAGAAACTGAGAGAGAGTTCAGCATGGTGAGGACTCAGGAATTTTAACCATAGTTATGTGGAATAAATGAGACAATTTTCCTGCCAGCATTTCAGTGGTGCTGTCCATATTTCTGGTGATTTTAAAATTAACCCAGACTTGGATCCTGGTCACTATTTCTTTTAATAGCTCAGCATACATATGTACTTTACTAGCAAATGTAGAACATGGACTTTACCATACTCAGCCTAGAAATGGAGTCTGAAGAATGTGGGCGAGAACATACAGAAAAGGATTTTCAATTAAGATGCCAGCACTTCAAATAACATCTGCAGGTGCTGTTTGGCAAACTTTATGAGCTGGGTTATGCAAAGTACTTTGGGTTGCTTTATAATATAGCCATATATTTATGTCTCAATAACATTTTCTACCAAAGCCTATAGACAAATAATGACTTGAGCACCTCTCCAGACTATTTGCACAGCTCCCAAGGAGTCATATTAGGACTAATCAGAAAAATACTTACGTTTCCTTGAAGATATAAATATGCATTCCAATCATTGATAAATATGGAAAACAATTTATAGAATTATAGCATCATAGAATGGTTAGGGTTGCAAGGGATTTTAAAGATGCTATAGTTCCAAAAACTCTGCCATGGGCAGGGATTTAACTCACTAAATCAGATTGCTCAGGGCCCCATCCAACCTGTTCTTGAATGCTTCCAGGGATGAGGCATCCTCAATATCTCCACTGGGCAGGCTGTTCCATTGCTTCATTACACAGATTAGAGTCTGAGAATTTACAACATCAGCCTAAACCCATGGTTTCCAGATTATGGTGCCTTCTCCTACTCTTTAAATTTAAGAATAGAATAACAACTGAGATTTAAAAAATATCTCCTGTCAGAACTGCTGATAGAAATATCAGGAGTATGAAAGCAAGATGGTGACAACTAATTGCATCATAAAACTAAATTAAATTCAACAAAGATAAAAAGAAACAGAAACTGACAGATATGGGTGAACCAACATTTGTTTTGATCTTTGCATAAAAATAACAGCCACAGGCATCATCATGTCTGGCACTGGAATGATTCTTCCTATGTCATTCAGCATACACATAGTCTGAGAAATACACAAAGGTTAGCATGGAACTGAAAAAAATTAAATTCTATCCCAGCACATCAATTTCTTTTTTTTTTTTTTTTTTTTTTTTCTGTCCAGCAGAAGTATTGTTACACCAACAGAGGACATGGAAGCCATGTCAGCCAACAGAGTGCATCTGACATATGCTCTGTTTGATCCAATTTTATACTGCTATGTATTCACTTTTAAACATTCAATAGCCCACCTGTGTGACACATACTAAGTCTGATGGAGTTCATGTGTATGGTGGTTGTCAAAATACCTAATAAGACATTTTAATACCTTAATAAGTCCACCTAAAGGACTCTACTAATTCTGAGGGCTTTTTTTCTGCTTTGTTCTGCTCAGATGGTGGATCCAATATGGCTTGTTTTTAAGGATGTGAGACTCTGAACAAATTGTGCAAAGTAGGAAACTCCATTCAATTTACAGATTGGCCATTTTCCAGAAGGAAAAAAAAATCAAACTTGTCGTATTCCCTCCTTTCTATTCTTCAAAAAGGGATTAGTGGGGAGATTTATTTGGCCTTTCAAAGAAGCTGCATGTGCTATGACTCCAGTAAAGAGCAACTTAAACACTAGACTGCAAATTTTGTATTGGTCTGCACAGTGCCTGTGAGTGTTGGCAGAAGTCATACTGGGGACACTGCACATTCATAAAAAGGAATTCACTGCAAACTGAAATAAATACATAGAGATAATATTAGCTGAAAATAGCCATTCAGAGAAAAGTTATTTAAACAGCTTCTATGCATGTATTCATCTTGTTGCAGTAGAACAAGAACACATATTGAATGCAATTAGCAGTCAGATATTCAGCCTGAGCAAAATGACTCTTGAAAACCCACTAGTTCTGTTACAAGTATCTTAAAATTACAGGGCAGAAAATATTGCTAACAAAATTACCCTAGAAAGCTTATGCCTTGTTTCAAATATTTCATTGACTGAAAGCCATCTCTGTAAGAATGATGTCATTAGCATGTCACATCTTTAGTAAATACTATTTTGCATGTAAATTATTATATATTTTTCTGTAAAGCTCTTATGTTCTTTTTGTTCTTTTATGCTAAATGGGGGGAAACAAGTAGTGCCTAGGAGTTGACCATCACTCTGAGTATTTAGAATTTCTTCAGTGGGGCTCCCTGCCCTCTGTAGTCACCAGAACAATGGCAGCATGCATAAATCCTCACATGCTCAGAATGGGTGGGGAGCTGCAGGATATAACAACCTTTCAGCCAGCCTCCCAGTGGCAGTAGCCTTCTCTGAATTTATCCTGGTAATTGCAGGCCAGCCTTCTCCTCCATCCTGCCAAAATGTAGGGACACAGCAGATTTTCCCCTGAGGGCCCCAGTCAACCCTCACAAGAAGGCAGGGACATACAAGAGCTGCTCATTTAGGTCCACTCCCTTGATCTTCCCCCTGGATCTAAGAGTAGAGGAGGGGAAAATGAGGAAGAGAAATTGAAAGCATTCTGTTGATGCCACTTGTCTTTACATTTGAGTAAGACAGATGGCAATATCATGGTTATCTCAATGGATAGGGGGATTGGCAGTTATATGGAGGCAGAACTTAATAATTGGGTGAAAGATTTTTTCCTTAGGAGGTTTATAGCAATAGTATAGACACATCTACCTGCTCATGAAAAAAAGGACTCTAGAAATAAGATTTGGGCAGACCCAAACTTAGGCTGTAAAGGCTGTAAACCTAAAAAAAAAAACCAAAACCCCAAAAAACCAAAAACAAAACAAAAAAACCCCCAAACCTAACAAACAAACAAACCCCAAAAATCAGTCAATGAATTCTGATGCTACTGCAGTTTCTGGAAGAGCATGCTTGGCATAGTGAGCATTTCCCTCACCTGTTGGTTCATTTGTCTGGAAACCATCTGTTCAAGTATGCATTTGCCATAGTTTTATCATGTTACAGAAAACCAAGACATAACACACAGATGAGACCAATGAAAAAGTGGAATTGAAGGCAATGAGAGGTTGGATGGAGAGAGGTAAGGACATACTATCAAAGAGAATTCTCAAATGGTAGAGCAAACACAAACCAAATAGTAAAATCTGATATTGTTCGTCATCCAAATTCTGTTATTTAACTTTGCTGATCCAAGATCTTGCAATGTTTATCTCAAATAATTCTGAGTGCTTCAAAATTTCAGTGAAAGAACTGCATGGTGTATAGTAAAGGTAAATATGGTACAGATTCATTCCAAGAAGATGAACAGGCTAGGGGTCTGGGTGCTTGGGGCTGCTCTGCTGGAATGGCCCTGGGGGTCCTAGATGGCATCAATCTGAGCAAAACATGTTCTGGACTGCATTAGCAAGAGAACAGACAGTGGATCAAAGGATGCTTTTCCTCCTTTTCTGCCTCTTTGGCTGTGATGTGTCTCATGTGCCTTTCAAAATGCCTTAAAGGGCTTAAAAAGGCCATAGTAAATGTTTAGAAGTTTTTAAAAAACCATGTGTGGAGACTGTATACCTCCCTACTGCATGACTCCACATTTAATCACACGGATATTTTGCTTTATATTTAATTTTAGTAATTCATGGAGTTTTGCTCTTTCTTCTCTAACACTCGCACATTTAAGTAAGAAGCAAATGCTGCCTTTAGAGAGCAGGATATACCCATACAGTTCACTGTGCTTCCTTTCACATCAATAATTTAAATTCTCAAGTTTCCTAAAAATTCTCATGTAGCTAAGCATCCTAAGAACAATGCCTACATGTTAAATTCCAAATCGTATGAGATATTGTGCAAATATTTAGTTATGAATATTAACTTTCTTCAACAGCATAGTCCAACTGTCATATTTCCCAAAATATCTTAAGAAGCTGGGTTGAGCCTTTCTTTGAAACTATTTTGTTTCCCAAACATATACTGATAGAACATTGTAGTAAGTACTCATAATTTTTATAAGTTTATGCATTAAACTTCCAGAAGTTTTTTATTTTCCTTAAATACATATCCAGTTCCCTCAGACTGAACAGATGACTGAAACAGAGCAAGAATTTCATGAGGAGAAATGGAAACAAATGCTTAAATTTAAGATTTTATCTATGTTACTGTGATTATGTTTCTACAGGGATCAAAAGAAGTTACAGCTGTATATAAGCCCTCTTCTAAGAAAAGTCTTTTAAAAAAAAAATTCCCACCCTAGTTATTACCGATGTTGCTGAGTTGGCAGTGGTAACAGTGAGAAAAGGCTTCAACAGCTTGCTTTATTTAAATTCTGCATCAGTAAAGCTTCCTCAGCATGTGATTGATAATTGTTCCCCAGCACTGTTGTGGAGCAGGACTGATTACCAAGGGGATTAAAATTCCAGAAAGTCTCTGAAGAATGTCTCTGAGGTCTTCTCTTCAGTCTCTCTGCTGCAAAGTTGATTTTAAGGGATGGGATTTAAATTTAGCTTTTTTTAGACAATATTTCCTGGCATGATCAGCATCTAAAGCCTTACTGGAACCCCTTCAGAAAAGTGTCTGACTTCTATCCAAAGCATAATACAGCCACAATTTAGGAACGTACCTCGGTATAGCAGTGTCTGCTGGCTACAGCAGGAAGGAAAATAATCACAGAGCAATAGATCACTTTTGTGGACTGAACATGGGCCTGATTCAACCTTCCCAAATTGCTCCCACAGCTCTGCATTCTGCCTCCAGTTTTTTGGGACAAGTCATATTACCACTTTGCAACTAATTCATTTCCTTAATGATAACCAGGATCTATATGAGGAGGGAAATGAAACTTAGTGATGAGTCAAACCAGATAGATTGTTGAACTTCTTTAAAATTGACTGTGTTGAAGAAAATATATAAAAAGCAAATATTATTCTTAACTGGTTATGAATCATCTACCCTGTAGGACTGTCTGTTGACAGTCTACTTAGACAGCCAAACTGGTAAGTTAATCAGGCTAGAGACCATTTTTATTACTGCTTAATTTATGAGTGTAGGGTAGGCAATTGCTTGGAAAAAAATTAACAAATTACTTGGTCAAGTGGTGACTCAGTGCTTTTCTGACGCTTGAAGTGAAGGGGAGAAAATCGTGAGAGATTATTACATTTTCTCATGATAATTAGATATTCAACAGAAACAGTTCAGTTGTAGGCTTTTCTCAAACTATTTGACCAGAATTGAGAAATGATTCACCACCACTGGAGCATGATGGGTATATTCAGGTGAAACCCTCTGTAGTCAGATGAAAATAATTTTATTGCTAACTGCATTTGGTTGCATATATTCAACCTACCTATACCACAAAGCTACTTATAGCTGAAATTTAAACTGTACCATATCCAGTGCAAAAATGGCATAATGCTCACCAGTTAACCCCACTCTCAACTTCAGTATGGTAAAGCAGAGCAGATAAAGCAGAGTCACTATTTGGCATGTATAATGTGAATTCATCCAAGTGCACCCAGACAAATCAAGCCCAAGGGTCATTACAAAAAAATTTACTCATCTGATTTCTAGGTGAGCTGTGTCTGAAAGTCTCTTAATGTGACAGAGCATCAGACAAACAAATTATACATGTCACTAAGATTTTGTTGCACTCAGCTCTGCCAAAGGCAAGATATAAAAAGACAATTTGGTTGTGCATTTACACACATTTTTTACTGCTTTACAGCAGCAATGGAATTTCAGAAAGGAATAAGAAAGGAAAAAGGTAACAAATAAAAAATACATGGTTTTACATCAATTAATCTGAAGTCATAGAGTGTGACACTTTTGGAAACATCTGGCTAAAGAGAACGAAGATTTGAAATTATAGAGACATACAAAAAAAAAAAAAAAAAAAAAAAAAAACAAACCACTACTCACAAATGTATAAATTGCCTCCTTTTTTTTTCCCTGAATGAAACTTGGAGACTTAAAAAAAGGAATTATCAACAGGACACTATTAATGGCAATGTCAAACACATTTCCTCTTGGGAATTATATTTGACACCTCTGAAAGTCAAATGCCAATATGAGACAGAAACCTTTATCCCTCCTGTACAGTAGACAGGTCTGAAGAAGTGATGAAGCCTGGCACATTAAGTGAGTAGAAACACTGTCAGTTCCAACTAATACTCTTTTGCACAGCACTATTAAAAAAAGCTGAAAAATATTGAGTACTACAGATCTTGCACTTCAAGAATAGAAATTCAGGTTGCTAAATTAGGAAAGGCCTGCTGAATTTCATAAATGCAGGAATTTCTATGCTATGTCAAAGTGATGTTTGGAAGAAAACATGGGGAAAGCGTAATGAGACTATCTGTGACATTTTAGAAAGCAGAGAAAGCTTTTTCTCTTGGGCTAGACAAAGGTGCCATGGTCAACAACATCCCAGACACAGGGTCTTAAAATAAAAATGAAGAGTAAATGAAACTAATGGCTAGTGACTTTGCTTATGCTTTATGTACTATTTGCTTTATGTAAATGTGAGTGATCCCATTGCCAGCAGAAGTCCTTGCAAGAATGGGACACAGACTGAGAGTCAACACCACAAGGAACTTTAATTCAACTTTAAAATAAGACACACTATTTTTTCTCCTTTGTATTTTAACTCACTTTTCAAACTTCTCTTGATTGTATTTTGGAAGTTCTCTGAAATGAATCTGACTCTTTCTTGCTCACCAGAAGTTTGTGTGCCTCAAATAATTTCTTTTAAATTGATTTGGAAACAGCTCAGCTGCACGCACATTAAGAGCTGTATTTGTTTTACCTCCATCTTTTTATTTTTCAGTGCATCTTTACTTAGAGAATAATTATTTGTTTAATGGGGTTTCACACAATTTTGATTAATCAAAATTGTGCTTCTTCCTTTAGAATCTGCACTTGCTTTCTTGATCCCAACTGTTGTATTAAAATCATTTTTATAGTAAGGATCTCTAGTGTCCAACAGAATAGTGGGTTCTTTTCTTCAGAAGGAGATAATAGAGAAGAGGCAGAAAAGTTTACAAGAGGAAATGCTGAAATCAGTGGGGAAATGTAGCTTGCCATTTGAAGTCAGAATTTGTGGGATGGCAATGTGTCACTGATTCATATACTTTTATTTTAAATAATCTGTCTTCCAAGACAAAAGAAAGCAAGTATAATGCTATAATCATAGACTCCCAGAATAATTAAAGTTTCTTTAAGCTTTCTTTGTATATCAAGTTCTACAATTCCCTAATTATCTCAGTAGCTCCTATTGGATCCACTCCTGCTTCCAATATCTTTCCTGAACCGGAGGGAACACAACAGGAAATCACAGTCCTGGTGTAGCCTAACAAATGTTGAGGAGGTTGAAATAAACACATCCTTTGATCCACTGTCTGTTCTCTTGCTAATGCAGTCCAGAACATATTTTGCTCAGATTGATGCCATCCAGGACCTCCAGGGCCATTTCAGCAGAGCAGCCCCAAGCACCCAGACCCCCAGCCTGTTCATCTTCTTGGAATGAATCTGTACCATATTTATCTTCACTGTACACAATGCAGTTCTTTTTGACTTCATATTCCACCTACTGATTTCTGTTTGACTAATGTTTGTTCCTTCCAAACTATCTGCCTTTCAGTTTAGTTTTCATCTAGCATCTTGGTGAGGATATGTTACATCCCATCATTTAGGTTGTTTATGAAAGATGAACATAGTTCTGGGCAAAGCATCATCCTCCAAGGAAGTCTGCTTGTATTCAGGTGTCAAATCACCATTGGAACATTAATTACACCACTGAAGTTTTGAAGTTTAGCAGCATTCCACTGACTGGACAGGTCCATCTCTCCACCTCATATCTTACAATCTTGTCAAAAAGGATATTGTGGGAGAACATACTAAATACCTTTCTAAAAATCAAGGTTATGTCAAGGTTGTTAGCATTGCCTCCCAGTTTGAGAGGAGCCAGACAGTCTTTTGCCCATATTGAGGCTGTCTTTTCTGCCAAACCAGTAGCAGTGCTGTCCTTGGATTAGTGTGCCCACATGCTGTGCATTGTCTTACCTGTTTTATTGCAATTATAAAGCAAACAAAGCAGAGACAAAGAGACAGAAAATCCTCACAAATATTTTTTTCTTCCTTTCAAAAATATGGTTCCATAAGATATCCTGTTTCCCCATTGTTTCATTTTTCAGCGAGCAGTCTCAGAGGTCTCAGGGGGTCAAGCCCTTGTCTAAGAAGAAAGCTGGAATGGGAGCTGTGAGAAAATTTTCACTTGCAAAGTGAAGTGGAGGATTTGGGCCTTTTGCCAATTCTGTGTGGGTATGATGATTTCAAGGCAGTTTGCCATGTCTTTCTGTATAATTTTCTAGCAACAAAAATAGGTTTTGCATTTAAAAATGAAAAAGTGATGAAAAATAGCTCCTCCAAGTCAAGAAAAGAACAAATAAGGCAACACTCAGAAAAGTAAATTTATCCTCACATACATTAAACCCCTAAACCACCATCTATTTTACTTGGCTGAGTTTCCTGAGCTGTGTTGTTCACTGCCGAGTTGAGTACTCTACAGATTTTGATGTTACCATGCTTTACACTAATAGACCCTCAAACAAAGAAGCAACTATTAGGTACTGCATCATAAAAGCAGCTCCTAGGTTAGGCCATCTTGCAAATTGCTAATATCTGCAGCTAAGACAGGCACTCACAGCCAATATTAAGAATCGGTGTAGAAAAATTTTGTTTCTTTCCTTCCATCCTTTCTTCAGGAATCCCTTCCTACTCTCATGCTTTACAACTTTTGCCCCATCTCAAAGACATGCTCCATTTCAGCTTTTTAATGTAGGAAAATGCACAATAAAAAGAGCATGCACATTATCTTTCCAAGGTGCAGAGTAGAATCTTTCAGTCTGTCTTATGTTTATATAAAACTTATCAAAATCGTTATGAGCTTCCCCCATCTGTCTTGTTTAATAGCCCATGGAAATGACTACAATATTCCACATGCTCAGATATAGTCTGGTATAATGATCCCACATGGCATGGCTGAATTAAGATCTGCATGGTACCATCCTTTCTTATTTCATGTGTCAGCTTGCTGGAAACAGTCACAGAGGACAGTCACAACTTGCTTAAAACTTTTGGAGACACCAGTTAATGGTACAAGATTGGTTACTCCCACTGCACCAGCACATCTTGGCAAACCCATATCTGAAGACAAAATTGATCCTGATATAAAGGATCAATTACTCTGTCATTTTTATATTCTCAGACAAGAATCTGAGCTTATGAAATTTTCTCTTGAGTATTTCTCTAATTCCAGCACAGGTCTACACTTGCCAAGGATACAGAATTAAGGGGAAAATATTCACAGAAAAAAACCCCACATTGGTTTCCTACACCTTTTAAAATACTTTTTATTGTGAGACACATCAGGTTTTCCATCGGTACAGTTTGTGAGGTGTGTTGTGATGGAAATGGGATCCTGAGCTTGGCACTCTACTTCCAAAATGCAAACAGCACAGGCCACAACATATTGCTACTTTGAATACTGTTTATTGCATTTGTTTTCACTGAGTGAAGAATGGGTGCTGTCTTTGCAGGTTGCTAGGCTCTGATTTTAAGAAGATGCAAGAAAGTGAAATATCCTTGCTCATTGTACAAAGACTGCACAGGCAGAGGAGCACAATAATATCTGCAGGCTCTAATTCAATTAAAAATCTGTGGCCAAATATATGAAAACATTTTCAAGGATGAAAATTGGAATATTTCTCCCAATTCTATTTTGCTTCATAAGGTAGACTCAAGATTCCTGAGTAACAAAATATCCAGAGACAGTTCACATAAAATTCTGGGTCTTGCAGGTTCCTTCTTTATAGCTAGGTTAATTTGGGAATTAGAAGTAGTGCTCTGATTCTAACCATGTATAATCCATCCTAAGAAAATCTCTTAACTGTGTGCACTGCTGCTTTTGAGAAATGGAGCTCCTCTTGCTTATGCAAATACAGCCCTGCTTCATGAAAATTCTGCTTACCAATGTCTCCCCACAGACACTGGGGAGTGTGTGCTGGAAAATGGCACACATATTCTCTTACACAGGACTTCAGGTCAATTCAATTTATACTAACAACCACAGAATGTGTCCACAAAATCTCAGCACCTGGAGCTAGGCAGTGTCCTTTGTGAGGCAGCTCTGTCCCCTGAGACCCAGGCTAAGCAGGGAGAAGGAGCTGAAGTTTTCTGTATCATACTTGGTGAGACAGATTCTGCCTGTGCCCAGATCCACACTGTTCATGCTCTTGCAAGAAGTGGCTGCTGCAGGCAGTTCCTATTCTTGTGAGGAGTAATCAATTCAATCTTTATCTTTTCTAAAATAGCATTTTCTTTCCTAAACTATTCTTGTTGAAGTAGTGTTTTCCAAGTTTCAGGTTGTATTGTGTTCTTGTATATTCTCCCCTTGGGAAAGCCTGACATCCACCTGTCTGTGTGGTCATTATTAAGCCTTGTCACAGTGTTTATTCTTCTGACACTAGGTTTAAAAAAAGCTTCCTTACGTATCTGTCAAGTGTATGTTCCACATTTCAAGTGCTGCAGTATTTTATTATTATTTACTACTCAAATGTTTGTGATAACTAACAGCAACATATATCCAGTAATTTCCATTTCTTCAAGTGCAGCAGGGTGCAAATGAGGATGGAGTCTGTGTCCTTGAGCTGCACCTGAGTATACCTAAGGAAGTCTTACACAGACTGAGGGCAAGTCTATTTTATAAATAGGAAAAAACTGTTTTAAATATCTTATTAGTTCTGAGTAAATATTTCCAGTATATTTTTGTGCACCCAAGGGTCTGCTTCTGTTTATGCTTCCCAGAATAGCAGAAAAAAGTAAGCCAAGATTTGTTCTTATTGCCTTTTATAAAACCACTAATGCTTGGTCTAAATTCTTACCTTGGTGTCTATTTAAATTACAGTTTTGAGCACACTGTAACAGTGTGAGGTTTTTTCAACATACTTATATCTATTTTGTTACAAATTGCCCAGTGTTCAACGAATCTGACTGACCAGATAGTTAAACACAGATAAAGCAGATAGTGAGAAAGGTTCCAGTCTTAAAAATATTGGCTTAAGGCCATCTCTTCATTATGAACAGGATTTTGATGACATGTAGAAAATGGACACATCAATAGTTATCTCAATTTACATTGCTTAGATATGTGTCAAAGACTAATAGGTCCAACACAGCTCCTGGTGATTTCTGCCTTTCTGATTCAAGCTATCACCTCCCCTGACTTTACAAAGACTTTATTAAGGTACCCTGAACCTTAAGTTAGTAGGTGATAAGGTGCTACAATTTTAAATTTTTTTTCCAAATTAAGAAAGGGAAAAGCGTTGGTGGAGGAAAAAGACAAATCATTTCCATCAAGAATACAGAACCAGTGTCTTTTACTTCAATTTATTATATTAAAAGAAAATTAAAATACCTTATCATAGAATGAATAGACTGAGAAAAAGTAGGAAAAAGAAAAAGGAGACTGTGAGCAAGTAGCAAAATGGATAAATAATTAATAATAAATACAGGCTGCTTTCCTTCAGAAGCTGTCTTTTGCATGCTGTCTTTGACTCAATAAAGTTTTTAGTTCTTTTTTCTTTCTTAAAAGTGTTCTCTTACTATTTAAGAAAAAAAAAAAAAAGCTGAATATATGATGGTAGGAACTAATTATCTTTCTGTAAGCTAAAAAATTTCTGGAAAACAACAACAAAAACATTGTCTATGACAGGACTTTAAAAGAAACAATCAGTGACCTTTCAAAAATGCATGGCTAGATTAGAGTAGAATTCCATAGGGACAGTGTAACAGCTGATGATTAAGGCACTTATCCCCAAATAGGTATCATTTTTGCAAAAGGAAATTATATTTCTTATGCCCTCTGATATAGCAGAACATTTCTGTAAGCCAAGTATGAAAGCAAAGCTGTCAAAATAAATGCAACATTGTGTTCCAGGTGCGTGTCTCTGAATTTACAGCTCAAGCAGTTCATCCACATTCTGGACATGTTGGACTTTTCAGCTCTCTAAAGAATGATATCAGAGTGCCCTTGATACAAAAGCTGCCTATTTGCCCTTGGTAAATGTTCACTGTGCAGTTGCTTCAAGCTTTGTGCAAATGAAGCAGCAGGCAACCAGAAGATACCAGCAAGAGGTCTGGGAAGGATCAGGAGACCCAGGTATTGTGGCCATCCCCAGTGTTGCAGGTTTGGGCAAGGAAATACTTCCCCAGGTTTATTTTGGTTTTGTTTTTGTTTGTTTATTTGTTTTAATTCCCTTTCCCCAGGCTTGAGCATGAAGGGCTGTAGAAAAACTATATTCATCAGCTGGTTCCTATGGATTTGATGCAAATTTCCGTGTGGAACAACAGGTTCAAAAGCAGACTGCATCCTCCCCCTTTACAGGGAGAATGACTTCCTAAAAAGAAGAGGACAGGTGACCTTCAATATCTCTGCTAATTTCATTTCTCTCTGTTTGCTGGATGGGCATTTCTCTGGTACAGAATAAACTAGTCTAGTTTATTATGTCCTGCTGTCATTCACAATGTTCAAGTTCACATCCTGTAACAAAGCAGAATTGATTGTATTGTTGTATTGGTGTCTTTTAGGAAGAATGCTATTAAATTTGGTAGGCTTACAGCTCAAAGACACTGCAGTGAACAAGAGAATTAGTTTCTCCATATCAGTATCCTGATTTAAATTATTCAGTTTGACAACAATTTAGGCTGCTGCTGTGCTGAGTCCTCTGATCAATACTGTCTCACTGCTCTCTTTTTTCTATTCCCATCTTCTATTTTCATCTTTTGCTCTTAGTTTTCCACTTGGATTGTGAAGTCCTTGAATCACAATCATTGCTTTGTTCTTCATAAAGTGCCTAGAGCAATTCAGTCCAGGTCTGTAACTGGTGTGCCCAAACAGTGTAATAAATGTGTCGCAATTACCACTGATGCTGCAGTTGTTATTGTATCCATGACCATAAAGGTGATAAATGAATGGCAGTAAAGTTGTAAGTTTTCCTTTTTATCACACAACGCATCCCAGCAGAAGGTGTTCTTGCTGCCACAGCCATAACTGCTGGAGAGATCCTAGTCCTGAGCAGAAGGGTAGTCCAAGTTTACTGTGAAACACATACCAAGGTTAGATAGATTGTTGAAATACTTCAGTAACAGCAAGTCAAATTGAGCTGGTGATGTGCTTAGAAAGGTTCTGAAAGCACAGACAAGCACCTCAACACTAATTATTCAGCCTAAAACAAATACGAATGCTGTTTAATTTTCGGTTTGTATTTTGATACAGAGAAGGTGACACAGTCTGCAAAAGGCATGTACAGGCTTGTTTGCATATTTGAAAAATATGTTTTTCTAACTCTATTATTTTTGAATTTGCAGACTTGTGACAGGAAAAATAAAAGAGAAACACAGCTGGAACCACCCAATGTATCTTGGTGGGATGAAAGTTCAACTCAGCATCATTTGAAAACAGATTTATAAATTGCTACATATTTCTCTGAAAATTGAGCAAGTTTATAATCCTTTTCACATTCATTTCACAGTGAAAGCAATACAGGGTGGGAGGTTATTGTTGTTACAATGTGCACACGGCAGATTGCATTCGTAATTCAATCCTGTTGCATGTGATGCAAATTTTGCTCCATTTCTTGTGACACAATGAGAGAAGTCCTGAGATGTGTTAGTGGCACTACCTAGTACAGAGTTGTTCTCTATGGGGGAAACATGTGAGAACAACTCAGATATTTCTGCAATCTGATCAGCAAAATAAATATTTTTCCTCCATTGGAATGAGAGATGAGACATGGAGGGTTCTTGACAACAGTTAAATTATTTCCCTGTCAATGCCAAATGCAAGACATGTGAAAAGAATACCACAATTTAAGACATTTCAGACTACTCAAAATCCCCTGTCCCTTCCTTTATGAAAGTACTATTGTTTTGTTGAATGAACACAAAGAGATTTATGGCTCACATCTTGCTTAATGGCCTCTATAGGATATTCTGTTTCAAGGACACATAATGCTTTACAAAAGGTTAGAATTCTTCACATACCTCTTCTGTACCAGGCCTTATTTTGCACTATTTGTCAACAATCGCTCTCCAATGTTCTCCAACTGTTGATCTAAATGCTCCCAAAGCATTCGTAAAGCCACAGGCAGACATTCATTTTCCAAACCGTTTGCCAGCTTAAAACATTACTGCTCCTTTGCTGATTGTTTTTGACCTCTGCCAAGGGTTATCCTCCCAGCATTGCCAGCAAAGAAGGGATCACAAGGGATCTCTAATCTATTCCAGGCAAAACCAGTCTGAGTTGACTCAGATGGAATTGACCAAGACCTGCTTCCAAGCACTCATACCGTGCTGTCCAGCAGCAGGACTGTGAGAGTTGTACCTCCAGCTGGAGGACAGCAAGAGGCATTGGGCAGGAGGTCTTAGCCCAGCATCACTCGACATAGATGGTCCATCAGGGTGCTCAGGAAGGCACAGAGGAGTATTGGCTAGGGGCAGTGATAGTCATAAAATGCTGTGGTATGCACACACCAAAGGCTATACCATTCTTCACATCTAGTAATCTCAGAGTTATCTTGATACTGAAATAATATCTTAAAGATATAATTGCACCTTTCCAGCTGTGCCATGCTGTGATAGGAAAGACATGGACCACTCTGGGTTTTTTGTTTTGTTTTGATATCAAACACAGAAGTGGTTTGGACTTTCATGAATAATTACCGGAGGAAGATTGTGAGACTTTTACAAACAGTTTACAAGTTATTCCCTTGTATGTTTTTGAATATTTACACAAAGTAAAGAAGAGAAAAGTGAGTGAATAAATTGCTGATTGTGGGTTAGGTTTATTATTAAAATGGAGATGGGAACAGGTTATAAAAAATTGTAGTTGTAAAAGGGACTTACAAAATATACACAACTCAGTGAGATGAGTATTATTAACACATGAGGCAGTTATACAATTTCTAGAACTTCTGTTTGAGGAAAAAGGGCACACAGGAGAAGATGACTAGAAAAATATTCCTTTCCAGTACCCTCTAGATATTGACTCTGTTGTTATCTTTACATTTGCTATTTCAGACTGAGATCATATCATAGACATTTCCAGATAAAAAATAAAGAAAAAAGACATTGATATAACAAGAAACATCTGTGTACATAAATAAATTTTTCCTATGGTTAGTTTTTACAAAGCACTCACAGCTTCTGCTATTCACCAGTTGCACTTTGCAAGCACAGCTCTAGAGCTAAAAACATTTTATGCATGCTAGTAAAAGCTATGTTTGTGACTGTACTGACTTTGTTTAAAAATGTTTGTTTTTCTCTCTTTTAAAAAATCAAAATTCTATCAGAAAGAAATTACTAAAATAGAATAACATTGCTGAATAACATTGCTATTACCTTCCATTAAAATGCTGATACAGAGAGAAAGGAAAAGTTTCTGTCTTTTAGAAGAATTCATACACATTCATTTTGAGTTTCCTTTTTCCATTTTTTCACTCCCTACTATATTCTATGTAGAGGTAAAATTTGTTCTGCTACAAAGCTTATCTTTTTCGTGTCTGCTTGTGCTGTCCACTATTGCAAAATGCAGTCGGGTTTCAGATTGAAATGGCAGTGAGTAAAGAAAAAACACAGGCAATTTACCTACTCTTTGAGGTTCTTAATAACATTAGAAATATAAATGCATCACAGCAAGAGTGATTTTGTTAAAAGACAATCATCAAATAAAGTATGGATTTTTAACAATCAAAGGATGAAAGTGCACTTAACCTCAGTGGCAGAGTGTGCATGTAATGACAAATTTCATCTCAAAGGGCTTGATCTGGCTGCTGCTGAAATCAATGACAAAACTTCCACGTACTTTGGTGAAGAAAGGAACAGGTCAAAAAAGTTACATACTGATTTAAGGCAAAGCACTGTTTCCTGCACATTCAATACTGAATTTTTCCTGTATCTTTAATATCTAATAGAGTAATTGGGACATAACTAGTGTCTTGGGGTGACTTTATGATTTTTGTATCCCCAATCGTCTGTTTTGTTGGTGTTGAATATTGAGTTCTGAAGCTTTAAGACTGGTTCCAGGAGTGAAGGGCGAGAGAAAGAGGTGCAGAGTTCATTATCAGAGACTGCACGTGCTCCCCCCACATCCTTCACACAGACTGTCTTGTCTGCAGTGGACAGCAGGACAGAGTTCTCCTTTGCTTTTAGTTAGTTTCTGGCTAGCTAAGGCAGAGAAGCTCCCTGGACTGTGGTTTGGTTGATTTTTTTTTTTTTCCCTTTTACTTGGAATTCATTTGAACCTGCTCTAGATTGAAAACCCAGGAGGAGCACCAGGAGCTCACACCTGTGGCCCACCAGGCCTCTTCTGGGCTGTGGCATTTGCCAGCACTGGAGAGACTGAGAACACACTGAGTGAGCCGGGCTGTGACCCACGGAAGGGGCTCATCTGAGTTTGTCATCTCTTCGGAGTGGTGAGAGGTTTTGTTGTTTAGTATTGTTCATTTTTGTGCTGGGGAGTGCTTTGCCTGTTAAATAAACAGGGTTTTTTTCCGCTTCTCTATGAGGAAATATTTTCCTGAACCAGTTGGGGGAGGGACTGCTTGAATCTGTTCCTAAAGGAACCCCATTCAGAGGTTTTCTCCCTACATTTGCCCTAAACCAAGACAACTAGAAAACCCATTGCATTCCTCAGACCTCAGTGCCAATGTAATGTGTACATTTGTCCCAATTTTATCCCATGATAACTGGCCCTTTCTTGTTTAGATACCAAGTTGGGGGAAGATGATAACAGAAATCACTGGAACAGACAAAAGTCTTATGACTGAATGACAGTAGTATTGATTGATGCTGGGGACCCAGACCCACAGCACATCTGGGGCCAGGGTCTGACTGGTGTTTGTACCAGACTCCAGCTTGGTTTATGAACTGCAGTAGGGACAGAAAGGCAAGACTGGTAGTGGTTCAGAAATGAGCAGGTAGTGTGCCTTTCTGATCTCTCCCCTGTCTGAAAGAAGTTCTCTTTATTTCACGGAGCTGTTGGCTGGGAAAAGATTTCTGATCCAGATATCACTGCTTTCAGAGTTATAAGCTCCATTTTTCAAGAGGCAGGCTAGCAATGGTTAGAAATTTTCCACTTTTAGGATGTGCCCAAGGATGTGAAAGCCTTGCAGTATGCTTTGGGTAATAACCTATAGAGAGATAGAGGATTAAACGCTTAATAATAGAAATGGAAATCAGAGTTCTGAAAACAGCTATCAGAATGTCAGCTTGGGATTTTTTCCTAAGATGTTTACCAAGCAATTGGATGGAGCAGACTCAAGCATACATTTCCCTGGCAGAACTGAGGACTTGCTTTAGATGTTTTTTTATTCTCCTGACTTGTTGGAGTAACAATTTAGAGCAAGCAGCACATTCTAAATTTCTTTCTCTCATTCTATTCTCTCCCTGTTGTGGTCAGTGGAATACAAATGTCACTTTGCCATGCTTCTCTGGGATACCAAATTCTTTGTAGTGTAGATTCACCATATCTGATTTGGTTTTACTGCCCAAGGAGGCTTTGTTTCATTTTGCATCTGGATCTTTGCTTGTCTCTGTCCTTATATTTTGCAGCTCCAAACTTACTTACGTTAATTTGGATGGGTTTAGCATGTGTTGGGGGTAAATTATGGCTTGCTGCATTATTTAGAAAATATTTTTTAAAACTCATTACCAACACATTCACCTATTATTTTTCTCAGTTCATCATTGCCATTTCACCTAAGTAAAAGTGATACAAAAATGTCACAATAGAGAATGAGATTTCTGAACCGTAGAACCCGACCATACACATCTTTAAATTTATGAGGCTCCATGAGGGTATTCAATAGTAACTTCATACATTTGTGTGTCCAGCCCTACTTTACATAATAGCTATGCATTACTGATTGACTACAGGTGGAAAAACTGAGATATAAACACCCTTTTCAGTTTTGCAGATAATTTTTAAGTCTATGTTTTAAGCTGCAGTTTTGTGTGTCATTAATGTGATTGTTTTGGCACTACCTCTAGTGAGTGTGCAGAGATGCCTCAAACAGCTCATTTTGCCTTACATGGGTCTCAGAAGCAGCACAAAGTTCAGAGTAGTTTCATTCATGGTTCTAAATGGGCAAATTAACCTACCTTTATGTTCAGATACAGATTTGCATATCCTACATGATCTGTGCCACACTACCTCAAGCATTTCAGACTTTGCAGGTTCCAATGGGAGCACAGATGGTAGGGAAAAGGTGGATATATAGACATACAAATGGCCACTGAGATTTTCAAGTGGCTTTCCTGGTAATAAATAAATAATTGCTTACAAAACTGTCCTCAAAGTACGTGCTCAACCTCAGCAAATCAAGATACCAAGTTGGATTCATACAAAAATCTCTGTCAGAGACTTTAATAGCAAAAATTCAAATTGACAAACGGGATTTTTAATGTTGCTGAAGAAGCCTTTACCTAGAATCTGCCTTGTATTTACCTGATTCCAGTTTTCAAGTTTGTTTCATTTTGGATCACCAGTAATACAGTGAGAATCATGCAAAAAAAGCCCTTAGAGATCTAAAATGATACTAATTCCACCCCTCCATATCCACACACACAAATTTAATTCCACCCCTCTCTGTTCACTACAAATTTGCCTCTGTATATGCCTCTTTTTTATCCTGATTGTTCAAATAAGTTCAAAATTACTAGAGATGTTATTTTTATTTAATTTGTGTAGGCTGGAACGCCCATAACCATTCTGAATCTGTCTTGGGCAACTATCTTTTTTTTTTTTTTAAATGTGAGGTAAAAGATGGATGATGTGTGGAATGAATCCTATCTGCTCCTGAAAGAGATACTTAATGTTTCATCTTGTCTTATGATTACTGGCTAGGAAAAAAAACATTATTGATTTAAAACTCAAACCCTTTCTATTTCTTAGCTGTGTTCTGGCACACATTAAGCAGACCTGCCATGCTAAGTTTATTTATTGAGAACTGAAGATGAGTGTTTATATTTTTGAAGTGCCTTGTAGTTCGGCAAAAATAAAAGCATACCTGGTTTATTTCCAGATCCAATTTCAACTGAATTCTCCACAGGTAGGAAACAAGGGGAGGAGATAAGTTTTTCAGATTATGCTTTAAGTCTCTGGGTTGAAAATGACACAGCAGCCTAACAGCACTTCAAAAAATTAGAACAGAGGTGAGGATCCAAGGGAAATAAAAAGCTGAGGGAGCCCAGGATAATAGGCTGAGGTTAAATTGGACAGGACAGATAGTCAGACTGGACTTGTCCTGCTTTCCTCGTGGAGGTAAAGTCTGTCCATAAATAAGACTATCAGAGCATGATTCTGTGAAGACATATGATGATCAAGGTCACAAATCAAAGCTACGGTGAACCAAGTAATCTCTTTTCAACAAATTTAATACATAAAACAGAATAAATTTTACAAGTCCCGTGTTCACAAATTTAATCCAGAATAGAAATTCAATTATTTCAGGGGATGACTCATTCTAAAACATAAAAAACACAGAAAACCACATACTTTTACTTTATATTATAAATTTTCAAATTTATTTTTAAGCATTAAGATTTTTCTGATACCACATGTATCTTTTTTCACATCCTGCTGCTGCTGCTGTAAAATGTTGCTTTTCATTCACTATGACCAACAGAAACATGATGTTTATAGATCAGCTAAAAAGACTGTGTTCATAAAAAGAAGTGTGAAATCACTCAGCACTTACAGCACTTCATATTTTCAAAGGATTGCACTCACATAAATAGACAGATTGTAATTGACTCTACTGCAGACTGAGTGATGAAGATTTATCTCTTTAATGGATAGAAAAAAATTGGTGGGAGTCTGGGGTGTGGATGTGAAATGAATTGCTTCATCCTCCCCGGTAGAGGGACAACTGGAAGAGACCAGGTGCAGACAAGAACCTACATTCTTTCCATGGCTACAGTATTTCAGTATGTTTATTGTTAATGAAAAATAAAGAATAAGCCATATCCAGCCTTAGTAGCCTTGCAGAAAGGACAGAATATTTATATCTCAATCCATAAATTCAGACGTACTGAAATTAACCAAGTGAATTAGCAGACCTCCTGTATTATATATGCAGGTGAACATATGTAAAGAAGTCCTCTTGTTCCTGCTTTCTGAATACTCAGGTGGTTCAAAGACAAGAGAGGTGCCACTGGTAGGTTGTGCTACTTCAGTGTATCTTCTGAATGAAATCCACACTTCTCCCAACCAGGAAATATAGAGGTAAGATGCAGAACACTCCAACATATAAAAGACAGGTAACATAGTGGTAAGGTAACTGTCAGTGACATCACTACCCTGTCCCACAGGAACAAGTGCAAAAGAATTTGTTTGTGCACTTTAACTCTGTTCCCTTAGGAATTGGCATAATGACCACTGTTCTGGTTTGCTGGACAAATGTTGACAGCCACTGCTGTTTCACAAATGTCTTTGGGTGTTTTACATCCCTCTGAGAAGCACTGGATGGAAAGAAAACACATTCCAACATGGACTGGATGCATCTGAGCTCAGAGAAATCTGGCATATATTACCCCAAAACTTCTAGAGTGCTTCTTACAAGAGCAGTGGTGTGTTTCTTCTGTTAGAAGCAGGACACACATATCTACTTCCTGGGATTTCTGACAGAATATGTCCAGGACTATCTGGAAAAAGTATAGTATCAGATGATACCATATTCATACAAGCAGAGGATTGATACTTTCTGATAGGCAACATTTATTCAGTAGAAATTTTGCCTAGAGGTAGCTGTTGTGCAGAGACTGAGCTCACCTGAGTTAGGAGACCACTGGTGTAACTCCAGAAAAGTTACAGCTCTCTGTGAGGGATTTTCTTGATGGCACATTCCTGATGTTCATGGGAAAACCACTCCACCCAGGTGACATTAGATGATGAGTTCCCCAGTACTCATATACCTTGCTAAAGTACAGTGGGATCAACGTCACATATTGAAATGTTGCAGTTTGACAGTACCAGCAAGGCAAGAATGTCTTTCTCCTCTAATCACATCTCATCTAATACCTGACAACATTACAGTGGTTATTGCAACTTATTCCATGTTAAAGACTGGTTTGCCTTCCTCCTTTCATTCTCTACCACTCTCTGAATATGTAGCCCTTCTTCATGCAATTTTCCTATGCCTGAAATTCAAGCCCATGACTAATCCACAACACAGGCTTTCAAGTACAAATCTTGTTTTCTCAAAGGGCTGTAAGAGGCATGTGTCATCTGGGAGAGCATTAAACAGCTGAGTGCTCTGAGGAGCTTCTAGTCTAGGCATCTTCCAAACTCTGCATATTAAGAAATTCAATATTTTTGCTTTGAGCCATGTTTAATGTCTTGAGCTTCTTGGGAAATAGGAGGGAAAGGTAAGTTGATGGTGAAATATGTCTAGTGAAAATTTCACACAGTTGAATCTTCATGCTTTGTATCATCAAGGTATGACCAATTTCAAGGCCTTCAAATGATTACACAAGGCTTAAAGGAGCTTTTCATGCAGTCCTTAAGAACAAAATTTTCAGATATTCTTAGCTTAGATTTTGATACTTGTCATATCTGATGAACAGACAGGGATTCCCAAAGCTTGTCTTTTTTTTTTTTTTTTCTTTTCCAGGGTTACCAGTTGCTTTAGTACATAACATTACTTCCCCTAACAGCTTTTGTCTCCAGCTGAATGAGAACACACACTGTGTCCTGATGATCTGCAGGGCTTGCCAAGGTAAAAACTGGTCTTTCACCTGCAGAGGACATTCTAATCTCTTCTTTTCTGGGCCACTGAGTGATGCCCTCTAGCTGACATCAGATAAGTCCACATCACAGACTCCTCAGGCTCAGGCTTTCAGCATGGCTATCCATGTTCACCACTCAGCACAGCCAGACTGATCTATATGGAAAGCTGAATGCCTCACAACACCCTGCAGATAGTCCTGGAACATATTGTAAGAAATAGATGCCCTTGAAGGATGAAAAAACAAAACTTGTGGAGTAATATATCAAAAGCAAGGCAAAGGCTGTCCCTTTGGTACAATATTTAGCCATACAAAGATTAGATTTTACCACACTCTAGTTAACCATACCAAAACATTTTGACAGAAGAAGACTACAGTGATCTTTTCCTGTTTTTTATGTAAAGTCTCTAATCTGAATTATGTTTCCTGTTCAGGTCCTGGACTGTTGAAAGAGAGCATGGTCATCAGATTTGAAATATATTGAGATTGATGAAAAGTGACAGGGGAAAAAAAGCACTTTTTTCTCCCCTTTTTGATTGAGTTTGAAATTACAGACAGATCTTGGATGTGAATCAGACAGGTAATTTATGTGAACAATGCTTGCAGTGTTCTGGTTACAATCAAGTTGTTCACAAGTAATCAAATGCTGCCCATACTTCAGTATGCATATGTGTAAATCAATGTCATCCCCATCCCACTGCATTGTAACAGATTTGCATTCTCCAAAACAGTGTAGTATCTGCTACAGTGTGCCAGAACATATAAGTATGTTGTATCTGGACACTGAAATAAAGCCCAATGCTTTAGAGAATTTTATCTTACTCACGGACCTCAGCAATTGTGTATCTGCACATAGAAAAAAATTCTCTATTGTCTTTTTATTCTGTGTTGTTATCAATGGCAATTGATAAAACAACTATTGATGATCTATTGCTAGAACTTGCTGTTAACAGTAAAGCATTGATATAAATGCTTCTTAAAAACAATCTCCAATGAAATTTCACCTTCCACCTTTGAAGCTTTCTTTCCCCCCAGTGTGTCCCACTGTTGGTACCTAATGAACTGTCTTCCTTTGTCCCCATGCTGACTTGGACACATAAATAGAAGGCACTACCCACCATAAGCCTGCCACTAGAATATTCTCTCTTCAGATTACCAGTACTGGTTGGCTGAATATCTTCAATATGATGTGATCAGTAGTGCTTGACAGCCCTCAGCAGAATGTCTTAGAGAAATGAAAATGTCCAAGAGGATCAGTTCAGCTGTCATAAGTACCCAGTACTCATTCCTAACCCAGCCTTACCTACACCAACACTTCACTCTTATCTGAAGTTGACATTACTGTAAAAATACTTAGGTAAGTATTTTCACTACTAGCTCCACAATAGCAATCCACAGGCAGATTATTGGTTGTTTCAAAATCAAAGCCCACTTAAACACCCACAGATCCTCACCAGACAGCTTGAGAGTTCTCTTTTCTGTCACTACAGGTGCAAATATCTCCTGAATACTGGATAAGAGACCAAAACACCTCAGCATTTCCAGCAAAGCAGCTCTTTGCTTTTAGAAAAATCGTGCAAAGAAGGTGAATGTTAAAAGCCTCAGAGTACAACCTCTGCCTTGGGGAGTTTTGCATGCTGCAGGGAGTGAAACGGGTGAAGAAAAGTAGAATCTGCAAGTCATTTGTACGAGCTGACAGAAACACCTCCCAGCTGTGGACACAGAGCCTGCTTGCAAACACTTAAGTAATAACACAACTATTTCCAAAGTCCATCTTATTTCCAGAAAGTCCCACCACATGTTTACTGCTTCAAACAGGGTGAAGTCTGAATTAGGTGCCAAAAAGTCATCTGATCCTGCCCAGAGGAGACTTGGAATCTGATATGATTCTTTTATCTCCTTTGGAAATAATATTGCAAAAATTACAAAAAACTTTTCTTCTGTAGCTGGAAGATAGTCTTCAATACATACTCTGTGATATATCCTGATCAGCTTATACAGGCCTTCATATCATATACCTCATCAAATGTGAGTATTTCAGTCTGCAAATCTGCCCCTTAGATAGCAGGCTTGACCAAAAAATCACTGAAAATAGCATCTACACATGCAAGAAATTAAAGAACCAATTAAATAATTGGCACATTTTTCAAATGATGTTGTTTAGTCACAAAAATTCATTTTGCTTGCCTAAAACTGTAATATTGACAGTGATTTCCAAGAGGCAGAAGACTGACCCTTTGGGCAGCCCTACTCAGTTCATCTGTCACAGCTGCTTTGAGGCCAGCAAGAGCAAAAGCTGTAGATCCTGAGGAACTCAGAACCTCCAGGCAAGAGGCTGTTTTGTCAAAACCAGAGCTATCTAGCTGGTTTTGGGTATTGAGGCAGGGAATTCTGTCAGTCTATTTTGCTCAATTGCTTCACTGACCAGAAATGCAAGGCACTAGCAGAATCAAAATTAGTGTTTTCACTGTCTCTTCTCTCTCCTCTCAAAAACACTGGGCACACCTGCTATTTTGAACATACCAGGAACACCTTTTAGCCCTCTAAGCCTCTTCAAAGACCTGATCTCCTACTGAGAGCAGTCTTAGGCCATTCCTTCCTCTTTGATCATGCTTCTGTTCATTCATTATCTCTAAATATCTGCATACCACATCAATACTGAGTCAGAGGGGCACAGTCAGAGAAGTTCATCATGGATCAAAGCATTTCTCTTGGCAAATACACTAAGACCATTCAATACAGGGGATTTGGACTCTTTGGGGTCGTTTTCATAAGCCAGAGCAACAGAAAGTTAGGTTCCTAATATATAGCGTTTAATATTACAGCAGTGATACTTCATTTTGTCACTCCTTTTTGTTAAAGCATTTTTACTTTTCAGAAAGAAAATGCCTAAAATGCCACTTGGAGCATATGAAATCTATGAAATCTGGGAAATGAGAGATGGGAGTCAATATTGCATGTGTTATGTGGGAATTAGCTTGCATTCAGGGTTGTTCTGGAAAAGTGCTGAGACTTAACTTATTTTCTACTTCAATAAACTTTATTGAACAGTAATATTATTCTATCTCAATAAGCTTGTTTAATGTTCAGGCCCACACACTACCTCTGCCCAGCTCCAAAATGTACCTCACCTTACATACACTTTTGCTACAGCTGTTTGTACAAGCTGAACAGTTCAAGGGGTTATAAATTACAAAGCAACATGGAGCATAATGCAAATATTTGGTGTCTGCACTGGTTTCTGCAATGCACAGGAAAAGCACTCAAGTTCCCTTTGAAATGTGTGTAAGTAATCATTTTCTTTAGTGGAAAGAAATTGCAATGGAAAATGGTACCCCTCACTGAGAACCCATACAGAACCAAACTCCAGAATCTAAGGCACGTGCACTGATTATCTATGAATTATCTGAGATTTTTATCCTACTCAATTCTTAAAGATTTTTTTCTTTGCTTTGCTGACAATCATTGCAAATGTGTCTTCAGATTTTATAGGGATATATACACAAATGACACCATAAACACAGAATACAGCACAGCCCTGAGGCAAACAGAGCTTCTTACACCAAACTGCAGGGTACTTCTGTTGAAGCAATATAGTAATTTCCCAATTATTATGTTAGTGCAAGATAAATATGAGTTAACAGAAGTATCCAGCTGCCTAGCTCAAAAACAAGAAAAAGACAGTGTCATGTAACAAAGATTTTCCTGCTGCTTCATTCTCCTATCTGCTCCTGTGCAAACACTCACCTTTTTTAATACGGAAATGGTCCGTAAAGCTGCAAAAATGAAAAGTGAGATATATATTCAATTAGCTGTAGTACTGTTGGCATGACACTTCAGGTCAGCTGGAAAGCTTTGAAAAGCAAGACATTTGTAACTTAAAGTAGAAAATCTGAATGCAAACTCAGCTGGCTTAACTGTGAAGCTCTTTTGGCAAACCACTGGAAAACATAATTGAATGTAGCCCTCCTGGGAAGGAGCCCTAATAAACTGGAGGACAACTTGTCTGCTAGCATTTTGATTTTGCCTTCACAGTGTTCAGGTCTTTGTGAGATTACAGAACTAAGTTTCACTTACAGGAATGATTACCCTACACAGTTACAGGTAAGAGCCTGTTTTACCTCCCCCTGCAGCTAACATCCATCAAAGAAATGGCTCTCTATACATAGCCTGCTTTCCATGAGTTTATTTTTAAAGGTTGACCATCATTTTACAGGCACAGGCAACACCTGAATAATTTACTCTGGCATATTTTAGTGCTCACGACCCATACCAGGGTAACAAATGTGATGAGCTGCACGCCTGTCTCACTGGCTGCTGTGCAGGCAGAAAACAGAACATATTTTAGCTGCCAGCCTGCGCTGCACCTGCAGGAACTTGAGTTATGCCAGTGACATTATGTATCTACACAGGAATGAAACGTGAGGGATATTGCTGTAGGGGAACTCTAAGGGAACACATGGTCTCAATTCACTACCTGTGACAATCTACAGCCATAATTATCCCCCCATAGTCAACATCCTTACAGACACCTTATAAATACTAATTTTTTTTCAGCTGCTTGTTTGCCAAAACCTAAGGTATTTGTGCCAGCAACATCTACTCAGAAAAATACTGCCACCTGTGATGTGATTCAATGCAAATCTCAATCTTTGCACAGATTTTCCTGTTTAAGGCAGGTAATTGTACCGATGTACTGACTAAGACTCCTGATATTCTGTGGCATCTTTTTTAATTTGCGTTCTCTCATTCCCTCCAACATAGCTACAATCTTCACCCCTCAAAACAGCAGGTACAACACAGTACATACATAGGTACAAAAATAGGTACAGAAATAGGTAAAAGCATCTCCTTTCCATGTTTAGTTACGTTTATAGCTCAGGACATTATAACATGCCAGAGTGGCTGCACGTGGATCAGGCTATAAGAAGTTATAAGTGTAGGCAAGACCTGAAATAAGATACAGATCCTTTGCACTGGGATTTGTTTCCACAATGAACCCTGCATAGCCACTTAGCTAGCAGAAAACAAACTTTAAATTCGGTTTCCAGCTTGCATGTGGATTTGTGTGATGATACCCTGCAAAGGGATGGCTAGAATCAACTTGGACTCCTACAGGATAGTATCTGAGCTCCTGGGATGTACTTAGTATCATTTCATCCAGGAAAGTTTCCAACACCTTGATTTAGTTAAAAATCGAAAGGTTCAACAAATTCCTTGTTGTACAAGGTGGTGGTAAACATTAATTTCTGCTTTAGTTTGTGACATAGCTTATCACATTTATAATGATTACTGTTTGTCAGTATATTACTGTATATCAGAATGACACAGGCACATTTAATTCAGGTTCAGTGAGGACCAGGTTTTTTCCTCACAAAACTTTTACTGGCATAGACCCAGGCTAAGGAAAAAACAAAGCAACTTGCTCATCTTTCAAAGCTTCAGGGCAGCTGTAGGTCAGTGTGACCCCAAAAAATTGTGGTCACTGGCAAGTTAGACCAGGTTTACTAAGAACAGTGCACCTAAAACCCTGAGACAAAGCAACACTGAGCAGCCTGAGATGAGAACCAAGACTATTTTCCATCTTCCCCTTTTCTTACCTTTTAGTATCTCCCACACCATATTCAAGGCATTAATTTCCTCTGAACTGCAGCAACCTTCACTTTTCTTTGTACTATTGAAATCCCTTACATATGCTCTGTTTTTTTCCACATTAGGTCTTACAATTCTTATACAGAATTAATCTAGTAATTTCAGCATTTCCCCTCTTCCATTTGTCCTAATTATGTTAATGATTATGAACGTTACAGAAAAGAAAAAATAAGATAAATCTGAAGTGCTTCAGACAGGCTGGTACAGTAGTCCCTGGAGGAGGTTTTAGGTGCTACAGATTGGATTCACATTTTTCTGCCATGGTGCAACACAAAAAAAAACTAAGTCCCAGCTGGCACAGACAGTTGTGTTACAGAACTGAAATTACCCTGTACTTTCCCAGGTAATGCCCTCTCTGCATCTGACAGTGACTGTTATATTCAGGCTTACTTTATTTGCATTTCTTTCACAAACAGGGACATTAGGACTGTAATCTATCTTGAGTACAAACAAAGAAGTCACAGCCATCTATATGTCCTTGCTTTGTTTTTCACCTAGTTCTATTCCATACCCAGTTCTAGGAAACCATTTAATAGAGCCAGACTACCTGCACTGACCATATTTACACTGCATCATCAGGCTTTACTGAGCATGCAACCAGAAATGAAGAACACTGCCTTCTACATATAACTTCTTGAGAAAGGTATTTTAAATGCATTTAACCAGTAAGTTGAAAGATAAAGTGGTTACTTATAATGCTTTGTAAAATGCTTAGTAAACTGCTCAGAATCAGGTCTCTGAAGGCACTGTTAAAAAGGTTTGTTCATTATTTAATAAGTCACTGTGAAGATTATAGTGATTGCTACTATCAGGCTATCAGGCCTGGAAGATGAAGTGGCTGGAACAAATCAGTAGCATGCAATAAACTGTCATATACCACCTCCAAGAGAATGACAGAAGCCAGGAGAAAGGGAGCAGCAGCAGTATCTCAGAAGAAATATTATCATGGAAGAAAGTATGCTAAATAGCATTGAGCCAGCAATAAAAATATGCAGTTACCAAACACAAGACTGAAATCATTATTCAGAAATTCCCACTCAAAACACAAGACAAACCTCTCACTCACATACTTGATATTTCCAGAGTGAGCAACTGTTCAGCAGCACTCTTGATTTTGAGTACAAGGCAACTGGGAAGCAGATCACAGATGGAACAGGTCAACTGTAGCTAAGCTGCATTCTGCTGAAAACTCTACAAACTCTCTGCAAAAATAAGTGGAAAATCTTTGCAGCAATAAGTGGATCTGTTCCAGTTTGCAGCAGCTGAAGGCCTTTATCTGCCATTTTATATATCTTGAATATTAAGATCAAAACAGATGTCATCATATGTTAAGAAAAAAGCTTTGACAAATAATTTACCAATTTGAGTTCATATTCAAAGGGAAGTAAAGGTATGAAATCAACTCATTTGGCAACTGGTCAGCCAGAGAAAAGCATGAGCAAGTCATTCAGTAGAAATGATAACAATCACCACAATGGCTCAAATGGAACTAAAAATTGAACCAAACATTAATTAGTTCACTTACTAGCAACACTTAAAGGGCCATTTGTGTCTGATGCAAATAAACCACTCCAAGGTATACAATCTAACTTCAGTTCAAGAAAACAGTAATTATTTGAAGTTTTCCTCATAAGTATGAAAATTGAATCTCCTTCCCCAGAGTTTACTGAAGCCAATGAATGTTTAAGTAAATAAAGGTAGCTTTATTGCTTTTAATGGAACAAAAAGTTTCATGTTTCATTCAGGTTTAGGTACCTTGAACAGTCATAGGCCAAAACACAAAGATTTCTGTGCTGTTTCCTTTGGGTAACTGTTTTATCTAAATCCTAAATGTAAAAGTTAAGAAACTCCTTCCTCTTTTTTGTTCATTTGAAAAAGTGTATTCACTTACTCCTGGGATACTGCAGAGTATTTTACCAAAAAAAAAGTTGTGCTGTAGTATGACACAACAAACTGTAGATCCAGTACTGTCTGTACTTCTATCCACTTTTCACATTAAGAAAAAAACTGGTGCATTTTTCTGAGTAGCTTGCCAAAATGGTACTAGAGGGCAGGCAGTATTTTTGAACCAATGAGAGGAAAACAAATTCTAAGGAAATATCTTCCCCTTAGGATGTTCTAAGTAATGTCCCATTAGGCTTAGGCCAATTACAGTTCCAGATATTATTGCTTAGGAATTATAACTTCATACCACAAAATGTCTGTTCTATTACTCATACAATAATGCATTGCATTTCTAAAAACAATTCTGGATCAATGGTCAATAAAGACCATCAAAAGGATGCAAAGGTGTGTAATCAAGCTTTTATCTTGCCTTAGCAACTTCTAGGCAATTAATATTTCATGACATATATTATGAGGGTTGATTTTTTTTCTGAGTTTATGCCTAATGTAGAATTCTCTAAAGTGAAATATTTGCCAGTGGCAATCTCTTTCATACAATATTAGCATATCCAATTCTTCCCTTGTGGGATGTTTCAGCATATAATATTAATTCACAATTAGGTAATGTACTCATTTTAGCAATCTCCTGTGTTCATATTAATTAAAACCTGGTACAATCACTTGTAGTCTATTCAATTTTACTTTGTTTGCTTTGCTTTGACTTTTTTTTTCTTTTTTTCCCCTATCTTGTTTCCAGAGTGATGCTGATTTTTAGTAGAAAACTTCTACCAATGCCCACCCCGTAATCAGCATAGTATTCAGCAGTTGCTCACATGTATGGATCCAAGAGCTTCAGGCAGGATGGTATTTTAAAAAGAAAAAATGGTATAGTTTTTTAATCCATATTAATGTAAATATAATTTTACTTTGCTGTAGGACTTGTTCTATTGACATTTTTTTCACAATCCAAGGTCTGAAACCATTTTTTATTTCCTTTCTTTCTTCTCAGAACAAGTAATGAAACTTCTACAAAATTGCGTTCCCACTGAAATTCTCAGGTGAGCTGTTCAAATTATGCCCTGCTCACCTCCCCATTCTACAGATAATTGTGAGTTGTTACTTAAATCTTCAAACAAATTTTGATTGAGGAAACAAAATACTCAAGTATGAGACCTTAAATACAGGAGAATCGTCCTTCAATAAGTTTCATTACATATTCAGTTTTCATGAAAAAAGAAAGGAGTTCATTGTAATTAATGTTACATACATAGATTAGTAGGTGAACAAAGATATAAAACTTGTGTCAGCTCTCAGAGATGATAAACTCCTCTTTCATAGTTACTGTGTTCTAGGACAGAGAATCCAGTATTAAACCTCAAAGTTTGAACAGAATTTTCTTTTAAAAAGGTCAGAACATTTTGGGAGATTTTATTAAAAGGTGGGTTTTTTCTTTTTCTGTAAGTTAATGCTAATAGCTCTATTCCTTTCCATATTTAACAGCTTGCCTGTGGGATTTATTTTGCAGTACATCTCCTTGTCTCAACTTTTTATGACAAAACTTTGTATCGGCGGTTAAAAGATGCAGCAAACTATTCTAAAGATTAACTTAAATAGAATAAAATACAAGTTTTTTAAAGGAAAGTAATTAACAGAACAATATCTAACTCACACTCTGTCAAGCCAGAATGTAAACACCTGTATGTAAATGAATGTAAAAATGAATGTAATATAAAAAGAAAAGGTTATTGGTTTGGCTGTTTTTTTCTTTCAGGATGCTTTTAAAACTAGATTCTGATGAACTAATATCAAACAGACTGCTTCCATTTATTCCAAAAGAAATCTAGTTTACATATTTATAACATACAGGTGACCTATAACATATAGGTTGATTTGTGTTTCAGAGAAAAAAATGTGTTTCAAGCAGAATTTACAATGGGAGACAAAAAAAAAATACACTGGCAACATTTATTTGTCAGCTGAAAGAAAACAAGGTGAGAGATCAGATAAGAGGCAGATGGAAAATGAAAGACAAAGAAATGTGGTAGTAGGTATTGTAAAAATAGTTGAGCCTGGAAACTGTAATACCCAGAGACTGTATGTTTCTGATAAAGCAGATGAGGCTCCAAAAGAGAAGAAAAAAATTAACATGTGACTGGGTTGAAGAGAAAACAGAAGTTTGCAGACTGAAGGTCCCACCAAAAATCAAGTACATCTTATAAAAAATTGCAAGCCAGAATATCCCAGGAAAATTAATGAGAAACACAGGCATCCAACAATCAGGTTAAAATCTGGGAAGCAGTAATAGCAGTATATACTTTAGATAAATTATGGACATCTCACTAGCCCATAAACTTGCAGTGAAATATGTTAGAGGGGGAACATAAAATCCAAGTAACAAACTCTGGCAGCTAATGACAAACTAGAGAGAAAACAGTTCCTTATCTACAATCTACATGGCTCTGCTTCAGTTGTCTCTGGATTATTTAATTCATTAAGGGTAACTTATGGCCAAATATATATATGTATATGCTCTGAATGGGAAAATGGGGAAAATAAAAATACAACCCAACTCCACATACTAGCTTAATTTGGGCTGGTTTATGGGACTGAGTGGGACAGAGGAGAAAGGTTTAAATAGATACAGTAAGGTTTGGGAAAACTAAAGTAAACCGGTACAAACTGACACAAACAGTAGAAGCAAAAAATGTTCTTGTAAGATGACAAGAGCAGAATCCAGATATTTAAATGTCCTTTTAGAAAATTACATGAATGCTGTACAGACAACAACACAACTCTTCTCATAGCCCTCAATCTGGTTCTTATTTCAGCCCCACTAAAAACACTAAAAGCTCAGTGATCTCTCTTGGCAAGCAGTTATTCTTCACTGTCAGTAATTTGGAGATATCAAGAAAGCCCCAACATCCTTTTCCAAGGAAAGGAGGAGGTATAGGGTGGAGAAATATAAAGAGATCAGTATTTACACTCATGAACACTATATCAGGAAGGTATTTGTTGGGCTTCCTCAAGCTGTGTCCAACAGGAGATGGCCCCACCTGTCTCATCAAGAACTGCTCAGCTTTACCCAGACACGTGTCTCAGAGCTTGAATGAGGCTGCAGAGAACCAGCTCACCAGCAGCAGTTGTACTGTGCCATCTGCATGCCTCACCTCTAGCCCAAAGTCCCAGGTTCCTGTCTGGACTGAAATGCAGCCCTGAAAAGCAGCAAGACCACACTGGACTGTGGTGAATTGGAGGCACTTCAGTTCAGTATTATCTTCCTGGGATTAACTTCGCATAAGGAGCTGCTGCAGGTTGTCTTCCCTTGACTCCCTGGGCTGAATGCAGCTCCCCTGTAGCTGGCAGCACATTGTGGGGAAGAGGAACTGAAGAGGAACTGAGACAGTCACAGCTGCTGCCATGGCACTGTGGGCTTCATCAGCTCTGCACTCAGTAGTCCACTGAACTGGCTTCCTGCAGACTGCACAGGAGGTGCAAGTAGGTCATTGTGAGTCGGTAAAGGGAAAGCAAGACTGTGACTGACTGGGTTGTCTAATGAGCACAAGAGAAAAGAGATCTTTAGGAAAAAAATCCCATACCAAAACAAAACCAAAAAAAACCCCAAAAACTCTAACACCATTTTTCAATATACAACAGAATCTTCCAAAGCTCACTTGTCATACAGGCTTGGCTTATCTCCATAAACAAGTGGTTTGTATTTAGCACTGCAAGTAAAGACAATGGTCTTTACATGTCCCTTAAAATGATCTTTGAATCTGAGGACCAGAACTGCTAAATTTCCTTAGCAACTCTGTTGAGGATTGTAAACAGTGTTTCTCCATTATAAAAAATAAAAAAAAAAAATTAAAAAAATAAAAAAAAAGGGAAGGGAAGATTACTCTGTATCCATGGCTACATGACTACACACCATATCATCAATACCATGTCTCTGAGTAGCTGAGAATGTCTGACATATTTTGGAATTTTAATGGAACCCATCAGGGAATATCTGATAGGTAAAACAACTGGAAATCAAAAATCCAGGGAGCTGTATAAAACTCAAGTGAAAACTGCTTCAATTCTCATTTTTGTCACATCTTTGTGTATTTTTAAGCACATTTCTTTAAAGTTATCTTGCCAAACCTGCTGTCAGAGCAGTTTGGTTATTACCCATTTCCAGCTGATGCTATCAAGCTGACCTGTGGTGAGGCAGGGCTGTCAGAGTAAGCGGATTCCAATGTACAGTAGTTGAAATAATAAATGATAGAGGCTATATACCAGAGAAAAATGTGATTATGTCATCACTCCAATGCCCATTAAGCTCAGCAATTTCTAGCTATTTGAAAAACTGAGATGCCATTTCTGCAACACACAAGTGTTTTCTCGAATGTAATAAAATCCACCATTTTAACACTGATTGCTTCTCAGGACCTAACTGGACTATTATCTAAATAAACATTTCAGGAGGTTACTTACCTCTATCAGACTTTTAATTCATAATCTGAAGCTATATTGTTTTGGAAATGAGAAGCACTCAGTAACTCTCTGTCTGCCAGTGACCGCTGCACCAGGATTTATACCAGGGGACTTTCCAAAGCCTGAGAAATGCTTGGGCCCCTAAATTTCTCACTTTCAGAATTCTTGAAAGGACTGTCTCTGAGAAGTTCCCACACCACCATCTCTTTGAACTAGCACAGAAGTACAGCAAAACTTTAGCACTTCTACTCTTCTGCAAGTGGAGAGTGCAGTTAATTGTCTGAACCTTAGGTTTACATTTCATTTCAAGACATTTTTGAAAAGCTTTTTTTATTTTTTCTGGAGTAGTTCTTACTGCATGAACTCATAAAACATATGGAAAAAATGTAAAAGGGAATTTAACATCTATCTGTACCAGAATATGCCACAAAGTCAGGGCAGAACTTAATAGGGAACTGCTGGGAGGCTTCCCACAGGTTACGCTGGGCTTTACATTAGATCCTGAGAAATCCAAACCCCTCTTTTTCTACTCAGCCAACTTCCACTTCTAGTTTTATGTCAGATGAGTCATGAAAAAGAGAACTCAGCCCTACTAAGAAAGGGCACCCAGTATAATCAATCAGGAAAGAGATCTTAATACATAAATGCTCACAGGGAGTAAATTTAAAGAAACCTTTTCATCTTTGACCCAGAGGCACTTAATCAAGCTGGATGGAAAGTAATGTTTCTAATTGGAAAAATGTGTGCTCAAGAACTATCTGAATGTCCATTTATGAGCTACAACTTCAAATTAACTGGAAATATAATGTATGCAATGTATGAAATGTAATGTAATGAAATGGGAAAAAAAATCCAGAGCAGGAAGCAAAATGTAAACCCATCCTACTGAGAAACTGAGGACAGAAATACTACACAATAGAACAGAATGAAAGGACAGACTGCAAATGCAAAATACACTTACATCTTTTCAAAACTAAATAAATGGAGGACAGAAATTACTCACTTAATGTTTGCAAATCACAGGAAAGGATGTATATAAAAAATTCTTGCTATTGTCTGTGGGAGAGCAAATTTGCAAGTAGTGTCTCCCTGGAAGTGTTAGTTTTTATATGAAAATAAGGGTTGATAAACCAAACTTGAGAAATTTAATATTTTAATCAAGATTTAGAGCTAAGAAATTTAATTTGACAGTTAAGATTTCACTATACCAAATACATTCACAAGAGAAGCTTGCAGATATCAGAAAAATTAATAATATTTTGATCTCTTCCTTTCAATGTTACTGGCTTCAGCAAAGTTCTTCCTGGTTTATTCACTAAAAAAGGAGAAGCTTTTTTAATTTAGTTTCTGAACACATATGTTTTTTCACTAAAAAAGCTGAAATGTGTCTATTACTTGAGATTAGTTTCATTCTGACCTGATAATCCTCACTGGATTATGGGATTCTTTGTCTATATTCTTCTGTACTTGCCTGTAACTGTCAGCTCTGAAGTGCCACTGGATTTAGAAATCAAATGTTTAAAGGAAATTTTTTTTTGTATCTTGCTAACACTCTGTTTTCCACCAGATTTTCTATGTGGAACACTATAGTATGATACCTCTCCATTTTCTTGAGTTAAAGTGGTACCCCAGAAATAGCTAGTGAAGTAACATCAATGACCAGAAGTTAGTCTCCTTTCTGTGTTATTTGCTGTTTATTTTCCAGCTGAGCCCACAAGAATGACCAAACAGGTTCACACTGCTGTTCTTAGCCCAGATCTTCAAGTTCTTCCAAGATATTAGGCAACCTACAGTAATTATGGAAGCCTTTCACTTTTTTCATACTTTTTCTATGTCAAGATCAAGTTTGAATTTTTAATTTTATGGAACATCAGTACACAGTTTCTAATATAAATCTCCCCCAGTTACTACCCAGGAGATGCTGGTGCCCTAGAAGCACTGAAACTTTGAGAAAACCATTGTGTAAGAGAATCCTAAAACATATCCTCTGATATAGAGTTAGTCCCATATTTTTTTTGCTCCTATTTTAGACTTGTTTCTATTTTATCATCTTCCTTTTCTTTGGTAAAAGTGTCAGTCTCCCCATTTATAGTCCCTCAAATAACTGCATATATTTTCACAGCTGAAATATTTTATGTCTGAGTTTTACTGCAAAAGGCAATAATCCCAAAGACCACATTTTATAAAAAACCCAAGATAAACAGTTTCAAGGTATAGCAAATTTAATCCTTCCTAAATCCTGATTTAAGAAAAAATTTACACTGATACATAAGGACAAGTAACAGTGAAGTCTGGATGATGAAATAGGCAATGACTCATTCCTCTAGTAAAATAGTCTCCATGTGCTAGATACTTTTTTAAGTCAATAATTTGTATCACTAGAAAGTTAGGGAAAGCTACATTTATGTGGGATGGAGATAATCTGGATCTAAAATGAAAGATGTGACTCCTAAGAAATGACAGTATGTATTAGATTGCATTTTTTTCCTCTTTCTTCAGTTAGCAAAAAGTTATTACAATGTTATTATTCTTTTTTCCTGAAGAAATACCTCACTTCCTCCTCATCTCCAACATTCTCCTTCTCCAGCTCACAAGTTAGAATATGAGAATTGCATAAAATCTAACAATTTCCAAAATATATAGTTGATTAGAAGAGCACTGGAAGAAATGGAGCAGAACTGTAGCACACCTTTTCAATCACTAGAGACTCACACATACACACAGAGACCACTACAAATAATCCTGTTTCTGTTTCCAGGGAGAACTATTCTATCCCACCTTTCTGTCCATAGCATATGCTTTAGCAGAGGAGTCCTGCCAGAGGAAAAGGGAGCACCTCAGCTCAAGGACTGAAAGTTCTTAGCACAGATGTGGACACTACTCTCAGAAATCCCAGTATCTTAATAATCTAAGCATGTCACCTTCCAGAACATCAGCCATGCAAGAACATGAGGTTTATGGATAAATTCAATGCAATGCATGAAAGTAAGTAAAATGGATACCATGAAAGACTTTGAACAGGAAAATCAAACAAATTCAGTTATGCTTTGCAAAAGAAATATCCAGAGTTAGATATAGTTCTAAAAAGACTTGACCTCTTTCCTCACTGCTTCAAAAATCTGTTTGGGGCCAGGGCAGAGCCCTGTGGAAACTCAGAGTCATTCCTCTGCCTGGAGACCCTTCCTTCATGATCTAAATTGCATTTCTCTGCTCCCTCTGTTAAACAGGACTCTTTCATTGTGATATTGCACATCTTTAAGTAGTCCTCCACCTTTTCCTCCAAAGTCTGCAGTTAGCCCTCCTATGATATTATCAGGTTTTCATCCCTCCAAGACAAAGGTCAAGCTGCTCTATTATTTTTCCTAGCTATTAATCAAAAGAGATATCAAGGACATCCCCATGTCCTTCATGCCAGGAACATGGAGACAGCCCCTGTGTAAGAAGATAAATGGTTTGTGAAATATAACCAGTGTTCAAGTTTTGGGAACTAATGGCAAAAGATAACACTCCAGAGCATCTCATTTTATTTTCCATCCTTAATATTTACTTGACTTTGGATTTGAGGAGAATATCTGCTCCCTAAAACATGGCAAAAAACATTCAGACACCAGACCCATTAACTGCATTGACACAGTAGGAAGAAGGAACAAAGACAAGAGAGAGTAATCCTCTACTAATGGAAGATGTCACATCACCACAAAATCAATTTGTAGAGGTGACAGCCCATCTATTGCTTTTGGTGAAAGTCACAACACTATGTGTAATAGTTTCTCAGAGCTGAACTACCTTCTCTTATACATGAAAATTAGTCACATTGTAATTGAAGGCATTTTAAAACTAGAATTTGACTACTGGCAGTCTAGTTTTTCCTAGTTGTGAGTTCTGTGACATAAGCTGCAAGAAGCAAACACACAGACCAAGTATGTCCATGACCGTACCATCATAAGACCCATTTGGAACTGATTCTGTTTTCTGAAACAAATCTAGAGTGATGTCTTCTGTCAAGTTAATTGCAGCCTCCTAAAACAAATAAGCATAAAAAACCTTCATTCCTTTCTAAAATCCAATTTCAATGTTGTTGAAATATTCTCAGAAATGTCTATCCTCTAATTGCAGACATCCCAAAATGCATCACACAAAGGGCTAGTGAGGGCTACATTTTCTAGACTTTATTGCAGCATGCAGAAACTTCAATAAATTAAGTGGTTCATATATATTAAAACTGGCTTAATGTGTATGTTGAAGCTTTAGTAGAAGAGTGGCACAAGAGAATCAATTAATGGGAGTCTATTCAAAGGTGTAAATTAAGACAGCTAACCTTACTTACTTTAAATAGCATCTTGATGGGCAAGTTAAGATACTATGTAGATTCCATTTCCCACTAGTAGGGATTAAGTGATATTAGAACATCTAAGTGAATCAAATTATTTAAGAATTTAAAGTTTGTAAAAAGACCAGAGTATAACTTATACATCAACTCTTTGTCTCAGACCTAAATGTTTTTAAACAGGTAATTCAGAAATTAATAATCAGTGTGTTTGTTGATTCTTCATTTTTTTGTTCATTTTGTGATGCTTTCTTTTTTCTTTGATATTTCAGTTGTATTCCTTCACATAGAAGTGGGAAGAGCTGCTCTTTGGTCAGGTGGGACACAGAGCTGCATGGCCATTTCCACAGCACAGCAGACAGCAGGGAAGCTGAAGCAGGATACAGTCTCCCGAACCTTTTAATACAGCTGCCTCCCAAAAACATACTTGAAATAAACCCAGAAGATGCAGAAATCAGACATTGAACTTTTGATGCACCTCAGCCTGAGAAAAAAGCCCCCCTACTGTACATCATAGTGAACACTCTAAAGAATTATGGTCATCACTATATGTCATGTCAAGAGAAGGGATTTGGGTTGATAAGAATTACTTCTGTCTTTGACACCTATAAAGTTTGGCTTCCCAAGATTTATGACCCAGATTTTATTTGCCTACAGTCTCTGACCTCTTAATTCAGATCTGTCTTAAGTGAACACATCTCATTCCAAGACAATTCCTGATGTAGGAATGTGATGCTATCCCTGTGTTTTGCATAAGGGATTACTTTTCTAATTCAGGGTTTGGAAAGAGGATAGCAATTAGTAAATCGTTTTGAGTGATGACATCCTTGGTCAAGTCCTGGAAAGAACTATGAACTGAGGAATCTTTGGTCTTCCCACAGGCTCCTCAAGAGATGGAGAGAAGCCAAAGAATTTTATTTTTCTTCCCAGTACTACTGTATGTTGGGTCAAGAGAGAGTCAGTGCCTGCAAACAGTCAGTAGCACACACCCAGAGAAGAGTTTAAGAACAAGATATGAGGAACACCTCTGTTCTATTAACATTTCCACCAGGTGTCACTGATTTATCAGTCAGTTCCTCTTTCATTCCCTCTGGGAGTAAAATTGATCCACTCAACATCTAAATGCTCATGAAACACCTCAACTTCCCAAGTATGTCTGGAAAGAATACAGGAGGAACTTTTATAGTGTGAAATTTCTTTCCCCTCCCAAGATATTAGTTCATCCAAAAACCTAATGCTTTTTCTAACAAAATGCCTTAGGATGGCTTTTCCTCTCTTCCATGAAATTATAAAAATATTTCTAAATATATTTAGAAATTATAAAAAATATTTCCCAGGAGTGAGGAATGGGACATTGTTTTCTTCATTAAAAAAAAAAAAAAACAAAGGTCTTGGTGTTTTAATTTGATATTATTGTTACTGTTCAATTAAGCTGACTATTAACCACTGCAACAATTTTTCATGTTAAAAAGCTACATGAAGTATTTTTATAGACAAATAACAAATTTCTTAAATTTCATTAAAAAAAAAAATACTCCCTGTCTTAAAATAAAAAAACTGTCATATACTTCATCTGTAAAAAATTTTCACAAGGTAGGAAAAAAATCTGCAGGTATAACCAAGTAGCAACATATAGGCTCCTTTTCATAATGGCTCTTTCCCAGTTTTTCTTTTAATCCATTTCTATCTATCCTAAAGGCAGATCTTATTCATGCCATATAGTTGAGCTCTAAAAAAACCTGTTTCGTGTTTTTAGAGCTAAAAGTGGGTGATCTAGTCATGCAGGAAGTCAGATGTTTAGGATGTCTGAAAACAAACCTGCTCTAAGCAAGTTTTTTAGGCTGTTTCTTTGGTTAATGGAAAATTAATATCAGCTGTCCAGGGTGTTGGTTCAAATACAGGGTATTGGTTCAAAAAGAGTGTCTAAAATATATAGAATTGATTATCTTGAAGATTTGTCTGCAGGCTGGCTCCAGAGTATGCCAGGTAAATAGGTCAGACTAGATGAACAACTCTGAGATATCTAAAGTTATGAGACTAATGCTTTCTCTCCTTCTCAAAGAAATTAATGAAAACATGGAGGATTTTTTAACAGTATTTTATTAAGATTTTTTAAAATCCCTAAACAATTTTTTTTTCCTGCCTTATATATTTGATAATGTTTCTCATTAACAAAAGAAAGCTTTTGCTTTCCTAAATCATTTGACTTTATTGCTTGAACTTGTCATAACCCAGCAAATTTGGTTGAGCTGTCACACTGTCATCACAGGACTCTATGAGAAAAAAAGAGGAGAATATTTTTGCCCCCACTTCATGGAAGAAGACATGAGGGCATATATAGATGAAATAGTACTCCAGGCCATCCAAACCTTTGAAAAATTGTTGATAGAATACCAGATTGTTGATAAACTGTTATTAGAAACAGAAACCAAAATTAAATAGCAGACCAGAAGATATCCCTCCATGTAGCTATATAAAGACTCTTAACTGAGGAGCTAATGGATTTTTTTTTCAGTACTGCTTATTTTCTGATTATGAGTGATCTCTCAAATATGCACACTTGTTAAACATATTTATGCAGCAGATTATGTCAAAACAAGTAACATAATTCTCAATCAATGCAAACCTGGTTTTCTCCATTCTTTTCAGTCCACCAACACAACAGGAGAAAAATAACGTCTATGAAATAAATCAAGCATCTGAAAAGTAAAGCCAAGTCAAAAGTAGCAGAAAGAGTGCTACTTTATGTTCATCTTCCATGTCTAAGCTGTCAACCTTTCAGTTCCTGTTCTTTGAAAGCAAGCAAAAGAACTGTCATTTAATAGTCAAGGGATATTAGCAATGAAAGAACTATCATTTAAATAGAAATAAGAGTTGTGAAACTGAGGTTGCAGCTGTATGATCTCCTGTTAAGTTTTGTTTTCCATGTCAGGCAATGATATTTCATTCAGCAACTCCAAACCAGATATGAATGATAAAATCCAACACACCTTGTGTTTAGACCTGTGGCAAGAAACACAGAGTGGGTATGTGGCAGGCTGCCTCAATGAGTGACACAAAGCAAATGCTAGATTTAGAATGCCTTCATTTGCTGGCTGACCCAGCAGAACAGCACCTCAGTGGGCTGACAGTCTGTTTCATATCTCTCCTGTCTCGATTATAACGTCACATCCCATTTAGTACTCCAAATTCACAGTCATTTATGGACACCACCCAAGCCTAGGCAGTCAGCTGAAAGGATACAACTGTGTGGTTGTTATTATTAGACATCAAAGTTCTGAAACATTGTCATCTTGTGGCAGGTTGAGGACATAACAAGGAAAATAGCAGCTTTTCCAAGGTATTTCCCTGACCCTGGAAACAACAAGCCTGTCTGGAGAAACTGTACATGTAGAAATTGCTGCACGGGAGTTTCCCAATGCCATAGTGTGGGCAGACTGGGACAGACTAAATCACAGCTGGCTTGCATCACTGGATCAGGTCTTCAACTTACAGCACTGTTTATTCCAGATGTAGCAACACTCATTAAATACAAAGCAATTTAGCCATTAGACTCACTTTTTCATCTGAGGAAGCACCAACAGTTTGCACATTGGTATTCCGTCACATATATATCATATATAAAAATGAGACCTGACAGAGGTTAAAAGGTGAGTGATAGCAACCTAATGCTAAAAATTGCTATACCATCCTACATTTTCTTGCTCAGTTTTGAGAGATCCTACTGGAATAGCTCTGCTATCTCTGATTTGCACTGTCACATGCCTTCTTCCAGAGCATTTGAAGGACATGCTAAACTCAGCACAGTTCTTCCCAGAGACTACACTGTATGCACTCATTATCCAATAGAACAGTGTGTCACCTAACCTTGAGTCATCACTGAGTCAGTTTTAGCTCTTCAAGACTCTGTGCCATAACTTTCTACTCAAAGTTCCTGAGTCACACAGGAGGAAAGGAAAGGGGAGACACAACAAAACTTCACTTTACACTAACACCATTGACATGCACAGGCTAAGGGCATATATGTCAGAGTGCATGTAGACACATCTGGCTGTATAGAGAAGGAAATATTCAAACATGCCCAGCGATGTTAGATGCAAACCTCTGGATGCAGCAAATTTGATTGCCAGTGCCAGACTGCATGCCTCCACTCCACTATGAAAACCCAGGTTTCAGCAATGTATGTGCCTGCCTTCTCCCATTCCCAGCTCTTTCCTAACATATTTGTAGGAGAAAACAGAACTTGTACACACCTCCAAGCTTTTTCCTCTGAAATCAAATTACTTACACTAAAAATGACCTTGCAGCATCACATCTGGATTAAAATAAGTACTTGATGGTTTTACTGCTTCCTAAAGAGTCAAGCCCAAGGCCACTTGGTTCACCTCATAATAAATAAGAACTTCCATTTTCATATGTTACCTGATGGTGGACTGTGGATGGAATACTCATGGAAAAACTAATGATAGTCTCTTGATATATAAATACCTTGATATATAAAGTGAATAAATACCCTATTCTGTCTGAGAGGAAAAAAACAAGATTCACCACCAAATGCAGGTCAAAGCAAGAGCTGAGCTATATCAGTAGGGAGAAGTCCAGTAGAGAATGAAAACAAATTGATATAGCTGGGATTTTTTCCATTGGAGATACATGCAGGCATGTATATGCATAAACTGGCAAATAGAAATATCACAGACAGAGAAAACAACAGAAAGTCTAAAGCTTCTAGTCATCGTATGACCCTTAAAAGAAAGAAACCAGAAGGGCTTTGTGAAGGGAATGCAGACTGAAAAATTAAGGAATATGGGCAGGAATTATAAGAGAAAAAGCATTCTGCTTTTTGATTTCTATTGATCTGGGGAGAAAAACTTCTATATATACACTAATAAATATGTTTTATCAAATCAATGTAATATTGTCTTCAACCTAAAGATTTCATCCCAATAATAGCAACCTGCAGAAACTTAAGTTTTTGCCAAATGCTAAGACTGCAAAAGGCAGAGCTGCCTGTGAGGAACATAAGGCCACAGTTCTGTGCTAACCAGGGTCACACCTGGACTTCCTGAAATCATTCAGCCACATGACCCCGACCTGGATTAGGAAGGTAGGCAAAGATAGTTTATGCCACTATCAGTAGAGGAGAAAGTATAAGTAACATCAGAACTGAGAGTCAGATAATATCTGAGTTGTCATAAAATCTAGTGCATAATTAATTGCCTGTCTTGAAAATCCCTTGAGCACACTGGAAAAGTCAGGGTTACTTTGAACCAGTTCCATGCCATACCATACGGCTGTGACATTTTAAATCCTGGTTCTAAAACCATATTTTCTATTCCTTGCAGCTACAGCCTAAGGAAAAAAAGAGCAGGAAAACACTGCAAAGATAGCAGCCAGCTAAGAGGCAACATTAAAGCAGAAGTATGTCTCAAATCCCATCCCTCTGTGGGGTTTATCGGATATAAATAGAGTAGCAGGAACAGAACTGAGATGCCTCAAGCACTCCTGTATCATGTTTATTATCTGGCATGCTGCACATTTATTTATTCCACATAAAACAGAAGCTTTAACAGAGGGAATGAGAACATCTTCAGTCTGCCCAAAGTAGTTAATCTCAGGTTCAAATCACTTAAGAAAGAAAAGTTAAATCTTTCCCATCATCACCATGAAGTCTGAGCTATAATTAGCAGGTGAACGATTGAAACAGGAATGAGATGGAGAGAGCGCTTCCAGGGATGCTCCATTTGAAGCCCAATTTAAAAAGCAGCACTGAAGCACGCTTACCAATCACCCGTAGAGGGAAGCTGAACAATTTCAGCAGCTCGGTCAGACCTCAGTCCCACAGGGAGCTCCACTGTGACAGCATTCTGCACATGTGCCCTTTAGCTCTCACCAGTGTGAGGCACTATGAAGCAAGACTACCAATCTATAGTTTGGATCTATTTAGAGCACCAGGGAGTTGGTTCCTCAGTTTCAGATGCTTTGGGACAATAAGAACCCAATGCCTGGATGAAAGTGATGGCACACAGACACTGCTGCTGCAGCCTTTGAGAGCCACCAGCTCTTTCCTCTAACTGCAAAATTGCACTGTGGATTGTTGCTTGTCGTGGCTACCTTGTAGCATTGAGGTTATCGGTTTTGGGTATGAGAAGCTGGATACTTTATAAAATCACAGACAAATCTCTGGTGAAAAGTCTGTCACTACTAATAAAGATTCACTGGGGAGGAATTATAATTCAAGGAGTTTCAGGACTAAGGGAAGCAAAGGAGAACATGTTCATTGCTTAAAGGACAGTCTAAATGTTATTTTTCCAAAGCCATTCATTAATTTATTTTTTTTCACCCATGAGAGCCATGCTCCTATAAACGCTGTCTCATATATTTAGAGGCATAAAAGGTGACCGTCCCTTACTTAAATGAATGAAAACAATGTTCCTTTCTAATCAGATTTTAAAGGAGATCACTAATCAGCAATTTTTGAATGAGGAACTGTAGCCAGCTAATCCATATCCTGTGATGCCTTCACCTTCCCATTTACCTTCTCACTGCCATTGCTCACATGGTTATTTAGCCGATCAGATGCTGAAATGTTGGGCTGGCATTTATTCAAGCAAAGTAAGCAATTTTATGCAGATCAAGTGAAAACACCTAAACAGTATTAAAGCAAGGACCAGATGTCTGCAGTTTATCTTCCTTGATTTAATTTCAATAGAATTTACATTAGGTCCTCTTCATATTCAAATTATCACATTAGGGAGCCTGGGTTTGTTGTGAAGATTGACAAATTTTTGAGATATTTGTCCAGTATTTGCAGAGGACAAGTTTACAGATATGAGCAGAGAAATCATTGGAGTGGAGTTCACTCTTCCAGAGCTGGAAAGAACACAGTGGATTGCTTTGGGTTAAGTTTAGACTTGATATTCTTTTCAAGTATCTCATCTGATCTCATCTGAGGCAACACATAAAACTTCTGCTTTAAGACAAAGTTCCTTAAGGTGTTTAGCCTTTAAAATGTCTTAGCTAAGTATCTCTGGGGGTTAATATTTTGGCTTATCTTGGAGGGGAATTTTAATGTCATTTACTTTAATTAGTTTTCTGAACAGCTGAATTTTCAGAATAGTCACTGCAGTCACAAAGTCCTGAAGGAGTTAGGACACTAGCTCTACTTCCCCTTCCTAACTCTTGCACTACTCTCTCAAGGCCTTAGAGCAGATAAAACCTTATTGTCTTCACTCATCTCCAGTGCTGGAAGGGAGTCTGAGAGGTCAGGATTATATATAATCCTTTCATTCCTCTGGAGAATCATGCTACTAGTAGCAAAGGAAATGTTCATCTTTTTTGGAGCTAATATTACAAACTTGAAAGATGGCTGCTATCCTGGCTGCTCCAGCAGTTATTGAAGTAGACTTGGTGTCTGGAGTCTTTCAAAGGCAGCCCATCAATATTTCACTTTCCAGGTTAGATGTTAAACATATAAGAATAAAGTGAGCAAGAACCATGAGATGCTACCACTACAGCAGGCAAAATGCCATCTGTCAGTGGTGCTCAGCATCTCCAGGAGGCAGTGGTTTTTACTTCATGCTGACTTCAGAGAGCTATGAAACTGCAAAGTATCAATATCCTTCTGTGCATCAGCCCTGCTGCGTGCAGTTTGCAGTCTGGCACCCTGCAGTAACAACCCATCCATCCACAGCTGATGGATGTGTGCTTCACAGTCCAAACTTTAAAAGGTGATGTGCAGAACAGGGAAGCTTTCCAGTGCAAATTCAGTATGAGCCAAGGTAACCAAGCACACTGTCACACAAACATTGTGTATGCCCACAGCATGCTGCTCTCTACGACTGCAGAACACACAAGGTGACCCTTTTTGGCGGGCATGCACTATGTTCAATCTGTCCATTTGTTCTTCTGTCAAATGGGCAATTTCTTAAGAGCTGGCCTTTAGTTTTTCTCTTGCCAGAGTGTTTATTGTGTGGTATATTAGAGTACCAGTTCTGGAAGAGCCAGTGACTTTCATATTACTGTGAAAGAAGATACAGAATAAATGCAGTATCACAACTGCTCTCACTCCACAAGCAATACATGACACCAGATTTCAGACAAGGTATATTGTTTGTTCAGACCTCAGAAGAATTTTTACTTACTCTGGCACTAGCAGGTTCACTAGAAACACGTACTAATTTAGGTTAAAGAAAAAAAAATTATCAACTATGCATTAAATCTTATTTGCCATCTATCCAGGCCATTGTAATTCAAATTTTTAACTTCCTCATCTCAAACAGAGATTTTTACTGTCAAGTACCTGTTGAAGAAAGAGTTTTTACTTTCATGAATATATATTCATGTGTACATGAACGCTAGAATTAGAAAAACAGAAACATTTTCATACTTAATCAGACTGTGCACTTTGCTCATTGTGCTGCTATCTTTAGTCAATGAGTAGACATTTTTAAAAGCCTTTTAGCAGAATCCTTTAGCTTATTAAAAATTGTGATGTAATACATTTCCTACTGACTAGTCTACAGGAATACTGAAACAGCAGTAATCAAGAATTTCACAGCTGCAGCTAAATTATGCACCATTAAGAGAAGATGTGTACATTTGAGACTGGACTTTAGACTTTCAGTGAAAGACTGATTTCATCTCCAAAAGTTTACTTCTAGTCCAAAATCATGCTAATTGGGAGAAAGGAAGTATTGTTAAACACGATGTGTATATGAGGGAAAGCATTACAAAGAAAGAGCTTGCCCAAGATTACAAAAGAAAGCAAGAAGAAAGGAAAGCTGGTAATTGAATCTAAATGTTCTAAAACACAGTTCCATTGACTTCATAGTAACTTTTTTTAAAATTTTATGTTGCCTTTAATTCTTCTTCTTTCACTTAAATATTGTGGTGACGGCTGCCTCACAGAAATAAAAAAATGGAAAGAAAACAGGTGTCAAGAATTTCTTGAACAAAAAAGCAAGCAAAACAAGATTTTCACTTTCTCCAGGGTGCATACTGACTTGTCTGCTGTCTTCATCATAAGAACACCACACTACTTTGATAGCTTCCCCAGTTCTTTTACATAGTTCATTTTTATAACTTATAGTGTTACTGTGTAAAGCAATCTGCTGCTGAATTAAAGATTAAACCAAAAGCAAGCCCTGAGTCAGTGTGAATGTGTATATTATTCAAGGACCCTGTTTATTATAAGGGTAATTTTATCCCCTAATACCCCTTAAGAGTATATTCCCAGAAGGGATAAGTCTTAACTGTCATACCAGAATAGTCCACCTCAATCATTCTGGAAAAGGAAAAACTGGATGTTCTCTACACATTTTAAACAACTCAATTTCACCTGATAGTTTTCTTTGTAAATTTGCAATCTGGCAACTTATACATGTTCCCAATGTTTTCTTCATTAACAGGACAAAGAGAGAACTTCTTTCTTATTCAACACACGGTCCAGCTGAAATCCAGTATTCAAGTAGACAGCAGAGAAGGGAAAGAAATAAGCAGCCTGGGAAACCTGCAAGGCACTAACCTTAAAGTACAGCTGGTTAAAGAAACAGCTCATTGTCCTGGCAGCAGGCAGAAAATTATCTAAGTGCTATCCACTGGCATTCCCAGAAAGTGCAGTATTAAAGGCTTCACTGACCTGGAATAGAGGAAACCCAGGCTCTGGCCACAGACTAGTGGGGCTGTGTGACCTTCTGTTCTGTACTTGGTTCCCCTGACTTAACGCCAATACCTGCATGTAAGCTAGTCACTGCAAAATTTATTGAGAAACAATGAACTCATCCAAACTAGATGTCTCAAGTATGGTCACAAAAACCCATCCTGAAATTGCTTTTCCTTCTCTCCATTAATCAGAAAAAGACTTCTTGGCAGCTTGCTTAGCTGAGAAGGTGTAAACTCAGTGAAACAAATAATGTCCCAGCCACTTCTTCAGGCTTTTATAGCAAGTAGTGTATTTGTTAGTCATGTGTCACTCCCATTATAGTAAGATGTGTAGGAAAGGAAGTCACTGAGCTATTAGAGAAGGTTTGGAGGAGGGCCATGAAGATGATCAGAAGACTGCAGCACCTTTCCCATGAAGACAGGCAAAGACTTGACAGGGAGAGAGCTGGGGTTTTCCAGCCTGGAGAAGCAAAGGCTTTGGATAGACCCTTATAGAAGCCTTCCAGTACCTAAAGGAGGCTAATAAAAATAATATAAAGACATTTTTTACCGAGGCCTCTAGACATAAAAAAGGGCAGCAGTTTTAAGTTGAAGAAGATAGATTCAGGCAGAATATATAAGGAAGATATTATTTACAATGAGAGTGGTGAGACACTAAAACAGGTTTCCCAGAGTGAAGTTGTGGATACTTCATAATTGAAGGTCAGGTTGGATGAGACTTTGAACAACTCAGTTTAGTGGAGATGCCCCTGGCCATAGCAGGGTGAGTAGAAATACATGACCTTTAATGGACCCTTCCAATACAAACTCTTTAAATTTTTCTATGATAATTTAAAAAAAAACAATGTCCTCAACACACCACCAATTCAATCAAAAATCATGGTCACGATAACATTCCTTTCAGGTCTGAATTTGCAATGTTTGTGATGTTTCATCCCAATGTTCCTGCCCTCATAAGCTCCTCTCTTTGTGATATAAATATGTAGCATTACTGTAGCACGTGGGAAGGTATTCATGGCATAGCCAGCTTGCACTATTTTAGTTGCTATATATTCACATCTCACTGCCTTGCAACCCTGGTTTTGTTAACACATCTCTGGTATTGATTTTAACAGTTGTGCACATGTTCTTAAAGGCTATCTATTTTAGTACAAGGCCCCTTAAAGCTTTTGAAGCAAATCAGCCTTTTAGAAGTCACCATTTACAGGCACACAGGAGGCATGACAATTTTGCCAGCTGGATCTGAAGCAAGGAATGGAAAAAAGACCACTTTTCCTCAATTTAAGCCTGACCCCTGGTAATTATTTATAGATCTCAGTCATGTCCTATGAAAGTGTTTTCTGTTTTTCAGGGACCCTGAAACACAGGTGTGGTACCTTTTGTCTGAGGAAGGAATATGGTCCTAATCCATGCTCTTAATTTGAACCCAACAGCCCAACAGCCCAGAGCTGACAAGGCAGAAACATGAAAGCATTGTCTGAAAAACCTTGCAAACACACCACTTAAAGAAAATGTGGATTCTATCTCAAATTTGCCCTACCTTGAAACAAAATCTGTAAAATCTTGTACAGCTTTGGAGTAATATTGAAAAAAATCCTGTGGCCAGTGTATCACTAGGCAAATAAAGTATCATCAAAACTATTTGAGATTTCAATTGAAAACATGGCATATTTCAGTGGGGAAGAGCAATTGTTAGTGGTCAACACAGTTTTTCTGCCATTATTAAAACAAAATAATTTGGGGTTCTGACTGATGGTTGCCTCAACATTTACCTTTAGTTTTGTTTGGCTTTTTTGTTTTGGGTTTTTTTTCAGTATTTCTCAAATTATCTCCAATGAAATATTCTAGGCCTTCTTTTTAAAATTATGATCAACATCCCTCCTAAAGAAATCATTTCAGGTCAGTATGAATGGAATTTTTTTCAGTCAGTGAACTGAAAAATCAATTATTCCAACAGCCACTGCAGTGCACAACTCAAGGGCAATGTGAGACAGGAGACAAATTGGGAAAGAAGAACTGGCTGATCCTGCCCTTATACTTTTCAATATAGTGCTTCCTAACTTTTTTCAACAGGCTCCCTGTTAAAGCTTTCAGCTGAGTCTCATATGTTGTTCAAACCTTGTTAGGGTTGGTGTTACAAAAATGAGCAAACAAAACAATGAAACAAGCAAACAAAAAAATGAAAGCAAGGAAGTTCCATGTCTGAAACTTGAAACTGAGAAGAGTATAAATATATTTTCATTATTTGGTTGAACTAGAAGCCACTTTGAAAAATATTTTATCAGTATTTAAAAACTTCAAGGTGCATAACCTTCTTCTATCTCTTTTTTTTTCATCTACTTTGCTATAACTAGCTTGGGAAAAATTTAGAGGACATAACACATAGCTTCAACACAGTAAATATGTGATTATAGTGATGCATACCACTGCAGAAAAAGAGAAGTTTTACCAACATGTGAGTTCTCCCAACAGCATCTCAAACCAAATCTAGATTTTTTTGTTTGTTTTTTTAAAATATAGGTAAAGATAGCAATTCTGTTTTCTTTTCTTTCTGCACACAAGGTCAAATAAAAAAAATACAAGTCCCATTAAACTCAAGATCCAATCTTGTACACAATAGGTGCACCTGTGTGCACCAATATATTCTGTTATCAAAACATTTTGATATTTAGGAGGGGAAATCTATTTCCAATTTAATTTTTCACATCTCATTATTTCCCTATTTCTCTACAGCAAAACTTAAATTGATTTCGGTGTAGGTGCACTAGCCTGAGAACTAGTCAAGATCTGTGTCTATAAAGTGGTAGGATCACATGAAGTTTGCCATCTGGACATGGGGCACAAATGTAGAATTAGCATCATGTTTTAGCACTTGTGACTCCTTTGCTTAGATGAATTTACAAACAGCTTGACATCCTACAACAAGATTTTGAAGTAGTCTTCTTCCATAATCCTGCTAAAGATGAATATAATTGAGGTGCCAAAATTAAGCGACCTAATTCTCATATGAAAACAGTATTTTCCCACTGCCAACAAGAGTTGTCTGAAATAATTTTTGGATTCTGATTTAAAAAAAAATCTAAGGCCTTCGAACCACCCTTATGAAAGAGTAAGGAAAATGATAGCAAATTAATTTTCATTTAATTCAGGATCAATGCCTTTTGCCTTTTAGCAACACTACTTAAAAGTTAGTCTGTTGCCTGAAAGTAATGTGATTTTTATTTTTTGGCATAACTCCAAGGCTTGTTAGAACTACAAAAACTGGAAAGATTAAAAACTGTTTCTGGTTCTTTTTAGTCTGTTTACTTCTACATTTGCATGCACTCTGTGTATCTTCAGTTTCATTGTTTTTCATGTTTCTGTGACTCTTTCACACTGTTGTAGCAGAATGAAAATCGTGACTATAAAGCCCTTAGAATTTCCAGAACAACCACAGAGTAGGAGTTTTATCTGATATTACTTTTAATGCTTTTTTTATTAAATTAATGTATTTCAAGTTGATAGGTCTTTTTAAATCCTTATGCTCTGATAATCTGTATTTCTGATTATCTTATGCATAAGTACCAGCTTGAATTTTTCAAAGTGAAACCTCATTTTCTTATTTTCTGCAAAGCTTTGCAACATACAGTTTTGGATTTTTCCCACTGATGTTGAGATGAGGATTTATGTGACATTTCTAAGTTCTGAGAGTGACTTGATTTTATTCTCCAAACTCCCCAGGTAACTTGTCTTCTTTTAAGCAATCTCTTTCACAGCCTAGTTCAGCAAAAGCATTTAAGAACAGGTTTAATCCTCAGTGAAGCACATAAATGTGTTAATATGACTGCACATTCTAAAGCTAACACCAAAAGGTGCAACCATTCTATCTCCTTTTGATTTCAAAAGACCAGTAGCCCAGATATTTTCAGAAAAGTAAAATATTTCATTTAATTAAAAAAATAAAATTGTTCCTTGGCCTTTCAGATCCCACAAAAGTCAAAACTATTTCCTTCTAACTATTATCCCATCACATACGATAATAAAAGTAAATAGCTTCCATGGTTTTGGCAATGAAATCTTATTATTTCCATTCGATAAAGATAACTCCATACTTTAAACTGATATTCAAAGGTATCACTGCATAATATATTTAGATTAACAATCCTTAGCAGTCAGAGCCAGATGAGAATTTTCCAACAGAGTAGCATTCTGCTGGAAAACACTGTTTCAGGGATTAAATACATCGCTTTTGGAAGTCCCCTTATCCCCTGCCTGCCCCAGCAGGACCCAGCCCTTTGCTGTGCCTATGGGACTGTGATGAGAAGGAGCAAGTTGAAGAGGAGCAGCAGGAAGTGCCTGCCAAGTCTCATGATGGTAAGCAGAACTGAGAGACAACATTAACAAACACTTTGGGAACCAACTCTGTTTCTAAGAGCCAGCTGGACTGAGCCACCTGCAGCACTGCACTGGTTTCAATGAAGCAGCACTTTATGGTGTTAATTCCCTCATTCTTCTTTACTTACAATGTCAGGATCACTGAAAAGATACCACATGCTACACTTTCATCTGCAAATTGACCCTAGAGTTTTTCAATTCCTGTCAAAATCCATTCCTTGTACAAGAAAAGCCAACAGCCTTTGTTCACTATAGATCAAATTTAGCAGTGTTTCATTCTTTAGAGCAACATTTTTATGCCTGAAGTGTCATAGTATCATTTAATGTTTCGGGTTGGAATGGACCTTAAAGATCACCTTGTTCCAACTTCCCTGCTGTGCGTAGGGACACTCCCACTACACCTGGTTCCTCAAAGCCCCATCCAGCCTGGCCTTGAACACTGCCAGAGATGAGGCACCCACAATTTTCCTGGGAAACTTGTTTCTGTGTCTCACCACCCTTACAGAAAAGAAATTCTTCCTAACATCTAATCTAAACCTACTCTCTCTCACTTTGAAGCCAGTCTCCCTTGTTCTATCATTGCATTTCCTGATGAAGAGTCCCCCTTCAGCTTCTTTGTAGACTCCCTTCAGATCTTGGAAGGAATCTGTATACAGTGATAAAATATGTACTATTACAAGGCTCATTTGTAAATTTATCCACTCTTTCAGCTCCTAGCAAACTTTCATTTCATTTTAATTAGAATCTCTGCTTGATTTTTTTTCCCTAGCATTTAGAAATGGAATAGAACCACTGCTTACACTATCCTGTACAGCTGGGTGTGGATGTTATTCCTATTTTAGGATGGATGTACAATTCAAAGTTTGTATTTCAGGATCCTTGGGCGAGTCCCTACTGTTCTTTACGAAACATTTTTGTAAAGTTCATTTGTAAGTGTCATGCTGAATAATGGCTATTAGCATTAAATGTGGTATGGCATTTGGAAACATTGCAAGCTCAGAACTTTTCACAATTAATAATACAGGGGAAAAAATAATTATATGGTTTATGGCAGTGTGCATCTACTGTACATCTGTGTTTGTGCTGACTGCATTTATGTTGCATTAGCATGAAAATCATGCCACTAATGAGATTTGTGGTGCATTTTAAGAAACAGTTACAATGATATTTGAGAAAACCCAGAAAGTAAATGTCGCAATCCACTGCCAAAAAAATTATACTCTTCATATTTTTAAATGTCATGTTGCAAAGGTATCATGGCTTCTTTTCAAGCCCTGTAGGCATTGTATACAATAGTCTGTGCTGCTGAAATTACCTGGCAATGACTGATGTTGAATGATCATTGTTCCTGCAGTACAGTTGGGAATTCAGAAATTCAGCAGCCAGCATCTGATTAGCCACATTTAATCATCAGGAGCAGCAGTTCTAGGAACATATGCCTAGTCCTGCTAACTCTATCTTGTCTCCATCTCCACAACAAAAAGGTTTCCCCACTTACAGCCTGTTTTCTGACAGCTAATTCAAGGGTGGTAGTATCCATAGAACTCTTGCATCACCTCTCCAATGACTGAGGATTATTTCTTGATTTGCCTTGAAGCAAAGCTGTAACTTTTCCAGACTGGTCTGTGAGTTTGGCTGGTCATGAGATGACTTTTCCTTTTCTAGATATGAATGATTCATTTTAGATCAGAAAGGTTCAGTTTACATTACATTACATTGTTAAGCTTAAAATGTACTGCTTGCATTGCAGGTTCCCTTGGTATTTTTGTTTAAAATACATATCAAAAAGTCATTATTTGCTACTTTATTTAAGCCTGCCATATGCTGAAACAAAAAGGCAGGTTAGCAGTAAAATTAATTTTCTTTAGGAGAAAAGGTGGCGGGAAGCTTACAAAATCCACCTTGTGGTGATTTTAATAAAAGTATTTTATTTCTTCTATAAATATAAAATTCTTACTTAAGCAGGCTAATAAATTACTTCTTTTATTTTCTTGAAAAATATAAAGAGAGAACTATCATTTTAATATTAAGCTTAAGATGTCATTGAATACTAATGCGTAAATCAAAAGAATTTTAATTGAAGTGATTGGCTTTTATATATATATATATATGTTAATACAAAAATGAAAGTGAAGTTTTAAACATTTTGAGCAGCTCTTGAGACTGCAATAAAGTGAAAACATACATCATTAAGTCACTGATACTTTTCTAAGGCTTATAAGTAACCATTGCCATGCTTGTTAAACAGGGGTCCACATGCAGAGCAAAACTGCTAATCACCTTCCCAAAAAACTTGAAATAAAATAACTTGAAAAAAAAAAAATCCTGTTACTTTGCCTCTGTGTGCTCCAACTTACAGAAATAGCAATGTGCATATACTTTACTCAGGCATACAAATATCTACAGTCTGGTTTAGCAGCCCAGTCTAAAGGGTTTATGCTACAAACTCTCTGCCTGGGGTACTTTCAAATGGCTACAGAGGAACTGCAACAGGGATATGCCTGCCCAGAGAGGAGAAGTTTATTGGCATTTATCTCACTCAACAGACATAATGCCTCATTCAGAATTTCTCTAAGCTCCCAGCAGACAGGGTGATGCATGGTATATATACTGTTCCTTTTTCTGACCTTTCCTACTTTTGGTCAGTGCCAGAGCTAGAATGCTGAACTACACAAAGACTTTTGCTGACCCTGGCCCACTGTTTGGACAGATCTGGACCATGGCTTTGGTACTTAAGATGTCCTGATATTTAGGCTCAGCACCTAGTTGGACTGAAGTTTTACTTAGATATGAAATTTAAGATGTTTCCCCTGAGGGTTTGCAGAAACAAACCTCCTAAACAGAAGGGTTCTAAAAGTCTTATTTAGCAACAAACTGAAACCCTCCCTATTGCCTATGCAGCTGTCAGCTTCTATTCCACATCCTAACCCTGCTAAGATTTGCTGCTATCTTTTATGAACATCAGAATTGCTTTAGTGTTGCAATGTCCTAAGAAGACATGCCTTTTTCAGGTAATCTAGATCCATCAATCTGTCCAAAACTGATACATCATTCTATAGTCAGTAGTTTATTTAGTGACAGCAATAGGCAATAAAATAAGGGAGTGAAATATTTTAGTGTGAGGAGTATAGTTCAGTATAGGTTAATAAAATCTAAGTAATTCTTCATGGCACATTATTTATCCACAGTAATTTACTAGGTAGATGTGTGAAATCCCATTGTAGTCAGTTGAAATTTATGTGGTGGAAGGTCTTTGGCTTTTCTTAATTTATAACTTCAGAGGACATTTATTTTCCCCACAGCAACTGAATAACAACCAGGAGCTCTAAGAATTGCATGATTTCTGGTGAAAAAAAAACAAGGTGCTGATTAATGATGACCTCTTTTGCAATGCAGAGTTGAGAAAAGCTTTGAAACTGCTGCCTTTTAAAGGTGATGCTTTTCCTGTTGAAAGCATTGTAATGGTTAGAAATATTTTGGGAATTAAAACACTTTTGAACACAGACTTGAATGGTTAAAAAAAATAAGTTCATAAATAGAAACACTGACCTAAGACAATTTTTAAAAGAATTTAAGCTAAACTACTGTAGTTTATATTCTATGACAAGCCCTACTAGTTTGAATATAGGACTAGAGCACTTGCTAATGTGGATTTATGAGAAATGATCACACAACACTGAAAATGAAAATATAATTAATTAACTGCATGAGAAAACAGCATCATAAAACACTTGAGGGTATTTTCTGAAAACTTCAATACTGATGGTAAAGGCTAAAAAACGAAGAAAAAAGTTCTCTCCTCTCTCCCATAATCAAAGTAACTCTGGAGTCAGCAACACAATGTGTCTGGTCTGTGAGCAAAATGCTGTCTCCCTGGAAACTGCTAGAATGTGTCACATCAGTTGATCCCAAAATGAGAGATAAGAAATGAGTGTGAAATCCTTTGTTGTGGAGGTTAACATTTTATTAACAAACACCTGCAGTTTGATGTTTAACAGGACCTGAAACATATGATTTCTTAATTGCTGCAAAAGGCACTGAAACTCCTTTACAGTTACGTCTCTCCTGACAGAGGTCTTTCCTTTCACTGTTATCTTCCTGCCTGCTTAACACATCATAGCTTAAAAAAAAAAATATTAATATATTCCTTACATAATTTCCTAATTAACCCCCTCTCTGCATCACTAAAAATGGCATTAACACTTTTGTGGAAGCAAACTTAGCATGTTTATTTAATGCCATCATTGTGACTTTATCAGGATAACTATATCTTGTCTATCATGAGTTCAACACTCCAACTAAGGCAGGCTCTTACCTTTCTACTGCTGCAGAGAAATTAATTCTATAGATGATACATGAGATACAAAACATCTTTACATAAAACCCAGCTACTTCACAGAGTCATAGATTCACTTGGATTGGAAGTATTAAAGATCATCTAGGTTCAATCCCCCTGCCATGGGCAGGGACACCTTTCACTGAACCAGGTCTCTCAGAGCCACATCCAAACTGGCCTAAAACACTGCTGGGGTTGGAGCATCCACAAATATTCTGGGGCAACCTGTTCCAGTGACTCAGCACCCTCACACTACAGAGATTCTTCCTACTATCTAATCTAAAGCTACGCTCTTTCAGATGGAAGCTATCCACCCTTGTTCTGCAACTGCATGTCATTGCAAATTGTCCTTCTCCATCTTTCTTGTAGGCTCCTTTCAGGTGCTGGAAGGCTGCAATTAAGTCAGCCTGAAGCCTTCTTAACTTAGACAGAAGCAACCTCTACTGACAAGAATATACTCCTCCCCTGGTCTCTTGGGCATTAGTAGAACACTGCTGTGAAGAACACAGAACCCTTAACTTCTAGGGTTTGCAGGGAAATTATGAATGAAGCAGTACTGCAGAAAGAGTGGATGAACACCACATTTGCAATTGGACTCTACACCTGCTTTCTCTCACGTTATCAAAGCAATGCCAGTAAATGTTTTGGGTTACAGTAACCACAGCTGCACCAGTGATGGCAGTTTCTTTATCCATCATCAAGTAAGCCTTCAATTCATGAATCTGCCCCACAAAAATGCTGTAGCAGTCAATGGATAGTGAGATACAAAAAGCTAAATAATATTTAGTATTCTGGAAATAAAGCAAAGCATCAACTGAATCTTATTAATTAACATTAGGACATTCCCCTAAAATGACACATTTAAATCTTGAGCTGTTCAAGCTTTGGAATCTCCATCTATAATACAACGTCATGACCCCTTTTTGCAACATGCTATAAAAGTCTGCTCACTAAAAGCTAAGAAGCCCTCAATTCATACAGAAATTAATGTCTTTTTCTCTAGAAGACAGTCTGAATGACATGTCATACAGAGATCATGGGCCAAATGTTTAGCAGTAAGGGTAAGACAGAATGGTGAATCCCTCTTTGTTTAGACATCATTTACACTTTGATGAATGGGGACCACTTAAAAAAGATTGTGATCAGGAAAACATTATCTGTACTATAATGTAGCCTTTAATATCATGATCATACAGCAATAACGCTAGGAAATTAACTAACACTTAATTTCACTATTCCACAGGTTTCAAAAGGTAAGTTTGCAGTTCAGTCTGTATGTAATTACATAAACATATCTATAACTGAGACAATATTATCTTTTTAATCTTATTAGAAACACTTCCAGAATACACTTCCCAGAGTGAAATTAGCAAAAGTGAGTACAGGAGAAAAGTGACAGAAATTGAAGGCAAAAATCTGCTTTGAAAGACTAAAATATTATTTTTAGATATCGTTTCCCAATGTTTTTGCAAAAGTCCTTACAGATGCACTAGACAGCAAAAGTGGTGATAATATCATTACCAAAACAAGGGACAGTCATCAACAAACTGAAAACCAAACAAATATTGAAACATTACGTTCTAATTCTAAATCAGCAGACATCTTCCATGCAAGAGTGTGGTCTCCTATTCCCAGACTGACAACTTTTAAACCAAATATTCTGCTACACATTCCATTTTGCCTTTCCCTGTATTATTAATATTTAGACAGATGACCTGACTTTTAAAATTCTTTGCATCTTTTTTGTTACATTTGCAGAGGAATTAATCTGTGGATCTGCGTTTTATAACTACTGTCATTATTAGACAATATAGAAAACATCAAACTGGCTAATTGGACAAAAATATTGACTACTGATGTATTAAAATACATGCAGAAATTTCCTTGCATTTCTAGATGACATCAGAAATAATAACAGCGACTTTTATTTCTGTAAATGTTGGAACAAAAGATCTTTCAAGTTCCCTTCCAACCTGGATTTCCTCTCATTCTATGAAAAAAACCCAAACTTTATCAGGACACGGCATATTCCTAATATATATATACATATATATATATATATATATATATATATATATATATATATATATATATATATATAAATAAAATCCTGAACTGGAATTAATAATTCCTGTCTTAGTTATTTACTAAAAAATGTTGTTGAGAAGAGAGGATAAATAAAGGAGAGGAGAATTTGTATGTGTGTTCTAAGAGCACAAACAACAGAGGAATAGTGCAGCTAGTGTCTCGGGTGGCAACAAAAGGACGTATGGGTCAGAAGCTGAAGAAACAGAAAACAGGGCTCATGAAAAGAATGTGAATAGCAGTCTCAGGCTCTCTGGCTGCCTATATCTAAGCAGGGAATAGCAAGAGGATATTACTTGTTGGGTTCTGATTGCCTCATGTTTCTGCCTGTAAACAACTAATAGAGTACTACAGTGCAAAATCTGGAATTATTAGCAAATTGCTGATGCTACTTCATTTTTGTTACTTTGCTGAATATGAAACAGAGGAAAGAACAGCACTACCAGTATAAGGTTGCAAAAGATCTTAATGTTAATAAAGTTTTAAAAGTTACAAAAAAAAAAAAATTACAATTAAGTTCTGGGGTGCATCAGAAACAGCAAGAACAGCCAGTCAAGGAACGTGATTGTCCCACTTCATGCTGGTGCAGCCTCACCTGTGTGCAGTTTTGGGTACCAAAATATGAGAAATAAAGCTATTAGAGAGCACCCAAAGGAGAACTACAAAGAGGAGGGTCTGAGGCCACTTGTTTAGCCTAGGGAATTGGAGACTGAGGGGAGACCTTGCAGCTTTTTACAGCTTCTTCATGAGGTGAAGCAGAGGAGCAGCACTGATCTCTTCTCTGTGGTGACCACTGGCAGGACTCAAGAAAGCAGCATCAAGCTGAGTCAGGGGAGTTTAGGTTGAATATTATAAAAAGATTCTTCACCTACAGGGTGGTTGGGCACTGGAATAGGCTCCGCAGGGAAGTGGTCACAGCATCAGCCTGAGAGAGCTCAAGAAGCTCAAGAAGTTTGGACAGCACTTTCAAGTACATTGCGTGACTTGTGGGTGAGTGCTCTGCAGGAGTGGGACTCCATCATGCTTGTGAGTCCCTTCCAACTCAGGATATTCTACAATTCAATTATTAATAATCTCTGTTGCCTGACGCTGTAAACCCCTTCCTCCAGCTGCAGTATTCTAATCCTGATGGAAAGCAAAAGGACTTATTACCCATGAATGTATGAATCCTTATTAGACCATTATACTGCTTATAGTCCACCAAATACATATACCATCAGGAACTCTAGAACATTTCCTGCCCATAGGCCAGGTCTGTAGCAAATGCCCAAGGGGACACCTCCTGCCAAACAGCAAAATATAAGCAGAAATTATTGGACTTATTTCATGGAAGCAGCACAGAGAAAATGCTTTAAGGAATAGTAATTCTTCTCCACCTGGAACTTAAAATACATGCATGAGATATACACAATAGAGAAAATTTTTTTGGGGGAAAAACCAAACAAATATTTTTTATTGATGTAGAAATTAGCTACTGGAAGAGGAAAAGGCAGAATTTAAATTACCATGGACTTCCAACATGCTCATAGTCAACCTATGCTTATTCCAGAAATATAAAAAAAAACTCTGCTAGTTACAGGAACAGAGCCTAAGCAACCTTGGTCCTTCTGGTTATATTTCTATTAAATATGTTCTGAGATCTTGCAGAAACAAGCTTGTAGTGAAAACTGTATTCTTAGAAAGCAGATCTGTCTGCTAAAATTCATTAACTATAGTGCTGGGGAAACAAACAAACAAACCACAACAAACCCCAGCATTTGATATAGTTTCTCTTTCTCAAATGCTTCTCATAGCTAAATAAGATCAACAGCAATCGTGTTAAGAGAGAAATGAAGTAGTACAGGCAAAAGAGAACAGTTGCATTTTCAGTGGAGGATAGTTTATTGTACTCACATCTGAGGAGAGTATTAAAGGATATGTAGGAGGATAAAAAGCAAAGGAGTAATGAAAATCTAAAGAAAATAAGAAAGAAATAAGAAAATTATACTGCCCTCCTTCTAAAAATATTGAAGTGCACAAGTTTAGTAGTGAGCCTTAAAATAAAAGTACATGATTTTGAAAACTATAGACCCTTGCAGGTCTTCAAATTAAAATGCTTCTTTACATAAAATAAAACTTGTCTTTTTTTCTGTCTTCCAATTATGCTTTTCTCCTGGAATATATTCATTGTAATACAAATCGTCTTAGAAAACTGACTCATTGCTATTAGCAGTAAGAGTGAGATTAAAATTCTTTTTTTTTTCCAGAGTAGCCCAGGGTTACCACTGCCATTCTTCATAAACTAGATAAGTGCAACTCAGATTAAAGCTCAGAAAATGCTAGTGTACTCTATTGTTATGATTTTTGCTCACCATATCTCATCACTGAAATCTACATTTTCAGTCAGATTTTAACAGTGAAGCGCAGAACAGAACAGGCCTCTGTGGCCCTAACGCTACATCAGGACTCAGAGAGGTGTAGAAAGATTTGAATAATTGTCCACCACTGACTTACATAATGACTAAAGTAATCCTATAGAAATCAGTTTCCCTGGATACTTCATTCTGATATTTGGGACTTAAAACAGTGCTTTGGTTATAACAGCTTCACAATATTTGGGTTTTTTTCCATGTGCAGCCCATTTGGTGGTTTTCTTGGCTGATTCCCTGTCATCTATTACTATACTCTCTCTCAATGCCTCCTTACCATTAGCAACATTCTCCTCGCATAGATTTTCATGACTGCTTACTCGTGCCAAAAGTCTGATTTCCAGCTCATGTCAAGATTTTCTAAGACCATAATATTTTTACCTTTCCTAAACTCTCAGATAGAAAATGACAGAACTTAGTAAAAAATTTAATACTGCTCTCTGAGGATCAGCTAATGCCCTAACTTGTAAAACTCATACAGTTTTTTATTAATTCAGACTTTGCTCTCAGATACATGATTTCTTATTAAGTCCTTACAGAGCTATGGGTCTGCTCCTGAGAATCTGATTTACAGGCTAACAGAAGCTTTGTGCCAGCCTGTTTCTTGCTGCTAACAAATTGGCTGAAATCTGAAGCAGAACTCCCGAGGTTAACCTGGAGCCTACTCGACGTTTTGTAGAATATTTTCAGATTTTGGTAGACAGGAGAAAAGGGGGTTAGAAAAGATGATTTCCTCACAGGAGCAACCTGGAAAAATTACAAGCTATGAGAAACACTGCTATAAAATATTAGTTTATTAGCAAATTATATTAAGTTGGTTATCTTCATTTTCACAGAGCACATGCCTCACTTTTTCAGAAATGCTTATGTAGAGTGTGCAATGCCATCCCAGAAAAACTTTTTATGCCTCCAGAACTTGCTTTCTACAGTGTTCTGAATGGTATGAAAGGGAAAAGGATAAGTCAGTAGTGTTGACAAAGGAGTGCTGTGACTGTCATGGTTCATATACAGGGCTTCAAAATACAGTATACTGAGTAGAAAAAGGATCAGCCTCCTATTGAAGATAAAAACGTCTTCTGGGTTTTCACAAAATCAAACTACTTTTATGTAACTGGTGCAGACCACGATGAAGTAATTAAGCAAGAACTTTCACACATACCTCTTCAGTTTCATCATATGCAGAATCCCTTGCCCCTACTACCAGCAAATGCTTCATTTAGTTCACTCTCACAGGCAACAGATTTTAAAACACATCAAGGGTTGTGTCAGACTCCTGCACATCTTTTAAACTCTGCTTCAGGTTTTGTACAGATAAAGTTACAGAGCACACTCTGAACATCAAATGCAAGAAAAGCACAAGGAAACTGCCACATCAGCAGGTCCAACCAAACACAACATTGATGTGGAGAATTACGACATTTGACTGCTGTGAATCTAAATGTAATAAGCAAACGTTTTTTATTACACTCTTTCTTTGTAAATATCAAAGAAAGAAAAGTATGATTAAAATAGTAGTTCATTGGTAAATAGGCCAACTTGGCTGACAATCTAGTATGGCAGATACAGCTAAGGAATTGTAGAAAACAAGGCTGGGCTCCCACTTACTTGTTAATTAAGTGATTACTTGGCTAGATCCCCTCATTTATGCCCACAATTAAATGGCATGAAAGCTGATTTGAAGTTCACAATCACACCTACAAAATTCAGATAGAGTAAAGCTTGTCTGATCTAGAAAAGGTATATCAGAAGCCAAAACTAAAAATCCCTGAAAATCTCCAAATGAGGACAAAATGAAAAAAAGTGTTGCACCAAGTTCTAAGCTCTGTTTAGACCAGAAGCCATGGTGGCCCTGAAAATGCTGACAGGCACAGGCAGTTCTGCACTTGTTGCCAAAATAATGCCATATCCATTCTTTCACTTCCTTGTACAGAGCAGTTTAGTGCTCAGTCAAAGGGTCATGGATACCCTTGGACACTCTCCAGCCCTTCTGAAACATTTAGACTTTTTGTCAACTCTGGATCCCTTCTCTGAGGCACAGAGCCAGCAGCCTTGCAGCACACAGCAAAGAAAGACACAGTAACTCCCCCCTAGGATGTGGGAACACTGGGGGTTCAGCAAGGGAAACTTCACTTACTGCATCTCAATGCAAATGCTGACACTATTTGTGTCATATGTCTTAATTAATTTTTTCTCCTGATACAAAAGATAACTTATCTGGACAGTGACAGGGGACCAGTGCCTCTTGACTTTGAATATCTCAGCAAAAGGTGCTTTCTTAAAGGAGTAGGACAACCTACAACTCTGACTTAATGTCTTCTCCTAGAAGGGAAAGAAACCCCTCAGTTCCAAAGAAGTAGAGCAACAAATTACATTATTTGCCTTGGAAAACTGAACTGCATCTCATTTCTGTCAATTAATCAAAACTAAATTTAAACCTAATAAAAATAAAAAATATGAGATGAACCAATCAACAAAAAATAAAAATATTACCAACTTCTCCCTATTTGTAACCTATGAAACTCCTAACATTGTGTGATTTTCACCTTCCTGCTTTTGACAAGGTTGCTCAGGGTATTGCATTTTCTCACCCAGGCAGGAGATGCAGGGACTCAAAATAATACCATCAAAATTTCTTGATATTACTGAAAAAAATCACTGTTAGTATAGATCATTGCATTGATTTCATAAGAAGTGAATGGGGTGTCCAAGTTCAAAATGGGGACCACTGTTGCTGGTGTGACAGTTTGGGGGCACAGAGAACTGAAAATTGAGCTGCTGGTACCCTTAACATCTTCCTCTAAGAAGCAACAGTAGATGAACCAACCAACATCAAAAAAGAATTCTCCTTCCCAAATACTTTGACCCATTCCCACGATTATTCCTTGAAAGTCAACTCATTTTGTGTATCTTTTGTCTGCTTTCAAAATCCCTTCTCATTGGTAACCTTACCAATACTCCCAAACAAGGACAAATACAGAAAATCACAATAAGCCATAATACATTCTGTTTCCAAAATTATGAAACACAAGCCACAACTCAGAGCAGTCTGCAATTCTATGTTCTCCAAACTAAACCAAGCTCCAAAACCTGGTAAAAACAGACCCAACTGTCTCACAGTTTTATTATTTATTTTTCACTTTGCAAACACTGGAAAGGCAACAGTGAGATGGATTGCCTGGAGCTCTAATAATGCTTATTACTTTGGGTTTCCACAATGAGGAATTCATACCTAGTCACTTAATAATATTGATAGCAGCATCAATCTTCCAGCTGAAAATGGCTAATCTACTTTAGCAGCAAGTTCATCAAAGGTTAAGTCCTCTTTTTTTCTATGCTTTTTTTTTATCTGCAGAAGAGGAAGGGGTCATGAAAAGGACCTTCCAAAGAGCACTTGCAGTCTATTTCTATAAATAGGCTAATATGGAAATTCAAAACTAGGAAGGGAGAGAGGAATGAAAAAAACATAAATTCTTAAGAAAACATTATAGCATATAGATGTAAAAGGTTATAGCTTAGAAGATTGAAGAGTTTTAAATGAAAGTGGCTGAGGCAGAATAAAATGGTTACCCACAAAAAATTAGATTCTAGGAGGTGAGTTGGTGATGAAATGCTGAGCTGGCAGGAGGCCAGTATTGTCCAGTTTCATTCCATTGAGTAGGAGGGATAATGTCAGCTGACATGCTGGCAGCAAGAAAGGTCTAAGAGATGGATGACAGTTTAAACACAGACCAGACCAGCAGTCAATGGAAAGCTTGTTGCAATGACCAGACTAATTATTCTATCCACTGGGATTTGGAGTATTTTAAAGTAACTACAGAACCTACCTGTCAGGGAAGCAGTTGGGGAAAGGGCAAGCCCATCAAATGAAAATGTGCTTGAGTGGTGACAGACCAGATTTAGCACCAAGACAGACAGCAGGCAGTATCCTCATCAGTGTGACACTGAAGTTAATATGGGACAACTTTACTGACATCTTCAGAACTGACTCCAGATTTACAAAGAAATTTATAAATTCAGAGTATGGCCATACTGAAATTTCCGACCAAGTGCATAAAAAAAGACTTCTTTAAAGAAAATCCACTAGTCTGCAAAAAGAAACTACTTAACACATGCCAGAATTTCATCCATGGGATAGATGTTCAGCAAAAGTAAATGAGTACACTTCCATCATACCAGCCCCTAATATGTTCCACGGGACAGTGTTGGTATTTGCTGAATAGTCTCTCCAAAGCAGATGTTGAAACAGTTAGCGTAATCACTAGAGTAAATAATATAAATATTACTCTATTTCACTGAAACTGAAAATCCAATCTTGCTGTGCCTCACCACACTCAGAGGATTTTACTGTGGGAGGAGCTACAGGTTTTAGTCAGATGGAATCCTATCAGGCCACAGGCTTTAAAAACATAGGAACCTGAAGACCCTTTCCCAAAAGAAAGGGGATTATGAAATGGACAGTGTGGGTGCAATCTAGATTTGGGCAAGATTTAACTAAATTATTATAACAAAGCCCAGTAGAAATGGAAAAATCATAATGAGTATGCTGCCCTCAGAATAGGAACCAAGTCTGTGGTGAGGACAGGACAGATGGCAAGCTGGTGATTATCTCAGTCTGAAAATAATTTGAGCAGAGGGAGAGGAATAGCCACCTGAAGGCTGGAAGAAGAAACCAATTGCAGGGAGCCATCAGCCCAGGGAAGAAGCCCTCACCTAATGAGCACGAGGGAGAGGAACAGCTCTCTGGACCAGTTCTTGAGACAAGAGGCATCTGAACAGGCTTATGGTAGTATGCAGACAAATTCAATCAATGCTCATAAACTTATAATTGACTGGAGTGCTTGTAAAATAGTAACCAGTATCCAGGGTGGGACAGAAAGATTGTGCAAACTCATAACCAGATAATTGCAGTCTACAGTATCACCCACTTTTTATTTTTTTATTTGTGAAAAGCATTCTGCTTTTAATTTCAATTTACATTCTATAAATGGGGTTAAACAAATATTGAGTTAGGAAGAATATGACTTAAACTTTAATGCAAATCAACCTTTTTCATGAGCAACATTGTGGGAAAATATGAAAATTGACTGATTTTTTTCTTTTTTTTTTTTTGTCTGTGGTTTTCTTCCTACATTCAGAAACCAAAATTAACCATTTTATATTTTATGATATCATCTTTCTGTGATGTTAAATGTCAACATGCTACTTCATAATGTTTTTGTTATTTATTTTCATTTCTAAGGTCAGAAAGACTCCTAGCTCACATAACATGGAAAAAAATTCACTTTTCTAGTTTCTGTTTAAAGGCTCTTTTATCTCTGGTATAACTTCACTGATGTAATTTTGATGTAGCAAACAATCATACCAATGATACATTTCAGGAAACAAATACTTCCCTGACAATGTATCTGGCTGCTTTCTTACCTTTCTCAACAGAGGAAAAAATACATAACTTAAAAAGTGGATGGGAAATTTAACACAGTCACAGAACACCAGATTGGAAGACAATTACATCTTCCCACAGATGTCAGTTAAAATTTAGGTTGTAAAAGGAATTGATGAAATTATTTCTCCAATTCTTTCTACTTCTTGCATCCTACTCACAACTTCAACGTATTTGCCCCAATAATATAATTCTTACCAAACTTTTGAAACTATTGTAAACTGTTATAGCTCTAATCGCATTAAATGGAACAAGATTTCCATAGTTAAACTCTGACTACCGCTGGGTGCCATACAAGCCATCCTACAGCAATCAACAAGAAGTTTGAAACATTTGGTTCAAGACAAGAAATGGGAACTGGAAGTCACTGCTATAATCAACAGGCAACCAGCTGCCTCTCTTGAATGCTGGAAGAGGGTTAGAGGGCAAAGTAGAAATCAATGTAACAGCAGCCAGAACGAATTTAAGAAAACTCGTGAAGCATATCTAGAGGGGATGGAATGCAAGTAAGCGAAACTTTTATTATTACTTTTAAAATGCTATGAAGGTGCTAAGGAATAAATGGGTTTTTAAAACTCCCAATGCAATCTGTCTGGCCTACTGTATTCCTCAAGAAGGCCAATCAGATAAAAACCCTAGAAGTAATTGAAGAATCTGTAATTCCATCGAATAATGATTTCTTTTTAAATTGGCCTGGCAATCATAATGCAGTAGAGGCAATAAATACATTTAAAGAACAAATATTAGGTGTTTTACCATGATAAACTGTTAAAAACTGTAGGCTTCAGTGCAGAGAATAGAACAATCTAGATAAACAGGTCAAAATGTCAGAGTCTGCCAATTTAACTTTTCTCCATTTTTGAATGTGTGTCCTTGAATAATTACAGCTATTCTCCAAAAGATGCTAAGAATCAGCAGGTTTCTCTGTTACTGTGGCTGGAGGAAAATAATCTAGATAGACAATCATCAAACAATCCCTTAAAATATCTAATAAATTCAAATTGGGTATTTACTGTTTTGGAGGTACCCCTGAATTTGCTTCCTGCTTAAATGCTTTTGTTGCCAGCAGAGGAAACAATATAAAGTTAAATTCCCAAATGTCTGTTTGGATTCAAGAGGTAAAGGAGGTAATTTCTATTTGTATAAGCTGGCTAATTTATACATATTCCTCATCCCTTCACCACTTCCAAACTTTTTAAATTTAATTTTCTAGAATAATATTGAAAAACATTTTCATTCCTGAGTGACTTCCATTCATATTCTGGAAGAAAAGGATGTCAAAGTAGTATACACCTATTTTACCCCAAAAGAAATTATTTTGGAGAAGTCTGTCAATGATTCATTTCTTTCTTTCATTTGTTCTGTCACTTTTGCCACCCAAGCATGACATCACAGTTTGTCAGGAAAATGTGTCTTATGGCCTAAGTGCTATTATGGAGCACTCAATAAATGATTCATTCCACTCATAATGGAAGGCAGTATGATACTTACTTTTGTTCTCAAAAATTTAAAAAGAAAAAACACATTTAAATTCCTTAATAAGTAGAGCAAGTGCAAAATCCAGATATGTTAAATTCATTCCATATTCAGTGGCCTTTTGGCAGGTTAAGTGCCATGCTATTAAAATGCCAATGAAATGGTAGTGAAATTCCAACCACTGAAACAGCATTCTCTCTTCCCTGGCTGCAGCACCACAATCTTCAAATTCTGGCTTGGAGCAGGTCCTAAACCCAGGAGGTTTTGTCCCTGTGACATCATCTTGCAAGAGAAATTCTCATGGCAGTAATGTGAAAGGCTGTAGAAAATTCTTGATGAAATCTCTCTTCCACACAGTTTTAACTTATTGTCAGTTCCCAGTGGATTATTAGTCAGCCAGATTTACACCAATAAACCAGTAGTGAAGGACTACTTCAGCACCCCGGGCTCTTTAATCCTCTAACAACACTTCTGTTTAACAACATGTAAACAAACAGAAGGACTAACAGGCTAAAATTGGGAATTGCCAGGAAGAATGGCTGTTCATCTCCAGAGAGTCTCTCATCTGTTCTGAGTAGAAATTCATTGCTTTAAGTGTCAGAAACAAGCAAAGGTTCCAACTCATTTCCCTCTGTGGTTCAGTTTTACCCTGGTATAGAATTTGGCCAAAAAACAATCTATTCTCACTTTTGTTTGGGGATGAAAAAAAAAAATAAGACTCCTATGGGATGTTGAGTTTTTGTTTGTTTTTGGTTGGGTTTTTTTTAACAGGGAGGTAAGGAAGATTTATACCTACTGAGAACCTCAACAACTGTTTAGATAAGCCACATGCAGCAGAGTGTAGTTTAAAATTCTTGCTCAAGGTGAAATTGTAAACAAATGACAGCCCTGAGCAGAAAAATCTAACTCTTGCAATCCCTTCAGCTGGAGGCTCACTTTCATTGGAATAATATAGCAGGAGCAATTTTAGGGTACCTGGAAACCTATATTGAGCTCTTTCAGCTCCACCCAACAAGAAAGGAATGAAAATGATTAAGCACCATCATTCACGATCATAATCAGCCTTCTGATGTGGCAATGTGCTCAAGGATACCTTGCTCCCACAGAGACTGGATATCTTGAGAAAAAAAGCAGATAATTGTTTTTGGCAATGGCCTGAAGAACTGAAGGAGAATAACTTGAAGATGACTCTTAAAATACAACACAGGCACTGTATGGTGCTTTTCAGATAACTAGAATATGGAGAAGATGAAAAGGGGATGTTATTTACTTTGAGGCTGAGTTTATAGCTTTCAGGAATTCACTGAAACACTAAATAAATTCTTCAACAACTGCCATCACCTATTATTATAAATTTACTTCGAGGAGTAGATGAAACATCATCTTACCTTGATATTTTTATTTTTAAAATGTCTTTCTTTCTTTATTCTTTCCAGTTCAACTTTTAAACTAAATCTTTAGGCATGAAACACTACATATCACATAGATACAAATACTGAGTCTTTCACTTGTAGCTCAGCTATATAAATATAACTGAGATAAACAGTAATAAATATGTAATAATTAGTTGGTATTGAACCTGGTTTTAAGAGATACAGAATATGTAAGTGTCATGAGTTAGCATTACTTGGTACTCATTAACCTAAGGAAGAAGACAAGGTGTTATTGATTTAAAAGTCAGAACAAAGCAAGACATAAATACATATTTTACATTTTCTCAGGTTGCCCAATTGCACCGTATCATTTTATTATCATTTTATCACAGGCTTGATCTTTTAATTGGCTGCTACTGAGCAAATAGATGCTTGGTATTTTTAAGGAACAGAGAAATACTACAAAAAAAAAAAACTAAAAAAAAAACCTAAAGTTGCCAGAGTAAAGACCAATAATGTAACAACTTAAATTTAAAACAAACAAACAAAATAATAACAGCCCTTCAGGGAACAAAGAATTGTTCAGTGATATAAAGCCTGGAAACTTAGAGACAAAGTTAATTTCAACATGTCAAGGTAGAAAAATGCATTGAACACATTACTTCTTTTTTTGTATGTATGGGATTTCATTGGTAGAAGCCACTTGGGACAAAAGCAATTAAACTTAAAATCACAAATAATAAAAAAACAATCATTATACACCGATCATAATCATATGGTTATTGCACAAACTCAGGTTTCTCCTTTCTATACATAGATGATTTAGACACTGCTTATTTCACAAATTTCCATAAATAGCCTCATATTTGATATCTTTTCCAAATATTTAGGCTTTGCAATCATAAGGCTCATTTCATCAAAGAACATTGTGTGCATACTGGGAAAGGGGTCAGACGTCTAAACCAGCACATGGCCAGAGGGCTTTAATCAGGACTTCCTAGAAAAGGATCTCTCCCAAGAGACATGAGAAAACAAAGCAGAGCCATCAGGCAGAGAATCTGTGAACACAAAAGGAAAAGGTCAACACACAACACAGTAGAAACCCTTATATGAATGACCATGAAACTCACACGAGAGAGCAGAGATGGAAAAACAAATTAAAGGGAAAATCTCTGCAGTCAGTCCTGTCAGCACTGAAATTCTTGGTGTCAACTGCACTCGAGGAGCTAAGTATGGTTTGTGTTTTACTAGCAAATATACCACAGTTCAGAAGTGAGGAGAAAACATGCCTGAGTATTGTGGAAGAAAGAGAAATAATAAAACATTTTGGTCTTCCTAGAAGTATCAAAGTTAGGATCACACAGATATTCCTACTCAAAAGGACATGGTTATTGTCTGCAACCATTACAAGGACAGTTAAGATTGTTATAGAGGTCTAGTTATTATACAGGGGGCTTAGAGAGAAGCGTAAACATAAATTAGCTTCTCTAAGCTCAGATGCAAATGCACATGAATATGATAACTATAACACTTAGTCTCAGGACAACTGCAAGCACCCCTTCAGCCCTGAAGGTCTAACTGGTTTTAAATGCATTATGTTTGCTCCTATATTTGCTATCTCATATTTAAGTTTACCTCTTACATTTTTCAGTGTACATCATTAAATTTTATGTGCATGGACACATTTTTGTATGCATTAGAACAAAACCAAATTTGGTGTCCTCTGGCAGAAGCTTCTCCAGGGGTAGGGATGGACTGTGTTGGATGGTAACTAGGCTCACTGCTGGTTCATTTCATGGGTTGGAGCTCAATACCCGCTACAAAATACTCCTTTACACCTGTCTCACTCTTTTGCAAGCCTGTTAACAAGATGATTATAAAGTAAATGTCGATTATAAAGTAGATAAATAATGATGATTATAAAATGAATACAGATGATGTTGGCTGGGTGAGCAAGTTGGAACTGTTCAACCTGGAGAAGCAAAGGTTATATGGAGACTTCATAGCAGCCTCCCAGCACCTGAAGGAGGCCTGCAAGGAAGCCAGAGGAGGCAAGGAAGCCAGAAGTGGTCAAGGCCAGGTTGGATGGGACATTGAGCAAACTGCTTCCAGAGATGGTGCTCCTGTCTGTGGCACAAGAGTTGGGGCTAGATTGTCTTTAGGGCCCCTTCCAACCTATGCCATTCCATGATTGCGTATATAAGAATATACATTATATAGATGCAGAAGTTTTAGGCAAGTAATACACTGAAGTGAATGCTCCTGGTTTCATGGGCATTGAGCCAAGTCCCCAAATGATGTAAACTCATATAGATCAATTGAGGTTGATCAAAAGCTCTTTTAGCATTTCTTTTATCGACATTGCAGAACTTTGCTACACAAATGAATTAACTGTATGAGGTCAAAGAGTAGAAGTAGCAGAATATGCATTCTAATGATATTATTTCCTCACTACTTTTTAAACAGATGTGAGAGTGTGATGCACTTTTTAAAAAGTGAGACTTGATTTTAAATAACTCAGTCTTGGAGATGTTCCAGAGATCTTGTTTTTGAGACCTTCACTATGCCTTGCCTTGAATATGCAAGGGCTCCAGGCTCTGAATCATCAGTCACTAGAAATGTAGGTCATAAGTTTTCAGCTGTATTTCTCATTGTTTCAATTTACTGAGCACTGACTCACCATGATGGCTGTTAAACTCCATTACTGCCAGAATGTCAATGTTTAACATGTTTTTCTAAACTGAACCATATGATTTTGTGTTCCTATTGCAGAGTGATTGCATTCCTTTCCTCTACTTTTAATATTCCTTTTGATGAACTACACTACCATAGCAATAAACCTGAACTCTCAGAATCTACTGCACATTGAAAAAAAATGTTCTGAGATGCCATTCTGCAGAATGGGATGCACAATACATCCTAGATAGCAATTTTGGAATTTTTATGAAAAACATACTGCAATACAAAATAAAACTTACTCTGTAAATTATCTGTTAGAAAATGTTATTCTGCAATTTTGGGTTTTTTATTATCCAAAATGAAACAAGTCTTCATATTGAATTTTGAAATGACATTGCTCTTCCGGTAATATAGATGGAATTGTTGGTATAAGGAAACCAAAACACTCAAACCTTCTCCTTTTTAACTACTCCTGTGCAGAATAGCATTCTACATTTGCATTGACTTTTATTTAACCTGGAGAATAGCTATGGAATTACCAATTACTTTTTGCCTTACTCATGTTATTTCAAAAGGGTATTTAAGAACCAGGCAGTGTCAAAAGGAATGGAGGGAGGATGCTTGTGAGAAATGAATGATAAAAGTTAAAGTTCAGCAACTCTTTAAAAGTTTCTGCATAGAGGCCAAGAGTTTAGAGTCCCCTCCCACCACTGCACAAAATGCTGCCTGATAAACAGTTAAAGTTGAGATTCAGTGTTACAATAATATGCACCTGATAAAAATTAAATATTCAAATTCTAATGATCACAGCAACACTTTCCATTAATCTTTTTCAGCTCTGAGATTGAAGGAGTCTTCTTCTTTTAAATAATAGATCAATGTCCTATCTAAGATAAAGGTAAAAATATGGCCATTTGACATGAAATACAAGTGGTAGGTCATCTACAGGGAGCATGCAGAAAACAAACAGAAACCAAAATTCATGAACACTTCATGGAGACAGAAGGAATTTGGAGAAGACCAAATGATTCTAAAGCAAATTGGAGGAACTTAATCTCTAAATCTATTTTCTAAGTAAGATAGAAAAAAACATTGACACAAGGTTTAGACTATAAAGCTAATATTTTTTTATAAAGTAGCATTCTGAGTTCACAAAATTACACTCAGATTACAGAGACAAGAAGAGAAAATCCTTTCTGCTGAGCTTGTATCACCAGTTAAACCATTACAGGAAAGCAGAATATGAAGCAGAGTGTTAAGGAACAGATATGGTTTTGAAGTGAAGTAATTGTGCAAGACGGGAAGAGCAATAATGGCTGAAAGTTTAACCTTAGCTTCACCCTTATGTCTTAAACTCTTCAGCTTCCATAAACATTCTAGACATAATGAACAGATAGCCTAGTGGTTGGGACTGACATATCCTTAGAACCCATTTTGCTGTATTGATAAAAAGTGGCAGCATTCATTTTGCAAGTCTTGGTAAGTATTATTGTAGAATAGTGTCCATTAAAGCTCTGGTTAAAGCAATATAGTTTGGATTTTGCAAAGATTTGGATTATTTTGAGTTCCATTTGTAGTAAGTTAAACTAAAATCCATAGACTGCTACTTGGTTTGGTTACAAACTCTAGTAAAATCTGGAGATGAAGAAAGAGTGAAAAAAATGGAAGAAAAAAAAAAAAAGTTAAATTATAGCAGATCCAGCTATAAATTTCCATTAACATTGCAAGTCTTCAAAAAATACCCCCCCCAAACTCCATCAAATATTTGACCATAGTTTTGCCTGGTTTTTACCCTAGTACTTATTCCAGTTTCATAGATTGTCTGAAATCAGAATTGTCTGCAACCTATGTTTTGTAAAATAGAATCTCTTAGGCAAGGTATTTGAGCTTTTATTTTCTTATATGCTCTCTGTTCATGAACTTACATGCACATGCCCACACAGTCCCAGAAACAGCAATGTCAGCATAGAAAGGAAAGCTTTAAGTAGAAATCAAGTTTACACTAGTGACTGAACAGTTGAGTACATATAGTGCATATATGTATTCTATGTATCCACTACATACACACATACAAAAACAACAGAATTGAAAAGATAATGTCCACACAATGCTTCACATTACTTGCAGTTACCTTCCACATCTCTCACAGAGGCAAATGAATTGTCATCCTTATTGTTAGACCACTGTTTAGAAGGGGGTGACTCTGGGTTGCATATAAAAAATGAGATTTATTCAGCAGTCATGGAAATTTTGCTGTGTTAAATCTGATTGTTGCTACTCAGATGGGAAATGAACATGTGGAAATGGCATAAATTCAAAATTCTGGCATGAGTCTATTTTTAACTGAGGCATGTTTTCAGGAACACATGTAGACCAGTTGGTAAGGCAGGTAAAGTGGATTTGATTCTTCACTTCTGAAATGTCTTTGATTCATTTTATGTACCATAGGGAGTGCTCCCAAATCCTTGAGGAGTTTTCTGTGTATGGAACTATGACGAGAAGGACAGCATTTTTATTTATATTACTAATGTCAAGAAGATTTCCATGAGATATGTCCTGGTTGTCAGTGTCTCCAAGCAAGATTAAGAGAGGAGCATGCCCAAATAAAAATGCATATAGTTCTGGAAATATCTGCAAAGACATTGAAATACTGTGAGATGTGTATAAAAGGGACTATTTTTCACAACACCATAAATGAAAACAGGTGAATGGGGAGAGTGTGTTGAACTAGGAAATCTAGTATGGACTTAAAGTTACATTTGGGAATGTACTTAGACCTTTACCTGGTTTGAGTATCTAAGTTTGTGAAATGAATACTATACCATACATACCTACAGAAGTCTCTGTGAAACACAGAAATTATGGTAACAGGAAATTATCAACAAAAGAAACATGGGTTTTTTTTCAGAAAATTAAAAAAACTAAAATTTATTCTTGGTATACAGGAATTTCTTCCAGTATGTCCCAAGATCTTCCCACATATCAAAGATCAGATCAGACTCACCAGAGATTTTATTCCTTATCAGGATGTCAGTGTTAAGTAACAGAGTGCCTCAGACATCCTTTCAGGATGGGCAAGAACATAGGTAAAAAAATTCCTTCAGTATAGTGCTGGACTCAGATGGCTGTTCTCCTAATGACTTATACACTAAGTCAGCATCTAAGAAAATGCTAATTTCTTTTTTTAATTGTACTACTTCTTATTGTGATGCTTAGCTGTTAATACAAGTGTAAACATTACCTCCTGATCCAGTTAAAATAAATGCCAGTGAATCAGCACGTTTCTGCACTCTTCACACACTCCACTCAGGGAAGGAAAACAGGGAAAAAAATCTTCAGCTGTTTACACAAAATGGTTCTTCATCAGTGTCTTATGTCTCCTCATCCACCACGCTACTCAGCTGCCTTTTAGGCAGCTCATCAGCCTCACTCACCAGATGTGTAAGGTACAAGAAAGGCAGCAGAGACTGCAGCACAGCAACAAACACATTTGCAGCAAAATCCATGTGTGAATCTAACTGATAATAATCAAACAGGAGCTAGAAGGCAGCACATTACAAGAAGCCATTACAAGACAAAGGTGTGATACTATTTAGCAGCTGCAGAGTTGTTTTCTTAAGTAGCAAGATATCCCATCTATTTCTATGTTATATTCCAGGACAGGGAGCAGAAAGAAAGAAAATCTCTTGACTGATGACAGATTAACTTAGTTTTCTGTGAGGTCACCTTATTCTTAATGGTTTTCTGGTGTTTGGTTGTTTGGGTTTTTTTTTAACTGAAATACCTGCCATTAATTTTAGTAATTTCTTGCTCTTCAGTGCATAGCCATACAACAAACAATTTTAATATGATAATATGAAAGGATTTTTCTCACTTTTTGCTTGTATTTTAGTCAGTGCATTGCATATTGCAAACTCCACCTCTGTGTACAAAAATCTAGTCCATAGAAGTTCTAACTTCTGTGAAGTTATATAACTGAAAGCAGTATTGCCATGATCACTACCATGGATCCCCAACCACCTCTTTGTCAGCTGTTAGGGGAAAAATAAAGAAAATATTCGTTTGGCAAGTCTTTATAAATATATAAGTACTTGCTACACAGAAACTCTTCATTTTGAATTCAATCAGACTTGCTTGCAAAATGCTAATGGCCTCTAGTACAACATCACAGTGCTCAACAGAAATACCAAACAGCTGGTTGTGCTGCATTGTGACTATTTTAGATTTGCTTACTTAAAATTACAACTATGAAACAAGATTATGTTATTTTAAAAGAAGTTAGGCTTTTAAAGGGCCTACTCGTGAAAGATTATATAGTAATGCTTCTAAACCCAGGAGAAAATTTTACAAAGTAAAGGATTTCTTAATTAAAATTGTCTTACTCACATTGCTGACAAACGGTTGTCTTTTAGTTACAGTACCCTAAAGGAAATTAATTCATTGCCTGAATTACAAGAAAGTGAGCCAAGAGCTCTAAGCTCTGCCACCAACATCTTGAATGATCTTCAGAAAATTGCATCATCTCCTTGACTACTATTTTTTTCATATATGAAAAAGAGAGAGGGAGGGGGGGAAAACAGCCCTAGAATGCTCTCAGAAAGATACTGAGCTATCAGCTCAGTGGTTTACTTGGTGTTTTTTAACTGTATTTAGAATCTCATCATTAAAATGCTCTGTTAGTGCAATTATGTTCCCTAAGACAAGGGCTACATAATGTTTGTCCAAATAATGAAAGTCCAACTTCACTTATTAGAATACATCGGTTAGAAATGTCATCAAAAGATCATGGTAGAGAAAATATTTAGCAAAATGCAAAAAAGGGCATTCAAATCAAAAGAAACTACATTTGCTCATAACAAGTAAATATGAGATGTATAGATATGGAAATGAATTAATTAAATTTTTTGTCCTAGAGTTTAGTTCACACTGGTAAATTGATGAAAAGAAGAGCTACTCCACTAATTTTAGACGTTTTTTCTAATGCAATGTTTTGGGAGTGGGGGTGGGTAGGCTAGAAGGAGCATCCAGGATCATATCCTTCTTTATCACCTTCTTGATGAGAGATGGTCTGACTAGAGATTGAAGAAAAAAAATCTGGTTTCTTTAGGTACATAAGTCATATGAACCACCTAAATGGAAGGCTTTATCATCCTTTCTTTCTTAAGATTTTTTTTCCCTCTTTCTCCTTTTGATCTTTCCCCTATCCTTCCATTTAATCTACTACAGCTGCTTTTCTTGTTTCTGTGATACTGCTGTGAGTGCCTCTCATGCTAGAAAAGCAGGTAAAAGCACAATCCTAAACATGTTGATATTTGACAGACTTCACAATGGGTGAGGAGACCAGGTGCTCTGCCCGTCTCTAACTGTAAGATTTGAAGCATGAGCCAGAAACAGAAACTAAATTTTCAGTCTTTGCTGCTATTTTTTCCCCCTCTCTCCTTCTGTGTGCATGTTGCTTTGTCATCAGCAAAAGCAACCACAATAGCTCACATCCCTAGTACCTTCTTTCTTCAGTCTTCTTCCAATTGTTATCATCCTCAGTATCCTCTGAAAGACTGTCAGACAAAACTTTCTAAAAGCAAAGTAAAAAGAAAACTGGTCTCTATAGAAACACTCCAAGATAACATGAAAGGCAATAATATTGGCTGTTAAAATGCTTTTATTTTCTTAATGCTTTGCAAGTCTGACTGAATTCTCTCACCTCGCTATTTTTCTATCTTTAAATAAAAACTTACCAATGCTTAATCTTGTTTGCTGTGTGTATCACCAGACTTAAGTCTGTCTGTATGCAGCACTGAATGTTGCTTTACATTTTTTAGTGACAAAGGCACATTAACCCTTTAATTCATATTTTTCAAACAGGTTATTAGTAAAGTGCTATGAGAAGACTAGAGAAGAGAACAGGCAGGCATTTCTGTGCAGGATGCCTACACATACACTTAGGTCTAGCACTCTCCTCTGCTGCACACAACAGTTAATCTCCACAGGCTGCAGTCTGCAGAAGGCAGCCCTATGTGTCATTGATCCTGGCCTGTAGTTACACAGTACTGCAAAACACAGCTGCCATAGCCAACTTTGTTTACTCAGCATCACATGGAACTCCATCTGGATGAGATTTAGAGCTCTTCAAATAATTGGAGACTCCATAAGGAATAAGGCATCCTTCCCCAACCAGCAAAATAACAGTGAAAAAAAAAAAAAGAGGAAATATTTTCTGCCTTTTTGATGAGAGATGATTTGTCCCACTTAATTTCTATCTTGCTTGCCAGTCAGAACTGTTGGTGGCAAGTGTTGTTTGGAGAGCACAGTCTCTAAAATGTCTCACAGTTATGATTATCAGATATACAATGTCAAATTAGCGATTTTGCCTATGCAATACTATCTTCCTGAGATCTGCAAGGTCAGAAGATGACCAAATTTATCACTGAGAGGTTATGTTGGGCAATAATCTGAATGTACTGCCCATTGAGATAAATTGCTCAAGACACCTGCAATGCTCCAGATGAGTGTAGTTCAGTTAGTCCTCATGTTGCCAGGGGAGCTTAGGACCACAGAAGGATTAAGGAGAGAAAATACGAAAATTGGGCTTTATATAAGGCTTTAATTAGGCAAACATGGTACTCTGAATTTCAAATGGAAGAGCCTTTATAACCATGGACAGTTCTACCAGAAATGGCTGAGATAGAGCAATCATCTTTCTTGGGAAGAGCTGAAAGTGAAGTCACTTAAAATAAGAGCAATATTAAGACAGATGCATTTCTATAATTGATGAGTGAGAAGCCCTTGGTATACTGTACATTTTTCTGCCATTTTAAATTCCTCACAGTAAAAATCTTCACAAATTTCAATGCAGTGTCCAAAATGCCTTTACATGTCCAGCTTTAATATGCAGAAATAAAACCTAGTTTTTGTTTTGTTGTTACTCTTAAATCAGTTGTTCATGACTATTTCTGAAAGTGCAATTAACATTAACTTTAGATTTTAGTATAAAGAGAACTATCATTCAGAAGTTTCTCCACTGTCCAAGACTGTTACACTTGCAGAACATTTAAATTTTCCTTCCACAAGTATTAAGAAAGTCACATCACTGAGTAACAGAGAAAATTGACTGTTTCTTAAATCTCAAGTTTGTGCAAAAAGAAATGTATGAATCTCTCAATGGATCCTACTTTTCATGCAAAGAAATGACAGACATATTTCTTTGATATATCTTAATTTCCTCATAAATCATTATCTTATCTTAAACCATGTGTTTCACACAATCACAGTGACTGTTTAGCTTAATGCACTGTGAAATCTCTTAGCAAAATGTATATTTATTTATGCTTTTGAATTAAGATCCATAATTGTTAAACAGTAATCATATTTTAGAATAATTTAATCTCCAGTGGAAAATTATCGGATAATAAAGATTAACATATATTACACAAAGAGGTTTTAATTTTAGAAATGTAGTTTAAAGCATACAGAACAGTATGATGAAGGAAATGTCTCACTGAATGTTATATATAGAAGATCTTTAGATTTTTTTAAGAGGTTTAAAAACACATCTGACCTAATGTATGAAATCTTCAGTGTATTTCTAATAAAATTGAGATTATTTTAGGATTCATGCAGCTAAAGACTATGTAAATCATCATCTTGTGGATATCAAGTTCAAAATTTTCATTCATTCAAACTTTAGAGAATGAAACATTTAGAACTCTCAGCAAAAGAACAATAATAATAACTACCCATAGGATCCTCTGACATATTATGCAGCTTATGAAATGGACAATTGATGGAAATATTTATTTTTTTCATTTTAAACTATTAGTTAATAAAGCAATATCTCTATAGTTGCACTCTCACTTCCACTCATAAATGAAAATATATCTCCAAGTTTAAACTTCTTGCCTATAGAAGGCTTTTTGCTTTTCAAGTGTTCTTGAAAACCACCACTGATGACAAATGATTGTTTCATTTAAGCTGCATGTATCGGCAATATTTTTACAATTTTTTTTTTGAGGCATCTAAAGTTACAGAAAATAATTTGCCCTTTCTCCATTTTGCCTTTTTTTTATGTGGTTGCAAAAGGAAATAACACCAGCAGTACATGAAAATTTTGCTGTACCAGAACCCTTCATTTATTGCAAAACAGAACAGAATTTGTTATCCCAAACAAGTGATCTATGGGAATGATTTTGGGTGATGGTTTAGTGTGCTTCTGTTGCTTCTGTAGCAGTAAACAATTGTGCTTTGTAAGTTTTTGTATCTCCACAGTGATGAAAAAGAGTTTCAAGGATTGCATTCATAAAATTATATGTTAGAATTATTTTTATAACCCAGTTCATTTGAATGCTTTGTTGCATCTGACAGAATGCAACTCTGCCTATTTAAGAAACCTCTTCTGCAAACACTGCAGTTAGCTTTATGGCTATTATTGCTATGTTCACTGATCCAGGCAAAATCATTTCTCTACTCAGCACAGAAGTATTTTTGGTGTGTGGTTATGACAGCCTTCTCAAATACAAGAACAATCCTTTAAAACACGTACAAAGTAATGCAAGTGTGGAAGAAATTTCTTTGCTGAAAAAGGAACTCCTCACAACCCCAAGGCAAAACTGCTGCAGACAAGTGTTCTAGAAGTCCCCTTCAACCCAACTTGTTCTGTCATTCTATGATCTGGTGATGGAACATTTCCCTCCAAGTCATTGCATAGCCACAATTCATGTGGGAGATAGCTAAATTAACCAGAAAACACACACACACACATAACATAGGAATCAAAGGCTTTTTTCTTAATTCCTTAATGCTGTATATTCACATCAGAAAATAACTGTTAGATATGAGATGATGAGCATGAGTTCGTCCTAGTTGTTCTTTTTCAACACAGTCCTGAGACTCTCCACCATCACCATTTGGTTCCAAACCCCTTTCTTGCACAATCTTCTTAGCATAACAGAATTTAGTAACCTCTATAATTTCTGCTGTGGTTGGTTTTTTTCCACACTGCTCCAGGAAGGTCTACTTCCACAAATTCTGAGATCTTCCAAAGGGCAGTTGTTAGCTAGTACATTCAATGTGACCTAAGTCTTTCTATTAAAATATATGGGAAGCACAGCACGTCTACATAGTGAGTAATTAAATTGTCCAGAATACTTTTTCTTTGCACAGTATTTCCTTATTGGGCTACAAATGCAAAAATGGGTTCTTAAAGAATTTTTATTTAATAGTCAAAGTCTGAAACCTAAAATTGCATCTCTGAATTAAACTTCAGACAGAATCCTTATACTATCTTCTTAATTCTGAGGTTTCAAATGATTGCTGCACTGAAAACAGAATTGATCTACACTGACAGAACATTGTGTGGAGTTTTGGTTAATTGATTCAGTTTGATTCATGCTTAAAATTAAGGAAATACAGGGCAGTACTTTAAAATTAAAAGTACCTTTCACTCCAGAAAGGTACAAAAACCCCCATTCAGCATTAATAATAGTCCCTTAAAATAAAAGATGGCATATACTCTTGACTGAGACAAAATTCACACAGAGTTCCTCTTCCAAGGAAGCTCAGATGTTAGTTAAAGAACTCAAGAGCAAATTCACTTTAGGATCAGACCACACCAACAGTCTGGGACTGTATCTCTCTTCCAGCTAAATATCCAAGACAGCTGGGTTTTCTAAGGGGAGTTTAATATTTACAGAGTATTTTGATGTGACTCTGAACATCCTAAAATGTACCCATCTGCCTTACTCTTCAGAAGCCATTCTACTTCTTCCAAAAGACTGTTTCTAAAACTAGAACAAGAGCAAGAAAATCAAACTCTAACCTCGCAGTTAGGCCATCTTTCTTGAAAGCAGACATACCTCAGTTCTCTTCTTTGCCCCTGGGAATGTGCCTTCACAGAAAAAAGACAGAATTCACAAAAAATTCTCAGAGCTTTCTCTGTGTGTTTGTTAGCCAGCAAGTTGGAAAATTAAGATCCATATTCTCACTAGGATGCATAGAGAATTTAGATGGGGTTTCTCATCCCCTGTCTACCAGACATATCACCATGACATTTTCCCTTCAACAACTGATACTGCTGCCATATTAAACATAAACGATTGAAGCTCTTTAGAAGTATTAAAGATTTACTGTTTAGAGAAAACCTTTGCCCATCCCCAACTGCAAATCCTGTCACACCTGTGAGTACTTGTTTTGTACCTGCAGCAAGGGGTGCAAGTCTCAGGTAGGGTGTTGGTGAGAAGTCATTATGCAATGGTAATATCATGGTTCACATAGCAGCCTTTGCTGGGGAGGCTGACTGAAAAGGCTTCCTTCTCTTTCTGCTAAGTCACATTGCTTTATTGCAACCAGGAAGGAAGAGGAATAGACTTATCAACTCATGAATCATCAGGAAAACTGTCCACCAGTTTTTCATCTGAGGTTGCACTACTGAAAATGCATACAGGATTAGATTAGATTTTCAAATGTCCATATGAAACAATCCAGGAAATTCAAATGACACTATTACTCTTCAGATGAAGAACCTGAGTCAAGATCCAAAGCAATTCTCTGTTGCAACTAATCAGCTTCTAGGAGCTATAACCAGCTATAAGGAGGTTGTAGGAGAACAAGTAAACCCAGCAGCTGTGGTAACTCTTATGGAAAAGTCCAGTAAGAGGAATGCATGCTGACATCATTATTCCTTTGTGTGGTTTTCAAGAGTTTATTGACTTTCCCTATTTGCAGGCTGGTGTCATAGTAGGAAAACTGGAAATCTCTCAGGAGAAACAAACCCAGTATAGGTGCTGTGTTTGGCTGCTAATACCTGTTCAGGGAACAAAATGAAGCAAGACTGAGGTAAATTCAGGAGAATAAATATGGTTCAAACATCAGTTCCTCAGCCACAGCAATTTCATTATTCAAATCTTCCCTAATGTATTTCTTTGCTTGTTAATGCACAGACATTATAGATATACAGGTCTGTTGATGTATTCTAAATATTTTATACTAGAATTTACCACTTTTAAACATCCAATTTCATACATTTTAGGGTTGGTTTTTTTCCTAAATCAGATTTTTGAAAGAAATTTTGAATGACAGCAGCATGGGAAAATTTGCAGCATGGTGAAAACTTCAGCACACAGCATAATGTCATATGACTCTGAACTACAATAGTAGAAAACTACTGACACAGTTTAAAGTGAGAATAATAGTAATTCCAGAGTATACTCTGCCATCTTGAATGGATAAGCCTCTTCTTATTTCTTCTAAACTGGACTAAGAGCAAGTGGGTTCAGTACTGGCTACTTAATTTGTCTAGAATTTTGTTACTGACTTAATTGAGAGATCACTTGCTGGGACACGTTATATGAATTTAAGCAATAACTTGCCAAATGAATGGCCAGTGGTACTTTGATTATTTTGATGGCTTTATTCTAAGCACCTTATTAAAAAATGAGGTGTTCTTCTGACAGACATGTCAGGGGGCTTGCTGAAGGAAAAACTCACAGAAATAGTGTTCCCTGAACTACACAACAGTTAAGACTGGATGTCAATAATGATTTCTTCCGGACTTAGAAAAAATGAATCTACCAGTGTGTAACAAAGTCTTGTTTGAAGAATACCATTTGAGAAATAAATTCTATTCAACCAGAATAATTGTTGGGTTTTCCCCTACAAGAAACTTCATCAAGGGGGAATGAAACAGCAAGTTTTTCAAATTAATGTTTTAACTGTGTTTTTACACTTTTTAACAAGCTGGAAAACATGGTAAAGGAAACTTTACCATGCAGCAGGAAGCAACATAATTGCCAATAGCCTATACAATACCAGCATATTTCATCAATAATCCACAATACACAAAATGAGGCCTTGAGCCAAACATATAAAAAGAGAAGTATTATAAAAACCATAAAATCACCTTCCATGATATAACATCTACTTGTACATTGGAGGAAAACTCCCAAAATTTACTGAGAAAGAAAGGTAAGTCCTAAAAAAAAAAATGAGCTTTTGGAATCAGAAAAACAAACTTCTGGAGGTGACAAGCCACTACTGGATTGATGTTGTCTCTGCCCTTGAGCCTCAGACCAACAGAACCTGAGAAAGTCCATGATTAACTTGCTGCACCTTTCCCTGGTCATTCACCATTTATCACCACTAAAGGAAGAATAGTGCTTAGGCTGAGCTTTAGTCAGAACTTGTCTCTTTATGTGTTCTCATTACTGCATATCGTTAACATCAGCTGTTTTTCCTACAGCTTAATTGTAAAAGGGAAAAAGAAGTGACTCAAGTAGTACATTATCAGAAGTTCCATCTTTTTTACACTAGTTTCAGTAGAGGAAGGAAGCAGCTTAACTCGCTACCTTTAGCTGAACTTTTCTAGCACAGCATTTCTTTCTGAATGTTAAGGAGTATTTCACCCTAGCTTAAATTAACTCTTTCCTGGTTTTCAGTTAAATTACCAAAACAAAGATGGTATATTTGTACACCCAGTAGACCTTGACTGTGTTACAGTTCACTGGTGTAGATATCTACTGCCACTCAACTAATGACAAGCTATGTAAGTTCCCATGCTTTGCAGTACCTCTAAGCAGTAATGTCTGCCTCCCCAAACCAATGTTAGATTTCTGCATCTAAATCTGCACTAATGTGAACATCATGTTGACACTGGCCTGATATTAACTGAACACACCATTTCCTTTCCAATCAAGCATACAGCTTTCCAAACAGGTTATAAGGCATGAAACTCCAGCAAAATTGTTGAAGTAGAACCTGTTTCTCACTCTGTCACATGCATGCTATATTTGCTCATCTGTTTTTCACAACTAAATAAGTGGTAACAAATTGGCAGGAATGTTGTATCAATTTGTGCTAGTAAAACTGCAAATGGTAAAAATCTATTTAACATTTATTAGAAATGGACAACACCCCTCTTTTCTCAAGTGAATGTGGGCTTTGTTCCCTCAAGAAAGCAATAAAACAGACTGTTTATAATGGTTGGCAGCAATAACAGACCTCGATATCCAGCTATTTGGATTCATGTCAGCCTCTAATATTTTGAGACATCGATCCACAGAACAATCTCAGGGTTATGATTTAAAATAAATTGCATCAGGTATGTCTACCCACATGGCTTGGTACCAGCATATACCTGTTTTTGAGACCAGGCTGATGGATCGTGAAGCCAATGAACTTCTAAATGTGGCTCAGGGACAGTTTAAGTGTCCTCTGAGGAACACCTCTTTTTAGACTCTCAGGCTCAGGCTCCCCATGTGGTTTAACGCTGGTAACCAAGTCCCAAACAGCCATTTGCTCACTCCTCTCACTGTCAGTTGAGGGAGAGGATTGGAGAACTGAAAATGAGAAAACTTGTGAGTTGAGGTAAAGAGAGATTAATAGGAGAAGCAAAAGTGGCACACACAAGAAAGCAAAACAAGGAATTCATTCACTGCTTCCTGTGGGGGAGGCAGGTGTTCAGCCATTCCTGGGAGAGTGAAGATTCCTGTAACAGTAGCAGTTCCTTCCCAGTTACTTGGGAAGACAGATACTATCATTCTAAACACTTTCCCCTTCCTCCTTGTTCCCCACTCTTTATAGATGGAGCCTGATGCCATATGGTATGGAATATTCCTTTGGTCATTTGGGGTCAGCTGTCCTGGCTGTGTCTCATCTGTTTCTCCTGCAATCCTCAGTGCACTCACTGGGGAGGGAGGGTGAGAAGTGGAAAAGGCCTTGACCCATGCAAGCAGTGCTCAGCAGCACAGCTCTGGAAACAGCTCTGTCCAAAATGTTGCTGCTCTTATGAAGAAAATTAACTCTACCCAAGCCAAAACCTGCACACCCTCATAGAGACTGCAGGCTGTCCACGGGCGACTGTGCTGCTGAATCAATACATTGCACAAAAAGCTGCTCTAGAAACCTTGTCTCCAGAACAAGGTAAAAATAACCATTGAGTTTCTCTCACACCACATAAAATGACTGAAATAAAAGTATACAATGAGAGTCAATTAGAAGTAACAAAATTGATGACAGCCTCAGTGGAAGAACAGTCAGCCAACATATTGGACACTGTACCTATGATATGTACTTATCTTGACATTGTAGATGGCAGAAAAGGAGCATTTACTTTTGGCATCTAATCCAAAATTCAAAAATAAACAAATCTTCCCTCTAGGCATCACCTAACTGAAAACTTCAGTCTCAATATCCTTTGAAAAAAGAACCCTGGTAAAGGAAAAACATTAATGCATTTCACAGGAATTGTCATATTACTACTCACTGTTGGCAGTCCAAAGACCATGACACTGTTTTTACCACTTCACAGACTCTCCACAAGGCTGATACATCAATTTGAGTTTAGGTATTTGTGGTTTTGGTTTGTTTTGGATCCCCATATACATTCTTGTTCCACTGCAGTGGCTAAAGGCATAGCAGTGGGAGAAAGACACTTAGGATACTGTTTAAAATAAAAAAGATAATTTTCTGAAGATTAGTGTGATCTGGCTTGAAGTTTTGGAAGCCTTAAACCTGAGGTTAACTCACAACAGTTTCAATTCTATTTCAAGTGGATGGAGAAATCATAAACCCAAATTGCTATTACATCTTTCAAACTACATGCCAGCACTAACTACAGAGAGATTTGTAGAGAACATAAAAGCAATGAAGGGTAGAGCTGAGAAGAAATGGAATCTAGAAATTAGAAATAGAAAATAGAATAAGAAATAGAATCTAGAATTAGAAAATAACTGAAAAAATTTTGTTCATGCATTTTTTCTCAGTTGTCCTGTCTAGGGGGAACTCGGTAAGGAATAATAAATAAATAAATAAATTCATAAATAAACTTCCAACACCATTAGTTACTTTAATTAGTTTGCTTCACTGTGTTCTCCCCCTGAAACAGCACTTTTTTTTTTAATCCATGAAAATAACTGACTAATCATGAATAGAAAACATAACAGGATTAATAATAATTTTTTAAAAAATTTAAAAAACTTCTTTAAAATATTCAAACTAATTAGGCTTGCTGCTGTATTTATAACAGCAAAGCCCATTATCCTGGCACTACTGGTGAATTAAAGCATGAGGAAGAGATTGCAATGGAAAGGTTGTCCATTACCTCTAAACAAGAAACTTGTAAAAAGCCTGAATTGCTGGCAAGAATGAGAATATTTTCCAGTCTCCTCCAATGACTCACGCAATGCCTCAGAGTGTCAAGATGAATTGCATTACCAAGTTCTTTCATTTTGTTTCTCTGAGAAAAATGAAAACTAAAAAAGGAGGAACATTCAAAGAATATATGAAAGGCATATATCAAGGTTCAGCTTTAGCCCAGCAAAACATCTGTCAAGCACTTATTCAGAAGCACTCATTTGAAATTAAGATAAATAAAAGTTATAGAAAGTCCATTAAAAAGATTATTTTAAAGTTATATTCCACAAGCATGTACACAAGGAAAAACAGTACAGCAAATTTTTTGCAAGCAAACAGATGAAAATAATTCACATTAGTAGAGAGATTTAAAGGTTCTTGTGCATTGTTTCTTTTCATTTTCCAAAAAAAGAGAATCTGTTACTAAAGTGGATTTTTTTTGTTTGCTATTGACTTTAGGATATTTTCACTGAATTTACACTTTTTCATACTGCAGTTTTACATGTTGGCTGGAAACAGAGGTTAATGTAAAACAGCAGCTGTTACTTAGATACAATTGCATTTCCAGCACAACTGGTGGCTTGATTAAATATTCTTTATAAAGCTGTAGAAATTATAACTAATGAAGTTGTTATTACTTGTACCTTTTAAGTAATCATGCAAAAATTCACATATTAACATAGATTTCAACTGGCTTACATATCTGAATGAGTCCTTACAAAGGCTAAGTTCTCACTAGCTTTAAAGGAATTTCACTCAACATCAGTAAATGCCATGCTATTCCCCCCCATAATGGCTCCATTCTGCACAGTGGAAGCAGTACTGTAGGCAGCAGAATCTCCAGCCTAGATATCTGATAGAACAGAGAGTTTATTTAATTTTAAAAAAAGGTGATATTCAGCAACATATTTAGCATTTTTGCCCACAGCTTGTGTCAACTGATTGCTAATCTTTTCAAAGTGTTGAAAAATCAGCTTATGAAAATTCTTCCGTGCTACAAACTGTTTTCTCTAGTCAAGATAACCAGGAGGAAATGTACATAAAGAAAGAATATTAAAGATTATTTTTGTCAACTTTAACTAACAGATTAATATAACTGATTGCTCTCTGTCTTCTCCAGCAGAGGTATGCACAGCCTATTTGATGAATGCAGCCCACAAGTATGCTATGCTTAAAGTCTAATAACTGGCATTTGGAATATTGATCAAACTATAATTCAATGTGAATTTCCTTTGAATATAATCTTTCTGAAGCCATTTCTAAGTAAAGCTGCACAAAAAAGAAATAAAAAGATAAAAGACAAAATGTATTACTTTAAGGCCAGGTTCTGCCACTCACAGACATAGCAAGTGGTGCTTTATAATTAAAGTTCTGATAATGGTAATGAGAAAAGTAGCATTCAAGATCAAAGGGAGGGGAGAGCTAAGGAATCATTTCTTAGTGAACAGGAAAATAGACAGACAATACCTAAAAGAATCAAAGATGATATTTACACTGCTAATTCAACACCATAAGAATGAGATGTATTTTCACTAGTGTAAATAACCAAAAGTTAAGAAAAAAGAAAATGAAGCCTCTAAGGAATAGCTACAATAATGAGGCCAGTACTAAACCCAGCCACATCCAGTATTAACCTTGGCATTTGGAAATAACAGGAAATTATTCTGGAATCTGGCAAATGCTTCCCAGAGAAAACATATCAAGTACTATAAGGATACTGAGGTTGAGCCAGAACAGGAATGTTTGAAGTCTGACATGAAGTGGCAGATGTGACAGCAGAGAAATTCAGTTTAGAAAGACCAATTTAAAACATCTTTTACAATTAAGGAATGCCAAGTGTCATTGTGAAAGCTAATAGAGAACACAACAAATGTAAGGATTATGGGGAGCTGTGCACATCTGATCTAGAATGTCTCCCTCATTTTTCATTAATAGCCATACTTCAACAACTCACTCCCCATCTCAGATGACATGCACACAGAAGGACAGAAGGAAGGGAACACACAAAAGTAGGAGAACACTCATCCTATCAGAGGCACTGACCAGAACGAATTTCCTGCTGCTGAGACCACATCCAGTCCTGAGTGGATTATTTATGATTCACAAGCAACACCTGTTCCCAGTCCTGGACAGAGGTATATCATAGATGCATAGATTTTGAGGATACTCAGACCATAATGTCTGTGCCTCACATCTGGCAAATACAAAATGACAATGGGGAATATGCAAGTCAGTGGGATCTGGAGACAGAACTCCAGAAGAGCAAAAATAGTGGGAACATGAAATAGGAATTTGTAAAGCAAAGGGAAAGAAACTTGTTGCTCAAAGTGACTTTGGAACACTGACACTTCCTCTCTAAAGAATCAAAGTTCTCCATGCCTGGTGAGCAGGACAGATCAAGCTTTGGAAAAACACTATAAGGAAGTTCAGTCCAGGGAGCTAAGTGACAGCTCCAGCCTGATCTGAATAAATTTCTAGGGTAAAGTTTCTATTTGCAGATAGCTCTCAAAGCCATCATCATTCAGAGAGTAACACCAGCACCAACAGTCCTAGCTGGCACAGGAGCCAGTACTATGTCGTGGAACTGCACCATGGCCATGAGATTTTCGGCCATGCTAGACCAAGTAGTGTTTCTGGCCCTGTGTCAGAGAAAAGAATGGTAGGTATCGCTTTTATCCCCCTCTAGCAATGAAATCATCCAAGTAAAATTGATTTTACTGCATGAAAATGAATTCCATACATCAAATTTCTTTCAGGTCAGACTTTTAGGTGAGGACCATGTCTGCCAGAAGTTTGCATGTGTTTTCAAATAGCTATTTATAAAAACAGGCATATCTCACACAGTTTGAGTTCTTTAGAAAGCAATCAGTACTTGGTTACTTTTGCTCAAGTACAACCAGGACTTTTGATTATTATTACTTTTACTAAATGCCATTCTGTCCATGATGGCACAATTTTCTTTAACCTTTCATTTTATGACAAGCAATTGTGCACAACAATTGCTGTCCAACATGAGGTAACTACCCCTTCCCAGGACAAGTCAGTAACTCAGCATCAGCTGGGATCAAGCTGTGTTGATGCTGACTGTCTTTTTTAGCAATGCCTACACAGTATTTTCATACCAGTTCTAACTAGCACTGAATGATAAAGGTAGTGCAGCAGGTGAGGCATTTACCTAATAAGAGCACCAGACACTGGAAAAATTTAAAGAGAATTATTTTCACTCCTACAGAGAATATTGCCCCTATGCAGGTTTGGGAAAGGAATCTGTCATGAGCAAAAATGAAGAAAAGTGTTGGGATCAGTCAGAAGGAGAGCTCGTCCTTGTGCAGTAATTGCTACCTGACAGAGAAGGAAGTAGAAAACACTCAATGGTGTAAGTGCTTTAAAGTAAAACTCATTGATCATCCAAATTCCAGCACTACAAGGAGTATTTTTCAGTTCATAATCTGACAGGCCTTTTCTTTTCTTGTGTGTTTTAGACAGCACCACAGATTTAAGTCACTGGAAGGGATGTAAAGGGAAAATATACAAGCAGCCTTTATGCCATTTGGAATGAACATAAACTTGTCTTCTGGCATCAATGCAGTGGAGATTTTCATGTCCCCATATGGTTATTCTCCTGGCTGGAGCTTGTAGAGCAGATGCACAACACATGGGAAGGAAAGAAAATTATACTTAGATAATAAAATTAAAGCTGGAAAGTACAGGACAGAATTTCAGGAATCACTAAAGTACCTCCCCGAACACACTGTTTGGGTTATTTCTTCTTCCAAAAAAAGAAAGGAAAAAAAAAATAACCCCACCAACCCTCCTGAAAATGGCTTGCTTTATGAAGAGAGCTCTGCTGCCAAAGTCCTGCTGCTCTGCAGAAATGTATCCATGGAGAAAAGGCTGAGTGCTGCTTATGTTTTTGTTTTTTCCTGACTCAAAATGGATGGAACACAGATTCTGTTTTCCATTCAAAATACATTAAATCTTCATTTAGGGATACTATTGAACGGTCATAAGAAGGACAGCTTCTCAGGGAATATCACTTCTTCACTGCCCTCTGACAGCAAGCCTGGATTTGACAAGAGCACTTGATAGCAAAAATAGAGTTTCCAGCTAATAATAAGCTCCAGTAAATACGGCAACTGTGACCTTCCAAAGCTACGTCAGCTGCATATCTCTTCTGCACTCAGACCAGGCAACATTATGACTGACTGTGCAGTGAACTGTGCCTCTTTCAAAAGCATCTGTGGATTTTAAGTGATCCCTAAGCATTTTAGAAATGCAAAGCTATTTAAAATTATAAAAGGATGTCTCTTCACTCTTAATGGTAGATGCTTAACTACTCTTGTTAGCTGCTGAATTCCATCTCAGCCAGAGATAATAGTGAGGAGTCTGTGATGTTATGCACACCAGTGCCCAGTTTGGTAAATCAAATTAGACTTTCTTGGTTACCCTGTTTTAAGGACAGCTGATGGGGCACCTGAAGGGCAAATGTCTGATGTTAGTTTCAAGTACTAGAAAGTACTAAATAATGGATAAACTATGGGCTGCTTCCATCTGCAAAAATATTCAAATTGCAATAGCCTGAAAGGGAAAGCTTGCAGCCCTACCAATTAATTTTCATTAGACTTTCCTGTGATGCAAAAGAAGTCCCAGAAAATTTACAGTGAAGGGTAAGGAGTTGTGGGGAGTGTTTGGGGACAGAGATGAGGAAGGATGCCAAATTTAATAATAAATTATGAAGGGTTTATTAAAATATGGGTTAATACAATTGCCCACTTCTCAGTTCTCAAGACCTGAATTCAAAGTAGGTTTCAAATAAAGTAACTCTGGTAATTTCAGCCTGGTCCCTAATGGACATTTGTGTTTTACTGTATCACCTAATTAGACAGTAGTAAGAAGACATACAGATCTGGAACAGAAAGGAGGAACACTGAGGTCATGACAGAGGTACTCCTGCTGTAATGTACATGTTGGAGATGACAACTCCACAAATTGCATCAATTCTCTGTGAGATGGCACCCTCTTCTTTCCAGTATGAATTGCCAAGAGGTAATCCAATGGAGCTATGATTTGATGCCATTTTGGGCAAAGAAAGCATAGGGAGTTAATTGTTCACTAAATTCAGATTCCCTTTTACCCTTTTTCTGCTCTCTCCTCCTCACTTACTTGCAGAACACAGAGTAAACTGTTATTTGCAATACTAACCTTACCAGGCTTCAACAATAATAGATGAAAAGAAGTGTAAAATGCTTTATTTTCTGGGTTACTTATTAATATTCAAAATATATCTGACTGGTCACCTGGTCAGATGTTTTGACATGTTGGTTAACCTCCTTCAGTAGAAAGGTGCACTGCTGGTATTTGTAAGATATCTGAGGTTTGCACGGACACACACACACCCTGCCTAGCCCCTCTCCACCCTTCCAGAAAACAAACAAACAAAAACCAAAACCAAAATAAAAACAAAACCAAACACAGAACAAAAACCAAAAACAGAAAACAATTGTGGGGTTATTTTCTTCTTCTTCTTTACTCAAGGGTTACTGCAAAGATCAAAGCCCTTGAACCACAGCAAACAAAAATATAAAAAAGACAAAACGTTTAAATTCACATCTTTCATAACACAAGATTACAACTCAATCATAAACCCATCCCTTGCAGACAGACTTGTTAAGGTTTGCTTTCTGAGAATAATATGTAGTAAAATCGGCAGCTCAGAATTTTAATATAGAAAAGTAATGTCAATACCAATAACAGAAATAATACAGCAGAAGAGCAAATATCAACAGCCATATTTCAGTGGATGCATATTATGCAATTGTTGCTGCAACAGGACAGCAGTAAGGCAATGTTCTTGTTGAAATACCTGCATTGAACTCTTTCATGAATAACACTTAAAGCCTTGCTGTTTTGAGCTCAGATTTACAAGTAAAGGATATTCTAGAGATAAGAAGGATCTCCTGAGAGAGGCTGGGAATCTTAATCTGATTTAAACTCAACCCATGACAAGACAACACTAGGTATTATTCAAGTTCCATCTGTATTTTTATTTCTTCTAGAACAATGTCCAAATTTCTGAGTGGATATGAAGCAGAACAGGGCTAAAATTTAGACAAGATATCAATGAGGTAAAAGCTTTGTGACGGCTTTGGCTTAGTTGTCTGCTTCAGCACCTGGGTCCAAATTCCTGAATGTCTTTGCTTCAGTTACCTCACTTAGAAAATTATTTTTATTTGGATGGTACTGTGTGATATGGAATTACATTCTCTTTCTGCTTGTTTTTTTGCACTACAGTCTGTCTGTAAGTAGACTTCCTCTCTTGTATGCTTGTGCTAACATGTGCACCCTGCTCCGTATCTTACACAGCTTAATCTTAACTTTTATATTTTATGTTACAGCCCTTTTGCCTGCTTCCTAAAACTCCACCTACATGAAAGGGTGCAAAAATAATGAGAATGAAGTGCTGTGAAAAATCAGAAAATTATAATTTCACATTTGAAGCTTCAGTTTAGAATGCCCTTACCAAATATTGCAGCCATTACCATCTAGCTTTACCAACAGACAAGTAATGATCCCTCCTCCTCCATCATGCTCTCTGTGAGCAAATTGCAAGCAAAACAAATTAGTTTAGAACTAGCCCTGGGAGACTTAAGGACAGCCTCTAAGTTGTCACAATGGAAAACATCTCCAGTAAAGGGTCTGAATGAAATTTTAAATGTGAAAATATTCAGGCTTCTGGACTATATTTTAAGGGTATTTTAAGATATATTTTAAGGTCAGTACTTGAAATGTTGCAGATTAAGCTTTAAAAGTACCATGTAAAAGACTATCTCTGTGCTTGTGTTGTTCACAGGTCAGAAGCAGCCTTCAAAGAGTTGTGCAATGAAATGCTTATTCCATTAATGCTTATAATAAAATTCTCATTAATCACTGTTTTGCTTGGCAAACATGAAACTATTTTTCAACAGCTAAAATACAAAAAAGACTTTGACAGAGTCTTCCTGACAGCTCAGCTCCAACTGAACATTCTAACTTCCATTTTAGAAAATATGGTCTGTATCCTAGGATTTGGCTGAGGGCATTATGCAATTCAGAAAGAGACATTGAACTGATGGTCACTAATGATCCCAGCAGACTACCATATTAATGAAGAGTTGATCTGAATGGAGGCTGAGGTCTAGCATTCAGTTAAGCCTACTGAGAGTTTTTAATACATTCTTCTGACTTCTCCAGTCCTAAAATGAGCAGATTGTATGCTTCCTTGAACGGGAAATGTTTTGAAACATAACTTAGTTCAGAATTTTCACAGAGTTCTCTACTGCAAGTGCATCAATCTTTCCTGGGACCCTTGAGAATGTATTTTTCTTAGCTGAAAAAATATAAGTTCATGATCCCTTCTCAAACCTTGTAGTAGGTCAAAAATATGAACCCTTATTCACACTCCTTGAATAACCTGGACCGAGATACGAGCAATGCTAGAGACAGCATGTTGGGATATGCTGACAAAGACTCCCCCATATTCACCCTCTCAAAGGCTTTGACAGATCTATTTCCTTACTAACGCTGAGATCACATCAGGTAGGAAAAAAATTATTCATTCCAGAAATATGGATTTCTTCTCAAAAAATACACAAGTAAGAAAAATCTATTTATAATACCTGGATTAAAACCCAGGAACAGCTGTAAAACCAAGGATGAGCTTTCCTTTTCAATGGAAGAGAGTACAAACTGTTGCCAGCACTCATTCCTCAAATTTCAGTCCAGTGGATCCTGCAGAGATCCACATAATTATCTTCCTGTTAAGATCACCTAATGGAATAGACAGAAGCATCTGGGCAGAGAAATGGAGGAGGACAGATTTTTGAGGCGAATCATCTAAGTGCTTAAGAAATCATGAAGGTCTTTTAAACCATTATTTTTACATTACAAGATATAAGGCTATTATACCTTGCAACCTATACAATGCAACCCTGGCAGAAATTTGGCAAGAAGTAGCCTGGAAAGACAGCCTCTAAATAAAAACAAAAATAGAACCTATAAAGATAGTAAAAATCTCTGATCCTCAGAGGAGTCAGCTTCAACTAAAATTTAGTTGTGGAGAAGGAAAGGCTGTAAATTTCTTTGCACTCATTTGCATTTTAGCAGTCGGATTCCATCCAAGAATAATTAGCATAAGATACTTCATAAAATGAAAATTATTTTTAATAGACGAATTGTCTTTCTCCTCCTCTTCCATCTATATGATTAAAATTAATGTTCTACTCAGTCTCATTCCTTATTTTTGATTTAGCTTTTTCCATTTCTAAGGATTATGCATTTAAACAAACAAACATAAAAGTTAAAATATTTTTTTCCAAATTTGTGTCTCTGGGGATCATTTTTTCCTCTTCTAAAATAATACTGTGCACAAGTCTGATATTTGTGCATAAAACTCTTAGTGAACATAATTGAGAATTATTCTATCCAATCATAATGTATTGATATGTTAAACCAGAATGTGCCACCAAAAAAAAAAAAATTTACAAAAAGTATGCAGAGGGGAGTAAGTGTCACCTACCTGAAAGCCTGCATACCCAGCATTTACCAGATCCACAAAGTACAGCTGGGCAACAGCAATCTTAAAAGCCCCATCCTGTTCCTATATACAAGTGTATATATATTAAAATATACAGACATACACAAATCACAAGAAAATCTTTTACTCTTGATCTCAACATATTCCCATGGTATCTTTATCATCTTCTATACTAGGAACAATGCATTGGGGCACAAGGGGTGAGCAGAGATTTCTGAGTGTGGGAAGGACTTCACCTGCTTTGTGCAGAATTTGAAAGGTGTGGGGCAGAGGAGGCAGCATGTTGTGGAAGGACACCAAATGACTGCACCACTGACTGAGACCTCCTTCACCAGCCTCTGCTCTTGCCTATGACACAGCCATTCTGCATCATGTAATTCCCAAACAGATGTATTTCTTACTTTGCACAGAACTGGTCGTGTCTGAGGACCCTCTGTGAGCAGTCACTGGAGCTGCACATACAGAGTGTGTATGTGCAGGTGCATATGGAGAAGTCAGACCCTATGAATCTCCATCAGTGATGATCTCATCCTCTCTGCATTTCAGGCAATATTTTGCTTATTCTCTTTTTATCAGAATACATCAAAACCTTAAAAAATACATTTAATACAGAGAAAACTAAGCTTTTGGCAATCAAGCTCTATTTCTCTCTGAATTCACTGAAGCCAATGGGCAAATTCTGTCAGTGCTGTGCACCAAATGAGTTACAGCTCCTTGGAAGAGGAAAGCACAAAGCCCAGTGATTGAAGACTTCATTTAACACAAGCACAACATGGGCATGAATGAAGATGGATGAGGTGAATTTCCAAATTTCCTAACTCTTAAATGTTTGCCTTACAAAGTTAATAATTAATAAAATCTTGGATATTTTAATGCGCATTTTTGGGTTTAGTGCATATTCTATTCAGTGATATGACAGTATGACTAATTGATTAACAACTTGTAATGTACTCATAATTATTTTTCTTTTAACTGTCCTGAAAGTATAATAAAACATTATAAAAGAAAATCATCTAAGTCATAAGTGATATAAACTAAAGAAAGAGAGAAATAAAAATTATTCTGACTTCCTGGCAACTCAATTTATTTTGAAAATAATCCCTGCAAGTCTGACAACTGCTAGACACTTTATTAGTTGGATATCTCATCGAAACACAAATGTGGGACCTGAAAGCTCTATTACTTGTTTCTGAATTAGCACAGACTGAGTGTGAAGTTTTTCCTCTACCTTGTACATATGAACAAGTCTGTTTATGCTCTTCTTGGCATGGCTCTGAGACATAAAGATGCTGCTGCCTCTAGCATATCCACTGCTTATAACTGCTGCACTGAAAGAAGCTTGACTGACTGATTGTTCTCGAATCTGTTTCTGAGAAGTGAACCAGATTTACAAAGAACAAGCAAAAAACACAAGACTGTTTGGAGGCAGACAAGATGCAACTATACAGCCTGGGGTTAGTCTCACCCTGTCTAGATGTCAGTTAGACTGAAGTCGAACAAAAGTCTCATGCAGCAAGCTGACAACAGACCCAGCTGGAAGATAGCAGGTGACAGCACTACCTTCAGCAAGAAGCTTCTAAAGTTGGTCAACAAAATGACCAAGATGGTCCTTGGAGAATATCTCAGAAACAGTTATTAGCCTCCCAAATCATGCGCTTATTGTTGAAGAAATTCCAACCATGTATCTGGGCCTAACTTGCCTGAGAAGTAGCATGGGAAGGAAATAGGATTTGACAGAAAGAAACAACATGAAGCATTTCACAAGGCAGAGATGTCAGTAAAAACTTGGCTACAGTCAGGGAGACATTTGCCAAGACTGCAGCAAGACAACTGGACCTCCTCTACATTGCTGTCATGCAATCGTGTTATGTCACTGAAACAGCTTCCCAGCTGGCAGCAACTATCAGCAAGAGCCAAACTGAAACCATGCTGTATTTGTTTCAGTATTCTTAAGGTAACAGTCTTTCTGCTGGTATTCAAAAAATGGTCCTGAGAAATCCATTAGTGACTAACACTGAAGGATAAGGTGTCTTGCACTGCTTGCTATGTGAGACAGAAATTTCAGGTTTTTTAACTTGGATGAAATTTCCACGAGACTGGCAGAGAGGTATTTTTTTTGTTCAACAGCATCCATAATCAATCTTGCTTACTTTTCTTTCCGTCTTTGAGGTACAACTGATTGTCAGATGTTATCTGGGTGTCTGGGTCGAATTTCATCTGGTCTGAAGTATCCCTGCTCCATTAAGAATCTAATATCCATTATGTGCAATATTAGTAAAAATTACTTCAAGCCACTTTGAAAAGCTTAACTACTGTCTCAATGACAAGATGACATGTACTGTGGAAAGCATAATGCAGCTCAGGTAAGGAGCAAAGTGTAAACTTAATACATCCAGTAAGGATGACTAATGATTTGCCCTTAGAATGCAAACATTATCTCCTACAAGGTAATATACTTTCATGGAAAAGGTGGGGTAAAACAAACACATCAAACCAAAACAAACCAAAAATCAACCAACAAATAAAATAAGTGCATGCAGTGAAACCCAGAAATTTGTGAAGAAGCCTTTGCTCAATTTCTGATGGACATCTCAGAGCATTTCTGGTTTCATCTTTGTACTGTTTCACAATTTTAAGACAGCTGGATTTTCAGTCTGATACTACTAAAATTCAGGGCACACCCTTAACCACCTACTTTAAAATTGAGAAACTTCACTTTCTGCAATGTTGTTTCTTTGTTTGGAGGGGGACCTGGGGTTTTATAAGTTATAGATAAGATGCCATGCATTCGGCTTTGAGGGGTCACAGCAGAATTAAAGCCTGTGCAACCAAGCAAAAACTACACATTTTCTAAGCTTAAACAATACTCAACTCAACTGGAGTCCTCATCTGTTTTTCAGAGATAGTCAGGCTAAAATCCTAAGCTCTCACAAAAAAAAGAAATCTGTAAAAATCAAGGAAAACAATATGATCAGAACATGTTGTCCATCTTTCAAGTACATACCCCCATCTGTTTCTGGCCAGATACAACCCCAACCTCTAAGTAATGCCAGAATTCAGCTCCATTCAGTTGTGTCTGATTAACTTAATGCAGAAAGTCATTTCCAGATGGGACTCCAAATTAAGTCCAAAAGCTATGCCACTGTCTGGCTCATCAGGGCTTTTGCATCACATACAGCACACCCTAAGGGATGGCAGCCTCTGGCAGGCAATACTTTTTTAATACTCCACCAAGATAGTGCTGTTATTCAGAATTTACAGGATAGAAGTGAAAGGTTGTATTTAAAGATAGGTAGGTAGGTAGGTAGGTAGGTAGGTAGGTAGGTAGGTAGGTAGGTAGGTAGGTAGGTAGATAGATAGATAGATAGATAGATAGATAGATAGATAGATAGATAGATAGATAGATAGATAGATAGATATACAGAGAGATATACAGAGACATAGATAAAAAAGAAACAAAGAAACTAGCTCCTGAACTTTGTGCCTCACCTTTCTAAACTTGATGAAAAGTTCACACTTGAGAAGGTTTTCTTAGGAGGATTTTTGTTCATTTTGCTTCCTCTATCTCTATGTACCAGAGAGATTTTAAAGAGTTCATGATCTCCAGAGCTGATGTTTCAGGTTTTTTATATCACCTGATGCACAAGAAAGCCATGAAGTCCACATGTTAGATTGCTCCTAGGAATTTACAATACTGTGAGTTTTAGATAACTTGCAATGAAGCTGTTCTCAGCAGGCTCATGTGCAGACTTCCATTCCACTGGCTGAACTGCAGCACTCTTCCATTTTTCCTGAGCTACGTCCCAAAAGTATCTAAATGAGAAATGGGAAGCCTTGCTTCAACAGCAGAGCAAGTTTCCATTGGGCATTATTAACATTCTTTCAGAACTATATTAAGATTTCTGTTCCTATAAAAGCACTGAAAATATTTATATGACTAGAAAAGAATATTCATGCAGGAAAAACAATAGAGTCCAGCTGCTGGAATTATAATTGGGATGGGGAAATGGGAAAACAAGGTGTACCTATGAAATTATGTTGCTCAGAATTAAGGGGCTCAGGGAAACTTTATCTCACCAAACATAAGCCAGACCTGCGACTTACATGTTCAAAAGAGGACAGTGATATATGTTGCTGTCTGAGATATCTGGCTTTCAAAAACCAGGTTTATCTGTTTGATCTCTGAATCCTAGTTTGCCAGAAAACTGCACATCGTGTGTCCCTGTTTAGAGTTGAATGATGGAAGAGTAACCACGCTTGCAGACAACCTTTATCTTCCCTAATCCCCACCCACTCTCCAGTCTGTATTACTTTATCAGCCCCAAACTGGGTACTCAACCTCATACCACAGAAAACAGCCATAGAAAATGTGGGCTCTGAGGTAAAAGACAAATGAAAAAAAAAAAAAAAACCCTCATCTATCTTAGCTTGTATTGCAAACATTCACCAAATTTCACTGTGCACCTGCCTGACTGATCAGATGTCCTCTTGGGATTTTTTAATTTTATAGTTATTACTATAAATTCATTCATAGTTCACTACATTACATTAAATGCAGCTGACACCACTAGAGGTACCAGGTGCTTAATACAAACCAGTCCCTGCTGATTACAGTGCAACTAAAGAATATTCAATAAGGAACTACTGAAAATTATTGGCAAACAGACACTGCCTAGTGGCTAGAACCACAAACCATGGCCTATCTTAAATATTAGTGTTATTATCTCTTCCCTAACATAAGTAATTCCCTTAAGAACACTGTCACAGAGAATCAGTAATGGATTGTATAGAATATCAGAAATATTGATTTACTTATGCTACTGGCTGATGAAATTTATGTGTCAAGAGAACACCAAGGAGAACTAGATGAAATTTTGACAGAGAATAGGCAGGCTGTACAACATGAAATAATAGTGTTTTAAGCCTTTACATGAGCATTTGAGAGCTATACTCTTGCGAAAATGCATAGGCTCTATCTGAAGGTCCCAATCTCTCAAACATCAAGATTATGTGGAGGATTCACGAGGATTATGAGCATGCAACAGGTGTGAGTAACATGATTACAGTAGGTAAAGACCAATTGTTAAGTATGAAAAGAAACATCCTTTTTCCTGTGCTGTGCGAAGCATTTGTCCTCTGAAAACATCTGAACAGTATCCCATTACCATTGTTCAAATCTCTCCTTGAAGTGCATATGTCACAACAGCTACTAAAAAGTTGAAAAGATTGCACTTTTAATGTCCTCAGCAAAGACCCTTTCATGTGACCCAATGTCCCTCAGTTTTCACATGTCCTTCATCTACATGCCTGTGTTATAATTGGGCTGGAAGCAGACATGTCATGCTCCACAAGTGGGAATAGCTGTTACAATATGAGTAGAAATAACATTATTACTATTATTAGTACAATAATAACTCAGCTATATTAGTTTCCCTACTGAGGCAACCTTGGAAAAAGAATTTGTCTCTCTACTCCAGCAGCTACACAATGATTTTGCAAGCATACCACCACAAGAGAAGCATGAATCATTCAGAGACACACATGGTGGATATGAATGACACATTTTTGCATTTGGATTCCCAATTCATCTGAGAGATGTGAGAAAATTCATGAAGTTAGACAAGTCCCAAGTGATGGCATGAGTCTAGATGCTGTAAAGCACAAGTTATTCAACCTACTTTAAAACTAAGAATACTGAACTTTTTTTCCTTATGGTCAACTGCTCACTGTGATATAGTTACAGTTTTTCATTATTAGCAGTGCCACCTGTTTTTTCACATCCATTAAGAAGATTTTACAGACCTTATAATAACCAATAAAATGGCAGCTAATACTCTCGTATTTAATTCAACCTCTCATATTTTTAAACACTTTAAAAACAAATTAAAACCTCCCAGCAGGTTTCTGAGTTCATGGATCACATAAAGATGTGGAGAAACCTTTTAAAAATTAACTACCATAACAGAAATGCTGAAATATGAAACAGATGCCAAAGTCACATGCTAAGTGCACAGATATATGTATTTTTTCACCTTTGCATGGTACCACTCATTACAGCTTTGATAACAAGACACACATACTGATCCTGCTGTTTTTACTCCCATAGGATCTACTGCTATAAATAGGCCAACTGTCCCTGATGCTCCTTTGTGCCAGAACTTGAGGCAAACATCACTGAGATTCTTGAAAGTTGTCTTCCTGAGCACTCTGAGCTTTAGGAAGGGTGCTTATGGATTGTGATGAAAACTCAATATGACTGTGGGCAGGCTATATTTTGCAGACACCCAGTGCATCTCCTCACTGCTCTTCAATACTCTTAGAGTCATTCTCTATAAAGTTCACAAGCATGGCACTCACACTGTTCAAACAAGCTATTTGTTTTCAGTTAATGATCCTCACCATCAAATATACAATGATGCTCAATTTCTTCATTTATTTCTTTTTCCTTTCCCTCTTGCCTTCCTGCTGTTTATTACCAGCAAATGTGATCTCCATAATGTAGACTGCAAAATCTGTGGACCAGCTACAGTGTTTATGCACTTGTAGAACACCCAGCACAGCGTGATTTGGATCCTAATTTGGGACTGAACACTGCTCTTTGTAGTGCTGCTTTCTCTGAATTTCACAAGCATATATATAACTCATGGCTTAAAATTAAATAGATGAATTCTATGGACAAACATCAGAGTGAGTTATATATGTATGTAGACAAAGTCTCTATTTCTGATCTACAGGTAGCTGATTTCTTCCCTCATTCTTGCTATGTTCAGGATGTCTGAGGATATATTACAAGTAACTGTATTTTTAAAAAGCAAATTTTGTACTTGTTAAGCTATATAGAACCAATGGCTATCATATGTTCTACAAAATGTGCACAATATTATGATGCTAGAGACACATTAATTCCTTAATTGAATCAAAGCAGATAATGTTGGAAAAAATATGCTGTGTTTACCAGAGGTATTTCTTAAATTAGTCAGTTTTAATCCCTTAGGATATTTCATGGGCCACCAGCCTTCATTTACCGGGTATATATACAGTCCTGTAAAAGACTTGGTTTTGCCTCCTGACTCTGTAATTTGTTGTAGAAAATTACAAGTTTATCCAGGCCATCATTTGCCCCAACTGTAAATTCAGCTAACAGCAGTTTATAAACCCATATGATGTCACAATTCATTACTGAAGCTGTTTGAGGTATGGAATGCCATTTCATCTTGTATTTATACCACAACTAAGGAAGCAGATCAACCAAGGAGATGCTAGGGAAGCTGAAAGCCATCTCCTCAGTCCATTATCCAGAAGCACTCACTTCTCTGTCAAATCCCACAGAGCACTGGCACCTCACTGAGGCTGGGCAGCTTGACATGGTATTGCTGAAGAGCCACACAAATAGCACCATCAGTAGTCAGAAAAGGATGTTGTGGTCCTCCAACAATGGAAAGCAATTAAAAAATAACTCTTTTCTATTAAGGAAAGAAAAAGAAAGCAAAATGCAATAATTTTTCATGCTATATGAGACTAAGAGATGGGTGAGATACGAATATCCACCATTTAAAACAGGCATTTGCCACTTAGTAAAAGCAATTGCAAAGGAAATGTCTCTCACTGGAGGCCACTACACTCTAAAAGGTACAGTGGTTGATTCAACATGATGTACGACCATCCAATACCCAGATAGCATGTCACAGTATTTTAAGAAATACGATCAGACTTTCTCAGCCAGGTGGATTTGCTGGTTCAGCAGTCTTAATGACTAAAAACAGGGAAGAAATACTTTTAATGCCTGCTTTTAAATTATGAAGCTATAAGGAGACTGAATCTTGATTAAGAGACTGGCAGTCAGCTTTGCCTTGAACGACTAGTGTGATGCACAACTTCCTATCATCCTGTTCAGTGTAAGGTGAATGCAATCAAAAATGGTGTCTTGTATGGAGAGTTTACAGCACAATAATTGCAGGAAATGAATATAAATTAAAGCTTTTAAAAGACAGATCCACTACAGGTCATTTTAGGCAACATGTTACTTGAGATTTTATATGAGTAGGAACACCCATGGTAGAATGAAAAAGTGGGGTCTAAATCTGGAGATTTAAGAAAAAGGGGAAAATACAAACCCCAAACAAATGAAATACCCACCCTACAACAAACCACACACACAGAGTGCATCAAAATCTCTACAGAAAATACCTGGATGATTTTATACTTTGGCCCCAGTTGCAATCTCATTACACTGTTTAACCTAGCTTAATCGATTCCACTTTTCCCCCAACTTTACAGTGGTACTTTCAGAAGAAGAAAGATGTAATTTAAAAGGTGGTGTCCTAAAAATTCTAGAAATGCTCATCTGGTATGGCTCATTCAAAACGGAAGCAGCGCATCAGCAGACAGTTTCAAAAATGTAGGAATTTTCTGTGCTTTGTGGGGGTTTTTTGCTTTTTTTATCAGACTTGCATATTTTTGGATTCAAAGACATTTCAGCAAAATCACCTTTCATCCTACCATAGCAGCCTTCATTAATCACTACTATAGAATCATAAAAGATAAAATCATTATATTACTTAGTGAGTGAAAGACTGAAGAAAAAAAAAAAATGATAAATCTCCCTTCCCATCTGGCAACTTCTAAGTCAAATATTTAAAAATAAAATAGGAAAAGACTGCTTCAAATCCAGAATAAAGCCAAATTACTTCCTGTAAAGTAAAAATGTGTTGTATAATGCCAAATTTGGACTAAGCCCCAATAATTTTACTACTTTCTCTGTGGGTCTATTTTAAGAGACCTAGCAGATATTAAGTCTCAGTAAAACAAGTGTACAATCACAAAAGCAATAAATGAGCACTCTGGGAACACATAAACAGGTGAGAATCAGTTTGAGAGAATGATATGATGAACAGGTCAGGCAGTACGAATTCTCAGTCTGACTAAGCAATTAACACGAGATTTGTGACTAGAAAATCACATGTAGTAACAAATTACTGACCCTTCAATGAATTCTGAGCAGCTGCATTTTAATCTCATTTGATTTTTTTTTTTTTTTTTTTGGTTAATTGAAGAAGGTGAATAAGTAACACCATAGGGTTACTCTCAAATTTGCACATTTTCAGAACAAGCTTCCAGATTTTTCAAGGACTGCAGCCCCAAAGGGCAGGCTCAGACCTCACTGCTGAGCCACAACCACACACCTTGGCCCCTGGAGCCCCACAAGTGCTCCTGTGAGACCACCTGAGCATCACCTGTTCAAATAGGTCTATTCAGGTGTCTCAGTGTAACTTGGAGAAAGCTGAAATATGTCATCCCTGAAATCAGATTATGACAAAAGTATGTTTTTTGCTTCTGAAATTAGAAAATTACAGCAAAAGTACTCAAGATTTTAATTACCTTAATAGTTTATTTTGGTTTGAATTTTGCTTGATGATAGTGGGGGGAAGGCAGGACCAGAAGTAAATACATTTCTTACAGGCATTAGAATCACAGAATCATGGAATCACCAGACTGGAAGAGACCTCCAAGATCGAGTCCAACCCATGCCCTAGCACCTCAACACCAAGTGCCACATACAATCTTCTTTTAAACACATCCAGGAATGGTGACTCCACCACTCTCCAGGCAGACAATTCCAGTACTTTATCACCCTATCTGTAAAAAATTTTTTCCTAATGTCCAACCTGTATTTCCCTTGGCGCAGCTTAAGACTCTGTCCTCTCCTTCTGTCAGTTGCTGCCTGGAGAAAGAGACCAACCCCCACCTGACTACAACCACACTGATACATTATTTGAAAGCATGGTTAAACTCCTACTGTGACAACTACAAAGATAAAACAAGGTGTGCTATGAAAAGGATGTTGCTTTGCCAAAATTCATTTTTCCAAAGAAAGCCTTCAGTTTATGGGCTAAGGCCCCTCCTTTCCTACTCTAGACATGGAGATTGTTTTATTGTAAAATTTAACTTGGTCCCCATTTGTTTGGAGCTCCATTAAAACCAGCTCTGGATCCAGTACCTGACACATATCAGAGAACCACTGGAAAAGTACTACAGGCTGCTTTTGATGTTTCTGAAACCAATGCAAGCCCTATAACCACATGACGTTTTCAGGAAAAAAATTTCTTCAACAGGTAGAGGACCATCCCCCCTCTGCCTTCTCAACATAAAAACCCTTCCTTCTCCAAAGAAGTAGACCTCTCCGTGCCACTGCAGCCAGGTTTGTAGTGGAAGCATGTCCAACTTTTGAGAAGTTGGCTCTTGATACATGAGCTGCTGCTGCCTCTGGAGTGTGTTGAACCAGAGAACACCAAAAACATTGGAACTCACAAGAAAGAATTTTTTTTTTTTTAAGGGAAAGGTTGCCAATTTCCCAGCTACTCCCCCAGGAAAATAGAGTTAACTCATCTGTAATGAGAACACTTATACACACTCAAATTAGTTGCAGCTTGTGTGACAGCTCCTACTGTCTCTGTGTCCCTGTCCCAGGCTGTAGACTTACATGGAACAAAAGGCTGACCCTGGAAGAATTTTCCTAATTAGTGTTCCATGACTAATGCAAAAATTAAGGGAGATAATTGTGTTAGCTATACTTCTGGGGGAAAGCTTTTATGAGACAGGTCTGACAAAGTGAGTGAAAATCCCAAGTGTCCAAAATGCTCTAAGAATTTAAGAAAAGGCAGATAGTTGTTCCAGCTCTGGTTTCAGAAAAGGGAGGTGGGAGGAATTTTGTCCTCATGCCTAGCCCTCATCCTTATCTGCTCTGCACAACTCAATCTGTCTGGTGTAAAAGCGGAAGAGCTGCTGTACATTAACGCAGCCTAGTGGTGTGTTAGCCTAAAATGATGAGGAAATCCCTTCCCCTTCTCCCAACAACCAGCATTTCTGTATTAAAACATGAACTTTGCTGTGTACATGTTGAATCAAGTTCTCGTATCATAAATCACTTTGTACCAATTGAGTATCAATACCTACCTCTTCCTAGCTTTTCCCCCGAGCTCATGAAAGGTAGTGTGGTTTGGCAAAGCAAGACAAAGTTATTTTATACTAAGACACAAGCACAGCTAGGCCTGACTCAGAATTAATTGACAGCTCCTCAATGCCTTACAATAATTTTAAACTACTTCACCTAGAATACCCACTCTTCCTACTGTAAAACACCATCAGCTGCCATAAAACCAGAGAAGCTACTCATGGCAAAGATACGAAATGGGTTATATGAACTCACAGGAGCTCAAAGCTCTTCATCTTTTCATTTCACAAATCTCAACAAACTTGAGAATTTGGGGGGGAATGGTTTATTTCTCAAATCAGTGACAACTAAAAATGTCATTAGTTGATAGATTAAGCTTGACAGATAATCTTAAAGACTTAAGAAATTGTTTACCAATAACCGAATTTTTGTTTTCTCAAACATCCAAAAGGAACAGATGAGGCAGAATGAGAATAAATTATTCAATATTTAATCTATATTGGTATACTGTTAGCAGGGTAACCAAAGTCAGATCGACTCAGTGCACATTTAGCTGAAACATTTTTCCCCTTGGTAGAAATCCAGCATAAATGGATTATTACATTACAAATTATTGTGGATCTGTGATAAGGCACTGTAGGGTTTTTGCTTGTTCTAAGGTATATCAGTATTTAATGGACACTGTATTATTCCTTTGTTGCTGTAGGTTTTTGGGTTCGATTTTATGTTTTGTTGAGATTTGTATTAAGTCACACAAATGGCAAAGTACACACTTTTTTCTGGTTTTCTGTGACCTAGAATGATAGTGCATCCAATTATGATTTCTTCTCTGACTGTTACTCAGGAAAGGAGCTCTTGCTATTCCTGTCCCTACCACATTCATTTTTCCTGGCTGGTACCAAAAAACTTGACACCTTTTAGAGATCAGCAAAAATAGAATATTTATCGTACTTGAGACTGAAAATTACAGAGAAGAGGATCACTTTACAAAGGGAAAACTAGCTTACCCTCATCTGTGGTTCTATTGAAAACTGATTGTAAAGCAAATCATATTGGTTTAGATCAAAAGAGAAGGAGAAGATGCATTTTTGGGAAAAAAGTTAGCAATCATAGGTAGGCCTGAACTTTTACAGTTAATTCAAAAAGAGTTCAATAAACAGGTTATCCACACTGAAATACTTCATAAAGAGATTAAAATAGCCATATTAGACAAATTTGGCACTTGTACACAGCATAAATACATAGCTGAATCAATAGCACATATCTTTTCTCTAGAAATGATTAACATAGTTTAATGGAGAAAGAAAAAAAAAAAAAAAAGACTAAACTTATGTAAGATAACTAGGTGGTTAGGTATTGGAACTAAGACTTTATTCCTAGCTGTCAGATTTAAGAATAACTACTTACCTATAACAAACAGATGAGGTTAAATTTAAAGGCTCCCTATCTGAGGGGCAGTGAAAAGACAAGTACATAAAGATGTTCCCCAACAGTGTGAGAAAGGATGACTGCCTAGAGCAAAAGGGAGCAGAGATGCTGTTTTGCTTCCTTCCCCCTCAAGCATGTAGAAAATTTCTTCTCTAAGTCAAAAAATTAATACTAATGAAGAAACTTTAGGTGAAACTTTTATGTCCTGGTGGCAGGAGGCATGACCAGCCTTCTCTCTGTACAATAGCCTCTACCACTCAGAGAAGCAAATGGATTTTGAGCAGTAAAGCCATCTAAACTGCACAAGTATATGAAAAACATTTTATGTTTAAGAAAGAATCAAACCTCTTTAACACTCACTCCAAAGCCAGATTTTTAAAGTCTCTCAAACCTTTCCTTAAATTCTTCATCTGCATTTAATAAATAAATAAATAAATACATATGTGCTCATGGATTTCGGATTAACAGGCAGTCAGTCACTTTGACTGTATCCATCAGCCTAAACAGAGAGTACATATGAAAACACTTGTAGCCATAACACAAAGCATTTGCATCGAAGTATAAAGCAATAAAGCCTTTCAAGCAAACCAAGTCCCAGTGCTTAGGATTTTATACATAAAGATACCAATTACTGCAGAATCACATCTCACTTGGCTCCTTGGTCTCACACTAAAAAGCTCTGCATTCAGGCCAGACTCAAACTTCATATGCAATGTTTTTTAAAAACTAATGTGAGGCCAATGATCAGGAAGAGAAAAGACTCTCCTGTTTGTGAGAGGCCTCCTGTGCTTTAGCAAGCCTTCCAGTCCTGAGTATTACTGAGGGCTGTGCACTGGTAGTAGCTACTGCCTTGCTTGCAGGGCTAGAGGATACAGCTGTGGAAATTCCTTAAATACACCCTCATACACTTATTTGCAATAAAGAGATGAGTCAGCAGCAAAGACCCAACATTTTTCAGCATACTTTTGAATTGCATACTTTGCAAATAGAAACTTTTTCAAACACTTTACACCGTCACATAATCTTTAATAAAATCTGAAAATATTTCTCAAGGCAAGTTCAGGGCTTTACATCTTGGGAACTGGCCCTCCAATCCAACATGCTGCTCTCCTGGACACCACACAGTGCAACGCCCACAGTTTGCCAAGCACTGTGACATGCAAACACACTCACCAGTATTGTACTTTCAGACAAATCAAAGGTAATTCTCTATATAAATTATGCACAACCAAATCACATTTCATTTTCCAAATTATTCCTCTTCTCAGAAAGCTATATAGCTTCTCACAGCTTACCTTGTTCATTAGCCTCAGAGCTAATCCCCTATACAGAGCTATAAATCCTAGACTTTCACCTAAACTAATAAAATAGTTAAAGCACCCAGTTCCATTCTTTTTTTATTATTAAAGAAAATGTCAAATACAAAATTTTAAGTCCCTTTTCCCTACCTCCCTACAGTTATCTTACTCCTTTTAAGACTATACACTTCACTTTTACACGAGTCTTACATGAAGCACTAGAACAAGCACATTTGAAATCAACTTTACAGGGAACTTGAATCAACAGAACACTTTAATTTTCAACAGATTTGCTCTAATTTACATCAGTCAGAAATCCAGTACTTTAAAACCATAATTCCTCACCAATGAAAAACATCAACAATGTCCCTATGGAAGCTTCTCGCATCTACATTATCAAAAAAAATTCCACCACTCTCCTCCCTTCAGGGTGAAACAGGTTTGCAGTGTTCCTATTGTCTACTCTGCATTACAAAAAAAAAAAATCTTTCTTCAGCAGAGCCAGATCTCTCACCTACAACTGTAAAGTCACTGCCATACAGTAATGCTAAAGAAACCATAACTAAGGCAGATACTGCCAACCTATACTATTCCACTTCATTATGTGGATTTGTTTGCCTGTTTAAAATAAGAAAATGCTTAAGAAAGGTAATGAGAAACATCTTTGTCATCATAATCTATTTCTTGCTTTTCAGCTGCCACAAATCAGTGCTTCTCTACTAGCTTGCATTTGACCTGCTCTGACTTATACCACCTGTAGATCTCACTCTCTGTGCTGAATGTAAATTCATGTCTAGAGGCCAAAGGCTCAGCTGGATTATATTAGCACATTCCCTTCTTTGGAGCGCATGTGGTACATGGATTTACATCAGCTGTAGCTCTAGTCTTGAATTGTTTGTTTGAATTTTTAACATTGAGTAACCTACCAGGTAAAAAGAGTGATAAAATTGGCAAGAATATAGTTTATAAAGCTATACATTTGACTGCATGCCCATCTCTGATTATTATGCTTTTGAGGTAATATACATAAATATATGAACAAATTTCTGTTTGATAGTCCATCAAAACATTTTTCAGTAGAATGGTCAATGTAGTAAAAGAAACATATAAATGTCAGGGTTTGCTTATGCCTAGAGTTTAGTTTCAGAATTCACTCTTTCATTTTTTCTGGGATTTTTTTCATGGCACTTAGAATTCATAGAATGGGTACAAAAGATATACATTTTGTTGACGTAATAATTTTTGTCTAGCTAGAGACAAGTTTATTGCTAGACTTTCAGCTTAGAAAGTCTGTTTTATTTATCAAAGCCAAAATTGTTAAGCTTGGCACCCTAAAGTCAAGCACCAAAAATCTATATTTAGACACTCATATAAATGCCTACTTTACAAAGGCAGTGAAGCCCTGTAAACTTAAAAATAATTCAGAACCCAGAACTTCTGAAAATCAAGTCACTTATCTGCACAGATATGCAATTACATATATTTAAAGGAAATGCATTCATTTGTATGACTTTGGTGTAAAAGAGGCATGTTATGCCCTATGAAGAACACTTTGAATACACCTTTTGAGATTTGTAATTCCTTCTGCAAGTCCTCTTGCAAAAGCAATAACCCTTCTAATTAAGTGCACCATTGATTCTTTTCATCTAGACTGAATACAATCCAACTAGTGAATTGACCAATAAGGTGCTCAAAAGATCCCAGTGTTTTGAGTCACTTTTTCTTATTTCAGCATTGTATAAATCTCAGGCATTGTCTCCACAGTAGTTGTTTGTGTGACTGAACAGATCATCTTCATTTGATTTGTACAATAACAATGTTAATTGAAGTGCTGAGATCCGCGTAAGTCACATCAATTACCAAACGACCTTCTGTCATTCTTACTTCTCATGCCACCAAAATATCTAGTTAAAAATCTTTAAAGGCAAGCAATGGTTGTTAGAAAAGTTTATCAGTCTAGGACTGTGACAGAGGATGCTATTGGTGGGAACTGAGTTGCAATATACTTGCTGCTGCTCCACTCATCCCTAAGCCCGTGGTCCAGAGAGGCAACACATGCCTCTCACTGATCCAACAGATTCCTACTCAGTTTTCTTGCAATACAGCCATTTGCAAGAAATAGTTGGACTTGCACTGATGGTATTCCAAAAGTGCTCTGTAACTGCTGCAAGGATTTCATAAGTTCATTATAGGGGCTGAACACTTGGGCAGCTGAAGTGAGCAAAGCCAGCAATGGAGAGGACTATCTAGAATAATACCAGCTTTCCTTTCCACTTTGGACAGATAATGAGCTTCAGAGCATAAGTAATGTTGTCTTGGTTTTGCAAAGATATAACACCTAAAACTGACCTAATAGATATTCCTTTGCTCTTCTTCCAATACTATGATCAAATATGCTAGCATGTAGCATCCACTCTGATGTGTGGAGTGTGAGGAACCACATAAAAGAAGGTATGTACAATCTTCTTAGCCTAAGCCTACAGAAAGAATTATTCAGAAGATAATGTTTTTATTCTGGAGTACAGCTATAGGCTCCTTGGCAATGAAACATTGAGTTATGAGTACGTATGTGCATGTATGGTCCTGTTATTGTGGCCCCTGAAATCTCATCAGGAGCCAGATTACATGATTTATTATACAATTTTATCATATTATACTGATTGTACTACATGTCTGATAAAGGCCAAACAAATAGATTCTGCCTGTGCAAAGACAGAAATTCTTTATTATATCTTAATTGTGGCACTCTTTCAAATTTAAAATTTACCTGCAATCTAAATCATGTTATAACAGCATCAGCTTGAATTGCAAAAGGAACTCAAAATCCATTTTCTTCCCCAAAGCTGGAATACCCATATTTTCTTTTTCTTACCACGAACTGACTGCATTTTTATGAGTTTCAGCAAACAGGGAAAGCAATATTGTTTGATTGTTGATTCTCTGAAGTATCAAAAAGGAATTATAGGATTTTGATCTAACAAACAAACTCTTTTCAAAGTTGTTCTTGCAGCATCTGCTTTGCCTGTTAGCTGCATGGTAGTCCATCATGTAAACATTTTAAAATTATGAAGAAAGAATATAAAAAATTGTAAATACCAGACTCAAGAAATGGCTAAAATGTAGAGCATGCTTAAATTGTTGCATAGCCACCACAGCAAAGGAGAATTTATGGATGACTTAACAGTGCATACACTACATGCCCTAAAAAAGTTTACCTCACCGAAAATAAGATACCCCCTGTTGTAACTCCATTAAATTTCACTCAGTTGCACTGAGCTGAGTATCTGTGCACAGATGTGAGTAAAAGCATTTGGTTTATGCCATCATTATTGTTCTTACTGTTATTAAAGCCTTCTATTTTTATTGAAAGTGTGTGTTTCAAATGAGATTAATTTTATTAAATCCTAATTTAATTGACAGCCTCAGTTTGTAAGTAGCCCTAGACATGAAAACGGATGGTGTTAGTGGTCAGGGCTGATATTACTGGCAGAGAATTATGGAAGGAGCTTTTTTTATGGCCAAAGCCAAACAGTCTTATAATTCAGTTTTATGAGTAAATGTTATTAATTCCCACAATTTCTTAGAGATTCATTACCCAAGAGTCAGGTCAAGATTTGGATACATACACAAATAGTGATAAAAATAAAAGAGAAAAATGGCATATAGGTCTCTTTTAACCTCTGCATTTTCCTCAAAATATGGAAGTATAAAAAGTCTAACATTCTCTATCCTAAAAAAAACAGAGGAAAGGGCAGTAAAATCTTAGGTTATTTAGACAGGAAAACAAAGGATACAGTATGGAAAATGCAGATCATTAACTTATCTTCTGTCAGAAAAAGACTGGCATTTCTAATATTGGCAAGTACTTTGAATGGGAAGTTTCAAAACTAATTAACTGTATTTCTAGCATTTTCGTTGAAAGTCCAATCAAATAGTTAATATAGTACTTCTCAAGCAGTAGGTGATAGTTTGTAAATCCAGTCCACCAATGAGTCAGTGCCCCCTTCCACTCAGCTAGGAACTATTCATTACAAGGAATGGAAAGTTTTTTAATTAACTGAAATTAATATGGAGTAAAATACTTGAGAAAACCTGGTTTAAAACACTCTGCATTGAGATAAGTGACCTTTCTACTGCACTTGGTGTCTAAGCAAAGTACAATGAAACTTTGCACTGACTTAAATGACATTATCTTCTTTTACCTGCTGCTAGACTTCAAAACTGTACTAACTCAGCTCAAAATTGGCTTCATAATTAAAAATCTTCCTCAATTATATTATTTTGTATGTGCTGTAACCATTGCATACATAAAAAATACATTAGATACATACAAACTTCTTAGAGGTGTATTGCATCACGGATGCAATGAAGAAAACATAATGCTGAACCATATCACTTTAAAAATTAAGGAATAACACACACTTTTTTTTTCATTGTTAGACTTTACCACTAGATTCCCACATTTTCAAATAACTTCACAGTTTCATCCCAACCTCAGCAATTATTCATATAATAGAATGTTTGAAAATGTAGACAGTTCTATTCTACTAAATGTTTCCATTTTTCAAGTCTCTCACATATTTCCTGGCAAAATCACGTTGGAATGGAAGAATAAAAACCCTGTTTTATTGCCCTCCTGACATAAGTGTTCTCAGTCAGAAAGTATAGGTACTTTTTAATGATATTATAACAATAAAATAAGACATATGTCATTTTTGCCGTTGTAATTGCTAATAAGGCATATCTGTGCCTATTGTTTGAGACAATTTGGCTTTGGTATTGACAGTATTCACCTGGCACTAATGGAAAGATGTTAGCATAAAGAAATCTCCTGGATAGGTTGAAAAGCTGATTGCATGGATAATTCTGCTAACAAAAATAACTACCTGTCTATTGGAGAGGGCTTTTTTTGCTATTTGCTGAACTTTTAACAATTTAGCAGTACAATAGAGCTTTTTAGATAACTTGAAATACCTACACAGCAGGTAACATCAATTTAAAAATTCAAATTCAGTCAGTTGAAAAAGAGACGTACATGTATACAGAGTAATATCCCAAGAAGTTAAATATATGTATCCTGCATTCACATATGTAATTACCAACCAAGTTCTGCTGTCCATTTGCCTTTCTGATAGCACTTGATGCCCTACACAAGTTGTGAAGCATCTCAAAGGGAAAGGAAAGCCTAACCTTATTCACCTTATCTTCACTCATTCTGCTCCCTTACTGAAGATGAAATATCCACTGATACAATCTGCCACAGTCAGCATGGAGCTCTTCCCCCAAAAGACGATTATATTACCTAGAAGAAGGCTGAAGACAGTAAAAGCCTTCCAAGTTCAAGGAAGATAATGTCCACTTGACAACTGCATCCACTGCTAACAGAAACCATTTAACCACTACTGGACAACCTTATCAGACTTGAAGGGGTGCAGCTTAGGGAAGTCTGACCTCTCTGGAAACTCTTCTCATAGCTATGACTGTAAGAACAAGCTTTTGGACACAGAAACTGCCTCTACAAACTTCTTTAAATGCTGCAAAAGGCAAAATCACAGCCTAGAGAGGTGGGTGTTGAAAAGGTTGTGGAATATGTTGAATGCAATGTTGTTGGTTTGCAGGGAAGAGGGAGGAAGAGAGGTTATCTCCAAGAATGCATTATCAATGAATGCAAGAAATGGAGTTGTTAAAATTATAACGGTAGAGGCCATCACTTCATCTCTCTCTTAATGGAATTGCCTTATAAAAAGACCTTTCCCTCAAACAGTTTACTCAGCAATTGAGTAAGTAACTTAAGTATTTTTTTAATCCACATTTTTGCCCACAGACTGCTGAGAACATTTTCCAAATTCAATGACTAACAAATTATGGTAGTTTCAAGATAAGCAAATGCAATTAGTTTATCAATATAGTACAAGAAAAAGGACAGTTCACACAGGAGAATGGTGTACAGTTCTTAGAAGTGACAAAATATTTTCATTTAAAGATAAAACAATAATGCAAGAGATTCTTAGTTCCATCACCTTCTCCTCCTCTCTCTCTCTCTCTAGTCATATACACAGTCATTAAAGCATCCATCTTAGAACATGACAGCTGCCCTTGGAAAGTTCTGATTTAGAAAAGAATTGTCTTTCAGGTAGCAGAAATAAAAAATTAATTTCTGTGTCTTTTAAAATCAATTTTTTTTCTCTTGAGAATGGTGCTGCAGTATATAAAGAAATCTTTCATAACAATATATGAGATCCTTATGAACCCTATTTGGTTTTAAAAGACCTAGAAGTGATGTCATAGAAGAGATGTGCTGAATAGCTGTGGCATATCCCTTTCAAATCATGTTCTTATCAAGCTCAGTCTGAAGAAAAGCACACATAGCTAACAAAATTCTTTCTTTTACCCAAAAACTGTGGAAAATATCAGTTGTCAAAATCAAACAAGTACTTTCTTCATTTGGTGTCAATATTCAAATCTTTACAAAATGAAGGTAAAGGAGGATCCTCCATTCCCTATTAAAGCAGAGGTATTGGCCTGGTTATCTAGGCAATGATTGTAACTCTGGTTTTGTTCAGCTCAGGATGATTTTTTGTTTTCTAAACATAAATTTCCATTGTAATTTCAATAATTCTCACCTTTATGTTTTGGGGCAGTTCATTTTATGCTATAGCAAGATACAGTGGTGTCTGAATATCTTGTTAAATTCTAGTTTATGCTTATATATACAAGAGGAAGCTCTGTATATTAACAACTTAGAAAACAGAAAACAAAACTGTGATTTTTTAAAGGCTCAGAATCCATGAGAAAATACCTTTTGGTTATCTCTTAAAAAAGTATTGACATCTTCAAGTATATTAGTAGACATACTACAGAAACATTAAAAGGCTTTAAAATAATAGAATGATAAAATTCTGCTTAATGAAGATAATTTTTAACAGATTTCAGGAGTGTGTATATTTATGCCAACAATATTGTAATATCATCTCACTTCACACCCTGCTTAACTACTTAGTTTGGTCACCGTATGGAAACATACAATCTATAATATACTTATGAGAGTGAACACACAACTGAAGAGTGTAGTGATATTACTGTACAGATGAATTAAAATGCAGCAGCAGATCTCAGGGAGATCTCATCAGTGTGCACAGACACCTAAAGGGAGTAAAGACCATGGAGCCAGGCTGCTTTCAGGGGTGCCCAATGACAGGAAAGAGGCAATGGCACAAAATGAAAAACAGACAGCTCCATCTAAAATTTCTGCAGTCTCTTCTGAAATTAATATCAGTGACTTTAATCTGTTTATTAGTGTCAGTGTCAGGTTCCAAACCTGTGAAGGCAGAGATATAAATCACATATAGGAATGATGACAGTATCTGCAGATCAGGGGAAAGTGCATTAATTACCAAGGCCTCCCACATATGGAAAAGCATTTAACAAAGGCAGCAGATTAACTCATTCTCACACAACCATTTATACTCCACCACTGACTGCATTTTAGAATTTCCACTACTGTCATAAGCATGTTACAGGACTTGCTAAAGAAACAGTTCACAGTCTCCTTGCAACCTTATCATATTAAATACAAAAGGCAATAGGTGCTGCAGAATGTTCTGGGAGGCCTTAGAAAATACATAGTGACAGTCATTACAAAAAATCAGAGGTATCCAAACCTCAGGTACATCCTGTCTGAAGACACCTTATTGTGACCCTTCAAATAGGCCATCATAGAGTTCCTTGTTTCCCAAGTACTTTACCACATTTAGCCTGTGCATAAATATCCTCATTCACAGTGTGGGATCCTTCCCCTGGCTTCTTTACAGCTTGCTTTTCTATTATTCTTATGCAGGAACCTACACTAGGTTATTTTGACTGTGAAGGTATGAGTCTATATTTTTAGCTTCCTTCTTCCAATGCCTGAATGTCTGCACAGGGATTTCTGAGCGCTTGTTTTATTAGTCATGCATGTTATTTATATCATTCTATGGCTCTCCCTGTGGTTTTCGTTACACTACAGTTTAAAATTCAGTCTAAAAATATTTAAAACTGTTTAAAATTTACAGTCTATAATACAGAAAAAAAAAAAAATTAACAGTTGGGGAATTTGCAATTTTCTGTCCAGTCTTTCTGTTTGATCATTGCCTGCTTTTCTTTCCAGAAAATGAGCTGGCTAATTCTTTGCAAGCTGTGTTCCAGAACCAGCTCTTGAGAAAGAGCTCCTGTGTAATATCCAGGAAGTCCTAATAAATCAGCATCTGAAAATGATACCATGCAAAAGTGTGGCATACATGGGCCTTTGCAGAACTGCATGAAAATGAATAATTTATATGCCAATTGCCAACAAGTTGAAGTATTCTTGACTGGTACTAATTTTGATTGTTAAGATCTTTACAAATTTTCCTTCATTTCATTGTTGTAAAATCCCTCAAAGAAACAAGATGAGGACCTTGGATATCTCTTGCCATCACCAATATCAAACAACTGAGTTTCCTCAAAGAGGTTCCTCAGATGACAGCAGCAGTGTTAGAAGAAATTTAACATGGTGCCAAAAAATCTTCCCTTAAACTTTGTGCTGTTGCATGGCCTGTCAGCAGGTTATTGGCAAGACTGTAGGTGTTCATGCAAGGTGATGAGAGAACCTAATATTTATACAGAGAATGCAGCCATTGACTATAACTGGATTCCAAGAAAAGAGAAAAATGCTAAATAGTTCATTGGAAGATATGTGTTAAGATACAGCAAAAGCTAATGAAGATACAAAAAACCCTGGTGATCAATTCAGAATTCATAGATTTTAATAGCTACTGAAGAGTTTAGGATCAGATTACATGATTGTCATTTGCTGAAACCACTTTTATGCCCCATGATTTTATGTTTTGCTTAGAACCCACATACTAAGATGAAAATTTTCTTACTTATCTCCTAGAAAAAGATCTAAAGTTGTACTGAAGACAGTACATGAAGAATTCACTATAGGATATTTTTTCCCTGGTGATTAATTGTCTTTATTATAAAAATATTGTGACTTAATTATATTGGGAACTTGCTTAGCTTTAAATACTAGCCATATACTTACTTTGAGGAGTCAGGTTTGTCCCATAGATATTTCAATGTTTAAGTGCTGCAATCAAGTTTCTTCAGTCTTATTCACTGCAATGAGAGATAAAGCCTGCCTAAAAATCACTGGGCAGCACTTTTGGCTTATGGAGCAGCTGAAGCATGGCTGTTAGACACAACTAGGTGATGATGTTACAGTTTTGTTTCACATGGCTAGTCCATTAACATGATAGTTGAACATAGTAATGATAAATAGACGACCCATGGACTGAAGAGAAGGAAAAAAATAAGAAGGATAATTAAATTTCAATGCCTGAATAGCAACAAATGAAAACAAAGAAGGAGAATGAAAAATATGCTGCATTACTCAAAAGTTATATTAAGTTTGTAAGTTCCTTAGTACACTTTTAGAAGAGTAATTTGACTTGGGAAGAAAAAAAAACCTTTTAAAATTTGTACCTTGTTTCCTTGTTATATTAGCGTTCTCTTCAAGGCAGAACATGTCTTAGATTAGAAACTACTCATTGATCCAAGACAGTGTTAAAAGGAATGGAATGGGTTGTAGGCACTTCATTAATAGCAATTATACGTTTCTGAAGCTCTATCCACTCTCTCTATTTATTATGTTATTAGTTAATAAGTTGAACACTTTCAGACTTCCTCAGCTATTGCTGACAGAAACAAGAGAAATACTCTCCAAATGCAACTGTTCTCTGAATGAGACATGCTTTACTTTCCATGGGTATGTGCCTGAGCAGCATCAACAACACTGTTGGAGTCAATGAGTTAAGGGTCTCTCTGTATTCTTCAGAGAGAGATTGGAATGCAGGGATTGAATAAGTCTTAGAGTGAGTTCTGATAATTTTTAGTGAGTAAAAGGTCTGGATTCCACAGTAGTATCTTGTGTGCTAGTGAAGGTTGCAAAAATACTGATATCTTCAATTGAGGCTCCAAGCCCACAGGTGTATACAGTGCTTAGACATAAAAGAGTTATAGTAAGAAAATTACTTACATTTCTTAGATAGAAAAAGATAGATTGTATGTGTAGTTCTATATGTAACCTGGTGTGCTAAGAAAATAGAATTCTAATAGGTTAAAGAGTAGTGGTCTGAGTTTGCATCTTAGCTTGTTGGAAAAATGCTATATAAGACTATGTATTGGGAGAGTTGTTGCTTTTAGTCATTTAACTTTTAGCAATTGGCTTTTGCCAGGGCTTCTAGCCATTCACTTATTGCTTGTTGCTTTGCCATGGTTTTTGCTACTGTTTGTTGTCACTGCCCAAGGTGTCTCCTTAGACTTGAGATCACCTCAGGAGGACATAAAGGTGGTCTGGAACCCAGTTCTTTCCAATGCCCACTGATGAGAGACTGCAGGAGGCTGTTCTTAGAGGTTTTCATGGTTGTTTATTGTTTCTTATCTCAGGAATGCTTTGTCCAGCTAACAGTGATCTGTCTAGCAAGGCGTCCAGGGCAGAATCTTCCTGGCAGAGGCAGGACTTATCTTTTATACTCTAAATTACGTATTTGATATTTACAATTATTTTCGAATATACCACAACCCTATTGTAATGTCTAATTTTGTCCCCATCCAATTGAAGGATGCCAAGGTGGCACTTCAAGATGGATGGCATGGAGAAGAAGGAGGAAGAAGCATACCACACCCCTAATCCTCCATCTTGACCACAAGCCCCTTAATATAAATATTCTATAAATCTACCTATTCTACATTCTAACAACCTAATATATACTCTATTTATTTTTGCAGTTTGCATTTTTTCTCTCAATGTTAGTAAATTGTTCCAAGGAGCTAAATTCAGCCCCTGAGACACCTGGGTCTCATTCAGGAGTCTTTGAGACCCTCGCTAGGGGGTTTTGAGACCCCCCAAGGAAGCCAGGGAAATGCCCTGGAGTCCCACAGCTTATGTGTGCACTGTTGAGACTGATGTGCTTTGTAATAAGATGTGCTTTGCAATAAATAACCTTTTTAAATATTAGCCGCTATGCTTAAGATTTCCCGACAAGTAAGAGCCTAAGAGCTAAGAGTGGAAGCCTAAGAGCTCCAGAGTCTGGTGCCTATAGAGCAGCTGGGGGTCAGAAAGAACCCCACAGCTGATGCCCACACAACACCCTCAGCTTTGGCAATAAAAAAGTGCATGGAACTACAAGACTACTTCTCGTTCTCCATCTCTTTCTCTCTCTCCTTCTTTCTTCTTTCTTCTTTCTTCTTTTCTTCTTTCTTCTTTCTTTCTTCCTTCTTTCTCCTTTCTCCTTCTCCTTTCTTCTAAACTTTTCAGGTTTTGAAATCCAACCTGATTTGCATGCACATCAAGATTACAAGTAAAAACACATGAGGCATGGATCAAGTCAAAGCTGATTTCTGCATCTTATATGGGAACAAACCTCCAACATTACCTCAATTTTAACTTTAAAAGATTATTCAAAAGATTATTTTACAGGAAGATACTAAAAAACTCTTTGCAATAGTAGATTCACTGTCTTTTTAAAGGGTAGCTGCTTATATGGTTACAGACCATTACCCTCATAACTTCCTACTCTGCTCTGCTGGCCAAAACAATTCTAGTGCTGAAGCTATGCAGATTCACTAATGAGATGCTAAATGTTTTATGTATGCAACTGTAGGAATATATGCATGTAAATGTGTGCATATGTCTTAATGTAATTAAAGGGAAAGAGCCAAAATTGTGCTTGAAGTACAATATTTAAGTAGTACACATACAGAGAGGTATGTTTGCTTACACACTTTTTCCACATATGGTTGAATACTAAATGATGCACCTTAACCTTGAAAATTCAGTGCTAGCATAAAATGTCTCGGGCTTCATGTAAGTACAGTAGTAAGACCAGAAAAGTAAAGAAGAAATAAGTCAGTATTGCAAAGCAAAGGAATGTGACTATTTTTGCTCCAAATAAGCCAAAGATAAACTTTCCTGAAATGCAAGAAAAGCAAAAACTCAACTGAGGAACCACTGAGATTCAGCAAAATGCACGTATTAAAAATATTCTCTCTTGGTGCACTAATGAGTTTACTAACATATATCAGATGGGTCATCTGGAGGCATTTATTTTTAAAACAGTATAAACCAAGTTTTTTATATATAAAAAAGCAACTATTCTGAGGATGCTGTCTGCATCCATTTGCATTTCATTTAAAGCACACACAAACCCCTGAAGGTGACTCTTTTATGTTTTTATGCCATGAGTTGCAAACCACTTAGACGAAATGAAGTGCCTGAGTCCCACTCAATACCAAGTGGAAGACTAATTCTTTAGCCCCTCTATAATAACCAATCTTAAAATCTTGATATTTGAAGAAAATATTATCCTCTGAAGGCTCATATTGTCACCTCTTCAAAGTCATTATCAATTGTATTTATTCCCACCCTGAAAGTACCCTCAAAGTGGAAATTTGACAGGTTTGTTGAAACAACTTTTGCAGCCGCTTCCAGAGGAGTTTACATTTTATAATTACTTGCATTAATATGGTATAAATACTGCACAAAATTTATATGCCATCATTTGATATCTAATGTTTTAGGAGTTTGATTAAATTCTACATCAGAAATATCTGCTCAACATTACCCTAAAGTGAGGTTAAATGGTGAGGAACTTGGCCCTTCAGCCTTATATTCCATAATCTTCAGTACTAAGGCTGTCTCAAAGAACACTTCATTAAAATAAATCTCATCTTTTGCCACTACCTTGTCATTTACCTCATGGGGGGAGAAAAGCACTGCCAAATAGCTTACTGGGCTTTAATACCTTTTCTCACTGATACAGCTTAATTTAACATATCCCTTGGCTCTTTTTCTTAACACCATCTTGTAAATTATCCTTCCTGAGTTTGGTTATTTGTTTTTTGTTTTTTTAATTTCCTGTATTGTTTTGGTGCATAGTGTGAAGTCATCCATCACAAGCTGGAAGCAATGCATCCACTAATGAAAAGCCTACTGCTTCCAGTTTAGTGAGCACATCATCTATCTTCTCGAGTGTGTCCACAGCACTTCCACTATTGGCTCTTTCCATTGGATCTGGCTCTTCCCTAGCTGGAACAGCTCTCTGAAGTACCCCCAAGACCAACTTGGGGAGCAGCCCCACTGTATGGCAGGGCTTCCTTCCCCATTTAGCTGCTGCAGGTAAATTATATTTCTAGGTCATTTATATTTTTCTTTCTCACCTGCTCACAGTATTTATCAACTTCATCTTGTATTAGAAGTTATACCTGTCTTTGTAACTAACTCTTTTCTACTCTATTAGCTACCCAGAAAAGAGCATTAAAAAGCTCAAATATTCTATAAAGCACTGAAATACACCCACACATGACAACTGCATACTTTGTAAATACCTTATTTTTTCTTGATCATATAACAATAATGTTCCTGTCCTTCATGTTCTCACACAATCTCCAGCACTGGTCTACAAAAGTGGCCTTCCATTAATTGTGAACTCATTTAATGGCAGGTGCAACTGATGGTATAAAGACATTAATCTATGTGACTACACTCATGGGAATAATTTAATCTTAATTCTCCCCATTAATCACAAAATCAATAATCACCTTATTTTAAGAAGTTCCTCTGTATGTGAAAGCTCTTGGATAATTTCCTCTATTTCATGTAGCATTTTTCCACGACTACTATGAGTTTTACCAAAAGGAGTCTTTCCAAGATGAGTTCAGACTTTATCTATTCTACAATAGCTACACTAACAAGGTTTTATGCATCATTCCAGTGGGTCATAATAGTTTTTCTTTTTTTCTGCCAAGAATCTCAAAACCTGGTCAAATAAACTGGAAAGCCTGCATCATATGTCAAATGATGACTCTGTGGGGTCATTTGGAAAGACATTTTGGAGAAGAACAGCTCCTCAGAGTTCCATTTCATTAGCAGTAGGAGTGTCCATGTCACACACAGTGTCCTTACCTCTTACTCTTTGTCACAGGGGATGCTAACTGAACTGTTAATAAAGGGATGGCCTGACTGGTCTCAAAAGTTAACTTCTGCATTCACAGTGTTTGAGGATATCGAAAATTAGGCAAGAGGAGTTCACCCATCCTAACTAAATGGCAGCAGAATCAATCTCACTTTTGAATGAGAAAGACAGCTACCTTTCAGCTTAAATTAAATTTGAAAACTACTTTCACAACCGTAATTTTCATGTCATCTCCTTATTATCCAACACTCTGAGAGGCTTTTTCTCTATTTTTGCAGTTACTGCTCAGTAACTGTATTCTTCAAAATGAAGTAGAATCTTTCGGTATCACTGTATTAAGGGAAATTATAATAGCCTATTGACTGAAGTTTAGTCAATGATCCATTTGTTATTCTGTCTTCAAGTCTTCTGGAGTTTGTAAAATAATGTATTTAATTATCTTAAAAGTCAATATAAGCACAAATGAGGGACTGCAATAACCAAACTGCTAAAGATACTTAATGCAGTTGTGGAAACAGGGTATCAAGCTGCTCATCCCACCCCTTCCTAGCCACTTTCCCCAGGCCAATAGTCTTTACAAAGAATCAGATATAATCCCACAGTAAAGTATTTGTTCCTCCAGAGATCCTTAGCTTTAAATGTGGCATGAGTGCACCTTCTACACAGAGATGAAACAGGGTTATAGCTGTCTAAAGTGCCAGTGTTAACATTTAAAAAGTGAGACATGATACCTCACATATTTGGTAGGTGAAGTAGTTTTGTTGCATACTTCACTTTAAATGTCAGGGACCCTGATCAGATGATAGAAGAGACAGACTATGCATGAAAATTTGGGTTTTAATTAGATCATCCACTCCTATAACACTTCCCATGCTATATTCCATTCCTGATTTTTTAGTTCAATATAATTCTTTTCCTGAGAGTGCAAAAACAAACACAAGAGAATTAAAAATAAAACTAATTTAAAAAGCAATGAAGTAAAAAATCAAGACAAAACTCTTCATTTTCCCCTCAGAATTTGATTTGAGAGGATTACCAGCATCAACATCCCACATGAACTACTGAGAAGTTAGGATAAACTGTTTGTACTAGTAGGCTTACATGGCAGGTGGATGCCTTGTTCATTTACTAGTCTCTGGTAGGTGCAGACTGGCAGAGAAAAACATGTACAACTGACCTTTCACCTCAGGAAGGACATCACTCACCAACAATCACGCTTTTCTGTACCTCCTGCAGTCATCTGATTCAGATTAAAACATTCACTTGGCTTTCAGACAAAAATGAGGAAGACAGAGTGTTCAAACACAGCATGGTCCTAAGCATTACCCAGTGAGGCAGACACTGAAGCTTCCTTTCATGTTCCTGTCTTTTCAAAAAGCAACATGTAAACAGCAGTCTTGTCTCATTCCAAAATCTCAGGACTGCATTAGTTCATCCTAAAATAGCTATAACTGATACTTATCTCGCTTAAATTGTGAGATTTCTTTTGTACTTGAAATCATGTCTTTTAGCCATAAAAGCTTCTTAAAAAGCTAGTCACTAAAATTTCTCACTCTCTTTTTCACACAGAACTAAATTATTTCTTTCTTCCTCATCCGTCCTAGCCAAAGAAAAACCAATGAATCTTTAGTACATTTTTACTCACATAGGCTGTTCCAGAAAGAGTTCAGAATATTTATCTCTGGGTTAACTATATCTTCAGAAATACTTGAATCAATTTTTCAAATTTCCTTTTTCCCAAGGGAAAAATGTTTATATCTTTCCAGGTAGTTATTTTAATATGTAGTTATAAAATTATTGTTTTAAGCATGTTTCATTGTTGTTTCTAAACTGGCTATGAATAATGTTTTGATTTCAAGTATTTATCATCTATAGCAGTGCTATGTTTGGTACAGTAACTATCCATCAAGACAACAAGCCAGCATGTATAAACACTTAAGACAACATATGAAACCTGTTTTCATCTACTGGTCACAAAGTTGAGAGGTTCTGTTCACCTGTATGCCTAAGAAAGCCATGTCCTACTCAACCATAAGTATATATCTGCTAAAGAGCAATAGCCCATGGCTCCAAGTTGCAGGAATTTTTATAACAGCCTTTTTAACATCCTATACTGCATTTTAAGAGAATATAAGTGCTTTTTCAATATCACCAAATGGAGGTTAAGTTCCACCAAAGTTTAAAAAAATTGGAATCAGGTATTCTGGCTAGCATATCTCTATATTCACTTGGTTTTTAGCTTTATTTTCTTTTCTCCCATTTGATACAATAATAGTGAATTTAATTTAGAGGGTACTCTGGAAATTAGTATCTACTAGAGGATTTCTTCCAACTGCAAAGAAATAGCATCTTCTGGTGAAAGAAAGAGCCTGGCACCTCAGGAATATCAGCCTTTCTCAGAGACTATGAAGAAAGGTGAGAGTTGTGGGACAGTCCTCTGTACCATGGAAAAATGGCTGGAAAGCATTAACTCATGGGACATAATCTAAGCCATAGACATCAGCTAACACTCATGTTATAAATGGAATCAAGATTTTGTTCTCTAGTATGAACATGTAAAAACATGCCCTATAAGGTCTAAATAGGACTTCTGCCAGTAGAGAACAGCACCAGTGTGAAAGCATGTGATGAAATGGACAGCAACTTGAAAGCACAGCAACATCCTTGAAACATTCTCTCATATTTATATGCTTTACTTTCAATACATATTAATTCTTTTTGATCTTGTATAATGGGATTCCCTTGTAAAATAGAATTCCTGCAAAGGGAACACACAAATTATCTTCTTAATTTTTTCAGTTTCATGTCCTTTCATTTTCATTCTCTTGCTTCATTATAATCCCAACATTTATAGTCTATTTTTATATAGCCTTATTGCCCTATGTCTCAGTCACTTTTGTCTTCTATATTTAGATCAATTCTCTTTCCATCACACTTTATAGGAGAAATAACCATACTTGATCACAGTGTGCAAAATAAACTTGTTTCTGAAGCGTGCATAAGATGACATTAGAGCATCTATAGGGTTTTTCTCCTACTGTGTTCATGCTACCAACAGTCTGTTGTTGTTTTTCCTATGATCAGTATTCTACCCCTGAAAGAGGCTTTTACTGAACCTTTAGGCAAAGGTTAGTAGAACATCAAGGCTTTCTCTTAGCTCGTAATAGATAATCTGCAATTCTGATATCTAAAGTTATTTATTCACTTAAAACAAATACTTCTTTGCTTGTTTGGCAGTCCTTTTCTGAAACTGTTCACAGGCCTAAAATCATTAAAATTTAGTCCTTCATTTTCTCAGTTGCTTGAAGATCTTGAAGTTCTCTCTATCTTCTCCTTGTAACAAAGATTTTATTTTTTCGTCTACATTTTCTGACAATATAGATTTAACTCTCTTAACTCCGTACTTATTAAATCTTAATCTTAGAGTCTCCTCAGCACTTTCTCAGAGGTACATTTAAAGAACATATAAGATCCAGCACTTTCATATTCAAGAAGATAAGGGATCACTGCATCTTGCCTTATTGATACTTTTCCTGATTATTAAAATAGGGAGACTGGATCTTTACCTATAAGCTCCTCTGCCAGAGTACTTTTGCAGGCACTTGAAGAATAAATGAGTCTCCTCTGCTTTTTTATGAAGAAGTCAGTTGAGAGACAATTCCTTGGACACTTCAACAACAAATTCTATCAAAATACAGGTAAACTAAGGCAAACAGAGCTCCACTAAGTTCAGTGCCTGTAAAGCTAGATCCATAAATAATTTTGTCCCTTTTTCTCTTTATCAGTACAAAATGATTTTGGCTTCTTAAACCTGGATTCAATTTGTCTCATTTTAGCCACTTACTTGAAAAATTTCAGTCTGAAAACTATCACAGAGGAGAAAATGGGATGGTACCAGAGGGACAGTCCAGACACTAAGGAGGCTGAATTGCCTCTGGACATGTCTATCAATCTTCTTCAATTACAGAGGTGATTAAAGTAACTCCGCTCTTAGCTCAGGCATTGCAATTAAATGTCTGAAGTTAATTCTATTTAATGTGTTTCCAAATCTGATTTAAATCCATGAAAAGGCCAAAGGATCTTTCTATTGCTTTACCTGACTGTCAATCACCTCTGTCAATACTTTTCACTTTGCCTGGGGTGAGGGAAGGGACACAGAGCCTTCTTTCTATCCCATTTTCAAATGATTGTGTCAAATAGATAAATAATTTTGATATTTTCCTTCACTTCTATTGCAACAACTTTAAGTGTTTGCTACAATACTGAAATTCTTTTTGAAGTTCTTTACTAAACTCTGTCCAGGATCTGTGTACTGGCAACTGAGAAACCATATCAGCACATTCAGCCAGTGACATCTTTTCAGTGCATGGTGCACACTATTCCCATGAAGCATTCTGTCTAACCCTTTTCCACTTCTGCCTTGGCAGCTCCTCTACCAGTGCAACATGGAATGCTAGAAACTTTCAAAGTGGGGTGTAGGAAGCATCCCCAAGTTATTTTTACAAAAATATTTTTTCCAGAAATAACTAATGCAGAATATGAAAATGCAATAATTTTATTTTTCAGTAGAGATGTTATTTCTTATAAGATCCAAAGTAAATCACCAAAAGCTTTCAGAGCTGACATTTAATCCATGCATTCAAATAATTTCTAAGATGGATGATCCATTAGAAAGACACTTTCAATTCCTCATGGCCTTGTAAGATTTTAATGTATAGCTAGCAGAAAATGCATTTACATAGCATGGTTTTCATAGCAAGGCTATGATTTATTGATAAAGTTTTTTTATAAAAAAATAATCTATGGCTGGTTATGTCCTTTCTTATTTGTTTATCTATAAATAATAAAGGGAGACTGAGCCAAGTCTTATCACTTACATAAACCTGTTGAATAACATTTTTTTTTCTAAAAGAAGAAACAACTGTAACTCTGCAAAATAATGGGGATAGTTGAAATGGCAATAGATATTATCACAGATACAATGTTTGATGTATGTACAACCAAGTTAAAGTAAAAAAATAGATGAACCCAGCTCTCCCTCCCCTTACCTAGATAGAAGACTTCCTGTGTATGCTCTTGGTGCTCTCTAGAAGTGTTACCTTGAGTCTATGGCATGGACAACTTGCCTTTGAAACAGCTTGAAAGGTCAACCTAGGAATGAATGGTAAAGAATATCTGATAATGTGGGACACTGTAAAACTGACTAAGTCAAAACCTTCTTTCCTCAACGCCAACATCTTGCTAGGTATAACATCAGCTGAATCAGACACAGGAAGTCTCTGTTTTACCTTCAGGAGAATTGTTTAAAGTTTTTCTAGGCAGTCATATAATGCATCATTGTCTCATTCTTCCCACTGCAGAAGTACACTCACTTAAGCATTTCTATTCACTAATGTGAAATCTTGTACGTAGGACTATAAATTTAATGAAAGAAATAAGTTTGCTACATTAAAAGTATAATGGACACAAATATAAAATTTAGGAGATAAGGAGGTTCTCTTAAATTGACTCATCAAAATCATGTTCAGCTACATCCTCTCTTCCCTAATGTCAACTGATGATCAGATAGCAGAAATGTTTTTCTTTTGAAAAACTCCTGTAAAGATGTTCCTTTATATCAACACATCTAAAAAATAGGATTCTGCCTCCTAGATATCTGATATTTCTGGGCTGAGAGCAACTAAATTTATATAGACCTTAACTGGAGAAAAGTTAGATAGAGCCTTTTTTAGGACTTAGTGTAAAGCCCTTCAGCTGCATGAACAGAGCCAGAATCTTATCCATTGGGGGAAAAAATCTTCCCTGAAGCATCAGGGAATTACAAATTTTGTACTCTGCTATTTTATTTTTAGCCAAAGGAAGGAAAAAAGATTACAAAGTTTAATTAATCATTTTCATTATATTTCTGTCTCAAATCAAAGGATGCAATCTGGATTCAGACGAGTAATCTCTCTTCCCCGATCAGGCTTCAGGACAACATATATTAGACATGCATTTCACCTCATTCTCATTAAAGCATGGGTTCTACTGATCCTCTTTAGCAGTCCAGATAAAACAAGATGCTACTACTGGAATTCAGTTTTAATAGTGGATTTTTTCCCTTGAGATATACCTGTCTCTTAAAAGAGGTTTGATTAAAAAGAGGAAACAGAGAAGCCAAAATTTCTGTTGCTAGATTATGGATGATAAACTAAAGTACCAAATACGGTATATGGACCTTGAATTGAAGACAAAATCCAGAAAGAGCATCAACCTCTTCTTCTACATCATCATCCATTGTCAACAGAATTCAGGGTGAAATATCACACTTGCAGTCATGAATATTCATATTTTTAGTTATATGCATGCAATCATCAGTAGCTTGTGTGCTTTTTAAAGGTTCCAAATTTGTGAAGCATAATATGAAAACTCCCAGCACTGGATAATGGATGTGTTACTGGGATAAACAAATGTATTTGCTTGAGACTGTAATAAAAAGTATTATTCAAATACAATAATTGAAAATTGTTTATGGTAATTATTTGCTAATGTCTCTTCTCAGCTGAATTCATTTAGAATACTTTTTTGATCTTAGTTTAGCCTTTTTGCCATTCCAAGAGAGTACTGTAACTTAAATCAGAGAATGATTGTTCTTTCTGAGATAATGGGAATTTTTACACAGGCCCTGGAACATTGGGTTTTAGCTTTGGTAGTCTGGATTTAATCAAAAAGTAAAAAGGGTTGTCTCCTGAGGAGATTCACTGGCATGCTGGATATGTAAATCTTACAAATTACATCATTGGCTTGATAATTTTTTCTCTGTTTTGCTTTCAATAAGCATAGAAAAATCCTTCATCAACCAACAAAAAAAATTACAAAGAACACACCATATATATAAAATATGTATGTGTGTGTGTGTGTGTGTGTGCGTGTGTATGTGCATATGTGTGTGTGTGTGCAATTTGCTTTTGTGCCATCTGCATTAATCATATCAGTCTGCTGGAAAACTACAAGTCAGGAAGAAGGTCTCTCTTCTTACTCCTTTTCTCCTTTTTCCAGTTAAAAGCTTCCATCATTCCCTTAGAATGAGTTTGTCTGGTTTTATGTGATATCACAAGCTTTTAAAACAATTTATTCTTTACCAGTTCCAGATGTAGGCCCTCATAGTTGCCAAATTGGTTGCTTTTCCTTTTCTTCCCACCTGCTTCCTCCTCCCAATTCTTTCTGATAATTTTCTCTCCATTTGCTTTTTTCCTTTTTGTTCCTTTTACTTTTTTCCCTGAAATAATCAATGATTCTTCTGAAAATTAAGGTACTTGTCATGCATTTGATTAGTGTAAGTAAATTATTTTAAATAAGCAGCTAATTTTTTTTTCAAACAAATTGAATTGAAATTTTCAAGTTGTATAGAAATTCAGATTTTAGTGCACTTGGAAAAATACATTTCTGAAAAGGAGTAAACCCCAAAAATCTTTGCAAAAAATAATCCTTTAGAATTGTGTATTCATAGGTCAGAGCCTGAGACTGTCAAATTATGCATTAATTATCCTTCAAAGGAAAATAAATCCAACCACTTTTGCATGGGCAATGCAGCAGTATTGAGTTGACATGATGGGCCTTGGTCAGTGCATGTGAAAAGTTTATTGGCCATTTCTACTGGAAAGAATTCATCTGTTCTAACCTTAAAGAGAGGGGATGGGGCAGTAGGTGAGTAGAAATTCTGCCTTAGACTTGCCAAATCAAACTGTGTCTGGAGATGATACATCAGCCAGGCTGACACATCATGTAACTAGACTGCAAACATTCTAATCTGCGTTGCCAAGCTTCCCACGGACAAGAAAGAAAACTTCCCACAATAAGATTTAAAAACCAGAAAACAGTTGAAAATATTTTAAATCAAGATAAATCAGGTAAGATATGTGATCTAGATTTGCACTACAGTATTGTTGGAATCAACATTTTTGAATCAGATATTAATATATATATATATATACTTCAAAATCATTAGCAGATACCTTTATACTTTTACAAAGCCCTGCAAAGTAAGAACTTGTTCTTTCAATATTTCTCCTACAGAAAAGAAGCAATTTGTACGGCATTACTCTTTCATATGTGTTTTTTCAAAACATATGAGATAAGTGGGGAGAAGCACATGACCTCTGAGAACAGATGCTGAAAAACATAAGGTGTTAAAACGGGGAACTTTAGAATCCTTTTTTTTTTTTTTTTTTGTTCTGTTTAATATTTCATTGTTTTACTTTTAAATATTTGAGCTGCCTTTTTTTTATGTAAGTCCAGTGTTTATTAAGAGCCAAACCAACATTCTGGAAAGCACTTTCTTTAATATACTTATGAAATAAGAGTGTCTATACAGCCTTTAATTTAAAAGTGATTCTGAAATGGGCAGTCATTCATAAGGATACTCAGGCTTGTTGCCAATATGCTTTGAGAGGGGACAGTGACTGTGAGCAGGTGGAACTTGTTTCTGGTCTGAAACCATGCAATATCTGAGGAACAATTAACAAAATTGGCAAAACCTAAAACTGGTCTTGCTCAATCTGGATTTAAACAAAGCCATGCAGGCTGCAGGAAAAAGTAAAAAGAGAAATTATCTATATATATATATAGATAAAAACATAAAATCACTCTAAAATGTAAAATCATAAAGTGATAATAACATTTTTCTTTCCTGTAATAAATCAGGGATAAAGAGATGCTTCAGCCAGAACATTATGAGGAAGAGAGGGAATTCAGGGGTAAGGTGTTATCAGAAGTCATTTCCATTGAAATGAATAATTGTGCTTTTGTAGTACAGAACCCAGTTGCTGGCAAACAGAAATGCAAAGCTACAATTTCTCAAACAACAACACATAAGCTGCATGGCTTGATATGAAAGGTTTTCAGCTGGAAATATTACTGATATTGCTAGATTCATCTTCCTGTAGTAACTGATGGATTTTTAGTGGAAATGGGTCAATATGTCTTTTGGTGTGGCCATTGCTAACTCAACCATATCATTCTCCTTTCCAGTGCACTGCTTTGGAGCATTGCTGCTGAAAAACCTCTTGCAGTGACTGGTTATTCATTGAATATTTTTACATCTAGTGCAATAAAAAGTCACTAATCTAATATGAGGGTTTAGCTTACAACGACGTTTCCCATAAGAAGCAGTTACAGTGGCAACCACTGCTGTTGAAAAGTCTGAACTACGAGGGATTGTACTGAAATTCACAGAAAAGGGGAACAATTTATTTAAGCACACAGGAAACCTTTCTGACTGCAAAATGATAAGTGGTAGAAGGAGAAAGATTTGATTAAACCTTAATTCTGTTTTTGTGCCTGCCTAACAAAAAAAATAAAAAAACATTCCTTTTCATAGCTGCAGCAACTATTTCGAAAATTAAGTAGAGACCTGACAGAAGGGAGCAAGGAGAGAAAATATTGCAAAAGCATAGCCTATACTAAAGCAGAAGTTTTTTCCCGAGCATTCTTGTTATTCTAAGAATATTCTATTTAAGAATATAAATATTCTAGTCACAATGTCCAAAATCTAGAGTGAAACACAGTTCTCTTACACAATATTCTTAAGAGACAGGGAATAGCTAAAACAAATTAAATCCCTATGCACTAAAAGAGAGTGAGACAGATTCCTAACCTCTTCATGTCCCTCTCAAGTCCCACTCATCCTCTGTTCAAGAAGTTCAACAGGTACTTTTAGAGACATCAGTATCATCAAACATTCACACAGAATCACCAATGACTGGGTGACACTCATCCAAGAATACTGTTTTTAGCTCTTTCCCTATCTGTCTTGGCTGCAAAGACTGCTAAATTGCCACACAGGAACACATCAGAAGGGATGTGTCATACTGCCACCATTACAGCCACCACAGAATACACAAACTACAGATGACACTTTTCCTGGGTCAAAAAGCATTGCCTCCAAATAAAAAACAAAAAATGTGAAGTTCACATCCTCTACAGAGAAACAGGAATTGGTTCCAGGAGTAAAAAGCACTTACTTGAGTACATGACACCATTCAACTCATTGCATTCAAAAGCAGTGGAGTCCATATCCAGAGTATGTGTTTGGAACTTTCAAAGACTGCTTTTAAGAAAGGAATGGAACAAACATAAGGTGGATCTTCTGTGAAAAATAATTTAAAATAAATAATACTTATAAAAAAGAAGGAAATTGTGATTTGGAACATTTCCCTAGAGGTCACAAAATTTCCAAAGCCATGATCAAGATAGGAGGAGAAATTAATTTATAACCCTGATGAAGCACAGGAAAACAAACTAATCTCTTGGAAAATGTCATTTAGAAAATGGGATGATAATAGCAATGAATATAAATTAGCCACTGGAAAGCAAACCACTAATGAGGAAAGTTGAAAGTCATAAGAAGAGTCTGTGACCACTACAATTAATGCCAAAGGAAGAGACCTTCTATTACACTAATAATGATCAGTATCTTAATTGTATTGGGATATTGTTCAATAAGCAAGGGGCAAGTGTTAATAGCACAGACACAGAGATTTTCCATAAATACTTCTACTATGTACTTTGCTTGTAGAAAGTAAATTATGTGGTTATAATTAACCCATTCTGTTAGTACTGAGACAAGTTATTACAATAGAAGCTATTTTAAATACATTTAACTCAAAAGCAGTTCTAACTCAGCACATCCAGATAACTCTCAACTAACAGCTGGAGGAGAACTGGTACAGGAGAAGACTGAACTGTTGTGGAGATGAGACCAAAGACTCATCTCCAATTCTTAATGTTCATTTTTAGAGCAGCAAGCTAAGAAAATAATCTTCTGCCACGACACAGAAAGGGTAAGTGGGGCAATTCCTGAAGTAATTCCAGACTTTGTCATCCTGTGTTGATTCCAATGAAAATAATGGAATAGTTGATAGGGGACTCAATTAAAGGACAGCAATGCATTGAAGGACTAATCTCTCTACTAATCATTGAAGTACTACAAATGCTCTTACAGATAATATATCTCAATATAGTTCAATATTTTTATGAGATTACATTTTTGATTGATAAAGGTTAATAGTGTTATACAATACACTTCGATTCCTGTAAGGCACAACTAACTGCACACTGCACAATATCCTAACTAATAAACAAGGACAAAAAATCAGCATTGAATACATTAAAAGAATTAAAACCTGTCAAGGATAGGTCTTGTTGATCTCACTGGAAAGCAGCAGGCTGTATTTCCAAGGGCATTGCCACAGACCAGAGTTGTTGATGCTTAGCTATTTAATATTTTTTACAAATCATTTGGAAAGGAATCAAACTGAAACAAAGATTAAGGGAGTTGTAAATAGTAAAGATAATAAGTCATTGGCAGAACAACAAAGATCATGTCATAAATCACAGAAAACATTCAGGGTGTTGTGAGCAAATCAAACTTTTTGGACCACCCTAGGTAGTCCATATTAGCTTGAGTAAATTACTTGTTGCATTTTAGAACATATTTTGGACCAACCACGAGATTAGTTTTACCTCTTCATATAATTAAAATTTAAGCTTTCAGAGGAATTTTTAACAATTTTTAACAATTTTTTTTATGTATAAAGGCATATGTTTAAGGCAGTGAGGAGAAATAATATCTGAAGTCATCAGACACCTAGAACGGCATCTGAGTAGCAGCTCACTTTTCCTGGAAAATCTGAAAACACACATAAAGATCATTGACTTAAGGATTTCCAGAAAATAAAAATTATATTGAAATTAAAAAGCAAATTTTACTGGCTTAAATGCCCTCAAATCATAACGACATGGTAAGAAAATGCCCTCAAACAGCTCAGATAAAAACTTCTACATTTCAGAATTCATCATCACTGATGAGTGTTAATAAAGCCAGAAGAGAGAAGTCAGACACACCTTGCTGTTGAAGGAAGGTAACAGCCAGACTCCAAGTCTGCAGAAATTTGTTTTGTTTTCACAATTGATGAAAGCCCTGAGAAGAGTTTGAAAACACCCATGTTGTTGACAATCAACAGGGCATGTTCACCTGAATGCTGAAAAGAAAGTACAGCCACGATGTACTTGATTTGTATACTAACTCAATGCAGTTGCAGAACAAAGTTATGTAACCTTATTTACACCTCTACATAAACCTATTCTTCAGGCCTTAAAACTGGAAAGAATTATACCCAGGACTTACAGGTATGCCACAGATTAACAAAATTCACTTCCCTGTCTTACTACAAGAAGATTCTGATCACAGGGAAATTTTTTCATTGTATAATGGCATTACAATTATAAAAGCAACAAATATCAAATGAGAGTGGAATACAATGCATTTTCATTATGCCATTAGGACTTGTACTATGAGCAAGCAGTCTTGTGAACAGCATGAAAGTGCAATGATTATAAGAATTAAATGCATATGCAGTGCACAGATTGTTCCTGGAGACATTTCTTCATTTACTTATTTTTAACTTGAAGCCTCTGTTTCCATAGGAATCAATATTTCCTCACAAAGTTAATGACTACTATAACATGTTAATGAGCTATGTTAACAGGCAATAATGATACTATTAATGTTTGCCACTCCTATATCTATGAACTAGATTCAACAGGGAGCAAAAAAATAGCATGACAATGATATGTCAATTATTAAATCTAGAGTGATTTCCCTACCTAAATATTATTAGATCTGTTTTCAATTATTATATCAAATACAAGAGTAAGACATCAGCATCAGCCATTTCCCTTGGAACTATGAAATACCAAAAATACAAATCCACTTATGCCTTGATTGAAATATTATCAGTAATATGTTAACAACTCTCCTTTATTGAAAGCTTATGAAATTTTCCAATGGAAGCTTGATTTTTTGTATTGTGTGGCCTTCACTGAACCAAATATCCAAAAGAGGCCAGAAACCTCAGGCCTCAAAGTGGAAATCTAACTTTTGTGTATCAGGGGAAAGACATAAGCAATCTCCAGAGAAGGCGATTCAGAGCACCTAGGCTGGATGCCTAAAATAGAGATTATACAAAGTTTCCTATACAAGTGAACTCATCCAGGCTTAATTCGCTGCTGAGAAAAAAATTAAACTTCAATAAACTAAAATCTGGTTCGTCCTCGATTTTTTTCACATTGGCAGGATTCTCATGATTTCAAGTTAATATAAAACTAAAAATGTTCATGCTATAAAAATGGCAAGAAACCTTGCTAAAGATTACTTTGAATTTAACTATTCAAACTATTAAAAGTGATATTGCACAGAGATTAAAAAATGCACGTGGGTCTCGGATTTATGCTTTGGATTTCACAGTACTGAGAATTTTGCAGCAGTCAGACTGGGCAACAAGACTTGTGTTGTATGCTGTTAACAACAGCAAGAAAAAGGTATGGGATAAAATGGAGTGAGCCCTGCTTGAGTCAGGAGCAACATTTATAGCTATTTAAACAACATTAACCTGTTGGTTAACTTAACTGCACACCAGCCAACATGTGCCTAACCACATCACATTTTCTTCCCTGACTCGCAATTTATTATGAGCAGAGAAGCATCCATCTCTGGCATAAGACAGGCAGCACAGCCATTACACAGAATATTTGTCTGAGGTGACATCAGATAGCAGCATACCCGCCACTTTGATGGGCAAAAAATGCACACATTCCAAAAGCAGGGGATTTATCTGCACAGGGCTTATATTCACAAGAAAGTTCTGCATAGTGACTATTGTGCCAATGGACATGGGCTGACTAAGGAGTTAAAGAGCTAAAAGTAGAAACAGAATCTCCACTATTTTGCCTTCTCTTTCAAAGTGCTTTTTTGGGAGGTGAACAGAGAGGTTCAATTCTGACCCAAATAAATGGTTCAAAGTGAATGCCAGAGCACTGCCTGCCTACAAACATGCCAGTGATTCTGCAAACTGAGAACAGGTTGTATAAAGACAGCAGGCTACCTTCCAATCTGTTCATAACAATGCCATTTTTGTCTCCTAAAATTAAAATATTTTCTGCAGAACAGAACAAGGAGTATTGGCAGATCTTCAATGCATAGGGGAATAATTTGTCCAAAGGTTTGATATGTTTTGGTTGGTAAGGAACAGAAATGTTGATGTGTTCTTCCAAAATAATTAAGCAGGAATGTCTGAAGCACATCAAGCAGTCTGAAGCTGAGCCTCAAGTTTCAGGTTTTATGGGTTCATAAAATTCCATCCATGCTCTTAGTTTTAGAGACTCCAGCTTACTTTGCATGAGCATAATATAGCTAAAGAACCACATTTTCTCCAAAAATCTGCATCTTCTTTTCTGACAGGACCCAGCAACTTTATTCTGACTCTTAGCACATTCTAGAGTTATGGAAAAAAATACTGATTTTAAAAGCATTGACATCTTGTGTTCTGAATAGCCATAATTCCTTCTTAAAACTTACAACTGGAAATACTTTATGCAGCTTGCAATTAATAATTCTGTAAATTACTAGGATGAAAAGTAAAAAGAGATTTCAGACTAACATTTAACAGCTCACCATCATACCCAGTTTTGGGTGCCTTTTTAATAATTCAACATTTTTGAATGGAAAATCCCATTGCATTGTTATAACAGAAATCTAGTTTAGCATCAGTTACTTTATTTTTTGGATAAATAATTGGAATACTGCACTGTAAATGTTTACAGCAGAGATCAGGATATAACTTTCAGTGCAGATAATCTTGAATTTCTCCATTTCTGAATACAAATAAATGACACAATTTAAAGCACAAATGTGCAGATTAAAAGGGCATATTAAAGGAAACTGCTACCTTTGTTTAGTATCTTTGTATATCTCTCAGTGTCAAAATATAATTGATTTTTTTTTCAAATTCAGGGTGTTACCTGGATGCAGGAAAGTTGCACAGAGATCATGTGCATCTAACAGAACTTGCTGCTTTAGTTTCCACCTGTGCCTCCTCCACTATCTTTTCACATACAAGATTACAGATAGAAAACACATGCAGACAGAACACAGCAAACTGTAGGCAACAAGCATTTCCTGCATTTGCATGAACTGGGATCCTGTTGCACATAATCTGGAACAGTGATAGTCCACATTATGCAATTAGATGGGGGCATAACATGACTACTCCCTTCAACAAATTCTATTTAGCTTCCTCAATTTTAGAAACAGTATTTCTTGTTTCCAAAAACCAGCACATCAGTGAAGTTCTGCTGGATACCTCCCATTCACCACACCATGCTATGATTTTCTACAGGTTATCTCATTTCCATAACTCATTTTCTGTATTTTACTTCTAAAATGCAAGGAAAAGTAAATAGAATAAAATTGCATTTGTTCTTTGTAGGAGTTCATTTAATGACACTTGAGTGTTAGAAGGAACCAGTTAGAATAATCTTTAAAGTAACATTCATAGAACCATAATGATAAAAAGAAGAGTTAAAGCATTGTTTAAAAAGTGGTGTCTAGCTTTCAGACAGACCACAGAAGCTACCTTTGAAGATATAAAAATATTTATAGCACAAACTACAGAAACCATACCCTTTCATCTATCCTATCCAAATTTCTTGACTAGTCAAATGTGAAAAGAGAGCACAGACCATCAAGAAGGAAGCTTTGCAGAGTATTAAAATGTAATAAAAGTACAAACAGTGACCTAGTCTGGATTGTATTGCATACTAGTTAGCCATTATTAAAATCTAGAAGTTCTGTGAAATATGTACAAAATTAAAATAAGCTTTCACTTAGTCATAATTTGTAATTTTTTGTGGTCCATCCAGAATCTGAGCTTTCTGAAAAATAATCTTGAAACATTTGTCAGTTTTGGGGTTTATGCTGAAATCATAACAAAATTAAAAGCTTTCAAGCTGACAGGTTTATCTGACTGTTTGGGCTAGTGGTTGCCTTTTTTTCTTCACTCATGTGTTAAATGCTTAATGCTTAAATGCTAGAAAAACAGGTATAAGTAAAGATAAAATAATCTTCATATAATGACTTTTGGAGTGAAGAGCAAAAAAGTATGAAATAAAAGCTTTATGAGATAAAGCCAGATTAAACTAAAAAATGTAACTTTAAATTATGAAATAGGTTCCTATGATGTCCTTCTCTAAATGTAACTGGAAAATATAATTCAGATTGCAGAAAATAAATTATTCAGCAAAGGAAAACTGCTACCACCTGGCTCCATAAAACAAATCTTTGGCCCCTATAAAATCAAAAGTGAGAAACTCAGGCTGCTTTTTTACATCTCACAAATTTGAAAGGAAGTGATTTAACATGCTTCTGACACTGAAAAATTCTCATGCTGTACACTGCACCACACAGTGAAGCAACAGGCACAGACTTACATATGATCAGGAAATTAAAGCACACCTAACAGGTTAAATGACCTCCAGGAGCACTTTTCACACGTGCTTTGAAAGGTCCTCTGACTTGCTGGGTAACTGGCAGTGATCTCATGAACTGACTTTACAATTGCCATGCATGGCCTCAGACTGGTAGATATCAGAATGCAAGAGGTTAGAATAAGTAGCTGAGAGTCAGTTTCATTCCTTGTTTACCCAAGAAACTGATGGACAAATGACAAAAGCCAACTCATAGAGGATTATTAATGTTAATAACCTGCTACCAAGCTTAGGCACTACTCATCACAAGTGTGAATAAGGCAATATACCACCTTCAACTACAAACCAACACGTTCAGACCTTGCTTCTGGTTTCCTGTCATAACTCTTATTTGGAAGCCATGAGTTATGGCTCCTTTATGACTTTGCTTTCTCGTAATTACACTTATACATCTTTATTAGCATTGTTAAATACAGGTTATTGACAAATATAGCAGTGATTAAATTAATATTGGACTAAAAATGGATGCCCACACATTAGTAAGCAAATGGCAGAAATTTGCATCACTGTTATGTGACGTCCCCAGCACCTACTGGCATTTATTAATAGCTTATATCAAGCTCAAAATGGGAAAAAAGGAATTAAAGTCTATCTACTTGAATAAGTTCCTGAACTATAATGTGTGCCTCTTTCATGTCAGGTTAAAGTTGTCAAACTTATGTTTCACTACATATCATTTAAACAAGAAGCTTATGTATCGGGCCTTACCCATAAGCATGGTTTTGTTGTCTTTTAAATCAATTGCTTCACAGAAGAAGTTGACAGTTGAGCTCATGTGTTTCACGTGTAACATTGAAAGTGTGTACTGCAAAAGAAAAATCATTTACCAAAAGACAAACACCTTTCATGGCTAGCAGTCCTGCACAGGGAGTAAAAAGGTTTTGATAAGCCAGTACAAGGAGCAGAGGCCACTGTGAATGCACACAAGTCCCATGTTTTTTCTCCTTTCTACATGCCAGCCTGTGTCAGATCTTTGTGCTAACAAAGCACTACACGTTTAGTGCTGTTTAAGCATGGCTGCCTAACTGGCATTCCTAATAATCCCCAAATTCTGCCAAATAATCCAGCACACACAATGTACAGCTTATGTGACCTTCACAATGGATTTGGAAGGGACCAGATGGTGACAGAAATGTGCAGGCAAGGCCAATCAGTCACAAAGCCTCCAGGTTCACCTGCCAGTGGTTTTTAAATGCACTTGAACTAGAGGAAAGGGCTCTGTGCCCCAGGACCACAGTGTTTGTCATGTAGTGCTGGGATCTGCAAGGGCAGATTTACGCTTTTGTGCAACTACAACTTAGCTAAAGCCTCTGCTGCTTTCATTCTGAAGTGATGTATTGATAAGAAAAATGGCTGTTAGGAGGGAGAAGATTACAGAACAGCCCATGAGGGAGAATTCAGCACATGAGACGACAGAGGCTTGAATTGAAATACATAGTGTCTTATAGCTGGAGCAATAGAGTCCATTTTTCTTGCTTTCTCTTCTTTTCCTCTACTGTACTGAACACCATATTTCTTCTCTGCCTTTGGCACCTTCTATAAATGTAATCCATCCTCTCTGTTCCTACAATGGTATTTTATAAGAGAGAAAAGAAATATGAAACTAAATTTCCACAGAAAGCCATTAAAATTTCTTTGTACTACTTAGGCATTTCTACTTTAACATCCTATTTGAGTAGTTCATAGACTATGTAAGTATTTGCAGAACATGAGAGAAGGTGGTGCCATTTTATTGTCAAGGTAGTATTTGTTCTTTCTATTCATGTTCAATTTATTACTATCCTTCTAGCAACCCACACTTTTAAAGAGGGCAGCACAACTCAGAGGAGTTGTTCAGGACGGGTGACCTTGGCTGCAAAACAGATGAAAAGTGCTTGTTCATTCAAGGGTTAACACATTCCCCTCAATAAAATTCCTGGTGCCACTGCTCAGAGCCAACAAAATTTCCATTTCTTCTTGCTGCTAGAACTGGCTTTCTGAACAAGCCAAACTATAAAATTGAAGCTTAAGAATGGGATGGGAAAACGTGGTGGAGTGGGATGGCAAAGCCTATAATAATCCTTTAAGCATGGGCCAATGGCCAAAATTCACAGATATCAAGAGCATTGGGGCTCAGCTTCTCTGACTCCTTTGGCCCTCACTGAAAGCTGAAATGCACTTAGCATCTGTCAAAACTAGGTCCCAAGCTTGCTTTCCTCCATCATCTGGGATGTCTCTAAACAAAATAAGCACCTTTAATCTTTTATTAGGTTGCTGATTTCTGGGATGTCTGCCACAGATATATCTCTACCAGCCCTTTTTGTGTATTAGTGTTGGAAAGTGCATTTTTACTTAGTGGCAGGGAAAAAAAACAAGATGAAAGGAAAGAAAAAAAAGATGTTTTCTAAAGTTTCAATGTCATTCTTAGGTACTAGTTAATGGATAAATTATTATCTTCCCTCCAAACAGCAAGATCAGCAGAATCGCTATAGTCAATTGCCTACAGATCTGGAGACCTGATATTGCTTAATTAGCACAGATTATGTGTTACCTTGAAGTAGATAAATTTGCCTCACGAAAATGTTAAAAATCAGCTGCGTCTTCAGTAATGAGACCATACAATTCCCAAGCCCTTCAGAAATGTTCACCAGTACCCATTCATCCAACCCTGTATCTCTTTGTTAGGTCATCTGGACTGCAGCAAAGCTCCAGCTGGAGCTGCTCAGTCTTAGCTTTCTCCCAAGTACTTTTAAAAAATATTGCAGAATTTCAAGACAGACATTTGATTTCTCCTTTCATGTTTTTGCAGAGCAATGCTCTGGAAAGGCTGGTGCTGCCAGTATTGTACTGACAGTAAGAAAAAAAGCTTCATTTCTGTAGCTTTTATTTCATCTGAGGGAATCGCTTGTCCTGATCATGGTACTACTAAGTTATCCCTGTCAGCAGGCATTTGTCTTTGAGGTTACAGTTTCTTGAGGTTACAGTTTCTTGAAGTTACAGCTTTTTCTGACAGCAATTCTTTGCCTTTGATCATGACAAGGTAGCATCACCTGACAGTTAGGAGAGAGAATAAGAATAGACATGTGAGTGAGCAAATGTCCTTTCGACCAGAAAAGAGCCCTTTGAAAAGATAGTCCAAAGGAGAATTAACTTCAGAAACTAAAATAGCCAACAGAAGGAATTTTTTTTTCAAAATGTTAGAAACCACCCGTTGGCTTCCAACCACTCAGCATTTAGCAGCAGCTACTGGATGACAGGAGACCTGGATCCCAACAGTGCTGGGCAGAAGGAAACCCTGAAGCCTTTTCTGCCTGGAGGTGAGATGCCTGTCCCCTTTCTGAGCCTGCTGATTTTCTGCAGGAAGATTTTTCCCTCTGAAACCTGAATGCCCTTTCACAAGCAGTAAGCATCAAGTGCAATTATGCCAATTTTTTTTTATGCACAGGGCTGCACAGAGATAACATTAAGAGAGATGAACGAGGCCTGAACCCAAGAGATATTTCAGTGTCTGTGTGACATAAGAGTAGTATTTGCTTATAACCCCAAAGGAAGGATTCAGTCTTTGAAAGCACAACATGATGTATTGTCTTTGAAATTCACTAGCTAGACACAAGCACTGGTGAATTATGAAGTATTCAACAAGACAAAAACTTATATCACAGTGTTGTGTATTAGTGGTCTTGAGGCTGTGATATATTAATGTAGGCAAACTGACAATAGCTCAGAGAAAGCTCGAGCACATGCTGCCTGAGATAAAGAAACAAATGGCACAGCTCAGCTTAATAACCACAGTGGGTGGCAGCCAGCCAGTACAGTTCATATGAAATCTTCAGAATAACTTCTGTCAGGCTGGAATTAGTCTTAAATACAGCCCAGGTGCAGGATAACACAAAAGATCTCTTCAAACAGTAATTTTACTCCATCAGCACTTCTTTCAAGGTTATCAATACTACAGGCAGACCAGGAGAGTTAACCTTTTATACTGAGGCTGACCCCAAGAGAACGAGCTACCTTTTTCAACTTACCTCTCCTGCTTTCTTAATCCTTTATTTCAGGCTGTGATCTTGCAAGATTTCACAAGCTAACTGAGGTTAGCTTGGGTCATTGGTTTGATACGAAACCAGGCCACTATAGCCAGGATCCTTCCCCTGAGTTGCTATTTAAGGTGGGTCTGCAGCAAAGTCCTTCAGAACTTCCAAGAGCTTGGCATGCTGGGATCAAGGGCTTTAGTATGGATTCATTACCAGGTCAGAGCTGAACTGCTGTTAGGGCATGAGGCAAAGGACATCGTGGTACTGAAAATAATTATCATCTACTTGAATTTATTAAAATTCTCACAATTCCATGGAAGGGTACTTTTTTCATTATTACACAAAATCTGATCATATGCAATACTATGGAAATCACTAAAGTTTCCTAATTATTTCCCAAAAGTGAATGATGAATATTATAACCCTATTCCCTGATTTATGTACAGAAATATGCATAAAGTAACAATTTACCTTAAGAGGTCCTTCAAGATAATTCTGGATTCATATTTCTAGATAAGCATAAAATACTATTTTTTAAAAGTCCAGGTATCTGATTGGTCCTCACCAAAAAGAAAAAGGTAAGCTTTTATTCAGAATTGCTGTTGGAATTATATATCAATCTTAAAATTGTAAAGTGACATTGATGGTTCTAATTCTACCAAAACAATAATGTAATGAAGTATAGAAATACTATCTGGGTAGTTCAAGGGCTTAAATTAAACAATTAATGAGACTGATTGCAACTTATTTTGTAGCATCAGAAGAAGTTCAGCTATTTTGCATTTCAGGTGAAGCAGAAATATTTATATTTTGTAATAAAAATAAAGTTGCAAGTACAGAAAGTAGCCTAGGGGAAAAATATTCGGAAACACATAGTGACAGTTTGCACAATATATTTAGTGCTTTATTTAAAAGTCTGTAATTGAGACTCATTTACTTTTTAGAGATTATTTGCCTGAAAATTAGAATCAGTGTTAAAAAGCAGTCATCAAGAAACTGATTTTGAAAAAGGAAATAGAAATTACCTATCTGAAATAAATTTTTGTCATTCTTATGGCCTTATTAAAACAGATTAAGTCTGCAAGTATAAGTGAGAAAACTAGGGGCTGAAACAGTGTGAGACATTCTTTGTGGCATCTGGAAATGAAAAAAAGAGAGGCTGAGATACTGCTGGTAAAGGTTTGTTTGCCTTTTGGAGGTCAGAAAGTTCAAAAGATAAGAAGAAGTTTGTTACAAAGAATAGATGATGCCACTGTTTTGGAAATTTGGATGTAGTAATCTGGTTCAAATAAATAGGGAAGATATTTCAGATTCTTCTAGGCTCTGAAAGAGCTGCTTTCCCCAAAGGCTTTTTGGCATGTCTGTGTTATCTTGTTGAAGAAAAAAATAAAATAGCTACAAATAACTGCACATTATGAACTGGTCTGCCCTTTAAATGAGTATTATACACCTGCCAAAAATTTATTCTTGACACAGGATACTTTCAAACAAGCAATGAAAGGGTCTTCCTTGGAAACACAATTAAAAAGACATGAGAGGCCCATTAGAGAAAATAGACTTATTTTTCCTTTCTGGCAATCTATTGCATTTTGGGAGTTAAGGCCAAAAGACAGAAGACACCAAAGCAAAGGAAGGGCCACTAAGGTTTTTCCAGTCCTCCTTCTGTTTGTTTGCCCTCCATGCCAGGTATAACAGAACAGCATATGAAGCATGTAAACCTCTACGCCTGGGAGTCACAGTTGAAGACATCTCTGTGCTTGAAACAGGACAGACAGTCTAGCATCTGCTCAGGTTTGACAACTTGGTTGCAACTCAATTTAAGTGATGTATCTTACAGCTGAAACCATGATAAAGCTGAGGAAAAGCCCTTGCATAGGTAGTGAAAGTGACTAACAAAGACAAATGGGCCTGATGACAGACTCCACCAAGCCTTGAGTTTCCTTAATGCCTGCAATAATCCTCTACAAAGAAGATGGGATTTTTGTTATTGACTTAACAGTAATGCATATTCTAATCCATGTGGCTGTGCTGTCACTGGCCTAAAACTAATGTGTTTTATTTGAATCCACAGAAGCTCCACAGTTTTGTATCTACCAAATATTGTAACACAAACAGAGCACTGGAGGTATAATAGATAAATACTGTATTTTCAGAAAGAGTTATTTCTGCCCACCATCTTATAAATACATTGCCAGTTCCCAGAATAGGAATTCCTTATCTCATTACCATGGTATTGCTCTTTTAACTCTACTTAATATGCAGAGAGAAGAAGCAGTTGGTTAATATTGCTTCCTTGACACAATACTGCATCAGAGCAGGTGCAATTGAAGAAGACTTATGAATACAAAGTAGAACAGCAATAAGTTGGTAAGGATATGTCACTTAAGGCTGTCTTTTTTAATTCAATTTCATTACTGAGAACAGGAGTGGAAAATACATTTTAGTAGTCTGGTTAATATTTATATCCTACTGTACAGTCCATTGGTTTGAAGGGATCTCTGTATTAAATGTACCAGATGTTATGGGAGCAGTGCTGGAAGGTAAACAAATTGAGTCAGAGATCATAACATACACATACTCAGATACACAAAGCTTGGAAAGGTAGAAAGTCCAATAAGCTTCTATCCTAAATGAAACACTGATTATCACCTTTCCTTCATACATCTCTGAGCCTGCTTGGAGATGGGGTTCATTTAACTTGTGACAGGAAGTAAAGCTGATGTCCTATTTTCTGCTATGTTGTACCCAGGAGAGCTGATTTAGTGAATTCAGTGCCATGTTCATATGTGGATAAGGCCTTCTCTTTCCTATAAAAAGTCTTTACATTTCACAAGCTGCCACTGAAATCTTCAAAATCAGTTGTGACTAATACAATGCTTGCAGCAGAAAACCTAAAACAGCAGCTATGACTCCTCTGGGGGGAAGGAGTTATTAACTTGCAGAACCACAGTTGGTGGGTTAAATTAGTATCATTAGCATTAGCATTAGTAACTGCTTTGCTGAAAAAAAAGTGGTAAATAATTTTGTGAATAACAGTGCTCTATTTCCTTCTCCATTCTTCAGGATGGAGCTCTGAATGACAAGGCTTTACCACCTTGACCTCTCTTTGTGTGGAGAGTACTGCAGGAGCTGTTGATTTTTTTTTTCAGTTCATTTTGATGGATAGTTTAGGAAGTTCATTTTCTCTTGTTCTGTACCTGAGAATTGCTCAACCCCTGGGAATGTTACAGATTTTATGTCAGGAATAGTCCCAGAGATAAGTAGGGGACAAAAAAAATTACTCTATAGCATCCTACTAGTGCCTTCAGGAAAAGAAAGCTAACCCAGAAGACTGTTTCACTATCCACCCATTCTAGAAAAAAAGGGATTACTTTTGTATGCATCTTTTACACTTGAAAAATTTCCATGAATAATAGTATTCTTTAGAGAAAACTTGATCAAAATCTGATAACATAAATAATATGAATTGCCTTACCCATGAAGTTCCAAGCTCCAACCACAAAAAAAGGACCAAGTTTGTTAAGGGTGCTTCATTATTCTTCAGTCCCAACCATTTATATAGACTTTACTCTTTAAAAGTTCTTGCACTTACTTTACTTCCCTTATTCTCAAATTTTAAAAAATTTAAAAACCAACCACATATTCCAGCTGTAAAGACTCAGACCTTTATCCCTATACTCTGGCACATTCTTTCAGAGGCTTAATGAATCTGGATTGCAAGTTCATACTGTAGTCATGTTACAGGGTGACATTTTCTTTAGAGAATGTTTGAAAATAGAAAAGGGAGGGAGGGATTACTCTTGAATTAGCTTTTAAAAGCATGACAAAAGCCAAAAGCCTCCACTCTGAACCAAAAGTCATGTACAAAATGAAGGTATAAACAACAAAAACAAAAGATACCAACATAACAAATTCTGATGAATGGCTTACTGAAAAAAAACTTTTTTTTTTTTTAATTTCTAAAGGCTCTGTTTTTAAACTTTATTTGTTAAAAACAAGTTTAAGGGGAATGAATGCTCCTGGTTTTTATATGAGCACTTCCTCTCCAAATTGCTGCATTATTGATTTTAATTCAGCTGAGCTTGGTAACGACTTGCCACTGAAGTACCCTGGGCAGGCATCTGTGCACCTTATTTAATGAACTTGAAATTCATTCAATTTGCTTAAGTAGCAGTGAAGAATATATTGTTCTCATTCAATCCCATGCAAAATTTGACAACTTTCCCTTGGTTTGGAGGTCCTCTGGAGGTAAAAATAGACAAAATAGAAGAACAGAGGTAGAGAGAAAAAGAAACCTTCCCATATATGATGTTAGTATCATTCACATGTGCTCAAATAAAGAGAGGACAATCGTCTTGTGTTTTCTAGAGATCAGATAATTTGAATTGGTAGCCAACTTGCTGTTGTCAACAGGTGACCACAACACCACAACATACGCACTCAGAACTACCCAGACTAACAATCTGGAAAAAAAATAAAAAATAAAAAAGAAACCTGATCAAGCTCTTCAAAAGAGGACATCCATCTTTGTCTACCAATTTCCAGTCTAAACGACATCTTTTCTCAGCAATTTAAAACCTTTAGAAGCAAGGCTAACAATTAAAACAGTGACAGGCTTGTAACTGCAATATTACTGGATACTACTGATATTGGATCCTACTACTGCTACTATAGAATAGAAACTACGCTGACTAACCCATACTAATACTGTTAGGTAAATCAACTTATTTGCTAAGTTGATTGTGTGATAAGTACACGCAAATACCCTTAGTTGAAGTTAGCAACTACGAGTAGACTTTTTTATTCTACTTTCATCACCTTTGGCTACCCAAAATATATGCAGGGCAAACCCCAGAAAGTCATGTCAATTTACCAGTTTCATGTAAAATTTCAGAAATTTGACTTCGGCTACATATCACAAGGCCGAAGGCTGATCTGTGATCATTATAAAAGGATGATAGAAGAATTTCTTGGGACACACATATACAAATCTGATTCATTTTATGTTAGATCAGTCACTCTCACTATACAAACCACAGACTCTGAGGACCTCTGTCCACTCTTACAAAGTTAGTGAAAGACAACCAAGAAAAGGAAAATTGCTGTCACTAGGACAGCATTCTCTTTGTAAGGGCTGACAAGCGCTTCAAAATAATGCCTAAAGGTCTGCAGGTGAAAACAGACTGATAACAAATTCTCTAGAATTATATTAATATAGGCTTATACAGGTATATAATCTTGACTGGTGTCTCATCTCCACTTTTGCTGAAATGCTAGACAGCTGGTGACTCTTTTCAAAACTGACATCCAGTTGAAATCAACTTGTTTTCAACAATAACCTTGCAGAGATGGAGAAGAAAAATGAAAGCATTCTTTAAATTTCCAGTTTTTCCAGATTTATAGATCTCTTTCTGCTGAGAATTTATTTAAGTTTCCAGTCTGTTTGGAAACCTAAATGATAATAAAAAAGATCCATCCAAAAATATTGGTTTTAGCAAGGTGTTGATGAATCCACAGCATGTTTCTTAAGGAACTATACTTGGTGTCCTGCTGAACTCCTGCATGAAACAATGGCTTCTGCCATCTTGGTACAAGGACTATATTTTCCAACAGGTCTGTTCAGAATTAGAGACATGGATGGCTTTAGCATCTCCTCACTGACATTGCCATTATATCCAATTTCACTACCACTCTCCTCTTTAAAAGTGACCAAAATATAATTTTTTCTCAGCAAATCCAAATATCTTCTAGACTATGGGAAAATTTAGGTTTGTAAGTGTGTGCATAATATATGCTATGTTATAGAGATATTTTAATACAATAAATATGGTTTGTGTGTGGATCTTCTTCAATTTAAATAAAAAACTCTGAACAAATAAAATCTGCAACAAGTAAAAGGAAAAGCCATAATGGGAAGGGGAAGGAAATGGGGTTTTTTTTCTTGATGCCAACTCTGTATTATTACAGCTTCAACTGCTAAACTTTTTGATCTTTTCCCAAGGGTGTAGCACTTTCTATTTCTTCAAGAAGCTCCATTTTTGTCTCACTTCCTAAGCCAGAAGTTCACTGCAGGTCATTCTTCTTGTTATCACCCTTCTATGACTTCCCATCACTTTCTGCATCAGGCTCACAAACATCATCCCCAGGGCACGAGCTACAATCCGCTAACATCCAAAGTCTCATTCCCACTTTCTGTGTACCTTACTTTCCTTCCATAAAATAAGCAGTTTTTCTGCACAATTTTGCCTGATTATCTTCATATTATTCTATGCCAATTAATTTCTTCTTCTTTCTGTACCATCCTCAAGGTGTTTTTCATTAAAGCTTCCAGCAATGTATCTCTAGTAACATTTTATCTGTTGCAGGAACTACCACAGGCTATTATGGACAACTTTGGCCTGGCCAGCTGGAAGTAGTACTCCATGGAAACACACTCTATGGCACATGACAGAGTCATAAATAAACATGTTTCTAGTTTTATTAACACAGGATTCCAGTTCTGTCACAGAAATAGGAGGTCCAGCAACTCTCAACACTGGTCCTTGGGATTTATAGCAATGACATTACATCCCATGATCTCAGCTCATTCCCTCTCTTTGCAGAACCCTGAAAATAATGGAGCTCTCTCTGGCAGAACAATGAAGTGCTGTGACCATGTGCCTCTCAAGAAGCTCAAACAAAGGAAAATATGCACAGAAAACATAGCAGGTTATTTTAAAAATTCCCAAAATGCTTTAAGTGTGTCATGGTTATCAGGGTTAGACAGTGTAACAGCAGCTGTGCTGCACCATCCCTCCAGTTCAGGTTGTAAATAACTGGGGACATTCATCAAAGTAGGATGTCTCTGTGATTCTGCATATATTTATGGCATGGCCATGGACAAGCCCATAAAAAAACATCCAGGTTTTAAGTATCACCCTCAGTTCTTTAGGAAAACCAATGCCAAACAGGATGTGTGCTTTTCTATGACTCGCAGGGTTGATTATTTGCTGCAAGGAAATGTGCCACAGTGACTGCTCTTTTCATTGTAAACAAATATTCCCATCCAGGCCCCAAGTAACGCTCCATCTAATCCTATATCCATTCTCCTGCAAAAGTCATTCCCTCATTGTCTTGCTCACGCAGGTGTTTGACATGTAAAGTGATTATGATGGACTCTTCATTACTGACAATTTGTGGGGGTTAGCTGTTCATGGTTGAAGTCTGTTTCTTGGGTATTAGACCCAGCAGATGGACTGCAGATGGCAGATCTGCTGCCCAGAATTTAAAAGGGGATATAGAAGAAATTTTAATGCTTGCTTGCAGCACGGTGGGAGACTGTGAAACCTAAAGCACCAGGAAGCAACCTAACAAAAGCTGTAGTGATGAAGAAAGTTAAAGAGGCTGTGTTTCAGTAGAATTTAGATTTTTTTTTTATACTGGGAGACTCACTCAAAATATCTTGTCACTGTTGTTTAAATAAAATAAAATAAAATAAATAAAAATATAATAAAATCCATTTTATACCATTTGCACTACAAAGGCAGTGTGCTTATAGTGACTAAATCTCACACTTCAGGTATGGATGCCTGATTTTTCTATAATCCAACAAACAATGTGAAAAGACAGCCAGCTGAGAGACCCAAGCAAAGTCCTGGGAGGCGAGTAAAGAAAGATAGGAAGAATGGAAAACATTGTGAATTACTGTTTGTAAATTGCATTTCCCTAAAGTAAATATTGACAAAAGACCAAAGCAAAACACCTTGTAAACCTAGATAAATTGGAAAGGGAAAAAAAGTTCAAAACCCACAAACAAACAAAACTATCAAACCCCACATTGTTTCAACTGTGTTGTGAGATATCTGCAACAGGAATCATGATGCTTTCAGAAATAAAAGAAAGCTTTTTGTCAGGAGAAGACTCCTGGTGGTTTCTCTAAACTATTTGCTACAAAACCCCAGAATTTCCGCTCATATTTCCAGAGTGGAGAACACTCCTCATTCACACAAATTCTTGAGGGATGTCAGCTTCAGCATGGAAAGAGATTATTTTACTTTTTTTTTTCTCCTTTCCTTTAGGAATGATCATTCTTTACTGCACAGCCTTGGTTTTGCCACAATTCACTTTGTGCCATGTCAAGCATTCCACATCAAGAAATCCTTCTGAAAGAGGAGGAGGAAATTAGGCCCACAAGAGTTTCAAATAAAATTCACACCAACAGTGAAATCATGACTTCACATGTGACTATCAAAACCCCTTCTGCACAAAAGTAGACTTCATTTCCCATCCCTGCTTTCCCATCCCTTGGAACATATTTTGTATCCTATTTTCCATTTCCAACCTCCTTCCAATCAGTAATTACCATCAACCTGTTAGTTGTCTTTAATATACTTTTCCACATATTGCAAAAAAATCCTAGACACAATGAAAGCAATTAGGCCACCCATTACAGTTCCACGTGCTTCGGACGCAGACCCACAAACAGTTCGTTTTTGTAGCCATGCAGATTTTAGTACTCAGGCGGTGCATAAATGTTACTCCTCAATGGTGGAATTGCTGGCAATATGTCCCATTGCCACATAAAAAGTGTTTCTCTGCCACAGAGTTTCCTCCCCATTTGGGAGAGCAGTTGTGCTCTACCACCTTAATTATGTCACTGAATCTTCCCATTCCTAGTCTCCTTTTCTATCACATACCCATCAGAAACAGAACCTTAGACAAAACAATATTTACATCACCTAGATGTCTTCCTCTACAGATGTCAAGCATGTCTTCCACTTCAGAAAAAAAATAGGAAAAAGATACAAAATCTGTTCTATGAGACTCACAAATAAATTCTGCCCCTTCCACTAAACTGAACTCTGGAAACATTCACAGAAAAACACAGCACTGTGAAGGACACTGTCTAGCATCACACTTCCAAAATCATAGAAGACTTTGTAATGGCAGCACACTAATGAATTAAGAGATATATCTGTCAGCCTCACACATCACTTTTGAATGTTCTGATAAGAGTGCATGAGGCCTTTTGTAAAAACACAGCTGTTTGCATTTACATCTCCTTGGAAAATTCCATTCAGAAACAGCATCTGGCATCCAACTATGTCTTGTCTTTCACTCAGCTTTCCTGTTGGACCAGGCAAGGGACAGGGAGGTTTAACTAGCTGCCTGAGGTTACAAAGGCACCCATTGCTCCACTGGCTAGAAGCCAGAATCCCTGCTCACTTCTGCCTTCCTCAGGACTCTGCAAACCTTGACATGCCAGACCCTCCATGTTAAAACACTTACTCATCTGGCTCACAGGCTGGATAGAACTTTTCTTTCTCTCTGTCTTCACTCCCAGTCTGTGGCAGACATGAGTCTTTATTCCAACCATATTCTTTTAATAAAGAGAACAATGGCCTTTCTAAAGCCGTATGTTGAAAGCTCAGGAAGACCCACATCAAAGTTGATTAGGGGCCAGATGTCCCTGATATGGATTGCCAGCAAAACCAACCAGAGGTGAGAGAGCTGAACAGTTTCCTAGAACCATGAGCCTGAATGTTAAATCCATAGCTTCAGGCTCCCCACGACCTGGCAAAATGAAAGTGTGAGGGTGAGATCTCTAGTGCCATTAATGCACTGTCCAAAGTATACTTCTTGTGTGGCCAACAGCTAGGTCCAGAAATGTGTAACATATATCTACAAATATTTTATGTAGGCACATTTAAAGTATATTTCAGAATATTACTGTGTATATGTAAAAATGTAAGTAAAGTTCTCATATAATGGAATGCAACAATTTTACCCTCCACTGTGGCCTCTGTTCATTAAATCATTAAGCAGTACCCTTACAGGGGAACACATTACATAAATGCACTTACAGTCTTCAAGTTTAAAGAGGTCATTATGCTTTAATGGGAGATAATGGGATGATAACTAGGAAATTTTGAGTCTTTAAAATGAGTAGAAGGGACCTGTTGCTTGGAGATTCATATTTCATTTATTTTCAGTTTTCCCAGCTACACCACAGGATGCTTGTTTGCATAAACACATGCAAGACCTTCAGTAAACTTTACTCTGCAATAATTGTACACAGAGATTTTAAACTCAAAAACAAAGTGTCAAACAGAACAAAACAAAATCTGCTTTTCTATGACACCTTTCATACTCCAAGTGTCCTAGAGCACTTTAAAATAATTGACTTGGAAACTGGTACTGCAGTCATGCTGCAGATGTTAGCTCAAACTCAGGCCTAGATGTCAGAGCTTATTTTGGTAAAATGAAGAAAGTAACAGCCAAATCCAGAAGTTTCCTCCTCATTCTTTCCACAGTGTCCATTAGCTATTTAGATCTCACACAGTGCAAGTGGAACAGCTCAGCCTGGTATCTTATGTTGCCAGTTACTCATTGCTGGTTTTAAAACGCCTTTAAAGCATGTGCCCAGAAATGCTCACATGAATTTCTGTACATGCAAATGTTTAAAAAGAAAATCAGTGCAAACATTTTCCCAGCTCAATTTCCACTTAAGGACCAGACAATTTGCTATCTTTGTCAAAAGCATAATCCTCACATAGGAGAAAAGATTACAAGACTCTGTCTACCTCTACTAAAACTTTTTGCATGTGCAGCAAGTGAAAATCCCATTCCAATTCAAAAATCACAAAATTTCAGGTGATTTCTTGGGTTGGTGACTCTTAGATTTCTTCTGCCTTCTGTGTTGCCTAGACTAAGAAATACTTACATCAACACTTTTGCCTTCAGGAATTATTTGCAAAACCCAGTAAAATCCACAGGCATCACTAGTTCTGGACTCTGGCTGTTTTGTCAAATAGTTTTCTATATCTCCTGAAAATATCATATTTTTATTTGTAGGCCAGAGTTCTCAGGTTTTTTTAAATACCCATTTCTAAACAACTGTTACAGAAAAAAGAGCAGGAGCAGCAAAAACTAAACCCAAATGAAATTCAGAAAGTGGCAAGTTTTCCTAGTAATAATTCCCAGAAGATGAAGGGCAAGAGAAAAATACAGTAGCTGCCTCTTCACCTTCCTCCAGAACACAGAATTCCATCTACGTCAAGGTTTATACGGCTTGTCTATTTTTTCCCTATTTTAGAATTAATATCCTTTATTAGACTAAGTAACACTCTGATTAAAAAAAAAAAATACAAAAAAAAAGTCTCCTGGGACCAAAACACCAGGAAAACTGTCAAAGCATACAATGAACTTCTATTTCAGTCAGCAGCAGGCAGATGGTGGTAAGCAAAAATGGTGGAGGTCACACTGCAGAAAAAGGAATAAGGGAAATAAGAATCTTTTTTAACCAGTCTAACTTCACTGACTTTGAACCAAAAGTTCTAAGCTGGCATCAAAGTAAATGGGAGGTGTGTAAATCAATAGATAGAGATAACCAGAGTGACCATCAAAACAGGGCTGAAGTTCAAAATGTAGATTTATGTCATGACCACACTAGCAATGCCACCTGGCAGACCCACACAGGGACACAGGCTCCATTAGGCCCAGCTCATCCCAACAGGCACCACATGGGGACATAGATTCTGTTAGGCTCAGCTCACCCCAGCAGGCAGAGCCTCATGGGGGCACATGAGCTGTTAGGCTCAGCTCAACCTAGCAGACAGCAGGGGCCAGGGCCCGATGGGACAAAGGGCTTCACACACACAGTTTATCTCAACACTGTGCTTTTATCACCTCAGGTATGTCTGTGACAATGTGTTATCTCCACACAGGAAACCTACTTCCAAAGACAGGCAGTGGATGAACAACACTAGGCGTAATAAATTGAGTTTTCCCACACCAACATTTTTAACATTCTAAACTGCAAGGTCACTTTGAGCAAGAGCTATTCTCTCCTCACCAAATCTACTTTTACCTCTTTCCTCCCAACAGGAGAGAATAAGCAGGGAGATAGTCAGATGACATGAGCAATATCCAAGGACCAGAGAAGTAGGCTGAGTTTATCTTCCCTCTTATCACAGTGATTAAGATCACTGGGCTGTCTGGTAAGTTGTAGAAGATAGGAATGTTTTTTCAGCAGGGCCACCAACACAGCAAAAGGGCAAGCACAGCACCTGACCTCACCACATGCTAGGAAGATGTTACTCATTTGTTTAGTCATGTTCTGCTGCAATTCAGACGAGAAATAGGAATAACCAAGAAAGCAGTTAAATGAGGACCAGTAGGACACAAGAAGAAAAAACAGATGCTAAAGAGCTGAAAGAATGGGGGATGTACTGTCTGCCTCCCCCTTTGCCACTCATCTGCCTTTTCCTTCTGCCAGGGGGCTGATGTAGCCAGCACTATGCTGACCCCTGTGTGACCTTCTGCAAAGCAGCACTCTGAAGAATTCAGAATGATCAATGCGGGGAAAAAAACCCAAACCTTTACTTCCAGTCTTTATTTTTATCTATGCTTGTGCCCTTCAGCCAGACACTGTGTGAATAAAAACAGCTGAAGAGTCAAGCTAAATGGCAGGTTGCTATCTATCTGAAATGTGACAGAACTGTTCGTCACCTTGCCAAAAGGATAAGAAAAAAAAAATCTTTGAATAATTCATTGAAGGGTTTGACCAACTGATCAGTGTCCCTGCACTCTCTTGTCCCCTGACCACAACTGCAAAAAGGAAAAGAGTTTCTGTGAGATTTCTTCTCGCTCTGTCAGCAGCATGCCCTCCCTGCAAGCTGAATTAACTTGACTGTAGTAATATTGTTCTGCTGAGACAAGAACGATGATCAGCACAACAGCACTGTTAAAAATGTTATAGGCTTCATAAAAACAATCACATCAGCTATAAAACGGTAGGTGATCATGACTGCTGCACTGCTCTCATCATAACTTAGCTTGACTTGCCTGGATGGAGAAACAAATTATAGATGATTCCTCTTCCTTTCCCCCATTACTGTGCAAAGTGATACAATGTCCCCATTCTCTGCTAGACCTCTGTCACTATAAAGATAGAACAATGATTTTTAAAAGACAGAAGATGAGACTTGGGGTTGAAAACTGTCTGGATACTGTTACAAGATCTGCTAAAAAGCAGATCTAAGCAAATTGTTAAGGTTCATGAGAACCAACAGCAGCACTGCGTATAGCTCAGCTGTAAGTGGGGAATGGATTAAGCAGCTCCACTTTAAACTCATCATCTGCATTTCTTGTCCAGGTAAGGACCCTCTGCAAAATTACTGATAGCTCAGAATCAGGTCCTAAGCATATGTTGTCTAAAAGGCTTTATAGCAATCTATAAAGACAATTTTAATTCTCTCTCATGCCATGTACCCGTTTGCTCTGCATAAGGCAAACAATATTGATAAGATCCATTATTCAAATACGACTTTACTTGACTTAGGTCAGAAATTTGAGTGATAGTGTCACTCAGACAACAGAGACAATTTTCAGTTCATAGTGATGCAGGACTCTTCAGCAAGGTTTGTCTCAGGAGTGAGGATATGTCTGCCACTGGGAGTGCTGTGCAAATAACCAATTTTCCAGAAAACTGTTCAACTGCAAAAGAGAGACAATCAAGTAACACACTTTAGTGTATATCACCAGATTTGGTTTGTTCATGTTTTTGTTTTCTTTGTTAAAATTAGAAATCCAGAAGAAAATTACCCAGTATATTAACCAATAGAACAGTCCAAAGAGGTCCAAAACAGAAAGTTCTGATTTGGATGAACTATGTAAAAGGCAAAGGAAGTACATAGTGATATTTAAAAAGGAAGAGCAACACAGTGCTTTATTTATTTTCCACCCACATTGAAGAAGGATTTGGTTCATTTTTTTCTCCTGTCTGAATATACTTGAATAAAAGTTCCTGCTGATGCAAACATGAGTTAGCACAGGGTAGGAAAGGAAGCAAGGAACGGAAGTGAGCCTTGGTCCTCCCTTCTTACTAAGTTCTACTTCATGTGTGTCATTTAGCACTGATTGGAGTAGCAGTGACTATTCAATGTTCCCAGTGTCACTCACCCCTGAGCTTTATTTCTCTCCTAATTTAAGCAACTTTATAATGAATGGGCTTTTCCCTTTAAACTACTAAGAATATTCATGCAGTTGTTTCATATCCTGAACTTGACCTTGTGACTTTTGAGTCTCTTCAAACCCTAAATATTAAAGTTTTATCAATCTCACAACTTAAGAAGCATATCAAATTCAGAAGAAAACAAAGATGTGCCATATAAGAAAAGATTAAAATAACCAGAAATGGAAAATTTATAAGATTATCTGTGGCAAAGAGAGAAACACAACCTAAGGACTAGACAGCATTCAGAAGAGCTGTGTGCCTTACAGAAAGGCTAGGGTCTTTATGCCCTTTAAATTCTAAGTGTATGAATCAAAGCACTATTACTATAGTAAGAGATAACCATAAAAGCTTTGAGGGAGGGAAAAAACAATAAGCAAGTTTTAAAGCTTTTTATAGACAATAATTAAGGTAGACTCACATTTGCTGAATATAGGGACTTTGAAAACTTTTTCTTGTTGAGAAATAATGAGTTACCACTTTGAATGACAGGAAGCTGCAGTGTCTATCTCTGATGGTTTACAAGGCACCAAATCTGAGACCTGTCACTGATCCAGATGTAAGTATTTTCAGTTCTGGGCTCTTGGGAGGGAAAATTGGACTTGCAGATATCCCTATGAATGATGCTATAGAATAAACCACATAAAACTGAAATTCTACACTGAGACAAGTACAAGAAACATTGTTTTGTGGTCTGGCATTTTAACTGTGATTTATTACAATGATGTATATTTGAGAGAGATATATCTCTGAAGGAGATCAATTAGTAAAGAGGTTTATAAGTTTAATTGGATGGTATAGATATCATAAAGACATATATGAGTGGCTATTATGCCATATATTATTATAACAATGATTTTTCAAACAATCATTCATTATCTCTGTGCTTAGAAACATTAAAATATAAAGCATAGTGTTAAGTAATTAGAAGATTTTAAGGAAAAGGGCTCAGCACTGTTTATCATCCTCTACTGCATACAGCCTGAAGCTTTACATCCTCAGTGTAAAATTTTGAAAGATAACTCCACTTGCAAAACCGAGGTGGCAGAGCCTTCTCAAGAGGAGATGTTCTAACATGATTTACTGTATTCCTTCACAAAATTAGTCCTTTTTAACAGTGATTTCACAGTTTTCTGCCCTTGCATTAATTCTCCCTAAACTCATCCTGATTTTAAAAACCTGCTACACCATGCCACAACCTTTCTGTCAGTGGTAGACAATATACAGATGGGCTTTGCAAAAGATGGAATAGCAGAGGGCTAAGTGAGGGGTAGGAGAGCAGATTGAAGCAATGAAAAGTGTTCAAAAGCTGTAGAATCTTCTTTCACCCAGCTCAGCACACCACAGGCCACTGGAGCACAGATTACTGCAACATGACTGCAAACTTCAAAACCAAAATTAACTAAAAAGCACAACTTAGCTTGCAAAGTGCCCTTACCACACAGAAGGCAAGTGGTATCCTAGGCTGCCTTAGGCAAGTGGAGGGCAGGCATCCCTTCCCTCTGCTCAGCACTGCTGAGGACACACCTGGAGTACCTTGTTCAGTTCTGAGATTTCCACTACAAGAGAGACATGGACATATGGATAAAGTCCATCAAAGGGTGGCAATGGTGATGATGGGATTGTGGCCAATCTCCTATATAGAAAGGCTGAGCTCTCTCAGCCTTTCCATATAGGAGATGGGGCTTTCAGCCTGGAGAAGAGAAGGTTCAGAAGGACCAAAGTGTATAAATACCTGAAGGGAGAGTGCAGAGAGGACCTTTTTTACACCTAAAGGATATAAAAATAGACCAGGCTCTTCTCAGTAGTAAACAATGACAAGACAAAAAGTCATAAACTGAAACAGGCTATGTTTCAGCACAAACTGAAATGCTGAAACATAATCTGAACATCAGGAAACACTTCTCTGTGAGGATGACTGAGAATCAGCACAAGTTCCCCAGGGAAGTTTTGAAGTCTTTGTCTTTGGACAAAAAAAGAGTACAGCTTAAGAACAGCCAGAGTGACTGTGAAAGCTTTTCTTTTTAAGTCCAGTTTAGCAGTAAACCAGTAGCAGAGTTAGTGTCAAATACAAGCTGCAGTCCTGTCACAGTGAAATTCATCTGATTTAATTTTAAACTTTCATCAGTGAAAAAGCCTAGAAGTGCTGACCTACCCACACTTCCTGAGTACTTTCTCCACCACCTCACAGAACAGTTGACATACACACCCAACCCTCTGCTGCAAACATGCTCATGGTGGGTCTAGAAGTGGGCTGGGTATGACTGTACTTGGCACTGCTACAGCTTGCTCAAGACCTCTGCAAACTGCAGACAAGGACTTAAAGCTGGGTGACAGATCTCCCATGTCCTGCTGTTACAAAAACAACTGAAGCTCCTGAGGTTAAGGAAGTAAGCACTTTTTTACCTGACCTAAAATCTGTGCAGATTTAATCTAAAAATTCAGCTCTGATTAAGAATTTCCTTCTCCTCTTTTCCCCCCATCTGGCTATTTATTGCTGATCCTCCTTCCAGCTGAGAACAGTAACTGGCACATCACCACCCACAGAGACTCTCTAATGATCCAGGGGAAAGTTAATCACATTCTACCATCACATAAATCACAGCAGTTGGTCTTTGACTTACTCAGCCCTATTGAGGGCCAGCTCTTGAGCTCCCAAATCAACCTTTCTTCTTTCTTTTTCTTTTTTTTTTTTTTTTATCCTTTTTTTTTTTTTTGGCAATAGGACTATTTTCATTCTTTCATTTCACCTATTGAGTCAGTCTGAAGCATCATAATGGCCCATAAAACTACCATCTGGGATATAAAATGTCAGTTTTGTGCACAGGAGCAAGATCTGCTGCCTTTTCTAGCTTCCCCTGCTATGATGTGCTCTGCTTAGCCCAGGGCATTTCAGAAGGAGATGGAGTATGTGGATAGACAGCACCCTAGAGGGTTAAAGTCTCTGCTGCTTTTTCCCTGCCAGGATTTCAATGTAACAAAAATTAATTTATTTCTGGGAAAAATTCCTATTCAATGCACACACAAGGGCATGCAAACACACACACACAGTTCCTAGTAACCTCCACTCTGTTTATATATCTACGTTGTGGTCTCACAATATACAATAAATATAAAAGGAAAACAGACACTCCAACAGCACCAGCTAAGCAGAAAGGCTATTATTTCCCTTTCCCAGGAGGCATTGTTAACATTTAGCTGTGCTGAATCAGTGGAGAAAGGGTATCCAGAGGCCTATAGGTCCTGCACCTCAAAAACATCCATCTTTCTGAGCACCTGCAACAACCCTTAACCATACTGAGAACAGAGGATAAACACATTACCCCAACAAAAAGAAAACATACAATATGAAATGACAGGAAAAAACCCTGTCCCATAGATTTTTTTTTTTGTTTTTTGTGGAATCAGACACTATATGAGGTTTATGGTATTTATCTGAAAATAAAACAAAACTAACTTCGCAAATCTTGCTGTGGCTCAATTCCTCCCTTTCCTCCTAGTTTTGACTTTAGACAAATGGCTGAAAACCTGGATAAATTTAACCAAGTCTGACTTATATCACTAAAATTAGTTATCAGCTATGAAATCAGTATATCATAGGCATGGTTCAATAACCATGATAAAACATTTAAAGCATGCACTAAAACAAACACGAAACTCATTTTAGTCCTGGGCCAGAGGACACAGCAAACAGCATATCAATTTGTTTGAGGTTATAACATTGGCTTCTGCAAGATCAATATTCCAGATTTCAGTATATCTGAGGTCTAATATTTGCAGATTTGCAAGGCTATGTCACAATGAGTCCTTCAGTAAAAGTTTTCTTTTTTCATGTAAAATGAAATCTCAGTGTGACTGTCTACTAGGACAGCCATCTGAAGGAAAGATAAAATACAGAAAATAAGTTTTTGCACAGAATACACCCACTGAGGCATCATTTAACTTTGCCTGTGATCTTGATTTATACATAGCTTTCCCAGTTGGATGGCTGAGGCATAAAGTAGTAGAGTGATATCTTCCAAGATTACCAAGAAGAACTTGAAATCACTTTCCTTACCTCCATCACGAATTGTGAGAGGCATCAGAGCCCCATCTTAAATTTCTGTGAGAATATCTATTCGAAACCCAAAATTCTGAGACCAACAGATGCATAATACTAAAACTGACCCTCATAAAAAGCACTGCAATGTATAAGCAGTCTGATACCAAGACCTCAAAACAAACAAACAAACAAAAAGAATTATTTATTACAACAAATAGTACAATTATTATCATTTATTACAATTACCAACTTTAATTGAACAATGTCTAGTTAATATCTCTCTCATTTTATCCTTCAAAAGAAAAAAAATTCTAATTTATGCCTGGTGCAGCCTGTCATGGATCACTGCTGAATTTAAAGACATGAAATGTGTCAGAACTGCCCTTAAGAGGAAGCTGATGTTAGTAGAGCTCTATTGTTACTGAAATTATGGTCAAGAGTAACATAACAGAGGTCTGTGTAACAGAGTTATGGTCAAAGGAGACAGAGGCAAAACACACTTCAAGTGAGAACAGTTATACACTTGGGAAAAAAAATGCAGACACATTTTTGGGCTCAGAATCCCACAAGCAAGGGTTAGTAGAGTGTGTAAGAAATAAGCAAGTGCAGGTGAAGCTGGCAGATAAGCAGATTCTCCCACAGGAACATGAAAGACTGTCCTGCTGCAGACCAGGGAGAAAATAGATTAGCCCAGGTTTTTAGCTTGTCATAGGCCTCAAGATGAACAAAAGCTACGACTTCTTTGTCTTCATATGATGCTTTTACGCAGTTTGATACACACGGGATACAACAAAGTAAATTGCAAAGCACAATTCTGATCTAAGTTTAAAAAAAAAATTAAAAGCAGACAAAAGTAGTTTTATTGCAGGTTATCACCTAACACATTTTGGACACAAGAGCTGGGGATTCAACAGTCACATCAAAATCCTATTTTCATAATCCTAGATTTAATGTTGGCCTTAAAATACTGTCTCCCTGTGAGCCAGCACAGTACTGTTATCTCAAGTCAGGTGTGGGTTTATTTTATTTTGTTTGTTAACTTAGTTGTTTGGTTCTTTTTCAAATACAGAAGCAATCTGCATGACTTGCAACTTCATTAACTCTGGGCTTTCTCAATATATTTATCTTCTGCATATAGTATTTGCAAAATTCAAAGTGATTTCCTATCTCCTGTTCACCCCTGGTCAGTTAGATCTGAGAGATAAGTGACCTTATAAAGCAAGGTCAATCTGTAACTGAAGACTATTCTCCCTCACTTTTATTTATCCTGCTGACTCTTTTACTGCTACCCACCTTGAACTGGCCCCCTTACAACATGATTAACAATTAACCAGGCTATCAGTGATATCAATACTATGCAGACACACAAATTCTTTGATTTTAAGCAACTTCTAGCACCTGGTTCATTGCTAACATTGATGACATTTGGTAGTGAGATGCTTCAATGTACCCATGAAAGGACATATTCCTTACTTTCCCCCATGCATGAGATAAAGTTATAACATTCTGCTGTGTTGTGAAGCTGGGGATTGTCCAACATTAGAGGTCCTTAAGAAAAGGCTGAAGAAAGATTTGTTAGGAATGATATGGAGACAGAAAGACTCAGCCTCACAGAAACATTTTGGATTTGATTTTGCTGGCTCTGGTCTATGAAATCAGTGTCATATAAACTGTAATGTCTTACTTCTTTAACAGTTGTAATAACAATTAGGACAAAATCTAATTCACAAGCTGGAGTTTAAAGGAATTAGCTAATAATGTATGATTAAACAGTAGTAACCAAGGTCACTGCATGACTAAATATTCAGCAATCAGTGATTAGCTTTTGTTGGTTGATCCTTTAAAGGACCTGATTGGAGATGACCTCTTTCTTTCAGATTAAATGTCTGCTCACACTGAGTTATTATTGATCAAGAAGCTGACCTTACTGCCAGCACTGGCATTCCACATTACTGATCTCTTTGCATATGGTGTGCACGTAGTTGCTGGAAAACTTCAAAGAGATTCGATCAAGTTGATGATTGCTTGGTTAATTAAGAAGGTGCCATATTTTTGTATTCCAGACCAGTTGCTCTCTGCATTCTTAGAGAAATCACTCCTAGCATTCAATTAAGAAAAGCAGACAAGAAAAAAGATCCATAAAGCTTGCATTCTACAGGATAAATCCTGCCCTGACAAGGAGAATGAAGGAGTTTTTTCCCACTCATAAGTGGAGGACAGGTGTAGCAAAAAAGAGGACTTTTTCCTCTCTGTGTCCTGCATGGTGGTCTTAAGACAGAGAGTGGGAGAAGGTGCTCTGCAAAGCATCAAAAATAGTGGAGGCTTTCAGCAATGTCAGAGCCCCAAATGCTTCTCTCCAGGCAGTTCATATGATCAAGTGATAACAGGCAAGAATTTGCCGTCAGAGCATAAGGTCATATATCCATTTCACATCTACTAATTATCCATCAGTTATACTTCTTTTCAGCTGCATGTTGCCATAATAGCAATCAATATCAGTCTCCATCCCTAACCAAGAAAATGTTGTTTTAACTCTTTTTCTCAAAGTTAAATGAGCAATTCTTTCTTGGAGAAAACATCCAGTCATGAACCCGGAATATAGTCCTGAGATTGTATTATCTTCAGAAGAATGTGGTCTTGTCTTCATGTCAGATGTCACATTCTCAGGAACAAAACTTTGTCTTGGTCTATCTTTGAGTGGTAGGAAATTCTTTTTGCAAAAGCCAACAAGGTTGTTTTGTCAGGGTTTAAGGAACACTTGGGCAGAAGGGGGCTTGGGCATGGAAAACAACCAAATCCCCCACACCAAAAAATACAGAACCATACAGAATCTCAACCAATTCAACAAATGCAGGCAGCTTCACTATGAAACAACTTTAAACCCACATAGAAGCCCACTCAGGCTGAGAAATTTCACAAATCATGTACAAAGATACTCCCAGATACTCTCTGCTTTTAGGTAGCGAATTATTAAGAGACCCTTTCACTAGTTTTGCCTTCTGCAGTGCATGTTCCTTCTGGAAATGTGGGAAAGCATCTGCAGAGCACCTCATCTGGGCTCCTTCTGTGCAGAGGACTTGGCTGTGCCCCTCCCAACCCTTGTCCTGAGCCAGCACTGCTTCCCTGGGCCTCATAAGGATGAGCACACCATGGGCACAGTGTACTTTTCCTGTGGACAATTCCAGACATGGTGATGATATCATTAACTTTTGCCTCGCCATCAATTATCTGCAATAATTCCTAAATCAAAGTATGCACCCCATTACAAATGAAGATGGAAACTGTGAAAGGAAGTTGCTGTTTCTCTGGCCAAAGCAGCATGGTTTGCAAGTGAATACATTCCATGCTGTGTCATCCTTGGAAGGAAATTATCATGATAAATAATACAAACACTTGAGCATAGTCCAGAGAAGGTATTAATCTGAATTCTATCACCACACAATGGGTTGTGTGTTTACATCTGTGAAAATATTTACTGTTGTTAAACAATGGCTGAGTTTACAAGCACAATAAACAAAGTTGTTCATTCAACAGACTGCTCTGAAAATCAAGACCCTAATTCACCAGCACCCTTAATCTAGCATTCATCTAGTTACCTAGATGACACACTTACACATTGGCCCTAATTGCAAATGACAGTACTAATAAATATTGTTCACTCTCCCTGTGCCTTAAAACTTCCTGACTCTCCCTGTGTCTAAAACAAACAAAAAATTTTCTTTCATCAAAATTTGGAGTCCGTCTACAGTCTGCTTTTGCATTTGCTCTCATAAAATAAGGTAGGCTTAAATCAAATGGAAACAAATTTCCAAGTAAGTATTAATTTTGAGTTCTTAATTAAATTTTCAAATTCATAACTTTACAAATAATATTTGAATTTGATCTCAGGTGTAGACAATCACTCTACAGAAGCACTAGAAGGAATAAAAGCTGGCTGCTCGACTTAAAAGTTTGTTTTGTATTAAAAGAGTCACTGTAGGTAAATTCTTAAATTAGAGAAATTTAGATTTGGGAGGTTTTTGATCCAAAGTCCTTTTTTAAATTGTTAGAAAGAAAAGAGTAACAGAAGAGCTTGTCGTAACTCCAATATTTATACATTGCTGTGTTTAAAAAATTAAGCAAATTCCCAACAGAGGCATTGTTTAAAAAAAAAAAAAGGTTGTAGAACAAATGTTAAAATTAAATATTCATATAACCCTTTCTTGTGGAAGACAAACCAGAAACCCCTTCACTGAAATCTTTGATAAATGCAGACTTTTTCTTCAGTGAGAAAAATGCTTTGGCTTAAAAGTATTACCTGCATCTGCAATTCTATGTCTGCCATATCTGTCCTCTCTGCATATCTGAGCACACAACAGAAGGGTAAAAATCTATACACTGTGCATAGAGTGGTTTTATCAGGTCTGTTCAGACACATGGAGACCAAGGGGAAGATGTTAAAGAGAATTCCTATTGCTTGTTTTCTTTCAGATGCTGTGTTTGCACTGGGGACTGGCTGCTGCCTTCGGCCCATCCTGAAGCCACCAGACCTGGTGACACAGTGCATGAACCCTACAGCTCACAAGGGTCCCATGAGAGCTGGGACCTCAACTACATGTTTTCTACCACTCTCCCATTCATTTAGCACCAGTGTAAGCCAAGAAGGACAGGGAATGGTTTTTACTCACAGCCTAAGCACAGAGAGCAGCTATTCAGAGCTAGGTGCACCTCAGAATAAGGCTGCCTCAAGCCTGCCTCCCTCCCATAAGTCATGCTGTGGAGACAAAAAGTACATGGCAAACAGCAGAAAAGTCTTATTAAAAGACCAAAAAAAACAAGAAGTAAAATCAAATCTTCCCACCCCTCTTCCCCTCCCAAAGAAATCAAGACATAAAACTGTTGGTCAACTTCCTGTTGAACATTAGTTTATCACCTAAGACACAGTTCTGGTTGGTAACTCCTGTCAGATACACATCTTTTAAACAATAAAAAGCTGCTTAAAAGAAATAAAGTTGGCTTGGAGAGAAGTATTGATTTAAGTATTTGATTCCTGTAGGAACAACCTGGGTTTAATCTACCAACACTATGGTAGATATTTTAATGACTTTATTTAGATATCATAACACAGAACATATTGTTTTTAAAGACTTCTGTGGGAAGCGCAAGATGTCTAACAGAAAACAAGTACACAACATTCCCTTGAATAATTTTCAACCCTGTGAAGCAGAAATCTTTCTCCAAATTCATTGTCATAATCAGACTGCAGAGGACACTTAGTGAATTATCTCCAAACCTAGAAGCAAAGGTCTACCCAAAGTAAGGGGTTAAATGTGAGAAGTCTGAAGAGACAGATGCTGATCTGAATAAGTCACTGAATAAATATGAGGCAAGCTGTAGCTTTCTGTTGACCTCCTAATGGTGGGTATTGGGAAAGAAAACAACAGGAAGAAATTCAAACAAAATTAACTCCTATAAAATACTAAAATTATTCAGAAGGTGTGGAGGAATGCTAATGCTTCCAAATGCATTCACCTTTCCATGGTGCCCTTGAACAAGTAAAGAAAGGTAATGCACCACACAGACAAGCATCTGGAGTCTGCCTCTCTGAACAGCCCCTGTCAGCTTGTCCCATTCTAGCTGGAATCAGTTCTCATGATCATCTTGTCTGCAGTAAAGCCCCACTACCAAAAGCACCAAGTGACCTAAAAGGCACAGCAGTCACACCTCTGGTATGCCCTTAGGAATGAGACAGAGTCCTGGAGACAAGACCCTCCAAAGATACAGAGACAACACTAGAACAAAAGGAGGAAAGCAACCAAAATGGTAAATTAGGAAAGTTCTGTAGATCAGGGCACTGGGAAATTCACCTGCCTTTCTGTGCTAACAAGACAAAAAAAAAAAAAAACAAAAGGGCTCAGCTCTCCAGAGCTCTGGGGAATCAGCCCTATTTCAGTGAAATGTTCTAATCCCAGCCTTGAGACCTTTTTTGAGAGTCACCCATCACAGCTCACATTTTTAAGCTTGGACACCTTCAGGGGTAGTGTAAAAGGACGTTTTCAGTCCCACCTGGATTAAATGGTAGCTCAGAGCATCAAGCACTTAACACACAGGACCAGGGTTAGGTATTTGCCTGCTGAGCTGCAGCACAACAGCTTTTGTGGCAAAGGCAGCTGGTCAGAGGAAAGCCTCCCACAGACAGGACCTGAATCACAGAGCCAGATGAGGCATGTACACTGTGGGGTCAGGCACAGACAACACGGGGGGAAAGGGAACAGAAACTGATCTATAGCCACCTTCTCTGAAGTTGTACAACAAGCTCCACAGACACTTCCTCTGAGGGCACATGTAGAGAATTTTGTTTTCACTGCCAGCTTAAGAGCCTCACAAAGATAACTGTAAGTGCTCCAGTTAACTCGCAATATTAATACCTCACAGGGTATGAAAAAGACCAGGCTTACCTTCACTTCCCTTGTCATGTTCCCTTTCCTTACTCAAACATGCATTCACTATGGGAGGAGAGGTGGACAAACCACAGCTGAATAGAAGACTGACTTATTTTCTTGAGATGCTAGAGATTCATCATAGCCTGTCAGTAGAGATGCTTTCCAGCCACATTATCTTCAGTTTCTGATATAATCCAAGACCCTATCAACATCTTTAAGGGTGCTCTGTCTCCTCTCTTCCTCCATTTTACCTCAGATTTTCTTTTAGTTCTGCAAGAAAGAGATGCTTCTATTGGTTTATGATAGAGGAAAAGATTTAACTCTTTCTGTATGAATTCCATTACCAATTCCATTTAAATATGCTAAACTAAGACAGCAAAGTGGCAAAATGTTCAAATGTTATTTAAGGTCAAGTGTGTTTATTGAGCAAGGACTACAGTTGAGAAAGTCCTATGTAAGAGGGTTCATAAAAACTAGGTTCCAGAATAGATTACAAGAAATCCAGAAAGGTTTCTAGCAAACCAAGGAAATATAGAGAGGAAGAGTGTGGGATAATATCAAGAACATAGAATCATGGAATAAACAGAATAGTGTGGGTTGGAAAGGACCTTTAAAGATCATCTAGTCTTCCCACTTTGAGGTGCAGGGACATCTTCAACTAGATCAGTTTATGCAGAACCCTGTCCAAACTGAATTGAATGTTTTCAGGGATGGAGCATCCACTTCTCTGGGAAACCTGTTCCAGCCTCCTTGTAAAAACTTCTTTCTCATATCTAATCTAAAGCAAACCCTCTTTCAAAGGTTTAAAACCATCGCCTCTCATCCTACCTATCACAACACCTAAGATGTTTACCCTCACGTTTCTTATGAGCCGTTTTTGTACCTGAAATAAGTCTCCCTGTAGCCACCTCCTCTCCAGGCTGAACCCTCAGCCTTTGCTTACAGCAGAGATGATCCAGCCATGTGACCACAGCTCCATGCTCTCTTTTGGATAGGAGAGGTGCTCCAGCTGTGTGACCACAGCTCCATGCTCTCTTTTGGATAGGAGAGGTGCTCCAGCTGTGTGACCACAGCTCCATGCTCTCCTCTGGACCAGCAGCTCCATGTCCCTCCCATGCTGGGACCGCAGAGCTGGATGCTCCAGGAGGTCTCTCACCAGCGGGGAGTAGAGGAGCAGAATCACCTCCCTGGCCCTGCTGGATGTGATATTTTGGATGCAGCCCAGGGTACAGTTGGCTTTCAGGGCCATGAGCGCACACTGCTCTGGGCCCATGGGCAGCTTTCCATGCACCAACACCCCTGGGTCCTTCTCGGCAGGGACGCACTCGCTCCTGCTCTCTATCCCTTGACCCCCAGCCTGTGCTGGTACCGGAGTCTCTCCCGAACCCCTGACAGGCAGCACCTGGGTGTGGCTGGAGCCGAGCCTCAGCCCGGGCAGCTCGCAGCCGCCGAGTGCAGCGCGGAGCTGGAGCCGGAGACGCGCCCTGAGGGCAGCGCAGAGCCCGCGCTGCAGCGCCCCCTGCCGGCCGCGTGTCCCGCCCTGCAGCGCCCCCTGCCGGCCGCATATCCCGCCCTGCAGCGCCCCCTGCCGGCCGCATATTCCGCTCTGGGGCGCCCCCTGCCGGCCGCGCGTGTCCCGCCCTGCAGCGCCCCCTGCCGGCCGCGCGTATCCTGCCCTGCAGCGCCCCCTGCCGGCCGCGTGTATCCCACCCTGCAGCGCCCCCTGCCGGCCACACAGAGCCTGTCCTTCAGCGCCCCTGCTGGCCGCGCGGAGCCCTGCAGCGCCCGGCACAAAGCGAACCAGAGCATAAAATAGAATAAAATTAATAGACAAATATAACACTCTCGCACGCATAGAGTGACCCTGGGGGCTTTGCTCTTATGCCAGAGACTACTCAATTTTCTCAGCTTTCAACTGCTAAATGCTTGCTGCAAGCCGCTCCCGTCAGGCTGGTAACAGCAGTGCCTTTCCCAAAGAGTGAGACTTAATAAAATTAGGAGGCAGTTCATTGTGTTGTAGTTTTTGGTTGTTTTTCTTTTTTTTTTTTTTTTTTTTGAAACTTCCCTGGTGTGCATGCGTGTATATATATTTAAGTCCTTGACAAATTTGGACTCCACTGGAGCAGCAAGAAAGCTAAAGTCAAATTAATCAGAATAGATTACCTAGATGAGACAGTCATTGCTGCTGAGCAAACCTTTAGGGAGAAAAGTTGTCCTTGAAAAATATTTTATGAAGCTGTTGCACTAAGAAAGAGGCTAAATCTATGAATAAAACAGCCACAGAAAGCTCCAGGGTCCCCATTGGCTCAATCTGTTAGGCAGGGGGAGGCAAGGGAGAAAAGGGAAAAAGAAAGAGGCTGATAGGGAGAATTCCATTATGTACAGCACGTCAAAACACCTCTAAACCCAGAGAAATCTAGAAGTCTGTCCCACCAAGTACAAGAATCAGAAACAATTATTTGCCCCAGGGCATCCCTTGAACTAGTCAAAGCATTTAAATCCCTTGGGAAGGTACCAAGGAAGAAGGAGGGATCTTTCTTCCCAACCATATTCTAAAGCACTGATTTATCTTGGGGCTCTGCCTCCATTCCATAGCCAGAAATAGCAGTAGAGGTGTTTTCCAGGTCAGAATCCAGCCTGGGGACACCCACTCCTCCCATTCTGACTGCAACTTTTGCTCAAAGTCAGTTTAGTGTGGGAGGACTCTTGTGCCATCCCTAATTCACATCAGATTCAGCTCTCCTGCATTAAAGGCAGCACAAGGGATCATGATGAAGTTAGTCCAGGATATCAAGAATCCCCCATCTTTCAGTCTCCCCCTATAAAGCATACAAACAATTTTTTCCCATTTACTTTTAACATTTCTAGAAAGCATAATTCTTTCAATGCTTCATACAACATGCACCTGCAAATTTGACATGCAGGAATGATTTGTCTGGACAACTTGGAATTTAGTAAATGAAGAACAAGACACTTGGCCACACCAAAGATCCAGCTGGCCCAGTAACCTGTCTCCAGCTGACCAGTGGCAAAGTCAAGGGAAGAGGACAAGAACACTAAAAGTTTGAAGTGACAGCCCTTCAGACTGCACCCTCACACACAGTGTTTGTAGCTCAGGGAACTCATGAAAAGAATGAAACACACTTGTGTATGGAGATACCTATTTTGTTCTTTTCTTACTCCATGTGCTTGCACATTTACTTTAAGCACCCACAGGATTTTTCATTTTATGCAAATGAAATCTTCTCCTTTTAACTTTACTCGTTTTCAATCATCCAGCCAAGTAACTGAAACAGCACCACACAACTTAGTGTCCTAAACTCACACTTCTACTAAAAAATATTTATTTAAAGGCAGGGCTGGGGGGAAAAGTGCTTTTCAGGTGTTTCTTAAGTGAACTATGGTTTAAGTAAAGCAGTGCTGAATAACAATAGGTTACAGGCATTTAGTTTTCTTTAAGCAAATTAGTCACAAGAACTAAACACCTTAGTACAAGGAGTTCCTCAGAACATAGTAGTAAAATATAAAATACTAGGAAAAAAAGAAGGAACTTTATGACTGGAAGAAGGTTTGGTAACCTGTCATTTAAGCAGCCAGTTCCCTCTCAGACTGTTATTACAACATTTTGCACTCTAACAGTAACAATAATAGGCTTTCTTAGGGGTATTTGTCAGCCCTCCTCTCATGTAAAACAAATTATGTCCTCAGGGGAATATTATTTTTATGTCATCACTATGGGTTTTAATAACTTGATAGTTCCCTGCAGAGTGCCATGACCAAGGTGGCAGTGATGAATCAGCCCTGATGGGGTGTCCCATCCCAGTGCAGCACTGGGAGTAGAGGGTGAGCATCACCAACTCCTGCTGAAGCCAGTCAGGCACTGTCACAGGTGTCCTTGAGGATTGAGAGGTTAAAACAGAGCTGTGCTACTGCTGCTCTCACTGAATGCTGTAGGGTACAAAGCTCCCTCTGATTCAAGTTGTACATAAACTCTGCCTGCTCCCTAATAGGAATTGTACGTCCAGTGATTAGGACAATGGCAAACTTAATGGCATATTTGGTAGGCTACACTCATCTCTAAATTCATTTTTCCTATGACTCAGTGAAAATAACACCCCAAAAAAAAAAAAAAAAATCCCCTCATGATCACCTTGAAATGCACTGGGACAAGCTGACATCACAGAATGCCTTTCTGTCATATCCTTTACTCCTCACTACTTTATCACTTCCAAAGGACAGGATGGGGATGTATGTAACTTCTTTTTCATAATAAGTTGAAGTGATTAATTTAGTAATGAGAACCATGCCCATTTTTATCTGATTAAATCAAACCCACTTAACAGACTTTTTTCTGTTTATTGTAAATCTTCTGGTAGATAACACTTCCATCTCCATACCTACATCATTGCTCTCTAAGTAAGCAGAATATGTGTGACCATGAAAGTTTGGTTGTGCAGAGGCTTTGGAGGAGAAGGCACTGTGTAGCAAAAAAAAAAAACTCTATGCTAATATCGTCAGATGGAAGCAGAGAGAGTTTCAGCTGATATTAGGACCATATATATTACCAAACATAATTTGCTGGAAATCTTCTAACCCAAATACATACACTGACTGAGGACAGAGTGAACAGTGAAATTCATGGATAAGTTTACCCTGAGCCAGTACAATAATGTCTTGTACTGTCAGACATATTATCCTACAGCCACAGCAGAAAAACAAAGCCCTGATGAACAGTGATTATGAAATTTTAACACAATTCTTCCAGTGGGGATAATGTCCTCTCAAAGTGCATTCAAACCAAATTTTCTCCTATGCAATTTAACTCTGTTTTCCCTTTGTCTAGCAGCATTGTGAAGTGAGAAACAGCACTTTCCCATTGCTTTGCTTTATGGGTTGTGTAGCAGTGCTGGACTTTGTGCTGCCCCTCAGCTATCCCCTAGGCTGTAGGACTTCAAGGAGGATTTTCAACTGATATTTCACTGAAGTTATTCCCACATATGGTTTATAAAGCACTGTGAGGTCCTAAGGGATGAAAGGTGCTATATAAATGCAAATTGTTGCTGTTGTTATGCATGAACCACAGCCAGGTTTTAAACTAGACTGACTACGAAAAATGTCATTTATTCTGACCTTTCCTGATGAGAACCACTGCGAGTAGAAAATCTCTAAACTCTTTGGACATCAAGACAAACTCCAGTTTAAATTCTCTGGGAGGTAACAGCAATACTCACAGTGAGTAAATGAGTTAAGGGAATAAAAAAAGAATGTTCCCTGACTTAAGCAATACTGATAAGAAGCCAGCCTTCAGGCCAAGGAATTTGGGCTCTAATTTTGACCCTGTAATATACTCTAGGACAACTGGCAGGAAATCTGTTCACTGTTCTGTGCTTCTGTTCCTAACTCTCCTCCTCCCTCACCCACCATCTGTTTTGTCTATCCATATGGTACATGTCTATCTGCATTGCAAATTATCTCTAAGCTCACTGTTTGTATAGTGCTTACCCAAAACCTCCTCCTCACAATCTCTAAGTGAACGAAGACAGCTAAGTAGCTGCAACCCTGTCAGGTGCCCAGGCAAATGTAAATAATTGAATGGTACTAATGGGAAAAGTGGAAAACAGGGCCATGGCCCTCCAGTACACCAGCTTCCTCCTCTCAAGTAAATATTTAGATGCTTTATAGCACTATTTTGAGAAGCGTGAGCTAGCTCAGAGTTAATTAGCTGGGGCAGAGCATTGCATTAATACAGTTTTAGTGCCTCAGGTGTAAGCTAGATTGTGCAGACTGGGAATCACAGCATGACTGCACTGAGCTTTGAAGAGTTATTCTCAGTACTCACTGAGGAAAAGCAAATATACAGAGAAAGAAACTGAGGAAGAAGTTCAAAATCTGCTTTCATTATTGATCTTGAGAGGGTCTTCCATCAATCCTAAAAATTGACAGTCTTTAACATGCCCTCTCCACTAGATGCTCTCCTACTCTATTATCCAGACACACATGGAGTAGCCTGTTAATCCATCTGCTGATGGAGGAAGTTGAATATGGTTGTCAAGAGACCAGAGGAATTGCACCATACCTGTTTGGCAACTATTGCCTGACCTCTCTCCATGACAGATTTTCTAATAGAAGATACCTCTTCAGCCAGATAGGATAGCTGTAAAAACCAGGGCAAAGTGCTGACAGACACAACTGGTAAGAGAAGGAGCAGAGATGTCTTTTACTACTGAAAATAGTTTCCTGTATTAAGATACTACCCTGTTTTTAGTTGACATTTCATTTTAAAATATGATGATGACTGAGCAGTTAATGCCAGGAGTTAAGAAAATGGACTTTTGCCCGTTTGTTTAAAATATGGGAAGGTGCAAACCCTTTACATTTTCTAAGGGTCAGCTCCAGCCCAACCTGATTTCATGGGGAGTTACACACACCATTGTAAGAGACTACATCATTGTAAGATTACATCAAAGCAGTTGTTGGTTCATTTTGGTCCAGAGTAAGAACAGAGTTCCTATTCAAGCAAACAACCTATCTCATTGATTCAGCCTTTTCTGGACAACCTGTCCATGAGAAATTATGAGGTGCGAAATAAATCTTGGGAAGACTCTAGAAGCTTGTCACTCCATACTGGGCATAAATCCCTTTCCGTCACAGATCTACTCTTGATATTGGCACAAACTGTCTCGCAGTGTCCCAGACTTGCACAAAAATAGCAAGGAGACCAAACATATTGCAGTCTTGTGAAACACCCAGTTTAAAATTAGGCTGGAGGTTTGTTTGGGGGGATTTTGCTGGTTTGCTTGTTTCTCCCTCTAACAAAATAATTCACTTCTTTGGGCAGTCTGTAAGTGCTACCTCATGTACAGTGGTAAGTAGTCTCTGACTAAATCTAAGAATTATCTATAATCATGGAACACTGCGTAGTATTTCCAGTTTTCATTGGAAATTCAGAGGGATCAAGAAAAGTACTATGAGAACATGCTCATTATTTTAACATTATCAGAAACCATATCTTTTTGCAAAGTAACACAGAAAAGATACTTATTCTGATCTCAAATCCTTGAGACTACTCAGTCTAAAGTGGAAAGCAATTGGACTCCAGAACCTATCTCTAAAAACCACATCCACCTTTATATGATTACAAATTAAATTAAAATGTCATGTAATTAAAAGAAAAAAAGAATTTAAATCAGAAAAAGTTAGAGATAAGGATAAGCAAAGAAGAGAATTTTGAGGAAATTTCCATTTCAGAACTGTCAGCCCATGTGTTGGCCCTTAGTTTTCAAAGTGAAGAATTAGTCTTGACTTTCTGTGTGACACAAAAGGTTTATCACACCTTATTGCCATCACAATTCTGAAGACATAAGCACAGTTTATATTGCCTTGAGTGGGATGTGCAGAAACCATTGTCAGAAGCAAACCATTGAATACCTCCTGTTTCCCCTTCTACTTCCATAAAAGCATTCTTTAGGTTTATATTAGAAAAAAAGTTTTCATCTAGTCCAAGACAAAACTGCTTTTTGCATAATTCCACATTTCTTCATTTCCTTTACTGGTATGATACAGAAGATAAATGCATAAATTATTCAATGTATAAATATATAACCAATGCTTCCATGTGCTGACTGCATACACCAAAAGCTAGAGTTCAGCAAAACTTTCCCAATGGTTGTTAGTTTAAAACACAGCTTCAGTTTTAGAGTCTCCAGTTCTGAATTCTAAAGCCTAAGAAAAAGGAAGGCATTTCTATAATTCCTTGTTGAGTCAACTTTTATTAATCAAAATATTTCTTTTTTTTTTTTTTTTTTTTTTTTTTTTTTTGATTGATTTGGTGGTTTGGGGTCAAATGTAACTCCGTTGTATTGTTAGAGAGAATCCCAGCAGCCAAAAAAAGGATTTCGTCTCCAGGGCCAAGAGCCAACTACACACATGTGACCAGCTACTGAAACTCAGCAGCTGCTTGGACACTGGGTAAGGTTGACTCCTATGCCTGTATCTCCAAGCTCCTGCTTTCTTTATTCACTCTCCTGTATCTTCCTCATCTTTCACACATAATTGCTTAATTATTTTCACATAAACAGAAGAACTGCCTCCCTTTCTTGTATGCATGAAGCTTACCATGTGTCCCTTAAGCTGATGCCTGTTCTTTCAGCAAAGACAGATCCAGAAACAATACTGCATGGATAATGGTTCCTGTAGCATGTACATGACCCAAGCAGAATTCACAGGCAGACTGTGCTAGATCCTTCCAAACAGCAGAAGACAGCCACAGGTTTGAACAACATTAAGGGGTGATGAAACACCATGGCTTTAGTCTTCTGAACACAGAGGAATAAAAATGACTTGTTGATAAATTAAGGACTAAGTCAGGTGCAGAATCAAAGATAAAAACAGGTCTACAGAGCCCTAATCCTAATGCTTAAGAATGACCTATTTTCCATAGTGGAGAGGCTCATGACAAATAGGATTTGTACTTCTGTTCTAAAAGGTACAGCCTGTGCTCTTAGCCCTCCAGTGATATGCTGCTGCACAATTCAGAAGGTGGGCAGGTTGAAAATATGTCATTTCTTCCTTTATGAGGAACATTCTGACATCCTATGAAAATATCCTTCAATCCATGCTATAAAGGTCATGGAAACATATGCTGCAAAAACATGCAGTTATTTAACATCTGAAATGACTGAGAAATGTGTTGGCATTTTCCTTCAACTGAATATCTTTCCCTTTTTCACTCATGGTTAGTGAACACTTTTTGAGAGCTGATGAAACTGATTTCATGAGCACTATGTAATTTCTTGAACCATTGTAGCTAACTATTTGTAAAAGCCTACTTTATGACATAATGTAAATTACTTATATTTTACTCTCCTTTCTCTAAATAACCTTTACATTCCCATCCCCTTTACCATCCCATAATCTCTCCTAATAAAATGCCTTTACAGAGAATTAAGATTTTGCAGCTCAGAACACTGTTTTTTTGCTCCAGTTCTGAGATTTGTCATCTCTTTAAAATTGCTAGCAACAGCATCCATTCATGTGTTATGAGAAAAATAGTGGTTTTTTTCCTCTATAGATATCATACTTTACAAGTTACTCCACATATCAGGTTGTGGAAATGCATTGATGTCCTTAAAAGATTTATGTGTTTGTGGCAAGTGTAAAAAATATGTATTTGTATATTTCATTATTCTTGATGCATAATGCTAGCTGAAAGACGATGGTTGTTACCATGGTCTGTAACACTGTATATGACTGATACACCTCAGCATGGTGAGGATTGATCACAGATATTCAACTGCCTGACATAAGGACTTGCCTTACATGTTTTATTTAGGGTATGGAACACATGGAGCCACAGCTGGGGCTGCTGAAGCACCACAATACATTATGTTGTTTGACCTATAAAAGAATTCTTGTGCAGAGGAAGCAGGGAAGAGCAAAAAGAGATAAGAGAATGCTTGCTGAAAATTATAATATTCAAGAGGAAAGAAATACAAGAAAGAAAGAAGCTGCAAGGAAGAACCAAGCTCCAACATCTAGTATATGAAATGGGTCGGGATGCTGGTGTCAGTCAACAGCTCCAGCCCAAATGAAGGAGGTAGCAGTGTTTGCATTTTCAAAATCTTCTCCTTCCCCCAAGAATTTTGGTCAGGTTTTTTGAGCCAGAAGTCCTTTTTGTATTTCATGCCTGAAAGAGTTCTGCCTCCTAACCTGGACCACTCATGGCTACATCAGCCCCTAATTTGTACTTGTACATTTTATCTTTAAGCATAATAAGCTAGCCTATGCTATCCTAGTAATAGGATAGTTCCTAATTTTTTTTTTAGATGAGTCCTTAGCAAGCAAAAGAAATAATCAGAGGAAGAGTTGAGATCTATGTGTGTTCCTTGTCATCACTTTATATCTGCTGCAGAATCAACCAGAATAGTTTAAGTGCTACATAACAGCCTTATTGTCACAGACCACCTTACCTCCCACTAAATTTTAAATCTGAAGCTATGCAGATATATCATGGCACAAAGGCATTACTATCTAGAAAGTATCCCAGAAATTAATCTAATTGCATTCATGTTCATAAACACCAGAGAGAAGCAGGTGGCTTTGTTTTAAATCACTGTTTTTATTTGCACTCAGCTAACAAACAAAATATATCTTTCAAAAATTAATTTTATGTAGGATTAAAATTATTCATAAAATAAAATGATGAAGAGTGTTTTCATGTAAAGTGGTTTTCATGCAAGTGTATGTGGTCTAATACACAGTAACCTTTTCTACTGCTTATTTGGAAGTCAACAAGTCTGTCCACAAATCTATCAAAACCAGAGTTTATGGAGGAAGTTGTGTGTCTGGGTCAAATCTCAGAGCAAATTAGGGCAGATCTGCAGGATGCACTGAAGAATGAATCCACACTGCACAGCAAGAGCAGCCATGGAAAACTCCTTTCCAGAATATCTAAATGGAAACTTCCTTGTAGACATGCACCTTTGCCATAGACCAGCTTCCCCAAAGTCAACAATAAAACCCTCTAGGGGTTGTTTAGTTGCTAAATATTTTCCAGATAATAAAAATCTTACTTTCTTTTACTTGTATTTTATAACTACAACTTCACCTTAATTTTATATAAACTGCTGGTTATATACCCTAAAGTCTCAGACAGGTTTTTTTTTCTCCCACAGGGCTAAAAGTGCACCTGACAAGACCATGATCTGATACTGTAAACTATGACTACAACATTGTGTAGGATCAAGTGCTGTCACTTGCTGAGCATCCTTATCTCCTTACAGAGATGAAACTGGTCCAAGTGTTTATACAGAGAATCACAGTGTAAGACACAGAAACCCTGTTATGTATCTTATCCAAGTATTGGAGGCTTTCCTGCTGATAGGAACAGTAGGGATGAGAAAAGTGGGAAATTAAGTCAGCTGCATAGTTCTATTTCTTTTCCATGACTCTTGACACAGGAATGAGCTGGACACAATCTATAGGGGAGCATTAGGAATGCAGGAATTGTTACCTCCAGAGCAGGAAAGTGTGATTTCAGGTGTTCACAGAGCAAGAAATGTGAGTGAAAGTTCCCTTACTTGCCTCCTGATGAAGATTGCTCCTGATCATCGCTCAGAGAGCTTGTCAGTATAAATTTATAAAAACTTTTGTAACTATTTAGAAGTTAATATTCTCAGGTCACCTTCAGTGGGGGGAAAATGATAATCAAACAAAACCCAGGCTGCCTAACTTGGTTTTAAGACACAGTTTCTTTTGCTACATTTAGACATAAAAGGTCCAAATTTCATCCTCTTTTGACAAGTGCCTTACTTGACATTTTATATCACTCATGTCAGTCATACTGTATTTTCTAATGCAAAGTGACATGGGCAGCACTAAGTCAGAGTCACCTGTCACACTGTTGTGTCTGCAAGAAGAATTTCTATGAGCTAGAATTTGCTTAAATTCAGAGGTGGAGTAAGGGTGCCTTACAATGGACTTTTCCTTTTCTTTCCAGAAAGCAGATGATATAGTGGTGAACCTCTTTCTGATCCTCTGCAGTTTTATTTCCTGGCATAGGAAATGAACTATCCTATAAATGGCAAAGGGGATACTGACTTTTCCCTCCATTTAATAGTTTCAGTTCCAATGAGCATCATAACCATTAATAATCTGCTCTAGTAAGATTAAACTAAACTATGCCAGATGTTAAAACAAAATGTTAAAAAGCCAACAGCTGAAATGGGGCTGGAGCAGTATAAATTATCCTTCTTGTATCTAAGAGAGGTAGTCACAAAGAGGATGTAGGCACTCTCTCTCCCAAAGGAAGGAAGGAAAGTGACTGAGCAAAAAGCAACATGCAGAACCTGAGCTATTCCATAAAAGTTATTTACTGTGAGAACAGTTAAACATTGGAAGAGGTTTCCAGAGAAGGGGTGGGATCTCCCTTGCTGAAGATAATTAAGACTTGGCTTGACAGGGCCACATTTAACCCAGTCCAATGCCCTGCTTTCAGCTGAAGCTTGTACCAGATGACCTCCAGAGCCTTTCCAACCTAAAGGTTATCCGTTACTCCAGGAGTCTAAGCAATTCTTTTTGAGGAAAAAAAAATGTTTGAAAACAAACAAAAAAATCACTGTATGCCATGTGTTATTTTTTCAAATATAGCATAGCAATGTATCCTAGCATGTTTCAGACACCTCTAAAAATAAAGATGAACCTCAAAAGTCACATTTTGTTGTAAGCTGAGGCAAAAACTATCATTCACTAAATTGTCTGTTAAGCATTTGCACATTGCTGTTCAAATGTGTGTAGCTATGGTGCCCATAACGAAACATTTTGTAAATCCTCCAAAGCACTTAATGCACTTGGCAAGAGCACAACCATTTTGCACAAATACCTTGCACATTAGCCCTTAACCTTATCTACAAACAAAACCTTGTAATGAACCAAAACCCAAAGGACTGCTTAAAAACATAGCAGAGAAAAGAGAAAGAGATCAAAGCTTGTATTTAATTAATCCAGCCTTTCCTGATGCTTTCTGATCTGCTTACTGACACTTAGCTAAAAGCTAAAACATTTGGTGTCTAGTTTTAGATCCACATAATGAGAAGATTAAAAGTATTTCTTTGTCATAAAAATTAATTAATTAATTAGTAGAAACCAGGGACATCAGATGAGACTGCAGCAGTAAAACCACTTAAGATTTTCTGGAAAGGAAATTTTATATATAGAGAATGGGACTGGTTTACTGACAGGGCTGTCAGCAATCTTGAACTGCTTTGTATACCAGAATAACTGGAATTTATAGTAACTAATTTATTTCCCCAAAATGCTTGTTCAGTTGATCGGACATTATTGATGGAAATGCTTAGAAACTGGCAAATGCTTCCAGTTAAGTTTAAAAAAAAATTAAATAGAAAATATATCTATTCATTTCTATTCCACTTTCTCTTGTCCTTGTATTTTCAGGTAGATCCTGTAATTCAGTTCTCTGAATAAATATTTTTTGAGAGACAAAATGAAATTCTCTTTTTCCAACTGCCCAAATAATTTCAGGTATCTTAATCAAGACACTCATATTTACCACTGGAGTGCCCTAATTACCAGAACATTAGAACAGTCTATCCCAGGATATCCATTCTCTCCTGTTGTCTTACATTAATATTACTTAATAGCATATGCAAATGGGACAGCAGTACTCCTGTCTTCACTGAAAGATTATACTACCCATCATCCTCACCCTCCTGATACTGCTAATACTCAACTATTTATGTCCCAAAGAAGTGTAAGGATCAATCCCAAGTGACACACATAACCAGTTCTTTCTCTCTTTTGTGAATCTTTCGTTTATTTCTGTGTGTATTTCAAAAGTAAGACCATCTAAATACAGAGAAGAAGATTCAGAAAAGTGTCATAAGATAATTTTATTCCTAAATAGACCAGTTCAATATCTGCATATTTCTGCATTGGTCAAATTTATATCAAATTATCTTCTGTGGTTTTAACTTTGTTTCTGTTGGAAACTTGATGTTTGCTAGCTCCTAACCTGTGAGAAAGACCACAAGCAGACCATGGATAAAAACCTAACTGTGTTCCCTCTAGGTCAAAGTCCCACACGGCTGTTCAGAAGTTCAAGGACCTTTCTTAAGGAAACAGCAGATCAGACAACCATATCTATCGGGTTTTCAGTTTTGGGAGAACTCTTCAACTTCGCTAAAACAAAAGTCAAAATTTGAAAAAGTCAAGGGCATTTCTTGCTGAAATGGCATGCATGTCTGCACCAGGCCCACAAGACAGAACAATCTCAAGATATAAAGAAGTAGGATTTTTGAGTAATCAGTATTCCTAAAAGGCAAAACTGGTTGACTTCAACAACCTTGGTTCAAACAATTTCTTACAAGATGTTTAATTTTAAAGATATTGAAGAAGTTATGATCATAGGATCCAAGCCTGCTAATGAAATCTAGCAGGTTTTCTATAGGTTTTCCAGGAGATTTTTTTCATCATTCTTCTCAAATATTTATTTTACTTTCAGGAAAAACAAATAATATGCCCCTTTTGCTTGTTACAGTTTTTCAGGTAGGATGTATGTATCTTTCATTCCTTTAATATTCTTTTAGGTTCCCCTCGCTCACTCTTACCCATCTCTATTCAACAGAGTCTCATTACAGAATGATTTTATCTCTTTCTTTTTTTTTACCACATATTTCTTATATTGTTATATTAAAGATAATTCTCTGAAAAAAAAAAAAAACTAGATTTCTGTAAGGAAACATTACTACTCCACTCAAAATTAGGGGGGAATGGGTGGGGACTTTTTTGGGGGAATGAAGTGACTCAGCCATAACTCTCAAGAAATAAGTAAGAATCCCATTCAGAACGTTGGATTAGTCCTTGGCTATTTCTCTGACCATAAGTCTTTCTTTGAACAATTGCAGTACAAAATTAACAGGCTGAATAACCATGCTGTTGAATTAATTAACATGTTACATTTATTAAACATATTGTTACAAATGTGTATAAATAGAGCAATTCAAGTGCTCAAGGAGAATTTAAAGGAAAGGAAATTTCAATTAGTTCCTGAAGTTACAGGAGAAAAAAAATTGATCTATTTTCAGATCAGGATCACATTATCCTTTCTATGAGATGAACAGACACATAATTTAAAAAACAGTTGAGATTTAAGGACACCACAGTAAATGTCTTTAATAGTCTTTCAAAGAAGATATTATGATGAAGGGATCAAGTGCACCCTCAGCAAGTTCTCAGATGACACCAAGTTGAGTGGTGCCATTGGCATACCTGAAAGTTGGGAAGCCATCCAGAGGGACTTGGACAAGATCAAGAAGTGAACCCATGGAAATTTCATGAGGTTTAAGAAGACCAAATGCAAGTGCTGCACTTGGATCAGAAAAATTCATGGTATCAACACAGGCTGGGAGATGAACAGACCAAAAGCAGCCCTGGAGAGAAGGACTTGGGGGTGCTGGTGAGTGAGAGGCTGGACATGACCCAGCACTCACAGCCTAAAAAGCCAAACTTATCCTGGGCTGCATCAAAAGGAGTGTAGCCAGCAGGGTAAGGGAGGAATTCTGCCCCTCTGCTCTGCTCTGCTCTGGTGAGACCCCACCTGCAGTGCTGCATCCAGCCCTGGTATCCCCAGTACATGGACCTTTTATGGCCAGAGGAGGGCCACCAAAAACTATTAGAGGGCAGGAGCACCTCTTCTGCAAGGGAGCTCTAAGAGAATTTGGATTGTTCAGCCTGGAGAAGAGAAAGCTCCAGCATGGCTTCATTGCAGCCTTGCAATACCTAAAGGGAGCCCACAAGAAATATGGAGAAGAACTTTTCACAAGGAACCAGCAGTGGCTGGAAAATAGGGAATGGTTTCAAACTGAAAGTGGGTAGGTTTAGATTTCATATTAGGAAAAAATTCTTCACCATGGGGGTGGTGAGGCACTGGAATAGGTTGTCCAGAGAAGTTGTGGATGCATGATATCTAGAAGTGTTCGAGGACAGTCCTGTTTAATGACAGTGCCTCAAACCCATGCAAACCCAGGTAAGTTGTAAACCAGACTCTGGCAGTATTACAGATTTCTCATGACAGAAATACCAAATCCCATGGTTTGCTTTTAACTTGCACAGTGCAAACACACTACAGGTCCTTCCACAGAGATTACTGTATGTGGCTGGTTAGTGTAATGACCTTTAATTTTATTCAGATAAAGGAAAGTCAGAATAGTGCCTGAGCTCTCCAAACCTTTAAATTCTCCACTAGAATTATGGTTCTCTGCCACTTAACAAAACCATTTGCATTAACCAGTCCTAGGCACCACTTTAAATCAATGGATATCACAGGCTTTCAACAAGTCAACGGAGACAGAAAGCTCCTACAAAGGAAGAAACCCACAACATCCAAAATGAACTCACAATTTGAATTGTCCTTCTGTACAATGCTGTGATCACCCTTTTTTTCCAGATGCAGGGAGCAGAAAGGAAGAGCAGTGAGGTATCTGTCCCAGATGTCATTCTCTGGCAGTGGCACTGGCTCCCCACCCCAGTTTCAAGTCATGGCTTACCAGTCTAGCATATCCAGACTTGTTTCAATTTATCATAGGGTCACTTAGGCCTCTGCTGCATGCCCTTAGCTTCTTATTGCTGTCAGAAAGATGTACAGAATTTTTTACAGCCCTGAAAGATATAGGAATGTCATTAAAATGAACATAACATTACTAAAATAGCAGAAGGGGAAAAAAGAGCTCTTACTGTTTAATCAGCCCACTTAACAGTTTGAATTTGTTTTATTATTCTAATTTTACTATTCTAATTTTACGAACATTTGCCCTAACCCTCGTCTTGTTCAGATTCCTCCTCAAGTCTCAATCATGACTGTTTGCTTAATACTTGAGGGATTAAGCCAGTGAAATTTAAACAATTTACCACAGCTCCTTAAAAGGTTTCTTTTCAGTTTTACTAGTGGCTTGCTCACTTGATAGATCAGTCTGCTTCTAAAGCTTTCCTTTGGTCCTGACATATTACCACAGTGGGCAAGTGGATTTATCTAAAATAGATCTTACAGAATTCAAGTCTCAGGCTGCAGTGTTTGCAGACTCAAGCTTGAAGGTGTGCTACAATTTCAGCTATGAATTCCAGGTTGTGAAAGATCCTCCATTACAGAGGACAAGAGTGGAACATTTGGTTTGAAATATGTGAGAATGAAATTGCAAATTCAGGCTATGCAAACTGAAAAGAAGTAAGTTTGGGCATCCTTCTTTAAAGTTCCTCTCATTTGCTGGAGAGTTTGAGCTGGAACAAAAGGGTGATGAAGCAGAGTGTAGAAGGCTGTGACACACAGAACATGCCACTTGGGTCAAACTGCAAATATATTGATACCCATGAACTGGAAGCAAAAACCCAAAGGAAGAAGAAATTCTGCATGATTACATATGACTCTCCTACCAGAGTTTGGTTGTCTGAAGGTAAATGGAAGTCAATCAAGTTTACTCCTACCCTGCATTCTCCTAAGCTGTCAGTCATATGAACAGACAGAATGCAAATGTTTCAAGCTGATGTGAACTAAAATGAAAAAAAGCCAATAATGACACCAGAATATTTTGAACAAAACCTCAGATTTGCATTCATTTGATTTTTTCATTTTCCTGCATTTAAAATTTATGTTTTGCTTCATGTTATGGGAAATGTAATAAAGGCAGTTAACAACATGATGTTAAGCTTCATTTGTGAACTGTTTGAGAAAAATCAGAATCTGCCCAGCCCATTAGCAAAGTGAAAATTGTACAGGCAGAATTCCAGCACTTCTGAATAATTGAATCTAGATTTGTCCATTAGAATAACCTTCAGGGAGCTATAATGCAGATCCATGACATCAGCAGCTTTAATAGGAACAAAAATGTGAATTTGTCCAGAAGAGCACCATAAGGCTGATCAGGGAGCTGGAGCAACTGTCCTATGAAGACAGATGGAGAGAATTGGGGTTGTTCAGCCTTCTAAAGAGAAGGATCCAGGGAGACCTTAGAGCACCTCCCAGTGCCTAAAAGGGGCTTGCCAGAGAACTGGAAAGGGACCTTTTCCAAGGACATGCAGTGACAGGACAAGGGATGATGCCTTCAAACAGAAAGTGGGTGGGTTTAGACCAGATATTAGGAAGAAATTCTTTACCATTAGGGTGGTGAGGCACTGAACAAGTTGCTCAGAGAAGCTGTGGATGCATGATACCTGGAAGTGTTTAAGGACAGGTTGAATGAGGCTTGAGCAATGTGTTCTAGTGGAAGATGTCCCTGCCCATGGTGGGGAGGGCTGGAACTCAATGATCTTTAAGGTACCTCCAAGCCAAACCACCCTAGGATTCTATGGTGATAGATATTCTCAAAGTTTTTCAACACTGAATTTCATTTTGCCTTCATACAATTATACACTTTTTATATCCCCTTCCACAGGGGATATTAGCTTCGTCTCATGCCACATGTCAGTGGGAGAAAGTGACAAATACAAAATTGTTTTTGAGGCATGAGGGCAGCAGCTGGGGTGTAAGACTCCTCTGCCATCTCCCATTACAGGGTTCTCAAGAGGCAATGACCATGACAGTGTCTCAGTCTCAGTCATTAATACCTACTAAGTATCAGTCACACTTTTCTACTGATTTTTCTTCTGCCTGAGCCAATCTTTACCTTTTCCCAATCCTATGGCCTATTGGACATCTCTATTTTCTAGGCCTGCATATCTGCAACAGACTTGTAATATCTTGTTCTCAACATCCAAATCTCACCTACTTCAGCTGATTCTAAAAATTTGGTACTGAACTGGATGGAAAAAAAGTTTCCAAGTGGAAGTATATGGATCTCTTACTGTATTACACATTAGCCTAATAACTGTATATCATAATCCTCCTCTATCCTGACTTCTTCTTGGATGAAATCAGACCTCTCTGAAAGGGATAGCAACATTTCCTTTAATGTGGGAGCACGGTGGCAGAGAAAGAGCAAAATTGTCATCTCCCAAATCTTCTCTTGCTTTTCTGGGCCATCAGTTGGGTGGAAAGAAATGTGAGAAATGGCTATGGAAATGCTTTCTGTGGATAGTTGAAACAGACCTGTGAAAATGACAAAATACCATCCTACTTTTGTAAGCAAGTGACACTACATTTACAGATAAATTGGCTGTTTTACTAAATTTGGTGGTCAATGCAATATTCCCCAATGACAAAACTGACTGAGTTTCTACACTTTGAAACCATTGCATAATAGAAATGACAGGGCAATCAAAACGCAAACAGTTTTTACTGGTTATGGCTTTCCATTATTTATAGCTTCATGTCCCTTTTGGGAAATGCCATCCCAAAATTAAACTTCATTTTAGTCTCCAAAATTAGGCGAGTCCTGTGACTCAGTGGAGGAGAGAATGTTACACATGCATGCTTCTAAATGGAGCGGGCAGTTTAGTCTATTAGAATTCATTAGAGACTGAGTCATAATTGTGAAACTGAATTTACTTAGGACAATAACCTTCAAGAGAAAATAAGTATGACAGTGAGCCAGTTCTCATTTCAACAAGAAGTCAGGCAGCCTCCAAGCTTTCTTAAGTGTGGTAATCCCTTCAAGTTCCTGACAGGCAGGATTTAGGCTGCCTCCTCTACTTGCATATATAAGAACTTTACCACATATGATACCTGCAAAAAATGTCACATGAATCTGGCATTTGGCTGCCTAGAGTGTTTAGTCTGTATAACATCATTATCAAGACACTAAGAATTCATTCCCAGTCTAGTTAAGGAGTAAAATTAGAAAGGGACCACATACAAAAAATAACATGAATAAGTGGAAACAGCTGAAATAATTCCCTCTGCACACAGCAAATAAAGTCTAATAATAATTTATTAAAACAAAATGTTACATGTCAGCTGAAGATCCAAGGTTAAAGTTAAATACTGGGAGTAGTATTCCAAGAATGAGAATGCTTGAGTACATTATACTTGATCACAGAATATTGACTGTTGCTGACTTAAAAATCACTGCTTAAAGAATCAACTCATTGTCTGTCAACAGCTTCTCAGTTTGGCTGCACCCAAAGAGAGAGAGCTGCACCCCACTATGAGAGTGTATATATATTTCAGTACTTAATTCTACCAGGTTGAGCACAGCAGATTCTTCAGAGTCAAACTCTATTCTGACTTTGGAAAATACTTGGGGAAAGGATAACCTTAACAGCAGAGAATTTCCATCTATTTGGCCTGTTATGGTGTCATAGTAGTAACACTGGTGAAGGCAGGTTAGCTCAGTTACAAACTTTGACAGTGATTGCAGAACAGCAAGCACTCGCTTTTCATTCATTCCTGGTTGAGTGGCTGCACAGTGTGTGATATTCATGTACACTCAGGTGGTTCCGAATTTAATTTTGTCCCTAAAGTACATCATTAACAATTAATACTGATGCTTCACAATTCATTTAAGCATACAGCAGTCTTCTGTTTTTCACAGTTGCATTCCAACTCAATTGGGACCCTCCCTAAATCTATCCTCTAATAGCTTGCTTAATTTTATTTTTGTATTCCACAGTCCTTGATAACAGCAAGCTAATTTCTGTAACTCCGTTTGATGAAAATGTGCTGATGGAACTCATATTTCACTTCATTGACTGTAATGAGCTATTTCATCAAACTGTCCATGTGACACTACTATAGAGAAAATGATAAATTTACTAATTTATTCACTAGAAATTTCATTGGAAATTTAAAAAGGAAAAGAAAAGAGCCATGAAGTGAGTTACATTAGACTTCCACCAAATGATATGTCAGGGTCTACATGAAACAAAAGCACTGACTGCTGCTACACTTAATGAGGTGTAAACATTAAGTGTGTGTTGATTAATCAGTAGGTTGCTTGAAACTAAGAACAAAAACTGCACCACGATACAGGTTTTCCCTTGTAAATATTTACAAGCTTTACCTTTTCATCAGGTGAGGTGCTGCTACCATTAGAAAGCAGTTTCATTCACACACCTCCTCTCTGCCTGTGACACCTCTTACCCATGTTAGGCACATGGATTTCAATGAATTCAGCAGCTGACAACCAAGATGCCATAGCAAAGAAGCAATTCCTCCAAAGATAATTTTTACAAAGATCATTTGCATTTACTTCATTTAAAGAGGAGGTACTTGCAACTGCAATGTTGTGTGGGATGAAAAACTATTTTGGAAGAACATTAGGAAGTATGTAATTATATGAGACGATTCATCTCATGCTAATATTAGGCCTGGAAATAGAGACAAGTATCACACGGCCTGCCTGGCTTATTTTAATTAGATGTCCTCCACCTGCTATTACAGTTATGATCCACATCTTTGATTGCTCTGCCACAGACCATCCGGAAACCTAGGAACTAGCCTGGAGTGCATGCCACCAGAAAAATCACAAAACCAGCTAGGACAATTACTCATAATACTCCCTGCGTCCCTTTTTGTACCTGTTCTGGGGCTTCCTTCATCTGTACTCAAACCTGCAGCACACTCCTTCTGCAATACTAACTTGCTGCACTTGTTTATTGCAGAAAAGGATTTTGTAGGAGGGTAAAGAATTATTTTAAAACCCACACAATTTTAATCACCTTCAAGAAATTATAAAAGCAATAACAAGGTTCAAAATAAAATATCATTTCATTAATGGATAAATAATTACTGGAATTTTCTGGTTCATATAGTTTAGGGAGAACCATTTTACACAGGGAAGTGTATTAGGGGCTTTTTTGTTTGTTTGGTTTGGCTTTTTAAATCCACTTGACTGTCACTTTCAGAAACTTCTTTCTTTGCTAGTCTAAGCTAGTCTTTGCTTGAGGAAGATGAAGTCTCCCCCTATTTAGTCTGGAAGACTAAAATCCAAAACAGATGATTGCATAAAGAGCCCAAACAACTATTTGCAAGACATATCTTGTTTTTACTTAAAGATATGCCATTCAACATAAATAGAAAACTACCATGGAGACACAGCAAGAGGGCTTGTCTTCTCTCTCAGAACCTGATAATTTTAAGACAGCCCACTCCCTACTCAAAGCTGAAGAAAAACACCTGAAGGCAGTGAGTGAGGAGCAATAACCATGCTGCTGCACATGGGATGTCTTCTTAGGGTACACCACAAGGAAAAACTGCTCAATTCACATGCTTTAAATCAAACCATGAACTAAAAAAGTGATTTAATAATGGTGTAATTAGCTGGCATTCAGTAAACTATACATTCAAGATCAGTATCACAACACATAAACCACAATATTAGAATGAAATGTTAATTAATACCTATAAATTTCTAAGCACATTATAACTAATCCCAAGAGTTACAGCATCACCTACATTCACAGTTAGACACAAACCACTCTCTCACAGGGCTCAAGGGCAATCAGCCCTCACCAGTCTCATCCGGGAGTGCAGTTTCCCCTACTTGCACCCCATCTTGCTGGAAATGTGGGTGATCTTGCTTTTTTTGTATCCATGCTGCCCTCTACAATTCCTATGTGGCTATGAAATAACACCACTAGTTAACACACATAGATCCTTATTTTTTTGCTCCCTGTCCTGTGACCTCAGTGGCTGGATCACTCCAATGTGAAGGATGCTCTGTTAGGTCTAGACAGAAATTGTCATGCCAGAGGATGACTTTCAGAAGTATCAAAATAGGTTTTGACTACTGCTTTCTTCCTACTTCTCTCTCCCATCCTGTCACAAATTTACATGGTGCTTTCATACTTCAAGTTGACTCACTAATTTATTTTAAAATTTCTTGGTTAGATACCAACTGGTCCAAATAGGGAAGAAAGCCAGTGAAGAAGCTCTTCTGGAGAAGAATTTATCAGTTTCAATACATTTCTACCCTCATCCATTTGAATAGCAACTGGTCAGAAAGCACTCACAATCCATCAGGGCAACATTTGGGGCAAACTCACCACAGGGGTTAGCTGACCAAGAACACAGTGCATTGTGTTGCTACCAGACTCCTGCTGAATTGCACTGTCCCTGCTTGGATCAGGCATTGGGAAAGCATCATTTAACCTCCTACTCTGGCTTCAGATTTAACTAGTCCTCAAATTGCCACAACATTTAGACATAAGAGTGATCAGCATCTTGTTCTGCTAAGGTGTCCAGTCCTTAGGAACATAATCTCCACAGAGGTATTTTAGAAATACAAACTTGGCTTTAAAACTAGACAAATTGAGGAATGGAAGCTGCTCCCTTTTAATGAGAGCAAGTTCACCACTTTATAATTAAGATATATAATTATATAAGTCCTGAGTGCATCAAGGAGCAAGAGAGTCTTCCTAAGAGATTTGTGTGTAATAGGCCATTTAGTCCCTAGATCCCTATCCTGGATTTTGAAAACAGTGAGAAGATCCAAGAAAGACTGACTTTTTGCTATTATTAATACCACATACCCATCTTCATGCATGGTCATCAGTAACCACTATGCTGATGATACTTGCTCAATATCTGAGGACAAAAGTTCTCTTTCAGCAGGCTTTTCATAAAGCATAATTAGATAAATTAAACTGTCCCTGCTAAATCTGCAGTCTCCAGAATGCCACTGTATGGTTAATTTACTTGTCTTTGTTCCAGCTCTATTGTGCTGGTTTTTGTATTCCATGGATTCATGTAGCAACCATCTATAAACATGAGTATAGTCCTGGTATAACAGGAAAAGCATGCAAACAAACAAACAAACAAACAACAGTTTCCTTTGTCATGTAAAGGAGTACCTTTAGCTCAGGCCAGATAGTTTTTATGCAGAGCATGGAGGCAAGTAGGAGAAGCAAGTGGCCTCTGAAAGTCACTTTTGTTCTCTATGCTATACCAGGGAAACAGAAGACACAAAATAAAGAAGTCATTAAAGATACTTTGGTCCTCTTGGCCAAAGAGTTGAGTCTGGAGGTTGGTACTATGGGGGTTTAGGCTGCTACTTTAAGGGGTTTTCCTAGTGGAGCAACAGTCTGTTAGCAGTAAACAGAATGAGAGCACAGCAGAAATATCATAAGCCTCCCAGTTCAATGCAATCAATACTAAATATTTAATCAAGTCTATTAAAATGGATAGCAATACAAGCCTTCAAGGAAAACAAGAACAAAAGCAATTTAACAGCAAAGACTTATAAAATAGTTTTGAGAAGATGATTCTGTAAGCACAGTAACCAAACAGAGACTACATATTAGAGCCTTTCCCCTTTCCTGGTCTCCTTACACATGTTCCAACTCATATTCACCTTTACAGCAAGACAGGTAGCACCCACCTATATGAATATGATATAACCATCTGCAACAATCTTGGACTAGGCTCTGCCCACAGTCCCTCATGTACATCGTCCCAATGCCTCTAATTTATGCTCTGTTTCTTAACAGCAGAGAGGACAGTGATCCTAGAATCACTTTGCAGAGCAATGGACTACTAATATGAGTAAAAACTTATCAAAAAAAGATCACATTAAAAAGTCAACTACCCAGCTGTCAATCAAGCATCTAAAACATACATTCTTTTAATGGTGGTAAATGCAAGATGCTTGAAATCAAACGGCTATTCAAGTAGTTGTATATAAGTAGAGGCATACAGAAGTAAAAAATAATTAACAAATCTCAGAATGAAATTACATACAAATTTTGACTTGTCAATCTGTTGGCAGTGGAACTGAAACAACCATTCCTTGACTGAAGTGCCCTTATACCATGAATATCATATTCAATAAATACAAAGTAAACTTAGCAAAGGAGAGATCAGTCAGAACAGAATGACAATCACCAGGGTGACCTTTCAAGCACAGAGAAATTGCCAGCATTCAATTCTAATACTGAAATATCTTGTTTCACAACAATTAGAACACAATTTACATAGAACAGAAATTATTTCAAGTTACAAGTCATCATAAAACACATTCTTTCTGTGAGGTGGTGAATTCTACCAACACTAAGGTCAGCCTATATTTAAGGTCCAGTTACTAACATGATGCCAAAACACTCTTGGTCAGCAGTCCTGGGACTAAAACATGCCTTTGCACTGATTCAATTGCACTCTTGCTTTGAGTTGGCACAAACCACTCATTGGGCAGTTCAGACAAAGTTGGAAAGCCTAACCAAAAAGGTTTTTTCATCAGCTCAGAAACTCTTGTTGACATGGCTGTCCATGTGGCAGTATAACTTGTTTTGCACAGACAAGATCAAAACACTGGTCACAGTACTTGGAAGCCCACTACAACTTGCATGTTTTATATCTGTAGGGGAAAATACGAACCAATTAAAGTTTTAAGAATGCTCTTAAAAAATGCCAGGTTTTCTTTCAGGAGACAGAAAGAAATTTTTAAGCTCTATTTTAGACGTCTAATCTCCATCATATTAAATGCTTGAAGAACTTTGAGGGCTCAGAAAGAATAAAAATTAACAGCATTTAATAAAAACACAATTTCTTTGCAAATTTCTATCTTGCTAACCTTAAAACACCAGTTCCAAACTGGATTCAGGGGACACTTTATTGGTACAGAAGGCAATTTCTTGCACTCTATCACTATTTGGTGATGGACACTTAATAACCTGGCTGATCAAGTGTATTAATGAGGCACTAAAATGTTTTAAGGCATAAAGTAGGTATTAAAATTTCTTTGATACATTGTATGCATTTAAAGGCAACTCATTTAAAAGTTGCAGGTCTTCTTGATGAGCATATAAAAAGGTTTGTTATCCAGAGATTTTTCTCATTATTCGCTTTCAGAGTTCATTTACCCCTGATTCACTTATTAATTCCAGCAGGTTTTTTCTCAGACAAAGAAAAAACCACCGTTTCATATACTTTGGCACAGTTATGGTGGATTAGAAAAGAAAAAGGCAGGAAACAGAAGAATCCATAAGCCCAAAATGACAATTAACTTCACCTATATTGCTCATTTCTCCTCTAATTTATCTATCCTGTAACAATGATATAGCTAAGGGCTGAATTCAGAAGGCTTCAGAAGGGAAACACATTACTCTTTTCAGGGGCAAGGTGAACTGGCCCTAACTATTCCAGGCATAATTATGTTTCACTAGGTAGTGAAGAGTTTTCAATGAACCTGTTCATTAATTGAAATTCAAGGAGATGTTTTTGCAGTGCAAACCAGCAGGAGTTTTGCTTTATTTCCTGTACAAACAAGCAGAAGGTATGAAACTGAATTAACTGCTCTTCAGGAAAAAAGGGAAGAACTAAGCAAGGCTCTGAATAGTTATCAGCTAGGGAAAAGCTGTAAGGAATAGCAAGCAAGAAAGTTGTCTGAATTACAATTGGTTGCCTTACCTACTCCTAGAGAAATATTACAAAAAATTAGGGAGGTTTTCCTTAAAGTTTAGATGCGTAAACTCACAAACAACATCATAAACTTTTTTTTTTAGATCTAAGGACACCCACTTCAAGGCACCATCTGTAGGTTTTTTGCCCTACTATAAGAACTCTGTTCTAAAACCTGCTTGTAACAATAGCTAAAAGCTTTTGTAAAGTCTAAGACTATTTTTCCTTATGATCAGATTTTATTTATTTCCCTTTATACCAAGGCCAGTACTTACCATTCTTTTTTGGGTTTATTTTCCCCAACCCTCTGTAGTGTATCTGGACTCAGAAGCTTTGTCTCCACCTCATTTGTTTTTACTAAATGAGAACACCAGGTTCTCCAAAGTCATTACCTTGGCAAGAGTTTTCCACAAACAACCTAAGTGCATCAAGGTGGTTTCACAGCTGAAGCAACTAGCCCTGTTGAAAAACAACACCTCTTAGCCCAGGAATTCAGTTAACACACTCATGCTGGCCCAGACAGGATAATAAAATTGGGCACTGCTTTTGGGGTCAGGGCCAGTCTTGGCGACAGACCGTTTTGTCCTGGATGTTTCTGGGATCTGCCATCAAGTCCCTACTTTTCTTTTGTATGATGTCATTTCCAAATAGCTTGCCAAAAGTCTCATTTGGCTAACCAATCCATCAGGAAAAGCAACACATCTTTGTGAAACTGTATAAAGGACAGAACAGGAGTAGATATTAAGCACAGATAAGCCAAGACACCTTTTTACCACTTGATGTACTGATGATTAAATTGCACAAAGTAGACTTGCACCACTGAGTTCTGTCCAGAAATTAAATCCCCAAGGTTTAACTTGCTTTAGTATTACCACTTGTAATTTTCTGTTTGTAATTTACTAGATGCTGGGGCACAAGGCAAAAGAGAACATGAGTAGTGGTACATTTTTCATAATTGTTATTTTTTAAGGGATTGACAGAGTCTTTTTTTTCTCATGATTATAACTGCTGCTTTGAGAAGACAGTCAAATAACGATCCCCATATCCATGGCATAAATCTTTTTTTGTTAGGCTATGTTTTACCATTAGCATTTGGCCTTCCTATGCAATTACAGTTCATCAAGCACAAGAAGCATTTGTCAGTCTATTAATTTTCTGCTGGAATCCTCCATCATTGCTCACTTGAGTGTGCAGATCAAGCTTCTTCAGGATCCATCTGGTAGTGACCCCTGTCATTAAAGAGGAATTCCATCCACTGCTCAGCCCTCCCCTGCATCAGTGGCTCCTAACTTTCTCATGCAAATTCTATCAAGCCAAAAATGTCTGTGCCTGTTCTCAGTCCAGTGACGAATTATTTTGGATAGCATGAGTAAAATCAATTCAGTCACTTGAGTTAAGCCAGCATGAAAAATAAGCTGCGCTTTCGCCATATGTGCTGATTGAAATTTTCAAGCATGGAAATCTTAAAAATGGCTAATTCTCCACACGTCATTCCAGGTTGTTTTATAAATCCTCACAGAGGAAGGAAAAATTATTCATGGCTAATGAAAAATGGCTCAGTAATTGTAAACTTATGAGCATTTAAAGTCACACATTTGTTTAAATTTTCCCTGAAATAAGGGATTTGTTAATGCTGCTTACCTTTAAAGCTAATCAGTTAACAATAATGTCCCTTGCTTTAAGTCTGTTTCAGTATACAATAAGTGTAACTGCATCTCATTTTTAAGTATTCTTTAAAAAAAAAAAAATACAGTAAATAACACTGACATGATATTCATGAATAAGATCTAGGATTCTAAGATATTCCCAGAAATGTGTGATTCCTCCAGTATCAACTCTATCATATTCAAAACACTCAATACTTACAGCAGCTGTTCTGCACTGCATAAATCTTGATGACCTGTTTTTTCTGTTATTTAAACTGTTGATCTTGCACACAATGTACAGAAAGAATACAGTGACTAAAACAACAAAATTAGGCTAGTGGTCATGTATCAGGGGCTGGGTACTCCCAGCTTGTGAGTAATCACTTTTAGAGAAAAGGGGAAGAAACTTCGATCTTTTGGACCCCACCCCACTAAATTGGCAGTATGTCATTCAATGCAGAAGCCAAAATTTCCTTGGGACTCCATAGAGCAAATGGAGGGAGATAAATCCCACTTTAAGAGCTTTCAGCTTTGAAGATAATTGAGGGCAAGGAAAAGCGAGATATTATGCCAGTGGATCATTACAGGTATGACAGTAACTGTCAACTTGGATTTATTTTATTTGATGGCCATGGAGGTAAAGTCTATATTATGGCAGATATAGGGTTAAAACAGTCAGAGAAGTATAAAATAAGAAAGTAGGGTAAGAATATTGAGATGAATCAAATGAAAAGAGCTATAGAGCAGTGCATACGAGAAGATTAAACGACCTACAATCCTTTAAGGAAATACCACTACCTAAAATGTAAATCAGTGAAGAGTATTGAGCTAAAGACTATTTTTCTCTCCCAATTTCCTAACTGATCTCTCTGTCAAAAGTTTGGTCCATCTAGAATTAAAAGGAGAAAAGAGTGCATGAAAATGAAATAAGGATCTCAGAATCTGGCCTCTAGTATTTTCACCTGACCTATTTTTCACATCATCACTAACAAGCTACAGCTTTATGTTAGAAAGGTAAAGCATCTGTATAATCACAGTCAATAGTGTTCTCATTAGGAGTAACTGATGTTCTTACAATTGTTTGAAACACTTTATTTGCTATAGGCGCAAGGTCACAGTCTTGCAGCAGTAAATTAATTGTAGCGGTGTTTGTGCAAGTTGAGAACACCTGCAGCTATTCCTGAGACCCAATGGTCAATGTCACTAACCCAAACTGGGAAGCAATGATATGGAAGTAATGACCTTGTCAGGTAAATAATCTTGTTGTCTTTAAAGATGAGGACTTAAAAAAAAAAAAAATCCCACCCCCACCCTACAAGAATATTTTAGCATAACTAATAAATTTTAAAAAAATATTAAGCTGTAAAATCAACATCATGGGATCAATACCTTCCATGGTGCCTTTTCATCTACATTTATGCCTTTATATTTCATTTTAGTGGAGTTGCATGTGTTCAACTGCCCCAAATTAATGAGTGTACACTGTTTATATTGCAGGCAGTGTCTACAGGTTTGTTCACAGGTCTGCTGGATCTGATCAGAGCACAGGCTCTCTCCCCAGACAGTGTTCAAATGCTTTTGCAACAGTCCATGTAATAGTTGATCTGTCTGAATTGAGTCTGTGTGCTGCAGAGCTAATACCTTGATGCTAGTCAATGATCAAATACTCTCAGTGAGAAAATGCCTGCTGCCTCAGGCTATGTTTCAGATTAAAGTCAGATCCAGCGTTGGGTTTGTTATATATTATATATTTTTATTGCAATCTTAAACTTTTCTTGAAAGTTTTTAACACTAATATAAACACATAATTGTGAGATTAATATATTTTAACCATTTTGATTCTCTGATAATATTTCATTATGAAGTCCTCGTGTAACCATTTCCTGTGAAAACCAATAACAACAAAAAACCCCTTTCATTTTGTTAATAGTGTGAACAGATGCCAGTAACAGTGGATCCTTCTGCCTCTAACAGAGGAGACATTACTGGACAGATGATCCATCCGTATGAGAAACTAGGAGTAGGACACCTGATATGTATCTGCCCCATGCTAAGACAGCAGGGATTCTCTGATTTGCACAGGATTCTGAACCAATATGCAGCAGCTGCATCTTTTCAGTGTAAGTGTATTTTGTTATTGCTCTTTTCTTCTATCAGTAATTGCTTAGTGGCTAGTATATTTAAACTGTGTGGAACAGAGTAGAACTAATTTTTCTTTCACCTCGAGAGTTTAAACTTATTTTGACAGGAAACTTAATCACTTGGCTATAAGTTAAGGGGGCAGGAGATGCTCTGCACTCTTCTTGGTGTGGTTATGGCACTGCACAGCCAAGAGAATAAAGATTCCATGAGAGGCAATGTTCCAGCAAGACTGTAGCTGAGGGTTAAAGCTTCTCAGTTCTCATACTGAGAAGAAAGTCACTTTTTTTAATCAACTGTACTTCCCTATTGTGACTTTTAAAGGCTGGCAGCCAGCAGACTTCCAGAATAGGCAAAAGGACCTAGTTGTCATGTGCCCATTTGCACACATGCCAGATAACCTGGTTTATCAAACCTCCTGGAATATAACAGGACCATTTTAGCAGAAATACAGCTCATGGATCTAAATCAGGATTTTAATTTGTGGAACTATAAATATTGGATGAATATCTAGACCTTCACTCAAGACAAGGACAGGGTATTCCAAGCATTGCCATAGAGGCATCTTTTGCAAGTGTATCAATGAAAATAAAATTCATAGGGCCATAAAGACCCTCAGTTAAACAAACACTGTTGCCATCAATTATCCTTTCAGTTAATACAATCTCTAACTCCAACAACTACAATGCAGTGTCAAATATATGAAGCAGTGCTGCCATCTGAAAAACATATGAGTATATCCTGAGAATAGAGCACATACTGCACACCACCTTATATTTAGTAAATAACTTCTGTTTAACATTAAACCTCTTTGTACTTCTCATGCAGTTGCCTAGTTGCAAATGCAATGTCAGGTATTTTTATCTTGTGCAAGACTATGCTTCCATGAGCAATTATAATCTAATTAAAGTCATTAATGTTTATGCCCTAGGGAAACATTCAGTTATTTGTAGGCATGTGAGTTTTTCCTGTCTTCCGATCCTTGTTGTAATTTATGCTTTGTTGAGCACTTCTAAATATCCACAAGTTACTTCACTTGCCACCTTAAAGCTGTGCCACCCTGTAGCCTATGGCACTGTTTTCAGTGCTTCTATTTAAAATTATACTAAATAAAAATGGGTTTTATATCTATCAAAGTTTCAGAACTGGAGCAGCTTTTGAAGCCAGGGTATTTTTTTCCTCTTACCAAAAGATGTTCAAGTTTTTCATACTATAAATCATGCCTTAATCAGAATTCAGAAGTGTCTGTGCCTTTCAAATGCAAGCAGATACCTAGGAGTGTCTGAAAGAATACACCAGTGATTTCAGAACCTAGAGCACTACTATAATCCTCTATAAAACCTGTTTTGGAGCCAGGAAGTGTCAGTGAGGTAAAGATTTTAAGACAGGGTTGAAAAATTTCCTATTTATCAATTATATAGCAAATCTTTTCACCATTAAATTAATAAAATTTTGTAAAGTGCTAGAGTTTTATTTTCAGAGTTCTGGTGGGACTTGACACTAAAGCCAATCCAAAGGATCCTACTGATTTAAGCAAACTCTGAAGCTAACTTCAGCATCTTTCAGTGTCAGTACAGAGGCCACGAGGCAAAAGAATAAATGGTGGTATCATTTTCACAGAGTGTCTGTACTAACTTCCCAGGTTTTCAGGTTAGGGCTTTTTCTGCTTGGAACTGGGAATGTTTGGGTGCAAGGTGAAACAGCCAGCCAAAGAGTTCATGATTTCATTTGAAGCAATCCAACTCAATTACTGCAGAGGGTGTGGGAAGTGATCAGTCTGTATCACTGCTGTCAGCCCAAGGGAGGATCACTCTGATGGCCTGTGACAAACAAAACTTTTTCACAGCTGTGCCTACTAGTCTACACCAAAAAATGTTCCCCATCACTTCAGAGAAAAAGGGATTTTAACTGCAGCTGTGGAAAATAAGTATTTTTCTTGTGTAATTCCACATTTCAAACATTTTTCACTCCATATGAGTAAAAAACTAAAGCTTCTTGAAGGTTTTCACCAAGAGAAAGCATGTTTTCCCTGACACTTCCAGATCAGGCTCAACATATTGCACAACCTGGTCTAAACAAAGGGTGTAAGTTTAAGCTTTTTTCTAACATAGCATGAGCACCAGGTTGTCTTGGGGTGGAACAGTTGCATATATATGTTATCTATAAACACTCAAACATTTTACTGCAGCCAGGACTTGATCTCAGTAGAATTTGTGAACTTGATAGTTGTGGTTTGGGACAACTGCTTGTCCATCTTTATCTCTCTCCAGCAGAGGGTCAAGATAGCTGTCCCAAACTAAGCTAAATATACTTCAGCTTGACAACCAGTCACTTAATGACAAAAGTAATTTCAGTAAAATATTCCCAACCAGTGGCAGTAATGGTCCTTTTGGAACACATTCTAAATAGCAATCAGCATGGGCAGCCTGACCTTGACTAAAATCTGTTCAGAAAACATTTCATTAATGAGACTAGAAAACTAGAATAGAGTCTGACGTGGCCTGTATCTCCACAGACTGGGGTGCTTTTCAGCTGGAGTGCCCTTTAGTAGGGTCTGCTTGCTATAAAGTACAGTCCCATGGCCAAGGCAGTATGGGTCATTAATGCAGAGTCAGGAGGATTTAAGCACATATTGTTACATACAAGTTATTCTAAATACGGATTATGAAATCATTGATTCTTGAGAATTATTCTTAATATTTGCAGAATTAAGAAATGCAGGCAGACATTCTGTCTCAATAACATAAACATAACTTTATTTACAATGTTTTTTAAGTTGGCTTAAGAACATGTATGGAAATAGTCTTCTTTCTACAAACTGTTGCATACACAATCCTAGAAAAAAAAAGTAAAAACTAAAATATTTTTCTCTATTTTCAAACTAGAAAGATATCAAGAACATCTGAGTTGCTTGTATTACTCAGGAGAAGTGTTCATCAACCTGTAAACTCCATATATTTTAGGTTCCTTTAGCACACCTTGTTTAGTGTGTATATCAGGACATCATAAGCTTAAACATTATGCTGAGAAGGTTTAATTATCTGCTACTTGCATCACATATCACCTGCCCACACTTTACTGTCCAAGCTATTAACTGAAAGTTTGGAATATGACTACAGGTTAAAATGGATTTATTTGATTAATGTGTGTATACAAGTGTGGGTTCTCTTGTGAACTATTCAAGTGTTGAGTTTAATTGAGCTACAGCTGGTGCTGACTGTGTTTTCAGAGAGTAGGGATTTACTGACTGATTGACTGTCTCTCCTTTTTAACCTGGATGAAGATGCGTTCAGGAAGAAGTGAGATTTCCTGATGATACAAAACCACAGGGAGGATAGAAAAAAATGAAAAGAGCAATAAACTGAATGAAAATAAAAGCATATAAAATCAAGTAGTTTATATAAAAGGAACGAAACTAGACATACCAGTTAGAAAATGCATGAAATCAGGGATTTTGCTTGCAAATCTCTAATTCAACTGAGGAGGAAGGAAGAGGGGAAAAAACAGATAAGAGCTGCTACTCCAATGACAATGCAAATCTCCTTTGGAGAGGCAGAATAAATTAAATTAATTAACTTTTAAAATCCTTCAGCTGAGAACCTCTCTCCCTTGTTGGCAGAACTAGATACAGCTGTTCAAATGGTATCACAGAAGGAAAGCAGAAAATCAGAAAAAGAAAGAAATTTCAAAAATTTTCTTCCTTGCTCAAGGATGTCAAAGATCCTGTGTGACTTGTAATAAGTACTGCTTATCCTAAGAAAAGGCAGTGAAACCAAATGCAAATTGTCAGGGTGTAACCAAAAGTATAAAAGAGAAATAGAACTATCCATTTAGAAAAAAAACCAAAAACAAATACAATACCCCAAACCTCCAAGGACTTAATCATCTGGAAAAGCACTGTAAAATTTAACATTTGTCATCATTTTGCCTGAATAGAAGTTCTGGACAATGATTCACAAAGATCCACAAGGGTTCTTTCCATCTATCCTGGATGTGAAAAACCAACACTCCACATCATCCTGCCCCTGTTCCATCTTGCAACATTACTAGAGAATATCCTGCCCTTCCGTAGGTGGGAAAGGCACTTCTGTATTTCAAGTTTTTCTTCTGTTTGATTTACTCTTTTCCACAAGTAATGTCATTGCTGTCTTTCCATAAAATGTGATCTGTTCTTTACATGAAGGTTTAATATACCCTTTTTTTTCTCCTCCCTTGCAGGGGAGAAATACAGTAATTTTTAATTCTCCTTAACATATATCTTGTTGCTGCCCACAGTTATAAATTAAGATGTTCTAGAAATATGGTTTGTTTTCATAATGAATATTTTTATTCACTGAGAATAAATGTGTTCTATGCAAAAATAATTGAGGAAATCTAATTATTTAGAAAATCTTAGTGGTTCTGAATAATGTCCCTAGTATGATTTTGTATGTACAGTCTAGGAAGATGTAACATCAGATTTTCAATCAGTTTTTCCATTTTTTATACTAGGATAGGAGAAGTTATAAGAACACTCTGTGCTAGGTTTGCCAATATCTCGAAGGCTTGAAAATCTCAACTGTCATCTGACTCAACAGGTCACAGAAGCAGATGTACTTCTAAAAACACACACAGGAGCTGGGAGAGAAGACATACAGTGTGTGGGACTGTGATGCCATGATGTCACTGAGAATTTTGACTTTTAACTTGGATTTCAGAGCATAAACCCCTCTAGCTGGCCAATCTTAAGCTTCTCTCCCCAGCCTTGTGGCTTCTCTCCTGTTCTGTAACCCTGGTTGCCAGACATCTGTCAACAGATGGCTGATTGGAAGAACTGGCTCTTTTTGGCACAGGGGTCACCAACCAGGAAAGAGCCATGTGTTCAATGTGTTATGCAATAAAATATAAAGCTTGAGCTCAAATGACAGAGTCTATTCCCAGTAAATGAGATCTGACAAGTCTAAAGAATATATTAAAAGTATAAGATTTTATTCACATGGTAGTCAGAACACTCCTCAAAAATACCTATCTTTATCCATCTCAGAGGAATTCAACAGACACAAACACTAAAAAATGAGAATAATAGACAAAAAAAAAACCCTAAACCACAAAACCACAAGAAAATACACACACTCCCAGTAGTAACCTCTGATCGCTGAGTATCACAATGGCAGAGAGAGACATAAATTCCCCAAGTTCTTTGTTACAGTGTGCACAGTACATACAGTGCAGAATAAGAATGAGTAGGTGCTTTTACTGTTGACACTTTTTTAAATAGTGTCCCATTCATATGGATAGAAGAGAAATAAATTGTGAGGAAAAGTTACTGAGAGTTTTTCATACTTAGCAGAGTATAGATGAGGTGCTCTCAGTGTGGTATCCCCTCCTTTTTTCCTCCAGGTATAATCTACTCTCTACAGAATAAATAAATCAGGTGTCTTTCCAGATTTATGAAGAACATTTAGAAGAGAGATACAAGTATGGCATAAATTTAAAATATCCATGGGAAAATAATGTAAAAACATATATAAATATTAACACGCTGAATTTTTTAAAATTCTACCAAGATTGACAGCTATGGCTTCATCCTTGCAGGTTGGCATGTACATTATCAAATATACCAACGTTGTATTCCTATTTTATTCCAGCAAAAGGAGATAGCCTTTGCTTTGGCCAGCAAGTCTGATACTTCTGTGCTACACTAATTAAAAGCAAAGCTGTAAAGTTTCTAATTCCTAAAAGGATGTAATAAAATCCCACAATTTTTTATTATCTTCCTCCAAAGTACTATTTATAAATCCTATCTTTGATAGCTTTTCTGCAAACTATTTGTAAAGCACATTCACTTGCAGAGTAATCTGGCTCCACCAAGTGACAATTGCTGTGATTGCTAGTCTACATTTGGACATAAGAAAATACACAAATATTAACCTTATTTTGTAACATGGGATTTTTCTGGATAGCTTTGAACTTCACTATATCAGACACTCAAATAGATTATCTTGCAATGTAGATGGTAAGTGAAAATACTGAAGCAATGAAAGGAACTTATTTGTCCCACTGCATGATGATGAAATTTTGTCTTACAAAAGTACCCACTGAATTACTATTAGTAACTCCATCAATAACACTTGTGAGAATAACTGTAGGAGGGTTGGAGGGAGGCAGGAGAATAAATTATCTTCCTGAAATTTACTCTACATCTTCCATGTACAGATATATAATGAGAGAAAGCCTGCTGTAATATTAAGAACTTGCTACCCAATCCTTAATGCCAGGTCTACGAGAACATGCTCTGGACAGCTAAAAACAAAGTGGATGTAAACCACAGGTGTAAAGAAGATTATTATAAAATGTATTCTGCAAAACTATTTCTGAACAACTGCACATTCTGAAAGGGAAATTTATAAAGCACTTTAGGTGGCCAGAGAGATACTATGAAAAGCCTGACAGAGAAACTGGAAATGCTTTGGATGCTGTCTGCATTGACTTTGTGAACCCATGCAAAGATCCTGGGTTTGGATTTTGCAAGCTCACAGGGACAAGAAAAAGTAGCTCTGATGAAATTTGAAACTACCATGTAGCAGTTGATAGATTTTAAATATCACTGTTAATCAATTATAAATTTTATCATAAACACTAGAATTTTCTTTATCATCATTATTATTTGCAGTTGTTATTTTTGGTGAGGAAGACTATGGAAAGGCTGAGCAAACTGTTTTTTGTTACCTCAGAGTTTTACTTTGATTAATTCTTAAGAGAAGAACCAATACAAGAGGTCAGCAGCTATTGGAAAGAATCATAAACCAATGCCCATGGACATGCACATATGTATTCATATATGGGGTATACAAACTACTAGAAATTAATTTAATATATTAATATCTTTTAATTATCATATTCTCTGCAATTGTCCCTAGCTTAACAATAAGGCAGTGTTTGTTTAATTTGTGTGTTCTCAGTTATGTGTTCTGCTCCTGTGAAAAGACTGGTTGAAGAGGAAGCCTGCTCCATATAACAGTAGATAACTCAGCACGCCCAAGGGAGAGAAAGCCAGAGGGGACCACAAGAAGGAATAGACAGGACATTCATAAGAAAGAACAGCCTGACTCTAGAAAGACTGGAAAGAGCTTGCAAACAATATTACACAGAAATTGTGGGCACCCAGCAGCTCAAACCTAGAGTCTGTTTGCAGTGATAGTGGACAAGAAGAGAACAATACACAAATTTTTTTCTGCAGCATCACCTCAAGTTGCCTTAAGTTTTCTTTATATAAAAAAGTAGAAATGCAACTCTTTATTTAAATAAAGTTCAGCACTTTTTAAGCCTAGAATTTTTTGGATCTTCTGGGGGAGCTCATTATAAGATGAAAGCCTGAGCCATTTCACATCAAAGCTGTATTCCACTCTGCATCTTGTCACAGGAGGGAACAGACAACCTTGCAGACCAATAGAAGCTTCTAGTGTCCTAGATCCTGGCATTATTCTGAGAAAGGGCAGGGGGAGTGTGAATAAATTAGTAAAGAAAATCAGTCTGGATCTGAACTGACTTCTTTTGAAGAACACATTGAGATGTTTCTAAAAGCCAGATTTTTGCTTAGATTCCTTGTTATTCTGACACTGCACCTAAGGGGGTGGAGAGAATATCATTTTTTGTATTTTCCATGCTTAAGACCAGGGGCAAATAAAAAACTTGGGGTTTTGTCCTAGATTTTCTCCAAGATTCTGTCCTTAGCATTCTAGGACTTTATTCCTTTTGCAGACTTTTTTTATTCCTTGCAGACTTTTTATGACTTATGGACTTCAGTATCAATTAGTGAGAAATACAATCCTTGGAATATTGAACAATTAAGTGTTATTGTCTCTAACAAAAGCTAGCAACACCAGATTCCATTGCCCCAGAAGAACACACCCACTCCAGGGTCAAAAATCAGTTATCCCAAACTCTAAACTGACTGTCCAGCAAACAGCAGCTTAATCAGGAAGCAGAGCAATAAGCTGGTAGAATACAATTCAAATTAAATAAAGAAAATGTAGATCTTGGTAAAATCTGAGCTGAAGGCTGAACTGAAGAAAAGAAATACTTGGTTGAAATATCTGGTAATTCTGTATTTAAATTGTACTTTGGTGTAAGATTTCAGGATTAAAAAAAAGCCCAAGTGAGTTTTTATGAAGCAACAGATAAGCTACAATAAGCCAGTACTAAGGCAGACACATTAAAACATTATTTTTAATAAAAGAATTATGATTATAGCAACTGCAGACTCCCTCATTCCTTGCTCACTAGTAAGTACTCCAATTGACTACAGAAGACCATGCACTAAGACCTAAAGAGGCACTAAAGCCTCTTTACTATAAAATAATGCATAGTCTGACAAATCACATAAAAGTAACAGAATTAAAATGGGTTTGCAGCTGGGTAATATGTGGTTGTTCAGCCTACATGCAATCAGATAAAATAAGGTGAGCATTGAGCTCCTATTTTATGCATACCAGTATCTCCTATTTCTAGAACTTCTGTGGTTTTAGACCTATTTTTAAAGGAGAGAAAAGAGAGGCCTAGGGTTAGCTATCATTTCTTAGCTGGCCTAAGCTGAACAGGAGTTATCTGTATGTATTTGTGTATTTCCTTTGCTGACTGGAGCAGCAGCCAGGGTATCTGATGAAAGTGCAATAGTACCTGCAGGAATTAAACTAGGAAAGCCAGAAATAAGCAGCTTTATCTAAATGTATATAACAGCAACCCAGAGACTCTTCTGCAACAGTCTCTATCTACTTTCCAACAAAAAATGGTAGATGTGGTGGAAATGGTAGAAAGGTGAGTGTATGTTGTGTGGGCTCTATGTCTGCAATTTCATTTTCTCTACATCATCTGCACAGAAAATGGCAATTTGAGAACTTCTGTTCAGATTGGTGCTTATTTCTCAGAAAACAATTACTTCAATCTAATTTATCTCATGAACTTTCTATAAAACTTCCTTTTGAAAACTAAAAAACTAAAGCATTTTGAAAGTTTTCTATTAGGTCTCCTCCTAACCTTTTATTTTAGAAATTGTTGGCTTAACTACAGTGAAAAACTTTCTGGGAACATACAGATTACATTAAAATTTGTGGCATAATAGTTTAATTACTTTGTTTCAGCAATATTCCAGCATTTTACAATTATTTTATCATGCCAAATGCTGTGCTCTATTTCTATTGATTTAAATAGTTCAGATTTAAGGAAATTTGGTCACAGTACCTAATTTTTCAAATGTTCTTAAATGTTTAAATATTTGAATTACACAAAATAAACTAAAAGAACCATGGAACATCCATTAAAACATAGGTTTTTTTCAACATACTGGTTTTTTGCTTCCTTTTTCTTAGTACAGTCTCTAGTTCTTATCATACCTATTGTATCCCAAGAAATATAAAACAACAATATTGTATATTTTTATTCTGATTTCTCCAATAACACTGTGAGAAAATATTCTGAAAGGACAGAAAACCAGATGAAATTATGGGAATGAAAATCTGTGACACTGGACACTACAGCTGCAAAGCAGAGTAATAAAATGATAAAAGGTACCAAGATACAGAGGAACACAAGAAGAGAGAAGTGCAGATAACAGACCTTGGAGAATTCTGCCTCTGTTCCACTTTCTGTCAGTCAAAAGTCTTGTCATGTTTGTGCTCACATCTGCAGCAGTTCAGCTGTCTTTCCGTATCTCTTTACCACTGCCATGACATTACAGCTTTTGCTGGTGACAGATCTGTTTCAACTGTTCAAGGAGACATCAGGATGTTAGTGGCAGGCAAGCTAAACTACAGAAACAAAACATCCTCAAACCTTAGAAGCCATTTTATTGTCAAAAGTTATAATGCCATTTTGGCAACACAGTTATGATTTCAGTTGATCCTCATGTCATTTGTCATTTAAATCCCTCATTTCTTCCAAAGAAACTGCAGCCTCAGTGTGAGTAAATCTGTTATCAACAGAAGCACCAAATGACAGTTGTAGGGTATTGCTTCATTCTGGAACTGACCACTCTTCTTTTTGCCTTTGTTTTCTGTCTGCTATTACCCACAGCATTTCCCACAAAGTGTTTAAATAATAAAACAGTCCTGCTTATTTTAATATGAGTAACATACCTAGAGCAGAATCAAATGGAGTACTATGGGATAGTGGTGTTTGCTTCTTTGTCTATCTTTGGCTACAATGGTTACATAATGTATTACAACCTATCTTCCTCTGTCTACCCTGTCTTGTTCTCTGTGGTGGACTAAAGTCAGTAAAAAGTGTTTGTGCAGGACCTCCTGTGAGAGAACGAAGTGTTGATCTATATCTCTGTCTCCTACATATGAACAATGATTAGCCCTTTGAAAGTCATTCACCCATGACCCAAACCTCTGAAAGCTGACTGCAGCAGTACAACCCCAGCAGGAACGAAAATTGCTTTTCCACAGTTCATAAAAATGCACCTTAAAGGAATATTCTGATCTAGAGGAAGTGCTGTCAAGATATTTTTTTCTGTAGCCAGTACCAGTGTGCCCCAGCCAATATGCATGCCAAATGCTGCTGTTAATTTCTTCAGTCCTCTGTCTTTCATCATGTTTTACCAGTGGCTTTAGGAACCAGTAAAGGATAGCACACACACAAGGCTTCAAATAAATACTTGTATGTAATGTGTTCATATAAGAGCAGTTGTGTTTAAGGAAAAAGGTCACCTTTAACCCCAGGTTTACCCATATAAACCAAGACCCTCTCCACTGACACCACAGCACCTAGAGAGAGAAAGTCTGCAAGAGTGGAAAGCTGATGACACTCCATTCCATCAGGATCCAGGATTTCAGCACTTATCATATGATTAATATTCACCTCTCACATTATGGCAGGTGTACTTGCATTAAGAAAAGCTACACTAAAATATATTATTGTACCCATTAATGAGTTTAATTCCATTATGCTTGATAGTATCATCATCATCATCATCATCATCATTATCAAGATCCGCTATGCAGATAATTTTTGCATTTGTCTCTTTATGTTACAATTCTTCCAGAGGCATATTCTACTAGTGAGTATTTCTTGATCAGGAAAAACTGGGTAATAACTGGTGGAAAGCCAGATATTTGTACAAACAGTAGAAAGAAAATAAATAGCTTTGTCAGTAAATGTTCCATTCAATGGCTACTAAAAAAAAAAAACAAAAAAACAAACCAAAAAACCCCTCAAAACCAAAACCACAATAACAAAATCCACAACCCCCCGACTCCAAAAAAAAAAAAAAAAAAAAACAAACCAAAAACAAACAAACAAACAAAACAAAAAAAACACAAAAAACAAAACACAAAAAACCCCCCAAAAAAACAAAACACAAAAAAAAACCCCAGAAAAACAAACAAAAAGCCCTCAAAGCTTGAAAATAAAAAAGTTTACTGCCTGGTAACCAGGAACCAGTGCTAAGCTTCACTTCAATAATGTGAGACAGAGGTTAGGAGGAGACTTGGGGGTAGAAAATTTGAGAGGGAGGAGGTTGCTTCTGACTGCATGCTGTGGAACTGCTGTGTACTGGAGAAAGTCAGGTTCTGGTCTACTGACAGGTGGTACAATGATAAATTAAGATACTCAACAGAAATACTGAGAAAATGTTAAACATTTAATATACACTTTTGACACATTATTCCTCTTTGATCATTAGACCATGTAGTTTCAAGATTTCAGACTGGCACTTATACTGGTGCATACTACTATGGATTAAGACACTCTTTTGGGATTCTGGATTTTCCCTGAAAGATTTGGTGGCAACTCAGACATGTATAATTTAGAGTGTTTAAGTGGAAGTCACAGCTGCATCTGGCCCATATAATAATCACTGCATATATTTTTGTCTGTAGGATATCGCTCATGAAAAGATCAAGATAATCTTATTAATCTTTCACATCCTTACTTACATTAAACTGATAAATAATTGAAAACATTTTAGAATTAATTAAAACATAAAGATTTTTGTATATATATGCATTTAGAACAATTTAGAATACATATTTATATTAAAAAAGCACTGATACAACTAATGTAGGGATGTTGATTTAGCTTAATGAAACCCCTGTTGCCTCATGCTTCAATTAACTCTGGCTTCTTTTCCTCTTACATTTGTAGTTTTGCTTGTAAGTAGAACAAAGTTATTTCTGAGAAAGAAAAATATTACCATTGTAATTAGAAAGTGGTTATTGATAACTTAGATTAGAGAATGTAATACTAATAACATATTCCAAAATATAAATAGTCTGAACTGTAATAATTTATGGCTCTAATTTGACAATTCTTTCTGAAATAGAACATAGGGACATACATAAAAATAATGACACCCCAAAAACGCTCACATTTCTTTTTAACCTTGCTGAAAGAAAAATATCAATTATCTGGTTGTCAAAATCTTTTCGGGTCATTATTTCTACAGGATTTTCAGCCAAACTTGCTCAAGCTAGTACATCTTTTTTGCTCAAATATGTCTGTGCCAGCTTTCTCAAAAAACGTTTGCTGCTTTTCTGTTTTCAGGGGAGAAGAGGGTGCATTGGTATCCTGCAGTCCCCACAGTTCTCACACATCAAGTATTCTTAGACTCCTGTCATGATACTTCCAAGATGGTGATAGCTACAAACATCCTACTCCAAGCAGATCAGAGCTGAACAGTTTGAAGGCAGCTCACAAATGAGCCATCCAATGGCCAAGCAGAAGAACACTGGAAGTCAGCATCAGTGTGCATGTCACAGCAAATGAGAACAGAGATGACTCAGCCAGACATAAATGATCCTTCCAAACTACAAAGGTAATGGAAAGCAAGACAGTTCTGTGCACCACTAATCACTCTCTCAACCTCTGATAAAGGAAGGAAATACTGCTGGTGTGTATGAGCCACTTCTAAGGATGTCCTCTAACAGAGAACACTTTGCAGTATTAATTAATTTGGTACTACACGTAACAGTATATTGTATACTCTTTTGCTTTCATCCTCACAGCATGCACTGCATTTAACACATTGTGATTTCCAGCTTTGTACTTCTTTGAGGTAAAGGCAGTAAAATATGAGTCATATCTACCACCTCAACTGAGCTACTCTGATAGTGTCCTGGTTTGAAAGACAGGTGTCTGCTAAGGAAGGCAGGAGCCTCTATTGAAGTGGAAAACGTAAACCTCCTCCCTCCAAATTATTATAATTTTGAAATTACAGAGCTCTCAGGCAAAGATATGGCAATAGGAATAACAGTTATTTACTAGGAAAATTAAAATAAAAATGCAGTCATAAAAAACCAAAACACTGACAGTCAGAATACAACCTGACACCCTATCAGTCAGGGTGTTGGTAGCAGTCCTATTAAATGGTGGCTGCAGTCCTCCTGGAGCAGCAGATGTGGTTCTGTTGAAGCAATGATCCTGGAGAAGGGTGTAGTTTTTCTCTGAAAGTCCAGTGGTGATGAAGATGGGCCTGGTCTTCCTCTGGGAATCCAGTGGAAAAGTGGCTGACTGTGCTGTTCCAAATCTTAGATACTATTTAGGTAGGAATGCTTGGCTCCTCCCCCTGGCTGGAGCATCTCACAATGGGATGATGTAATTTTATCAGTTGTGCAGTGGGACTCAATGGCCAATTAACAGAAGATATCTCCCTGGAGGGAGGACAGGTTATTAAAAAGATAAAGATCACTGTCCCACCTGGTTTCAAGGGACCTGACAGAATACATCCTGCATTGCAACCCATGACAGATGATTAACACCAGTCAGTACAAACACCACCACTGAGGTTGTTGTATGTAGGGTTGGACATGGAGCAGCTGAAAAGATGGGTGGGGTATTTAAGTTGGATATCTGGAGGTTATCCATCTGCCTGCATCAAAAAAAGCTTGCCATCAGTCACCACATCATGGCTCCTCTTCTGTGCTCTACTGGTGAACACCAAAAATGAGTGAAAAAGGAGATACAGCAAGTCTAAACGTCTGTTCTTATAGAGCCATACACTTCATCCTATTATTGAAACCAGCAGAAGTTATAAAAATATTTTTCATCAAGTACTGGATTATCAATGCCTCTCAGAAGCATTCACTCAAAAAGTTAAAATTCCATTTGAATTCCATCTGAAGACATTGGTGTTGGTAGTAACAGAAGTAACTAATTAAAATTTCATAGGATATTTAATATCTGATTGCTTGCTTAGTTGGGAAAAACAACTTTCTAACTTTGAGCCCTAACAGAATATACTGGACATCGCCATATAACATCACACTCAGGCAACTCTGATAAAAAGTATCCAGAACCACTGCTCCAATTTCTGTAATCTGCTATCATTACATGAAGCAACTCCTGCCTTGTAAATGCAAGACAATAAATCTAAGATGAGAGCAAATCTTTTCATACTGCAATTCCAGTCGCAGCAGCAGCTGTTTTGCCACATGAGCACACCCGCTAGAAATAAACTAATAATCCACAGCAACTCTGGCACCAATGACAGCATCAATCTTTATAGAGGAAAACGTGAAATTGCTTACAGCAAAGATTCACTTGAGCTAGAAAAATTCACTACTTGGAATCCTCTGCTACAAATAAAATGATACAGAGGGTGTAACCTGCAAATAATTTAATAGAAACACAGCTGTCTAGAGATGAGCCTAATGCAAAAATGAGCACACCTCAGTAACAGTGAAAATGTGATTATCAGGACATAGAAATTCAAATACAGGAAATCAAAGATAATCTGCAGAAAGATTCTAAAGTGTTTCTGAAAGAGCTGTAACAAAATTGATGGAAACAATAGAATGAAAAAAGGTGAAGAAAGTATTTTTAATCTTCATATAAGTATACTCAGGACAAAAAAAAATTAATTAAGAGTAGTATTAGTAATGAGGAAAGCATTTTTTTTTAATCAAAACAGGGCACATTTTATCACAATTGGTGTATTTGTGTCAAGCTAATAAATGACTAATGAATAAAAGACCTTACCAACATTTCTGGAACTATCAATTGCTACTAGGCCAAATGCAAAACACCTGCTGCCTTTAAGCAAGACAAAGTCTGTAGGGGAATGTATCGCTTTGAGTTAGAATAGCTGTGCTTATCTGGGGAAAAAAAAACAAAACAAAACAAAAAAGCTGAAAAACAACCCTCCAAGCCCCCAGAAGCTGAGTTCAAGAAGATAGTTTCATCTATATCTAGAGACAGAGAGATTTGCAAGGCTTCAGGTGACACTGTTTGCTGCAGTTGAGTGGAGCAGTGTGCTCAATTATTGTCTTTAAAACAGTGAGTGGCCTGAGAGAAGGGGACGCAAAATTAATCATACCAGAAAAACAGCATTTCTACAGACTGTCATTTTTAATGGCCACTATACCTCTATCACTCTTCTGATTTGGGAAGGAGGAAGAGAAATTGGGGTGAGTTTGGGGTTTTTTTGGTTGCTTGGTTGGGCTTTTAAAAATCTTTATTTTCTTTTCCCCCAGGCCTGTGAGATTTTGTTTTAGGATAGTTGTCTGGGGCTGGAAGGATGGGTTGGCAGATGTCATTTAAGCTCATCAAGCAGACAAGAAAAAAGCAGAAAACATGAAATGAGAAACTAAGATTGTGATTTTGTGTGTTACTAGTAAGTAAGTGGGTCTTATGTGCATAAATTGCTCATGCAATTTAATTTTGCATGCTGAATCCTAAAGAAAATACGTGGGTTTTTTCATGATCTCATGTCTCCAAAGGGGATTGTCACACTGTATCAAAGGCTGAGTTTGCAGGACAGCTTCTCTGGTAAACAGGAATGCAACACCAACTTTAACAGTATGTATTGATGGACTAGGAGAGTAAGTTACAAATTCATTTTTTCTACTGTAAAAACTACATAGATGAGGCTTTCAAGGCTGAGCTGGAAAAACAAAAATTACATGACCTTGCAAGGAGCAGGAAAGGACAAAAGCACTCACATCATGGTTTCTGTCATGATCCACAAGAATTTTTCAAGTTTGAAATCAGATTGCAACAGCACAAGGTGTAATGAATAAAACCAGGAAATCGAGAATAGCTGTAAGGAAAAAAAGTATAGGAGCTATGAAATGCTGATTTAACAGAGTCGAGAATACCATTTATTATGTTAATGAGATATCCTTTAGCTGATTTTTTTTCCTCACATTTGTCAGTGGTTAATCAAAGTTAAGCACACTGTGGTCAAGACGCATGCATGCACATAGAAGATGTAAATTCCCTCAGGCTTGTCAGGAAAATCCACAACCGCCAGAGAGGCTTATGTCCAAAAAGGAGACAGAGGAGTCCTGCAACTTTATTGGAATAAAGGGAGAGTCCACTGGGGCAAACATGCCTGCTGGGTTTTCTCCCTTGGGGTTCCGGAGGGTGCGGCCTCCTTTTATCCTGAGGTACAGAGAAGGTACAGCCTTCCCAAATCTCTTATCGCCTATTCCCCCCTAAAACCTACCACTTTACCCAAAGGTTCGGAAACTCAGGTTTGTGCAGAGCCTTGTCTGACAGACCCAAGCTGTCTGGGCTCTGCAATAAACCTGCTGCTCAAAGTTAGTAGACATCAAGACCCATTTCAGGGACACTAACACCCACACCGTGACCCCACAAATCGTTTGTAAAGACACAAGCTTTCCTCTCACGCTTGTCCTACACTTCACGGCCTGGCTGTGAGTAGCTCTCACAGCGCAACTCCATCCTGCTACTGCCACAAGAAGCGGGCACGGGGAATGAAGCACGGCGGAGGGAGGACTTCCTCCTCCCGGCGCCGCCCTCTGACCCGCTGCCCCGCGGCTGCTGAGGCGGTGCCGGCGGTGGGCGGGGCCACGCACGGGTGCGCGCGGCGCGCGCGGCGTGACGTCAGCACGGGGCGCACCAATGGGAGGCGCCGGCGCCGGCGTTTGAACGGCGCGTGGCGGCGGCGGCGGCGCGCGCGGGTGGGGTCGCCCCGCGGGGCCGAGCGGCCGCTGCTGCGCTTGCCGGGCACAGCCGGCACAGCCGGGCCGCGGGGAGACCAGGAGCCGGGCGGGCGGACACGGGAGCGCCGAGCCCAGGGGAAATCCGGGCCCTCCCGCCTCCGCCGGGGGCTCAGCAGCCGCAGCCGTTCCGGGGGAGGTTTCCGGCTCCGCGCTCGCCTTTCCGAGGAGGTACGGCGGGCCGGTGCGGGGTGTGGGGCGCTGCGCCTGTTAGAGGAGCAGGCGCCGGCTGCCGGAGCCTCGGGAGAGCCCAGCCGAGCTCTCGGCTCCCGTCCCGCTGTTTAAAGCTCTCCCCGGGCCTGCCGTGGGCACCGAGCATTTTGCAGCAGTCGGGACAGCGGCCAGGCTGGGTGAGAATGGCCACAGCTGCCTGTCCTTTCCTGCTGTGTGTGCTCCTCCGCTGAAAACTGCCCCGAGCTTTGCTCGTCTGTGCCTTTGCTTTTGGCGCTGGGGAGAGTGCTGTAACCCAAGTTTCATGGGTTCTTCTTTCTACTTTTAAAGGTAGAAGATGGCAGAATCCTCGAGGAAGTCGTTCAAAGACAGTCTGAGTGATATAAAACAACGTATGAGAGAGAAAAGAACTCAGAAATGGTCAAGGCTGGGTAAAAGTACCCAGTTCTCCACCGTAAAGGCCAAAAGAGCGAGTAAGATGCTTAAATATCTTAGAATTTATAATGTATTTGTTTTCTTTTCAATCCCATTTGAAACACTCACTGTTGTGTTGCAGCCAAAAACTCCAACAAAATGAAGATCATTCTAGCAAACAACCGAGATTTGGCTCTGTCTTTACAAGAACAAAAGCTCAAACTGAGGGAAGCTGAAACTACCATCCTTCAGCTAAGGAAAGAGTATCACATACTGAAGATTCAGATGTTTGACTTGCAAAGAAATCATAGGTTCCAGCAAGAACAAGGACTTGTGGAGGTATTTTTAATAACTATATGAGCTGTGAAACAACATGAGAATCTGTACTAATCCATTGTTAGATATATTTATGATCTTAAATGTTTCATAAAACATTAACTCAGTATGTTGAGCAGGTTTTTTTTCACCTAACTTGGTATGCTGGTTTAGATATCTTGACACCTGAATGAACTAATTTTTTTCTAACTACTCTTCCTCATTTACTTAAAATAAGAAAGAGTAAACAAAATCTTAAAAGTCTTAATTTATTAAAAAAACCTACAATCTATCTTCTGTGAATTTTATAGGGGGTTTATCACATGTGAAGGCACCTGACAGTGGTGTCTTCAGATTTTAGTTATCTCATTATGCTGGTAAGTTTTTAGTTGATACTAGAGTGTGATAGTAACAGTGTAACTTTCCTTATTTTGTCCATTAGGATCGACTGTCAGCCTTGAACGAGATAATTTCCAAAGTCTCTCAGAATTTACTGGACTCAGTCACTCTCCTTGGCCCAGCAAAGAATTTGTGTTCCATAGACTTGGTAAGTGCCTTTTCCTCTTGAGGAGCAGGACTTCTGTTGCTGGTTGCCTTTACTCATTCCACCAGAGATGCAACATAGATTTTTAGACCTGAGCCCTAGTTCAGAGGAAGAGCTGGTCCCACAGCTCTCAGTTTCCCAGGGGTGCACACTGTGGGGGAGTGTCAGTAGGTTATAAGTGGGACTGAGGCTTTGCTAGGTGGTGGTTGGGGCATCCTGATTCTCTGGGGTTTTGTGCACAGTTCCTTCCCCTGTCTGCTTGCTGTAGGATTGGGATGCTGATGAATGTGCTGATGTGCAGAGGCTGAGAAGGTGGCTGGCTAACACCCACAGCACTTGGTGTTAGCCAGACAGAGAGAAAGAGTCAAGGGCCTCTTTGGTCCTTCCTTGAGTAATTTAGCTGTTGTCTGAAATTAGTAGATAGTCCAAGATTGTTTCAGCCATTTAATCACAGCAAGATTTATTTTGTTGGCAGAATCAAAGAGTGCTTTCTTCAGGTCCTGGAAACAGTTGCAGTGTCACAGGGCCAACACAGTCAATGTAAGTACTATTGCTTAATGCCTGTTTATGTTTGCAAACTGTTACAGGAAGTTTAATTTTCTGACCTGAAAAAGGGAAGAAACCAAATATAATGAAACTGTTCCTTGTAATAAATTCATTGCTGTTCAGTAAATACTACTTTTGGTATTTTCTCTAGAGTACCTCTAAAGTGTGTTCCTGAAGATGGTCCTATACGTCCAAGTGGGATGGAAGCTGGTGGTGACAGAAATTGTTTGTCAAAGATCTGTGTGGAATCTGACTGTAATATTTCCTTTACCAAAATAATTCCAAGTAAAGGTAACTAAGAGCATTAGACATTGCCCTATTTTGAATTAAGAAAACAGTGTGTGAGTACAAGTTTAAGAAATTGCTGGTTTTGAAGGAACTGACAAGTAATTTTCTGCTTATTGTCATAAAGGGGAATTACTAATGCTGTCCACTGGTTAAAGGTTTGAATGAAGATGCCCAGGAAAATGGGGAGGAATTTGAAACTGGTTTATCTTCTCTATACCTGCAATCCAGTTTCACTATATACCAAACCATTCAACAAAATAAAGTTACCTTTAGAACAGTTTATTAGCATTTATGAAATCAATAAAAACTTGTTAACAAAGCAAAATATTCAGGAAAATAAATTGCCTGTAAATAACCTTTCCAAAAGGAATAGTTCAGAGGAAAATGTTTTATTAATAAAAATGTTTTATTAATAAAACTAGTGTTTTATTACCTAACTGCTTTCTGCATGCAAGCTATATTAAACAGAGCTTGTCTCAATTGCTAAATCCTAGTTTATAAAAAATCTGTTGAGAAAAAGCAAATAGACTAAATTTTTTATAGGTTCAGAATTTTTGCACAAAATCTTAACTTGGTTTTTTTGTTTGGCTTTAATATGACATTTTTCCTTCAATTACAAGGACAGGCATCTGACTTTCATCTGAACAACAAAGAACCAGAGCTGCAAAATGTTTCTTCAGGTGTAAAGTTGGGATTTGGTAGCATGTTACCAAAAAGTGTATCCACCAGACGTCACTCTTCGAAAATGAGGAACCTTGATGCAATGTGTACTGTTGTGTTGGACCATTTAGATGTACCTGATTCAGTAAAAGAACTTCCTGAACAGAATGAAAGTAGGCTTGAGGAAAGTCTAGAGAACTGTGCTACAGAAAATATAAATGAAGCTATTCCTCATTTGAATGAAAGCAAGGTTGATTCAGAGCTGATGTTGAGGCAGAAAAATTCTGAAACTACACAGTTCAAATTAAAATGTAATTCTGATCTTAAACAACCAGAGTGTAAAAGCAGAGAAAACCCTCAACGAAAAAAAGCAAAGCGCCAGAAAGGAAAACTGAAATGGCCACTTACTTCCCAACAAAGACCAGGAAAACTATGTAAAGAGGCTTCTAAAGAAAAGCTGAATTTCTTGGGTGGCATCAGTGATGCTTATGACTTTCATTTGGAAGAGAGTGTCCATCTTACACCGTTTCGACAAAACAAGGTGAACGACAGCAATACTGAAGCGGAGGACGAAGAAGAGTCAGCTGAAACCAACACCATTGAGTCAAGCAGTACTGCAGGTGACTCAGATGACAGCCTCTATGAGCCTTACAAGAGCAAATCAAAGAAAATGCGAAGTTCAGTGGTTGAGAACCCTACATCACCAATCCACCCAAGACCAAGGTCTAAAAGACATTTGGCACAGCGTGAGCAGAAGCTCTGTCATGAAGAGACTAAAAACAACAAATCAAGTGATAAATCTATCAGTAAGTGTTCTGTAATTGGTGTTGTTTGCTTGAAAGATAACATTTTATAGGAGGTTTAGTCTTTTTAATTTTAGGGGTTTTTTTTTAATAGCAACTAAAAGAGTAATGTTTTAAGAATGGTTAAGATTTCCTTTTAAGCTTGCTTACCTGAATGAATTGAAGTATGCCCAATTTCTTCACAGGGCAGCCTTCTGAGCCATCTCGTGGGCATCTCTGTGATGTTACCAATACAGCTGCAGTGCTGCCCAGCACTGGGGATGTAGAAATTGTCCCTGAAGGTGAAGGACATCAGTCTCCAAAACGCATGCGACGAAGCTGTACTGTTACTGTGAATTACAAAGAACCGAGTATTACAGGGTAGGTGTCTTTATTTTCCAGTTTGATAGAAAGTTTATGATATTCCATCCAATAGAGGATTTGAAAGGCTTATTTAGATCTTGAAAACAAGACCTTACCAATAAAGCTCATTCAAAGAAGTCTAGACTCAGTAATGCAGCCTAGTTTGTGGGAAATGGAACTTACTGGCTAAAAGATACTAAAATGATAAAGGGAGCAGAACTCAGTTTTGCCTTTTTTTTTTTTTTTTTTTTCAAACAGGAAACTCAGGAGAGGAGATCCATTTACAGATACACAATTCCTGTGTTCTCCAATTTTCAAGATGAAAAAAGACATTAAACAACTTTCTCATAAGAAAGATTCTATGAAAAAATACAATGAGAAATTTGTTAGTTGTCTTTGAGACATGCTTCTGCCATGAAGAAAATAATTTCCTGGATGAAATATTTTGTTGCACAGTATATTATATAAATATGTAAATATTTTGTCTACGATTAAGGATACCAGATTAAGGGGGCCTGGATTTATTCTAGTGACTTATTTTTAATGATACATATTGATTACTTTTATAACTAAAGTGATTCAAGCCCCTTTTTAGTGGATCTGGGAGTATATGAGAAATCTGATGGATAAGATGACAAATGTCCTCATGGGAGAACTTTAGGCACTTGAAATGTTTTGGGCAGGAAGTGTTTTTAGTAACAGTGTTTGTACAGATCTTGTTTATGTGATGGTTGTAGTTTCATATCGAATCTTACAATAAACATCTTAGTGTTTGGAAACAGCTCTGAATGTGTTGATGTTCTTTTGGCAGCTTCCATAGTTGCTCTGAGGGCACTAATGTCAGCAGTGGGCATTACAGGCCTGTGTCCCCATCTTATGTGGTGGCATAAGCACTGTTTAGAAGCAGTTTAGCAGCTGCAGTTTGATTCTGTAGCTGCAGCTCTCAAAAGCAACAATTTAGGCTTAGTTGGTCCTCCATTGAGTGCAAGTTAGACTCAACCAGACAGGAACAAAGCAAATTTCTTATGAAGGTTGGTAAAGAAGGCTCCATTTGAGTCCCAACTGTTGCAGTATATTCATAATAGTTTTATAATTTTGTCCCTGCTTTGCCCAGTGCCTTTCCCAGAGGTGCCATATCTGAGCTTGTGCTATTTGGTGCCACAGTAGGCTGCATATGAGAACAATACTGTTATCAACTGTCCACCACTCAAACTACTTTTACTTTGCTTGAGACACACTTAAGGATTAGTGTGAAATGAAAGCTACATTCCAAACACCATATGGGGAAAACACAAAAACTTGAAGCTCTTCCTTTGTTTGGTAAGACTGCCTGTCCCACTTTACTAGGTGCAAGATCTCCCTTTCCTTAATAAAACTGTTAATTAAATTATTACACTAAATTAAACAATTTTGCTTGTAACTTCTTCCATGGTTCTCAATAGTACTAGCTGCAGCTCATGAGTGTTTGAAAATAGGTGTTTGCAACACAGCCTTTGGATGTTTGAACAGAAGCTTAGCTTCACCTTTGTATCCTAAAATTCTAGCCACAAGGCCCCACCACTGCAGGCTTTGAATTCTAGTACTATTCTAGTACTAGAGGCACTTAAGCAGGGTTGTTGAACTATAGTGGTTAGAGCCTGGTGCTAATAGTGCCAGGTTGTGGGTCCAATCCCTGCATCAGCCATTCGTGTAAGAGATGCACTTAATGATCCTCGAGGGTATTCTGTGAACCTCAGGTGCTCTTTCATGAAACAAATCTGCAACAGCTGTTTTATCAGGAACAGACAAAGAGCAGAGTGCTTGCAGAGCAGCCCAAGGCAGGTGTGGTGGGTCTGGTTGTTTCTTACTGGATTGAGCAAACTTGAAAAACCGAAGTGATGGAAATGTGTAAGGAAGAAATCAGTCCTTCTAACAAAAGCAGCTGAGATCAGGAAGTGTTTAGTAAAACAGTCTTGGCTACACTTTCACAGGCCCAAACTTGAGTGGATGGGGGCAAAAAAATCTCCTGCTACTCTAATTATCTGTCACATATTGGACAGGTGATGGTACAAACTCAACCTGGACTTTGCTGCTACATATCTATTATGAGCAAAAGGACTTTTGAAGGCAAATTCCAGCAAATAGGATAAACATGCTTTGAAGCAAAAAAATCAAAAGTTTGGAACAACTAAGTCAGCAGTATCTCAGTTACCATAAGTCTGGGAAATCTACTTGGATTGACCTCAGCTCAACTCAGCCCATGGTGCTCTTGGTGAACTCAGAGGCTATTTCATGTATTTTCTGTCCTACCTGGAAGAGGCAATGACAGCACTCCTGTGCTTGGTTGTGAAATTGCTTCAGTATGTATGTTTGTATCACAGGTACCAAGTAATGAAAAAAAAGAGACCAAAATAAGTAGGGTTTTGTACATATATAATTTAAAACTATTCTGTACCAGTACAATATATTAATTTGACAAATGTAAAGTTCATCAGCTGTTAAAGCATTTGCAAAACCACATATCCTACCATAACTTTATTGCACAGTATCTATGAAAATATTAATTCTTAAATTAGAAAACACGTTTCAATATAGAAGAGACAATCTGATTGAAAGACAATAAGAAAATCTACTCTGAAAATAACAAAAATTCACAGGTTACCAAGCTTAACAGGTGCATCTGTAGTCCCAATCTACAAAACAGGTTTATAACATCCTGTTCTGGCTATTAAAGAAAAAGTACTCACTGTACCTTTGTTATAGATCCCAATGTAGATCAGACTAAATTCATACAAAACACGATGGCAAGTCCAGCATTAACATTTTGAATACTTTGGGTACCACATTTACTACTTCTAGATAGTTCCTGACAGCTCCTTGCTGAATTTATCTGTGATCTAACATTACACAGGCATTTTGCAGGAATAGATTCTTTGACACAGCACAGGATTGGTTTTCTCAGTCTCATAACTTGTATTTTACCAGTGTAAATAAGTCTGTAAATATAAAACACCAAGAATGAAAGATTAATCTGTTTTTCACAAAAGCAGTTATAATTTACAAACTAATTAGAAAATGTCAAGAGACAGCTTTTTGGCCTGTACTGATCTCCCTTAAGGATTTAGGTGTACCTCTTAAATGTAGTGTAAGCAGCAAAATGTATATATATTATATGTATATATGAGTGTATGTTCTTTTTGAAGATATAGTAAGAGCTGTAAAATGTTAATATGTTCCTGGGTCTAAATAATCACAGTTAATATGCATTTACAATAAAGCTTGGTAGAAAATCCAGTTTACCACAGAGCCAGGTATCTAAGTTCAAAGCTGTCCTATGTTGTCTTCCTTTGTGTACAATAGTCTTATTTCTGCTGAACAATCTAAAGAATTTAGCAGTGAGGAGTAGTAAGTGGGGTAGATCATGAAGTGCATAAAACCTTAACTCTACTAAGCCAATTAAAATTATCTAGTAGATGTGAAGTAGTCTCTAAAGTTATTTTGGGCACTTATGTCCTGCATAAGCCAAGTCACTATGACATTACGAATCTAGCCAGATTTTTTTTTCTCTTTTTTTTTTTAGTTTTTTTTTTTTTTTAACAGTGGTTATGAGATTACAATTTGCAGGTAAAATATTTATCAAAACTGAAAACTAATAGAAAAACTTGCATCTATCAAAGATCACAGGCAGTCCTTTCTCAGAACTGACTGCTCTTCTCTCACAGCTTCTCAACCAGCTGAGTGTTTCTTTTAAAAAATAATATCTTATAAAAAGATTCTACAAAGAAACAAGTGTTTCAGAACCCCCCCACACCTGTTGTTTTCCCTTACAATTTTCTTTTTTACTGGAAAAAATAATAAAACTTTATCAAATAGGTACTGCATTAGGTAAGCTATAACATTAGGTAAGCTATAACATTTGTTGTCTGGGAATTTTCTTCACTTTCCCAAACATGTGCAACTTCCCCCATGTTTGTGGGGTTTCTGAGGCTGTAGCTGATAAACTTATTAGGAACATAAGGTAATCGGCACACAAAAGAAATATTCTGTAATTAAATACACTATAAAGCATTTTAATAAAATAATTTTTTGTAACTTCAGTATAATACATGTTTGCAAAACTAAAAGGGTTTTTAAAAGTGCTAGGTATTAAACAGAAGTTTCTTGAAAGTCCCACAACTCAGATATAGAACGGTTTTACCTGTCCATAACATAGGCACACTATTTGGTTGTAAAAAAAAACAGTGTCACTTGTCAATTAATCCAGCTTCTTTAATTTTTGTGTAGAAGAATTTCTCCAGTATATTGGCACATTTGTAGTATTCACTCTCAGGGGGGTTGTACTCTCTGCAGTTTGTAAAGACTCGCTGCAAGTCTGCCATGAATAATTTCTTAGACACGTAGTACCTGTTCTTGAGTCGCTCACTCATTGTTTTGAGATCTGCACAGAAGAAAAATAGATTAACAGCGTTGGATTCAAATGTGTTTTGTGTGCAATATCCCCTCAGACTGATTTGCCATTTAACATGTACTGGCAAAGCTAGGATTTGGAATGGAAATTTCCTTCATCTAAGGCATGGTCTGTATTTTAGCTTCAAAAGCAACTGAGCTGCTGGAACTAAGCAATATTTCACTGTAAGGATGAATTTATGTTGTATTTATTTTTAATTCTTTAAAACATGAAAGATCTTTTTTTTCTGTTCTCATGCTTAGAGTTCTGAGTTTTCTGTAGGTCGTAGAGTAGATATCTAACACTCTTCTGAGTGTTCTGAGACAATCTGTTCGCAGCTGTGGTGGAAGAGGCCTTAGGGGTATATGGGCAAAGAATTCAAACATCATAAAACATGTACGTTAACCTAAAATCCTTAGTCTGTGCAAACACAGCAGAGAAGATACGTTGGTCTACACTACATTTGCAGCTTTGAAAAGTAAGATTAAATTTGTCCTATACTCTACATATATTTTTATTGCCTCTTCACAGTTTATAGTTGTATATCCTTTTTAAGAATCATGTGAGAACTGATCTTCCCTGCTTTCAGAGCATCATGCAAAACATTTACTTACAGAACCTTAGGAAGTGTTCTTTATACTGAAATCATAAGTCATCCATAAAATATGTAAATCATCTCAGTGTTTTCCACATAGTTGTTTTCCCTGTAATACTCATCAGGCATTTAAAAATTCTGTCTACATTACAAGTGTTCTAGGAGTGAGTATAGGAATAGAAGTAGTGGGAGGTATGCTGGATGCCTTGGCTTTTCTCACCTCAGATGCTCTAGCAACTTTTTTTTTTAGCAAAGCTTGAGCCAGGCATCAGCAGCACCTTTGTGAAACTGAAACAGAACTGAAATTAAGATGACTAAATTAATGTCAGTGAGTATTGCAAGGACAACCTTTGCTTTTGGAGACCAAAGACCTCCAATGCAAAGGAATTAAGCTTTTCAACTTCAGATTTAAAAATAAGATTGTATTTTTGTTTTGTTTGTATTTTTTTGTTTTGTTTTGTTTGGGGGGCTTTGGAGTGTGGGTTTGGATTTTATAAGGGAGATTTGAATTTATTAAAACAAAGGAAACCCTTTGTTTGACAAGAAGGAACTATTTAAGGAAAGTTTGATGGATGCTCTCAAAATACTTTTTTCAATGGTACAGAACTTGCTACTCCCTAGTTTTGCACACTATTTTGCAAAAGTAAAGGCTCATTCAGCTCCCATTAAGTCTGAAATTCAGGTGCCTATACCTGAACTAGATATCCATAGATTACTTTATAGCACCCAGCTCACCCTAAAGCAAATGTTGCCTGGCTAGAGAGTTAAGCTGTTCTCCTCTAAGCACAGTGAAAGTTTGGTCACAGCCATACAGTTTTTGAAAAGGGAAAAAAAACCACGAAAGAATATTGTTTGACAGAGCACCTGAAGAGCACTTGAAATGGGTAAAAAAGCATTTATATGTGAGAACTGACCTTAGGAGATAGTAAAAAAAAAAAAAATGTACAGCCATACCTCTCAAAAACTGTACAATTTAGTCTGTACACAAACATAAAGTCAAATGTTATATCTTGTCTGAGCAACTTTTTACAGTATCAGCATGCTGGCAGGGAGAGCAGAAAGAAATCTGAAGTTAATCACAAATCAAGGCACATGCTGGGCTCCTTAGCTGAAATAAACAAAGCAAAACTAAACCAAAGACCTCAGCTTAATCCTCAAAGTAAACTGCTGTCCCTACCTCTAGTGTAATGCATATGAACAAGGAAAGGACAGAGAACATTCCTACTTTGAGTCAGCCAGCTCAGGTAAGTTACTTGTAACCACTGCAGATTAAACAGATTTTTGAGCTAGATCTGCCCAGAAAAGCAGACAGAGAAAACTCTGCCGCGTAAGGGGATTCACATTCTTTTTCTTCATTGGTAGAAAATAAGTTTGTGTTGAGGATACAGGTAGCCAGTGATTGGTTTATAAAATATATGTACACCTGCTATTTGGGAATGAGAAATTGAATAAAAATAATTAAACTAAATTGATATACGTGGGCTTGGAGCCTATGCAAAGCAACACGAACAAATACTTTCATTCTCTGAGAAACTGATGGCTAGTAGCCTGCCATGAACCTGTATTTCATTCTCTAGCAATATTAAAGGGTTCAGAACTGTAATCAAAATGACAAAGGTGAGTATTGCACAAATGAGGAAGCAGTGCCAGAATTCAGTTTTAAATCTGGTGCAGTACAAATCAAGTATCCATTTAGAGTATCACTGAATTAGCATTGAAATTATATGTCCCAGAAGTCAAAAGCTGGGTCATAAGAGAAGCAGTAAAAAGAAAAACATTATTAGCAGTTGTGTACTTCCTTTTGCAAGGAATCCTACATAAACAATAGCTGTGTTATTTATAAAAATAAATAAATAAATGTAACACCTCAGACAATTGTGACAGTTCTAAAGGACAAAGATAAAAGTTAGCTCACAATCATTTGCATGAAGCACTTTCCTAAACTTAAATTGAAGCAAAGTGTTAAGACTTAGTAAGAAAACCCAGTGACCTTTGAAAGTATTTACTCAATGTTATTTAAAAATCTCAAATCTCTATTTTAAAGCAACTCAAATGCTCAGGTATTCCTGAAAGTTCACCTTCAGGTTTTTAGGATCTGCAATGACCAGTTACCACACACAAGAACATATCCCTACAACTCACCCACACCAGCTCAGTTCTGAAAGCTTCTAGCTGACTGCACCATTTAAGAGCTTGTTAGGGCTCTCTAAGGCACACTAAGATCTCAGAATCGTACACCACACACATTTCACAAAGGTCAGAGAGCACTCATCAATTTCAAGTGACAACATCACACTCTTGACATCTCAGAGCTGCAAGGTATTCAGCTGCAAGTAACATATATCTTTTACCATAAAACAATCAGATTAAAATTTATCTGCTATGTCTGCAGCTATAATGATTTTTAAACTCTACTTAAAAAATGTTAATGGCATTACCCATGGGAAACCTTATAACTTCATAATATCCAGGAGCTTCTGTTCTCTTCACGGGTTCCATGAAGGGCCAAGCGCTTTGATGGCTCTTTGGTAAAGAAAAAAGTAAGGTATCTAATATGGAAACTAGATATTGGAAATAATTTAAAAATCTTTACAGAAGTTAAACTAGAACTAGCACTCACCTTCACTTGCTGCAGGATGGTTTTTAATGTGCTGTAAAGTTGATCTGGATCCTTGGCCTCCTTACTTGAAGGAAAATATTAATACAAAATGATTAGTTTAAGTCCCTTATCTTCGTTCCTACAATTTGCATCTTACCTAAAACCAACTCCAAAGTTTCAAGCATTTTATGGAAGTAACAAAATTTAAAACAAGCAAACAAACCCAAACAAAAATCGTCAAAAAAGAACCCCAGTACCCAAATCCCACTTGCCCACAATAAAAATAAATAAATAAATAAATGCCACCAAAAAGTCACTTAAGAACTCATCTCTTGCAGATTATTTGATTTCCAGTGGATGGAAGGAAATATCAAGTGACACTATTTAAAGACTTCTCTCAAGGGAATATCCCAACTGTGACAACATTTTACTTTGTGTAGCACTTACCCTCTTTCTTTTCCACTTGGTTTCCAGCCAGTCTCTCCTGTACACCAATAACATGAGATATTATATGGGAACTACAGTAGGTCAAAACATTAACTGAGTTATTGCAACTCAAAGAAGAAAAGCCATTTCAGCACCAATGCAGTGAAATGGGTTTGTTTTAATAAAAGCTACTCCTGATAAATGACATAACCATCTAGTCCACAGCTCCATTCAATTTCTACATGCCTCTTCCTCCAGACTGCTGAAAAGATTCTAAAATATTTCTATATGAAACACATTTCTTTTCAATAATTCAATACATATTTTACTGCAACCCATCCCTATAAAGAATAATCATGACAAAGTTATTTAATCTGATTCTCCAGGGACAAAGAATAAATTGCAGAAAAGCATAGACAAAAAACATCCTCCAAAATATGATACTTATTTTTTTAAAATTCTGTCTAGTCCTGTAAGTTCATGCCTAGCAAGAAATCACTGTTGTTCAGGAGTGCAGTGCATTAAAATGGTGCCAGAGGGAAACTGTCACCTACACTGTGATACAAATCAAAGAGAGATCACATATAAGTAAAATTATACACACGTACATAAAAGAGGATCAGCCTGGGATGCCTCGGGGAAATCTCAAAAGATAGCAGTTGTTATGGAAGCACAACAATCTTCACAGAAATCAAATCAGCAGACCAAAACAATTACATTCTAATCAAAAAGAACTATGTGACTACATTAGTATTTCTAGTCTTGGACCTCTCTTGGGCTATTCTGCTTCTGTTCTACATTAAAAGAGACTGATACATACTAATTCCAGGAATGCTTTCTATGGGAATCTGCCGTACTCCATCCTTGAAGCAGGAAAGGCCAGGATAAACTTTCCGTATTTGAGCTTGCTTCCTTTCTATGAGCTTTTTAATGATCTGTAATAAAGCAGCAGAGATAACAAAAGATAATTTATTTGGTCTAAAGTAACCCAGAAGATTAATGCAAAACTGTGATGAACAGAAACACTCTCACTTCCCAGCCCTGCAGTCCTTTTCCAAGACTGGTAATGGGGCTGAGTTACCTGACCAGACACTGATTCTGGAAATGAAGCTACTAAATCTCTCAGTTATTTTGGCACAAATCTAGGAAAAAAGGAGTCATTTCTTGCTCTATCAATCACAAGCTGCATAGCTCTTGGGAAGACAGGAGCAGATGCAGAGAAGGAAATTTTCTGGAAGAAGGCTTAAGAACTGGCTATAAAGTTTTAACAGCTGGAACTTCTGAAATGCTTAGCACAGCTGGTCAAAAACTTCAAGGCACAGACTGAATGTATGTATTTTGATGTACATATATATTCATATTCCCAATCACAATCAAAGTCTCCATACATCTATCTGTAGCAATTGCTTATGTATCAATCAAAGATACACATGAAAGATTTTCTCTGGACCATGTCAGAACGATGCCACTCTTCAGAACCAAAATTCTACTCTCTTTGCAAATGCTAGGGAAAGGCTTTTTCCACTCCTGGGTACACTCTATTTTACTTTGTAATTTTACTACCTCAAATTCTAAGCAATTTTCTTTGGTGCTCTCAATTCCCAGTTAGATACTTATCTAAGCTTTGTGATGGATATGTCTTGGATATGTGACTTTCAAAACTTCATAACTTGGAGTAAACAAATGCACAGCCATGCAGGCCACCAGTTTGATAGAATATGTTCTTTGGAAATAATAAAAATGGACTTATTCTTAACAACCTTCACTCCCTCACACATAACACAAAAATAATTTGAAACTGATTATTAAATCCAACTTAAGCTCTTCTTATAATTTAGGAACTAGTGGCTCTTCCTGATTAAAGCAAGTTGTTCAATCAGTACCAGTGATTACTCACAAGTCAGGAGGCCACAAAGCTTTGCACAGAGGGACTTGTCATAGTTTTTAGAATTACTGTAAACAAGCTACTGATACAGTGTCAGGTGAGATGGTCTTAGCAGCCATAGGCATATACTCCAGCTCTTTAAATAAAAGGTTAGATCCCATGAAAAATTTCACTTCTAAAAGGACACATCCTGAAAAGCCTGATGTCTAGCACTGGCCAGTACCAGAATTCAAGAAAATCAGTGCATAATACAAACTGTCAACATTCAAAATTCTTTTTATGTCCAGGTAGCATTTTCACTGCCTTTGATATGCACAGACAAGCAAACACTCTTCATGAAGCTGCAGACTGAGAGTGCAGACTTGAAACAGGGAGAATAAAAGGCCTAATAAGTGTTTTTAGTGTTATACAAGCAATCCTAAGATGCAGTTACAAATCTGTATGTAATTATTCTCAGAGATCAACAGCACAGATCAGTGCACAACAGCAGCTTTCTTCCTAATAATTTTAGACATGAGACATGGAGAACCAAGGCACTTTATCTATAAGGGAGGTGTCTCCACGTTCTTCAGAATGATGTGGACATTCCAAAAAATAAGAGAGTGAAGACAGCTAATAAAGCAATCCCAGAGGCAAAAATTTTGAAAACTAACAAGTTTATTTTAATGTTATGTTGATGGTTTGGGCCCAGAACTGTACTACTGCCATTAGGCATGCCTGAGATATAACAGGCTACAAGAGACACATTCACTCTCCACACTGACAACATCCCACCTCAAAGGGCAGCTGGCATGTCCAGCAGTAGCCTGGAATCTAAAGAGTAATGCAGCCAAGCAGAAATAAAAGGGGAAAAACTTATGGTCTCTGTTGTATGGACATATGAAAACTTTCCCAATAAGTTAAAAAATTTTGTAAATTAAATGAAAATCATCAGATAGTGTCTTTCCTTCTCCAAGCACAGGCCAAATCATTCTATGGGAAGAAAACTTATTGTTCCATAAAGCAGCTTTTTTAACAAAATAAAAGGTCAGATTTGAACAATCTTGAAAGAACAAATTATAATTTGTATTTCTTTAAAAGTCAAGGAATAATATTTAAACACAAGTGAAAATATAGTAATTACTTTGCTAATAAACTGCCTTATTATGTAGAATATTACTAAGAACTAAATAAAAAACATCCCACATAAAATCCAAAGAGGGTCAGGCTGGAAATTAAGACAGTCTACCCTTAATTTATAAATTTTTTAAATGGCTGAAAAAAAGAATCCTCTTTTTTCAAGTAAAACAGGCCATGCAATACGAAGATTCCATTTAAATGTCACTCTAATGAACACTACTGATATGAGAGGGAAGGAACTGACAAAGGCATTAAAAAAGAAAAAAAAAGGTCAATATCAGAAGATTTTACTTCATTAACTACCACAAAATTGATCTGTGAATTACTCCTCAAAATACCAGTACTTTAACAGCCTTGTTCTTGTTAAGTGAGTGAGTTAGAATTTGATGCTTCAACTACAAACTCTTTGCACTGGGACTTGAATGAAGGGATTATTCCAACTAATAAAAGTATGCACTCAAATTTAAGCACTAAAGCAAAGAAGAGAGCTAACCTGGCACTCACTGAACTGTTTCTAAACATCTGAATAGAGGGTAACATTAAACATTTCATTTCAACCTTCACCTCTTTTTGCTTTTTGATGATGACAGAAAATTCCGTGTAGGGGATCCTTGGGTTTAATTCACATCCCATTAATGTGGCACCCTCGTAATCCTTGATGTAGCCAACATATTTTGCTCTTGGTACTTTAATGTCTTTGGAGAAACCCTGACAAAGAAAAAAAAAATCTTATCATGTCATGATGCCATTTTCCTTTTACATTTCTTTTAACTGGAATGAATAAGGGTTTAGAACCAAATTCATCATAAAGCTAAAATACAAAAAATACAACAGTGAGTTACAGACCATGGTTAAGTGTTGATAAACCTTCTCATGGGAGGTACTTGAAAAAAGAACAGGTAATTGCTAAGAGGGGCAATAGGGGAGACTGTATTCATTTTGAATGTGTGAAGAGTAAATTGTACCAGTTTTATAGAGAACAGGTAGGAAGGAATATGAAGAAGTCATCCTCAGGTCATCTAGCCCCATCTCAGCTGATCATATCTGGCTGATCAAGGCCATGACCAGTCTTGAAGACTATAAAAGGACAGATTCCACCACCTCCCTAGGCAATATTGTTCAGTATTTCACCACCCTTAGGGCAAGAAAGGAAAGAAAAAAAAAATTCATTCTACCTAGTGGCAATTTCCCACTATCCAACTCATCTTCACTGCCTAATGCTGTACACCTCTGAGAAAAATCTGATTCCATTTTGCTGACCAGATACTTGACACTTGTTTATCAAATCTATTTGACAGAACAGACATTGCCATCTTTCCTGAATTTGAACCTCATGTGTCAAATCAGGAGGAGCTGTAAGTGCAGGTCAGGTAAGGTTTGCTCTGTCACAAGTATTCCTAGTCCTTCTCTATATTTCTTATAGAGTCAGTGAAGAAACTGACATTTTACTAGTTTTTAGACTAGACAAATTATAGACTATACCATATACTTGTATTCAGATGATTCTATCAAAGTAAAATATATTAGAAGCCAAAAACATTACACAAGATGAACACAGAGCACATTTTATAGATAAAAAATATACACATAATATTGCACTATGCATTTTTTCCAATTACTTTGTCATGCCTAGTTATTTAGTTCATCACTGCTAGATATAAAACTTTTTGCAGTAAGTAATTTCTTGCATTAAACTCACTTGTTTTTTGAAGTAGCCAATAGCATATTCATCAGCATATGTGAGGAAGTTGAGAATGTTGTGTTTGATGTGGTACTCCTTCAGATGGTTCATCAGGTGAGTCCCATAACCCTGTGGGAAACATGTGAGGAAAAAGCCATGACAAAGCATTTTGGGGACTGCACATATTGGACCTGCACACCTGTGGACACAGGGTTATTACACACTGTTTTTCAAAATGCAGCCTTCCCTCTAGATCCTGTTTTAAAGATTTTCTCTTAATTACCTTGGTGTTGCACACTCAAGAGAAAATTCTTCTGAGCCTTGTAGGGGCATCTTTGTGACCCAGCATGGAAGTTGTAATTCAAGGTGCATTTTTTTTTTGTTTGTTTGTTTGTTTTTTGTTTTGCTCCTCTTTTGAATTAGATAGCAACCATTAAAATCCCATACTTCACCAATAACATATCACTTTAGAACTACAAAGGAGTAACAATACTGAAATTATTCCAGTGTTCTGTGCACCTGTAGCAAAACAGTCTCTGCCTCAAAGGATTTATTATCTAAACTTAGCATAAAGCATAGAAAGGAACAGTGAAAAATTACCATAGTAAGGAGCAGAAAATTATTGAGACAACAATCAAATAGCTATGCCTTCTGACTGCACACAGGCATAATCTCCATTTAAATTTAGCCCCAAAATGAACAAAAGGTTGTATTTATTCACATTGCCATGCAAGTCATACTCATCCCCTTCTGCTGTGATATGAAGAAATGTAAAGTAGATAGGAAAGCCCATAATAATGTTTTGTTTCTGCACATGTTCCAATTTTCTCATCATGCAGACTAACAGGACATTTAGAGAAATATACATGGGTTCCTTTTGAGTACTCTGTTCTTGTAAACTGGGAGAATTTTTACTTGTGTGAAAAATCCAGAAAAAATAAATTAGAAAATACAAACTTCTGATTTAATTTGCAATTTAACAGTTCAAAATATGGCATTTGACAAATAAGAAACTAAGCCACATACAATGAAACTTAAAATTACTTTGTAACAGGGGACCAAACTACCTAAAAAACAATTCAATTTCTATGGGAAAACAAATCTTATATTTTTTACTCGAACTGAATTATAGTAAGAATTTTGTTTTCCTAAGGCTAGAGAGGTCACCCATGTGTGAATTTTTTCCCTCAGTTATCTGTTGACAGGGTCAGCTTACTCAGAGAGAAAGGTGGGAAGACAAATTTTCAGAAACACTCAAGTGATACAGCAAAGCACCAAGAGAATAAAACAATAAATAGTGTGTAATGTAACCCTGGGGTCAGTCTGATGGGCCAGAATTATCTGCTGTATTATTTTGAAAGATTATTCCTAAAAAATTATAACACATCTTTGGCACCCTCATCTGTGTAGTGCAGTTAAGCACAACTTAACATATTCTGTTAGGGTTTGCATTTTCTAAAACACTGAATGGTGAGAGATCACTGCTTAATATAGGGAAATGCTCCTCTCTAACACCAGAGTTGAATAAAATAAAATATAACCCAAATATTAACAGTTGTTACAGACTTTCAATCCCACTGTGTTACTCTTCTGCACCAGGGTGCACAATTTTTGCATGTTAACTACTATTCACTCTGAATTAACCCACATCTCAGCTCTTGCTGCTTGAACTGAAAATCATGAAGCTACAGCACCATCTAAAGGCAAAACACTGAACCAAATGGTCAGAGTTAGATCTGTCTGTAGTAGCTGGAAAAGCTGGAGGAATCTCATGTATCCATAGTGCTCTGTACTCTTTAAACTCAGATGCTAATTCTCAAAATTCTGAGAAAATGTTCTGGCATTTCATTAACTCAAAAAAGAGTCTACAGAATAGACCCTGTGCTTATTTTGAGATGTAAAACTATACTAATTTTTTACTATATCTCCTTTAGATTTAAGTCACATAATGTCACAAAGTGATTGAACACAAATTACTACCCCACACAAGCAATACATATTTCAGTCAACCATGAGATGTTACACTACCCAGAGACACAACTACTGGGGACAGAGGTATGAAAAGGCCAAGAATGGCAGATTACTGCCCACTATTGCTCTGTTGAAAACAAAATTTTATTTAATTGCAGGTAATCCTACTATTATGATGATGATTCTAAATCTTCACATTTTAGTTTGGGTTTTGTGTATTATATTCAGAATCACTATATATTTCAAAATCTGTTTCTGTCTCTCAACACAGCAGTATATTCAACATGACTACAAATATTAGAAGCACATGCAGAAGGTGAATGGGACTCAAATCCATTTAATAAACACTTGCAATATTGAATTCTTTTTTACCTTGACTTGCTCATTGGAAGTCACAGCACAGAAAACAATCTCTGTAAATCCTTGGGAGGGGAACATCCGGAAGCAGATACCACCGATAACACGACCATCTTTTATCAATGCAAGGGTTTTATGTTTCCTGAGCAGACAAAAATAACAATTGCTTTAATTCATTTACATAGTACATAAAGTGCCATTAACCTTCCTTTTTTCAGAAACCTGAATAGCTTCTTTCCACAATGATAATGCAATTGTATGTGCCTCCTAAGTTAGCCACTTGTATCTACAGAAGAGTTGTTACTTTAATATCATGCTCTCAATATACCATAAAGCTCATCATTGTAAAGCAAGCTCCTGGCCTTGCCAAGTACTCTGAGATACCCAATAAATAAAAGTTGTATTGCTTTCATTTAATCTATTGCTGATAGATACCCCATTGCACAGTTCTCAAGATGATTTCATCCTGAGTAAATTAGAAATTAATGGAGTTACAGGAGAGCAAGTCCTTTCTAAGGGATTCCTGTTTCCTTGCATGCACTCTCCATAGTTAAAAATGCTGCTGATGAAGTAAGAGAGGATATTTCTCATTTCTAATCACCCACTCCTCTGGGAATCAAGACCAGAATAAATATCTATTTCTGTTGCACTAATAGTGACTGCCAGGAAAGATATAACAAGGTCCAATTTCAACTCTTATGTCAAGGATAGGGAATTTTAGTATAGTCCTCAAGATGTGAAAACAGTGCACCTTTCTTTAGATTATTCAATACACAATATCATATAAAACATAAAAATTATACAGAATCCTTCCTGATTCTCTCCCTCCTCTCCCAAGCAGTGCAGGGGAATGGGAAATGGTTTTGTGGTCAGCTCACCATGCTGTCTAAGTCATAATTTCCGAGGAGAGGAGAGGAGAGGAGAGGAGAGGAGAGGAGAGGAGAGGAGAGGAGAGGAGAGGAGAGGAGAGGAGAGGAGAGGAGAGGAGAGGAGAGGAGAGGAAGGAGGAGGAGAGAGAGGAGAGGGAGAGGAGGAGAGGAGAGGAGAGGGAGAGGAGAGGAGAGGAGAGGGAGGAGAGGAGAGGAGAGGAGAGAGAGGATAGGGAGAGAGAGGAGAGGAGAGGGAGGAGAGGAGGAGGAGAGGAGAGGAGGAGGGAGAGGAGAGGAGGAGAGGAGAGGAGAGGAGAGGAAGAGGAGAGGAGAGGAGAGGAGAGGAGAGGAGACGAGGAGAGGAGAGGAGGAGGGAGAGGAGAGGAGAGGAGAGGAGAGGAGAGGAGAGGAGAGGAGAGGAGAGGAGAGGAGAGGAGAGGAGAGGAGAGGAGAGGAGAGGAGAGGAGAGGAGAGGAGAGGAGAGGAGAGGAGAGGAGAGGAGAGGAGAGGAGAGGAGAGGAGAGGAGAGGAGAGGAGAGGAGAGGAGAGGAGAGGAGAGGAGAGGAGAGGAGGAGAGGAGAGGAGAGGAGAGGAGAGGAGAGGAGAGGAGAGGAGAGGAGAGGAGAGGAGAGGAGAGGAGAGAGAGGAGAGGAGAGGAGAGGAGAGGAGAGGAGAGGAGGAGAGGAGAGGAGAGGAGAGGAGAGGATCATGAATGAAGCTAAGCTTAGGAAGAAGGGAGAAATGTGGGAAAGATATTTTAAGATACAGTTTTTATTTTCTCATTATTCTACTCTGATCTGATTTGTAAAAAAATTATTTCCCCAAGTTGAGTCTATTTCACTTGTAATAGTTACCAGTGACTGATCACTCCCTCTCCTTCTATCCAAGAGCTTTGTACTTCCTCTCCCCTGTCCAGCTGAGGAGGGGAGCAATAGAGCAGGTTTGTTGGGAATCTGGCATCCAGCCCATGTCAGCCCACCACAGCCCCACAACAAGAAGACACTTGTTATTAATACAGCCACCAAAATGGCATTTGGGTACAGACTGATCAGGAGCTGTGAGGGCTTGAAAAGATGGCCAAAGTGCAGCACAGGCAGAGCTGCTCTCCAGCCACCTCTGCTGCCAAGAGCACAGAGTCCCCCTGCCTCACACAGCCCCCTCTGCGGGATACCCACGGATCAAAGACCAGGCGGGTGATGTATTCCTTGGGCATTCGAGGCAGCTGATGGGAGAACACATTCTGCAGACCAACCAGCCACATCATGATCTTCTTGTTGGGCTTCTGGTTCAGGGAGTTGCCGACCACATGGAATTCAATCACCCCCCTGCGCTCCTCCAGCCTGGCTGCCTCGTCCCGGGCTGAGTGTGCCGACAGGAAGTTGGTCTGCAACACACAAAAGAGGAACAGAATCAGAGTTTTGGGATTTCACATCCCCTGACAGAACAGCCTTAATGAACAAACAAATAAAACCCACTCTCTTTTTCCAGCAGAACTGTCAATGACTGCCTTTGTAATGTACCTTTGCAGAAGGGACACCATCAAATGAGCCAGATGTAAGCCTACACTACAGTGTACCAAGGCCTGAGTTTATATTGATACAGATTAGATAATAACAACAATGGTTATGACTCAAAAAGTTCCAAAACCTCTTGAAGCATAGCACTCATCCAGATGAAGCCTATGCCACTAAGTCTTCATATTTTCTTTAGTCTTAGCCAGCTTGGGCATGACTTGTGGACTCGCCTACACATACTGCAAATCATTCATTTTAATGGTAGTGCAGGAAAAGTCATATTTTTTTCACTTTATTAGTGTTTTCCACTATCTCTGCCACTACTGTAAGAGTTAATATTTTAATTCCAACAGAATTTGCTGTTAATATATCTGCATCTATATATCTAAATGCAGATTAAATTAATACAGAAAATTTATTTAACTAATTTTTTTCAAGATCATTTTACAATGCCAAAACATCTCTGTGTGCACATACTGTTTATTTTTTTGAGCAAAGTTTGGCTGCTGGGTTTCTAGTCACTGCCAGCCCCAACAGCCAGGCTGGCACAGCATTTGTAATATGCAGAGCCATCAGTCACAGTGCATAGTTTGAATAAGAAATGTAGGTGGTTCCAAATCTTCAGCAGCTTCTAGCTAAATCTTGGCAAATGAGCTGCTGGCAAAACATAGCCTGGCAGAGAGAACAGAAGGAGGAAAACCTAGCCAAGGGGAAAAAAAGTGCAATTCTGTACACGGCACAATTCTGCAATTCTGTTTGTTTTTCTCTTTCAGATAAAAAAAAGAGCAACTGGGGAAGCAAATAACAGTTTAGATCCATTTCTGCACTAGAGAGAGCTTTTAAATTTTAATCTTTCATTCTGATGCAATTCTTGAACCCTATTTAACCTCATCTTATGAGCTATATCTATGATTAGCAATAAAAAAAGCCTATTCTGGAACAGTTCTGCAACAAAAGCACCTTTCATGATAACCTGAGATCTACATTTTTACTATCAATAGTTTACAAATCTCTTTGCTAACTGTACACAACACATGAAAAAAAAATATGCAGAACTATTCTTCATGTTAATGATGTATTTCACCAGTATTTTTTGTTCACCTAATCATACTCTTTCAAAGTCTATTTTTCTTGACAGGACTTTTAGCTTATCACATTCTATCCTTGTGGAACATTTACTAAAAACAGACCATTCACAAACAGACCATTTGCAACACCATGCCTATATCTCACCTCTGGCCCAAGCATTGCTGCAGGATCTGTAATTGTTGACATTACTTCGTTGATTAACTCAATAGGGATATCTCCTACAACCCTTGGTCTTTTAGAATCCTCCACAGAATAGGGTTCATTATTTTTTCTCTTTTCCCCTATAAAACAAAACTCAGACAAATTAGAAACAACCAAACTGTCACAGACTAGCACTTTGAAGTCTAGCACTTCTGTCATATCCTGTAGTTTATATGACAAGTTTAAGTTTGGGTTTTTTGATTTGTTGGTTTTTTTGTTGTTGTTGTTGTTGTTTTAATCCCCATAGACAAAGATAAATAAATGAAATCTGAAAAATATTTATCACTTCTCAATTTTAATTTTGCACTGGGGTATTAGCACAAAGCAGGAAAAATCTACCTCTTCTTCCACTACACCTTTGTGAATTCACAGTTAAGCTATTTGCTTTTTCTTTGTGCTTCAAAATCCTCTGCATGGAACCTCTGTGCAGCTGTCTTGGAAGGTCAGTGCTCAAAGCACAAATTGCAGTGCCTATTTCTGGATGGCATGAAATCCCACTTTTAGGATTCACTGGAACTAAGTATCCATCATATATTTCTTTCACCTCTTCTGTAAACCAAGCAGCACATACAGTCTGATGTGTCATACATATCTGAAAATCCATATAAAATTTCCAAATCAAAATATACCAAATCAATTATTAACTTACATAGCCACATGTTTTATATAGCCAAAAAAACTAGTTAAATTAATAGATGAACAGTCCACCAAGGACTAGCAGAGGTACAGTAACAGAGATCCAGCTGCTAGCTCAGGATTATCCCACTCATCATACTACTCATTCTCACTTCTGAGGGACAAGCTGAGAAATGACCTTAAGGAAAACTGCAGTTTAGGAGCCACCATAAGTTTCCTGTAATGAACACTGAGGCTAAAAATTCGCTTTGGTTTTGGTCTTTCTCTTTCCTTGAGGACTCACTTTACATAAGCTTGGGATCATCCCTCTGACCTAGCAACCTCTCTTGACAGGCTCATTAATCCTGAGGTATTTGAAAAAGGATTTATTAGGAGAATTTATGCATCCACTAACTTTTTTTCTTACAAGGTTTTGGCTTGTTGTTTTTGTTTTTTTACCTAACCCCATTCAGGTTTTAAATTTAAGCTAGTTGTTATGTCTGTGTTTTTCTTTAATGCTCAAATGCATTTTCAGTACCTTGAAAGATTAAAAAACCTGATTGTGATGGCCCTTTCTACTCTGCCATTACTTAAATGAAACTTCTCATCATGGCTTATAATATATGCACTCCAAGAAAAGTATTTTCCAAAAACCTCTGACAGCAGCAGACCTTTCCCCATTTTAATTTAATTTAACCAAACCAATTGGTTTTCTTGCAAATACAGTTGCCATTTCTGTTAAACATTTCCATAGTGGAGAAAAAATACCTCAAGGTTGCCAATGTAGGGTGAAGGCAAAGGTTACCATATACTGCAACTACTGATAATATCAACAGGAACCAAAGGGCAAAGATCCTTCTCCATTACCTAAATTTGGGTCAAGGGCAGAAGAAACTTTACAAGCTGGACTCATATTCCCACTGTTGGATTGCTCCAGAGATGAAGGACTTGCACTGTATGCAACAGATCTTGCAACAGGAGGTGGACTGATAACTGCAATGACATGAAAAAAACCCCACAAAAAATCAGGTCATGGACTCTTTCTGGTGCTGATGAAAAGACTGTCACAAAGATGGACACCTACCACCCAAAAATTAACAGTGAACACTGTGCAACAGAGCAATGCCACCAATTCACAGGTAGAGGCATTAAAGCTTTATCTCAGTGTATTTTTCTAAACTAAATTCTACCTAAGGAGGGACTGGGTAACAGGGATTGCAAACATCAGGCTTTATTAGTTCTCAGTGCTGAGTAAAAGCTAAGAAAACAAACTTCCTCCACATACCTGCCAAGCCTGCTGGCACTCAGCTTCATGAAAAGGTTTTTTGTATGGCTCTATTGAAAAGTAAAATCTCATCATTCAGCTTCATCTGTCCAATTTACAGTGCTCTAAGACTGGCTGGACAAATCAAACTCAATAAAGGGAGAAGCTGTTTCACCAATTAAGAGAAAGAAACTATTATTTTATAAGATCACAGACTAACATCTCTCTCTCTTATATATATATTAAAAAAGCCCCACATTAGTTCTAAATCATGCAGTTTTCATTTGTGTTACCCATCACTAAATGCAAATTACCTGTCTGGATTCCCAGCTGGCCAGTTCGGGAACTAGACACCATGAAATCCTGATCCCAAATGGGAGAATTCTGGCTGTACACTTCTTCTTCCAGCATAGACAGAAACCTAGGCACAAAACCAGGCAAAATATCAACTAATGGGATCATTCCAAACAGGTTCTTCTTCAAAATAAGCATTAAATTAAAAGCATTTACTGAGTCAGTAAGAAAATGCTGTTGGTCAATGCTATTGAAAAAGCCCCACACATGCAAAAATTACAAGCCAGAGTAGACATGAAGTATCACAATTCAGTAGAGTGCTTTCACTTATGAAACCTACCTCAGACTACAAGCAATAGTTATATAATTTGCAAGTGCAGAAAAAGACAGTTACAAACTACTTTTACAGAACAAAACTCTACTAATGAGAAAGCTATGAGTTGATTTATGTTATACAATGATGGCAAAATATGTCTGCTTTGATAAACCAGTATTTTGCAGATGCATTTGCTTTCTGCTTTAGATAAAATCCCAGTGTTACTAACAATGCTCTTAGGAAGATATTTTCCTTCTTTCAAGTGTCCTACTGTAACTTTTAATTGCATGCTTGTGGTTGCACAACAGTATTTTTAACAGTACTTTGGTACAGTTACAGAAACAGCACGATTTTAAAGCTCTCTTGGCATTATTATATTCCACAGATCAGATTCTCCAGCATGCTCACTCTCTTAGGGCTAATACACCAATTCCCTCCCAGCAGCAAGACAGCTGCTTATCCTACATTGCACAAAAGGGGGTTTCAGGCTAGAAGTTGGCATGGCACATTTCTACTGTCTGGACTCATCTATATGTATAGAAACTGCTCAGCTGAAACCAACAGGACTGTTGAGTAAAACTTCCTTGAAGAGGACAGGGATTATCAGGATCAAGTCAGACTCTCATACTGTATATATAGAACAGCCATACCTAAGCAATATGCAGTGTTTGCTGCTGTCTATACAGCTGATAATGGCTGGAAAGTTTGCAACAGTGACTTGAGTATCTGTGACAGAGCAGGAGGACAAATTCAGCTTCAGCCAAAGCTCCATTTCCAGGCAGCACGGAGGCTCTGCCTTCAATTCCATTAGCAACTACTTCCTAGGTATGCACAGACACAACCTTTGGGTGCTCCCTTTGCCCAAAAGGAGAGCCCAGGGCAGAGGGGAGCCCTGTGCCAGTGCCAGGCTCCATGCTCTGAGACACAGAACAATGCCAGAGGAAAGACAAATGCTTCAGATAAGTGCAGCTCATGAAAGATTTAAAATGTTATTCATACTTCCCACAGATCATCTGCAAACAGTACTTGTCTTTTTTTCCCCAGCAGAATATCAAAAGGAATTGCAGGGAATAATAATGCTTTCCAGATTACTGCATAAGGCTTTAAAAGGCAGTGAAAACAGGGGCATATGCACACCTACTTCCTCCACAAATCTGCTCCTTGGATCAGTGGGGTGTTAAATCCTTTTTTATATCTGTTTCTGTGCCAGATCATGATCTTGTTCCCAGACACGAACAGACATTCCTGTATCCATAACAGTCTACCCCAAAGATTGTGTACATTTTTCAAAGTGGTAAAATAAACTATTAATAATAGTAGGAGCAACAAATCCTGGCTCTACTCAGCTTAGAAAAGTTCATGTTGTTTCTCATTTCCCTGAGCTCTAATTCATCTTCTGGTCCAGCACAGATAGCATCAGTGCCACCAAGTCTTTTGAAAGTGACACTCTATTTTAACAGGAATTCATTACAATGAATGATCCTGCCAGCATCACTATCCCTCTTTACCACCAGTAAAATGTTTGAAATTAAGGACTGTCAAAGTTCAGCATGTTTTAATATTCCTATAGGTAATTATTGGTGTTTTACTGTGAGACATTGTCATCAACATTCCAGTACTGAAAAGATACTCAGTATGAAATTTATGAGTTTAGGATTCAATGATGCAGTTTTGTACTGATTCCTCTCCAATAAATCCATCTCTTCTAGGGGTGGGGTGACTACTTTGTTCACTATTACAATGTTGAATTAAACTGAATTCTTATAAACGCTGTACAACACCCCCATTTTTTAATGCTTCATCACCAAAGCAGATGCAAGGATGTTTATGGAGGTCTGGACCTACATTGTTTCCAAGAACTACAGAAAAATAAAGTAGTTGACCTAGAATACCTACTAATAAGGCAAAAAGCACAATCCCCCAGCAATATGAATAATTATTTTCATAAAGCAAACCCTAGGACAAAACAAAGCAAGCAGTTGTATACATGAAATACACTCTTCTAAGTTATGGCAGCAAATAAAGCTGCAGTATCTAGTTGCTACTGAATAAAAAGATAAATTATTTTAAGCTGCAGGTAACTTCTCCCTTCCCACAACGAAGTTGCTGGTTAACTTTGAATGCAGGCACACTGTGACCCCTTACTTTGGAAAATGGGTGAGGATTAGTGTTCGTTTTTCTTGAGGAAGTTTGTCTTTTTCTTGCCTGGCCTGCTCCAGCAGCTGTCGCCTCATCACAGTAAAAACAGAGCGGAGCAATGTCCTACCAAAAACCTGGGTGGTTTCATACCGAGGTAGACTGTCACAAAACTGAGGGACATTGCAATAACAAAGCCACCTGTAAAGAGGAAAATGGACAGATAATTATCATCATCTAACATATGACTCAGTGCAATAAAACCACTACCCACATCATTTATAATGCAGCTGAGAGCTTTATGACCATATCAATCAGTTCCACTACAAGGCTGGACAGAGTTAAGCAGCATTTATATTGCCCAGTATTTTACAGAAATGACAACCAAGTACTTTTAAGTTTCCATATATTCTTCTTCTTTGCAGTCTAGTTTACACAAAGTGCTCTTGTTCCAGACAATAATAGACTGCAAAAAAAACTCATGGGTATGTCAGGGATTCTCACCATAGCTCATTCATTCAGCCTCACACATTTCCTGCCACTGACTCCAAAGACCCTCAGTACAGCCTGTTTTACCTTCTAAACTACTGCCTTTCCCCACACAGAGGCCAAATGGGTGACATTTTTAACTAGCTCTATCCCAATCAAACTGGATTCCCACCCTGGTCTTCCACCAGTTGGCTTTTTCCCATTATATTATGACTTGTAACTCTTTTATTACCAGTATCTCCATCTGTAATAAACTTTGCACTAAGGAAAATTACAGCATGTTATGTTTCTTTTCTAGGAAAGGAGATTATGGTACTGAAGATATAACTCTGGAGTACATTGCCTATAGAGATCTCAATATCTGTTAATCTCATAAACAAGATTTTGATATCTGTGTGTAAGTGAACACTCTTTGGTATCTGGAGTTTAAGCAGAATCAGACCACAACCATTATGAAAGCTCCAGCAATGAAAAGAAAATATTAGGAATTGGATGCAAAACATACTGTGCTGGATCCTGCACACATTTCCTCACCCAGACCCAAGGTACAGCCTGTCTCAAAATGTTGTCCCAAACTCTTGTGCCTTAATCTTTGCAAACATGACTTGCAAAAGAGTTGTGAGATAGAGCTGTTCACAGCCTTCTACTCCCTGTTCTTGGCTGATAAAGCACAGCTCTCAAAACACAAGAATGTATGTGAAACTCTGATGCAGTTTCATTCAAATCCTCAGGTCCTCAAATGAAATTGGTGACTCAAAAATTCAGGTGTGCCCATGGTGCACAGCAGCAGCCTGAGCAATACCTCAGACAATGACAAGTGAGATCTGATGGGAAGAGTACTTTGGGTCCGGGGGAGACCTTAGGGAGTGTGGGCAGGATAGTTTGAGAAAACACAAATTACAAAATAATTAGCAACAAGAAGCCACCAACCAGAACCAACTAGCTATCAATTTCTAATAAGATTTGACTTCTACTACCCCTGCCCAACACTGATTATCACAAACAAATGGAGGTCAAACAACCACCAAACACACTCTTAGGAGCACCATGGAATATACAGAAGTGTCTTTTATTTGAGGTGACAGGACATCTGGGTCACATACAACACAGTCTGCTCTGTCACTAGCCAGTCTCAACTCACACTAGCCTTGCTGCTCTTCTCCTTCATGGGGAGGAGGTGTGTGAGAGGAAAGGCCACCAGGAAAGCAGCCAGAAGGTGGTGCTCAGCCTCAGCCAGCAGAGATGTCTGGGGTGTTCCTTGTGCTCACAGAGGTTAATTACCCTGAACTGCTCCCACTGTGCCCAATGAAAAAGGCACTGCATTACTCTTGTGAGAAAAAGAAGATAAACAGAGACATCTTTTTATCCTAGCTCTTCATCCTCCAGTGTCTAAATTATTCCTCTGAATTCTAACAACGCATTAAATGGTCATAAAAAGAACTATTGTTTTAAGGAACTCAGTAATATCTGTTCCTCATTTAGCATTCAAGCACTTGCAAAATGAATTTTATTTTTCAACTCCTCTGTGACTTGGTTTCAAACAGTGAAGCTTTACAATGTTAAATGTTATCTTCTCTCTGTTTCTTTTTTAAGTTGAATAATAAATAGGGATCTTACATGAGGCTCTTATCTTAAGAAGACCAAGAGCACTTCACAAACACAGACCTTGCAAAAGCATTGCTAGATACAAGTGTTCCATCCTTGGCTGATAAAGCACATCTCTCAAGACCCAAAGATGCATGTGAAACTGATACAGTCTCACTAAAACCCTTAGCTGTCAAACCCACAGCTGCAAGAATTCACAAGGTCCATCTAAGGCATAAAGATACTGGTGTGCTCCTGAAGCCTGTACATTTGTAAGGAAGCATTACCTGGTATAATTCACTTTGTACCCTGCAATATCATCATTGGGTGACCTCAGTCTTCGCTGAGAAGGTGTCTCCAGGTGCCAGTAGTTAATGCGGTTCAGAAACATTTTAGCCAGTTCTACTATTGTCTGCCTTTCCTTCGAGGGTAAGTGGCTAAATTTGTACTGCACAAAATTATTCACACCCTTGAAAAGTAAGAAAATTCTGTTTAATAATTTAGTCATAATTTTTACAGAAGCATCCTCAAGCATTCCTCACTTTTGTTTATCATGAACTTGCATTGCATGGGAAAGAAAAGAAATATCTGAGACCATGAACTCCTTGTTCAGCTACCCATGCAGATGCCACAGGCTGGTACCTGTGTAGACAGCAGGAGGGACATCCAGGTATTTTTAACCTCCTCTCAGCAGCTGATATAAAGGGAAAAAAGAAAAAATTCCTTTTTTCCTTCCTTCTCAAAGTCAGCAAACAAAGAAAGTTCTGGTAGGGTTCCATCTATACATAAATCAACTAACACCCTCAAAACTCTCCAGCTACTTTTCAATAATAGATTAGGGTTTATGGACTTCTACTTAGGTTTATGTCTTCAAATCATTATTTCATCAAGAAGTCTTAATACTTCGCAATCATGTCTCCTCATTGCACTTTGGACACTGTCCAGTTTGAAGAAAAATCTACTGAATATGATTAAAATGGGTGACTAAAATTGCTGCAACACATATATTGTGTAATTCTATTATAATACTGGAGCTTAGCAAATCATGTTGTTTGATTGAGTGGCTGAGCTGCCAAAAATTGCAAGAAAAATAATTTATTTCAAAAAAGTTCAAAAAATTATTTCAAAATATGCTTTAAGAAGAATTACCCTTTAATCTCCATGCTTTGTTTTCTTAAGCAACTTGAACATCATGAAAAATTTGACAAAAAATTTCATTGAACAAAACCTTTCTAATAGTGTAATTTAAGGATTGTGAGCCTACAGGCATTACACACACATTTTTTGCTTATACTAAAGGAGAACTTAAAGTGAAGACTTCTCAGAAATTCAGCAATAAAGTGGTTTGATCTTCCTAAATGATAAGACGTGAGAGCTGCAAAGAAATGATTACTACACATAACAGTCTCCACATTTAAAATATCCTGTTTAACAGTAAAACATCCACTCATCCACAAATGGGAAAACATCTAGCTCCTGTTTCAGTGAGGTATGTGAGCCTCTGCATAGTCTCACTGGAGTTCATGGGCCCACTTGTCTGCCAAAAGTGCATTCTTAGCAGCTTGCTAAACCAAAAACTGGATTTGTCATATGTTCTTTATCTACTGAGAGTCACAAAAACCTCAATTATTCTCTGGTTTCAGCTTTGTTTTTTTCTTGTGTACCCTTTGAAAGAGAAGGCTATGATCTCACTGAATTGGACTGTAACATTTTTCTTGATATACAGAAGGCAAGTGTCATTATAATATTGGATTTCAAAACTTCAACAGCATTTTTCATCACTTGAAACAAAGAAAGATTAGAACTGCCCACATTAAAGTAGCATTTCAAGTTAATTCTCTAAACTCACAAAAAAGTCAGTTTCATTAAAGCATAAGACAAATGAGGAGAAGTCAAATAATGTAACTATTGTACAAACACTAAAAGGAGAACCAACAGCAATCTCCTATAGCCCCTTATTTTGTCCTAAGAGAACACAGAAACATCTGCAATGTGCCTAAAAAAATGCCCTGTTTTCAAGGCCAGTGCTTACATTGAGAAAAACAAACCACAAAACAAACAAAGCCTCCAAACCCCCACCAAAATAAAATTTAAAAACACATAAATAAACAACCAAAAAACCCACCACACACCAACAAAATCCACATTTTAACTCTTTACCTGTTCAATGCTAGGTTTCTCAAATGGGGGACTTTCCAAAGATCCTTCTACTACAGGTTTTCCCATCTGTAAAATGCACTTCCTCAAAAGCTGTTAAAAATACACAATTTTTTAAAAGTTAGTATCTTTTCATACAGAGAGTCAATGGAAGTCACAAGAGCACAAAACACTGTGAGCAGTGCTGGAATTCTCCTGACTACATGTCTGCTTGTTTAATCATCTGAATTTGTAATTACTAAACTTCACTGTGAAATCATCTTCTCTGAAATGTGTACAAGAGGCTCCTCTGAGGAAATGCAGGCAGCTAAGTTACATTCATATCAATGAAGAAGGTTGCAGTTTATATATGGGACTCAAGAGTCAGTTCTTCAATCACCTGGATGATTTTTGGAATAGGAATCAGTACATTCCAAGTATCAGAATGTCCAGCTCAGTTACTCAGTAGAGCATCATCCTAGGGAAGAGCTGCCTTGGCAGATAAAGTCAATCCACACCAAACAGCAATAAAATTGGCTTATGTGTGAGAAAGTGAAAAATCTGAGAAGATTCTCCACAAGTTCAGCTTACTTTGAACAGGTAGAAATAAACTTGCTTGGTGTCTGCATCTTCTTCTTTGTGGACACAGGTGAACAGATATTCCACATCCAATACAATCCCCAGGAGCCTGTTCATTTCTTCTTCAGACACATTCTCCAGGTGAGAAACATGAGCAGCTACACAAAATAAAAACCCAAACTTGTAAAAGGCTGCTGAGAGAACCCATAGCACAACTACAGCCCAGGAGATCTCCAACCAAGCCTTAACTGTAGAGGCACTGATCCTGTAATAACCTAGCTAAACAGAACACATCTTATCAGAGGTAACTGAAACCTGTGTCACATCAGAGCACTTTGTAAAGGTTGACCAGGGGTGCCAACTTCCACAGCAGAGGAATGGCAGCTGGTTGGAATCACATCATCTGTTAACACTTAAAGCAGACTACACAAGACCTGCTTGTACTAATATGTTGCACTACATAACTAGCTACACACATTTTTGTCCTAGAGGTATGTCTTTAAGACATTTTCCTGACTTAAGAAAATAAATCCATAATTTCCATAAATTATGTAATCCAGATGTGAGCAGCACCTTATTTTATGAAGAGTGAAAAAACCCCTAGTTCTGAAAAATGCCTTTTTGTTTTAAGCTGGGCATTATTGGCAAAGTCCCTTGCTTTCATATCATGCAAGATCAAACTGTGCCTTGTGCACACTGCATTAACAGAGATTTTGCAGACATGCTCTTCTGTTCAGAAATTCACGCACGCCGCAGTTTCCAAGTGACAAACTCTCTTTTATCATCTCCAAAGGTAAATACAGTTCCACATCTGTAATTTCCAAAAGCCTGAGGCTTCTCCCTGTAAAGGGGCACATTCATTTCAAGCTGGTTTGAACAACTGGCCTCGGGAAGAAGGAAGGCAGTGTAAAACAAAAAGTCAACTCCCAGAAAGAAGATATTTGCATTACAAAAAGCAATGATATTAGATGACTCCAGGCTAATGTTGATGGTATGCATTATCCTTTTCTCTTAAAAAACAAAAAGATATCCTTTCAAAGAAAAATACTTTTAAATTTGGACATATTAGCTTTTAATATTTTAATAAATTTTATATATATTTACTTCTTAAGATCAACATATTTTTTCAACAGAAATCTGACTCTTTACTTGGGGAGTTAGTAAGGAAAAATAACAGCTGACTTGAAAACGATCACATTTATTGGCCATTCAGCAAAGCCGAATGTTTGTTTTCAGAAGTTTAGTATAATACCAAAACATTTAAATTCAATACCCTTATTCAACTTCAAGTAAAAAGTACACTTTAATGCAGAACTTTAAAAATATTTCAGCAACTGTTTCCACTTACATGAAAATGTATAATATAGTGTCTTAGGCATATGGCCATCATGAGCTTCCTTTGAGGATAAATATTCAGTATTTTGGGCAGAATAAAATTATTCAACTGCTGTCCTTAAAACAGGCATGAAGGGTTAATAATCCCAGCAGTTTGTCCTGATCTTTTACAAGTAATAAATATCCTCCTGGAGGAGCTTTGCATTAGAAACTGATAACATACCAAAGAAACCTTGCCTTCAACAAAGGAATAAAACATCAGCATAAGAAGTCATTTCTATGCAGTTTCCATAACAATACTGAACCTTGACTGCTTAGTGGTGTTTAAACATTTTATTAAACTATTTATAGAGAATTATTACCCATACTGTGAATCTAAAAGTTAAGTGTATTACCAGCATGTATTTACCAAAGAGACACCAATGTTTACACACCTAACACCAAACTACCTTTCTTCAGATGTTCACAGCCCATTCCCAAACTCTGTGGCCATTAGTAATTGCTTTATTAAAAATCAAAGCTTTAGTACACTGACATCAAATGTGCATCACTCTTGACTAGAGTTACAAGTCCCAACCACATGTACTGCCCAAATGGTACACCCTCCTCAAAACACTAAAACCAAGGAATACCCAAATATTCTGTGTGAAGGTGCAAAGCAGGAACTGAAGACAGGGATGGGGGAAAAAAAAAACTGAATGTGTATATGATGTATTAGCACATTAATTAACTAGCTCTAAAAGTGATTCAAGACTGACAACATTTACCAATTAAAAAATGTAAATGCACCCTGCAACACAGGAGAAACAATCAAATAGAAAAGAGAAGAGTCTCTGACTATGCAACACCTGGTATTGTGACTGGTGGACAATGGATTATCCTAGCATCTAATCCAGTCACAGTGATAGAAAATATATCACCCAAATAGCAGAAATATTCATTGAAACAACCACGCTGCACCAAACTGTGGGGCTGAGCACCAAAAGGATGAATATAAGTTGCAGATAAGAAGAAAATAATACACACAATCAAATAGATTTATGCACCAAAAGCTGCACTGGCTTGAGGATCAAACCACACCTCCAAAAAGAGACATCTCAGGCAAGATAGTATGTAGGATTACTTCTGGATGAAAAAAAAAAAAAATTCTAGTAAAGAAAAAAAAAAAATTCCAACATTTTACATCAGGTACAACTTTAACCAGCACAGGAATTTCTACATTGCTACTTCAATGGCTTTCTGAGAATAAAAAGGAACACAGCTAATGTGAAGCCCACACACCTTGTGGTAAATCTGGTTTTCAAGGTATTCAGTAGAAGCACACTAATTTAGAGGATATGAATAGGAAAATTATCTTGGAAAACACAGCTGAAAGACATATTTTTCCAGTAGTATGAGGAAGCACACAGCAACTCATTTCAGTTATTTAAAATGAAATATCTTCCTCATTACCTGAAGTCAAAAGAAGTCTTTTCTAAAAAGAGCAGTAAATAAAAATAGTGTTTCTTCATATAATACTTTTGCTAATTTTACAGTGCTGGTTTTCCCTGGTTCTCTAGCTAAAGAATGTTTTAATATTTTTTAATAGATCAAAACCAGGCCCAGATTTTAGAAGAGTTGAGTTTTTCTACAAAATACAAAGCATCCACAAATTCTGCTGAAGAACAGAGAGCTGACAGGCACATCTTGCAAGCTTCAAAAAAAGAAAAAGAAAAATCTCTTTCTTCAAAGGCCAGGATTGAAAAGGATGGGTAACACAAGCCACCCTAATTGCATAAACAGAAGCAGCACAGAGAAGCTGTATGATGAAAAGTTGAGACTAACTTGGCTAAAGTGACTGAATTTTCTGTGATATTCTGCCTTTGTTAATCTTCTCCTGCAAGCAAACCCAGAGATTTGGAATATCAGGAAAAAATTACGCTGAAAAGACTAGAAATAAATTACATGTAATAAGAGCATAAAAAAGACAAGAGCAGAAATACAAATAAATCCCATGAAAAAAAAAGAAAAAAGAAAAAAAATATTCCATTCCAAGTACTTTTTTTTCTTTCAAAAGTAAAATAATAAATTATCTATTGTGAAAGCTTTAAATTTCCCTTTTTTTTATTTCATTGTCCTAAGTTTTGGGCAGCAACAGAAATTAAATAGCAACTGCTTCTTTTCAATTAGTTCTGAATTTTACTTTAGCTGAATTTTTATTCAGTATTTGCTAAGAAGGATGTGGATCTGTGATGGGGCAAGGGGAGGAGGGCAGTGAAGGTGATCTGAGGGCTGGGGCACCTCTCCTATGAAGTCAGGATGAGAGTGTGGGGTTGCTCAGACTGGAGAAGGCTCCAGGGAAATCTTGGAGCAGCCTTCCAGGACCCAAAAGTGACCCACAAGAAAGCCAAGGGGGGTCTTTTTCAAGGATATGTAGTGGCAGCACAAGGGGTGGCAAATTTAGATTGGTTTAGATTAGGTAACAGAAGAAGTTTTTTTTTTACACTGAGGCTGGCAGAATACTGGAACAAGTTGCCCAGAGAGGTGATGGATGCCCTACCCCTGGAAACATTCAAGTTCAAGTTGGTTGGGGCTCAGAGCAACCTGATCTAACAGAAAGTATCCCTGCTGACTGTAGGGGGGATGGACTAGATCTTTAAAATGTCCCTTACAACTCAAACTATTCTGTGATTCTGATATATACAGAAACAGCCATTGGATTTTATTCCAGATAAGTATAAATTCTTAAAATAATAAAACAGGGATACAGCACTGTTTTTCAGGCTATGTGGGTAACAAATTGTTATTTATTCTAAGTCTGAAAAACAAAACCAAAAACCACAACACTATTTAACAGTGGATTTTGAGCAGCTGCTTCCAAGACATTCAAGCTGTCTGCACAATAACTTAGACCACGCTAAGATGTACAACCCAGTTTTATTTTCTGTGACTCAAAAAAAAGCACAGTTCTTTTTGTAGGTAGGAATACCTGCTTTAGGGATGTTCAAGGATATTTTATACTTTGCTCTAATATAAGGAAACATAATAGAGTCTAGAGGAGAGAGTCATTCGGCTTGTAGCGAAGGCAGCTGGCAGATAAAGCTATTTAAGGTTAAGGAATATGCAACACTAAGTATTAAATGTATATACGTATATATTATATATATGTGTAAATGTATAAACATACACATATATATATATATATATAAAAATATATATTTAAATAACACTAAGTATTAAAATTGCTACGGGAAGCCTAGCAGCGCTTCTGCATTTTAACAACTTTGAATATCGGTGTAGTTAGAAGCAGCACCTCAGCTGAATTTCTTTAAACCTAATCTCAGGCTATTTCCCCACTAAGCATGTTCCAAAGCACATTCCAGTGCAGCCCCTGGTGCTCACCCAGGGGGTGGCTGCAGCTGCGGCAGGGCTCGGCCAGGCTGACGGCTGCCTGCTGCAGCTCGGCCCGCGGCGGCGTGGGGGGCGGGTTCGGGTTCTTCCAGCCATTGCATTTACACGACTCCTCGGCCTGAAAGCAAAGCAAAGGGGTATTGATCAACAACAGGAAACACAGGAACCCTTTTTTTTTTTTTTTTTTTTTTTTTTCCCCAGAAATAGAATAGTATCCAAAACAGAGAGATTAACTCACTTCGGTAAGCAGAATACCTAATAAACCCCAATTACCTCCTTTACAGAATGCCCTCACTCTACTGAAAAGATTATTTGAATATTTACTAGTAAATCAACACTTACCCTGCCACCCAGGCATATTTAATTATTTAAATGTAAACAGGTTATCTAACAGGCAGCACATTTGTCTCTGCCTCATCAGCTACACTGGCACCAAGGAATCACACAGCTGAAACCAAGCCCATGACAACCCAGGCAGGGTTAACCAATGCTGAAACAACCAAGCAATAAATGCACTATTGGAGAAGGCTGTTTAAGGCAAGGAATGCTTGGCCACTAAAGCAACAGATGCCAAAGACAGTGACACTTCCACTGCAACCTGCTGCTCTCCCTAGAAAGTTTATTTACACTGAGTGTGAAACAATCACCATGAAAATGCAGCTAAAAGGGAAGAGCATGAAGGGAGAGGTTGTGACTTTGGTAATCGTTTCTCAAATCATTCAGAAGTTCAAAGTACTGATTCCAAAAGAGCAGCTTTACAGAAGGGGATTTTCTTCTGCATAGCCAAAATATCTTGGTTATTCTAACATCACTTGTACTCCTATTTGAAGATCTAACTGGAAAGAAAGTCTGCTTTTCCACTCTTCAGAGATATCTGTGCACTGGGTTGCAAAAAGATACTCATGAAATTCCACTGCTGAGACCTCGGTGAGGAAAGTATGCCAATTGCTGCATAATATTTATGGCTGAAACAATCTTAGTAGGAAAAATTGTGATGGTAATATATGCAGCACTAATGTATCATTTTTCAAAACTGATTCTGCATACATTTAGTGTGATCTATTTCTGGAACCTATTTCATTTGCCTTTTAAGTTTCCAAATCCCATCCTACCTAAGAAAGAAGAACGCAGGAGAAGCAGAAAGGATCACAGCTTGACAGCTCCTAACACTGGCAGCTTTGTAAAAGGCTGGTAAATTGTTCTTTTAAACTCATTTCAATATTCAGTAACCTGAGAACCAAGAAAACTGCTGCCTGCATTTTGCTGAGCACCACATGATGTTTTTACCATCCCTGAGGCTTAAACATTTATCCAGCTGGGCTCCTGGCCCTGGGTCTGGCAGGCACCGAGGGCTGGGAGCAGCTTTTTCTGTAGGCACCAGGATGACTCAGAAATCCACCTGCAAGTGCCCAGCAAAAACCATTTCCACAAATTTCCCTTGAGAAAGGGACAACCTCTGTGGCTTGAACCTCCTGGCTCTCCAAAACCACCAAGTGGGTGCAGAGCACCTGCCAACCCATGCATTTACAAAGTGAAACCAGTGAGGCTTCAGGATGAAATGAGAGGAAGATTCAAACAGATTTTTTTTCTAAGTCTCATAAAACGCAATCTGAAAAGATTTATGGTGAAGTTTATGCTCTTTTTCTGTCGTGTTTTCTGTGAGTGATATGACTGGCAGGGAATTGAAGGCAGCACAGTGTAATTTTATGGCAGAAGCTGTCTCTCACAGTTTCACAGGCATTGAGCCAGTTGTGTTTGTCATCCTGCAAGTCCTCAAAACTAAATGGACTTGAGAGATCAGTGATTGAGGGATACCTGTGAACCCCAGTGCATGGACTCTGGACATCTGGGAGATGACACAAAACCCCTTATTTTCAATTAGCTTCCCAATGCAAAACTGATGCCAAATAAACTCTACATATTTGTTTTGTGAGAAAGGCAATGTTGCCATAAAAGTTTTTTGATTTAATATGAAGATTAGAAACTATCAACAAAAAAAAGTCTGAAAATGAGATTATTGACAAAGAAAATGCAAGAGACCATTGTGAAGGAGTTGTCAAATGGAAAAGGATTGAATACTATTTTCAGGAAGTAAGATTTGACCCTTCCCATGCAGCTGTCGACAAATGTTCAATCCTGTAAATTACTGACATAATACCATGCTTATTATTTATTGCCTTAAACCATACCACAATAAAAAAGCATCTCCAGAACTCCCTTCTAAAAACAGGCAAAAGGTTTTTGAGATTCTTTTTTTTTCTCTGAGTGGAAGCAGTATGTCACAGAAGCTCACCAAACAATGTTTACTATCAAGCAAAAAAACTATCAACAGTGAGTAACTATGCAAACTTTACTGTCACACCATAATTAACAGCAAAGATGCAAACAGATGTATGAATCGTGATAACAGCTCAGTTAAACTGACAAAAATAAATATCAACCCACCCACAGAAGAATAGAACCAGCATGTTCAATGGCAAATTTTTTTCTGCTTTTTTTTGGTATTTCCTCGCCAGATCTTTTTGCAACAGCTGTTAAATGGCAATGTTCAAATTATTCTAGAGGTCTTAACCAACCAACCACTAGGGTTGGGTTTTTTTGTTAATCTCTATAAAATACCAGAATCAGCATAAATGAACAGAACCTAAAAAGGTCCTCTTTAAAACTTAGCTTTCATTGTACATGTTGACAGTGCAAATATTTTGCAGTGAATATGCAATGTGCATTCCTCAGTGGCTTAAGTTGCTGAGTTGTTTTAAATCTTCCACAGCATTTTGCTCATTCAATCCTTTCTTTGACTATCCTCAGCTTTTTCCTTTCTTCCTTTTTCTTTTTAATGTCACTCATCTGCTTTTCATTAGAAAATAAAGTATGACTTCACCTCTACAAAAATTTAATTTGAGATCAAAACAGTTTAGAGGGAAGGAAGGAAAAGTATTTGAACTAGCACATCCAGTCCTTGAAGCCTTGTTTTCTGGGACATCTGCAGAGCTTTGATAAATCCACTGTAGATCAATGAGGACTTCTGCCCTAATGAGGCCTGCAAAATATTGACTGTCATTTTTGCAGGGCCAGGGATGATGTACACCTCACCTTCACTGGTGGTTTTTAATAAAACTGGATAAGTGTAATAAAATAAAACACAACAACTGCATGCTGTTTCCTGCCCCGCTCCTCGTAAACAAAAAAACCAAAACAAAAAAACAAAAAAAAAAAAAAAAAAAAAACCCCACAAAAAAAAAAAACCCCACCAAAAAAAAACCACCCCAAAAACAAGCAAAAAAAAAAAAAAAAAAAAGATGGAAAAAGAAAACATTGCAGAAATTGTGTATATTTTGCACTGCATGACACAATTTCAATTTTCTTTTTAACTCCTTCCATGTTTGGTGGAGTGTAGGCAAACTAAAGTTATAGTTTCCTTTAGAATCCTGAATACACTGATAGGTCAAATATGGAAAGTGAAAAAACACAGCACATTTTAACACAAATTGTTAGTATTTTATTTAAAAAGAAAGCACCTAGAAGTTATAACATTGCACATATCTCGGCCCCTTTTAGGCGAATTTCAGCTGTCCATATAATAAGAACAAATGAATAATGTTACAATAACCTATGGACTAAAATATCCCTCCCACTTTTGGATAGTGAAATAAGCCTCAGAATGTGTAAACTTCAAGCTACCTTAATTATAAGATAAAAGACCCCAACAGTTCTAAATGTGAGCTTCAAATAGCTGTTGTGTGGGATTTTTCTTTCCAGCTTAAAATCATACAGGTTAAACTGTTTGGTAATTGAGATGCAAAGCAGGATCAATAGATTATACACAGAACATTACAGATCTCTATTTCCAGCAAGTATAATTACTCTAGAAAACATCTTCTTCCTCCCAACACAAAAGCTGTGCAAAATACTCTATAAGCTTTTTCCTGCCTGCAGCAAGCTCAAAATGATGACTTTATCAAAGAGCATCACATAAATGATAATAAACACATTGATAAATTTAAATCATGTATTTTTCTTACTCATATGTCCAGTACCCAAGAACCAGACAGCTGGACACTACTCAATGAGCCACTTAAAAGTATCAGGAAATTAGTTGACCCTTTTATCTTTAACAATACAAAATAAACAGTTTAATGGGCAACTCAAAGGGCACATTCTTCATTTATTGATTGATTCCATTATTTTATTCCCTGTACTTTCCAGTTTCACTTACAGAAGAGAAGTAAGCTACCATATAAAGTTTTTATTAATAATATGCATCTAGTTCCTACCTTGTGAAGTTAATGGTAGATTTCCTATTTAAAGGAAGATGCTTTAATTGGGCCTGTAAGACATTATAAAACAGATTCAGACCACGATGAAAGTGACAAGAAAGCTTTAGATGTCTTCTTTGTCTCCTATACACTTCTGCAGGAAACAATCTTTCAAGTTGAACTTCAAGGAACTGTATTCCCAGTATACAGAGCCCAGTAGTAACACAGCCAAATTGGCCTCATCTGCCCTATCAAAATCAGGAAAGAAAACATTTTATTATGGAAAAGGTGGTACAAGTTGACCTTATGAACTCCTTTTTTTTATGTGTGGGAAAACCAGAGGTCAGGATCAGCAGCTGCTCTGGAATCTGGGGCTGGGATTCTACCTCCACATCTGCCCATTGCTCACCTGCTGCAGGGCCTTGGCCAAGTCATCTCATCACAACCTTTCTCACTCTGTCTACTTTGCTTATCTGAAGCAAAATGCTTTTCTTCAAGAAGGTATTATTCTTTGTGCAAGTGCTTTAGGCTACTGGGTTCTAATTACATCTGTAAACACCCAGGCATTACTGTAATATATATAATGAAAAATAAACAAGTTTACAGAAAACTTAGTGTATTAAAATAGTACATATTTCACCTTATTTACAAAAAAAAAAAAAAAGCTCCCAGTGAGACTGGAGAGTTGTATTTCCATGTACTGTAAACCAATACAGGAAAAAAATGCAGAGGAGACTTCCTCCTACATCTTCATTAAATATATTTATGTGTGTAAGTTACATAGTGCTGCTTTTATATAAAGTGCTGCAAGCTTGCATGCCTAATGCTCAATTTCACAGTGGACAAAACCAAAATGATGTATGCAGCCATTCATAGACACACAGATACAGCAAGTGCCAAATACAAAACCTCTCACAGCACACAGCACTACTGTGAACCTCCAAAAGCCATGAAAACTGTACCACCTCCTATTCTACATCTTGTTCAGAATGCCACTCTCCTCCTTGGGCTTTTAAGAAGGTTTTTCACTCAGAAGAGCCTGTTGTTCTATGCCTTCCACCCAGGCTTTTCTTACAGAGGAACAAGTCAAGTGGAGCAGCTCAACAGCTACAACTCTCCTGTCCAGTTCTATTACCAGGAAAAAACCCAAACCCCATATTTGTCTAGTCTTAGCTCCCTAAACTTCAGGTTCATTCTGCTCAGGATACCTGCACACCAAGTATTTACCAGCAGTCTTTGTCCATGTTTCCCATGACAAAAAGGAATGGGTTATGGGCTGTAAAGAAGGACCAGGAGGTCCTTCTTGGGGACCAAGCACCCTGCCCCAGAGCAGAGCCTTTTACTCTCCTCTGCCCAGCACTGCTGCTGTCACCAGTGAGACTCACCCTCTGCAGTCACTGACCTCTCCACCTCCTTGTGCTGTGACCCTTCATCCTCAGCAGACAGATGCTCCCTGACTGTTACTCCAAACATCTCTGAGGTTACGCTCCTAATAAATTCTGCAGGCTGAATTTTGCAATGAAACTTACATGGGAGAGGTGATTGGTGTTAACGACACCATTACATATTTTAGCACTCCAACTTGTATAGCTCTATGTAGATTTACGTAAGATCCACCTGTAGTCACTATTTGAATGAAAACAGATGTCCCCTTCGGAGATGGTGCAAGTGTTTGACTTCTCTCACTCTTTTGCACTCACACACACAAATTCAAAACCAATGGAAGAGAAGTTGCAACCAAAGTAAGAAAAAGATCAAAGTTACATACTGAACTGCTACAGTTGGCAAACCAGCTTCTCCAGGCTACAGTTTCCAGCAAACCACTAATGTTACAAGCCAAGAAGTGCCCTTCTGAAGCACCTGCCAGGGTTTCAGGAAGAAAAATAAAACATTATTCCACTCTGTGCCGTCCTTCCCACCTTATCCCACAGGAGAAGCTTACAAGGAGTTTCCAGTCTGCTTATTTGCTTCTGTTATGAGACCCAAAAGCAAGCTGACTGGCACAGAACTACTGTAGAGAAGTCGAACGGCAATTTTAATCTGAACACAGCGTTTAGTGCTGGAACTGTGCCTGCATCCCAGCAGGAGGCAGCCCCCCTGGCCATGGGTCCTGCTCCATCACCACTGCACTACCAATGGGACATGCATCCAAGACCTGTCACAGACAAGGACACCCAGCAGAGCACTGACAGTAGAAGTTGCTCCTGCTCTGTACCCCATCACCAGAGTCCTGCAAGGGGGAGAGAGGAGCTGCCCGTGGGCCACAGCGTGCCCTCCTCACCTCCCAAATGGTGTTCATCCCCCTCACCACAAAGCACCTGCAAGAGAGAGGCTGGTGAGCCCCTAAAAAAGCAAAGGGTTTCAGAGGAGACAAGGCTTCTCTACAGCACAGCAACCTCTACGGGGCAGAGAGCTACAGGAGAAGGCTTTCACCCTCAAAACACCAACTGGAGGGGAAAAAAAAAAAAAAAAAAAAAAAAAAAAAAGAAACAACCAGGGAGAAAAGAACAATTCAAACACACACACACACACTTCCCTAACAGTCCATGAAAAATTTACCCACTTCACAACCAGCTTCATTTAGCAAGTCTTGGTAACATTAAAATATGGGGGTGCAAAGACGACTGGAAAAGTTTCAAACCATATCACTCTGCCCACAGTGCTACAAATTTCAAGTATACCAGCTGCTCCTTAACCTTACTGGCATCAGTGTAATCTCACTGTCCCATGCATGCACCAAAGCCGAAGTGTAGGTGCCTGCACATGTGGAAACAGCTAAAACATTCCATAATTTGCCCTGCCATGGCAGCACTGCGCCATGCCTTCAGCACACAGTTAATCTCGCACCGCCAGGCAGGACTACAGAGCCACACAATGATGCTTCGTCTCGTTTGTTAGCTTGGCCTTTCACTTAACATCTGCCGAAAGTAGGAGAACAGAGAAAATAAGACGCGCTTTTTTCCACAAACAGCTACTCTCAAAGCTGAAAGCATTACTAGAGGACCTGACATCAGCGCTGCCAATCTGCCAACACGTCAGCCCCGCTGTGCATCCAGAAATTGCCCTGACAGCAGCAGCGCAGCCAGCGGCCCGTGCTCTGAGCACAGGCGACAATGCCCGCGGTCAGAGCTCTGAAGGCGGGAGCGACAGCTCTGACCGAGCTCCTCCCTTTACAATAAACAGGCGAGTCCTGCTTCTCCCACCAAGAAGAAAATCGCAGGTGGACAAATAGTGCTTGTGACGGGAAAGCAGGAGCAGGACTCCTGAATGCGAGCGCGGGGCAGACACAAAGCAGAGAGCCCGGCTGGGGCAGGGTACAGGTGGAGAGGGAACCCTGCCGTCGGACACCACACACCGGACACCGGCCCGGCTCACACCGGGGACATAACTTTCCCAAGCAGGGAGGCCGCGCCCCTTCGCTCCTCTGCCAGAGCTGCTGGCGACAGTGGCAGCTCCAGGTTGGAGCAGCGGCTTCAGAGATGTCAACAGCTCCGCGCTGCGGGGCCGCCACCACGGCCGGGCTGGAGCAGCCCCCGCCCGGACCGGGGCCGCGACCTCCGGGCGGAGCAGAGCGATGCCGCGCTCCCCGCCCGGGATGTTTACGCGGGGAGCGCTGAGGCAGCGCTGCTCACCCAGCGCTCACCGCCGGCACCGGGAGCCGCCCCGGCCGCCGCCGCCTCCCGCGGAGGGACTGACGGAGCGGCGGAAGCGGCGGCGCCGGGACGGGAGCGCCGGGCGGCGGGAGGGAGGCGGCGCTGCCCGCGCGGTCCCGTATTCGGTGCGAGCGGGTTTAATCTGTGCTGCCAGCGGCCGGAAAGCTCCGGGGGGAGCGGGATCCACCGGCACCGCCGTATCCGCCACTTCCGCGGGCAGCGACGAGCGGCAGCCGGGCCGGGCCGCCCCCGCGCTCCGCAGGGCAGGGCACGGCCCTTCCCCACCGCCTCCCTCCCTTCCTCCCTCCCCTCCCGTCAATCCCCACCCTCCGTGGGCGGGGGGGCTGCCGCGGCCGCCCGGCCGGGTACCTTGCAGGCGGAGTAGACACCCAGCTTCTCCAGCTTCTTGGCCCGCGGCGCGGCGCGCAGCTGCGCCTTCTTGCCCGCGGTGCGCGCCGAGCCGGGCCCCCCGGGGCTCTCGGCGGCGCTGCGGACCGGGCCCCCGGCGGCCACCCCCGCGGCGGCCGGGGAGCCCTGCTGCGGCCCGCCGCCTCCCGCCGCCCCGGCCCCGCCGCCGCCAGGCTCCGCCATGCCCGCGGCGCGGCGGCAGCCGCCCGTCCGTCCGTCCGGCCAGCCGGCGCGGCGCGGTGCGCCCGTGCTTAGACCCTCCCCTTCGCCGCTCCGCCGCCGCCGGCTGCTGCCCGGGGGGGCGGGAGGAGGGACCCGCCGCTCCGCGGGCGGCTCCTGCCCCGCCGGCGGGGGTGGGGGCCGGCGCCCGCCTCCCGCCGCTGCGCACCGCGAGGGCGCGCCCGCCTCCCTGCGCGGGGAGCGGGGGAGCGCGGGGCGGGCGGCACCCCCGGCACCGTGCGGAGCCGCTGTGCGGCCATCCCGGGCGCCGGGAGCCTGCGCGGAAAGTTGCCCTAGAAAGAGGAGGCAGCGCTGGCGGTGTCCAGCGGTGCCGAGCCCCGGTGCTGTCGCAGCCGCTGTGGCCCTTCGGTGTGCCGCTACTTTGTTTGGTTTAACCATTGCCTTCCCTCACTGTGTACTCTGCGGCCACGTTTGAAGGGTTCGGTCTTTTTCCCCCGGATGATTTCTAATTGAATGTAAAAATATTGGTCAGTTTAAAATACCGGCCAAGTAAAAAACTCTGCTCAGTTCCTCGTGTCATGGTTCTGTGGCTTGGTTTTTTGTTGTGTCCTGCGCAACAAGCGCTGAGAGCAGGTCAGTTTATGGCTTAAAGGGATTACCCTGTAATCGAAAGTTAAATTAAGCAAATGGTGCTGTCCCAGAGAGCGCGCTCCGTGAACAGCAGCAAGTGCACCGGGAGCGAGGCGGTTCTGCCCCGTTGCACGTATGTAAAACCGTGGTTGAGCCGTGAGAAACCACAAATGGCAATTCCGTACTACGGCACCACGGTTTAAAGCGTCGGGAGCGAGGCTGGGCGTTTGCGTGGGATTTACGGCTCTTTGATGTGTAAAGCTAAACTATCAAAGTAGCAGCGTGAGTTTGGAGGGAAGTCCCAGCGCAGAGAGAGCTCTTGCAGGCACGGAGCCTCGGCACCTTGCATGGAGAAAGCAAAAATAACTCTAGGTTTGTGCGAAGTAATATCTGGGGGGGGGGGGGAAGGGTGGGCGACAAAACACTGCGGTGTCCTTCTTCCCTTCTCAGCTCCTGGGGATACTTCAAGCATGGTGTTATACGGCGAGCTGGCATAGTCATGAAATGACGGGAAAACAGACAGGAATAAAATGATGTATTTAAACGAGGGGATCTGTTGTTTTTCTCTGTTTACTCATGTATAATTTTATTTTGCTGGGGTTTTAAAATGGACAGGGCGTTGGTGGGGGTCAGAGCTGCTCCCCGCGGAGGCCGGGGCTGGCTGGGCTTCCCAGCAGCTGTGACAGCGACCCGTAAGATGGCTGCTGCCATCCCCGGCGCTTTAAGACGGACTGGTTAAGGTGGAGGAGCCGCTGCCCTTGGCGGTAGCAACCTCAAAATTAGCGTCATGCAAAAACCCCGTTTCTCTGGAATTTAGGAGAGAATTATCTTCGTCTTTTATTTTTTTTCAATTTTTGTTGTAAGCGTCCGAATCACGTTAAAAAATAGCAAATAGCCGCTGTGCGTTAGCAGCCCCTAGGAAGCTCTTTGCTTGCATTTTCTTTATGCCTGTTTGGTTTCTGCTTTCGGACTTGAAAATGAAACTGTTCTTGCTTAGTTTCACTTTCAGCTTTCCCACGACTTCTGCTCGGCAGCAAAGGTTTCAAGCAAAGACCACATCTGGAACAACACTGGCTGCAATGGACCACTTAATATCCCCTCCTGAACACAGAATCCTAGTTTTCCTGGGAGTTGATGTACCTTTACAGCCACCAGTATGTTTTCCTTGTCTTTCTTTTTTTTCTCCCAAATCACCAGATTCTCCTTTAGCCACGTAGATAATGATATTTAAACCAGTATTAAGTTTGCACACTTGCATGTAATGTGTTACAATTTGATACTTAAAATATATTTACTGCTTTCACACAGGTGAATAACTCTGCTGATGTGCAGTGAGGCCACTCGGTGGGCATTTGGGTCTGAAGCTGCACAGGTGAATGCTCACAGGATCAGAGTTTAGGTGAACAACCTTATTCTTTAGGATCCTTAAAAGCCTGAAAACTTATTCTGTCCATTAAAATAAAATCAAAGATGGAAGTTGTCAGGAAGCAAATAATTTTACTGCAGTTCCATTTTGAATCCTCAAAAGCATGGCTGCCTTACAATACCATGTCTCTTTCTTTTCCATTATATCTTGATGCTCACCAGATAACCAGAAATGTAAGTCTACCAGCTTGTGGCTACAGATGCAGTTACTATAGTAACATTTATAAACACTAATTTCACTACACTTGCAGAACTGCTGCCTGCTAGAAGCAGCTTAGAAAGAAACCACTCTAACTGCCAATAGGTAAAAGTATTTATCTTTTCTTTAACATTAAGCCTGATGATTGCTTACATTTCAACTTTGTGAAAATATGTTGTTAAAAACAGAAAGGGAAAAGATTTACTTTATCTTAAACTGCTGTAGTGAAAAGTAAAATATTACATTCAAAATTTCAGCAAGACTAAGGAGAGAAAAGATAGACAAAAAACAAATCCCCTATGCTTTGACATACAAGTGGATACATGCCACTGTTGGTTGCACACATCCAAGTTCTGTTGGCTGAATTAACAAGTACAGTACATACTAATTTTCTAATTATAATGCATGCATAAATCTGAGCACCATGTAACCCCTCTTGCTGGCTTTTCATCATTAAACATGAAGGTATTAAATTATATTCAAACTCACAGTATTGTCTGAAAAAACCTCACCACATTTTTCAGTTTCTGTCCTTTGGGGCATGTCAGTGTGTTTGCACAAGTCAAGCTGACTCTGAAACCAGAGTTGAGGAAGCACAGGTGGGAGCAGGTGATCCTGCCTGTCCTGCTCAGCTCACAAACTCAGGTGAGTAGCCAGGTGACTTCAGGAAGGCTACTCATCTGCATCAAATTAGGGAAGGCAGAAGCTAGGTGAGACAAGCTCATGTGAGTTTCAGGGCTCATTCAGGCTGCTGATAGCCCCAAGCCCCTGCTCTGAGCCCATGCTGCCAGTAAATCAAACATGCATTTCACATTTGTTGCTCCTGCATGAATTGACTGTGAACACCTGACAGGCTTAAATGCAAGCGTGTGTGTGTTACTGTTATTCCAGCAAAGGAGGCAGCTGCATTCTTGAGCCACAAAAGAGGAAATTAAAATACAGTTTAGGGTGTGCCAGACTCCTGGTTATTACCTAGTGGTCATTTAGGGCTTTTGGGGCCTATCTTGCTCCCATAAATTAAAGATTGACTCAGTTAATAGCAGCCTAATGCTGAATGCTGCTGCTCTGACAGGGACCATCCACCCCCCAGCTGAGCTCTGGGAATCTACCCCTAACCCTCATCCCTGTCTCACAGCCCAGTCAGATCTATCCTGCCCAGCCCAGCCTTGTCTCCCTCCTTTTGCTCAATGAGATTTTCTTCCAGTGCTCCCACCTGTGTTTATTCTTGCCATTCAATTTGAATAGGAAAAGTGTAGCTCTTGCTCTTCCAGGGAACTTCTCTGAGACTAAAATGCTATTGCATCCTTTCATTAGGGCATTCCTTGTGGGTGAAGTGGCCTCCCTCTTGGCCACCATGCATTCAGGAGTGCTATCAATATTATATGAATCACTGGAAGTATTAACAATAGGGAAGTTTTGCTCATTCAGCTGTCTGTAGCATCTTGTCAGGTTCCCATGGTGCTTACATGTGACTAACCACACAGATGGCACCTTCCCATCAGGTATTTTTGGTAGGGAACCTCACACTTCAATTACCCAGTTTCTAAGGGAAAAAATGCAGAAAAGTAAATTGAGAAAATGTCATTGCAACACTCATGGCTGCTCCAGTCACACAAATATCTTGTTAGTGGTGGACCATTTAGCAGTTTGTATAAGCCTCTTACCCAGAAGATGCTCTTCTTGACTGCAGTCAGACTTTTGATTTAATCCAAACCAACTAAGAAAATGAAAGGCTGGAGTCACACCTGCCTTTGTACAATTTGAGCTATGTGTGTGAAGACCAGAGGATGTTTGTGAAAGTTATTTAGCCATCAGCAGCCACTGTGTAGGCTTACACTGTGTTATTTTGTGGTAGTGGGAGCATTGGATTTCTTCATGCACACCTGGGATGTGCTGTCTATTTTCTCCCCTACCTTATCTTTGACTCCCTACAACCCTTTTGTTTATTCCTTTCTCTAATGTATTTTTGTGTTCTTTCTATTCCTTAATTTATGGCAGAGATCCCTGCAACCCTCTGGGATTCCATTTGGCACATTTGGATTGCTTGTGCCATGTAGGGCAGATCATTTGGTGCTGGAAGCCTGAAATACCCCTGGGAGACTGGCACAGGCACTGTTGGCAGGAATGGGAGAGAAAGAGCCTCTTTTCTCTTACCTGCACACAAGCTGCAGGTGCCAGCCAGCACCCTTGATACAACACTAATTTGGATAATAAAACTCTTCATAGAAAATCCCTATTATTTCTATAAGATGAAGTTACAGTGGCCTAAGCACATCTGATTGTGAAAACCCAGTCATGGGCCTCCCACATCACCTGGAAATCCTAGATTTTTCAGGCACTAGAGACACAACTGCAGGCACCACTGCTAACCACTTGGGCAAGCAGCAGAAACCAAACAGGCTAAAAACTTCAATGTGGACCAACTGCAATGGTGCTGTGTACAGCTGAAAAAAGCAGAGGAACCCCAGGAATACAGCACCAGCCCCAGATGGGGATCTGTGGGTGAGGGAGGCAGGATGTCACCGGGAGTGCAGAAGGCGCAGTTACATTATCACCACCCATCTTCTCCCTTCTGCCACAGCTTTCTTTGTGGATCCCCAAACCCTCACTCACATTCCTCACCTCCTGCACCAAGGCCAGCAGGCTCACATCCCCACTCCATGTTTCATGGCCTCTCTGCCCCACACAGGCCCTTGGGGGGTAGCAAAGTGCTACTTCTGCCTCACTGACACTGACCCATCTATGAGGAAGAGCTGCAAAATATCTGGAGTGTAGAAAGAGCTGATTTTGTCATTGCTTCATTACTCTCATTTCCCAGTTCGATGCTTCCTCCCAGTTGAGGAGCTGCACCTCTGCACGATTGGACAGTGTCACAAATTATAACTCTTGCCCAAGAAGACCTAATGACAGGGACTCTTATTTTATAGGGTGGCACAAAACCAGAGAGCCTGGAATCCTGGGATTCCAGTTTTGGACTACACTTTGGAAGATAAATAAGGAGACTAATTGTCTTAATTTATTCCATAATTATTTTAATTATTAATCACTTCCTTCTTTCTTACCTATTATCAGGTTTACAGGTGGGAGTGTTCCCGAGTCCTGAATGCAGGCTCTGCCCCTGGCATGCTCCTGTGACTCACCAAGTTTGTCTTTATCTCTTTCCACACCTTTCATAACTAGACTTTCTTGAAGTTGTATCATTGCTTCTGGGGATGCAGTAAGTAGGCTATATCTGCACACTTAAGTTGACTCACTTGGGAGAAGATGTCTTGCTCCTTCCGCACTGTTCCCACTGTGGCTGGTTTTAGAGAATGAGAGGGCCAGCTCTGATAAAAAAAAAAAAAATATGGAAGGTATAGGGCATGGCTTCTGGGTTAGCAAATGAGTTTGTTTTTTCAGGTGAAGACTTTTGCAGGGGTCTAATATGACTTTAAGGAAGGATTTATAAATGATTTAATATATTTGCTCTTTGCTGTTTTGGCCAAAGATGCTGCTAAGGCAGCACCCACCTAGCAGAGGCTGGGTCCAGCTGTGCTGCAGGACATGAGCTGCACTGCACAGGCACACTGCACCAGGCAAATGCTCACTGGCCACCCAGGGTGGCTCCTTGGCAGATGCTGGTGGCATCAAGCACCCTGCAGCTCAGGGACACAGTCCCGGCCCTGCTGAAAGTCTCTGTCATTGTTGCTGTCTGTGGGTGTGATGCATTCACAGTTTTCCAGGGGAGGTGCTGCTGCCAAACTGTGTGATGGGCAGGGAGGAGGGAGATCAGCCAGGACAGGAACTGGGCTGAAGGTGTGGAGGCAATGAAGCCATGTCCTGGTGTCACAGGCACATGGGAAAAGAGTGGGGGAGAGGGAAGCGCCAACTGAGGCATGAGCAACAAGTAAATCAGGGAAGCAGGAAAAGACAGGCAAGGAAGCTGGTGCTCATTCAGCAAGAATTTGCAGCAGTGAGGCCTGTTTATATGTATTAGTTGACAATATTTTGATGAGAAACTCAGGAAGACCATGACCTCCATTTTACATCACACAGCCCTTCTCTGCCTCTTCCCATCACCCACAGGCAGGCAAGCATCTTTTCAGTGCTGGTTTCAGCATCAATAACAATCACCATTTTCTAAGTATGTAGCAAACAATAAAACCCCCAAATCTCACAGAGGAAGGAGTTCAGCCCTGGAGATTGTGCAAGTTAAGTTCTGACTGTGTCAAAGGGAAGTGAGGAAGAGGCACTCTCTGGGTGGAGATAGGAACAACATCTGTCAAAGGGAGATAACTGCATATGGGACTCATCTGTTTGGATATAAATCAGATCCTCGATCCTCAAAGCTCAGGAACATCTTCCATATTTGATAATTAAAAAATCATGATTGTTGTGCCAAACTGAAGAAACAGAAAATAATTTTGCCTTACCTTATTAACAGCAAACTGCTCCAAGTGTCATAGCTAGAAAGGTTTTCCAGAAATATGAGATTTACTGAGACAATGGTATTGTCTGCCATATGAGCCTCATGCTCTGTCTCATTTCTGTCCCTTTTAGGCAGGCCAGTGTATGGCAGACTAAGCACTGACCAGGAGGCTCTTTGTTAGGACACATACAGTAAATACAATTATTTTTTTCCCTTGAAAACATGTACATTCTCAAACTGTGGTTCACTCCCCATTCTTCTACATCTAATTTCTTTTTATCTGCTTCTATTTTCATCTCAGAACATTAAACTGTGTTGGGTTTTGGCTCCCTAAATAGGCACAGGGTGTGAGCTAGAAAGCTGAATTTTATCTTTCACTGTGAGGCTGGGAGTGTTTTAGCTTGGTGTATTGTGTTGTCAGTATCTCACTGTTATCCTTTAACCTGACAGCAAAAAAACTCCCACTCTGTATTTGTTACTGATGAGAGAAATGCAGGGAGAGAAGGAAACACAGACTTATCTTTTTACTTCATAAGATACCAGCAAAGCAAATGTTTAATTTTTTTTTTATTCTTACAAGGTTTTTAGCTATTAACATAAGCAATTTACACATACCATAAAAATGTTACTGTCAGGGCTGCCCTTTTAATAATTATAAGCAAATTTATTGCAACTAAAGAATTGCAGCTCATCTTGCTGCATGAATTGTTATGTATATTATCCTGGTTATTTACACACTAATTAGCTGGGACTGTTTTGGTGTTTTGAAAATGTGATTTGTTAGCACTTACAGCTATTTATGGAGATACAAAGCCATGTAAAATGTATGTAAGTGTTAAGAATTCAGTTTGCTGAGATCAAACTAACATTTTTCTGAAATTTTTGATTTCCTGTCTCTAATCCAAGAGGCTTTTATATACACTAAATATAAAATGGGTTCATATTTAAAAGACTGACAAAAAATAGCTTACCAGGTGTTCTGTATGCATTAGTCCTAATTTTTGTCAGGCCTGAATGCATCATTGTAATGACAGCAGTGAAAAATCTTTTACCATCTCTCAGTCTCAAATTCAATTTATGCAGGATAAAGGAAAAGGGATCTGCAGAAGCAGTTTCATCCATGTACCTCCTTACCTTGCCCTGCTGAAGTGGTGCAGCATTTTCAGAGGAGTATGATGTTCACCTCTTGTAGAGTGGCAGACTTTCCTATAAACTTGTCCTACAGCAGATTAAGAATTGTAGCCACTGCAAGCCACCTCTGCAAGGATAAGCTATACTACACTGTCATAAGGGATTTTAAAGTGGCTCTGCTTAATACCATCACCCTTTACAGAAGATCTGTTGTAATTGATCTACCTCAGCTGATCAGAGGCACTTGATTCATTAAGATGTATTAGGATTAATTTGAGATGGAGGAGGTTAGGCCTTTGACTTTAAATGAAATTTTATCTAACAACTGCCATGACAGAAAAGGGGCACACATTGAAACACAAACTGCAGAAATCCTTATAATACAGAGGTGATGGAGGGAAGTAGTGAGACCCAAAAAAATGTACTTCCTAGCTGAAATCCTGGAAAACAAGTGGAAATTAGTCTATTCAGGTGTGGCTGTATGGAATGCAAAGAGAGAGCCCCAGTAAAGGAATGATGTTGAAGTAGGATGAAATTCCCAAAGGCTGCTCTGGTAATGTGGCTGTGGGGTATTACTGCTAAACCACCTCCCTTTGCCCTGCTGATGAATTATCAGCAGTTAACAAAGACTAACTGGAACAGAAATCTCATAACAGAGAATACAATAGCATATGCATTTTTTTCCTGATTTTTCTCATGCATCCAGACATAAATGCTAAATACTGAAAAAACTATAACCAACTTGATTATAAACACTATATTTTCATACTTGAAGTACAGGCTGGCAAGCTTAGCTGTTCACATGGTGTCAGGATTTTGTGTTATGGTGTCTGTGCACGTACGTCACGTGCTGAATGTTACGCAAGATGCAGCTCAAACTGAAATTTTCCAAGCCTGAAGCAGAATCACTTGGAAAAAAAACTCTAGGTAAAAAGGCTTAGCTGTTTCTGAGAATAGGATTTGGAAGACATGTTGTTTTGAATGTATTAAGCCAAAAGTATAATTTTTTTCTAGAGAAGCTCCAAGATGGTCAGATTTAAAATTACAGTTTGGCTGAAATGCATCAGCAGTGCATCTTTTGTCATTCTTGTCAATTTTCCCAAATCAGAGTTAGTTACAATATTTAGAAAGCAGCATCAGTTTGCCCATGCCAGGTAGAGACATGCCAAAGTGCAGGTACTGAATTCAGACAAGTCCCTCTGTGCCACCAGGGCTGTCAGGAAGCACCTAGCCTGGAGGTGCTACAGCTCTGATTCCTGGCTTTGCAGCACCAGGTGCCAGACATGGGAATACATGGGGGATGCAGAGTGAGGTGAGAGAGACTGAGCTGATGGGGGAGACTGGAGCAAGGAGCTGGAGTGGAAAGACTGGAGGTAGATAGAGGGGGAAGATATGAGCTCTGGCTGGAAGATGGGCAGAGAGGCTGGTGCTGAGTAGAGTCAGGTCCTTGCAGTACCTAAATTCTACACTGCTAAATTCTCTGAGACACACAGGCAGATTAATTATTCACTTGAATTCCTTCTGGATAATCCACACTCCCACACTGTGATCTTGCCAATATCAACAATCCTGGTACTTCTAAGAAAGGAAATAATTCTTTAATAAAAGCATTACTGATTTGCCAAGATAAAAATTCCACATGGCAGAGAGACATGGAAGACAGGTTTATTGTGCTGGACAACCATGAAACTAGGTCAGATACATGCTTTCTGGAGATTCTTGATGGCTGTCACGGTGTGACAGCTACAGAAACAATTGTAGCAAAGCTTCCACTTTGATTTCTTGAACAGCTTTCTCACATAGATTCCTCCTACAAAAACAAAAACAAAGAGCAAATTCTAGATTTTTTTTTTTTTTTTTTTTGCCACTTCAAGTAATCAAGGCAGATTACAGGGAAAAAGAGAAAAAACAGGCAATGAGGAGACCAACAAGACCAGTCTTGTCAAGAAAAGTGTACCATGAAAATGTATGCCAAGTCCTTTTGAAGAATGCAGATTTTTACAGCTGGGAAGGATTGAGATTTCCAAAGTTCACTGCAGTTCAGTGGTAAAAATAATTCCTAGTGAAGAGACGGATGGCACTGGAGAAGAAAGAAAACATCCTGAAAACAACACACATAGTCCATTAGCCAGGACAGCTAAAGGTGTTACTGGGCTACTGCATGTTGCTATTATAGGTAAGTATGTTCCATGCTAGGATTTTTTTTCCCTTCATCCAATAAAGGAAGAAAAAAAAAAGCCCAAAGAAACCAACCCCCCTAAAAAAGCCCTGCAAACATAAATTAATCTAGAGATTTGCTGGCATTTGGTATCTGGAGATAAAAAGCAGCAATTTCTTTAGCTTGACAACATGAAGGAGACATGATAAATTTCCTCACAACTGATACTGCTATCAGACCATAGGATTCAGCTTATTAGATAAGTAGCCTGAGCACAATATTCAAATTAAAGCATTTAATTCAATTTACTAATATAAGACTTAGGAAGCATTCCATAATACACAAAGGACCTCTGTAAGAATAATATGAATTTTAAAATCTTTTTCTTATTTTTTAAATCAAGAGGTTTAAGGTGTTATCACTTTAGGACAGGGTTCTGATTTTTGATCTGATAAAGTCCTTGTGTCAATGAAACATGCTTAAGATATTCTTGTAATTAATTTGTTTCATTGGACTAACTGCCTCCACATTTTGCTACCAGCAAAATGAAAACATTATTTAAGGGAATAATCTGAATTATTATTTTCTGAAACAGGAATCAGCTGTATTTTACTGTCATAAAAGAACTATTCAGACCTGTTTCCTTTTGAAGTAGAACCTTGCTTTTCTATAGTACAGAATCAGTCATTTATTACCATCAGAAACAATGATACATTCCTCATGTTTCTGCACCCACTCTTGCTACAAGAGGCACTAGAGAAAGCTCTTGCAAACTAGCAACTCTAGTCACTGTAACTTCCCACCTGGTGATTTCTGTTACCAGTCAAGCCCTCTCCTGTACATGAAACAGCTGTGAGATGACAAGCAAGATACTTGCTTTCCCACACAGGAGTGCACAAGCAGTTCTATTAAACAAAAAAAAAAAAAAAAAAAAAAAAAAAAAAAAAAAAAAAAAAAAAAAACAAAAAAAAACCAAAAAAAAAAAAAGCTGGTGGGTGAAGAGTTCCAAATGGATTTGTGTCTACTGTTACATTCTCTTCCTGCCTCTGCATGAAGCACATGGCCAGCACTACACCACTTTCACACCATCCCTCTCCCTGGCATCAGTAAGCTGGGCTGACACTGCAGCTGACATCAGAGGCTTTCTTCCTGTGATGTGTGCATTCACACAACTTTTAAGACATCATATTTCTCCATATGAAATTTGACCAAAACTCCAAAACTAATGATCAGCAGAAAAAAAGAACCATTTGAGAGGCTTCATTGTTGTCAGGACAAAACAAAAAAAAAAAAGAAAAACAAAAAAAACAAAACAAAACAAAAAAATCATGTTCCACATTTGAAAAAAAAAATTCCAGATATAAAAAAATATTTTTCCTTAACAATAACTTGCACTTATCTGCCAGCCTGAGAAACACTGTAAACCAACTTTATCATGCACTGACACTGAACTGGGACTAGGTAACTGTGGTGTATCTCACCACCTCCATTCTTCAGTGTTTGCTGCTACAGCTATACTTCACCTCAAAGAAGCTTCCTGCACCTATGTGACTTGTACAGGTATCAAAACAGGTACTTTAGCATTAGCCTGGCTATTCTTTCAGGAAATGCAGTCACACATTTTCTGGTGTGAAAACTCAAAAAAGGCTGCAATGTTTTCAGAAGCGTTTCCACCTTACTGGGACAGAAACACACTTGATACCAAAGAGATTGATGAAGGCAAGAACTGAGGCTAGGTGAATTCTCCACCTAATTGCTTCTGGGTCTTGTTACCTGCCTCCATCCATTCCTTACAGGGAGGGTTTCATGCTGGCTGCAATTAAGGATACCATAAATTCAAGCTCTGCTAACAAGTTAAGGTTCAAGTCCATCAGACGGACTTTAAACCTTTTATGATTAAAATCCACATTTTTGAACCGCTGCTAAATACACATCCATTTAATCTAAGACAATTAATTTTCCACCAAATGTACCACATCAAAGGAAAAAATTCATGCAACATGAACCTTCATTTTCCCCCAAGGAATGAGTTCTTACAGAAGTAGACATGCTCCTTCAGCTCCAGACAAGCAACTAAAGAGGATGGTCAAACACAAGGAGCAGGAGATGGTGACACAGGCCACCTTCTTCATTTAGTACCATATTGATAGGTCAGCTGAGTTTTCTTGATTCTTTTGCTCTGTCTCTGGTTTGCAGACAAGAGAGACTTGCCTCCAAAAGGGACTAGATTTTACTCTCTCTTGCAGTCAAATTGTTCCACACGGGTTACATTATGCCCTTTGTTAGGCTTACAGTTGGTGGTCCTGCTCCAAGGGTTCAAAGGATATTTTACACATTCTTCCAGCTCTCCATGGAAATCAGAGGAAGGAGGGGGAAGCAAGCACAAGGACACATACAGAGCACAACTTAAGGCATTTACAATTTATAATTAATTAAAAAGGTTTATCCTTTCAGTTTGGTATTTTGAATCATTTTTTGATTTAAAGCAGAAGAAATCTGCCTTCACAGACTACACTTAGCTGTCTCCTACAGTCAGTGATGCCCGTACTGCCCAAGAAACACAACTACTGTGTAAGCAATGTCTACCCATACACCCCTTTTCAGAGCTCTGTGCCCCAGTCCACTCAGACAATCTTAAAAACACAATATAAATGAACAAAGTGCAGCCAACTCCAGAAAGGCACCACACCCCAGGTAAGTTCCTTTTGCCTGGCATCACTTTTACCCTTATGCCAACACATGGAGCAGACAAAACAGCTCCCCTTACACAAGAAATGGTCTCCCAGGCAGCCACAGAGGATGCCAAACAATACAGCACTTCAGTTCAGAGCTCTTGCCTTTATGCTCTGTGTTCAAGTCTGACATGATCAATCCCCTGCAGTGCTGCAATTTCTAACACTTTCAATTCTCAGATTTCAGAAATGCTGAGGGACAGGGGAAATACCTCTTCTTACTAAAGCAAAGAAATTAGTCCTCAGCTTCACACAATGACTAAGAATTCTTGCTCCCTTGGGTGCCTTAACCACGTAAGATATTTAAGGCAACACATAAGTAAACAGTAAATCCTACATCATGTCCAAATTACTTTCAAGCACTAGAAATTGTAGGTTGCTACAATTGAGCTGAAACTTCTTGCTGAGTTCATTCAGACCCTTGAAAGCACACACTCATAGGAGGAAAAAGCAAAAGTATTTGAGAAAAATAGAGAGGTTGCATCTTGACTGTTTTTTAAACAAGAGTACATATTTTCGTATTAGACTGCACTTCAAGCTGAATGAAATGTCACCTGAGATCCTCGCAAGACTTTATTTGCAGTCAGGAGATTAAGATTCCAGAACAATCTCCTAAGAATGGAAGGGGAAAAACCACAGAAAATCTTGCCGCAAAACCAGAAATGGATTCAATGATGGACATATTGTTGCCTGTGAAGTAGATTATTAACAATAATCTCAGTTTTTTTTCCAGTCCTTAACAAAAGCTCGATACTGTATTAGCAGTATCTTTAAAAAATCCAGGATCCCATAAATATTATTGTAACTTCAGATGCTGTATGGGCAGTCTTACATAAAAATGGAGTTAATGTCTCTCAAGAGCACTTCTAATGTGGGAGGAAAACACCTCAGAATGATGGAAACATCAGCACTAATAAACCAGATTAGTAGAGGGATACCTGAGAACTACAAGTGCTCTTGGACATCACAGAGCTCCAGTGAAAAGAACATCTATTATGCCTGCACCTCATATTGCATCTGTCCCTGTCATTGTTACTCGCCAGCTTCTTATTTTGGCTTCTTATGGGCTTTAAGGGGTTTTGGATTACCTGAAGTACTTGCACCAAAACTCAACATTCACTCATTATTTGAGAGTGCATGAACACTTCAACAAAACAGGACTTCATGTCCTGTATCTAGTATCCCTCACTGGAGACAACTTAACTGACTCAAACACTATTAAACATCTGCAAGATAGAATACAGCTATATTATTCCAATGAAGTACATACCACAAGAGTCAACCTAGTCCAGAACTGCCTCTTTTCAGTAAAAAGGAAGTAAATTCAAAGAATAGAGATACACTACTCCAATTCTAGCACACAAGGCAACTCTGAAGAACTCAGTTTGAGGACAGAAAATTTTATCTGAGTTTTTAACCACAGTGAGACTTCAGAGGAGGAAGAAACAAACACTGTGCAACAGGTCCAAGTCACAGCTATGACAGTTTCAAGAGAATGTGCTGGCATCAGGGTCTAAAGCCATGAAATTGCCCCCACAATAAACAAAACCACACCATCTAATTCTAACTCCAATACACAGCTGGCAGAAAAAATGGACTCCAAATCATTTTGTGGCAAACTGCAGGTGATGTTGGTCAAGAACTGCTAGAGACTATCACCATTGGGTTCTAAACCACCATCACAGTTTGAAAAATACACAAAAGTGTACCTGATCAATTTCAAATCACAAGCTGAAGAAAGGACACAATCAGCTCAGAGACACTGCAATGCAACAAGTCCCCTTGTGAACAGCTGGCAAAGACTGCATTAGCTGCAGGTTCAAGAGCCAATATTACAATTTTGATCATACTTCTAAATGGATGTGATAAGATACCAAATTACCTCAACATTTAAAGATTTATCATAGGATGACTGGAGTGCCTAAGTGTATATATAGGACAAGCTTATATTTAGCCGTGCCATGAATTTATTGTAAGCATCTTTAACGCTGACCCATACAGTGAATCAGACATCTTATCTGGAACTGTACAAATGCGATAAAACCTTCTGAAACTCTCAATAAGAAGCAGTAATCAAATTTTTTTTAAACCACTTTATTCAAACCTGAGCACCTCAATATAAAACTAAACACTGGTGAACTGTCATTTTTCTTGCTAAACCCAGATTACTGCAAATTTAAAATCTGCACAAGTAAGTTTCTATCAGTTCAACATTTAAATAGACTAATTCATCTCTTCTGACACACTTTGTAGATTTCATATAATGAAAATAACTAAAAGAATTAGTGCAATATACTGGACTGATCAAAATAAAATGTACTTTGGAAAACAAAGTTGCGAAGTTCATTACTGACAGACAGCAGTACTTATGTTACAGATACAGGAGCATCATTTATTACTGTTCTAGCCATAAAGGAAGAACTCAGAACCCCCTTTGATTAGAGAGGAAAAAAGTTAGCTTTAAGTAACTGTACATTCTGTATACCTTTAAGCAACTCTTAAATATTACAGAAAGTATTAAACAAATGTAGACTACAATGCAGAGTACCTATTTACAGTACATTAATATCCAAATTTAAAATTAAGTTGGATGTACATAATCATTAGTGCACTATTTTTTTCCTTAGGGGAAAAACAAACTGTAATGGCCAGCAATGATCAGAAACAAGAAAGAAGTCACAGACACCGAGTTTGTTGTGGTTTTACTTGAAGAGCTCTTACAGTTTGTAGAGGACAAAAAACCCCATATCCTAAGTTGTAGAGTTGAATTTACTGGTCTGTACCCTCTGCACAGATTAGAAATGAAGTTAGACTTGATTCATCACTAATTCATTAAGATAACTAACTGGGTTGATATAATTTACATACAGTGTACCAACTAAAACTCCACTTTCTGGCAAGCATAGGATTCTTAAAATTGTTAATGCACGTATTATTTGTAATAAAATTATTAACCTATGGAATGTATAACTAAACAGTGGATACCTGCAGAAACAACTGGTTGCATCAATACTGCAAATAAGTTTAAGCAATTTTTAGACCCTGTTTCTACTGAAGTTTTAAAGCACAATTGAGAATTATGAAAAGACCCAAATCTATTTATTATAACAGTGATCAGTATTGAGGCTACAGGAACTGGCCAATTAGGTCCACAGAAAGTAGTTCTTCTACACCCCTAATAATAACAACTGATTTTTAAAACCTTTCAACTGAAGGAAGTTTATTCCGCTTCCATCTCTCCTCTACTGCTGAAACATTACAGCCAGTGGTAGATACATGCATGTTAAAATTTTAGGTCAAAATAAAACTCTTTATCATGAACTTGAGTATTATCGTAAGTCTCTTCGCTGTTTGGAAGCTGTACTGGACCAGGTTAAGCACTCCAATTCCATGGTTATTAACAGTTAGGAAGCAGAAGAATATTCAGAACAGTTTAAAGCAATTGATCTTTTAGTTACTACAACATTGACTCTTGGGTGGTTGTGTGGGTTCAGTAAGGTCTACTCCTCTTCCTCTGGCAGAGCTGGCTCCTGCATTCTGTGGTTCATTCTTGGGCAATTTTTTTGCTGGAAGGTGAACAGGAAGTAAGAGTTAAACCCGAGATTTTACCAAGATTAAATTACCTGAGCAAACAGAACAACACATTATAGGCATATCAGTATACTCATTGCATAATCTGATTTGATTCAGTGCACTGGTAATGACAGAAGTGAAGACACTTCTTAATGATCAGCTACTTTATCTATGATTTCCAGGAGTGAAATACGTTGGTAACTTGAGCAGTGAAATGTATCTGCACAGGTGTGCTGTGCCAGTAAATGACGTTAGTGCAAAAGATACAGAAACATTGAAAAGGCACAAAACACAGATAGAAATGGGTTGAACAGTTCCCAGTTATCCAGCCAGAATAAGTGTTTGCAGACAACATATAAAATGGCCCTCAGCACCAGATCAACCCACTCCTATTTTTTTCAAGCTGTCTCCTCTCCAGTTCTTATGAGTCAATTGACCAGTAATTTCTTTGTTGCCCTTGTAGCTCCAAGATTCCTCCTCCATCTTAACACAAAAAATAAGGGTGAAAGCTGTCACCCTTCTGAGCAGTATTCTCCTAGATTTCTCTCCATTAGAAAGTTGCTAAATTCTGCACAAAAGGACTTCCATGGGCCTATCTTACCAGGGCCCAACAACACCTTTGTTCTATAGTTTGGCTGAATGGTTTCACTCCAAAGTAATTACTTCTGTCAGTTTTTAGAAGAACTTTTTCTAAAATGAAACCCAGCCAAATAAACTGCAGAGCAGACATCAACATGTTGTGGTGCCAGATAACCTCAGGGTGCATGGCAAAAGGGTGGGCCACAGGGATCCTCTCTGAGGGCCCCTCCAACTTGCGCTGTTCTACAGATCTGTGATAAAACCCAACAATCCACATGGCACTAAGCTGCTGAGCCAGTACAAAGGGACAACCACCAATAGAAAAATGCCTTTAGAGCTGTCTTTTGGATTCTAGAACTGTATCTAGAATTGCATTAACATTGGGTTTCTTTAATGGAAGTTCTGAATGAGTGCAGAAGCAGTCAAGATACAAGCAGGTGCAGCTTGCACCCAGCAACTGTTTCAACATTCTCATTTTTCATTTTCTCTCAGCTTTAAGATCATATTTGCACATGGTCCCGAGGATTGCATCCACATTTTGCAGGACATTCCAGATTACATGCAGTATTTACAATCTCATAAAAATTTCCATTCAGAGTCTACTGCTGCACAGATCTTGTTCTGATGCACTGACAAAGCTGAATTTCACTCCACTGATGTAAAATATTGCATGGCCAAAAAACATTGCAGACAAAACACACAGTTACTAATTGGGCTTTTTTTCCCCTCAAATTTACTTTGTAGGCTTCATTAAAATATGGAGGCAAGAATAACTGTTGATACATCAAATGTAAAAAAATCAGATTTTGGGGATTTCTTTATAAACAGGAAGCAAACTGCACCATTAAACACAATAATTTTGAAATTTCACCAGAACAGTACAGTTGAGTATTTCTGTATCATTAAATGCAGGCCTATATTGAACATTTATGAGGAAAATATACTTTTCTGTCATACAGTTAAGTGCTTGTGTCTATCCCCCTTCTTCAAGTACTTATAGTTAATATGAAGCAAGTACTTGTTAAATAGTGTTGCTATACTGGTAATTTAATTTGCATCTGCTGGAAGTTTGAAGGGCACCACAAATTACCTCTTGCTCCCCTGACTCAGAAAGCAGAAGATTAAGACTTCTTTACAAACATTTAATTTTAACATCAATGATGATTTTTCACAAAAAGTGGGTTAGAGAGGTGCAAGAGGCAAAACAGATTGAATGAGGTTATTTGATGCTATACATTACTATTACCACTAGTAAAGCATCTGCTATAATTAAGGTTACTACTAAATAGATCAGCGGCCAGCCTAAAAATGAATTATTTTTCCTCCACTTTCAGAAGTTTATTAATAATGAAATACAATTTTGGTATCAGCAGAACACACAAAAATTCTTGGTTTATATTTACTAGTACATTTAAGCATCTTTACAGAAACTCCTAAGATGATGTTAAGTTAAAAATATATAAGCAGATTTACTTTTCACATGCAGGGTCTTTCACCCACAACTTGGACACTGAATTTAAGCACACATTGCCATCTTGGGCACAGCTTTTGGATTTCAGTTAGCTGCTTAAACAAAACTAAACAAATGAAAGAGCTTAAGGACACTTCAATACCAGAAACAATTTACACAAAAACCAGAAAGGATAGGAAGACTGTCATGGTCTGAATCTCATGAAAATCATTATTTTCAGAGTTCTCAGTTTGTTCATAAACTCACCAATTGCCATGAATATTTCATTTACGTTCATAGATGTTTTGGCAGATGTCTCCATGAACAATAGGCTGTTGTCATCTGCATAAGCCTGTGCTTCCTGAAAGTTAAAATAAGAATATATTACTTCATTAAAAAAAAAAAAAAATCTCATACAGTCATTAGACACTGTATTTTAATTGCTACAAAGGAACAATTTCTACAGCATTTTCAAAGACAGACAGTTTGTGGAAACACTTATTTGACAATGTTATACACCAACTAAGGAGAAGTTACAATTCTACCAATCAGTTAAATAATTAGAAGCTTTAAACTTAAAAATCCCTAAATACTAATCTGAAATATACCCAGGTAGAAAAATCTCATGCAAAACTAAATAATAAATGAAAATATTTATGAAAGAGACAAGCCCAGTGCAGAACATTTGCTCTGATACTAAGTATAAATAAGCTTCAGAAAGTGTCACCAAGTCCATTATTACCCTGGAAAAAGGCAGCCTGTGAACTATCTTGAATCTTTCAACCATTGAGGCAGATGGATCACAACAGTTTTATTACCCTGATACAAATTCACAGTGACAGCAAATAAGTAGTATTCAGTATTCTGCCATGTTACCTCTCTTTTCGGGATGAATTTTAATCTGATACTCTGCTCATAAGAACCTATTTTTGCCACTTCTTATTAGTCAATTCAGCTGAGAATCTCCAGCTTCTTATGATTATGTAACTGCCTTTGCGTTCAATAAGAAATCTGCAAAAAAGCTGAACTACAGAACACTATGATGATAAGAATAATCTACAGTGCTCTCTAATTGACACCCATTAAGATCACTGTAATTGTATCTGAAGCAACACATCAACAAATACCTAGAAATCGAGTAAGTGATGTGCAATGAGAAAGGCCTGTCAAGCCCACAAGGAGCCATAAATCCACAGTAGCAAAACCCTTAACATCTGAAAAACATTAAGACTATGATAGTTAAAAAATAGTACTGGTAGATCTACTTTGGTCGTTAAATGTGATTACATTATTGACTGCAGTCATGCGTGAAATTTTTGTTAAATACCACAATTTTTCATAAAACATGAAAGTCTCCTGTCAACTCTCACTCAAGTACAAAATTAGAAAGCTGGCAGAAAAATGCCTAAACCAGGGCTATAATTCAACTTATAATTCAACTCTCTACAGTTACAAAAGAATTCATTACTATATGCAGCTGCATCTCACACAGTGACCCAAAACACAGAATTACTGACTAATAAATACTATCTTAATTCAGATTCAGTCAATCATGAATGGACCAAAACCACCTGCAGTTAGTTTAATCCAGTTTAAAGGCTATTTTCTGATGACTTGATTAAACTTTCTAGAAGATAAAATACACCAGTGAGAGCACAGAGAATCACTAAACCAAAAGAAATGCCATGAAAAGCTCAATTAAAATTTGAACACTGCTTCAACAGTACAGCCTAAGCAAGTTATGCACATCAATCAGCTTTGTATCATACGATAATCAAAATCCTCTGGCTGACAAATCAGACATAACAGTTTGCACTAAGTTACTGCTACTTCATCCACTGAAACTCTAGTTACCAGTAATTTTGGGTAGAAGACAGAAAGAGGTCACATCAAAGAACAGATACTCAATTAGCCTTGAAGCTATGCAAATAAATTAATTATTCTTCAACGTAAAATTAATTATTCCAAAAAGTCTATTCCTCCATATTACAGAAATAGGTTTTTTGGAAACACGTATAATTTAATTAGTCTCAGTTGACATTTATACTTAACAGCATGACCTCCATAATAACTAGCTAGGCTATGCATAAAAGCTCCCCCTAGGTTTATTTACTATCTATTCAAACAAAATGCAATTTCTGTTAACAAAAATTATGTACGTACCTGGAAATCCACAGCTCTTTTGTTAGCTAGATCAGCTTTGTTTCCTGCTAAAGCTATTACAATGTTAGGACTTGCTTGTCGCTGAAGTTCTTTGACCCAATTTTTCGCTCTGGCAAAGGACTCCTGTTAATGATTGCAAAATGATGCAACTGAGTTTTATCATCCTTTTGTGCTCACCTTTTATCCCCATCTCTGTTATTTACACTTTAAGCACGGAAACCAATGCAAGGCTGCTACCTTAGTCCAAAGGCACACTCCAAATTGCCAGCTGAGCTTTTAAAATGAAACATTCCTACCCTTAGCTCTCAACTATGCTTAGCTGGGATAATGCTGAAGTAAGTAGGTAGGATGATCTTTGTGTAGGGAGAGTAAGGGAAGAAGTGGTTAAGTGAGAAAACAGGAATTTCAGTTTCTCTGGAAGATTCAAGTGTATGAACAGCTATATTGAAAAGGCCTCAAAATTACTTAATTACTGAGCACTGCTCATTATGGTACATGATTTCTAGGGGGTTTTGAGAGCTCTGGGGTGTAAGTCTCATTTTATCAGAAACAAATGAAGCTTAACAGATCTAAGTTGAAATAAAAAAATCTAATAACCTTAGGTTTTGGTCTCAATAACTTGTGCTACCTTTCCAATCCTTAATCAAAATTTGCAAAAATGCAATACTAAAATTATGTCTTTACTATCAGAAATAAAAGTGCAATGTGATGAGAGTAACAGCTCGAACCCTGTGAACTGATTTCAGTTCGAAACATGTTTACATGAGGATTTTTCTCTTTTTAATACAAAATAAAAAAAGACAAAACCAAAAACCCCAACCCTAGAAACAGTCTTTTAGACAGAAAAGTTTAGAGGCACAAATTGACCATACACAGTGCAGTATGAAAGCTCATCCAGCAGAAGGCATTCCTGCCCACGGCAGGAGTGTTGGACTAGACAACTTTAAAGGCTTCTTCCCATCTAAACCATTCTGTGATTCTACAAAATGATGAATTGATTTACACAAGTCAGTGAGAAGTAAAGATCAGTGCAAGACTAGTAACTTCCAAATCCCCCTTGTGCATCCCTAATCCAAACTTACCTCGTTTGTAATGTCGTATACCACGATAGCTGCTTGTGCTCCTCTGTAGTACATGGGTGCTAAACTGTGGTACCGCTCTTGCCCAGCTGTATCCCAAATTTCAAATTTTACCGTTGTATCATCCAGACATACAGTCTGGGTTAGAAAAGCAGCTACAAAAGAGACAGAGGTGCTGAAACCAGAACTTGGCTTATATCTCTATATTCGTATATAGTTATGTCCACAGAGATGCAAAACAATTCAAGCCTACTATTAAAATACAATAGATTTGATGCAAGCATTAGCTGATAGTCTGTAACTCTGATCAATATAGGTGAGTTATTTAAACAAGTTAGACATAAGAAAGCAAAAATTGTAAAGAATTCCCTTTTCACTCAGATAACAGTGAATCTAAGTAACTATAAGCCTTCTCTTAAACCTTCTAGAAACAGTCTGTTAAAGCAGGATGTGTATTAGAGTATCAGTAACAACATCCCATCATTCTATAATCCAACAGTTCAGATATTTTCACTTCTATACATTTATATGACTTGAATAGCATCTTAAAACTGTGATTTTCAGCTCCTAACAACTTCACCTTAGCTAACAGGTCTGGAAGGAAAAAGCGCTTCTTATAAGTTCTTGTTCTCAAAGCAGCTACATTTTTGACCTTGCAAGTGATCTCAATAATTAATTTCAGCACAACTTCAACACCCTGCATTTTCAGGGAAACTTGCAGACATTATGCTGAACGCATTACCATAAATAATGATTTTCAGTTACAGAAAACACTAAGGAACTCATTCCAAGTCTTCAAAGAGTTACTCCTAGGAAAACTTTTCCATTCAGATTAAGGTACAATCAGAAGTCTGGAGGTGAGTGCCCAAACAGCACAGAAGCCAGTATTGAAAGCTAAGGAAAGCCCACTGCTTAGCTGAAGCGGGAACTCTGATCACTGGGCACACTGACGGATGGTGGCCAATTTAAATCAAATGTCCGAAGAGACACTGACCCATAACGTTTGCATACCTGGGATTTCATCCTGCCCTATGTACTCTGAGACATCATAGCCTATGAATCACTCCAACACTGCTGCAACCTTCAACTCAACTCATTACAGAAACCAAAATGAAGCCAATCTTGCTCTGTAAAGGACATTGTAACTAGCATACAGAAGTGTCCCTGTTTCGGCTGTGAGCAGCAGATGCATGGGACTTAGCTGCTGGCTGGGGTTAAACCCTGACCAGAAGCTGACTCCTTAAGTGGTCAGGTGCTCCTGCTTCAGAGGTATTAGCATCCATCACAGATGAGCAGGCAGGCTGGAGAAGGTAAAAGCTTTGATGCTTCAGTGTTAAATCAACATAAATCTGTCTAAATGCTACATATTCGAACACTGGTAGGACAGGCTCCACTTGGCAGCTCCCTAAGCAGCCCAGAAACAAAGCAGAGTGGAAAAACACCATACATCCTGCACTAAACTAAGGGATTCTTCCCCAGAACCAGCTCAATATTATATTTCTCCAAGACAGAGAGAAGGTGTTAAGAAAGCACATACATTATTCTCTTAACAGAAGAGAATTGTTTTTGTCAAAAGTAACATTTCAACCACTTTAAAATGTCAGTTAATTTCTGCAAAAAAGATAACTTTCTTCAACCTTGCCAAGGCCATAGTAAATTGAAAATCATCTATTAATTATCTGAAAGTCTATCATCTTCAACAGCCATACTTTTGTCTTAAGCAACTAATAGGCCTTGCTACACTAGTCTGAAGTGGCAAAACCACACCACCACCATCCAACATGTCTGCCTGTAACTGCACTCCCTTTCAGATGTTTTTATCCAGATTCACAATGCACATAAGCCTCTCTTTGTAAAAGGCCCTTCTGTATACAAAGAAAATAATGCCTTAGGCAACCAGAAGCCACACAGTTAGACAGCTTTCTCTATATAAAACTTGTCTGAATCCCAACATTGCTCTATGTAATAGTTATCAGCTGTATTATATAGCATTTTCCTTGTTTCTATTTGATACAGAAGAGGCACAAGTTAATACAGATTGCACTAAACCTTATATACCTGAACATGAACTTAAGACTCTTGTTTAACCTTTGTTTAGATTTTGAACAGCATAAGGGCATTTTGGTTATCTCAAACACTAAAACAATCAAAAACTAAACAGAGGTTAAATGAATTTGGGATCACTGCAATGGGACAACAAATGTCAGTTAATTTGAATAGTTTTTTTTAAACTAAAAACCTTGTTGACATTGCAAAGGTAATTCATAACACATCTTTGAGAATGCTCTCTGCATTACCACACAGCTGTTTATCACAGTATACAGAAACTTTCATACCAACACCTATCCTCAAGCCATGATAAAACTCACAAAGCCAAAAATGTGCATTAGTAGGACTACTAAAGTAGAAAATATGTGGTACTCTATGCTGACAGATAGAAAAAATAAATACATGTAACAGCTAAAAATAGGGCAAAAGAAGAATGCAATGAAATTCAGCTTGTGCTTATTTTTGTAAGCTTTGCAGAGTTTATACATTTCAACAACTGTTGGTGTGTGAAGACACATACAGACCACTGAAAGGCCTTCACACAAATATTACAATGGAACAGGCTGACTCATGCAAGCTTCTACAGCTACTACTGGAGAGTATTTATCAATTCATAAAATCCATACTTTGTAAAGTCTGTATGCTGTTAGGTAGTTGTAGGATATATTTAAATTTATCCAAAGAGGAACACGGCTCAAAGCACAAATAACTCCAAAATACAATATAACTTTAAAAATCTGCCAAGGGGAAGAGTGCAATAAAATCTGTTTAAACAGATTGTTTGAAGTCACAAAATGGAAAAATAACACAATAAATTCTGTGGTTACTAACACAAGAATATGTCCAGAAATGTAGCAAGTTCTCCAAAATCAAAATGAAAGTCAGCATGTATAAGTGACAAACACAAGCTTTCTGGAAGATGCAACGCTCTTTTTTTTTTTTTTTTCATAGAAACTAAGGTCACAGTTCTTACTAAGCACTTATTTCATACATACAGCAGAATTAAAAGAGCCACACACCCACTTACAAACAAAATGTAACATTAAGCCCAGGTTTGAAAACTATGCTGTTCAAGAACACATTTACTACCTCCACTCGAAAAGGATGTTTACATTTAAATCAGAAAGTTCTAGTTCTCAATTACTGACACAGGGCTCAGATTTGATCCTTGCTGTCAATGACCTCCTCTAGAAGTGCCATTAAAGGTTTTCAAGGGCAAGGGCAATATAAAAACATAAAACAGATTAACAGGGTAATTTTCTCACCTCCAATCGTACTTTCTTGAAATTCATGAAACTGTCCTTTTACAAAACGAAGCACCAAACTTGATTTGCCAACTGCAGACTCTCCTAAAAGTACTAGTTTGAATTGGCAAATTTTATTTCCAGCATTTGGCCCGTTGGGCCTTGTTGCTCCTCGATTAGCCATGTCCAAATTCGAAAGCAGTCCTTTGTTTCAACAGCTTTTGAAAGCAAGTTCCACTGAGATCTGAATCCTGGTTCTTCTGCCAGTAACAACCTATTTTGTGAAAAGACAGTGGGTGCATTAGATTTACAAACCAAGTAAGAAAAGTCTCATTCACTAATGCAATATATTATGTATACCTTGACTTAAAATTTACCAAAGTCAACAGTTCAGACTACAGGTACTATTATTGGTAAGTTGTCAACTACAGCCAGAATTTATAATACCTGAACAAGAACTTATCTTCTTCAACACCTAGTCTTCCCATTAAAGCTTCAAATTATCACATTAAAATCCAATTATGCTTCTTCTTGCAACACCTTAGTCTCCTGTCATTTCTTAACAAATCAAGACTGATGTAAAACACAACAGATTCAGATTTCAAATTGTCAGTAAACTAACAAATGACAAGAAGCAGTAACTTTTCATAATTATGCTATTGCTAAACAATATTTCAAAGTCATCACTATTCAAGGATGATAAAAAACTGAGCAAATTGGGAAAACTCAAACACCACAGTAACTTCTTTCCAAGTGTAGTTCATCAATTCACTTTTATCCCATCTATTAAACACAGTTTCCTTAAATAAAAATACAGATACCCTGTCTAAATAACAACTGTACTGAGAAGCAAAAGTGAAGCCTTCCATATGAAAACCAATTGGCCAGTAAGAATTCCAGGCCACTATGGTAGCACAAGCTACCATAGAGAAGCTACAGAGAAGTACCATACAATGAAAAATTTCTATTTCAAATACTTACATGTGTTCTAGATCAATATTAACAACAGAGATCTTTGTTAAGAACAAGTACAAACAGTGTATTGCTTAATATGCCTACTCTTCTTTCCAGCTGACTAAAAAAGCCCCATCCATAGTATTTATTCATATGGAAAGGAAAGCTTTTAGACTCTGCTGGTATCACTTCTGACCCTAATATTTATGCTTTTACACACATAATAGTAGATACAAAACAAAAGACCTATCAAAACTAGCCCATAACTTTGTCCTACTCCAGCTGATCATTTATTTGAATTGAGCCCATTTTGCAGGGATACAGCTTTTCTAACATCTATGATGCAAGTTAGGTTAGAGTACATACTCCTAATGCAAAAAATGGCTGTAATTCATATGTTGCAAAAAAGTAAGCAAACATAATAGTTTCAAACTACTTCCTGTTCTTTATTCCTTGTGATAAAGCAACTACATTTTAAACCAAGCATTAGTCTTTAGCCATCTTCCTATTTCAAACCCCTCAGCACACAAACCAGGCACTTGAGCATTGCAATTTGCTACAGGCCTAGCTCAGATGGTGAGCATTCCTTCTCCTTCCTAACTCTCCTTCAACCCAAATCCTGAAGAACTTTCTTTCCTGGAAACTGTTTCAGCAGCCCAGCAGAACCCTATCCTTCAGTAAGATACTCCCTTACAAACTAATATTCATAGAATAAATAAGACAAAATCACAGCATCATTTACTGAATAATGGAACAGCTGAAAAACAGACATTTCTCACTGTAAACAGAATACATGCCTTAAAAATATTTTCAACATCTTAGTGACACTTCTATTTGCTCATGTTCCTCCTTTTCTCACATCTCTCAATTTATGTTCTTTGAGGCAGAATATAAAGATTTTGCATTCTGTCCTGAGTTTGTGTTCCATTTGACTATCACATCACACTTAAATAAAAAATACATATTTTTTAAAATTTCAGTTGTACAACATGATATATTAAGTACCACATTTTAGCTACACATTCTTAGAAACATGTGAAAGTGTTCCACAGTGAAAGAATGAAGCAAAAAAGCCACAGCAAGTCTTACCACCATTCTTATTAAGTACCACATTAATTCTATACGAAGATCCCTATTCATTAAACTAATTTTGGTGAAGTATTTCACAATACAGGAATGGATCCAGTTATTTAAAAAATAACAGACCTTTCATCCTTACCATAGAATAAAATTTTTGCACTACCACTGTGTTGGTTCTCAGGCAAGACTCTTCCCCCCTCCATGCTGTGGAAATATGCTTCAGAAATTGTGGAATGATTTGGATAAAAATGGCTCAGTGACAGCAGTTAATCTCTCCCTAATTGTACTACAATAGAGGATGCAGCAAGGCATAACCAAAATATAGGTGGTTCAAAATACTGTTAGCCATTTGTTTATCTTTTCCCTTGGAAAGTAATGAAGACAATTAAGTTACTTCTGTTTTAAAATGAAAAAAAAAAAACCCATCTGTTTGCTGTAGCATTCCAGTGTGTTTTTAGATAACCATGAAATAATTTAAAACCCTTTAATCTTAATACATCCCATGTTTTTCCAGACTCTGCAGCATTCATAAAAACATAAGGACAACATCCAATGACTGTGTGACTTCGTACTCCTGGGAGCAAGTGACTTCTAGATGACACACAGTGAAGAAATCAAGCCACTGTACAGGTTACTCCCTATGACTGCTTTTTTGCTTGTTTCCCATACTGAGAGCAAAAGGAGCTATGAGAAAAAAACATTTAACTCACATAATATTTACCAGTTTCACCTGAGCATTTACAGCTTGTAGTTATTCAGATTCTTACTACTCACAAAACAGTAATTACTACCCCTTGCAAAACTACTTCAGAACACAAAATCGACACCGGTTGTCAAGAAAAATATCTAGTTTGATTTTTATAGATGCCCAAGCTACAGAAGCTGTAGTTATCAGGGAACTTCAAAGTTCACATTCTTACAGCATCCCTTCCCTGAAATCATTCTAGACAGTCAGATACCATGTACAAAAATAACCAGCTCTAAAGCTGATAGTAGGCCACAGTACCTGACAGGAAGGCCATCTAAGAAACATACTGCAAACTTCATCCATCCAACAGTCACATCAATGCATGTAATAAATTAATAATGAAACCTACTAGTCACACCATCCACTTTTCAACAACCCAGGATAAAAGAAAATGTAAGACTGAAAACCCGATAGAGCACATCCAGATGATTGTGGCATACTAAAAAAGTCACTAATACCTTCTGTAAGGGTATATGGAAATCATCTTTTGAAGCAGATGACGGCAAAACTCTGTAGTTAAATACAACATGGCAGCATACTTACACAATAAGCAAGGGAAGTACCTGCCAGATCTAAACAGAAGCAGTACTGCAGTTTGACACAACCACTACAGAATGGGTTTGGCCTATTCTTTTCACATCTATGAGCTGAGCAAACAGTGCCTCATAAAGATTTAGAATATTTCAATACTACAGTCCCCCATGCACAATCCAAGTCTCACATTAATTCTACTGGTTCTTAATTCATCAGTAAAATACAAACCTGGAGAGCCTGGGAGGACTCCAGTACTGAGTACACTCAGTACTTTACACACACACTGTGAATTCAGCTCTGGTGAAAATTTCCTGGAAAAAAATCCACTAATATAGCTTCCCTTCAAATTTTATATGCAATGTAATCATTATGCTTGGTATGTGAAGAAAGAAAACCTGGGCAAGACATTTTCATTCACCTACACAAAAGCAAGTACACAACTGCTTGACTTGAAACAAGCTCTTAAACTGATACATATGAGAGTAGTGGAAGTGATCTGCTAATATAAAAATCTGCTAAAGAAACTATTATAAACATCTTTTGAGATGTATGGCTTCACATGCATAGGAATGAGGGAGATTTTCTTACTTTTATAGAGTTTAACACAAAAACTCCATTTTGCAGTCTTGGGCAGTACAAATATTGAGGCCACTCTGCAAAGTAGGAATTTTCACTTTTCTGAATATCCCCCCCATTACAGAGCAGGTGCATGCTGAAATGCCAGAACACAAAGCCCAGAGCATATTGTACTCCTGGTAATCCCACCAACTAATTTTCTGGGTATTCTCCTCACTCCAGAAGAGACATTTGTATGCTGTTGGACAGTATTGAGTTTTATTTATGAAAGAGTCCTAAGTATTTTAACAGATCAAACACAAATCTTATTATGCTTGAGTCTGTGCATAACATACCAATAGCCCCAGCCAATACCTACAAACTCTCAATTTAATGGCATAATTCAGTCATGTAAGCATAAGCACTGGCCTATTTTCAACTACAACACAGCTAATACAGAAGTATCAAAGTAACACTGGTGACAAAAGCCAGCCTACTGAAGAGATTAAGACAGTGAGCACTGTTCCTACAATTAATGTGATTAAGTGTATTATCAAATACAAAAGCCACACAAAAAAATTCTCGATAAATTTAAAACTGGAACATTCCACCACTTTTATATCTCATAGCAAACAACACTGTTTCTTACTAATAAACTTTTGTACACTGCATTAACAGACACAAAGCACACAATACTGAGGCTACAACTATTATCCATCTACTTCAAATTTCTTTATACTGGACTTTCTTGAATGTTTTAAAAAGCAGTAACTAAAAAGTCTGATATATTAGCCAGTCCTACTAACCAAATTTTCTGTTATTCCTTCCAGGTTCAGCACTGTACTGCAGTGTTCAAGACAGTGACAGCTAGCTTGTCACATGCAAGCCAGTTTATATTGAAACATAATGAGACCAAGTCGTACAAGTGAATCAACACAGTTGGTGCAAAAAAATCATAGCCCTACAATTAAAGGTAATAGCCACCTCATAAGCTCATCCAAATGATGAATGGTACCAATTGGTTTCAGATAAACTGGTTTATCATACAGGAAATGTAAGTGATGACTATAATACCACTGTCTCTAGCCACCCCACTTCAGCCAACATCTACCTTTTCCTGACATTTCTCATTATGGAAGAACAATACCTACATGCAATCTGTAGGTAAGCCTGACTGTAACTCTGAAGAGTCGCTATGAAACTGGAAAAAATTAAAAATGCCATAGTTTTTACTTTGCCTGAATGTTACATGAAAGAAACCGATTAATTTCAGCTGCTTTATTGGCGGTTTAGCCTCTTATTTCCATCCTCAAGCTCTGAAAGCAGCGTAAGGTAGCCGAGAGAGCAGCCTTTCGTGGCCCTATTTGGAACATTCGGATAGTTCTTATGCAATTCAGCTCTCCTCTAAAACATAAAAAGCTTAGGTTTGTTCCTCCACCCTACCCTAGCTTTGTGTCTAGCTCCAATTCAGTGCGATGCAGAAGATATCCAGCACAGTAGGCCTGTCGCGATCCCCCCGATGGCGACGCGTTGTCGGGAGCATTTCACTTCCCCCCCAGTTCACCGTCCTCCTTCCAGACTCAAGCGAAAGGGAAAGCGAGGGACCCAGCACCCAGCCTCCCCTTCCATATCCCATTCAGGGCGACTCGAGGGGCACGGCCCTCCCGGCCGGCCCCAGACGGCGATACCGCTCCGCAGGAGCGCCCGCACGCAGGGGAGGATCCCCGCTCTCCCGGGCCCAGCCCCTCCAACCCCCGCCGCCGCCTCCCCTCCCCCGCGGCTCCCTTCCAGGCACAGGAATAAGGGGAAGTGGGAAAACCGGGGGCGCCATTTTGAGCCGGGAAGGGAAGAGCAGCCTCCCCTCCCCGCACGCCGGGCTGCCCATCTCGGCCACCCGTACCGCGGCACGACGCTGCGCAGCGCCGGGGGAGCGGCCGCCGGCAGGAGCCCGGACAGGGCGCGTCTGGCCGCCGCCGGGGCCCCCCCGCGACGCCACCGCCTCCTCACCTGGCCGGGGGGGGGAAGCCGGGGCGGCGGCGCAGCGATGTCCGTCCGTCGGTGCGTGCGTCGGTCGGGGCTGGCGGGCGCGCCGGGGCAGGGTGGGCGGAGGAGGGGTAGGAGGGGAGGCGGCTCCTCGGTGGGGACGAGGGGCGGGGGCGCAGCCGTGCCTCACCCAGCCCCGCCGCCGACTTCCGCCGCCGCCTCTGCCCCGACCAAAACACACTCACACACACACAACACGCACTTCCGCCGCCGCCACGTCACTCCCGCACGCGCCGTGCCCTTCCGGTTCGCCCGCGCCAGTCACGTGGCTCCCTTTCTTTCCCACCTTTTCCCCTCCTCCTTTTGTTCCCGCTCCCACGGCTGCCCAGCCGCACTCGGCAGTGGGGTGTTCCCTGCCTCCCGCTGCTCCCCAGCAGCTGGGGAACAGTCCCTGGGAGCGACCCGCGCGTCTTCCATCTTCCATGTACGGGGGGTGGTGAGGCTCGGGAATGGGCTGCTCAGAGAGGCTCAGGATGCCCCATCCCTGGCAGGGCTCGAGGCCAGGCTGGGTGGGGCTCTGGCCAACCTGCTGTAGTAGGAGATGTCCCTGCTCAAGGCAGGGCAGTTGGGTGATCTTTAAGGTCCCTCCCACCCCAAACTATGCCGTGGTTCTCTGCCAATCCTCTAGGGACTGCATTGCAGCCTGAGGAGGCCACTGAGGTGCCAGGGTATAATCCTTTAAAGAACCAGTTTCCAAAGCTATTAGTCAAATGAGTTGAAAGGAGAAACTACATAGGAAAACCTGAATTGCCATCGAGAATTTGCCTGTTTTAAACACTGAAGAGCACTGATAAAGCCTTACGGGTTGGCTCATTTTCGTTAGAGTGCTAAAAACTGGAGAAAATGGGTTGCTAACAAGTCTTGATTGCTTCATAGCACGAAGTGAGAGAGCGGGATAAGGGCCAGTTGGCCACAGGCTGTAAGTCGGTTGTAGCGGAAACAGAACAATCATGATAAGTGCTTCTTCAGTATAGCAGCTTTAACAAGGTCTAAGAGTTGGCATTTGAAAGAAATAATAAAGCAAACAATCAGACTGGTGAGACATTTTGTAAGTTTATCGATAATGGTATTTCGTAATTGGTCAATTTAACCAAGATTGTTTAGGTACTCCATCACAGGAAATAATCAAATTGATGTTGTATTCTCAAAATATGTTTTAGTTCAACCACTTATATTTAAATGAGGCAAAAATCAAGTTGTGTAAAGCCTGCCATCAGTGTTATGCTACTTTCCCCTTCCCTAACATGACATAGCAATACTTGCACATACTGAAGAAAATGTAGTGAAAAGAGAATCTTCTTTTTCTTTTAATCTTCATCAGTTCTTCTTTTTCATATACTTTTTAATTGGTGCCAGTTGGGTCTCAGAGGAACATCTCCTTTCTGCTTTATTAAATTGAAGTTAATCACTTACATAAGTGCCAATATGTAACTTCAAAAAAAGGAAAATATTCTTTGCATTCACCAGTGATGTAGAATGCCAGACTAGCTCCAGAGAAACATGTTTGAAAGTATACCAACTTTCTTGAGCTGTGAGTTTGCTAAATGTGTGTAAGAGTTGTCCTTTAAATCATGTAATCGTGCCCTAATACACTGCTTATTTGCCATAATCCTCTGACTGGTCTCAATATGTTCAACTGCATTGCAGGATTTGCTGAGCAAACACCAGATTCCAGATAACCAAATGTGTTTTACTATATACCTGATAGGCCTGCACTGGAGCACCAGATAGCATCCAGTCAACCTGGCAGCTGCTCACTCACTCACCTCTCTGCAGCAAGACAGAGAACATAAGAGGAAGGACAAAAGCAGGAAAACTTGTGGGTTAAGATAAAGACAGTGTAATAGATGTAGGAAAGTGGAAGCGAAAAGGCAATACAAACGAAATCGCTGGCTACTTCCCGTAACCAGACCAGTGTTCAGCCGCTCTCTGAGCAGCAGCTCACTTGGAAGACATCCCCTTTGTCCACCTCCACTTCTTACTGCTGAGTGTAATGCCATGTGAGGTGGAATATCCCTTTGATCAGCTTGGGTCGGCTGTCCTGCCTGTATTCCACTCTGACATTTCTGGACCATCAGCAGCATTTCTCCCTGGGTGGGGCTGATGACAAAATGGGGGAAAAGAGAAAATCCTCACCCTGTGCAAGCACTGTACAGCAGTAACTGATGTATTGCTGTGTTATCGACAGTAGTTTAGTCACAAATCCACAACACAGCACCATTCAGGCTGCTATGAAGAAAATTAACTCTGTCTCAGCCAGACACAGTACATACTTGAACAGTTTTTGTGGAAAAATATTACACTGAATCTTTAGAATTACTTGAACTAAATTCAATTTAGAGATTAAACATGTCACACATGACATTTCGTGTTTCGCTTAATCTTATCAAATAAAGGACCTTACTATTCCATATGTAAAAATCAATGCCTATGCTTCTAATATAAACAAATACTTTATAAAATTGAAATAATCTTTCACATTATTAGATGTATCTGAAGTTCAAGGCTAAATGGAATTTTTGATGCAGGAATTCTATTCACATGGTGTTGCTGCTGTTGGGAAGCCTGTTTTACATGCAGGAGGTTCCTGCTGGCTAACTTAACTCTTGATTGCAACACGGAGCTGTAACACGTCTCTTTTGCTTTGTGAAATGCCCAAATTGTTCACATCTGGTTGATGCTGACAGAGTGGGACAGCAAACACCAAGGGTTCACTGTGAATGTGTGAAATAGAGGCATGACAGAATGTGCCAGTAATCAAATTACCAAGTTCCAGTTACTGTATTTCAGGCTTGACAGTTCTCTGTGAGTTCTAGTAGTGAAGACAAGTTTCTTCTGTAGTCTGCACAAAAAGATGTGCAAGGAAAACTATGAAAGCACATAGATAGCCCCAATCAGTGGGTGACAAACAGGTCATGTTTTCATATTTATTTCATTGTGGTTCATATATCATATACCAAAAATGAAACTGTGCTGGGTGATATTAACAAATTCATGTTAGTGGGTCATGGTTTCACCAGGTGGCTTTCCATCTATTTTAGCATTTCCCTGCAGAGTTTTAATATTATGTTCTTCTCAGCCTTTTTGTATTTAATGCTAGATGTGTAATTAGTGGAAATCGATTTTAGAGAATGTGCAGAATCTCTTTATTGTGTTTGAACTTCCCAAATTTTCCTTTTTTGCTACAACATTCTTTTTTTTTGCCTTCTATCTCTACTTGTGTTCATTTTTTCTGTACCTACATTGGCTTGGTCATATCATAACATACAGAAAGTGTGCAGCACGTAGGAAACAGTAATTTCCTATCCATAAATGGATTGAATAAAAAACCATGAAAGCAACCAGGCAGTAACAGCAAAGTGCATCAGCATGGCTGATGTCATTCAGATATCTCACCACATTTGGAGTGTTTTACACTGTGTTCTCTGGCCTCCAGAGGATCTTAAGCAATCTACAAACTTAGTGCTTTGACTCCAGTCTATGCCAGCACCATAGTCAGAGTGAGAGCTGTGTTGCAGAACATTGGATGTTTGTGCTTCATAAAGAAAGTAAAATGCGGGATTTCAGACAGTTTCCATTCCTCTGTTTTAGCCTAAACAAGACAGAAAAAGGCATTAGGCTGTGGGAATTGGTTGTCAGAAACTAGTGAAATGTCAAGTACTGTTGAGGGAAAAAAAGTGCTGCTGCAGAATGGAAATTTTTTTTCAACTTTTCCCGAACAGCTTTCTCTACAGATCCTACTTTTGACATAGGAGATGACAAATTCATGCTGAAGTAAAGAAAATTTTAATGTTTTTCCCCCTAAAATTGAGTTAAATTGGTTTTTGGTAATTCATCATCTTATCTTTCAAATTACAGGTCCAATATTCTTTCAGTGGCCAAAATAACTTTCAGTATAAGAAAGAATGGATGTGACACTGATTCCAGAATGAGAAGAATTATACAAAAGAATGTATACTGTCAGAAGTAGGTTTCAAATTGATTTATAGGGGACCCACATTTCTGCAAAAAAGAAAAGAAGCACAGAGAGGCAAAAAAACCAAACTTCTGCTCTATTTGTTTCTGCAATAGGCATTCTTTTTACATGTCCAAGTCCTATTTTTATGCCTTTGACATAACCATCAGGGCTGAGTAGATGCTTTCAATTAGCAAGTGTGGCCACCTACTGGGGAAAAAACAAGGTAAAAATAAATCAGCAATGCAGAGAATGTATAAAAATGAGCACAGGTAAGAGAGCCATCTAGAAATACAACAAACACAAGGACAAAAATTCAATTTCCTGAATTTTATCCTGGGATAAAAAAGGCCCAGTTTCCTGTACCCTACTATTACTATCTAATTTTTACATTACTGTACTTTGCTCTTCCTCTCTATAAATAGTTCTCCCTCCTGACAGCTTTACTAGATAGAAATTACACCTTAAAGGATCACAAGGCAGGACATAACCAATCATTTTATTTATTAAAGTACCAAAAAATATTGTTTTATTTGGCAGGAACCCTATAAATTTCAAGCAACAACAAATATGATTGAAATATGAAAAGAAATGAACACATTAAGATTTTACAAGAGCTTCTTTAGCACCCAAGTGGGACATGGATGTTCTAGACACGTCTACAGCAGAAAAACATGTAACTTCTTTTGAAAAAGGGCATCAGCACTGCCACAGCTAGATCATAGTTGATGCTATACATGATGCTTCTTGCCTGGAGAAGACCAAGATATATTTGCATATGCTGGAAGTTCATGGATCACAGCACTGACAAGTACTGTTGGTGACTTGGACAGCCAGAGTAGATCATTAGACAGCAGTGGCTGCCTGAGCCTCCCACCTTCCATTTTAGAAAAGGAATTTAGTTTTGATTTAGAATCATTCATTTAAAGTCCTTACCAAACAAATGTTAGAGCAGAGAATAAAATGATAATGCCTGGTAATGTTTGATTAATTATGACTAAAGTCTCTATTGTAATGAATGTAGCAGGGCCAAGGCCTTTATTAAACAGCTCTTTATTAGTGGGGGGGTCACAGGGAATAGGCCCTACGCCTGCTGCTGCTGCTGCCAGGCAACGCCGGGAGGAGGTCCTGCCGATCCCGACAAACGTAGGGATGGGAGTCTCAGCCTCACGGACACGTCCGAGATCTCAATAGTGGCTCATTGGTCTGGGGGTGTCATTCTTCTTAACTGCCCTTAAGGTTGTGGTGATTAAACAGTTACAAAGGACATATTGCAGGTGACTTGGCTTGTTAGTTGAGATGATCTGTGAACTTGGGTTCGGTGTTGGTTGTCTATTTTTGTGAATCTTTTCTTCAACAACAACTTCCAGTAATGGTGGTACTGGGAAACTTCTGGAGATTTACATATAGGGTGTGGCTAACTTGATAGGCAGGCAGCAGCAGGCCGGAAATGAGGTAAGGGAAAGGGCGGAAATGGTAAGGCCGGAAATGAGGTAAGGGAAAGGGCGGAAGGAGGAAGTAACTGGGATAGGGGAAATACAATAAATCGGGGTTTGAATTACATAGGGACTACACATTTTACTGGGGAAAAGAACATAACAACTTGATCAAAGAACCAACAAACGAATGAGTCGATAGAACGATAAGGTAAGCAACAATCTTTTTAACTCTTCTAGCAATGTTGTTTTATGGTTTTCAGCTAAGACTTTTTACCACAATCCCCCCTCTTTCTCTTTGATCGGGTCTTTGACCCGCATCAAATCACAATTTTCGGTTTCTTGGGGGTATAATTTTTGTAGTTCTAGAAATTGGTTTAAGATTTCTTTAGCTGAATCATGTTCTGGGTTTTGGGTTCCGATCATCAAAATTTTAGCTCTCGTTTGATCAGTCATATTCCTTATACTGGTTTGTATAGTGGTATTTATAAGCCTAATTAGGCATGGGAGTAGGCATGGTAAAAATAAAAAGCTTATGACTGCACTTGCAACTAAAAAGACTACTTTTTTCCACCATTTATTTTTTAGGGACCAGAAGTCATCCCACCAGCTAGTGTCCATTAGAGGGGTCCATTGTTGGTTTTCTACATATGCTATTTTTCGGATTTCTTTAGATATGTTTCGTATTACTTCGCTTTTGTCATCAATTTCCAGGCAGCATTCGGATGTATTAAATTTTCCACAAATTCCTCCTTCATCAGCCAATAAATAATCTACTGCAAGCCGAATTTGATAGACCACTGCTCGGGTCTGAGTTAACTGTTCGGTAATGTGGTCTAATGCGAGGGCTGTTTGATTAGATATTATTTCTAATACTGCTTGGAGTCTGATGATTCGGTTCAGCATATAAATGGGAGTACGGTATCCCCACGACCCATCCTGTGCCCACGTAGCTGGCCCATATACTTCCATGATGCGTTCAGGTGTCCACACTTGTCCCTTCCATTTTTGAGTACTTCCTAAATTAATCATACTCCTTTTCTTTCGGTTAGCCCTTTTCAAATCATCGTACAAGGGAATTCCTAATTTAGACCCCGAATTTTTGGGAAGTAGGAAGAATGAAGGTTTTATAATCCCAATTGTACAGCTCCCGGCCCAATCTCCTGGAAGATTGGTATATGCAGTGTCTCCGCATATCCAGAATAGATACTCGGGTGCTGTCCAAAAGGTTTGGTTGGTTTCGGTGGGACATGACCAATACTTGGATAATTCCTCTAATCCCCAAAAGGGATTTATTTTCTTTCCAGCACATTCATGTAAATCATATCCTTCGTGATAAACACATCCTTTTTCCTTTTGGTGTATTGTCCAATATTTGTTTGGCTCCTTAGGTATCCACCTTATAATTGACTTTTTTATAGTTAGGTACCTTTTGCAGGGCATAGTTCCTACAAATGTTCTATATGGGTTTCCAACTCTTTTAATACATTCTTCTCCAATAGGTTTATATTTTAAATTCCATTGTTCTTTCTTTCGTTTTTGCTTAGGTAATTGAGATGTTTGGTTAGTTTGCTTCCATTTTAGAATTTCCAATGGGCTTAAACTGATCCCTTCCCATGGCCAAATTTCAGACATTTGTGTATTACCGCATACCCAGCAATTGGTTATATTTAATTCTTTACTAATTCTTTCAACTAAATCTATGAATAAATTTTTCCCTAAAGGTATTTCCAATTCGTTTTCCTTTTTGGTATTTATTACTAATTGTTTTTCTTTGATCAAATCTATTAATTCTCCTTGATTATTCTCATGTTCAAAGCAAAACCAGGCTTCCCCTATAGGACATTCTCCGAGCAACCGCTGCCGAAAAGTGGCAGTATTCTTAGCAATCCAATACATTTTTCCACTTTCTTGACAAGTGGAGATCTGGGAATGATTGAAACAGCTGGGATTCACGTTGGTGTGAATTCTTATTAGGGACTCTTGGGTCTCCCCATCATATATCCGATGGTAACACTTGCTGCATTTAACCTCTTCGCTGCTTATCAGGTTATTTGTTAGCAAGGCCAGCAACACTCCTCTCAAGAGTCCGGTATGAACTGCTTTCAGTCTCACCCGGGCTTGCCTCTTGGATGTGGGGGTCCCCTTAGGTAAGATTTTACTTTCCCAGAGTTCTCTCATCCCCTTTGTATACTAATTTAAGTGTTTTTAGAAAGTGTTCTGTAGGGGAATTGGTCTTTATGGTTTGGCAAACTTCTAATTTGAGGATTTCGACAGAGGATTGAATGATACTTAGAATCGGAGAAGGATGTATGATACAACAATTTTGTAACAACAAGAACTTTAGTGAACTACTGGGAACTTGAAAGACTACTGCAGGTATGCAACAACAACGTTATAACAACACTAGAGTTAACATAAACTGCGTACAGTAACACTTTGCTTTCAAATTGGAACTGTCTAAGTCTTTTCAGCTGTCTTTTTCTTTTCGCTTAAACTTAAGTTGGAGGTCTGTAGTTCCTTTTGTAATGGTCCATTCAGGTGCCTTTGGCTGAAATACTGTGGAGTCCGATTCACCAGGGGGAGGTGGAATTGGTCCTTTAATTTGTGATATGTGAGTCCAACCTTTTTCTTTTGTTCTTACAGCAGTGTGTGTAGTTAGGAGGACTAGGAAGGGGCCTTCATACCTAGGAGATAGAGATGTGTGACTTAAGGATTTAACAAGAACCCAGTCCCCAGGGTTGATCTGATGAGCATTTGAATCTAAGGGAGAGGTTTGGGGCAGGTATCCTTTTTTCTTTAGTTGCTCTATTGTTCTTCCAATGATTCTTAAATACTCTTGGGTGGCAGCTTCTCCTTCTAGATAGTTTGCAGAGCTAAAAGGGGTAATTAAAAAGGGAAGCCCAAACATCATTTCATAGGGTGAAACTCCTATGTCTGCACGCGGTCTGGTCCTAATGCGTAATAGGGCAAGAGGTAGGCATTTGAGCCAATTCATTTGGGTCTCTTCAATTAATTTTGTTAATACATTTTTCAAGGTTTTGTTCATTCTTTCTACTCGGCCGGAACTTTGGGGATGCCATGGAGTATGCAACCTCCATTTCATTCCCAGTGCTTCAATGACTCGATGTAATATATGTGACGTAAAATGTGGGCCTCTATCAGAATCGATGTGATTAATTAATCCATATTTAGGAATAATTTGTTCAAGGATTATTTTTATGACCACTTCTGAGGTTTCTTTAATAGTGGGGAAGGCCTCCACCCAATGGGTAAGATGGTCCACAATAACTAATAAATGTTTATATTTTTGAACTGGGGGCATTTCGGTGAAGTCAATTTGAACACTTTGAAATGGTCTTAATGCTAATTCCCTTCCCCCATATTCAATTTTTCGCATAACTTTTTGATTAGCTTTTTGGCAGATTAAACACCCTTTAGTTATTGATTTAGCCAGATTATATATCCCAATACAAAAATTTTCTCTGAGGAAGTGGTCACATAATCCTTGAACACCCCAGTGGGTCAGTTCATGGATTTCTGCCAATACCTTTTTGGCTAGACTTTTGTTTAAAAATTTGCGCCCATCTTTCATTACCCACTCTCCTTGATTTCCTTGATGTATTTTTAACTTTTTTATTATCTTTAACTCTTCTTCACTAAAAATGGGCTTTGTAATTTGTGATTTCTCTGGTGTCTCATTTAATTTAAAGACTTCTATAGGCCCTTCGGAACTTAATGAGACTTCTTTGGCTATTTTGTCAGCATACCGATTTCCTCTTTCTTCTAAGGTATTTCCCTTTTGGTGCCCTCTTATGTGCACAACTGCAATTTCTGTTGGTTTGAGCAAGGATTCTAATACGGATTTTATTAAGGTTTTATGTACCAAATCTTTCCCCTTTGAGTTTAAATACCCGCGTTCTGCCCAGATTTTTCCAAATGTGTGGACTATTCCAAATGCATATTTTGAATCAGTGTAAATGGTTCCTGGTTTTCCTTCTAATGAGTCTAGACCTCTTTTTAACGCATAGATCTCACAACATTGTGCAGACCAATTGGATGGTAGCTTCCCCTTTTCTATCACTTCTAGCTCTTTTCCTTCTGCTCTTTTTACTACTGCATACCCAGATACCCTTTTTCCATCTACTACTCTAGATGAACCATCGGTAAACAATACTTCTCCATATGGCAACGGTGTACTTTGTAGATCTTCCCTTACTTTGGTTTGGAAATTTATAAGCTCCAGGCAATTGTGCTCTAGCTCTGGCAAGGGTTCCCCTGAGAGAAATTGAGCCGGATTAATACTTTTAGAGGTGGCCAATTCTAAATTCATTAATATAATTTCATATTTTAGTATTCTGGCTTCTGTTAGCCATTGCTGGGCCCCTTGGCTGAGGATAGTCTTAATATCATGTGGAGTATATACTTTAAGTTTTCCCTGAAATGTCAGTTTTTGTGCGTCCTCTATCAAAATTACTGCAGCCGCAATTGCTTGGAGACATAGTGGCCATCCTTTTGCTACTGGATCTAATAATTTAGAGAGGTAAGCTATTGGCTTTCGACAACCCCCCCATTCCTGAGTTAGTACACCGTAAGCTACTCCCCTTTCAGTGTTCGTGAATAGTTCAAACTCCTTTGTGAGATCTGGTAAACTTAGGACTGGGGCCGAAGATAATTTCTCTTTTAATTCTTCTAATTGTTTTTCGTCTTGTGCAGTCCAATTTATGGGTTCAGGGTTTACTAATTTTTCATAAAGAAATTTTACACTTTGAGTATATTTGTCTAACCATAATTTACAGTATCCAAACAAGCCTAAAAGTTTTCGAATGTCATGTTTAGTTTTTGGGGTCGAAATGGCTAGTATGCCCGAAATTCTTTCGGGGCTTAACTTTTTGTATCCATTTCCAATTATATGACCAAGGTATGTCACTTCTGGTTCAACGAACTGCAATTTGTTCCGGGATACTTTTAGACCCTTTTCTCCCAGAAAGTTAAGGAGTTTTATACTAGTTGTTCTAACTAGCTGTTGTTCTTTTCCAGATATTAACAAATCATCTACATATTGGAGGATTCGTGTCTCATTTTCAGGGGTGAACTGGTCTAATAGTTCTTCTAGAGCCTGTCCGAAAAGATTGGGGGACTCAGTAAATCCTTGAGGTAGACGGGTCCACCTTAATTGTTGTTTTCTCTTCCCTCCTGGGTACTCCCACTCGAATGCAAACCAGTCACGGCATTCTTCTGCTAGCGGACACGCCCAAAAGGCATCTTTCAAATCTATGGTGGTGAACCATGCATGTTCCCTGGGAATTTTACTCAACAGAGTGTAAGGGTTAGACACCACAGGATGTCTAGCGATGATTTTTTTATTAATTTCTCTCAAATCCTGGACTAATCTATATTTTCCCTCTGCCTTTTTGACTGCTAAAATTGGGGTGTTATGGGGGGACATGCATGGTTCTAACACACCTTCCGCCAGAAGGTGGTCTATAATTGGGGCTAGTCCTTCTCTACCCTTTTCTGATATTGGGTACTGTTTTACCTTGACTGGGGTAGTTCCTTCTTGCATTTGCACTTTTATTGGCGTGATGTCTAAAAAGCCAGTTTTCCCTTCTTCTGCCCATACTTGGGGATTGATTTCACTTATATCTTTTTCGGTCAATTTCATAATACGCACAACCATCCTCCCATTTTCTGGAATAACTGCTATTCCTAACTTAACTTGTAAATCTCTCCCTAACAAATTCTTTTCTAAATGTGGTAAATAAATCATCTCTGCCACACACTGTTTAAAGTTTCCTTTTAACTCTACTCCTTCAATTATTGGTGCTTTGAAGGGTGTCCCTTCAGCTCCTATTACTTCGCACGTTCGATTACTAATATGGACTCCTACTGGAAGATCTTTCAAACTGGACCGATCAGCTCCCGTGTCAACTAAGAACTCAAAACTTAAATTCTGGGGACCAACATTGAGGTTTATCAAGGGCTCATCTAGATATTTCATTGGGTCCCCTAAAGGGAAGAGCCCCTGACACCCCTAATCTTCCCCTCTCAGAATCTTTTCTAAATTTTCCTGTTCTTTTTCAATTGCTTCATCGATGGCAATCTTTTTACAGTACCTTTTGAGATGACCCACTTCACCACAGTAATAACATCTGCCCTGAAATTTTCCGACCTTCTGCCAAGGGTTGGCATTAGAACCTCCTGCGCCTGGCGCAATCTTAGGTTCTCCTTCTCTAGATCCACATGGCTTCTCTAGCTTATTTCCAGTTGCATTTATACATTCTCTAGCTATCGCTACCATCACTCGGGCGTTCGATTTCGCTTTCTCCTCTTCCCTTCTCAGATACACCCTTAGAGCCTCTTTAAGTAGTTCATTTATCCCTTTTTCCTGCCAGTCTTCCATCTTTTCTAATTTCCTTCGGATGTCAGGCCAAGATTTGGTGACAAAATGTACTCTTAATACTGCTTGGCCATCCGGACTATCAGGATCTATACTAGAGTACAGCTGAAAGTTCTTCCTTAACCGATTTAACCACGCGGATGGGGTTTCATCTTTTTCTTGTACTGCTCCAAAGGCCAATTTGGTGTTACTTTGGCGAGGAACAGACTCTCTTATTCCTCTCACTATTAAAGCTCGATAGTCAATCATATTCCGCCTCCCCTCTTCTTGGTTTGGGTTCCATCCCGGGTCTGTGAGAGGTAGTTTATAGTCACCCGGTGGTCCTTGCCGGTTTTCCCTCTCCCATATGCGTAGGCCGGCTTCTCTAATCATCCTAACTTCCTCTGGGTTGAATAGTATATTTATAACTGAATTCATTTCTCTCCAAGTATAAATGCTAGGTCCTAAGAACTGATCTACCTGTTCTGCAATGCCTACGGGATCTTCCACTAAATTCCCAATTTCTTTTTTAAATCCTCTCACTTCTGAGGCCGTCAACGGTGCGTCTACAAACCCAAGTCTGCCCTCTATTCCTCCCATAGGGACTTCCCTGAGTGGAAACATCCTTTCTGCTTTTGCTGCCCTTGACCTCGTATTATAATATGGTCCCTCTGCTTGTGCCGGTACAGGGTTCTGTTGATTACTGGAGGAAGAGCTACTGTTGGATGGAGATAGACTCAGTTCCCAATTGGAAGGAGGTGAAGGGACACCTATTGGTGGAGGGGCCTGAACCAAGGCAGGAGGAATTGGGGTTTGTGGAGATACTAGGGGTGAAGGCAGGTTGGGAAGTGGGCACATAGGTAAAAAAAGCTGATTTGGAATAGGGGTACTAAGGGAAGGTGGTGACAGGGGAGTTATGCTAGATGCTTGAGGAGGAGGAGGAGGAGGAGGAGAATTGACAAGTGGAACAGAAGAAGGAAAGTAAGTGGGGGTGTTGGTGGGTGGAGAGGAGGTAGGAGGAGAATTGACAGATGGAGCAGAAGGAAGGTTATTGGAAGCATTGGTGGGTAGAGAAACAGCAGGGGGTTCGAAGGAAGTAATGGACGGAAGAGGAGGAAGAGGAGGTTGAAGGGGAGTGACGGTCGGAGGAGGAGGAAGTGGGTAATCGGGGTTATTGACAGGCGGGGGAAGAGGGGGAAGATAATCAAGGGGGTCCCATTTACTTTTATTTTTCTCTTCCTCGTTCCTTTGTCCCTTTTTCTCTACTACTTTACATATCTTTATTGGTTCTTCTTTTGCTCTACTCCCTCTCCAACAAGCTGCGTATTCAAGTTGTTCCACATTTGATCCTCCCCAAGTCTTTAAATATTGATTCAGCATTGTACACATCCATGGATCTTGGGTACCGAACCATGGCCATGCTCCTGGTAAATCTAACTTTGGCCATACTTCAACACAATAATGGATCATTTTTATTTTATCTAACTTTTTAGTAGCTTCACAAGTATCCCACTTATTTAACATTATCGCCAAAGGGCTATCAGGAGGGATGTTCTTTACATTTTTGTTCTCTTTCGCTCTACTCTTTTGACTCATACAAGACCCCATAGTGATTTTTCAAACGGGCCTAACAGAAACTTACTGTGCCTCTACTCGAAAGGAAACAACTGACAGGCAACTAAAGACACACTCAACAAAAAAATTTGGCCCTTTCTAACTTAACGTATAATTTCTTTCTTTAAAAAAAAAATATACGGTGTCCCTACTTCAAAGCAAATTTAATGACGGGCAACTAAAACAGGGCAAAGGAAAGAGCTGGTCACTACTGGGGTTTACCTATATCCCCCTCCCTATGCTCCTTCCTGGCCCACAGTTAAACTGAGATAGAGCCGGTCTCTAACGGGGCCCCGGTCGCCCCCTCCCTCTACTCTTCTCAGTTCCACCGGTGGGAGTCAGGTAAGGTCCCAGCGGGGCCCGGATACCCCTTCCTAAACCCTCGTCCCTGGGGGGCTCGGTCCCAGCGGGGCGCCGGCTGCCCCTTCCTGCACCCCCCCTTCTTTGAAAATAAACACAGTGGTGGGTCCTAGTGAGGTTCTCTCCTCTTTCCCAACCGAAAGAAACCTGGGTCCTAGCGAAGGTTCTCCTTCTTCCCCAAGCAAGAGAAAGCTGGGTCCTAGCGAAGGTTCTCCTTCTTCCCCAAGCAAGAGAAAGCTGGGTCCTAGCGAAGGTTCCCCTCCTTCCCCAACCGACAGAAAGCTGGGTCCTAGCGAAGGTTCCCCTCCTTCCCCAACCGACAGAAAGCTGGGTCCTAGCGAAGGTTCTCCTTCTTCCCCAAGCTTGGGCCTAGGCCCCAAGGAGGCGCCTCTTTCACGCTGTAGGCCTTGGTAGGCCTCACTCGCTTCCCCCTTTTCCCGGCCGGCCCCCTCGCGGGAGTCCGGAACCGCGGTACTCAGGGGTCCACACTCGCTTCGGGGGTCTGAGCTGCCAGCCCCCGTCTCATCCACACCACACTCGCTCGCCTCCCGTGCCCGCCACCGGTCTACTTACCGGTGCTCCAGGCGTTGTCCTGGTTCCGCGCAGCTCCGGGTCCGGGGTGGCCAGCTGTCCCAGAGGGCCTCTTCGGGGTGGCGCCTCCCCCTCCGACGTCCTCTTCTGGGCGTGGCCGATCCCGGACGAGCCCCCAAGTTGTAATGAATGTAGCAGGGCCAAGGCCTTTATTAAACAGCTCTTTATTAGTGGGGGGGTCACAGGGAATAGGCCCTACGCCTGCTGCTGCTGCTGCCAGGCAACGCCGGGAGGAGGTCCTGCCGATCCCGACGAACGTAGGGATGGGAGTCTCAGCCTCACGGACACGTCCGAGATCTCAATAGTGGCTCATTGGTCTGGGGGTGTCATTCTTCTTAACTGCCCTTAAGGTTGTGGTGATTAAACAGTTACAAAGGACATATTGCAGGTGACTTGGCTTGTTAGTTGAGATGATCTGTGAACTTGGGTTCGGTGTTGGTTGTCTATTTTTGTGAATCTTTTCTTCAACAACAACTTCCGGTAATGGTGGTACTGGGAAACTTCTGGAGATTTACATATAGGGTGTGGCTAACTTGATAGGCAGGCAGCAGCAGGCCGGAAATGAGGTAAGGGAAAGGGCGGAAATGGTAAGGCCGGAAATGAGGTAAGGGAAAGGGCGGAAGGAGGAAGTAACTGGGATAGGGGAAATACAATAAATCGGGGTTTGAATTACATAGGGACTACACATTTTACTGGGGAAAAGAACATAACAACTTGATCAAAGAACCAACAAACGAATGAGTCGATAGAACGATAAGGTAAGCAACAATCTTTTTAACTCTTCTAGCAATGTTGTTTTATGGTTTTCAGCTAAGACTTTTTACCACATCTATATTTATCAAAAATTGGTTTTGCCATCAAAGGACTATGGAGAATGGAGCAGGATGTGATTAAACTGAGATGTTTTGCTGAAAAGTACAGATTGCTAAATGTCATCTGAGCATAAAAGTCTTTGTAAGAACTGAGGGTCTAATAAACAGTGGTGAAACTTACTTAGTCTTACCCACGCTGCTTTTCTGAAACAATCCACATCTGTTAATAAAAGGCAAATACAGTGGGTTAGATATACGGGGTGTTGACTCATTTAAGACAAACAGTGATGGCACTCACGTGTCTCATACATGGGGTAGTGCAGACAGGCTTCTCTCAGCCACCTCCATGCTGTGTGTGGGTGGGAGCCGCAGCTTTCTCTAGAGGAACAGCCCCAGCATAGGATATTTTAATAGCATGTGGCAATTGAATGAAAGGGGCAGTATTTTTTATTACAGTAATAAAGACTGAAAGTTTGATCAAACTTTTGACCATGTAAGACTTCATTTTGACCTCAAGATTCAACCAGCATGTCTGAATGCTGGTAGATTTTCAAAGATTTAACAATAGGTCTAAGGAATATGCGACCTCTACGGCTGGGCCTTAATTATTTTTCTAGATCATGACATTTACGAAACAGCCCAGTGCAATTTATTTCCTGACTTTCGCCGAGGGGGATGGCGGGTGGTGAGGGCGATGAAGGGAGGGCTGCGAAGGGAGAAATGGGGAGCGCTGGTATGAGGGGACATGATGGAGCGCTGTGAGGGGCAGGACGGGGTGCGCCGTGTGAGGAGCCACGATGGAGGGCGCTGGGTGCGAGGGGATGGCGGAGCGCTGTGAATGGCAGACAGGGTTTCCTGGGTGCGAGGGGATGGCGGAGCACTGTGAGCGGCGGCCGCACCGCCCGCCTCCCACGAGCGCTCCCGGCGCCGCCGCCGCCGTTACCAGCAGAGCAAGCGGTGGCCATGGCGGAGCAGCCAGCGCCATGCCCCGAAGAGGCGGCCACCGAGAAGTCTCCGGAGGCACCGGCCGTCAGCGCCTCCGCCTCAGGGGCCCCGCCGGTGCCGCGGAGCTGCCCCCACCTGCCATCTCCGTGCCTCTCTGGGGCGCAGTCCCGCCGAGGGAAGGGGCTGGGAGAGGGGCAGCGTGAAGGCGCATCTCCCCGCCAGCCCCGCTCCTCCCAGAAATGGGTACGGCTTCTTCCCACCCCCATCAGGGCGGGGACAGTTGGAAAGCGTCCCTTGCATAGTGTCAGATCCCGATTTTACTGATTGTTTGTATCATTGCGAGTTTCGTTATGCGTTATTTATTTTTTGATTGCATTGTTTAGGCTGGAAAGTTGCGTCCCGCGGGCAGCACGGTTGCGAGTTGTTTCAAAGAGGTGTTACCTAGGGTAAGTTGGTTTTGTAGAGGCTCCTGGTTTCCTTTCTACATCCCTTCTCTTTTTAAACTACCATTTATTTCAATGTTGTTTTTTGTCACATGATTGGAAAACACTTCTGACAGTCAATTTTCATTTCACATGTTTTACCATAGTCACTGTACTTGCTTATTTGGGACGAAATGTAATTGTTTTAGACAGTTTTTCCCTCTCCATAGAGTAACTATTGGGAATTATTACTTGTGGTGGAGGTGGTTCGAATTTTCTAGTTCTCTAGTTTTCATCAAGAACACGTGAAGTAGCTGTTTTATTAAAAAAAAAAAAAAAAGGGAATCATTGAAACTTAGCAATGCTAGTTTGGTAAATTTTAGTCTGGGTTATTTTGACCTTATGCTCAACCAGCATCTGAAGGAGCCTATGTATGTACTACAGCCCTAAGCATCCTCATATTTTGTTCTTATATCTGGAATGACACAAATGTCTGCAGTACATTTTCTTTTCATTGGCTTCTGGTGTAAACTTGTTTTTGTTTTGCCTTACGTGTAGCCTGTTACTCCGACTGTTGTACGAAAGTTTCGAAATACAACAGATCCAGCTCCTGGTGCTAAAATAATATTCTATGGCACAGCAGATGATCCCGACGTTGCAACTCATTTGACACATGGAATAAAGTCCATCTCCAAACCCACTGTAAGAATGTGACTCATTTTCTCTTGTTTAAGAATGAACATCTTAAGAGGGTTCTTGATAACAGCAACTGATTTCCTCATAGTCAGGAGTATAGCTGAGTGATTTAAACATCAGAATTTCACAGCTGCTGTGAATTACCAGAGTTCTGGGGTCAAATCATAGAACTTATTTGGCATTATTGAAACTGGAAAATATTTGAAGTTTAGCAACTGTTAGCAGTGACGTAACTTTTGTATTGACTACTGAACTATTAATTTCATTTCAAGACTTAAGTTAATGAGCAGTCTTCTACCTGCACATTTTGTTGCTTGCTTTTTCCAGGTTACAGTGATAAAACCAGTTGAGCTCTTGGCAAAAGAGCTGTTATCTGAGAATGTGTTTATAGTTTGGTGTAATTATTCTGTGTCCTTTTTTACTTTTGGCTTGAAACTGATTTTTTTAGCTAAAAAGTGATGTTTTGGATGTGTCAGGCTATTCTGTGTGTGTTCTTTAGAAATTATCTTTGTAATCTGTAATAAAACAACCAAAAAGATCACCAGTAGTTTTATCACATGCCTAGTGTTCCTATCTCTGAAAATAGCAGTTGTGTTAGTAAAGTGTATTTTTATGAAGGAAGTAAGTCCTAATATTAGAGGATGTTGAGTAGGACATTTTTTAGGCATATCCAAAATGAAAGGCAACCAGGTTTTGATGTCCTTCCTTAGAAATTTTTTATTGAATGGATTGACCTGTACTTGATTTTTACTGGATTAACCTGAACTGTCTGATGAAGACTTTGCATTATTAATTAAATATTATCCGTAGGAAAGGTTGGAAGCCTAGTCAGTTTACTAAGCATGGGTTTGAATCAATTGTATTTGCTACTACTTTTTTCAATATTTCTTTATATAATATCCAATGAGAGTCTAATAATATATCTTCTCTAGAATCCCCATTACTTAGATGGATGGCCTGAAAAATCAAATCATTTCAGTTTTGCTCATATTATAATTTGACAGGAGTTTCTAATACATACTAAGAAAAGAAAGATTACTGTTGGAAAATGTATATATTAACAAGTGGAAAAAGTAGCATAAAAATATCTCATAATATGTATTTTATTTAGCTGGAAATCTAGCATAGAATTGGTCATTAGTGGTCTTCTCTCAAGATACTGTTCTGGTTTGCATCTCAGTGGATAAAATTATGTCAGTGTAACCATGAATCTCATTAGAACACTTATGAGCAAATTTTTGTTTGTGTGGGTAGTCACAGTGATGTGTGAATGATCAAAGTTTGTTGTTTTTCCTGCCTCTGGTGTTGTTTGTGATGTCTTCAGGTAGCTTCATTGATAAGTCCAGTTCCTAAAAGTGAATTTCAAGAAAAGCTGCAAGCCCTGAAAGAAGGAATTTACTCCAGTAATCGTGAAGAACCTTTGGGTAGATCACATGATCAATCTTCTAAGTTACCTGAGGGCTTGGATATAATTAATACTACATTTGGAATAAAAGTCTTTAAAGGTAGGAAAATGTGCCATTAAAACATACCTCCTGTAAATACAAGATAATCTGCAATTTAGTATCTAGCACATGCTCTATGATTTCAACAACTCCAGTTTTAAGAGAAGAGTTATTAAATAAGAGTTACTGAAAGGCCTAAAATTTTTTCAATCATGATGAAGCAACTGAGAACATATGGTAACTATCAGGGCTTTTGGCTCTCTTCCAGATCAGTCTTTGTAGATTTCCTGGGAGAACATTTTAGGTAGCTGTCAACTCACCTTCCTTTTCCCAGCAACTCTAACAGGTCTCAAGGTAAAAACTTCCTTGACATGTGTCTCTTTCCTCCATGGACTGGAGGAAATCACATCTGTGTTGTCCATGTAGTTTTCTTGTTCTGTTCATCGGGGTTTCTGTGATTCTCTCCCCAGTCCCATGTCTAATGCTACTAGACTAAAATTGACTAGAAATTTAAAAAGTGTCATCCTTCCACAGGATTAGCAACTTCTGTAACAAGGAACTGTGTACAATTAAGAACGAACCAAACAAGACATCCACCCCTCTTAGCTCCTTCAACCATACATTCTTTATTTGTTTTCAGATTTAACAGCTGGAGAGGTTGTAAATCCACCAAAAACCTTTGAGGAAGTGGATAAAGAAGCGAGAGAAGGACATGAGTTGTATCTGCTTTCACATGAGGATTATTATGCAGGTAAGTTAAAAAGCTGTTAAGAATCCACATAAAAAGTTCCTCTACCTATGTTCAATGCATACTGTATGCTGTTTCTTGAGATGTAAACTATTAATTTTAAACACTGTATTAATACAATATATTTTTAAAAGTTATGTGAAAAATGCAACTGAGAGAACCTGGTCTCAGTTTCTAGAGCTGTCAGTCACTTCAGGATGGGCATTTATAACAGTGTAAGAACTTCATGAAGGAGTTGGAAGCCTGATTTCTTTTGGGTGCTGCTTGGAAAGCAAAATATTTCCAGGAAACTAGAAACTTACAGATGGCCTGATTGCTTAACTGAGTTTGGCATTGTCTATGCCACTGAAAGCAATGTCAGATTTGAAGTCACAGACTGTGAGCCCAACCCATTCCAGGACTTTTCTTTTTTTTTCCTTCATCAGGATCCAAACAATTTCAGAGCAGACAGACTTTCTGATGAGGAGCTTAGCATTAAGCTTTGGTTGTGAAGAATTCCAGTCTGCTGAGTGGCTCTCTGGAATGCAGTTCCTCAGCCTACAGAATCTTACCCATGGGTCTGTGGGCTGTGCTTGCAGTGTTTCAGCCTCTGGAGGCTGTACCTGTGTGATGTGGTCTGCTCAGGAGCCTTTGTTTCACAGGCCTGCATGGGAGCAGAGTGGCAAATAGCACTCTGAAATGCAGTACTTTTTTTTTTTCTTTTTCTTTGCTTTTCTTTTTTCCCAGTTCCATGACTTTCAGTTAATGTAAATGTAAATGTAAATTTTGTATGGAGACTTACTTAGGTGTGAAATTATAATACTTTGTTGTCTCACTGAGGAAATTCTACTGTAAATAGTATTTTAATAAATTGGCCAAATCTGTAACTTTATCCCCTCTTTTCCCTGCCTTTCTTGGGTGCTTTCGTGAAATTATTAATTTTCTGTTTCTTTCTCTTTTGTAACTTCCATCAACCAGATCATGGAGAGGCCAAGTCAGAAACAGACTACAGAAAAACGTCAACTATGTACCACAGAAAGAGTGTAAAAATTCCATGCTGCCATACAGCCATATGAAGCCCTTATTAGAAAACATGCAGTGAATAATACTTTTGAAAGTTCTAATTATCATTCTTTTTACAAGGTGATTGAAAAGACCTTGAAGGAAAGAAAGACTTTTTTTTCTGTGAAAAAAGACATAGCAAGAATATATCTGAAAATGCAGCATGTCAATTTTTTTTTTCATTTTTTAAAAACAATAAATCAAATAGTACACATTTCTGCTCAAGTACAGATATGGTAAAGCAATTTGTTTGCATGACACTCACCACTTAGGTTTCATGGTTTCATTTATTCTGTTGGGCTTGTCTTCAATGAGACATAAAAGAATATCGAACTGAAGCAGTTTTTGCTTTTTATTTTGCTTTTTATCTTCATTTTGACAAATAGATTGTTTCTAACTACTCAATAAACAGTAGGAGTGCTAGTTATTTATCTTTAATTGAACAGCTTTGTTAATTATTTGCCTTTTTTTCTTCATTGTTTTGTCTTAAGAATGAAGATACTGGGCACATTTTTCTTTCTGAGGTGTTTTACACAGGTTGAAATGTCTGCTTTTTCTGCAGGGGAACCAGTCAATAGGAAGTATAACTCACACTTCAACAAGTCTTTTGTTTATGGAATGGAAACCCCTCACTATGAAGATGGCCGAAATACAGCCAAGACCTTAAATTGGTTCTTGGACCTGGATTCGTAAGTTGCAATGAGTTAACTAGTTAATTAATGGGATGAATTGTCAGGAAGAGTGGGTCTTCATGCTTGAAGAAAATTTTGCATCTTACAATCCTATCCTCAGCTGTATTGAACTGAATAGAAAATGCAAGATGCGATTTTTCAGAACAGTTTATCCAAATAACTCTTACCATATAACAGCACTTGGCATGTCTTAAGCATTATGTAAAGCCCTTTGATTTTTACTAGCAAGATGTTTTAATTAGTAAGTTGAGAGGAGTTACTGTTTTAATATAGAACAATATTTTAAAATATTACTGAAAAACTCTTGAATATTTTTAAATAAATATGTGCAGGTGTTATTTTCACAATTTGTAGGAAAAGAGCACCACACCTTGTGTCAACACAAAGTGATGATTTCAAGAAAAAATACCAGCCTCAGGTTGGAAAAGTTCATGATCCGTAAGTAAGCTAAGATACCTTCTGTTGCAAATAGATCGAGCACAAATTCCACTCACTTCTGCCATTTCTCCAATATCTTTTTGTGTCTTGGATAAAAAATATAACTGTGTGCTTAATGCTTCCAATGCAGCACTCATTTAATAGAAAAGGACTTTTACCTGCCCTAATTAGGTTGGTAAGTACACAGGTTACTAATAAGGGCTGTACCATGTCCATGTAGTGAAGTTAGATCTTACTGCTTAAGTGGTCTGTATCTGACAAGAACCCTTTAAGACATTTTTTCTTCCTGTATTTTGCAATTAGGAGGATTTCAAAAGACTGAAACATCTCACCTAATGTTTTGGGATTCAACCATTTTGCTTACTCTGACACTATTTTGGTATTCTTCATTACATCATCTGTAATCTCACTTTATTACTTCCTTGGAAAAGGATGTGGAACTAAGTTGTGTTATTACCTTGCAGCATCTACCAGTCTCTGTTGAATCATTAGAATGACTGATATTTATGAATCAATCTGGGACTAAATTTTTCCACTATAGCCAAAAGTAGTTTATTTCAGACATTTTAGTTGGAGATTTTGTCTGAATATTCCTTTTATTTGATTACAAGGACTTTTCTCATACATTTCTATAATTTTCTTTGAAAAAATGGCATAGAATGTTTTTCCTTTTAATGAGCATAAATGTTCAAAAAGTTAATACATTTGGCTATGTTACATTACAAATGTTCTCAATCTGGAAGTTCTAATCTGATTTGTAAAGGGATGCTTTTCTGGAATGGTAGCATTGAAACAAAGTCCTGATAAATTTCAGGTTTACTATGAATATCATCTCTATTATATAACCACTTTTTTTTTTAATAGTAGCTGAGATTTTATTTTGGCTTTTAATAAACTGCTTGACAATTAACAAAAAAATGTCCTTATTGACAGTATAGCAGATACTATGAATGTTCCTCCAGACCATACATTTGGATCGGTGACCCACTCAGATGAATACGGTAAGTTCAAGGGCAGAATAAAATCTTATCTTGGTGATGAAACTCTGCTGAAGTAATAGCTGTTGGTTTTTTCCTAAAATTTTAGGAGGCAAGGTACAAAAATTTATCAACAGTAAATTTTTGAGATGAAAATTTGAGTGGCTTTGAAGTTGCTAGTGGGAAAAAAAAGTAAATGTTAAAAATAAAGAAGCTTTAGGGTTGGGATTATCATGCTGATATTTTTTTTTAAGCCTTTGTATATGAATGTAACAAAATGGGAAATGGCAGAAACCCTTATTGACATCAAAGTGACAAAATGGCTATTTAAATCAGTCATGCATCGTCCCTCTAAATGATTTCTCAAACACGTCTCTAAAAAGAGTAAAAATAACATACAATAAATAGGAATAATAAGCTTTTGAAGATTGCTAGGTGATAGAAAGCAGAGTAAAAATAAAAAATAACCTATTAACTTTCATTATGACGAAATTTTGAAAGCTAGTCAAATCAAATAGTCAGTGTTGGGATTGATGACATTTTAACATTTTAACATTATGTTTAATCATTAGGGAGTACAGTCAGTAATTGGGAAGAAAAAAAATGAAGTGGATCAAAGTCATCCAGTTAATCTGGGCCTGAGAAGGCCTGTTCAAAGAATGCATAAGCTTTTGCATATTTTACTATGTTGTGTAATAAAGTTCATGCTATAAGGAAGAGTGAAGGAACTGAACAAAAGAATTCATAATTATCAGATAGAAAATAATGCTTATACACTGCTGTTAGAGGGTGATTAGGTGTGCTGCTCATGTTTATTACAGGACTCTGAATGAACTTCTTGCACTCTAGAAAGTCACCTTGGCATCTTGGGAATTTGGATAAAGATTGTAGCTCAGTGTGCTAAAGTGTTTATATATGCTAATAAAATTAAGATACATAAAAAATGGGAACAGAACATAAAAATAGAGCATTGTCTTTCTAGAAACCAGTGATTTATAATTATCCAAAATACTAAATTTGCTCTCATGAGTATCTGGAACATAAACGACTGGAAGTGGTAGATTCATAATATATGCTCTTTTTTGCTGAAGTATCTGTACATTGAGTAACAACTACTGCTTTTAAAAATTTTTGGAAGCAGTGGATAGATTTGTGAAGCTACAGTATGATGTTCCAAAATTTTTGATATTAGCTATGTGTGAGTAGATAAATAGTGATATGAGTCATTTGATCTTGTAATAGAATGGCTGTATCAGCTGTTCAACAGTGCTAAAAATCAGCTTTTTTTTTTTTAATAAATGTCTTTATATGCATAACTATAATAGTAATTGTATAATTGTGTAATAATAATAACGAATCATTGAGGAATTACTCATTTTTATAGATGTTAATGATCTTCTTCATGTCCGGGTTCCGTGTGAGTTCCTCCGTGGGGAGGACAGAGAAAGAGTTATCTTGATTGCAGTTTGTCAGTGTCTGAAGAAAGCTAACTACGAGAATTTTGATGTGTTACTAGGAGCATTAAGACATTTTGATAAGGTTAGTCCTCTGAAAAGGTATAAAGGTAAAGGAATGTGTGACACTGGCACTCTTGTGCTGCGAGATACAGACATGAAGAAACACAAGCATAGCAAGGTAACTTTGGGTGAAGACTATAGCTGTGAAGATAATTCATAGTTACTGTTTAATTCATCTACTGTGATATTAGACATAATAGTATTTGGAGCTTTTCATAATATTATTTGGAATATCCAGGTTAGAGGGAGCAAGGGACACACAAACAGGAGTAATCTTAACAGCTTTTGGATGTTTAAATCAGGCATTTCTTCATAAGGGGAAAATGGTGGAAGGGATTATATTCATATTTTCTTCCGAGCTCTACTTTTTGACTGATTTGCCAAGCATCAGAATTTCAGATATTTTCTTTTATTCTCTCGGGAAAAAAAAATTGTAATTGACATTTCATATGTAACAGTAATTGTAATGTATACAGAGTGATTGATGTCTTAGTTTTAAAGAGATCTTGGTTTTTCCTCAACATTTATGATTAGATTGTTATCTTGTCATAATAGCTTGTCACACCTTTACTCTCAAATCACTGTATTATATAGATTGAAGATTAATTTTTACACTTTTTTATTCATATTTCTAATTTCTAAAATATTAGGGTTTATTTTTGTACTCAGCAATATCACTCTTCTTGAAATGGTGTGTCAGTGCTATTTGTATCTATCTATCTATCTATCTATCTATCTATCTATCTATCTATCTATCTATCTATCTATCTATCTTATCTATCTATCTTGTGTATCTATCTATCTATCTATGTATTTGTATAAACACATGTATGTGTATCTTTTGGTGGAGTTACTTCATAATGGGTGTTAGAAGATCATAGAATGTAACAATTGTTTTATTTTCTTTGTCATAGAATGGTGGTGGAATTATACACAAAGACAACCTACGAAGGATCTTTTTTCAGCTGAACATGAATCTAGATGATGAGCTCCTGGATTTGTTGTTTGACTGCTGTGATTTGGATAAGGATGGTTTGATTAATTACCGAGACTTTGCGAACTTTCTGAACTGGAAAAATAAAATGGGTATTAAAGAGTTTGAAGAAAAAATAATTAGAAAAGGTAAATGCCTTAATTCTGGGAAATTGTGGGGATGATTTAGAGAATGATTTAACTATCAGTAGAGTCTCAGGTACAGATGTGTTTCAGAATCCTGGAGTTCTGTGTTGAATGCTGAGATTGTCACTGGGAAGTTTCCTTAATAATACAGATCAACAGAAAGTAAATCTCCTAGAAGCATTATGAGAAATGTAGATAAATTATGTTACCTTCTTTACAGCAAAGTTTTTTGCCTCTTAGTCTATGGTGTGTTGATAATTTATCTTGGCTGTACCATAACTTTTGTACATAGGGAAAAAATTAGATGCCTATCTTCCCAAAGACATAAAGAAAGAGGATGAACCGCTGCCGGAACAGGAAGATCTTGAGTTAAAAAGATCAGGAAGCTCAGGAAAGATGTCTAAACCACTTAAAAGATCAACAGACGGTGTATATACAAATTATCAAACATCATCTTCTCAGTATAATGCTGTAGTAGGTGGTATCCCAACATCCTGTAAGTACAGTGGACTGCTGCTCACTTCTGAGCATTATATCTAAGATAAGTTTTTTTTATAATTGGGGCTTGGAAGTTGGAAGGGAAAGTCTATTCAAAGCATTGAAATTAATCTAGATGAAATTAATCTTTGAGAAATTATGCTAGTAATTCTAGGAGAACCATATCTCCTTGGAATCCCCTAAAATACTTTCAGATGGGAATACTAAGTAATACTAGCATATTACTGCAAGATTCCTTGTTTTCACACTTCATGAAGTAGCTGAAGCCAGGATTTCTAAAAATGTGAAAAAATATGAGGGGAAGAAAATTATGTAACTTGCTATTGGACCTGTGTCAAGCATCACATTTTTTCTTATTTAATGCAAAATATTTTATCTTCCCTGGCACTATTTATCCATGCTGCCTGTTAATTGGTTTTCACAGGTTATCCATTGTGTGGTGTTCCCACTATTCGTTCAGATATTCCTGCTCCTCGAATTCGCCGCCTCGCTGACACAACTAATTATGGTGACCAGGGCAATGGTTTTGCAGTATTGTTCCCTTCTGTCTTCAGTCAAAAAGGAGTGTATGAAAAAGATCTTTTAAAAAAGAGACCAAAAGCAGAGGTATAGTGAATGTCTTCAGAATATACTTCCAAGATAATTGTTCTGCTTGCCATGTGGGAGTGAGAAGACATATAATCAAGTAAACAGGTTGCAAAATTCACAGTGCAACATTACCATCTTGCTTTACATCCATTCAGCTATCTGAAAAATATATACTTTTCACATTTTAAATTGTTCATAAAGGTGGTAGATATTAATTTTATTGAGATCCAGCCTATTCAAATTTCTGAGCAAGATCTCAAGTAACATGGTTTAATAGTTTTGATTTTGTCATTGAATGAATGATCTCTAGAGATCTCTTCCAATCTAAGTTATTCTATGATTCAATTAAATGTCTTAAAAAGCCCCACAAGAAGATTTTTATGGGTATATAAAAATAATTTCTATCACAAAGGTGTGTTTAGTGGAAAATTTTACCAAGAGCATCTCTCAGACAAACTTAGCAGGTTTCACTAATGACAAATCCAGCAAACCACTTAAAAGTACGTTTCAAGTGCTCTGCTGAGTCACGGTTGTAGGCTCTGATCTAGAAATTATCTGTACAGTGATAGAGGACATTGGGAGTCACACAGCAATGCTGTGCTGTCTCATAAAGATGAAGATGGGACATGGGACTCTAGGGGCTTACTTGGGGACTTCACAACTTTTCTGATACATCTGCATTCTCCTACCACTCTTGTTTTTTCACAGACCAGAGTTTCTCTCACGTAAATGCTAAAACGATTTTGCTGCTTCTTCATCAGTATTGTTTACCACTTTGTTTTTACATTTGTATACAATTTATAGGGAAAAATATTAAGAGAGAACTTTGTTGCCTGAAATACAATTTATTAGACAGTTGTAATGAAATGTGAAATTCAAGTCTAAAATGAGAAAAGAAGCCATGGCAACCTCTTAGTCTCTATGACTCATTATATTAAATAGTCAGCAGTCATGTTTGAAAGTGGATCTGGAACTTGAATATATATTTTACAGAAAATAGTGTTGCTAGTTAGTGGCTGGAGGGAAAAGGTGTGGTGTCATGCTCATCAAACACCTTGTCAGAATGTTGTATACATGAGCATTTACCAATTTATAATCTAGCTCTGAAAGCAGGAAATGCATGCATGCAGCAAATAGCTAAGAGTAAATGCAATTCATGCTTCATTGAGAAGCCAGTTACATTTGCCAATTACATTTGTCAGGCATTAGATAGAACTGTTCTTTGAAGTTATTACATGTCCTGAGATGTCATACTCGATTGTAGACTGTACTACCTGTGTGGAATTCAGTGCAGAATCACCTCTGAGTCTGTTGAAACACCTTATGTTTATGAAATGGGCTGTTTGGGCATTTTATGATTATTGTTTTGATGTGTCTTAATGTTTCTAATAATTTCATGGTTTATTAAATTATTATATGATTATATGATATTATTATTAGATGAAAGCTCAGAGTAATGCTGTTTTTGTATAGTGTGGTAGAAATGAATGCAAATTCTGGCTATTAAATAGTTTCATGAGGTGACTCATCTTGTTGCAAAAGAACAAAGTAGATATTGGGCTTGCTGTTCTCTTCACTGAATTTCTCTCCAGTCTGTTGAAGAGAACAGAGGAATAGTGTGTAATTTGTATGCAGCATGATCTTGTTGATCATAGATTAGAGTGAGTTTTATCCTGTCTGCACATGATTGTCTGTGGTTTGGTCAGTGATGATTTTACAGCAGTTGATGAGTCAGGACAGAGCTTTCTCTTAACATGGTGAAGCCAAATTTTGAGAGCATGTAGTTCCTTTATTCTCCCTGCAGTGGTGTCCTGTGAAGGAATATTGCTTTTAGTTTAACTTCTATATTTTACTAGCTTGTTGATGACACTTGATCAGATCTGGCTTTACTCATGGGTAATATGATTGATTTGACTGAAATACCACCTATGCTTAAAGAAACAAAACTCAGTCCCTTTTTTCCTTCTGCAGTTTCAGTTTGTGAGAACTCTCATAGATTTATTGGCTCAGATTAAGCTGAAAATTTGCTGTACTGGGAATCAGGCCTATATTTATACAAAAGACAGTATAAAAATGTTGATTTGACTGTGCTAAAGGCCTTATTTTATCAAAGCAAGCATAAATTCTTCATAGCATAAATATTAACATCCATGTACACACACATGTATTATAAAATTGAAGAAACCAAATGTTTGGTGACACTAACAGAAACACAGGGTGCATCAATATTCTTCTAAAGTTACTTTCCTCTAATGAGTCAACAGGTCAGTGTAATGAGGCATGCAACAGGAAGCACCCAAGTGAAAAATATGAAAAAAGTCCCTTCCGCTGAATTATTTTGGTGTAAAATGATAGCAAAGCTCAAAGTTGATGTGAACCATTTCATTTTAGTCACTTCACCCACTTATCTATATCAGCTGATAGTACTGTGTATAGTACACTTGCTGTGAGATGCAGATAAAAATATAATCTGATTTATGTTGGTAACTGCAGATAGCAAAAATAGAGTGGATAAACAGAACTTTACTTAGGGTTTTTAAAACTACATTTACTTTTCCCTGAGTCTTCTGTATTTGATATTTTCCCAGTGTTGAAGTAGTGCATCAACATTAATGTATTAATTACAGATAATTTTGTGCAGCTTTCATTGCAATAAGATTCAGATTTACTTAAATACAAATTTCTTTTGTTGAGGATGCAGGATTTGGTCTGTAGTTTTAATTTAAGAATGGGAAAATATTCTTTGGCAAATAGAGATTGCTAAATATGTAAAAGCCAGACACTGTATAGTTTAACAAAATGCTGAATAGAATTACACAAATTATTTTGTATTATTTTTGTAGATTAAACACATTCTCCACAATATGGGCATGAATGTTGCTGATGAAAGGTTTGAAGAAATATGGAAGCAAGTGTGTACAAAACATGAGATAAAAGAGCTTTGTGATTGTGAAGAAAGTATGTGGGATATACTGAATAAGATACATGAATCACGCATAAAATTCTAGTCTCTGTTTCTAGTCTCTGGATACTTCTTTCATGTCAGTCATAATTCTGATGCTTAATAAACAATAAATATTTATATGTGCATTGTCTTTCTGAGTAGTGGGTTCTCCACATATATATGAATCATTGCGGTTGGTAGGAACTGGCATGCATGCTTGTAAATGTAATATAAATATTTGTCTTATATTCCATTTTACTTTTTTTTTTTTAAATTTTTTTTGCTCATTAATGGAAATTGTTGTCATGAATTAGACTCTGTAAAAGCCTATGGGTTAAGAAGAGAATGTCCAGTTGTTTGGCAGAGGGCTCCTATTCTTTATGCAAGCTTACAACTATTACTTCATAGTATTCAGCTTTCACACTGAAGAAAAAATAATGGATATTGGGAGGTGTTTATGTAATAAACATTACATAAAAGTGCAGGCTGAGAAAAATTTGTGAGGGCTTTCAGAGAGCCAGCTGTTCATTTGTGACCAATGTGGTTTCTTGGGAAGAGGGAGTCATTAATGGAAAACACTTAAAGATTATTATGCACATCTCAATGAATATATATGAAGTCCAATAACCATAAACAATGGAAAGTAAATAATGCTAAAACCTGCAACTATGATTTTGAATGCTCACTCTTCTACTGCAGTACTGAATTTTGGTTGGAAACAGATGGAAATTCACTATTAACAATGAGAAATATTCCTTCTAGACTTTCAAATTCAAAAGAAAGATCCTTGCCCAATGTAATCTTAACATACAGAATTTCAAGAAGGATGTCACTTTGTTGCCTATCGGTGCTTTAAGTACCTGAACAAGATTTGGAGAATGTTGCCAGCCAAAAGCGTTACTGAGTTTTACAATGAAAGTAAAGGCTCTGTTATGTTAAATACCCATTTAATGCCAGCTTAAAATTTTACTATAACCTTCTCCTCTCATGTTTGTTAAGACTCCTCTTTGTCTATGTTTTAGGAGCTGGTCATTTGCATTTAACTAGCTTGTTACATGACATCTGCAAGCCAGACCCTTTTACACATTATTTTTGTAGCATTAACAGTAGCTCTCTTACAACAACTTGAAAGAATTTGCTTTCTGGTATCTCCAAGGAGCAGGTGGTAGAAATTCTGCTTGATGAGGGTAACTTCTTTCCTACTGTGAATGAATGTTCTGCACTGTTGCTGCCTTGCCTCCCCATCCTTCTGGAACTCTCTGCATGCACTTAGAAGCATGCAGGAGGCAGACTGACTGTCCCAAGTGGAATGATGACAGAAAGATAAATGTACAGCTGATTACAATTGAATTTATTATATTAGAATTTTACCACCTTCGGTGAAAACCTCTAATGCTTCTTTTCTGTTCATATTATGTGGGAGGGAAGAATCTTTTACCATTGTTGCAGCAAACTTTCAAAAGCACTGATTTCTTTTCCTCTTCAATAGAAGATTTTAGATGAAATATTCACGCTCACTTCAGGGGAAAATTAAAAAAAAAAAACTGGATCTGTGTATGTGTGTGTATATATGTGTATGTATGTGTATATATATGAGATCTCTTGTGTTTGTTCAGTGGCTTGAAATTCTGTGAAATTTTTTTTAATTTAACAGAAAGATACTTGAACTCCTCTACTTTCCATAGAATCTTTTCCTTTGTCAATGAAATGGAATTAACATTCTTGGTCAGTCTGCTAAATAAATTCTAAATAAAGACTGATAAACCATGGTTTAGTTTTTTGTGAGTATATTTGTAACCACAGACTAAAGATTTTCTTTCAGGTTTGGGTTTGAAATTACCCCTCTGAAGCCTTAGAAGATAAATTACTGAAAAGGGCTGTAAATTATGCTCATAGGTGCTTGGTTTTCATCCTGATACTCATTAGGAAGCCCCTGAAAGATTTAATCACTGTGACACAGACAACAACTTCTCAGGAGTTCCCCAATTCTTTTGGTTCCTTTTGTTAAATGGTTTGTGTACACAGAACTTTGGTGCAGATTTCTGTATTTCATGTCTCTTTGACTTCCCAATATGTGAATTCAATGACATGTTTTTAGGCTTTAAAGCTGCAAATTGAGTTCTGTAATTTTTGTGGGTCCCTCAATAATTCCAAATGACAGAAAATATAATGTTTGCTTCCTTCTATATTTCAGTATGATTCTAGTATGGAGATGGTATAACCAGAATAGCACACTACCTTGCATTAACCTGGGGGCTGTATCCAAGGTAAAGAGATGTGAAAACAACTCAAAAGTCATGTGTTCTAAGAGTAAATGTATAAATTTAGTGCTGGGGGCAGTTTGTTCTGTTTAGTTATATTAAAAAATCACATGGACAAAACAAATAAACAGAAAATTGTAGCAAAGGTAAATATTTTGTTAAAAATCAGTGAATTGTAGACATTTTGTGTCAAATTTTCTTAATGGAATTTTCATAAATGTTGTAGACACTGGATAAAAGACAGATACTTGTGCATTATTTCTCCATTAATCTGTTTCACTACGATGAGTATTCCAAAGAATAATGATGCATTTTTAATTGGTTCTGTCAAATTAAAAGACTTAATTTTAGTGCAGATGTATTGGTTTCCAGGAACAGAGCAGGGAGCTCTTCCTATATATGGAGATAGAGGCCAGTGCTTGCTACTCCCCAAAAGCCATGACAGGGAAACTGACTTTCAATACCTAAAGACACCTGTAAAAGATAAGGCTGAAGATTTGAATGTGCAAAATTACTTTTCATTCATTCTGTATTTCTGGCTATTTATCTTTAGAATGTGAATATTAGCATATATAAGAATCTGAATATGAATGTATACAGGTAAGTATGACTTATTTGGCAGTGACTTGCACTAAGTAAAGCAGATGTTGGACTTGATTATTGTTATTATTGCTGTTATTATTTCAGTTCTCTAATGGAAAAAAACTATCTGTGCAATGACTTTTGTTTGAGATGTTGGAAGATCCAACCCACTGTCTTCCATAGAAATGTATGTACAAATAAATATAGGCCTTTCCTTGATATTATTACTAGATAACATTATTGTATCTGTCTTTAAAAGATCTAGTATTTTTGTTCTGTGCATCAAGAACTACTAGTTTTCAATGATTTATCTGGTCAAGTAAATTTTCTGGTCCTTGAACTCATTCTTTGAAGCAAATGGCCAGTTTTGTTTGATTATTTGATTTGGTTTCTAAACAGCTGTATTTGTGTGCTAAATGAAACACTAATAATATTTTATATATTCAATGGATGTCTAAGCAGAAAAGGTACTGGGGAAAAGTGCCTAGAAAGATGATTAAATCTTTGTCTTGCCAACAGATAGGAACAGGTGTGATATTTTTGGAATGACTTAGTTGATATTTGCCATTAGAATGTATTTCTTTGGCCAGTAGTTATTTGCATTTGACAGTCTGTCATGGAGCACCATCTGCCTGTGTGGCTTCACCTTGCTGGATGTCCAGAGTGCTTTTCTAGCAGCTAGGTACAGGTTTAGGCATGCCAGAGAAACACTAAATGCTATATTTATTTACTATTCTTTAATACCCTACTGATTTTGAAGATGCCAGCACAGATTATGCAAACCTGTAGAAAGGATTTTGGAATCTTTGATGAGGACTAATCTGCAAATGGAAAAGTAGTTGAAACAGTTATGCACTGATTTCCTAGGACAGATGCTTGCTGATTTCTGCCAGATGTGTGTGGCTTCTCTGATGCCTAGAGGATGTAAAGAACTTGTGCACCCTGGATCCACATTCTTACTTCCAAATGTGAAAATTTAGATTCCTGGTGATACAGGTATGCACAGCTGTGTTCTGAGATTATACCCTAAGAGATGAAGTGTTAAATTCTGTAATAAAGCTGAAGAGTAAATCTGCTGTATTCTGCATGTTTTCAAAGCTCCCTCCTTAGCCTAGACGTAGATGAAAATGACAAAACTAAAACTTAATCTGAAAGAAAAGAGGACCTGAGTGCCTCTGACAGATTTTAGTCATGGCTTTTGTGAAGGCTCTCTACCTCTTCCTCTAGTAATTAGGATCATATATTCTGTATCCTAAAAAAAAAAAAATCTTATAGAAATTGCTTTCCTACAAGCCTTGACATTTTCTTCAGATTCTAGAAACTGTCAAGAATTTCTTTGAATCTGGGTTGGAACAAAGGACTGAAATAACAGTGAAGGTTTTTCAAATGATACCAGTTAATCACGGTTTTTTTGTTTTGTTTTGTTTTGGTTTGGTTTGTTGTTTTTTTTTGCAGTAGTTGACAACTTTAAAGATTTTAAAGACAGACATACACAATCCCATATGACTGCTTTATTAAAAGTGTCTTCCCCAGTGTATGACAAAATTTAGAGGGTTTTGCTTATAAGCAATGAATATAACATAAGAATGTAATGAGTATCTGCACAGGGCAGCCCAGAGGTTCTATCTAGCACAGTGTGCGAACTGACAGTGGTCAAAAATATGTTATGGAGAAGTAGTGCAAATGCTTCAATGTTTGTTCCATGCAGTTTCACAGTGCTTCAACTACCTGAGCCTCAAGTGGTTGGGAGGAAGGAAGAATTTTTCTGAGAAGCATGCTTACCATTCAGTGATCTTAAACATCTTAAACATTTCTCTTCATGAACTTCCCCAGTGCACCCTTGAAACTTTGGGATGCTCTAGCTTCTGCAGCACCTTTTGTCATGGATTTCCATAGCTTTAGCAATACATTGAACAGAAAACCTAGCTCCTTTGCTTATTTTAAACCTCCTTTGTATGTCAGTGATACATTCATAGACCTTTGTCACATCCTTCCTAAGTTCTGACTGAGGGCTGCTTGCTTACCTGTTGCCTGCATATAAATTATTCCTAAGTGTTCTTTTGACAGGTTATATTTTTCTGAGATGTTTCTGATTCTGCAGCACATTTTCTGAGGCACTTTGGACGTGGATTTGAAGGTGGCAGACAGGAGCTTTCTCTGCACTGTCAGTTGATTTCCCTCAGTAACAGTATTAGGAATAACTACTGTATTCCAAACATGGAAGCAGGGGCAGTTTCAAAGGTGTGCAGTGATTTTACACTGAGTCAGAAGTCATTGCTGAGGGCAACAACCATGTAATATATTGTTGTATGCTTACTGCAAACATAGTTCTCCATGACCTGCTTTGCCCTCATGTACTGAGGCAAGTGGATTTTATTCCAAAGGTTGCATGTTGCTTGGAGAACAGAATTTGGTTCACTTCATACACCTGGACAGTCTATGTGTTTTAGTTCATAAAATGTTTTGGAGATGTAGGATGGAGGATGAAACCTAGAATTGTATGTCATTAAGAAATACTCTGTTGTTGTCCAGTTGCAGTGGGAATGTAGACTAGTGCTATGTCTGTATTTATAGGTTGTATTCCAGTGGATTTATATCAATAACAAAATATCACTTGTACAATGTTTTCCTCACAGGACAGTCCTGCTGAAAGCCAAAATGCAATGGATTGCAGACTTCTGATCTTCAATAAGAATGTCTTTTGAAGGCCTTATTTGTACCAACTTTAGAATGGAAAGCATTACAAAGAGTTTCTGAGGGAAAAAACAAGCTGGTGATTAATTGCCTCATTTGAACTGGGCTTAAATTGCAGTTAAAATAGTAACATGATGAATAGGGATGTAGGATGGGAGAGGTTTTTGTTTGTTTTGTTTTGTTTTGTTTTTTTCCAAGTCTTCTTTTGTCCTTCTTTTGTATTCTACGGGTGGGGAAGCAAAGACTCATATTACCATTTTTTTGAGAAGTGCTAAATGCATTTGTAGCTGTGCAGCCATCTACTGAAGACAGAAGGCAACTGTCTCTGTGCACATGCAGGCATATAATTGTCTGTCACAGACCTGGTTTTCCTTTCTAATTTAATCACACGGGTGGCTAAGTCAAGCCTTGTTAAACCACCAGTAAACCCTTATTAAATCATTGTCATCAATGTTTAATATGTCTTTGCTTAAGAGAATACACAGTTCACCTCTCAAGTTGCTTTGACGTGAAGCCTAAAGCCAGGAACAGAGATAAGACTGAGACCAAAAGCTTAGATATCATGCCAAGTATTTATTCGTTTGAATAATAGCTGTTGTTCTTAAACTTGTGTTTGTTTGGGTTGAGTTTGTTGCTGTTTTGTTATTTTGTATTGCTGGAAACAATATCAGTAGCCTGAGTGTGTTGTCACAGAAAGTTCTGGTACTTTGTTACTGACTCATTTTTTGCTTCATTTCCCACCATTTATTGTGTTTGTCAGCTTTTCTTTTCGGACAATTTACTTTGGGCTTGTGAGATTGACATAGCTGTAACACACAGCCTAATAGTGTTTGCAGGTGGTCAGAGATGTGCTAACAATGTTCCAGTGTCGTGATTACTGGTCTTATTATTTGAGAACAAAAAGAACTGAGAGATTACTCAACAAAATTCTGCATAACAAACATTTGTTTGTAGAACTAGGCATGGTTCAGATGAGTGATGAGTGCTTCCCCTTCCACTGCTGCTTCACTGGAGAATTAGGGGAGCAGATTGCTATCCTGGAAAGAGCTTTGTAGGAATTGAAGATTTTCTGGCCCTGGGGCTTGAAAGATGTCAAGTATCATGTCCAATTCTCCCTCTGGTTAACAGTTAACAGAATTGGTGGGGAAAACTGACTCTGTCTGGAATGAAAGGAAAATAAATTAATGTTTTGTATGCTGTTACACAGTTTTTGTGGGTTATTTCCTTCTTAAATGCAAAACCAAACCGACCAATCAAATAAGAATGCAGGGGGAAAAAGTGTCTCCTTTTAAATTTTGTTCCACTGAACAAGTAGAAAAAAACACAATAAGAAAAAAGAAAATAGGAGAATATTGGGAAATTGGAAATGAGTAACATATGAAAAGGCACATTTTTCTTTCCAAGGATGATGTGCATCAAAAGGAGTTTGCTTGGTTTTCTTTGATAAGAAAAACAAAAGTATGAAAAGACTCTTCAGTAAACTCCATCCATTTCTGCCTAAAAGCCTACATGGAAGAAAGCCGTGATTCCCTAAAGGGAAATTCCTGAAAAGACATTGAGTCTTTCTTGAAATATAGCAAGGGGTTAGAGAGAAAAACATATTGTAGCTGTCTGTAGAATGGTAGTTGTTCTACAGTATTAAAAGGTGTTTTGAAACATTGAGAGGAGTGTCGTGTATTGGATTGTATGACAGCAGTGTGCCAGTACAGTGTGTGCCTGATTCTTTATTTTGAATGACTCTATAAATACAATAATAAATCACCATTCTTCCCTAAGTTGTTAGTCAGGCAGTAGAAGTACAGTATTTTATTATTCTCTTTAATTTCCTTGGAAACTGTAGGAATATCGATAATTATCACTTTATTGAGTGACTGCTGTTGAGGTAATGTAGAAAATATACTCGCCTAAATATTTTGTAGTGTTTCATACAAGTGGGAGGATATGTTGTATTGCTTCAAATCCATTTTCCTGTCAGAATTGAGAGCTGCAACCAATGCGTTTCTGACAAGCAACCCGTTTGTTTGAATTTCTAGATGTCATTCACATCTTTAATTCCAGGATTCCAAGCTAGTAATGATATTCTGGAATGGTGAGTCATGCGAAATAGTTTTACCCAGCATTTAAGAATATATTTCATTTTAAACATGGATATTGTGATAATTGAGATATATATTTGTGAGATAGGATCATTGGTGATATTAAGCATAAGATTCCTCTTTCTCCTTAACTGCAGGCAATCTATTGAAGCACCACCTTTCCTAAAGGTTCTTTCACATTAAACAGAAGGAAAGATACACAGTGACAGTTGAGTTTCTCAGATATTTTGCTCACTATTCAAAGACTAAGAGGAGATTTAGAATCTCTTTAAATTAAGCACATGAGCTTGGTGAATGTTTGAGGCTGTTCAGTGTGGAGAAGAGAAGGCTCCAGGGAGACCTTAGAGCAGCCTCCCAGTACTTAAAAGGGGGCTGACAAGAGCTGAAGAGGCACTTTTTACAAGCACGTGGAATAAAAGGACAAGGGGTGGTGGCTATAAACTGAAGGAGTGCAGGTTTAGACCAGATATTGGAAGGAAGTTCTTTACTGTGAGCGTGTTGGGGCACTGGAACAGGTTGCTCAGTGAGGCCAGACTGGATGAGATTTTGAAGAACCTGGTCTAGTGGAAAGTTCCTGGCCATGGCAGGGGGGTTGGAGCTGGACAGTCTTGAAGGTCTCTTCCAAGCCAAACCGTGTTTCTATGATGTTCCCAGACTCTGCTTGGTTCACCTTCCTCAGTCCCTAGGCTTCATTTGTGCCTTCCATTTCCATGTACATTATATTATCATGTGTAAGACAGTATTTTTCCTTAAAATTATCTGTGAGTTTGATCTACGACATTATTAAAAAAAACCCAAAAAACCAACCAACCAAAATCATGCTGCCTCAGCATGTGCTGCGCGGCTGGCGCGGTTTGAATCCCTTCGGAGTGTCCCGGCGGCGGTGGCAGGGCTGGCGCGGAGCCGCTCGGCGCGGCCGTGCAGCGGCAGGCGGCGCTCCAGGATTTCCAGAGCCGCTCCCGGGGCTGCCGTGCCTCGGTGGGAGGAGGGAATCAATCGCCTGACGCCCAGCTTTGCAAAGCAGCGCCGTCACTCGGGCTTCCCCGCTTCTGTCCGAGCCCAGTCTATGCTCCGCATTGAATTCTAAGTAGGGACAGTAATTTGGGGATGCTAAAATTGCATGTTCGCTCTGATCTACGCGACCTCCCCTTGGGGAAATGAGATTCAATAATGCTGGAAAATTGTGATGTGTAAATAAATACCTTATATATATATATATATATATATATGTAAATAAATACCTTATACTCCCTCCCCTGCTATACATCTGTGCAAGTAATCGTGGGGTTTTATGTAGCATATATATGACTGGATTTCAACATACAGATTTAAGCAGGTAGAAGATTTTCAGTGAAGCCCAGTGAGTATTAAACTAACACACAAAAGTCCAGAATATTTTTGTCTGTTAGGGTTAGCATAGCTACCCTCTGAAGCAGACTTTGTTCATAGCTCAGAGGTCTTCTGGAAACATCACGTTTTGTCATTTTGGTCATATAACTTGTATATGCAAGTTACATAAAGATCTGTAGATAAGTACTTTAATATCTATGAAATATGTAAGTTATGTGAAAAATTATTCCTCTAATGGTAAAATTTTGATTTGACATATATAGCAACTACAGTGAATGGCAATTAAAACAGGAAAAAGGAGAACTCTGGAAAAGATTCCTCAAAAGCAACTGCAGGTTTTATGTTTTATGGTATTGTTGCATTAGCAATTTACAATAACCTAATAAGTATGGAAAAAGATTGATTTGTGAGTGCATATATTAGGGAAATACTTATGTCTTCAGTGTTAATATACAGGGTTTGATTAATCAAAAGACAAGAAAACTGTGGTTTCTTCCTTTTTTTTGTTGTTGTTTGTTACATTGATAATGTAAAATACTCTTGGACTAAAATGATGGAAAAGTTACTTTAAAAATGGTATTTCTATTTTATTAGTGATGTGACTGGTAACAGGCATATTTTGAATTAAGCATTTGGCTGTGTGATGCTAAATGGTGTTTTCAGTAGGGAGTCAGTCACTGTTGCTTGAACACACACATTGGTAATGTGTTTTCTTTTGAATCCCATATTTTCTTGAAGCTAAGCTTACTTCATGGTAAAATATACTCCAATTTGCACAGTAATAGGTTCACTCTAACACCTGGCCCCAGGAACTGTTGCAGAGCTTGGGTTCAGAACTGGGGAATGTCACATCTCCAGCTCTTGAAATAGAACTATATTCAAACCTATCAGTCTTTCTCTGTAGAAAACAAGATGAAACCAAAACAAATTGAGCTGAAAATCAATGAAATTGTTCCTGTATTAAATATATCTTGAGAGTGTACAATTTTTTTTCTCTTAAATCCTCATCTCACCCTCCTTTTTTCAACAAACACCCAGACTCGAAGTCAAAAGACATCTTTCTGTAATGTTATAGAGAGATAGAAGAAAAACCCATCTGAGTTTAACAGGAATTTCTTTAAAAAGGATGGTTTTAAGTACTGGAGATTTAAGCTGGTTTCATTTTTTTTTTTTTTCCTGGGACCACTTGAATTACTTTTAAGAGGTCAGGTATTTGAAATGATAGGCTACCAGTGTTTTCTAAAACTAAAGGCCATTAAAATTCCTCACAGAGTAACAAGATACGTGGTCACTCATAAGGCAGGAGACATTACAAGCAAAGCATTATGTCTTAATATAACTTTCTCCATAATCTTCCAGTGATTCATACTCTAACTTTGTTAAAGGGATCCTGAATTTAACTTTTGCTTTTAAAAAAGTGAATAGAAAGCAATAACAGAACTTTTGTCTAATGACAGAGGAATTGAGCGATTCGCTACTTGTGTATTACATTTCCTGATTAATGAAGGGAAAAAAATCAAGTCCTAGTCCTGATGTTGTCAGGTTGCCTGACATTTTAACTTTTTTTCTTAAAGTTGGTGAAAATTCTAATATTTCAGCTGAAAGAGCAAACACAGCTGTAAGTGTATTTGGACTGAGTTTGAATCTACCCTTAGGGTTGAATGGGATTCATGCTTTGCTTGCAAAAGCATATCCTCTCCAGTGCCATCCAAAAAAGCAAAACATTGCCAGCAAGACATTGTGGCCCTTGCAAAGAAGTCTCCATGTCAGCAGGAGCTCTTGCCTCTGGCAGTGCTGCAGAAAGTGATGATAGTGACACACAAGTTGCTGACAGGCTGACACTGTGTGTTAGTCTGTGCACAAATGGTTCGTGGTCAGACCACTGTACAAGTCACTCGAGCCACTTTTCACCCTTTGTTTGGTGTGTGGGCTTGTATATGGAAGTGAAGTTGTTTAATTAAGGGTTGATTACCTGCCCACTGTTTTCTTAGGGTTGTTGAAAATCCAGATGCTTTCCTAAGTATAACTGATTAGGTTAAATGGAAATTATTCTTTTGAAACTAGCAAAATGATGCCTTTCACTAATTTTTGCTGTTGAGTATTTGCTGTCAAGGCTGTCATCTTTGACCATAATCTTAGACTCCCAAACTGATGCTAAATTTTAGTTCTTCCATTTTTCTGTAAATTCTTAATTCCTGGCATCTCTCTCAAAGCCCCTGCTATGGTCTCAGGATGATGATTTGTCTTTACAAGTCTTCCGTTCTCTTGTACTTTCAATTTGCTTTCCTGGAAGCACAAATTTACCAACTTACCAAGAACTTTTCTTCTTCCTTCCTTGAGCCCACATTGCATTAGAGTCCTTTACATGGAAAATATCCTAAGGCCTCTCTCCCCTTCTTACTGTGGCTTTTGGACAAAGCATGATGAAGATTAATAAAATATATTGAAATTTTGTGCTTAAATGGTTATTTATAATGAAATAATTAAGTAGCCAAGCTCATCCTTTTGTAAAGATTGCTGGAGTGACCAATGCCTCTCCATCTTGAGGGTGAACTGTAGGACATTTGAGACCCTTATTGATCTTCCTTTCTGAAAAATGCGTCTGCTTTGTCTAATACTTAAATGCATATTTTGTCTGTGTTTTGACAGACAACAGAAAGTGAATAAGTCAGGCATCTGTGCCCAAGAAAATGAGGGAGAAAATTATTATTTTTCAAAATAATCTGTGCTTAGTTTCCCCTAAGAAAAAAAATACAAAAGACCATAAAGAAACCTCAGAGACTCAGTGGAAGCTGCTGGATTTCTTTGGTTGTTTGTTTAATCTCCATTGAAATGCTTTTAAGCAACATTGGGTGTTGAGATCTCTGCATGTCACTTCCTTTAGGTTTTAACTACCCAAGCACATCATTTCATAAATATGGAATTTTAGAACAGAAATTAACAACATAGAGAAATCAGTAATTTTCAGCCTGATTAATAGAAATCATGGCACACTTATTATTTTTGTTTTATGCCAGTCTTACTGAGTCTTCACTAAACCCTCATATTCCCCTGCAATCTGTTTTAGTCTTTGTGCCAGGTATGTGTGCTTTCATTGCACTGGGATGGTGTTTTAGTTTGAATAGCCTGCCCTCAGCCTGAAAGGGAATATGGTAATGTCTTTCATATGGGAAGACACAGCTCCTTGTATTAAAGGTAAATAACACTCAGATGAGAAGATGAAAATGAGAAAAAAAAGGGTTTTCTCCCCCCCCCCATAGCCCCTTGTTTCTCCTCAAGTAGATGGCTGGAATCTTATTCTGCTGATGTTGCTTTTCTCTCCTTGTCTTGTTGATGGGGGAAAGGGATGAATTCCCCCTCTCTGTGGTATGGCAAAACTAGGCTTCTGCTTTCCCTTGGTCTGGTTTTGCCTTTTTGTGGTGAGATCCCAGCTAATGCTGCAAAGCTTTCAAGTTAATTTGAATGAAAAGAGGTATGTGATGGGGTTTTTTTAATTTTTGTGGTATCTATGTGGTTTATTTGTTTTCGTTCAAGCTGCAGTCCTAGAAGTAAATGAAAGTTTTACTTCTGACTTTTTTTTTCTTTAAATAAAAGCTTTTCAAATTCTTAGAGCCTTTAAGATAAATTTGAAAGGGTTACTACAATATGCTATAAATCTATTTTCCTAAGACTAATTAGTGATGTTTTTATAAAATATGCTAAGAAATGTTTGAAATTCACACACAAGATCACAGAATATTCTGAGTTGGAAGGGTCTCAAAATCAGGCAAACAACCCTTGAAACTGGGGTTTCTGGAACTGAGGCTAAGGCCTGGAACTTCAGGTTCAAGTATACATATTTCCTTGTTTCTGCTTTACCACTGGGACCCAAGAAGTTGCCTTAACAAATGTCAAAACAGACTTCATCAACATTTATTTCTGTTCATTCTCCTAAGCACTTTTGTTTGTTTACTGTCAATGTTCCTGAAACTCTCAGCTGCATATTCTCTGCAACCTCACACCATAAGTGGCACTACAAAATGCTGCCATCTGGATTTCAGAGGGCCCTCATAACTGCTGAGTTACAAATCCTCTGCACTTCTGTGCTGTCCAGGTCAAGAATTTGATTCTGCCTCCACCAATGCTAGTTATAAACGGGTTGTAAACTACTTTAAGCTAAACAATTTAAGGAAGTTGTCAAAAGTATGAGTGCAGGGCTGATCCTTAAATCTAGCTAAAACCAAAAGCATGATAAAAGTGGTGCAAATGCTGATTATGTCTTGATTGGTGCAAAACCAGACAGTGCTGCTGTCCTCAGTGGTGTCCTGGATAAGGAGTTCAGCTGTACTGAATGATGACAGTTTATGATTTTCAGCATGATCCTGGGAGATAGAGGATGCATGAAAACTCATTATTTAGTGCCTCTGAGCTCAGTGTCTGGTCCCCATATGTTTAGGAGATTTGAGCACTGGTTATTCAGTTTAAGAAAAGGGACTATAATTCTTTAACTGAATGGCTGCCCTGGCTTTTTATAAACTGCTGAAAACAAATGAGGAAAACAGTGAATCTGTTATGAATAAATGTAAACTGAACAGAAGGTGCTTAGACTTTTTTAGCTAGTAATGATGAGAAATCAGTAAACACATGAATAAGGTGATTGCAGAGCATCCTGTAGATGAGGTTGCAGAAATCCAGCAATCATGTTCCTGAAATGTTCCCTAATTATTTTAATTTTGTCCTGTAACACCAGGTATTTCTTATCAAGGGTAAATGTTTTAGTTAATATCACTATCGGCCTTAGGTTTTAAATCCACATTTATGTAATATTTTTCCATCTTTCTATCTAAAGTGAAAAAAAAAAGGTATGAATATTGGTCTTCTCTAGATAAAAAACAACAGAGGCATTATTTTTGTGCCTCCTTCTCCTAAAAGAAGGGGCTGGAAAGAATGAAATTGGTTCCAAATACTCTATCTGAAGTGCTGCACCTGTTCTAACAACAAGTTTCCTAAAATGAACTATTGTAGCTGTATCTTTTGTATATAGTTTTTCTCTCTCAGAAAAAAAAGATTAAGAGTCTTTTTTTGTAATTTTGTTTTGTTCTGTAATTTAATTTGTAATTTATTTTGTAATTTAATTCTGTTCTCAAGGTTTTTTGCTACTACTATGGGTTTTTTTGATGCTTCAGAGAGAAAATGATGTCACACTGCTGTGATAAAACATGTGATTTGACAGTTCTTCCTTCGTGCCCCATGAGGCAGAAGAGAACAGAATGAAAGTGCTTATTCCCGTTCCATTGCACAAGGTGCACAGGGAAGGCAGGCAGCCATTGCTTCATGAAAAGCAATCTGCTGCACCTTGCCCATTAAGGATTAATCTCTCTATCCTCCTTGCAGGTTCTGTGGATGTTACTTATGCACAATGGCTCCGAAACCTCCTGACTTTGTACCCGATTCAATGCCTAGGGGCTGACCCTTATGTTTCAAAAATATTTCCTGCATGAATGATCATGTGAAGAGAACACTGTGACTACTTTATTTTTCCCTAGCACTTACATATACTTAAGTCTCTTAGAAAATTAACTCTGAGAAAACTAAGCAAAGTTCACTCAATCAAAAGATTAAAAAAAGGCATTACTCCTCTAAAATAGAGGGGATTGTATGAATAGGAAGCAGTGTTGATTAATTTACTGCTTAAACAGGATTGTGAGCTGTGCTCCTTTTTAATTTTTTTTCTGCTAGATACGTTTTGGATATTTCTGAACTACTGAACTTTTAAAGTTTCTTGGTGTATTTAACCTGTCTTTTAGTCTGAAGTCAGAGGTGCAGGTATCTGTTTTCTGCATCTTTCTAGACCTTTATTCCTTTAGTGACTTGTGTAAGGTGTCAGTGAATAATGAGTGATAACTTGGAGAGTTCATTCTGGGATCTTCTGAACTACTGCTCAGAATCCAACTTGCTGAACTATTCTTTCTGTAGTAAAAGGGGGATACTGACAATACAACTGTTGAAATAGTCCTAAAAATAAAGGTCATTGTTTTAAAATTCCTGCTGAAAATGAAAATCCACCTGATTTTTCAAAGGTGGGAATGGTTGGTGTACAGGGATGTCTTCTGTGAAAAGCTGCCAGAAGCTTCCTTCATGGAACAACTCTGCAGTCAAAGGTCAGTGGGGGAGAAGGGGCAGAAGGTGCTCCAGGCACTGGAGCTGAGATTCCTCTGCAGGCTGTGGTGCAGCTGTGCCCCTGCAGCCCACGGAGGTCAGTGGGAGTGCAGAGATCCCCCTGCAGCCCCTGGAGGAACCTGTGCTAGAGCAGGTGGATGCCTGAGAGGAGGCTGTGACTCCATGGGAAGGAAGCCCATGCTGGAACAGGGTCTTGGCAGGGATCTGCAGACCTGTGGAGAGAGGAGCCCACATTGGAGCAAGTTTCCTGGAAGGGCTTGTGACCCCATGGGGCACCCATGCTGGAGAAGTCTATGCCTAGAGAACTGCAGCCCATGGAAAAGTGATCCATGTTGGAGCAGTTTGTGGAAAACTGCTGCAGATGAGATGGACTCATGTTGGAGAAGTTCATGGAGAGATGTCTCCTGTGGGAGGGACCCCATGCTGAAGCAGGGGAAGGATTACTCTCCCTGAGCAGCTGGAAAAACCACATGGAATGGATTGACCATAACCCCTGTTTCCCATCTCCCTGCCCTGCTGGAGAGGAGAACATAGAACTGGGAAGGAGCAGGGGGCAGGGAAAAGCTGTTTCTAAGGATTTATTTTACTTTTCATTATCCTGCTCTGGTTAATGTCAGTGATAAATTCAGTTAACAGCCCAAATTTGAGTCTGTTTTCCCCGTGATGGTATTTGGTGGGTGATCTTTTCCTGGTCCTTAAGTCATGGATCTTTTATTTTCTCTCCCATCCTGCTATGGAGGAGAGTGATAGAGAGGCTTTGGTGGGTCTGGCATTCAGCCAGGGTCAGCCCACTACAGTTGGGAAAGACCTTTAAGATCATCAAATCCAACTGGAAGACTAACTGCTCAGGTACTAGAAATCACAAAATATTAGAGTGAAACTGGGATTGTCTGTCTCTAGTTTATATTAATTTTTCTCTTTCTTTCATGTAATGTTATCTGTCAATGAGAAATAACTTGTACAAACAGAAACAAATGTAATTTTTGCAAGGATTTATTTTTTTTATACAAAAGAAAAACAAAGCTGCTGTAACTAAAGCATGTGCAAGCAATTTGCATTTGGTTAGTGATGCTCTTTTTCAAGGCAGAGGAATGGTGTTTGGGTTTTTGAAAACACAATTCACCTGTAGTATTAATAAAATTATTTAAGTTCCTTTAAGAGTTTGGCATTTTAATTCCTCAGGCCAATATGGGATATAGAATTTTTTTGGTAAATTTCCAGACTCTTTTGTAATAATACTTTGATGCTCCACTAAAGCCAAAACACAGATTTTAGATTTTATAAGAGGGGAAAAAAAGTGTTTCACTGACAACATGTGCAATAAAACAAACCTAAATTAACAAAATATCCAAATATAAACAGGTAACAACTTCTAGAAAAGCTTCCAAGGGGATCAAAAACTATTTGGCCACATGTAGCAGCTAGTGGTTTCAAAACACCATTTCTATATTAGGCCTCTTGCAAATGTCTTACAAAGTCAAGCACCTGTAGCGTTGTGTTCTTCCAGCAATTCCCATGCCCTCTCCAGTGCAAGAGGAGAAACTTGTGTAGCTGTGACTCCACTGTTGCACTTCAGTGTAAATGGATGTTGACTGCAGGTTGGTGGCTGAGACAATATGCTGTGAGCTGTGACAGCTGGGCTCTGGATGCTGCTTCTGGGTTTTTGAGGGGTTTTTTAACTCCTGCTATGAGGGCTGCAACTGCAAGGAGCAAAATGCAGAATGAAGAGCTGCAGCTAGTAACACAACAAACTACCACAGCCATATTTACTAGTTTGTTGCATCTGTAATATTGATATTCCTACTATTCAGGGGTAGATTCATGTTAATGTATATCAAACTGAGATCTTCACAGGGCTGTGAGGACTTTTCATTTACTGTTATTAAAACTTTTCTGAATGTTCACAGAGAAATTCTACTAAGAACTGCTACAAAAACTAATATTGGTTGTGATTTTCTTTTATATAAAAGTCTTGCAAGTCTGGAGAAGTTCCAGGAAATGGGAAGATCTCATCAGTGCTTAAACAAAATAGACAAAATAACCTTGGAAACTGGGCTGGTTGCCTGGACACCGCCACTAGACAAAATGATTGAGACTGATATGGGATGCAATCAGACAGTAATGTTAGCACAGCTAATGCCAATCAGCATGGTGCTATGGAAAGCAGGCAGCCTGTTGTATTTTCTGTAGAGTTAGATTGGAGGTGCTAAGTGAGACAGTCTTTGCTTACATTCATGTGTGACATGGAGCTTGTATGCAATCTGAATTTATTGAAGCAACATATGTGCTGCCAGCAGATATGAAACAAATTAGACTTTTATCGATGTATATGAAAGTAAGATGTGGAAGCATCCAGTAATGTGGATATTTTTTTAATTAGAGAATTCAAGTAGGACCTGTTCCTTTAATTTTAATGGATATTTTGTTGTGGAAGCATGAAGTCATTGCTGGCTTAAAGGGCCATGGAGAAAATGACAAAAGCTGGCCCTGTGTGCTTCTGAAATGGACAGTGAAATGGACTTGAAAGCAGTGAGGTTTTGGGATGCAGTGTATTAGCAATAATAATTACTTAAGAGAGTATTTTTGGAGATTCAATACATGTGCTACACTGAAATAGAAGTCTCCAGGTACACCTATAAATGCATTTATAAAAGCACCAGTGGCAAATATCTGATCAAAGTTTCTCTTTATAAAGACATCAATATATTATTCCTGTATGCAATGTGAATTTCTTTTTCCCATTTGTATGAGCATGCAGTTCACAAAACACCAGCTTTATTAAGAATGCCTATTATCATTAGACAGTAATTAGTAGGTAACTGTTAACTCCTCACACCTTCTCTCTAGTACTTTGTGAACTAACCCAAGCTGGATGCCCAGAGGCTGCCAGATTCCAGAGACCTTGTTTCCAGCAGGCACATAAATATCCCAGTGGCTTTATCTCCACCTGGTCTGGTTGGCACAGCTCCTTGCTGATGCTGATGTGTGCTAGTGGCCTTGTACAGGTTCAGCTGAGCCTTGTGGCTTGATTTATTCAGTCCTTGTAGATTCAATGGGACCATCAGTCTCTGGAGCTGTATCACTCTTTGGGAGCTGGTCACACTCTATCTTCTTGCAGCAGCCATGGAAATGTGAGTTATTTGTTTCTCAGAGCCTTCAGCTGCACCTTGTGTTTTATCTCGTTCTGAAAATATAACACTACTTTGCAAGACAACTTTTATTGTGTTTAGGACTTGGAAACAAACACCTCTGCTGCCCAAAGCTTAACTGATGCTTCTCAGAAAAAAAAAATAAAAAAAAAAAGTTCTTGTGATTCTTGCCAAACAATAAAATTCATGTATACCACTGACAAATTTGAGATCTAATTTATATAGTTACATTTGTGCAAGGAGGTGCAAAAGCTTTCAGATATATTGAAGCCATAGTAGAGACATTTTTCCATTTTAGAGGATGAGCAAAAATAACTTTGGAGGAAGAAAAGCTATGTGCTTACTGAAAATGTTGACTCATTCTTTAAGGGAAAACATCTCAGTTATAAGTTATCTGTCAGTCCTTCCACTCTGTGGTTTGTTGGTTTGGAGGTTTTTTAATGTTTAAATTTTGTTTCAGATTCTCAGTGTCATACCAAAAATTGGATTTTTAGCAGTTATTAGTTGTAGACTTCCAAATCATGATAATCCATCAAAAGCCATGTGGAAAAGGTTGGTTGCATCCTAAATGGGACTGCATGAAAAAAATCTCTTCAAACTCTACAGAAGCAGCTTCCTCAGTTCTCTGTAGACTAGGTAAATCCTCCCCAAAGGTGGTGTCATGTCTCTTCATGAAGAGGTTAAACCCTTTTTTAGCAGTTTGAGCTACTTTGTTCTGATTATATTGTCAAACATAGGGCACTGAAACCCTGGCCAGAAAGAGACCTCTGAGGATATGTTTTTAATTTTTTTTTAATGAAAAATATCACAGAGAAGCTGCAGAAAACAAAATGTATGGTCAAACCAGCTGCAGAAATTGCCCTTGGGAATAAAAAATCAGAATGTCATTGGGGTAAGTGCTGTCTGGAAAGGTCCTTGAAGTAAGGAAAACTAAAAGTATTCCTCTTTTCCCTGAATATGGAAGAATTAATTTTTTTTTTTTAATGGATGCAGTGAATGTAGGAAATTACTACATAAATACCTTCTGGTATTTGAAGAGTACTGTGAGGGAGGTAGAAAACAGAAAACTGAAAACAATAGAAATAAACTTTTGTGCAACTCTTAGATCAGATATCCCTGAACTTTTTCAAAGATCATGGAGAAAGGGTGAATGAGTTTGTGTTATATATATGAATTTATTAATTATATAATGTCCATAAACATCTTCAACTAAGCATTGACATTTTAAGCTTTCATAGGGATCAGTGAAGCTTAATCATATATTTCTGAGATATGGAGAGCCATGCTATAAAAGTGAGCCACAAGAGTCAGCTTAAAATATGGACAGCTTGCAAAAAAATGTGAACATCACAAGATATGATTTAACCTAGCTTGAAAATCCTTGCTTTGTTACAGCTTTAAGTTGATGGCAAAGTTTCAAGGTTAAAAACTGGATTTTAGGAAAAAACAATCTTTTCCCAGTAAAGCTGATATGGAAAATACTGGTATTAATTGTTGTTGGTTTAGTGCATCTTCGTTATTTATGATTACTGTTATTATTAGCATCTCCAGAGGTATTTGCACATGGTATGGTTCATAACAATAAATTGCAGACACCAGTCTTTAGAGCAGTGTGGCACCACTTGAACACTTGTAAAGGTTACTACAGCCTAGAGAAGTCATGGTTGATGAAAACAATCCAAGGCAATTTCATTGCCTTGAGGGAGGCTGTGCTTCATTTGCTGGGTCTCTCACCTATGGAGGAGCTGTGGCCTGCAGATGGTAGCAAGAGCAGCTGCAGCACCAGTCACTGCCTGTCCTTCCACCTCCTTCTGGCCCAGTCCTGCAGTGAGAGAGAGCACAACCCATGCCAGTGCCAGCTACTGCTATGGCAGAATGACAGGTGACAGCCACAGTCAGTGGGGCAATGGGAGCTGCTCTGTGTGAGCAGTGATTCTCTGAGGCAGCAGAGACATTGGCAGGCAGGGTGCAGCAGAAGGCAGGGCAGCCCTAATATGAAGCTTTCTAGAAAATGGACTTATGTCACTTTTCCAAAATTGATCTCTAGAACACAACAAACAAACATCCCCAAACAAAACAAACTGACAACCCTACTCCCCAAAATTCAAACCCTCACTTAAAGGCCTTTTCCAACCTTTTCCAACAAGGTTGATTGTCTTTTCTTCAACTGTTTCTGCCCACTTCAATCCTCTGTTCTCCTTTTTCCTGAACTTAGCTGTAAATCTAAATGATGCTTTACTACAAAAATGTGGTACTAATCTGAATAGGATATTTCATAGAAACTGGTGAACAGGACCATATGTCTTCCTCCAGACAACTAAGTATTAGATGTTTAATTGAGAAAACCCCCAGAACATCAACTGCATTTCCAAAAACAGTCACTCTAAACCCCCTCAACATTTAGTATGAAGGTATTGTTTCCTTTTGTGGTTTTATTCTGCCACCTTTTTTTTTTTAAATAAAAAATTTTAAAAGTAGCATAAAGAGTGGGAGACTTTGAGGAAGTGATTCATATCTAAATGACTCTGAGGCAGATTAAATACCTACAGGATTTCTTGCAGCTCAGGTCTTACACAAATAGCAAAGGTCAAACTTGTTAGAAGGATAAATGTGAGAGCTCCACAGCAATCATTTGGTTATCCCTTCTAGCGTCCAGGATGGATTTAACTGTTGAGTGTGTGAAGGTACAGCTCTGTTACCCCCTGTTTTCCTGCACTGGGGAATGTTAGTCATTCTGGGAAAAGTTCATCCATGCACAGGATCAAGCAGGACCAATGAGTAAGGGTGAGGGAAAGGGCCAGATCTATATTCCTCAGTAAATCCATGTCTGCATAAAAGAAATACTCTGAAATCCTGTAGACTGGAACTGCTGCCAACAGGCAAGAGCTGGTGATTAAAGAAAGCAATCCTTGCCTTTTGATGGCTTGTTCAGAATTTGTGCAGAGGATGAAGCAGAGCATCAAGTACACCTAAAAGGCAAAATAGATATTTTCTGCTGGCTGACATTTGTTCTTATTTTCTTTCATTAGAATGGCTTTAAACATCCATTTGCTCAGGATTTTGTGTGACATTATGCGTGTACTTCACATGTCTGTAAAAAGAGAGGTAACCTTTAAATCCATCACTTTTGCACAATATTAACTAAGTAATGTCCTCATGGGGGTAAAGGCTCTGGAGCTTGTAAACAAAAGGGTTGTTGAAACTCCATTTGCTCAAACTTAATTCCTTCTGCATTGGAATTACATTTGTTCCTAGCTTAAACCATGCTTTTCCAGTGGATTAGAATGGCCTAGCTGATTTTAATAACTCACTGAAGTCGGGTGTGGATGAACAAAATTTGCAGTATAATAGACTTTTTGAATTTTTCTTTCCACTGGGAATGTGGCTATTTTCTACTATATTAGAAGCTGCTTCTACCTCACCTGAGGTGACCCATTCTGTGTTTAAAAAATGGTAGTTAGGCATTGAAAGAGTAATTAATAATTTTTAATTGCTCTCATGATAGTTATAACCAGGGTGATTTTTATCTGCCTTTTGCTCTCTGCAATTTGAGGGTAGTAGTGTGGGGTGGCAGAGGTTAAGGCTCTCAGGCTACTGCTCCCTACAGATTTAAGAAATCACTACTGGAGATACTCAGTTCTAGTGAAGAATGCTGCTTCCCTTGCATTTTTCTGTGGTTCACATCACTAAACCTCTGCTGAGATCCAGGCCAGCCAGAAAACAGGTAGTCTCCATGATATTAATGCTACAAGGCTTGGAGGGACATGAGAGGGATCTTCAGTACCTGTCATACTGGCTTGGTAGGGAATCCACTCAAATTAGCACATGATTTTATGCAGAGGAAGATGGAAAGAAACCTGTCTCTCTGTGCTGACATCCTATACCCCTCAGGTGGGCTGATTGGCCCTACTGCACACTTTGTTCTTCTGTGTGCCTTTGGGGGTGTTTGTTGTTGTGGGGGGTTTTTTTATTATTATTTTTATCATTTCCAGTCATCAGTTTTGGAAAGGATTTGGCTGTCCCAGCCCACACTGGGTCAGGACAGTGTGAACACCCTACTTGCCATTTGAAAAGTTTTTATTCTAGTCAGAAAATTTTTCAAGCTAAAAAGTTTCTTTGCAATGACAATGAATGAGACTGAAGAAAGTGGTGGGCACAAACTGTACAGGAGTGTTCCTGCATCCTGTTGCTGGCTATTTGAATCCTGCTGCACATCTCAGTACAAACTGCATTTCGGTCTCTTTTCTGGCACTGCAACATAAGCCTCAGCTGTCTCAGTAGGAGTTGAGCTCTGAAAAGACTCTGCATCCTAAGATCAGGGTCCTGGGGAGCCCATTTGTAGTCAAAGGCTTTCTTCAACAAAGGCAGCTGATCTTTGCAAATGTGAAGTAGGATTTCCCTCCCCCACCCCTCCTTTTGAGAACGATGGTTCGCTAGGGTTAAAGGTGTTGTTTTCTGGTGTTCTTCAGAGAGCCAATGTTGATTTGTTTGGATTTATGTTAGGTTTTTTGTTTTGTTTTTGGGGTTTTTTTTCTTTGTTTAGTTTTTTTGTTTTGTTTTTTGCTTCCACCTTCTCCACCCCCAGCTGTTTCCTCAGTTTGGAAAATAAAGGAGTGGATGAATCATCATTTCATCTTTCGGATCATTATTTTACCTGTGAGTTTTACAGCTCCTAATAAGCTGTAGGACTAAACTGTTGAGATTCCTAATAGGGAGACAAGACATTGTTATGACAAAGCAAATCAGTGGTGCTGTCTCTCATGGGGTAGGTTTCACTGACTCTAACTCCCAGAATAAGCATCAGTAATTTTATTGATACTAGCCATCAATAATTAATTTGATTTAACTGCATTCCAGTTAAATCCACGGCTATGTGCTTGCTGATTTTCATAGCATGTCTTGCTCAAAACAGCATGGTTAGCTGTACAAATTTAATTTATGTTAAATGACATTTCAGCCTTGTGGATAGTTGCCTACGGGAAATATCCAAGCAATTTCTTCCTTCATTCTGTGTGAATAGAGTGGCAGTGTGGGTGGTAATGAATATTTAGAGTGTTTTTATTTTAAAAAGAACAAAAGAAACAGCACCCACAACCAAACATACTTTCTAACAGCATTCATTAGAATTTAATTGGAATTTTATCAAGATGAATGTGGTTAAGCATTACATTGGCTCTAAAGGCAAGGGGGAGCTTCCAATGCACTGTGGAATGGTACCAGGAATGGATTTGGCATGTGTTCCACATATTTACTCAAGGTTGTTTGGAGCAAGGATATTCAAGAGTTAGAGGCATGAGTTTAGACAGCATAATGGAGAGAACAGCACGTCTGTGGTCCTTGTGACACTCAACAGAATTCTTAGGTTCCATTTTGCATTTTTTTCTGAATACACATGTAAATAAATGAGTTCTTTTCTGGAAGAATTTTAGGCAAGGAAAACCTTAGAGCAGCTGTGAAGGGACTGCACATAGCCCTGGAGCAGCCATTCTGTACCAACAAGTGCACTGTAGAGGAAGTGGTCTCCTAAGACTGAATCCGTGGCAAAACTCCTTTGTGCTTAACCTTTGAAACAGATGATTCTTCACATACCAATTATATGCTCAGCAAAAATTTGATTTACATTTACAACTTTTATTCTAATCTGTAAAGCTGTGGGAGCCTTGTGAGGGGTGTAAGTGACCTAATGAAAGGTTGGAGCTGTTTAAACAAAGCAGATCCTGTTCCTGTCAAGCAGTATGGTTTCAAAGCTGGGCTCTTGAATGCAATGCAGAAAAGTTTTGTTTCTTGCCATACAGCAATTCTGTGATGTTTGGGAAATCTCTCCTTTCTGTATGCTTCATTTATCTTTCGGAAAATTTATAATGATCTCACTTGTATCACCATGAGCTTCACAGCTTAAAATCTAGATAAAATGGGATATAATCTTCAGAAAACCTGCTTGCAGGATTTCATGGAACAAAGGACTTTATGCATGGCAGCCTGTTGCTTTGGAGACAGACAGATATGTTCTGTACCCTGCTCAGTTTCTCGATTTAAAAGAGTCAAATATTCTTATGGTTAGGAATTAATATTGTACATGTTTGAGCAAAACACTCTGATTTGAAGCTTGTAGGCTGTATGGTTTGTCCAACAATTTATTTTGAATGGGTTTAGTCAGTTTCTTTTTTCCTTTTCTGTGCCTCTGCTTCTGAGAGATGCATTTTCTTACATCTCCTGAAATTTGATTCCAAATAAGAAATTAATATTTCATTCCAGAGCATCACAAATCTTAATGTTTAGCAAGGCCATCTTCCCTCCTGTCTACCTAACTCTTAACAGCACTTTTAACATTGTGCAAGTCCTTTTCACATTGCCTTTTAACATCCACTTATTTGAGGAGGTCCCAGGGACACCTTTCGTGCCCCTTCTCCAGCTAAGCCACCTGCTATTCTCTTTTGAGACTGTCTTGTCTTACCTCATTATCTAGAGCCTTCCTGAGCAGATGTTTAGCTAATGAGGCTCTGGCACTGCACAACAAAAAGGAGCTACTTAAGTCTTTTTAAACAAATGTTCAGATTTTACTAACTCCACAGCTAGTTTTTCAGTGGAAGCAAACTCATGCCTTTTGAGGAGGAGAGAATTAAAATCTGACACTGAAACAAGTAAAAGTATTTTATGACATTTCTGATGGACTGCAGCATCAGAATCCTGGAAAAAATCTACTGTATGATTATTGATAACTTATTTTTGTGCTAGATGCTACATGGACCAGTAAATTTGTAAGTTTTTCAATCACATAAAAGGTTGATTCTTAGAGCTTACCTTATTTCCTTAGAAAGTAACAACTCATAAGGAAAAACTCTTGCAAAATTCAGATTGTTCTCAGCTGAATTGCTCAGCTACCTTTAATAGAATAGTCTCTGAGTCATGATTGTCCTCGGGATTGCACTCAGCAGCTGTGTGCATATGTAATAGGCTGAGGAATTCCTCCTTCTTGAAAAGTCAAATGGCTCAATTTTTTCATGAAACACAACTAGTTCTGTGAGTTTTAAATAAAATGCAGTGAGTACACTCATACTGCAGTGGAAGTAATAGCGTTGTACCCTCCCTTGTAGTCTGCATTGAAGGACACTCAAGATTAAGAGCAGATCAGCTTGGTTCACACATTTTTGTTGTCTAAGTCAAAACACAGACCAAAATGCTACTTTCCTCAGATAAATGGTGATTAAAACCCCATGTTCTCTTCCTGGATTTGACAAATATTTGATTTAAAATAGTGGGAACTAGCAGGAGTTCAACACAGGAATACCATTCATGGCAGGAATATGTGATGGGGAAGAGAGAGCTGAGTCAATTTCTCAGTTTAATTCTGTGGGTTTTGTAAATATTACATGAAAGGATATCAGATGGAATCTCCACAGCTCTGCATTTCTATTCAATCAAACTGTTCCTGAACAAGACTTGACTTTTATTCCTGCAAAAACTCGGAATCAGTCACTTGTAGTTTCTGATGGATAAACTGTTCTTAAACCAGGATATCTATTCCTAGGCAACCTAATTTACAATCTAAACAGTTCTGTGCTAAGTACTAGTGATTATTTAATGTTTTGTCAGTTGAGCATGATTTTTCATGCTGAAATCACCATGACTGATCAAGTTGGTGATATTATAATTTTTATGTTTTTCTGAAGTTTATGCTCTTTTTTCAAACTAATCCTTTTTTTTTTTTTTTTTTTTTTTTTTTAGCTATCAAAAACACTCACAATCACAATTGGATCCCTTTTATTATATTAATTTTGTATTGCAGAAAACTATTACTCTTTAATAAGGTTTAAGATTTACTGCAATATAATCCTACTGTAAAAACACATACAGTCTGATATTAATACTACTTTGCTACCTATTACTCCCAAAAACATGCCACTGGAGGAAAGAGAATGCCCTACTCTCTGAAAATGAACAGCTTTGTGATAGTTTAACACAGGCCAGAAATTAGATTCTAAACAAGCCACTTTACCTTGCTCCTTCTAATACGAGAGAGACAAAGGTAAAAACTAGGGGTTGAGATAAAAATTTACTGAAAGCAGAACAGCAATGGAGTAAGAAGCACATGCCCCCTCTCTGCAACCAGGACAAGCTTGCAATACAGTTTCAGCCTTATAGAGTGGCACAAAATCCCTTGAGCATAAGCCAATATCCCTTTATGTGTTCAGAGACACCTAAGCAATTTTACTGTTGTCTCCTTTTTGCACATTCTTTTGTCTCTGTCCCTGGTTTAATCATGATTAAAACTGTATGCTGTAAAGGTCTTCACAAATCATGTTTTCCATGGATAGAATCCTGTGAGGCAAAGCTAGCTGGGACATAAAATGTGAAAAAAAAGAAAAAGAAAATTTAAAAATAGGAAACACCAAGTCAAGGCTCTGGGAAATGCATGTTCAGTGGTTATATCAAGATACCTGTAAAGGGAGATTATCAGAGTAAAGTCTATTTATAGAAAGTATGTGTTAGGAGCACAATGCACTGAATAGAAGAAGTAATCTTTGAGCTAGCAATGTGCACAGTGGCAGATATATATATATATATAGCAGTGCTAATATAGAGCTTCTGTGCTCTACAGAGGTTTTGTGGCTTTTTTAAAAGCGAATTTATTTTTTGAGGAGGTCAGTATAATAACACCATTAGAAATAAAAATCCTTTGGCTACCTGCAAACAGGGGAAAATATAAAGAAATGTCATGTTCAAGCTTTTACTGTTAGTACTTGTTAATCTTTTAAAAAAGGTGCCATGTAGCAGATGAAACCTTGTTTTAGACAATCATTTTGCAATTCCAATATTTCATGCTGCCCATGAAGAATGTCTTTGTCCCAATTCTCTTTTATTTTCTTGACCAGTGCCATGGCTTTGGAGGAGAAACATCTTAAAGCATTTATATTGGTGACTGAAGAGAACTTTAAATTGGAATTTTGTAATGATGACACTGCTGTGAAGCAAGCATGTAGACAAGCAAAAAGGTTTCAGAGGAATTGTGATGTCTGTGGTTTACAAGCTGTATTCTTGCTCTTGGAGGTATGGGAAAGCTTAAAAATGCTAAATTTGATAATGAGTGTCTCTCTCCTTCTTTCAAAGGCCCTAATAAAGGAAAGAGGCAGAGGGCAAAAGTCATTGTCTTGTCTCTAAAATAACTTGGATGTATCCCATCCTGAAATATTGCTGCAAAAGACTAGGTCTCAAAATGTTTAGGTCCCCTGACAAAATGACTAGGAGTGATCAAATTGAGATTTTGGAGTAGCATATGGTCTGAACATTTCTGCTAGCTTGCCATATTTTTCCAGTCCCTAACCTGACAGCTGTCACCTGCTAGGAACTGGATTATTTTTGAAACTTCATACTATGATAACAATTGGGTTTGTCTTCAATCAAAAAAACTCAAAACTTTTTGCATTTAAAAAAGCCACTGAGCATTTTTCTTTCACAGTTCTCTCCTCTTACGAGGACTACACCTTTGCATGTTGGTTTGGTTGATCCATATGATATGATAATCCATATTTTTTCCTCTCTCTTTCTCTCTTTCTCTCTCTCTTTCTCTCTCTCTCAGCAAGGTTAATGCTCATATTTGTCTTTTTGCTATGTTTGCTTTTAATTACTGTAGTTGCACAAATTAGTCTTAACATTTTATTTTTTATTATGCCTATTGTGATAAACTAGTACAGAGCATTGAGGGTCAGTGTTTGTCACTGCAATTAATTTTTCAGTGACTGGATTTCAGCATCAGTAATAATTCTGTGCTCTAGATGGTAGAGGAGTTGTTTTAGAACTGTAATTGCCAATGAAGTATGGGAATTGCCTGTGAAGGCATCTGATAACACCTGGATCCAGATGTTCCTTTTCTACTTTACACATCCTCCCCTTCAAAGATGAAGTTTCAAGTATCTGTAGTGCATGAACTGACACTCTGTGTGGGAAGTTCTTGATCCAAACAACCTCCTTTGTTTAAATGATTAAGGAAACTAGTCTTAATCCTGTGACTGTGACAAAGTAGAGGATGTTTTCTCTATCTCTTTATTAGTACAAATGTAGTATTAACCCTATATATTCTTAAATTTTATGTTCAGGATGTTCATCAGCAATTGGAGGAATAAAAAGGCTGGTTTTTTGTAGCAAGTTCATTTGGAATGTTTACATTTCCATTGAGAAAAGTTGTTCCTGCACAAGCATTTTCAGACAATCAGGAAAGATTAGTAAGTAGTAGCATTAAGACAGCAATTGAAGAAAGAACAGCCTCTGAAAGCCAGAGGAATAATTAAGAGTAGCTGAGCAAAGCACAGTTTCAAGTGTATTGGTGCCCAAGTCCTTTGAGATTCCTTTTGAAAGGGAGAAAATGCAGCTGAAGAGCTTAAGTCAAGATCTCAGGATTGTTAAGAGTCTAGGTGACTTGGGATGCTGGCAGTGGAGCCCAGAACAAGCCACTTAAACTGACTTTCCATAAATGCAAGGAAAGCTTTGTCTCCTTGGTTCCTATTCCATAAATATCTAGAATTTGAAAGGAGGGTGGAGATGGGTACCTTAAAGTTGGATAATGTGTAATATGAATATTCTATGAATGCTGTAGTTATAAAATATGTAACATAAACTAGAAATCTGGTAGAAATGGAACTGTAAGTCTGGCCTGGGACTCAAGTTCAATATATGAGGCTAAGAAAATCAAGGGCTTCACATTAACGAATTAACAAGAGAACAAAATATTGCAATGAATATGTGTCCATCTGTTGCACAGAATAATGTGTGGAGACTGTAGGGAGAAAAGAGAACAACATGTTTTTGCTAGACATTGGAATTCAGGACTCCTTTCATTCTGGTGTTTCCTCAGTTCCCTTTCAGCTTCAGACTGTTTCCAGACATGATATAATTAATTTTTCTTGAATTGACATTTTCTTCTGCTTTCAGAGGGAAGTCATTATATGAGGATAAAGGCTACTGTTCAGTTGTCATAAGGGATACATAGGTTACCAGGATTCCTTGGATTTGCACAGTTGAGTGAATTGTGCAGGTGTTGTGGACACATTTTGAAGGGAATTTGCAGCTCATCATCACTTAAGTCAACTAGGTCGTAAAACCTGATAAATGGAGCCTGAACAGGAAAAGAGGGAATGTTCTAAGGATAAGAATAAATCCCAAGCTGCCTGGAAATAGAAGACAAATAAGCATGTAAAGGAGTTTTTAAGAAGCTGATAAAGAGGAACAAAGGAGAGAAGCATAGGAGGAGCAAGCTTTATGTTAAGTTTATCAGATAGTCAGAGAGTGAAGATAAAGGGATCACTACTAAGTAAGCAGGCACAAAGCTTGTCTGACATGATCAGAGATAACACAAAATCAACACAGAAAAAAGTATGAATTTAATCATCAAGTACTTTTTACCACTTTTTTGACCAAATAGCAGAGAATATCACTGCAGAGTCCTTAATTAAGACATAATATGGTTATATAATATGCTTATAGCAATAATAAATAACTTGAGTACCCTTGGTCATATTTGAATCGTGAAGTTAAAATCTGTAAAAATCGTTAAACATCAGTGCTGCTATAGTGTTTATATAGTCCCCTGCAGTTTTGTGTTCTGCTCTGAGCTATATGTACCCAGGGCAATGCACTTTTGCAATGCACAAACCAGCTGCTCTGGCCATAGGGAGAAGAGGGAAGAGAGTTGAACTGTGTCCACTCTCTCCTAGGTCTTTTTTTCCTACTCTATCTTCTCCCTGTTTTGTACCCAGCTAGAATCCCTTTCCTGCCACCCCAGCAAAGTGACAGAGCAGAGAAATGCTCTGCTCAAGGGATCTGAGTCGGGGCAAGAGTGAGAGTAAAGGAGCTATTTATTCCTTGGGGGAATTGGGATCCAGGAGCTGCAGACAGCAGTGTGCCTCTGACAATGAAGCCTTTTGGAGAATAAATTCTGTACTTTCTCTCCTCTCTTGTCCTTCCACCCACAATATCAGGCCAGATGTCAAGCAGGGCATTTGAAGCCACAAAGGAAAAGATTACACTTTCACCTTCTTCCAGCCCTCAGTTATCCTGAAAGTTAATGGTATTACAAAAGGGGTTTTTTTGGTGTCCATGTGGCAGAAGATTTCAATGTTGGTCTTGGGCAACTGCCTTGATGAACTGAGATTCTTGGAATAAATAATCTCTTGCTCATGTTAAGTTTCCTTGTGTATCATCATAAGAGCAATGTGTATATCATAAAATGGCCTCTTTCTGACTAGTGAATTCAGAGGAAATTCTGGATTGGCAGGATAGGGGACTAGTGAGACAGTAGTGAGTAAGAGTTTTGTGCCCTGCTGGTAACAAATGTTTTCTACCAGGTGTTTTTGGCTGTTGTCTGTCCTATCCTTTGTTATCCTTTCAGACCAATGAAGCAGAAGTGAGAGGAAGAAATAAATGTGCAGTTCAGAAAGCTGCATTAAAAATAAAGAGGTTGAAATGAAATAATGTTGAAGTTATTTCCTTTTTTATTTGCTGAACTAATAACTTTTCTTGAGCAAAGTTACTTGAATAACCAATATAAAAGATAGATACGAACACTAAATCTAACCTCCCATAAAAAACCTGAAGGGTTTAGTGATTGCAAAATACCTTTTGATTTACCTAGGATATTTTACTTCTACAAAATTCCTTGCCTTCTCTGGTTTCCATGGGTGCCGGATTGTTCTCTCTTTTGTTTTTGTAGCAAATCTGACTTTTAAACTTCTATAAAGAGGAAATCAAAATTAATTCAGGCTTCTAGGCCTGATACTCTCCACTTGTTCTCATACAAGCACCATAATTTATACATATCAAAGCAGTTCAGCTCATAGGTGAAAAGAATCAGATTACAGTTGCAGAGTGTTTTTTCCACAATATGGAAAACTCATTTTATTGCCATCCCTTTGTTTTTTGTTTTTTTTTTTTCTTTTTTTCTGGTATTCTTTGTTTCCTTTCCCTTGAAGAGAATGTAATAGTTATTTGTCAGCTTTTGATGCTGGCAGTAGAAAAGCACAGACAATTGCATGTCTATCTCAGACCTCCATTTTCATCTGAATAAGACACATTGATTGCACTAAAATATTTATCTGTCTCATGTAAAGCCTGCTAAACTCCCTGGGAATCTGAACTGTAGGGTATGGTATAAGACATCTGCTCCTTTGCTCCTAAACATATTTTCTCTTCCAGTACATTTCTAGTTTCATATGAGAAATCTGTTTTAAGCGTTGGATGATGAAATCTCAGGTGCTCAGATTAGTGACAATTCATTTGGCCAGTTCACAAGGAAATCTAGACATATACATACAGATGAGTCAAATTAGTCTCCTAAACAACTGTTGATGTAAGGTGTGTGCAATCAAACCAGTGTGAATTTGCTGCTCCAAGTTAATGTGTTTCTCATTTCTCTTCAATTTATAATGACTTTCTATCATACAAGCAGGCAGACAGGAAACATAGTCATTTTGACTGAAAAAATAAAATGGGATTTTTCCTAGCTGTGAATTAGAAAAATTTCTAGTTGTGAATTTCAGTAGATTTTCTGTTTGGATCATATTAAATAGCATGTAGGGATAGCATGTAGGGATTAGCTTGGGGGTTAATTTTGGTTATTTAGAAGTGTGCTTCAGTCACCCTATTCTCTTTCCTGTTACCTCAGAAATGACACCTACTGTGGGCTTCAAACTCTGTTTGATGAGACAGTGACAAGAAACAGATGAGGTTTGTTTGGGTATTTTTTTGTTTTGTTTTGTTTTTTTGTTTTGATTTGGTTTTTTTTTTTTTATTTTTTATTTTTTTTAATTTTTTTTTTAAGTGACCAGCTGAAAAGTACTGAATTCTGAGTAGAGCTGAGATCACAGCTTTGGGCTACACATATATTTCCTTTGTGGGATGGTTTCTGTCAGAGAGAGGTGGGATGTTCCTAGAGTAAGAGCTGGATTCCAGCAGAGAATTGTGAAGCTTGCTCTGAAGGAAAATGTAGAGACACTGATGGTGGGCTGTGTGTGTTGCACCAGCCCACCAGTCAATCAGTACCAGATCCCCCTTTCTGTGACTCTTACAGACTTTGCAGAGTGGGGGAGCATGAGATGGATGGGATAGGCACAGGTAGGAAATCTGTCCCCAGTGTTACCACACAGCATCCCCAGGTCTGTTGCTGACACACCAGACCTTTGATCTCCAGAGTAAGGCTGCTTTGCTTTTCCTTTGTATTGAGCCTGGACATGGCTCAAATGCTTCTCATCTTGCTTGGGTAGAAGGGGATTAAATGGCAGCCAGGCAAATGGTTTGGTTTTAGAACCATGTCTGTGTACTTCAGTATTTAAGTAGGTATTAGCTAAGTATTCTTCCAAAGCCCTGACATGGTGTTGTACAATTTCCTAAATGTATGTAGTTTCAGAATGTCACAATATTCTGTGTAGTCTGTTCAACTCTATATGTGCTGTGTGGGAGTGGTACAGATGGAGCTAGATAAAGATCTTTCTTTTTATTTTATGTGCTCATCCATCTGAAACACACAACTTTAATTTTTTTTTCATCCTGTTTGTGTGAATTATTAAACTACTCTTGGAAAAGTTTGTTGATTTTTGACTTATGACAGTTTCTCTGTGTGAGTGTGTATGTGTATTTTTGCTTCTTTTTTCCTTTCCTGAAATAAAAATAAAAACCTGCTGTCAGAATTTTATATTCAGAAAAGTAATTTTATATTTCTTAAGAACATAAAACTTTAGCCTCTTATTTTGTGCATTGTTATGCTGAATGGATCAAATGCTTTTTGGGGTAAATCATATATTTCAATGTGCTTGTCAGACTTCAACACAGAGTAAATAATCAGTTCTGATCTGTATTATATGAAGATTTTGTCACTAAAAAGTATACTTCTGTATATTTTTGGGAGGGAGCTAATGTAATTGTGTTTTGTGAAAGAGTACAATGTCTCTAAAATCTTTGCAGTTTTATTGCTGAAGTATTTGCAAAAAACTAATGCAAATGGTTTAACATAATTTATATTTTGAAGCTCCTTCTACAGTAGACATTGTATCCTTATTATTAATATTTCAGTCTTGATTTTAAAAAGTTTTCTTTGCATTTTTTTCCCCCTAAGAAGCATTAAATATTATTCTCATACTCTCAAAATACAAAAAACATCCTCTCGAACCCTTTCAATCTTCAGGAGTTTTTATTTTATTTTTAATGCATTTCTTTAAATGTTTCAGAGATATAGAATTAAAAATATAAGTTTTCATTTCAAGGATTGTGAAGCTTTCCAGCATTTTAACAAAGCTATTGTTACTGCTTTGGAAAGATTTTTCTTTAATCAGATTTTTAATGCTGCAGCAATCAGAACAGGCTAATGGTGATTCTTTAGCAGTTTGGAAAATAGGGACAATGGCTATTGTAGTGTGTAGCAGTGCCCCTTAACTGTCTAACACAGCTAAACACCTACTGAGAGCAAAGGAAGATGTTTTTCCCCCCTTTTCAAGAGTTTCCATCATCCTCTATTACTTTTGATGCAATACATGACAAGAATTTACTTGTTATTGCAATGATGAATATCTTATCTTGCTGTGATGGTTGAAATCTTTCCTGTTTAATGGGGTAAAACCTAGAAGGGTCGTGAAGGTCACCAAATCCTTTTATGACTGGGCACCATATGCCCTTTTTCTTTTAATAAGTACATATGGAGTGTCCTCTTCAAATTGCTTAGCTATTTGAATTTTGGGTTGCAGTCTGACCCTGGAATTTTGTCAGGGAAAATCTGATTAAATTGATTTCCACATTGTCTGATTTATGTAATACCTTCTTTGTTTGTACCTTAAGTAATAACAGAGTACTGCCAATCTTTTTTGCCTTCAGCAACCATATTACAGAAGATCTTCACTGAAATCATATACTTTTGTCTGAAGTTCTAAATTTCTATGGCTCTATGAATAGCCACAGAAACAAGATGCCTGTGGCCATGAGTGACATAGTGAATACAGGTCTCTAAGTATTTAATAATTGCATAGAAGAGAGCAAATTAAAAACATGTTGTTGAGGGAAATACATCACAGAGTATCTTAGAGCCAAATCAGGACAAGAATTTCTTCTGAGAGCAGAAAATTCATTTTCAAATGCTTACTCTAAATAAAACATGAACTTTGGGGACCTTATTTAGATTTTAAACTAGTAGTAAGTAATGGAAAGATTACATTTAATGGAAAGACTCCATTTAATCGATTTTTGTTTCCAAATTTCCTTCAGCTTTTTTAATTGTCTCATTTAAAAATGCTGTAAGTAAAAGTGGTGTTAGAATCACTTTCCATTTAGTCTAGCAAAAATAACTAATGACAAATCCCAAATCCTTTTGGAACAGAAAGTGAATGGAGGAATAAATTGCTTACAGACAAGGCATTCCACTCTCTGCTACTGAGTTAAAAATCAGCATAGACAAATCTTCCAGCAGTGCAGAGCACTTATATATCTCCTGCAAAAATTACAAATTTCATGGCACTGGCTTGTTAAAGGAAAAAAAAAAAATCTAACTAATGCTGTTGAATGACAGAAGAGAATTCGGTTCAATCTTTGCTACACTTTAAAGACCTGGACATGATCTACATGTTTTGTATTATGTCTTCTTCTCAACATTGGAATACGTGGAGAACTTCAGCCCAGTAATTAAGGAGTGATTTTTATGGCAAGTTTTTTACTTGCTTTATATCTTTATTAGAACTAGGAGAAGTAAAAAAGGTCAGGTGCTTTGTAAATGGGAGACAAATATTATCCCAGCTGTGATCCTCCTCATGGGAAAAATTGAGCTTCCTCTGTATGAAGGTTGTCAGCTGTCATGTGAGATATTGGTCAGTCAGAGCAATATTCTGGTAAAACTAACTGGCTAAGAGCTGTAAAGATTACAACAGCAGAATTTTCATACGGTGAATTGATGAGTTTCCCTGGCTCAGAGTGAAAACTTGATTCAATATTTAAGAAGACATCCATATTTTAAGTGAAGAGGGCTGGCTGATGATGAACTCTTGCAGTTTTGTATAAAAGTTGTGTTTTTTCTTACAGAATATCACTCTTTCCTGAAATGAGACATTTGGGAGATACTTTGTTCGTTCAGTAGAGGATTCAAGCAGGTAGGGAAGCAACTATCAATTCACTAATAGTGTTATAGATAAAGTCAAATCCAATGATTTACATGTTGAACATAAAGCATTGAGGTATTGGGAATCTGTCTATTAATGCTGCCTGTATGAATTTTTCAGTAATAAAAATATTAACTTCAACCTAAAACTTTGGCTGTGGGAATGAGAAACCTGGTGTTTCTCCTTTGCCACACTTCTAGAATCTCAGAGTGAACAGTTTCCTTGCCATAGAGTATGGACTAGACTGGGTGTCTCTGTTAAAAAGAAGTGGAAAATGTTGTTGTTATTATCTCTGGGGTGGATTAGTGACTACTACACAGGAGAACAAATACTTATATGCAGGGTGCATATTGCTAGTACATGTGTGCTGTAAACCACACACAGACTGGTGCAAAGGATCCTGTAAGTGGACAGAATGCTCTAAAGTGAGCCTACACAGTGTTCCTTCCTCAGCAAAGTAGTGAGATATCTTCATACTGAGAACATATTGTCAAACTCCCTTTCCTGAACCAATTGTGTCATGTCTTGAACAAGTTTATATGATGCCTCTCAAAGTATTGCAATCCTAAAAAGCTGCAGAAGGGAGCATATTTAGACTCATGTTTTTTAAGGGAATATCAAGTAAAGAAAATAGTTGCTTCAGTCTGGATGGGCTAAAGAAGAGATTACTGCTCTTTAATTTAAGATCACTGAAAGTCAAACTAGCGAACACATTGTAAGATAACACCAGGACAGCTAGACAGCTGGGTTAGAGCATGAATAAAAAAGACTTAACCTCTAGTTTTGCACTTAGCTGAATCTAAAGAAAGTCTTAAAAAAAAAACAGTCTTGCATTACTGTGCACATCAATTCTGTCCTTTTGTGCAGGTTTTGATGGGCTGTAATTGTGTTCCTGGCATTCACAGTGAATCACATTAATTTTGCTTTTAACTCTTTTGAAATTCAATAGAAAAATATGCAAATTGTTCAGAAGGAAGTATGTAATTCAAAAGAGGTGTTATATGCTGGGGTTTTTTTCCTAAATGAAAGAACAGAAGCTTCATCGTCTTTTCAGGACTCCTTTATTCATCTTGATAAATCAGGAGTCTGTTTCTTCCACAAATTTTGAAATTAATTTTTCCAGGTTCTGATTCTATTCTAGTGTTTCTAGTGTGTGTGGAAGGAAGAAGGGGTTCTTGTTGCTGTTATGTAATTGCATACATTCCTCTATGACAAAATGAGTTCCTCCCTTAAGGATTTTCTTAAAAGTGAAACCATCACAGTGATATTAACTGATTTAGTCAGCAATGTAGAGGTGAAATTAACTCTGCTCATAGTCTCTTTGTGAATAAGCTTGCTTCTGTAACTTTGAGGTGTCAGGGGTCCAGTGTAGGAAGTAGGGAAGTAGTTATGGAAGTAGGGTTTGTGAAGAGTCACAGGCATAACAGAAGGAGTTTTACCCCTGAGCAGTGGGATGGCTTAACACCGCTCCCATAACTTACACTTGTGCCATCAGATAATTTCTGACAAGTTCTCTCACACTTTGTTCCCCAGCAGTTCAGCACCCCCTGTTCAAACACTGATTCCAAACTCAAATGAGGACTTCCCACCCCCCTACTTCCCACCTTTTTGAGCAGAATACAGTTGGATGAGATAAGGAACAGAAAAACACCCTACCAAACAAACCAACTCACAAAACCTTGCCCTGTGTGTGAATATTAACTTTGAAGGGGTGACATGCAACTATTCAAACTCTTATGTTTGGCAATGCAAAAATATATTGAAGTCTATTGTTTGCTGTTGACCTGCTGTGAACAGATCAGGCCATACAGAAAGGCACTGGCCTCTCATCCTGGGTGAGCTTCTAGAAGTTACTCAGTCCTATATGGACACATTTGCTATGATTTTCCAGCTTAATTCCAACAGCTGCCTCTGCCAGAGTATCTTGTGAGCTGGAAAGAGTAAACAGCCTTACTGCTCCCCACTTCCTGCCAGAGTGTCCCCCTGGAACACTTGTGTGTTTTTCTCTTATGAAATGAGGGGAGGAAGGACAGTAAAGACACAGGAGCACTGTAAATGGCTATTGACAGTCATTTTAATATCTCTCAGTTTGACCTAGGAGCAAGCTATTACCCATCAACTCCACTGCACTAAGGACAAAATAGAAACAAGAAGTTGCTGTGGAGAAAACACCTTGTGCCAACTCTCCATCCTGTGGGAACTTCTGTTCCTAAAGCTTCAAGAAGAATGAAGCAATTAATGTCTGAGAGGCTAAAGTGGATATTGCTCATTAAGGTGTACTTCAAGTGTATTTCTTCTGTTGTATCTGTGACTAACACTGGCCCCTGGGGGCTACCTGAGGGATAAAGTGCTGCTGCTTTAAGCATGCTGCAGGGTAATGGCTGCTGTGGATGCCACAGGAAGCTGGTAATGAAGGGGAAGGTGGGCACTGAGTGGGGGAAAGGAGGAGATTGGGGACAAATTGGCAGTGTGCCTGCTAAACAGGGAGAGAAACAATAGACATTTCTGCACAGCAAGTGTGCTTGGTGTACCAAATCCCCCAGACTGCATCACCTAGGACCTTTTGTTTCAGCCCTATTCCCACATTTTGGGTTGCTTTTGCTTACGAGAAAGGAGAGTCTGGTGTTTCTGTGCACCCGGGGATAGGTGCACGTTTCCGATAAAGCCTGCAGGCGAGGTGAGAGTGGGAAATACTGGAAAATTACTGATGCTTCTAAAAGGTTTTTTAGTCTTAATGCTCCTTCAGTCTGTTTCTGCTCACACCTGAGGTTCTGCAAATGCTGGGTTTGGTTGTAGAAAAGGCCTAAGTGTTGTCTTTCCCACCCTTTCTCTGAAGCGATGCAAAAATAACAGGAGGGGTGCAGGGGGCCACATGTAAACTGAACTGACTCAAATTTAGGAAAGATTTAAAAGCATTATTTTCATGCTGTGAAGGGAAGAAAGGCAATATATTACTCCACTGACAAAATTGTTTCTGTTTTATCTGGTGAGTGGACAGTGAGCAGCAATACAAGGTTGACATCTCTCTTAGTTAACATTCAAAACAAAACATTCCTGGAACCACAGCTTAAATTTTTTCTTTATTTCTGTGAGAAACCTTTGCTGTTAGTGCTGGAATTTTTAATTAAGAGTGTATCACTAACCTTTTATGCTAGTTGCAAGTATATTCCTTTAAGCTTACTGCTGTGCCTTCACCTGTTTGTAGAAATACTTTGAAAAAATAGATTTATTGTCTTGCATGGTATGGTACTTGTTGGTTCCTGCAGGTTACACCTATACACAGGTGTATTTCCAAGTACATTACTCTGAAAACTTAGATCTGCAACTTTTCCCTAGCTAAGATTGAAAGGTACTGTTTGATATTTCAAGGGATTTTGATTTTGTTTCATTTTTTTCAAAGACACTGATAAAACTCAGTGTTATATAATAGCTACAGTGCATAAAACTCTTTGTAATATGCAGTTATGTTCAGAGTCTTGCAGGTGGTATTTTAAAATGGAAAGTTTTCTGAGAATACATTTCCAAACACGAACAAGAAGGACAACAACTTCAACTTTGTTGTTGTAATTCAATGCGTGTAAGAGTGCCAGGGCAGCAAAGCCAATTCTCTGGCATCCTCATGGTCATTTTTCTATCAGAACTATTAAAATGTAACAATAACACTTAGGACAAATGAAAGTTACAAATTTTTATTAAATATATCACAATATGTCAATTGACTTCTGCATTTGGCAACCTGGCTTGTTGCTGTCTGTGGAAGAGGAAGGTTTTTGCACACCTGAGCACTTGGAGAAGCTGTACCATTTTATGTGAAGCTATACCATGGTATGTAAAGCTGTACCTTTCTATGTAAGCAGTGTAAAAACTGCAGATTAAGGTCACAGTTATTGTTCTTGTGAAGGCAAAGAAACCTTGAACAAGAGAAAGGTGGTAGCTTTTGGAGGGAAGTGAGAAGATGAGAAAGAATAGGAAAACTTCACAAATTGGGATATTGTTTTCCAGAAAAGCAAGCATGCTTGTGAATGGGATTTACACATTCACAGGCAGTTCACACCTGATTGAAGTTATAGAGCAGAGTCAAACATTTGTCTCCATCCTTTCTTGATGCACCCTTTTTTCACTGGCTTTCCCTCTTTGCTTGCTGTTATACATTCCTGTTTTCACTAGCCCATCACAGGAAGGGATTTCCTTTGGCGTTCTCCTTTAATAAAAGAGAAATGAAAATTTTCTGGGTCTACATGAATTTATTGCCAGCCTCCAGGCTTGTCTTGCTGTACCTGTAGCTCAAAATGATTTTCCATACATTACAGGCAGATGGAGAATACTCTTGTGTTTTATTTTTCTTTTATTATCTGCTGCAATATAATCTGATAAAGAAGCTTTATCTTTTCCATGCATAGTCATGGGATTAAAGGAGGATTTATCCTTTCTCCTAACATGTAGGAAAGTCAGACAGAGAAGAATGAAAGTGGAAAAATTTTGACCCCCTGCAGAAACTGAAATTTTATGTCACTCATAATTACATTCAAGCCCCTAGGAAAGGTGCACTTGCTGAAGCTTTGGCATTCTGCAATATAGCAACATCCAATGCAGATTTCTCTTCACTTTTGCTCCTTTCAAATATATCACTCACATTTGGTCTCCACACTTAAGCAGTGTGAGTCAAGGCCACTGTCTATCTGTTGAAATTGAAGTTTTAATGAAAATTTCTTTACCTGATGGTGCCTTCCCTGAGAGGTACATGAGCTAGAAATATTCTATATCTAAAACAACAAATATGGTTTATGTCTCTAAACAGAAACACAACAATGCAAATTCCCCACAACAACTAAAAGGAAAAAAACCTCTCCACGCTGTCAGTCTTGTTTTTTTCTGTATTTCATTTGTGGTTGCTAGTTTTAACTCTGTGTGGCAAACCCAGGGTTCAATTCATTGTACTTTGCCTGCAGTATTGGTTACCAGGAGGATTTGGAAAGGTCCTTTCAATTTTTTCTTCATGGATTCAAAGTTCCAAGTCTTTACATACACAAAATACCCAAGTTGGTATAATTTAAGAATAATTTTTACCACCTCCCTGTTTTATTTGTGTGACAGAGAAAGGCCTCTGGCCATCCAGAAAATGTGCCTACTAACACCAGAAGATACCTGTACCTTTTATGTGTAGGTAATTCAGAGAAACCTATTTGCCAGTAATCTCCAGGTGAGTTTCCCTGTTACCTGTTACAGGAGGTGGCCTTTTCTGATTTATAGGATTGTTTTTTAAACAAATTGGACATTTCAGTGTTATTGATTTTGCAGTTTTAGTCATTCAGACACTGAGTACAGAATTTTGGAGACTAGAGATCATGGACTCAATTCCCCAGTGGGTTTTGTTGTGTTCTTTTTCCATTATTTTCCTCATTACAGGAGGTGGAACTGTAACATGTTGGCTGCCCACAATCCCTATTGATTTTTATTGGGTTTTAATATATTCTGAGTTGAGTTCTCCTCTGCAGGTGTTCAAAACTGAATAAGTTGTTTCTGTATAAATTTAAAAAAATTTACCTTTTCACTCCCCACCAGTAATGTAACCAGGGGGTCAGCTGAGGAAGATTCCCCTGGACCCCTTCAGGGTGATTCTTCATCTTCATTTAAGTTCATAGGCTTGATTGTTTGAAGAACTGGGTTTAGATTTCCTGACTGATTTTCCCCCAGCCTGGGGACACTCCCTTTTCCAATGTTCTTTATTTGGCTGGATGCACCAGGGGATATCTCCTCTGAAATATCATGCTTGCTAAGTACAGAAAAAGCTCCAGTTTGTATTCTATATTTTACATGCACATTCATAGGTTTTTCTGAACCCATTAACACGTGTTCCCTGTCCTCTGTGCATGTTCTCTTCTGTCCTGGGTGTCTCTTTGGTGGTCCTTTGTGGTTGGTGATCCCAAAATCTTACCTGATTCTCTGGTGAAGTGGTAAAAGTTGGCATAACTGGACTTGTTGCTTGAATATAGTGTGGCTCCATAGACCAGTGTTTTTTGAAGAATAAGCATTGTATTAACCCACCAAGTGCAAATGATTTTTCATCTGGCAACAGCTGGGGAGTAGAAAAAATATGCTCACAGAGGGAAACTTAAAAAGATGGGTTGGATATCCCTTATGTATCAACAGTCTGAAAGCAGATTGCTCCTCCTCAACCCTATAACATCCCATGAGTGTGTTTCCTAAACCAGTCTAGTGAATTTAGGTGAATTAATCTCAGTTCTTGAGCAGCTGGATTCATAATGTGATCTTGCAGAGGAATTCATAGTCTAGTTTAATAATACAGAGGTGCCTAAATAGATTACATGGCTTTTACACAATTCTGCTTTTCAGTGCAGGGAAGGCAGAGTCAGATCCTGTGTTCAGGAGCACAGCATAGATATAACAGACCTGTACTCCTACACAGACCTATGCCACAGGTGTGACAGCCTTCTCCTAAATTGGCTGTAAGTCTTCATGCTGTTCATCCAGCTCTAAATGCTCTTTTGTCTCTAAAGAAGAAAGGGGGTTGTTTGTACTGTGAGATTTGATGTGTCTAACTGAGCCTTGGCTTTTAATTTACACACCTACATAATCCCTGCAGAGAAGGAGGTGCTCTGCATTGTTCTCCTGGGATGTGTATCTTCCTCTATTGACTGAGAGATGAGATGTGGAGGGAAAGGCAATCTTCCTTTATATTTAGTTGGAAAGACATGAATATATCCCATTCTCTCCCACCACCCATGCTGATGAATATTTTATTCAAGCAAACTAATTTCCAGACCTGGAAAACATATATGAGAAAGCATGTGGTGATTTAAAAACAAAGAAAAAAGCTGTCATGGAGAACAGGCAAGATGCCAGATGTGTTGGTTGCAGCAGTAAAGCCCATGGTGAGAGCAGTAGGGACTAGAATTAAACAGCTTTGAAAGCCATTTCACTACTGGTGTGTAAGCTGCAAGGTGGAGGGAAAGCCAATTCTCTTATCTCAACAGCATGAGCCTTACAATCAAAGCTGTCTGGGTTTTTAGTTGTCACCTGGGCTGTCAGTCAGTTCAGTGTTCTCACACAGGAAAGTGGATTTCCCTTTAGGATCACATCTGGAGACAAAGGTGCTTATGCACATCTCTGACAGCAGGCTCCTCTGCACTGCTCAGATGTGCTTCCAGAGGAATCATCAGGAATGCTTTGCACTCAAGAAAGGGCTTAATTTTTGTTTAGATCTCTACCTCCCACTTTATAGCCTCTACCAAGGCCAGTGCTGATCTTTGAATCAAGAGGGATTTCTTAGCAGGACTTTTGCTGATATGATTGGAAAAAAAGACTGTTTGGTTCTAGAAATGGAAATTCATGCCCTGTAAATTTTCTTGAAAATTTAAGTATTTCAGTTACATTGGAAGAATTAAGTCATTAATTGCTTTATTGATTGATATATGTGTACTTTAGGAGAACACACAGTATTTGCCTCAACCTCCCCAGTCTTACTCTGGAACACTGTGAGAAACAAAGAAAGAACTTTCTATCTCAGAAAAACCATAAATGTCTTCTCTCACTCTAATATTAATATCAGTCTACAGTGGTTTCAGTAAACTTTCTGATACAGTTAATATAAAAATCAATGCTAAGTAATACGGAGGACAATCAAGTCCATTATAAAACCAAGTTACAAATCCCCATGAGATCACAGATCTCAGTGGAACCCATTGTTAATTTAAAATTTGGATAAGTTTAATAACTTTGAGTATCAGAGGTGATGCTTGTCAGAATAAAAGCTAGGGTCCACCATGGGCAAGTGGTAGCATTCAGATTTCAAACAGCTTCTTTCTGTTTGAGAAGAACATATTTTTTTTCCTCTGCCCGAGAAAGAATTGCACACCCTAAAATATGGACATTTTTGTTGAGATCACTGTTGTTTATGGGTATTATTTAAAATTCTAAAACTACTTGAGCTTAGGTCTATTGATCTCTGTCTTCCTCCAGACTTTTATTTTTTTTTTTTTTCATGTGGTTGTTTGGGACCATTTGAAAATCTATTTAGATTGCAATGCAAGTAAGGTGCTACCTCTGTAATACCAAGGAAATATCTTTTATCTTAGATAAAAGCTAAAGGTCTTGATGTAATTTTTTCACTGACATCTTATTAGCCAGTATGACATGTATGAGAAACTTCTAGTTACTAACAGCCAATGTGTATTTGTTGAGAACAATCATGTCAAAACAATCTAATTTCTTCCAGTGATGAGGCAACTGGCCTTTGCATAGAAAAGAGAAACAGATGTTGAATATCTTTAGTAAAGCTTTCTCGTTGATTTGCACTATATTCCCATAAACAAACTCAATTAATATATTTAATTGTAACTGGTAAAAAAGAATTTCAGTAGCCATGGGACAAAAAGACAGACTGGATGAGTAAGCAAAGTAGGATGTCTCAAGGATCCATCCTGTACCAAATGCAATTCAGTGTTTCCATCAGTTACTATGCTGACAAAATTGAGGATGCTCCCTCAATTTAACCTGAGGAACAACTCTGCAGATAGTAGGTTTCTAAAAAATCTGGGAGGTTATGAGATGAGTAGTTGAACAAAAGCTGACCCTGTAACACAACTATCAGAAGGAAAAAGGTCAAATTAAATGGAAGGGTTGGAAAAATGTGAGATTCTGAATATTTGTAAAAACACAGTTGGAATGTGGTGACAAGTTTTGGTTTAGAAGAGAATCACATTCCTGGCACACTGGAATTGTGTGCTCAGCACATGACAATCATGTGGAAGTCACTTGGTTTATGATGATAATAAGAATTATTATGCTGAGTTTCACTCAGTACAATGTAATATAGGAAGAGTCCAGGGCAAAAATCCTAGGAAGGCACTGATTTCTTATCCTTGTTTTTACAAAACTGAGGTCACTGGTGGTTAGAACCACTCACTCTTCAGAGCTGCAAAGTAAGAAAAATGACTTGAAATCACAGCAGCCTACAAAATAGTTCAGTTAGGCTAAAAACTACAGTAATTCAAAATAAATAGAACAATAATTCAAAACAGTACAATCAAGAGTGTTCAGTATCTAATATACACTTAGGCTTCAGCAGCTCCAGAATTCTGGATTCTGCTCTTTTAATGAACTGAATGTTCAAGATAGAGGGTGTAAGTAACTCCACAACATTTATCTCTGATCACTACAGGCAGGTTTAAAGTATCCTAATGATCTTAACTCCAACACCTGTTAAGTAATAAGCACAGAAGGACTTAGTTTCCCCTTTTCCTGCTGTCCCTCCTTGCCTTAGGGCTGCTGCTTGCCATGAAACCTACACTTTTAACTGTGTCACCAAAAAAGGAGTGACTTGCCTTAAAAACTCTGACTTTAAACATCAGACGTTTAGCACACAGAGGAACTTGGGAAAAGGCAAAATAACCCAAAAACAGTGGAAAATAATAGAAGTTATTTGGGGTAAAAGCCACTGGGGAATTTGGTGCTTGGATCATTGGAAGGCCAGCAGATGGATCTGTCTGCCACATGAAGGAAGTGAACAAAGTTAAACTTCCCAGTGCTTATGCCTCATCATTCCAATAGCCTGGCTAACCCTCTGAGCCACTTCTGATGTGGAACTGGAGGATGGGCAGTCTACCAGCTGGATCAAGGAATTACTTTCACTGGGAACTACAACTTTCATTTGTTGCCAAAGAGCAATGAAATTCTTCCTTAATGAGTGCCAACAGCACTTGAACCTGTAAAGGGTAGCAAGTCCACAGGAGAGGATGTGCCAGGATTTCGCTGCTGCTCAGAAAAGATGTGACTGATTGAAAAAAATTAGTTTTTTTTCAGTGAGCAGCTTGCTTTCTTGTTTAGTAAACACCAAGCTAGCCACCCTGTGCAGTACCACAGTTTACAGTTTAATTGCAGAGGAAACACCATGGGTGCTCTGTACCTGCACTAAGGGAAAGCAGCAACTAGCAAGCAAGAACAGTTGAGGCAGAGAAAAAAATTGCTGGTAAAAAAGAATAAGGAAAAGAGAGAGCAAGGGACTGGAAGAAATTAAACTCAGGAATAAGCAAGATGCATTCAGTGTTTTTCACCAGAGATTCTATGCCCAAGCTTTGGCTCTTATATTAAGTCTAGGTTGCACTGCATGTGATTCTTGCTTGATGTAGATAAATTAAAGCTGCTTTGCAATTTGGGATATGTGAAATCTCTCAGCACCTTTTGATACTTCTGAGAGTGGAGATGGTGAAAAGTGAAGAGCAGTCTTGAGTTCTCATCCCACCCACTGAAGAAGGGAGCTTGGGCATGAGTTTTTCAAGGTACTGGATGCATCTGCATCAAAAATGAGTTCCTTGCCTCTGTGTCTTCCTCTTCCTTAGCAAATTAAGAGAGAAAGTAAATAGGTAAAGGCAAAATATTTTACATGTAGAAACTTTATGGTATGAATCTGTGTTATTATGGGATTTGGGCACAACTTCATGCGTTTCCTTTCCACACACACTCCCTCTTCATTTGAGTCTTTGAAGAATTGTGTTTCTGCATGTTTAAACCAGTTTTCAGCACCTGGGATCCCATTTGGTTAAATTATGTGCTGTGTTGCTGTTAAAACTTTCACAGTGTTTTGTGGACCAAGTCCAGTCTGTAATTTTTACAATGGTGTCTGCCTTCTAGGATTTGTGAATTATAATAATATTTGTTAAATGTTTCCTTTGCTCTTGGTGATGAGGTAAGTTTTATGAAGGCAATTATTCTTCCATTTATGGTTATATCATTCAACTTTGTTTTCTCTGTTCTGTGTTATTCCACCTACTGTACTCAGCATTCCTGCTCCTGCTGTTACAAGCTGTTGTCCCAGTCTGCTCCAGAGTTTTAATCTGTGAACCTTGGTGTTCGTTCTAAGTCCTCCTTTGCTGCAGTGTCCCTGTGAGTGAGCTGCTATTGGCCTTCCTGCCCTGCCAGTCCTCCAAATTAACTCCTTTCACTTCTAAATTTCCATCTTTCAGGTGGAAAGTAGATTGTGTTCCTGATACTATGATTTTTGTGAGTAGCTTCATGGTTTTTATCAGTGAACCTCACCATGGTTCCTGCTGTGTGATTGGATGCCTGTGCTGACCTAGCATGCAGCAAAAATTTCTTTTTCCCTCCTGCATTACTATTTTTGCTTTTTGCCCTCTCGATCAGTGCTAACTTTTGAAGGTTTTTTTTTAATCAGCTAATGCTCATTCATACAATTTTCTTTACCTCATCCCTGTCCAATAAACCTGCTGCTTTTGATTTGCTCTTCCATTTATGTGCCTCCTTTGGCTTTAAATATGCATATACACCTGTTTTAGATGGACTTGCTTTCCCTTTTTCTCATATGGCATTTGCAAATATGCCCAGTTGCAGCCATACTGTAGAGAAGTAAAACTATCCAGGAAAATTAAGCTTTCTATGAAAACTGGAGCACTGGAATGGTCTCCCCAGGGAAGTGGTCACAGCACCAGCCTGACAGAGTCCAAGAAGTGTTGGGACAACATCTCTGGCACGTGGTGTGGCTCTTGGGAATGGTCCTGTGCAGGGAAGAGTTGGATTCAATGATCCTCATGGGTCCATTCCAGCTTAGCAAATTCTGTAATTCATTGTGATTCTGTTATTTTAGCAGAAGGCACATTTTAAAGAAGTTTTGCTAATGCATGTCTTTCTCAGTTACCAGTATATATGGAATTTGTGTACAATTGCTATGGAAAATGGATCAAGTTTAATTATATACGGCTGTTTAAAAAAGCTGTATCCTATGTTCTTTACCATATAAACAAATTTTTTTTTTTTTCTCTGAAGGCTTGTTCAATTGACAGACTGTGTTTCTGTCTTTTTTGCATGTACCTGACAGCTGTTTTTGACACCCTTCTTGCTTTCTCCTTTATGGGGATCACAGGCTGCTGTTGAACAATTTCCCATACTTAAGTTCTCTGTATAACCTTTTTAAAATTTTTTTAAACTGCATTTATCATATACATTTTTTAAACCACCCCCCCCCCCCTTTTTTTTGTTTTCTCCTGTAAAAACTTGCTGGAATGGAATCTCTCTTCTTTGGCTCCATCTTGCCAGAGGTTATTCTACTGAGGCTGTCAATGGAAATGCATGAAGCTAAAAAGTCTGCAACAGCAAAGAGGAGCTGTAATCCTTTAGTGTCATTCTAGAGGCAATGAGGTCTTTCAGGGGTAAAATAAGTTCATAGTTCAGGCTATAGCTATATTATGTCTCATCTCTGGGATACACTAAAAATGACTTCTGTTTCAGTACAGATTTCCTGGCATAGAGAATAGTGTTGGCATGGTTGACAGCATCTGTTTGGATGACTGTATTTCCAATTTCCGGAGTTCTTCAGAAAAGTTCTGTTACTCTGAGAGTCTTTCCTATGGAAATTCTTATTTTGTGTTGCCCCATCCAAAGGTAATTTTCTTTATCATCCATGAATTTCAGTGGTTATTTTCTACATGGAAACTGTAAGATCTGCAGTGGTGTTGTTTTGATTGAATACAGTTGAATGAAATAAGAAGCATCAGGCTAAGGCTGTGCAGGGAAAGGACTGTCTGTATAATACAGGGCTCTTGCACTGGAGGAGAGGATGGTTGGCACAGGCTATAATGCCTAGGAGGGGAAAACCTTCTCTCCACTACTAAATTTTTCCATTTTCAAATGGTCTGTGACATACATCTTCCTTCTTCTTGTCTGTGTTGACCTTAACCTTTCACCCAAAATTTCCCACCTGACATTTCAGGCAAGAGTGAACAGTTCAACATGTTACTGTGGGGACATGTTTAATTGTCATTCCCTGTTTAAGTTCTGTCAGGTACTTTCCTCAGCACTGCCTCTTTGGTGAAGGTTTATCCTTCATTGTTGAAGATGGGACTGTTCCAGATACCATGAAATAGCAATTAGGTATTTCCTGTTTTCTGTATTTTCATTGGAATCGCAATAATCCTTTCCATCTGATGTTAGGATGCTTTCTGAAATTAGAGATTCACTAAATATGTTCATGATTATCATCCTGGAGAGAAAGATAAAAATTTCATTGAGTGACACTTGCCTAACTCATCTTTGCTATCTTTTTTTCAGTGATGGAAGGGCTTGAAACCAAATATAACTGAACTTAAGCTCTCTTTCTTTAGTGAGTAAATAAAAGAATGGAAATTTATAGTATCTGGCAGTGTGACTTCAGAATCTCTGACAGGGATGTTCAAACACTTCCTTGCACAATAATAATTTTTATCACTGTTGACTACTATGTTTCTTAAATTACCTCTAAATACGTCTACAGCAGTGAAGATCCAAGCACATGTTTGGTGGTTGGTTCTTACACAACCCCAAGAAGAATGGGGGAAGAGATTCAGATCTGGGTTATCTAAGGAAGGAGGAAGATCTTCTGGTGCAATAACCCAGAAAAGAACTACAAGAAGAATAAAAGTTTTAAAAATTGACATTGAACCTAGCTGCAATTTTAAGATCCTGTTTTATCCAGATGAGCAGTCATATTGCAGAATACTATAGACAGTAAAGATGTAAAAAAAGAGACTTAATAGCATGGGCAAGACTCATGTTTATGACAGCTTCTGAAAGCTCTGTTTCTGTAACTGGTCAAAATAAAATTTCCATGCTAAGTTGCCTGAGATACATTCACGCACAATATAAATCTGAGATGAAAAGTGCCATAAACATAGTACAAGTTTGGCTTCTGTAGGAGAGAAGTTCTTTAATCTGTATTGCAAATCTCAAAAGCTGTATAATGAACATAAAGAGCAATATAAGAAAGTCATGTAACCTAAAATTGCTTTGGAGGAAATTATTTTTAGAATGGTGCAAGTAGGAACAATTTAAAATTACTGCATGGTGCAAAAGATTCTTTTCCAAAAGAGTAAAAATTGTGGAATGCTAACGTCACTGTTTCTGAGAAGAGACTAGAAAGAAAATCTATGGAGTGTATCTGTGGAACTAGGATTTTGCCTTTCAGCAACCCTCTTGACCGTGGCAGAGATCTGAAGGGAATTATTCTTTTAGGGATGCCTAACTCAGTCTCAGACAGCTAAGAAACACACAATTTTCCATTAACAGAGTGTAGAAGGAATCAGTCTGTTTTATAGCATGCCCTCTAGTAGTTAGTCTGTGAAAGCTTTCCTAAGATAGTACAAGTAAAAGTAGCATTTTTTTATAGCGGTCAACTATATTGTGCTTTGCTTTTGCATGCAGAATAGAAAAAATTATTTACAGCAACTTATCACAATAATAATAATATAATAATATTCCATCAGTATTCCACATTCCTCCACCAAGTTATAGGGTAGGGATCTAACAGATACCTTGATCACAATATGTTCTTTTTACCTACAATCATCATCTAGCTGCATCTAATCTTTTGCTGTTACACCAGACAGCTTCCACTGCTGATGCACTGCCATCCCCAGCAGCTGGTTTTGGACAGGAAGCTCCACTGACAGAAGTGCTGGGAAGGGCAGTAACTCTGAGCCAAGTTCATAGGGCACTTCCATGTGGCTGACCACAGGCATGTGTTCCACCAGAGCTCCTGTCTAGCTGTACCATAAGGATCAGCTCATTTATGTTCAGAATCACAGAGGGAAGAGTGCTTGGAATATTAAGAAGCAATAAAAACAGAAGGATCTGTTGAAGGAGACCAGAAGTACCCTGAGTAAATTTCTGGTTTTGAGGGATTAATTTTTGTCCTATGCTGTAATAAGCAAGCTTTTGGTTTAGGCCCTTTCATGAGTTATGCTGAGAGTAAAATGAACAGCGTTGACCCTGCTGCAGATATAATTTTTTTCAGGCTCAGTGGAAGAAAACCAGGGTGTGCTAAGGAGGATGCTGAGATCTGGCAAATTGTTCCATGCCCTCCCATTGAGTGTACTAGAAGTGCTGTGAACTGCTCAGGTGTTGCCACTCTCTCAAAAAGAAACAGACTGGCTGTGCCTTTGGGTAAGCCAAAAGAACATGTGGGAACCTCAGTTGACAAATTATTGCTGGAAACTTTCAGATTAAAAAAAAATATATATTTGTAGCTTAGCATGTAGAATTTGAAAATCAGACATTTTCAGCATTTTCATTGCACTATGATTTGAGAGACAACCAGAGTGATTATTGAGAGAGAGATGCTATGTAGTTGCAAGAATGAAGATAGGAAGTAGATTTGACTGAAGTGAAACAGCTCATGGAGCATGGAAGTGCCCCTGTAGCATGCAGCTCTCAACCCTTTTGACCTCTGATGGACAGTTTTTGTGGCTGATAAGGAAATTAAATGATCAAATGGAGTTAAGTGGTAAATAAAACTCAAGTGAAATCTAAAGACAGTGATACCTGAACAAAATATGTATTGGTAGTTCAACAAAAAATTATGAAATGGGACAACTCTTTTGCAAATGTAAGGATGTCTATAGTTACATTTCTTCTCTTTGATCTGATGAATAAGTGAGGAAGAACAGATTTGTGGATAATTTGTATGATGGGGCTGACATAGTGCAGCTAATTTTTATTGTAGTGTCTAAGCCCTATCAGTCCAGCTCAAATGTTTCACTTGCATGTGTGACCTAAAAGAATTTTAAGCAATTATTTTAGGGGGTTGATATTAGTAGTTTGTAATGTCTTTCCAACAGTTTTGGTTTTGGCAAATTAATATTTTCTGACACTTTTCCCTCATCTGTACCAAAAATAAAAAAACCCCACACCTAAAATAATTTGTCAAAAATATCATGACCAAACTAATCTGACAGCATTTGGGAAGTGATATCTATAAACAAACATTGATTCCATGTCACTGATCTGTTTGAATGTTGGCTCAACATCTGCTACTGTTTGGCAGAGGGGCACAGAATGTACAGATTTTTAAAGCCTTGTAAAATGCTTTCAAATTTATGTAATGATTGATATTTCATGGCAATTAATAACCTGATAAAATTCTTCACCAGAGGTAGGAGAATGAGAGAAGTTAACAGACAAGCACATCTGCTTATCTTTTGGAGATTCAACAAACTTTTAAATGAGATTCAGACTTGGAACTCCTTTTGAGTTTATTTTCATCCTGAAATCCAGAGAGGATAGTAATGGGCTGAAAGGAAACACACTGTGTTGCTGTGAAATGTGTCCCAGAGGAGCCTTTACAATTGGTCTATCACCAGTTTCATTAGTCAAATGTTTTCACTGGAGAAATAATGGGAAGCTGGCTGTTTTCCTAGCAAGTGAATACCACTGTCTATGACACTTCTATGCTTTAAAATATTCCATCTCACAAATTATAGTAATCATGTAATCATAGTCAGTGGAGAAAGACTTCTGCAAATACTGTTTAGAAATTCTGCAAGCAAGACAATAAAAAAAATTATATATAATTCATTAAATGGAAGAAAAGTGAAATTTTGAAATGAAGAAAGATAATAGTTGCCATCCTAAATGTTCAAGTATTGTATTCAAGATATTTTTGTTTACATTTGAGTTGCATTGCCTTTAAACCAGATATTCAAACTTTAATGTAATTAGACATTATCCTCAATAAGTTTCATAGAATTAAAATGTTCTTTAAATTTTTTTTTAAAATAAGTAGATGTCCCCAAGCTGATGTTAAAAGAACTCAAAACAGAGTGGTGCAGTCACTCCACTAGTCTCATCCCATTTGCTGCTGAGCCTGGCAGCAGCTGGTGGAGCTGAGATTGGAGCTGGAGCAGTTTGCAGCATTTTGCTGTGTTCCAAGGATGACTGCCCACTTTGCCTGGGGGCAGGCTGAGATCCCCTGCAAGAAACACAGCCCAGAGCTCCTGCACGTCCCTGTGCAGCCTGCAGCAAACTGCTTTGTCCTTTCCAAGGCTAACTGGCTAAACATGGCTAGGTGTTGGCTAAACATCAGGTTCATACCTTTGAATGGGGCACTTCAGAGGGGCACACGGCTGTGTTCTCAGATGACTGAATTTACAGAACTAGGGGTTTAAGCTTAGTTTCTCTCTGACTTAGAGAGAAAACTATAGCAGCCAGTTCTAGGGAAAAAAAAAAGTGAAAGGATAAAGACAGATGGCAAATCTTGAAAAGTACATATGTAGATAAAAATAAGCTGTTTTTATGATCATGTTTTAGGAAAAAGCCTTAACTTCACTATAATATAATGGTGTGCAATTTAAGTTGACAAATTAAGCTGTGAAAATTGGAAAAGGCCAAGCTTTAGGTTGCATGTGAACTCTCATGAGTATACATCACAGCAAAATATTTGCTCTCCATAAGTTCTGTCAGTCTCTATTACTCCCAGTATATTCTGTTGTGTTTTGAGCTTGAATCATTGAGCAAGCAGCAGAGGGTGAGTTCTTGTGGGTTTAATTTCTTTCACGGATCAAATGAAGGGGAAACTGTAGAAGTCTGCACTAGAATAAATCCAGTATATAGAGAACTTATTGGGAACACAAATACACAACCTCTACTGATGGTATGTGAAGTTATTTTCCCAGAATGCTTATAGTTGTACCTGTTTGAATCTGTTTAACTATTTTGTGCATTTCCTCTGCTTTAAATAATAAAAGTTTTATTCAGTTATGGTATGAAGCTTTCCAATCTGAGAAAGCCACAGAAACATGGATTCCCCATCTTGTTCTGGAAAAGCACAGAGCTTGTCTCATGGTATTATCTTAAATTAACAAACACATTTTGTTTGAAACACAGACAAGGCTTTGAAAATTTTGGCAACACTGACACAAATTTTTATTCGATCTGTGAAGGCAAATGGGATTGGATCCTATTACCAAATGATTGAATGGAACTTTTTTAGTAATGGTATTCCCACTATTTCAACCCTTGAGTAAATTTGCTTCTAGAAAAGCTATTTAATCTGTCATTCCCTTCCACAATAAAAATCTGTAGTAGAAGAAAAATGAATGTTTACTAGATATTTGCAGCCTATAATGAAAGAAAAAGAAATTAAATCGGAATATTTTGATTTCAAAAGCAAAAACAGTTGATGTTAAATGTAAAAATCATCTTCCCCTAACATGGCACACATCAATTCAAGTTTAATTAAAAGCAACAGCCTCAATACCATCTTGATGCTTGTCAGATTATTGAAGAGTTGTTGGCAGATGCTGGCAATATAGCAGTAAATATGAATCTTTCACTGTTGTATCATTTAATTTTGTAATGAAATCACAATGCTTATAGAATCTTCAGGTGCACTCAGGCCCACAGGGTATTGTGTACACACAGCACAGCACAAGCCAAACTGTTTTCTTAGGTGAAATCGATGCAAGTCTAAAAATAACTCTATGAACATATGTGCTACAGTATTTTGAGGTAACCTTTGTTTTCTCACAACTTAATGTAATAAATCAAAACTGTAGAGCCAAGCACATGCTGTTTCAGCTCCTTTTGCACAGCTATACATCATTTCCCAGTGCAAGAAGGAAACTTCTGATTTGTATATAATATAATATCTGTAGACAGTACTTATGGCAGGGTTTTAAAAAGAAATATTAGTGTTGTAAGGAATGTACCTCTTTAAAAAGCCCACATGCTAACAAAAGGGATGGGTGATAGGAGAGTAACTTTCTATTGAACTCTTTACCACTTTAAGTGCTCTATACTTACAGATCACCTTCTGGGTGGTTACTAACTGTTCCTTATCTTGTGGTTTGTGTTAAATGAGACCAAGGTCTGTTCACCACAAGCCTGTCTCAGAGCAACTTGAATAATACATGGGCCTTTCACATAGTTGTGGGTTTCTTCATGGCCCAGTACTTAGCAACTGGAGCTGCTTTCATCATCTGAGGAGTAAAGCAAATTGGTATTGAAGCTGAAGAAACATTTCTGTGTTTTGGCAAGTCTAACACATGTACTCTCTTCAGTGGGAAAAAGTTTGTCAGGTTATCAGTCACGATTATTAAATTGGCTCAAGCATTTAAAATGTGAAAGCAAATTGCTTGTGGAAAACAAACTAAGCTTGTGACTCTGAGAAAACAAGCAGCTGTTGTGCTTGACAATGAAGGGCTGTGGGTGCCAAAAGAGGCTGCTGCTGATCAGCCTGACAGAAGGACTGAAGGGAAGCAGGAAGACACAAGGAAGCTGAAGTGAATGTCAGCAGTGCACAGAAACAGAAACGTTAAGGAGGCAAAAGGAAGAGTTGTGTAGGGAATTGTAAAACATATGCAAAATTGACAAAGGCAACACCCATGCCTTCAAAACTTGCACCTACCTAATGAATGAATATTAATAGCTCTTAGAACCATAACAGCAAACAGTGCAGGAGGGGTACTGTCAATTTTCTGGCGTGTGTGTCTTGTATTTTGACATGGTAGAACCGAGTAGCAGGGTGGAGTTCAGGTGTTCAGTTGTTTCAGCAGGTTTTTACCTATTTGTTTGAAACTGCTGTAGGCTCATGCAATGTCCTTTATTATGGCAACATGCCTTTTTCAATTAAAAAAATCTAAATCTGCAATCTAATATTTGTCTGCAGGTGAGTGACAGATTAATCCTGTAATTTAGAGATATATCTTTTAGCTGATTTTCCTCAAACCAGATGAATGAAACACTACAAATCCTCTTAAATTTCTTGAAGGCAGTTCTCAGTGTATTTTCTTTAAAAAAGGTAGTTTTATATTACTGCTACAAATGTGAACTGGTGTTAGAACTATGGTTTATACAGATCAAATACATTTATCTAAAAATGTATCAAATTCAATTTTGGATAAAATAATTGCTAACAGTCTATAATAAATTTAAATAAAGGTATGACTTAAGTTCTTTGTAAAATGATCTGCTTGTAAATTAAAAGTGCAGATTATGATGCACAGATGGAAACAATATGGAATCTTTAGTAGAAGATTGATTCAGCAGTTCATTGTGTGGGACTGACATTGTGCAGGTATTTTTGGCCTGTCTTCTAGTTAAGTTCTTAATCCTTTTCAATTTTTCTCCACACTTGGCCTTCACATATTCCTAATATCTGTGGAATGTGGCCTCTCACATGGTAGCAGCCTCAGCTAGCCCCCGAGTGCTGGTTTTCTTTTCCTTAGGATGGTTTCTGAACTTAATATATTCTCTGCAGTTGGAGTTTACTGCTTGTCTAGGTGATGAGGACAGCTGACAGAGGCCAGCCCATGCAGCCAACACATGCCCATTTACTTCTGGTTTAATGGGTGCACAAAAAGCAGAAATGTTGTTGTGAGAGGCTGACTGTTTTTCTGTCTTTAACAGCAACTGAAGAATGTCAGGAGGTCAGTCTTTTGCCTCACCAAGAATTCTGACTGAAGGAAGGATGCAGCTTCTTCAACCAAAGTAAAACACTCCACTCTGTCCTGGGGTAATTTTTTTAGTAAGTTGTGGTCAGTGAGTAAATATTGACATTTGTGGTATAATAAGGAAGGGAGGAATGGGGGATTCCTACCTTTATTGCTACCTGTTGGTAAAGAAGAGTTACTTGGAGGGAGATGAGATCAAGAACCCTTGTGCAGCCTCCTGGACAGCACTGGTGCTGGTCACAGATGAGGAAGACAGGCCATCACTGTGGGGAGTGCCAAAGTTGGCAGATTTTTTTGTCTCCTATTAGAAGGTCACAACGTAGTGGGGTGATGATTACATACAAATGCCATATGGCACCTCTTGACAAAACTGCTGTAGTTAAAAATAACACCTGAACACCGTAAGACTACTGTGGATTTTAAGAATGTGTTTTTTTCAATCTACCCTATGAACAAATTTTCCATTGCATTTAATCTGATTACATTCACTGAAAGGACACAAGCTATGCTTTTTAAAACATGTTTTCTACAGTAAGTCACTAGAAATACTTGAATACAGAAGGTAAATAAACAAACACATCTGTTTTAAGACAGTAATCCCTTTACTGTAAATTATATCAAGCGTAGAAAGAGGCAAGGTATTCCACTCAGAGCATTTAATCCCTTTTGAGATAACTTTCTTAGTTTAGGCTTAAATGAAGGGTGTAAAATGTTAAAGCAAGTCATTCTGCTTTTGTTGTCCATGAATTATTCAGATTTGAGTATCTGCTATGTGTAGTCTGCAAGTTCACAGACAAATCTTATCTAACTACTCTGACAGTCAATCATTAGAAGCTTTAAGAAAGTATAATGTGCTCAAGTACTGTAACTCAGCTGATTGCACTAGCACAGCTCAAAGAGATATATTTGTACTGTAAAGATTATTAAGAAAAAGGTAGTTATGTGTTATGAAGGCAGTTGTTTTCAAACCACAACTACATCCAGTAAAAAATTGTCATGCAAAATCTAGTTGTTTTTGGCTCTGCTGAAACATGCCTCTTTTGAGGCATGTTTGACTTGTCTTGCAGCTATAAAAAGAACTCATCAATAAGCAATTAATTATAATTGACCTTTAACAATTATATATATACAAATATATAGATGCAGAACAAATTGATTAAACAGTGTAATGATCCAAAACTTGGCTTGGCACATGAAGAAATAATTGAGTGGAAACTGCAGTGAGGTGGTAGGGGCTGCTAATCTCCTAATCAGTGCTTTTCACCTTTCCTGTCTTTTTCTTTTTGTCTGCTTGCCATTTTCTTCATGACAGATATGACCTACAACTGCATGCATGCTGTGGTACATGACATTGCACACTGGGTCTTGGGACAGGGACAGTGTTAAATCCTGTCCTGCAATATGAAAGCATAGAGTATGATAGAGATAAATGGGGTGCTGGGAGGAGATGGGTGTCATGGTGGTTTTCTGGGTTTTTTCTTCTCTCTTGTAGCAGTGGTTTGTGTAATGTGATGGCAGAACTAATTTGGTGTGTGGAGTGCACATAGGTGGATGGGTCTCTAGGAGAAACATATAAAGGGGAAAGAAAACATTTACAGAGGAAAATGTAGGAAGTTATAAAAAAAAGAGTATGGATACAAAGTCTGTATTTCCCATGGAAGGGAAAATGACTCTGAAGATTTTAATGAAATTGACTTCAAAACTTTTTTGTATCTTTACTTCATATTAAGGATGGAAGAGTTGTCAGGGAAAGCAGAAGCAAGTTTGACACAGAATTCAAAAGGCAGCAAATGTTTTGATTCACTTCCATGACCAGCATCCTAAGCTTTATTTTGAATTTAGCATTGCACATGACACATTTGTGAATGAGTGTGGCCATAATGACTTTTCTCAGGATGGGGAAGGAGATTTTTGGGCAATTTCCAGAGGTCCTGTGTTTGAGGTGGCCCAGCAGTCTGTTTTGGTGCTCCCTTGATCCCACTCTGCATTCCAGCCTGCTGCACTCCACTATAGCAGAGTTCACCTTAATATGAAGGCCAAATGCATTTACTTTTCAGAACAAATGAAAGCTCAGCCTTTTCAAAATGTATCAAACAATGCAAACATCTTCATGGCCTGCAACCAAGCCTGCCCTGTGTTCTTGGAAGCATTTGCTTGTTTGCTGCATCTAAATGCTGTTTTCAGCCAACTGATTTCTATGTATCGGGTGACACCATAAAAAAATCTCTTTATGTATGCAGGCCCAGGTTGTTTACCTGGTTCTGGATTCTCTGTATCTGAATTTCTCTGAATAATTTCATAAGGCAGCAAAAGGGTAAGAGGACACCACAACTCTCTTTCTAGGCTTTTTTTTTTTTTTTTTTTTTTTTATATTTTTATTCACATGCTAGCCTGGATATGTTTTATATGTTTTCTGGACTTTCCCTGTTATCACAGAATCAACTAAGTTGAAAAAGAACTTTGAGATCAAGTCCAACCTGTGACCAAGCACCACCCTGTCAAATAACATGGCATTAAGTGCCACATCCAGTCTTCCCTAAACACTTCCAAGCACAGTGACTCCACCACCCTGGGCAGCCCCTTCCAAAGCCCAGGCACTCTTTCTGTGAAGAAAAAGCCTTGGTTTTCCTTCTGCTGTTCCTTTATGGTTCTTGTAGTGATTTTATGTGGTGTTTCTCTTGATAATTGAAATAGATTTTTCAGGAGCATATTAAAGATAAGTAAAATTGTCAGAGGCAATGTGCAGTAATTGCTTTGTTCTTCAGAGAGCTTAAGAGAAGTGGCAGACACTCAAATGAGAATTTTCTAATCCAGGATTTTCTATGAAAGTGAGAGATGATAAATAGATGTGTTCCTTTTGAAACCACTCAAAAATGCTTCAGTACACAGTATTATTACAAACCACTATTACAAGTCATTTGCTAGCAATGCATGAGTGAGTTAAATGTGGCTTTGGACATTAATTATTCCTCTTGGTAACATCTACTATTCAAATAAATATTAGACAGCATTTAGGCATAAAAAATGTGGAGGAAGAAAAATGAAAATATGTGAAAGAAATATAGAAATATAACTATATAATAAAACTGTAGTAAGGGTATGGGAAGAGGGAGGGCACTAAAGAAAGTCATAGGGAAGACGGTTATTATTTTTGTTTATTTGTTGGAGGTTATGTGCCTCTCAAGGGACATGACAAAAATATGCAACTTTGAACCTCAGCATTATCCTTCTAGTACAAAAAAAGCAAGGGTTTCTTGTGAAAATGAGAGTTCAGGTGTGTAAATAAAAGTCATGTGGATGTGGTTCAGGTTGCAAAGGATTGCAGTAATGATGAACTTCAGGGACTGGCAGTCTGAGGCTGTGAGGAGAGCACAATGCTCACAACATCAGCCAGGAGAGGAGCAGAGGCTGGAAACTTGTGTTAGGAATAGCAAGCTCTCATCCTAAGTTATGATATGTGTGCAAGTTGTGTCCATGCCAGGCTGAAAAAGAATTATCAGTGATGGCTTTATAATTTACACTCCATGATATCAGCTGTTTTTGCACTGCATGTACTCATGTAAGTTTCTGAATATGCTTTTGATCTATCTATATCAGAACTATATACTTTCTGAAGCAGGGTGCTGTCATATTATGAATTAATGTGGCATTAAAAAAATCCAAATGTCTAGATATGTTTGACCCTGTTAAATACCCTCCTTTATTTCAGGGATACTTATCACTCTGTCGATCTCTGACACTTCTTCTGTTATCCATATATTAGCAGAGATGCTCATAGCACTTTAGTCCTTCTAGGCACATACTTTTCTATTTTGACTGTTTTTGCCTCTTTGCATTTTACCTGCTGCTTACTGTGTGGCAGGGATTGTGTGCTAGTAGCATTCAAAATTCCATTCAGGAAATGTGCAAATTGCCTGGAGAGCAGTAGAAAGATGTTGCATCCATTTCTTGCTGTAATTGAATAAGATAATGAGGCCACAGTTTTCACCTTGAGTGTCACCAGGAGCTCGGGGATGGGGACTGGTACAATTTTCATATGGATCATGTAATTCTTGAGCAATTGAATGACTTGTGCAAGCTGTCAGGGGACTAGGGTTGGTGTTGGTGGCCAGCCTGTTGCTCAAAAAATGCAGGATGTGCACTGGTACCAGGGTGGGTTGAGTGTTAGCTGGCATGTGACGTGCTTAGCAATGCTTGGGAGATGGTGTGGGCTGTTTGGAGAGGTTCTGTCCCGTGAATCCAGAGAGCTCCTGCCTGCACCTGCTTTCCTTGCCAGACTGCTGTGCTGTTGCTGATTTTGCAGTTTATGTATCTCCTTTATTAAAAAGGAAGCTTTTGGTGGTATGCATTGTCACAGAGTATGCACTATTCATTTGGCCTTGCTGTCACAAGGCTCTGCTGTGAGCTGTCAAAAATCCCGGAGAATTTCCAATTGTCAAAACCTTTTGTAATTTCCCTGGCAGAATATTTTGCAGAGGCCATTCTGTCCATTCCTGTTTTGGGATTTTTGCCTCCTTCTTGTAATTCTCAATAATTACCAGCTCCACTGCTATTTTTTTTTTTTAACACACATGTAAAGACACACACACACACCCTCATCCCAATTTTTTACTTATTGCTTCCCATGTGGTTTTCTTTGTTCCTCTCCTCTTTGCAGTCGAAGTGCCTGCCTCCCTGGAGGTTCATTACTGATGCTTCTTACCTACTGCTGTGACTCTGCTTTTGAAGAATTATCACAATTCACTAAAATCTTTTGGGTAGGAAACAAATTAAAATGGTAGCCAAAGAATGCTCAGGTTATAAAGTCCTTTGCATCCTGGACACTGGAGTACTCAGATCAGAATGGCAAGACTTTCTCTGTAGGCAAAAGAGCCATTGAATCTGAGTTAACTTGATGGAAGCTGATTGACCCAGTTGTTAATGGGCTTCCTTAAGAAAGCTTAATTTGGGGACTGTTTGTTTCCTTCTTCTGAAATGGAGTGTAGAGTGAAACGAAGCTGAGGGAAGATAGGTAGGAAGAAAATTCTGCTCCAACTGGGCTGTCTGGTTTGATTTTGCTTTGAATTCTGTCTTCTTTTTTTCCCCCTAGGTTGGTTTGACTTTCCAGACGCAAATTTTAGTCTAATCCTGAATTATTTGTAATTTAAATGTATTTTAGTTATCATCAGCTGCAGAAGTACATAAAAGACAAAAAAAAAAAAACCCCAAAAAACCATGCTTTTTAGTTCACTGATAATGTACATGCTGGGTTGGGGACTATCTCACTTTGAACAAGAACAAATTAGAATTGAATTTTTTTGCTGAACTGGAAGTTTGAAAATATTTGACTTTTAAGTAGATGTACAGTGCTCTGCTTTCAGGCTTTCTACACTTGGTTTTAAAATGAATGGAAAGAAATAGTTGAAACAGCAAGAAACTTGTGTTAACAGCACAGCTATATGTTTGCAGTCTTAGAAGTCCTGTTTCTCTTGCTGCCAACTGTAACTTAGTGATTTTACCTGAAGTGGAGCCTACCTCAGACAATTTTAGTTTTCAGCTATGACATTTATTAGCTATTCAAGTAACTGCTTTCTCCATGTGATGCTTAGTGCTTCCTTAGAGAGTTCAGGGATGGAGGTGAGAGAGGTGAAATGCTTTTATTGTTGTTGTATGGGTCTGGCCAGGGTGGGATCTGATTCTTTCCTCAGCTGATCAAATACTCTGCTGTGACAGTTCAGGCTTCTCAGGGAACTGCACCTGATGGCAAAAGTATTGTATAAATAGACAAACAGAAATCTACCTGCAGGCTGGAAATCTGTGTTCGCATCCCTACAGCACATCACTTTAGAAGTGAAAGGCAAGGAATTATCAAAGGAAAATAAATTGTTAATGACATATAAAATATTAGAAATTTATCTAAAAACAGTTTCAGAAAATCATTTGAAAAAGCTTTCTCTGGCAGCATGCTGATTGTATGTGTGGGGGAGAGAGAGAGACTGATTGCATATAATAAAGCCTTAATTGACAGCCATCTGAGTGAAGTATTCTCTCTGTGGAAAATGTCCCTCCCTAGACAATGGGTTAATATAACTTTTCAGGTGTCCTCAAAAAGTTGTTGCTTAGAGAGTGAGCTGCTTCTGACTCCTGTAATAGATGAGAAATGCATGCTCCTGCTTGGACCAGAAGATAATAGGAAAGTGGTATCTGTGGTTTGCAGACTAGCTCTGCTTACAGAGAGAACACACTCGTCCTTGACCTTCACACACCCAGCTAGCTGAAAGCTCTGGCAGAAAGAAAATGGTCTCTTCAAATAGATCAAGCAAGGATGGCAGGGGCTATTCAGTACCCTATAGTAGTTACTAATGGAAAAATAACAGCTCAAAATAATTTTCTGAAATGTTCAGATAGAATGAGCATAACAAAGAAGAATACTTATTTATTGAGGCAGTGTCAGTAAAGTACACCTTAGCAAGATACCTGAAATGTGCTGGTCCAAAGCTGGAATTTCTATTAAATTTCAAATATCAGCAGCTGGTGTTGTAGCAATATCTGATGCAAACAGGAGATTTTATAAAAGCTTTTCAAAATCTTTTCTTATGTAGTTTTTTTAAATGGAATGATTTACTAGTGTGCATATGACATAGCTTCTAAAACTTCAAAGCTGATTTCTCAAAGTCCTTGAGATTAGAAATTAGGGTTTAGGGCTCCTTAGTATATGTGATCTAAATTTCCAGTGCACCCAGGGTTTGGCATCACACAGGCAAGAACCTCTGGTGTAGTGCATTGCATGGGATACCCTGGAAAAGCAGAGTTGGAAAGCCCAAAGACTTTCCGGCTAATTATCTAGGATCTGTCTTGGTTTTGTTAAACATCAGTGGCAATTTAGGTATTTTTAGAAAGCATTTCAGGCTCAGTGATTCCAAAATTTCCAGTTAAATTTGTTTCACCTGAAAATTCTCAGTGCAGCAAGTGTGTTTGACAGACCTTCATCATTTATGAGTACATAAAATACATTGCTGGGTGTGTATTTCAGTTATTAGTCTACAGCTTTTGGCCCACTAGTTTGAGTGGACATCTAATTTGGGTGGTTTTGAGACTTGCATATGATTGCTGTTGAGTCACATTAATGACAATGCTAGTCCAGCATTGCACCCTAAAGAGTAACAAGTAGAAAACAGAAGATATCAATTTTTCTCATTATCTGAAGCAGAGGCTATGCTAGCATTGATATGGAAACCATAAAACCTACTGATGGATAGGGATGTTCAATCTTTGATTAGCTGGAGAATATGCAATCAAAATAAATTTTTTTTTTTTTTATGGACAATGAGCATCATGAAAGGGAAATGTGCCCTGTAGGTACACAAATGGAATAATCAAACATATAGAGAAAAAGTAGAAAACCCACATAAATGCTTTCATGAAAATATAAGATAACAAACTGGAATATAAATTAATAAGTTGTGAGGAAAAATAAATCAAGGACCCAAGATTAAGAAAAAGTGGGAAAAAGTCTTTCTGAGTACTTGCAGTCTGATATACCCTAAAGAACCAGACAAGGCAGGTCCTGGGTTTCCATTACTGCCTTCCTGTGGGTCATTAGCTAAAAACAAGGGCATCAGAATTTTTGTCTGATTTTTGTTGTTGACACTAACAAGGGAAGACTTCAGCACTAAAAACTTAAGTCCTGAGGCTCCTCATTTATTTCAGACAGCTCTTGTATCCATCCCACCTTCAGGATAATGCCACAGATTGCTGGTGAACCTCACATTAATGGGCTTTTGCAATCCCCTTCCTGTGTGTTGGTGATTCTTTCCCCTCCCTTGCAGTTAGCCTGTCTTTGGTTGTTGTTTTACAGGCTTTTCTTGTTAAATGTTTTCCAGCTGGCAGTGAATCATTATGTGCTACTTTATCTGCTTTCCACCGCTCTGAGGGTTTCTTTATTTATTAATAAGAACAATAGCAAACTGAAACACATGTCCTTTTCATAGTCATTATTTGCAAAGTACATTGTTCTAGGGCCACCTTGCACCTCTGTCATAAATAAAGCCTGTAACAGCCACTTAACATACATACAATGGATATTAAAACCAGTGTTCTTTTGGCACTGATTTAAAAATAATAGATTTACACTCTGTGTAGATCAGCAGTTTTAATATTTGGCTGAATCTGAATAGGACAATGAATTCCTTTTATCTTGCAATTAAACCATGTATTTTATACTGATGTTGCTCACATGGCAGAGTTTACACAAGATAAAACAAGTTCAGAAGCTCTCCCTGTGGAGAGAAAAAAGGTTATTTCTAAGTCACCACATTCTGGTTTAAACCAAACAATAGTGGGAAAGTAGAAAGTGAGAATGGATTCACATAAATATTAAGAATCAAGAGTTCACTCAGGAAAGATCAAGCTGTGTGAAAGTCATACCCTGTCTGAAGAAATACAATAAAGCTGTAGTTAAGGAAAAAAATGATTAATTTCTGCCACTGGGCATTTATGACTAAAAAAAAAACCTTTAAATGTTCTTCTACCTTGCAGAACTCAGCTTAGAGCTGGCAAGGGACCTTAGAAATATTAGGAACTTGTCATAAACTCTCTAGGCTAGACTAGGATGTGTCTGGAAAGTTCAGTACTGTTATTTGTGAGAGAGAAAGAGAACTGGGAACTGTTTCACTGTTGGAAACTTTCACTTCTCAAATATAGTTTGGAGAACAAATGCCACTAACAGTGGTAGGCAAAAAGCATGTTGGAGAGACAACAGCTTGCAGATTTAAACACCAAATGGTCACTGAAATAAAAACAAGAGAAAGGTCCTGTACCTGGGTCTATTTTGGACTTCTAACCGGCATTGCAGAAGGTAACCTTGGACCAACTGGCCACATGTAGACAATTTAGATTAAATGGAAAATAGAAACTATATGCATATGACAATCTGAAGTTAGTTGAACCTAATTGTGTAAGGATATGAATGCTGAGGAGGCTTTGCTTTTATTCAAATCAAAGATACAACAAAATGTTTAAACTCCCTATTCCTAGAAAAAGAGCAATGTTTTTAGAGGCAGGTTCCAGTTTTAACGTCTTAATCCACACAAGAATTTATATCTATATAGGCCTATTGAGCATCACCTGGCAAATTAAACATTCAATTATCCAACTCTGTTAATAATATGGAATTTGTTCAAATTTTAAACTTGAATTTTGGCTGTAAATTTCTGTAAAAGATCAAATTATTGCTAATATGAGGAGAGCCTGTTCCTATTCCCAAAGCTGCCAGCTTTTTCCTTACCTTGTTGAGTGTCTCAGTGGATATTAAGTCATACAAAGGCTATGCTGAGAGGCAGCACTGAATATAATTTCCCCCCTTTTCCCCCACTTTGTTTAATTTTTATTACAATGTTTTCCAAGCTATAGTTTATTTCTGGTATCAGATAGGGCCTGGAATCTTCTGACTACTGCTTGCACAATGACTGGGGGAAAAGGTGTAGAAGAAGTGAAGGCACAGGGTGTAAAATGCCTCTCAAGGACTTGACTGCCTGTGGTTGCAAGGTTGGCTGTAGCAGCAGCATGGCTAGCACAGCTGGGCCCGCAGAGCCAGCAGATGTGCTGGAACACACTGTCTGCCTTCTTGCCCCTGAAAATACTTGACTGAGGCAAACTTTATCCTCATGGGCAGGTGTTCTTCAGATGTGATTTTTATGTCTGATGGCAGGTTAAGGAAAAGGGCTGCTGTGTTGCTCTTGCTAACCTGGGATTGCAGGTGCAATCTAAGTCTTGCACAAGGCCTTCAGAGACTTCCTTTTATTCTACCTTGCACACACAAATAGGCTAATTAATTATCAAACTGGCTGGCATAATTCAAGCACCTGCTCTCAGAAACTTTATAAGTTCAGTTACAGAAACTGCTGTGCTTTACAGCCCTCACCACAGACAACCCTCCCATATGTCTTGTTTGTAGGCACTCTATTTTTTACAGAGCATAGCCCTGGGAATCCTCTAGCATTTATGCTTGGAAACATATTCTTCTCTCCTAGGGCTCTGTTTCCTGGTGCAGCTCACACTGCTCCTCTACTGCTGGGCAGCAGGGCAGGCAGGGAGCCCACCCCCGCCTGCTGCCTCCAGGCTGGGCAGAGGGACCCATGCCCAGGCAACCAGCTGTTCTGCTCCTGCCTCCCTGCAAGCCATTGTGGGACCTTGGATGAATTTTTCATGCTCCTTTTTCTCTTTGTGCAACTCCTTTTTTTGTTAGGTTGAAAGCCCTCTGAACTTTGTATTATCTCCATATACTGTGGTGAATACAACAGACCCCTGAACTCTTTTAGGTGCTCTAGTTTCTACTGCAATGTGAATAATTGCTAAACTAAGCTCCATATGATGCCATTTATTTTCAAATACAACTTTCTTATTGAAGTAAAGGGCAACCACTGCTTCAAAAGACTCTGTGCTCTGTTATGGCTCTGGTAAGGATATTGTCAAATGTCCCTGAGGGTTTTTATGATATGCCTGTTTAATTTTTCTGTTAGTAAGTAGCTATGTAGACACCAGCTTTTCATAACAGCTGGTTGCTCAAAGACTCTGTTCTTACCAACATTTGAAAGAACACTACATTTCTATATTGGTATGCATCAGGAATAGGCAGCTTATCACCTTGGATGCCCTACACTTGTTACTGCTGACAGTTCAGTCCTGAAGGAGAGTATTAAGGATTGCATTAGGTCTGGCTGAGACAGAGTTCATTCTGCCTCTCTCAGTTACCATCCTTTTCTCAAAATCCTTATGTTTCTGGGTTCCAACCCCAAAAAGTCTAGTGGGGTGATCCTCTATGCCAAACATCCTCCAAAGCTTCTCTATCTCTCCACTCTGCATCTGGACAGGGGAGAGAAAATATAATGAAGGGCTCATGGATTGACATGAGGTCTGAGATCACTCAGCACAGGCTTCAGGGGATCCTCAGCTGTGGTTCCTGGAGCACCTCCACTAACTTTGGTCTGCAGAGTTGTTCCTCTCATATATCCTGACCCTGCTTTTCTTTGGCCACAACTACATCTATGCAAGGATTTTTTTTATTCCTTCTTTTAAAATCTGTTATCACAGAGGTATTCCCACCATTTCTGCTTGTCCCAGGCTTGGCTATTGGCAGGTTCATCCTGGAGCTGGCTGGCATTGGCTCAGCTGGACATGGTGGAGGAAGCTTCTGGCAGCTTCTCACAGAAGACATCCCTTGCTACCAAAACCTGCCATGCAAACACAATACAAGTATAATGTTTTAAAAAAGACCAAGCAGCAATTTTTTTTTTTGAAAAAAAGCTTTTTGTGTTGTTGGAGAGGTGGAGAATAAGGAGTTTTTACCTTCTCTGTGATTGTAGTAAATGTGCCAGTAACTGTTTTTACACTCTGTATATACATTCATCAGAGATTCTATGGCACAATCTGTAGGGCAAACTAGTAATTCTGTATGAGGAAAAAATAGGCAGGTGATTGCATGCCTTTGAACACATTTAAGCTGCTTGACAATCATGATTGAGTAACATTTTAAAATGATGTTATGAGATAGTGCAGCATTCAGAAAAAGTGTGTTTGTGGTGGTGTTCCTGTCCCTCCTATGTCATGTCCTTGCCTCCCACAATTTCATTGCCAGCAAAGACAAAAGAGACTTTTGCTATTTACTTTTGGAAAATAATTTCAGACTACTGGGGGTGAGATGAAAAATACTTTATATTATGTGGTTACAATTTTCCTTTCCTATAAACAAGAAAAATGCAAAACTTCCTTTCATTTACCTTCATACTATAGGCTTTAAAATTCTCCTTAGAAGCTATTTGTATGGTTACTGAAATAATGTTGGCATTTTTTGGTACGAATATGAGCTGTATTTCTGTGGATCAGTTCTGTGTAGGGGTGGGGAAATGAAATCCAGCAATGCTATATATATGTGTGTGTTAAGTTAAAAAATAATGTAAGGAAATTTAGGAAATAAATGATTGACAATGCTGGCCTTTAAAAAGGCATAATTAGTCTGTAACATTGAGACTTGTGTTTCCAGTTTGTGTCAGGGTGCTGCTGTTTTTGTCCTGTGTCTGACTGCAGAGTCAAAAGGGAACTGCTGTGTGGGATTTAATTGTTTGTACATAGGGAAGTTAACACTGTGTGGGTTTTTTCTGATCTCCTTCTTGAAGGAAGCTTTGACTTTTTTGAGCACAAAGCAAAATCTTTGAAGTGCCTTATGAAGGCAAAACCTCTCAACATATGTGGATTTTTAGTCACTACAGTTATTTTGCATTGTATTAGGGTTAGCAGAAGAAGAACATAGTCTATTTAATTCCACAAAGAAGTCAGAGGTAGACTACACTAAAAATAAAGAATCAGAATAGTTACTATTTAGGCCAGGACAGGGTGAATACAAACATATAACATTACTCACTACATATGAAATGTGAAATTTAAGTGCAGATAAAGTGCACTTAGACATTTGGAAATTTACACTAATTGTCCTAAAAATCCTTAGGATGTGTGGATGTTAAATGTGAAGGCCTACGAGATTTTAACTTGAAAAAAATTCTTTATATTTGCACGTTTCCCTGAGAAGTCTTCTGTTGCTCTTTGGTTTACTTAAAACCTCCACCATTGTTTCCTAAGACCCTAGAATTCTTCTGCACAAAGGATCTTGAGGCATCACAAGAGTCACAAAGAAAATGTTCAGCAACAGGCAAAACTGCAAGTTTATGCAGCAGTTCCTACATCTGTCATTTATGACAGTGTTAACTCTTGCAACACTTCACATTTTGAGAAAAATCAATTTAATAGATCAAAGGCATTTAAAAAAGGCAGAGAATTCAAATAGTTTTTGAAGTTGTAGCTCTTTTAGGGACCCTTTTAGAGAACTTTGAGTACATGAGGTTGATAAAATATCATCTGGGACAAAGAAATTGAAAACCAAGGCTTCTCAGAAGCCTGTTGGTGGAAGTATTTATTGCATATTATATTAATTCTGTTGATATTTTATTCTATGGTTAAATACATACCAGACATTTACAATTGGAATGCATAATTTGCAAAATTCATTGTCATTGAAGATAAAGATCTTCACTATTTTTTCTACCTTTCCATTTCTTGCTCCTATATAAGATCTTTGGATTTACCACAGCAAAAAAAATCAGTGGATTCCAGAAGACCTGTGAAGAGAGAATAAATTCAGGTGTTAGTCTCTTGGAAATAAGTGCATAGACTTAAAACACACCTTCAAGGCACAAATATAAGGATCCATACTAAATGTTAAAATTTAAAACAATTTGAAAGAGGAAGGTACTGCTTTTCCTCTTGCAAAACATTTGTGGTCCCAAGTTCTGATTGACATGAGTCTTTCAACTCTTAAGCTTCATTAACCTGCTTCTTTGAGAGATTTTTAAAGACTGGGAAATTTCATTATCAAGGTCTATAAACAAAACTTTTTCATCCTCCAGTTTCTCTAAATGAAATGATCAGATCTGTGGCATTTCTTTGTGGTTTTGAAACTAGAAATTGCTGTTTTTTGTCATTGCTGTTGACATTGATAATGTATTATAGGAGAAATGCAGAGACCTAGGGAGAGAATTTTATAAAATACACAGGAGATCAGTGGTTGGTCTGGGAATGATGATGAGATTTTACTCTCATCTTGGAAGGGGTAAAACCGATTTTGCATGTGGCATTATCTAAAAAACTTGCAGCTATGAAATATTTTTTACTAGTATCTAGCTATTTTGACAATTTGCAAGTAGTGAATGAGATGAGCTTAGATTTCTTGTGATAAGCTAGTTGATTTTCTGAGTGAAGAAAAGACTCAGTAACCCTGTAGGCTGCTGGAATTGATGACAGCTGGACAAATTCCTGTTACTGAGACAGGGGAGTGATCCAGTCAAGCACAAGCCCTTTTCCTTTATTTCTTACTCCACTGCTGCCTAAATTACCAGTTAAAATATCACTCTTTTAAGGCTGAGGTAAATTGTTAGTAGTGTTTTTCTAGAACATGGGAATGTGTCTGTGCAATTTTTGTGGTAGTCCCAGCAGCAGAAAATATCTGAAGTGTGCCCCACTGAGAGGCATGTGAGGACCATGTGGTTTTAAGTTAAGGAAAGAAGATGCATACAATGTTGAGAACAGTTTGTTTCATCCCAAGACTTTATTTGTGAAATACAGGATTTTTTACAAGCCACCAGGTAGGTTATTGACATAGTGTATTACAAAATTGCGTCTCAAAGGGAAATGTGTTGAAATCTCATGTGCAGTTAGCAGATGGACTAATCAGAATAAGTTATTAGTGGTAAATAACCAGCCAATGGTCAAAGTAAAGTTATCACAAGAGCTAGTTATGATTTGTAAAAAAATGATAAGTATTTGCAGAGTTTGTGACAAGAATTTTGCAGAATTGTGATAAGTGTTCCTCAAATTGAATCTAGTAAGTACCATGGGCACAAGACAAATACATATCTTTAATGATTTATCTGAAGCAGAAGACAAATTTCCTACTTTTGGTATTTTTGTTTGTTTTCCAGTGCATCTTTTTCATGGTTTCCATTATTTTTCTCATTCTCAGTGAAAGCAACTGCAGCATTGTGAGAATATAACAGTGTAGGAGATTTTGGTTTGAGTCCAGTGGTTTACTGCCTGAGTCTTGACAGAGACCAGATATGATGTCCTATTGCATGACTGAGTTCAGTAACTATTTAGTTTATTAGTGACAGACTTAGGATGACTCTTAATAGATTTACCAGGAAATGAAAAACATGCTTGAGTTTGATGCAGTCAGAGAGAGGATATAAAACTGAGTAAGTGAGAAATAAAGACGGGGAAATAAATAGAGAGGGAAAAAATACAGTTACTGTACAAAAGAAGAAACTGAGAGTGATGGTAAAGAAAGGAAGAAAATGTTGCAAATTTAGGAAGTAAACTGATGCAGAACTAGATGAGAAGAGCAATCCTTAACAAAAGATAAATTTATTTTTTTTATTTTTGTAAAGCTTAGTGTAAAAAAGAATAAATTCAGTTGTCTGAACCAGGTGGTTGTATGTTAGGGTGTGGGATGCTTGTATTGATTTTCATAATGAGAGGCTTTTGAAGGTAACATGTAAATATTACAGTGGCTGTTGCTTTAATACCAGATATCCTCTCTGTGAATAGAATTATTATGTCCAGAGTAATCCTGCTTGGATACTGTTCCATTCCAAAAGTATGTGCCTTTATATTTGTTCAAACCTGAAATTTTTGTACTGATTGCAGATACTTTCCAACAAAAGTTGCTTAGAGAATGCTTTCTCTGGGACTGTCATACTGTGATGGTGTCAGAGTTTGAAACAGTACAATCCTTCAAGACCTTCCTCTTTCCTTCCTTGCTTTTGGCCAGGTGTGCTGGCCTTGGCTGGGATTTTTAATTTGCTTCACACAGCTCTTCATAGCAGCCCTTCACAGCAGCTGGTATGGGGCTGTGGCTTGAGTTTGTGCTGAAACAGGGTAATGAAAGGGTTTTGTTACTGCTGAGCAAGGCTTACACTGAGCCAAGGCCTTATCTATTCCTTCCCTCACCCAGCAGAGAGGGGGCTGGGGATGCTCTGGAAGTTGGAGGGGACACAACCAGGACAGCTGACCCCAACTTACCCAAGGGACATTCCATACCATATGGTGCCATGCTGAGCATATTAAAGCTGGAAGAGGAAGAGGGCAGGGAGGGACATTTGGAGTGGTGGCGTTTGTCTTCCCAAGTCACAGTCATGCATGACTGAGTCCTGCTCTCCTGGAGATGCCTGAGCACCTGCTGCCCACGGGAGGCACTGAATTCATCTCTTGATTTGCTTGCCTGCATGGCTTTTGTTTTCCCTGTTAAGCTGTCTTCATCTCAACCCACGAGTTTTCTGGATTTTACTTCTTCAATTTTATTCTGACAGGAAGGAAAGGAGTGAGTGGCTGCATGGGGCTGGGTGCTGGCTGGGGTTGAACCACAGCACCTGGAATGAACTCATGCCTTGTCTGAAGTTCCTCAAGCTTTTCCCTGGAAGGTAGTATACTCACCTATGCCATGCCCATCTTACAGAATCTCTGAAATTCATGTGTGTTCCTTGAAATGTGGCCAATACAAACAGTGTAGTGTTTGTCATCTTTGGGATGTATTTGACAGTTGCAGAAACAAGGAACAACTTAGGACAAATATCCTGGTGCTATTTCTTCATAATTACCACACGTGCATTTTTTTTATTTGAGAATTAAATGTACAACAGTAAAGCTAAGGCTGTGTGCGCAAAGTGGTTTTTTATGTTTCCACTGGCCTTTTTAGACTTTCATACAAAACTGACCCAAAAATTCCCGGACAAAACATCTGGTTTTCATCTCAAGACACCAGTGTTTACACTGGGAAATTAAAAAAAAAAAAAAAAAAAAAAGAAAAAAAAAAAGCCAAAATCTTAATGTATATACATAATGGTTTATATGTCATAAAATGAGAAAGCAAATGCTTCTCCCTATTTATATGTGTAATGGAAATTGTTAAATGATATTGGGAACCAGGCATGGTGTGTTGGTGCATTCTCAGCCAATAACAGGAACAAGGTAGGCTGAGGGATCAGGATTTGTGGATGGCTGTGCAGGGTGTGCCCATGCATCCCAAGGAACTGTGCCCTGTGGTGAGGACAGGAGAGGACTGTGGCTACAGGGTGCTGAGGTGAGGTGGGGCTCCTGCCCTGGGAGTGGGAGCAGGCAGCTCCCCCAGCCTCCTGCCCAGTGCTGAAGAGGGGTGGGCGACAGGAGGTGGCTAAAGGTGAACCTGGGCTGTTTGCAGAAATACCACAGGACTGTACTTGCTACTGTATTTGCTACTACCTATTCTTATTTTATTATTTGTTTTAAATTCCTGGGATATTCTTAATCATCACTTCTCTATTTAACTTTAAACTAAGTAAAAAATGGAATAGAGGGAAAATAAGAAACCCTGTATATAAATACTCACTTTGAGGTGTGGACACAGTGGCAAAATTCAGGCAGCCCAAAATGGGAGATGGCACTTCATCTGTGACTTGTACCAGTAGGAAAATGGCCCTGAAGGGATGTAAGTTGGGCAGAGTACCAGCTGGGGTTTGTGCTCCCACACACAGCCAAATGTTAAAATATATTTTGTCTTTGAAGTTTTCATTTAAAAAACCCACCAAAACAACCTCTTAAGGAAGTTAAACCTAAATCTGTTCTCTGTAAAAGTTTTAATTTGATAACCACCAGTTTGCATTAATTATTAAATGTAACTTAGTTTACTTAGCCATCTTAGGACTTTTAAATACCACAAAGTTTTGGGGGGCATTAAGTCAGATTCTGGATTAAATAATTTGCCCAACCTATAGTATCCCTTTTAAAAAAAATTCTGACTAAAAATCAAAGCTAGTTTTAGATATGAAGTAAAAAGATCAATTAATAAATAACTATTTTAATTCTATTTCTTTGTTTTGGACTTACTAAAAATATAGTATTATCCTTTAATATTCCTTAATTTGCTCATTGGTTTTCATCTCTTTTAATTTTCTTAACCAGATATAAAGACCCTAAATAGGAATGTATTTTTTAAATGTTGACTTGGTCTTACAAATGACAGTGCAGTACTAAGACATAAACCAAGAGTACTTAACGTTATCAGTATTACAACTCAAATTTTAAGCAGTGATACCTTATTATAGGATACAACATTCCAGCTCTTTTATTTTTTTAAATAAAATAATACCTTAATTTATTTATATTCCACCAGAATGAGTACATTCATTGCAAATTGCATGCACATAAAAGGGAAGCCATTTGTAAACTACATGATACCTTAACAATAAATAGTATTTGATCTAATACATGATGGTAGTGCATTTCTTGTTAAAACTGCAAGCTTTTACCAAAATGAAACCAAACTCCTATTCTCTTTATAAATATTTTAAATAATTTTCAGGTACATGTTTGATACCAAGTATATAAAAATAGTATTTTTAGATAAATTAAGAGGTTTCATTTACATGACAAAGAACGTGCAACAACTAAGCACTCTCTAGCAGCTCTATTTGGTTGATTGTCTAGATGACATGCAGCGAATATTGTCCCTTTGCCTTCAAGGAACTGACAAAAAGACCAGCAGGACCCACGATCACCTGAAGCAAACAGTGCCATAGATATTGTTTGGGAACAACAGTCAGACACTCAGGGAAAACCTTTGCTTCGAGGAACAAAAGCCACCCATGACAGTTCTTTGTGCTAGACTTCCAGCTGCTCTGACCCTCAGGGTCTTTGGACTATCACAAAAGTCTGTCAAACAGACAAGTTATATCTGTATTCAAAATGTTTTTTCAACATGCTTCTAGAATCTAGAAATGTATTGTTTTTCCTATAGTATGAACCAACATTGCCTTTTCTTACTTTCTTTAAGTCTGAATTTTCATGTTCGTAAGTCTCCAGGATCACCAAAACAGAGATCAAATAAAGCAGTCGTGCAGTACTCTCTAATTTAAAACTGGCAGCTGTGGAACATGCTTTGAGTACCACTTCATTGTTTCTCATACGTCTATGGCTTGCCAATCTTTGTCTTTAACATCCCTTGTGCTTGTTATGATGTCTATTGGGAAATCTGGGGTCTGTGCAGAAGTTACTCCTGCTGTTCCTTCCAGGTCCCATGATCCTGGCAGGTTCTCAAGGCTTAGTGAGCTGATTGCTCCTTGGCTAAAGCTCCCTTCCTCTGATCTGCTGGGCAGCACTAGGTGTAGTGATGTCTCTGATGAAGAGCATACTGAAGGAGGAAGTGTCGCTGAAATAGACTGAAGAGGAGTCAGGGTACTGTCTGAACGGGAAGAGGTGCATCTTAAAAACTTCAGATTGTCTTTCTGAATTACCTGATACTGGGAAAGGGAATTTTGAAGGCCTGTTGTATAATAAAGTTCACCATCCATAGAATTTTGCAGGTTGGGTTCAGTCCTTTGGGGACTGCTGCCTACAGAAGACAGACCTGTGTTCCGAATGTCACACAGTGTGTTCCCACGACTGAGTTGTGCTTTGGTGAAAGTGGAGTTCCCATCTCGCACGTGTGAGCAAGGCTGGTGTGCAGTCCAAGCCACTCGAGACTGCAGACTGTCCACTGTGGGACTTCGAGATATGCTGTGCACAGCACAGAATCCTGGAGGCTTCTGGGATGTGAGCAGGTTTTCCAGAAGGTGTATCACATTCTTCATATCCTTACGTAATTGTGAGACTTCTTGACTTAAAGTTGTCATCTGCAATGAAAGGGCAAAATATCACAGCATTTATTCATGCACCATGCTTAAGTAAGCACATACATCCCTCTTTTCTTTCTAGCAATAGCAACTTTGATCTTTGGCACAATGGCTGTACACTAAAGAAATACACTTTGCTACTGTATGTGTGGGAAATTGTCCTTCCAGCCAGTTTAATCCATCTGCTTTCAAACTATTCTCTCTATATAATAAATGGCCATAGGGTCAGAACTGAGATGATTTCTAGATGCAGTATGACATCAATATTTTCTTGATCAATTGTTAGATATTTTAAACCATAAAGCTTTCTTATGAAACAATTTTGTGCTGATGAATTACATAAAAATGAGATTTTGTGAAATCTTGTTTAGAAGTATGTGTGAAATATACTACTGTCTTCATAGTAAAATAAAAGAAATCCATATTCTAAGTTACTGGATGCAAATAGTAGCTATATGAAAATCTTGTGGACTACTAATCAAAACAGAAAAAAAAGGGGGGACACTTGAAACTCTAAAACCCACTGTCTACCTTTAATTATTTAAAAATATAGAATATTGTGAAACAGTTTGGTGGCATGCATTTTTTCTGCATGCTTGAAAGGTACTACCTATAACAGACAGGAATCCATTGCATAGATTTCTCTAGTGTGTGTGAAAAAGGATGAGTCCGATTTTTTATTAGACCTTTTCTCTTGAATGCTGGAATTACTGATAGCATCCATTTGGTTTCAAAAAGTGCATGAAGTCTTTCCTCAACACTGCTGTTTTGGGTGGGGATCAGATTGACAAATTCTGAATTTGTGTTTTAAAGTTGACTGGCATTTCAACATTAATGGGGACATTTTAAGGCCTTTATAAGGATGTCCTGGGCAGTGAAAAGTCTAGCTCAAACATAAAAATAACCCACTCATTATTTCAAAGGGTAGAAATTAAATTTTTCTACATGATAGCTATCAGTCTATTTTAGGTCAAAGCACCATGATTCTAATTAGAGTTTCTAATACTGATGCTACTCTGTTGAAAAAAAGATATGACTGGGCATTCATCTCCAATCCACATGTCAAAAAGTAAAAATGCTAATTCAGGGGGACTTTCTTTGACCTCAAGCAAAACCACCACTGATTAGATGACCTACACAGACTAATTTTCATTGTTCTGGTAGGATAGATCTGAAGAAATCTGCTGGAAATACTCAGGCTGAGTCTGACTGTGTTACTACAGGCACAATAATTATAAAGAAATTCTGAAAAGAAAGTAGGAAGCTCCAATACAGCTCCTATTGATCTATTTATTTTTCTCTGAACTTAGAGGTCAAACCCAACATATTGTTTAATAGTTTTGTAATGATCACACTGCCTCTGGAGAGAAAATCCTTAAAGGGAGAAGACTCTTGAGTGGCAGGTGACAGGATCTCTGTGTCTCTGCAATTCTCTGTCTTTTTGTTGTGCTGTCTAATAATTGAGTCATGGTAGATAGAAAATACCATAGGATCCCCTTCTTCCAGCAGAGATTAAGCTTTGAATACCTGATAACTTCAGTTAATGTGAGAAATTAAAATATGTTGCCAAAGTGTTTTATGAACAGGCTTCTTGTGGGGGTCAGAGCAGCCAGTGAAGGTTCTTGGTACTGTCAGACTTAGGAAAACACAGTGAGATTTCCGAACAAATCAACTTCACATTAAATCCTATATTCTGTTGGACACTAGGAGATGATATTGCAAAACCTCCAAAAGCTTTTTTGGGAAGAATGAAGACAGACAATCAAACTCATGGCTATCCAGATTCAGTGGTTGTCATTTATTTTTAGGATCGTCACTGGCCCCTACACCTAGTGAATACAGCAATGACTTTCTGTGTATAATTTCCCAGCTTGCATCATTTTTTACAGGCTTTCTGCAGGTGTACAAATAGAAATATTGACACTACCTTATGAGTATGTACCTTACCTAAACTATGAATGCTATGTGAAAATATCTGTAATTTTAAAATGTCTTGTTTGGTTTGACCCATGTTTTTGTCTTCTATTTCTCATCACTTATGAGCTTTTTAGAAGTTTAATCATTATTTAACAAGTTTCTTTTGCCAAATCAATAAGCAAATACAGCAAAAATCAATCCCAGAATCAGCACTTGTGACAGCCCTGCATTTCTGTTCATTACAACTGGCCCTAGTGCCCAGACACTCTATTTTTGATATATCAGCTAGCTCATAGAGTGTTGTCTTCTCCTAAACTTGTTCTTGCACCAGCATGGGAATTTACCTGATAAACCCCTATAATGTAAGCTTTAATGGTTTCCAGTAGTATGATAGTCAGAGTAGTTATGCCAAACTGAATTCACCACTACCAGTTAGTAAGATCTGTTTGGACCTATTCTGGATGTCACATACAGAAAAACATATGTAGCTTTCAGAATTTTACAATTACAAGATTAAACTTCAAGTATCTATATCACTATCAATTATCATCTGTCTCTATATTATTGTAGTTCTATACATGCATATCATATTATTAGTGTTCCTATCAATGTTGCATTGTTTTTGCTATTTTTTTATACACTTCAGAGATCCCTGAGCAGATGCAAATAAAAAGGTGCAATGAGGGGCAAAACGTTATCAGTTCTATTAACAATTTCACAGTGTTTGAGAAAGAGCAAAAGAACAGGGATTAAAAGCCAAAGGAATTTTAAGTCTGTGAAAGAGGAATTGCAAGCAGTACAGTTTCCTCCTGAGGAAAAAGGGCTAACTCCTGGCATGCTGGTAAGGCTGCACTCTTTTCAGGAGCTCACTGATTATTGCTAGGCAAAACAGCTACTGGTACAAATGGCTCCTGCTGTGCTAGGCAGACAGCTTTAAAATTATCTCTGAGATCCCAAATATACTTGAAATGCTGCCTTAACACTTCTTGGGACTTGAGAAAGATACTGCAATGTTTCCAGATGTAGAAACTGGGGTTTATACAGATTTAGCTTCAAGTAGCAAGAGATGCTTCTCAAACTGGTTGAAAGTAGTGTGCTGGTGCCTTTCCAGTAGACTATGTTATCAGGAAATGATATATTCAAAATAGAGGTTAAAGTAAAAATTTTAGTAGATGTATTTTGTATTTTCAAATTCCTTTGACAATTTTAGCAGAAAAAGTACCTTTCTTTACTACCAGTATTAAACTGTTGAGCAGTTTGAGTATTTTGTTCCATGTAATTAGGTAGGAATGGTGTGATGTAAGTTGATGATGATGCTTATTGCTTTGTTTAAATGGCTAAACAGATTTCTGTGTTTCTCCATTATATATTCCAATATATGATTTTTTTAAAGAAGTTTTTTATACTGGAATGCCTAGCTCTCATCACTGTTACTGGAAAAATCTGAAACAAGACTTTTTTCTGATTAGAAGCTGATTCTGATTGCACTTGGTTTTCTCTCTCTGTGTTTACTCTCTTTTGAAGTTTGAACTTCAGACCCAGATATCTTCCTGCTATGACTCTTTCTGAACACCTAAAGAAATGAAGATGAATATTGGCTTCTTGAGAAATGGAAACTGCATTTTGACAAAGTGGAGGAACTTTCTGGCTTGCACTGCATATGGCTGCTTCTCTACTCCCTTGCTTGATCTTCCATTGTTCTATTCTGGTTTTTCATTTAGTCAGGGAGATTTTTAGCTAGAATGAATTGCCTTTGAAGGCTCAGATTGACTAACTGCTGGTATTCTTTTTCTTAGTGACTGTGTTTTTGAATGAATGAAACAAGAATTGAGTGGAGACAGACTCTTCACTGATCAGCAGCTCTGTAGCCATTGGTATTATGGTGACAGACGTTTCTGATTTAATGGCTTTAGAAACAAAGCTAGCTGCAGAAGGAAAAAAAAAATTGAGTGCAGCTAATCTGAGTTCAGATTAAATCTATAGGATTTGTGCAATGATATGATGATTCAGTTTCAGTGAAATAAATCCAGGAATCTGGAAGGTTGTGCAATTAGCTTTTGGTAGTTCCAGTGCCCAGTTTGTCTGGGTAAATTAGGATGCCAAGATTATCGCTATTAAACACGTAAGGATAAATGAGAGAAGTATAAAGGACTGGATTATTTAAATATATGCAAGTTAACAGGGCTCCTGTGAAATTTGGTCTAGAAAAGGGGTTCCCAGACTGAAGTTCTAATAATAATAATTTGTGGCTCTTCACTGAGAGTGAGTCTGGCAGGAAGAGGGGAGGCAGAGGAGTATGAGAGGAAAGTTTATTAGAAGTATGGAGCACCTGTCCTACAAGGAAAGGCTAAGAGAATTGGGATTTTTCAGCCTGGAAAAGAGAAGGCTTTGAAATAACCTAATTGAAACCTTCCAGTACCTGAAGGGAGGCTACAAGAAAAGATGGAGAGCATTCATTTACAAGAGTATGTAGTGACAGGTACAAGGGGGAATGGCTTCAAGCTGAAAGACAGTAGGTTTTGTTTAAATATTAAGAAGAAATTCTTTGCAATGAGTGTGGTGAGGTACTGGAACAGATTGCACAGGGAAGCTGTGGGTGCCCAATCCCTCAAGGTGTTCAAGGCCAGGCTGGATGGAGCTCTGAGCTCCATTTAGAGCTAGAGAAAGGTGTCCCTGGTCTAGAGGAAGGTGTCCCTGTGCATGGCTGGGGCGTTGGAACTGGATGATCTTTAGGGACCCTGTCAACCCAAACCACTTCATGATTCTGTGGCTGTTGGATGTGGACTCTGCCTTCAGGTTGGCAAGGAATCAGGATGGTGTCAGCTTAATGCTGGCAATAAAAAAATCAGGTTTGGAAATTACTGTTTCAATGATTTAAAAAACTACCAGGGACAAACTTACTGACAAACTATTGATTGAGAGAAATATGGAAATCCCAGGTGGGAGAGGAAAAGCTGGAAATATATACTGACAGAGGGAAGCCTGAGGTAGTATATATGTATATATATTGGGCAAAAATATTAAGCAACAATTTCTACAAGCATCTGAAGGAATAGTTAAAAGAGAGCAAGCAACATTATGTTTTGTAAGAATAAACCATGGCAAAACTGTAATTCTCTTCTCTAACTGAAAAGTTGTTTTAAAATACAAGAAGAAACTTTAGATGTAATATGCACCTTGTCAGAAGACTTCTGAGATGTTGCTGTCTGACATTCTTCTAGAACTACAAGAATATGTGAAGGGGACATAATTATCAAAAACTGGATTCCTACATATTGAAATTATTTATGACCAATAGTTTGGTATCATCCATGGACATTTTAAGATATTCTTTTTAGCACCCTATCTGTTTTTGTTTAATGTTTATTTTTAATGTCTAAATGGAATTCATGTTCACTTTTAAATATCAGTAATATGAAATCCGAGAAAGATAAATGTTAAACATTACATCTGAAAAGAAAATGTCAGAGGCATGAATATAATATTCTGCCTATGCAGAGTGTTATAGAAAAATGTCTATGGAGTTCTGCTGAATGACACTTGGTGGGCATTAATCATATTCCCAGGATATACAAACAGTGCATTTTCTGTAATTGAACTCTAGAAGGGGATTTTCTTCACAAGGAACTACTAAGGCTACTTGAGATTGTGTCCTTCGTCAGTGACTTGAAAGATGTAACCAAAACAATTCAAGAGAAAATGATACCAATGAAGAGTTTTTAGAAATTGTAATGGGCACAGAAAGTAAAAAAAAAAAAAAAATTGGTTTGCTGGAATAGCATGTTTCCAGAATAAATTGACTTCAGAAGGAGAAAACCAATCAAATTTTTCTTATGATCTTCTAGGTAAAAAAGAAAAATCAATGAACTTATGAATTTGCATACCCACAGGCACTGACATTTAGATGTTGGCAAAATAGATCTCATGAGTACAGGAACATTTTGAAATACCTATTAGAGATTAACTGGACAATTGTCATCGTCTGTCATTGTAATAATATTTTTTATTCAAATTTGAAGTCAGCTTTTGGTGTCCTGTTGATTTATGTACTGCATGGCTGACTCTTGATAATTCCTTTGTCTCAGGTGCTTTTCCACCATGGAAAAGTGAAAGAGACTTCTGCCATGTATGTGCAGTGTGTTTTGTTTAAAAAAATATAATCTAAGCTTTAGAGCATCAACTATTTTTGTTACATTCATCAGCGAATACCTATTAAACTAGCATTAAAAGAAGAAAAAAATTAACTGGAAAGGCTTCTCTACAGCTATCAAAGTATGAGAGTAGAGAGACAAAACAACAAGGTAGAAGTTAATTGGAAATATGAATGTCAGTGCTAAAAGAAAAGATATATTTTTAAAAATCTCAGTAGACAAAGTGTGTTTACTCTGCATGTATTGTTTAGAAAGCTTTTATTATTTCATGCAAGTGATACTTAGTTTTATGTCTTGGCTTTAATTTGAAATTTACATGGCTCAAATCCAAAATGGACAGATTAGTTTTAATAGTTTTCATCATCTATAAATGTCATTAGATCACTTTTTTGCCGCATTTTTCTTGATTGAAAGATGTTTTGCAAATCAAATCATTGGGATAGACTTGCTGCAAAGTAATTTCTCTCATATGATAATATAGTTATGAACTTGTTAAGAAGAACATTTATTTAATTACTCTAAGTCAAGTGAGTTCATTATATGAATTCTCAAGTTGCAAATTGAACTTTTACAGTATATCCCCTGTGTAAAACTGAAAGCCTGATTGGATTCACCGAAGTTTTTTTAGTGGCCTTGATTATAATTTGCATATATTTTTAATATTAAAAATGTTTTTTTTCTGTACTGAGGAGAATGGGATTGATTTTTGGCAGCTGGATTTGAAATACATTTTAAAATAATATGTATAAATTTTATGATTTGGAAAATAAACATAATTGTTTAGGATTATTCCTTTTGTTAGATGAAAGTTAAATATCCCTGTGAATATATTTTCTCTGTTCTGTATAAGTGCCAGATGCTTAGAGTATTTTAAGTACTTGCATTTAAAAAACCTAAAATTAAAAATAGCTGAATTTCCACTAAGTGCTCCAATGTGGAACTAAATAGAAGGCAATTATCTGGCTCAAAACCTGACCCTTTTCATATTTCCTCATGTTTGTTTGTTTTTCAGTTGAATGGGAGAAATGTGAGTACTGTGTTCATTATACTGTTTTAGTAGTGCAATTGTGGGATCTACTAATGTGGCAAAGCATGGAATCAACCCCCAGATTTCTGAAGCTGAGGAAGGCTGCACTGAAGCTGGGTTGCATATGAGGAAACCAGAGGACATGACAAAGCAATCTGAGTTTGTCTTCATGCACTGCATGAGATGTTTTTTTTATCTGAGCTCAAAATACTCATGTTTTTGCATGGAGAATGTGTACATATAATTAGGGGGCAAAATATGACTAAATGTTGGGGTTTTTCTTCCTTATTTTAACTAGTCTGTTTTAAATAATTCAGCTTTGGGTTTTTTCAAGCTGAATAAAAGTGTTTCTCTGCTCTTTTCATACAGTGGCAATCAAATGATAGAGAGTTAAAAGCCTAACAGGATACAGGCAATGGGACAGTGATAGGCAGGTGCTTTAATCTAGATCTCTTGGCCATCTGTACACCTCAGAAAATCTGCTTAGCGGTTTCATAATTTATATTTTGTGGGCTCCTTAGTAGTTATCTATGATTGCATCAGGTAAATGGTGCCTCTCAAAATATTCTCAGTGTTCATATACACTCCTTGATCAGGCTTTGCAGACAAATGCCTTGGAAAGATCAGGTCAGGTGTACAGATCTCTTCAAAGGAAGGACACAGACTTGTAAGGCAGAATACTCTTCCTGAATTCTTGCTCTTCCTAGTTTGGAGCAGGTCTTTGAATCAAGGTTTCCCCAGCTCTGAAAATGTATAATGCTGATAGATACTCACTGACCTAATCTTGAAACTATTGCTTAAATAATTCTGTTTTTACTAGAACAAGAACCTGAACCTTAGCTGTCACCTGCCATATACAGAGCTATAATGAATGCCATGCCTGTTTTATTCAGTGATTATTTATTCTAAGTGGAAGTGACCAACGTGGTAGGAGATAAAGTAGTCCTATTCTACTCTACTTTGCAGTACTGAACTGGAAGGAAATTGCTGTATCAGCTTGAGTCTCATTCAGGCTCAATGAGCAGTGAAGTTAGGTGAAGAAAGTGGTTAATTGGCTGAGCAGCCAAACCATGGAGCTGTACAACAGCAATTAGGGGTGTGTTCAAGTTTGTCTTACACTATGCTGACTCTGGAGACTACTCTCCTTATATGAAATCTGTGAATTCATTTATTACTAAAGTTAACAAATCTGAAAAGTAAAACCAAGGCACTCTCTTAGGTAAATTAAAGGGCCTTTGGATTAGGTAATGAATGCCATATACCTAAAATACTGCCAAGAGCTCGGGAATATTTCTCAACTAGATATAGCTAATTTTGTAGTTTTTTTCTGGGGTAACATTTTGGTTTGCTAACAAGAGGCTGTATTGAAAGTCTGAATGGAAGGACACATGTCTTTTTTTCTTCCCATGAACAGATGAAATGTTTCCAAGCTAACTAGTGAATGCTTGTAATATGATTGCCTTTCATGAAAGCAGTTATTTTTGTATTTGTTGATTGATTTCTGATCTCCACTGGAAAATGTATTAATAACAGCAGTGTTTACTGCTGCTGGCTACTTGTGACCTGTTTTCTCATATTTTCTTTAGCAGGAGGAGACTGCATATCTTTAATAGAGAACTTTGTTTCTGACTCTGCTGGTATTTTAGCTACTGCTAGTAGTCTGCTGTAGCACCAGTGATAAATTCCCATTACTGGTCATCATCAAATGATGGAATGATAAAAGCACTGGGTCTACAAATATTCTGTATTTGATACAACAACAAAAAACCCCAAGCAGCAGCTACTGTGGATAGACAAGGCTACCCAGAGGCTCATTTGGGTAAGCACCAACTCCATAATATCACTTCAGAAACTCCAGCTGGGACATGCTGAGTACATGTAGAATATGCAATTTAGCAGCCTTTTAGTCATGCAGTCTTTACAATGTAAATTTTGATCCATGGAAGGACTTGGAGGATACCCATCCATCTCTGGGATTTGAGCCCACAATATTACCTATGAAATCTAAATCTAGTCCTACTGCCTGTGTTATGTTAATTTGAACAAACAAATTGCATAGCATTTTGTTCAGATAGTATTGTTAGGGCAAAATTAAAATTGTATTATGACCTTGAATACATGAAGTTTTTTTTTTTTCCTTTTGATGAACATATTGCCCTGCTCCAAGATTTATCACTTTTCACCAGAAAAGCAATGAGAAGCCCAGTACTGTTCCAGTTGAAATGTTTGTTTAATCCACAAGATGCCTGCCTTGGAACATCTGTCACCATGATATATTTTCCAATTGCCTCTTGCAGATAGCCACATAATACATCCTCCTATTTTAAGAATCACTGTCCTCAAAAGGGATGAATCAATATGACTTGTGTGTTTCAAAAGCATTACATAGGGTATATAATTTTCTGTCATGATGTTGGTGTCAGTGAACATCTTGAAGATTTTTTTTCTTTAGTTCTTTGACCAAGTCCTATAAAAACCCATAGTTTTTCATGACCCATTGCCAATGGGTCATGAGACTTTTGTCTGAGCTCTGCAATTTGACACACAAATGAGATGATGCATCCATAGTAACTAACAAACCATGCATGCAGTCTTAGCCCAGGATATTTAAGTTATCTAACCTAGTTAAGCTGACTCAGGATGAAAGATGAAAATTATTTCAAGGAACTAATAACTAGATTACATGTACACAATACAGAAGGAAAAATAAAAATAAAACTTGGTATTTCTGGTTATCAAAGGCTCAGGGAAGAAGTGAAACCGTGTGGTGGGACTTATTTAAATGTTTCCTTGGATGGAAGTATAAGGAATTGTTTCTAATCTTTTCACATTGAAAGACAGAATAGGCTGGGAACAGATTTTGGTCTCATTAATGGTGAAGTTAGTCTGATGATTTAATCTTGCTTGCTAAAGTACTGCCAGGGCTGCATAAATGAAACAGTTTTGCCACAGAACATCTCCTTAGTGTTGGATTGATAGCTGATTACAGGTTTGAAGTTATTAAAGGGGAGGAATAGAAAGTGCCACTCAACACTATTGGCCCTGCATTCCTCAGGTCATATTGCTTGAGCAGGAAGCGATGATTTTCTCTTTCATTCTAAGTAGAACACAGGTAAGGTGGTTTGAATCATTTAATGTAAATTTGAACATTAATAGTTTTGCATTTCTTTCAAGGAAATTCTCTAAAAGCACAGCACACATCAAAACAATAAAAACTGGGAAAGGGAACTTGGAGAAATAATGAGAGGAATGAGACAAAGAGAGGCATACCCAGAAGAGACTAAATCCTAAGAAAATCAGATACACTAACCTAACTTTGGTTTTAGCCCAGCATGTGATACAAACTTTTATGTAGGTTTCATGTAGAAAATGAATCTGAGAATGTGTTAAAAACCCCAAAGTGCCCTGCATGCAGGAACCTCATCCAGTGGTGTAAACTCATTTCTAACACATTTATCATATTCCTGAGTTTTGTGAGTTCTCTCCAGCATTCCTTGAATCATTGTTAATATCCTTCAACCCCCACAAAATCTTGTTACCTCATTATTAAGCTTGCTGATCTGCTGTTTGGTCTCTTCTGCTTTGATAACGAGCACAGCAGCACCAATTTCAGCCTCTGAAAATAATTCAAATTCATGTAAATGAGAAGAGTATAATCACTTGGAAATGATAATACTATTTTTGCACTTAACAAATGCTTTGAATTTAAACCTGTTTTCCAGTTGGCTAGAGTGAAAATTAAACCATGTGTTTAATGTTCATTGTATAATGTTTGAGAGAAGTCCAATTAATAAAGTCCATACTGTTCTCTTCACTCTGGACCTAAAAGGAATGAAAATGACAACCCTGGTGCCATCCATGTGATAGCTTGACACTTTTAAAAAGTCATAAATATGACTAAACTTTAATTCTTATTTTCCTGTTTGGCTTTAAGAGAAACAGTATATGTCCTAGTTGCCCCCATGATAAAAGTCCCCCCATGTGGGGACTTTTAGAAATAAAAAGAGGGAATATTGGAAACAGTCCCTCTGTCTCTCTCTTTTTTTTGTGTGTTTAATTTTTTTTTTTGGATTTTTTCTTTTTTTTTTTTGGTTTGGGTTTTTTTGGTTTTGTTTTTTGTTTTTTTTTGGTTGTTGTTTTCTTTGTTTGGTTCTTTTTGCTGCTGTTATTGAGGGTTTTTTCTTATTTATGGCTTGTATTTTTTTCAGTTTGTTATTAAAATGCTTTTATGTTTTGTGTATGTTCGATTTTGCCCTTGTGTTTAGTACCTTCCATGACCAAAGGTTTGGGAGGGTGAGGCAGATTCTGCAATTCTTCTGGTAAAGCAGAATGCATGAAAAACCATTTCCCTCCACAAGCTATTTTATCATGACCATCTGTTAGCCGGAAAGCAAAAAATTACCTTTGGGACCTTGTTGTATTTTTTTACAATTGTGGCACTGAAATGGTGCTGAGAATACAAATATATGTTTAATCGATTTATACCACAAGTGAGGATCAAAGAAATAAAGGGGAACAAAAAGCAGTTATGAAAACTGTTTTCCCTAAAAAGTGATTTTCCCAGGCAATGCTGACCTCCAGTTGTAGGAGATAACCTGGATTCAGGTCTGAGCTGATCAGAGCTGAAGTCAAAGGTTTGGCTTTCTTCGTTACGGTTTCCATCCTCAATCCCATCGACAATTCTGTTCAGAAAAATTAGAATAATGGAATAGTTTCATAAACATCATGTTCATAATTATGTTGTAAGAATTACTCCTAAAGGGCACATTTTTAAACAATGGTAAATTTTTCACAGCATTAAGTTTAGAGAAAAGCAGAACCTATTATATTGGCATAATTTCTTGTGAGTCACTAAAAATTAAAATTACTGATAATGGAAGGAAGGTGAAGCCAAATATAATTAACTGAAGTATAAATAATTATCATTACTTTTGCAGCATAGTCTGGGCCCAATCCAAAATTACATGGACTAGAGTTTGCTTTTTATATCTCCAGTAATCTGTTGCTGTTCTTTTTTCTGTATGACCAGAAGAGGCTTCACTATGCTCTTGTGCTCTCTGCACATAATCAGGCTCTTATATCAGGTTTACTGAGGCAGAGCCTAAGCCTGAACATAATATATTTATGAAAACATCTCTGTCACCTTCAGTCAAAAGTGTCATTTCCATGCAAATAGCTATTCTAAATTTCTTTAAAATGAACTACCTTAGGCAGGGCAATCTTGTTTGCTAATTCCATATAGGGAGATGTGCAGACCAGTCTGCAGTGCCACAGTTACATTAATAATGGTATTGCATATGACTACTAGAAAAGGTATTTTTGCCAGTTATTTCTACCCATGCACAGCATTTATCTCTAATTTGCAGTGTCAAGAAAGCCAAAGGAAAAAAAAAGGCAGCAATATTTTATATAAGAATCATGTTCTGCATGCAAAGAATAGAAAACAGGTATTAGAAGAATCAATACACAGTATTAAAATATATAATTATGAATATTTTCTGTTCTCAATTAAAATAAATTGTGCTATAAAGAGAACTATTTTAAAGTCAATGAAAGATAATCATATAACTGCCATACAACTGATAAAACATCAATTTCTTGTTCTGTCCAGAAACAAGCCTCCTATTCTGCTTTACAGCAGACAGATGAGTTAAATGCTAATCTGGAAGGGCTAAAGTTTTTAGTCTCTCAGTTACTGAGGATAAATTTGTGATGATGCAAATTAGAATTTTCATCTAATAAGGATATTTTCAGGAAAACTTCTTGATCGGAAATGCCTGGAGAAAGAAAGAACAAACAACACAGATACAGCAACAATATATCTGTGATGTATTGGACTTGAAAGAACCACCTAACTCAGGTCTCTGCATGCACACCATGTGCTCTCATCCTTTTTGTTCTTTGTGTGGGTTTAGATCCCCATGCCATGTCTGAGAGTTCGTGATGCCAGTTGGATGTTACTAGACTTGACTCTAATCTTAATCAGTTGAAGAGGAGACTCAAATGTGGTGCTTGAGCAGCCCTGGCTATACTGCTATCTGCAGCTGAAAACCAGAATGATTACTTGATTTGAAATTTGCTATAAAACCTGTTTAATGTCATTTGGCCTCACTGGTTCAAAAGGCAAATTTTAAACACCAGTATCACCTTGGTAGAGGTTTCTAATTAAATAAAATGCTAACATTTTAACTGCCTTTAAAGCACACAGGAGAAAGCTTACTCAGATGTGACTTGGAATTTATAGATGTTACATTCTTTATAGTGTTTAAAGATTCAGACTGAAAGGAAATTATATTAGTAAAAACACCTAGTTGTGGAGTGCCAGGCTTTTATGTAGGAAATACATAATGTGCAATATGCTTATTCATATACAAGGAACTGGCTGGGGAACTACATAATCTAGTAAATTGAAAACATGAGGAGACAAAGGCAATTGTTAAGCCTCACCCCTCTCTGCATCAGCTATTTTACAGCCCCAAATTTTCTCCTGAAGACAGAAAACTCCATTCCTGGGAGCCAAAAAAGTCAGAAAAGTCAGCTGCTTAAGGCTAGAGAGCATGTGGGTCTGAGGAGATTCAATTACATAAATGCCTCCTCCTAGGGCTGCCTTTATTATCACTTACATTTTCTTCCTTTTGGTGCTCATCCACTTCATAGGCAGTACCTAAAAAGTAATTGGGAAGACCAGGGCTCTATTCTAGTAACTACAATTCTAGCTCTATTTCTTGCTCCAAGAGCTCTTTAAAAATTTCACCCAGTCTCTGGGCTTTATTGCTTTCTCTGTGGGGTACAAAGAAAGAACCTGAAGCACCTGTAAAGAATTCTCTAGTTAGTTTCCTCTAGGAAACACCCACAGCAGAAGTTTCTTAAGAAACTTTGGTTACACACCTCAGAACAGCACTGACTGGATATTTCAACCAGAGTCTTGTTTTGACCTTGCCTTCCCTTGCCAACACCAAATATAAATGAGGATTTTAATTTAGGTCCTATTTTCTCCTTAATGGAAACACTTCAGGCTACTTTTTAAAGTGGTATTAACTCATCAGTTTAAATATAATAATATAAACTCCTTCTAGGAGATAACATGAAAATATTTTGTCTGGAAAAATGGAGGCTGAAAAACATACATCTTGGGCCATTTTCCAGGCTATTAACGTGATTAGTCTGTAGTTATAAAATTATGTGGAAATAATATGTGTAAACATTCTTTTTTCATGTTTCCTTTTGCAGCCTTGGGTGCCAATGTCTGGCTGCATAACTTCAGAGCAATAATGAGCATGACTACATTTCAGCAGAAAATATAAAAAGCAATTTTTCCCTGAATTACCACTTCTTATGTGAATGATAATGACCTTTACTCATAGCTGACTGAACCAAATTCATATGAGATCTAGGAAGAAAATGCGAAAGTATCACATAGTGCTATGGCTTATTTGGTATAGTGGTGTTTTGTCAAAGGTTGGACTCTATCTTGGAGGTATTTTCCAACCTAAATGATTCTGTGATTTCTATGAGTTTATGAGAAAACTAAACTTGTTTTGTGTCCTGTTGCTATTTGAAATGTGTCTTTACCAATGAAATATATGATGTGATGGAAAGGGTTCTATATAACCTTCCATGTCCTTTTTATGATTACATCTCTAGGGACTGGTGCTTTGACAAACAAATATTGTTCAAATATTGTGTCTACTTCACATTTACAATGGCAAGTTCCTGAAACTTCCACTCTGCCTCTAATGAATAAAGGAAGTGTTTGAACATGTAAAGCACTTCAATTTATAGAAGACAAAACTTGAACTGGAGGATGAACTACTGTATCTCCTTGTATGCATGCTTGTGATTTCTCTAAAGAACTGGTCCTAAAAATAGAATTGCACTGCAGCAATTTAGGAACAAATTACATAAATCACTTGTAAGTAGCATACAAATAAAAAATTGAACTATTTTAAATTGTGCACTAGTAATACCTCAATAAACTGTTATACAATGCTTCTTTATGTCAAGAGACACAGCAAAACAAATGCTGGACTCTGTATTTAATATATGTATGACTTCCATTATCAGATTTCCTCTCTCTAATGAAAAAAAACCCCTCTAAATACTTTCCAAAATTGCTAGGCAATTGTTTTCCATTATAATTCTCTGCTCCAATAATATTTTGTATTTTCATGGCTATGCTATAATTTCATCTACTTGCTTTCTAAATTTTTGTATCTCTGATGAACTCAGAATATTTTGTAGTACTATTGTTGGAATGAATATTATAGACAAAATGATATCATAAGGCCAGACTGTTTAAATAGCCATTTTTGCACTTGCTCATTTTTTTTAAGTGCCCTTTTTATGGGTAAAAATACTTTAGTTTGCAATAAAGTTCTAAAGTAATAATATTCTGCATGGTGTGGAATGGTTCCTACAATAATGTGGGATGAACAGAAGTATAAGCTATTAAATAATGAATCTTATAGTGTCAAAATAATTATATTTTTAATAGGAGTTACATGGTAGAGAAGAAAATGACCATTCATGACTATTACCTTGGGCTCAGGTCTGGTGGGGCACTGCTGGTCAGTGCTGACAGGTACAGTTTAAGGTTTTTCTCCTTCCTTTTGGAGTAGTAATGGAGCTCTGTTTCATGTTTGGCTCTTGAGGGGTTTGAACTGCAAGCTCGGATGGGGGAATGGAAGGGCACAGTTCCTGAGGCCAGCTGCTTCAAGTTTCTCCCAAGGTGGCTTTTACTGATTGAACTCCTCTTCTGAGAGCTGTTTGTGCTTCGTGTATCAATTGGTGAAAGGGTGCTGCTTTCTTCTTCTCCTCCCTCCTCTTCCTCATCTTCATCTTCCACAATTGAAGGGAGTCTCTTCTTTATATTTCCATTTCCCTTAAGCTCTGTCTAAAATAACAAGTAGCACATACTAGTGTAAAATTCAGAGCCTGATGCTGCAGAAACACATTTTTTCTGGTGTTCATTCTAGAAAAAGCCCAGACCTAACACAGCTTTCATTTCTCATTAAGGAGAGCTCTTCTGGAACTCATCCATAGCCTCAACTATGGCTATATGTGCAGACACAAGAAAAATACAAGCAAATTTAAAAAGGTCACTTGTGACAGGGTCAGCAAACTCACTGCAATATGTTTTGTTATCAAGAAAGAGTACACAACTAGTTCTTACAAACTATTTGCCATATGTGCACTTGAGAAGATTAATTTTGTTTAGCTGAGGCATTATTTCTTGAATGTTATGCTACCAGAATCTTGGTGGGCCACAAAAAAGATCTGAGGCTGGTAATTCAAATAAAACCGCTTTTCCACATGAAGCCTTTTATGATGCATAAATAACATTTACACGAGCTCAGCTCAAGCCCAATGGTTTCTATGCCCTTCTTAATTTTTGTAACTGAATTGCCAGGATGGTAGGCAGACTTTTCATATCACTCAAAGTCCCTTTAATGCACCAATAGTGTGACAGTTTCGACTTCAGAACTGAGTCACCAGAAAACAGAGCTACATCTGGTTTGGAAAAAATTGCCATTTAGATGCCTGATGTTGGAAGCATGAAAATTTAGAGGCAATGTAGACCTGGAGCTCTGTAATTTATGTACTAACTAAAGCACAATGTAGGAGATCAATGTTATTTTTTCGTGGTAACAAAGTATGCTGATCATGAGTGCTGACACATGCCAACATCGACAGGATCAGACCATAACTCAGAAATAGTTCCATTTATTCCCATGGTACAATTTACTGTATTGGTAGTAGGTGAATGGCCTAAGGTAGAGTCAGGTTCCAGGTCAAATTAACAAACCAAATGCAACTTCATGGTTTCAAAGGGAGTTGTTGTTTTTAATTTATTTATTTTGTTTTACAGGCTTTAACCAAGCTTTAATCAAGCTTGATTAAGGCACTGTTAGCTTTAGATAGAAAACCTCAGATGACCCTGCATAGTCAGATTGGCTGGGTGGAAATACAGATTTGGGGAATTTATCCAAGTATTCTAAGCCCCTATTAGCATCTGTCTAAATGGTTTGCAGCATAGATTTAATTTTGCTGTGTGTTCCAGCACACTTTCATTGAATGTATGTTTTTCTCTTGGTAAATGTTGACAAATTTAGTGAACTGGGACCTTTTCCTTTGAGGTATATAAAGAGGTAAGAACTCAAAGTTGTGACAGAAGGCATGTCTTTATAAAATAAAAAGCCTTGTTGTCAACTGTAATAGTCATTCAAAGGCTGTCATGATGATCAAATTGTACCTGGCACTGATACTGCCTGTATTCTATAGAGAATGAGCATTACTCATATTCCAAATTTTGGCTGGGGTAGCCATGTATTTAAAATGTATCCTCGTATCCTATACAAGGATATTCAAATTTAGCACCTGGGAAAAAAAGATCATAAGCTGCTACTCATAAAAGGGGCAGTGGCAGAACCATCTGCAGGACGTTATTTAAATTCTCATTCTGAAAAAAATTGAAGTCAGTTTTCAAGAAGGAAAGGAACTTTTCAAGCTTTGTTCTGGTTATAATTACGTGAATATGCAAAGTGAAGCTTGGCATAGCTAAAATGTGATCAACATACCTGGGATAGTATAGGCTTGTTGGATAATTTTGATATTACCTGCAAAAAAAACAAACCAAAAATGTAGGAAATAAATACATCTGCACTGTATGGCTTCCAACAGAATACAAACATCTAAAGCAAAACATTTATGTCAATACAAGAAAAGGCACTCATGATAAAATGGCTATATTAAATTAAATGGTGGCATAACACTGAACTAAGGGTAATACTTTCAAGCAGGTGCTGTGAGAGAAAAAGAAAAGTTGTATAATCTTAAATAAAAAGTGGGTTAATGAAAAAAAATAATATTTTACTTTAATAAAAAAAGTAGATCAATACTCCAAACCTGGGAATAAATGTAGATGTGTGAAAGAATGCCTGACAGGTTTTAGCACTGGTTTGATGGAAATGCAGGAACAAGTGCTCTGCTTTGGCCCTGCTGGGCTTTAGCTCCTGTGCCAGCCTAGTCTGTGTGTGAACATGAACTAAACATCTGCAGCATCTTTGAGGCATTTTCAAAGGCAGTGCTGGGACTGAGGCAAGTAGGAGCAAGATAGTCCCAAGGCAGAGATGTCTAACCTGTTGAAGGCCACAATATTTTGTTTTCTCAAATTGCAGAAAGTAAAACACAGAAAAAAAAAAAAAGAAAGAAGAAAAAATTATGCAACTTTCAAGTGTAATTACTTCTAATAAAATCCTCTTGAACTGCTGAGTAATATCAGTTGTCAAATTCTGCTGTTTATTTGAGTGTCCATATCTTGACCATAGGCAAGTCTCTGACAGCCTATATACTGTATTTATATTAATATTTTAGTCTGTCAAGTAAAATTTTGAGAAATTATTTTCAGCTTTCCTAAATCCACATATCAAGGCAAAAAGTGTTTAACAATCAGTCTATTTTTCTCCAAACATAGGTAAAAGTTAGGCATATCTGAAAGTAATTTGAACTTCTCAGTTTATTTGACAAAAAGACTTCAGAATATCCTAAATATTCAAATTTTAAACACAGATTTGAAAAGAATAATTGTGTGCTCTTTTCAAATTTTTTTTTTTTTGTTCCTAGTCTTTTGGGTTAACCTAAGAACTGTCTTGTAGTGAGGGTACTAGTAGTGGTATAATACACAAATATAGAACATTTAAGTCTTCATAAGCAGAAATCCTACTGCACAACAACCAAGCCAGTAGCAGGTGTATCATCAAATGTAGCAATAACACTCTAATAACTGCCAAACACAGCAACTGCAATAATGAGGCTATGTAAACAAAATAACTGCTGTGTTCTTACTGAGTTAGATAAAGTACTGGATGATATTAGCATAGGATCAGATGTCAGATACTGAAATCTCACAAGTTGTAAGCTACGCCAACTGAAGAATCAGAATATTCTTCAAGATTCAGGATGAGAGAAAACCAAAAATGTGCTAAAATATTAAAGTAAGAATTAGGAAGTACTACTGGCCTGCTTTGCACATATGTTAAAAGTATTAGTTTAAAATTGTGCCTAGGCATCATTTTGCTTGGCTTCTAGGAACAGGTACAGCAGGAATGTTAAATAGCAGCCTTAATTAAAATTCTAGGCAAATCCCAAATATTAGCAGCTTCACAAAAAGTGCCTCAGAAAGTACAGAAAGTATGCATTTTCCTGCTGAAGGCCTTAGAAGTGACTAGTAATTTGTATACTGGGTGAAGATTTCCCTCGCTTTTTTGTTTTGATGTTTTTTCCCACTTGAATACATGCTAATCCTGACTGTACATCTTGAGAACATAGACAGAGAAATCATTTTATAGGTTTTAAGCTGCATGACCAGTTGCTAGCAGTGTGCCCTTGCTTCTGGACCTCTCTGCTGCTCAGCACAGGAGCCACAGCCCCCCATCCATCCCTCTCTGCTCTGTTACCCTGCCTTGGTCACTGCAGCAGGGGGAAGCTGGCTGCACAGCAAATGGGGTTAGTGGCAGCACTGTGTCACCTTGTGACCTTTCCCAGAGAAGGGTAAAGGAATTTTTGAAGGCAGGTTGGTTTTGGCAAGGAGGGGAGGGAGTGTTCTCTGGAGGCCATGTAACAGAAAAGACGGGTGGGTGAGAACACAGGGCAAGTGATGTGAGATGCTGCTTATCAGACTTCTGTTTCACCAAACTAGCTCCTTTAACCCACTGGGGACAATTTCAGTCTGGAAATATTGATATTTTAAAATAAACTAGAGACCTATAAACTACCTTTTCCATGGCACAAAATCCACAGTAAAAAGTATTGTAATTGCCTCTATAGAAATAAACTGCAACCATACTCGCTGCTTGTAACTTTGGATACCCTGTCCTGCACTCAAAAGGGGCCAGGGCTTTATGGCTTAGTCCTTGAAACTTGGCAAAATAAACTAATCTGTGCCCAGAGAGAATTCTCAAGGATTTTTGATTCTAAACCTGTTCCAGCACCTCCTCTCTGTCTCTCCCTCCAGCCTCAAAGAGGAAAAATGAACAAGAACTTGGACAAAGCCAGTCAAAGTGCAGTAAATTCAAAGTCCTCATTATGCACATAGATTTATCTTTGTAAAAATGTAGTATCAGAGTAAATAATTAGGAGGTGTTGCCCTAGTTTCTAGGATGCTAAAAACCTTTTATTTAGGGCAATGCACAGGTACAGTCTCCTATAAAATGCTCTATTTTTTCCCTATGCAAAGAGTGTGTCAAATACCTCACATGCCTGCCTTTTAAAAGAAGTGCAGCTCTTAAAGGATAAGGACTGCTGAAAGAAAAAAACCAGATATTTATCTTACTATGCATTGAGAAAAAAAACAAAGATTGATGTTAGCATGAGTTATGTGAACTACTGTCAAAGAGTTAAATTGAATGTTTAATTTCAGCCTTAGAATCTCTTTCTGTCTTGTGAAACCAACTACTAAATTTAATTTATAATAGATCATGTACCAAAACCAAACTCATATAAAATTCTTCCATGTATAGAATCACAAATCTATAATAATCCAATTTTTTAATATCTTAATGCACAGATTTTAAAATTCAGTAATCCTTAAAATTGTGTATTAGAAGCAAAAAAAAAAAAAAAAGGAATATTTATCCATCTGAAAACACTAGTGGTTTGCTGTTGAAAGCCAGTGATCTGACAGTTTTTTCAGTGTCAAGAGGCAGTACTCATTTCTAAAGAATCTCTGCCAGGAACTGTGGCCAACCCAGGTAATTGGATGCACAGTAATTCAAAATGAATTCCAGTGATTCCAAAACGCTAAAAAGAAAAATATGGAGACACAGCTAAATTGGAGGCTAATACATTTTATGTCCAGTCAGTAAGTTTGTGTGCTGGGGCTCAAAAGAATGTTACCAGTGTTTGCTGGTCTGATTCTCGTTGCCTTCACAAAAAGTAGGAATAAAAATAGAACCATAATTTTACTTATTTTCTTATAATCTTTGGTACTAAAATACATGAATAATTCTTTCCATTGAGGAGTCAAAAGGATAAAATACATTTTCAGGAAAGGATTTGAAATCAGATTATTAATGTTCTTAGTCAGCATTTGGAAATGGGAAAAGCCCATTTAGGAGCACTGGCAGTGTGGAAAAAAAACCCCAAGAATGCATGCCAGATGTTCTATTCTTTATAAATTTACTGTATGGTAATGGAAAAAATACAAGTACATAACAAGAGATTATTGTACTGCTGCAAAACTTAATGCCTCACATGTGCTCAGGCTTCAGTTTTCTGTAATCAGGAAATTTAAATGAAATATCACAAGTCCTCTAAATCACAAAAGACTCAATCACTCACAAAGAGCTTGTTAGGTATAATTGTTTTATACTGAGCAATTTGCCATGCCCAGCCCCTATTGGTTATTTTCTGTTGTGTTTTTCTTTTTAAGGCTCTCTATTGTTCATTGGCTTGTTCCTATGTTTTCTCGGGGCTATTCTTATCTCTCTTCCTCACTTAATGGACAGATAAAGAAAGAGTATTTTGTGGAAGCAGATGTTTTCAGCATTGTCTGATGCTTCTTACAGAACAGAGTGCATTGGGTTAGCAGCAAAAGTTGAACTGTGGATCTGTCACTGGTATTTTGTGCTAGAGAGACAGTAATTGTGAATTGCTGTGAGCTCTCCAGTCTCCTGTTAAGATGTTGTCCTGATTGTTTTGTTTTTTTGTAATTAGCTAGAGAAGTTGGTACAAATGTTCTGTGACTGGCTGCTTGTGGTTAGCTTTGTATAGTTGTTTTTTTTCCCCCCAAATAAATACTTTCTTGGATCTAAATTCTCACATGAGCTTTTATATTTGGTGTTAACCTCATTGCATTAACTATTTTTGTTTTAATTATATTTTATTTTTTTTCATGAGCAATACAGCATGTATTACATTTCTTGTTAAAAAGATGCTACAGAAATTGAAAACTATCTCTGACACTTGTGCCACATTAGGAATAAATAAATCAGAAACTTGGATGGTATAATTAGTAATTTTTACTTCTATTTGCTTTCATGCCTCTATCCCACCCCAAAGCAGGAGAAAAGCAGGAGAAGGCATTAGGGTCTCAACTGCTCTGAAAATGCATCTTTCATAGTAAATCTGTAGTGGTAAGAATAAAAAAAAAAAAAAAAAAAAAAAAAAAAAAACAAACCCAAAAAACCCCAGTCTATCAATAAGATGAAAAGAAGACAAAAGGGGAAATTGTCAAAATAGTAGACCTGGCACTGATTGTACTGTCTGGGAGGTTGTATTTTTGGGAAAGCTTGTAGATTACTACAGAAAAAAGATGTAGTGGGGCAAGCTTTTTAATATTCCAACAGTTTGATTACAGTCAAGTAAAGACTTATATTATATAAACTACAATAAAGGCTAACACCTTCCAAAATAATAAAACTTATATGCTTAACTTCAAGCAGCTCTGAGGTTTTGAACAGGCTCATAAATATTTACATGAGTGACCCTGGATTGATTTTCAGACTCCTCACTTTGAGGCTGTAGATGCAGTGAAGGAGTTGTGATTGTATTGTTAGCTTTATATTCAAATGATAAAATTGTGCTATCATTTCCTTCATTAATTAGTCCTATGTTACCCAAAATAATAAAAGGACAAGTCATTGTAAAAGTGCTTCTAAATTTAATGTCCCCAACAGATCAGTATTATATCAATACGAAATAAAAGGGATAATGAAAAAAAAAATTAAAAATCAATCCACTCTCCAAACTGACATAATTTTAAAGTTCAGCTATATTAGGATTAATTTTATTTTCCATTTTTACAGTGTAGAGACGAAGATAATATTAATACTGTAAAAGTTATATTGTCATGTTCCCTAAGGCACATTGAGACATATTGGTAAAAAAGTTATCCTCTAGAAAGCCTGTCTAATTAAAATAGAAATATGATTAGATTCCAAGGCAATACTCTGAAAGCCAGGAGCTTTTCCTGTCTAAAATTCTGTTTGACACAGTGTTTTATATCCTCCTCATACAACAGTCTAAAAACATCAATAAGCTGCTTTGCTAGCCTGGATTTTTTTCAATGTGTTACCCTTGGATTAAGCTTTATAATCTGATGCAGAATGTAGTAATCTCTGGAAGTGAAATGAATGGGAATGGAGAGTGTCCAAAAAGACTCAAAAGCTAAAATTAGAAGTAAAATTTTGTCACTTATTTAAACATCTTCATTCTAGTTACAATGAAATTTTTTTTGTATTTGTCAAAGAAATGCTAAGGTCTACTTGTGAAAAGCTTTTAATAAATATTTTAAAGCTTTCAATAAATAATGTAAAGCCCATAATTCCTGTCTCTTAATCCATTCACAAAAGTAAGACAGTCAGAATCTGGGCATAGGTCACATATACCTAACATAGTCCCAGACTAATGCAAGTAGGCTAATTTCCTCCCCTCCTCTTTGTCCTTTCCCATGTCTTTTGTGATTCACTCTTACAGGGAATTGTCCAATTGTTTTGGGTGTAAAATGGGAAAGATTTATAAAAATACGAAAAAAAAAAAAAGGAAAAGATTACATAATTGATCAAATAAGTTGTGGTGCGATGAATCTTCTAACTGGAAAATGACCACAAATCAGACAAAAACAATTACTAGAGAGAAAACCAAACAGTGTAGATGCCTGTTATTGTTTTCAAAAATATTAGAATAACTGAAGGCTAAAGAAATGCAATGGGAGATTATTAGTGAATAAATATTCTTTGGGTAAAGGTACTGGGAAAGAAAATAAAAAGACCAAGCAGTCTATCTTTTTAGAATTACACGTTTCCTTGTTGCATTTTTTCTCAGCAGTGTACCATATTGAAGAATATCTTAGAACATGAGAGTGAGGTGATTATCTTGAGGGGTACTGGGGGCAGAGATGGCTCAGAGGCACCACACATCAGGCTCACAAGTAAACAAGCTTCATGAGCTACCAAAATGGTGTCAGACCTGGCCTTCACTATAGCTCCAGATCAGCTTTGCTCCCTTAAAGAACACAGTTAATTGTCAGGCTGAGGGGCTGGAGGAAGGACTGACTGTAACCCCACACAGGGAGAATGCTGTTGCAGTGGATTTCCTTGTTGGAAACTAGCGTCCAACTTAAATAGCCAAAGATCCACCAAAACATGCTGACTTGTCATGATTACAGGTAGGAGACCTGTGAAATATCTTGCAGAGAGTTATTGGACAGAGTACATTCCCAAAATGCATCTCACACATTTAATATCAAAAATGAAGTGTGAAACAGGTGAATTGACTGCTCTGATTTTGTTTGTTTTTGCCAGTGCTCACACCCATGTACAGCTGCGTGACTTGTTCCATAGGAATAAAGAACCTGAGCTGTGTAAATGACATTAAACAAATGCTGTCTTATTCAGCAATAGAGTAACTATTTTTGTGAAGAGACAGACAGAGAGGGAAGAAGGAAAAAGTATTCCAGATCATTCCAGAAGCAAAATGAAAAATAAAATCTGAGTAGCTCTTATAAGGTGAGAGCCCTGAGTTATATTTCACAGCAGCCCTGAGGAAGAGTGCCTAATTGGAGAGCAGACCATGCACAGAGGCAGGTAAGAGACCCACTCCATTGAACATATCAGGAATCAAAGTTAATTATATGTTACCAGTTTTAAAATTAGTTTAGTTTATGACAGTATGAGGAGCGCCTTCATTCCTACACCATAATCACTGAGAAGTTGAGAAGTTTATAAACTCCATATCAAGAGGTATAAAGTGAAAATTAATATATGGTGTATTTTGGGTAGAATCAGCGGCTGTTCAGCCATCAGCCACTTAGGGCTTCTGTCAGAGCAACTAGAGCAAAGGGAACTATGTGAATGTAGAGTAAAGAGAAAGATCATAAACAGCCAGTTCACAGTTTAATTGGGGTTTTTTTTTGTTTGTTGGGTTTTTTTGAATAATGATACAGATAAAGTACTGGACTTCCATTGCTTTAGGTAATTTATTTAATTCTATATTCTACCTGTTGTAATAATTCTTGTATAGAAACACAAAAACTGCCATTGATTGGCTTCTTATTCTGCAAGCTTTATACTTACTGACAGTAAACATCAGTGAGTTGCACCTGCAAGAATAATACATAATCCTCTGCCAGACAAAGGTGGATGCTTAATATGCTTCAAGCTATTTAAAAATTGCATGTTTTCCTCAAAGTTATCCAGCTCTACTCTTAAAGTAGGACTGATTGACTTTTTTTTAAGATAAGCCACTTTATTTTACACAGTGGCTGGGTGGTGTGACAAAACCATCTTTTCTATTAAGAAGTTAATTGGAATGATTTGGGAAATGTTTTATGAAAACTTAATTATTATTAAAAATATTTTACAACCTATGATGTCCTACAGTGTGCAGGAGGAACTGTGATCTAGGCTGGAGCAGAGAAATAAGTGACTAAGTATGGCATTGCAGTAAGAGCTGATTTGGAAATTAATTTTTTCAGTGCATGAATTTTACTATAAACACATAGGTAATACTCATGAAATAAGATTTTTTTTTTTTAAATTTGCTTAGGAAGTTAAACCCATTAATAAGTAATTATGTGACTGAAGTTTCTATCAGGTTTTCTTATCTTACAAAATTTGCCAAGATTAAAAGCAACTTAAAAAAAAACCACCATGCTTATTTATTTCCTTACTGTTTATAGAATAGCAAATAGGATAAGTTATTTGCTTCTTTAAAGTGAATTACTATTTATTATGCAGACAATCAACATGTTAAAAAATCAGAAACTTCTCACTATTTTCATTGCTGATTAATAATATATAATCAAATACATAATAAAATGTGTTATTGCTATATTGGAAAGCAACATTCATAAATTCAGATGATCTATAGTAGAAATCTAGACCTAGAAAAAGCATGACTAAAGAACAAGAATGAATGCATGTAAAATATGTAATCTTCTAGCTGAAAACCAAACAGTGGCAAGGCAGGATTTAATCTCAATTTTGTGCTTGCATGCAAAATATTTTTTGCTATTGATTTCCAATGGCAATGCTAATAGTTAGAACAAATAAAAGTCTTCAAATAAGCAGTTAAAATGACATGAAGAGAAATTACTTACATGCTTTAAAAATACTTGCTTAAGACTTAGGTGGAACAAACCAGAAAGCTCAGTATATTTTAGATTAGAATCTGTAGACATTCTTCTTCCCCAGCTCTTCCTCTATTGTATGCTCCAGAGCTTAGAGCTACTTTCACCTTTATGAACAATTGATTTGGTCAAGTTGTCAGATTTTCCAAAAGAAAATGAGGAGCCCTCCTTGCAATTTCTTAGATATTGCTAATAACAACTTGAGCTTTATTATATTAAAAATTCCTCACAACTCAGTCATTAAAATTTAATAAATGCTAAACACCAGCCTCTCCAAAGGACATGAATTAATCCCTATTTTGTCAGAGAATGCCTTTCAGAGGGAAGATGGGAGGAGACCTTTTGGTTTTATTGCTTCTTAATTGCTACATTGCCTCTTAAAATTTATTTGTCTATTTATTTATTTTATTATCAAGGAGCCTGGCTAAGGTGCAGTAAGACTCTATATTCCTAACTGGAGAAGGGATCTACCACATTTTCATGAAGCCTTGTCATTATGTTTCATTTACACTGCAATGTAGTAATGGAATCAATTTTTCCTTGTGTTTCACAGTGTTTTCATTTTAGAGAACAGCTTTCTCTCCAGAGATCAGTCATCAACTGAAGACCAGCCAGAAGAATGAACATCTGGGTTTCCCTGCTCATCTGCTCCAATTTCCTTCTCTCAAGTAACATCTGGATAGTCCCATAGCCAAAAAAAAAAAAAAAAAATAAAGTTTGGGTCACATTAGCTAATACTACCAAACCAGAAACCATGTGCTTTTTAGTAGACAACCCCAGTAATCCGTTTTCTACCTGTCTAGTGGGGTTACCTATGGATGGCCAATACCAGTGGATACCATCTGTACTCTGCAAATCTGGGATAAAATTACTAAGACCTAACTCCATAGATGATTGGGACCATTGGATCAAAAAATTGCCACATGCACCAACTGAACCCCAAGAACTGGAATTATTGCGGTTGGTTAAAATGGATTACTGTATAAATTTTGGGCATTTGTCATCTTTTCAAGATATTTCAGCAAATAATCAATTATATAGAAACAAAACTTTATGGTGCAATTACACCATTCACACTTCAGTCTGGTCCAAAGTATACCAAATCCAACTATCTGGTATCTCATTCATCTACAGAGACAGAGCTTGACCAGCTATTCCATCAAAAATCAAGGGCAGTACGTTCACCTGGGGCATCTTGGAAACCCAATGCATTGGAAACCCAATGTTTCTATGGCTCAAGTGTTAACACGACCAAAAATATCAATTTACCAATTTGAAAAGGATTGTAATGATAAAACTACATATTGTACAAGAGCAACCAAAATCATTATCTATTCTTTACTGTCATGGGTAGCTGCTGTTAAGGTCCTCAAACAATGGGATACCATTGGATTCTGGCTCAATAAACAAACCAATGTGACATCAGTTGCCCTGCATGAACTATTGGCAGATGTTAATGCAGTTTGCCATGCCACACTCCAAAATTGCTCTGCAATTGACCTTTTATGATTAGCACATGGCCATGGCTGTGGAGATTTTGAAGGCTTATGCTGCATGAATTTATCAGATCACAGTGAATCTATTTCCTGCAGCATAAGACTTCTAAAGGAGGGAGTTAGAAAATTGCAAATTGAGCAGGCAAATAACTGGCTCACCATCTCTTCAAAGGCTGGAATCTCTCCACTTATACTTTATCTATCATCAAAACAGATAATTTTATTAATATTAATTACCTTTATTTCTTCCTGTCTGTTAAAATTTATGATACCGACTTTTGAAAAAACAGTTTCTATTTCCATCTTAGGAAAACAAAATGGGGGAGATGCTGGAGGTAACTCCAATAAAATTGTGGATGATCATGCCTTAAGGCAGTGGGAAAACCCTTTGCAATAGGGGTGAGTAAAAATTCACCCCCAGAATCCTCCAGCTCCAATGTTGATCATTGCCAGAAAGTTCTCTGTTTCCCTTATTGCCATTGGTTCCTTTTAGCTGCAATAATTTTAATATTCCTAATTGCCCTTCCCTATTGGATCCCCTCCCTAAACTCCACTCAAATTCCTCCCCTCCTCCAAGTTTATAGATACCCCTTCCATTCCCTAACACTTGCTTTTTGCCATTGTCTTAGTGCATGGAATTAGCCACCCTGTACCATCTTTCCCAGTTCTGTACAAGCTGTTCTGCTTACAGTTTGCTGTTTTCTATTATTAAAGTTTTTTTGTTCCCCAATGATCAGGTCAGATTTTCTTTCTGCATAAAGTTGCTGAGTTCAGTGAAGCCACCGACCCTAATAGCTGGGCCAGGATCAGCCAGAAGCTTCATTCCTCTTTGGAGAGAGGGGAAGGAAAGCTTTTGTAGGAGCCAGAACACTACTTTTAATTCTACAAAAGGAAAAGTAGATTCTTTTTAGTTGCAAGTCCTATCTGCAAACAAAGATCTTTGACTGTTCAGGATTATAACCTCTTCTTTTTGAAAATTACTCACATCAATAGAACTTTAGTGAGACAAAGATTGTGCCTGCATGTGCCTTATCTTCCTTTGGGACTTCATTATAGCTTGATAGTATAGGTGTCAAGGAGGCTTCTTGCTCTTTTCATCAGTGTGGCTCTAACAAGCCTTTGGTTTGATTTTTGGTTGGTTTTTGTGTGTGTGTTTTTTTTTAAATCTGTATAATGCTGTCTACACTGTAAATTCTTCTGCATGGACATAAGAAATAATCAGAAAAATAAATTCTCACAAAGCCTGCAAAGGTATTGTCCAAACATTTACTAATGATAATTCAGAGTTATGAACAGAAGCTACTACTCTCTAAATGCATCAAATAACACATTTTCAGCACTGGTTGATAACAAAATAATTCCAAGTTTTTCTTGGAATATTAATATATGCGCATAGATGTATCCATATATGTTTTAAGAACCTTCTTGTGAGGGCTTAGTTTTATCAAATCAGATATGGGACAGTCTCACTGCCTAATACATATGAAATTTGTAATTCACAGTGAAAAATTATACAGATAGGATGAGATATATGTCAAAATCTGTGTCACTCAGAAAACTATTTCCTTATTATGACAGCATAGTCACAGACCTAGAAAAATTGGTTGAAATGGCTGAATAGTTTCAATGCCATAACTCCAGCTACCAGAAAAATTAGTGTTTTTTAACTGTCCTCAAATAGTTGAACACATACACAAATACAGTTATTGGTTATTGACCAAGAAGGAGCGAAGAAAGCAAGGGGCAGAAAATGCAAAATCAACAAAAAGTCTACTCTAGTTCATTTCTTGCTGTGATGAAAGTGTATAAAAAGATGGCCAAGTAGTACTGCCAGTGTGGCTGAGCACACATTAATGATTTTAATAATAAATCACTTAGCAATTCCTGGCTTAACAGTTATCATGAGGAATCATTCAAAGTGTGTCTCTCTCTGATTTTGCATCTGTTTTTTCTTTTACTTATTAGAGCCTGAAATAGTTGCCTGTTCCTGTACTTAAAATCTGGGCTTTTCTTCCAAGATTGCTAAATATTGCTTTCAATCCATCTATTACCAGACAGCTACAGTTCCTACTCATTGCTGGGAAACCTGGTTACATCTCCTGGTTTTACTGAAAAGAGACACAACTGCCGGAATCCTTGAGCCTTTTCCACAGTTACACCTTACTTGGAGTTTAGTGCAGATGAAGCACATCATTATATATCCTCTTGGACTTGCAAATGAACTAAGAAAATAAATTTAAAATGTTTCCTTTTTGTGTGTATGTAGGTAAGGAAGACTTTAAGAATTAAATTCACATTCAGCTACAGATTTACAGTTATTTAAAACATCCAAGAAAAACAATTTTTGGCTGCCTTATTTATGCTGTTTATCCTTATTGATAAGTAAAATGGTTGGAAAGGGAATGAGATGTTCTACTGCAAGAGAAGTAGTAGTGATGCAGGCAAAAGTCACACTGGTAATCTGTCTTGGATTCTGTTTATCTGCCTGTGACACTGATGCTACTCCATGTCAGGACATTTTTTCCTTTAATTTCAAGGCAACAGATTATACCATGAAAATGCAACATATTAAAAAATGCTCTAAATATTTTCTACTTTAAAGCAGAAAAGTTACTTGGATGTGTCCCACATTGCTTTAAATCCCATCCTCCTCAGAGAACCTGAGAAACACTCATCTTGAAGGCTGCTGTAGGCTTACTCTCAGCAGAGAGTCTCTGCATCTCCCTGCTGATTTTAATTGGGAAGAGTTGTCCCTGTATTTATAAAAACTGAATGCAGCTGAGAGGGTGATCCCCAGATGTGTCACCAAACAGAAAAGCACGAAGCAACAAATTGTTGTTCCACAACAAAACTGCAGTGGGGAATGCAAGCATCTCCAAACTCTAACTTTACATGGAGTTTTAATCCTTTTCAGATCAAACATTCCTGCCCTAGGGAAATGTGTTATACAAACTAATCACTGGGCTCTCAGAACAGCTGTGTACTCTCAGCTGCTGTTTTCAGCATCAAGAAGTTTGGAGACATTTCAAGAGACAAACAAATGAGATATCCTGGTTATTTTCCTCTCCAGAAGTACACACTTATGTATGGACTCCTTTCTGCTGCAATGGTTTAATAGAGTGTTGCTGTGGAAACACTGGCACCAAAGCACACCTAATATGAAACTGTGAAGAAATATCAGCCCATATATCAAACTCATTGGGGTTTTGCACTGGAAAGTTCTTTAGTGAACCCTTCCTTGGCATTATATTTGTCCCCTGTCTTAAGCATATCCTAGTGAAAATTCATGTTTTTCCAATGTTAGTTCTCTCCATGTCAGGAGAAGCACAAAACAAAGACAAACACCTGAACTGTTAAACACCAGCTTGAGAGTTTGGCTATAACTCTCTTTGAGCATTCATGTGATAAAATCAGAAAAAGAAAGATGTCATAAAAGCTTTTCTCTGTTAAAATTGGAGTATACATATTTTCTATATAATATCAGTCAAAGTACTTTGATGAGTTTGTATGGAAGCCTTTAAGGAGTGCTTTATCTAGAATCTCTTGTTTCATTTTTGTTTGGGGTTCTTTTTGTTCTTCTTTTTCCCCCAAAATAAAATACTCGTTTAAGTGGAAAAACACATTTCATTTTCAGTGTATGAGAAACAACTGTTTTTCATTTTCTGTGTGTCTTATGACATTCTTAACTAAAAGTGATAACCAATGATGTATGAAATGACTGTTCATTAGGCTGGCACATGAGCTTCTAGAAAAGGTATGGCTAAGAACCTTTATTTGGGCACATAGTTTATATGACTATGAATTATTTTTAGACATTAAAAATATTTTAAAAATAAAGAATTTTCTCTATGGATGATGTTTGTTACGGAAAATGAGAAGCAAAGAGGTTGTTCAATGTTTATGACCTGACTAACTGATAAAAAAAATCATGTAGGTAATATCTGAATTATCAAACAAATGGAATCAGCAGTTCCTTTAACATAATTTGTATATTATTTCTTTATGGTGACAAAATCATAAGAAATTACTAGGGTATGAGAAACACCTGAAAGATTACAAAAACCACAGAGACCTTTAGAGATACTTACATCACTTTCATGGCCTTCTCTTAGATTGTAAGTGAGATCCTGCTGGATTTCTTCAACAAACTTTTGAGCATACTCTGGGTAGAGGTCGAGCACTTCAAAGAGACCTTTGAGTATAATACATTGGAGATCACAGTATGTTAGAGCTTTAACATCTGCATTTGTTTTAATTACTTGATCCCTAATGGATAGGTTTGCTCCAATTAAATCTCCTTTACCTAAAAAAGAATACAAAAAAAAAAAATTATCTTCAGAGCATAAATTCTTTACTTCTTTTTTGAATCATAAAGCTGCTTAATATAATTGCTACACCTAAACCTGAAAACCCATTGTTACTAATGCCTTGTTTAATTAATAACAGGCTAAAAGATCATAGACTAATTTTTTTTTCTTTTTTTGCAGAAGCAAACTTATACACAATTAACTGGAGGTATAAAACTAATTTTCAGACAGGTAACTGGCTGATTTAAGGGAGCAATAAAGTAAATATGTATAAAATGAAGATTTATGCTAGTAACTAATACCAGGTGCACATTTTTTTAAAAAAAGCTGTTGTCAGGTGTTTTTGTGTGTGTCTCAAAACATGCAGGTGTTGAGGTAGAATTTTAACATTTCTGTAGAGAATTAAAAATGGCCTAGGAAAGAATAATTATGCTGGTTTTTTTTTCCTTTATGGGCAAGATTGCCTTAGAACACCACCTGTATTGCAAACCTCAACTGACTATGTATTGAGGAGCACAAACATTCTGTTATTAAAAGCTCCCATAAACATCTGATCTGAGATGTAAATTACAAAGTGGAGCCATTGAATCAGAGGTTTTCCCCAAAAGTTACATGCATTAGCAAGAGTGGAGCCTTCAAGTCCCAGGAAATGACTCTTTCCCTCTATATTTTTCATACCTCATCTGGATCATTGTGTCCAGTTTTGGGCTTCCCAGTATGAGACAGAATATTGACATAATAGAAAGAGTCTGAAAGAGGCTACCAAGAATCAGGGACTAAAGAATATAATTTACGAGAAAAGGCTGAAAAAACAGGGTACTGTTCCATCTTACAAAGAGAAGGCAAAGGAAGAATATTATTACTGTCTTCAACAGCCCAGCAGAAAATTGTAGAGAAAACAGAGTTAAACTTCCCTTCAGAGTGCACAGGGAAACAAGATGTACTGGGCACAGAGTGCAACAAATTAAATTCTCATTATTAATCAGGAAATGAAAGTCAAGAAGTGGTGGAACAGTCTGTCCAGAGAGGCTGTGGAATTGTGAGCATCCTTGGAGATGTTCAAAACTTGCCTGGACATAGCCCTGAGGAATCTGAGATAAATTTTCTCTGTTTTAAGTAGGTTTAAGCTGGGTAGCTTCTGAAGGTCTAAAGGTACCTTCAATCTTACATCATTCATTATTAATAAATAATGAGTTAAGACTGTGACATTGGAAATATATGACACAGGAAATGGTCAGCTTGCAGGGTAAGTTAAACTAATCAGTCAACCATCTCTGAATCTTCGAAATGGGATAGTTTTACACTTTAAAATATAACTTTTAATACCTCAAAATTATTTTTATTTATGTGGAGCTTGAACAACTTTCTCAAAAGTACTCATCATAAACTCAGGCTAGAGAGGGGTTTTCTCTTATGCCATATACATACATTAATGCTATTTTGGGATCTCTTAAGAATTTCTGTTAATATTAATGAGAAGTGGTATGAGCTTAGGTCAATCTGGGAAAGAGAAATTTGATAGGTAATAATAACATGTCATTGCTCATCACAACATGCATTGCTACAATAAAATACAGCATAAGCTAAGCAGTAATACACTTTGACATTTTGCTGTAAATATCAACAAGATATTAGATTTTTTCTATTATATTAAGCACAGGGCTGGCAATATTAATTTATTGATAGCTGTTAATGTGGACAAGGGAAATAATATTTTAAATATACCAAAACTTTTCCTTAAACATCTTAATTAGAAACATTTTAGTTCTATGAACAGTATTAACAGCAATACTGCATAAAAATTTTGAAAAAAAAGTTAGATTTTTATTTGATCGTAGTTAAAATTTTGAAATAATTCCAAGCTTAAAGATACTACAACTGATCTGGTAGTGCTAGTATATGTTTCTTTTTCAAATCAAAATCATGCAGCAAAGGCTTTAGGTAGTAACCTGAAGCTTCATGTAGAACTAATGAAGTGATTAAATGATTCTACCTTGAATTCAACATTTGTTACATAACAGAATAATTTCAGCTATTCTTAGTGGCTCTTTTCTTTTTTCTTTAATTGGATAATAAGCTTATATATACATGTTTCTCACAGACACATCTGTTTTTCAATAAATCAGGGACATGCAATCAAAGTTATAAATGTTCTCATTATGGATATTTAAAAAATAACTTATTGTTAATATTTTTAACAAACCAAATATATATGATCAAACAGTACATAACTCATATTAAAACATATTTTCCTATAAAATATATCCTAACCATCATTATTAGAGATAAAGTAATAGTCTCTAGAGGAAGGAAAGATGTATTTAATGAGAACATTTCACTGAGTTGTTGCTGCAGTGCTTGTTAGTGAGAATGGTTCAGTAAACAAAAACAAATCCACTAGAATTAGAATCAAGACAGAATTATAAAATATTGTGGGATCTGCAAGTAACTCTGCATTGTCAGGGAAAAAAGTGCTGTCTTGGATTTAGATGGCATCAGTAACACAATTTCTCATAGGGATCTGCATGTTTGATGCATTCACCTTCTGCTGGTGCTAATTTGGTTTAAAGGATGAAGCTCTCATTCACTGCAACAAAACATTCTTTCATTGTGTTATGTTTATGTTTTTTGAATTATGATTTTATTAACTTCTCTCAGAAATCCACCAATCTCTTTCTTATTGCTTTTGTTGTCACCATTACGCAATTATGCCTTAATTAGCATTTTCAGAAGTGCCTGAAGATGGAATCATAGTTCCAATGGAAATACCTCTTGAACTTTAGCTTATATTTTAATATTTTATATTTTTGATCTATGTGATCCAATGAAATCAAGAGATCCTTAAACTTCCTTGAAATGAACAAATTATGTGGAATGTCAATCTAATAGAATTAAAGAGTTCTGAAACAAGTAGGACTTGTATCACATTTATATTCTAAAAAAAGACCAATCAAATGCATTCTAGTAAAATAAAGGAAATTCAATTACAGAAAACCAGAAGCTTGCATTATCAGCAGTCTAGTGTAATCCCATGAAACAGGAAGAAAAGCAAAAAAGGAAATGTTCTTTTTAACTGTTTTATAAGAATATTAAAAGTTATTAGAAAGAAGAATACTTTAAGTCTAAAGAGCTATTAAAACCATAATGAAGTAATTCTCTACTTTTAGAGCAAACTTTTATATTTTATTTTGTCAAAAAACTTCATAAACATTAACCAAGACAGGTCTAATCATCCTTTAGCTGAAGATGAGAATTTCTTTAGTAGGCCTTATGTTGAGGCAAATCACAGAAACTTATAGGTAGAGATGCTTAAATCTCAGTGAGTAAAAACATTCATCTTGCAAACAACAACTAAAAATTTATTAGAACAGAATTTTGGGCCTTTCTCAGATCCAATATACTCAGATGACTGCAGAGAGCATGAAATATCCTGGGGGAGCAGAGCCAACAAGGTTTGGTTTTCACCACATGGTTTTTTTGTAAAGGCTGTTTGTAGGCAAGTGCCAAGGAATGAAAGTAGGCTCTTATTGCTTTCTTTCAACTGGGAGCATTAGCCTGGCCACTAATTTTCATGAAAGATTCAGGAACTGATGACCAATGTTCTTTGAGCTGTCAATACCATCACCAAATATAGCAGAAAGCAGCAATTTGTGTGAAAAGCTTGCAAGTACCTCTTTACATGAAAAGAGAAGAGAACAGATATAAGGAAACCAGAAGTGAAATATTGCACAGCCAACAATCTGTCAATTGAAGGTTCCTTGGGTCAAAATATAAGGAAGTTTAAACTAACAAATAAAAAAAAAATTGGTGTGTACATAGAATAGGTATTGCAGATTAAAATTAAATAAATTCTTTCTCATCAGACAATTAGCCACCCATTAGTAGTGAAGGTCCTACTCTGGGGGACAATTCCTCTTTGAGTCTATGATTGTGAACGTACCAAGGATTGCCAGCACAGTGCTGTCCTTCAGGACTTCCATGGAACCTGAGCACACGAAGTAGATCGCTTGCAGGGCATCCCCCTGCCGGAGCAGGTATTCCCCAGGAGCACAGAAGGAGGTTTTGATGTGCAGAGACAGAGACCTGAGGCAGCCACGACTGGCACACGCGAAAAGGGAGAGCTGCAAAATCTCCTTGTTCAAGTGCATGGTGATGTCTGAGCGCAGCTCGTCTGGAAAGTCTTTTAAAAGCTGTCCAAAAGAAGGGAAAAAAAGATGAAAAATGAAAATTGCAAAATAATTTGTTTCCATTTTTGCAGAAGTGGCTTGCTTTAATGGTGCTGCATGTCATATTGTTGCAAATACTTCCCTTTGATTTTTCTTATTCCCTTGTTGAGACATAGTATTTTAAGAAATTTTAACACTGATAAATTCCAGGAAAAACCTGAATAAACATATGCCTTTTACTATTGAAAAAAAAAAACCCACAAAAAGCCTCACCAAAAAAAAAAAAAAAAAGAAAAAACCAAAAAAACCAAAACAGGAAAAAAAGGTCAACAACACTGTAGGAATTTCCTCTAATGCACAATTTAAGTTTGTCCAAGTTCTTCTCTGTGATAGAATACAGTAGGCTGTGCAGGTGTACCATTGTATACAGTGACATATAAAATGAATAGAATGTAATATTACTTCTATAGTAAAACCACTGGAAGAAGAATAACTAGAAAAAACACATGCATTGAATGTGTTTTTCTTCTTGTTTTTATTTTCATTTTTCAATAATGTAACTGAACACTGAAGGAGGGATGGGAAAGGAATGGAGATAAGGTGCATGTTCAATGGAAGAACCTATGGAAACTAGATGACCATGAGGCCTCATTTCTGTCTTTCAAGCTGCAAGCCCAGAAATATAGTTCTGATTTAGTTTGTGTGGCGTCTGAACAATGCAATCAGCCAATGCTTGACCAGGTTGGGCTCAGACAAGGAGTTTTACCCATAGGAGGGAAATATTGAAAAACTGATGGTGTCTCCAGGAGCTGTGGTTGTAGTACAGCAGTCACTCACTTTCAGTGTGACTAAAGGTACAGAAGGTACAAAAGCTGAAGGTGATCATTAAACACATCTAGAAAAGCTTTGACATCTAAGTAATTTTTGTACCTTTGTAAATCTTACTAAGCTTCTTCTGTTGCTAAGATGCTGTTGAAAATCCCATTCTTCGTGCTGTGCAGCACACAAAAAGAATTTATCAGGAAAAGAATGTTCCAAACCCCAAATCTTTCTGCTTATTTCCACATTATCTTTAGAGACCACTGAGTTTTATAACACAGATAACAAGAAATCTGAAGGCAGTGCTCCATTCAAATAATACTCCAGCAGAGAGAAGCCATTATTTCTTCTGCAGGACAGTAACACATAACCTGGATAAGTAAATTAAAACAAGCAAGCACAGACACCACCAGAAATCTGTCTTTTGATTTCACTCTCAAGCAATATTTAAAAATGTGGTAATATAAATTACATAAAAGTTCAGGCTAAATCACTTGTTTACAGTATTGTAATAAATAAGATGAAGGAGGAAGCAAAGGGCATCATAGTCCCTCCTTTAAAAAGGACCTGAAATCCCCATGTAGATATTTTGTTTAGTGAAAGACAGAGCTACTCATTATAGCATTTCTGCTGGCATCATCTAAAAGGTTTCTGATGAATGCCTTTCAGCATTTGAGAATCACAAAGGACTGAATTTCACTACATTGTCTGATGTTTTAGGCCTGCTTTTTCAATTGTGTACCCTCTTTCTGGGATAAACCTGGTTTATTTTTAGGCATGATTTTCTTTAGTATGTAACTTTACACAAAACACAGCATCAGAAAAGAAAAATTATTCCCTTCTTTGACTCATAGTCATAGTTCATAGTCAAAACAATCAAACAGAAATCCCTCCTCATTTGGTTACCTCGTTGGAATCAATTCCATTATTGACAGACCACGTGGTTTGGAAATATTCAAGCATCCTTTGCTTTAGCTGCTGTGGCAGGTGATGGACCCGTATAAAGTCCTTCAAATCCTTTGTTCTTGTGTGATAAAGGGACCATCTGGAGTACATCCTCTGAATTATGGCAGTCACATTGCCAAACACCAAGGCGTGCATCAGAGCTAGGAAATATAAAAATTGCATTTAATGTAGAGTGATTTGCTGATGAATAAAACTTAACATAGGAAATAAAGAGTATCTTCACAGAGCAAAAATTTTCTGATTGAGAGATATAAGAAAACCTTTGAACATAAGACTCCTTGAGTAACGGTATATTAATACTGTGGTATAAATATGATTTTTCATTCCTGGTGTTTGAGACACTGCAAGTCACCGTCATGAGACAGGGTAGAACAACAACTTATTCTGTATAGTCAGGGTACTAACAAAAGAATTAAGTCCATAGTCTAAGAGAAAAGAAAACAGAACATAGAATCATAGAATGGTTTGGGTTGGAAGGAACCTTAAAAATCATGTAGCTCCAATCACCACACTGCACTACAGTCACTACTGGTCTTTGTAAAAAGTATGGGAAGGAGCACATGTAAACAGGTATGCTCAGAAAATGAGACACTAATAATCAGTATGAAAACTAGACTCAAATGGTCAGTTGGAAATTACACAGAATGTAATAGATATCAGAGAACTCATATAAATAAAAACAATCACTAATGGAGACCATGGGTAATGGAATGAGGTTGTAAATAACATTTAAAAATGTACCATATTCTGGAGGAGTTATTTTAAAAAAAGTCAGAGAAAAACCCATTGTAAATAAGAAATTCAGGTTAAAAAAAACATTCAAAGAGACAATCTGATTTCTTATGTTGCTTGACAGGGTGAAATGTGATTAAAATCATTCTGACATCCTGGAGTTTGTCTACAATTAATTATTGGCTTAGGAATAAAAAGATCAGATGCAAAATTGAAGAAATATTTACAGATATTGGTCATCTGAGTTTGTGCAGATATGTGTTTGCTTATTTGAGTTGGAAAAATCACGGTTAAATTGTCATGTGATATTGATCTGATGTATAAAATATATACATCTACAAAGTGTTTATTAAAAAAAGACTAAAAATCTTGTTTATTTCTCCAAAGAGAGATTTCTCCATAGTGCTTGTAGGAAAGCAGACAGGCTTCTCAGAGTGACAAAGGAATTGGTTTATAAACAAGACAAATAAGTTGTTGACCGTGTTTGTCACTTTACAGAAGTTCAATGTGAGAGACATGGAGGAATAGGAGGAGTAAAGGATGCACTTTAAAATGGTAGAAAGAGTTAGAAAATTCTGTAGTTTGAAGAGATGGATAACTTTTACAGGCTGAGAAAAATGGAAAGGAGATAGTAACAATATCTATGCCCTTATTATGTAGGTAGTGCAGAAAAACAGATAAAGAACTGCAGTGTAGAAATAGCAGAAAAAAAAAAAGAATTATGGATGTAGTAAGAATAGTAAGCCTAACTGGAAATTTATTTCTAAAAATAATCAGCTACTTCAACTAGGTGTTGTCCACAATGGTGCAGTGAATAGCTAAGTCACTAATGTCAGAAGCTAGAGCAAGAAAATGCAAGGGACTGGTATAATACTGGATACAGGATATTGTATTAGAAATATGACAGCTAGGTATGAAACAATTCAGCCAGACACAGATAAATAGGTTAAATAAATAGTGTAACCTCTTTAAGGATGCAATAATCAGTTTAAACAGGGGGAGAGATAAAGCATGAGGTGGTGTATGAATGTGAATTTAAGACTCACATGAGATGTAAGACTCAGACTCCAAGGTTAGGAGCTGGTCAGTGTAGAGATCTCAGTGATGTTGTTATAGGCACAAGTATCATCTAGAATTTTATCATTATGATAGAATCTGTCATTACCTATATACATTGGAAGGCAGCTGCTTCTCATAATGACAAGCTATTCTTGGCTGTGACAGGCATTAGAATTCTTTATCAAATAATCATACACTTACCCTACTTTCTGTAAGAAACCTCTTACACTTCTGTCTAAACTCAAGTAGGACAAGTTCAAAACTTCCAGGAACTGTATTTCATAAAGTGGCCTTATTTTTATAGATATTTTAAGTCATATTTTACTTGCTTAGGGAACAAAGGAACCTCTGATCCCAGATAGGACTGGAACTGCTACAGTTGGCCTTCAATCTCTTAAATACAAAAATACATATTCCTTACTGAAAGAAGATGGAAAGTACAAGACAGAACAGGGTATGATCGCCTTCTGGAGGGCAGATTTGATTACTGTTTTATATATGATGGGCATCCGAGGAATTTTGGTTACATTTTAATAAGTAAATTTTCTTTCCAACTTTAGGAAGACATACTGTATTGAACAAGATCTTTTATCTTCAGAATATATATACTTGTTGAAAATTTAAATTTCAAATTTATGCAAAATAAAAATTAATGTGGATCAGCTAGTAAATATTAAAAAGATATTCTATATACTATCCATTACACCTGAAATTTCATTAACTAATGGCTTGGTCAAAAAATCTGAAAAACTTACATCAATTTTTCTCAGAACATCACTTTCCGTTAGGGAATTTTGAAATTAAATATCAGCCAAAACTATATACTAAAAAAGGTTTTAAGAAATGAAGAGGTTTCATGTCCCTAAGCATACAGATTAGCACTTTATTCCTAACAGAGTTTTCTAAGGCATGATCACCAATCTTCACAGTATCATTCTAACTCCTTCCAGTTTTCTTGATTTTCCTCAGTAATATCTAAAATATATTTTCTCAAGAAAATACCTGCAGGTCAGCCTGCTCTGCCTTTTTTTGCCTGGACATGTCTTGTTCACTGGATCCTTGCAGATACAATTCCATTCTCCTACCTGCTTGTCTAAAACCAGCTTCATCTTTCAATCATCAGTTCCCTCCTACTCCACTCAGTGAACTGATTCTTCACAGTTTATTCAATTTATACAAGCATATTACAAGAAATAAAAATGAAATGTTTATAACTGGACTAAATAAATTTAAAGGATACGTCAATATTCTACTTTATTATATTTATGAAAGTTCAGCCACATTAAATGTTCATCATTGCCTTACACGGGAGATCTCTTGATTTCTTGATAGAAATGAAAACTCCTTCCTTCATTCTAACAGATTTTAGGTAGTGAAAGCCCCATGGAACAGAGACCACAGTGTATTTCAAAACTATAATTTTATTCAACAGCCAAAAGAAATTAATAAACTGCTTTTATGTGGTTTTTTATGTGGTTTTGTGACATTGTCAAAACCAAAATTATATAATTGTTGGATGATTCGTTATTATTTCTTTTCATTTTCAGGACTGAGGAAAATGAAAATAATTCACTGAACAATTTTTTTACCACATAATATTGCAAATACATAGTTTACAGGTAATTCATCATGTTCCCTGATTTTCAAGTGTCAAATACGCAATTTGACAATTCCAGGAGAATTTATCCTGCAATGCTGACTCCCAGGGCTTTACTGAATAGCTCTGGAGAAATATCTACTAGTATTTCCAGAACAACAAAGCCAGCAGAAGGCAAAAGAGAGGATACTGTCTTTCATCACCATAAGAGAACAAAATGTTAGAAATATATCTGCCTAAGAGAGTTTATCTAGTGTAAGCCAAACAAAGTTGTTTCCTTCTTTTGCCATTTTAAATTGAACTCATTAAGCTTTCCTCTGTGTTTGTTTGGGGTTTCTTTTAAGAAACTTAGCAAAATTTCAGCTTTTATTTGAATTTTTCCTACTCCTTGAAAATGCTTTACATGACACAGAATTGTACCTACCCCCAATCAGCATTGTGCAAATGGAGAAGATCTTTTCAGCATTAGTATTGGCCGAAACATTTCCAAAGCCAACACTGGTGAGGCTGCTGAGAGAGAAATACAGGGCAGCTATATAGGCACTTCTGATTGATGGGCCTCCTAGAGTATTATTCTCATAATAAGGAGATTCAATTCGTTTTCCTAGCTCATGAAGCCAACCTGCAAAACAAAGCATGAAAAGAGTTACTTTGGAGTAATAGTGATGCCACCATGAAAACTGTACATTCTACTAAAAAAACAGTTCTCAAAGCTCCCACAAATCTACTTAAAAGACATTATATTCTTCACACATTTCCAAGAATAAAAAGAACATTAAACTGTTGGAATTTATGCAGCATATTAAGTATTGTGTCTCTGCGGTATTTATTTTTATGTACAATTTTTTATGATAAGAATTGCATTTCTTCATTGAAACCAAGTGGTTATGAATTGCATATTACTGGTCTAATTAGATTATTTATAAAATCCATTAAGTCACTAAAAAGAAAAAATCTTCACCTAATAGCACTGCAGCAACAATGCAACATCATTTGATTCTTTCCATTAATTAATGCTTGGAAAGCTTTTTGACATTCTAAGACTAAATCATTATAATAGTAATTACATATTCAGAGCTTTTCACATGTTTCTTTTTACAGTAGAAAGGATTCAAATAACTAAACATAACTTACAAACCAGAATTAATTTTCAAAACATGCTTCAGTAAGTATTTTCTAAATTGTTCATTTAATCTTTCCTTTCATTTTGATAAATGACTCCATGTGTGCCAGAGATAGCAGAATTAGCTACTGCCTCAGATATTTGAAAAAAACAACAAAGCAACCCCAAAGCAGCAATGCAGGAAAAAAAAAATGCAACTGGAAAACACAACCTGAATGAATTACATAAACACAATACTTCACAAAAATCAAGACTGAGGAAAAAAGAAGAATAAAATCTATTTGTGTGCCCAGTTTTGCCTGTTAAACAGCTTGCTTGGGAGATTGGAAATCTTTATTGGGTATACAGGGAGAACTGCCAAAAGAAAATAATCCTGGCAGACAGAGTTTTAGTTTAAGAAAAATTATTTGGGGGTCTTCCTCTTGTAAGCTGGGACCTGACAGATTGAATCACCTTCTGAAGATTATTTTCTCTCCACTTCAGTCAGCATCAATTTGGATGAATCCAAATATGAACTGGGGGAAATCTCATTGCACAGAATGCATGCAAAAGCAGGGGGTAGATTTAAAGTATCTGTCCCAGCACTTCCAATTCAGTTGGGAAAATAGTCAGTGGGAATTCAGCACCTAGAGTAGACCTGCTGAGGCATGGTTGCTCCCATGCTCAGGTCCAGGCTTTCTGCCATGCTGTCCAGAGAAAGCTCAGTGGAAGGGCTGGGAAATGGCAGAGCAAGGTCTGGCCATGACCCTGCTGATCCACTCTGTGCAGAATTTGATCAAAAGCATGAATGAAAGAAATCTGCATTGTCATACGATGGCAGCACTGAGTAGGATGTTTTACCTTTCCAACAGACAAGAAAACATATGAAAATCTCCTTGATTTTGCCTGGATAGATAGTATTAATCAACTGGGGCTATCTTATATTTGTGGCTCCCAATTATTTAAAATGAAAGTAGAGAAAAACAGGAAAAACAAAGAGAGAAGCCCAGCTTACTCAATACCAGTCCTCTATGCACTACTGTTTTTCTGAGATTACAGTACATTTCCCCAAAAGTAGTGTGGTCCTTCGTAAGGCAGATTTAATTCCTATATTTCTATAGTAGTGAATATAATCACAAACATTAAAGAACCTAAGAAAAACCTAAGAAAATTTCTGGCAGGGAGGAGAAAAAGTTTAAAAAAGTCAGTCTAAATCTAATGTAAAGTAATACAATCGTAAAGCTCAGGATCAGCTCAAGATTGTTTCAGGTACAAAACTGAAAGAAATAAGTTATTTTAAAGAACTGTAACTGATATGCCTTTTTTGGAGAAAATTTCCTGCTTTTGAGTGTTCTAAAAGCCACTGATTCTCAGCCTTTGTATTTCCATTTTTCTCACTTTTCATGCATTTTCATTGCTATCCAGGAAAGGTGGATGACTGCATTCTTTAACTGAGAGATATATGGGAATTGGTTTCTCCTTTACAACTCACTTTGTGTTCAAGGTTTTCATTCAACCCTACTGAAAAATCATTGTTCCTAAAACCTTAGTAAAACTAAGGTATAAAAATAAGTGTCTACATTGTGTCAATCAGTAGAAATCTATAATATTTCTACAAAATTCTACTATCAAAATACCAGTGCAATAATTTTACAATTTCTAGCAAACACTTTTGGCCAAGATACCAGTATTTGAGATGGGTTTAGTATTCAGTGTCTAGTTCTGTGGTATAACTGGAGGTCAGACAAATCATCTCCTCAGTAGGATATATAGCTTATCACTGAGCTAAAATAGCAGCAGTTAGCAGTGACTAGCAATTCTTAAGAATTGCTAAAATAATGACCACAATGTAAAGCAAATCTGTAAAGTGAATTTATTTAGAGATTTAGATGTGTGAGAAATTGTGTGTCTGAAAGGGAAAACCCCAAAAATACATTCCTCTGACTTGTAGATGAGACCATGTTTACAGTTTCTAATTTCTATTTTGGTTGGCAGAAATTATCCTAATCAGGAACTTCTGAAAAAATTATATAAAGTGGTGTTTCAGCCAGAGTATATAAAATGCTGCAATACCTCCCAGATCAAGTTTGCTTCTTGTATTTGCTGATCGCACCGCATTTTTATTTTTTTTCAGTTTCAGGGAAGAGATAAGATACAGTTGGGTGCAAATACTTTCACCAGCCAATGGAAATAGTCATGAGGTAGCATCACTGACTAGTGCCTTTTCCTTTTCTGTTCCTGTAGGTAACAGCCCTAAGCAGATTCTCCAGCAAGCTCGAGTAATTAATTTCTGCCCTCAGGGAAGAGGAGAAAAATAAATATACCTTGTAGTCAGAGGGAGCTTCCTAGAATTTAGCATTATGAATCTTGTCTGGTTCAGAATTAGCATTGTCTTGGTACAGTGCTCTGACTTTGAAAATATTTCCAATTAGCATAATTAAGAGGAAGACCTTTCAAAGGGAAAAAGAGCACTTAAGTAATCAAGTCCCATTGGAAAAGTCAATAGGAATTGGATATCTAGCTCCATTAGGCTACTTTGAAAATTGCTGTAAGAATCTGTATTGAGTTTCATTTACTTATATCTGGGAAGTGCTCAAGTATCAGCAGAAGCCTAAAAAAGCATTTAAACCTCCATAGATGACATACTTTTTAACTGGATGTAAATCACATTATTTCATTTTCTAGACATCCAGAAAATCAGTCCTTCTCCTGGCTTGTTTTTTTTTCTCTGCACTGAGTATGTACTCCTTATAACACTCCTTATAATTTGCAGCTTCATTGTTTAGGACTACTTAGATTTTCCTTTTATGCCAGACACTTAACATAGAAAAAAAAACTGTCTGGTACTTCAAAAACGTAGAAAATAGTTGCATTTTCTAATGCATTAGCTAGCCGTAGCACTTATTTTAAAAGTAAGAGAAACATTTTGTTTTCTAGTTAAAAAATAGACCAAAAGCCTCTGGTTTATTCTGCACTACAGTGTCAGGAAGGATAAAGAGGTATGGATAAGGAGTGCCACTTAGAGCATCCCTAAATGTTTGAAAGCAATAACTGTGATGAAGCTAAAAGAGAAAATGATGAGACAAAGGCTGAGCTTCTCTCAGATGATTACACATCAAATTTAGGGATTTCAAATATTCCTAGGAGAATTGTGAAGGTAGAAAAGCCTGTCTACTCTCTCAAAATCACTCTTTTTGGATGCTTAAACAGTATTTAAACCTCATGCAGTGTCAGACCTTGCTTGGCCCTTTCATGCTAGTGGGGGGACAGCCTATACTATGCTGATAGTGGAAAAAAATGTAGTGAGAAATGCTAAAAGAAAGGCATTAACTAAAGGACACTGTAGATTGTCTTTAGTGAGCATTATTGTTGTTAAGGAGTATGTCTGAGGCTGAGTTTTGTTTTTCTGACTCAACTGGAAAGAATTAATAATAAAAAAAATTGTCCTGGACTGAAGCACATGCAGCCTTCTGATATAAATAGGTTTCAAGAGAGAAATTGCTATCTTATGACTACTAATGTGTATTGCAGTGACCAGTTTAGGGTCATTAAGGAGAAGACATAAACTATACAAGAGAAATTAGATCCTTCACCACTGGAACACATTTTTAATTTAGAATCATCATGTAGCCTGAGAACTGTGTTGGTTCCTACTGCAGTAGTCCCTGATCACTGCTGATAGTTCCTAATTTCAGACCTAGAGCCAGGCAGCCAGGAGCTTTAAGCTTGCACAGAAAGCACACCACCCTTTTATCACAGAGTAGCACCCTCTGATCTACAAATAAATATATCAGATTTCCATTTTAAATGGGGGAAAGATGTTCCAAGTTTCTATTGATTTCAGTCAGCTAAGATTTCCAGTCGTATCCATCTCTATGTTTCTCTGTATTAACCTCCACAAAATAAACCTTATGTCAGAAAAATTGCTAAGAGAGAGCAAGTAAGTGAATTTTCTTCTTTTTAGGCAAAAGCACCTGTGATTATAGTTTCTGTGATTTTAGATGTCCAAAGTCACTCCCCTCAACTGTTTGTGTTGCTTCTTCAGAATGCATCATACTTAAAGTTCATTTTAAGAGGGGAGGCCAGAGCTGATATATTTGAGACAGTATAATGAATTCATTTTACCATATCAAACTCTAATTATCATTCTCTAGACATTAAAACATTAGCTTTGCTTTTAAAATTTCTTCCAAATAATTTCGAACAGTTAGTCTCTAGATGTTGCTGACAGATATAATACATTCAGAATCTAGAAATGTATAAGAAGATGAAATCATTTTACTTCTTCTTGTGTGTATGACTGCATTATTGAATAATCATTGCCTCTGTTCTCATGGTGATTACTCAGGTTCTTCAGAAGAGTTTCAAAGCCTTTTTAATCCCTGTCTAGCCAAAATGTTTTTGACATGTGAAACTTTTCCCTGCTAAAAAATTTGTAGTTTTTCTCCAGACTATTAATAGATCACATAGCACCATTCCTACTATTTCACCCTGTGGAATTTTGCTGTTACTCTTTCACTGTCACAAAACCTGATCATTTGTTTACAGGTTTGATTTATGGTGGAGCTTTTCCTGTCATGTTAGGGGAGGCTCCAAGGTACCAGAGCAGATGGTTTTAGGATTAAAGCACCCCAGAGATGACAAGAGCAATCATACCTTCAACCACTGCTTCTGGAGGACTGTAAATGTGCCAGATCCTATTGGACTGGGTCAATAAGTAGAACAGGAATCAGGCTTTTTCTTTCACACAAATTAGGAAAAAAAAAAAAAAAGACACTACCTCCCCCCCCCCCACACACACTTCCCCCCCCTCTCTCCCCCCCAAAAAAGGAAAAAGAGCAAGACACATCCTGAACATGTGACACAGCTGCAGATTCTGAGAGTTTGAGCACACATGCTCAAATGGCAGAACTGCCACACTAGTAAAATAGAGGACATGAATTAATGTTCTTTTCAAAATGAAGACAATAAATAAACATTATCTGTGTGTAACAGGACACCAGAGGTGTGTCTATATGATATGTCAGCAAGTACAGGAACAGCCCTGGCCAAGAGCTTATATTTGAAGAAAATTAACTGGCATTCAATATAAGTAAAAGCTAATTAGCAATGCACAAAATTTAAGCTAGAAGTATTCAATATTAGTACAGCAGACATAATCATAATGACTTCAGGACAATCAGGAACAATTAGCATTAATCTAGTTCCCTTGAACTTTATTCTGCTAACACACTTTCCTGCAAAGAGTGGACGCCTTAAATGAGAAAGAAAACAAATATAATAAAGACAATAACATATTCTCAAGTACTGAGACTGCTTAAAAATGTTAAAGACACAAAATAATTTATTTAAAATACCTCTTATTTTAGCTTTGTAAAGGAGTAAAGAAATACCTACTGCAGTATTCAAATTTTGTGGAGGGAAATTTTTGCCATGATGTAGAAAAGAAGTAGGTTTAATTTGGACTATGTGAAACCTAGTTTTATCTCAGCTGTCTGCATGAAGTCCTTGTGGGGTGCTCTCAAGGCTGCCCTGTGTGGCCCTGGGAGCAGAGCCCAGACACCAGCTGTGCTGACTTGGAACTGCAGCAAGGATGGGTATTAGTGCTTCAGATCAATGCAAGGCAGGGGTATCTGCCCTCCACAGATCATAGCATTGCCTTTCTCTCACCTTTGAAACCCATTATTTCTGTACTTTAAAATCTAATTTATGTCTATTTTAGTATTTCCCCCCATTTTTGTATGTTAAGGTCATAATCCCTGGTAAATTTCTGGTGCATTGGTTGCATCAGCTAAATTTGTACAAGCAGATTATACTTAACCTCTGTCTGAGTAGATTTTCAAGTGCCAAAATGTGGATATTACTTTGATGGAAACTACACAAGATTTTCTACAGGCATATAAAAAAGTTTATATACATTTACTTGATGAATGTGCGCATTACAGACAATAAGAAAAAAACCCAAACACCTCAAAACCTCCTTTAATATGCAATCAATGAAGAGAAAAATAACCTCTTTTGTATCAAGTACTCTATGCCTCTTTCAATTCAGCAGATAAAATTTTCAGCCAGGAGAGGACAAATTTTATAAGAAGATTTTATGCTTCTGACCTCAGATGTTCACCTCTTTAAAGTCTAATCCCTAAACAAAAATAGAGTCTTCTTTCATGCAAGTGCTATAGTCATATATTATTTAAATATCCCTGTGAAAATATTAGCAGGATATTTTTTGGGAGTTTGCAAACAACGGAAATTACAAAATTGCAATATTTTAAAAGTACAAGTGAAATAGTTGAGAATTTCAAAGCCACATAATTCTTAGAAACAAACCAGTATGAGACACCTCTCCAAAATTATGGATGAGGATCCGCCAGTAGCAACCTTGAGGATCATTGTCATACTAGAATTCAGGTGAACACTAGAAATGAATAGATTCAATAAATATCCCATTTGATTTCCATTGCAGAGAAACTGCATAGAGTTTTTATTATATCTCTTCCCAAATTAGCACATGAAGTGAGACATGGTCATGAGCCAAAATCCAAGGCACAAACACACTCCTAATAAAGATGACAATTCAGACCCTTGCATCTACTTTTTATTTATTTGTTTGTTTATTATAATTAGTATGGATAAAATTTAAAAAAATCAGGGGTTGTACATATATTGAATGAAACTGTAACCTTCTGCCAGACTTTGGAAATTTTGCCACTGTTTTTGAGAGTCTGTAACATCATCCATAGAAAGTTGGATGATGAACTTGGACATAATGTAGTCAGAAGAGAAAAATGATTATAAAAATTAGTTTCCTATATTGCTCATGAGGCTTGGACATGAAGATGCACAAACCTCTGTAGTCAGAGATAGGTTGCATGAATACCTGCAGATCTGGTTCCTTTTGAATGCCTGCCTTACCCCTTGCAGGTACAATAATCTGCCTTCTCAAGATCCTTAGGGAAAGTTTTTGACTATCTACAGGCATACATTGAGACAGATGTTTTTAAAATATTTTCAAAACCCATAGAGCTTTCCAAACTAAACATGTACTCCTTGTCGGTTTAGAGCATTTTTAGATATGAGCTTAACCTCTGTCAGGTCTACCAAAAGTAAATTTCAGTTGAAAAGTGAATTCTTTTATAAGGCTAACTAATACTCTTTGTAAATAAATTGGCTGTTGTATTTCTAATTGAATATATACTCAGAAGGTAGCATTAAAAAATACATTTTTGAGAGCTTTAACTCATCTAACTTTGATGAAGTCATAACAAGATACTGACCCATTGTTCCCACTGGAAATGAAGTTTTCATGGTGAAATAAATACTCAATGGACTAAGTGGTTTCAGCAGGAAGAGGAGCTCAGTCAAGGACTTAAAAAAGGGAAAAAAAAAATTCTAAGATCTAAGATCTAATTGCAAACACAGCTGATCCCACAGAAGTGCTGAAAACATGAACATTTTGCCTTAATTATCTGATAAAACCTGTAAATTGCAAGTATCGTTATCTAGAATAAAAAAATAACATTTCTCTTTTCTCAAGGTAAAATTGATGCCAGCTTCGAGTTATGGACATAACTTCCTCATAGGAAGTAATTTCCTGTCATCACCAAGGTGTGGTCTGCTAAATAATTTACATTTCATTTAGGTTAGCTATAAGTGCAAGGAGAGATACTTCCTATGGGAAGCTTAAAATCCACCCCACTGAAGGCACCATACAAATTATGATGCAATTTCCAAAGCCTCTGGTTGATTACTCCTGGGCACATTCATGGCTTAAAAATAATAGAGCAAAAGGTCTGATATTAAATATCTGCAATGATAGCATTTTATTAGAAAACAATTTTGGAAAGCTATATTTTATAATATTTAGTTAGCAACAAGTTAGAACAGTCTATATCTACCACCTGTTGCAAAATGCTGTATAAACTCTCTACAAAACACAGTGTGCATGAATTACCAACAGCTTCACACATTTCAAGCCCTGCACATTTCTAGCCAGCATCTAACTACAGTTGATTCGTTAAATCTTAACATTTCTAGATGATGTTCTATCTTCTTTTGTCTGCAAAATAAAGTTTTGTGCTTTTACTTTTTTTTTCTACTGTGAGGAGTCCCTGAGGAACAGTCTAGATGAAGTTTCACAGTCAGAGCTGTAGATGCTGCTTAAAGTTGGTAGATAATTCCTGTGAATTAGCTGTTTATGATATGACAACATGTGAATGTTGTCTTTCTGGAGAAGATACCTCATGCCTACAAGTAGAGTTTATTCTGGTGACAGAAGAAAGAAAGGATAGGTGCTGGGAGAGATATCCCTTTGGGCAAAGCTCCAAGACAGAACCCAAAAATCCAGGTAGGGCTCTGCAGGAGCACAGAGGTTATCACCTCCATAAGGCTCTGGGTGAGCTGTCCCTCTCTCCCCTATGCTGCCTTGCTGCCTCCTGAGGCTGCAGATTGCATCTCTGGGACATGCAGCTGGTATTCTGGTATTCTGTGGGTGGCTAAACAAAGCAGACAGATCTGTTCCTCACACTTATGAGGAGGACTCCAATATACCTCTGTACCAGTCCCACAATATAATGTAGTAAGGATTCCTCTTACAGTAGAGATACATTTATTCCAAGGTAGAGACCTGTCTATATTACATATAGGAGCTGTGTATAAGGATTTTAAGAGCTGACTCAGCACACCTGAAAGGAACTCATTCCTCTTGATATTTTATGATAGTTCTCTAAACATTTAGACTTACTGTTGCAAAGAAGTTCCACTGTACATGGTCAGTGCACCTGCATTGCTGCAGAACTAGGTCATAACTTCCTTCAGCCTCATTTATCAGAGACAGTAATTTTAGAAAAGAATGTTCTTGAAACTCTTTTCTGTGATAAGCTAGTACAGCCCTTCACAACAGTAATTTGTCAGATGGCTGTTTGAATATGTGGGAGATGATTTAAATCCCTCTTGCTTTTGCAAGTCAGCAGTTTACTCTCTTCCCCACACCATCGAATCACAGAATCAATTGAATTGGAAAATACCTTGGAGATCATCAGGTCCAAAGAAAGAACAAGATGCAGAAATTTTCAATATCAACTTTCTGCAACAGTAGCAGACAATACATGCAAAGCACTTAATACAATTAACTATATTTATTAAAATATTTATTTTTGCTAGGAATAGTTTACAAACAGCTCTAATGCCATCAACATACTTGAAGTGAAGAAAAACACCTTTTTATTTTTTAAAAAATATCTTGCTCTTTTCTCCCCAGTATATATTTCCTAGAGTCTTACACTAAAAGAAATTAGTAGCATAAGTAAATTAACTACTTTTGTTGGCAATACAGTATAATGTTAATTTAACTTTTAGATTGCAGCAAAACCATCCAAATCTAAACATATAGGTAATCTGTGAAATAAAATTGTAAGACCATAATCGTGTGAATATTATCTATTTTAAGGAAATGCTCACAGTGCCACTGCAGAAAGAGTTTCAGTATTTAACATTACTGCTCTTTAACTGGCTGTTGCTGTCCTTTTCCAGGCTATTAAATGCCTTGCAGCTGAGTTTGGAATTAGACACGTCTGTGCTGGTCGTCGATTCAGTGCAAAGAGCATGTCCATCTATGCCCTCTTTGCTTCCCTGTGCTCCATCAGTCTGTACCCATCTGGTAGAGCTTTTCTTATCTTATATTTAGACTGTAATATCCTCTTGGGCAAGAGCAGCCTTTTTATCCTGTATTAATTCAGCAACAGAGACAAGAGGGCCTTGACCCATAAGTAGCATCCCAGGTGTTTCTGCAATAAAATTTACAGTAATGGGATTTTTTTTCATGGTGTCAGCTAAAGAGTTGAAACCTGTTTTGCAGCTTTATGTGTTTGGAGTCCAAGTCGTGCCAAAAAGGTTTTGAGCTACTACAGTCAGGCTATTCACATCTTTTTAAAGAAATAAGCACTTTCCTCCATCAGCAATACAGATGACTTTAAAATGAAGACTTTATTATCAAAATATGCCAAAATCTCCCACACAACAAAGTCTTGCAGAATGTAAGTTTTAAAGTTGCTGGAAAACTTTCTGTCTAAATGTGTGCAGCATGGCATAGTAGGTAAATTAAACTCACCTCTGCCCTGCTGATCTCACCTGTTCAAATTTCACCATCAGAAAAATATAGAATAAAGTCTTTCAGTTCTTATGACACTTTCTTAGTCCTAAGAGTTAGTATATTAAAGTTCTGACTTAGAATAGGCAAATAAATTTTCATGAAGGCAACGACAATGGTAATCAATATCTTAAAATCTTTGTAAAATAAAATATTGTTTATTTGCAAGAGAAAGATATCAAGATGACTATTTTTTTAGCAAATCATTGTGATATGCTATTTCATATTTTCATTCTGTTTATTTGCCAGCAGTCTGCAAGAGTAGAGCTGTTTAATTCCAGACTCTGCTTTTTAAATCTGAGTAATGCAAGAAGTGGTCCCTGACAGGTGGTACCCTCCCCTCTCATGTGGTCTTCCCAACTCCAGATATCAAGCTGACTTTCAGCACCTACTACCTGTTCAAATGCAGTTTCCCAACTTGGCAAAACAGGGGCAGAAGTCTCAGTGCAGAAACTGCTCCGTTTTGTAGGTCTACTGCAAATGGAACTTAATTGCAGAATTGCAATGAAACCATGCTAATTTCCATCTGACTGGCTTGCATAATTGCACAGGAGATGAAAACAGTATGGAGTTCAGTTTGGGTCAGTAGAGACTGCTGCAGTCTGCATGACATCCATTTCTCCTTGTCTTCTCTGTTAATACCATCCATGCTGCTTAGATAACAGCTAAGTGTGTTAACCCTCACTACAATCCTCTCCTTGCTTGCTCCACAGATTTTACAGCATTGTCTAAATATTCTCTTCTGTTCTTATCTAAGGAGCTACTGTATTCTACAGGGACCTGCCTCTGACAGGCAGCAGTGTGATAAATGGTATTAGCACTTTATTTGCTCTTGCTTTGTCTCAGTTTTTTATTTCTTGATTCTACAACACAAGTAACATTTTTCAATTCTTTTTTTATTATGTGCCTGTTGAATCAAGGAAGTTTAGATCCAAACATATTTGGCTTTTGTGAGGGGGAAATAAACAACAGGGGATATTTTTAACTAGATTATATCTAAAGATAATAAAAATATCCCAAGAATTTGCAGTGCAATAAGGGCTTGATATAAAGAAAGAGTAAAAAGTAAAGAAGAAAGGTGCTGCCTTAATGGAAAAGCAAACATTTTTAAAGTTGATGCAGTTCTGAAATAATATATCTGCCTCTGCAGACACGACAAGGCTTTTTGAAGTGTGTGACATAAGGGAATCCTAAGCATTAGCATTTTTATCTCCAGCTCTCTTAAACCTGACAATGAAAAACAATCTAAAATAATTAGGTATAATTACTCTTACAGAATGTGGCTTGTGTAAAACTTTACATGCTGCAGAATTCATTGACATACTCTCTCAGCTTCACATTGGCTTCTTTGGCTGAGAGCAGTTACTAGGTAACTTTAACACTGTCACCTGAAAGTACAAATTGAACAGAAATATTTTCCAGGGTTTAGGAAAATGGAAGAGAGACTGGAAAGAAAAGACTCTTGAATAATTTCCTCATTTCTGTACAGAAATGATTTTCTATTCTGGCAGCAGAAAACTTTTTATCAAGCACCTGCCCTGGTAAAGGGCAGGGAATAAAGGATAAATAAATAGAAAATAGTAATATATGCAAAGGACATATCTAGATTAAAAATTTAAGGCATGCTTGTGCTACAAAAGAAAAGAAAAGCTATTTTAGTCATTATGGAATGTCTTTGGAATGCAACATGGCATTTTAGCACCCTAGGATTTCCACCTATGTGATGGGGCTGAGAGGCAGTACAATTACCTATTGAAGCAGCTGCTGGAAAGATTTAAAAATACATAGCAAAGGCTTTATGGGTTTAAACTGGATTGAAAAGTTATAGTTTGAATAGCCAAGCCATGAGCTTTAAAACAGAAGTAGAAATTTCTAAGAAGTCCTAAGAACTTCCTATTACACCAATATGTAAGAGAACTGATGTTTTAACAAATTGTATAGAGCTCTCAAAGGAGGGTAGTGCATCCCTAGAACAAGTTACCCAAACAAGGTTTTCAGGATGGAGCAAGCTGTGTTTGACCTGATTTACTGCACGTGATAGTCCTGGTTCAACTACCTGGTTTAAATAAACCCCAGAGGCAATCTGCAGACAAGGATTCTGCAGTTCCAAGTACAGCAGTTAAGGGTTAAAGACTCTGATGCAACTTCAAACTGATTGAAAAGAGCTTCTATGCACAGTATTTTCAACTTGCAATAACTTATGCTCTCTGGTTCTCCTATTACAGAACCACATGGAAACAACCTGGCATTATTTTACCCCTTGGGACTATCCCCTCTTCTGGGTGTTTACTAGGCAGATTTTTCCCTTACTTATGACACTGAGAATTTCTATTATGGCTGCAGAAATTAGTCCAGATACAGCTTTTCCATGGAGATAAAAAACTGCTTTGTAGAATTAATAAATGATACCTAGGTAATTTGTGGCTCAACACAGCAGGACACTTTGTCAAATCTCAGGGGCTTCATCCACATGCCAGACTTTTACCTTTGACTTAAAAACTGTCCAAAATATTTTTACTAGTTACAAAATCTTGGACATGTATTAACAATAATGTTAAAAATTCACACTCCATTTAATAAGCTACTTTCATGCCTGTTTTTTTTTTTTTTTTTCCTGGGCTTCAAATCCAATAGGGTCTCTCAGTCCTGGGGTATTTGGTGATTGCTCAAAATGATTCAATCATAGGGGAAAGTACAGTGAGTAAAGGAAAATACAGTTTAATCAAGGAACTGAGCCTATAGGAAAGAACAGCAGGGAAGACTTACTAAGGCCCAGAGCAGCTAAAATACAAATTGATGTTAATCTAAATGCAAAGGGAATGTTTCAGTTCGGCTCAATGAATGATATTTTAGTTTCACACACCTGCACCTCAAAAACACCGGTTTGGGTTTACAAATAGGAAATTGAATAATTTCCACAAACTTAATTTCTATGAATATTTTAAAATACTAATTTGTATTTTAAATCCTGACTAGGTCTAGTGTACACTGGTCTGAAATGAGGGATTTTAATAAAGAAAACCTGTTGTAGAATATATATTGATATATATTGGTTTATATTTATTTATATAATATGTATTTAGCATACAAAACAGACAAGAAAGCAGGGCAAGGATTTCAGATAAGACTTTCCTAGATCTTAATTTGTAAGTGTAGGTCTTTACCATGTGCAGACAGGTTTCCACACATACTCCCCACATATGTTCTGGTGAGTACAGTTTTGCACATAAAACTCCCTTGCAGCAGTTAAATTTCTCTGTGTCCAGTCTAACTGACTGACATACAGAAAACACTATGGCCCCTGCTTTTATTGTACTAAGAATAATTAATAACTGTGCTTATCTGCAAATAGGATTTCTTCAAAAGCCAGAAGAACTTTCTCTCATTTCTACCTATTCAAAACTCTAACTCAATTAGAGACAAAAAAAAAAAAAAAAAGTTTTCTTTTATTAATATTTCACATCACAAGCTTCTCCAAATTTGTAAATACTATATAGTATGTAACATCTGAACACATATAGTATGTTACATCAGAATTATTTTCACCATTCAGGTAAGATATCCAGCAGACTTTAAATAAAGATTTTTTTTGTTGTTTTGGAATACATAGTACATTAATTCTATTTTTAAATATTATTTAAATGATTTTATCTGTATTTTTTCTAAGAACACTCGATATAGTGAACCTCAAACAATTCATGGAAAATTTACACATTGCATGCACAATAAAAGCATTACTTTCACAGAGAAGTAAAACTTTTAAGGATTAAAAAAGGCAATAAAATTATTTAAAAGCATTCCAATTTTAGATATTCTCCTGGGATTAAAATTTTCTGTTTGAACTACTTTAGAGTGTTTCATCACTATGTAATGCTTCAGAATTTTGATATATCCTTGTCTTTTTCAAAGTATGTGCAATGTAATAAGTACTGTTTGTAGTCATTCGTAAGATGAGTACTTTGAAAAGTTTCATAGCTTCAAAGTAATCATCTTGTTTGGGTTGTCTAGTTTATTCCTATTTATTGTTTCTGTATGACACTCCAGGGGCTAATTATTTTACATAGTGCTGCAAGAAACCACTCAAAAAAGTTGGCTGAGTCTCTCAGATATTGATACCCCAAAATACTTCACAAGAGTCGTAACCATCAAGTATTTCCTTCAAATAGTAATTAGAAGTGAATTTTCAGCCCTGCTTTCTACCAAAAAACCAAAAAAAAAACCCAAAAAACCACCCCAAAACAACCAATGAAAAAAAAAAAAAGAAAAAGAAAAAGAAAAACCACAACAAAAAAACCCACCTAAAAACTAGATAGGTGAGTATACAGATATTTCTATTCCACACAATAATAGACCTTCAAAGCAGGTATCCCAGGTCAAGAGAGCATTAAAATTTATTTTACTAAATTGAAGATACCAGCATACCAGCACTCATGCATGACAGAAGTATATTTTAATTGTTTTTTTTTCTTAAAGGTGCCTCTTCAAAAACAGAAAAGGCCACAGTTCCAGAGGAACAGGTTCTGTTATTACTAATGACAAAAAATGAAGAAAACTGATAATGGAGAGCATAATGAAACAGACAGGAAGATAATTTAAAATCAAACATTCAGGTAGAGAGATGACAGACTGAAGTGAACAATTGATCACTGCTAGTGAATGATGTGCTGTGCAGTGTAGTCAGCACGATGTTCTTTCTTGTTCTGCACAAGGATTCATAAATCTACACATGTCGGTTCCAAGCTGATGGATGTGTGTTTGGAGCAGTGAAACCAGACCAATATTTTACAGCAGAGCACAGTTCTCCTGGCTGAGATCCTTGGAAATGTACAAGTGCTCTTCCTGGCAGTGAGGAGGGTTCACTCAGCTCTTACAGTGCCACAAACCAAACTGAACTGCTGTTCCCACCACAGCAGACCAGGGTGTGCTGGGCACCTGTGCCCAACCTTGCCATCTGCCAGCACCAGAGCAGGTGCCAGCTGCAGCCCTTCCCAAGACTCCAGTTGGAGTTCATCAGTACTAGCTCTTCAGAAGCTGAACATTTGTTGAAATTACTGGAAGCTGTTTTGATGTAGGTCCAGGCTCAAACACTGGAAGGTAAGTCTGGAATACAGAAGTATTACACCCGCATGCACCAAACATTTTCATCATCTGGGTCCAAAACCTGATCATTCCTCTGTACTACAATTTTACCATGTGTCTTCTGTTAGCGTATTTTTCTGACAGCCCCACTACCTGGAGATGTGTGATCACACAAAATTTCAATTTTCTTTTTTTTTTTTTAACTAAGTTCCTGATCGCCAGTGTTTCCAAAAATATGTTGTGAACATGAGTCTCAGAGGCTGATAATCACACATATTAAAAATATAATTGTTTTTCATATTTCTAACTGTTCTTTGATTGCCTGGATTTAGTAAAAAGTGTTTATGTCGTATTCAAATCCATGTTTTGAATCCTTTCTTTCTATATCCATATTTACCTGCTTCCACAGTACATTCTGAGACTTAATGTAATACGAAAATGTTAGGATTCAAAAGTTAATTATTGCTTTGACAAATTATATATTGTATTGATGAAGAATGTAAGTAATGGCACTGATTTTTCTGATATGATTTCTACTGTTATTTACCCAGTGGTTATGCTTGGTTTAAGAGCACCAGAAACTTGTTAGCTCACTAACATACAATATTTGTGGAAGCACTAGCAGATGCACCCATACTTAAAAATTGTCTTTCTTCTGGAAGAAGGATAACCTGAGTTTTAACCTTAATAAATATACCAATGCCACAAGTATCTATCATCAAGGATATGCTTAAATCTGTACCTTCAGAATTCTTGGCAAAATTGCTCAGGACCTTGTGAAAACTAAAACCAGCTGTCTCTGATTTCTTAGCATAAACTAGGAAAAATCATCCTGGCACTAAAACTTCCCAGGCTGTTGAAACTCAAGAGAATTACAGGTAAATGTCTCTCTTAATGGATATTCCAGCTTGATGCTGACTTACAAAATTCTGACAAGAGTGAAGCTACATGGGGGACCACAAAAGACTTGGACAGAATTTAGAAACCTGAGTTCAAGATTTTAACCTAAAGTTTGCATCTAAGACGTAGGACACCAGCATTTTGGAAAACCCATTTCAGCCAACTTGTGCATCAGGCCAGAAGCACCACAATCTTTACCTGACTAAGACACTTGGAGATTGTCTCCTGTCTGCACTAGGTGGGGATCTTCCTGTCACCTTGTCCTGCGTCTAAATTTACTGAAGAGCTCAGTGGGGAGGGTAGTTTTGTGAATCCAGGCTGTTCACTTCAGTCCAACATGGGACATACAATACCTGAGTGAAAGGCTCTGAAGGCACAGTCTGATTTTCAGCATTTCCTACTGGCACTAATCAGGTGCTGAGCACCTTTTTCTGTACCTAACTCTGCCACTGACAGCTAATTGCAGGTATTCACTGGGAGAGAACATCCAAGTCCTTTTAAAGGCTCTGACTACAAGAGTGCTATGAACAAAGTGTGCGTGGGAAGTTTTATATTGAAGAGTATGTGGTTCAGTCACAACTGAGTTCTTGTTTACAAAAGCTCTGTACATTAAAAAACTAATAGAAAATGAATAAAAACCTGAGATGAAACTTGAGGTATTCAACTGGAATAAAGATTTAAATAGCTGAAGAACAATGCCCTTTACAGACTTGATATTAAAGCTTATTCCAAAGAAAATATTTATTAACTATAAAAACACAGGTTATTTTCTTTATTGCATTTTGCATTGATAACAACCCCTCCATAGTCAAAATTCTGTGTGTTAATGTAGGACTAACAAAAAGTTGTAGCTAAATTTCTGGACAGGAAGGAATTGTTTTTTGAGACAGTGGCACAAATTATACCTGACAGTTTTGATTATCTAAGGGAGCCAGCATCCTGACTCTTGGCCCTCTCCTAATCTCCTCACTGCACTCAAGACAGCTGGGTTTCAGCAGCTCACATGGTTCTCACAGAATGAATGCCTTCAGCAACAGGAAATATTTTCAATATTATCTGTTTCCTGTAGAGACAGATAGAATAATAATTTTCTCATATTTAATAAGAATAGGGGGAGACTAGGAGAATAGTTCAGTATATATTAATACAAAACAGCAATCAGCAAATAAAGAGCCTATACCTAAATCTGATCCCAGTTAAACTATAGAAATGGGAGCCAATGGAATTGGAGTGTTAGGATCAGCCAGGAACCTAAACACAGTCTAGCCTCTATTCTGTGTCAGGTAACAGAAAAATAATCCTATTTTTACAGGTTGGTGAAGATCATGCCATGTCTCAGGGAGGCATCTGTTTCACCAGTGAAAGCAAATGAGGGGAACAAGGTGAAATGTAACAGAGAGGGATCTGAAAATGCTAGAAGGGAAAAGCAGGACAAGAACTGCACCACTGTCTCCAGTGGGAGGGGATGATGTGTCCAGGAGTCAAGGTTTTATCAGACATTAGAGTCAAAATACTGCACATGGAGCAACTCTTTCCTAAGATGGGAGAACTTGCTGAGGTAAAGGTTTCCAGCATTTAAAAGCAGTGCCCATGCTGGATATCTTCCAAATCATGTAATCAGTTAAATCTGGCAATACTAGGGCTAAGCAAGAGATCCAGTTTTTCATATTATGTCCCAATGCCCCCACATCATGATAGTTCATCAGTAATAGACCCAGACACTTCACCTTTCTCACTGGGCAACCACGTGGCTAAATTTGTGAATGTAAACATGTTTTTAAATTGTTTGCAATGGGAATGTTGCCTGAATAAGAACAAAAAGTGAAATAAAGGCTTACAATTAGGTCCAGTGAGAACAAAGCAAATGCCATTTTCAGTTCTGGGTATTTTCATAGGAACAACGTTATCACTCCCATTGCCCCAATTCAAATGCAAATTAAGAACCACATTTGTTTAAATTAGCTAGAGAAATAGATAGACAGAAGCAAATGCTGCTAGATCTGGGTTATGGTGCATATCTGATGGCACAGCAAGGTTCAAAGTATTATGTTAACAGTACTGCAGCTTTAAAATGTTTGCTCTGAGTGTTAGCAAACCTTGGTCTTGAAATCTTTGCTACAGACTTTCTGAGGAAGTACTAAATGGAGTAAGTAAAAGCTAATAGCTTTTTTCTCCCTCTGCCTCTCCCCTCCAAAAAATCTTCATTCCAGACATCATTTTCGTTTCTTAGAACAAACCCATTCCTCTATTTCGGCTATTCCATACATTGTAGCATCCATACTCATGGTGCCATAGTCAATTTTCAAGTGGGCATCACCTGAGATATTCCAGTGAAGAATAAAAAGTAGAATTTCCAAGGAAGAGATGCATTTCCTTTTATTAAAAAAAAAAAAAAGTAGAAGAATTATAATTTTTGCAAGGTAATTTTTAATGTTTTTCATTAGAAAGCCTCTTAATGGCTGGAATAAACTTTGAGTATGATGCATTGATGGAAACTTGGGTCTCCAGTTCTGGTATTAATATATCAAAATTAAAAATGGAAAAATTAAAACCTGTAAGCATAAGAGTAAGGATCATGTTCTACTGCTTTGCCTACAGTAAGAAATCTTTTACCTAATCTCCAAAACAGTACAAATTTTTCAGTTGAGCTCTTCCTTTAGGGGAACAGAATATCCTCAGAGTCTTACACTAATACTACCTTAATTATGCTTCAAGAAAGATTTCTCCTGTGTGCATTATTTGCTTATGATTTATTATGATTTCCCGATCTCATTTTATTTTGCTTAATCACTCATACTCTAAATTACACCTACCATTTTCCCCTCAAAATATCCCCAGTGTGGATACTATGAGGTGTAGTGAACTTGTCATTTCAAGTTTTCTTAAATGGCAAAGAAAGGCTGGCTACATATAATCACCAGAATAGCAAAAGATACACAGAGGATCAAGACTTAATTTCATTATGTTTCATCAGCAAGCAGTTTGCATGTGGAGAGCAAGAGAATTTGTATTGATTGAAAAAAAGACATCATCTAAATTTTTGTGCTCCTATATGTGACATGTAAGCTTAACAAGAAATTCTGTCAGTGCTGGAGTGGTCCTTGCAAAACAACAGCTTCATGACAGATATCTGGAATTTTCTGAGCTTTTTTTTTTAAGACCAGCATCTAATACTTTAGCATTTTAAAACTTAAACATTTTAAAACCATTTCACTTAAAACCCCAAACAAACAAAAAATCCAAATAAATCCCCAAAGGTATAAATTATTTAACTTAGTTCTAAAACTAATATCTGTAGGAGCATTACAGGAGTCATTGCAGTATAATTTTTATTATAAATTTATAGCATCTAAATATTTTAGAGACCATCCACGAAGGTGGTGGAACAGCCTTCCAGGCAAAAATGCAAACTCACACCTTTAGGAAAGAAAAACCCTGAAAAAAATGCCTGTCTGTGAGCCCAATAGAAAAGCTCTTTTTCCATGTAGAAGGTGAAAGTCTGAGAGCACACATCCCTATGTGCTTTGGCCCATCCGATGTGGAACTGCACTGCCTACAGCTGTCCAGGGAATGTCCTTGATTGTCACACGTTGAGGTAATTAGTGGTGAGGGGCTGCTAAGGAACAGTTCCAGCCTAGGCACTGGAAGATGATCAGGGTGTGATAACCCAGACACAACTCTCTTCACTGAGACATAAATGGGACTTTTAGGACATGTCTCCATCCCAGTTAAATTGGGATTGGTTCTACTGAAGTTGTTGGGACATTTGGCTATCACTGCTGCTGCCCAAGAAAGGACAAAACTGGTGGGTGAAGGTTCATGTGCTCATAGTAATAAATGCCAAGAGCCCCAGGGTATATGAGGAGTTTTCTGTAAGTGGCCTTGTCTCAGGGAAAAGGGAGCATGGGGATCAGCCCTACCCAGGGAGCAAGGATGCAGCCCATCTTTACCATTTGGACTGCAATGAATGCTTTGAAAACAGCTATTGTTTGTGGCCTACATAAGCTGACAAAGTGCCTTCAGAGCTGCTTCCTACCAGAGAGACATTATTATCATTATTATTATTATCTGGATTTGTTTCTCTGTTAGTGGTATTTGACCAATTTTTGCACAGTGGGTTTTCTTTGTATATTCTCCCCTAGAGCTGCAGTCTTTTCTGCCAGGAGTTTGCTCTCTATAAGGAGTTCAGCAGCAGGTCACAGACCTGGTTTACAAATGAAAAGACAAATCAACAATCAACTTAGAAGAATAAGAAGACTCCACAAGTCTTTAAATGACCTATTGAAAAACTAGAAACACATATTTCTTGGACTTTCTTCTTTTTCTCTTCCTGACCCGGCATCCTCACTTCTCTGAGGTCAAGCAATTTTATATGATTGTAATTTTCCCTTCAGATTTATCATGATTAGGTGATATTTAGACCGGTGACAATGGGGATAAGAGAAAACCAAGAAATTAAAGGAGATAAGATATGCAGTTTGAATGCATATCACTGAGCCTTTGGTCACATATGTTTGGATTATTTCCCCCACACCAAACATTTTTTCTCTTGGGAAACTGTCTCACCTTTAGATAAACTTTGTTTATGAAAGTTGTTTCATTACAGAAAATGAGAAACTTAAAATCTGAAGAGGTAATGTGGAAGACTCAGATCAGAATGAAAGCTGGGGTAGAAACTAAAGAATGGACCAAACTGAGCATTTCATTGATAAACATCTCATCTGTCCTGCAAAAGTCAAAGCCTGCAGATCCTCTAAACAATAATTCCAAAGGGAGTTTTTAACTTGATGACATTTCAGGGTCTATCTGTTTCAATGTATAGGAAGAAATAAACATCAGACTTGAGGCAATGTTTTTGTTGATGACTTTTCCTAATTTGTAATACCAGGATGGGTTGTCCAATCTATTCTTCTATGCAGTCTGTCTAGCCACTTCCTATACAGATCTTGAATTTTCCAAACTTTGAATCACTCTTAAAAATCTAAAAATATTTCCTATTTTTTCCAACTGATTTTGATTTTAACCCTCATTTTCAGATTGACTTGAAGTTCAGAAAGTGCCAGTCTCCCTTTTCTCTACAAACAGCGCTAAACAATGATATAAGAATAAAAGCTGAAATATTGAGTGACTTATACATGCACTTCTATATTTTTCCACACATTTATGGATATATACACTTGTGTGTGTGTGTGTGTGTGTATACATGTGGGAAGGAAGAACTTACCAATGTCCCAAGTAAGGGGGTTGTTCTGCTCCATCTCCCTTTTCCCTATGACATACCAGATGCAGGCCATCCAGTGGGCGACCAAGGCAAACATGGACATGAGGAGCGTGAGGACGATGGTGCTGTGCTGGGAGTAGCGATCCAGCTTCTGCAGGAGCCGCAGCAGCCGCAGCAGCCGCACTGTTTTCAGCAGGTGGACCAGGGAAACCTGGGAGAACCGGGACAGAAAACCACCGTCACAGCCTAAACTGCTTGCAGCTTACTTCTATCACACAGCTCTCTTGTTTCAAGAGAGGAAATTCTAAAGCTCTATGAAATGTTGCCCTCTCTTCAATCAGAGGTATAGGTAACTAGACTAAATCTTAAAGACAGCACAGAATAGCAAAGAAGACGCTTAAAAAAAAAAAAGTGTGAAATTTTGATGTGTAAATACATAATTGCTGACATAAACAAAACAAACTTGAAACACTAGATTTTTTGTGGTATTTGTTTTTATACAGTCTTCTTTTGGATTTAGCTTAAAAATTTGTGTTTGTGAAAAATGGATTCTTCCCAGTCAGCTCTAGAAGAGAAACAAAATTGTCAGACTGACCAAAGATCATTTGATTGCAATATGAAACCACAAAATAGATATCTCCAAGCACACAATGATTTTCAGCTTCAGCTAACAGCAGACCTAATTTAACTGTGATGAGATGAAACTAGCCTATAACTCAGCATGGAAGAGGCAATAACAAAAAGCAGATATTTTGCAGAAGAATGAAAAGACTCAGATTTGTTCTTGAGATTTAACCCTGTGTTCACAGACCTGGGCATATTTTACTGCTCTGTAGTAAGTAATAGTCCAAAAAAGCTTTAACTAAAACTTCTAATACTGCTTCTTAAATTCCTTAACTAAAATATTATTGCCTTTCAAGTTAATGTGGCAAAAGCATCATCAGCACCCAAAGTATACATCAGTTTATGAAGTATATGGCTCTGGCCTTAGAGGAGTTCCAGAGTAGAGCAAGCAGTTTCTGGATGACACCAGCCCTTCCAGAGCATCCTGCAACCTACATCTCTGTACCAGATTGTGCACAGTTTTGCAGGGAATGCACTTGGCCTGTGCTTCAGCTGTCGGGCAGAGTTAGCAAACAATATGCAGATTATAATCTGAATGCTTCTAATGTATTTGTCTATAATAATAATTATATAAATAAAATATAAATATATTAAATATAAATATAAATACATTAAAAATAATTTTCATTAATGCTAAGCTTTTATTTTCTTCCTCCATTAATGAGACAGCAGGATTAAGGCCTGGTTGATACAGGATACCTGCGTCAGCTGGAAATGTAACATGAAATTTGATGTGACTTGCCACAGCACTCCCAAAGCACAGTAAAGACCTCTCTCAAAAGCAAGTCTAAAAACACAGCTCAGTCAATATCCTTTGGCTTTTGCTATTCCAGAAGATCCTGAAGCTCAATCTTTCTGTAACCAAAGCTAATAATCTGACATCTAAATTTTATATGCGCATTCACCAACAGCTAGATCTGAAGTGACTGATATATTCTGTAACATATGGTGTTTTTCATTTGTTCAGACTTAACAACTCATCAATTATATTCCACTCTCAGGAATTAGGTATATGGGAAACCTGTAAAGAAGAAAATAAGAAATCTACAGCATTATGTTTTTGTCACTACAGTTTTGATAATGTGTAAGTTATTTTCCCACGAGCCTCTTCAAAGGGCTGTATTTGCAGCCCAGTATTTAATGGGTTTTTTTCTCAAGAACCTTTACATCTTTTCTCATGTACATAGTAAGGAGAAAAAGAAAACCAACAAAAACATGACATTTTTTCAAAATACATTGTTAACATAAGATCTTACACACAGATTTGAACACACCAACATTTACAATGTCATCTCTTGCATTTCATTCCTCATCTTATGCCATTCTCCATCTACAATGTCAGAGAATTAGTTGTGTCTGTGCCTTAAGCCTAAGAATATCTTCAGATCTAGTGCAGAAGGCTGCAAAATATTTGAATTACCATGTTTATATTACTACAATCATATAACTTTATTTATAGTTATTTAACTGCCATGAAACTGTACAAACTTTCTCTGTTTCAGTGATAATTCATTTCCCACAGTCCTTTTTTCTTCTCTTTCATCAGCTTGTTTGAACCAAACATGGTTCTATTGCACTTATAACATAAATGGGTCCTATTCATAACTGACTCTTCAAGGTGTAGCAGCAACATACAAACGTTTGTATAATTAATTTGTATATAATCATTGCATATGTGCTATGGCCTACACATTGGAGCTTTGGTGAATTTCTTTCTTTCTTTCTTTCTTTCTTTCTTTCTTTCTTTCTTTCTTTCTTTCTTTCTTTCTTTCTTTCTTTCTTTCTTTCTTTCTTTCTTTCTTTCTTTCTTTCTTTCTTTCTTTCTTTCTTTCTTTCTTTCTTTCTTTCTAATTACTGGAAATAAGAAATTGCAAAAAGGACAGTTACAATTATATGTGTCCTCTGCCAGTTATCAGTCTTCCCTAAATTCTGACCATTTTTGTTAAGCTACAGATATAAAGGCAGTTAATCATATATCATAATATTCTTTTTAATGTGGAAGCCAGCTTCATTTTAAGGCTTAAGAACTGCCCCATTTGAAAATAATTTCTTCATAAAATTGAACACAGATGTAATTAATCATGTATTATTGCATTGAATTTTCTCATTAGTCATGGCAAACCTTCTTCTGGTATTGTGCCCAATATGTCATTGAAGATCAAAAATGCCATCAGGCAGCTTCTTTTTCTATGTCACAAATTTAAGAAGACAAAATAAGGACTCAGCACTCATGCCCACAGATATAAAATCATCAAAATTTTCTGTTTTGTTAATAGTTTTAGACTAGCTGGGTTAACCTTTTTCTGTCAAAAGTACAGGGACAGAATTTTATCTGAGACTAACACAAACTCAATCAGCATAGTCCCGAGAAGTACTGACAAAAAATAATGTTGCTACAAGCCAGTGATGAAATTCTTTGCTTGAATCCTCTCCTACAAAAAAAATGAATTCATGAAGAAATGGGATGCATTTTAAGAAATCAGTAGTGGGAGAGATTTTTAATAATTTTTCATCCACAAGGTTTGCTTTTCCTCAAAAAAATTATACTCTGGCTCTACAACCATTGATAGCTACTCAAAAAGGAGCTATTCAATGATTAGTGGCCTGGTTCTCATGGCAACATCTGAAACCATATTTCCCCAAATTAAGGGATCCTTTATGACAGATGAACACAAGGGGGGAAGGAGCTGGGGTCTCAGCATGTACTGAGGATAGGCAGGAATGTGCCTGCAGTCTCAGATCTCCAAAGAGTCCCTGATTTTAACAGTAGGGCAGAATCCTGGTGAGGTGTAAAGGCAGTAGAGCCAACTCATACGGTTTAACTTCTGTTTCTTTCAAAATAAATACAAAGATAACAAAAGACTCCACAGCATTTACATGCACTCTGTCTCCATCAGTCTCCAGCTGGGGTATGACATATATGTGCCATACATACATACATAGGTAGGTATGTATGGCACTGTACTTATGGCTTGCGGAATTTAGAGCGTCCCTAAAGGTTTGGCCTTTGTGCCAGGGCCTGAGCAGCAAAAGGAGTGAGATGCTCCCTGATGCCCCTTCTCACCGTTCGGTTGAGGCAACATCTGAAAGTCGATGAAGTGAAAATCTGAGAACAGACATGAGGAAATGGCTCATTAAATCATGAAGTCTGAAAACAATGTCGTGATTAACACCTCCCCCCGTTCTTGAAACAGTTAAGCCAATGTTATCTTGAGGTTTATATTAACAGTTGGCAAGTCTTGTCACGACAGGAGATATAGTAAGGCACTGTGTTCCCATCAAGGAATCAAACAGAGGGAAAAAAGGGAAAAAGTTTAGAACTATGACAGGAGATGTGTATTAATCATACTATGGCAGCATTTTTAACAATGTGACATTTTAACTGTAAAATAATCATTGCATAGTACTTTTCTTTCCAGAATTAAGTATGGAAAGCTTATCAGTTCTTCCAATGGAGGCAAAAAATGTTGTATTCAGGTTTTTCAATTTTCTCTTTGACAGGAAAAGTAAAATGGTTAATTTAATGAGAAATATTAATAGAAATAAAACCAACAGCATTATGCTGGCTGGTTTGATTTTAAGGGATAAACTGAGATAGTAATGTATTTAAATAGATTACCCGCCTTTTATAAAGAAACAGTGAACAGTGTAAAACTATTAACTATCAGGTTTAAAAATCATCTTCACTAGCATTAGATTGATGGTTCTTTATGTAATAAATGACATGAAAAGGTAGTTCACTGAAGGAAATGCAATTAAATGATTAAAATCAAACATGATACTTTACATGGGACCCTTCCTGACCATTGTTTTTCTATGTTTCTGGGGTTTTTTTTTCTGCTATGTGTTTATCCTATCATCTCTGTACTTGTCTATAACTCCCTTTTAATGAAATTGAGATTAAGTGCATCTGTTTATGAAAAATCAATATTCTTGGAATTAGGAAGTGGATGGCTGAAAACCTTAGTCCCTCATCTTTTGAAAATCCACAAAATTAAGAAACCTCTGCTGACATTGGTTTCAAAAACTGAACGTTCTGATTCAGAGGGGCAGAAAGTGTTTGCATTTTTGTGGGGGTGGGGAAATCTTTTGCTTGTTTGTTTATTTCAATTTTGCTTACTAGCTCCTTACTCTACAAAATCCAATAAGGCTAGCAGAATAAAAATATTTGTCTTAGCATAAATAATCCAACGCAAATGTAGCCCATCATGATTGCAACATTGCCTAATTTTAGAGCAAACATTTTCAAAGCAGATTAAGCTTTTTGTCATTACATTCCTAAAAAAAAAAAAACCAAAAGTGAGTTTAAACCAAAGTCGAAGTAAATGACAATTGTAAGCAATACATGTTAGAACATATAAAAAATTAGTAGTTGTGATGTAATTTGTTCATGAAAATTCCCAGAAGAGAAAGAGGATTCCTGGCTTAATAAACATGGTGACCATAACAACTATTTACTTTACTACAGCAAAAATTTATCAGTCTTGAAAAATTGAGGACTGAATTTATGCACCATAAAAAAGCAAAAAACATAGCAAACTGTATTTGAACAGAGTAGTTAGACACAAAGCAAACATAGATGCAACTGTTCACAAAGCAAAAATAATTGATTAAAACATTGGTACACCAGGGTGAAAATACACCACAAAGCTGTAAAAGACACCTAGGCATTTTAGTTAATCCAGTTTAAATCTCCAGATCTGGGAAAAAAACCCCATAGCAACAAACCCTTCATGAAGAAAGAGAGCAGTTAAGAAGATGGGTTAGTACTTACCACAGTGACATTGAAAGCATAAAGAAGATCGAAAGGAAGTGCAGCAATTAAGTCAATGATAAACCATGTTGTCACATAGTGGATACAAATAGATCTTGCTTCAAATATCACCTGGCCAGACTTGCTGACATATGTTGTTCGGAAATTTAAGATAATATCTGCTTGACAAAGAATGAACAGAATCAGAGACAGTGCTTTTTAAATTCCTGGGTACAACACCAGGAATTCAGCATAACCCTAATTAATTTTCTTTTGCATCATAAATACCAGATGAATAACCTAATACAGAAACAAAAAAAACCATAGTGGTAAGAGATGCACATACAAGAAGTTAAACCAATGAAAGCATTATTCCTTTCAAAGAGGAAACTGAATACCTAAAACATTCATCACTCATTGATTTAAAAGGGGGTTTGAATTAGAAAACAACATCTGTATACACTGATCTTTAAACTGTAAAAATATTGATATTTTTCTAAATTAAAAAATAAGGGTATTATTTCTGTCCATACAATTTATTTACATTTATTTTGAAATAAAAAAATATTGTATTGTTTTATTAAAAAATTATGTAATTTAAGCTCTTTTAGTTATAACTACTTAGCACAGATGACAAATGTCATCCTCAAGGATAACCATTTTTTTATCAAGTGAAAAATGCTGAACACACTTGAACAAAAATGCTTTTTGAGCTATGGTGGAGATCACAAAAGTGATATGAATTGCCTGGTGACTCATATATTTTGTGTGTTCCCATCTAACATTCCAGGATGCGTGTCTTTCAATATGAGATATACTTCTGACGTGTCTTGCCAAAACACATTAGCACTTGAAAAAAACCTCAGGTCTTGACAACAGAGTCTCAATTATTTTCATGTCCTACAAGACAAAGACTATAATCTGTCCTCAAGCTATGCACCCTGTTTCTACCAGCATTAGTGAGAACTACTTGTGTAACTTTTACAGTGTCAGAAAAGAGTGCAGTCCACCATTAATGCTGGTGTTTTACTGCAAGATAGCTTTAGGGGAAAAAGAAATTGATTTGCATTTCTCCCTAGAAATCTTTTAGGTAGGGTATGCTAAGACTGCATGAAGTATGACCTTTTCTTGAAGTCTGCTAATCATAATATGTAAGAACACAGGAAACAATCTTTTCCCCCTCACTGAGAACAAAGAGAAGAGAGAGGTACAGCGCACAGAGAAAATCAAGTTGGATCATTTGGGGTATTAGAAAAGATTCCTTTAGGATAAATTTTGATCAAATCTCAAGTTCTAATGTTCTGGGTCTGAAAAATTAATTTCCCAGGTTTCATTTGCAGAAAATTTTATGTTGTCTTCTGCAGCTTGAAGCTAGCTAGCTTGCTATGGTCACTTGCTGTACCGGTTAACCTGTACTTTGCTAGTAATAAACCTGTGGTGGTATTTGCAACAGTTTGACCTTTGACTCAGCTGAATCAAGTCTTCTAAATTAATGAAATCTTCAGGGAATTTCTCAGTTTTTTTGGCACAGTGTTGATCCTGAATTTTTTTTTTAGGATTTAGTGCAAAACCATAATGCAATGTGACCTAGAAGGATATTGGAGGGTATCTGGTTCCACAGACTCAGGTCTTGCAGGTTGTAACTGGTTTGTGGTTTAAGAGCTAATGTTTTCCTTCAACAAGGTCCTCAGGCTGAATACAACATATAAGTAAAATGAGAAATATAATCATTTTAGATTACCTCATGAAGTGGTCTCAGCTGACCTTGCATTTTTAAAGCTACAAAAATGCTATGAAATTTTCAATAATGCAGTCAAGATGGGAATATAGCATAATTTAATAAGATTCATAATGAGCAACAGGGTGAGTTTAACTCCACAGATGCTTTGTAGTTGGTTACTAGTCACATTTCCAGTTCAGTCACATACAGAACATCTTCATGAAGACTTGTTTCATAGAGATAAGAAAGATAAAGATATTTACATCACTAGTATTTTGAAACTTTTCATTTATCTCACAAACTCTAAAGTGTAGTTATCAAAGTCAGAAGAAGTATTTGCTTGTTTATTGCCATTAACATCTCTGAAACAACTAAGGCTTTAACAGAAAAGGAGATAAATCTTGCTTAAAATGTAAGTACATCCAGCACACCAAATGCGCATATGCAATTCACTGTTCAAGATTGAAGAGATTAGAGGCTTTTCTGCACTGCATCCTTTTCTGCCTTCCTATCAAAGCAATTTAGGGCAACAGCCAGATAATAGCTGTATAAAAAAAAAAAAAAAAAAATCGGAAATGCTAAGTGCTTCTTTCTACTTGCAGCTTATTAGATAAAACTCCAGAGGGCAGGAAGTAAGTGTGATCCATCTTGCATTTCTTGACAACTTTCTGAGCTATACTTGGGTGCAAACAGTGTCTTCATCTGGGCAATCTTATTTACAGCTTTACTGCTGTACTAAGTACTTACTGAGAAAACTGTAAGGGAAAAAACAAAAAAGAACTCCTAAGGTAAAAAAACTTCTAAGAGCACAACAAGATCTTTAACACAATTTTGGAATGGACTATTTGTTCTGACAGGTTTTACTGTTTGTAGGAATCATATATTATATACACAGTTTTTTAAAAACTTCTGTTTTAAAAGACTTTCTCCTCTTTTTAAAATAAATGTTTTCTTATCACTTATAATATCTTCTGAAAATATGAAGGCACTATTTAATATTTTAGTAATTGTTTGTTTATCTTATTGTGTAGCAGCTTCTACGAACCGATGGCAATTGAAAGAGTAATCTGAAATTCAACAGAAGCATCAAAAATATAAAATCTGATTCCAGATAAATTGAGAACTTCAAAACTAATGGTTTTCTCTAGTGCTGAGTTTGCTCCAAATACTCTGAGGTGAGTTTTAATAATTTCCTGCAACAAGAAGCGCAACGATTATGTTTATACCTGTAAACCAGGCAAGAGGGATGTTAATCTCTGAGCTGATTCTTAAATCTTATAGGAAGTGATGCCAATATATTTTGATAATAACAGGGTTAAAATTTTGCTACAAGAGATACATTTGAATATACTATCTTTAAGTATGCTCTAACAAAAACTTCAGCCTGTGCAAACTTCATGTTTAAAGCTCTGTTTGATATGTTTCTTTCAGGCTGGGACAAAGACTGCAATCTCTTTCCTCCTTTAACATCTCTCATTACACAAAACCCAAACACTAAGAAAAAAGATTATTACTAAAGGAAAAAAAATCTGAATTTACTTTATAGCAAATTATTTTAATGTGAGATAAGAAAGCGTCACTTAAACTGGTCTTGTGAGCCACACATCATGTGCTCAGCAAATCAGAATAGAGCATTTAAATGTCTCTGACATGAGAAATGTCATTACAAAGTTACACAAAACTAAAGCAGGAGGAACAGCAAAACATATCAAATTGCTTAACTCATTACAGCTGTCTGGAAGCACAGCACACACAAATCTAAAATGCTATATTTATCACAAATCTAAAATACTATATTTTTCTTGATGTAGAGAGAGAAAAAAGAATAAAACATCTTTATTTTTGTCTTCATTGGGAACAATTTGGGTTCTTATTTTGTTACATAATTAAATTTCAGTTCAAATTAGAGAGAAAAAGGTCAGGATTCAAGCAAATTAAAGCTCAATATAAAGTCTAGACTTTCTTATTGACTTTAAGAAAAGTCCTTAAATAATGTTTAACTACATGGCTTTTTTCACAAGACTTACACTGTGTTTAACACAGTCACAGTTGTGCTGAGAAACACCAATGTGTTTTAAGCCAGTCATGATCTCCTCCTTCCCCACTCATTTCTGTACACACTGCTGTGTCTGAACTTTGAGCAAAGAGCATCAGTCTTCCAAGCAGTGAGTTATTTCTTTTTTCTGTTGAACACAAAAGTAAACTTGACCTGAGAGCACCCAACTGGGATGAACCCAAGATCTCCAATTTCAAAAGGCTTGGAACTAGGAATCACATCACCCTTGCACACTGTGTAGGAAAATGGGCTTCTTCTCCGCACACTCTCTGATTACAGTTCCCTGCTGATGCAATCACTTTCTCTTTTTAGTCCTGTTCCTCTGAATCCCCCTTCTCTCTACCCTGCAGACTAATCACCTTTCCCTACCAACCCAACACAACACAGACCAGAAGCCCCTTTAGTCACTAAGCCCTTAAGGTGCATGCAGAGATAATAAACACTGAACTTGTGAAACCATGATTTTTCCTCTGGCTGGATCCCATGGATAATTAGCTCCATCTAACTGGATTCTCTCAGTCTGTTATTTCCACTGCTTGTAAGATATGCCTACACACCCCTTTAAAAAAAATGTAAGAAATGTGATATCCCTAAAACTCACGCAAAGATACACAGAAAGATTATATTTTTTTATAAAAACAAACCCTAGTATTTTCAGCCATGAAATGAATTTAAAATTGTTATCTATATACAGTTGCAGTTCCTGATTTATTTATATATTTTGCTCCCATTAAACTCTTACACAGTATTCACAGGAGTAAACACCAGAACACTGGGACCATTATTACCCAAATGTCTTCCAAGTTTGTAATTATCATGGCTACACGGGTCTGTGATATTTTCACTCCAAACACCTCTAGCCAAATGCATGATACAACTGGATGGCTCTAAACAATTACTTTCCTTATTTAAGTGTTCTAATGGTTTTTACTCATCTATTGGTGACTATTTTCTATTTCACAAGCTTCCAGTGTGAAATCTATACCCTAGCAATGCTTGCTTCTTAAGAAGAGGCAACTTATTTCATAGTTGGGCATAAAAGAGCTGGGACATCTAAGTTCATAAGGTTTTGAAACTGGTGATCTCCCTTGGATTAAAGCTCTGTATGACATTCTACATCCTTGACCCATTGCCTCTTTCTAGATTTCTGTTATGCAACACATTCCCACACAGACACATTCCCACAGTGTATGGCATGAAATCACCAATTCAACAAAGGGAAAAAAAAAGGTTGAAAAAATGGAGGTTACTTAGTGCATAATGCAGATTGGTCTCGTAAATGATATAAAAGGAACAAAAGCCACAAACTGATAGTCATCAAGCTAACCTATTAATCAAGATGTTTTCCAATATAATACCCCTTGTAAAATTTTAAAAGCACAATATGTTTTTTGTATAGTCTCAATTACTAATCCCTGTTAAAAGAATAGATATCTAGAGGCCAGCTGAGCCATTTTGCCCATAAATAGGATTATTTTACCTGAAGCAGCTGATTTCCCTGTAACATGGTTTTCTCTCTTTAGGCTTGATTGTTTAAAAAATAAATCCTGCTGGGATTAAACATATGATCAAGTTATAGCAGAATGACAATTCAGGATTAGTCAGTTGATTCAATAGCTGCCCATGACAAAGTCTTAAACTTCAGAAAATGGAATTTAATATATCTCAGTTTAATTGTCTTTCACTGGGAGCTAAATGAAATTGAAAAACCCTGTGCCTTTAGAGCAAGTGGCATACATATAAACAGTGATGTTTTATTAGACTGCAGTCATTCAGACCTGTGCTTAAGAACTAGGTGATTTAGGTATGTTAATACCATTGACTTTCACAGAAGACAGTTTTCTACATTATCTCCCTCTTCTAGATGGTGACTGACTCATCTCTAAATTCTTGTATTTTTTTCACTTTATGTGATTATACATTGGTTGTCCTTAGCTAGAAATACTTTCCCCTAAGTCCAGGCTCTTTTATCTATCTGATTGTTTTAGCAAATTTTATTTAATGATAACAAGAATGATGATATTAGAATCTGGCCAGAGAGGTTTTAGGAAAGTTTTCAGAAAATATAAGTGCCATATTGTTTGAAGAACAATGTATCTGTCCCTATATAAACTCTTATTTTTTCTATTCTGCTGCTGAGATAAACATAGATGTTCCTAGCAAATTGCCTAGGAACAATTTATTTAAATGGAAGTGTGATTTTTCAGTTCAGCATCTTCCTTCCAGACATTTAAAATCACAATTAGCTTGATGACTTTCTTCCAGAGGCTGATATGATCAGGTGAGGGAGAAGGAATTGGGTTTATGTAGGAAAAGCAAGAAATGCTCATTTCATTGCATAAGAACTTGAGCCATTATGAAATCAAATAAAATTTACAAGAAAAAAAAGCACAGCAGAGGTTAAGTATCATTAAACTCTCTACTAAAATGTAGGAATTTTATGTAATAAATATATAAAATATAATAAAATGCATACTAAATAAATAATATAATCAAAATTATGACTCAATAGATGCCTATTGCAGCTGCTGGAGGAAGAGTATTTTTTCTTCTATTTTACAAAGTTATATCAAATGGTGAACAGATTTGAAGTAACAACCAATGCAAACTAGAGAAAATAGTAATGAAAACCTAGACCTGTTTGAGAAAGAAATCACTGGTGTCCAAGGTGAAGGAAAATTACAGTTTTAGGAAAGATACACTATTAGGAACTTGAGTTCCTTTGTAGTAAATAGTGCTAATAATAATCTCGTAGAAAATCCGGATGTGTTCAATACATACTTTTTATCTACTTTTGGACTGAAGCAGTAAAATAAGGTTGTGTCATATGACATGCTAAATTACAATCCAGTGTGCCCAAAATGAGTCAGGAAATAGCAACATTTTAAAAAACAAACTCTAAATGAGATGTCATTTCTTCAGGTTGATGAAAGATACCTCCAAAACAGAAATATGTAGTTTACAAGCCATAAGTAAGTAGAGCTGTGGATTCTTTAAAGTCTTTGAAGAAGAGTTGATGTCCTTCAGGAAAATGTTTTATCAAAATGCAGTTTCTTTAATACATGTGTTAAAAATGACATCTTTTATTTAAGATTCAGCTAGGTGGTAACAATTTCTAGTTCTTGTCAGAATCTTAGAAAACTGAAATATCATACAAACTACATATAACTGAAGTCTCAGGTGTAACAGTGAGAAGAAAGAAGTTGGCCCAAATGATGAACTGCTAAAACTGAAAGAAATTAAGTATCCAAAGATATGATGTCTAGATCCTAATGGACTTGATATCTAGAATGGAATATGAAGATCCATCATTGTACTACTAGGATGGTATTCTGTTAAGTAGAAAAATTTGTTCTCTTCCAGTGCTTAAACAGAAAAAGAAAATCTCATTGAGGAGCATTATCATTAAATATAACTATGGAAAAAGATTAGAATTAGCCCTTAAGCAACTGTACATTTAAAAATGTAAAATATGGCTATCAAGTATACTTCTCTCTTCTATTTTCCTTTGAGTGCAACCCCAAATATAAATTTCTCCTGGTCACTAACACTTCAGAATATTGTGCCAACAACCCCATTTAGTTTGTGTGAGCAGTCACAGAGTCTGGAAAACACATTTTAGAGTCACATTACTCCACCTTTGAAACAAGCTCTTTTTTAGAAATCTTGTGGTTTAGCTGGATGACTAGAATTCAGATGAACAACAGGAACCTGGTTATGAGCTACAAATTCTTAAAATCTTTACCACAATTCACATGATACTATGTAACATGATGGACATCTGAATAAGAGATTTCTGCTAGCATGGAGTAACTATAACTCAGTCTTTTTGCTGTTAAAGTCACAGTTGAATACACTGAGCTGTTTTACCAGTCAAACTTCTCCAGTGAGAGGAGTTATTTACCATTTGACCAAGTTGCTTATCACTGCACCATACATGAGGAATGGCACGGTCCCTGTCCTAAGGCAGTGCTATGATGCTTTGATTCATTCAAGTTTGTCAAATAATCAACATTTTCAGTGATTTTAATGGAAGAAATTCCATTTTTGGGCATGATGGATCATAGCAGATCTGACTCCCAAAATCCATCTGTAACTGACAGTCTGATTTGTTCTTCCTCACTATTTGTTCTTACAATGGAAAGTAATGTGATATCAAAACTACATCCAAGTGGAAATACTGTTCTTATGGGGCAAGTTATTCATTAGTATAAAAAAATAAAACAATCTGAAGGCATCTTATGAGTGTAGATGTGAATCACCAATGTCAAGACAGAGGGAATGCTTCTTTTGCCTGCTTCTTTGATTTTGAGCCTTTGAAGTTTGCCCTTTTTAGTTGCATTCTTTGACTCTGAAGGTGTTAAACTGTGATTAGCTAATCAGTCCCATAGCAGCTAACACACCAGAAAAGCATCACATATCATGACCATTATAATAGCATACTAAACTGGAAAGACTTTTTGTTCTGTATCTTTTGGAAACCAACTCAACCAACATATTGAATAGCTAAAATATGTTTTATTGACTTTTCTACAAAGGAAGCTACAGGTTTTGGTCTTGAAAGGAAAGCAAAGAATTTGAAATATTTTTGAAAAATGAGCTGTTAGGTCCGCTTTGAAAAGAAGCTAGTATGTGTGACTGCAGAAATGTGAAAGTTTCTACATGGGCAATTTTCTAAATAGAACCTGCAGAAGTATAACAGAAAAAAAGTCATTCCAAAGAGGGGAGAAACATCAATCATGTGATGTAACTTTTCACTAAATTCAACTTGTGTGAAGCCATGGTTGTTGGGTACTTCATGAACAGATTTTACTTCACACAAATGTCGCAGAAAACAAAGCAAAGATCAAATCAGTAAAATATTCATTGGGCAGTGGCATAACTGCTTCATTCACTTCCAATTCCTGACAGTTCCGAGGGAAAACCTGAAATATTCTTCTCAGAACTCACCCCATGAGGTTTGACAGCAATTCACATAGACAATAGCCATAAATCATACAATAAAAGGGAAAAAGACCACATGCTAATTCAAAAGAAGTGTGGTAAACTATTGAACATCAAATAATTTCCTTGGAAATTACCTAGATTGTTAATTAAAAGACCTTAATCTTACTGAAAAATACAACATTGTATTACCATTGTATTATAGGATAGTAAATGAAAAATACAACTTTTGATTTTAGCTCTAATGAAGAGGAATTAGTAGAGGCAATATAAGTAAAATTTTCAGGGTGTCTCCATTACCATGACACTAATCTGCATCTACTTGAAGATAGAGAAATACTTCCATGAAATAATCACTTGTGGCTTACACTTTTCTCCCTTAGGTCAAGGCTGATAATTTTGTGCTTGGAAACAGCATCTTGAGTGCAGACAAGCATGTCTTCTCCTTACAAGTATGCAAGGAAGGTTATTGGAAAAATTGTCAACATTACTGTGGTCTATATTTTGCACTTTACATGATCCATAGACCATGAACATTTTCTTTTGATCTTTTCCTTCAAATATTAGGTGCATCAACAATGTGAGTCTATCTGTTTACATGCTGGGTTCATATAATTTCAAACCACTCTCTTGGTTCTTTCATGAATTTTAGATTATTACAGCCTGAAACCACCTTCAAAATTCAAAATACTGTCATTTCTCAAAATGTGGATGTTTTCTTACTTGTGTGGTCTCCCAGACAGAGAAATTATTTTAAATGACCTTCTGTGCACTTGCAAAGATAGGAAATGATAATCATTATAATAATGAAAAAGAAGATGAAAGAAGAAAGAAAACAAGCCTTTCATTTTGAAGCAATCTAATAAAATTTATAGCATTTAATATTTCCTAATCTTATTCCAACAAATTTCATTCAACATATATCATTTTCAGTACAATAATATGTACACTTGAATGACTAAGTCATGAATGATTACATTAATTTCTAAAAGGTTTATACCACAGTTTTAAGTATCTACATATTAAATGTGTGAGACTCAAGAAATTCATATGATTTAAAACAGTTTTTTAAAGATTTTGAGTAATTTACATTTATGATAGATACTAAGGGCCACACAAGTCCTCTTAGTCTACAGTGTCATGCCACACATATCAGAACTTAAGTGCTTTTAAACATTCTGCTTTACAAAACAAAAATCACTGATAAAACTGTGATTATTATTGTTAAATATTATTTAACAATAGAGAGAGAAATATGCATACAAAGAAAGGGAATTTTAATGTAAATCAAGATCAGTTTTCTCTCTTGAAAGTGTAAGCCATAGATCAAGTCTTCAAATGCCAATGTCTGTGTGGAGAATGGAGGAAGGGATGGGTATGGTTTTTTTCCCAACAGGTAGCAAAATAGTATACTGCAGGAAGTCACTTAAAATAACTGTACATTCTGTTTATCAAAAGCATAATTTTATGGTCATAATAAGTACCCAGTGTTTGTCTTTCACTAAAAACTAGATGATCCACAGAGAGAAAATTGAGCTCTCCTCTCTATAGTTGCTCCTGGCCACCTTAGACACAAGATACTCAGATCCTTTTGATCTTATTCAGCAAATAATGCATTGCCATTTCCCAGAAAGCCTGTGTATTTTTTCACTAAACCATTGCATTGATCTCAACTCCTGTTGAAGGCCTCCTATTCAAATAATTTTGTGAGTTGTCAATAAAGTAATGATAATTTTTCAGATATTAGTGCTTTCTTCAATCAAGATGTTCAATAAATTAAAAAAACAAAACAAAACACAACACAACAAAACAAACCCCAAAACAGATAAAGAAAGGCAATATCTGAAAACTGGAATAAAACTGTTGCAGAAGGGGATAGTTATGGAAGAGTAAAAGTTATGCATTTGGAAAGTTATTACTAATTAAATTGAGTGAACTTGGTAAGAGGCTCTCCTGCCTTTTTTCCTCCAGAAGACAGAAAACTTAAAGCAATCAAGATCCCTTATGCTTCTTAGAAGTACTGATATTCAGGCTCCCAGACATACCTATCCAGAAATGAAGGACCCAGCTACTGCCTATGCAAATAAACTTTGAAGCAAATAGTGCAATAAAGCAAATAGTAGCCCTCACCAGATAAAATACTTAGGATATTTTTAATGAATTTTTAAAAATACATTAAGTCTAACAAGCTTTTATCTGCACCTCTTTATGGGTTTTCAATACATAAGACAATCAAAAAATTCTAAAACTAAATTAATTCTACTCTATTTTTTGTTAGAGGGAGGAAAAGATTTATTTACGGGGGGATGTCAGAGATTTGCACACATAACAAAGGGAAACAGATAATGGAAGTACACTCAAATAAAACATCACACAAGTTATCACAGGAAACATCAAGTGAAAAATTAAGTTTCATATGAGAAGACCTAATTATGTTCTCCCTTCATCTTCTTCCCTGAAGATGTCACAAAGTGGGCTGTGATTTTTTTTTTAGTATCCTGTCTGTGTTTTAGAGAACTTTAGAGGCTAAAGCAGTTAAACCTCTAGCTAGATGCTTTCCTCATAAATAATTTAATTCATATCAGCGCTCTAACTTGTAAGCACCCAAAGTCAGAAGAACACTTCCATATCTATTTTTATTATCATGCTTATACACAGGTTGGCATGCACCACAGAATCACAGAATAAACTGAGTGGAAGGGATCTGCAAGGACCATCAGGTGCAGTTCCTGGCCATCCACAGAACCATCCCTAAGAGTCACACCATATGTCTGAGAATATAGTCAGCCTTGGATAACACCGCTAAAAACAAAAGACCTTCTCAAGTCCAATTGAGTGCTTATGCAAACTGTGTTAATAAAAGGAGTATTACTCCGTGTTCTCAGAAATATAAATAAAATCAAAGTAGATACTCCTCCAATCCATGACTACTTTTGTGATAGCTCAGTCCGTGCCTAAGAAGCTGTAATACAACTGAAGATCTTATAACAGACAGATTTTTTTCTCAACACTTCTCATTGACTTTTTTCGGAGTACATAGATCATCCATCAAAGATGTGCTTGTCAGAGCCACAGTGTAACAAATGCCCAGAAACTTATGCTTAAATTTAAGTATGCTGTCAGTCTTACTACTTTCAATATAGTTATACACGTTCTGAGACATATTAATTCAACATTTTAACAGACAAGGGATCATGGAGAGATGATCATAAACACACTATTTTCTTAAAATTCACTGCAGGGATTTAAATGCAGTATGACAATGTCCTGAAAATACTCCATAAACCTTTCCTCAGAGATGGAGATTTAAATCAGATAACTCTAGAAAAAAAATTATTCTGGGGAAAATTGAACCATTATTCAAACTCTGGGGGAGGTATATTGGTATTCTACAGTGCAGTGTTTTGGTTACCAGTAACATGATTAGTCAAAGTCTCTTCTAGTGCTCCATGCACATTTCTTTGAATGCATTTAGTTACAGCCATAGTTTGATTTCCTGGACTACAGACCTAAAAATCTAACTGGAAAATATGAAGTTAAATTTACAGAAAATCTTATTTATTTTTCTTATTCAGCTATTCTATTAATCAGAGCTATGTCTTTGTAGACTCCATATTTCCAGCAAAATATACAACCAGAAAAGTTACACTGAGCAGTTCACCATCTGTCTTGTTTTGAATGAATACTATAGCACTAAATCAGTTAAATACAGATTATACTCTCTTGTGCTTGCATTCAAATAAACACATTTACAACACAAACCAGTTATTTGTACCATTATCAAAATATTATAACCTTGAGTCTACTTTTTTTATAAGGTCACCCAGGTACATCAAGTGGGATTATTTGCTTTAGTATTAATAATGTAACATTAACTTATGACTGACTAGAGTCATAACCTCACTCTTTTTACACAAGACATAGGAAGATCCTTGATGATTTGCATTACAGAATGCAAGTTTCTTACCACAGTGCCTGAGAATCTTGGGATGTTAATTGTTTGCATTAACATGAAAGAGTCCACCAAGATCTAATAGTGAGCATAAAATGGAAATTTAGACCTTAACTCTAATGACAAAACAATGACCAAAGGAGGAAAAAATATTTATTCATCATAACATCTGATTCTTCTATCAGCCATACCACCTACCATTCTTACTGTCTACAATAAAACTGATGGAGAAATTTTAAAAAATTTTATAAGAAGATCTTCTGAGTGATTGCTTAGTGTTTATGGTGTTTAAATTTTCTTTAGTTCTAGAGGAGGTTGTAATGTTGCTTTTAATGTTTGAACTAGCTATATTTTTTCATGAAAAAATAGGGAAGATTAAAGTGGAAAAAAATTTCAAACCTGAAAATTATTTTATTGGGTTTTTTGTTCTCTTTCTTTCTCAGAACCCATCCAAACCCTTTTCATGTTCAAGAAAGACACACCCAACTTGACATACTTCTTAAAAATAATAGTTTCTCCACCTGCAAGTAGCAAGAGATCTGAGCTGGTTTATCAGTGTGATAGCACTGAGTGGTACTATAACAGTAAAATCTTTGGGAAAAATCTGTTTATTCAGGGATACTTTCCAATATTTATAAATAAATTTTAGAAAGATATTACAAAAAATTAGAAAAGCCATTATTAGATGGCTTATCTCCTTTTTGATTCTTAAAAATATAAGAAATAAATGGATCTCAAAAGTTTAGAGAATGGATCAGATGACAAACTTGAACATCCCAAATTCTGTCCCAGTTTTCAGTATAGCATATTGAAATTGTATGTGTGTTATTGTAGCATGAGTTTTAATCATACATTGAAATTTAAAAATACCTATTTGGCTTGTGGTCCATAACTCTTCTAAGTGTGAAATAAAAAACAAAAAACAAACCATAGATTGTGAACAAAACAGCAGCAATTCCAGGGCACATCCCTATAGTGGGAAGGTTTTTAGGCATCTGCAGGGTGAAACAATGGGACTTTTTGAAAACAAAACTTCCTTTACAGTAAAAACAGAACTACCCAAACAAATTTAAAGTTAAGAAAAAAAAAAAAAAGTGATCTAAAGTTCAAACAAAATATCAAGCCATACATCTAAAATTGATTTTCTTAAAACTCATGAAAGGGATGATTATTTCCTTTTATAAAATATTATTCATTCTGCAAAATCCTAAATGTCAGAAAAGAGATCCCAAGCAACCCCCAATGTATCTTACCAATGATAAAGAGAATTTCCACTGCAATGTCACTGACTGTTGTGCTTCGGGCTGTGGACAGCTCATCATGGCCAATAAAGGAAACATTGTAAGGTACAGTCACAGCAACATAAAACGTTGCCAGTAAAATAAGCCAGTCCCAGCCAGCTTTAAAAGTGCTAAAATGCAGCAATATGAATTTGGATTTTTTTGCATCTGAAACTTTGTATTCTGGAAATGCTGGTTTATCTACGAAAACATTCTGAAAAAGAGGGAAAAAATGTTAAATTAGACAAAACAGTAATTTGACTACACAGAAACATTTCTTGCAATGCAGCCCTTAGGTGGTTGATGTTTTTTTGTAAAAAAAACCATAATAATATATGACATACCCATATTCAGACAAGAACAAATGCTACTTTTTTTTCAAACCTAAACCTCACATTTATTTATAAAGATGGTTCTGTTCATGGAATAAGTTTTGTGAATGCTGAGGCAGGAAGAAGACTAATAAGTTACAGATTAAATGGAGTAAGAGGAGACTGCCTCTGACAAACTATTTCTTCCTCTCTTGAGATAATTCTCACTGCAGAGCAATGTTATTCTACTGGATGTATAGGTGAGGGCTTTGTATGGTACTGTAAATAGGAATATGCAGACAGAAGTATCTGGTATTGAAGAAAACATCCCATACACAGAGCTGTAAGGAGGTTCTTTCAGGTTTCTTTCTCCTCATTTAGTTTCACCTGCAGGAATCCAGTTCACATGAATAAAAGCACAATTAGTAGGCATAACATTTTGATTGTACTTAAAATTGCACTCCTGATCTAAATAAAACAATTGATCATAATATGGCTTCAGAACTGACTACCTTTGTCACTAGACTAAGCTTTGTCTTGAGACTGTGTCTTACCACTGTTTTATGCAACCAAGATTTCAGTGTTAAGCTGTCAAAATTCTTATCTTTCACCTCTCATAGCTTTAACAAAAAACACCTACCCTCCCAAAAAGCAGCATGTGGTACATGACCTGCCTTGCATTATTTACTAACAAAATTCTTGCTCACTGTTACTGTGCTCTTGGTTAATGCTGTTCCAGCAACAAAGAGCCTCCCAAAACAATATTGTGCATTCAGCAAACTAAGATTACTTCTGATCTTGAAGTTATCCACTATGAAATCAAAAAGACAAAACCTGCATAACCATAGACTTAACTACATTTGCTTTGTCTGTCACAGCCTTTCTCTTTGTGTTTCCTTTGAAATCCTGATGTCATCACCTTCTGTATTCTTGGTTCTTATTCATGAATCTAAGCAGCTGAATTCTCACTGTTCTTAGAGTCAGCCCATTTTTAATCACGAAAAAGAAACCATTCCTCATGTTATTTGCAAGCCATAGCTCCAGAGATCCATGTACTAAAGCTAGTAATTTAGTCTCAGTATAAATGTTTTAAGATGGTAAAATAGCATCTGCACGAGCATTTTGACAGTACAGGCAAGTCATCAGAAACTATTTAAAAGTCACATTCCTAAAAAAAAATTATTATAGCACTATACAATGAAAATATTGCTGGAAGACCTGGTCATATTTTGCAGGGTTTTTTTAAATTATTATGTGTAAAACATTGTAACTTTAAAAAAAATAGCAATTTTTCCAACATTTAATCTTTTTTCAACATTTAATATTTAAATTCAATGGAAGTGGCTGTATGGCCCATGACATACATACCAGTTGTGCATTTGAACATCATTAATTTATACCAAGTTTTTTTTACTTTTAATTTGTAATGCAGGAAACAGAGAGTTATTTTTTCTCATTAACATTTCTCTAGAAGTCATTCTGTTGCTGTATTGTTGGTTTGTCTATGGTTTGATTTAGTGTTAGCAACATTCACAGCATGGTTTGTGAACTTACTCATTAGTTATAGTTACTGGGGGAATAGAGAATTAATTTGAAGAAAGAAACATTACCATTACTACTTCAATTAGGAAATGAAAAGATAAATATCACAGCATAAAGTTGGAGAAACTCACATGAAAACTTGCCTAAATGAAGTGTGGCCTTTTGAAACTTAATAACATTAAGAGTTTCAGCTAGAGTAAAACCTTAAGTCTCTTCTTCTTTTTTTTTTTTTTTTATAATTGAGATAAAATAATTGAGATGACAAGGTAAATTGGAACTTAAAACCTGAAAAGCTGTGGAATCTAAGTTCTGAGAAATTTTATAATGAGGCTTTCATGGCATTTAATGTCTGTTCACAGTATAATTAAATGCACTACCTTGCTATATGGTAACAAACACCACAGTAGGCAGAAATACACTTCAGTGAGAAGCATTATAATCCTTGTTACTATAAAATTATGACCAGGATATTTCTCAAGTACTCACTGACTTTTTAAAACATTTTAATTTTTTGGGTTTTTTTAAGATAGTGCAAAGAGTACTTTTTTTGGGGGGGGGAGAGGAGGGTGGAGGGGAAGAAAAGAATTTCACCTACATTATTAATTTTTAATTTGTTCTTCTCTCTTCTTTGTAGATGTCCAGAGATATGATAAAGGACAGCTCTGCTCCGTCTGCGTGCCGACTCCAAGTGTGATCCTGCTCTTCCTCTTCCTCTCCATTTTTCTGCTGAACAGAAGTGAGAGTTCATTAAAGATCAGGAAATAACACTTTAACCTTTGGGACCTGAACTACTGACATTTCAGACATTGGTAAAAATGTAAATATTATGCACACCTTTTCTTCTGCTTAATATTTTGCAGCAAAGAAACAAAACCCCCCTCTCCTGAAGGGAAATAAAAGCCACTGTAATGTTTTAATTGTCAAATGCCTCCACACAACTCAGAAGCAAGTAGTTGCAACACATGATTTCACAGATAAGATAAATGTACTCTCTACTGTTTCAGAAAGTAGAGATTACTGACCAGTGGGAAGGATGCCTAGAAGTAACTACTGAAAATACCCTTGAGGTGGTCCTACTCTCTTTCTCACTTCACAGAAAGAAAAAAATCCCTTCATGGTGTAATTTTTAAAAACAGAATCTGACTTGCACTAGGCTTCCATTATGTCAGAATATGCTAATTTGTAAGCTTGCTCATTAGTAATAACCAATTCTTACATTCATGCATTCATTTCCCACCACATGGCTACTGGTAAAATCACTTGACATATTCCTTGGTGACATGAAACCCATTAAGAGTAAAGACTGAACATTATTTTGGAAGGGTTTGTGGTTTTTACCTCCATTCAGATGTCTGTAATTGTCAATCATGGGAACAAATTTTGTTCTTGCTTATAAAGCAGTAAATTCAAAGTAATTCCAGTCACTCTGATGGAATTACAGTGAATTGATGCCAGAGTAAATGAAAGCAGACTTTTTGTGATGTGTCAGGATTAAGAAAAAAGAAATTATGGGACTAAAGGAAGAAGCTGTCTGTCAAGGAGGTTTAATTAAAGCCAATTGAATGCACACAAATTAAGGAGGAAAAGAATTTAACAAAACACAAAACTAATTAGCAGAGCCAGAAATTAGAAGCAAGCAAAATAGCTACATCTTGAAACCTGCCTAGAAAAGCAAGAAAGATTTGTATTATAGGAGAATGATGTATTTTTGGCTTAACAGCACAAAACCATACATAACAAAATGTGTAGGAGGAAAAATTTTCTAAACTTCTCAGTAAAGAAGTTTTTGTGTAATTCATCCAAGAGCACTCTCTAGTTGAGGATTTTTTAAATTTGTCAGTAAATAGAAGGGGGGGAAAGAAAAGTAAAAAGAAAGAAGGGAAAACCTTTGCATTGCAAAGCCAAATAGCTACTCAAAAGTTGAAGGAGGCAGATGGAGAAGCCTCATGTTTTCCCATCTCCAACACATATTGTTGTCAACTACAATGAAGAAAGATAGAACAAAAATAATTTCTGAAAAATTATTTCAGAAAAGACCCAAATAAATTAATGTTGTTAAAAAAAAATCTCTCAATCGTCAAACTACTTAAAACTCAAATTTTAAGTCTTCTTAAATTCTGGGTAAGAACAAAGTGCTTATCTCTTTCTCTGAGGAAAAGTGAATTTAAGTCAATTTAATTGGGTCTCCACTGCAGAATTGTTCAGCTATAGTAGCCTGGTTTTGTCATATGACTTTGAAATTATCTTTAAGACTATTTACAGCCTCTCTTTTTGCCCTTTCTCAACCTAAATTGCAATGTTGTATGAGATCATTCAGCATCCAAAAGTAGTCAATAAAATTCAGACCAGCTATGAGGCAGGCTGGGAAAACACCTTTCTTGAGCTTTTGGCCAGCAATGCTTTTGAGATGCTTTATTAAAGGCTTCCTCCTCAGACTGTACCATATCTAATTCCTGTTCTTGTCCTCAGCCCATAGAGCCTGAGGTAGCCCATGCTGGCAGATGGCAGAGGGACCAGCCTTGGTGATGAGATGTGAGACCCACAATGAACTGCATTCAGAAGGCAGCCCTGGTACCTTCAGGAGTTTCCTTGAGTACTTCCAAAATCCCCAGCAACACAAGGCCCTTCCAGCATGGAAGTGGATCTCTCTACCTCTGGTCAACCTTGGAAGTCTTCTCTTTACCTCTGCTAGATCACCCATGCCATTTTAAATATATTCTTTAAAACTATTCTTTTAGTGGCTATTTGCAGAATAACAGGCTATGGATACATGATTGCCTGGTACCATGGTGTAATACTGCCTTCAGGTTTTTTCTTTATAGCTCCTAAAATTTGTATTGCCTTTCTCTCATACGCTGAGCACAGAGCTGAAAGCTGTCTAAAATTTCATCTCTTTCCAGAAGGCCATGAGACTATGGAAACAGATGATGTATGCATATTCAGTTATTGTTTCTTTTTTTCCCATATATTTACTGACACAAAGATTCAATTTCTATCCACCCTTTAAATGAGGACACAGGTTTCCTTGTAAGGTTGTAAATTTTATGTGTCAATTGTCTGATAATCTCTCCTACCTAGGCTCAGCATTTCATTCACCAAGGATGTTGTACTCACTAACCTGCTCAGGCTGTGGGACTTGATAAGGCACTTAGAATCACACCAATTGCATATTTTCACAGCAAGTGACCTCCATCACATGCTGATTACACTATTTGCAAAGGATTAATGCTATCTCTATGTTAATATTGGGAGTCACTCAACTCCTAGAGACAGAAAAGCATCTATCAATAAGAAAAGCATTACAATAATTATGAAGTAATAATTTTCTTACAAACCATAAGTGGCAAAAAGGGTTTTAGGGTTGTTATTAGAAGTGAAAAAAAAGAGTTTATAGTGAAGATATACCATCAGAGAGCATGTCAGTAGCTTATAAATAAGTGAATGACAATTTTGAATTCCACTTTCTGATCTCCCAATGCCTTCAAGAAAGGAAGCAATCCAGAGCCTTAGCAAACTACATTGTTCACCAGGTGTGCCTCTATGTGTGTGATTGTTTTCTGTAACCTTCCCTCTTTTCTTGTCATACTCAGTTCACAGCTCACTATTCTGGAAGAGACAGCTCATTTTTTATAAAGTCCCATCTGTTTCTCTCTGGTTCTTCAAAAATTTACGTACCTGACAGACTTGATTTTTTACTTCTTTCTGTGGCTGATCTTAGAAAAAAAAGATGCAAGTATAAAATCTAGCATAAAGTCACTTTAATACATCTGGCTTATTTTTGTACCATTCTTAAAACAAAAGGATTTCTCATCTCCCCAAATACAGTGAGAAATCTTGTTCTAGAAAAATCTAAGATTTTGGGGTTTATTTCCTGCTGCTTCTACACACACCCTCCTGTGTAATGGCAATCCCCTCACCAAGACAGCTCTAAAAAAGGATGCTTGCCATTTAGTCTCCCCTTTGTCTGAAAAGTGGTAATACATATTTTAGCTCTAACTGCTGTCCTTCTGGTTGTTTTCCTTTCAAATGAAGATAGGTATAGTACCACAAGTATCAGACATAGCAATTACAAAAGATTTTCTAAGAAAAGAAAATAACACAACAAAGGAACTCTTTGCTAAGCTTAACATTAGCCTCCTAACAGCTTAAGCCTTCTTACAATCTTGCAAGGGAAGGTTGCAGTAAAAGAAACCACAATCAGACACAAATGCCTTTGTAACTCTGTTTTTTACTGTTGTGTTTTTACAAGAACATGGGGCTTCAATCATCTACTTAAGGTTAATAGAAAGTGGAGGCATAACTCTTTTCTTGTCCCCTTTGGAAAACAAAAAAAGCCCCTAGGTATAAATCAGAAATATAAATCCTGACTACTTCTGACAAGCTTTCATAGGTATATGTTGTCCTAGCAATGCAGAAGAACTGGAAAGTCAGTTTTACTGCCTAAATTGATACCAAATATGTGTCTGCTCTCCTTCAAAGCAGTTCATCAAATCCTAGAATAATGCAATTTGACAAAAAACCCTTAGGATCATCCATTCTCAATCACTAATTGCAAATTCCACAAGGAAACCATATCCTCAAGTGCGACTCTAATGTCTCATCCAAATACTTTCAGAGGTGTTGACTCAACCACTTCCCTGGGCAGCCTGTTCCAAGCTTGATAACACTTTTGGTGAAGAATTATTTCTTAAAATCAGGATAGTCAGAGCACAGCATTAGATAGAGGCCACAATATTCTATGGATTATAATGATCTCATTCTCCAGGTAAAGTCTGGCACATTTATACAATCAAAGAATGGTTTGCATTGAAGGAGACCTTAAAGATCATCTAGTTCCAACCTTCCTGCCATGGTCAGGGACACTTTCTACTAGTCCTGGTTGCTCAAAGCCCTGTCAAACCTGGCCTTGGACACTTCCAGGGATGGAATGTTCACAACTTCTCTGTTCTAGTTCTCAGCTGTTCCAGTGCCTTCCCACTCTCTTAGGGAAGACTGAGTAATCCTGATATGACCCAGAAGCACTGTACTCACTCCATAGCAGACAACCTGTGCTGTGAGAGAGAGCATGAAATACATTTCTTTCCAAATACAAAAATGAACTGACCTGCTCTGGCCATAAAGTTTGCACTTTATTTACAAAAAAAAATGTCTCAGTCTTGGTAGTTTTTTCTCATTCTTCACAGCATTGATTTGTATCCCTTCAAAAGAACTGCTTTCTCTTCATGCATTAATTAAAACCACTACCTACTGTTCCCTCTGGTCTGACACATACTCTTGAATGGAAGTATCTCCCAGTCTGATCATGGGTCATTACCATTAAAAATTTTCAATACAAATATGCATGGAAACAAAATAGAAAATTAGGATCTATCATTTCATTTATATGACATAGGAAAATTCAAGAGATTTGCCTATGTTTACCTAAAACATTAATATAGGGAATGAAAAAAGCAACCTGCACCTCCCAAATTTAACCCAGAAGACAATATATTGGCAGTATGTGAATGAAATAGAGGGGGATGATGTAAAGTAGCCTGGGAGTTTAGTTATGGGAACACATGCACAACTGAGTAACTTTATTCAGAGATGGTATTTCCACCAACAACCAATGTGACAGAGTTATCCTGAAGGCTGAGAGGCTGCAGACCTGGATCTCTGAGCAGTATCTCTGCATACAGTAGCCAAGGAAGGACAGATTCACCACCAGAGACAGGACCATGACTCTTCACTGCTTTTTTATATTTTCACAAGAATTTTAGCTCCATGCTCCAAATTATATTTCAGCCCAAACTAATTGATTGCCACTGGTGTCCTGTTTGCTTGGCAAGTGGGGCTGTTAGGCATAGGGTAAGATTGACTGATGTGCAACAACCCTGACTGGGCAAAAGTAGGAATGTTAGAATAGATAGAGATCTCTTTAAACACTTTGCAAGGAAAAGTCCTGAAGAAAAACAGTGAGTTCTAGACTCTACAATGGGTGTTCTCTGTGAAAATTCTAAATTTTAAGTTAATTTAACAGTGTAGTGTAAGCTTTTAAAAATATATTCTATAGAATAATGAGATTACTTCATCTTAGCTATTTTGAGAGCTAAGCCAGGAGTGAGTATGAGGAATAAAAGATAAAATTTTTATTCTGCTGGCATTTTACTCAAATGACTAGATAAATTGGCAGAGTAGTTAAGAACTTTTCATTTATTTATTTGTTTACAAAATTAAAGTCAATCATGAGATGAAACAGCAAGTAATGCCAACTCCCATCTAAGAAAATTTAACATAGAAATAATATCATTTTGAATGTGTAAGCTAGATTTTCCTTTAGAACAATAACACCACCACCAACAGAGTAGAATAGGACAAATGGACTCCATTGCTAAAAGGAGTCCAGATACAGACAGGATTGAAGAAATCTATGATGCTGCTCCACGCACAGAGTGGAAGGAACACTGGAAATGCATAGTAACCAGGTTAACACTGTGATTTTTAATGCTGCTTGGACCCTTCCCTGCTCAAACCTCAGAGTGGTATATTGTCATACCTGTATGATCCCTCCTGCTGCTCCATTCTGAAATCAGGCAAGGAAACAAACCTCCTCCATTACCTTTCCTGTGTTTATCCTTATGCTGTCACAACCACGCAGCCCAATCACACAGACAGATATTTTTACTTGAATTATCTTTCAAGTACTGAATTGCTCCTTTTTGAACCTGGGTTCAGTGAATGATTTGTTAAAGAATTTGTCCACCATTTATTTGTCTTTCTTACAATTCTATTTATGCAAGGCTTCCTGTAAGAAGTGCAATAAAGTTTATTTTGTCCTTTTAATACATGTCTTGAGAAACCCTCATCACTTGCATCATAAGGTAAGGAATACCACAACAGAAAGTGTGGTCTTTAAATATGTCCCAACGAGTAACCCATGGGCAATAAAAGAAATACAGTCATGTCTACAGGAAACACAAGGTTTTAAATTATATCCAGTATCATTGACACAAAATAATATTTCATAGGCAGTTGTGAAGGAAAAAAAAACACCAAGGAAATTCTGGGGGCAACTGAGTTAATTGAGCAATTCTGAATGAACACAAAAAACCTTTTCTAAAGCCAGATTACATGTAAAGTTGGTATACTTTTTTTCTAGGCTTTTAAAGATCTAGGAAATTTTCAGTTATTATTCAGGGGACAGCACACCAGCAGTTGCAAATAAAGAGAAAACTGATAAAAGTCTTCTTTGGTATTAATGACAGAACAAAAGCATTACCATGGGCAAGAGGCTGCAGGAGTTCTGTTGGTTGCATGACACGTTCTTTCTGTCAAAACAACAATTCACAAAACTGTTCTCTGTATGGTGGATCCAGGCTAGCCTCTAGCTGCTTTTTTAATTCTGTTAACTGATTAATTGATTCAATAAGAAGATGTACCTAACACATATACCAACACATATACCAACACATATACCAACTGAAAATATTATTACAGAATATTTTTTAAAAGGGCAAATTTTACACAGAATCAATGGTATGATTATCATAATTTTAGTATTGTGCCTTCAGAGAAAATTCAGCGTTGAACAGAAAGAGAAAAGAAGCAGTATAATGCATTACTATTAATGTTTTTGTGAATTAGAAAGACCTTTAAACAGCTAATGAGATAAAAATTTTTAACCACATTTTGGTCTGCTGATTCTTCCACTATGAAGGAAAAAAAAGTGTGATGAAACAGACATACAAAGCCAAAAGAAAGGTTCTTTCTCCTCTTCCATTTTGCTTGTTGATGGGAGTACACCCCTAAATAAATAAATAGATTTTTCTTTTTAGATGCCTGTATTTGGGTCTAACTCATTAAACTCAAAATTGGGGAAAAAAAAATAATTCCAAAAGACATACCTTCCTCCAACTGCTTCAAATAGGCTTGAGTTTTGGCAGAAGAACTCTGAAAGTAAATTACTTTAAACTATTTTCTTATTTATTAATACTACTGTCAAAAGCTACAGAATTCTTGTAATCAAGTAAAATATTTCAACTCAAAAATAGCTATTTCATAATTATGTAAAATAGTTTATTTGCAAGCTTTCCACTGTTACTACTCTAGAATTGTCTCACAAATTGGAAAATTGGCATTTTTATTATGTCATCAAATTTGAGACATTGATTCAACTGAAGTGAATGGTCCTATGTTGTCCTTACAGAATAAAATGTAGCATTGAATTAACAGCTGGGTCATCACTCATTTCCAGCTGTTTTTAAAGTAACTGTTTCTTCCTGGAATAGTTTGCATTTCCCACAGCAAATTCCCACAGGGCTCATGAGACAGTGATATTCTCATACATCATTATGAACAAAAACATAACTGTAATAAGAAAGAGAATATTTGAAATATTTCTCAAGAATCCCTAGAACTTAAATAATGCCAACTATTTAGGTCACCAAGAAACTTTTCATTCTCTTCAGCAAGTGTTAATATCTCTTTCTCTGCAAGTGTGTTATATTTAAGAACAAAATATCATGGAACCTAAAGATTTTCTTTTTTTCTTTAATTCTATAAATTTAATAATGCATTTTCTTTATTGATATTTTTCCTCCTTTTTGCATTCAGAAAAAGTTGATCATCATTTCAAAGTAATTAATTGCAATAATACTTTTTAAATAAATTTGCACTGGTGATGGTGTTAAAGGACACCTTGCTCATTCAAGGGAAATAGTACCTGAATATGTACCTGAATATTTGCTATCTTGTAATGAAAGCATGTCTTTTGAGAATGAAGACTTGCTTTATTACTAGATTTATGTACAATACAGAACCAGATAAACCCAAAAAAATGTTTTGTGGCCAATGTAACTAACTTGCCCTGTGTTAAAACAGCAGGGGGAGTGGGAATAGATTGTTTTAAAAAAGTTTTGAGACTTAAAAAATGTATAAGATCAAAATCCTATGATGTCTGTGTGCATGTTAGATGTGGTGATTGAAAGGCCCAAAATGTATCTCTGATTATTCCTCAGGAAATGAGATTCTCAGACTCTGAGAGTGACTGTTCCTAAACTCAACCGATTTCAAAATTTTAAGTATACAATTTAGGATGGATAGTTGTAAACCCATCCCTTCTACAGCTCTGAAAAACTCATTTGTAATAGATCTTACTTGCTGTGTCTTTACAGGGCTTCAGAATTGCTCTGAGGAGCTACAGCATGCCCTATGACTGCAATTAAAGTTAAATTCTGGAAATGGCCCAAGGCATCCTAAATGTGTTTCTGAACACAAAATACACATGAAATATGCATTGTGGTTCTCATGGTCTCTCAGTAAAATGCAAGATACCAGGCTGTGTCTAGGCCAGTAAAAGCCTTTAAAGATATTTCTCCTTTTTCAGATTTTTTCTTCCCTTAGAAATAAGAAAGGTTGTAAATTATATAGGAAGGTTGTAAACTATCTGACTGATTAAAAAATCACCTACCACACACACACAACTCTGAAAAGTTCTTGAGCAACATATATACTGAATATATTCCCTGTTTCTTCTATGCTTTCTCTTGTCTGTCTTACATGGCTGAGTTTTCAAACTTTAAAAGGAATGTCTGAGGATATTTTCCAACAATCTGCCAGCAAAATGAAAACCAAAACAAAACAGAAACCAAACCAAATAACTTCTCCCTCCACTCTGATAATTTTGTTTTCTAAGGAAAATCTAGAAGCAATGGCATAAATTTATCTAGGAACTTGTGAGTATGAACTTTTTGGTTGCTAATGTGTATATTCTCCCAACCTTTCAGTATATCCCAGAATACAGTCTGCTGCTCTGCATTTGCTCAAGAATCAGACTTTGCTTTTCTTTTTTCTCATTTTCATTCTACATATATCACAAGAACACTTTTTCCTCAGCTCCAGAACAAGTCCTTGAACCTCTCTGAGAGCTGCTGGAATGGAACTGCCACATGCATTTAACATTCAGTGCAAGGCTGAAGCAAGAGCTGCAAAGATTGATATGTCTCTAAAGATTCAAGGCTCAAATACAACTTATTTGCTTGGATAAGAAGGTGAAAAGGTGAGAGGGAGAGCATCTACGTGCTCACAAGTGCAAAAAGGAATATGGAGACAAAGGCAGCTCTATATTTGCCCCTTAAGTATTTAAATCATGGTCCATAGACCATGAGGAAAGGAGTTTTCTCTCTTAAGATGGCAGAAGATTTTCAGACCCTTCTTTCTTTGATGGTGAGCCAGGAGCAAAACCATCCTAGGGAGGATGTAACTGAGTCATTTGCAGAATAAAGGATACTTGTGTACTACTTCCTCAATATGTTCTTCCTTTGGGCAGTGGGAATATCAGGGTAAAACTCAGCTTCTATCCCACCTCCTCCCTTGGGAGAACTGTATGGTGCCTGTGCATCCTGATCAATTTTTAACTGCTTTGGTTATTGCAAGTCTAGGTGACAGTATGGTTATGTTCCCCATCCCAGCATACTGCCCCCTGACAGGTATAAAAAGCTTTGAAATGAAAAACTGTCACCTGAATATTCACTGCAGTAGCTTGAGCAATCATGAAATAGCTGAGACAGTAATTAAGTAGAATAAATCAAAGTGCACATTGCAGAATTTCTTACAAGAGACCAGTGCTGCTCCAAATAGACATTTTCAACATAAAAAATCTGGAATGTAAAATATTTGGCACATGGTATTTCACTTCTGGCACACTGAAAAGAACAACTCCTCCCTCTAACAAATGATGCATAATCAAAATAAATCTGTCTCCTCAGAAATTCATATGGACTTAAGGATAACTAAGACGCCAGACAGTTGAACCATAACATGTATTTCATTTTAATCTGTGGTGGCAGAAGGTGTAGACCAATTTTTAATTCACATTATTTCGAGAGTGAAGGCATCTTTGCCAACAGGCAAACCAACCTAAAACAGGAAATTCTGTTTAAGAAGAACCTTTTTTTTTGGCTTTGTTAGGAGTCAGACATTGAAACAGACTGCCCAGATAAGTTGTGGAGTCTCCATCCTTCATTCTATTGAGCACATATCTGCATGTCTTCCTGGGCAATTAATTCAATCTGACCCTGCTTTGAGAAGGAGACACTGGAGCAAATAATCTCCAGAGATTCCCACCTCAAATATTGTGTGATTCTGTGGTTCCTATATACTGAATATATTTTTATAGTAATTCTGGAATCAAGTTGAGAAAATCAGTTCTAAAATAATTGTTTTCAACAGAGTTCAACATTTTCACAATAATTAAAAAAACAAAACAAAACAAAACAAAACAAAACAAAAAACCAAAACTAAACAAAAGCAAGCAGATTACCAATAAAGACTAAAGGAAGCTTCGTGGAATGAGTCAAATTAATCAGGGGAATTTTGGCAGCTACTGTAGCAGTGGAACTCTACATCTATGTAACCTAAGTTATTTCACATTAACACACAGACTAGAAGTCTAAAAGTAGCCACTGAATAATTTATTTTCTCATTTTCCTACCTGGATTCCTGTATTCCCACTAAATTCCAGCATCTGTTCTAGTGTCATATGCAGAAATGGAAAAGCACTGACCCATCCATGCCACACTGTAGTCCAGATTTGGAGAATGGAATTTTCAGTTTAATCACTTTTCCTCCAAAAGGACAATGGAACTTTGAACTAGTTTACCAAAAAGTCGCTTATTGTAAGTTAGGATGCTAAAATAAAACTCCCATAAAACTACTTAAGAAACAGTTCATTAAAACAAATAAAGAAACAAACAAACCTTTTATTGTATATTGAAAAGGCCATAAATTTGCTTAAAGTGCACAGTTTTAGGAAGAAAAGGTGGTGAGTTGCCTTCCACAACATCAAATGATTACAGATATTATTAAGCAGATAGAAAGCAGAGTATTTCTACAGTAAACTTAGAGAAAGGGCAAACATATAATATTAAAAGTAAATTAGCAATACCGAAGAACAGAAACCTTTAAGAATATTGTCAAATTGACTTAAAAACCAAACTCAAACCAAACCAAAGAAGTGTGAAAGTTGCTGACTGTCAGAGCGCTTATAAAGACTGTCAAACTTTTTAGGCATGTGATTTTCCATTTCTCTTATATGAAAGTCTGAGAACAAAGTCTGCTTCTCCCATTGGTTGATGGGGTTCTTTCCACTGGAAACTTTTATACAGAAGAAAAGCAGAAAGAAACCCTGTTAAATTTGTATTTAGAATGACACATTCAAGAGAAAAGGTCACAGACGACATCTGACATTTGGGCTGGGTAAAGGAAAATAAGGTAGAAAAGCAGACTTTTGCAAGGCACATTGGCACAAAGGACCAACTGAAGTTGTGTGAACAGATGAGATAAAATTGATAGGAAAATGTCTGCAGAAAATCAAAGACAGTATTGGCTCCTGAGATTTGCAAAAGTAAATATACAATGCACAAGAAGAAAGAGGCTGTAAAATCAGAAGATAAAGTTCAGGAAGATGTCATTGTACAAGTACAAGGAGAACAAGATTTTACTGAAGAAATAGATAGTTATCAAAAGTAGGAAAGACCTGAGGAAGTAGGAGACTGGAGAAGGTTTTTGGAGGCACAATCAGTGACAGTGTGCTAACATAAAGTGTCAGTGAAATGTCAAAGGGGCAGATTTAGGAGAAAAGGAACATGAAATAATTTTGTTAGATAAGTCTTCTAAGGTGCTAAAAATTAAAGTGAGATGAAATATTACTATTAAAGACCCATACAAAGTGCAAAAATCAGTTCTGGGCAGAAAACAGGAGAGATGAAACAAAAACTCTGATAAAGGGGCTGTGCATGGTCAGAATAGTTTCACACTGATAATGTTTGTATCTAGGTTCTCCTTCCATACACAGTCTAATCTCAAAAGATATGCTAAATAGGCAATAAAAACCTGTGCATAATGGCAATTACCTTGTAGCAATAGCTCAGTGCCAACTACAAGTTTAAAAATTATTTGATTTTTGAAAGGACAAATTCAATAATTGTTGAAAAAGTAAATCAGTCTCTAAATCTCTCTCTAAAAAAGCTTTTTCATACAGCCAAACAAAATATCACCTGAAGTTTTTATTAATATAAGGTGCATCATACATTACTGATAGTTGCTGTGGTCTAAGTAAAGAAACACCAATTATTTCTAGAAGTTAAACATTCTGAAATTTCAGATAATGAATGAGTTGCACAGATTGTACCGGGAATTTTTTTCTGAAAATAACGAGATTATATTCACCACAAGAGGATTAGTGAATCACTCCACATAGGAAGAATTGTAATGTTATTAAAAAGGAGCTGATATACCCCTACATTTATTTTTTTATAGTCAGGTGGATATACACAAAATTAAAATGATGAATTGGAGAAAAAAATGTACAAATGGTTAAATTCTGTTTGTTATCTCACTCTATTTAATGAAATGCTATAATTGTCAAAGCTCCCCACTAAGTGCTACTTTCTGCTACCATGATGCTAATAACATAAAACAGTTGTCATGGTTTTAAAATTAGTAGGAATGGACAGAACAACCAAGTTTCAGGATGGTGCTCCAAAGAATACATCATGGAAGAAAGCCAAGTTGATATCATTGCTTGTAGCAATTGAGCATTTCCTGGTGAAATGTAGCCCTGAGTAAGTGCTTTTCTGTGTCAGCACATGGCAGAGTTGTATTAATTTGTAAATCTGCTACAGGAAACAGGAGTAAAAATCTGCTTAGATTCATAATTTGACATGAAATTATGTCAAAAGACCAACTTAATCCATCCTAAAATAACCACACAGCTACAAAAGGTTTCAGATAAACAATCACTGTAATTTTGCAAGTAATCTGCAGTATATCTATTCTAAGTCATCACTATCATACTGAATGTGATTTCTCACTGAGTCTATCCTGAAAATTTGCATCTCTTGTAAGTAAATTTTTAGCCTTTAGGGCACAGATGTTCTGACAACCTCCCACCTACATGGTTCCACATATCAGGTTTTAATAAATTACATTTCTAAAACTTTTATAAGAGTATGGTTTTCTGAGGCTTAAGGAGAAATAAGGTAAAATAGTTCTCATAATTTTATTGTTTTACCTCAAGAGGTATCAATGGACTGAAATTGAATGTAAGGAAAGGCGGCAAAATGTACTGGTGTACTACTTCAAAACAATTTTTTAGTCTTCCAGCTTAGAAATTTTCAAATATATTTAAATTTATGCAGAAAGTGAAGGATGCAAAAATTCTCCCCCCCAACTTTCTAATATTTAGGCCTTGAAAATTAAGTAAAAGGTGAAATTATTTGTCCAAATGTACACAAGAGGCAGACATTGTAAGCATAAGTACTGACTTATAAATATTAATCAGCACAAGAGAACATAATATTTTACTATTAAAGTACTAAAATTTCATAAAAGAATAGTGAATTACACACCTCTGTATCTTTTTTTGTGGAAAATTGACATTTAAAACCAGAAAAAGCTGAATATTAATTGTTCCCTTACTTTAGAAACTCATGAGGAGCAAAAGAGGAGTAAAAAGGGCCATAACTATGTAGTTTTTGAGGAATGAAGAGATCAATGGCTATCACAGGGTGAAAAATTTAAATAGACCCCAGAGGAGCACCAAGTTGGAAAATTCAACACCAATGACATTTTAAAGAATTCTGAGACCTACTCTTGGTGTCTACAGATAAACTTTCTCTAAGCAGTTCCTTTGAGACTGAAAAATTGCAAAACTGAAGTGTTGGTTCACTACACTTTTACAAAATGCTAATTTGGAATAATTTCACTGCCTTTGATGCACAAGTCAATGCTCACTGCATAGACTTCATCCCCCCACATTGACTTTGCTTTGTGTTAGCAAAATTTAGCAAACCTTGACTACACCACACTGTAAAAATTATTTTTTTGGCAGTTGTGAGGCATTTCCATAAGACAATTTTTCAAATGGAACAGAGTCTTTGCAGGGTTTCCTTTCGGAAGCAAATAAAAGTAAGAATGTATTTCTTATACTATTGGATAATTCTGATGATATAATAAGTCATGTAACTCAAAGTTTAATGAAAATGATATGACACAAGAAAATATATGCTTATCAATAGATTTTTAAATTAAATCTGCTCATTGGATTGGAAAACATGAAAAAATGCATTCTTTACTCTTAGCCATGCTGGAATCAGGTTCATAGGTGCAACTTTTGAAAAGGTTTTTTGCTCTTGTACATACCAAAATATACCTCTGTAAACCCAGAAAGCAAATAAATTAAATTATGGTACATAAAAACCAATTTTAATTTTAAGACAAAATATTCAGTCTTCTTAATACCATGTTTACAGAACCTGCAGCAATATGTAAATAATAAAAAGTCCACACAGATTCTTTATCATTCCCTGTCATATATTAATTTCTTCTTTGGAAAACTTGGGGGTCTCTATATTGAATAATGTGCATGTGAGAGAATGCTCATGCAGGCGTTATTCTTATAAACATATAAATGTTTTTGCAATTCACACAAACCTTCCTTTTTGTCTTCTGCAGCAATCTTCGCTTTTGTGTCTGTTATATCTTTGAAAGAGGCCAGAAAGAGTACCACATCTCCTTTTTCATTCTTTATAGGAACAATATCCAGTAAGCACCAGAATGAAGACCCTGCAAGGATAAAGAATGAATTTAATTCAAACATCTGCCTTTTAGCAGAGAGAGGGGAAAAAAAAAAAAAAAGTGAACTGCTTATTTAGGAGGTCAGTAGTCAGAGAATCACAGATGTTCAGCTCATGTAAATCACTTTGCATCATTGGTTGAAGCTCTGTAATACTGCTTTCTCCAGACACAAGAAATTAATTTAAATGCAAAATTTATCTACAGGGATCATTAATAGAGTTTAATGAAGCTGCTTACTCCTCTGAAACCATGCTTCCCTTTGAACTCTCAACTGATGCTGTTTATTTCCTGGGATAGCTTTGGCATCTGAAGCATTCAAGTCTGCTATAGAATCATTCTACCTTAATCATCCGACTTGATACTCATTAAAACCTCTTGACAGAAGACCTGATATTCAGAGCATCATTCCACTAAATCAAAGATATTTAAATTAATCAGATATCAGACTTACAATAGAAAGAAACTCATTGCACAGACAATTAGATATATTATATATATAATACATATATAGATGATATTGTACATCATCTCTAAAATTATTATCAGCTATCTTCTTTACTTTCTTTAATGTTCACCTTTTTAAGACTGAAGCTGGACAAAGCTTTTCATTCTTGTCAACCTTTCTCTGTCCACATCTGATACATAATGATGCAGTTTATAATAAATTCTTACTGTTTTCATTCATGTTCTCTTTGCAAGATATGTTGTTCAGTTACAATGACATAATTCATAAGTTTTCTATCAACACCACTTGGTGGAAGAAAATACATAATGTCTAGATACAAACATCCTAGATCCCACTCCCATCCATTCTAGGATAACTCAGCTCAGTACCAGACTTTTGTCTCTTTCAGGTTTTAGGTATCAATGCTATCTAATTCCATCCACCATCAGTCTACTAAATATTATTTATAAGAGATATAAGTACCACTACAGAGTTTAAAATTTATTTTTTGTACGTCTTTACAGTTCCACAATCTGCTGCTTCACAACATGCTGTTTTTAGCATTAATTTACAAATAAAAGTCTACTTAAATTAATATAAAGAAACAGGACTAGTTGCCTGGACCACTGCTACCCCAGCTGACTGCTGCCAAATGATCAGCTGAGCATTGGAGGGCTCCTTAGGAACAGCAAGCAGATTACCCACTTTCTGCTGTGCTGTCTTCTGAATTTTCCAGTTTTGAACAAAAATTGGGTACAAGAAGATCACATAAGATATAAGATCATATTAAGTTTTGTAATTTAGATTTTCAAGTGGAAGTATTTGAACAGATAAGCACTATAGGTGAAAGAGCAGCTTTTCTTTTGAAGGACCACGATAGTAAAAGTAAAAAATTTGTTTCAAAGGAAATTCATCCTGTCCTCTCTGTGCTGATCAAACTTTCCACAGGCAGCTTTGAGACTAACATTACTAGCTCAGCAATCTGGCAGCACTTCCACTTAAGGTATTTAAAAAGGGACAGGAAGAAACTGGATCAGGAGGAAAGAAAACTGGAGAACAGAAAAACCTGTGTAAAGAAGTAGAGACTGGATTTGTATTGGGTTTAAATATTCTTATTTTGAGGTTTGAAGACAAAGCAAGAAAATATGCCATTTTGAAAGAAGGTAAAACTTATGTCAGAATCAAGGTATTTGTCTTGTTTTCTCCCCCACTTTCATTCTTTTTTTTTTTTTTTTTTTTTTTTTTTTTTTTTTTTTTTTTTTTTTTTAATCGGTTGTGACTATTAAAATTTCTGGGAAAAACTGCTCAGTAGCATTACTGTCAGAAATGTTTTAGAGAGTATTCACCCTCCCAATCTGAAGTGGTTCATTCAAAGAGAAGAAGCATTAAGAAAATTTACTGCTTAAAAATAGAAATATGCCTTTACAAAATACTATCAAAGCTTCTAAACTGGCCAAAATCCTACTGGCAAAATTACTTCCTACCCAGCTGCATTCTAGCTAACTTCAGTGGGCAAGAACTCTCTCTCAACTTCTTCTAAACACCACCAAGAGGGCCAATGGTCTTTTAAGATGTTTGTATCACTTCCAGAAATGGAAGCGTATCTTACTCTTTTCAATTGTTACATGTTTTTTCTACACACAGACACACATGCACCAGCCATTAAGGGCTGAAGGAAAGTTGCAGACATCAGCCATTTCAAACAAACCTAACTCAGTTACAGTAATAGTTTCTGAAATGATAGATTTGTGGGATTAAACAAGTTATTACAACATGGTTAGTCATTAGAGACAAATTGAGTTAATATTTAACGGTTTAATGCATTGTTTTTTTTCATATAATCAAAGAGCATTTGGATTCTTTACAGGTGAACATTTGTCACTGACCACTGGCTACTGAAATTGCTCCACGTCCAGTCATCGTTTAGTTTCTCTCAATCATATTTTCTTTCATTTTCTTTTCTCATTCTCCTTCTCTGCAAATATATCTGAAAATATTTTGAGTAAACAAAACAAACATGCATAAAATATGGTGTGTGCCACTAAAGCAAACACACATCCAATACATGCACAAGCTACTTCTCTCCTGAAGAGTTCCAGACTAATGCCCTGTGTGGTGGCTGTCAGTCCTGACATGCACTGAAACTTTCAGAGTTCTAAATCTGAGCTGGTTGGTTGGAGGGGTGTGTGTGTGTGTGTGTGTGTGTGTGTGTGTGTGTGTGTGTGTGTGTTTATATCAATTATTTTTTCTGCTTTTTCTCTGAAGGGAGCAAAATGAAGTTGTTTTTGGACTAGGTGAGATGATCTCTTTTAGGTCAGGACTAGGTCAATACAAGGTTGCATTCTGTCAAGAACAGAAGAGTTTCCTCTTTCACTGTTGAGGAGTATTCTTGGAAAAATATACTGCAATGCAATCTGTTACATAGCTTTCACTGAAAGCCAGCATCACATAATTCTATAAACCAAAAGCAGAACTTTCTCCTCATCAGAAAAAAGTAGTGCCCTATTTTGTTACAGTTATTTTGAATGCACTCCTCTGTGAGACAGAAATTCCTTCCCTGCTTCAGATGGTGCATACAAAGGTTTTCCTTATTGTCAAGAGTCGTCTATCACAGAAATTTCTTTTGGAGGGTTATTTATATACAGACTCTTTTTATTGCTTCAAGCCACCACTCTTGGAGAAAGAGTCTAATCTATCTCTTGCATTATGAAGTGAAGGGTCAAAATATATTTTAATATCCTCAAGGCTTATATAAGCACATCACAGGGAAGGAGAAAAGAAACTAAATGAAGCATAATCTTATCACAAGGCAATTTGGCTATAGTCCACCTTTTATATATACAAAAAAAAGAGAGTGCTTTATGGTCACTCTCTCAACCACCCTTTCTACCTTTCCTCATTTTGACAGCTAGAAGTCTCTCTTCAGATTGAAATCAAAACAAGGGTCAACAGACCACGGCATTTAAAAGGGAGATTTTATACAAAACCCTGCCATTAGAATGCTAAGAGCCTTGAAAACCAAACACTCTTTTCACTAGAAAATAAGGCCTGCTTAAGCCATGGGACAGACTGAGACCATTAGCTCTGTTGATGAGCTGTGTGCACTCACCATATAATAATAGGTAATCTGTAGGCATGCCCACCCTATTCTGAGCCCAAAGAAATAATCAGAATGGAAATATCTTTTGTGGATATTTGGGTATTGCAAAGGTTTCATAATAGAGATATGATGTGGGGTGATGGTCTGCAAAGTTTATTCTTTAACAGAATAAATAAACTGCACCCATCTTGTTAAAATTTCATTTAATATTTTTTTAGTTAAACATATATGTAAGAAACATTTGGAATGAATGCTACGTATGCTAGCCTATGGCTTCCTTTTGCTCTTGACAGTCTGGGAGTAGTTTTGTATAGGAAGAAAAGTTTAAGACTTCCTTTTTGACTTGTGTGATTGTATCCACTTCAGACCTCCAATTCCTCAGGTCTTTTCTTGGCACACTGCTCTCCAAAGGGATGCTCATCCAGTTTTATACTGTCCATTCCATCATTTAGGGGCCAGAAATAAGAAATTCACAAATTTCTGTGATCTGTCTCAACTTGTCTGTGGCCCAAGGAAGAGGGATCAAGATCTTTTGTGAAGCTCATAACATCAAATTAACCAAATGTCATGATTCTTAGACTAAGAGCCCAAGTTTCTGAAGAAAGAAAAAAAGTTTAAATGGTTTGCATACTAGATATAAAAGTCTTGTGGCCCAAAACAATAGTTCTTCAAGGAATATATATATATATGCATAAGAGGGCAGAATTTGGCTTCACAAATCATCATAAATCTGGAATATTTCTTTTTGTTTAGGTAGGTGATTTAGTAAACTAAATGTTCTTGTAGGGAAATGCAAATCAAGCCTTAAAGACTGTTAAAACATATCGCCCTATTTCCAGGAATCTCTGTAGAAGACAAAGATGAAAATACTTTCATGTAGATATCTGTAATAACTAGTTAACAAGATGGATGCTAAATCCTCAATATTACAACAGTGTCTCATAGGTGGTTACTAATTATTACTAAGATAACCCTGCTGCTGAATGCATCATAACACAGAGATGTTTGAGCCTCACCAATTCCACTTTTCCAGCACAGAAAGTGTGCACTTCAAGATTGACAGACCAGGATGCCAAAGACTTTGTCTGAGGAAACCAAACTCTCTCTTTCATCAGCTTACCCAAAAATTCCCAGCCTCACTGATAACACATCATTTTGAAAGTTATGTGGTTTTGACAAGATGTCAACATCTTGTTGAAGAGAGCAAAGTGCAAAGAAAACAATGCTTAAAAAAACTGCAATTGGACTGAACAGTAAAGGAAAGGAGCTGCAAGAAAACTACAGCTATAAATTCAAGTACTTTCTCTTTTGTAATAATACAAAGTTCTGCTGCTTTAAGGAAATTATCTCTTCATTCTTCTCCATCATCTCTGTCAAAATCAAATTTATACATTAACAAAATCTAGAATGTATTTTTCTTGAATTCTGCTATTGCAGGTGCCAGCTTGTCTGCTGAGCCCTATGATGTTCATTGGTCAGTAGAAATTGTGAAACTAAAATCTTAGATGGGCAATGATGAAACTGACCTATATGGGAACAGGGGGTTGTGTTTACATTTTCATATGAGTGGTAAAGAAGACTCAGGAACTTGTTTCCCCTAATTCTGTGTGACCACCAGATCATGCTTGTATCCTGGAAATCTCCTTACAAGTTTTAACAATCAATGTAAATCTATTCCAAAATGGATTGGTAATCCATTAATTCATCCAAAATGGATCCACTCCAAAATTTGTTTACATCTCAGAGCAGAATACAGTTGTGTCCCAAGAATTTGGTAGATGAAAGATGATAGTAAGATACTTTAATAACAAAGCAAAAATTGTATTTCTGTATGAATAAGCAGAGTTATTAATCCTGTGGAGTTGATTTTAAACTCGTTAAAAATAGCTCTCCAATCCTCTATGTAACCTACGGAACACCATGTGCAATTACTCAAATCTATTACATCTCATCAGAGATACACAAATCTATCCCTCCATGTCTTACCAGCCTTTCTGTGCCCAGCTTTAACCTGTGCTCTGTTCCTTCTGCTGCCAGGTAATCCAGTGCCTCATATGCCATGTGCCTCATATTGCCAGCATCGTCTAACTTTCTCTGCCATCACTGCCAGGATGGAGAGTTGAAAAGAGGGAAGGGATGGCCTAAGAGAGAATCCTTTTCAACACAGTGATCTCCTGTCCTTGCCTCTCCTGCCAGCTGCGAGTGTTAAGCAGAGAGAAGTTTAATTCACAACCCCAAAGTTTCAGTTTGTCAGTTTTTGGACACAGACTGTCGGTGCTATGGCAGCTCCTACTTTGAGTGCACGTCTTTTCCAGCCTAAGTGGAGCAGTCTCTGTATGCAACAGCCAGTGCATTCTGCAGTGAATGCTTTATACCAACTAATTTATGAGCACTGGCACATCTACATTTCAGCTTTGTTTACTCAGCTTTCTGTCTCTCCTTGTATAGCTCCACTATCTTCTCAGCTTAATGAAACCATTTCAAAATCCCCTGGTTATCCTGAGTTTTCCTTGAACAAAAGCAGAGAACTAAGCAATGCCTTTTAATGCCATGTGAGATACATTATCCTTAAGCTTACCACTTTCTTTTTGTCTGCCCTAATTTCCTTTTCCTATCTCCATCCAGATTAGAAAAGAAAACGACATTTAGGGAGATAAGTACTTCCCTGATGTAATACATTTACTGGTCTGTAGTTATGACAATTAGCAAAACACACAGGATTATCTAAAAACTCAGTTAAGTCACTGAGATGCATTCTGTTTAAATGCACAAAGCTTCAGGGCAGACTCATAAACCTTATCAGTCTGCAACTTACTTCCCTCCCCCTCCAATGATAATTACTTTGTCACAGTTATATTAGTACAGGGCATTCAGCATTTGTCAACTAACTCCTGGGAAAGTACTAATTGAGACAATCTATTTATATAAACAAATACACAATATCTACCTCTAAAATGCAAAATAACACAATCAAACCAAACCAAAGCAACAGTAAACAAACAAAATACAGTTTCTTCAATATCTTTATATGGACTGCTTCAGAAATAGGCTAAATCCTTCCTGATCAATTTAGTTTTTACTTCATTGCTTTCACTCAAGGAATTTCCAAATAAGCCACATTTGCTTTCCATTGATTACTTTACTTTTGATATATATTGTTAAAACTATGTTTATAACCTATGGTCTTTATTGTTTTTCAACTTTCAGATTCAACATGTCAATATAATCACAGCAGCAAATGTGATTTTTCAGCCTAATGAGGGATGCATTTCTGAAAAGAAAGCAATAATTTTTTTTAAAACAGGATGATCTCATATACATTATGCATGCTGGGATATATATTTGCATATATATTTGTATATATATATATATATATATATATATGAATAAAAAAGTCTCTATTATTTTGAAATTGTATCTTATATTTTCACATCTGAAGGAGTTAAAGCACACATTAATCTAAACATAGCTATGTTTTCAAATTACATTCTTTAACTTTTAAGCTAATTATTTTATTATCTGAAAAGAGAGACTTCAAAGATTATGTGAAATTGACTGCAAGCAAACAGCCCAGTAATTTCCAAACAGACCACTACACCTATAAAGAAAAATTACATGTTTTCAGTTTCAAAAAAACAAATTAAAGTTATATAGCCTAAAATATCTTCAAAATATTTTTGTGACCCTCACTCTGGTGTCTCTGGTAGTGGCAGCCCCTAGAAAGAGAAGGCCTGGAGTCTGCAGAATGGGAGGTCTCCCAGCACTGGAAAAGGTGCTGGCTGCAACCTTTTGCTTGTACATGAAGTTTTCTAAAGACATGACACAGAGGAAAAGGGGATTCTGCTGGTTACTCATCCACTTACATTGAAAAACTACGTTTTAGAAACTGATCAGTTTATTTTGCACTGCTTTTCCCAAAGGGTCAGGTCAGAGAATGTTTTGGTCTATAATCCTTGTCTATAATCCTTGTTTTATCTGTCCATGTTACTCAGAAGTCTTTTTACAGATCTTCTGTTGAGGCCATGATTCAAGAACTTGAACCTGTACTTCATATGCAGTCCATGGGCACCTTTCTGGAAGAAGGGGGCTAAAGCTGGGACCTGATATGGAGTAGAGCCATGGATCTGAACTGATAATTCCATCCAGTCAGATTGGAGGCATTTTGTATAAAAGGGTTTTGAAACACACACTGAGCAATTATGTAACATGGCAGAGGATTAATCTTCCCAATTCACCACTTCAGTCCAAGTGAGCACATGCTGTTAGCAGTCTCTGAGCCTGTCCAATGAAAAAAATAACAAATAAATAATAAAAAAGCAAACAAATCCACCAAGTAACCCTACCAGTTGGAAAGCAGCAGGTTTTAACCTTCTAGTTATTTAACTGCTCTGTAAAAACAAACAGCTTTTGCAATTTCCTTCCCAAATCAGTGAGAGGGCTCAGTAGACAGTGCTAAAATGAGCCTCCTACCACCTTCCAAAAAACCGTGGTGCTTCCCTGGTGGACAGCACAGGAGGTGGCAAATAGTCTGCACTATAATCCAGAACATGGATTTAAGGATCAGGGACAAAATAAGGAATGCTGGCAGAAGACAAGCATATGGTCATCTGGAGAAATGTTACTTTGAACTTTCTTTATCCAAAAAAACAGCCTAACTCATGATGAAGTACAGGCACCCAAGTCTGCTTTTAGCCAAAGCTGGATTTACATCTCATAAAAATAAAAGGCAGCAGATCCAGTGTGGCCATAAAACTGTGAGAAAAATTTGAAGAGAAGGGTGACTGGTCTGATGTCTTATGAACACACTGCAAAATAAATACCAATATCTCTTACTAAAAGTGTATGTATAAAAAGTAGCACAATGAAATGTCTTTTAAAAACTAAAAAAAAATACCCATCCAGCAGTACCAACAGCCATTCATACCAGGTGCAGCTGGAAGCCCAGGGTGCCTGTGTGGAAACACTAATTGCATCTGTTAGCTGTGAAGGGCACCAACTTGTAGCAATATAGCAAGTTAAGAGGAAAATTTCACACTGATTTATTTACGTATCAGTGTGGTTCTAGAAGAACTAGTCTTTTCTCAGTGAATTATGCTTTTAATACATCATATTGCTACTGAAAGAAGCTGTTAGTCAATATCACTGTGAATGCCATCAGAGGAAAGTATCAGCACTGTCATTAGCCTGCAGTCTTGTTGATGTCTCATTAAATTCTGGGAAAAGATCTCAGATGGTTTAGATCACATTGCACACAGGGGATTTTTAATGCCTGTTTTTTTTTCTTTCTGACTGGAATCCATCCCTTTGTTTTGTCTTCTTTCAGGCTTTTGCTGACCACCTCAGGTCTCTGTAGAGTTTAAGCCAGGGCATTACAGAGGAGCAGAAGCCTGCTCTGTCTTCCTCTTCTGCTGCAGATGTTGGGGCTGTCTCTAAAACATCAAAACATTTCAGAGGTACATGTTATCTTTCATCAGAAGCCATGGGTCAAGCAAATGAAGGGTTTGGAGAGAAAAGAAGACAAAAAAATTCCCTCTTCTGTGAAACAGATGAAAATAAGGACGTGTCTTCTGTCTATATTCTACACTGCTTTTTAAAGAGGAAGGCTTTCCAAAAATCAGTGAAATATCCTAATGATTAATGAGTTATATAAAAGGGGGAAATAAAAAAGAACAAGAAAACAGAAAAAAGAAAAAAATATTAAAAAAACCCCCAAAACAAGAAAAGAGAAAGAAAAGAGAAAAAGAAAGAAGAAAAAAATTATTTTATAAAGTGAAAAAATATTTTTTATGGCTCAGGGAATTGCAATTAGATATTACCTTCAGATTAATCTTTCAGGGTTGCTCGCTTTTTTTATTTCCCTCCTCCTGTATTTTGTACTATAATCTAGCAAATGTGATCAAGCCTACCACAAAATCATTTCATCTTTCTTATTTTTAGATGATGTTTTTGAGGCAGAGAAGCAGTGAAGCAGCAGTGAGGCCACATTGCTACAAACTGCTCTGTCAAGTAACTTGTCAAGGAACTTTCTCTACATAAATAAGTAGAAAATTATTACTAGAAAATAGTAGAAAGTAATCACAAGAAAATTGAGATCTCTACAGAAATTTGTTTACAGTTGGAAAATTCTAATAAATGCCCCTTTTCTTACTGCTGGTCTTAACTTCCAAAAGACATGGTGGATTTCTGGAGATAGTTAAAGAAGGAAACCAGTTAACGCTAAACTGGCACCATACAACTCCCAAGTTTCAAAACGCTACAGGATATTTTTGGACAACCAATAAAAGCATGTGTTTAAACTTCTTGTTTGAAAGAACAGATGCCATTTCTGCAAGAAGAAAAATACTTTCTGTGGAGAAGATTGAGGAAAATCCAATTTTCTTCCATTTTCAAAGAAATTAATTTCCCCTCAATTTCTTCAAAATGAATTAATTAATTCTTCTACAATTTTAAATAACATTGAACTCTTTATCTAACAAAACCTCTTCTATTTTCTTATTAAACAAAAATTATGTTGTGCAGCCTTTGCTACTCTTTAGCCACACTATTCAACCACAAACATGGCAGAGGCAATGGATGATGACTCATGGCCTGAGCCTTATTTCATTTACCTGTGGCTGTCATTGCTGTTCATGTGAGAACAGACTTCAAGCAGCCTTTTGCCTGATGAACCCAGTAACTCAGTAAGAGGGTTTGACTTTCACCCTTTCTCTACTAATTTTCTGCCCCTCTGCAACAATACCTTAATCCTGACCTTCCAGATATGGATACAGCCCTAACAAAACACATATTCTCATGCAGTGATGAGAAGAGATAAAATACCTTGATTTAATCTTACTGACTCGTAATAAATGAAGAAACAAACACAGAAATTAAAAGCATCATATCCTCCTGACCTTACAATTTACTTAAAAAGCCTTTAAGGACCAAGAACTACAAGGCACATGTAAGACATAACCCAGAAAGTGCTTAAATCAGTATGCACATAGAAGGTGACAAAGTGTCCCTCGAGTCCTGGTTAACAGATAAAGCAAACTCTGCTTGCACCCAAGTCCTAAAGCACCTTGTAAAGTCAGCCCCAGTAGCACCCACTTGCTCCTGTTCTCTTACAGTGGGGATTTTTAGCTATGCACAAAGGTTTGTGCAAGCAGCCCTTTTTTCTGGGGAGCACAGCTGCTTCATTGTAGTTCAGTTTAAGAGAATGTGAAGACCTCATTTAACTACCTGTACTTGCTATTGACAAATTTCAGAGGAGGTCTGACAGGGAGAAAAAGAAGGGTTTATTTAAATATAGTTCCTCAGCATAGTGCCCAGCTGCTTTTAGATTGTTCTAAAGAGATCCAGGAGTGAGTGTTTTTCTCACAACTCACTTGAATTCCGAAAGGTTAATTTGCATTTCCATTATCATAATTGACAACTTAATTTGTTGCAGATGTTTTAAAGAAAATGTAGAAATAGTAACAGAAAAAAAAAAGTTCAAAAATCAGCTCTTTAGCAATATAATTTTAAAACTTTCTGAAGAAGGCAACAATCATAAAATTCCTCGTCTTTTAAGATTCTCCTTTTCTCTTTGTCTTCAAGAAACTAATATAGCTCTGTCAAAGAAAAAGCAAGAAATTAACTGAGGAACAAAAATAAATACTGAAACTATGGTGAAAAGTATATTTTGAGTTGAATTTTCAAAAGACATCTCTCTCTGAAGCTGCTGTATCTGCTGCCATGGTTCTAATAGTGCTCTGTTGCTAGCATGGCAGAAAATGTTCAGGATGAGGAGTTACCACCAGTTTATCCTATTCTAAGAATTCATTACAATTCCCAAATGAGAACACACAGAAAAATGTTCTTATCCACTTCTAGTGGTCTCAGAAGGATTGGTCAGAGCACAACTGCTTAAGATCACTCTTCTCTTGAAATCAAATTATAAAGACAATGAAATTCTGCAGTTCATCCAACACAGACAGATAATCCAGACAGATAATTTACTCAGATCCCTACCCAACTCCTTGCACACCACTCTTGCTTCAGTATCATCTCAGAGCAGTCTGAAATTTCCATGAAATTTCATGTGGATTGCTGGGGTTGCTTTAGTTATAGCAATCATTCCTTTAATTAACAATTACTGAGAAGAATTCTTTTATGAAGGTTAAATAACTGTAAAAGGTCCATATTCAACTTAATATATTCAGATCAAAGCTACTTTTCTAGAATGAACAATCTAATTTAATGATAAAAACTGAATACGTTTTGAAATAATTTTAAATCAAATTTAAAATATTGAAATATGTGACAATTAAGGAAAATATGTATGTTCAGTTTTGTAACCTTGAATGTCTGGCCAAAATAACAGGACACATATGACCAACATTTTACACCCAAAAGAACAAACCAAGAGTAAGTTATTGTATTCATACATCCATGTCCCTCACAGGAATTTTTTCATAATGTCGTACTAACTATTAAGATTTCAAGAACTGTTCTGAGGCACATCAGTCTATTCTGTGAGCTCAGAATTACCCCTGGGGCTTGGAAGTGCTCATTTCATCTTGTAGTTAAACCTACAAAGCAAAGCTGTGCTAAGCAGCAGACTAAAGCTGGATGGGAGTCCCCCTCTGACACCCTAAAGCCCTAAGAGGGCATTGAAATTTGGATCTGTGATAACCAGACATTGCCAGCTACTTGTCTTGCACTGACCTATGTTCCTGCATTATACCAGCCCAAATTACAATGATTTTCCATACTGGATATACTGGAACATATCCATATCATCATTTAAGGGATATTATTCCTAAAATTCTTTTGTCTTAAAATATTTTTAAACCTTTTTCTGGACAAAGACAAAGTTGAATAATCATAACAGTTTCAGAAGTTCAAAAAAACCCCAAACCCAGCCCAAATGCTAAAACATTTAGCTAAAATGGTTCATTTGCCAAATTTGGAGCCTGCACTTTGCAGTTCTGTTAAAAAATCGAGATTATTTTTTAAGATAAATGTTGCTTTTATACAATAAACTCTCGTCTTATTTTAATACCTATTCATTTCTTTTTCCCAGTGGTACAGAAATACATGGAAATAAAAACATAAAGGGCTGGGGAAATTTATTCTTATTCAGAAAATGTATTGGGGAGGCTTCCAGTCAAATTATACAGAGGGTGTATGTAGGATGGCTAGTGGGAATTATTTTAGCCTCAACAATTTCTCTTTATCTATTTATCTGTGATTCAGCTACTTCTCAGATAATTGACCTGCAATCTCTTTCTGTCTGTATTAATCATATGGTTTTGAAGCACCCCTCCATATTGTAAAAGAATCACAATTTATCATTCAGGACAAAGACAATTAATGTCTCAGCTTTACTTCTTTAATTTAAATACCTTCAAATATCTTTTTACCATGCCCAGTTATTACTATAGAATACTGGAAAAAACCAGCTCTTACTCTTTCAGGTTAAAACAATTTTTCCTCTATATTCAGACATGTTTTAAAATTTGCAACTACTTTATTTGAACAACCTTCCTGAAACAATTTCAAGAAACTGTGTGAGTCTCTTCTGTACATGAATAACAAAACCAAACACCGTCACACATTCCCAAACCTCCCCAAACAGTGAAAATGAGGAAGCATTACAGATTAACTTCAAACTGTCCTACTGTGAAGAGCAGGAATCATGAACATGGGCCAGCTAAGGAACATTCTTCCTTTTTTGGTAGTGAAATTGAAGTTGCCTTCTCCTAACACTCCAAATCACTTTGTTGTCAATGTGCAGTTGTCCCTTTTAGAAATTAACTTTTTAAAGCATATAATAACAGTATTATTTTGAAAGGAAAATGCTCCATTAATAAAGATAGAGGAAGAGTAAATCTAAGAATAACATGGTCTAGGCAATATAATAAAAGAGAAATTGATATCAAACACCCATGGATCCATTGGGTCAATGGATCACTTGGCTCCTGTTACCCTGATTGAAATCCTGTCATTAGCTCAAACTTGGTGTGACCTGTTTGAAGATCACATATTGCAGCAATAGGAATACATGGAATAAGTACACTGAAGGAGCCTGATATAAATGAAAGAATCTGGGAACCTTCCATCATGGGCTGCTCTCTTCTGTGCCTCATGCATCTCAACTGTGAAATTGTCCTTATAAATGGTTTGCCATAAGAGTCAAAGCTTTGCTGGTGCAACTTGAAATTTTCTGTAGTCTATGGAGAATGTTTAATGTCTGGAAATTTTCTTTATGTGACAATACATACTTGAACGTAAGTTTTTAACTTTTTACTTTTTGAAAATTGTTATTGTGTTTATCTATAGCAGCTGTTGAGAAGAAATCATTTGGCTCATTCATATATCCAAGTATTTTCCTAATGGCATTGAAAAATTTACATAGCTTATCTTGTGGTGAATATGAATATTTTTCATTACAACTTCAGCAATAAGAGGTAAAAACTTCAGTATAAGGAAAAAGCAGAAAAAACCCAGTGTCATACTGACTGCAAATAACAGCCTCACAGTGCAGTTTAGTTCTCTGAAATTCTTCTATGCAGCTTTGTAACATATTTATATAAAATTAATAACACCAATATAAACATGGTGTCAATGTGTACTATAAAGTGATTATTCAAATCTATTCTTATAGGCTTGATGATAGACATACCAAATTATTTCTTAGAAAGGAATATTATATATTATATGCAGTTATGCTACGTTTCATTCTTTATGACTAACAGAACAGGAAAGAAAGGCTTACCATTCTTCTTGTAGAACATGATTTCTCCTTTAAATTCTATCTTTTCCTCCAACGATTTCTCAATTTGAAGAATCATCTGCTCATTTGTTTCAGCACCAAGTAAAAATTTACAGCTGCAGCTCTTCTGCATGACTTCAGTCCGTGCAAATCCAGCAAGCTCACAGAAGCCATCAGAGCAGTAAACAATGGGGAATCCCTTGGCCACCTGAGCATTTGCAAGGATGAAGTTACTATCTGCAAAAGAACACAAAAGTAAAATATGAATTAAGGTCTAAATTCTACACTTCTTGACATAGTACTTTCTTTAGCATCATAAGAGGGCATAAGTGGGCAGACATTTGAAATCAGAGTCCCAACTGACTGCAAGCAAAGATCTAACTTCTGGTTTCAGACTATTCTGAAATTGTCATGGATCTAGTCTACAGATCATATACAATAGTTCTTCGTGGCTTTGTACAGTTTGCCTCATTGCCTCCTCCAAGAATACTTTATGATAGTTGCCTCTGAGACAGATGTCAACACTCTAAAACAATCACTTGACCAAAGATTGATGACAAATATCAACATTTTTGATAAATTTCAAATGCTATGTTATGCTGCCTCTTAGACTGCTCTGCAGTCTGAACAGCTACAGCTGCATCATAAAAAACCAAAAAGAATCTCCATGATCTCAAAAATATAATTTTGACCTATACCAGCACACTAATTTATTCTATATAATTCTGACAGGGAATCCTTAAAAACACAGTTGAGCAATGTGCCAAGCTATATGGCATTAGGGACATTCCAGACTACAGGGAATTATTAGTCATTTATGAGGAGTGGGGTTGATTTTGTTGGGGTTTTATTTTTGTTGTTGTTGTTAATTTCTTTTTTTTCCTTTGTTTTTGTTTTTGAGGAAAAATATTTTGTATGAAAAATGTCTTTTGGAGCTCCACTCATATGAAACAGGTGCATCAAAGAGTCACCATTCCATTATATGTAATGTTCTTTATAATTTCTCTGTGTGTTTAAGCTGCAGCTATGGTGTATGATACATTCAAGAGTAGCATATTGACAAGGACATCAATCAGCCAAATTAGGTGTCCTAATTTGATTAAAAATCTTTATCAAATCTAACAGCTGAACCTACTGGCAGCCTAATAGCTCATTTCCATCCCTCTCTGAAATGTTTTTGAAGGGTTTGTACCTCAAAACTTCATCTTCAGCCTATGTCAACAACTCTGGCTCTTTACAGTCTTTTTCAGTTGTCAGGGAGACCCTTTCCAGATAACATATGAACTTCTCATATGAGTTTTTTCCTGTGTTTCCTTGTCTTGAGTTAAAAAAAAAAAAAAAAAAAAAAAAGTTTTATGGACAGAACCTGTCTACATTTCACATTGAAGGAGGAAAATCTATCTTTTTCCCATTGCTTGTTAAGGAATGTTTACCTTACAACTCACAAGATGGAGCTTGGGAGCAGTCTAGTCCCAAGACAGATACCCCTCATTTTTCAGACTTATGTGCAAGTGAATTCATGTATATGTATTAAGGAGAAATACTATTAACTAACCCATAATCCCTTGATAAATATTCATAAATTTAACGGGAAAGAAATGAATTATTTTAATGGAAAGCTCAGGTTGATATACCTAATCCCCATACAGGGATATATTATTTATGATTGTGAAGGGAGGGATAGAAATCATATTCTAAAATAGAGGAAAAATAAGACTGTTTTTCAGTCTGAACTGTCACAAGAATTCTATATCACTGAAGTCCCAACAACTTCAGCAATGTTACTCTTTAATTATCCAAAGAATAATATGCTATGTCTTGTACTGCTTTCAGTATTTTAAGACAATGGAGATTTATTAAATGATCAATTTTCTCTCAAGACTTTCCTTCAGTTACCCACATTTTGTACAAATTTAACTACATTCTTTCAATAAATGATTGTTATGCTAAAACAGTATTTTCTCATTTACCAAATAATGTGTTTTTGAAATGCATTCTGGTTCAGTGCAGTGCTTGACTTAGCCTGTCATTTTTATTTGCCTAACTGGAGAATAAGTATCATTACCATTCATGCACTAACATGCTGCTCCCCCTGTCAACACAAAACTAAATCCCCACACTGCCAAAAGAATTAAAATCATATGCTTGCAGTGCATAATGAAAGTGTGACAGTGCAAGACCAGCAGATCATTCCTACCAAATATATTTGCAGCTAGAAAATTAATTTACTTCTGTGTTTCTTGTTGTTTAAGACACAATTATATGATTCAAAGACTGCTGTGGGATTTTGTTTTTCTTTTTAATTGTTGAGAATTTTATGAAACAGAACATAGAACACTAAAAGGATAGAAAAAGCAGAGAGGATGTGCAGAAGTGAATGAATGTCATTATGAAGAGGAATTCACTGGAGCTTACCGAGCATGCCATGATTTTATTTAAAATGTCAGGTGAGCAGACTCTATTGTCATTTGCACCAAATTAAATCCAGAATATATACTTTAGCATTTTAATTAGTTTAACATTCATTGAATGAACCAGTTTACTTATAAATGCCAAACCAGTACCAGTTAGAATGACAGCCAATCTTTCTCTTAATAGTAGGTGTCTGATAAGGCTTATAAGCCTAATTTTACAGAGCTTTGTGAGTACAACAGCAAAGCATCAGGAAAATGCAATCAGAATCATATTTGCTGTTCTTATTGAGCTTGAATTTCAAATAAAATAATGAGAGATGCACCTATAATCCCAAACTAAGGGACATATCTAAATAATTTGTTGGAAAATTTCTTGTCATAATAAAAAGGACCAAGAAACATTTTGCCCAGTAATTACATGTATCATCCATTTCTTCAGTAACATTTATAAAGTGATTAATATTTACATAAAGCAATTTTTAAAAAAAACTCAAAAAGAAAAAGTCCAACAAACCCATACCTTAAAGTATTCTGATTAAAAAGTTTGTTTAGTTCTGTAATTTATTTTTATAAAATCAAATCTTAAATATCACTTGTTACTCATGTTTTTACTCATGTATGTTAAACACCATAAAGTATTTCAAGAAACAAGTATTGAGGGTGAAATTTCTATAATTCAGTCTTTGTTGTGACACAAATAACAAATCCAGCATTTACTTTCATGATCTTCAATGATAACTGGCTGGATTTAAAAACCTAGAGTAAGATAAATGAAATTTTAATTGTGCATTTGTATATTGGCTTTGAATAAAAATACTTGATTGTTTGTCCAAGCCTGTGAGAGTTGTGAGAAGGATGATTTAAAAGTGCTTTTGCTAAGATGGGAAAAGAAGCCTAAACACAAAATTTCCAACATTGAATAGATTTTCCTTTAGCAGCAAGTTAACAAAGGTGGATGGATATGAGAGAAGTCCCTGGCTTGCGAGCACAATTTAAAAGCAGATTTCTTTCAATTGTGATTCTTTTACTTTAAAGCTCATTTTCCACGAAGATCAAGTTATATTTTCACATGAAAGTTTGAAGGAAGACTATTAGGACTTTGCATGCCTGCCTTCATTTCAGAAGTAGAACCTACTGGAGAGGATAGGACATTGATCAATGGCAGACTCATGGCTTTCAGAAATGTCTGCCAGGAACACAGCATAAAGCCAGACACAAACAAATAAGATAAACCAGAACCATAATAACTACACCTTCAATCACAGGCTTAGACCATGTTGCTGTTTCAATGATGTGATACCCAAAAATCATAAATGGAGCAACAGAAATTTAAATGTCATGCCATCTAATGCAGCGAATCTTATTCAGCAAACATCACATGATAGAGTTTTAGAATTGAGATAATTAAAGAAAAAGGCTTTATGCAATACTCTTCCTCCTAATTAATGCCCACAATTTGTCTGACTGTTTGTGGTGGCATTGTATTACATTTATACTCTGCACTCCCTTAATGAATCCTACTGTCATATCTAGCAAGGAATTACAAAAGGATTTTTGCTTTAATACTGTGGCTATGTCTGGTATAAATCTCATCATTCTGCTTTCCCAGTTCTTTTAACAGTTATTTCCAACCAAAGTCTAGAAGTTTTCAAGAACACCTGACTTATTTGCAACTGAGTAAAACCAACAACCATTCTAATTTTTAATGTTAAATTATTTAAGAATTAAAGAGGAAGAAAAAATCCTAGAAAAGAAAAAATCTTTAGCAATCAAAGAAGCTGCATTAAGTAAGCAAGTGACTCATGTAGTTACAGATTGTAGAACAGTCCACAATTCTTCTGGATGAAAGGATTTACTACACTTAGAATTGATTCCACAGTTTGTACACAGGCAACTTAACAAGGGAAATCTCATTCCAGGTTGATGTAAATTACTGTGACGGAGAACATGACCACATTAACAGTGAAGATTACTGATTAATTGAATGATTAAAGTAGTATATGTAAACATTTAGCTTTATGTCAGCACATTTAGATGCAAGTGAATTTAATTAGAGCTCAAAATAATTTACCAACTAGTGTCCTTTGAATCTGATCGAGACCAAGATGATTTTTATGCTGCATACACTTCTTAATGCAAACATTAAAATTCCTCTTGAAAAATCTCAGTACAGTTGACTGGGTCACTAACACGAGGTGAAGATTTATCTAGATCTATGCAAGTAAGAAAAAAAGCTGATAGATTACAGTGATACTTCCACTCTTCTCTAAAAATGAATTCATATTCCAATGAATTTGTAGTAGTACAGTGAAAGGTAAAAGTATTGCATTATAAAGTACAAGTATGGACTGATGAACAAAAGACCAATCACTGTAACTCACTGTAACCTTTATAATTGATTTAATTTGCCTACTCATTTCATTACAAGGGTTCATAAAACTGGGTAACAGCTACAAATTTAGAGTTATGAATCAGTATTTGAAGTACCCAGCCCTATGGACTCATCTAAAGAGATGAGCTTCCATAGTTCCTGCTTGACCTGAACTGACAGGAATAATTTAAAATAAGTAGAAAAGTTCTGAATTCAGCAGCTAAGAAATAAACCTTTCACTTTGTATTTACAATAATATTTAGTCTGACAGTGAAAATGCTTTACAGTATACAATATTTATAGCTACAAGAACACTTAATCTGCAATGCAGTTCAGCAGGAGATATCTAAGCAAAATTTGGGCACCTGGTAGCTAAATCATTTCCCAGCCTTACTGATAAGCACAAGATCATAAGCCACTTGAGAGACTCAATGTTTAATGATCCCTACCCAGCTTTCACTGCCATTAGTGCATCAGGTCAATACTGGAATAAAGACTGCACCTTTCTGCATGGCCAGTAAAATTACCTTTTCCTATAAGAAAGCAGACCAAAAAGCCAGTCTCTATCAGAGAGAAACAAAGTGAAAAACAAAAACAGTAGTGAACTTCATGGTGAAATGAGCTTCTGGCATCTTAGTCAGGAAAAAAATAATTTGTTACTCCATTAGAAATCTTTGTGCACATTCCTATTGCTTTTACAATCTCAATATCATTTGAATCTACCTGAACTCTAAAATATAAGATTGAGAAGGACTTTGTTGAAATAGTAGTACTGCTGTGACTGCTCATTTATCACCACAGTGTACTTTTCAAATAAACAACCAGTGCAAGGATGAACTATAGCAAAGGAGAAAAAAAATTCAGCAGAGATGACATTTAAATTCTTCAAAATGAAGCTCCACTATCAGAAGTAAATAGCTACATCTTTTCCTCTGCAGGAAATATTAATTAGTCTAAAATATGTCTTTGCTTTTGCTTTTATATTTACCTGGAATCACAAATTTACATATGTCAGTTGAATCAAGTTTGTTAAAAAGTATTTCTTTTCCCACACTCAAGCTTTGTTGATACTGACAAAATTTTAATTTTGGATTAAAAAAATGATTACATTCTATTTGATGGACTTTTTTTGTGTTATTGATTGTGCAGTGTCTGGCAGTGCACAGTGCAGATGTAACTAAAAGAGCTGTATTGCAGCTGTCAAATATTTACATGGCAGTTTTATAGGCATTGAAGTGCTGCAAGTAAAACAGCACATGGCACTGTGAAAAAAGTAAATCAGAAAAACGAAGACATTAATAATCAAACGACTCTGTAACACGAGTCACCAGCCTGTTGTGACAATGTGCAGTGTCATCCAGAAGTTACTCTCCAGGTGCTTGCTTTTCTGGCAGAATTGAATCCTATATCCCTCATGAGGGAGTTCAGCTGCTGTTCTGTGTATTCTGTGAGCACCCACTGCACAGCAGGGTGCAGAGGTTCACATTTCCAAAGGAAGACTGTTTTGCAATTTCTCCAATAAAATAGATGGAAATTTTAAGTTCATCTACCAGGCAGAAGAACCACTTGTGTAACCCAGCTATATTTGATTTGTTGTTAGGGTTTTTTTTTCCCCAACTCTTCCATTGATTTAAAATTCACCTGGAATTTAGAAACAGAACTGCTGTAAATCAAACTAACACATAGGGTTCTCATAAACACAAATCATATAGCCTAATGATTTAAGAGCCTGGGACCATGACTTGCTTTCAGGTGTTCAACTGAGAAAAAGGTTTGCAGACAACACTCTTCCTGAATAGAAATATTTTCAAAGACAAGGCCACATGCTCAACAAATATTTATTAATGTCATCCTGTCCATACCTTCCTTTATCACTTGTATGAAGTAGAAATGAAATCAGGAGTTGAAAGCTGTTTTGTTTACAGCTGTATTAAGCACTATGTCACCTACTGCCTATTGGTGCTCAGTTTGCAGGTGTACTAAATTTGCACCATTTCACAATATTTTGTGGGTTTAGTATCCTACACTTTATAATGTTATTGCAGTGGATAATCCTTTGAATATTTGCACTCAATGTATGCACTGCTGATAGTGCAATACATCACCAGCCATATGTTACAGATTCTGCTAAGAGAGCTAGTGGAAGAGTACAGGGCAAAAGATTTATCAGACATTATTCTTGCACAACTGAGAGGAAGAACATAAGCTAGACATTTTGAAGCCAATGTGAAATGACTCTGAAAGATCATGTTCCTGGCTCTTTGAAAGCTAATGCTCCTTTCTTCTTGTGACACTGTGTTAATTATGAAGTGGTAGCTTTGAAAATATCTTGATACCATCTATACTGGAAACAATAAACTGAATTTCTATATAATGCAATTATGTGGAATTCGAGGACTATTTACCCATCATTGGGAAAGTTCCATCTTATCACTTGAAATGAAGTGGATATGGTTTGGAAGACTTAAAATATCTGGAACCTTTTGCAGTAAAGGACCACGTATATGAAAACACAGCAAAATTGCCAGTGTTTTGAAATTAGTAGATTTTATGAAAATTTGTTTCCCCTCTAAAGTGACCACATTGAAAAAAAAATTGTGGATCCTATATATCCTATATAAAAGAATGTTATCTGTAAGTACATGAAGTAAATATTCCCAACACAGAAATATAAAAAAGATATTAGTGCAAAGAGTGGAAAATCTTTGAGGTCCTTCCACTAGCTTCAACCATGCAAGGCCAGATGGTATTTATTGTCCACATGCTGAGCAAAGGGAACTTTCAGCCACCATTCCCAAGAATGAAGGAGAAGAAATTCCACTTTCAGCCCTGGAATTAGCCATAGAGGAAACAGGCCAAGCTATCCCCTGTGGAGAGACTCCAGTGAGGTGTGAATCATACACATACTAATTCTCCTCTGGTGGCAGTGGGGCATTTCATACCAAGCCTCCTCACTTGAACAAAGTTATGTATCCCCAGAACAAAACTAGGCTCTCATCTGGGCTTAAATTGAAGGCAAAATGGGCAGAGATAATCCTTCTAACTAGGGCAGCACTTGAGCTCCACAAAGGGTGATGCAGCATCCTCAATTTTGCATATGATTTTCATTTTCACAGGCAAGATACACAAATGACTGTCAAAATCAATATCTGTTCAGATACCACATGTTGCTATTATATTCTCTGAATAAGAAACATTTTTTCCATTCTATACAAGTGCTACACTACCCTGAATTTGTTACTCAAAGAGGTTCAAGGCTGATTTACATGTATGCTAGTCCATATACATAATTTCTGGGCTTTTCACTGTCACTTTTACAATCCCCTATGACTCCCATGACATTTTCAGACAACTAGTGCTAAGTTTTATTGTATTGATTTACCCCTATATTTCTTGTACTTCAATATTAAGGTGTCAGAACTTTAAGAGTAACTGTTTTGAATCTTTGTAGTTTACATGCTCATTTCTCAATCCCCGAAATTAAAGGATAATCTTGAGTTAATTTTAATGAGGAGAAAAAGCAGACTCCCTTGTGCCTATTCCAGTGAAATGAGCTCTCTGTAAACAGCAAGAATTTCTGCACACAGTTTTCTCAGAGAAGCAACACTAATCTGAAATAATGCAGTGGAAAAAAAGTCTGTTCCAAGAATACTCTTCTGAAAAATTGACAGAAATCATATTAAAAATGCTTCATAAAATAATGAACAGTGTCCAGAAAATGCCATTTCCAGAGGGGAGAGTTGTATACTGCACTATTTGCCATAACAAAGAATTGCACAGTATATCCCAAACTAAACCTTTCTGAATAAAAATATCCTAAGAATTTCACTATAAGGATCACTGACATTGTCTTGAGCAAGATCTGTGAAGAAACAATATTTTGAGAGTGGAAAAGGATCAGAGGGAGGTCACAGGTGAGAATGTAATCGTTATCATATTCAAAGGAAAACAAATCATCTCGTAGTGGATTTCTCAACTAAGAATGATCTCATAAAAATCCAGAGGAAAAATGCTAAAAATATATGGAAGGATGAGTCTTTTTGTAGAATAAACAAGTAGAATAATCTTAATGGAAAAGCAGATGTGTGAAGTAGACATGGATTATCATCTCTTATAATAAAGTTTCTATGGCCCTCCTGAAGGACTGGCATAGTTTACAGCAGGAGTACCTGAGCTTGTACCTCCTGATTTATATAAGATAAACAAATAATTATGGAAGAAGCTACTTGGGGAACCAGAAAGGCTTAAAGTGAACAACTGCCATAAGATAGTCTTCTGAAGAAAAATCCAGATTTTGGCTGAAGAAATGAATATGATCTGAAGATATAAAACATCTGGAACTTCTTTGCAATAAACTTCTTTGCATATATAAATACACAGTGAAATTGCCAGTTTTGATTACCTTAGACGAGGAAAATACCTTGGACTAAGTATTGTCTCAATGAAAGAAATCCGGCACAGGAAGATTGTTATAAAAAAATTCACTGAACTGAACCCCTAAGGACTTTAGCAGTGCAGGTAAGAGAAGAAATATACCAAAATAATGACAGGACTGAAGACAGTTACCCATATCTAGACTTTTTTATGTCTGCTTGCTTTGTTCTATTTCTAGTTCATTTTTACAGGAAATAAAGAGACTAAGTATCACAGAACCACCTTTGGCATTTCTAAAGTAAAGTTTTATTCTGCCATAGAACAAAACCAATACCCCTTCCTGCCTCTTTTCCCCAAAGCACTACCTAAGCATAAAAAACCCAAACCTTACTTCAGAAAGAGACTGTCAGGAGAACAACAGGCCAGTGCTCAATAATTAATGCAAGTCCCAAACCTCCAAAATCCCAGGAAAATGTTATCTATTAACTGTATTGCAGTGAATCAGTATCATTAGAGAGGCAGGTAATGTTTCAAAGAATTCTATCAGTCAAAACATACAAATTCCATTAGGGTTTTTAACTAAATTCTTCCAACTGGTCCAAAATATTTTAAAGTAAAAAAACCCCAGCTGCTGGCACTATGCCTGCTAGACAAAAGCAACACTTTTTTGTTCCACAGGAAAAATGTATAAGAACGCTGCAGTCTAATTCCAGTGTATTATGGGAGGTGGTTTGAAGTCTTGCTTAGTTTTTCTGAGCTCAATCTGATTAAAGTGATGAAAATTATGTAGAGATATGGCAGCAGGTGCTTATATCTAGTTACAAAGTTTTCATGCTAGAGAGAATCATCTTTTTCATTCTAAGAGTTTAGAAATAATTTGTAGAAAGTCAGATATTTATATCTTTATCTCATCAAGTAAAAATGGCACTGAGCAAACAGAGAAAAATACTAAAGATACAGAAATAAGGTTCCATAAATTACACTTACCGATAACAGCAAAAGTAGAAGGAAGCTATAAATTACAACATGATTATACTGCCACATTTCCTATGCAATCTGATGCTATAAATGTAAAAATTCATTGCTGCTCTATACTGTTTTATAAAGTAAAAAAAAAAAAAAAAAATAATTCAGAGACTAAAAATCAGTTGGAGAATTTAACCAACAGCATCATATACAGCAGCAAAAATATTATTTGCAAAACAGGTGGCCAAACCACCAAAGCAGAGTAAAAACTTCCCTTTAACCTACTCAACCTCAGTATTGGGTTCAGGAGCTTCAACTCCACTGGAATGGTAGGAAGAGGTATCTTCAAGGGGTTACTCAGAATAAGAATTTATATTTATCATATATGGAGAATGTGGTGACCAAAATCCTTCAGGTCTAGCATCATCTTAAAGCTCAGGAAGTGGGTAACATCAGCATCAAGCCAGGAGAGAAATCAGAACATTTCTGTACTACATTTACACAGCCAGGCTCTAAATGTTGAGTAAGTGCACCTGATTATCCCCATGTCTTTCCTTCTTGCAAATAAAGGTCAAAGAACATTTGCAGGTGAGATATTGTAGAACCAATTTCTTAATCTGAAATTACTCTGAGGAAAGAGAAAAAAGGTACGTTTTTTGTTGCTGGTTTTGATGGTTTTCTTTTTCTACTAATTGAATAAGGTGCATAAAGTAGGAGTCTGAACTTGTGGATTGTATTGTGAAGTAGAAAAACTATTCCATTTCAGGCCACTCCATATGTGTAAAAATAAGTGAGTAGGGTAATTACACAGACTGCAAAACAGCATAAATAAACTTTCTTGAGTTACATTAGCAATAATGAAAACTCTGGGCAAAACTCCACAAAATCTACATCTCTTGGTCAAAAATAACAAACAAAAGGTATGAAGCATGACCTTTAAATAACCTCACACAAACATAGAAAACATGATACAGTGGATTTGCATCAGAAATAATACAATAGGTACTGTAGTTGTAGCCTTGGCAATACTATGGCTTTGTAACCTTCACCTGCATTATTGGGTCATTTTTCAGTCTCTGTAGTATTATTTTTCCTTTATTCTCCACATGCTCAAGTTCATATATCACACTTCTCCCAGCCTTGCACCTGCTAGGCTGAATAGTGATGTCCTCTCACATTAAACTTCTAATACTGGATAAGAATGGCCATTCCACTGACTCCTTGCCTCACTTCATAAGATATCAGTTCATTAGAAAGAACCAAAACACTGTGCACATGTAAGTAATTAATACTGATTTATGTATCAATAAATGTTAGCCTGTAAAAGGTGTATATACAAACTTAACAAGTAATAAATGCACATCTCTACTGGTTAATTCATTAATTGGCGCTAATGTCGTCATTTAATGATAACAACCAGTGGTGAAGAGAAAAAGGGTTAAACGAGGTTCTGATAAAAGTGAATAGCAATAGAGAAAAACCAGGTGAAAAATCTACCTCACTGCCAACCACTGCACCAGAGAACTGCCCAGAGCTCTTCAATGAATCCTGCTACTGCTTCCCAAGTGGAGAGTGCTCCTTTTCCCACTGCACTCCCCATCCTTTGTCAGTGTTACTAACTACTTGCATTTTGTTAGATGCTTATGTTCTAGGGTGATTTACGAGTATATACACATAAAAAAAATTTAAAAACTCCACTAAGCTGATTTAATCATAAACCAAATTTAAATTAAGCACTAAAGAAGGGAACAGAGAGGGGGAAAAATTGATTAAAAAATGGGGGTGAATTCAGGAAAGTTGTTATTGACATAATTGGCTTGCCTCTTCTAGGGGACACTGTGGGATACACCTCTTGACTTCCCTTCCTCACTCCACTTCATTAAAGATATTCCAAAAAGAAAAGTGCATAAACCGTGAATTTTAGATATTAGTAAGATATTCTGTTATTGAAGCCATCATAAGAGGCAATTTTTTACAATAATAACTTGAAGCTCATTTTTCACTATATAAAAATGTGTAATTAATTAGAAACCTTTAAAATTATTTGGAATACTGACATAGGATTAAGTTTTGGACTTGTCCCAGTGTTTCTCCATGTTTCTAGCCCAAAAAATAATTGACTGTGTTTTCAAAGGGTTCTTCAGAAGCAGGAAGTGCATTGGTATTTCTCTGGAAGTACTACTAACTAGCTTTTAATCAAAATTTAAATTTGATTTTAAAATACCTTGTCCATATAATCTCTACATTGTAAGGGCATGACTTCAAAAATTATTCAAATATGTACATGTATTTTAAAATAAGACTAAAATGAAATAAAAATTTAATCAAAGTTTCAAGTAAGTGAATTTTCATTATGAAAAATGGCTTTATAAAAAAAAAAGAAACCAAAGGTAATAAGGATAAGCTCTTTTTTTTTACCATTTCATGCACCAGGGTAATTAAAATATAAAACAGCACACAGAGAAAAAATCAATTAGAAAAGAAATAAAGAAAACCATTTCCCAAAGCTTTTGTTCTTCTCAGGATATAGCCTCAATAATGCATTAACCAACATTTTTGCAGCATGCAAGAAAAGTAAATATGCTTGGAGCTCTGGAAAGTAATACACTGGTGATATTTCAGTGAAGGATTTTCAATTTGGCTTTGTATCCCCACATTTTAATGAATGAGTAAATTGATAATGTATGAATGGTATTTAGAGGACCAAATTCTATGTCACAGACACTAAATTTCATTCTTCAGAGGCTCTCTCAGCAATTTCTTTCTATTGTAGAGGTCATCCAGGCTCTCTGCTTTAAACAATAGGAAACTTGTTTCTCATCTATTTACCCACCTGTTCTGGCCTCCACTGCCACTGCAATTCCCAAAACTATCGCTATTTCTTTGGGTGGTCTGAATCCCTAGGAAAAGGGCTTTATGTTGATTATTATGGTATCAGTCTCTGACTGGATTTAGGAGATAGGAAATAACGAGAGGGAACAGAAATAGCATTTGCCTCAAACTTGAATTAAACAGGAATGTGAGAATCTTGATCTTCAATCTACAGTACTAAAAGGTTACAACACAAAAGTTAGCCACATGAACATTTGCCTTTGCAGCATTTAACAACTAATCTTCCTGAGCAGCTTTCTCTTCCATTTTGGCTTTCCTAGAGAAGAATGAATAGCCTCAATACAGAGTTTGAGTCCCTTGATCTTATCCCAGACCTCAAGAGATGCAACTAAACCAGATTATTCTACCAGCTATATGCCCACACTAGAATAGTGAGTAGCCTAACAATCTTTTGTAGATATTTCAGCTTCCACAAGTGAAGGAAACTATAAAACTTACATTTAACAACCTCCTTTCTAAAGAGAGGCAATGTTAAGGATTTCACCTTACAAGTATATTCCTGTACTGTTACCATATTTTCAATTAAACCCAGTGATATTCAAAATTTTCAATATATTTGTATGCAATTATTTGAACATTAATTTCTGAATATTAGTTTCTCAGTTTCTTACTGACGTGCCAGACATTTTCAGGTACTGCTCTTAATTATGATGAAGTAGGAGCTGATGTTAATTGACCTCTGTCCTGTTCAGCTGTTGAAATTAATGAGTAAGTTTTTACTTTCTGCAACTCAAACCACACTAGAAGAGACAAATGGCCCATTTATTTTATTTCACTTCCAAACTTCATATGAGTTGTTTCTAAAAAACTTAGATAAAAATTAAAATCCATATCTAGCAAAACACTTATGTGTTACATGGACATGTAAGCAAGATCATATTGATCATGAAACCCTATTTTTGTAAAGGAGGTGTTTTATTTCCAAAAGAATTTTTCTCTGCAAAGTCACAAGTAAACAGAGACCACATTCATCACAAGATTAATATGCAATCTATAAAACTTTTCAGGAACATGACAGTTTACAAGAAGCCTGCTTCTCAGCTGTGAGACAGATGTGCCCCATTGATGTTCCACTGAGTTCAACACTCCATCTCAGAACACAGAATTACTGATGGTTGACTGGCACCATTAGTGGTGCTTTCACCCAAACAATGTCCAGGCCAGTTTTGTTTTGAAAGGAAAATGAGCCACATGCAAGCATCCTGCTTTGGACTTGTGTTTCCTAGAGTTCATTTCAATTTTCAGGAATATTTGCAAGGAAAAAAAAATCCTAAGTAGGCCTTTCACAATAGAGTTATAGAGAGTGAATTATAGACATTTCTTAATTATTAGCTGTGAAACAAAAATTTGGGTTTCTTTAATGGGATGTATAATAATAGAATCAGAGAATTGGAAAAGACCCTAGGATCATCAGGTTGGTGAATATGCAGCTCATAATAACTTCAGTCCACTATCAAAAGAGCATCTTAATAATTCTTTTCCTTATTCCATAGTACTAAAATCCTCTTCTTTCTCTGTTGCAGTTTTTCTTACATGCTCCCCTCATGATTCTCGCAGTTCCTCCCTTTCTTCCTGAGGTCCCTATCTTAAGGTGAGTAAGCTAAGTTGAATTTCTCAGGTGCTGAGAGCCAAATAAATGGCTCAAAATACATTCTGTGAGTTCTGATGCAGACCAGTTGCACAAACTTAGTATTTTTTAATTCATCCAGCAAGTTCCCAAGTTTATTTTCCAGGGAAAGAGAAATGACAGAGAGTAATACAGAACACATCTTGTTTTCTTGGAATCAAGGCAAAGAGAAGTGTTTGCATTATTGTATTAATTTTAATACTCAGAATTTTAAGATGATGCAATACTGCATAATGAAAATTATGAAATTGAAAATCTCTAAACAACATCATTTTATTTATATACATTTAGATCAATTCAGATTAGTAAAGTCATTGATAAAGAGTATGCTTACCTTTGTTTAGAATTGTTCATATGCATTGGTTATGCTCATCCAAAGGTGTCAGCTTTAGGTCACTGCTGTACTATTTTGCACTCTATAATGGTCCAGTACTTTTGTAACTTTAGTGGGCAGAGCCCAAATCAGATATGACTCTCCTATTTCAGTCACTGGGCTTTTTAATCAGTGAGATTTTGGCACCAAAAAACCCCACCCTGGTTTTTGTTGTTGTTGTTGTTGTTTGGTTTTGGTGGGTTTTGTTATTTCTTTGTGTCATTTGGGGTCTTGGATGTTTTTGTTTGGTTTGTTTTGGTTTTTTATTAAGAAGTTTTGAACCTAATTCTTCCTTAGGGTCATTAATCTATTCAAAATCAAATACCAGTGATCATAACTCAAAGATACTGTATCCATAACTAAAAACTAGCAGCTGGAATAGAAACTCAAACTTGCTATTGACTGGATATGTAAATTGGAACTACAGTCTTTCATAGGATTCCTACAGGAGCTGTAAGAGCACTGAAGTCCCCTTTATTTCCCATTATTATTGTTTCTCCTTCATTTTTTTTCTTTTTTCTTTACTTTGATTCAGTATGTATGGAAAACTTGCCTCATATAATCTTGTTTTGCTGTCACAATGTGCAGTAAAAAAGGTCATTCATTTAAGTGTGATATCTGCAAGACAAGATTAAATTCTGTACTTTTACTTCCCACAGTAATTCTGCATTTAATAGATTCTGAATCTGTCTGAAAATATTCAGCTGAATGGATCCTGATAAAAGCTTTTTCAAGCTTTGGTTTTACATGACGTCTCTTTGGAGTCATGAGTGTAAAGATCAAAATCATGTTATCATAAAAAGAATAAAGCAAATTTGCTGATGACACCAAGCTGTGCAGTTGGCATACCTGGAGAGTGGGATGCCATCCAGAGAGAGCTGGATGGCTCAGGGAGGGGGCCCTTGGGAATCACCTGAGGTTTGACTGGACTGAGAACAAGGTGCTGTACCTGGTCAGGACGATGCTTGGTACCAACACAGGCTGGGGCATGAACAGACTGAGAGCAGCTCTGTCCAGAAGGACTTGGGGTGCTGCTGGATGACAGCACATGACCCAGCAAGGTGCACTTACAGCCCAGAAAGCAAATTGTATCCTGGGCCAGCAGGGCTAGGCAGGCGATTCTCCCCCTGTGCTCTGGTGAGATCCCACCTGCAGCACTGCATCCAGCTCTGGGGTCCCCAGCATGGGAAGGATATCAACTTGCTGAGGAAGGCAGCTAGAGGAATGAAACACTTCTCCTGGAAGTAAAGGCTGAAAGAATAAAGAATTGGGTTTGTTCAACCTGGAAAAAGAAGGATCCAAGGTGACCTAATTGTGGCCTTCCTGTACCTGTTGGAAGCCCGCAGGAAGATGGAGAGAGACTTTTTACATGGGATGTAGTGACAGGACAAGCAGGACTGACTCCAAACTGAAAGTGTAGGTTTCTATTAGATATTAGAAAGAAATTCTTTACTATGGGGATGGGGAGATACTGGAAATGGTTGCCAAGAGAAGTTGTGGATGCCTCATTCCTTGATGTGCTTCAAGACCAGGTTGAATGGGACTCTGAGAACTTGATCTAATGAAAGATGATCCTGCCCATGGCAAGGGGACTAAAACTAAATGAACTTTAAGGTCCCATCCAACTCAAGGCATTCTATGATCCTGTGATTCTGTGTCTCTGTGTACTACTCAGATGTACTTTACTACTCAATGTAAAGGTAAGAAGCAAGGTGGGAGGGGAGAAACAAACAAAAACTCTTTCCTCATATGCAGCATCATTTCTTCTTCTTGATTCCCTAAACAAACAGTTCATAATGAGAAGGAATTAATGCCATTTTAATCAATGTATATTTTTTCCACTTCCAAATCTTTATCTTCAGAGATATATTTAAAATCTTATTATCCATGCTCTCACTTATTCTGATACATCTCCAAGGCAACTCATTTAACAGTAATAAATTTATCTTATTCCAGAAGAGTTGGAAATCTGGAAAATTGGATTACATTTTTGTACTTTTGATAAACATTTCATTTAAGTCCAGCACTTTCACCCTGGCAACTGGCAGATTAGATTCTGATTTCAATAATATTCACTTGCATTTTGTACAATATTTTCTCTGCAAACTGAAGGAGAGACAATGATTTTAGGATCACAATCCAGCAAATAACCAATTTTATTGAATTGCAATATTGTTATAGAGGAGAACCACTGAAACAGCAACTAAGGCAATAATCATTTTAGGTTGCTGTTTTAGTGTCAATAAATAGAATTTGTTTCTAAACTTCCATGTTCTCTCTTTTATAAACTGTTTTGTTCCACTTTGCAACAGATGTTTCATTATTTATTCCCATGCTAATTTTAGTTTGCTATTGTTTCATTTTTAGAATTCTTTCTCCCGGCAAAACAAAGGTGCCAAACAGCATTTAGCTGTCAATCTGAAAATATGTGACAAGCTTGAAACCTGAGTTATAGGTTTTTCAGCTTTTTTTAAGAGAGAAATTATAATAATATCAAAACAACTAATTTCCTGATAAATTAATACACTTAGAATATTTATAAACCAGAAAAGAAAACCAATGCCAATGGATTTCTCTAAAAGTGAATTAATGGACCATTCAAAAGATTTTTCATAGGAAAGACATTCCAAAGAAATATAAAGTGTTCTGAAAATTTTGCAATTTAATTTATAATACAATTTTTCTAATTATTAATGCACGGAGTATTATGTAAAAATTAGAATGGAGTTTTCTGTCTTCTGAGATCTGCTCTGCAATTGCATATTGAATATCTTGATTCAATCCCTTAAAAATCCCCATTTTTTTCTCTATAAGAACTGCAACAAAATCACTGTTTTCCCTGACATAATATCAGAAGTTAATTCAAAATTCATTCTTGTCAAATCTCTGAGACATTGCATCTATCTGCAAATCACTAAGCACAGCAGAAATATCAAGAGACTTCAGAGAGCAAAATCATACCTTCATTACTACTTTAAAAAAAAGGAAAACTTTTGATGGATTCTTTTATATGACCTGCCTCTGCATGAAACTGCTGAGCTGATCCTGCTCCAGCATACAGGGCCTGCTGGAGGAAACTGTTGTTCAATACCCATTCCACAAGTCTGCTTATTAAAGATTATTTTGCAATTTTAGCATCTGATATTTCACCAGAAGTAAAACAAAACTGAATAAACATGAAATTCAAAACTAATTCAAAACACAGAAATATTTATGCATGAAAATCAGTGCCCAGACTGAATTATATAAAAATGGGACTCAGTCCTCCCCAAAAAGTCCACTGGATTATTATACTTGGGACAGGGTAGTTCTGGGGTTTTGTCATGGGATAGACTAATACTCTTTCCCTGTCATGTTTACTTCTCTGATTTTGAGCATCTCCCATTTCTCCTCACTTGTAATTGTTCTCATTTATGCTTTTCTGACTAATTGCTCCCAGTACAAGCCATTTCTATCTCCACATTCTCAGTCAGAAGATTACTGAGAAAGGATGTAAAGGTGCTGCCTGCAACTGAGATGAAAGATTGAACACAGGAGTTTTTGTACTATTTTGGAGCTTGGAAATTGTTTGTGACCTATCCATGCAGGCAGCTATAACATTCAATACAACAATTTCAAAGAGCAAAGGTTACGTTTACCTTCCTGACAGCCAACTGTATAATCCACTAATATAACTCAATATATGTGATATAGACACAGGACATGTGGCAGCTTTCCTTGCCAATACTAACCTCCTCCTCTGACTTGCAAGAAGACTATCATGTTGAAGAGATTCACCAAGACTAGGAAAAACTGATTGAAGTTTATAACTTTCTTTAAGCTGAGACATTGTGCTCAACCTCAAGATTAAAAACACAGTATGTAGAATAAATGAAGTTGGCTTAAACTGAAAATGTGTACTTATATTTCTTCAAGAACATAGACAGAAATAAGTATTAATTAAGCAGTCATTGTGTCACTTGCAACAGCTACTTACCAATTATTTAAGAATATTTTCCAAGTCAGCTAATGAAAGCTTAGAATCATAGAACTGTTTGGTTGGAAAAGACTTCTAAAATCGAGTTCCATCATTAACTCATTATTGCCAAGTCCATCACAAAACCAAGTTCCTGAGTGCTACATCTACATGTCTTTTAAATATTTCCAGGGATTGCAACTCCACCACCTCCCTGTGCAGCCCATTCAAACTCTTGCCAATCCTTTTGGTAAAGACATTTTTCTTGATATCCAATCTAAAACTGCCTTGTTGCAACTTGAGTCCCATTCTGGTTGTTCTGTGGCTTGTTACGTGGGAGAAGAGGCTGACCCCCACCTGGCTATAGCCTTCTTTCCAATCAATAAGAAAATTTCAAGCTGTAGACAGTGATAATATCCCCCCAGAGTCTTCTTTTCTCCAGGCTAAGCAACCTCAAGCTCCCTTACTCCAGATCCTTCACTACTGCTCCAGACCTTTCCCTGGCTTTACTTGCCTTCCTTGGACACACTCCAGACATATGTAGGTGTGCAACAATAATATGAACAAAAATGAGTGATATAAGCAGAAATATCAATAAACTGAGTCTGACATGGCAGCATATTTCTAAATGAGCAGACTTCCTATTATGGATAAAGAGCTGTAGCAGACAAACAGGACTCCCCTACTCTCAAACTGGCATTGATTTGTTCTGAATTTCATTCTATGACTTAATGAAATTATAGTTTTTCCATCAACTAAGCATACATTTATTACACATTCTACCTTGCCAGTTACAATTTAGAAGCATGTTTATGGAGGGGCTGCATTTATTAAGCGTGCTTTGAAAGTGATCTCTAGATAGAGTGATTCAAGTTTATTACACTGCAGGAGCATAAACTTGAGTGGCAACGTGAGGCATATATAGAAGAGTCACAGCAGTGTTTGTGAATTATACTTCAGCAAGCTTGCAAAAAGATTTAGACTTTAAACTCACAGCCCCATGGAACTGAGTACTCTGAGAACAGAGAATCAATTTTATCAGAAATGCAATGCTCTGCAAATACAGATTTTGGTCAACATGAGGTACCTCCTATTCCTAGTAGAAAAAGAGATTTGCATGCATATTTGTCCTTGTGGCCTTTCTTCTTTTTTATCAGTATTCAGAAATTAACAAGACTGGACTCTTATCCAGCATGCAGGATGTGATGGATTAACCCCAAATGGGTTAAATCTGTAAATACCTGGATTAATGAATTATGTATTCAATTTCTGCCTCTCAGTCTTTTTTCCTCCACATGAAAAATAACATTCACTGAGTCAGAGAGTGACTGAGCTGACCACAGTCAGCAATATCCCAGGATATTACACATTTTGGGTTTGAGTCACCCCTAACTCTTTCTCCAGAAATTTTGTCTAGATGATAAAAGACTGAATTTTTTCAAGAGTACATGAGAAAAAGCTGTCTTGTTTTTCAGAAGACAGACACCACCATAGCTTCAAATGTACTACTAATTGGAACAAAGGAAAGTTTTAGTCTTTCTTTTAAATGATGTGCTTCTGTGAAATGGCTGCCAGTGTAGACTCCTATTTCTCCTTCTCAGGTCTGGCACTTAAATGCAAGGGTAGAAAGCACCATAAAACCTATTGCAAGATCTAAGACAAACACAGCAAATATTTAAAAGTTTATTAGTTTTTATGTGAATTGTTTGCAATTCTTGTATTATGAAATAAGTATTATAAACTGAGATTTCAGGATTCCATGCCCTTGCCACCCACATTACAGTATGTTCTGACATATTTGTGTAGCAGAATCTCTGAAGCTATTTTTTTCCCCAGAGACACCTAGACAACAGATACTAAGCCACATACATGAAAGAAAAGGTAGACTATAAATTCACTGTACTTTTTAAGAAGTCCATTCCTTAAACCTTGGTGAATTCTCACCTGACTAGATATATTCAAATCTGAACTAGACATCTGGTGTCCTTCTATAAAAAGAGAGATGTTGGGTGTTTCCTGGTCACCATTCATCTGTTTTAATGTAGATGTCACAGAGAGGTCAAATGAATCATGCCCTGAAGCTATTTCTATCCATTAATTATAAAGAGAGACAATGGCTTTGGCTTAAAGTAGATATTTAGATAAGAGGAACAGCATATTTAATATAGTCTTGGAAAAGCAGAAGTCAGCTGCCATTTATTATTCCACTCTACTATTCTTGTAGAAGCTAAGCCATAGTCTATTAAAATATGGATGAAAAATTTTAAAAGGGTGAAATGTTTTAAAAACTTGACATCAAGAACCAATTTAAATTCAATCCTTCAAAAGGCTAAGCTCCATTTTGTGCCTGCTTTTGTTTACAGACACACCTGCACAAATATTCCAGGATTCCTCTACTCCACTATAAATGCATAAGGAGTTCAAACATCCTCTGACTTGAGGTCACCTGTGGCTTTGTCCTGGAGCAAACCTTCAATGCAGTCCATAGAGAAGAAGCAGCATGGTCAAGCTTACCAGTTCATAGTAATTTCCTGATATGTTTGGGAAGAAAATGCCTGTCTGGCCTTGATACTTGATTCCTCTTGTCCAGAAGAATCCACACTGGCATAGAACACAGTTTCACATTGACAGGGAAGTACAAAAATAATCTACAAGTTACGTTTTATCCTTGAGCAAGAACCAGCAGCCTAAGCTTACCCAGTACAGTCCCACACTTCTACATACAGTTATTCTCATGAGTCATCTTGTATGATTCATGTTGTTTATAAATAGGGGCAGAAATTCTGAATGTGCCCTTGTGCAAAACTATTTGCAGAACAGGTCCTATATAAAATGTTTTCTTACAGGCACTATGAGACCTGACAAGGTAATGGACTCAATTTCAGCTATATATGCCCTTATATGTATGCTATGCACTGTGATTTATCTTGACCAAGTTCTTTGAACAAAAGTTAATTTAAAAGATTGACTTTAAAGAACCTAGAGGTTTGGTATATAAATCAGGAGACTTTTGCTATATGCAAAACCCAACATAAATTATAAGAAGGATGAGAACAAAAAGTTATGTTGATAGACCATCTAGATATGGCAAAACAAAAAAAAGGAGAACAAAGAAAATATGCCTTAAATTTGTTTAGCATCTCACATTCCACTAGTAATACAAGTTCAGGTTTTTGTCTTGCCTTCCCACTATCACCTACAGCATACAATAAACTTCAGCTTGTGCTCACTGACAATATCTTGGCTTTCCCAACAGTCTAGAGAGTATAATGGCTATTGAGAGCACACCTGAAACATGTTTTCTTTTCTGTCCTCAAATACTTTTAACATATTAGGCTATTTGTGAGATACACCAACATCCTGAACTGAGACCAGTGTTCTCTAGCAGGAACTGTCTCCACCTACAAGCAAAGGAGAGGGAGAGCTTGAATGAATCATACCCTGCAAAGAGTTAGCTCAGGTCACCATGTGCCATCCTCCGAAACCTCTCTCTTTTCTCTAATGACTGAACACTACACGTTTCAGGAACTCTAGTGAAACAAATTATATCTTAAAATCCTAATGAATGGTAAAACTTGCAGCGTGACTAAAATATAGGCAGGATTTTTTGATGGTGCTTTTTTTGTTGTTTGTTTGTCTGGGGTTTGGCTTTGTTGGATTTTTATTTCTAGAACAAAATAGTTAAAACAAACCTAGAATTAAAACCCAGTGAATTAATTATTAGAGATAATACTTTACATCGAAGAAATTAATATTGAAAAATTTCAATGCAGTTCTAGTAGCTTATGATATTATATTGAAAGATTGCAATAAAAAAAATCTCAAATCTTACTTATTATAAGTAACTCTTCTTTTAATGTCATCATGAGTCTAGATTTAGAGGGAGGAAATTAATTCCACACTTGCTGACAATTCTTTTTTCAAAGTACGAGTACAATGACAATAATGATTTCAGTGAAAGACTGTAAAGAATCCTCTAAAATGAAATGAAATGCCAATGTAAGTCATATTACTGTTCAAAAATGAAAAGGAAATTAAAGCAAATAAAATCCATGTAAAGCTTATTACTAGGATTTACAGGCATATCTGCATATATATTCCATTTCTGTTTTTCTGCTTATATATCACAAAGCATAAGTTGACCATCAACTTAATGAATATACATACACAAACTGAATAGAAAGCTTCTACCTCAGCCCTCTGTTTGGGGGCTGCACCCTTTCACAGGTTTGTTAGCCTGTGTTGCTCAACAATGTCATTTTTTAGATCAGCTGGATTAGAGAGACTTCAGTGTTAAAAGAAAATCACTGAGAAGGCATTTTCTGGTTTGTGACTGAGCATAAGTGCAAACAGATTTCAAAAATTAATTTCTCAGCTAAAATATTTATGGAAGATCATCACCTGTTTGTGTTTGAATGAGATTATCTTCCTGTTTACTTAACATGGAGTCTACAACAAGATGCCAGATTTTGGCTGCTGCTGGCCAGGCAAGTTTTCCACTCTTGACTCTCAAGCAAATATTATTAGGGTCAGCAACAACAGGCTCCAGGTTTCAACCTCAGACAGAAAAAATGTTTGAAGGGAACATAAAGTGGAAGACTGCAGCTATATGGTGTTAACTTTCAGCAGGTGTTGAAAAGTTCACATAAACATCTTTTAAACTGCTTTAGTTTACATCAAGGCCACAACAACAGCATTTGTCTGAATGAGAAGGTTGCATATGGCTTTTAAATCATGATTGCTCCATCTCCAGAATCAAACTACTTCCAGTGATACAGACAAACAATGTGTTCCTTTATCTTTCTTAATTATCTGAAAAAGGTTCTGTAACTGAATATGTCTGAATCTTCAGCTCTGCTTCTGGTTTATGTTTACTTTGAATATGTTCTTACATCATTGCAGTAATTTCATACGGTTTCTGCTGACATGAAAGGCAAAGGCATTACTTTTAGAAAAAAGTCAGATCTGTATGACTCATGCTATGTCTTTTTCTACACAAGCACATCAAAAATAGAGACATTTTAGGAAATAGTCCAAAGTGCTCAATAAAAAGTATTCTACCATTTACAATCAGAAAGAGACCCAATCCGAGTCTATTGGGTCTTGCCTACCTCTGATGAACTTGATCAAGAGTAACCTAACACAAGTTGAAGTGGACCACAGCAGCAGCACAGGGAAAGAGAGCAGGTACCTCAGTATCCTGATGTAAAATTCTGACTCACTAATGGGTCACACCTGCCTTCAGCTCCTGCCCTATGTCTGGAAACAATGGAATGACTCTGCATGGCTCTCTCTTCCTCTGACATGTCTGTGATAGCTTGGCATATGCAGACTCACATAATTTTTTTAGCCTGTATTATTTCAAAATAAGGAGGACACACTGTAAATAACACACTGAAAATTAATTGCAACAATGTAAATAATCTTGGAAAGTCAGCAACATCTTGTCAAATTCTCCAGTCTATGACAATTATGATATGCATATGGAGAACAGTCATCTCACATAAAAAGTTAAACATCACTAGAAAAATACAAGAAAGTTTAAGGTGACATTTTTTAATAACACTTGATTTTTAATTTTTTTTTTTTCCAGTTCTTTGCCTGGTAAGTAAATTAAAAGTGTATTTAAGATGATGTTCTGTTGAATGTGTCTAGTGGGAATTGGTCCATAAGCTTCAATGGGACAATACTATATGCTGTCCTTTTAAATTAAGACATTTACAGTGAGCTTGATTATCAGAGAAGTCTGCATGTAACTTTCCTTAAACAATTTCCAAATTTCAAAAAGTAGTGGTGCCTATGTGGCACCACAGAGCAAACCCTAAAAGCATGGGGACTTGATCTTGAAAAGAAAAATGTCAAAAAAGTATGATGAAAGAGTAACTGAGAAAAACCACCAATGCATTCAAATAGATACACTCGGACATTTTACTTCTTACTCTTATGTTTCAAGAAAATTCAGATTTAAACAAGTGAAATATTTTATTCAACATTATATTTTCCTGCAAGACACTACAGGATAATCAGGAAAATACCAAGTGCATATAAAGGGACAAATTAAAAAAAAAAATCTTATTTCCTTCAACTCAGTGGAATCATGATATAATTCACATAAAAGCAGACATAGGTAAGATTCTGTAAGCAAGTACCTACAGAGCTGCATTCCATTTCCTTGGCAGAAAATGGTCTGGAAACAAGAGCAGCAGCATTAAAATCTTACACTGAAAACAGAACATGGAACTTGTCAGGTGCTAAGAATTAAGAAGCATCCTGCAGAATTTTCCACTCTGTGGCACATGAGGTGTGAAGGAGGGGTGGTAGTGTGCTCCAATACAATACAGAATTCTTAACAGCAAACCTTGTAACACTTACATGAAACACTGAATGTGTAATAACATTGAAGGGAAATTCTATTTATTTTTAAAGGTTGCTTATACTGTTCCAGAATTATTTTTAGAGACAGTTTTGATGAATGCTGCCAAACTGGCAAACCAAGACAAGAAGAGCATGCACTGTTCCATTCTGATAATTATGACCAAATATTTTTTGTGATGACAAACATAGGTGATTTCATCTTTTTATAATATTGTTTCTTTTTCCTTCCAATGCTTGAACTATGAGTTTCACAGGGGCATGCCAGTCCCCTTTAAATATGCTTGGATTGTATTTACCACAATGGATCTTTCCTATTTCATTGTGCTGCACAACTGAAATTATGGCTGGTATTTCTGTCCTGGAGACTCATTTGAAGATATAGCTGTGTCATAGCTTGCTGAGTCTCCTATTTCAGAATACCAATGTAATTTTATTTCTCTCAACAGTTGGGAAAAACTCTAACAATAATAGTGCTTTTGGAAATTCCTATCTAGTCACAAATTATCTCCTAGTAAGTGTTGTTACTTACAAGCACATAAAATAAATACTTCATTGAAATGTAATGTAATTTCATATTTATAAATTGACTTTCCTGCATAGCTGCCACTTATGTTAAATAGCTCAATTCTATGTAATGTTCTTCACCTGTGAAAAATCCTTACTTGCTGCTAAGGACACACAAGCATGAAAATTTATTGTACTTACGATACTTAGAAAACATTAAACAGTTTGAAGAGGAGTTTGATTTAGGGATGGAAGATGATCATTCCAAACTCTAATTCAAAGTATCTTAATTAAATATAATTTTTTGAGAAGATGAGTAAGAAGAATTAGATAAATCTTAACTATCTAGAAACAGAAAGTAATGTAGCAAATGTATAAATCAGAGTTTATACCAAGGGCCACAGTATATTAGTCACAGTTCAATACTCAGCAGTTACACTACAGTCTCTCACCTTATACTTTGTTAGATGATCATTATCATCAAAAGCCAAAGTGAAAAGAAAGAAAAATAAGTCCTTTAGCTGTGCAGCGTATTAGTGTGTTTATTTCATTTGAAAGTTATTTTAACTACAACTATTACAAAAGATACCTTAAATTTTGTCTATTTAATCTTGCACACTCTATAAAGAAGCTGCTAGTAACATAGGAAAAAATGTGGGAGTTTGATGGACACCAGTAGATTAAACTGGATGCTTTCCTCAGTGAATTTTTGCTTATGAGAGAGGTGTAGATTCAGAAGAAATCACATTTTATACCTTCAAGGAAAGAAGCTCAAAGACATGACTTGAGATTTCTGCTGCAAATCTTTTCCTAAACCCAGACCAAATTCTATTGCATGTGGTTGAAAAATCCATTACTAATAAGTGAAGCAGAGTGAAAGGTTTGCCTGGAATGAACAAACTAATGAAAGATCTGATTAGGCAGCAATTTCCTGCAGCTTTCTTCCCTCATGAGTTGGAATATTTTTCTGACTGGAACATTCAGTTAGCATGATCCAGTCCTGTTCTCCATGTTTATTAAACACATACATCAGGATTGTGCTCACACATTTATCTCCCATACATATTTCCTCAAATACACAAAGGAATAAACACAGAATGCTCATAGCAAGTTGCATATTCAATCAGCTGGGCTGGTGGAGTATTGCCCTTGGTTCACAGCCTAACCCTGTCTGTGATAAGCAATGTTTGTCACAGTCTGAATTTCAGAAGCAGTTTTCAGTCAGGAGCTTTCAGCTTGGACAGTTGAGCTATTCGCTTTTCCTTTAGAAAATCAGCACCTCTTTTCCAAGTAGGCCTGCTATCCTAACAGAAAGACATTAGAGAAAGGACTGACATTTAAAATTTGATGTAGATCTGTTACTGTAAGGCTTTATGTCGTTCTACTCAAACCACTCCAAGATTTGCATTTGCTTAATCACATTTTTCCATAGCAGATCAGAGTTTTCATGCCTTTGTGTAAAATGCATCTTTTCTTGATCAACAGCTAAAATTGGTCAGTCTGTCAACACTCAAACTTTCTTAAAAAATGTCATTGGACCAAAGCCACCACTTATAAATAATTTAATTGGACAGTACTTTACTACATGTGTCATTAAATTACATGTAGCTGAGACACAGAAACTGTTGTTTTCTAAACATTTCTCCTCCTTACAGGGGGGAAATCTTCCATCATCTGTAATCCACCTAATATTTTCTTTCTTCTGTGTGATATAATCTGTCAAAGTCACTCATGAGTTTTTTCAAAAAAAAGCATACTTTCAAAGTCAAACCCAAGACATTTTTATATAACGTGAAAATATTTCAAGGGATTTTTTCTCTTTTTCAATATATTAAATCTTTCAAGACACCAGTTAATATGAAAGGCTATAATTATGGATTACTCAAAGGATTCACTGGAACTCAAAGATATTTTAAAAAATGAATATGTGAAGAGGGGACAGTAAGGATAGCATCTCACAAATACACCTTAAAGACTGGTAGCAAAATGTACGTCTGCAACACTCATCATTCTTTGTATGGTTATTATGTTGTCTCTTGTTAGTGTAGCATTTTGTTATGCTAAATTAACAAGTCAATGCCAAAAAAAAAAAAAAAAAAAAAAAAAAAAAAAGGAGAAAACCACCTGGTGTAACAGCTGTAATGGAGTGATTATTAATGCTTGCAGAACTGGAAAGGGAGTGCTTGAGTCTACAGAACTTCTGAAAGGACCTCTATAAACAAAACCCAGCTCAGCCTTGCCTGTCACTCTGTTTGGGACACAATATCTCCTACTGACAGACACCATCACAAATGCATATTACCTGACACTATGATGCAATTTTCATCAAAAATAATGTTTAGCATGTCTATTCACTGTCTCTCATATCTTATCTGCTGGGAAGGACTATTCTCATGAGCCAACATTAGTCAATTTTACTTCTTTCTCTCTACCCGATTCTGATAGCATGGTAGAAGATGTAGAAACTCAATTCTATCTGTCCAGTGTTCCTTGCACCAGCACAACATATTTTTCATATTAAACTAAGTAATGTTTTTCATGCCTCAGAAGCAGCTCTGCAAGAATTGGCGGACGATGTTGTTGGTTGGAAGTAGAGGTGTACAGATTTATATATATATATATATCTTTAATCTTGTGTGCTTTAGGAAGATGGCAAGTATGTGAACTAAGCGATGTCTGTTAAATAAAATCTAGCAAAATCCTTTGTACACAATTCAGTTATCTATTAAAACTTCCTAAAATTCAGCTAAAATAGGAACATTTTTTAGCCATTTTAATTTTTTAAAAAATCTCAAAATAAAATCTTAGTCTTTAAATCTAATGCCCTATCTCAAAATCTCAAGGCAGCACACTGGTATTACCTTAGGCACCTCATGATGCTGTTTTGTGTTCTTACCCAGTAGCTCTTTCCTCTCCTTGCCAGCAGGTGTATGACCCTTTCAGTTGCTGCTCATTTCCTCTACTTATGCCAGGAGCACATGGTTTAACATTTGAAGAGAAGCAGAGACTGATGCCACTGCCAACAAGAAATTAAATGAAATCTGAACAGGCTAAATCCTCCTGATAACAGCAGACAGATTTCCCATTTTCTTCAATGGAACTGTGAATATCTGTGCTTTGTCTAGTACTTGCATTCATTATACTTGTAACCATAGCTGCATATGCTGTAAACCTAAGAATATGTGTAGAGATGTTTACTTAGAGACACAAAATCTTGTTTGCATGAACATCCTACACGCCAGTTTGCAGATTTAAGCATGTTACTCAGTACTCACAGAGAATTTTAAAATAAATTATATTCTAATACTGTGTAAACAAGTTCTACTGAAAAATAAGTTGCACCAAAATAAAACTGGCATGAAAGATTTACCAAAAGCCAGTAATTCCTAATGTATTTTTCCATTGTTCCTCCTTCATCTTTTGCATCTAGATCATTGCTGACAGTCTGCTGTTCAGCATAATAGATATGTCAGTCCTTATTCCTACCTTTTTTAAGTCAGTAATTTTAGGACAGGTGTAGAAGAATCAGTACCTTAAATTTAGATTGTGAATTCTCAGAAAAAAAAAAAAAACTGTTTGGGATGAAAAGGAGAAGGAGCTAAAGGAGGTAACAAAGTGAATGCAAAAAACTTAGTTTCTGTATCACAATGTCTACATTATGTAAAATAATTCTTTTCCCATTTTAAATAGCATTTTAGTCAGCTGAAAATGATATAAGTAGCTTTGTTTTGCCCAATAGAATAATTTTCAGCACACTATTTTAATGCTGAACATGTCTTCAAGTTACAAAAACAAGCAAAAAAAGCTTAAGGCTTTTAAATACCATGTGGAATCTAAATAGGAAGAGTTCAGATGACTATATCATTCTACAGCCAGATTCTTCTCTGTGATGATACATCCAAACACTTGAAGGGAAAATGACTAATTCCCTTATTTATCCTTTTAAAATGTATGTGTAACCAATATGTCTTTCATTTTCACATTTTCAGCATTCTTTAAGGAAAGATCTTACAAGTTTAGCTCAGTATTCTAGGACTACTTTCCTCAGAAACAATTTCTCAGCTACAGTCTTCAGTTATTAGTGATAATAACGACAGGTCACAGATTCATAACCTCTCTGCTCAAAACTGAAAAAGACAGAATGAAATATTTTATGTACTTTCCTGTGACTTACAAGAGTGATATGGAAAACTAATATCAAATTCATAGATTAATGTTTACCTATATATCACTCCTGGGACCACAACACTTCAGTTTTAGGCAACATATTGCAGTAAGAAAATAAATACTGTATTCCATCTATTTTATCATCACTTTACATAGATCTTGTCAGATAATCAGGATGATTATTTTAATTTACACTGAATATGCAAAAGGGTCTGGAAACAACTACATGTGAAGTGTTCTGTGCTGTAATTAGAGCAGGATGCAAACTACAACAAATCTAATTTAATTATTTCCTCAAACTTAAAAATCCGTGGGCAATATTCTGCATTTTTCCTTCTATGCCAAATAACTGCACCAAATAGGTCAGAGAACTTAGCAGATGCTCCTTCCAGTATATAAAACCTGGTTTCCATCCCCTCTTGTCTTTGGTATTTAGGGAAGGAAATAGAGGATAGAAAAGAAATATGAGTCAACCCTTTTCTTTTTCTTTTTTTTTTTTTCTCCTCATCTACAGTTGGTTATCTATGATAGAGAATGGAGCTCTCAAGGCTTCACTTACTCCTTACTATTTAACTACCTGATTGCCTCTGCTGAGGAAGAGCAGCAGCAGAGAAAGAGCTGCTTTTCTTCCTCCAAGATTCTTCTGGGAATAATGGAAGACACCACAATGGGTAGAAACTGAGCCCAACTTAGATAATTTACTATCATTGCCATCCTCATAATTTCTGTCTTAGGGTATATCTGCCCTGGAAATGGCTCCACTGAAATTAAAGGAGTTCTTAGTGGCATAAGGTAGCAGAGTCATTATAAGATGATCAGTAGTGAGTTTCTGCCTTCCTTTTTGAATCAGTCTTTGCCTGGTGGAACAACAATCTCTTGTCTCAGTTGCCATATATTCCTCCTGAGTATTCCTCACCACCTCTCTACAAAGTAGGCAGAAATTAGATTAATCTATGTTGGCTGATTTTGCACAAAAACATATCAAGAACACTAATAATATCCATTACACTGGCTGCACTGTGAAGATCCTAATCACCCCCGAGAGAATACAAACATTGTAAATCAACATGGATGTTTGTGAAATAATCATTAGACCATGGCTGAAGGGAATGATTGCAGACTTTGGCCCTGCTGTGATTATTAGTGAAACTGGAATTAATTTAAAACTATTCTCCAGCAGAGTTAGCTTGCTGGGATTGCACATGAAATGCAGACTTGACCTAAAGAGAAGGTTTTGTCCTTTTCTATAGAAATGCCATGCAAGCTGAACTTGCAACCAGCAGTGTGCTGAGATAGCCCCTTTCACCACATATTGACAGGGAAAGTTCTGTGATTCTGCAGCTTTAAAGAGCTAGCTTGAGTGCTGAGGTAAATGACTATTGCAGTGGCTAGTGTGCAACTCAAAAATCACAACTGTATGGAAAGGGAATGAAAGGGGAAAAAAAAAGGAACTAAAATTCTTTAAAGCAAACTTTGTTGAAAAAAAAGAGAAAATTTTATATATTCAGACAAAAAATAAAATCACAGTAAAATATAGACAGACTAGAAAAGAAAATATTAATCAAATTAATCCTTATCAGCATTTAGAACCTACTTAAAGATGCAAATTTATAACCACTATTGATAATTATATTTTTAAAGTCTGTTTTCACAGACTTTTTACCTTCTTCTAAAGTGTATTTAACAAATATTTGTGACATATTACTGTCTATTAAATATGTCTAATATGTCTATTAAATATCATTAAAATATCATCTAATTAAAGTTATATAAGTACACAGGTTCCTTTTCTAAAATTCTTTGTACCCACATCTAAATTAAACAAATAATCGTATATCATGGACTAAAACCAATCTTTTTTTTTCCTGTTTGAGGAGTCTTTTGGCATTTAGGACTCCTTAGTTTTATATCTATTGAACAAATCTGAAGCAGAAAACGACCATCGTGTTATTGATTTATCTCCACTTTGACAGATTTTCTTAAACTTTATGTAATTACTTGCATTTATTATGATCTACCATTTATGCAGCTCTGATAGAAATGTTAGAACATCCTGCTGGGCTGCTGTGTTGACGGCAGTTTGCCTCCAATTTCCACCTGTTTTACTGTATTAAAATAGATAAGAGAGTATTAAATACAGCAGCAACACTACTTAGTGTAATTGCTGTGGGGATGTCATTCCATCATTACTGAGGCACACCACAGTGCAGAAGATAACCCTAGGATGCAGCATATGCCAGGAAACTGCTTCTGACATGGTCTGCAACTGAAACTAAGCCTAACAAAAGCTAAACTTCAAACAAGAATGCAAGTAACAAGGGCCCCCTGAACCACGTTTTCATAAATTTGAGCTATCAACACTTACTGGCTGAATTTTGTGGTTGGTTTCATCCCAGAGATTGTGACTAAAAAAGGAAAACTCGTTCAAAATATTGTGAAAGCATTTAGGACATCCAGAGTTCTTGAAGATTTTCACAAAAACCCCAAAATACTTTTTTTTTTGTTTGTTTCGTTTCGTTTCTAAACTCTATTAGACTCCCTAAATTACAAAAAATTTATTATTTATACAAGCTCATACCTAGTGTTTCATATAAATTCCTTTATACAAAATGAAGTTATGAAATGTACACATATACATAAGTACACAATAAATATCTAATCATCAAATTGTGATCATGGTCAAAGCAATACAAATCCTGACTAACTGAGAAACACACAAGGTTATTGAATTAAATAATATGGAAAAGTTAGAAAAAAGAAAAATCAGGCAGCTTTAATAGGAGGAACATCTATTTTGTGGGGTAAAAAACAGACTTATGCCACAAAGTATTGATGAAATAAAGGGATTGATGAAATAAAGGGATTACCTATATTATGAAGGTCCACGTTTCAAAAAACAAATGTAAAAAGCCAAATAGTTATAATCTAGTAAACCAAAAGCTTCAGTCACAATCAGAAGAAAAAAGTCCATCATTTAATGTAATGTCCCTCCTTTTCCCCTCAAGCACAAATTAAAATAAAAAAGAAAACAAAGAAACTAAATTTGGATGTACATTTCCTCTCAAATTTTTGCTTCAGTCCTTTCTAAATCAGGGTTTTTATAAGCAATTTAAGCAAAAGAATATGATTTATTGTCCCAAAGGTGTTCTCTTTCCCTTGGGATCTGATATATATACACAGAAGCATATCCTTAATCTCCCTACAGGTAGAAGACTGGAAGATACTTGGTGTGATGATAAAGCATAAAGAACAAAAAGGAAAACAACTTTGTGAGAGAAGTCAGTGTGATAACAAGGCCACTTATCAAAGGAACCTAATTGCTGAGCAGAATTTAAAACCAGACACTGGGACACAGAACCAAGGCAAAGGATTTTTCCTCTGACAAAATAGTCAGAGCCCCACTTTTTTTTTCTAAAAATGTAGGATTTCATTGTGCTTTTCAGTACAATGAATCCTAGATGAGTGTCCCCCCCACCCTCATTTTGCACGCACAGCACTGTCTGGTAGAAAAATACTGTTATGTTCAAGAGCAACATTACATCTGGATATTTTTTTCTGCAATTTTTGGAAACACTTAGAAGGGTAATTGCACTTTTTACTGGTTCTTATTACTCCTTTCAACATTTAAAAACTGGAAATAAACAGAAAAATCTTTGTTATGTTTTTTCCTACACTATAATTAATCTAAATGGATAATATGACTGTACAGGAAAGTAGAAGGTGCCTAGTGCTGTTTCACTTCTCAAAAGCACATCTGACCTATCACTTCAAAATCACACATGAAAAAGGAAGAGGAATGATCCTGTAGTGATAAACAGTGGGAGCATTTGGAGCCCTGCATGTCATTAAAGTATGTAATGACCATAGTTTTTCTCAGTATTATACCAGAAGTTAGAAATGACATAATTTGCTGGTTAACTGCAATTGATTAAATAAAAGATTAATACATGCCTACTTAACAACATGCATAATGCAAGATATTTAAACACTTATTGTTCTCTACTGAAATCAGTTATCTCCATGTCATTTAACAGAGCTGAAAGACTCTAAGACGTGATATGTGATATTCTGACATGTAATATGGGTTATTTAGGAAAATTTAACTTACAACTCTGTTTATAATAAATTGACCACACATTTTTGCCTCTGCCTCTAGTTTTAAATTGTGTATTGTTTCAAAGCAATAATGAAAACATAAACTATTAAAATTATCAAAGGTTTTTCAGGGAGAAAGTGCTAACAGTCTACAAAATTTCGGAAGTGAGTGGAACATATAATCACTGGAAGAGATGACAGGGAAAGGAATGGTTTTCATCAAGAAGTTCTATATATAAAATATGCTTAAGAAATAAAAGTAGTTAATTACAAAGAAATACTCAGGATTCCAATTCGCACACACAAAAGAGAAAATTATGTCCTGTAATAAATCAATTACAGCAGGAGAAAAATTAAGTTGCATTTTTAATCAATAGTTGAGCAGAATTTTTCAGATGATGCTTTTGCATTTTAATGTGTTTATCATCTGATGATAATACACCCAAAAAAGTTTTCATAGACTATTGCACAAAGCACCATTACTTATCATCATGATTTTTGGAAGCGGGGTATGTGTCAGCCTTTTTTCCTTAGTTAATTTACTAATAGTGTAGTAATATTATTACCTAGCACTGTAATAGATTAAAAGAAAATTGTGGTCTGCATTTAAAACTAAAAGTGTCTGTGCATGCTCATTTTTTTCTGTGTGTTAACCATTCACTTTGTCTCCTTACTACATCAGTGTGTAGCTACAGCAATTTGGAAATAAATTTTACAAATTTTTGTTGCATATATTTCTCAATGTTTCAAAAGGTTGCTTGCTCATTCTTGTCACAGCCATAAATTATTTATGAAATGTCTGTATAATGATAGATTATTTATACTCTGATATTTATGGCACATCCTAATCTGAAAGCCTGTACAAAATTGTTCAAGAAACAGCACAAACTGCAGCACATAACATGAAAACCTATTATTAAAAATGGATGGAAAACAAGACTTTTTTTTTTTTTAAAGGTTTTTTCTTCTATTGTCTCACAGATAAAAATCTGCTTTAAGGTTCACCATTCATCATTTATTATATATAATTTTTGATTGCACATAGGCATAGGAGTTTTTTAAATATTTCAGTTGTAACAGTGAGCTATTGCTGAGCTGTAGTGTCCTGTAGATACTTTTCCTTCCTCTAAGGGTTTAAAGGTTAATATTTAAATAAATGTGAACTTCTGGAATTTATCCCCATGAAATAATTATTTACTTTACAATTCAGAAGATATTTTTCTTGCTAAGATTACCTAAGACTTTGTTTTTATATGTTCTAAAGACTATTTTTGGCAAAATCTTAAAGAATATATTAAGATAAAGTGCCACCACTCCCATGATTTGTACACAAGCAGTTAAAGAGTGGGCCTGGGAAAACTCATAGCACAAAAAAGGAGAAGAGACTAAGCCCTGGCCCATGACAAGCTGGGAGGCAGCAGTGTTAAGCACATTTTTTTTTTATCAGACAGTAAACAATTAAATTTCTCCTAAACTAGAGGATCTGATAACTGAACAACAGCTGGAGTGACAGCCAGCTGTGCAGCAGGAAAGGATGAGGGCATCGAGGAGGGGATTTGTGGTCATGCTCTTCACTCTCCATGCTCACCCAGTTCCCACTGAAAAGCAAAAAAGCATTATAAGATTGCAAAAAATGCACTGAATGCTATGAAATACATATAAATACTAAATAAGAAATAAAAACAAAAAGAAAAACCAACAACAACAACAAAAAAAAAACAAAACAAAAACCCAAAACAAACAAAAACAAGAGAATTTCAGAAGTTAAGGAAGAAAAAAGAAATTCCAGCAACAGGCATTCTAATAGGTCCATGATAGTAGGATTTGTCTACCATGAGTCTGAAAGAGTAGCATACACACATTCTTGGCTTAAGACTCAACAGTCTTTAGCAAATAGAAGTTCTGGTCTTCCAGCTATTAATTTCCCTGATCTGTCTCATCTGTCTCTCACTCTGACTTCTAGAAAGTGGGTGTGGAGCATTCACATACAGAAAGGAAGAAAAAGCAAATGCTGCAACCTTAAAATGACTGTGAAGTACTTAACAGAAGAAAAAAGGAGAAAAAGAAAAAAGGATCCTTTATTATTTATCATCATGTTTTCAAAAAAATTACATTACATTTAGACAAAATGGATAACTCCAGCTGAAAAAAATGTACAAGGAAACGAAAAAATAGTATTTGAGGAGTAAAATTATAAGGAGTAAAAGCATCATTATATATAAACTTTGAAAAGAATGTGGAAATAAACTCTTCTCTACAACTTGTTTCTGTTTCAATGAATTTGACAATGATATATACAGATCATGAAACTACACAGATATCAGAAATCTTCTCAAAACAAAACTGCCATCATAACTGAGAAACCCAAAGTTTCAGTTAAGCTGGAGTTAAATGAACAATATTGTAGCATCATATTGCTCTGTGGGTAAGAAATCACAGCAGCAGCTGGAATTTAGCACAACCTTACTGCTCTGCCAAACAGGGGTGGGATATGGATGGAATTAGCCACTCACCCCAAATGAAGTATAGGCAGGATCAGAATAAAAATAATCTCTCTTTTAACTTTAATTGATACCTTTTTTTGAAAAAAGAAAACATTTAATCAGATCAGTAATCAAAAGATAAAATATTAAGTGTTAATGGATTTGGAAAATTAATAATTTCTTAGTAATTAAGGAACAATAATCAATATTTGAAGATCATTGCACATCTTGAAGATGTTTTAAAAGCATTAAATATTCTCCAGAGCTCGCTTACAAGTTAGGTGTACATGATGTCTCATTTCAAGGATGGAAGAAAATTGATTTAGGGAATTTTGTTATTTACTCAGCCTTGTAACTGCCTCAACAGTCAGAATGAAGGTATAAAATCAGCCAAAAAGCTACCTTTCTATTCAACGCTAGAATTATCAGATATCTTAATTTCTCCTCAGATTTGCCCTCTGCCACACTCAGTCTTTCTACCTGGAAAGAATTTAAATTCCTATGATTTTGTGCAATACACACCCAGGGACTTTTCTGAAGTAAGATAGAGAGCATGACCATGGGTTATCCAGAAATAATGGACAAAGCCTCCACTGAGGGACAGACCACCAATGCCACCTGTGGATTATCACCTCCAGAAAACTGCAGAAATGCAGCCTCCTGTGCATATTACCATGGTCTCACTGCATCTGGCATGTTGCTAGAGGGCATGATGCACAGTGTCAGCAATGCTTCCTGCCATTCCAGACCAGGAATGAGCCAGCACTCCATGCTCACTCTACCAGTCTCACAGATTGCATGGATTTAATAAATCACTTTGATTGGTGCATCCAGCACACATGAAACTCACCAGAGACACCATACAGAGATCACACATGCAGGTTTTATCTGCATTATATTTTTTTCTAAACTAAAGGACATATAGGACTAGATTTTAAGAATCATAGAATGATTAGGGCTCAAAAAGGACTTAAAGTTTCAACCCCACTGTTATGAGCAATTCAGACCACACCTCATTTTTAATGCAAACTTATTAAGAAGAGGCAATTATGTATGTTAGTTTGAATTGAAGTAATAATAATGTTACAAAGCACAGACATCAAATATTCTATGAACCTGCTGCCTCTTTATTTTCCCATTGGACAATGAAACACCTTGCACAGCTGCATGCACTATCAAGAGAGATGAGGATAACATAGAAAATATTCTATCTGTGAAAGATCTGATCCGTGGAGTGACATTTTCAGCCCTCTTTCCTTTTTGAAGTCTGGGTTTACAAGTTCCTGAGGAGCAGTGAAGGAGAGCATAGAGTATTTCCAGCCTGAGAGGAAATGTACTCTGGAAAGGCTTATGGTCTGGTGGGTGCACAGAGATCCTCTGTTTACCGGGAAAGAGGTTTTATTCCTGATTACTAGTACGTAAAGCATTGTTAGAGGACTGCTCTGTTCCACAGTAATCTCCCAAAGGCCTACAGGATTATGAACTAATATAAGGTAAATTGCAAACAACCACCTCCTAACCCACATATGTTTCTTTGTAACCTAGAGTGGGCAGCTTCTCATGTTCATCTACTCTATTTACCCCTACATTGACAGCTGAGGGTAATAATTTGAAATTTAGCTTCATTAAAAGCAGAATTAAGCTCAGACCTAGAGTAAAATCAGAGCAACCCTGTGGAATACCATTCCCAGTTTTAATTTAGCACACAGCTTTCAATACATTGCTCTGCAGATGTAACCTACTATTGATAATAAATAGGACCAGTAAACTTAAGTTCAAATATCAATACTAGGTTTGTCAGTAAGAAATTTTATCTCTGAATTGGTTTTGAATTCAATCACTGCTGAAATTAGAACTTGTTGTAATATATATGTACAAATATATTTGAAATTATTTTATTTAAAATAATCACTGTTTGAACTTCATAACTATGGCCTGTATGGCCATTTAAACACAGTGAAAAAGACCACCAGTGGTACCTTTTGTCTTGTCAAATTTCAGTTGACAGGCATTTATTCTTTATTTCTGTACTCTAATCAATGGAGAGAAGGACACTTTTCAGATGGTGAAAACACCATCTGGACCCTCCTGTCCCTTTCCTAGGTCTGGCAATCCATTTAGTAAGTGTGTTCCTAATAAAGACACTGAAACATTTGGCTGTCCAGAAGTTTCAAATTTTAGTTTAAAATTGACTTAGTTCCTTAGACTTATCGGAAGATTTGCAAGAATGAAGTCACTTATAAAAAATAATGCACTGCAAGTTAAATATAACATGCTGGCTCATCAGACATGGACTGCATATAAAATAATTTTGTATCTGTATTTTGAGACCTTTCAGGAGGACTTGTTCCTTATTACCCCATTTCTACATGTGGAAGTATGAATGCTGGCTAAGGCAACCCAACTCTCCTATTTTTCAGTTTTAATGATAAAGCTTTGGCATTTTACAGTCATTGATTCTGAATGAATGAAAGTATTTGTTCTGCTGATTTTTGTGTTATAAATGCATAACTTCATAACTCTTCCTAACAGTGGATAAAACTATTTTTAGTTTTAAATCCTTAATGGCATAAAATGATATAAATCAATGGTTCAGTTTATGTGGAAACTACTTTGGTACAATTTTTACTATTGCATAAAACAACAGAGAATGTAGTAAGTACATGATGTTCAGACACTGCATGCCAGATAATATTGTTATTTTAGGAAGAAATTGTTTTCATGGGGAAAACTACAAAAAACTGCATGAAGGATTAGGAGTATCTTGCAATGTGTGATGCATTGGTAATTACATCAGTGTTTATTTCAGTATTTTAAAAACCCAAACAAACAACAACCAGACTTTGATTCTAATAACAAAACCAGCTAATTCATACTCCTCAAATACATCTTTACGCAAAACCAAAACTGTATTCAGCAAAATTAAAGATATTAAATAGCTGAATATATACTCAAAAATGATTGAATTATCAGAAAATACTTTATGTGCAGACTTAGACTGGTAGAGATATCACACATTGTTAAAAACTATTATTCATATTCTTCATTCTTTAACCCAGATGGGTTAAATTTATGGCTATAAATTCGGGTCTTTTCTCAAGTGTCAGAAATATCTCCAGCTGGTTCATTTTGTGTGCTAATACATGATTTAGATGAAACAGTGTAAAAATGGATGTTAGAAAACTCATTTAAGTATCAATTATTTCTGAATTGTTTCAAGCAAATAAATTATTACACTTAGGCATTAATTTCTATTGATGAAATTAGCACAAATCCATCTGCATGGAAAAAATGCAAGACATAAAACTAGGTGGCTCTGCTTTTGACTGCTCCTTCACTTTCTGCATCAGTTCTCTTAAGAGGTGTGAATCTCAGGGTGTTATGCAAGATACTTCCATAAAAGCAGAAAAAGGCAACCCTCAAACATAATTGGTTTCACTACTTCCAGATGTGAGAGATTTGAGAGGAGCTATTATGAGACTCTTGTAAGTTTTATGCAGTTATGAAGGGGAGTTACACAGTCTATTTTAGACCTCTAATTAGAGTGCATCCAAGAAGCACTAAAGTTTAGGAATGCAAGATTCCCTCTGCAGACAAAAGAAAGAAAAGCACTTTCCTGTGCTCCATTCTGCAAATAACTTGAACCAGTTAAGAAAAGAAAAATAGAGCCACATTCACCATACCTTTCAGAGGCATTCAGTGCTAAAAAAAACCTCCTGTCTAAAATAGCAAGAAGGACAAATAGCATATATGACTATCTGCTGAGCATTTCAACTGATTTATTTTCTCCCTCACAGCAACAGACTCAGAATTAATGTATCACATTTATTTTAGGTTACTGAAGCCAAAAAAGCCTTAAATTGGAAAGCTTCAATACAGAATCAGTTAGGTGTCTATTTCAGGGTGATGTTTGAACTGCTACAAATTGCCCAAGCTTGCTGAATCTCTCAAGAAAGTTTTAATGTACTGATGCTTTTTGTAATAAAGCAAACAGGATTTCAGTGACTGTGTTTCTCATACACCTCAGATTCCTCTCCCCCTCTCCTTAACACTAAATCCCTTACCTATTTTCAGCAATATTTATCAGGGAAGAAGAGATACAATAAGCTTTATAAAAGAGCCAGGAGAGAAATTACTCCTGCCCCATTTTCACAAAATTTCAGCGTCAGCTTGGCTGTACTGGATTACAGAATATTCATGTAGCAGTTCAAATACAAGGGTAAACAAGGATTCTTTGTCACATAGAATCATTTTTTGTCTCCTTGCAAGAGACAAAGAGATTTTTTTATCTGATAATTTAGCAAATATTAAATGTTAGAATTCCAGCACTTTGTGAAATTAGGACACAAAAATTACTAATTAAAAACAAAGAGGAAAGGATTTTCCAAAGAAATTCGCTAGATGTCCATTTGAATTGGTACCATGTTCATTGCATATTAAAGGTGACCAATCCAGTGCTAAAGTCTAAAGGTTTCATTTCTCATCACTTATTTTATATTTCAGTTATAGAGAGGAACTTGGTCTTGTGCTGCTGTTCTCACAAAACAGTATGGAACCTATTTATTATTTATGGAAATAAAAATTCCCAGTACTTTCACAGTTAGCCTGGTGAATGAGGAAACAACTGAATGTCTGCACACTTCAAGGACAGCTTGCTCATACTTTAAAAAATAAATTTTCCAGCTGATCTGAGCTGGGTCAAGAACTGTCTTGGGAGAAAGTCAGGTCAGGTCACTGGTATCCAGCTGGAATGGAAGGAATTGGAGAAGATAATACATGGAAGAAACAGATAAGTGCATTTGGTTGAAGTGTCTGGATGTTTTGGTCTTGATGATTTAGAAAGCAGGAAAACACCCCATGACACCTTAGAGTATTCATTGTAGTTCTATTTTTAATCTCAGTAGATTGGAAAAAAATTCAGCTGTCCCTCAGAAAATGCAGTTATTACCAGTAAAAGCCACTCCATTTTTGATGCTTCCCAAAGTGAGATAGAACACAATACTGTGATCCTGGAGTTCTGAAATAAAAATATATCAATGTGATAAAATACATAAATTTATTATTGCCACATTTTCACCAGTGTAAGCTTGTTTGGGTTCCTCTTTTAGTTTTAGGTTGGTTTTTTTTTTCCTTTTTAAACATTTATGCCATTTGGTTTCTGATTTTGGTCTGAAAGCTATGTGAAAGCTGTGTCATTAGAACAACTTTTTGGAAAGTAGAGTACATTTTCAGAGGAACATATTTTTCCTCCTGGACATTTAAAACCACTTTCATATGAAAAGTTTTTGCCTTGCTGACTGAGCATTAATGTTCTGAAAATTATGCATTGCAACTAAATATAGAATGGCTCTTTATAGACATACTGTTTCTTCATAGTGTAGGTTGTTACAAATCCCCTGTCATGAAAAATCCTCATCATTTCTTCAAAGTCTGTGATTGAGAATGTTACTAGATTAGAAAAAGTGAGATATTTTCTCACCAGATGAGTTTCTGTGGCCTAGACTATCTAGTTCCAATCTTTGTTGCTTCCTTTTTGTCATCAGTATAGTTTAAGCCAAGTTTAACACTTCCAGCTAGCCTGGTCTTGTCAGGATATAATTTTATAAGAGTAATTTTGGAAACACAGTGTAAGAATAGAAATATGCTTCTCCTGTGCAACAATTCATTCATATAAAGGAACTATGCTGGAAGGATTAAGGGTATGAAACAAATCCTTTTCATGACAAGAATTGGATAGATAAAGTGCAAAGTGGTCAAAGTCTTTCTTGTATCTGTAACTCTCATAATAATTTGCATTTCTCAAAATAAGATACATCCTTCATTTTTCTTACTTCTCCATTTCTCTTCTGCTGTAGCTATTATGTTCTCTAGCACTATATTTTTACAACAGAGCTACCTAGATGCTACAAGAGATCTTGAAATTATTTTGGTCATTGTGACGTTTCTTGAGTAACAAAATGTAAGAGGTTACTGAAAACTATCTCCAAAGCTTCAATCCTGATAAAATATCAGTCTTGATCCAAATTTTCAGATAATTAAAAACTGAAGATAATTTTTTTGCTTCAGAAATACGTTTTGGTTTGTTTTCTGTAATAACATTGCTTTGATTTTAAGTGCAAGTATAAATTCATGTAGGAACTACTGAGGATTTAACATGCATGCAAACATATCCCTTAGTGTGGAGCTGCAGTGCTACCATGAAGAAATTAAATTTCTGTAGAAATTTTGATTTATTTTTGGGGAGTATTTTACTTTCTTGATAATGTAGAGAACAGCTCTTGACTCTTGCCTCAGAATCCCAACACACAGTCCTGTGACCATCAGACAGTGTCGTAATTTAGACCCTTTCCTGTCAAGGGTCCACCCTGTTTATGTAGATGCCAGATCTGATACCTGATTTGTTATTCAAGGACTTATTCCAGGACAAGCTGTTGTTCAAGGACAAGTTCCCAGAACAAGAGAAGTGTGGGTGCTTCCCTGCAGCAGAACAGCAAGCCCTGCAGTTGGACTGAGCCTGACTGGACCAAAAACCAAATTTTTATCACCAGCCCCAGAGATATTCCGTGTCATGAGGCTAAAGATTGCATTGTCCTATGTGCTAAAGAAAACACTGGTCTGTCAAAAAGCAAAGATTCAGGTTTTTTGTGCAGCCAAACTATTAGAACACTCACTGCAATATTTTACTGCCACAAACTTTGCTTGCCAAGCCTCAAAACCTATCAGGAAACACCTGCCTTCAAGAGCAAATTATTCTGTTATTATGTTTTGTTTATTGTGCCATTCACAAACTCATTCTGGAAGCCATGAATTAGCCATGATAAATGAACACCAAAATATTTAAGTGCTGAGTAAACTGTTACAATACTCTAAGCATTAAAATAGATTAAATAAAATCACTGTTCTCAGCACAGCAATATCTCAACATTTAATAGCTAGAAAAACAGCCACTATCAAACCAAGAAACACCATTAAAAGGATTCTTTCCCATTAACTTCACTTTAGAAAAATATTACATTGACTAAATAGTTATGCACATCTGAATTAAAAAACAAACAATTTTATAGACTTATGAGCATCAAAGAGGTTACAAGCCAATGCCTTCATTCTGTAAATGCAAAAACTTCGTTCTTCATTCTTGCTTATCTTAGAAAGTGATATCAGATAAAATAGAATATATAAAGGTGGCAGAAGATGTCTCATAACCTTTAAAAGAGCACCTGGAATTATTTTCAGTGACAGTTCATATAAACTGACATATCAACCATATCAGGCTGGAGAGAAACCTAATAATATTCTCCCAATTAATTCTAACCTCTTAGCTTTACTTGTAATTATTTCACTCAGCTCATTAAGATCCATCTATCATAGTGTGGGTCACACAGTATTTCTACTGTTGGGCTTTCTGGTTTTTGTCTTCCTTTCAGTGAGAAGACCTTGCCTTCACTGAATTAATGAAAGGGAAACTTTTTTAAAAATGAAGAATAAAGCTAAACTGCAAAATGATTACTATAATTCCAGATTATTTTATTTATTTATTTATTTATTTATTTATTTATTTATTTATTTATTTATTTAAATTACTTCTATTTCCCTGAACTTAGTCTGCTGCTTCCCTGGAAAAGACACTGCTTGTGCTTGTCACTTGTGAGACTGCTGGTTGAACTATTTACCTGTACATCACATGTGACTTATTGATGCATAGGGTGGATGTTTTTATTCCCACCTTTTTCCTTGAGTGATCATACCTATTTATATAAAGTTATTGCTTCAGTAATTTGATACATTCCAGGTGAGATTTGTACAAAACCAGGTTGTGATTATTTATGTTTAAAAAAGCATACCCACAAAAAAAACCAGTAAAAATTAGCAACATTACAATTCATTACAATACATTATTCACCACAAAAGACACAAACAGAAGGCCTGCATAGTTCAAGTTCATAGACAGTTCAAGGAATCGTTCCCAGGAGACAAACAGCAGCAGAAAAATTAATAAATGAAGTATTTATCCTATCTGAAACATGACTTCTTCTGTAATTAAAGCTGGTTATCACCTGCATATGTTTCTCTATTTATAAACATATTTGAAATATAAATTATTAAAATTTCCAGATAGATAATTGCTTTTATGAAGATATTGTTAGTGTCAAAAGGAAACACATATTTGGTATATAATTGCCTTATTTAGTCAGGAAAATGTGGGGGGAAGACTGCAATTCAGATAGTTCCAACTGGATGCAGGCAATAAAGCCTCTGCATTTCTCCAAGATTTACTGTTCCCACTACCTAATTTGATGATTAGCACTGAGCTGTAATTGGAACCAAAATCCCAAATCCCCACCTGGATTCTGCTCACAGTAGTATGAACATGGTTCAACACCTGCCTGTTTATTTATATAAGAATTGTGGCTGATGTGTTCAAATGTCTGCAGTAATTTCCACCTGTCCTGATTGTTGTTGATCACTGCCTCTGCAGCAGGGATCGATCAGCAGCGTGGAGAAGTGTTCATTCCAAAGCAATACCTGCTGCTCACTCAGCAATCCCATCAGTCAATCCATCTCTGCTTCTTCACAGCTGCTCCCTCCTTTTTTCTTTCTTGGCCAAAGATTGCTTGTACACTTTACCACCCAGGACTACACCTTACCTCTAAAAATCAATCACCACTCCAGTTCATTCTGTAAGTAAACTTTGAAAAAAAGAAATCAATTTTGTGTTTAAGGTTGCTTATAATCTGGGTTTTTTAAAGGTTCTTAATACATCTTGAAGGATAAGAGGCTGCTTTTTCAAAATTCAGACATCACTTATGGCTACTCTCTACAGGTAAAAAAAATAAGTTAATAATAATTAACCGTAATTGCTAATGAATTTGAAGAAAAGAAAAAACAATCAATGATTCAGAGAAGAAAATGGCAAGCTTTTGCAGGGAATTGAAAATAGTTGGATGTAAACCTCCACCCCATCAGAAGAAAATCTGGAAGTATGCTTTAACCATCACAAGCTTTGTCATACCTGTAAGTGTGTAAAGGATGGGTCCTGTCTGTGGTCTTACACTTCACTGCAGTGAGTCCACATGACTGATGTGGGTAGCCAAGCCTCCCACCTCTTTCCTTAGGGAAAGTACTCAGTGTAGGACAATGGAAGAGCATCACCTGCCTAATTCCAGGCAGGAAGTTGTTGGCAGCAGGTCCATGGACTATGCCTTGCTCTAACCACTCTCTGGTACGTGCTCTGCAAGGCAATGTCAGCAGAGTCACTCTCCTGGTGAACTCTAAACATCTCCTATACCTCAACTAAAAGAAACCCAAACAAACCAACATCTTTGGGTAAATATTCCTGTAAAAATACAAAGAGGTCATAAAGACAGTCAGGGTTTGAATGCACCCTGTTTTCTGTTTCCAATGCAGAAGCAACTCTTGAACATGACTAAGAAGATAACTTTGCTTCAAAGAGGTCCACTAAAACCATGTTTTAAAAATCCTAGGCACTAATTTACAGTAAGATCTTGAAAGCCCCCCAAAATATAGTGCATAACCACACTATTCTCTCACCTTTTTCCTCCCATGCTGTCATTCAATTGTTACAGCACTGAAGCAGACACAACTTATGGCTATATATAGTCCCCTGTAAATCAGTGATCCTGTTAATTTTCCTTAATCTTGGCAAATGTGTGGCTCAAGACCTTTCATTAATATTTATTAACTATTCTTTTCTACATTGAACATTTAATTATTTAAATCCCCAACATATAATTCTATAACTACAGGTTTTATGAAGTGCATTCTTCTTCCCACTGCTCTGGAAGTAAAAAAAAAGAAAATGTTGAGTTCAAATTCCAAATCTCAAGATCTTTCAACACAAAAAAGAAACAATCCAGTTTAATAAATGCAGTGAATGTCTTATCTCACAAATGTAATCCATATGTTAAAAAGAAATATGTGAATTTAAATATGGTGTATTTTGATTTCAATCATTAAAAAAAACACAGAAGCAGAAAAAGAAGAGCTAACAGCTTGTCACTGTTACACTGTGATTATTATTGACTTTTGAAGGTTTTTTACTCTCCAAAGATCCTTTTAGTCTTCCCCAAAGAAGGTTATTTTTTCTGAAAAAATATTTTCCTCTAAAAGAGTATAATTTCCCTATTGTTTTTCATATCACTATAAATTTCTAAAGAAAAATGTGAAAAATTCCTAAACTAAAATGTGAGAAAATGCAGAACTTATGTAAAAAACCACACTCACCACTTCTCCAGGAGTTATCTGACATTTAGGGGAAAAAAAACCCAGTCTATTTGTCTGAGGACAATTTTCTCATTCTTAACATCAAATAAATGATGAAAGGGCCAACTCAGAATTCTCTTTCATACCTTTGGAATAAGATGCCTGGTCACACATCATAACTAGCTATTGAGTGAGATGGAAGGCAAAAGAAAAGACCACCAACAAAAGGTGCAATGATGAATTTCAGGTCTATTCTGCTCAGATGAATCCTTCTGTATTTCTATATATTTTAAAAAGAGAAAAAAAAAAGCAAAATTATCCTAGATTCCTAGTCATCAGAAGTAAGGCATGAGAAGAAAATTATTTGAATGCTGGCACACTGGAAACTGTTTTCTCTTCAAAAGATCAACAGGGAAGACAACATATTTCTCCATAACACAATTGTCTTCAGCTGTCCTTGAAATGATTGACAGCCAGCATTAAGCTTTAGGGATGCTCAGATGATATTTGATGTCAAGTTCAGTGTTGAATGCAGTAGTATTTTAAGAACAACACCTGTTCCAAAGTCTTTGAATACTACTATCAGTCCCAGAAAACAGAAGGAGCCAGAAGCTCTTGGCAAGATAAAGCCCAAAAAGAATTTTTTTTTTTTTTTAAGTGTTAAGGAAGTCTCTCTCCTCTCTGAGGTTTGACAATGTTTGGTTCGTTTCATTATCTTGCTGAGCCTCCCCTTCCCCCCATCCCCTTCCCTTGCCACCCTTTCTTTTTTCCTTTTTCATTATTTATTTATTTTTAGATTGAGTGGGCAAGAAACAACATTACCCTGTGAGCAGGTTGTTTCTTACCTGCTTTTTCCTTTCAGTCACTTTAACACAAGGTAAAATGTACTTGCTTATGATAATGCAAAACTGCTGCAGCAATTGCCTTTGTTAACCTTTTCCCGACCATAGCATATGTAAGATATGTACCTTATTTTTCTTTCAAACATGCATTTTCTCAGAATAGTACTAGGAGCAGTGAATGCTCTGTAAACCTATATCTTGCCTTTTAAGATTTTTAAAATATATTCATGTACGTCTATTTACTTGCTCTTCTACACATGCTCGAGGCAGTGTTTTTGTTGTGTTTCTATTCTTTATTGCCCTGAAAAATACTCTGAGCATCTTTCCTTTACATCCAAAAATACTGGGAATGCGTATAAAATTGCTGCCTGCACAAATAAAATAAAAAATTATAAAATAGAATTCAAATGTACAAATGTAATCATAACAATAAGAGAAATCTGTTTTCAGGATAAACTTATTTACTCATTGAAATGCATAAACAGAGAATAAAGTATATATTTGGGGAAGGAAAAAAGAGGACATTTACAGAAACTCTCTAGTGGGAATCCAGGTAATCATCTAAGGTTTAGAAACACTAAAAAATTTCTTCCACGCACACAAAATACACATTCATTCAAATATATGTAACATCAAATATATACATTTTTTTTTATTACTGCGTTGTGTATCAGGTTTCTACCCAAAACCAGTACAGAATATAATATTCTTTTGATACTCAGGAAAAAAAAAATCCTTTATTTAATGACTATTTTCACTCTTAAATCTCAAATGCTTGCCTTGAATTCAAATGCATGGTTTATTTCTGAAGTAATGATGTGTACTATTAGTCCAACTTTGTATTTATAATACTAATCTAAGATTTGTGTGATTACTGAATTATATAGCCTCTGAATGGCAGAACTACATAATTATCATCCTGTCTTATTTCTGTCTAGCAAAAAAATAAGAGACATCACCCAAGAATTTAAATACGTCAGTATTTTCTCCAGCAATAACAGGGACTATAAATAAAACATACAGTAATGTCCATTTTTCATTATTTTAAAGGGATTACACATTAAAAATAATGCATGAACACATTTTGGTTTGATTGAATCAGATCCTTAGGACCAGAGCTCAAAAACTAAGAAAAGTGGTCTTAAAATGCCTTTGAAATCCTTCCAATTCTATCTTTCAGGTCCAATTTCCCCTCAAGTTAGAATAAAAAGTTACTACAGCTGAAAGCAAAGATAGCCAGATGCACTCACCTTAAATTATGAAGTTCTACATACTCAGAAGAAGAGGAAAAGATTTTCCAGGTAGCTGCCTAATCCAGCCATTTGGTTACTTCCAGCAAAGAGCAACAACACAACACAAGTTGTGTGTTGCTGTTCTTTGCAGGAAGTTACCATTACACAACACAACATCCAATCCCTGGTTTATATTAAAAATCATATTTGCCTTTTTCAGTAATGGAGCTACAGCAAGATGCAGTGCTGGCCATATCTTACAGAAAAAAGTAGAGAGAAGCGAGGTCTGCTTTTTTGGGACCCTGAGCTGAGAACAGGCAATATATTCTTTCCAATCTTGACTGTATGTTTTTCCAGTGACATATTATTAATTCACAACACCACATTATTTACTTGCTCAAGGATACGAGTAAAAGCACTAAGCAATTCTGTATTAACACAGGAGCAGCAATAGAATTGGCCCTCTGGTCAATTCACTTCATCATCTGCAACAAAGAGCTAGACCAGCTTCCCTGCTCTTATTCCTTCAGAAGGAGAGTTTGACACACCACCAGATTTTCCACTGTCACTGCTTTGAAGTCTCTTTGACTTTGATCAATGCTTATCACAGTTTGAGTCACCCTTCCTTGGTCACAGGATTTTAGAGAATTGCAGAATCAACTCAGTTGGAAAAGACCTCTGAGATCATCGAGTCCAGCTTATGGCTGAACACCACCATGTTTACACCAAGTGCCATGTCCAGTCTTTTGTTACACATCTCAAGGGATAGTGAAGAATTTCTTCCTAATGTCCAACCTAAACTCCCCCTAGGGCAGCTTGAGACTGTGTCCTCTCATCCTGTCACTGGTTGCCTGGGAGAAGAGACCAATCCTCATCTGGCTACAGCCTCTTTTCAGGCAGCTGTAAAGAGTGATAAAGTCTCCCCTGAGCCTCATTTTCTCCAGGTTAAACAACCCCAGCTCCCTCAGCTGCTCTTCATATGACATTCTCTTCAGACCCTTCACCAGCTTCATTGTCCTGCTGTGTACCCACTCCAGCACCTCAATCTCCTTCCTGAATTGAGAGACCCAGAACCGGACACTGTGCTCAAGGTGCAGCCTCATCACTGCCATGAATGGAGCTATGATCACTGCCCTAGTCCTACTGTCCCCATGATTCCTGATCCAGGCCAGGATGCCAGTGGCCTTCTTGGCCACCTGGGCACACACACTGGCTCATGTTCAGCCAGCTGTCACCAGCACCCAAAGGTACTTTTCTGATGGACAGCTTTCCATCCACTCTGCTCCCAGTCCGTACTTGGAGCATATTTTGTCTTTGTGAGGTGGACCATTCTGACCCTGGAGTCTGATCAAAAGCTTTCTTCCCCTGGAAACTCGGTTGTTGCTTCCTTACATCAGATGATGCTGTAATTCCTTGAGCCTGTTTGAGGGAGAACCCCCAGGCAGCCAAGAAAGCATTTTCTGCTTTTGGAGTTTCTGTGGTTCTGTTAAGCAGCACATTGACTGATGTAGAGAGGACAGGATTCATCCTGAATGAGACAGAATCTGACAACAAAGTTGCAGAAAGTGTTAGTTCATTGGCTCAACCTAGCAGACATCACCAGTTTGTTTATGAGACAGAAAAGCAAGTGCTGGGGGTAGCTGGGAAAAAGTGGGGGAGGAATCTGACCCTGCAATCTGGAAATATCACTGTATACAAAGGCTTTCAGCTCTATACCAACTGACAATGATGCAAAAAAGACAACTGGTTCTGCCCACAGTGCCAGCAGAAGTGTGCTGACATCACATTTGGTCTGCTTAAATCTGTATACTCTCATCAGGTACCTTTCAGTCATACCTTAAGGGTAACTAAAACAATCAGAAAACTGATTCCATTTTATCAGGAAAGAAGAAAACAGTTTTGAAAATTGCTTCTTAGGTGCAAAGATCCTTTGCAAAGAACAGGCTTTTAATTTGAAAATATATTTTAACGTAGAAGTTGTTCAGCAAATGGAGAATTAAATTATCACCATTGACACTGAGCAAGAAGGAATTTACTAAGTTCAATCTTCAGGTGAGACAGACAGTGTAAAATTATCAATAAGAATGTGAAATACACACTTAATTTGAAATCTGATCACATGACAGGAGATAATTATAGAATTTCAGCTGTCATTTCATAGTATAACCATACACAAAATTGTTGTCCTTTTTAAAATACAAATTTAGAAGGGTGTTTGCTGAATCTCTGTTCACTTTGCTACCTGAGAAAGTCTCACAAATTTTCAGAAACAACCACCTTGGTGTATATTGAATCTATTTAAATAAATAAATTGTTCATGCAGAATATTTATGTAAGTGTGTGTGTATATATATATATCTATATATATTTGAAAACAATAGAAAATAATTTCCTACCATGCAACTTTTGGAATGCTTTGTCTAATCTAAATAGGGTTAAGAAGTAACAATATGCAGATTTTCCATTCAAAAGCTTGAAGTGAAATAACTCACTTCAGACATTCAATTTCATAATATTTGGTGGTGGGGTTAATTATAGTTTTATATTTGAAATCTTTCCACACTTGAAAATGCTATTTTGTCTTGAAAATCTAAAAAGTAAAACAAAACTAAACCAACTAAAACCCCTAAACCACAAGCCACTCATTTGAAAATGCTTATGGGTTTTTGGTTTTTTATTTCCACACAGGCAATAAACACATTGTTAACAGAGGGGGCAAAAAGTCTTTGGATAACTTGGTGCTTACAGTTTGGATGGGGGAAGGGGAAGGTTTCATTGTGAGAAACCATTAACTTAAATTAATATGTCAGGAACACAAAAGATATTTTTGAGTTGGAAGAAGGTGTCAGTACAACAGTGCATGGGCAGAGCAAAGAGTTCTGCCATGGAAATCCAGAGAAGCAAACCTTTATTGCTGCTCTTCCACACATGCAACACAGGTAGTGGGAAATTTGCAGACCTCTGTAATCTCCTGCACAGCTAATAGCAAACCCAAAATAATTTAATTGCTTTCTTTAGCACATAATATTGGTTTTATATGTAAAGAGTACTTATGTGTAACAAACAACAAAAAAAAAAAACCTGCAAAAAAACCCAAAAAACCAAAAAACATAAAACCCAAAAAAACCTGCTGGGAGAATTCTGAGCAGCTGAAGCACCCACCGAGAACTTGTTATATATATTTTTGAGATATGCAGCATTTCATAGTGTTGCTTATAGCTGCTAATTAGACATAAATAACTGCAATAGTATAAAAAGTTCAGTCAATGAAATTTTGAAAATTCCGTGCAAAGCAAAGCATATTTCTATTATCTGGAATCCCTTCTTGCACTTTTGCCCGGAATTAGAATTATCCCTCTTCTGGATTAAAGATGCATTGGTGGATTAGTCTATCACTGATGACAACATAATATATCCTTCCCAGAGGCTTAAACTGAAAAGAGGTCTGTTAACTACAGACTATATTAAAACAACAGGAGGGGGAAAAAAAAAAAAGGACATTGGACACGAGACAGTATTTTAACATTTAAATATCATCATATGGGAGGTCAAAGTTTGTGAAACTCAGGTCCAGTGCTATGAATCAGTCCTACTCTTTCCTACCCTTTCCACGGAATATATCACCTGTAAAACTAGTAAGACATAGGACTGATTCCTCCAAGGATTAGCCATGGGTACATGGGTATTAGTTTTAGTTTTATCCACCTGAGCAAGCCCAGGAACACCAGCAACACAGGCAATTTAAATTAAAAATAATTCTGTTTTAATTTTTCTACTTGATATGTATATACTTGTCAGATATATATAGACATTTTGAAGAATTGTGCTTCGGTATCTGATTTTTTTTCTTTTTTGGGGTTTTTTTTTTGTTGTTTTTTTTTTTTTTTTTTTTTTTGGCCAGTTAAAGAAGTATTAGTTTTATATTTACATTTAGCTGTTCCAATGCAGCAAAGCAGATGAGCTGTTTCTGGACTAAAATACTTTCTATTTCTGAAACTTTGTTTCAGATGACATGAAGTTGATTCATCTCTTTAACACTCTAAAGGAGATGTTATGTTATTCTGTATATTAAGAGACGTGCCAGCAGTTTTCCATGGAATAGCATCATCCTGCAAAGTTTTTCTAGATATAAGTCGATGTAGTTCGTAAAACATCTTTCCATGTGAACGTCCTGAAATATTTCATGTGCCAGTAATCATACAATGACTACTTTTAGAATACACCTGTTCAATATTTAAGCCAAATTCTGGAAAACTAACTGAAAAGAAATATTTCACTGAGTATAATAAATAGATAATGTGCTGTACTTTCTGGTGAACTTACACACCTAATTACATTCTTTTTCAATTATATCCCAGGAAAAAGTAGATTACTTGTTAGCACTAAATTTCAGTGTAAGACGTGGGGTCCGTTTTCTGTTCAAGAAAAGGTCAGTCCTTCACTTCATGAAGGTCAGTAAAATTATTAGTTTAAAAAGGTAGCTCAATTTGGGTATAGAATCCAGCTAAGAAATAAGCTTTCTACCACACTTTCCTGTTGGTGTCGCTGAGAAGATAGGGTTTCAACATTTTTATGGTGTTTTATTTAATAAGAGACCTGGATGTCATCACCAATGTTGCTTGCTAAATTGAATCTTTGAAGAGCAGTATAGAATACGTGAAGTATTTGTGTGTACAGCTCACAGGCTGTGTGCTCCAGCCTTTGAAAGGAAACCATTGTGAAGGGGGAGGGTCCTGAGCACAAAGAAGGGAAGAACAGCTTTTCTGGCAAATGGCAGTATCAGCAACAAAACTCTAATAAGAGCCTCATGCTTCAATACGCAGTCAATAGTACCCATACGCTTTGTAGAAATAAAATGTTGGAGGATGGGGGGAAAGGACTTCGAGTTCTGTAGTTAAAGGAATTTAAAGGTACATCTAAGTAGTCTTATGAGAGATTGCTTTATAGTGAAGTATCAGTTACACACAGCCCTGGATCATAATTATCTGTGTATCCTCAGAGTAGCAGAGCAGTTCTAATGCAGTTCTCTGCTTCTCTGCAATTGATCTCCGTGACTGCATCATTTTCTTGACATTTTACAACTTACTGATTCAGTAATCACAGTTCAGTTATCTTAATCACACAGTAATTGAACCATAGAGGGAATGCCAATACTCAATCAAGAAGATATCAAACCAATTAGATAGCAATATTTTCAGTCAAGAAATAGCTAACAGCAACTCAGATCTGAGTTTTTTTATTCTGCACTATTGATGTCTAGATTTCTCAAAAGAGAATTAAAGGGAAGGCAGTCCATTTTGGCCCAAATCTGCTAGCGCCCTACTCCTTTTATTTGTTTTCTTATGCTCACGCCCCGTTAAAGAAGTAACAAAAGTCAAGGTACGGGGAGGTTCTCCTCCCCCAGGTCCGGCGGGGGTTCCCGTCAGCCGTGCCGGGGAAGGCAGCGCCCGGCCGGGACCTGTCCGTGGTGCTGCACCGGGACCTGTCCGTGGTGCTGCACCGGGACCTGCCCGCGGAGCTGCAGCCGGGACCTGCCCGCGGAGCTGCAGCCGGGACCTGCCCGTGGAGCTGCAGCCGGGACCTGCCCGCGGTGCTGCAGCCGGGACCTGCCCGTGGAGCTGCAGCCGGGACCTGTCCGTGGTGCTGCACCGGGACCTGTCCGCGGTGCTGCACCGGGACCTGCCCGTGGAGCTGCAGCCGGGCCACCACTGTTCCAGAACCACCGCCGAGGGGCCCTCGGTCCCTGCCTGCCTCCAGCAACGCCCTGCAACACTGCTGTCGCTGCTGAGCCCGATTTACAGAAATTCAGCTTTCAGGGAGATTTCGTAGCCTCTCAAGGCTGGGGGTACTTAAGGAAAAAAAGTCCCCAAAGCTCCTACAGAGCCCTGCCCAGGCTCTAAGCGTGCCTTTCCTTGGCGGTCTCTTGGCTGCCCGGGGTGCCGGGGAAGCCCCAGCCCAGCTCACAACTTTCCTGCAGGGAGCCGGGCTTCAGCCCATTCGGAGCCTCCGCACAGAGGAGCGAAGAAGGAGGGGACCTGGCGCCCTCATCGCCTGCAAAGCTGTGGAGAAGCCAGGCAGGAGAGCGGGAAAGGTCGGGAGTTCCCTCGCCTCCCCCTCCTCACTGCCGGCTTCTGGTACCAGGGAAACCCCGAGGGGCGGAGGGGAGGGAAGAGGAAGCTCCCACCGTGTGTACGATGCCCCCCGTGCATCCCCTCCTCCGGGAGCCCGGAGCCCCAGCCCGCACTCACGTGTGCCGTCAAACCGGGTGGCGATGGTGTCGAGGAAGGTGTTCTGGGGTGCCAATAATCCTTTCATAACCGGCATTTTTCCAGCGAGGTGCGAGGTTCCCCATCAAAGTTTGTCTACGAGGGTGGTTCGAGAAGAAAGTGCAGAGGGCGCCCGGGGGAAGGCAGAGAGGGAGGAGGCGGAGGGACTGGGAGGAGAAGGAGGATGGGGATGCCGCCGCGCCGCCTCCGGCGCCGGGAGCCCCCCGCTCGTCAGCCCCGGCCCCGCTCAGCGCTCCAGGAGCGGAGCCGCGCCCCCGGCCGGCAGCGCCCGCTGCCCCTCCCGGGCCCCTCCGAGGCCAAAGGGAGGGGAGCGCCTGCGGAGAGCCGCCGTGAGAGAGGACGGGCTGGAGGGGAGCAGGGAGCTGGGGAAGAGCCACCTTTATCCACCTGTAGCCGAGCCGAGTGGGGCGGGGCAGCGCGGGGACCGGCGGCCCCTGGGGGCTGCGGAGCCTCCCCCGCCCCCGGCCGGCTCAGACACATTTCGGGAATAGCACTTGAGAAGGGTCCCAAACTCACAACAATATCGCAGGGGCTCTTACTTTGCTGAAAGGAGAAACACCCTAGATGGATAGCAAATGCCTCTGGAGGTGCTCATTGGAGAGTGAGACTGGGACACGGATAGTGCTCCACCAGTTGTGTGGCCCCAGGCATTATTTGCATGTTGAGGCTAATTAATTTATTTAAGGAATAGGTACTTTTCTGTGATTGTTGTAACATTCTTTCAACATTCTTCCCTGAAAAATTCCTGAATTCATTCTTTTTCTGCCAGCCAGAGAGAGAATTAATACATCTCCTAGCCCAGAGGGTCTAATGTGTAAAGTCAAATAAATAAATATGTAACAATAAAAAAGAGGCATTCCAAGCTCAAATGAGTAACCTGCTCAGACTGGTATTGTGGCCCTTTAAATGCCGACAGATATCTCTCCATAGTACAGTCATTTCACTTACTGTAGCAGCATGGCAAAATTTCCCCATGTTCTTTCAGGATTAAAAGACCCTAGAGAGAAGAAGTGGGAGTACACTCTCTAATCTACAAAGTCACTGCGCAGAGAAAGCCTGTTGGGTTCTTGCTATTTTGCAGTACTACTGTTTATATTTTTTGCTATTCCTGTTTATTTAGGATTCTGTCTTTCTCCAGATGGTTAGAAGATTTTGAATCCCACTTTTTAGCATAGCAGCACTGAGAGAGATCACAAAAGAGAAAAAGGGGTCTTTCTTTACAATAGATAATGAAATGTAAAAAATGCCCAGAACCTCAGAAAATGCTGATACTCAGGGTTTCTGGCACAATATAAAGCCTAACCATGGTAACCTCACCTTGGCTCTGAAAAATGCAACAATGTTTTGCTGAGATCATGAATCTGTCCAGTTGCCCTTGTACTAAAAGCCTTTTACAAAAAGCTATTTGATATAGAGCTGCCAGATCAGTTTTCAGAAGTAGCACATGAACTGAGAGACTGCCTGCACAGAAGTCTCCAAGACTTTGGAAGTCTCCAAGATCTCAAAGTACTATCAGTTTGTTGCTACCTGATAATCTTCAAATTCCTATCAGCCATGTCCTTAAAGTTTATAAGCAACAGCTTTGTCCTTAAAATACACTATTTTAAATACTAAATGCCATCAAATTTTAATTTTCATTATTTTTCTCTCATCTTCTAATTCAATATAAGCAGAGAGACAAAATTAATTTCTATGGATAGTTTTCCATTTAGTCTCTGGCTAGTTGGATTTGATGGTACATGTACTCTCAAGTGAAATAGAGAAAGTCCTGTTTCAATACCTGGAAAACCCTCACAAGCATGATCAGGTTTTCACTACTGGCAAAGTGCTCAGTAACAGAGGCTGTTAAGATAAATCCAAACCTTTTAAACCTGACAAAAGACTTGCCTATGTTGTAGCCTGTGTGCTGCAATTGTGTTTCAGTTTGCATTTTTTTTCTGTGGCCTGCCCAAACACCATTTAAGTAGTGATGCAGTGAGGGAGAAAGGAATACACTCTTAATCTTACAACAAGCAGTCAGGGGAAGCAAACCCATAGATACATTTAGACATATAAATGTATTTCGCAATTTTGGTCATTACAAAAGGGGAAAGACACAATTTTCCAGGGGAGTCAACTTATCTGATAAGTCTGCAAGCCCATAAATGGCCACACCAAGTCTGAGCTATAATCATAGTGTTTTGAGGGCTGTGTGACATAACAGCTTCACCAAGTTTAGAGCTTTATTAAGAGCCCATGGAAATTTCTTAATCATGAGACAAAAAATGTTTTAATAAAGCCTTAGGACTCAACTGGGACAAAGAATGCCAAACAGTTCTGCAAACACACACCTCAGAAAGGATGGATAAGTGCCAAAGGAGTTACATGGCATGTTCCATGTTGATAGGGGGGAACACAAATTAGTTATTGAAATTCACCACTGGTTAGGGGGATGTGAAAGCTCTACCAACTCTAACAGCTCTAACAACAAGGAATTCTGCTGATACACAAGAGAAGGATATCAAATTCTTTATAAGGAGAACATGCTGAAAGCCTCTTTATCTCTGAGAATTTGAGGAAAGAGGAAGGAAGTTTGCTGTTCTTCACAGGTGCCCACAATTATGCCAGACTGTTATAAATTGGTTATGGAAATGGCTATGTACCTGTATAGTACTGTATATATTTATATTTATGTATATAGTACTGTATATATATTGCACAGTATAGTAATATAAAAAACAATTAGTAACAGTTGAGCTACTGAAAATTATGCTTGTGCTCTATGTATCACAAAGCAACCATCCAAATATCTCTGAAGTAGCTAATAAAACATACTACAAAAATAATGTACCTAAGGAAACCCACAATCCAAAAGATGAGAAATTGAAGTGCAGTATCCTATTTTGCACTTGTATTTAGCATATTCTAGAGACTTTCACTCATAAGAGTAATCCTCTCTAATAGAAATTGGTACTTGAGAGAGTTAACTGCAAAACACAGAAGCTTAAAGTTGCTCAAAGCTGACAAATTTAACAGGCTGGAATTTCAGTGAGCAAAGAAAAATAGTTAAGAAAAGCAGAAAAGCAGACAAGAACTGAGCATATGTAAAGGGGAGGTAAAAGAAGCAGCTGAAAGTTTGCAGTCAAGTGGTGGAAAAATATTTTTAAGCTGTAAATAGAAAGCAAATTTGGGACTCTGAATAGACTTTTTTTTTTTTTTTTTTTTTCCCAGTGCTTGAGGAAAGTTAAAATACAAACCCAGGCAATGTTTATCTTGTTTCAAGAAATCAGCTTTCATTTTTGCTGGATTAATTTCTAATACCTGGATTCTGGATTCTAACTTTGATTTTTGTGTATGAATTTATATCCAATTTAAGTAAATATCTCACCCCCCATATTCCTGTCTTTTTAACTATGGAGCATTTTGTTGAATTCAAAATCATAAATATATACAAAAGTATGTAGATAAGAGTTACAGATGAACAGTACCAAAGCTGAGAAATAAAGGACTAATAGCACTGCTGCTACTCTTCAGGATGCCATTAACATCCAGAGATTGCAAATTAAGTTTACTCAGGGCCTTGCAGTTTAGACCAGAAGGAGTATCTAAGAAAATAAGGTTTGGCACTTCAAATTATTCAACAGTATATAAATAAAATCTCAGCCATAAATTTCCCCCTACTTATCCACAACTACTTGAGCATTCAACATCCCACATTATGTTGTGAGGCACAGTATAATCTATGTTATTGCTTGTTACCCAGAAATGTGGGCATGGGCAGAGTTTTGCACAGAATATATGCAAGAAGCAGGATGCTGCAGCATTTTTGCTCATAACTTTTCTTCATTTATGATTTAACCAACAGAACTTTTCCCAAATTTTGTTATTAATATCCCACAATATCATGCATTACCTCATAAAGCAAGAAGTTAGGAGTTGCTTCCCTGGAATAGCTATTTGACCTCAACTTACCTGCTACAGTTATGCAAATTAAAGCAGATAGTGAAAATCAAATTAACAAGGACTGCCTGCAGCTTAATTTTGTGTTTGAAATTGCCACCCACTTATTTGTTTGTTAATCTTGGCATCCAGTGGAAGAAAAAGGAATTATGAAAAAGCCTGAAAATACTAGCAATTGGCAAAGAATGGCAACCTTCTGTTCCTCTGCCATCAACAGGTTAATTTAGTCTGAAGTAGTGCATGTTAAGACTATTATCCTAATAAATTATTGTTGTGCTTCAAGAAATGCTGGCCCCTGCCTTTTGTTGTGCATAAGCCAACAGCAGAACTTTTCAAGAATAAAGCTGCATAATTAAAACTGTGACTAACTAGGGACAGTTTGGGTTGAAGTTTAAGTGCAAAGTCAGCACCTCTGGCTCAGGAGGAGACTAAGTTCCTATAAACTGGAAGAAGTGGCAAACAAACAGCAGAATCCATACATGATGGCAGTTTAAAGTTAAGGATTCAAATCTTGTTTTTCCTCTGCTCCTAGCAGACATGAAACATTTTGGCAAAAGCCTTATTTTTTTTTAGTGCTGGTGTTAACGGATGCAAACCTGATGTTCAGAGACATGCCATTCACTAATGTACTGAAAAAGCACTGTGGTACGTGCACAACGTTCTAATTATACTGATATCATCACCATATTAGGCTGCAATTTATGCTTTTGTTTCCTTTTGAAATATGTAGGTAATCATGGATAAGGTTTAATTTCATTATAAATATTACTCAACTAATTAGATTAATGATTTATAGAATATTGATTATTTTGTATGGTTAGAAAGCTCTTCATGCACTCAGGTGCACTCAGGTTTCATGTGTCCATCAGATTTACAAAGAGAGAAGATGCTGTCTCTCATTTCCTACAAAGCAGAAAATGAATTAAGACCTAAAGGTAGCTCTGTTAAAAAAAAAAAAAAATGGTTCAATGGTGAATAGACTATCAGATCTCAAAATTTATAAGATTATGAAATTTGTTTTCCTTTCCTATCTATAAAAGCAGAATAATAATTCTCACTCCAAGGATTTTGTGGATATGATTAATGTTCACATAAAAACAAAATTTCACAAAAACCTCTGATAAAGCTAGAAACAAATTAGCAGTTGCAATTGATGAGATTGGATAGCATACAGAAAGATATTGAACCACATTTCAAACAAGGAATTAAAATGACTCTCAATTGCTCTGACATTAATTGAGCACCATCATGTGGGGAAAAATTAATCATTGTCTATTGGAAAGATGTACTGCATAAAGAAGAAATGTACCTCAATGCACAAGATTAGCATCCACAGCTGAATAAACAATATCTATTTTGAGTGGAGTTTGGTTTTTATCAGAAAACAAAACCAAAACTCACAGCAAACTAAAGCCAAAACCCTCAAAATTAATGCTACTAATATTAAATAAAAAGTAAAATAAAATAGCTACACTACAATTCTGGTGATGAGCCTTATAGTTAACTAAATAAGAACAGATTTTTTTTTTCTTAAAATTGTTGCAGTAAAATAAAGATAAATAGAAAGTTGAATTCAGAAGAGACTGGGACATTGTAATGGCTTATTTTGTATTTCCTGGTTATAAAAAACATCATAAGCCTTTTGCCCTCACTGTGGCATTAGAGGCAGTGCTGATATTAAATATGTTTTAGATTACTTTACACCTCAAAAAAGTCAGTTCACCTGCTAGTGAGGAATGTTAATTTTGTTCCAAATTATTTTTTTTAAAAAAGAATGGATTCACTTAGTGAATATCAAAATAGTTGTTGATAATATTCTTTATAGTAATATAAGAACTTCACTTATTTATGATCTGGAGTTTAAAATAATTTCATTATAAAGTGCAATCCATTACCATTGATCTGCTTGAATTCAAAGAGTAAAACACTAGAATTATTTGCAAGGCAAGAGAGAAAACAAAGGACAACTCGGTCCAGGAGTTTAAGAGATGATACTGATTGTATAAGAGACACAGAAGGATGCTTTGAATGCAGAATGATCACAAGCACAGATCTTGATATGGGATTTTCTCTTAAGCCTTAAGCATCATCTTCCTACATACAGGTGTAAAAAGTGATTCCTCCCACAGATCCCTCCAAGTTAATTAGAAATTGTGCTACCATGCTTCCACACAGATATCCCCTGAACACTGAGAAATAGCTATCTAAATTTGATGATCACATTCTAAATACCATTATTGAAATGCAGCTCTAAAGACAACAAATTCCTTCACAAGTTCACTTATTTTGAAATCCTTAAACCAGATCAGTCTAAAATAATTTCTTCTGTTCCTTACCCAGTATTTTTTGAGCACAATTTATATTGTACTTAAGCTTCTTCCACATCACCAAAAATAACTTGCATGACTCAGCCATATTTTTCCTGACTTGCACTGGTGCAATAAAGAGCAGGATGAGACACGCCAGATGGTTTTGCTTTATTAATATTTCTGACTTGCAAAGCACCACAGATAATGTTGGAAGAATTAAGCAGTACAGCTATGCTGGTCCCTAGCAATGTTGTGGTGCTGATGTGAATTAAGACTCTGGTGGCCATCCATGAAGTGACAAGAGAGCAGGAAGTGGAAGCAACACTGTTTGTTATAAATCACTGCAAGTCACGAAAGACTACCAAGACACAGAACACTCAAAAGGAAACAGAATGGTACTTCACTAGATGTCCTCTTCAGTTTTTTCAGGTCAATTGCCTTGACAGAGGATTCATTAATAAAAGGCTTGGGTGGCATTACTGGGTCTTATTCCTTCTTTTCTCATTTTAAAAAGTAAAAATCTCATATTAAAATATAAGAATAATGTCTAAAACTAGTTAAAAGCACAGGCAAATTCCAAGCTCATAATGTGCAAGTATTTCTAATCACTTCATATCATACACAGAAATTAGTGCTGTGATGTATGCACCTTTAATAGACCTTTATATTAATATATAAATTAGACTTGACATCTAATTTACCTACCAAAACAATCCTCCTAGAGAGACATGAGTGAAAATTCTCTGATATTTAGGGGTTTTGATGGTAAATATGAATACCACCCAATTATATGGCTTGTTTGGGTGTTAACAGTAATAGCACACTTTCTGTAAGGTGCAATTGGCAAGTTTTGCAGAAGTCAACAGCAATAAATTGAAGTCAGATACTAAGTTTTGCTTCAGAAAACTCCCAACAGGGAAAACGAAAGGTGTCCCCATACATAAGTATAATCAGCGTATTTTGTAGCACCTTCCATAATAACAATAACTGGACAATATGAAGTTAATTCTTTTAGCATTGTTTTACACAGAAATGTTTCAGGATTAATGCTTATGGCAGGTCAAATGTACCTTCTACTTCAACACATGTAGTGAGTGACCTTAATTGACATGTACTTTAAAGGTATCTTGAGGTCTTTAATCTTTGCCATAGAAGATTATAAATACAATGATCACAGAGACAAAAAAAAAAAAAAAGTGTATTTGATGTATCATTAAAATGCCATAAGCAATAGCTTAAGAAAATTCCCAGATTGTTAGAAAAAAGTGTTTAACTCTAAAATATATTACTAAAATTCAAAAACACCTGTCTATAAAGTGTAAATGAGCTTCAAAAACTCCAAGATGATTTATTAGTCTAAGTACAGACTCACCAAGATCAAATGCTTTGCCAAGAGTTAGTTGAAGCAATAATAAATTTGTCAGGCCACTGAATGTAATAATACATTTTCCTAAGTGGAGAAAGAGTGAGGAAAAAAATAAGTACTGATTTTAAAAATATTTTAAGTGGGTCAGACTTTTTTCAAGAATCCTTGTATCAACTAGACTAGGTAAAATTGGTAAAGATACTGCAATACATACATCTTCCTTTCAGAAATATAAGAAAGGTGCCATTTTCCAGAGATTTTTAGATAAAACTTTTGTTAGCTATAGTTCAGATTGCATGGCTTTTCTATTTTACCAGTGATAACTGAATTTTCTTCTCACTTAATAGCATGATTGTTTAAAAATAAATTGAAAACCCCTAAAAAACAAGAAATCCTCCACCACCTTTTGTTTTGCAGTAAATCTTACTTCTACATAACAAGTTCTTCAGAAGACAACAGTTAAACTGCAAGTAATTAAGGAAGAAGAGTCTAACTTGATCCGTCAAGGCTGTAACAGATCAGCCTTAATACTGATTGATTTGCTTTTTAATCTTCTCCAACTCATCAACTTCTTTCCCATCTTAATAAGAGTTTCATTAGTTGTTCTTCTCATGAGGCCATTTAAACAGAAGAACCAGTAGATACTTCAGGAGCCAGAAGTAACGTTTCTCTGCCTAGAAGATACTACAAATTTTCACAAATAAATTAAACAAACTACCCTGTTTTCACCCTTAGGAGAAAAACATATATCTTACTCCCTTATTTTGGAGAGATCTTCATACATGTGTCTTCCCTGAATGTGTACTTTGAGTTAGACCTTTGGAAAAAGGAACACTGCAAAGGGATAGATAGGGAAGGAAGACTGCAGGAAAGAAGTTTTCACTGTTCAGAGAAAAAGATTCTCAATGACTAAGGCAAAGAGTTAGCAAAGAAATCCTGCAGAAGTAGACAGAAAAGGAAACATCTAACAGGTGAAAGTTACCATGTTTAGCACAGGACTGAGCTTTAGACTAAATCTGCTGTGCAGCACACGTGACAACAGACAAAACAGGGTTTAAGTAGGAGGAGATGAAATCAAGGGAGAGGAGAGTGGGCAGCACACCAGGTCTAAGAATGAACAGCAAGATTCAAGCAATGCTTAACTGTGCAGAGGCCAGAAAAGAAGAAAGAAAAGAAAAAAAGATAAATACAGAATTTTTGTCTGTATCTGAAACAGTTGTGAGAACGTGGAAATCAGGATTAAGGGGAGTTTTATGTTGCAATCACATCCATCTAGTTTTTGTGTGCTCTTCTTCCAGAAAACTCCCAACAGGGCAGAAATAGGTTATTTTTGGACTTTGTCTGAAGAAATGAATCATGAACTCCAGTCAGCTCCAAAATACACTGCAAAATGGTCTTCATGACCTGAATGATTCTTGTTTTTATTTAGATTTTGATCTGTCCCAATTTTTTTTTTAATATTTCAAAGAATTTGAGATTTCAGGTGTGCCATTCCTCTAATAGCTTATCTTCCATATAAAATCTTCCATTTTATTTTTATATGTCCCATCTGTAAGCAGGGCTCTGATCCCACAATGCATCCAAGCAAGTAAAGCCTCAGGTATGCAGAGCTCTCTGCATAGGAAAATTAAAATGGCATAATAGGAAGGTGTAAGGATTAGACTGAGGATCATATTACAGGATTAAGGCAAATACACATGCAGTGGATTTTGTAGGAAATGACCAGCCTTGCAGTAGATGCAGCCTCAGAGTCCTATTTATAGTATAATCTACTCCCTAGTCAGGTTGAATTAATATCCTTATCCTTTTTGCATAGACTAGTTGGCATATTCTTGGTACAATTTTCAAGACTAATCTTTTATCTAGGATGGCATTTGCTGTTACAGTGCAGTTTAAAGCTCAGTACAGAATTTGTGTCAGCATTTTTTGTCCCATGAAGAACTGAAATTAAAACATTAAAATAGATAGTGTAGCCATTGTCCCGAAAAAAGCTCACAGCTTCTTCCAAGCTCATAATAACTGAGCAATATAAAATCCATGGGCATTTTATGAGTATTGTTTTGAGATTTCTGAGCCATGGAAAAGGTTTCCCAAGTGTTCTTCTGAAGCACATTTATTTTCCAAGAAATAACATTTTATTCTGCTTCTTGGACTAAAAGCTTCTTCAGATTAAGGTTCAAACTAAAGTAATTTTTTTCATACTAAGGAACAGAAACCTGTAATCACATTCATGTATTTAATCTATTGTCAAACACCAGAGATGGGAATTATTCTATCTAGCAATTTAATGGGATCAAATAATGTGAAATCAAATTCAGGGTGAGCTGAAACATTCAGTTTGGAATTCAAGATTTGGACAGAATTCATTTTCCTGCCTTTTAGTACCATTTTTCTAGATATTTTGTTCTACCAGGTTATCCACAGGAAACAAAAATCAAAAGTCTCACAAAAATAAGCATCACGAATTTACTCAAGTGAACTAAGAAATATACAAATACTATGAACCTTTATTTATATCTACACTATCTGGTCATCTGAAGATGAACATGGAAAATTAAGGGCTGGGCATTTTGAACCTCTATCATCCAATTTGTTTGAAGTTATATATACACAGGTAAACATGTAAATGTACTTTATGGTGTTATCTCATTGGTATTAGCTTACAGTTTTCCTAAGTAAATTTAATATTACTAAAATATGCTTTCTAAATAAACCTCTAGGCTCCTGCAATCTAAACAGCCATTTTTCTTCATTAGAAATTTAGGTCAGATATTTATTAGAAAGGTCAAGAAACAGATATTATCTATGCTCTGAAAATGGTTGGGAAGATAAATTCACAGCTGCAACATTCTAGAGTTTACTGTCCTGGGCAAAGAATAATCACTTTCAGTAGTTTTAGCTTGTTATATTCTTTTAGCAGTTGAGATAAGCACTTTGCTATTTTCACCCTAATTGTGAAAATTATATAGTATAGTTTTGTTTATATTTTATGGTAAACTATGTGCAAAATGAACGCTTGGACAACTTGTAAAGAAATTAAATGTGATTGTAAGTAATGCAAAATCAGGATTTAGGAGGGTTTTTTCAGTTACAAGAAAAAAGGAATTACTATAACAAATAATAAGTGAACAGTCCATGAAAATGCCTGCTGAAAAAATCCAAGGATTGTAGTGATATCTGATATATGATATATGGTAAACAAGAAAAACAAGCATTTGACAATCAACAGGCAATGATAGGTTACTAAATAAGTAAAAGGAGAGTCCTATTGCTTTATTCTATCATTTTCATTTAGTGTTTTCCTTGTACAGAACTGAGAAAAACAAAATGCAAAGTCTAAGTTGTCACCTGATAACTGCCAGTCTGCCTTTGGAATTAATTCTGTCTTCTTTGACAAGACATGCAAAGTTTATGAATTTATACCGTGATTCTCAGATTTATAGTAATAAACCTGTTTTTCTTCACAAACTTTAAATTCCAAAACTCTGAAAGTGACTTCTAAATTTGGAATATTTGCATATTTGAGTACACTTCCAGATTCTGGAACATATATTCTACATTTGTCATAGCTGCTAAATATTGATGTCCTTCTCTTAAAAGTTCATCTCATTCAATTTCACATAGTAACAAGCTTATTCTAACACCTCTGATATTTGAGCCTCTTATCCTACCTAAAATACCACAAAATATAAGATTGCACTTGGATTTTCACATTCTTTAAACCAAAACACAGACAACCAATGCATTTCGCATTAAATATTACCACATTTTCTTACTCCGAAGAAGACATGAAATAATTTTTGCAATTTACTTTTTGTGTATCTTTGGAATATTTGTATCTTTACTAAAGCATTTTGTGGCTAATGGATAAGAGTTACGAGAATTACAGTAGAGAATCTTCTCATATCACAGCTGAGATTGCAATATCATATTGACTAAAATAAAGGGCAAGGATTATTTTACCCAGTTCAAACTGCAACTAAGGTCAGGTACAACATTGACTTCAAGGTATTAACAACTAAAGATCAAATTTTTAAAGGTTTTTAGATGTCTAAAGAGGAAGGTGGGAAAGGTAGAGGATTTACAAAAATGTTTATTTGCTTTGTGTGCTTTTGCCTCTTGAGGATTGCTTGCTCTTAAGTCCCAATAGAGGCATGAAAAGTTGTTCTCACTTTATCCTCCACTGTGAATGAAGCAAATTATTTATAGCCATCAGGACTCCCATTCTCCATCTTCTCAGTCTTAATATCTCCCTTTAATAATTTCCTCACCTTTGCTTATGCAGCCCATTTTGATAAATAGGAGTGAGGCAGGCTGCTCCAGGGACCATTAGCCCAGGCAATGCTGGACAAGTCAGCAGACAGCAGAGATGAGGGAGTAGGGACAGGAACCTCTTCAGCCACAGACCCTAAACACTCTGGAAATCTGGCCTCTGCATCATATGTGATCTGGGCCCTCACCCTCCAGTGTAGTTACATCACTAAAAGAGCAGCTTTATCACAAGTAACAGGAAGCAATCTTAATGAGAATAAAAGCAGCATGTGAAAGATTCTGGAAAGAATTAACTTGAAAACGTGCTTTGAAATATTCATTTTGACCAACTGCTTCTTGGGTGAAAATACAAGCTAACAACCTGCTGATTGGTAGAAGAGGCTGGAAATTATTTTCACAGCTAGATGTTTCCATAGCTTAATTGGGCAATATGCTACTCTGAATATTAGAACTAGCAGAAATTTGTTCAAATTAATACTTTTACTGAATACAGGTTGAAATACAGAAAAGGAGCTTGTATGAGCATATTTTGGCCCACTTCAGTTTGGTAATACACACAACTGTTGCAAATATTTTGAATACAACTTGTGTTTAAGGACGTTTTTTCCTAAACTTACTTTTCAGAAAAAGAACTTGGAATCATTTCTAGTACTGTAAGCACAAGCTTAATGTTCTCCAGAGCTAATCCAGCAAAACACTTAAAACATATACTAATATAGGACTGGTAATATGCTTAACATTAAGCTCTATTTAGTGAAATACCTTTAGCACTTGCTGCAGTGTATTTTGTAAGATAAGCATACTCAAATATTAAACACTCAACATCCATTTTTCCAGGACTGTGGTCAGTGTTTGCCTCCAGCCATAGCATGACCTGATTACTTATATGTTTTAAAGCTCCTGAACAGACAAAAAGCCTAGGTCAAATTTCTAGTATGTTTTAAAGCCCCTGAATGTACAAAAAGCTGGTGTAGTAATTCTGATTGCACTGGAGATAGAAAACAGCTTCCAGTCCTTGGCTTTAAACATTATACAACATACAAATTTTGTGAGTTCTCGCTGGATCTATTGCTGTCACTGCAGTTGTCATGGACCCAGATCAGATGAACATTTAAAAAAAAAAAAACCTAAAAAATGAAATAATACTACCCAGACTTGATTATTTAATTCACTTGGCTGTATCTGATGTGGCTTTAAAAACTAAGTTTTAAATGTTCACAGAATTACTTTTCTTTTAGCAAAGAAGGATCTTATTATTTAGATGTTGTTAACAATCCATGCTCTTTCATTAAAAATCTAAAGAAAATGTTTCAACAGCTGTTACATAACAGTTGAAATTGGTGAAAGATAAATGCAATATTTCCAGCAACGGTCTAAACACAAAACTGACACTAAAATTGGGGTTTTTTCTTCCTTTATAAGCTTTGCACGTGTTGCCTCACAGAAACTCATGGTATATTTCCTTCATTATTATTTTCACTTTTTATACAGTCTACACATATCAAAATTCCCATGTCCCATTTCTAACTATATTTGCCTATTTTGTAATTAGATTATGGATGTTAAATTAGTAAGAACTAAACATAAATAGGAAGATAATTTTTTTTTATTTGAGGAATAGTGTTTCCATCCATCAAAAATTGTTTGCAACATTAGCAAGGCTTCATCTGGAATACAGAGCAGCATGTAACTCAGTGTTATTGTTTATTATTGAATGGGCAAGTGATATATTTCACAAAGACGTCAGTAATGAAGCAGACTTTAGAGACAGCAATACCCAAGGTACATTGGCCCAAGACCTAGCATGTTACTATAACATTTTCCTTTCAGAAATATAAATACTGAGATGAAAGTGTGTGCCATAAAAATTCTTTCATAAACCTGTCTCTCCACAGCCCACATTCAGGTGGTTACATAAGTACATGAATGATGTTAAGCAAATGAGTTATTATAATGAAGCTAAATACAAAATTCATATCAAACTAATGTTTAAACACCTTTTATGTCTTTGTACATTTTCATGGAACATTTAGCAAGGCCTAAATCTTTTACCACTTATTAAAACAGAGCTGCTCTCTTATGCAAAATCTAAGTGATCAGCTTAAAGAGAAAAGATTAGACAATAAATGAAATATTTTTATGTTGAGCACCCATGTGATTTCAAATATTACAAAAGCTGCTTATTTGCATCACAAGAGCCAGATACACAAAAACATTTAAGCACAGAGTATTCTTCCTTTTCAGCATGATACAATTATCATATTAGAAAGAGAATGAGCAGCTGTTAGGTAAATCTGTCCTGGCTCAAATCCACACAAATAAATGCATGCTGAAATAAAAGAGGTGCCTCACCCAGCTCAGACACTGAGTTTCAAGTGTTACCTACTCCTGGTAGCTCCCGTTCAATCTTGAGTGAGCACTGGTATTTCAAAGAATACTCTCAGGGATACCTCAGCAATCTATACTTGAATTCTACCAAAAGTGTGTTTCTATATACAAAAACCTCAGAGGGGGATAGGGAGGAAGGAAAATTAAGTTAGAACCCTTTTGGAGGCTGCTACAGCAGCTCTGACAACCTTTGTTGAGTCTGAAAAGAGAATAGCTAATCCAAGTCACGGGGATTCTGGTGAACCATATTAAGACCTCACAGACCAGCTTCAGTTACTGATTGATTTCCCTGTCATCCACTTCCCAAGACTCACCATCCCCAATTTCCTTCTGCATTATCACTTAGAGCCATCACTAACTCTTTTCCTCTCAAAACTTTGTTTTAGATTTTTTCCATTAAACACATCTGAGTTATACTTTATCACTAGCTTCTACCAAAGCACATAATCTGCCACTTTGTGATATTGAGTGAGATGACTTAGGGATAGTGTATCAATACTAGCAATTAATTTCCTTCCTTTTATTGCTTTGAACAGCCATTCAATCTAATTTTCAGGATTAATTATTTTCACTTCCCACTGGTATTGCAGACAGAACACAATGAGCATCTGAGAAAGCTGAAACCAATCCAGCTTCTCAGAGAAGCCTGTAATAATTTGATTTTGCTCATCTCTCCTGATTTAAAAAGGTCTGTTTCGAGTCTTGTAAAGCAAATTTCAAATTCAATTTCAACTAGGGCTTTCACTCCATGGTACTAGCAAACTTCCAGTACACACTTCAGAACTCATACACATTCCTGTTTATCTTAAGCAAAAAAAAAAAAAAAAAAAAAAAAATTTTTTCCTTGATAATACTGCACAAATAGAAAGTAACTCTGAGAACTTTCTAGACTGAATGACAACACATGCTAGGAAGTCTATAGTTCACTCTAATCTTAAAGTAGGATGCCACCTACTGCTAAATAGGTTGAATTAAAAATCAGAGAAACCAATTTCCTAATGACGTAAAGAAACCTGTAAGCAATCATGACTAATGTTTCAGGATTCTGTTGCACAAGTCCAGTTGTCAGAAGAGAGCTTCACAACAAGCTTATAATGTAAAAATTGGTGCCCTACTGCTGGAGGAGCAGAATTCTTTAAGTTAATTGAAAGGGAACATGCACTCAAAAGGTAAGGTTATACTTATGGCAAGTAGCATTACTTTGTGACATAAATTTAGTTTTTGTCAGTCAAGTTTGTTCTCCAGTTCACAGAGCAAGTCTGGATCAAAAGCTCTGGATTGGTTGCTCAGTGGGTAACTTAGTGATTTTTTGCTTTACTATCTAAGAGTTTGTTATAGTTTGGGAAAAAAAAAAAAAAAAAGGAGGTAAGAAATAAAAATAACATACCCATGCAGCCTAGGCAGCAATGTACAAGTATTCAAACTTGGCTAGCAATGTATCTAGAAATGTACATAAATATTTCCAATATTCCTACCTGCAGTGTATTCTGTAAGTCTTTGCCTTCTCTCATACAATCTAAGAAAAAAAATTTCATTACTACTATAACCAACCAACCAAACAACCAACCAACAAACAGAAAAGCAACCTAAAGCAAACAAAAGCAGCTTAAGAAGTTCTTTCTTGGTGGTCCAAACTTCCCTGGAAGAGTTTCAGCCTCCTTACTTTTGGCAGTAGAATTTGTTTAATAGATGCTCAATGAATCAAGTCAGCAAATTGTTCTAGATTCAGAGCAGCCTTAAAGAATAAAATGTATTTTTCAGCCTGTCTATTTCTTCTGATTCAGGTTATATTGTAGCTTTGCCAAAATCTGTCAGCACAATGTGTGGGACAAGGTTCCCTAGCATGAGGTCTGGTGACACAGGGATTTATGAAGCCACCCCTGTTGCCAGAGTCAATGCACAGTGCAGTTTCTTAAAGTTGTCCTCTGCTCACAAATTGAAATAAAGCAGATATTTCTATCATACTTTAATTGCATGTGACCTCTTCAACTCAGGAAAGAGCCACAATAATTGGACAAATGCTTTATATTTTTACATAGAGAGAAGTATTGAACAGAGAACATGAAGAGCACACACAACCTCCACTTCCATTTGTAGTTCTGCATGGAAATCCTCAGGGCAGCATTTGCATTTTCCAGAAATTATGGTTTATACAGGAAAAAATACACTGATTTAGAGGGTGGAGAATAAAATTAAAGATTTTCCTATGGCGTTAAGACCATTTTGAGTTTCTTGCACACCCTAAGCCAGCAGGAAAATACTTTGCCACTACCCTCAACTAATTTTAAAACAGGTTTGTACTACTCCTGTAACAGAATCAGACAGTGTACTTTTTTTTTAATTAAAAAGCCACCGCCAACAAATAATGGATCTTGAAAGAATGGCTTTAATCCATCTAAAAGTTCCATCACTCACTTTACAAACTAACTTATGAGATACAACAGGATGAAGTTTCATTAACATACCATATATTAACATAAGCAGCTTGTTTTGTGTGATTAATCAAGACCTTAAAAAAAAATGCAAAGCTACTTTTGGGGGAAGAAAGACACCAGATTACAGCCTGGCTGTGATACCAAGTACTTCCTAGCCATCCAACAGCTTGGTTCAGAAAATCCAAGCAATGTCTTAGCTCCTGCATGATATATCATCAGTTTATTAAGCATATGTCATAATCTTCCATCTATTGCACACAATAATCACCAGGTAATCACACAAGTTTCAAAAGCATGCAATCAATTTTGTGAGGATCAAGCTGTACTGCCATGTCTAACAACTTGTAGATGCAACAGTAAACACAGTTTTTGACTTTGAAATTACTAGCTCTCTAAGGAACCAAGACATCACCATGATTAGTCTAGCATCTAATCATCTACCACACCAAACCCCCAGTCCCCCAGGTCATTTAGAGAACTTTTTGTTTCAGGTGTGTAATTGCAATAATTAAACTTAGTATTTCTCGATCTTTACAGAGTAACTTTAGCCTACAGTGATTCCCTTCAGAGATAAAGAGGGAACACTTGCATAATTTTATCCCTTACTCAGACCCAGCCTGCTCATTTTTGTTGAGATGGGGTTGGCCATACATGTTTCCTCAGAATCTACCTAAAAATGTGACTTATGATGATATTATTAAAAAAAAGACATTTATAAGCACATACATAAAGGGACCAGAAGTGACCTACAGGAAAAGAATGTGAAGCTGTTCAGTGAAACAACTTTACCACTCTGATGTGTGACAGCAAGAGTTGGTCCAAAAGGCACAATTCTATGAATGTGAGAGTTCAAAAATCCAGCACAGCCCTCCTGTGCTTCACCCACTTTTATAGGTAATTATTTGTATTGGTTTTGCACAGCCTATTTTTTTGTAGTGGGGGGAGGGGGGGTGGGTTATAAGGAGGCTCCTGTGAGAAGCTGCTAGAAACTTCTCCATGTACAGCAGAAACAATTGCTGGTGGCTCCAAAGGTGACAGACTGCTGGCCAAGGGGAGTGAGTGAATGAGCGAGTGGCTTTCCTGGGTGCCTGGAATTTGGCCACTGTCAAACCATGACATTATCTTAGCCCAAGGAGTGAACTTTTTGAGATTACAAGTGGAAGAATTCTGAACATAAGATTGAAAACTGAGAGAAGAAACCTAGTAAACTTAATCTCACAATCCCAATTAGTGAAATTAACAGCAATTATGACAATGAATTGATGCATTTACTTTCAATGGACATTATAAAACCATTTCCAGCAAAGCCTCTGGAATCTGATTTTTTGTGACAAAAACCCAAAGATTTGATATTTTGCCTCATTACCTCAAAACCAATTTTTTTCTCTTAAAACCCTATTATGTTTCAAGTGTGAAAGCTTTATATTTATCTAGTGTTAGATGTTTTTCCTTGTCAAAATTAGGTATTTTAAACACTGAAATATTCCACAACAAAATTTTCTAGGGCTTAAAAGATTTTCAACATTATTGCTCTTCAGAAACCGAATATTTCCTTTGGATCCCTTCACTCATAACCTCTTTTGAAGTAGAACTAAGGCTTATTTTAGATTACTATTTAATAATTCCTTCACTTGTTTTATTTTCTTTCACATTCACCAACCTTACCTTTTACTTAGCATAGCCTTTCATCTGCATTCCGCGCCGATCGCTCCGCTCCCGCGGCTGGCGTGGCGCGGCCGCCCCCTGGCGTTCGCTTGCCCGCACTGCAGCCGGCTCGGGACAGCCGAGCGGGGCAGCGCCGAGACATCATCCCTGCCGACTTCCAGGAGCTTAGGCAGGGGGTTTTCTTCTTCTTCCTCTTCTTTGGAGAAGCCTGATTGCTCAGAAAGGTCTGTTGCGCATCTATCTGTGAACAGCAAATGTAGTCCAAGTGTTTAAGTGGAGTAGGACTGAGCAGGACTTGCTTTTGATCTTTACAGGATACCATGAGAAATTGGTGTTGCATTTTTCTGAAGGTTGAGAATGAGAAAAGAAGCAGACACAATCAGATTTTCTCTCTCTTTTTTATTTATTTAATTTTTTTTTTTTTTTTTTTTCGTGGTGGCTTAGAAGCTTACAGAAAAATAAAAATGCCTAAAGTCTGAATGATAATGTGTCAGGTAACTGTGCCCATCTATGTATCAGAAACTGGAGCCTTGAACTCTCAAGAACAAGTCTAATCTTAGGATGAGCAGTGAAGTCTCATTGGAGAACAGTCCCTAGAATACCCAAACATTCACCCTCAACACACAGTTAACAGAGTTCACTCTGCCAGTCTCCCACAGGGAGTATGGGAGGTATCTGCCATATTTCTGACATTGTTACTGCCCAATGAAGCCAAATACATTACATTAACCTTTATTTACTAATTCTACTGCTACTTTACTTAAAATGCTCTCTTATAAGTCTTTCTCCTCTGCAACCCACATTTATTCCCCGTCTCACCATATTTCTTGTTCTATGAAAGCACACTGGCACACATTTTCCACTGCACTGATGGTGTTGGTCACGAATGCTCCAAATCCAGCTTCTCCAGCATTTCCAAATTTAATTATGCATTTACTCACTGTTGTAGAATACTTTTTTAATTGACAGAAAACTATTTGCCTGAAAACTGACCCCTTTAATCATTATGACAAAGGCAGGTCCAACAGTAAAGCCCAGAAAAATTGGTTGTTTGCCCAACAGTTGGAAATGCACAATTTTATTTGTTGTTGAGTATCTGACAAATTCAGAATGAAACAAAAATATCATAGGAAAGAAGCAAGATCCCATTTATGCTATCTATAATGTCATTTTTGTTCTCTTTTTTGCTCCTCTTAATTACTTGGACTTCATTCCATATTAGGCTATATTTTCCTTGGAACAAGAGTGTTACTCATCTATCCAAGCACTTATGAAATACTTGGACATTCAGATAGAATTTTTTTGTGGGCATAGAAAAAAGCAGATGATAATGAAAACAAAAGGTAGCAGGTTACTGACTTATTGTGAACTCGAATTTGTGGCCCATGTTTTCAATTTAGATATAATGAGTACCATAAAGAATTATATAAGCCTTAAAATTACTGTGGGTTTGGTTTTTTTGTTTGGTTTCTTTTTGGGCTTGCTTTTTTTTTTTTTTTTTTGCTAGACTGACAAGTTTGGGGGTTTTTTTAAGTCCTGAGTCCTGATACTTCACTCATTGTGGACTTTGTCTCCTGTAAAATTAATTATTGATTTTTCAGTGTAGAGACTCTATCCTTGGAAAAGATACCTCAAGATGTGTACATACAAATCCCACCAGCTAAGGAAAGGTACTGCAAACAGTGTTTGCATTTTTGGGGCCCAAAGTAGCTCTTGCAAACTCAGCCCTACCAGTGGAGTGGTTACTATGGCTGCCTCAGGACTGATTTTAAGCATGAGTCCAACCTTTTAAGCATGAGTTCATACTTATCTGATCTAAGTTTTGTGGCCCATAAGCCCAGGCTGTGGTGAGGAACAAATCCTGTTTCCATGGCACCAGTCAGCACAGGTCCAAGCAGGCATTTGTCTGCTGTGAAGAGCAGTGCACAGGAACAGTGGTGCTCTCTCACTCACATCTGCCATGCCATCTTCCAAAAGTGTCCATACATGATTGAGGAAGAGGAAACAGGCCCAGAAACAAAGCATTGTTGAGGTAGCAGAGACAAACTTGCTCTGCCTTCTCAACAGAAGCCTGTGCCATCAGGTCCTTCCAAAATGTTACTCCACAATACATATGCCACCAAGACCTGTGGGTGCACGTCCAGAGCAAGCCATACTTCTGGCATTCCTGTGCCTGTGCTTTGGAAAATGGTCATAATGGTTTACCAAAATGTTGCTGTTCAATTTGTGCCTGAAAAGGAGGGAAACTACCAAAGACAGATTTCTGGAATGTTTACAATATAAAACCACGAGGTGGTGAAGTATTAAAAATACATTTAAATCCAATTAAAGTTTATGAAATATATACAGAAGAAGTGCTTACCCTGACAGCAGTGGTTAATTAGGCAGTAGGAATTAGTGGGGGTAGAAGCAAGAAGATAATCTACACTGTGCTGGAGCACATTGAAAACTGTAAAATGAGATTTTGTTGGTCTAAAAAACATAAAACTCTGCTGTTGTTAATTTCTGTTAAAGGCTTATCAGCCTTCAACTTTCCCTTGGCACAGCTTTGGCACACCTAAAATACCATACATATGTGTAAGAGAAGTCTATGTGCATTTTCATTCTAGAGGGATAAAAAAATACCAGTAGTGGCATGTGGCCTGATAGGAATCATATTGTTAATGACTGGAAGGTGTTCAGAAACAGGTGCAGTGGGAAAAGAAATATCTTGTTTCCTCATTTCATAGCTAAGGTAAAAAATAAACTTCACTGTTATTTTGAAAATACGGAATATGTTTTAATCTTCAGCAGCCATGCAAAGTGGTAGGGTTTTTTCCCCTCCATCTATCAAGCTTAGAGTTTGATTCAAATGAGAGAAATCCAAAACAAAACCTGCTACCTGGAATCTCTTTGAATTACACACTGTAAAGCAACAGAGAGAAATTAATCTCTATAGCTACTCCAGTAAAACACTGATCTTCCAAAATGCTGTCCTTCTGTTTTCCAAGTGGTTTTCATCCCTATCCACTCTTAACAAATAACATATACGTACCTAAATATTTAGTTCCTACTTTGATCACATCTACATAGATATTTTTAAAAGAAATCTTACTGCATTATTAAACTGAAATGCTAGTTCCCAAGATAATAGTAACAAATATTCATCCTGTAGCAAGAGCCCCTGCAAGAGTTGTGAATGATTTAGAGTTTAGCCATGCCATGTGTGGTATCACCTTCTTCTCCCCAACAGCTACCTGAAAGAATTTTCAAGAACTGTCTTGAAAACAAAGATTTTTTTTTATGTAAAGCAGGAGTAAAAGCACCTGAGGAATCATTATGAATTGCACCAATAACAATTTGTTTTCAATCTAAATCCAACAGCTCCTGCAAAATGGTTCGATCTAGCTTCTAGCAGTACACACACACAAAGACATCTTTGTGCTGCATCATAATGTCAAGCATTATTGCTGAAGCCTGATAAACTGACAAAAGTTGTCCTCACCTTTATTTGCCTTCATGATGTTAAAATATTTCAAGCTGCCTGCACACTCCCAGACAGATCTGCAGCTAATGGAAGTCGATCCAGCTGCACCAAGGCAAATGGAGCCATTTGGGCCAGGGGAGTCCCACTGGCAAACTCCACTGGGAAGCCATCCCCACTGTTACACAGTGACCACAAGAAACACGTGCAAGCACATTCTCAGGCTTATCTTGGACTCAAAAGACTTCAGTTCCCAAAGGTCATTCAGATAATGAAAGTGGTGGTTTTGCTTTGCCTGGAATGAAGTTTTCAGAAAACAGATTTCTGCTACTTCATACCTTCTCAAAATTGAGTTTTACTTCATTCTTAAGATCTTTCTAAAGGCTGACATAACCACAGTATGTAGAGTGAAGAAGCATATAATATTGTAAACACAAAGAAAAGATCATTAACAAGCATAATTTCTGTACAAAATTCCATCTAGGAACACATTGAGCTCTTAGTAGTATTTAGTATTACTTAACACATTTTTAAACATCTCAACACAAACTGTAAATGCAGTCTGAATGTTTTCCATAGAGAAGAGACTTGCTACCACATGATAGTCAATTTAAGTGTCTGTCTGTGGGTTTTTTCTTTCATTAAGTGGCAATTCAGCTCTTCATCTTTTCCGATTTTCTTTACTCACTTTCAAGCAATTACTGCTGGGGGCTCTGATGTTAATGAGTTATACACAGCATATTTAGAAATGAAATACGCTTTTAGAGTATGAAGTTAAGTTAATGGAAGCATCAACCTGAATAGATGCAAAAGCCAGACATCTTTGATATCAGTGCTTGATTGATTTTATAAGTCAGGTGTTCACATGAATAAGTAACCCTTACTTAGCTCAAGGAGCATTTTGACAAGAAATTTGCACTGATGAGCTATAAAGGCAGCCTTTTTATAAGACTCTACTTTGCATTGTCCCTCATATTTTTGATCTTGTTTGCTTTCTCTCTTTAGTAATCTAAATCCTTATCAACATTGCAGATCACTATATTATCATAAAAGCAGTCGTACAGCTACTTATAAAAATCTCTACAAATTAAGAAACGCGAAACTACTGATGTGAAAAGCATGGCCTTCCTTCTGCAAATAATATAGTTTTTTATGAAGGGTCCTCTTAATTTTTGCAGTGGAATACAGTTTATGAGTATTGACCAAGGCATTTTTTTCATGGAGTTCAAAATAGTTGACAATTAAAGTCATCCAGTTTTTAAATAATCTTCCATCTGTTGTTTATGTAGACTAAAAACTTTAAAAAAAATCAGTTATAAGATCTAAGAGGTATTTTAAATACCATAACACTTAAGAGCATAGAAACTTAATCTATTTTACTAACCACAGAAATTGTCAGATTTTAACCACATAAAGTTAACCAAATTTTGCAACTTATTCCCTTGGTTTTGAGCTTCATTTTTTTTACTTAAACTAAATCCCTAATCTGAAATGCAATTGATTATATTGGACTAATTATACAGAGTTGACCTACTAGGAATTGTTACTTTTCTCCTAGTGAATATCCATGCATCACATGAAAGAGACACCTAGATCTGCTTCAAATGTACAACCACAGAGACCAAATGTAGGGAAACTCCCAGAATTACATTTTATTACTAAACTATTATTTTATTACTAAATCCTTTCTTCTATTGCAAGCAGGAGGAATTCTAGTCTTCACTGAAAACATCTAGAAAGTTCTCCTTCTCTGCAGCACCCCACCACTTCACCCAAAGACCTTTAGAAGCAATATTATCTGAAAAATACATTATCATATCTATGCTTCTGAATTATTAGCCAATACTAGCAAATTTGTGGAAAGAGAAAATAAACCAACAAGATACATTCGTTAATCGCAAAGTTATATAAATAATGGAGGAACTTACCCATGGAAATTGTAGACTTTCTACACCTCAGTAGCTTTAATCTAACAAAACCACAACAAACAATATAGAAAACCAGAGACCAAAATAGTTATCTAGATCATTAGGTACTCTGTGACAGACTGACAGATTTTCAGGCCAGAAAGATTCTATTAATGTGAGCCACCTGGAAATGAGCACAGGTCTCATAATTTCCTCAGGTGATTCTGGTCTAGCAGAACTCTAGTGAAACAGTGCCATTCATTACCTGGAAACACAGTGAATCCTTCAACATTTTAAAGTGCTTCTGTAAGAGGATATAAATTGAATTATTGTACCCTTGTTCCAATGTGCATTATGAAGACAATATTCTATGCAGCCATCAGGTGTCACTCTGTGTAATCAAACACTAAAAATGAAAATTAAATCCCTACCTCTTAGGTTTCAGTTTATAATTGCTCTTTAAATAATAAAAAAATAAATATGGAATTTGACCCTAGCTCTTGTGGTATAATACCATGAACACTTGAATTCTGGCTGACTTCTGGTAATGGTGAGTTATACAGCCAAGACTGGCTCATTGTCAGAGGCAGCAGAGGGGGCTGAATTTCTTGATTATGGCTTTGCCTTTGAGCGCATTTATTCTAATTTACCTTATGTGATATAGTAAATCTGGTTTAAGAGCACTACAATATAGAGTAGAAATACCACAGCCACAATAAGAAGTTCAAAACTAGAATATGCTTTTCATATTCATATTAGTCCAAAACACCATGGAAGTATGTCTTCTAGGCAGACATTCTTCCTAGACTAAGTATCACCAGCCTGCACTGCTCCATTGTTGTTTTAGTGTGATTTTTTCCTCCCCTACAGCCAATATTAACATTGATTTATTTACTCTGGACAATTTAACTCTAACTTCAGTGTATTCTGTGAAGTAATCCTGCACTTCGCAGACTCAAATCTGTTAGCAGCAACTACAGCTGTAAAACGTGTATAGATCTTGTGTAAGGCAAAGTGAAAAGCAATATTTGATCTAATTCAATGGCAGAACATTCAAGCATTTGCAGATAAATAACTAGGATTTCTGCAGCTGCATCATAAAGACCAGAAAATGGCTTCAAGTGTTCATACCATTTCAACTCCATCTCATGAAAGAAAGGTTTGTCTGCAAGATGCAAATTAAAAATACTTCAGATATTACTTTAGTAATAATCTTACCCAGTTATTGAGGTACAATGTTCAATTCAAGGTGTTTCATTTTCTGGTCTCACATCAACCAATAAATCCTACCCAAAAGTTTCAGATAAGCAGCGTTCACACATTGGATCTGGTATGGAAACCATTGCACCCAGCAGTCCAGCTCTTATGTGTTTTCAATAGTTCTGGACCATTAAAAGCACAGTTAGGTGCACACCCTATCAACTCTTCACCTGCCAACACCCCCATTGTACCTCTGTCCTTATGTATCTTCATGTGATTTATAATTTGGAAGACTTTTCTTGTCAGAAAAAAAAAAAAAAATAAATTAAAAAAAAAAAAGATAAAGAGCAAATTTTTAGAGTACAAGCACAGAGAAATCTGAATTCAAATATATCCTCTGATGAGGAAAGTCTATGCAGTATCTGCTATGCAACCCCAACATGAGGGAACAAAAGGGCAGCTGAGCATTACAAAAAGGGATTATTCTCCATCTGCACTGCCTAGCAGCAGCAGCACCTGATGTAGTCTCTAGAGCAGCAACATTGACACAATTCACCACTGCAAACCAGGGTGAGATGCTGGCACATCTGAATCTAGTGGAGCTCTGACTTCAGCAAGACCAGAATTCAGCCCAGGTTCTTGTTGCCTCAAGAGACAGGAAAGTGTGCTCACAGATATGAAGTAGAGACATTTATACTACCACAAGCTGCAGTTTGTATTTTTATTCTGAAGGCAGAGTCTTATGGAGACCTATTGGATGCTCATGCATTATTAATTTTCTTCAGCTATAAAAATATGAAATGGAGCATACAATAGCATGTTGTTTATTGCTTATGCTGGTATGAGGCTCAGAAACTCGGATCTCCTGCCAGACACTTACAAGCAGAACTGTTCCACTTCATGCTGATGACACTGCTCCATCAAACAGCACTAATCAAATTGCCCAGGGCCTTCCAAACAAACTGTTAAAGTGTATTATCAAAAAATAGTCCAATAATACTGCCCATCTTAGTCTTATATTGAAAGTGTGGTTTGGAAAGCCTCCAAATATGCTACAAAAATATAATAGGTTCTGCAGATTTGCTTCTGAAATTCCAGCCATTTTACATCACTGTCCTTAAATGAAAGGCAGCTGATAGCTATCACAATATTTAGAGGTTTATAGAGAAAAATGTTCCACTTTAAAGGTAGCAATGTGTTTGCATCAAATTTTAACATGCTTAATGACAAAGATTCCTGTTTATCTGGAGAAGTTGCTAATACTGGTCTGATGGTTTCTCTAAACATTTCACAGTAATTAAAAGCATTTCATTTCAAAGAACAAAAGCATTCTGGTTTTCTCAGTCCTGTACCACAGAATAACTAAATTTTGTACTATCAGAAGGTCACCTTCATACCATTCATTTCTGGTCTTATTTGATTGTCTTTCATGCAAACAATTCAGTCAAGACCAGTGAATTATGGAGTAAAGCTGCCCTTATGTACCTGTTTTTTCAGTGATGAATAAAGGGAAGGACCTTCTTTTGGTTAGTTGAGCATCTTCCTTTTGGTAGTCATCAGTCTTGTCCATGTCTTCTGCTTTTTCATAGAGCTTTTTTTTTCAGCAGTGTTTCAGGATGAAGGAGGAGCAGCTGGTAGGACCATGTCATCAGAAGCAGGCAGCTTTCAGACTGGGGAAAGGCTCCACAAGCATCATGAGTTGTATGTTTTCTTTGAAACTGGGAGATGATCAGAGGTGTCCACGTTGTCTTCTCAAAGATCACTGACCCCCTCTGGAAAACAGCAGAAGGTTAAGAGCCTTTCTGTAATACAAATTTCCCACTTGGAGTTAGTGTCAAGCTTTTGTGCACGTTATTCCTCTTTCCCACAATCTGTGCATCCAGTTTCTAGCAGACCCTCTGAGATATACAGCTGGCAAGTCTGTATTGGCAAATTGTGTCATATATCAGGAAGAGATCTGTGAAACACAACAGTAACCACTGAACATCTGACATGAGCACTCCTGGTGATTCTTCCAGTACTCATTGGGAAGTGCAGCTTCCACTTCAGTTTCATCTCCAAGTTTGAATCATTTCAAAATGCAAATATCATGGTAATGGGGATTACTGGATGATTCACTGCAAAAACATGCTCCTGATCTCAAGAAAAATGTCTTTGAAATCTTCTTCATGCTTTTACCTCCCAAATTCTATAAGCTCTTAAAAAACCTGTTTCTTTCAGATTCAACAATGTCAGATTTCCTAGGCCTGAACTTGTCTCTATCTAACATTCAGTTGAGGGATTTTTTTGAGTGTTGTCAGTAAAGTAAATAAACATAGCAATATTTAGATGGTAGAACTGGCTCATATTGTGTAAATTACTGGAAAATTCATCTGTAATATTTGCCATGTTATTTTCACCTATTTTCCTAGGTGAATTTGATTAATACAATAGAAGAAGCAGCAGCAGAGATGTCTAGCTGGATCCTAGCAGACTGTAAGCACTGTGACTATGCTTCTGCAGGTGGTTTTGCCAATCTCCCTTGATGACTGTTTGCAGAGCTTCAGTTCTTCTAGGGCTGAACACCTCTGTGCAGAGGCTGCCATCTAAGCTATTGTAGCATCACAGCATGGGTACACGAGAAGGGCTGGGAATCATGTCCTCATAGCAGATAGTGATATACAGACTATCAGTTTTAACACAGGAAAGTTAGACATTTATTTATTTATTTATTTATTTATTTATTTATTTATTTATTTATTTATTTAGACTTACATCAAATACTTGTAATTTTTAGAAAAAGCCCCCAAAACAACAACAAAGCCATGGTTAACAGAATAACAAACCACTGATAGTTACTTGCCTTCTATGTTATGGGCATGTGGGTGAAGTTCTACTTGGAAACTCCACTAGCTTATCTCTAGTATCTCAGACATTTTTAATGAAGCACATATAGTAATTATCTTTGTTATGATTTAAGACAGATTTTTAAAAATTATCTATGGCATTAGAGAGCCTTCTAGCTGAAAATAAGAAGATGATGAATACGAGGTTAACTAGAAAATTCGGCACTTCATTACCAATGTATCAGCAGTTCAACAGAATCATTGGGAAATGGAGAAGAAAAAAAATTATTGATTGCAGTTTATTTTAAAACTCATCTCAACTAGAATTAATTTCCCAGGTCACATCTAGATTTGTTTTGAGTATTCTGAAAATGTCACATGTTTTCTATTTACAGGTCAGTATGATCAGATTCCCACAGAATAAAGTGAGGCTTCACTAATTTTAAGTGTCCAACAAAGAGATTTTAGTTCTATCACTAGAGGTGAAATACAAAGCCAAATAATATAATGTGCTTTCCTATAGCAACAAATAATTTCCCTTTTCGAGGAAATGTGACCAGAAGATATAGAAAATGAAACTGTTTCATCTTCTCATTCCACAGGCATAGACATAGGCAAGAGCTAATTAAGAATGTCCTACATTACAATTCCATGAAGCTCCTTCATTTCCCATGTACATACACTATCTTACAGACTAGATGCAAAGACCTGCCACTGCACTTGCACATTTCTCTGGACCAACAATCCAGCAATATGCACAGAATTGCAATACTGTTACAAAGGTAAGTGTTTATGGTGAAGTTCTATTTTCATTCTGGTTATTATGTTTTCTCTTTCCTCAGTCTTGCTTAATGAGAAGTCTCATTTTTCTTTAGCAACTGTACCACTCTAGGATGTGATTTGGCTGATATTAAAAAAAATCATATATTCAGAAAAAAATGCACCAAGAAAATCTAAGATATTCACAAATTTGTTTGCTATTTGTACACACATTAAATAATTATATACAGATATATATGTATATCAAGATATACCTGTAAACAACTAAGAAGCAGGAGAAAAGTTGAATTTGTAATCTTTGTAATTTTAAGTATATGATTAATCATCCAGCTTAATAGTGTAAATAACAATATGTAACAAGCATTATTTCAGAACAGTCAAACAAAAATAGTCCAAATGAGCCTCCTGTATTCAGAGGGACAATTCTTCTACGACAACATCACAGGAAAAGGTAATTAATGCAAAAAAATAAAGCAGACAATCTATTAACATAATCTGAATGAAATCCTTTCACTGTTAAATGCAGACACTAAGTGCTAGTATAATACTTTATTAATTAACAAAGTATTTATCCACTGGGAAATGAGGATAAAAGACCGTACACTTTGTCAGACTGCAGAAAAATGTGTTAGCTCTTCATAAGAAATGCATAAAACTCAAACAAAAGAATTATTATTTCTTTAAACCAATTACATTTAATCTCAGAAGAAAGAATTAATAAATCTGCTCTTTCGTGTTACTTTGATACACCACCAAAATTACGGAGATCAGAGTCCATATAAATTTCAAGGCTAGAATCCAGCTATTCTCTTGAACTGTTTAAAAGTGCTAGTATACCACACGGAATTTTAAGTTACAGGAATTTTTTAGGAGGAGGAAGAATCAATTTGTAAATGCAATACTTTAAATGGGGCTAGTTTTTTGGTAAATGAAAGGTATGAAATGGTAAATGAAAGTGAACAGTCTTTGTCACACAGCATAGTCATTCTGGTCAGACACCTTTATACACTGTATCCTTACTCACCATATTCTCTGGAATTTTTACTTTTTCTTCACTTAAATTTTGAAATTATTATTTTTTGGATAATCATACTTCAACTAATTACAAACAATTTCTTATCTGTTTCTTGTTAAAAACAAGCAAACCACCAAGAACAGTACAAAAAACAGGTCTTCCAAACTAAAAAGAATTTACAGATCGAAACAAACACAAAGGAACATCCTACTAAGAAGAGAAATTACATCAAGCAAGGGAAATTACAATAGTAAGGGTAGAAGAGAACTGCTCCATGGAAGACAACACTCATTGAAACCTGGTAAGTACATGGAATAAACTGGTCTAAAATTGCCAGCAGATGACTTAAAAATTTCTATCTTGACTGCTTACCAATGCAACTGATTTTCAAAAATTAAACATTTTGCCTCCCATAAGACATAACTCATTATATTTTCTGCTATTCTGCTATATACTGAACCTGATCATTAAGATGCTTCCTAGTGACTTTAAATATCAATTTCCATCCTTTAATTCACAAGAGAACTTTGAAGACTTGCAAATACAGAGTTGTCCAAAAAGCTTTTTAATGCAAGTTTTTGCATTATCCCAGGAGTAAGGAATGGAGAACGCCAAAATCTACTCCTACACAGATAGCCACTGCATCATTTCAATCTTCCTGAAGCCTTTTATTTACACAATATTAACTTGCATTTACACATATCACATTCTTTTAGCAAGAAATGCAAGTCAATTACCTCTAGATTATCCCTCGATTTTTTATTTTTTTTTTTAAAAAAGGAGGCTACAAAACTAATAAAAAGAAAAATTCTGTTCTATTGTAAAAACTGGCAAACGATTATTTGAAGAGTATATTAATCTTTTCTGTTAGGAGTTCTAGTTATGATCATTTGTCCTTCCAGACTTTTTGTGGACTTGAGTCTCAGATAGACTGCATCTCCTTTATTGAAACAAAATATCATGGTATTGTAAAATGCAAAGTCTGCTCACAGCATAAATACTTCAGGGCATAAGTTCATTATGAATTTATGAACTTTAAAGAGCTAAAACAAGTCTTGATGTGGAAACCATTCCATCCTGAGTGTGTGCTGAAAGAAAATCTTATTCCTCCCTTCAAGGCAGTTCTTTCTACCTGGTGGGGTGCTATGAATACCACGTATTGTGACAAGACACAAAGCATTCATAATGAATAAGAGAGAACTAATTTATTTACAATTCATGGGTATGCATTGGCTTCAGATTATTATCATTTCCCCTTTATTGGACAACTTTCTAGAAACAAAAGGACAAAAATAAAACACATTCAAATAGGAAAGATAAAACTTTTATTGCAGTGAGTAAATGCTTTTTTTTTTTTTTTTTTTTTTTACATCAGTATTCCTGTAAACTAATCAATGCTTACTTTTACAAGGGCTTGTTGTAAAACTAACATAGCTCATAGTGAATAACTCAAGTTTCTAAAACTGAATAAATTTCTATGAAATTCAAGATTGTCTGAAATTTCCTCTCACTTATATTAAAGAATGCACATGTACAAAATGACTGATCTAGTAGATAACTTGGTTTTTACTGCTTATTGTTCATCTCTTATTATTACTATTGCTCCATTTCACAGAATCAGAAATAGAAACTTTCATAAAGTTGCACAATGTCTTACTCAGAACCAGAATTAAAAGTCAGAAGTTCCTAATTTGTCTCTCTGTGCTTCACATACAAACCATTCTGTAGCAGCATAAATAAATGTAAAAATATATTCTTGGAGGCTCAGATCCTTGTAGAACAACCTTCTTTACCTGAAGCCTTAATACAGAATGAAAACTTCTGCCTATCAAAGCTTGTTTTGTGTGGCATAGTCATCGACATGAGCTACTGCTTTTCTCCTAATGTCTTTGCATTTTCAATATCCTTCTGATACACTCTTGTTACATATTTAATGTTGTTACAGGTGCAAAATTGTAATTTCAATCTTGAATGCTGCTGCACACGTGCCTCAAAAACACTGAAGGCCAAAACTCTATGCTGCTAACACAGATTGTGGGTCAACAACATTTTCCTTTGCTTGCTAATGCTTTATTGTCTCTTAGTATACATTGAAATAATAATGGTAATTTATGCAGATATTTTGTATGCATAGCAAATAATGAGAAACACCTGCAGAAATTTCCCTCCTTCTCTGAGTTCAGCAACTAATTATATTTTTAAATAATGGCTACCATTGAACACAATTATCCAAATCACTTTAAGTAATGGAATCTTTTAAAGGTGTTTTTGAAAATTTTCACACAGTTTTTAAACAGTCTTTTTATATAGCAGATAGGAGACAAAGAACATCGTAAGCAGCTTAGTAACCCAAAAATGTTTGGGCAGCTATAAATCACACTATGCTTTTTCTTCTGCAGCTAATACTTTGCTGATTTAAAGAAAGGCTAGGATTTCCCCAATACTTTCCCATTCTGATTAACATTCATGGGTGCTACAGAGAAAAAACTACAGGGAAAAGTCAAATACTGAGCCACCCAGCTAAAGAGACTGACTCAGCAAATCTTGCTTTTTCAAAGTTGAGATTTGAAAGCGTAAGCGGGGATGGAAAATGGCAATCTTATGAATAAGGAATGAGAGTCTAATTTAAGGCAAAGAGTAGACCCAAAGTCTCTGAAGACTGAACATCCACTCTTTTGAGAAGTACTCATATCTTTGTACTTTGCATGTTGAGCATTCCTTCCAAACCTCTAACTAAATAGGACAGAGGTACTGTTTTCCTGCTAATGTTTTCCTTTGCAAGTAAATAAGTGAAAAACTGTCAAAGAAAAATCACATGACAACTACAGCAATCAGTTCTTCTCATGGATTTGATTCTTTATATCTGCTTGTAAAAGAGAGAAATGGATCAATTTTATTTCAACATTTGTTTCTCCTGTTTCGACTTCCAAGCTTTCCTGAATGACACAACAAAGTAAAAAACTGCTTTAAGTACATGTGAAAATAAAACATATAAATACCCCAAAGCAATAAATGAAAGCAAAAGATCACCTGAAATCTCGATGGCATTTTCTGCCTTATATTCAGATGTTTAACAAAAAGTTTCCTGTGTTTCCCTGCACCTGGATGAGTATGCAACTGTAAGTGTTGTATTATTCACACCAGACCCACCACCAGGCATCTCAACAGTGAGTTAAAACCAATTTTTACAATCCCAAAGACGACAGATCAATATTTACTCAAAGTTAGAATGCTCAACTATAGAAAAACAAACACACAGGTGAAGGCTGAGGTGGTCTAAACAGCACAGGGAGAGCCCTGCACAGTCAAAGCTGCAGATTCACAATTTCTATGGGGTAGAGGAGATTATTATGGAAAAGTTCACCCCACAGCCACAGGTCCTAAACTAATCCACTGTAGAAGCACAAGAGCTGCTCAGTTTTCTATAGTGCTACTTTTACTGTTGGGATTCTGGGGCCTGGGTCTACCTTGCTTTGAGGCTTGCTACAGTCCCTGACTGTACAGGCCACAATTAACTGCTATAGTCTTTTGACTCCAGAATTGATGGATTTATGTTTTGCATTGCAAATTCAGCTCACCCTTCCACAACATTGCATTACAAGAAATTTCACTTGACAAAACATGCAGATTCCTGGCATCTAACATACAAAAGTTGAGAAAAGCACAGCAACCCTAAACTTGAAATATGTAAGACAAGTGCTGAATTTTAGAGCTCATTGGGGTCACTCCAGCTTGGTCACTTGGACAAGATCATGCCTACACAAGGCATGGCTGCATCAGATTTGCATTTCATCTTTTCCATCTTCTGTTGCTAGTGGAAACAGACATCTTCTGTTGCTCCTTGAAGTGGACAGGGATGACAAAAATTGCCATTACAGCCTCAAAGGAGCCTATTTATCTCTAGTATTACAGGTGCATAGCACAGTGAAATGGGGCAATTAGAGTTAAAAAAGAGGAAAATTAGGATTCTGTTATATATATGATACTTCTATGTGAAATGAGCTGTTATTCTAACTCATCTCCCTGAAGCCAGGCATCCACATCATATAAATGTGGGAATTGATACTTAGAGCTCACCTTCTGAAAAGAAGTCAAGAATTAACTTCTAATTTTGAGTTAATCAGAACAAGGATAAAGCAGTTTGGAAAAGCATTGACACACCTTCTTGCATGTTTTATAGACAAACAGTAGAAATTATTCCTTAAGCCTTTGTATCTATATCTTCTGCCTGCACACAGCCCTGTGATGTGACTTTCAGAATCATGACTTTTTCACTATTATTTTCTTATTTTGTATATGAAATAAATTTTTGCAAACATTACATAGATTCAGGAATGACATCATATTACAAATGTCAAAATCATTTGAGTGAGTGATTTTAAAATTAAGCCCATTACTTCAGTTTTGAAATTCACACTAAATAAACTTATTTTCCCCCCTGCAAATTTCTTACACTTTGGAAAATGAATAAAAATATTTTCACATATGCCTCAATAGAATGCCTCCTCACAAACAGTTCATTTTGACAGCTGTGTTGGATTTTTTAAAAGTCTTTACAAAAAATTTTAAGATGCTAGAATAAATCAGTACATAAATAATTTCTGTTTCCATCCTAAATCTAAAAATTTCCTTATGCCTTTTTCAATTCTGAAATTAAGAGTAATTTTTGTTAACAGCTGCAAGAATGCCTTGTACCAAGATAAATTTGGAATGTAGGGAGTAGCATATCCTGGTTGTCTTGATGTAGGTCAAATACTGAAAATTGTATCCAGGAAAAAATGTCACTTGTGATCTGTCTTCAGCCTTTTGTATATACATTTGCTAAACTGGTTGATCGAACTACGCTTTCTGAAAAAGAGATAACACAGGGATTTTGAAACATGTCTCTGCAAGAGTGCAGTTCCAAGCTGATCTTGCTTTCCAAAATAAAGTGGGAGAATGTTAACATTCAAAGCCCAAATTGATCTGCAGAGGGATTAGAAGGCATTTCGTAGGACATGTAAATACAGAAAAATAAATTGATATATTCTCTTCTGCTTTCTGTGTGATGTCCCATGTGGTATTTAACTGGAAAGGGAAAGGGCAACCTAATGTTACAGAAGCAGACAGCACAAGAATTAAAGAACACCAATATAAGGAAAAGCAGAGAACTCTTTCCAGAAATATCGTAGTGGGCATTTAAGGGAGAAAAAAGGTACTGTGGAATAGAATTCTCACATGCCTGCAGATTACAGGGGTTGCTTTACATTTCCAAATTCCAAAAGGAAACACAAGCTTTACTGTCATGCAGGATCAAACCAAATCTCGAGATATCAAAGACTGATCTTAAGTTTAATTACAAAATACATGACCCATTAGAATCTTGTTTGACCAAGTTATTTACACTAACTTCTTCTTTATTGAGATGAAATGCTAAGTATTTCTGTATAGGTGAGAACTGAATAAACAATACATAATATTATAATAAACTCCTGGTAAGTATTTTCCCAGTTAAAAAACCTTACAGAAAAAAAAAAAATAAAAGAAAGAAAAAAAAAGAAAAAGTGCATCCCTTTGCAAAGGGATTGCAAAAAAGACCTTGCATTCCCACCTGCATTTGCCATAGTGGGGGTTTTAAAGGACCATTTCTTCTCTCTTCCATAAGCAAATATCTTGTGTTTAGCACGTGGAAGAAGCAAAATAAAATTTTATTTTTAAATGCTGCCACTCTCCAGCCACATTTTGCAAACTGTGGTAGCTTCTAGCGTCCATGAGAGGGAACTATTGTTTAACAGTTGAAGATTCATATCCCCGCTTCAGTTCACTCAGAGCAATTTCCCTCTGCTTATCTGAACCCTGCCAAATGGGATGTTCAGAACGTAAAAGGACAATCCCCATCCTCATTAGAATGCTATTTTTGAAAGCTAAACTGTTTTAACTTTTAACAAGAAGGGTACTAAAGATGGTGCTGCTAATGGGATTTGGTGTGCTATGCAGATGGAACCAAGTGACAGGCGCCCGATACCAGAAAACGGAGACATAGCAATAGACATCACAACAAGAGCACATTTGCTACATTCAGTGCTTTCTAGAGAAAAAGGAAACTTTTCCTAGGGAAATATTAATTTCAAAAAGTCTTGTTGTAAAACAAAAAGAATAGCTTGGTATTCATAGTATTCCTGCTTGACAAGTAAAAATAATGATCCTTAACTGGTACAATGTAAACATATGATATGAAGTATTCTTTTTTACAATCTCCCAGGCCACTTCAACTGGCAAAATCCAGACCACTGCACCAGAAGATACACAGAGTGAACTCTTGGAGATTACACCATCTCCTCCTATTCTGCTTAGTCCCCACAGTAGCAGAAATACAAAACAAATTTGAAAATACAAGCTTCTTTAAGGTTTGGTGGTTTTGTGTTTTTTCTTTTAATATTTTGGAGCAAAGGAGGATACAAATGTGTTCATTCATCTTGACAGTCTCCTGATTTATTAGAGCATTGACATCCATTCTCTTTGTACAATTTGGCAAATGATCAATAGAATTATTCTTTGTGCAGGCAGCCTCAGATTGACTGCGGCAGCAGGTACAAAAGGCATCATACCAGATTAGGTTTTGGGATGAAATGACAGTGTAAAGGGACTTCAGTTTTATAGACTAGGTTGAAAAGCAGTAAGTGGGTTGATAATGTAGCTGAAATTTATGGAATCAAAACCTTTTTGTGAAATTCACACTGTTAATTTTGTTGTTGCTGAATAAATTTTACAGAGACATGTAAAATATATATTTATTTTCTAATAATGATCTGAAAACTGTTAAGCCAAAAAAGAGCAAACACCATTATTGACTCTGTCTTTTCTTACCTTCTTAACCTTGTATAAGTGAGTAGTCCAGCTGAATTTAATGGGGGTAACTTGGATTATGCCTCCAAAGTTGAGAAAGGCTTTGAAGGTTTAAATAAGATTTTTTTGTGCATTTTGATTATGTAGCTATTTTTCTGTTGTATAAAATTACTCTGGAATAAACAGAATTATTTAAATATATGTTGATTTAAAGTGTTACACATTTTCTGGCCTTAATTTTGCCCTTTGTTTGAAACTAATAGTCATCAAAATTGTAGTGGCTTAACCGCTATCTTTAAACAAGAAAACATTCCACATTTGATTAACAGAGAAACCTCCTCATCAAGATTTTAAAAAATATTCTATTTTTTAATCCTTCATTAAAAAATGCAATGAAATAAGATGTCTTATAAGTAAAAAAACTATCACAATTAAGCCCATTCTCAAATTAATTAAATAGAAATGTCCTCCAAACATTTTGTTCAAAAATGTAAAATCCCTCAACTTAAAATGCTCTGAATTAACATTTATTTTTTCTATTAAAAAGACTCAGCTTCTCTCTGTGCTTCAAAACTGACATATTGTGCAATAAACAGCAATCAGCCTAAAGATGCTATATTAAACAAACCAAGTTTTGTTTTGCTAAACTAAGCAAAATTAGTTGAATGCCCTAAGTAATAGTTGCTGGTATTTTTTTGTAAATTATTTCTCCACTTGTTTTTGTGTCTATGCATAAATTAAAAATCTGCTGAAATTTATTATTCATCTGAGATGTAATTAATATGCAAAAATATGCAAATTAAGATGCAATTAGGCTTCAATTCTCTAGTGGAATTTTCCATTATAATTTAATACAAAGTAATAGAGTAATTGGTGTCACGTGTAATTACGGTTACTCACGTGTACTTGCAGACGTGAAAATGGTGTGGTATATGTTAGTTATCCTATGCAAATGCTCTTAACACTTGGGAACTAGGTAAACAAAGATTGTTTTTAAAAAGAAGTGAGCAATAGTGACCCTTCTTACTTTGTCATGTACTGTCATTTTCAAGAACATGAATAATTGTAATTAATTTTTGCTGTGTTTATTCCTTAGAATTTATAAATAGGTGGCATGATACAATATTAGGCTTTCTGGTTTTAAAGTCTTCTCTAGGAAATCATGTTTGACAAAACAAAAAACGGTCATCAAAAATCCAAGAACCTGGAGGATCAATTATACACGTAACACCAACTTGTCAAATTTTTAACACAAAACATATTTTCTGTCTTAATGCAATGTATAATCAGTTTCAATTATTTTATAATTCACTATTTCTTACTATACAGCTTTGCACTACAACCTAAAATGCAAAATCGGATTCATACACTTTGGCTGGAGGGAGAACCCCCAAAGAGTCATGGATATGAGCACATGTTCTGAGTGAGCAAATCACACTGAATTCAAGTTTTCTGAAGTGTTAACATCTGCAAGATCAGCCTCTGAGTTTACATGAACTTTCAATATAAGTGGCTATCTGTGATACTGCAAATTAATTCACAAGATTTTAAAGTCTCTTTCCTGTCATATAGTCCTCACTTTGCACCTTCAGAATTTTGGATATAGCAATAAATTGTTCAAATCACCCAAGTAGTCAAAATTTCATAATTTGGCTGAGAACTACATATCCAGTTGGATCAAAGAGACAGATTGCCATGCACTTGAATTCACAAAAATAATAAAGAAAGAAGTATGGGGAAAAAAACAGAAGTAAAACCAAAAAAATCCTTTCCAAATTTTATTGTAACAAAAGAAGAAAACTGAACAAATATAATTTTGCTCTTAGCTCTAATTCCAAACTCATCATTCTTGCACAGCAGCATACACCTCTCATTTTTAACACCCTAACAGCAACACACATAAACCAGTAGCATGTGTGAAAAAGAATGATTCGGTTCCAGGCTGGTTATTTTTGGGTGTCATTTGGCTGGTTTTTTTTAGTGTTCTAAGGTATACTGTGCAGCCATGCTTTTGTGTTAATGCTACCACATTCTCAAAACCTTTTCTTTTTCCCATAAAGGCTGGAACTTGTTAGAAGTTTAATGTGGATGGATCAATGTCTAGGTAGGTGGGGTGAAGAGAGGGAAATTGGAATGATTTAATGTAATGAGTATAGAGCTTCAGTGTGCCAAACTAGTCTCCTTCTCTTTCTTTTCATTTGCTTCTATTGCCGCTGGCTAATTATTTAAAGGAAAAGCCATCTATGTGAGAAAATAAAATCTACCATTAGTCTCTCGTGCTGCACCCTTCCCTAGCCCCACCCATTCATCCATATGTAGCTTTTCCATTCACTCCCGTAATACCACCAATTACTATGCAGTGAGGACCATTCATATTCATATTCACATCTCACTGTGGACATTTAAGCTACACTCTGAGCAACACTCATACCTTAAACTACACCTATTATACAGCTGTTGTACAATTACTGTAAATGAAGTATACAATATGGGGCTCAGCTTGTATAATAATTTGTAATCAGTGATAAGGGAAGAGGGTTTTGTGGGAAGAGGGTTTTGTGTACTTCTGCCCTGCGTACCTTTTGGTCTCCTTCTTTCCATCATTCTTCTCTCCCTTTCTCCCCTTGGGCTTGGTTCAATAAAGGATTATTCTGAGAGACACAACAAAGAGATTCTCATCTAGGGCAAAATAACTTAGCCCTCCTGCAACTACACCAGTTTATGCCAGCTGAGAAAGTCAGCCTGTCTGTCTCTGTACATGGCACTGATCTTTCTTTCCTGAAATGGACTTAAGTTTGATTTATATCAGGGGCCAGAACAAAATACACAATCTATGTGTGATAAGATGCTCAGAAGAAAGGTTGAGGAGAATCATTACAGGAAGAGCTGCTGACTAAATTAATGGCCTTTGATCTGGTTATTTTTAAATGTTTATAGTGTATTAGCTGTTCCAACAGGCAAAAGACTACTGATTTGATGGATCCAGTGGTGAATCTCAGGTTAATAAAAAAGGAAAGGGTATTCAGTAAAATATGATTTATGTAGGCCAGTTATCTCACTGGTAGGCTATAGTTTCCACAATCTTTCCATCTTTGTGATTTTGTCACTTGAAGTTGGGATGGATGTATCACTAATAGCATCAAAGCCACGTTGCAATATCTTGAAACAACAATATCTTTTCCACTGCTACCCAGTGCGTGGTCAACATGAACTGCATTTTGCAGGAAACATAAAACAAGAATTGCTATGGATGATTTAACATAATTCTTTCAGATTGTTTGCTGTTTATAAACATGTTTATAAAAATACTATAATACAAAAAAAAATTTAACAGTTCTGGGGTCTTCACTTGCCTAGAAATGTTCTTCAATAACATGGAAATCCATTTCAGTATTGGTAGATATTTTAAAATCATAAGAACAGTTGGACTTCCTAATTTTTTCTCTCACACAGATTATAGCCCTCAGACTCTATTCAATATTTTCACAAATACATATGTGTGCTTCTTCTTCTTGCATTGTCATGTCCTCCTGTTTTTTCTGATCTACAAATTCCATATAATTTGTTCTTGAAACTGTCTTCACAAGAATGTATGGGGACTAGTCACTTATATTCTCCTCAGTAATTGCTCCCAAGACTATATGATAGTCTTGGGAGCAAAAAAAATAGATAGGTGGTCAGGCTTAGTAGTGCTTTAGAAGTCCTGTCATCTGACATGCTGTGATCCCAAATAGAATTGCAATGCTAATAACATTTAATAATATTGTAATAGACATTGCTGTTCAAATTACAGCAGACTTTCTTCTTTTCTCCCTTAAAGCAGAAGGTCACAGTCAATATTACTGATGCCACCCCACTGGGTAACATTTAACTGAGTTCTTGTGGGTTGTCATCTGAATAATTGCTGGTTTTTATGCTTCTCTACTAAGTGGATTTCCTAATAGAGAGGTGTTGAACATCTTTCCTCCTTGTATTCTATTTTACAAGGAAGTTACATGTCACTGCTCTTCCATCAATATTTTGTTTATAGGTAGCATTGTCTCCCTTCCTTTCTCTTGCAAGTCTCCTGCTGTTCACTGTTCACTGTCAACTGTTCTCCATCAGAGACTATTCAAAAGATCAGTCTTTCCATTTATTCCTGTATTTCAAGATATTTATCGTAGTTCCTTGGGAAGATAGTTTCTACCACAAAATTAAGGACCAGAGTTTGTTTGCTGCTGCTATGTTACCTCTTCACCAATTCATTTTCACATAGTGACTGTTGTACATTTGTACAGCAATGCCAACACTTCACACATTTGTCACAAACTTGCATGTTTCTGCACTGAGGTAGGTTAGTACAAACAGTTGTCAGCAAGGCAAAATACATTGTCTTTTATGGGAAACAAGTACACATACCATTCAAGTGGTTAATGGCTCAGAGTTGTTGCATTTGCCAGGTATATCAAAAGATGTAGCATGAAAAGAGAAGAAACCTCATTCTCAGATAGCCTTGAAGAAGGCAGATGTTCCAAACACAATATGTACCCACGACATCTGCTACAGTTCAGCTGTCTCAGAACACGAGAATTAGAACCTCACATTCAGGTAGTTGCCTGACTGCTTCCTTTATGCCTCTAGTAAGGTCTTCTAGCCCAGGCTTGAGATAGAGTTTTGCAGAAGACTTGCTCATTCTGTTGTTTAATAAAGGGCTTTAGGAAAAATAAAATCACTCTTGGTTAATAAAAGTCCTTCTGCAAGTAGCAACTGAAACATTAATATATAATTTGTATTGGGAGCTTCTGACAACCTTCCAAAGACCTGCAGTAAATAGTAAGCAACAAATTTTCTTAAATGGAGCAGTATTTTGGACCATAGGTTCTCATCAAGTTACTTATCCACTCCAAATTTATCTTCCATCTCTGTGTGTAGATGCTGAGAAGGAAATAGTTCTAGCTGTTTGATCATGGAAAGAAATGTGGACTGCATCACAGCATGCCAAAAAGTTATAGTCTGGTGAGGAGTGGTTTTGATAAGAGCACCATCTTAAACAGCCAAATCTTGCCTCTCATCCTTCTGGTCCCTGGCTTAATGTTCCCACAACCTTTAGATTCTTCAGCTTTACACCCAGTAGCATGGGAGTGTGATGAACGGACAAGGATTAAAAATAACCTCTTAAAACCAATTTGTTTTAACCTGATTATGTTATTCATACTGCTGCTAAAAAGAATTTTTCAATTTGCATTTCTGTTTCCCCAGGCTCTTCCCTTTTCTACTGTGTCCTCTAAAGTAACATAGGTAGTATACTTAATTCATTGTCATTTCCATGGAATCAAGATGATAATCCAGATCACAATTGCCTCTTTCCTCCTTCCTCAATAGTACTACATCTTGCTGCTCTTCTTTTTATCTTTCTGACAAATATCAAGTTCCAAAATGGGTTATTTGCAATGTTCCATTTTTACTTTAATGATCCTGTACTCTAACCTTCTCTCTAGGAAACACTGTCTGTCTTCTTATCATTCCTTGTAAAATCCTTCCCTTCACCTTTCCCATCTTTGGCAACACTCTACAACAGTAGAGTTGTAATCTCTTCTTCCAATGATGGCAATGGCCTCACTGACTTGCTTTATATTATCTTATTTTTTATCATGGGTTTCCCTGTTGTGGACTCCCATGAAATGTCCACATTTCAGAACTAGAATTAGGGAAGACTCTAGTCTGTAAGAGGCTAAAATTTCCTGGAAGTGCTGGTGCATTTTTAGTATGGGAAGTGCTGAGAGAAAGAAAGAGTGACAAATAAGGAAGAGACCTCAATTATCAACAGAATAGCCAGTGACTCACATTTGCAATGCTGAAACAGGATAAGAGGCTGAACTTCAATCTCAACTTCAATCAATATTTAGTTACTGATATAGAGTAGAACAAGGTTCAGCAAGAAATACAACGAATATCTACTAGTTGGGTGCAGCAGCCCCATAGACAGAAGCCCAAGCCGTATCTGGTGTCAGTCCATAGGAGATTTAATATTGATTGACATAGGGACTTCCTGCCCTGGTTTGTAATTCTCTCTGTCAGAGCAGCACTGTAGAGCAACACCTCTTCTTAGAAGAGAAGCCCATCCTTGCCAAATCTGCATCTTGCATTTGAGGTGCAGAAGGGACATACAGATTTTTTAAAGCAAAAAGAAATAAAAGAAAAACCAAAAAGCTTCCCAAAGCTCTATCAATTAGTTGGGAAATCTGTAGTCTTCTTTCCATAAGAACTTTCTTTCCATCTCCACCCATAACTAAATAGTATGTAACTTCTATCTGAAGCCATTTTACTTATTTATTCTGCTGAAAATCTGTATTTTACTACATGTTCAAGACTATTTCCTCCTCTCCAACTGCTGATCACCACTACTATTCTAACAAAGATGCCACATAACAATTAATTGCTTTGCTTTGTATTATAGCTCATCAACTTGTTGGGAGCTAGGAAAAATGAAATAATGGGGGTCACTTCTGGAAAATGAGTTTATTTTCATGCCAGCTGCAGAAAATGAGCAAGGCTGGCTTCATGCCAGTTAAAGGGATGCTGTAAGAGGTTTCTTTCTGTTTGCCTGAAGAACAAATGCCAATCTAAATAGTTACACGTGCTAATACATACATGCAGGTTACATACATGTAATCTAAAGAAGTCATTATTGAACAAAATAAGCTAAATTTCACATTTAATATATTTTGCCCTCACCTTTCCTGCTTTATCTTTTTAACTTACAACAAAAACTCCTTTTCTTGTGCATTTATCGTTTTCAAAATGGTTTACTAATTTAACATAAATACCAACAAAGAAGGATTTTGCAGCTACATGACCTGGAAACTAAATATTATTGAACAACTTTAGAGTTTGCATAGAATTTTTAGCCTTTTAAAAGCAAGTCTGATCACCTGCTTCATCTATTTGTGAAACATTAAATGATTAAAAGTGTTATACAAATGGAAGGAACCACATAGATATTTCCAAGCACTCAGCACCTGTGTACTGATATTTTGACTAATGTGTCTTAAATCCCCAAGAAAGCTGAGCTCTATAGAGTTAGCAGATTACTTAATGGCAACATTTGTTAAGGTACTGCCATAAGTCAGTTTAGAAGTAACTGATGACTGGATTCATCATTGAGCAGAGAGAGGATACAGCTTCTTTCTAACAACAACACATTGTTGAAAATAATTTCTTCACTGACACACAAATCTCTATGTAGCACTTAACTTGTACACCCCACATGGCAGTGCCCTTAACTTCCCTATTTCTGACATGTATGAAATATTTGTTTCGTGTTATAAATTCCAGAAATTTGAATCAAGGAAAGAAATTATTAAAAGAGAAAGAAAACCTTTTTAATATTGGAATGTGCGAGCCTTAATGGCAAAGGAAAAAAAAAGGAGAGTGTAACTGATAAATAAATGAAACAAGGTGTAAAGAAGTATTAATGTTTTCATTATTTCATACCATTTCTACTCTGTTGCAACTGATTTCCATAGTAATATAGTTAGCTCAAAAATCTGTCTATGCATATAAGGTCTCCATAGAAAAAACAAATGTGAAAATGGCAATATTTTCAACACTTCTTTTCTTTAATAAAACTAACATTTTCAAATCTGCTTTTATTAAAACACAATAAATACCATCAATTTTTGACATGAAATCTCATTACACACTGTAAATATTTATCACTTTGCAGAAAGAAGATTATACATTAGTTCTATTCATTCAATTCAAATCTGAGTAAGAATGAATTCATGTTTTATTTTTCTTCCTCTATTTAAAAAGGCCCAGTTGCTGTAAGAAAATGAAAGAAATTCTCTTTGTTGACGCTAACAGATAGGCAGAGAGAAATATCTCAGAGGTAAGTGCTCTGACACACTGTTCCTTGACCCAGCAATTACACCTTGCCAATGCCATTTATGATTCTCACAAACTCCTATTGATTTCAAAGGAGTCATTCCATGAAGACCTCTTTGTAAAAAGAAGACACTAACCTTTCTGTTTCAGGAATTTAGCTTCAAGAATGGAGGTTACAAGAGGGGGAAAAAAAGAAAATCTGATTATTTTATTCTCCTTTTACCTTTGTTACAGAATCACTGTTATATTAAACAGTAGAGCTCAGAACATGGATATGCCTCTGTCCACAAAGCTCAAAGTTGAAACAGTGGTGGTGTAACAGCAGGACAAGGTGAATAGATGAAATAAATTGTGGAAGCCTATGTTGTGTCTGTCTGTACTAACCAACATGAAGACTCTTTATTATGCTTTTCATTAAATCTAACCCCAAGTATTTTAAATCAATATTTTAGCTTCAAATGTCTAGCTTGCATAAGTGGCATGTTTTCTGAGAAAATAATTCTTGCATATCTGCTGCTCTTTGAGTTTATGGTTTTGCCTAGATAACAATATAAACCATATCCTGTTGCACAATCTTTGAAGAATTCTGCAAGTGTCATAATTTAGTTGCATATGTTCCATAAGTCTCCCTCAAATTCTTTGAAGAATGTTTTTGCTAACCTACATACATTTAAGAACAAAAAAAGTGGGCTTCCTCTCCTTTTGGGGGGCACAGTCTTTGCGGAATAAAACAATTTCATCACACACAGAGAGAATTTGACACATTGCTCAAGCAATTTGAAATTCTACAACAGACATTCAACTACAACAATAAACAAGAAAACAAATAAATAAAATTGAGAAGCTTTCTACCACAATTAACTCCAATGCCAGTATAAATTCAAGTATAAATTCTCCTGCACAAACTGGGAGACGTGGCTGAAGAGAATTCCCACAGAAAGGCATCTGAGAGTCCTGGTCAGCAGTGAGCCCTGTCAGCTCAGCAGGCAAACCCCATCCTGGGGTGCAACAGCCACAGCATCCCCAGCCAGTCAGAGGTGACCAACCCACTGTGCTCAGCTTTGATGTGGCCTCACCATGGACACTGCATGCAGATCTGGGACCCACCATTCAAGTAGGACGTGGTAAACCCTGAGGAGTGTCCTGTAAGGAGTGGCTGAGAACACTGTTTTTGTCTAGTTTGGAGATATTAAGGCTTTTGGAACCTTCCTGAGGAGGGGAAGTGGAAAGAGGTGCCAATCTGTTTTCTCTCATGTCCTGTAATAGGATGCATGGGAATGGCTCAAAGGTGCAACATGAGAGGTTCAGACTAAACATTAGGAAATATTTCTTTACAGAAGGAATGAGCAATGGTTAGACTCTTGAACAGGCTTACTAGAGAGGTAGTTGACAACTGCAGTGCTTCAGAAGTATTTGGACCATGGTCTTAAATGCATGCATTGGTCAGCCATGAATTGGCCAGGCCATTGGACTAAGTGGCCATTGTAGGTCCCTTCCAAATATTCTATTCTATTCTATTCTATTCTATTCTATTCTATTCTATTCTATTCTATTCTATTCTATTCTATTCTATTCTATTCTATTCTATTCTATTCTATTCTATTCTATTCTATTCAAGATATCTATAATTGTAAGGCAAACTTGAAAATATAGTATAATTATGAATGTGTGGTTGAACATAAAACACTAAGTAGAATGTGTTTATTTGTAGTCATGTGAGAATCAAAACAAACTACGAATTAATTCAGTCAGAAAGATACCAAAATATTCTAGCCCATGATTTCATGATTCAAAGACTCACAGAATTGTAAGATTTGGAAAAGACCTCTAGAGATCATCTAGCCAAATGTCTCTGCCAAGGCAGGGTCACCTAGAGGTGACGCAGGAATCTGTCTGGGTTTTGAATGTCTCCAGAGATGAAGGGCCCGTTACCTCTCTGGGCAGCCTGCTCCAGTGCTTTATTACCCTCAATGTAAAGAAGTTCCTCAAGTTGAGGTGGAATTTCTTATGGTTTATTTCATGGCCTTGTTTCTTCCTATTCTGTCTCTGGGCACCATTGGAATGAGTCTGGCACCATCCTCTTGGCATCTGCCTTTGCAATAATTTTATGCATTAATGACATCCCCTCTCAGTCTTCTCTTCTCTTGGTTAACAGGCCTAGCTCCCACAGTGTCTCATAAAAGAGATGCTACAGATCCCTAATAATTTTTGTGGCACACCACTCAATCTTTTCCTTGGCTTTCTTGTACTGAGGAGCCCAGAACTGTACACAGAGCTGGATGTGGCTTCACTGGGGCTTAGCAGCTCCCTCGACCTGGCCACACTCTTCACAATGAAGCCCAAGCTACTATTATTTGGTACTTCTGATTGCAAGAGAACTGCCAGCACAGGGTCAGCTTGTCATTCACCAGGACTCCCAGGTCTTTCTCCTCAGAGCTGCTCTCTAGTAGGTCAAGTACCAACCTGTGCTGGTACCTGGGGTTATTCCTCCCCAGGGAAGGCCCCTGCAGTTACCCCTGTTAAACTTCATTAAATTAATCTCCATCCAACCCTACCAGCCTATCGGGGGCCTGGTGAATGGCCACACAACCCGCAGATGTATCAGCCACTCCCCCCAGTTTTGTATCATCAGCAAACTTGCTGAGGGTGCATTCACCCCTTTGTCCAGGTCATTGATAAACAAGTTAAATAAGACTGGACCCAGTATAAAGTTCCAGGGAATACCACTGACTACGGGCCTCCAACTGGGTTCTACTCCACTGATCTATCCAGTGATCTACTCCAGTGATCTCTCTCCCCTGTGCTCAGCCAGTGCTTGAATCACTTCACTGTCCATTCATCTAATCCACATTTCCCAAATGTACCTATGAAGGATGTTCTAGAAGATAATGTCAAAAGCCTTGGTGAAGTAAAAGTAGACAAGCTCCACTGCTCTCCCCTTATCAATCCATCCTGCCATCATGGAAGGCTACCAGATTGGCCAAGCATGATTTCCCCCTTGGTGAATCCATGCTGACTGTGCTGATGACCTTTTCTATGTGTTTGGTGATGACCTCCAGGATGATCTGTTCCACATCTTTTCCAGGGATGGAAGGGAGGTGAGGCTGACTGGCCAGAGGTTTCCCTGGTTTTCTTTCTTGCCCTTTTTTAAGATGTTAGTAGCATAGTCCTTCCTCCATTCATTGGTCACTTCTCCCATTTTCCATCATTTTTCAAAGATGATGGAGAGTGGCGTGGGAACAGTATTTGCCAGCTGCTTTAGCACTGATGAGTGCATCCCCTAAGGGCCCATGGGTTTATGATGTTAAGTTCATTTACCTGATCTCTAGCCCAACTCAACCAAGGGGAAGTCTTCCTTTCTTCAGCCTTCTGTTACCTCCAAGGTCTGGGACTCCAAGGGTCAATTTCAGCAGTAAAGATGAGGCAATAGAGGCTTCAGTAATTCCATCTTCTTTGTGTCTTCCATTATCAGGACATCCATCTGATTCGGCAGTGGCCCCACATTTTCCCTAATCTTCCTTTTACTACAGATTTACTTGTAGATGTCCTTCTCATTGTCCTTGATATCCCTTGCCACACTTAATTCCAAGTGGGCTTTTGGCCTTCCTCATCACAGAAGATGACAGAAGTCCAAAGAAATTAAGCAGTCTTTTTATAGAGATAGAGAAAAGTAAAGGAATTTTTTTCAGTTGTCTGGCTGGCTATTTAGTCTATTTGTCAAGATTAGTCTCTGATTCGTTTAAGGTCTTTTTCTGTTGCTCTTTGGAAGACATACAAATAACAGAACTGTTTCTGTCTTTTAAGAAGAAGTTGAAATGAGCAAAGAAAGAGCAAAATATAATTTTAAACCCAATGCAGTGAGGATCATGATACTCCTAAACTCCACTTTTGGGGTAATAAAATATGAAAAAATTTCATCAGAGTTTTGCCTCAATTTTCCTTTATCCTTGCAATCTTAATGTCAATTATACAAAGCATGACAGGACATCAGGAGAAAAATTTAAAAATTATGCATAAACAGTCCTTATTCAAGGTTTTTCTCCACTGAGTTTTCCCTAAATAATTTTCCTCTTGCCGTTCTAGTTTGTGTAAATGTGCAGTCTCGCTATTTCTGACTTCTGTTGTCATCAATAAAATACTGAATATTATGGATGAAATGCAGACTTTTGCAATTCACCTCTCTAACAATAGGAAGACTGAAAGAATCTTTGAAATATTCTGAATTTATGTAAATTCAAGATTTTTATTTCTCTTCTGATGGGTGTTCTTAAGCTAGAAGGCAATTCAGCTGAATGAATGACTATAGTTATTGTTTGTGGGTTTGTTTTTTAATCCAGAACCCAGTATTTCACTGTATTTAAAAACTATACTCATGCAGATAATAAAATTTCCCTTTCCTATATGAGTGTTTCTTAGAGATGGTAATTTTTCCATGGAATAATGACTTTTTATTTCCAAGTAAGCCTTAGCAGTTCAAAAATAAATAGAAACTAATTAAAAATAGTAATTATAATTTAAAAAATCTAACCAGAAATGGGAATATTAGAAGCTTACAATATAAGTTTGAGATTTAAAAAAAAAAATCAGTGAATATTTATCTGGATGATAAATATTGGATTGATGAGTTTGGATTCCATCTGAACAAGTCTGTCCATCCTTATTTCATTCAGTCTTGGAGAAAATTCACCTTCATTATTCACATACCTAAACAACTGTGTTAACAAGTACTTCTAATTGCCATATGGAACCAGAGCTCTGGGAGAGATATTTATATGAAACAGAAACTCTAGAAAAGGATATTCTCTTCTTTATTAATCTGATGCCAACATTTTGCTAATTAAACCACCACATGTCTCATGTCACTTCCTACGTAGGTCACTGGAAGAGGAGATACATTCGAGCAACCTTAAGGATGAATCCCAGGGGAGCATCCCACAAAAGCATGGTATTTAAGCTTGCAAGTTTATTAAACAAATCACAGAATACATTGCAGTCTAAATCACAGTCATGACATGACACAATTAGAAGATTTATTGATTCTTTGGGCTAGAGATCTCACAGCTTGCACTGGGGGCTCTACACCCACCAGAACCAACAGATTTGCTTCATCACAAGTAATATTTCTAAACTAGTGCAAGGAAGTTTATAAAGTTGAAACTGCCTAACTTCAACTTTGCTTGTTTTCAACTTTGCTTCTATTTTAGCCCAACTATAAACTGAACACATTTTGTATTAGTCCCATGTCTCAACACCCTGAGTTATTGGCAACCAGCCTGCAATAGCAGAATCACTGTATGAAGCAAAGGAAAAAAAATTAATAAGCAATATTTTCTACAGTCTAGCTACCATCTGCCTGTATTAGAAGTTCTTGCCTCTTTATGTAGTCCTTTACTTATTGAGTAATAGTAATCATAATAGTGGTCAGAATTGTGACTCAAATAGAAGATGCTATAAACAATTGGCTATATCATCTACATCATATTTCCAATAAAAGACAGCTGATTATGACTGAATTATATGTTTCCCAGAACTCAGTTCAGGTGTGAAATAGCTCTTTCCAATCATACTTGGAGTTCACTACTTTCCAGCAAAGTACAGGGACATTTTTCGAAAGTCTACTTTTTTTGTTCTCCTTCGTGGCATGTAAAAGTGCCAATATTTCTATCAACAGAAACTCTGTTCATTCTATGAAGTTCAATGAAAGGTCACAAGGATGATTAAGAGATTGCAACACCTCACTTATCATCAAGGCTGAGAGAACAGGAACCATAAAGCCTCATGAAGAGAAGGCTCACGGGGTGTCTTACATATATCTGTAAATACATGAAGAGGACATGGACACAGGAAAAATCTACACTTATCAGTGTCAGCACAAGAGGCACCATAAACACAAGGAAGTGCTTTTTTACTGTGAGGGTGACTGAACTCTGCAACAAGTTTTACAAAGAAGTTGTGGTGTCTCCTTCCTAGAAGATTTTTTAAAAACCCCATCTAGACACTTTCCTGGGTAACTGGCTCTATGCGACCCACCTTGAGTGGGGCGTTGGACAATGACCACCAGAGATGCCTGACAATTTCAACCATTCTGTGATTCAGTGATTGCATGCTAAAACCTGTCTAGTGGAACAAATTCCTTAGGCTCTTTGGATGGAGAAACCCCTTTTATCTCTTCACAGGCAAACAAGTAACATTATCATCAACTTTTTAGCTGAACCATTAATGTAAAAGGCTCTCACTAAAGCTGCATATTGGTGCAGGCTTACCCTCATGATCTCATCAATACCAGTGGTCCATGAATCACTCTTTAACTCTGAAATTAGTCCCTGTCATGGTTACAATTTAATCAAAAGGAATCAGTCTTGTCCATCTTCCTTCTCTGATGCAAAGAATGAAAGTTATAGAATCATAGAATCATAGAATCATAGAATCATAGAATCATAGAATGGCTCGGGTTGGAAGAGACCTTAAAAATCACTCAGTTTCAACCCCACTGCCATGGGCAGGGCACCTTCCACTTGACCAGATTGCTCCAAGACCATTCAACACAGCCTTTTCATAATCATTTAGGTACTCAAGGTTGATAAACTAGGTGAAAGTCACTGAAATGATAAAAAATTATGACTTTAGGCTGGTGCCTGTCAAATATCTTTGTGATGGCAGCTGATATCATATATGACTGGAGTGCTTGGTCTGAGGTCTTATTCCCTTTCTGTTGAGTAGTGCATTGTGAAAAAAGGTCACTGGCAAAGACAAATCAAGGACAACAAGAAAAGAGCTAAGTCAAAAAACATCTACTGGTGTTTAAAATTGAGGCACTCTAGAATCAGTGGTAGCTCTAGCCAATTTGGAATGCCTGACTGCCTCATTCATTCACATCAGCTTTTGATCCCAGTATCCACATTATACTAATAAAAGGTACAGCATCTTAATTTTTAGGCATAAGAGACTCTTTCAATTTCATTAGGGATGAAGGGATGCTGCTCTGGATGGAGCAAGTACCTGTAAGAGTGCCTATCTTTAAGCATGCAAGTAATTCCATTACTGTATTTTGATTGCAAAATTAAGAACAGGCTTGAATGCTTCACTAAAATGGATTTCAACGTAGAATTTCTGATGGTTGCCTAAAGTTATAATAATGTAAATTCTGAGAGGGAGGAAAAAAATATAAGGTTTATCAGTTTTATAATTTATTAACTTGATATTTACTTTGCTTAAACTGTTTTCTGAAATAATTAAGCCAGTGTTCTCCAGTGTTGTTTTGTTTCCTTTCTCTTTTTTTTCTTTTTTAAAACTACCACACATCTACAGTGGATCATATTTTGTCATTACATCAGAAAAAAAAAATCTGCATAGGTGTTTAGGAAAGCCATAATAGATTATTGTATTTTATATTAGTGGGGTTTTTTCATTACATTTCTTCTTTTGTCAGTCCCAATTTTCTGAAAACTTGAAGTGGCCATTTCAAAATTCGTTCAAGCTTTCCCTTTTAAAGAATTCAATCTATGCAACAAATATCTTGCTTTCTCCTGGGAAGCTTTTCCTTTTAATATGTCAAATTATATGTGAAGGGCTAATTTCCTTCTGGAGACATCAGTGAGGATCATTCTTTTTCTCAACCTTGGGAGGGAAATATTTTCCTCCTGAATAACTTACTTTGTTGTTTTGTTTTGTTTTGTTTTGTTTTGTTTTGTTTTGCTTTTTGTATAATTTTTTTTTCTAATCTGGGCCATTTCTAGAGCTATTGAGAAGTGTATGAATGCAAAAGCATTTCAATTCAGCCTAGGTTCAACTTTAAAACAAGTCTGCAAAAGTAATTTGTTCTTGTTCTCTAGATATTGGAGAATTCCATCAGGATATTTCTGAGTTTTCACAACACAGTTTTATGTGGAAAAATTACCAGCCTTTTTAGTTATGGTTTATGGGACATTAATGGTTAAGCTACTTTTGTCACAAAATTAGTTAAGGTACGTGTCGGAAGTCGTATCTTCCCTACCCTCAAATACTTAACTCAACATGATATATCAGCCCAATTCTGAGAAAAGATGATGCTTCATCAGGAACAGAAGCTAGATTTTAGTGTAATATTTTAATTTTAGTTAATTCTAGAATCAGAATTTGTAAAATTAATGAAATGTACTTCCTTTTGGCCCCTATGTCTACCTGATTAGACTGTGTTATAAAAGTATCTTAACAACTTATTTCACTTTCTAGGTTTGAAGTGAAACGAATTCAGTACATTCAGTGAAAAACATAACATGACATCACTCGCAGTTCAAGTACTGGTCATAATGTTAATTCTTGAGTGCGTCAAGGTGCATCTAAAAAATATGTTTTGAAACTTACAGTTTTTAACAACTAAACTATACTTGTACAAATTTTAAGCTGATTGAGTGGGGTAAAAAACCAAGAATTTCTATCCAGCTGGTTGTTTTCACACCCAGTAGAATGTTCCAGTTTGAATTTTTTACTTTTGGTCCAAATGTAAATTTCCTGTTAATGTTCTACAATGTATGCTTTTCAATTTTCAGCTACTACCATTGGTATTTCTAATAAATATGTGACAGAAGAAGCTATAAAGTGACTTCCCTTAGCTACTTTCAGTACTAGATTAACATTCTTATGCCAAAAAATTATAAAAATAAATACCTTTTTTATTATATATATTGGTAGCATGTAGCCAAAAATTTTGAGATAATTTTACGACAGTCATGTTTTACGACTGCCATATTATTTTTTTCTCTTATTAAAGTATTTAACAAATATCTTAGATGAGAAACTAAACAGCCAAAGGATTTTCTGTAACACAGTTTCCATCTTCTAGCTTCTAAAACTAGCTAATCAAACAATGACCTTATTTTTTAATAGAGGGGGCAATTGAAAATCATTGAACAGCCCTACCCCTTAATGATTTTTTTCTCAGACATAATTATAATAATTAGCATTATAAAGTGCTAATTATCTTTGGACACGAAGGACTTGCACACCAGAGACAGAGGTCCACATTAAGTAAAGAGGATTTTGTTTTCTTCTGTCACCATTTTTTTTCCTTCTGTAAAGAGGTAGAGGACACTCAGCCCATCAGGCTTTCTTTCTGAATGTTCATTTTGTTATTGCTGGATGATTAACCCCAGCACAGAAACAGGTATGTTCTCAAAAGCTATGTAGACTGATTCTGCACTCCACATTTCCAGTTTGGACTTCATATTGTCCAGTATTATTGCCAAGACCTTGGATTATTGCAAAGAATTGCTTCAGTTCTACTCAGTCCTGAAGGGATTGGATTAATTTTGTTAGCAGACAGTATCATTTTCTCATAAATTCTTTCTCATTGGCACAGTAGAAAGAAAGTTTCAGTCCCCTCAAGAAATAACAGAGTGATGTTTTTAAGGGCTGTAATGTACCCTACACTTGTTTGACAATCAAGAATGAGAACATCATAAGCATGACATAAAGAATAAAATATTGTGAGTTATTTTCTTCACTTCCTGCACTGAACCGTACACCTGTCTCTGGCTAAATAATCCTTCTCCTATCCCTCACATTGGATATCATTCCTTGAAGTAGGAATCATTTATCTCATCAAAATTTTATTCTTGTTTGTTTCTACAGGCTATAAATATTGTTTTACATGGACTTTCTCTTTGTACCAAGCAGTGCTACTTCATTCAGGTGCTATGCTCAGTCCTTCATCTATCTTCCACAGACTTTTATCCAGTGCCTTAAAAACAGATTTTTATCTCCCTCATTCTCCCTCAGAAGATGAGTTTCTGAAGCATCACACAAAAAGGTGTTATCCACATAAGAATATTTCCTACAGTCATCTTGGTGTTTTGCTCAGTCACCGTAGATATATATAAAAGGTTGTATCTCCCCTATGTGCCTGAGATGTCTCCACTGATGACCTTCCACATTAAATATGTGTAGAATATCTTCTCCTTTAACGTAAGCAGATTATGAGTTCCAAAGAAATTGGCAACTGCTCATAGCATGAGTGGCTTGGATAGATTGTTCTGGATATTCAAGTTAACAAATAATAGAATAACTGCAAGAGTTTGCTCTAGAGAATAATGTTCTGTTTCTTCCAGAGAACACCTACTATCCATCTCTCATAATATTATGTGGCTATCAGCAAGGACTCAACCTTCTTCTAGTAGGGATAGTATGAAAACCTCTCTAAAGGCCAGCTAAAACCTTCTCCAACAGTATTCCTCAGACAAATTCCAGTAAATTGATTCAGAAAAGACCACATATTTTTAATGTTGCTATGTTGTTTCCCTGTGTATGAACCAATAAATCCAAATTTTCTTTGAATGCTGAAAGTCCTATCTGAGCTTGAAAGAACATGTCTTTCTCTCAGGGGCTCTGCCTTTTCTTTCATGTTTTTTTAATGGCAAGTCACTGGTCAACAATGATCACTTTGAAGATATAACTGATGAGTAGAATGATGATATAATGATAATATAATCACCTGTGAAATTGGTATTAAAAAATTCTCATATTCTCCCACAGCAGGACTGGCAGAGTAGTTTTGCATGCAGCTCTTCTGATTGGATTGCCTTTGAAGTTTATCTTCCAATCAGCTGCACTGGTCATTTAAAATCACACATACTATTATAGCTTTTGATTGAATGACTATGAAAGTATTTTTAGTATATGTGTCTATATATATAGATATCTTTATATATATATATCTTTCCCTGACTCTTCTGTGTGAGAAACAGCTTTGGGGAAAATAAATGGAACAGTAAATGGAATATCGCCAAATAGAATTTGTTAAAAAGGTCTGTAAAATCTCTGCTTAAAATGTGTTACAGTATATTCAGATTCTGTTTAGCATATGCATCCACTTTTAAGTTTCTTACTCTGGATGTTCACTTGGTTAGCAAAGGGACTTCATTTCAGTTATTACAAACTTGGAGTACTGATTGTGTGTTGGATCAAGACAATATCATTCATTAGAACAAAAAAGGCATCTTCTAAAAGCTAAGAGTTCCTTTCTTCATATGTCAATTTTTTAATGCTTTTTTCCTATTTGAAAGGTTTTTCATTTTAATAAAAATATAAAAATACAAACTTAGGGATAAGAGGGAATTAAAGTAATAGGATATGAATAGAATGCATCACACTCAGCATCTCAAACTGTATACACTCACTGGAGTAATGAAAATCAAATATAACGTCATCATCTACTTCCCATATGAACAATCAAGGGAGTCAAAATCTAGCTAAACCAGCAAGAGTAAATAGTTTAGTGATAAAAAATTGATATAAAAAGTTCACTGAAAATATAAATATCCTCTGGGCTGTCAAAAGCAATTGGTTCAGCTCAATCTGGTAAATCTACTTTTAATGATAATGGCAACAACTTTTCCTTTTTATTACACTTTACATAAATTTATGAGCTTTATCACTTCAAAACAAAAAGAAGATATTTGTCTCTGTATCAGGTTTTAAAGTTATCATATGTCTTGGAAACCTACCTAGAAATACAGGAATTTAATCTTGCTTGTAAGCTATTTCTGCTAGGATGGAAATAGAATTCTTGTATCATACAATTGCTACTATAAAGGAAAGGGATGAGCACAGGACTACAGCAATTTAACTGGTTTTCTGTTTTCTTAAATAGATAAAAAAACCTCATATTTATTACAATTAATGGTCATGGATAAGATCTGCTGTTTAGAACTGAGATTTTTTTTCTTAATAATGTTTTTTTATACTAGACTACATATTTACAAATGACCTCTGAAAACCAAATGGCCACTTGTCTGTTCAATCTATAAAGTCAGATTTTCAAGGCCTCTCCTGTACATACAGAAAGATTATTTGTGATTATTAAATTCCAAATATCTGGATTTTTTTTCTCCAAGAAAACTACTGAAGTCACTGATGTATATATAAAAAGTGGGAACCTATAAATCAGTAATCATATATTATACTACTAAGAACATTACTAAAGATATTTGGTTTCAGTAAAACATGATGGTAAATGTTGGTAAATGTTATGCACCAATAACAAGTCAATACTACTTAATAACCAAATCTACCACTAAATTCAAGCCAAGTCACATAATTTTTTCCTATTATTTATCTTTTAACAGTGGCATATTGTCAGGACTTGAATTAAAAGCTGATCTTTCCATGAACTCATTAATTACCACTGCATCATATCCAGCCATGCTTTCACTTTTTTCTTGTGTTTGACTAGTCAAACTTAACAGACTTTTAGAAAAGTTACTGTTCTGTTCTTTATGAGGTTCTACTCACAAAATAAGATTACTCTGGTTTACTAGTCATCAGAAAGATTGAGAGTATGCTTTCCTATTACATTTCTGTCACTATTTCTAGAAATTACAGGTGCATCACACATGCATTATGTTTCATAGAGTTTTAGGTTGTGAGAAACAGCTTAATGTTTTTTTGCTTCTGTCTTGTTTCCAGCCATTAATTCAAATCCAAGTATGCTGAATCAGAAACCTACCTTGTCTTACTGTGCAATATCTGTGACCTCCATTAATTGCTCAGTTTCATAATTAAACAGCCAGTAGGTTTTCCATTGCTTGCTCTCTCTGTATCCAGAAATCTCCTTTGAAATAAGAAAACCCTTCTTTTTAGATACATATTTGCATCATCTCTCTGAATAGACTTTTGACTTTCCTTTGCATCCAGAAAATTTACAATTAATTCCCACTGTTAAGAACATCCTTTCCTTGCTTGCCAGTGGTAAAAATCTTTGCTCTGTTTTCTAGATTTCTGAAATTAATTATTATTACCTGAAGTGCATTGTATTTCATGCTTTTAATTTATATGATTTATTACATTTTTCAGTTTCAAAATTACTTTTTTAAATTCTCTACTCAGAGAACTTCACAAAGTTGCAGTTCTGACACAAGCTGTAAGGACCAATATATGTGCAGACAGGACAAAAAGTATGGCCATGGTCACACTGAACATAGTGAAGCTGGTATATTTATGTTCCAGGTAGATACATAAGTTAGAATCCTCATTCAAGATGGAATGGGAAGAAGATTTCTTCCTGTCTTCCCTCTTTGAAGCTTATCTAAAGCCTATCTAAAGTAGTCTGATAATATATAAACACACATATGTTGTCTGTGCAGAGTCCGTATATTTAGAAAGTACATAATACTCTACATAAAATTTGCCAGTTTCAGTATTTTATCCAACACAGAACACAAATTCAGAATTTGCAGGACTTTTACTGCTGCAAATCAATACTATGCCCTTACCTATTTTCTTTAACTTCTTTACAGTGAGATTACAAAAGTTGCTCTAAAAATATCAAGAGCAAGCCATTTTGATAGTTCCTTTTTCAGTATTTGTGGAAGAGTGGAGGAGTTGGTGACTGGAAATTAATGTTTCTATTTTTTTCTGGAACTGGTATTATTTGACCTCAGCAGTTTTCCTCATGGACTGAAAATAAATTTTCTTATTATAGATCTCATATGTACAAAGACAGCCTGAATAGTTATTTCAACACAGTATGGCAAAATGCCTCAAATGCCTATAGAAATTAAGCATTATATTTGCCAACTAAGGATTTAGGAAGCAAAACCCAAGTAGGAATTGCCATATACAATCATTTTACATAGCACACAAACTATTGCAATATGGCCAGCCTAGCATTGCTCATAGGTTTTTTGTGAGAGAAGAAAGTTGTTTTCTAAATATAGATGAAAATGTGCTGCACTTAACCAATAACTCATGACAGAGAGGTAACATATGCTATCATAATGCAGAGGGGGCTGCATGACACAAAGAAAATATGAGCAATACCACCTTCTAGAGTTACAGCCCCTTATTGCCATTATAAAGCATCTTTATTGGAAGAGAAAATGCAATATTTTGGTAGAAAGAGGAGATGAAGTACTAGGACAAGTGAAATTTTTCATGGAGAACATTCAAATTTACAGCTCTATATGTCTCCTGCTGTGCTCAGGGTCCATCAGAAGACAGATGTCTAAGGGTCTCCTCCTTGATATACAAGGCAATGATAAAGTGACATTTTTGACCTCTAAACAAGAAAAAAATTTAAATTAAAAAAATTCCTGTTCCCTTCTCATCTCTCCCTTTCTTTGAAAGAATTTTTTTATGAGTCTTTCATCAGGAAGGATAATTTTACTGTCTGCCTTATTTCATTTCATATAATATAAACTGCTAAAATAGGCTCTAGGGTCCAAACTCCAGTTGATTTTAAAAGTGGGGGACTCCTTTTGTTTGTTTAGCAGGAAACTGAAAATTCATGACTGGAAACTTTATTTTGAAATAACATATGCATTCACTTTTAAGCTCTTTGGTTATTATCTGACTCAAGACTACTCTACTCTTGCTTCCAACTCCAATAAAGCCCATGATAAAAATCAGGGTTATAATGGGAACCTGAGTACACTGTGAGAATTCACTGGTATTCAAGATCAGACTCAGGGAACAAAACTGAAATGTGCTGGATTTTTACTTTTAATCAGCACACCTGAAAGAATATTATCTGAAATATTTTCAAGCCCGTCAATAGCTGGAGTTTACTTTGGTCATTACTACCTTTAGAATACACAGATTGCCTGAAACTGAGACAAGTTTAAAAACAAAATGATTTTTGCTCTTAGAAAGGTGTTTTTAAAATTCTTTAGGCCTTTTCATAATCTATTGCCTAGTGTGCCCACTCAGGCTATGCAAGTCAAAAGCAGACCTAGGCAGCCAACATTTATACAGGCACTAAAGAACGCTTCTGAAAACAGAAGGGTGTATGAAAGATTAAAGGAACTAATAAAATGCTTATCATTTTAGCCACTAATTATAAAAAAGAAATTCCTTTAGAAAACGAGATTCAAAAACCACTTTGAGCTGTGATCTAGAGCTATTTTCACAGAAACTCCAGCACTGAACGTCTCTGTAATTTAAATTCTTAAGAGAGGTTGTAGTGAAAAAAAATTTTGGCAGGGATTATCAGCCCTCAATTTTATTTGAAAACAATTAAGGCATGCTACTACATCATCAGCAACTGATACATTCTCAACTTCCATAAAAAATAGTGGACAACAAAACATTAATTTCTGTAAAATTATAGAGACACTTTGCATCAAGTTTTCTGAAGTCAAAGAATCAGGAAAATCAAAAGTTTTGTTGAAGAAAAGCCCTATATTAACCGGTGCAGAAACACCTGCAGCTTGACACATATAATTTAAAGCAACTTATGTGAGGATTTATGTAGGTCATTGCTAGTTATGTAGGTGTGTGTGGGAGATACTGGTCTTGATGCAAACGATAAGCACATCTCAGAGTTTTATGCATATGCTGGTCAGCCAATCTGTAGAAGAACAAAAAAGGTTTACAGAAGCAGAGTTAAAAGTGCCTGAGAAAACGTGCAAAACCCCAGGTGCTACACATTTAGGTTACCGTGCCATCTACTCAGATTTCTATGATCTCTCTAAGTGTGGGTAAGTTGTAGGTGTGCGTAGGCTGCAATCTTCGTAAATCATGGGTAAGGCTCCAAGCCTCTTCACAAACTTAGTGTGAACCAGGATTCAGCACTCTGAGATGTATAATCTCAGAAAGTGAGTACTGAATCCTCTACAAAACTCTTGTTACCACATATGAATGGTAGGGGAAATGCACATTCTACCGCAGATGTGAGATAGTGCCCGTAGTGTGCAGCCAAGAGGCGTCGTATATAGAGCGCAATGTGGGATGAGAAGGGCAGAGACGTGTTAACTCCGACGTCCCAGATAAGGCGGTGTGCCATCTTCCCCTTTACCACTAAACAAACTCAAGTCACATTTTGTATTATCCTTTCTATCTGCGATGTGAAGGTAATGCTTGGTTAAGGCTCCTTTTTTTAGAAACATCTCAAACTACAGGTTACACTAGGCATCTTCTCACAGACATGTTCTATCTTGCATTAATCAGTTTGTATGTTTGCACCCTTCACCAGCTGACCTTGCACTAGATTTCTTTTTGCCCAGTTGTGGTATACTCACACTCAGGACTTCCATCTGTCCCCAGGATTGTGCTCTTAAGTTCCCAGATACTTCAGATACTTATCAGAGGGCAAAGAGCTGAAAGATTAACTCTTGGATAAATTGGAGAATGTATATTTTGCTTCTTTAACAAGTATTTTTACTACTGTTACATGCTATGGGCCAAATACTGTAGACATTCACTTTTTGCTTCTTATTCCTGGAGGTTCATAGAGAAAAAGAGTTAATAGCTCTATTGCAAACAACAATAAATAGTTCTTTACTAAGTACTAATTTCAGGCCATGATTTTTTATGCAGGCATGCATGAAAAATTATTTCATTTTTATTTTTTGTTTGATTGATAAAAGGACATATTTAATACACTGAATTGAATTTTGCTTTATTTAAAATATTTTTATGTACCCTGTGTGAAAGTGTTGACTATACTAAATCCAGAAATCCTTGTATCCTATTCCCTGTTTAGAACCACTATGCATACCAGTCAACAGATTCAAAACAAATTAAGTATATTGCAACAAACTACAGATGAGGAGACCTTTTTTTTTTTTTTTTTTGAGAAAGAGAAGCACCAGGAAAAAAGTACATTAGTGGTCTGTAAAAAATAATATTTCTTTTCTCCTCCACCCTTACAACTATAAAATAATGAAGGCCTTTTGTTTTTAACTAGTGGGGAAGAAAAAAGATTAATAAATAGAGTGACTACAGAACTTTCTCATAGGACTCATCATAATGGCATAATGGTTATCAACTGAAAATGTCAGATGGGATCTTTAAATGGCAATTGGTTCATGAACACAGATGTCAGCAAAGAACTAACTAAGTTCAGTTCTTAAAAGTTGCTAGACTGACCTTATTAATGGCCTTAAACTGCAGTGATTTCATTATCAGCGCTCCAAGGTAGTGATACCTAGTACATAAGTGCTCTGCAGAAATAAGATTGCAGTAGCTCAAACTAATGAGAAAAAGTACTGAGCAAGAGAAAAAGCACAATGATACTTCACGCTTGAAGCATTCCAGTAAGTAAACTTAGGAATCATGATGGGATTTATTGCTCTTCCATGTTCATTCTGGGCAACTAAGGATGTCTCTCCATGTTACTGTATCACAAAAGAGGCTATCCATGCAGAAAACACTGTCAAGAGTGAAGTTAAAATGGGCATCAGTACAGAGATGGTCAAACTTTTACTGCATAAACCAGACCACATCTCTCTGCAGTATACTGTCAATGTTGCTAAGACTACACCACTTTCAGTGTTGACTCTCACAGTCTGTGCACAATTCCAGTCCCAAAGTTATTTTGTTCATGCAGATCCAGCTGGAATTTGGCATCACACGCAGTAGACACATAATAGACCAACAAATATTTTGCAAATTTTCTGCTGGAGATAGGAAATGCAAGAGTCAAGTCAGCTGCTCCAAACTTTAGCTCTTTTTAAGGTATGCCTTTAAGCTTCCCTTTCAGAAATTTTCTTAATATTTACAATAGTTCGCATTAATTTGTATTTATAATTTCCAAGTATTTGTTAAAAGTCGGGAGGAAAGTAGACTAGTTCTCAAAGACATTACTTTTTCCCAAGATGTCAGAATATTAGTTTTTTCTGGTTAATACTGGTAGCTAAACCAGAACAGATATGGACAGACTTTACAGCTAAAAGGGAAGCAGTTATACTACTATCATCCTGTCAAGTGTATATTGTTTATAAATTTATTAATAATAAACCAAATTAGCAACATCCCAAACAGAAATACACAAAAGTAGGATTTGCCAGTGCTCTAAATTCTCATATCAGAGAATCATTCCAGTGTTTGAGTTTATTCCATGTATTTGTGTTTTCAAAACCAGATTAAAAAATAAAATAAAGAAACACTTGAAACACTAGCTCCTGGTTTGGTCACTCAATGTATGAGATTTCAAAGACTTCCACGCATATTGCAAAAACAGTTTTCATCACCATTGTTTCTGCTTCAAATATCCCAAAAGATTGTGTACAATTGAAATGATATTGTTTTACCCCAAACCTCCTCTCCTTTATCTGACTGTATCAAATGACCTTTGACTGTATCAAATGGCCAAAGTCTTAACTAATCAGCCTTGACACCCTCATGCAGTTTCTGTAATTTTTTACTTCTCAGAAATTTGGTAAACCAAGATTAAAAATAAGATTATATTAGATAAAGGAAAAAACACTCCTGTTTTTAACAAAACCAACACTGTGAAGTAGTATCTCTCCCATTTTACAAATCATAGTACTTGTCAGAAAAAAACCCTGACTCTATATATCCTGCCACACATTCTTGCAGTGCTAGAACCTAAAAGAAATACTTGTACTGCTACTGTGGAAAGAAAAAAATAAAGTGGGTGTCTAATAGAAAACTGGAAGGGAAATATTTGCCAGGCCCAGGCAACTCATAGAGTCTGCCCTCCAAAGATTGCAGGTATACTTTTCACCACCAGAGATCCTGTGCCATGTTCCATTCTCATGGCCATGTTTTGTGGTCTGTACAAAGGCGATGAGACAGGTATTCTTGAATGTGAACATAGCCTTTTGTTCTCAGATATGTCTCTCAGTTCATATATAAATGATTTAATAAATTACCTCTTTACCAACAATTCAGGAAAATAGCTGTAATTTTCTTTAACTTTGTAAGCAAGTAACAATTTAAATGTATATTAAGAACAAAAGGATTGTCTTACACCAAATGAGCAAGATGTTTTGCTTGAAAGTTTATAGTGTCTCAAGGCTTTAACACATTTCTGTGTTTTCTGCACAGTGATAAGACAAAGAAAAAAAGAGACTTTTAGCATTGTTTTGAAAATTCTCATGAGCCTATTTACTTTTCTAGCCCTGTAAGGAAAAAAAAAATAATAAATTGTGACATTCGATAAACCTAATCTTCTTTAGTTTTTGTTCTTGACATATCTTGTTAGAGTATAACAAGGTTTTCAATAGCAGACTCACATACTTTTCAATATACATGATATTGATGAAAATTAAGGGTTAATGCAAAGATCACAGAGCTCCTCCATTTCAAAATTAACTGACAGTTCTGCTGAAATAGATAAGATGATCTTTTTAACTAAGGCTAATTCAGTAGGAAAAAATTATAATGAAACAGTTAAATGCCAAATGAAAGGGTCAGCTCTTTGCAAGATTAAGCACAAACCGATTTTTTATTTTACTTCTGGGCCTCCACAATGGAAATGTACAACAATTATTTGGAATTAGGTGTCATTAAAACTGTAGGCCAAATTCACTTCACATGTATTCCATTGACTTAATAAGACTGTACCAAGAATTAATTTGGCCCAAAGTTTTTTATTGTCATCTGAACAACCAACTAACAATAATACAGTGCCACTTAGTGGCAAGGAAAAAGTTTTCAATATGTTAGATATGAAGAGAGACATTCAGGCATACAATACCTGATGCTATTTGTATTTGAAATTTTGATACAATCTTATCTGATAGCTTCCAGTTACATTAAGCTCATTATTGCCACAATATTATATGCATCTTTTCATATAAAAATACAAAAATGTATGCAAAGAGGGAATGAAAGTGAGCCCTTGTAATTAATGTAGCATTAAGAACACTCCCTTTCACATTATATCTTCAAATTATAGCCATTTTCTAAAAAGGTTAGAATGCCTGTAAAATGCATAAATATCTTAAAGCGATTTGTATTTCTCATGCTTCAATAATGTATGTGTCACCTTCCTGAAAAATTACCCCTCAAAAAGGTCTAGAGTATTTCTTTTGTTTAAGTACCTATAGAATTACAATTTTGGGGAGCGACAACTATACTTAATATCATTTTAAATGGAAGAACGTAACTCATTATTCAGTGCAATGCTATTCAATTTTTAAGAAAGAATGAGGTAAAGACAAGAAGATATTTCACTAGAAATAATGAAAAATAAGTCCAAAAGGATCCACAAGAGATCATGGAGTCCATCAACCTGTTGCAAAACGAGCGATCCTTATATTTCCACAGGATGCAAAGTAATGAACATCATGATAATTTCATAGAACCACAGAATGATTTGGGTTGGAAGGGACTTTAAAGATCACCTAGTTCCAACCCTCCTGCCATGGACACAAGGCATCTTCCACTCAATCATGTTACTAAAAGCCACATCCAGCCTAGCCGTCCTGTCAACTTGTCTGGACAAACTATCCAGTTGCCCCAGCATCCTCACAAGGAACAAATTCTTCCTAATATCTAACTTAACCCTTCTCTCTTTGTGTTTCCATTCTCCCTATCACTTCATGCTGTTGCAAGAAGTCCATCTCTGGTTCTTCTGTAGCTCCCCTTTAGGCAGTGCTCAGGTCTCTGTGGACCCTTTTTGTCTCTGTGCCTGGGATAGCCCTGACTGGCATGCAGGACCTTGCCCTCGGCATTGTTGAACTCCATGAGGTTCACACTAGCCCGCCTCTCAAAACTTTCAAGGTCCCTCTGGATGGTTTCCCTTCCCTCCAGTGAATCAATGACACTACACAACTTGGTGATTATTTAAAGCCAAATGCTTTGACACCAACAATGAAAATACACTCCCTATGTGTACAATGGGAGTAAAATTATTCTCTGTCTTCAGAATACAACATGGGTATGAATTTTTGGGACTCATATTTAATTATTTTTAGGCACTTTTAGATGCACTAAGGCTCATTATCCAACTGGGTTGAACAATTCTTTGGCAATCATTTGGTTCCATTCATGCTTCAATTCTTTCTTTTACACTACCAACAAAACATGCTGGAAGTGGACTTTAGAAATAATTATGTAATTACATTGCTGATGAGATTTGTACTTTGAATGAGCACTCCATTTCTATAAATGTCTTTGAACTTTTAAAGTGAAAAGTGACCATTGCCTCTCACATGTCAGTGACATATAGGTTCTATCTTTTAAAACGAGCTTTGTAGAACTAAGTCAAATTACACCAAGAAACAGTAGTATTTATATACATCTAATATTGCAAAATCTAATGTTTGTTGCAGAACACATAATACTGAAACTCTTGACGTGCAGTTAACACCAACCAAGCAATAATTAAGCAGAATTTAAAGAATATTCTATAGTATCATAACATACTATATGCGTGAGTGCATTTTTCAATAAAGTTTCAATTGCATGACTTAGAAACATGCAACCTCAGAAAATGGTCCATTCTGAGTACAACCAGTCATGAGGATGATGAAGTATATTCATTGCTTCATACAAGGGTATTCTAATTTCACCATAATGACAGCATTTTTTCATTTAAAATTTTACTGGCAATAACAATAACTTCCTATTTTACTTGTTTCTTTGATGCAATTTATTTATTGAAAATAAATTTATTGCTGTTTATTTCTTCTCCAATTTAGTTTAATTGCCAAATAAGTAAAAAAAAAAAACAAATAAAGTTTCCAAATGTTGAGGCAACAGTAAATGGTTTTGTTATGTTGGGTTTGGTTGTGTGCTTCTGTGCTTTTATGTTGTGTGATCTGAGGGGGCAAGAATTTTTCTGCACTCAATAATAATTTCTTATTTTCAGTTAATATTCTGAACTATGTATACTTGAATATTTAGCCTCAAGTACTGTCTAATTAAAATTGTCCTAAAATTGTCTTTGTCTGTTCAAGTGCCATGTCTGAATCCAAAGTGAATGATCCATTTGTTCTTAGGGCTAAAGTATTCCTGTTAATAGGTTAATCATAAAGGATTGAGTAAATCTCCCAAATCTACAATAGTTTTGTGGAATGTATTTTTATTTAATCCTGTGTCAATCTACCAAAAAGATCAATTTCATAGATATTTTCATTTATCCTAAAAAAAGAATCATGACAATTTACTACACATTCAATCAGAGCCAAGGAAGTGATACTACTTGATTTTTTATTTGTCAGGGCATAAAACATGGAATTCTGGAATTTATTAGGACATGAAATTCTTTTAGAATTCTTTTAACTTAAAAAATTATTGGAGTTTAGATCTTCTTAAGTGTATTCCATAAACATTAGACTTGAGCAATTTTCCAGTGTCAATAGGTCTTCTGATCTTGCTTTACATTATGAGGCAGACTGACTGATTTAAATTGATTTGAAATTATTTATCTGTGTGCAATACATCCATAACACCTGAAGATGTGTTTTTCATTTTAAGAGGCTGTTCTCTATGATCTACATGTAACAACACTCTGAAAAAATAAATATGCTTTAAAATAAGGTATTAATCTGAGTAAATTTATGTACATCTATGCTGTTTGAAATATTTTTTAATCCCAGTTTATTTCACTGTTTATGTTTCTTTCAAATGCATAGGATATAAAAAAATAAATGAGAACTACATGAAAACTGTTCAAAGTTTTTTGAGAAGTACATATGCAATGTTCCCTTGGATCTTGAGCTCATGTGACCCAGATCTTCAAGCTTCACCTCCCCACTAAACTGAACCATTTCCAATCTTCAGTCAATTTCAACCTCACAGAGTATACAAAACTAAGCACTGAAATTTTGTTCTCTATACCTCCCCAGCACATTGGAAAATTCTGAAAATTCTTTCAAAACAATGTTGGTTATTTATTTCCTTAATTGTTATCTTTGAATCACAGTTTCCAGCCAGAAAGGATTATTAAATTATTAATTTTTCATAATATGCGCTGTTGATAAAATAAGCTGTTTTACAGGTGTACACTCAAAATACAGACTAAAATTAGGAAGAGAATGTGTTCCCTCTAAAAGACTATTTGTGACAGTCATCTTGGGGGGAAAAAATGACGAAAGTTCATACAAGTGATAGTGAAATGAGAGAAAAGATTCAGAACTGGTTTAACAAAGCTGTAAGTAAAGCCATTCATCACGGTGTAAAAAAAGCAGAGCCAACACTAAGTGTTCTAAAAGTCCTACACTAGTGCCTAAATATATCATTAATCTTCCAATTCTCGAGACAGTGAACATTTAATACTGATAATTGAGATGTTCTGCCACACCTCAGTCAGAAGACCAGACTCACTCATACTGTTTAATTTGAAGGGTCTCTCTGTCCAGAGAAAGTGTCTGGTAAATTAGATAGAAAAAAATGCAAGACTTTTAGCTCTCCTTTCAATAAACAGAACATGTAATTTCAGCAGCATAATTATAGAGAAGCTGAACAGGTGTCATGGTACCAGGACAGGTCATCTGAAATATCTTTGAATATCAACCAAAGCAAAGCAGAGAGAAGATCAAGGCTTAGCTTCCAACTTACAATTATAAACATAAAAATCTGTTCTTCTTAATTTGAGAGGTACCAGGTCTGCATACAGCATTAGCCATTTTCCAGTACATTTCCATTAGTAATGTCTTTGCTGATTAGTTTTTTTCTAAATTAGCATGTTTATCCATTAGCATATCAATATTGCTGCCAACCATCCTCTTAATTTTTAGTTTTCTTGTTGCACAAAAAAATTGCCAATAAAAGCAAGCTTTACTTGAAGCCTTAATTAAGTCTAGTACAATTCTTTTTTCTTTCTTTTTTAAGCTTGTTTAATAATACTGTGTAATATTTACTCAGATTATAGATTTGCTTTGCTCAATAACACCACTTGCCTAATTAATCAAAAACTTCGCATTGTGGTTCGGCTGCAACACAAACTAGAGTATTCTGCATAGTTTGGAGACTAATGAAAGCCTGCCTTAAAAATCAGAAAATCAACAACATCACAGTCAAAATAATTTTACATAATTTTTGAAGGTCCTCCTAAGAGAAGGTAGAGACTGTTACATCTCTCTGATCTCTCGTATACAGCCATACCATATTGCTCCTACATTAACAAACTGAGATTTTTCTGATGAATATCTTGCATATAAGAGAGAAGCCAACCCCAATTCTTTCAAAAGTTTTTGTTCACATTCCTATTTTTTATCTTCCATAATTTTTTCATTGTTTTGATATGTTCAATTACATTAATTTGACGTCAGTCACAGCAGAATAGCTTAGATTATATATATATACAGAGTATACAGAGTATACAGAGAGCTGGTTTGAACATACAGCAATGCCAGCTTCTACTGTTGACACTGTTATTCAGGACAGATACTCTTGTCTGGCATAATTAAATCTTGAGAGTAATTATTTCTGCTGATTCCTGGTAGACTGCTGTTAAAGATATGCTTATCCACTTTCAAATGCACTATCTTATTAAACTAAATACATGCCAGTAATTACAAAGCTGCACTTTTTAAATTTGGGGTTTTCTAAAGTCTTTTTAAAATAAGACGATAAAGCTTCCCCTAAAAGGATCCCCCGCGTTTTAAAACCAAGAGATCTCAGACAATGACTGATATTCCAACACCTGATATGAGAGAGAGAGACACACACACAGAGACAGAGACGGATAGAGAGAGAGGCAGAAAAGTCATGTTTGCATGTACATAGAGCAGGTTATTGAGACATTTTTGGCTTATACCTCAGCAGGTCAATTTGTATTAAAATTATGTGGAAATGTTAATTCGCACTGTCCATGTCACCTTCTTCAAATAAGAAGGTTCCCTGAGCCATCATATTCATATAAAATATTATACTCATATAAAACACGTATTTCCTGTTTATTTCACTGTTTGACGGGGGAGATGAGGAGATTTTAGATAATGGTCATGCTGAACCATTAAAATTATTTTTTATCTCATAATACTATCAAAACATGACAAAGGATAAGTAGGGAATGAAGTTTAGAATAAAGTTAGATGAGAAAAGTGAGATCTATGTCTAAATGCCTGAATATTATTATTAAATATTACCTTTAAACTTCTTCAGTATTCATATCTAAGAACATAAAATATTTTCACAATACAAGTACATTTAGCATAAGCAAATGTTTAAACAAAAGAACGAGGAATTTTAATGAAGCACCCTCAGGAAAATGTTTGAACTTTGCCCTTAAGTTTACTTTGTTCACTAATAGGCTTCTATTTCTAGTACTGAGTAGGAAGGATAGGTTCAATGTGTTAATAAGAAAAAAGTAATACTATTTAATTAATTCTGGCTGAACACACATGGTTTAATATACTTGGCAATATCATTCTATCACATGATATGATAATTTAATGGAACTTTTTTATTTAAATTGCTGGCAAGTTTATGAAATTATAAAGCAAATAGGCCATGCACTTGGGTGTAATTGACTGTATAAATGTGTTTTATACTATACTGTTGGCAAATTAGCCAATCCCTGTCACAGAATCAATTATTATCTAGCTGTATTCTGCAAACACAATAGCAGAAATACGGCATTTGCAGAAAAAAACCTCCACTATAATTGTTAATCTTACATTGTGCATCTTAAAGTCAGGCAATAAACATTCATACACTGTATAATCATCTTACAATAAGGCTGCTGCCAAATGAGTGCACATTTAAAAATTCCTTGTTGAAGAAATTCCTTAGCTGGAGGTGCTGGTTTTGTTTTTATTTGTCTTTTCCTCTTCACATCGATGAAGAGAGTAATACCTATGTCAGTGACTCAAAAGATATAAGGCATGACTGCACGACTGAAATTTCCAAAGCTACTGAAAGGGGCTTGAACACCATTTTCTCTTTAAACTGTGTCCACTCTAACCCCCACCTAATGATAATTCTGATAATCTGAGTGCTGCACCAAAAATTACAGGATGCAGTCATCATGTTTTTACTGCACGCTGTTCTTAGACATCAGACGGGGATTCTGAGTGAGCTGGACATTTAAAATATTTTCCTATGGTTCCACTAATAATAGGAAGTTGCTTGACTCTTTTATATGTCTCCTTCCAAGCAGACCATATTTAAATTATAAGCAGTGTTTAACATAACAACTTCTTGATGGAGTAAACATACATAAACAAAATATACCTTCTTTGTTACAAAACTCAAAACCTGCTGTTCTTGTAGAGTGTATGAAATAGCAGTGGTTCTGAGCAGGTAAGAGCCAAGGCATCTAGATTACCATGTCACCAGCACTCCTCCCTCTTTCTACAAGTCTGTAGTGCAAGGACTGGGATAAGCAGTTTTATGGATTTTTGAACTGAGCAGCCATTGAGTAGCTACAAGCAGTTTCACAAGTCAGATGTAATAGTGCTTCTGTTCACTGGAAAGAAACAGGGCAAACTTGCAGGCAGATGGTATAGCTCTACTTAAGAATGTTACCCTCTACCCATATGGGGGGTTTTGTACTACAATCTGCAGTGCAGCTACAAAGTGAAGGATATTCACTGCCACCCAGGTGCAAAGAATTGCATCTTATGTGGGCATCCTTCAACTGGTTTCGGGTACCAAACAGTTCTTATAGCAGGCAGCTTAGGCCCAGCAGAAGACTGACAGCTCTTGGTAGCTGAAGTTCACACTGCTGCGACTTCAAGACTACAGAGTCACAGGCTATAGGATATAAAGCTATCTCAGGGAAGCCTCTGCATACCTGTGAACAGATGCATGGTAGATATCCCCAGCACCCTTAATGACATGCAGAAAGCAAGTTGTTTAGAGCTTTGAAAGGCTCTGCAATTCTTTTACGTATCTTTACAGCACTTATGTGGGAAAATACCACCATCCAGCTGAGAGTCATCAGAAATATTCTGTTGTTCTAGGGCTCCAAACTCAGTACTCTCAGTCTCAGCTCCATTATTTACCTAGACATTATTCTTTCCATGGAACCAAATTACTGATACCATTTTGAAAACAAATCTGCCAAAAGGGAAGGTATCAACCATGTGCTTCTGACTTAGAATCAGCCCCACTGAGGATGCTCATGAATATACTGTACATAATTTTTATGAAAATGAACCATGATCTAGCTACTAGGCCTCTTAGTGTAGTACTGCTTCCCATAGTGTTAAGCAAAGTGCTCATTTACTGTTCATTCCTGCATTCCTCGTATTAGAGGTTTAGATCAAGAACTTTCCTGACTTCAAGGTCTCTTGACTGTGGTGTTCCCATTCAAACTGTGCTGGCTTCTAATTTTCAGGCTCTGATCTGAACTTAGATCTTAAATTAGGACACAGTGATTTTCTTTCTGGATCCTACTCTTCTATAAATGTTACAGGCACTAGTCTGAAGTGAAATTCGGTCCTGAGCTTCTCAAGCAACACCTACGAAAAGTGTATGGTTTGTTTTACTGAAAAACAATGATGTACCACAAAAGGATGAGAAAAATGAGAGATGATGAGTAGAAAGGTAAAAAAAAGCAGAAGGTTCCTGTCATCATCAGACTTTGTCAAATTTGTTGTCAGTCTTGTTCCATTTCCTTAATCTGCTTAATATTCTCTGATTCCTCCTAGTACAATTTTGTCATCTCTATTTTATCCAGCTTTAGTGATCTCACTTGCTGGTGAAGTAATTTTGAACTCTTGTGCCTGAAAATATATCTTTAATTGCATGTAAAGGAAGAAATATATCAAGTTTGGGGACCAGAAGCTATTACTCATATTAAATGTACAGTTGAAATTTTAGAAAGAGTGGTGCCAGTCATGATTACTGAAAATATAAATCTTTGGCTGTGTGATTCATTCTATACTAGGTATCTTAGGGATAATTGCAGCATCCTGAACTATTATTTTAAAATTGTAACATGACTGGGACATCTTACTGAATAACTTGAAAGAAGTTATAAAGATACATTGAATTAATTGTCAACAAACAGAAACAAGTGAGATTAGGGCACAACAAATGCCTGCAAATGGAAGATCTATATATCAGGATTTTTGGGGGGACACAGAAATTAGGTTTGTTTTAACAAATAAATGAATTTTAAAATTGTATTATCCAAAATCACGCCACATATCAAGCCAGTTTTAAAGAACAAAAGCATCCCTTCCCCAGAACTCAAATCCTAAACAATCCACATAATTATCACTGTTTCCTTGGATAGAAAACAGTGAGGAAATTAGCCTAAGGACTCAATGGCAGTTGCTGAGCTTGGACAAAAAGCGGTTGAAAGAATTCACATGGGAATAATAAGAGGGAAGATCAACAACCTCTTTAGAACATGTTGTGGGAATTACATAATAGTGCTGCCTTATTAACCAAGTGCAAGCCAGTGCTTGAGGCTGTGTCCTCTGGGAAAGAATCTGACATCAGGTGTTTCCATCAGACCAGTCTTTCTTATTTGAAACAGGGAGCTGAACTTGATACTTGTGAGTGTTTTCTATCTCAGGATATTCTATGATTCTATGATTTCCAAAAAACAGTTATAAAATCCTGTTTCTTTGACTGTAGCAAAGAAAAAAAAATTGAAACTACAATACAATAAAGCATATCCACTTATAAGTGTCCTTCCCCAGCAACATCTCTGTTCAAGTAGCTCTCTGTGCTTAACCCCAAGGTCATTCAGACAATTCAGTGATGGAAAGACTCAGAGACATACAGATACTTTCTGTAATACTTTATTTGATAGACAGTACAGCCTAACTGCAAAGCTGAGATGCTCTCATTGATTAATTACTTCTATTATTTATTAGCTGTATTAACCCAGTCTTAAGCAAGTGCTAAGCAAGGACTGGGGTCATGATAATTTACATAGAATTGTCATGCTTGCCTATAGAAAAACATTATTTTCTTGGAAAGGAAAAACTGTAATAATCCAGAGGGAAGATTGCAAGATTTTTTCAAGGAGAGAATTGGAATCTTACACTTCATAAAATACTTTTATAAGTCTTGGTTTCATGTATACTGTGATACTCTCCATCTATGACATGGTGATCTGTTCACAGGATGAGAGAAAGGCTGTGGGCATTGTCTGCCTTAGCTTTAGTAAAGCATTTGCCATTATTTCCCTCAGCATTCTCCTGGAGAAACTGTCTGCTCCTGGCTGGGACAGATGTATTCTTCACTGCATAAAGAACTGCCTGGGTGGCCAGGCCCAGAAAGTTGTGGTGAATGGAGGTACTTGCATCCAGCTGACAGCTGGTCACAAAGGGTGTCCTCCAGAGCTCGGTGTTGGGGCCAGTCCCCTTTCATATCTTTATCAATGATCTGGATGAGGGGACAGAGTGCATCCTCATTAAGTTTGCAGCTGACACCATGTTGGGCAGGAGTGTTGATTTGCTAGAGGGTAAGAGGGCTCTACAGAGGGATCTGGACAGGCTGGATTGGTGGGCTGAGGCCATTTGTGAGTAGTGCAACAAGTCCAAGTGCCAGGTCCTGCACTTCAGTCAAAACAACCCCAGGCAGTGCCACTGAGTGGAGAGAGTGCTTGGAAAACTGTCTGGCAGAAGAGGACCTGGGGGTGCTGGTCAACAGAAGCTGAACATGAGCCAGCATGTGCTCAGATGGCCAAGAAGGCCAGTGGCAGCCTGGCCTGTATCAAAAATAGTATGGAAAGACAGGAAAAACAATGAGATGCTGGAGCATGTCCAGGGAATGGCAATGGAGCTGGTATAGGGTCTGTCCTGTGAGGACCAGCTGAGGAAGCTGGGCTTGATGGCTGAAGAAAAGAAGGCTTAGGGAAGAGCTCTCTACAACTCTCTCTTAGCGTTCTCTACAACTGCCTGAAAGGAGGTTGTAGTGGAGGCTGGTCTCTTCTTCCAAGTAAGAAGAGGAAAAGGCCTCAAGTTGCACCAGCAGAAGTTTAGATGTGATATTAGGAAAAATTTCTTCACTGAAAGGAATTTCCACCATGTGAACAGGTTTTCCAGGGTAGTGGTGGTGTTACCATCCCTAGGGATATTTAAAAGATATGTAAATTAGCATGTATGGCCATGGTTTAGTGGTGGACTCAACAGTGTTAGGTTTATGGTTAGACATGGTGATCTTAAAGGTCTTTTCCAACCTAAGGTATTCATGACTGTAACTTTCATCAACAAGATTGTGAAAATTTTAAAAAATAAGGGAATGCAGATATTTTGGGTTGTATTTTCCAAATATGGCACATATTTGAAAGATTTCTACCAGGAATGAAAGAGTGCTTCTCTTACATACTGAGATATAAAAAGTAATCTTTCTTTGAGAGATGGAAAACAAAAAAGAATGTAACACAATGTGGACATGCTACACATGTGAAGGTTCAAGTTCAAATAGTTCCAGTTGTGTTTATGTTTCAATGATAAAGCAACCATCTATGAAATTCCACTTTATTTTTTCTTGTCTTTGAATGAGTGGGAGAGTTATAAATAAAATGTTGTTGTTCAAGGAGGTGTATAAATAAATTGGTATAATTAGGTGTCATAATTAAGGTGCCCATTGCTGTTCCAGACACATTTACATAATTGTCAGTGCTAAAATGAAAATAATTGTTTGCCAGAATTGCTTCTGTTAAGACTGATAGTTCCTTATTTTGTATACTTTTCTGTAAGTATTTGTTTAGGAAATAATCTATACTCTGAGGATAAAATTACTACATACAAGCCAAAATCTTCATAAGTGAACAAATATACAAAAATTTACCACATTGGAATTCATACAAAATGCCTTGCCTAGTATCTTGTTACACATCTCCTGCATAAAGGCCAAACTATGCTTTCCATGTTCTGTCTGAGATCTGCACAAGCTGTGCAAGTAACTGCTTTGCAAAATGGAAAGAAGAACAATATTCTTGCTTTGTGAGAAAGCACTAGCAAAGAAAAAGCCCTTTAGACTGGTTCTTTGGCAGGTTTTTTTTTCACAGTTTGTTTTTATGTGTTGTATTACTTGTTAGAGTACACTCAGACAAGTGTCAGGAGGCAGTGGATTGAGTCTTGTGCCAGTTCATGCAATGCAGTTTTTAGATTACTGCCTTAGAAAAGCAACTAAAATTTAAGCTTAACCAGTCTACAATAGTTATGTTTTATTGAATATCGAGCTGACCCGATATGATAAGTGCAAATTATTTTATTCAAAGAAGAAATATCTTAGGAAAATTATATTTCTCAGAACTAAACAATTTTGCATTAGTATAAAGCTGTGCTTGAGCACAGCTGCAGTAATTTAAGATACTGTCACGTGTGTAGAAACAACAGGTTTTATAAACCCTCTAGGATTCTTCAGAAACAATGAAAATATTATTCATACACTTGCTATGACTTCAACTGTCCTTATTGTTTTTCCTTCTTCTCTACTCTTAACCTTCGAAATTTCTCTTTTTCTCAAATTAGAAGTAAAAATCCTCTGGGATTTTGACCTATTAAGCAGGGGTCCGAAGCCACAAACAAATAAAAATTAAATAATATCCCAGAAGCAGATACAGTTTCATTGAGGGAGATGGGATGGATAAGGTATAGAGTATTCTGTTCCCTTCAATATTAATATCATTTTCATTTGTTACAAGACTGTCAATATCAGAGTTAGATTCACATTCTGTGCAGAAATAAAGATTTATTTTTAAGTAGTTATCTGACAAAAAATGTAAGAAATTAATGAGATTGGAAGATTTTCACTTACTTTCTATACACATTATTTATATATGTGTATATATTCATGTGTGTTTATTATTCATATATGTATAAATTTGAGGAGATGGAGGTATATTTATCTTTTGAACTGTTTGCTCCTAAAAAACCTGTTCTGCCTCTTCTTCTGTAACGCAAGAATGAGTTTAAAATGGACAGTATCAAAAGAGAAATTCTACATCTCTATTTCTTGCATAATTGTGAGAAATAAGGTCTTACTGAAGAAATATGCATCCATTATTTTGTTTGTGAGAATATCAGTACATTTTCATCACTGAGAGTAATGAATAAACAAATTTTTTTATTACATTCAGCAAACTTCTCACATAATTGCAATGCAAATGCAAACTACCTATCTCACAGGAAAAAAAATCTAAAAATATAAAAGTAAGTGCACCAAATTATGATCAAGTTCTTCTGTTATTTGATTTTTCAATTAAACAATACAATTTCAAAATTTGATTGCAATATTTACCTTCTTTCCCCTATTTTTTATCTCACCTACTTATAACAATATCAGCAGTCATGTGAAAAGCCATTAAAGCTAATCTTGATTGACTAAGAATAGGGCTGACATCAAGGTCCTGGCTATCCTGCATCCACTTATAACTCATCTAGCTTTGATAGCATTAAGCTTTCTATGCACTAGCAGATTATCATAATTTTAAGCATACATACTAAACCAAAGTGAATTCTCTCAATTAGTAAGAACCTTAAAAAAAATAAATGGCATAGAGAAAAATAAGTTCCAGATACTCATAAGAACCGTGTTTGCTAGGCCTTCCAGATTGGTTTTACACAAACAGTTCTACCAGCCCTTCCAAATTACTTCTGCTATAGATTTAGGCTTACCTGGACCTACAGCTAGTTGTCAGCAAAAAGCATCCTCCAATATCCTTCTAGTGAGCTTTCTAGGCTGAGAATCCTCTAGAGAGAAGATTTTCCTTCTACCTCCTTCATTATCAAAGTAGGCTTTCATCAGCAATTGGAAACAATCTTTCCCCATGAGGAAAAGGGAAAATGATAAAGAATGTTTGTAAGATAAATAGAGTTTAACCTGTGTGGAAGGTCTTGAAGGTAAGGAGCAGTCATGCAGATTTAATTCAATCTTAGACAAGAGGAAACCTAGAAGGAGTATCCTCACTTTGTCACAGTAAATAATGTTAAAATGAGAAAAAAATTAATCTCCAAGGAAGAAAAGCAACAAAAATCCAGATGAAAACTGGAGCATATTTCACTGATCACCCAAATGCTGTCTGAAATCACCTGTATGTCACCTAGTACAATGTCCCCTTTGGAGTGGGATTGCTGCCAACACTTGGTCAGGTTGGCCAGTCTTTAGCTCCCTGCCTTGAAAATCTCCAGGGACAAAGATCCCATGGTCTTTGGGAAAACATTACATATCAATAGCACTTACTGAGACGTTTTCTTACTGTTCAGATGGACCTTTCCAAACTGCAACATATGATTCTTTCTCCTTGCCATACTATTTGTCAGCACCAAGAACAGCTCCATGTTTATCTTTGTATTAAAGTAGCTGTAGGATGCATCTGGAGCTTTGTTTCACAACCACTCCACCAGAATAAGTAAAAGCAAATCCTTCAGCCCTTTCCCAATAGGTCATGTATATGAGAACTAAAGCCATATTAAGAAGTGTCTTGACTCCTCTGCAATTTCTCAGCATCCTTCCTGAACCATGGACTTATGACTAGACAGAAACTTTAGATGTAGGGGTGTTAACTGTTTGCTTGAAACAAAACCATGTGGGGTACCTTGGCAATGTGAAAGGCACTTTCAGTGAGTAATAAAAATTAAAGCAACCTTGCTGCCTTATCTCTTAATTTCTCCATGACTTTCAACTTTACCAGTTTTATCTATTCTATAAATAAGGAGCTACTTTAAACAGTCACTGGGACAGAAAGAGGACAATGTTTCCAGAGATAGTAATGTAAGGAGTTAGTATGATCAGAGGCCTTTGGTGGAGAACAGCAGAAGATATGATGGGGTTTTTCTCTATCATTCCAATGGCTACCAACATGACCAGAAAAATAGAAGAGCTTCCACCAGAGAGTAAATAGAAGATCACACTGACAATGCAGATACTTGTAATAGCCATCACCACCGTCAAGGAAGAAAAAAAGAAGAGATTTGCTAATATCTTAATAATTTTAAGACTGGCAATAGCAGTGAACTTGACAAACACACTTGATTATCAGCTTGTGAATAATTGGGTTGATGAGTGACCTCTGGTCATCATGCCAAACTCTGACCCACTGTAGCCAGTGATGAACCTGCCCTCATGTCTTTGTGGCAGCTCAGATCTTGGCTAAGGGCTTTCCATGCCATGGACAACTGCCTTTGCAGAATCCTCACTCATAGGAAAGCCTCTGACTTTTTGCACAGGATTAAAAGCAGCTCTGAAAAGCCTTCCACAGAGACAGCAGTACTAGCAAGGACCTGCACTCTCTTCCCCAGAGGAAGGTTGTAAGAATTTTGCCATAAAAATGTTAACATGAGGATGGTAATATCGGTTTTGCTCCAAAGTCTTTTCATTTCTTCTGTTGTGATACATGATATCTCTTTCTTAAACTAGACAAAGAATGAAAAATTAAAGACACAGTACAGACCTTCAAAAAATAACAGTTCCTTGTCCTTGCTAACCTGGGAAAATATCATGCTTTCAATTCTTGCTAAATATGCAATGGTAAAACTGTAAGTTCCCTGGGGCAGAAACACTCTTGCATGATGCTTTTGTAGAGTACCTTGAAAAACGGGACCACATTCCCTTGTGGTCTGCAGGGAGTTCTGTAACATAATAAATAAATAATATTTCCAGAAAACACATCAAACATGGACTACACTGCATCATCTAATGCACAGAACATTCAAACTGCTAAAAATGTCAACAGAATAAACTTGCATGATGCCTAACATGGAAGCAAGCGGTACATTTCGCAACACAAGAAGAACATCGTAAACGTGTCCTCTAAAGCAGTGAAAATAGCATGTGTTGCTTAGGTGCAATAAAAAGTAAGGAATGGATTTTTAGTAGTCCATTATTAAATGGGTGAATATTAAAGAAAAAGTCATTTGTATGCATATATAATCATTACAAGTATCAATTGATACCTAAATGTATTATATCTATTTTAGTCTATTAAATATATTTTAAATGTATTTCCATATAAGTTAAATTTGAATAAGTTATCTGTTTGTAGGCACTTAGGAATGTTCTCTAAATTATATCAATATTTCTTTAATTATGTTTAAGACAGAGGTAGCTCCAAAAAATAGTCTGCAATAACAAGTAGTCCATCTTGGTCAATTATTCCCATGTGAGTAATAAATCCTCCCTATTTGCAAACTCAGCCAACAGATATGCTTGACTGAGTCAGGAGAATTGATAACCTCTTTGTAAAAAATCTATTATGCACCAGATCAGCATGTCCATAATTTCAGGGTTCTGCATCAACTCCTTTTGCTCCTCTGAAATGACCTCACTAGTGAAGGAATCAGGCATTTTAGGAGATTGGTAAACAGAATTCATAGCAATATTTGTTTAGCTGTTTTTTCTGCAAATTACTGACTAATATCTAACTTCAGGAAACTGCAGGAGAACTCTCACCCCAAGAAAAGACCAAGTGTGATGATTTTTAAATTGCCATCAATCTCTTTTATGGAAGCACTAGCCACCAGTCATTCAAACCTAGACTGTCTAGAACAGAAAGTCACCATCAGCACAACCCATGTAATAAGCAACATGTTGTCAGAAGCTCTCAATGGTATCATAAATTATGTGCAACTCATGCACTGCCACCCTAAAGTCATCCCCAGGTGAAGCTTCTTTTACTTCATGTCTCTCTTTGGTCAACCCCAATTCTTTTATATTGAGATGAGGTTACTCCCCAAACCAAGCATTGAGAGTTATGAGGAAAACTAACTGATTTTCAAAAATAACCAAGCCAAGGTACCAAAAAGAATAGGAAAAGAAATATAATTAATAGAGTCTGCTATTAGCAATATCCTTTAACTAGGAAAGCATAAAGTCCTACACTATCATGAAAGGGCAACCTCTGATGACAGGAACTTATTGGCATTTTCAGCTGCGTAGGCTTTATCACATCTACTCTACTTAGTAAGTGTGACGGACACTTCATGTCAGGGACTTCGATGTCATTCAGGCTGATGGGGTTTAGAGATGATATATCTTCTTGCTCTGGTTAGGAACAAAACGTACAAGGAAATTGTGTGGTCACACTCTTCAAAGTTAAATGCAGACCAGAGGAAAAAAAGTTAATGTGCCTGACTGCAGTATTTGCTCTTAGCGTGCAGTTGCAAGCTCTGAAAGTCCCGTTTAAGTATCTCTTTTTTAAGATAAATACCTATTAAGTAATGTATATGCACAAGCTGAAGTGTTAAATGGTTTGTTGAAACCTATTAGAGTACACAAGATGATAAACATAAATTATAGCTAATATACTGCACCAGTGATTTTTAAACATAAAAATTACTGACACTGTAAAAACACACTTGAGTCATCGTTGCAGCATAATAGCACTAATCCATGTTTATCCAACCGTGCACTTTTCAAAAACAACACAAACCTCTAATAAATGCTTTGGCTTCACCTTGACAACTTATATGGGTTATTGCCTCGTTCATGCCTGGATAACCATGTGTTATGACTTAAATGTTCTTTAATATCAATTTATGCCTTGAAGAAAAAGGATTGAATAACATAGTGTACATATGGTTCAATTTATTACAGCAAAACAATCATTTTAGTTTGAAGATATTTTCTCATGGTGCATATCATAGAAATCTTATTCAATAGAGCTCTCAATAAACCAGATTTTTTATGTCACAATAAATGAAACTAAGGCAGCTAATTGTTGCTAAGATTCTAAATAGATGAGTCTATTTGGCTTTCTTGTCAATCAAGAAATAAATTCCTTAACACTTGTATTTCTGGATTCTAATGTCTCTAATTGGATTTTACACTATCTGATTAACGACGTAGTTTATAGACTACTGTAAAAAAATGTGATACTTAAAAAGTGGAAGAGAAAATTGTGGGTTGTCAGCATTTATAGAGAAGGCCAAGACAACATTGAGTAATTTAGCATTTTTGCAAAATAGCAAGGAAAAGCATAAAACCTGGTCAATGATGCCTCATTTGTGGTACTCTTGTTGTGTGTCTGTGATACAAAAGAAGACACCAGAGTGCTATTCTGAAGAATATTAAAATATGTAATAGTCTGTACTGAAAATGGATTGCAATTTCAGGAAATTACAAAATAAAAAAGAAATCCAAATTTTAATTTAGAACCAAAAGCAAAGTTTAAAATTCAGCCATAGACTCATGATGAGTAAAACTTGCAGAAAATACAAGCACAACGTAGAAGAGAATATCATGAAATAGCCTTGTTGCTTCTGCAGTAGAAATTTTTACTGACAGTCTTACGATCATGAACTCTCCACATTTTCCAAAAATGTTTCTGGCAATCCTTCAGACAGAGAGATATTCTCATATATGAAGAGAAGGCAATCCTAAAAGAGGTATGGGTGCAGATATGCAAGTCTGTATTTTGCCACACAGTTCCCATTGGAAGGCGAAGAAGACTGGCTGGAAGCTAATTTAAAACCATGATGACAGTAGAGCCAGCAATGCCTGTGGGCACTACAGCTCTTCTTACGATGAAGATTTTCATAATATTCAGGTCCTGGAATCATAGAACCATAGATTTCTTTTAGTTTGGAAAAAACCTGAAAAATTATCAAATCCAACCTCTACCCAAGACAAACCAATGCACAGTGAAATACCTCTAGGTCAAAATCTCTTGTGTAATATCTATGCAAATGTGGATTAAGAAATTTTGGAAGAAAAGTTAGTTGAGCTACATGGAGGACTCTAAACTCTTCATCTTTCCCACTGCAGAAAGAGCCTCAGTTCCCAGCTTTGAATTGGTCTTGAATCATAGGGGTAAGATAATAAAACTGCAATTCAAAGATGGAGTTTATTTTGTAAAGGAGCATCTTTGATTTCCAAAAATTACAAACAATGGAAAATTACATGCAAAAATAAAATACTGTACTACATGGCTCTCAGTAACTAAGACATCCACCTACAGCAGTACAGTTACTTTAATATTTGAATTATTATTCCTATTAATATGTTTTTCATTTCTCTGCTGCACCAAGGGTTGCCATTTGTCAGTCCTCCTCTGATCCTTTTTGTCTAAGTTCTTGCCTGCTGCTCATGTCCTACAAAGACAGCCTCTTGTTCCCTGTAGCCAGGGGTGGGGAAGGCTTCCTACCCCTGAGTGAATCAGCAAAAAAATCTATCAAAAGTAAAGCAAAGTAAAACTAAAAAAATCAAGTGACAAGTAAAATAAATAAAAATTAAAATTTAAAATAAAATGAGATGTACATTTTTTTAAAATTCATTTCTAGATAATTTAAAAAGCAAAGCAGAGTCAGCCAACGTAAATACAAAATTAAAAATAGTGTGGAACAAAAAAAATACCCCAGCAAACCTACCCTAAAGCAAACATGCCATACATTGTAAACCAAAGTAAAACCAGAATAAACCAAGTAAAACCAAGGTAAACAAACACAACAACAAAAAAACCAAAAACTCAAATTTGAAACAATAATACAATGCTGCAACATAAAGTGAAATAATACAAAAACCAATGCACAACAGAAAATGAAAAACCCAAAATCAAAGAAGTTTAAAACCTTCACTGAATACAACGTATAATCCCAATATAAAGCAATGTATATCGAAAAAAAATTTTAAAATGTAAGCCAAAGAAAATTTAAAAACCCAAAAGTAAAGTCCCAATGTAAAATCCAATGTAAAACATAAAAACCCCAACAAATAAAGTTTCAACAGAAAGGAAAAATAAAAATAGTAAATCAAAGTAAAACAAATTAATGCCAAAGTCAACCAAAATATTTCAAAGTAACTCAAATTAAACAAAAAACACAAATAAAATGTGAAACTCAAGGTAAGACAAATAAAAATATAATCAAGCTAAAAGGAAAATAAAATATAAAAATATCCAAACAGTAAACCAAAGTAAACAAGTGAACAATCCCCTGCAATAAAATCCCAACATATTACCACAATGTAAAATCTCAATATTAAAAAATAAAAACCCCTGAGCAACCCAAAAGAAAAAAAAAAAAAAAAAAAAAAAAAAAAAACAAAGTAAAAAATAAGCAAACCAAAAGGTAAAACACTTATGGAGAACAAACAAACAAACAAAAAAACCCCCAAAACCTAAAAACCCCCACAATTTAACAAAACAAAAAAAAACCAAAAGCAAAATGGGCAACCTTAACTAAAATAAATCAAGGTAAACAACAGCAAATTAAACAAAACAAGCAAAAAAAGTAGAACTCTAACATGAGACACCGAAGTAGAACCTCAAATAAAATCCCAAAATTCATCCCCAGTGTTAAGCGGGAAAAGAAACAAAAAAAGCACCAAAACAACCAAAAAAAACCAAAAACCAAAAAACAAATTAAAAAATGAAAAAAACAAAACAAACCAAAACAAAACAAAAAACAAAAAAACCACCAAAACCCACAGAAATAAAAATACCAAAAGAAAATCAAGGATAAAAACGGTGAACAAAAGAAACAACTATCAGGAAAGACTTGCAAACCCATAACATACAACAAAAACAAGAACAATAAAATTGGAAACCCAAACTGAAAATTAAATAAAAACAGAAAACCCAAATAAGGGAAACAAACAAAAAAAAAAAAAACCAAACATAAAGTAAAATCCCAAAAGAAAACTCTACTAAACCCCATCAGAAAATGAAAGGTAAACGAAAAAACCCAAGAAACAAAAAGCCTAAGATAAATAAAACACCACACTAAGTGAAGAAAATAAACACAAAAAAGCCCCCTAATATAGAGCAAAAATTTAATGAGATAGAAGTAAAATACTATTAAAAAAACACCAAAACATAAACCAAAGTAGAAGAAAGTAACAAATCTAAAACCTTAATGTAAAGCCCCAAAATGAATCCCTAAAGGAAAAAAATCCATTTAAAACAAAAAAGTTAAAAACATAAAGTAAACAAACAAAAACAGCCCATGAAATTTAACCAGAATAAACTCAACATGACTTAACAAAACCCAGAAAAAGTAGAACCCCAACATAAAACATCATAAACTCACCAACAAAGAACAAAAAAGGAAAACCTAACAAAATAAACAAAATAAAGTTAAATAAAATGTAATACCCAATGTAAAACATAAAACAAAACAATAAAAATCCCAGAAATAAAACCATGTAGAATAACTAAAACCCAACAAAGTAAACCAAAATGAATAACAAAACCCCAAGCAAAAATTATAAATCAAACTTAAAACCACAAAATCCCCGATGTAAGATCTCAGCATACACCCCAGTGTAAAACCCCAGCATAAAACCCAGAACAAAACAAAATAAAATATAAAAATATATACAACATTTAAAAATATCAACAAATCAACAAAGTATTCCAAAGTAAACAACAAAAGACAAATAAGATGTAAAATCCTAATCTAAAATTCCAGTAAGTAAATGTAAGGGAACCAAAGAAGAAAGTAAACAAAGAACTCCAAACAAGTCCCTAGTGTTAAAACACAGCGATAAAAATAAAATTAAACAAAAAACCAAAACAAACAAACAAACAAACAAACAAAAACACCAAAACAAATAAACCCAAAAAACCCCCACAAAAACGAAAACAAACAAAAAAACAAAAAACAAAACAAAACAAAACAAAAACCCCAAGAAATAAAAAAACCAAACTTAAACCAAAATAAAACTAAAAGCTTAAAGCAAAACACAGTACAATGAAAAAGTTAAAAAGTAAAGTAAAAAAGGTTAAATAATATTTTTTTTTAATTATGCAAATTGAAGCAAATAGTAAAAATAAAGTAAATTCACAGAATGGGTAAGGTTGTAAGGCACCACAGTGGATCATGTGGTCCAAGCTTCCTGCTGAAAAAGTGTCATCTGACATCACATGGCACAGGATCATGTCCACAAGGCTCCTGAAAATCTGCCATGAGGGAGACTCCACAATCTCTCCAGGCAATCTATTCCAGTGCCCAGTCACTTGCACAGTAAGGAGGTTCTTCCTGATGTTCAGGTGGAACTTCCTGTGCATCAGCTTCTGCCATTGCCTCTTGTCCTAGTGGTTGGCACCACCAAGAAGAGTCTGGTTCCATCCTCTTCACACTCACTTTTCAGATACTTATATGCATATAAGTCCACTCTCAGTCTTCTCCAGGCTAAAGAGGCCCAGCTCAGACTGTCCCAAGAGAGGTGCTCTGGTCTCACACACATCACAGCCCCTTGCTCCAGGAACTCCATGTCTGTGTTATACTGAGTAGCCCAGAACTGGACACAGCACTCCAGATATGGCCTCACTAGGAGGCTACACACAGTTGAGTAGAGAGGCAGGATCACCTCCCCTTGATGCAACCCAAGATTGCCTTGGTGTTCTTGGTTCCCAGGGCACACTGCTCACTCATTGGCAGCTTGTTCTTCAGCATCCCCAGGTCATTTTCAGCAGGTTGGCCCCCAGCCTGTACTGATACCTGAGGTTACTCTTCCCCAGGTGAAGAACATTCATTTGCTGTTTTTGAATTTCCAAAAGTGCTTCTCTGCCCATCTCTTCAAAACATTGAGGTCCCTCATAAGGGCCATACAATTCTCTAAGATATCAGCCACTCCTCCCACTTTTGTACCATCAGTGATCTTGCTGAGGGGGCATGTGCTCCTTTGTCCAAGTCACTGATGGACAAGTTAAACAACACTGGCCCAGTACAAAACTCTGGTGAGCACCAGTAGTGGCAGGCCTCTAGCTGAGCTCTTGCCACTGATTTAAACCCTCTGGTTCAGCCAGCTTTCAAATGACATCACTGTTGACTCATCCAGTCCAACTTCCTGAGATTCCCTATGAGGATATTTGTGAGAGACAGTGTCAAAAGCCTTGCTGAAGTTGAGGTAGACAATAACTGCTGCTCTCCGCTCATCCACCCATGTATTTGTTTCACGATAGAAGGCAGTCAGATTGGTCAAGCATGATTTATTTACCTTCAGTGAATCTGTACTGACTACTCCTGATCAGCTTCTTGTCATCTGTGTGCAGAGAGAGAGAGAGACTCCAGAATGAGCTACTCCATCACCTTTCCAAGGATTGATGTGAGGCTGATCAGCCAGCAGCTCCCTGGGTCCTCCTTCTTGCCCTGTTTGAAGACCAGGGTGACATTTGCTTTCTTCCAGCCTTCAGGCACCTCTCCTGTTGGTCACGACCTTTCAGAGATGACTATGAGTGACCTGACTATGATGTCCACCAATTCTCTCAACCCTGGTGGATGCATACCATCAAGGCCCATGGAGCAGAAAATATCTAATTCATTCTGGTGTTCTCTGACCAAATCATCCTTGTCTAAGGGAAGACCTTTCTCACAATATTCATATACCCTGGACTTCTAGGTCAGAGATCCCTGAGGGTTGGCCTTATCAGTAAAGACTGAGTTCCAAGTTACATAATCTTTAGCTGAGTAGATGTGTGGGCCTAAGAATGCAGTCTAGAGCAGAGTGAATGAGGAAAGAGCTGACAGGCTGTAAAAATCTTCACAGCTGAAGTCCTACAAGTATATTCCATCTGCACTTAAGATAAAACTACAAAAGAGCAGCCTCTAAAAGTAACCTAATTTATGAGTCAATTAAATTTCTTCTCTTTCTCAGAAATTAATTCTCTTGTAGGAGGTAGTATTGGGATACTTCACAATTTTCATTGCATTTATCTTCGCAGCATCCTTGGGTTATAAAAGAAGCATACTCTGTAACAGAGAAATCAGGGAAATAGCCACAGTCATTGAAGAAGACTAGGAAAATGTAATAATCTGGTTGGTTCTAAGAGGCTTGACAAGAATCAGAACCAAATGACTGCATTTTTTTTCTGCCTCCTTTTTCACATTCCATGCTTCAATCTGTCTCCTTTTGGTTAGAGAAAGGCAATCAGATGTTCAGTCAGAGAGATGAATAGGAGTGCATGAAAGAAAAGAACACAACTAAATAACTAATTTGAAAGGTGCTTAAGTGAAACAAAAAAAATTATTTCCTTATTTTAAAGAACAATTCAGATACAACACCAGGTAGGAAAGACTACAAAAAAACAACAGAGCGTTTATGGCTGTAGGTCTATTTAGACAGAAACTACCTGTTTGTCCTGGCATGCTACATGACTGAGGAAAGAGAAATGACAACAAAGAGCATCAATAGCTCAGTTGTAAGCCAGATATATCAGCAACAATGGGGCAGTGCATTTGTTGTCAAACAACATTTTTCTCTTCCCCCACTTAATCCTGGGTTTGTAAGAACTAGGTTAATTCAAGGACAGCTTCTCCTTTATATCTTGGGCAATGTATATGAAAATTGCTTAAAGATTTTATTTAACTGCAGCTTGCCATAGTTTCATATTTCCTGAAGTTCCTGATATATTTTCTGTATCATATTTTGCTGAGATCAGAGATTTTTGTCTTTGCAAAAAAAACCCTATTTTTTAGTGAGTCATTTTATACACTACGGTACATGCAAATGTGGCTGAATTTACAATTTAAACAGAAATGTAAAAACAATACATAGAAACTCATAACTAAAATAGAACTTAAAAAAAAAAAGTACTTAAAAACCAGTGAAATGTGGTTCTGGCACTGTCTGCTTTGAACTGTTCTGTATGTGTAGTCATCCTTTTTCTTCTTCAGAAAGACAAAATTTTAAACCAATTTTAAACTTTTGCAAAAAATTTAATTTAATAAATATGAATGAGAATTTTAACAAAGCCTATATTAAGATTTGTATTAGGTGTTTAATGAAATTGGTTTTTAAGATTAAATTATTGTAAATACAATTTTTTTATTTGTGTATACAAGTATAAGAATTTATTTGCGTTTCTTTGTATTTTGGTTTTTTTAAAAAAAATCATTATTTCTTTTCTATGTGTAGCTTTGGCAGGAATTTTTAATACAAGAGCTGCTTACTATTTATTTTAAGAAATCTCTCTCTTCAGGGACAGTTCCAGAAGCTGGATTTCACCATAGCATTCTTCAAAATAACCATTGTCACCACAACAGCTTGTACTCATGTATGCCATGGCAGAAAATTATTTTAAATGCTTTTAAATGTTAACCAACCCATGACAACTACGACCAAGTAGAAGATGAAGAAGCATCATCTGGGATTTTTATTTAGGATGAGCTTTCCTTGAGCAAAAATAGCCCAGTTGTCGAAATAATGATGTCCACATGCAACCTCATTTCAGCCAAATACTGTGCTGTAAACAAAATCTTCACTCTTTTTATCTCTGATTTTACTCTTGTAACTTCATTGCAGCTGCATTTCTCACATCAAAACTTACAAAGTGTCTCACATGACAAAAAAAAATCAAAAGCACACTTAGTTTTTCCAGTACAAAACAGGTGTGTTAATCAACTATCTACATCTGTTGTAGATGACAGAAGGCATAAATAAAAAATAAAATTTTAAAAAACACCAAACCTGAAAAAACCCAAACCTGTTTGAATTCCTCTGCAGCTGCAGAGGATGTGGGACCAGATTCTGACATGAGAAAAAAAAAGAAAAGAAAAAAAAAGAAGGCCAAATTTGAGATATGCCAATTCAGAGGAGAATTTTTTTATGTGATTTAGAGAGTATGTGTTACCTTTATATCAACTTTACTTTAGGTTTGTCTTGCAAGCACCTTAGCTACATGAAAGACATTCTGAATCTTCTGTGGGAGTGAGTTCAACACAGTTATTAAGATTCTCATTTTAAATCCCTGAGACTGGCATTATTCAGAAATGGTCATTTTGTAAATCCAGACCCAAATTTCTACCTTTTTTTTTGAGTGGTCTGGAAGGGAGGGTTTTCTCATGGGGCCACTGGGAAAAGCTACAGTGCTTAAAGACTGTTCTGGAAACCTATACCTTACAGAGAACAATTGATTCTCTGCCACCTGCTACTAGGACACCTCCAGTAGCTCCCTGGTTTTCCAGCCACACTGATAAAACCAGGCACACTACAACAAAGCACCATGAGAATGACATCCAGGCTTGGAATGTGGATCATTTACTGGTACTGAAGACAGCTACAATTTTAGACCACTTTATGGTAAACAAAAGTTATTGCAATATTCAAGAGTACATTTTCTTTAAATTGTTCAGCCCATCCTCGTTTTGATGTTATTTGGCCTCAGTACAGGTCCTTGACACTTCATGTAGTTGAAGAAAAATCTCTAATATTAAAATAATTTCATATTGTTTCCACAGCTTCCATCTTCACTCTGTATCCAGTGATATACACAAATGTAACACTGCCAAATCACTTGAAAGGTCTGGTAAGCTTACCTATGCAAAAAGATAATTCTTTCTTCTCAGAGGGAGCCTGAACATTTAATATATGAGGACCAGAATAATATCAGTCCTAAAATATACCTTTATTTTTTTATGACCAGGTTAATCCCATGGGCTCCCCTCAGTAGATTTTTATCTTATTCTCTTCAAGAATCAAAGTAAAAATGCAAAAATGTCTTTTTCACTGTTTTTCCTTATGTATTTATTCCAAGCTCTATAGAATATTTCTAAATCAGAAACATTCTAAATTGGCACATAAGTCTGCAACTTTTTTATTCAGAAATCAAGTGTTCAGAAGAACATTTAAATTTAGGGTGTTACTCTTCCCTGAAAGGGAAAGGAAACAGAATAGTCAATTGGGGTTTTGCTTATCCCAAGTTCAGAGCAGTGGTGGGAACTGAGCCTGCAGGGAATTCTGAACAGGAAGATTTATGGTCCATCGTAATACTGTGTTAGCATTTGTCTCTGAAAGTAGTAATTTTGATTCATTTTCATAAAGAATAGGAAATATATTTTAAAGCATTATATTGTTTTCTTGCCATGTGGAGTAAATTTCAAGCTATGGAGTGTAAAGGTTTATAACTTCAAGAAAGACATGTTTAGCTATAATACTGCAGAAATATAAGGGAAATAAGTAGTATATCATATAGAAAGAAAAGCCTGAGCACTTCTGTAATGAGTGTCATTTAGACAGATAAGAGACTCCTTAATATTTTATTATTCTTTTCCCATATTTGGAAAGTTGTGTAATGGATTAAGAAATATGGGAAGTTAGACCATATTTTACGAATGTGTAAAGCTCTACAGCACAGAAAAACATACATAAGCCAAATTTTTTTACAATTTCCAACTAATTTATAATAGTGTACTGAGTTGCTTGATTGTGATGAAAATATTTCATGGTTTTATAAGAAGAAACCTTTGTTACACAGTAATAGGGACTAGCCATTCCTGGACAACAATTTTATTTTCTTTATATGTTTGATTTTCTCATCACTAGTACTGACAAGAGATTGAAAACGTGTTGGGTACATAGGGACTGTGCAGGGCAAAAAAACCCAGATCTACTGAAGATCATATGAACTAACACAAATAATTGTGTGTGATGTATAATTTCAAATATTAGCTACAAACAAAAGTGAAAAGTGAAAGTGAAAGACTTAATCTCTTATTTAAAAATTCACAGTAAATTTCTGTAGAATTTTATGAACACATATAAAAAAATCTGCTCTACAAAAGCATTTATAAATATCTAAGATTTTGGTGTGTTCTTGTGGCTTACTATTAATTATCTGGATTATAGTAGTTCCTAGGAATCTTTGCAATATGTTTCAGACTTTGGCCAGCAGCTTTACTTTTAGTAACTTCTGTAGTTTATTCTACTATAAATAGAAGCATTACATCCTGCATTTAGTGAAATCTAGTGCTACTTTGCCTTTTTCCCCAGAATTGCTTCAAACACTGAACTGGTTCTGGAGTATCAATATTTTTGCCTATGTGATAGCTCAAGCCCATAAGAGCTGGAGAACTTCTAGAATATAATAGTCACAGGTGTCCATACAGTCTGTGTAATACAGATAGCTATTAAATTTAGAATAAGCTAGCTTGCTTGACAAGCAAACTACTATAACTTTATAGGCTTTGTTTACACAGGAACATTTAGAGTTGAGATCCATGCTCCCTGTTTTCTGCTGTCCTAATTACTTCTTCTTTTTCACTGTATGGTTCCCTCTAGTGATTCTTATAAGGAAAGAGGCTACCTGATCCCTTAATCCAGCTAACATTTTACAAAAGAAGATCCAAATTAGTTTTGCTTACACCAGATGCTTTATGTGCAATTGGGTATCAGACAATGGTGACTGAAATATGAAACACACAAATTCAATGATCTCCTTTGAAAGAATCTCTTACCTGGGGGAGCTAGCATGAAATGAGCTGTTTGCATATTTTCTGCCACTGTGCAGTCCTGTCTCCTCCCCTTATGCAAACCAACGAATGTGTAAGCTGATTGCCAAATATCCCCAGTGTCAGACAAGAAATGCAATGAGTATTTGATGGAAGGGAAGCAAAATTATATTTAGCAGACTGGTTACAGCAAGCAAATATGTTAGTAAATGAACATATTATGCCTACAAGCTTGAATGCACTATGGTGATAAGTTTGTTCAGGTAAAAGATAATAGAAATAGCAGAAAGTACATATACAAAAATATGCCAATAATTAGCTATGCCAATATATTGCTACATGGCTTTTTGGAAGTTATGGAACTTCTTATTATGCTTTAGTTTAAATGCTATAATATTTTGCCTAATGTATCAAGCAAAACATTTTTATGTCTCATTGCTTATAAAAATTGTGTACTTCTATATTTAAAGAACATACATAGGAACATGTATGTGAATCAGGAACATTTACTGTGAATCAGTAAAAAAATCTGGTGATTAGTCAAGCTACAGTAATGGATCCCAGTTTTAAGAAACAAAAGTAGTGAATAAACTGGTACTTTTTATATATATCCCAGTTCATTTGGAAAGTTAGCAAAACCCAGGTACCATTCCCAGGTAGAAGTTTTCATGCAGTCACCCTGTTTTGAAGGATAGGAACATTGAATAGAGTGACTGTTATCACAGTTTCAGAAGCTGATGAACACTGATCACACTTTGGCATTCACTGCATTTTTCTAATGAGACATAGTGGGATCCACATTCTCAAGGCTATTGCTTGAGTCATAAATAACGTGTCAATCTTTGCTCCTAAGGTTACTTTGCTTCCCATGTTGAGCTGTTCCTGGACACTGGAGATAATCATAATCCCTGAGTGGTTGGAAGGAGAAAGACTACAAAATATTCTTATTATAAACATCCTACAGAATGTTTTGCTTGCAACATTTATCCTCAGTAGGACCAATTTCCTGCTGGTCAGATCCTTCTACCCACATGCTGTCTCACAGGATCCCATCTGTTGAAGGGAGTCCTGTGTTTTGTTGTTTTGGGTTTTTTAAATTTTTTTTTTATTCTGGACAACAAGCTGTCCACTGCTAACTTGTCCAACAGATGTGGACACAATTTGGCATCCAGAGGTGCCCCTCATCTTCAGACCCCTCCTTAAGGCATTTCTTCATCAGTTACATCTGCTCTCCTCATCTCACCGTGCTCTCACAAGAGCAGCATGAAGTAGAAATGATTAAAAAACCAGCACTTCTCTTTTGAGGCACCACATATCTGCTCTGTTATGAAGCAAGAAGAGCATGGGTTTTAACCATAAGTTTCTTACCAGAGGTAAAAGAGAACCCATGGGACAAGAGACAAAATACCTGTGAAGAAAAGGAAGATAGATGAAAGACAGAAAATCAAGAATAGAACATTTTTGCCTTACACTCATTAAGTGCAAAGAAAAGAAATAAGAGAGACCAGACCAAGCAGCACTTGTGGCTAATGCCAAGGAATGGGTATGAAAAAGGTTCCTTTGGCAAGAGATACCTTTACTGAACATTCTTGTTAAGTGAGCAGCCAGCTACCAGGAATTACCCATAGAAAACCACAGGATTCTGTGGTTAGATGGGAGTAGACATTCACATCCCAGACTGAGCCCTAGAATCTGGCACATCTCTCACAGACCAGATGCTGAGATGTGCATGCTACTGTCACAGAGATGGCATTCAGAATTTGGATTACATTCTGTTCACAGTGCCTTGTATTTTGCTGGAAAAATAATGAAGATTTTGATGTATTCACAAAGGGCAAGATTCCCAGGATCCTGGAGTCTGTCAATCTGCTAAAGCCAGGCAATAATCTGGCTGTGAGCTGAAAGTGTGACAAGGATGACTGCAGCAATGTCTCTATGCACTTCAAGTGACTCTGTATGTTGAAAATATGCTGAGGAGCAGATACATGCTAGAAGAGAGCACAGGATCTCTATATGGCTCTGATGTTCAGCCTGGAATGTTCAATGCAGGCCTTAGCTGTTACACTCAAGAATACAAAAAACAGAGAGACGTTAATATTTCCCCCCTGCTCCACTCATTCATTTCTTCCAAACTACAGGTGGGGTGGGAATGGATCAAGAACACCACCTAGTTTCCAGGTTAAGTTTGCACACACCCTACCTGCAAATATTTCCTTCATTGCCTCTCTTTTCACCTCACCAGTAGAAAACATCTATCCTGCTAAATTTATCATTTTCCTCACCAGGTCCCCCTGCAGTGTTCCATCAGTTACTTTTTAAGTTATGTGGCCAACTGCTTTACACTAATCTACTTCTTATAGTAATCTACTTCTAACACACTGTGAAAAAAATTTCTGTCATTATCTCCTATCTTTCTTTACTCAGATTGTTTGCTAAGTCAGCCAATATGCATTTGGGTCTCCACTTGTATGCACTTTGAATGTCATGGATATAGCAGGAATTTTTTTTTTTTTTTTTTTTGTTTTATCACAGATCCATTATGTGTAGCATTTTACTATTGTAATAGCTTGTCCAGATATCTTAAGCATTTGCAGTCTAAATGTGGTAAACAGTGGAAAAACAGATATAAGCACATTGCAAAATAAGAATGTAGTTAAACAGAAAAAGTGGACATGCATTCTAATTTTAGACTCCACATCCACTAACTCCTCAGCAGAAAAATCCAGTTCTCAATTATACAGACTTTGAAGATTCTAGTAGATTTTTAGTATAGTGGAACAATGATTGTTTACAGAAGCCCCAATTGAAAACTTTCCAGTCAGGTTCCTTCTCAAAGATCTTCTCTACTGTAATTTTTACTTTTTCTCCATATTCTACAGATTACTTTGCAAGAAAAATAACTCTTTAAAAGAGAAAAATTTTGGAAATAATCTAAAATTTCACAGAAGTTTAAAAAGAATAGTTTCCTCAGGCATGTAATACTATGTATTCAATTCAATATGTAATCCATTAGATCAATCTTCTTTAAAAAATATCCAAGATGCTTAACTCCTACAGTATATTCCCTCCATGTTACCCATATATTATAAACCTTGCAATCCTGCTAGTAATATCTAAACTGAATTTTTTTTCCCTGTCTTCTACTACTGGAATAAAAAGTTACCTCAATGAGCCTAACATAATGCTAAATACAAAGACTGAAGTGCAATTTCAAGAAATCTTTGTTCAAAAAGGGATGTCTCCAGTCATTATCATGCACCATCACTTTTTTGGGTAGTCCTCTGGCAGCTGTGAACAAAGCTTTCCAGACATTTATCTATTTCAATCACAATAGGCTGAATCATCACCCTCTCTAGATGGATTTTTAACCATGCACATGATAATGAAAGAGTTTGCTAGAAATTGCAGATTTTCCGTCCCAATTTTTAAAAATCCTACTGAAAAGTTGAAAATAGTAAGGTTGTTTTTTTTTTGGAGGGGGGGGGGGGGTTGTTTACATTACAAATACCGTTTTGTCTTTATTCATTAGAAAAGGTTTTTCCTATATTTTCTCTAAATAGATGATACTAAGAAAACCATGCTACAAGGTATGATTGAAGTTTAAATGGAATTCCAGGACACTTTGTGGTTATTGTTTGACAGGAGAAAGTAATCAGTGCTAGAAAAGACCACTGAGAATTTACATGAAACCAGTAACCATCCAAGTTTTCATACTCACCAAATATCATTTCAGATGATGTGGAGTCTTTGTTTTTTGTTTATCTCCATGGGAATAAGTTATGAGAAAAAAAAAAAATCAGCTTAATTCAGGGAATTTTTATTTAAGGCAATGATTTATATTGATTTTTCTTTAATCTTCAGTCTCAAATATATCATTAATCTGTAATAATTTATATGAGTACACAAAGTCCTTACCAGTTTTTCCATAGGTGGTTTCAAAATATGCAGCAGAGAAGCCACTACTGGGGATGAAAAGGAGATTATTCTGCTTGTAGTAATGGATATCAATAGGCAGAGGGCTTCACAAATACCAGGGTGTTCAGGGATGGTAATTTCACATGCTTTGCCACCTGGAATTTTTTCTCAAAAAATATTCTGATTATTTTATCTGAATTCTTTTCTATTATAATCACTGCTATAAGGGCCAGATGTATGTATTCAGAGTGTTCAGTAGAACAGCTTGACCTGAAGAACCCTACACTGCTGATTTCTATCATAAAGGAACATACAGTACTCCTAATTGCAACAGCAAATTTTTATGTTACACCTCTTCCCATTTGTTGCAGGACAAGACAAAATTAACACCTGATATTCTATAATTATCAGGGAGTGATTCATAACAGCTTTTTTTTATTTTTTTTTATTTTTTTTTTTTGTAAAAGTTCTAAGTTGTTTCTTTTTTATTTTCTTTGAAAAAATGTAATAGAAAAAGTAAAGAAAATGGAGCACTTTGAGTAAGAATATGGAAGGGAAACATTCTTTATCAGAAAAGTTTAGAACATTTTGCTTAGGATTTCTGAAGAGAACTGAGGCTCATCCTTGCATAAAGGCACAGAAAAGCACAAGGTGAACACACGGCCTTAACTACCAAAGCCATTTCACACCATCAAGCATAGAGCGCAGATATATGGATACCAGCACTAGGATATATTGTGCCAAGAAGAAATGAAAATTTTGGCAAAATTTTTTTGTGCATTTTGGTGAAAAAATAAAAGTTGAGCACTTAGTTCAACCCACCAAAACCTGACCTCAATAAGTCATAATAGCTTTACTCTAGTCCTGCCACTATTTTTTTAATAGATCAATTATTTAATGCAACTGCCTTTTTAAATAGGTTTTGTGGACTCCACTTGTTCATTTGTGCAGAGGGAAAAACATCATACTGAGATCTCAAGTGTTGGAGCAATTAATAAATGAGAAAGATGCTGTTCTAGGATTTTCAGGGACATCGCACTTCACAATCTTCACTTTTACAATTAAGGTAACTTCCAATGTGTTTATAACCTTAAGAATGTCAACATGTTTCCATTATCTACTGTGTACATATTATTTTGAACCTACTTCACAGTGCAGAATATATTAATGTATTTATTTAGATTGTGATAAAGTGGTTCTTCAGACACTTAAGGACTTAAAGTCTTCATAAAAATCTTGAACAGACAAGTCTTTAAAAATACTGAAAAATCATTAAATGTTAAATAAGGACTTGCATATATTTTCATTGCTTCATTAGCATTTTTTGATTAAAAATTACATGCAAAATTTACAAAGGGAACACTAAGGGTCTAATACTCTCTGGCACTTAACAGTTCACCAGGGCATATTTTCCATTTAAAAAAAGAAAAAGAAAAAAAAGGAAAAAAAAAAAAAAAAGAAGTAAAAGCTTAGAAATAAAAAGCTTAAAAGAAAAAAGTAGAATGAAATTATATCTTGCTTTGAACATGATGGGCAGACAGGATAGATGGCAGCTCTTGTACATTCACTATTTCTGTCTGATAGAGGGTCAGTCTCAAAAAGTCACCTATTATGCAGGAATCTGAGAAATGGATCTCATGGGTGTCATGCCCTTTTATACTATTCTGAAATGCTCCAACAACTAATACCCAGTCTTGCTCCCCTCAGCTTTCAGAGGGCTTCAAAGTTGATATGGCTGGCCTCAGGCAGGTACTCATTGAGTTGTGCCTCTAAAACCTCTTGAAGTTTTACAACTGTGTTCTGAAAATGAATTATTTAAAAATACCCTCTTGCTTACTCATCAGCTATCTTTTTGCAGTTAAAGCCACATTGTATTCTTCTGAAACATTATTTCTTTTCTATTCTGAATTGTTTAATAATTTTCATACAAGATAAAAAATGGGATTATACTGGACCACTGCAGTCACATCTCAGACAGTCACATGAGGGCAATTCCTTCTATTGCCACTGTAATGCAGATATCAGCTACACTGTTGTACATGACATGACCTTTGTAATTGTTTCAATCATAAGCTCTGCCTGTCTTCCAAATTTAAATGCTCAGATCCCAGCTACTTGCAGGCATATAGTTCCCAGGCCTGCAAGGGATTTTAATCACACTGCCATCCACCCCATATCTCAAAAGGAGGGGAAAGAAATCACTGACTCATTGGGCCATTCTCTTCACATCTCCTGAAAGGGATAAGACAGAGACAAGAAGCACACACAAGAACATGAAAAATAATTATTCATCTTATTTGAAATCTAAGGACAATGGATATGAGAATGAGAAAATATTTTTATATACAATGGCAAGCTTTTAATTCCTATATCAAATTAGAGCTACCACGATTTACATTTGTGATTTTACACTCACAAAATCCAAAATGCTTTCACAATTTCTGTAATAGAGTTCTATAAATGTAAAGCCAAGTGAAGTTCTATAAATGTAAAACCGAGTGAATAATCTACTAGGAATAAATTGTTAAATATATTTCCCTATTTTTTTCTTCAATAAAAATCTAAGGCTTTTTTTTTCTCTGAAATCATTAACCAGATTTCTTTGCAAACAATCTTCCCTCTTTAGAAAGCAAAAATTGCACATTCTTGTGCATTTAAACAGAAAATGTTCTGATCCACATAATACTTGTCAGTATCTGTCTGCATAGTAAGAAACACAGTTGGAGATGAAGAGAAGCACAGTGGGAAATGAGGGTGCCCACCTGATTCGTTTGGTATTAGCTTTTACTTGGCAGAATCAACACCAGTTGGGAGCTCACACAGAATAGAGTTATTTGTGGAAAATTAGTCATCCAGAAGGTTAACAGAAAATTTATTTTTCCAATTAACTCAAGTGCCATAGGTTTTAAAACTTTGAGAACAGAACTCTAGTTATGAAAAACCACAACTTGATGTTATGTATTATTCTGAAAGTGCTTTTTTTTCTATTTCTTATTTGAGGCAAATTACCAGCTTTCAAAGAATCTCTCTTTTTATGCTGACAAAGTTGAAGTATCTCCTGCAAATCTTAAGAAATATTTTCTTAAGTAGGTTACTATGCTGAATGATAGTTGATTCATATAAAACTTAAAACCAGTGAGTAATTCCATTCAGTTCATGGTATTACTCATACCCTTTAATGAAGATACACATTTAAGTATCTTGACTACTCTTTAGAATATACAGGGTCAATTAGAGAATTAGGGACTTTTCATGTGGGCTGATCACCAATTTCCCCTGCTCCCCCCCTCCCCCAGAAGTCCATTTTTGAATCACGGAAGCCTCGTAGAACTCTGAACAACTCATACAGCAAAAAAATAATAAAAAACAAGAAACAGAGTTGTAAAACCAAACAGCACCTATGTTGCTTGATTATAAGGCAGACTATGTAGGATAGTGTAGCAGGAAAAAAAAAGGACAGACTGACTTGCTTTTTCCTAAAAAATATATTTCACCCTGCATCTGTGTGCCCAAGTCCTTCTGGAATTTTAAGAATGCAATGCATAACTAATTTTAAAACTAAACAAAATTGCCATCTCTTTTTCTGAATGCAATTTAAATGTACACTTGTGCAAGTTTTGGGCTGTTTGTTTTAAATGGCAAATGGAAGATGGACCCATACTGACACCAAGAAACACCAAAGAAATCCCCTGGGAAAGGCCCAACATAGGTCATTACACCCACTGTCCCTCCATCTGGCTAAACAGAAGCAAGAAGTTTTCTAGTCTGCCACCTAATTAATAAGAGCACAATTCCAGAATTCATTTGCAACTCAGTACTAATGAGTATATATTGACAGCAAGAGTTTCTATTTTAGACATATTAGTGAATATAATTGTATTCCATTCCCAGTGATTGGCATTTTGAATCACACATCATGAAAGAGGGTGGAGATAAAGTTTTCCGCTCTGAAGAAATTCAGTGTTGGATACCAGGGTTCCACAATAACAGCCAAATCAAATTGTTGGAACTTAACACTGTGAAGCACTTTTCTTTCAAATTACTTGATGATTTTGAAAACCTGAATCCATCTCTTACTATCTGTTTTTTAATCCATATGGAGCAGCAGTCCAAACTAAGATCTAGAATTAAAACTACTAAAACACAATGGAAAATCTTTGCACAAAAAGAAAGAACAAGTACTATAGTTTAGTCTTTTTAAAAAGTAGCATCCTTTTCCTTCTTTGTATTTATAGGAATTCAGATATATCTACTGTATTTTCCCATAGATCTTACAATTTTTCCATTTTCTATTAACCTGTGATGAATTTAAACAATGCAAAGTTCTTAAGTTGATGCTAAATATCAAACAGCAGCTAGTGCTTGACAATAATTGCATGCATTTTATATGAGTAAATAATTTTTTAAAAAGCAAACATTCTGGTACTTTCAAGTAAAGTCTTTACTGATTTACTTTACTAATTTACCCCAATAATCCTTCTCTTGTTCTGTATATTGTCTTCAGAGGTATCAACACTGAAGGGCAGGAAAAGAACACTGCAGCTTGTGTGATCTCAGCAACAAGAATTTTAAATGCCTCACTAAGGATGATATAGAAAATTGCATCACATTCCAGTGGAAAGAGATGTTAAGCACAAATACAATCCTAACATTCAGAGGTCCATATAAGAACCAGTGAGTGCAATAACAGGCATTTTGTAGGCAATAATTCCTTTCTTACAAGTTTTCAGACTACCTTAAAACCCTAAGCCCTCTGGTAAGATTGAACTATTAACTGTGATGAAGCATATGTGTGTAACACTTCACAAGTGGCAAAGCTGGACAAAATGACATACAAGACAGCTGAATATGTTAAAGCATATTCATGAAGGGAGATTGGTTAGGAAAACAGAATATATATACACATTATCAGTAATAACATCCCTTTCCCTGACAATCTACAAATTTACATGCCACTATACAGTGTCAGTCATTAAAGTCTTTAAAATTGCCACTTAAAGCAAGTGTAATTTAAATATCACAGTATTTTCCTTACTTTTCCAAGGTTAACTACATATAAGTCACAAATGCAAATGTACAGGTGTGACCAGTGCAATTGGAGTTATACAGAACAATTCACAGAAGTGCACCTTTACCAAAAAGATATACATAATTAAATTTGTTCTTACAGAGCATCCAGAGTCAGTGACTGAGATCCTAGAGTGTTGCATCCTTGATTGTACATGAGCACAGCAGAAAAGTTTCCAATGAGGCTCCAGTACAAACACAAAGGGAGTTAGAAAAATGTGCTCGTTACTTATCATGGTGGCATAGAGAGATAAATCAGCTTCCCCTAAGCACAGGCAAACTGATGAGCTGATTCCAGGAGCAGATTTCCATGGGACATCCCAGCAAACAGTGTCACGACCTCTGCTGCTTACAGAAGTCTGGCATCAGGCATCAGCATCAGTCTGCAGGTGATTATATGGAAGCAGCTACATTTCCCATAAGGTCTAAATCTTGCTTTCACCTACTAAATCAATGCATGGAGTTGGTCCTTTGTAGCAGGCCAAATTAACTTGGCGAGTTTTTCTTAAAACTGTGATTTCCTGAAGTCTGTTCTAAAGCTATTCAGTGTACTACAGTATGAGAAATCACAGCAAATATAGTTACATTAAATTTTTGTGAAGTTTAGGTCCTGATTCTGTCTTCATCCTTACCTGTCTGTATATCTACCTTGAGCTCTGTTCAGTATGCAGACATCTACAGGCACAACAAAAGCCTACTATTGAAGATACTTTACATTCTAAGCTGAAGTTTTTCATAATCCTATAATATATCATATCAAAATACTGCTGCTTGTACATGTAAGGATGCGCGTATGGCATATTTGAAGATTTCAGGACACGTATGCCAGCATGAAAATGCACTCATTTACATGCTAGGAGTCATTATGGTAAAGATAATCCAGGGTACAGACATATGGATTCAACTAGCAAACCCTCTTCAATACAAGCATTTTTTTACCAATATGAAGGCACATTAGCAGATTAGAACTGATGTTCCTTATACAGAAGAGAATTTCAAACTATATAGCTAAAGAACAAGCCTAATTTAGATTTGCTAGGTCCAGGATTTGCTACCAAAGGGAAAAAAAAATCTGTTTGATGCAGCATGCCCCTTTTATCATTCAAATAAAGAAAGAACACTTGACAGTCATAGAAAATATAGCATTTATCCTCTGTAATTTATAAAATAAGTGTACATATAATTAATGATCTGAAATATTTAAAATAAAAGATTCAAATTATATTTGTGTAGGAAAAATGAGTCCCTATGAGCTCAACATTTTTAAAAAGCATTTTATCTCACTGTAAAAATAGTGGAACATTTAGAAGAGAATACTGAAAGAAACAGCATTGGTGAAAGCTGCGGTTTGTAATTGCAAAGTTAATTATCTTTCCTAAACCATCAGTTGTCACTTAGATAGACCAGATTCTAGCAGGCTCTCAGGGGACTGACTTTATTTCATTCCTAATGGCTTGGGACCCACCATTTTGCTGTCTCTGAACATTTGGTCACTGAATGCACCATTTATGGAGTATTGTTTAATTAAGGGCAAATTAAGAGAACTGTGCACAGAATTTAATTTCATATCCTGTGTAAATTCTTTTAAAGAGGGTACTAACTATAGGCATTATAACTTTTCATTATCCACTGTTTCTACAAGGTATTGACAATTTATTGTTTGCAACAGTTAAGAGTTTTGTTTACCCTTTGGGGAATTCTGCTGGCACTGCAGTTTTTTGCCTCATCATTCCATTAACCCTCTATATGCCATTTTCACTGTTTTGTGCTCAACCATATGTTTGAAAATCCACTCTTATTCATACATGCTCAAATATATTTCCATAACAAAATGAAACAAGGCTAGAAGATAAGATGTACTGTATGCATGTGCATATGCATACTATACATACTATGTGCATATATATACTATATGCATGTGCATAAGATGTACTATATTCATGTGCTTATAGTGCACACGTGCAACAAGAATTCCTACAGGACTAGTGGAGACTACATTGTCTCCACTGTAGGCAGCCAAAATTAACTGAAACCCCTTATTCTGAAGAGAAAGTAAGAAAACACAAAGAGAATATTCAGTGCTGTACAGAACCTCCTAGTCCCTTCTTGGCAGAGACACTTGCGCAGTTTTGATGTAGTTTCCATTAACTTGTTCTTCAGCTACTGCATGTGACCTGCAGCTTGCTTTTCCTTCTCATTCACTCTCACCCAGTCCTTCTTCTTGAGCTTCAAAATCTGTTTGGATTGTGATGCAGCAAAATGGCTAGAATGTCACCAACACAATAAAAAATTCATGTTTACTGAAATCAACTACAAATTGTATTTACTAACAATAAAATTATTGCATCTGGCATGAAGAACCAATTCCATTTTATGCTCACAAGGACATATAGTTTGAAAGTAGCTATTAATAGTCTTTGAAAGTAACAATCTGTCTCCAAAGAAATCAAAAACCTGTTTCTATAATATTTTAATAATCATAGATTATTGTGCTCCATATATGGAGCACAAGTAACTGTCAAACATCCATGGTATATTTTACAGAGTGAGCAGAAGCAAAAAATAAAGGCTTCTATCAGAAAAGAGAAATGGTTAGCAAAGCTCGAAGACGTCAACCGTCCTTATGCCAAACCAGTGGCAATACCTGATTTTTTCAGAAAGATTGCATAAAATTATTTAGAGAGGTTAATCCAGCAAAGCTAGTAAGAGCTATGCAGAATGGAAAGCTGTTTTCAATCCACAGTAAGCAATCTCTCTTTCCCTTCAAGTTTTCCATTATTCCCACTTCAGGGTGTAGCTGCTCTGACTGAAGGACTTTTATGTTGCACCATTTATTTGCTCATACCTCTGTTCCAAGAGGAGAAAAGTCAATTGCAACATTTGCAAATTAACCTCACAAAATATACCAACCAGGACAGCCAGAAGACATGTACTCCTGGTTAAATTGATATTATTTCTATATTTCAAGAAAATGACTTAACCATTGGTCTGGGATTTTGGATGTGATAGAGGAGTCTGCTCTCTGTTTTACCTAATTAAACCTGTCCTAATCTTTCACTCATTCCCTTAAAAATATAAGGTTCTTGATGTATACCAATACTGCAAGTAAATTAAGATAGGATTCTAATACAATTAATGTTTAACTATTTGTACTTCCTAGCATATTTTTAACAGTGCTAAAGTTGATAAGGCAAATCATTATTATACATTTAAAAGCTCAGCACATAAAGGATCGTTGTTGTTGTTGTTGTTGTTCCTCTCTAGATATAGCTGCCTATTTCTGAGGAAACTGGATCTTCAAAGCATGTCTTACTGAAGAATGATGCATTTAATTTTTTTAAGGAAGCTCATTTGTCTGCTTAGAAAAAGCTTGTGAGATTTCACTGCAAAAGCAATTATAAGACAAAATTAGCATTAAGAATGAAAGGACTATCTTAATGACGACTGTAGCATCACTGGCATGACATTATAATACTGTAAGAATTACACAGCATCCAAAACCTGTCAAATGATATTTAGGAATATAGTTTGGAAGTTATCCCCTATTGAGTTACTGTCCATAATCCTGATACAAATCCTGTAAAGTGTTCGTGTGAGGTAGTCCATATGCTAAGGGTAGCATATCATTTCAAAGCTGTCAGTTTTAATTTCTGTTTTATTAATTTTCCCATAAGTCTACAGACATATATTTCAGAGGATATCTATCAAGTAGATTGTATCCACACAAAGAAGCAATAAAGCGATGGCTTCTTCTGACGTGCTTCATCATGAAGATTTCACACATTGGAAGGAATAAGAGTAAACATCATTTTATGAGAAGCAGGTGTGAAGATTTTGAAAACCTGGAGGACCAGAGATGAAGGACATAGGTATGAATCATGGATTCAACTGGAAAATATGGATTTTTGTGTGCATGCAGAGGGGGAACAGAGGGGAGAACCTGTATTTGGATAACAGGTCTATGCCTGCTGAGGTTTTTCAGTCCTACCATAATGGTTGTGCCCTTAAAGGAAAACTATGACAAGAGTTAATTTAGCCCTTTGCCTGAAAAAGCAGCTATGATCATACTATCTGGAAAGACACTCCTTAGATATTTTGGTAAAATTCTGTCTGCAACTGGCCATGCTTAGTGGAAAGAAAAATTATGTAGGAAAATGTAAATGAAGAACAGGTCCAAACCTTGTCTAAATGTTCAGAGCAATATAGTAAACATAAAAGTTTGCAAGAACTCATTGCCAATTGTATTCTTTTCTAGCAGAGTGTTTAGCAGAGGTTGATAACCTCCTGTGGCAGGGCTGTGAGAACCTGAAGTAATGCATTTAAGACAATATCATTTTTCTTTCTACTATACTGCAATTTTCATTTTAACATAGCCATAAGTCTTACATTTAAAGGGAAAAACTATGAAAATGCTCTGCATTTCCCTATGTTCTTGAAAAAAACAGCATGACAGGAAAGCTGTGTCAGTGACTGATCCCATATAGACCATTGTTATCTTTATCATCCCTCTTTCATCCTAAATTCCCATGTCAAAGACAAGGAAACTCTACATAAAACACCTATATAAGCTCTCTAGGTACACCTACATTGGCAAATAAAATAGGATGAGTGACTGAAAAACTGGAATCTTGATTGTTCATTCTGCTTAACTTCTTTCTCACTTTTGACCTAATCCCAGGTACCATCCTGGACACAGCTTATTTTCATGACAAATTCCAAAAGGGGTACAATAACATTGCTGAGCATGCTTCCCTCTACCCAGTGCTATATGCCATTTTTCTAAGTGTACTTTTTTCAGCCAATTTGCCTCCAAAAAAATTCAAAACCACCAAAAAGTCATAAGGCCTGATAACAATGAAGGATTATAAAATTAGAGGACAAGCCCCTACTCTGACTGTTATGTTCTTTTACTACTTGGTAACACAAAAAGAAGAAAGGAATTTTTTCCTATAACATCACTAGGCTTCTATTGAGCATTTCTGATATGAATCTCTGAATTATCTTAATAGTAGAATCAAATTAATTCCCATATATCTGTAAATTTAACAGAGACAATTAAATCATGTGTAATGTAAGACTCGTTTTAAAATTTGCTGGCATCATGGATCTCCATTGCATGAATTAATGCAAATGTTTATGTTTAAGTCAATACTACATGAAAGCTGTAGTATGCATAATACTTTTATCATGTAAAATAAAATAATGTATTGAAGATAACTGAGTTGCAATGAAAATGTGTTTTGGTAATTTGCTAAAAATAACTGAGGCTAAATCTATTTTTATCAAGAGCAAATTTGAAATCCAATGTTCTTTATTTTAATATCCCCTGTCTTTCACTCTCTCTCAGATAACTGTTCTTTAGAATAATAGCATCTATGTCTGCATGTCAGTTCTCAGATTCCAGACATGCCTTAGACCATCTTGTGACCACAAGCATAAACCTCAGATCTTTTATCCAGTGGTTTAGCTCTAGACCTGTAGAAACAGTGAGCCTGTACTCAAGATTGAAGTGTTGGCTCTCCACAGGATACCATCTGGACTTTGCAGCTAAGATTCAAATACTGGACATGGCACAATCATGTGAAAGTCAATCATAAAAATAGCTGCTGCCATTTTATTTCTCCTATACATTGAGTGTGTCTGCTTGCATAGAGTATTGTTGTCTCAGTTTTTCCATGTATTGAGGTAGATACAATGAGTGAGAGCAGTAGTATTTAACACACTTTTCTTTCAAGAAAATGAACTAGTTCTCTAAAACTATTATTTTCAAATAATTTGCATACATGTGATTTTTCCACCTTCTAAAAAACCATCAGGAAGACTTGTTGGCAATTTATTGCAATCATAGAGAATTGCATTCTTAACATAGAAATCATCTGCCACAAAAATTTGGAGGATTAATTCTATACTTCTGATTTCATCACTTTCAAAATATTTAAATAGATATAACAATTGTGAGCAAGAGTACCTTTACAAAACAATGATAAGGGTACTTAACAAGGATGGTGGAGATCTTTCTCATAGGTTCTGCTACTCATCCAAGGCACAGGTTAGAATGACAAACTTGTGAGCTGAAACAATCTCTTCTCTCTCATGACCTCCAGGGAAAAGATGACTTACCATCTAGGCTTATGATTCACCCCTGAGAATCCCAAGAGGTGATATTCTGCTTCTCAGGTATCTCATGTATCTCTCCAAAGATTCAGACCTTGAAATTTCTGTCTTGTATTATTAACATTGCTTTCTTACAAACTGATCAAGTTTTTCATTTATCACAAATGCTCTCTAGATTATGGTCTCCTTCAACAGAGGAACTACATTCTCATATGTGTGTGGAAAAGCATCTCAGTTTAGCCATGATGATAAGAATCATCCTGAGACTAAAATCTTTTAATGGTATCTCAACCTAAAGCTCGTTAATAATAACTTTTAAAAATGCTAATTTCTAGTGGGAATTTTATACTGATAGTATCTCTTTTACTGCAGAAATAGTTACAGTACAGCATTATTTGAAAAAAGTGTAACTATGGAGGATTTCTAATCCAACTAAAATAGCAGTTTACCTGACTGCTCTTAGCCACACACCACGGGAATGCCTCCCTACAGCTTGGCAGGTGTGATTTGGAGATAATTGCAGCAAAGGGAGGGGGCCATCTCTGGCTTGCAATTCTCCTAGAGAGACTGCAGGTCTTTTTTTCCTTCTGTTTAACCTTGTATGATAATTTGTCCAATTCCACCTGTCTGCTAAAGTAGCTCTTACAGTTGGGTGTCTGTGGTTAATTGATACTGTTCTGGTTTAGTGCAGCTTCTGTGCTAGTCATGGGGACAGGCAAAAATAATTTTCAAAGTTGAAAACTAGATCCGGAATTTCTACAATATAAGTATTTTGCTTAAGGGATTAGCTAAATGGTCAGTCTGGAGGCTATTCTTTTCAAAGAGTTCAAATGTGCTGCAAGTTTTACATTGAAAACCTCTTCTCCGGAAGAAATGCAGACTTGCATACTGCAAAATTTAAATCAGAACTTGAAAATGGAGTGGAAAAAAAATCAGTAATCTCTTGGCTGTGATAAATAAAGATATGATAAAATAGTCAGGTTGACCTTGGCAGTTCAGTGCAGAAACTTGTTCTCTGAAAGTTCATGGATTTGGAAGCAAAGATCTATCATCAATAGCCTTAAATATGTCCACAGATTGAGAATGAAGTTGAATCTTAGATACAGATCCTGTAACTAACCATCTGGATATTAGTTCCCTAGTTTTGCAAGGAACTTTAGCAGGTGCCTAAATTTATATTTTAAGTATTCATGGACAAAAAGTTAAGAATGTTCATAGGAGCCTTGGCTGAACTGTTGGCTGCGTATCCAGACAATAAATCTATTTATAGACACATACATATATAGGCCATATGACACCAACAATCCATATTGTATATGCTAACTCAGCTGAAGGCTTCTCAGCAGTGTAGGCAGAATCAGTTTTATGGAAGCAGCAATATGGGTCACAGCAGATGGGAGAAAGAGGCTAAAAAGATTCAGTGGAGGCTTCAGCGGACAGAACAGATGGGTTGTGGGGGGAGAGAATGGGGTTTCTGGAGTAAGACTGGAGCTAGCAACTCAGAGGTCAATGAAGGTCCATGATATTCTGGGTACAAAGTGACTGAGAAGACTAAAAAGGCTGGAGAAGATAAGTGAGGCTTTAATGGGGCTGTGTTATCAGGGTAGTGACAGCTCTTCTATCCTTCTGTGTTTTTGAGATCTTGACTATTTTCATGGGTGGTCTCCCTCTTCCTCATTTTCCTGAAGCACAGAACTTTCACCATCTACCCTTTCCTCATCACCTGTGGACCCATCCTCATATATACATATAATATATACCCTTTTCCTGATAGGAAGACCTGCAGTGTCCTGTCCTTCCACAGAGGCAAGGCCTCCTCCTCCTGGGATGAGCAACAGCAGAACATTGGAAGGGACTTGAGCCATACACCTTCCTGAAGGAAAGACAGACAGAAAAGACTCTCCTTTCCCTGAGAAGCTGCACATCCCTAGGTTACACTCTGCTTGTTCACTCAGTGTTAGCAACAGCAGGAGAGGAAGATGGCTGTATAAAGCAGGAAACAAAGACCTGCTGTTCAGCCTGGAAAGCCAGGCCCCATCCTTGGCATAGAAGAAGCACACAGTCTGCTGCCATAAGCTGCTGCCTACCTTGTCTTTTGGCTTAATACAACTCCGTATGTGAGTGTGAGTGTTGTGTGTATATACATATGTGTGTATGTATATAGTTTAATCCAAGAAATAATTATAAAAACACAATAATGAGCTTCCAAGTATTATCAAGCCTATTAAGCTACAAATAGTTCATTGAGGACCAATTTCTAAGTGCTAAATATTACAGCTAGATTTTGCTTTTATGCAAAAATCAATGCAAACACATGAATCATTGAGAAGCATGCAGCAGCCTTCCAAAGTCAGTTTCTAATTAGCAATCCATTGATCCAAATAGCTAGTACTACAAATAACACAGAGGAAAAAAAGTGTTCTACCAAGTGTATGGAAAAAAGAGTCAATTTTTGCCCTTTATAATTAATTTCAGTTCTTCCCAGAATTGAGAAAAGTGCCTAAGTTTTGCATTCCTAACACTATTTCCTGTATTCAGCAATGTGCCACCTTTCATTTTGTCCCATCAAATAGAAAACTTAGATTATGCATGAAAATAAAACAAATACAGGAAATAAATGAGGAAAAGTTAAGTTTTGTAGGATTTTTTTCATTGTTGCAAGTGGCCTCCCTTCTTAGAACAGGGCAATTGAACTAACCTTATTATCCCACTACAAAAACTTACATGTGTCCTGATATTTTGACAGATATTTAGGATGGTGTAAAACTGTCATCAGACTGGAATGAAAAGTAAAAAAAAAATCTTCAACTTTTATTTATTTATTTAATTTATAACTTTTTTTCCTCAGAATATAACATTTTGTTATGTGCAAATCCTTCACATATGACTGTCCATTAGCAGAAATGTTCAGCTATGTCCTGTAGGAAGCTAAGATTCACTGCAGCTAGAAGTCACAGGAACGACCTCCAGAAGTAAAGAACACAGACTTCACCATGGATATTTTCAATATGAGAAAGAAAACCCCAAGAAGTGCTCTAGTTGAGATCCCCTATTTAGATGTTTTGCCTTTCTGTGAAAATGAGAGGATATGCTAAGACTGAGCTGAATCTTACAAAATGGCTGCAGACAGTCAATATAAATTTAAATATTGCACAGGAGCAGCTCTATGTCTTGCAATTTTTCTGGTAAAAGAATGATTAAAGTTGAGGTTTGCTGCAAAAGAGACATTATTTAGTCCATCTTCAGTATGGGGTCACTATCTGTCTTCATTTGGTGGTATGTATTTCTGTTTTCCAGCTCATGACCTTTATACACCTTCTATTTTCAAATAATATAAAGGTTTAAAACAAATTGCTATATCTCAAGGTAAATTGAACAAATTTTGAAATGCATTAAAATGTGAGTTGCCTTCTGTAAAGAAAACCAGTCTTCAATATTCACATAATGGTGCTAACTGAATAACAGCAGTAATTCCAAAACTCAGTGAAACACACAATTTAAATCAAATTTTGAGATACTTTTTCAATTCAGGAGTTCAACGTGTGCAGAAAAAAACTCTGGGATTTCCATCCTTCTTAGTACCTGCACATTCAGCTATTTGTTCAGAAACAGCACCTTATTTGAAAATCTTGATGGAGTATTTGCATCAAAGTAATTAGTTTATTAGAAACAAAATCTTCACCATTAGGGTACCTTTTTAAAAAAAATTATAATTTTGTATGCCTCAAATGCACCAAAAATGCCTCAAAATTATATAGCTTCTTAGGGAACATAGAAAATTATTTTTAAAATAATGTATGCTGAAAATTATTATCTTAAATATCTCTTATTTTTGACATGGGTTCATGTGTCTGATCATGAAAAAATTCCAAAGCAGAAGCTTGAATAATATAATTGGAACTAATGAAATTGATGAAATATAAATCTATAAGAATTTGTAGCTAAAATTATGGAGCAGTCCTGAATTTTAGCAGAAACTAAAAGAAATCCTACCTCCGAATATTTATCAACACTGTTTACCTAGTGTGGATATACATTGTATCTTGAACCTAGGGATAATTACATAGATTGAAAATGGAATCAGAATTTGAGAAAAGAATGTACAACATGACAAAAGGAACCTTAGCTTGCTGTCAAGACTTCTTATTATAAATTGAGTCAGACTGATCAAAAGCCATTATTTTGTTTCTCTGCTGTATCTTGTAGCACAGCTCTTAGATATTGAACATAGTAAAAACAGAGTACAAAAGGCATATTTATGAGTTGAAATTTCACAAAACCTACAGAAATCCTCAGACAAACATAGTTTTCTCTTACATTTCAATATATTTATCATAATTTCTGTATATTTTGGCATTCTCCTTTTGCTCTGTGTAACTTCTCTGATGATAAAACTAACTGCATGAAAACAGTTTTTATTTGCTGTTGGCAAACATCATGATTTTAAGCATTTTATAACCCACATTTATTAAATTGTCATTGCTCTGAAATACTCTTGCTTGAATGGTAGGCAATAAGGGGAAAAGGGATGTGTCCCTCCATTTTCACTTCAACTTCTACATCCTGAAATATAGAAAAGTGAGGTGCAATGGAAGAAAAAAAGAGTGCTGTCACCAGCTCAACAGGTAGGACACTTGAGTGAGAGCTGGTATATCTTAGCAAACATTCAGCAGTCTGATCTCGTCACTGACAAACACTGAGCCTGTTTCTCTGTTTAAAGATCATTAGAAAAACCATCAGCCCTAATAATTAATGTAATTCTCTCTACTGTTGTCACATTTCTTCTTGTATTTACCTTTCACTGATTAACAATACAGAAAAAGTTTCTGTGTATTCCTGTTTTCTATAAAATTTATCATGGCAATGCACTTCAGTTTTCACTTTACATGTGTCAGTTATTCTGATATAACTTTCTCTAATCTTCTGATGTGCCTGCAGGATTCATGTAGCTTTCTAGTATTTAGGAAGACAAAGCAGAAACTTCTTGAGAAGCAGCCTGTTGGTCTAACTAGACATTTCAGAACAAGATGCTTCCAAAACAATAGGTTGACATTTCTGTTGAAACGTGATTTCTGTTTGGTCTCCTCAACTATGAACTTTAGATTGAGGTACAAATGTAATTAACCCTAAAACTCTTACCATTGAGTAGTATTCCCTTTGATTCTCTAGCATTCAGCAGTGTCTTCTGATAGTAGAGTTGCAGTGGCCACTTTTCAAAGGTCAGCATTTATTCCAAGTTATCAAGCCATTATCTACAATGAAGTGATGAGAGCAACAGGAAAAAGCTTTTAGTTCCTGAAAATGAGAAGAAAAACCTTTCAAATCTTAAAAAAAATGGCTAGGCCTTACTTAAACTCACAGAGAGTTATGGGAGTCTCAAGTACTAAACAAATTGCCAGTGTAATCATGTTCAACAGTGAAAATACTTGGTTACTTATAGAACATTGTGCCTTTTAAGTGTTTTGCATATGTCTCCTCTTCCAGGTTCCAAAAACCCCTGATACAAGATTTTGAACTGAGATTTAGGTGGCAGCTGGAAGCCAGTGATAGGTAATGTACGTGAAGTCAAATGAACTCCTGGTATGTTAGTTAATTAGATGGTAATTTAGCAGTAATCCAGAAAACAATCTGTAATTTCTTCAGCTGCACATAAAACCTGTCTCCTGGCTGTCAAGGATTCTAGTTTTGAGACTATTGTACAAAATGTGAGTAACTAGCACTGCTATTGCTTGAAAAGACACAGAGCCAGGCTGAAATCACAGAGCACATAATGGACATTTAAGTCCATAAGACAGTGCTGTAAACCCTGAATTTACATCATGGCAGACACAGTTAAGCAGGGAGAGGTTTCTCTGAGTATGGTGTTTTTTCAGGAATACTTGTTCCCTCAGAGTTCCTTCCACATGGGCTTAGCTGACTGCACTTTGGTGTGCAGGGTATTGTAATGCCACTTCTGGGTCTACTAAAACTCTGTTTCCTGCAAAAAATTGCATTGAATTCTGCTCCTGGATACCTCAACTTTATTCCATTTTCTATGCTTCTTTGTGAATTGGGCTTTAATATTAATGAATGTCCAAAATACACTGAATTTAGGTGATTTGATGTTTAAATATATAGCTGTCTCATTACTGAACAGAAACAATAAATACTATTAGTACAATTGGAAAATATGTATCACTGGACAAAGCATGTTTCCTTTTTTAGAAAGTAAATAAATAAATAAATAAATAAATTATATTAATGAATAATGCAAGGCCGAATAAATGCACATGTGCCTGAACCAAAACACATTAATTTTCTATTGAACATTTAAGAGGAAAACAAAGAAAATGACTTCAGGTGTAAATGAAAAAATAAATAAAACTAAACAAAGTTTTCTTTAGAGACATTTAAACACTAAGATCAAAGAAACTGCCTGATACTCTTACTAAATTACAGGCAGCCAAGACTGTTTTGCAACCACAATATTCACAGTGGAATTTCCAATACTTTTTTGCCCTGATTCAATGTTCTAAGAAGCTCATTATTTCAAGTCCTAGCTAGCTGCAGAGAAGTTATCTGAGAGTTAGGCTGACATTGATAATACATTAAAAAGCTTAGAAGCACATTCTACAGCACCTACTTATGGTAGAGATATTTGTAACATGAAACAAATAAAACTATTAAAGCATTCCTGCCTTTGACATCTTTAGCCATCCAAAGCTGAGAGGAAAAGGAAAACTGAAAATCTTGTCAAAAGGTAATATTTTAAAATGTCTCATGAAGAAGACACTTTTCATTATATCTTTTCCTTTGCTGCTGCAGTCAGGAAGGAGTAGAAGCAGTCAGCTCTTAAGTGGGGAAACGCATATAGAATATGATTTATTTCCCAAATCTAAGGAGGCATATACCACTTACAGAGAAAGTTAATATTTGCTCTCCAGGCCAGGAAATGACTGAAGAAATGGTGCTGTCCTTTAACAGAGATGTTATCAAAAAGTCTCCTCAAAGCATCAAAGTGTTTAATGTCGCATGCTTTGCATGGTACAATCTATCATAAATTTGTGTTGCTACTGTATCCTGACAACCTACTTCTGTGCTTCTGCCCAGTATACACATTTTCTACTTTTGGGGCTTTGATTGAACCATAATACTCAACAAGATGTTGAAAGTATACAGAAAAGAAGAAAGATTATTCTAAATTCAGTTCCATGAATGAGTTTTTCAGAATACTTAAATATTATAATAGAAAGGCTTGATATAAAGGCTTGTATGAGGCCTCCTCCCCCCCAAAAAAACCACCAAACAAAAAAATTTGTTCAGTGAAAGTAGGTGCAGTGGTAACATTTTCTTTTGCTTTTGTAAAATTTCAGTGAACAAAATCCCTAGGACTCTGTAAAAGCCAAATATTTCCTAGTCTTGTTTCTTATGTGTTTGATTATGCAATTGCCAATGTATTTTACATAAGTCCACCCAGAAACTTATTATTTGCTTTCACAGTTAATAAAAATTAAGAGAGGACAGGAACCCACGCAGCTGTTCTCTGCTCATGTCTGCAGCATGCTTGGCCTTACATAGGTCTAGATTCAGCTACCATTTGGAAGATTTTCTCTACAGCCTTATGGGCTGGGTGCACTTCTCTGAAAATACAGTTTCTGTAGAGGTTGATAGGGTAGCAGCCGTTGTTTTCAGTCATCACATGTGCTAATAGAATTAATTTCACTAGTCACATCTAAAATGTACTCTGTATGGGTACAGTCAGAATATCAAGAAGGTGAGGACCACCATGTGGTGTGCCACAAGTCACAAGTGTCCTGGAGTTTATAGACAGCCACTGTGATGCAGTAAAGAAAAGGTATATGTGACCAGTTAGGGTAAATGTGCTATAGGCAAGGTATTTCCAGAATAGAAAGGAAAGTGACTAGATACTGGTAAGATCTTATTTGGAATACCAAAAATATAGATTTATGGCTACAAAAACAAAGAGGAAAATCAAACTACAAAAATATACAGACAACAGCTATGTAATAAGCAAGAAATATATGAGAATATTGAAAAGGTTTCCTTTGCTTATTCTAATCAAACAAAGACTAGGATAGGTATATGCTGCCATCAGAAAGTGCAGCAGAGGTAAACACTAAAGAATGAACGTTAAAATTGATATTGTCAGAAGAATAAACTGATATGTTTTTGTCAAGAGTAAAATCCATTTGGTAATTAAAAATCATTTCACAGCATTACAGGAAGGAGCATCTGGAAACATCCTTCAAGTAGAGCAATGATTTTAAAAATATATTTGATAGATCTTGATCCTTTTTATTAAGGCATTATATGATGTATACCCTCTGATAGCAGGGGAGTGGTCCCAATGCCTCAACCATTCTTTGTTTCTGCCTCTTATGTTTCTCTCCTCATTTCATTCAGCTGAAATGTACAGACTGCGATTGCTACTGACACTGCCTCTTCAGCAGTGTCTTGTACACAGAGCAAAGCAGAAACAATGCAGATAGTTATTACAAAATAAAAGTTAAATAATTGTAGTGTTGTTCTGCTATTAACAAGACTTGCTGATAAAAAACTATGGCAAATAAGAGTCAAGAGTTACTTGACCTTTAGGTAATTATATTTCCTAAAAGTGAGATACATATATATATATATATATATATATATATATATATATGCACACAAGATTTTAGTAAGCATCAGCTGGCACATCTATTTAGCTATTCAAATATATTTTATCTGACAATGTTGATTTCTCACATTTATTTCTACTCACTGGGCATAGAATTGACTGCATTATGCCAATGTTTGCTATGTTAACTATTTCTAAAGGTTACCAACTACGTAATCATATATGACATGAAAAAGTAGTTGAATTTCACTCCCCAGCAAACTGAGTTCTGAGTCATTGGTACTTCCTTCTGCTGTGAGCTGCAAGTAAACCACCCTCCACACTACCCCCGATGTACATGTTAGAGAAATAAAATAGTCAAGTAGATATGCCATTCTTTCTCATTTGTATATGAAAGAGCTGTTAGGATGTTACTCTCTTTTGGTTGCAAGATAGTGCTCATACGCCCTCCTGCAAAAACTTCACAGAAATATCCTGACCTCTTCAGATGCTTTTTGTTCAAATATTTTCAGTTGAATAATGAAAGCCAAAGGCTTATGATGCATCTCCTAATTAAGACAAACAGCATTCATTTCCATTTTTAAATGCTATGTATTATTTTGCCCCCATCTTTCTTCTTTTTCGCTTTTCACTGTATCCCCACCATCAAATGTAAGACTTCAGATTCTCCTCAAAACAAAGGCCTGCACAGCTGTTACTTTGCAACAAGCACATTGTGGGCCCCATCCAAAGCTCATTGAAGTAGCAGTCTTTCAATTGACTTCAAAAGGCTTTGGATAGACTCCTTTCTTAAGCTATATCTTAATATGTGATGCATTTTTAAAGCTGGAAAACCTTTAATGCACTGACATTTCTGCAGTTTATTATAAGAGAAGATACAAGAAAAATGAACAAACAAAGAAATGAACTGAGTTAACTCTGCACAAAGTGTTAATATGAAATGTATTCTTATGATACTGCTGCCAACTGCTTTTAATATCCTAATAATGTATTGTTACTCTGTGACAATACAGAATAATTTTAAATCCCCATTCATAAGGACTCCAATTATAATCTAATTCAGCTCAGATTAACTATGCTTTGATGGCAATTTCCTTATACAAAAAAAAAATTAGTCTAAGATAATGCGCTGCAAATATAGTTTCAATGCTAATAAAAGGCAGTTTAACAGCCTAGAGAAGTTCATTCTGACTACCTTTTCATTGCAATGATAAACAGTACATAAAGCACTTCAATTACATATTTAATGTAAAATATGAAGTTGTAACATAAAATTTAGTGAAACCACTGATAACTTCACTTTTGGTATCCAAATTTTTCAATAAATAAAATCGGATTTTTGCTGTTTCTACACAACTGTGACAGAGTTGAGATCGGTGTTAGCAGTGTCACTACAGATGCATCTGTTTCATATAATAATTTCGTTGCTATGAAAAACTGCAGCAGCTTTCATTGTTTCAAACTGAAGCAGCTGTAAGTGGGACATTTCAGTTCATTACTGCTTCATCCAAGCTTTGCACTGAAAATTATTCAGTAAACTTTCATGACAGCTTTTGATTTTTCCTATATCTTATAACACTCTTTTACTGCCATAAGTTGCTTTCTTGCAATAAATGTAAAATGATATGGAGCTACATTGCTTATGCCAGCTCAAGATTTGATCCAAAAGCTGATTTTGACATCAAGGCCCTGGCACAAGGGCATACCATAAATTTAAATGAAAAATTACAATAACAATATCTGCCAAAGGTTTTAATCTTAATGATATACTAAGTAATTCCTTTTGCTGGAGTGCAAGGATTACAATGCCAGTAATCTTTAATATTAATTTCTAATTGACTTTTTTTTCATTCATCTAAAAAACAGTAATTATATCCAACTTTCCTCTGTTTTTTTTTTTTTTAACTACTGTTCAAGAGGAAACTTATGGATGTGTGAAATCTTCTGAGTGATACATAGCAGAGGAAACCAGAATTTCACTTCTTGAAAAATTCTGTTGATTTGGATTTTGTACTCCAGAACAAGCAAGCAAGGGGTAAAAGGGAATTCCTCTGAAATTATTTTATGCAAACAAGAGTGACCAGAAAGCAGATTAGATGTGGCTGAAAGCTTTGATTAAAGGAGCCTGCGTGGAAGTTTGTTATGCTTTATATCAAGCAGACAAATGGATTGGTATCCTTTATCTTCAAGTAACCTAGATGACTAATTACAGACACAAAAATCTCCTCTAAGAATTTTTTCTGTTCATTTTCAGAGACAAATATTCCTTAAACCTGATTAATTTTACAATGTTTGTAAAGCAGGTCCAAAAATTGTCCACAGAAGACCTAGATCTGAATTCCCACTTAAAATCAGAGACTTGGAATAGGATTTGCAACCTGTATCTTCTTCTCTGAAAAGCATCTTAACCTCAATTTAAGATGAATGGGTTCTTTCAGTCTTCACAAATTCTGCCACTGACAGAGGAAATCTATTTAAACATATCTTAATATTATACATTTTCCCTTCTATGATCCAAACCAATCCAAACACAAAGAGAACACTTAAAGGTGAAAGACTCTGTGACAATGAGACTATTCCATAGTCAAGATATATTTACACATCTTTTCTTATTAATAGCTCAATTTAATCCCTTAATCTGAACAAATCACTCTACTGAAATTATAACCTTTTGGATAAACATTGGGTGTGCTTAATCTTTTTTAATTGTTGATTATCCCTCTTACTTTTTGAACACTTTCTTTTCTCAGTTATTTTACTGAAATGAAATGTTGCAATTTTCTCCAAATTTGAATTGAATCAGCGACTTTCATTGTTTTGTTTCTTTTTCCCTATGGTATAAATCTAATCCATTTTGAAAGGAAAATGGGGATGATAACGAATCAGACTTTAAAGTAATGGAATAAAAAAAAAATATTTATGCTGCAAACTACAGAGTGTGTCCCTTTGGTAACTGCCATTTTCAAAGTCCTTTCAGTATCGGAAATGAGATTTTTCAAACTAATTACCCACTGATGACAAAAGAGAGAACAAAAGCCTTTTGGGCTTTGGTTACTACGCCCCAGTTCCCGGAAGGCAGAGGGTTATACTGCTGACCAGCAGATGGAGACACAGTACTCCTCTTGGACGTTACGTGCCATTTTATTGGAGTCACATTTCCTGGGCTCTCACTTGTATATGCTTTCGAGTTTAAATTTCGTAAATTCAAATACTTGGGTTTGGGTTTTTTTTGATCAGCTGAATTCTACCAAATAGTCTTATTTATAGATCCCAAATGAATATTTAGAACTACATTTGGCTTGAGAAAACCCACACATTCCAGTTCAAAATTTGACTTCTCTCAATACTCTTTAACATTAAAATGTTTTCCCGCAAATACTCCCGTCCATAAACTCAATAGTTTTCTTGATAATTGAAAATAGGAGTTTACAAATTAATTGAAACAAGTTTTTTAAAATAAGTAGTGAAAAAGAAATAGATTTTCCATGGGTTGCAACCATGAAGAATCTTGAAGTGATTCATCAACAGCTCTGAATCCTGTGCCTTCAGATACTCAACACAGAATTTGATCAGTGCGTGAAATAGCACTGGCATTCTCTCTAATTTTTACTTTGAACTCCAGAGAAACACACAGGATACTCATTCTCTCAAAACAGAAAAATTAAGCAAAGATTGCCATATTTATTAAGGAAAAATTGTAAGTGGTGCATCAATTATTCTAGTTACTTGTGTGTCAAATGTCTAGAACACTAGAATAATTTTCCCTTCTTTTTTAAGAGTTGCCATATGAAAATTCCGAGTTTGCTTACATGCTAAATTCTGGAGAAGAGCAAGAGTATTTTCTCAAGCAAGAGTGTTTTCACAAGCATGATAGTAAGAGTAAATAACCAAGACTGAAGAGAAATAAAAGCACAGTTTGTGGTTATGCAACAAATCTACCAATGACTGTTCCTCTTATTTTTGGAGCAAGATGGCTTAGCCAGGAGGTTTGATGGAAGTCAAAAGACAGCTAGAAACCTGTAGGATAAGTAACAGGAAGGGTTTTTCAAGGTGATTGGACTGAAATCCCAGAGTTCCATATTTACAAAGGCTTGATTCAGCTTTAGGGCACCAGAACTCAAACCATCCCTCACTAAATAGATCATACTGGTAGGAACCAACAAGGGAGAGAGAGTAGGCTTGTTATTAGTGCTGTAAAGGGGAAAAGCACAAACTATACCACATACTGTTTCCCAGTATGTGGTAGAAACTTTAACTTTCTCTAAAACATCGATTTATTTCATGACACAATAGAAAAAGAATCAAAATTCAAATAGAAAAAGTAGTATTTTTCCAAAACTGGCAAAATAGAACTCTCCTCAAGAAATGGCACGTGAAGTCTGTTCACAGATGATTTCCTAAAGCAGTACATATTGTCCATCATGTTTCCATGACCCAAGGTAATATCAAATACACAAGTATATAGTTTTTAATGTTAGCTCTAACAGAGACCTCCTGTAGCCCATTGTCCAGAAGAAGAAAATGTAGTCACAGTGAGCTCATGAGTTAATGGTAACTTTGGGTAGCCTGGACTGTTCTTTCTTTGAAGGAATGGCATGTGTATTTTCCTTATGTTGGAAAAAAAAAAAAAAAGGATCCAAAGTTGTATATTTTGTTATAGTTTGTTACTTCTCATGGAAACTGTGGTAATAATAATGGGCAAAAATAATGTTCATTAGTGGTTACATTTGTTCACAAAATGAGGTAGAATTTTTTATAATAAAATTGAAATTTTCTTTCATTCAAGTCCTCATCAGTCATTGAGTGGCCTCAGTTTATTTTCTGATTGATATTAACAGCAGGCATTCCATTTTTAGAATTATCATATTCTGAGACATTATTAGCAGTAGTAATATTGTCCTCCTAACTGAAAAAAATTAGGACCATATCCAAATTACACAGTATTTTGGTTCTTCAGCAGATACTGAGTATAAAGTGTAATAGGAGCTATGTTTTTTGCATACTGCATATTTCATTTTAGCTTCGGTCCTAAAACTTCATCTGCTTTCTGACTTCAAGAATCTATGCCAACAATTGCTTTTCCATTAAAGTCTCTACACATATAAAAAGAAAATAAGAGGTATAAGAGCTATGACAGCGTTCAGGTCATCCATTAATTCTCTAATGGTAGGGAAACCTCAAAACTTGTTGTTGTTGAAGTGGAACAAATGAGACTTAAAGGGCTGGTGAATCTGATTTTATATTTGCTGCATTTTGCCTTCAGCAAATACTACTGTACAAATCCTTTTTCCCCCAAAGGGATGGCTAGAGCTGGTTTTGGTTTTAATCTCTGTCAATATTTTTAATTCAGGCAAATAAAAGTGATTAAGTATGGTTTGAATAAGTTTGCCAAATCAGTCTTAAATAACAAAATTAATTCTGAGTTATTCAAGAAAACACATGAAAATAGAGATAGCAGTAACTTAATGTTTTCCTAACATTTCAAGTATCTTTTTGGTTTTTTAAAGTATAAGGAAAAGAAGCTATTCTGCAGGAGTATGTGGAATACATGCATACTTATATCAACATTTTAACTCTCTAGAAAGGGTTAACAGGTTATAAGCAGTGATGTTTAAGAAAGTGGTATCAGTTAACCTCTACAGCTATCAACACAGAGGCATTTCTTGCTCTGTGGTAACACTTCAGTTACAATAAAACATGCTTATGGAACACATAGTCAAAACTTGTTGTCAATTATTTAGTATTCCCATAAACCATTAGATGGTCAAAAATATCTTTAATTGATTCCATCTCTACCTACACTACTTATTATTTATTAGTATAACAAACTTCTCCATGGGAACAGCTAATTGTACCTCCCTAGTGGCCACTTCAAGTGGAATAAGCATTGCACAGTGCTGCCTAAGATACTGCTGAAAGGTCTTCAGCATTTGGGATTTGATTAAAACTGTATTACATGTACACATCAGCAACCATTGCTAAAACAAAACACTAATTTAAAAAAAAAAAAAACTCCTTCTGCTATACTACTTAACACAATTGAAAAGCCTTGCATATATGGAAAGAGGAGGGTGGGAGAGTCTCCTATCTCTTCCCTTCCCACACGCTCAATAATAATTTTGTAATAGAATTAATATAACATTCTCTTATACAATGAGAAGGGAAAGTGTGCACTCTGCCAGCTGCACTGTGGGAGAGACCTTTTCCTCTGACATATATGTATCAAAGTGAGCTACTGCTGTCTAAACTGAATGAATTTGTTTCCCTTTTTTATTTTTTAAGACATAATTGTTAATCTTATCTATGACAGATGTTATGGAAACAGTCAACCACACCCTGTAGATTTTTCTGTGACAAGATATTCCATAAGCAATGTTTCACAAAGGAAGATTTGGACAGTAAAACATACATTGAAACATGCAGGTGAGTTGTAAATACTACTGAATGATATTAACATAAGAACAACAACACTACGTAGATAATGGTTTTAAAGATAGATATTATACTGATTATTGAATTAAAAGTTTAACAAAAAATGAGCAGGTATTCTTGTCTGTTTAATTAGTGGGTTGTCACACTCAGAAACCCTTTGTTGAAATGAATGATCTCTGAACATCTTTTAATGCAGCTTAAAATGCACCTGGCTGAGTCGGCATACCCTTACTTATTCTTTTGGGGTTGGTTTGTTTGTTTTTTTTAAGCCAAGTGGCATATCTGGAAATGATCTTCCACACAACTGGCAAGAGACATATTTAAAAAACTGGATTCTAACCCTGCAGAAAGGATGCCCAGATTACATATCTGAAAGTAGATCAACAATATAAATCCAGCATTGGGTTTAGGTCAGAGGAAGAGCAAAACAAGGAAACCATCTTATCCAGAATAGGATCATTATTTTTTTTTAGGATAGTAACGGATAACAGTTACATCAAAGTATTGAGTGTCAGGAACTTTAAGGGCAAAAATAAACTGGCAAAATACTGATGAACCTGCACACAAAAACCCCACCATTGTTTGCAATTGGAAGTGCCATGTTCCAAGCCATATGCTGATCATCAGCCAGAGTACTTTACTGTCTATACAGTCCTTTAATTCAAAGTGCCTTCCATTTGAATTTTCCTCCTTAAAAATAACTGTTTGCTTTTCTTTACCTACCTTTTCTTTTTCCACTGGTCTAAATTTATGAAAATGTACATTTTTGACAAATATTCTTTCTTGTGAAATTATTTTTCCCTCTTCAGCAGCAAACTAGAATTAAAACTGCCACAATGTATGCAAAAATTAAAGTATGTGGAGCAATGAAGAGATCAAAAATGAACAAAAATTTGAGGTGCTACCAGAAAAAGCTGAGTTATCAGATATGGTGGGCAAATATAGCTGAAGTAGAAATAAAAGCAGAACATTAAATTCTAGACAGAGATGACAGAAACAAGAGCTATTTGACAATCATCAGCATAAAATGACAGGCAATGAAACATTATTTTGAGAAAGAAATGTCTTGCTTTCTGCACATGCACTTAAATGCAGGGCTTTGGTGCAAACACTTATTCATTATGTTAGGTCAATGGCATTTTTCAAATTTACAGTCAAGACCTGTAAAATGGAAGAATTAGGATCCCAGCTCTTAGATGATGGAGTTGCTTTGCCTGTTGGAGGGTATGGCTCTTACATTCACAGCACAATGTTGCTCACCAAGACTGCAGCAGGTATCTAATGAGCAGCACTTGCTGCTCAGCTGCTATTGCAGTAACTTTTTCCTGATTATTTCCTAAGAGCAGGAAGGATCATGGCGTGGCAAATGCTGAGATTGTGACATTTTGCACAGTATGAGGATCTGCTTTGCATGGAATTCTTGCTAATACCAGTGGAATAAAACTGAAATGAAGTGTAATGTTACCAATCATCCTTGTAGTGCTTCTATCTGGGAAAGCTGGTGTATCTGGGTAGTGGTAACTAATACTTTACATTATCTACACATCTAGGTATAGTCTCTGCTTTTGTGCAGGCTGGACCCACTGGACACACACTGTAGGGCTGTCTTGCAACTGCACAAGTTACTACACAGGACACCTGCAGTGGGCTGTCCGTGCAGAGTATTTAACTTTCTGCTCTGGCCATGGAGTATCCTTCAAACTATGTGCTCCAACTGTATCAGGTCACATTCTGAGGTGGCAAAGAGGCCAATCCCTACTGTAGCAAACAGACCTCATGGGATGTTACAAAGAGAAAAGCTTATTAGTATTTGCTAACACAGCTTTAAATGTAATTTTATGACTAATATTCAATTTTATGTCTTTAACCATTTTTAAAAGAACATCAGGCATTTAGGTAATTCCATTAGTTAATTTTCTGAAAAATCTTTCAGCCTTATGTTGTTCAGACTTATTTTCCTGTGTATGAGAGGAGCAGAGTATAATTCCTACCTCCATGCTCTACTGCTGCTGTTCTGATTTCTCCTATAAGAACAGCAGAAGCAATGAATAAGAACTGGACATAAGGCAGATATTAATGTATTTTTGCCCACTATAATGGGTAGATAGCTGGCATCAATATAAATCTGAAATTTCTTTCTGATACCTTTGTATTCACAAAGAACTAATAAACTAAGGAAAGCTTAGAATCATGCCTGCTTCTTAATTGCTTCTCTTCATGGGTTTTACCTACAGTAAAAACCCTTCTATTAACTCCCAAAAATGTGTGAGATATATAAAAGCCTTTTAACAGAATTGGTTTTGAATGACAATCAGAGTGTTTCAACATTTTTAGTAATCACTTTTACTGACTATTTTACTTCAAAATCTGTTAAAATCTGTTGGTTTATTGCAATCATTTTTCTCTTGAGAGGAGGAGCTAAAACTGGTTTGTAATTGATCCCACTATTACTGCTAGGAATATTGTTTTGACAACATTATCCTGACTCTACCAATTTTAGTGGGTGATCTTTGCCATGCCTTCCAGCTGCCATATGACTAAGGCAAAAGTAGCACATTAATATATGCCTCCACCAGAGACATCTGATGAGATATAATTTTAATAGTTCATTTCAAAAGTAGAACTAATTTTAAAAATCAGAATGTTCACCCAATAAAAAGTCCAGTATCTCAAGGTATATTTTAACCCTGTGGACATAACAACAAATTACAAATACACAAGCATTTTACAAAAACAGATAATTTGACAAATTCAGGATGCTTGTAAACCAATGTGCTTTCTACTGAGAATGGAGCAAAAATCTTTACAAGGGATGAGCTTTAGAGCTAGGGAGAATATGTTCTCTTCGTCTTGACAAGAAATCTAAAAATAGAAATTCCTCCAGATTATTACTCCACCAAACAAACTTGTTTTCTTGACCCATCACTTAATTAAAAACTTTCCCATCTAGCATGAAAAATGCAATTCCGTGTGTTCTAAATACCTAATAATAGGACAAAGTCTCTGTAAAACCCAGGCAAACCACTTGATTGTGTATAGATTAACATATCTGGCTCAGTCATAATGGTAGAAATATGGAAACCCAGAGGGAATTGTTCTGCTGTTATTAGGACTTGCTATAAATAAAATATGAAGCATATATTCCAAGAACAAATCTCCATTAGGATTACAAAGAGGTATCTAAATGAAGAGAGAATTCTCTTGCTTACAGAGCATACTGAGACAGAAAATCTTTGTAAATAAAAAAATTACTAATATAACCATTTTTCTGAATATGCTTATGTATTTTACAATGGAATATTGTTTTCACTCTTGAAAGACCCCACCCAGTCAATGTCCCAGACAGTATCTATATTAATTTGCCCTAATATAATTTTTAATAAGGATCATAATACCTAAAGCTAACAGAAATGCATGCTAGGTGGAGAATGGATTGAGAGCAGTCCTGAGTAGAAGGACTTGTGGGTGATGGCTGACAATAAGCTGGACATGAGCCAGCAGTGTGTGCTCGCAGTCCAAAAAAGCAAATCATACCCTGGGCTGCATCCAAAGCAGCGTGGCCAGCAGGGGGAGGGAGGGGAATCTTCCCATCTACTTCCCTCTGGTGAGACCCCACCTGGAGAGCTGCATCCAGCACAGGCAATCCTGCTGCAACAAGTCCCGAGGAAGGCCACACAGAAAATCAGAGGGCTGGAGCAGCTCTGCTGTGAAAACAGGCTGAGTTGGAGTTATTCATCCTGGAGAAGAGAAGGCTCCATAGAAAACCTTTGAGCAGCCTTCTGGGACTTGATGGCAGCCCACAGGAGAGCTGGAGAATGACTTTTTACAAGAGCACATGCTGACAGGAGAAGGTGGAATAGCTTTAACAATTAGGGCTGGTTTAGATCAGATATTGGAAGAAATTCTTTACGGTGGCAGTGGTGAAGCACTGGAAAATGTTTCTCAGGAAAGCTTTGGGTGTGTTGTCCCTGAAAAAACTCAAGACCAGGTTGGATGGAGCATTGAAAAATGCAGTCTAATGAATGGTGTCCATGCCCATGGCAGGCGGTTTGGAACTAGATGAGCTTTAAGATCACTTCCAACCCAAACCATCCTGAGATTCTAATACTCCATAAAGAATAAAATAATAATTATTTTTATTTTTAAATGAGGGCTAAGATGACACTAAAAAAAAAACAATCCAGAAGCTAGCAAGATTAATGAGCAGAAAAGCAAGAAAAATATGTTTTTTCCAAATGCAAAAAGTCTGCTTAAAAGCATTAGCTGGAAATCCTCCTTAGGTTTACAGGACTAGTTCCTAACACAACATACTGAAAAAACTTCGAGAAGTAAGCAGTATGTTCATGAGTAATCAACCAGACAAAGACAGAGTAAATGCTTAAAAAAAAAAAAAAAGTTTTAAAACCAAAGAGTTATATATATATATATATATATATATATATATATATATATGAATATTCATATTTCTGCTTATTATACTGTGTTAGTAGTAATTTAAAACAAAATCTATCTTTTGGCAAGAAAATCTTAGCTACTCCTCAATAATAATAGCAAAATCAAAATCTTGTTAGTAAAACTTTCTAAAAGAACCCCATAACCCTAGTTATGATCAGGAAAAAATCAGATATTGCTGTACAGAAAGCACCTTGAAACAAGAGCAGTTGCTTCAATATATTCTTCCTTTAAGTACTAGCAAAATCTCCAAGGATCTCCAGCTCTCCAACATCCTTTCCCTTCTCTGGGTAAGTTCAGAGAAGCAAATATTTTCTTCTCCATATTCTATGAAGCATGAGAAAGTGTTGAGTTTCCATTTTTTTCCTAGTCCCAAATTTCTTATTTAAATAATCTTTTTCTTCCTAGCCTAGCCTGGGGTCAGATTATGTATCCATTTAGTCTCTAAACCAGTTTTTATCTGCCAGTTATTTGTTTGCCACTTTTCTCTCATCATAACTGCATCTCCACAGCTTCTTTTATCACCTGGAAATTGCATACAGCAGGACTTAAAATACTCTCATTCACATGACAGCAGAAATCAACACAGTTTCCTTCATCGAAGCGCCCTTTCCTTAATAACACCTCAAAATATCCTACAAGGAGAGAAAACAGAAATGAGGTGACCTTAGATGAAGGATTCCATGAGTGAGACAAGAGCTGTCTGTCTTTCCATTCTGCTCGTGGCACAGCACAGGGTGATATTCATCATAATGGGTTTGTTGAACAATAATAATTGCTGATAGTAATTAAAGTAAGTAAGATACCACATGGGCTAGGTCGAAAAGTTCATATCATTAAAATCAGGAAAAAAAAAAAAACGGAGCTAGTTGATTGTTACATATATATTAAATATACAAGAAAATCTATAAAAAGACAATAATGACTGCCATACTATGCTACCTTTTTATGATTTCAGAGTTCCATTATTCTCCTCAAATGTTCAGTGAAGACTTTGCTACTACTCAATTCTTATTCTGTTGAAGATATTACTGTCCCTTTATTTAGAGGGGGAAGAACGTAAGATCAACATTATTTTTATTTAATTGTACAAGTTTGCTAAAATGCTCTTGGATGTTATTATTTAAATGAAAAATCTATCAGTGAAGTTCTGCTTCCTTGTGTGTTTCAGTTGTTTTGGGAATAAATTATTCTTGGATGCTAAACTATTATTATAATATCCGTCACAATTTTCAGTATGACAAAGTTACAAAACACTGGCCAACAGAAAGGCCTCCTCATTTTTTAGCCTTCAATTCTGAAAGTTAACGTCCAAAAGGATTTCACAGATATGTCTCTCATTTGCCCTGAGGCATCAGTTCATATTTCAGAAATTATCTACATTAGAAAATTCAGTTATTCCACTGCTCTGGTGCAGAATGTAGAAAATAATATTTTAAACCCCCTCAATTTTGGGAAAATTTACCCTTTTAAAACAATGCTCATGAAAGAACCTTAAAAATGAACAAATATAAAAATGCTTACATGCTCATAGGTACATATATGTAGTTCCATATACACACATATGCATAAGCAGTCCTGTTGAAGACAGAAGTTTACAGCCCATGCCCTCTCCTTAATTATGATATATCATGAAAATGTTTTCATTCTGACTGTCCCGTTTCATTGAATTGTTGAGGCACCTCAGCTGCCTCAACAGCTTCAGAGAAGTGTGTGGTCATTTCAGTGCCCATTATATCTCTGCAAATATAGCTGTGGGGAGCAACAAGAACATATTTGCTCCCATTGAAAAAAAAGCCACATACCTGTAGATAACTTGTACCACTGATGGTTTCTCGAGGATAAAAAAATTACAATAAACAAGACTGAATTAAACTACAGAGAACACAGGGGAAACTGGGTACAGGTCCACCCCTCGTGGCAACAAGTTTTGTCTCAGCTCCATCCATCCATGCCCACATATGATACAGGTCACACATAATTCAGTTGTTTCAGAATATTTTGGTAGATATTTGGAGCCGAAAGGTCTTCTCCATTTAAAGGGATGTTATCCAAACAATCTTGTAGAAAAATATTAACCAAATAACACACACCAATAATAAGAGGTCAAAAACTACTCTTTCACTTACTACTAGAAATAAAATCTGTTTTCAGCTGCCCAAAATGTATGTAGGAATAGTCTGTGAAGACTTCCACCCTAACCACAAGAAAGGCATCTCCATTAAAAAATTATATTGGTAATATTCTGTCTGTATTGATCTCTATGCCTGCTATGAGAAGAAGAAAAAATAAAACAGAAAACCAAAAGATATAATAGCTGACTAGCAACAATTTCCTACCTGCTTTCTTCAGAATACTTGTTGACTGATAAAATTTCCTGATACTGGAACAGGGAATGGTTATTATTCTTTTATACTTAAAGTAATGAGGGTATTTTCTTTTAAAGAGTCTGAGATCAGTGGTTATCCAGGTAAGCACATTTATTAACTAATCTGCTGAAGTGCTTTCCTCTCCAAGAAGCAGCAGGGTCCAGCTAGAAAAAGGCTGACAGGATCAATTATTGCCTGACTGACAATATTCACCAGCTACAGTTACTCTGCTTACACTTTCTTCTGTTTCATTTGAGAATATTTTCTTAAAACTGTGGTTATGTTGCCTGGTTTGTTGCTTGTCACCTGTCTACCACCTTTATCACAATGTCAGGGACAGTTCAGCCATACTGTGAAAGGGAGCAGTGACAGAAATGCAACTGCAGACAAGTCAGGTGACATGAAGCAGCAGTGCTAATTGGAGGGGCTGTGACTGGTTTATCCACCCCAAATAAATCTACCCTGGGTAATCCTTTATTCTATGCTTGGCACACGGCTTCCTGTGCAATAACTTTTAAAATAATCCTAAGAGTGTGAGGTAGATTAAAGAATGATGTTTTGCTGGTTTTATTATCATCAAACACTTTGCTCTCTGGACCCCACTGGCTTCAGGAAGGACTTTTTATTGTGTAGAAGTTTTGCTCACTCTGAGTATAGGTGGCAGAGTCTGATCCAAAAGGATTTAAGCAAACTTTTGGGTTTTCTTATTATTTGAGTCATGTTTTTACTGCTTTCCCTTTTAACACTGGGTTTGAATTCAAGTGTCATTTCCAAAGAAACAGCTATGATAATCTGTGGTGAGCTGATTAATAGCACTTACGCAAATTTCAATAACCACAAAGTTGTGAATGTGTCTGTGTGAGTGATCCACTTCTTATAAAGTAAATGAGTGTTCTTTCACATATTTAATAATACTCAGAATTCTCTTCTCCTCCCCTTCCTCTCTGCATTCACTCTAAAGTCCTCTCTTTCTCTCATTTGTTGTTGTTGTGGCAAAGTTATTTTTTCTACACTATTTCCACTCACCCACAGTTAATCATTTATGGTCTTTTCCACTGCAAACATGCAGAAAACACGTAAAAAGGAAGTCTGTTATCACACAATCAGCAACTCCGATTACAGCTTGATCAGAATTGACATCATTGTGGTTTCATTAGCGATATTAGATAACTGCAAACTATTTTCAATTTCTTTTTTTTTGTCTTTTGCAATGTCAAAGGAGACACTCACCCTGCCCCAACTGGTTCTGTTTGACAGTGACAGAACTGCATAAAGGATTCCTTTCACTTACCATCTCAAGACCATTTTACGTGCCAAACAAATCAAATTTACACATCTCTCACCATCTTTATCAACCTGCCTAGGCAAATGGTTGGAAGCATTACAACCTTTGACTTGTTAACTTATTTTTCTCTCTTTACAGCCTAAAGCAAATCTTAAAACTTGAAGGATGTACGTGCAAACAAGTAAGTTTTGCAATATAAGTAATGGGGTAGAGAAATTCTCCCACTGACAAGATCTGACTATGAAGATAATGTTCTCCCCCTGTGTTTCATGTTACATAGTCTAACTAAGTTTGGCGGATATACCTAAACCAATTTTTGCAGTAAAAATAAAATAAGTACTTATCCCAGGATATTTTTATTTTATTCTTAATATTTTCATTTTGCTATTCCTATAGTCACAAAAAATGAATGAAAAAAGTGCTCTCAAGTGGGGAATTCTGGATCCTTTATAAAAAAAAAATTTTTTCTTAGGAAAAAGAGCTTTATTGATTTTATAATACCTATTTTTAATTCTATAGCTCTTCTTCAATACTGTTAAAAAGAAATGGGCCAGACACCTGCTGCAAATATGATTCTTCAAATTTATCTCTCAGTAAGAATTTTTTTCTGCTGTTGCCTTTTGTGTAGTTTTCCTAAGTTTTAGTAGAAGTCTGTTATTCCCTCAGATGTTTCTCACTAGACTGAATCAGGATTATACTTCCACAGACTCACGTGACACAAGGCATTCTTTTTGAGGCGCCTGAGAAAACCCAGAGATCCTGGCAAAGGGAGATGAAACTATGATCTGCTTAGAGCAAGGCCTGGGGAAATTTTTTTAAGGCTTATGGGTACTTAAGCGTACACCTACAGGCATGTTTGGACAGTGAATGTAACTATTCAATATCTGATGGCTAAATTAAGCTATTGTTTGCTGTGAGATGGGAAGATTGATCAGGAGATTAAAGATTCTGTGCCTTGACTGGTTTCTCATCTCCCTCCTTGGATAGTTTCTACTGTCCCTGCCAGAGAGAGCACATGGGATTAGATGGAGCAGGTATAAACTACTGTGGTAGCTATTCTGGGCTTGGTCCACTTGAACTCTAAAGTACAACATCACAAGGAAGGATATTTGTAGCATTGCAAGATTATACCCTGTAGTCATACTTTAGGGACTCAGAAGACTAATGGATGTTCTTGTACCAAACTGGCTGGGAAGTTGAGTGGGATCCCATGACAGGTCTAATTTAAATATGCAAGTGGTCATGCACTAGGCAGTCAGCCTCATCTGTGCTACTTATATCAGTAATAATTAAACTGTTAAGTAAAGAGACTTTGGAAAAGAAGACAGACTAGATGTAAAGTAGCATTAAGTTTTCATTGTATTATTTGGCATAATATTCACAGTGAATTGTATATGTTAAATCTTTCATAGAATCTGTATTTGTTCTATAAAGAAGAGAGGGATGGAAAGTTCCTTCTTTCCATAAAAGGAAGGAACGGAATTTAGAGAAGATAAAACATTGATTCTGGATAAATATAGAATTTAGTCACATATGAAAATTATTTAGAGATAGATGAATATTCAGTCTGGCTAGGTAACTGCATGCAGAAAAGCAGCCTTCCTCCACATCAGCTCTAAAGCAAAACAACAAAACACAGTCCAGTTTGTCCTGCCTTGACAAGGAGAAAGGACATCTGGAGGTTTCCCATGGGAATATTCTTTTCCCCGAAATGAGGGACTTGAAATACCAGGAAAAGATGCATTTCATTCAAATGGCAGAGTGAAATCCACTAAAAGGAAACACTGCAGTCACCAAAAATCACTGGTCAAAATCAAGACAGCAATACCAAGACCTCTGCATGAGGTAAAATGAGCACACTTCTGTACTCCCATTAACTGTAAAATCCCAGCTGGATATAACACCTGTGCAGACACTGCATCTCTTCCTTACTCATATCTTTCCATAATCACCTTCTTTCATTTACCTATAACCTTCTATTCTCATCTAGACACACCTATTCTTTGATCTTCATTCAGGTCTTTCCCCCAGTCACATACAGTTCTCATTAGCAGAGAGAAGATGCATCTGACAAGGAGAAGGGTTTCTGTCTGCAATGGGAGTTCAGCTGTGTGAAGGAAGAGGCTGGGTCTTTGGAAGAGGAGATTAAAATTTTTTTAACAATACAGTAGCTTTGGGAAACAGATATATGTCTGAGTGGGGGAGGAGGTGGGAACAGTTAAGTGAGGAGAGCTACAAAGATATTTTCATACAGGTAAAGATAAACACGGCAAAACCATTGAAGTCTAATTTTGGAAAAACTTCTTAGAAGCCATTCCCGGCTAATTATTCTCCAGTAATAAATGAATAGAATAGTAAATGTTATTAGAATAATTTACTATTCATCAAGAATAAAAAATGAATAGAATATTCATTATTCCCACATCCTTGTTCTTTGCAAGCTCTGGCAAGCTAACTAGGGCAACATAGAGGGAGTGTCCTCAGGAAGAACAGGGAAACAATGAACTCAGAACTTGGAAAAAGAGGCTTTACTTTTAGGTGAAAAGTTCACATATCTATCAGCATTTTGTAATTGCACTACTGAGATGAACTATTACATTTGAGCCATATGCATCTTGCCATACTTTGTAAAACCTACTTAGCTAGTTATTGCATAGAGAGCCAAAATTACGAATAGGACTATATTTTCATACAGATCATCGTTACAGCAAAAATTTTTTTTCAGTGATTTAATTATTTATGGTCCATACTTTTTTGGGCACAAACAGGTAAAAAACTGACACGGCATTTGTACGGTAAAATAAATTATCATTAATATTGCTACATCCATTAGCTTGCCCAGTTTCTTGTTTCCCTGCGTTTAAATACATATATGATGTATATATATATATAGATATATATAATATAAAACCACAAAACACATGCTCCCCAGACAGCTTTCTCTGCATCACAGGCCCAGTTATGTCCATAGACCCAC